>NC_085047.1:99443180-104803180 GCF_963662255.1 Cinclus cinclus
ATGTTCTATTCATGTGAAGGTGTTTGCCCTGAAGTAAATGACCAGAGTACAATCTAATTTCACCTTGGTCACCTTAATACAGACTATGAGCACACTCCTTATTCTGCAGTACAGGATTAATACCTTATTTCAGTATGTGAAAAGTAAAATCAACAAACTTTGAGTTCAAGTCAGGTCATGGGAGGACTAGAGAAAGAGTGCATCCTAAAAGCATGACTTTTTGAGAGGATTTTAGCAGTTTTGAGAAATTTTGGATTTTGATACTGGACTGAAATTGTCATATTATGTGCAAAGAATGTCACCAGAAGAGGTCTTCAGCCTACGTATAGATTAAATGCAATTTTCTCAAGTTTTAAAAAGTTGAAGGAATTACATCTTAACTGCCATGATTAATGGAGACAGTACCTAGTGGCCTTCCACCTACCTTACCCAATTAGGACACATGCCCATCAGCATCTTTTCCATTACAACACCTTGAAGGAAATACCTTCAGTCTTGGTGGAATCTAGGGGGGTTAGAACTGGGACTTTAGTGAACCCTATGGAAAATATCTTCCCGCAGGACTTAGGGCTGTCCTGTTCTCACCAACCTGACCATGTTGTTACTGTCCCCTGGTAACCTGACCTGGGTGTGAGCCTCCCTACCCATATTTCTACAGCACCTTGATCTGAGTGAAACTGCCTCAACTGAACTTCTCCACTTGAACTATGCTCTAGAAAATCTCATGTTCAAATACATCCTTAAAAAAGAAGGCTTTAATTCTGACTCCACAAAATACCTGCTGTATTCTTTCAAAAACTGCCAGAGATGTGAGTGAATCCCTTCTGATTTCCTCAGGCAAGTCATAGTCTCTGGAGAGGTTGTGCAGAGTTCATCTGCTCTGGAAGAGAAGGATTTATCTTTCAATTACCAGAGGCAAATCCAGTCATGGTATTGAAACCATTCTCAACACTTACAATCCCTAAAATCATATAGAGAAAGTTACTGTTTTTGTTATAACACATGTCAAAGAGCAAAACAAAGAATGTACAAACTTCTATTCACTCTTAGAAAGCTAAATGTTCATAATAAAGATCCAAACTTTAGAAAAGCTGACATGCCTGTTTTTGAGCAATTTAATAACCTCTTAGATATATTGCTGAAAGAAAATTAGATGTTTACACAAAGGAAACTGTATTTTTTTCTTAAATACATGAGGAAAGGGCAACTTGACAGATTACCTTTCCAGCTGAAAGTAGAAAAGCAAGTATCATGGATTACTAGCAGGTTCTGATCAGAGTTTCTGCAGTCAGTTCTCTTCTGCTAGTAGAGATGACACTGGAAATAGGTCTTCAATCACATTAGTGACAATGTGGGTAAGAGTTCATAGCAATAAGCTTGGGGCAGACATTAGGTCTGATACAGGGCAGTTCTGTACACAGTGTTCCTCTTTAACCATCATAGGTTTAAGCTTTTTAAATCCAAAATTATGTTTCCTTTGCAGACCAGTCATGCACCACTACACTTACTTTCAATTCATCATCATTCTCTTCTACACTAAAAAATTGTAAAATAACTGGCCCCTGTTTCTTAGTTTTTGCTACCATCTTCCTTTCAATCTTTTTTTCCTGCCCAATTCAGACATTTTCCAGTCACACACCCTTAAAAAAACCCAACCAAGAAAAAAAACTATCAAAAAATTACAAAACAAACAAACAAACAAACAAACAAACAAAAAAAACTTGTTCCTTTATTTATTCTGCAGGTGGCTTGATACAATTAGGTTTTAACTAATGTATTTGGTTTGGAGACAAGGACAGCTAGAAAAGGAGATTTTGACATTAACTCCTTGTCATCAGGCATTTTGATATATTGGAAAATATTTGCTGAAAGCAGATTTTATATATTCTGCAGTGACGAGGAAAACAAACCCTTGCACATGATTTCCATGGACGTGATGTTTGCTGCAGGAGCATGGGATAGTTTTTCAGTCACCCTACTCCAGTTATTGAGGCTGCAAGTAAGTGGCATACATGTTTATTCCTTTTCCAACAAGTAGGAATATTTCACTATTGGTTTAGATATTTTTAAAAGATGTAACAGGATTTAAAAGATATTAACAGGACAATTCTAGCAAAATTTTGAAACAATAATTTTACTTTTGTGTTAAACAGATATTGTCAAAACCAGAAGGACAAGTATTCAGCTTCGCATGCATTGTTGCTAACATTTCCATCCTTGTTTTTCAATGCCTTGGGGCAAAAATTCAAATCACAGGAACAGAGACAGCAAAGGCAGCAAAGAAGAGTGCAACATTAATCTCAACTGAATCCTAATAAAGGCAATAATCATTTATCTGCAACTACAATGGCTTGAATCAGGTCCTCAGGGGTAGCTCAGTAATGCAGGTGCCAGCATTTTTGTAGATCCCACCTGATACCTCTCTGCATGTTTAGGTAGATGAATAGTGGAGTAGATGAAATTATGCACTATCAGATTTTCTTATGTCTCAGACATGGCCAGATGTATCTGCTACTGCAGTCTGTGTTAAAACTTTCTGAAGCTGTTGGACACTGCCACTTTATATTCAAGTGATTATGGGAAGTTATTAAATTCTTCCCTGGAAGTCAGAAGGCAAATAGTATTCTTTAACCACCCATCACTATTTTTTGCATGAAAAGCAAAGGCAACTCAGGAATTCAAAGCACTTGGAAGTAGAAATTTTGCTGAGCATGGTCCTACAAAGGTCTCTGCATGTGTGAGTGGAAGATGGTGGGGGAAGGGACAGCTGGATGGTATGAGAAAGCTTAAAGGAGAAAGCAGCAAGGGCAGCATCATGGGATGGGAAAAGAGTCAGCAAGAGTCTTTGCAGTTCCTGGCCAAGAGAACCCTTGTACTGAGAAAATAAAAATATTTACTGTGGCTGAGACAACCTTTGTTGTGGACAAAAAAACAATAACTTGTCCATTCTTATGAACGAAAGCTTGCAGAGCAATCAGAGTAAGAAAAATGCTGGATTCAAACCTCAGATTCTTCAGTTATCTGGCATAATCTACAAAAGTTTAACCTTTGCCTGGCTGTTTGGATTAAGAATTGTATGCATTGTGCCAATGTAGTGTCTATTTGTCTCATCCATTACTTTTCTAGCAGCTGCTGCGTCTTTATCTGTGATAGTTATGTTACTATTCTTCACTTTTTTTCTGAGTCACTTGGGAGATCAGCTATTGCTATTTCCTTTTAGTCTTAGTGCTCTTTATATAGATAATCTGTCCAATTCCTAGATCTTAACTGAATCATTTGCTTTCAAGGTCATTTAGACCCTTCTGCCTTCAGTGTGTTCCCAACATTTGCATTTGAACAGAGAACATGGAGGCATGTCTGAGAGACACACTTTGGTCTGTAGTATGGCCTTCTCTTCATGGCAACTCCATGGCCATATCCTGAATGCATTAGGAGGAGTAGAGATTTGGGTGCACACTACATCTGCACACCACTGAGGTGGAATGAACCACAGCGTTTCCACTGTGAGGAACTCTGGAACTGCAGAGAGATAGGGACAATTGATGCCCTCCAGCAGGTCCCCAGAGCTGGAAAAGTACATGGTAGATTATGAAGTACACCTCTTCCTGGCTGTAAGGACAACCTGGGACACAGATGGTCTAGACTATTGGTAATGAAAATTTGTTTAAGATGCTGAAGACCAGGTACTGCTTTGGTACTTGATGACATTCTTTGCTTCAGGTGTCTGCCCTTGCTTGGCATCCTCCTGTGAGTTAGAGGTGAGTTGCCATTTTCTGGATGTCACTGTCTCCTACTGTGATACAGTGGGAGCAGTTGATGAGTAGGTCCATTTATGGAGGATATTATATTGGCAGTATCTTTGTCTTTTGTTGTAGGGAGGGACAGTCCTTAAAGTTTTTGTCTAGTAATTTAGAAGGCTAGAGCTGACAGTATCCTTTTAGTATTCTGGTACAGTGTTTTCTGGTTTCCCATACTTGTTTCATATAATTTTAATTTCTTTTTATTGTAATAAAGTCAGTGTCTGATAGTGGGATTTTACATGAGTGTATAGTTGACAGGAGAGTTTCATTAGCCCATTTATGCAAGTTCCCATTTACTTTAACTGTTCAAGCAGAACCTTGGCATAAAACTTTGTTGAGGTTCATGATTTTTGTTGGCATGCAATAGACCTTCAAGATGTTCCAAGTGAATTGTGCTGGCATCTGTCAAATGCTTCCATAAGCCTATATAAATTAAAGGCTCTAAATACTGTTTGAAATCTGCCTCTAATTGAACTAAGCTCCACAATTTCTGGATTTTAAATCTGCTGTCAGTTTCTTTTCTTGATTTAAAACCTGCTATATTTGAGGGCATACAATGAATGCATTGTTTGGACTATTATTTCTAGTTTCATCCCATAGCTCATGTCCATGAAACCAAGGATCACCTATAAATTGGAGATATATGGATCACAAAAGGCATTTCCTGCTTTAGCTTGGCATATACTTTTTCCAACCCAAATGATGAGTACTTACCAAAATAGGGAAGAGAAGATAAGCTGAGGAATATTGTTTAATGGCATTTTATTTTGTAGCAGAATTTGCAATACTAACTCCAAACCCAGAAAAAAAAATGCAGAAGTCAGCTCAAGATAAAAATCTCCTACATTCTTTTTTATTTTCTGCTTAGCTAAAGCACTGCTACTGAGACACTCCTGTTGCCATAAATGTGCCCCTCACATAATGCAATCCTTAAACCCATTTTCATCCAACTGTAGTTCATGTTCAAACCTGTCTGATTGCATCAGCAACACCCAGTATTTTTTAATAGTATGAAAATACTATCCTGTGCCCATGGAAAGCAGATAAGTGCTAAGACTCCTCCCTCAGAATGCAAAATACAGTGGAACTGCTTTGACATTCTGTTTCAGTGTGACTTCCCTAATGTTTTCTGAACTGAAAATGTATGGGAGTGAGCCTGGTTACTATAGCAGCTGAGTATTTGGTTAAGTATTCAGAATTTCTGAACTGCACATCTCATTTATGAACCTTCAGTAAGCTAGGAGATGCTGAAGATAGAAATTTGAATGAATGAAAACATTTTGTTGTGACAATTTTAAAATTAAACATTTTAATTTTTCATCTTGAAAATGTCTGTAAAGAATGGGAAAGTAAACAACTTCCATTGCTGTTACCGATCCAGTAAATATGTCATATTAGATTACTTAATACAAGGGGGAGAAAAAGTAGCTGCTCAGGAAAAAATCAGAATGTTCTGTACACATCTGAGAGCTGAGTGTTGTCATATCCATATGCAGAGGAGGGAACTACATTCCTGTCCCCACAACTGAACTATTTCATCAGCTCTGTTACTGATTTCAAATGCTGAGCCTGGACGGAAATAAGGGGAAGTGGATCTTTTCCTGCCTTTGCCAAGCAGCAAGTTTGAATCAGCTAGAATGCATTTTTGGTGAAAATAACCAAACTGCTCAAAGAGTTAAGTCTGCCCTTCAACATGAAAATTTGAATAACTTAATATATGTTAATGATTTCTTGTCGGCAACTTCATTCTTCTTTTAGGAAAAATAGAAGAGTACCATCCCACAAAGAACAGCACAACTCACTCTTCACCATCCACACGGAGCTTGAGTTGCTGAGTGTGACAAAGCCCCCCAGGAGGGATTTAGGGATCTGCACAGAACAACACTTCCAACACTTCCTCCTTAAGACAGCTCTGCAACTGTCAGATGGGAAGGACGCTGTAGCCAGAAAAAGAAAAAAAAAAAAAGTCTCTCACCACACCACTTTCCTAAAATGCAGTCGAAGTGCAGCAAGTGCATAGAAGCAAAGAGATAAAAACATACAAACATGACACTGCAGAGATTCTTGCTCCCTGCTAGCCTTGGAGAGGAGTTATCGCAGAGATGGTCTATCAGCTGAGTAAATGCATGTGCCTGCACCAGATTTCTTTCATTCAAAGCCAGAGGTGCATTTTAGAGTGGGGAGGGATTATTTTGGATCTCATTGCTGAATTTGGTGTTAACATTATGCCTGCAGTTTAAATGCCCACTCATTATGCTGCTCCCTCTGAAAAGTAGATTTACGTACCTTGAAAATGCTTCCAAGTATTTGAGCCCAAAGAGTAATGCTTTAAATTGTCTCAGGTTCCTCTGATCTTCCAAAATATTAAAAATGTTAATATTTCTATTAAATATTAATATGCAAAGTTCCATTCTCTAACTCTTTAGCAAAATTTAAATATTTGATTTTAAATGTTTATTATGCTGAATATGGGGTGTGATCTGATGAAGTCTATCGCTCAGACTTTTTTAACTTCTGATTTCAATCTGGACAAGCCCAAGGACTCAGAATGTGTGCCAGTATTTCAGGTGTTTCTAATCATGGTGTGAACAACTATCACAATAATTTCACTCTGCTTCCATCAAAGCAGGTAACACGACGTGGAAGTCCCTTAGTAGCAACAGTTCCAGAAGGTTTTGCACTTTTTTTAAACATTTGGAGCAAGTCCTAAGAAGCTATTAGTGACTGATGTCCAGTTCAGCTAAGTAATATACCATGTCCTTGAAAGCAAAGGAATAAGGTAAATCTTAAAATATTCCACTGGAAACAATACCTTAATTACTGTCCTGCTTCAGCAATTTATGTCCAGCAGATAGGCATAATTCCTAAGATTAGGCATGCTACATGCAGCTGAACATTTTTAGGGTAAAAATCCCCTAATATGCCCATTTCTTGTCACTGGTTATATCTGCAACAGCATATTTCTTTAGATGTAGAGCGACTAAAATTGAAACCAACTCTTCCCCTCCTCTGACTGGCTGTGCTTTGGTTCATCATGTGGAATGCTCTTGAAACAGATCCTCTGGTTTCCTCTTAACTGAAACAAAGCTGGAGGACAATATGCAGTAGTTCAGCTAACACCCATTCATTCAGTCCAAGGACCAGATTATGACATCTCTCTAAAATAAATTACCCTGAAAAGCAGATAATTTTTATAGTTTCAGACTATGTGCCAATTTCACTGATCAATCAGTATAAGCAATGTTAAATACTGCCCTCAAAACCAGCCCAGGATAATTTTGTTCCTTTAGTGACATTTCTTTAACCCTGGGAGAGAAAAACTTATTAAACATATAAACAACTAGATTCCATGATATTTATAAAGTAGCTAGACGTTTTTCTTGTGACCTCTTCATAAATGCACGCTTTTTATAATTAAAAATCATCTAGGATGTGTTTATTAGCCCTATAGGACAAAATTATCATATTATAGGTTTTATTAATGGGTTGTTCATCCAGCTGTTGTCTCTTGAGAAAAATGTGGTTTTCTCTTGAAATAAAATGTCTGCATGCAAGACTATCTGTTCTGCTTGCCCTTCATGATCCTCATGTACCAGAAATCCTTTATTACCCCAGAAAACTACCATGTACTTTAGAAACAGAAATCATCTGTTTCTTCATAGTCTTTCAATGAAGCTTGAAGGTTTTAACAATAAGTGGAAATAAATGATAATGCAGTCACTTTGATATTTGCCCTTATTCATGCCAAAGCAGTTTCTGATGATATCTTTCAGAAGTTCACAAATCCTAAAGAGTAACCTTAATCATAAGGTGTCAGGTCATTCTTATCTTATTCCTTTTTTTTTTTTTTCTTCAATTTAACACGATTAGGGAAATTATATCTCAGTAACAAGCTCCACAAAATATCAGCGGTTTTCATCTTCCATTGGAGCACTAGGGCTAAATGTTAACAGTGCTGTTCCCACTACCAGGAGTTTGCTCTGACAATTCTATTTATGGAACATTTATATTCTATTTATTGCTCTTGCAGAACAGTATGAGCAAGAACAGCTACTAAAGCAATCCTCATGGAAAAAAAAATATATGGGATATGGGGCTTTTGCAGGTCTCACTGACTGAACCATTCTTTCTTTTTCAGCAGCTTTACCAGAGCATCTCTCCATCTGCTCTCCTCAGCAACCAAACATTACCTTAACTATATAAAGACCAGTCATAGATGGGGTTTAAATGTACTTTTTAATAAAGAATCTCTTCATTCAAGCAGACATTATCTGAAGTGGTATAATGCTCATTTTGTATGTGAGCCCTGTATGGGTAACACCTCCATCCAAACATTTGCTGGATTTGCAAAACCTTTAACAGATTAAACACTTGAATTATTACCAGTCCTTCTCCAAATGTTGTTTTTGTCATCTGGATTCATAGCTTGCCCCAGTGAACTGTTGTACAACTTACATTTAATTCTTTCATGAAAGAAACAGCTTTTGAAAAATTCTTGCAGAGTTTGACCTTTCTGGATAAAGTTGTCTTTAAATTCTGAGATAAATTCTGATGGTATCTAAATCTGATGGTATCTAAAGTCTTTTTCTTCTCTGGTATTTCAAATTTACTAAATATTCCATGGTATGTTTGAAGACCTATCTGAACATCTCTCAAAAACTGTGTCCCTAAAATAGTAATTTTTTTTTTCCTTTCCATAAACTTTATAAAACAACCTTAACTTCATTATTTTTCAAAGTGTTAATAATCTTACAGAAATTAATTTTCAAGGTGTCACCTGGAGGACAAGATAAGACTGCTCTGTTAAACTGACTTGGTGAAAACACAACCATTTGACTCTTTCAGGTACTTGTTAGGACAAAAGCATGGACTACTTATTTTAACTGCTCTCAGACCATGACCTAGAAAAACACTGGATCTGAGCTTCAAAAGCCTCACATTCATTAACTCAGATCAGTTAGTGAGCTTTGGGGAAAATACCTGATTAAATTTCTCTATGAGTTACAACAGGCAGGCTGTGAATGGCAACAAATTCAATCTGTGTGATTTTAAATATTTAAATCTGTCTATCAAACAGTATATTGGATTTTACTTTTAGTTTTGCAGTACAAAAAAATTAAAAATCTAGAACTACCTGACAGAGCCACGGTTCCCAGCATTAGAGGGAGCATAAGTTATGACAAATTGCTATCCTTTTTGTGGGATATTAATAACATTGTTAACTTTTCTGGTAGTGCTTTTACTTTTCTTTCTAGGATCAAAAAACAGCCAACACCTTCTGATACCAAACAGAAACTATCTGATCTAGTCTGTGCAGATTCATAGGATTTCCCACTTACTGCTATTAGCATTATTTTAACAGAAATCACAAACCATTTTCTGGGATGCCCTCTATACCTACTGCCTCTGCTCAGCAAAGGTCCTGGCTGTGTTTCCATGGCCACAGAAGCTCCTCATGACACAGGTATTGTGTAGGACACACATGAGGCAGCACAGACTGACCAGAAGGCACAAAGCTTCTGCACCCATCTGCAATGTGGCCAGGAGGGAAGGGGTAAAAGTGGTTCCTGCTGTGCCCAGAGGGAAGGTCCTGGGGCCCAAGTGCAGCTGGCCAGCAGCTGGGTACATCATGTCCAGGCAAAAGAAAAGCAATTCTTGCCCACATGTTTGGGGCAACACAGACAGAATCTGTTTGCAAGGTATGCAGAGAAAGGCATACCCTTAAACTTCAAAGAAATTTCTGCTTTTAAGAGTGTTTACTGCTTATGTGTAGGACATACTTTGGCTATTTCCAAGTGACCCAGGAGTACTTGTGAGGTCTCTCTACCCTTTCTTTGCCTTAGTCATTTGTGCAATGTAGATAATGAGAATTGCTTTGCAAATCATTTTGCATCTGTAAAGGGCTTTGAGATAACAAGATTAAAGACACAGGGAGTCTCATCTTGTCAAGAGGAGATCTGTCAGGATCTCCCAGAACAGTGCCGAGTTAATATTCAAGTAAGTGAGAAATTACTATTGAACATTTCAGGTGATTATGACTCTCTCACAGTTGCTGTAAGCAATTATTTGGACCATTTTCTCAGATTTTCTCTTACTGCAGGCTTTGATATTCAGCCAGATCAGTTTTTGTCTGTCTCTCTTCCCTTAGTGAAGCTATCATAGATGTTGGCTTACTGATACCCAGGCACAAAAGTACTTAATTACTTCCAGCCCACCTGAGGGGAATCATCCAAGGCACCTGGGCATTTAAGACCCAAAATACAATGATCTCTAAGGCTACAGCCTTATTTTGTAAATATATACATTTACATAAATATCTGCCCATGGGAGATAATTCACAGTCTTTATCCAGGTTTCCCTTACTGGGCATAGGACAGAGAAAGGCAACTTAAGGTGGAGTTCAGCTCAGGCAGTGCATTGAGAGGAGGCATTTTAATGCCAAACAGTAGGAGATGTGCCTTGTGAGACAGGCATGCTGCAATCCTGTCCACCTCCTGCCATTTATGCATCTAACCACCAATCTGAGCAGATGTTGGTGTGTTAATGTCCACTGAGCTGAATATAACAGGACTGATCCTTCTCCTCAATGTCAGTGGTGAAAACCAATGAAAATTTTCTTTTTCTTCTTTTCTGATTAGAGGGATGGATTATGGTTACTGAATTGCAGTTAATCACTTCAGAGTGATTTTTTTTTTTTCCATATTTAGTTCTTGGTCTCTCTTCTCTATTCAGAACCTGTTGGAAATCCCATGACTTGTGGGTTTGTCCGTAACAGTTGTGTCTAGCACACAACTCAGAGGTTTTATTCAAATTCATGCTGAAATCTGAGTGCAGCTTGCCTCACAAAGGAACAAATTATTGCCCTGGTTATCAGGGAGGGAAGGAAACAAATATGCACAGCAGAAAAATCTTGCTCACAGCCTACTGTCAAGGTGATCTGGTGTATTTCATACAGTTTTTGGATGTGAGGTATCTAAACACCTGGAGGCTGGACAGTTGTATCTCTATATCTTTTATATGGCTTTTACAAACATCAGAGTAAGATGCATCCTTGCTGACGTACCCACTAATGATACAGCCATTCTCAGAGTGAGTGCTATGAAAATAATTTCATAACATCTAACATAATCATAAGCAATATAATTTCCAAAATGCCATCAAAATTGAAACTGGAACAAGTTTCAGCCATCTAAGCATCTGACAATTTCCTTTCTCTAAATGGCTTGTCCAGGGGAAGAAAAAGAAAAGAAACTGGTAAGCCTCTTTGAGGCTGGAGGGAAAAAATTATGCAGCAGTAATTATTAACAAAGCTACAGGAATTGTACATAAATAAAATGTATTTATACTTTTTCTTATTTATTATGGGCATTTCAAAGTCATGCTTATCTTATTTATTATCTTATTTCCAGCATTTCCCTGAAGAATAATATTTTAAACAATCAGTGACATTTCTAGAGGTGTCCATTGTGAATTCTATTTTTAAAACCTATGAGAGCAATAGACATAAAAGTTCCCATACATGATAAAAGCTTGGGACTGGAGTTTATTGTGTGATATATATGCACATAAATATTTAAGCTACTAAGCAGAAAGCTTGGAGTTGTGTGGGCACCATGCCCAGACACTTTCCTCTCCTTTGTACTTTTCCTCCTTAATAGGTCACCAGTTTTGTGATCTATTCTGGCATAACAACTCATCATGTGGCTGTGTCCCTCTTGGTCATCTTTTGTCATTAGAATTTATATTCTTACACCAGATAAGTATAGAAATTACTCTATTAAAGTCATTGTGACTTCCAGTTAGTCCAGAGAAGATGCTAGAAAAACACAGATCACTTCTGTTTACACCCTGACCTCTTTGTGTCAGTTTATCACTAAATGACAGGTTTCAGTTTTGCCATTACTATACACAGATTATTTTCTATGTCAGAGAGATAAAGAGAATGAGTATTTTCATTTTTCAAAGCACAAAAATGCAGCCAAGAATTTGAGAAATCAGAGGCTGAGTTTGCTCTTCCTTAACACACATTAATATCCTGGACAGCTTTGTGTGTGTGTGTCACTGGAATAAATCTCACAAGTTCTGACTGGAAAATCATTATTCTTCTAGGAAAAAAAAACATAAAAATGCATACTTTTTAGCATTGTACAAGCTGTGATTCCCTTATGAAGTCTCCCAGGTGATCCTGTAGTGATGAAAAATAAGAGCTTTCCAATACTTCTTAAAAGTATATTTGTTTGGAGTATTGTGCATTCTAATGAAATACTAAGGCCTGCCAGCAATCCTGCTTTAGGGATATTTTTCAGCTTTGTTCTAGACTATTATAATGTTAACATAGAAATATACAATACTAATACATAAATATATTAATATTTTATTAAGTATATTTATATGTTTGGTTGTGTTTGGTATTTAAATAAGCCAAGTTTTATTGCATCCTAATTGTACAGAACAATGCCTTCTGTGGTCAGACCAGTTAAACAGCTATCATATTACCACATATTACCAGAATTTTAATATCTATTTTTTTATAATAGTCCTTTCACCTCTTTCCTTTACATTCTTCCCTTTTTCTTATCTTCTTTGTTTATTTGCTTATCTGAATATTGTCTGCAACATTATAATAGCTTCTTTCTAATAATATGTTTGTATTTTTTTACATAATATTTTTTTGTTTGGTCTTTCCTTACATTTTTTCCTTATAAACATTATTGTGCTTCAAAATATTATTGTAGTTTTGGGTCTGATACATCTCTCTTTCTATGATACTTAGCCTTCCTTCAAAAAAAAAAAAAAAAAAGGAAAGGAACAAGGCTGACAAAAGAAGTAAAGATGCCTGAATACTGGTGCTACACACCTGATTTCCCACAGTCAGTGTGAGCCTTCTTCCTGTCTTCACCTGTCTTTGAAGTACAAACACACTCCCATGCACAAATATTCTGAAGTAGCAAAAGTCTGATCAGCCTTTCAGAGAGATTTCTAGCATTTCCATCTACCATAAACAATGCACTCTTTTTCTGTTAAGTAGTGCATCTTGTCTATGCAGTTGGTATTTATTTAGAGAGGCATCTAATTCCTCTACAAAAGCAGTGGAAGTCCAGATGAATTTTGCAATCCTTGCTGTGCACAGTCACTCCATGAATTCAAGTTCAATTGCTAGCCTCTCTTTTTAAATTGTTTTCCTTTTTTAAAAAAAAAAACAATGTATAATAATGTCACAGAAAAAAAAATCCATGAATGTGTGTATTTATATTATTAATTTTTTTAAAGCTAGTTCTAGGTACCTTTTAACAGAAAAAGTCACTTCTTTTAAAAAAATGAGACCCGAATGCATCAATCACAAGCCTGTTATTAATTTTACTTTGATATTTCCAAAATTCTGGCTGAATCCAAGCATCCAAATGCTGCCACTTACCATTGTAATGAACAATTCCTCTGTCATTCTTGGCTGTAGTATACATCACCTGAAAGGAGAATACATAGAGATGTAATCGAACTGAAACTCTCAGAAAACTGCAAGAAAAAGCTCTCAGAAGGTTCTTTTCAGGGCCTAAACAAGCTGATGAAAATCAATCTATGCAGGAACCACTAAACAAAGGCAATTGAAATGCCTGATTTATGCAAGAAAATGGTGAGAACTGAAGATGAAACTTTTGCTAGCTTTGCAAATCCTAGGGAATTGCTGGCTGATGAAAGCCATTTGTGTATAGTACCAGCTGGGTTTCCATTTCCTTCAACTACTCTGTATTTCAGAAATAATTACACATTTTCTATCAGCAACATTTCTTTCAGCCCTTACACACTGGCAGAAGTATTTGAAGGAAAATCAGCTTTATAATAATCCCTGAACAATGTGAACCGAAAAATCCAATGTCTCCCAAAACTAACAAAACCCTCTAAAATCCCAATCTCATGGAGCATTATTCCTTCCACACCTCACAACCACTGGACCAGCCACCCCCTGGGCAGTGCAGGGTTTGGTGTGGAGTGAGGGGTGAGGGTGGGGCTGCCCAAACCTTGCTGATACCCAGGACACAGCTGACATGGAAGCCTCCCTCTAACTACACCTACCAGCTGGGTTTATGTCTAAAACCTGCTATTTTTGAATTCAGCTACTCAACAAAAGATAATGGCCTGGGGTAAGCTTTTATTCCATGTTATTTATAGCTTCTTGACTCATCTTTTAATCACAGAGGAAAAATGCACACTCAGGAGCACAAGCAGGTATAAGTCCTCCTGCAACCTGCTTCCCTCCAGTAGTGAAGAGGTTTGATGTCCAAGGACTTTATGATGAACATGTTAAGCCTTTCAGAACTGAAAAATCTTCCTAACTGCAATTTTGGAGTCTTTTTTATCACACTAGTTAATCTCAGTCTTTCGCTAAGTTAAGCACAATTTCTTTGTCTGGCAGCAGAATATCACCTCTATTACAGGGTAGTGGCATTGATGCTATTAGTGGGAATCAGTCAAAACCTGGGGCAGGCCTGGAGTACATAATATCCCTTTGCCAGAAGATAAGTCAAGTAATGATATATATTTGCTAAAAATTCATTGCAGCATCTTTGATAAACCCTTCAAAGTTCAAACAGTGCTTTTCTTTTTCTTTCTTTCTTTCTTTCTTTCTTTCTTTCTTTCTTTCTTTCTTTCTTTCTTTCTTTCTTTCTTTCTTTTTCTTTCTTTCTTTCTTTTTCCCACTGACAGAGATTTGAAGGTGTTTAGAGCATATTGTGTTTGAATTTGTCTTTTAATAGCATCAACCAGGCTCTGAATTATATCAGTTTTATCTCCCAACTTAATCTGAACTATTTCTACAGTCATATGGTGGTCTTAGTTTCATTATGCTTTTCATGAATCACCTACTTTAGGGGCATAGGACCTTAGTGAAAAAAAAGCAGGACTTTATTGTGAGAGGGATGCATAAGCTGAGTTTTCTACATCTCTCTTTATTTAAGACCTTGTAAAAAACAAAACAGGATTTAAGATTTAGGAAGGTCTACCTCAACTGCATGCACATGAATATAGAGGTGTCAAGAGGACAAAATTATGGTGGAAACTCTCAATCTTCCTGGAAATCAAGAGTGGATGTGTCTCTGAAGTGCTATACAGTAATGTCCCTGACACTGAAATAAAAAGGAAGAACTGGTCAAGGATGTGAAGGTCTGGGGCAGCCTTGGTTGCCATGACCATGAGATGGTGAAGATCGGGATCCTGAGTGGAGTATCCTACAAAAAGCAGGACTACAACCCTTGTCTTCAAAAGAAAAATCCACGGGTGAAATGGTTTGCCCAGAGAGGTTGCTGTCTGCTTCCTTGGAGATATTAAAAACCTAATTGGACACAATCCTGAGCAACCTGCCTTAGCTGATACTGTTTTGAGCAAAGAGGATTTCCTACATGACCTCAGTGGTTCCTTTCAGCCTCAGCTACTCATTAGATTCCCTGGTATCTTACACTCACAGAAACTGTTACAGTCAACAACTCTCTACAAAAGCTAGAGTTTGATGGAAACCACCTCAGCTACTTATGGAAAGATGGAGATAAAATTATGTAGATCAATTAGGAGATCTTTGTAGTTTGATGTATTTTGACATATGCCACAAAGAACTTCATAATATTCCCCACCAGAAACTTCTTGCTTGTCCACAGCATTTATCCAAACCATTTATGAAAAATAAACTGCTGTGCTTTTTTATTGGGAAACACAGACTTAAACCCTCAAATAAAGCATCTAAGATGAAAAGCAAAATTTTAGGTGTAATAAAAAACAAATGTCATATAATGATAGTATACATAATAATTTATATTACTAAAATATATGTGCAATCACCTTGATGACAGCATTTCTGTCTTTCAGCATTTCTTTCTTTGTTATTTTTACTTCAATGTAAGAAGTTATCCCAGCTTTCTGATAGACTTTTTTGTGAGGAATGATTAATTTCTGTTTTTACAACCACTTTTATCATGTAGAGCAAACAACTTTCCTGTCTAATAGGTAAAATTACTTAATGCAACTGGGCTATAAAGGGAATTCTTGTGACTCTGCAATTCCTGATTTCTATATCAGGATGTATGAATATGTTAATGTAAACATCCCATGACTGGAAACAAATCTCATCTATGCAATACCAGAACATTAGGCAGTTTAGAGCACACTGAACATAGACTATTTGCTCAAATGGGGTTTCAGCATTATGTTGCTTCTTCTCTTTTTTTTTTTCTTTTTTTTTTTTTAATTTTGACTGCTACAATAGCCCTGCCTGACAAATTCCCTGGCTCTGCATCCATGGCCAAAAAAACACTCTTTACAGCACACAGATTATGTAGGACACCCAGGAGCCAAGAGTGACTAACAGGGAGAGCACCAAGCTTCAGTTTGGCCTGGAGGAAAGTGTGTTCAGCCATGCCTGGAGGAAAGGGCCTGGGAAGTGGAAAGGCTAAAGGTCTAGAAACAGCAGGGTATGCAGAAAGCCAAAGCTAGTAGAGCAGATTTTATACAGACTTCAGTGAATTATGGGACAGAAAAATCAACCTTTGCCTTAGAAACTGTTTTATCAGTGTGGAGAAATCATCTGAATAGTGAAGGTGGCTGTAATATTACTTGAAAACTGTTCCACCAAACTGCAGAAGTTTGGAAGAGTCAGAATCGACAAAGTTTTGGCCTGATTTTATGAGAAGTGTGATAGTATTATATAGCTTGGAATTTCCATTCATAATTGTTATATTGATGATTTTTTTGGGAAAAAATATTATGGATTTAAGCAGCTTAAATAGTTATGATCTCACTTGCCAAAGGAACTTCTAAGTGCTTTTCGTCTGTGCTCACATTCAATTAATTTATTCTTACTATTTCATTGTTCATTTTGAAATAATTTTTTACAGTTCAAATCATTCATTGTCCCCTAAAGCACTCAACTGCCTGCTCATCTTTCAGTACATACTTCTGTCTTATGGAAACCAGATTTATACTTTCTCTTATTTAATTCCCCGAAGGCACAAAAGCAGTGGTGGAAGTCCAGAGTTTTCATGGCTCATATCACCAGCTAAATATAATTTATTTAAAGTGATTGAAATAGAGCTATTTAATAATAGAAAAGAAGCACAGAGAAAACACACAAGAAAGCACTTAGGGGCTTCTTCAACAGACATGGGTTTCCTCCTTAGAATTTTAATTGTGTTAGAGGGAATAAAAATTTTCTCTTAAGGGAGACATTCTTTCTGCCCCAAAGATATTAGTATTCATAACAATAACCCTTCTCTTTTTCACCCATTTTTTGATGACAGTCTTATGGAGTTCAAAGATTAATTTAAGAAAAAAAAATCTTTTCCATATGAAATCAGCTTTTTTTGTGCTTGTCTTCCTTCCTTGAACCTAGTGGAAAATCTGCCTGCAATTGCAATACACAAGTAGATTAGCTGGGCCACATTTATGGGTATGTGCTTTTGGAGAAAATTTAAATTAAATAATGCATATAACATAGGCTGCTGCTGAACTGCTAAACTTCCACAGGGCTTTAGTTTTGTGCTAATTAGAATAATTATCTCATCAATCTCTTTTTCAGAAGCAGAAAATGTTCTCTTGTGGCACTGGAGAGGCTTATGTTGGCTCTGTTGGCTCCTCTGCAGTCAGAGACAAGTTTCCTAAAAGCTACAGACCCTGTTTGGGAGCATGACCATCTCCACGGAGTATAAGGAGAGCCTGAGAATCCGGGAAGCTCCCCTTGATCTTAAAACCATGGAGTGAATATTCCTGCTGCCACCTTGCTGCCTCCTTCAGATCCATGAATTATCTATGTTGTTGTCCTTTCATCTCCATCATCTGTGGTTCATTCCTAAACCAGGCATAAAGAAAGAGATTTTCAGCTTCCTAATTTCCAAAGGTTTCCTCAGAAAATGTAAACCAGCCCACACCAGAGAAAATTAAATTAAGGGGGGAAAAGATTTTTGAATCATTTCTGTGTGATGAAATAAGGCACTAAATCAACTTTTCAATACTTTTCACATATGTTGAAAGCAACTGGAGCTGAAGAATTTATAAAACACCTTAAAATTTTTTGAGGATAATAATAGAGTGCTTTCCCTGCTATTTTGCTCCTTATAATTTAAGCAGTACAGAATCAGCTTTCTACCTTGCAAAAAAACCCAAACCAAAGCAAACCAAACCAAACCAAAACAAAGAAACCAAACCAAAACAAAAACACAAACCCAAAACAGAAATAATAAATAATCATTCCCCCAAAAATGGAGAATTTATAAAATCCTGAATCTGGTACAAAAAAGTAACTAATTTATCATTTAACTTAATTTAAATACATTTTTTACAAACCTTCTAGCCAAAAATTGATGGATGATTTTTAAATAAAATTTGTTTGATACCAGAATGTGAAGTAATCTAGTTTTGAAGATTTCAGATGTATCCTATATGCAACATCAAAGCTCTTTTCTAAATATTGACAGTTAAAAAACTTATCAAAACTGCAGCATTTTCACAGTCTATTTTCATCATCCATTTAAATTTTATCAAAAATCCCATTTCAACAGAGAAATTAACTCTTCCGGATTTGGGGAGTTTCCACAAGTAGTTTCATGTTTTATTTTCATTTCCTTGCTAGTAAAGAGGTGGCAAAAATAGGCCAAGTATTACAATTTACATACTCTATCTATATTTAATTCTGGTGACACTCAATGAAAACTTGAGAGATCAGAAATTTAATGACTAATGTTTGCTGTGAGGTGTTGCTACTGGCAGCTGGGAGAAAGAGAAAATTCCCCAGCAGTTATGGGTGGGTTTGCAATCTGCAAAGAAATTTTATGTTATTTTTTTTTTTTAACATTGATGTTCAGAGTAAAATGAGTTGAAACTAACATGATTCTGTATCTTTGTTCAACTGTTGAGCAAAATAGATGATTGGACTGGGGGTGCTTGAACAGGGTTTGGTCCATGATATCTTTAGGCTAAGCATCAGTAATATGTTTCTCTGGAAGTATTTTGTTCCCTTTCCAGTGGGGATGTTGTCCTTCTGACAGACTTTCTGGAGCAAGACATTTCACAAAATCCATGTTCCTGTTATTGGCAGAAAGTTCTTCTTATGATTGATTCTTTCATTTCTTATTTTTAATTATGGTTATAGGGCAGTTCAATAATGCATGCTACCTAATGTCATCTTGTGACACTGAAAAATGTAAACTCTATTTCTATAACCATTGCTGATAGCAACCAAGTAATGAAACAGGTAATAGAAAGATCTAGGCAGATAAAGCCACTTTCTGGAGACACCTGTACTGTCATGTTAGCCTCAAAAACCAGAACTGTGCTGCATATTATGCTGCTACTGTGCCAACACTTGCAGTTTTCTTATAACCTTTTCTGCAAAAAATCCAAACAGACTTTTGCATTTGCTTTTTAATGTTCTTTTTATGAAGAGCAGCTTGGGAAAAGTTAAGATTTGAAACCTGCAGAAAGTGTTTTCATGTACAAAACTGTGTGTTTGTGATTTCTGATCCACAGTGATAATATATTTCTATTTCCATGTAAAGGTCCTTTTCCTATTTGCATTTGCTGTCTTACCATACTTTTAAAGACACTGAGATTTACGATGACATGATTTTTGGTCCAGACAACTTATAATTTTCACATGTAAAAAAACCAAAAAAACAGAATACCAATCTAGCAAATGTAACTGCTTCTGACTTGCCTTCCTTGGGTTTTACTTGCCCCAGAAGCAGAGTTTCACCCTCTCTGAAAGATTATTTTAATTACCTGTCTGCTTCATGAATTCCCCATCACTCTCTCAGCCACTCAGAAAAATAAACAGGTTTTATTTAAGGGCATCCAAGACCAGAAATACTCCACAACTGCATAGACTTCCAGGGTTTAAGATCTCAACATAAACCCTTTATCAGTGGCAAAATTGTGTAAAACAAATCAAAACCTTATAAAAATAACTTCCCTTAAATACATTAGCAACTGATAGCATTACTTTTACTTATGTTTTAATGTGACAAACACCCATCAGACCAAATCATAAAGTCAGTCAGGGGAAATTCCCACTAAAAATGGCGAAACAGCTGACTAATTTCCTCACAGCATGGGCCTAGAAGTACACAGCTAGAAATAATATAAGGAAACCAAATTAGAAGATGGAGGTTAAGCCTTCAAGATTTGAAAATGCCAAAACTAGAAATGGTTTCACAATTTCATCTTTGCTTGTCGTACCAGGTAGCATCACTTCAGAGCCACAGGGTGATTTTCTCTTCCTCACCTCCCAGGCTCAACCACCCCCTTTCACCAAACTCCAGCACATCCCTGGGGTGCAGGGTCCTTTCCCACCTCCAGCCTCACCTGACCTGCATATCTTGCCCTTTTGGTGGGCAGATCACACTCTGCAGCTCTGCCCTTCTTTTGTGAGAAGGACAAAAGGCATGTGTTGGACAGGCAGTAATCACAAACGCCTGCAGCACAGATCCAGAAGCTGCTCAAAGCCTGCAGCTTTGCACCCAGTTACTGATCCTGAGCAGGATGTCTGGGAGCATGGGCTTGTGCAGCTGAGCAGGTGCGAGGGCACTCAGTGCAGATGCTGCTGGACACCTCCTGCAGAAGGGACCCTGTGGCCTCACGGCAACTCTGCAGCCAGGGAAGGGAAGACAAACCAGTCTCTGCTGGAACAGGACACTTCTTTAGGGGCTGCAGTATGGAGAAAGTCAGCAACTGGCCTCAGAGTGATCCATCTGACAAGCTTCAGACCCCCTTCCAAAAGGGAGAGTGGTGACAAGAGATTCTCAGCTAAAAGACTGCATCAGATATCAGCTTTAACCCAAGTCTTGGCTATAAATAGATTTACCTGCGACTTTTTAAGTTCACAGCCACAAAGCTGAACCCGGTGCCTCTAAAATGCCAGCCAGAGCACTGCTGCTTGGAGCAATTGTGGGAAAGTGGGAAGAAAACTGCGCAGAGTAGAGCTCCTGGTATTTTTAATGGCATGCTGCTGCTTCCAGCTGGAGGGCACATTTCTGGTGCCCTCTGAACACAAACAATTCCTTTCTTCCCTGTGAACCACTGCCAGGCTTAACAACCAGATCTTGCAAAACTGCTGCTGCTGTTGATGAGAAAGGCAGAGAGGGCCAAGGGAAGTTTCTCTTAGGAACCAGGGCACACAAGCAGTGTGGCCACCAGAGGACACGAATGCGGGAAGCAGATAAAAGTCACGATTGCCATCTAATGGCCAGGAGTCAGAAAATAGAGATGTGGGAGTGATGACACAAGTAGTGAAGAGGAGGGGTGAAAAAGGAAGGGACTCACTTTAGGAGTGCAGGTTTGGGGCTCAGCCCTGCTGACTGCAGCTGTTTCTAACTGGAAATTCCACTTGTGGGACTGGCAAAAGGTGTTTAGGTCTGACACTGAACTTTCTTTTGAGCCCTGCAAATAGTGTGGACAGCCAAGCTGTGCTTATCATGTTCTTTATTGCAGGAAATGTTGCAGAATATTTATATACTTTTGGCTATTCTTTAGAGACTAAGAAGTAGAGAGGGGAAAAAAAGACCTTTTCCCATTTATCCATTTATAAGGATGCTGCAGACCATGCACATCCTTAGTTAAAAAGTAGCAACCAGCCACCAGAATTTTATTTCCCAAGACTGTTCCAGAGTACCGCAAGATAGAGAAAGTTTTCACCAGCAGAGTGCAGTGTTGCACTAAAAATATGGCAGCGTGACTTACCACTGACATTCTAAAAGGTATTCTCCCACTGTGCAAAAGCTATTTGGTTGGGTTTTTTGGTTTTTTTTTTTTTTGTTACTAAACACAACTTGAAAAAACAATTTCATTTTCTAAAGAAGGTGCCCTTAATAATGATCATGCTAATCAGGGAAATTATGCTGTACAGTTCAAATATGTACAGATATAACAATCTAATTACAGTGATACTTTCTGGCAGCAAATTTATGTTTAATGAAGTGCATAAGTATTACATTTAGCATGTGATTAGACAGTGAAACTAACCATGCGCCTAAAATCAAGCAAATTACTAAGTTTTTTGTCAATCACATCATACTTAATATGGAGATTACTGCCAGGATGACTTTCCTTTTTTAAAAAAAAAAAACTTATTGTCTTTTGGGGTTTTGGAAGGGGGTGGGGGTTGTTTGGTTTTGTTTCTTTTGTTGTTTTTTGTTTGTTTGTTTGTTTTTTGTTGTTGTTGGGTTTTTTTTGGGGGGGTGTGTTTTTCATTTTTTGGTTGGTTTGGTTTGTGGGGTTTTTTCTGAATGTGCTTTTTTTGTTGGTTTGGTTTGTTTTGTTTTGTTTTGGTTTGGTTTGGTTTGGTTTGGTTTTTTAATTCTAACTATTTTGAAACATGCACCTACTTCCCTGGAGGAGTTTGTTTACCCATATTTAGCCAGAGCATCATCATAATTGCCATTCTAGTTTTCCCAGACAAATTGTGTCAAGATTATTCCTTTTCCTTTTTTTAATAAAACTTTGGAGGAAGAAAAATAGCTAAAGATTTTCTTTTGAAAACAATTGTTACCCATTAATTATGGTGTCTGTTCAACAAACATAGAATATAGTTCAAATATTCAGCCAAAAACCTCTGGAGCAATCCTTCAGGCAAATGGAATGAGTAAATACAATTAAGGAAATGGAAGAAAACCACAGTCATCCTCAACTATGGCAATGCATTCCACATCCACTTAACCTGTCATGCAGTAATTTAGTAATAATACTCCTTGGACCAAATGTCTACTTTTGCACCTTGCTGCAGCACATATAACCACCCCACTTAAGATGTTAAGACAGGAATAATATCAGTTGCACTCACTAAAAGATCAACCATCTTATTTCTGGCAGCCCTTCACCCATTTCAGAGCAGGACTGCATTTCTCCCTGGCATAATGAGTGGGGGGTGTACTTCCCTTAATTTTAATGAGTAAAGTTGGCTCAGGTTATAGTCAACAATGAGAAACAGATACATCCAAAGAGGTTTTATCTGAGTGCTCTAGATTCCTTATTCTTAGGGTCTTTGGCCTTTGGAGGTGCATATTTCCCTCTGAGGCTGCACAGAGGGAGTCTGGAGTGACTAACTTTGTATGAGTAACTATTTAAACAGCTGGCTTAAAAAAAAGAAACCCCAACAATATCTTTAAGAGCACTTCTCCCTCCTCCTCCCACAGCCCCCCTAGGAACTACGTGGTTTAGTATGCATGGCATGAGGAGAGGAGAGGAGAGGAGAGGAGAGGAGAGGAGAGGAGAGGAGAGGAGAGGAGAGGAGAGGAGAGGAGAGGAGAGGAGAGGAGAGGAGAGGAGAGGAGAGGAGAGGAGAGGAGAGGAGAGGAGAGGAGAGGAGAGGAGAGGAGAGGAGAGGAGAGGAGAGGAGAGGAGAGGAGAGGAGAGGAGAGGAGAGGAGAGGAGAGGAGAGGAGAGGAGAGGAGAGGAGAGGAGAGGAGAGGAGAGGAGAGGAGAGGAGAGGAGAGGAGAGGAGAGGAGAGGAGAGGAGAGGAGAGGAGAGTTCTTTCACAATCTGTACTTCCCTTTCAGTTTCTTTCTCAAAACGGATGTGAGCCATAAAATGTCAGCTCAGCCAGCGTGGCTCAAAGCTCAGTGTGACAAGGTCATGCAGAGGTGGAAAATGAATGTACAATGAATTCAGCAGAGTACTGCTGGCTGCTGCAATTCTGAAGGGGTCATACAAGCAGGGAAAATAAAGAGAAGCAATAATTTTTACATAGAAATCGAAATAAAAGTATGTGTGCTTTGTATGTCATAACTTGGTATATTTTAGTTTATCATTATTTTAAAGCATCACTGTACTTTCAAATATGATCTACTATTATTGTTAGAAAACTAATCAAGCAAGAACAGTTGTGCTGGCAACTATATAAACAGTGATAGACATGCTAGAAATTTTTCTGTAGGCAGAGGAAGAATCTGTCAGGTATGCAAATAAAAAAGAAATGGGACAGCTAGGAATGTGTGAGAAGGCTTTGAGAAGAACAGGAATCAAGCGAAGAGTGGCACCCATGAGAAAAGATAAGTTGTGCTTTGTTTTGTGTTATTTTATTTTGCACTAAAACACACAAGTATACAGACATGAATGTGCACATATACACTCATAAAACTGCATGGAATGATAATGGTTTATATTGAAACTTCTGACTTTTCATTACTTTTGTTGCCTCTGTAGTAAACTACGATTCACTTCTATTTTCCTCATGAAACTTCAAGATATAAAGCAACTCCTTTCAATAAAAGTAGATATCCATTGAACCTGCAATATTTATACAAAATGTTAAAGAATACAATCATATGCTTAAAAAAATTTCCAAATTTCATAGCACCTTATGAAGCATCAGCCAATATTCTAACAGGTGTAAGTGAATTGTGTCAAAATTATGCACTCCATACCCTGCCCCAGGAATCACTTCCTGTCTTCACAAGACAAAATTAAAGATTTAACTACCGTTTTCCAATCTATTAATCTAACTTTTTTCCTGCAACAGGATCTGCCTGACACATGAGGCAGGTGTGCTAATTTCAAATGCAACTTCCCTCAGGATGTGAAGCCTTTCAAGGATCTCAGCAGCAGCAGGCTGCCTGCCTGAGAGAGCAATTTTCCCTTACAGCTGAATTGAAGAAATGCAGGAATATGCTTAGACAGTTGCCTTCATATTCTACCAGGACATAGGGTTTAAGTATTTTGCAATGGAACAACTATTTTCCTCATTGTTTCAAATACTGCTGCCAAATGCTCAGGACAAAGTGCATTGCTCTGTAAGAGGCTGTGAGCAAGCTTTAAAATATGGATTAGGGAATAAAACATGTAAGCATCTGCCTTGATTAATTATTGGCATCTGTTAATAAGATGTAAGTTTCTGCCTGTTCCTTTAATGGTATAAAAATTATATAATAATTATATTATGAAGCAAACAGGCTTATGTACTAGAGAATTTTGGGCCAGGACAGACACCACAGAAAGCCTTTCCTCACAAAAAGAGAGAAGAAATTTGTTTTGACCTTTGGACCTCAGCTGTGCGATGTCATTCCTGGTCTCAGTGATCCTCACACATGCTGTGATTTCAGTCTCCATCCAAACAGAGAGGAGAAGCCAGTCCTTTAACCCAGTTCAGAAAGCTGCTTATGCCTAAAATCATGGTCATTGCACCAACACTGACTTGTCTCTGTCTTCACTAAAGATCTCAGTGGTGTCAGGGTGATGGTGCAGTGGGACACAAGCACCTTGATGCAACCAGCTGCCATGAGTGGAGTTAAGAAGTGACTGGGGGCTGTGACCACAGAGCTGTAAGGGCTCAGAGAGTGGGGGGTGGGTATGGCTTGGGGGTGGGTATGGCTTTGGGGTGGGTATGGCTTTGCACTGGGCTCAGATGTGCTAACAACCAGCAGGAATCACAGAATCGAAGATTCACATTTGGAAAACACCTCTAGGATCATCCAGTCCAACCATTAACCCAGTACATCCAAATCCACCAGCAAATCTTGTTTTTAAGTGCCATATCCACACGTCCTTTCAATATCTCCTGGAATGATGACTCAAGCAATTCCCTGGGCAGCCTGTTACAGTGTTTGATTGCCCATTTGGTGAGGAATTTTCTCTTATTATCCAATCTAAACCTCCCATGACACGACTTGTTGTTTGTGACTTGGAAGAAGAAAGCAACCCCCACCTGGCTGCAACCCCCTTTCAGGTGGTTGTAGAGAGTGATAAAGTATCTCCTCAACCTTCTTTTTCTCTAGGCTAAGCAAGCCCAGCTCCCTCAGCTGCTCTTCATAAACCTGTGTTCCAAACCCTTCACCAGCTCAGTTGTCCTTCTGTGGACATGCTCTGGTACCTCAATGTGTTTCTTGTAGTGAAGGGCCAAAAAGCTTGAATTACAGACCTTAGCAACCTAGACATTCCACTCTTGTGAGTGCTTGGGTTTAGATTTGGTTGGGCTCAGAGATAAGATGTGACAGAATTTTATTTTTTTTTCAAAAAATAACAACTTTAAAAATGGAACATATCATTGAAAGGCTGCATGGAAAATCCTGTGGGGTAGCAGAAGTGTCTCTCCTGACTTTCAGTACATAAAGTTCTGCTGTTCATCCACCTTTCTAATGCCAAAAGAATAATCATCCTTATAATTCTTTAATAGCAGAATTATCAATATTTTGGAAGCCACTATCCCTCCAGAATGCCTGCAAAGGGCCAAGTAGAAAACATAAAGAAGCATTTCTAAGGTTTCTTTACATTAAGATACAAGTTTTAGGTTTTTATTTCACAAGAAAGGCTTCCATTAACATAATTATGACCAGTATGGGAAGAGGATACTCAGGCAGGGATCAGCATAAGCTCCATTAATTTCTCTGTGCAAATTCCAAACTTTTCCCCTCAGTAATATGGCATGGAGTGGGGCCCAGCCTTACACACTAAGATTAAGAATCCCTAAAGAGCCCAGTGACTTGCCTGGAAAATGAAGGAACAGGCAAGAGTCTTATGATCCCCATAAAGCCTATTTCTTGTGGGTATCTCCTCACTCAGTCAACAGATCCCAGGTTAAGTTATCACATGTACTAAATGTAGATTTTAAAGTGAATTAAGTACCTGAATGTATTTGGGAGTCTGGGTAGTTCACTGATTGCTACTAAAGGACTAAAGGTCTCACCTAATACTAGCTAGGTAAAAGTAAACTTTTGTGACTATTGTGAGGGAGTCCTTCCACACTCTCCTACGGTCAATGGGATGGCAGTGAGAGGAAACTGGAGGGTGATTCATTTCCTCAACCTCTATCCTTGCATTGGCTGAATCATCTGAGACTGTTGCACTGATTGTGGGGAGAGTCTGGGCTACAGCTGCAGACTGACTTTAGGCAGGATGACTCGCATCCTCTGCCATGCTTTCAGCAGCAGTCGGGGTAATCAGGGACTTCCATTTTTTCTGTAAGTGAGACTAAATTTTCCAAGTCACTCCCATTTATTTTGACAAAGACTGTGTCTGTCATGCTGCTAATAAAAATACCCCTCTCAAAACACCTCTCACCTTGATAGAGGACTGATTGCTGATTCTTACTTTTAGTTGACAAGTTTTGTAGGCATTTTCCATCCTGACTGTACTTCCTCAGTTTGGTTACAGGAACAGGAACAGTCTCATAGGTCATAAGGGATTCAAGATATTTTACACTTATTGTTTTCCCATTATCTAAAGAAAGAATTTGGATTGGCTTGATCCTTGTTGGCAGTTCATCATAACATCATGATGCTATCTTCTTGGTATTTAATCATTTTTTCTGAGTCTTGAAATTAGGCTGTTAAGTATATTATGACACTGTGTTTCTGAATTCCACCATTTAAAAATGAGTGAAGACTTTGACCATTACAGTTTTTCAGAGATCTCTTTTGTCTCTTCCACATTCTTTGGAGAACCCCCTAAGTTATTAGTTTTATTTGCTCCATAAATATCTTGTCAAATTTCATCAGAATGATTCAGCTTGAATACATTTATCTCAATCTCACTGCCTAATTCAATCTTCACTTAGCTTGAATGCCACTCCTGTCTTCATCTGTCTAAACTAGTGTGATTAAATTCTCACAGAGTTTACCTTTTGGCACCCAAAGGCATTGGATATTCTCTCATTTTCCTTAAAATTTCATAGGGAAGCTTAAGTTTTAGCCACTCATTTGCTCAGAAACTTTTATTTCATGGTTGTGAATACTTAGTATGCATCACCCCATATTAAGGCAGATGGACATTACCAACAAAATGGGGGAGTGGTATGGATTAAGACCTTCTGAGACAAATCTTAGGAGGTGCAGCAATTGTCTGGAGAATGGAAGATACTGTGATTTCAAGCCATGCCCCTTCTTGCCCTTTTTCCCACACAAGTGGTTTCAAGCCATGCCCCTTGCACTCATGCTTGTGCAATGTTTTCAGCCCACCATGGTCTGAATGAGATGAGGTTCAAGATGCTTTCTTAGTATGTTAAAATTTTAACCATATAGGGTCTGAGTAGCTCCATCTACCTGGAGGTTGCCCCATCTTTGATGCCAGAGTACAAAGAGCAGGCACTGGCATGTGCTGCATCTCTGCTCTGCAAAGGGCCAGGTGACATCACAAGTGGAGAACAGAGGGGCTCAGTGTCCCCCTGAGCACCTGTGGAAGGCACCACCTGTGGGAGATGCCTCTGGTCCCTCCCTAGTATAATCCAGGAAACACAATTGTGTTTTCAGACTGGACCTTCCCCTGCATTTTCCTGAGCTCCCATTGTAGGCTTCAGGACAATACGGTAGCAGCATTAAGGCAAATCTGGCTCTTTCCCATGCTCTTCAGGCTGCATACTGAAATGTTCAGTGAAGCATTGCCTATGTTGGGCATCTGGATTATGGCAGGCTGGATTTCGTCCATCTAATGCTGATGATGCATTTGTAAAATCTCAGAGGAATACTAATATTATGCAACCACATGAGTAGTTTAATACATCATTTGGAAAGTGGCAGATTTATATAAAGTATTTAAGATGCTGAAAGAAAAATTATCCCAAATACCCATTTATATATACAAAATCATTTTACAGTGTCTCTTGAAATCTTGCCCAAAAAAAAGCTTGGGTCAAAACTTTATGTCAGAAAATAATTAATCAGCTCTCTGAGGTAGACTGCTCAATCTCACTCTTTACTTCATTCTTTCTCCATTACCAAGTCCCTCCTTAATCTTTCATTCCTTTCCTTTGCCCATTAATTTAAACAGTAGCTTTCTATCCCGAGACAGTTTTGACTAGAAGTATCAAAAGTAAGTGTCTGAAGTCCCCATCTCAGCTGATATTCCACACCCTCAACCCTCCTTATAGTCTAGGGATAGTAGGGGGTGGCCACCAAATTGACCTATTTTGGCACCAAACCACAGGACAAAGACAAATGCTAATGGAATACTAATTTAGATAATATCATAACATGTTTTAGCTGGTGCAAAAGAAATAATGGACTCTTTTAAGGTTTCAAATTCAAGGTGAGTTGCTATGGGTGCTGGCAGCAGATGGGAAACTACCCAGATTAATAAATTATGTTTTATGCTGGATGACTTTCTGTGTTATCTTCCCCAAATCAAAAGCGGCTTTGGATATTCAAAAGATTCAATGGCTGAAATAAAAAAAGCAGTTCCATATGTGACTTTTTTTGTCTGTGTCTAGTTTCAGTTATTAAAGGCAAAGGATAATCAAACTGCTGAGCTCTAAAAAATTGCCCAAAGCATAATGACATAGGATAGCTCATTTTGAGCAATCCATTCATAAGTGCATTAATACAATTCATGCACAGTTCCACTTGGCCTTACCTCAACAAAACAATGTCCCCTGCAAACACCAAATCTGTTTCATGGTATAACTTATTTTCTCCCTAATTGTGTTTTGTTTGCTAGGTATTACTATTAAGAGCATAACTGTAGAGCTGGTGAAAAGAAAATGCAGATGCACATAAGGAAGGAGGACTGGTTTGAATTGCAATAAAGACCATTTAATGCCATTTTCCATCTCATTCAGAAGCTCTGCTCTGTTACAGTCTAAAAAGGGAAACAATACACAGGAGCAATGAGTAACAAAAGTAATCAGTTAGTTTGAAAACTTACTTAATCAAGCCACTAAATGAATAATTAGTTTGCTCCCATCTGGGACAACTGCCTAAGCATTCAGTAGCAATTATATCCCTCTGGCTAGACAGGCAAGGTGGCATCATGGGTGTGACTGAACCCCATGGTAGGCACCATGCTTTTTTCTGTTCTCTGCCCAGAAAACAGAGGCAGTCTCAAAAGCCATAACAAATCTCCATCTCGAGGGAACCTGATTGGGCTGCACTGGTCACTTTCAAAAGAAGTCAGTAGAAAGCATCCTGATGAAGATTTAATAAAGGTCATGAATGACACATAGAGGAAAAAGAATAACTGGAGATATCTGTTTATCACCTGCCCTTGTAGCAAAAGCAGATCTCCAGTGAGAGTGGAACACCATGCACCTGCTGTAGGTAAAAAGATTTCTCATAAAACTAAAAATTAATTGTGTGAATTCCCAGTAGGTATCAAGGAGAAGAGTTTGGTAAAGCTCATGAAAAGTGCAATGGAACAAATGCCCAGTTACAGTCTGTTCTCCTGAAGGAGTGTAAAGCCTCATGCCTCACTCCAATGCACAGTGGGCTTCTCACATTGATAATGGATGCAGAAACATCCATATCACAATCTTTCCATGGGTCCTTGCAACTCTACCATATTGATCACTTGCTGTACTCAGACCTGAATATTTACCTCCAGCCTATTTCTCCCACTGTTTCTAATCTAGGCACTATTTTTTCCACACTATTGGAGTTCAGAGACCCCATAAAATATGTTTCCCATAAGTTTTTGGGTTTTTTAAATAAAGCAGTTACCTACTCTTGTTTAATCTCTGTTCTACTAGGCCTTGCATTCTAATGTCATCGGAAGCATCATCTTAATGTTTCCCAGAAGCAATATTAACACATCATAGAATATTTTCTGAGCATATGTTAAAACTCCAATTACAGTTCAGCTAATGAAGCCATACAAATGTTCAATTAAAGAAAACATATGCAGTGCAGTCTACCCACCAAAGTACTTTCCCAGTAGTTGACTGTAATGAGATTATGTGTATTCCTATAAGATATGATTCTTCAAAGCTTTTGGGGTGACTTATTGACTTAGAATATTGAAAATTAAATTGGAAACAAGTAAATGCTCCTCTCTTTGCAGGTTGTTGATAACTGGGTCCCTCATTCTTACCAAGAACAAGAAACTGAAAAGCCTTAGCCTTTGCTCTTGACTAACTCCCTTCATACTTCTTGCTCATCCTCTCTTCCCTCAGAGAGGAAAAACACCATAAATTGTAGGGTTTCCTCTTTGCCTCTGCTGATTTTAACTTTAGAAATGGATAAAACTAGTCTTCAAAATCTTTGTTTCATCTTCAAAATAAATCGTCTTATTTTCTAATTGCAGTGTAAACAGCAGCTATTGGAAAAGTCAGCAAATCCAAAGCAAGTTATTTATGGAGCACACAACCATGGAGTTGGAATCCCATATGCTGTAGGTGGAGGGGGATGATGAAGCAATTGTGCCCAGTGGTATGGGCTCAAGAAAGATGCTTGAACAAACATGAACAGACTATTTTGTTTCTTGTTGAAGCATTCTATGCATTAATTGAGAAAGACAACTAAGTACCATCCTCCTGCTATCAACAAAGTTGTATTCCTATTTTTCTGCTAATCTCATATTACTGTGGGAGAGGAGATATAATTTTAGATTCCTCACATTAATGAATTCTAGGGAAAAAAAAAAGTATACTACATAATTATTAGTATTCCCCAAATGGTCAGAGCCTTCTTCATGGCAGTGTGTTGGAGTTGCAAACACAGAACAAAAATATGGGTTTAGACTCACTGCAGGAACTGGAACAGTAATTCTGCTCATCAGCAAGTGATAAATGAAGTTCTTGCTATAATTCTACCCCAGGATCAGCAGGAGAGTCTCTTTAGATCACTCATTTTATTTAGATTTCTCACTCATTTAGATCACTTACTTCATTACTCACTCAGTAATGAAATCAACGCACATTTACAAAGTCCTAGTCCCTCACTCTTTTGAAGAATTTGAAGCAAATTTGAGATTTTTCACTTCATTGCAAAGATGGTGATAGTTGTAAGCTGCATGTGAACAACAATTTTGTGCATGAACCCACTGCAGGGCTACATTTCAATTCAGTATCATCTTTTAATGGGTGAAAATGTGTAGCTGGTTGGATGCTCCTGGGATCCAGATGGGAGAGTTGAGCAAACTGTGGGCTGTGCAGTACATACTGCTACCCTCAGTGCTAAGGAGGACGGGGATGCTCCAGGATGATGAAGCTTTTCAGAAAAAGCATTTTGTCTGAGAAGCCTGAATCTTTTCCTCTTAAATAATTTTGCCCACATCAGTAACACATCCAAACAGGAAAGATTCTCCATTGCCTTGCTGCTTTGCTTTCACTTTAGTGGTGTGTAAACTGGAAGTGAAACATTAACCCTTACTGCCTGGGTAAGGTATTTTCCAGCAAGGTAAAAAAATGTTAATGCGAATGACCCCCAGTCTAAGAAATACAACTAAAAACATTGAGTCAATATAGTGTAATGTCATGTAATATCATAGGTATACTACGTTATCATATTACATTTAAATTGTACTATATATTATGCTGCATTTTTATGTTACATATGTATTACACATTCCATATCTTATGTTCTGCATTACAGTGCATATATGCATATATATACAATATGTATGATATATTGTATTTTGTACTATACATATTATATATTATACATACACATACATATGCTGTAGGTACATATATATGTAAAAGGATAATTATCACTAGAATCTCTGACCACATTCTCACAGAATGTGGTAGAAACAAACATATTTTTGAGGAGTCAGGGTTCTGGTGTGTGCTAGTCATGGTCTGATCAAATATTAAGGAATTCTGGAGTGATGTAATTTCTAGATCTTTGATAAATTTAGTCAAGAGCAAAGCACTGTAAAAGCAAAGTAGCTTATATGCCTGTTTCAGGACACATATGGATCTTTTCTGCAGAAGCTGATCTTCAGTGTCTAAAGTCTGAGTTTTCTTGAATACTGATTTTCAATCTGTGCAAACCCATGGCAATCCCCAGTAAAATTTGAGCTCTACAATTTATGCACATAAAATTGCATTCCCTCCAAATAACCAATGTTAGGACTAAGCAATGGCAGGACTAACACTAGCAGATGCAGTGTAAAGTTTACTGTGGGAAAATGATCCCTTATGGAACTTGAGGGTGCGTCTAAATGAACAGAATTAACATTTATGATGACTGTGTATTGCTGAGAGGGAAATGAAACTTTCTATCTAGTACACGTCTCCCTCCAGCTGTCCTGTTCAGGCACGGCTTGATTTTAGACCTGGATTCTTGGAATATTTTGGCTACCACGACGAGCATCGCGGACGTGTAGCATTAGAAGTGTGTGTCGATGCAAACCACAGCCCACTGGTGGCAGCAGTCCGTCAAGAGTGGACAAACGCTGCTTGAGCAGCAGGGGTCTGCACACAAACACGTCATTTGTGGGCACAGACAGCTCTCACATCTAGCTCAATCTACAGGCTCTTCCTTATCCCAGAATGCGGGTTTCCTGAAGACCACTGCTGTGGAATAAAACTTAAATTAAAAGCGAGGGAGACAGTTGTCTGACTACCGCGATGCTATGAGTTGAGATGTGCCCCCTTTGGAATGTTTAGTAGCGTCCCCAATTTCACATCTATTCTGTATAAGGCACAATGAGTAGCCATAATAAATGGAAGTTGGACCCTTATTAATATCAATAGCAAATAACCACGGACTCAAAAGAAAATGGAACCTACATATTTTTACTCTTTCTCCTTCTGTGTGATATATTGCATTCAGGTTCAAAGTAGTTGTACATCTTTCTGCACAAAGGAGCTCTGTCTGCCTGCCTGCAGTGACATATTTTGGCAATAATCCACTATGTCAATATGTATTAGTGTTACTTTTGTCATTTTTCCTGAGCATATGTGCAGTAACTTCCTACCAACCTTTAAATATGCCAGGGAATACTTTTGTTTCTGTTAGACATAAACAAACTTGTATCTACGAAAATGAGCGTGAGGTGAAACTTGAGATGTCACAGACCCTGTTATCATGAGAAGCTGCAAGTAAAGGTGAGGATTCCTCTTCTTGCAAGGGAAAATGGACACTTGTCCATCTGTTCTCACCACTACTCTTCCTGCCATCAACCATGTCTGTGGGTATATGCATCTGAGCCTGACACTTAAATAAAAAAAAAAAAAAATCACAAGCATTATCAATTTTCAGTCTCAAGCACTGGTCCATATCTCTCTGTGTGGAATAACCTGAACACTGCTATGGGCAAAGTAGTGCATTCCTGAGCCCCCTGCCAGTCAATCTCAATGGCCTCAGGAGCAAAACTAGTTCAGATGAGATTACTTGGGAAAGTGAGACAGTGATACAGCCTGAGAAAATTCTAAATACCTACCAAGCACAGGGTCCTTTTCAACCCACACAACCTGCATGTGTGACTTTGCTACAACAGATGTCCCTGCCAGTCCTCACCTCTGTTTACACTTAGACATTGCAATCCCCCTCCAACTTAAAAGAAAAATTAGAGAGAAAAAGATTCACAAGTTTCAGGAACTGTGTGGGTGCCAAGGACATTTGTCAGGGGATAAGAGATCTGTGAGATGAGAGATGCTGTGAGAGCTGTGCCTTTCATCCTTAAGAAGGTTAACCTGCACACACAGGTTAACACACACACACACACACACACACCACCCCATGGAATACACCAGAGACAACTAAAATCCAGGATTACAGCAGTTACAAGAAGCAATTCTTCTCCCTTGCTTTTCACAAACTGGCACTACAAAGAAAGCATCACATCAGGAAAATTTAAATGACTGGATGTGCTTTACCTCAAGAGCTTCATCCCTCACTACTTATCCTGGTGTAAGTTTGAACGTCAAGGATGTGAGACAGGTTTTGAGCAGACCTCCTAAGTATTTTTATATCTTGTTGGGTGGAAAACTTAGTTTCTTCTATTTTCTTTTTTTTCCCTTTCTTTTCTCCTAAAATTGAATTAAGTTAAGAAGAGAGTAGTGTTGCAAAATAAATAGATAGATTAGGTAGATAAACCCACATTTAAACTTTGAAAAACCTCACCTGCCTACAGCTTTACAAGAGATAAAAGATTGCTGCACTGGTAAGGGTTTGGGAAGCCAAAACCAGAAAGAAGCTTGATAGCTGGATGCACTTAAGATGGTTTTAAAGCAAATGCCTCAGATATGGCTAGCAGCATTCAGCACAAGCTGTAAAATCCACCCAAGAAAATCAACATAAAGCAATAAACCTGGGGTGAGTTCCAAGTTGCCACTAGTTTAAAGCCAGCTCAGAGATAACTACATACAGAACACATAGCACAGGTGTGGTCTCAAGGGTAGTGCCATTTCCCAAGCTAAATAAATAAGTCCTTCTGTATGCTCATGCATAGTGACTTACACTACTCTTCTGTGTCATGCCAACTTGTCATAAGAATGTTGGCTGTGGAGGGAGGGAGCCCCACTTTGCAATAGTTCACCTAATTAATGATGCTGAGTACATTTTCTCACTCTGAAACTCATCCATGAGTACAGTATGCAATGTGGGTATCATGGAGATGGCCTCTGACAGGTATTTCCCTATTTCTGTGCTGTTTCTTAAGAGCAAGGGACTGTCAATCCTCAAGGGGACTGCCAAAGCCCATACAATAGCCTAGGCAGTTTGACGCTATTAGTCATTGTTTCATTCTGAGTGTTTACTTCGGGCCATTCCTTTTTCAATGGAAAACTGATAAGAATAGCTGCCTTGTCTTTTGTACATATGGATGTCTTTGTGTGTTGAATGGACACCACAGTCTTTTGAATGCCTATCTAGCTTTACCTTTGCATTGAAATAAATTCATATTAAATGATGGCATAAAAATCCAGTCTTTTCATTTGCTTGAGATTTCTGTTTGCAATCTCTATTGACACCCCCACACACGCACACCATAAAATAAGCAGGAGAAACCTAGCATTGCAGGAACAAAGGGTTGCTGAGTTGCATTAGGAGAAATGATTCATCATGCTTTTGTGATGCATAATGCTGATATTGTCACTTGCTTTCAAAATTATTATTTTTACTCATATAAATGAGAGAAAAGTTACTGAAAAATTCAGAAAGTGATGGTAAGCTCTTGTGAAACTTTGGCAGAGATGCTTTTCCTCAGGCAGGAGATATGCTAGGGTATTGTTTTCCGTAACCTCAGGTACTTTGCAACTCAATCACTGTTTCTAGAGATAGGTTTCAAATACAGTGTTTACCTATAGAATCATATAATAACTGAGGTAGGAAAAGACCTGTAAGATCATGAAATCCAATTATTAACCCATCACTGTCAATTCCACTGCTAAACCATATATCCATGTGCCCTATATGAAAAACACAAGGCAAATAACTGGAAGTTTGGTGGCTCCCTGTAAGCTTACAGATATCCTTATGACACTTTGTGACATACATCTCTTTCTTCTTCTCCATTTATTAGAAATTTCAGAGTATGATGACAATAAATTCTTAACATCCCTGAAAAGCCAGAAATTACAGCTGAAGGCCCCCGCATCTTGTTTGCTTTGCTATTGATGTTATGCAGGCAGCCTTGCACTTGCAGCATTTGAATAGCCTGATTTCCAAACTGTTGCGTTGCCACAGCTTTCTATGTGCATTAAATAAAGGCTCAGCACTCTTCATTTATTGTTTACGGGTACAGGCAAGGAAAGGAAAACAGAGTCAGGCAGATGGGTGTGGGAGAGGAGCATCTGCTGCTGGAGGGTATATAGCTTCCTGTGCAGCAATCTGAGCTTCCCAGCTTCTCTCTTCTCTTCTCTTCTCTTCTCTTCTCTTCTCTTCTCTTCTCTTCTCTTCTCTTCTCTTCTCTTCTCTTCTCTTCTCTTCTCTTCTCTTCTCTTCTCTTCTCTTCTCTTCTCTTCTCTTCTCTTCTCTTCTCTTCTCTTCTCTTCTCTTCTCTTCTCTTCTCTTCTCTTCTCTTCTCTTCTCTTCTCTTCTCTTCTCTTCTCTTCTCTTCTCCCACTGCTTTCTGAAAGTCGTGACCTGTTGCAAAGTTCCCTTTTGTCAAGCAGAGTGAAAAAGGAAATGCTGCTTCTTGTAAAGCAAATTAGCACCAGAACCTGGCCAGCTAGGACAAGCATTTTGCAATCCCTCTTCTGAGATCAAGTGGTGGGGGGGGATGGGAAGATTCTCTTTTTAAAAATGTTGCTCCATGGATCAATTACCCTTTTTTAATTTTAATTGTTGGTAGCAATTTGTGGGATGTGGCACACCACAAATATTGTGCTCTGGTGTTTTAACAACTGAGCACCCAAGCCTTAACGTCACTGTCAACAGCCTGCCGCTGTTGGCAAGGAGACAGTGCAGAAAGTGACTGCCCAAAGGGATTGTCTCTTCACTTACACTCTTGGGCTCACTGCCAGCTCCTGTTTCCTCTAGCAGTAAGTGGAGTGAGAGAAAGCATCCTCTCTCAGAGAGTCAAGCATGTGAAAAGAAGATTTCACATGTGAAACTGAGACCTGGAAAACAATCACTTGGCTTTCCTTTCTTTAATGTGTTTCCCATATCATGAAGAAATTTGCACAGAGAGTTTATTTTAGCTTACCAGTAATTTTATGTGCCATTTTCAATAATAGGTTGAGATGGGACTTGACCTTGGGAGCTTTATCACATAGATGTTGCATGGTCCTTTACTTTTTTTTTCTTTTAAAAAATAAATGTGTAAACTCTATGACAGAATAAGCAGGAGGTTAGAAGATCTGTGCTTCTGATCATGTTTCAAAACATTATTTGAATAGAATTCAAGGAAAAGTCCACTAAAGTGAGTTTGAGATACAGACACTTCCACTGACAGCTGCTAATATCTGATTAAGCTCCTGTTGCATGGTCTTGAGCAAGCCTCATATTACATTTAAGCAAAGACGATCAGTATATACTTACCTGAAGAAATGTTCATGTTTTTTATAAGGCTTCAAACTTGAGCATACAAATGAGATGCAAGAATTATGGTTTACCAATTACTACCTTTCCTGCAATGTGAATTTTATAGAAGGCAAGAAAGAACTTGCTGCCTTGCTCTAGTTCAGCCCTTGAAGGTGTTAGCTGAAAACTATGTTAGCAAGGGTCCAATTTCCTTCTTGCAAATGGAATCAGCAATGTGCTGAAAAGCACTTTCCTTTAACATGCAAATGACTGATAGAGTGCATGTCTAGCAGGGTACTGCAACATCAAATATTAGTTGACTTTTTCAACTGATTTGTTGAATTTTTTTTTAAATAATCACAGGAAGAAATTGCTGACACAAAATTCAACAAAGCACTAAAAAAAAATTATCAGCTCATCAATACCCAAACTAAGAATTCCTAAGCTAGCTATCCTTTACAAGTCATGGCCTCAGACATTTATTGAGGATGTCAGCTCTTTCCCATCTAAGTGTGCTTTGTTGTGTTCAGAAGTTACTTGACATGTGTCAGTTTTGCATGAACATGCATATTCCTTGCACTCTCCAAATAATAACTAATATAAGCAAACATAAAAGAACAAGGAGATATGCAATTTCTCTAGCTATACCACTAATGCAAACCATAATGGAGAGAATTTAATTATACAGAAATTAGCTGACCTCTTGCCACCAAAATGCAACAACACTCATTTTGCTTCACCAAAACAATCCTCGTATGGAAAGTGCATGAAACATTACTAAGGTACTGTGACTACCTCAGTATTACTCCATGAGAAAGAAGATACAGGAAGGAAGAGAAAGAGCAACAGTGTAAATCTTTTGTCACTGTATCTTAGAACTATAGTTGATTCTAATCTCAGCAGTGGAGTCTGATTTGTAGATAGCAGCAAAGCTCCATCTAAGGCTGCGGCTTACACTGATTTTAGAGGATCCATGGCTCTGTGCCAAAATGAGCAGAAGAAAAGAAGGCAGTGTTCCTATTGGACAAGCAGTTTCTGAAAAAAAGCGCCAGACCCCAGTCATATAAACATTTGCTGTTCTTTAATTTCAGGAGCACATTTCTTGCACTCAAGTCAGGGAATACTGTCTTGTTTACACACATTTGTGAGAAGTTAGAGAATCCATAGAGGAGAACAGTACTAAGGAATATTTATATCACATTTACTCTCACTTAAAAGTCAGAAAAATCTTTGTCAAAACTGAAAAGTCTTGGGCTGCAACATCACTGGGGATACTGATGAGCTGACCATCAGGGAAATTTCACAATTCCTAGTCGTGAGGTTCAGTGCCGTAAAGCATCAAAGCAGTAAAAGACCATAAACCCGTTTTACAGAACTTGCTCAAAAGCTAGCAGAGTTAGCTGGTATCCAACACAGAAGATCACTTGGGAACAATTTTAATGTCATTATTATGAAAATACGTAAATATTCCCAAACTGTATGATATATTCTTGGTCCTTGCTTTCCTAAGAGGTTCCTCTGGACTTCAGTCTTGTACAGTTCCTGGCTCACACCATGTTCATCTCGGTTTTGGAGGTGCTCATGAACTGCAGGAGGAAACTAGACTTTATACACCACATCTCCAAATGCAAAGGAGCTTGGCTTTAGGAAGACTGTGGGCTGACTGGAAATCCTGGTTGGCTATAGAAAGTATTGTTTGGATTGCCATGGGGGGGACAAGATTTTACCTTCTCGAAAATACAGCTCTGGAAATGCTATGAAAAATAGACAGCCAAGGGGGAGAGGCCAACCGTGAAACAGAGAAAGCAGCATCCCCAGGGAATTTACTGAAATGTATTTACAGTTCTCCTTGCATGTATTAATACTGTTTGTGACTCAGGGCTTTTAATTCAGCAGCAATCACACTCGCATGGAATACCCTGCTGGAGGGCAAGGAACAGGGAGCAATACGCTCCATGGTTTCCATTAAGGTACACCAGAAGGAGCAGAAATTAAGTGAATTTCCCCACGCCCTGCTCCTGTACCCCCTCAGTCCTCGAAAGCGAGCGTGCCTTTGCTCCTGTGCAGGGCTGCTGCCAGACAAAGGCGCAGAGATTTCCCCGTCTCCCTTTCTCCCTGTCAGTCAGCCACACGCACACGCACACATACTCCCCCCGGCGTCTCTCGGCTCTTTCACGTGAATGCTTCTGTTATTTCCCAACGCCGTATTTGCAGAAACGGGAATCACGCGTTCCATGCTCTCCTCGCTTCTGCCCCCTCCCCTGCAGCAGCTGCCCACCAAGCCAGATGATGCTGCGGTTGGGAGCGGCTGCTGCTCGGGGTTCGAGTCTCCCGAGCCGAGGGAGCCGCTGAGCACACCTGGAGCACCGCAGCGCGGGCAAGCAGCAGCTCTGACCCGGCCGAGAGCCGCCACAGCCCCGGGCTCGGGCCCGGCCCCGCTCCCAGCCCTCTTTCCCTCCGGGCACTGGCAGACGGGGCCGGGCGGGCGGTGCCAGGCCGGGGCCGCCCCGCTGCTCGGGAGCGGGGCTGGGAGGACGGGCCCGGCGGCATCTCGCCAGAGCCATCGTCTGCTGGCCCGGCACCAAAGCCAGGCCCGGGGGGCGTTGTGGGGTGGTTCCCTTTTTCCACTGCAGTAGGGTTGCGGCGACAACAGCAATGGGATTTTGCTGTCCCTGCATCGGGATGCAAAGGCAGCGGGGGACTGGGGAGGGGGTTGGGGAGCGCGCCGGCGGAGCGCTGAGAGGAGGATTTCGGCTTTTCCTTCTAAATGCCGACATTTGAGTAGCGTTATCAGCGAGCTGATGTTGCTCAACCAGGAAAGCGTCACGCAGGGATATGGAGCACAACCACCGCCCGGCTCCAGCCAAGCACAGCCCTCCGGCGGCTGCCCCTGCCCTGGCCCCGGTCCCTGCCTCTGTCCTGGTCTCAGCCCCCGGCCCGGCCCGGCCCGGACACGCGGCAGCCCCGGGCCGGAGCTCGGGAGCCAAGGGCAGTGGCCGCTCCCCCCGGCCCGTCCCGGGGCTGCCTCCCGTCGGCCGGGGCCGGGGCCGGGGCAGGGATCGAGGAGGCTGGGGCGATGCTCGGGTACGAGCCGAGCCGAAAGCCGTGCTTGTGCCTCCGTGTGTGTCTGTGTCTGTGTGTGTGTGTAGCTTTGTGTGCGTGTACGCGTGTGCGCGGGGAGGAGGAGGGCTGGGCGATGAAGGGAGGGGAAGGAAGCAAGGGGGGAAAGAAGAAGAGATAGAGAGAAAAACGCGGAAAGCGGCAAAATGGTTAGTGGTGACATCACCGTCATTTGCATAGGCGCGGGGATAAAACGCCCCGCCAGCGAGCGCCCTTTATACTGGCGTGCGGAGCGGCGGCAGCGAGCGGCGGGACTGAGCATCACCGCGCGGCGATACCGGTGGGTCCTGCCGCACCCCCGGGGCACCCCCGGTCCCTTAGCGCAGGCAGCGTGAACCCGGCTCCCCTGCCGGGGGGGGGGACCGCGGGCAGGGCGGGGCAGGGCGCGGGGGCTTTTGTCCGGGGGGGTGGGAGGGAGGGAGGCGAGGAGGAAGGGAGGGGGCTATTGTCCGCACCGGGTATTGTCTCAGGGCGCGCTGCTGCAGGGCGGTGGCGTGCGAGGCGGCTTTGTTGCCGTCACAGGGCTATATTTTTAAATTACTTTTCCCTTAACGAAATAAAATCGCGGTCAGCGCCGTGTGCGTCCCCCCTATTGTACTCCGGAGCGCGCAGACAGTGGGAGCTGCCCCCGGCGGAGGCTGGCGGCGAACCGCAACGCCTGGGATGCCGGATTATACAGACACTTATAAAAATTAGCATTATTTTTAACTGTGTCGGGGGCGAAGCGTTTGACTTGCGGCGAGGTGGAGCGTGCGGCTCCCGCGGGTGCCCGCGTTGGGCGCGGCCCCGCAGGGCGCGGGGGGGCCGGGCAGCCCCGGCCGGGGGTAACGGGCTCTTCCCCTCCGCCCGCAGAGTCACCTGCCAACATGTCCGACAAACCAGACATGGCTGAGATCGAGAAATTTGACAAGTCCAAATTGAAGAAGACAGAGACGCAAGAGAAAAACCCGCTGCCTTCAAAAGAAAGTGAGTGAGGGCAGGCGGCAGGGAGGGAGTCAGGCAGGGAAGGAGGGAGGGAGGAAAGGATGAAGGGAGGGAGGCGGGAGGAGACAAAGAGGGGCGGCAGGCGGGAGCCGGGGGTGCGGCGGGTGCAGGGTGGAGGGAGGATACGCGGCTGTGTCTGTGCTAGACAGCCAGAACCTGAACCCACCGCCTAGCAGCACTTAATTTACAATTATTTACACCCTGGTTTGATCTGTAGCTAAAAATATACTTTCTTTTTTTTTAAGCAATTTATAGCAACTGTCGTGCGAATGCATTCCAGGTTCTCGATTTTCATTTTGTGTTCTCCTTTTCTGTTTTTTCCCCCTTTTTTAGCAATTGAACAGGAGAAGCAAGCGGGTGAATCGTAATGAAATCTGCCCTTCCAAATTATGCACTGTACATTCCACAAGCATTGCCTTCTTATTTTACTTCTTTTAGCTGTTTAACTTTGTAAGATGCAAAGAGGTTGGATAAAGTTTAAAATGACTGTACTGCCCCTTTCACATCAAAAGAATAGAGAGAACTACTGACACTGAATGAAGGCGCTGCCTTTCCCTCTGCCTGTCTGGCTTTGGTCCTGGTGGCATGAAAGAGCTTGCATGTTGATGAAAGAAGAACTTGGGTGGGACTACAGTAAACTAGAGTAACACACGAATAAATGCAAAGCTGTACCAAGGTCCTGCGAGCTGTAAAATGCAGTTAATCGAGTGCCATTTTTTTTTTTGTTCAAATGATTTTAATTATTGGAATGCACAATTTTTTTAATATGCAAATAAAATGTTTTAAAACCTGGATGGTATTTATGTCCTCTATTTGGAGAACAGTATCAATGGATAAGAAGCATAAGAGCCGGTACTGAGACACAGGATACTATAAAACCTTTGGAGATGCCTCAAACATCAGTCACCATTCTCATGTTTTTCAATATGTGTGCTCACCAATACATAAACTTGCAATTCTTGAAACTAGTTTATAGACAGATATCAGTAAAAAAATTGAATATCTTATAATTTGTCACCATGTGAGTATATCCCTCTATGTATTTTTCTCTTTTTTTATGTAGAGATTGATAAAAGCAAAAAAATAGGGCTGCATTTATTGCTTTGCCCCACCCATAGCATAGCTCTTTTAAGAACCATTCTGTACTGCTGCAGACATTCAGCCTCGGTTGTATAAATATTTAATTAGTTTGTTTAAGAATTAAGGTTTGTTATTTTGATATGGTATTTAAAGGAAGCTGTAACTTGAATTTTAAGTCCAAGATTGAACATAAGCTTTTTAGTTCAGTAAAGCATTTAGCGGTTGGTGTCCCAGGGAAATAAAAATAATTTGCTACTACGTTGCTTATGTTTTGAACAACATCTTCTAACAGTCTCCTTGATCCTAAGAACTGGTTCCAAAGTTTAAAAAGCTACAGTCTTAAAAATTCAAAATTAAATGTTTGGGGACAAAAACCTTGTGGTAACTTACCTATAAAGAGCATAAATCTGGCATGCAAATAGTCACACTCCATTGCTGGTTTGCAGCAATTTTTTAAGGCCTGGGACAATTTTTTGTTATTTTTCTTCAAATGACTGCGGTTAAAACCTGTGATCCAGAGTGATCAGTAGGAGTTGACTTTAGTAGTCATGAATTTCATCAGTGGAGTGAGTAATGAACATTCTGGGAAACAAAAATGCTGTCAGATAACCTGTAGGAGGGTGGTGAGCGTGCTTCTGCAGTGCCTTAGTTTTATCTTATGGATTTGAGGCTGCATTAATTTCAGCCAGTTCCTATAAAGCAAAATTAGTCTTTTTGGGAAAGCTTGAGTTTGCTGAGGCTGCTGACTTGGTGGGGTCACATAGTTTTGGGGTTTCATCCTGTCGCTTCTTCTTAAAAGCATCTGACTGCAACAACAAGCTGACCTTTGTTTTACACCATTGAGGGCAGTGGGGCTCCTCTCCTTGGAGATTTGGTGGATGATTTTGGAGAAGGTGGCAGCCAAAGGGGTGCCACATGCTTGTGGGCACAGTCCCCAGCCCCCCAGCAGTGGAAAACTTGCAGAACTGAGTGTTTGGTAAGAATCTTGGTTCAGGCTTGAGATTTTTTGATGCAGTCCATGGGGAGATTTGGGAAGTCCTGGTGTCATATAAGGACCTTCACAATAATTTAAGGTGATGAGTTCAGGAAGGAAATGAACCATTTCTTGTGCTTGTTTAAGCTCTGATTTTATTCACCATGTATAATGGGAAAGATGGGAAATTTACAAGCTGAATTTCTGAAAAGTCAATCAGCTCCCAGCTACTAATCTTAATCAGGTAACACGGGATGTACCATGTCTTGGTGCAAAAGTGCACAGTATGAGCTGCACGTGAGTAGAAGATGAGTAGAAGCAAGAGCTTGCTTAGTGTGGATTTATATGTGGGAAAAAAACAGCAAGGTATTTCTGAGGGAGGTAAAGCATGAGGTATACACAGCTCTGCGTAAGTCAGTGAAAGTGCATGCTGTAATACAGCATAGTTCAGCAAAAATGTGATGAGTAATTGACAGTAATGAGGCCTGTGACTTCAGAACTGCACATCCAAAGTGATCAGTGCTGGTCAAAGGGTACCACCAACACCAGGTGGTGAAGCTCAGATCTGTTTTCAGGAGATAAGGCACTAAGCCACTACTACTGTTATAGCTCTGTTTGTGCCATCAAGGACTGAACAAAATTACAAAATCAACTGTGAAGAAAACCTTCCAGGTCAAATTCAGGGATTACTGACTGGAGTTTATCATCCCCTGCTTTGCTCCTTGTCCAGTTCTTTTCATACATTCAAAGAAAATTGTGGCAGGTCTATGCTTTGCATAGGCGGTACTGAGGTGGTCACATCTGACACCTGTTTCACAGCAATGCAATTGATGATGTGAAACATGAAGACTTGGAATCGATTGTAATACTCAGGGCTGTGTCTGGACTGGTTGATGTGTGTTGTTAATAAAACCAGTCTCTTCAGCTGTCAGTCCGGAAACGTTCATCAGCCAGAAATTAACTAAAAAAAAAGATACAGCCCAAAACCTGGTTATAAAAAAGGGTCATTAGAGAGAGAAACTTAGGGATTTTGATCTCACACTGTGCAGGCACAGTCTGCCAGCCCTATGAGACTTACGGTGTCTGGTGTTGCTGCCTCCCCACCCCCAGTCAAGAGGCAGCTCCGCCGAGGTGATGTGGTGAGAAGCTCTGCCCTCCAGCACTGAAGTAAAATCTTCCTTTCTCAGTATTTCTCAGAAGATTTTCTCTCCCTTTCATGCATGTCCCCAGATATCATTAACTATACATATATTGGACAGAAAGCATATGCTAACCATATCCAAAATAGATCATTGTGGTATTAATTACAGAAATGTGGAGACTTCAATGTAAGCATTTTGGTCTTCTGGGCTATTTTTGTGCAATGTTGAATGTGTGATAAAACACCACTTCCCCTAGTAACCCTTTACTTCCCTAGAAACAGTGTAGAAATGAGCAGTTCCTATTGTGTATTGTGATCATATATGGCTGCCACATACATCTGCTGCACAGCAGAATTTTATTAATAAGGAACTCTGCGCTACTTCAAGCATCATATAAAACACAATGAGCACATGATACAGTGTTCAGTGCAGTAGTTCCACTGGGCTGATACTAAAATGGGTGTGAAGAAATAAAAAAATGCAGCTCTTGCTTATTTGTTGATATACAGTAGGATGACTATGCAAAGTAACCTGTGTCAGGCTTATTCCTCTGTGAGATCCTCTGATGCACCAGCTTTGTGTATTTTCAGGCAAAAACAGGCAAGGCAATTGAATTCTCAAAAAAAACCCAGGCTATTTTGTTAATTCAGAGAAAAGGAACGGAAGGCAACATTTATTCATTATTTGTATGCTGTCTGGCAGTTTCATTTGCTAGTGTCCTGTGATATAGTGATTTAAAAAAAAAAAATCCACCCTGCACTTTACCGTACTTCTCCTTCAAAATTCTGTAGCTTAATGATAGGAGTCTATTTTTCTCTCTGTTTTCAGCTGAACTTAATGACCTGAATTCCAGTATTGCTTTTACCGAGTTTTAAAGATGTCAGAACCCTCTCTGGCTTCCTCTTCTTCCTGCTTAGAAAGAAAAAAAAAAAATAAGCGTAGTGGGTTCTCAGAGATGCTTAATTTGCCTCTGGGTTAATGAGCTTTTAGCATTTGGGAGGAGAGCAAGGATAATTTTTTTGTCCTGTTCCTACAGTCATGAGGATCACAACATTGCTTTTTCTCCCTGTAATCAAAAACTGGAGTTCTCGGGAGATTTTTCAGTCTCATGGAGCTTGGGCTTTATGGAAACTGTCAGGCACGACAAGATTCATGTAATTATGGGAATTGGCAACTGGGAGGTTCTGCAACCACTGCTCCCTCACAGTAACTGCATGCTGATGGCTAAGCAGAATCAAATATAGGGCTATAGCCTTAGTTTCAGGCCATAATATGCAAAGAATGACATAGTGAGATGTGAGATGAGTAAATGGGGGGGGGGGGGGGGGGGGCGTTTATTTACAATTCCTGGGACCTCAGGTTTTCTGATAGCTATAGATTTATTTTTTGCCTAACAGAGATTTTCCTTTCAGCAATGTTTTGGAACTGAGTGAGTGGATTTACTCCAGTTTAAAAATATTTCCAGCATTTGAATAGTCCCCAAATATTCACCATGTGTCCCATCAAAACATTGTCTTGAAAAAAATTTCATCATTATATTGACCAAAGGGTTCTCAGTGATGAAGAAATTTTTCCCCACTATTGTAATTCTCATAATTTTATCTTTTGCATGTGGTCATGGGCTTGAAATTTGGGCCAGGAAAACATCTGATGTGATTTTTAGACATTTCAGATTCCATGAGCAGACATTTTCAGGGCCCTTTGTTTGCATGTTATGGTCAAATATTGAGTACACTTAATACACTTAGAGATTGTTTGAAAATGGAAAGAAAATCCCCCAAAATCAAAACAACTGTCCCCAGCAAACACCAAACCAAGAAGAGGAATGCATTGGTGTGTTCTATAATATCTGCCATAAACAATTTAGTTATTCCTAGTATCTTCTAGTGATGTGAAACTACTGCAATAACATTCAGGTCTCTAAAATAAGTCGAGTGAACTCACTGAAATCTACTCTATAGACCAAAAGTACAAAATTCAGACTCTCAGACGGTTCAAATCTTACCTAATATATTTTGCAGATTTCCATAGATATTACTTTATGCTTTATTTTTTAAAATTGTGCTTTCTTTCCATCTGACATATAATTATATATTATATGGTTTATATTAGTCAGGTATAGCATTTTTAAATATTTTGAGAAATGTTTTGAAATGGATAAATACTTCTTCAACCATCACTTGAAGTTTTGGAATTTATCTTTAAAGGTTCTGCTCAGCTAGATTTTCATGTAAGATAATGTAGAGAATTGTGGAGCTACATGATAATCAGAAAAAAATAATTCACTGGATTAATTTTTCATGCATCTTAGTTCACCTCACCTACTCTATGTCATATGGTCTATACATGAAAATTGAGCCAACAGAAGGATATTCTTCATCCTTCCACCTGAACTGGATACTGCCTCTGAGAAATGCCACTGACCCCCTGTGCAGTGTGAATAAGAAAAGTCCATTCTTTACACTGCACATTTTTCTTTATGTTTAATATGAGAACCAGTAGTGGGGACAAAAAGAGGCCATTGCAGGGTGACATCCTCACACAGAAAAGTGGACATGGCCCTGAGCATCCACACTGCCAAAGTGGAAACCATCTTCAGCACGCTGAGCACCCTCCAGGCTCACAGCAGGTTTACTCACACCATGCTGGGTTCTTGTGAAGGAGGACCTGTTGGCAGGTTACCCACAGTGTCATCCTGTGATGTGCATTGCTACCAGTATCACAGGGTGGGCCCTAGGGACAGCCCCAGGGCACTCCCTGGGGCACCAGAGACTTCTTTATTTTAACATTTCTGTTCAGCTTTCCCATCACTTCAAGTCACAAAGTTTCAGCCATACAGAGCAGTAACACAAAATGCTTGAGCCCTACTTGTACTAGGCTGGTATGCAGACCAGCCATAACCTTATGGTCCCAGCCCAGTGGTGGCTTTGCATGCAAAGAACAGGGCAAACAGCTCATATGTAAATCCATTACTTAAATAAATTAATTACCAGATTAAGGATATTACGACCTGTATGAAGGCTTTTGCTGATGGGGAGGCTTCAAGAAATCTTGTCTTAGTTTTTCACCAAATGCTACAAGGACCAATTGAAAGTTATCGTAGAAGGCATAATAAAATTACTTTCACAAGAAAGCAATAAAATATGGGTTTTATACAAGAATTCCAATTCCCTAGCAGTAGCAAACAAAACAAGAAATAGAGTTTGTGAAAGCATCAGTGATTTTGCTCCCACTCTATTGTTCCAGAAAGAATTAGGAATAAGAAATCTCTTAGCAGCTGAGCTATACCCCATGACTCTGACATGTTGGGGCAGGACAGATGGATCCCAGACAATCTCATCTCCATAGCTCACAACTACAAAAGCAGCTGATGCTTGGATCATGCAGAGAACATTGCTCCTGGGAAGACCTTCACGTTTCTTTAATTTTTGAAATTATTTTTTTAGCAACTTTAATTACGACTCTGAGAGACACAAAAAAAATCTACTGCCTGCTTTACTCGTGGTAGCTGACTTGCCAGCATTAAGTGGAGGGGGGGAAGAGGAAGCCCTGAAAATTAATGAGGCTAAAAATGACACACTTCTCAGCATGAAGAGTTAGAATGATGCCAAGAGGAATACAGGTGAAATTCTGGGAGACATGCATCCTTTTACAGGGGTCCATAGACTGCACATATTCATACTTTTCTGCTTCCCTGGTGCTTTGCTTATAAAGTCATCCCTGCTGTGTGTGGGAGGTGTGGGTTACACTGAGAAATGCCAAAGTCGCTCTTGAAGTCCTTGCTGCATTTTAAAGGTTAAAACTAGGAACAGACTGGCATTCTCCTAAAGGTCTTTAAATGGAAGAGCTGTTTAATCACATGCACTGCAGCACGAGTACAGCACTGTCTCTTCTATATCATTCTCAGCTGGAATTTGTGAGCTGATAGGCGCAGAGTCTGTTTTCAGCAAAGGCGATGCTGTGACATCTACAGTTTGCTCTCTCCAAGATCATCAAAAAACAGTGGTGTTTTGAGACCATGAATGGTTTCACACAGTTTTTTAATTTGGTTATCTAAAAGACTTCTAAATGCACATTTAGGGTTAACAGCAATGGAGCAGTTGAATGTTCACATCTTCCAGTGAAATTTCCCTCCTTGCTGCAGCAAAGTCCCTATGCAATGCCAAGGTGCTGAGCAGGTGTGGTTGCCTTCATTCCAGTGAGTTTTCTAGATATGAGGCTGTCTTTCATTTGAGTGTCTAATTAAGGGTAATAACATAGTTTTAGTCCCATGCAACTCTCCCCAGTCTTTTTATTAGCTTTATGGGGCCTCCTAGTCAGGACTCTGTTGCAATGAGCACTTCTCAGAAGGAATGGGAGTAGCCCCTCTCTTTACACAACTTATGAAGTGCAATCACATATCTCAAGGCTTTCTCTTCTCACTGTCTCCTTTCACATATTCTAATTTTTCACTGAATCCTGCCCTAAATTTATTCTCCTCCCTCCACATAAGCACCCTAATTATACTACCATTATATACCCAAGAAGTTTGGTCTTCTCCTTGGTCCTCACTCATCAAACTCAAGCTGTGGGTGTAACGCCCCTGTCAGCAGCTACTCCCTGCTTCACATCATATGTCTGACTCCACTATATGGTCTAATAGTCTGTCAGATTGCTTGGTGTCTCCAAATTGCTCACTCTCAGCAGGAGACTTCTGCCAACTTTTTGACAGTGGAACTCTATCAAGTACCTTTTGCCTGAGATGGCTGTGCCTTTAAAGTACTGCCAGCAAAAGCTTCACTCTTTCCTTTCCCATTTATATGAAGTGATCAAAACTGGTCCTCAGGGCTGATCCAGCAGAGGAAACAGCTGCATGCCAGCAAACTGGAAGGGTTAGGTGCTGTGTAGGCTGCCTATCAGGAAGAAGGAGCTCCTCTCTAACCTTTATACAATCCTGCCTCTTGTTTGTCTCAGCTTCAAAACAATACATTTTAGATAGTTGTGATGAGGTTGTTTATTTCTAGTGCTAAATGCCTAGACTTATCCTTTTTCACACTGCTATCCAGCAGTGGGAAGGTTAAAAATGCAGTCAGTTACCAGTGGCAACATACCAGTGTTGTAAATCCTGCCCACACGTCTTCAGATCTACTGACATTTGAAACATCTAGGTCTTTTCTGTTAGCTATGCCAGTGTAATTATGTCTTGGTATAGCTTTTTTTCCTACATGTCATCCTTCAGGAGTGCTCAGATAAGTATATTTGAAGGATATAAATGGAAGGGGAGAGAAAGAAGGAGGCTGAAGTTACAAAGAAAGAAAGGAAACCATTGCAAATAGTTCACTGGGGTGTTTGAAAAAGCAATATCACATATTAATAGTTGCAATTTAATAGCAGATCTGATCCCTTTAAATTATTTGAGATTGTTGCCTGTGAGCTGCAGGACAGGCTGTGCCAGTGAAATCAATTATATTTCATATCAGTACTGTATGCTTATCTTGCACAGCAAGGATGTGGAGGTGCCGTACGTCCTTCTAGTCAGCAGTGCTGTAAGCCAGGCAGGCTGCATGTAGTGGAACTGGCATGTGTGCTAAGGCAAACGTGTGAAATCTCCATGTGAAGACCAATGAGTCATTGCTGCTTCTCTTTAGAGTCAGCAGGAAGAGGAGACAGCTTTGCTGTTGGTCAGGATTCAGCTCGATGCAAAACTGGCCTGAATGAATGTGAGAACCTTTTGTTTATAGCACACACACACACACACACACACACACACACAAATGAAATTTCCAAATGAAGTGTGTTTCTAAATGCTGAGAGAAAAAGGCTTTACAGCCCTGATCACTGCCTTGTTCAGCAGCCAAGACCAGTGCTATTTCTGCAGGACTCATTGAGAATCCACCCCGGTAGAGGTGACAAAATGGAGCACAGGTAGTGGGAAGGGCAGCCAGAAGTTCAGCCAGATATGTCCAGGGAAGCAGCAAGTCTCAGATAGAGCCTGCCCCTTGGCAACTTTCTTCTGTGCAGTGCTTTAGAAGAGGGCAGGGGCAGAGGGTTATCCCTTCATGCCCAGCTCTGGCAGGTGATCTTGAACAGTTTGTTATTTTTGTTACTTGCTCTGGGCTCAGAGACAGCAAGGATGGGACTACCCAGACCACTGGTTCTCCTGGAAAAGAACATCTCACTCGTCATCCTTCACACAGAACAGTATCCAAAATATGCATGCAGAATTAAAGAAAGGAAACTGGAGTACCATGCAGTAGTTAGCATGTTTTAAAATTCCTTTTTATTGATATTTTTACAGAAGTAATATAGCTTAGATCAGTGCTGTATTATGTGCATCTTAATCATATGTGTCTTCAGGCATGGTATCTTACTAAAATATTATTGCTCTTAAAAGAAAATTGGCCACCAGAGAAAACAAAGTAATACAAGCCTATGATTATGAAGCAATCACTAGCAGTTTACACCATTGCCCACTCCTCTGTGGAGAACTTTTTATGGGGTGGGCATGCTCCAGGCTGAGAAAAGGTGGCAGTAACCAGCAGGACTAATCACAGGAGTAAACACCACACCAATGAACAAAGATTTGGCAGTTGTTCTCTATGCAGATAAATCAATTAATTATGTGATCAAGGCCAGTGCTTTGGTCTTTGCCAATGTGAATTATTTATAACACCATGTTGAATTTCAGCCATATACACTAAATTCTTTCAACAGATGTAATGAAGTCTGAGAAATTATCCTTTGTGATATGAAAGTATGTTAGTGGGCACTTACAGATTGCTTCTTCCACAGATGCAGACTATAGATTTTTTAATTCGGTAATGGACTGCCTGCTGCCTTCAGCCACTATTCTTCCATGTGAAAGTAGTGAGGCCATTATTACAAATCCAGCACAATTTATCCACAGTTTATCGCTTGCCTAGAAGGGGCATATCACACACAGCCTTTCCTTCCTAATACACAAAACAGTATTTCCAGCAAGGTAGTCAAGCATACTCTTGCCCTTCTGAACATTCAAACATTACAGCACTCATTAGTGCACTCAGCATTTCCAGTGTAAGTTTGCAGGATCCCATTTATTAGTGTACACTGTGTACTTAAGACAAATTATATATATGTAGACAAAAACTTGCTTAATTTGCATAGACCATTCTTGGTAGAATTTTAAGAGTTACTATGTATTTGACCCAGCTGACAAATATTTTTTATGTTAAAATATGCTTCAGTTTTATCTCAAAAAAACAAGGAGATATGCAGCTAGCTACTTCAAACATCTCTGTTGACATTGAAAGGGAACTTGTCTCCTAGCTAGTATTTTAAACTGTACAGAAGTTAGATCACCAAACCAGCCTAATTAAGGTGATGTGGATTCACTTATAACAAGAGCCTGTTGCTGCACTCTTTTTTCCGCAGGCTCCATTGCAAATACTCAACTGGACTGAGAGCATGGAGAGCTTTGCAAATGGACCTTGGAGGAACTGCAAATTTATCTCCACACCTAGTCTTGACACATCATTTACTGCCTGATACTACTAGATTTGGTTAGGAAAAGAAAGGTGCCCACACAGACAGACTTTTCCACAAGCAGAAGCAAAAGAATGTTCCTTTGGTGGGAATAACCACCATCTGCATTCCTCTTCACCATCCCTGTCTCTCAAGATTGGGGAAGCTGGTCCTTGTTCAAGAGCAGTCCATTTTTCTTCCTCATCTCTCAGCAACCCACAACACACTCACCAAAATTAGAAGGCAGCCTGAGGCTGCACTACCATTGCTTAGTATTTAATTTATAGTTTCAAGGTTTGCCTGGAGCTAGACAAAAGTTAGGAACTCAACAGAGACATAAGATGCCATCTTCTATTTCCTCTAGGTCCTACTGTGATCCTTTGCTTTTCATACAATTCAATCATACATGCATTATCCCTTAAGACAATGACAATTTTTAAAAAAACCCCACACTTTTAACTCAGTCAGGAGCTAAATTGACAAGAATATACAAACTTTACTACCTTCAGATAGCAGGTATGAATATAAGAGGATTAAATTAAAATTAAATTAAACTGTTTTATTACGATATTTTAATTCCTTTCTCAGTTGTGACCAGTGATTCTGTTTCACAGTAGGCAGTCATATTTCAGCATCAAAGTAACAGGCCTAGAAATTAATTACTGCCCTTTTTTATAGCGCTATCTTGCAAGCCTCTAATTTTACCTCTATTTTCTCACTTATCCTCTTCTGGGTCTTCTGGTTAGTTTACCTTAATAACAAACATTCAGTCATTTTAGAGCAATAGTGGAGCTTGTACCATACAAACCCTTCTTATGCAGTATTCTCTGAATTATTTTCTTGGTGTAATTTCAACAGGTGCAAATATTAGCTGGGATTTCCATAATTTAGGAGATACAATTTGGGACAAGGCAGTGCCTGGTTTTCTCTCAAGAAAAGGGCAATTTATGGATATTATTTGGTTGATTATGACTTCAGAGTTCAGGGTCAAAATATAGAAGCTTAGTCCACTTTAGAGAAAGCAATCTTAGTAAACGCATTATAAAACATGTCTCTCATAAATTCCCCATGAAATTAACCAAATATTAAGGTCTGTTATGGTCATTAACTTCTTGTTGTCTTGATTTTCTTCCAGTAACTTAAAAGAATATTAAAATATGTGAATAGCTGATCTCCCATACAAAAGGATCTGATAGTTTTATTTGGCTTTTCCCCCTAGATCTTGTGCAATTTTTTTAGCAGGGATATTTCATATGTTGGGTGAGTGCTGTGTTTAGGACCACATGTATGTAATCTCCACAGAGTATTAAAAGTTCTGAGTTCATAGTTATGTAAAGCATTTATAGGGGTATATATTGCCTTTTATACCCAGTGTAACATTCACCTAGCCTCACTGTCTTTATGAATATAGTTTTCTTCCTGCTTCGTCTTTCACTCCTTGAGTTTATTCCCATATGCTTCCTGATTAACAGTGTTTCACACTCTGCTCCTTTGTGTTAATCTGTAAGGACAGACTCCAGTGCTGAAAGTGAAGGATCCCAGAGTACCCACGCAAACAGACTGAGGGAAGGGACTATAGTGCACATCTTTTAACTAAGAAATGTGCTCAGAGTGTTAACAGCATTAACAGCTAGCATTTCTTTAAAAAAATTAAAAAATCCTAATTACTCTGACACTTCTCTTGTTTAGACTGCAAGCTGGCCTGAGTACCTGGACTATCTTCTACATTATATTTATGTCAGCTTTTGGAAATCAATTAGTATGCACTAATGGTGGGGATAGATCTGCAAGAGCATCCAGTCTATTTGGACTCGTGCATGCATTGAAACCCCCTCTTTTGGTGGTAGCTTCAGTTGTTCTGTAAAGTCATTCTTAAAGGACCGGGTCTGTAAAAATTTGGCTCAGTTAAAAAATTTCAAAAAGCAGATCCTATGGAGTCTATCACACTCTTTCAGGTGCAGTGTGATCTGTAGGTATTATGGTGGCTTTGGAAATAAACATCACCTTATCTCTTTCAGTAGGTAATTCAGTATAGGCTTTTTTTCCAGATAGGTCAATTTTGACTATTTGTGAGATGCTCAGCTCATTTTTAAATTATAGGGCATTCTCAGATCCCTTTTACTTTTCTACTTTGTTCAGTTAACAAAACTCCCAGTTACTTTATGTCATCCCTGTGTTACTTCCAGCAAAAACTAGCCCATGTATTCCCATTTTTGGTGACTTTTTACGTGGAGCTTTCCTATCAGTTTTGCTCTCGTTAGCTGAAGCAACAGATAAGTATCTGGATTATAGCTAGGAATTGATCCTGTCAGATGAGGGAAGGAAGCAGGGTGAGAAGGACTGGGGCCCTCCAGCAGTAACAGAAGACACTGTGAAACTTGTGAAGCCAGTGTACCTGCAGTGCCACTGCATCTTTCCATGTCAGCTGAATGGGAGTTTCCACTCTCCTCCTTACTTCATTCTCTGAAGGTGCTAAACAGTCAGCAAGAATTTTGTTCTTTTGGCTATTGTTAAAATGAAGAATCTGGGATTCTAGTCTTGCTTAAATAATGAGTATACTTATATAAACATAAGAAGAAACAGAGAAGGGAGAGCGGGCGGCTCCCTCGGGCCATATTGTTCCCACGTGCTACCTGCTGTGTTCATTGTTACATGTAATGTCCTGCTCCGCAATAGCTGAAAGAGAGGCTAAGTATGACAGATTTATTCTCAACCCCCCACCAAGACACTAATTCCAGCTTCAGCAGCTATTTGTTCCCTTGCTTTTAGACTGTTCCTTCCTAGGTTTGCCGTGCCCCTTCCTTCCCGCGATGCAGGCTCCATTCCACAGGGAAGGAGAGGGGAAAGCCTTTGGGAAGGAGCGTAGCTGCCTCCAGAGCAGCGCGGTTGGGTGTGCTTTGTACCTTCTCCGGGCTCCTAGGCGTGTAATTTGCACCCTCTGAGATGAGAAGTGGCTTCTCCTGCCTCCTGCTCCCACCTAGTCAGCGAGAGGCGATGACACGCGGTGACATGGTGACATGTGGTGGCACGCGGTGACACACGGTGACACACGGTGACATGGTGACATGTGGTGACACACGGTGGCACACAGTGACACGTGGTGACACGTGATGACACGCAGTGACACGCGATGACACGGTGACATGTGGTGGCACGCGGTGACACACGGTGACACACGGTGACATGGTGACATGTGGTGACACACGGTGGCACACAGTGACACGTGGTGACACGTGATGACACACGGTGACACGCGATGACACGGTGACATGTGGTGGCACGCGGTGACACACGGTGACACATGGTGACATGGTGACATGTGGTGACACATGGTGGCACACAGTGACACATGGTGACACGTGATGACACATGGTGACACGTGATGACACGCGGTGACATGTGATGACACGGTGATATGTGGTGGCACGCGGTGACACACGGTGACACACGGTGACATGGTGATATGTGGTGACACACGGTGACACACAGTGACACGTGGTGACACGTGCTGACATGAGGTGACACAGTGATACACAGTGACATGCGGTGATGTGGTGATACGGGGTGACATGTGATGACACAGTGACACACAGTGACACATGTTGACATGTGATGACACACGGTGACATGTGGTGACATGCAGTGACACACAGTGATGGGGTGACATGGGGTGACACATGGTAACAATGATACAGTGACATGGGGTGACACACAGTGAAACACGGTGACACATGGTGACACGTGGCTGTACACAGTGACACATGGTGACACACAGTGACACGTGGTGACATGGTGACATCGGGGGACACATGCTGACACAGGGTGACACGCGGTGACACGCAGTGCCCGCCCGAGCGGGGAGCACAGTGCCGGGCTGGCTCAGAGCGCTCCACTCCCTGCCAGGGGGCAAAGCCTCAGGAGCTGGAATCCCAAACTGCGCCCCTCATGATAAATAGCAAACTGAGCCTGCCATAAGGCAAGCAGATGGATGTGGTGCCCTTTGGCTCTTTCCAGCTACAAAAGTAATTCTTTTTTCTTGAGTCATTCCTAGCAATGGTACAATTATTTTTGGACCACCACCAGCACAGCACTGATATGACGGTCATTTTGTGGTACAACTGCTGGCCATTACTTGTGGCAAAAGTATGAAACAGGGTGTTTAGAGCCATTGCTTTTTATTTTTAGATGTTTGTCCAGTTCAATTTAAAATTTTCTTATTGTCTAGTAAGACAGTACATGAGTCTGTGTGCCCAAACTGAAAGACATTAATGGACTCTGAGCCTTGATAAGCACCACAAAGATTGTCTGTCAAAGATAACAAAGATGTAAGTCTGTGGGACATTCAAAATGTACTTTTTCCCAGTACCTTTGTCCAGATACCTGGGTATGTTTCATAGACATTGCTGCCTGTAGTTGTGTAGTTTGTGAAACAATTACTTTTTTTTTTATTCAAGAAGGAAACCGATATGGAACTCACCAATATTGATGTGATTATTATTTTTGCATTATTACTATGTACTGGTTGTATTGTTATGTGTTTGTTGTGTCGTGGTTTTAGAAATGAGACCCTAGGATGCATCTTGAGTGACACTATTGGAATGGCTGGGTGAGGTTCCAGCATATAATTTAGCTGAGGTCAGGGGACTAATTCCTCAGCAGACCAGTGAGTACAGAGCTGAGGCTCTCTGTACAGTTAACAGTGAGAAACATTTTCCTTTAAAAGACAGACACCAGTCTAAGTTTTTCCATTACTTTAGGCTGTATGTAACTGCTGCCATCTCTCCCATCCTCCTGCACTCACCTCCATATGGGATACTGCTTGCATCCTTACCTCCAAATGAAGTTTGTTGCTTTATAAGTGGCCAGTGACACTTCTCTGCTTCTGTGGTTCCATGTGAAGCTGATTTTACTCCAGAACAAGCCATTAGGAGATGTTAAGTATTGTGACTTTCATCCTTTGAGGGAACTTATTTGCCTGACAGCTGATGACAGAAAATGTACTTATCTTTCTAAGATCTACAGCAAACAGGAGACAGATCAAGAGACTCTGGTGCTGATTTTCAGGACAGTTGAGCAGGATTGTAAAACTGTATTTTTCCCCTCTTCCTCTTGACACTAGCCACTGTGACATATGGTCAGCATTTGACATGGCCACAGCTGAGCAGCTCAGCTCCCCATTTAGAGCTGGGCTGCATCTGCCTCCAGAGACTCAGGTGGAATGTGAGCCATCTGTCTAATGCTAAAAGCAGAGACAGCCCAGGGACTGTGCCCTTATATGACTTTTTCTTTTATTTCCTTTAAATAAATAGGTTAATCATTCTTGATCTTACAAGTTTGAAAACAATGGACGGTTAGAAGCTACAGCTGGGAAAATGTTTTGGGGGGCTCTTAATTACAATAAGCTCATTGACATATGGGAGCAAGTCCAGTGGAGAGCAACTAGGGACTGGAGCATATGATATGAGGAAAGACTGCAGGAGGATCCAGGTTTGTGCAGCTTGGAACAAACCCAGCCTTAATAGGATCTTATAGAGAAGATACATCCAGTCTTTCCACCTCAAAGTTGCAACTGCTGTATATTAGAAAAAAGTTTACGATAATCAGGATAGTAAGCAATAGTAAATCGGAAGCAGAGGGGACCTCCATCACCAGAAGTCGTTGAAGTTCCAAGGGCTCTGGGCACCCAAATGCAATCTTGGCTCCTCTTTGGGTGAAGTGTAGGAGCAGATGACCCGCAGACCTCCTTTGCAAACTAAATGATTAGATAGTAATTCAGCACACAGCATGAAGGCAGGAAACTAGCAGCTGCATCCTAGGGGATAGCGTGAGCACAGGGCAGCTGAAGCCATACATAATTTATATCATCATGGCATGAGCTATATCCCTGCTCTTTGACCAGGTGTGTTACTAGACTAGCGCTCTCAGATCAGATCAGTGCTGCAGTGGTTCTTTTAACACATTACTTGGCTGTGGCTTGCCACTCATGCCTTTTCTCCAAGCAGTGAGATGAATATTGGCAATGTGGTTACTACTTTGGCATTATTTGCTCCAGGCAGGCAACACACAGTCACATAACAACTGCAGCTGTGTTCATATCTTGTTATGTGTAATTGTACCCTCCTGCAGTGATTATGGGTACACCAGCCTCAAGCAACTAAGCAGTCATTCAACTTTCAATATTTAAAAGCTTGTGAAAGTATTAAAGCAAACACGCTTATTACTTGCATTTCAACCTTCATACACAACTCATTAGCATAATTTTTTCCCTGTGCAGTCCCATGATGACCATGCAGTCCCGTGATGACAATCAATTCACTGCCAGTGGCAGGGACTTCCTCCTTACTCTGATGTCTGTAACGGGGAAGATCCACCAAAGACCTCACATACCTGAGAAGCTAAAGACACCTTTTCTTGCTTGAGGCCACAAACCCAAGCATGTACTCATATCAGCCAGAGTCCTTGACCTACTTCCTTCTGCAGATATCCTTGTCCCAGAACCCAGAATGCTGAGAGCTTGCAGTCACTTATCATTTGTTCATAATTTAAGAGACATTTGTCTGGAATTTACTCTCTCTCTCTTTTTTTCTCTCTTATGATCTTTCAAATCTCTTTCCAGCCTTGTTTTCCAGAGCTATGCAGAATAAAACATAAACAAAAAAATACTAGCTCAGCCAGGCTAATGTTTAAGTATTAGGTGTAAGAGTTCACATATGAGAAGGACATTAAATAATAAAGTCAGAGGCCATGAAGAGGGAACTTTGGACATGCTGGGAGAAAAACACATATAATCTGTTCATTATAGATGCTGGAAGTCTGTACTGACTCTATGAGTATTCAGACATCTGGAGAATTACATATGCTGTAAAGAACATTGAAATCCTCACTAAAAAACCAAAATGTTTTGCTGTCAAGCTGGAAGACGTTATTTTATTGCACAAGAAAATGACAAATAAATTCACAACCCTTAACCTGGAAGGCTAATAAAACACTAGACTTGACATAGTATCAGACAATATATAAAAAATTATAAAAAAAGATAAACAGGAGAGGGGCATGACTTCATAGATGTATGCGTAATGGTTAATTTAAGGGACCCTGGAGTAGTTTCTGCCAGTTTCATCAAGCACATCATTCAGCAACACCTTAAACTTAGCCAGTGCTTCTGGCAGCCTGGTTCAAGAGTTCTTCTGCAGGATGGGAGTCAAGCAGACAAGGAAGAAACTTGTCCTGTTGCCTGCATTTAGTGACATGAGTCAGGCTTTTCTTGTCTGGAAATACTTCACCCCATTTGTTACACGGGTGTGCATGAGGGGGTGACATCTGGCTGGGCAAGTGTGTGACATGGTGGGGTCCACCAGCAGTACTTTCTAGATGAATCAGAGGCTAAGAAGTCGGTGCTCAGTGAATGTCCTGGCTTCTACCCAGCAAGGTTTTCCCTCCCACCATCCCCCCAGGTCAGTTTGACCCCTGAGCCCATGGGTGTAGACTTGGCTCACCATGGCACTGGCGCAGACAGGGCGCTGCCACTCAGTCACCAGCTGCCACGCAGAGTGACTATCAGTCCACCAAGCAATAAACTGAGTAATATGTGATATCATAAAGTGAAAGTGAAAGACAACACAAATAACACGTGGCTGTACCTGGTACTCCTGATCTCCTTATTCTTTAATTCCACTGGAAAACCTCCATGGATGCTGTGGTCAGGACTAGGCTTTGAACAACCCCGGAGGCGTTCATAGGATTGGGAGGTGCCACTGACACTGAAAAGTCTTTGCTTTTAACATTTTGTGCCTGAAAATGCTGCTGCTCAACTTTTAGGTACTTATGACATGCAAGCAAAGGTTGATGGTTAACCTCAGCTGTCTAATTTTCATGGTAGTACTGCCAGTGACATTTGTCAGGAGTTTTGTTCTCAAGCACAGGGAGCACTGAAGTGTGACAGGAAGCAAGAAGAAAATGTGCACAGAAACAGGAAAAGGAGGGGAAACTGGGCATGAATTTAAGAGGCTGGGGCTACACTGGGTGAGGCAGAAGGCCAGACTGAGCCTCAGTGTGGCAAAGGTGAGGTGGCATATGATCTCAGATAAGATGCAGGGGCTAATACAACAGGCAGCAGAACTATTAACTACTAGGAGTATTAACTACTGTAGTAACTACAGGCAGCAATCAGGCTGTCCTGTCTCTTCCATCAGCTGTGCACTTCTCCCTGCCATGAGGGTGCCATAGAGGTTTGTGAGGAGATGAGGCTGGGAATCTTTATTTTCATCCTGTGAAAATGTTCGGGATTTCAGAGCAGGACAGCAGCCAGCTGGGAAAAGAGGAAAGAGCCAGCTCCAAAGTGACTGGAAACTCCTAGATTAGATACAGGAGTAACCTTTTTCTGTAGACTGCTACTAAGAAAAACAACATTTTCATAGGATAAAAAGTTTGCCAGAAAATATTGTCTTTATTTAAGATTAGTAATCAGAGAAAGATCTTTCCTCTGGTTCTTCTCATTCCAGGCACTTGGAAAGGAAAATCTTTACACCTTCTTCCTGGAAGCACATCTTTGGTATCTGGAAACAGCTTGGACAGGGCTCTGAAGCTCTGCATGTGGCCTCTGAGGAAGCCCATGAGCATCTGCAGAGGTGGGGAATCACCAACCTTGCTCTACGAATCAGCTGCAGTCACAGGGTGATGATATACCCGTACTGAATCCCAGGGAATGGGAAGAAACCCAGGGAAATCAATAAGCTCTAATCTCCCAGATGCTGTTAATTTAAAAATTAAGGCAGATGAGGCTTAAAGCTTTTCAGTGTAGAGAATGATGGATGCAATCTGCTGTTGTTGCTGCTGCTAGTATTACTAATAATGAAGAATGGCTTGCTTTTTTTTTTTTTTTCCTTTCAATTGCCTTTGAAAGGTTTCCCTGGTAGAAGCTCGATCAACTGCTTTTCCAGATAGGGGGATTTTTCTGACCCCCTGTGCTGTGGTGTGTCAGTGCAATGTAAGGCTTGGAGCCCCTGCCCTGATTACTGCTGAACAGTAATCAAGGGAGAATGTTCCTCTGGGAATCCTGCTCCCATGGCTGTTCTCACCAGCACTGCTCATGCCTGGGAGGGAGCACCACAAGCCTGTGACAAGGACATAACCATCTCCTGTTGAAGAGAATTCCTTCAGAATTTTTATATGAGAAATGCAGCATGCACACCCTCTGAAGCCTCCATCCTGTGAGAGGAAAAAACCAAAATGTGACAACACGTGTGAGGAACTGTCCTAGGGAAAGCAATGGATTTCCTCCTGCTGCAGACTTCCTGCTGCAGTTGTAAGGCTGTGCAAAGGGAGGCACTTCACAGCCCAGCATAAGGCAGTGGAGCAAAAAGGCCATATGCCTTGGGGACATTGCTATGGGCTCATTCTCACCACTTGCTTGTCCTTGTGCTGGGGTAAGGTGTGTTGAAAGCAAAACCACTGATTTCCTGCAAATCAGTCATGCTGGCACTGTGGAGGCATTGCTGGAGGCATTGCTGAGGCATTGCTTGGAGGCATTCATGGGGGACAGGAGGTGTAGGGGCTCCCACCCAGGATAAGAGAGACATGCCCTCCTGAGCAGCAGTGGGACATTACCTAACAGCTCCTTCAGCATCTTCAGCCTTACTTAGATCCTTACAATTCAGTCTGAGGTCTGTTGTGGCTTATATTACTTGTTCAGTGGTGCCAGCCAAACCTGGAGGACCAAGTTTTCAACTCTGAGTGCACTCACTGAGCCCTTTCACACTGGAAATCCCTAATAAACTTGTGGTGGAGATACTTGCACTACCTTCCCATGCCTCAGCAGTGAGTGAGGCACTTGGGCCCCAGAGTGCTCATAACATTCATGGGTGCTGCCTACACCCAGAAGGACACTCATCTGCACTCTGCCCCCAGGGTGGGAGTCTAATAGGAATTGTTTGAGACACTGATCTTTTATGAAACAGACAAAAAAAAAATATGCCATAAGTAACGGCTTTCATAGCATTTAAAGTGAATACCCAACTAGTAGCACACATCCCAGTAGAGTTTACTTGAAAATAACTGCATTTTCATTTAATTTTCACGTAGAGTGCTGAAACCTCAGTTTTTTAAAGCACTCCTTTTGCTCAGTGTTACCTGCTTTTCTGCTCCATGCTTAACCTCTTTCATACCCTAGCTGAGCTTTTTATCTATTGTGGTATAACTTCATTTAGGCAGGGACATGCTTTGGTCCTTCCATCACTTTGCTCACTAAGTGCCCTGAGAGTGTTTGCTGAAGCTTGCTCTGCATTTTAGCCAGTTTCAGTTCAATTGTAGAATCCTACTTTGTCAAATAAAACTGTTGAGACAAGTCTAAGTCGGCTCAGCCTTTTGTTTTCAAACAATGTAACATAGAAGCATATGCATTTTCCTTTACCAAAGAGGAAAAAAAAAAGGGGCAGGAAGGCAAAAGAGATGCTTGAAATATTTTCCTGAACTACACAATGATGAGTGCTTCCGTGTTTGGTGCAATCTCTTTCTCTGGCCAAACATGGTAAGGAAGTGACTGCTCCCCACAGCACACGCTTGCAAATACCTCCTTTCAGCTGCAGGAGGAAGAGAGCTGGCTGTGTGTCTCTGCTGCTGTGAGCTGGAGTTCAGAGAAAGCCAGCAGTCCACAGAGACACCGTCTTTGTGTCAGATCAAGGAGGAAGTGATTAAAAATGATTTATTTCAAAGATACGTGCAGATCACTGAAATGTTCTTTGTTTATCCCAAATGTGATAATAAAAAGAAGATCAAGGTTAGGATTTCCACAAATCCATAAGCCCAGAACAAGCACAGGGGTCTTCCCAGCCCACCCTAACCCAAGGCAGGGATTCAAACACCTGGGGCTGGTGACAATCCCTTTCTGGCTTCTAGACTCTCCCTCCACTCCTGATCACAGGAATGCAGCACCTACAACTTGCACAGAACCACATCCGTCCCCATTTCTCATTTGAGGCTCAGCAGCTGCTCTGACCCTTTACACTGAGGCTGCACTGTCAACCCAAAACCAACATTTCACCAGGGGAACTGCATTAGAGCACGTTAGCTCTGCAATATGCCATGGTGTGCTTCTCACCAAGGTCTGGGATCTGTGTAGAGAGGAGGAGGGTGACTCATTGCTGTTGCTTTTGCCCTTCTCCTGTCTATGGCTTCTGCTGCCTGTGGCCAGCTTCCCTGTGCTCAGCTTCATGCTTCTGAATTTGGCCACCTGAACTAATAACTTCAATTGTGCTGATCTGTGAGATGGAGCCTTTCCTTTTTGTCAAATAAATGAATGGTGTATAATTTTACTGCATGGTGTGAAAAGCCTTGCATTCACCCATTTTCACTGCATTCACTCAATTTCTGGTGAAAGCTGCCCTGAGTAGAGCTTTGGAGCCCTACAGATTGCAAGCACTGCAGAGAGGATGTGTGTGGCTCTGGGTTGGATTCCTGGCTGTGAGCACACCCAGGGACTTGGCAAGGTGATGCTGAGCTAGCTAAGGCAGCCATGGAGTCCTACATCTAGAAGTCACCTATGTTAAAGTCTTGATCTGCTTGAATAAAGGCCAGCTGTCTCTAAACACTGAGCATCTTTCCTTGACTGTAAGTATATTCAGTTAAAGCCCTCTCTGCATCAAGTCACTGAAGGCATCATCTTTTACTAGTCACAGAAGAGAGGTCCATAAAAGCAGGGGAGGTTAAAAAACATCAGGAGCAGTAGACTTTGTTTTGCTTAACAAGGCACTGTCTGAAGTGGCACAATGTGAAAATAATAAAGAACTGAAAGAGAAGAAGGCTGATAGGGGAAACCTGTGGACAAGAGGAAGGCTGGGACCTGTTGATTTGGACCGTGTATTTCAGCTGGGCTCTGCTCAAAGCCACCCTGTTCATCAGGGAAAAGCCTTAAGCAATGTTTCTGAAAGATAGGGAGAGATATCTTTAGGCACAAGGAAAGGAATGCCCACAAAAGTCAGCTCCCTATTTCTATCCCCGATTCAGAGCTGCCAAGTTTCATACTCAACTATAAATCTATTCCTCTCTAACTATAAAGCTGCCTTTTTGTGTTTTAATAGGAAATTATCTGAGAATTTCACTGAATGGCATTTTTCAGATGATTCAAGAAAAGGCTGTTGATTGTAGACCTCCATAAGTGGTTTGGTAAATAAATACAAAACTGAATAAAAAGATGATTTGATGTTTCCAGTGACAATTTGGTGGCAGTTTTCAGAGATACAATGGTTCTGATGGTTCTGCATGCAAAATGCATTTCTTTTTATATCATGGCTGGCAGGAATCAGATATGCTACTTTTTTTTAACTTTTTTTCCCCCTAAAAATTCATCGAAGAAATTTTGTGGTTTGGTATTAATAACGCTGTGTCAGAAAAACTCATTGACTATTGCTTTTTCTCCCGTTAATAACACCTTCTGGAAGTAGTTCCCAATAACTGTGTAATGTATTGTAAACCAGATCACTGTCCAATACTTTTAAATGTAATTTATGACTTTAATATCCTGTGAAGATTAGCTATTTCAAAATTCTCACACTTACAGTTTACTAACACAATTTATTTCCAAGTCTTACAAAGAGAGTGAGAAATACAGAACAAGAGAAGTTGCAACAAATATCTGCTATACAATTTCCAAGGTGTTATTTAACTTGCAAGTCACACTTGGTAGCTGCACAAGAGCAGAACAATATTTTTTGCCAAGTTAAACCTTTTTAAAAAATATGCTGCATTTAGTATTTTTATCTAGTTTTCTCTTTTCATTATTTGCATATTATTTACTCCTGCAATTATGCATTTAAGAATGCATTTGTCTTACTATTATTCTTAATGTTATTGACTAGAGAGAGCTCAGCTTCAGTCATTTTAGAGTACACTGGAAAACAAGAAAAAAATCATATCCTAAGTTTGCATCTTCTGATTTTTAATTTAAAATACTTCCAACAATAAACTGTCCAACAGCCTCACCCTAGAATACAAGAGTAGGTCTTGCCTTCATAATTACTTCAGTCAAAAGCAAAATCCTGTGTTTTTAAACCCAGGAGAATATTTTACTGAACACTTGTTTACTAAGCTTTCTATGAATAACTTAATGTGCCTTGAGCATTGCTGAAATGTAATAGCAACAATTTACTGAGTTCTTAATGATGAGGGTGAGGGTTTCACACAGGAATTAGTGTAGGGAGCAGGAGAACGTGTCACAGGGAGCCAGAATGAGCAAAGTTATCAGTGATGTTCTTTAGGAATGCATTTGGAAACCAATGCAATCCAATTCTTTCATTATTCACCTGGGTACAAGAATGTGGTCTAAGCTTAGGACATTTGTCAATAACATGAAGTGGCACAGGGTCACTAATGCTGAAAAGGATGGAGCATCATTCATCAGAGAGGACTGGAAGACCCATCAGAGCAACAGAAACAGAGGAAATTGCAGAAGCAGAAAGTGCAAAGCCATGAGCATGGACTCATGGACTCATGGTGCCTGTGTCAGAGGCAGCAGGGAAGAGAGGGGGAATGTGGAATTGTGCCTGAAGATCTGTGAACCACCAGTGTGATAATGCTGGGATTCAATCTCAGGGATTCTGAAGAGCAGGATCGAATGTCTGGAATAGTCCCAGGTGATCCTTTTCCAACCTTACATTGCTCCACTTATATAATGTATCAATCCAAGGATGTTCAGTAGAAAAGAAAGGAAGCTTTAGTACAACTGTAGATGACATATGTATTCATACCTGGAGAATATCAGAGTCTTTTTATATTTGAAAACAACAAAAGGAAATTAAACTGAAATGGGACCAGAGAAATTCTACCAAGGTGATGAGGAAAGTGAGAGTAACAAATAAGAAGACATTATTGGATCTTGCCTTATTTAGCTAAGCAGAGAGAAAGGAAAGAATAGCATTACTCTTCACATTACTCAAAGAATGTATACTAAAGAGAAAGAAGATTGGGGGAATGTAGAGGATAAGAATAGGGGTACAATCAGTTCTGGATTTAGAAACTAAATTTGTTAAACATAACCTGCCAACTTCTTGAGTGACCAGTTTTGGTAAGATGTGTGAGGGGATTTCTAGCTTTGTCTTTAGCCTGAGAGGCTGGACTTGGTTAGGGATGAGGAGCTGGGTGAGCACTTCTGGCAGCTACTTTGGCGTGCCTTGCTGATTTGCTCAAGGTCAGACTAATTACCTGAACTGGGGTCATAAACCAGTTTTATCCATCAGTTCAGAAGGGACTTCTGGGAGAGTGAAAAGGCAAAGTTTGAAGAAATAGAGATGAGAATTCTCAACTGGCACTTCAAAAACTCGCTAACAACATACCCAGAGTTGTAAAACTATAGTTTGATTTCTCATTTTCTCTGTAAATCTGTAGGATTGGCCCTTGTATTTGAATGGGGATGCTGGAAAGGCTTTTGTGCCTTTCCTTCTCTTTTTGTGGAGAAGTCAATTATCAGGCTGGATAATACCTTTCCTGCCCACTGCCTGTGACTATGGGGTGCTGGTCAGCCTCAGACAGCACTGGGTGCCTGATTCCCTGGAAGAGTTACCATGGTTGAGACACTTTGTGCTTGAGTTTTGTGAAATTAGCAGCTGGGGAGTCTCACTGGGGCGTCTCATTGAAAAATCAATGATTTTTCAGGAAGCATTGGGTGAAGGAGTGCTAGGCTTGGTGCAGCCTTGGCGATCTATCCTGCCTGCTGCTCTGTAAGTAATTAAAGCATTCAGACAGAGGCCAGTCCCATGACAAACAAGGATTTACACTTTCAAGAGCTCCAGGGGTTTTCTCAAAGGTATCACAGGAGCTGAACCGGCCTCATCCTGCAGAGTTTATAAGATGAGCTCACACAGGGTAATTGCCAAATTACATACGGTGAGGCACAATAGTAGGAGAAGCACTCAAACCATCAGCCCTTTTCAGGGCATTTACACTGATTGGAGAGAGAGGTTTTATTATATTAACAGCCTGGGAAAGAGCTAGATTTTTGTTTGTTATAAACACAAAAGGATGATGAGAGCCATTGCCAGCTTGAAGAGCTAATGTTTATAGAATTGAACAGCAAACCAATGTACCTCAGGAGCTGAGCTCTGAACTGTTGCTCTGGATCACCAGTTAACCAGCTCGTTCTCCATGCTGCATGCTCTTTCTCTACCTCTTTATTCTTTCAGGAGTTCAAAAACAGTTCAATGTAACTCTAGGCAGGATATTTCATAAGGAAAAGGAAAAAGATCTTAAAACACAGTCCATTCTTTGGTGAGGTGTGTCTTATATATGTCTAGCAGAATAGCTAGGTAACTGAAATATATTATTAAGAATAATTGCTGGTGATGAGCAAATGCAGACTACCTTTTAAAATATGCCCTTGTATGGAAGCAAAAATGGCTGCAGAAAAATGCAAAAAAAGAATGCACTCAGTACAATGCATACCTATGTAATAAAAATGGTATTTTACACTACAAATTTTGTCTTTTTTGAACCTGCAAAATATCATGCTGTATTGCAACCACCATTGACAATAAACATCATACTGACTCTGTAAGAATCATTTATATGCTAATGTCAATATGGCCTTAATTCATTCTATTTCAGCTTAGATTGAAAAGATTATTTCTATGAGAATCACAAGCAGATGAACTCGGAAGAATATTAAACAAAATTCACAATTGCCAAAAGGAAAAAAGAAGGAAAAATGGGGAAGAAATAGTATTTTGGAGTGACTTGCTGAAACTGAACTTCTGTGGATAAGCATATCCATCTTCTGGATGTATCCACTGTGCCTGTTATATTTTTAAATTATCCTATTTCAGATCCTTGTATCTACTAAAAAAAAATATTTATCCATAAAGCTTATTGTAGAGTTGAAATTTTGCATGCAAGCACTCATCTCAGGAAATATGTATTGCTTTTTAATCCAATCCAGCTGCAGTTTGTAGTGTTAATATTTTCAATGAAGTTTGCTAACTTTGTTTTAAACAGTGCATTCAAAGAAGCAGCATATCAACAAGGAGAAGTGTAAGAATCTCGATAACCTAATGTTTTTCAGTGCTGTACTTAAATTTAGTCACTGGGCTCATGATTTCAGGTATTGTTCCTCCACATTTACGGGGAGAAAGAGATCTTGATATGTTTTAGAACTTTAGACGTGAGCAGCAATTATGTGCAAAACTGGAGTCAAGTCTGAGAGTGTATTTGAAAAATATGGGTGTCTGTACACAGCACCATTTTACTTCACAGTGAAATGGAATAACATGTTCTGGATCATTTAGTGCTAGTGTGGAGAATTTTTCATTGATAAATTTCAAGGTTTAAGTCTTGTAACAGTGTGTGGAGCCTCTGAATGCCTGATTTGCAAAACTTTAAAATAGCCCAGTTTTTACTGCATCACCTGTTCTGGAAATCAACCTTCTTCTGGGCAAGGTGGAATAACCCACCAATTTTTTTCTTTTTCTGAAGAGGATTAAGAGAAGCTCACACAAGCCCTCTTTCTACATATGTGTGGAGTTCAGGGAGAGATATTAATTTTAGGGAAGGGACAGGAAGTCAAGACAGTTTCATTTTCAGTCAGAACAGCTGTTTGCAAAATGAACATTGGTTCTTAGACTTGTGTGTGCTCTGCAACATGTAATATAAGGGGTACAAAATCTGAGGCAATGGGCATAAGGGGTATCCAATGGGTTTGATTTTGTCAATCAAATCCTCAGGCTGTATGTACTTTTACACCAGGAGTTAAAGGAAAGCCACACTTTACAATGATATTGCTGCCTTCCTTTTCTGACCCTTTTGTAGCAACCCAGCACCAATGCTTGTTTACCCAGGATGGATGGACACTCAAGAAGGCTGAGGGAGGCTGACCCATCTGGGTCACAGTGTTTTTGTCCTCTGAAGTTTGTCCATCACTGCTAACTCCTTTGCAAGTTTTTCTGCAGTCTGTACCTGATCTACAGAGGCAAAGAAAGGGTCACTGGATCAACAGCTCAGGGCTAATAATAGCTGCTGACTAACCTTGAGAGGCTGTGGTATATACCTACCCCCTATCACTGTGCTGAGCATCCTGCCTGAGAAGTCAGGCAGCTTGAAAATCAACAAGCCCTGCCCCTGCCAGCCAGATGATCCTGGAGCTGCAAAGGATGCTTTGCAGTGGGACCCCAAAACAAAAGCTGAGAGCTATGGAAATACAGGATGGGCACTGGGAGCTTGTCTGCAACCTGCCAGTAGTCTGTGGGTGGGTTCAAGTATTAATTACATCAGAACACTAAGGTTAAATTAAAAATGTTCAAATTGATGTTTTCCCTGACTTTTTTCTCCTAAAGCTGTACCTGTCTCCTAAAAGAAGGTGCTGAGCACCCAGGGGTGAATGAAGGCAGACATGCTGCTCTGACACCATGTGTGACAACTGCCTGCACTGCTGCACTCCCTTTCCTTGCTCACAGCCCTGGCCAGGAGCTGCAGGTATCCTTTTTGCAGCCAACAGCAGTGATACTTGGCCATGATATATCTGGGAACCAGCTTTCTCATTCATCCTCCTGGATTTATGCAATAGTCCTTTTACATCTCTGTCTGTGCAGACAGTCACCCTTAAAGGAGAAAAAAGAAATCCAGTTCATGGGGCTCACTGGTTTTGATTCTCTTTGTGCAGCTGGAGAATTCCTCACACAGTAAACTCCCATCTGGCAAAAAGAAATGCTGGGCTGCACCATGTTAATCTGTGTGAAGGCTGGAAGCAGCCACATCTTCACAAAAACTTTCCTCTATATCCACGAATGAGAGCAGGGAAGACCAAACCCCAAGAACTGCTCTGAATTTTAACTCAGGAAATGCTTAAGTATTTAACTGCAAAATTTAACCGCTCAGACAATCCTGTGCTTAAACTTGCTGTTTGTGTTGCCTGACTGTGGTCAAAAGGTCCTTGAAACTCTTGATGAATGAGGACCAGGTGTGTTGAGGGAGCTAAATATAATAGATTAGATCCTGCTTACCTAGTGCAGCCATGACACTCCATTCATGGTTTGACTGCTCATATAAATAAAACAAATAAGATCTGACCCAGGCATTGCACCTAGTTGGAAATAATCCCTTTAATGGTTTTTGAGAACAGTTTCTCAGACTGCTTGTACTTTTTTGCCATCTAAACAGATGGATTGCTTCTAAACCTTATCAAATTCTGATTAAATTGTTACATGGGAGTCAACAGGTACATATTAAATAGGCTGTGAGATTACCTTCCATCCTGATGGCACACCATGCATAATTAGAAAAAGAGAAATGAGGCTCGAGGACCACAACACAAAGCTCTGGCAGGAGCTCAGATGGAACCAGAAGTACATAATGCAGTCTGCAGACCTTTGACTGGGGATTTCAAGGTCTTCACTAAGGATTGATTAAGCTGCATCTTTTATTTGCTTTCTGCCTGTTTCTCATGCAAATTCTGCATGCAGAAGGACTGAACAGGTGTTGTGTTCTTAATGTGTCCCAAGAAGCAATAAGAAAAAATAAAAAATGCTTTAAATAAACGCAACAGCTGTAAGAGAATTTTGAGCTGGAGGATAAGGAAGTTCTGGAGTCTTAGAATAGGAAGGAACGCCTGTGTTTTACTTGCTGATGATGGTTGTGCTTCCTGTTGTGACCCCACTGCAGTGTTTCATAACACCTTGGGAACAGCTCAGTCTAACACTGTAATGAGGAACAGGGATTCCCAGTTCCTCCATGATATCTGCCAGAATTCAAGGCCTCTTTGGTGATGATAAAAATTGCAATAGGAACTGAAGAAAATAAAAAAGCCAAAATCCCCAATAGCTGAAGAAAATTTCTACCTCTGTATTTCCAAGAGCTAGGTCTCATGTATCTCAGTGCAGGTCCTGAATAACACTCACGTGGGTCCTGAATGGAAATGGCCACACCAATTTTCAAAGGACTTTATTAAGTCATCTGAACAGCCAGGCTCTGAGCTGCACTGACTGTCAGACCAGAACAACAAGGACAGGATGGGAGGCTGCTCATGGGAAGGCAGCTCTGGACTGTCCTGGGGGCTCACATCATCTTGAGCCATGGGTTGCTCTGCTGGAGCAAAACAGGCAGACTCTGATACACTGTGTTCCTGTTTCTGACTCCTCTGATAGGTGACCTTTGCTGTGCACTTGAGCTGTGGTGAGTGGAGGTGAGGAGAAAGAAGGAATTATTTGGATAAAGAACTTTTATTGATATACGCCATGGCTATACATGTGCACAGAAACTCAAAATATTGGTTAAATTCCTTTTGGACTCAATTGATTCAACTTTCCAAACATAAATAGATACCTAATTCTCTGCCTAGGGTTTTATACAAACTGGGCAGGAGGAAAGGGACTCCAGTCTAAAGCCCTGCAGCTCTGCAAGAGGCATGTGGGTAGGAACATAGTATTTGCACTTTGATAAGGCATAATAACTTACTGCAGTTTAAATTCACAGCATTTTAAAGTAAATCTACTTAGGCTGTGTTCGCTAGCAATACACCCACACAACAAATACTATGGTAAGTGGCAATGAGATAAAATCTGGAAAGGCAGCTGTGAAGCAAAATAAAATATCTGTAGGGATAGGCAGCACATAAGTCATATGAACAGTTTTGAATCATCTTATTACTGGAGACACATCTTGGGTGGCTGTACTTTGTCCTACCACACCAGTGAGACAAACAGCATGCAAAGAAAAGTTGTAAGCTAGTGCCCACTAAGGGGATAATAAGAGATGTCCAAAGAAACAGAGAATTTGGTGGAATAAAAAAAGTTTAGAGCACAACTTGTGATGTTTACCAATGTATTTGCTCCACTGAAAAGCTGTGTTTGAAAAGGGAAATGCTGTTTGTCTTGTGTACCTAAATTCCTAAGCAGAACAGAACAAACTTTTATTTTCACAGCACAGTAATTTTATAAGCAATAGGTCACGGTCTCTAACATTTATCAGATCTTAGCCCTTCCCTTCTCTCTGGTTTCTCTTACTCTCTTTCACTTGTTTTATTTGTTTTGTTTTAGGAAATGTGAATTTTGTTCCACGACTAAACCAAAACCATTCTTAGATGAGATTTACCTGTTTCTACCTAACAGACCTTTTCTGATCAAAGTTATACTAAAATTAGTCCTCTGTAGTATCTGTTCAGTTTGCAAGAAAAGTGTATTTCTCCATGGACTACCAATATCATTTAACCAGAAGAAATCCTGACCTTCTTCACTTTATATGCTGTGAAAAATCTTTATGAAACTGCATGGAAAATGGAAACCATTCACTGAATGTGTTTTTGGCAGTATGTGGTATTCGGATTTCCCATCCATCCACTTTCTCCTGACTTGGATGGACAAGCTGTCATGATCAAGACCTCCAGCAAAATTTGCAGCCCCTGCCAGGGGCTGGGTAGTTATGGGTTTTTGCACAGCATGGAGCCTTTCCATGCTGAAACTGAAGCAGTATTTTATCCCTTCTTGGAGTCTCTGCATGGATCCCAGCTAGCTGAAGGGGCAGGGCTGTGTGGCACAAGAACAACAAACACCTCATGGCTAAGCTCAGGTGCAGAACACCCCACCTCCCTTCTGCTGTGCTGCAGCCATCTGAATGTCACCAGTGTGCTCCCCGAGGGCTCAGGACAGCACAAGTGATGTTTATAATGCAGGTGTCCATAACATGCTGCAATGTTATCAACTGCTTTTAAAGACACAGTATTTAAGGGGAAAAAGCACTGAGATTATAAAATATGCTGTTTTGCATGGACAAATAAAAGCAGTCAAAGTAGGCTTTTGATCTCATTTATGCCTTCCATGCAAACTTATTAGATGAACTAGAACTTTTAAAATAAATAGGGGATAAGAAAACATCTTAACATGGATATCCATCTAAACATGGATAAGAAATCAAGATGGAAACTCACTTTCATTTCAGGTGAAGATTTGAAAGCAGACAGCATGATCACTTGATGTACCTTGAGAGCAGACCCAGAAGTAGTTTTTTACCTACTAGGCTGAAAGGAACTTAGAAATCTGCCTTCAAAATTTTGGGCATGTTATCTGCATCTATTCTAAGTTTGAAGGGGAAATTTTAATGTAAGAATTTTGAGTCTGAGAACCAGGGCTTGACTGGGAAAGTGCAATTACATTATAGGGTTAAACTCATTCACCTCATTTAGCCTTTTACCTTTCTAGTAATGAAAAAAGTAGAGAAAGAGAAATTCAAACAAGATGAAAATTCAGAGAGTAAAGTTTAGAAATGGCATAAGAACATGAAGAGGAAAATTATTAGAGAGCTTCTGTGATGAGAAAAGTCCAGTAAGGAACTAGAAAGGAAGGGTGGAGATAGTGAAATGTGCAAACAGTCCCACTATACCTACTAGGCCTCAGAGAGTAAAATTCCTTTAAAGAAGAAAGGTAATATCTTGGCTTATCTCAGTCTCTTTTTCAAAATGAGTATGAGTTATTTTACTGTGATTCAGTTCCTGGCATAGACTGAGAGAAGTTAAAAATTTATGGTAAGTGTGGTGCTTTATGGCAGAGAGTGCAGTCAACATCAGCCCTATTTCTGTACCAAAGGACCACGCATCCCCACCTGGATTTGTCCTAGCACTGGCTCACAGCAGCAGGAGGGTCTGATCCTACAAGTCTTGCCCCACACAGACAGATCCATTCCATCTCCAACAGGAGCAGCATATTAGAGAGACAGGGACACTATTCAGCTGAATGGTGATGCTTTGATTTAGTGCTCTCTTGCAACTTCTGCCATCAGGGCTTCTGCGATGCCTTAGCTGTGATTGAAGCTGTGTGAGGTGATCTGCCTGGGTGAATGAGAGCACAGGCAACATCTGTTCTTCCCTAAGGTGAATGTTGCCAGGTAAATGGCATCTAAAAATGGCATGGGCTTGTTGAAAGCTGGCTTAGCTACTACAATCTTACTCTGCAGTCTGCAGTCAACCCCACCATTTAATGCTGAATCCATCCATAAAATGTTTCCAAATGCTTCCCAGCTGGGCAGTGTGAAAGAAGCATTGTCCCCAGAACAAATATATCAACAAGCCTCTACAGCTGCTTGACAAACGAGCTGCTCTGCGGTTTTCTGCTAGCTCAGGTGGTTTTCCTAAGGGGATTACCTCCAATGTCTGCAACAAAGGATCCATCAGCTCCTTCTACAAAAAATATAGAAAAGCCTCAATCAAAACTACTGGAAAACCCATTTGTCAAAGTAGCATTTGAGATTTTACAGGTTCACCGTTTTCTTCTCCATGCATATAAAATGGGTGTGATTAGCTTCTAGAAAACTCAAGAGTGGGAATTGCACATATATGGTTAAAAGAAAGAGAAAAAAAGAAAAAAGAAAGAATAGCAATGGAGTAAACACTTCCTGGCAAAGACCAGCAGAAGAATGTAGCTGCCAAAAGAAGCTGCCTTTGATTAACCTTTACATGCAGTGTGCACACGTGATTCTTTTCATTTGGGTCTCATTGCAGCAAATGTTCAAAAAATCCCTGATTAATGTGATTGCTTTAAAATATTTTATTTCTAACAGCCTCCAAATATAAATCTGCACATTCAGGACATCTGAATGCTGGTTGTCTTCCTGTCCTTCTCATAAGTACCTCATGGAGGCTGTTTTCTCCAGCATGGAGAGCAGTGTGTTCTGGTCTGCAGATGGGCCAGCACTGCCTCTCCTCCCTTCAACAGCTTTGCTCTGGCAGCCACATCCCTTTCATACACACTCACTGTAACAAATGAACTTATACAGGATGGAAGCATGAGACCTGTGTGATGGGATTTGCAATGCCCAGCTGTCAATGTGACTGCCAGTAGGAGAGAGAAAGAGAAAGAGAAAGAGAAAGAGAAAGAGAAAGAGAAAGAGAAAGAGAAAGAGAAAGAGAAAGAGAAAGAGAGAAAGAGAAAGAGAGAAAGAGACCACAATTCTTTTCTTGTCTCTCCTTCACCCCACTGTCATCACCTTCACCATCCTTCCCAGACCATTAATCTCTTGCTCCACTCAGAAAGTATGCTTCCTCAGCCAGGTGCTCGTGGCTCTAGAGCAAGTCTGGCAGTGGGAGCAGGATGGGGCAGGGTGCCCTGCCTGCAACAAGCCCTGGCCCAGCATGGGGCAGCAACAGGCTCTCTGTTGCACCCACACCAGAGTCTAGTTGCAAACACAGGGTGGTATCTGGGGACCCATCATTTTAAGGTAGTTGCCTCATCTCAGCTTCTTCTCTGGTCAATATGGATAGTCTAAGGGAGGGACTTAAGGTGGGAGGGGTGGCTCTTCCTCTGGAGTTGTCTGCATATCTACTATTAAATGACCTTAGACAATCAACTTTGACTAGATATCCAACTTTTAGATAATTAGAGCTGCATAATAAAAATACCTCTCTAGGGCATAAAGATGAATAGAGGATAAATAATTCAGAATGGCGGATCATAAATAATTTGCCCTTTGAGAACTCAAGGTCTGTGAGCTCTTTCTACCAAGGATTTTGGGGTATTTTATTTATTTTTCTCAGTAGACCCATACTATTGTACCTTTCTCCTATAGGATGAATATGAATATATATATGAATATGGATAAAAAACATAATTTCCTGATATTATAATCTAATGGAACTATGCTATGGAATAGGTAGAGGCTTGTATTTTGGAGCTAGAAGCTTTGTAGACAAGTTCCATGGACTGTTCATTGCATGTGTCATTGCACAAACCCTGAATGAAAGTTTCTCAGAGTGTGATGAGTTCACAGCAAATCTGTCCCCATCTTAGCAACCAGGACTGTGAGGATGCTAAAAGTGCTGAGTGGAGTTCTGGAGCCCAAACTCTTGCAAGAGCAGTGGACTTTTTTGAGTACAAGTGACAAGACAATTAAGGATTTATGTTACAGAAAGGGCTGTGGTTGCACCTGGCTCCTGCAATGAAATGCTGACCATTTTCAGAAAATATGTAGCTAACTGTATTAAGCCTGGAAGATTTAACTGGAAGATTTTTCTGGCTGGCTGCTAACTGATGGAATAGAGAATTTGTATTCCAGTCTTTGATTACTGATTAGGTTTGGAAGACAACCTGTTCAACCACGTTAGCAGGAAGGCATTTCTCAACATGCTCAGCTTTGCACCTCCAGGAGTGGAGGAATTTAAACCAGTAAGTATAAGGACAAATTCCTGAAGAGTCAGAACCAGTGGTTTGGGTTTTGTTTTTTGTTTTCTGGGTGGCTTTTTTTGTTTTTTTTTGTTTGTTTTGGTGGGGGTTTTTTTGTTTTTGTTTTTTTTAGTGGTTGTTTTTCGTTTTGTTTGTTTGCTTTGGTTTTCTTTTCCAGTTTAATTTTGGATGTAGGTCCCTATGTCCTCCCTAAATCCAAATGGTCATAGGCCAGTAAAGCCTTTTTTCCTGACAGTTGTATTTATTATGTATCAGAATTGAGATCTGAAAGTCATTTGTATGAGATTCTCCTCTTAGCTGGAAGGAACTGAACTGAGATGAAGCATGTGTCCAACCAGAGTGCTTCCCAGCAAGATGAAATAATCATGACATTGAGCCAGAACTGAGACTGTATGAGATTGGGGCCTGAGGTTCTACTTTTATCTGCCAAGCAGAATCCTTTCCTTTTACAGTCCCTGTACGCAGGTGGATAAAAGGCCTTTTCCTATAGTAACTTGTTGTCACAGACATGGGGGAGCTACTGATTGAGGCCCAAAGCTACAGTGCTAGGACTCTAGCACTGGTGTGCATCATGCAACCCAGCTGCGTTTTTTATCAAGGGTGTGTTTCTGGGAAGTGCTACTGTTAGTGGTATGGTGGACAGAAAAGTCATTTTATCAGAAGATTTAGTCTTACAGAGAGGAATGCATGCAGGGACTAATTAAAAAGCACAGTGTAAATGCAAAGGGCAGTATATATGTTTTGGAGGATGGAAAGGCAGAAATAGGACCATTAACAAGGGGAGATGCTGTCTTTTCAGAACAGATAGCTGATATGAAAGACCTTGATGGCTTCATCTAAGGCTGAAGCACCAATTCAAGACTTTTAGTCTGCTGTCTCCTGATAACTCTCTTTGAGCACTTACATTTTCTTTGCATCATCATGCCTGAGATATATTAAGGTTTATTGAATGTGCAGGATGTTGGCACACTGTGATGACAGTGGCCAGCAGAGCAGGTCATTGAGTGGCTGGTGGTAGATCTCCAAAACAAGGGATGGCAAAATGGCTGAGAACTGGGCATTACTGCCCTGGAACTAAATGATATACAAGAAAGAGGATGTTCTTCTGATGAGTATAATGTGAAATGAAAACAGATGAAAGGTTTGTTAGCTCTGACCACCCCAATTACTCCTTCCTTACTTTCAGAGTACAATACCAGCATATTGAATTGTGTGGTTATGTGCAAACAGTGAAGCATGCTCTCCAGTTTGTGTCAGTAGAGCCCATGAGAAGTCATATGTTCCACAGCAAATATCTGTGTGTGTGTGTGTGTGTGTGTGTGTGTGTGTTTGTATTCCTCAGGAGTGAAAGATCCCCATCAATTGCTGCAGGCAGGTTTATGGGCAGGGATCTGGAGGCAATGGGGAGATTAGCTCACTGGCATCTCTTCACCTTGACAGTAGAATTTAGCCTGGAACAACTTCTTGGGTGTAATCTGTTTAAAAAGAAAAAAGACAGATGCTTTATTTATATAAAGGAATTTTGTATTTGAACTATGCTTCCAAGTGAAATGTGCCCTCGAGGAATCTCTCTAGTGATGTCAGATGTTCCCATGCCTTACTTCTACAGAGATAGTGAAAAAGGAGTAGAAAAAGCCAAAGCAATTGAGAGCCTTCCCCCTCATACCACTGTAATTACTGCACAGAGAGCATTACACGTTTGTCTATTCTCCCTAAAGCACTGCTTCATGGCACTCTTCACATGAGCAGTGAATTTCCATAAGTGAGTGGTGACCTACATTCAAGGCAGAAGCCTTGCTGCTTGTTTTCAGGAGTAAGCCCTGGCTGCCTTCCAGATCAAGCCTAAGATTCTCAGCATTTCATTTCCTGGCTCACCCCTGTCGGGTTTTCTGGGGACTGGGTTCTCTACAGAACATCTGCATGGAAAGGTCACTGCAAAACAGAGGGCTGGAATGAATTTTTGTGGTAGCCTTAAACATTACTCTGACAGAAGTTATAAAAATATAGCCTATGATGAACACAAATCAATAGGCAGTTAAGAAAGCATCAGCCTGGTTAAAATCTGGGCTTGTAAAAATCAGGACTGTGATTCAGTCATAAAGTATTTTTTCAAACTTTGTCAAAGTCTTACCCTTAAGTAAGTTCCTGAATTAAAAGTTTGGGGTTTGCCATTGATGCTTTGCACTGCTGTGTACCTTATTACTGACAGGAGAAGTTACCAGCCTGTGAAGTGGTGTAAGAGTATTAAATAGCATAACAAAAGTGCCATCACAAACCTTTTGTGTGGACAAAACTGAGTGCATGATTAGTTTTTTAATGTGTTACACAGAAAACTGGCTGTGAACTTCCTATTTCTGGTTTGAGTTTTACTCTGCAAGTAAAGCAGTTGTTTGAAGTGCTGCTGGGAGCTGTGGTAGGAGCATATGAATCACTGACATCTTTCAAAAGAAAGCTCTGCTCTAAGTGTGGCTATGCCAGTGGTGATGTGGCATGGAGACCAGACAGACCAAAACTAAAGCAGAAATCAAATTAGTTGAATCTGCTTAGAGATAACATTTATAGAGAAATTTAGACCAGCTGTTCCTTTGGATTCACACAGTACAATCAGAAAAATACTTCAGAATAGGCAGCCTCACTATCATCCTCTACAGTTATGGGGATAATTAAATATTAGGATGTGTTGCTTTGGCTCCAGAAGAGAGTTCCCTCTTCTAAGTTATCTCTCACTAATGTGAAAATGTGCAAGGGCTAAGGGAACATATTTCTGTCTGCTCCAGCCTATCATACTACATAACCACTTAGAGAAAGGTGAACAAATAAAAAGATCAAGTCAATCTATCCACAATGAAAATATTTCCAAACTTACAGCCCAAATAACTGAAAATTCTGAAAATTCTGAAAATCTGGCAAACCAAGGGGAACTTTTCTTGGCTAGTGAACAAAAGGGAAAAATATGGAATGAGTCACTAGGGTCAGAGCTAGTTCAGACTTCAGATCAACTGGAGTTTGTTTCAGGCAACTGACTTTTTTCTGTGACACAGACAGAGGAAAGGCTGGCAGGGCAGAATGAAAATAACAAGTGACTGTGACTCCACAAGGCTCTTCTTTCCCAGTAAGCTGGCTAATTGCTGGGAGGCTACTTACTGTGTGGAAGGGCTATGCTATGCTTTTGTTTTTCAGTTTCTGAACTTCAGTCAACTGCAGTAACCACACCTGAAGTTACTTCAGTATAAAAATAGATCAGGTGTGATAACAGCGGTGATGGAAAGCTTTGAGATTTTACATGTTTTGACCCCAGGCTATTTCTCTTAGCTGGGAGGGATTTCCCACCTTACTCTGCAGTAACCTCACTTTCCAGAGCGCCCCAATTCGTATGGCTGTGCCTGACCAAGGGGAGCAGAGCAGGGCTGTTTCTGTGGCAGCTGGCAGAGCACTGTCCCTAGCTGCAGTCATGAGAGAGACCTCTGCTCTGGGAATGGTACAGGGCCTGAGTGCATTATGGCTGAGAAATGCTGACCCAGTGTGACTGGGGCTGCTGTTCAGTCCCTTCGAAACATCCCCTCTTTCACTTCCATTTCTGCTTTTGTGCCTGCAATGCACCACTGTGTTTTACTTATTTCTCTGTCTTGTGCTGTCTGCTTCTCATTTTCTTTCTTCTCCCTCAATTCTTTTCTTTGCTTGTTCTCTCTTCTCATTCTTGTTCAGTGTGTGTTTCCCCTCTGGTCTTCAAAAATTGCTGCTCCAATCCTCCATGATCAACACTCAGTGATCCTCACCCTTCTGGAACACTGAACAATGTTAGGAGCTCAACCACCATAACAAACCTGGTGGATGAACTTAATCCCATATATTTCTCTGGTTGCTGTGTTACAGAAAAGGCTGTTTTGTGCATGAAGATCTAAGGCTTGCAAACCTTGCTTTACCTGAAGGAATGTAGCAGCCAAACCTAACCATACTAGCACTAGCTTCTAGGTTCAATACTAACAGAAGCTGTTGAGTCCAAAGTTGAAACGGGATTTTAATTTGCAGGAATAAACAAAACTGCATAACTCCATTTTTCAGTGTAGAATTCAGTGTTCTCATTTATCATGAAAAAGCATGGGAAACTGAAAAACAACACTCTGCCACCAGCACAGCATGAAGCAAGATAAAGACAAATAATACTGGACTACTTTCTTTACCTGATTGGCTGGGGGAATCACCTAAAGCAAATTTGGATACTAAAAATATTTGCAAGGATAAAAATATCAAGCAAATTTCACTTAAAAAAAAAAAGATGCCAATACTCTGAAACTTTACTATTTCCTCTGTGCTTAAAAGAAAGTCTGCTGGGGTTCCATCTCTCCTCCTGGTAATGTAAGAGTAAAAGCTTTTCTGAAAAAACCAACATGTACTTGTGTCCTCTTTCACAATTCAAGAAATGTTTCTCCTTCTAAAACAAAAGAGCATCTTCTACCAATTGCTGTAAATTCAGAAGTCATGCATTGGTATCTGCACCCCACACCTTGCCACAATTAAACCTTCTATTTGCTTCCTATCCAGCCTGCAGGACTCAAATACAACTCTAACTCTGGCATCCCTTCATCACATTTTATAAACTGCAAAAGTACCCATTAAACTGAGAGTAAACATTATGTATAATTTATAAATATAGACCACGCTAGGACATCAATAGAAAACTCATCTGGAAATATTCCTTATAATAACTCTTCATGAATCTACTTTGGCTTTGTAAAGAAAAAGAGGAAAAATGAGTTGCCACCATGATTTCTTTTAGGTTGTGGTTCTTTTTATTCAAACCCAAAAACCAGTCAGAGTGAAGGAAAATGAGATACACCAATCTTCTCAAAGTGGGGATTGTAGAATAAATTTCAAATGGATGAGGGAGAACACATCTCACCTTTGTTTCCATTCTTTTGTCCCTGATCTTTGGGACCTATTTCCCCTTTAATAGCCACACGATGAAGTGCCAGAAAGAGGACATGAGGAAAGCTCAGGTTTTGTGTAGTACCTCCCCTGTGAGATGGCATGGTGAGCTGAGATGGGGATCACAAAAGCTGTATCTGCCTACCACTGCTGAAGCAGCCCTATGGGGACTTGCCCAGGGGAGGAGGCAGGTGGTGGGATCAGGTGAGAGTGCAGAGATCCCCTGCCAGCAGCAGGGATGCACGGCACATGGGCCAGGGCACCAGGCTGAGCCAGAGCCAGCCTCACTTTGAAAAAGCTGGCGATGGAAGGAGTTGAAAATGTCGTCTTTAATACAGACATGATTGTTACTTAGGAACATTGTGAATTTTTATCACATTACTTAATCAGTTCAAATGGATTGTACAATCTGAAGGAAATAAAGAGGCAGACATGGGCAAAACTGCATGGTGCAAATCCATATTTACTTCTGAAATGGAGATTCACTCTTCCTCCTTTTCTCCCCTCCCTTTTGCCAGCACTCTGACTGCAGGGTCCAGAGATAACTCCTTTGTTTGGTTACAGTGAACATTTCACTTGTTCCATTCTGTGGGGAAGCAAGGCACCTAGATGCAGGGAGACTGCAATACTCAGCAGTGGCATGTGTGCTCCAAGTCAGCTGGCCTGAAAAACTCTACCCATGTAAAAAATTACAGTCTTATTCTGAATAGTCTCTCTTCTTGCATCCACAGGGGCTGTATTACAGACAGAACTGGTATATATTTCTTAGGGTTTTTTCTATTTTCAATAATTCAGTAACTACCTAGTTCGTTTAAGGAGATTGGACTTCTAAGCTTGTTCAAAAAAACAAAAGTATCTTTTCTACCACTTTCTTGTCTACTCCTTTGTGCAACTCAGTAACCTGCCTTAAACACTGTGATAATGATTTAATTGCCAATATACTACCTGTCAATGATGCTTTAAAAAACCATATCCTTCTTCGGTTTCCTGGATCTATGTCTCAGTAGCCTAAGTCATAGACTCAGAAAAAGAACAGGAAGGTTGTTTCTTTCTTTTATAAAAGACTTTTACGTTAGGAGCTGGACTATTCTCAGGGACTCAAGCAGCCAAGAATATCTGAGAGCAGCAGTACAGGGTCTTGCCACTAACACTGCTTGGATCTGTCTTCATCTCAAATAGAACTGCAGTCCTGTGTGTGTCTGACTGATGTGTACATCTGACATGCAGAGCCAGGATTTGTGCATGCAAATCCCCATTGCATGAGTAAATGTAAAATTAGCTGAGACATAAGATTTCTACCACATGCAACAATTGAATTTCTGCACTATGATAAAGCTTGGTTTATATATGACTTTCCTTAGTGCTTTGGAGACTAGAAAGATAAAACAATATGGTCAGGAAGATTTCAGAGCAAGAAATTTGGTGCCTAAGGATTTAAGAATTACTAATTTACGCAAAAAAACCAACAAATGTGTGTGGGTGGGAAGGAAGGTCTGCATGTTCCTTATGCAAAATCATGTTCAATAAGAGCAGAGTGATGGCTGTGGTGTAAGAAGGGGGTTATGTTGCAAAGAACTGGGGTAACTGAGACAACAAGAGCTGCAGTCATTCTAAATCAGTTCAGATTTTAATCATCACTGTATACTGCAAGAAAGATGCTGTTTATCTCTTGTTTTTCCCTCCCAAACTGTCACCAGCTGCCCTACCCTTCTGCTTTAGGGGCACAGCCCCTTCAGCCTCTTCTTTTATCAGATTTCACTGTGGACTGTGTTGTTCCTGGCATATCATTTTGTCTACATCCCACTACTTGCATGCTAGTGTAAGCAAATGCTGCACATCTTCTCTGCAACTAACTCGGCTAATGTCTCTATAAAGCAGATACACCACAAAGACACAATGGCACAAAGCAGACAATGCCATAAGGAGGGTCCTACAAGTGCTGGAATGGGAAATCAAACTTCTCCTTGTCTTTAGGTCCACTGGCTTCAGTGTAACTCAGTTAACACATGGAACTGCATGGAGCTGGTGAACTTGGACCCTTGTATCCCTGCACACTGCTTCTTGAATGACCACTGTGCTGTGGGTGGGAGACACAGAGGGCCAAGATTGCAGAATAAACAATGTTTTGGGTACTCCAAACAGTACAAGGCAACATGGAAACTAAGTTCCCAAACCACCTCCCATTATCTTTTTTCCAGCCTGCTTAAGGAAAGCAGAAATACTCCTGCAAGGAGCAGTGTCAGGCATGCTGTTCACTACTGGAACTGGAGATGACTGCAGATCTACAATGACCTTATTTACAATCCTTTTCAAAGTATTTCTTTCTGGATCTTCTTGTCAGCCATTTAAATGCCCACTCCCCGGGTTGATTTTGTGAGGTGTTCAGCCAATCCTCCTGTGAATAAAGCACTCTTAAGAGTGTTTTGCATTCAAGCCAGTATCCCTTCTTCTACCATCATCACCCCAGGATTACTTCATAGCCAGCCAAAGAGAAAGGCCTGTGACAAAAGTGATGACAGCAGTTTCCCAGGCTAACGTGTCCCAGGGGTTCCTCAGCTGGGCACCAGCTTTCCTGTGCAGTGGGGAGTGAAGGGGATTTCTCCCATAGGGTAACCCAGAGCCTGGGGCAACCCAGAGGATATTTATGTTGCCAAAACAGAGTGAAGCTGGGGGTTTCAGTGACTACAGTGCTGGGAGGGCAGTGGTCTTTGCTGACTACTCTCTTCAGGAGCAATTAGTCATCACCACCAAGCATGTGCACCCAACCCTGAGTGCACTGCCAAGGATCCATTCCAGAAGGGATGAAATGTATGTGACAACACCACTGCAGCTGTGAGTCTGTTACACTTCTGTATGGAGAGAGAGCCCTCTTGCTATGTACCACTTGGAGAGTAATTTACTTGCCTCTGCTATGTCACAAAACATCTGTGCTGTGCTCCCTGCAAATTCATCCTCAGCACTTTCCTTCTGCTTTGCTCTCAGATAATATTTTCCCAGCGCAAGTGGTCTTGCTTCATTCCCTCTATTCTACAGAAATAAAACATAAACAAAAGCATGATATAAACATGTGGGTCTCCTGTGTAAAGCTCCATTAACCAATGCTCCTGCATGAATCACCCTGAGCAGTGACGTTTCTAAGCACACATCACACTGATGTGCTTTAGAGCAAAATAGGAAAATACCTGCTCTTCAGTCTTAGAACAGTCCTGCTTGAATCAAAGCAGATGATTCGTAGCCAGGGTCAGGTTCACAAGAAAGGGCGAGGTTGCTAGAAAACCAAAATGATAAAGCTTCCTGGTTTTAGAGATCGATTTTAACAATAATTATTGCGGCCTCCAAGAAGGAAATGGATGCCTGCTCGCTGAAAAGTACCTCACTATATCTTCTGGAATTTGTGTGCCAAAATGTCACAAACAACAAGTGAATTGTGCTGGAAATGAACAGAAGTTTCCTTTTGGAGTTTTCATCTACAGTAAAATTACTTGCAAAATTAAGGTTGCTCTGTGTTTTGCTGTTATGCAAACTTTAGGCTTTCTCCCAGGCAACACATAGTGCCCTTAAGAACTAGAAGTGCTCCATGTCTTATGACTTTCTTTTCCTTATATACACAATGATTAAAACAAAAGACAGCTGTTAATTTCAGGAAAAAGCCACCATGCAATAAATCTTTTGTGCTGCATCATAATAACACTCCTCTTCAGACAGACACAGTTGAGCATAGGAGCAGTCTACATTTGGCACTACTTACCATAAGAAGGTATCCTTTTATTTCCAAATACAAGGGAAAGTTGGCTGCACATCACAGAGCTGCAGCTCATGATACATACAGGAAGTGAAATCTCATTTTTTTTCTTCTTAAGTGACACTTCACCAAAGGCATGACATACTTCCTGTGTCATAGTATATAATCATGAAATGCTTTGGGCTAGAAGGGACCATAAAGATAATTTAATTGTAACCCTCCCTGCCAGGAGCAGGGATATTGCTCACTAGACCAAATTGCTCAGATCTCCATCCAGCCTGGCCTGGAACATTTCCTGACACAAGTACACACTGATTATTTTTCACCCATCATGTGTTTTTGTGATACAGGTGACAGATTTCATGCCTGCTGTGATTGCCTTAAGTCAGTTGACCAGAAGGGTCTGAATCATCCCTTTGCCACAAAGGCTCACCTTGTCAGGGCTGAGAGAAACAAGGCAGGAAGAGGCAAAGAACTGAGTGTCTTCCTGGTTATGCTTCCCAGAAACCACTGCTCTTTACTCCAGATGGGAAGGTGCAAAAGCAAGCCTGAATATCATCAGCTCCTCTTCTCCCTGGGTGTGATGAACCTATGGTTTGATTCAGCCCCTGAAGAGCACTAGAGATGGGGCCTTTCCCACAGCCAAGCTGTCATGTGAAGTCCAGGCTTGTCCTTCCTGAGGACTTTATCTGCCCTCATCTTTCATTTTTGAAGGGTAGTTACAAAACTGAGTGGACACCAGTCTTTGAATAAAGTTGGGTTTCTTTCAGTCTGTGCTGGTTCTCACCAGATCAGAGTAACTATTCATAATGAATTAGAACAGTTATAATAAAATCATCTTGTTTCAAAATGAGACACCCACCATGGGACATGCTCTTCCACCAGAAGCTGTAGAAGTACTTCTTCAGTTAGTGTCTCCCTACATGAAGAGCATTTCCTGCTTGTATCTTCAAGACTCAGGGTCAGCTGAACAGCCAAAACACCATCAAGTGTCCCCCCAGCTGCAGCAGAGCACACACCTTCACAGGGCCATAACACCACAGAAACAGATCCATAAAACAAGCTGATGAACTGCTGCCAAATGATGAGGCCTGGAAAAACACATGGAGGCAGAGGCATGCAGATTTTCATTGCAATGCTTTGATACAGACTCTAAAATGATCAGAAGCAAAGGGGATCCTGCCTGGATGCATTAGCTCCTCGACCAAACAAGCTCTGTTTTCTTTTGAATCGCTCTGAACAAGGCAGTAACAGAATTCATGTAGGTGAAAAACACTGAGTCAGCCTGCTTGGTTTAATAATTTCTCAGGCTCTGCAAGTAAGCTCCATGAATATCTCTGGGGATTTTGAGGGAGATAAGATTTTATGTGCCAGGTGTTGTAGAGGATTTAGTGATCCTCTTGATTTCAACAGTGATACAGAAGGTGGTATGAACAGTTCTTTGTTGAGTCCCTCCTACTCATCACTGTTTTTGGAGGCCGAATGTAAGTTCAGTGTCACCTTGAATCTGTTTTTTTCAGAGCTTTGGTTGTACAAGTAATTGGATACAAAGAGGGTACAAAGAAAGTAATTTGCATGGATTTGATGTTTTGGAAACAAGAGTACTTATAAAATGCTCTGTGAAATCAGGGTCATGGCTCATCTTCTGGAGTCAGTTCTGGAGTTCAGATTTGGAGCCAGGTGCATTTTTCAGACCATTTGCTAGGTTTAGCACTTGGGAAATATGGTAATTGATAAAACATTTAAGAAAACATAGCAAGAAATCCCAAGATGTCTTTTTCATGTTTATTTGCCTTTTGAAAAATGTCTTCAGACTGGGAGAGCTCAGATTGTTTTATGAAAAGTTTCTCTGTATTTAGAACCTTTTCCAAAAAAAAGCTTGCGTAAGGAAGAAAAGGTATGGCTGGAATAATTGCTGCTGTTGGAGAAATTCTGGGATTATGAAGTGGACCATTTCAAGTCAATGTGTTTTGCATTGGAAAAGGATGTGTGGCCAGATGTCCTGAGGACTGTGGGAACTATTGAGGTAGTTTAAGGCAACCTTTGTCTGTTCAAATCCCACAAGGAACTCAGCAACTACTTAGGAGCATGCTTATAGGGCTAAGTAAAAGTGAAGCAGGGAGGACACACAAGACTGCATCCTCCTCACTTGCCCTGTCCCATTCCTAACTCACCTCCAAACCCTGATTTGGGCCATTCCAACAAAGAAATTTCTTCTGGAGTGGAACATGAGAGTTGACTTGGTGGTGAGGGACAAACCCCTGGACTTCCTTTATGCAGTCATAAAGCCACATTACCTCAACCAACTTGCAAAACTCATCCAGTTCAATGTAACTTAAGCATATTTAAACAAAGAAACAACAAAAATTAATTTAGAACACTACAGAAAACTACACTGTAGAAAACTACAATAAAACTGTAATTTCATCATACATGGTACTGGTGTCTTTAACTGAGTACCATCCAGCTGGTCCATGGCACAGAGAACTGATCCAGTAGAAACACCGAATTACTTTGGAGAAGACGACCTCCATAAGGACAGGATGCCCTTGACATATTCTCTCCAACCTCAACTATTTTGTGATTTAAATGTCTATGAAAATCTCTTTGTCCCAGGAAATTTTATACCTTGTGGTATATGTTTATCCATCTAATTCTGTCCCAATAATTTCTGTTTCACAGCTGGACTAGCACAAACATAGAACCGAAAGAATGGGGTAAACACCTTGCTGGGAACCATGTCTTATTCAACAGTAGTGCCATTTTATGCCCAGACTTTGTCCAAATCACATCTGACTGCTGGTATATAGTTCTGATATTGTTCATCATAGGATCATGTTCAACCGTCCAATGGGAGCTGTAAGTTTTCCCGGTAAAGTCAGTCAAGACCCCAAAACAAAGCAGCCAGCCTGTTTATTCCTATAAAATATCTTTGTTTTTCAGCTATGAGCCAGTAAACTGGGTTTTTTTGCTATGCTCACCCTGAATTTAGCTAAAACTGACAGTCTTCCCATTGCTGCTGCTTCCTGGCCACTGGACTTCAAGAGCCTTGAAGTCTGAGGACTGGTATTTTCCAGACACAAGATTGTTTCCTCTAAAAAACCTGTGGCCATGAATAGACATGTGTACACACCAGGAGCCCAAGCCTCACTGAAGAGAGAATAACACCAAAAGAAATTCATCTAATTATCAGTCTGCCTTAGTTTTTAATAGACCTGAGTTTTTGACTTTTTTTTTTCTTAGAAAAAGAAAAAAAGCCTTCCTGCAGACCAAGCACATATCCAAATAAACACACAAAACTCAATAAGTTTGGTTTGGAGCAAAGCACATTTGCTTCACAAAGAATCCTGGAATCCCTTGGGACAAAGTGAAGTGAGATTACATTTCTTTATAGCCTTCTTTAATATAACAGAAGGGATACATTTTTACACTGCAATATAAAATAAATACTTCGGAAAAGAAGCCAACATAAAGCTAAAGCGTGCATTGCAGGCTGAGGCTATAACCTGCTTTAACTTTGGGATTCCCTTCAGCTGGGATTTCCTAAAGATCCTGAACAATGATAATGACAATGTGTTTCTGATTGTGTGTATCAGCTTGCTAAGACTGTGTTTTCATGAGTTAATACTTTGAAACCACCAGCAAAATTTGTAGTTACTGGCTATTTTTGACCTGGATGCTAGTTTTCTAGAATTAGGCAGTTCCCAATAACTCCCAGGTGACCCAGCATAAGCGTGAAGAAGGTCAGGGCAAAATATTACACTGGGATTTTGGAGTAGTTATACTGAAGGCAGTTGCATACCAATGGTATAAATTGTATTTAGCACTGGCTAGCTGGAATGAGCCTATTTTGCCATGCACACTCTGAGTTGTGGGAAGAATGGCTGGCCATTAACATTCGCTGCATCCCTTCTTTTTGTATTCTGAGTTATTTTGTAATGAGATTCTTATATAATTCACCCATAAAAGTTGTTTTGTGGGTTTGTTGGTCAGTAAGGTTTACATGTAAATGATCTCTTACAAAAGCTACTTTCGCGCCCTGCACAGGCTGGCTATTTAAGCTCACTGTTTGGGTGTACTTTTTGAGTAATTGTTAGTTCATGATATTAACCATTCTATAGGAAGAACATGCAGAGATTTCTCAGTCATTATGAAGAATGTGTTATGCCTATGATGTAGCCCAGACTCAGCAGGGATTGTCTCAGCTTCATCTAGCTGGAAAATGATTTATATTCTAATAAATGGAGTGAAATGACCACCTTGCTAGCCTAAGATATTTTTGGTCCAAGCAGCAAAGAAACAAACAATCCCCCCTCCATCCCCCCAAAAAACCCCCAAAACCAAAAAACACCCCAAACAAACAAAAACCCCCAAACTAAAGTAAAAGAAGAAAAAATATGTCTGACGAGGTCTCCACCAGGATTCCTGATGGACTGTTCTTGTGTGGAAAAAGTATACTTGGATACTGCCTTCAATTGTGACATATGACAAGCTAAGTTTAGAATTAGGAAGTTTATTTGAGAAGTAAGTAAATAAAGGACTCCTCCAAGTCATTAGCTAATTTGGATTAGGGAGAGAAATACTTTTAACTTCTTTCCTAGACATCAGCTGCAATTCAGGAGAAATTCAGTAAATTTGTTTGTTCTAAGAGGCAGTGCTACTGCACAAATCACAGTCTTTGGACTATGACTTAAGTATGGGTTGCTAATTTGACATATAGCAAACAGAACATTATCTGTGATCTTAAAGTGCTCAGCAATAGATTCTCATCCAAAATTCCAGCAAACCTTGAAGTTACTAAAGCTGTAAAATTATTTACCTCAAAAGGGTAGTGGCAGTGGGAACTGATTTTCAAGTAATGAGAATTTGGTTTTTCTCCTTAGTTTTTTTTTATTATTTTGTTATGGGTATTGGTCTTTTAAAAAATACTTCATGTGCAGATTATTTTGCAGCAAAAGCAAAACTCCCAAGCACTTATCAGACTCTGAACTGAAGAGTAGTTTGATTTCTCTTCTGCTTTTTAGCAGCCACTGGGATTGCTTTTACTTTTCAATAGACAAAGTTGAGCAACTGTTGCAGGGTATTCATTCCCAGCAAGCAACCTGCTTTTAAAATTCAAGCAAATATGAGTCTCCCCCGGTGTCTGTGAATTCCAGACATCCAGCTGGGTGCTGCTGATAATGAAAAGGAACTGACAGCTATGTCCCAGCTGTTCCAACACAGAGTTAACTTCTCTGTTTCATGAAGAGAAAACCAGCCCCAAGTCTTGCCAAGTTTTGTATCCCAAGGTGGAGAGGGTTGATTGGACATTAGAAATGGGATCTGGCATGGGTGAAAGCAGAGTAGTAAGTGGTAAAGTAAGAGAATTTTCACTTCTAAGGCTGAAGAAAAGCAGTAAGCTTTTTGATGTTGAGTGAAGTATGAAGCAATCCATCAATTTCACATGCAATGTATTTCTTTCCACTTGCATCCCTGCCTGCTGTACTCTTCTGAACTAAAACACCAACAGTGGGGTTGGATGCACCACGGGGTGTGATGAGAGGATGATTTCTGTGGACACAGCAATACCTCTCCAGCAGCACCAGGCTCCGGCAGCAATGTGTATCCATGGGTGTCACCCTGAGCATGTACAAATGTGGTTCTTTGTTCCATCAGCTGCTCTGCATGTGACAGGGGGCTGCTTCAGAAACAGGAGTTCCTTGTTTATTCTGCCCTGAGGATGAATGAATATATACTTATTAGTAAGCTACCCTCACATTGAAAGTCCAGCTTTTCAGCCATGAGGAGTTAAAATTGACATGGCCTTTCCAAAAGTGTTAGCAATTTTGGGGTTGTGTCCTTGCCCCCTCCCTCCAGTTTTAGTGAGTAGTACATGCCAGCCCTGATGTCCCTCAGTGTTTTTCATTTACCTCTGCATGGAAACAGCAGTGGTTTGGTGGTGCTGCCTTCTTTCTTCCTTGCCAACTGATTGCTGCTACTAAGGCACACAGTGCAAACCTGCTAACCATAACCTTCCTGCACCAGCTGTTTTTGTGAGTCAAGAGCATACTGCTGGGGCTGCAGCTTCCCTCAAAGATATTTGCAGCTTCAGTTTGCTGTGCTGAATAATTTTTCTGCATTAATTAAGTCTTAATTTTTTAAGGTTCTAAAAAGACCCCTTTTTTTTTTTTTTTGCATTTTCTCTCTCTAGCTGTAACCCCAGCAGAGAGATTTTTGCATGGCCTGATTGCTTCTGTTTCCTAATAATTATTTGGTAATTACCTGTTGCTGGTGAATGTTTGCTAATAATTAGCACAGTGGTAACTAGGAGAATACTTCCTCCCTGTAAGCATGTAAGATATCTATAGCAACCATGGAATAACATCTAGTGTATAGGAACTTTTTAAAGGAAATACTAGTGCAAGTTAGAGGTGGTTTTAATGATCTGCACATGGTTATTTAAGAAGCAATACAGCATACCTACAATAAGGAAAAAAATATTTTAGAACCAAACTCTGAAATTTTTCATGTCCAATTTGGTAAATTTTGTCATCCGTTAAGCTCTCCTTCCTACAGAGGTTCATGGCTGTATCATAACCCAGGATTAGTCAATGGGAGCTGCTCCTGCCAGGTGTGTAGTGCAGTCTTGTCTCCTGTCTGCTGGAGCACATAGGGAGAAAGCAGGTGCAGTGGGCATTTAGAGCAGGAGATCCACCCTCTGGGCATCAGTGTATCCTATGTACACACTTTTCTGCACAAAATCACTCTTTTGCAATTCTGCCTCATCATTGCAAATGCATGGTTCCTGTGGGGCAGAGAGAGGAAGCAGGATTTACTGTCTGTGTCTCAAAAACTTAGTTAACTTCTGTATTATTTTGTCTCTACTATCCCATGGTGGCCATTGATATCAGGACGCTGCATTCCCTTCTGTTTTACATACACTCTAACGTAGGATTCAAGAAAACATCTCTGTGTTCCAAGCCTATACTGTTTTTCTCCTCCCCATAATTATTTCAAGCACCATATAATCTGTGGTACAGAAGTACATCTCCTTAGATGTACTTACTTGCCTTACCCTACTTAGGTACAGGATGAAATACTCTCAGCATGAACAGGCTGCCCAGGGAAGGGGTTGAATCACCACAGCTGGAGGTATTTAAAAGATGTAGATGTGTTTAAGGACATGGTTTAGTGGTGGACTTGGCAGTGTAAGCTTCACAGTTGGACTCCATGATCTTAAAGGTCTTAGCCAACCTAAATGATTCTATGACCCTATTGATTCTGTATTGTGCATAGAACATGAACACATAGATGCTGCCACTGCTGATATAGTCCTTTCAGATCTTTAACCTTAAATTAAGACTGCAGCTTTCATGTCTTTTGCTGATTTATTAACCATAATCTCATTTTACTTTTCTTTCCATTGCCTTACCAGTGCACCAGAGCTGATGCATTGATATCAACATGCACCAAGGAGCAGATTTATGCCACAGAAGATTTCCCAGGCAGCAGTGGCATGGTGGCTGGAGGAGCACAGATGAATGAAGGAAGCTACATTACAGTACAAAACTCTGAGCCTACCATCACACTAATAGCTACTTTCACTGAAGATATTCTACAATACATCAATAGCAGCTGCAGGCACAATGTGAGTGAGGAGGAAAAGAAACAAAGCATCACTATCCTGGGTTTGGCTCTCTGGTACAGACAGGACCAGTATGGAGATATCTGGACACAGGTTATCAAAACATTTCACCAAAAGACAGAGTGGAGCATTGCTAGGATCCCAAGTTCGTGTGGTGTGAGAACTAGTGATGAAAGCTGTGGGGCTGGTGGGGCTGACCACAGGCAAGACTTAGAGGAGGATTTCTTTCCACACAACTCGCTGTCTCCTATTCCCCATCAGCAGTATTGTGCCTTTGAACTAAAATACAATATATATTGGAATTTCAAAATGGGAAGAGCAGTGGGATCCTAGAAGGATCCCCTCACCCTTTCTAACAAATCCACCTCTAATCCACTAGTGTAAAAAGTAACCCGTGGGAGGAAAGGAAAAATGAGATGATAGGTGATGCTAATCATCTGCCTGAGGATGCTTTATACAAATAGGATCAAGGTCACACTGGAAAAATAGTTCACTGGAAAAATGGCCTCTGTTGAAACACCAAGGTTAATAACCTTAGAGCATATTTAAGGTATCCCTTAAGCAGATGAAATAGACATAATTTCACACACTGTTCAGATAAAACTTTTGTGCAAATATGACCTCCCATTCAAAATGGCATTTTGAATACAATTATTTATTTATGCAAATATTTACAGTTCTAGTGAATTCTGCAAAAATCTGGTTGAACTAAAATCTACTTGTAGATTTGTTAATGAATAGCAAAATAAAAGTGGTTTTAGGCACTGCCTCAATTAATGGGCTGTCTTATTTCCCGTACTAAAATACCATATTGCTATGTTCACCAAATGCATTTAGAGGGTAATAAAATTGATTAATGAGCTATAGCAAGTGACTTATTAGAAGGAACTAAATATATCAGTCTTGCTGACTCTGAGGGAGCACCTGCAAATATTTATACAGGAAACTGTGAGTTCTTAAATCTTATGTACAAACAAAGGTTGTACCCACCAAACAGCATCACGGAGGTTGACAACGTGTCTTCTGGATCACCACACCAGTACAAATGAATGATGATAGTGGTGCCAGACTTCAGTAGAGATAAAGGAGTTATTAATCTGGTGCCAGTTCAGGGATAAGGTGGTAAAGAAGAAAAAAAAACCTCCAGAAGTTTAATGGCAGAAAAAGCGTTCTTAAAGGTACCATCTATGAAGATTCCCCCAGGTGAAGGAAAATTCCTGTCTTTAGGGTGAATAAAGCAACTGGAAGGTCTGCTGTGTGAACCAGACTGTTACAGCAAGAAGATGGTGAAAACTGCCAAATATTTGTTGATATCCACTAGCTCTAACACGTTTACAGTTCCACAACCTTGCTGAGACATATAGCAGTCAGGGCTATTTCATACAGGTATGCAGAACCTCAACTTCAAAATGATGCAGAAGTTCTTAGAAGAGACTATATATTTTTTGTGGCTCATCTCTATGGCTCCTCACCCTTCCCTGGACTATCAAGAGCCTGCAAAATAAAGGCTGAATTCAAACATTCAAAAAATATCTAGCTCGCTATCTAGCAAGTGCAACAAGGAGTTTCTGAAGAGAAGCTGCAAACTTTCCGCATCAAGAATTTAAGCTGCAATGGTAATGCAGAGAAATGTAGACATGCCTGGAGATGGAAAGGTGAAGAAGGAAGAACTCATTCATTCTCTCTTATATTCTCCACTCTGAATTTTACATTTCCACGGATTCAGGTTTTCTAGACGCACAGGAGTCTCCTCCCACGTTCTTGCAAGTCATGTCATTGCCTATCCCAGAGCTACAGGCTGTCATATCTCCTTCCTTCCTGTTCATTTTCTCCTGAAACAGGACAGCAGGCAGAAGCATGTGGCTGGCACTCAGAGGAGCAAAGGAAAACACTTTTATATTGTACTCACAGCTTTTAATTAAGGCTCCAGCCACATCTTTCTGCACAGGGATCGAGATTACCTTGTACAAAACTGAGAGGGTGGGATGTGAGGAATAATGAATCCTAGAACTCACAAAACTGTATTCATGAAATCAATTTGGGCTACTGGGAGGTCAGGGAGCTTTATGGAAATGAGGCGAGCAGTAAATGTCTAAAGACTCCGGGAACAATGGGCTCCACTTTCACAATCCTGTCTGGGAGGCAGAAGCAAAGTGCAGGATCTCGGTGCCTGTGGCTCCTGCATCTCCCTTGTGCCTGTGCAGCAGCTGGTCCTGAACAACAGCAGATCTCTCCTTCGAGCTGCTGACCCACAGAGGCAATTTCTTCGTGACTGAGCATGTACACTGCTGGGGCTCTGGCAGTCCTTTTTTTATTTGTTTGTTTGTTTGGGGTGGGGTTTTTTGGGTTTTGTGGTGCCACCACCCCGAATGGTTTTTGACTGCCAGACTAATTAATTTCTGTGCCCCCCTTCCTCCCTTTCTGTTTTTACAATCTTATATTGTTGTGGACAGTTACCAGGGCTTGCCTTGTCATTGTTTCACCAAATGTAACGTTAACATGTATTTTGTGCTCTGTAGTTTTCTACCCGTGCTGTTCACTATTCCCTCTACTTCTTGGTTTTTTTGTTCTTCAGAATTTTCTCTGCTTTGTCTGAGTACTTTTCATGTGGAAGCATTTAAAGGTGTGTGTAATAATATGTTATCTACCACATCAATTCTAATTTGAATTGTGAGAGCGAGAAACTCTTAAATACTTCAACATTAAATTCATTGTAGAGTATCTTAAAATACACTCTAGAAAACATTTTGGATTGCCTTGAAGCAGTAGACCCCAGATGCACTTCCCAGTTGGCAGGTAGAGATGAGCAGAGCTGGCAGGTAGAGATGAACAGAGCTAGCAGGTCCCACACAAATTTTAGACTGGAGCCCGGATCAACGTAAGTTTGATTTTGGTCCCACTCATGGTCTGTGTACCTTGCTTCCCACAGAAAGCATCCCAGTGTTTTCCCACAGATCTCCCAGTGAGGTGAAGCAAGGGGGCAGGACTGAAGAACAGAGGGGCTTGCAGGGAGCCTTGCTCATGGAGGGCTTATGGGCTTAGAGTAAGCTGAAAGGGGGAAGGAAAATAAAGGGAAGAAGACAAGGTTACAGCAACACGTCTCTGGGTGGTACAATGCCTGTGGGTGGTAGAACTCTAAAGCCCAGGCTAAATTTTTCTCATTAATATGGTGTGACTGGCTATTGTCAAAAAGTTTAATGTTGTAGTGACTGCTGGCAAAATATTTGTGAGTGTGGTGAATAGGAAAATGCTTAACTTGCAATCTAGCACTGCAAAACAGAGTGTGATTTGATGCATTGTATAACAAGTGGACAAAACATAGTATAAGACAATGCCTTAAAAAGTAGTCTTAGAAAAACAGATGTAAAATACAACCCAGTTACCTGACTTACCCTCAGATTATTTAGTCATGACCAGGACTAAAGATGTTTAAAATCTGAAAGGCAAGCCTTATTTAAGGGAAGGCAACAAGTGCAATTTCAGTTGTGCAACCGCACAGCTGTATATTGAGACCATCCTCAATGTTCTCTCCTGGCTTGATGGCAGGGATAAAAGCAGAAACAGGAGCTGGATGTAGTAATTTCTAGCTTCCCCTCTTGCAGCAAATTCAAACTTTTGACTGGACAGAAGCGTAGAAGAGTCCAAGGCAAATGTATCTCCTGGTATCCCTTGATTCTGAGCACTGCATTTCATGTGCAGATTTTCCTGTCAGCTATGCATGTGCTAAGATTCAATCCTGTCCTGTATTCTCCTCCATCCTGCATGCATTGTATGCAGAAAGCTTGCTTGAGAAAAATACGAGAGTGGTGATACTTCAGCTCTTCCCCAGTTCCTCAGGTATTTCAGTTCCCTTCTAACAATATGGAAACATTATTTTTTCTGTCATTATTGGAAAATCCAGAAGGAAATTTTGCCAAGTCATTCCATTACTGGAAACTAGCATGTTGGTTCAAATCCAAAACTGAATACAGTTTTGTGAAGTCTGCCTGGGTCCCCAGAGATTTGGTTCCCCTGCTACAAATCTAAAAAGTTGTGATCTTACTGCAACCAAGATCTCACACGTTCCTACATGACTTAAATGAGCACATCTTATCATAGTTTGTGCTAATGCCTAACCTCTTTGCAACCAAACATCTTGGATAAAATCTTGAAGTGAATAAAAACCAGGGTGTAGCTAATGCCGGGCTACTCAAAACAACCAGATTTATTACTCAGGTAGTTTTATGAAAATCTGTTTCCAGAAGACTTTTGTCCTCTGGTTGATTTACATCTAGTGAAGTTCAAGTTCTGATGAAGTGTTGGCTTTGTGGGGGGTTTTCACAGCTTCATCTTCTGTGTATTCATTCTAGTGTGTTAGGGCCTGACTTTATAAGCTGTGAGTGCAGCCTTCCCCTCTGTTGCACCATGGCCTTTCTCTTACACTGATGAGGAGCCTTCTCCTCCCAGCCATTGGCTTTCAGGAAACAGATTTTGTTGACACTTCTGCTCCCTTCCAGATTTTGTTGGCACCTGTGAATGGGCTCAGATCTCAAACAGTCAGGCAGAGGCAGATGGAGAGTTACACACATACAATGTGGTTGCACAAGTGTCATTTCCTTTGGAAACCAGACAGAAGAGGAAATTCTCTCAAAGTGCATTTTATGAGCCTGCGTATTTTTACTCTTTGGCTGTTTGAATCCATGGTGTCCAATCTGAATAAATGTATTAGCAATCCTGCTTATACTGTGCAGTTTTACTAGTGGGGGCCTTGTGCAAAATGACCATTTAGAAAGAAGTACCATAAGTGTATTTTTGTCTGTGAGAGCTAAGCATTAATAGGTGTTAATCCATGCCTTGCTGGTGAAGTTTTGCTCAATAGCAGTGATAAACTGAGATTGGACACAGCTCCATGCTATTTTTACAAGACATATATTTTTGATGCCTTTTTCACTTAATGGTCACAGAGGATCATAGGATGAATGTTGATATATCCACAATAATATTATGTCACATATTAAATCCTTGATAACAAAACTGTGAAGTCAAGCATTATTATTTCAGATGTATCCTGATTACTAGAAATGGCCTTTCTAATGGCCTTTCTTCCAAACAAGTTAAAACTACCTATGCTTACTTTTCCCTAAATCAAACAAACAAAATTCTTCCCAAACAAACAAATAAACAAAATTCTTCCCAATAATACCAATATCTGTTCCTTTATTAGGGTGTCTTGCATTTTTGCCAGATGGACTTCTTTGACATTAGTGCTCCTGTGAAGGTAATAGAATCCTTCTATTAATCCCTATCATTATCTTAAGTATTTCCATCTCTAAAGCATGCTCACCTTTGTTGAACATCTGAGAATTATGCAGCCAATTCTGTTAGCAGACCACCAGGAGCATGGCCTTCACTTGGAAAAAGAGCTGGGGAACATGCTGTGTTAGCAAACCAGTGTAAACAATCTCTGTTATTTTATACAGCATCTTTTTTTCTGCTCTGGTTATAACAATATGAGTTTTGTTTGTGACCGTGGCAGGATTTTGCTTGTTTATGGCTTTTTTTTAAAGTCATTTCATAACAATCTCTAACTCTGCATTTAACTCCCTAGCACTTTCATCAAAACCTCCCGAGAGTGTGCTGGAAGTACTTTTCCCCACAAGCTTTCTTTTTGATTAGGAATTCATGCTTTCAAACTGGAAATCACCTCTGTTCACCAGAGGAAAGAAATAATTTATGGCCAGGTTCATTTAACACTGCCTTCTCACAAGCAAAGATCAAACATGTTGTGAAGAAGGGAGTTGCCCTTCCTGGCATTACTGGTCAATGCCAAGGCTTTGCTGAGAGCTGGCCTGCACAAGATGCCAGTGCTGCTTTTTCCAGAGATTCTGGGGACTCAAGGGCATGCTCTGCTACAGAGCACAGCTCCCCTCAAGCTCTTATTTTCTCATGAAAACCTTTGTTTTTGAGCAGAACCCAAAAGGGTTCCCAGGGCACAATGCCATGACCACAGTGCTGTGCAATGTATATCCAAGGGCCCCTTCCAGAGCCCTGCTGATGCCTCAAGAACTGGGATATATTTAACCCCCATCATGTCTACAGAAACATCTGTTTTGTCTGGTGCAAAATGTTTACTTTTTTACTTCCTTTATTCTTTAGAATTTCTTTAGTGAGAGGTTCTTTTCTCTTCCCCAAGTGGTCATCCCTAGCTCTTATGCTTCCAGGTAGTGAGGCAAGAGACTGCCCAGCTTCTCTTTCAGCATCTCTGTGAGGGACATGCATTGCAATAGTGCAGTCCTGGAGCTCAAATACTTCAAACATTTCTTACTCTGTTTTGAACCCATGTCTATCAAATGAATACCCCTAAAAAATTATGAACAGTCCAACAAAGTTCAAATGCAAATGTTTCTTGCCTCTCCCCCAGGCACTGTTACTGACTCAGTAATGCTGAGTTCACATAACACCTTAGTGAGGACAGAAAGTGGCCCAAGTCTCACTTGCTTATGCCTGGCCTTCTGTGGTCTTCCCTTCATGTCACTGTGAAAGGGATGACATGATGGACTAACATCCAGCTCAAAAGGAGGAAGAATTTGAATTGGTTTTACACTGATAGCCCAGGCATCCTCTGATGTAATGTAATCCACAGGTACCCAGGCAGAACCCCTTAGGGGTGACACTGCTGTCCTCACCCCAGCAATACAGATCCATGTATGGAACTTTATCAGAAAATGATGTCTCAGTGTTTTCATGCAGGTGTCAGCTGTGTCTCCTGACAGGAACTATGCCAGTCCCTCCAGTTCACCATCTCTGTTCTCCAGCTTTTAGCCTTTTATGAGCATCTCTTCCAGCTCTCTAGTTAAGGATGAGCTTCTCACAGGTGTGGAGCACATCATGGTGTCCCTGTGTCCATGGCACAGCCTTGCACAGTCACAATGGAGGTTTTCATCATCAGATCCAAATGGTTGTCCGAGTCACAGACAAGGAAATGAAGGAAAAGCAAAGGGATGTGGCTGACTCAAGAGCAAATCCTTCATTCACCCCACTCTGCTGCCTTTCCTGCAGGCATGTCTAGGATAGGAATGAACCACAAGTTTCTGATTCATTGCAAAATCTCTCAATTAGCTGATACTGAGTGATTTGCCTTCACCCCAGTGCTATGCTAACCTCCAGGCAAAAGATGCTCTGATCCCAATTTCTGCTTGTTCTGCTCCTGCCACATTTTTTCCTGCTAGCCAAACAGGCTTATTAGTGGTAATATTTTCTACATTTTCTGAGAAGCTGGCATTACCTGCCTCAGCTTGTTGTGTGTGGGAGGGACCTGCTGGTCCTGCTGTGAATAACCACTACTAGTACTGTGCAGCTGAGCAGAGCAGTGAAAAGCTGATGATAAGAAACATGCCTTCCACCCAAAACAAAAGGCACAATCTCTGGCATCATTTCAGCTACCTTCAGAATGGATCTTGACTGTATCTCTGTTCAGTTTTTTAAGTGGCAGCATCAAAAAAGCATTTACATAAGCTGAGCTTTCAGAATATGCTATCCAATATGCCATATCTGACAAATCATTTAATGGATTTTTTTTAATAGGAAAATGTATGTGTGTACATTTCATTAGAGTTTGGGGGACCATTTGCCTCAGAAGTCTCATAAAGAAAAAAAGCAGAACTCTCTACCGTGAACTTTATGGGTTATTATATTGTTGAACCATTTTGTTGCATGAAAATTCAATTTATGTTTTACACATAATTTATTTTCCATTTAAATGGCTTTTAATTACTCTCTATGCAGTAAGCAAAATCAAATATAATTTATGGCACTTTTAGGAACAAATCCATTGTTCATTTTCCTACAGAGCTGAACACACCACCAAGGCAATGTTGAAGCAACTTTTATTCAGACAGCTCTGATGTTTTCTAAAGAAAATATGTGCCAGATCCACAGCCTGAGAGTGAGAATGCATCTTTGTTTTAGGAACGATTTGCATACAAATACATAAAATGCCCTCCCAGACAAAAGGAAAGGTGCTAGTGAGGCTTTTGGAGAGACTGCATGGCACAGTAACACAGCCATTGGTACTTTCATTTGGCAATGTTGGCTTTTGCTCTAAAGAAAAACTGCCACAGTGCACCAGACATGAATAAAAATCATCGTGAGTAAACAGCAGGCTATTTATTTGGAGGTTATACTTCCCTACTATCATTCAGTACAATGAAGTTACATGTAAGTGAAATAAATTAAATACATTTCTCATTTGTGTTTTTATGCCTAGCGCCACAGTCCCTGATGCCACGCAATCATGTAATGAAAGACAGATGCTGCTTTAAAGATCTTGCAACTGAAACAAACTATGCACAGAAACTGAAGATGTAATAGAGATGCTGAGTTATCAGATATTATTAATTTAATGTTTGGGTTCAGAGCCATCCCAGGAAAATTTTTTCTGAAGTGCTGCAATTAGGAAAAGAATCACCAGGACCCTGTGTAGAAACAGTGGAGAGGGATAGTCCTTGCAGAGGGGGAGCCAGAGCTCAGCTCAGCGCTGAACAAAGGAGAGGTGAATCCAGCTCCGGGTGCTGAGCAGAGCAGCAGGATTAGCACCCACTGAACCTGGCAGGAGATGGAGCCAGCCCCTGGTTTCTGCACAGGCTTGTGCCATTTGCACTCTTCCTGCACTAGCAGGATACCTGTGCTGCTGTCCACTACTAGCCATGTGTGATCTCCACCAAAGCTCCTGCTTGGAGCTCCTCAAGCACCTGAATGCAGAAAAGAAATCTCAGCTTTCCACGAGACTTTATGTGTTGTTTTTTTCTCCTTGTCACTGAAAAGTTGCCACATGCCCTTGGTGCTATATTTGGTTGACATTCCATGTCTTTATAGTTTCCTATTTCTATTGGTTTCGGTTGATCCTGTGGAAAGTCTTCTGGATCACAGATATACCAATCAATGCTCTTGTTTTGTCCTCCATGGAGCAATTTTAATCTAAAATTCCATTATACCGTGTTTAATAACAAAAGAGCTGTGTACCTATCATAGCACCATAGCCAGCCCACAAGGCTTTTATCTTGAATAACATCCTGAGTTATCATTTTTCCAGTGGTCTTTTTGATTAAACCCAGAAGTAACAGTTTTGCAGACAAAAACTTAGTGCTTTGTGACATTTTCTGCAAACCAGGTAACATTCAGATATTTTGTTGAAAGATGTGTTATTGATCAAAATTATGTTTTTTAGGAAGACAGAAACTATTCCTAGAATTTAACAGATCTTGTAATTTATCCAGGCAGAAAATAAATACTAAGGAAAAGGGAAAAAAAATATTCTCATTACTTTGCAAGACAACATTTGGAGTAATAAGCTAATAATAAAGGGGGTTAAAATACCTAAAACTGAATTTATCATTTACTTTTAGATCAAATAAAATATTTGGATTCTACCAAGCACAACTTAAAAACCTCTTCAATTCTTTTTTTTTTTAATGTCATGCAATTTAAGAAGTGTACCTTAGATATAATGTGATTTCAACATACTGAAAAATGCACCACTCTGGTCTTAGTTTGGGCATCAACAGCTGATCTAGCCTCAAAAATGATCACAGGAAATCTTGACTTCTGGGCTCTGGTGTTATAGAAGTGCCAGTAGTAAATCAGTGTCAGATTTTCAGTACAGATTACTCTGTCTGGTGCTGCCAAAATACTGCATAGAAGACCTACAGCACTTGGTGAAATTGTGGAAAGCTGTCACTTATTCCAACCCAAACCTCAGAAAACTTTGCAGTGGTGTCTCAGATGGGCACAAACAAATTGGGTATCGCTAACTTGCTGTCACCTTTAGATCTCGGATGAGCTTGGCTGTGGTTGGAAATTACCAACAACAGAATATCAGGGTTGAGGGTGGTCCCTGACAACCTTTAGGGTTCACAAATATCAGGGCAAAAGTGGCAAAAATAAAAGAAGAGCTGTATGACGACCATGACTTAGTAACATAAACAATTTAATAATAATGAAGACAAAGGTGGGACGAGGCCCAAAAATCAGAATACAATAACTAAGGAGATGAGATCTCTTTAGGAGCCAATGGTCAAAGACAAGGATGAAGGCAGGTCCAGGGTATAAATATGGGCCAAGAGAGGGGGTGGAGTTGAGGTTAGGGTCCAATGGGTAGAGGGGAAAGTGGTGCAGAGGTGGAGTAAGGTAAGGTAGGGTCCAATGGGGTAGACTGGGTAGAACACCATCACTTGAGGGCCAGTGGGGATCCAAGGAAGGGAGAACATTCTAGGAATTGGGAGTGGGGACAATTAGTTGGGAAATGAGGGTTAGGAATATGTATGAGGTATTAATATAGGCAATCTCATAACTGTTCAGAACGTTTTTTCTGAGATCACCACAACTTGAACAAATGACTCCCAAAGTTTAGGGTTGGGGTATAATTGCTTTTTGGTGATGGTTGCCTGACCTAGAATGCTAGTCAGGCTAACTCCCACAGCACAAAATGGAGGAGTGGGTAAAAAAGAATTAAAGCTGCTCCACAGACATGGTAGTACCAACTAGAGAGATTTTACACCAGTGTGGGGGCATCTGGTGCTGAATGCAGTGGGGGACTGGGTACCATCTAAGGGAGGTGACTCTTGTATTGCACCCTGTGACTTCCTAAAGCCTGTGTCAAAGTCTTGGTGTGAGAGCCCCCCACCCCCCCCATTTGTCAGACAAACTCGCCCAAAGAATAATCACTGTTGGTAGCATCTGTGACTCCCCAGTGACATAAGGACAAGTCAAAGCATGTCCTGAATTCCTCAAATTGTCTTTTTTTCCCCCTCCCAGTAATGCATGGTGTAAAGGATGATGGTATTGGCTCTGGAGGAAATCCTACAGGCCAGTAGTCTGAGAGCCACTGGGAGGCTATGATTCAGCTGCTGAATTGAACCTTGTGGAAACCAAATCCAAAGAGGATCCAGAGGGAAACAAATCCCCAAAGCCAAGAACAAGTTGATTTGGGGAGTAATTGTACTTTAGAGCTAATTTGATAATGCTATAGTCAAATATATAGGGTACAGACAACCAGGGTTCAAATCCCTGCACCAACTTTGATTTACACAACTGCATCCCAATGTTCTCTATCTGAAATGAGTGCATGCAGCTGCCTTATTTTCTGCATAGGAAGAACGAAAAAATGGGTCTCTAGCCCACTATGAGCCAACATTTTACTGCAATTGGGGTGCAGCTATTTATGTCTTTTGCTCAGGTTTCCATCAGGGACAGTGAGCTCTGGAGGTGTGCTGAGTCTGGCATCTTGACTGTGCACCATTGGCCAGCTCAGATGGGTAGCTCCCAACCCCTTTTATTCACCAAGGAATCCCTGGACCTGACAAGCTGCTCCTAGTCTTGTCAGAGTGGACACAAGTTTCTGGGTTGGCACAGTATTTTCTCATGGAAAGCATTTGTAATTAAAAAAAAAACCCCTAATAACCCAAAACCTGACAAGCTCTATTTGTGCTTTATTTTATTTTATCTAGATGTGTATTTGATTATGTGAAAATTACATGTGGTTGCTTTTATTTTTAAAAGAACAGATCAAAAGTGTGTAGCATATCTCATGAATATTTGATTTCCAATGAGTTCAACAGGATTTCCTTAATAACTTTAACTGAAAGCAACACTGAACCACCAGTGCTTCTTTTTACTTATTCTGACACTTTAAATTGTTTAATTCTTATAATCAAACTACTTATTCTATCATAGAGAGAAACTAATGCAGGGTTTCATTTAGACTTAACTCTGTATAAGCAGCTCAATAACTTCAACTTTATGAACATGTCAATCATCTGCTATAGTTCTACAGCATCTGCTTTAGCTATTTGCTCCCTTTGGGGTAACCAAGGCAAAGTGATAATTTTTGAAGAACCTCCAGGACTTAGAGGCAATTTTTAAAAAAGTTGTTAGGCTGACAGGCTTTCCCACATTTAAAAACATAAATCAAAAAACAGTCTCACAGATTGCCTCAGGGTAAGCCTTGCAATCCCACTGGATATGGTTCTCCAAAGCACCCAAACATTGCACTGAGGGAAGTGCACCCCTCTTCTCCCCAAGCAGGCTCATTGTCTCCATTGGGTAGGTTTTGGAGCGAGCCCTCAGACCACACAGGGAACTGAGATCATTCACAAGGTAATCTTTCATTTCTCTTTTAGGGTCTGTTATATCTTTTACTACTTTTTAAACAGTTCCTGAGAGGGAAGAAGGCCTAGCTACATATAAATGAAAATATGCAGAGGGAATCAGCAAAATAAGGAGTTTTTTCTACAGAATTAGCTCAGTTTTAAGTAGCAGGCACGTTTGGTTTTCTTCTTGCAGTTGATTTGCCATGGCTCTGCAGGAACCTGGAATTTGACAAGTACAGGAATAATCCTATCCTGACAAATCTGACATAATAAACCACCACATTCCTGTGGTATTGCAAAATATGTAAATAATTTTTAGAGTCTGTTTCAATCTTTTTTAAATGATGAAATGTTGATTATTATTTGTAATGTAAACAGAGTTGGGAGTTCAAATACCTACACATAAAATTCAACAGTCTCCACATATTTTAGAGAGCATAGAAGACAGGACTGAGAAAGCACAGGGAAATATTGCCATCAGCACTCATGGATGCTGTTGCTCACGACTAGTAAAGAGACTGCTGACTGAAAAACCATTTCACTTTCTTCTCTCCAACTGGAGAAAAAAGCCTGTCAGCGTCTTGGAAGGGTCTTGCAAACAGCAGCCTGAGGAAGAGCCTGATACAGCAAGGAACACAAAACGTGCATGCAGTTGTAGTTCCCACTTAGTGGAATTAGGAACCAGTTTATTTTCTGGGTGGACCAATGCATCCAAAGCTGACATTCTTCAGTTGTCCTCTACTCAAAGCCAAGTTGCAATTACCTGCAAAAAGAAAACGACAGGCTTCCTGAGAGCATCCCCAGCATTAGGGAAGGTTGCTATGACCCAGACTGGCTGGGAAAAGGATGGTGGCAACCTGGCTGGGGTAGCCAGTGCTCTCCAGGCTGTATGTGAACTTGTGCTCAGCACTGTGCCTCACAGCCCTGACTCCCCAGGCAGGTGAAACAGGGGGCTTGTGAAGAGCAGTGATGTTCCCAGCTGCCCAGACTTCCCCTGAATTCTGGCAGAAAACTGAGCGAAGGTTGAGCATTCCAAGGGGCAGCTGGAATGCAGCAGCATCCCTGGGAAGTACAGCCAGGCACTGCAGTTTCCATGTAACCCTGCAGGGAACACAGCAGCCACCGTGCATGCCACCCAGTACTTTGGAGTCTCCACCTTGTCCAGGCTTTAAAGCAGGGCTCACAGCATTCTATTCCAGTGGTTTGCTTCCATTTGCTTATGCTTACAACTATTTATTAGCTCCTCAGCCTTTCCATATTTTTTCCCCATTTCTTTTTTAATTAATCATGCTTTCAGAGCTACTGCTTACCTCCTGTGAAGGTATTTGAAACTGTGCTATGTATTTGACAAAAAGCTGCCTGCCTGCTCTGCAGCGGGGGCTCTGTGACTATTAAAGACAGGAGAAAAAAGTGTAGACTGCACAAGGATCTTCAGTGTCCAAATCATCGTGGCAAGCAGGCAGGAAGTCCCTCTCAGTGGCACGCCGCAGGCTGTCTCACAGAGAGCTTGCACAAGGCCTTTTGAAATTAAAAAATAGCATCATGTGCTTCCTGTGCGGATTTGGAACTGAAGAGGCACTTTGCTGCCCTTAGCTCCTCCCCTGAGCTCTGGCAGGAGCTCAGCCAGCACAGCCTTCTAGAGGGACTGGTTAGACCTCTACAATTCCCCCTGCTCCCACCTGCCTTTCATCGGTGCACAAGTACACTTGGAACACTTTCTGGCCCTTCTACCAGGAAGATTTTTATACTGTTTGAACAATTAAGCATTTAGAAAATTCAACTATCTAATCTGGAACACTGGACCTGATATGCTGTGTCTTAACATCAGTTAAAGACCTGGAGGTCTTCTTGTATTAGGCTTTTTATTTTTCCTCCAGTACTTCTAGGACAAAATCAAAGCATACAATTTAAGATATAAAGACTTCTCTTTCATTATTTCAGTTTTGGGTGCTTCATTTTTCTGCTTTACTTCCAGTATTGGTCATGATGGAAGCAAGGATATCTTTGTCATTTCTGAAGGCTGATGAAGGCTAGGTATGGGTGGGAAGTATGCAATTAGTGATTCTGCAGAAAATACAACCAAGTGGCAGAAAAGTACATACAGCTTATTGGATATATAGCTCCTCAGTTTTCAATTCTAAAGGAGATGGCTTTCAGATAAAAAACTACTTTCTCTGGTTTTTCTGCGCTTTCAAGTAGAGAGACTTTAGCCAGACCTCAAAATAGGCCAAGCCCTCAGTGCTCTCAGCTAATTGCATTCATGGACATTTGCATCTAGTGCTGCAATGGAAGATGAGCCTGTTTGAAAATCTGTCTACAGTGATAGGACTAGGTACTGTAAGAAGAAAGAGCTAACAGAAAAACAAGTTTCAAACCCTAATTAAGAAAACCTTTCTTGAAAATAGTGTTTTCCAGGAGGAACCCCAGCTTCTCATAGTTTTCTTCTATTTGCCAGAAAACTCAGAAGCCCAAATTATTTGTCAACAATAACGCCAACTACTTTTCAAACAAAAATTTAGTAATACTAAACACATATATGTGCTAAAATCATACATAGCAACATGTAAAAACTGCTACATGCTGTTCCACTCTATTCCATTAGTTTTCTTCCCTGGATAAATATCATTCCCACAATTTAGGGGAAAAAAAAAGAAAAAGAGGAAAGAAAACCTGTAGACTCCACAAGCAATCTCTTCATAGCCACTCTAATCTCTGCTATCAAGATTCATTTTTAACCCTCAGTAAGCAGCCAAGCATGACAATTAGAAAGTAAAGCATTAAGAAAGGCTCTTTTGAAAGTGCCCATCCCCACGCAGTACTTCCCCACCTTAGAGATTATGGCAATTATGATACAGACTATGGGCTGGCAGCACAGGGTGAGAGACAAGTGGGAGTATTCATAATCCTTAGGTCTTTCTTTGGCCTGTGAGAAGAGGGAGGGAATGTGGATTTTGTTTCCTTAGGAACCCGTTGGAAAACAGTGGGGAAAGAGCTGCCAAATCATGAATGTGTGGACTGGGATATGCAGATCCTTGGTGCACCTAGAGAGGTTTCAGGCTACTCCCCAGAGCTGGCTCCAAACTTCATTTTGAGACTGAATAGTTCATCCTGGTAAATTGCAGTGACTCTCTTTCAAATGCTGGACAGGAGCCTTTATGATAACTTCTCCCCTTTGAGAACTGTGGTGTGTGGCTGCATAGTCTCCCTAGCTGCTGCTGCTCCTAAAGCAATTATATGTGTTGGGTTGTTGCAAGAAAACCCACACAGGTTTCCTGTTGCACATGGTTCAAGATAAAGGTTGCACACAGCATGAACTCAGTTCTTTACAGCAGCTGATTTCTAGTACTACTACAGTGAAGGATCTACAATTAACTCTATTTCAACCAGCTTATAACTCTCAGAGTAGTTAAAGACATTTGGCACAAAAAGGATCTTCCCATCTCCTAAAAAAACCCCAAAAAACAAAACCACAAAAAACATAAGAGCACAAGATATGGGTATCTGTGGTGCCTAGTACAGCATCACTAAAATTATGAACATGGCCACTCTTCAGATCAGATCAAAACCTGGTAGGTAGCGGCCCTAAAAAGAGAATGTAATTGCAGCATAGTAATCTTTCCACTGCAGTGGATTGCATCCCCTGCACTATCCTCTCATGATGGCTTCTCTTCAGTTTGTTCCCCCTGGAAACCAGAGGTACCCGAGGCATGAGAAGTGTGAGTCAGCGTGTGCCAGCAGGGCAGTGGGTGTCCTGACTGCCCTGGGTGTGGATGTGCAGGGGAGCCCCTAAGCAAACTGCCACAGAGCAAACTAAACTACCTCGTGTTCACCTGCATGGGCTCTGCACTGCACCTCTGGTGCTCATCTGTGCAAGCTTTTGCCCAGAGCTGACGTCAAGGAAGTTGCTGAGATATAAATTGTCTTGGAGATAAGAATCACCTTGTCTTCTCTCATACGAAGTCCCACTGGGGATGCTGCTACCATGGCTTTGGGGTTTGTGTTTGTCAATGCTTCAGAGAAATGCAAGGAGACTACTGGTACACACACAATTTCAGTATCTCTCCTCATCTGACAGATGAGGCACCCTTCAAAAAAGGCAGGAAGGAGCCAGCACTGCTTCCAAAAACTGCTGTTCTAAGGAGCTGAAGGAGATGGCTGTCGCTTGATGGGGCTACAGCAACCCTGTTGCCTTTATCAAAAACAAAGCAGGGAGCAAGGCTGGGACTGGATCACTAAATTTTGTGTCACCCCAAGCTCCTCTGCTATTTTCCATGATGAGACTGGAAAATAAATACTAGTTTGCAGAGTCTGAGAGCTAAACATACCCCGAACTGCTGGTGTAAGGAAAGTGATACTGGGCATCTGTGTTAAGTATGACCTCCCTCTGCTAACAATTGAACAGCACTTGTCCATTTTTTCAAGCCTTGATCCCAGAACTCCCAAAACTGAGAGAAGAAGTGTCGCTTGAACCCATTACTAAATGATGCCAGCACTACTCAGAGAAACGTGAAATGTTCAGCTCTGCTTGGGTGGGGGGCAATCACTCAGACACCACCATGCAGTAGTGGTAATGTAATAGTTCTGATGATTGTTTTAACCCCTATGGTACAAAGTCCTCTAGTTAGACCTAGGGTTTACTTTGGGTACTTGATGCTTAGTTTCACCTACTAGTGAAACTAGGGGTAGTAAAAGAATGTATACACTTCAGTGTCTTCCTGTTAAATGTTTAAATCTTTGAAACAAAGTCCAAAAACTCTTGCTCAGCTGTCTCATAGCATAGAGGTTGTTAAATTTCACAGGTATTTTGTCTATCCCTGTGAAATTCTCCAAGTGCTTCAAGTCTAGCTCCCTCTCTCCAGAAGTATCCTAGTCCTGATTAGGCTGAGCAACAGGGCACATACCCGTTCCCTAAGCCCATTTTAGAGTCAAAGTATTCCTCCTCTTTCCTCCCTTGGGAAAGCCAGGTCAGGCAGGTTTACCTTGGACATGCCTGATACTTACCAGCAGGATCCTTATGGAATTAAAATATTTCATTACTTGAAAACACTTATACAGCAACTACTACTTCCTTTGCTTATAACTTCATGTGCTCTCCCTATGCTGAGGGATAGCTTCTGCCTGCTTTGCCTAGATATTTCCCTTTCTCCTCACTGCGGCATATATTGAGGGATTTCTGATTTTATAAACAATTTCTTCATTCTTGGTGAGAGTTCAGGCTACATTTGACTGAGGTACCTGGGTACCTGCAAGATAAGCCCAGCCTTTCAACAAAGACTGCCAGAGGGCTGCCATGGATGCCAGGGACTGCAGACTCAGTATACTCTACACCAGAGACATCCATGGCAGCCTTTTCTAGTATCCAGTTTGCTCTTCAGCCTGAGGGAATTCTCACTCTCCATTTTTCAAGGCCCGCATTATTCAGGTTGGAACCTGCTGATAAATTAAGATCACTGCAAAGACTGAAATGCAGAAGGTGTCACACAGATGAAGTGGAGGAACTGAACTCAGTCTACCTCATACAACACACAACCAGCCATATCTTCAGTTATTTAAAATTCATGGTGGATGGGACATCATCACACCGTAATTTGTTGTTGAAACTTCATGCTTAGTAACAGCTTCTTGGGCACCTCATGCAGTCTGGTCCTTTTAACCCACTGCCCAACTCTCCTGTAGCCAGAAACAGATAATTCCTGTCACAGGACATGGGTGGCTGTGCTAGTATGGCAGATGAGTGACCTCCACTAAACCTGTCACCTGTCACCAAGGCACAGGGGCACTCCTACCATGTGAAAGATGTGTCACTAAGTAAGATGGAGGTACATCCTGCTCTTAGGCCCAGGCTTCAGACCAGAGAGCAACAACAGAAACCAGGCAGCAGGTCTGATGACCACTCTTCACCTGACCCACATCCTTCTTGTGATCAATTCTGTGATAACTGTGGGACAAAAAAAAAAAATAAAAAAAGAAAGGTGTACTGGGTGTTACTTTAAGAAAAAAAGAAATAAAAAGTAAACAGATCACAGATCACCTCCAGATGTAGTAGTTTAGATGCTTGTTAAAAGTGGCATTGAAGTAAGGTTTTGGTCTCAGGTTACACCTAATATTATAGGAGAAATAGCTCCTGTGGAAAGCAGCTATTCTGCTCCTACCTGGTCCCTCCTGCCAGTTCTGGTGTGGGCTCCAGACCTTGCATAGTGAGTCAGTTCAGCTGCCTGAGCTGGCAAGGATCATCTGTGCAAAAACAAGAGGCAGGGGTATGAAAATATTTTTTCATTAGCTCAGCTACTACATTCTCTCATGCTCTTTTCAGGCAACTGCTAGGTCCAGTTTGGGTCAGAAGGCAAGGCCAAGAAGAAGTACTGTTTGGAAGGTCTCATGTTTAGTTGAGGTGTAATACAAAACCACATCCTGAGAGGCCCAGGTAAGGGAATGCAGCAGCTGAGGCTCACGTATGCCAATCCTTCTGCCAGCTTGCTGTGGGACAGTCACCCTTGCCAACACAGCAGGCACATTTTAAATGACCACAGCTGTTTGTACAGTAATCTTTTATTTTAATCTTCAGTTTCTCGTGTGAGCTCCTTTTGAGAGATCATGGTTCAACTGATGTGTCTGGCAACTCAAGTCCCTGCAGCAGGGGACATTTTTCAGTAGGTGGAGGGTGGGTGCTCAGAGAAACAACGTTTGATGTACAAACCCATCACTGGGTTGCACAAGAGGTGGGTTCCCTGTTCTCCTGGAGTGATGCACAGAGATGCAGGAAACACAGGCCTAAATCCTAGGGCTGCAACTTAAGTGAATACAGAAAAATTATGCATCCAGAAGAAAATCTGGTGCAAAACAAAGGCCCTATAAGTCTTCTTGGAGGCTTCCTGCTAAATTCAGCCAAATAACAGATAATGAAGAAAGATGTCAATGCATCCTGTTTCCCGATTAAACCATTCTACTCTCTGCAGACAAGTGCAGCTTCTTTTGTCCTCCAAATGCCATTTGAGTAGCTGGAATTTATTTTGTACCACAACATAATTTTCTTTGCAAAGAGGGCATATAAATTGGCTTTTTAGCACTGACAGGCACACTTTGTGCATGTATGTTTTATTTATATATATTTTATAACTGTGTCTGCCATAAGCTCTGATACAAATAGATTTCCCAAATGTTAAGAGTCACTAATCACTGACAAATCCTGCCTATAATGGTACCTGATTTAAAGCCCTTTAAGGTCACTAGAAAGAATTTCAGTGTCCTTCAATTACACCCATAAAACACACATTCATGTCTGAACAAGTTACACAAGCACAGGAATGACAGAACACGGTGCAGATGGATGCCAGACTTCTCCTGTAAAATGTTGTTGAAATACTGTTGCTTTTGCTTTCAAATCACAAGCTCATCAGGCTCTCTAGGTTTGTATGTTTCTGCATTCATCCTTACTCTTAATCATGGAGACCTGCTATTTGTTTGGCAGCTTTCCCCCATACACAGTGTTCTATGTGTCTTATAAAGCCATACAAATATAGGCAATGAAAGTGTGCAGCTGCACAAAGTTGCTTGAATTCTGTGGGAAAGCAGGAAAAAAACCCAAAAGCTTGAGGAACCCCTTCTTCTGCATCCCTGTCCTATCCTCACGGGTCCTAACTGCTAGAACCAAATTGGTTTAAACCAGAAGTTTCTGTCTACCAGAAAAATTTCCTTTGACTCTAGACCCAAGCAGAAACCAGTTCTCTGTCTGGTAGTGTTCCCCTAAGCAAGTGCCTCATTTGTTGCCCTGAGGGAGTTTCCCTAATTCTGCAATACTTGATTCTGCTGAGGTAAATCTCTGTATTGGGGAAGAGGAGGAACAAATTCTCAAGTGAGAAAATATCACCAGGACCTGATTCAAAATGCATGCAAGAACAAGAAGGCAATTGACATGTCTTTGGCACATTCATTCATATTGCATCAGCACATTCAAGCCTTACACATCCTCTTTGAATTCTGTTTTCTAGTGATCCTTCTTCACTAGTACCTTTGAACCCTTCTTTTATTTTCCTCAGGTGGCACTTCTTAATTTATATAATTATCAGTAAGCTGGGTACCAAGAGAAAAATGGCAAAATATAACCCAGATAACTGTGCAGAATGAGTGAATTCATGTCCCATGTGTCGCCCACGCTCCTCCACACGTCAAAATCAACAAGGGAATCTATGCATCAGTCATTCCACGAGCAGCACTACACATCTTCCTTCTTCAGCTACCAGACTTCAGCTCAAAGAGAGTGAAAACCAACCTGAAGCTAACAGAGCTCAGTTGCTGTCTTTTAAGATACTCTAAATTTAACCCCCAGCCCTTTCATTCCAACTGCAAATAACCTCTACGAGCAACTGATGCAATGATTCAATTTAGAAAGGAACTCCCCATATTTGGCATAACACTTGCTTCATTCCAGAAACCTTAAATCATATTGACTAATCACAGACATAGTTTTCATGCGGATATTAACTCTTTTTTCACCATATTTGCTGGTTCCCATGCTTGAAAAGAGAAAAGGAGAGCCAGCTGGGAATTTCAGCTTTTTTTCTGATTCAATCCCTCATGCAACTCCTCATCTTCCAAAATAAACATCTTTCATCCTAGTAGTGAAAAGCAATATGTGCATTTCTGCTTTAAGGAAATAGTATTCATTGCATTAATATAAGTCCCATCTATGAAAATGGGCAAAGTAGCTGGCAAGTAAGTGCCTGTATATAAATTTTTGAAGCAAACTAATGGAAGGCCTGTAACTCTGTGGCTCTGGTTTTGCTGTTTCTCTTTATCAGCATTGTTAATCCATTGTCCTGCAAATTATTTGTCTATATTTACATAGACACATACATCTATATTTTAATGCAAATTATTTTAAAGAAGGGAAGGAGCTTCTAGAAAGAAAGACAAGAAAATAATCACTCTCTTCTGATATCGAGTAAGCAAACAAAGGAATAAATCCCTTCTTGCCCATTTTCTTCTTTTATAGATACAGAACATCAAAGAATCACCCAATTTGCAGAGATAAGTCTGTATTTAAAAGCAAGTAAGAGCTTGTAATCAAGAATATGCAAGTTGATTAGTCAGGTTGCTACTAAGCTCAGGAAATGAATTAACTCTGTTGCCAAATACAAGCAGATTTTTTTTCCCAGTCTGATTTAACTGGTGGGAAACATGATATTAAACACACCATTGCTATTTCTAGGGAAGCTTGAAATTTGTAATATGCCCCAAATTTAGTCACAGGAGTAAAGAAAGATCTTGAAGACAGTATATTAGTGCCTTTTACTAGTCTGGAAGGTTTGTTATGATACTGAATTCTCCTTGCTGCTTTCTAAGCAGATCTGCCAAAAGAGTCAACCCTCATTTTTCCAGAGGAACTGATGATACGGGCCAAGGAGCTATAGGATTTAGGCAGTACTTTCCTCGGCCAGTTCCTGATGTCCACCTGAGTAGCACACCACTGTAACAGGCTGTGCAGTTTGGAGTGTTTTTCTGCATCCAGATAGTGGGATTGGATTCTCCACTCCATCCCTCTGCTCCCACACAAGTCATTTGACCCTCAGCAGTGGAGCCTGTAGGCCAGGAGACAGGCATATACACGCATCTAATATTTTCAGGGAAGCAGCTTTTGCAAGTCTTTCCCCTTTACTCTTTTCCCATTTCTTTGTCCTCTTAATTCCCAGACCTTTCTAAAAAATCCCTTCCATTTCCCATAACATGCATTTGTTTTCAGCCAGCAATTAATGAGCAGGAAACTATTGAGCAACAGTAATTTATTTTTTCTGCTCCCTCAGTGCTTTATTACTTTGTTTTTCAAACAGGGAGCCTGCTTTTCTTCAATCCTAATTTCCTTTCCAAAGTGGCTCTTACACTTCCTCCTCGACTGCTCAAGCACCTACTCTCCCTCCACACCCAGGACAGCATCAAGTCTGGCAGCTCTGACCAGCAGCTGTTCTCTCTTGCCAACCCATTCCAATAAAGCCCATCCCACCAGCTTGGGGCCAAGGTTTCATTGCTGCTTCATCAAGGTTTCCTATCATTTCTGCGTGTCCCAACCTGCTCTATGTTCCCCTTTTGCTATGGCACTGTATCTGCCCAGGAAGACCATTCCCTTTTTATAGCCATTTAGTCTCTCTGTTTGCAATTCGGTGGATGTCAGCTGGATGAATTCCTGATGTTTCTCCTAACATGCTGCATGCAGACTCATGGGCTAGAAACAAGTGTCCAGAGACGTGCCAGCAACATGAACAGAGGAGTACTGCAGCCATCCCCTTCCTTCACAAACAGAGCTGGAAAAGGGTCTGGAGCAGAAGTCTTATGAGGACTTTTTGATGGAGTTGGGATTGTTAGCCTTAAAAAGAGAGGGCTGAAGTCCCTGAGGGAGGACTTTTTTGCTCTCCATCTCTACCTGAAAAGAGACTGTAGCAAGATAGGTGTTGGTCTCTTCTCCCAGGTAGCAAGTGACAGGACAAGAGGAAGTAGCCTAAAGCTGCAACAGGGAAAGTTTAGATTGGGTATTAAGACAAATTTCTTCACTGAAGAGTAGTCAGGCATTGGAACAGTTTCTACAGAGAAACAGTTTCTACAGAATCATGTTCCCCATAACTGTTCAAAAAATGTGTGGAAGGGATACTTGGGGATTTGGTTTAGTGCTGGATTTGGCAGTGCCCCATTAACATTTGGACCTAATGATCTTAAAGGTCTTTTCTAACCTTATTGAATATATAAGCCTATGATTCCTGATCCTGAGGAGGAATGACGGTGGGAGGTGCAGGGTTGGATTTTGGGATTTCCAGGCCAAGGGTGTTGAGTCTGCAGACTGCCGTCCTTTCCAGGAAGAAAGTGTGAATGACACTGTCATGTCTCAGCACCACCAAGCCTTGCAGTGACAGCAGTGCTGCTCCTGGAGGAAAGCCTCTGTGCTTCCATGCACAAGCAAGCACCAGGTCAGCAGCTGGGGAATGAGGTTGCAGACAGGATAACATATAACAGGAAAGTGAGTTTAAAAACAGAAGGAAGGGGAAGTTCTGGAGCAAAACGTCCGATTTCCATTGGCTTAATTGCTTAGTCCCTCTGATGTGTTGCAGTTTCAAAAGTGACAGTCTCTTGGTGAGCAATGGCATGACAGGAACCAACAATGATATTTAATATGTGTAACTATTTGCTCAGCAGCGACAGACCTTGTTCCTCTATGTACTGAACAACCACAGTGGGGCACACTGCCTACTTCAAGGAGGTTATATGATGGCTATAGAAGAAGGAGGTGAAGAGAAAAAAACACACATGGGCAAGGGCAGGTCGGTGACAATGGCAATACCTGCGCTTCAGACAGGGGGAAGGATTGTAGCCTCGTGCATGGTGTTGTGCCACAAGGTCAGCAGCACAATGAAATAATCTTGAGCCCTTCACAAATTATGATAGCTGCGATCCCTATCACCATAAAGCTGTTCTAGCCAGCAAACCAGCCAGACCAGGACAGACTGTCTCTTTCCTCTCTCTAGCAATGACAAGTGATCCTTCCTGACTGAGCAAGGGCTTTCCCACTGGGAAGCCTATGCAGTAACATGTGGCTATGTGAGACTTATTTTTACGAGACAGATGGGGCCTTCAGTTCTCATGTATTTTTTAATATCTCATCATTGTTTATGTAAGTAATTAATTGATTCTTTAAATTGAGGTAGTTATATTTCAGGGACAGGCACTGCCAGAATAAATAATATTTGATATTTTGTGGGCATTGACATGATCTTGGAATAGGGACAGCTCAATCACTCTTGTGTTTTACTAAGGTCGTATTTAACTGTCTCCAACTAATACCTCTCCTATTTTAAAATGATGTAAAACACATTTCTGATGTAAGAAACCCATTTTTAATAGTGAAGGAGATCAGCCACTGGAACATATACAGAATGGCTGATTCTCTGATCTTTAAAGTACAAAAGATACATTCTGGCCAAAAGTGCTCTGAGGATCAAAGCAGTGGAAACTGGAACATTACAGTGACCTGCTAAATGGGGGAAGCCAGAGAAGATCCAGCTTTGGTGACTTTCTTTTCTGTAGCTCCTCCATATGTTCTGTGCATATGTCTTTGTCTTGGTGTAGGTAGAATCAAGAATCATAGATTATTTGGGCTGGAAAGGACCTTAGAAATCATGTAGTGCCAATGCCCCTGCCATGGGCAGGGACACCTTGCGCTAGACCAGCTTGGTCAGAGCTCCATCCAACCAGCCTGATCTTGAACACTTCCAGGGATGGGACATCCAAAACTTTGCTGGATGACCTGTTCCAGTGCCTCACCACTCTCACAGTCAAGAGTTTCTTCCTAATATCTAATCTAAACTTTTTTTTTTTTATTTTCCAGTTTAAAGCCATTCCCCCTTGTCCTATCACTCACTACACACCCTTGCAAAAAGCTCCTCTCTGGCTTTCAAGGAGGACCACTTCAGGTACTGAAAGGCTACAATAAGGTCACCCCAGAGCCTTCTCTTCTCCAACCTCAACAGCTCCAATTTCATATACTTTCCTCTCATCATCTTAGTAGCCCTCGTCTGGACTTGCTTTAACAGGTCCATGTCCTTCCTGTGCTGGGGACCTGAGAGCTGGATGCAGTAGAGTGCACTCATTAGAGCAGAGTAGAGGGGGAGAACCATCTGCTGTTCACACTGCTATTGGTGCAGCCCAGGATAGAGTTGGGTCTCTGGGCTGTGAGCACACACTGCTGGCTCATGTCCAGCCTCTCACCCACCAGCACCTCCAAGTGCCTCCCAGCAGGGCTGCTCTTGATCTGTTCATCTCCCAGCCTGCATTGATACAGGGGCTTGCTCTCACCCAGGTGCAGCACCTTGCATTTGATCTTGATAAAGTTCATAAGATTCCTTGGGCCCGTTTCTTGAGCTTGTCCAGGTCCCTCTGGATGGATCCCATCCTTCAGGAGTGTCAGCTGCACCACTTAGCTTGATGTCATCTGCAAACTTGCTGAGGGCACACTTGATGCCTTTGTCTATATCATTGATGAAGATATTAAATAACACTGCTCCCAGTAAGGACCCCGAAGGACACTACTTGTCAATGGTGTCCATTGGGACTCTGAACCACTCTCCACAACCCTCTGAATGTGACCATCTAGCATATTCCTTATCCACTGAACAGTCCACCAAAGGTTTCTCTCTCCAGTCTGGAGAGAAGGATGTTATGAGGCACTATGTAAAAAGTTTTACAGAATTCCAGATAAATTACATCTGTAGCCCTTCCCTTGCCCACTGATGTAATCGCTCCGTCATAGAAGGCCACTGGGTTTCTCAGGCAGGACTTCCCTTGCTGGAACCATTCTGGCTGTCTTGAATCCCCTCCCAGTGCTCCATGTGCCTTTGTACAGCTTCTGAGAGGGTCTGTTCCATGATCTTCACAGGCACAGAGATGAGAATGACTGGTTGGTAGTTTCCAGAATATTACTTTTGATCTTTTTTAAAGATTGTTACAAGGTTTCCCCTTCTCAGTCACCTGGGACTTCACCTGACTGCCATATTTTTTTTAATGGCATAGATAGTGGCTTGACAACTACATCAGCCAATTCCCTCAGGATTCTGGGATGCATCACATCAGGTGCCATAGACTTATGTACAAACAGATTTCGCAGGTGGTCATGTACCTCATCTTTACTTACACTGCGAAGCACTCTGCTTCCCCAGTCCTTGTCTTGCAGTCAACTCACTCAAGAGATGTGGGAAGAGATGCTGCCATTGAAGACTGAGGCAAAAAGCTTGTTGAATACGTGAGCCCAGGTAGCCATCTCAGAGCGGCAGAGTGACAGTAGCCAAGAAATGAAGCTAGGTAGTCCTCTGATAAATGACTGTGAATTAACACAGTGCCTGTAACTATGGGAAAGGGGATCCAGAATACTTTTGCTGAAGATTTTTGGGGGCCTCTTTGTCCAGCTACAGGCAGTAACTTCATCCAAGGCAATGGGATTGTGAACTACTCCAGCCTAAGCCCCTGAACAACAAAGTAACTCGATGTCTCATTCGTGAGCTTCATGCCCTCCCATGGTATCAAGGGTCAAACCACAACTACCGTATACATTTCTGCACCACTTTAATTACACTGAGTAGTTTTCTAAGACCAAGAGAAAAATCTAAAATAAAATGGTAGTCTCGTCAGTAAAATGTCAGATTAATAGAAAACCTATAGATTTTGTATGTTTGGTTGGGTGTTTGTTCAGAGTTTCCTTTTTTTTTTCTTTAAACTTCTTTCTTTTGCAGATTTCTTTCCTGAAATCAACATTTACCTCTAGTCAACCTCCCTTTGTATGCATCTTCAAGAGCTTAGATTTAGAAGAACCACAAATATCTGGACATAGAAAATTAAAAGATCTACTATATAGTGCTTGCTGAAGATGTATTTATGAAATGCATCTACAGAGAAAAATCCATAAGAAGACCTATTTACTGACAAGTGTCTAGGCAAGACTAACCAAAAAATTACTATCTGTAATATGATTCTGTAATTAAGCCATCTTTTACACAGACATGAAGTGACAATTTACAAAGTGGCAATTGCTGTGAATATGTCTGCTCAGGGCTTGGGAAGAACTAAACTGGATGATAGTTGCTCAGGGAAAAAATGTGGGTGGCAAGCGTGAGTACCATTGTGTCTAGGCAGGCAGTAATGCTTCCTTACACACCCAGTTACCTGAAATTTTCAGTATTTCAGAAATTGTACACTTCTGCACTGCTTCATCTTATCAATGAAAATACTGTGTTAAGAAGCATTCGCATAAGATAAAGCCAGACAAAATTAATCCAAAGCCTGTTTGATAAACTTTAATAGATCTTCAAGTATTTTGCAACCCACTTGATTGCCATCAAAGATATATTTCTGCTGTTATTCAAATGTAGCTTGGTTTTGCTTGGTCACGCATATGAAGGGTTGACTTATGACATTTATAAATAAGTCATAAATGTAAATCAGCCTCTTTCTTCAACAACAAACTTGTCTTTATGCTTGATGCATGACTTACACCTTCTAGAATCACCTGTTGTGTCACAGATAGTCAGTGGGAAGCTTTAGTTAATTTTTTCAGTTTTTAGTTTTGTTTTTCAAAAAGTTTAGCTTAATTCAGAAGACTGCTCAGGAGATTTTATTTCAAGTGTCATAAATTTCAAATTTTCTTTTCATATCATTTAGACACACAGGAACAAGCACTTTTATTTCGCTTGAGATGGAGTTTCTTAAGGCCAACAGTTGCCAAATAGCACCTATGTGAAGATTTTATCATTCGGGAAAGCAAAGCATGGTAAACCTGTTTTCCATAGGAAAATAAGAGCACCAGGTTCCAAAACACCAACATCACAAGGCAATGGACCCCAACAAAGAAACCCAGTTCAACCCCCAGATGAGCTGAAATGGAGCTCATATCAGTTAAACAGACCAAAATTAAATACATGGATATTATTAAATCAAAATGTTTCAGAATATTTTCCCTCATGGTCATGTCATGATAGATAGAAAATAGCAAATTCAATACTTGTATTAACTGGAGAAAGAATTTTAGAATAAAAGTCCTATTGCTCTCAAGGCCCTTAGTTGCTCAGAGGGGTATTAGGTGGCAAATGTTTTTTGGATGTCAGCCTGACTTCTTCAAGGATCCTTCTGGTGCAGTTTGAAAATTAAAATGACAGTATATAGCTAGGGATAATTTTAAGAGATAACACTGCAGAGCAAATAAGGCCCCAAACTGTCAAGCCTGGCAGATAGAAAGAATGTGCTAGAAAAACAAATTTTAGTAATGAACACCCTTCTCTCAACTGCTGTGAAAGAGACAGAACCCATCTTAATTCCTCAACACTAAAGAAAATAAATGGCTTTTATTTACATTTGATTACCTAGAAAACTGAATTTATTTAAATAATAATAATCTGGTCAAATTTCTAAATAGAAAATATGGAAAAGATACTAAATTCCTAGTGCATGTCTGCTTGGCATTTGCAGGCAGTCATGAGCTGGTTCTGCCCAGCACAGCCTGTTGAGCCTAAATTAACACACCCTGCAGGGAGACCATGTGTGTCGCCAGGTGCTGAGCATCTCCTTTACCTGCCTAGCTGGCTGTAGCTCAGTGTGTGTGAGCAAAGACCTACCCTAAAACTCGTCTGGAAAAGGGTAGAAAAGGGGAAAAGTCTGGAAAAGCTCAAGTACTCTACATGCCTGCTGCATGCTCAGGGTCCTGTCGTCATCCAGAAAGCACAGTCCAAGGGGTCAGAGTCACACCTGTGCCCTGAATCCCTCTTTAGGCTCCACTGGCTGAGCAGCTCAGGTCTGTTGCTTGAGTTGAAGTGTTCAGTGCAATTAGGCAATCATGGGTTATCAAAGATGGTATTGGCCCTGCCAGACACTGATATGAAGGCAACTACTCAGGGCCTAGCTCTTCACTGCCTGCAGCAGGAGCTTGTACACCAGGTTCACAGCACCTACATTACAGCCAAGTGAATGCAGGTGTCTGGACCTGGTTCTGAGGCTGCCAGCCTAGGAAAATATCTGGAGCTATGCATGCGAGTAATATGTTCCAGATGTGTTCATGTGAATAAAAATTGCCCAAATCAAGTGAATACAGCAGTGGTGGGAGCTCTAATACAACTTCTGTGGGGTGGCACATGTGTGCATAGAATCAGGATACTGTTTAAGAAGTGGATTAGATTTAATAGCACCTTTCTGGAGATCAAGTAGTATTAAACTAATGAAAGAAAAATCTGAGCTGAATCACCAAGAGTCACTTCTTTCATCCCTCCTCTACCTGCAGCCACTGAGTGCCCAAGCTCTTTCTCATTTGTCCCTGTGGAGGCATAGTCCCACTGAAGGGGAGGGAGACATGAATATGATTGATGGTGGCCAAAGTCTAGCAGAAAAAAAACTGTGAGGCAAAATTGTCTCAGAAAAAATGCTGCTTTTGCTAAGGAGAGTGTGGAACATCAGGGTTTTCTTGTTGGGTTTGTGGGTTTTCCGATCACAGGATCAAAAGTTGATTAACTCTAAAATCTACCTGGTTTTAGGACTAGATCAAAGACTTAAGTGCCAAAATTAAGGACTGAAACAGCAAATCATGAAGAAATACAAATAGATTTAAGACATGAAGGCAGAATTAACAAATAACTCCAAAACAATGGAAATCCCTTCATATCCATTGTTTGCTTTTGCGGCAAAACCACTTCTTTTCTTTAGTTACTACTGAGACACTGGGGCACCAGTCAGAAAAGAGATGCATTTAATACTTCAAGTAAATTGCATTTGTCCTCCCTGTACAGTTTTGCCAATGTCCCTTCTCAGACACTTTCTTACTTTTTCATTCTTCCCTAGTCCTTTTTTCCCTTTTAGCTTCTTCATTATGGTGAGAGTTTGTACATGACTCACTTAATTTTATCAAGGTCACATTACTGCAGGGGACAAAGGTAACAAGGTGACACAGAGGTCACCAAGCAGAAGGGGTAGGCAGACTACCTCAAAAGGTATTTGCATCTCAGGGTTGATACTCCTTGAAAAAACTACATGAAATTAAATTGCTTCCCCTTCCTCTTCACTATTTCCTTCCCAATCATGACCTTACAAATTAATGGTGTTAATCTCAACTTGAATCTTCTCAAAATTTTGCATTTAGTCTATGTCTTGTATAATGTTTAGATTCCCATCATAAAATTGTATAATGAACCTCTTAGGAGAACTGATTTGGTGGAGAGGAGAGGAGAGGAGAGGAGAGGAGAGGAGAGGAGAGGAGAGGAGAGGAGAGGAGAGGAGAGGAGAGGAGAGGAGAGGAGAGGAGAGGAGAGGAGAGGAGAGGAGAGGAGAGGAGAGGAGAGGAGAGGAGAGGAGAGGAGAGGAGAGGAGAGGAGAGGAGAGGAGAGGAGAGGAGAGGAGAGGAGAGGAGAGGAGAGGAGAGGAGAGGAGAGGAGAGGAGAGGAGAGGAGAGATTTTTGGGGAACCAGCTGCCTTTAAGGATGAGCATGCATTTAATTGAAGGGCCAAAGAGACAGTGCAAGGCCTTGGATGTGCAACCTAGTATGGGCAGAGAGGTAGCAAAATCAGTTTGGCTACCACCTGAAATGAACAGGATAAACTGCTCATGGAAATGCCTTTATCTCTCTAATAAATACTAAAATAATCTGTACCACTATCTTAGGTTGTACAAACACCTGTCAAACAATTTGAATTAGATAAAATGAATCCTTCCCCTTGAAGACACTTGTGTTATTGTGGTCATTGCTGAGTTCTGGATCCAGATTCCTTACAGGCGCACAAGTGGGAGCAGAGGGAGCTCTTGTGTCCTACTGGGGCTTTGTGTCTCTTCCCTCTTCTAGTTAAAAATCCTGTGCACAAAATAATCACAGAGTGACACCTGGCCCATTGCACAGTTCAATAACTTAGAAAGTACTGGGACTATTTACAGTTCTTGATAGACTCAGATCTTTCTTGGCACAGAATTGTACAGACCTATAACAATTTTCTGCTCTACTTTATTAGCAAGCATTGGCATGAGGAGTTTTTTTTGTCCGCAGGAACAAGTCCATGTTTGAACACTGAGCAGTTCTACTAGTAGATCTCCAGCTAATTACTACTCAGCGCCAGCTCATATTCCTCAAATAAAAAAATAAAGAAAAACAAACATCAATGCTCTGGGCCATAAAGGCCTTCCATTAAAGTCATAGCTCACCTGGTGGCAGAGGTTCCTAATACCCACAGAACCCTATAAAACCATGAGGATGCCTACTGTCCCAAATTTTACACCTTCTTCTGGTACAGTGAACAATTTCCTTCCTTGGTTTGTCTCTCAACTGGATTGTTTTGTGATTGCTTGGGCACAGACACCCTTCAAAATGCAACCCTTTTTTCTTCCAACAAAACAAATTTAAATAAAATAGCTTCCTGTCACAACAAGATCTAAATATCTCAGACCTGTTTGGATATCTGGTATTGGGGTGAGACCTGGTTTAAATCAGCAGGAGACCTTCCTGAAATAGTTTCTTGTTTAGCTTTGGACAAAGGATTTAGGATTCTTTGAACGTATGGTCACTTCCCACTGTGTTCTTGCAGCACAGATGTTTTGTTCAGCTGCACACTCGTATGGCTGCTGGCATTGGTTATTTGGAATGGGTTCTGTTCCAGTAGAATAATTATACAGCATAGTGGGCCCACCTTTCCATATTAATTTCATAGAACTTTCTACTTTTGAAGGCTGCATTTCCCAGTCAAGAGAAATGCAGGTGCATAAAGAAAAGCTTGTTTCTGCTCTACCACCAGGATGAGATGAGGGTATATAGATTTCATCATTTAGACTGCCAAGATTCCCTGAACTTCTTATTATGTGCAGCACCTATTTCTACTGCAAAACTGTTGTGAATATTTACTATTTGAGGTTATGTACTCTGACACTTTGCCGTTTTTTTGGTCACTGGAATAACGTTAATAGCAGTAAACAAAAATTAGTAGAGGACTGTGCACTGGACCCAGGGAAGGATGGAAAGACAATGACAGGTTGATAATGATGTAAACTTGATTATTCTTCCTTGTACTGGTGAGGTGAAACAGATGAGTTCTGCATTATTGCTCACCTGGACAGCTAGGATATCAGCAATCCATAGCAGAAGAGGTTACAATCACTGAGGCATGAAAAATAAACTTCTTGTGGCATCCCTTGTCTCTTAATTTTGCTAGGTAGAGTCCTGCGACCAAGTGATCTGTGAAAGAGGCATGTGTGGAAGCCAGCTAAATATCAAATAAATTTCCTATTGCAATGGCATCTTCTATGGACAAGGGGCTGTTTTAACTAGGACAAGTAAGGAGAGAGGAAGCAGTGTTTGGTTAATGGTTGGACTTGGTGATCTTTGAGGTTTTTTTCTAACCTAAGTGATTCTATTATTCTACAATTATAAATGATTTGTGGCTTCCTGATATTTTAGAAGCATTGCAGGGCCAGAATTTCCTTGAATATCCAGGGCAAATATTGCTTACTCTGATCAGCTGGTGGGTAAGGCACTGTGGGGTGCTTTGTTATACAAGATGTAAAAGAAGTCCGCAGCCGTGGCTGCTGAAATAATTTGAAACAATCTTAGAATCAGATGATGGAGGAAAAGATATCCCCAAATATTTATATGAAAAGTAACATTTTACCAGGGACATTTCTACAGTTTGACTCCCTCCACTCCTGTGTTCCTCCCCAGTATTCACCAGATCCAGCTGTAGTCTATAGCATTTTGTTATGGAAGTAAGTTGACTGTTGCACACCAGCAACAACTGGTGGCTGTTCCCTGTGCAAGATGCTGAAAAAGATGTCAAATGGGGTAACAGCTCCTCCAGCATCGGGATGGCAGAGGTGGTGTGACAAGGCAAGTCCTAAATCTTCTTTTTACATCCAGACATTGCTGAGGGAAATGCCAGAGCAAAGTCTGTTTTGCTCTGTATTCACAGATACGTTTTGTCATAAAAAGGCTCAAGGTTTTGAGGTCCTGGCCTTTGGCCATGTGACACCCCAAAGCTAGTATGTACATTGCAAGTACAATGTTTTCTTCATCTGTTTACTAGGCAGGAGGCAAGCTTTTTAAAGGTATTTTGCTTTTTCAGACTGCCATGAAAATCCACTTTCTCCTAGTTTTTTATTCCTTGTGTTAAAAACCCTTACAGCTATAATGGGCATTCTGTTTAATATGAGGCACCCTATAAATAAACGTGCAGTTAGTTATGTTCATTTCAGTTCCTTTCACTATGCAGATAAAGTATATATTATTCAAAAAGCAAGTCAGCTTTCATTATGATGACATGAATAAAAACACAAGGGAACACATTGCTCTACCAGACTCCAGAACTTAGGCTGCCAGTTCTGTAGAAGGTTTTTCTTTCAGAATTTAAAGGACTAAATATTTTAACTAAACCTCTGGCTGGAGTTTGTATATTTACATAAATTCTTCTTTTTCCCTGGGAGCCTGACCCTGTTTCCTGAGGCTTGAGTGAGGGACTGGATCGCTTTTTCCAGCTTTTGAAAGGCTTGTATTTGTAGTCCTGCTTTCTTATTAAATGGAAATTGGGGACCCTAAAAGTCAGTTTGCACCACTTCCAGTTGATAGAAGACTGCTACTTAAAGACCCTTTCCTCCATCATTAGAAATAAGCATTCTTTAAATTACACGTTTTCATTAACAAATCACTTGTGTGATACTAATGCTCCCCACTCAGGTTCCTATATATCATGTGGCTTTGAGACTGCAGCATGCTAAGGACTTCTGGCTCTATTATTTATGTCTCTCACACATTAATAATAACTCTACTGACATAAATTCATCTAATGGAGGCAACTTTATGCTCAATAAATATTGTGAATGCTTGCTGAGTATCACACACAGTAAGAATTTCTTCATGTACTTCCCACCGAAAGAGAGGAACTCTCTTCTGCATAGAAATCACTTAAAGCCTGGCTCGAGTTTCAACCTGTCACTATGTGCACTCAAGTGAATGCAAGCCCTGTCCTGACACTAATTGGAAATGAAAGATGTTGACAAAAATTTCAGCAATGTGAGTAATGATTTATGACTAGTTTTGCCCAGGCACCTCAACAATGTTCATGAATAAAGCATTGGGGTTTATGGTAGTAAATAAGTCATTAGAAACACAATTTCAACTTGATTAGAGATTCCTGAGAAAGAAAAAGGAAAGGCCGGAACATTTTATGAATCAACATGCACTTCAGTTCCCCTTCTTTAAATATTTGTGGCAACATACACAATTTAGGTCATATCTCTAACCATAGGCACCTGCTGATGGCATGTTGCCAATCCAAAACTCTCTTGACAGTGTAAGAGTTTATACTGTGACCACATCTGAGAGTCCCAGTTTTGCCTTGGAACACATGACATCTGAATATGAAACACTGTAAGTTTCATGAGTTTTCCCTGTTTTAGACTGTCTTATACAGAGAATCTTTCATTTAATGATAATATGATAGGGAAAAGAAGGTCTGTTGTAGGCAGATGATACATGATACCAAAAAGGTCGTGTAAGTATTCCTAAGGTATCACTCTACTTCTGAAAAAAAACAGAATTTTCCTCGCCTTCAGAAAATAAAACTAAAGTCTTTTAAATTATTAAGATATATCCATGTGCACTCTTGAAAATATGGTTTGACCCAGAGTTAGAGCCAAGTGTGTGCTCTTAAATCATAGCATTTCTGTAGCTGGCATCTGCAATGCCAAACACCAAAAGCCCCACCCTGCAGGAAAATTGTCCCCCCAGACACCCTTTCATTCCAGATCTACCCATTCAGACACTGCTTTCACAGCCTTTTAATCAAATCAACCCGTGCAATCTTCCTTTCACATCACCATCCTGTCTGTCGTGCACAAGCAAGCCAGTTTTACATTGCAATTGTCCTCTCTCTCATTTCTGAGCATCACATCAGCCCCATTTTCACTCTAAAAAGCTAAATCCCTTTTTCAGACTGCTATGAAGCTGAGAGAACTTTATATAACCTCATTTTGAGGAGGGGGAAAAGGTGGCAATTACAGTAAAACACAGAAGCTCTTAGAAGGAATAATTTCTTTTGCTTTGCCCTCTGTTTCCACCTTGTTTCAGACCCAGTTTGTAGGAGCAAGAAAGCTTTAAAGAGCAGTGGCAATTGTAAGGAAATCTAAATACTCTGCGGGTGATCCTGAATTTCACCTTTAGGAGATGTAGACCAGAATATGAAGAGAGGCTTAAGAGTTTTGGTACTTGGAAGCATGTTTGGTCACTTTGAGCCCTGTTTATAAGAAGACAGCTCAGAAGACTTCTGGTTTTGCATTCTACTATCAAAAGAAGTGAGGATCTCTTTACAACCTTCTGATGCTTTCATGTGGTGAATGTGGGGTCTAAACTGGCACAGTGATCCTTGTTCCCAGTTCTGCCATTTTGTCCCTTGGGAAACAATCCTGAACAGTTTGTTTGTCAAATGTGAGCATGAAATATGGCATGGTGTTACTGCAGGTTTGCACACAAGTGGCCAGTGACTTAATCAGAAATTGGAACACCTAATACTGTGATATATTCCTGCCAAGATGCAGCCTGAAAAACACAGATAAGAGGAATCATATGTGATAGATATGAAAATATTTTTTTAGCAATAATAAGCACATAAAAGCTCTCCAACTGATGCTCAAACAAGGAAAGATTTGATGAGGAGTGCTAATAGCACTGAAGGAGTGAAATCAGTGAGAGCCTCATCTGCAAAATAAATTACAAGAGCAGAATAAGTGTCTGTTTTAAGCAGTTTCCAGATCATCTGGGAGTTTGAAAGCCTTGACATAAATGGCCTTACTGACATTGGCAGTGTATCATTTGCTTAACAACACCAACTCTGCTCCTTTGAATTTTAGCAAGTGCAGTTCATAACACAAAAGAGCAGTGTAAGAGTTTGTACTGTGACCACATCTGAGGATCCCATTTTTGCATCCCATTTTGGCTCCTTGGCAGCTGCACAGTCACGCTGGCAACAGCAATGTACTGGCTTTAGGCATCTGGTGTATGAGATCAGCTGTAGGGTGCAGTGGGGCTGCACAACCATAGGGAATCACAGCAGGCAGGTGAGAAGGACACAGCTGTTCCCTCCCGTCTCGGGATGCTCCCCGACCAGCCACGTCCCCTGGCTGCCCAGCAGCCTCCACAGGACTGTGCACAGTGATAAATTAGTGTGAATCTTGTACTGTAAACCTATCACAAAACGTTTGAGTGAACCATACCATTTTCTCAAAAAAGTTACTGGAGCATACCTCTGAGTGTATGAGCAGCTCAAGCTATCTGCCCATGCATGGGATCCCAGACTCTGCAACTTAATGCTTTTCCAGTGATCACAGACTGGACTTCACCACATGACTGCTGTAGGTTGATACAGCTATGTCATATTCAACCAAATCAGCTGTCACACCATCTCTCCACTTCCATACAAACAGCCAATAATAGTTATTTCTACTTGCAGCGCTCACCAGCTAAATCAAATTTTCCATGTATATTTAAATACCAAGGCCATTTTGTTGACAGTAGATGAAGGAAGAAGCAAACTCTGAATTCTAAAGAAACATTTTCCTTCACACAAAAGGGATCATTTTGTTTATGCAGTTCAAACTTAAGGAATCCCTAACATATTATCAAATCTGCGATTCCTCTTCTGGCATGAATGACCTGTCTCATGTTGTAAGCTGCTTCTTTCACTGCATCCCACATGAGAAAAAAATAATTTTAAATTTTGCCTTTCTGCAACTGCACTCATTTGTATGCATCAGTATAATTTTTACTAATTCAGGGTCTATGACTGGAAAGTCAAATGATTTCTTACTAGGGAAATATTAATGCCTTGTTATAACAATGCTGATTGCATTACTGCTACTGGAGCTGTGCACAAAGCAAGCATTGTCTGGTTTTTGTCAACCTAAGCATGGTAAACCTAGACCAGAATCAGTTTAAGTAGGGATACACTAGTAGTCATGTCAATGGTCTGCCTGACCACTGCTAAACTTAATCATAAGTATATTATTCAATTAGGTAGATGCCTTTTAATGTCTTCTGGCAAAAATGTTCTGCTTGGTATAAATAATTAAATGCCAAAACAAGGATTTCAGTCTAACTATTCTGTTTCCCAAGTGAGTGCCTTCTCAAACTAATCTCACTACTTTCCTCTTGCTATGCAATAGAATTTAATTATTTATGCTGAGCAGAACAATTTAGCTAGAGGAGATGGAAATAGCATGACTGCTTACTCCTCCTCTACAGCTTGGGAGTTCCCATGGGCCCTTTGGGACATGAAGCCTATACATTCCCATTCCTGCTTCTGTGTGGGGAAGGTATGGGAAAAAGTGTTCACACTGCATGTGTGGGCTTTCCCCCACTGCTGGGTTTAATAAGGTAACATCACATTCCTTTTATTCTACCATAAGTTTCTGCTCTGGGTCCCAGAGGCAAAACAGCAAGGTTTATGACTCCCACTTGTGCTCCAGTGCAAGCTTTTGGCAAGGGTGGGTACATACATGTGTGGGGGCAGCAGCATAGATACCTTGGTGGTTTCATGAACCGAAACACATATCCTGAGAGAACTGACTTTCTCCCTTGTTATCTGCAGCCAAGCAGTGAGGCAGGGATGTAAGACATCCATCCATGTGAATCATCCTGGGGATCTGGCCCCTGACTTCCAACACTACATCAAATGTTGACTCCAATGTGTGTTTTCAGCACTGTGTCTATACCACAAGTATCTACCACAGCTCATTTGAGATGCTGAATGAATTACATTTTGCTTGACAGCTGAAGAAAGAAGAATGTACCCCTTCTCTAGTACCGCTAATCTCACTTACCTAACCTGTCATATAAAAATATTATCAATAATATTATACTACATCAGTCTTGATGCAATAGAACAAAGGGACTAAAGCAGAACCAGAGGACAGCAGCTGGCTATGTAGAGACGTGCAGTAGCAGCATTTTCTGTTTCCATTTAGTTTATATGAACATTTAGTTTATTTTTTAATTTTCTTTGCTCCTTTAGTAGAGGAAGAGATCAAAAGACAGTAGATTAAATTACCTCAGTCCTTTAATAAACTGCTGTGTTTTTTAACATGAACATTTTTGTGATAGTTTTGAAATAGAAGATCTCAGTACTGGGCATTCTGGCATTTTGGTGTTAAAAGGTACAGAGAGAAAAAAGGGATTTTTATTTTGGTAGGATGATTTTGTTGCTATTAACTTTTGGGGGGGGGGGTCCTTTTTCTACTTACATTTTCTTTTTATATTTCCTTCTCATTTTCCTGCCTGGTTCTTGCTCTCTAACCACCACTTCGGGTCTGTTGAATGAATCTAACAAAAGAGTTACCAATCATAATGTCTCAACATGCCCTCTCATAAAAATACCAGATTTATCAAGTAAAAATCTATAGGGCCAGATTGTAACTCATCCTGTAAGCTCATTATACTGTGAAGGAGGGAGGGAGGGAGGGAGGGAGGGAGGGAGGGAGGGAGGGAGGGAGGGAGAGAGGGACTGAGGGAGATTTCTTAGGCAATTCCTCCTTCCGTTCTCTTCCCGCAAAGGGAAAACAAGGAGTATCTGGTCCCTGTGGACCTGGCACAGCCATGTGGTTGCAGCCCAACATGAGCAGGTGGCTGGCACGACTCCCTGCCTCACGAGCATGAGACGGGATGGGGTAGCCATCATGACATTGAGCTTTACAGGCTCTTTTCCATTAACAGTCCTCAAAGATCTGCCAAATCCAGGCAGTACCTTTTGGTGTTCAGCCAGAGGCTGAGACTCTCTGGGCTCCTTGCCCCAGACCCACGCTGGTCACCACAGGAGGCCACAAGCTCTGTGTAGTGCATCCTCCACGTTGCATGGACAGTGCTACAACAGCCTAAAAGTTCCCACCTGTCCTTTTTCTGTGTGGCTTGGCACCCTGCTTTGGATGTCCCTCCTACAAGGGTGGTGTGAGAGAAGCACATGTGATCCATGGAGTGGACAAGGCAGGGAAGAGCATGGTTGTCCTGCTCTGTGCTGACAGCAAGGGGCTTGTGCTAAAGACAGCCTGAGCTCAGCCAGCACATCTCAAACCTTGTTCACGGGCTGCACAGGAATGTGACTATGCCAGTAGATGAGGCGCAAGTTCAAATCAAGCCCCTGCTCACCATACAATACAGGTGCAGTCCTGGTACCTCTATTTAAATAACATTTAAATAAAACAAAGCCAAAAAGGCTGAGCTTGCAGTTTTCTTGCAGATCCTCTTTTCAAGTAGCAAGAACAGAGGCAGCAGCTTCTGCACATCACTGTGAATGACATTCTGGAGAAGCAGCCCACACTTCCTGTGCACCAGAAACAAGAATGAGCCTAACACTGAGGTTATTTTCTCTTTCCCATCATTCATTACTAATTTTTGGCTATAGGCAAAGATCTGAAAGTCAGTAGCATGTCTACCTTCTTGCTTCTATGGTGCACAGAGAAGATATGTCGTTATTTCTTGCAAGGCAGTACACCCATTGCAAGCCTGGTTCATGCTCCCTGGAGTATCTATAAGGTGGGAAATGCAATTAATTCTAGAAGGAATCCTTCCTGCTGGCAGGCAGCCAGAGATAGCAGAGACATAATAGCTTTTGGGCAGCCACAGCACAGAAATTACAGCCATTCACCAAGGACACTCCCCCTGAGCTTCTGCTTTCTTGAAGCAATTGCAAATAATATCACACAGTTTCAGATAGCTGGAGGGGAAACTCAGGCACCGATGAAGCATGAAACAGCCTGGCCTAAGACCTAAAATAATCCTGCGTAAAAATTCACAGCTGCCCATTGTTAAAAATAAAAACAAGACCATATCCCCCTCTGCTTTCCGTCAATGAATTTCCTTTAGTTTCCCTTCCCCCACAGCCTTTCCTCCCCTTCCTGCATGGCTGCTGTGCCCTGCCAGACACCATTCCTTGCCCTGCAGCACCTGGAGGCAGAGTGACACTGGCATGAGGGCAAAGGGCGGCTGCAGCCTGCCCGCTGAGCCCCACCATGGCTGGTGCCTCTCTGGTGGCAGGGATGGTGGCCGCACACACACACAGCCCCCACAGTGCTCTCATCACCTGCATCACCTCTGAGCACAGGCCATGCCAGCACAGGCATGTCCAGCTGGGGCCATGTCACCTGCTCAGATGGGAGCTGCATGGCTGCAGACATGCTGCAGAAACAGCCGCTGCCTCTGGCCAGGTGCTGCAGGGTCTCTTCTCAACAGGTCAGCTAGTGTGAGTTCCACAGACAGCACGGGGTTTGGCAGGAGGAAAATCCCAAGCTTCTATTGATCTGAATAGATCAATAGATCTATGTCTGAAAGGCCTCATCAGAAGAAGGAGTTTCAAAATCTTCATATATTTGTTTCAGTATCCTGAACTGAACACTGTGGCTAAAATACATGATGAGAAGCATTCATGAAGGAGGACATGCAACAAAATGCAGCAATTACAGTTAATAATGCAAATTCATTGAAGGACTGGATTCTGATCCATTTCTCACATTAAGTAATGACTTACTGCCATGGAGTAGGATGCAATGCCTCTTGCAAAGAAGAATGTTGTAAGAAATCCATGATATGACAGACAAAAATAGAGGGCACAAAATGGCATCCTGGAAAAATGGCCTTGCTAAGTGTAAGAGGCCATTTTGAAGGAGGAAGGCTGGCAGAGTCTTACCTGCCCAGAATATCTGCCTGTCTTTTAGTTTATATTGAAGTAGCTCTAAGGGTGGCCAGACCAAAACTAGAGTTTCAATGCCTTTCCTTGGCAGATGTGCACAGCAACCTTTTCTCAGAGCCTTTATGATCCAGAACAAGGGGGGAGATGATACTAATTTCTGTGTAAGGAGACTCTAAAGCAGTTCTTCCATACAAGGAATCTTGAAACCAGCTGAGATGTCCTCAGACTTGATAATGAAGTCCTGTCTCCTAGCTCCTCCATCTCCTTAACCAATTTTATTTTCTATGGAAATATATCTCTCCATCTTATAATGCCTTGCACGTCTGTAGCTTCCTCTACACAAAGATCACAAAATAGTTCCCAAAGGAAGGGAATTGCCACACCCTACACAATCAGCTGTAGTGCAGATATCTAAGCTGAAGCTGGGTCACAGCCAGCAGAAAAAGAGTTAATGTCATCAGGGGAGCACTGGCTGTACAGTGGGATTCACCTCATTTCCCAACAACTCATGAGACAGCAGGAACTAAAATGTGGAATATCCCCTGCAGCTGCAGGCAGCCCTTGTCACCCCAGCACTGGTGCAGTCTTGCTGAGCAAGGTTAAGGAGAGGGTACAGCATCCCAAGGGAAAGCTTTGTCTCATGCTATCTAGGTCTGTCCAAAAGCAAAAAGCAAGGGAGAAGTTATTTCAGTATGAAAAGTTTTGGTCAAACTACCTCCTTGGCTGCTTAGGAGAGCACATTGTTGCACCTCCTATCCTCAAAACTTCTGGAATCCACCAGATTCCAGAACCAAGGCACTGCATGCATTCCCTGCCTCCACCTCTGCTCTAGGGATGCAATGATGGTGCAAAGATAAAAAAATATTGTTGTTAAAAGAGCTTATTTGGCAAAAGGAAGAATTCACAGGAGGCTGTATGCTACCCAAATTGGAGTGGGTAACTTCATCATGAATTTTTATCTGTCTATACTGTTGTGGTGCAAATTCCTTACCTAATGGGCTGCCTGAGAATTGGTGACCTCCCTCCCTCCCTCCCAACAAAACTGGGTGCTGGCCCTTGCTGCCCCATGCTTTGAGCAAACCCTTACTACAGAAAGTAAAATCTTCCTTTACACCACTCCTCTGTTCAGTGGCAGATGGCATCTGTGAGATGATGCACATGCAAATGTAATGCACATGCTACACATGTACCATTGAATACACATGCCCCACACAGCAAACCAAGACCCAAAACTTACTGTAGTGTTATGAAGAGTAAATAGTTCTTGTTAGAGATCATATATGCTATGCACATTTTACTGCTTCCCATTGTTCACTATATTCAGATAGGGCAATGTGACTTTCAGAGAGTTCAAATTTATCTTTACAGCTTGTGTCTTGCATTCTTTGAGTTCAGTCACCCCATCTTAACTGCTCCTTCCTTTCCCTGCACCAAGTGCCAGCTTGTCTATCCTGTCCCCCTCACTACGGCTTCCCAGTCGCTTCTGCAATCCTTGCTTCTGATTATCCAACACCTGGTTTTGTGCTGCTTCTGGTAACTTTCCACTCTTTTAAACTCCACACAGAACCTGGAAAAACTGGTTTGGGTAAACTTTAAGTAACTCCTTGTGCCAAGACTATTTCTAACTCAGTAGTGAAACATGATGGTTTAATGGTCAGGGATTGTTCCCAGCAGAGAAGTTACAGAACATTTAGGGAGGAGAGGAGAGGAGAGGAGAGGAGAGGAGAGGAGAGGAGAGGAGAGGAGAGGAGAGGAGAGGAGAGGAGAGGAGAGGAGAGGAGAGGAGAGGAGAGGAGAGGAGAGGAGAGGAGAGGAGAGGAGAGGAGAGGAGAGGAGAGGAGAGGAGAGGAGAGGAGAGGAGAGGAGAGGAGAGGAGAGGAGAGGAGAGGAGAGGAGAGGAGAGGAGAGGAGAGGAGAGGAGAGGAGAGGCATTCAGACTCAGCTGCATTTGACCGCAAACTTCCTATAAAATTTGTGTTAAGATTCATGTCATATATTTATAGGGAGCTATTTCCAAGGAAGATCACCAAAGGTGTTAGCATGTCATTGTGAGTTAGAAAGTTTTTATTTGGCTGGAGATTGAGCTGTTCCAAAGACCAGGGACTGATGGCTCATCACAAGCTTGAGCATTGAATCATTATTAATACTGTTATCAGGAACAAATTTTGCTCTCACAGGAGAGAGGCTGGAATAAGTCTGCATAAACTATGTGTGGAATGGTGTCATTGTAGCCTGAATCTTGCTGTAGTTTCACACTTGTAAGTCACTATTTCTACTTAATAGAAACACAAAGTCTGAGTCAACACTAAAAATTCAACAGAACTGCTTCTGTTTTTACAGGAGATATGTTTGTCCTGCTCAGAGCCCTGTCATTTACCACAGGCTGCATCTCTGTACAGGCAAGCTGAGCTACCTCAGCTCTCAGCTGTGACAAAGCAGTCTCAAACAAACGAGTCCTTCTGCTCGTAGGAAACCAAGCACTCATAAGGAAGCACAGCTAGAGGTTCACAGGATGTTAATAAAGGGATGTCTGCGTGGGATGTAAGTAAATTACAAAGAGCTACAAACACTGAAATCAAGACAGGAAGCATCTGTGGGGGTCAGTGAGGAGCCATGGAGAACTCAATCCATTCGACAATTTCTGAGTCATGAATTTTTTTTAAATGCAGTACAGGGATAGTTTTCACTAAACTATTTTACTTATTTTTCATTTTATTCTCCTGTTATTGATACTGCAACTGGTCAAATTAGATCCTATGTCAAACAAAATGTTTTCAAAGCTAAGGGAAAAAAGAAAAAGCAATTGGAATCTAAAGGGTATCCTCTTAAATGCTAGAAATCTAGGTGCTTGCAATCTCTTGCAAGGCAAATGGCCTAGCCAGGAGAAAGCAGACTTCAGATTCACGGAGGGAGTGTGAGTTGGAGAAAGTCTAGAAGTTATGCACATAAGCCTTAGTGAAGTTCTCCAAGAGGCTTCAGATTGGACACAGAAATAAGTGAAACCATACATTCCTTTAGCCCTTCCATGTTTTACCTTTAGACCTTTAACCTTTCTAGTTCAGACCTTTAATCAGGTTACCTCTATATTGTTTTTCTTGCCCATTCTATCCCATTTTAATCAAGCTGTGAGAACAGTCATGGCTAAGCACCAGTAGAGCCCCCCTCCCATCCTCTCAGCTGTGAGGGAAGAAATTAATAAAAACTACAATAAACAGTAAATCCCTAATAACATGAACAAGAAAGTCGGAGAAGGCACCAGAACATTTATTGCACAGGAAAAAAACCTAAGCTGATGTCAAGATGACCAAGTGCATTTTTTCCATTTCTCACTTCCGTGATTCTGTAGAACATGAGATCACCTTCCTTTTTATAAACGATATAAACTTCTGTCTGGGGTATTGTTTCCACAAGGTCTGAAGACTGCATGTTTCTCAGCACTGATCTTAAGTTGACCCTGAGTTGCAAATCCTAGATTTGTTCAGATTCTCCCAGTTTTGCTTCCACCATTAGAACTATGTCAGAAATACATTTTTCCCTTGGATATAGTGCAATATTCATTATTTAGTGAAGACATTGTTAAACCAGCAGGATTGTGTATATGGAAAGAATAGATTAAGAGGTCAATGAATAATGATGGATCCTGTCAGAAGATCTCTTAAAAGAAGAGTAGCTATCAAACAAGGTCAGAAATAATAAGTTTTCCCCCAAAAAAAAAAAAAAAAAAAAAAAAGGCTTCTTTAAACCAAGTCAGTTAGGAATCAACAGCAGTAGTACAGAAACAACAACAGCATCTCTAAGGGAAGTAACATTGTTTGGTGTCTGTGACACCCATCCAACTTGATAAAAGTTTCAAACAACAGTCTCTTTTTATTAAGACTTGGAGAACAAAAAGTATTCATAAGGGAGCCTAAAATGTTTTTACTGCAAGTATATAGAAAAAGTGACGATATCTTTCACTTGACTTGTTTCAGTGGGATTCAGAGTTGTGTATCCTAACTAAGTGGGAGGAAGGTGATTGAATGCATTCACTAGTTGGTATTTATACAGGACATCTGTACTAAGAAGGGTAAGGCTGCATAGGCACAGAGTGCAGACACGGAGTTCAGGCCACAGCAGAACATCAACAGCTCAGATCTGGCTAAAGCTTAACATGATCAAAAGCAGTGTGTAAACTAAGGGTGGTCATATTCAAAGTCTGGAATTTAAAATTAGTCAAATAAAACTGGTGCTGAGTAACACACTGTTCCCGTAAGCTAACAATTTTTGTTTTGTTGTTGTTGTGGTTTTGCAGGGGGCTGCTTTGACAATAGGACATCAATAAATGCAGTTTCAGCATCTGACCTATGTTAGCTGCTAAGCTGAGGAGGTAACACAAAGGGATGAGCTGCACAGCAAGAAGCATCTTGCAATACAGCACTCAGTACACTTTCAGATCAAGATCAAAGGTAAAGCTTTAGCTTCAAATCACAGGCTTACCATTCACATAAGAGATATCTTGCAGAGAATCATTTACTTCAATTTTTCATTCATTACATAACCTGTTATCCTTAGAAGTCCAGGTTCACATCCTAAGCCTTTGAAAACACCTGATTATTAAGATACAATCCTTGTTGTATTTAAAATACTCCTTCAAACAGAAGACTGGGAATGATTCACAATTCTGCGTTCCTTGGCCTATTTCAGAGTCCAGCCTTTGGAAATCATGGCCCTTGCACCTAAAATAACACTTTCAGCTCAGTTGTCAAATATCATCACAACGGCTAAGGGCTGTATCGACACGAGAATGAAACACACATCTGCTCCTTTCCACTGGCTGCCCACTAGCTGCTAGCCAGGCAGCCACAGACCTGTGGACAGGCTAGGTACAGTTCAGCAGCCTTAGATGCTAGTCTGCAGTCAGTCACCTTAGTGCTCCATCATAAGACAATTGACTCGTGCCAGGGGAACATACCCCTTTTCACTCACAATCTGTGCAGTGCTGCCACAGGTGGGTAGTGGAAGAACATTTACAAACTGCGGGATATAAATAGAATATCTGAAAATACGAGCTTCCACCTGAACAAAAATAGTAGTCACATCCCTTTTATGCACAACATCAAGCTCAAAATGGAAAGTACCTTTCAGAAGGCTGTTTGCCTTTATAGGTACATTTTGAGTCTCTCAAAATGCTACACATAGACTTTCTGCTGTCTCAGTGTTCTACCTCATTCATGGATATTATTAAACACCTTAAAAACATGTTTATCAAACCTAATATTTATGATATGGGACTCTATCTTAAAATTAAAGGCTTGCCATTCACAGAGCTACAGATTTCAGGGAGCTCTTGCTCAGTGTTTCATTCATCAGGCTGCACGAGGCAGTCATTACTGACAATTGTCTGCTGCTGCTACCCACACCGGGGCTGTTTGTGCAGTATGAGTCACTGCAAGCTGCAGCTCCAAGCAGAATTTCTTCATCCTGCAGTAACCACGTACATTGTTCCAGATTACCTTCTTTCCTTTTGAGTAGGCAGAATTAGTGAAGTGCAATTAGTGATAATGCCATTTGTCCCCAGGGTCATAATTTTTCTTAAAGCATTTATTCTTTTCAGTAACTCTCATACTACACAAAAAAAAAAAAAAAAAAAAAAAAAAAAAAAAGAAGAAACCACCTGCTGGAATACTGGCATGTAATAGTCATAGATGCCAGAAGAAAGATGCATGGCTGCTGCTGAAGGGAAGAATAGTGGCCCATGAGAATTTGATTCAACATGTAAAAATATTTCTATGCAGTCATAATGCAATTTAGTCCAGCTCCACTGCTCGCTTGTGAAAATATCTTCCTACTCTCTGTCAGAAGGGAGCAATTATTTGGCACCTTTCTCTTTCTCTCCCAGTGCTGGAGGACAATGCCAGAGGTAAACAGACAATGCTTTGTCCTTTTTTAAAAAACTGTCTGTTCACACCATTCATTCTAGAACCCTGGGTGTTGGAGAGAGTAAGACTATCTGTCTGCTGTTTTACAGGTTTTACTTTTTTTCCTGCTCCAGTTCCTGGTTAGATGTAATCTGTCTCCCTTTCCATTTACTCCAAATATAAACAGAGTTTATTAGGATAGGTGTTTTTATTGAACAAATAATTCCTAAAACCTGAAATAAATGGGAGGGTGATTTTTCCTACTTTCCTCATGAGCACAGCAGGGTAAATTGCCTTTACATCCTTCATGTGAAGCCACATTTCAGCTCTTTTATGGTAGTGTGACTCAGATTCAAACATTATATAGATTTATGTGGAGTTAATACACTTTGTGCCTCTTACTCCTGGCATCTGTCCTCACACAGAAGCTTTTGGATATCATTCTTTTAAACCTGTGGGAAAATTAGCAATGGCTTTATATGACAAGCCAGATACAAATATGACAAGCCAGATACAAATAACTCAGAATGCTTGCTTGATCTATGTGCTTCTTTTTTTTATACATGGTTCCCCTTCCCCCCCCCCCCCCATTTTCTCTTTACTACTAAAGCCACGTTTGAGACACAGATTTGCTCATGTGAAAAACTGCACCTGAAGAACAGCAATCTATTCCCAGGTGGCAAAACACATCCACTCCTCTGAGGTGGCTGGGACTAGCCCATGAATTGAACTGCACTTATCAACAGATAAGGCTGAAAACCAGCCTGGAGGTTTGCTCAAAACAAGGCAAACTGAAAGGACAGCTTTCACAATCTCTACCAAACATGGCATCGTGATGGGAGGGTCAGTGCTTTATCTGCTGTTGATCTCTCAAAGTGCAATAACTGCAGAATTGCCTCAATTCCATCAGTTCTTTCTCCTTCTCCTCTCTGTCAAATTGCCCACGGTTTAGTGCAGAATATGTTCAGCAGGGACAGGTGGCTTTTACCAGTTTATTTCATGTGCCAAGGGTACACACTGTTCTGTCCTTTAATCCTCTAAGGGAGGGTAGCAGTGCCTTATGATCAGAAGGAGATTCAAAGGAATGGAAGAATGAAGGAGGTTTCTTTCACATCTGAAAGAATTACAGTTATGAAGCATACAGCTAAACCAAGCACTCCAGAGGCACTGGAAAAACTCCCACTGTCACTACTGGAACCTACATAGCACCAGGGTGGCAGAGCCACCTTTGTCGCTTTAAAGCCTGTCCAAACCTCTCATTAACTGTAAGCATCCTCTCATTAGCTGCTCGTTAACTGGACCATCCTCTTTTGGGACCCCAAAGCAGAGGTCCCTAGCCCTGGTTCTGTCACCAGATCTGCATAGTTCCTCAGAGGAACATTTCCTCTGGGCAGCCCTCAGGTGCTGGTGGCTATCTGCACCATGGGGTGAGCTGGGGTAAACTGCTTTTGCTTGAGTCAAGAAACCAAGCACAAGTTAACTCTTCTGTTCCAGGCTCCTGAAAGGTACCAGTGCCTGCCCCCAGACCAGGTTCATCATGTTAATCAGAATCATAAGCTCTGCCTGTGTTTCCATTTGCCTTTCCAACCTTACAGTCATACCACGGTTTCCAGGCTGCATTTGTCTTTGACAACAGAATAACCAGATGTAGCTACTGCATGGCAAAACCAACAATTTTATTTTGCCATGGAGGAGAAAGAAGACTAACTTTGAGAGAGGCGCTGAAACAAAATTCTCCAGGTCAATTAAAGCTGGCGAGTCCCAGTCTTGCTGGGAATCAATGGGATGGACTGTAAGAAGTTCTGTGGGTTGAACTTGTGCACCATGGTCAGATGTGTGCCAGCTGCTCACACCAACAGCTGTGGGTAGCCCCCATTAGGTCACTTCTGTGAGGAAGAAGAATCTCTGGACAAGTAGCTGTCCTCTCATGCAGTCATATCTATTTACAAACATCTTTCTACCAGCACTCAGTTGTAGCAAGAGCTCCCAGTTTCACTTTTCCAAGCTTATACCATCAGTCCTAGATGATTCTTTTTTTTCTCAAGCATTTACTCTACATTTGAACAGGGGAGAAAAACCAACCCACACCTCCTTCCATGTTTCTGCCTTCCAGCATTAGTGAAAACACTTTACCCACAATACAAATTCAAGAGTAACCTCAAATACACTTGTAAGTTTAGGCAGCAATTTAAGTGTGCTTTGGCTGGAAGCCAAACTGGGCAGGGAGGGCATGATTCCTCCAACTGCAAGCTAAGCAGGCACTGGTACCTGCGTTAGTCACTCTGACTCCTTTTTGTAGCAGAGAGGAACAAATATTTCCAGGAGAGGATTCATCTGACCTACTATTACACTGACCTATTATACGTGAGATTAATCACACCCTTGAGATGTGCTGATCTTCCTAGTTGCAGGGGGAGCCCAAGACAATTAGCTCAGCTGCTTTATTGACACTTAAGACATCCCAAATGAACCTCTGCTAGGGAATCAGGCCTCAGATGCACTGACCTCAGGTATCTGTCACCTACCCTAATGCTGTGGTGTCACCTTTTTGTATTTTGTTTATGCTTCCATGATGTGAATGTGTCTATTCAGTGTGTTCTGAATACTACTAATTTACTGGTGTTTCCATACTGTTATTTTCGTGTCACCCTAGACAGAAGGTTGCATTTCTCAATAGGGTGAAATGTCAGATCCTTACCTACTCACACTTGTGGCAGGTGTATGTCCCTGGGAACCAAGAACAAAAGGTGACCAGACAGTGCAAAGCTAGCATGGTGATTACTGATGTATCATGTAACACAGCACAGCTGATAGAAAGAGGGAGATGTCCCCTGGGTAACTAATGGCTGCCCCTGTAAATAAACCCTCAGGAAAAGGGTTATAAACCCTCTGCACCCAAAGGCTTCTAATTTCTGCTATTTACTTACACTGGGAGGCTCAAGCAAACAGATTACCATTCCTGACATACCTTTCACTGCATGTACCCTTAGGCCACCCCAGCAGTAATGACTCCATAGTACTGCCACATCCCCAGAGCAAGAACTTTTCCTTAAGAACCGGAGAGATGGAGGAAGACAAATTATATGTCCCTACACAGTGTTTGCAAGAAAAAACATGTGGAGGTGATACTGGAGGAAGAGCTAGGGCTCACTAACCATAACAACTGCAACCTCTCTTCCTTAGTTTCATGCATTCAGACAAAGATAGAAGAAAAAAATTAATAGCAAAGGCTGAGCAGAGAATGCAAGGAAATCAACTCGTGGAGAAGTTTTCAATGTTGTTAGAAATACACATTTTCATAAATTCCAGACCAGGAAGCTGGGAAACTTCAGCTCAGAGCATCTTTAGATAATTACTGCATTGTGCAAGACATTGCCAAGGCCAGCATCACCAGTACCCACTGCTCCTTTCTTTGGGGAAGCATTTCTGACTGTGCTTATTCACATCAGCCTTGAGGGACCCCATCAGGGTAGGTCAGTATTGCTCCATGATGTGCACTGCACACAGGAATATAGCAGCCTCTGTACTGGAAGAGCTGTAGTAATGTTGCAAGGGAGGGCAACTTGAGCCAGAGAAAACCCTGATTCATGCTGCCACAGCAGCTCCTTTGTCAGTCCTGTGTGCCACCTTCAGACGCCCTTCTTTTGTCCCCTCTGCATGATGATCCTTGCTGGTTACTGCAAACCTCCTTAGGTTTACAGCAAGACCAACACAGCCCTTTATGTAAGAGTGGCCAGAGCAGCTTGAGCTCACACTCCTCAGGCACCCTGTAAAACTTGTAAGCCACCTTTCAACAAGCTGCATTTTTCTCAGCACCTAGCTTGTTGGGTTTTGACACTTTTGATCTTGTTTGATTATTTATTTCCATTCTACCAGCAACTATATTCTAATTCTTCCGGTTTTGAAGTGCTTATTTCTGACAGAATTTCTCCTTCAGTTTCACAGGACATCTTTCCAACTTTACTTTGTAAATGAGTTTGATGCAAGATATTTTTATCTGCTGGTTTAGAGTCAGAGGAGTCAATGTGTTTTTTTTCTTTCTGAAAAATCCCAATTCAAGACAACTAGTTTTTTGTTTTGTCTTTTAATGGAAATCTTAATGTTTTGAGGAGCTCTACAGGAATAGAAGATGTAATCAGTAGCACTTGGGACTAAATGTTCCTTGCAAATAACATAATGCCAGGGAGTTTTCCTTCTTCCAGGAATTAAAGGGAAAGCAAGAGGCAGTTCTGACTTCATTTACACAGCTTTATTTCAGCTTACATAAAATACCTTCATTAAGTTTCAGCCTCTATATCTCTTCACCTCTGGATGAAAAAGTAACAATAGCAGAGTTTACCATCATCAGAATTTCCTGATGGAGTAAAAAAACTCTTTATGTGATGGCTCAGCATTTCATGGAGTTTGTTTTGTTTTGCGGGGTGGTGTAGAATGTATTTGCCTGAACACAATAAAATTCTGTGATTTAATAAACTCAGCTTCACTCAAAGACTGTCAGTGGCGAGAGTATTGCAGAACAATGTCCACAGTGGGGGTCATGTTCTTATTTTCGTGCTACATACCCAGTGTTTTGTGCATTGACAAGTAAAGAGGCTGGGTAAACTGGATATCTGACAAACAGGTTATATTTAACTAGACAGAGAGAAAATATTATTTAATAATTATTTTAATAAATTGTCCTGCCTGCAATTTGTTGATTCACCAGAAATTGTTGCAAGAGTATTCTGAAGTCACCAAAGTCCTCACAACCTTAAAAAATCTGGTTATCCAGGAACTCAGCCATGGGGAGGCAATACATAAATCAGTTCAGTGCATCCCTATATTCAGGCAATGTGGAAATTATACACACTGTGACCTCTAGCACAGTTAGACACTGACACTGGATGTGCTCTTAAAAACAGATGTTAGCTCTGAAATAATAAAAACCATGTCCAACAAGAATCTTCCCAATTGCTGTGTAAGAAATGTGGCCTCCAGCAAATTAAAGGTTGTACAGCATGACATGGATCTTATAAGGCTGTTTGCCCCCATGCTGGGGGTGTTCACACCCCGCTGCCTCTGAGCTGGGGAGTGGAGGAGGTGCAGACAGTGTGGTCACCCCACGGTGCTCTGGTGGGGTTCTCAGCCCACCCAGACACATGACAGCACTATTGCAGTGGGGAAGCTCTCAGCGTTTGGAAGAGACGCTCTGCATCTTGACAGGGAAGGAAGCCAGACTGAACATCTGCATCTATTCCTGACTGCATGCACAAATATTGAACATTTTCTCAGCCTCATCTATTATCAACTGACTTGGCTATAAGTCCTTAGGTCATCAAAGCTCCATCATCAGAGAAAAGCTACTGCTCTATCTCTGCTAATGGCAGAGGCATTGTGCATCTCTTTTTAACTATTGAGGATTACAGAAAAAAGTGTCAAATGCCAGGTTTGAAATGACAGTGTCACCTGAAATTCCTGACCTGATTGGTGTGGAAAGAGGCAATCAATTTGAGACAGCAGGAATCTGGTGGTAATATTTATGGAGGGCTTGCAAGTGTCAAGTAGTTTCGGTGTTTACATTTTTAAGAGGTCTTGAGTTTAATAATATGCAATTTCCCAACATCAGAATTTCATGAAAATGTAAAAATTATAGATGAAATACAATACAGTGAAAGCTGTCAAAGATCATATTCTCTAAAAACAAGAATCCAGTCAATACTGCTGAATCTGTACTGCTGAATTCTTAGCACAGAACAAATGCAGCTTTATTAACCTGGGTAACTCATGGACAATATTCCACGTGTCAGACAAGCATAGGGTTTTTCCTTCCCTGAATTAAAAAACAAAGTACCTGGTATAAAGCTGGGGGCAGATGTATATTCATTTTAAAGCTGACAGAAGTGAGGTTGCCACGTATGTCAGTGATGAAATTGGGCACATTGATTCTAACTCCACACTTGCTTCTAATCCCTTCATCCCAGTTCAAAAGGCAGCATCCAATATACAATTATTTTTGAAGAGGAATGGCATTCTCATTTCATCTTCCACCACTGACACACCAGCAATAAATTATAGCAGCCCTGCAAGTATCTACCTTTGCTGTTGGGAGGCCTGTGGGACATCCATTACCACCTGACTCCTAAAATCCTGATAAAACATTCTGTGGCTCTTCAGTTACCAGCCCAAGAGAGTGTTTTGTAGATGGCCATACCTGCAGGTGTGGATCCTGCAATCAGTGTTCCTTTCTCTGCTCAGCCAGATGCTGTGCCTGTGCCCCACGGAGAGAGAGTGGGAGTGCATGGATCCTTGAGCTGAAAGCCCAGCAGGTGCCACCTCCCAGCTGCATCTCTTCTCTCAAGAAGCACTTTGTGGACAGCATGTGGAGGTCTGCCTGGGTTGTCCTAGTCTGCGTAAAGACCTGAGTGCCCCAAGCAATATGCATGACGGGGGCAGGGGCCAGGTTTTAAAGTTGCTCCTTACATGCAGGACAATCCATTCTTGAGTGCACGACCAGAACCGTTCTTGGTTCAGAGGCCAAAAAGAGTTAGAGGAATATTTTCCACCCTCCTAACCATCGTGGACTTTCTTAGGTCCAACTGGTTGGAAACTGCAGTGCAGTTGCAGGAGTTTCTATCAGGGGGAAGGCAGGTGCCTGCTCACAGGTAGCATGTATGCCATGGGAGTCAGGGGAACAAGGGGTACTCTGCATTGACAGCTGAAGGGATGGAAAGGGTTCAGAGCTCTGGCCTGGCCACTTGGGGATAAGCATCAAAACAGACCTCCAAGGAAATTAATGGCATCTGCCTTGTGTTGATGGAGCCTTTTGGTCATTGTTCTGCTGCAGCCAGAGTATTTTTGTGAGAGTGAAGAAGGGAATATCTGTGCTCATCCCTCTGAGGTTGAAGGAAATGGGAAAACTTGACAAAAACATGACATGAAACAGAAACATGCTTAAGATTTTCCAGTTAAACTGTTCTGAGCATTGTCTCTTCTGAGTAGTTTACTGAATGTCTAAGAGATGGAAACAATTTTCCCCAGTCTTAGTAAGGGTTTGGCAAAATAAAATATTGCACTCACTTTTCCTAGAAAAGAAAGAAATAGCTCAAGAAAACCTATGAACTGGGAGAAGCATCCAAAGGAAAGGTCACACATATGAATGTTCTTACTGATACCCTACTAAACAGTTATGGTAAACATTTTTTTTTTTTTAATGCAAAGCAATAAAATTCATATAATCAAGTATTTTAACTGTATTCTGCTGGATTTGGGGAACTCTTGAAAGTCTAGTAGGGGTTCTGGACAAATGAGAGGTACTGCACTGGCATTGTCTGGCTTTACAACAGGGATCTTCACTACAAGTTTCTCTCACAGTTAGTCTTTCCTTGGAGACTTCTCACAGGTGTTCACCCAGCTTCACAAGAGCATCAGACCTACAGAAAGAGATCTCTGGCATTTTACTTCTAAATTAAGGTTAGATCAAGAGGCTCTTCTATTGCATGTTGTTATCATAAGACAGATCTGTTGAGTTTTTGCAGCAATGAACATCCTTGTCACTGAATATCTGAGTCCTCCAATTTCTTTCTGTATCTATATATTAACCAGTCTGCCCTTTCCCTGTGTTGACTCCTGCCATGTCCTCACATCCTTAGATGAAATTAATTCATGTCCTCATCCACATCCCATCCTGCCAGCTTTTTCAAGCTTGGCAGAGACTTGAAGAAAATCCATCTGTGGACCAGATTTTCCCTGTTCTGAAACACTCCAGTTACTGTACTGTTAATAGCTATGGCAATTATTTAAATCATCCTGAAACAAGTAGCGATGCTTTTATTTAATAATTCTACCTCACCATCTGATTAATCTACTCTACTTTCCTTATTAATCAGATTACAAAGAGAGTTACTTAATTTTTCCAGCTGACAGTTAGTATGTTGACACCCTCTCTGCTTAGTAACACAAGTCACATGAGATTATCTGAGTAGAAGGCAAACCCATTTCTGTGCAGAGTGAGAGCACAGCTTTGTTAGCAGTCCCAGAGCAGAGTCTCACCCCTATTGACTGCTCTCCTCTGAGGTTTCTTGCATCAGCAACTGCCTTCTCAAATGTCTCCATCTCATTTCTGATTTGATCTGAAAATATCTTTGCAGTGCAGCTAACCTGTTACCATTTTAGTCTTCTCATCCTTTCTCTGCATGCTCTCAAAAATATTAATTAAATCAGTAAATCTTTTAGAGAGATAACTTGAACGCACAAAAGTAAATAAAACTGCGCTGCCCTTGGTCTCATGCTAAATCAGGAAATTGTATAAAACTGCCAGTCAAACAGAGGGGTATTTGAACTGCTCTTATCTCAAACCTAGAATAAGGACATCATTAGAGACAATTGTTGCTGGGAAGTCAGTGCTTGTCCTCATTTCAACAATACCCTACAATACCAAATTTGAATATGTTGAGGGCATGAATGATCTAATAGTGCGAAGGGCATCAACGATTCTCAGTGGCTTGAATGGAAATAGCAGGTGTCTGGTACTTTTCTGGCCCTAAGACAGTAATCAGTCACAGATAATTGACTACTTTCAGATCCAGAAAGTGATTTGCAAGGGATTATATTTCCAGTGTACTGTACTATCTTAACATTAACTGCACAGGAGGAGCCAGATTTTTGAAGCGCCAACCACAAACCACTCATTTTTGTTCATTTGAGTCATCTCCTTACCCAGTACAGTTATCTGTTCAAACTTCTGGGCAAATACTAATTATGCCTTCTAATTGCAACACAGCTGCTTCCATTCCCTTTATTAAACTCTATTCATCCCTTATTATTAAACAAAACATAGGGCAGGAAAATACAAAGGTGTTTTCCTATGCATCTGTCTCTTTCAGAACAAATTCCTTTCCTGAGCAAGTACAGCCATCTCTATAATCATATCTAATATACAGTATCACAGGACTACTCACATTTATTTTGAAGACCAATCTAGCAGTGAATTATCTCCTGTTTTGCCAAAATGAGCATGCCTGCCCATTAAGCGCAGCATGATTCACAGGCACAGCAATAAGGAAAACTGCCCTTTGGGGGGTTTAACTAGCTCCACAAAAGTGCCTGGAAAGAACCTCTCCACCTTGAGCAATGGTTTGAGAGCAAGAATGAGTTATCAAGAAGATAAGCACTATTGCAACACTGCAAAATCCATCAAGTCTGGAAAGCAAACAAGAGTCCTGACAGCAGCACCAGTGTAGAGCACTCACAGTCCTTCTGCCCACCAGGCATGGGGAGAAGTTCTTTTCTGGGCCACTCCAGCAGCTATTTCACTTTTTAACCCAGCTCAAAATGATCCCAGCAGAAAACATGGCCTTTTTTTTTTTAGATGAACAAATTAATCATCTCACATAAGCTCCCAGATTTTGATCAGCTCCAGAGATGACTAGGCTGTGTGGATAAAGAAGTCAAGGGTGTGAAGGAAGAGAACTGAGGCTTCCCCCTCCCCTTGGGTACCATTCAGATCACAAATTTACTCAGCTACATATATCGTGGCAGTTTCAGTTCTCAATCAAATTAAACAGAGACAATCAAGATACTTCTCAAATTTATCAGGAATAAAAGCCCCTAAACACTCAGAACTTGTAAGAAATTTTTATAAGCACATCTGATGCTATCTCTACCCTTTCTCATTGATTTATATATACAAAAATATATACAGGGTCACTCCCATAAATATCCATGGAAAAGCATCTGTCCTAGCAAAGGGCTTTCATTAAAATATTTGTGTACAAGAATCAGTTATTATGCAGTTGATGATCTCTTTGTGGAAAACACCATTTTGTATTTCTAAACAAAGTTATTCTCATTAAATTTGTGCTGAAATCAATGGCCAGACATGTTCCTGGAAAGCCATGGTTTAATTCCAGACCTGATCCCTGATCTCAGGTAGCTGCCTGCCACCCTGGAAAAGATGTTCCCCACTAACCAAGGTAGCTAGGTTAATGTCTTCCATACTTCTTTTGCCAGTTGGGTTTGAAGACGAGTCAAGGCTGATGCTGCACAACTGTGTGTCCTCTCTGGAGGGTCCATCCCTTACTTCTTCCTGGGATGGATGAGGAATCTGCTGCTGCTGCAGAGATGGGTCTCTGTGAGCAGGGGAGGGTTCTGCAGTGTCATGTCCCAGAAGAATATCCTACCTGGCAGGCCCTTTTATAGGAGGTATGTTTGCATTTCTTTATCTGTTGTGCAAGTGATCATGAAATCTGGCCTGTCTGTTCCAACAAATAATTTCCATCAGAAACAACCGGGCTCAGAAAAGAACAGATTTGTCTGTAGTTGAATGAAGTATTTTCCTCATCTCACTGACAAAAAAAAAAAAAAAAACCAACAAAAAAACAAAAAATAAAAATGAAAAAAGACAAAGCACCACCCAAATTGAGCTAAGAGGGACTCTACTATTTTCCTCTTTTTCTCTCAAATTTTTAGTTCAACTGCTATACTGAAAAATCGATTATTTTCACAGCTCTACATCAGTCATTTCTTTTTATAAAAATTCTAGTCATACAATCTGAGAACAGATTTTCCCTGCTGTTACTTTGACTTTAGCTTCCAGGAAAGCCAATGTAGATTAATTCTTTGGAAGAAATAAGTCCCTGGAGTAGACATCCTGACACTCCACTATCATGAATAACAAAAAGAAAATGTAAGAACAATTATCACAGTGAACAGTTATTGTGAAATAACCACTGATTGAAATTTCCTTGCTTAAAACAATTCAGAAATCTAACCAGCTCCACTTGCTAAAAGCTGTTGAAATGACTTCTTGGGGTATGGCCATAGACAAGAGGTGTGCTCTAATTTTACCAGATTTTGTATGATGCAACCCCCATACTGGGGATAGGGTTGTCTGATTATGCTGGTATAGTTCACTCACCTATGAAAAAAATTATTAATCTACACACATTAGGTAATTTAAAACTGATGTGGGGTTGCATTTTGTTTACTGCACAGCCTCTAAATGAACCAAAGTCAACAAATACTACACTGTCTTGTCTGTAGCAGCTCCTTTCAGGCCAGTACCACAAAAGTCCTGGCATTTCCAGTGAAATAATATTGTCTCCTTGGAGTTTAGATCATCCCTGGAAGTGCATTTACTCATCTACAGAACTGGCAGATCTCAATGTTTTGTAGAGCCTCTGGGTAGCCTGGCTGGCCTGGAAATGATGGCAGAAAACAGAAGAGACAGCTACAGCCCCTCTGGGCTCTCTGGCTCTGCAGCAGCTGGGACTGGTGGTCACTCTGAACCAAGGACAGGGCTGCTGAGTACCACTGACAATTTACAGGCCAAGTACCAAGTCCTGGGGCCATCACTGAGGCTGTTTCCAGTATGCCACAGCAATCATTGGATGTGTCACTGTGTTCAGAGTTGTGTCACCACAAGCAGTGTCCTCTCATATTCAACATTTCCCCAGGACCACATATGTGCTAATTTACAGCCACATGGAAACTGGACCTAAAAGCTTATGAAGTTGATCCATTGTACTTGTGTTTGCTTTCTACTTGTACTAATTCAGGAGAAGAGGGTTAGACTTCAGTCTTAGAATGGGTGATACTCTATTATTTTCTACTGTTCTATTTACAGTTAAGAAAAACAAAACAAAACAAACAAATATAAAAATTCAAAGTAAAATAACCAACAAGCAAGAAAACAAAAAAAAAAAACAAGAAAAAAAAAAACCACCAAACCACAAAACAGTATGGCAAAAAGAAAAAAATAAAAACACAAAAATCTCCATTAAGTCAAAGAAGGGCTGATTAATAGGGACTTCTGCAGCCATTCATCCCTTTAAAAATAACCTGCTCACGTTATACCAGTTTACCATCATCAGAAGGCAGTCCTCCTCTTCTGCAATACATTTGAATCAAGATCTTCATCATGGGCATCTTTGTATAATGGGTAGGAAATTAACTACATCCATCAAATGATTTATTTTGTTGGAAATAGAATGCTCAAAAAGCATTATGCTGGTTACTCCTTTGTCAGTCACTGCCCAGAGGGTTCAATTAATGCTGTGGGGTTACCTGCTGACCTTTCATTTTTCTCTACACATGGATTTCCATTCTGACTGATGAAGCCACATGTCAGTATAATTTCACCAGCATCTGTAAGAGGGTGCCTGCTGCAACCTCCACCTTACATTATTCTCCTTTGATCTTTGACTGTAGCATGCCACACCATCAAGACAGAAAAAACATAATTTTTCTTCTTTGATCTACATCTTCATGGGTTGATGAGGAGAATAAGTCTGCATTTTATAACACTACAACCAAATCCCTTGTGTGCATAAGCCATGGAACTTTTGTTTAATAGGGCTTGGGTCATGGGAATTGCATCTCACCTACACCAGTACAACCCCCCCAACTTCTGGAGTAGGACAAAAAATTAACCAAACATGCAGCTGCAATATTGCAGCCAATCTCACATAAAAAGATCGAATGAATTGATAAATTCAACTTGGTAGGCTAAAGATCAGTCTGTCCTAAATATTCCCTGAATGTTCATTTGTGCACTCTTGGTAGGTAGTGGCAGTTTTGGGGTCTCTTCATAGATAGCATCTTGGTTATATTCTTTATAATTTATGTACTACATTTGCCTTGGTCAAGTTATTGGGATTTTTTTTTTTATATTTTGAATTTAGATGTAAGTTTTGATGTCAGGTAACCTCAGATGGCAAGGCTCAGATTTGAAAAACTGGTTTCCAGATAGCTTTGCAAGATTAAGTAACATTCAGTGGTATATAGGAGATGAAATATCTAAGAAATTGTGAAAATGAGTCTCAGTTTTCAAAATCACTCAGGTCACGCAATGTTTTTATGATTTGTGCCTATAAGAGTGTTTGGAAATGAGGCCTTGATTTTGCTTTGGATTAATACAGCAATCATCAAGAAAGGACCCTAGTCTATAATTGCAGCTGCTATGATACAGTTTAATAAAATGCCAAGTTATATGAGGAAAGCTTTTATAAGTAAACCTTAAAGGTTCAAATTTGTAAGTAAATGAAGACTACATTTGAATGCAGTAATATTTTTAAATCTTGAGATCTTAATACTAATATTACATTTATTTTTTCTGACACTTAGCATTAACAGTCCTGCTTTGTAGTGATATTGCTGAGATTCATGATGTGACTGAGGGGATTCAAGAGGACAACTACACCTAACTGTGAGTTTGGAGGGCACCTGGTTAAAAATAACAATTTCTCCTTGGGTTTTCATCTTTTTGAGTTTATTTAATGCATCTCTCTTTCTAATCTGGTCTCCAACCAGCTTCAAAACAACCAGAGCCAATGCACAGCCTGTAAATTCAATGGCCTTCTGCCTCATCCTTACAGTTAAAAACAGCTTTCCAAGGGTGTCTTCAAAACACCTAATGTGTTGTTTCAGCTAAGCCAGTTCCCATTATTCAATCTTGACAATTTGAAAATCAATTCCCTATCCACCACTGACATTTAGGCATCTAAGAGGTGTAAAAATCTCTTTGAAATGGTAACCCTAAGCTGGGGTCTTTCCACAGCTTCAAAGGCATCTTTCAATCCAAATTCCTTTGAAATATTTAATTTGAATAATAAACTACCCAAGTACCAGCATATTCAGGTTGTTATCAGTTAGCTCTGACCAGTAGAAACTTTGAAGTGTTAATTGTGGAGCTGGAAAAAGCTGCAGACTTTACTGGTTCTGCAGGAAGCAAGAATTAACCCCTTTACACCTTGCTGAGGAGAGAAAATTTTAGTGAAGGACTCAGAAAAATCTTAGTCATTATACCCAAGACGCAAAGTGCTCACAGAGATGTGGCAGGAAAAATTTAAATCCACCCATTTAATTGTTTATTTTCAAAGAAACAATAGTTACAGTCCTTGACTACATTGTAGACAAAGCGTGCTTACATAGTGGCCTGGGCATTGAACTTCCTGCTCAGTCTGCGCAGCACAAGCAGCAGCACAGGGATGGTATTTGTATGATGCCTGCGCCAGAATATGTTTGAATCTGTTCTTGGCTGCACCACTGGCTTGATGGAGTATTTCAGTGGGACTTGTCCTTTGAAAGATTCCCACCTCTGGGGCATCCATGCCTCCTTTGTGGCCATCCCTCCTGGTTCCCCCTGTTGCAATTTTCAAAGCCCTCCAGCTGAGAAGAGGTAGGAGCAACTGAGTCCTTCCACAGAGCAAAGCAGAAAAACAAAACCCAGTCGTGCTGCTCCTTAGAGCAGTCCTTGCTGTGTCCTGTTAACTGTGCAGCTGCTGGGGCTGGGATAGGACACCTGCACAGGGCAGGTGCTGCTGCTGGTGCCCAGAGACAGAGAAGTGTGGGTTGTACCTTTGCTGCTGGGAGCTGGGCCAGTCATACCTCTGAGGCAGAGCTATTGCAAGTTGTGTCACTCTTCAGCTGTCTCTACTGCTTTGTTTCCCCTCTTTTCTGAGAACCTGCCCTAGGCAGCAGTGTGTGTGATTGTCAGCTCTCCCCTGAGGTCATCTTGCGCTCCCTCATGGAAGCAGAGCCCCACCACCCTCTAAGGTGTCACTACACTGAAGTTTTAATTCTTTTGGTGACAGTTCCATTACTCACCTGATCTTATCAAGATGCAAAAACATTGTGAGGAGTGTTGTTCAGAGAAGTTGGCCTTCCTGTTCTCTCAAAAGCCTCAAAGCAGTATCATTTGGCTGAAGTGACCTGATGGCATCTTTATCCACACCAGGATTTTCAGGGTGGTTTGGAGGATTACCCCTTTTCCCCACCTGGTACCTTGTGCACTCAGTACATGCCCATGTTAGCCTGAGTAACAGGGAGTGCTGCACAAAGGGAGCACCAGCTCTTTGCTGACAGATGATCTGATACACAGACTCAAAACCATTATGTGAACAACAGCAATTAGAAGCCAGGCATAGCCTGCTAATGCCTCTCACAACATACTATTTTTTCTCCTTAAACAACAGGATTTTAACATTTGGAATTTAAATCAGTTTAGTCCCAAATGATGGAGGTTTGGATTTCTCAGAGGCTTGGATTTCTCAGCATGTCTTGTCACTATGCAGTTGCCATGTGGCCATACTGGGAAATCTCTTACTTCTTGCAGGGAACAGTGTAGTCTCCTCACTCCTGAAGTGTTTTTTCAAAGGAATGAAAACACCATTTTCTTCCTTTCTCCTTTCTCTGTAACACCACCTGACAGGATGCAGAGTTCACATTTCATTACTCACATGACTTCTATATACCCATTACCCATGGCTCTGTCTTAGGGGATTTACAGAGCCGTGCTTGTATCTAAAAGAGGTTTCTAAATCCTTGAACAGTACTAGTGAGGATTAATGGTTATGTCCCTTTCCAGCAACTAAAAAAAATCAAAATTTACCATTCTGCAGAGTGCTACCACGAGGCGTAGATGTTTCTAAAAATGCAAAAATAAACTCTCAGTTTCTAATGAGGAGTTAAAACTGGAAAAAAAAAATGTGGAGCTTTAATAATTGTCTGCCTGGAGTCCAAAGTCTTTTAAGTATTTATTTGGGAAAATGCACACTTCATGTACTCGAGGAACCCAGAAGAGACCACCTTCTCTGCATTCCACAGCCAATTTCAAATGCTCACAACTTGTTAGGGTACACTTTATAGTGCAAGCAGCCACAGAGATGCAAGCCTGGAAATGGCTCTGTGTGACCATGAGGGCTAAATGTGGAGAGGCACTGAGTGGCTGCTAGAGCAGGTAGTGGAGTGACAGGAGATGGGATGAGAGCAGCTCCAGCAGAGGCAGAGGGCACTGCTGGCAAAGGTCAGTTCCTCTTTCCAAAAGCTGGGAGCTGGGGAAAGGCAAACCATCTGGCCCTGTGCCAGAGCCACAAAAATCCCTTCCTTCCTGCTTGAATTCAAAGGAATAAACACAGCTTCACAATTCACAGTGCTGTGCTGTTAAACCCAGTGTGCTTTTGTATTCATATTGATGCTTGCTGTATCTACTGGAATCCAGTGACCTTACTTTTTCCTTCCTTGTATGACCTTTCGTTACTCCTGCTCTCAAAACTCATTCAGTGTCCGCTATGGCTTGGCTTCAATCATCCTTCTGGGCAATGGAAAGAGTTCAATAAGCTGCAGGAAGGTTTGGAAGCCATCATGCAGCATACAAAGAATACCTGGCAAAGGGTGTATGTGAGCCCAGAGCACAGCCAAAGGAAGGCTCCTGCAGCCAGGAGAGTCAGAGACCAATCTTTGATTTTGGGAGTGCAGCATCACGTGTGAGGCTCCACTGGAGAGTGAGCCATTGGTTCCCTGCCACAGAGCCACTGTGGAAGCAGAGACCTCTGTAGTCACCCTGGTCAAAGTGAGTTACCCTCTGCAGCAGGGCGTCTCCAAACTGCAGCTCAATAACACACCTACCCTCACCCTACTGCTTTATCTGACAGACCTCTGGGACAGAGATTGATTTGTCTTGCCTGACAGGGAAGGAGTATATGCAAAAGACTTCAGTATCCAGGTTTGCTTTTCTCTCAATATATAAGCCTCCAGATTTTGGATTACACTTCAGCACAGCACATGAGATGAAGGAGCTAATACAAACACCCTAACAAGTCCAAAAAGATGATGCTTCTCTAGACTGGCTTCGCTTCATCAATAAAACAGGCTGTGATACTGACACCTGAGGAAACAGCAAAATCACTGTGAAAGGGAGAAATGCTCTGTAAATTCATTAAAGTGACTTTCCAGGGCGCTGAAAACAGAAATGCAATAAATCTACAAAACCCCAGCAGCAAAGATACCCCAGCAACCCAAGAGTTACATCTCATCTGACCCCAACAGAAAATTTTTCTACCTGAGCTCAAATCAATTAATATAATGATATTGCAGCTTTATTGTATCATCGCTCCTGGGAAACAGACCTGAAGTCTTTTATTACTCATCTCATGTTGTCACAAATCTTTTAGTAACAACTTACTTGTGCTCTAATTAGCGAAAAAATCCAAGCCTTCGGAGCAGACTGCTCTCAAAGTGCAGACTGCAATGTGTGGAGATTCACAAGACCTGAAGGCCTAACAAAGCAAATAAATCAGAGCTCACAAACCAGCTTTGTGCTCACATGATTTATCTTCCAGGGCTGACCTGCTTGGATATGATTTTATAATGAAGGCAGAAAAAGATGTGAACAGTAGACTAAAAGAAGCCATCCACAGTGGTGAATCTGAGTCTATTTATTTTATTACAACCCCAGCACCAATCTGTGAGGTAAATCTAAAATATAATGCTATTACAGTAGTAGGTGACTGATTTAGGTGAAACAAGGGCTCTAGGTTTGTCATAAAGGACTTCTTCCCCATCTCTATTCCAGACATTATTTCTGGCAGTGAAATATTCTTAGCAGAAAAGTCTAACAGATACATCTGCAATGGCTGGAGATATACCAGGCCCTGAAGTAGCTCACCATGGAGCTCCTGTCAACACCGACCATCAGCATCAATAGGAAATACTGTAAGTGTAATTTTTAGCACAAAGGTTTTTGCAGTATTCAGAGGCTGTTCCCATAATGCAGGAGCCAGTAACAACTCAATTCTGAGTGTTATAAAAATAGTAAACCACCTCCAATATAACCATTGTTAGGAAAATATTGCACGTTTTCTTTTTGAGGGAAATGAAAATAAAGGTGTTGTTCTTCAGAAATATGTACTTCCTCAATAACAAAGTGCCATTTTGCTTAGTTCTGCTTCAAATTAATTCCGAAAACCTTTACTTATATTGTAGGATTTTCATCTGATACTGATAGGAACATGAACATCTTGAAAAGTTTAAAATAAAGGATGGTTTTAAAAGTGGGGCATGTAGAAGGGGATTAATTTTTTTCATTAGTGAAGGTAGGTCTAAACCACCAGGACCACAGCAGCCTGAAACCCTGGTGGATTTTCAGATCCTTGTTTTCTCTTTTCAGAAACAGAAAAAGAGATAACGATTTGTAGCTGAATTCAGAAAAACACTTCTTTTGCCCAAAGATGCACTACATTTTTTTTCTGGCATATGAAATAATTTATTCTTTAAAAGAAAGAGGCGGCAACTCTAAATGCAAAAGTTCCAAAAAATGCGATAATTTTCTTTACATTGAGATGCAGATGTTTTTACTATGGCATCATGGAGGGATTTGATAGTCTACAGAGAGATGAAAGATTACCCATGTCACCCAAAAATGCATTTCACCAACATCCTAGAAGCTCTGTGCTACTTATAGAAATAAATGTCATAAATAGCGTTTGAGCATCAGATAAGTATGACTGTGAAAGCACTCAGATACACTTCAGTAGACTTTGCTCCAAGTGTATTTAGAGACCAAATTATTCACATAAGGAAATGCCTTTTTACTCCAACACTCCTGATTGGCTCACATTGAAGTTTAGATAGTATACAGCATAGCTAACAGAGTCTATCTAGTATTTATATGGAGAAGCTTTTTAAAGTTTTACAAATGCATAAAATAATAAATGTAATTAATCAATGAGGTTATACTTCACCTCTGCTTTAGCCTCTAAGGTTCAGAAAGTGAACATAGAACAAACAGCCACCCTTAAAGTGCCCTTTTTAAGGTTTAATTGAAAACGTTGCTGTGAATAATGCTTTGGGAATAATTAAGAACAAAATAAAAATTTTAAAATACATTTAAATTGTTTGCTTTCAACACCGTGTTAACAGAAAACTTACATCGTCAAAAAATGTGTTTATTTTTCAGATGTGTTTAGTCAATCTGTTTACATTTAATTGGTCACAGAGGTCTACTAATATGATTTCTCTACACTGACTGGATGAATAAATATCCACGTTGGTAAACTTCAAATCCAACATCTGTGGATATTTATAAAGGCAAATTTCAATGTTACCATATTTACCTTGACTGTAAAATATGCAAGCCTAACTGTCAAAAATACCTTTACAAATTCAAATAAATCTTTGAAATGTTTTTTCTTCCTTTGGATGTAGTTCAGGTAAACTGGATCATCAGGCAGATTTTACATACAGCCTTGAGATATTCCACAGACTGTGGCCAGGCCTTGGGCTCTCTGGCTGGACTATTTGTAACTGGGTTCCAGTCTAAGTGAGAAATTACAGTAAAGAATTGAGCTACTTATGCTGCCATCATGGTTAGTTTAAATACCATTTAACAAAGTGTTAAACTAGTAAGGCTGGTAAACTGTGTAAAAGACAGCAGACTTTCACCAAAGAGATAAACAGAATCACATAGAGAAGTGATCTGCATCAGGCAAAGATATCCTTATATTTGACACTTTGATACTTGCTTTGTAATGGGGAAATTCCAGGTTTTACTTTCCAGTGAATTAAGACTATGCTCTATGAAATCCTATGAGTCTGATGGTAAAGTGGTTCAAAGGGTAGGATTATCAGATAGAGAGAATTGTCTCAAGACAGAGTGTCAAAGTTGGTTTGGATTAAACTGTTGTAAAAATACTAACTAGAGAGACTTCAAAAATGAAAAATACTACATAAGACACCACGGCTAGTCAATGAAATTTTAATTTTTCCCTCCAGGACCATTGCCGCTTTGTCTCTTTGGGTGTATGCATTGTAGCTAGAAAGCCCAGAAAAAGGTTGCAAGTCAAAGATGGTTTTCACAAAGACAATTTGAAGAAAACAAATAATTACTATAATAAGCGATTGCAATGGAAGAGACAGTTTTATTTTCAAAATCACCATCCTATATCTTGTTCCATAATGCAGCAGCTATCATTTGCATACGGAGGAGGAGATGGAGGAAACAAGAAGTGAAGAAATCAAGTATTAAATTTTTATGATCTTCTAAGAATTTCTATCAGTTGTTCAGTTTGTTTTATAAAAGACTAGGATAATTTCAAGTGACACAAGGCTATATCCTAAATTAGGATTGATACTGTGCAGAAAACACATACAACAGAAAGCAGATAACTACAACATCAACAACAAAATGATACTGTGTCTCTGAAATCCTTGCGCCATAGTGATTGCTGCAAACACTGAGTAAACAGCAGGCAGGAATAACCTGATCACGTGGCAGAACATCCCACTTTCTTTAACGATCCTTCATTGACTCTGCTTTTTGAATTAGTCAATATTTCACATGTAAGAGAGATGCAACTGGAAAAGTCGACTAATGAATAGTTGAAAGAAGTGTATAATCCATCATAATTTTGTGTGCTCTTTTAAATAAACACAATTTCACAATTAACTTTCCATCTTCTCCCTCTCAGCATTTGTCTCCTGCTTACTACTGAGGCTCTAAGTCCTTCCCTGAGATCTATGCATTGAGAACTTTGTGCCTGCCTGAACACCCAGTGTTTCACATATTATGTTAAAATATTTCTGATATACAAAATGAACTGGAGTCGATGGTCTGACCAGCATGTCCAATGCAAATTGAAGGAGTGATTACTTTACTTTCAGGTGAGGAGCATGAAAAAAAATTAAATTATAAAAATATATACCCATTGATATTTAAAATAAACCCCAAAGCTGACTCTAAAGTATAAAGCATTTTAGATGACTTCCACAGAAATAATCCAAGGAAACATCTTAGGAGATCTCTGTCTTCTTTCTTCCACATCCTCGAACTTTTAGAAGTTTTGATATCCTAAAGCTTTAGAAAATACCATTTGGCTTGTATCTTGACATTGGGCTTAAAAATATCTCAGAAAGTTTCATCCATGCCTATTCCCATTTGTACAGCATAGAGAAGAATGAGACCTCAGTCATCTGCTCACAGATGACTTCATTGTTGTGGTGGAAGCAGAAAAGGCAGCAAAAGAATGTCATTTTATTATTTATTTTATTATTTTATGTTATTTTATTACTTATGTTATTTTATTACTGTTTTTTGTTATTTTATTACTTATTATTATTTAATGTAATTTATTTAAAGGAATGGGTAGAATGGGCTCACAGCTGCCTGACCAACAGCTGCAAGTGCAATGCAGCTCCGTATGGACTGGCACACAGGGCTCAAGTGGCAAGGATGCATCTTGCTCTGTCTGTATTATTTTGCTGGACATGTTGATACAGGGTCCTCATTAACCAGTGACTGATTAAGGTACTTAATTAAAGCAGGGAACAGCAAGAAGAATGGAGTGGTGGAAGAGAAAGGTACCACGGCACATCCTGTCACACTGCTTGCCTTGAATGTGCCTTGGTCAGGGTGATATGCAAAACAATTGCAGGAATTAACTCTTCCAGCTGATGTTATTGTTTCTGACTGAGAGCTCCCATTCCACAAGGATTAATTCAATCTATACCATCATTTAGTCACTAACAACAGATGCTCATTCAGATATCTTGGCAGGAGAAGATGGCTCCACCTAACACCAGAGCATGCATGTCACCTTAGGAAATTTGTTCCACTGTCATCTTCTGGTCCTCTGCACCCTTTCAGATCGAAGGCTCTGTTTATATGCACTTTATTCTCTGTGTGTGTGGCATTTAAGATAGATATTTGGCAATAACATCTCAGACAAAGCAGTATCCTGTCTGAGAAAAAGTGGAAGATCATTACTTAGATGAGGAAAATTAAAAGTCAAAGAGAAACAAGCTATTTATTCTCCTCCTGCTCTGTTTCCCCCGCAAAAGCTGCTTGCCCAGTCATCCTGTCCCTTCAGCAAAGGAAGCAGAACTGCCTGCAGCCAGCTTTTCTGCTGTGGTAAATGTCACTGCTGTCTCTTGACCAGGTCCTCAGCTCCCCTCAACAGCTGGCTGTCAGCCCACCGTGCTCAAAGGGCTGTTCCATCCCTCGCCTCCTCTGCCAGCCCCGGGAATGTCTGGCTCGATGGAAATCCATGGAGAAAATCCAGCACAAATAACAAAGGAGACCTGGTATTATCAAATGAGTTAAAATTACTCCAGGCCTGGCATTTGGAGCTGCGGTACTTGATGTCTCAGCTTCAAATTTCTCCTCACTTCTGACAAGGCTGTGAAACCCTGTGCCCAACAGGATTTTCTGAGGCTATAGTCTGCCTGGCAAGACTCAAGAGCAAATTTGCTTAGGTTATACACAAATTCTTTGCTTTTAATTAAAAAATAATAAAAGAAGTTTCTAATTAAAAAAAAAATAAAATGTTCTCCACTCAGGTGCTGAGCTGAAGCTGGGTGTCCAGGGGCCTGCCACATACACTAAGCAGCTCCCAGCACTCTTCACATGTCCTCCTTGGCTGGGATGCTTTCTGGTGGGAGGAAGTAGACTGTAAGTCTCCCACTGAGAAGCCACTGGGATAGAAAGGAACAAAGCCTCCCAGGGGGTTTGGTTGGAGAGGTCCTTGCACACCATGCTATTTGAGGAGCAGGACTCAGTTTCCCTGGAAAACCAGTCAGTCCATCCAACAGCACTGCACTGTCCCTGGGAAACCTCCCAGGTGCATGTCCTGTGAATTACTGCCTGCTAAAAGAGGGCAAGGGAAGAAGCATATTGCGGAAAGCAAAAGTAGAATTTTTTTTTCCTCACAGTAGGACATGGCTGAGCATGGGGAGAACTAGATATGATACAGAGGGTGTTGTGATTAGGTGTACGGGAAGGTAACGGTACCAAAAAATGTTAAACAGGCTGGGGTTGCTGAGGCTGGAAAGGAGTCAAGGTGGGATGACTGAGGTGTATAAATACTGAAAGATCTGGAGATGGTGGGTGGGGCATAACTGCCCTCTCCTGCCTCAGCACAAAATGAAGAGCACCTCTTAAACCAGCAGGCGGCAAGCAGAAAATAAATAGAGGAAGTCCTCTTTCGCACAGTGGAAATTAAACTCTGTAACTTATTGTTACAGGATGCTGCCAAGGCCAAAACCCAACTGGATGTGAGAAGGGTTGTATGAGGGCTGCACCAAGGATCACCACTAAACCTCGCAGCCGCCTCAGCTCAGCGAGTCCCTGAGGCTCTGGCAGCCAGGCACAGAACCAGGAGAGAGGAAGGAGCACCCAAGAATGACTCACATTTCCTACTCCCTTTCTTAAGCATTTCTGGGAACATTAAGGAACTCCTTGTACTGGGCCAAGGTACAGACTTCGCTGTGCAGAGCACAGGGTCACCTGGACTATTGTTCTGACCTGCTCTGGCCATTCTTTTGCATTCGTATAACAAAGAGGGGCATTGTTTTCTGATGTGACTAAAGGCTGGTAAAGATGCTTGTGAAATTATCATGCTTGCCAAAAATACCTTTCAGAGGTCTAAAATTGCTCTGGACAATTTAGCCTTAATTCAGAAAATGATGTTATTAAAAAAAAAAAAAAATTACAAGAAGAGAAAAACTGAACTACCAGAACCACTCATGTCAACTTTCTTGAGTGAAATTATTTTTTTTCCAAAACATCAGTATGAGTTAAAAGCCTGGTGTTATGAAAATTAATTGTAACAACCTAAACATTCTATTAGGTTGAGCACAGCCTGGGGGACGGGCTTGATATCTTTCTGTTTCAGGTTGCTAAAAGGAAAGAGAGAAGCATCTAACCTGGTCCCACGTTTCTGGGATGTGTTTTAGGGGAGCAATGCCCGACATCAGAAGTGCTGTCACTGAGAGCCTGTCCCAGCACAGCATGGAGGAGCTGCCACCCCATCAGTGAAGCCTCCCCCAGTCACGGCCACGTGCACAGGAACACAGGGCAGGAGACTGAGCGGGCAGGGCTGCACACCTCCAGGAGCAGTGGTGGCCAGGACTGAGAAACCCAGCAGTCTGGCACATGCTGAAGAAGAGACATCTGTCCTCCCAGGAGTAGAGGATTTCCTGAGAGAGGGGAGGCTGCAGCATCCTTGCTCCAGTGGTAAAGACCCCTCCAGGGGTGGTCCATGAATCTCCCTCCTGTGTTACAGATGGGCTGCCTTGGCTCAGCTGCCAGCAGAGGCTTTGGTGAGAACATTACTCCTCAAAACACCTGCCCCACTGCCCATAGCAAACGCCAGGCATGCATATTCCACAGGGAAGAGGCCAAGGGAGCAAAACTTGTTTTTATGGAGTGACAAAGGCTGCCAGATGGGCTGACAACACACCTGGGAGGCAGCAGCAGCATTTGGGGGTGAGCAAGTGTCTTCTGGGGTTCTGCAGGAGTAGGCTGGAGGTCTATGACCATCTAGGGAAAAATCACTTCCTTTACCTTGAAACCACAGAGTGGTGACTGACCTCTTACACTTCTGTGTGAAAGAAAAAGGTGATAATTCAATCCTCGTGCCAATAGATGAATGGAAGGCAATGCACACGTGCACCAGAGGAATTCCTAGAGGTAGTCCGATCAGCAAAATTATCATGCAACTCAGAACTGTCCAAGCAGGAAGAATTGCCAGGTTTTCCAACACTAATTACCAGCTGTCTGAAACCATGACATAATCAGCAGGCAGTGAATCGCTTCAGTAGTCATATCCTGAGAAGAAGAACCAGATGCACTAAGTATCCTTCTGAACTATAAACCTCTCATACTCTGTCAGCTCTCTGAAAGAGTGTTTACAAACACACTGCTGTTCAAAGCTGGACATATTTTTTCAGAGGAACAGAGGAAACTAAAACAAGAAAAGAAATTACCTTGACAAGTAGGTTTACTATAATGATGCTTTTGTTAAGCCTGTAAAAATGGCAGCTGTTGGTACTATTTATAATCCGTTTGAAAGGAAGGAAGGAAGGGGGTAAACTAGTGAAATGGTGTAACGATCGAGATTTTTACAGTTAATGTAATTTCAAGAAAAGACAGAAAAGTCACAGATTTAGATAGCTAATATTGTGGAGCCTTAATTGTCACATTAAGACCAAGCTTCCACTGACTACAGGAGGCAATAAATCAGTCCAGCAATTAAAAAGATGAACTTTCTCCATACTCTTCCCCTTGAAATCAGTGCAAGCTGCTGAGTGATCTGGCTGTCCTCCAACAGAGCACTCTGACATTCATAATCCAGCCAAAGACACCAACTCAGGTGTTTATTGGTAATCATGTACTTAAATGTGTTGCTGGACCAAGGCCGAAAGGACTAGCGAGTTGCAGCCTGCAGCTCTCTGCACCCACTGGACATGGGGATGTGGATGGGGACGTGGATGGGACATTCCACGTGGATGGCAATTTCTTGGCTTGTGGGTCACTGGTGGTCCCTGAGGCATGGTGAGGTCATCTGCAAAATGTAATCTGCTGTCATTTTGCTTTGAGCCATACACAGGGTTTCCTATACACACAGAATGGGAAAGCAAACCGAAGAAAACCAGGGACATTTTAACCTGGCTTGGTTGGTGTTCTTGTAAACAAGAAGCGGCAACATAGTGTTAAATGATTTAATTTTCCCAGTGTGGGGGAGGTTCATCCTTGGATTACAATTTGTCAGGCCTTCACATTATCAGAAGTAATTAAAAATCAAACTGTAAATAATTTCCTGTTGACTGACTAGTCACATGCCAGACAAATCTCTGGAGGATGTAGTTGTTCCTGTAAAAGAAAGAAGGAACCCTTTCTGGATTGTGAAAACAGGTGAAAAAACCCTCAGAATTATTTCTTCTGCTCCCAGAATAGTAACCAGAATTAGACTATGACCTTTCCAGAGCGATGTGTGTAATTAAGGAAATCAAAGCTACTGCTATTTCTCCAAGGCAAAAGAAAAAAATACCCTATTTTGATCACATTTTCTTCTTTTTATAAACCGTGAAAGCCTGGATGTTCAGTAAGTTTAGACTGATGTTCCCTCTGCAAAAGAGGAAGCACACTACTTCACATAAAAAGGAATGTGGGGGAAATAAAAAAATACCTGAATGAAACATCAGCTCCAATATACCCCTGTGATGTCTTGGCTTTTGTAGTATTCAAATGTAGAGGTTATTTTCACCTCCTCAGCTGCCTTATGAATTCCCTCAGGGATTGTGATTTGAGCTTCAAAGAGCAAAAAGGAAAAAATTCTCTTTTTTTTATAATGAAAGCAGATAAAATGGACAGAGGCAAGAAAAGCTCCTTTTGTTCTGATCTTTCAGACCTCAAAACAAATTTCAATTCATGCAAATATGCACTTAACCCTCTCACAAATCAAGGGTATGCATTCTATTTATGTTTCTAAAATGTATTTTAATTTTAATATTACATGTATTATTTTCCTTTCTGGTATTGGAAAATGTTGTTGCTTCTATTTAGATAATATATGTTATTCCTGTTCTGTGTTGTTATTTATTGAAGCTTAAGCTGTTACGGTCTCTTACATAAACCCTTCTTAGCACATGGATTATTGATCCTATAATCCATAATAATATTGTCTATTCTGTCATCCAGCTGGCAGCAATAAACACTAAAAACACACATTCTAAAATTTATTGTGAAATTCTATTTGAACAAAAACCAAACCTAAAACAATAAACATGGTCAGCAAATGGCACTTGTAAATAAATATTGTGATTTCTCTCTAGAAGAGAGAAAGACAGTAGACCATATTATTTGATTTATGGTTTATTAAATTTTAGGCTTAAAACCAAAACAATTATTTAGTCATGTAGACACCCTACAGTATTAAGTTTGTTTCATTTTGTGCTCTCAAAATCATATTTTTTACCCTTCTGAGGAAAATGCTTTGTTGCCTTAGATTGTTTTGAAGGGCTCAACAAAAGCTGTAATGTAGAGCAGTTTGACCAAACAGGGAAATTTTAGCAGGGCTTCATAATCTCTACCTGACACTTAATCTCTGCCATGGGCAAGAGCTACAAGCCTGGATTTAGAGTGTGCCTTGATTTTGAGGTTAGCCTGTGATGCCATCACCTGCCAATTTCAGCTTGCTCTGGAGTAGGTCTGGAAGGCTCCTCCTGTCTGTCCATGGGGACAAATTTTGCTGTTGAAGGAGATGTGGCCTATTGGAGCACTGCTGCTGTCCCTGTGGGAGCTTAGACACTTCTCTCTTCCAACCCAGCATCCTCGCAGGTTAATGGGGTGTTGCAAGCTGCACATCTGATTTTCAGTCAGTCCCAAATCTGGACTTTTTTGTAAAAGTGTGCTATATGTAAAACCATCAAAAAACTGAGTAGAATTCTAGGTTTGACAGTAAGTCTGTGCAAGATTTCAACTTCACAGAGATGTGAAGGGTGCGTTATGCCATCTCCTAAGGGTCCAGCTGTGATGTTGAGAGCACATCTGAGACAGATCACTGTCCAGCATCACATTCACTCCCTGTTTCTGGTGCTCTTGGAGTTAAAAAACAACCCACCATGTCAGGAAAAAAATCGATCTGTCTCAGTGATAATGGGCTAGAAATAGGCTATTGTTTACTTGCATCAAATCTAGGAATGGGAATCCTGAAAGCCTGAGCTGCAAGGAGTCTGCACGTCGCCTGTGCTTGGGGCTGTGCAGCTTCCCGGCTCACTATGGTAGCACCTCAGTGGAAGCACTGGAAGAGCATGAAGCAGGTTTGATTTGTTCCTCATTATCTAATGTTTTGGCATGGCTTGGGGGCCACAAGCCCCCAGGTGCTCTGCAGCACCCTGAGGTCAGCTTGGGAGCTCATGACAGGGCACAACTCCTCTCCACAGAGAAGCCAGAGCCTTCTGTGAGGAGGCCACGCAAGGGTTTTGAAGCAATGTCCCCTGTTTTTCCCTGTGGGAAAGTATGGATAGCTAGTTTGAAGATCTCTGTCAAGGCTTCTGTAAAAACCCAACTGGAGCTCCAACAGTGGGTAAAACTGAAGAGTCTAACACAAATCTGAACAAAATACATTCCGTTTTAGAAAACTTATGTCCCTATCTTATCTGCAGCAACATGTGGCTGTTTGCCTGGATTTATTCACATTATTTTTTATTTGCATAGCTGTTAGAGTAAGTTCTTCATAAATCATTTGTGGTTGGGGAAAGTTCCTAAAATCACTCTACCCTGGGAAATATCCAAACAAGGTAGGAATTGTTTCATGCAGGCAGATAATTAATTTCTTCTGGTAAATCTAAATATCTGGTTAAGTTGGTCCTGCCTCTGGTGATCAGTTTCCCTCTTCAGAGGTGGTTTTTTCTCTCCTGCACAGAACCTCCAGCTCTCAACATTTCCTAAGCCAGTGGCTGTCATCCCACCATGCCTGCACTTTGCAGTGCACATCAGATGTGAGACAGGGCAGCACACAACTGGTGAAGGACCTTACAGATGAGATGATTAACCTACAAAAGTTTTAGATTCTTATTTTTCAGATATATTCTGAAGTTCATGTATCTTTTTCATAAGGAAGAAATATGTCTATGAAGCAAGTGTACGCATCTGTCCACTCGCACTTCACAACTTTTTAGCCCATCAATTTCAACGAGGTGGATTTGATAGGATAATGATCTGCAATATATTTAATTTTCTAAGTTTCAAAAAAAGGTATGGAACAGGACCCCATTAGTTCTTCAAATGGGAAATGAATGAGACCAATTTGTATTAAATGGCAGAGAATCCATACAGAAGAACTATCATGACTGCCATAAATGTAAAAAGTGCTTTGGTAAGAAATTGCAGTGCACTGTATACCTGAGACACAAAGCTATAGGAAACCAGGTACCATTAGTCCTACTGATCAAGGACTAGCGTTTGGGAGGGAGACAATGGGGAACAAGTTTATGCAGGGATGTCACTGACTTGGGATGATTATGTCAGGAGGTTGGCTCTGGTTGTGACAGGTGAGTCAGAGGCAGCTGATTTAGCACTTTAATTCACTATTCTGCTTGGTGAGAAAAGTAATGCTTGCAAAGAATGTATAATGTTTCTGGTGAAGACTTTTATACATCTGCATGAATACAGCCAAGGTTTTCAAATCTCAAATACATGTATATTAGAGGGAGGTCATATTCCCACTTCTCTTTCATAAGGTCCATATGTCCCCCTTAGACACATAGTCACGTTTACCTTGTCAAATCCTTCCTTTTACTTGTGGATCAATTAGTCTTATTTCTATACTGTCTCCATCCAAATTCTTTCATTAAAAAAAATCACAAAAGAGGAAATAAATCACATTAAAACCCCATTCAGCATGGTTGTATCACGATAGTTATGTTACTATGGAAACATCTATGTGAAGAGACTATGATACTCTTGAAGACTAGCATTTTATCCTATATTTCGAATTATGTCATCAGACTGGGTTTTCAGTGGCATAAACTGACATAACCACAGGAAAATTAAGTGATTTATAATGGATAATGATGTGAACTGGCAATTATTTGAGAAAAAAACCCTATAAATTTACATGATGGGGTGTCTGAATCTAAAACTGCTGCTGCCCCATGCATATTTGAAAGGCTGGATTAAGTTCTGCTTGAATCACCCTGGAATAATTGTTGTTTCCTAATGAATCCCAGGATTCAAGTGAGCAGCTGGAAAGCACACAGTCTCTGACTTAGACTGATTTTAACTAGATAGGGGACTCAATGTGGTGCTGTCTGGCAGCAAAGGCTACACTGGGACATGGGCACCTGTGCCTTTTCTCCCCACTGGTGTCTCTGCATGTTCAGGCCTCACCATGCTCGTCATTCCTGCTCTTTCCACACTGTGTGTTGGGCATGTTTCCACACATTGCAGCCATCCTTTCATTTGTAAAGTCCCCAAATCAGCACAGCCTCTGCACTTTACAGAGGAGCATTTCTGGTCAGTGTCCCCTCAATCTTCTCAAAGGCTCTCCAGGTATGGCTGGCTTGTTTTCATCTCCCTGTTCCTGCTGGCGTCTTGTGCCTAGCAACAGATACTGGAGGTGTACAGTAGTAAAGTATCTGCAAAATATCTTAAAATGTTTTGTGTAGTAGTTATTATTTTTTGTACCAGCAAAACAATTGCATTTGATAGATGGCCCAGTCTCTCAAGAAAGTTCTCCATTTTGATTCATTTTGATAAACTGCATGGCCTTTATGGAATCAAAATTCTTTCAAGGTCACAAAGAAAAAATAATTCCTATGTCAAGTGTAAAAATTTTATTGATAAATGTGGTGGAATTATTTAAAAGATTAAAAGCAAAATGTAAAGTAAAAGTTGGTGCGCAAGACTTAGTTTTGGCCATGTGTTCTTGGATTGGTAATAAAGCAACATAAAATAAGTCATCAGGGACAAAGACCTTCAAAACAAATGTATAACCACTCATGCATTATAACAGTTCATGCACAATAGCACTTACATGAAGCATGGTATCAGTTCCCTCTTCAGGAAAAATTCATCTATTTTAACAACCCGTGGTTGTTAAAACTTACCATTAAAAACTCCCGCTGACACATTCTGAACTAGGTGAGATCCCCAAGTGAGGGACTTGAAGCAGAAGTGCTCCATCTTCAGTCTCAGGGCCCCATCTGCCCTCACTCCTGTGTACTCTGGAGCCCAGGCTGTGGGTCAGCTGTGGAGCAGGCAGTGAGGATGGAGCACAGACCAGGGACCAGGTTGGAAGATCAAGTCTGTCTGAGTCTGCATGGCATCTCAGCCCAACCTCAGTGCGTGCATGGGACTGCTCTGGGGGGGACTGGTTCGCCTACCCAGTCAAGCAAAATATGCAGTTTTCTGGAAGATATTCTTATATCTTCACATATTTTGAAATAGCATCTAATATTATGTATGTGATGGAATATAATTGTAGGCATACAGTTCAGTGATCTGAGTTTGGGTGTACTGATGTCACTATATGATCTCATGTTTTGCAGTCAGGTCTGCAGGTGCTGCAGATGAGCTCAGCTCCAATAATTGCAAGGTGAATCCCTCTACATCTCTGGGTAAAACAGTCAGTCCTAAAAAAAATAACACAGAGTGCTCCTTCAGAAGCTGGTGGTAGTTAAGGGAAACCATATAAGATTGGCTCCAGTGAAATAATTTACAAGAAATAATCCTTTTACCAATTAAACTTGAAATATTGAAAGTGTTAAATCAAGGGAAATAGTTTTCCTCTTCCACTTATTCAACAAAACATACTTCTGCCACATCTTGCTTTCAACTCTGTCTCAATTAAATGCGTGCCATTATTTTTAACTTATTTCTTTTTTAAAAAAAAGATAACAAGGAGAGGGGAAAGGGAAGAATAAACAAAAAAGTGAAAATGAGGAGAGAAACTGTGGCTTTGCCTTGTTCTTCTGCATTAGGGGAAAAAAAAAAGTGACTCTGGAGTTTCTTGTAAACTAAGTTGCATATCATTTGCTACCATGTTGATAAGGGAAGTGATCTCAACAATGTGCCTTGTGTACCATCTAGATTGTACAGGAACTGCTAGGAACAGGGAGGAGACAAATTGTTAGCAAGCCAAAGTGAATGTGGTGCCAGTGCTATGACTTTGTAACTGAAGCCATGCAAATTGGGAAGGCTCCTGTCAGATTGTTTCAACCCCCTTTCTTTCTCTATAGATTTCTCGTCTGACCACACATCAAAAGCTTTTTCAGTGTTGTTGTTGTTGTTGTGGTGACTCCCACTGTAAATGTCTGTTTTTTCCACCAGACGTGTGGCCTTGTAGGAACAGGGGATACTAGCAGCAGACTCCAGAAAGTTAAGGGAAGAATGTTTCATCTTGTACTTGCTTGATTTATTTCCAACAGTAGCAGTAGAGCTCATTCTCCTCTCCATTATAATGCTGTCAATTCAATTGCAATTTCTTTCATTAATAATGTAATTATTAATAGTAACTCATAATTTTCCTCATGGCCCTGGGAATTGTTAAAATTTACATAAAGGAATCCTCGTATTTGGCTATAGTACCCTTCAGTGAGTCTATGAAAAATTATCTGTTCTTTCTTGTCAGGAAGTGGCTGTGAGACTGATGATTTGATTTATCTTTTGTATATCATCATTTCTATTCAGACTGAGATTCAGATACTAAGTGAATTTTTTTGCACATTCTTAAGATTCCTAATGAATCGAATAGACATTCATAAAAGGTCCAAAATTTAAATTTGATGAAATCTAGAATGTGTCCACATAAGCTATTTACATTACTCAAGGGCAATTAAGATAATGATAGTGGAATTTGGATAGTCCGGTACTTTTACGAGTCTTCACTTTCACTTTTGAATCAAAACTATTCTTACCAAACATGGAATCCTATTCCCAGCATTTCAACTATAGATTTGAAGGAGACAAGTAATTCCCGTTAATCTTTGGAATGCACGAAACTCAAAAAAGACATGAGAAAAATGTTAGAAGGGCTGGGAAATGTTATTTTCATTCTGTCTTTTTGGTTTTGTGTGCACTAAGATGATCCCTCCTTCTCAGTCACACTGTTGGATGAACTCTGCAAAAGGGCATTTGTGTTTCAATAGTGACTGAGTGATGCGGCCAAACATGACTTTACTCCCTGCAAAGTTCGTATTTTCAGCTGAGTGGAGAAAAAGAAAATTCTTTCTTTTCAGCTAAGGTTCTCAAAATATTTGTTGTTTCCAAACTCCAGCCAACATGATTCACATTAAAGCCATACACAAACTAAAAGGCAAGTGAGATCATCCATCTGCAAAATTTTCACCAAAACTGCCAAAAGGGAAGGATTTGTGCTGGCATAAAACAACATCTAGAGTATTCCCTTCTTTCTGATACTAGCACAGTTTAGTATTCCTGCCAACAACATTGTAGTCTCAAGGGCACCTTGAAAGAAAAAACAAAAACTGTTAAAAATTAGTGATAAAAATACCCTTCTGGAAAAAAAGTTAAAAGAGCTCTACTATTTTTGGAAAGGGTTGGTTTGTTTTCCTTTTTTAATTAAATTTTTCTAAGGAATTAATAGTCTAGGGATTCAAAGGGAAACAACAGCAGGGTTACATGTGCTCACAGTGTGGAGTATCTTGTCATCTCAAAGGTTCCCAAGCAGTTGGTCCACAGAGATTTGAGAGGTCACATAGTTTTAACGCTTCCCCATCTCCTACTGCTTAATCTCACTTGTAATATCTAAAAATACACATCTTGCTTTCCCAGTATAGCTTTCCCATGTAAACTTGGACTTGCTGCCATTATCCCAGGACATGGTGATGTTCTGCAGGGTGGGAGAACAGAACATGCATTTGCCAACTGGAAGGGAGACAGTTTCTGAATGGAAGGGGGGGGTTTCCCTGAGATAATGTTTCTATTCATTCTGGGAACTTACCAAGGACATTTTTACTAAATAGCATTCAGATTGGTTTCAGACACCTCTGCAAAAGGAATTCTGTCTCTCTGGTCAGGAAGCTGAGCTAGGCAGCCCCTGTGGGAAGCAAGAAAGAGCTGAGGTGTCTGTGCCTGGTGCATTTTATGCTTATGCATGACAACCACTGCTTAAAAAAATGAAGCAAGCCAGAGAATTAGAATTTCTTACAGAGCACCTCAGGGAATGCTATTCACTGGAAGGCATATCTAAATTGTCTACTCTAATCAGTTCGTTCTTGTTTTAAATATTTTGAGGACATAACTATCTTGCTCCAGTAAAACATACCAATGACTTTAAACAATTCTTCCACTGTCACACACTAATTTTAGCACACAATTTTGCTTTAATTTGTTATTTTCTATAATGACCTTCAACTTCCCAAAGTACACCCCAGGTCTTTGGCAAAACTGTTTTCATGCACAAAAATTTCTGTAAGAATATTGCCTGTTTCTCTCCATGAAGATCTGCTGTACTTTACTAGAATGTTGCTGGGGAAACAGGGCCTCCTAGTCATATTTCACATGATGCCTACAATTAGTCTGTTAGCAATTTGGACTGGATGGCTCTTTCACTTGGTACATCTGTTAACAAATTTCTTTAGATAGATAATTTATCTACACATGTGTTTTGAACAAAATAGAATCACATACTAGACCTCACTGACAATTATTTTCTCTGGAAGTGTTTTTCCATTTAGTATGTTCAAAAAGAGTTGATCTTTTTGACTCAAGAAGAGTCAATCTTCTCGAGACAGTGGTTCAAATAGGTTTATTAATATCTCAATCTAAATTAATTTATACAAAAATATCTAGATTTTGAAAGAATGCTTTCTCTCAGGATTTGGGTTGATTGCACTTTAAACCATTTCTTATTTGACTACCTAAGCAACATGTATGGAGGTAAAGGAAATGCACTAGCTTACTGTTAAGTAATCAAACTTGATTGAGATGATGTGAACATAAAAATGGAGTTGTATCCATGCATCTCACACTAAGACTCACTGAGTCTGATTTGATCTAAGGAAAGTACACACCATTTAACTGTGTCTTTAACCTGCTGTTTTTGTCAAAATATTAGGAACTCCAGGGTCAGGGAACACTGTCTTCCCCGGAGAAAGTCAGCTACCATTTCCCTAAGAGTCAAAATAGGAAACAAATGGAGGGAACAGCAATGACTTGGGGAAGCAGTAATGTATGAGCTGTCTGTGTCTTGGTATATTATGTCCGGGTTAGGGAGAGAGGAGAAAAAGGAATTCTGGAAAACAAATCTGTTGAGCTGGAGAACTGCAGAAAAATGCAGTCTCACTTTTAGACTACCAAAAAAATAAAAAGATGGCCTCAGTGGACCGGAACTTTGTGATCACAGGAACACAGGTAGAATCACCTGTTCTTTCTGCTATGTGACCTCACCCACTAAACAATCTTCAAGTTTTTTATAGTCATCCCACTTCACAGCCCACAGAAGCTGTTCCAAGCAGGTAAGGAAAGAAAACTTTTGCAAAATTTTAAGGCCATTTCAGACATCATTCATGATCAAAGTGAGGCATCTTGCCTTTAATTCAGGTGCTTCACAAAAATTGGGTACTCTTCCAAGCAGAATGAATTGCATTATACCTTCATCTCATCTTGATAATTTTCTTTTCTGAGCAAAGACTCATTAGCCTCTTATACATGCATGGCATCAATCCCTTGTGGCAAGGAATTGAAATAAAATCACTTATGAACTCCTTGGCTTACATCCAATGTTTTCCAGTGCCCTCCGAGTAGCTGCAGTCAGAAGCAAGGAAAATCTACAGTTTGTCCAAAGAATTTTCAGTGTTTACGGCATATGAAAGCAATGCTTTCTCTACAAGACAATGTTATCATTTTTGAAAATGTTATTTTTAAAAGTAGTATACTAAAAATAACACAGTACAGCCTAGTAGCAGACTACTCACTTTAGCTCCTTTATAAATACACTTTTCCGGATTAAAAAAAAAATTGTCACTCCAGAACAACTCATAAGGTAGTTTAAGCCTGTTTGGAGACAGGACAGAGAGAACTGTTTGAAATTAAAAAAAAAAAAAAAAAAAAAAATCAAGGTCCTACATTCTGGAATACAGGTCAAAGTTGGTATCCTCCTCTCTACTCAGTTCTTGTGAGGCACAATTGGAATGCTGTTTCCAGTGCTGAGTTCCTTATGACAAGAGACACTGGAGCTCCTGGAGTGGGTCCAGTGGAGGGCTATAAATACAATCAAGGGACTGGAGCATCATTCTTACGAGGGACCCGGCCCTGTTCAACCTCAAGAAGGGATGGATGAGAGGGGAAGTCATCAATACGTATGAGTGTCTAATAGGAGGAGTCAGAGGATGGGCCCAGGCTCTTCTAAGTGGTGCTGAGCAACAGGACAAGAAAAAACAGCAAAAACTGATGCACTGAAAGTTCTGAGGGAGAACTTCTTTACTGTGTGTGACAGAGCCCTGGAACTGGTTACTCAGAGAGGCTGTGGAATCTCCCTCATTGGAAGTGTTCAGGAACTGTCTGGATTCAATCCTGTGCAATGTACTCCAAGGTGACCTTGCTGAGCATGGGCCAGATGACCCATTGTGCTCCTTTCCAACCTGACCCATTCTGAGATTCTATACATGAAAATGGATCTGACTCTGCCGTTACAAGGCAGAATTCCAGAACATGAGCAGGTATATTCCAGCACTACAAATGTTAGAATTATTTTATACAGACTCCTTACAGATAAATATGCAGATTTAAGGCTTAATGAAACCTACAGAAACCAGTGGAAGCTCTTCCACTAGACATGTTCCTAAAACTTTTAAGAAGTCACTGTGTAAATAGAATCAGATCAAAGGATATGGATGCTGGATTAGGCAAGCAGCAGATTACAAAACAACATTAGCATTTGCCCTTTGTAAAGGTTAAATATGTTCCTGTCTTAAATATTGCATCTATGTTCCCATGAGGACCATCCATTAAAAAGATTTTGGATTAAAATGGAAACAGGACCAGAATACAAACAGAAAGAATTTTTTTAAAAACTTCAGAGCAGACATTATTAGAAATAAATCACTCAGAAAACTTTTGAAGAATCATAAGTCATTAACAGTCTTCGAAAAAAGGAGAATGCTCTTTCAATTAATAAAGTCTTTCAAAACTAAATGAAAGTGATCTGTATGTATTAAACCCTCCAGATTTCAAGAAACTTTCACCTCACTCAGTACCATTACAAATGTGGTGCTCAGAAGCTTCAGCAGTCAGTCTTTGAGAGTGCACATTTTCAAAGCAGCCACTTTCATCAAGTATTTTCATTCTTAAGTCACTGAAAAACAGATGAAGCAAAATGTTCCTGATCTTTTTCGTTTTAATTTGAAATTCAGAGGAAGGTATGGAATATCTGGGGAGAGAGTTCTCCTATCTCATATTAGACATCTGCCATATCAGTGTATGAATTAGTCACCCTAGACTCTGTCTGATGTCAGAGGCAAAAAATGAGTTCTTAACCTGACTTGTCTTGAGCAAATGCTCAGGTTTCAATGGATAAGTTGAACTGTTTCTTTCTATTGATCTGGGAAGAGGAGTGGAGGTATCTGGCTCTTCTGTGGACACCTAGACTGCAGGACAGCCACATTGTGCCTGCTGAGCACTAAGCCAGCCTGTTGTACTTGACCATTAATAGCTTTGATCCTTCAGCTCCTTCTTGACCTCATACAAAGATCACTTTGCTGGTGTTCCAAAATAAGTTAATTCCTCTATAAAATTCAATATGACAGCTAGTGGAAATTAGCAAAGGCCTTTAGAGGTTAAAAAGAATCCCACCCACTTGTTCTTATGGGCCACTAGTATTTTTTAAACATTCAACCATGCTCAGAAGCTCTTGTGCAAAAAATGAGTAAATCTTAAGAAAGGGAAGGAGTGGATACACCTAAGCATGTGCTTGTAACCTCTGGAGAGAAAAAGAGAAGAAGATACATAGTACTGCAAGTCTGAATTACCTGTCAGGAACAACCTCTCATTCACCATAAATACACTTATACAGTGAATTCCCTGAACTTGATATACAGTGTGATAATAAATAGCATTGAGTGGTCCTGGATTGCTCTTATAATCCCTCTGCAGGGATTCAGTATAGGAATCGCATACATGCAATGGACATCAAAAAAAGAGGAACCAGACTACAGCCTCCCAGAAATGGCCATTTATGTGCTTAGAAGAAACATGAGTGGAACAAGCTTAACAGTACAATAAATCACATGCAGATCACAGTCTGGAATCATCCAAAAGAAAAAGCAAAAGGAAAAAAACTATTTGGGTACTCAGGCATTGCCTAGCACAGTCTTTAAGTTTACATGCAAAAGGAAAAAGCAAGTAGCATTATACAGTGAACATAATATGTTCAAATATCTAGTTCTGCCCATTATTTCATACTGTTACAAACTTTTCATGGTTGATTTATACTCTTGGACAGGTCAGTACATATATTCTCACTGCAGATGTGTGGTAAGTAACCATTATACAGAATTATTCTATGTTACCATTATAAAACTATGTTTTAAAAGGCACGGTAATATTTCTTTAATAATAAATTAGTAGCTCACAGACGCATGACTGAAGAATATCTGTAAGTAATATTGTCCCTGCAAAACAATATAAGTAGTGGAATCGCAAAGCAAATCAAATTGTTCTGGCATAATGAAATGCTTACTGAATTGTAGGGTCAAATTGAAGTAGAGAATTCAAACCCAAGGAGAATATAAAAACAAAATTACCAGCATGCTTAGTAAAGAACACATTTGGTGATGAAATGACTCTGTGTAAGATGTCCATCACATGACTTCAAAGCTCCCCCAGCTTCTCCTCCTGTGCTCCACTCCCACTGCCTTGGCAGAATTTCCCTGAACTCTCTCTAGTTTGTCCATTTCTTTCCTTCATTGAAAACCCAAAACTGGATGCAATATTCTAGGAGTGGCCTTAAAAGTATTGCACAGAGGAAATAAATTGTTTTCTTGGCATGTTGAATATAGTTCTGTTGATATAGCTGAGGATGCTGGCAGTCTTTCTCTCTGCCAGTACTCCCTGAAGGATCATGTTTGTCCTGAAAGCCACCAGAACACCTGGTCTTGTCCAGGAGAGCTGCTCCCTAGTCTAGCCCATCCGGGTACAGGGGGTTAGTCCATGCCAAGTGCAAGCCTCTGCACTGATAATGGTTGGACACCATAAGGCTCCTTTTGGTCCGTTCTTAGTGCTGGTCCCTGGAGTATTGACTGGTGCCAACAATTTGGCTTCATCTCCAAACTTGCTAAGAGTGCACTCCTTCACGTCCTCCAGGCCACTGATAAATGTACTAAACATCACAAGCAGGTCCCAGTGCAGATCCCTCTGGAACTGGACCTGTAACCAGTCTCCAGCTGAAGCATGAACATTTAACCATCCCCTCTGAGCCCAACCATGCAGCCAGTTCTTCAAATGTCTGGTACTCCTCTCAGTTACTGCTGTGGTAATTTCTATTCTCTTCAGCAAACCACCTGCCTTTCTGATTTCAGGACCACTGATGTGGATCTGAAAAACAAAAATTAAGGTTTGTCACTACTGTTTACTACCAGCGATGTCCTATAAAAACCCACAGCTCTACTGTCAGAGAGTCAATGGTAACTTACTCTGTCTTCAGCAACAGACCCACTCATCACTGTTTCATTGGTGAATTCTCAAGGATATATCTCTCTAAAGCATTTTTTTTCAGAAATAAAGACAGATTAAGATTTCTTGCCTCCTTTCCTATTGCTCCCCCCCACCCCCCCTTTGGCTGAGTTGGTACTGTTCTTGGTGTGACTGACTGAGGAGGCAGGAAGAGCAGTGTGGAGATGGGACCTAGAGTGAAGGGGGAACAAAGAGCTGGGAATGTCTGAAACTGGTGTCCCATGAGACAAAAACGTACAATGGAATGTTACATACTACTCTTACTCCTGGTTTACCTGAAACACAACCATACACACAAACACAGTGTCTGCAAGGTGATTTTTGACTTCCAGGATTCTTTTCCAAATCTCACCTGGCAACAACAATAGTAAGCATGAAACTCTGTGCTGAATTATTCTGTTTCCTGTAGCATCTCTGCAGTAGCATTCAGGTCAGAATGAATTACAAGCACTAGAAATCCCTCCAAATCCGAGCTAATTTACACAGAAAACTTCCCAAGCCAAATGTTATTCAAGCTCCTGAACAGGGCATTGAATTGTGAAGTTGTGTGAACACACAAAAAAGGCATGACATCACCCAGACACTCGTATTTGTTCAACTCTCTTTAAGGGAACATTTGTGTTTTTTTCAATAGTAAGGGTGCCATGGCTCTCAGAAGGGACAGAAGTTGTTTTCTCAGGAACCATCAACCAAGGTTCCTTTCTACTCTTTGGGAATGCCCTTTCAGTTCCTGATAGCAGTTATGTGCCAAAGGGGCTCAGCAGGCCTTTTTAGAGACTGTCACTAGTGATCAAGGAATGTTGCACTATTTCCTTCCCTGAAAGGCCCTTTTCCTCTCCTTGAAACTGCTAAATCATCCCTGCCAGCTCCTAGAGCTTATAAAGTTATTCTGAGTCACAAATCAGTTTCCATCCCATTGGACCAAATTATACCCAGGAGGAATGGTCATATACTGTGCCTGTGCTTTCTGGAGAAAAGTGCTTAGAGAGGAAGATAACATTCCACTCTTTTCGCAAGCAATCTGTTCACCTACATCCCTATAACATTCCCAGCCAAAGAGCCCTTGGCTGAAGTTTAAAGAATCAAGGGTTGCCTATCTAAATGGCTCTTTGATATGACTCAGGGGGACATGGGGAGGGGAGAATTTGGTTTCATATCACCAATTTGCCATTTCAGAGAATGAAGATTAGTATTAACATTCTTCCTGCCCTTTGTTGAACACCTGTAGTAAGGAACAGGACATGAGGATTGTTACATATTTTAGGGTGAAGAGAGAAAATAGATACTTGGAAAGAAATGGGGGAATATCTAGGATAATTTATATTCCTTTAATAAAACCCAAACAAACAAGCTGCTATATGCTGCTCAATTTTAGCAAGTATGACTGCGGAGGCTGATATCTCTGCATCACACATCTAAGTACTGTAAGAATCAATTATGAAGAGCTGGGAACATGCTTCCAAATAAAATAATAGTTTAATAAAGTCCATCTGGTGATAAGACAGCAAGAGGGAGTGTCAGTATGAGCCTAGAGAAAGTGATTAAAACATAAACAGGATGTGATGGAGGAGGCAAATAATCTAAAATAATTTTATTTTTGCAGAGTTTCATTAGATGGCTTTTCTGTTACAGCAGCTGTTTTGCTTGATGCCAGCTGCTGCATCCCACTCTAACTCAAACACACCCCTGGTATTTAACTGTAAGGCTTGTTATGCTTGTATGGTTTAATTAGTACTCATTAACTGATCAAGATGACAGGGCACAGATTAGAAACCTAAGGTCTCATGGCCATCCTACTGAGGATAGGAGGCCACTTATACCCAGCTATGCTCCCACAGCATGTGATGCATGCATAGATATACTGCTCTACTGATCCTCTTCTCTGCTTCCCTCATAGACTGAGGAAACATCCACCAGGTGTTCTTGAAGAAGCCCTAAATACCCAAAGATACCTGCAATAATCACTTGTTTAAATTCTCAAACAAGGTAACACAGAAACTGCTGTCTGTCATGGCTGGGTAAGCCATGCCATAGCTGCCCATTGGAGACAAAGGGGAAACTTAACTTTTTCACACAAGCAGCCTTCAGAAATACACATTAGTATTCATGATTGCTTGTTTTTGCATCTTTTCTTTTCCAAGAGCTGCACAAATCACACATATTTTCCCTCTAGCCTTGACCAAATGTCCTGTGGCACCATTAAAATAATAATCTTCATCACACATGCTCACATTCCCAGAACTGTGTTTTTGTGCTTTTAAAACTCTTTCTTAGACTGTTATTTAGCTATCAGTCATCATCTGCATTGGAAAAATGTTTAATTTTCCTCTCCTCTCCATCCACAGGTATTCTTATTCTGAAGGTTTTCAGAAGAATGTCAGCTATCTTCAGTTAGATGGGCCACATCATGTCATTGAAGGAGGTGTCCTTGTAGCTTAAGGCAGATGGATGCTCTCATCTCTTTCCTTCTCCTGTGTTTTGCTGCTTTACAGTTTGCCAAAATCCATGTCTCTTCTGTCTTAATGGTATCCCAGTGATGTGACTTTGCCATGTTGATGATCCTGGCTGGGATCCACACCTGCAACCTTTCTGTTTTTAGAGAGACACATGTTAGGAAAATGGTTTTCATAACCATTACATCTGGTTCTAAACTACTTACAACATCAGCAACAAACATCTATCACCAGCACTTTAAAGTGAGTATGCTGCCTCAGATGAAATGTTGTAAGATTGTCCAGAGCTCAATAAATCCACTACATTAAGAGTAAACTATTTTACCAATTAAAAACTTTTCCAGAGATGAAAGATTATAGAAAATATCTTCTACCGAGTTAATTTTCATTCTTTTCCACATCAATTCAGCTGAGTATAGCAAGAAGAAAAATATAAAATGTGGATGAAAAAGGAAATATGATAAGTCAAGAAGGAAGTGACCAGCAATGGATCAATTCTGCACTGACCACTGATAAGTAATCAGTATTTATTATTACTCATTTTGCAGAAATGATCTTTCAGCTTCAGATCCGAAGCTATAAAATATGATTTTCACTTTAAAGTTTGCTGAAAAGCACAGAGTGAACATTTATCTGCACCATAAAAAAGTTAACTAACACAGCTATCCTGAGATAGAAATGCAATGAATTTGAGGCAATTTTAGTTTTATCATGAGGCAAACTTGCCAAGGTAGGCCTTGGGCAGGAGCAGAGAGCTGATCTTGTTTTGATAAATGTCTTCACTGTGCCTTTATATCATGGTAACTCACATGTGTCAATTTTCATATTGACAAAAACAACAACAACAACAAAAAAAATAAAAAACAAAACAAAACACAAAACTTAACTGAAAACTAAAGAGGGTAGTGGTGGGAGAAAGGTCATTTATAGTAGAAGTGACATAAGGCACAGCATCACAAATGGATTCTCACTTAACTTGTTGGTGGTTTTCCACTGTTCCTAACCTCTGTTATTTTATTTTTTTCTATCCATAGGCTACCAGAGAGTATCCAGGGAGTTGCATGTGCCTAGCTCTACCCCAGCAGCCCAGCAGCAACAGAACAGTTAATAGTGTGCTGGTTTTCCTCCGTGTTTCTGATTGACTTATGTTGTCTGATAACTCTGTGGTCATGATTCACAAAAACATAACTGTCCAAGGAAAAGCTATTCCCCCTCTTCTTGCTTCACAGCACACATCAGGCTTTCTTTCACCATGAGTCTTTTCCAAACAGTTTTCTGTGGGGGTAGGGAGGGTGGGAAACTCTGTCTGAATGCCTTATGTTCACTGAGAGATCATTACAACATGCCAAGATTTTACAGGGGTGAAAATATCCCCTGAAGCTGTTATTTATCAACTCCCAAGAAATTTAGCTTACAGAATACAAAAATATGTCTTAAATAAATGAAAATAAATACAGCAATAAATGCCAAAGGCAGGTCATTTTACTTTTACTTTCTATTTCTGCTGCACCAACACAAAAAACCATCATCAATTCCAGTTCTCTGTCCCATATGAACCTAGAACTGTACAGGTTGCTCTGAAAAACCAGGAATCTGAACTGTAAATATGAAGCCTAAGCACTCCCAAATCTGTTTCTTGAACAGTTGGAAGTCATTGCTGCTATTCAACAGTGTTACTGCAATTCCACATGAACTTGATGTTCCCTCTTTTTTATATATTTAGTTTAAAACTACACTCGCATTTTCACTGTGATATGGAAGCAGAGACTTTCTTATGGTTCTTTTACTCAAATTTTTTTGAGGACTATTTTGGATTCATGAAGAGGGTGTTTCTTTATCTTAAGGATCTGACTCAAGTTCAAGGAGCAAACAATTGATGCACTTAAAAAGTCTGACATTTCACACTGATTATTGCTTATCAAGTGGAGGCAACACCTCTACAAAAGAGTCAGCAGTATTGGATACATACCCTGGATGCACGTGCAGCTCAGATGCTCCACGTCATGGCTCAGTCTGCTTTCATCACCAGTTTAAACTAGTCCACATGAATATGAACAGATGCATCTGCTGGTGGACCCCATTGGTTCTGCAGGTATGGGCTGGGAAAATCTCCCTTTTTACATTGTGAGAACTCTTACACCCTGGGAAAAGTTGCTGGAAATCATTCTTCATGTGGATGGATGGATCCTTCAGCTGGAAGATACAGAGCAGAGGGTTAGGACTGTTTCACCTTGTCCCACAACACATCTTAATATGGTCTTACTGCCTCCCTGCCTGACACTGCATATATTTGACAGACTCTTTTGTCATGGACTTGGTTAGTTTATGGCAAAAACTCAATGTAGAGTTTAAAAAAAAAATCTTTCAAGAAAATAAATACAGGAAGGTCCTAGAAACTGTGGATTGTTTTTTACCATGTTTTCATGGCAATGCACACGTGGGAATTCAGCTGGCTAGAAGTGTCCTCATAGCTTCTTGCCAAGCTGCAGGCTGTGGGATGGGTGGGCTGTCCTGCCTCCAGGCAGTCTCAGGGACAGCAGTGCAGGGGATCAGCTCACCTCTTCCTGAAGGGAAGCACTCTCCAGGATGTTGCTGCCCCTGGCCAGAGGCACACATCCAAACCAAGGTACACCAGGAGGCAGGACTGGCACCAGCTCCTGAGATGCTTCTGGATTGGAGGCTGAAATGTGCTTCTGCAGGACAGAAGACTGATGCAAGGGGGAAAAAATACAAAATCAAACAAAATAAAACAAAGCAAAACAAAATAAACAAACAAAAAACCCCCACCACACTCCTCATTTTCTCAAGAAATTTCCACTTTCCTCATTTTCTCAAGAGAATAAAAATTTATCTAATGCATGTTCCCTGTGATTCACTTGTTGAAATGCGTTTGTGAATTCTCAGGAGGAGGAAATAAGATCACGAGATCAAGGATTGCTCAATGGGGGAAAAAATGCACCCAGGGAAAGTGGAGCTGGATGATGAAACTCTGACATTCCTCTATCCTTCCTGCAGAGCTTTGTCCTGTCAAATTTTAAAGATTATAAAAGAGCAACGGCTGCTGTGGGAATAGGGATGTAAGACAGTTACACTTTCCCCATCTTGGCTGTCTACCACACAAGGGCAGACAGATGCTTCAAAACAATAAGGCTTATTGCTAATAAGGCTAATATCTCCTAAATATGCCTGAAGTGGATAACTTGTGAAGACATAGAAAAAGGGAGATTAAGATCTTTCTGTTTGCTGTGCTATAATGAACTATGTGGTCTATGTGTACACCTACGTGATAGCAGCACCATCCAACAGACAGTTTTAAGGTATTCAATGGCTTAGCAGAGCAACAGTAGCCAGAAGATAGGCAGAACTAAACAACAGCAGAAATGAAACTATTTTAGGAGGAAAATACAGATGCAGTAACACAAAGCAACGTTGTGACTACATTTTCAAAGAGCATTGACAGGTATTAAGCTCTCTCCAAGTCACACCAGCACCATTTTGTTCCAGACTTGTCTTGCTCAGACTGATTTTTTCTCCAATTTGTCCTAAAGATGTTCTCAGAAGTTATTTAAGTTCCTCCAGAATGTTTCTTAGTTGTTTTTTGGGCAGTGTCTATTAACCAGAGGAAATAATTTATTGCACAGTTTGAACCATATGCATCCCATGAAATGCCAAGTGCGAGCTATGGGTATTCAGCATTTCACATTACAAAGCCCTGAAAGTGTCACATTTTTAAGTGGTTCCTCTTGGAAATTTGAGTTTCTCCCTGTGGTCACTGCTGGGAACATGATAAAAAGCAAATTAATGTCTACGAATAAAAAATTACTAAATCAGCATGAGTTCTTTCAAGCTTTTAGGTTGGCACAGCTGTAGAGTTTAGTTGGAGGAGTTGGGCAGAGGCTTGCCAGAAGTGAGAGACAGAGAGAGCGCAGTGAGGTATGTGCAAAAGCTCTGGAGAAAAGAGAGATGTCTCAGAAGGATGAAAAAAAAAATAATATCCCTGGAAAGAACTCAAACCACTAGAGGTTTGTCATTAAACTCAGAACAAGCTTTTATCCCAAATCAGTCTTGTGAGCTATGCATTTGCTTAGTTTTGTCTTGAATTCTTCTCTCCTAAGGATGCAAGCTTATCAGTTAGTGAGGAGGTGGTTTCTATTTCTGTGTAAGTGCCCAAAAATTCTGATTACCTCCATGTCCTGTGTTAACTAACTTAGGCATTAACTTTGGTGAAATTCCGCTACGGATGTCACTAAAAGCAGTTGTTCCCCCACATCATGAAAGGCACTGCATTTACCCACAGATCAATAGTGTCTTCCTCAAGGTCATATTCTGTACCATAATCACCTCTTGCTGCCTCTCACCAGTTTTGACTAGAAAATGCATTACTCTACAGAGCATGAAACTACAAGCATTGCTCCATCATTGAAGCACCACAGCTCAGCACAGGGACATTGCACTGCTGGACAAAGTCAGCAGTGGTGGGTACCACAGGGGAGCCAGGCAGCAGGGCGAGTGGCTCCACCTCTGAGATGAACCTTGGGGAGTGGGAATCTAGTCTTGGGACAGTGCTGTCTGGTAAGGGGGAAGGAGACAGCATTTTAAATCAGCCATCAAAATAAAGGCATTGTAGAGCTGGGAAGAGATTTGTGCCCCGCACTCTTTACATTCCTTTCCTGTTACACCCTCCTGAAATCCAAAGCAGATTTTTTTTTTTTCTGTGTTCAGCAGACGCAGCTGGGGATTCATAGGGCTGTGTGGTCTCTGCACTTTCATGAGTACCTGCACATATGCACACATTTTTTATTTTCTACATTAATACTCTAAAAACTCAGGGTGCAGGATGCTGCTGAAAAGCCACCATGTATTCTCCAGCTCACACAGCGTATTCAACCATCTTCAAACACTTCTACTCCTGTTACCTTAGCAACAGTCCTAGGGAATCCCTAAGCCTTTAATCAAGTTGCTTAGCTGTTTAAAGTTTCTTATGAGGGATGCTGTTGTCAGGCTTCTTTCACATTGCTGGCAAAAAAAAAAGAAATTAAAATATTTCAAATCTGTATTTAGAAAAGAAATGGCATATGGGCTGTGTCTGTCATACAGAGGAGATAAATGAGTGCCCATGTGCACCTTGTTAAGCATTTCTTTGGCATATGTGTACCTACTAAGTAACTGATTCCACAAGTAACAGCTGAAGCATGAACCTCAAAGAATTTACATTTGCAGCTACCAGGCTGGATTTCTTCATATATTTCAATGTCCATTCTAGGAGACCATCCTGGTTTCTCCTTCCAATGTCACATTCAGAAATCACTTTCAGGGTCATTAATGCAAAACAGAAAGTGACAACAAGAAACAACCATTATAATTTAGTCTGAGTTCCCATAAAACTTGTTCTAGAGACATTCAATGTTTTATTTTAGTTTTTTTATTTTTTTCTCTGCAGAAGGCAGTATTCTTCCTTTGTACACTAAGGAGCATAGCTGAGTGTGCTAGGTTATGGAGACCATAAACACTGCCTTACAGAAAGACATACCTGTGGATCCCTTCCTCTATGGACAGTTACTTCTCTTTTGAGGACAGTAGCTAACATGATGTCAACCCTTTTCCATGATGTGGATCCCTGAGGATTTTCCTTGGAGCTGTGGTTCTTTGCAAACTAATTCTCTTTCCTGAGTTTTCCCCAGGATCACTCAGAGCAGCATGGCACTCCATGGACACGACCACAAAAGCATGATTAGGTCAGGTCACTAAATTTTTGCTACAGCTCTTTTCCTTCAAAAGATACAGATACAACAGCAACAACAATCACTCCCAAATATTCATAAGAGGTTGCCATTTGGATCAGTTTTCTTTGGCAAGTCTTTACAGACTCCACTGGGCAAGACATAGATCCCACCTGGGGAGACTCAGCAACAGTACTGCCCAGGGAAGAGGACAGTGGCAAATTTAGCCCTTGCTCGTCCTGAGTCAGCTCAGTGCATTGATTTTCACCACCCTTGTGAAAAGGTAGTACCCTCAGTACCCTCTCTCAGTACTCTTAATACAGTGGTCCCAGCTAAAAGGGTCTCTCCTATGTGTTGTGACAGCTTCTGAAAGACTTGCATTGTCTTTATATGGGATGGGAAAATTTTGAAGTCACAAAAGTGGTCAGAGGATGAGATAAGAGCAGTAGATATTTTTCTGTGGTCTGTGCTGTGCCAGAAGGATGCTGTTTAACTTAATTTTGCTCACTTTGCATACTGAGTCTTGACAGTACTAACCCCCATGATGACCTCCATGCTCTGCTCTTTAAGTCTGAGGGATTTGCATCTGTTCCACCAGCAGACACCATTTTATTTTTAGATTAGTCAATCCTGGAGTAGTAAAGCACTGTATGACTGTTAGAGATAATTTCTAACATCAATAAAACTTAAGAAGTTTATTCTAATAAAGCAAGAGACATCTGGTAAATGAGAAGCAAAAGCTACAAAGCAGGAAAAATACATACCAGTAAAATGGAGTCATTAATTACTTTTAAACGTCATAATAGATTTCTCCAAAGTGCTTAGAGTCTCAGCTGACCTGGTAGATGGACCGGCTGCCCTGTCTTCCCCATTTGTGTTGCATTTTGATCTTACACCTCAAAAAGTTATCTCGTGGCTCTCCTCTATTAAAATCCCAGCTCCTTATACTAAATACAGATATGATGACTCTCAGTTTTCTTCTTCTATTTTCTCAGACATTCATCTCTGAAATACAAATGGTGAAAACAAAATATGGTTTATTTTCACCTACCCTAGGACTTTCTCTGCCTTTACACTGCTGTGCTGTGACTGAATTAGCACATTTCTTTTACTCTACCCAGAACTTATTGGTTATGATTTTTGCGGCATGACTTTTACCTGTTTCTCTTTTCTAACTAGAGAGGAGACCTCAGTGACTTAGTAGGTCTTAGGGCACCTACACTTTAGTTCCTTCAGGTTAGGTGAGATAAACCTCCCCAGTGAACTCCAAGGTCTTTAGGAACTCTTCCCACAACCACACATTGCACCAGACATAACTTTCAATTATTACACACCTATCCCTGAAGTTCACTCTATTCCACACCAATGAAATAGGAGTTACAGTAACCTAGAAATACACAACTAGAATTAAAATGATGACAGTGGGTTTGATGTTCATGTTTCATGGCCCAGCAGCCTAAGGACAGTTTTCTCACTGTGGGAGTCATTCTTTGAATGTGACAAAGATCAAATATCCATGAGTTTCCATGACCTGAGTAATTTTGTTGTTGTCTGAAACTGGAGAAATACATATTTTTAATTGGGTTGTGTATTCCCACTGATCTCTCTTATACACTGTGTATATAAACACATATATAATGTGTATTTACAGGGATTTACATACATGTTCACATGACTATTGGCAAGGCAATGCAGAATACTATCTATGATTAGCACTGTTGCTGTTGTCTGCTAAAGGCAGTTCACCTATGCTCAGATGGGGCTGCAAGTTTTCTTGAAAATGAGTCTCCTTGGCTGTTTTCTTTCCGTCTTCTTTAGATCTATATCTCACAGAAAGTGCTTGCTTTTGCACTCTGCAAACGAGTACTAATGAGGTCATTAAACTTTGATAACCATCCATTTATTTGACACGCTTTGGACAAAGCTATGTCTCGGTCTTGGGGAAGGCAGTTTTTCAGCTCTGAACTACAAAGAGATTGAAGTCAGGCAATGCATTGCTAGGCAGAAGAATTGCTCAATGAGGCTGATTAGGAATTCATCTGATGAGGTTGATTAGGAATTCACCTGACAAGAGATTAGAGGGGAAACTCAGCATTTTGGAATGAGAGAGGGAAAGGAAGAAATTGAAAAAGGAAAAATGGCCAGCAGCAAGGGACAGCAGCACGAGAAAGGCCCTGGCCAATTGAGGAAATGGAAACAAGGATATTTGCAGTGTTTTGGTCAAGATATCTACATCTCCTGTATTTGTTACATAAAGAATGATCAAAAATTTTGGAAATTGGTGTGTCTATCTGTTTATGCTAGTAACTGTCAGAGAGGGGTGGCTTGTACACCAGCACATCAGAAATCCCAAGCTCTTTCAAGAGACACCAGGATGTTAGCAGGCAGGAGACAGATGCATTCTGTCTGCATCCTATTTTGAGAGGGTCACAGGCAGACTGACAGTGTTCAGCAGTCAGCAGGACAAGAAACAAAGCTGCACAGGCTGCAGTGTTAGGAAGCTGAGTTACCTAATTAGGTGCTCTGGATTTTCATTTAGAGCTCATTGGAAACAAAGGATTTTTGTTCTTTTTCCTGTAGGGAGCAGAAGATTCCTTTTCACACTGTGAAAAGTGTGAAAATTGTGCCTTTGACAAAAAAACCTAAAAAATCAATATATAACTGGATAGGCTCCTCACCAGTGGAACATGAATGCACGATGTGCCCAAGCAGTGGCTGCTTTCACAGAAGTCATCAGTCTTTGCCATCACACTCACAACTGTGAGGTAGACTGTGAGGCTTGCAGCAGAGGATCACTAAACCTCTTGATTAAAATAAGAATGTTTCTTTTTCTCAAGACTGAATTCAGGGGAATAGAGACTCTGAGTGTCTCAAATGGACTCAGCTTTCCTCCAGCTTCCTGCCCTCAGACCTCACTCACATGCAGCTCACTCGGCAGTCATTCCGCTCCTAATCAATTCTCCTTTTCTCTTCCAAGTGTAAATCAATATGTCTGCAACTGGAGGCAAAATCACAGCATTTCTAATGTGGAACATGGGATAGGCTGAATTTCTAAATCCTAATTCAGAGAATCCATTGAAAACAGCCTTTATTTTAAGTATACACTAACATAAGTTGCCATCAGAGATCTCAGTGAACTGTGCACTCTGACAGAAACTGAAGGATTTGGGGAAACAGGCATGGAAGGGACTTCCTGGGCAAAGGTGAGTGTGACCAGCATGATACACCACACACATGTCACAGCTGTACAGCACTGATTCACTAGGACAGGCTCTGGGTCAAAGGGTTTCCCCTGAACTAATGACAAAAATCCAGATGAGAGTTTTGGACAAGTCAGACTCTTTGCTGCCTCTTGTAAATCACATGAAGGATCTTGTGAAGACACTGAAAATGTGTGTGTGAGTGAGAAACAATTGGTATGTCCTCTCTGTTAAAGCGTTTCCCTCACTGATAACTGAGTGAGGTTCAAATCTGATCTTCTAGGTCGTGCAAAAGAGGCATATCATCCCAACACCAAAGAGCTGCTATCTGGTTTATTAGTCTATCCACAACCAGTAATCAATTGTAGCAAAGTAACAGGCATAGTCAGATAACATCCCTTACATCCCCATTCAACACACACAGTTAAATAACACTCCCATCTGCTTTTTCATCTTTCAACATCCTCACCTACAGGCTTGGAAAACTAGTTTAGCTGGAGTTCCTGGTGCATCTCAATCTGTACGCTGACATGAAACATTGTCCCACCAGTGCAATGCATTCACACTCACATATTGCTACGTGTGCACTGGGACATTATGAAGGTAACTTGTGGCAAGAGATGCTGCAATAAGGAATATTAAGTGAGAAAATTGTCTATTTCCATTCCTGATCCCCTGAATGAAAAACATGCAGAAAACACACTTGTTTGATTTGCAGACAGCCAAGTGTGATCAGAATTCATTTTAGGAGCCTGAGAGAATGGCATAGCAGAGCCAGGTGGGTGGACTGCAGTGGTCACTGCACACAACAGCATTTGGGAAATGTGTGTGTGTCTGTGTGTGTCTGTGTGTGACCCCCAGAGTGATGAAGAACCACTACAGAGCAAGAAGAAAGGCTGCTCCAGAGGAAGTAGAGGCCACTCCAGAACAAGAGGAGAGCTGTTACTGTGAGGTGCAAAAGCTATTACCAAAGGACACCTCCAGAGGGGCCTTAACAGTAGCTGGAGAAAACAGAAGTGAGCAAAAGAAAAAAGAATGTGAAGGATCTTTACTGTGAGGGTAGTGAGACACTGGAACAGGTCGCCCAGAGAAGTTGTGAATGCCCCATCCCTGGAAATGTTCAAGGCCAAGTTAGATGGGACTTTGAATAATCTAGTCTAGTGGTAGGAGTCCCTACCCATGGCGGAAGGATTGGAACTAGATGACCTTTAAGGTCCCTTCCAAGCCAAACCTTTCCATGAGCCTATGATAAGAAGAAAAAATATCTGTATGAGACTTAAAACTGAAAATCAGTCACTATTTTGTGTTTGATGTTTCCCATATTCTTCAGAGACTGACACATTTGACTAGAACACTCATCGAAACTTCATCTACATCTACATTTGCTTATTTATTATATTATTCATTTTTTATGATTCCAGATGTTTTCCTCTCACAGAGCCATACTTGGGCATCACCAGTGAAGCTTCTGGTATGAATTTCCAGCCACTTGTGACAGCAGCACACAACATCTAACTATAACCTGAGTCTTCCTAGCCACTTCTACACAGGGAGCAATTCAGGTGCTAATTCAGGTGCTAAACATCAGTAGCTAATGATACTAGATGTTATTTTTGGTCTGAAACTTTCCAATGGCAAATACAGCAAGGGATCTATGGAAGGCCTGGGCTCTTTTTGAGCCAGAGAAGGTAGATTATAGCATCTAAACCACATTAGGCCCTTTCTTACTATTAAGAAACTTCATTTCCCCTCTCAGGAGGAATGAGTTTGTTGCTAATTCATCTGACAGGATTTTGTCTGTCTTTGCAGCAAAAGCCTAGATTTAGCAAAAATGACACAGAATTTCTGTGCTCTAGTCACCTAAAATGCTGATTAAAATAAAAGCAGAGAAATGGAAGAAAACCCCCTGAAGGAAACCAGAGTTTTTCAGCAGTCTGTATATGTTGTTTTTTCTGACATTACTGATTTTATACTGCCTAAATGCTACGTATGCAGAGTGCAACTGATTATCTCCTTGATAAAATACACTTACATCTAAATTGTCTGGTGGAAAGATGTCATTTTGTGCAGCTCTGCTTGAGATCATGTGCAGACATGAGAGGCAGCTCAATACCATGGGATGAGATAGATGAATCTTCTAAGTGATCAAAAGTGAAATAGCTCATTGTGATTCTACTTAAACTGCTGTCTCTAAACTCAGGAGGTAATAATCCCATTGAGATGCATGAGACTGTTCACTTACCAAAGCTGTGGCTTCATGCCTCTTGCAACATCATTAAGACATTATTATATTGGTTTTCCCAAATTCCCAGGTAATCCACAGGGAGGAAGTTGAAGCATAGGTCCATAGAAGGGGAGAATCACCAGAAGCTCCTCCAAGTGAAATGAGATCTTAATAGATATCTCCTGTGGTCTATCCTGAGTGTGACAAGATGTATCATGCCATGCCTGTCCCCAGCCCAGGGAGGCCCTGGAGTCATTTACCTGCACAGGTAAAACCTGCCCTGAGCTGCAGCAAGAGCAGACTTGCACAGAGTGGCCTCAGGGCGCAGCCAGGGCTTCTCCAGAGGCAGGGCCTGCCAGTTCCACCAGCTGGTGGTTGAGGATCTAGGAGAAGCTTTCTATGGTAATTTTCTGAAGATAGAGGACTTTTCCCAATAGTCAGATTTCCTGTCTCTGAGCTTTCACAGGGTTTTCCTAGGTCTCCATAGGCAGCTGAGGGATGAAATCTCATTGAACAGCAATAACATGAATATTAACTCCATCATTAATTCTTGAAGGGAACTGCTGAGTACAGATCCTGTGATAGTCCCGCTGCATCTCTTCACCAACACTCTCCACCAGTTTAAAACACAGCCACAGTTAAATCCAAGGTCACTGCTATGGTCTTCTGAGTGGATTTGTTGTGGCTCTTTGTTGTTGTTCCTGCTGTTGGTAATTGATTTCCTCCCTGAGAGGTGACTGTAAGACATAAATTTACTGTACCCATTAATTCACCAGCACTAGAAGGGCAAACATCCTTCTTCCTCCTTCATGCCGACTTGTCCCATTTATGGGCCCACTTTGTGACTGGTCCTCTTCTGTCACAGCCCTAGTATTTGTTCTTCCCACTGCAGCATTTCTTACATTTTTATACCAAAAAAATAGTTCAGGAAGATAACTCCTCATGTCTGCCACCTACCCAGCTTTTACTCTCCCCACAAAGTAAATACGCCTCACACTCCCCCAGAAGGGCACAATAGCTGTGAAGAAACAAGCACTTTTTGCGGAGACTTGGCAGTCAGATAATGTAAGTTCTCATGTCTGCTTCTCCTACCCAGTCAGAAAATAACTACAAAGTGGCTAAAGCTGGGTGCAGCTCATGGTTTACCTGCATCTCCACTTCTAATTAGATATGAGGTTACCCTGTGCCTGTGTCTGGTGACAGGCTGAGGCTGTGGGCAGTCACAGAGATGGAGAAGGCAGCACATGGCATCACCATTGTGCTTCTGGTATGTAAGCAGCAGCAGTGGCTGGACAGGGTGAAGGAGCTACAGCTGGATTCTCTGCCACCTTACAAGTGGAATTGCAGGCCTGTAACATGGCAAGGATTAAGTTCCAGACATGTAAAATTCAGGCTCTTGCCAGGGTGTTTGGGAACACAGACGTGCTGAAAGATCACATTCTCCTTCCCTTTCTGAAAGGTCATGACTGATGGAATTAACTTTTATGACAGACAATTGTATTTAAAACAGGAAAGGGGGAATGGTAGTGTTGTTTTCCCTAGCTACATTGTTGAGCTTGTCCTAACACTTTAGCAGCCTGGTTCATCAGCTGTGCCTCCACTGTGAGTGAGGGGGCCACCCCTCTCTGTGCCCACCGGACTGGGACAAGGAATACCACCTGTACAGACCACCTGATTTTGCCTCATAAAAAGGGAATGCACAGGACTGCTGTTACACTTTTAATTAACTTTTTGTGCTCAGAAATTCTCAGCTGATTTTGAAGCAAATAAGCCAGTTTGCACAAGTGGTAAATTTGGCCCTAAGAAAATAAATATCTCAAAAATGTTGGTCTTCAGTAGTTTCTCTGGACATGCCCTCATAGGGAACCAGACAACACCAGAAATAATCTTAGCTTTCTGGATGTCAGTGTGGGCAATGAAATAATTTTCAAGAATTGTACGAGCTTTTATTATGCATAAAAGATTACTTACAGTGAGCTATTTTAAGTTTGAGCTGTAATGGGAACAGACTGACTCACGTGCACTGCCTGTTATAAAATCAATCCAAGTATCTAAGATGGTCATCACCTCTGTAGATAATTTATGTGGAGGAGGAATATGTTTAAAACATGGCAACAGAAGCTATTAGTTGTTAATATGATCCTTCCAGGGGTGTTTGTGTACAGAATTTATTAAACTTATTTTAAAGTTGGGTAACATCTTCAGCATCCTCCTCTGAATATTATGCCCTTTTTCATCCAGGAATGCAGTTGGACTTCTCATCCTGGTCTTCCAGCTATGGTAACTCTGTATAATCAACTCAATAGAGGTACGTGGAACTACAATAAGGCAGTACTCACATGATGATTCACAGTTTAGGGTATCAGACTTTGACAATGTCACTTTCAAAGGCCTTAGTCAAATGAAAGCCATGCCTTCTAAAGAACAAGAGATGATTTTACAAAACTGTTCGATGGTTTTAAGGTTCATATTTCAGGAATATCAAGTTTCATTCCAGCTCAGGAAAACAACAGAGGATGTTTGGTCAGGGTACAGCTTTGGCCAGTCCCAGCATCCTGCAGATGCTGGGCACTGAAACCAACCTGTTACAGCCAGGGGTCAGGCAGCAAGGTGCAGCAAAGCTCAGCTCTTCTGTATTTCCTGCTTTCAGTGTGCTCAGCTGTACATACCTGGTCTGTCTTGCAAGTGAATCCTTATGAGTCATCACAGCAATGAGGTGCATGAAAAGAGACTGGCCTTTATTGTAGATTGGATTTCTACTAACTTAGAGCAGAGAGATCCAAGAGCCCTTCATGGTGACCTTCATGGTCACATATTTCAAAGGGAATCTCTAAACATGAGAAGAAGGAGTTTTGCAGACAAAATTAACAGCTCTAAAGGCAATTTTGCTAAATTGCCTAGAAGCATAAATATTGGAAGCCAAAAATATATTTAATCCCTTCATATTTCCCCCAATTCTTTCTGTTATTAATCCCATACTGATGCCTCAAGTTTTAGCTTTCATATTATCTAGATTCTGTACTGCATTAGTGTATAACTCTAAACTTCATATAAAGTGTTAGTAAGTTCTCCTCACAGTTTAGTTAGACAAAAAAATCCTTTTCCAGCCCAAGAACCAAGGACACCATTACAGCTTCAGGCCCAAGAGGTGTAAACAACAGCAAATTGAGGAGAGCAGTCTGGGAGGATGGGACTTGATAACCTGAAGCTGTAATTGGATAATTAGCCCCAATATGTAAATGGACCAAAAACTATAAAAGTGTGAAAACGTGTGACCCATTGTTCATCTTGGGTGTAGCCATGGCCAGGCTATTGTACTGCCCAAGGTGCATCCTTTGAAGGCCTTTTTAATGCCTACTTTATTTCTTTAACACTGTCTAGCCTCTCTTCTAGGTAGCCTCTCAAAGCATCAGTACAATGAAACACATGTACATAATCCTGCAAACATCTCACACAGTTCAAAACAGTATCTGTTTCTATTTAAGGCAAAGTGAAATATGTGCCACAGATGCAGGACTGATTTCTCATGTTGGAGAATGTCCTTTTCCCCAGGCATGCAAATATTTTAGATCTTTTTTCCTGCTCCAGTATAGCATGCTTGCTTAAGCCTAACTATACCTCTCTGTGTAAATAGCATTATAGCACTGATGACAGATGACAATTCTGTCTCACAGCTAATTTTCCTGTCAATGTTTTAAAAGCAAGGTTTCGTTTAGTGACCATCTCAGTCACCCAGCAGCACAATTTATCAGAACAATACTAGGTACGTGTTTAGTGAGAGTAATTTCTGTCTGTATGAGTGTGCTCAAAACAAGTCTGACATGCAACTAGATAAGCCAAGGCATATGATTTTTTTATTATTATCGTGTCAGTCTGAATATCATTGCAAGAAAGATGCTGAGCATCAAAAATACTGCAGTCATGAGAAAGGATGACATTTCCAGTCCTAAGTGCAATTCAGCTGCAGGGCCTCTGCATTATAGAAAAGGGAAATGCAGCCACAGCAGTGTTTCTCATTAAAGCCACGGCCCTAAGAATAGTTATTTACCATAATTTATTTTGGAGAGGAAAGAGATCAATAACTCAGAAACATCTATTTGCTGTCCTTCATGTCTCCCATTCAGTTTGTAAAAGTACTTATTACCTAAAGCTTTTTATCAACAAAAAAAAAAATTAAAAAGTCAAAACCAATAAGACAAACAAATAATAAGAAAAAGAAACAAAGAAAGAAGGAAACAAAGAAAGAAGGAAACAAAGCCCACACAATTTTACACAACCTTATTTTCAGCAATCCAGAGGGGGATCTGTCAAGGGAAACATCTGTTTTGAGCTCAGGAAAGGCCTGTGCTACGCATGAGTGGAGCTTTTCAGTGCCACATGACTGAAATGCTCTGGTTTGGTTACAGGACATTTAACAGTCCTTGAACACAACGCTCACATTGGTACACACAAACACAGAGGTGGCAGTTGGGGTGCTCATAATGGGGAAGAGAATATACAATTATACTTTCTATTTCATAAACAACTCAGACGAAAGAAAAAGAAAAGGACTTGGGAAAAGAAAGCAGATTTACATAGAAATGGCCATACAAAGAAATGGCCAATAAAGCTGAGATAAAAGCACAAGTTGTCCTTTCTCCTCTGGCAGCTCCTTCTTCCAGTATTAAGACAAGAATCAGAGCAGGCATAAAACATCATCATGTAAGATCACTGTGTGCTGCATGTCATGGTGAAAATTACACCTAAACCTGGGGACTGTGACAGGTTTCTCAGTAGAAGTCAGACCTTTCCTCTTCCTATTTTAAAGACATTACTGGGCCATCCACAAATGCATGAGTTCTGCATGTTCTCACCTGCTACAGTCCCTCCTCTTTTACATATAATAAAATTTATATATCCAAGCCATCTGCTATTTTAGCAAGTGAATTTTTTAGGAAAAAAGTAGTAAAAAGGTGTTTGAGAGAGAAATTTCATATCACGTGCAGGTGTGCAACTTCTTCTTTGAATGCTGGAACCTGCACACAGGCAGTTACTGCTAGAAGACCCACAGGCACAAAAGCAAGACAACAGGCAGAGTAGAGGTAAAGTTGGTTCCTTGTTGATTTACAATAACAATAAGAAATCAAAGCAGATACCATGAGAAACTGGAGTTACCTTGAGGACAAGGTAGATGCCTCATAGATACAGTGCTTGGGATGAGCAGCATCTTTATGTCCTTGACCTTGTGTTGATTCATCACCCTTCACCCATCTGGTCATCCCTGGGCAGGGCTGGCAGAGGTGCACACACACCAGGGTCTCAGACAAAGCCCAGTATGATCCTGCAGGAGCTTCATCAGTGATTTGTACTCAGACACAAGATCCTGTGGAAGAAGACTTCCTTTCACTGATTCCACCACAGTGATGATCTCTTAAAAAGAGGCGGAGCAGGCAGCAGGCAGGGACTTTGTCCTAAACAGGACCTGCAAGGTCACCTATAGATGATGGACCCAGACATACTCTTCCCAGTTCAGGCTGTGGTCTCCCTGTCTCTGTTTGAAGGGAAGAGCTTCTTACCTGCAGCATCTGAAGGCCATTCCTGAACAAAGACAAAATATTTATTGCCAGCAGAAATGTATCCTGAGAAGCAATACTGCAGATTTGTCATGTTGAGGTCTCTAAAACATCAGGCCAGTCCAAATCCCATTAAATAATAATACAGAGATCCTTATAGGCTTTCACTAGGTCTAGAATGTTAAATATGGCACTCAGTTATTGAAAAAAGCAAGGATAACTGTCCTGCAAGAACACTTTTGTTCTGGTCACCTGATTTCCTGGACCTTCTCAACCAGCTCAGACCCAACAGCTTGCAAAAGATGAGAGGCAAAGACTTTCTCTGCACAGGTCTGACTGCCCTGTGCTCACAAACAAACCCTGCCAGGGCTCCCAGGCACACCACACAGATTCCCAGTTCTGTCAGGTGTCTGGCTGACACTGAATTTGTAGCTGTGGAGCCTTCTCAGAGTCTCTGCATTTGAGAAAAAATTATTTTGAATTGCTCTGTTGCTAAAATAAACACTTCCTCTCACCTCCCCAATATTCACTAAAATGGAAATTGGACCAAAGCCTGGTATTATGTATGATGTACAAAAAGGAAAGCAGATTTCTGAAATCATTACGCATCCTCATTTTGAAGTGCTATGCCTTATTTCACACCATAGTCAAAAGTATTCTGTTGCTTCAAATTTCAAGAGTAGGTTGGACAGTTTAGATACAACTGCAGTCTATATTAAGTCGGATAAAAAGGAGGGGAGATGGTATACTTACTTGTTCTTTTGGTTTCAGCTTATTGCTGGTTCCGTGTGACTGACTTCAGCACCTAACATGTGATTTTGTGCCAATAGACTTTTTATTTTATTTCAGCTGATCCATATTTGGGCTATATTTGTGATGTATTTAATGGAAAAAATTCGCACGTACACATGTGTGCTTGTATTTGCACACATACAGGTTTGTATGCATCCTGTTCCCTACTACTATTCTTATAAACTTATGGAGAAGAAGAACAAATGTTTGGATTTTTTTTTTTCATTTATAGTAAGGTCAAAGTTTAGTCCCTGCCAGCAGCCAAGCCCCTGCCATCTGCTTGCTCACAGCCCCACCAGTGGGATCCAGGGGAGAATCAGAATGGTGAAAGATAGATTTGTGGGTTGAGATAAATACAGTTTAACAGGAAAAGACACACCCACAAATAAAATAAAACAAGGAATTCATTCACTGTTTCCCATGGGCAGGCAGGTGTTCGGCAATCTCCAGGAGAGCAGGGCCCCATCACACTTAATGGTTACTTGGGAAGACAAACATCACCACTCCAAACTTTCCCCTTTCCTGCTTCTTCTCCCCACTTTATATCCTGAGCATTATGTCAGATGGTCTGGTATATCCCTTTGTTAAGTTGGGGTCACCTGTCCCAGCTGTGTCTCTTCCTAGTCTCCCATGCATCACCAACTTCTTCACCAGTGTGGCAGTAGGAAAGATAGAAATGGCCTTGGCTTTGTGTAAGCCCTGTTCAGGGCTTAATAACAAAAACCTCTCTATGTTATCAAACCTGTGTTCAGCACATATCCAAAACATTACTCCATACCAGCACTCTGAAGGAAATTAACTCTACCCCAGTTAAAACCAGCATGAGTAGTCATAGCTATTGCAATTGCAAATAAAATAGAGGATGCAGTCCTTTCACACATCAGATATATCTCTGTGACTCTTGTATGGGCTCAAAAATAGCAGCCACTGAAAAACAATTGCCTTTTCAGCTATGTACAAGGCTATTTTGTGTCTGAGCAGGGCTCATCACTCTCTGCACAACAGACAATAGTTTCTTCTTCCTACAGGTTTGGTCTTTGTCAGCACAGGGCTCCTGCAAGGCTGACACATCAGAGATGTCTTTAATGGCTGAGTGGAGAGGTTCAATGGCACAGTGGCTCATCCCTCTCTACTGCTCACTTCTATGACTTTCCCACTTCCCTTGTACCTGCCTGGACTTCAGTAGGACTTTTGTCAGCCCAAGATTTTGTCCCACACCCCAATGGCCAAGGAAAAAAAACCAAAAAAACCACATTCACAAAATGCAGTGGATCTGCTCCACTTTCTACTACAACAAAGCAGACTACCATCAGAGTTGTTCCTTAGAGTACACGCTCCAAGAGGCAGAAATATACCTGTTTTGTTATAAAAAACTATTTGGGAAGGGGGAGCTGTGGGAGCTGTGTATGCAGGTGGGTTTGTAAGGGCAGGGAAGTCTATCAGGAATGTTGGTCCATGTCTCCTCACAGAGCTGTTGCAGGGCTGATTGCTATGTAGCACAGATGGATTCATGCTCCTGCTGACAGGCCAGAACCACCAGCGGGTCCCTGCAGTCCCACCTCACCTTGGCAGAAGAGCTAAAGGAAGCCGAGGGAGAGAGGCTCATCACACATCAGTGTCCAGCTGATAAGAAAACAGTCTAGTACCTAATTTGTTCTTGTGGCTCTTATTCCCCACTGTGAAGTGTAGGCAGACAGAGGTGTACAAAGCAGTGTGAAATACACCTGGGAGGAAAGACTTTACACTTGCTCTCTGCCTTGCATCAACACAGACGTGTGAGCAGCACAGAAGTGACCACCAGAGACATCACTTTCCAAGGTCTGTGAGGATGGAGAGGATGGACCACACACATCAGCTACAGGGTACAGGGTTACACGTGTCCCAGGGGTGTAACTCTCCCAGTGGGTAATTCATGTAAGGTGCTTTGGTTTCTCTTTCTGAAAGCCAAGCTCTGGAAGGATATGATGTAGATTGATTTCTGGTTTCAGTTCTTTTAAAGTACAGGTTGTGTTTTGTATGGAAAGTAGCTCTATCTGCAGTGTGAATGAGGGAGAGAGGAAAAAGGCAGCCAGGTACTGTCAGTGTGGGACACAACTGGAAACAGGATCTCCCTGTTGGGTGGTGCTTCTGGAGAAGACTGATGACCAGTCTGCCCCTTTTCCCCTGGGCCGCTCCTTCCCACTTTAAATAAATCCCCACTTTTTCAGGAACCAGTCTGAGGACTATGTTTTTTTCCAGCTTCCAGCTCTCAGAAGGGGGACATCATATGCAGAGTCTATTCAGATCTAAAGGATGAACAGACTGGATGTGCAGGCGATGTGGCTGAGAGAATCTGCCTGTAAGTGAAAGAACGAGATGGCTTTTTTGAGAAGGACAAAGTCTAACAAAAGGCTGGGCTGTGTTCCAGCAAGGGAAGCCAGACCCACAGCCATCACAACATCATGTATGTGTATGTTCTACATACACACACTTCCCCCCTCCTCTTTTTTTTTCTTTTTTCCCCTAGGGGGTGGAGGAGGGGAAGCTAAGGCTAGGAAATCTTATAGGCCTGGAATTATTGTAATAATAATCTGTAATAGAGAGTGCTGCTTTCATCCACATCTGTTTGTTCACTGGTAGCATTCAGTAAAGAGAAATGTTTATAATATTTATAATATTTAACAGGAACAACTGTTATTTGATTGCATTGGAGGACAAGCTCATTATGTCATTAACTGCTTATCTGAGTTTTATGTTTTGAAGTAATCTGTGGTGCATGAGGCAATATGCCTGAATCCTTGGGAAATAGGCAGAGAGTAAGGACCTGTCAACGCTAAAAAACTCCTCAGTTTTAGGTAACAAGAGTAGTCAAATAACCCAACAGAAGTATTGAAAATTAAATAGCAAAATTAAGCCTAATTTAGCTTAATTTGAATATGGTTTTCTACCTTTCTTTAGTACAAATATACAGTGTATATCCCAATCTTGGCTTTAAAAAGGCTGTTGGCAAATTGAAGAATTTTCAGGGAAGATCCACAAAAATTATTCCTGAAACTGTGCCAGGTAGATTAAGTTAAACTCAAAGAAAGACTTTTTAAGTTAAGGAAGACTTTTTAAGTTAAACTCAAAGTTTAAGTTAAACTCAAAGAAAACCTTTGCAGATAGATGATTTGAGCAGGTGCACACTTACAGGGAATGGAGAGGACTAAGGAAGATGGAACCCACTTTCCCAAGCCCTGGCTGCTTTGTGGGACCTCATGCATGCCCAGAAGGACACTGGGCCATTCCACACACCCTGAACATGGGCAGCTGCTTCCTGGCCCTGGGAACCAGGAAAGAAGCTCTTTCCTTCAGAAAAGGAGAGGAGGAGCAGGGACTGTGGACCCAGGCTCCATTGCAGCAAAAGTCTGAAGGCAGAAAATTTCAGACCATAAAGTTTACCAACACAAGTGGCAACATGCTACTGGGGCAGCATACTTAAAGTCATACTGAAATTTCTATCCCTTTATAATCATAAATAAGGCTCGGGTTTCTTTCATCAAAGGCACAAGCACAATCAGACAAAAAAGTCCTTAAATGAAAATCTTTTGACCCTGTGATGCAGAAAGTCATCACAGAGGGCTGTTCTGATCTGTACAGCCTGTGAGTCTAAAGCCTAAATTCCTTCATAACAGCATAGGCAGGCACAGCCAAGACAACATGCAGCATATGACCAGAAAGAAATAATTTATTCTCTGTGATACAGAATGAATATATTTTCACACCATTCAGATCCATTTTTTTTAACCATCCACCATATGCCGGGTACTGGAGAGCAGTGTGCAGAGCAAGCCTGCATCTGCTTCCTCCTTCATGAAGTGCATGCTTTTTATAAAAGTCCTTCCCTGGAAAGCAGCAGAAGCCATCGCCAGCAGCACTTCCCAGGGTCTGGGTGAACATTCTGCAGGGGATGGACAGTGGTGGGAGCCAGTGTAAACACACAAGAAAAAGCTGCAAGACCATGGCATAGGTGATGATGCCTAAATCGCCTTCCAGTACAACCACGACAGGGAATGCTGACAAAGATGAACATCCTTAAAAATGAGAAGAAAATGTTCATCTTGATAATTCTCCTGTGTGGGAATAATTAAGTGTGAGGCTTCACTGTGCATTGGTTCTGTGATCACCACAACTTTCTCTCACTGCTTGCAAGCATGTTTTAAGAAGAGGAGATCCTGCAAGTTGTGCAAAGGTCAGCTTTTATTACAGAACTATTTACTGTGCAAACTATGTTAAATTGTAGTCTCATAAACAACACTTACAACTCTCACCTTTTTCTTAGCTGGAGTATTTATCCAGCTTTATCCTGGTCTCTGCTGAGGGTCAACTGGAAGCCATCTGACCATTAGACTGCTTTGTTTATTCAGCTTTTAAATTTCTTTAGCTTTTATCTCAAGTCATTGGGCGTTATGTCCAACAATTTTCACAGGGTGCTTGCAGTCAAAATTGACACATTTGTACATATAGTTGTTTTGAATAACAATGGCACTAGTATTGTGCTTATAAACATTAGCTTGCTTATAAAAGTACTTCAAATTTTACCAAGAACCTGCCATCTCACTAATATTTTTTTTTATAAAGTGATGGTGGTATTCCTACAGCATCAGCAAAAGAACTGACATATCATTCATAGCATTCACACTTAGTTCAGCTGACTAATTCTAAATTAGAAATACTTCAAGATCAATTTGTCACAGATTTACAAGCACCTTGTCTCTGATGTTACAGCCTATTTCCCCTCGCACTTCCAAAACATCAGTGAATGGGATACTCATCACCCAATAATCTCGGTAATTATTCTTCTGCTTACTACTTAAATGCATTAGTATTGCCATACAATAGATAGGATTAGGTCACCAAGTTTGCTTTCTGTGTCTGGCATTGCATGTATGACAGGGTTTCTTTTCTAAACAAAAGGCTGTTTGTCAGTGTTACTTTTGCTCTAAGGCATGTAAAGCCAACTGTATAAACAGAGCAGTATTTCTGTAACCACCTCACTGCTCTGTGGTGCTCTGAAGTTCAGAGGAGATGGCCCTCTCTCAGCTCTTAGGCTGCATCCACTGAGACAGCAATTCAAGCTGGAAAGCACAGTCTGGCTTGCAACTTGTCATCCAGAAAGTATTTGAGGAGGGTGTATCATGTTATTGTGCTGTAATTTGTTCAGCTAAGTTTCTGGGCACCAAAACAGCCAGATGGTTAATTCCACTACTTGTTTGGTTTGGGGGTTTTTTGTTTGTTTTTGTTTTTGTTTTTGTCTTGTTTTGTTTTGTTTGTTTTGTTTTTTTTGTTTGTTTGTTTGGTTTGGTTTGGTTTGTTGTTTTGTTTTTTTTTCTTTTAAGGAGGAGCAGAGGAGAGGGAAGTCCCCTGGCACCCGCTTCTGACACAACAGGCTGAACCCCAGCACAGCAGTTGGGATTATTGACCCAGTGAATGTGCCCAAAGATCCTTTTCAGCTACACAAAACAGTTCAGTTTTTCCATTAGCATATCAGAGGTGAAGCGGTGGTGGGAAATGGCACGGGCAACAAAGCTGGGAGCTCGGAGTCTTTGTCTGGCAGTAGCTTAGGGATGCAGAGGAAAAAAATTATAATTGGCCATTGGCTGTGCAGTGACAGACAGATGTTGACATTTTTCTCCTTTGGCTGATCAAACCCCAACCTTATCCCAAGGTCTGGAGGAATGCTGCTGGCTGCCCCATTCAGGCAGACAGCTTTCTGCCCACCCTGCAGAGTGACAGGGCCAGTGACATTTCCCCATGCAGGGAAAACTGAGAGGGTGAGAGAAATTGCCTCTGATCTGTTTTTTTGTTGGTTTTTGTTTGTTTGTTTGTTTGTTTTTGTTGTTGTTTGTTTTGTTTTGGGGGTTTTTTTTTAGTTGGTTGGTTGGTTGGTTGGTTGGTCGGTTTTTTATCACACTCTAAATCAGATCTAAAATAAGGTTTTAATTCCAATTCAAAAGCAGAGGCCACGTGCATCAGTTAAATGCTACATCTTAGATCACCTTTGAACCCCATGCAATATCTATGGGAAGAGGCCAACCTGCCTTAGACAGCCTTCCTTTGCTTCCTTGCCAGAAAGAGATGTTTTGGGGCCCCAAAAACTGCAGAGTTCCTACTCCTATACACTAAAAATCCCAGAGGAAGAGGTTCATGAGCTGTGTCAGGCTGGGGTCTGTAAATGTGCCCTTCTGCTTTCAGCTCCACTCATCCTCCCTTATCCTGGCAGCAGCCATGAGAGCAGCACTGGTTCTGCTTTCTCCTGACCTGACCAACTCTGGGACAGGAAGGATGCCAGATCTGAAAGAGTTGACATTTCTCTTGACACAGCAATAAATTCAGCCTGTATGTTCAAAGGAGAATTCTACATCTTTTCCACTTGTTGCCCAAATCACAGACCAATCCCCGGGGGTAGAGCATCTTCCAGTTCATTGCCCATCAGACTTTCCCTAGAGCCAAGCAATATTTTTTTTTTTCTGACATTGAGCTTAGTTGCATTGAATATCTCATCTATCACATTTCGAATATCTCATCTATTGCTTTTCTGTACAAAGAAGGTCTGCCCACCTCCATGGCTGTTATTCTGAAAACATTTCTCAATGCAGCAGCCCTTGCTTCTGCAGGGGCACTGGGGCAACATGTGGGGACAGCCTGTAGTCATGCACACTGCCTGGGAAACCTCTGGGAATGCCTGGCAGTCTTGCAGAGCCAAGCCCAGCTTATCAGAGGTAATACCAATACTTGCCCAGCTCCGAATCACTCATACTCCCAGCAGGGAGGAGTGAAGTGCAGATGCCAGTGTCCATGGCAAAGGGTGGCCAAGCTGTGTGTACTGCTGAAATGGAGCAATTTCCCCTCCAGTCATCATCCTTCTACTCTCCTTCATCAAATGAGCTTCCCACTGGCTCAGCTTTCACCCAGCTTTCTGCTTTTTCCAGTGATAAATCATGATTTCATAAGGTTTTGTTTCTGCTTTGAAAGGCCATCATGAAGCCTGTACCAAAAGCATCTGTTTAGAAAATGCAAATAAGGGCAATGAGTCTATTAAATGCTGTCTAGATGCAGACTGGAGCAGAGACTGTCAAGTCTGCATTTCAAAGCGACAGCTGAGTGTGGATTTGGAGTTTAATGCTGTTGTATTTGGCTTCTTATAAGATCAAGGACCCTGTCCTCAGCCAGTGCAATGAGGAGGATGCTCGTGCTGGACATGTTTCCTTATGAGTGGAAAAAAACCTGGGCCCCCTGCAGAAAGGGCCCTTTACACCATTCTGTACTTCAAAACCAATTGACTCGCCCAGCCTGGACAAAGCAACCACAGAGACTTAAAGCTCTGTTAACTCTTGCCTCAGGCCAGGTGGAGCTGCTTCAGAGGAAAGACTTCAGTGGCCCCAAACACCCAGATCAGACTTATCAGCACACAGTTCAGGTCCTAGCTCAGCAGCTACTGGCCTCTTGGGAAGGTCTTGAGATTCAGGGTTGGGGTCCAAACCTACATACAGCTTCAAAGATACATGCACAGTTGTTAAGTTCTTCGTTTGTTTACAGATATTATGCACTAAGTGAATATAAAACTAGATTTCAATATGTTAGATAAATTATTTATGGCAAATCCATTGAAAATTCATGTAGTTCTTAGCAATTAGCCTAACCAAAGTGCAGTGGATAAGAAGAGTCATCATTCTTCTGCCTTGTCCCAAAGACAAGACACAATCTTAGAGCATAGATCTTAAATGCACATATCTTTACATGTAACCTACAGTCACAGCTTGGAAACGAGTTTTTATTTGCTTCAGATGTACAGGGCTCTCAGAGCAGATTATTCAGCTTTATGCTTGGTTCTTGCCCTTTTATTAGGGCTTTACAATGTGAATATTTCTCCACAGAGGCACTACTGTGTGGTAATAGTTCAGCTCTTTCTACATCAGAATACATGCTCTGTGGCCAAAAGTCCCCTTCTCAGCCCATCCAAACCCTGGACTGGATCAGACTTAATGCTTCTTATCTCATAATAATGGCTAAAATATGTCTTGCTCTGCTCTGTAGCCATGAGGGTTAGTAGATCCTCAGCCCAAGTCACTCATTACAAGAGGCTCAATAGCAGTTACATGGGTACAAATTTGGCCTTGAAGAATTTTGACTGTGGAGAAAAGGGATGGGAGGGAAACAGCAGTTTGACTCAAATACCATAGAGTAATATGTAGACTCAGAAAGGAGTGGGAAGCTTGAAAGTTAACCTGATTTTCAATGGTTATATTTAAATCAGAACTACTTTTCAGCTGTGATGGAGCCAATTATAATGAGGAAAACACAATCCCCTTCACCACTGCTGACCCAGTAGGGGTATTTGAAGAGAATACTCCATTTTCCATTTACATTCCTAAAGTTCAGTCTAGGTTATGTTCTATGTTGGGATGGGAATATTTGTATTTACATCATTTGTAGATCTGGTCTTAAGTTACTGCACTTAGGAAAGTAATGTAAACAAGATGTAAAAATTTCAACAAGTAACCTTTAGGATCCAGCAATTTTAAAGTGAATCATACAACTCAAATTAGCAATTATGGTGGCGTGACACCTAAATGTAAGTTTTGCTAGAGATTTACAGCTGCCTTCTGTTCACATTACTAAGCTAAATTTACAGTCAAGCAATCTAAACTCCCCTACACAGACTCAGACACTGCAGGATCTACTTGTTTTTTTCTCAAAATAGCTGTAAACAAATCTGAGAATCTGGACAAAAAGATGGCAAGAAAAACTTTTAAAAAGATCTCACAACTGCTGAAATTAGCACACCTTCATTTTACACCTATAGCCATGGAGGTAAAGAATCCCTGGCTAATGAAAAATGCTGTGCTCTTCATATTTTCACATCAAGGTTGTGTTACGACCTTATATTCTTTGCATAAGTCACCTTGCTGCAAAAGAATTAAAAATAATACTTTCTAGTGAAGGTAACAGAAAGGCTAGTAGCTGGCTTGATTTTAATACAGAGTAAAGAAGGACATGGCTGATTTTGAAATAAGGGGCTGCTAAAGAAACCCCCACATCAGATCCTGTGTTTGTAGGAAATCTCTTAATATTTGCTAAGAGAGAGTCTTGAAGATCATTTGAAATGTGTCTGTTTTCTTCCAGGGCTCACCTCAACCATGCAGGGCTCCTCTGCTGCTGCTGTGTGCACACCCAGACGTCCCCTCCTGCGGTCTCTCCCTCCTCACCACTGGTATTACAGAATCTCCTGCCTGTGGGGAAGGGCCTGGGGGAAGGGTCTCTCTGTGGAACTTTTTATAGGCCTGGTCTTGGAAAACCCTCCAGCAAATGTTCAGTTTTGACAGAGAGCTTGACTGTCTGTCCATCCATCCTGTCCCCCAGCAGATAATTTAGGATTTCAAGCGCAGTCATCAGCAACCAGGATGAAAAATGTACAGAGCTGTTCCTTTTTAAGATGGCCATCTCAATATGCATTTTTCCAGCATAAAAGCTTATTTTCAGTACAAAATGTGATTTATTGCTTAAAAAGTCTCTCTCATTTTCCTTGTTCATGGACATGAAGCACAGGGAGTTGAAACAACAAACAGCACTGGAGGGTAGAAAGGCAGTAAGTACATTAGCATGGGAGAGAACACGTGCTACACTTGATAATCAATGCCCAAAGGCAGGTGGAAGACAGCGAAATTATCACACATGAAATTCCCATCTCCCTGGAGATGAGTTTTTCTGCTGAGGAGGTAGGAATGAAACAGTCACACTTTCAAGCATTTCTGATAGATACATGGATGAGATCAAAATCTGCACAGGCAGGACTCCTGCAGCAGAAGGATGAGGTATTCACAGAATACTCTGAGTTGGAAGGAACCCACAAGGATCATTACATCCAGCTCTTAAGTGAGAGGCCTGTGTGGGGATCAAACCCACAACACTGGCATTATTAGCACCATGCTATAACCAACTGAGCTAAATAGCTCCACTGCCAGGAATAAGAAAGATACGATGGCTTATGAGAAGAGACCCAGACAATCCTTCTCAGCCCCATGATCCTAAGACCTTCAGCAGAAAGGTCTCCAGAACTGAGCTGCAGATATGGTGTGGTGATGGGAGGAGAGAGGTCTTGGTTTGCATCCAATCCACTGGTCAGCATTTCTCTTAGGGGTTCCTGCTTTAGAGACATCAGCCCTGATCTGAGCCACAACAGTGACCAGTGGTGGGGACTGTTTTTCTTATCATGTCTGAGCAGCAATTTTCCCTTCCCACTTTCCATCATCTTTACATACATCTGTGATGGAGATTTTAAAAACCATAATATTGAACTGCAAAAACCACAGTCTGCTGGAAAAAGAAATTCCTGCCAGCATAACTGTATTACTCCCCTTTTGGCCAAATGGTTGAGGAAGTGAGAGCTTGCTCTCATTCTGATGGCAGACATTCTGCAGATGCCTTGATGAGGACAGGATGACATGTAAACCTTGTTCTAGCTCCATTCTGAGTTCCCAGGCAAGAAGAAAGCTGTCTCATATGATCAGTGAAGCAAAGAGCACATCCAGAATCACTTGTCTTCATGGCAACATCTGCTAGAAAATACATGCAGAGCTGAATCTGAGACATGAAAAAATATTTCTAAAAGTTTGTGGACAAATGCCATACATTCCTTAATATCATTTGTCTGTTAGTAACTCCTGGGAAAAAAAATGTTTTCATTCTCAGATTCAGCATTTTCTTCCTCCCCTTTGCATCAACAGGAAGTGAACCTATAAGTCAAAATAGCTTTCTGTCTCCAAACAGACTGAGTCAGTACCATGGTTTAAAGAGATAGGGGAATGCTAGCGACTGTTATCAGGCAAGAGATAGAATTTTTGACAAAAATGGGTTGAACAGTCACAAAACAAAACTTCAAAGCTCATCTTCAATTAAGAAAATATTACTGCTTCTTGAATCAACTGATTCCACAGCCAATACTGCTGTAACAATCTTTGCCTTTAAAGACGTAAAATGCTTTATCACTTCACAAACTCTTGCACATCACTATTGCAAGAGCAGAATAAATGCATAATATTCCGCCTTGGTGGTTTTTACTGTTAGCTCCCCTCTTCATTAAAAGACAGCTGCTTTCAAACAAACCTGCCTCCTGCCGCATGGGTATCTGTGTTTGAACCTGCTGTGGATTTGGGAAATGAATTTACACATGTGCATTGCAGTGTCATCTATGTCTGTGCATAGCAGTGCTTGTGACATGTAACAGAAGGGACTTTGCCAACACCCAAAGCACGGCTGCTCATGGGTCTACACAGTTCTTCAGAAAGAGGTGAATTTTGACACAAATCCAACAGACTGTGGAGTCAGTTGGTGTCTTGATCATTCCACTGTGTAAAATGGCCCAGAGGAGCTGTGTCAGAGGCAGCAACCCATGCTGGGACAATGCTTATGGGATTGGTGTCAGAAGCTCTTAGCAGCCAGCACAGCCTGCCTGGGGCTGGCCTCACAGAAATGACATTTCTATAGCCTCAGCTCACTGCAGAAAATAGGCTAGTTAGGTCAACCTTAAAAATGAGGTGGAACTTAGCAGTGAAAGCTGTATCTATTGCACAATAAGAATATTTTAAAAAGTAGTTTGGAATTTGGTCTAAAATGATTTCTTTTTCTCCACTTTACATATTTTCTTTTATTTACTCCCTGAAAAACTGCTCTGAAAAGCCAGTTACCCCTAAAAAAAATAAATCATGAAAAGACATGAGAGATCAGGTCAATTTGGGGTCAGAAGAAATTTGTAGAAATGCTACATCGAGTAAACTTGGGCCTGTCAGTGTCAGCTAGGACTACTTCAATTCTGACTCCTTTGCCCTGCTCTGCTCACTGAGCAGACCAGAAAAACAACATCAGTCCACCCCAAAAACCCCAGCTGATCTCAGAGATCAAGAGTGAAAAACCAGCCAGGAGACTGAGCCCTCTGCTGCCTGCCTGGACAGCAGTGTGGCAGCAGCCCTGTACCCCTGAGTGAAGAGGCTGGGAAGATCAGACCATCCCTTTTTAGCCAGGTGGGAAAGATTCCGGAAGAGCTCCCCATTGCCTTCTTGTTCATGACCATACTCCAGAACTGTATTCTCCTTTCCCCAGAAGCACAGCCCTCTTCTTATGAATCCAATTTTATCAGTACCAAAATAACTCACAGCTGGTTTAGATCTAAGGATTTCATGATGTGTTTAGAAGTCAGACAAGATACTCAGAAAAAAAAAAAAAAAAAACCAAAATAAAACAAAAAAACAGCGGGGAGAAGAGGCATCCAGAAGCAACAGAAATGTTTAAGATGCCTTTTTGATGAACAGACTGCAGTTTGGCAAGGCATCAAAGAGCTGCCCAAGGGCTGTGGCAATCCCTCTGTCTGAATAAATAATGTCACCTTACACTGCAAAAAGAAACCTCAACCATTTTGATACTATTAAAAAAAAATCCAGATACCACTTTAAAAAGAAACTTCCAGAATGGAAACATTTTTAGGTGTTCCATGTTGATTAACAAACTGCACTTTGGGTGATCAAATATTTTAGAAATTTAAAATCTGACATTTTTTCATTATTCATTGTATCTACTTTGGTGTCATGAAGTTAGGCAATTAAACAAAATAGTTTATTATGGGATTTCAATCAGTTTTCCTCTCAGGTTCTCATGTGTTATTTTGAAGTGCTTAGCTGGTAAACACTGCATGGTAATATTTATTTGTTTAAAAGTGCTTTCATAAAACCCTGGAATGCTTAAATCTTAAACTTTAAATCTCTTAGGAACAAACAACCATCCCCAGAATATATCATTTTCCGTATATCTTATGGTTTAATCTTTTTCTTAGAAGTGATTTTATATAAAGTCATATGATTCTTCAAATGCTTTCACTAATTTTTTTCTTGCTAACCAACACAGAGAGGTCACTTCTCTTCCTTTGCCGTCACTTTTTCATAGAACCCACTTCCCTCTTCCCATTTATTTTTAATTCTAGTGGTTTCATCCACAAGAATATATTTGCTATAGAAACAAACCTCTCCACTGTTGGCAACCAGAAATTACTCTAAAAGACAGTTGTGGCGGAAGAGTTTCCTGTCAGAAAATAGGTAGAACTTTAACAGCAACCACTACTGCACAGTGGCTTTGATGTGTTTCAGTTTTGTTTGCTTATTTTATCTTTCCTTCATGTTTATTTATTCCATCAGAATGTTCAGCTATCTGAGAGAGCAGCAGGGTTATGTCCATGAGGGCTGCCACCCTGGCTGGGCTCTTATCTCTGGGTGCTTTATGGTCAACTCTTTGTGAGCTTGTCAGCTTGTAGGTAGATAGATCTCTTCTGGGCAGATCCTTTGTGTCCTAACATATCCTTGGTGCACTGTTGCTGGCTTCTCCTAATGCCAGGGAGTTTTGGGAGCAACACTATGAAGGGATTGGGCAGGTAAAACTGCCCCAGTGAAGGTGCTGCTGCTGCTGCTGTGCAAGGACGAAGGCCAAAGGCTGCAGCAGTGGCAGTGCGTGGATGTTTGGGTGTTGCTGCTGATGTTTTGGTGAAGCAGACACATGGTCTCTGCCTTTCAGTGCTCTATTGGAAAGATGATTGGTTTCCTCCTGAAACTGCTCTAATGCAAAGTGGTGGTTACCTGAGAAAGCCCCTTTCATAAACTGTGGGTGGGTAACAGAGGATGGGAGTCAAACCTGGTTTTTGCACCGTAGAGAGAAGGCTCTTACAGTTTGGCTTTGTTCTGGACTGAAGAGAGGAGTAGAGCACATGTGGTCTTCATTAGTGACGCTCCTTTGAAATGTCTCCAAGTCCTTGGGTTGTAACTTTAGCACACAAAGGGATGGGGGAGTGAGGAAGGGAGAGGGAATGAGGGAGGAATGAGGCTGCTGGAGTTATCCCTCTGAAATCCATACTTGGACACACTTTCAGTTTTTTACTTCCTCCCTTCCTTTCTTTTTTTTGTTCTTTCCTCCTTCTCCCCCCACAGGCACAGGATTTTTCTTAACCTTCTGAACTGGAAAAATATATTCAAATTTTTAAAAAATGCCACTGGTTTTCTGCCAAAGCAAAACCAAGACAAATAATCTCTTCTAAATTATAAGCACTAAATTATGGAGCAAAACAGTTATCATTTCATTGCTCTTTATCCATATGTGCCTGTAAGCTTTTGTGGTCACACGAAGCCTGTGAGTCTCCAGCAGGCTGGAGTTTAAAAAATGCTTTCGAAGGAGTGGTTAGAGAGCATGCAGGAGAGTGGGGACTGATCTGGGAAGCTGAAGTAATTGGTGTTGATCTCTGCTCATTAGGAACCATGTCACAGAGCTGCAGCCTGATCAACATGCCTGCCCTCCAGCTGCATGGTGCTTCCTCCTTTTTTAAAACTGTACACCTCTATTCCTTCCCAGGAACTAAGGAAGAATGAAGAAGTTTAGAAACAGCCATACTAACTCTGCATATGTTAATTTTCCCTTATTTTGCCCATTTATTCATTACATTTGAATTTCAGCCCTCTTAAATTCACAGCTACACATACGTGGTTTTCCATATCACAAATCAGTTACAAACTGATGAAAAGTAATGAATATTAGCAGAAGAATAACTAACAGCAAATACAAAGTGTCTCTATTAAACCAAGGGGCAATTGAGATTCCACCCTGCAGCCTGAGGGAAATGGGAATAGTTCACAGCACTGAGGAAATGACATCCACATTTCTGGGACTGACAGGCTGCTGAAGTATCCCTTTAATTCCTGAGTGAGTTTGGGAACATCGATGTCTTCAACTGGCCAGATGTAAAGCATGAAATTCTCTCACGCACACATCCACCCACTTTTCCATTTGTGCTCCCTCCCCAGGGAGTCTGAATTTCTCAGGTAATGGACATTCACGTGAGAAGTACAATAGCTCTATAGAACAGGGTGAAATAAAAAGGTGCTGACATGGGAAAGGCTCAATTGCCTATGTGCAGGAAGGTAACAGCCCAGGCCTGCATCAGAAACAGCTGCACCTCCATGGCAGGGCCAGAGGAGACCATCAGATCAGTCTATAGGAAAAGCTCCTCTCCGAGTTTTCACCATAACTGTTGAAACAGATATTTCTGCCCAATTGCAAACCACGGCTGGTGCTCACATGGCTGTGTGCTCAGAGCTGTGGGTAGCTGTTGTAAGCAGAGGGGCTGGTGCCAGGGCTTCTCCACACACTCAGCCCCAGAAGGGATTTTGCCTTTGTAGTCCTTTTCATCTTTTTCCTTTCCACTGATGCTGTAACACCCAGTGATATACCAAGGTCCTGTAATAGCTCTGTTACCAAAAGCACAGTCCAATCACTGTTAACAAACAAACCTTGTATGACAGAATGAGTGCTATACATAGCTATGAGTAGCTATACTTAACTGGAAAATGCTTCTCTCCTTGCCTACATAAGGATTTGCCATTCAGCATCCATATGAGGCTGTATCATTCAAGATCATTCATCTTAGCATGTAAAAATGTTGGGGTCTTGGGCTAAATTTTGTGGTGTCAAAGGGAATTGTTGGCAAATGCTGCTTTGGTCCAGCACATTATTTTCCCAGCACTGTGTACAGACCTGGCCTGTTCCCTGCTCTCTCTTGGGCACAGGGTAGAGGGGCAGCATTACGGCAGAAGTGAGAAGGTTCTTCTTCATCATCCTCCACAGGGCATCTTCCTGACTGCAAAACATTCTTGGGAAATGTCAGAAAGTGCTAATGGGGTGCAGGAGTGAATGATATAGGCTATTTCATTTCTACAGTATATTAATCCAGAAAAAAAACCATTTTGTTTATCTTCATTAAGCATATGCACTCACAGGCTAGGCATTAGGATCTGGGAGCTGCCTCCTCTTATTCCTCTTTCTCTATGTGGTTATAAAATGCAGGAAGATATTATTGTCCCTGTGACCCACAAACTATTTTCTATAGATTGAAATACTGAAAACCCCCTAACATTCAGGTGGGCGGATAAGTTAAAAAAAAAAAAAAGAAAACTTAGAAGAATGGGTGTGGTGTTTTGAAGCATGATTATGACTAATTACATATTTTAGGAAACCAGTGCATAAACAGCCTCACTCTAATCTCCCAGCAAGTTTACAGTCAGGCAGTTCTCCCAGTTCATAACCATGGAGATCAGAATCAAGCTCAAGACAGTAATTTTTATAAGACTTGGCATTCTAGTAATGACTACAAAAAGGGAACTTAACCCTTTTGTCCCTATATTTCTATGGACATGTTTGCTGTGTAACTATTGCTCTCCATTCATAGCTCTTTCTAAAAGCTTGGGCTCACTCCTGCTCCTGTAGCTCTTTAAATACTCATTCATGTCAGAAAAACAGCTCTAAACAATACAGGACTCTATTGCTTGCTTCTTATCTCACCTTCCCCAGTCTAATCCTGTTATAATGCTATTGGCTTCAATATTCACAGCCTTGATTAATGCCACTGTAAATAAGATAAAATCAGATATAGCCCATGTTGTTCTATGAGAAGACATACAAGATCACTGAGGACAACCAATTAAAATCTTACATTCAAGTACAGAACTATAAATTTTTTTATTCCAAGAAGTCAAAAAGGTTGGCTTAGGCAAATGCCAATTACCAAATTGACAAATGGATTAGTATCAATACAGACATGAAAGTCAACAAACAGATTAACATATATTAATTTTAGATATATAGATATATATATATGTGAGCATATATATATATATATATATATAATAACCAAGTCACTAATGGCCACAGATACAATTCCATGTTCATTTTGGAGATGTCTTCATAGACCATACAGGCATTCCTTACTCCTTAGTGCCATATAAAATGTGCCACACAAAACATTGCTGCACTCCCACTGTGCAGTGAGAGCTTCTGCTGTCCAAGTGATCCACTTCCTAATGCATACGTGCTCCTATAAAAACCCTGTGTGTTTTCCAGGACCCTCTTGATGCAAGACAATCAGCTTTGGTGAGCAAGAGCTTAAAATGTTTAAGATTCAGAGGTTATGCTGTAATAGCTAGAACTTAAAAGCTAAATAATATATCTTTGTTACAAAGGTTCACAAAACAAATCTGTCAGTGTTGTTGCAAACTGTGCTGATTACCAGACAGCTTTTTTTCTCCTTCTACTTTGGATTGTATCTTTAGTGTGAAGAGGTACACTTTAGATCAGCATACACTGAGTGATGAATCACATTATATTTCAGAAGAGCACATATTTTTTGAGATATGTCCATGTTCTGCTTGTATAAGAATATCGGTGCTGTATTTTCTTCCCAGCATTATTTTGAATATTTCTGTTGTGCAGATACTAGAAATTGCAGATGCAGGCAGAGATTGTTTTTTCTAAGTTAAATAAACATTTTCCATCAGTTCAACATTTGGTTTCAGGTTTCAAGTTCAAACTTGTTCTTATGTTATTCATATGTTTGCCCACTCTTCACAATAGAGACTTTCTATAAAAATACAAATTTCTTTCATAAATGCTCTGATCTAAATTTTGTGTAATGTGATCACTGTTTTCACACGTCAAATGGAAGGTACATTATTTTCAAAAGCAAAGGCTTAGCATGTTCTAAAACTTCAGCAACTGATCATGTCTCAGATGGCAAATGTGAATACTGTTAAGTGCTTTACAAAAATTTTGTCTCTCTATAATGGAGCTGTTCATAATTGACAGAAAAAAATTATTATTTTCTTCAGGAATTTTGGAATCACTTATTTTCACTACACAGCTCATGGTATGCCTAACTTATATCTAGTGTTTATTAACCTGGAAAAAAAATGCAGTTTTATTAAGCATTTTGAGACCCACTAATAGAAAGACTGCTACAAAGGAGCCTGGAATTAATAAGAATAAGCCACAAGTACCAAATAATCATTCAGATCTCACCATCCCAGCCATGATCATAGGAATAACATATCTAATTCATTCATCATTTTTTATATTTCCTTTGTATTACCCATGCTGACTTTTCCTCCATGATAAGACAATCTCAATCTTTCCAGAGTCTCTTCATTTGGACTGTAAATGTTCTTCTGTTCTACCTCTACACCTTTCTTCCTTTTCCTCTTCTGCCCCAGGACCAGGCAAGGTGCCACAGCTGTAGCCACTGCTAAGTCCACGGCTCCACAGTATTGTCTTATCATGATTTCAGCTCCCCAAATTGTTGTACTGAATTTATAGAGCTTTAAAGGCCTAGAGCTTTTAACATGACATCGCACGACAAATTGGATCAAGCATCTAGAGAAGCAAATGTTAATGTACAAAGATTTGATCAAAGGTGTGGAAAGGTTGGGCACATGAAGGCACCTCTCCTCCTCCTTCTTCTCTCTCTGCATCTCTGAGGGAGATGCCAGATGAACTCACATATAGCAAAGCCCTTATAGCTGCTTCCATAGCTGCTTCTCAGGAAAACACCAAATTTATGGAATGATAGACTGGGGAAGCTGGTGCAGAAGGTGAGAAGTTCTGCTATGGCCTTGGGCTTGGTCCTTACTGACACTAAAAGGGACCTTTCATACCCCAAATCTGAGCCTTGGAGAGGGTCAGCAGAATGCCAAGATTTTGCATGCATGGCAGAGCTGAATGGGAATGGAGATATTGGGAGAAGGAGCAAACATGAACGTGATGAGGCACTGCACTGTTTGCCTTTACAATGGACTGTCAGTGGTGTTTGTATGCAGACACTAACATGCTATCTTCTAATAGTGCTCAGAAATCAACCTTCAATTTTCCTGCTTTAAATTTTCTTTAAGTGTGGGAAAGAATAGCTGTCTCCTGATTGCAAGTTTGTTAACCCAAACATTGCTAACATCTAAAACTCCAAGGGCAGTTAAAAGTAGGAACCCTGCAGGATTGACTGGAGCATGAGAATTTAAGGATCCCATATCTGTGATAAAAATCTACTTCTTTACAAGATGCTTATAGTGCTTAATTTTATTGACAGCAGGAGTAAAAGAGAAAAAGATCTTCTCTTTCCTTTCTGTGCCAAGGGTCTTTCATAGTCAGTACTCTGTCCAAAAGCTCCCTGCATATTCCTCTAAGTGATGATGCCAGACCATGTTTCCTATTCTCAGTGGTGCTTCCTTCTCTTTTTAGCACATCTGCTGCTTCATCTTCTTTCATTCCTTTCCATTTACTCACGAATCACCATTAAACAACAGCATATGCTGTAGAGGTGTCATTGCTTTGGACTGTGTTCTTGTGCTGGGGCAGAGAGTGCACTGGTTTCTACTGCCTTGTTCCATAATGACTTTATAAGCTCTTCCTTTGCACCATCCTAAAGGACAAGAGCTGCACCAGTCCACTTGCATTTTTCCCTGAGGTTCAGTGTAAGCCAGCAAAACAGAATCTTGAAACACTTTCCTGGGTTTTTACATTCCTGGATAAGCAATTGGAATGTCAGGCTGCTTTCCTGTGCTACCTGTACTACAAATACTGTTTATTCTGATAACAAGCTGCAAAGAGACTACTAAGTTGTCATAATTGGAAGATCAAACAGTAGAGGAAGTCTGGCATTTTGGCCTTCTCAAGATGCTGCTCACACCTGTAGGCTGGTTCTATTGGACTACTTTTTGCCTCTCTTCTAATTACTCCTCTGTGCTGTGTTGCAAGCAACAAATGAGACATTGCTCTGTGCTGGTCACATTTTACTTGACTGGTTATTGCCATTTGGCATAATAAAGAAGAAATATAAAGAACCTAGAATCTACATTGGATCTATTAGTTATATTTAATGAAAAACTTGACTTTGGATGTTCTACTAACTTCAGTTTTGTAAGAGCAACTGCATATAAAGATCCTTCCCCTATGTAAGCAATGGTAATTTTTATTTACATAGTGTACCTTGGAGGAAAATGTTTCCTTATTTTCCATTTCTCTTTCTCTTTCATTAAAGACCTCTGAAGACAAAAAGGATAAAATGTTTGAGAGGGACCTGTGTCAATCTCCTTTTAATGAACAGTGCAGGCTCCTTTGTGGTAAAACAATTTCAATTATGCAGAAGTCAAGCTTCAGTAAATTCTCAGCTCTGCTATGTGAGGTAATGGTGCAAAATTCAGGCAGTGATATTCTGGTCCCTAAGAATTGTATTTGGATAAGTAACTCAAAATAAAAATGTTGATGGCTGGTGCTGCAACAGTATGTTCAGAAGCCATATATATTCCTTTCCCTGAAAATCTAGCAAATATCATGGCAGAAAAATGCTTATGCAAGTTCCAAACTACAAACAAATGCTCTTAATATTGGCAGAACACAGATTCTACATTTGGAATTGATAGCACACACACAAGAAACATGATTCCAGATGTTATGGCTATGCAGTGAGAGAAAGAGAAGTGTAATATGAACCTCCACACCCAATCAGATCAGCTCTGAACTGGATTGCATGAAGGAAACAGAATACTTGAAATTTTTGTACCAAAGATGAAGAAATTGCAGGAGGGAAGGAAAAAAATCTGCAATCAAGAATAAAGAGATTTAATATAATTAAAGATTAATTTGGTGATGTAAAGTTTTTAAGAGCAGCTGAATAAAAACTATGATTCTAAAATGCTCTCCTTCACATTTTAATTAGATAAGGTTTAATACCAAACAGAAATGAAAGACTGTGATTTACTATAGCCTACAGGGAGGTAATGTAGACTGTGTTCAAATTTACTCCAAAATACAGAGTATATATCTTGTCAAAGGCTCAGTGTTTGTGATAAAGATGCTTCAGAGCAAGAGGCTCAGCACAAATTTAGAAGTGCTGAAAACTTCCAAGCATTTTCAATGTGATTCTCAGCCCTGGCAGCACAAGTCTATGACAATCAGCAGCTGTGGCTCTTTTGTGATTGCTTTTATGACAACACTTTGACATCCATATGAAAACTGATATCGAAATTTTCTGGTTTAAAGGATCTTTCAACCTGAGTGACAAAAATCCCATAACAATAAAAAAAAAAAAGCTGGTACAGAAAAATCTAAGTTCTTAAGACTTGTAGGGTGTTGATTCAGGATTGTGGGATATTTTCACAATTAAAAATCAGTTATCCTGATGCAATGGAGAGAAGATAGAAAGTAGCCAAGACTGCAGTAGCTGAGAAATTCCCAACTCCAAAACACGCCCTGGCTATATTTCATCCATTCTTGTGCCCAAGAGTTAGAGATAAAAGTGATTCTGCATACAAAACAGCCAAAAATTGGCAGCAATAGCTGGAACATGTAAGAGGAGGGACTTTCAGAGTCATCCATGGTGCTAGCAACCTCACAGAAAATGTGTCTGGTCCAGAGGCATCCTGCTGGGCTACACCTGTTGCACCAGTACAGCAAGACTGTTCCCAGAGATGCCAGAGTCCAATCACTTGTGGCCAGTGAATGGAAGAAGACAGAGCAAATTATAGATAAACCAAAAGAAGTGGGAAAGAGCTGAAATGTGTTTTGTATGCCATCATAACCAATAACGAATGGACAGCACAGACTTCATGTCTGTAAGAGGCTAAGGTACTTAGAGACCCTGAGAGTAAAGCATTACATACAACCTTGTAGAAGGTTTTATATAATGTGGCAAAAGTCAAAGACAGTACCCATACTGGTCCCCATACTTGGAAGCAGCTCAGAAGAAAAAAATGCAGCAAGTCTATTTGGGCAAGGAACAGTCCTCCCCCCTTGTATTCCATTTGCAGTGAAACCTGCAGTGGTCTGGTACGTATAGAGCATCCTAATCCTTCTCTGCACAATCAATACATTATCTTAACTGTGCAGTGTATCTAATCACCTGCGACAGTAAATGTACCCTCCCTCCAAATTACCTCTCTTTTTCCTCTTCCTCTCCCACACTCACAGCCACATGGTCCCACCATGTCTCCATACCAGCTTTGGGGCTCCCTGGATCTCCCATAACCCAGTCCAGTTCATAGCAGAGTAAAAACTTGCCCAGGTGGTTATCTGGGAAGGAAAGAGGGAACTGATGGGCTAACTCAAATCACAGGCAGCTGGGCTAAATTCAAGTCAGGGGAAGTGACAGAATAATTTGGATGAGAGCATAATTTGTCGTTTTTGACAGTACAAGCTTAAATTCAGTTCACTCTCTCTCCTGAAAGTATCAGATAACCCACATAAAGTAACTGAGTAACACTTAACTCTAAAACTCAACCTCTTTGAGCCAAGGAGCTGATTTACCTTGGTTTTCTGCTCCATATCAAAAGCATTAAACTGTGAAGCTAAACTGGTATTAACCTGACTGCAAGACCAGCTTTCAGCAGTAAAGCAGTAAACCTCCTCATCAGGTTGCAAAAGCAGGCTTACATTTTTTTATGTAATCTTTGATTCCTGTGCACTTTTTTAAAAAAATTATTTTTTAACTTTTTAATTTTTTTTTAAGTCTCATCTGGAAACCTCAGTGTCAACTGTCTTCTAAGTGGAAGACAATGACCCAGACAGTAAGGTCTCTTAATTCCCACGGAATTCCATGGTATCCCCATACCACCCCTTGTGTGTTTGGAGTTACCTGGTCTGCAGCTTGGAGGCAGCCATCCACCCAAGGCCTTCAGTTTTCCCTATGCTTGCCTTTGTCCAAAGCTGGCACTGCATTGATTAGCTCCATCAGATCCCAGCCCCAGTGTTTCTGCTCAGAGGTGCCCTGCAAAATCCCTGTGTCCTTTCAATTACTGAAAATTTTTACCGAGAATTCACATGGTTTTGAGCCTTGACAAAAAAATCTACTTTTTAACCGATAGGTAAAACCGTGTCTTTGTGTTCTGCTGAAATCCCCCTGCTTGTTGAAACAACACCCACTAAAGATAAGCTGAAGAGATCTGCTGTTAACTTTCCCTTCATCAGCACAGGCTGCATGGGCTGCTTTTGACATCACTTCCCAAGGACAATCTATGCAACTGCAAAAACCTTCAAACCTTGTGCCTCGAGCAAATCCAAAAACCCAGCTCAAATGCTCAAACACTGAGGCGAGAGCTGCAGCTGACATCAGGGTTTAAGCAGAAAGGAATTTTGTAGCAGAGGGTAACTCCTTCCTCTCTGCAGGGGAGAGCCCTCCCGGAGATAACAAACTATGGAATGAACTTCCTCAGGAACTTAACAACTGACCGCCGCAAATCACTTTTTTTTTTTTTTTTTTTGACCTTGCTCTCGCTAAGGTAAACACGTTATCGCCATTAAAAACAGGAAAAGAAAAACCACTGTAAGAGCCTAACTACCTTATTAAGTCAAATCACTATTCTGAAACATAACACCTCCCCCGAAGGAGAATGGGCCCCCGTGACCGATTTCCACCACCAAACGCCCAAGCGTAAATTCTTTGATATTACAGAGATGAAGGAGAAGCATGACAAAGCTTCATGCAATACCTCTGTACTGCAATATACCTGCAGTGTCAGATTTGAAGGGATGTGGATCTCCATACAAGTGAGATTCTCACACACCACAAGTACCTGGAAGTTTTAAGAAAGCACACCAATCACATGGTGATCACAAGCCAGGCTAACATTTTGCTTTAAAAAGGAGTGCTTTGAAATCATCTTCTGTGCACAAGTGGAATGACCATTGTTCTTCCCTAGTGCACTCTGGAGGAAATGTAAACCCTTTCTCTGCATTTCTAGTGCTGACAGTGCAGAATTTTATGTCTAATAGGAAAAAGCTTATGTTTCACCAAGTTCTACTTAACTCACTAAAATAAAACTAATCTACTTTGCTGCTCATGGATGATGAGGCAATCTCTCCTTTGAAAACAGAAAGAGGTTTTTGTTTTAAAAAAAATTGTCATATTAATAGAGGAATGACATCATGAGAAGACTGGGAATTAGCAACAAACTCCTACTCCTTGGGAAGGTTTGTGTTAGACTGGGCAAAATCAAGTAAAAAAGAAATGCCCTTCTTAATTTATTAGTGTGAAATTAGGAGCTTCTACGTTTTAAGTTTTCCTTTTCTTGTCTTTTTGGGTTTTGAGGTTTTGGTTTTTTAATCTGCTGCAGCTGCATACAAGAGTTTCTTGCTTTCTATTGACAGGTGCTGACTTTTGCTAATGGATTTGTATTGCCATACTCTGTCAACACATCAGTATTACTCAGTGTTTCAAGAAATGGTCTGACTGAGAATTGGAGCCACATTTAGGGACATTTTAATTCAAGCCTCCAAGTGCTTTTAAGAAACCATATCTAAAAGCTCCCTTCCAAGACACTGGAATGTGAAGCATGTGGGAAATGTTATCTTATTGGCCTCATGTCTGCCAGTGATTGTGAAACAGCTTCACTATTCTGGGAAAAAGCAACCATGATTCCAGGCAAAGAGAGATTCATGTAAGCTTGTTAAAAGCTTTAGGAAATGCAAATAATACAGAATCTGGAAAAAAAACTATAATGCTCCATCATGCGAAGAAATTATTGGTGTGAAAAGATTGCCATTTTTAATCACTTCAAATAAAGACATATAGAAATTGAAAAAAATACATAGATCTAGCACAGCTTCTTGGACATAATTCATCTTTAGTTAATTTGTTCTTGGTATGGTCTGTCTTCCCTGGAGATAACAGACCATTTCCACTGTAGTGTGTCACATAACCAGGTGCAAGAGAAGAATCAGCTGCTGAGCCATGGTGGCTGGATTTGTCTTGCACTGCATCCCCTGGAGGCAAAGCGGGGTGGTATCTACCCACGGGAGGTGTGTGCAGCCTCCACTCTGGATGCTCAGTGCACATGGAAGGTCTCATCCAGTCTCTGGGCCTTTCCAACGGAATGAGTGGAGCCTTGCACACAGCTAAAACTAGAAATTAAATTCTGTCTACTTCTCAGCTCTTTATTTCAGCCACTTCTAGGTAGTCCCAGAGAAGGGTATAGTAGGTACATCCACCTCGTCATACGGTGCTTGCCAAGAGACGCTCGGTGTGGAGTGAGGGTTGAGGATTACCATGCTTCTCTCTGGGAACTCACAGAATCTTGCACCAAAGAAGAGATAGATTTCCCTGACAGACACTCAAGCAAATATTTTTGTACAAGTATTTCCTTTTCAGACCCAGTGTAAAGCAAAAAAAACAGAGATTTTTTTTCTCAGAGAGATAACACAGGTCGTAAATGAAATGAGCTTTTCTCCGGGCATAATTTTAAGGTTCTCTTAATATTTACACAACCAAGTAAAAATGATGTTATGCTGTGGAGTTATTTCCATTTCAGTAGCCTGATCTTTCCAGTGGTGTTAAGACATCATCTGGAAAGTTTCCACAGTTTGCCCTGACAATTATGTTAAGCTCCCTATCAGCTACACAATATCAATACACAATGCATTACATATATGCTGGTTGCTGGCCAGCTGACATTTCAAATGAGCAGTTCAGGGAAAAGTAATTTTTGGTGAGGGCTGACCACAGCTGGCTTGACATTAGACTAAATTTTCAGGACTTAGCATTGCCAAGCCTCTGGAGATTTAATGACTCAACATTATTTTAAACGTTTACTTACTCAACAGCTTCAGTAAACAAAGGGTGTAAGGGATCGTAGCACATCAGATCCCTGCATATGTAACTCTGTGTATTTCATTTGCTTATTGAATGCATACATTTTATACTATATCTGGTATATATGACACAATGATTTGAGTGTCATTCTTACCACAAAATAAGTGTGGTAATTCAACTGCTTCCTTGAACATATGTGGCCACCACATAATGTAAATATTACCAATTGTTGCCTCTTGGCCTTTGGAAGACCATAAGGAATATAAACCTGCAGAGAATAATGTAGTGGTACAATGTAACTAAGCTTGTAGTACATTAAAAACAGTCTGAAGTTGTCAGAAAGTAGCCATTCAGAAATCAGAAGGTAGGCTCTTTCAATAACTTTTTTTGCACATGGATATTTCACTCCCAAATACACCAAAGTAAATACCAGTAAAATTTTCAGTAATTTACAATATGTCCCTGCAGAAAATAGTAATTAAACACAGTTATAGATCACTGTTTTCTGGTAGGTATTTTGGAAATAATTTCCATTTCATCTTAATTTAATTTAATTTTTTTAAATGGAAAAGTGCTATTTAAAACCATTTGACTGGGATATATCAAACAAAGTACAGTGTTGATGAAGACATAACATTGTTATAATTTTAAAATAGTATTCCTTCATTATACAAAACCTTCTGTAAGTCATAAAATATTGGAAGAAAATCAGAACTCTATTTCTTATAGAAATAAACTGTTCATAAACAGTTCAGTACAGTTCTGGGTGCCTCATGTTCTAATTGCCTCTGGTGAGCAATAATATTTAAACGACTTCCAAATAAAAACACTTTATTCTCCTACTCAGTTTATATCTTCAAATGTTAACTGATCCTTTTAAACTATTAAAAAGAAATTTTTGAAAAAACTGTTGTCCTTATCTACAGACTGAGAAGCAGGCATATCTTCCAGTTAATCAACAACCAAGCTGTGACAAGAACTCAGAAATTCTAAGCCCAGAACTTGGCAGATGCCTTCTGTCCAAAAGGAAAGGACAGGAAAAAAATCTAAAGAACATATCTGAAAATATATTTCAAATATATTCAGCAACAGATAAACATGAATAAGAAAGCAATTACAACTAATGCATGTCAACAGTTTATTCTTATGATCAAAGTGAGGCTTGTTATTTGCTTTCCCAACACTGCATCATAGGAACTCATAACAATCAGTATATTGGCATTTAGTTAATGATGCAGACAGCCTTAGTTATGACTTTTCCTACCTTTGAAGCTTGACACCTGAGATTTTAATATTCTTATTCCAAAATCTTATCGTATAAAATTTGCAAAGAAGTAGAAGTGATTGATTCAGGAAGTTACTGGTGTAAGGGAACTGTCAAGATTTTAAAAATATGCAGTAATTTGCATTCATTAGAATAGCCATGAAAATTTCACAGAAGAATAAAAGTTGAATCAATTCTCACATGGTGGTCAGACATGTCAACAGCAGCTAGGTGAAGAAGAGCTCCTTCAGCCCATTCTTCCTCCAGTAGGATAGCTCATTCCAGGAGGAAGCTGGGTGAGCATTGATGAAGATTCTGCTTCCTCTCAAAGGTGCAATGGTGGTGCAGTGTCAGGAATGATAATAGAGTGGCTAGAATAATAGAAATTTTAGAACCTCTCTTAGGTTTTGTCCTTGTGCAGAGCTGGTATGGCGCACATTGCAATTCCTCATTGCAGAAATTTTTTTTTACTTCTTCAGTAGCTTCCTTGAGAAAGCAATATTGGGAAAACAGCACACAGGATTTTCAGTTTTTGCAAGCTTGATTTAGCAGTGAAAAATAAGGAGGAGAACCAAGACACAGCGTCAAAGTACAATGTTCTCTGCTCAATCTTTTTTTTTAAATTAGGCACAATGAGGGTTTAATATTTAATAGTACTTTTAATATTTGAAGATTTTGATGTAAGGATTTTGATTTAGCTGAGGAATACAATGTGCTGAAATCAGAATAAAAGCGCAATACAGTGATTGCAAAACGACTGGATCACAATACACATATCACCACCGTTTCCAGCCTCCCGGTGGACTCTTTCATGATGTTTGGAATCCTCAGTCACAGGGAAGTAATGCACAGGTTGAAGCCAGTTCAAGCATGTTGCTCTCTTTGAAGTTCATTTTATTGATCATTCAGTTTTCATACTCTGTGCTAAGCCATGCAAACCCTTCCCCCATGCTGATCTTGCCAACTCAAGAAGACATTCACACTTTTTTGATTAACTCAGGGAATATTTGGAGTATCAGCTGATCCACTCAACTGATTCAGGAAGTTATCAAAACAAAGGCCACCCTACTTCATGCTGAGATGAACTCACCGATGTGCAATAGCTGTGGTCACTCCCTGCACTCTTCCCTGAGTTCATGAGCCCATCACCTGCCTTCTGAGCCCTCTTACACTGCAGGGCTGGTCCATCACTCCCAAGCATATGATGCCAAAGAGCTCATCAGAGATTATCAGCAATTGCTTCACAGACTACAGCTAACAAACCCTTGAAAAGAGCAGAATTGCTCTAATATCATGAAGCCAATTAAAAAAAAAAAGGGTCTGGCTTCGCTTAAAATTGATTTTCTATGTTATTCTGGGGCATAAGGAGCAGAGAGACAGAAGTATAAAAAGCAAACACCCTCCTCCTCTATGAAGAGAATAGCATTTTTTTTCTAAAATAGAGGAGAAAAATCATTGCATTGAATACTTTTCCTTCTTTCCCTTAATTTTTCGTACTGCACTGGTTTTTCGAGGGCCAAATGGAGCACCTGGGCTCATTGTGCTGCTCACCAAACTTTCAGAAAGCATGGTTTATGCATCATAAAGTCTCCTTATATATCACACAAAGAGTAGAATCTTACTTTGGTGGGTCTTATACAGTAGCTTGACCAGAGGAAATCCTTTAGAAAGAGGATGGTACTAAATACATGCTCTCATATTTGTTAAGGTTGGGGCTGACAAAATACTTGGGTTTATAGATCTAGAGCCAGAAGAAAACATGCAAGTAAAGCATTTTGATTTGTCCAAAATTAATTAAATGCTTCTTTTTTCTGGCCAAATAAAGCAAGAAACAGAAGGCGGATTTGAAGGTTTTCCAAACAATCTTAAAAATAAATAAATAAATAAAATAGAAGGTTTAAGTGTACAAAGGTGTTGGACAATAGCTGCAACCTTTTTCAGTAATTCTTTGATTTTTATACCCTCTGCCCAGGATTAAGAGATCCAACTGCATCTTATTCTCTGTCCGCGGCAGTCTGGACTCACATCCCCTACCTCCAAGAAAAAGGATATTTAGCCACCAAACCATAGGATATATGTTAGATTGCTGCCCTTCTATTGCAGTCTTTTTAGCGTTGGTTGTGCTCAGTCTTTTCAGCCACAAGCAGGTGAGAATAGCACCTCAGGCTGTTGGCAGGAGCCTTAAGGTAAACCCCTGCCCCAGGCTGCATTTGTCCACAGCTCTGCTGCAGCCCAAGGACTATGCAAGGTGTGAGGCACCACGACCCAGGTTCCTGGCCAGCTGCACCTCTAATCAAGTGAACAGAGCAGATCTATAACCACAGGAGAGTAAAAGTCTGTACACACAGGTTTACACAACTGAATTTTCCAGAGGTGTGGTTCTAAAGGTACAGAAAGTATTTTAATTCAGCTCTCCCCGGTAAAGAATGAGTTGGTCCAAAGGTACATTCAGCCATTCTGTTGGTTTAGATCCATTTTCAATAACAAAAAGTAATGATCCCATTCGCCTTCAATTCGTAACTTTTTTTTACAAAACCATGTTTTTCAGAAAAAACCTTGGAAAAGAGAGTAATTTCCTCCAGCTCTATGCCTGGCATTGTGCTGATATGCAAAATCACATTATACAATGCAATAGAGCAGAATATCTGATGGAGAAAAGAACCATAATGACAGCTGCTTTATAAACTTGTCCTGATAAATATGAATAGTTAATATAAGACTGCATATATATGTATAACCAGGTTAGCATTTGCATGTCCCAGCTATCTGTCTTCTATCTGGGGGAATATTGACCGGGTGGTCTTCCACAAAACCTGAATATTGCCATTCTTCTGCATTGTTATCAAGTTAATTAGGGAATAGGGCAATTCTCCCACTGCAATTCTTCCATCTGTTTCTGCCTTACCAGTTTCACATATTATGAAAATGCGCCAGACAGCAGCTCCATCCAATATGCTTCATGTTCACAGTATATGTATGAAAGACGGTTTAGTATCAGCAATTAAGCATTTACTGGCCTTCATTTTAGCTCAATATTTCTTCTGTGGAGGGGAAAAGATCCAGCTCCTGAACGATTTGTCACAGTGACTCTGCAGCATGCATACAGCATAAGGAAAATTCTATTTCAGCCTCACACTGGGACATGCCAGAAAATAGCTAAAAGATAAAATCCTGATGCATATAAAACAGTCTTGTCTACATGATTGCACTCCTGGAGGCTCCACAAAAACAATCTCTAGATTGCATTATGCTATATCTTGAACAAATATTTAGTCAAAGGTAGCCCCTGCCTCAAAGAACTTATACCCAACACAGACAAAATAATGAATAAAACACCCTGCCCTTAGCTGCTCACCACTGCCTCTCCATGCAATCCATCAGCCACCCCATTGCCAGTCCCACTACTATCTAAGATTTTCTCACCTGCATCAGTTAAAAACAGTCAAGCTATTTAAATATATTTAAATATATGTCCCTATATAGGAATTGGAGTAATTTGGCCAGACACTCTTCCACCAGGACAGGCAGCAGTCTCCAATTGAAGGGTAGGAAAAAAGGAGCACCAAAAGCAGTATAGGGAGAGGTAGGAACAGAGCAGAATGCTTGTCCAGAGATAAATGCACACTCCTGCATTTAAAGTCATCTAATCCCTTTTCGTGTCAGAAATCCTGGACAGAAGTAATGGTTGTAAATCTCTTCTGTCATCTGACTTTTTGTACTGGATGCTTTGTAAGGAGGCGTATGATGCAGAATTTTTTTTTTTCTTCCCAAGTACATAAAAATCAAAATGTAGTATTTTATTTTTAAGTGGTTGGATACAATCAGAATATATTTGCGGTCTCAATTACTTCAAAGGTTTGTCTGAGTTTGGGGTTTATTTCTGAGCTGACATGAATAAGTACATGCATAGAGATCTCTTCCTAATGAGTTAGGACTTCAGGACTTCCATGGTCTATAGCTGGCTTGCTTGACGCCTTTCTGAACAAAACTGTGGGATTTATCTTGGAAGCCCTGGGAATCAGAAGGCATTACAGAAGATGGACTCAAGCCAAGGACCCTGCTCACAATGTGGGAATGAATGAGATTTGGTACTACAGCTCCCTCAAGACGATACACTGTCATGATCTGCAGTTCAGTGTTGAAATTAATAAACACAAACCACTGTCATGTTTTGAATAGGCAAAAAAAAAAACATTTCAATGAACTCCAGACTTTTTAAATAATATTTTTTCCTAAGAATTTTATAATTTCTATTCTTAGGAAGGTTTGGAAATCTCTTGATTTTGTCCTGTTGTGAAATGAAAGTAAGTATAGAGATGAAAGAATATCTAGTACTTCTATGGCAGCTCTAAAAGTAACATGTGTAGCATTTTTTGTACTATATTGAAACAGCCTCATTGGTATAATTGCAGATAGGCCAGGACCCTTACAAGACTAAACCCCCAGCTTTCCCAGTAAGCCACATGATGATAATAGATGTATACAACAAGTCCTACAGGGGATATTTTATTCAAAATTATCAGAGAGAGGTTTTCTCGCTTCTATTTCTGGATCTTGAGTCCCATGTACTGTAATCCCAATTGTAAATACAATCCACCCAGTTATAACAAAACGTCTTTGTAGAGCACACACAGCCTTTGTTTCAGGGCCTGATGTTAGAGGAGTATAAAAGCTACATTCAAGGCAGTCCAGTGTGCAGCTGGAAAAATGGCTGGAAAATTACTTCCTGGCCCACAGCCAGCACTAAATTTGCTCAGGACATAATGCAATACAGGGCGTGCAAGGCTCTGATCCATATCTGGTCTGAACCCGAAATGGGAAAAAACCACTACTTCTATATCTGCAATTTGCTACCAGCTGTGTATTTTGACAGCACAGCATCAGGTGCCCACACTGGCAGTCAGGATCCCGGGAGCAGTCATGTGTCCATCCCAGGGCAGTGTCTCCCCCTGGTCACCATCACCAGGCTGGTCCTGGTGATCAGTCCATCCATGGACTAACAATCTGTCCCAGCCTTGGCCTGTCCCTTCCCCCAGGGAGGTGCTCAGTGTCCAGGGCTGGGGCTGCCCCAGCTGCTCCCAGCATCCCAGCTCCTGGCTGGGGGGTCAGATGTGCCCTGGCTGACAGGTCCTGCCCTGGTGTGGGGAGCCCCTTCTGCTCCCAGACCCCAGGAAGTTCCCAGTCCCTGTGGTGCCCTGGTGTCATCAAGTATAGCCCTTTTAAGAGGCTCTTCAAAATTTAAAAAAGATAATTCATAAGATATGCCATTTTCACCTGTTTCTTAGAATACATATGAAATCACCACTGAGAACTGAATCCTTTTCAACTCATTGTAGCCTGAAGAAACGAAAAACAATATCAGTTCCAAAACAAAACATATTGACAACTTGGTTATTTTTCCAAAGAGAAAAGGCAAAACAGAACAAAAGAGAGGAGGTCTCATCCTAATATATCCTAAGGGTTAGAAGCATTACCTGTTTTGTGGGAGCTTATGTTTTAATCAGATAGTAAAGATTACTATAACCTCTCTATAAACAGCTAGGCCTAAACAATGGGCTGTGGGATACATGAAGGGATATTTCTTGATGGCCTTTCTGATACTCCTTATTTATTCACTGAAGCAGTGATCAGAGGTCAGCTGGTCTGTTGGTTCTTATTTCCTCTGTTCATACTCCAAGGTTAAATTTTGGGCAAGAGGGTGGATGAGGTCAATATCTCTCCAGCTTTGGGGAATCCACCTCTGATTTTATTAAGCCCCTCTCCTGGGCCCAGCAGCTCTTCATGCATCCAGAACTAAACTTCTGCTGAAAAAAGGGACCAGCATGTACCAGGGATGTACATCATTGGTTGGCCAAGCACAGCCTCCTTCAGCAAGGGCAGACAAAGTGGCTGGAGACAATAACACAGTGGTTTTACATGAAAGGGAAATTCTGCAGAGCAGAAAAGGCCACGTCCACCTCCTGCCTCCTGACAACCTTCCAGCAGAAGGACTGATCTACTCTCCATCCCCTTTGTCGAGTGTGGCATCTGCAGCTGGGGTACAGCACAAAAAGGAGTCAATAGCCCCAGAGAGGGCAGTGGTTTGTACCTAACCTTCTGTGGGGACTGTGAGGAAAGTCAGTGACTTCTGAGCCTCTCCCTGCAGGCACTGAGCTGGAGACAGTCATATCCTAAGCTCACTCCCAGCATAAGCACAGGAAGGATGTTTCCACTTCCCACACCACGCTCTCCCTGCCTTCACACTGGACACAAGGCCGCAGGTTCCCAATACCATGAAAGATTTCACTCTGACATTAAATGTTAGAAAAACTGAAAGATCAAAGAATAAAAGCCATAAATAAATCAAAACCCACTACAAAGTGTGAGATAAAATTGGAAATAGATACTAATGGTAGGTCAAAGGACAGGAAAGAGGAAGCCTCATCTCTTCTGTACTGAGTGAATCACATGAGATAAAATTACCACTTAAATAATTTACATAATAGAGTGAAAAACAGAACTATTGAATATACAGGTCACTAAGGACCATATTTGCTTTAGAATAATGTAAAATTAAACTGCATTCATGACAGCATCTACAAGATTTCCAGGGGTATGTTGTAGCACCTACATTTACACAAGCACAGAAAACATCTGAAGATGTTACATGTGTGTTGTGTGTGCCTGAGAAGAGGGAATGACACAGTAGAAAGTTGTGCACTGATGGTCATCAGGCACAGCATTGCCAGAGAGGGGATTATCCCACTCTGCTCTGTACTGGTACAGCCTCACCTTGAGTCCTGTCTGCCATTTCTGGCACCATGATAAAAACACCCAAATGAAGCTGTTAGAGAATGGTTAAAGGAGGGTCACAGGGACGGTGAGGTGTCTGGAGGGGAAGCCATGTGAGGAGTGGCTGAGGTCTGTTAATCCTGGAGGAGACTGAAGGGAGACCTGATTGTGGTCTTCAACCTCCTCATGAGGAGAAGAGGAGGGGTAAGCACTGATTTCTTCTCTGTGGTGACCCATGACAGGACTCAAGCAAAGAGCATGAAGCTGTGTCAGGGGAGGTTTAGGTGAGAGATCAGGAAAAGGTTCTTCACCCAGAGGGTGATTGAGCGCTGGAACAGGTTCCCAGAGAAGAGATCACAGCAGCAAACCTGAAAGAGTTCAAAAAGCATTTGAACAATGCTCTCAGGCACATGGAGTGATTCTTGGAATGTCCTGCATAGGGCCAGGAGTTGGACTTGATGATCCTGATGAATTCTTTCCAACTCAGCATATTTTGTGGTTCTTTGCTTCTATGATGTGGAGTATATGAAATGTAATTTAATTAGTAGGTTCTCTGCCGGATTTCAAGCTCCAATGTGACTGTAGTGTTGAGTGCCTTCATGACTATCATTCTACTACCATACTTAGCTAAAATTCAATGGGATGCTGACACCTTACCCTGAGAAACCCTCATTAAAATGAAACTAGGTGGGGAAATGTAAAAAGTAAAATTTTCTGGGGATAAGATTTCTCCACCTTCTTTTCAAGGAGATGGAGCTCAGACCACTGAAATTCATCCCCAAGGCAAAATAAAGGAATTAGATGTCATATTGCAACCCTTTCACTAAAAGTGATTTCAAGCCTAAGGACTACTTTTTTTTTTTTTTGCAGGAGAGAAGGTACTGCTTCTTTCAAAGTAGCATTAGCCAAGGAAAAAGAAAAATGGTTGTGTAAAGAGGAGAGATTCAAGAATATTCAAAAGAGGATCCAAAGAACAGGTACTACCCCAAATCACAGAGAGTTCAGAGAGTAAAGACAAAACGATTCTGAAATACAAAAAAAAATTGAGGGAAGTAAGCAGAGGCATGTGTTTATTATTTTGTCTAGTTCTGTATCCTTCCTGCGCTAACTGAACTGGAGGATAATTGTATTTAGAGACCCAAATACATCTTAGGCATCTGTTAACTTTCATCTGTCCTGTATTACTGAAGAGTAACATAGAAATCCAGGATGCTGTGGGTTTGATTTAAGGAATTCAGTATCTTTAAATCACTGTGGTGTCTGGAAGCTTAGGACAGCCTAGGGGCCATTTAGCCCCATTTCTGTGAGGAGATAACTGATATCCACATGTTATCTAAGAAGTGTCTCAGAGGTGCCAAGGCTGGGACAAAGACCAGTGGACCAAGATGGAAGTCACATGTCTGTCCTTGAGGTCTCAGTACAGCAACCTGGTTAGTGTTCAGCTAGAGTTAACCACACAAGAGCTGAAGCAATAAACAAGAATAACAGATATATTTAGTCATAGTAGTAACTGACATTGCAAATTGCATTCATCTTAAGCTCTTGGTCGCAAGGCAAAACTTTTTCATTTAAATTATATCTTGACATACCACTGCCCTGCCCCTCCCCCAGCCACCACCACCACTCCAGTTAATTAATATAAGCCTCATACTGAAGTGTAAAGAGTAAAGAGTTGAAAAAGCAGACATACGTTGAGGGCTTTTCGCCCCCTAAATTACCTCCTTTCTGTTTCATCAGTTAGCTCTGAGTTTCAGAAATTTTATGCACAAGTCCCTCTGAGCTTGTTTGTTTCTGCTTCCCACAAAGTTTTTGCCTGTTGGTTTGTGACCCCACATCCCAATCAATTACTCTTCTCAGCGATCTGAACTGGTTTAAAATCTTGTAATATGGGTATTGATACCAAGAAGGATTCATCCATAGAGGAAGGGAATGTGGAGCTTTCTTTGAGTGCCAGTCAATCACATGGGATGTTTTTTGGGTTTTGTTTTTGGTTGTTTGGCTTGCTTCTGTTTTTGCTTTCTTAACTAGAAACTTCTAATATTTGTCTTAGACTCTGGGCTGTAAAAGGAATCAAGAGGAGGATTGGAGTGGACAATGCTAATATGAGGTGTTCATGTACTGGAGCACACGATCATCAGTTGATCACCACTTGGCCACTCGTGTTAGAGCTGGCAGTGTTTGCATTACATTACAATGTTGACATTAGTCCAGCATTCCCTGGCCATCTCTAGCTGTGAGAGAGCACACTGCCATTTTAGAGGTATGAAACCACAAGCTGGAAAGATTTCAAGAAGGAGGCACTTCTTACCTATCCATCAACAACCACCTCCTCTAGACAGTTAATCTTTACTTTGTGCTTTTAAAAAGCCCAGTCTTTACCACGGCAGCAAAATAACAAGGCCATCAGCACACCTACCTATTATTAAACTCAAACTCAGTTATACAGACATATTGCAGAATTAAAGCTGTGGGTGCCCCACTCCAGCAGCGATCAGGGGACATACTGAGCTCAGGAGCCCAGGACATGACTGGGTGACTCAGCCTAGGCCAAATACTTAGCTAATGGTTAGTGCAGTTTGCATTTGTTTGATCTTTGATAAAGTGTTTCATATTTTTCAATCACACAATGACAAGGCCATTCAAAGCAAAAACAAGTACCTTTTGTAATATGAAGCAGTGCAAATCTTGAAAGTAGATAATTACTTTTGCTTTAGGAGAAGGAGAATACAACTACAGTAAAACTAGTTATGACTAGAAGGGAGAGGTCAAAGGTGTGAGAAAGATAAAGCACTCTCCTTTAATTATATTTTGCCGTGAAGTCAATGGTGCATTTTTATATCACTGTTCTAATATAACAGCAAGGAAGGGACATAATACAGAGTACCATTGACTTTAAAAGGATGTGACACCATTAAATGAATTACAGTTTTAGTGGCAATGATATTTATTATATTGGATTTGTAAAATGACAAAACATACTCCTGTTTTTAATACAATGGTATAGATTTGTGCACAAACCATCACATGAAATATTGCAAGAACCTCCTTCCAGAAGGCCCTTCAACAGATGAGCAGCCAGGACAGTTTTCAAAGAGTAGTATTGGTAGCCGTGTAAAAAATGTGGGAGATAATCATAGATATTTGTCATTTTACCTGTTGAAAACTATCTAACTGCAACACCTTGAGACCACAGTTCAGATCACAGCACTGAGCTGAATTTGGAGTAAAAAACAACTATCACACCAAAAACATGTAGTTCAAATAGCAAATATCCTCGAAGGAAAAAGGGCACCATTCAATAATGTGTGGTAATGAATTCCAACTGTACTTCTCTCATGACAAGCAACATTCCTTCATTTCTCCTAAGCTGAAAAAAATCTCTGTTATGTATTGTTTCTTCTGTCAAATGCTCTTACAAAGTTTGTTTTTATAATTCTTTCTTAATTGTAGTTTTTCAGTAATGATCAAAAATATTAGTCATATTATTCTAGTCATATTTTTCTTCTTTTTTTCATAGTATTAAAAAAACCCAGAAGAACAAAAGGAAGTGCAATACTTAGGGGGAGAGAGTAAGAAGGGAACTGCTTTGAAAATGGTAAATATTTTAAATATCATGATTTAAAAACAAGACAGAAAAAGCTCTTAAGAATATTACTTTTACATAGAAGCTATGTAAAAATAGATACATAGAGCACAATAACCTATATTTTAGAGCTTTGTCAATAACAAAATAAAAAAACCCTACAACTACATCTATTTGTAAATTATAAATAACTGAAGCCAGTCTTTTTTAAACTCTAGGCTATTTTAATTTGGGATTATCTTTGAAATCATAAAAAAGCAGAACCAGGAAGGCCATTCTACCATCCCTTCACTGTAGTGTAAAAGGCTTACTTCAGGGCTGTAATAGAATAACCCATTTTTTACGGAAAAAAAATGGATCTACTTTTGGTAACATGGATCTTCATTTTAGTAGTATCCAAATCTAACACCTACAAGTCTTTGTGTGTGTATGTGGAAGGAATACTTGACATTAGGTATATTACATCAGTTAAAAGTGTTAAATCAATGAAAAAAATAAAGCATTTTTCTATTTTTTTGGGGTTTTTTTTGTTTTTGTTTTTTGGGTTTTTTTTTTTTTTTGTTGCAGCATATAAAGTGTTAAATACATACTGGAAACACATCTTGTTTGTCTGTTTGCTTCAGCAGATGTGGTGGAGATCAGGAAAAGAGCGCAAGGTTAAAGACATCGACGCTACCTCCCAAGGCCTTTCCTACTGCTCTCATTAACTGCCCTGTTAAACTGGCTACAAATGCTTTAGGAGCTTAATGGAAATGGCTTTTCATAATTATTCTTCTTCTCTAAACTTCCTCTTACTTGAAGTCGAAATAATTTGGAGTGAGAGGAGATCAGAGGCAAGTCATAGGTTAGGGATTATGAGATTACCAGGGCATCCGCAGGAGGGTATAATCCTCAGCAGGACCCAGCAGGGGAGATTTCTCTGTTGTTGCTCTGTGTGACCACAGTGAAGCCCTTTGGGGTCTCTGTCCTGACTGAGCTCAGGCATTTCTGTACATTCTATGAGATAACTGATTTTTGTTGTAGGCTCCTAGCACGATGTGTCCACCTGACTAAAGAAAACAATGACAGCAGTAAACAAACTACATGGGAAACAGAACACAAAAGCAGGAAGTCCTGAGTTTTGTGTGTGTGTGTGTTGTTTGTGTGTGTGCAATGACTGTGCCTGCAATGTCAGATGAATTTACGTGCTTCTGGACATGACAAAGTCTCCTTATGTTAACTATTCCTATTCTATGAAGAAATTAGATACTACTGATACTAATGGCTTAGCTTTACTTTGTATATAGCTCCCAGACTGATTAGACTCATGATATTTACCAACCACAGAATATCATCAATAAAACAAATTTGGTGAGTTGTAGTTAAAAATACCATGGTTTCAAACTCAAATACAGGACACAACAACCAGATGATGTGTAAAGAATGCTTTTGTATGACAGGCTCTGTCCATTGCTTCTGCACTAGCTGTTTTTTCTGCAGCTCAGCAATACAAATTTGCCCTAAATGGGCACTGAGAATACTCCTTCCTTACCAAGGAAGAGTACCAGGCAGGAAAATGGACAGGACTGGAATATAATCAGGGTGGCTGAGATACAAATGGGTGATTCAGAAAGAAATAGCTGCTCACCTGACCTTCAGCCCAGTCATGGCATATTTGGTACAATGGTGCCTGAATTTGATTCAAGAAAGCTTGCTTGGGTGTAGGATCAGCCCTAACATGGAAATATAGTTCCCTGGCATGCTTAACACTTTAAAACTTAAAACGAAATAATAAACTATTTGGAATTCTGAAGAAGATTAAGGCCCTTGGCACACACCCTGGTAACAAGCTATGATATGTCCCATCTTGATGTCTAATGACACTAAGTATTATCTTGGATCATGCAATACAGCAGAACCAGATGGGATATGTCACTGAAAGTACATAACAAAAAGCAAACAAAGAGGCTTGGAAAAGGGGAGAAAATATGCAGGATATGACCAGCATCCATAGTTCTGCTTTCTTGCATAACCATCAGATTCTGAAATATAGAAGAAAAAAATAAAGAGGAAAAATATAGTTACATATTTACTGTAGAAAGTGTAAGACATCAGGCAACGTGCAACTACATCAATGCATCAAAACTATCCAGGCTTCAGAATATGTATCCCTCTCACCAATGGCCAGTGTCTGGAGAGAGACATTACCAAAGGTGCCTGCCTTATCATCATTAACATCTCTTTACTTCTTATGCATGAGAAATGAAAACATTTTGTCATGTTGCAATTTTATTTACCCCAAGGCCTTGCTGTGCAGATTGCACTGCAGTCCCCATCAAGCAGTGACAGACTTCCAAGGGGCTAAATCCTCCACAATTTTTGGGGAAACAAAAAACATTGCTGTTGTTCTCTTTGCTTTTTTAGTCAAATAGTGCCTTTTCTGCACCCCCTATTTTTCACTCCTGTTTTTGACCCCTGCTTGTACTTTGCTTTCATAAAGCTGTTACATTCTTATGTACGTATCTCCTAATATTCTTCATCGGCAACAAATAGAATTTTGCAAGGCTCGTTCAAACTGTGATAAGGACAATATTAGTTTTCATGGAGGAGTTCAGGGAATTTTTTGCATCAGATCCAAGATTTATTGTAGAAGAAAGGCGAATGATCTTAGATTTTTTTTGTCATAAATAATTGAATGCTTTTACTCCATTTTCTCTGAACTGCCACATGGTGTTTAACTTTGTTGTTCAGTTAACTATCTAAAAGTAAAGAAATTCTCAGCAGATTAATGAAATCAACACATTAAATGAAATGTACAGACCGAGGTATGTGTTATTTTGGGATTTTTAAAGATGGTGGCAGGCTTTACAATGGCTTCTGCTGGCTTCCATTCCTTGCAGCACCAGCAATTAATATGCAGGTGGACTCTTCAAGACCAAGATGCCCTGCTTCTATGTGGCTACAAACTGACCTTGATTATCAGTCTTCATTTGGCTCCTGTTCCAAAACAGACCATGAGTCTGGAAGCAGACTGCACAGTTCAAGCTCCTGCATGGTTTGATTTATCAGAGAGCATTTGTTTTGGGAGTTGAGACCCTTACTCTTTGCATTTGGAAATAATTCTTGATTTTGGTACAGAGCCATCTGTTTCCATATAACATCATTCACTTTATGGGATCCTACAAATCTCTGTCTGACTTCTGCAGATCGGCTCTGAATATTGCACACATGATGAGAAATGCTTTGCTATTATGTATAAATATCTGTATTGTACAAGTCTTCATTACAGACTAGAAACCAGACGAAAGGTGATACTGTTTCAGTTAGGAAAAAAATTCTAATGATTACTCAAAGGAAGTGCAGTGATTTCTGAGGAAGTGATCATTTGACTATATTCAAGAAAGCATCTCTGAAAAGAATAACTACTGTCTGTTTTGAATCCTATTTTAGAACAAAATCATCAGACAGACTGCAGTGAGAGTAGTGTAGATAGAGACAACTTGATCTTAATCAAGACACCTTTCTACAACATCAGGAAACAGAACCATCAGACATCTTTTACAAAATACATGAAAATGTTTGCATCTAAATGATAAAAATGGATTCACCTTACTGAATATATACTTCAAAGAGTTTTCAGTGCTTTTCTTCTAATGGATGTTTTTCTCAGGCCTCTACTCTTGTTGAAGACATGCTAGATTTGTTGTCCTTGATTAAAAACATTTGTATGTTTGTCTAATTTTAAAAGCTTTTAAGTATTCATCTTCTTCCATGGGGAGCCTCTCTTTCAGCCATAGTCACACTCGCTTCAGCCATGTCGGTGCAAGGCAAGGCTGAGACAGCCTTTTTAGAAACCACTCTGTAAAGCATCTTTTATTTTATAGCCTACTCTTCAAAACAGAAACAAAGTAAAAAGGATTGCTCAAAAGTTAATGTAAGCAATATTTCCACATTTTGCTGAGACCAGCCATTTCCTCAGAAGCAAAGTTCTGCAATTTCCTCTATCTTCAATCTCCCTTCCTCTGGAGTAAGAGTTTCCCCCGTGGAAAAATGAGTTATTGGGCTGAATTTTACCATCAGGTGAATTTTTTCAAATTTCAATCTCCAAATCCAACCCCTAAGGAAATAATTTACAAGTGAGTGAAAAAGTACAGCTAAAGATGAGCCCAAAATTACTAAAACAATCACTTCATCCCATACATGCAATTCTCTTTTCTTTGTGTCTCAGTTTGGATTTATGTTCTCATGACCTTGCAGAGCCAAAGTCCAACACAACTCATTAGCAGTCCTGCAAGATTCACTCCTAACACAACCATTCCCAGGGAAGTGGCAGGACAAAGGTCTGGGAGAAGATTAGGTTTCAATTTGCTCTCCATAACATTCTGTGGCTGATCCTTCCCTGTATCTCATTCCCCTTTTTTCTGCTGATCTGGCAATTCCTGAATATTAGCTCTAAAGCTAAATGCTCAGTGTAGTTGGAGAGGAGAAAAAATGAGATTGTCTGTATCGGATGGAATGAAAAATATATAAATTGAATGCTATCAGGCATACAAGCCCACACTGTCCCCCCCCCCCCAAAAAAAAGCCCACAGAAATTAAGAGCAGCCAGCCCCCAACCCCTGCAAACAAACAGCTGAGTGAGCTTCAAGATGACCCAGTTAGATTCCTTGTTTTATCAATAAATTGTATTATCTCTGCCTTGATTATTTCCACTACAGAGGGTATCTGCAAGGTTATCAAGACCCAAGTGACCTAATAAGATCACAAAGAGATACAGCTGATAATTGTTTTCTGACAGGTTTATGTCCACAACTGATGCGTCTTTTAAGAGTTTGATTTTTTGCAGACAAGTCTAAGCAGAAACATATGCAGTGCCTTACCACGATGGAGTCTGGGGTGGTGTGGGGGAGAGGCAGAGGGGGAGGTGACACTGATCTGAAGCAAGGAAGCCCCTTCTTGTCACTCAGCCATGAGCTTCTTGGCGTCTCGTTAAATACACTGATAAATGCATTTCTCAGTGAAGCTCCAAGAGGACAACTGCCTGTTAGGAGACTTTACTTTACAGATTGCCCTATAGACAAGAGAAATTTAATTTCTGAACCTACACAAAAGGCTTGCTGTGCTTTGTGAGTGTATTGATCTGGCAGCACTACAGCAGCTGTGAGCTCAAATGTCTGCGCTGCCGGCATAATCAGAAACATGCTACATGCAGGATGCAGCAAGCTTCAAGAGCTTAACAAGCCAGACAGGGGACTTGTCAATTCCTTTCATGGATAACAGCAGGGTGAAGAAGAAGTGTATATGGGGAACTATCAAAGCTATTGCAAAAAAAAAGAGATGAGGGAATGACAAAAGAAAATTTAAAAGCACAAAAAAAGCACTGGAAGATACACAAGTACCTGATTATTCACCTACCGTACAGACATGTTAGCTTTACAGTGCTTAAACAAATCCAATATGCAGCCCAAATACATACAGTCTGAAAAACAAAACCCCTGTTTCAAAATGTCTGAGTGATATCATTGTTCTGTGTTTACTTTTCTCATATTTTCCAGCAGTCTTGAAGCCCTCCTGCGCTGAGCAAAGCTTTTTATGGTAGGAAGGAATCTGCTTTGTTATTCCTAATGTTTTCCAAGCATCTTTCATCTTAATAGAACATAATATTTTTTGCCTATGGATATATTTATACATTATTTTTATCTTGATTTCAGTACATACACGTTTTCTCCTAATGGCTTTCTGGTAAATGCATGAGCTGGTAAATGTACACTTTGCATCTTGACATAATACTCCTACCTGACATTTTCTGAAATTATGGGTTTTGCTCAGGCAATAGCACAGTGCACAAAAGAAAGGTAATAGCGGTGGTTTATGGCATGTGGATTTGGCTTTGAGGTTTGTGAGTCATTAACATATGGTCTATTCTTGCAAATGCTCACACAGAGAGCGCCTTCAGGGTGCGAGGAAGCACAATGAACTGGGGGAGCACTTCCTCCGCATGACTTTGCAGAATGCCTCTCAGTTTTCATTTTCTGAAGACACACCATGGAATTAGAAGCTGAAAACCTGTCTGTTCTGGTCAGGGTGAATGCTGCTGGAATGATGAAGTGAGCTATTTTTGCTCCTTATGCCTGTTATTTGTGGATCATGTTAAAAGTACAGCAATCTCAGTTCTGCTTTCTCGTCTAACATTGTGAGTTTGCTGATTGTTCACCAAGAAGGCTTTGTTAGGTAACTGCCCTCACTACACTGTCAGTGCTTGGAATCAGAGGTTTTTAAAACAGCTTTTGTTTGTCTTTTTTTTTTTTTTGTGCAGTTAAAAGTAAAAACTACTTTTGTAATTTTTAATTAATGAAAAGGAATGTTCAGAGGATTAAATTTAAATAGCAAGTGGCCCTGACCGCAGCAGTAATATCTGGAGTCCATCACTATCTTTCTTGGTAGCTGTGCAATTACAAAATGTACCTACAAGTGAAAATCCTCAGTAATGCATTACTCTTCTCTGACGGCTGTGCTAGGAAAAGCATCCATTAACAGGAAGACTGCATCTTATTCATCCACCAAAATGAAGCAGACCTAACTGTTTACAAGAAATATAACATTCCAGTATCTTTGCTTTGTTAATCAAGAACTTAGAAATGTAGATGCATTGACCATTTTATAGAGATAAGTACATTCACCACACAGCTAAATATACCATTCATATTTTCATGGAATAGCCTATATTCACTGTGAAAAAGAGATGAGTGATTTTTAAAGGTATTTTCAATAGTTAAGTGTCAAAATTGTAGCTGTCAGCCACAGAGCTCTTTTGAGCTAATAGAAATTTCTCCCATAAGTTGCAGAGCCCACAAACCCATGTCACCAAACCTTTCTGTTCTCTAGTACTCAGCTGGAGAATATGACCAGTATTAAAAACTTATTCTTTAAAGAATAAGGCATGGATAAGGAATGGTGAAGGCTCCTGAGTTCTGGGAGTCCTTGCTCAGGAACCACAACATTTAGAACTAATTTCCACATCTCTGAACATACCATGTGTGCATTCATTTTAATTCTTTTTCACTTCAGAATTTAGACATAACAATATCAGGTTTTCCAATCAAGAGCTAGAGGAGGGTGGCAAAGTCAGGGATTTCTTAATTCCTTTTGTAACAAAGAACTCACAGCCTACAGCAGGCTGGGTTCCTGCAAAGAACCTGTATGCCTTCATCAGTTCAGTGGGGAAGTCAGACCCTTGCCTCAGGAGAACTGCTTCATGAGACATTAAAAATACAGATAACATCATTCGCACTCCTAATTCTTTACTTTTACTAATGGGAAAGTAGCATTAACTACAGAAAAATCCTTCCTTGCTCTACACGATGTTACTTGTGTCCCTACTAATCTAGACTTTGGTCAGAAACAATGGATGCAATATTTCGTATTGCAAAATCTGTGAAGTGCTGGTTCAGAGTCAGGCTGCTGACAGGCAGAAAAATGACACTGCAGTGTCTCCTCTCTCATGGGACTGGCTTACAAGTAGCCCTAGGCAGAGTTAAAGGGGAGACTGTGCCAGCTCTATTTGCTTCTTCTTCTTGCCTCTAAGCCTGAACCAGAACAGTTGCAGTAGCTACCTGCTCACTTAATGCACTGCTTAATGTGTCTCTCCTCCTTTTCTGTGCCTCTCACTGCCTTTCATCTCTCACCACATGTTGAGATCACTAGGTCATTGAGAGAAGGATTGATATTTGTGTTCATAGCATTCATTTTGTGACGTGTTAAATGGCATCTGTAGGCACTTTCAAAAAACAAGCAAGCAATATAATGCCCTTTGAGCAATTACTGTGGCAGTGTTAAGATGTATTTGCCCAGTTGAATGAAATGATACTTACAGAGCAAATGAAATTCACTCTGCAACATGAGGGGTGGTAAATCAAAGTAAGAGGAGATAAATATTTCAACTTAGCTAATCTTACTGACTCAAAAATATTTAAGTCTGCTCAGCTCATAGTACAATTGCTGGAAATTATTCATGTTGCTTTCTATCTCTTCTCCAGGTTTTTTTACTACTGGAATGGATTGAGAGAAGTCCTGAGAAGAAGGACGTGAGATTGTCAGTTGATGAAAAGCTCAACATCAGGCAGCAATGTGTGGCAGCAGCCCAGGAAGCCAAAAATGTCTTGGGCTGTGTCAAAAGCAACAGGGCCAGCAGGCTGGGGGAGGTGGCTCTGCACACCTACTCTGCTCTTATGATACCCTGCCTGGAGTGCTGCTTCCAGTTCTGGGGTTCCTGACATTGGAAGGACCTGAACCTGCTGGAGTGAGCCCAGAGGAGAGCCACAAAGAGTCTCAGAGGGCTGGAACACCTCTCCTATGAGGATAGCCTGAGAGAATTGAGGTTGTTCAGCCTGAAGAAGAGAAGGCTCTGGGGGTACCTCATAGCAGCCTTCAAACTCCTAAAGGGCATTTTATAAAAAAAGATTTTATAAAATAGAGTTTTTACTAAGGCCTGTAGTGACAGGACAAAGGGTAACAGTGATAAACTGAGAGGGGCTAGATTTAGATTAGATATTACAGAGAATTTTTTACAATGAGGATGGAGAGACACAGGAACAGATTGCCCAGAGAAATTATGGATGTCCCATCTCTGGAAGTGTTCAAGGTCAGGTTAGATGGAGCTTTGAGCAGACTGGTTCAGTTAAAGGTGTCCTGCCAATGGTAGGGGGATTGGAATTGGGTGATCTCCAAGGTCCCTTCAAATTCAGAACATTTTATGAGTCTGGGACTGTGTGAAATGCCACTGATCACAGTGCAGTCTGCAAGAATGAAGGCTCAGTCACACTGTACTGGTACACAGACTTCTTACTCTGTTTGGGAATTAAAACATATAATGAACAGATTCATCTTAATAACAACATTCCTTTATGTATAACAAATGCTTTCAGGACCTGACCAAGATCTGGAACTCAGCTCTAATATTCAAGGAGGCAGTGGGTAAGCCATTTTAAATCTTGAAATCATGAAGATCCTTTAAATCATTTAGAAAGGGAATGCCTTTGTTCATGTTACTAACTCAATTAAAAAAATGGGACTGTTTCTTGTTCTTGTTGTCTAATTTGATAGTATCAGGAAAAAGTTACATTTGGAACAATGTAAACTGGGAAAATTCACAGGTGTGTCCAATTTCATGTCTGTGAAGGCAGCTGAAGCAAGAGACTGTCTTTAGACTAAAACACAGGTTTGGCACCCATATTTCCTAATACTTCAAACAACTAGATCTAAAACATCACCTAAGGGAACACTGTGACTGGTTACATTTATGAGAATGGCTGAAATATGTAAAGAGAATAAAAAACATTGATGAGCAAATGTCTGTATTTTTCCTTGACTTCAAAAATACATAAATGTGGAGACATTGAAAAGGATGTATCCATCAATATTTTAAGTGATATCTTTAGCACATATGCTCTTTAGAGTGACTGTCCACTCAGTGGACCTACTCTAAATCTTGTACTGCAGTGATCTACACAAACATACTCTAAAAGCACAGTCTGCAGTCATCACCCTTTTAAATGACAGGCATTCAGAGAGAGAGAAAGGACATTCATTCTCTAGTCTACACAAAGTACTTCAAAAAGGTAAAATTATTTATTTGATTCACTAGGATTTGAATGCTTTTTCCAAGAGAATAGTTTCCAATTACTACTCTCAATTTGCAGAAATGGGACTGTCATTCAGGGTTTGCCTGTGATTTTGATTTAATCTCCAACAGTGATCAGGAAGTAAAAGACTTCTAGTGAAAACACAGATATCCTTGGCTAGCCAGTTGCACTACAGACCTTGTGGTAGCTTTATATCTGGTTGTTGCTATCTAGATGGCTATTTGGTCACATGTTAGCATCTGCTATGTTCCCACACAAGCATACATTAAAATTTGCCTCCTACTATATTTAAGCAAAAGCTCTTGCCTTCCAGAACTTTCTCAGTGTTGCAGCTCAGATACACACAAAAGATCAGGTGAAGCTGAAGACTGTGCTCTGAAGCCTTTGACAGTATGTACCAAGGCCTTCCAGGTCAGGAGAATTCAGAGCTTCTTCTTCTTTGCCAAATTTAGGATCTGGTCACAACGGTTCATAACCAATTACCACTCATCAGTTAAGTCATACCTTTTAGGTAATGGCAGTTGATATGAAAGGATTTAATCTAAGTTCTGCCCCTTGGGCTTTATCCCTGAAGACTTCAGTAAGAACTTGACAGACCTATTAGTTAACGTTGCATTCATGGTTTCTTAATCTAGTTTTGGCTTGTAAATGAACCATGCAAATCACATGCAACGTAGTGATGAGGTGGCCTCAAATCAAGAATGAAGGTCAAGGAAAGAGGGTGAATAAGCACCAGGATTTTGTATCCTTTGGCTGTATATGCTTTCTCTTATCCTTTGATACACATATTTCATACAGCCAACACTGACAGAGATGCCTCTATCAGCATAGAAAAAGGTAGGAATCAGCTAGGAATCCTTCACCAGCTCAGAGGACAGCTAAGAATAAGTCCTGGAGCAACCTGCAGAAATATCATTATAAGAAACCACCTTTTTCTTCTTTCCAGATTGTAAAGTATTTCATTGTGTATGTGACCATTTGGGCTTGGAAGAGATTCAAAAGCTCTCTCCTTGTGTAACTTGCTCAGCCTAGGGATGACAACCTAAGAAAAAACATGGAGCTGGAGACATTGTACTTTTCAGTCATACAAAGCAAAAAAAAAAAAAAAAAAAAAAAGCCATTAACATCCATTTCAAAGGAGAATAGCATCCTCATGTATTGCAGAAGACTCAAAGCTGACCGATCTACCCAGGAATTCCACTAATGAGCAACAGGCTAAAAGATGGAAGACAAAAAAGCCACAGGAGGGGAAAAAAAAAAAAAAGGAAAGGAAAGAAAAAATCAAATAAATTAAGCACAGATTGTGGATTATCAGACAAATTACAATAAAGGTTGCTAGGATTATCACAAGTACAGCACAAGCAACATTTGGAGCTCTGAAGAGGTCTCCTGGTGGAGGGTAGCTCCGAGAAGAGTCTGTCCTCCATCCTACAGGAGGAAGGCAGCAGCACTGCAAAGGGGTCTGCTAGCTCCCAAAAGGCTCCTGCCCCAGGGGATGCCTGCATCCTGGTGCTCCTTTGCACTGAAGGATTTCTTGTGATGGGAACGGATTGTGGAGCCAAAAAGGGAACACTACAGGAGTGTCCAAAATGGGAGCACCTGCACCAGTCCCATGCAAAGGTAGGCCATAGCAGATAGAAGCAGGAATGTGGGCTGCTCTTGTGTCAACATTTGTTTTCCCTGTATGCATCATCTAACAAATATTTTCCTGGAGTCTGTCTGTTACTCTGTTCTCTCTGGGCACCTTCAGAGCACACAGGTGCAGCTGCTGGGTGTGACTCATAGCTGCCAACATGATCCATGTCAGCACCGAGAAACTTCAGGAGAGGGAGGGTCATCCCATGTGAGTGATAATCCCAGTAAGGCCATAAACCCCAGGGAACTCAGGGCATACTTGGGATATCACTAGCTAGGACAAGCCTATATGTATTGAAAGATTCTGTCTTTAGCCTCAAGCCATTCATAGGGCTATTTCACCAGGATAAAATAATCTCAGCTTTTCTTCCCTTTTTCTGGGGTTTTGGTTTGTGGGAGGGGTTGTGGTTTCTTTTTGGAGAGCAGTGATGGTTGAATTGGATTGGTAGTAAAACCACTGAGTTCCTATACTGTCTTTGTCAACTTCTTGTATGGCTGACAGCATGTCATTTCACTTTTTGTCTCAATTTTCTATTGGTATATGAGGATAACAATAGTCCAAGTGGTTTCGAGAGACAAAATTCACTAATGTTCTAAGCCAAAGCCCATTGAAGTCAATGGAAAAGCTCTGAATTACCTTGAAGGGCTTCAGGCCAGACTTTGCTTATTCAGTCTCAGAAGAAACATTTGAAAACACTTGAAATGGTGCCATATGGGTGCAAAGGTATTGGTGATTACAGGACTGAGGAATAAACTTTTCAACTTATAAAAGTACACATGAATAATACTTTTTTAAGTCCCATTTTTAGTGAACTTTACTTATTCTGGGAAAAAATACATATAAAATAAATAATGCCAATATTCACTATTGTCTTCTGTAGTCTATAAGACAAAGCATTTACTCTGTTAACCACAGACTCCTTTTGATTTGCAAAAAAATGCAGATTTGGACAGATCTGAAGGCAATGCAGAAACGTACAAAAGCTGTCATTCTTTACTAATTTATGGCCAGTCTTTGCAAACCTTTGTGACAGGTTTCAGTTGATTGACAGCTTGTGAGCCAGAGACCAACAAACAGGTTTTAAAGCTCCAAGACAGACATAATTTTCTCTAATAAGATTAGATTTCTCTATATAAGACTGCCCTATGAATAGAAGGTCATCATTTACAGTGGTCCGTCTAGTGTTATCCTCTAGAAAGACTCACAGACTTTATTGCAGCTCTGGACTAAGGTCAATAATCACTTAGATCTGTTGGGAGGCTTCATGGCTACCAGGATCAACCTGATGTCAAGGTCTTCTCTGCATCTGGGTTACTTGGTAGAGAAGCTCAGCAACCAACTGGAGTGCAACAGCGAGAAAGCCCCAGTGCTGGCAGGGATGATGGTGACTGACCCTATTCTGTTGCAGTGAGAGCAGGGAAACCCCACAGAACAGGTAGTTCATGTTGAAGGAAACAAAGAGGAGAATGGAGGAAGTTTCCATTTTAAAATCACTTGGAAATGGCTAAAGTGAAAATCTTGAGCTATATTTTAAAAATAATTTTCAGATTAAAACAATTCAGTTGCTGACACTGAACTCATTTGGATACAATCATATTGTTCACTTCAGTTGCAGACCACAATGAAAAAATTAAGTCATATCCTTCTGTATTTTCCATAAAAAGGTGTCCGGTTTCTTCACTATGTGGCAATCTTTACTCATTGTTATTAGAAATCTTCAATATCTGCCTGAAAAGACTTCAAAACATCGGAACAAAGCAATTTCAGTTGAAGTGAAACATATTATTCAGAACTTGTTCTTATTCAAAACTTATTCAGCTTGCTTGTTCCTCTGTATTTCCAAAGTGTTCAACAAATTAGAACACAAAACACACACCATTATTCAAAGAGTCCTAACAAAATAATTGCTTAGCAGAGTTGTGCTCGAGGCTTCAGTTGTTGCAGAACAGCAACAGCAGCTGCTTCAGCAGTCCCCAGCAGTTGCAGAACATAGAAAAAGAGAAAATGGGAAAGATAAGATTGCAGGGGAACTCTAACCGAATAACCCAGACATTTTGCAGGCAGTAAATTCTGAAGTATTATCATAATGATTGACATCACAAATGCTCCAAACTGAATATATTGATTGCCAAGGTCAGCATTTTAGGCAGCAACAGAAGACATCCTCATCCATTAGCCCTGAAATATTGATTTCAATCAGGAAAATAGAAACCAGAAGAAGAAAAATACTAAAGCAATAAAATGATCTTTCTCTATCTTTGTCTCCCAGACATGGGAACCAACATGCTATTCAGAGTATATCAGTACTTATGGGATTTCTGAACACCCATATGGATTTCCCGTTCCTCAGCCTATTAAATATAAATTTGTATTCAAAATGGATAAAAAAAAGATCATTTCAAATGTGAAACTAGATAACAGATGAGAGCATAGCTTTGGTTTTACCTTGCTTGATAGAGAAGGATGGATCTCAAAACTCCAAGTGTTCTTCTTAAAATAATTAGAGAAGGTACAAAGTGTTTTTCAAATGAAACCTGGTATGTGCCAAATGCTTAATTATATAGCAAACACTAACCACTAAGAAATTCTCCTAAGGCTAGAAACTCCTGTTGAAATTACTTTCTCAATGATTATTGCTTCATTTTTTTAAGTGGTATTACTTAAAATGAAAAGGAGCAAAGTTAAACACAAGTAAATGGATTTTATTAACCTAGACAAAACCAAATTGCCAAACACTTCAGTAATTCACAGTATACATTTTCTAACAAAAAAAAAAAAAAATAGTCAGTGCCTTCCCAGCCAGTGGAGGCCCACAGAACTGCAACACTTCAACCCTCAAGGGGTAAAAGAACACAAGGAGAAACACCCCTCTAGGTCATGGTGAGAAGTGCCTCCCTCCCATAGGCCTTTGCAGGCACATGCAAATGTCTTGAGTTCTGTTGGTTATTGCAGGTGACATCAGCCCTGTTCAGCCCTTGTTTACCACATCTGTACCTCTTCTGGAATGTTCTTCCCTCTCCCCACTGGGTCTGTTTTGCTGCAGTGCTCCACCCCTGTTACCCCACTGGTTCCCCTGGTTGGTTGCCCCCCTCCCCCCCACCCTGTACCACTTTCACCTATTCCCATTGGCTCTTGACCTCAGATCCACCCCTCTTGTCCCATATTGAATCCTGTGCCCTCAACTCTATCTTGTCTCTGTCCCTGGACACCCTTCAAGACAATGAGTTTTTCTTGGAGCTCCATACAAAGACCAATCCTCCACCTTTTGTGAGCCAGTGTGCAATAAGTGTGCTCCAGGCTTTGAGAGTGCTGGTCGCTCACAGAGACCTGTTGGAGCACACTGCTTCATGTGACTAAATGTTATTCAATGCTAACTCATGCTATTGGGTGAAACCATGTTGTAAAAAGATGTTTTATGAGGATGACTTTAATTATTTTCTAAATCCATATGTAGAAGGGAAAAGTAAGTTAAATTCTCAGAATAACTGACTTCCATGAGAATGGTTTTGTTTGTTTGTTGGTTTTTTAATGTTTCCTTGCTCACTGATAGAAATACATAATTTTTTGCTTCTTTTCTGTCACATGACAAATTTTCAGGAGGAATGTATTGAGACTAGAATGAAGCTGAGAAAATTGCTGTATTCATATGGGTTTAGTGGCCAAAGGCAGGTGGACAAAATACACCATGTGCACTTAAGAGGCTGGCACCTGCACAAGTAGAGCTGAAATAGCCATTGCTACAGCAAGCAGCGCACAACTGAAAAGTGATGCTTTTATTCCAGAAAACTTGAAACACACAGCAAAATACAGCATAGCTGGAAGCAAAATTGCTGCCTTTCAGCTCAAGGGCACAGTAAGAAAAGGTAGCACAGTAAGTGGCTAAATAAAGTAACACTAAGATTGACTTGACTATTTTTGGTTCCAGTATTCATGTCTGTCAACTATCTGCTGGAACCAGAACAATATACACACTGCATGTTTACTCTGTTCCACTCACAAAATTAGTCTTGCTTCAACGTGCTTGTGTACTGTTGCATTACATCTTGGAAACTTTAGTTCTAATAAGCCTTAAATCTCTTTCTTCCTGTAAGTTTCCACTATGTCTTACCAGACTACACATGCACAATACAGATATAGCTCTTTCCTAGAGCAGAACACAACTTAGTATGATCACAACTTGGACAGCAGTAGAGGGAGGAAATTTCTGACAAGAACACCAGGAAAATGCACCATGGGAACCATTAGGTTTACGCAGAGGAAAAAAACATCGTTAATGTGAATGACCAGTGCAATAAAACACTGAAACATATTCCTTTATCAGTTTGTTCCCTTGGGAAAGTGAAGGAGTGAAGTCACTCGCTTAGACTTGCATAAGCTGTTCTAAGGCTCCCAGTCTATCTGAATCTCTCTCAAGAAATTACCTGTTTGGAAAGAGGGAAGGAGGAGAGGAAAAGGAAGAGGGGAAAAGTAGAGGACACTTAACTAAACCCTGTTTTTTTCAGAGGATATCAAACTTCAAATTAGTGGTGTAAATAACATACATTGCTGAAGTTGAGTATGAGGATAGGTACAAACAGCTCAGTGTCTGCTCTACCTGTGCTCTAAAGGAGCCAAGTGCAAGGCAGATGTGGTCTGCATTGTTCCAATGCCTACAAATACAGGTAGCTGAGAGCAGGGGTGGAAGCACCCCACTCACTGATGTGCCAGGGCCCTGTGGCAGCTGGTAGCAAGCCACAATGCCTGGTACAGACATGGAGAGAGCAGGGAAGCTTTAGCCTGAGCCATGAACATAATTTATTCCATCCTCCTGAGGGCCAAGGCTCATCTACTGTCCCTGGACACCAGTGCCCACATTATCAGGACCTAAAGGGGTGGGAAATTACTGAAACCTTTAATTTCAACTGTCTTTAGGACAGGCTTTTCCATAGAAAATATGTTTCTCTCTGATCTTTAGCATTCACAGCCTATCCACTGGCTCTCCGAAATGAGGCAACTACCTACTAGTCTGGTTAAATTGACCATGGAATAGTAGTAATCTTTCAAAAGTGATTTTTAAGAAAGAACTTTAAAATAGTGATGGATCAGTAATTAAAAGAGGATGGCTGCCTTACAACATTCATTTCTAATGTGAGGAAACTAAAAGGAGCAATAGAAAACTGGCTAACCTCTACAGCTGGCCTATATGTTCAATTCAAAAGAGAAGTCCCTCAATATGCAATACTACAGCTATTTGTATTATTACGTAATGTCTATTATGTATTGATTTCCAGCACAACTGGCAGGACTCAGTACAGAGAAATCAGGCCTGCTTCTTGCACACAGGGTCAGCAGTTTCTGTCTTCTCTTCTCTCCAGTTCTCTTAAATTAGATAAAGCTATCCAAAGTTATTGTTGTTTCCAATTTTATCCTGTCATGGGCCAAAAATCATCCATTCTACTCTCACTCCATTTTTACAGGAGACACTCAGATGACTTCACTTATACTTTCCTAATGTATGTCTTCGTATAGGAGAGCAAAATTTCATCCTCTGTATAGAAATTCCAGTTAACAACAGACAAAAACTAGCTGCCCTCCTTTATTAAAATATCTGTCAAATGTGAATTTTAGTAGTTCAGCATGACTGGAAAAAAAACTTACAAGGCAATTTATGGGCTCTTCTTCATCTTCAGAAAAAAAAAAAAAAAAACTTCCAGACCTTTTAACCATTTCTTATTTCTCAGTTTAGATAAATATGGCCATCAGCAGTATTTGAAAGTGAGACAATTAACCAATGATTAAACAGTCAATGCTGTTAAATTTAAGGAATTTTCTTCAAGAGGAGAAAACACTCACTTTTCTAGAGGAATTGGCTTAAACAGAAAGCTCAACTTTATCAATATTGTTAATATTTTCTACCTCTGACTGCAAGGTATCTAGAATTAGTGGAGCCCATGGCCTAATTTCATTGGGTGCATATTACCTAAATTTTCAAGGACAGAAATCTAAAATTTGATTCCATTTTTGCATATCCCAGCAGGCTGAAAACCCCAGAAATATTGTATCTACTATCCACTACATTCCTGGCTGGTTGAAGGCCAGGGCTGGTTGAAGAGGGGTCTTTTGCCCTCTTACCCTCATAGCCGGCTCTAAACCAAACATTATCCTACAACATAAAACACTTTGGTATATAAAAAATAGGGGAAAATTAGTTGAAGTAGAGAGAATGACAAATATTGGAGCTGAATTAAATCAAAGTCTAGCACACAATCTATGTAGCTGCAGGTTGATCTGCCCCTGGGATGGGCTTGGAAGAACAGCCTTTGAGAAAGACTCTTGTGGAGATTCAAGGGCACTTGAGGAATATACAAGTACTGGAGGAAAGAGCTGAGCAGAAGGCACTCCTAGTACCCACAGATTTAGCTCTTCAGATGTACAAATAAGAACAAAATATTCTAGGCTGGACTCCTGCCTGCTGAGATTTTTCTATGATGTTTTGCACAGTGTTAGATTTTCATATTAGCAGGCATGTATAATGCATATCCTCTATAGATATTAGGAAATGTCTGTCCCTTTGACAGTCATTATGGACACTGGCTTCTGGCTTAGGAAAATGCTAAGCACATATTGAAAAAAACAATTTAGGAAAAAAATCATTTCTTCAGACATACAACCACAAACATACCATGACTTAAATCCAGACATGTTTACACCAGTTGCTATATGGATATAGATATAGATGATATAGATATAGACATAGATTCCTTAACTCTTATTCCCTAGACCAGACTGTTGAGGCTAAAAAGACTACATGGTGAAAGTTTAACCCAAATCCTTTAAAGGACCAGCTCAGGCTTTAGCAGCACTTAAACCAAAAATTAATCATAACCATGCTGTTATTCACAGAAAACAGACAGCCCTGTCCTGCCACTGAACATGGAAAAACCACTTTAGATGCAGAATAAGCAATTCTCTCCCCTTGTGCAAATGTGTCATTTGTCAGCCAGATCCCGGAGCAGCTGAGTGTTGTGATCTAGTACCACTTTCACAGTTAAACAGAACAGGAATTGAAAAAGACCCCAAACAAATACAAAAGGTACTTGAAGTGTTGGATGACAATTCATGTCTAGCCATGGGATTTCTCTGCTGACCCCCTAAGACCAACATAAATAATTTATTTCCAAGTACAATGTCACTGCACATCAAACACATACTGTGGCTGCAGGAACCAGGCCAATTCTTTCCACACTGCCCTTTTGCATCAATCCCATTAGCTCCCCAGCACATCAGGACTCTAGTGCAGGAGAAGAGTACTTGTGAATTACCATGAGTCTTTGTAAACCCTCCCTGACAGACTGGGATTTCGTGGTCTCTGAGAATATTTATGCTTGCTAATTTATTTTGGATTGCCTCTCTTTTGTTTTACATCTAAATATGATCCTCCCGTGGAAACTGGATTAGTAGGAAAGTACCTTTTATGAAGGAATTAAATAATTCCAGTCTATTTTCTTTAGAAAATGAGAAAGCCACAGAAACAAATACATTGGTTATCTTCTATTAATGGTTTTACAATGCAATACTCATCTATAAATGAATTATTTTTTGTTTCAAATTTTAAAAAATTAAAATTTTGACAGGTGCTGCACTATAGATTGTTGAACAGAAATAGCACAAAACTGTGCTCTGTCCACACATAAAATTGTGACAGCTCATGTGACACAGTAGGAATCTATTTCAATATCAACAACATAAGCTATAGTACCTGACCCAGAATCTAAGTGGAACGACTCTTTCTGAGTTACTTGGCTCATAGATAAGACTTCAACCCAACTTATTACCTGTCAAATAATTACACTGTTGTTTTAGATGACTATAATATCTTAAATTGATACTGAAAAAACTGCAAACAAAACAAATCAACATCCCAAAAGAGCTAGTAGTCAACAAGTATGTTAATCCCACACTGGCAAAATAAATCAGATCCAGTGTAAGCAGGTGAGTTTGAAACATCTTTGTATGAGAGGGTGGTAGCATTGTATCCATTAAATATAAATACAGATACACACCTGGTCACAATATTTTATATAGTCTGTGGTAGCACTAGTATTAAGTACTGGCCATTCTGCTATTCTTCAAAATAAAATCCTTTCCTTTTAATTTCCATTTTCCTTCTTCAGGCAAACATAGGCTTCCTCTGATCTGAAGAGCACTGCTGGCAAACTCTGCGCTTTCCCCAGCTTTGCTTCTGAACACCTGCAATTCAAGTTATGACAAACTGCACCTACAGATTCTCCACAATCTCCACAGTTCCAAGAATCTCAACAGCAAGAAGATAGAGAAAATATTTTAGGAAAATTGAGAGAAAAAAAATGTTCTGCAGGGAAATCAAGGCTCTGAGCCTGATGTGAAAAGGGTCTCAACAATTGTGGTAATGAATTACACGATGCCCAGCATTCAGCTGCCTGGCCCCTGGAGCAGCAGCTTCTGTAGTGAGTCAGATGTTTATTGTTTGACACAACAGGACAAGCATGAGGAACGTGATTCAGCTGTGAAGATTGTGTTAACAGTTTTTAATTAGATTTTCTTTTTCAAAACAATTTCTTTGCATGCTGGTGCAAGGAAATGATAAAGCTGTCCTTCTATTTTGTTTTTCTTCCTATCAGATTGAAGGCATCTCTCCTGGAAAGGCACAGAATTCAGTATTTCTGAGCATCACAAATGAGCTATACTTTTACACTAATTAAATGCAAGATTATAGCACCAGTCTTGTTGTTTTTCTCTGGTATTGCCCACTCAGTTGCAGGGTTAGAAGAGGAGCTCACAAACCCAGGTCACTCACGATGTGTCTGTCTGCTGGCACCAGAGCCCCTCTCTACTCGAGGTGTGAGCCATCACTGTGCTTGTGGCACCTCACTGTCTGTCAGAAGTAGAAGTCAGTAACTAAAGTCTGAAAGGCAGTGAATAAGGATTTGCAGGGATCTTTATTGCTGTGCTGAGTGAGATGGCCAGCACAGCCCTGCACCACATGGCAAAATGAAAGAAAGTATCATTGTCAGATATTACTGTGGAGATTTGAAGATCATACCTTGTGTGAAGTTATGAATTATGTAATCTCAATATCTGATGCATTCTGAATTGCTTTAAGAGCTGCTTAAATAAATACTGTTATCAGGAAATTTTAAAAAAAATATTTTAAGTTTATTTGAGGGGGGAAAAAAAGGTATTTGGAAAAAGATGGTAATGGACTTCATTTTAAGCAACAGCTTAATTCAGTGCTTCAGATTTTGACCTCCCAACTCACTTGGGCTGTCACTCCACAGCATAAAGGCTGTGCCCTCAAGGCTTCTGTGGTGCAGAGAAGTAAGGTGATTCCAAGCAAATCCCCTCCCTGACCCAACTTACCATGCATCAGTCCAGTCTGCAGAATGTCCCTGATACATGTAAAGTGGATTCCTTTCAGAGGAAACAGAATCTGAACTTCAACTCCAAATATCTATTTGTACGTAGGTTACTGTAGCCCCTGTTGGGGACACTGAGGTCTGGACAAAGAAGTAAGGCACTTTACCATTTGATCCTGCAGCATTTATCAAACATGCACAGATCTAAGAAAGGTCTCAAATCATGAGAACCTTCCTGCAATGGCTCCTATGCTGCATAAAGTAGTAAGTACTGCATGTGTTTCTCATTTGCTGATGTCTGACAGTCCTCACATCACCTCTGCTGCTCCACCCCTCCCCAAGAATTAAAGTGGACAGTAGACTTTATCCAATATAGTGCTCTCACCCCTGTGCTGAACCCTTTCATTACTCCTAGTGTTCTTTTTTGTTTTCTCCTTTCTTTTGCTTCCTTCTATAACAATGGCAAGTTTCAGCATCCCTGAAAATGCAAGCACAGCCTAACTCCAAGCTCCATTGTAAATCTGTACTGTAAGTGCGTTGAAAGTTTCTTGAGCAGCTGCATAAGCCCATGCCAGACCCAAAAGGTTGTTAAGCTGCAAGAGGATTGGCAATCCATGCCAATAAATTAGGTGACAAAAGAGTTCTCCCAAACCTCTGTTGTACCACCTCTCCTCTACCCCCAGAGCAGGCAGGGCCATTGCATTCCATTCCTTGTTTTGGCATAGAGATGCATGCACCCCATACCCAGACTCACTCCTATGGCACCACAGCCCTTCTTCGCACAGTTTGCTGTTGCTTGGCTGCAGTCTGCTCTTAAATTTGAGGACACTCAGAAAATTAGAAACAAGGCATTCTGAGCCATTGCTTCTTCAGATCTCTCTTAGAGAGGCAGCAGGTTTCTGAGGAAAAAGAAGTACAGATTCTGAAATAATTTGGATCAACATCAGATTAGGAATATGTCAGCAGAGTAGATAAAAAAAATAATTAGGTCTCCCAGAGAGCAGCTTTTAAAAAGTAATTAATTTTGTTCAGGGTAGTCAAGAAAATTCATGAGAATTTCTCCTTATGGCACTGGAGGTAAAAAAAAGACATCTGCCTTATGAAATTTTAATCTCCAGCACAGTTCACAAAATTATATATTATACAAATACATCGATCAGGAGAGTTCTGTGTCTTCTTTGACTTCTTGGCCATTCTTATGTGCTAAAAATGTATTTTTTTTCAAAAATATAAAAGTGTTGTCAGGATGCATAAGGTGCTCCTAATGACATAACAAGAGCTCAAAAGTAGGGAAAAGATGAAGAATTGAAATAAAATAGCCAAGAGTGTTCACATCAGTCATGCAGGCTCTCATATACACCTCACCCCTGTGGCAACAGATTTAAAAATTTAAACTTGAAGGCATCTAGCAACTCATCTAAACAAAATATAACAACAGCAGAGAACATTATCTCTCCTTCTCTTTTCTTGGATTAATCTGATTTACTGCATCCTGTCCCAGATAAACAGCAGCTATAGTGAAGATAATTGTTCCTAATAAACCCAGGTTTTTTCTTATGGTTTTGGCTAGGAAAACATGTTAAGCCAGACTTGAGACTTGTCTTGTTTCCCATGAGAGTGAGTGAGGACAAGGAGTTGTTCTCAGATTTTGCAGGAACAACAATGTTGAGGTTTGCAGATGATGCCAGGTTCCGTCTTCAACCCCCCAGCACTAACCACTCTTGCCAGTACCCTCTCCCCTCCTGCAGACTTGGCTGGATGTCCTGAAGCTGCTGCCACCCCATGCCCTCCTGGGGCTGGACACAGGCTGCAGAGTTGTTCATACACACAGGCTGCTCCTAATTAGCCATTTCAGCCTAATGGAGAGGCAATGAAAACCTTCACTGACTCCTGCATGATGCTACTGGTGAGAGGAGGGAGGTTAAGGGTCTGCCCTGGGAGGCCAGGCATTGATGGTGTCCTGTTAGATTACTGTTTGTTTGTTTGTTTAGTATCAAACTAAAGGGAATAATAAAACAAAATAATAATAATAATCGGGTAAGAATAATAAGCCAGTACATGCCCTGGCATCATGGTCTAATGCGAAGGACAGCCCTTGAAAACGCTGCTGCTTTCACTCTGATGCCTGTAGGTGCCCCTTTTCCCACTAGATCTCCCCCCAGGTGCCCTGTGCTGTGGTTCCTGGTCTCCTCTCAGCTGGGCTGAGCCCAGGCTGCTGCAGCTGCCCTGCCCTGGCCCTTTGCTCTCAGTGGGGCACAGGGCTGCTCTCAGCACACCTGCAGCTTCCCTGTGTGATGCTCTGGTTTGCGCCAACAGACACAGACGATTTAATCATTTCCACAAGAACTTTTTGTTTCATTTCCATGACTTCCTCCACCTGATGGAAGACAGGGATGATTGCTGCTAATGTTAACATCTCGCTGGGGCCTGATGTTGCTAATCTTTCCTTACACATAATGTTACGCTTCAGCAGCAGCCCTTAGATGAATAATGAAAATTTAACCAAGTAAAGGAGTTACAAGATCCAGCCCACTGTGAGATTTATAAACACAGTAAAATGCCTTAAACTGTCTACATTGAGTCTCCTGGCTTTTTTTGTTTTTTGCTTTTGTTCGGTTTTGTTTTGGGTATTTTGTTCATTTGGTTGGTTGGTTGTTTTTGTTTTGTTTTGTGGGGGTTTTTTTTGTTTTGTTTTGTTTTGTTTTGTTTTGTTGGGTTTTTTTTGCCATGGAAATACTGAGATCGCATGAGCCAGGGCAAACCCAGGTCACAAAGATTAATATACAGATTTATCATGTCTACAGTGCACAACTGTACATGCAGTATGATCCAAAAAACAGTGAAACTTAAGATGAAAGTACACACAATAAAAGGAATTTTGATAGTTTAAACAGCTCTGCTTCATTTTATAAAGTTCTGTTACCCCACAAATAACATAGCTGTCATAACAAATAGTAACAGTGATAGATACTAAGGAAAGCTGGATGGTGTGCAAGACTGTGGATTCAGTTCCAGTGCTCAGATCTGAATTGACTTTAATATTTCTTGGATTGCTCAGCCCTGGCAAGTGCGGCTGCAGTATTTCTCAATTTACAAACCTAATATGTATCAAATAGCACACAGTAAAATGTAACATTGTGTTGACCTAGCACAGTTGCTTAAGGCCATATATGGCTTTTACAGATGAACTTTGGGTAGTTGGTTTCTATCTGGAAGACTCACACAGACCTCAAGAGCTTCTCAAATACCTTTAAAAAGCAAAAAGAGAAGAACAGCGTGGCCTGCCATTTGCTGTTTGGATGCTGTCCATCACATCTGCAACAAGTGATGTCAGGCCCAGTGCAAGCTCTCAGCTTGGCAGCACTGCCACTCGTTCAGGGTGTTTAGAGCAGTACCCCATTTTCAGCTGGTTAAAATAAAACAATGAAATGTTAAATGAGGCTGGGAGAGAACCAGTCTACCCTCCTGCTCAAAGGACCAGCTTTGGCATCAGACAGGCTGTTTAGGGCTTGGACCAGTAAGGTCTTGAATCCTTCCGGGGTGGAGGCAGCATATCCACTCTGGGTGACCTGAGTGACCTCTTCATGGGAAAGGTTTCTCCCTATACTCAGCCTGAACCTCTCTCATTCCAACTTTGGGGCATTGCTTCTTGCCCTCCCATCCTACATCACTGTGAGAAGTCCCACTCCATCTCCTCCATGACCCTTTGGTGGTGTTGGGTGTTAAGTTCCCCAAAGCTATCTCTTTTACCAGCTGACCCAGACCAGCTTCCCCAGTGTTTCATGGGGCAAGTGCTCCAGCCCTGCCACCCTGGGACCCCTCCCTTTAGCTCCCTCCAGTTTGTCCATGTCTTTCCTGTGCCGGGTCCCAAAACTGGACTCAGTATTTGGATGTGGTATGAAGAGTGCCACACAGAGGGTGACAATCCCTCCCCTTGACCTTTGAGCCATACCCTTGGTCACACAGTTCAGAAGCTGCTGGCTGCCTCTGCTGTCAGAGCACACCTCAGTGGTGTTGAGCTGACTGCCCACTGTGATCTCAGGGCTGCACTGCAGCACTGCAGAGCTGTTCCCCAGCCCCATCCTCTGACAGTGTCATTGCAGGGGGTCATCATTGCCAGGTGCCAAGAAAGTATCTGCATCAAGGAAAAATGCTTCAGAATCTTTTGGGTATATAATTTTAACTACTTCTGTGAACAAAGAATGAATATTGTTTCGCCAAGTTTAAAAAATCCAGGAACATTTTGCTTCAAACAACAGTCATTCCCCAGTCTCTGGGATTGCCATCTTCTGGGAAAAAAAAAAAAAAAAAAAAAAAAAAAAAAAAAAAAAAACCCAAACCTAATTGTAACAGAGCTGTCTGTGAAGAATTGCAGGCTGCAGAAGGTTGAAGGGTAGCATGATTGAAATGCCAGAATTCTTTTGGCAGAACAAGCTGTATCATGACACAAAAATATTTCATTGGCACTTGAGCTCCTGCACAGCTCTGCAGAAATGCCCCACTGGTTTTACTAGCACTGTAGCAAGGCAATCCCTCCTCATCATTCTCACCACAGTGCTGCAAAGTACAGGTTCAGGTTTCCTCATTTTCGCACAAACTAGATTTGTCTTGAGTAGTAATTATCTGTTCCTTCTGGTTTCCATAATTTCATATGACTGAGGGCTCCTGATTCCTTGCAGCACCCACTTCAATGGTTATTCAGCCACAAGACACCATATTTTACTTATTCTTGAACATAACCACAGGGTTGCTTGCAAAGACTTGAGTGTGATTGGAGAGAGGAAAACATCACTTCAAAACCTGAGAGGAAATTGGCTGAGTATTGGCCAAAGCTGGTCCAGCCAGCTGGAACTGAGGGATATCAGCCCAATATCAGCAGAAATAATGCAAATCACAGAAATTATACCTCTGGTGTCAGGAGCTCACACGTGCTTCAGGGATTGCAGTGAACAGCTCAATTCAAGAGGGACAGATGCATCTGGTGAGGCTGTTGGCTTTGCTCAGGGTGACAGAACATTACACTCTGTATTTAGGCTCTGTGAACATTTATTTACAATGCTGGGAAACATGCACAGCTTATCCTGGGGGTCTCCTTCTAGTACTACTTCATGACTTCTGCTGTGTGTATACCCTGCTTACACCAAAACATTTGAGTAGCCAATCCAAGCTCTCAAAAGTTAGGAAATGCCAAAATTCATGCAGCTCTCATTCACCTCTCTCATGCTTGGGGTCATGTTGTTTTACTGCCTACACATCAACCAAAGCATTAATTAGTTCAAGCTATGCAAATTGTTTTAAAAAGCTAAAAAGCCTAGTTTGCAATTTAAAATGGGATCCAGATGCCCTCATCACTTCAAGGAAGGAAAAAAAAGCATTAAGTGGTAACTGGATTTTTGTGTTATATGGCAGGCATCCAGCCTGAACTTGCACATAAAAATAAACCTCATGATTTCATTTTTCTGAACTTACAGCCAAATGTCCTGCTTGTCTTCTGTTGGTTTTAAATGTTTTGTGACTAAGCTATATATAACATACTTTTCAAAAAAACCCAGTAACAGTAACTAGCGAAATCTAAATAATACAATTATTTGTTTCTTTGCATGTTTCTAGACATTGCACAACCTCTGGATGCTCTGATAGAATTAACGTGAAAATAGCCTAAGTATTCACTTATTTCTCCGTTCCCATAGAAACTCTGACAGCAATGATTCATACCTAAGAATTATTAAGTCCCTGATCATGCAATTTGTACTGTTCTTCTCCACAAGGCTCCAATAGCTCACACACTGTACTTCAGAGAAAGCTCACCTGAAGGACAGATTATCTGGTTTTGTTTGTCAGCTTCATTTTCTTGGAAATGCACAGCCTTGTTTTTTGGGGGGGGGGGGGGGGGGGGGGGAAAGGCAACAAAAAAAACCACCCTAAGCAGAAAAAAATCCTAATCACAATTAGTATGTTCCAACATGGAGAGGAGAGGAAAGAACGGAATTTCCTGAAGCACATGGGATGAATGTAACCCTGCTGTAGATGGAGAAGAACCCTTAGCCTAGCACAGCAATTGTCTCATACACCTCGAGAAGGGACAACACACAGCTGGGACAGAGCGAGTGAGGGGGTAGGGCTCTGACAGCCTCCCTCCTGACTCAGGCTGCTCCTTGCCCAGCTTTTTGTACTCTGCACAGCTAGAGTGGCTTCCCCAGAAGAGCTGGGAAAATGAAAACAGCAACTGATAGAAAAGTGTCAAGCAAAAAATTGACCCCTCAGCGCCAATCTGGACACATGCCCTGTCCATGTAATTAACCCTTCATATGCAATATTGCCCTGGAATTTGGACATTCAGACCTCTTCAGTCCTTAGTCTTTGTGCCAAGAACATCGACTGAGGTGACAGACACTGATTTTGATAGTACTTTGGTGCTAAAGCACTTGCTTGGAGAAGTTACCTAAGAAAATCAGCTCTGTCCCATGGCACAATAGCAGAGGGACATCACTTACCTCCTCAGTGCTTGCTGAAAGAAACACAATAATGGCTTCTCTGGCAGGAAGAAGTGAGGAGGGTGCAGCTCATAAGGGTTTTTCACCTTCAACATTACAATGCAGAAGCAGAAAAAAATACACCAGCTGTGCTATTGCAGTCATTTTCCACTATAAAGATGTGGTTAGCATGGCTGGCTCAGCACAACACACAGTTGAACTGAACAACTACTTTCGCTCCCAAGGTTTATCAAGTTTATGCAAAAAACACCCCACAGCTGCTACCTGCCAAGTGTTTATCCATCTGTTGTGTGACTGCCAGTGATGTTCATAAAGAAGTACCCAGAGGGTTACAATGGTTCCTAGGTTGCAGGGGCAAGTCAAGAATCATAAAAACAGTTACACTTGAGAGTAATCTGGAAATTGGGTGATGAAAAGGAAAGTCACATGGGGCAAAGTAATTATTTTCCAGGGTAGAAAATAGATACTGTCTTTCCATCATAGAGCAATGGAGAAGTCCTGCTGCAACCCCATCAAATAAATTTACTGCACCCATGGAAACCTCAAAGGTTCAATTTTTAAATGAATGCAAAATAAAATTCAATCATATAAAATAGAAAAATAAAACAAAATAAACCTTTTAAACCCTCTATCATTTGGTAATAATGCTCATTCAAATAATGTTATATTTAGGCATTTTTTAATCAACACTAAGTATATTTTTGGCTAGAGATTTGTGGGTAATAAATTATTAGTAAAACATATTTCCATTTATAGATACCTTAGAAAATTAATCTATCATACAACAGAAAATAAAATTATATACATAGGGACTTCTCCCACTTCAATATCTATAAATATAGTTTGGTTGGCAGCTCTCAGTTAACAGTGACCTACAAGTTCTGGTGGGATCGTGCTATGAGTAACCATCAGCAGGGCAAGAGATGGAGGGCAAGAGACAAGGAGCACCACTGGAGTTCATTAATGAACATGAGATTGAGTGTACACCAAGCACAACAGGTTCCTAACAAGCACATGAGCCATGTGCACAGTTAGTCAGACTAGCAAACAACACCTGGTAAGAAGTGTCCTCAGGATCAAGAGCAGAACTGAACAGTGAGCTCCATTATGCTTACAAATGATATACAGAATTAATTTGGAGTAGATTTTGCTCTTGCTATTATTATTATAGATTACTTATGTACCATTTGGGTGTACAGGATAATTTACAATGGGCAGAATTTTTCAAACACAACATAATTCCCATCACACAATGCAGAGAGCCCAGGAGTGGTAGCAGCTTCAGTGCAGCAAAAATAATTCAAGAAGACACTACATGGGCTCTGTGATACACAATCACACTGTGCTGCTCATTGCAGCAGATTGCATGGGTAAGGCAGAAGGAAAGGTTTCACACAATGACCAGTTGCAGAAAGGGAAGTCACCCTGATAAATAAGTAAAAGTAATGTCCAAGCTGGAAGTTTAAAGCATTAACATTGTATCTTGCAAATTTAAAGCATTAACACTGTAATTTCAGTATCAAGACTATAATTTAAAATCCTTGTAGACTGCAAACTTTGCTTTTCGAAACAGAAAAACTAAGTGGAGGGTAAATTGCCAGCAAGGAATATCCAACACAGATTAAACATTTGCCTTACTATGTGGTGTGTTGATGTGGCAGACTCTAGTGTGCCTCAGAAATCCAAAGTGAGGGTGCCTGAGACATGAGATAGCAGTTACTGTGGGCTGAAAATACAGAGCTTTTGTCCAGAATTTAGGCTGCTTGGTTATATCTACTGGAATATATCTATTACAGTGTCAAGATATATTCCTAGAGCTCAAAACTTAATTATGTGTACTGTTTATTTACTAGAACAGTTACTAGCAAGCCTTCAGAACACCCCGCTTTCACAATCTGCAGGTGTGGTTTGGGAGTTAGCAGGGACTTCAGACCATTCCCAGCTGCTGTTTTCCTGCAGCCACTCTGTGCTGGGGGGAGAGAGAAGGTGATACTGTGGGTGGAGGTGGCTAATCCCTGGCAGCTGCTAAGAACAGTCCTGGCTGTGCTCAGGCCACCACTGGGGATGTAGCCCTTGCATCTCATGAAAGATGAGCCAGCTGGGAAGAAGTGGAGTCAGATCAAGTTTCATTTCAGGGTATATTTTTGCCACCACTGATATTTCAGAGTCAAACCTCTAAGGAAGAATAGGTTCCATTTCTTCAGTTTAGACTAATGTATCTATCATTGGCAGTCAATACACTAATCATTTGTGGTTGAATTAAGATGGTTGACTTAATGATGCCACAGAAATTGTTAGGACTTAATGACTGTTAGTCAGACACAGGGAAGTACACAGAAGATGGTGTGGCCACACCTTTTTGCATCCAGCCTAGATCTGCCTAACACAGGACAAAATACAATACATTCATGCAATTATTGAGGAAAGTCCATCAAGAAATTGTTCACAGGATGCCCGTCTCTTCTAGGAATAACACTTGGTACGGCCAGTCCCCGTGTTCAGCATGTCTCTTGTGGTTGACACCTTTTGTCCCCTTCATGTATTTCTAGTTCCTGTGACTCAGCAGGATTTGATTGAGAGAGCCTGAGAAATCCAGATCTCAGCCCACACATGACAGAGATGCTGCTGACAGGCTTAGAAAAGAGCTCAGAGCTGTCAGGGTTTGCACTGACCTGCCAACCAAGACTGTGCATCTGCTCTCTGTTCATGTTTTACAGACTTTTAGTGCTTCTTATAGCAACAGATGCTTTTAGTGGCACTTTAGTCACCAGCACTTTCTCACCTCTGTTTGGTCAAGAACCTTCAGGCTTTCCTTTAAGGCGTGGAAATTGCTAATGATGCCCAGGCTGTAGCCATCTCAAAAGAAGGTCACTGCAGTATTTTTGGCCAGAGGAGGTGGACACACACATTGTGTCAAAACTATCTGAAGATGGAAACTTACAACTGGTTGATGATAGATGTCTTATTAGAAGCATGAAACCAGTGATCTGCAAGAGACACCAATTACTGTTTCACATAAATTATTGCCTCCTTCTCCATCCATGCTGCAGAAAGCTGAGCTACAGACCTCAGACTACAGGAAGGAAGGGAGACTGACTGGCAGGCTGTGATGATGGAATTCAACCTGGTGCTTTATCCAGAATCTGACATACCAGTCTGCAGATCTTCAAAACATATGATTTTAAAAATCTGGATAGAAGTCAGGGGGGAAAAAAAAAATTGAAAGTATCCAAGGAGAATGGGTTATTTTACCTGATTATCACTAAGGTATTTTAGGGTTCATTTTTGTAAGCTGTTATCTTCTGTTTTAGAACTAAGTACAAGTCTTAAAGGGATAAGAGGAAACTTTAAATGATAGTAGAGATTAGAATAGGGGGGTTTGTGGGGTTTTTTGTCTGTTTTTGTTTTGGTTTTGGGTTTTTTTTTACTTTTGTTTAAATACAGTGGACAACAGCAAGAGCAGCTGAGGCTACACTACAGGCCATACCAGACTGAAATCAGGCAAGGGTAGCAGTTTCTCAATTTCCTTCATTTTTGTTAAGAAACCTTGTCAAATCTCCTTGAAGGAAAGATACCAGAGACTTCAGAGCACCAGATGGTTTGAGCTAGATAGACAGATGACAGAATCACAGACTATGTGAGTTGGAAGGGAATCCCAAGGTTCATCAAGTCCAGCTCCTGCCTCTTCACAGGACCATCCCCAAGAGTCATATGTGCCCAAAAGTACACACACACACACACAAATGGCAAAGCTACAGTACACTCACAGTGTCTCACACTCCAGCAAACCAACCCTCAAGCAAGAGGCTTTGAGGTTGCTGAAAGCTGTCGGGATCACCTGAAACCCACTTCAGTGCCTGGGCATCCCTCAGATGCAAGGGCTCAGTGCTTAGCTTCATGTATGAAGGGTGGAAGGGGAAAATCCAAACACATATCTGTGCAAGGGGACTAGGCACAGCTTTAGGACAAACCATAAAATAATGAAGAAAGAGCTAGTTTAAAAGTAAAGTTTGCATTGGCTCATTTTAATTTGTCCCTCTTATCTTTCCATCATCTTTTCTGATCAGTAGTGATTAGATACATAAAGTTTTTTGGGCTAGAACTACTAACTAACTTGCCAAACAGATTTGGATGCATGCTTTTTAGGCACATTGTAAATACAGAATTACTACAAATAAGTCACAGAAATTACTTTTAGGATCACTTTCCTCTTGCCATCCCTTTCCCTTCACGCAGCAAGACATGCCACGCTTGCTGTCCTGGTAGCCAGCAGCTGCAAGCAGCAGGGGACTTTCCATGGAATTCCCCTGTACGAGGTACACAGGACATTTCTGAGGCTGGATGAGCAATAACAAGCAGCTCCCTGGAACAGTCACAGAGGTTATCAGATTTTCCAGAGCATGGCAGAGGAGCATTACCACAACTGGGTCACTGTGCCACTGATGACCACAAGAAGTAAAACACGGCAATTTAGTAAATTATGTGTAATCCAGGATAAACAAAAACACATTTTCACTTAGCATATTCCCAGAAGTCTCTAATTGCTCCTTTCCAACTTTTTACTAGAATAAACACTTTTGTTATTAATGTAAAGGAAGCAATCTGTCTCTGAATGAGCTTTTTTGTGTTCCTCCAAAGGCTGTCCACAGGGAGGAATTAGCATAATCCTGAGCTAAATGGTGTCTTCATTTGCAACAGTACAGCCCCACTAATTTCAGAAGCCTTCAATTTCCCTGCCTCCCCCATATGGGAAGGCTGGAATAAATTATTAAAAGTGCCAGGCCTCCTCTTTCCTTTCCACTAGTGAGGGAGAAATGGGTCTTGAAGTGAACAGACCACATGGGCTCTTCTGGAGCTGTAATACGTGAAAAGAAGGGAAGGAAAAGGTTGGAAACACACTCATGGATGGGAGTCATGTAAATTAGAGTCTTGGCATTAAGAAGGATTCACTGGATGTCACAAACTTAGTCTCCAATGGGGATTTTTTCCCCTCCAATGCACAGAGACAGTAACAACGGTCAGTAATTCAGTTTAGGTGTTGCAGATGACTGAGAGCAGGTGTCCTCAACCAGAAAAGCAAAGCATTGCTATATATCGTTTTAGGTGATCAGAGGAGCAGTTCCCACGCCCAGGTTGCCTATGGATGGGGCAGGAATCATATGTTCAGAAGCAAAGCTAGCCACCTTAAGATCAATATGATAATCAAAACATTAGGATATCTTGTGTCCTTCATGTAATAGTTTCTAATTTACATCTATTACTGCACAATTTGTTGAATTCTATGTTAAATATTATAAAGTCAGTTTCTGATTATTTACTAATATGTTGCAATTAAAAATCCACACTAATATGCTTACATTGGGCTTTAGGATATTAAAAATTAATCAGGAAAGATTCTTTCTCATCCCATTGGAAATGAGGGCCAAATCCAAATTAGAGATTCACATTTGTATTTCTGTTTGCTCCTAGCTTTACTAAAATAATTTTCTTTGATGAGTGCTACTGTCAATGCTTTAATAGGTTTTGCTAAGGACTCATCATCATCCATCCAAACTACCCATCTGCACTTCTACTAGAATCACAGAAGAGCACTAAGGCAGGTGAAAAACAAAAGCAGGACTGGGAGAGCAATGAAGTTCTGACTATTTGCAGTCTGTTTCGATTTTCCTTTTGTCTGCATTTTTCAGAAGACTGGGATATGCCTCTGCCAAAGGGGAGATGTGCTGTGGGTGGAACAAATGTGAGCAGGCAGGGATTGGATAAGGTATACACAGCATCTGCTCACAACGTGAAGCCAACCTCCTGGCCCCTTGGCCTTGGGTCCATGCTCATCATGGTGATACCTGCAGCCTTTCTGAGGACAGGCCACTGGGGTGGCTTCCTCCAGCCAATCCTAAGTGAACAGTTACATGTTAAAAATACAGCATAGTCTATAAACAATTTCTTCCCAAGGTTAACTAACTGGGGTACGCATTTTCAGCTACATGATGCCTCTGTAAACAGGGATGTTGTGAACCAGCCTAAGCAAGAGAAGAGAGAGATGGAGATAGAGGTAAAGAAAACTTGGGAAATGAGAGCTTGGAATGGAATGGAGATGCAGAGAGAGAAAATCATGCAGAAAAAGTGTCTGTCATTTCTCTGAGAGACAAATGCTGCTCAGCGACAGCACTGATCCTCTGCAATTACTGCTTGCTGAAGGAATCTATCATTAAGCAGGCAAATATGTAAAAAAAAAAAATCACAAAACTTTGTACCTTTTTTTTATGTACTGTTTTTTGGGATGTTTTTAAACAACCATGTCAAGACCCTTGCCTGCAGGCTGTTGTTGTCCACAGTGACTCTCCATCTGGCTCAGGATGCACACAGGGAAAAACCACATTCATCATTATTGATTACTTTAGGTCTTGAAGGCCTTTGTAATGGAAAGGTCGATGTCAGTGTAAGACAATAGATATAGTGAGACCTTTCCCAGGCTTCTCTGTTTAGGCTCAGCGGGTGCCTCAGGCACTTTGTGTATATGTCTGAACCAAACATCAGTCAGAAACCTGTCATGTCCGTGGGATACAAAAAGCTGGTATCTCAGCTCGTGAGAGAATTTCATAGCCAGGGTCAAGTTTTGAAGACTGTGTCATGAGGGGAGAAAGGTTTGTATTTTTAATAGGACAAAAGTCAGTGTTGTTCATTTCTAGGGTCTAGAAATGGATCCTATCCTAGTGATAGGATCCAGAGTTGTGTTGCAGCTGGGACTTTCACATTATGAACACTCACAAACACTGGAAATTACCCATACTCACTGCTCCATTTTAATCTTGCTCATAAAATCAGCAGACAAAACTACTCCTGTTAACAAAAATCCAAGTTCTCCAGCCTATAGGAACAAACTGAGATACAAAATGTATGATATGCAAAACTGAATTGCAGTAGCAATATACCAGTTTCTGTCAATTTTTTTGTGTCATCTACTACAAGAACTCAGAGAACAGCTGTGGTCAGATACCCTACATTGTAAACTGATGTAGAATAAAGGTTAAAAGGCTTTTTACCTTTTTCCATCTTGTTTACAAAACAATTAAAAACAGTCATTCCATTTTGAGAAGGCAAAGGGAGAGAGGAATGGGGACAAATATTTAGAAACACACAAAGATTTAGCAAAGAAATTTTTTGCACAATTTTTTTCTTCCTTTTTTCTTTCACATTGTTCTTTATACAAATAAACACAGCATATGTCCTCCATCTAACTTCACTATCAGAGGAAGTTTTTAACAATTTCCTTCTTTCTGTACCTGATTTTATCTAAAAATAAAATATTGCATTTGCTATATTGAAATTTCAGCTTGAGCTACTTATACAGAGACTAGGGGAATTATAGAAACAAAGAGAAAGCTGAAGATGGTAACCCAAAGACATCCCTTAAGCCTACCTGCAGGACAGTCAACTAGAAAGCTGTCTATGGAGTACAACAGGCTCTTAGTCATGAGGAAACAGCTGTAGGAAAAGTTTTATTGCTTTCTTGTGAGTTGCATCTTCTGAGATTAATGTCTGAATTTTATCAGTTCACTGAAAAAGTCTGCACATCCACCCCAGCTGAATGCCAGAAAACTCTAAGTAACCAGTGTCACTAACAGCAGCTTCATGATTCAGAATGTCTCCAGCTGCATTCATCAGATGTTATAAAGTCTTGCCTCACTAACCAGGAAAATCCCCACATTAGAATGCCTTGTTTTTTTATATCATGGCTGGCTCACAGATGTGCTAGCCTCCCATTGAGATGAGAGATGCAGCTTCCTCTCAGACAGTAAAAGAAGAAGGGCTCTACAAAAATGGAAAAATGTTAGGGTGGTGTAGTGGCTGTTCAATAGTGTCCCCATAGGGGACAACACCATCTGCGCTGTGCTTGGCTGAGTGCTCCAACTCACACAAACCCCACAGCAGTGCCTAAAGTCAGCATTAGCAATGTGCTCTGGCCCTGTCTTTAAGCTTAATCATTCCTCTTCAGGTATTCTGAAGTGCTTTGCACTACTGTCACTGTGCAGCTTTCTTGGAAGAGCAGTGAAGCCAAGGACTCCCAGGGTTGGTTTTAAGTACTTGCATCCAAGAAATAAATTTGTACAGAAAAATCTCTCAAAGCCCATTTTTGATTGGAAATGGCTAAAAGGGAGTTGTTTTTGTAACCATGCCTGCCCAAAAGCCATCTTGTCTCTGCAGGGTACCTCAGCACCTTTAGATTTGCACGCTTTCACCCTCACTTCCAGGGTTTTCTTTGGCAAATGAAACAGGGCACAGGAACATTTCTGGTCAGTGGGAGAGGTTTGTCTAGACTAAGAAGCTCTGAGGATGGCCCACAGTATTAGACATGTCCACATCAAACAACTTTCTCTCAAGCAGTTCCTGAGCATGATCTGGGAGTTGGAGGTTTTTAGGGACCTTCCCCAACAGGCACCATGCATGGTGGGCTCCCAGCTGTGAGGTGAAAAAAATTCCTGCCATAGATGTGGATTATTCTGTGAGCAGGTTAACTTCAGCATCCAGGAAGATCTTCATCCATTTAATTTATTACTGCAGATCTGGCTGAAGACAGCAAACTCTGGTCTGTCCCTGGGTTTGGATGACTCTCACTAGTACTGGTGTCAGTGCACTGGAGCCACATCAGCGTGCAGGAAAGAGTGACAGATCAATAGTCACAGAGGGTAAGTAAGAAAGTATCTGCGTTCAGCCTGTCCCCCCAGAGTGCTCCCATGCCTTGAGGAGTGTGTTCTTATTCCCACTGAGGAGTCGATTGTGAGCTTTTATCTAATGACTCTTTAATGGATTCATTCCTGATGATACATTCCCGAAGAGCTGGAGCAGGAAAACCACTGTAATTGTGTCACAACAGAACAAGCTCTATGGAGCTCTATTTCCATTTAAAGAGAGGAATTTTTAATGATATTTATGAAGGGAAAACCTCATCCATGCCATTAATTGCTCTAGTCAATGACTAAAAAAGTAGTACATAATTCAAACATACATTTGAAAAAATCACGGGTTTTATAATTTTTTTAATCAATACCAAATTAATTTTTAATAATGGCAAACTTCCAGGACTAATTAACTGCCCAGGATGATATATATGATAACAAAGGCTGGTATATCCAAACTAGAGATGGATTAAATTTGAAAAAAAAATTTAAAAATAATTCCCTCAAATACTTATCCAAAGCAGCTGAAGTTAGTAAAAAAATAATGCTGATTCAGGAAATATTTAATCTCTTCCAAAAGGGGATTTGTTTGTTTGTTTGTTTTGTTACAAATAAACTCAATGGTTTAAAATAAATGGTAGATAAAGCTACTTAATCTCAAGAGGAAGAAAATTAGGTCTTAGGTCAGCTAATTGATAAATTATTTAAGTTTATTCAAATTTTAATTTTGGAATTCAAGCAAATGCTAGGATTGTAAAAAAAATGCTCTGGCACATCCTTCTTTCAAACATGCTAATGTATTTTAATGTGACTTTTTGAGCATGTGTTCAAAGTTATCTTTGGGAGACATGGGAAGACTAAGATATGGGCCATGTTATATTTCATTCCAACATATTCAGAAGTTTATATTTGCACTATTATTTTTATTAATTTCTATTTTTCCCATTTTTTTAATGTTCTATTCTTAATGTTTTTCTGGTTTACTTGTCTAGACTGTTGATCAAACTCAATTGTGCACTCAAAAGTTGACGTGTAATTCCTTCAAAAAATCATGTCTGTGTTCATGGCATCTCCTACTGTAATGTCAGACACAAATGAATATAATACCCTTATTCTTAAAAGGCTGAGACTTTAAGTGTTAGAGCTGTGAGAAGACGATTGAGACTCAGAATGGAGCTATCTGCAGAGTAAGGTAAAAGCCAGGGTTCATGGAGGGCAGAATGAAACAGGTGAAACATCTCTGATGACAGCTACAGAAGAAACAGGAGGGACCACAAGGTTTCCAGATCCCAAACCACAGCTGCAGTTGTAAGATCATCTTTTAGTCAACAATACATTTGAGGCTGCTCTTTTTTTGCTCCTCTTTTTTACACAGACTTGAAATTCCTACCTTTGTCAAGAATTCAGGTTTGAGCATGTTCACCTCAAAATTATGACAGTATTTACATGACAAGATGCTACTTGGTAGAAGCAAAGAATGAAAAAAAACCTCTAACAGGATGTCTGTGATTTTAGCTCCCACTGAGTACAGAAATAAATGAAATAATTCCCTTTTCACATTTCTTTCCTAGATAAACACCAACAAGCATTAATACTAATTTCTGTGAGCTATTCCAGCATAAAAAACAGAAGGAAGCTCTAGGTGTACTCACAGATGAATCAGTAACTGTCACTGAGGACAGAATCCATTTTTTCTAAGTTTCCCTCATGGTAAAATTGAAGTACTTTGTCTTTACTGAATATTTTCCAAAACTATAGAAAAGCATGTTATCTACCCTGAAATTTCTCTCAGTAAAAAACATCTCACATGGATTTTACAGTGACTTCTGAAAATCATACATCCCTTCTTAGGCTTTTCCAGCCATGATATTGATTGCTAAGTAAAATGACTGAGTTATTTCAGCTGTCACTGTCTTTTGAAGGTTATGCAACTTAAAACAGTTAAACTAACCTTTAGTTTGACCTTTGTAAGCCATCAAAACATTAATGGAAGCAGCTCTGTTTAACCATTCATTATTCTTAGGTACATTTGAAGTAATATCTGAAAACCGAAGGCCAGTGACACCATTGGGAAGATTAAATTCCACTTCTCACACAGTATTTTCTACCATTTTAAACTTACTTTACCAAAAGTAAATCAGTCATTTAATTATTTCTACTACTTATTCTACATTTCTGCTACTTATGACATGAACAAGCAAGCAAGCAAAAGCCTTTGGATTGCCACAAACTTCCTTATCCATTTGACCCTCACAATGACAGATTATTTTCTAAGGAATTTAGATACTATATAGCCTCAAAAGCAGCCTGGTGAAATAGTTGTGAAAGTGAATGTAGATAAAAAATATGAGGTAACAAACCACACTGTGGTGGGGATAAACTAGTTGTCAAAATGTGAACCCTCATGGTTTTAACAAGCTCTGATTAAAACAAGAAAACTGAAGTGAGTACCACAATAGGGCAGGAAGAAGGGAATCCATCTGAAAGGCTGATTTATTTTTTTTTTCATATAAACAGCTCACAGCATATTAGATGTCTGGTAGTCATAATACATTCTTATAAAATGGAGAAAACTCAGCCAACCACTTTTAGATTTGGTCCTTTGTGCAGTGATTTAACAGGAAGGGAGTGGTGACCCTTTGCAGAGCAGTGATCTGGAACTGTGGCCCTGATGGAGGGAGGCTGGCAAGGGCTGCAGGCTGATGTCATTGCTGCCTGACAACACATTCCTGGCTTGCCTTGGTATTTCTCACTGGACTGACTATGTTCCATTTGTCAGAATTCCTTGAATTGTGCAGCAACAAACATATGTACAGTTAATTTTCTTGTGTTATATACTTAACCTTACAGTGTCCTAGTTTGCCTTATTCTAGTGCTATTGCTGGTATAAGGCATTTATTCCACTTCCTATCCATAAGAGTGAAGGTAAAGGATTTTTAAAGCATATCATTAAGCATTTTAAGCTTCAATATACAAACATTTTCAGAGAAGAGGTTAATCATGAGTCTTGTTCCATTTTCTCCAGTTCAAAACTCCCAGGTCTCTCACAGAAAATACCTCAAGGTTAAACCCTACCTGCACTGGACAGAAGAAAATATCTTAGTGAGATAGATACTGTAGGGGAGAAGACACATTTTTCATCTTTGTTTTCATATTGAAATACTTAGTAAAAAAAAACAGAGCTATGAGATTACTTTAAACATGTTTCTTTGTACTGTCCATGCTAACCACTCCTTGGGAATTATAAACATGAAACAGTCTCCCTGCTCTCAGATAGGTCCCACAAAGTCCTCTATAGCTTCCAGCAAAGGGTAACCAAAGCCTGAACAATTACTTTGATTACTCTTCAGTGTGAGTAAATTTGGTCATTTTAAAGAACAAGTTCCTTTTGTTTATTAATTAACAAAAAAGAAGATGTAAAGGAGTAAGAAGATAACATTTGATCCAGTGAGACATAATTTCCATTTGGTCTTTGCTCTGTAGAGGTGAGGAGAATGATGTGCATCAGGACTTGCCAATTCAAGTATTTTGCAAGGAATAAGATTGCTTCTCCATGCTGTTCCCTTGCATACATTAAGTTTTCCTGACAAGAAGTGTATAACTGTGGATTTGCTGTCAGGACAGCTCTGGTAGACACACAGAGCTGCATGTGCAAAGCAGCCATGTGCAAAAAGTGGCACGATTTTTTGGCTTTTTGAGCCCTGTCCTACAGCTCAAACATGGAGACTTATCTAAGAAGATCCTACTTCTTTGCTACCCAGTATCTGTCCTTCACTGATTAAAGCCGGTGTTTTAATTTAGAATCAAATTTCTACAGAATGTTCTTCACATAAAACCATCCATATCAATGAGGCAGTTTTCTACTTAGTGGAAGATCTGGAGACGGAGACCCAATATGCACCCACAGCATGTAACAGCCTTTATTCCCTTTATTTCACAGAGTTTAAACTTTTTTAAAGGACAGACACATCCTATGGCATTTAATACCTAGATGGCCAATGCCAGCAGATATCTAATTCAAAACCCAGAGGCATTATATCTGAAAATGTTGGCCTAGTGGCTTGATGTAAACTTGAGCATCTAAATATGGTCAATAGGGAAGCTTTGGAGGCAGGGAAGTATTTTACTTGGTAAAATAATTTCTCTTTAGTTTGTATAGAGATAGAGCAAAAAACTTACTCTGACAGAGGGAAGTTAATTCAGCTTTGGGTGGGAGTAATTGAGTTTAGCAGGAATTCCATTAGTGATGAGGAAAGGGACTCAAAACACTGTGTGGTAGCTTGCCTCAGCTTGTATTTCTGCAGCTCAGGTGCTCCATTCTCCATTCTCTGGCTCCAGTGCTGCAGTATTAACACTAAAAAGAGCAAATACAAAACAGTGAATTTTTCACAGATTTCTCTGCAACCAGTTACTGTGGTAGTCAAGGAATAACTGCAGTAGCTTGAGTGCATTTCTTTTTCTGCATAACAGCTTCTGACATACAGAAGCCTTAGTGCTCAGGCCTCTGCTAGGAAGGTGGGATTTATTCTTTTTACATCGAAGGCAGAGTTTCAACAAACTGGATAGAGCTGAACTATTTAAAATGAGTTTATGTCATCTGAAGAACAAACAGGTTGAGTTTGGTTTCTTATTTTCACTGTATTTTAAAGAACAGGAGGAACACCCTTTAGACTACAGAGGTTCTTCACAGGCAGAAGTGGTTCTCTAGAGGAGCTGACTGTCCAGCATGCCACCACACCAGCACAGGCATGCTGGTACCTCAGACCCAGTGGAGTGAGGAGTGTCAGCCACTGCAAAGATTACCAAGTTGCTCTGCACCCAGCTGTGACCCTGGCATAGTCCCATCCTTCATGGAGTCAGTGGATCCAGGGGGATCCACTGCCAGGGGATCACTGCTGGAGCAGCCCACAGGATGCACCAACCCAGCCATGAGGGAACTTCATTTTGTGGCCATACCATAAGAGGAGGGCAGAGAGAAGACAGGTTTGAGCCTACTCAAACCTACAGCCATCCTCCTCACCAGAAAAGCAGAGCTCTGAAGTCAGAGTAGTGATCAATGTGTTAGGACTAAGCAATCTAAATACATGTCTATTCCAGAAGACTAAACTTGAAAATGTTTCTTCTGACCTTTCCCAAATGCTGTTCTTTATCGTTGCCAAGTAGAATTCCAAGCAGTTTAATCAGAGAAGGATTTGGAGTGGTGATGGATGTGTTTGGGGGTTATGACTGTTTTTCAGTTTGGAAGATGTTTTAAGCACAAGCTGAGCAAAGTTTTTTTAAGGCTCTTAGACCTCTGACCAACTCAGAAAGTTGTTTCCCTACACCATGCCATCCTCATCATGTCATGGAGGTTGCAAGAAGCTTTCTTTTTTTATTCCAGTCCAGTGGCACAAATCTCATCTTGTCACGCAAAGGAAAGCAAGCAAGGCAGTGGAGGAGGAGTGTCAATTTACTCCACTTGTCTAAGCTCCCAGGTAGGTCATGAATGTCACAATCACTGGAACGTGACCTGACATGGTACTGGAGTGAAGCAATTTAGCAGATGGTAGGACTGTGGTGATATGAAGCAAACACTGTATCAGTGATTTCAATTTGTGTCTGCATGCGCAGGTTAAGCCCTTCCATTTCAGGAGACACTTCTGATCCTAAGCACTCTTAATTTATCAAAGATAATGAGTAGAAAATGTGAAATGCAAGTTAGAAGCTAATTGCTGTAACAGCCCTTCTTATAGACAAATTGCCAACGACATTATCAGTCTTCATCAGGGCAAAAGAACAGACCTACTTCCAGCCACAAATACTTTTCCTACCAAACAGCCATCAGACACATATTTCACCCCACAAAACTGAGAGATAACTATAAATAGATAATATAGCTGTTTACACTGCTTACAGATGAAGCGTACATAATAACTAACAATCACAAGGATACCTTTGCTATTCTGGACTCCAGACTGACCTGTGGATGTCAGTCAGCACACTCCTGAGAAAACTGAGCACTCCAATCCAGGAGCCCATTGGTATGCTCAAATAAGCAGCTCATGACACAGCCCTTCTAGCTCCTGTCTGCATGTGTGTGTGTTGGTAAAATCTTTTTTATGGAAGATGTGTGTGCCCTTCTCCACACTACAGTTGTTTTTCTGACTCCCTTACAGGTTTCTACAGCAGGAACCTCTCTTTTTTGTCTGCATACTCACATAGGCTGAGGTAAGACACTTCAGTAGGAGGCAGGTATCTCACCATTGCAAATCACTTCAAAGGTATCGTCTTACTTTGACTTAAATCTGAATCCCAGACTCAGGCACTTAACAACCTGGGAGACAATTACAAGCTTCCCAGCTATCTGTCTGCTATCAGAGGCAGACAAAAGGACAATCACTCTTACTCCAGAGCACTGGGAGCAGCATTATTGTTTACAGACAGTGTCAAGAGCAGTCTGCCTTGTGAATTCTGTTCTGATCTTCTCCATCAGTCATTACACTAGCAGAGAAACTCTGGGAATTATGTGTGTGCCATCTCTTTCAGGCAGATTACTCTTCTCCTGTATGTTGTCCTCCTGTTTTGCTACTATAATAGAAGGTATATTAAGTTGAAAAAATCTAGGGAAAAAAAATTTACTTTACTTCCCTCTTGGAGACCAGAGGGAAAGCCATGACAGTAAGAAAAAATGTATTGTCATTATGAAAGTCTTGGTAGATCCTTATTTAGGAAAATGAGTGTGATTCAATACCATGGTGTACAATGTGCTTCCCACGTAAGAGTCTCATTGGGAGCCATTGGCTCCAAATGAACAGCAGCAATTCTGCTGACTCAGAGAGGAAGAAAAAGACTAGAGGTTAATGCTAAGTAACTACTTTTAAAGGAATCTGTATTTCTTAAGAAAAAGGAACTAAAGCTGTAAACTAACTGCATAACAAATTGGAGCCATTTTACTGCTAGGTGTTGTGCTGGTTTCATGACTTATGGCTCTGTTGCAAATTACAGAAGAGCAGAAACATATCTATTTATATATAATTATATATATATATTTCTTTTAATATTTATCCAACTACAAAGAAGCAACTAATCAGTGAGCAATATGTGAAGCTCTCTTAGTAGAAATAGCTTTTGCAGAGAATATGAAGTAAAATTGAGCTTCCTCCATTTAAGACTGACAGTTAAAAGAAGGGTTTAAATTGAGGAGCTTTTCAAGGTGTAGGCTTCCTTGCATTTACACACACAAGCCTTGAAAAGCTCACTTTTAAGCATACTAAATGGAAACTTCATATTGCATCAAGTTCTTTATGACTGGGCACCCTCCAAAACCATGTAGCTATCTCCCAGCATCTTGATTTGTATTGTACCTAGCCCATAGTGTGGAGCAAGAGCAAGGAAAATGCAAGCCAGATGAAGTACTACATAGGGAAATTCTCCACCTAGGCCTTTTTCTTATGTCTTTTCAACAGCTGCCAAGCAAGCATTCCAGAAGAACTTGGAGAAATGGAAAGGGGATTTATTCTCTTGTGAATTAAAAAAAAAAGTAATTTTCCTAAACACCACACAGCTATCACTCAAACTTCTACAGATGGATAATAATGTACATGGTATTTTAGGAGCCAGTGTTCAAAAATATCCCCCCTTTTTTTATTAGCTTTTTGAAGTGAAAATTGTGTTTTGCCAAACCCACACTTTTGTCTAAAAAGTTCCTGATTTTATTGGTGTTCTCCATGCATCTATCAAATCTAAAAATACCAATTTGTTTTATTTACACCCTCCACTTTTTTTCTTTCATTCAGCAGAAGGAATTTGCATTTGCACCAGAACAACCGATATCTAAGTTTTCCCTTTCCCAATCAAATTCAGGGGGTAAAAGAAAAAGTAAGGAAGAAAATTTTCAGTCTTTACTGATCAATGACTCATTATAGAATTTTTTTGTGTGCACGCTCAGGATAAATTCATGAGCCACAGGAAAATGTGGGTCAAACTAAACTATTTAGTAATCAATGGAATGGCCAGCTGCGCTGTGCAATGGTTACAGACCAAGAGCAACTATAATTTAAAGCAAATTTGCCAAGTAAAATCAATCAAGCTTTGTTCTCAGAAGCTGCAAGTTTCACTCAAAAACCAATTATGATGACTTGATACTCTTAGGTAACTGCCCAGCATGTGATTTCATATTCAACCTGTGTTGTTCTATACCAACTGTATAAAAAATGCAATTTTCTAGCAGTCACTGGAGGATATGTTAGGTTAAACAAGGACTGGTTGATTCACAGATCTTTAAAAAACAATGGGGAAGGTACAGAATCATAACTTTCATTCATCATCTAAAACTAGTCCAGAATTGCTGATAAAATATGTAGGTATCACTAAGGTTAGAAGAGTAGTCAGAGCAATTTGTCTCACCTGTACACCACGACCAGTAAAGCAAAATATGTTTTCAAAACAGAAGCTTGGGCTACTGGGAAGAAAGAATGGAGATCAACCCTTCACAAAGGGGACTGCCTTGGGGCTCTACAAGACAGCTACATGAGCAGAACACCTCACATTTTAAAAGTCTAAAATATTTTTGAGTGAAGAAATAGGGAAATAATACTGAGTGGCAGAGGAATGGCACTTTCTCTTCATATGGCACCCATAAGCTCACTGCTAGAACGCAGTGTCCTTTGGGGAGATCCAGCTTCAGAAAAGGAAGCTGAAAATCTGCAAAGAGCTTAGGGATGGATGGCTAAAACAGGAAAATACAGCTGTTTGCTGGAGACTGAAGAACCTTGTCTATTTATGTTTATTCAAGAGGTTAAGAAATTACTTGATTACAGCCTACATACATTTACAGTGAGGAAGGGCTTGAACAAAAATAATGCCTAATGAGAAGTACTTGGAAGATGAAATGCAACAAATTCAAGCCTTGGACTCTTAAGTTCAGTGATGATAACAAACCAGTAGGTAATAGTTGTGTACCAGATTTACTATCTGTTAAAGTTTTGAGGAAAAAGTGAATGGGGATCCAAGTATCCACACATACCCCCCTCTGGAGGATGGCATTGCAGAAACACAAGAGAATGAGCCCAGAAAAGGTTTCTGCTTGTCCACACCACCAAACCCTTAACTAATTCCCTGGCCCTCCTTTAGGCCACTGCCTAAATCAGCTCTCCCTGAAACAGTTACACATCTGTTTTGGCCAGTTCAGACCCACTCCTGCAATATCCTCAGGAGATGGAATGACGCAAATTTCCCACAGCTGAGGAGCTACTACAAAGAACAAATAAATCCATGCATTTGAGCCTAGTTTCCCTTATCCCTGCTCATAATAGCACCTCCCCACTATTTTATACTACTGTGCCTTTCACAATTTTAGCTTACAGCACATAATAGGCCAACTCTGGCTACCTCCTTACAACCATTCTGTTAGCCATTCAGACACAATAAATTCAGAAGTATCAAAACTGCTAAATGAAAATGCCACTGCAGCAAGGAACCCAATGCTATAATATATAAAATACATAAAGTATATAGTAATATATTATCATGGTATTATATGTTATAAATCTATTTTATATATTTTTATTTTTATGAAGTTGTATATATAAGATATACACCTGTTGTATAATGTGTTAGACAAAAACTGCCAAAAGCCCTTTTTCTGTTGCAGGAAATGTGGCTCATCTTCTTTTCAGATGATAAAAAGTGTGCATTTCCTTTCATTGCTAAAAAAAATATTAATGATCTTTGAATCAGCCAAAGTCTCTACAAGTAAAAGTATAGCTTCATATCATCACAAGGATGATAAAAGAACTTTTCTTTGAAAAATACATAAACAAAGGAAATATATATAGAGATACCTGTAAATTGTCTAAAATTACAAGCAAGCAATTTTTACATTCTTGCTTTTTAGTCCATTCCCAGGTGCATGACATCCCATGAGTTCCCTGAATGCTGATCACCAGCCACATGCCCTGACCTCTACACATTGCACTGTACCATCATTAATGTTTCTATGCAAATCATCTTTACCTCAGGTGGCCATTCATCCTAAAATCATTGACATGATTTTGTGATTAGGGTGTGAGAATTTAATAATCATTTTGACATGATTAGGGTGTGAGAATTGAAACTCACCTCTTTCAAGGAGCACAGAGCCCTTCATCTTCCAGCTGACACACATTGTGCCATAACTGCTTCCTCCAAGACATGATAGCCTATCTCCTGAGTCCATACATTTACAGATGGAATTGGTGGATGGTCATTGTGACGGGGCAGGGGGTATCAGAATTTGTGTTATCAATTGCTTAAGGCAACAGGCAGGACAATAATTCATTACATGGTAGGGATAGTAAAAGACACCACAAAATGCATTTGTTACCAGAGGTGGCTGACTGTCAAAGATGGTTGGAGTATTTTATTCTGTTGTTATGACAGATACATAGCATGACAGAGAAATGTCTTGAATGTTTCACTGTGAGTGGCTTCTATTCGAAGCACTGTAGAGTATTGCATAATGCAGAATTTCTGGCCAAACAATGCACATTTTTGGCCAAATAATCGTAACATGTTTGCTAGTATCAACAAAGCCCAGATTCACAGGTAAAGAGATTTAAAAAATCCCAAAAGAGAAAATATAATCCCAAAGTGAAAATAATGATTGACATAGCTGGCATCTTTAAATTTGTAACACCTACACATGATTTACAAGAAGGTCTCTTCTGAGTGGGGAGCACTCCATCCAGTAGGGATGCCTGAGGTTCAGGATTAGTTCTGCAGCTCGTGAAAGAATTTAGGAAAATTGGTTTCCTATTAAATTTCTTTCTTTCTTTCTTTCTTTCTTTCTTTCTTTTTCTTTCTTTCTTTCTTTCTTTCTCTCTTTCTTTCTCTCTTTCTTTCTTTCTCTCTTTCTGTCTTTCTTTCTCTTTCTTTCTTTCTCTCTTTCTGTCTTTCTTTCTCTTTCTTTCTCTCTCTCTCTTTCTTTCTCTCTTTCTCTCTTTCTTTCTCTCTCTCTCTTTCTTTCTCCCTTTCTTTCTTTCTTTCTTTCTCCCTTTCTTTCTTTCTTTCTCTCTCTTTCTTTCTCTCTTTCTTTCTCTCTTTCTCTCTTTCTTTCTCTCTCTCTTTCTCTCTTTCTCTCTTTCTTTCTCTCTCTCTTTCTTTCTCTCTTTCTTTCTCTCTCTTTCTTTCTCTCTCTTTCTTTCTCTTTCTCTCTCCCTTTCTCTCTCTCTTTCTCTCCCTCTTTCTTTCTCTCTCTCTTTCTTTCTTTCTTTCTTTTCTACTTATGCAGTGTGAATTTCTTCCCCTAATGTGTCTGCTGCTGTCTTCTCACTATGTCCCTGAATGCTTGGAAGCCCATGGGCACAGGCTGGCCAGCTGGCTGAGCTCTGGCTGCTTTTCCTTTTTCAGTAGCACAGATGTGCATCACCTCCTCACAGTGCAACTATTTTCATAAAACTCTAAATACACAGACTGTAATGACTCTGAGACTGTCACCCCTCTTGACAGTTTGGACTTGAAGCGGCCAAGGATTTAGTAAGGTATGAGGAAAAGAGTGGGAAGGTGTTAGACAGACACTGTGATCATGTAAGTTGCACTTCCTTCAGAAACCATTCAGTAATTTCATGAGAGTGCTATAAAAGGCACAGAAAATATTTCTCAGCCTCACCAAGACACCTACAGAACTTGCTCTGCTCAAGCTACCAAAATGGACACTGAGGTAACATGGTTATAGGTGAATAAACACTCTCCCAAGGAGATTTTTTTTTAATATAGTGGAATAAATTGCAAAGGAACCTGCCATTTCAATGTATAAAGACAGATAAATCTGAAAAATAACCAAGTAGGTTAGCAATGAACAGATTAATTTCTGGCATACAGTGGACAAGTTTTGGGCCAGCATGCTCAGTGTGCTCAGATGAGGGATGGTGACTTTAACATAGGACATGACTTGGTCAGAGACACAACACCAGGCTCGGTGTAAAGACTGTCTATGTAATTAATGTCCAAATAAGTGAAGAGTCCGAATAACTGCAAATGCCATCTTATGATCTTATGGACAGTTTTTAATTTAGACATCATTGAGTTAAAAATTAAATGTCAAGTCAAAGTTGTCTGAAATAAAGATATAATGAAAGTGACAATATGCAATTATGAGTACAAGGATTAGTTGTACACTACATTACCAAAGTACATGCCTTCCTCCCTTCCTTTTTGCAGAAGTATTACTTACAAAGGCTCATAAAGTGACTAATGTATTAAAAGCTTAAAGTTTTGGCCACATTAGCCATAGAAAGGTTAGAGTGAACATTGCAACAATGTCCATGTTAGAACATAACTTTTCTGTTTTAACAAATCATGATGCTAAAGCTCACAACAGCAATAAAACTGCAGTGCTTATAAATCACTCCATAAAAAAGAGTGATTTTTTTTTTCATGATAACAAGGCTAGGAATATTTCAGTCCCAAATGACTAAAACAATTCTTTGTTTAAATAGGAAGGAAGCTTGGGGAAAAAAATTAAGGAAAGCTGGATATGCTGTGCTTAGAGGGAATGCCTTATAAGTCACTAATGACAATGTGTTATTTTGAATGAGGAGAGGAAAGGGAAAACAGTGACATAGCAAAGAGATGTTTGAACAATAACACTTTGGAAGTCTCATGAATAGACTCCTGACCTTTACTGCAAAACACTGAGGCACAAGGCTCCTACAGAGGTCTGCATTCATTTCACAAAAATAAATAGTATCAAGGCATTGTTTTAACCAGTCAGAGCAAACACATATATGAGGATTTGTACTTTAGTGTTGTGCTTCAGGCAAACATGAACCAACCCAAGAATAGAAAGAAGTGAAGCACAATGGAGGGAGTTTCATTCAGACCCCCTGATTCTTCTTACTTTAATTAACAGGTTTTCCACGGTTTTTTGAGCAGTGATGGAAAGAGTTTTAGTTAATACTGTTTCCTGAATGTGGCTTGTGTGCTATAGATTTCTCACAATAAGTCTATCCTACCCTGACATGGCACACAGTGTCTGTCTAGTGTGTGCTACACTAGATAAGGTGGGGAGCTGCATAACAGCAGAGCTGAATGGTACTTGCAGAAATAATGAGCTACATTTCCATACGCATGCAAACACCTCAGTCATCAGTACACTATGGCCATTGACTTGTCTAGACAAGTGTCAGATAGATAGACAAGCTTCCCCTGCTGCTTTTTAGATGCAGGCAGTATTAAACTGTGTAGCCTCAGGGACACTACACACATGCAAACCTTACAGGCCAGACCAACAGTTACAAACAGTGGCTGTTCTACTTGTGTGCAAGTACTTCCTTGGCTGAAGTGCTACCAGTTTCCAGGAACTACAGGGCCACACTGCTGTAAAAATGGGACAAAATGTGAAACAGAAATCATTTGCACTGAACTCACAGCCTGTATTCTCACATCTGGTAGCCCACAACACACACTCTGCTTTGAGTTGTATGGGCTCCAGCCTTTAGCAAAGATCTGACTTTTCAATGTGAGAGAAGACAAAGCAAAAGGTGGTATTCGTTATTAGCAATACAGTTGTGGTCCACACATTCTGTGCCTTTTAAAATAAACAAGCGGCCATAGGGGAAGAGTTTGTGGAAAGCAGTGCATTTGTTTTAACCACAGCTCAGAGGCAGAGCTGACAAGCAGCAAAGCAAGCACATGGCACAGAAAGCTCATTGTAATGAGAGCACGAGTGACTCAGGGCACTGGAATGGGATACAGCACCTTTCACCTCCAGGTCACTGGTTTCCATCCATTTGCAGCTAGCTGGGACTAGAAGTTCTTACCATCAGAGGGGCATCCAGTGAAATGAGTCGGTTGTCTCCATGCAGCCTGGAAGGGACAGCTGCCCAGACCCACCAGCCCCACAGTTATTACCCTGGAATAACACGTACTGTTCTCCCAGGCTCCAGCTATGGCTATCCAATAATCACCCCAATGGCCTGAAGCTCTGAGGGCCACCAGGCATACACTGCTGCCTTCTGTTTCACACAATAACAGACATGCTCACCCCACTGAGAAAAAGACAAAGACCTTCTCATATCCCCTTTGTTCCTCACTTCTCTTTCCTTAGAAAGATCTGCAAGAAATGTTGTCTACATTTTTCTGTAGTTTTTCTAATTTCTCCAAGCCTAAGCATTGAAAAGTGATTGGCCATGCCACAAAAATCATGAGCATTAAAAAGCATATTCTATTTTCTATTGTTCAGTTCTCTTTTTATTTTTACATTTGGTTCATATTTTCTTTCTTTCTTTCTTTCTTTCTTTCTTTCTTTCTTTCTTTCTTTCTTTCTTTCTTTCTTTCTTTCTTTCTTTCTTTTTCTTTCCTTCTCTAAGGAATTTTGAGATACTCATACAGACCCAGAAGCACAGACTTCAAGAAAAATTGTGATTACTTCTTCATAAAAAAAACGGGAGCTGACAACATTGTATGCTAGTGCTGATTTAACACACTAATACTTACATTCCATGCAGTGCAAATGCCAGTAACTGGCTTCCAGTGGAGCTCAGAGGAGGTTAGTAAGATGGAGAATCAACTATAATATATGCTTGGTTTGGGGCCAGAGAGACAAATACTGGGTCTTTGTCTACTGCAAGTCTCACAAAAAGGACTGTAAAGAAATTAAGACTCTCTGGTACAAACTCAACACAGCTGTGGTCCCAGTTGCTTCTCATCTCTCCCTGCAGAGGCAGTTGGAGGCTTAAGTCTTTGCACTCTTCTAAAATGCACAAAAGTCTCTTGGTCATGTCACAAGAAATATTTCACAGGTTTTGTTTTTAACTCTGAAAGTTAATTTTCCTCTTTGTGCCATTATCCATACTAGAAGAGGATTCATATACAAGATCATGGCAAAGAACACTGTCTTCAGAATAATAATTTTTTCTTGCATTTTCACATATCCCATTCAATTTATTTGCCCATTACCTGTTTGCTCCATATCTCTGTGCTTCCTGTACTTCCAGGCTGCCCACAGCAGCTTCCCAGCATTGCTGGCCATGGGCCAAGACCACAGCAACTGACTACATCAATCACTTCAGCAGTTTAATCACAACTTTCCTCTACTTTCCCCCTTATATCAAGGAAATGGTCTGCAAATCTCACAGGTGACACATTCAGGAATGAAAACCTAATCACTGCTCAGCCCAGCCGTGACAGAGCAGTGCTGAACCTTACTACTCAGCATTGCAGGGCACTGCTCTGCAGAAATAACCAGGGCAGCAAACCCACTCCTGCTACTCTGGTCATGCAAGATCCCGTCTCAGATGTCCTTTGAATTCAAGCCCTGAAAGTCATTCACTGAAAGCTTTGTCTGATATCAGAAGAGGGAAAAACATTTTACTTTCCTTTTGGCTCCAGAGACACACACCAGGAAGGAACTATAAAAAGCTTTAGACATTGAATGCTATGAATGCATGTCATAGTCTAAAATCCCTACTCAGTGTTAAGCACTTAGATATTTAGTTTCATAATATGCAACACTTGTCAGTGAAAAACAGAGTGGAAAGAGCGATGTGTTTCTTTTTTCTGCCACCCTGTAAGAGATGCCAGTGCAGAAGAAAGATTCTTCACAAAAAAAGGCCTACAGATATGCTCAGATACCTGTTATCCCTCTATATATGCATATTTTTACATTTTAAAATATGGCTTAAGGAGGAACTCTACCACCAAATGGCATCCAGAAGACTACCTGGTACTTCAGAAGACATACCTTAGCCACCACCTTCTGCACTCTTTTAGGTAAAGCAGAAGGAGAAAGACAGCATTAAATCCTTTCGAAACTGGGCAGGAATGTAAGATTCAAAGTATCACAAAGAGAGGACAACATCAGCAAATGTGTAGCCACAATCAGAAAGAACTGGTGTGTGTTACAGGCTTCATCCCATAGGATATAGGGATATATCCTTTATCCAAGGAATCTGGGTGGGTTTGCTGGTACTGATTTGAGGTGATGATGAAAAAAAACCTAAGGTATTGTATGGATTTTTTTTTAAATAAATCACACTCATAGAGGTGTCTAAAATGAAATTTAAGTCTTGTGTGTCTGAGCCTCAGTCACTAATATGACTTTATCACTATTTTACACATAAACTGTGTATTAATGGATATTTATATGTTCTCTCGAGGCTTGAACACGCACTTGAGCCAAAATTGCTAGGATTTTGCAGTCCAGTATCCTGCTTGAAATAATTATTTCAGGGTGACTAAACCTGAATACTTTTTTCCTGACTTTCCAACAAATGGAAATAACCAGATTTCCAGCTGACTTAGATAAAGCTCAAAAACTTAAAGGGTTGTTAATGACATTCTTCTGGGCTGTAGGACACTTCAGTTCAACTGTTTCTGCCCCCTGACTGATGAATTACGAAAATCAAATCTCTCTCTTTTGAACAAAACAAGCAAACAAGAAGAGCAAGCCAAAATATAATCCCCACTTTTGGACTTCAGATTCTCCTACTTAGTTTAAACAGAACTGCTGTGTCTTTTGAGATCCACTTATTGCTAATAGTATTACTGTGTTTTGGTTTGTTTTTTTTAATTGTACCCCAATCACTTGAAGCTAAATTATTGTTTCTAATAAAATGAAGCTTTAAATATTACAGGTTATTTTCTCTACCCTGTCTGACATAAACTATAATCTGGAGGGGGTTTTTATCCCTTTCATGGGTACCATCTGTTTGTGACCATTAAAATCCATTTTCCATGCTGAAGGGATGGGAATTCAGAGGGATGTGTTCAGCCACTGTCCAAACAGTACTGTCATTCCTAAGGGATCCATTACAGTTTGACACACCCAAGTATTTATGAGCTATAAACTGCCGGCCTAAAGTGGCGATTAATCACCCTGTGCATGGGAGACACTTACACTGACAGAGCATCTTGTAGCTGCAAGGGGAGAGGGGCTGGAAAGGGTTTAAGATGATTTTTTATTTTTTTTAATGAGCAGTGCTTTATGGCATCAGGATTTTCCCCCTATGGCACTTCGTTTCCAAGCCATTTGCTCTGACAGTTCTCACAGCCAATGTTAAATTAACAGATGTCTTGGAACTGGACACAGAATGAGACAGCTACAAGGCCACCACTTCTCTGCAGCATTGTCTCTCCGGAGTCACCACCCACTCGGTGTCAAAGCAGAGCATCCAGCTGCTGTTCTTGGTGCAATGCTCCTTTCAGGGCTGTTTGAGAACTGGGTGTAGCTACACCGGCTTGACTGAGCATCCCGATCACATCCAGGCACAATCAGAGCAAAACTGTCACGTGAATGAGATTCCCGAAGACTTTGTTTCCTGTTATCTCTGAAGCAAATTGTATCCCTCCTCCCCCGCCTCCAATTACAAAACTGTTGTTGTTATAAAACTGATTAGAAGCCACGCTGTCTCTGAAGAAGTCAGACAACATAGCAAATGTTGTATTTAAGATGAGATTTAATACAGAAGACAGATAATTTCAAGACTTTTGCTCCATATGGCAGGGGAACACACCACATAGTTCTCACACCCACATGAGAAAATGCATAAGGGAACAAAGAAAAGGAAATAGAAATGCTGGTAAAAATATATAAGTGCAAACACAGTTAGAAAATTGGCTCTGAACACTTCTGAGGCTTTGTGAACTCAACAGAATACTGCAAAATTTAGATTGAATTTGTAACAAAATCCCAAAAAATCACCACCACTGTAGAAACCATCTTATTTTTACACTTGCCAGCCTAATATTCTATCTCTGTGCATTCCCAGATAAGCAAGTGTCTTGTCTAAGCTGTGCTTCTCAGTGCTTACCACCCTTTGGAGATTCACAAACAAGGCTCCTGCTGCTTTTTGTTCCCAGGGGACCCAAGCTCACAAGTATGCTCAGTGAACACCAACACACATCCACATTTTCTTAAACAAGGCACCACAGACACAATTCTGTTTCATTAAATAGAAAATAAAATAATGGGAAAACCATGGACAAGCTGGAGCAGTAGATCTTAATTGTGATAGATTTAATAACCATTGTGCATTCAGTGAGGCATCAAATGACAGATGTGCACAGATACTTGGGACTGAAACTGCACTCCCCATTCCTTGCTAAGTGTTCTCACCAGTGGATTGCAGTGTCTAAACTATTAAGCCTGTTCCCATGCATTCCTCATCTCCAGATCTTCAGCTGCTTTTTTTCACAGTAGGACAGCCTCAGCAGTGTCCCAGTGGCAGCCTGGGCATTCCTCACCAACTCAGTTCTCCCACCTTCCAGGTAAATTCTCTCAGGCAAGTAGAGAAATGTTATATAAAAACACTATTACCAGCGACTACTTCAAAAATAAATACATTATTTTGTCACCCGCATCCAGTGGGATGACTTTAAGCCTTTTCTGAGTCCTGTCCTGCAGGACATGAGCTGGCAAAAGGTACTTCACCGTTTCTACCAGCTAAAATTATGGTACCTTTCCACTTACTGTGCAGTTCTAATTACCATTCCCAACCACCTCCCCTGGTACCTATACTTCCAATTTATTATGAATTTATCCAATTCATATTGAAAAATTCTAGACCCAAAACCAGGCATCTAAGAGGTCACCTTTCTTCAGTCCTGTACCAGATCTGAGCCCCAAGAAACTTAAGGCTGTTACACCTTGAACACAAATAATAGTATAATCTTTATAAGACCATGAGATGGCATGGAAATGGGAGTATCCTAAATGCCAAGCAAAAAGCATGCAATGCTCCTTCAGCAGACTACAGGAAAAAATGTTTGCTGCAGCCAATTCATGTCTCTCAGTACCATTCAGCCACACTCAAAGAAACAGGGTTCAGAGAGCAGCTTACACATTTTCCTCAAATTCTAGTACATAAAATTGTTGAAAAAAATTTAGACACTTTCTCCCTATTCTTGAGTTATGCCTCATGGACAAATAACTGTAGATCCATAGTAGCTGAGTAGCTTCTTCACCTGTATTATAGGAGATCTAAAAGCTGTATGCTAGTGAGAATTAGTAAAGAGGAGCAGTGCATTCCTTGGTTCCTCCCAAAGGCTGTGAGCACTCCGGTTTTCTCTGCTGCATCAAGCAACTGAAGACCAAGTTACACAGTTCACATCTATCTCTAAAATTTCCCCACTTCAAATATGCAGAGGCTTGGGGGATTAACCCAACTACTAATGAGGCTGTTGATCTTAGGTAATCGAAAAAATACTGCAGTGCTTGGTAATCTAAAATGCTGTTCAAGGGCAGAGTGTAAATATATTGATAAAAGAGTCAGAAGTTAAAAAACTACTCTGCCACCTTGTAAAACACGCAAACTATTTGCTTTCGGGAGCTCTGGCCAAAGATGTCAACGAAAGCCTGAAGGAATTCGCATTTAAAAAATGTTCCTTTTCTCGCCATGGTTAGCACCGTGACACGATGGAAATGCTACACCCGGAGAAGGAAGGCGGCTTGCTAAGATTGCGGCTCGCTGTTCTCTCCAGGCTGACAATGCCCACCCCAGAGGCCGTAGGAGGGCAGGCAGCGATGGCTGCCGAGCGCTCCGCTCCGTGCGGCTGCGGAGGAGCCGCTTCCAGAACGGGGGAAAGCGCTGGATGCAGCCGCTGGAGTGAAGAGCTGCCCGGGTGGGCAGCGCCACGGCTGTGCCTCAACGACACGAGCCGGGGCTCTTCGGGGGTGTCGGCGGGATTCTCCGTGCTACGGGTATAAAAAAGGGAGGCCATTCACTGCTTAAAGGGCTTTTCGTTGCATGGTTGTGATTTTCCTTGATCGCAGCCCTGCCGCCCGCCCCGCACGGGCGCGCCCTGCAGTGCGCGGGCACAGCCGCTCACGCACGGCTCCGCACGGGCTTCGAGCGCTGCCTGAGCCGGGAGCGCTCCTCCCAAAATATCCCTGGGCTCGTTACAGCTGGTGCTGCGGGACGAGCCCGAGAGGCTGTCGGTCCCCTCCATCCCACAGGCACCAGCTCCTTTCCCTCTCTCCAGGTCCATGACGACGGAGCCGTGGAGCAGGTCGCATCCCTGCTCGTACAGCCGGGCGCCTGCCCGCTGCCGAACACCCACGGCGCCCTCCGCTCCATGCGCAGAAGAGGCGGGTTCCCTTTGTCAAAGGCGGCCGGAGCTGCGCTCCGTCGGGCCCGGCCGGAGCGGGGGGGACCGCGGGGGTCGCACCCAGCCCGGGCCAGGGCGGGACCCCGCCGGCGCCGCGTCCTCGCGTGCCACCTGCTGGCGGCCGGCGGCGCTGCAGCACTGCTCCCGCAGACCGGGGCCGCCGCCCCCGGCCCAGCCCCGGCTCACACACCGGCCCGGCCCCCGGCCCAGCCCCGGCTCACACACCGGCCCGGCCCCCGGCCCGGCCCCCGGCCCAGCCCCGGCTCACACACCGGCCCGGCCCCCGGCCCAGCCCCGGCTCACACACCGGCCCGGCCCCCGGCCCAGCCCCGGCTCACACACCGGCCCGGCCCCCGGCCCGGCCCCCGGCCCGGCCCCCGGCCCAGCCCCGGCCCGGCCCGGCCCCAGCCCAGCCCCGCCCCGCCAGACACAGGCCCAGCCCCGGGCCCAGCCCCCCATCTCTCTCTCTCGAGGAAAAGTCGCTTCCCGAGGTATTTGCGAGCTCTGGTTTGGGTTCCCCCGCCGCCGTTTCCTGTTATTCCCGGCTCTGCAGCCCCGTGCGCAGGGCAGGGCGCGGTGGTTCCCGCGGCTCCTGTTACACGTGTCCGTGATCCCGGGTTCAGCACCACGGGCTGCTGCTGGAGACTGCCTCTGAGGGGGTGGCTTCTCTTAAGGGAAGACAATAGGCTTTTCTTAAAGGAAGACAATATGTCTCTTGCCGGTTTTTTGTGTAACCCGTGCTCTGTGCATCCCACTGAAGGAGTACGTCGGGTAAGGACAGCAGGCTGCCTCTGTCAGCTGTACACAGTCCGTGGAATTAAGAATATTCATTTTTAGCCAGAGGATTTGCCTGGCTTTAAGTGAAGGCAAGCGGCCTCTTTCAGAAGGATGTAGAAACAACAGGGAATCCAGTCTGAACTTCACACCCTAAGCCATCTGCAAATCTAGTTTTCCTTCCCAGACATTTCCTCTTGGAGTCACCGAGAAGCCCTGAACAATGAGCACCAAGATGCTGGGAAACACCCCTGTTCATTGCAAATAAAGACGTGTCTCAAAAAGAGCCTGAGCTTAGATTCTCTGCTCAGAATATTTAGTTCTTACTTTGCTACTTACAAAACATCCTCGCTGTCTGAAAGCAGGAGCTGCATAGCCTTCCCAGTGCAAAGAGCCCTTGGGCTGAGCACTACATCCTGGTGCCACCTCAGCAGGAGACCTAGGAAGCCTGCAGCAACTCTCGCCAGCTGAGCAAACACAGGAACCTCCTAATACGGGAAAATGAAAAAATCAGATGGACAGCTTTTCCCATGCCCCTCCCTGGCTTTATGCTTAGGCATGATGAAGATAAATTACACACATACATGCAGCTGTGAGCAGGAGCAGGGAAGGAATTCTCTGTGCACGAATGTATAAGGACACAAAGGAAGCAGTCCCTTAGAGTACACAGGCAATATTGCTCATCAATGCAGTGCTGTGGATTCACCAAAACAATCTAGCAGTCTCTGTTTAAGTGGTATCCTCATCTGTTTCATTCCAGTCCAACTCCCAGTTACATAAAGAACAGCAACACCCCAGAGCTATTAACTCACGTGTTCTTGGAGAGGAGGTGTTTATTATTTCTGGTGGCTCTCAGAAGAAATGTATGTGAGATAAGATCTAAGGAGAAAATGAAAGTGAACAATGGTCATTTGGAAACAGGCTGTTCTCTGAGGGTGATATTTTCAAGCAAGTGTTGACTTGTGTGTTCATTGAGTAGGTGAGTGGGAAGAAGGTCGATAGGAATAAAATACACACAGTGAGAGGCTTGACTGAAGTTGAAAAGTTTATGGGCTTCCTCATAAAATTTCCACTGCTGCCTTGTTACAGGTCACATTGGAAAGATCATATGAGCAGCTTGTCATGAAACAGTTCATGTCACTGTTTTCGCCTCCTGATAGAAAGCAGAAGAATCTGTGCTTATTTTAAGCAATATTTGAACCCAAAGGCAGAGGGAAGTTTTAAAAGTAACATCTTTGAAGAGAATGAAAGAGAAAATGTCATTGCACAGTCACATGCCGAATGCAGAAAACAGTATTTGAAATACAAACAGTTCACGGCTGTTAAACCAAGCATTCACTGTGGATTCTTCATTTTCCCATTTTCCTTTTTGTATTAATCTCATCTGCATGGCCAGGGCCCACAGGGTGCCTCACACACCTGTGATGCCACATTGCATCCATCCTCCTCTGTTCCTCGAAGGCTCAGCTCTGAAGGAGAGACCGCTGCCTGCTGTCAGGACAGAAATGAAGGGGATGCCTGCACAGATGGGCTCCAGTCTCAACCAGGATGTGCACAGATGAGGGGCAGCCACAAACTGTTTCTTAGACCTCATCTCATCTGTGATTTTCCTTTCAACCCACAGGCAGGTAACTAATTCCCATCTGAGCTCCAGGGGCTCTGGGAGGGCCCCAAAAGCAAGTAAAGGGATGTCATAGGCCTTTGGGGTTTGCATAAGGGTGCAGGTGGGGATTTAATGTTCACACAATCTTTATCAGCCTTCAATACTGAACAAGGACTTGCCCAAAAACCTTTGAGTAAATTGAACAATAAATTCACAGAGCAAGGTATTTGTGTTTCATTGCTGGGTCTGCTGTATTGCAGTCTGACATATTTCAGCCTCTGCTTCAGCTTTCTCCAGAAAACTACAGAAAAATATTTCTGTTCATCCTTTTTTGCATATGGCATTTTGTAAATGCAGTTTTCTAGGATCAAAGCTGTGGCCAGAATTCCCAGTACGGCTGTGGTTTTTCTTTTGTTAAGTACCTGATATCACACCTAGTGCACATTTTGACTAGGTTGACATCCACTTTCTTCTCTTTTGTGGTGGAATATCAGTTTGATCCCTGTGAATCTTCAGGATATGATTGATCTAAATGTATGTTTTTATAAACCATGTGCACTACTGCAGTATCCAGATGTTGTGGGTGGTAATTAGGAATTAATTTGAGCTAGTTATACTAGAGTTTATTAGATGAACTATTGAGTGAATTGTAATTAAAATAATATACTATTACAAATTTTAAAGATACTTCTGCTTTTATTTTAAAGAAACAAGCAATGGCAAACACCAAAATAATCACCTTTGTTAGATCGTCTTGGTTGTACTAAAACAGTAATTAAAACCCAACTGTGTTCTTTTTATCACTAATGGGAATCTTCAAATTAATCAGATGCTTTTTTTTTGCCTGTTTTGCAATACAAGCCACATGGTCAGACTTTTGAAAACTGAAACTTAATTCTCTCTTTCAGTGGCAAAGATGGATAAAATAAAGATGGATCTTCTTGAACTGAAAAGTTTATTGAACACCAAACACTTTTTCAGCAGAGACACATTCATATTGCCTGACTGAGAGGTGGAAGCAACCAAAATATGTAATAAGCCAGGCATTGTTGTTTAGTGAAGCTTCTACTGATTTGAATAGGTTCTGTGTGATACTGTTAGGCTATTAATATGTGAAAATTACATACCCTGAGCCACTGCTTAAAGATATATAGTTTCCAAAATTCTGGTTTAAACATAAGCAAAAGCAAGGAAGTACAATAGGTATATTTGGAATCTATCTGTATTTTGGGGGGATTTTTGAAACTTAGTTTTGTGACGAGGAGTACGGACACGCTCAGGTCCAAGCTGCTTATGAGCAGCTTCATCCAGGGTATCATCGGATAGCCAGGGAGGCAGAAAAGAGAAGGAGACTTCCAGCTAAGAAACAGTCAAGCCTGTTCTTTTCTTTTATTTAGAAGTGTTAACATACCTTTAGACAGCAGACAATATCTGTGCAACACTCTGCAAATGCATACAAAATGCTTCTTCTGAATGGATTTCTCCTTATTCCAGGGAAACATGCATAGAAAGTAGGGACAATCTCAATTGGACTCTCCATGACCAATGACTGTTGTATGACTGCAGCATCTTATGCTCAAGTACCATGGCAATGACCACAGTAATGATTACATGTATTTGTTTGATTGAAGAAAACCTTTTTGTATTAAATTAGATGGCTAATTCACTAGGGCATCTTTAACGTGACGGAATTTGCCCCCAGTTGCAGCATCTGGAAGTTAACATTACAGAATGAATGAGACTTGGAGGTGCCTGAGTGTGTCTGCTGCCAATGAGAGCACTGTGGGCAGTGTGACTGGTTCTGGCTGGTGCTCAGCACACACAGCTGGGAACTAAGTCTCCAGGCATCCATTTAGGTGCTTGTAAAAAATATATTCCTCTTGCTCCATTAATGATGGATGATTTCTTATTCATTCTGCTAGAATAAGGTATTTATTGACCAATGTCATCTACTAAATGCTCCTGCACATTGCAGGGGTGTTAGACTGGATGACCTTTAAAGGTCCCTTGGAACCCAAAGTATTCTTTAATTCCAGGATTTGCCTTCTTGCACCACCTCCAGATTAGTGTGCATTGCAAAACTGGTATTAGAACTGCTGTAACTTGCAACATATTAGTAGTGTGCAACTCAAATTTCTTCTGTTTAGGATAGAGTGTGGACTGGAAGCCAAGGAGTGAGTAAAAGTACATTTGAAAACAAATAAATCCATAAATGTAAGTCAAGACAATTAATGCTAAGGTGTAATCAATCCTATCTGACCTATCTGAATAAACTCACTAAGCAGCGAACAGAGAAGACACTGGAATTCCTTTATGCATGCAAAAAGAAATCCCATACATAGAGGTTATGGAACTTTTCTCCCTTTGGGTTTGTGAGGGAAACAGTCTCACACTAACTTCTCATATGCTACTAAAGATTTTCTATTTCATTTATACATTTATATTCTATTCTTATTTATGAGGCAGTTACCCAAGGAAAGTAACCCAAGTGATAAGTCTGGGCAGAGAAACTTTAATCTACACCTCAGTTTTCTTCCATGGGAATCAGAGTGTTTACTGGTCTGCTAATGCAGGAACTGAGCTGGAAAAGGTGCTTTGAGCTTGTGTATGAGATGATAGAAACCATTTGCCCTTGCTTGGGTCAAGACAACCTGACACTCTTATCCCTGTATTTTAATAACTAGGTTTCCAGCAGGGCAGGATCTTTGCTAAGATAGAAGATCTTGTCCTTTTTTTGTTGTTGTTTTCCACATAGATACTCCCTTTTCTTGGGTATTTCTTTTTAAGATGGCTTCAGATTTCAATCACTGCAATATGTGATGGTCTCAGATAAGTTTTTTTCTGGCTTCTATATGAAATGGGAAAGACTTTGTTGTTTGGGTTTTTTGTTTGTTTGTTTTGTTTTGAAATCCTAGTTGCATGGGGAGAGACCAGAAGCACAGAGATTTTACAACTCTGATTCTCAAACACAGTGAGCCACCCAACTCCTACATGGCAGAAATTCTCCTGCGTGTTGGAGGGTCTGAGCATGACTCGGTTGGAATCACTCAGAAAGCACGTGGCTGACTGGAGAATCTGGACAATGAATTGGCCTCTTGTGTCTCCAGTGAAAACAGGTTTGGTGTGCATGCGCTGAACAGCCCTCCAGCAGCAAGACACAAAGATAAGTGACCAGCAGGGTTTGGAGAGGGTGCTACATCTCAGCCTAGGGCCTTTAATGATTCTAACCTGATCCTCTCTTTCAGCATGGCAGTACCTTATGGTATGAATTATTAGATTGTACTGAGAGGTAGTTCATTGGTAGAAATTGGTAGAAATTAAAATCCAAAACATCCATTCACATGGATTTGTGAGGCATAGAGAAAAGAAAGTGTGTTCATAGCAAACATTTTTTAAGATTAATGTATTGATGTCATTACTCCCTGTTTCTGACTCAGTGCCCATAGTTTATGTGTACGATTAATTTTTCCTGCACTTTGACTGCACTTGCTGAAAGAGTTTTTTAAATCTTCACTTTAAGTATAAGAACACATCTGCTACACTCTTTACACATCTTGCTTTTCCTTTTAACCCACAAAATATTTCCTTTAAATTTTAATTCTATAGACTACTGTATAAAAGGAAAAATTTAAATGGGACATGCCTTTTGGACAATCTGACATTTTAATGGAACAAAATCTTTGTTAAAATCTGCTGTAAAGCTGGTCCTGTTTTATTTAGCAAAATAGAGCATTGATAATCCATTTTTGGTTATTTTCTTTGTAGCACAAATAGCTCAAAATGAAATTCTTAGAGCATTAGTGTGACAAGGGGGCAAAAGTATACCATCAGTCAACTGCTACCTATAGAAAACCTACAAAGAGCTTTATTTAAAAAGCAAACCCCTTGCACTTTCAGAGAAAAAGCCTGAATGAACTATTGCAGTCTCAGAAATGCCTTAAAATGAGAGGTTTTGCATTCCTTAGGATCACTAAAAAGTGATTCCCCCCAAAAAAGGCTCATGCATTGAGACCATTCTGCTACTAGGTGCCCAAGACACAATCAAGACTTTTACCTCTAGGTCACCAGCCTACACAGACATTCATCCTGGTTAGACAGTGTGCCGTGTACTTAATAAAGGTCTTCTTTCATCCCCTGCAATCTTGTGTAAACTGTCCATTCTCCAGAGCTTTGTAAAGTGTGAATTCAAGCATGCAAACTCTTAATGATACAACAGGAACTTGTACCAACACAATCTGGCTACCGGGTTAAGGTCAGGCCTGGAGTTCACTGTCCTACTGTTGGAGACACAGTCACCAGTAAACTCCCAAATAATGTGTTCATTCAGGGATACAATAAAAGAAAGTTGACTTGAGTGACAGGAGATACCAATAGTTATTTGCATATATTCCAGCACTATCAAGTACTGAAACACAGTAAAAGGCATTGGAAATGAGATATATAGGGGTCTTTTCTCCACCAGCTGAATTTGTGCTGAGGTCAACAGCTCACAGTTAAGTCCGTAGTGGAAAGAAGAATAGAAGCCCTTACCTGCTGTGCCTTCCTGGTATATAACTGCATTTTCTCTGCATTGTCCCTGCACATGAGCACCCCACATCTGCCCGCTCTTACCCACACTGCATGGGGAAAAGTAGTTGAACTTGCCACTTGTGCTAGTTAATTTTGCTACAGCTTGGTATCAGATATATTTAGGATGGTAATAGTTTACAGTTTAGGATGGTAATAGAACACAGTTCTCTATTACCCCACCCCAAATACTCAGATGAGGATTTATTTATTCTCTGCTTGGACATGTTTACTCAACAAGTAGCAATGATTCTGTACTGCCAACCATCCATGACATTTGTGACACTTTAATGGCAATTGTAATTTCCTTTCATGCAAAGGAAGAGTTCTGGCAGCACAGCTCAGGAAGAGGGATCATCTTTTCTAAAAAAGAAACTGCCTCAGGAAGAAATTCCCCGTTTTGTGATTATATTTGGGATTATTTTTCTCTACAAGAAATTCTCAAAGTTTTCAATTAAATAAAATTAAGACAATCAATGATAAATTTTGGAATAGATGCAAACTTTGTGCTTGTGGTATACAGCAAGGATATAAAAAGTCAGTGATTAGTCCTGAAAAAGAGACTTTGGATGCTGTCTTTCCTCCATTCCTCCAAAAGTCTTTGCAGCCCCGTGTTTAGATCCTTCACATACAATACAGGAGAGTCATGTTCAACTCTTTGCTCTGATATATATTTAAGTTATTTAAATTTAAAGAGCTCCAACAAGGGCAGTAGAAGAAATCTGACCCATCTTTGTCATCCCCCCCTTCTCCTCCTCTCCCTCCCCCCAAATAATAGTCTCTGTGGTGAAAGGAACTTCTAATGCCCTTTGCAAACAGTGTCACAGCAAGTGTTGGATGTGGAACTCACACCAAGCAAATGTGCTGTTCACCATCTCATGTGGCTGTAAAAGATTTGATGCTATCTGGGTATTCCAGCATGGAATGAAGAAACCCTTCATGACTAAACTGGCCAAAAATATTGATATATTCCGATGAAACACTTCTTTTGAGATATGAATCATTTTTAGTTTTCACAAGAGAAGCCCTGTGTCAGCTCTAAGCACCACCTCTTTGCGCACTTAGTGTTGCACCCAAATACATTTAAAGGAAACCCATGTTGTCAAGAATTCTGTTGATTTCTGAATGTTTGGGTGTTTTTTTCTGTTCCCACTGTAATTTTCCCCCTTTTCCCAGATAGGGCCAGCTTCTCATTTCTCCCACCATCCATGAGAAGAGCTTAGCTCTTAGCTCTGAAGGGACACTAACACCCTTCAGCTTTTCGCTGTTGTCCCTGCAGGTGCAGCAGACACTCCGCTGTCACTGGTACAATGACATAAACTTGCCTGTGCTCTGCATGGTGTTCATTCCAGCAGATGTCAAAGTGTTTCAAGACCCAACATGAAAAGCAGGGCCTGTGATGGGGGAACTTCTTCCAGTTTTCTTAATAAAAACTTTGTTCACCCTGTCTTCTTGACTTGGCAGTCTATAGAAGACTCCTACCACTCTGTCTCCTTTGTGACTTCCCTCCTGATCCCATAAACTGTTGACAGACTTATAATCTTTTCCATACCAAAGCTCCACACAGCTGAGCTGCCTCTCTCTGTGCAGCACAACCCACCAGAGCACTGGAGACACGGGAGATATCCCACAGCACCCTGACAGGAGCGCTGACTGAAGAAGCAGCTTTGATGCAGTGTTGCAACTAGGCAAGTGGTTGACTGCCCAAAGTTTTCTTAGAGTCTCCTGCTTCTTAGCTCTGACCCAGAGATGATCAGTCTGGTAACTGATTTGATAAAGCCATGCAGAGAAGTGGCACTACTATGCTTCCCTCTACTTACAGAGCAGTAATCAACTGCTGTTAGGTTGCTTTTTAGGCAAGCAGCTCCTACAGCAGTTCAACAAATGGAAGATGTTCTGATGAAGAGCAGTCTAAATTTGCTCATTCTGTAGCTAGTGGAAATGTAACTTTTCTCAGTTGCTTTCAGGTTGTGAAGTAGCTTTTTAAAAGAGCATCTTAATCCACTGTTTGGCATTGCAAGTTTCACACATGGACCATCTGCCTCTTGTTTACCCTCTTCTCTCTGGTCCTTTTCTTTCATTCTCACCTCATATTAAATTTCTGGCTGAAGATATGCTGAACAGTTGGTCTGAACAGCAGAGCCACCTGACATCTGTTTTCAGAAAACAAAGCTAATCAATTGATAAGTCAAGGACCAGACCTTTTGGATTTTTAATGTACACTTCTGAGCAGCTACTGACAGAAGTGTTGCCAAAAAATCTGGACATAATGCTTTATAAGAGTAATGTTTTATGAATTTGAGAAAACTCTTCATGACTCTATACTAATCCTTCTTGAGCATTACAGCTATTATACTCTTACCAGTATTAAGGACTGTATACAAGTCCTTCCTTCTTCATATCCTATAGAAAATAGCATTCTGCATCACCCATGGAAAATAAAGATAATTTTATATTGTAGAGTTTATTGTATCTATAATCCCAGTTTGTACACAAATGCTACAGCTTTCTGGTCTCTCTCAAAACAGGTACAAAGGCATGCATATATGCTATAGGAAAAGAGGCCTTTGGAAAGTATTTGCTCTCAGTAAGTTTACAATACATATGAAATTTCCATGTAATATAAGGAAGAATATTCAGAATTTCCTAATGAGACATAAAATACATGGAAGAATAGGAGACTAGAACTAAAATTTGGTCCTAGGTCTGACTGCTCTGACAAATAACTACCTGCTAGCACAGCAGGTATTTCAACTACAAAGCTGACAAAACACTTGGCAAGACTCTTGAGGACTGAGTTACTTGGTAAGGCTCAAAGCCAGCATGAATGACAAAACTAGAGCTGGAGGGTTGCCTTCCTTTACTAAATTAAATATCTGTTGCCACCTACTGGCTATATTGCTATGTTAATACAAGGATTCGTGATTTCAAGGGTACAAAATCAACCACCTGTGTTCTGTCCATATGAAAATTATATACACTAATAGTAGAATCATTAAAAAGGTTTTTTTTCCTTTTTTTTAAGTGAGGAAATGATACTTGATAGTTTTTTTTTCTTTTCACAGTGTATATCAATAAAACCAGTTTCATACATTTAGAGGGTCCATCATGTGGCTGTATTTGGCTATGCTAGAGGGTATAATGTGACTGTTAATAAATGTAATTAGTGTCCTGGTCTGCCTCTTTCCTTAGACACAAAATATATCTCAGGGAAGAGAATACATACCTTAGCTGGCTGGGTGTAGGCACTAGAAATATAACCAGATTTAAGCAAGGCTGTAGTCTATCTGAAGAATGGTCAGGCATTAGTAAATCTACTGTATAATATCTGCTGTTAGCAATCATGAATTAAAGTGCACTGAAAGCGCTTCTAATTATCCTAATCTATGAAGCAGCAAAGTAGACTGGCATCACTTTCTGGAGAAAAAAAATTTTAAGAGCACAGTTAGTCTGTAAAATAACATAGTACCACAATAGTGATTTTTTTTCCAAGAAAATCCAAATAAGATCGAATTCAGGGATTTTGGTAAGTGATAAAGACAAGTTGCATTCGATTCTGGTTCAACCCAAGCTTTGCCAATAAAAACCCAAGAATTTCACAGGATGAAGAAAATCACCTTCATTTACTTGGGCTCTAAATTTATTCTGCAACCTTCCTCCAGCTGATTGATGCTGTATCATATAAATGTTATTCTACCAATTCAGCCAGTAAAGGGCTTTTTCAAAGCTTTGATGCAAATTGCATCACTTAGAAAAAAAAATGTTCAAATGTGGTTTGCCTCAATTTATATTGAAACAGGTCAGACTGTGCTTACTGAACCTGCACCAATTGAATGGATAAATGCAGTAACCTTTGGCTGCTAATGGAGGTAAATAGTTGCAGAAAGGAGTTTTTTAATTACAGGTAACCAGATTCACAAGAGAATGTTTTTCACACTTCCTAACTTGTAGTTTAATACATAGCCTAAATTGTAGCCTAATACATTTTACAACACTAATACGTAGTGTTGTAAAATAATTTTACCATTTAGCATAATCTGCATTAAACTGAAGTATCTCTCCTCAAAGATGAGATTTTCTAAAGAGGCGTTACGGATAAAGTAATTTTTTATTTGTTTATATTGCTTTATATGTTTAGCTGATTTCCTTGCATTTATAGATTGTTCCTGTGCAGACCATCTCTCCTAAATTTCACATATGGGTATGTCTTCAGATTTCATTAGTGTCAAGCACAATGCAGTGAAGGAAAATTACATATTCAGCAGAAACCTGTATTAGATATCTACATAAATGCTCTCTTCAAAAATTGGCAGCAGCCATAAGCATTTCCAGTGGGACACGTACCAGCAAGCAGTCTCAAACAAACAGCTACTTGACTTTCATAAAGAGAAAACTGTTCAGTCCTTTCCTTCAATTGTTGTGATTTACTTTGAGGATTTCTTTTGAAAACAGAAACTGTATTCTTAGGTTAAGAGAGCTCTGAAGCCATTCTTCAGAAAACACTTGGAGAATGAGCAGCTGATGTCAACTTAGAAAGCATCTGTAAAAACATCTATGAAGGATAAGCTATCATGGGTCCCAAAACAATATTAGGTATTAGACCATCTCGTCTGAGAAGCTACAGTGTACTGAAGTACTGTGCAAATACAAAATTACTGTAGCCTCACAGTTTACCTCATTACCAAGTAACAGCAAGGTTCTGGAAGAAGAGCAGGGTTAGATTACATTTTAGAAAAAAAAAAAATCTTTTCCCTGCAGGTGATGAGGCACTGGAACAGGTTGCTCAGAGAAGCTGTGGAAGCCCCATCCTTGGAAGTGTTCTAGGCTAGATTGGATGATCTCCTGAGCAAAGTGATCTAGTGGAAGATGTCCCTGCCCATGGCAGGGGGGTTGGAATGAGAGGATCTTTAAGGTCCCTTTCAACCCTAACCACTCTGTGATCCTGTGATGATAGCTCTGCTGCAGCACTTAACTGGACAAGCAGCAGCATCCAAAATACTTCTTTCAGGATGACAATATCTGTAATTTTTTACCCTGGGGGTCTATAATAAAAGTTTATTTTAATCTCACTATTCTGTACTTCTGTTTTAATCTTTTCCCTGTGCTCTCCTTACCCTTTGGTAACTTTTCACAGCTGTGAAAGTTACCTGCTGTAAGCAGCTGGCAAGTTTAACACAGCACACAGCATAGTGAAACACGATATTTAAAATATGGTGAGGACAAAGTGCTACCTTTTTCTTCAGTGCAAATACACTTCAAAGAAAGACAGTGAGGAGAACAGCCGCTGTGTCCTGGAATTGCCACACAATTAATTAGTGAAAACTAACCTGTGAGCAGCCATGGGATGGCAATCTCGATTCACACAACCACAGCTTGAACACTGGAATGCTGAAAGACTTGCCCAGAAAAAGTACATTCAGTCACTTACTCTTCATCCAAATCTATGGCAAGTTAATCAATTCCTTTTCTCTCAGCCAGGCTTGGTGTTAGTAATGCCACTAAGGCCTACAGGCTGAGAAGTTGAATGTTTATCCACCATGCAACAAAGAGGATTTTTCAGAAACATTTTATTAGAGACTTCAGATGTATTCAAAGAGAATTTAATTAACTGAAATAGTTTAAAGTACATCCAGTGACATAATGAATAATGGCACTTATAAAAACCAGCGATCAATTTTATGTTCAGATTCTCTGTACTCTTTAAATTCAAATTTTTACACTTTTTTTCTATTTCAGGTTTGGGTGTTTTTTTCAGGCACCAGATTAAAGTCAGGGTAGCTACTGTAGAACAGGTATAGACATAGGTATTTTATCAGGGAGAGAAACTGAGTTGTAGTATTAGAAGTGACAGTAAAATAAAGGATGACAGTTTTTTTAAAAAGTCAAATTTTTGTCACACAACTATGGTGATTAACTTGTAGTCCCCAAATCTGCATTGGATGACTTTAATAAAGCAGGAGCTGTCACAATATCACAATCTGAGATCTCTGTTCATAAGCACAAAGTCAGGCAAATATGAGTCACGTCAGCAAAACCACAAAAAACTAAAAACCACACAATGCACCTTAAAAAATATTTCACGTTGCAGCTTTACATTCTAAAACCAATCTAAGTTTTTCAAGTGCTTTCTATCTTCAGACCCATTTCAATTCAAATTCTCTTAGTGGAAGAACAGAAGACCTCAGAACAAGGAATGACAATCTACTATTGTGTGGGGACAGGCCAGCTCTCATTAACTGCAGTACAGCATTACAGTATATTATACAGACTTCCAACTGATAGCTCAAGCATAAAATCCCAAAGAGCCAAAGGTGTCTCTGAGAGCTGTTGGACACTGATTGCTGCTGGTGCTGCATTCGGATTTTTAGAGGACCTCGACTTTGAGAAATTCTCCCACAATGTGTATGCAGCTAATTCCACCAGTGAACTGGTTTTTACCTATAGCATACTGCAGTTAGACATCATGCTGAAAACAGCAGAAAGGCTGAATTTCCTAGTCATGACATGAATGTTTAAATTTTGTTAAGCTCACAGTTTCTTAGAGAAGTATTATTTTTTTGCTTATCCACACAGCAAACTTAAAATACAGATAAAGAAGTATGTGGATTTAGAGCCTGTTATCCATTGGAGTCTTGAAGCAGCTCTCTGCATGTTCTAAGTTGCTTCATACAAGACTCTGTAGGTATTCAAGCAGAGAAATAGCATAAAATGTCCAGACAATTATTAAATTCACAGCTTCCTTTACTGTGCACTGATTTCTCTATGCAAATAAGCTTGGTTTGAGCAAGAGCAGAAGACTGTATCTCTGACAAATTACCAAGTAACAGGAAAAGAATGGAAAGTAGCAAAAGAGAAAGTTGCAACGAAGTTGCAGGGGAGTATTGTTCATCCTATTGCCTTTTTAAAAAGTATTTTTCATGTGGCAAGTGGATGGCTGCTGCTCAGACTTTCAGACTTCAGTGCCATAAACAAATGCAAGAAGATTCCCAGATCTAGTTCCTTGAAGCTCTGTGAAATGCAAATGATCCCTGACGAGCAAGTCAAAGGCTTCTCTCTTACCAGGGAACTGAAAAAAGAATAGAAAGGGGCAAAAGAGAAAGTTACAACTAATGCAAGACAGAGAAAATTTCCCTGGTCCTCAGCACTAAGCAGCTTTGGCACCAGGCACAGAAATGCACATGCTGTTATGTCCTATGGCATCTCCTGTGTTTGTAGGGAAAGGGATACAGCACTGGAAATATTCAGAAAGGTTCAATACAGCTTAGGGAAGTTAAGCTATGGCAGAGGTTTTCAATGGTCTGTGAGGTTTTCAATGGTCAAGAGGTCTGTAAAAGCAGGAAATAGGTCTGAAAACATATCTGACAAGACTGAACTTAATGTTAGGAGGCTGCAGCTTATCCTCAGGTCTGAAGTTCCACTGGACAAGCTGGCGAAAGTCTGCAAAGCAGCACTCCATGGCTGGGGAAAGCTTCTTACAGGACACCTGGACACTTCAGTAACTGCTTAAGAGTAACCTGTGAAATACCATAAATAGGGTCTGCATAAATATGGTCAGCAGAGAAAAGCAACTCTGTGCTTGATGTGTGGGGTCAAGAACACAGACAGCAGCCAGTTTTGCAGATCACTTCTCTCTTGTCCATTCATACCTTAACTTGCTCTTTCATCTGCTCCTTGCACCTTCCTCTACCTTTATAGTTGCACCTTAGAATAAAAATGGTACAGTTTTACAACTGCTGACTTTGCAATCTATGCAAGATCCCTCTGACCAGGCAGTTCTGGATAAATGGACTCACAGCATACATGCAGACTTCAAAAAAGCTTCAAAAAGTTTCTGGATAAGTAAAAAAAAGCAAACTAGGAAAACATGAATACATGATAACTCTATTCATACATCAATTTCAATTTGCCATATCAGATTATGTTGCACCTGGATGTTTGATGTTGTCAAGGATGATTTAAATTAAAGTACATCTGATCTGTTTACACAAACCCTCACATTCCCTCAGACTCTTCAGTGCAAAGATCATATCTTTGACTTTCATTAAGTGCCTGAAAAAGAGCCCTAAAAAGTCATGAAAAATAGTAATATTATCTTTGGAAACAGTGATGTGATATGTGAAGTGAAATAACATTGAATATATAAGGGAAAATTCTCTATATTTGAGGACAAGATAATAAAAGCAAATAAAAACTGGATAATTCCATTTTTTCCCATGATTTCAACCCATACACTGAAGTTACATTTAATCTAAGCTGATGTCATGTTCAAATGATGGGCAAAAATTTTCAGTGTCAGAAAGTGAAAACTGCAATTTTTAGTTATTAAATTTAAAAACTGATTCTATAGCTGATTAATCTATGATCAGTGTTTTTGCTTGCTGTAAAAAAAAAGAAAAAAGAAAAAAGAAAAAAAAAGAAAAAAGAAAAAAGAAAAAATCTGCTTTAATCTGGTGATTCTAATTATTAAAAACTCTGCTTTATTTAACTCTGCTTTAATTATTTAAACTCTGCACATATTGCCTGTGGAGACTAGGAGAAAAAAATCACACTAAATATTAATTAATCATTACAGTTGTCATGTTTTAGATCTCAGCAAGCTTAATCCTCATATGAAAAACGTAGTCTATCCCAAAATTCTCATCCTCACGGCAAAAAAACAGAAATTGTATAAGAACTCATGGAACGTGATATCAACGTTAGCATATTCAAAATATAAAAGCTTTATCAGATGGCCATAGCAGATGCCATCAAAAGCAGAGCAGAAGCAGCTATGTGTAGTAGTAATTGAACAAACACTTCCCTATCTGGAACCAGTTGTAATTTCTAGAAAATCTGTAACAGCTGCTTTAGAATAGGTTAATCATAGTGCTAGTCCAGATTCCTTTCCTACTGTATCCTCACACTGTTATTTTGCATTATTTAAAACTATGAATTCTCATCAGCCCCTCCAGAACCTGCAATGCTGGACCTTTACAAGGAAACACAAGGAAATGTTGATGGTGTTTCTCAAAGAAAGAATTCAACCAGAAGAGTCTCAGACTCCTCTTGACACTCAAAAATGCTGCTGACATCCCAAAAGGCAGCTTCTTACACAAACAAGGAAAAGACACACATGAAGTAGGATAGTAGTATATCAGGAGGAATGCTTTTTGGCTTTTCATGTTTAATAGAGCATTTAATTGTATAAATATATTATGCAGTGCATCAAAAATTGAATCGCAGAATATTACATCGTGGGAAAGATTTTAAGGATATTTTCCTTAAGAATATGACCACAATATCATATTCCAAAATGTATTCAGGTAATCTCTAGGGTGCAAACACATAAAGTGAGAGGAAAGGATTTTGCTACACTAGTAATGAATTAAAAATGTCTGGGCACTGGAACAGACTCGTGCAACTTTTGGTGAAACCAGCAGCAGAAAGGAAACAGAGACCACCCAACCCCTCTTGGAAACTTCCTTATTTTTTGGTCTTTTTTTCTTTTTTAATTTGAGTGAAATTTATGTCTTTAGAAGAGGACATGGAAAGAACTCAAAAGCATCAAGTGTCCTTACAATTCACACTAATCAGGGACTCTGTCTTGTGGCCAGCTCACAAGATGAGGGCTTGAGGGCACCAGCCAAGCCACATGAGAGGTCATCATGCACTTGCATGATATCTCCCAAAATCTTCACTAAAGCTGAATTCTTCTCTTCCCACAATTCTGGAAGGAGTACATCACCAGACTTGACTTGTAAAAATTTAGGCTGAACTCAAGAGGATTTAGGTATTTTTTTTTCTCTCCACCCATGATTCTTGGGATAATTTTTCCTGAGGCATTCATGAATTCTAGAATCTCAGGCAATACTAGTCTTCTAGCAAGAAGTATAATTATCTGGGAGAAATATGAAAGGATTTTTTCACTTCCTCCAGTTACCTACCAAGCAAATGACTGCTTCCACTTGTAAAAAAGCTTGTTGTAACTCAAAGCCCTGCTCAGCCCCTCCGTTGAGGGATTGACACTTACACAGGGAAGAGGCAAAGGGCACATCACGTGTGCTGCTCCTGCCTCTGAGCAGCAATCCTGGCGGTCATGGACCGAGCACAGGACCCCTGGCAGGGGGAATGTGGTGGACTCAGGAATGGAGGAAGAAAACTGAGCTTCTCACAAAAATGTCTGCTCCCAGCAAAAGCAGCACAGGGAAGAGCAGGCAAAGAGGAAGATCAGAGACAGGGACAGATAGAGTGTCTGACACTCCGAGTATCAGCCTTTACATGGAGACACTGGGATGCTGCCAGGGAGCTCGTGCAATGGGATGCTGGAGGTATGCACAGAGCAGGGTCTTAGCGAGCCAAGAAGCATGAATGGATTTTGCTTTATGTCAGTGTGAGGGGAAGGCTGTAGCTGAGGTCATGGAAACACAGAGAAAAACAGAGCAAAGCACCTCTCCTATGAGATCGGCTGTTCTTTAACTTGAGGTGTTGGCCAAAATACACTGCTCTGTTGTACTTACACAGCAGTGCAGCTGCTAGCACTGCATTTCAGGAATATTCAGAACTCAATAAGGACCTCCTGGGTCCTTCTCAGTCCAGTTTACACTACTCTTACGTGTAGGAGATGTTATGTTTTCTGATCTTATTATTTAACTACTGTATGGAAATTTATTTATTAGCCTACTGTGCCTATTCAAAGCAATCGTGGGCAATTGAATGCATTTTGAGAACTCCTGAGAGTTCTCGCTTTAGAAAAGCCGCATACAAAGCTCCTCTCTGGAAGAAAGTCACATTTTGGCAGAGTTATCAATTAGTTAATGGCTTTGTTTCATCATAGAAAATGGAGCCAGAGACCTGAGATATAAAGGAAGCCTTTAATAGCAAAGCAAAATGAAAGCTGGGAATTGCTTCAACCCACTAGTGTAAGGACTGTAATTTTTTTTTTTTACAGTACAATCAAACATAGCAAGTTGATTTTCTGCTTCTATTCCTTACTATTTTTTCTTTAACCACTATTATTTTCAGTTACTTCAAGGCCCGTTAGTTTATTTTCCTCTCAGATTAATTTGTTTCAGCTCTGTGTCCTTCTTAGTTAGACATGGGGTATTTTTAAACATCACTTTTGGGGACTCCTAATCTTTGCATTGCTGTGGATGAACCCATTTAAAGACTGACAAATGAACCACTACCACTAGATGAATCCTCTAAACACATTTCCACTTGTGTTATTTCTTTCAGTTTCATACATATCTGTGGCCCATTACTACTCCTGACAAGGGAAATTAATCCACTACCACATTAAAAGGGTACAGTATGCATATATGTAGATTATGGCATTCTTTTTTTTATATAGAAAAGGAAGTTACTGCAGTAACTGATAATACTGAACTTAATTGTATGTTCCTTTATTCATAATTCTAATATGCATTAAATAGCTAAAAATAACTGCAGTTATCATGAGGTGTGTGTCTGACTGGCAAATTACCATATTTGAATGCAATAATACACTCATTTCCTAGATAAGGCAGAACTAGAGTAAGCATTTTACTTTTGAGTACAGAGTGACCAGAATGAAGAGACCGAACAGCTCAACTTCATTAACTGCCTTTCATAGACCTTTTAAACCACTATCATGTTTTTATAAGTATCAATTTTCAGCAAATCACCATTTCATTTAAACTGGAAGGAGCTATACAAATAAAAGAAAGAAAAATTACTTTTCTGAAAGCTGAATTGCAGATGACAAAAAGTGCTAACATTCAGGAGCTTCTTCTCCCCTGCTTTCCATTCTTTTTGATTCTTGCATAATTTTCCTCTCAAAATAGCCTCTGACATAAGTTTAACTCACTGTAATTGTTGTGGTTTATGCTTTGACAAGATGCAAGATTAAGAGAAATAAGTATTTTAGATCTTATTTTCTAATTACAGAATTGTTTTCGGATTACTGGTCTTAAGATAAATTCTGAAGTATGTAAAGAGCAACAAAAAACTTAAGAAAAAGGTAAACTAAACAAGCAATACAATAAAAGTATTCTTTCCCATTGCACTAACACAAATGGATACAGCAGAAATTAAACTGAAAAAAGATAAAAGCTTTTTTTCAGAACCTAAGGGAGTCTAATTAACTTATTTCCAGAAATGTAGTAGAAGCATCACACTGATTTTATTGTCAGATATTGGCTAGAAATCAAGAGCTTCAAAAGACATTAATGGGCAAAAGGTAACATCTGACAATATAGCAGACAGGCTCATATAAACTGTGGGCTCTTTAATTTAAGAGTTCCTGAGGACATACTGAGAGCAGACAAATTATGGGCTGCAAAAAGGAATCTGAAGTAAGTCCCAAAGATTAATCATACAAAAAATAGATTATCAGCAATTTCCTTTCTATGTAGTAAGAGCTACCAGCAGTCTGAAAAATGAGCAATAAGGTTCATAAAATAGGTTGCAGAGTTTGTTCTGACCTGCTGTGGCTTCTATAGGACTCAAGCCATCAACATATCAGCATTATGTGTGGGTACATGAAATCATTGCTGGATATAGGCATGCAAAGTCCTCATTTCCATTTGTTACCTTTTCTGCCAAGGTCATAAAAAAGCATCTGATGAATTTGCAATATTCCAGATGATGCTACAATTGACAGAGCAGGCCACATGCAAGATTTCATTTATTATTGCTAACCAACTGATGCTCTTTTTAGAGGTAAATTTGGGTTGGTGTTAATTTCTATGATATTCTACTTTTGATTGGCAGTGTTGCCAGTGCCGTCTCCTACAGCAAACAAAATTGTCCATCATCTTCAGGAATTTACCATAGATAAGCCAGAAAACTTAGACCATGTTCTTTCTTTTTTCCACAAAAATATATCAGAAGGGGAAAAGGTTGTTAATGGAACAATATGCAGTTCTCCTGAGACAAAAAGCTTTATAAAATAAATTATATTTATAAAAAAAACTACTGTACTATGCTAATCAAATCTGGTAAAATACAGACCCTTTCCAAATACATATTGTAAATGTAAGCATCGAAATTCTCTAAGGAGAGTAGGTTTGGGGTAGAAATTCCAAACCCAAGGTATTTCAGATTTATGATGGAGATATTGTGGGTTTCACCAGTACTCTACAAAGAAGCATGGAACAAGGACCACTGAATATTTCTGGTTTCAACAGATATAACTCTAGTTTTAACATACATAATTTTAAACAGTCCTGTTGTTTCAACTATAGCTACTATGATTTCAAAATTTTTAGCCCTTAGAGGAACAGAATACAGCAGTTATGTAAAAGAGGATCCCCTGGGACCTACAAAGTCACCATGACTGTAAAGCAAAATTCAGAATAATACTTAAGGAGAGAACTTAATGAAAATGGCCACTGTAAATGTCAGAACATTTCAGTAAGTTTTTATCTTTCAGCTATCTTTTAGTTGTTTATCTATCAGTGTAATGATTCTAAGAGAAAAATAGGAAAGAACACCCTCGGATAAAATCACTGTGGATGTAGTTTTGATTTCAGGAAAACAAGATTAAAAATACAAATAAGTATCATTACTAACTTCTTTAATAATTAAATAAATAAATAAATAAATACCCAATGACTATTACTTCATTTATTCCACAGCCTTGTTTCTAGGCTAAGATGATATGCAAGATAATTTCAAGGAAACTGGCTGACTACTCAGAAAAAATAAATCCTCTAACATCATCTAAGTGTTGTGAATATATAATTCCTCTCAGTTTGATTCTTCAACACACCTACATCATTTTTGGCAGACTCTGGAACTACAGACCAGCTGAGGAAACAGTCTTGAGCAGTGCCAATCGTAATGTTTTTTTAAATTGTGAATAATTTAAAATATTATCCAGGTCTAGTACTGAGTGAAGCCATATAAATCCACTGTATGACTTTCCTTCTCTTTGTCATATTGTACACAGGACATGGGTTTCCAGTGACATATCCATAGTTACAGCACATCCTTCAGCAGACTAAGAACCAAAGGCAACTTCTACTCAACTTCCTTAAACAATGGTCAGTTCTTTTTTTCCAAGGCAACAAAACTGCACTTTCGACAGCGCTTAGCCTTGAGCATTCCTGGACACACTGCTCTGCACCTGGAGCTGGAAGGTATTTGCTGTTCCAAAATGCATTCTTTCCAGGCTTTAAATTTCAAGATGATGTGAACGGTGATAAAAGTTAAGAATGCGTCTGTGAGTAATTGACAACTGCTAACCTTACACCTGCAAGAGATACATGAACATACATACATGAACACAAAGTTGGAATGTATGCCATGTATTCCCACATATGAAATATTTCCCAGTCCATTCTTGGCCCTCTACAGGATCCAGACATGGCTAGGCAACAGTATAAAGGAAAGATAAGACATTCACAGATTGCTGTGGGGAAATTAAATTACTTTTTTTCTAGCTAAACTATCAATTATCTGTCTGGTTACATGCACAATTCCAGGACCATTTTTAGATTTAGTCTGTCCACTTTATTTGTCTAACAATTCTTCTCTGTATTCCAGTGATGATGTCATAGCATCTCATGGGGTTATTGGTATCCTTGCCTCTGAGCATGACTCTGAATGAGCAGACTGCCAGTGTATCTGACAAGAATAGCTAAGCAGGAGGTGGTTTGAGTGTCACAGAGGTCAGTATTTGGAAGTTCCTAGATTGCCACATCTGTGTCTGTCAGTCCCATGACCTGTGAGCTGCTTTCTGCAGTGCTGGAAGCCAAAGAAGACCAGTGTGGAGGTGACTGGGAGAAGACAGGCACTGGAGAAGACATTCACATTCTTCACATGTGCAGTTCTCTACTCAGAGCATGAACTGCAAAGCTAGTTTCATTATAAACGTGAATCAAAATCAACAACATTTACAAAGGAGTCATTCCTTTGGCTTTAAGAATGTTTGTGTTAGGAACAATCCTTAAAAAAGTATAAAATTCATCTTTCCAGATCTGATGACAGTCAGCTGGTCCAACAAACAAGAAATTCAAAGTATTCAGTTTTATGTGTTTGCACAGTATTCAGTCCCCATCTTGATGGACACCACCATAATAAGAAAGATTCACAATAAAGTCTCACTCACCCCAGTTATTTCACAATATGTCTGCTTTCTTATACAGTTACACCCTAAGAGGTTACATGTTGTAAAGTGCAGATATCTCCAATAGTTTGTTGGGTGTCTATAGCTGTAAAACAGAAAAACTGTTTGGTCTTATCAGGTCATTTGAGTGACCTGTCTGAAATCAGACTGCTGCACTCGGACTGGAAACAGGCCCCAAAATGCATAATTCTTGATAATACCCATATATGCACTAACTCAGCAAGCTAGTGGGAAAGGCAAATGGGAAAGGGTGAAAGTATTTAACTTCAGAAGAGATGTGCAGATGTTTACATATATTTCACACTAATGAGGAAGCTTCAAAGCTAAGACTTATTTTTCAGACCACTAATTCTAAATTATTACTAGTTATTTTATAAGCTGGACAAAAATATTTCATCAGCATTTTCTTTGCTCAAAACACTAAGCTGGATCAAAGACACATTTCAGAGACTGATATGGTTCACAACTGAAGCACACTCCCAAATTCAGTAGGGGAAGTATTCTCCATGCTGTACAGTCACTTTTTAATATTATAGCCAGACTATTTTTTTTCTACAGTGCAGTTAATCATATTTTCTTGGTTAAAAATGCTCAGCGCTACTGACATCTTCTTAAAGCATTTGATATAAAATGTGATAGCATATTTATTTATACATAATTCTGAACACTCAGTAAAAGTCTATCTTTTAAATATTGTAGTTTGAATGATTTTTTCCGGTTAAATTCAAATGACAATTTCCCATTGCCCAAGCTGCTTTCAGGCAAGGACAACTAGCCAAAAAAAAAAAAAAACTATTAAGTATCAGGTGGGTAGAATGTACATGTACAAATGTTGCTGCCATACAATTTTGTAAAAGTATTTTCAAATAATTTCAAAAGTTCTGGTTTCCTAAGCTCAGGAAAAATCAAGGTTTGTTGATTGTTTCAAGCACCTTTTCCTGGTAGTCCTCAGTTCAAATGTACTTTCTATTCTTTCCTAGACAAAATGCTTTTGCAGAGTCTTTTTGGGCTTTTTGTGCTCCTTCTTTTACTTTTTTGATTTTCCTGCTCCCCTTTCTCAAGCTTTTACTTACACGCTAACCTGGACTCACTCACTGTCCATTACTGTGTTATATTCTCATGTCAGTGTTTGGTCTTGAGGATCATATTATTTCAGATATTTTATAGTTTTTCCTGCACTACATTAAGAGACAGGACATGTTCACATCCAATCTTTAACAAAATATTGCTACTGAAATAATGAGCTGAAGGCATACAATTGCATGTCATCCTAATGTTCTGGGTACTTCTTGGTTCCTAAAAAGTCTATTTATTGTTAAAATTTCATTATAACAGCCAGCAGTAAAGAATAATTTGATCTGTACAGGCAGGAGGGCTTCTTATCTGGAAAACACTTCACAAATATCCTCAGATATTATGTTTCAGGATTATATATTTTTTTCTCATGAAGTTACAGTGTGAAAATACTTTTCAGCAGCATATGAATTACATGTGAAAGCTCTGATAGAAATATTAATATTTCTTAGCTAATCAGTGGGAAGTGGGGAAATACTAAAATCAAGACTTGTTCTTGCAGCCACCAAAGCGCATTGCACTGACAAGACAGTAATTTCTCTAGTTATGTTACCATAAAACACTACAGTTCAAATAACTGGGTTTACACTTCCACAGCCCAGCTCAGATCCAGCAGTTCCCTCTAAATTTTCCATCACCATCTCCTTTCACTGCAAAGGCTGATGCACCTATTTAGTGGTTCCACTAATCAGTGTTCAAGCAAATTTATCTCACGTGTGTCCCCCTATCCTAAGGTATCTCCTTTAGGTCCACAACAGTGTAATAAGAAAATGGCCTCCACAACAGTTCATGTGGGTGACATGGAAACTAAATTAAATATCAGGTACATGAAAAAGATAGAATTTTTGCATATTTTACTATAATCAAATCAAAACATACCAACAGCCATTTACACATGACTGAAGATAGTTACACTAGTAAAGCATTTTTTTTTCAGAGAAATAAGAAAATAGCACTTCTGATATAATCCTTAAGGACTATTTTGAGTATAGTCACTTCATTTGCCACTTGTTTTAAGATTAGATAAGTTTAAAGCTGTATTTTGAGCCACAGAAAATCCTGAATACCTCTATCATAAATTAGGTGAAAGTGTCTGGTGCCTGGAAAACTGCTGTTCTTTGGGGAGACAGTGCTTCTTCATGAGTATAACTTTGTTGTATTTTTACCAGTTAAGGTATGTTTGGAAATATGTTAGAAGCCTGCTTTCTTCTGTGGATTTTGAACAGACATTGCCCAAAGGGCCAGATGAGACTATTTAATTTGCTAATGATCAGGATTTTGACAGTTTGATTCTACCAGAAAGTTAGGGATAACTGGTATGTGTAAGGAGGTGATTTGAACATTTTCTGTAGTACAGTGAAGAAGAGTGTCAGCTGAGACTCGTCTGCCCAAGCAGGGGTGTCTGAAAGCCTGTGCACAAGGAAGTCATTCTTCCTTCACATTCCAGCAAGGACCTAGTCAGCTTCAGAGAGCCACATGTCCCAGCCCGAGACTGGTCAGATAGAGTTAGATAGGGTAAATCTCACTTTTCCCAGCAATTATATGTTCCATATAACTTCATAACAAGCAAACCACCACCCACCATGCAGAAGTAGAGGCTTATTCAACAGGACATGTGTGGGAGCTCAATAATTAATGCCAGATGTATATCTGAGTGATTACCTGATCACTCAGCTGTTACCTCAGCCAGAAACTTCAAAATACTTGGGAAGTAAGTCCTCAGGAGGCCCCTTTCTGAAAGCTGCTTCTTGTTGCAGTACAAGCAAATTCAAAGTTCTTCAGACTGTGCATCTCTACTTTCAACCTTTATTGTACAATGGACTTAATGCAGTGATTTCCTTCAGCTATCCAATTGCTGACTGAATAATCTTGTCTTTAAGTGCATGACTTAAGTGCTTGACTCTGCATAACTAATTTTCTTAATTTAATCTCAAAGCCAAAATTATGTGAATGAAAAACTCAATATGTATTCTTAATTTACATTTCAACAGAAGTAAGTAATTCCTGTACTGCTTCAGGGTTTTACATAAGTAAAACTTTTCAACAATAGAATTTCAACAGGCTTTTATCACCAAGACCAAGGGTAGGACCTGCATTGCCCATGGTGACTAATGAGCTTCAGCTGTCTTTCTTTGGTAGTAGATTTTTTTTTATAGTACCTCACAGGCTTATTACACTTACAACCAATTACCTTTTGTCTTTGCCCGCAGTACTAAGGTTCAAGACAGATTCTGACAAAGCATTGCAGGATTTGAGATCAAGAAAGGACTTCAGTGCTGCTAATAGTCACTTCTACTTATTGTCAAGTCTTGATTAATTTAGAGCTATGATTTTAACAGAGGGCACCCTGTAGCAATCATCTTGACTGTCATTCACTTACTCCAACTTCTTTTCCAGCCACAGCTAAATGCTGTTAGTCAACACAAATCTAACAGTTTTAAAAAAATCTAACAAACCCACAACCCAAAGCATGTGGACCCACCACCAGATAAAACCAAGTATCAGGTGACAACTTTCAGTCACCTCTTCTCAGAAAAACTTCTACATATTAAAGAGTGGTCTCCTCATACAATGGCTTTGCAATGGTAATGAGCTCCCTGTCTACAAGTTCTTTCAATCAGGGTAACTGGTGTGCATGATATATCTAGAACAAATGCTTTTAAAGAAGGAAGAATGGTCTCTTAGGTCCTTTTGAGTGTGCAAATCCCACTAACATTTCTGGCATACCAAAACAAGGCCTGGCAATATATAGACGGCAAATATTCAGGAACCTTCAATAGCTAAAAGAAATGCAGTTTTATGTTTCAGAGTAATACAGCAGAATCTAGCCACTATGGAGATGAAAAAGCAATAGAAACAGAAAAGACAAAGAAATGTCTCAAATCCCTTTTTACTAAGTTGGAGAACAGATCACTTCACAGATGAGAAAAAGGGTGAGAGGCATTTTTTGGTTTGTTTTTCCCCAAGAAGTGTAGTCTCATAGCAGACACAGTATAGTTTACATTTTTGTCTCAGGAGGTTGGTCATACATCCAGGTCTGAAAGACCATGATGTAAGTCCAAGTTCCTCCCTTAGATGCACATACTTAATTCCCATTGAGAAGACAAGCCATAATACATCCCAGAGTAGAATCTGATCCTTTTCTGTTCTCCGGTTTCCTGGTTGCTATTAATGGGTGGACTAGAACCATAACACTATTTAGTACTTGCCAAAGTTCCCTACTTACATGCCAAAACTGTGTGGAATTAATAAGTTTCAATGATAATACTTAATTTCTCTTTAAAAGTTTGCTACAAATTAATTCCTAATTTGGTGAAGCAAGTGCACAAAAGATGCAAATACACAGGCATTCTTAATCAACATCATAACGTAATATCTCAAGAAATGAGCATTGCACAAAAGCTTTAATGTATTTGAACTGGTTTCCATTAATTTTTATATCCCCAGCTCAGTAAGGCTATGAACACACTCCTTCCTGTTCTGGCGCTTGAGAGAGGATAAATGCTACCTTGAGACCTGTATTTTACTACAGAGACACAGAAACAGAGACATTTGTGATATTAAACATGTGCTCAAGTGCTCAGAATTACCATGAAACACAGTTACTCTGTAGCTGAGGGAAGCAGCATCCCCCTCTGCAAAGGCTGCAGTCACGACATTGAGAGCTCTGGCAGACCCTGACTGGAACAGGCTTAGTGTGACCCAACAGAGCAGGGAGAAGCAGGGATTAACATAGCCATATATCCAATTTTATGTATATCACTGCACACTGTTTCATATCTGATGTAGTATCCTCCTCAGAAAGTGCAGTGTGTGCAAAGCAATTCTGTCTACAGCTAATGGCACTTGGGTCAGATTCAGCCTGAAATGAGTCACTAAGCTGATAACACACAGGCACTGTGGCCAAATACCCACCATCCAGCCTAGCAGAGCACAGGACACTGGGTCCTTGTTTATCTCATCATCTGCAGTACATTCCCACTGTGCTCTGGACACACTGTCACCATGTATCCTGAAGGAAAGGTAGTTAGGGTGTGTGATTGCTTTTCCTGGGGAACAAGAAGACTAATAACCTTGTAGGCTTTGAACAATCATACTCAAACACATCATTTTATTGGCACATCTTTAAAAGCAAAATAGATCTACTCTGCTGTCATTGTTCAGAAAGGAAAAGGAATCTAGAACTCTGCTATAATCTCAGTTTTTTGACTTTTTTGCATGATTCACCATTTGCTTTCTATAGTATTTTCTTACAATAAAAGTAGTTTAGATGCTAATATTATAATCTAAAAAAGACAAGTTTATTTCAATTCTTAAAATGCAGAGATAATATATTTTTAGCACTGTGAGAGGAATAAAAAGATGTAAATATCAGTGCGTACAGAATTTAGACATAATGGAATAGTATTTAAGCAACCATACCATTATCAACTCTTGGACCAAAGTATGGACTTTTGTGACCACATAATATGGGTAATTTTTTCATGTAGTTTATCTGCCACCATATAAGAAACAAATGCTACAGCCAGGTTCTAAACCCACAAAATTTCAATGTCTCAGTCCAAGACCTTGAGAAAAATGGTCTACCTCCTTCTACTAAAATACATATGGGCCTGAACATCCCTTTGCTCTGAATTCAGACCAGATTCAATGTCCATTTGCATAAGGTACCTAGTTATAATTTCAAGTTTTAATTTCTGCTTATAATATGATAGCATAGGCTCAGTTCTGCTGTGGGAGACAATTACAGTATGAAGAAAAAGCTATTTTTAAGATTTGTCCACAAATCTGGAAGTTACCCTGTTGAGCAGTAAAATCTTTTTCCACCCTTTGTTTCCTTTTTCCAGCCCTTCAGGTCTTTCTAGAAATAATCCACTCAAAGATAAGCAATAGTGTAGGAGCACGTTTACAAACACACTTTCAAAATATGGAGCATATATTCAACATACATAATCCAAATTTAATAGAAATATTATCTCAATCTGACAATTGTAGTGTTATCACTTTGATGTTATAAAAGGCCTCCAATTTTACAATGGCAACATTAACTACAAACTCATTTTGCAAGGAATAGCTTTGTAGTTGTAATAATCCTCTTGACAGATTTAATGGCAATTTTCAAAGCTGAAGAAACAACACTGTTTATTCCTCCTACTGTTAATTTGAAGAAAAGATTTTTAAAAGGAAAATAATGTATTTAGATTGCTATCTCTCAATTTCAAGAATATTTTGTTACATCTGGCACCTTTAGGAAAACCCTAAATATGCATTTTTGAGAGTGATGTGGAAGAAATCAGATGATAATAACTCCCCCTTTAGCAATAAAGGAAAAATGGTTTTCCACCTTTTCTCCACCTCTGTTACATCTAAGCTACCCCCAGTGCCTCTTAATGACAAAGTTGTATCTATTTAAAATCTGTAAACCCACAAAGTGAAGCTAGCATATTGACAAAAATACAAGCACATTCACCTTTTTGCTCAGTAAGGGGGACACAGGAAAAAAAAAAAGATTAATAAATACATATAAAACTGTAGTCATAGTCAATTAAGGCTTTCTATTTTTCCATACCATGAGATTTTTTTTATCTCATTTTGGTACTTTGGAAGCAATGAAAGTGTAAAAGTACACAGTTTTCCTTATGCTTCTGGCAGTCTTCTTTGCATCATTTAGTAATGGAGAAGAGGGAGTCGCAATTGAAAACACAAAAACAAAACTTTGCATATAAATATAGTTAAGCAGAAAATTCTCTCTCAGACCTGACTCTCCATATCGATACCCCACAGGAAAAAAGCATTCAGATTCTTGTGAAGCAACTGCACAATATAGTAGCTCTGTGGTGAAAAATAAGCAGATGGAGATGGAAAATGCTTAATCCAAAGCTGCAGACAGAAAAATGCACATGAAATTACTGCCCAAAAGTTCTCCAAATAGTTAGAAACCTCCTATAAGACTGAAGGAGTTCTGGTCAGGATTTTGGGTGTTCTTAAGTCCTACAGCATGAATGCCAGCAGGTTGAAAAGAGAATATGACCTGCCTCAAGTGTTTACCTGATTTAGTGAACTAAACCCCAAATCCAAAATCCTGCCACCTTTTGGATTTCTGTATCCTTTAAGAAGAGCATGATAAAATTTGGACAAAATTTTGACAAAATTTGGAGAGGAAGAATTTTTGCTAGGTTTGAACACCTTGGATTTCTTGTGGTCTAGAAATGAACCATGCCAAGGTGCTGTCTTTTGCTACAGACAAGTGACATGGCACCTCAAATGCAAGCTCATCTGTGTTTATGTGTATTGATTGCTATCTTTATATCCATAGGTATATGTAAATATATGTAAAGGAGTGGCTGGAGTGCGTGGAAGCTTGTCTTGGAACAGGTGACAAAACAGCAGAGATACCACACTGAAGCAACCTGATTGTTTCCTGTGAAAAGGTAAGTCCTGTGAAAAGGTAAGTAACCTTGGTGGCTGGTCAAAGCACAGCCTTTGCCACAATCCCTTGACCAACAAACCAGTGGCCAGTAAGGCAGGCAGGAGGTGGTCAGAGTGGTGTCTCAAGGAGAGATGAGAGCTGCACAGTCCCACTGGCAGGCAGTAACCAGTGGCATCCCTCCTGTCTGTCTGTCTGTCTGTCTGTCTATCTATCTATCTATCTATCTATCCAACTCACCATTAATAGAAACACACAACTTATATCCAAGGTCTGAGAAGGGATGGCATGGGAAGAGGTAGGTTTCTTCCAGAATAAATTTTGGGGGTTATTATTAGTACTAGCAATAAAAATTTTCTCTGAAGATATGAAAAAGCAATATTCAATTGTTTCTCAGGTTCTCATTTTAATTTATTTTTTTCCTTCTTTCTCTCAAACAAATTTACTGTAATTGAAAGGAATCATTTATGATTTACACATCTTATCAGCAGGGTGTTGTGGGAGGCCAGATTAGTGAGTTTTATTGTTGTGTTTCTTATGAAAGAATGAGACAAGAGAAATAATAACCCAGATCTTTCATAGCAATGGAGGAGGAGATGATCTTCAGGGTAACCTATTTGGGGATTCTGAAATGCATAGTAGAGGAAGGAGCCCTTCTGAGCTGTGGAGTGACAGACATAATGCAATTTCTTTATTATAAGTTATTTACATGCACTGGAATTTATACCAGTTTTGTTTAAGGCATTTACTCATTCACTGTTATATGTGCTGTGCTACCTTTTGAGAGAAATAAACTCAAAAATATAAACTAATATTTCACTGTCCAGAGGGGAATTTTCCCAAGTTACCAAAACTTATTTCCACTTCTTCCCAAGTACTAATAACAAAGCCACTGTCCCAGCAGGAAAAGAATACAAGCTTTTTAGAATCATACCAAAAATTCACCAAGTTAGGTTATGTTAAATCAGAGAAGGTAGAGAAAAAGAGCCAGTAACATTAAGACATGAAATGCAAGACAATTTCTTCATCTTTCATCAAGGAATATCATTCAACAGTGTGATGCAGAGAGACTGTTTGGTGTCATCATGACCATAAATGTTGGGTTAAGTTGCCTATTGATGGTAATGGATCACTTCTGGTTTATCTTTGATATGCCTGTGACCACAAAACGTAAGTCAAAATCAATACCTTTTCCAGAAACAAATTAGAAGGTAGTACAGACTGTATCTGCTGGTTTATGCTGCCATCCCGACCCTGAGTACCTGAACACCGTTATCAGGCACTATGAGTCCAAGAGAGGAATCCAGCCTATGAATAAACTATGTATCATCATTCCCAACTTGTGGATGTTTTTGTTATCAATTACTTAATCTTGGCACCATGTCAAATTCCAGACTAGCACAAACAGCAGACTTGAGGAATGATCATGCTGCTGGCCTGTCTGAAAAAGACTTCAGATGCTGTAATTGCTAGAGTAAATGATAACTTCAGGGTGTCTTCATACCTTTAACAATTCACTCCTATCTTGGTTGCCCACTCTGTGTTAATACTCAGAACAGTTGATGACTGTTGACAGTTGATGAAACACTCCCTAAATATCAAAATTCCAAACTGAGCATCTACTACAGGTCATCAGCATTTGTGTTTTGTTGAACATGAGGCTTGTTAGAAGAAATAAGGAGAATTTCATATTCTCAGTCCCTGCAGAATTCATTCTCAGCCAGAATCAATTTAATCAATTAGCCAGGTCGATTTAATCCTCAAAGGGAAAATAACAAAAAGAAAAATATGTGAGAAAAGATGAAAATTAGTTCTTCTGATGAGACATTTCTTCAGTAAATTAGTTGTTCAAGAAATACAAAGTAACATTCCTGTATGGATCTGAGTCACAAAATCCACATTCAAGCACTTAGTTCCTGTCCCAGACCAGAGCTTAAAGGCTGAAGTTTCTGAGGAATGCCCCCAACACACAGGAACTCACTTCTAAATCAAGAGCTCCATTCTAGGCAAATAAAACACATTTCAATTATGAAATTGAAAAAAAGAATGCAACACATTGTGTGCAGGACAAAAGAACACAGATTTTGCTGTGAGATGGCTGGGATTTCTCTACTTTGTGTTTCCTGCCATTTTTCCTCACATGGGGCTGTTATATCAATTATCAGCACGTGTGAAATAAAGGTTCAAATAAATTGACAGAATCAGTGCAATTATGCACATAAAAACACAGAAAGATACTGGAAGTTATTCAGTATTATAATCTGCCTCCAGGAAGCAATGAACACTCTGTGACACAAAGCCATACAATTGTTTCTGAAGAAGAGATTTTCTCCAGAGACCACTATTGTTCAAAGCAGGAGATGTAATTTTGCTCTCTTAAACAGATTGCTCTGAAGAGACAGGGCACTGTCCATTGGTTTCCACTTCCAAGAGATGCAAACAAAAGTTGCCTCTCTGTACGTTATTAACTGCTCACACTTATACCATAAATAGTATTAATTTCAAGAACAGGAAAGTACATGCCTGACAGAAAGTTCAGTGAGAAAGACAGTCCTCTTTAAACACCCAAACAAAATGTTTTTGACACTCTGGAGCTCTTAATTGTTCTTTCCTTTTTCTCAGCAAGAGGCACTGAGCAGTCAGAAGTTCTGGGTCACAGCTCATCTTTTTCTTTTATTCCTCCTTTTCACTGCATTCTGCAGCTTGCACAGCCCACAGTGCCTACGCTGTCACCAGAGCTCAGCATTACCCCACTAATGCACTTTATGCCTCCCATAAGCCAGACTACCCTTTTTAAAAAACTGCATATTATGATTTATATCTAAGCTTAATAAACACGTCTATTTTACTGTAAGGGTATTGGAAAGGGCAGACAGCTTTCTGACAGACTCAGAATCATAAAGACACAGAAGGATTCATTAGCTACAAGTGCAATTTCAAACCATGGCATATAAATTTCTGCAATTTCTAGTGAGAGGATACTTAATTTTTTTCATTGTGCTGATTGAAATTAATGATGCAGATATTGGAATCCAAATTACTGAGAAAGGTAAATAATTGATTCAACTTTCTGGAAAGGAGCAGTTCAGCTGTTTCATCTCTTATCAGAATACTTCTGTCAAGATATGATTAATGCACAAAGAACTCCTACTTTTAGGATTTTTCTCCAGAAAACAGTGATTTTATAACTCAGGTAGTGGTTAAGGTGCAGAAATGCTGGGAACCACAGTCATAAAGGACAGAATTACTTGGAAATGTATAAATATACTTCAGATTTGCTCTTCATATAGTGGGAAAGCAGAATTGATACTGTGAGAAGTATGGTGGCAGCTGAAGACAATAAACCTTTCCAGTCCTCAGTTTTATCTTGAAAGCTTCTGAAATCCGTGCACTTCCTCTGTGACAACTTTGCAGTCTCTGCCTGCAGGAGGTGGGATTTAGAAAACACTCATTACAATGAGACTGGCCCTACACTACATGTGCCCACGTGGATCTGAAATGTTTGTAGGCATCTGTTTGCTAAGGAATATCCCAGTGTCCAATCTCTCATGGTGGTCATTTACACAGCACAAACACAATTACAGAGCAGTGACTAGGAGTCTGTAATTCCACCCAGCACAAATGGGACTTTTGTTTAGCAAGGCAGGATTAGCCATCACTCATTCTTATAAACCATCTGAAGTTACTACACATGGTCAAGAATGATGATACACAAAACACATGGTACCCAGTAAAATCACATCAAGGCAATGGTTGCAACTGCTGATATGAGTCTGATTTTGTTACTAGCACCGTGGAGCTCTGAAGATTACATCATGCAGATGGTTTCTATACCTGGCATCCATTCAACCTGCACATATACTTATCCACCTCCACCTGTCTGCTTAGCCAAACCAGTAATGGGGAAAAAGAAAAAAAATATAGCCAGGCAGCATATAAATCCATCTGCACTGAATACACAAAGTTAATATTAAATGCTGTGTAATGGAGAAGAACTTTCGATTTCAAAATGGAAACACTCCCATTTAGAGAAACAGGGAGTTCAGTCCACAGTTGAAAAATAAAAACTGAACATTCTTACATGTTCAAGCATGGCAGATACCAGCAGGATAATACAAGATTTCAAAACAAAACCAGTAGGTGCAGCAGTCTACTCAATCCTACCATCAGTCAATATTGTCTTGCACTGTTAGCCTACAATATCTATTTTCTTCAAATCTATGTTATGGGATCCTTGCTTCCTCAAACACAATGGCATCAAGATCCCAGAGTTTATTGACAGGGGATATAAATGAAGATACACACCTACTCAGTTGAAAAAATAAATTTCTTTTTCCAGAATAAGAATTCTGACACAGGCCAGTGATAAATGTACAAAACAAAACAACAACAACAACAACAACAAAATCATTATACTCCAGGGATAATGATTTCATTATTTTTTTTTCTTCAAAAGAAAGAACATCCTCAAACTGAAGGTTAAAATCTTTCTCAGTTTTGGCATTATGACACATAGTCTGGCAGTATTTGAATGGGACAGAGATGGCCTCTCCTTGACAAAACTATGCAGCATATACAGCTGTATACATAGCAGAAGGTGTGCAGTTTTGTTACATTCTGCTTTCCTATAACTTTAGAGTTATTCATCTTCCTGAGTTGTGCTGTTTGCCATATTTTGTTCTTATAATGAACCACACACATCTCTTGTCTTTTCCTGATGTGGGGAAGACATCAGTTGTTCACACTGCCTAAATCCTGCATGGCTGTAATTCCAAGGGTTTCTTAGAAGTGTAACCAGGATGGAAAGACTTGTAACCAAGGTTTTGAGGTTGCTAAGAATTAAATATGAATGGAAATGTGTGTGAGAAAAAGAGACTGCACTAGAAGGAAACAGCAGAACAAGGGTTAAAAGAATAATGTCATGAAAAAGGCAGTTCCCAGTCAATCACACTGAGGAATGTGTCAAACCCAGACAACACAAACTGTGATAAAACCTCAGCAGAAATTACTCATTAATGTAAGGTATTTTGAGAACATAAGAATGGATGGCAACAAGGCTGCAGAACAGCATACACACCATTCCCTCCTCTTATCACAACAGGAGAATAAACACTATTCCTAAATGGACATGAAATACTTCTTTAAAAAATAATTAATCACTGCCAACCATGAAGAACCTCAGAGCTGTGACAAGGACTCAGTAGCAAGTTTCTCTGGCCCTTTGTGTCCCATACCATGTCAGACAACTCAGGCACACTTGGTGCTTGTAGTAAGTGGAAGTAAGAATGAGTGGGAGTAAAATCAACTTACTCAGAGCTTTTGCAAGCAACTTTCACCCTTCCCTTCCTTTTAGACCTAATCTGTTTTGCTATATCACTTACCAACAAATTTCTCTGTATAGCATCTATAGTAACACCATACAGCCACATCTATAAGACTGACCTGTCTTATAAGGTCTTAAAAGAGTTCAAAAGACTTTTAACCAGACAATAAAGTCATCTAGAAATTAATATTCATTAATATACTGTTATTAATTTATTTTCCCATTAAGATGTTGGTTTTTTTTTCTTATAACACACATTCCTCATTTCTTGAGCAACAGGGAAAAGCAAGACTTTTCCATTTTCCTGAACTTAGACTGCAGGTAACTTTAGATGAAATTAAACACCTACCAAGCAGGCTGAAACACTGATTGTTTTTTAGCTTTTTTTATCTTTTTGGACTAGTTGAGAACCATACTGTGCATTCATGGGAACAAACTGATTGTTAGTGGTGTCAACAAGGAGGTTCTAAAATATTTCATAAGTTTTGAAACAACAGCTATTATTTTGACAGCAGTCATTTTCCAGTTACTGTGGTAAGCACACCACCCCTCCCTTGTGATTGAAGACTGAAGGGTGTAAGAATGGGATATTTCAGGAGGTCAGGCTTCCAGGCAAGAAACTGAGAATCATGACAGAACTGCCAAAAGCCTTCTGGAGAGTTTATGGTGAGAAAATAAGAAAGATCTTCAAGAAAAAAAACTGGGAGGTCCTCTTTCTCTGAAAGTTGCCATGCAAAAGTTAAACATGGAAACTTCCTAATGAGCACTGTTATTGTTTTCTGTTTGACACAGTGGGTAACAAAAAGCAGATGTTTCTGCACAGCCATCTTAAGGGAAAGGAAGGAAAAGGAGAGGAGGGATGGATGGATGAGGGAGAAAGGCAGTTGGACATAAACACTGTGGGCTTCAGAGTACAAATTTACTTACAATATGTACACAACTGGGAGGGGGAAAGAAAAGCAGCCAAATTATTTTCCAGGAGGGACTTAAGGCATACATTTAACTTTATACTGCATATTAGCAACAGATAGATGTTAAACAGATGTTTAATTTTAAAAATATCTATAATAATACATCTCTACATATGAACTTAGGAAATATATGGTCATGTGCAAAATTGCAAGGAGAGGAGTACACGTTGGAGGAAAAGGTTCCAAGACAGAGTGGTTAAAACCAAAGAGACGGACGTCTACTCAGAAAGGCAAATCACTGAATCATAGAATGGTTTGGGTTGGAAGGGACCTTAAAGATCCTCTAATTCAAACCCTTCTGCCATAGGCAGGAACACTTCCCACTAGACCAGGTTGTTCAGAGCTCCATCCAACCCAGCCTTGAACAATTACAGGAATGGGGCATCCATCACTTCTCTGGGCAACCTATTCCAGGGCCTCAGCATCCTCACAATAAAGAACTTCCTCCTAATACCCAAGTTAAATCTCACCTCTCTTAGATTTAAACTGTCCCCCTCTGTCCACGTAGAGCATCGCTCTCCCTCTTTTTTTATGATCCCCCTTTGAGTATTGGAAAACCCCAATAAGGTTCCTTGGTAGCCTCCTCTCAAATGCAGAAATTAGATAAAGTGCAACCTGGAAGATAGAGTGACATGGAACAAAAATGCTGAGTGGTGAAAGATGTCTGCATCACCCAATGAAAGTAACCATGCCCAACTCCAAAAGCCCACAGAGATTTCTAGACCTTGGAGCAAGATAGCAGATCAGTTTCAAGAGGACAGTTCTGATTATATAAGCAACACAGCTCAAAAATCTACCTCAAAAATCTAATCTCTGACTGGGACCAAAACTGATGCTAACAGTTTTAGAAACACCAACAAAAAAATTAAAATTAAATGTGTGCATTTGTAAATATGAAACTGGGTCTACCAAATGTTTATGTGAACAGTCATTACTGAAAAATAAATTAAGTTTTATAAAATATTGCATGTTTCATAATTTTTTTCATTTTACTTAATTCTGCATTACTTCTAATTTTTTGGTTGGATCTTCTGTGGATTCTCTTAAGATTTGTATGAGGGCAAGAGTATTCATAAGTTTTATGAGACAAAGAGGTAAAGGACACTGACCAAATGAATTCAGGCAAGTTGATGAAATTCAGGCAGTTCAGCTGAAGGGTAAGAACATGTCCTCCAAAACTTTCATTTGACATTTCAGTATCCTATTTGACTGAACTCCAGACTCCTCGATGATTCCTGTATGGCTGCTGGGTAGTGGAGAGAGCAGATGATCACTACAATAAAAGCCATTATCTAGATTATTTTGGCCAACAAAAGAAGCCACCAAAGAAGAAAATAATTTCTTATTCATTAAAAGGCACTGCTTTATGACAAAAAGTGAAAACAGACTAAAATGTTCATCTAGCCACATTTTTAAGCATTGGAGATTAAGGTCTAGGGAAAAGAGCTTATGAAAAAGATCAAATAAAAATAAGTGTAGACACCCAGATTAAAAAAACTTTAGTCCCTTTGAAAAGATTTTTCTCTAAAAAGCCAGTATTTATTATAATACCAGCACTGTCCACAATGCACACACAGATGGTGTTTCTACATCCTCATTCTAGCTCAAATTATAATTGCACTTTGGAAGTAAATCTTGTGACTGACTGTTCAACCTGCTTAGGTTCGTGGACCATATGAAATGGACTTTGTGGATTTTAGCTGAAACCTTAAGAAGCAATTCAAAAGCAGACCTGACACAACTGAACCAGTAATGAATATCCATGCCAGAGAACCAGATGACAGCAAAGAAAACCTTGAGTAGACATTTCCATGAATATATTCATCCATGATGCCCTCAGATTTTTCATTAGTTCCATGTTGTCCTCTTAGCTGCCAAAATAAATTTCATCAGTGTTTGCTGAGTTCTTCATGTTCTCCTGAACCAGTCATCAAACAGGCTCATATATCCTTCAGCTCAGTTTCTTCAGCCAAATAAATTTACAACCTCGCTTGAAACTCCAGGCTGTGGAATATAAACCCAACATGTGAAACCTCTTACTTATATGTTTAGAAAAGTGAACTCCAGCATGATGGTATAATTTTTACAGGCTCTTATTCACGCTGTTAGACCACCCACCATCTTGAGTGTGATTTTTAATTATTTAAACATAATACAATACATAGCATTTCCTAAACACTGAGCTTTTATGCTTGCAATTAGTTTTGACCAGAAATAAGGATTACCTCATAGAAATCATAACATAGTTAGATATATACTGAGCCTTTCTTAGGGGTGTCTGGGATCCAGGCTGATCCTGTCAATGAATTCCTACTTTCTGCTACACAAAGGACAGCAAGCGTTGCCCCATGGACCACAGGGTTGAGTTTAACCATGGCAGAAATCTGAAAAATGTTATCAAATATCAAAGGAATGTAAACAGACCACTTCTGGGAGTATTTTATAGTGTCAGCTAAAAAGTAGGTTGAGGTTACAACTAAGTTTTCCTAGTAGCAAAGGTCTGTTAATCCTGGTGCTCTGCCTTTAACAATCTAGTCTGCCAAATTTTCCTCATGTGCATAGTCTCAGTGAAGCAATAGTACTAAGTCTCATAAATCTCTGGATATCTGATAGTTTTTCTAAAGCCTCAGATCATAGTTAAATAACGGCAAGAATTTCAACTTTGAACCTGATTTTTTTCTCAAGATATCCTGAAGCAATACTCAGCAAACCAAAACAAAAAAATAAGCTAAATTGATTTAATAATTATGATTCTGCTCAGGAATTCTAATTCAGAAATCCCATTCATGACTTCTTACTCTTTCAAAATAGTCTGTTAAAGCTGACATAATGATTCATGAGAAAAAAAAATGAATGGTTTGCTTTTATTTCTTTATTTATTCTACTCCATGAAAAAACTTGGCAGTATAAACGGAACTTCACAAAAAATAATAATAATAAAAAAGTTATATAACCATTATTGCTATTATAGCCATATTTCAGTCCTTAATGCTTTGAGTTGTTTTTTTACTCTGTCTAAGCTTAATGTAAATGTTTTAGCTTAAGTGTTTCTATTTCAACTTCATTAGTCCTTTGTGATTCCTAATAGAGATTGAATAATTCATATTTACAGCATATGAAAAGTTAGAACCTTACACCAACACCTACTCCAAATGTTAAGACACAGCAAGAACCTGAACTCATGATAGCATAAGTGTAATCTGAGAATTCAGGACCAAATACCTTTGTGATGTAAACTCACAAAGATCCTCCTGTTGATTCCATAAAGTCACACCCAGTGTGTGCTTCCCCACTGGACTGAGGTTCCTGCTTTGTTACCAAGAGGGGAACAAACGAGGACAGAACCTGGGATCCGAGCAAAACAGAAATCTACTGCCATTCTCCGTACAGTAATCTCTAGAGGCAGCAGCAAATTAGGAAAAGCTGAAAAGTAGTAACTGTGGGGCATATGGAGCATGCAACTATAAGTGCATGATAGGTCCAGACCCTACCTTGTTGAATTGCTAATTTGTTCATTCTTTTGCCACCTGCCAACTGTTACGTTTTGATAACTCAAAAAAAAAGAGGACGAACTGTCAAAAGTCCTAAAGCACTGAATTATAGTATAGTCAATTAACATTTAACATTTATTAATATGACAAAATAAAGGTATAGATTACATTAACTTCATATTAAACATAGTATGGCTGAACAAACTTTAAAATCACAGTGGGTTTTTTGGTCAGAAAAAAAACAAACCTGAAAATACTTAGAGGCACCTTGTTACTGGGCTACCATATGGAAAATGTTATATATAAGAGGATCACCAGTGACTGAATTACTTTTGTTATAGGCTAATGTAGTCAAGCAATGAAAGATTTGTGTTAGTAGGTAGAGAAATAATATGAGGGCAAAAAAAGTCTAAATCTTTTTGGCAGGAAACCTGAAACTAAAGAAAATCACATCAAAAGCCAGGAAGCTATACTTATAAAATTCCTCCCTGAAAACCACACAGTGATCTCCTATTACATTCATTCATAAAGCTGCTGGAAATGGCAATCCCTGGTGCACACATGGATTGCATAGGTATCAATTAAGATAGCCCAGGTGGGAAAAAGAGGGCTCCTATGGGGGCCATTATGTATTAGATATTTGGTGTTGGGTTCTTCACAGGAGACTTGCAGTACTTTTCAGAGTTTAAGGCTTAATTTGAAGATGTAACCCTTTCCTTTCCACGGGAAGGGACATTCAAAGTGTGGAAAAGAAAGGGGCAGATCTGGTTCTCTTCCATAGCCTTGTAGACCATCTTCCATTCCACCCTTCCATCCCTTTGAATATTACAGCTACTGCCTCAGAGGAAAAAATCATATTAAATCATGGTACAGCCAGAGTTGTGTCAGGGCCTGCAATTTGTGCACCTTCGGCATGCTCTGGAGACTGAATCTCCTCCTCTGCATGGGAGCTCCAGGGTCCATGAGTCAAAGGAGCTGTTCCACAGTAACTTTCAGAGAGAAAGTATCAAGTGGGACAAGTAGGAAAAACCTAAGCACAGTATTCCAGGTATGTCCTGACAAGTGATAAATAGAGAGGGCCAATTACTTCTTAATCTTTGCTTGCTGGTGATGCTACTGTTGATACAACCTGACATATCAAGCAAAGGAGGAAATGAGGGGGGATGAGCAGGACTCCCCCTCCACATACAAATTCTGAGCTGTTATGTCCATTCACCCCAAATAGGGAATGGCATTTTCAGTGGGCAAAGCAGTCTTATCACAGGGCCTCACTTTGGTCCAGAGATGACAAACTGATACGCTAAGACCCAAAAAACTAGGGGCAGCATATAATGAAGCAATAACAAGAACTATGTTCAGTCTAGAAATAGGATTAATAATTGTCATCCCATCACTAATTTTGCATTTTGCATCCTAGATATCAAGAAAATACATGAACAACAGCAGCCATGAGGTAAGCTTTGGGATCAGGATTGTATGAAGTACAAAAAGGTTTTCCTAAAAGCTGAGGGACATTCCTGTAAGACATGTTATATATGACCTTAGAAGACACAGGCCCCTCTTATATCACCCTGGTATGAAAGAGCTCCTGTGAGAGCTCAGAGCAAGACTGGGAGGATAGTCTAGAAACTGCCCATTAACTTTCACTTGGGAGACAGCCATGACTACAGCCTTAATAAACATTTCCCTAATAAATCACAGGGAATCGGGGAGACCCAGGGCCAGTCCCATTCCAGCAGGCAATGTGAAATACTATTTAGGGACCACCAGGGGCAGAAAGACCTAGCCACAAGTTACTCTACAAAAAATTTAAAAAAATATATATATATTTATATTTTTTGAGGAAATAATTATAGGTCATAATAGACTATGTACATCACAGTTCAGAAATTGTCTTCTGACCAAAAAAACTTATCTTGAACACCAATCTGTATTTTAATGGCAAGCTCAGATTCAAATGATGTATTCATATCTATTTGTTGGAATAAATGTGCATAATAAAAACCACAAGTCTTAATTCAGTTTTAAGTAATTAGTATACTTTCTACATGGTGCTGATTTAACTAAAATCAAAAGACTGCTCCTCCCATAAAGGAAGACAAGTCTAATGAAGGGAGCTGGAGAGTCTCAAGGTACTGCTGCATTTGTAGCACAGCTGCAAACCAACAATGGCCTTTGTGTCCAGCATCCAGGACAAAAAATAGTCTTTACCATTCCGTGCAACACACAAATAATATTGCATAAGCTTGTTTCTTTTAAACAGATCGAATTTTAATCAGGTGTTATTTGAATCCTGCGGCTAAATTTGCCGTCTTTTGGTACCTCTGACTTTACACTGTTCCTCTCTACAAGGTGACTTAAATGTAATTTGGAGGAACACCTGCACTTTCAGAAGTGTGAAGAAACCAGCAGTAGGTGTCAACAATTCGGCAGAAGTTCTTTCTAAAGAGATTTTCCCTGATATCCAAGTACTTAGCAGCTTGGAAAAAGTTGTTCAGGGATGATCCTGCCAGCCAAATCCTGGAAAGTTTTATGTGCAAATGCGGTTTCCCGGTGATGGAAACCCATCGCAGCGGGTGCCTGCGGAGGCAGCGCCGGCGGGAGACGCCGGCTGTGCACGGGGTGAGCCACCAGGGCCGGGCTCAGGGCTCTTACCGCCCGCCGGAGCGACACGGCTTTCCCGGAGAGCATCCCCGTAGCTCCACGGCCGGCTCCGGGACAGCCTGCCCCGCTCCGGCTCCCCCAGCCCCGGTCTCTGCCCGCCCCGGCTCCAGCGGCCGGAGGCGGACCCGCCCCGCCCCGCCCGGTTATACGGCCCCGTCCGCGATCCGGCGCTGCCGCCGAGGGACAGCCCGAGGGATAGACAGACAGACACACAGACACACAGCGCCGGGGTCGGGGCGGCCTGCCCGCCCGTGCCCGGGCGATGGTGCCGGCGGCCGGGAGCGCCCTGCTCGCCGCGCTGCTCGCCGCCGGGCTGGCCGCCGCGGGCAGGTGAGCGGGAACGGGGCGGGAGCGACTCGGGCTCCGCAGCCCCGCTGGGGCTGGGGCTGAGTCTGGGGCTGGGGCCGGGGCCGGGGCTGGGGCTGGGGCTGGTGCCGGTGCCGCTGCTCCCCGGCGGCCCCGCGGGCGTGGGGCGCTCCCCGCCGTGCGCAGGGGACGCGGGTCCCGGCCGTGCCCGTGCCCGGGGCTCGCCCCGCCGGCGGCCGCTCCCCGGGGCCGTGGTGCTGAACGGCGCCCGCCCGGTTCGTGCGCTCCTGCGGCCGGGGGAACCCTCCCCCGGGGTACTCACACCGGAGCTGCGGACTCGTGCTCTGGGAAAAGCGGCAGCTTTAGTGGCTGTCCAAATGGGGAAACACCTGCACCGTCTGTGGAAAGGTGTGAGCACCTCCAGTTCTTGGTCTGCCAGCATAAACGGCCCTGCGCCAGCAGCCAGTCATCACAGATGTTGGGTTCTATGGAGACAGGTATGCTTTGGAAAAAGGAGCTTTTGAGAGAGGATCAATATAACCACTTGCCCCAGAGCAAGCCGTTCCAGTGTTCTCTCTCGCTGTTCTCCAGAAGCAGAAGTGCTGCAGCAGAGCAATAGCTCATAGAAGGAGAATTCGCAACAACTGCGTATGAAGCCTTCAAGATGTTTTGTGTTTTATTTCTTTAATATTAGATCTGTGAATAGAAGCATTTGTCATCAACAAGTGGCAGTGTGCTGTTCCAGCACATGTGAGGCTGTTGAGTGGTCAGCTTCTCAGGAACTGGAAATTCATGAACTCTAGACCTTCTCTTATGTCTTGGAGAAAGCACATTTGTTATTCTATACCAACTCACACCATTGTCGAGGGCGGGGGGAAAAGGACTGTCCTCCAGGAAGATGGGGCTCCTTCCAGTCAACAAAACACGGTGAAGGGAGCCTGTCCAATCTATTATTGGGGTAGTTTACTGCCTTCTGTCATTAGTGTTGTTGCTGTTACTGTTCATTTCTTTATCTCATTGCTGTTTCCAGTAAATTTTTCTTACCTCAGCCTTCGATCTTTGCCTATTGTGCTTCTGATTCTCAACTTCATCCTGCTGCAAGGTGTAGGGTGAAGGGAAACTGGGGGAGCATGAGAGGGTGGTGAGAGATTGTGGAGAGTGTTGGTGGGGGGACTGATTTGGGGAATGCCGTTCCTAAACCATAACAACAATACAGATTACAGCAGCAGTGAAATTTAGTTCCACTCAGTTTAAAATGGTGCTAATGGCTCACAGCAATCTTGTGACAGCTAATGCAGCCAGCTCTTTATTTCAGCCACCTCCGCTCAGGCAGTCCTGGGTTGTTGTGGTTACTATTCATCCTCACTTCTTTGCTAAATGTCACATAGTGCTGTCAGCAGTACCGCAGCCACATAAAATCAATTACTTCTCTCCTCCCTGGGCACCCTGGACTGCTAAGTAGCCATTTGTTACCTTTAGCACCAGTGCTGCTTCGCAGAGGACTGAGTTCTTCAGGCACCACTGACCTGCACTGTGATCTGACCTGCACAGTGTGCCTTCTCTTGCCTTTCTTTTTCAATCACATATTTTGGCTGCCGGTTCTTCAAGGCCAGGAATTTTTTGCACACTGAGCTGACTTTGGTAAGTCCAGCCATTTCACTCAGGTACTTTACGTAGTCCCTCTGAAATCCTAGAGGAGTATCAGACAAGGAGGAATCAGAAGTGCCCTGTTCTCTCAGTCTGCGTTACTTCTTCCCCAGTATCCACGAGGGTTCATGTGACATTCTCCCAGAAAGGGTCTGCCTGCCTGAAAGAATCTCCTCTCTCTAAATTTCTTTTTCAAAAAATGCTGAACTCCTGATAGAAATAGCTAAGCTGATGGGTGTTGATTCTTCATGGATGAGAGGGACTAACCTGGCAAAATGGGTTTTCCTCCCACATTTTGGGATCTAGTTGATCTTCCCCTTTGCTAAAGGTAAGTTTTATCTTGATGCTTGTTGTGGAAGTCAGAACAAGCCATTTGACCTTGTCCAAGACAATATGTATAGAGTTCAGCTATGTTAATTTAATTTAACAGCATTATAGAACTTTTCCCAGTTTTCAGGAATGTTTGTTCCAAAATCTTGAGAGATATTGTGTACTTTATAATGGCTTTTTTTTAAAAAAAAAGTAAATTATTAAATATTATTGAATCAGTTTTTCCTGTGAAAATGAGCACCTTTTGAAAAGGAATGAGATCCTTCTCCCTCCAGGCATTTTAACCTTCCGGGGGAGTCACAGCAGTATCTAGATGCATTCAAAGGGATTTTTTGGGATGCAAACAGAATGTACATTTATTATCCAGCTGAATTCAAGGCCACGTTCTAGTCTGCAAGCAGAACATACGTTCTTTAACTTGTATACTTGCAAGTGATGTAAGCCAGCAGCATGTTGATGACAAAATGGATAAATGTTGTTTTACTGACTATAGATGCAGAGGCAGGGTGCTGATTTGTCACAGACACACAGAGAGGAGTTACAGCTTTCAGCACACTTTTTCACCTGTCTAAAGAGGTTCATGTACAAGTACATGTACTCCTGTAAACTGCATCACTTGGTTGATGGCAAAGATTGGGTGGCTTCAGAACAATTTATTCCAGCACTGAAGATATTTTTCATGCCAGGTGACATGAAGACCATCTCCTTGTTTAGAGTATCTCAGATACATGAGCTTATGCATTTCCTCTGAACTCCATTCTAGTTCCAATGGTTCAGCTACTAAAGAAAACTCTGGAGTAACATCTTGCATCTTTGAAGTGTATGCATATATTTGTTCTACTAGTTTGCCTCAGTGATGTTTGCAGGAACTGTTTTGATGTGAGTGCAACCATTACAGATCAATGCAGGAGGATACATGCAAAGCATTCCTGTAATGTGATAAAATATTACCTCTTTTGTGCCTCAGACTAAAAAATGCAAAAGTTCATGCCTGATTACTTTTTTCCATCATTTTTTCCCACTGTGAGATTTTTGTTACTGTGTGTTGTCCCCCTCAGTACCTTAAATCACTTAACTACAAAGCTCTCACCAAAATGGAATTTTCTGGGTCAAAACCAACACTTTTGGACTCTTTGAAGAAAATGCATTTTAAATTATGACTTGGATAAAGTAGTGGGGACAGAGGATTTTTGGATAAAGGAAAGAAGTTCATAAAAGGGATAGGCATATGGTGGTGGACAACTTAAGTAACAGCAAGCAGAGGGAGAAAAGAACTAAAGTCACAGCACTCATAGAAGCACAGAAGAGGTCTAGAAGATTCACATAGTTGTGGATTTCCATCAGATTTATAATTTTGGCAGCTAATATGGCAGGTTTTCCAACTCTTGCAGCTGTTGATCTGCACAATTACTTTGAACCCCCTGGGCTTATTGGCAGGTGAAATTAACATTAATTTATATGGTCAGGGAATCTCATGCAACCAGAATGCCTGGGACTGTCAGCATTTGTGCAATCACTTTGCATGTATGTGATGGCTATGAGCCTGTAAGTCACTAGCTTTTATGAGGCTGACTGATGTTCTCAACATGCTTTTCTGTAGAATCAGTCTTTCATCAACTGAGGCAATAGTGCTGTCAGTTACGGCATCATATATTCAACCCAGTTATTCATGTGACACAAACTGAGGCAGCCCTACTGATTTCAGTGATAGTAATAGCACTCATTCTAGCAAGGGAGCTGGCTGTATTTTTTGCCTTTGCCATGTTTCTCATTAGAAAGGGTTTACCTTGCACAGTTAATCTACTGCAGGTGAAACATTCCCATCATCCCAGTTTCTCTGATCAAATGCAAGTCTGCATTCCTGACTAGGAACACTGCTCTATGTTTGGTGAAATTAAAATGCCTGACAATGGATAAAACATAAGAGAATTGAAAAAGGGGTGTGCAGAGGAATGGACTAGAGCATTTTTGCTAGAGCTAGTGTTTGTCCTTCCTTACGCAGCTCGAGAGCTCGTGGGCAGCTGGGGCCTGTGAGCCAGCCTGGGGTGTGTCACTATGGTTCCAGGTTGGATTGCTGTCCTGGCTGGAGAAAGAACAAGGGCCACTGTGAAGGTAGCATTAACTTTCTGTTTGTTTCCTCTCTGTTGCTGCATACTCAGTACTAATAAGGAGGTTTCTTACATGTCTGCCAGAAGTTACAGAAGGAAAACTTCAGAGGAGTGAAATCTCTTAACTCTGTGAGAGAGCAAATAAAACATGCTTGAGAGACCATCTCCTCAAAAAAAGCAGAACTTTGGGTAAATAACACCAAACCATAACTTGCACGTTCAGAAATTCTTAGATCCAGAAGGCACCATCTTTTCTAACCTCCTGCAGAGCCCTGCTCAGTAGCTATACTGCTACAGCTGTTGGGTATGTGCCATAAATGCAGTGTTTTCTAATATTATATAAGGACCCCTAAAATGATTTTATATCAGTTGGTACCCTTCATCTTAAAATTACACAGCCTCTGAGAACCAGAAGGTTTTGACTTTCAAAAAAATAATCAGTAAGTGCCCCTGACTTGAGCTTGGGTAGCCAGGCAGCTTTCTGGTCTGTGGATCATTTGCTTAATGAAGAGACAGTGACTCTTAAGACACTTCTAATTTGTAAGAGGTCTACATATCCCAAGCAGAATGTGATGTAGAGTCTCTCTCCCCAGTGGTACTTGGGCAAAACAAAACAAAATCATAAAATATACGTTTGAGAAATCTTTTTCAGATGTTGCACCTGTTGTCCTATAGAGTTTGGCCTTTTATATCTAATGAATTTGTATAGAAGCTTAAGATTACTCATTGCTAAAAATCCATATGCTCAAAGGGAAAGATGCTAAAATGTCTCTGTTCTGTATATATTATATGCCGTTTTAAGAAAGGAAAAAGGGATTATTGTAGTATTTCTTGCATTGCTTAATTGCATTTTAGTTTTTATGCAAATTAATACCTGGATGGATAACTGGCAAATGTAACTTTTGATCAGCCAATGGAGTAGGTTGTTTTGTTTTAGAGCAAAAGGTTTTCATAAAATTTGAATACTATTCTTTGGCAAATCAGTTTAAGCCACCTATAATGTAATTCTGCATTGTAAATCCAGATGTGTTTTTCTCTGCTTCAGTGCTAACACTGCTAGCTGGTCTTTTGCAGTCTTGCATCTCCTCAGTTACAGAAGAGAAATGTATCCATCCTATGGGAGAACATCAGGATGCTTTGGATCTCAGGGTAACAAGCTGGTCTTGCAGTGTGCCACACTGCATTCAGGGCTGGAAGAAGTGTTGAAAAATGCCTCAATCTGCAGAGTTAGTACCTTCAGGACATCTGAATGTATCTGTTAATGCAAGAAAGATACTTGAATTCAGAAAAATTAATTTTAATATTTATTTTACTATATAGTAACAAAGCTTTCCCATAGGTTGCAGATCAGCTTAACGACGTAAGGAGTCAAGTTTCACATCCTGGTGCACACTCTCTCACTGTTTCCTGAGAGGTAGTCCTGATATAAATGAGTGTTTGGTTTGCTCTTCCTGAATAACCCCCATGCTGACAATTAGAGAGATTTCAGGAGCCTTAAGGCTTATAAAAGTCAGCATTTAATTTCTGATTGATGATCCAGAGGACTTAGAGTTGCTTTTCAATGTGTCCAGGTTAAATAGTTAAATATAGCCCTCTCAAATTACTGTAAACCTGATGCAATTGTACTTGTTGGGATGTGTGGTAAGGACAGTTGCCTAATGACAGATGTGCTCTGGATGTTCCACCATGGGACAGACACGTTCCTCAGCTGTAACTGAGGAGATCCATGACTGTGAACTGCCATAGGATTATGTGTCTCCTTTGGCTCTAGGACAGTGCTGTTGCCTTTTTCCTGCTCTAGATCCCAAGCACAGTAATTCAAGCAGCTGGCCAGCTGCTTCTCACATAGGCTTCCTAAAAAAAGGAAAAAGGCAAGAGTACAAAACTAAATGTGAGTTGTAAGCATTGCAGTAAAAAAACCCAAACAAACAAACAAACAAACAAACAAACAAAAAACACCAAAGGAGAGACCTTTTGTCTTTACAAACCTGGAAAAACTCAAATTCTTATAATTAAGGTTACTGCCATTATTCTAAAGCCCAAATAAAGTGCTAGTCAGTAGTTAATGTGCTCAGACTAGAGGGAGAGGTATGGAGTATACTGAACTTGTGCAAAATCTTTTAGGCAACTAAGCAGGGCAAAAGTTCTCAAAAAGAAAATTTCTAACTTTTTATTTTTCTTTCTCCTTTGTCTGCCTGACTACACCAGCTACCTGTGGACATGGGTGCAAGTACGGCGAGTGCATGGGACCAAATAAATGCAAATGTCTCCCTGGGTTTACAGGAAAAACCTGCAATCAAGGTTTGTGCATATGCTCCAGAAAGGAGACTCTTGATTTTCTGTTTCCTTATCTTGTACTGTGGCTTTTGTCATCTTCCAAAGCAGTAAACCAGGATGTTTTCTTGTTTATGTAGAAGAACTTAAGAATTTCAGGCTTTTACGACTCCAGCATCCCAGGCAAGCTAAAGCCTCCTTCAGGAGACAAAAGTTCAGACCTATATTGTATATCTCCTATGGGCTGATGACAAGGGAAAACTGTCACGTTTATAGTCAGAGAATTAAAGCATGGAGAAATTATGTAGGAAGGTATCAGAAGAGACGGTATCAGAACATCCAAGAACCGATGTTATTTTCTTAACTGGCAGCCCATGTTTCTTCTTAAACTAATCTTCTAGTCAGAAAAATGTGTGATTGTATGGTAGACATGTAATTTATCAATCTGCCTGGGCTGTTTGTATATGCTGATGGCATTTCTGAGAACCACCCTTGGGAGTCTTTATAATTGCATGTTCAGAAACTTTAAATGCACCATTCCCCCCCACCATAAACCTGGAATTTGACATGGAAGTGTTTCAGTTAACACATTGGTAAGAGCTCAGGGTTTTTTTTCCTGTTCCAAAATATGAGACCTCCTGTCTTGGATCAGATGAAGGGAGCAGATCACTGTGCATGGAGAGGAAGATGAGTGAACTGCAGGTGCTATGATGGAAACATGACATAAAGGCCATAAAAATGACTAGGTCTGTTCTTTCTACCTTCCTAAGCTCCTGCAGACGTTGCTTGAAAATATTGCATTGACATGCTAAACACACATTTTTTATAGCCAAAACAGCCCATTTATTACACCGTATCTTTCAAATAATAATGCCCTAAATATGTGCTATTAAGTATTTTGGAAAAATACATCTTTTGCTGTTGCTCACAGGGAAAGAAGTTAAATCCTCAGTACAACTAGAGAGAAAAGGCAAACAGCAGCTCTGGTTATATGTAACGGAGATAAAAGTACCACTTAAAACTTCAGCCTCCAAATGTAGAAGTTCAACTTCAAAAATTATTTTGCAGCTTGAATGTTATTAAAAGGCAACATAGAAACCCTCAGCTTTTAGGTGTTTTCCGTGCAGTAACTCTGTGTGCATCTGCCATGCTCTCCATAGGCAATCTGATCAGTTCTGTGCACTTCAGAGGCTGAGGCTTGGGGGAAGCACTGCATAGACCTGCACATGTAAATTCCCTGTTAGCTCCTGGGCTTTTCTACCTTCTGAAGCATGGCCAGGATTTTTTCATTGAGATGGTGGCTGGTACAGGCCAGAAGTGTCCAAGAGCTCTTTGTTTCAACAGTATAGCTGTATAGGTGATCATGTTCCATCAGCCAGGAGTGCTAAGACCAACTTTTAATTTACTGGCAGATGTAGCCTTGGTCTGTCCTTACAGCAGAATGTCCTGCTGAGCAAGCTCAACATGAGCTAACTAAAATAACAGAGATAAGGGGACTGTATTAGTCTGCCACCAAGTTTGAGCTAAATTAGCCATATCTCCATAGTTTTTTTTAGCGCTATCTGTGCATTGTGAGAGATGGGTGCAGATAAGCACTTCTGAAAATGTATGGTCTAAGTGGAATAACTTTTGTTCTCCAGTTTGCTCTCTAGTTTCTTTGTTAAGTGAGTCTAACTTATTTAGTGGAGTCACAGTAGCACAAAAATCCAGTCTGATTTGCAAGCAGACAGGTTGTCCCTTTTCAAACAGACCCTGTGAGAATAATAGAATGCAACAACCCTCTCTCTTCCCTGGACTGAGCTGTAACAAACACTTGTGCACCTCCACAAAGTTTTTGCTTTGAATGTCCTGGAGGTTTTGTTCCTGTGGTCTGCAGGGTATGACACAAGACCAGATGCTTCTCTCATTACAAGTGGAGTTGCACAAGCTCAGTGCTTGCCTGGAAAGCTCCATCTTTACTGAAATTACATTATTGGTCATATGTGCTGTTAAGCACATGTTGAATGGGCTGCATATGCTGGTGCATTCTATAAATGAATTCTTTCTATTTACTAGTCACTACAAGAGGTAGAGGTGTCAGGTCATGGCAGTAAACACAGATGAACCCCTGTCATAGGCCAAATATCATTGTCAGCACTGCTCACCCTGTACCACACAAATCAACGTTTTAGAATTCTCATTTTTTCCCTGTGAAGGAAAGATGTTGGGAATTTGAAATTGATTTTGTTTCCAAAAAGCCTTTAAATCCTGGATTTTGAGAAGGATTTAGGATGTTTTATTCTCAGTATTTTGAGTTTTTTGACATCCTTTTAAAATCACATTATAATATATTGTATTTCATTTCTGCTGCTGATAACTTTGGTGCCAGTGTGTAGCTCAAAAAAATGAAAGTAAAAATCTTCGTTCACTTTCTCTCAAACTGTTTTGCTGTTCTTAACCTCATGTTTTTCCTTTCTAATACAGAGGTCAACTGGAGGGCTAGAACCAGAAAAAATCCATTTAAAAAACTCCCCCAAAAAGATTAGCTACAATTCTCTCCACCCCCCACTTCTCCCTAACAAGCTGCCAGATGTGGCCTGGGTTTGCATTAATTTTTCAAGAGTAGAGGTCTGTGTATGTTGGTTTTACTAGCAGTCTTTCAGCCAGATGGTCTGCTAAACTCTCATCTTGCAAGGGGCTGGCTTATTTTCCATCCAGACAATTTCACTCTGGAGAATTCCACACATTAGGCAACATTATCCACCTATATGCACGGATATATGTATAAAAGCCCAGCACTCACTCAGTTCCAATGACTTCTGCAGATCTGAATGAATGTGGACTGAAGCCACGTCCCTGCGAGCACAGATGTATGAACACACATGGCAGCTACAAGTGCTATTGTCTCAACGGGTACATGCTCATGCCAGATGGCACATGTGCAAGTAAGTAACAGAGCTGATGGAACAGGCACACCAAAACCATCTAATCACATTTAATCCCAGCAGATTTTCTTGTGATGAACCGATTTATTTTATTCAGGGTAGGGTCTTTGCCCCTGTTCTCTGGTATCGTCACAGCTGAAAGAGGCTTCCTATTTGGTAGTTCCTGGGTAAAGTAAACTAGGTCATACTTATATTTTGGTTTTCAGAGGTGTTTTGGTCCTGATAGAAGTAAAAGTCTTTGATAGTGTTGCTTCAGGTAGAACAGCTAGTAAAATCTCAGTGTATAGTCCTGCCAGTTCATCTGTTGAATAAGGATGACTGAATGTATTCAAGCAAAGCACCAATACAGATTACTTTTTACTGTGCTGAATTTCATGTCATTATTCCTTGCTTTACCTTTCTCAGTGCTCCACAACTGATTTATTTTATCTGTGCTAAAATGCTTCTGACAGTTGATGAAAACTGTTCTTGCAGACATCTGCTGTACGATCTAAAGCGTATCTAAACTTGTGGAAATAGGTATTTCTCCTATCTTCTTAGTCTTTAAGCCAGCATGAAATGGAAAGCATTCTGCTTTTTTAGCCAACCTGATTTTTCAGACCTGAGAAAGCTTCTAGTTTTTGGTGAAAGAGCTTTGTTTGTAGAAAATATCTTATGGACTCCTTAATTTTTTTATATGATTTTTTATAAACAGCTTTATTTATAATGAATGGATTTTTGTTGTTCTGATTAATTTATGTGTTTGTCCATATCTAACTTAAAATTGTGTGATTCCAGCCTAGAATTTTTCTCCTCTTGTTATTTTAAATACTGTTTTCAGGTTCTAGGACATGTGCCATGGTGAATTGCCAATATGGATGTGAAGAAGTCAAAGGGAAGGTGCAGTGTCTCTGTCCATCAGGTGGCCTACAGCTGGGACCAAATGGAAGGACATGCATTGGTATGGTTAGAGAGCTCACTCTCAGCTTCTTGTCTGCAGGATCCCTGAAGCCAAAAGATTCTGGGGAAAGATTAGGAATTAGTTAACCCTTCTCACTGGCTTAAATAACACTTCTTGTTACTCTCAGTGTGATGTAAAGTTTTCATATATTTTTAAAAATCATTTTTCTTGAACTATTGGCCATGTAATTCTTTGGATAAGTCTCATCCCAGTAAATAATTCAATGTTTTAACATGATTTAGAGTCATCCACAGATTCAGTTGGTATAAGACCATTAATTACAGTGCTCTGCCTGCAGGAAGCTGCCCTGCTGACATAATGTGTTTTAGGATTTGGGCATTTTGTTTGGATGGGGCTTGCTTTTATTGTGATGACCCACAATACAAACCTCTCAATTTTTTCTCCAGAAGCCTCAACATTACTTGTGAGTTTCCTGTGATGGAGAAAGTATTGCTTATAATACTTGGTACTATGTTCTTCCATAAAGTTAGTTCACATTTTACTGCTTCGCTCATAAGAACACGTGCAAAAGCCACCACCAAATGTGAAATTATAAGACTTATTTATTAAGTTTATTTGTGATAGCCAAGACCAAATAATTCCCATTCAAATCCCAGTGAGCTTCTTCCCATTTTACCTTCTCATGGATCTGAGCAGCATCCCTTCTCTTGCTGTAGACATTGATGAATGCTCCACTGGCAAAGCTGTCTGCTCGTACAACCGCAGATGTGTCAACACTTTTGGAAGCTTCTACTGCAAGTGCCATCTGGGTTATGAACTAAAATACACCAGTGGCCGCTACAGCTGTGTAGGTAAGAGCTAGCCCGTGGATGTTCCTTCTTCACTCTTTTTATTCCCACAGAGCACATCTTCCCTCTCATTGCCTCCATGACATTGGCCTGTCCTGGGGATGCTGCCTCAGAAATGAGTAAAAGATGTCACACTAAGAACATTCTTCAAGGGATTTTGAATTTTTCTCTGTTTTTATTCCTGTAGTGTTATGAAAAAACTGAATCACTGGCACTTACAATTTAAATTGCCTCATTGTGCCAAGTCGCAATGTGCAAGAGTTTGTTTTAAGTTGTCAACTCCTGACTAAAAAAAAATGCTGTTTCCAGTAAAGGTTTAATTAAAGAACCATTTTTTGTTGTTTTGGTTTCAAACTGTGATGAATAAGCAGTCCCACTATATTTCTTCTTTTTTTTTAATGCCATTATTGAGGAATGTGAAGTAAGTGCCTTCATGACTGTAAAAACAGTTATTTGAATAGTTTGTACAGAACTCGAGGGGGAAAAAGTATGAAAATAGTAGGTTTCAATTACTTTTCAGGTTTCTGTTGCAGGACAAAGTTTATCCCTAAAAAAAGAAATACAGGGAAAAATTTATCTTGACATGCTTGGGTGTTAAGTGTCAAAACACGTTTGACTCCTGTTACAATCCATTAGCTAAATGCTGGAAGAACAGCAAAATGTAAGTTACTGCAGCAGGTGCTACAGGAGTATTGTTCAAACTGTTGACTAAACAAGGGCCTGGAAGCATTGGGACTACTACATGTGCATAAAAAAATGAGAACTAATGGCATGTATTTGTATTTAATTTATATTGGAAGTGAGGGGTAGGAGGAAGATCATAAGGTTGAGAGACTTAGGTGTGCATTTCATGTCTGCAAACCCTGAGAGACTTCAAGTGGAAAAATACTTTCTTTTCTCATACATTGTGTGCACGGTGGAAAAAATGGAAAGGTCTCAGTAGCCAGGATTTTATTTGCAAGCCTAAATCTCACTTTCAGGCACACCAGACTTTAAAGCCAGTCCTCCTGCTAACTTGTTTGTTTGCTGACTTACATTATGAGAGGACCTGTCAGCTGCTAAAAATGATGCAATCTGGATAAAATTTGAGTGGTACAAATTTGTGCACCAACATGACTCCCTCATGGGGGAAAAATCAGAAACATCTTTGTAACAGAGCAAAATCAAATACTCTTTGGTGCCTGTACATTTTGCTGTGAGATGAATGTAGTATTTTCTACTGAATTTTGCTTCTTATACCTTTTTTTCATGCAGCATCATATATATGCTGGAATGTGAGAGGTAGCTTAAAGATCTTGACATCTTGGCATGCTCAGGGTTACTTTCCATTGCATTCTTTCTACAGTGAATGAAAGAATGAGAATGTTTTGGTGAGTTCTTTTCTAACTGATGTCACACATTCTCTTGGCGCCTTGTGCATTTTGTTAATAGAAGAGTGTGTACAGCCTATGGTTTGAATTCTGTTCTCAGTCAGGAAATCACTGCATTCACCTTGTCCTTACTGAGATGCTCTGTTTTCCATGGATTCGTACACCAGTATCTGTGCTTTTGGAGCTGACACTAAGCATTCTCTCCTAGTGTGAATTCTTCTGCCTCTGGTGGTCTCTGCACTGCCTTGGTCTAACATTAGTGCTTACATACCTGGAAAGAGATGGGTGGCACAAACGGGCTGTCAGGAGCCTTGGGTTTCACCAGTTTTCACTGAAGTGTTTATCTCTTCCCCCAGATGTAAATGAATGTGTGACAAATACACACAGGTGCAACCTCCATGCAGAGTGCCTCAACACCCAAGGATCCTTCCAGTGCAAATGCAAACAGGGCTACCAAGGAAGTGGATTTGATTGTGCTGGTGAGTACCACTGGATGTCAGGAATAGTGCTGTTCTGTTTTTCTCCAATAATTGCTCATTAAAAGGCATGTTCTCAGAAAAGTCATGCTGAGCAGTGCTGCAATTCCAACCAAGCAAGACTCTCCACAAAATAATATATTAACTGCATGACTCATAGCATAGTTAATACAAGTATCACTTGTTCAAATTAACTTGGCCTGCAAGTCTCCAAGTCTCATAATATCTCTGGGAATTGCAAGTAGAACAAATAAGTGAATTTGAAGAAACAGAGTTTAAAAAAAAAAAAGTTTTAAAAATCTACTGTGATTTCTCCATTAATTCCCAAGGTTATCCCCTTGGAGGGATGTACAGTCCCTCCCAGAATAGTTTCAGGCTAACTTAGCAAAAAATGAGAAAAAGGAGGAAAGCTGTAACTTCTGTTAAACTGTTTTCACTTAAAATTTTTCCTTTGTTTGTCTATTGTATATGGAAGACCTCCTAAAGATGTCATTTCCCACTTTAACTGAATATGACCCTTCAAGAAGAAAGAAAGAAAGAAAGGCTGTTCTTGTCTTTATATTTAAAATGAACCTTTTAATTTTTACCCTTATTAATCCTGGCAGATGTTTCTCCTGCAACATCATTAAAGATGTTTTTCTCAAGAGGATGCTTGTCTCCTCAAACATTTTAAAAGCTTTTGCCTGTAGCAGATGAAGTCTACATAATATATAAATCTTTTCAAGTAATCCTTGATCAGATATGTCTTATGATTATACTTCATGGTCACAGATGTTGTCTGAGTCCCTCTATTATTCGTGTTCCTACTCTCATTATGGTAACAATTGAAACTTATAATATACATTTATAAATTAATATTTTCACAGAATATTTTGTTTTGCAAGGGACCCACTAGTCCAACTCCTGGCCTTGCACAGGAGACTTAAAACTTAATTTTGTTAAGTTTCAACTTCCATTAAAAAAATGTTGACTTTTAACAAGCAAAAATACACAAAAATCTGACTGTTACTGAAAGGTTTGATATGGATGTAGCTTACCACAGCAGAGCTGTTTAAAACATTCTTCTACTCAAATTCAGTGTTATGGGCCAGGTTCCTTGCTAGACTACATCTCTTATGATATGTCACTGCAGCACACTGAAATGAAGGATGCATTTGACTGCCTATCAAAGCAAACTGACATGACACGACACATCTTGGTATGGTTTATTAAAACAAAATGTGCCACAGGTGAAATGTTAAGCAAATAGATCTCTGAGAAAAATAGTCTGATTTGGATTTTTTTTCCCATTTATTTGCCTTCTTCTTTTTAATGAGAAGGTAAAAATTTCCAGGAAAACTTTCTTTTTGACTAATTCTGTGTATAAAATATTCTTTTGTCAAGCAAAAACAATTCAATGAGAATGATTGCTTAAATATAAATAACAAATGTTTTCACTTGTGGAGAGAATTTTTGTGATGTCTAGCTCTGTTTAAAAATCAGTTCTGAAGTCACATGATTGTTATCTTCTCACAGGTGTTTCTTACACAGTTTGTCTTCTGCCTACCTCCTCCTGTCATATTTCCAATTACTGAAGTCCATTTGTTGTTTAGCAGAGGAAGGAACCATGCCATTCATATACTTAATAGAACACACTAAATGGAAAAGAGATTCATTACAAGAGAGGATAGAGGAGTAACTTACAGTAATGAGAACAGTCAGAGCCACAGGCGGGTCAGAAGGTGAGGGTCCAGCTAGAAAGCTGTAAATAACAATAGAGAAAGATTAAAATAAAATCAGTGGTAAGTGACCCCTGAAATGTAGAGATGTTAAATAGAGACTGGTTTCTCTGGTGGTAATTCCCCCACATACACCTTTTCTTTTAAAGGAAAGTGGAGGAGATTCTTTTAGCTCTGAATGTTTCAAAAGTTGACTTTTACTGCAATCCTCAAGAACATCTGACCAGTGTAACTGGACAGGGACAGGACGTGTCTTCCTATTGCAGAAAATGTTTTTTCAGTGACACAAACAATTGGATGTACCACCAACAGTGAAACACTAAGTGTTCTCCATGTCATATGGCAATTGGAAAAGCTTTGCTTTTACTGCAGCCAAAAGAAATTTTGCTATTGGGTTTAATGGGATGAGGACATCATTTTGGGAATTTAGGACCTGAAGGCTGTGGCTTCACACTTCTTTTGGTGACAATGGCTACAATTCCTGTGGCCCATTCCAGTTCCTAGCAGGTGGGCCTGTGCTTGTGCTGCAGCTGAGCAAAAACCTTCTTAAATAAGTCTCCAGTGCTCCACATAATTATTCCCACAGGGCTGGAACCCTCTTTTCACAGGGAAACATTAGTTCTTAATAGCAGTTGTCTCTAGTATTAAAAAAAAAAAAAGGCTACCATGGAAGCAATATTTGCTTTTTTAAATAAATGAAAATTATTTTAATATATAACTTATTTTTTGGAGTAGGAAAGGAGAGCAATCAAGCACATTGTTTATAATGAAATTTCTGTGGCTACATCTCATGCCACCAAATAACCCAATAAGTGATGTAATATGTAATTCACCTTTGCAAAGAAGGTGGTGGAGCTTCTTTCATTCAATTTGTATGTCAATACACTAACTTGGAGAAAGCTGCTGAAACATCAGGCTGCAAACACTGCTGCTGGTCTGGATGTGACCTGTGATTATTAAGATACCCTTTTACCATTTAACACTCCTATATGTATGAAACGTTGAAGACCATCTCTGAACTGTGTGTAGCACACATGTTGTTTGAGAATCCATAGAGATGAATTGATTTGAACAATTCCTAAAAGAGTCCTAGACATTTCCACATCTGGCCTCTATCTTGCTGCAATCTGTTGCAGGTTCATGTGCTTCCTGATTTCCTATTGTGCACTGAAAACCCACATTTCCCCTGCCACATGCCTCTATGTGTATCCCAGCTTTTATTTTATTTAATAATAGAGTCTCACAAGGTTCCATAAGCAATTAAGATTCCGGGGGGAGGGGAGGGGTAAGGGGGGGGGGGGGAAGAAAGAACCTATTTTTGATTTACTTTTTTTTGGTCCTACAAAATAACAGGAAAAAGAATTACTATCTTTAAGTCTATGGGTATCACTCTAAGAGCTCAAAAATGACACTCTTTATTATTGCCCAGCTAGAGGCAGAGGTTACTCTTCTTCATTATGCTTTGCTGGGTATATAAGTGTCAATAAAAATTCATGCCAGCTCTCTCTCTGCCTCTTGCATTAATCGTTCATATTTTGCTGATAGGGTAACCCTTAGATGGTATATATTATTTTTCTTTCTTATTATCTTGCCAATCCTGAGAAAGGTTTGGTTTGACATAATAAAGTTTCAAAGCTTCAAAAACGATTGTGGACAAATTGCTGGTGATATTCTTAAAATTTAATTCAGTATGGAGTCAAATACTGCTGTTATTGTTCAGTGAGTAACACCTAGGCTTTTGTCACCACACATTTCCTACTAGATGCCTTGCTGGCTGGTGTAGTCATGTATTAAGCAGAGTCCAGAGTGACAAACTTGCCCTGATTTCTCAAAGTATCCTTAATAATAATAAGGACAGTAAAAATTTTAGAAATTAAATAGAGTAGCAACATATATTGGTAGATGATGTTCCATGGTGCTTGGAAGAAAATAATAGCCCATAATCTGTTTTTTAACCTATCTATGAAAGCTTTCAGACTCTTAAGAATATCCAAAAGAGGTTGATAACTTTTAGAATGATTTCTGGAAGTATGCTGTGCTGATCTAATCTTTCTTCACATCTACAGACTCCACCTATACATGGTAGATTGTTGTCTGTCTCCCACACCACTTCTCCAACTCTTACATAGAGGAGCTATAAAGGGAGCAATGAAAGGATTTATAAGGCAGTCTCCTAGGCTTGTCTCTCACCAGGTTTTTAAATACTCTGTGAGGTGTGAAGGTGGAAGCAGTGGGGTGCCTGCTGGAGTGCAGAGCAAGCTGTCCCCTACAGCATCCCCTGTAAGGTCAGGGCCAGCACCAGCTGCAGTCACAGGGTGTGTGGAAGGAAAACAGATTCTGTCCCTCTCCTGTATCATCCCCTGAGTTATTCCCTTTCCACAATGCAGCACAGAGTCAATGGGCTGGCATATACTCTTTATGTATTTTTTTTTCAACTCAACTTTCACAACTTGGTCATTAGACATCCTACACCAATCCATTTCTGTGGGTTTATAATTTTTGTACAGCAACTGATGACAGAAAAGATTTACTTTTAGCCCTTAGCCATCATTTGCCTTTGTTTTCCTACTTCTTTTCCTAATTCTCTCTAATTCAAAGAAAGAAAATACCTTTGAAAACTGAGATATTTTCATATTAGGGCAATAAACAGAAACTGCATGAGCTGGTGGAAATAATCTGCATGCTTCCTGATCGAAGTACATAAGGAAGAGCTGGGGTGGAATGCTCTACATTTCTTTGCACTTTCCAAAATTCTCTGCAGTCACATGGACAAATAAGTGCACAAATATTTGTGACTAACATGTCTGCACTTACCTACATATCTTGAGGCAAAGGGTCCTGAAAAATCACTGTCTCAGGTGTAGCACCCCAGAGCACCAGAGAAGGTGAGAGCTGCTCATTCAGGCAAGTCCACAGGGCTGGATTCACAAAAACAGACTGAGTTAAAGGTGATGTATCGTTACATTGCATTAGTCCTCCTGCACATTATGGCTAGACATAAAAAGCCCTAAGTCTACACCTCTGACTACTCTAAAGATGAATGAAGATTGGAAGGAGACTAATGCTGTGTCCTAAAATATGCTTGGTGTCTAGAGTTTCTGTCTTCACAAGCATGGAGATTTTCATAGTGCAGCAGCAAACTGGAGTCTGCAAGCACATGGGAATTGATACCTTTTCATCCCCCTACTTTTGTCACTCCTGTCAGTTGATTTTCCACACTGCTAAATTTTGCACATACAAGGAGATTGGTTTTCTGACACTGTAGAGATTATTATTTTGAACTGTAAGAATTTTCCATTCCATGAGGAAAACTTCAAAGCTGAAACTAAAAGCAGATGTAAGGTTTGCTGAGCAGTCAGTCCTGTAGCCTTGAAAATCCCCATAGCCTCTCTATTAAAAGCATGAAGTTTCTCGTTGCTGATAGTCAAGAGGAAATTTGTTTGGAATTAAGATTTCCTGTTAATTTTTATTGCTGAATTCTGAGTTTAGACCCAGGAAACCTTACATCCTTCATGACATCAACCTCCAGAGGATACTTAGTGGAGTATTACTAAAGAGTTTATTTGCAAGTATTTGACAAGCCAGCCTCTTAAGTTTTATCCAAAAGAAAGGAAGAAGAAATCCTCAAGTTTGACTTTCATTTTATTGGCATCTGTTTACTTCAACAGCAATCTCAAAAACACCTAAATGCTACAGTGAGCACACCAAAAGTCTGATTCTGTTCCTGACATACTAAATAACATGTAGCTGTACTTGCAATTAATAAAAAAAAAAAAAAAGTGACAAATTCACAGCAATAAGATTGTATTTTCCAGAAGTGAATATAAATTCAGGGAACTTTCCTCTTTTCCCACCAGACTGAAGTTACTGGTGGTGGGTTTTTTGGTTTTTTTTTCCTGCTGCATCTCCATGAAAAGAGGCTCACAAAAAATAGTACTACCCAAGGTTCCAAGTCCAGTCTATCTGTCTCAAAGTACTGCTATAAAATTTTAATTAATACAAAGTGAGGAGGAATATAGGAATATATTCTTGACCTGATAATATAATCATTAGGCAGCAGAAGCAGAGGGAAATAAAAACAGCTGTCTTCCATTATCATTTTTAATCCTAAAAGACTGTAGGTACTACAGCATCAATACTGATTGAGAATCAAAGATGGGAAGCAGTATATGAGGCTATTCTGATCCACCAATGAAAATAGTTTCTCTTTATGAAAGAGCTTTTGTATAGCACACTGGAACTGCTCAGCTATCATTGTCTTCTAGGTAGTTCACATAAAGTACTCAAACAGTAGTTTATTATATGATTATGCACATTTGATAGTAGTATTAAAAGGATAATCCCAGAATAATTAAATAACACCACTTAATCCAAAATTATAAGATACAGTATTTCACATCCAAGAGGAGACATTAAATGGTAAATTCTCAGGAAATATTACATTTATGTTGTAGTCTCTCTTGGGATTAGAAGATGGTGACAATTTGGCATTCTTGGATACTTCTCTGAATAATGGTGTTTACCCCTTACAATTAAATAAAAGCTAAAAGGAATATAATGGAGGAGCTTGATGTATGTCTTCTCAAAATATCCTCCATTTCAGTAGCTTGCCATGGAAGGAAAATTGGACCAGAGAAGTTCACAAAAGATGGCCAAGAGAAATGCTCATTATTGCTGCAGTTGTTGTGGAGGGGATCCCAGCTCCATGGACAATTTTGGTCCAAATATTAAAGGAGGATTTTTGTTGGTTTTTTTTCCCCAAGTTCCAGTATAAAAATAATTTAAGTAAGGGGCTGTATGGCATGTGTTACTCCTGTGCTACACAGGAGCCCAAAGAGATCGGTGCAGAGGATTGCTTTGGTCTTTTCACTCTAACTCAGACAGAGCTGTCCGTACAACAGACTGAACATGTGCACGTGTGCTCTGTGCAGAGCTGAACTTACCTCTCGTAGTAGAGAATTTAATTCTATGTGTCTCTGGACCTTGTAAAGGACACCATGGTCCCATTTAAAAACATTGTCATTGCTGGGTGATCCCTTAGATGAGTATTTTCTATTTTCTTGTTGGTTCTAGTTATTCCTGAAAAGTCAGTGAAGGAAATTGCAAGAAACCCTGGAACAGCTATTAAGAAACTTTTTGCACATAAAAGCAGTGTGAAAAAGCATGAAACAATCAAGAATGCAATCCCAGAAGCAGCTGTGACACCACCTTCTAAGACCCACTTGCAGCTGCTGGACTATGAAGGTGGTATTGATCTTGGTGGGAGCTACAGTGAAGAAGAGGAAGAAACTGCAGCTGCTGCAGAAGAGTCAGATGAAGAAGAGAAGGAAGATTTTGAAAATCAAATTGATGAGCGAAGCCTTAGAGGGGATGTCTTTTGTAAGTTTCTTTTTTTTTTTAAATGTCTGGCTTCAATGTAAATATGTATAAAAACTAAAAAATCATCACAAAACATTACAGACACTTTATCAGAATTTACTTGTAGAAAATGAATCATAAAATCATAGGATGGTTAGGTTCTAGTTAATGCTTTTGAAAATACATTTGAAGACTTTGAAAAACACAGCAAGAAATTGTAGAGCATATTGGAACTAGATGATCTTTAAGGTCCCTTCCAACCCAAGTGATTCTATTATTATAACTGATTTTTAGCAAAGTTGTCTCAGTCAAACATTCTTCAAAGTAGCGCCAAAAATAATTGCCATAAAGAACACACACTGTCAGTTGTTCATTCATTATATTTTCTCTTTCCAAAGTATAAAAAAAAAATAAATACTATCACAGCAATTAAAATTATAATAACAAAAATTTTAAAAAAATTAAGTTAGCATTCAGTTTATTGCTATTTAACCTGAAAAGAGAGATAAGTATATATTTTAAAGGAAAGATAATTTTAAAGTTCTCTGGAAAAAATGGTCTGTAAAATTACAGTTCTGTAAGACAGCCAAGAAAAAATGTAATTATTCACTTAATACATTGGAGAATACAAGCTTCTTTGCCAAAGGCAAGCTCCTAAAATTGCCCTTTTTTTTTTTTTTTGTTTTTTTTTTGTTTTTTTTTTTTTTTTTTTGTTTTCAGAGGTAATCGGCCTGTTTCAGTTTAAGCTAAGGATGTAGACTAATATTGCTTCCTCAAATTATGCTAGGGAGCTGATAAACAGAACAAAGTCAGGTCTTTGCTTACCAATCTCCTCCCTTCCTGCAAATATTAACAGTGAGTGCTAATGGCACATTTCAAGGTTGCTGACCATACCAAAATGGGGAGAATGACCCATTCATTGAAGGGCAGCACTGCTATTAAAGGGCTCTGGCCAGACTGTGGAGGTAGTCGGACAAGAACAATATGAAGTTCAACAAAAGCCTTGTGCTACATTATGGATTTGGGATGACTGCTTAGGAAGACGCTTCGCAGTAAAAGGCAAGATCAGGAAGTCAGACTAGGTAACCTAAAAATGGCTCTTGCAGCCTACATGATTCTGTGATTCATTCTGTGTTTTCAACCAAGCATTTCAAAGTAGTTTAGAAAATAGTGAGTGTAGACCAGCATTGTGGAAGATGCTTGGATTTCTCCCGGTACTATAAGCATATAAAGTCACAATTCAGGAATCAGTAATTTTTCTAAAAACACCAAAATATGTGCTACCTAGCTGCATGCAAAAAGAGACTTCTGTTTGTCAGCTATTAATCAGATAAAACGGTGACAAATTTCTGACTAGCGGTGCCATGCCTCTCAAGTGGAGGATTCTGTACTTAGGATATTGCTCTTCCTCTGGCCAGCCATGCCTAAGCCTCAGACTAAGTCTTTACTCAGCATTTCACTCCTGAATAGCATATGCCATTTCCTCTAAAAAAGCATCCCTTCCATCTTCTGAAGATCCCTTCATAAATTACTTACCTAAAAGAGGTAGCAGGTGCAGGAACTGATGCCAAACTGGGGTAGAAGTTTCTACTGTATGGCAAACCACCCTTGGGGTTCAGCCTTGCCATGCTGGTACTGCGAAATACATTTGAGAGTCTCACAGAAAAGGATTAAGTGACTTGCCTCTGTTATCACAACAAGCAATAAAACACAGGTCTTCTGGTGGCCATACTTTTACATTTACAGGACTGTGCTTCACACACATTTCTGCCAAAATACTATCCTGAAGAAGGACTCTTCCCAGTCATGCTAATTAATCCAAAGCTGGCCATAATTTTACAGAAACTGTGGAGAAAGTGAGCAGAAGACAGCTTCAATATATATGTTGATGTTTGTTAGGATTGGGTTCTCGGGTACTCAGGCTTTTTCAGGAAGGTAAGCTAATGGGGAGCTTGTGTTCACCAAGAGGGTGTTGTGAATTGACCAGAAATGTTGAGCTGAATGTGATTACACAGAGAAAACTCAAAAAATACACAGGGAAAGACTCAAAAATATTCACTAATTACCAGCAAAATGCTTGTGGAACCTGAAGGGAGCTTGACCCTTGGCAAGACTGTGTTCCCCTGCAGTTGCAATTTCTGTAGGGTTAAAAACTTCTATTTCATAACAGAATTGCAGGAATATTGCTGACCTGTCCCTTTTAGAAGCATAGTACTAATGGGTTCCATTATTATTTATGGTAAATAATAAATATTTATAAATAATACTCTTATTAGTTATAGATACATTTATTAAAAAATTTGTGCCATAAAGGACTATGGCCTTTTCTGATTCCTCAATTTTGAAGCAAGGCAGCTTGTTTAAAAAACAAACAAACAAACAAACAAAACAAACAAACAAACAAACAAAAAAAGTCAGGCCTTCAAGGCATGGATGAATGAACAGATGGATGGAACTCAGACATCTCAACAGGTGTCTTTTTTGGCCTGCTTGGACAGGTCAGGAAGGATTACCAGGAATACTGCCCCTAGGTAGGGCCCCCCTGGGTTCTGGTTGAAAGGACAAAGGGCTCTGCTCTCTCTGCCTGGTGAGACCAGGGGAACTTGGTCTCCTGTACTGGGCTACGTGACCTGATGCAATTGAGAAGAAGGGATTATGCAACCTTCCAGTTGAGAACTCAGTGCTACACTACTTGGAATGCACTAATTTTCCAGATTACAGTTTGAGTGAGGGCACACAGGGAAAATCCTTTGTTCATAGGAAAATCCAAATAATATATTGTCATGATAATCGGTGAGATTCTTTTTCAAGGACCTTCCCAACCAAACCAGGACATTTGAGCACCATATACCTGGGCTAGGCAGAGAGGCAGAGTCTACTTGTTTCTACAAAAATTACCACTACAGCTGACAGCAGTAACAATGAATGTTACTGCTTGAAAATATTAAAGCCTTGTGACTCATCTGTATTTTGCCTATACTGCCTTTGTTCCAGTCACATCTGGCTGGAATTTTCCCTTATAGAGCTAAGAGATGAATATGCTGAATTTGTTGGAGAGATTTTATTTTGCTAGGGAATTCTAGCAGAAAGTTGTCGTGCTACTTCATGCAGAGATAGCAACATGCCCAAGATGTAGTTTCATTAAGTTTGTGAACTCTGTATTATCTGTGGCTTTCTTGTTCGATACCAACTGTGATTCAAGGACTTAAAGCACTGTGCCATTTTCATTTTCATTTCAGGATACATTGCTTAACTCTGTTTTCTTTCCTGTTAAATTTCCATGTGCTGTACTTGATCCTTGTCATCATAAAAATTCAATCATGATTCATGCGCTTAATTGCTTGAACATTTGGCTTTAAAAACACTTTCATGATATTGAGTGATCCTTCAGAGAGCATCATTAGCTCAGATATACAGCTCATAAATTTGTACATTTTTTCCTTTCTTTGCTGATGTCTATTCAGCAGATTCCTTTACCACAACATTCAATTCCTCCATGTAATCCCCTCAAGTATTCACATAGCATCTGCCTTTTGTATTATTAATATTGCTATTGTTTGTCTTCCGGGAAGAGTAGTTAATTAGGAAAAATAGAAAAGTCTCTTTAAATTGATGTATTATTTTATCATAGTAGTTTTACCACATAATAAATACAAAGGGAGCCATAGAAAAATATTGCAGGAAAAAAGGAAAATGTTATATAGAGATGGAAATTATTAAAATAGGCCCAACTACCAACATACTAGACCTTCATGAGAACTGCTATTTACCAATGTTTTTTTAAAACAACCACACAATAGTTAAAGACAGCAAAGTGAAGCCCACAACATATAAGAAATGTCAAAATTAAGGTCGTCAATGAAAACTTAATTTTTTTCTGATATTTTTGTGTCTCATGACACAGTCTGAAATGACTTCAAATTACTATTTTCTATGGGATTGTCCAATGTGAAGGAAGGACCTGTCCTGTTGTGAGAGGCACAGTTTAATAAATGGGATTATTTATTTATTAATAGACTAATTACTTATTCATATGATTATTCATCATTAATTATTTATTCATCATTATTACTAAATATTTTAATAAAAATTAGTAAACCATACTATTGGAAAGCTCTATTACATGAGAAGTGCCCTTTCTGTATATGGGAGAAGACACAGAGAGCTGGACCAAAGTACTTGGTTATATAAGCAAGGGTTGCTACATTCAAGCTCCACTGAAATAATTAAGCACAACTTTAATTCTGACAGTTTTTAACATTTGAATACTTCTAACATTTGAGTACAATACTTTTTGGCTACCATTGGTAATTCAGAATGGCATTGCCAGCTGCAACTAAATTCTATATTCTATACCTCATCAGTTTATGAAATTCACATTGTGCTTAAAACTCTGTAGTGTCATGTAGCCAGCCATGTTATACACAGAGACACTTCCTTTGGTGGCATCAAGAATGATATAGAGGGATTGGTATTTGGCAATACTGAAAGTGGATTGTTCCCCTTATGGCTTCACAACTCTCGATGCTGAACAAGAGAACTCCCTCAATTAATCATGATGTTTGCTCTCAGTCTTATTCTTTTCTGGTAATTACACCACTCTGAGCTATTAATGCTGAGACCACAGCGCAGTTCATAGCTATACATGTCAGACTTCTGGCAAATGTAATTCTTCCAGAGCAAGATGTGGTAGCAGAGAAATGGGATATTCCTGTGAGTCCAACCTAGTGGTATGCTGTACATATAGGAAGCTTGTCTTAGATTTACTACATCTTATATTCTGCTTGATTTTTTACAGTTTTACAGAAAAACCCACTCTGGTTTGGTTTTTTTTCCATATGGGCTTGATGACATCAGTGGTTAAGAATATGTAGCACCACGATATGGAGGGGTTTGGTTGTAGAGATTACATATTAGCTATTGCTGCAGATAAGTAGATGGGAGTACAGACAGAAGGATGGACTCTGCTGTGCCTAGAGTGGGACATATGTGTGTTTTTGTTGGTGGGAGTTTTTTCTTAGAGAACATGAGATGAGACCTGCCTTTCTACAAGACCACTTGACAGCAGAAGAGCTAAAAAGAGTAATTTTGACTCCTGCCTATTACTTATGAGGGAGTAAACTTTGGATTATGGCTATGTGTGAGGATGATGTAAAATGTAGGCACCTTTCAAGCAGTAAGATTTCTTTGAAACCTTTCTGTAAGCTGAAGCTTGCAGTTTCTCATAATATGCAGCTGATATCTTCCAGTAAGTGCAAAACCTGATTGTAATGCCTGACTGAAAACACAAAACTTGACTCTTTTTCTGTCCATGACAGTTCTTCGCTTGATAGCACATGGCTACACCCGCACAAATCTCTCTCAAATGAATTCAAGTGCAATTCAATAACTTGACAAATAAATCATTCTGGCAGCTGTTGTCTTCTGTTAAATCACTTCATTCTTTCCAGAACTGATCATATTTTAATAGCTGTCTTCATTTTGGCATGGGTTTCCACACCCTGAGCCACTTCCACCAAGTACAAGGCCAAGTTTATGGCTTGAGAGTAAATTTAACACCTAATCTGGATGTGCCTATTCCTAAATGTGTATATGTAAACAAAATTTAATTTGGAGAAATATGTATATTAATCCCTGCCTTAAGTATGAATACTGTCCAGGTGATCTAAGCAATGGTCAGGGTTAGGGGAAAGCTACAAGGACAAGAAGAGAGGACATGCTCCAGGCAATTCATCAGAAAGCTCATAAGACTCCATGAGTCTTCTTCAATTCAGCCCTTCTGGAAGTGCCTCCAGGGCCTCTTTGTTAGTGTGTGTTTTCACTGGTGTACACAGAGCAATTTCTGACAGTTTTGATGGAGAAGAAAGGTTAAGTGGATGGCAGAGCTAGGAGGTTCTGGATTCCAGTGGCTTCTAAGTATATTCTTAAAACTGAGTATGTGTGAGCTTGTTGGAGCATGTAAATGGAAAGCCCTAGATCAGTCAGACTCATGGGAAAAAAACCTCCCCTCTGAACAAATGTGCATCCATGTGAAAGTAATGACTTTAAAAATATTTGGCATTTGCATATATGATACAATGCTGAGTAGGGAAAATTAATTTCCATAGCTCCTATCATCTGGCATTTTTGAAGAAGCCTGAGCTTTTCTTAGCACAGCTGCCCTCAGGGTGTGGCTGAAAAGTGAACTTCAAGTTGTTTCAGGCTTTCCACTAATACTTTCTCTAAGCAGGAATCCAAAGGATTCCCGCTAACTCCTCTAAAATGGCACTTTTAAGTTCCTCCTGTTTTCAAAGGTGTACATGAATATATCACAGGTATCATCTACTTATGTGTTTGCAAAAGATGTGAAAGTGGATTTTCCCTTATCTCATGTTTGATTAGTTACTTACACAAGGTATGCATAAAGAAGTTGAGACATATGATTTTTTTTTAGTGAGTGCACTTATCTATTAATCACTTAAAATAGTAGAAAACAAAATAATAGAATTTTTAAAAACTTAGAGTAATTTGGAGATTACTTAGTATAAACAAGAATATTTAATCTTCTGTCTCACCAGACAGGAGAGGATTTCTCTTGGACTCTGAGGCTGAGAAATAATGCTTCTTGAGCATTGTTATTCTTGAGCTTCTTGACCTCTTTCAGGCCAGTATCTCAGAGAACACCCCTAACATTCATTGGTGTTGCTTTACCGACTCTTGCAGTTTGGTACAAGACACACCAACCAATTTTTACAAAATAACTTGCTCAGGGTGGTTTTCAAAACATCACTGTGTGCTCACCAGGTGTAACAAGGAGGATAAGGAAGGGGAAGGACAGTTGCTGGAGCCTTATTTCCCAGCAGACAGCAGAGCTGATCAGGAATGCAGGAGAACATGCACCCCAGCAGAGAGTGTGACTTCCTGGGGCTTCTGTTACAGCAGCACCAGCTATCACTGCCCTCAATACAGAATACCTATGGGCCTTTGATGCCCTAATATTTATGGCTTTTACAAAGTCTCTGACATTATCCATTTTTGAGGCTGCTGTTGGCACACTGCTGCCAAGTCACTGTCTCTGCTGTCTGGTACAGTTCAGTTTAATTTGATCATCATAGGAAGAAAGCAGATCAGCCCACTGAAGAAACATCAACATTTTATGACCTTGTGGATCTGTAATGAAGCTGTAGCTCCAGTGCTTATAGGTTAGACAGCTCAGTGCTGGGGAAAAGAGTAGTTTAAGCAAATTTTTTAAATCCAGAGTATCTAACTCCAGTTAGGGATATAGGTTTGGTGGTGGAGTGCATAATACATATATTGACTTTTTAAAATAAATTATGTCAACTGGTATAAAGGAATAAAGTTCCATTTTCTGTTCCTGTGATGACTCAGTACTTGACAAGTTGTTTTCCCTAGTTCCCAAGGTAAAAGAAGCAGCTGCCTTTGGCCCTCACCTGGCACAGAGGAAAATTCCAGTGTCGAGACCAGAGCAAGAAGGTGGCTTATTTTTATCATACAGTGTTTGTTTTCCTGTGTATTGTATCTTTTTGTGACAAACTGTGTTAGCCAAGTCAGAACCACTTTAAAAGCCTTTAATATAAACCAAAGATTTTGTGAACATGCTGGAGACAGTATCTGACCAAACTATGCTACCAGTTCCAACGTGTCTTTTTCCAAATGTACTTTTACTGTTTATAACCCTGCATAGAAAGTTTTCCCCACATTAGAACTTGACTTACAATTGAATTTCACTTGAATAATTTCATAGTCATGAAAAAATTAAGTAGCTTATATTGTCTATAAAATGAAAACATCTTGCATAGCACACAATAATCTTAAAAAACAAAATAGACATATGTGCTGGTTGACATTTTTTCCAATTTAGAAAGCAGTAGTCTCAGAAACAATGGATTTATACAACGAAGCTCTGTAAATGCCATACACTTCATGTCTCTGTCTCTTGATAAAATTCATTAAAATAACAAGAAGGATGCTTCTTTCTGAGGGAATACAAATGGCTGATGTATTACTCTTAATTTGATCTGTCACGCTTGCATTGCAGTGTTCATTTGTGTGTGTAATGCTTTTCATGTGCAAGGTCATGAAGGCCAGGCCGTGGTGTGCTCTGGCTGACACCCTTTCCAGTGTGCTCTAAAAGTCAGCTGATCTGGGCTATTCCCAGCTCCATGTAGTTGGAGTATCAGGTGCTGGTGTAAGGGATTCTTCTCATGGGATGCCAGTTTCTCCCAATGGATAGAACTGGAACTTGAGCCGATTGCAACTACAGCAGTGAAATAAATGGAGAATAAATGGAGAAATAAATGGAGAGCTCTAAAGCTGGAAGATCTCAAACAATTCCTGATGCTAGAGTTCACAGCATTAACAGCTCCACCTATACTTGGGGATTTGCAGGGACTTAATATACAGAAGTCACAGCATATAAATTCATGTGTTGATGCAAGTAAAAAGATACTGAACTAAAGAAAGAATTACTACATAAATTCTAATATTTTGCTTTTTTGCAGTTTCATCTAAGTCAACACTATCTGAATTCAGATTATAATTTTAGAATGATCTGTACATTCATAAGTATATGAATAAAGAGCAAACTGTTTTAACAGTACTTAGGATATAGTGCTCCTATTATCTCTGCCAATTTTTTTTCAGTTGATTGCAGCTTCAGTCGAGGGGTTTGTGACTGGAAACAAGATGCTGATGATGACTTTGACTGGAATCCTGCTGATCGAGATAAAGGTATTTAAATATGTGCTATCGAAATAGACTTTGATTTGATGGCCTAGCCCCTCCAAAAAAGGAGGTGGGGGAGGAAACAGAATCCAGGATTTTTCTTTTCTATCAGTGGGTTATCTTTATAAAAAAAAGAAAGGAGGTAGAGGATGCTAGACATGGATATTGTTTCTCTGAAATGTCCAATAGCAAATAGTAATTGCCAACATATTTCAACACCAAAAAAAAGTAAGAAAAATTATTAGAACATAACTATTAACTATTCAGAATTGCAAACTAAAAGGCAATGGAAACCTTATCAGCTATGTGTTGTGTCTCTCCAAGATTGGTAGGACATTTAATAACACATCTGTCATTTAGATGGATGTGGCAATGTAATCACCCACGTGGCTTAAATATTACTGGGATAACTGCTCAGAAATCTCAAACTCTGCAAGACAAACTCAGAATAAGCCAAGGGCAAAGGGCCTATTCAAGAGCAACCAATATGTGAACAGCTAACAATGTGAGTCTGCTAAAACCTGAGAAGCAGCTCTATGACAGCAATGTGGGGCTGCTAAGTGGGTGTACATAAAAAGGTGGGGCTGGACAAGTTTGTTTGGAAGGTTCTCTCTTTCCCTGAGACACAGAAACGTTGCAGAAGTTGCTGCAGATCAGTAACAACCAGTGGATCCTACAGATCCTGCAGGCTGCTTACACCAGTTCCCACATGCACATTCTCTCACTCTTCTGTCAGAGTCTTCCCATGTTAGTCTTTCTTCACTAATCCTTCCACTCCTCCTACTCCATATGATTCCCTAAATCCCTTCTCTGTGCTGTCACTTCCAGGAAAACTTTACCCTGGCCTTATCCTGTCTCCCTGAACTTACATCTGCTGATTATGACATCATTTATGGCCCCAGATGTTTTATTCCCTTAAGACTTTGTGTGTGTCTGTCATTTCATTGGTCTTCCAGGGCCTGGGAAATAAGCAGTCAGTTCCCTTGTGAATTTGTCATCAATGCAGAGGACAGTGGAGAGAATACTGAGCTAGCTCAAGTTCTGAAATAATCTGACCACAGAGGAACAGCAGCACGTTTCAGACTGTTGCATTTGAATAACAGATGGTTTTGCCTTCAAAAGATAGTGCAAGGAAGAATGCCTGTAATTGCCAGTGAAATATGAACTCACCTCCTCTGTAAACTGGTCTGACTTCCAACAGTACAAGTTTGTTCCTTGCTAAGTGCACTCCCTGCTGCTTTTCTCCAGTGTGATTTTAAATTATTCAAGTAAACTAACTTCATCTTCCCCTTATTTTCCTAGCAAACATGTATTCGAATTGCTAATAAATAACACAAGTGCATTAAAGATTATTTTTTAAAATTTTCTTTTTACAAGGTGATGGCTACTACATGGCAGTTCCAGCTTTTGTGGGGCACAAGAATGATATAGGGCGTCTAAAACTTCTCCTCACTGACCTCAAACCAAAGAGCAGCTACTGCTTGATTTTCAGTTATCGGCTTGCTGGTGACAAAGTGGGAAAGCTTCGAGTGTTCCTGGCAAACAAAAAAACTGCTCCTGTCTGGGAAGAGAACAAAGGAAAAGATGAAAAGTGGAGAACTGGAAAAATAGAGATATTTCAGGGGGCTGAAACAACCAACAGTGTAAGTATAACACAATTTATAAGCCAACCACCGTAACCAACACCCCAGTTTAATTTCCTAATCCTCAAGTTCCACCAACTGTTTTATAGGCATCAGCAATCAAAAGGCTTATGTGAAAAGGGAAACAGGATCCCACATTTTAGGGGACATAAAAGTTATCACCTGATTCTAATTTCAGAACTGAATCACCCCAGTTGGTTAGAACACTGATGCTGGCAATTCTGTCATTTTGTAAAAATACTGCAGCACATCATAAATTAACACAGGTAATCAAAATCTGCCCTTAATATCCCATGCAACAGAAGCATACATACGTGCCTGGAAAATGAAAAGTTTTCATTTCAAAGAAGAGGATGCTCTCAAACCACACTAAACTAGACCATTAGAGCAAAAGGAGACATCATATATAATCAAAGGGGGGCCATCACTTTAGGAGCAGGGCATACCAATAGGGAACACTATGCACTGATGTATGCCTGAAAACTGCCTCAATCAGGACTTCAGCCAGTTTCTCCTTGAAATTCTGGGGCCGGCTTTCCATTTGTGTGATGGAACATTTTCAGTGCTGTGTAAAGGCTTCTACTGTATAATTGAATACAGTGAACATAAAGGAAATGCAAGCCCTTTTCAAGGTCCTTTGCACAGCTGGAATGATGTAGAAAAGCCCTTAAATAAATGAGAATCAGACTATTAAATAAAAAACCCAGACATCCTATTAAAAAAATAATCCTCCTCTTTGAGTATAGTATGTGTACTATGTATAATACATAGAAGAGTGTGTAAATATGTATAGAATATACACACAAAACCCGAGGATACAAATAGATCAGAAATGAAGAGTTATAATGTCTTCAATAAATGAAATGTATGAGTATCACATGCTGTGACAAAACTACATTATTATAAGAGGATTTTACTCAATTTGCATTTTTTTACAGTAAAAGTAAGTAATCTTATTAAAGTAATCCATCTGGTATTGTAAATCTGTGCAGAGGATTTTAAATCCAGTTCGAATAATGCACAGAAGCTTTAAAAATGGCAAAGATTCAAGTCATTAAGTCCTGTGTTGTATTAAAATATTCTCCATTTAGAGCATTATAACTAATTAAGAGTTGCTAAATGGCTGGATAAACTACATTTTCACCCTTAATTAATATCTTTTCTTATGACAGGTCACTTTTGAATCAGAACGTGGGAAGGGAAAAACTGGAGAAATGGGAGTGGACAATGTTATACTAATTTCTGGTCTATGCCCAGAAGATACCTGATAATGGACATTTGAGTAAACCAGATTTAAATCTATTTTTCACATTTGCCTTATTAGTAGTGTATTTCTGTATTCTTCTTAAAAAAACCCAAAAGAAACCTATAAAATTGTGCCTTGAATCTAATGCAACAATGCAAATAGAAAAACTGATGTGCAAGATGCAGATTATGCTTTTTTAATGAGTTCTTCTAATTTTAATACATGCATTGAGTGTAATACTACTGTATTTTATAATTCAAGGTCAGGGTTTCTGAAGTATTATTTGTCTAGCTTTTTTTACAAATTCTACATGCTTTTATTGCTTAAAAATCTTCTCGAGGCTCTTCATTAGTCTTCTATTTCATTTCATTTCTTCTACTCCATAAGAACATAAAGCAGTGTTTAAGAGAATGTTACTACTTCTGGTGACATAATTAACCTCTTGGTGGGTATGTTGTTCCAAAAATCAATATCCATCACGGTGTATGCAGCAAGGCAATCACACACAGAGCCAAGATGTTTGTTTATTTAAACACTTGTGCAAAGGTGGGTGCCAGGTAATTCCACAAAGCCAACACACCAAACAGAAATGATGACCACTATTTATATGTTGTTAATCTTGATATATTCCACTTATCTAGTATATATTCAGTATTTACTGCTCTACTATTGCTGAGCTGTGCTGAGCTGGCTTCTTATCTTGGGCAGCCTGGTGGCTTTCAGTGTTTACTATTGCATTATTGCTGAGCTGTGCTGGCTTTGTTAATTTCTTTTTATCTTGGGTGTCCTGCAATAGCACACCCCTCCTCCCAAATTTTGTCACCCCTCTGGGTCTGTGGTCTTTGAAGCATGTCAGGCCCTGTCAAACTTCAATAAAGTAATTCTACTCACAAATAATTTATCATAATTTGACATGAGATAAATATTCATTCTATTGAACAAGTAGGAAGAAAGTGAAGACCTTCATTTCCTTTTTGATGGAGCTAAGCAAGTTGTAAGTGGATTCATGTCTTTGAGGAATATTTTCATTACCAATAAAATATGTAAAATACCTTGATTGTCATCAGTGTCTTTGAGTCACAAAAATCAGTGTTAAGAAATGATCCCTTTACAATTTTATAAGCATTATATGTTCACCATTAGCAGATGATATTACCAACTGGCAAGGAAAAACAAGTGGAAAAAGAATGACCCATTATTAATGTTTAAGAAGCTTCACATTATGTACTGACCTTCAGGAACAAAAGGCTCCTGCTGGATTTCAGGCCTACTTTACCCCATTAGAGGTGAGAAAGAATGATTTTCATTGTCCGGGAGACAGTATGACCTAGTGACCATAAAATAAGGCTCCTCTTACACAATTGAAAAAAATAATCTTTGTTGTGAGTTCCTTCATGACCCTTCAAACATCAACAAAAGAAGTGGGGATTATCCACCCTCCCCAGGAGCAGAAAGGTGAGCAGAACTTTTCCTCACAGAGCAGGGGCTGCCACCCACTGCCATGCTTGCTAGGCTCACAAGTGCATGTCAATGTACACATACACATTTCAGAAGGGACCAGAGTCCAGGATGCACCTTTTCTGAAAGGAAGTCAAATGACAATGCTGTGAAAGATAAGAATGTTATTTTTGTCTTGTGATCTCTGCAGAATGTACCTAATGGTCTGGATTCTAAGAGAACAGAGAAGACCATGGAAAAGTCCTGGTTCAGGCAATGTTCAGTTAAATATGTGTGCATCCACTTTCCTCTTGGTTAGCTCCGTGTATCCCCTTCCAGGCTGGCTGCTCACTGTTTATTATTAGTGACTCTCTTATTTTAGTTTTTGTATGAAGCAGGGTACATCCAAAAATGACTGGATAGAATTTTGTACTCTAACACTGAAGAATTTTGAAGAATTCAGCCTATACAAACCCAAGCTTTTAAACAAAAACACTACACCAGTTCAAACACCTTGAATTGCACCCATGAAGCAAGTCAGGGATGCTTGAGAGATTTCTTGTTGAAACACAGTATTTTTACACTGTGCACACAGCTGAGGAAAGAGCAGGCAAAACTGAAATATCTGGAAAGTTTCCAATAGCTGTGTATGAGTTTTTTTTTTTTGGTAGAACTGGTTCATGTTACAAAACATGCTCTGGGAAGCATACATGGACTTCATCTTTGACATGGGAATCTATCTCCTGGTGTCTTTGGAGCTGCTGAGGAAATTGCAGAAAAAGGACTTGGGAAAAGCAAACTTTTAAGGGCAAAGACTCTGGTAGCTTCAAAATGAGGGCAAAGTTCCTTCAGTATCAAATTGGATGCTGACTGTGATTGATCTCAGGATGCCTGAATAACCTCACAGTGAGGCAGGAAAGTGAGACAAGTATTTTTTTGGATTCACTTCTCATTGTCTGCCTCTGAAGTTGAACTATTCTTACAGAAGATCAAAACAAATGACAGTTCAGTTTTACTGAAGGAAAATTCTGTGTCTGGCTTCAAACAGCAATAATTTATGCAGCATCTCTAAATACTAAGAAGCCTAAGAATCATTACAGCTTTGAGTGCTGCAGTGTTTGAAGTGCAAATGATGTATATATGTGGAGCAAACTAAGTCCACCTAAAAATGTGCATCTGGGCATTTCTTGCAAGGGCAGTTACCGGGCATAGATAGATAAATACTGCCTGTGGAAGGCATCATATCTAAAGGGTATTCACTCAATACACAAGCAACAGAGAGTAAGCACAACGAATATGGAGCTAATATTTGTTTATTGTTGGTTGAGTCACAGCCCATCACGAATCACCACTGGGACCAATATTTTAGTGGTAGAATTCCATCCAAAAGTCAAGTCAAAAAGATTTTCTATTTCATGGAATGAATAAGAAAATTATTTGCACAGATCAGTGCCAACTAACTGCAATAGCTGCCATAAGGACTTCTGTAGTAGATGCAGAAGCAGTGTCCCATTTGTTTGTAATGGATTATCATACACAAGATAGCTTGCCTCATAGCAGACCGTAATTCTAGCATAAGATCTGAATAGAAAAACTGAAATCTTTTTTGTTGTGAATAAATACAAAGATAGCTTCTGCAGATGCAACAGAATAAATCCATTCTGTATAGAAAATCATATAAACCACATCAGTGCATCAGAAAATTAACTGGTGTTGTTTGCAACTTTCATTCTGAAAATGGAACTGCTAAGGGCAAAACCTACATGTTTCTTCTTCAGATAAAAACAGTTAAAGGACATATTATGTCTATAGTCATTACTGCTTCAAAATGTTCCTGACAGTTTTCCATTACTGTGAAATCCATTTTCAGCACAATTATTTTAAAGGAAAATTAACTGCAGGGGAAACTGCACTGGGAGTATTTGAGCAAGCTAAAGTTATGCTGTAGTCAAGTGGTTTGAACTTTGATAACATCATTTCTAACTCTTAAGTCTGATAACACACTTTAGAGACTACTGTGTCTGCAAGTTAATGGGGAAAAAAAAGAGCTTCTAGCTAATTGCCCAAATCTATATTGTATCCTTCAAAAGCTACTTAACAGATGTGATCACTTAATCTTGAATGTTGTAAAAAAAGATTTGAACCACTTTTCTTCGGCTGCCAAAGGAACTAACAGAGGCATTTCATTTTGACCACGGTGAATACATGGAAATGCTGAGGCACGTTCACAAAAGATGGTTATCTTTTAACCTGCAGTTGAAAGGTTTTGAAACATTTTCCAGCTATTACATGTTATTTTGATTATTGAAAACTGATTCTGAAATGCAGTTTTTAGGGATCAAAAAGATCAAGATAATGAAGAGAGGTTTTCAGTAACTGCTGTTCATATTTACTTCATAATTGCTATATTGTTAATGACATTCATACAACTGCATGTGCTGGAGGTATTGTAACTCATGACAATATATTAATGAAAATTAATAGCAATGAAGTGTAAGTAATTTACTTGGTCATATGTGCAACTGTTACATTAAAGCTCATCACAGTGTAAGATTTTTAACAGAAAAGAATTTCTAATTTTAACAGTTACTAACCTCTCAAATACCTGACTTTAAAGCCTGACTTCAAAAAAACTAGACATACCTCTCTCAGACCCTGCCCACTTCTTCAGAAAGGGTACATTATACAACCGTTGAGAGAACTGATTATTAATTTTTTTTTATTTGGGCAATACTAAGCTGGGGAATATTTAGCCTTCTGTGATTCAGTGATTTCTATTTTTTTAATAGCCCGATACTCTGAAAACCTCTCAGTTTCTCAATATTTCTGTAATGCTTTATACCAATTTCTATTTCAGATATACTCTTGAGCAGAAACTTCTCTTTCAACAGATTTGAGAAATCATTTTAAAAGTGATCCTTTTAGGTCCTCAGATAAAAGCTAACTTAAATCACACATTTAGAGCGTTTTATTAATTAATCTAAAATGAAAGGATAATATTTCAATATGAAAATAATACAATATATGATAATTAGTGTATTTAATTCTGACAGAAATAAGGTCTGAGATAAAGGAAACAGCATGTCCCTAGGTGTGCCTTAAAACAGCATTTAATTCATTTTTTCATATGCTTCCTTTTGCTTCCATGAAAAGATGGTTCTTCTCCAACAAGTAGGATGGTTTGCAGAAGCACTAAATAGCCCCTCAGGTATGTTCTGGCAGAGCCCCAGCCCCAGCTCTCCCTCAAATGATTCCCATGAAGAGCTTGGCAGTCAAAATGCTCCAAGAATCACTCTCAGCAGGCAGTTCACATGCAGAAGTGCCACTTTTTTGTTGTTGTCGTTTGTTTTTGTTGTTTTTTGTTGTAGAGGAGGTGACGTTTATTTTTCTGCAGTTCGTTCTTTAGAAAGACAGTAGAAAAGTTAGCAGCTCATTCAGGCACTTGAAATCTTTGTCCAGAGCTGTCTGCCCTGCTCCAATGCTTTCTGCTGCTGTACAGGGCTTAACTTTGATGCCCAAAATCTGTTTGCTGAACGGGACACCTCTGGAGGCAGTCAGTAAATCTGACTTAGGCAGATAAAGCAATCAACCAGACTCTGGCTTTGATTTCAGGTTGATATCAGTTTAATGTTAAATCCCTGGGGTTTGATTCACTGCAGGTTATTATAGTTAATGTAATCTCTGTGCTTTGACTCACTGGAGTATTATATTTGCTTGCTCTATTTGCCATCTTAATTTATGGTGTTTTTGTGCACTGCACAAGGATTTGTCTTCCCCCTTGAAAAACTACTCAATTAAAACTATACAATACCATAAAAAATCAGAAGTCACAAACATGGTAAGATGGTACAAAAATGATAAAAACTTGTAGAAATACATGCCAAAAAGTAATTAAAAACAATATATTTCAAAATCACCCACAAAAAACCCCACTATCCTCTCCTCAAGCATTAATTTTATTCTTAATTAAGTAATGTTAACAGGTGATTTTAAAAGTGCTAGAATAGATACTGTACTCAAGAAAGCCACATGTTCACTTACAGGGAATTAATCATTAGCAGCACCTTCCTGCCCAGGATGTAAATATATGGGAGTCCTAATTTTCTTTGTCTTCTTTAAAATTGCCAGTATTTTAAAATAGTCACCCTTTGTAGAGGCAAGGGGACACCTGTAGACTGGCCCAAGTATGTGCACCATTGAAAATGCATGTGAAGGTGTGAATAGCAAGATAATAATGTTTGCATTTATGGTTCAAGAGAGTTAAACTGAAAGGTGGCTGCAAAGAATCTTGTGATACTGGGTGACTGTGCAAGCAAATGGGATATGAAAATTAATTGTGGGTCACCACAAGTAATGGAGTAAGAATAAATAATCAACCTTTTTTATATCTATATAGTCAGTGGCTCCAAATTAGCTAATACCTCTAAGGAAAATGGTCTGAGAATGACTGCATTTTTTTCTGGAAACTCACTTGCACTGAAAAAGATCCAACATATTTTTTCCCCTATTTCCTGCAGTAGTGTAGTGGTAGAACACAGGATCACTTTGTAGTTGATCTACTTGCTGCTTCCTTCAGGAGGAGAGTTGACGGACTAACATCATTGTCACTAGAGTTTGAGAGCTTTCTTTAATATCCAATAACTACTTCAAGAGCACCGTGTGTATGTAAACAATCCCAGAGCTGCCACAACAAATTCATATTTGGTTCACTAACACTAGACTGGTTCACTGCCTATGCACAGCAGAAAAGGAGACACAGAGAGAGACAGCTGCTTATCTCAATTTCCCTCAAGTGAAGTACTCTTCAACATTTAACTAAGCAAGTTACTCAAGATAGCTTCATAACACTCCACTGACTCTGGCAGAATTTCTTCATATTCAATTTCAGGTCTTCCAGGTGGTATGATACCCCCACCATGTACTGGAACTCCTGCCAGGAGGAAGAGCCAGGAAACACATGGGAAATATCTCTCATCAGTGCTATCCAGTTAACTGTATGTGCATCATCCTCATAATCCTAAATTCAGCACGTTCCAGAAAACACACAGGAAGACCTGGAAATAAACAGTATGGGCAACCCTATGAGAAGAGCTGAACAGCATTACTGCCAAGCTCACACACCGCTCAGTGCTGGAGGCTTTATCTCATCACACAGAAGCAGCATCAGTTCAGCACCAGCCTAAGCAAATCCAGGGCCTCATCCTCCCTCTCAGAACTTGATCAGAGCCTAAAAATGTGAAAGTGACTCTTGAAATGAACAGCCACCCAGGAAGTCACTCTTTGTGTGAATCAACAAACTTCACAGCCTGTGATAGAAAGTACTCTTATGAAATGGAATCTGAGTCCCAAAGTATGGCCCAGTTCTTGGATTTTCAGAGTCTATAAATACGACATTTATATAGGATTCCCTTCCACATATCATTAAGGATGGAGATGAGTGCTCAAATCACTTTGGTCCCTATTTAATTTCATTTTATTTCATTAGAATGCTTTGCTTCATGGTTCATATTATGGGTCTGGTTTTTTTTCCTCACTTGCTAGTAGAAAGGTAGGGAGCCTTTTCAAGAACAGAATTGCATTTCTAAATTTTGGCTTTTTTTCTGGGAACTCTAAAATCAGTACAGACTTACTAACAGGATAGCCTTTAAACAAAGAACCCTTAAACAACTGAAGAAGGTTCTCCAGGAAGAATTAACAGTATTGGATCATGAAATTAATGTCACAGGTTCTATTATGACATTAACATAGCACACAGTTTTTAAAATAAAAATATGTAAAAATTATTTTATTAATAAATAATGCAAGTGCATTTGGTCTTGGGGGTTTTTTTGTTTGTTTTTTATTTTGTTTGGCTGGTTTTTTTCTTTAAAAAGAACAGTTGTTTTAGAAAAAAAGCAAATTACAGAGGTTTATTTGAAGCACATACTATTCTCTACGGGAACCTTATGATGCACCAACATTTTTCCAAACAGTTCTCTAGATACTCAATACTTTACCAGCTGGCAGAATATCTCCATCTGTTGAATAGAAGCCTATGCTTCTAGAAATGCAGATACCTATCACAGCCAATACTGAAGTTTCAAGGAAGTTATCACTGTTAGAGTAGCACTGATATTATCCTGGAAAACCATACAAACACAAAGACATACATATATATCATTACACACCTATACATACATATATGTATTAATTTAATGACTGTATAATTTTAATCATATTTCTTTTATTTGCTTTACTTCAGAGGTAATTGAGAAAGCATTATTGCATCTGTTCTATAAATGGAAAGTTGGAAAAATGATTTCTTATTCATTAGAGCAAAGACAATTAAATGGAGATGCCCAAACAGTCGTTTGAATGAGAGACCAGTCTCCAGGAGGGGCATACTCAGTTTTGATCCCATCTCAAAGGAGGGATAATCACAAGGAAAAAGCTACGCTCCCTTTTTGACTTCCTGCCAAGGGAGCTCTGTGCCTCTGTAGTAGGCAAGGCACTTTCTGCTGGGGACATAAGGAATCCAGTATGTACTGTTCTCACAATCACACAGGTACAGAAACACTAAAGAAAACTAGCATTTAAAGCCTTGGAGCCCCAAACTGACACAAAACTGTGAACTCCTGGATATAGCAATGAGAGCTGCAGCTGAATTCCTGACATACGTAAGCTGCAGAAATACTTCAAAATACGTAACACGTGTCACTGGACGACATGCCACATGTGAACTTGGAAGGTTCTCATCCTGTTCTGTTAGTATGCCACTGTGCCATTCCTGGACAGTCATGTTTCAAATTCTTGATCTTTTGTTTCATAAACCTCTTTGGCACAGTTTTTTTTCCCAATAGTTTTTTCCTGTGTGAGACACAAGGCAAAAAGGAAGACTTGATTTCAGCTGTGTCCTTCAGCTACTCAGGGCTAACCATTGTATCACATGTTCAACTCCTGAAGAATTCATGAGTTTGGCACAAACACATTGTGAGTGAAGAATTGAACAGTATAATGCAACCACTGCAGCACTAGCAAGGAAAGATTTGAGATCACTCAGGGACAAGCACTGAAAAACTGATTCACCACAATAATTTAATAAATTGCTTATTTAGTTTTTTACATCCTATATAACAATGCAAGGCTTTTTCTTTTCCCTGCATAGTTAGTAATGGTGACATTCATTACATCAAAATAAGGAAAAATAGGTCTGCAGTACATGATATTCTTGCCAAAACATATTTGGCACCTTCAGGTAGACAAAAATCTGATTACTGACAGCAGAGGGCAACACAGACCTCATAAGCGAATAAAACCAAAAACATGTATCAAAAAATCATACCAGCATTTTACTGTATCTGAGCATTTTACTGTATAACCCCCAGCATCATCCATAGATCTGCTGTAGAGTCAAAATTCTGGAAGTAGTAATCTCTTCAAAAATAATTATGAACACCTATGTGAACTACATGTTAAAGAAGAAAATGCTCCAACAAATACCTTTACTCTGACTAAACTACATCTGCTTTTAAAGGTTTACTGCATAATTGGACATATCTAGCAGACTTCATCATACCCAAAAGCTGTAACCCTGTGAAAATTTTATATTTATTTTCTTTAACTCTGTGTATACCAATAGATCCATTTAGCATCTAAAAGACTAGTTGGTTATACCAAAAGAAATGCAGTACCATGTTGAAAACATTAAGTTTTACAATGTTTTATCTTCTTCTATATTAGCCTTAGGTCTGATACTCGTTTACTTTGTACGTCACACTGCCTTTCCAAGCCGCGTTTGCTCAAGAAGGACCATATCATGACTGAGATTAAAGTTTAAAACCACATGAATGTCATTTATTTTTCATTCATCTTTGGGCTGAGAGGAGCATGATGGGGTTCCCCCAGGCAGGCAGACAGATACCAAATGAAGGCCATGCCCTGCACAGGGGCACCAGGGCAGCACCATAGTGTCCTTTCCAACCTTCAGCCACGTCTCGTGGCAGATCCATTCCCAAATTAGCCGGCAGCTTCGCTGCAAACTGTCCTCCCACCTGAGGCTGCAGGGGAGAGCAAGTTACTCCCACGGCTGCTGCCCTCTGGGGCGTGCTTTCACCCTGCGGCGGCCCCGGGGACAGGAGCCCACAGCGAATACACCTGGCACGGCCCTCCACAGCAGAGCCACAGCATCAGCTAGCTTGGAAAAAACCTGCGAGATCACCAAGTCCAACCGCTGACCCAACACCACCCCGTCAACCAGACCATGGCACTGGGCACCGCGTCCAGACCATCCTACACACCGACAGGGACGGTGCCTCTGCCACCTGCTTGGGAAGTCCATTCCAGCATCCAGTCACTCCTTCTGTGAAGAAATTCTTCCTAATGTCCAGTCTAAACCCCTCCTGGCGTAACTTGAGGCTACATCCTCTCATCCCGTCACTAGTCGCGTGGGAGAAGAGGCCGAGGCGCAGCGGGCTACGGTCTCCCGTCAGGTGCTTGTAGGGACTACAAAGTGTAAGGTCACCCCCAAGCCTTCTTTTCTCCCGGCTGAACAACTCGCGCTCCCTCGGCCGCTTCTCACAGGACACGTGCTCCCAACCCTTCACCAGCTCCGCCGCCCTTCTCTGGACACGCTCCAGCCCCTCCGTGTCCTCCCCGGAGCGAGGCGCCCAGAAGCGGGCACAGTAATCGTGCTGGCCTCAGGGGTGCCGAGTACAGGGGAAGAATCGCTTCCCTGGTCCTGCTGGCCACACTATTTCTGGTACAACGCGACGTGGTTTCTCTTTCCGGGGACACCCGGCCGCCCAAGGCCGGTGTCCGATAGCGCGCCGGCAGCGGCGGGCGGGCGGAGATGGCGGAGCAGGAAGCGGGCGGGCGGCGCCATGTCGGGCCGCGCTGCGGAGGTGAGGGCGCCGGGCTGGCTGAGCGGGGCGTGGGGCGTGAGGGAGCAGCGCGGTGCGTTTCCCCAGGGGCAGCAGGAGTGCGGCCTGCCCCCCTCACTGGTGCCCGGGGAGCCGCCGCCCTTGCCTTGGCGCTGGCGGTGAGGTCGGGGGGAAGTCGCTGGAGGCACGAACCGCCCAGCCGCTCCCTAGCCCCGGTTTGCCCTTGAGCGCGGTGCAAGCCCCCGCTGGCCCTCGGGAACGGGGGGAACAGGGAACACCGGGAACAGCGTCCTGAGAAGCGAGGGTTTGGTAGGTGGGGCCGTGCTTGCGTTTCATCCTGCCCCGGCTGTGCAGGGCGGCATTTCGCCCCTGAGCAGGACAGCAGCGGGTCGGAATGAAGCTAGGCGGGTTCGGGGATGTGTAGCAGGAACGGGTAAAGGAGCCGGGCGAGGTTTAGGTCGGACATTAGGATGAATTTCTTCACCGACAGGGTGATTAGATGCTCTCTGGGTGGAATTAGATGGAATGGACTGCCCAGGGAGGTGGTGGAGTCACCGTGCTCGGAGGTGTTTGAGGATGTGGCACTAAGTGCCTTGGTCTGGCTGACAGGTGGTGTTCAGTCACAGGTTGGACTCGACGATCTCAGAGATCTTTTCCAACCTAATTAATTCGGTGATTTTTGTGAAGTTTTAATGAAGAATTTGTAGAAAAACACACAGAGTTAGCGTACCTGTAGCATTGTGGATCACAGTGTTTGTGCTGGCCCCCCCGCTTCCTTGGAAGCGAACACAGGCAGGTTTGCGGGCTGGTCGCCCCCAGATTTTCGTGGGCTGGTGACCGGGATCCAGGCTCCAGAGGTGATGCTGGTGGCATGAGCCTGACCCCAAACCTCGGCCAGACAAGCTGTCAGCTGTGGCTGGCTTCGACGCCAAGCGAATGTCATGTGCTTCCAGATACACAGGGCAGGGCTGCTGCTCCCCGCTGCTGTAACTTCCCTTCTGATTTCTACCGAAAGGCTGTAATTCCACTCACAGAAGAGGCTGACCTTGGAAGCTGCAGGATGGTTATCTGTAATGGTGCTATTACGGGAGTTCTTGATGATTTGTTATATTGTCTCCATGCAGCATTTTTGTCTTGAAATAAGACACATGCTGGCATGAATATAGAGAGGAGTTAGAGTTCATGCTTTTAAATGTAGTAGTATTTTAATAGTTAAAGAAATAAAAATCCATTTCATTTCGAGTGTTCTTCGCCCCTTGCTTGAACTGGTGCATCATGGGTCTTTGATCAAGACTCTAAAGCATTAAGAAATTGCGTACTTCCACTTTTAAGTGTTCATATTTTAGCATAAGGAATGTCAGCAGACACTAATAATATTTTACAGATACCATTTGTTTAAATCATGCTCTTTATCCATTCAGGATGGATGGTCTTTTCCAGAGCATATGTACTCTTCTGCATACAAAGAATTTCTTTTTAAAGGAAAAAAGTATTATAATTTTCTCAGTGGAAAACCTGTAAAACAACAAAGTGATATCTAATCTAAGTGTGGCCCTGACATGGAATGACAAATAGAGATCGTATAGAGCCAAGACTTAACTAAAAAAATGAATGTTAAAGCAATGAAAAGATAGTGTTCATCTTACAAATGGTGAAAAGCTTGCAAAGTTCATAAAGCATGTTTTTATTAATTACATGTTCCATTTTTATAATGAATTTGTCAGCACAGTTTTCCATAAAGAGACATTGCAAATGAAACATTTACCTTTTCTTGTAGTGTGCTAGAATTTAATTCCTTGCTAGATGTATATAAGAATAATCTTTGAAGCTATTTTGTCAAGGAAATTTGTTCAAGAAAAAGAATTGCTTATTTTTCTCCAAAATGATTAATATTTTCTTTCTAAAGTATTAAGTAAATGAATGTACTTTGGATGGATATATCTTAACTACATTTTTACTTACCGATTTAGGCTTCTGTCTTCAAGACAGTGTGTTTTGTTGGACTTCTGTGCCAGTGCAGAGCTCAATGAAAGAAGGAAGTGTGATCCACCTCAGGAAAGCTTTGTTTAGATTGAGGTTGTCCAGGTTTCAGATAGGTACATCTCCAAGAGAATATAAACTATATTTATGGAGGCTGAAAAATAGATGGACATGTAAGAAAGTTTAATGAGATCTCCACTGTTAAACCTGCAGCTCACAACATCATCATCTTCTCTGTAGGTTTAAAAAGTGCTAATTCTCCTTAGGTAAAAGAACAAGAAATTTAAGGCAAAATTACAAAATAGTGGAGGAAAGCTGAAAAGCCAAGAGTGATCACAAAAGGGAACATCTTTATAAGGGGAAGAATTTTCTTTTGTAGTTATAAAACAGTTTTCTTTTTGCAGTCTTTTTTAGTTACTATAGAACATTTAAAAGTCTGCATTTTTTTTGAAGTACTGGCTGCTGGAGCCATGTTGTACATAATATTGTAACCTTTCCTATTTGAAAAGGTGTAAACTAATCATTTTATCTGCGGTGGAAAGATGGGAAGACTAGAGGCTTACAACTTTAAAAGAAATGCAGAACATTTCCCATTTTTTTTTTTTTTTTTTTTACTTCTAAGAGCATTATAGTGTATAAACCAATCTCAGTGTACTGGGAATTTTGATTTCCCAGTCTTTGGAGGACAGTGTTATGGATGCTTTTTGTGCAGAGTCATTGAGTAGAGCAGCTGAGTGATACAATCCCAGTGGTGTTGAAAGAGCACTGAAACATTTAATGAACTGTTAGCTGTATAAGGCAATACAGTCAAAGTATGTTGAAGAAACTGGCTTCTGCTTGGAGATGTCACAGCCTTCCTGAAATTTCTTGGCTGGTTTGCTGTCTGAAGTGATTGGAAATATGAATATGAGCATTTTGCATCCATCCAGATGAACAGTTAGGAGACTAAACTATATTGCATTAAAATAGTTATTTAATAAACAATTACAATAATAAATAAGCAATAAACAATATCTAAATAAATAAATAAATCTGCTTAGATAATATTTCTGTTGCCAGGTATGTTTCTTGAGTGAGGAAGAATGTTTATAATATCCTCTTGATGTGGGAAGATAGTGAAACATTGTTCACATTGTCTGTCAGATTTAACAACAATTCTTTTTTGTTCTGAAATCTGTAACTGTTGGAAAAACATGAATGCTAAGAAATGAAGCAGTAATTTCACAAAATGCAAAAAACTTTTTCACACAGTGAAGTTTTGATTCAGTTCTGGTGAGGCAGGTGATGCTAAAGGATTGATACTAGCATTTTCTGCTTGGCTCAGCTTAGGTTTTGCTCTTCATGATGGAGACATGTTGGGAAAATGCCAGATGTATTTCTAACAAGCTTGGATTTTTATGCAGATGATAACCTGTACTCTTTAGCTTGCAGGAGACTCTGTTAATACAGAATCACAGAAATTATTGTATGGTTTGTGAAAAACTGTGCAGCTGCGCTAAAAGCCTGAATCTCATGATAAACTTTACTGTACCAGCTCAGCTTAATTATTGCAAAATATGCATCACAGTCTGTGTTTCTGCCATAGCTAGGTAGCATTAAGTCATGTCTGAGTCATCTGCTGAAGTTCCATTCAACACATTTCCTTTCCTTTGTATTGTCACTTGGGGCCAAAATGGGAGTTCATGTTTAGAAAATGTGCCCTGTGTGTCAAAAGCCTGACTTTTGACCTGCTTGAAGCCCCAGCTAGTACCTCATACTGACAAGTAGTGGAAAGTGGCTGAGAGAAAAGGGATTCCTCTGCCAGCTTTGACAAGGCTTTGTCATGAAAATTTGAAAACCAGAGAACTCCTTGGAACATTTCCGTGACCTTGTGCCCAAACTAGGAAATGGATTTTAGAATAAAGTTAGTTAATATTGAAAAATAATCTGGTTGTACTTTAGAGAAACCACACAAGTGTGTCTTTATGTGAAATGGTGTCACTTTTAAGGTAAATACACACCCACTTTATTTATACATAATTACCAATAAAACTGTTGATGACAAATCTCTCAGGACTATATATACAGTTTATTATTTCCCCCAAATCATATTGTATTAGAATGTATTGTGAGTCTGTATATCTGTCCAATTGTGGAAGAGATTACCTAATACCTGCACTTGACAGTTGTAGTCTGTAAATTCTTAAAAATAAATTCATTTTTTAACTCCTTAAAATTATTTTATTAACAAGGTCTGTAGTATCAATGAAAAAAAGGTTTCGCATCATGGCATAATGCATTACATGTAACATTTTCAGTGTCTCAATAGTTAACTACTTCATTCAGTAGAAAAATCCACATGGTTAAGGACGACAGGATATAGGAAAAGCTAAAATATCTTTCAGTGTGAATCAATTTAACTGTAAATTAAGTTATTAAAAGGAGCCATTAGCAAGGTAACGTCTGCTGGGATATACATCCTCTCTAACAGCAGCAGAGCATCCTAGAACTCGAAACAGCTGTAGCTATTCCGTTTATAAAGTATTTTCTCATTTAGTTTTTTGCCGTGGAACAAGTCAGGGTTTAATTCATCTGGTGTAGCTGTAATATATTGAACCTTTTCATGAGCTCCTGCATGTCAAACGAAGCCAGTGGCTAAGCAGTCTGATAAGGACAACAGCTTTTCCTATCTCATTAAATCCATTCATGTTTGATCTTATTAGAAAAATGTGCTGACAGCTCTGCATTGGGGTTGATCCCTGGGGCTTGAGAATTTCATTATGCGCTCTATTGATTGTTTTACTTTTTTAAAAAAAGAATATAAGAATTAAATTTTAATTAAAAATGGGGGGGGGGTCTAGAAGACGCACCTCTAAATAAGGATTAAAAATTTGCCTTGTAAAAGAGGATACTCTTCACATGAATGTGATACACTCTGCCATCTCTCATCTTCAAACTTGCTAATTTAGGGAGAAAGCTGTGACAGAATGATTTCACTGAGAGAAACACAGGGTCGAGACAGTATAGCTCCAGATTAGTTCGAGTGCTATAGTTCAAGCAGTCACTGATGTCAAAGATGCAGGACAAAGCTACTTCTCTATGTTAGCACTTCGTACTCCAGTGCTTCTGGATCTGTGAGTGAGAGGTGACTCTTGGTCAGTTAGATGTCAGTGGTCATGGACAGCTGGAAATTATACCGTTGTATTGCTCAGTTCTCATTGTATTCACTTAGCTTTATTCATGTGGCTATTCTTTGAAGATGAACTTCTGTCTAGTTCTGATTGTTTTAGGTGTGGGAGGTAGTCCTCTGGAGAGGCAGAAAGAGCTCTGATTTTTGCCAAGATGAAATAAAAGCTTCAGTAAATGGTTTCTTGGTGACATTGCTGATACCTGCTCTCCCAGTGTAGAGAGGATGAAGAAATGTTTTTGGGGTTGGAGCCTGGCTGTTAGAATTCTAATTTGTGCCTAGGCTCTTGAATTTCAAATAGCATTTGATAATTTTCATTTATATGGGATTTAGGTTGCCCAAAGTAAGCTGGTATTTCCAGGACTATGCAGTGCATCACCTCTGCTATAGCATTAACATTTTTTAACCCAATGTTTGCAGAACAAATATTCCACCATCTCAAGGTTTAACCCCAGCCAGCAGCCAAGTGCTGCAGAGCTTCTCATTCACAGCCCCACGAGTGGGACTGGGGAGGGAATCAGAAGGATAAAAACAAGAAAACTCATGGGTTGAGATAAACACAGTTGAATAGGAAAAGTAAAAGCCACACACATAAACAAAGCAAAACCAGAATTGATTCAGTGATTCCCATGGCAGGCAGGTATTCAGCCATCTCCAGGAGAGCATGACCCACCATGTGTAACAGGGACTTGGGAAGGCAAACTCCATCACTCCAAACGTCCCCACCTTCCTTCTTCTTTCCCCCACTTTATATACTGAACATGATGTCAGAGGTTCTGGAATATTACTTTGGTCAGTTGGGGTCACCTGTCCCAGCTGTTTTCCTCCAAATATCCCTTTCATCCCCAACTTCCTCACCAGTGTGGCAGTAGAAAAGGCCTTGTATAAGCCCTACTCGGCAATAACAAAAACATCTCCATATTGTCAGCCTGTGTTCAACACAAGTCCAGAATACAGCCTCATACCAGCCACTGGGAAGGAAATAAACTCTACCCTAACTGAAACCAGCGCACACTGTTAGGGGTACTTGGCTTCTGATCCTTGTCTGGGCTGTGGTCTGGATTTTTTTCCATAGAATTTCTTGGAGAAAAGCTCACCTACAGTGGAAGTTGGGATGAGGGAGAAGAGGACAGATATTTACCCTTCCAAGACCCTTTCCCAGGGACTGAATTTGCACCTAACAGCAGGTGTCTCAGGCTGGTTTTCTCTTACTTAGTCATTTTACTGTTTAAAAAATGTTCTGATTCAACTTGGCATTTTTACAGGATGGCCATATTTTAAACCTGAGGTTGCCTGATGTTTGGGGTTTTTTTTGCAAGCTAACTGGCTTACAAGGTTTTTATTGATTGTCATCATTTATTCTTGTACACACAAGCGACTCATTATACCATGCAGTCAGTGAGAGCTCGTAATGATTTGTCAAGAAAGTGCCTCATCAGCACAGCATTACAGAGTCTCATTGTAAATAGGAGCCTTGTAACCTTCAGTGTTTACTTTGAATTCAATCAGATGTTCTCATGCATATTTGGAAAGTCAGCACGGTCAGGTGAAGTCCCTGGTGACTGGAAAAAGGGAAATGTCACTTCCAGTTTTAAAAAGAGGAGAGGGAAAGATCCAGGGAACTACAGACCAATGAGGCTCAGCTCTGTGCTTCGGAAGAGCCTCCTCAAAGATGTGCTAAGGCACATAAAAGACAGGAAGGTACTTCAAAGTAGCCAGCATGGCTGGCATGTCGTGCCTGACCAATCTGGTGGCTTTCTGTGATGAAGTGACAGCAAGGAGTGACAAGGGAAGACTGAGCAATGTCACCTATCTAGACTTCTGTAAGGCCTTTATTATAGTACCACATGACATCCTTATCTCCAGGTTGGAGAGGCATGGATTTGATGGATGGACTCATTCATATTGAATGGATAAGGACTTTGCTGGAGGGATGCAGATAGAGAGTTGTATTTAGTGGCTCTATGTCCATGAAAAGGCTGGTGATGGAGGGTATCCCTCAGGACTCTCATGGGACAGGCACCCATTAATTCTTCATCAGAGACATGGACAGTGGCATTGCTGCACCCTCAGCAAGTTTGCAGATGACACAACAGCAGGACAGGATGCCATCCAGGGGGCCCTGGACAAACTTGAGGAGTGGGCCCACGAGCACCTCAACAAGGTGAGATTCAAAAGTGCAAGGTGCTGCACCTGGGTCAGGGCAATCCCAGACACAAACACAGACTGGGAGAAGAAGTCACTGAGAGCAGCCCTGCAGAGAAGGACTTGGGGTTTCCTGTGGATGAAAGGGACATGAAGCCAACAGTGTGTACTTGTAGCCCAGAAGGCCCATGGCACCCTGGGCTGCATCAAAAACAGTGTAGCCAGCGAGTCAATGGAGGGGATTCTCCCACTCTGCTTTGCCCTCATGAGACCCCACCAGGAGTGCTGCATCCAGCTCTGGGGTCCTCAGCACCAGAAAAACATGGACTTGTTAGAGCAGGTCCAAAGGACCACAAAGGGTCAGAGAGCTGGAGCATCTCTCCCATGAAGGCAGGCTGAGAGAGCTGGAGTTGATCAGCTTGGAGAAGAGGAGGTTCTGGGGAGGGTTTCCAGTACCTTAAGGTGTTTATAAAAAGGAGGGAGAGGGACTTTTTATATGGGCAGAAAGTTCCAGATGAAATGTCAATAGGTTTAGGTTGAAAGAGGGCAGATTTATATTAGATGTTAGGAAGAAGTTCTTCACACAGAGGGCGGTGATGTGCTACAGCAGCTTGCTCAGAGAAGTTGTGGCTGCCTCATCCTTTGGGAGTATTCAAGGGCAGGTTGGATGGGACTCTGAGCAACCTGGTCTAGTAAATGGCATCCGTGCCCATTTTAGGGGGGTTGGAAGTAGATATTCTTTAAGGGACCTTCCATCCAGCCTGAGCCACTCTGTGATTCTTTCATTGCTAAATTGAAATGCCCTGTGCAGTTATAGGAGGGTTGAGGATGTTTTTCTACTGCACAAAATTGTGACACTGTCACTTGTTCATTCTTTTTTCTTACAGCTCTACCTTAAGAAAAACACAAGTCTTCCTCAGGTTTCTTGTCTCTTAGCCTTAGGAACACAGCAGAACAGTGCTGAATGAGTTTGATTCAGTTAATTTTATAAATATTTGCTCAGTGGCATTTGTCAAATTGAATTAAATCAGGTAGAAAAGCGGTCAAATTCCAAATTAAAAACAAATCAAAGTGCAGTGTACAGACAGTAACTGGATAAGGGATATACTCTTTCCCTCCTGTCTGTTTCCCAGCATCTATGGACTCTGCACGGTTTGTTTGCCAAAATTAGGCAAATATGTACCTTAAAAATGTGAAGTCTCCTAAAGTTCATAGAGTAATTTTTTTATCTTTGTTCTTCACAGGCTGGAGTGTCTCATGCACATTTGAAAAGATTCCATGGGTTTGCTATGCCACAGCTCCCTCAGGTGGTAGAATAATTTTCCATTTGCAGCTTGAATTCCGTGACACACTTGCATTCTCTTCAAAAGGTTTTGGGGCTTCTCCCAACTTACTGTTCTATCTGATGTATAACAAAAACATCAGAGTTCATAGAACAAGAGTCTGAGCAGGGAGGAACTCAGGCTTGGTGTACTTCAGCTTCCAGTGAAGTTGGCTAGAAAATATACTGCAGTATTACCACTGCATCAGTAATTTCAAGTTTCTCCCTATAGGAATGTGAAAAAACATGTTTTCTACAATAGTCTGACATAATCATGTTGTGCCTTGATTGAGAAAAGGTGCTTGGCATTCAGACTTAATATGAAATGCAGTGCAGGTTCCCCAGTATTAATGAGCTTTGCTTCATCCTTTGAAAGAAACCATGGTAGTAAAATGAACTGTTGGATTACTTTATATGTTCCTTATAAGTTCAGAAAAATCTCTGTTTAATTTCTGTTTGTGAAACAATGGGATCTGTGTCAACCTTGGTGATAAATGGTTCTTACTTGATTTATAGGACAACAAATGTAGAAACATCTTTTTATTGTTTTCACCACACTTCCTTTTAATTTGGAAACCGAGATGAAATTTATGCTTGAGTAGTTAGTATAATATTCCAGTACTTAATGTAATATTTCAGAAGTATATATTGCTTTTCACCTTGAAAGATTTTAAAACTTTTTGTAAACTAGGTATACAAAACAAAGCCAGGACCATTTCAAAAACATTGTCCCTGTAGAAACCTTCTGATGTCATTGCTTGCTACCTTTATTTAGGGTTTTTTTTCTGCTGTCTGTTTCTTACGCTTCTCCCAATTACCGTCTCCATTAAAATATTTAATTACTTTTTGTGTTACGTTTAACCTAACTTTATTGGTTACATTTGAAGGGAGTCACTCAATCCTACCTCTTTTCTATAATTTGTACATTTTGAGAAAAGCATTTCCTTAGAAGTGATTGTTTTGACTTAAATATTAGTAGTCTATTAGGTAATTTAATTTCCAAAATTATTTAAAAATAATTGTTTATAATTTGATGTCCATATTGTGATTTCAGTTTGTTTATTTAACGGCTGCCAAAACATTTACGAACTTGAGTTTAATGTTGCATGAACTTGAAAAAGTCAGTGCAGGACTAAGAAAATTTAAAATTTCTAATGACTAATTTATTGCCTTAGTGTAAGAGTCCTGAGGCAGAGCCTTGCCATGCTGGGGGGTTGTGTAGGGTCAGGTTGATAATGATGGGCAAGGACCACTACAGTGAAGCAGGTGATACCCACAGACTCTGCATAGGGATCTTGCATATGGATTTCTTAAATACAGATCCTCAGACTGCAGTATTAGAGAGGAAGCCTTCTATGATGCATAGTCTTCAATGAAAGATCCAAATACCTCACCTTTGCCACAGGGTAGAAGTATATGCACTGTCAAATTATCAGCAGAGGTTTGTGTGTGATAATCACTTTGTGTGTCCATAGTCCTGTATACTAAATATTGAGAGTTCATTATTTCATCTTGCATTTTGAGAAGTCTATTTTATGGTGTGTGAGCATAATACAACATGTACATAGACACAAGATCTGAAGAAAATGAGGAGTATGCTCGAAGAAGCAGAACTGATTCTAAAACATAGGACAGTCATACTGGCTTAACATATAACTGTTACCAACTCTGCCCTGGATTGCATGGAAAACAGTAAATTGGCAGATAATAATTTTCTAATGTCAACTTCTTGGTATTCTGGAGACAGGGAATTGTTCTTGTTTTGTGAGGGTCTCCTGAATGACAAAACTTTCTGTTCACAGCCTCTGTGTTCCTGTAGCAGAACAGAGGATTGAATGCACTCACATGTTCTTTTTAGTATGATGATGCAGAGGGCTCAACTTAGTATGTAAAAACTGTATCCTGTTTCTCTGAGTTTGAAATTTCTTGAGTAATAAATTGGTTTCTGTAATCACCATTATTGAGGTTTTACAGGACTTCAAAACATAAGACAAGAGTGTTCAAATACACTTAAGGGAATGCTGAGAATATTTACTGTGGAGGATGGGTTGGTTCTGTTTTTATAGAAAAAAGTGAAGTCTTATCCTCTCTGTCCTTTTCTTTTGTGGAGCTCTGAGGTCCTACCTAAAGTTTGAACTTGTTTCTGTCATGCAAAAGACAAGTTAGCTGGTGGTGGTCACAGAAATAACTGTGTGTGCAAATTACCCAGCTGTACCTGGTGTCCCTTCTCTAACCCTGTTCCCAGGAGTTTTCATCATGGAAACAATGATGCTGCAAGAAACCAGCTTAAGAAGCTCCTTCCCATATGGACATGTGTAGCTAGACTTGTCTCTGTCAGGCAGATGAGTTTTTCTGGGGTAGAATCAGGATGGGTGCAATTTCAGACGAAACACTTGATTTCATTCATAAACTTAGAAGACTAACTGCAGAAAAGAAGAGCACAACCCTTAGAACACACCATTCATTTCTGCATTCTAAATTTAATTCTCCTTTTCAGCAAGAAGAAGAATAATGTTGGAAATATAATTTTTTTTTTCACGAAAATTTGCAATAACAATGTACTGAACATTTTTTGATCAAGGGGCTTGATGAAAAGGAATCAAAAGGAAATACTATTGAAACCATGAAATTCAACATTGTGAAGACCCCCTTTGATTTTCCTTTATTTGTCAGAATATATGGGAGAATGCTTTAATAATGCTACAGCTACAATAAAATAGAGAGGGATCTGTCTTTAACCTTTAAGAATTTTCAAAATTTGTAGATGTCAGTGTTTTGAAACTGTTTTACAAGTGTCACTGTTTGTGAGCTACCCCATTTTGATAATCCATCTGTAATACGATGCTAAAGCTAGTGAGGGAAAAGGCAGCAGTGGGATCTCAGGTTAAAGTCGTGACTCTGACTTGCTTCTCTGAGAGCTATGAGGAGAAACTTTTGAAAGAGATCTTTCAAGCATGATCTCTTGTATAGCAAGTGAAAAGTTGAGGGTCACGTAGGAGCCAGAGTGGTGTTCTAGGCTTCTGTACACCATTTCAAGAAAATGGTGGGAAACCCAGTGACACATACAAATGAAATAGTGTAAATTAGTATAGCATGAAAAGAAGACCTTGTGTGAATATACAGAAGATGAATTAATGTTATAACTGCAGGTATGGTGGTGATCTTTTTCTTTGTTTCCAGGTTTAAAAATGTCTGATGCGAAAAATATTGTACACAGAACCCATTGTATTGAAAAACTGCTGTCTGAGAACAATTTGCAAGATATTGAGGATCATCTTAAAGAACTTGAAGATGTTGATATGACTGTAGAATATCTTCAGGGGACAGAAGTTACCAAGGCTGTATATAGAGTACTCAAGAGCTGCCCTTCAGGAGAGTTGAAAAAGAAAGCAAAGCAGTTATTGTCAAGGTGGAAAGCACTTTACAAGAATAACTGTGCTCAGTCAATGCAAGGTAAAAAGTCAATTTCTGTGTCTGTGAAAGAAGAAATTGAGCATCTCCATGTAGTTCCTAGAGAGCAGTCACTGTCTGAAGAACCATGTCAGCAGGAGGCATTAGATGGTACTAGTTCCAACATTTTGGTCCCATCTCAAACTGTTAAAAATGTGGTATGTAATAATACAGAAGGCAGTATGAATCAGCATTCTTCTTTTGAGGAACAACACACTGTTAATGAAGATTCTAAGTCTGTTGTTAGCGAAGCAAGTCTGCAGCAGGATCTGATGAGAACTCTGAGGTCTAAATGTGTGGATCTTCTTTATAAAGCTTTGATTGGTTCTGCCAAAGATGAAGAAGAAACTGTTAAATGGTTAGAGCTAGCTAAAGAAATTGAAGAACATATATTTGCTCTTCATGCTAAAAATGATAAAAAGTACAAAAATTGCATCAGAAGTAAAATCTCTAACCTTAAGAACCCTAAAAGTTGCCACTTAAAGCATAATCTTTTTTCAGGAACTTTGAGCCCAAAGGCTTTTGCTGAGATGACAGTGATGGAAATGGCCAGCAATGAACTGAAACAGCTCAGGGCTCTGTACACAAAATCATCTGTTCAGGAGCATCAGCTTCCACAGGTTATTAATGGCACACAGACAAACAAAATAAAGTGCAGACGCTGTGAAAATTTTGATTGCACTGTCACTATGATTGCCAGAGGAGCTCTCTTTCTTCCAGCTTGGGTGCGAAACACAAATCCGGATGAACAAATGTTGACTTACGTTACTTGTAATGAATGTGGAGAACAGTGGTATCACAGCAGATGGATTTGTTTGTAATGCTATCCCACTTTATCCCCACTTTAAGGGGCTTGAAAACGTGTATAAGAATGTACCTCTGCTGAAACTTTGTAGTTTTAAATTCTGTGCTGATATTATGTGGGTGCTGCCACTAAAAACTGCAAAATCAGTTTTAAAAAAATCTGTTAATGTATTTCTTAAATGGCTTGAATGAATCATGAAGTTTTTTATGTAATGTAAATATGTAAAGAAATAAAAGGGTAAAGGGAAAAAATGGTTATACTGTATGTGAGTGGAATATTTACTAGTATCCATTAAAATTATTCCAAGTGTTGAATTTTTTCCTGAAGGGGACTGGATACTTGAAGTTGGTTTTTTTAAGTTCAGGAGGAGTTCTTTCACAGAACATAAGTTTCATTTACAGTAAACAAATTGTTTCCAAAACTGCAGTTTACATACTTGTGTGCATTGCAGAATGTTCAGCATGGATTCACTCCTTAATTAAATCACTTTTTGGAAGCTTTAGATTAGTGATTTCTAGCAGAGAAAAAATAAACTAAAAGTAGAGTATGAAAGGGGGTAGAAAGTAGCTAGCAGATGAAAGCAAGAATGAGATTCTGCTTTAGTGGTTTTAGCTATTAGAAGGCCAACAGGACTTGTGACAATCTTATTAGTATACAGGCCAGATTTACAATGTAAAATGACGTGTCCTGCTACTGCAAAGAAATTAATGCAGGATCTGATAGTGGATTATTTCAGAAAATGATGTAAATATATTATTGGATTTATGTTCATTTAATAAAATTATTAGTAGTAGTTAATAACTTTATTGAGTGGATATCCTCTCTGGAACTGCGACATCTGTCCTGAACTGAGAAAATTAATGTTTTAATATAGCGCACATTACCCACAAAAAATGAATAGAAGGAAATCCAACAACAGAAGTTTTTATACATATTTTTGTTCCACAGTCAATGGGATTCTCACTGATTGTTTACTAGAAGTATTTATTAAAAAAAAAAATCTTCTCACTAAAGTAAGAGACCTGTGTCTTTTACAAATGCACAACGGGCATTTAACACTTTAAGGTTAAAATGCATCAGCAGAGCATAGAAACCTGCTGAGTATTTGCTGGAGGAATTGAGGACAGTTCTGCACCCATCTGACTGTGACACAGCTGAGGCTGGTCAGCTCCTTTGGGTTGAGCTGCATGACCTCTCAGAGAAAGGAGTTGGAGGCATGAGATGAGAAAACAGGTACTGGTGAACTAAATGCCAGCCAGGACTAACAGACAGACCTTTACTTGTATATGGAGAAAATTATGTGTAACCTGATGTTGCAAAGAGACACTTAGACTATTCTACTGAAAAAGAGAAGAAAAATCTTTCCATACTGTGAAGGGTTAACAATTACCTTTTAGCAGCACTACTTAGATTTTTATAATGTAAAAATGTGTGTTTTAGGGAAATTGTACTGATGTAAAATACACATTAAAGCTTTAGACCAGAGCCCCAGTGTTCAGCTGTGTAACCAAGGAGTTACTATCTGGCCGTCCTGCTTAAGTGGCAGTGCTTTTGTGTAAAGTATTATTGTTAGCTTTCAGTGAAACTACAGGAAAGCAAACAATGCTGTGTCAGTGGATCACAGCAAGCACAGGATTGTGTGCAGACATTTTGAAGGTCATGGTCCTGTTGAGGAGAGCTTTATGCCAGCATTGTGCTGTGTCAGAACACCATGTAGCAGAAGACTTTATTTTAGCTGTGAACAATTTATAAATAATTTCTGTCTGCAGTTGGTTTTGAAGCCATTCCAGTAAGGTACAGCTCATCCAAATTTTATCTTGGCAAAGGGAAATATTACAAGGCCTGGGGTGTGACAGAATATATTTCAGGGGTAAAATTTGTGTCTGTAACATTGACTATGTTTGTGACATAATATGGAACATAATTTTCTTTTGAACTGCCTATCACTAAATGTGTAACTGTGCAGGCTTAAAATATTTGACTGGCTAATATTATGTGCTTTGTCTCAAAATGTCTTTAAAAAGCCAACTTGCAACTATGCAGTGTGTACAGCAGCAGGAGGGTATAGATCACTGGAGTACAGAGAATTGAGTCCAGAAACAAAAGAAAATCTTTGAAAAGTTAGATTCTTTTACGCTGTTGAAGTCTTTTTTTTTTTTTCAGTTTATTCCAGGTGAGAAAAAGATTTTGAACATTTTTAAGCAGAGACAATTAATTTGGGTATGATATTTAGCATGTCTGTGCTGCTACTCCTACAAGGTGTGCTGTAAGAAGTGATCACCACAAACATAAGACAAATAAATGCTGAACAAGGTTAAAGTCTGTATTTGTCTCCATGGGCTTTTCCAGAGATGCTGTACATTCAACTCCTTCTTCAATCCTGTCATTTAACAGCAGCAGTAAGGTCTTAAACATAAATTGCTCTCAAAGATCAAATAGCCTGTAGCTGCAGAACTTGTGATACATATCTTAAGAAGATGAGAGCTGAATTAACAATGAATTTCAATGTAAAAACAAAGATACTATTCTATATCTGAAGTGCTCTATTAATTGCAGTCAATGCCGCTCCCTTAACACCAATAACAAAACTCCCTGTGGTTCCTAGAGATCCTCTGCCAGATCCACTTCCTTCTGTTCTGACCAGTGACTTTTCTATATTCATCATATCCCTCTTACTGTGCACTTTTTAGGGAGGTACTCAGCTGCCATTTGTTGTTTATAACTCTTCCTTTTCAAAACCAAAAGGAAATTTGTGCTATTTATTTTTAATTTAGAGTGTGTTCCTTTCCATCTGCTGTGCTATCTGCATTTGCTACTAAAGCAAAGAACTGCGACTCTTTAAACAAAAAAAACAGCTCCTTTTTTTTTTCTTTTGTGCCAAGAAACAAAGTTAGCTGGTAACAGTCTGTGGTTAAGGAGCAAATGTGTTGGATTACAGTCCTTCAGAGAGTCTTCAGGGTGTAATGGCCCAATTCACTGACTGCCTGGAAGATAAGGAAAGAAACAAGAGCACTTTGATAATTTCTTGGATTGCTTGGAAGCTGGATTGCTGCATTCTGGTATTAACAGAGACATAAAGGCAAATGACTTCATACCCCCTTATTTTGTACTGCTGTGATTCAGCCAAGAGGTGACAAAGTCATGTTTTACTGAGGCCATGTCATTACTTGCCAAGATCGGACATAGTCTTCTGCCAGCTACAGATAGTAAAAAGTATTCACAAGCTCTTATTACAAGAGAGCTTTGCTGATGCAGAACTTCCCCCTACTCATGCAAAAAAGTTGCCCTTTATTTGCCATTGGATATTTTTTGTGCTGCTCTCTCTGACATGGCATAACAGCACTTCATGTATACACTTCTGTGAACAAAATCCTTAAGGTGCAAAGTCAGCTTTCAGGTGGAGGTTCATTAGAGGGAGCAGCAAGGGTGGGTTGCTACACAGAGAGAGGCAAGCCAGGGGTGGATGGTGGGTGATAGGGCATGCAGGGACAGTGGTTTCAGTTAAAATTAGTAATTTTAACCAGTAATTCTGGTGCACTTGTTTCAAACTGCATTCTAGCTGGGCATGTTCTGTCTGACCTCAGGACTAGTAGGTGTGCTTCATGTGACCAGTCCTGTCTGAGGCATTATTTGTTCTACAGTTTGTGTTGTTCTGTAGCAATTACTGGGTTTGTAACATAGTGGACACAGGGAAAAGGACCATCAGTTCCTGATCTTCAAGCTCATGCATGTGTATTAACCATGAGAGTAACCCTATGATGCTGATCCATTATGCCTATAAAATCATAGGCATAGCAGCCATGGTTAGACCATGTTTTTTTTCTGTTTTCTTATACGTTCCCATGTAAAGGAAATAAAAATAACATCTTACCTGAGAAGTTCAAGAATTTCGTTTTGAAACAGAACTTGAAAAAATTAGGTATCTGGACAAGCTGAAGAACTGGGTTCAGGTGGATCCTCATGAGGACCAATGAGGCTGAGTACAAGATGCTGTAACTGGGTCAGGGCAAGCCCTGGTATCAGTACAGGCTAGGAGTTGAATGGGTTGAGAACAGCCCTGAGAAGGACTTGGGGGTGCTGGTGGATGAGAGGCTTAGCATGAGCTGAATGTGAACTTGCAACCCAGAAAGAATCAAAAGCAGTGTGGGCAGCAGGTTGAGGGAGGTGGTTCTGTTCCTCTACATTGAGCTCATGAGACTCCACCTGCAGTGCTGCATCAGCTCTGGGGTCTCCAGCACAGGAAGGACATGGATCTGTTGGAGCAGGTCCAGAGGAGGCCACCAAGATGGTCAAAGGGCTGGAGCACCTCTTCTCTAGGGAAAGAATGAGACAGCTAGGGTGCTTCAGCCTGGAGAAGACTGTGAAGACCTCATTGAAGCCTTCCAGGACCTAAAAAGGGGTTTATATGAAAGATGGGGTAGACTTTTTAGCAGGGCTTGTTCCAGTAGGATGAGAAAGGGCCACAGATCCAGACTGGACTGACTGACTATATTCAGGCTAGGAATTAGTTTTTTTACAAGGGTGATAAAACCTTGTAACATCATCACCAAACTGATGGTGGCAGGGCTCTGAGTAATCTGATGTAGTTGAAGATGTCCCTGCTCACTGCAGGGTGACTGGACTAAATTATATTTAAAGATCCCTTCCAAGCCAAACTATCCTGTAATTCTAAATTTTCTCTCATGTATTCTATGTGTTTCAAAACAAAATCCAGTGTTGTTTCAAAACAAAAACATAGTAGCTTCTCCCCCAAAAGGTATTAAATGCAAAAGAGAGTAATTATTTCCTCCACTCCTAAATGCAACTTCTTCATTAATCATAAAATAATGCCATAACTGATCAGAACTTATATACCTTAGAATTACCATAATTTAAAGTACACTTTCCTAACTCTCCAGCACTTACTTGTATTTTATTCTAGATTTGGATGAAAGCAGATTCCAGGAAAAAAAGCACATAAAATTTTTCCAAGTCCAGCTTTGTTAGATAAAAATGGGTCTGGTGTCATCAGATTTGCCTCTAGCATTGCCTGCCTTTTAAGAATCCTGTTCCTGTCAGTAGGAGACATCTCCTTTTGACAGTACTGAGATCTTGTTTTCCATTCTTGGGCTGTGTTGATGTCTGATCCTAAACAAGACAAGTGGCAATTCCAGTCTGATTGCATCTGCGTTATAATCAGAAGCATGTGACGACTGCTTGAGCAAATGGGTGTACTTATATCTGTCATCACCTATTCCTCCTGATGGTGTGGGAATCCCTTTAATTTCTTGTGTCTTTTTTTTTTTTATTTTAATTATACTTTGCCCTCGTGGGGAAGTTGTAAGAGCACAGAAAAAACTTATCACAGTCTCCTTTAGCTTTTCCCTGTGATCTTGTTTAAACAGTCAAGTTGGTGTTATTCAGAATTACTAAAGGAAAAAAATACCTGGGCTTTTTTAAAATAGTGTGCTTTGTATTTTGATGAATTCCTTCATTGACACAAGCACAATTTTAAATGTTTCTATTTGCCAAGTGAAGCTGCCTTACAATTGTGAGTTTGCATTGCTGGGGCCTTTGGTGTAGAGCATAATGAGATTACTGCCTTTAGTAACTAACTCTGCCCGGCGAATACTTTATAAAGGCATTCCGGCTTTATAATAATTCTAGAACACGTAAAAGTGTTCTCTTTTCCAGTGGAACGCTCTCAGACGCTCACGACAGCGATCCATCCATGAAAGATGGCCCTCGATGGCCTTTCCGGCCCTGGTCTGGCTGTGGGCACAGTCGTCCCTGTTGCCCGCTGTCCCGTTGTTCCCGCAGTTCCCGCTGTTTGTTGTTCCCGCTGTTCCCATTCCCGCAGGTGCGGGCCGGCCGGCTCCCCGCCATCCCGCGGGGGCGTGGCCTCTGTCCGGTGGGCGGGGCCTGTGTCACGCGGTGCCCGGTGCCGCCCCCCGGCCTGTCCGCCATGTTCGTTCCTTCCGCAGCGCCCGCCGGCGGTGGCGCAGCCCGGGATAGGGAGCGGCGGCGGCGGCGGCAGCGGCAGGAGCGGCCACGGGCCCTTCCCGCGGGCAGGGATCGGCCTCCCCAGCGCGCCCAGGAGCGGCGGCAGTTCCCTTCCCGCGGTCTGGAGCCGAGTCAAGTTGAGTTATTTTCCTTTCCCTTGCTGCCGCGTTCCCCGCTCGGTCCCCTGCCGCTGTCCGGGATCCCAGGCGTGCTCCCCGGTGTTCCCTGGCGCGGCCTGCAGGGAGCGGGAGGGCAGCCCCCGCCGGGCCCGCGGTGGGAGGGGGCCCTCGGGCGCTCCTCAGAGCCGGTGTGGGTGGCGGGGAATGTGGCGTGATCCGGGATCCCGTGACTCCGGGCAGGCGGTGGCTCCTTTGGGAAGCGGCTCCAGCCGGTCGCCGACCCCGCAGCTTCCTCACGCCTGGTCTGTCAGGGTGAAACTCGGCTTCGGACTTGTGACCTCAGCACGTTTCAGATTGGGAACAGAAGTACTAAAGCTCTTTTTATCTCCTTTTTCTCGTTGCCGTGTTCTTGGAACGGGCTGTCCAGGGAGGCGGTGGAGTGAGCGTCCCTGGAAGTGCTCAAGGAAAGACTGCACGTGGCTCTCGGTGCCGTGGGCTGGTTCTCAGGGCGCTGCTGGGTCAAGGGGTGGTGTCGGTGATCTCAGAGGTCTTTTCCAACCGAATGGGTTCTGTGCTGGAGAGGGGCCGCCTGCTCGGCGCGCCCTTGGGTTTCAGTTCTTCTTTTTGGAAGCAGTGACTCGCTCGGCCCGTCTGCAGGGCCGGGGAGTTCCCATGGCGGCAGGTGGCTCTGCGGGCCCAGGTGTGGTCATGGCTGGGAGGGCAGCGATGGGGATGGGCCAGAGCTTGGAATCGCTTACATCTGGGTGGTTAATGGGCTGCTCTCGGTCTAAGTAAATCCGTGTTACTTGTGCAAAACAGTTGAGTGGATAACAGAACAGTGCAAGAAAAATAGTTTTAAAAACCTCCATTAGTGGCCTTTATAGCGATGTTGCATATAACTAAATACGTAGAGAGTATTTAAGCTTTATTAACTTGGGTGGGACAGTAAAGTTTCAGGAATTGAAATGCTTGTCTGCAGATAGCTGTCATGCAGCCTCCCATCCTTATGTGTTTTCCTTCTTGTCCACAATAATTTACAGCTACACTAAATAAGCATGTGGGTTTTATTTGTCTTTAGAGTGTTGTGCAACACTGAAGTTGTCAGTGCTTGCTTTTTTTAGAGCAAGGGTTGCTGTGTGTGACTGGGGGGTTTTTTGGTGTGTTTTTGGTTTTTTTTTTTAGTGTTTTCCCATTACTTTTAGCAGCTTTGAAGGTAACAAGCTGTAATGGCAGACTGGAGGGAGAGCAGACATACCCAAAATAAATCTAAAACCTTTTTTTCTTAGCACTTTTAATTTCAGAGAAGTCTAACCAAAGGATGGTACGACTATATCTGTGTTTCATACCAACATCAAATTTATAACAAACTGCTCCTTTTCATTCAGGTTGTAGGGAGCTGTCTTTGCTGCCTTAATTTTAGTAAAGCCTTTTCCATAAAGTTAAAAAGAGAGAGTGTGTATTAAAAACAAAACAAAAAAACCTGCTCTGGCAGTCCTTGTTTTGCTTTCGAGTGCTCTAACACCATGGGTTTCCTTAAATTGAAGATATGTGAAAAAAAAAGAATTGCAGAGGGTCAAATAAGATATTTAGATTTCAAGCTTTGTTTTATTTTGTGTCAATTTGGTAATAAATTCTAGGAAGCAGATCTTCCAGCTCCTTAGGATTGGAATTTTACATAAACATTTCACAATGAATAAGAATTTCCCAGCAAAAAGGCTTGTAAGAAGTCCTTAGGGTTTGTTGTTTTATTTTTTGGTGTTTATTTTTTGTTTTGTTGGTTGTTTTTAAGGGAGTTCATTCTCCTCTTTGTTTTGTTGTTGTTTTCATTCTCAGCAAAGCAGAGAAGTCTCTTGGCCTGGTACAGTGTAACCCACTTAATGCCTTAGGGATGGGCTTTCATCACAAGAGTTATACTTGGAAGAAATGAATGTACAAGGTAGCCTTGTACCAATAGAGGCTGCTATGGCTGAGATTCCCTGAAGGAAAAGGGAAACTAATGCAAGGGAGAAAGATGAGCACATTTGGGCAGAAATAATTGCTGGATAAGTTACTGAAAGAGTAGAAGCAGTAATAGAGAAGTAGGTTGCAAGGAGAATGTTAAATAGCTCAGGCATTGTTAGCAATGTTGGACCAGGAGAAGCAGCACCAGAGGGTGTTTTGAAGTTGTCTGAAAGTAATAGAATATTTAAGTTGGAATATCTTTAACTGCGAACTGCTGAGAAATGTCAACTCTGATTAAATCCAAATAAATTTGCTTGTTCTGCTTCAATCTGGGGAATGAGTTTGGAGGTTAAGGTTAGGCTTATACAAGATTAAACTGGCAGAGATGTAAATGTAGATATTTCTCCTGACAAATTTTGCTAATTGACTTTGTGTCTAGCTAGAAGTTAGAATAAATGAAGTGATTCTGGCAGTAGGTCCTGGAAGGATTTAATGATCCAAGGGTTATGTGAACTTGAGGATTCCTTCCCTTGACCACTGGTTCTTTCATAGTCTTGAGTCATGCCAGGCAACTGTTTGAACTGGAATCCTGAGCTTCAAAGGAGTAAAAAACAACCTTATAAAGAAACCCCCAAACATTTTTGGTATCCAGGTGAGTGGCAACAGCTGAATGCAGTTCATTTTGGGTTGGGTTCATATAAAAAATTACAAGTAAATTCTAGTGATATTCTGGTGTTAGATCAAGCATGTCTAGGCTGCTTACAATTTGAGGCAATATCAGATAGTCTGTATTTTCTTTTGGATAGATGTTTAATAATTTGCTGACAGGTTATCTTCATAGTGCAGCAGTGAAATCACAGATACAGGAAGGAACACTTGCAAGGAGATTAGGACCTTGGTAGGTCGAGCTGTATGACTGAAGGGCTTCCAGGCAGCTGACAAGTGACTATCAGTAAAGGGGTGTTCCTGATCCACAGCTCTTACATTAATGCCCCATGGAGGGGAGGGTCATTTTGGAGGTTGACTAACGTCTCTGCTTGTTGCACATTCAAAAGTGCAAAGCTTGTAGCAGCTTGGCTTCATATCTGGTTGTTTTCCTTTGAATTCAGAAAAAGTATTTAAAGGTCAAACACTTGTGGCCTCTTATGCACTAAAAAAGAATTCTTGTGCCATTTAATTGACCAGGGTATAAACATCATTGCCTCCCAAATATAAGAACAAGGATTGGCTAAGAGGAGAAAAGTGAGAAAATGTGCTTCTGTCCTTTCTTTTCAGATTTTTGGAAACTTGCAGATCTGCTATAGGCAACAAGTTTAACCACTGTAGTGATTGAGGGCTGAGAAATGTAAAACCTACACAAACAGTAAGTGTTGAAAACTATGTAGTTTTGGATTCTGCCCTTTCTGCTGCAGCTCTCATAGTTCTTGGGAGTTCTTTTCAGACATTTCACAGAGAAGCAATTAATGTCATTCTTTCATGGGCTACTGTAACTAACAAACTACTTCTTCAATGCTAGCCTGGCAATTACTGTCAAATGCTTTGTTTGTGTGCAAAATCCCAACTACTAAGAGGGAGGAAGTTTACATTTCTATCGAAAGGCAAATGTTTTTTTTCAGTCAAAATACTTCCAGTGGTGTGCCTTTTTAAACTTCTAATCTGATACCGATGGCTTAGTAAATAGAATTGTGAATAAGCTTCAAAACTTCTAGATGTGCTTAGATGTGTAAATTTGAGGATAGGAAATTGTGAAACATGGTCAGTGTTATGAACTGCTAATTCTGTTTGTCCAGAACTTTAGTGGGTATTTTATAAATCACAGATGGCTCCTTTTTTTCAGTAAGTCTTGGCTGATGGCATATTAAGTTGTAAGTAAACATGATTGCTTACATGATGGGAACAAACTTGACTTGGTTTTATGTTTAACAGCTTCAGTTAAAGGACAGTATACTACATATAGTCAAGAAAACCTTTAGGTTTAGTCTTGGTTTTGTGTAGCAGGTGGTTCATCAGTGACCACTGAATGACAGTGATAACTGAAACAAATTTTCTTGCCTGTTTCCAAGTTAAAAAGTAAATACAAGTGGAGAAGCAATTGTCTGGAAATTAGAAGTGTCCCTTACATCTGTTGCCTCAAAAATCCTGAGGCAGTTTAGTGGTGCTATTACAATAGATCCAGGTTTTGATGCCCTATTAAAAAAAGGGGAGCGGAGGTGAAATTTCAGTTGCAGTGTGAGTTTTTTTGGTCGGGTATTTAATGAGGTGCTGCAGTGGCTGGCATCAGTGTGGGAAAATGAAACTGTATATAGGTCCAGTTGCCTTGGTTTGCTTAATAGTGTATGTGGGGGTTTGCAGCTTGCCGACATTGTAGATACAGTGCAGTTACTGTGTTGGCTATCACTGTTTTTATGTAGAACTTGAGTTCAGCAATTGTCTTCAGCCTTCAGTACACTGGTGTGAGCAAGTCCTCCTTAACCTATGAAATTATTTTTATAGTAAAGAAGGACAAATTCTTAGACTTGCATTTAGATGTTGCTGCTATGGTTTTCAAGACCAAGAATCTTGCTTTTCTTTGAGTGCTGCCTCAGGACCTAAGCAAGAGAGGTATTTGCACTCGAAGACAGATATTAAGCTGACAAATGGAAGCAAGACAATCTAGATAGATAGCCTGGACAAGGCAGCAATATTTCACTAAGCTTTGCAGGACTGGATTTTGTAATGCAAACTGATTTTTCTGAGGTTGGCTATTTGTCTTTCGTTATGACAGCAAATATTTGGTCTGATAGTGGAAGTATTTGACTTGCAATTCATTTTACTGTTTAAAAAGGACATTCTGAAAGTCAAGAATTAATTTACTTTTTTGTGTTATGGTATATGATCATGTTATAAATTGAATTTAGTAGAAAAGGTTCCCTGCTTTTAACAGGAATATTGAAGTCAGTGATGTAAGCACTGTAATCCTTCTAAATTAGGGGAAACAGTTCAGAAATGGTTATCAAAATGAACCAGAGTGAGGCTGCTTTTTATTTATTTGCTCTGACTCGCTTTGAATATTGAAATGATTGAAGAATGTGAGGGAAAATTATTCTTGTTACAAGCTCTTTGTCTACTAGGTTGAGATTGTTTTCACATTAACTAATTGTGTAGCTCACTAAGAAATAACTGGAACAAACAGTTATGTGTAATTCTATACTGTCTTGCAATTCCTGATGCTGGGTAAAGCAATCAGATACACATTAGGAATTAAGCTTTTTTGTTTTCAGATGATGAATGATTTAAACTGAAAAAATTAAGATGGCAAATCTTCAGAAACATGTTAACCATCCCTTCCAAAAACATTGTCAAAACACACATTATACAGATAAATTATATAATGGGAGAAATAACAGTAATTCTTGTAGTGTCTTAAGTATTTTATCACTGTATTATTTATTGGGGTGTTAAGTGTCCATAACTTTAGAAATAAAACAATTACAAAAATTAAGCTCTTTAAAAATCTTATCTAAAGATGTGTCGACAGGAAAAAAAAATGCAGCAGTCTACTGTTTGGAAAAATACCACTCTGGAGCAGCAGATACTCTAAATCACATTATCAGTGTGGCTGCAGATGAGTTCCTTATATAGTCATAAAACTGTAAATGTACAAGTCTTTGATGCTTTCAAGCAAAAATACTTGTTAATACTTTTAAACATGCTTCTTCAGTGCTTCAGATACAGCTTTTTTTCAAATGACTGAACATATATTCTATTATTTGGATTTAAAACTTTACAAAAACTTCATTTTCACCTAGCATGATAGCTGTGGAAACGGGGTGTCCTGAAAAGCAACATTACCTGCAACATCATGGAAGACTCTTTCTGTAGCTTTTGTGTGAAAGGATCAGTTTGGTCCACTTCTAGTAATTTGTGGTTGGTCTGTAATTGTCTGCCTAGTAAAATTAATGTTATGGGCATCAGTCTCTCACACCTCACTGGAATGGCTCACATAGTTGAAATTGTGCAAATTAACTTTGCAGGTTCTGGATGCACAAAGTAGTAGATACTGTTAACATTTTCCTTGCATGTATTTTGTTTAAAATGTGGCCTTGTGGACAATTTCATGATAATGGCTGCCATTGATAAAAATACAGACACTAAAGAAACAAGTACATAGTACTAGTCAGACAGAACTACTTAAGCCGGTTATTTATGCACATTGTGTCTTTCAGGGAGCTTCTGGTTTCTGCTGGACTGGAAAAATAAATTGTAACTTGTTCCCTGCACTGGTAGGGAAGAACAGGAGAACATTCAGTACCCTCTGTTCCTACAAAAGCATTATTTATTAAGAAGCAGCTCCTATCTATTGATGTAGAAACTGGAGACATAAATAAATACACTGGACCATTTTCAAAAGTTAAGCATAAACCTGCAACTCTTATGCAAGTACTCCAGTGATTAATAAGGCTTTTTGCATGTACTAAAATGCATGTGTTCATAACCTGAACCATAGCCATTATCCGTAGCTCTCTGAAGGACAAATGAACTATCTTCTTGTTGCTTCTAAGTATCTTGTTACAGAAACCTGTACAGAATTAAGGTTTTATAAATATTATTGTTAATTATTAAATATGAATGAATTAAATTACTTGCTCTGAACAATTTTTTAATGAAAGCAATCAGTTCCTTTTATTTTGACTTTTTTTTTTCTGTTGAGACTTCAAACTGCTCCTTCTGTTTTACTGTAGATTGTGTTGAGCCAAATAAATATTCAAAGATGGAAAGTCACTGATAAAAAAAATTCCTGAAATTTCTTGCTTCCACTGTAGGCCTTGATTGTGAGGCAGCACAGAGTCATATGACTCTCATGCCAGCTTGTATCAGGTACTAATTCTACAGCCACACTGTGGGTGATGTATATGCCCATAATGCTAATTACAACTAGCAAGACCACATTCCTTCCTTCAAAGAAAGAGAGGGACTAGGCAACTTCTGACCCATTTCCATTTTAAATAGATGCTATTTTCAGAGAAATCTGTTTGTGCTGAAACTCAAACTATTAGGCAGGTTTAGGAACACGGTTCTTATACAGAAACTTCAGTCTGGGCTTGTTAAAATGAAACTTTACCCCCCAGCAATTAAAACACCATTTTACAGTATTAGATGACACTACAGTTGTGACAGCAAAGGTTGGGTACAAAACACTAATGAGCAATCTACTTGAGTGCAAAAGGATTTTTTATTTCAATTTCTTTTCAAGTCTAACAGTTAAATTAGTGACCCCAAAGAAGTCTTTTTGCCATCCTCATGCTGGCAGCCTGACTATTCACTAGCACTTCCAGAATTTTTGACAGTTTTACTATGGGAAGTTGACACCTCCTAACTGAACTGTCACTGTAGGATTTGGCTTGGTATGTGGCATTTTAAGTACTATCAAAATGGCAACGGCAAATTTTCTTTTGTGGTAGTTTTAATAGTATTCCATTCATCAGTGCAATACTCCTGTTCTGCAATGAGTAAATTATAAACTATTGAATGCTTGTCTAAATAAAATTACAGTATTTGCATTTGTTCCCTAGATAACTGTTCCAAGTGTATTGGTTTAAAAATAACTTTGGTAATAAAATAACAGCACTGAAGTGACTAGTTCAAGGCACATGCACTATAAAATGCTCTGACTCCTTTTTTTTCCATGAACCTTTTCCAGTGAACATAAATGAATTATAGCACTTGTTGAATGTGATGTGATACCCCTTCAGCACAAAAAGGGGTGGTTTGAAGGGTTTGGGGGTTTTAAAGAGTTTTAAGTGACAGAGCAGTAATTTATGCAGCATACTGCTTAGGTGCAGACTGCATTCTGTGGAAGAGACACCTCTTAAATTTGGTGTTCTTGAGTGGGTATTCTTACTGGAGTGTATCTGCAGTTCACCTGTTTAGTGGATTCCTGTTTTTTGTACATGAAACTTGATGTTGGTGGAATTTAAAACACATTCAGGATATTTATGTGTGCAAAATTTGCTGCTTGCAACAATGATTTTTTAAAATTATTTTCTTAATCTTTACAGGTCTAGAAAACCAGGAGGATCTTTTCCTGTAACAATGGCAGCAAAATCATCACTCCTTAAAGTAATACTGCTAGGAGATGGTGGAGTTGGGAAGAGTTCCCTTATGAACAGATACGTCACCAACAAGTTTGATGCACAGCTGTTTCATACAATAGGTGTGGAATTCTTAAATAAAGAGTTGGAAGTCGATGGACATTTTGTTACAATGCAGATATGGGACACAGCAGGTCAGGAACGGTTTAGGAGCTTGCGGACTCCTTTCTATAGAGGCTCAGACTGTTGCCTGCTAACCTTCAGCGTGGATGACTCTCAAAGCTTCCAAAACTTAAGCAACTGGAAGAAAGAATTCATTTATTATGCAGATGTTAAGGAGCCTGAAAGTTTTCCATTTGTGATACTGGGTAACAAAGTAGATATCGATGAAAGGCAAGTGTCTACGGAAGAAGCCCAAGACTGGTGCAGGAATAATGGCAACCATCCCTATTTTGAAACCAGTGCAAAAGATGCCACTAATGTTGCAGCAGCCTTTGAAGAAGCTGTTAGAAGAGTTCTAGCCTCTGAAGATAGATCAGATCACTTTATTCAAACAGATACAGTAAACCTTCACCGGAAACCGAAACCCAGTTCATCTTGTTGTTGACTTAAGTTTCTTTTTGCCAAATTACTGTTGACTAGCTTGCTCTGTGAAAGAACGGGGAAGGTGTAGTAGATAGAGTAACAAATGGATTTCATTCTAATATCAAAGTTGTAATATTCTGCTGCTTTCATGAGGGAGAAAAGGAAAAATCTCCATTCATGAGTGACCCAATATTGAATAAGTGATGCTTTCTGTTTAGGAAGGCATCAAGTAAAAAAAATAATATAGGAATGTAATTTGCCAACTTTATTAAAATGATAAATATTTTGAATATAATTAAAACTTGAAAGTTCTAGAAGCACTGCTTTGAAGAAGCTGTTCTGGAATTCAGGCACAAAGATACTTTTATATGTGTATATTTTTATGAAATCAGCATTCCACTTTTGTTTCATTAGATGTCAGTTTCTTAACAATGCTAGATATTAAACTTCAGTCTCACTACATTCCTTTTGCTGTGAGTGGTATTTCATCTCTAATGTGGTTATTGTAAATTAATATGAATTATGTCCAGGTCTTCTAATTGCCTAATGTTGTTGTAATTTTTTTAGGTTTATGAGTAGGAAATCAATTTCCTACGTAGTTAATGTCTATTTTTTCCCCATCTACTATTCTAATGCTGCACTAATTTTCCAGTGGTTTAATACTGATCATTTTTAAAATTAATGTGTGTCTTTGCCTTAAGTCCATTCTAGCATGTTTCTAAATAATAAGGTGAAAAATCTGGGTGACTGAAGTATAACCATTTTTTGAAAAAGAAATGCTTTATTCAGTCAGCTTTAATAGCACTTGAGAGGATTCACATTGTGACAGATTTTAGGAAAATTCCTTATGTACAGCCTTAGAAGTCCCAAACTTCTTGTTCCTCTTAACCTGAGCTATGAATGTGTTTACCAGTAGTATCTGCACTGTGATATTAAGGATTGGCAATATGTAGAGAACTCAGGAAGCTCTTACAGTAGATTTTGACAGCTTTCAGCCCTAATACAGATATATAACTATAGATAGTGTTTGAACTGAATTTGATCCTTATTACAATTGCTGTTTTAGGATATGGACTTGAACATTTAAGAGATAATGTCTTTTATATTACTGAATTAATTTCATAATGATGAACAGGAGCAAATTCTGTGTTTATTGGACAGTCTTTTTTGCAGTCAGGCAGACAAAACTACAGGTGATTTGAGGCTTTCAGGTGCAGTTTAAGTGGTAGAATGTTTGTATGAGATTTTGTTCGATATTGGCTCTCAGAGTAACCACTGTCCTTGCAATAGCAAAATTGCTAGTGCACTATTGCTTCCATGTGTAATCTGACTGCTAACAGGCACACATGTGCATGTGGTCTGAATAGAGAAGTCTGAGGCTCCAGGATAGGCCATGTTATTCATTAAACAACTGCTTTCTGTATAGCAACTCTTTTGTTTCAATGGAAAAGCCTCTTGAAAGAACATTACCAGCAAGCATTTTATCTTAAAAATATCTGATCAATCTGTACCTGGTGTAATTATTTTGAAGTAAAGCTTGCAAAAACAAACCCTTCTTGTTGCTCTTAGTACACTTTTCTGAATGTATTTTATTCTTGCTTGAACCTGTCCAGGACAACTTTACTTTGCGGATCTGCTACTCCTGTTCAGAAGTGCTATGTTTCTATCTTTTGTGCCTTCCTAAGTCTGATTCATTCTTGTAGTCCTTGCATCTACACTAACAGAACTGTGTTTTAAACTTCAGTCCCTGAGCAGTTAAATATAGTTTGAACTGCTACTTATGTTTAAGTGAAGAAAATCTTAGCTAAATCCCTCTTATCTTAGGATGAGAGAGCAAAAAGCTTTAGAAATGAAGATTGCTTGTGTTAGGGGCTGCTAAGCTAGTGACATAAAATAATTGTAAAACTACTACCTAACTACTTAAAGCTTCCTTTAACATTCATTTTAGCAGAGATTAAGTTTGAAACAAAACAGGAGCTGAAGATACTATGACTAGAGTACTATAGATACCATTCAAGTAAGATTGCAAAAAGGAAAAAATGAAGGATGAGAACCACTGTGGTCTTTCTTGAGCCCAGGCATCTGTTTTCCCATCTGTCCCCTTTCTATTTAACATCATGGTTACCAAGCCTCCATCTGAGTAGTAGATTTAATAAAGTTAAAACATAATCCAATAGAAGTGTATTACTCATGCCCTGGGAGCTGCTGTATCACAACTGTACACTAATCATGAAAGTGGCCAGTAAAGTTAAACAGGCATGTACACGTTGTATAAATAAGACAGTATAGGAATTAGGTTTAGGTCAGGAGTTGGTCTCAAAGGAAAAACTTCCAAGTGCCTACAGAAACAAAAATCTTCTGACAAGCCTGTAACTATAGGTGGCAGGTATAAAATCATAATGCTTAGTAAGAAACATTCATTTCTGTACTTTTTAAAAGCTAAGTCTCATTCCATATGGATGTAAGGTAGGCATTTGTGGCTTATGTTTCAATTCACCTATTTGTTTCAAGAGCTAACACCTCAAATATTACAGGCTCCTGTTAGCAGTATTTGGAGCTCTGTAGACTGACAGAGCGTACTCTGTATTATGTACGCAAACTTCCAGGTGTCCTTTAAAATGAAGACAAAAAACAACTGTTGTGGCAGATTGGTGGGACTGCTGAAAGCTGTGCTTGTTAGAGAGCAGAATGGGAAGGGGCAGAAGAAGCTACCTGGGGCAGCTGACAGCTCATGTCACGGCAAACTGCATCAATGCTTACATAAGCTGCTTTAACAGCTGCTCCATACCTCAAATGGATTTTCCTTTAGGTCACCTGGCAGATTACCTAAACAGTAATAGAACCTTGTAGAAAGTGGAGTCTGAGTTGCATTTCCAGCCCAGATTTACTAAGGTTGATTTGTGTTAGTTTGTGCTCATCTCCTTATGCTTGATTTTTGAATGACTTAGGGTAATTCTAGTCGCTTTAACTCATAAACTTTTTATTGCCTTTATTGCATAACGCAGATTATCTCTTGTTTTCTTGTACTGAACAGACTCTGTTTTGAATTCTTACTCAAGCCCCTGAGAGGGTAGGAACATAATCCTTGCAAAGGCAGTGTCTATCCACTGAGAACTTGTTCACTGAGGTATGCTGGAACTGCAGCCTTCAGACCTAGAGCAGATTTGTAACTTTAGCTGACCACAAGATAATTTTCACCCATCACTTCAGCTCGTGGTCTTTCAGCTGACTGTGAGGAGTCACAAACTGAAGCATAAACAACTGTTTGTCCATGTGCAGAGAACTTGGAGCTACTTTGCCAAGGCCTTCAGAGTTCTGTCACAAGACAATGCTCCTGAACCACAAACTCTCTTGAGAAATGTAATGAGTTAGGACATAATTCTTCTCTTCCCGTGGCCAGTAACAGTCTGTTTTCATAAAGCCTAGATGGACCTGAGTCTGCATTTCCCATCTACAGTTCCTATATTCAGAGGAAAAAGGGAAAGGTGTAGGGGAGGCATAAGAACAGGCACCATTTGGCTAACTGCCTTCAGAAATCAGGCAAAAGAGAAAATGCTGTCATATCACTTAATGTAAAATTAATGAATTTTAAATTTGTAATGTAAAAATGTTGTTCCTACTGCAGCAGAAAATGCAGTTATAAAAAATGTAGCTTTTGAAAGTGGTAGGAACTGTTAGTACTAATCCTTCATATTTGCCAAGCCTTTTCTTTCTGCTGTGTAATTATTTAAGTATTTCCTTAGTGAATCTTAACTTAATATTTTTTCAGTCATCATGCTACAGGGGAGGAGGCAGAAAATAACTGCAGCTCAGTGGCTCCTTATCACATGATCAAGAATGCTTTACCTCAACTGTGTTTCTGTTATTTCCATGTATACATGGGGGAAAAAAAAGTTCATTTATATGACATTATCAAAGTGTACATACAATGCAGTTTGTATGCAGTAACACTGCAAAGACAAGTACTCCCATCTTCATTGGCCACCCCAACAGGTACTGTTACTGTAGTTATCTAGTTTTCCTCTAAATCACTTCAAGTATACTCAGGAAGCATCCATACTACATCATTCCGTGTTTTATTTAAGGTAAATATTGCAACCTCTTTATCATGTTCTTTTTTCTCATGGAACATTTTACAGTGACAGCAGTAAATGCAGGAATAATAACTGACTATACATTTATAGCACATACACATATGGTCCCCTTAATTATACAGACTATGCAAAATACTTCTTAGAACAGCATGCCACTTCCTTTGGAAATTACTTTTCAGTCGTGAACAAAAAAAAGTAGTACAAGAAGATAGTTTATACAGATTTGCTGCAAAAAGGAACAGAATACTCAAGTAAACTATTAGGTATATATATGCCAAATGATCTATTTAAAAACTACTGTTTTGGAATGATGTTATATTTTGTAAAATGGTTCCTAAAACATTGTACAATGGAACAGGAGCCAGACAGGCCAATTAATGCCTTTTTGAAACCTCAAAAAATACAGTTTCCTGGTTCAAAGGTCCTCCTCTAAATTTATTTACAAAAAGAAAGTTTCAGCAGTTGCAGAAATAATGGGAAAAAACATGAGTTCAAACATACACATTTAGTTTGGGTTTTTTTTCATGTGTGAATTAGAATTAATGTCAGGGCAGATCAGGCTGTTCTGGTCTACTTCATTCACTGATGCAACACTGCAACTAAATGTGTCTTGCGCTAAAATTTGAAATTACACACTTTTAAACTTTAGGGGTCTTCCTCAAAATTTCTTCAAGTACTGGAGACAGCTTTTCTGATCTATCCATTTTTTTATTGAGCACTTTATATACATACAATTACACATTAATAAATAGAGGCTGGATTTATTACCATAAAGTATAATGTTAGTCTGTTTAGTCTGCAGATTGAGTTCTCTACTGAAGGAATAGAAGTAGGAAAGTCTATAATAAAATTAAGCACTTAGGCCAAACAATCAAGAATTCCATTTTGTTCACATTAAACCAGATGATTAGTTTAACATCTTTTATATTTAGGTCTGATTTCCTCCCACCCTTTGTCAGAGGCTTACACTTTGCATATGCATTAACACATAATATCTCAGTTTCTTCTTTTGTACTTCTGCAGCCTCTGACAGTTAAAAACTTTGTTTTCATACAACATAAAAGGAAACTTCTTGAGATGCAAATTTTTAACCAGAGAAGCTCAGCTGTTCTTATCTGTATCTGCAAAAGAAAAAGCTGCTTCAGCATCCAATTAGTCAGTCTTCAGAAGATTAATATAAAATATGCAGGGAACTAACCAGACAAAGTACAGTTCAAACAATCGGGAAAGTAGGGAAAAACCACTCACTCAGCTTAAAAGGTGTTTCTTCCCAAGAAACTGGACTTTCCTTTCAAAGGCAGTGGATCGAATAGGAGTATTGAGTTCATAAAATGGATTCATTGCAAACTGGGGAAAGAAGAAAAACCCAACAGTAAGCACAATGCCCAGCCCTGGAAAATGTCACTTCAGGTGACATCTAATACAAGCTTTCAGCGTATTTAGGGCCACTAAGAGTGCAGACCTCCTAAACAGTCCTTGATTTCCAGGCCCTTGCATTCTCCCCTTACGTGTGCAGAGCCATCCCCCAGCACCAACTCCTCAGAACAGACCTATCACACTGCTGGAAGTTAGGATCATTTGAGTGCCCACAGGAGGCTGAGATGGTGATGCTTCCCATGACTGCTTGCCATGACCCCATCCAGTGGAAGAACCACCAGGATTTGAGAACAAGTGCTATGTGTTCTGAGAGCAAAGCTACTGGGCTCTGTAGAACAGTCCTTTTAACCACACTACCACAAAATGCATCACTAGAAGTTGCCCCACGAGTTCTCTGCTGCCCAGAGAAGCTGTTGATGCCTCACCACTGGAGTTGTTCAAGGCAGGTTGGATGGGGCTTTGACCAGTCTGGTCTAGTGGAAGGTGTCCCTGCCCATGGCAGGGAAATTTTAACTAGATAGATTTTAAGGTCCCTTCCTACCCAAACCATTCCAATCTATCCTACAAAAAATCACTGGACTAAAGGGAAGAAGTTTAAAAGAGCCGAGTTTATAACAGTTTAAAAAAACCCCTGTTCTAATGGAAAATATAGCCTTTGTATCAGACATTACCAGCTCTGGCTGATTTTGAATGCATGGGTGCTTGTACAGGCCCCCAAGAGAAAACATGCTAATACAGCTGTGTCTGAGCATGACGAGCAGAACACACTTAAAAGTAGTGGAGCAAGACCACAAAAAATGACTTCTTACCTTTATATACAACTCATATACATCAGTAAAGAAGTTCTTAATTCCATCTTCTTGCCTTACATCGTGAAGCATTATAAATCTCATATGTACAGTAATTAAGGAGAATAAAACTTTTATAAAGAAAAGAGACATCATCCTGAAATAAGCATTTACACCTAATTCAACATACACCTAAAATGTTCACCTGTACATGAAATAGTAGTGACTCATAGGAGGAAGGATTTAAAGAAGTAATTGAAGCACTGAAATTTGTAAAGCATTACCTTTGTATTTTAACATCCTCCTATTACAAAATAATCACCTCTCTAGCCAAGGTTGTTCTTTGTAAAACGATGTAATTCTAAATGTGGATGATGCTCTCTGCACCTCTGCCATGTACTCCTAAAGTTAAAATGCCACTCAAAATTACTTGCTATGTGTAACAAATGTTTCATAACAGACAGTTCTAGGACTACCTGCATATAGTGACAAGGCTTGGAATTGCATTTTCCCTGTTGGAGTGACAGCACCAGGCATGTTCACTGCCACTTCTCTCCAGCATGGTCGAAGGGGTGGGAACAAAGAATCATACAAGCTTGCTCAGTCTCTCATACCTCTTTATTCCATGTGAGTACCACATTTCATTATATTATTTTGGCTCCTACAAAGTAAAAATCCACCTTTCCAACTGTTCCCAGCTGCTGTTCCCAACATAGTTCTTCCTGAAGCTGATGACTCTAACAATAATAGTGAATAACCAGAGAAACCTGTTCCAAACGCACTTTATCTAACTTACCTCTTTCTGTGAAAAGGCTTTTCTTATATAAATATAAGGAAAGGGAATAGGGAAGGATATGTCCTGCTGTGACAAAAGCAGAAACAAACCATTCGTTAAACTTGTCCACAGTCTTCAAATACATGTTGTTAGAAAGCCACATGTTCTCATCTACGAGGTCAAGAGCAGCATGGGCAATGAACTGGTTGAGATGGCGATGATCATCCTAATGCATTTCCAGAAGAGACAGTAGATTAGTAATTCAGTGAAAGGAATGAAATATAAACAATCATTTGCTAAAGATGCTACAGAACCAGTGTTTAAGTTACATCATGTTACATATACCCTGTTTTTCTGTCACATGTGCCATCCTGTGATTAAATGAAAATAGCGTATTTGTCATGAGAAAGGGTCATAATAAAAAGACCATCACAAAACCAGTCCTGAGAGCAACAAAATCAGTAAAGCCTGTATTACATCTCAGGAATGATCTCAAGCATTAATTCGTTTACTGATGGGCAAATTCCCACCACTAACTTATTCCACAATAGAGGCCCTCATATGTCTTTTTCTCTTCTTTCCAGTCATCTGTTTTTGTGATATTTACACAGCACAGGACTATAATATGTCAGTCAAATTTGGCAGAAATTGATCCATAGGTTACAATGTATAAAAGCTGGGGGACAGATGGGGAAAGCAGAGATACAGAGAGCAGGTATGCTGATAAAATCACCTAAAGAGTCTGTTTTTCTCATGTTGTTTACCTAGAAACAAGATTGCTTTATTGGTTTTTGGGTCTTTTTTTTTTTTTTCTAAAATCTAGTGCAGAAAAACATCCTGCACCTAGTATTAAATATATGCCTGCAGATGTAAGTTGCATCTGTTCCTACAATAAACATGAGAGTGATCACAGTGTTTGGCTCGTGTACTTTGTAGACAATCTAGAACACCATAGGACATCTGCTAAGGACACATACAGGGTAAAACTACACTGGAAGCTTTCATTAGACTGGAAAAATGTGTAGTTTTGTATTGTTTTTCATAGTAATGGGGTGCTGTAACTGCCACTCTCACCTCTCAGTTTTTCCCTCAAATCAGCTTTTACAAATCTTCACACAAAGTCTAGTCTGAGTAGCCTTATTTATACTTTATGGGACAGTAGTTCAAAACAGAGATGATGCCAGGCAGTTCCAATCAGTGACAGCATATACTTCCATTTTTGGATACACTCACGGATACACAAACTTTTATTTTGAAGTCCATTTTTTCTTTGATGCAATACCACTTATGGATAGATTTGGTTTTTTCCCACTGGAAACGCTACTTACTGAGTAGTATTAAATTTCCCACATTTTCAAAGTCTTTATTTACCAATGTAAGTTTTTAGCTTTACTTACTTAAAAGCAATTATGACTAATGAAGAGGATTAAAAAATTAGGTATTTTATAGCATAAAAAATAAAGGACTGAATAGAGCTTTCAAATTTATGGTCCTTATTTTACCTGACTGCTGTATATAAATGCCTTAAAAGTAAGTGGCATTAAACAATGAACAGCAATTATAAAACCTCTGCACACCAAGAGAAATTACCAAAGCAAAACTAAGATATACATTCTGTAACATACAGCAGGGAATATGTAAGAACTCTGTGTTTTGTGAAGAATTAGTATAATCTGGCAAAGATTTTTTAAGAGACTTGGGAAATCCAGAGTTCTACTCCCTATGACAAAAATTCTGTTTAAAAATCCCCAGAAACAGTAGATACTACTTCTGACAACATGCTGGTCGTGCTTCTAATACACTGTAATATTATAAAAGAATCACAGGAGTATCACGGGGAAAAAAACACACCTTTGACTCTACTTTTCCAGGAGGCAGAAATTCCATTTCAAATACGGGATTATCATGATGACCAACTATCACAAAGTAGAAACTTCCAGACATTCTTCAAAACAATGCTCCTTACAAGAAAAGACAAAAATGCTGATGAGTCTATACACAAACTCCTAATCCATGTAGAAGAGCTCCTAAAAATCAGCCGATATTTACCAAATATTTACCAGAGACTAAAGAGAGAGAAGCATTTAGGTCTGCACGTCAAGAGGATGGAGCCAAGCTCTTGGTGAAGCCAACCACCACAGATGAGAAAAAATGGGCAGAACCTGATGCCCAGGAAGTACCACCCGGGCACGAGGAAGAATTTATTTGCCGTGTGTGTTGCTCATAGAGGCTGGAGTTATTCCAGAACCGTCTGGACACAATCCTGTGCCCTGTGCTCCTTCTTGAGCAGCCTGGCCCAGGTGCCTGTGCTCCCTCCTAACCTGACGGATTTTCGCGCAGCCGGAGAATATCCTTGGAAAGCGGACCTGGAAGTGAACCTAGTTACCTAAAACCACCTCCTGCTCTGCTCACCGATGATTTAGCCCCCCCTCCCCCGGGAGCCCCCAGGACACAGCGATCCCAGGCCACATCGTGCTGCACTCGCCTCCGAGGAACCTCCTCGCCTGCCTCTGCCCGGGCCCTGCTCACAGGCAGCAGAAAGAGGAAGGCAGCGGGCACCTCCTCGCTGGCACACGGCGGCCGTGCGACAATCCCACGGCTCCATCCCCGGGCACTCCAGAGGGGCCGGAAAAGGCCGACCCGTCCCGCCGCCCCCGGAGCCCCGGGGGAAGGGCCGGGCTACGCGGGGCTGCCGTGCCCAGGGGGGCCCGCGGCACATGGGGAGGGGGAGGCGGGGCGGGAGAAGGGATCCGGCCCGCAGGGTCCCGTCCCGGCCCGCCGCCTACCCTGCACCGCGCCGGGTCCGGTCCGCTCCGCTCCGCTCCGCCGGGTCCGGTCCGGTCCGCTCCGCCGCCTGCCCGCGGCCGCCGGAAGCCCCGCGCTGCGCCCGCCCCATCCGGCGCCGCTGTGACGCCTCAGCGGGCTCCGCTCCCGCAGCACGCAGCGGCCTTGTCCTGCCTTGTCCTGCCCTGTCCAGCCTTGTCGTGCCCTGTCCTGCTGTGCCCGGTCCCGCTCGGCCCCGGCCCCGACCCCGGCGCTCTCCCGTGGGTAGCGGGAGGCTGCCCCGGCCAAGCCCGAGCGGGCTGAGGGCGGGCGGGGCCGGCCAGAGCGCTCGGCGTCTCGCTGGCTGTGGGTCGAACTGCGAGTCAGTAATGCCCCTTTTTGTTTCGGTGTTGTAGGTCAGGATGGCTTCGGTTGAAAGGGAGGCATTGTCCCAAGAGGAACTCCGGAAAAGGCTGTATCAGACTTTTAAGAGCCGAGGCGTACTGGACACACTTAAGGTGTGCTTTGTTTTCAGCAGGTGCTACCTGTGATCCGCTCTACTGCTTCACCATTGACCGCCCTGAAAGCCGGGCCGAGTACAAGTGTCTCACTCTCTCCACAAAGTATTATTTTTGTCACAACCTAATTAGTATCCAGGGGGATGTGCCTGGGGTGAGTTGTGTTTGGGATTTTCCCCCCATAGGGGAGGCTCTTCCTAAACAGAATGGCTTTTCGTTATGCCTTGGGCTCGGAGTGTTTTTCAGGAAGGTTAAATATCTGGTCTTTGAAAATACCCGTGCCTGAAAAAAGAAGTCGAGCAGGGGAGAGAATAATAAATTAGAATATAAAATAGGAAAGGATCTCTTACGTTACAGAGTGTGTTTATCACCTACGATAAGTAAGCATGTTATATGAATAATGCTTCTAAAATATTGCAATCCTGGTTTAAAATTATTTGAGCCGTTTTGTTCCTGTCTGCTCATTCAGGAGAATGTCTTAGGAGAAAACTCAAGATCAGTATTTCAAAAACAGTGATAGTCCTGTAGCTAGGAATTTCTTCTTCAGGACAATTTGTTTCTGTGTTACTGATTTCCATACCAAGCTTGCAATGCTCAAACCATTTCTTCCTTGATGTAAGTAATATTCTTTCAGATTACTTTCTGTTTAAGTCCATTTTCTTGCTTTGTTTTCCTTGTCTAGAAAGTTATTACTATGTTCCTTTTCTGTATTATGGATGGGGATTTAGCCCTGTGCTTTCCACCTGCATTTTTCCACAAGATGTAAAGGGGTTGCTGATCTTGGCTGTTTTTGAGTCAGCATGACCTCTGTTAAAAGTTGGCTGAAACTGGACAAGCTCAGGAATTAATAAGGAAAACAGTTTTTTTCAGTTGTGTTTGAGAGTTGGACTCAATGATCCTTTCCAGCTCAGAATACTCTGTAGTTCTGTAATTGTGTTTTCAGCCTGATTTCTTTTGAAAACAATGCTAAAATATCAGTGGTGTTAGTCTGATGATCTGGCTTTGTTAAGTTTCGGTAACTATTTTGTCACATTTTTGCTAACACACCACCTCTTTATTCACTTGTGTCACTGTTGCATAGCTGCTGCTGAAAGCTTAAAACACTGTTTGTGTCATGATCTTTTCTTAGAAACAATTTTTATAACTGTATAATGAAAATAATGATTTCTTGTACAGAAGGGAGAGCTGATTTTCGATTACTTGTTTTCTCTATTGTAACTCACAGAATAGCAAATACATAATTTAAAAATGCCATTTAATTAATTAGTGCCTGTAGGTCTCTTTGGTTAGTACTCTTTTGCTTCCTGACAAAATATTTGATATTAAAGACACTGAATCTTTTGGTATTTTTGCCATCTACTTCTGTGGTGGCACGAGTGGCTTCTTGATACAAGACTCAGAAGAGGATCAGTGAGGGTTCCAAGAACACCTGAAATGGATGCCACATCAGGAGGGCTTTATTTAAGCCACGGGGAAGGCAAACAGGAAGGCAATGATCTGAAAACGAAGCTGGGGTACAAGAGTGGTGTTTATGTGAGCTCTTGACTGGGAACTTCTTTTTAGTCCTATGTTTGGTGCATTTAGAGGGTAAGTCAGAGTTCACTATATCCACCACTAGAAGCTTTTAAGAAAGGCAGTGTGTTCATAATGCACTTCTAGATTTTGCCAAAATTAGTCTGCCCTGTTCTCTTTGGAGGTTGTACAAGTCAAGTGAGGCTCCCTGTGGATTTTGAAAAACTAAAACTCTAATTGAATCACATTTAAACTGATAATACAATGTTTTTTTTCTGTATCAGACACAGCTCCGAAACCAGCTAATCCATGAGCTAATGCACCCAATTTTGAATGGAGAACTTCAGCCACAGATGGTTCCAAGTGAAGACAGTTCACTTTTGATCACTGCTTCCAACAGTTTGGTGGCAGATCATCTAGAGAGATGTGGCTATGAGTATTCACTTTCTGTTTTCTTTCCAGAAAGTGGATTAGAGAAGAAGAAAGTAAGTTCAGTATTTTGCCTATTCCATGATGTTTAGGAGCTTTGTTCTTTGGGGGTTGTCATATTCTAACAGTTTAAAAAATCATTTTTTGTGATAGAAAATACAAACATAAGTACAGCTTCTGATCATCTCCACAAAGCATTCAGGATCATTTTCGTGAATACATAAAGCTGGCAAAAAGCTAATGATGCTGTTCTGGAAGGGTGCAGCCACCATCTGTCTGTGTGGCAGAGCACTTGGGAACTGAATCGGATGAAAGTTTGGCCATTCAGTTCCCTGAAAATGTAGTTCCTAGTCAGTTCAAGCTGTTCTAACTACAAAGTGTGGCTGAAAAGGTCAGTCCTTGCCTTCCCTTCTCTGTAAGTGTGTGGTTGGGTGAAGCTGTTTCTAACTGAAAATCAATTTTTTGACCTGGTGAGTAGTTAATCGCCATTTGGGTTACTGAGCTCATGTGATTTGGACAATAAATCAAGAAAACAGACAAGAAAAGTAGCAAGCATGTGTTAGTGGGGAAAGAACAAAACTCTCTTTTCATTGCTCAGCTTATGATGAAGCTACATGCTGGCTGCTGTATGTCTGAAGTAGTGAAGATAAGTAAATGTAGAACAGCAGGCCTCTAAAAATGATTTTACAGGGAGTAAACAGAGCTTTCACAAATGGAAAACATTTTACAACTGTGATACAGTGCCATTTGTATACTTGAAATTATTTTAAATTAGTTAACCTTTTCCAACTTATCTTTCTTTTCCCAAAAGCTGTGGACTGTGCAAGATCTTCTTCAATTAATGAGGATCAATCCAAAATCCAGTCTTTACAAATCATTGGTAAAGTTATTTTGATTTTGAAAATAAGCTTAAATTAAAGTGGTGGTGAAGACAGACTGGCTAAAACTTCTTTTTTTTCTTACAGACTTCAGGAACTCGGAAGGAAAATAAAGGTACAAAATGTTTGCATGTGATGCAGACTAGGATAAATGTGTTAGCTTCAATTTTATTAAGATGTGAGCAATAAAAAATCAGATTTCTTGAGTTTGTGTTGGTATGGAGTAATGTGGATTTAGTTGGATTTTGAAACTTGCAGTATACCAGGATGATGAATGTTATATTTCAGGATTATCCAACTCATATTTGTAGTGTGGATTAACTTGACATTCACTTACAAAATAAATGACTTGTACATTAGAAATAGGAGAAAATCTGTAATCAGGTATTAAATATAATGCTCTTTGGAGGCTTTTCATACTAACTTTGGAAAACTCAGGTTTTGGGTTGTCTTTATAACACTGTATTAGCTTGCAGAATATACTTCAAAAGCTAGTTACAGATTTAATTGACTTTCCCTTGTATTCTATAAGAAATAATTCTTATATCTGCATGATGAAACCTAGCTATACTATATAACATAAAGGAGCTTGATCTTCAAAAACCTCTGTTGCCTAAAGGCCTCATAGTTAAGAACTAATAGTCTTCACTCCTAACTGACCTTGGGAGTCAAGAGACATAAATGAGTGGAAAAGTTGCAAAAGGTCAGCTTTTGCTGGCTGAGATAGACTGGATTATGCTTGTAATAAAACTGTAATGTTTACTAGTATTGGTTTTTACTGAAATACTTGTTCTTTCTGTAAATCTAATAGGTTTTCTTGTACATTGAAAATTGCTTTGTTAAATGCAAATTTATCTTTCTCTTTGTCAAATTCTGTTTTTGGTGTGAAATCAGAACTAACTAATCTATTGGATCTTGCTAGGTTTCCTTATGCAAATTTTAATCAGGCTTACAGAACATCATCTAAACAGAGAAACTCACAACACAGAAACTCAGACCACCTCAGTGCCTCCTTACAGAGAGTCTCTTGGTAAGTGCAGTCTGTGCAAGGAAGTCTCCCCAGATATATTCATACTGGTATATGGTATGGCTTTTTTAATATATATATTATATGAATGGCGTTACTTTGTTACTTACTCAAATTCAACCTGAAGTGGTAATGAGTAAAGGTTATGTCTGTCACTAGAACATAGAATTTCTAAATTTTCTTAAAATAAGGGAAAATTGGGATAGGATTTTTTTTTTTAAATATCAGTCGTGTTTTAGGCATTTAGCTGAGACCTATGAAAAATGGACTATAAATGTTATGTGCTGAAATAAGTTCTGGAGAACAGAATTGTAAATGCATGCCTTCTTTCTGTGAGCAAGTTAGGCATATATTGGGAGTTCTTGAATGTGTAATATGCATGCTATTATTCATATATGAATACAAAAAATGCTGAAAGTTGCATACAGAATGAAATTCTTGTCCACCCATGGTAAAGAGGATGAATGACTGTATAATACCACAAATAGTGCCTAAACAGCCAAGTGCCTCCACCTAGGTATATGTTATGTTTGTATGAATATATAAAGCAGATAAATGGCATTTCTGTACTGCCTCTGCTTATGTGCCACACAAGTATTTCTAGGATAGTGCTGCTTGGATAAGCTGAGGAATGTCCTGCAGAGTGACGTTCCTGCAGGCTTTGGGAAGGTAACTACAGCAAGTGCTTTTAAATTCTGGGGGATGTGTTACTTTTTTTGTAGCTGAGAAGCTTCAACTGATTGACGAACAGTTTGCAGACTACTATCCTCAGCATCAGAAATATGAATCTTTAGAAGTAAAACTTAATGAATATAGAAAAGAAATAGAGAAGCAGCTTCAAGAAGAAATGCATCAAAAGGTATAACTCTGGTGTATAAATTTGAGGGAGACATTTGTTGATTTTGACTTTACACATTGCAAACTTTTAATACTTATGGCAAATTGAAAAAAAAGATCTAATACTTAGTTATAACAAGCACAAAAGGCTAAATTAATCCAGTATCTGTTTTCATATTGATGATATTTGATGATAAAATGTGTATATTTGTCATCTCCCATTTTGTTAAATGTGCACAGAATTAATTTTCATTAATTCTAATATTAATTTGTAACACGGCATTTACTTACTCAGGTTGTCTTAATTTGGTAAATTTTATCTGCTATTTGATGATTTTGTTTTATGGAGAAATGTTTATATCACAATTTTAATTTTCCTTCCCAGTTAAGATTTTGATGCTTGAATTTCAGTATGATGCATAGCAACTGAGAGGTGGGAATTGCTGTTGTGTAGCTTGACAAATAATTAATTTTTAATACTGATGAGAATTTGCATTCTATTTCAGAGCATTGCACAGAAACTCTAAAGTCATAACAGACAGTATTATGAATAATTTCTGAATTTTTTTCCTGTAATTGAAGACAACTCTTCTACAGAATTTTCCATCATTTTGGAAATAAGATTAAAATTTTGTCACATAATCCTTTGATAATCCTTCTGTCTGAAAGATGGACCAGAGGGAATATACTGTGTTTCATTCAAATGCATCTTTTTTCTTTTCCATAGATTTCTGTCAAGATCATCAGTTTATTTGGATAGAAAATATAAATCAACTATATTTCTTTTCAATATATTTTTCTTTAATATCTGTCAAGATCAATCGTTCATTGGGATATAAAAATGATAATCTAATCATCAGAATTCTTCCACACACTTTTAAAGGCACTCAGTGTAGTCATCATTTATTTAGCCAGATAGGTAGAAAGATGGAGGGTTAATCCTCTCTTCTACCTTCATTATTCTTTTAGTCTTTATTCCCCAGCTGTCTTTTTTTAGTACGTAGAACATGTTAATTTCTGTGTCATTAAGTTTGTATCAGTTTAAGCAAACCAGTTATAACGAAGGAGATGGGAATCTTAAGCAGATGTAGATCTCTTCTGAATTCAGTTAGCTTTACATGAATTCCTTAGCAACGTGATGTGAATTACTGTAAGACATTTCTAATCAAATTTGTATATATGCAAGTGATGCTGTACTGTCTCATTATTTAATTTTTCACAAAATTTATGCTCGCAGACTTGAATTCCTTGATCAAACATTCCCACCATGCCTTTTCCACTCTTCAATATTTTCTCACAATTTTTTTGACATTCTCTTTTGATTCTTTTGCTCAGTTTTTCTTCACATTTTTTGTCTTGTATGCTTGCTTTCCATTTTCTGTAATCCCATTTGGTCTCACATATATTGTCCTTCACACACTGTATGGAGTCATGCTCCCAGTGATTCTTCTGTGCAGTTGAAAGATTTGTGCTTTCCTGTTTGTATGCATTTACTTGTTTCCAGTTGTGCTTAGAAGTCAGTGAATTGGGACTTCTCTTTCTGTAAGCCTCTTTAGATGAAGTTGTGTGTTCTGCATTTTTTTACATTTCTGGCATTTCTTTTTATGTCTACGTGAATTTCTGTGGTTTCTTAGCAATTCAGGATGTGGGTCTGTTTCTGCCAATTCTTGAATCACTAGTCAAAAGTGGTTCTTTGGGACAGTACAAGTGTTAGAGGAGGAGTAAAGACTGTGACCATTCCTTAAGTCCAAGCTGAGTATTACTCCTGCAGTGCATTTGTTCTTCATAGGCTTCTGTTCTGCTCTTAAAGCTGATAGTTTTGTGTAAGATCTGCTTTGGGATGCTAGATAAACACATGAAAACTATGTAAGATGTGCAGATAGTATGTGCTGCTAGCATACTTCTATCATGGTAATTAATTATTATTTAATTTATCATTTCCTAACAAGAATTTCAAGGTGTAATTTTGCATTGTCGTAGGATGAATTATCTTTTTTTATTTGAAGATGACCCTATTTAACCCTCCCTTCCTCCTTTGTGTAAAAGCTTGAACATTTTAAAGAAGTTGAAATAGCAAAGATCAAAATGGAGGAGAAAGTGCAGACCCAGAAAGAAATCTCTGAGCTGCGCCATGAGTTAGAGAAGATGCATCAAGCAAAGTCTGAAGCCTTGATTTCTCGTGAAAAGAATGCTATTGAGAGGCTTCAAAAGCAACAAGAGGTAAAGTTACAAGTATTTTTTTCCTAATCTATTGCAAAATGATTCATTGAGTGGTTTACACTGTTCTTTTATGTTTGGGAGGTTTACCTTCAGATCTTACTTGGCTTATTAAGGAAAACTTTGAATTCACATTTGTTCTTATAAATAGGGGAATGCATTTGCAACTGCAAGAATGAGTATGGTCAAAGACCTAAGTAGAGATGGCTGGAAAAGGAGCAGTTCTGCAAGTTGGATCTAAATGTAATAAATACTTCTAAATCTGTTTTAATAATTTTGCTGAATTCAGATCACTGATGTTTTTTTCACAGAAAGTTGAATATAGCATTTAGTTACACTCTTAAATTCTTTTAGCTGTTCAGAAGACTTTAACTAAATGGAATAAATATGGTACAGATATGCTGTTTCTGTTTGGTTTTATATATTGAATATTATGAATAACCATCTTTACTGTAAGCTGGCATCTCGTTTCATTTTTTTGAGCACTTTTGTTGATGAGTTACTCCTCTGGGCTGTTAACTCTTGGTGTTTTGCCAGGGTAGTAACTGTTTCTACAGCACACAATAATTTGTGGGTAGTTCTCAACTGTTTATCCTGATCTCAGGCTGTTGCTTCTAAGTTTTTGAAAGAATAGTTTATTTGCTCTTCTGTTGCCTGTTTGCTTTGCCACATGCCTGCTATCTGCAGTAGACCTTCATATCCAAGTAATAGTCATCCACAATTGCTGTGCTTTTGCTTTGGTGTGGTGGTTTTAAGGTTTTGTTTGTCTTGTTAGTTTCCAAGAATATGTAGTATTGGTTAACAAAGCAGTTATGCAGGTTTCTATGTAAATTACTATAATATTAAACGTTATATCACCATGCCATGAATTTATTTCATGGTTATGTACTTTGTAGCTGACAAAAAAAAAATTTATGTTATGCTATCAGCATTCTTCTGTGGTATGAAATTAATTCAGTAATTTTAAAAAGCCCTACCAATGACTAGGTCAATATATCTGTCAGGTATTGTGTATAAATATTTGAATTTTCTTGTCAGCTTCTTCACTCACTGAGAACTTTATGCTTAATTTACCTGGGGATTGTTTTAACAGAGTTCAGATATATTTACATTAAAGATGTCAGGTCATTTACCCCTTCACTTTATGTGCAGGAAATGTGGCTTGAAAAACTGCTCTATTTTTTGTACCAGGAGCAGCAGCTGAATCTGTCAGTGCTGTCAAATGCACATGGCTTTCAAAGTTGATATAAGGGTCCATATGGCAAAATCATAATTTTCTTGTTAGACTTTTTTTTTTTGAGAGAAATAATGTCTTTTGTGCTTAAAGGCAAAACCCCCCATTTTTATTAATATGATATGTAGGTTTTGTTGTTAATATGTTCATCACTTGGAGAATCCCCTTTACAATTTTTATGAATTCTGTAAATTAAACTGCAAAATCTGAAAGGCTGTTGATGTACTCAGTTTCAGATTTTTAAGTGATGTTTTATTAGTGGGTTTTGGTATTTGTTAGTTCAACTACATTTTTGTGAAGAACATACAAAACTCGTTTATTAAAAAAAAAGTTAAGTGTTTGAATATGTTTATTCTGAAATTTAAAAAAAAAAAATTCCTTTCACTTGAGTTTTAATCAGTGTTATTTCTTAAAGGATGGGTATTTATGGTTAGGCAGAAGTGACTCCATCTAAAACATTTTTACTCTGAGTGAAAATAGAAAGGGAATTAAAAACATACTTAAAATTGATTCCAGATGTTATTTCATATAATGACTACCTAAATATTATTTATGGGAGTAGGATCAGTCAGTCCCTGAAGAAGATCCTTTTGAGTGTTAAACAGTAAATGAAGTTTTACAGTGAAGTAAAACTAAGGATAATATTTTGTGATTCAGATAGAAGCAAAGGAAGTGTATGCTCAGAGACAAAGTCTATTGAAAGATATTGAAGCCATAAGGACCAGGGAGGCAGAACTGAAGCAAAGGATGGAGGCATTTGAAATGTAAGTTGCTGAAGGATATGTATGATGCTGAATGATGCTTCTGCAAAACTTGCCTCAGATGTTTCTGCTTTGTGATGTTGAAAGAGATTACATATCCCAGAAGTTATGCTTTGCACTTAGAGCAGTATTGTATACTTGTATTAGCAGGGATACCCCATACAAAAAGATGTTTCTGGGGTTTTTTTTCTATTCCACCTCATCCAACCAAAACAGTCCAGCATTGCTTTGAAGGAATCAGATGTTTACTTTCAAGTACTTAAATTAAAAAAACCCAACCCCCAAACAACACAGTTTGTAACCCTAACACTTGTGAGATATGCACATTAATATTTTGCCTCATTAGTGCTATGTTTTGGGGTTGATTTTTTTTTTTAATTGTTTGTCCTTAATAAGATCCATTTTCTTTAGATAAATGAAAAAAGTAACTAATCCATTTTTGGCCAAACTTTCAATACTACCTAATGTTGTTATTTTGTCATCTGTTTTTCATAGCAAAATGAGTATCCTGGTAACAAAAACTTGTTTTTTTTCATCAACCCAGCAGAGGGTGCTGATAGACTAGCATGCTCAGCACTGTTTCCTCTGAAGTGTTTCTGCTGTGGGAAAGTGAGCCAGGGTTTTACCCGGGATAGCTGCTTAATTGATTGGTACTGAATTTTAAATGGGGCAGTTTAGTTTGTGTCACATCTCCATGTTCTTAATGAACTACAGGGACAGAGTCTGATGATGATTTCAAATTGCTGCAGTATCCCAAACAAGCACGTTGACCTTATATGTCTATAAATGTTATTGTGAAAAAGAAACAAACCCCCAAACTAAAACTTTGACTTTATAACTGGTCATTGTCTGTATATTTCTGGATATTTCAGCACCCAGAAAGTTCAGGAGGAGAAAAATAAAGCTATAGAAGATGCACTTCGGCGTCGTGAGGTTGCTGTGAAGAACATAGAGGAGACATATGACCAAAAGCTGAAGACAGAACTCTTAAAGTAATTTTCTCTAATAGCACACATAATCTTTTCTATGAAAATAGAGTTAATAAATTCTATAGGATTTATTTTGAAAAGCATAGCCAAGCAAGGACTCTGAAAATGTGCACTTTTGTTTTAGTCACATTGAATCTTTTACATTACTGCTTAGCTATTTGCTAGTAAGTTTGCTATAGAAAATAATTCCGTTTTGGTTATAGGTTATATTATTGCTGTTGTTTAAATTTTGTGTCAATATCTGGAAAAGAGCTCTGACATTAGCTTATATATTTAGATAAGAGGATCTGAAGCAGTATTAGTTACTTCCTTTGACCACAGTTAAAGGAACTGACCATTTTATGAATGTAGGAGAGGTGTGAAGGGGAAATCAGCATTAAAGAGATGTTACAAGTTTCCTGGAAAAGGAGTGAGAGACATACTAGTCCATTGCACAGACAGACTGGCTCTTATCTTCACCACTTCCCATTTCTGAAGAGGGATTCTGTGATACAGATATCCCTCTTATTGGTTACTTTCTGCTGAACTTGATCTTAAGAAATTGGCAGTCACCTGTGACTTCTTTTGGGGTATTGCAGTGGGTATTTCCTAACTTTGCTATTGTACTTCCTTGTAGTACCGTGGTCACTTGGAGGGCTCCTTGATACCAGGTGCTCTTGGCATGTCATGAACCTGTCTCAGTGAGGCAGTTAAAGCAAGTGACTGACGTATCATTGCTTTTTATTGCAAGTCAGTGAGCAGTATTATTTGTGGTTTTAAGTCTTTGAATTAAAAAGCAAAGATGTTGATAGTAGGTTTTGGTAAAAATAATCCCTCAGCATTTGATGGTTTTGTTACAGAACAGTGAAATGCAACTACCTGACTCACCTTACGGCTAGTAACAAATAGTGATTGCAAAGTTATTTCAGTACATGAGGAGAAGCAAAGCATTTAAAGGATAAACTGCTGCTTGGCTTGTTTTATTAACAAACAAAAGATTTTAAGGCATGCTGCAGGTGCTCAGAAAGACAAGATCCGTGTCCATTTGTCCCAAATCATTGATGAGAAGTATTAAAGAACTACTGGTTTTATTATACAGAAGTAGTCATGCTTGCTAGCAAATCAATTATATTTTTTTTATTTTTGCAGTAAACATTAAATGCCATATTTGGGAGAAGGATCTGAGTGGTGTGGACCGTTTGCAGAAATGTAGGAGGATGGATTTGGCTCTATCTGAAGTAATTTATAATTATGTCCCAGTCATGTAGAATGCTGAGCTTTCTTAGCTCCTGTAAATTCCAGTTCAGTGCAATGACACTGTTGGATAACAAGTGGGCTGTGAATAGTGGTGTACCTGAGCAGTGCTCAGTGTCTGGCTGCTGACTGGTGGTGTGCAGAGAGCCCTGGGGCCTCTTCTGGGGCCCTTATTGTCCAATACCTTCAGCTGGATATGGGCACAGGGCATCCTCAGCTTTGAACGTGAGACTTAATTAAGAGGAATAATTTCTACAACAAATGGCAGAGATTCAGTTCAGGCAGATTTTGACAAGGTTGGGAATCGTGCCAGTGTAAATTGTAGGAATTTTAACAAGGGAGACTACAAAGCTCAGTGCTCGGGGCAGAATAGCCCTATGAGGTTGTATAAATGGGGAAAAGAACTTGACTGAGAAACTGCATTTCTGAAGAGGAGGTGGGTAAGTTACAGTGAATGCCAGATTGATTTTGAGCCAGCAGCATGCTCTGCCAAATAAGGCAAAACAGTATGATAGGTAAAATTAGAAGCAGCATGGCCATCAGACTGAGAGAACTTACTGTCCCTTGAAAGGTACCCCAGGAACACTCTGCTGGGAATACCATGCCCAGATTTGGGCTCCCCAGTTCAGAAAAGTCATGAAGAAACTGGAAAGGGCTTGGTAAAATCTGTCAGATAGTTCATTTGAGTTGGACTCCCAAATGTGACCTCTGAGTTCATATCACAGGGGCTGGAAGTTGTGACTTGGGAGATTTAGCTTGGATGTAAGGAGAAAATCTACTGGGAGAGTACTGCAGCATTGGTACAGGGAGATGGTGAATATATGTTCTTTGAGGTTTTCAAGACTTGTCTAGGAAGAGCCACATCTGTCCTGCAGTACAGGTTTTAATAGTCTGGCTTTTTGATGAGGTGGTTGAATGAGATCATTGGCAAGGGCCCTTTCTAACCATTTTGGTGTCTCTGTGATAGTTAATTTTGTCAATAAATGATGTTGTGATTATAGTTTAGTTTGGGAAACAATGGAATTAACACAAATGCCTGTGCATGTGTGCACACACATCCTTTGGGAATACATAATTCTTTTTGTTTCTAGATACCAGCTTGAACTAAAAGAAGAATACCTAGCCAGAACCAATAAAGTTATTGCAGATGAAAAAAAAAATAAAGGTAACCATCTTTCTGAGATTGGTAAAAGTACCTGTTTATCTCTAGAGCTTTTACTGTCATATGCCAAACCATTACTGTTACTGAACCGTCCTGGTGTTCAGTGGTATAAGGGACAGAAGAGCCATCAGAAGAGTGACAGTTCAGCAACTCCTGCTGTTCAGAATGCACTGGGAATCAAAAACTGCTTCTTTGCACAGAGGCTGCAAAGCATTCCTGGTTTTTCAGTGTCCTGTTTCCCTCAGAAATCCTGCTAGCTCATTCTGGCTTTAACTGAGCTCTGGTACTGTACCCTGGCACAGTTGCCAGTTTCTGCATTTATTGTCCACAAGATGTTTAATTGGAGCTTGCGGAAGGGAGCTGGAACAGGAACAGGGTTAGAGTTTTAAGTTGGGGATGTGTAAGAAATGATGTATCACAGGCGTATGAATTTGATTTACTTAATTCTGAATGTGTATATGCATATGTATGCATTTGTATATACAACTTAATTTACTTATTTTGAAAGCGTGTGTATGACATTCAGTCATTTTTATGTCTTAAATTGAATTTTGGGTTTAGCACCTTGAAACTGTTTTCTGCTGATACAGTTTTTTACTGTAAAACTCTGCTAATTTTAATTCAGCATTTGTAATCCTCCCTGCAGAGAAAGCTATGCTTTTGCAAGAAGAAGCCATTGCTGTTAATTCAAAAAAGGAGGAGCTCAAGCAAGCTGTATCACGCACCAAAGAGCTTGAGGTAATTGTAAATATGAATTTAAAGAAAGCCTGTATTCTAATTGGTATGGTTGAGGTATATTAGAAATAAAAAAGAAAATGTGAAATAAAAATAATTTTTAAGAAGGACAGCGCTTCATAAGCTTCTAAACTGTTCTTTATCTGCAGCTGGATTTGGAGTCAGTGAAGGCCCAGGTTCTGTTGGTAAATAAACAGAATCAGTTGTTGACAGAAAAACTGAAAGAGGTATCAGACTATCCTTTGCTAAAGGAGGAAAAATTGGAGCTCCAAGTGCAGAATAAACTACTTAGGCAACAGTTGGATGAAACTCGGAGTGAGAACCAGCATCTTCGAGACAGTCAGTGTGAATGATTTAGTTGTTTTCTTCATTATGTTTCTCTCCAAGTATTTGTTTAGAAGTAAATTTTCATTAAAATGCTTTCTTTATATTATGTTTGCTAGTACTTTGCATGAAGCCCAAGCTACTGTTTGTGTATAATTGAGCAGTTCTTGGCATAAGCTTATTTTCTTTTATATGTCTGTATGGGAGAAATCCTGAATTAAGCAGTAGCTATGACATGGGAGGATATCCTTTTCACCCTCTGAAAAAAGCAGTGTGATATTTCTGACTATAGCATTAGTATGGTTAATGATGGCAAAAGTGCATCGCATTATTATTTGTTTGCTTGACTGCAGTAATAAATGCAAAGTATTTTTAATTGTGCATTTCAGATTACAGGAGAGTAGAGATGTGTGTGCAGTTACATAAGGTGAGAATATGTGTTTTTCTTCCAGTGTAGTACAGTCTGGGTCTAGTTCTTAAAGGACTACCCCAACAAAGATTTTGGTCCTTTGTAAAAGGAAGAAGAAAAATATCCCCGAGTACTTTATTCAGACAAAGTCTTCTTGTGTGCCTAAAATCAAATCAGCTTTACATGTTCATGGGGTATCGTGTAGAAAAGTGCACACTTGTTATTCTTTGTCTGAGTGTCTGGTGTTTCCCTTTTGGGGTAGAGCTGTCCCAGCCCTCGGCAGAGTACTTGGCCTGCCAGGCGGAGCTGAGGAGAGTGGAGCATTCTAAGAAGCTGGTGCTGGATGAATTTGAAAGTCATAAGCAGATGTTGGAAAAACAGCTACAAAGTGAGGTAAATTATTATTTCTAAACTATTTTAATCTTATCTTCTGTCATCTCTTTCACAATTACCCATCTGCCTGTGCAGGCCATTTGGCCTGCAGTTACAAGGGTTGTTTGTACTGTTCTTATTTTTATGTAAACAACTCTAAAGAAAACAAAACATCACCACACCAAAAAAACTACCAAAAAATAAAACCAACCCAACATAATCAAGTAAGTGTTACTTGAGTCACCAAATTGTGGGTGCTGAGCTTCAGTAGGATACTATGTTTCAGTAGGATACTGCACCTGAAAAACATTTAGAAACCAAGTATTCAGCCAGTTGAGATTGTGTTGTATGAATTACACTGTCTTTTGTTTTTCTCTTGATTTCCTATAGATTGAGCGTTGTACCCAGTTAAAGGCCCAACTGTTAGACTCTGAAGCTACTGTCAGGAAGTTAAATGTGCAGGTTGAAGAACTGAAACTGCAAGTGAAACAAACACAGGCAGGTTTGTATCTTACACCAGAGCAGTCCTTTATGATGGAAAAGTGTAAGAAGTTCCAGAAGCTTAAAAAATCTGTGGTTGTGTAGAACTAACACATCACCAGGGAGTAGATTTTAAAGTTTAAAATCAAAATCTATTTAAAGCCCAGTTTAAAAAGGAGACTCATTGCAACCTCCTTTCAGAAAACAAAGCTATAGGAGGAAGGAAAATACTCCTTCCTGAGCATTTGCATATTTTTGCTGTCTGTTTTTCCTCAATATAAGGACATTAGTGTTTGCTGGCAACATAAACAACATTTTCTAGCAGGCAACTTGTGTTTTAATGTGTTTTGATCCTTGAATGTTCGTAAAAAAAATAATCAGTTTGAAAATTGATTTTGTATCTCAGAAACTTAAGTCTGACTCTTACACAGATTTAGTCAAGTCTAATAACTTTTGCTTAACTTATGCTTAGCTTATCTCATATGGGTGTTAGAATCAGGGGCACTTACATAAAGCAATTCAGTCTGCAGAAGAAATGTACTTTCAAAGATGCCTGTCTGTCAAATTGCTAATATCAAGTATTACAAATAAAAGGGTTGGTATATATATGTAATATAAAAATACGGAATTCAATTCTGCAATGATTATACATTACATACAGCATGTTTTGCCTCCTAGTTCAGTATATGCAATATTTTATGATTTATACTATTCACTAGACTGATACGTACATTTATGGTACACGTATTGGTACTATTTGGAATTGGAATTTTTTATGTCAAAATGGCAAATACATATTTTAATTAAATTACTGAAAGTACTGTAGGAACTTTTATTTTACATCAGAGTTAATGAAGTCATTGAAGAACCATTTACGAAGAATAAAAACCAGGTTGTAAATTTGCTGAAAGATACAGCCCTATAGACTGGTCTTTTGGGCTTGTTGAAGTATGCAATTGCAAGGAAGCAGACTGCCCCAAAACATTCAGTTTAACCAACAATTTTAGAGTACTTTTAACGAAAAAATAGAAAAATAAACAACAGAAGCATTGTCTGTGTGCTGTTGTTTTTCTCCTAAACTATTTTTTATTTAAATAAAGGAGGCTCTTAAGACTTGTGGCACGCCCTGTGCTCCTTAGACTTTACTAGCATGATTAGATATAACATGTCCAAAGTGGTAATGTTTTCATGTTTATTTATTTACTTAAACATAATTTAAAAAATAACATTGTAGAGTACATGCTTAACGGTGGTTTTACATGGAAGAATTATATATTTGAGAAATAGCAGTGGTAATTTGCAGCTTTGGAGCTACATTAACAATACATTTAAATCAATTTCAATTAAACCATTTAAAATTCTCAAAATGTAAGCCAATTCCGTTATTCCATTATTTTTCCATTATTCCAAGTATAATTTTGAAGAAATTGGAATTTAAATGGCATGTATTGCTATTTTTGCTTTGCTGTCGGACTCCCTCTCTCTCTCTCTCTCTCTCTCGCTCTCTCTTTAGTGTCACTCACTTTCTCTTGCTACCGTTTAGCTCTGGAGAATGAGGTGTACCGGAACCCAAAGCCATCGCTCGTCGACCGCTCCGTCCTGGACTTCCTCGGTGACAGGATCGTGCCCCACGACATTTACGTGGATGGGGCGTTCCCCAGGACGCCGGCGCCGCCCGAGGTGGGGACGCTGGGCGCTGTGCCGGGGCCTGCCTGCCTGCAGCCACGCAGCGCTTCCCCGGACCCAGACCTGGAGTGCGTGGCACGGGCCCGCGCCAGGGTGAAGGAGCTGGAAAAGGAGGCCGAGTACCTGGATGAAGCCTACAGGAGTTACCAACACAGAGTCATGCTGAATGCAGCTGCAAGCAGAACGCCAAGGAAGATGCAGCCTCCTTTAATTCTGCGGTGTCCTCTTGGTAGACACCCTTTGACTACCCAGCAGGAACTGCTAGAGGATAATCCCAGCTCCCCGCGTTCCCCTCTGAGCAGTCCAAGAGACGAGGAACACATCAAAAGAACCGGGCAGGCCGATATCTTTAAAACTCCCTTAACGTCGCCACACCGAGGAGCATCTCCAAGGCGCCTTTCTTCTACTCCCATTTCCAAACCGAAGAGGGACCTCAGTAACAAGAAGGTTCCAGATGGTAAGTCACAATTGGTAGTGGGGTGCAGTAATGGGCTTTACTTACTCTTCCTCTTGTGCTCTGGGAACAGAAGGGTTTAGCAGTGTAACTTGTTCACTCGTTAATTGCTAACATGCAGGAGAAATCAGGAGATGTGGTTTTGCAGGAGACTGAATGTACCAGCTGCTTGGAATATTGCTTCTTCCTGGAAACAAGGACTGGAGAAGTATGTTGAGGGAAGTTAAACGTGCTCTAGGGAGCTTTCAAGAGACGACTACACCATGTAAATCCGGTGTAACCTTAAGATGTACTTAAGAAGAGTTTCATTCTAAACTTACTATTAAGTGTAACAACTTCGCAACATTCGTTGTAGTTTCTTCACCCTCCTATATTTCTAACCTGTTATTTGACTGTTGTAGTTAAAAGTGTGTGGCTGAAGATGTCTTTGGCTTCTCTTAAATTGAGCCTTCCAGTCTGAAAAGTCCAGTTTTCCTTTTGTTTATTCTTTTTGCTGTGACATCTTTATAAAATACTCCTGAGCAATTGTAAGGAGGAAGGATTTAGTGTTTGAAAAAATTTAATTTGCTATTAATATCACAGTTTCTAATAATTGATTAGTATTTTTTATTTTGAGAACAGTACTCAGAAAAGCAAGCAAAATATAAACAAAATTTTTTTAAAAGTCTTGTTTCAAATCTGCAGTACATCTGCTTCTTGAGTGATACAATTTTTTTTTTTCACCCTGGCTCAAAGTTGATTTAATAGGATGAAAAAAAGAGACAATAACAACAAAAAAAGAGGTAATGATCAGGTTCTCCATTAAGGAACATGAAATACAAGGGCAGCTTAGTTTGGAAGAAAGGTGGTTGAGATGTCTTGTGGGAAATCTGGAAAACAATGTGCGATGTGAAAAAGGTGAAAATGGATCAACTGATTACCGTTTAACAGACCTCAGAATCGTGTGACATTGAAAGGAAGTAAAATTAAATGTTTTTTCATACCATGAGTAAGTTGTGTAATTAATTGCTTCTGTGGGAAGAAGTATAGCTGCAGGAATAAAATTTCTGTCAGGAGGATCCAAACAAGTGTTGATTGGAGAAAGGTTAGGGTGAGTGTTGCCAGAAGCAGGATACAAGTATTCTCCTTTTTCAGTTTTACTTTAGTTTGTTTGGTAATGGGCACTGTTAGAAACAGGTTACAAACACTGATTGATTGTGGCCATCCCTGTGTTTCTGCATGTAGAGCATCATACTCTTACTGAAAACATCTTTGAGACTTGAACTTCCGAAGCAATCTTTCGTGTTATAAATTCCCTCTGTCAGCTTCTCTATAAAGTACCCACAGACTATTTGCTTAACACTGCACACAGACAAAAATTTTCACATTACTAGGGTTTTGTTGAAAAGTTAGGAAATGTTAAAACTATACTTGTGTGCATCACCTGAACAATCCTTCCTGTCTCTGTCCTTTTCAGAAGCTAGTTACAGGATGGCAGATCTCTTTTTTTCCATTGGATCTGTTCTTTGCTTAATGCACAAAACTGACTGCGTCTGGAGAGAAGTAAGAATTGAGTAATAAAGGAGTGCATTGCCTGACTCTGGAGTTACAGAAATGGAGTGGTGTGGAGTGGAGGAAACCAGGCTGCAGCTGGGTGATAGGATATTGAGGTTGGCTTCAATGCTAACTGCACTGTTAGTGGGATTTGTCAGCTCCCACTGGGATTGCTTCCCCACTGAGATGTCACTTCACTCTCATAGGTCTTCTGAGGAGTGCATTTATACTGGTATATATGTTTTTCTTTTCTGCTAGTGATGGCTGCACCAGGTGTGGTCTTACTAGAAAACTCGTAAGTTGTTCTGGAAGCTGTTGCGGAGCTTCATGGTGCTGTTGGAAATACCAGTCTGACAACTCAGGGTAAATTTAAAGAGGTAGAAGATACTATGCATGTAAGTCAGATTTGTTTTTCCTTTAAGTGAGGTTAAGTGCAGCTCAGTTGTCAGCACCTGTCTCTGGAAAACGAAAGGAAGAATATGTCCTCAAAAATACTTAGAGTTGGCAGATCCAACAGCTGTTTTCCTGCATAACCTGCAAGTGGAAGGATTATTCAGTTTTTTCTTTGCCTTTAAATTAAATCATGCATTTGACTGTTTTCCTTCCTAAGTCCACACAGTGGACTTATATGAACCAGTGAACCAATAATGCATGTGTTGTACAACCAGCCTTGCCTGAGAAACAGTAGGACAAATAACTAATACAAATTTTGGGATTTTTATTCTGCAGACATCAAGAGCTTATCCCTTACCTCTTCACAGCGGAGTGTTGACCAGGTTCTTTCTCCTATTTCAAAGCCATATTCGCTTTCATCTTCCGAATCTGTTCCTTCCTCACCATCCAGTCATGGCCAGAAAATCAGGTAACATTGTTTACAAAGCAATATTTTTAAACTGCTTTTTAAAGGAATGCTTATCTAATTGCTCAGTTGCTAGCTGCTTTTACAGATCAAGCAAACCATTAATTTTATAAGTGAAAACTTTTCTAAAGATGAATAAAGATTTCTATTTTGAATATCATGCCTCAAGTGGAACCTAGTTATAAAAAAACCCAAAACTTTGGTTTGCTCTGAGCAAAGCCATGTCTCTTTACTGTGTCTCTGTTTTTCACATCTGTGACCAGACTGATGAGCTTTTACTAACTGAAGCATTTGAATTTCTGCTTCCTGTTTATTTAAATCAAAGCAATTGTACGTTCTCACTTCATTCATTAACAAGCTGTAGTGCTAAATTTATTAATTCTTTTCTCTCTCTGAAGAGCTTGTTAACATGCCTGTTTTCAAAGTAGGATTGTTCAGTCTCCTTTTCTTGTGGGATGGGTAGTGCAATTCTTCTCTTTTTTTATTGTTTTTTTTTTAAGACCTTTTTAAGGTAAATTAATAACTTGACAAAATTAGGCTGCATTAAAATGACTATTCTTTTGTCTCTGTATCTCCTATTTCCATGTCTGGAGTTCTTCTGTTCTTAGTGGCCAGTGTTGCCTCCACTGTACAAAACTAAGAAGCCTGAATACGTGTCTTCAGAAGCAGTCTAGGATTTAACTTTTAATATTTTTTCCTAGAGAGAGACAACTGAATTGTCCTTAACCTGCCAGCCATCATTCCTGATTTGATGGCAGACGAAAGACAGCCTGTGCTGGGGCAGGTCTAGCAGGCATGTGTAGGCCTTTCTTATTTTGTTATCAAGGCCTGAACATACATTTAATGCAGAGAGCACCTTCTGTCTGGTTAGAATTTTGGGAGAGCCTATATGTTTTTTGTCTTCAAAATGAGCTGTTGGGATATTTAGGGTTTGTGAAGTCAGTTTCCTTTAAGTATTCCCTTGAGAGCGTGTCTCCTTTCCCTACCCATTCACATTTTCTGTGGTATGTTTCAGATTTCTTGTACTTCTCTGACAGACCTTAAAAAGTGAAGGTTGTATGTTAACCTGCACGTTAAGGTGACAGGGGGAAATGCTGTAATCCTGTGAGGGACTGTTGTTCTTTGAAGGATTTTATAGACTCCATCCTGCTTGAAGAGTGGACATAAGAGCAAGTTGTGTTGCAGAGGACAGACCTGGGTCTGGGAAGGCAGCTATAGTTTGTTGTTGCTTTCTTGGGTTTCTTAGGACAAAGCCAGGGCATAAGGTCCTAATAATTGTCTTGAACTTGCTGCTTTTCCAAGACTTTCTTAAAAGAAAAACATTCTTTTGTTGCATATTGGCTAATGTAATGTGCTTTGGACTATTTTGTGTTACATGAAATATTTGAGAAATGCATGTGTGGGCTTTTTCAATTATTTACTCTTATTATTAGGCAAATGCCACATCACTGATGTGTACTGTGGGATTAGTTTATGACCTGTAGATTTTAAGTGGCAATGGGAACTTCTTTGGAAAGGGAAGAAAAGTGAATATGATGCTGCAACATCTGTGACAAGCTGTTAGAAGTCAGACCTCAGTCCGTGGCAAAGAACAATTGCTTCTGCAACTACAGGAGCTCCTTGTTTATTTATATTCCAAGGTATGAGTGGTATGAAGGAAGCCAGTAAACATGGACAGGAAGACTGGAGTGATAAGGCAGATTATTACCTAATTTTTTGTTTGTTTATTTATTTAAGCCTGAAGAAACCAGTTGAGGGTTGTTACTGAAGCAGTGGGTTCTCCCTTTCTAGCACTGTTGCAGGACACAGTGTTGAAGAAAGTGACATATGTGCCCTTGAACTTTGCACCCTTAAGAACGATTTAGCACTTAACCATTTCTTTGAAGAAAAAACTCAGATCATGAAAGAGATTTCCAAAATCTTGAAATTTCATTTTCTCTGTCCTATTTAATTTACAGGGTATTTTTCCCCACTGACATCACTGAACTATCCTTCTGGCAGTGCAGATTTATTTGTCTGTGCCCAGATTCACTTTTTTGTTTATGAACAAATCTCATTGTTGGGGGTGTATTTTGTATTGTTTGTTCTCCACTTTTGCCCTGTGGAAGATTGGTATTCCTTAGAAATGGTGAGCACAAACAGGCTATGATGAAGAGCACCAGCTGGTGTGAAGTAAGCTCCTTTATGAAGTGCTGATGCTGAATTTCATTAGTGACCTGCACTCCTTTTGCTGTTCTGGTTCTGGTCAGTTTAGTAGCTGGGTCACGTGGGAGACATTGTTCTTGCACATTATCTTTCTGATGAGATAAATGGGGATTTAGAATGAGGGCACTAACCCCATTTTGATAGAACCCAGATTTTCACCCTTGCATCTCTGTTTTGCCAGACATTTAATCCTAATACATTTCAAGCACATCTGTTAAGATGACATCAAAATAGGAATTCAACTGTAACACAGACCTTAAAAAGGCAAATTTCTTAATTTCAGTTGTCTGTCACAATTCATTGTATTTCTACTTTTTTGATGTTTTTTCTTACTCCTTTTATTTTGTTTTAATATAATTTACGTTGCATCAAGACCTTGGGGAAAGGTTGAGGGAATGGTGTGGACTTTTGATAAAAGTTAGAGAACTGGATTTAAATACCCTAAATTTGAGTCAGGAAGTTTCATGGATTTTAGGTTTGGTTTAGTCTGTTGTGAGTGAATTTTAGATTGCTATCTGCTTAAAAGTTCAGCATTTATATTTATTAATTTATTTATATTCTTCCTTATTTTTTTAGATTTCAGAGTCAACAGACAGACAAACAACATCTCAGTGATACCCACAAACCAGAGAAACTAAGGTATGAGGATCTTGAAGAACACATTTATACTCTTGAAGGTAAGTTTTAGTGCATTTCAGGCAGTTTGTTTAATACCTTAGGGCTTAACAGTTAAAAGACAATTGTCTTCATAGTTTTAAGACTGTAGATGAAGAGAAAAAAATCTGACTGATTTTGTAATTAGGGAAAACAAATATTTCAGATTATGAGGGATTAATTTTCTTCATTCTTGCATCTTTAGGTAAGCGTGGTAGTAATAAGCAGACATTAAATTGAGTTGTTTCTGAAATTAGTAACATAAATTGGTTCAGAAATCTTGCATAACCATGTGCTGATTAATGCTGTAGGTCTGACAGTTGCTTTGGAATGTTTTAAAATGTAGAATTTTTCTTTAAACAAAAGTGTATTAGTATGTGAAATAAATGGAGGTTTTTTTGTATTTGCTGCATAAATTAGAACCAGGTTATAAGCCTAAAGATAATTTTCTGTAACTATTGCATGCACTCTTGGTTTTTCCTTCAGTAACTGAGGCTTAAATAGTAGTATGAATTAGAAGTTGCTTTAGGTTGTGTGTAAATGTGGGAAGAACTCTTGCAATTATACTGTCATTAATGAGCATCTCTGAGTAGTTTTGAAATGTGGTTCAGTTACTGGTACCTAAATTTTGTCCTAACTTTTTTTTTTCACCGAGGTCAGCATTTTATTTATTTGCATTTCTGCTCTCTGTTGGTTGTGTGCTATAAAATGTTTCCTTCTCTCTTTGACATAACTAAGGTAATGTAGAAAGAGGAGGGTAATCAAACTTGATGTCCATTATAGCCATTTGTATAGGGAGTGAGAAATAGAAGCACAGTTACTGGCCTTACTTAGTTTTTAAGCACTTGAGTGACATCCTAATGTTGAACCATAGCAGCCTTATCTCCCATTAAACTGTGGGTTTAAAGTAAGTGAAGTTGTCAATGAGGAAGATGTGAATAGCCAGCTAACATTTCCTATTTCCAGATTTCATGAGGTCTGTAAAGTCCTGAGGCTTGGTGGACATGTGGCATTGTGAGGTGTAACTAAACTCATAGTTGGTGAAGAGACTGTGATTGTTGTCTGGGAGAGTTAGGGATATTTTCTTAGAAATAAGCAATTCTAATGGGTGTGAGTGTTTTCCTGGGTCCCAGACTGCTTGTTCTTTTGGTTGTGGTTAGGTCATATGGAAGATGGAGTGGAGCCCTTGCTCACTCTCCTGACCCTGTGAGAAGATGGCTTTCAGTATAAAAAAAGATGCTTGTTTAAACTGCAGATGTGTTGATAGCATTTAGTGATAACTAGCAGAAGATAATGCTTCAGCTGTGCATTTCTCTGTGAAGCTTTACTCATTACTCAGTTGGTTTTATTTATCTCATTTAGTTTCCTTTTTATAAGCTTTAAATGCATTATTTGATTGTGAACCAAGCCTGTAAACAGTAATGGTTTCTACTCATCTCACATTTTAATTAGACTAACATTTATTTGTTTAATTTTGTAGTGGAGACTTTTGGGAATACATTACATATTTCACTTTTATTTTATTACATATGACAAGAGACTGGCATTTTCTTGGCAATTCGGGCTGAGTAGATGCTGTGCCCAAATAAGGTACTAATGAATCATTTGGTGATGTGTGGTGGTCAGTAATTTTAAGAGTTCAGTTACGCTGATGATTTCTCAATCAACAGTACTTTAGTTGGGCGAGCCTGCATCAAAAGACAATCTCAGTATGTAGCAGGAAATGAGATTGGCTGAAAAGGGGAGGAGGTGGCTCAGAAGAAATTGCAGGGAGAGGTGGGTAAGAATGTAAAATCTAAGAAGTAAATACAGAAAAAGATGAAGGATGAAGTTGATAACAGTAAAAATGACTTAAAGGAGATACCAGAAAATATGGAAGTCTTTTAGTCCTACTGTGAGTAATTTCTAGAAAGAAAAGATCAGCAGATTCTCTTGGCAGCAGCTGCTTTTAGGTGATGTGCTCGTCTTAAGGGAATAATGCATCTCTTGCTGTCCACCCTTAAAAAGGGAGTGAAAGTGTACAGTTACCTTTTTTCTCACTTGCAGAGTAGTTAATTTAAGATGTTTTTTGCTATTAATGGTTCTGGTTTGGGTTCTTTTGTCTGTTTATGTTGTAGCAGTCATTTTGAAGTTAGAAGCAATATTTAACCAGGACAAATTTATGAATTTTTTTATGATTTAAATACACCTGATGCTTATTGGTGCCTCATCTGAAAATAATGTTGTTGATAGCTTTGTAATTTAGAGAGAGCAACAAAACATAATAGATTTTCTTTTGAGTGTGGTAGCCCATTATTTTGGTCTTACAAAACACCTCATATATAAAATTTATTTTCCTAGGTGAAGCTGATAGGAACTCCTCTTGCTTTGGTAGGAAACTGAAAACATTCTCCTAACTTGGTTAGAATGACAGCTTGACAGAAATTTTCTGTTATGCTTTCATCTATAGTTCCTTTAAAAGAGTTTTAATTTAAAGAAATTCAGATTATTAAGAGAGAGAGAGGCTGATCAATTTGGTTGACTTGGGTTTTTTCATGCAAAATATTTCACTTATATTATAATGTGAAAAACAACAATGCTTGAGACATTGCTAGTGTATGAAGGATGAAAACTGATGTTTTCAAAAGCTTTACACAAAACCTAGAGAGATACATAGAGTATCTGTGCTGTGTTACACAAAGTGCTTGGGAGAATAGTCCTGTGTATTTCAGGGTGTCTATCTAGAGGTAATGGCCACATCACGTTTTGTCTCTTTTCTTTCTGTCTCCCGTCAAACGAGATAATAGCAGTCTGCATACTTTGCAAGAGAGTAATTTAAAAGCAGTTGAATATCACAGCAATGATCAAAAAGGAAGGACAGTAGTTGTGTTTTTGTGAATTCAGAGCCAACCTTGCTCATGGAGAAGATAGTATAATGTAGAAAATGTGCATTAGCAGCATCCATCCTGTGCACTGAAGAAAGCAAGGACCCCATTAAAGACTGTGTGACCAGATAGTTAAAGATTATTTTTATATGCATAAAAACAATGAGCTGAACTTGGACATACAATTCTTCTGTGAGTTGTGTCTTGATTATGTAAAGAAATGAAAACATCTTGGGTTTCTGTTGTGTATTTCTTCAGTTTAGGCTTTATAAACAGATGTGTTCCAATAGCTAATTTCAAAACTAACAATTCTGTAATTAAGGAAGCAAGTACAGCCTATGGTAATTCTTAATTCTCAGGGAGATGATCAAGTTGAAAGGAAAATGCTCAATTAGTGCTGATATTTTTGTGCTCTAATTTAGCCATTCCCACACTCTGTGTCCATTGCTGTGCTCCACTTTTGCAATTACAGAATAATGAAGCCATTGTTTGAATTTCTTCTCCAGATCAGGGGGACATACCAGAGGAGTGTGAAAGTGATGTCTTGCATCCATCTGGGAACATTGCAGATGGAAACTGTGTCACAGCCCCTGTGCCAGCAACAGCCACTTCACTGCAGGACTTAAGTGAGTTCTCAGCTCAGAGACAAAAGAAAGTGCCCTTTTTAAATGTCAAGTGTGTAACACAGAAAGCCAAATATTTAAGAATCTGTAGGTATGTAGGCTGGAATGGTTGAAAAATTTTCCAGAAAGTACCATGTCTGTAATACAGAGAAAGGAGTGTTTTCCTTTGCTTTTCTGTATGACTTTTTTTGATCCTGGTTTTAGCTAAATTTGCTTTTAATTTAAACATTCTTGCCACCCATCCCACCCCCTGTCCAGCCTCTTGTGAGATTATTATTTTTTCTTTAGGAAAGTTATTAAATATAATTTCTGCTCTTGATAGGAATGAGACATTAGATGTTTTGAAGTCTTTTATGTGCTTCTTGTGTAGACTTTAAAAACATTTATTCTTGACTCTGTTATCACAACGCAGTTTTAATTCTTTGTCTAGATTAATATCTCATTGTATACAGTCAGCATATGCTGCTTTTCTAATTTTTCTAGATGGAAACATTATGGTTCTTTTTACTTAGAGAAGAGCTTTCTAGCTTCTTACGATTTCCAGTCCTTAGTTTGCCCATCTCATTGCTGTCCAATGCTATTCTTTGTAGACAGCTTTTTCAATACGTTGGTCACATCAGCAGCGTGTCCTGCAATAATTTTCCCAGGGGTTTTAAATATTCTGCTTTATAAATATAAAGAGTTGTATCCAACACATTGCAGAGGGAGAAAGAATATAGTAACATGGGCTTTGGGAGGTTTAATGGGAATGCTCATGAAAGGAATGAGAAATGCACAGATCTGTCAAATCTCTGGGCTGTACTTTGGCTCTACTCCTTACTTCTTGGTAGGTCATTTATCAGACTAAAAAATGTTTAGGGGTGGGAAAACACATTGCCCAATACCCAAGAATAAGCTTGGTGTATGCACAAACAATATGTCCAGTTGTTTTTCATTTACTGTTAATGTTCTACAGGAACCTGGTACTTATTTGTATGCTCTTGTAGTGATTACTGAACTACATAAATCAAATTACAGATGTTGAAATAATTTTTCACAGCAGTGCTGGATCAAAGGCAGATTGAAGAACAGAACAGAGAAGTTGAGAAAAACTTAGAAGAAAGGCAAGCAACAGAAGAACAGAGAGAAAAAGAACAACAGGAAGCGTTGGAAAGCGAGCAAAAAGAAGTGGAAAAGCTTGACAAAGAGGTGGTAATTTAATTAATTTCTGGCAGTAATGCAGCTTTGTAGTGTCTTGCACTTTAGGATTGTTATATGTGTTACTTGGTTAAAAGTAGATTTTTATTCCATGAAGTGAAAGTAGTAGAGGCTACGTTATTTTATGTACTTGTGTGATGAAACAATCTCACTAGAGCGTCTCCTTATGCCAGGTGATTTTTTCAGTGGAAACAGATGCCTTTCCTTCCCTGCTTCATGTAACTGGAAGATAGAGTTTTATGGCCACTGTCACCATGCTGTTGGAACAAGCTGAACATTTGCTGTCTCTGTGGTGTGGCCACTGCAGGTGGGACACCACCAGAATATGTTAATGTCCATCTGTTCATTAGCCTCAGTCAGGATGTCCAGGGTATTCTGGGAAGCAGAGGGTATAAAGGAGACCTTGAGTTTACTTATATCCCTTTGAGCTTAAACACTTAGTGTTTAAATAGTGTTCTGGATTTTTAGGTCCTGTTTAATGCTGCTTAGACACTGGTGTGTTTTACTGAGTTTAACATGAAATTCAGCATGTGTTGCAGGTAGTAAGGTATAAATGCATTTTTATAATCAGTACTGATTTTTATTTTTGTGTTTTAATAGTGTATCAAAGACTTGATGAAAACAAATGAAGAAACAGAAGATAAAGAGGGAGTAAAATCTGAGCACAGTTACACTGCTGCTGAAAATGATGCAAAGGATCCTCCTTCCAATCCATTAGAAAAATACATGAGAATAATTCAGCAGAGCAGAGAGCAGGAACTGGCAAACAAGGTGATTATTCTTTAAACATGGTCCCAAAAATATTACTGACCAAATTTGAGTCTTGTTGGGCAAGCTTAGAATGAAAACAATATTCACATTTTAATTTCTTCATTTATAAACTTCATATAACAACCTGCAGAGCAGAGTGTTTGGATTTGTACTGGAAAAGCGTGATGATTCAGAAGAAACTTCTCTAAGGGTTGCTGGTGTCCTCTGGGTGGGGGCTTTGTTTTTTAAGGCACTAGCACAGTATTTAAATGTCCTCAATTTTTAGCTTAAACTGTAATTAAATACAATTTGAACCTACACACGTCAGGTTGTGTTCCTCTAACACAACTGAATTTATTCTTGCAAAATGGAAAATTGGACTTTTAAAGAAGAGGTATGGGTGGACATTACTTCAGTGAAGGAATGCAGGATGCTGTTCAGACATGATCCCAATCTAAATTTCCAAAGTGTTATTACTCTAGATCCAATGTAGCATTTGTAGAGATAGGGTTGGTCCTTCAGAAGATTTTTATTTTCAGTTATGAGCATAAAAATAGATGCTATTATTAGGTCACTTTGACTTTACAGCTGGGTAGAGAAAATGTATTTTTCTCTTGGTTACCAGGATTCAAAAAAAGAAGAAACAGGAGAAATGTCACCTTCAGAAGGACTTCTATCTACTGAAAATGACAGGTAAGGCTCATGTATTAATCCCTTCTAGTACTCCATATTAACTTAGAATTATTATTAATTATTTGTTAATATATAGTTTTAATAGTTTTAGTATGAATTATGTTAAGAGACAGGTGCTTTCTTAGAAACCAAAATAAACTATTAATCAAAAGCAATTGTATAGGAAAGATTGAAGATCCTTCCAATTCTTGTACATCCAAGTTAAGCACTGAATGGAACTCACATCTGAGTTACTCAATGATCTGTTTCAGTAGTTGTGGCACTCAAAACTTTTTATCTGCACTTGAGCAGCATCCAACTTCCTTCACAGAGAGCTGGAGTTTGAGGGATTGTTCTTGGGTGATGATGACACCCTGGCTGAAGGTTTGTCTGTGCTGCACGTCGCCCATAGTCTATTCCTGGCTTTGATTTTTCAGTAGCACTGTGGACTTTTAAGAGAATTTATTCAGAGATTTTGTCTGCCAGGCATTTCCTCGGGTTCTCTCTCGGCATTGATAAATGCAGATATGTGTTTTAGTTGCTTGCAAGAGAAAAACAATCCTTATCCAAATCTTTCAGTTTATTCAAAGATGTAGAATTGAAAACAAGCAAAAAATGTGGAGCACTTAGGGAAAAAAAAAAACAACATAAAGGTTCCCCATAACCATAGTAATGATTTATTATTATCTGTGCTGGTAAACATAACAGACCCTACCCTGCTGCTCCTGAATTGGCACCAGTTGTGCTGTTTTCACTGGGTGAGCACTACAGCAGATAGTTCTGCTGTTTGAGATATAGGTGATAACCTTCAGTTAATGAAAGCCCAAAATCTCCTCCTTTAGGGTTGGTTTTATTGCCATTCAGTTCACTGAAACAGCAAGAAAATTGCAGCAATCTCTTAACTTCTGTTTTAAAATGAGTTTTAAGATTTAAGATAATCTACACTCATACCACTTCCTTTTCCTCCCTCCTATAATCAATACAGTGTTGCAGACATTTCTCATGGAGATGTGGATGAAAGCTTCTGGTGAACAACAGCTACTGACTTTAAAACTTTTGTTATTATTATGAGAAAGATATTTTTAAAGTACCTTTGTGTCTGTATAAATAAATTTTTGGCACCAACACTGCAGCTGTGATCTGTTCGTCACTTCAGTCATTGACTTCAAACAGGGAGTCCTGATGTGTTACTAATCCAGGAGGAAGCCCTTGGGTGGGGTGAGAGAAAGAGCAAAAAGCAGGGAACAGAAACCGATGATGTTTGATTGGCACTGAATTCCTTCCTCTACACTTTCTCAACTTTGCCGACCCCGCCCCACAACCCCTTCTCCAAATGGTTCAAACTGGGAGTAATTCCCTCATCATCACCTGCTCTTAAAAAGGTGGCCTGTGGAGGCACTTGGTTCACAGAGCTTCAGAGCACTGAGTGTGACAGACCCAAATTAAGGTGTCCCTTCTGCTGCAGGGCAGGGGCAGGAGCCACTTTCAAAAGCAGCCCCTCTCATGTATCACCTCGTTGGTATTGACCAGCTCAGAATGGAGAGATTAAAATAAAAATGCTATTTAACTCATCTTTATTTAAGCTTTGTATTTTGTAGGTAGATTATAGGCAAGATCATTAAACTTTATTTACAGTATAAAATACAGTAGTTTTTATCAATGAAGCAATTTTGGGTGGCAGCATATATTACAACTTGCACTGCATTTGAGGCTGCTCATCTTGACCTAACTACAGGAACATGAAGCCAAGTTTGACAGAATTTAGGGGCAAAAACCAAAGTTCTGTCTTGAATTCACTGGATGTTTAAACACAACGTACCAAAACCGTGACAGATACAAACTTTGCTTTTTGAAATGAACCTGAAATGGGATGTAGTGGTTACTCTAATTTTGCATGCTACTTAATTTGCTTTTGCAGCCACTCTGGCCTTTACAGAATTTCTGAGTGACTGCTCCTGTTGGCTGTTGGGAAGGGATAGTGCTTGTTGCATTATGCTGGCCTGGAACAACTACCACTACTGCATGCTGCACCTGCAGGGCAGCCCTGCCCCGTGCAGGAGGGCAGGGAGCTCTGGAACACAATGGGTTTCACCTCGCATAGGGACATAAAGCCTAGAGATGCACTGCCATGGAGTAGCTGTAGATCTGGGTTCAAATAAGCATACACAAGTGTTGTCTATTATCTACAAATATTTATTTTAACACTTGGATGTAACTACAGGAAGCCCTTGGCACTGATAGAAAATATTGATTCACTGTTAGGTTACAAAAATTTATACATAGCAAAATTTAATGCTCTTTACATAAAAATATTAGACTACTTAAACAAAACTTCAAAAACTCCCAGTAATAGCTACACTGAATTAGAAAAGAATTAGGCTTTAAGACGCTGCCTCCATTATTACCCTTATGCAAACACTGGGCTAGAACATCACCTGCATTGCTGTAGAAATGTCTCCTTCATGCAACAGGTAGGAACATACACTAGGCTATTTTGTCATATTTGCTCTACATCAATCAACTCTGCCCCTTTTTTGAAACTGTCAAATTAGACTTCAGTACTTAACAAAAGAAATTACATTTGAAGTTAATACCCCCCAAAAAATGCCTTTTCTCGTAATACTGATTTGAAGGAATTTGTGCTTCCTTTGATGTATATTCAGCAAACAGTCAGAACTACCAAACCACACATCAGCTTAGCAGGGGTATGACTTGAATATTTAGTTTTTTTCAAATGAATGATGTATTTTTACTTCCCCCCCCAACATTTTTTTATATATATATATATATATATATATATCATATAGAACAAACACCAAATATACCATCACTAATACTCAAGATATCACTGAATGCTTCTGAAAAAAAAAACATTAAGTAGAAGGCAGACTTCTATGGGAAATGACTTTAAAATGGCACCAGTTTGTTGGTTTTTTTTTCTGAACACCACGTTTTCTTAGTGTGCTAATTAATTTGTAAAAAGGAAAACACATAAGCACTGACTATAAATTTGCTAAGCACCAAGATAGAGAAAGGTGGACGTCCTGTATTATTTTTATGGCTGCAAATTTTATTGTTTATTGTGTAAAAACTCTGCAAACTTTCTCATCCACTCATTTGGAATAGTCAGATCAGTGTCATTTTAATAAGGTAACACTTTCACTTACTTAAAATGTAGGATAATGGTCTCCTGCCACTATATAAATGCTAAGACATTTATAGAAAATAAATATTAAGGCAAAGCTGACATTTATTTTCAAGGAAGGGGATCATTATCCAGATCCAGGGATCTACATTCCATTAAATAGTTAATAAAAAGATTAGAACTTGGGAGATCTGCCCAGCCCTCAGGTGAGCACAGGGATGTGATGGCTTCATCGTGGCAGCATGTGGCACAGGAGTGGAGCTGCTCCCACGGCCCAGGTATGGGGCATTCCCAAACAGCCCCCCTGCAACCTGGGAGATGCTGCAGCTGTGCCATCACACACACCTGAGCTCCTGTCAGAAATCCCAGCTGGGCATGGGTTCCTTTGGGAGGTGCTCAATCACACACCGTGTGCGTGCCTGAGGTCCATACAGATCTACTGCCTGCTTGGCCGGGGCACCTGCCACCGTTTTGTGCAGGGTCTCATGCTCTAGAACAAGTCAAATATTAAATACCAAGTCTCAAAGAAGAATAATTTGGTCACTTTTTATAAAGTGTTGCCTTTTAAAATGCCTGGAACAAACCCTCCATTCTCTGTTAGAAAGGATGGAAGATTACCCATGGGAAGATTTCCCTAAAACTGTTTTCCAGGAGCTGGAATGTGAAGCTTTTATACTTCTCTCTAATTTTGTTTGCTAGACACACATCTGTACTGCAGAGCAGCTATTTGCTGATTTGTCAGAGCTACAGAACTCTTCTGCTGAATTACTGTGGCAAACATTTATGTGTAAGAATTGAGTTGCTCTTTTGACCGAGACTGGATATCCTGAAGCTCCTGCTCTTCTTTTGCTTTGATATCTTGGTAGGCCTGCATTTTGCTTGCATCCTTTAAGTAGGCCCAGTTAGAAGACAGTATCATGAGGAAGTGGATCTGGAAGAGAAGGGTGAGCATGATGGCGAGTGAGCATGTCAAGAGGCAAAGCAAGCTGCTAGTCAGATTAATAGACGCTCTTTAAAATAATGACCAAAAAATAGTTACTCTACGTTAATAAGCATTGTTATTAAAACAAGCACAAAGGCTATTTTTCAAAGATCTCTAGAATTTGGCATGCTAATAATTCAGTTGGTTATTCACAATTTAGAGAAAGTTAGTACAACAATATTAAAATGTGCTACAGAGTTGTACGGGTCAATTAAAATGCAGAATGGGGGGAAGGAGGAAAACAGTTTTGTACGTGGCAATATACGGAATCTGTAAACTACGAGGTGCTCAGAAGAACTGCTCTCTAAGGTCGTGGTGTTTATGCATATCCAAGCCCAGAGCCCGGCAGGTCTTTTCCCCAACAAGCAGATGAGAATTCCACCCTCCCCCTGGAAAAAAAACCTGAAACTGTGAACCGTTTTATTTATGCGAACAAGGCTACATTAACACATCGAAAAATTAAACATCAGAACATGAGTCCAAAACTAAGCAAAAGCATGCAATCTCTGGGTTAAGAAGTCATAATCCTGTATTTTTATAGCTACATTTTAAACTTGCATTGTCCAACCTTAGGTGAAGATTTTTATGTTGTATATAGCAAACAGTTCTCTTTTTTAAATTATTATGTGTTTGTTTTTCTAGTTTGTGCATTCGTCTCTTGCCAACTTCTTTTGCCCATACTTCATGCAAAAACATCTACATCTGAAAACATTGATTCACTTCTCCTTCTTTTCCCCCCCTGTAAAAAGGCTCCTGTGATCTATGCATGGTTTTGCTTCCTGTGCAATCATACTTACATTTTTGAGATCTGGCTACTGAGAAATCAGTTACCAAAGTGCAGCAATACAAGAGCAGAAGCTATTTATATGCTGTTTCTTACTAGTTCAGGGTCCAAAAGAAAGAATGTGATTGTTTTACGCAGAGCTAAGACAAGGATTTATTTTCTTAAAGAAAGGGTATCATTTGGAGAGCACTTAAGAGTAAGAAAATAACTGATTTCATCATCCATGGAATACAAGCAAATTAATTCATAATACCTGGGCTTCTGACCTATGCCAACATAAGACTGGTACTACTTTATTATTCATTTTCTTTCACACCATATGTATTTTGTATGCTCAGGGGTATTTGTATTTGTTCATGACAAAGAATAAAGTAATACATCTGACCCTGAACTGTTCCAGTATTTGTTTGAGATGACTGTTAGAAATCAAGTGGAGACCTGAAATGAAAACATCCCCCTTTCAGAAGGATGCTTTATAAACACCCCTACAGTAACTGAATCCTCTCAACATGAAAAAATAGCCAGATCTCATCCACATCATAGTTCATATACAAGAAGTAATTTCATTAATCTGATAAGCTAAACGATGCTTACTGAAGCTATTTACAATTACTGTAACAAAATTCAGAAAGCTAGACTTTTAGTCTAGGGTGTCAGTGGTATTTCAAGCTACGCAATGCAGCTTTTTACTGGGCTTATACAATTTAGAATTTAGTGCAGCAATCTTCCCGACTCTTAAACTTCAAAACAGCATAGTTATATGTAGTAGCCATCATGTAGATCAGCTGGTGGAAGAGAACAAAATACAGGAGAGTAAGATACAACAAGGTGACGGCTCAAGCCCACTTGGGCAACTCTCGATAGTTTTACAACAGATGTTACTCTGAGCTCCTTCCAGGGTGAAGATGCAAATAAACAACCTGTCATTTCTCTGGGGAGGATAACCCAGCACAAACCTTAAGGATATTTTGTCAGCCAGTTGTATTACACCAGGGCGTGGCTGGCACAAGGTTAGAAGCTGGCCACTAAAGGAAGTGTTAGGCATAGGAACAAGTCCTCTTGTTAACGTCCCTTTTCCCCACCGCTACCTGGAACGGGCACTGCAGGGTTGGACCAGTCAATCTGCCTGGCTCCAGGCAAAGCAAACCAAGAGGTTACAAGCAGCTGATCAAATAAACTACAAAAATGAAAATAAATAGTGGAAATAAAAGCAGAAATAGTGGATAGAAGTAGGATTTTGAAAGGACATGCAAATAATTTTTTCCTAAGTATGGGGGAGGTGGTTTAAGATGACTTCCTAAAGCAAAAGTTGGGGATCTGCTGACTTGTGATGACCAAACCATAGCAGCAAATAATGGTGATCACAGCTTCATGTCTAGTATCACTACTTTTAATATATAAAACATTTAATCTTAAAACATCTTAAGCCTAAAATTAACACTTTCAATTATAAAACAACAAAAAATACTACCTACCAATGCTATGACAGTGGCACCAGCTCCAGCACAAGCCACAATGAACAGGTGATAAGACATGTAGAACTAGAGAAAAAAAACATGTTAAAAACATTGAAGTAATTCATTAGAAATAGTAGAAAATGCATTTCAAGTGTTCTAGAGAATAAGAGTAATAAAACCGTCTTTGTAGCATGGTAGCAAAGCTTTAGAAAATAAAAATGTTGTGAAAATATGTTTTTCTTTTTTTTTTTTGTGGCAATTACTTTAGTGTCACAGTTAAAGCAATCTCTTTATAGTACTAGCATGAGTTCTCTCCAAAAACTTTAATCAAGTATTTATTAGTTTATTACATGGTGCCCAAGTGACTTGTAGGCAAAAGCTGCACACAGGTTACATTTCTGTACCTCATTCGTGTTGCAGATGTTCTCTAAAATTGGGCCACAGGCTTTGCCAGGTACAGCATTCCAAGGGATAATACCTGAAATACCACAGAAAAGAAACCACTAATTTTAGCAATCAACACACGTTTTCTGTTCCTCTCATCTTTTTCATCCACTTGCCAGTTGTGTTCCCATTCTGGGTATCTGTGTGTTCACCAGTACACCTTGGAGCTGGCAGCAGGAATTCAAAAAACTCCCTCAGGTTATGCTTTCTCCTCACACTGAGGGCTGCTGCTAAGGCATGTTCTCAGATGTGGTTTTCCCCTCTGGCAGCCAAACGGTTGGTTGGGTTTTTGCACTTTGGGTCCAGTTGCACACTGCCTACTCCCCCACTCAACACAGAAGAGAGAATCTGCATCTCAGAGGTACTTGGCACCTTTCAGAATAGCACTTAGTAGATGAGGTTCTACTTGAACAAGAAACTACTGTGGAAGGGTGTGAATATAAAGCTAGAGGGAAGAATTGCAGGATTTTTTTCTGGTTTAGTTCCAATAAGTAAAAAGCATCAAGTGAACACTGCTACAAGAAAGTTCAGTCTGCCACACCTCATATACTCCCAATTACTTTTCTTACATGACTGAAAGTCTGAGAAGTCAACAGAATCTAGCATATTTAACATAAACTTTTAGGCCTGTAACAGATGTAAAGCTTAAGCCTAACCTACTTGAATTAAAAGAAATCCAGTTTGTTTCCCCATGAAACTTTGCATTTTAACCCAGCTGACTGGAATTAGCAACTCTATAAGCAGCAGGTCATTGAACTTATCTCAGGATGGCACGGCTTTCAAGAAGATTTTACAGGATTTTCTTCCAAGTCTGCTTCTTCTCTGCAACTGCTACGTACAATTCCAGCCTTTTAGCTACTGCTTTCACCCAAAAATGTGAGGAAAGTTCAGTGACAGATTTGTTAGGGAGCCGTTCTCTCCCATCATGCACTGAAACCCAAATGGTTTTACTGATCAGGGGAACAATCAACCCTATAGAGCACTAATACAGCTGCAAAACAACCAGGAGAAGCAGGAAGGTGATGGAGTGCATCTCCCTTCACTCCTAGGCTTTGCTGCTGAAGAAAATGTCTTCCCAGCCTCTTGCTGTGAGCTGCTAAAATAGAATGTATGTGTTTAACTGATCTGAGGACTTGCTTTTAAAAGTAGTGTATCTTTTCTTCTACTGCACTTACCTGGAGAGGAGAGCAAAGCCAAGCTTTCTTACTTTTCTCAACTTTGAATCCATTTTCTCAGCTTTGAATGACTTAGTCCAAAGAAAGAAACATTCTTAGAAAATGCTAGCTACAATGAAGCCAAAAGTAATGGTGACAAAACAAGGGAAGCTCAAAAGATTAACTCCAGGAAAAAACTCACCTTAAGAAATTAAAAGCCTGACCTTATTTTAAATTATTGTCCCAGCTCCCTCAGATTTCTGCATGTCATCACAAAGCAGTATTAATTCATTAGTTATGGCAGACTTTTAATTGCAGGTTTTTGGGTTTTTTTAACTGAAAGTAATTGTCAGAGCAACATTCAGACATTTACTCTTGAAATGTAAAACAGCTTTCTGAAAGAACAGAATATAGGCATATGAGTTCAAAACCCACAATCTGATTGTCTATTTCTCAGCACTGTTTCCAAGCAGTTTATTTTGAGGCTGATCTATTTTCAAACCTAATATTACACTATTGGAAATCACTACAAAATCATTTCAGATAAGTGACTTGTCAGTTCAGTTAAACTGATTGCATCTGGAAAGAGATCAGTGTAATGTGAATTAATTAGAAAAGTAATAGCACATTCAGAGACAGAAGATGCTTTTGCATTTGATTCATCTGCTAAGGCTGAGACAAAACTACTGAGGACTGACCGAGGAGCATGGCTAAAGCATTTAATGAGGATTAAAACGAGTACCGTATTGCCTGATGTCCACACAGATCTGGTCCCCTGGAACTGTCACATTTGTCTGAAAAGATTTGATGACTTCACAAGTTGACCATATGTTATAGAACATAAAGACAGGCACAGCAGAGAAGCCGAAGACCCCGAGCCAGGCCACTCCAAGCACATAGGTGAGGAAAACAAACTAGGCAGAGAAAACACAAACACTTTGAGTTTATTCTTTGACAGACTACTTAAATTTTCCTTAAAAATGCTTCAAAATAATCTTAAGCATTTCTTCAGAATTCAAGTCAGAAAACACTGGATTTTCAAGCACACAAAATCAGTATTCTCACTCCTTACAAATATTTTGGTAGTTTAAATGCTACAGAGAAAGTAATTCAGACATTTCCTTTTTCATCAGCCTGCTTGAGTAAACAGATTGCCCTCATGAAAGAACAGCCCATTGATTTCTCAAGATTCTCAGCTAAGCACGGATGCTGGTTGTAGGCTAAAACCAATAAATTCCAACAAAAATCAATTTAAGGGTTTTTTTAAAATTAACTGTAACATACTAGCATTTCTATACAACTTGAAAATCAAAACCACACAGTGAATCAATGCTCACAGAGCTCCCCCACACTCCCTGATTTATTGAAATCAATTTGGAATGTAACATTTGAAAATACCTATTTTTGCAAATGTACCATGACCGTTAACAGCAGATCAGAAGGATTCACTTGGTCTAATTCACATTGCCAAGCAGAAAATTAATTACTTCACCTTAGAGAATCATGGATTTATCCACTAAAATTTGCTGGTTTGGGTTTGCTCTTTAGAAAAAAAAACAAAACCAAAACAAACTACATTACATGCATTTTCTTTGGTTAGATTAAAAGATGGAGCACTGATTGCTTTGAAAATCTCCAGCTTCCTCCTCCCACTAAGGCCCTTCCTTTTTCCGTCTTCTTCCAAGTGTTATGGTGAAACAGCAGCTCTGGCACCAGTTCCTAGCTCCCTCCTCCTGGTGAGAGCAGGATTTGGATCCCACTTGGAAGGCGGGGGAATGCTGTTGCATCTCCTGGGCTCTGCCTTCACTGCTAGCTGTGCCTCTTCTCTCTTAGCTGTAGGTGGGCTGGAGAGGCTTTACTGGTGCCCTACTATCTTACTTAAAATCTGTGTGCCAGAGAACAACAGCAAGGATGGGAAAGGCTCTCAGAGGGGAGGATTCTCAGCCTGACCCCAAATCAAGGGACTGAACTAATGCTGCCGTGGTGGAAGTCTCCATCCCCACAGGTTTTTTCCAGAATAATCTGCAAGTATTTGAGCAAAAGCTGAACAACTGGTTAGGTTTCAGTCAAGGGAGGTGGTGTGTGGGGAGGTGAAAGTTCTTGCAAAACTATGGCCCATAAAACCCCAGCTAGACTTTCATTTATAGACAACTCAACTGGAATATCCTGTTTCATATTAGACAGCACCATATACCACACCTGTATGTTTTGTGTGAGAATTGAAAATCCTGTCTTTGGATTTTGGGAAGGACTAAGTGGACCAGGGTAAAGGATTTCTGTAGATACACTACAAATAAAACATGAGTTTGCATATGTGTATGTGGAAGTGCACAAAGCCTTTAAATCCTAAAATAGACAGGAAAAAATATACTCACTCTCACATTTAATGTGATAACTGTGGGAAATGGCTATTCTGCATTACCAGAGCCAACACTATTTAGGGAAGATGGAAGTCTGTCTTCTGTAAGAACCTTATGCAAGATGGTACTGCCTTTCAGGACTCTGCTCCATAATGTAATGAAAGAAGTAGAGGAGCTCTTGATCAAAGTGGCAAAAGGTCACTGTATGTCCAAAAACATTTTGCCTGTACCCAGCTGCAGTCACTAGTCTGTTAAACATTTTATCTCCTCACAAACCTTGTTCTAGCCCCAAGGTTTTACACAGCAGCATGCAAGCACTTTTCCTGTCACCACCAAACACTAATGCAGCTTACCAGAGCTCCAAGCCATTCCTCAGCTGGTAAATTCTCTCCTTCATTGTGTGGACAAATACAGACAAACATGAAAACACATTTTTCTGCTGTATTTCCATGTGTCACACTGGTATTTGAATAAGCAGCTGACAATTGTGTGCCTGCAACTACTCAACTGCACAAGCAATTGTCTGCACTGATGAGATGCATGGATGTGTATGTTTCTACTTTATTTTGGATCTTTCGAAAACGCTGCTTTAGATCTAATTTTGCTCCTTGCTAAAAACCATACTTACTAGGAAAAAACTGAGCAAATAGCTGCTTAACTGGAAAATTATCAGATGCCTTATTTTTATTAGCTCTTGAAAAATTCAGTAAGTACCCAACAGCACATTGAAAAATTGCCAACTCTCATGAAAATAAACATGCATCTCTTTTGTATTTAACCAGCTGAAAGTACGTATTTTTTAAGTTCAGGATACAGACTGCATATTAAAATGCAACAATCACATCAAAAGCCTCTTCTCTTTTCACCCACACTTTCCCGTGGGCGATCTGTCATACTGCTTAGCTTCCTCCCTCCATAACTACGAGCTCTGAATTCAGATTTTCAGTAATAGCTTTGAAATCTTCTCTCAGAAACATAGTTATGGCTGTTCTTGCAGAGTGTGCCCTTGGGGACAATGTGGGTGAGAATCTGAAGTTTTATTTTTAGTTAAACTTTGCTTACAATTTTGTTCTAATACAGAAGTATACTGAAATGAATATAGCTGGTAACTTCAGGGCTTTAAGTGTTTTGGTTTTGCAAAAAAGCCTCACTATTCTGCCTTTTGCCATCTGCAAATCAATACTTGATTCAAGTGCAAAGATGTTGTGAAGCTTCATTCATTCATTACTGTTTGTTGAAGGATCCAGACATTCAAGCACAATTGACTATGGAAGTCAGAACCATTAGTTTGATATTTAAATAGCTCTCAGTTTGATATTTAAACAGCAAACCACAGCCATTTTACAGCCTATGAGCATCACTCAAGTGTTCCATGTTTAAAAGCACAAATTTCATTTTGGCTCACATTAGGTGTTTTAAAATTAGCAATTAGCAGTCTCCTCAGTTTAGTTCCGACCAGTGGGTTCAGCTTTATGACAGGGGAGGCCATGGCCCCCATCCAGCCCATCTGCAGCATTTTGATTTATCCAAGCACCCTTGAAGTCCAAAGAAGAACCAAGACATGGATTGACCCTGATCACCCATAAGGAGTTAACCTTGTGGCAGCAATATTCTGTTCAAATATTCAAAACCCAGGAGTCAAATGAAGCCCAACAGGTTTTAGCCAGCAAAGACTGCAGTTCCCATTTCTGATCCCACTCACCATTCCACTGATGCAGCGGCCACAGGCTGTTGTTTTGAACTCTCCATGCAGCTCCTTCACAGCACTTGTTGTATAAAAACCTTCCGCCAAAAGGATTATTCCATATAAGAAGAAAAATGATGCAATGCCATAAATTACATACTGCATTAGCTGTATTCTAAAATGGAAAAGAAAAAAAATAATTAGATTTCAGTCCTATAAAAACAAAGTCAGTGTTCTCAAATTATAGTGAGAGACAACTCCTAGAAACAAAGTTCAAGACTCCTTAGCATTTTAAGCAAGGAGACTGCAGGAGGACACTGCTACAACTGGTAGCAATCAGGTAAGCAATTCTGATGTCCATTAGTCCTGTACCCACATGAGCATCCCCTGTTGGTGCTGCAGTGTTTACACTGTGTTAGTCACCATGTTAAAGCTGCAGTGTCATGCCTCCACTATGTAGGTTTTCTTTTTCCTCTTACTACTCCTGACACCTAAATTGGGGATGACTGACAGGGACAATGCACGGTTTTGAAATGGCAAAGCCTGGAGCTAAACCCGACTGAACCACCAGGCTCTGTGGTCATTCCTTTGGCTTAGGGAGAGGAGGCAGTCCCTGAATTCCACCTGTGAAATCCAATTAACTTTACTTTGTAAAAATTTCTGAATTCAACAATATCTGCCTGATACAAATCTCAGCAAACATCCTGAGGCTGCTCTACAGCCTGGAAGGGTAGGTCCAAGTGAGCTGGTAGTTTCTGTGCTTGAAGTCACAGCAGTGTTCAGTGCCTCAAAATGTAATTTTCTTTTCTTTTTTTTTTTAATGGAAGAGTTATTTAGGAAATGCTTCCATTTTAGGTACTCTGGAACCACTCAGAGGAAGATCATCTCAGGGCACATGGTATAAGCTCTTCCCTCAGATGTTATTTGTTCTTGATTTCTTAAAAATCTACCATCTGCAATGACACTCTTAACAGTATTTTTCCTTTAGCCAGAATAGGTAGATGAAAAGAATAATTTCTAAATATTATCAGTTCAGCTTCTGCATCTCAAGCTAATTGTTTTGGAGGACCAGAATGCCAGCTCTTCCCTATAACACTTCTGGTCTTCAAAAATAATATTTTGTTATTAGCATAATTTCCCTGAACTTCTTAAAAGGAATTAGATTGTTGGGATGGTTATTTAGGATGAAACTATTCACAGAAACAAGAGGTTAATTTTATACATCCACACTACCAGTTTTCTGAGGATAAATATGCTTTGCTCAAGATATTTTTTTCTGATTCTTGCCACACTCCACTAAGTAGCTGCTGGCATAGATCTTCAAAGAACATCTGAATGTTTTAGCTTAAAGAAAATTGATTACTACCATTTATATAGTTAAATGATACCCTTGTATCTAAATAGGATATTGCTCATTTAAAATTTTATGTGGGAAGTGTTATCTCTGTTTTCCAAACTAATGAAAAATAACTGGATAAATCTACTGCACCTGTGCTGTAAAGAATGAAAAAAATTAACTCAGGATTTGAGAGAGTGTAGAAGAAATAATTTCACCATCATTCATAGTCCAGGAGAGATTCAAGGCATACTACCAGAAATTAGTAATGGGAAAACTGGTTTAAAAAGTCTATTCCAAACGGTGTGTTACTAATGTATTTTCCTTTTTTATTTTATTTTATTTTTTTAATGTTGCTATAGGCTTAAATTTGCCCCTTTCTAGCACCTCTTCTCCCTTGTCACTCCCTTGGCTCCACAGAGCCAAGCCCTGAGCTGCTTTGGTAGGAATTATGCATTTCCTCAGCTGCTGGTGCTGACATGACAAGAAATATTGTCAACAACTCTCCAAAACATAAAACTTGCTGCCTGTGACTGCTGCTTTTGCAATTTCTTCTATTTTGCTCAAAGGGAGACTGATGCAAGCACAGGGTGTTTTGTTACCCAGTTGCTGAAGAACAGCTGCTTACATTTTCTCATTAAATGTTGTGTCTAACTGCAGGGCCCTGGTGGCTCATGCCCTGGAGCTGGGGACACGCTGCCTGCCACAGCCAGGGACTGAGTGTGGGCAGTGAAGGAAGGGGGGACCCCAGTGGGGAGCAGTCCCAGAGCAAGTCAGGATACAGATGGTCCTGTGGACAGGGGAAGCCCTGACATGGTGCTGTGGGACCAGCACCAGTGCTCAGAGGGCATGCGGCAAACTGGCAGGCAGATCTATGTCTGCAAACATATACAGGGAGTCAGTGACAACATAAATTAAAAGGAAAATAAGAACTGAAGTGTGCTGCATAGGGCTCTGATACCAGGACCTTCAAATATCACTTGTCTGGCTTGCTGCCCATGCACTCCTGTATGTAACATGCCCACCGTGCTCATCACTGGGGCCCAGGACATGGGACCCGAAGCAGCACTCCAGGCCTTCTTCTGGCCTCACAGAGAAGCCCTGGGAGCATAAAAAACCCAAATATTTCACCAGTGATTACATCAAAAGGCTACACTTGCAGATCTTTCCAGTTTTTTCTCTCTTTTTTCCTCATATACCAGTCCAGCTTCTTCTGAAGAGGAATGGCTAGAACCATGCTTCCCTGTTATTCCTGACATCCCTTCCAACTTTATGTCATCAACAAAACCTAAATCTACTCTTAAAATAAAATCGTTACCCCTCGTTCTGTTACAACAGGCCCTGGTACAAGTCACTCCATCTCTCTTGTAGGTCCCTTTAGGTGTTGGAAGGCTGCTGTAAAGTCTCCCCAGAGCCTTCTCTTCTCCAGGCTAAACTCAACCCTGACTCTCTCAGGCTGTCTTCACAGAAGAGGTGCTCCAGCCCTCCGATCACCTTGGTGGAGCACACCCAGACCTGGATGCAGCACTCCACGTGGGGTCTCCCCAGTGTAGAGGGGCAGAAACAACCCCCTCACCCTGCTGGTCACGCTGCTTTGGATGCAGCCCAGGATATAATTGGCTTCCTGGGCTGCGAGTGCACATTTCCAACTCATGTTTGGTTTTTCATCCAACAGCACCCCCAAGTCCTTCTTATCAGGACTGCTCTCAATCCCTTCATCTGTCAGCATGTATTGATACTGGCATTGCCCTGACCCATGTGCAGCATCTTGCACTTGCCCCTGCTGAACATCATGAGGTTCACACTCCTCAAGGCTTTCAAGGTCCCTCTGGGTGGCATCCTTCCTTTCAGGTAAGCAAACTGCACCACTCAGCTCAGGTGTCATCTGCAAAGCAGCTGGGGGTGCACTCAATTCCACTGTCTTTGGTCCTGATGAAGATATTAAATAGTACTGGTCCCAGTGTAAACAGGCATACCAGGGCACGCACTTTGGTTCTTTGCGAACACCAGAACATGACCTAGTGCTGTAACAAAAACAAGCAACCTAGTCCTCAGGGATGGAGAGTGAGGTTTGAATCCATCTCTACTCATTTAGCATGAGGATGCTATGATGAATAATGGGAATGGGAGGCATACTTACACTTCACTCAGCAAAGCATGGTCACTGGCAGTTGTGGAGAAGTGCTGCTCAAGGATAGACACGGTTCCCGTGAGCGCCACGTGGCCACAGCCACAAAACAACGCTACCCCCGAGAAGCAGAGAATGGTTGCCACGAGCGAAGCATATGGCACTCCTCCTAGGCACTTAATGCAACATTCAAAGCAACCTAAGCAGAAGAGAGAAAGCAAAAAGCAAATTATGAGGAAAAGAATATTTGTCCTCCACTTGGTAAAAGCACAGGGAATAAAAGGCCCAGGCATTGACATGCTAAGCAAAAAATCTATAGGTGGTACAAGACAGCATCACCCTCTAAGGGAGTGACCTACAGATCTGTTGGTATGGACTCAAAAGCCCAGAAAGTGGGCTGAGTGCTCCTGTCTTTACAGGATCAAGAGGAGATCGATGAGACAGCCTATGAAATGGAAAAAGCAAAAAAAATCACTGGCTAAAGTGATCCATTGCAATTCAGCTGCTCATCCAGAGCTCACCATGTTTCAGCTTTACTAATGGCAGGAGCAACAGCGATGCTGGCAACACTCTGGGAGCAAGAGACAAATACTCAAGACAATGAAACCTTTTGGAAAAGTAGGAGATACTTTGCATTTTCATTGGAAGAAGAATACATTTAGGTCCACAAAACTTAACTACCCAGCACTCTCTCAGTACTCCCAAGGTATCTTTTTATATAAATCCACATGAGGTTATAGGGACACAGATACTTTTACAACAGAAAAATTGAATGAGGTCCAAAGTGTAACAATTTTTGTGGATGGCAGCTGTATGAAACTGTATCACATAGACAATACATTTCCAGGTTTTATAGGATACACTGGATTTACACTGATCCCTGAATACAGTTTGCAGCAGCATGATCAACTGAAATGCATTGTTTAACTGGTCTGAGTTAACAAAACACTCCCCCCAGAGCTGCAATTTGTATGAACACTGTAATAAGAAGGTAGCAGCTGAATTGCCAGGTTCCTTCCAACTGCGTGGCCTGAAAACCCATCTGCTTACAAAGCTGGGAAATGTAAATCGGAAACAAACACAGCTTTTAACTGCGCTATAATGGTAATGGCAATCCATAGCAATTCATTACTTCAGGGTGATGGCATTAAGCTGTCTCCATTAATGTGCATTTCATACAACTGTGCAAAACACAAGCCATTAAGACAACGTTTAATGGAACGGCCAGCATCGCAGGACAGCCACTGCTGGTATGGCAAAGCACTACATGGACAAAGCATTTGAAGGCAAGGAGACAGCTGGCAAATGAGGACATCACATCGCATCTTCCCACCCAAAAAATTCCTCACAAAGATCAGCAAGTCTCCAGCCACCACATGAGGCAAGTTTATTTTTATCCCCCTTCCTTTCCCACTAATGAATGAGTTGCAGAGCAGGCACTTCCATGAGGCACTGGGGAATAATACGCATCCGATAATTGAAATATTTCCCATTTCATAAGTGAGAAACTCTTCTTTGAGAAAGTCACTAGCAAATGCCCTAGTCAGGCTTAAGCAGCTATCACCATCAAAATTACTTAGGAAATGCCACTTCAGTAACTGCAGACAAGATTTAATTGTACAGAAGCAAGCCTGGGAACGTTTTATAGCCTAATCCACACCTGGAGTCCAATCAGTAGGAACTATTTTCATGACAAAAATACTGCCAAAGGAACAAACATTGCAGCTTGGCAGTGATGGGCCAAAAAAATCCAAATGCACACTATCAGAGGAAATCATCTCTGGGTTTCCTTTTATCACAGAGGTCCAGAGCTGAGTTCAGACAACAAACCGTGCAGAGCAATCCTCTGTTTTGGGGCATCTGCCTGAAAGCAGCTCACACGCAAGAGCAGCCATACATGTGAGGCTGGCTCGCCTCTTCAGCATCTGCTCCCAGGTCAGGTCCAAACCTCCCAGAGTTAATCCAAGAAATGCACACACCTGGTGCAGGATTAGCCATGAAAGATTATCCAAAAGTAACTATGCTCTGACCCAGCAGACTGTGTTATCTAACACATATGTGGTCACAGCCCAGCACAAAACAAACCACCTTTCAATCCACACTCCTAAAGCAGGAGACCCAATGCCTGATCATTGCTTAGTGTGGAGAGGTTGATCACCTAAATCATGCTGATCCCACAGACTGCTTTGCAGAAGGATCCTATCAAAGACAGGAAATAAAAACAGCTGGAAGCAAAACCAAGCAACTGACAAGATCCAAAACAAAAGCTGTTGGTTTCAGAAAATGGGAGCCTGACAAAACTAAAAACTGGTGTAGACCCAGGATTGATGTTTAGTACCATACTGCCAAGCCAGCTTTCCAGGCCACTGGCAGAACATTTGCCCTGAGGGGTTTGTTGGATTCCTTACCCAAACACATGACAGTATCTGCCACTAATCCACAGACTCTTGAACACAAGGCAACAGTGGCAGACCCCCTCTCACCTCTCAGCAACTGGCAGCTGCACAGATTGTCTTTGTGGCCACACGTTTTGTCTTCCTCTGTCGACCAAGTAAAAAGGTATCGCAGAATTTGGGTGGCCTTCATTTTCTCAGTGCAGAACAAAGCCAAGGAACGCCCTCAGAGGTGTCTAAAGCAACCACATTCTTTTGAGCAGAGAGAACTGCCCAAATGTGGAATATAGGAACTACTCACCTTGACCACAAGACTAATTCAGGAATCGGAGACTTTGGTACACCTGGAAACAGCACATCCACCTTGCAAGCACATGAAGCATCTCAAACCAGCATGTTTCCAAGAGACAGCATCCATCCATACATAGTCATTCTGCACCCAAATTGACAGCAGAGCTGCATGGCCTCCTGCCAGAGGGTAACTAAATGCAGGATACAACCTCATCACAGTGCTGAGGCTGCCAGACCCCCTCCCTGGATCCCACTGTGAACACTCTTTATGAGCAGATTAAAGCCATGCCTATCCTGACCAACACAGCAGATTTTACACTTTTAACACAAGCCTAAGACAGTACTGCTAAGAGCAGCTTTCAAAACCAGCTACAATTTGAAGCTCATCAAGAATTAAGATATGCTTACCAAACTTCCCAAAGAAGCACTGAATCAAAGCAGAGGATTTCTGAAAACAATTAGAGAGCTTTCTAGGAAACCTTTATGTTCTCTCTCTGTAGCTCCAAGTCAGCAACTATCTTTACACAGTACAACTGAAACCCCAGGAAGATGTTTGCCTAGTTCATGTTCACAAAGTAACTTGCTAACACTCTGATGACAACTGCAGGCTGAAGGCCTGTGAACTCAAGCTGACAAAAATAAGTAGTATTAAAATAAGTTCAGCTCCAATTTTCTCATAGTTTTTACTATCCATATAGCCAAAACACTGAACTGTTCAGCTGCATATCCACTTCCAGTGAAACAGTGTAAAACAATTTAAATATGAAACTGTACAGCACAAAAACACATCACTGCATCTTCCCTTTCAATGGCCATTTTGTGCAAGGCATCACTAGAACCTTTTGTGCAACTCAGCAGAATAAAAACATTTTTTGTCCTCAGGCTGGCAAGCAGCAGTTGCCATGGAGGCAGGTTAATAACAGCCCAATGATTTGCCCAGAGCTGCCTGTGATCTTGGCTACAGATTTAATACACTCTCAGAAGGAGGCCAGCTAAAACAAAGACTGAGATTATTCTCTAGGGAATGAATGCTATTAAACACACACACACACACACACAAATATTCTTGCTAAAGGACAAAAATAAAGAGAAGAGAAAGAAACAGGAACCGGCTATTCTTTTAATCTCCTGGAAGCTATCAGTCACAGGAAATTGGTAAAGGATGAACCTACATATGTACATAAATTGGCAATCGGTTGCTTAATGTATGATGAACAATTATACAATCTGCTCAGCAGAGTACAGCCTACTGCATATATGCAGGGGCTTAGCCATTCAATTTCCCATGCCAAACGGTGATTGTGTGGATGACCCTCCTTTGGTACCTTAAGTACAGCTTTAGGATTTAAACTCAGAATGGCAAGGTAATAGAGAATTAATGGAAAATGGTCTCAAAATAAAAAGAAAAAGGAAGAGAGGCAGTTCTCACACACTACCTCATCCTTTTAAGGTCCAGTCTGTGTTTTGGAAATTACAAAAGACATTGCAATGGGATCAGGTAGCTTCCTTGAGTATTCCTAGGGCTTGCTCTAGGAAGATCATTCATCAGTTCTTGAAGCCCAGACTTCAAAAGCTGTGACAGGATGATGTTCAAAAATCTATCCCTCAAAGCAAAGCACAGAAAACATGAGGTAAAGAAGGAACATCCACACCTCCTGGACAGAAAGCCAGCCTATTGTCTAATGTTCCAAACACCTCCTAGGTTGAACTAGTGCCTCAATGCATCTCAAGGTTCTATTCATTGGCCCATAGTCGAGGTCACTATGGAACAAGAAACCAAGGAACCAAGAAAACCTGAAAGAAGCTTTGAAAAGTTTTCTATTTCAGGGAGCTAAACCTGCAGGATCCCATGGCTGTCTTCGAGTTAGTTCCCACTTTCTTTTCCTTAAAAGTTTGGTTTCTTCCCCTCCCATGAAAGATAAAGCAATGGCATCATTTTCTCCTCGTCTCTTACTTCCTGTAATTGTGTAACACATTTTAAGAAATGCTGTCTTTGTTATGAAATTAACAGACACCAGTCCAGTTAATACACGGCAGAAATTGCACATCATGCTCCACCACAGGACCACAAGCTCTCCTGGCTCCAGCACAACAGCTCAGGGAACACGTGGGGAGGAAGTGCTTAAAAAAAAAAAAGGTTGCAAGAAATCCAAAGGAAAAAAAACCACTAAATAACACTTTAATTGAAAGCACTAGATAGCATCTTAAATGCAGCCATCACATGTAAATCGGGCCCATTACTACACATCCACAGGAGCCTAGTGTTGGTAGCTTTACTCCCAATTCACACCTAAGAGGACAACTCAGTACTTGACATTTGCCTCCTGCTTCCCCAGTGCTGAAGATTACCCAATACCAAGCATGAATATCATCCTTGGAGGCCTAAACCGCCAAGGATTTTTGTCAGAAAATTAACTTTATATGTCAATGAAAGCAAATGCCAATTTTACTGTCACCCACCGTATTTTTGAAAATTTCCATTCTGACTGGCTTATGCATGCTAGGATGTACATCTTCCTACCTGCTGCATGATTGGCAGCCACAGGAGAAGCAGTGAGAGAGTGGGAATAGGCTAATACCTCAGAAGCAAAATTGGAATTTACCTGTTCTCTGCATGAGACTAAGCCAGTACCTGGCAATAAGGTAACTCCTCGTATCTGTCACCCACACCTGCAGCCAAGGGTCAGTGGCAACAATACAACAAGATAAAATACTTAACCTTATGAGCGTAAGTTTTAAGCCTGTGACAAATTTCTCTCCATGCTTTAGTAAGGGACTAAAATAAAAAGGCTCTGCATTAAATCACATGGAAGTCTTTGTTCTTCCTGTTCATCTTAAATTTTGCTGATTTACAAAACATGACACAAAGCTAAAACTGCTGTTACTACTTGGAATAAATGTTCACTCACCACACTTCTGGACTAACATTAAACAGACTAAATAAGTGATGAACTCAAATTGAGAAAATCCTTTCTTCTCCTCCCACAAACCTTTTGAGGTTCTTCCACAGAAAACTTCCTTTCAAGTTCAGTGGTTCCCAATTTTGTCCTTTTTGTCCTACACAAATAAGAAGTTGTGAAATCAGCTTATACTGAAATTTAACTAATGAGGGCCAGAAAACTTAATGTAAATGCTCTTTAGTCCAGCCAGATTGATAATCTCTCCATTGTATTTGCACTCCCCTCTTCCAGGGCTGTTAATCAATAACTCCTTCCTGGCCAGCAGAGTTCCTGTGATGGAGGGGACATGACCTTTGGAGAACACTGCCATCAGGGCTGCCATGAAGGATCAGACCTGAAATACAGCAAGACCACCTCTGTTATCCTTCCATGTGGCCAGCAAAACATCCTTCCTTCAGGTAAAAACCTTCAAGTGAAAACCTACTTTCTTCATGTAAAAGTCTGATCCATCCAGTAAATCTAACTCCAACCTCTACTATTTAAGAGCTACCTGAAGACTAAGTAGCTCCTTTCTGAAGGTCATCAGCTTTAATAGTAATTTCTCCAGTTATTCTTGAGACAGATACAAGATATTTGGTTTCAGCACTGTCAAACAGCTAGATCCCCTCTTCTGAGAAGGTATTTATTCTGTTATCAGTTAGATGCTTCCATTTTCTTGTGTAGAAGAGAACTAGAAGTCCTTGCTCACACCTCCTGTGCTGGAAACCAACACAGAGAAAGCAGGACAATTGGTGCACACTAAGAACAAGCATCTCACAGCCTGGAGGAACTATTAGCAGACCCTTCTTCCAATCCACAAAGCACAGAGGACCTCTGTGGTACTGTATGAGTAATGATAATAAGTGGCTCCTGAATTTGACAAAAAATACAGTAAGCACAAGTTTAAAATCTAGCACATTTTCTTCCTACCATGATCAACAAAAATCTCCACAAACAAGCTGAAACAAACCGAACAGCCTTTCAGAGGTTATCAATGTTCATCCACAGCAAAAGCTGGTTTTTTTTCTCTCACTAAAGAAAAAATGATGTTCAGATTGGAGAAGAGGCTGTTTTACCAAGGCAAGATTTGTTTCTTCTGGATGGTGTTAAATGATGCAGAGACGACTCTAAGAACACATAGCAGTAATCATAACACTCTTTTTTTCCCTTCCAAATCTCTTCTTCCCAAATCAGCAGTTCTTATAGGAAAAAAATTGCACTCCCATTGCAGGAACCAAACCTGTTTCATGCAAAAACAGATGATCTGAATGGGTTTTTTACATGTCTTATCTAGTTTACCTTCTTCAAATTTAGTGAAATACACACACTCCCCATCTATATAATTCCAACTTCTGCAAGGCTCATTGAGCTCACAGGTGTTCTGAAGTCATCTTTTTCAGACAGTAAAACCTATGGAATAGGAATCACTACATTCATACTTATTGCAAGGGCCCATCCCAGTCCTTTCTCTCATATGAGAGTCAGACCTGCACAGGAAGAACACTGCTGCCCCATGAGATGGTGAGATAATTACTCTTGTCTCGTCATTGCCTTTGGACAAAGGTCAGGCAAACTTAATTTTAATTCATGTCTTCTGTTTTACTTTTGGCCTATGAAACAGTGGAATCCACAGAAGAAGAAAAATACCTAATTTATAAATTGGAAAAGGCCTTACTTCAAACAGATTTCAATGGGAATCCTTGAGGAGGCGTATTTCTTATCTCTAAGCTACTTCTGCAGAAAAAAGAAAAATATTAAGCTGGTGATTTTAAAAAGAGATTTCTTACCTAAGGGACAGATCAGGCATTATTGATATAAGCTTTGGCATTATTTCTCCTTGGGACTTGTTCTAGTGTTGACTATCCAAAATAACCCTTGGGATTCAGCACAGCCTGTGCATGTGGAAGTGCTCACTGGCATGCAGAGCTCAAACACATTGCACCAACAAGGGCAGCTGCTGGTCCAAACTGGGCTGTAATTCTCAGCTGAAACATCAACAACTCAGTGCTCAACAGGCCTGAAGACCCTCTTTCCTTTCTGCCCTTGCTATGGCCTGCCTCCCCTCACTTCCCTTATTTTTTCCTTCCTGAAGAAATTGCTCAGCAGGGTCAACATGCAGGAAGTGCTGCTTCAATAGGTACCAGCCCAGGTGATAATTTTGGACAAACTCAAGGAAGAAAGGTGAGAGAGATGAAGCAATGGGCAGACTGCCAAAGATATCCAAATGCCTGAAGGTCTAGACAAGCTCAGTGTGGACATACAAAGGCACCTAAGCATTTCAGTTCCATGGGCGACTTCCATAGCTCTGTGAAAATCTGTAAGTACACTTGAGTTTCCTTGATCCAACCATCCTCCAGACCCACCTGTAGCTTGGCTGACGTGATTTTGAAAGCTTTTACTTTAATCAAAGGTGAATATCTTACCTGGAAGACTGGAGTTGAAACTCTTAGCTCCACCTTTCTGCCAGCTGTAACTCACCTCACCCTCCACCAGCCTTCAGCACTCAGCAGGAGAGCAAGACTTTTGCCACACTGGATTTCAGGCACCGCTATGGACCGCTTCCCCAGTTGACTCCTCCCTAAACTATAAAGAAGCAAACAAGAAACACAACCTCTCTCTCCCTAGAGCTGAAAACAGGGCCAAAACCTGTGTGTGTGTGTTATGTGTGTGTGCATGTATTCCAGCCTGGCAGATCTCAGATTCAGAAGGTAAATTCTCAATTTAAGAGATAACTGATGATGCGGAGATCTTCCCAGATATTCACCCAACTATGGAACAGGAGGAGGAATAAGAAAACGGAACTGGAACTGTAGAAGTCCTTTGCTCTGCAACAGCTTTCATGCAATCATTTCCCCAGCTGAATCCCCACCAAATAATTTCCAAAACTTGAGCTTGTTTCAGCAAAAGAGCAGAAAGGCTGCTTCAGTGAGATACTCCACATTCACATGCCCTGATGTGCTCACAGAGCAGCTGAAACACCTCCCAGCATCTGGGGGAAGCAAGTTTAAAATGAAAAAAAAAAAATTCCCATAAAGCAAACAACACCCCCCCAACCTGGAATAATGCCTACAGCTAAGCTCATGTTAAACAACTACTGCAAAGTTTCTCTTTCTAGAGAAAAAGATGGTACTTTGCTTTCTGGGGAAGAAATTCTTTTGGCATTTTGAAAGGCTCATTAAACTTGCAGGTGTTCTGGGGATGTCTTGGCTCCAGCACTGCAGTGAATCTCCCACACTGACTCTTCCCTTGTTACTCAAGAGCTGGATTCAAGCTTGATTTAGGGAAGTGAGATCATGTTGTATGTGGAGACCCAGGGAGAAGAGGTGGATGCCATGAGGACTGCCAGAGAGGTGCCCTCGTCAGGATGCCTATTTGGACACTGACAGAGAAGACAACGGCACTTAAGAAATCCTGAGGTTTGTCAAAGGAGCAGAGGTTATCTCAGCACAGCAGCCAATGCTGCACGGCAGTGGGGAGCTGCAGGCCAGTGCTGAAGGGAGGCATCTTATAGCAGGGATTTGTGCTGGGTCTGAAGTGACATATTCCCTCCAAGATAAGGGACAAGAGCAAAGACCAGCATTTTCACAGTGGCTAATCCATCACTGGCAGGTTGGTTTTACTCAAGACCTGTTCAGAGATGCTTCTTCATTGTTGCCTAAAAGACTTATAATTTCTCTAAGTGCAGCCATTTAAAACATCTTCCCTTGAACTGGCATTTCTGGGCTCTGGTGGAGGGATTTTTTTTTTTTTTTATGCCATCAACAAGAAGCCTTTCAATCATCAATTCCTTCATGACAGGCATATTTACCTACGTGTTAGTTCATAAAGATTCCCAAGGCAGACTGAAAAGGGTTCAGTTGCCTAAACAAGGGTTTCTAGCACCATTTTAGGTGCCAGACTCCCAGCTGCTGTAACAGAAGGCTGTTCATCTCCGTGTCCTGGCTCATCTGTGCCAGCACATATGGATATGTCTCATCACTGAGGACAGCTGAAGGGGCCCAAGACCCTGATAACCAGGGTCTAGTCTGCTCCTTCCATGTCCTTCACAGCCCAGAGAGGCAGCATTCATAATCTACCACTACTTCCTGAAGCATTTCTTTTGTGTGTAAAATATCCCATGTGTACTAAAAGTGAAGGTTGGAAATATCCTCTGGCAGCCCCAAACCTGTCACCCAGGTAACTTGTCATAAAATATGGTCAAAATGAATACTGATACTGAAGACAGGGATCATAATTTGTGACATAAGTTTTTTTTTTTGGGGAAAAGACCATATGAAATACATAAACATTTGAATCCTAAAGCACAAGAGTAGGAAAATGAAATGGAAAGGGGAAGGATGAGGCAGCAAGCTTTGGTGAATATTTCCCTGCATTGCTATTAAAGGCTCTGATGCGGAGGCAGGCGTCTCCAACAAACAAGCTGTCAAGCAGGCTTCAGTCACTCAGCTCCATAAAGAGAAGAGGATTCTGGATACAGCTAGCTGCAAAGGCTGTCTCCAAGCACATACATCCCTTGCTGTGCTATCCATCAGTCAGACTGGAATTTTCTAATGTGATCAATCATAGACTTGATTTCAGGTGCCTTTCTGAGATGCTTCAAAACTCAGTTCCCCCACAGACCCTTAAAATAAAGCTTTGTGAAAACTAAATAGGATCTTCTTGAGGTCTCAAGCCAGATCTTGAAAGGACAGGCATACAGAATCACCAAACCATTTTTACAGCCTCACCTGAAATCCTCCTCTAGACTCTCACATATGCATTTAGTGCTTCCAGCAAGAAAAAAAATGCAAACCAAACCACAGAATGCTGTCCAGGAAGCATACTGCTGGGATACCAGTGAGTAAGATGTGATGTCACTGCTTTAGTGTAATTTCTGCATTTGTGGCTGATGAGTCTGATAGATTCATCCACATAAACCCCCGTACTATTTCATCTCATCCATAAACAGTTTTGAAGCACTTGGGAGCACAGTTAAAAGGAAGCTGTCCCTCACATCACCTATTATTGTCTTTTAAGCATTAACAAGAAAATTCAAACTTATGTCAAAAGTATTCATACAAAAGAAGTAGACTCCTTACAGCCTTAACAAACAAAACAAGAAAAACACAGGAACGTTTATCTTAAATTGTTAGGACTACTGCAAAGCATTAAGTTTATTCTACTACAGTTTCTGAACTCTTCATTTCCCTTTCACCCAGCCCTTTATTTACCTTGAATCCCCAAAGGACTAATATTGCCTCTCAATGCTGGCACATGATGGTACCGGTGTGGCCTTGAACTCCTGTACATCCAGTGGTACCTGCCAATTTCCATTTCTGGTCTGGTGATCACTGCCAATTTTAGGTGGTAAAAAGTCAGTGTCACCAGCAAGTTTTAGTTCAGTACTTTCAGTCATTTAACGTTAAAAAAAAGAGCCCAAAAAACCACACTGTAGTTTCAGAACTGAAACAATGTAACATTACAGACTAAGGGAAGAGATTAGGAGAGATGATCAACAGGGAAATGCTCACACAGGTGTTAAGAAAGATTGAATAGCTGAAACTCCACCCAGGATTTGAGTTAAAACACATAAGTAAGGGCTCTCTATTCCTTACCCCCACCCACTCTCCTGCCTCACTTTCTTGGTCCTTGACAAAAAGGTCTGCTCCAGAAGTAAAGGAAGGTAAAGTCATGGAAAATCACGTTACCTGTTTCTTAAAAAGACTCTAATGCTGTCAAAGAAAAAGGTTATTGCTTTATGTCAAGGTAGGGCAAACACAAAGATTTGCTCTGTTACTTTCTTACATTAAAAAAATGAAAGTTTGTGGACTTTATTTCACCTAGACCCTGCTCACATCCAAAAATATGGATCAAGTGTATTAAAACCCATTTGTTCCAGGTTCATGGCCAAGAAGAACAGTCCTGCTTCTCCTTGTCTTTTCAGAGGAAGCCCAGCAACAAGACCCACATGTAGTAACTCACCTCACCCACTCACACACTCACTGCCACAGGGTTTCTGTGCCCCTGAAAGAGTCAGGAAACAGCATCAAACCACTTTTGAGACTACATGTCCCCCATTGGTACCACTATGGGCTTGTCAAAGCTGTCAGGGTGAGACTGACAGACCTTTATTCAAACTGCACCAGAGTCCCCCTCTGCAGTGGCTAAATGTGAAAGCAACCATCATTTCTGGCTGAAGCAAATCCGATTTGGCAGCATTTGGGCACGTGGAGAAAGTGAAGGTTGTGAGGATGAAAATGCCATCTACTGTAGACTAGATTAGAGACAAGTTTCAGGGGGCAGGAGAAGTAGAAATGCCATCAATTTCTAGTCTATGAGGGGCTCAGAAGGTCCTGGACCTAGTTACCCTCATGTGGTTTTGCTACTTGCGCAATGAGAAGTTTGGCACAGCCACATTTGCATACGTCAGGAAGAGAAAAAAATCTTGGCCTTGAATCCAAATGCTGGATCTAGAGATTTAAACCAAGAATTTGTTTGTCTTCTTTATCAACAAACGAACTCCAGTCCTAAGAGCCTTTTTGGGTTTTGTACATAAATTTAGCATCAATGGCTCTCTAAAGGATACTTTGTGGATTGGTAATTTTCCCCTCTCTGCATCTCACACACAAACCAGCAAGCAGGTATCAGTAAATCTTCCACAGAAGACATTATTCTGTATTGTATGGCTCACTCTTCTTCTTAGGAAAGACAAGTTCCACATCTCATGAGCATAACAAAATTCAAAATGTGTTGAAAGGACTGTTCCAAAATGACTGCACATTCTCAGGATGATATCATCTCCTTCTGCTCAGGGAGAACAAACCTGCTTGGGAGATCACAAGGAAGGCCATAATAATAGAATTGGATACAAAATGGAAAACAAAATTCTTTGCTAGTACTGCATACCTCCTCTTCTCTGCTTCCCCAGTGTCTGCTCCCTGCCTTTTTGAGGCTACTTACTGGACACTGGTAACAGATTCAGATTTAAAAAAAAAAAAATAACCAGCTGCAAAGATTAAAAAAAAAATAATTATTCATTTGCACTGCAGCAGCATCTAAATCAAACTTTTGACATCAAGATTTGATCCTTCTAGCTTGAACCCACAGTTTGAGATTTCTCCAGCAGTAGCCACAAATGCACTTGCTCAGAGCAGCAGAACAGGCTGCTCCTTTTCTCCCTTAGCCTGGGGGAATGCCGGTGAAATCATCTGTCTGCTGGGTACAAACATCAAACCCTGAAACACACAGGCATCATGTAAACTTCGTAGCATCATTTCTGTAAGTGAAAGCATTTTATGGAGTTGGTTTCTTTAATTAGCAATTTCTGGTTTTACAGTAACAGGGCTCCTTTCATTAGGAGGCAGTTCAAACTCCACGAGGAATCTCAGTTTTTCCACTGCTTTGCAAAGAGGCACTCAGCAATGGCTGTTTGGTAGCCCTTAGTGCACGCCTGGCACGACCTTTGAAGCTGAAGACTATCTCTGGGTGACTTCGCTGGGACCCACCCAGGCCCACTCATGTAAAATCAACACCAGGTCAAAAGCTCCCCAGGCTTCACACAGTCCATTTCCATTGGAATTTAACTCTGTACCCTGAACAGTTGAGAAAGGAAACAGGCTTAAGGGCTTCTTTACCTTTTGCTTTTTGAGTAAACCAACTGCACTAACTGCATTCCCTGGTCTAGGTTACAGTACCCTCCACCCACCACCCAGCTCCCATGGCTTGAGGCCTCCTGTCACAATGAGGTTGTCTTCAATACTGCACAGACACAGCAGCTACAGAACTGACAATGTTTTCATGTCACACCATGCAGGCACAATGATGGCGGCTGTGGTGTTCAATATTCATTGGGATGAATCATCTTGCACGCCTGTAATCAAATTCAGTGCTCAACATCCTCATACTTGCTGCCTGTATCATATGGTTTTAGAGCAAATGCAGTTTTGATATTCAACTGTCTCAGCTGATGAAGTAGTCCATGGGAGCAAGAGAGGGTGTTGTTTGGTCATTGATGGTCTGGTGATGAATACTGGATAAGGAGCAAGGCTGGGCAGAAAATGGGGGAAGGGTCAGAGTAACTGAAGGAGACTTCCTCCCCCCTCTTTGCCCCTTTTGCTCCTGCTGCAAAATCCATTGTGTACATACAGTGCCATCTGGGTTCCCCCACCCCCCGTTACCATATCCCATGGCACATATGTCTAGGTATTCTGCTTTCATGAGGTTGTTCAGACCAGTATAAGTACATTCTCTGAGTATTTTTCAAACCCCTCCTATTTAGAAACCAAATCCTATTCATTAAAACCTAAATCACTAAGCCTGCCAAATTATTATCCCCAGAATATTGCGTGTCCCAGATTCTCCCAGGGCTGGACCTCTCTTCCTACAGTCATATTCTTCAGAGACTTAGAGCAGTTACTGTTGTCAGTGGATCTGAAACACCAATCAGCTGCTTTAAATGAGGAAAAACATGCAGTGTACTCAAAATCTTGGAGTGGCTTGACAGCTCTGATGCCACTGTCAGAGCCTAACATTAGGTGGGCACCTTTAAAATTTTGGCTGATGATCATAACACATATTTTTAAAAATACTTTTTTCCATTTGTTATTTTGAAAAATACATCTGTGATGCATCAAAATGTCATAAGCTCACTGTGCAAAAATAACTTTGCTAGAAGTGAAATAAACTGAATGAAAATTAATTCCTTTCTCACATCACGCTTTACAGCTTCATTTAAACACAACTGTACAACAGTGTGTGATAGTGTAAGAGAAGCCAAGTATCTTCTTTCTATTTTTTACAAGTGTATACTTGTCTATTTAGAGCTTAAAAGCTGAAACATGGGTTCATATACCATAAAAATAGTAAAGCTCACAGCTATTACTGAGCACAAGGTCTTCTTTTATCAAGAGAACATAAGCAGGGAAGAGCCAATTAAAAGGGACCTTTGGTACAGCTGCTCAAACTGGTCTTCATTATTCCTTAGCACAGCATAGGCAATTTGAACATCATATGTATTCATATAAGGAATCTAAACCCTAGTATCATGGCTTTCTTCCATCCCATGTGTAATGGGTGAATTCACCACGGTCATCCACAGTTGGGGTTTATTTTCTTTTTTTTTTTTCTTCTTTTTCTTTTTTGTAGAACTTTGCAACTTGGTAGTATTTCTCACAGTTAAATAAAAAGGGAAACTTATTGTCTCTGTTAATGTGTATCAGGATCTATATCCTTCACTGCTGATGCAAAACGGCATTTCGTTTTTCTTATTTATTCCACCTCAGTAAATCTGCCTGCCCAGTCCTCACGTTTTGATTTAATTTAATGCCTGCAAGATAAACCCTGTCATTTGTAATAATTTGTAAACCTTCATCTTTAAAATGCATCCAATCTGTCCTGCAGCCCTGCAAAGTATCTATCTGTAAAACATTTTGCTTCAGCTTTCATGGTGTTCCCCTCTGATAAGGGCTGCTGATACACAGCATAAAGCTGACTTATTTCTTATCTCCATCAACATGAGGGTTGTTCCAATTCCAATTAAAAAAACTGGGGCAGCAGCCACTCATCTGGGTGCAGAGAGGCAAATGTCAGATAAACACTGAATCCATCAGCTGGGTAGTATTGCTGCCTAAATCAGACAGGGGATTCATGAAAATTATTACAAGACAGAATGGGAATTCTATAAAGTTTAGCAATTTTAAAAAATCTAAATAACTTTCAATAATTTTCATTTATCAATCTGTAATATTCATAAAGCACATTAGCTTGTGCAAATTGTCTCAGATACACTGCAGTCCAAAACAGCTGGCTGTTCACATTTGCCACAGAGATGGGAAACACAAACCAATACCTATGTGGCACCACTGCTCACATACGACTGCTTTAGGTGCTCAACCTGAAAACAGACCTCATTGTTCAAGTGCTCCGGTGGCATTGCTCTCCAGGGTTCTCCCAAGTATTGGGAGCCCTGTACATGGACAACATGTTGTCCTAGACCAAATTCCTCTGAGTATTTATTCCACAAAACTGCAGTACATCATCAAGAACCACTTGCATTGCAAACACACCCCAGAAACAAGCAGTTTAAAATTCTGGTAAGGGGAAAATACCTCTTAGCTTAAAAGCACAATTTGCTGTTTGTTACATGCAGATACTTTCCCCAAAACCTGGCAGTGAAAAGCATATGGAGTGTGAACTTGAATACCCAAAACAGAATGCTCATGATCTTCCCTTGCTCGGTCTTAACAATAACAGCATCTCCCAAACCCCTTCAGATGATGGTTTATCTCCTTAGGCTTTGCAATTAATTTCTAGATGGAAGAGTTAAGAGACCCTGTGAGAGGATTTCAACTGCTTCAAGCTGTGGCAGTTGCCTTGAAATCATTGGATCTAGGGCATCTCATAAAGGATGGCCATTTCAAAGTCCAGGTGGGATCCTAGAGGAAGAAGAAAAGGTTGCAAGGCTGGCAAGCATGTGAGTCTTAACAAGTAAGAGATGTGGTCCAAAGAGTAAATGAAGGAGTCCTCTTCTGGTCTATGCCCCAAAATGAAGCAGCAGCATTTTCCTGCAAGTTTCTTTACACAGAGAAAAAGCCAATTTTCCTCCACAGGAGCTGCTGGTGAAACAGCCCTATTGAAAAATTCTGACATTAGAGAGGCACCTGATGCCTGCTGAGCCCATCTGAAAACCCAACTGGACTCGACAGATTCAACACTTCGAAAAATCTCCCCTCAAAACCAAATATGTCGCCTCCATTACTACCTCACAGCAGTAACTTTGCAGGGGGATCTGGTCTATTTGTTTTGCTATATAAATTAGGAGTAGGACTGTTTCAGCTCTCTGCATTTTAATGTGCTGTGAAGCATAAGGAGAATTTAAGTGAAGAGAAATACAGAGCATAATAGTAGAGACCATGTGCTACTTTCAGGAACTGGAGAACAGGCAAGAACAAAGCCTACAAGTGTTGCATACATATACTTACGTAACAGATCCAAAGTATGAAATTATCATAGGAAAAAAAACCTTAAAATTATCATAGGAAAAAAAACTAAGAAATGGTGGTAACATTGGGATAGGAGGCTCCCTGCTTGCATTTGATGAAAGCAACAATCCACCACCTTGACTTGGAAGCAGATTTACTGTTCTACATATTGTGCTTTCATCCTTGCCAAAACAAAAGGGAAGCCATAAACTCATCATAAACACACTCAGCAACACATTTTGTTTTGCACAGCTGCTAATGCATACGGATAACTTTCTTTAATATTCACTGTAACATGAATTCCATTGGTTTAAAATAAGCTTGCCAATCAGAAGAAAGAATTGCAGTAATTTTTGAAGAATGATCTATCAATTCAAGGTGGTTTTATAGTCAATCTATTCAGGACATTTTGTACATTAATTACTCAAAATCTGTAGTGAGGTGGGTTATTGTCCACATACACTAATGGCTTTCAGAGTTTAATCTCTCATCAGTGGACCTTCTTTCGTGAAATCCCCAAGGGATTATGTAGTACTATGTCTAATCACTTGACAAATTTCATTTACTTGAAACTGAAGCTCGTTTTATATGAAGTGTGTAGCAGGAGTCAGATTCAAAGTAGGAAAACAAAATCTGTTACTGGAAACTACCAGAATTTATCATGTTTATATCTGAACTGCTTAACAATCAATAAAAGAATTCTGCTTAGGAAAATGCATTACTAGTTTATCAGCTGCTTAAGCCTATGAGATACTCAGATTGCTTATAAACGATACACAACAGGTTAAAAATATACTATGGCTCAAGTAAAAAGCAGAAATTTAAACAATTTTGTTGCTGCTGTATCATTCGGGGTGGGGGCAGAAATCATCAAACTGCGATCTGTAGTCTAGTACGCTGAAGAGGAATGGTTATTTGACACAGATTATACGATGTGGAAAGAAAATGTCCCTAGCGAGTTGAATTTACGCTCTGAAGTTCAGCACTCCAGACCAAACAGAATCAACTTGTAAAGCTGGGTTGGATGAAGCACCTCTCTTTCAGCGCTGCCATCTCCCTACCACAGAACCATTACCACGGAATTGTTCTCTCCATTAAGCAGTAATTCTCGGTGATTAACACATCCTGAAATCTAATGCTGCAAAATTCACTGCATTGTTCCTTCTTATCATAGTGCAGGCAGATAGCTACGAAAGTGAAATTTGCCAGATTACACCAGAGGAAAAGAATTTTAAAAATCAGAGTAGCATTTGGCACCGAGCTCACTACACGAAGGTTGTGTGACACTATAATCTGTTAGATGTTGTTATAACCTAGGTCTCCCACACTGCATTGCAAGGGTTGCTACATGGCTAGTCCTGATGAAAACACCACATTACGGCTCCGAAAACAACATGCAAACACACAGGCACACGCTACCTCTGTAAACCAAATTAACCAAAATCTGTCAAAGACGCAGCAATAACAAGACTTCTTTTGCAAGCATCATTTCGGGTAGGGTTAGGACAGATTCAGAGCAAATACAGACACAGACAGAAAGGTTGATGCTCTATTAATTTGTTGTCAAGCCAAGCAGGAAAGGACGACTGAAAGCCCGAAGATGCAGTAATGATTGTTTAAGAGCTATTTGAAAAAGTGACAAAACTGGCCTAAACCTCTTTAAGCCCCCTGAATGAAAAGATTTAAACAGGCTATTGTTAGACCCCTGGGTACCTTTTTTCTCTTGGCTTTGTTCTGCATTTTCCTCCGCTGCAGTTTCCATGGCTGGCTTCATACCATCCACCAAAAATGCTGCCCCCCCTCCCCCCCCAGCAAGCACTTTTTCTCTTCGCCTCCTTTCTCACTCCCTTCCGTCTCCTATTTACAGCGGCGGTGATTGAGCGGCTCTGTTCTCCCCTACAGTAGATTACAGTCCTTTCCAAAATGCCAGGAAAGTCTTGTCAGCTTCAATTTCGCTCCGCTGACTGGTCCACGAGGAGCTGTGCCAGCTCGTTCAGCTATACGTCACCACGGTCCCCAGCTATAAAATAGCCATCCTGTGCCTCAGCTTGCCACACCGTGGGGACCAGCATCACCCGATCGCGCCCCTTTCCTCCTGCCCTCCGCTCTTCCCCTCTTTCCCCGTCTCCCAACAAATGTTAATCAATTCTCCGAGCAGTGAATGGATTGTGACATCGGGAGGGGAGATGCAAGTGAGAAAGAAAGGAGCCCCCTGGCCGCTGTCTCTAAGGGGAGTGCATGCCGGCACACAATCACAAGGCTCCCTTTCCCATGGGACCTTGTTATTATGCTTTGCATTTTGATTTATTCCACATGCCCTCTGCTCTTTCAAGAGGTGGGGGGTGATGGGTCGGTTCTCTCTGTTTGCTTTCTTTGCTGAGAGTTCCGCTCACCCACGGTAAAAGGCTGTGTGAGAGAAGCATAAAAGCCAAAGTGGGCATATATGTATGTACATGGAAAATTTAAATTCTTTGACTCACAAGCACCGTGGAAAAAATATCCAACCAAGGAGACAGGAAGCCAGTTCAAGCGACCTAAAATGCACATGCAACACTCTGAAGGAGAAAATGTTTAAGAAAACAACTTGGGCTTTAAAAGGAGGCCTGCCACTAGAGACACAAAGCCATGCTTGGGAGTGAGCACAGAGCTGCTGTTCAGCACGTTTGATCACTCCCCTAAATCCAGACAGAATGCAGGCATGATCAAATAAGCTGCACTTGGGAGCAACAAACTCAAGACATGCCAGCATTGCATTGCATGAGGTGACTTTAGGTGTCCCCAGCCCAAGATCCACAGAGCAGGGCAACACCACATAGGGGTATTGTTCTCCTCCCAAAACCCAGGACAACTGCCACATTCAAGGCTGTACTGACGCTAATTGACCTTGCCTATCACTTTCCTTGTCTCAATGCCTTACAGTGCAATACACTGCAAAGAGCACAAGTGCCCAAAGGCACCCCTGTGTGTGCAGGATGGTGGAGCAAGCATAGAGTGATGGCCTTTGTGGTCCAGCCACTGCAGCCAGTTCTACAGCCTGCAAAGACGCCCAACAGATTCGGCAAATGCTGAGGATATTAAAACCTACACCCTGCATGTTCCCTATAACAGATTCAAACAGGAGAGTGGGAAGAAGGGAAAAGTCCAAAGATTTGTTGCTGCAATTTAGTCTCCTCTGGTTGAAGTTACTACACCCACAATTTTGCTGTGCATTTTTATTTCTAGATGCTTAGCGAAAAGCACAAAAACCCTCAGACCTAACCATTAGAGAAAGTTCCCATCTCTTTCAAGAAATCAGTGCACAAACCCTCTTCTCTCACCACAGCCAACACAGCTGTTACTTTGCTTTGGGCATTACTGCTCAGACTTCAGGCTTCAGCACAACTGCCAGGAGGTCTTGGTCATATCCTAAGGTTTCATTTCACAGCATCAAAACTTGATGTCATGCATTCTCCTAAAATGCTTCCTTGGAGTCAGGAAAAGTCTGCAGTTGAAGCTCCCACTTCAGCAGACCACTATGTAAGCAGAATGATGCTAATTTGTAGATGGCATGAAGTGTCCTCAGGAGCCAAGGTGGAGCAAGGGGTTGACCAACCCAGGTGGCAAGGCATATTTCCCAAATCTTCCTCTCCAGTGCTCAGACAGCAACCCACACACAGATTGAAATCCCTCCCCAGCAACACCAAGCACTGCACACTACCTGAAACTATCAGCCAAAAGGTGAAAGCATGGGTGATGTGTTTGCTATATTCTTTTAACCATTACTAAAAGTTGTTCGTATAATAATTATACAAAGAAAAGGTTCTACAAAGAGTGGGGTTCTTTCCCCATTTAACATCAGTAAGACTGAAAATCCATACCAAATACACCCTCCTTGCTGAAAGTCACGCACAGTTGTCATTGGTCAAAGCTGTTGATTGCTTTGGACATAAAATTCACTTCTTGAAATGCCTCATTGTGCAGTTGGTACTTCTGTCACAGTCTAGATCTCCCTTTCATAATGTTCTTTGCTTTTAGACTGGAAGGTCTAAAACTTTAAAAGGCTGAAACCTCCATTCAGACTATCCTAAGCTACGAAAGGCCTGTTCATAACCTAATTCAAGTGGTGCAATATCAATGCATTTATCACTAAAAATACACAGAAAATACGAACATAATCTGGAATTTCCTTTATTTTAACAGAAAATACATTAGACATGACCTCTGGTTACAGAATCCCTGGAGGAAACCCATGACTGTAGGCCTCCCTTCTTTACCAGTAAGACCTACTCCTTCAAACAGCTGCATGCTTTCCTACTGGTGAGCAGAATTTATTAGGCAGGCTCAGGACTTCAGAGTTTCTGATGTTTCAGAAACCCAAAACTAACAGCTGGGAGACTATTTCCTCGACTATTTCCTCACAATAACCTCTTCCCCAAACAGGCAACGAAAAATCAGTGCACAATGCCAGAATCAACTTCACAAGAACTTGAACTGAACACTTCAAAAATCATCAAGCCGAACTATTCAAAAGCATTAATCCCACTGACTAAATCATCCACTAAATGCTTCAAGTGATACATGAGCGTAAAATTCTCTCCCATCCCTTCTTACTATTTTCTGGATTGCTGCAGTGTATGATAGGTTTTAAGCAATTATCACCCTAAGTAATTTCTTGATTTTCAAACTTCTATCTATCATTGGTAAATACAGCAAATAAAACAAACTATGTGATTTCCTCCAGTGCTAACATGGGTGCTGATCTTGTGCTTCAGGCATTAATCTCAGCCAACAAGTTGTCTTATTCAATGTTCCCTCCCTTAAACAGATACATCCTTGTCATAATATGTGATGAGACTGAGAGATGTCAGCTTTATGCCTATGACAGCACAGCAAAAGATTAAGCCACCAAGGCAAAAATTAAAAAATATATATATTTTAAGACTGATATTCAGCAAAAACCTGCATGTACAGACCAAGCTGATTTAGGTAACAAGCAACCAGGGCAGAAGCTAGTTACATTTGAGAAGTTCAACCCAGCATTTTATTTGCAGAGCAAGATAAAAGTGAAAATGAGGAGAGGTGCTGAGCAGCAAAGGTTTCTGTTGCTAAAGCACAGTTCTGAGCCTACTGCCAAACCTCAGGATGAGCAGCAGTGGAGGAAAGTATGTGAGGGCACTGCAGACCAAGTCATATTTACTGCAAAATAGTTTTTAAAAAAACAAAAAAAGCTTAAATTTATTTTATCTAGGTATTAAAAAACCCCAAACCACACATTTAATAATTTTGCTCAGTCAATTAAAATAGCACAATTGCAGAAGTTTAAAAATATATTAGAATCCCTATTCTGTTCATGCGCCAGTTGCTTTTGAACATCTATCTTTAATGTCACTGAATCTAGTTTACATTCCTGAAGGCTGAGAAGCTCTACCATAAGCTGCAGCAAATTCTTCACAAGCTTTCAGAAGTTGAATACACACTTACCACTTTTACAAAGGCTTCACAGAGATGTAATAAAGAGTGTTCTCACACAGCTGAAGAGCAATTTGAGATGATCTATGAGATCCAAGACTCAGAAGTTAAAATACAGAGACCGTCCCTCAAACAAGACTGACATGTAGTCCAAACAAATAATTTCAAAGACAACTTATAGAATAGGGTTTTTTTTAAAAAATATTTAAGAGAAAGAACGAATACACGTGAAGCCACTTCATGTAATGTAATTGCCTGTGTTCAGCTTTAAACCAGCAACCAAAGACTTGCTTATAAAACCCAATGTAAATACTTGTGCAAAAGAAGGCAACCTTTCCATGTGAATAAAATCAAAGCATGACAAGTTTTCAGTTGCGCAGCAGTCATATATCTTGTAAGTATAAAAAAATTACAATTTGTGTTCATTCTTTTAGATATACTAGGCTACTAGGAAAACGGAACCAATTAGTGAGTAACAGTGGAAAAACCCTGCAATTATACCACAGTATAAAACACAGACATGAGTCTGCACTGCACTTAGGGGTCTCAGTCTCAAATTTCTGTAAGAGCAAAAATAAAGGCTTAAGCATGGATAGTGGTTATCTCTGCAGCCAAAGAAAATCACTGAGTTAACCAATGGAGCTAAGTCCAGGAGGGTAAGCAAACCTTAACAGTGTAAAGATGCCAGTGCTGTGACTCCCTTAGCAAAGCCTTGTGAAGATGTCAGTGACTGCTGCCACGATAAATGCTTGATGGCAAGCAGCAGGCAAAGATGTCAGTCAGTTGTTGGGGTACATACAGTTGTCTGTCCAGCCTGCCTATTTCCAGCTGGACCACTGTAGTTACAGCCATGGTTGAGAATCAAAGGTACTAAACGGCCCAGATCCAGAACATACACCAACGGCTAACACTCAGTTGGAACACACAGGAAAAAAAAATCCCTTAGAAAGTGAACAGATGGTTTTGTATGGCTTTTCCAGTAGCTAGGTCTCATCAAGTTCTAGTCTCAAAGACAGCTCAGATTGCAGAGATGTGAAATATACCAAGAAAAAAGCCTGAAGAACTGCAATGAAAGTCAAAATGAAAGAAAAAGTTGATGTGTTCTTAAGCAGGTGAGAGTTCCATTTCCACTTACGAAAGACAGTCAACAGCACAGAAGGAAATAAATAATTTTTAAAAGTGATGGATTTTATTTATGTAATCTAAGGGCCTTAAAAACATTTTCCTGGGTTTTAGAAGAAAAATTCTGGGGAAAATAATTCAAAACTCTTGACAGATAAAATACAGGATCTCAACCATTCCAAAGACTTCTGAGGAAAAATAATAAAACAAAATAGGATACATTTGAAACTAAGCTGGTAGCAACATCACCTCATGCATCCCTCTCCTGTGAGGCTGCTTGGAGTAGCACCATGCTTTTGGCAAGCCAGAAAGAAATAGGGTGACAAACTAGAGCCCATTTAGACTACAGTAGAAAGAGCATAGAAATATAGAAAATTAAAGCAAAGACTTCCTAGCATCTACCCCAGAAGGAGCTTTCATTAGGTAAGTGTTCAGAGCTCCAGCTCCAGTGGCTGTCCTCAGCTTCTACTCCAGCACCACAGTTTTATGGCATAGTTTTTTACAAGTGTACTGCATAGCAGGTTTCAAATGCTTTAACTTTACAATGATGCAGCAAAACAAGGTTTTGTTACCCAATTGCCATAAATTTTTCTCTTCATCAGTGGCAAGATCCTAACAAACATCACTAATACATGAAGCCTTCAACAGTACCTCAAATGCTCCTGCGGAATTTTAAGGGATAAGTTTTTGACTTGGGCACAACACATAACCATCTTTTTTTTGCTCTCTTTGTCCATCGCAACTGAGGGGCGATTCTCAGCTATCACGCCTCTGCCTGGCAGTACAGCAGGAAAATATTATACTCAAGTGTTGTCTTTGTTGCCTTAATTCTGCATTTTGAAGACAATCCAACATAGTTAGCTTTACTGTGAACTTTCCAATACTGTTGCCAATGCTTACTGCCATCTCAGAAAACTAACTGGAGCTTCTGAATACTTGGACATACTGAAATAGCATTCTAGATATTTATGTCGCACTTGCCAGCACTCAAGTAGAAGTGCCTCTTGCACTTGTAGAAGAGCTATTTCTGCCAGCAATTTAGAAGGCAGCAAAGGTATCATTATGATATACTCCTGTTAATACAGCTGCTCCATCTCATAACACAAGAGCTTGAGACAGGACTGGTATTGGGAGGCTACCTGTTGATTTTTTTTTCTGTCTATAAATAAACATCACTGAGTTCAGCTTTGACACAAACTTAGCCTTTTGCTCCACAAAGTCAGATTTAATCAGAGAATCCTTTGTTAACTTTACATCCAGTTCTGATTTTCAAAATTGCCCTCCCACTCTTCGCATAGACTTCAGCATCCCACCTACAATCTCTCATCTATTCAGTGCTCGTTTTGTTCTTCAGTCTTGGCTTCAGCCCAGTCTTTTCATGAAGCATGGAAAAAAGCAGGGACATAAAAAGAAGTGCAAAAGCCTACAGCTCCCCAAAAAGAAACCAGGGGCATTCATTATAGAAGAGTACCTCACACTGCATATTGGGGGCACATGGGGAGGGACAAGGATGAAGAATCCTCCTAGAATGTCACAAAGAATTCCATACATAAACCACACATGTAGAAATGTGTGTGTGTGTGTGTACACATGCAGAAAACATGTATGTGTGCATATTCATATGTATATGAAGAAAATACATGCAATTATATACATATTTTTATTGAACAGCAAACCATACAAGCATTGTTGGAACCACCATGAGGGATGCATACTAATTCACAGTGCCATGCAATAGGTTTTCAGTTTGATAGTGAATGCACAGCCACCCCAGTATACAGACTGCTACAGACTCCTCCAGCTCAAGGTTTCAGGGCCAGGAACCAAGTTATCCAAGATCAGACTGGAGTTTGCAGCACAGCTAAACCACACATTAGGAGCACTGTTACCCGTCCATCTCAGTATCTCAGAGGAAAATCTTGGAAAAGCAGCACCACCAGCCCCAGGATCCACCATTCATTGCTCCTAGACCCACTCACAGATTGCTGGGCAACTATGTATCAACTTTTTGAAAAGCCCACTGAACTCAAAAGTCGAAATGTTGATGTAAAAGAAAGCATCAAAATAATGATTGTAATGAGGTATTCAAATTCACTGTTTGAAGTTTCAGCACCTCGTAAGTCATTACGACTGTAGCTGTTTCCCCAAGACAGAAAATTCCCATTCCAGTGTAATTAAACCATACTTTGGGAAAGATCCTAGGCCAGTTCTGTCATGTAGTTGCTGGACTGCCTGTTGAATAGCAAATGTAGTCTCTGCTCACACATAAGACACTAGTCATGAAATCCTCAGTTAAGACACTAACTACAGGATCCCCAATTAATCACTGTATTCTTTGTAACAGCAGATATCCTCATTAGGAAAGCAGCAGGACATTAACAAGTCCCTCGTTGAGAGTGTCCAATTAACTCATCGACTAAATATGTGCCAAGCAACTTCTCCAGCCTAGCCTTTCCAGACCCCTCTTTCCAGCTGCAGGGATTGGGATCCCAGTCATGTCTAAAGCAGCGGTTCTTTTGCGCTTTGCAAAAGCTTTGAGAGCGCCTCGGTGGACAACAAACAACCACCGCTCAAGTGTTCTACAGGTCTTTCACTTGTGCCCACAAAAAGCCAAGCGTGCACTCTGCGAGTTCAGCACAGTTAAGGAAGAAACCCCACCCTCTACCTTTATAAACAGGGGATGACTTAACCTGCTAACGAGTGTGGTTGGAGCACGGTCTGGATCATGTCACGTCTCGATTTTTGCTGAACCTCGGCAGTGGGTGATCCTGCATACAAAGTGAGCTCTGAGACAAAAGAGCTATAGGGTGAGTCAAGGACAAAGTAATAGCTTTCAGCCTGGATTCCCAGATAGGCTGTCAAGTAAAATCCCTTGCAAGGACAGGATTATTCCCTAGAGTATACGTTTCCAACACTTTGTCTCGCCTAATTTTCTAAGTGTCTCAAGGTTGGAGCTTTTCAGTCTTTCTCGAGAAGAGTCATTCTGTGGCCTGGCAGGTTTTAAGGCTTGGCACAAAGGAGGGCTTGCACAATGACCAGGGCCCCACTGCAGTCAGTGCAGAAGGGGTGGCTTCTCCAGAAGGACTAGGGTCCCAGCCTCTGAAATGGCCTCCAATTCTCCTGCCTTAAAACCACTCATACTCTCTTTTGAGCGATGCCTAGTTACATCCCCATTTCTGTTTCTTTCCAAATGTGACATTCACTTGTTTTAAACAGCTGAAAGGCATCATTTCTGCACTTTGTCATGACTCAGAGTAAAATTCATTTAGAATCTACTTTTCTTCATCTGTTCCTTGTTTCATTCCCATTGCATTTTATTTCTGCTCTCTGGTTTTCAGCACATTTGTAACCATTTCTCTTGCACTCAGAGCTTCCCAGGTGTAAACACTAAGCATTCTCATTATGTACTTCCTCTGGAGACCCTCACATTAGTTACTGAAAATGCCCCAGGCATTTTTGATTTCAGTAGTACTACAGACACATCTTTCATATATCTCACTACTACTGATTCCTCAAGTACAGTTATCTGCTCTACCTTTCTGCACCATTTGGAGAGGAAAAGAAAGGAGCTAAGGATCCAGGGAAAGGGAGAAGGGATGTTTATATTGAAGAAAACCCTAAAATTAAAACAAGAGAAAAGCACAAAGCAGAAACAACACCCAAAGCTCGGGCTAAGGTCCTTTCTTTGGCCTGTAAGAAGAACTCTATGTGGAAAAAAACTACTACGTTATGTGAGCACTCACTGTCCTGGAAATGACCAAAGGCGTGCACTCAGCATGGGACAGAGCTCTCACTGCAGCTCACAGACATGCCCACAGGTTGCAGAAAAAGACCAGAGTTTGCAATGCTGAGCTGAAATCACCCAGCCCAAACTGCTTGTTCATAATTTTATTAATATACAGGGAAGAAACTGAAGACCATCACAGTTTTAAAAGTATTTATAAGAACTTAATTCCAGCCATGGTCCTCAGAAACTAATTGTGTGTTCAAGTGTAGTACATACTTCTACTGCAGACAGAACATTACCAGATTGCAAACACAATCAAAAGCCCATTTTCTTAGTTTAATCTGCCATTAGTAGATTTAGACTGCAGGTTTATAGAGCCAAACAAACTATAACTAAATTTTCATTGCCATTTCAAACTGTTTCCTAGCAAATATCATAGCAACGTTATCAGATTGTCAAGTTCACTAAATCCCAAATTCTCTATGCTAAAACAACACACACATGTTTTAAGGAAGACAGAAAATGTATTCCTGAGTAAACTGAGCATCTCCCTGTTTCTGAACCAACAGGGTCCTGAGACAAACCCCATAATTTAAAGACCTTTTCACAACCTTAACAGAGAAGGAAAAAAAGCTCAAACCCTAAGCCTTTATACATATCAGTCAGTATTTAAAGACTAGTATTTAGAGATTTTTAATACATACCAAACACTGATGGATGCATTTATTTCAACTTCAAATATAACCATATAGATATGGTAACATACTAAGTAGCATTTCACACACTCCCTTCTGTTGCATAACTGAGAAGAAAAGTCTTGCCAGTTGTATCATCCCCCACTTCCCGAGCTGAAGGCGACTCTTTACAGAGGGAGCTCAGTGCCACTGCCCTGCACGCACGCAACTTGGAAAAGAAGCGATGGAGGCCTTGTCACGAAAAATCTGTTATTCGAGCTTAAACTGCGCCTAAAGCAAACAGCTAGTAGCTGTCGGTGTTAGCCAGCGAGAAGCCCCGTGTGGCAGGGCTGCGGGATGGGCGGCGGTGGCCGGCACTGGCCCACCTCGGCACAGCCCTCAGGCCGTGCCCGGCGGAGGGACCAGGCCGGGCCATGGGAACCGGGTCGGGCCATGGGTACCGGGCCGGGCCATGGGAACCGGGTCGGGCCATGGGTACCGGGTCGGGCCATGGGTACCGGGCCGGGCCATAGGAACCGGGTCGGGCCATAGGTACCGGGTCGGGCCATAGGAACCGGGCCGGGCCATGGGAACCGGGTCGGGCCATAGGAACTGGGTCGGGCCATGGGAACCGGGTCGGGCCATAGGAACCGGGCCGGGCCATGGGAACCAGGCAGGGCCCTCACGGGTGAGCGCGCTCACGGCCAGCCCGCTCAGCGCACAATGCCCGGGGCCGCGCTCCCACAGCACGGGCCTCCCCCGTCCCCGCTTCTACCATCCTTCATATCGCTGCGATGACAGGCCTGAAAGGACTTCTGATGGGAAATGTGCTTTGAATTAGCATATTTCCCCCTGCGTACAATGGAGGCATTAAGCTGCCGCGTTTTCCAAGTCCAAACAAAAGCAGCCCGGGCCGTTTTTAGCAGCACTGTTTGAAGTTTCATTCCTCCCCTTTCTTCCCGAGTTGCAAGCATATTTAACAAATTTTCACTCCTTCTGTAAAGAAGGAAACACGAATGATAAAAATCTTATTATTTGATCGGTTTCAGACTTTAAAAGAAAAAGACAATCTTCAATTCGATATGCAAAGAGGAACAGGGTGTCTGTGAGGCACTTCCCCTGAGCCCAGCCCAGGGTCCACCCCCAGAGCTCTTGCCTGGCTGTCCTGAACACTTGCACAGACCCTGTCATCTAGGATTTCAGAACTCAGACACATTCTCTGTAACCCAGCAGAAAGGGTCCTGTATTCAAAGCTCAATTTTATCCCTGTATCCCGGGCACACTGTTGAAAATACCTATTTTGGAAATGAAAAACTGAAGCACTGTGCTGTAAGGAGGAGCAAAAAAAGCTTTCTACCCATCCTGGAATGAAATTATCCTTTGGTTTAAAAGGAGAGCTGAACCTCAGAAGTATCACTTTCATGAAATGGCTTCAACCTAGAAAACGAATTTCTATTTACACAGGAAAAGAGGGCAAGAGGAAGGAGATGGAAATGAGTTCAACACAGAAGAGGAAGAAAAAGCACTCCTGCATCAAACCATCTATGGGCAACAGCTGCCAGGAGAATAAATCCACCTCAGCTCAGTGTGTTTGCCTGTAATTGCTCGTTAACACAGCTGGACCATTAGGAAGCCAGTTTGTGGTTCTCTTGGTAAAGAGGCATGTCTACCTTCCCGCTACATTAAACAGAATTTTCTCTATGAGGAAGACACAGACAAGATTACAAAGTCAAAAATGCTTCTTAGAGGAAGGATTTGGTTATTCGGATTTGCTGCTTCTTTTTCTTCTTCTTCTTCTTCTTCTTCTTCTTCTTCTTCTTCTTCTTCTTTGTTTTCCCTCTCCCAAAATTTCCACAGTATTTATGTAATCTTCTATATGCAGCACAGCTAGGAAGAAAAATCTCACTCCTTAACAACATGAGATTACAGCAGAAAAGCAGAATGCCAATGAGATCCTAGGCAGGCAGCTTGCAAGTGAGGTGGATATAAAAGCTCTTCAGAAAACACCCTGGTTTGCAGCCTGCAGAAGGAGTCTTGTAGGAGAAACGTCTGCTTTGCGCAGACTCTTCTGTTCTGTTTCAGGAAACTTTCCTGAGGATAAGGATCCATCTCTCCTCCTTCATGTCTTGTGCAGCAATGCTCAAGATACTCAACAGTGTCTGCAGTGCATGAGCACTTTACTCTCAGCCATGCACTGCCACCCTGCCCTGTGCCAAGTGGCCCACGCAGCACCACGCTCCCTCCCGCAGAGTGCCAGCCCCTGCAGATCTGCAGAGCCTGGCAGCAGAGGCATTTCACTCACTGATTTCCACCACAATGACAGAGCTCCTGGCACTGGCACAGTGCCGTGTCCATATGGCAACTGCGCAGCAGCGACTGAGGCCTGACCGTGGGCATCCTCCTCCCTTCTCACCACAAGGTTCTCTGCAACACGGAATGTCTACAGCCCACAGGTCTGACCCCTAGTGACTTACACTCTTCTCTGATGCACCAGCTCTGCCAACTTGACTCACAGGAAAGCTTTTTCATAGTCTCCAATAGCCACGTGTTCACTTTTAATGTGTTTGTTCAGGGGCACTAAGGAATCTGGCTGGAGAGGAGTCCACATTATTTGGCAGTATTTCTCTACCATCACATGAAATTTGCCTTTAAAGGCTGGACAGGCTTTTCCCATGCTCTGAGGCATTTCACAATTTGGTATCGAAATAATAGACAAGACTGCCACATGTTACCACAGGAAGATTTAATGTCAAAGACAAACGAAGGGAATTAAGAAGTCCTTCAGAGGTCTTCATTAGGTCATTAACAGATGGGTGAGAGTAACAAAGCAGCCTAGGCAGAAGAAAAGAGGAATTAAAGACCTAAATGGAGACTGGTTTTCTCATTCACACTGGCATGACAACTTCACTTTTTAAGCACTCCTTCTGAGATGAGTCCTTTGGAATCAAATGCTGCAACAGCTTGACACAGAAAATGAAATAAAACAGATCTCAGCCCCATTCACATATAGTTCTCCATATCTCAACCCATGAGACTTGTGCTACATTTTCTCTGTATTACCCATTTGAGGAGGGCAGTAGTTTTGGTGGGCACCTGGTGTCCAGCCAGGGCCAACCCTCCACAGGTGGTAAGAGATATGCCCAGTAAATAAGCCTCAGCAATGAGACTTTAGGCTTCTTAGAAGTGAAGGTCTATCAAAAGAAACTTCAGCTAAAACAGTGTCATAACTTTGAATTTAAACCAAGGAAAAAGAAAGCTGAGAAAAAAAGCCCTCCACTTATTTAGTAATACTATGTCTCACCTGCAGAATTTCTCTTCAGCATCTTGGGGTGTGAAGAAGAAAGGAAGGGAAAGAACCCAGACCAAGGTAAAGCAGTGCCTTTCACAGTGCTGACACCCAATAGGACCTGGTAACAGCACTCCCCAATCAAGGAAATAATTCTCAAATTTCATTTATTCTTCAGATTCACTGGATTCAGACCAGCGATGAATACAGAGCACATGCCGCCATCCGCTGTGGTGTTCTGGCACAGGGCAGCACCCTGCCAACAAAGGCACCACTCTTCCTTTCAAAGAGCCCCAGAAAGAGTGCTCTGTGTTCTCATGTGATGAGGCAGGCTTTTACAGCTTGGATCACTACAGGGTATTGAACTCTGACAGTCTGCTTACTGAGAGTTCTCTTGCTTTATCTCAGACCTCAACAGGTATGTGTGCTATCTAAGCTAAAATAATCCACCCTCATCACATTCATTCTGGCATCATGAGTCACCAGCTTGCTGAAACAAAACTACCTTCTCACTTTCACATCATGTAAATGCTATTAACTTTCCAATATCCCACCTAGTGCCGTTTTCTGCTGTGCAAGTGCACAGCATAGAAAAATCTCAAAATATGCTTCATGCTTCAGCATTCAGTGAGAAGAGGAAGACAAGGGAATGCAGGATATACTATGCCTGCTTCTGTAGGCAGGAATAGTTTCTGGCCTTCTATATTAATCTCATGAAAAAACCAAACCCCAAAACTACTGGCACTCACACAAGAGATTGATGTGCTATGAAGCAGGACAAGCTCCACACATTTCCTTTTCTGTCCTTTTAACTCAGTCTTACAAAACCGATTTCAAGGATCATTACTATTTTTGCTACTTTCTAAACATGCCCCGATTTAGGGAATCTTGCTGCAGGTATCAAGGCAGAGGTGATTTTCAGTCCCTTTATGAAATGAAGAAATTTGCTAGTCTAAATTTTCTGCTCTGAATGCAGGAGTCCCAGAACTTATTCATGCACACAGATGTTAAAGAAGAAAGTACCATGGCTTTCAAGTTTGCCCTTGGAGAGACGATCAGGATTCATAAAACAGAAAATTCCCTTCAGATCAAGGTTGGAAAGCAGAGAATGCCAAATGATGAAGAGCTGGGCCACCAGCTACATCACGACCAAGATCAGGAGAGTGATGCGAGTAGGCATAGAGCAGAGTGAGAGAAGTAAATGCTTCCCCACATAATCCCATGACATCCTAGTGCATCCTAGCTGGAGTGCACTGTCTGGAAAGAGCCCATGATTCCACAGCACTGAAGTTTCCACAGGGATCCTGCATGGTTCCAACCATGCTGCACAAGCTGATCCCAAAACTGGGGAGAAATAGCCTGTGTTCTGCAACAGAGGCTTCCTCACAGAGTGGTATCACTGAAGCCAAGAAGCCCAGAAACACTTAAGGGCCTGGATACTTATAAACTCTTTTCTCCCCAGAAGACACACTCCTCCTTTCTTTCTGCCTATGCTCTATCTGAAATGTAACATCACCACAGATGTAGACAGAATTTTGTCTCTCTTCTAAATAGATCAAAGAGAAAAAAATTACATCTATACATATATATATATAAACATATATATATATAAATCCCAACTGAGCCAAGATGTAGCAACTAAGTATGTGGGATGCCTTACAGAAGTGAAGTGTAATTTTTCCACAGTTTGAATCATCTGATATTGTGGTGCTGATCCATTCTTATAAATATTGTTTAAGATTTTTCCTTCAGGACACAAAATATATACTACCAATACATAGTGGGCTCTACTTTCCACCCCTGCAAACTGAAGCACTGTTATGGATATGCTCTGCAAATAAGCCCTGTGTAGTCCCACTGAAAAAGAGATTGCACCCCTAAGACTGAGCAGATACTCAAGAATTGCAATGGAGAAGGAAGACAAAAAAGCAGCAATTTGCATCTTAAAATATTTGTAATTTCTCTTTCACTAATCACCATTTTCTTTTAAAAAATACTGCTTCTCAGTGCTGGTGGTAAGCACTAAATTTAGAGACACAGGGAAAGAATTTCTATTCCTCTACAGTAAGAATTACAGAAGGAGTTTCTGCCTCCATTTCTCCTTTGGACCACACTTCAGCCTGAATTTAACCCCTTTGCTCTACAGAGCAGTTGATGCATACGTAAGTGAATGAGATTAAAGAGGAAAATACGGTTTTGCTTGGAAATATGCCATTACAACAGTGTTGAAAAAGTAAGTACATTAACTGAACAGACTATCCTTTTGTGTTTGCTGAAGGTACTTCACAAACTTAGGACAGGTCTAAACTAGGCCACAAAAATTGCTTTCACAAACACTAAAATCACTTTACTGGTCTTTCTCAGTATGTGCCTAGATTTCCAGATGGACTCTTAGCTACAGGGGTCAATTAGATACTACAGATAACTTTAAACTTAACAAATTATCTGAACATAAAATGTTAAGAAATAAAATAGGTTACCATTCATGTGAGCTGCATCTTTAAGGAGCAGAAAAGCTACTTTCAAGTTATGCTCGGATGAACATTTCAGTAATTATCTGAATTTTTAGCTAAGCTATTCTTTCTTTCACATTATTTTTGAAACTTTATAGAAGTTTTCTAAACTCTGCATGCTAATTAGATTCTAATCCAATTCACCAGATGTGGGCAGTCATCAGTACTCTTCACAAGACTTGTGATTAAAAAATCAAAGTTGATTCAGTTCCTCCTTGCAAGGGAGCACTCTTCAGCATTTTGGTCTTAACAATGTATCAACCAGGGCCGGAAGCGAGTAGCACAGGTTACATTTCTACATCACACTGAGTTTCTTCTTTTAATAGTTTTTTGTATGATTTCCTGTTTATTCATGTTTGTACCTAAATGCAACATCAAAAGCATGAACTATTTTCAGCTACAACAGCAGTATTTAAATTCTTACCAATTTATTTGACAATGCTTCTTTTTAGAGAGGATTTTACGGAGTGAGAGGCAAATGGAAATACTTTTAAATGTGATTTGGTTAAGACCCACACAGCACTTAAGAAATATCCATACAGCAGAGACAAAAACTAGCAACTATGACATTGCATTTAAACACTGGCACACAACACTTACTCATTAGCATCCTTCTGGAAATTCTGCTCCTTTTAAGAAGTTTCATTCTTTTACTTTTAAAATAGCTATGATTTTCTAATACATGATATGCCTGAAGCCCTCTCTGACAAGCTCTACCAACACAGTCAGGTTTTTCCCACTTGCACTTTCACATCGTTTGAATGCATGCACTGTCAGCCTCCTCTGCCTCCACCTCTCCTTTCTTACATTATGTGCAGCACTCATTTGTTTCAGATTATAAAAAGCACTAGTGGATTCTGAAGCCACTAAAAAGAAGTTGCCAGCATATGGGATCTGTGGGAAATTTGATCTAGAGGGTAAAATAAGACTTAACTTTAGAACTGATAAATAGAAGTTTCAGACATTATTACTATAGAATCAGTTGCACATTTCCTTTTACAGTTAGGCAGAAGAACTGCAGCCATTGCCCTTGCAGAAAACTGCAAGAAACCTGGTGGGTTTTTTTGGTTTTTTTTTTGGTTTGTTTTTTTTTTTAACATCGAGACAGATGGCTCTGGCTTCAAATATAGAAGACCTTCCTACACAAAACAGAGGTGCTGGCACATGATAAGTGGGTGAAGGATATTCTGGATACTTGCCTGGGTATGCGCGTACCGAAGAGTTGACTAGCAGGATAAGACAGAAAAAGGAGGTAAAAAAGAAAAAGAAAGCTAAGAAGGAAGAAGGAAGCACCAAAGCAGTGGGCTTAGAAGGCATGGTAACATGAACAAGTCAGTGACACAAGAAAATGCAAAAAGCATCACATTCTGAGCAGATGAGGACTGTATGTGTACCTTTACATGAGGGCTCAGATTACTGCACTGAACACTATTCCTGAATACTAAACAGGTCTTGAGATTAAGAGCAAAGAAATTACTTTAGTTCAGATGCAGGAGGTGGCTCAGACTCCTTCCACCACCCACACTAGTGGGAATGGACACTTTGAGTCCTGCCAGCAGGCAAGGTCATGCCAGACCCTCAATGGGTTTCACCCCACAACTGGACCACCTCAGGATCCCTAACTGGAGGCTCTCCCATCCAAGCAGCAACTCCTGGCAGTCCTGTTCTTGCTCGCAGTCTTCCATCCCTGTCGCCTGTCACAGCCATGGGCTCACGGTCTTTGTCTCCCTCCTGAATAACTCCTCCTGCTTTCAGCCTGTGCTTAATCCTCCAGGAAACCTCATTCTCCATGGAAGAAGAGTGCTTCTGTACGTAATCTCCAGACAGCAGCTGTGACCCCAGCACCCAGAAAGGCGATCATTGTGCAGCACTGTGGTAGCAGGGGTGAACTTCCCCTCTCCCCCCGCCACTCATTTAAGGGCTGCTGGAAGTGTGCTGTCACACACTGCCAGCAGTGATTTTCTCTGGCAGCTGTGGGGTACTTGTCCCTTCACCCTCATTGCAGGCTACCCTCAGAATCTGCACAACCATCTATTTTATTATTTTTTATTTTGCCTTTTAAGGGATTGAACTTCCCACCTGCCAACAGAAGGAGCACTTGTTTTTTGCATTTGGTCCTCGAGGCTATGGCAGTATTACTGAAAAGTGACTTTGTCCATTTTTAATATCCAAAAATATAGAACAGCTGTGCTTTCTTGAAGTCCTTTTGTATAAGAGTGGCTCTGAGACAATACTAAATTCAAGGCTGCCAAAGCTCAGACCTGAACGGCCTGAAAAACTGCTTTTTTTCTTTTTTTCTTTTTATATACTAGCTCTCAAGACACACCATACTACCAGCATGTCAGTAATGCAACAGGTGTTATTTTAAGGCAGAAAAATTTGAACAATATAATTCTTCATGGCAGGCTTATCAGCCTTTTAGTACACTCAGCTTTTATTATTCTGACACAAGGCAAACTTACATAACAGCACAGTGAGTACTAATTTACGGGATAACAACATGGATGTTGAGTTTGGAACACTGCACTTTTGTTTCAGACTGTGGGTATTTCCCATACTCCTAAGAAAGGCATATGCTGTGCAGACACTTTTAAAAGCATCCAAGTGGAATTCAATATATTGAAAGAAGCTAAAGTACTCTGGAGTGATTAACAAACATGCTTCAGCAGAATGGCACAAAAGGATAATTAAGAACTAAACCCACAAAGATACTGAGACAACTAAAATCTCTCCAATTTCTTCTGCAGTTGATCAGAAAAGCCCACTTGCTCACTGATGGTGTACAGAAAAGTGTAAAAGTGGTTCCAGATCAGTGCCAAGTAACTACAAACTTTCCCATCTTCTAATGCAAATCCTCACTTTTGAAGAATTTAAGGGTTCCTGTGTGGAGACAATGAGGATATATATGAGGCCACAAAACTGAACAATATCCCTTCTCTGACTCTTGCCTAAAGTTTCTTCTTCACAGGCAGAAGAGCACTGGAAGCCATCCACCCAGAATGCTGGTCTCTGGCAGAATGTGGGTCAGAAGAAAAATGGTATTTGAAAGACAGAGCTGTCTGAAATGGCAGGAATACCAGGGGGAAAATGATGTGACTTCTTAAGTTTTCCAAAATTAGCTTCTTTGACTTATCCTTCGTCCCAAAGGCCAAATACAAAACTCCTCAAGGAAAAAGAAATGCCTTTCTTGTCTAGCTCAATAGAATTTTTCCAGACTCTGCCTATGCAATCCAAGCCATCATCTCTCCACTGAGACAACACAACTCTGGTGAAAGGTAAATGGTCACCATTCATCTTAGCAAATCACAGCAAAATTACTCTTTCCTCTGGCCCTTCCCAAAGTTTCCTATTCATTCCTTGTAACATTACTGATATCAATATCCTCCACCAGAAAAGAACAACTAAAAATCACTCTCAGTGCCTTCTCAAAGGCTGAGAGAAATTTCCAGGAGGGATTTTACACTGAACTACTACATATAGAAATATACTTAACAGAGATATATGCACACACATTCCTGCTAGCTGTGGCGCACATCTTCAGGACAAGTGGAGCTGATGATGAAAGACATTTTGCTCCTACAGGCTGGAGAAAAGCTCTAAGCTGTAAATACACATAGGTGAGGCATACCCACTCATGCCTGCTTCCCTTCTATCTTTAAAAACAAACACTTGTATACTATCTGCCACGTTAGTGCCCACACACACGTTTGCTTCCCTGAGTATCCAAACATTTATACCACAACCCAGCCCTTCTAGAGATGAGGTACCCCCAACCAATCCACATGCTGAGGACCCCATCCCATAGTGACAAAAGACTGCAGGCAGCAACGTGGTATGAAAATTCACATATTATCACGTACAATCAGTGAGTATCAGTGCTATTCCAGGCAGCTGGCATCAGCAGTGCCTTCCTCATCAAGTGCCTTGCAGTGAGTAAGCAGCTCTGGGGCAGATCTGTAATCTCTGCAGATGCTGTTTGCCTGTCTTCATCATGTCTACACAAATGAACATATGGCCTTCTAGCACAAGGCCAGCTTACACAGTCATTAATTAGATATAATTTCAGCCTGTTGGATGTATCTGATACAAAAATCTGTCCTCTGGCAGGAATGCCCATGTGGTATAGAAACTTTGTCTCTTTGTGAATTGACTCATCTGATGAGGAAAAGCAATAGTTTTGCCTGTGACCAGGGAAATATCTGTTTATTACAAATGCAGGTACAGCAGTGTAAACATACCTGAACTTGCCAGTGGGTTTCTTCTCGCTCTCCCTAGTTCTCACTAAAGTGTAAAATGGGCACTCCCCTCTCTCCCTCCATGTGATACCCAAGATGTGATACCCAAGATATTGTCCAAAAGCACTATCACAGCTCAGCAAAGCATTACAATGCCAGTAATTCAGTCCTGCTGCCAGGGTCAGGGAGCTAGTCACAAAACTCCTGGGAAAGTACATGGAAGCAATCATCCTATGTGTAGATACAACTCATGGCTCTATGTACAAAAGCGGACTTTGCGAATTGTTGTACTTCACTCATTTTTAAGTGACTAATCAAGAAAAAGGATTAATTAAAGCTGCAGATTCAGAAAAGTTGGTATGAAAAAATACATTTTTGGTAAAAGGTGGTGAATTTTTGTTCAGATCTTGTCACACTGCTTCTGTTTCTCACACAGCAGCACAAAACAACACCAGGCACATATAAAGCCCCAGACAGGGGGACTGCTACTCAGAAGTAACCAAAGCACATGATGGTCCAAAGAATGCCATCTGAGCCAATGATGTGCTCTCTTCCTTCATCATTTTTTTATAGGAGTTCAGAATTTGTTCAGTACCCTCAAGGACTAATCATTTAACTAGATGCTATCCCTCAAATGCTTTTTCTGTTGTTGTTAAATCCTCACTTCTTCCTGTACTGCTTTGCTTTGCTGAAGATTCCTCACATTTCACACAGAAGGTCCTTTCCCCCACTAACTCCAGGCTGTGCCTATAGGTCAGGTCTCTCTCCCCAAAAACTGGCAGTTCCCACCTCATATGTTATTGGGAAGTTTTTATAAATTTCTTGAATTTGTTATGCTTTTCTGCAAACAGTGCCATCTCTATCCCTTTCCCATAAGAAAGCTGAGAAGAGCGATTACAAGAAGCTGGTAATGAAGAATCACTGAACATAGCTTCCATTCACATGGAAGGCTCTAGAGAAAGATTTGGCATCTTGAGACCTCAGTCTGTCCTAACAGGCAGGTGACAAACCACTGCATTAGCCCATCACCTGGTGATACAGTGCTGTATCAGGCCACGGTGTCACAAAACAGGTAGGTGGACAAGACCAACTGCAGCATCAGAAGTTGACTTTCTTATTGGAATTTAACTGGAGGTCGCATGTCCACATAAGGACCCACCAAGCTAGACTGAGTCTGGTACTACTTCCAAAACCCACAGGACACAAGCTAAATGGTACTACAGAGTCATGAAGAAAATGAAAAGGTTTGGAGTACAAGAGATTCCAGTTTCCCTCTCAACATTTCCATGGTCTACATTTTGCAGCTCACACCATGTGAACCTGCCATAAGGGGAGTAAAGCCCCCAGGAGGTTGGGTTTGAGAAAAGTGGACACCTAAGTCAGAGGGAAGTTAGCATCCATTTGGGTGTAAAGCACAACATTCACATCTGACACTTGTGCAAGGGCACTAGCCCCAAACTGTCACAGTCTACGGAAAGAGAAGAAAGGCTAGCTGGACAAAAGGAACGTTAAAGCAGACAAATTTTCCCATCTCTAACCTTGGTGAGTCCAGTAGAAGCTGTTCTCAAGCAATGATGTGTAACAGCTTCAAACAAGTCAGAACTATCAGCAGAAAGTACTACACGATTTAGTGATGTGCTTCTAAAAGTTATCTGAAGAGTGACATTTAACTGCATGTAAAAGCCTCCAAGACCTGGTCTTACCCTCTCCACAGGGCACTGATCTGGATTTTTGTCCTGTATTTTCTTTTGTTTCCTCTGGTGCCCAAACAAATATTCTGCTAGAACAGATTATAATGTGCATCATCCCTTCCTGTGGTGAAAAGACTATGAAGCAAGCCCACATTTCCTTCCACTGCCAAAATCATTAGACATTCTGGCAACGCAGGACACATTCTTTATGTTATCTGGCAGCTAGTGTCTGACAGCTGTTCAGCAGCCTATCTGAAAAAAACCTGATGGCCTCACTCCAGTTCCTGACAGACTTATTCCAGATCACAAAGCTTCCAGATTATTATAGCCCACAAGACTTCATCCAGTGAGTCCTCCATCATCTCACTGTCTCCTACCTTTCCTACAAGGCTATGACATTTCTTCTGGAGAAAGACAGCTAATCTGATATCTTGAAAGAACTGGCCAGATGAGGAACCTACTAAATTGATGGCTTAGTTCTTTCATAGATGAATCATCAGCACAATAAAGTGCCTTACTTTTTAGTAGCATGCATTTTGCGTTCCAGCTTCCAGATATTGGAACTTGTTATGCCACTGCCTTGTGAATTCAAACTCTGTCCGCTGATATAAATATTCCCCCACACATAGACTGACCTGGTCTTGGATCACAGCAAAACTTCACTCCTTCACAGCTTTTCTGCAATTACTGTTCTCCTTGCAACTCAAGTGAATCAAACCCTTTCACACAGTACTGAATCTTCATCACTCCTGCAACTGGGGATCGGCTGCATTCCTTCCTTGAATGCTCTACACCCAGAGCTCACCTTCCATTATCCATCACAAACTGTATGGGCCTCAAACTGCAATTTACTCCTCTCTTGGATTGTGACCTACATTTGGGTTCTAGATGCAATCCTTTTTTCAACTATATCAATACTCTATCTTCATCACCTACAGCTACTTAAATTAATTAAAAAATAGATTATCTTTCTCCTCTATTCATGCACCACTTCCTCCACTTCAACATCTATTTGAAGCCCATTGGATTTTTATGAAGACATTTTATGTCGTGTATAATTTATTCATAATAGTATTTCTTTACTGTTTAAATGGTGTGACCAGAATTTTCTTATGTATTTTTTTTTCCCTTATTGGTTAGTAAGAATGCAATAGACACTCTTAATTAGACTGGTTGGGCTATGCTGCTTGGGTACTTCATGAACAGCAAATATTAAAGGAATTACTTTATCACTTCTAAGGGTGGTAGGAGAGACAAAAAAAAAAAAAATTTCCAGGGATTTCTTTTTGAGTCACAGCTAACAGCCACAAAGACTTTCATCTCAGCTCTGCAGTGTGACAGTTTTAAATAGCTTGTGCAACTTTATACAGTGTAGAAGATACATCTCAACACTATTTGTTTGAGATTTAAAAAAAAAAAAGCATCAGATTTATCTGAAAATGAAATGCTTTGTCTTTCGTGAACACTATGTAGTGCTTCCTGAGGTCTGTACTCCCCCTTGTCACCAACCAAGTGAGAAAAAAAGCATTAAGGACACCAGTATGAGGAATGCGACCAGAAATTAAATTGTCTTACTCATCTCTTTCCAGCCTAGACCACACACCTCATTAATATAGAATTTCTTTGATGTTTATAGCTCAGAACTTCTATGGACCTGCAGCAGGACAGCACTTGACCCGTCATGTTAAAAACTGAATTAATTAATTGCTTCTGAATAGCAAGATAAGGAAACATAGAACAGAGAATACAAAATTTTCTGAAAACCATAATGATTTTCTGCAAATATTTAAACAGTTAATGATAAGGAATTTTCCCTTTTTGATCTATGGGGTTAGGAAGTAATACATAATACATGCCTTTTTGATCATCTTGAATCTCTCCAGCAACAGGCAATCAGTAGCCTTTCCAACAAACACAGAGTAATCAAAAATATTACAAAGGATTAAAATGGAATATCCTTGATATTTTAAATGTTTAGTTTAAGTCATGTGGAAATTTAACATTTAAACTTGTTTTGAAGCACATACTTACTTGGAAAAAGTCCTGGAGTTTTGCTGGGAGAGGATGTATTAGAAAGTGCTGCTATTTGTCTTTCCCAGCATACAGGAACTAGTGGTCTGAGACAGGATTCTTCTACATTGGCCCTGGCAAAGGGGTTGTATTACAGAAAGTAAAACTATATAGTACTTTAAACTTACCATTTCCATTCACCAACACATTTTTATGTGCATAATCAAAATCAAGGCTGGGCATACTTGTTCAGAGACAGTGACAACAGGACAGTCCTCATAAAGTGGCCAAGGAGTACTGTACATACCCACCCCATCGAGCCATGGCTGCAGGATAATATCCTGAACAAGGAGCAGCTGGCTGCGTTGGACTCCTGACTCCAGCTGCTCACCAGCTATCTGCTGCTGGAGACTTCTCACTTCTAGCAACACCACCCCCACTCCATTCCTCTGCAATTGTCAGCAATCATGCAGAAAATACAACTGTGTAATAGAACAGAAAATTCATCCAATACCATGGATATTGCACATAAAAAGAAGATTAATATCATAGAATAATTTAGGTTGCAAGGATTCCTGGTAGTTTCCACCTCAATGTCCAGGCCATAGCAGTCAGTTACAGCAGATTGCTCATGGCTTTGTCCAGCTCTGCATTGAGTATCTCTAAGGATGTTCTCAGCCTCCATGGACAATGTCTTCCAATGCTTAACCACTCTCACAGGGAAAAGAAAGTATCTCCTTGGATTTCACTGGCAATTCTTGTGTTCTGGCTTGTGGACATGTTTTTTCATCCTGATATATCTCCAAGATGAACCTGGCATCTTCTTCAAACTCTTCCAATTAGGGTATGAAAGATTATCCACAAAAAAAACCCCAACCAACCCACCAACAAACAAACAAAACCAACCAACAACAAACTTGTTTTCTTTCCCCTATTTAAACCATTTCAGCCAAATCTGAAAATGATAACTCTTTAAAGCATTTTGCAATCATACATTTTTTATGGAGGAGTGGAAGACATTTTGGGAAAAAAAAACTTTAAGAAGATGTACAGAAAGCCTGCTGAAGATCCTATTCTGCATATTCACCAATTTAAAAAGAAAACTGACTCTGTATTAAAAAGAAAAGAACGGAAAAATTTCCTTTGTTAGTGCCAAAATCTTCAAGTCTTTAAAAAAAATTAAAAACAATCAAGGAAATCACATCCTGTAGTTCCAAAAGCTGCTGCAAGAATCAACACAGTATTTTTTCTCCCAGGAAGAAGAAAGTTAGTTTCCCATCAGACCATCACGACTGAAACAATTCATCCTCACTGTGATTAAATGAAACTTTTTAAATGTACTCAAAAGCTACATTCATTGCTGTAAGGAAGAATGACCTCCCTCATAATGAACTCTGAGACTAGCAGCCAGCTTACAGAGGTTTTATAATGGTCAGTTTTGGCTTCAGAGTAACTGGTAGCTTCATTTTGCATATTGTATAGCAGATTTGAGGGCCTGCTGAGACATTGAAGAACCGGATGCAAAAGTCTGCAATGAGGCTGGAATATGTTCTTTTATATTAAACACACTATACACCTGAAATTTAGCTTTTAATTTAATTTTGTATTTTTATAAGCACTAGAACTGCATTACTTAAGGCAATTTCAAATGCTATGTTTTAAATAACTGAGATGTTTTAAAGGAATGGGAAGAAAGCTCTTGATATACTAAAGAACACGAGTTGGATCACAAGATGGGCAATGCTGCTGAATGCAGTTTGCCTACTAAGATTGTAATCCATGTAAGACATCCTATCTGCACTAGAAAACATAACTTATGAAGGAGAGCAGAGGAAAAGCCAGGGTGATGAACAACAGGACCAGAGGGTTGGACGGAATGGTTCCTGCAGAACAGACCTGCCATGAGAGGTGCACCCCACCACTGCACGTCACACAATTAAATGTTAAGAAGGGCCTTTCCTACAGATGGATGCAAAGTTGAGATAGTAGTTTTCTACTAAAAGATGTCTCTGAACCACACCTTTTGGGGTCAACACCAAAGTAATGATCCTATTCCAGAGACGTCATTTTATCTTAATGATCAAGAAGGCATTCCATTAGTCAAAATACCATTAAACAAAGAAAAAACAAGTTTTGTTGGCATTCAAACACCCAAAGTTTAATTTTGCAGGACTCCTGGCTAGAACAATCTAATTAACCAAAGAATGAGTCAAGTGGGAGTGGGGATGGCTGGAAGTATTCATGGTGACCTGTACAGTTTCCATACGCTTTTCTCCAGCACACATGCATTATTGTCAGAGATGCAGTGGTAGCACAGGAGGACGTGCACAAATTAGATTCTCTCTAGCTTGTGTCTTTATTAACCAAAAGCCAAGTCAGAAGGAAAGAGATGCAAGAACAATCTGTACAAATTCATTTCATCTGAAATTAAGGGTAAAACACCACAATTTCACTGCAGTCCCCATGAAACCAAATCTGTTTTGATGAGTCTGACTTGATGCCCCTCATTCTTGCCTGCACTTTCTCTACAGGCATATCCAGCAACAGAGATTGCCACAGCCCTTCAGGCATGACAGCCTCCCCACCACTGGCCTCTATCTGCATTTTTGTTACTACTCTTTGTGGCACAGTAAAGAGAGATAAGCAAAATATTTTCCATTTTCTTTCCTCTGTAATTTAAATATACTTTCTGGCTGCAGGAGCAAGTGCATGTTAAACACATAAGCACCATAAAAACCCTAAGACTTAGGCATGATGAACTCAAGGGAAGAATGTGATTCTGCACTAACATAAAGCACAGTATGCAATTACAAAGACTACAAATATTTTATGTAGAAGATTTATTGGCAAACCTCCACAGGGTCTGTAATCCCTAGCACAATTTCCTGTACTCTTATTAGAGGAAGATAACCTTTTGGCAATTGTTTGTATAAGATGACAATAATTGCTCATGATAAAGAGCCTAATTAGTAGAAGATAAAGTATTACATTAAAGGAAGTGACAGCAAAATAGACTCTGTATCCTTCTCATTTTTTAATAGCTGATAAAACTAAAAAATTGAAAAGAGCAAAAGAAAATATTTGACAAAATAGAGGACAGGGACTGCAAAAACACTTTCCAGACAGCTGCAGATAGCTGGACAGCACATTTGACTTTCCCTTGGGTTGTTCGTGGGTTTCTTATTGGAAATGGAAGCAACTGTGATATTCATAGACTTCTAATGAAATGTTGCAATGGAGTCCTTTGTTACCGTGTGACTGGGACACTGCATGACCACATGCTTTGCTTTACTCCAAAAAGAAGCCTGAGGAATTTTAATCAAACACAGTCACAACACAAAATACAGCGTGACCAAAAGTAATCTATGACATCTTGTCTTAGACAAACACCCCCCTAAAAATTTAGCAGTTTCTAGCCTTCGTCAAAAGAAACCCCAGGTCCTAAAACGTGATAAACTGAGAGGCACAGAAATATGAGGATTATGAAGCATGAAGGCAAGTATAGGCAACAACAGCTCCATGCCTGTAGGTGCTCTGAGTTGCCACAGCAACAGAGATAGGCTGGAGGAGGCAGGAAGCAGCAAGGAGATATCTAGGACTGCATTGCACCCCCCCCATCCTGCAGCTCATACACACCACTAAGTGTTGGCAGCTCCAAGACATCTAAATGGTAGAGGGAAGACCACCAGGAAATATGTAGACAGACCCTCAAAATATCCACCCAATATTAAGTGGACTTCACACTGTTTTGAGTTCTGCAAGTACCAGCTCCTGGATTGATTTCCAGACACTTCTATCCACCAAAAGAAAAACACAGGCTTAAGAAACAGGGCACTGAACAGCACACTTCAGCCAGCAGTTAACTGCTGATGCCAGCTCCGTCTCAGGTTGAACTTTTCCTACCAAACCATACCAGTTTGCACACAGGTACTGTCAGGAGCACGCTCACCCTGGAGGAGAAGCAGCTCTCCCCTCAACAACAAAGACCAAGAGGGATGCTTTAAACGTAAGCATCTACCAACAAGGCAGCCAGAGACAGAACACAAAGTCACAGCTTGCCACTTTCTGGCCCGCCCCTTAATTACATGTCAACAGCACACACTAACAAAACACTTAGAGCTCAGTTCCTTTTCAGCTACTTGCAACTGCTGCTCCAGGGTAGAAAAACAGCTTCAAGCCAATCCGTGTTTGGAAGCAGAAGACCTAGGTTTAAACAAAAACATGCAACCACATTGTTCATTTGGTTGTGGGGAAAAATTTAAGAAGAAAAACTCTCTTCAAAGCAAGAAGGAAAGTGAGGAACAGCAAAAGGCTAACTCATCCAGGACAGGAGATGACATGTAAGAGCTCACCACAGCTGATGACTAGCGGCTCGGCTGGCAAAGAGAGTGCAACTGGGAAACATGGGAAAGCAGCAAACTTCAGGGAAGTGAAGTCACAACGATGCAGCTGAACTCTGTTTTTCATTATTGGCATTACTCCTGAATTGGCAGGGTGCAAAAGTGCAAGAACAGAACCAGGACATTCAGGTCAGGGATGTGCATACACTTCAGCAGTGTAGTTGATGCAGCAGTTTATGCAACACTTAATCACAAATAGAAATACCACCACATTCACTACAACAGTTACCTGGTCGACCGAAAAAACCCACATGGGTATGCCTAGGGGTAGAAGATGCAGACGAAGGTCCCTTCCTGGGTCCCGCTAAGAGGAGGCTCACCTGGCTGCCCTGAAGTGCCCATCACCCCACGTGTAAGCAGGAGGGTGCTGCTCCCCCAGCTCTGCCACCGCAGCCCCACGGGCACCAGGAGCTCAGACGAGCAGCTGAGCAGAGCGTAACAAACATCCGAGTGCGGGGACGTGGCCTGTGTGCAGGGTCCACATCTGCCTCAGCCCAAAGGGAATAAGCATTTCATGGAAGCATTGTCTCCAGATGTAAAACTAGCTTCTAAAGCCAAAGAGAACCCGGAAATGCATCTCCCAGCTTGGCCTGGCCTCAGAGCCTAATGTGAGACACTCATGGCAAACCTGGGCTCGTGCCAGCAGCAGCTTGAACATGGAGTTTTTTCTCCCTTTACGTAGCAACAGGCTTGAGGTTTACATTCATGGTTCTAAGCACACACAGGCACAAAAAAGGAACAAGGAAACCAACCTAGTTAAGGAAGGTGGTAGAAAAGAACTGAAATCCCATTCCTCCTCCTGTATGGAGTCACCAGGTCTCTGAGAAAACAAACTGGTAATCTAAGGCAACACGCAAGCCTTGAGACAACACTTGTATTGAGTACACACACAGAAATAACGCTCTCCAAGGCCCAAACCCAAGCCCTGTTGAAGCCCAGGTGCATCCTGTAAGGCTACTAAAAGCTCGTTTTGTAAACTTGTGAAAAACTTCAAGCTCTAGCAATATTTTTATCTACAACAAACAAAATAAATCCTGCTCATCTCTGTGTGTCAGTAAGGGCAGCCAGTCATATATAAAGCACAGTATTGTGTATATAGACAGCTGATTTTCATTCAGCTGCTTTCCTCCAACTAAATACATTTTTTTTGTTCATTGGAAACTGCCCAGAAAACAAATCATGGATGAGCACTGTTACTAGAAATCACAAAAACAAATTACTTCTGAAATATCAGATGAACATTTCAAGGCTGGTTATAGCACATGTGTACACTATATGGAGAAATCATTTGTTCAGGGACTAACCAGAAGTGGTAAATAATACCTATGCGCCACTGAGCTGTACTGAGCACTTTCCAATCCCCCAGTTTTCCTCTCCTCCAGCCAAGAATCTGTTCAGAGCAATTCACTGACAGGGATCCCAGCTGAAAAAGCTCTCTCCTCTTTGCAGTGCATCCTTAACATTACCCTTGAATCACACTCTCTAAAAGGCTTTGCCACCTCAGAGGCAAACCAGGCAGCACAGGACAGCGACATCCTCAGTCTGCATATGACATCAGGTGGGTAACATATGGCCCCAGTGTGGAAAGCCAGCAGCACAGAAATTATCTGCACCATCTCCTGTGCACCTTGCAATTTGGTGCAACCCTTGTTGTGCAACCCTTGCAAGTTGGGCTGCTGTGAATGCACTTCCACTGACTGGTAGGAACTTTGAAACAAAGCTACAGGAGGTTGCAGAGATTGTTTCACAAACCCCACTTGCCTGATTGGAAACACAAGGATATTTTTCTTAGCAACTGACATCTCAAGAGACTCACTGCTTTCTGAAGTACAAAGTATGTGTGCAGGGAAAACTGAGGTGTCTCATATGACCTTCATGTCTTTCATAATCGTACCGGGGAAAAAAATGCATCAGCCCATGGCACATCAGGTGTCCTTTTTCTGATTAAGGTGGAATGTCTGTTTTGCTTACTTTTAACAACTGAAGATCATCATCTTTCCAAGCAATTGAAAAAAACCACGTATTTTTCAGTATCCTTGTCTCTTGTGTCTTTTAGTCGGTACAGTGGTAAACAATGGCAGGTAAGTCATGGAGGTATTAAATCCCTTGCTATCCCCAACCCAAAAACATTGATTGAGTTCAGCTCTCCTCCTCAGAAACTTTAAACCACCATTTTAAATTAACATGAATCATCATAATTTATACTGTGCTATTTGTCATAAACACTACCACATTTCTTTTTGAAACATTGCCCTGTAAACTGGAAGTGGTTAAATGAAGACTATTTTACATGCACAACTCCCAGCCTTAGATCAATACTTAATGGCCATACTCCTCCACTGTTCATATAGTGTGTGTGAGGGAATGCCTGTCATAACATGGTCCATGCTTCAGGCAAAGCATAAATAAAATAGCTGTAACTTTAAATGATGTTCTAACTCTGCCATTTAAGACGGGTTGTTTATGAATCTTCACTGGAGAAATAGGCCATGGTTTTAAACACTGAAAAAAACAGAGAGATCCGCTTAAGAAACATATTTGCCTTATTTTAAGGTCAGCATTTAAATATCTGCATCTGGTAAACATTTTATTTCCATAGTACAGCATACAAAACACTAAAGATAGATCTAGTTGCTATTTTAATTCACTTCAGGGCCTTAAAATACAGCCCTATTTTGACACAATAATATGTAGTCACATTTGTTAAGCAAATCACTAGCAATGCTAAGGGAGTATTTCTGTGGCTCTAAAGCAATAGTTGAAACTCTTCAAAGCAGATAAAATATGTAATATAGTGAGCTGTTTATCTTTACATAACATTATTGTAGTAATCTATAATATTTCATAAAATTATTGTATTAATCTATAACATTTTTCAGTAGCTACCATACAACTTAACCACATTTACCCTTAGTTTAATCCTGTAGAGGACAAAACTCTTGAACTCCTTGATACCTGAGTAAGACTTTTTACTTATGCTACCATGATCTATTGCCTTCATCGCTACAATATTCCACTCTTCTGGAGATGACAGTGAGTACAGCTGCAGTCCTGCAAATCCTCTGACTTACTCCAGTAGGGGCTGGGACTCCCACAGACAGTGGGTGAATGATACCTCCACCTCGGGTACTCTCAGCATCACTTCAGAAGACCAAACCACCCCAGAAGCAGAAGAGTGGCAGGAATGTGCACTAGCAGGGACTGAAAAGCTAGGCTGCTGGGAGATCACTGAGCGCTATTCACACTTGCTCTTGTCCCTGCTGTTCCTCGCTCGGTGCCCCAAGCCAGCTGATGCTGCACAGCCCGAGCTGGCACCAGCACAGGGTGCTGGGTCGAGAGCTGCACCTGCTCAGAGGCAAACAGGGGTGTGAGAGGCCTTTGCACATGAGTGAGGTCTGCACCCACACACCTGGGGCACTGAAACACCTTGGCATCCCTGTGCTCGTTAAAACATGGACATCTGCTCGTTAAAACCATAAGGAAGACATGTCACTGTTCAGCCATTTGTTCCTCAAGTTAGGAGAGGAGGAGGTGAGCTATCTTCACTTTCCTTACATTAACTTAGCACTTTTATAATGCAGCAAGTCAATACAGGACACAGAACATTACCATGTGCAAATGTGGCTCACACTGTTGAGTAATACTGCTATTTTAAACCCTCTGCTGCTAAGCAACACTGACAGTATGGTTAGAACATTTTGGAAATACCGAACGCTTCAATTCTTCCCCCCCCACACACGTGTGAAAAAGCTGCTCCTGCACTGCACATATATCCAGAAGCTATTCAAAGATGGGGGCTTCAGTTTTTGTCAGGTTAATTATCTTCAGCATTGCAAGGACCCTGGTCACATTTGTGCAGAAGCAACCTCTGAAGAGATAAACAGATGCAGCTTCTTGGTTTGTAGTTAAGCACCCCACAGGCACCATTCCTGGAAAGCTCAGCCATCAGCTCCTTGTACTGGATAGTCACAGCTAACAAGGAAATGGAAAAACAATTACCAGTCCCCTTAATTCAAGAACAATGCCCAAGGCTGGAATCCTTTCCAAATATCATACTTACCTGAACTGTCTAAAACAGGGCAGGTTATGTCCCTTCCTGTAAGAGCTAAAAGGGTATTTGTGACAAGCACTACAACCCAAACAGCAGTTGCTGACAGCTAACTTGAAAAATTTCCGAGGCTTGCAGAGCAACAAGGACAGAAGAGACCACGGGGAAAGCACAGCATTTAATGTTTAAAGAGAAGGACTTGGTGAAAGACTTCTGGGAAACTGCATTTACTACACTGAGGAACACTTACTTTAAACCTTTCTATTTACTTACACTTCAGTAAGAGAAGGGGTGAAACTGAGCTTGGAAGTCTCTCGCCCAGGGGCTGCCAGCATTTAGCCCCTTTAAACTGATCTCACTTTGTGGAGGAATTTTGCATTTTTCTGCACCAAGCAAGCACTGCAAAATGGCCCATTAATTGTGTTTCCTTTTGGATGGACTGTTTCACAAGGCTTGACTGTGTTTTCTCAGGCAGAAGCATACTTCTGAAATATGATGGGTTAAGAAATGCTGCCCAATTCTGATAGAAGATACTTCAACATTTTAATAAGCTTACCCCTCTCATTGTTATTCTAATTTATTCCAGAGTACTTCATTTTGCCACAGACACTAGTGAGGTTACAAATACTCATGTCTCTTCAGCTGTTAATTCTATGGCATTTTTCACTTCATTGTATATTTACCCATCTATTAACCTACATGGATGATTTCATAGCTAATCATTTCTACTAACACCCTTTTAGACACTTGTGACTTCAACCCTGAAGATGTAGGTGGTTGGAAAGACTTGCTTGTCTTCCTCCTCCCTCCTGTGATCTAAAATTAAAATGATGTGACCAGGACAACATATCTCATATCCTATACTTCTTTGACAGACAGCACAGGTCTAGACCCAATTTCCACACAAAGAAGTGAATCACTGAAGAACAGCAAGGCAAAGTGTCTCTCAAGTAAGCACATTACATCCTCTTGGGGAGAGAGCAAGTGAAGAGAGATGTAGAATACACATTTGGGTATCAAATAGGTACAGTTTAGTAAGATGCTTTGGAAAAAAAATAAATTGCTTATCTTCCAGTTGACTTTCTTTTACTGGAACAGACCCTAATTTAGTCAGATGAGAACTGCAGTAGTGCATGATTATGCAGCAGCTGAAAGAGGTGCTCTTACTTACAGAAAAAGCATTTTGAATAGTCTCTTTGGACCATTCTCTGCTTATTCCCAGATAAGATCCAGCACTTTCTGCAATCAACAGGAGCTGGTAATGCTAATCCCATCATGTATGTCTCCCCTGATCTGTAAAACAGCTGTCTCAATGATCAAACGCTGTAGAAAACACTGTTCAAGCACAGCGGCCTTCAACCTGCAGAATTAAAAAGCCCTCTGCAGCTATCGAAAGGCAACTCCTTTTTCTCATTTCATCACGACAAACTGCAAAACAAGAGACTACAGCATGACTAATGAATCCCTCAATTCCCATCTGCCAACACAAGTCAGTCAGTGTTTCACTCACTCGCCTCCAACCCTTTGCACTCTGGAGCATCTGTTGAGCCCTGCACCTGATCTGTCTCAAAACAGGACGGCAGCACACACCATGCAGCCAAATCTTCCTGGCAGGGCACTGGTCACTCTGCCTTGCTTATACTGGTAGACAAAAGGGTACTTCTGATTGCTTTCTCTTCTCTTGCTCCATTGTCAAGTTTCATTGGCTGTAAATCACAAAGACCGCACAGAGTTCATCTTCATTTCCATGTCCAATATCAAGGTTTACCTTCAGGATGGCTAGGTATGAGGCAGACACAGATCATTAGCTAGTATGTAATGTAATGATTTGCTTGCAATTTTTTTTTTCATTAGAAATCTATTTTTTTACATTAAAACCCTCAATGTTAAAAAAAAAAAAAAAAGAGCAGCTTCTTTCTGAAGCATTTTCTGCCAAATTTAAGGATGAAAAATTGAGCAAATAATTTAGATATGCTTAAAACAATGTACCCTCACGGTCCAAACTGCTGAAAGGGGAAGACAGAGTGGGACTGATGCAGCTCATTCTCCTCTGCCTATTTCAGTTGTCACTCAAGGACCTGATTTGTGAGCCCAGTAAGTCAAAATTACCCTCTGTTTTATTCCTCCTCTTGTGCTCCTCCCTTTTCCTCAGTTAGTTAGCAGTGGGTCCCACCAAACCTGAAATCAAACACTGCTACAGTTTTGCTGACAGGTAGAACCCAGAGCATAAATACTCAATAGCAGCAGGATGAAAATGGACCAAAGGTACCAAGAAGGGGAACCCACCACCATTTTGATGCAAGTTTGCTTCACCTGGTGAAATGCAAAAATGCAACTGATCTGCCCACCCTGCAGCTCTGCTGTGAGGGCATTCTTGTGCTGTGGAGAAGCAGCCACATGCTGTCAGCTGTCACAATCAGCAAAGGTATTACTGCATTAGCACCTACAGTGCTCAATTAGGGAGAAGGCTCCTGCTGCGCCAGGCAAGAAAGCAGACACTGCTGTCATCCTGACTGAATCCTCTGTGATACAGATAAGTGGAGCTGAACAAAAAAACAAAAACAAAAAAAACCCAAACCAAATAGATGGGAGGGAATATCCCTTGACTAAAAGGACAGAGCAATAGTGAAACCAAGGCACATTTTATCAAAATCTGAGACTTCAGATGTTTGACATCATGGACTGATAGGGAAAGTGATATTTAGCTAAATAATCACCTTTCCAGACAGGGAGCTCTTTCAACATACACATGGCTCCTTTATGAAGAACCAGAAAGTCTGTGCAAAAAAAATGCACAACAAAAGTCAACACAATTGTCTGAGTAGCAATCCAGCTCATGTCAGAATACCTTGTTTCACAGAATATGTTAAGTTAGAAGGGACCCACATGGATCATTGCATTCCAGCTCTTAGGCCTGCACAAGACAGCTCCAAGAATCACACCATGAGACCATGGTGCCTGAGACCATTGTCCAAGCAATTCATGTGCTCTGTCAGGCTTGGTGTTGTGGCCACTTCCTATGGGAGCCCATTCCAGTGCTCAGCCACTTTCTGAATGAAAAACATTTTTTTAGTATCCAACCTAAGCCTCTCCAACACAGCTTCATTTTATTTCCTTGGGTCCTGTCACTGGACACCAGAGATTGGTGCCTGCCCCTCTGCTTCCCCTTGTGAGGAAGACGTAAACTTCCCTGAATCTCCTCTTCTCCAGGCTGATCAGACCAAGTGGCCTTAGCCATCCCTCATACAGCTCTTCCTCCAGACCCTTCACTATGCATAAAAAAGGTTCACATGCATAAAAAGCATGCATTGTTCACATTGTTCTCAAAAGGAGAAACAATTTAATGGACTTCAGTGTTTTTGGGAACATACTTAGTAACAATCCAGCAGCAAGTTAGCTAAGAGAAGGCAAAAGTTGGCATTGTACCACCATAAATCCCACTAGTGCATGCACAAGATACCACAATTAGGAAAGTGATTGGTTTTTTCTATTCATCACTTCTTGTTCACAGTGATGCAAAGAACTTTTTGGTGAGAAAATGGTGTTAATAATGCCAAGGTTGTGGATTTGATCCCTGTTGGGCTATTCACTGATGAGCTGAACTCAATGATCCTTGTGAGTCCCTTCCAACTCAGAATATTCTGTGATTCTGTGAAATAAGTAGTAACTGCCCAATGCTGTCATAGAGAAAGTCAAAGGGAACACACTAGTCATACTGTCACGAAGGTACAAAGGACAAGCAAAAGACAATGGCAGTCATTCATTTTCTAAAATGACGTGTTGCTGCAAGATTTTTGGGCAGTGCTTCCCTCAACAGAATGCAGCAAATATGATTGAAAATCCATCCCCCGCCTCTTTCACTTCATTTTCCAAACAGAACAAATAACAAATGTTAGGCAGCATCATCCATCCTCCAAAAATTCTTCCAAAGGCACCTGGTTATAGAGAACAATGCCCGGACTCTCAATTTCTGATGCATCGTAACCAAATCACAGAAAAAAACCCAATATTCTTCCTATGAAATTTGGAACAATTTGTTTCCATAGCAGCAAAGACAGTGATGAGCAACTCAGGCAAACAGCTTGAGAATTATTAGGAACAGAACGTGGATCAGATGATTTACATACAACATAAATAGTGCAGAAGGTGACAAGAACAAGGAATAGCCTTTGAAGTATGAGAATTATACAGCCAATCATCAGATCTAGACTTGTCTTTTTCCCTTTCATCCTTGCACAGAGTCAGGAGAAAACTGTCAGCACAGATGGATAAACAGCAATGCAGGAGGTAGGATGGCACCTCTGAATCGTAAGGCTGCAATCCCAGAGCACTCTTGCAACCGCCAACATCTGCAGGAGAACAGCAATTTTAACAAATTTCAAAGTCAAGTGTAATCCTTGTTTAATATATGCTCTGCAACACTGTCAACTATTACCTGAAACAGTCTGACAGACATTGATTGTACTGATCTGTTTGTGGAAGATGCACATCAAAAACAGCATCCATCCAAAGCTCCTTTTCACCAGAGAAACAAGTGTTAGCCATCCTCAGCTTTGACGGGACTGACGCTTAAGCTCAACACACCCATGAAGTGAACCCAAGTCAGGCTCCCAGTCATTTGTCCTTAGCCCAGAATTTCACACCCTCCATCCCCCAGTTTGCTCATAAATACCTGAAGTTATTAGAGGATCCCATTTTAATATTGTTGTATCTCTTTAAAACCTTGAACTAGAATTTTGGCTAAAAAACTAACTGAACCAAACACATTGACTCTCAACCAGCTGCAACAGTTTCTGAAACACAACATTTGCTAAAAAAACCAGAATTCCACAACACTTAAAGCACAAAAAGTTACATATCAGCTAAATACTTCTACACTGTGATAAAATTAAACTCCCTGTAAAGTTTTTCTACATGAATTCACTTAATTTTGTTTATCATTAATGCTGAAAATTGCTAACAGGCACATTTTGAGAGCAATATTGCTAAAGCAATTATGACACTGCAACCTGGAAGGCACCTTGAAGACTGAGTAGCACTGTGGCTATGCCAGGGCTAATCCACTTAAGAAAATCAAGATGAAATTCCTCACTTGACATTTCTGAGAACAAGGTGACAAAGTTTTAACAAACCCATCACTGAAGGTAAAGTTTCCACGGAGATTATATCCAGCCACACAGCCTGATGCAAACACCTAACTAAAAAAATTAGGTGCAGCAACTGGGAGGACAAAATTATTTTCTTTTATGTGGAGCAACAAAATGTTCTGCTATCCCTTTCAGGTTTCTGAACACCACAGTACACAGCAAGAAACCTTCTCTTTAACTAATGAGCATTGGGCCTGAGACAAGCTTTGAAAGAAGCTAGACCTGGTATATATCTTCCTCTTTGGGGAATTATCTTTTGAAACCATCAACTAGTCTTGAAATAATAGCATGGGAAAATAAGCACTATGAGAGTCCATCTATCCCCTAGGAAATAAACATGTCCATATGTATACACAGAAAAAATATCTATAGCATGATGTTTGTGGGAACACGGGAAGAGGAATTTCATGTTGCTTAAAGACATAAGTAATGATGCCCAGCTGTGTCTGAGCAATAACCTGGTATTCTGACTCGGTGACAAAAGCAGATGTTAGAAAGTGAATCTGGCCGTTTTTTGCATCTCTTTCCCCTTATACTCCCTGAGGGTTTGGAATTGGTATATTAAAGCTGTTAGTGGGTACTTGGAACATATATCACTGAAATTTTGCCTGAAATCCTGAATCCTTTCCTACTTTACCTAAATTACAGCCTTTCAAAATTAACCCTCACCATAACAGCTCTTGCAGAGCTTTAACAGCCACGCACAAATTTCAGTGACACAAAAAAGCCCCAAAACAAGACACAGACAGGTATCTGCAATTCATATCTATAACGAATTTTTTCTGTTGTTTCTCTGTCTTTTAAAGGGAGAAGAATCCTTCAAGTTAATTCAACTTCTCTTTGTTCATTTGGAAGAGCTTGAGGTTGAATTCTATTATAAATTACTGAAGCTGAGCCAATGTGCACTGGGAATCTTGGCAGAAGAACGCAGGCGCATCTCTTTTCCTTTCTAAATGGCATGAAGGCCCTTTTCAGGAAGGAATATTTTTACATTTCATTGCTCTATTTCAACCCCTAATTTTTGTACTTGTTCCTCCTGAGTTCACACTGTGAGGCCATGTTTCATTGCCTCCACAGTCTCACTGCACTGCAAGGGACCAGGAGGCTGCCACCAGGGTTTCACACAGCCAAGCACAGCCACCTGCGTTTGCTGTAGCTCTGAAGCAGCTGCCACCACTGTGCTCAGCCACAGCCAATTCTTCCTCTCCAGGACACATGCGTGTAAAGTAAGGCTGTTGATTTCCATGCAAAGATTCCATATATTGAAGTTCCCATCCTTGCGCTCCCTGGAGAAGGCTGCCCACATAGCATGCAAGCTGTTTAAAAGCTTATTCCTGTGCCAGTTTGGTTTGCTGTCTAGCCAGGAAATGCTTCTGCCTCCCCCTGCTCAAAGGACATCAATGTTATTCAAGTGCAGCAAGAGAAGCCATTATTGCAGCTGAAAGGAAAAAAAAACCGTCACCCTTTGAGGATACAAACTGCAAGAAAGCTTTGGGGCAAGAAGAAAAGACCCAGGAAAAAAACTCCCAAGTGCCTAAAGGGTATAGTTACTCTTTGATCCACAGAGAGAGATCTTGCTATGGACTGGATCCTGTTTAAAGGGCTGCATAAGTAAGCTGAGACTTCAAGCTCAATATGGAAGCACTCAGTGTTAGTACAGTGCCAGCAGACTGTGGTAAGCAAGCAGCATGTGACTTCACAGAAACCCCTTCTGGTGGCAAGTGTTAGCTGAGTCTTGATGTACCTGGCAAGCCCGAGGAGGCAGGGTCTTACACATGTAAATCTCAAACACTTAAACATAAACTGATAAAGCACTGCCTGCGCTAGCCTGAGAGAGCAGCACCAGATCAAGGGTACCCTCTCACCCACTGGCAATGCCTACCTTCAAAGCATGTGTAAATAGACTCAGGCTAAAAGTTAAGGACAGAAGCAGCCAGAAGAGTTTAAGGATCACTTGAACTTGTATGGGAAAGCTCCCTGGTTGTTCTTAGGTCACCCATGCCCTTGTGGTTGAAATGGGTTGGATTAAATTGAAGCACATCAGTCAAGAGGCCAGTCCCTTCAGGGGCTCTTGACAGGCAGCACTGCCGGAGCACGGCAGCATGGCAGAGCTCCCTCCTGCCACCCCACACGTTAGAGAGAGAATCTCCTCAGTTACAGGCTAAAGTTAGCTGGTAACATGGAAACCTGTTCTCACTACCCACATCCCCAGATGTCAGATTAATTTAAATACATTTAACCACATTCAAAATCTATGCGTTGCCAGGAAAACAAGTGCACTAATTTGTGCCTGTGAGAAATTCAACTGACAAATCCAGAAGCAACACAAAACTGATAAACAGGTTAGATAGTGGAAATAATCATGCATTTAGCCTTGGTTGTAATTTGTCAATACAAGGCTTTTAAAAAGCAAAAAGCATTTGCACAGAGACCTAGAAAATAAAGCACTGCCAAAGAGATCAGCTGCTAGAAGCAACACTGCCATCTCATGATTTTATTTCAAGTCTCATGATATTCAGTGCTTTTAACAGGGCTTCAGCTTTTCAGCTGTTAAACATGAGCTATAAGTTGCTTAAAACAAAATACTAAAACAAAATACAAGTTTTCCAGCCTGGATTTTATTTCTGATAAAAAGCCTAAATACATAACCTTTAACTACTGACAAAGAGGTAAAACTGCTAAACTCAAAGCACAACATTGAAAACCAAACCGTGTGCTTTTGGGTCGTGACTTTCCAACAGCATGACTTTCTGCACCAGACTGCCATCCTCATGAGCTAGATAAGCATAGCAGCTCAGTTCACAGACAGATTTGAGAAGATGTGACCCCTGCTCTAACAGCTTGAGAGTCAACTTTTGGGTATCCAATGGGACAAAAACCAACCAAAGATAGGAGCCTTCACCTCCCTTGGACCACAACTACCAGGGACCAGAACGTCCCACAGCTTAGAAACTTTTCCAGTTCCTAGAAAAAAAACGAACACACCTGACAGACTAACCACCCACAGATCCCCTCTCCCCCACTGACAATTTACTGGCAACAGGTTACAAACAGGTCTTAGTGTGATGTTCACAAACATGTGAAGAGTCATTTAAACCTGAAGCAAGAAGACCTTTTTCTGCTCATAGCAATGCCTTGCTCTTCAGCTGAGAAGGACAGAGACACAACCTAGACACCAGCTCCCTCAGTGAAGTTTTTTGCCACAGCTCCAAGTTCTCCCACCCTGCTTCCTCTGGCCTAGTAGGGAAGCAGGGAAGAGCCCAGTATTCACATCAATTCAAAGCATCCTCTCACTGATACTCAAGGCCTCTCTCGATTTTATTAATTTTATTTCATGTCTGACAGCTGGAAGGCTTCTAAGTAGCTTTAATGACTTGTGGGATTGAATTATTCTGGAATGGCAGGAACAAGTTAAGCCTGAGTGCAGATACTCCTGATGCAAAGCTCACTGAAGAGCACACAGGGCAGAGCACCCCGACTCCCCCCAGCTGCCTGACCCCAGCTGGCTTGCAGCTGCAATCCAGCACCAAAGCTGGCAGGAGCTGCTTCAAGGCTCAAGACGAGTTTCTCCCAGGCCACATCTGCACTTTGAGGCAATAAACACTGGTAATGGTCAGCAGAACACTCAGCTTTGAGAGCTGCACTCCTGGTGGTAGGTCTTGTTTCAAAGGGGCTCAACAGGAGATGCACTAGAAGATCTTTTCTTCCCTCTCCATAACTTCACTTAACAAGGAGAGATTTTCTGGGCTATTATGTTTTCAAAGGAGCAAACTAGAACTGGGCTTGTGACTTTTTTCCCTTGCAGAGGAACACCAGTAGAGGCCACCACAAACCCAACTGAGCAGGCTTTCAGTCACATAGGCAGGTGTGTGGGTTCACCCGCACCAAGGGGAAAAGGGACTGGAGACAGGATCAGGGTTTCAATTATGTCTTCACCAGCGTTTGAACAAGGCATCAAAGCAAGCTTCATCACTGGCAGCCTTCAGACTCTCTTCATGTATTATTCAGTTTTGTTTTAACTCCTCTCTTCAGTATGAAGTTCATTATACTCAAAAGAGCACAACTGCAGCAACAGTAAATAATATGACAGTATTTCCTGGGCATCATGTAAAGTGCTGTGGTATTTGGCAAACAGAAATCCCACTCAATCTTCACTATGAGGCTGGGGTTAAGATGTCATCCTTACATCCTCCTGCAGTTCACAATAAAGCCTCATCTACTGATGTCAAATCCCATTTCTGATAGGAGAAACTAATAGAGGCCAGCTGTTTTTCCTCTGCTTTCTTTCCAGTTAAATCATCACCTCAAACTCCTACATACACAAAGGCCACATCCTTATACCCACTGCCTCCTTAGAACAATACTGGCTGATGAAAGTATGCAGAAAACATGCAAGAGGCCGTATCTGTACCCCCAAACAAGATTCTTGCAATTTAAGAGTCATACTTTGTCTCTGGACTAACAAATGCAGCTCAAGCCAAGATTTATTTCAGAGCTTATACACACCAGTGTAAACTCCACTCTGAATTGGATTAAGCTTTTGCTTAATCCAAAAGAAGCTTTCATTAAAAAGCAATTTTTGTTTCCTGAGCAGAAGATTTTTAGGCAACAACATCTAGAACTTCTGTAGGCAGTCCGCACTGTCCACCTCATTAATACACTCTTTAAAGAAACCATAAAACCACAAATCCTCAAGCCAGGCTCTCTGGCACTGTTTCTGGAGCTTACCAGATGAGCATCTTCTGGGATGCTTACCAGAACCAGCAGGCCCTTTTGAGCCCAAGCAGCAGAATTACCTCTCTTTGCCCTTTGCACTCCATAAAAATGACAACAGCAGCTTCAAGCAAGACTAGATTAAAATCCCCCACTCTGGTTCAAGCAGAAGCATTTCATTGCAGGTGTTGTGGAGACCAAGCTAGGCTTGAAGAGCTGCTCAAGTCTGGGCTGGGTGCACAGTCACAAACCCCAGCTATTGCAAAGTTAAGTCCACCTTCCCAATTCACTTAGAGGCAGTGCTTGGACTGAGATAGGCAGGAATACACAAGCAACTGTTTATTGTTATTAAGAAACTACTGCTCACAGCTGTTTCTAAGTCATTCTTCTCTGTCATGTGTTATTGAGTGTTATGGGTCACTAAATTGACTATCACAGATTAAGGCCATGTAAATCAAGGTAAGAGTGATCAACAGGAAGGAAGCGTACATTTGCTTTTCCCCAACTGCTTATGGTACATACTGGTGAGTGAACACACCTGTGAGCTCACAGATATCTTCACTTTTTGGACTCTGATAGACCTCCCTCTGTCACTAGACTGATAGTCTGTAAAGAAAATAAAGAAGCATGACAAAAGATTTTGATGAAAGGTTTGAAAGGTTTCTGCAAAGAGGATCAGAGGGTAACATCCTCCCTATTCACCTGGAACAGACAGTACAGTTGGATTAAAATGATGATAAAAAGACATTTAGATGGTTTATTATAAAACTGTGAGTTGGTAGTGATTGAGGGAAGAGGAATAAAAGAAAAAGCAAAGACAAATGCCCAGCTCAGGTGTAAGGAGCAGAACAGGTCACCTGGAGGTACCCACACTGTCAGTCCCTGGAGGTTTTCCAGAAGCAATACAAATGTGTGCAGGAATTGCACAGAGACTGCAAGCAGCTGGGGAAGAACCAAGGGAATGATAGATATCAGTGTGTTTTCTCATGGTGGCATGATTACCAGATTTAATTCACCTTTCTTTGTTTTACAAGTGCTTTCACCAACAGCCATGTATCTATTAGAGAGCTGACAGGCAATTAGCACTTAAAGGAGCTTCATTCACCATAGCTGAATGGCAATTTAAGACATTTTCAAAGGTCTGAAGAGAGGAGGAGAAGCTCTTATCCTCAACAATTCACCCCTGCCCCATCTCACGACTTGAACTACCACCTTGACAACACATCCCATCTTTCAGAGCGAAGCAAAGAACCATTAAAAGGCATCTGACAGGGTTTTATGAAGAGCAACATTGCAATTTCCTTTTTGATCCAAAGAGTCAGAGGGAATAAAGGCTTTCTCCAGCAATTTCAGCTACCCAGATACCTTTTACTGGATGGTACATGACAGAAAAAGGGTAATTCCTTTGGCATTTTGTTGCTCAGCTATAAAGAACTGTCTTTTGAAAGCATAACAATTATTTCTCGTCAGGTCAGCAAAATAAGGTCGATCATGCAAGGGTTTTTATTGACTCAAGAATAGTACAACTAAGCCCTTTTTTTCCTGATTTATCCTCATATATGCTAATCCTTTAAAATTATTTTTTAATTTTTTTTTTAATTTTTGTTTAACTATGAAGTTAAAGAAATGGTACCATAATGCTCTGGATAATACATAACAGCTTTTGTCCACAGATTTTTGGCATCTCTGTCCTTACAGTTGTCACAGAAAGCAATAAAAAAATTTAAAAAAGACCAGGAATTTCTGAAAATATTTTATAGTTCATTACTGACCAGATCTTTCCAGTATCTCCTAAGACTTATGCAATTCTTTCCACACATTGGTATTGGCTGCACTCCACAAATGTAACTATTTAACATACATATTTGCTCTATTTGGTCATCAGTTTCATAAAAGCAATTTTTCCATTCAGGAAAAGTCCAGTTACAAACCTGTAATACAATAACCTTAACCACGTAACAGTGGCAAATTTCAATGACAGCTGCCTAAAACCAATAGATGTATTTTAGACACATCTTCAAAATAAGTCAAAACCCAGTCTTGATGATTCAAAACACTCAGTAGCACTCTTCTGTATGTAAGAAAACTTCAGTGAATGTCTGTGGACACTTCAAAAATATGCACATCTTTTAATCCAGTAACAGGGAATAATAATTTCAAATATTTTGCATGTCTATGAAATCAGTTACATCACACAATTCATACATGGAAGTAGATAAAGAGTTGGGCAGTTCTGTGGTGACACAGGATTGAGGTGCACCTCAGCTCCCTGGTTCATCCCCTTTAGGTAGCTAATGTGCCTAATGAGAGACTGGTGGCACTGACAACTTTGATGTAGATCCTTTAAGTGATTTAGCAGGGAGAACAAGCTCCCAGCTACCAATCAGCACTGTACTAGGTACCCTGTTTATTTTTGTTTTCTTCTTCTGTTTAATTGAAACACAAGAGTCACTGATTATTCCAAGCAGGAGAAAATTCTAAAAAAACCTAGCTTAAACACAATAGTTTTTCAGATTGGGGAAAATGCCTACCACTGGCTGTACTACTCATTCTGGCTTCTCAAAATAACGGCCTGATCCTTGAGCAGACGCAGTCACAGGTAAAGTAATTACTTTGACTAGCTAATGTATAGCAAAATGATTACAATTTCATCAACCCTTTAAAATAAATGTTTGCTGTTTCAAGGTGGAAATGGAAAAATCATCTTGTGTTGACTGATGCCATTTCCATTGTCCATCTATGGTTGCCTAGTTTCAGCATTGTGCAGCGATCATGTGTCATAAAATGGCCTGACTTGTTACATAATGCTTAAACAACAAGCACTCAGACTAAATCTTGCATTAATGAAGTAATTGAAGGTGTTTGCCATCAACAAAAAATACTAACAGGCTCTAAGTCTGTATGATAAGGAGGAGGAGACCCCAAATATGTATTAAATGAGAGCTAAGTCTTCACCTCACAGCAGGACATTGCTAAAAGTTACGTATGATAAGTTATAAATGACTACAAGGTCATATAAACCTATAAAGTGTTACAGGAACATACTCCCAGTGATATTTAGCATCTATTTAGTATTGATTTAAAATCTGACTTGCACCACTTGCATCTTTTTCACCTAGAGGGTGGTGAGAAACCACAGAATTAAGTTTCCCTGTGAAGTCTGGCAGCATTTTGAAAGACCAGTTGTCTGACAGGACCTTCTCAAGTAACTGATAATAATCAGAAGGGGTCTTGGGAGGTGAATAAATCCAATCTCTTGCTTACACAAGGGACAGTTTTCAAGTTAGACTAGGTTTCCAGACTTTGACCAGTTGAGTTTTGAAAACATCCAATATCCAAGTTTCCATAATGTGAGTGACTTCCAGCACTTAACCACTCTCACTAGTTTTTCCCCCTTATGTCTAATTAAAAAAATTCTTTTGTTGCAACAAGTAACAACTGTCCCATCCTTGTGGTGTGCAGATATAAGAAGTATTTACTGGCACTTTCTCACACACATCCATTATGATTTGGGGATTAGACCAGCCCCTCAGTCTTCCTTCTTTCTCATACACTCTGGTCCCCTAAATATTTCACTGGATTTCTGCTGGATTTCCCTCTCTGATCTCTCAATAAAGCAGTTACAAAAAAGTGACAGATCAAGGAGCAGAAGTCATTATTAATCTGCTTTGAACATTTTAGTGGTTTTCACACTGACAGAATAGAGAAGCACACATGAATCCTTCTCTGAACAAGCAGTGATCATAATAAAGTACCCCAAAAGGTGTGCTCCTCTTTTCCTAAAACAGTAAGGTTTGGCAATGAATTCAGACTCATTGACCTCTCACTAAGAGCCACCACACTTGTCAAAAGTCATCTACCATAACAGAGAAAAAAACAAATCTAATTGCACTGTAAAAACAACCAAGAGCCTTCAAGACAGCATTTGGATAAAAACCAAACTTGCTGGACATGAAGAGTTGATTTCTTTTTATTATGAGCTGTAACAGCTACCTAGCAAGTCCAACACGAATTCACATAAAATGTTCCAGCAAATCTAACATATGCATTCATGGTAAGACAGAAGGATTACACTACAAGATAAATACTCTGAGCATGTAGAAGAGATTTTTTTTCTATTTATATGCATGTATATATGTGCCAGTGCACATATGTGCACTAAGCATTTTCAAAGGCTTAGAAGAGGGAACACTCAAAAACTGTGTTCTGACTGATTTTACAGGACTAGTAATCTCTTGCAAATAAATACAGTTTAACTGTCCAAGCCCCAACTCAGCTCCACAAAACCATCTGAGAAACTGAGGGAGCATTCTGCCTCCGTCCCAATAAACAAAACATGACCTTCTACATTGGTGTAGAATTCTTTCAGCTCAAAAAAAAACCCAAATCAACAACAACAAAAACAAACAAACAAAACAACAACAACAACAAAATTTCTCAGGAAGTGCTTCTCATGAACCACCCCCCTATCAGGAGTCTGCAAAAAGCATGAGGCTTCAAACTGACCTACACCAAATGAAAATCACGTAGTTGTCATTTATAGTTTAGGAGTAAAATGATTTCGAGTGATTCACTTAGTAAGTGTATTTTAATGATTTTAAGTTAGCAGTGTGCTAACTTAGCTAAATTAAGTTGGCAAAGAGAACAGACGAGTGTATAATGCTAAAGATATCATAGTCAATGCACTTATGCTGTTTTGAGGCAGGGGAAAAATGACTGTATAACAGAAATAACTTTTACACGAGTAGAAAGGTTGTCAAGAGATTACAGAGCACTGTAATATGTTGTCCAGAGAGGAATTCAAAGATGCAGATTCCACCATCTACTGCCTGATCAGCTTGGCTCATGAAGGTGCAAAGCAAATGCCTCTGCTTCCACTTCAACTATCCATCTTCCCAATGGCACGACCAATAAATAGTTAGGTGGCTTCCTCTTTGCTGGAACTGGATGAGGTACTTTTCAAAGTCATTTTACAAAGCAGAATAAAATAGAGAAGATTTTAAGATAAGACTACAGATAATTGCAGCAAGTTCTTCTCTGCATCCCAAGCAAAAAGGAGCAATAATGTACAATAATTCAGGTCGGGTGATAAACAGCAAGTTACCATCACCCACACTTCCCACGGTCTCTCTGTCTAGCACTTAGCACCTGCTCGTTATAATGATTCATAACCAAATTAATATGGATTGATCATTATTAATGAAAAACAAAGTACCCTGATCCTCTTAGAAACTGCAAAAGATAAAACAGGTACAGCCTTAACATCTTCACTCAGCGAAGATGCAAGGGGCGAAGACACTACCAGTGACAAGGTCAAAAGCTGAGCAGAGATTAAGATGCAACTGTGGCCAAAAGGCACCCTCTATTTCTCCTCCCTTCACTTATTACTTAGAAAGAAATACCAAAATCTAAGCCTGCAAGGGAAAATAAAGACTTTCAGTTTATTATTATTGCAAGTCTTGAAAATGGAACTCTGCTGAATCTGAGCATCACTGAGATCTGTGTCAGATCAGTAATTTTCTTTGCGCAAACTCCCCTCTTTCCCCAAGAAAAATGGCCTTACTAATCAAAACACATCCAAATGAAATTCTGTGAGAAAAAAAAAAATACCTAATTTTGCTTGTCTTGAATCAATTTCTGGCTCTCCCAGAGAGCGAAAGTTCCTTTTCCTAGCTTTATTTTAAGAGTATTGAAACAGATTACAAAAACATTCCTCAAGTGCAGGACAGAGAAGTTGCTGATACTCATGGGCAAAAGTTCAGTGTTTTAATTTTTCTCAGTTTCTGCAACTCCCAAGAGGTAGGCAATTTAAATTTCTACTTCAGTTTATTGCTTTAATTGCATAGTCTGTATCTTCAGCTTATATAATAATTATATACTTGGTAAACAGATGCAAAGATTAACACACAAGTTGTAGGATGTCAAACTTTGGGCAGGTGGCAGAAGAAGGGGAAGAAACATATCAGGATACAGAATATTGCCATAAATCATTTTCACAAAGCAGTCACAAAGAAAGCATTTATCTGAAACTGAGTAACTCAGTGCTGTGTCTGTCTGCTTTACAGCTGCAAATTAAACTCTAGCACAGAAAAGAATGTACTAAACCTTTTCCAAAATGACCAGATGTGCACACTCAAACAGCATTCACACCACTCTGGTGAACAGCTGGAGCCAAGTTTTGACAAGGGCAACACTGCAGTTTAGTAGTGACAGACAATATAATGTGAACTACAACTAAGTGACATGCTTCAGCCAAAAACAAACAAAAATCTAGGGACACTGCCGGGATCCTTTCAATAGCCAGGGAACACTAATGCTAAATTCAACAGGCAAAATCAGCAATGACCTCTTACAACAACACATAGACACTGAACAGCTGGGGAGCCAAAAACACTAAAAGTTACTATTTAAATGAAGAGATAAGTGCACTTCTGACACATCTCCCAGTCATCCTCCTCTTGTCCCACACAGGTGTAGCCTCAGAGCACACAAACTGACTTTGTTTTTAGTGCAACTAAACCCAGACGTGCTCCAGGAGCACACAGGGCACCCTGACCAGAGCTAATCTGACATGACCCTCCACCCTGCAGTAAAACATTCAGCAAGGACACTGGGACCTCATAAACAGAGGTTTTACTCTACAGAAGCAACCCCAATGAACCACAGTACTCAGGACACAGCCACCTCTGGCTGCATCTACTGGTGTGCACAGTCCTGCCCCATGCAGACCTGGACCTCTGCTCCTGCAGAAGAGCCACAGCTCCCACCAGACCCAGCAAGAGATGAGGGCTTCTGCTGCTGGGCTGCAACAAGCCATGGTATGTCTCCATATTGACTAAAAATATCAGAGAATCATAGAATGGTTTGGGTTGGAAGGGTTAAAGATAAATTAGTTCCAACCCCACTACTGTGGACAGGAACACCTTCCACTAGACAAGGTTGCTCAGAGAACCAATCCGGCCATAAACACTTCCAGATACAGGGCATCCACAACTTCTCTGGGCAACCTGTTCCAGTGCCTCACCATCCTCATGGTAAAGAATTTTTTCTAGTATCTAATCTAAACCTAGTTTGAAGCCATTCCCCCTTGTCCTGTCACTACATGCTCTTGCAAAAAGTCTCTCTCCATCTTTCTTTTAGGCTCACTTCAGGTACTGGAAAGTCACAACTGGGTCACCCCAAAGCCTACTTGTTACTAGGCTGAACAAAGCCAATTCTGTCAGCCTTTCTTCACAGCAGAGGTACTCCATCCCTCTAATCAACTTGGTGGGCCCTTCTACCTGAATAAACTCCCTAGAATCTCAGAAGCTGTGCTACAGCCTATTCAACACAACCATTTCAGCATCACCTGATTGTTTTACTTGTTCATCAAGACTGCTCTGCCAAACCAAAACACAGTTTAAAAGGAGAGCTACAGAAACTAATTCAAATTTAAAAAAAAAAAATAAACAAAAACAACATTAGCTCTAAAGGCCGGAGTGAAATGAGTCACGATAACTTGACTCCCTTGTGACATAACTTTTACCTTCTGATTTTTTCACATGCATCATTTCCTTGGCACAGTTACTACTCTGAACCCTGATCAGCAATTCAAGCACAGCTGGGGAGCTATGGTGGGTGGAGAGAGATGGGCCATAAAAGCAAATTAAAATAAAATATTTTAGATTTCCTCATAAGCAAAACTACCTCTGAAACTTTGAAAACCTATGCTGAGGTTTACACAGATTTATCACCTACATGATTATTGTGTGCAGCATGTACCCAAGGAGCTCATGCTTTTGGTTAGGTTTCAAAGAAAAATCAGATTAGCAGCAGTCACTAGCTAAGCACGCAGAATTAGACACTACTGAAATGACTTATCATTTTAAAACTCTCATTTTCCTGCTCATTTTATTTATTTGCTAGCCCAGTTGCTTAGAGGGAGTAATTCAGATTTGGGAAAAAACCACCCCCAACCATAGCCACCCATGGGGCCAGGAAGTGTTTCCCAGAGCTGGCCCTGCACCCTCCCTGCCAGAAGCAGTACATTCCTGGCTGCACCAAGTGCTCTAACCTCACCAACCCTGCAGGACTCCTCAGGATGCTGCTGAAGGCAGCCAGGTGAGCCCAGCCAGGTGCCTGCCCTGACCCCTACAGCCCACCCTTACTGCAGAGAGAGGGACAGCATGAGTTCCCCAGACCTCCCAGCTCCTCAGAAGGGCTCCCCACCTCTCCAGCTTCCCTCAGATGTGTACCTTCTCACAAAGACCTGTGCCAAAACAAGTGTGAATCACTGGCAGCATGTGGGAGATCATGTGCAGGTTTAAAATACAGAATACACATGGTCAAGAATGATCACATGCAACTATTTCTGCTAACTACCTACACACGTGCTGGGAGTTTTGGTATACAGTTGTTTTAGTTGTTTTATAAATAAATACTGATAAATACTGAAGTGCATTAAAATGATGGGCTCTTCATTCAAACCAGGTACGACTTTAAACTGATTTATTATTTATCCCCCATCTTTTAATAAATTAAAAAACTTAGATTATGCATTTTCTGAAAACAGACCTGCATTTTGTAAGCATGACAAAACCACGTGCAAATTTACCATAAACTATATCTATAGCTTAGTCAACATGTTTTAAGTGGTCACTTGGGAGATTCAACTGAAAAATAAACTTGCAAAGCAATAGCAGCAGACTTGCAGGGGGAACAGTCACTGCTACCCTTGCACTTTCAGAAGACACTGAAAACCAACTCTAACCTGATCCCATGAACTGAGCAACCCTCGGTGGTGGGAACTTCCCAAGTGCCCTCCTGGAAGGCAAATTTCAGGCCATTTTCATCCAAAATGAAACAAGGTCATGGACTCCAGGACTGCTCTGAGATTTGAACCAAAGCACAGTGCACAAGGATAAACCAGATTTGCTCCAGAGCCTCATTCCTGGGTCAAAAATAAAATGCAAATGCAGAAAACACCCACCATCTGTTACGGCCATTTACTTGACTATGGATTTCCCTTTGCTCTCTACACTGAAAATATTTGAGCTTATACATTCCTCTGGTAAAATTTTCACTGTGATAATTTTGCCTGCAGCTCAAAAGAATTACAAGAATTCTGTTCAGCTTCTCAGCTCTCAGTTTTCAGCTTTGTCTGGTGACTTCAGCTCCCATGAGTTTAGCCCAGCTGGGGAGCACAGAGGGCCACCTCCTCATTATCCCCCTCTCTCATTAAAGGGTTGGCTTATTTGCACACTTCTTCACAATTCCTTCCTCTCTGGAGTGCAGTACTGGATGCAGCTACTGCAAGGCAGTTGACTTTAGGATTATATCCTCATGTAAATCTGAAATTTTCTCTGTAGGTAGGCTGAAATGACACACTGCATTAAATGTACCAGACAAACATTTTTCAGCTGAGTAAAAATAGGACCCTAATGTGATTTGCAACCAATCACACTGCTTGACCACAGTAAAACAGAGTACCAGGGGGTCAGAAGGAGCTCTTCACCTGGCATATTGTAAATAAGCTTACCAACAGTAGGATAGTATTTTTCCTCATGGGTAACTATCTTTCCGGTCATCAGATAAATACTTTCACAGGTCTTTTTCAAGAAAAATAATCCTTTGAACTTGACATTTCCATTTATTTATCCTTCAGGAAATTAAGAAAAATAAAAGCAGCATGAACAATAATATTTTAAAAAATACTGTTTTAACATGTACCTCAAAGTCTGTCAAACTCTGACTTAGCTACTACGCTCAGTAATAACCTATATTCCTCACCACAACACATGTTCATTTGCATACTCAAAGAAAAAGAATCCCAGAATCCCAGGATCAATTAGGTTGCAAAAGACCTCTGAGATCACAGAGCTCGACCTATGAACACCACCCTGTCAACCAGACCATGGCACTGAGTGCCACATCCCGTCTTTCCCTAAATACCTCCAGGGATGGTGACTCCATCACTCCCTGGGCAATCCATTCCGACACCTAACAAATCTTTCCATGCAGAAATTCCTCCTGATATCCAACTTGAACCTCCACTGGCACAGCCTGAGGCTATGACCTCTCATCCTGCCACTGGTTACCTGGGAAAAGAGGCCAACCCTCACCTGGCTACAGCCTCCTTTCAGGTGGTAAGCAGCAAGGTCCCCCTGAGCCTCTTTTTCCCCAGACTGAACACCCCCAGCTCCCTCAATCATTCCTCATGTGACTCAGTCTCTAGAGCCTTCATCAGCTTCAGTGCCCTTCCCTGAAAGAACATGTGTCAAATTTTCACACACTCATGCCTGGGTACAAAGTCCTGGCAAATGAGCATTCAAACATTTTGACGAAAACTGAGCTGCATGCTGTACAAAAAGTAGCATTGCATCTACACTGTTCCTAACGTAAAAAAAAAAAAAAAAAAAAAAATTAAAATTACAAATAGGTAATCAGACACTCAGGAATGTGTCTAACTTAAAAATTATGTCCAGCTCTTTTGAAAAATTCGACAGCTGTTCTGGCATACATCTTTCCTGCCCTTTTCATCCCTTCTTTCTTCCCCACTTTCACTCTAACAGATGCTTTTATTCTGTTTAGGGTTTTTTTTTTTGGTTTTTTTTTTTTGTTTCTCCTCCTCTCTTCAGTGGCAGCACTGAGGGGAGGGAGGGAGGAAGCGTAGGGTGCTAATGCACAAAGCAGTGCTTGTTATAAACTGGACATATCCAGGCAACTCGCCAAATTTAATTCCAAAGACCCTGCTTGTGATTCGATGCTACAGCGGAATATAGCATTGTTCTATCTGTCTGTAGGACACCGCGTCTTCTGTGGAAGAGGAGCTCTGAACAAAAGGACAAAAAACAGCTTGACACTCCCCCCAGCCTCCAAAAACACACTACATTCCAGAAAATACCATATTCATTGGCCTTCAGAGTTGTTAGAAATAATTCAAGCAGAAACAAAAGGGATTATCTCACAAACATGACAAAAAAACATTATTCAAGTTCACAGCAGACATGGTAAAAGCCAAAAAGAGTAAAATTTTGCTGCTTTTATTAGATCTGCTACATTCTGCCTTTGGATTTGGACCTTTTTGTAGTGAAAACTGCTGATGAAGAAGAGATATCAGAATCTGGTCTGAAAATACCATGAGGACCTGTATCCTTGAGAAATGTAAAGCATTGACACAGCTTCCCAAAATCTTTTAAACCAGACTGTGAATTCCCTATTAAATTAATGAGGAATCCTTACATGAGGCTAGAGAAGAGCCTGCTCAGGTGAGAAACTGTTCATACATGTAAATCAGTGACTCTAAAGCCAAGATTGAGATTATTTTATGATCTGAGGGAGGGAGAAAGAGAAATTAGCTACACTTGAAATTGTAATGAGTAATAGTCACACACACTTTCCCTCTCACAATTTGCTGTGTAGCCCAATTTGTCCCAACAGATGTTAAACCATAACTCAATTTAACAGTGGAAAGAAGTACTAAATTTTGAAATGGGCACAGCATGAGTTTAAATTCCAGATGATTTATGCCATATTGCATTACTAGCATTACGTATCCAAAATAAAATGCATATACTGACATCTATGGCAGTAATAATATACTGAACTACATACAGAAGTTGTGTGAAGAGATAAATCAAGATTTAACTGACAGGGTCCCAAGCACAAATTTTAACTCACTTCCCATTCAGACATTTCTTTTTCTTTATTAACCTCATGTGCAAGAAACAGTTGTTTTCCCACGACTCTCCACTTTTCCATGTGCAGCCTTTCCCTTCCCTCAGTGTAATCCCCCTGCTCACCACCCGCTCCCTCTCGTCTTTAACCCAGGTCACTCAGTCACCAGCGGAGCAGGGACCAGGACCTCACAGCAGATGTACCTCTTCCCTGCTCCAGTTGCAGGCTCTCTGCCTTCCTCAGAATGACCACTGACAGAGTACACTAACTTTACTTGCAGAGCACAAGGAGAAACTTGTCTTTAAAGATGGGCAAACAAAGAGGAAGGGACTGCATGTCTCAAGACCAGGAAGGAGTACAAGAGCTTCTCCATTCAAGAGCAGCCAAGTATATGAACTCCAGGAAATGCAGCCACTTTTTTCAAAACGCTAAACCCTGTCTGCCACCTCTTCTCAGTCATGTAGCAGAGGCTGAGGTCCCTCCGTTGTCTGGATGACCATGGAACTCAGCCTTCCCATGTAAACACAGAAAGCAGTAACAGGCTGGTTAGTAGCTCGGATATGCTTCATATTTATGAAGCTCCAGAGGTGGCAGAACCCCAGAGAGCTTCAAGTGAAAATTCTGCAGTAGCAGTGGACTTCTCCAGGGTTTTTTTCTTGCTTAGTTTTTGGGGGTTATTTTGTCATTTTGTTTTTCTATCGCCTCTAAAATGATAAAAAACTATAAGTCTTTCATATTTAGACAAGCACACACAGAAAGAGAGGAAAGTGCCATGAGAATGCTGGAAGGAAACACAACTGCATGAAAAAAATCTGTCACTGGTTTCTTAAAGGCAAGGCACTGCCTCTTCCTCAGCTACAGCTCATTTTGCCTTCCATTCTTCCACTTTTTGGTTGCAGCCAAAGGGATGTGATTTATGAGCCTTTTCAGACATTCTTTTGGAGAGTGCAAACACACTAGCTGATAATGCTAAGAACAAGTGTGAATCAAAGCCACAACTATAAGTCACATGTTTCCCCCGAGAAAATTCTTCAGCATCACCCTCCATTTAGGCAGAAATTGCCCATAAAGCACCTTAAATATATAAACAAATGAATGAGAAAAGGGCTAAAAGAATTAAACTCACTTGCTTAAAGCCATAAACCCAAGAAACAGGTACAGCTATGACTTCAAATTCATGTAAATCACACGAGGCTGGCAGCTACAGCATATTGCCTTAATGAACAGCTTAGCATTTTGCTAAGTCAATATGCTTGTTCTTACTTTAAAAAAGGCCCTTGGGATGATTCTCAAGAACATTTTAATCAGACAGCACTTTCTGTAGTCAAAAACATAATGGTCTCTCAATAATGTTAATGTGCAAAACTGACATTAAAAAGCAAGAGTGACTGAAAGGGCTTTACAATAACCCTACAAGTTATTTAACCACCACCTAAGACTTGCATTCTTCAATGTTCAATACACGTAAGATACTCTAATCCCTCTCACTGCCCTTTAGGACACCTTGCTCTTGACAATTTCAGCTATGAGGATAACCTGCAAGTTGTCTTCTGAGTCCAGTAGTTAGACACTCCTATTTAGTGTCCCATTTAATGAAGGTTAAACATCACGACAAATGAACCACCTTGCAACTCATGTGCTCTAAATTCTAACCAACCTGGCTGTTAAGAAATCAAGCTTTTTGGAAAGCCAAGAGTTAAGAGAGCTTGCACATTAAGTGTTCATTTAGAGAGGTCTGCAAAGTTCTGCATCCTCAAGCATTTTCTTAAATACCCCATTTTGAAATAAGACACTTATTTCCCAACCTGTCACACAAAATAACTTAGCTGTTCTTCAGTAAGCCTGCTGGACTCTTAAAATAAACTAACTTGTGTAACTTTGGTAAGACTGTGCACTCTAAAATATTATTTGCTGCTGCCACAGCACAGGTAGCTCACAGATTAGAAAGTCCATTCACACATTGCTAGGCCAACATTTTACACAGAAGAGAAGCCTGGCAGACTGGGCCATGTCCCTACTTTTAAACAGTTAGCACCCTAGGCTTCTGTTCTACAGGGGCACACTCACATACCAAGTCTTCCCTCACATGCTTAATTGTTGTATGTACACAGGTGTACAAGATATGACAGGTAAATGACTCGACAGCTGGCACTGAGAATGCCACAGTTATAAAAGCACAAGGTGACATCTCTCAGCTATTTTTCTTTTACAACCACGCAGATGGCAGGTATGCAACAGAAGAATCTATTTCTGACTATTCAGAAACTTCGAGAAAAGACACCATCAATGAAGCTGAAGGAAGATGCTTACTGTTGTCTTCTCAAAGGATGTATTTCTGGCAATACAAAGGTATCATAAATTTATTTCTTTTAAAGAAACTGAACAATCACTACAAAGCAACACTGCTGCATTTATTGTACCACTTTATTTCAAAAAGGCACAGTTTCTGCCACCTAGCTGCTACATGTAGGTTTAAGTATGGTTATATCTAAAGGAGTTTCAGCACTTCAGAGATGAATGTTTATTCACAATATAATGCAATTTTGAAATAGTGAATGTATTGCAGCATTAATTGATACCATTAGATGCACATACAAGGGGAGCTATCTGTAGAGGAACTATTACCCAGGAAGGCTGCAGTAAAAGGAATTGCTAGCACTTCATTACTGAAAAATTAACTCACATTTGGGAGTGTTTCTGCATTTTTACAAAAGACTGAAAAATGCAACTCAGAAAAGCTTGCTCTCCTGCAGTTCTTGCAATCAATACAGCCCTTCCCAACATATACATGACTGTTAGAAGCCCTGGTTTTCATTAATGTATTTTGCAACTATGAAAGAGCATAAAATTTTAAATTATGCTACAATTTCCACCACAGACCAAGTTTTTTCTTATTACAATTAGTTGCTAGATGAAAGAAAACAGTGGTAACAACAGAGTTGAAAAAACAAAGTGTTGTGTGGTTCTGGGAAAAAAAAAAAAGTTCTAAGTCAAAGTTTGTATGCACACTGCTCCACTACTAGCATGAAACATCTGTTAGGGGCCAGTAACCATGCTTTCACAAATAATTTCTTCACATAAGCTTAATAATTTGTATCCAAATTGCATTGTGCTTCATTGCCATGGTGGTGATCTTCAGTCCCATTTCCAAGATTATGCTCAGAGCATAAATCATGTTTGGTAGATTTCATTTTAACCAGAAGTAGTTCCCTGGATTATCACATACCAATGCATATTTCTGTAATTACTTACCTGAAAAACAAAGCCAAGGAAGTCTTTTGGTCTTTAATGCAATGTTTCAGCCAAATAAAAATTATTCCAAGTCATGCTTTATACACCGTTCCAAACCATTTTTTTTCTGCTTCTAAGTCTAACACAAAATATTACTTTTCCTGTCCACTAAAGCAAGCAATCACTTGCAATAGTAATAAATCACTACTGCAAACTCTCAAATCAGCTAATTTCTGCCTGCTGTGCTCGCGTGTTTCCCAACATGTCTTTTAACACAAGCATGCCCATAGACACCCTGAGTGAGCAGACTTCTGGTATGTTGTGCTGCCAAGTACACCAAGTATTGCCTCTCAGCCTCACAAGGCTGCTTATTGGTGCATCTGAGGAGACACATCTATCAGTGTGCATTTCTGAACTGGGACAAATTTTCATATTAATCAGGATGCAACACTAACAGATTGTACCCTGAAACACAGTTCTCCTCTGAGAATCAGTTATTTAAATAAATGTGCATTTGGTTTTGTGTTCTAGCATATTTGGGGTTTTGGTTTTTTTGGGTTTTATCAATATACATTTTATACTTCCACTTGCACACACTGCCTCTCTGCAGCTTGCCATGTAAGGAGAGGCCAACACTGAGCATTATGAGAAGACAACTAGTCCAGGCTTTCCAGAGAGGAGTTACCCACTTCAAAGCAGTATTTACTATCTTCAACTATTGGTTTTGGAAGTTTTGGAGGAAAGTCATCCACTACCATAATATCTTATAGAAAACCACCCCCTAAAAATAATTCCTGCTTTTATTTTAAGCTCTCCACCCAAAACAAGGCAAAAACAAGTTAACTCTCCTGTTCTTTGCAACAGTAATGCAACAGCAGTCTACTGATTCCTCATGAAGGAAAGCACCAGGGCAGGTTCTCTGGTGACTGGCAATAGCACCCAAGGGAACAGCATGAAGTTGTGTCAGGGAAGGTTTAGACAGGATATTAGGAAAAGATTTTACACTCATAGAGTAGCTGGGCACTGGAACAGGCTCCCCAAGGAAGTGGTCACAGCACTGAGCCTGAGAGAGTTCAAGAAGTGATTGGACCATACTGTCACACACATGGTGTGACTCTTGGGGCTGTCTTGTGCAGGGCCAGGAGCTGGACTTCAGTCATCCTTCTGAGTCCCTTCAAAGCCGTATTTCTTTTCATGGAAGAGTGAATTACTTCAGAACTTTATAAAAGAAAATTACCATTTTTTTCTCTTATGCTCCTTTGCAGCAGCCACCAGTAAGTATCCAGTAAATTGTGATTCTTAGCGAAAATACAGCACAGACTCAGCCTGTTCTGGGTGATGAATTTAATAAACTCCCATTAACTGGAAGAAGTTCAGCTGAACTTAAAAACTTCAAATCAAAGGTGCCTGCACTATATGTTCACTGAGGCTTTTTTACTGCAATGGACTTTTGTTAAAAAGTTAAATGGCCTCCATGGAGTCTTTTATCAAAAAACGCCTGTACCAAAGCAAATTGAAACTTATCAGGATAGCCCAATTAACACATAGGCTGTGGTGGAGAATATATAAACCATCTAGACAAGAGAGGCCAAAGCCTCTGTCATTCCTACCATCACATAAATTACATTTACTGGAGACTGAACAGGTGGCAGCAGAGGGATTTGACAAAACAATTCCTTAGTGTGAAGCAGCCTCACACCTAAGGAAGCTGAAAAGGGTGCAAAGAGATCTATGCAATTATTTCACATCACTGTAAATTAATTACACTTCCAATTTTCATGACACTGTTTTATTGGAATTTTGCAATTGTTGTAAAATGCAGCACAAAATCTGAAAGGAAATTCTTTTCCTTCTAAACTGGGGTTTGAGGACCATACACAGATTCTCACTGGCAGCTGCTTGTCCCAGATCACCAAAGCCATGGGGGTGAAAAGATGCTCATAGGCATCTTCTCTTCCCTCACTGGGGTACCTCCCTAACTGGTTCAGTGGAGGACAGATGTTGCACATGACTCAACTGAACACCCTTTTTTTTGTTGTTGTTATGGCTTTGGGGAAGGAAAGAGAACGTTGCACGCAAAATTCAGCGCTGATTAAAAAGCACTAACATTTGGCTGAGCAAACCCCAATTTAGCCCCCTGGGCCTGTCTGACCCACTAACCACTGCTTCCTAACTGCTCTGTTATGGCAAAGTTTGCCTGAAAAATGCAGAGCTTGCAGAGAAAAAGAATATGACCCTTATATCAGTTTTGCAACACTTCCTTAATGATATACTATGAAAATCCCCATTCCCACACTCTCAAGTTTATTGGTTTTAAACTATACATCTGTAATAAAGATGTAACAACTAATGTAGCCTCTTTAGTGACCAAACAGGGAATGCACTGAAGTATCAGCAGGCGTATGACATCACTCAAATATAGACAATAAACAGCAAGATCTTGTTCCAACTAGGTGAAAGAGATGGGGGAAGAAACCCAGAGTATTTTCCACATTTATAATTTACTGTCCCTGTTGTTGGCTACAATACTTGTCCTCCAGACAGCAAATAGGTACCACCTACCAAAAGAAGGGATCCCTGTTTTGCTTCCACAATTTATTTTCAGATATGCTTCCTTAAAACATAGGTCTTTCATAGGCTCTGGAGGCTCAGGGTTTGCCTAGGCTTTGTGCTTTCCTATAGATCTGCAACAGTAATCCCTGTACAGAAGAGAAGAGCATAAAAAGCAGGGGCAGGTAGAGTGGAACACACTGAGCCTTCTTTTCCCCAAGCAGTAGCAAAGGTACCAGTTATGTAAGAAGAAAAATGCTAGTTACACTTGAACTGCCTCTTGCAATACTATCACCAAGGTTATCGTGATGCCCAGCTTAAGTCCCAGTTCTAAAGCATACATCAAAGTCTTTATCTTTTATTATGGAAGAAAAAAAAAAAAAAAAGGAAGATTTCTATTTGTCACCATTGAAGAAGGAAAATTTGAAGTAAGTACCAGCCACTAAATGCTCAGAAAACAAACAGCAAACAAAAGGCTCCAAAATAATAGCAGGTCTTGTGATTTTTTTTTTTTCAGCATTCAAGGACTACAACAGACAATGGCTGGATAGGAGCAGGAACCAAGAGATTTTGCAGTGTTAAAGAACTAGGCATCTGCAGCTCTCAGAAGGACACTGATCCTTGCACAGAAAGCAAGGAGACAGCAAAGAGATGATCTGGAGAATATGGGACACCTTACAGCTTGTGGGGGTCAATGGTATCTTGCAAAAATGTGATTCTTCAAAAAGGAAGAAAGGACTGCCATGTTTAGATACTATCAATGATTAATCATTTTATAGGAGCGCAGAAAATTATGTTTAGTAACCTCTAATTTCTCATGTTTTCTAAAGATAAATTTGAACTTCAAAGGAAGAATCAGGGAAAATCCAAAAACACAGCCTCTCTGAACAATTCACACATTTGCTTTCCTTTCCAATTGTTCCCAAGCTGAGGGGACGTCCAATATGAGCCTTCAAACTAGGGATTCCACATTTCACTGCAGAATTCTTCCAGAGGAAAAAAAAAAAGGGCAGCATAACACAATGTGCATATCAAACATTTTTTTTCCCAAAAACTATTTCTGCTTTTTGAGAGAATGACCTTTCTAATACAAGTAAGTATCCTGCTTGTTTGGATGAAAAAATAATCCTAATGGCTTTTGTTCTTCTGCCAACATCAACTTTTTAAACACTGTAACAACAAACAAATGGTAAAAAAAGAAGAATATTCACTCCATCACCAGAGATCACAGTCGTGGTGGACCTTACCACACTACTGTATGGCACAGCAGAACAAGGCACGAGCATCAGGGCATCCAGGCACTATACCAGAGAAGAATTCAGGAAAACACTTTAGCAGCTCCCAGTGGCTCCCATCTGAAAAATATCTTGGAAAACAAGTAGCACAGCTGTCATATGAGAGACCTTGAAAATGCCACTCTGTAGCTGTGATCTGATGGAAAGACAACCCAACACAAAATGCTCCTTTTCAAAAAGGCTTTACTGCACCTTTTAATGAAAACTCCTGTTCATCTATTAGCCAGCCAACAAAGAGGGCTTGAAGACACATTAAAATGGTGTCATCTACATATAAAAAAACAATAGGCACATCATCTAGCTCAAAACCACAAGCAAGGGACTTTGAGCCTTCAAACTGATGAAGCTTCCATGGTTTGAGATTAAAACTCTGTTGCACTCTTGCTTGTCTTGGATTTCCCACATACAGATATAAAAGGCAATGCCCTTAAAGCTCAGAGGACTTGGATTTAATGCAGTAAACTCCAAGCAGCCAAATTATGTTAACTATTTTATACACTCATGAGAAGAACTGCATTCAGGTCAGTTACACACACAAAGATATCTTCCACTCCCCATTTTCTACTCTCACAGTGCTGGCTTTCTGGAGATGGGACAGCACAAGACCCAGCTCTGCACCCTGACAGAGTCACACCAAGGCTTCTGCTTTGTGTTAGCCAAGCTTTGGTCTCCTCCACAGAGATGAGGGGTCCCATATAAACAGATTCTACCCCAGTTATTGAGCTGATGGAATAGCAGGAAATGAACGATGTGGAAGCAAAGGGAGAGATTTAGCAAAGCAAAATACTGCTAGAGTTAATAATCATGCCTTAATTTAAACCAGGATCCTCTAAAGCAGGTCAGGTTAATTTTAATTACTACGCAGTTTTTTTTTTCTTTGCATAAGCCAAAGAGGTTCACATCAGAACCACAGGAACCACTTGGGAGGCAGGAAGCTGCTGCACTTATCCTGTGAGTATCATGACCCGAATCAATTAGTATGCAGTGCTGCACATTTCCTTAAATCATCTCCAGTGCATACATTCCTGGTCTCACATCCAGGGTCACCATAGCTATGAGGGAAACAAAAGCTTACTGCCAACTGCTGCCCTGCCTCTTCCATGTGTCTGCAGGGGAACACAGCTGCTGGGGCTAACTTTTGGGAAGGTATTTCCTTGAGCAGACTCCTACCATGCAAACTCAGGTGAACCCACACACAGCTTCATGAAAATAGACTGAAGAGTTGGTGTTCCTAAGCAAAACTGGAAATGAAAAAAGAGTTAACAGCCAATTTAAGATTATGTGAACAGAAGTTAAGTTTAAGTTATTACACGAACTCTGAGAGAAGCTACACAGCCCACGTAGAACACTACCTGATATCCACACTCTGCAATTTGTGCCATAGCACATACAGGGGCATTGTCATACCCTCTGATTCAAAGCCACCTACTCCACAGGGCTTGATGTAACCAAAGAGTATGTCAGCAGCCTCCACAAACACATGGATGACCCTTTTATGCAATGTTAGTTACATCTGAATAGAGTGTTTTCCTTTGTACTTCATTAATAAAATAAACAAATAAAAGAACAAACAACAAAAAGACACCAGGAGAAAAAAAGAAAGCTTGTCTTCTTTCACACTAGACCCAGAAAGGCCATGTGAGCACCCTCCTCAAAAGCCTTTGCAGAAAGGATCACAGGTGTCCAAAGCATGGCCTACATTTTGTCCTGCAGTCACAGATTCTCCTGATCATTCCGGTCTCCCACAGAAGGGACACTGACAGTGAGCATACAGCTAAGAAGTACTGGAACCCTGATCTCTCAAGCTTCATGCTTTGCATCATTAACTTCAGTACTTAAGAGAAACACAGCTGCCTTGGCAGATCATGCTCAGTGAAGAAAGGCAGTTTCTGAGACAGTGAGTGCAAAAGCTCCTTAAAGTCACAATGATGTAGGGGAAGGATTTTAAATTCATTGCCAGTATCTCCTAGCAGGAAGCACTGGCACAGTACATCCCAAGTGCTGTGGAAGTCCTGAGATGCAGACTGTCACCAGGATACCCTTCCCAGCTGTCCCCTTCAGGACAAAGCAGGGCACACAACAGCTGCCAAGCCTGATGGCTTTAAGTGTCACAGTTCCACCTGTGTCTGCCACAGAAGAGCACAGGTTACTGCTACAAGTCCACTCGTGATGTTGAAGTCATCCAAGTGCACAAAATGTCTCTGGCTATGCTGAATGTCTCTGGGACCACATGCAACAGCACAGGATAAACTAACTTCTGGGATACTGCTGTGATGTCAGTGATTTAGCCTGACACAAGAAAATGGTGTTAAAATGGCAAATAAAGGCAATCTTAACAAGGCCAAGTGTAAGGTCCTGAACCTGAGTCAGGGCAATCTCAACCATGAACACAGGCCAGGCGATGAGTGGATTGAAAGAGCTTTGCCAAGAATGACCTGAGGTGTTGGTGGATGAAAAACTGACTTTGAACCAGCAGTGTGCACTTGCAGCCCAGAAATTCAACTGTACTCTGGGCTGAATCAAAAGCAGCATGGCCACCAGGTTGAGGGAGGTGATTCTGCCCCTCTACTCTGCCGTGTGATACCCCACCTGGAGCACTGCATCCAGCTCTGGGTTCCAGCATCCTCAACACAGGATGGACATTGACCCTTTGGAGCAGGGGAGGTTACAAAGATGATCAGAGGGCTGGAACACCTCTCCTACGAAGACAGGCTGAGAGAGCTGGGGTTGTTCAGCTTGGAGAAGAGAAGGTTTGGGAACCCTTGTAGCACTTTCTAGCACTTGATGGGAGCCTACAGAAAAGATGTGGAGGGACCCTTTACCAAGGAGTGTAGTGACAGGACAAGGGATAATGCTTTCAACTAAAAAGAGGGCAGCTTTAGATTAGATGCTAGGATGAAATTCTTTATTATGTGGGTGGTAAGACTCTGTAACCAGGTTTCCCAAGGAAGCCGTGGACATTCCATGCCTGGAAGTGTTCAATGCCAGGGCGGATGGAGCGCAGATCTAGTGGAAGGTGTCCCTGCCCATGGCTGGGGAGTTGTAACTGAATAATTGTTAAGACACCTTCCAATCTCAACCATTCTCCAATTCCATGATCTTTCTCCTACGGTAAACTTGGACAGGGAGAATAAATCTCTCTCCACAAGGATCTAAGAACCACATGCAAATGCAAAGCACAAGTGTCAGAGCAATGAAGCATATGTAACAAAAAGCTTGACATATTTTCTGAGTAAGGCAATAGAAAACACTTTATTTACAAGGTACAGGAATCAACATAAGGGATGTTTCACACATGCAGAAGAAGACAGACTACTGACCATGTGGGAAGTGGGCACAGCAGTCACGCTCACAAACACATATGGAAGGAAAAAGGCATGCTTCCCTCCTACTAATCTTACCAGTCTTCTCCCTAAAAAAAAAGAGGGTTTAAGGACCAAGTAATCCTTCTAAAAGGATTTCAGTAGATGAGAACTCAAAACAAGCATGATGGCATTTTCTGAATTGATAAACCTGCCTGGTATGATGGGAAAGAGGAAGGAGTGCTTTGGGAACTCACTTTTTGGCTGAAGAACTGCTTTTCCCCTTCCGTGTCTTCTTATGAAGTCCACTGTTCTGGTTTAGGAATGGCACACCCCAATATAGTACTCCCATTAAAAAGAAAACAAACCACTTCCCTCCTACCCCACTCTGGTGGGAGATAAAAGGCAGAGATTATGGTTGAGACATTACTGGACATAGCAATGAGGTAAGAAAATGAACAGTACCAGTAACAGCCCTAATAAAAAAGTGCATAAAGAGAGGGTGATTTACAGGCAAAAATGCTCACCAAGCCCAGGACAGTGAAAAACAGTGGCAGACACCCTCCACATGCCATGCTTCCCCCCAACCCTGCAAGCCATGCCCACGTTCCTCCCAGAAGCAGGAGTCCCTTACTTCCACCCCTGGCAGTGATGTGGGTGGTATAGAACAGCAACCCAGATGCACCCACACAGCTCCAGGCCTGCCCCCTCATGGCTACTGCAAAGAAAATACCTGTGTCCTGCCCAAAACCAGGATATTCTTGTCTTCAGCCTCTTCTCAGGAGTCCTTCACAGGGAGCCCAGTAAACAGGCCACAGGAACAACTAATAAACAAAGATGCTACACTTCCAAATAACCAAATAATAGGCTTTCTTTGTTTTTTTTCACTCGGATATTATTTTCATTCTCATCCCTCAGTTAAACCCCAACAATTCTGTGGCAAATAAGGAACACTTCTAATTTTCTGACTGCTTTGAACATGTCTTTCTAAGATGGTAGGTAGCCTTCAGGAAGTAGATAGCCATCATACTGACCAATTTTGCAGGTATGTCTATAGTCAAAAAACATCAGTGCTATCTAAGATCAACTAATCAAACATGAAACAAAGTCTTTTTATCAACTAAATGCATTTTTGTAAGGGGGAGAAGTAACTAGCGCTGACTGTAACTACCCTGGCATTTTCCTGAACCTTTTTTTTCACATGTTGTTATAGGAATAGAAGATTCAGTATGCAGTAATTAACACAGTTATATGTCAGGTTTTAAGAGCATCTGGGACACTTCCATAAGCCTTGGCAATAACACTTAATATTCCACATGTGCCATGCCTTTTTGTTACTGTGGAAATAGAAATCTAAGACTCCAACCTCCCACGAGTAAAGCACTTAATTTTGATTTAAGAATGTGTTGCCTGACTTTCTGTTCATTTTAAAGCTGTTTCTCTTAAAGTCTCTCTGTTTTTTTTGTCTCTAAGAGAGGTACATCACTTACTTGGAAGTACAAGTCACAGTCACAGCTGTGCTCATCTACCACTTTTGCAAGCATGCAAAACCAGCAAGTGCTTCTGGACATCACTTCATGGAGAAAGTCTTCAGTGGAGGATCAAATGCCAACAGGAATAAGGGGGGCAGGGAGCTATCTACTTACACACATCCACTGCCCACAAAACCGAGTGGAAAACAGCCTTAGAGGGAGGGAAGGACAAGGTCTGACCATGATATCCAGCACTTCCTCTCTGTGAGGATAATGGAAAGAGCCTAAATCATTCTGGACAAGCTGGAAAGTTGATGGGAATGGGAAAACATTCAGCAGATTTTACGATGACAGCCATAGGAAACATCAAAAAATCCAGAAATAAAGTTTTACAGGAAAATAGAATAATTTAAATGAAATCTGCAGACTGTTTAAGGATTAAATCAATTGAATCTTGACTTGCACTGCTACCTCATTTGTGTTTTGTTTCAGTTCCACCCACTTCTCAAATACCTACCTTCAGTCTGCCGCAGCTACTTTAAATCAGCATTTTTCAGAGGGTTTTTTTTTTACTACTTCCTTGGGGGTTTTTTAGTTTATGTGTTTTTTCACTTTCCTGAAGTTCCCACTGAGGAGTATAAGAGGAATTTAATATGTGGTAGACTACAACAATTTCTCAGGCATGGTGTTGCAAGCATACCAGTGGCATATAACATGAAAAACGTCAAAGAATTTCAGGAGAAGGTTAAAGATTAAGTATCTATTGTATGCTTCTCATGGATAAAGTTTGAGAAGAAAAACAATTTTCAAACTGTTTAAAAATAATTTAAAGGGAGAAACACAAAATTGCAGGCTAAACCCAGCAAAAATTAATTAACTGGCTATTTTTAATTCCACATAATTATTTCTTTAAGTCTCCAGATATAATGTGATTTGAGGGCTTTTCATCAAACAGTTACCAAGCAGGAGAAACCATGATTTCAATTTCAGCACAGTATGGGGAAATGTCTATGAAGTGAAGGTATACATTGCATGAGGGAAATAATTACTAACGAGGGCTACATCAGTCACACATAGCAAAGCCCCCTCTGCATTGAATTTTGCTTATGCAGAACTTTGGCTCAACGTAACTGTTATCAGCTTTAGTACCTAATAACTTCACTGGCTGGAGAGCAGGCAATAACAGAAAGTGCTGGATTCTGTTACATTCCCTTGACATGGCATGACAAATATCTCGGAGATTTCAAGACTTTTGTACCTGTGCCATCACAAAGCGTGAGCAGATGTTACATGAAGTGTTCTTGGTTTTACACCTTGCAAGTCGTGGGTTCTTGACAGATGTAATGGAGCAGATCCCTAGCTTGCACCAAAAGAACTCCAAATACTCCCACTAGACATCCCTATTTCTCTAGGACTATTTTTTTTTCTTTTTAATGCACGCCTAAACAGCTCAAGAAAAGCATTTAATTTCCCACAAGGGAAGTTCCATGTGGCAAACTTATTTTCAGCTGTGTGCTTAACAAATACAAAAACTCATTTTATGCTTTTGCTTGGGAAAGTGCATGACATTTATGTCAACACAGTTTTCGTAACAAAAGCCTAAGTTTAGACACAAATAGTAATCACTTATAAACTGCCAAAAGATGTTCCTTCAAAAAAATAAAACAAAGGAAAAAGGAAAACTACAAATATAAGACACAAAAAACCACAAAGAACAAGAAAATTAAAATTAGCAATTTCAGTAAAACTAGTGAAATTAGTAAAGAATTTACAAAATAGTATTGAAAATCCAGCCAGTGCTGTGCACTAGTTCAGACTCGCACAGTGTTTGTTGGCATGGTGTGTGCCAGGGACTCCATTCCAGAAAATCCTTACAAAATTCGCAGAACCTTGAACCTAAGAAATTTTGAAAAGAAGTCTTAGGTTGATGAAAGCACTGTCATATGCCATGGAACATTTGCATCCAATCAGAAAATACATATAAAACCCACAGAATTAAAAAATAAATTTAAAAAAATGGGCTCCCAAAAGGTGTCAGCAGGTGACTGCAGGCAGTGCAGGCAAACAGTGCTCACCTGCACCGGCAGCTTCACTGATACACACTCAGCATTAGGACTGAGAAGCCTCAATGAATTTGTTCTCATGCAAGCTGGCAAAAACAGACTAAAAGGCAAACCCATATACTGGAGAGTCCCAGTTAGCCATGCCTTGCTGGCAGCATGAGGGAATCAGATTCCTCCCCATCAGTGGCAGGCTCAACTGCTCCAGCTCAGCAAAACGGCCTATAAGCCCAAGTATATGTTTCTAATATTGAGAAAACCAGCACACTACTCAAAATATAATCCTCTGGCTGAACTCCCATGATTTACTCTGGGTTTGGATCTCCTGACCAGCTGCATTGTTAACACAAGGTGTCCTTTCTGTTTATCCACAAACTAGCACCTGGAAGGCAAGCCAGCTGCTTCCTTACTTCTGCACAAGTTTTGCCCTGTTTGCCTTCAGTGCAATCCAACTCTGATTTATGTACAGTTTGCACCAGGGCAATTCTTGTATTTCCACTGGCATTGAAGGAATGTATTCAAAGACAAGAGCTGTAGGCTGCAATATGCAACGACTGCTCTATGCACTTAATAGACATTAAAAAACCCCCAAACTAAACTATCAGCTGTATCTTACGGTGGATACTTCAAATCAGTTCAAGAAGTCCGGTCTTGCCCATGACCCAGGTCCCAGCTATCTTTGAACCACAGTCCTTTTCAACATCTCTCCCCAGGCAAAAAAAAACCCCAAACATTAAAACATTAAAGTACAAATACATTTTTGAAAGTCCTTTGCTCTACAGAAAACTTTAGGCTAAAATTTCCAAGTGTGACATGCACACAACTATCAAAGCATAGAATAAACACACCCAAAAGTGATGCAGAGAAAGGCACTGAGGTTAGTACCTATCGGTAGCTCTGCAGCTGACACATCCTTCTGTTAATAAAACATAAGCTCCATTCACATTTTGAAATCTGCTGCTAGTCAAAGAGCTCCAAAACCAGGGAGAACAAAAGGTGTTGAATTCTCATAGTTCTTTGTGTTGCTTGTAAATCGTTTCCCAAGCCACAAGTCCCCATGTAAGCTTTTGAGCCTAAAACCCAAGGGACAAATAATTATGGAGAGGAAGACTGCCAAAGCACCAACACAGAGCAGCAACAGAAAGCAACAAACAGCTAAGAAATGAGTGGTACATAGGACGATACCTGTTTGTTTCACTGAATGGTAACATCTCCACTGATGCTGACTGTGTTTAGAGGGGAGGAGTAAATAACAGGATTTTGACTGGCACAGCCATCCCTGCACCAAAGCTGTTTCAAGTTCACACCTGCCTGCAGAATAAAGGCTGGGAAGGGATCAGGAGATGTGGATTCTTCTCTGGGTACTGTCAAGCTAAGTTTGCTTCCTTTGGGCCACAGGCCACATTGCACATGACCTGGAAGAAGCCAACTTATGAGATGGATGTGATGGGCTCTGTTTTGCCCTCTGACCGCTATGGGTATTGACCCAGTAATCCTCCCCACACAGGATTCTGCACCTGTACGGAGGCTTGGAGGCTCAGCTGGGACCCATCACTTTAATACAACCATCTCTCATGTCCCACATGGAAACTAAATTCTTCCGTTACATTTGCTCACACCAATGCAAACCCAGAAGCACTCGTACATAAATGGATTTTAAGGAACCAACCAGAAGAACAGAAAGAATCTTGATTTCTCTCAAACCAATGCAGCCACAAGCATGCTTAAGCAAACTCTGGAAAGGATGTCCCAAATGTCTCCCCACACACCTCACCAAACTGGAACCCCAGCGAAATGACATGTGCTTCATCATCTTCCACAACATTACCACTGTGGGGCCATGAAGAGATTTGAGTTTTTCACAGGTGGGCTTGAGGAAGGCAGCTGCCATGGCTCTGTGCAAGCTCTTGGCACCTCAGTGGGAATGGTGCTAGGAGCTGCACAGAGGAGCAAGGTGCTGTGCTGCCTGAGCAGGTGCAGGGCAGGCACTCACAGGGACCAGGTGTGTGCATGTCTGAGGCAAGGCAGAGGGCACACACAGCTGGGTGCCCATGGGGGAGGTCAAACAGAAGAGAAATCCATCAGTGGGAAGAGCAGCTATTGCAGGGAGAGAGCTAACACAACAACACAGCAGTTCCCTCAGCAAACGCTCTACTTCAGAGAAATTTCACTGGATACAATGCACTCCCACTTCTGAAAAAACAACATATTTCTATCCAAAAACTACAATAAGAGTAGTTACTTTGCATCCGGCTTCAACAGCTGTGTGTCTCAGAGAAAAGAAAATCCTCACTCATGAAAACATGCATCACTCAGCCAACGTGATACCACCGTATGAGGAAAAAAAGAGTTAACAGCAAGTGGGCATCACTTGGCTTGGTTTCAAACTTTTTTCACCTTATCCTGAAATGGACATTGGACTTATTTTTTTAGAGTAAGGACTTAAGATATTACTAAATATTGTTCAGAGAAGTTGTGGATACCCAATCCCTAGATGCTTCTTCCCTGGAGAGTTCATGGTCATACTATGCAGGGCTTTGAGCAAATGAAAAGATGTCCCTGCACATAGCAGAGGGGTTGGATTAATTGATCTTTAAAGGTCAAACCAAAATATTCTATGATTAGAAGACACCTGGGGACTTCAGCTGGTTTTAAAAATTCTATAAACCCTCTGAAAAAGACAGGCAGTCAGGCACTGACAGTTCAGACTTCCTAGGGATGCAATCTATCATCCAGTATGTTTTTCTGAAATGTAACAAGTCATAATCTATCAGACACAGAATTAATACACAGGACAGAAGATACCCTGTATTACAGAACGACACTTAGAAACAGAGGCTGAGGAAGAACCTGTAAATATAGTGAAAACACAAATTGTTTAAGATATTAGAAATACCTGAAATGCACAACATTTTCTCCTCTACCTCCTTCTCAGACAAGAAGGATTACAGTGAGAAGGCAAATTAAGTACCTTTTAACAACACAAAACGATGTTGTGGAAACAGAGGAAGGGCAGCGGTAAAATTTTCATTTTTCACAGGTTTTATGAGAAGATAAGTTGAATATTAGTTTCTTTTCTTTTAATAAGAACAAGGTTAAATATGTTTAAGAGGTGTACAATTTCAGAAAATATGGACTACACTACTTGGCAATTGAATTCCAGCCACCCTTAACAACCAAAGCTAATCAGATTTTACTATGAATGTTAGACACAAAAGATTTCAGCCACCAGCTGTTTATAAGAAGAAAACATGGTTTAGGGAATATTTGAACCTACTTCAGACACATTTCATGTAAAAGCAAGGACCATTTCTCTGGGTGGCAACAGCCTCTAAGCTGGAACTCCTGAAGATAATGCCTACAAGAAAGGGATGGTCCTCTCTGGGATGCAGGGTGGAACTACAGGGACACAGAAGCAAGTACTGCTGACTGAGCTGAAGGTGCTTGGAGAAGGTGTGAAGGACAGGAGATGGCCCCAGTGTGATACCTCTGAGAATTCCTGGGCCTTTAGGCTCCAAAAGGTAGTAGTTCCTGCAACAGGGCTTCAGAGAAATGGACCTAGAACCTACATAAAGACAGTCAAAATTTCATCCTCTGTTTGCAGACAGTGTTCTCCTCAATATCTCTTTTTAAAACAAACCAACCAACCCAAATATATGTACCTGCACTGCTCCAACCACTTTAAGTAAAAAGCAACAGTTTGGAGAGTAAAAAGAAGAAAAAGCGTAAAATTACAAAAAAAATATGCAGTTCCCAAGAAATGTCATTGTATCATGCTTTTCAAATTTAGGAACCAAAACTTTTCACCTTTTTTGTTCGTTTTGTAAAATAACAGCCCCCTTCCCCACCCTCTACGTGAAACGCTATGTTTTAGAGTGTGTGTGCCACGATGCAAGATGCCCATGGGTGGGGCTTCTCACAGGAGATGCACAAAGCAATGCACTGGCCATTACTGAGCACCCTCCATCCAGCCAGCGCAAACCCTACCTGGTGTAGAAAATAGGGTGCCCAAGTTTCAGAAGTGCTGAGGGATGCAAAAGCCCAAAGAACAACAGTGAAAGAAGAAGGCTCTCAGCCTCCAGAAAGGAAAAAAAAAAAACCAGCCTGGGTAAGCCAGTCCTACAGAAATTTTTGTGTGAGCAAGGACAACTCAAACTACCTTAATGAGAAGCAGTCCAACACATCCCTGCCATCAGATCAGGAAGCTCCATAACAGAACTGGGGCTCCACACAAGGCCTCGCGAGACAATCACATCAGCCTCAGTCTACCTAATGCCAAGGCAACAGTTATGCAATGACAGAAACAAAACATCGTATTCATGGGGGACTGAATCGCCAGCTTGCAAAGACTTCTTTTTGAAGCATTTCATACGAAATTTCTGCTCCAAGTCCCCTCTTCTGACTGACCAAACTGCCATTAACTCAGGCACAGCTTGGTCATCCACTTCTAAGCAAGGAACTTGGTAGACCTTGGAATTTTATGTTGTTACTATCACCATTATGATCAAAATGTTCAAGAAAAGTTTTCTTGTCTTCACTCCTCTTTTCCCAACCGCTACATTCAGGACAACACATTCCATATGGACATAAATTATATACTTCACACACTGTTGCAGACCCACATTGTGCAAGACTAACTTTAGTGTTTTTCTAAGATTTTAGGACTGAAATAAAGATGGGCTTCTCCTTAAGGTGAATCACTCACAAAGATTTAAAACAGCGTTTCGATTTCAAACTGCTAGCAACTTAATTCACTGAAGAAAAATCAAACTTCGCAGCAGTGACATTTAAGAACAGTTTTACATGGAAATCAATATTCTTCTCTTAATAAGACAGTAAAAACATTCCTTTGTTTCTATCCCTCTTCCTTCCCCATTCCAAGATTTATTGGACATCAACCCATGCCAGTAAAAGTGTAAGTTAAGAGGAATATAGTAAGATATATACAAGAGGAGAGGCTGCCCACTTTGTAGTTTCATTTAATATCAAAACTTCATACAGGAAAATAATAGTCTAAAAAATGAGTATCAGAATATGGAAACAAAAAATAAGCTTTCTGATGCTGCTAAGACAGCTGGTTGGTTTGTTTCAACCATCAGAGCTGCTGAGGCTACAGGAATCAGTACTTTACTGTGCACTAAAAGGGGTGTAGAAAACTTATAAAAAGCTTAGTAAAAAGACATTAATACTAGAGGAGTCTGATCTTCACTAAGCTGGGGAACAAACCACTTAATAAGCATTTAGAAATTAGGGAATTAGGTGATGCGAATTAATTTAACAAAGTAGTAACCATAGGAATTCTGTCAGCTTCCTTTAGCTTTGGCTGAGTAATTAATTTTTTTCCTCCTTAATTAAAACCAGAGACAGTGCCAGCATCAGCATGTGCATATTAACACTCGGGCACGCACTGATAGCTCTGCTTTAGCACTTGCAACCTCTAAGGAATAATACGCCAGTATTGTAATTTGTATTTTTCTATCTTTTCTTTTTCCAAATCTCCTAACCTTCATTACTGCTTAATTAATTTTGATGTACTGTTGGTTGAAAGAGAGCTCGAGGGAAACAGCCCATATACCAAAAGTCCCATGCTGAAAGAAGGGGAATGCTGAAGGTGAGTGCCGACTGCCGACGGATCCATGTGCACTACGAATCTTTCCCTCCCCAGGGCCCCATTTCTGCTCCTGTTAACACACTCACGCAAGCGCTAACCTCCCCGTAAGTTTGGGAACAGAAGTCGCCACTCTCCACCCACACCCAGCTCCCCCCGCCGCTGCAGAGGGAACAGCGCACCCCGTTATCCCAACTACCCGCAGGATTCCCTAATGCTCTCACCGGAACGCACCGCGCCTGGCACACGGGAGCGCTCAGCACAGCCCAGCTCCACTCTCCTCCCTGTGTCCCGAGGCTATCCCCCCTCTCCCGACAAACCTCACACCCCGGCAAAAACTGTCCCGCACCTCTGGGGACGCGGGTCTGGCGGAGCGGGGCTGCGCACCCCCTCCTCTGCCGTATCCCGAGGGGAAGCCGGGCCAGACCGAGCCAGTCCGAGCGCCGGGCGGCGGCACCGAGACCGCGGAGAGACCCGGGGCCGCTCCGACCGCCCCTGCCCCGCCGTGTGCGCCTCTTCCTCGGCTTCGGAGGGACGGACCGCGGGATGGAGGAGCTCCGGGCCGGCTGCGTACAGCCGCCTCCGAAACTACAGATCCCGCATTCTGCATTATTATCATCGTCATCATCATCATCATCCACATCAACGATTCATTTTCAGATGAAGAGAGCGCTCTGTAGCTGGCGAGCAAGGCAGGTCCCGTTGTCCCGCCGGACAGGGTGTCCCTCCCCGCGCCCGTCCCGCTCCCGCTCCCTGCGCGGAGTTTCTGTGGCAGCGGCGCCGAGCAAGGCGGGCGGAGGGGCGGCCGCTCCCCTCCCCTCCCCTGCTGCCGGGGCGCCCAACAGGCGGCTGCCCTGCTCCCCTGCCGCCCTGCTCCCCTGCCGCCCTGCTCCCCTGCCGCCCTGCTCCCCTGCCGCCCTGCTCCCCTGCCGCCCTGCTCCCCTGCTCCCCTGCTCCCCTGCTCCCCTGCCGCCCGCCGGGGCTGCCCCGCACCTGCCCCTCTCCCACCCTGCCCGCGGCCGGGCTGCCCTGCGGCCCCAAGGCGCGGGCTCTGCCGCAGCCGCGCTCGCTTACCCATGGCTGGCTCGCGTGGTCCGGGCGGTACGGGGGGCGCAGGGCAGGGGTTCGCTGTGCCGTGCCGTGCCGGGCTCTGCTGTGCCGTGCCGTGCCGTGCCGGGTGAGCGGGCTGGCGGAGAGCAGCGGTCGCAGCTCTCGCACTGGCGGGCTCGGCGGCGGCGGGAGCGGCGGGAGGGGCGGGACGGGAGGGGCGGCCCCGCCTGCACCGCCCCTGGGGCCCGGCCCGGCCCGGCCGTGCGGGGCAGGCGGCACAGCGACCCCCCGCGGCCGCCCGCCGCCCTCGGGACATCCATCGCTCACCGCAAGGACATCCATCCATCGCTCACCCTCAGGACATCCACCGCTCACCGCAAGGACATCCATCGCTCGCCCTCGGGGACATCCTTTGCTCGCCCTCAGGGGCTCCAGGGACAAGCGGCCGTGCACCCCTGACCCTTCTGCCTGGGAAACCTGAGCTGCGGGCACCTCTGACCTTCAGAGACACCTGTCCCTGAATGTTCCTCTGTGGCAATGGCAAGGGCACTGTGTGCTCAAACACAGCATCGTTTCATTACTGCCGATCCCCGTGCTCAGCAGTGTGGTTCTTGTCTCCACAGCCCCTTCTGAAGCGCCTCACGCCGTTTTCCAGCATCACGCAGCGCTGCGGGAACTGCCACTTGAGCTGTGCATCACCGTGCTCGCAGGGACTTTGTCATTCTTTAAGCACTGTGAGGAATGTCTCTTGGCTTGGGAAAATTCGGTGAATGGGACCCTGGAAGTAACAAACTGGGTAGTTCGGGAGCACACGGGTAGCTTCTCCCTTAGGAGATTACCAGTAGCCCCTTCCCCATACCTAGATGCGTTGGAGGTAAAAATGATGGTGTCACACAGGAGTGATCCTTCACAGACACTGAAGATAGGTATGGAAGAGAGTGGCAAAGTCAGCTTTTTCAGTTTAGTTATTTCCGGAATTGGACTTTTACCATTAGAACAATTTGACTGCTTCAGTTGCAAAGGCCAGTGCTTTAGACAGAATAAGTGCATCTACAGTGACTAATATCAATCAGATTGTGCTGATTTACATTAACTGGGTACTTGGCAAGCATTTCCCTTTTCTTTGCCACAATAATAATACACTAATTTTCTGTTATTTATGTGCAGTCTAAGGATATGTCATTTCCTCCTATGATCATTAACAATTGAATAGATCATTCATCTATTCAATTATGTAACTATATTTTTCACCTCAAATTGAGATCGATTACTTAAGAATATATTAATAAAATTCAAAGGCAAAAGAGTGACAGAACTATGAACACTAATCTTCAGGGAAATTATTTTGTACTTTGGAAATTCAGGCCCCTGCTCCCAAAATATTGTGTGCACTCATTATAAAGTTGCAATGTTAATGGTTGGTTTCTTTTCCATTAACATAAAAAATCACAGTCTCCTGGGCCAAAATGGTCTAAGGCTTTTGCATTAATTAATGAACATATATGTTTTTCCAGTAAGGTCTGTGGGCTTAACACCATACAAGCACTGTGGGATCAGGGAGTTAGTGCCTCTCCTCTAACAGGCAATAGTGGGTTGATGGAGTAAGCCATTTTGTAAAGATAGAAAAAAAAATCATAGCTAAGCTGGTCACTAGCAAGCTGCTTCCAGACCCCACTGGGATTTAAAGTAGATTAGCTATGCACCTTTGAAAAAATAGATTAATTATGGAAATAGCACATGACCCTTAACTAGAGTGGCACTAAATAACACTGAAATATGGCAGGAACAAGAGACAAATGGTAAGACCATCCCACTGTGTGTGGCACTATGTGCTGGTGAAGGTATAAGTTAATTTTCCTTTTTTAAAGAAAATTTAGTTTTAATTTATATTATTTGAAGTTCCTACAGTATACTGCTTGATTTATAATGGAATCAGAAAAATGTCCCTTAATTCTGACTGTACTTGCACCTATGGGGAACTTAGCATCACTGAAATCCATAGGATGAGTTCCTCAAGGGAAGTTGATCAGTGCTGTCCAGACTAGGTTTACGCACTTACACTGAAGTATGAGGCAGATATTTGTAAGGGATTGCAGAAGAAGTTTTCCATATCAATACATTTACAGTGAGAGGAGGGACTCACTTTCTGCCATTCTCAGAAATGTTGGTCATTTTTCTCTCTAAAGGGTAAAGTGAAGAACAGCTGTCCAAATATTGGTTATGGCTCAGCAGTCAGTGGGCATTTCCACTCACAGAGGTACCAAGTGTCTGATAAGTGAAGAGGGAAGTTGACAGAAGTTTTGATTCCTTAAGCAAAACTACATTGTAATATTCAATTCAGGTCAAGGAGACAGGAATACATGAAGTTTCTGCAAGGAATAGAAACTAATGGATTTAATTTCAGAACCAAGATGTCTGGAGAAACAGATATTTCTCTGTTTGGGAAAGGTTTATGACTGGATTCTGGTCCATGCTCTTGCTCTTGCATCTAGTGCATAATGTAGAGGAGAAAGGTTGAAGTGTGCAGCATTTCAGCAAGTGGCTCCTTGGGTGCTATAGCTGGTAGCTGTAAGGAAGGGCTAAAGGCCTGCTGTAAATGATGCTGGAAGCCAGACTGATCCAAACAATCTCTTCATCAAGGGATTATAAAATGTCTGTTGCAGGTTTGATCCACAAAAGAGAAAGAGAAGGTTAGAATTCCATATTGATTAATGCCATTGTCTACATTGGGTGCTTAAAACCTTTTCCAGAGTTTAGGTGACAACCTGCAAACATTCTTCTATATGCGGAGTTTCCCTAATACAAACATCATGATAACCAGGTGATTCAAGAGTCACCTTTACTCCCTGTAGCAATATGCTTGGATTACCTTCTAAGCTATTCTGGAGCAGTGTGCTCCTCTCTGGAGATGTTTTAAAGAGGCCATTTGATGTTCAGAAGAAAATTTAACTTCAGAAGAGGCAAGATGGAATGTGGGGGTTTCACTACTTGTAACCAAGGGCATGGCATCAGTATGAAACTTGTATTTGACCATTTCCAGCAATTGGTGGTGAAACTGATTTCTAGATTAATGCTCATTGCATATAATTAATTTTTTGTTGTTTTAGTTTACCAGACTCCATCTGTTTCTCCACTTCTCCTCTGCAGAACTAGCTGTAAAACAAATCTTTTTTTTTTTTTCTTTGTGGATGGAATGGTGTGATTGCTGCTGCTATCTGTTTGTTTGTCTCTGTTTTCCACTCTCACTCTTTCCTCAGGCTGTCTAACTAGACAGATTGCCCTAGGCAGGAAACTTTCCCAATTAAAAACAGAATCAAAGGCAGTGTGTTTCCACTTAATGTTTTAGCTTTGACTAAACATTCTGGTGTATTAAAGACAGTGGTTTAATAAAAATATATGCTGATGGTTGTGTGTTTCAGTGGGTTCTCAGCTCCCACATCAGCTGTATGTGAGGCCCTATCCCATGGCTCCCTCTGCTAACAGTGAAGCTAATGGTTAATGATGATATTCCTTCATGAATGTATTTTAGCTTTAAGGAAATCAGAAGTGATAAAAACCGGCTTTAGTTGCAGTGAGTGCTCTCTGAGGCCTTTCTCAAGGGGGGTTCAGCCATCCTCTCTGTACTGAGCTTCTGTGGTTCCATGTACAGTTGAGGCATACTCTGGTTTTTCTCTCCCATGTGATCTGCTGTTCACAGAGGCCGTGGATGTTAAAGAGAACTAAGGTGACAATTGGATCCCTTTGTACACTTTGTGCACTTTTTATCTGTGTGTAAAGAAGAGGTGACCTGTGTGGTCACCTCTCAGCATCTCAAGGTGGATCAAGTAGAATGACTCATGCTCTCCTATGTCTTTTGTACTTTTTATGTGAAGCTGATCCACTTTAGACTCCAACTGCTGCTACCAAAACCACTTTTTAATGCTCACTGCAGAGAGCTGTTTGCAAAGCTTGTCCAACAAAAAGCTGAACAAAATGGTTCAGATCTTCAGCACTGTTTAGTCTGGGGGAAGGGAGAGAAAGGGAAAGATAAAAAACGAGAAGCAATTTGATACAGTTTAGCCAACGTGTAGATACTCCTCCCAGAATTTAACATTCAGGTATGATAAGTATAAGAAAGAAATAGTCTTCAAAATGAAAACTGCTTCTTATTACCAAGTAGGTCACATTTCCAACAACTGTTTCTCAATATGTAAATATAAGCAGTGACAGCTTTGAAAAAATATATAATTATATATTCAACAAAATTAATATTTTTTCCCAATGCAGCACAGTTAATTTTATCTGAAAATTAGTGATTACCATTTTGGTGTTAATTATGGAGTACTAAATACATCTTCAGTGTTAAAAGATAGACTCATCTCTATTTCATATAGCCGTTGTGGAATTAACAATGTTGCTGTGTGATTTTAGAGGCACAAAAAATGTAGGAGATACATTGGAAACAAAGGATTAATATACTGATTAGGACCTCTGATTTACTTAGGCCTACATAAAGGACCTTACCCTAAGCACAGAATTTTTCACTTATGTGCATGGATATTCTGTGAGTGTCCCTAGGAGATCCAGGACTGGGTGGCACCAGAGGGAAGATCACGGTATAATCTGTTCTTACTCCAGACACACGCACTTGCTTCTGTTCCTTTCTCTGTGTGCAAGCCACAGATATAGCTCACACCTGGTAGGGAACCATGTAGAAAATAATATGTGGTCTGAGAGAGCATGAGTGGTTTCAGTAAAGCACTATATAAAGCAGAAAGCTTGCAAGTCAAAGAATGCACCAACAATCTGAAAACAGAGGAGTGTTATACAGAAAAAACCACAAGTGGATACAACCTTTCCTTTCATGTGCAGCCCATCTCATTTCATCCTCCTGAATGGATCTGTGAAATGTAGAAATGCTGACAACCCTTTCTCCAAGTGAGAGAAAAGTCTTACCTCCTGCTATGTGAATCATGATACAATAATCCTATGAAGGCATTCTTCCACATACCTCATTCTAAAACACTTGGGCTCAAAAATTCGTTTGAGATTGATCAGAGATGATGAGCTCAGTCTAGAAGGCTTGGATATAAACACTTACTGAAGTGATTTGCTAAGTTCCTATTGTGAGGTATGATCACGTTAGCTGGAGAGGCCAGCCTAGGGTTTTGAGGAGGAGCTGACTCAAATGTATGGATTATCCAACATTTTCATTAGTGCCACTGGGGAGATTTGAATGTGGAATAATTTGCGAACGAAGAAACCAGAGAGGGGCAAAATACATACCCAAGGAACATTAATATTCAACTTCAGAGCAACCTCTGTGTGAGCATATTTGCACTCATTGCAATATTCTGAAAATAATTGCATACATATGTATGTTAGCCCCACCCTCCAGTGGTATCAATAGGTTTAACCTCAGTTTTCTGTTGCACTGCAAATTAAGGGGAAAGACTTTATTTTGAGAGTGTTGAACACATGGCTGTCATCCAACAACTTCAGAATGGCAACCTCCCAAGAAAACGCTCCAAGGCAGCCTAATCAGGACAGAATTCCTGGCAAAGTACATTTTGAGACGAGGCTCTCTCTCTTTTTCCAGAGTAGAAAACTCCTTTGATGGCAGGCACAGAGAGCATTTAAGAACATTCTCAGGTGCCTTTTTTGCAAACTGAAAAATCAAACTAAAAAAACTGGGGAGGAAAATTGCAGGAGTCATTTTAACACTTTTCCTGATCTAGCTGGGCAGTGGAGACTGAGAAACAGCCAGCTGATTTCACTTTAGTTCTCATTTTTTTCACTTCTGTCATTAGGTACAAGCTCATAACTGATTACAGAAGGTTTTAATGCTCCTCTGTAAACATGAATGGTGCCTTAAACTGTATCACAAAGCTGAGTTGAATTCTCTCCTAAATGGCCACTCAGCTTTAGTTTTCTACTCGCACACATTCCAAAATGCTGGTTTGGGTTTTGAGTAGAGATTTTCCCTCCCCACACACAGTATGTTTTATTGTTTCTTCACTGCTCTTCCTGCTTTGCAAAGTCCAGTTCTGTGCAAGTGGCTATACGCAGAGCTGTGGTTTGTGGCAAAATTGTGATGTGTTGGAGGAAAGATGGGAAAGACTCCATTAGCCAGCAATAATGTAACATCCTTGGTGCACCCACAGTGCCAAGAGGCTGCAGAGGATGGGTGTCCTGGGCTGTGGGAGCTACAGGAGCTGGCACAGCCCTAAAGGTTTTTCACTGGGAGGTAACAGAAATGGCTCTAAGACACAACATCCTCCATCAGCTCTGTGAGATGTGGTTTTGTGAGGAAGGTGTGGCTTCAGATCTGCTGACATCATTGAAATGCTTCACCTCCTTCTGACTTCACAGGAAGCCAAATACACTAAACCTGCCAGGAGTGTGACACTCAGGAGTAAAAAAGCTCAAGCCACTCCGGCCAGATGAGTGAGAGCCCTCCCAAAAAGCCCAACCTGATAAATGCAAGTCAGGAACTTGAAAAATAACAAGATAAAATTTTGATATTAAATGTTGAGTTTGGAAGATTAATGTAACTTCACATTAAAAAAAAAAATCCAAACAGCTGTTCTAAACAAGAGCATTTCCCTCCTACTTTCTATACAGACAGCTAATTTTATTGCAAATTCACAAGTCCATGATTAAAATATAAAAGCAGAACACACTAGTCACCTACACATATCCATTCTTCAATTACGAGAGATAAAAAAGTAAATGAAAATGTCAAGTATCTTACACTGGTAATAATTTTATCCTTTATTTATAGCATACATAAGATAGATAGGAGTGCCTGTGGTTTTTAAATAAAGAACACTTTTTCAAGACTCTTCTTATTTGATTCTTGTTGTCCTGGATATTATGTTCAGCAAATAGAAAAAAAAATATATTCCAAGTAAGGAATGTAATAAAACTTTTTATTAAAACTATATTAAGCACGTTATACTGTCATAGGTGAATCAGGATTCTTACTTTTTGTACTTCTTTTTTTTTTTTCTTTTTTAAAATAAAGTCCAGGCTGAACATGAGTGTTTTTAACTGCCAGATAGCCTAGAACATTAATTCTGCCATCCAATATTCCAAGGAAATAGCTTCTTTGTGTTTAAAGGATGAAAGGGCCACAGGCAAAGCAAACATCACAAGAACCTGGCGAACAAAATGACTCAAGGCCGTTAAAGAAGCTACAGAAACTGCAGCTTGTAAAATTATTCCCAGAAGACAACATTACTTCTAATACCCATTGGGCTGTTAGAAGTGACCCTGTTTGAAGTCCACCTTGGAAAGGAAGCAGAAGTGCATGCCCAGGCCTTGAAACAGTGGGTAAGAGCTCATGCATATGAATTTTCAACAATGATGCTGTGATGAGCTCGGAGGTGACTGCCCAGAGCCCTGGTGGTAGATGATGTGCAGGAGGAATTGGAGATAACACCTACCAGGGGTTATCAGAGCATTTCCTTCAGTTCTGTAGGAGAACAGAGGTTGAGGCAGAGGTAAATGAGCCTGGCAGGTTGGCAGTTAAGGGAACAAGCCAAAGAGGAGCCAGGGAAAGGTACAGAGTGAGGCAAAGCTCTGCAGGCAAGCCCACTGAAGGAAATAGGAAGTGATGAGCAAAACAGGAGACAATGTATTTCAAAAAGGGGAAAAAAAGTCCCACTACAGCTATTTTCTATGGCACCAGGTGTTGCTCTATCTGCAGTTAAATCTAGACACATCTCTGAGGCAACTGGGTAGTTTGGCTCATGTCCTTCCTTTCCTATGACTCCCACAGGTTTTGAACCCTACTGTTACAGACTTTCAGGCTTAAAAATTCCAGTGATTAAGTTAGAAATCTGTAGTCATTAGAATAATGAGAGATCTCTAGAGAGAGCCAACGCTGCTATGCAGAAAATTTATTAGCAGCAGGAACAGAGGCCTGTATCAGCACTTTACTGGTGGATAAATCAGTGGGTTTGCTAATGATGTTTCGGTTCTCCTGATTGAATTGGATTTGTAAGAGAAATGCAGCTGCAGACTGAATTGCTTTATATGACGAGAGAATAATGAATAGCCAATCCTGAACACCCAGGGTTTCTGTATGTATGGGATAATTTAGCTTCCGTTCTTGTTGTTATTATTTTATATGCAAATGAAATTATCAATGCCTTTATATAATAACTTCCTGGATCACATTTATTATAGAGCTTTTGCCTGTTTGTGTGCAAGATAAATTTCTTTCCCTCATTTTAGCCAGGGTTTAATACTAAAATCCAGCTCCTGCTGGAGCCTGTGAGAGTTTTATTGTGTTATAGGTATCACCCACCCAGAGGACATTGAAAGTGAACAGAAAATATTGAAACTGCCTGCAGTTATGAGGGCACTATTATTTATTTGGAGACAGGGCCCATTACCTTATGCTATTATCTGCAAGTTACGTGTACTGGGTTTTGCATATTTGATGTTTACTTAACATGCATATCAGGTTCTTTCAACAATAGTGTTTCAGAGATGGTCTGGCTAAGTGCCCTTGTCAGCCTCTTGCTAGGTTGTTCTCTGGGGTTCCAGCCAGTCAGTCTTTATGTGTTTGAAGCTCTAAATAGGCTACTGCTCCCACTCTGAAGGACCACGCCAAACTGAACCAATGCCCGCTGGAAAAGTTAAAAACGGAATGCCAGCTGGCCAAGAGGGCTGAAAAGAGATAAAAAAGAGATAGAAGCATTCTTACATCGAGAAACTGCCTTAGCAACATCCTCATCTGCTGGGTGGTAATAGATCACAGTTGCCTGGTTGGTCTTCCAAATGGCTGAGCTCCCAAGTTACAGTTACTCTTTGCCCTTGGAGGTGCAGTTGACTAAGATGTACTGTTGAGACACATAAATTTAACAGATGGATTGTGCAGGCCAGGCACTGTATCCAGCAATTGTTTCTCCCACTAGGGGAAAGTCTTAGAAAAGCTTTCCCTGGTTTTCAACAGGATCATGTTGGTTCATTGCACCGCAGCTTTAGAAAGGTTTTGGGTGATTGGCTGCAGTGGGGAGAAACAAACTGGCAGTGACACAATTCCCACCATTTGCACAGCAGGGAGGAAATTTTCTTTTAGGTAGGAAAAGAGGAGAGAAAAATCTTCCCTTACCCACTGACAGGTAAAGGGCAATGCTGTGGGAAGGGTCTTGGTACTTTCTACATTCGGCGTTTATGGTGCCAAAGGCACTGACCAGAAAATCTGGTCATCTCCATTAGTCCTTCTCATGTGCTCTGCTGGCAACTGAGTGTCCAGACAACAGTTTTTGCCCTCCCTGTGTGAGGCAGACAGGAGTGTAGGAGCTGAGAGAGCATCATCAGGCTGCAGAGCATCATGTGCTGGGGTGGAGGGACACAATCAGGAAGGAGTCTGTGAAAAAGAACATGAGGGAGCAAGAAGAGAGGTGTGCTGAAAAGAACTGTGGTAACAAGAAGCCCAAGAAACTGCTCAGCTGGATTCTTGGAGATATAAAGTGTCATGGATGTGGCCAGAAAAATGCATCACAGTGCACAGTCATTTAATTACAGGTAGCTTCAGGGGGTGGCAGTGGTGGGAGAGGCAGTGTAGGCATTTTTCCTACATTTAGTGTACATGCAGATGGTATTTCAGGCCTTGAAAGTGTGGCTGCTAAGCCACTCAACGTTTTAAAGGTTGCTCGGCTAAGAAATATATATTAAAAAAGCCTCAAATTTTAATCCTGTAAACCAGGAAATAAACATAACGTTGGAAAATGAAGAAACACAACACAATTTTGGGACACATTTTCTTTACAATTATAATACTAATTTTGGGCACCCTACTAGAATGAAAAAAATCTGTCTTGTACTTGAGAATCTGCCAAATTTTTTTAGCATTTTAATGGTTTTACATAAATTCAGACTTCAAACGCCTGTCATAAAGGAAGTTAAACTAGCAAAACAAAATTGTTTAACTACTGTTTTTTAGTAAGGTATTAAAAAAACATTTTCAACAATATAAGGAGTTGGTATGCTTTATTCCAGTAGGACGTGTTATCTTCTTGGATTGAGGTGAACAATTTTGTCATGCTGATGGGGACTATCATACTGCAAGCTGTGCCTAGAATGAGAGTTTCCAAAAGTAACACAAATCACTAGTGCTGCTAATTATTATCAATGCATTTACCATGAAAAAGCTCTAGCTCTAACCATGCCAGAGAAACAGATTTTATTTTGTTAGACTTGAAAATGCAAGTAACACAGCTAGACTAAAAGAGCTATTGAAGGGAAGAGAGAGTAAGGCAGCTCTTTTTCTGCTTTTAAACAAGATTTAACTGCTGTTGACAGAGAAAGTACAGGACATCTTTCCAAAGCAGGTCTGCATAGTAAAACACACTCAGGAAGGGCAAATAACTAATCTTGTTAAACGTTCTCTATAAAGCACTTTTGCACTCTGGAGATACATGTTTATGCTCTCACACTGGAGCTGTAGGTGACCTGAAGATGGATCTGCTAAACAGAAAAAGCAAAGGAGGGAAAATTTTATCTGTAGTTTTCTCTATTTTCTGTGGTGATAGAGAAGAGCAGTTCTGGAGTAAGGATTTTCTACAGCACAACACAGCTGTTCTTTCTGATGTGTCTCTGAAAGAATTCACCATCTGGCATTGATGATATCACAGCCTGTTGCCATGGGACCATCATGTCATCACACATACCCCACATTCAGCATCCTTTCAGAACAAGACAGTACAGTTGGCACATCCAAGTCCAGCAGCCAGCAGAAAAAGGTGGCAAGGACCACAGGGCTAGGATATAATGACAAAAACAGCTGCCATGAGCATGCTCAGCTACAGGGCTTCTCTAAGGAGTGCCACGGCAGGACTTCCTATGTGCCCCCAACACCCAGGGCAGTGACACAAAAACAGGACCACAAAGCAGCTGTAGCACTGCTGACACAATTCTGCAGAGCAGTATCAATGAAAATGCCATGTTTTGCTCAACAAATATTTTCTTGTCTCTAGTGCAGTGTGGTCTGGCATTACTGGAAATCCTAAATTCATCAACACATGTAGAAAAAATTGATAAAAAGTAGCGAATACTACTACCTTCCCATTACACAGTCTATTATTTGACTACTCTTGGTTTACAGTCCATTTCAGATTTATATTCTGCAGTCATGTAAGAATTATTCTGTTTGGAGAAGCTGACAAAACTCATGTGTTTCAACTGCATTGCAGCATAACTGGCAGAAGTTTTAGCTCAACCTCACCACTTTTTCATGAAAGGACAGCGGAAGGGGAGCCTTCAGCTATTACTCAGCCACTTCACGGAATATGCTACAGACCAGAAACATGGCTTTTGATGAGTTATTGCTTAAGTAAAAATGTACTTCAAGCATTTATTTCTGTTACAACAGTAAGTCCCTGCCTTCTGTCCACAGGGAAGATATTACAGGATCTTAATTTTTAAAAAGCCCAAGATACATGATCTGCAAACACATTTACATTTTTTGCAACCCTGACAAAGGACAACTTAAATTTGTGATGTTCCCGGTATTTTATTACACTTTGCAAGTGATAAGCTGGCCCTGCAGTCTTAACAAGTAGTCACAGAGGTGACAGGAAATGGAATTTCCTAAGTAGCTTCCGAAATGTATGAGATTAGGTTGGTTGCCAGAGGTAGCAGAAACCAGACATGATGACCGAGATCTTTTCCTGTCCAATGCAAAGGATGGGAGTAACACAGCTATGTGAGTATCAAAACTGCTGAAATACAATGCAGATACTTTTTCCTGATGGCAGCTTGTACAAGCCTAGACCAAAAGGGTTTACTGAATCTCAGCCAAATAACAAGGAAACAGGATTACATTTAACAATTTAGTACTAGGTGTCTTCCAACTTGACTCCTTTTGACCTCAATGCCAGTAAACTTCAGTGGAGCAGAATCACAGAGGGGTTGCTGTAACTAGAAAAGAAGAATGCATGAGACAGCTGAAAGCTGAACCTCAGGACAGGTATATCAATCTTCATCTTCACTAGAAGCATATGTAAAGATTCTAAACATCCCTATAAACAGATCAGAAATCTGGTTATCTTCCTACCAACACCTGATGGCAGCTGTCTAGTGGACATGAATATAATAATATCTTTTTACCCCTTCCCAGCTATCAGTAAGGTCCAGATTACGGATATCTGAAGACAATGGTGTAATTTATTTTTAATAGCTCCTCATAGACTTTTGTCTCACTTCCTACTGAGTCAAGAAATTGTTGCTTTTATTTAAAACAAACTCTAAAAGTTAAGGAGGACCACTTGTAACTCTTTTAGAAAAGATTCCACCAATCCTTCCTCCCCAAAAATGTATGTCTTTGGGATGGCTGAAAACAACAGTCATGGGTATAGCAGTATGTGTATTTTGGTTTTTCAAAAGGCTTTGTAGGCAAAAGATCCCAGTGTAGTTTAGGGAACCAGCAGTGGTATTGGCATCATTAGGCTGAAAAGTATTTTCTTTTCAAAAACTATGTATGTTCACATTTACTCTGCTTGCCTTCTTCAAAAAGGATTCATGATTAAAGACGAAAACATTTCTTCTGTGACTGTGTAATGAAATCCATACACAGAGAATCTCAATTACTCCATGCAAGCTCAAGAGAAGCAAGTCTTTCTCCACTTTTGGCCAAGCAAGACCGTGCTGTTCCTGGCTGTCGATATTAATAGTTGAGGGTGTACAACCGATTCCAAAGAATGGACTGAGTCCAAGCAATTCCTCTGCTATGACAGCCAGGTCTTCAAGACAACACCCAAATGGCACTGTCATGGTCTGTCACCTACCCACCCTGAGTTCCTCTGCACATGTCACTGTGTGCCAGCTCAGCAACTCCAGCTACGTGAGAATATAGGAAGAGGTGCGAAGCCTTGAACACACTCTGGCTATAACCACCCTTCAGAAGCAGCTGAGACTCCCTTACAGGCTGCTATTCTACCTAGAAAAGAGCCCATAAGAATTTGCATCCTTTGGACTATCCATGCAGGAGCATAGGAGACAACAGGTTAGACAGGGTAGGCAGCTTATTGATTAGCACACAAAAATGAAAAAAGATTTTTGTCGCAGCATGAATGCATTATTTATCAAATAATACATTTTCCAGGAGCTTACACTTTCAAGAAACCAGAAGGAAAACAGAGTTGAGATGTTTCCTTTTGACAGACTGTATTTCATATTTTGGGCAATAATCTTGGCCTCTCTCTTAACTCTTTCAGCCAAAATGTTCAGCCCAGCATGCCAAAAATCACACTTAAAACTCAAAATTCAAGCAGCTGAATCTGTGTCTTGCTTTTCTCAATTCCTACACCAAAAGCTAGACTGCTATTAGTGCAACAAGAGATGAAGACACCAATATTTCCAGCATATTTCATGTAATGAAAGAGAAGCTTTTACTAAGAGAAAGACACAAGTGACCAAATCCATATGTGTTATGTATGTGATGTTTATCCTTCATAAAGGCTGTTACAGGAATTTAAATTGCTTTTTATTAACACTTTTTCCAAGTGTGAGATGCTTGCAGCTGGCCATTAATAAGACTCCTGTCAGAAAGAATGGATACTTGCATACCCAAAATGTTGTTTGAGAAAATGATGTTCATCACAAGGGTTGAATCTCTTCTCAGGTCGTCTGTACACACAGGCACACTGCGCTGTCAGCTGCTATATGGGGAAATAATGCTAAAAGAACAAGAGCCCTTGACAACGTCACCAATGCATAAATGTTAGCAATTTTTCTTTAGGTAGGAAACAGACATTGCTTCATTTCTGTGTTACATTTATATCACACCAATTCTGAGAGGGTTTTTTCTTTCTCATTTCTTTTAACAATGCTTTTAGTAGAAAAGACCTATTACATTTTCTTCCTATCTTCAAAGCATCTTCAACCAATTGCAAACTCTTCTGAAAACAAGGCTGTTTTGCATGTAACAAATGAGGAAACCAGTTTTTGAAATCAAGACTGATTGGATGACAACTTGTGACTTCAGGGTATAATTCCTTCTACTGGAGCTGAGAAAAGCTCATGAGAAACTGTACCACCAGCAAGTGAAGAATTCCTTTTGGGCAGGACTATACCAACAGTTGGCATAACTGAAAGCAAAGGTTTAACCTTCTGGAGAAGGAAGAATCAATTCTGCAGCACCACAGCTTCATTCTGGTCAAGGAACATTTTATCTTTGGGGGAAGAAGTGTACATGGGCCCACCACTGAGGAATGTAGCATAATAGTGAATCTGACAGATAACTGAAATGGCATTTTTGAGTTGCTGCTGCATTTCTCCATGGCCACATGCTTTTATGTGAGATATAGATCAGAAATGTAAAATGACATGGGAGACAGAGTAAAAGAAGTGCAACACAGAATTTTCAAGTTCTGCTGAGTTTCCAGCAAAATGGAAACATCTGGCAATAGTTGGCCAGATGTCTCATTTTACTGGCCCATCCCCTGAAATGAGATTATTTGGCAGCAAAGTCTTAAATCTTCAGTAGAGTATTCCATCCTTTCAGGACTTAGTACACAGTTCCTAGGGAACAGTTCATCCAGTTCTCTCTCCTAACCTCATAGCATATTAAGCATATTAAATACTCTTAAAATACTTAAAAGAACCAAAGGCAAGATAATTTCCTTTATATACATTTCTTCTTATAAATTTACTTCACATTTTATGTGAAGTAGGAAAGGAATGAAATGTTTGTCTTATAAGAGGTCTCTACAAATACTTTTTGAGACCAGAATTTCTGCTTCTGCTAGCAGAACCAGTTGGATGAAGAATCAACCACAGCAAGAACTGGAACTTGTGTTGAAAAGTAAGCACAGTCCTATCCTACCCATTCTTCCTTTTTTTTTCTGAACAGAACTGCACAGGGAAGACACCATCACCGCAGTGGAAACATTTCAAATAGGAACAGAAAAATTTCTACACGTTAATCTGTGACAGGGTTTCTCCCCAGTGGATACAGCAAACCTCCCATTCATTTTGCACCACACCATACATTCAGAGCAATTGTCTGACATTGCTGTGAAAGTCCTGTCAACACTCCTCATGCTTCTCCATATGTTAAAACCACTTCTACTCTAAGTTCAATCCTCCTTAAACAATACAGCAGCTAAAAGAAAGCTTTACCATCTAAGAAGAACTGAAGTGTTCTAAGTGTTTATATTAAAAAAAAGAGTAAATTACAAGGTGTTAAGAAGAAAATTTATTTGGTCAATGGACAGAAACCCAAACAAAACACTGAACTCTTGACAAAAGCCGCCAAATACAAGAGTGAAAACAAATGCAGGACTGTTAATAATCCTTTTCTCTCTCCTGTCTCACTGAAGTTTTTCAGATTAATCACACCAGAAATAAGTTTTGGAAACTGAAGGCTTTTTAATTCCAGTGTTCAATTTAACTTCATCTGGTCACATCTAAAGTGAAAGAGGTGGAACTGACATGGAAATGCTGCTTTCAAAAAACAGTAACTACTACTGAATGCAAAGATATTCCAAGCTGCAGTGCAGACTTGCTTTGTTGCAGCTAGCTGCTGCAGAGGGCACAGCAACTGCTGGGTGTATTACAAACTACACATATTACAGAGAAACTCTGGACACTCAGCATGAACCGAAGCTAAAATTTAATTGTAAGCTTCCTCTGTTGCCAGGAAGCCAGATGAGTATGTCACTTATAAACCAGCAGATCTCCCGTTGCCCTGACATGGAAATGTTGCAACACAAACTACTGCCCTTCAGTACACAATGGTATTTATCAGCAGAGATTCAGAGTCCTTTTAAATGTTCAGGGTACTATTTTCTATGGAGCCACTGGTTTTGAGGGACCACTTTGGCCTCTCTTACACAAACCACCAGTGTGCCTCACTCCACCTGGTGTGGGGCAAGCACAACTGGCCCAAAGCAAAGCGACAGAAGCAGAACCAAACAGCTAGTGCAGATGGATGAGCACACACAGAGGCACATCTCTGTGCAGATGGATGAGTGAGTACACATCTACTTGCTTATGTTTAAGTTTTGTGCATGTCTTATGCACTTGGCCATTGGAAAACTGCACCTAAAACAGACATAGCCCACAGGGCTACCTGGCTTCCACAGCACATTATACAGTATACATTGGTCAGATATAGTCTGTCACTCTATACAGACTTCTTTAAAGCTTCAAGCTTTCAAACCCATTGCTGCTTTTTACTAGAATGGCAAAAATTACTGTAGGCACTGGCTCCAATAGTGCTGTGTCCTCTTAAGTTTCTCTTCTGCTAAACAGATCTCTAACAGACAGGACCATATCAGGCTTCTGCTTAATCCTCCACCTCTTCATTAAAACATTTTCCTATATAATGTTGCTTTAGAGTCAAACTCCTGCCAGACAAGCATCAGTCTGGAAGAAAAACTTCCTGATTTATTATAAACCTTTGAAAGAGAATTCCAGTGTCTGGGCTATGGTAATTTGATAAGTTGTATCTTGGCCAGTGGGCTCCTAGTTCTCAAAAAAACCCAAGATTAGCAGACATAACACTTCAAGTTATGCTGTGTGAAACAAGATCCTAATACTACTACATTAAATAAGACTAGAAAATGGGACCACTCAAATTCCTAAACAGGAAGAGCAGACAATTCCTAAAGTGTTTTTCTTCTTTGCATTGCTTTAAGTTTTCCCAGTTCACTAGGTATGGACGTTGTTATGTTTCTTGCAAGCATGGTCATGGCAATTGGGCACCAAATGAGTGAATTTTAGACAGGTTTGATATTCCTGTCAGTCCTATTACTACTTGACAACTGTATATGGGTTAAATGAATTGTGAGCATCACTGACAGACACTGTAAAAGAAAAAAAAGGCCGAAGAAATAGATGCTGTCCTTGCCAGACTCTCCCCCAAAGCCCAAAACCAAAATTTGCAGTTTGTTCTTTCAGCAGCCCAACCTGAGGCACCGGACCCTATAGCACTGTGCCATGTCAGAGCACAGTCCAGGTACTCACAGCTTAAGGGGAATAATGGGCCAGAATTTGGGCTGCTTTCTGTCACAGTTCCTATCAAAGATTAGCTGCATGGCAGCTTCCATTGCCTGGATTTTGGCAGCTTCAGCACCATACAGTTTCTTCATTTCTGCCATGCGCCTCTCCCCAGGTCTTTCTGTTGGCGGCTCCACAGAACGCTCCACCCTCCTGTGCAGGTCTTGATCAGCCTCCACGTATGGGTCCTCAGCTTCCAGCTGCTGCTGCCTCCCTAGACAAATAAACCATAAGAGATGTAAATGACTGGGCTATCAACCAATCACATTTTATTTTAACATTAAAAAACATTATATATTCATATTTTTGCTGGGTCTAACAGGAAAAAACCCATATGTTCTAGCGTGCAGCTGCACTCATTTTGTATAGAGAAATTCCTACTAAATATCCTGATCCTGGAACTGAATCCTAAAACTGCAGGAAACCTCTGTATTAGTACTACTAAGCAAAAATCAACATTGCTTCATTTCTCCCCAAAATGCAAATGCCCTGAAAAAACTCAAACAACAAAACAACAAAAAAATAAAACACAAACTCCCCTGCCCCTTCCAAGTAAACACAAACAACCCAACCAAATCATCCCAACCCACCTCCCCATAGCAAAAAGTCCAAATGAAAAGGAGAGTTGCTTCCAAAACAATGACTTAACATCTGAGAAAGGAAACAATGCATAGGACAATGCAACTTCAGCTGGACGATAGCCAAGAGAAAATGTAATCAGTTACTACTCTGTGAAAATGAACAAATAGGTCTGTCATGTCTGCCATTAAGTGCATTCAATGAAACACAGCTGTAAGCATCGTGTTTAGATAAACTGTCCAAGCTCAGCCATTTCTCAAGATTTGTGAAGTTCAAAGCTGGCAGACTTACTTTATTGCTTTGAAAACAAACAAAACAGCATCAACATAAATGCACGCATCAGGTCTTTTAAAGAGGATTTAAAACAATTCAAGAGGTGAAACATTTGAACCAATCTGTCAACAAAAATGCTCTGTGGTAAGCCTGACTGGAAGCAAGAACTCCATTGTGCATGTCCAAATTTACTTCTGCTTCCTGGGTACTGCTCTGATGAAACAAACAATTCTGCATTAAAACATCAAAGTGCTACACAGAACTCCCCTCTTACGGGGACATTTCTACACAAGGGAGAAAATCACCTGGAAGCTGAGCTCCAAAATAAAAAACGACCATCCTCAAAACCATGTAACAGGCACAGTTTACTACTAATGACAACAGTCAGGGTTTTTTAAACATCAAAAAGGACAGCGTCCACAGGTCAGGATGCATTGGTCACACACAGGACATGCTTCTCAGTGGTTGATGCCATGTCTCTCTTCCCCCTTTCACCCTAAGGCAGAGGTTTAGCTTCCACAACACATACGACATCTGCAAACCCTAACCCAAAGTTAAATATCCTGACATTTCTGTGTCAAATAACTGCAGTTTACTTTTGTACTGGAAAGTACTGTACCGAGCAGCCAACTGACTGTCAGCCTTCCTAAAGGAATTATCCCCTGTACAGCATTCACAGAAAACAAGTATTTTAAATTATATGATCATGTTCATATGATTATATGATATGAAACTTCAATTTGGGGATCTGTTTGTCTGATAGACACAGAAAGCTTTTGTCTATCATTTGAAACACCATTCACAGTTTTGTGTTGGTTGTGAAGGGCTTGAGGAGTTATTAGTGATCTTTTCCAGAAAGCCATTTCTGTGATTCTGCTTTAAGGGCACACCCCTGAATTAGGCTGCACTGCCAGAATTCACAAGGAAATATACATTAGAGTTCATATGTGCTTTTGGAAGAGTCAGATGTATTTGGTATTGGGCCATTTTAACCAGAAGGTCTGAATTAAAGAAACTAACATTGCCTACTGAGGGCTCAGCACTTCGAGGACAAGGTACAGCACCCAGGCTATACCTTGCACCTCACTGAAACCAACTTCCTGGAACACCAGGCTGCCCACAGCTACATAACACGCTTTTAAGCACAAACTTGATACCAATTACACTGAATAGTTTTAGACAGAAAAAGCCAAACAAGACTGTGCTGGCAAACCAATGTCTCCCACTGCAGACAACACAGCAATACTGGCAAGGCAATGAATTGGACCCATATTTGTTAACTCTCTTAGGATGATAGATAATTCCTTGTACTTCTGTATTGCCCACAGAATTTTTTTTATTCTTTAGTTCCATCTTTTGGTCTTTAGTTCCACGCATGCTAGAGACAGCTGCTTCCTTGCCTGTTTGCTGTAGAATCCTGTCTGATAGCTCACTGTACACGCTGATCCGTAAGAAAAAAATATTTCTCTGGAGACAGGTAATTAATTCTTTTGTTTGGAAAGTAAATGGATCTCTAGCAGAAGCTTCATGATGGGTGAGTGGATTATGGTTTAGTGTGCATGAATCTCCATTTCTCAACACAGAGTAGTTAATAAATCTATAGATCCTAATTGTAACAATCAAAATTGTAATACCAATTTAAATTCCATTCTCAGAATTACCTGATGTATATCTGGAGTGTTTTACTTTACACTAATCAGATATACTGCCCTTAACTCTTTAACTTGACTTCTGCTATTCCATAGCTACTGATAAAAAAAAAATAAAAATTCCAGAGTGACTGTATTACAGAGTTTTAGACACATAAATCAAGTTTAGAATCCAGGCAGAGTCTCAGGACAGAAATGTGCTATTGGGAACCCACAGTTTTTTGCACCAAAGGCTGAATCTGAGCACAGAACATGACAGCTGCTGCTGGTAATAGCACTGCAGCTGTGTGGAATACCTTGCAGTTTCAAATCATTTATCTGTGCATAGATAATACTGCGACAAACTCAACAGTCACAGATAGAATCACAGAATGGCTTGGGCTAGAAGGGACCTTTTAAAGATCATCTTATTCCAACCCCCATGCCACAGGAAGGGACAGTGTCCACTAGACCAAGTTGCTCAGAGCACCATCCAGCCTGGCCTTGAACACTACCAGGGATGTGACACTCACAGCTTCTCTGGGCAACTTGTTCCAGTGTTTCCACCACCTTCATAGTAGGCAGCATTATCTGCTTTTACAGACTATCAAGGAAAGAAGTTGTGAAACTAAATGGGCATGTAAACTACTGCTTTTCAAAAAACAGCATTTCCAGCCAAAAACAGACATAAGGAATAGATAACAGTGGAAGTATTGTCCTGTTGAGAGGCACACTAAACTTTGGTGGGGCAAGGGCTGGGGAGCAGAAGTGCTGTGATTTCCAGCAGTCTGGGTTCTATCCATTACCTCAGAGTTTACTTTAAAAACAATACAAAGCAGTACAACTTGAGCTAAATATGCAACTACCTCTCCATCAAGAAGCTGACAACTAGAATCTGACAACAGAAATACAAACAAAATTATAAACTGTCTATAACCCCAAGCCTATGTAGACAACCAGAATGTCTCTGAAGCAAGCAATACATGAAGCAGATAGCATTGTTTATCAAAACACTAATTCTCAGCCTGCAGCAATGGAAGTCCCCTGCTCACTCTCAGACCAGTTCCACATTCCAAATTCACAAGTCATTGGGCTGCCAAGTTATAAATGTAAAACAAGTAATTTTTACACAATCCTAAGTAGAGTTCCTCCTTCCACTTCACACAGACTAAAATAAACATGCTTTCTTTTACAGCATTCAGCTTCAACTACCAGCAAGCTTTCCCCTGTAAAGGAACAGTATTTTGCAAATGTTCACAAGGCAGGCAGGCAGGCGGGCAGCTGCAGTAGTGGTTGGTTCCTGCACAAAGGAAAAGCATTGCTGATGTTTCCCCAGTTTGTCAGTTCCATTTCTTTTCAAAGATGCTCCTTCTCTCTCTTGAAGCTCTTCTCTAAATTAACTTATTCCTACCAAGTCCAGCTCTGCTGGGAAGTCATCGTTACCTGGCCAAAACCAGTTGGGGAGTCTTTTTCCAAAACAGTATAAATAGAATTCTTTAACCATGAAGAAAAAAAAGTCCAGCTCTGTCATGCACCCAGTGTCCTGGGTAACCCAAAAGGTTACTGTATTCCATATCTATCTGTGCCCAAAATGGGAAGTGTCAATTTGAGATGCTGGATCCAAAAATGGAACTGTGGGCCAGCAGGTGCCAGGCTTTTTAGAGTCAGGGTTGCACAGGCAGAGCTCTCTCTTGCCCATGGCTCTTGCTCTTTGCCTTTCATTCTTGCAGGCAGAGAGCTGCGGCAGCACCGCTGGAAGCTTCCCTCTGGTTTTCTTTTGGGGTTTTTTTTATGAGGTAGGCAGGTGTTCAGCTATGTCCAGGAGAGCAGGGCTCCATCACACAAAACAATGACTTGGGAAGACAAACGTCTTCATTCCAAATGTCCTCCCTTTCCTCTTCTTTCCCCCACTTTATGTACTGATCATGGAGTCACCTGTCCCAGCTGTGTCTCTTCCCAATCTCCCATACATCACCAAGGTTCTCACCAGTGTGGCAGTAGGAAAAGCAGAAAAGGCCTTGGATCTGTGTAAACCCTGCTCAGCAATAACAAAAACATTTCTACATATTCAACTCTGTGTTGAGTCCAGATTCAAAACACTGCCCCATACCAGTCACTGAAGGAAATAAACTCTACCCTAGCCAAAACCAGCACATCGACCTAACTCATGCTACATTCCTAGGCCATCATTAGCAATTCTAGGCCTCATGAAGAAAGTTTTGGATTCCTGTTTCTCCTTTCACCACTTTTCCCACTTTTTATGGATGATTTTTTATCTGGTATGTAGTAGCTGAAAAGAAAAGTGAACAGATAAAATACAGACTGCCAAAAGTAGGAGACAGTAACTAGTGTCTTAGCCATTCACTGCATTTGGGCCTTCATACGCACACAAATGACTTCCTTCTTACTTTCAGCAAGACTGTGACCTGAGACATAAGCTATTTTCTCCATAGGTCCTTAGAAACTCAGATGCCTTGTTTCTCTTATTTTATAAAAGGGAAAATGTCACACACTTTTTGTAAGTTTGATCCACTTTAAATTTCTTTCTTTCTTTGTAATATCCTTCGAGAAGCTTAAGTAGTAGTAAGAAAAAAATTCCTGTCCAGAATTTATCCTCTTATTAAAAGGAAAAAAACCAAAATAACCCAACAAAACAAACCAAGGAAAAGAAACAACTTCAAAAGTAAAACCCAAATATATTCCCTTATTTAGGAAGAAGTCTCCATGGAGAGACTTTGCAATATTAAAAAGACATAGAAGTACGGGGGGGGGGGGGGGGGTGGTTATTATCTATGTCAGATTTTTAATGGAAGATTCATACCCAGGATTGTGTGGCTCCTTGTACCATTTTTAGCTCTCGGTATTTATACATCCAATCCTCAGCTCACTGCAGCCAGTGATCATATGCCATCTGACAACATTTCTTATACAGACATTCTTCCCCACAGGTCTGTAGGTGCCCACACTCAGCAGCCTGCCATGTGCTCCCCCACACAAAGGCAGGCATGGTAAGAGACCAAGGCTTGCTGCTCCCAAGTGTTAAATGGCATTACCAACTTCCAGCTGCTTGCTTACTTAGCACATTATTTTTCAAGGAAATATTGCACTTTCTCCAGTCTTGATGTGTTTTAATTTTCCGTGACTTCAGATTGACTTATGTGTTCACATATTTGTCTGCTTATTTCAAACGATGAATTATTTTCTGTTACTGCTGCATGTGCACTTTGTGAGCCTTTTCATCTTAAATGCTACCTGAGCTAATCCTGAGCAGCCCACACTAACAGTTAAAACCACTACTCATTTCTACTGATTAAAAACTCCTAGTTCTCTCTTTGAATGCCACTTCCCACGAGCCTATCTGCTGTGTTAAGTGTTCTGCCCACACAGGCTTCTCCATGCAAAATGCCAGCTTCTTCATCTTCCTAGAAAAGCTAAATAACTTCACCATAAACCTACATAAGAGTTGTTTGTTTGTTTGTTGGTTTTTTGTTTTTTGGTTTTTTTTTGAGGTGATAGAATCAGACCATTTTATTGTGCCCATACTTGAATGAACTGGGCATTAACATGGGGAAAATCAAAATCTTTGCCTCAGGGAATTCCACCAAAACAGGGATTTAAATCAGGATTTGTACACAGGATATTCAAGGAGTTTAATTTCTGCAGAGCTCTGGATTTCCACAGGGCTGGAATCTCAAGTACACTATTCTTTATCAAGTGCAAAGCTTTGCAGAACAAGTTTCTATCAGTGGGAGTCTTCAAGATACAAACAATTGTGACTTACCCCCACATATGTAAAGATAGAATATTCTCGGTTGCTAAAAACAGTGTCCTCTTGCTTGCTAGAAGGTTACTATGGAACTCTTAACTTCATGAAATTGTGGAAGAATACTGTAAGAGGATGATGATTGTATAGTAGAATGATGATTTTATACAGCCTCATTCTAGCTATAAAATGGCTTGGGGAAAATAAGACTTCTTTAAAAACCTATTCTTAAATATAAAGTTTTGTGCTTCAGAAAGTGTGACAAAGGGGTTCCCCATGACATCATGTAACTTTCCCCTTCCCATTTTTAACAGAAGTCTGATCTCCAAGGACAGCTAGGCACTATCTTACTATGCAAGTAGTCTCATCTATACAGAAAAAAATCAAAATGCTCTAGCTGACTGGAAAACGCTAATTTGGAATAAAAATTACTTTTGGTGGGAGTAATTGCCTGCAATGTTAAGCTTTCAGTCACCGGTCATGACGATCATGAAAGAGAACTACCAAAAATCCTGAGGTTATTAAAACCCTAAATATCTACACTGAAAAAGTTTCCATCTGCTAGTTGAGGAGAGAATGAGTTAAAAGAAATGGACTATTTCACCATATATATCAATAAGCAATGCAATACTCCCAAGAAAAAGGAAAATGTTCCCTTACAGGCTTTGAAGTAAGAGCAGATGTGATTCCTTGGCAAGCTTGTGGCAGTCTGAAACCATGATTCCATGGACATTTTTCTTTCCTCAGCTACAAAACCAGCTTATGCAATTTCTGCTCTCCTTCTCCCTTAGCTGCCTGCTCCAGCTCCTAAGCCCCTCATGGATGATGCTACAATTATCTAAGAGGCAACACTAAGAATCCTACAAAAAACAAACAACCCCCCTAAACAAACAAAACCTCAATACATTATATTTAGTTCTAGTATAGCTCAGTGCCCTGGAAAACACCAGAGCAGGAGTAAACGTCTGGGAAGAAGAATTGCTTGGCCTGTCTTTGGCACCAAGATGTGTTTACTGAAGCACAGCCCAACTAAAACCTATTGCTAAGAGCAGAAAATAAATCTCAGGTAAGAGAGTGCACTCCCTCAGACACAGTTGCAACAGGCTGTCTAAACAGACAGCAAACAGATTTTGCACATCTGATGTACTCCAATACCCTCTTTCACTGTAATCCAATTTTTCTGCACAGTTTGAAGAGGACAGCTCTATAGAAACAGGGCAAAAAACTACTTACCAAGACAGCAGGTGGAGAAAAACTACCTTTGAAATAAAAATGAATAGAAACCAAGAAGTAAGATTAGAACTAAGGTGTTCCACTTCCATTTTTGGTATGTGTCACTCTCAAGTTAATTAACCACACATCTCACTGTAAAATGCATCTAACACTTTAAAGAACTAATTATCTGACAATATTCTGTTAATTGGGTTAACCAACTAGCAGGAAGTTGTACAGCTAACTGGAGAATAAAGAAGCCGATTTCTGTTTTAGAAATAACAAGGATTGTTGTGCGGTCTCCAAAACAAATTGCCAGGGATCCTACACAGAAACAATATAAGCCTGCTTGTCCATGTTTACATTAGCACTAGGCTACATTGGTTACTGCCCAGCTAAACACCAAATCACCTTTCTTTTATTTTTTTCTATTACCTTCCACAATGAAATCTCTAAAAAGGAGTATTTTTTTACCCAACCAGAAAATACACTGAAACAATTAAACCCCATGAACATGAAACAATCAGCTAGTTGGTGGAACTTCAACTTGCTCTAGAAATTTGATTGCTTTAAATGCAATTCATAATCAGGGATTTGTTGATGAAGGCTAGAAAACACAGAGGTGAGCCCTGAGCAATCAGGGGTCTGTAGCACACCAGAGGCACTAAGGTGTCTGTACACTGGTGCCATATGACAGAATTAAACTGATAGGAAGTTGCTAACCAACCACTGCTAAGAAATTAGAACAGGATCAGGTACTGGCAGCTGCCTCTTGTAAGGATCAAGTCTACTTCAGTAAGATTAAATACAGACCAGCTGACTCTGCATTCCCATCCCCCAAAACAACTCCAATCTGTCACTGATGGCAACAATGCTGACACCAGACAAAGACAACACTGCCAGAGTAAACAGAAGGATTACTTAAATCTATATATAACTATGCCTTCACATATGTTTATGGCACAGTCTGAGGAGACTGAACAACGAAGTTAAAATTCAAAAGTGCCACTTTAAAAGCAAACCAGAACACTGAAGAAACATGAGTTTCACAATAATTTTATACATGCGCCCTGAATAGAAATTTAACACTTGCACTTGAAAGAACACATTTCATGATGCACTGAGCCATTAGACAGCATTGGTGCATTAAGGAAAAAAACAGAAATGAAGTAGTCGGTGTCCTGATCAGTCTTCTAGATCAAACTCACACATTTGAACTTCACACTGACATTTCTTTCTTGACTCCAGACACAATATAGTGCTGATTTCAATTCTGGTTTATTGCTTGATATGAGAAAGTTACTTTATCAAAAACACTTGAAAAACATTTTTTTTTGGAGAGCAACCTGCCACCATGTTGCTGATTTTCTGGGAGGAAGTATAGTCAGGCTATGAACTGACCTTTCAGTTAACTGGCAGGTCCAAAATTCAGTATTACCGCAGACATGCAGAATTAAATAACAAGGCCTAATCCAGAGAAAATGAATTTCAAAAAGTAAATACTCATTTTCTCCACGCTGCTAGTAAACTACATGTACTGCCTGACCATGCATTTGGAAAGAGACATCTGGCAAAAGGGTCAAACTAAAGGAATTGGTGAAACGTATCAAAATTGTTGGAAGGAAGAGCTGAGGGGTAACTTTGGAAATTTAAGTTTACCTCTGACCTTCTAAATTTCTCATTGCTCGTTTCATCCCTCTAGTAAATTAAATTAAATATACTTGAACCCATGAGGGTAACTGCTATGCCCAGTATTAAAAACACACAAAAAAATCTGGGGACATATGCCAGAAGAAACCTGTAGATGTGCATCTATTATACTTTCCACAAAAAGTGAATGTTTGACTTCAGAAGTAGTTCCAGGATTTGGTGCTGGAGCACAAATCTGAGCACTCTCTTTTAAGAGAGACAGCTGGCATCCCACTTGTCAGAAAGTTAAATTGTACTTCTTAGCACTTGGGAGCTCCCTGCCTCCACTCTGTCACTTCAATGGGATAATTCATACATGAAGTATTTCAGTGACTTGAAGACTTTACACTGGAGAGACTGGAGAGCCACCAGACTCAAAACCCATCTAGTCTCACAGCCTGCTTATGACAGAGGTCAGTACCTAATGCCAAGGAAAAGATGTAAAAACAGAGAATACAAATCCCTACACATCACCAGCATCACCTAGTGAGAAATGCAGAGATCAGAAAAATGCAGATGCTTCATGCTGCTCTCCTCCAAAGACAGCCAACTGCTCTGCAATCTACCACCTCAACACCTCCTCCACCAGCATGTTGCACATGATGTAATCTTCACAGTCTGGACACTTCTACATTTACCAGTGGCCAAAAATCCCAAGGCAATGACAACTGATGAATTTTAGAGTGATTCTGCCATTGCTCTGTTCAGCAATCATATCAGAAATTGCAGACCTAGAAATCAAGGTATTCTGCAAGGCTTGTACAAAGTGAGAACAGCAGCATTAGTTTCAGCATTTGACCCACAGAAAAGTTGAGGCCCAGCACACACTTTGGAGACCTACATTCCTTGGCAAAGTTTCTACAATTTCTGTGAATGCAGAGCTGACTTTAAGACCAACAATCACTTCAGCAACTACAAATGAAATTAAACCCAGGAGATTCTGATCCAGCTAAATGTGAACAATAACACTCAGCGGTGCAACACCCTTGTTATTTATTTCAGTAAAAATATCCATATAATATTTAGCCTTCATTTTTACTTTACCTCCACGATTCTGGCGTACCAGAACAGTGATCTGACAAATTCAGACATGTGTCCTTGAAAATATTGTGGGAAACTCTGAGAGTCACATAAACATCTTTGGGTACTTTGGAGGCCAGCAACAATTGTAATAACTGTAACACTGATGAACTGCTGGATTGCTATGTACTGGGTACTTTAGAGGGTTACAGCACAAGTGTTTCTCAGTATGTTGCCATATCAACCTTCTCTATTTCTCTGAGCAAAAGGGAAGTGCTATCACCCCTGTACTAAAGGTCTAAACAAACAGAAAATGGACGTAAATTCCTAGAGCAGGAGGTATTCGAGATTCCTTGGAATGAGCTTCCCAGCAGATGACATCACACGGGGGCATAGGTACTCAACCCTGTCACTGGAAAAGACAAGAAGGAACAACGTTCCCTTGTATCATTAGGGTCTAAGATGCATCCTCCTTTGGGAATAAATGACTAGCTTTTTTCTTCCTGGAAAGCATATGTGGAAGACAAAGATAATTATTTGGAATATTTGTTTCTGAATTCCACCTACTTTGAAAGCTTTTATAGATCTAGTCCTAAGCAGCACACCCAAGGCTGTGACTGAAGTCTGTACAGGCCACCCAAGTCTGAGATGGGTGGCCTAACAACCTCTGCCTGCCTTTCTCACTTGATTTTTAGCATCCAAGGAAATGAGTTTTGAAAAGACCCAGGCAGCTGGAAGTCTCTGAACTGTCAGTTTCTGCCACGCCAGCACCCACACTTCCCTAATGACAAAAGGATGTGAATTCCATCTGGATGCTTCTGATAAAACTGAAGCAGAGTGAGAGATGCTGAATAGCAAATGGTGCCTCTTGAAGTCTTGGCATTAACAATACCCCATTAAAATTAGCCAGGGTAAATTATGTATCTCCAAGCAAATCTGTCTGTAGAGGGGATTTGCTTTATGACAGAGAGACCTAAAATATGTAACACTCGAGGTATTTTGCTGCCATACTCTGTTGCAGCTTCTGTGCAGATATTGAATGCTATAAGTGTAGAAAGAAGACATCATCATTACATCCATTTCTACCTTGCTCCCTGGCTTTTGCTTTTCACCATTACTCACTCCGCTGCTGAATAACCTGGAACTTTAAACGTTCTTTCTATAACATAGATACCAAAATAGGTGTGTTAGAAAATGCTTACTTCATAGCCCACAATGTCACTGTCTACTTTCAAGACTGAAAGTATCACACTAAGGGCAGAAGAATTCAGATTTATCAGGAGAGAACTGACACACAGCTCTCCTTAAAGTACGATCAATTTGAGATCCAGAAATGCTGCATGTGGTACCCAGATGGAACCAGTAATTGAGGAATTTTAGGAAAAAATGCATAAACTGTGAAGACAGACTGCCCAAGCTGAGTGATTAGCACAGAGATGCTTTTATGCCACTTTTCCCTAGAGCTGTGCCCGTCAGCAGGGTCTCACCTGCTCTTTTCCACAGCAGCTGCAGCTGCTTTCACAGCCTTCCCTGCAAGGACAAAGAATGAAGAGGAAACTAGAGGAGCCACTCAGAGCAGCTGCAGATGCTAATGGAATAACCAAGCAGGAAAACTTGCCTTCAAAAAATTGCCAGCACCAGTTCTGAGTGTAAGTAGTGTTTGCATCTTCCCCCACCAAACTGTTCCCATATGAAGCAATCTTCCATAACAGCATTTTGAAAGGAATTTTTGCTTCTACAACAAGACTGGGGAAGGAATCCTTGTTCCACACATGGCCTCAGCCCTGGGGTCCACCAGCTAGTTCTTTGCCAAAACTCTGCAGAGCCCAAGCATGTCAATACCTTGAATCCTTGGAAGCCTCATGGACACAAAACAGACACCAACACTCTGTGTGATCTAACACTGAACTACCACATATATTTTCTTTGTAAAGACGAAGTTCCAGTGGCTGATCCACTACAGTTCCAAGGTTTCCAGGGGATCCTTCTGCCAACTTTCAACTACCAAGAAACAGGTATCAAATGGATCTCAGATGGTGAGGGACAGAACACCTGAGAGGAGCAATGACCTGTCTCTCCTGTTTTTATTCCTGTATCCTGAAGACAAGTCCAGTCAGAAGGAATTTTACTGCATTACTGATTAACCAGGGCAGCATCAATACAAGATGACCACGTTTCTCTTACAGAGTCATGAATAACTTAGGAATAGTAGTTTCCAGGGAGAAAAAGTAGCTCAAATTCTGTATTTGTTCAGCAAGGATGTTGTCAACAAAATGCATTTTGGTCACAGGGATGACATCTAAGTTAACTGTTAAGCAAAGGTCTATAAAGAACACTTAGATCATATCGTTCATTATTCTAGCACTTGAGGCTTTTGCTTTCTTCCTGCTGAGGTCCTCAAAATCCCTTAGAAAGATGAATAAACTGAACCTCTCAACAAGCCCCCTAGTGTATGTACTGTCTCACTACAGTAAGAAGAACACACCAGGAAGACAAAAAAAGGATGAAAACTTCAAACACAGGTTTCTGAAGTTTAATACTTAAGTTCGTATTAAAACATCATTCTTCATTTCCATCAAATATATGAGGAAGTAGAGGTGCTCAACATCTTGGCATTCCTCTTAAAGCAACACCTACACTACAGTCACAATGAACCACATGAGCTTCTTTCCCAACACTCCCAGATACAAACCTGCTGTAACTCCAATACCAGTACTCCACAGCATGCTTAGGAAAAACCAAGACCAGTACAGCCACTGGCAGATAGGGAACTGGCATTCCAGGTCCCAGCTCTATCCATCTGTCCAGGCTGCACACATGGGAGCCTGGTCTACACAATGCCCAGATGCCACCTAGGAGCTGAAGCCTGCGGCATTGCTTACCAGAAAACAAGAAGCCTGGCCTTGCTCTTGTGTACTTTCAGGGGTTGCCAACACTGTCAAGCAGGCTCAGCCTGAGGCACATACAAGTAAGAAAGACTTTATATATCATTTCCAGGTACATGTACTAACTCCTTCACAACACTCCAGAGCACTCAGCTCAGTTTCCTCAGCAGTACCTCGATTTTTCCAATGACTCTCTTCCTCTACTTCAAGCAACAGCAACCCATAGGCTCACAGAGCAAGTATATACATTCTCCTAAGCTCAAATTCTGTCTCTTGCATAGGATCCAAGGACATTTTCTTGACAATATTTTACAAGCTGATAGACTTTGTATAAAGAGAACCCTGTCTGTCATGAAACAGACATCAAACTGTGCCCATCTCTTGCTCTTCAGACTCCCTAATTTTGCAAGTAGAATTAGTTTTCAATATTAAAGCAGTGAAAATTGTGGCACTTTTCCTTGTTTCTCTAGTAAGGAATAATCTTCTCAATTGTTGGTTTCCCCTACCAAATAATACAGCCTCTATGCTGGACACAGTGTGTGCATTTGAGAAGATTCTGCTGCTACACAACAAAAGGTTCAATCATCTGGATCAGAGATGTGGTACAAAAGGAGGAACTTTCAGATTTCTTCAATTCACGAAAGAACTTGTTTCAAAAGCATCTCTCAAGCACCCACACATATTGCAGAGAGTGCTTTTATTTCACAGGCATTTCTCAGAAACTTCAGCAACTCAGCTTCTACAGACTGGCTAAAGTTCATGGCAAACAAGGCCTTTTGGTTTGTCAAAAAGTTTGTCAATCAAAGCTATTAAAGGCAAGGAAGTTGAGCAGATATAATTTGTAAGTTCACCATCCACACTACTTGGACAGTTTAGAGTAGAGAACAAGAAAGAAAAAGAAATTATGGGGACCAGTAGTTCCAAGAATTTGAGCTACAGTATTATAAAGAAAAAGGCAGAATAAAAACCAGGGAAAAGCATTTACCAAAAATGAAGGAAATAAGGAAAACATAGTGGCAAAAACCCTGAATCAAACTATTTTCCAAGAGGCATGCAGGTCTTAAACAAACCCAAAGCTTCATGGATCTGGTATGATTTAAACAAGTTACAAAACATGGAAAATTCCATTACTTCCTCTTCACAGAAGAGGCAGTGGCAACTATTATCTTCCAGAGAAAAAGAAACCTGAGGGGAAAAGCCTACAGATTGCAGTTTTGAAACAAACATCTTCATTCACCATTTCCGTTCATTTCTAAAAAAATATTTTCCATCTAGCAAATAAAAATTTGAGACATTATTTATGGGAAAAGCTGGAGGCTATGTGTGGGCAATACAAACAGAGGCTTTGAATGGAAAAAACTAGTCAGAGCATTAACAAATGACAGACTATTATCCTTCAGTAATGAACTGACACGATGATACTTTCTCTTTCTTTTCCTTGTTTTTAAATAAAGGATTCTGTCTGTGTCCTGTTAACTTCTACAGAATGGTTCTCAATGTACTTGCAATGGTACACTCAATTATAGCAGTGATTTTCTCTTATAAGCAAAAGGAAACAAAGAAAAATGTGTAAGGAAAAACTACGTCTTTCAAAGGCTAAATTTAAAAGTGTAATAATTATGTGCAATTAGACAATTTACAGAACTGTTAGGGTCTGTTAAGGTCAAAAACCTTCTTGGTTTTTGCTCTTTTAATTTCTGCAAATGTTAAAAGGTAGCTTACTGCATTCTGTCCTTTACATCTTGGATGCCTGGAGAATCTGCTACCATACCAAGGTCTGACAGGTATGGAAACCCAGGAAAACAACTTCATGCTTTTCAGCTGCCAAAGGGAAAAGTTAAATGCAACCATAAACATTCCCAAGATGCATAGTATACTTGGATCACCACCTACATGAAGAACCAGAATGATAGACTAGCCTGACAAGAAAACCCTCTAAAAGAGAGAATCACTATATAATTACGATTGCATATGAAGAAACAAATGAAGAGGAATTAAAACTGTCTCTAAGGGTTTTAACCAAATGCATAATTTATCTAAAATATGAGATAAGTTTGTTGTGTATTAGTATGTCTGAGTTCATACAGCCTCAGCAAAACTTTGCTCATAATTACTTCTGGGCTCATAATTCCAGAAACATGCAATTGACTACAACACATGATACAAATATAAAAACCAGTAAGAGACAGATGTGACTTCAAATACAAAAAAGAAGATTGTTTTAAAGGAGGTTGGTTGTGAACTGTATCACTACAGAGGTGTTAAATCATGTAGCAAGTTTCAAAGCCCTTACTATGCTATCACCGCAAATGCCCACTGAGAAAACAAAACAAAAAATCCTACAGAAGTTAGAAATCTGCTTGTTTTTCAAGTTTGTGGCGGCTACCAAGAAATGAAATAAATTCTAAGTTTTCTTCTTTGGCTAGTCTGATACATCTTGCTAGTATCTTTGAAGCTTTACTCTTTGCAATTAGCCTTAAGGCTCCTATGTCACCATCTAGGCTCAAACGCCTTTCACAGAGCCACAGAATCCTAGAATCATTAAGGTTGGAAAAGACCTCCAAGACTGAGTCATCTCATTCCCACCTACATCTCAAGCCTATCTAAGTCTTTCACAGCTAAAGTCTGCAAGATCTTATCCTCTAAAGTCTGTGATCATTTACCTCCAGCAAGCTCTGGGATCAGGCATTATAAGTAAAGAGTCTGACATCTGCTAGGACTCCTTTTAAGCCATTTGATTATCCTTCTACATGCTGATGAGACATCTGTGGATCAGGTGTGGGAACCAGCTATATCTCACATGAATAATCAAGACTCACTACACGTGTCCAAAATAGATGCATTAATGCTATGTAGTATTTCCTCATTTTGAATAGGTAGAAAAACACCAAACGAATGGAGGTCATACTTCACAAAGATTGGTATGCCCTTCCTGATGTGCCAAATTCCCCGTCCTACCTGCCTCATTGCTGCTCTGTTCCCTTGTGACTCACACTTCACTAAGCTGCCCATAAGCCTTGTATCTAACTCTAGCAAACTCTGCTTTTAAAAGAAGAGCAAGCTGTGTCTCTTCTTCCAAGTGAATATCAAGGTGCAGGGGTCAGAGGCTGTGAATTCCACCTGGAGCCCCTCATTGATGCCAGAGGAAGAAAACACTAGACACAGTCTTCCCCTTAATGTTCCCTAATGAATGGCTTTACTTTAACTGATGGTCAAGGTCCCTATTGGTATTCCACTGGGGCACACCCAAACAATCTCATTTGCATTAAAGGCTATGTAAAATTCTCACCTCACCTTTAAAAATGTCCCTTTCAGAAGTGCAATGTAGATTTCAGGCATTACTGAGGTTTATGCTGCCCAAGTTTCTCTATAAATCTGCTCCTAAGGTACGCATGCTCAGGACATGCAGTTTGGGAATAAAATGAAAAGGCATTAAAGAGAAAATACACGAGTAATTGAGGGTTTCTTTTGCAGATGCATTATCTCAATCTTCTCAAGCATCAATACGGAATGCCAATTGTTAAGCAAAGTACGAAAGATTTAACATGTTATAGCGTCATTATGGATCACAGCTTAATGAACCTCTAAATTTCATTTTGTTCATAAACAGCAATCAGGAAAATTAATAAAACTACCCCTTAAAGTAGAGTAGTACTGCCTTCATCTCAGTCCCCATACCAACTCACTTCCATACCATCAGGAACAATGATTTCTCCTTTCCCCCTACTGCTTATGTTTCTTCTTTTGAGAAACTGTAACACAATAAAAAATTATTTTATTTTCCCTTTCCCTCACCATGCAAGAAAAAATATTTCCAAACAAGATCACACTGTGTTTTTAATTACTCACAAAATTAGCATTTAGAAAACACCATTCACCCTAGATTTCTATGACACTTTAAAATTTCATTTAAGTCAAGTACTTGTTTACTTTTTCTTGCTTTGAGGAATTATAGATGCTTACTTAGTACTATCCTCACTTTATCAGGGAAGCTACTCAAGAAACTGAGGCATGCACAGTAGAGAGCCTGCTTGAATTTGCATGAAGATCTGCAATAGTGCCACTGAAGCACATGGAGTTACACTCATCAGAACTAGGTTACTACAAAGCACAGTAGAGACCAAATCATTCCAAAAGGCTCCAAGTACTGCTGTGGTGGAAGGAACAAAAGTAAAATCTGTATTCTGAGTCACAAACCTCTTCCAAATTCACCCACTCACTATAAAGAATCAAATAATATTTTTAGCAAGAGCAGTCAGTGAGGGGTCAGGAAGGGATGAAATAGCTATACCAAGGTCATATAGGATACTTGCAAGTGAGAACATCTCTAAACTCTGATTTCCCAATTTCCAGAATACCACCTTTAATCGCTCACATACCTTTAAGCACCACTAATCACAATAGTAAAAATAAATCCAAAGAAAATGTTCTGCATTCCAAGAAACAGCATAGTGTCTTAAAGCACTTTGTACCTCATCAAAGGAACATTCCAACAGAGAACACCAAGCTGATTCTTCAAAAGCACAATGAGAAAGGGATTCATGTCAGCCATTACCACAGAACTCTTAACTCACCTTCCTCTGCTAACTAGATCAGCTGCTCATCACACTGATGAGAAGTGTGAAGTTGAGCTGTTTCAGCTCATCCTCTGACACCTGATCAAAGGATTTAAACCACTTTTTCTTTTCCTTCCAATCGTTGCCTTTATTATACGTTTTTAGAACATTTTCTCTTTCAGAGAAGCAGAGAAAGCTCTCTTAAAACATTCATTATGGGTATTTTCTACTGGATTAATGTGAGAAAAGTTATTTTATCATACTACTTTCTTAAAACAGATACATTTATCTACAACACCTGTATATGAGTTAAGTGTCAATAAAGTACAGCACAATCCTTTACTTCATTAAGGATTTCACAGACACAAAAATGACCAATACCTCTTAGAATCAAGACCTGAAAAAAATCTTGACTTTTGCTTACATTCCCTACCGAAGTACTTTGGTAGGGACGAAGGACAAACAGAAACTTGTGGTAGAGTACAGAATGAAGAGAAAAGGGTAATGAAATTTTACTGTCAGGTTAGCCAAAGAATAACAAACAAAATGGCTGCTCTGTTTTATCAAGTATATTGAGGCTTACTCCATGCTTCAGTTGATGGAGTCAAGCATTTCCTGTGGGTTCCCCTCTCAGATATACAGCACATTAACTAGATTTAACCACACAAATTCTAGAGTTTTTTTCCTCAGCACTGAAGATTAATACTGTCCTCTGGACAAAAGTGTTATTCTTCACTTTGCAGTCATAATTTTCTCTCTCTCACAATAACTTTTAAACATATTAAGCACACCCATCAGTTCTGCCTATTTCAGTCAGTTGGTTTGCTCACTTGCAGCGCCTATTTCTGTGAATTCTTACAAAATGTGCAAATGTTGAAGCCATCCAGAACTCAAGTGTTATGGCCACCAAATACCACAAAACATAGAATAAGAACAGACTTACGCAGCTCTTCCCGGTGCCTCTCTGTCTCTGCAAAAAACTGGCGAAGCTCCTCTGTGATCTCCATGTTACTCAAGTCATATTCTATCTCCCCTTCAGACTCTGAGTCTTCCTCCATTTCAGAGTCCCTTTCAGCATCCTCTTCCATTTCGGAGTCCTCATCAGCATCCTCCCTCTCCTGGTAAGCGCCTGCATACTGCTGAGCTCCCCCATCATATGGAACTCTGATATCTGGTCTATAGCTGAAAGGATAGTTTTGGGTATGTGGGAGATCATTCCCATCCCAATCTGAGTAGTGGCTGCTTGGAGAGGCTACAGCAGGATGCCATGGATGCCATGGCAGGTGATAAAAGCACTCCATAGCTTTCCTGTATGCTTTCTGGTGCCTGTGCATCCAGCACATGGCTAAGTCATAGTGCCTCCAGTACCTCGCATACACTTTCTCAGAGTACCACGGCTTGGTGTTTTCCTGCAGACAAAACACATGGGGAGAGGGAAAGAACACAAAAAAATCAACCTCACACCACAGCAATAATGTTCCTCCCCCTAAAAGGAAGGTATAAAGAGAGAGAGAAACAAAGAATAATTGAAGGGAGCAACTAAATGCAAGCACAATGCTGCCTTTTAATATTTAGTCATCCTTCAGCTGTGTTAGAGACTTGAAAAACACCATGTATGAGCACAGTGCACTTGCACCACACCTGATTATTCCTACAAGAGACTGTTTTGGCATCAACACAACTACCACTGAGGAACTAGAAACAGAGAAGTTGTAGTGTCCAGAAGGCATTTTCCAAGTGTTCATGCTACTACAGTGGGAATCAGTTATTTTTAGGAAACATGCTATGTGTATATAGTCCACAATTACTTAGACACTCAAATGAGTTGTAAGAACTAAATCATTCCAAGGCGTAGATATTGTAACCTATACCTGATTTCCAAATCCAAAGACAGAAAACACAAGAGATTAAAATTCCTCTGCATTAAAAAGAGCATTCATTTTATCCAGTAACATATTTCCTCCAGTAATGTATTTCCTCCATCTGCCTGCCAAAGTTTCTCAGAAAAGGTCAAACAGCAATTCAGACAAGTTCATATACCCACCATGGCCACAGTCAAAAACAAGACTGCATTTAGCCAAATGCAAGCTGCCAGTAAATCTCAGTTTTGTATCCATCACCAATCAAAACATGAAAAGAGGCAATAAAGTGTCACTGATAAAGCACAGAGAAAAACAGTTCTATAGAAAGAAACATAGTGTAACACACCTTCTCCTGTCTTCCAGCTAATCTTAACTTTCCTTAAAGAAGTTTCATGCTGTTCAGATTTCACCAGCAACTACAAAGCCCCACAGGCCCTGTAGCCTTAAGCTCCCTTCATACAAGCCACTTCATTTCCACCCTCATCCTACTCTCAAAAAACAGGATAATAGAGGATCTTAAAAAGAAAGCCATAAAGTAGACTAGAGTCTAAAAAGAAGTAAATTAAATAGAAACTATTTTCTCCCTTTCCCTCATGTTTTAATTTCCATAGAAGATCTTTTATCTGGAGTAAAACAGAATACCTCCATTTTAAATAGGAATATTTTAATTAAGCCATGTTCTGGCAAACACTCAAAACATGGCAAAATTAGCTGACGTTTTCAGAGATGAATGTGACATTTACAGTCCTTTAATAAGGTGGTTTCTTTTATTTTCCTTTTTTTAAGGACATTCAGGACAAAAATCTTTAAATCTGTTTTCTTGATCTGCACCAGCACCATTTGGAACCCTTAAAAGCATGATTCTCTGGGGAGAAAAAAATCCCAAGGCAAAACAGAAAACTCAAACCTAAAAAATACTTTCCATTTAACACTATTCAGAGAGGTTTATTTAGTTTACTTACATTTGTTTTCACTTTCTGGTTCTCAGACATTAAAACAAATGTTAGTGAGTTTGGAATAATAATTGCAACTCTCATGCTGCCCTTCTTTCTGGAAAATTGAGCCCATTATTGCCTAAGAGATCAATGCTATATCTTTTTAAGGTCATTGCTAAGTGCTCTAAGAAACAAAATATCTTCAGCTAATAGAGTACATAATGAAAACTCTCCACAACAAACTTGCATTCCTCAAGGATCAAAAACTGCAGCCTATTTGTGAAGGGCTGTGTAGCTCAGCTATGTGATTTAGAATTGCAGACAACTAATCTTTCCTGAAAAGAAAGAATTAATGGACATGAAACTTGGCTGTTATTCTCCTCTTGGTCTAACACTGCACTGCCACAAGACCATGCACTTGGAGTTCCCAAAATGAATGGGTAGAAGGAAAGCATCTGCCTTCCACATGGAATTTCTTCATCCTTAATCATCAAACTACCTAACAGCTAGGATGAGCAATATCTTATTTACTGTTTCCCTTTGCTTAAGAATGTCATACTGACTCTTCATCCTTCAGCAGATGGATGAGAATGTCCTATTATCAAATCTGATACATTAAGAAATTACTTTAAAAATATTTGCCTATTTTTTTTTTTCTTAAATATTAAAATACTTTAAAATCCAGTTTTGGAAGACCATGAAGCTTGACAAAAGCACGTATCTCCTACATTCTGTATATCTGCAAAAAAGGCAATATATTCTTTTAAAGCTCAAAAATTATCTCCAGTTCTTATAAAATGTTTCTAAAAAGGAACTTGATGACTTTACAGAAAGCTCTGGAATCAAGCTGGTTGATTTGTCTGGCTCACTAGTTACAGTTGTTAATTTAGGGGAAAAGAAGACAAAAAGCCAGTTCATGCAGACAGAACTGTGATGCTGGTGCTGGTCCAAGTACTTTTTGTGAGAGTTTTTTTTTTGTTGAAAGCGACCCTTGAAAACCACTCTTACATTTGAATTTTAAAAATACATCTGTTAGAAAAGAAATTACAGAAATGTTGAGTGGAAAAGGGAAAGGAACACTTTTAGTCTCAGGTAATTCTGTGTCTGTGCTTTTTCAGCTGTGGAATAAATGGAAATAAGAGATTTCCTCAAGGAAACAAAAGCTATAAATCTAAGGCAAACGATCAGTACTCTGTTATTCTCCTGTTATTCCTCTGGAGTCTTCCCAGGAGTAGACAAATCACTCATTGTTGTAATCTGAATTCTATTTTCAAAGCAATTTAGTGACTTTTGCATCTAATTTTTACATGTCTGCACTCACAGTTCAATAGTAGTGTTTACATGCATTTTATATATAAAATCTGACTAAGCTATCACATAGAAACCCATGAAGACCTCTTACCATCTTGTGGAGTTTGTTCTGGTGATGATCAAGGTGAACTAGAAAAGAAAAGAGCAGCTTTTTAATTCATAAAAATATATGCATTAAGGTGGTCACAGGCACTGAAAATATTTTTTCTTATATTTGAGCACGATAACCAACAGCTGTTAAGCAGCCCTTCTCTGTTGGGTCAAGTTGAAGTCTCTTACTTTTAGATTTTGATAAGCAGCAGTAAAAACCCCATTCCTTAAAATTCCCCACTACAGTAAGAAAGTTAAAAGCCAGCCTTCTACAAAATGTAGCCTGAAATGCTGGAACTGAACATTTCTCCCATTGCTCTTCTCTTTCTTCATGCTTCCACAACTTTTATTCTCCAAATTAATGCCAAACAAATTGTTCTCACTTATTAGCTGTGTCTGCACAGGGACTTGTATAAAATAAGCAATTGCCATAAAATGATTAAACCCATCTTGATTCCACTCATGCAGTGAGGTTTCTGTGCTGCACTTTTGACCACATATAGTCCCCTCTTTCTCTTTGCTTCTCTTTTTTTTTCCTCCAGTATCTGATACTGCCTTCCATGAAGAAAACACAGATCAGTTCAAGCTGCAAACACATTTTTTAAATGTGAGGAAAAGGAATAAGGAAGAGGGGCAAATGGGCAGGAAAAAAATAAAAAAGGAAAAAATGGTTGCGGGGGTAGAAAGGGAGAACAAGAGCTCCATAATCACCAGGCAGGATTTATAATTACTAATATTTCCAGGGTAGTTTACTGGTACATATCATTGAGAAATATTCTTAGTCTCCTCTTATCTGACAATTATTTTTTTCATTTATTACATTTTATTTTATTTATTTATTACACTAATAGGTTAGCTGCTTCATTCACTTACTTCTCCTGACATTCTCACCCTCAGCTTGAACTTTATTTTAGGTGCCAGTGAAAGGTAACAGAAATAGAGTACACTAAACTACCTTTTGCTACTCTTAAGGTATGGTCAAATGCTATTCCCAGAAACACTGGAATATAGCCAAGACAGCACTTAAAACTGTTGTAGATTTATACCACGATAAAGCCAGAGTTTTCAAAATGCATATGAACACAGTACATAGACCAGTTGTGTTCTGCCTGATATTTAACAATATTCACTAAAGAACAATTTTTTGTCTCTTACAACAAACCATACTGCATGAAAGGAGAATGGAATGGTCAAACAAAATGCAGATCTAGCAGCAACCACAAAAGCAAATGACTGTCCTTTCCAAAGCCCACACTAAGCTCAAAGCCATAAACCCCTGGTAACACCCATCTGTCTGCAAGAAGCTCTACATACAGCAGCACTCCCACTGCAGTTGATGGAACAACTCACGCCAGCAAAGGCTGCACATGCAGGCATTAGGCAACTAAAGTATGTGAGTCACTGGATTCTCTCCTGCCTGCTTGGAGGAAAAGAAACCCAGCACAGAGATCACTGCAAAACACTGCAGTGACTTGTAACACTCAAAACCCATGCATACATAAAAGATTGCTGTGCCATCCCTCTTTGTGCATCTCAAACATCTCATATCCAAACACTGCCTTCTTCAAAACTTTCACCTCCACTCTCATGATGTGCACATATACTTTTTATCTCTTTCCCATTATATCTTTCCCCGATACAGCTGCATAATGTCAAGGTTGCCATAACATCTTTTTCTCATACTTAAAAAAATCCTAAGCCCATGATAGCCAATTCTTTCATTTTCCACTTCAGAAAAGTAGGTGTGTTTAATTTTCATGTTCACTGCAATTCGTACATGACAAAAATTTCTTTGAAGCAGCTTCAGAATAAACAGAAATCAGGAGTGATTTCAATGTAAATAATTTTTAAAGCAGTAACTGGTAAAGTCTGATACTTTATTATTAATACACAACATGTACATATGCTTTCTGAAAGGGAAGGAGGGGAAAAACCCTGGCAAAACCATCCAACTATACTAGTTTACCAAATATGAAAACCCTGTTTTGCCAAACACAGAAACTTTAATTATTTTCATAAATTATTTATGAAACATTAGACTACAAATATAAAAGTTTGTTTTATGCTGCAAAATGCTGCAAGCAAGGATACTAAATTAAAAAATACTTATTTTCAGTTGAATTACTCTTCCAAAACAAACTACATAAAATATGAAACATGACAAGCAGCAGATAAAAACAAATGTAATAGCTCTATGTCCATAATTCATACTTGAAAATGAAATATGGACCAACTGAACATATGAAACTCACCAGCAAATGCACAATTTAAAATGGGAAAGACATCTGTTTGCTTAAACTGATCACCAATGATGGAAATTGTTTTCTATTTCCTTTTCCCAGTTTTAAAATATTTATCCACTGATAATGAAGCAGAGATGTACTCTCCATCATCAAAACATGTCTGTCCCCCTTACCAGCTTGAGGCAGGTGAGCATTAGTGAAAATAAGTAAATCTGATCAAAGCAGTGACAGCATTTAATTCCCTTGGAGTCAACAGAAATTAAGATGATGTCTGTCATACCATAGATACAAGCTCAATGCACTGGGGTTTATAACTTGGCAAGTAAATCCCACTCTGAGATCACTCTGAGACTAGTGGCGTGTTGGATACAGCGTGGCCACACAGAGGAAACAGGGACAACTCCAAGAGGCAGGATCAGTGAGGGTTCCACTTTTCACAATATCCATCGACACAAGAGTAACTAACCTCTTGCATGATATCATGGTAAAAGCATCGTATGTTGTTAAAGGAAGGTGGAATTTCAATAAATTCAGCAAGTTTCAACAAAACACATTTATACAAAGCTTTCATGAAAAAGCCAACTACATTTGAATTGGAAATGCCCCTAACAACAACAGACAGCTGACCAGCCCCTGTGCTCACTGCTGCTTTTGTCCTTGCTGTGAGAAGCGTCTTCAGTCAGTTCAGAGCTGCTATAACTCAGTATCCAGTTTCTGGCAATGGTTAGTAAGAGATACTCAGTAAAATGTGACACTAACATATTCATAACTATAGGAATTACTTTTCATTCATGAAGGAATTACTTTTTCAGGTATATTTCTCCTGATTTCAGGACGTGGTAGTTCAGACACTGTTCTTTTTTTTCATCTCCAAACTGGTTTTGGCCTTTAAAGCCAAAACTCCCATGAGTAATAGGTCTTTCCAATAAAACCCTTGGCACTAAATTTCACAGTTTAAGGGATTAAACATAATTTTGTGCTGTGTATTTTGAACTCACCTTAGTATATACTAGCTAAAAAAATGTAACCGTAACAACATAATACAGTGCATCCTCCCATTTTATACTTCTAATGCTTACTCTGATGCAGAATTGCCACCAGAAGAGGGAAATGTCTGAAAAGTGGCCTGACATTCTGTGCTTCAGATTACCACTGTGCACTGCTGTGACGTTTACTTTAATACCGAAGTGCCCTAGTTACAGTCACGCAGAAACACAAGCCTGTAATTGCTGGGACAGTTGGCACGAGAAGTCATTTCTCTTCAAAAAAAGGGGTAAAAATTCCCAACACTATACACTGCATTCTGGTTTGTGAATGGCTGCAAATACAAGACCTGTCCAGCACTTAGGATACAGTTACAGCTGGTGCTCATCCCAACAGGAGTGCTATGAAGACCCACCTATCACAATGATGTTCACATCAGTGTCCTTAAAACAACAGCAGCAACTTCTGTGAACAGAAGGGAAACAAATTAGCATAATGCAAAATAATGTTCTCAAACTTTAGCATATATATTGGAGATCTTTTGGCCCTATCAGAAGCCGAGGCAGTGTAATCCACTGTGGCCCCTCAATAGAGGGTCTTTATTCTCCGAGCTCCAGGACATAAACCCAAAAGTTATTTTGGCAAAATATCAGAGGGAAGAAATAAAGTGCTAAAAGCTGTACAGTTATCAGTAGCCCAGTTAGCTTATGTTTCATGTATATGTGGTCAATTTAGTCATAAACAAGGAACAGGATAGAACTTCTCCAGCACAGCTTTTGAAGGCATAAGTAATTTCCTGGTCTCACAGACGTCGTGCCCAGACTATGGCAAGTGACTGAAAGGCTCGCAGAAGCGATGAGCAGCTCCCGTCTCAGCAGAGGGCACACAATTACATCCAAGGGCTGGCAGGAGCACGGGCCTTGTGTCTCGGCTGCCCCCGGCCCCGGAGCACAGGGCGCCGAGCTCGCTCACCGCCGCCTCAGGCCGCGGGCCCGAGAACTCAAGAGAAAGGGCAAAGCCCCGCGCCCGTACCACTGCCACAGCCACCGCCCGGTGCCACGATCACCGCCCTCGGCCCCGCCAGGCGCCCGGGCTCCCACATCTCCCTCCTGAGCCCTTCGTTTTCCCGCTCCCGCCGCCGTTTCGCCCCGGCTGCCGCCGCCCTCAGTCCGGTCCCCTCCCCGGGCGGGAGGCCCGGGTCGCAGCCTGCGCAGCGGCACCGCCGACCCCGCACCCACCCGGGCAGCGTGGGGCTCCGACGGGCGAGGAGGGCCGTGCAAAGCCGCCTCCAGCGCTCGCTCGCTCCGTTCCGGCGGGGCCGAGCGCGCCTTCCCCCGCCGCTTCCGCCCGGCGCTCCCCGGGCCCGCGGCGCCATCTCGCGGTGCTGTGGGGAGGCGCCGCCGGGCCCCGCTCCCCGCCGCCCCTCACAGCTGCGACCGCACAGAATCACCGGAGCACTTAGCTGGGGAAAGAGCTAAGACATCGTCGAGTTCAACCTGTGACCGAGCGCCACCTTTGTCAACCAAACCGTGGCACTGAGTGCCACGTCCCGTCTTTCCTTAACCACCTCCCTGGGCAGTTTATTGTCTAATCACCCTTTCTGTGAAAAACTTCTTCCTAATGTCCAACTTAAACCTTCCCTGACAAAGCTTAACATTATCTCGTCGTCTCTTGCTACCCGGGAAAAGGGACCAAGCAGAGACGGCACAAAGCCTCCTTTCAGGGAGTTGTAGGGAATGGTAAGGTCCCCCCGAGCCTCCCTCCCTTCCTCCAGGCTCAACACCCCCAGCTCCCTCAGCCACTCCTCACAGCCTTGTGCTCCAGACCCTTCACCAGCTCCATTGCTCTTCTCTGGCAAGCTCTAGCCTCCTGCTGTCCCACCTCATCCCTGGTCACCATCTCCAGTCCCAGAGCACACATAGTGCTCACCAACCTGACGTGTTACTCAAACCATGCGTGTGTTGCGGTGGCGGTGGTGTGGCACTGCTATATTTTACCCTCTGGTTATTATTTTTCCATAGTTAATATATTAATTTTCTGTTCAGATTCTGTACTGAGCCAGTATTTTCACGGGACTGCGAATGAGCAGCCCCTTGGGGACCTGTCATAGCTGGCAGAGCAGGGGTTGCATTTTCCCTTGTGTAGCATTTTACACTCTCTATATTAAATTTGCCAGCTATTACTTGGTGCCGTAATGTTGTTGTGTGTTTCTTCATGGTCAATAAACCCCTCAGCTGTACCATACTGAATAGCCCAGCATCCTCAATGGACCGTGCTACCCCACTCTCTGTGCCTTTCTCTGGACAACTCATGGATGGGCTGTAACACACAAGTATGTGTGTTATATACTCTACTAAGGCTCTCCCTCTCCCTCTCCCTCTCCCTCTCCTCTCCTCTCCTCTCCTCTCCTCTCCTCTCCTCTCCTCTCCTCTCCTCTCCTCTCCTCTCCTCTCCTCTCCTCTCCTCTCCCTCTTCTCTCCCTCTTCTCTCCTCTCCTCTAATTAATACTTCTGCTACAAGAAATCCACCCATTATTCCTGTTTTTCATCTCTCCTGGTGTGCTTATTGCTCTAGCTGCTTGTCTGCTGAAAATTTCAACAGATCATTGAGACAAATTTCTTTGGTTATCTGCTTTAATTTTAAAAACCATTCTGAAACAAAATTTCATATTGAGACTCATTAATGTAGCAGATTTCTACATTTATTTCCCATATATCTATTAAAGTTATTTTTAAGAATAGTTTCTACTATTTTGCCTGGTATGGGCATCACATTTAATAGTTCATAAGATCTTCTTTAAAAGCGGTAAAAATGGTAGGATGTAAATATATTTTCAGCATATTAAGAACACTAAGTCATCACTTCTAAAATTCTAGTGGCTTTTCCATCATCTATGTATTCTTTTCTTCCAGCTGCTGTGTCACTGTATAGTTTCCTATGGGAGCCAGTCATCTGTGCAGAGCTGAGAAGTCTAGATACTGCAGTGGATTTTAGTTGTGCTCCCATTCAGCCCCTGCATCTCAAGTGTTTTGTGATTTCCCCGTGTATGGCAAAAAAACTCATCGAGAGCCTCTGTCTCCAAGAAAGAAATGTTTTATACAATTACCAGCCTGCTTTGTCTGATGGGCACCCAATGCACTCAGAGAGTCTTCCATCTTTTCTTGCTCTGATCTGTGTATTCCTAGAGGCATATTTGGGTTGCTTTATGCTCACACATTGGTATCTGCTTTTACATGTGGCACACTGACAGCTGAAGGCTGTGGGCAGCAGCACATCGAGGTTATCTTGCAGAATCAGTAGGTTAAAAAAGGAATCAGGCAAATCATAAGTGTAGTGTCTGTTAGTCAAGACACAGTTCTGGCTTAAGAAGTCCTGGTGCACTAAGAAAGAGCTGCTCTATGATTGCCCTGTTCATTCCTGAGGACACTGACATGGGCCACTCAGAAAAAGTGGTGATGGATTGCACAGATCTTTAGTTGGAGTAAATTATGTTACATATATATTAAAATCAAAGCATGCTTCATTGCTGAACTGCTGAACTTTGTTGGAAGAAAGGCGTCAGGGCAGCCTGCACAAAGATATGGCGTAAGTGTTGGTTTTGTTAAACTTACCAGTCTCAGGCAAAGACTTCAACTAGTATTTTACCGTTGGTGTTATGTAGATTTTGAAAATAAAATCAGTATTGTAATGTTTTGTAGTTTTGTAATATTTCAGTTGAAGTACTACTTTTTTGGGTAGTCTTATTATAAAATGTACATTCTCCTAGTTCACTGCTTCTTGCTTCTTTCCTTCCACCTGCCTTATTTACACGTATTTGCATTTGCACAGTTATTGTCTGGAAACACAAAAAAGTTATGTTATGGGACCTACTGAAATATCACATTAAATAAACCTCTGATCATGCACATTTTTTAAACAGTGAAATCGGTACTTCTTGTCTCCTGAAAACCAGTTTCTTCCTCTGTATATCACCTGATCACTTTCCCTGAATCATTTTTGAATCTTTCACTTCACAAGATATCTACTGTTGTATGATCTGTGTTTTCCTTGGAAGACCATGTAGATATTAATGAGTTTAAAATCTATCTCAAGGAGAAGGAGCACCCTGGCAAGGTTTGCTTTTAAAGGAACCCACAACCCAACAGTAGAGAAGATTTCACATTAATTTTTGATTGGTAAACACATTTTTTTTCTACGCCCACGAAGCATAAAAAAATATAAACTGAGTCTGGAATTAAGTGAATACCCCTGCAATTTCTTTCTCAAAACTAATGATTTGATGATGAAAGCATAACTCCTATCGATTCCAGCATGAGATCTCTCACAGGCTGAGGGCCAGAAGCATCACAGGGGAGCCTTGGTTTTATTGATCAGTTTTGTCAATGGTGTCCCATAATGCAGCACGTCCCTCTTGAACTACTTTCTTCCATGATGGTGTTCTTTGCAGCTTTCAGTGTTGCTCCAATAGGCTAAAAATAAGGGCACTCTTTGTTGGGAAATGTTTCCTGGCAAGAAAATAAAATGTTGGACAAGACTAGCTATTAGAGCACGGCAATTTCTTCAGAAGAAACAGCATTTGTACTTGTCAAGTCTTAGAGAATATTTGTCGGTACTCAGATTAATTAATTAGCTAATTCATTTCCTTAACTTATTCTTTAAGGACCTATGAGTTTAATGGCTGAAGGTTTGTAAAAAAAAAAAAAAAGTGTAGAAACTTTAAATCTGCAGCACACTTACATAAGCTGAAAAAGTGTTCTGGGCATCAGATCTGAAGGGGAGGTAGTTTCCAGTGCACAGTGGCAATGACTAGAAGTTGGAAAGTGGGCAGTGACCTCTTTTTCTTGTTCCACTGTTCAAGAATCGTACATCTGTTTCACCCAAATGTTGCATAACTTGTGCAAATTTGTATGTAGACCATTATTTTGCAAAGATTGTGTTAATGAAGTGAGTTAAATATAATTCAAAATAAGTGATCTTAAGAACTGAAGATTGTCCTAGGTGTTGAAATTATTGACTTCACTTGTTCTTTACTAAGATAATATCATATTTTACATTATTTGTAGCAGATTTTCAATCATTATATAAATTCTTTGCTTGGATTAAAACAAATTATTCTTAGGTCTAGCTCCTGTATAATGTGAATCTACAATTAATAACATTTACAGGAAAAGATATACCTTTTGTGGGGAGGGAGGGGGAAGGTGCATGGCTGTGTTTGTGTGTGGGAAACTATACATGAATCTTCTCTTATCTCTGGCTTTCTGAGGGACAGGCTACCAGAGGCAGAGTTGGGAAGAAGTAAAATATCTTTAAGACAATTTCACTGCCAAAGAAAATGTGAAGTGGAGCTAGACTTCTAAACCAAATGCCAATACTTTTATCCAACGTTAGATGTAGCTCATATCTCTTCTGTAGTTCCTGTGGCCTCATTGTACATGTATACACGTTAATGAATTAAACATCAGTAGCATAAAACTCCTCTAAAAACTTCCCCACTTGGACAGGGAGTAATATTCCTTTTGCTGTCTTTCTGTGCTCTCTTACAGTCTGACAGTGTTCTGTACACCTGAGCTAGTCACTCTTCAGATACCATTATAGCCATGGGCAAAGTAAAGTAATGCATTTTGGGTGCTGTTCATCTGGTATATGTTGGTTATCTACTTTGGGTAAAAGCATATCACACCCCAGGAATGCTTTTTTCTTCCAGTGATTTTCAAGGAAGCCTGAGGCAATTCTCACATGGTGCTGTTATTACAGGTATGTATGTTTAGTCAGATAAATCCCATCGAGAAAAATACAAGTGCAAATACAAGTGCAAAAAGTTGCTAAAGGAAAATACTATCATGGATCACGAGATAAGAGCCCACCGACGTCAATAGATGGCAGCATTGTAAATGGTAAAGGAGAGCCTTCTGTCTGAAACAGCGGCGCAAGGGAGTCTGAGCTGGTTACTCTGGAGTTGTAAAAGCTCTGCCAAATAGCCCTGACTGGTGGACCTCTGGCTTGCTAAAATATACTCTCTCCTCTCACCTTTCAGATCGCACAGTCTATCTTTTTTTCTTGAAAGCTAACGAAAGAATCTTGAGCCATGCAGATATCCAGAGTCTGAAAAGCAAAAGAAAACTGAATATTCAGCTAACTCCCAAATTTCCACTCCTGGACAGTGTCACCCCAAGACAGACACTTAAGACTGGAACATATGGCATAGCACCTTACAGTGATTTAGATGATAATTTTATGTGGTAATTGTATTCAGTATGTACACACAATAAAATGTTATAATCTTACATTTTCATCTTTGATTTTTTTTATTTTGGTCTTTAGTAATTGGATTTATTTCATATGTCACTGTTGTTTTATTATACAACAAAAGCATCTAGCAATTTTTATTAGGAAATACAGATGGCATGCTACTATTTCTTTTATATGAAAAATATTGCATTTTTTTCACATTTGTCATTATTATTTTTAACTGAAAAAAACCATTAATAATGCCAGAAGTGCTTTGCAGTAACATATGAAAAGGTCATGGTAAGACTGAAGACTGCAAAGATATCAGAAGATGTGGCCAGGTTTTGATACCTTTGCCCCTGGAGAGGCTCTGCCTTGGATCAGGTGTGCCCAAATGGCTGTGACCACGGCAGTGAGGGGTGGGACTGGATCTCCTGGTAAATCCTGTTTTTCTGTCTAGGCTGAATAGCTTCCACCCCTTCAGCAATTCTCCTGGCTTAAGTGCTACTGCATACAAAGTGTTTAATATCAGCTTCTCCTGCCTGAATGTAGCCCCAAGAAAGAGTTCTGAATCAAATTGCACTGTACCTATCTTCATTATTCCCCTTCTCCTTCAGGTTTTGTAACATCAGTAACTCTAAAAAGATTTCCAAATGCATGTATTCCAAATTGCTAGAATCTAGTCCACAAAACTCATACGGGTTAATTCCCTGGACTAATATTAATCCACTGAGTTGTCTGTTATTGTTGTAAGAATTTTCAAATTACTTATGACCAATAACTACTATATAGCATTGAGCATTTTAATACAGCAGTGCTCAGGGTTTGTTTATTTGTTTGTTTGTTTGGGTGTTTTTTTTTTGTTTGTTTGTTTTCTCCCTCTGCTTTGATAAACATGGCATATTAGGGATACAACTGGCTTCTTAAATAATTTATAGGTTTTTATTTGTGTTATTTGTGCACCGAATGTCTTTATTGGCTTTTGAAATACCACGAACTGCCTGAGAGGTAAGCAGATTCCAACAAAATGAATAGGCATCTATGTGTGGAAAGTGCTTGAACATGTCCTGTGGCTTGGGATCAGTTTTCTCCATTACTGTGCAAGAATTAACTTCTGCATAACCTTAAAAATCAGCCTTTGAGTGACCAGAGGTTAGTCACAGAAGAGCTGAACAACAGCTTGAATCCAATTGAAATCACTCAGTTACGTATTTTGTCAGGTCTTGTAGCTGCTTGATTTCTTAGCATTGCCCTCCATCTTTCCTCTTTTCTTCCTTTCTTCTGTTATTTCTTGTACCTACCTGTTGTGTCGATGGCTGTTTACATGGACTGCTTGCTTGCGAGCCCAAGCCCTTGGTTGTTTGAATAGCTCACTCTCACCATGAGCTGTTATTGCAGACTGCCTCACTGGTGGTGTTTCCATGACCCTTTGAATTTTCACAATTGTAAATGGCTGTGCTCAGTACAGTGGGTTGTTTCATCTGTTTGTTGTTTGGGGTGATTGCAAGTAAGGAAGCAGGAAGGGCATTTGCAAGGGTTTCACAGAGATGTTTATTTCAGCCACACACATGCACTCTCCATGTTTCAGAGAACAAAACGCCAAGAGGGGCTGAGGGGGTCCAGGTTAAGAAACCTCAGAGATCAATTACCAGGGGACATGGGGGTGTCACAAGAGTGGGGTTAGGGCAAGGGCCAACAGGGAAACAGGGCGGGAGTGACCGAAAGGCTGACGGACAGGGAGAGGGCACAGGGCCGGAGGCCTCTCATTTTCTTTAATTGGGAATGCCTTTCTGGGTCTCCACAGTGGGTGATAGTAAATCTACACATAGCTGCACCGAGATCCTGAAGCAGACCAGAGCCTGCTGACCGATCTCCCTGCTACAGGAGCTCTTTCACAAGGTGCTATTTATATCCTCAGCTATCAATGGCTTTAGTCACAGAAGCTTTGAGCTGACACTAGAACTGCACTGGGAAGGAGTGCAGAATGTAGATTGGGTGCACTCATGTTCACCTGCTGCAAATGAGGGGAGGCTGCCTGACCCTGCAGATGCATTGCTCTCAGACTGAGAAGGACAAGATGCCTGTCACACTGCTCCAAAACTACAGAATGTTCTGGGCACAAGGACAGGAGATGGCAATGACTCTTGAGTTAGGTACAAAGGTGGACTGTAACCCAGCAAAGTCAGTCTCATCAGCTTCTTCTAGCAGCCAAGGATTTAGATAACCCATTGTCTGTGAGGCCAGCACAGCCCTGGGAGGCACAGCTTTGATGTAAAAGTGACTTCTGAACTGCTTATAAGCATCCTGTAGCCTAGGAGGCTCGTTAGTATCAGGGATCTTGAGGTTTTCCAGGGTAGTTCTCTAGGGATCAACATTAGGTCTGTGAAACGTGAAGTTGACTGAGGAGCTAACTAACAGGGAGGAGAAGAGAAAAAAGACAGATGTAGTAGAAGACGTGACTTTTAAGGCCTTAATTCACAAGGTGGGATCCAAAGCCAAAAGCCACGTCTGTGGTTTCAAACCAGGAAGGCAGTTCAAAACCATATCCTGGTTCAAACCAGGAAGGCAGTTGGGTGTCCAAGGGAATTACCTGAAAAACCTTTGTACTGCTACCTGTGTTTATTCTATCAACTTCAACCTTCCAGCTGTAGTGCCTGTACTTCCTTTGTAGTCATTGAAGTCTTGCATCTCCGGGGGACAGAGATCTATCTAGTCTCTGAGCTAAGCTCTCTGGCTGCCTCCAATGACCTTTGACCAAACAGATACAAACTTAGGTACTTCTGCTGTGTATTTAAAGGTAGGTGAGAGCAAGTGAAGAAACTGCTGCATGGAGGGGTCTTTATCTGCAGCTGTTCTCTCAAAAAACAACACATCTTTCTTTCTTCTAGGTGGCCATGAAATGAATGTGCCCCCTCTGATTACTGAATAGCTTGCTTGAGTGCATCACTTCCTTAGAAAATGAAACATCTGGGCTTAATTCCCCTCTAAGCCTCAGAGGCTTAATACTTAGCCCCATGAGAACAAACAAATCACTTACCTCTTGCTGACCTTGAAAGCCTGACTCCTGTTTATAGGCCGGCATCAACATTTTGTTTTTCATTCCAGCTTTTGTATGTGTCCACAGACATTATTTGGCAAGCCATTCTACTGGCTTAGCCAGAGATACCGCAGTGCTCCAGACACAAATATTTTGGCCAACATAGAGAAAAAGCCCCACAGTTTAGGGGAACAAATAGCATGTTTGTTGCAGTAAGAATAACTAATGGAAAAAAAAAAAAGTATTTTGAGTATCATCAGTTTATTTTACTTCATTTTTCTAGTCATGAATTGCACCCAGCTCCTCTATAATTACCTCCATTACATTATTTCAGTGAGAATGCTCTCCTGGGTTGTTATTTGCACTGAAACATTGGCTATTGCTCTCTCAGTGTAGTTTGTCCTTGTGCAGAAGTACCTGAGGACCTACCACAGTGCAGGTTTCCCTAGGAATGAGGACATATGAAGGGAAAGAACTTTTCTCAAAAAATCTTATGTGAGGCCTGAGGGAGGTAAGTCATGTCGGCCTTCCCTTCAGTATATTCTCAGCTCTTAGCCATGGGATATGACTATTGGTGATCTATGAGAATCTGATTTCTGATTCTGGGCAGGAGAGGTGAAATCTGAGTATTGGAAACGTCAGAAGTAGTTGTTTATGCATTGCATGGTAAGTGCCCAGGAAGACCTCTGCAACCGAGGTCTACTCATGTTGCATCTACTGTTTATGGGGATACTGCTGATTTATCTGTGTATAGGAACACCAAGGCAGCTTGGACATATGGGATTTGCTCTACAGCAAATCTCCAGCAGCCTAAGTAGTTCTAGGGTTGGCCAAGCCAGTGCTCTGGAATTGGGTTATGCATAGACAACAAAACTTCAGGAACCTTTGCATTTACAGCAGTACAGACACTCCAGACAAATGGATCTATCCCTCAGATTTCCTCCACCAAAAATTCCCAAATCAGAAAAAAGAGCTTTTCCAGGAGGTCCTAGATACATGCAAGCCCAGAGGAGTGACCTACTTGTAACATGTAGATCCTATTGATTTGTGAGGCAAAACTTCCTACAAATCCTGAAGGCTTCACCTAATCTTTCTCTTCTTGATCTGAATAAAAGTTGCACAAGAACCTTGGGTATGGCAAATACTGGTACAGAATAGTGTTGGAAACTCTCAAAATATTTTGGCATATCTAAATTAAATGTCTTTATACAGAAGCTGGTTTTATAACTCTAGAAGCAAATGTATTTTCCTTTGAGAATCCATTAATTGCTGCTCCTGGGTCTCATTATCTGAGCTGCATTTCAGTGAGACATTCTGAAGATCCTTGAAGGATGGAAAAATGTGAACTTTTAAAGAAGCTGGATATATGTCACACTGCCAGGATGGCTGCTGTTGATCCTCTGTCCTTCTAAGCTTTCTGCCACTTGAGTAATTCTGGTATTGATAAATGTTGTCTGTGAAACCTCAACATCTTTCTCAGAAAAAGGTCTTAAATGTCCAGAAGCCTGGACCAGCCAGGACCTATGATGATCCCTTGGTGTCCCTCACACACTGTTGCTCACTCTTTCTCAAGGTTCTGGCTGTGTGGAGATGTGAGTGGCAAGTGATGTAAAAAATGGTAACACTTTGTTACCTTGCAGAAGCAATCAGAACCAGAATGTCTCCATATATACACATACTCCAGTTTTCTCCTTTGGAGCTGTCCTTGGGCTTGGAGTGCCCAGAATCCTCTTTCTGCAGCAGTGATATCTCTTTTCCTTCAGGATCTCTGTTCTGGCATGTAACTATCTTTCTGCCTCCTCTCCTGGACTCATCTCTGTCTCTATACTTAGACCAAAATTTTCTGTCAATTAAAACTTTTATTGGCCATCGCAGGTTAGCTAGATGCCCACTCAGTAATTGCCTGCTTAGTTACTTGTCTCTTGAAATTCAGGTTTAGGAAAGCATCTGACTAGTGTGTTAATGAACATTTTGGACCATTAAACATCCATGAGAACAGAGGATGAAAAAAATGTAATGACTAGAAGAGTTCAAGCATTCTGTGATTTTCATATTGACTCCTTTTATGGGGTTAGCCTGGAAATGGGGAGAGCCTGAAATGGACTGGATTAATTGCTCTGGGAGCACATAGCCTCTTGGTTAACATTCTCCCTTCTGAAGATTCAGTGGACTCTTCCATCACGAGACTGTGAATGAAATGTATTTATTGCAGCTGACATGCTCAGGATCTCCTTGCTGTGGTCTGAGATGGGTGTGAGAAGTTGCTTAGGAGACCTGATGTACAGTCCCATCATGTGGCCAGAAATTATGTCTGTGGTGGTGCACATAGTGACCCTGGTAGAGGAAGGACCTTGGTAATGCTCCTAAGATGCTGCATGTATGGTTTTATGAGCGACAAAGTTAGCAGTGAATAGCTGCCCAATGTCTCCGTAACAGGTTATGTGACACATGCTGGCAGAAAGATGGCATCCCTGCTCAGCTATTAGCCCTGAATCACCATCTTTGAGAATTTCAGTACAAAATAAAATGAAGAGATAAAACAACCTATGGTGAGCAAAGGAAAACTCTGTATGTGAAATGAAATTGCCGTCTTCATGAATTAAACACAGGGAATTCATAATATCAAACTATTTTCAAGTTGTACCTACAGAGATTACACAAATCATTGCATAACAATTTACAGCCAGTCACACTGAAATAATAAATAGGCACAAAGTTTTAATTTCCTGGTCCTTTTATCTACAAAGAACTGAGCATTTAAATGATTACTGACATCATCCTTCACACAATTTCTGCAGAGCAGTCACCAAAGAACTAATGTAGACCTGACTGCATCTGTCATACTGCATTCGATTGGGCCAGCATTCAGTTCTGACCCTAAAGACTGTAAAGACTGTAAAAGGCATACAAGTGCATGTATTGCCTTTGCAAATGTTTGATGATAAATTAAGGTGGCATTAATTCCCAAATAATTAATTATGAATTGTTCAGCCATTCTCTTAATTAAAAAGTTCTTCATAAGCTTTATCTACCCTGTTTGGTATCCTATGATTTACTGCTGAAGCATCTCCATGTTAAAAGAGAGCTTGCTATTTCCAGAAAGTCATATAGAATGAATAATGAAGTACTTTTTATTAAATGGCTGTGAAAATCAAAATCTCACTACCAGTATTTCATGGAGGGTTCATCTTAGAAGAAAGGAGATGCATATGGGATTGAACCAGTGTGACAAGAAATCTTCAGCAGTAGAGATCATAATCTGCCTCTACAAAATGAGAGACATGCTGGTGTGATAAATAATACTTGCTTTGAAAAGCAAATGCAATACTTGCCCATTCAATTTCCTAGTCTTGAATGTACACAAAGTCTCACCAAACAAACAGCTTGCTTCACTCCTGTTATTTCTTGTTATACTTGTTCTAGGTTGTACCCAGAAACAGCATTAAGCTGCCATACATAGTATACAGACATCAGGTACACAAACCAACCACAAATATGAGCACTGCCCTATTGTGGTAAAGGAGACAGACTTTATTACTTGTACTGTAAATAGTTGGAAGGTGTTCAAATGCTGCTGTAATGGATGAAGTATGACATAAGTAGATAGATCCAGAGGTAGTTCCAGAGATTTATTCCTGAGAATATAATTCCAGTCTACACATCTGCATTCTGTGATACACTTCAAAAAAGAAAAAAAGCTTCTGCACCTGCATTGTTATTTTACAGGTTTATGGGGACATTATAAAACTCCTTCCTGAAGACTTTTTTTTTTTTTTCCCCTGTATTTAGAATACTGTTCCTAGGAAGTAACAATTTATGAGAGTACAAACAGTGAAAATCCTCTCAGAATCTTTCTGGATGTCTTAGCTTGTACAGAATTACCAAGGCTTATTTTATTACTATTGATTTACTGGTGTTAGGTTTTCAGAGGATATTTTCACGAATGAATGCAACCATATTTCTAGGTTTTATCCTTTTTCAGAACAGCTAGGGCCTGTTCTTACTTTCAGCAATATGGAGGCCATGCCGTCAACACCTAAAATGATGACAGCTCCCATAGAATCTTTGCAGTACTGCATTAATCCTCAGATAAGGCAACACCTTTCCTTCCAGCTGCAGTTTCTCTGAGCTGATGTAATTTATTCTCCCTGTTTCAGAAGTTGTATGGGTGAGCCAGCCCCGAGGACGGGTCAGGAGAAAGCAAAGAGGAGCAGCATGTGTACTTGCAAGTGTGAGTGTGAAAGGAGGAAAAGGCAGCAGTATAACAGCATATTTATAGGGCAGCAGTAGAAGATGGCAACTCTTGGTGCTGTGTGCCAAGGTCTGAGCCGTGATAATGCACAAGGCTGCTGCCTCTCCCTGGCCAGCGATCCAGCCTGGAGGTGGACAGTCCTACTGCTTCCAAAGCACTTCTTACAGCTCTGAGCAGGACCCTGACCATTGTTTCTGGAAATAGTGGGGTGTGAGACTGGCCAAGGGAAACTTACATCTTGTTGTGTGAGGTTGTTCCACGTGCTTCTGCTAGACCATCTACTGTGGTCACCAAGGAGGCCCCAAAGTTGAGTTTCAAAAGCAGAATTCTAGGGTGCTGCTCTGACTTCCCTGCAGGCATGTTCTTCCTAAAGTCTGTATTGCAGCAAGACTTTCTAAGTGAAAAAGTGCTGTACAGGTTCTGTAACATCTTCGCAGAATTCTTTAAACTTTTCCAACAAAAGTGCTGTTAAAACCAGAAAAACTAAATGCAAATCATTGTATCATAAAGTTTGAAGAGATTAATTTCTTCTCGTTCCACTCCTTTCCTTTCATTTATCTCATTACTATTCTCTAGAATTTACAGAAATCTGTAATTTGATATTTTTCATTTTGCAATAGAATGGTCTGTCTTTTCTTGGCATCTAAATACCATTCAAAATTCATTGTGTTATATTGTCTGGGCATTGCTTGTAAGACATTACATTTTTCAAACTCTCAAGACACATAGCTTTCAAATTTTTTAGTTTAGATGAATTTTGGCTCATTATATCTTCCTAAAATAGATTTAACTGAGATCACAATGTCTTCATTATCTTGTAATGAATGTAGAAGTCTTTCCTTAGCACATTAATACAAGTAACAGTCTTTTACACATTTATAAGAGTTATCAACTAATGAGATACAGTTTTCACATATATACAACCAGGCCACCTTTTATCAACCTTCATTAAACAGAAAAATAGGAGCATTCAGCAAATCTAGTTGGGTTATGCTAATGCACAGACAGATTTTCTTCTCTTAACATTTCCTCCCTTTGCTACTTCAGGAATTTTGATGACAGAACTTAGAAGATAATAATATAAAGTATGTTAAATGATAAATCCTTAAAAAATAATTGTGAATACCAGTTCTATTTAAAATGTCCAAGGTGTGAGTGAGGCTGGGAGGGGCAGCACAGGATTAGGGTGCTGGTGGCAGGGGAACATTTCTGCTGGGGGATGTTGGTGCAGCTGGTAGAGCACACCAGGAATGGAAGCAAAAAGGGATAAGCCCCGAAGATATGTGGAAGTGTGGGGTTTTTTGAGTGATCTGAATAAATGTAGAGGAAGCTGGCTAAAAAGTGAGAAGGTGTTAAGACTTGAGTGAGGCAAAGTGCCAGGAATTCTTCCAGGAAGCTGCAGCCCTGACAAGGATGCAGAGAGCTGGGATGGACAGGGTTGGCACTGGTTAAACTGTAAGGATTTGTTTGGAAAAAAAAGAGATAAGAGTTGCTACATTTGAGAGGTCAGGGAGAGACCAGCAGTTTGGAGGGGCAGAAGCATAAGGCTGAATAAATGTAAGTATATTTATAAAGGAGGTGGAAGCAAGAAGGTAGACAATCTAACACAAGGAAAGAGAAAGGGGACCCCGATGTAAATACTTCAAAACTTTGGAAATCCAGTTGTCACCTGTTTAAAGTTTTTGCTATAGGTGCAAAAGTAATAGCATGCTAGCTTTCATCACATCTTTTTTTGAGATGCAATTTGAAAACAACTGAATTTCAGAAGTTTAATTCTGTAAACTAGTAATCTCACTACTATCTTTTTGTACTTTTCTAAAGTGTCCAGTCCTTACGTAGGCTACTGTAAGTCAAAGTATCTTTCAACTCACATTGACAAGAGAAATTTTTCATCTCTGATGGTCATTCAAACAAATTATTGTATGACCCTGCAACAAGAAAGAGCATAAAATATTCTATCTGTGCACAGCTGTTTCTTTGACCTTGAACAACTGAACTTTCTTGATCATGCTCCAAAACATAACAAATAATCTGCACAGGAAACTACAAAAAACAATTACATCAAAGAAGGAAAGCTGTAAAAAAAAAAAAATCTTTATTTTTAAAAGACTTATTATATTTAACCTGCTGCTCAAGTGCTTGAAAACTGTGTGATATATAGTTAAATAGTTAAATAGTTAAATATAGTTTAAATACCCTCAAACTAAGCTGTCTCTGAGAAGTGCATCAAAGTCTGCTCCTACATCAGATTCAAGGACCCTCACAAATAGACAAAAAACTCAAGATGATTTTGTACCTAACTAGATGGGGAGGAAAGTTTTAAAAATATCCGTGGGAACAGCTTCCAGTCTGCGTAAAAAGGAAGACGTTGATGCAATTATAACTTCATTTTCTCTGTGTTCTGCTTTCTGGTTTCTAAAGAGTTTCTTTACAACTGAGATATTACTGGGGCAAAATTGATAAAATGTGACTGTTTCAAAGAAAACAAATGTGGGGAATTTCTGTCACAGAAGTTTTTGTGGGAGTTTTTTGTTTCTTATGTTTTTTCTAGTAAAAGCATTTCAGACTAAAATGACATGATTCCTTTTTGTGTACTAAAAAAACCCATAGCAATTTGATTAAATGATTACAGTTCCCAGCAAGAATATGCTGGTGGGTTTTTTGTGTTTCAATCAGGCATAATCAGGCATTGCAGCAAACACTTGCAAGATAATCTGCTGCAGAGCAGTAGAACAAAGCAGAAATCATCCCCATCAGAATATTGAGCAACACAACTTATTTTATTGGCATTAGCCATAGCAGTGGTGCAGCTTATTTAGAAGAGCAAGCGGGAAGCTGCGCTATGTTAGATATCAAATGCTGGAATACCTGGGTTATTTCCAAATGTTGCAGTGCAGAGGAATTGCTCTGAGTATGCTCTGTCAAGGTCTGGATTTTGCTTTTGCTTATAGCGTGGGATTATAAAAAAAATAAAAATCTCCATTTACTCCAGGTAAATACATAATTGGTTCTGAAGAGCTCCAATTTTCCACCCAAGTAGGTGATTTCCTTAATAAATATTTGATTTACTTTGGTAAACGTCAACATTTAAATGGCAAACCCTCTATATCTATAAAAAGTGCAGCAACTCAGGGCTTGTTTTTCTCCTGTGTCCCCTCCTGGACCTATCCTACTTTTTTCCTCTGTTCTTGCCTTGCTTCTCTTAGCAATAGCTTCTGTAACTTCTAGCTCCTCAGAAAATCAGGCTTATTCCAAGGATGTTTCTCTGCTCTATAAAAGAGGGAGTAGGGGCCATGGTCAGCACAATATACAGCATCCTCCTGAGCAAACTGCCTTGACTGCAAACTGTCCCCTGGAGCATAGAGGCATTTGAGAACAAAGATGCTGATGAAAACAGCACAGCTGAGTGCTTCCTTGCAAGTGGGAACACTGAGGACTGGCTGGATCAGTCTGGTAGGAAATAAGGTTAACACCCCCAAGGGCATCAGTCTCCAATCTTCTCTGGTGTCATTTACACAGGGTGTAGAAAAGAGTCTCCTTACTAAATACTGATGAATATCAGAAAATCAGAATCAGACCTTTATTACTTTATCAGATTAGATAAACCATTGTGCTCTGAACCATTTTTGGCTATGCATTCTGGTGATAATTACAGTAAGAAGAAGGTGATGGAAAACTTTGCCTGAAGCATTTTTCTCCCTTTCTTTTTTTCTTCCTTCTCTTTATTTAGCACCTTTCTACAAACACTGACTATTGCATGGTGAATTTTAAACAGCCAAAGAAAGGTTTATTTATCTAGAAAATGTCAATAGAACAGTATTTATGAGGCAGCATAACATACTTCTGTTCAATAAACACTCAACCAAAGGTCCTGCATGTGGAAGAGCAGTAGGTGGAGACACTCAGAGTTCAAAAACCAAAAAAGATCCTCTGAATGCTGCAGAGCACAGCCTCTTGAAAACCAAAGAGTGTTTTCTCCCCAGCTCTTCACAACAACTGTAAGAGTGGTGGTAACCCTAATAAAATATTTCTAAAATGCTATTTGAGAGAGAGTGTGAGGAGCTGTGTTTATCCACTGTGCATTTTTTTTAATAGCATTTCACTTCTCCCATGGGCATGGAAGTATGTAATTCTCTTTCTTTCTTGGTGTTGGATTTCATTTTGTGTACTCCCTAAAGAGAGAGTTCAATTTTATCTTAATAAAATTTTGACTTGAGGACTCCATATGGATTCCAAAGTACTTAGTGTTCTCAAGAGCTGATATGAAATAAACCAAATGAAATAAAGATGACCACGCAAATAGTCTCATGACACATTCAGCTGACATTTTTTTCTGGTTTTGATTTAATTCCTTGTAAAAACTTTGACCACACACCTAGAACTTAGCACTGCAATAAATGCCAGTATCTTGCACTCTCAAACAGTGTCTTGGGGCAGAAATTCATCAGCTCTTGCTGTCTTTCTTCAGGAGCAGAAATGAGGCCAGGTACAACTCTTAGGACTGGAGCAATAGAGATGGAGCTTCCAGCTATATCTAAATCAGTAATGGGAACTGGCTGTGAGTGCTGCCTGGTGTTGTTGTTGTATGTTTGGGGCACTGCATCCAACCTCCTCTCTAATCCAAGCTGCTGTGTGCCCCCTGATTATCCCTGCTGACTTTTGTACCAGAACTGGAAACTTCTGGATGGCATTAGCTGGAATGCCCTTGACAGAGATCACTTACAATTTAATGGGGCAAAGAATTGAACCGAGCAGTGTAAAACCTGAAATGTGCCTTGTGCTGTTTGATTTACAAGAATAGACATGGACTTTCTTTCATGGCCTTTCCACCATTAAATGCCTCATCTGTTAAATGTTTGATTTATTTGGTTGTGCTTTACTTCTAAACTCAGGAACTTCCTGCTCTGTTTCTTTTCCTATAGACATGGCTCTTTTTACTGTGCATCCTAACCCCAGTTCACCTGTTCTCTTTCTCCCTTGACAACTTACTTAGTAATTGTTGAAGTAAGAAAATAATTTTTCCCACATCCCTTAAAATATTGCCATGACCCATGGAGAGAGCTGAACTCTGCTCTTCATTCACCAGTTGACTGGTTCTCAGTATATGAGAATGCTGCAAAACTCATATGTTCCCTTTCTTTGGTGCTAGTGAAGGGGAGGCTGAAAAAGGCAGGGAAATATCTTTTATTTAGGCTAACATTTTTTTAATGCTGATTAAACTCATCCAGAGTGAAAGACAAGCTCCCTTTTAGGACTCTAAATAAATAATGACATGCAGTGGCCCAGCCCGTCATCATTAAACACACTTTCATAGAGGGTCGTGGACTCCATACTGGCCTCATTAAAGCTGTGAAAACTCCATCAGTGCTTATGTTTCTGTGTAATGATTTAATTTAATTTTCTTATTGCTGGAGCTTGTCATTATGCCAGTGATTTTCATGCTGACTTCCTAAACTCACAGAGATTTTGCTCAAGTCTAAATAGTCCAAAATTGGTTTTATCAGTGTGTAGTCTACTGGCAACATACGAGGCCTGAATAAGCAAGCAATTATTTGGAGGGCTGGGGGAATTTTCTTAGTTTTGTCTTTTTACTCAACGATTTAATTTTCCACTCTGTTTCTTTTATTCTTTATTTTGAACAGAATACACAGTAGACTTTCCAACCTGTAACGGTAGCCTTAGGAAACTCCTGACATGTAAACAGGAGAAGCTTGGACTCATTAGTATGTACTAAATAAAGCTGGACTTAATTTTGCAAACAAAAGCGAATGTGACAAGGAGCTGAGCAACACTGAAATGTTAAGCTCTAATCTAACATTGTTCTGGGAAGGCACAAACCTATTCAAGACACAATAACTTCTACATTAACATGGGATTGTGGCTGAGAATTTAAATACCGCAAAGCCAGAGGAATTTCCACAACAATCCAGTTTTAGACCTCTGAAGATTAATATTAGTCTGGGCAATGTTTTTCTGTGATGAGCCCTTTAAAAGCTTGGATGAGGAACGACAGCTGTGAGGTGGAAAGACTTGATGGTTACTTGTGAGCAAGCAGAGATCAGAGACACAGGACACTGACACTGAGGTGTACATGTTGAACAAAGTATGCACCATTAGGGTGTGATCCCCAGCAATAGGGTGATTCATGCCTCATCTGGGCATGGCTGAAGAGGCAAATCAGTGAGCCTACAGACAGAATAGAATTCTCAATATTTTGTATCTTGGAGTATGAGCCGTGAGTTTCAACTGACTGCAATGACCAGATCTTCACCTAACCTCAGCTCAGCTGCTGCATACAACTTTGAACACCAGTGATGCCTTATAGATGGTGGAGAAATAAATAGGAACTACCAATCATCTTACTTTTATGACTTAATGTTCAAATGTAATTTTCTCTATTTACCACCTCTCTAACTTGAATGACATGATTTTAGAAGTTATAGCCTTCTCTCTGCAGTAGATGTGCTATTTCTTGAGGGCAAAGCAACTTGTGCCACTAAGCAGGTGCACAGCTAAATTTTAAAACACCTTAATTTTTCTTCCTGACTTCTGGTTCTTGTCCTTGATACAGTGAATTTTATTTATGGTTCTTAGAAGACATTGAGTCCACAAATGATTATCGCCAGATCTGTGGGATGTCTGTACTTGATAAGCACACATTTATGACATCTTGGCATTTGGGAATTTTTTTATTTGCTGGTGAGGCTGAAGCCAAGCAAGTAGGTTCCTAGGAGAGAACATGACCCGTGTCAAAAAACCATAAAATCCTACAAAACAACTTAGATACGCAGATGTTCTGATATATTTTTTCTGATATATTTTCCCAACTTTGCAAGAGAAGGAAATTATATTCCATGGGAAGATAGAAATATATGAAGACAAGTTTTAGAAAAGATGCAGTGAGTGACTATAAGAGGGCTAACACAGGCCAGAAAATGTAAGGTCGCATTTTGCATACTTTATTCTTGAAGAAAAGGACTGTAAATTCCATAGACTTCTCTTTGCTGTCTGGTGATAGTAACCTGAAAAATGTTTGCAACTTCATCAAATGAGCAGAATACTACTAAAGCTTAATAACATTAGGTGTTGATCCACATTCTGTACTTGCTAGTGATGATATAAGCTTGGAGTACCCACTGATTCCAGTAAAATTTTTCTATATATGCCTATACTATCAGAGTGAAATTCACTTTGATATTTACAGGCTATTATTTGGCAGAGCAGCTTAGCTTTAGCGTGACTTGTAACTATGAATGAAATTTATTTGTACATTTTACAAATTTTTAATTTACAATGCCAGAACATTGCACTGAATAGGATTAGCAATGCTAGGAAAAGCAAATGAAAGTCACAAAATGAAACAAATTAAATCAACAAGTAGAAAGATGGGATTGCAGATGCCGCAAGACTTATGGTTGTTCTACATTTATGTTACATTTATTCATGCTTAAAAATGCAAGTAGAGGAAGTAGAAGTTCAGTTGAACTGATTGCTTTACATCATTCCAATTCTTGATGATATTTTCACTGCAAAGCTATATTTTATTGACGCCCATTATTAAATGTATTGATCCCACCTCCCGTTTTGGGGGGTGGGATCAAGGTTTTCTTGAAGTGTCAGGTGCTTTAAAGAATGCAGCCCAGAAAGTCTGAAAGCAACTTCAAATTATTATTTTTTTGAATGAGTAAGAATTCAGTTTATATATACTAATTGTATATTAATTGTATAGTATATATGTTACTAATATAGAGTACATAATTATTTACGATGAATGCAATAGTTTGTAACATGTATGGCATAATGTTTAACCTACATTTTATATATTGCATAAATATATAGAGCATATGTTTGTATTTTATAGTGTGTATATTTAGCTATAGACACATATATGTTAAAAGATGTATCAAAACAAGGTTTCATTGTGCTGCTAAAAGCAGTGCATCAGCTCCTGGTTTGCAGCAGGGGCACTAATATTGTCTACTTCACTTACCTAGCTAATTGCTTAAAGAAATGTATCTGCTCTGCTGCTGTGGTGTGTGGGATGGTGTGAAAACAGGCTCTGCTGGACGAGCTCTGAGGAGGTAACAGATAGCACACCGCTGGGAAAAGAGAGCAATGGGCTCAGGTCCCCAGTGACTCCGTGTTTGGGGCTGCAGGGCACCAGGTCTGGCTCACCCCGAGCCAGGCACACAGGAAGCAGAAACTTCAGTGATGTGGCACCTGCAGGAGAGGGCTCCTCTTTCTGACCACGTGCAGACAACAAACAGTGCAGAACTTCCAGAGAAACACCTGCTGGGAGTGCACCTTCTCCTCTCCTTCGGACAATTGTCTATTCAGCTACACACTAGTAGTCCCAAGGAAACTTTCAGGATTGTTTCTTCATTGCTTTGGGCCTTCGTGGCCCCAGGGGGAGGTTGGCAGCCTCTTAGTGCTTTGAATCATTCTTCAGGAGCCTTCTTTCAGGCCTGGCTCTTTCCACTGGCTAAGCAGCCCTAATCTGGGTACTCTGAGTTATCTTTTTAATGATGCCTGCTGTGGACAGGCATCCAGTTTTGAGATGTTCAGCACTCGTATTAGGCAAGTAAAGTAGGCAGTCTGAATAGATGACATTGTGCCAGAGGACTGCACGGACAGCAAGTGCCAAGTTTAAGATTATATTCTACAAACAGGAAGCTTATTGCTGCCCTCTAACTCAGCAAGCCAATCGAAAACCAATTCCTTGAGCCAAAAGTGAACCAGTTCTACTTATTTCTAATTCCAAGTCCAAGCACAGAAGGGAAGTAATTTGTTTTGGACTTGGATTTTGAGATGGGAAAACTGACATACTGCATCTGGATGTGTACTTTACATATTTGTCATTTTATTTATGAAAAGTCATGGAATCTGAACAACCAGTTAGTGAATTGCTTGCAAAACTTGCTTTCAAATTTGTATGTATTTTATCAAAGTACTGAAGTATGGTTTTCAGCATGTTCCTTTTACCCTTTTCATTGCTTTGATTTATTCTGTAAAGAATTCTCTGCCTGTCCTGTAAAACCATGCACTTGAAAATGGTTTATAGGCATACTTTCAGTGTTAACCTTTTGTTTTCTGTTTTGTATGCTTATGACTGTCAATGCACATGGTGAAAATAAATGGTCTTCTTCAAAAGGGTCTCTCCTATTTCCATCCACAGTGCAAGCTTGACACTTCTGGGAAAGAGGAAGGGACAAGGAGGGAAATTAAACTGGAGCACACAATAATAAAGCTACTTTAACTCCTTTTCCCTTCTTCAGCAGGCTGAATCAATTTTCGCTGAACATTAGAGAGTCATTTAGAGGGGTCACCACGTACTTTTGAATAAAACTGGTGTTAGCTGGCCTTCTTCAGCTCTTCCTCTCAGTGCTGCAAGGGATCTACTATGGCATGTGGGGAGTGTTGCAATCTGAGCTCAGCACTGATTCCAGTTCTGCACAGTAGCATCTGGTATGGAGGTGCAGCTCCAGACTTTCCTACGCATTCCTCCCCTGCCTTTAAGTACAAAAACTGCTGTCCTTTCCTATTTAGAACCGTTCCAAAAGCTTTGTTTTCTTTTCCATGGGCAACCGTGTCTTTATTCTCGTGAAAATGATGTAGCTGAATTTGTAAACTCACAACCGAATTTTTATGACTGAACGGAGAGCTGGTTAATGCAGAAAAACTCTAAAGGGCGAATCAGGCCCTCTGATATAATCAAGAAATAATTTCCAAATGGAAAAAGAGTCTAATATTTAAAATTGTTTGCTGTAAAATTAAACATTTATAGCTTTCTTTCTTAACTTTCTAAACCTTTGCAATCCCTTCAAAAGGAATGTAGATGTGAACTGTTGCAAGCGAGTTTGAGGTGAAATAAGTTCCACCGTGGAATCCATAGCTGGACATTATATTGTTTGCTTTCTATGCAACAATTAAAAGGTTTGTCCTGTGGTTACTTTACTGTTCTGCTGCCTTTCTAATTTGCTGTTGTGGGAACACAAAACTATTTGTCCAGTTTGTCACTCAATGTGTAACAAAAAGCTTGAAATGACTTCTACTGAAAAAGCAATTACATCTCCAGCAGAAAAAACCCAAAACAACATGTATATGTCATGGCCTTTTTTCAGAAAAAGCTGCTTAATGACACAGGACATGTACATAAAAAAAAGTAATGAGTCTATTTTGCAGCCTTGTTGTACATTGAACTTCTCTCATTTCAGAATTCTTACTCCCTAGGAGCTTTTGTGTATGTGTGGGCGTGTGTGTGTGGGTGTGTGTGAGAATCAAAGGAACATGGTGTCCTTTGCTTTAATAGTTTATTTTATGTTATTGCTTTGTGTTTTGCAGTCCCTCTAGCCAGTCTGCATTTATGAACTGAAGAGAATAGGAGCCAGGAGCCTAATACTACAGTAAATTAGGTCTTGAATTTCTACTCAAATGATTTACTTTTGAATTTAGCCTTTATTATAATTGCTTAATGTACAAAGATATCACATTGGGAGTTAGAAGGTTTGCCTCTATCCTCAGCAACAAGAAAATGGTAGTCACGGAGTGAAGAAGAATATTTCCCTTTTAAACTGTTTGATCTGGGCTTTTGAGATGTCTCTCAGATCTTTATATGGTCTGCCTAAGACTTTCAGTAGTCCAGTTACTAGGGCTACTGGGATCTTTAATTCTTCATAGAAAGGAGCAGAATTATTTCTACCTGTAGAGAGTTAAAAACAGTGGCTGTGCTTTTCATATTCATTTGGAGCAAGAGACTGTTTATTTTACCAATATAAAAAAAAGCTATTCTTTCATAATTTTGTTTTCTACAGTTACTAAAAGAAAACTGGGTTACCAGAGAGGAAATTCATAGAGTTTACTTCTGCTGTTTCACAGTTTAGAAGACACTTACTCTGTGTTGGCAATATGATCAGATTAGACTTCTTCTTCTGTTCGTTTTCAGCAAATATAATAATATGTTTATGGGTCTGTGTTTATCCAGATTCCTAGGAATACAGCCTATTTTAAGGAAAACTGTGCTCTTGTGCAACTGAGAGGAATAGGACTACTCTAAATAATTGTGTCCTGTTTTTGTACTATAAATATTGTAAAATTAACTCTATCAAAAATTCACTGCTTTTGATCTTTCAGTGACATTGTGCATCCAGATTCAAATTTTGACAATAAATTGTCATGGATACTTCATATAAAAATGAAGTATCTTGTTCTTACTGCTAGAGGTCGTGTCAGCGAGATTTTTAGTTGTATGAGATTTTCAGGAATTGCAGTAACAAGTTTCTGCTGAGATGATAAATGATCTTGGTTAAAAAGATAGTATGGTCTCATGTAATAACAGAAACTTCCAGGTGCACTCTCAGGAGCACAGTCCCGGGCTCAAAACTAACTGTTTATGTGAGAATAGCACTTTTGCCTGAAGTGAACGCAGGTGTGCCTGCTAACAAATCCCCAGGATGTGTCCCAGGAAATCATCCTGGAACTCCAGAGAATGGCTTGAGTACTTGGATGCTTGGACTTTTGCTTTTTTGTAATTGACTTACCTTGGTGTTGGTCTGTTCTGATGGTCAGGACATCAGGGAGGTGAAATCACCCCTGCTGTGGAGGCTCCACACAAAGTTCTCAGGACACAGACACCTACATCCACAATGCCTTTATAACTTCCACTGGCTTAAATGCAGCCTAGATCCAACACACTGGGGCTAATAGCTGCTCATTCACTAAGCATCACTGGATTATTCCATTTTCTAGTTATTTCAGCCAAGACAAGCCAATCTGTCCACAGATGTCAGCGGCCTGAGATCAGCCCCACATTTTGCAGAAAGATTATCTAAGGTCATGGCTGTATTACTGATTTCAGGAACACTTCCTATGTCCTGGAACCAGGTGAATCTTCAGGCCCCATCCCACATGCCATAGTGGCAAGTTTGCATCAATCCCTCTACACTCAAAGCTTTTAATCGTTCTGTGGAGGTATGGCAAACTCTGGAGGGGAAGCTGTAACCTAAACAGCTGTTACTTGTGAATGCAGATGAACAAGAATGAGAAAAATGTCCAAACAAAGGTTTTCTTTACCATTCATTGGAGCAAGGTAAAGACTATCTCTGAGACAAGCTGCTGAGGAAATGTACTTAGCATGGCATCCATGCTGCCTGTCTCAGGTGATGCTTGGCAGTGGAGACTGCTGGAGTAAAGACCTTTCTAACGGGAGGTTTGAGTCGAACTGTCCAGGGTGTGATGGATGTGAGGCTGGGGTCAGTGATGAGAGATGAGGATCAGCCCTCAGGTGTGACCAGAAGCTTGGAATCCCAGGTCTGAAGTGGATGGTTGACAAAGAGTTGAGGCCTATGGCATGTGCCTCATCTGTGGAGGCTTAAGAGCAAGAGTGTTGTGAGACAAATGAGGAATGGCTGGTGAATTCCTCAGGGCTGCCTATTTCCTTCCAGACAAAAACAGGGGAAAGACAAAAACAGAGGGACAGACACAAAAGAGTTGCATTTGAATCTCACATTAGGAACTTGTGTATGCATGGCTGCCTTGCATGTATTTTAAAATTTTTTATGTAATTTAAATGTTTGTGGTTTAATTCACTACAATTCTTAAAAAAAGACTCTTAAAGAAAAAGTTGGGTTTTATCCAGTGACCTACAAAAATTAATTACTGTCTTTCCAGACATTCATTAAAAATTAATGATCAGAGTAGTCCAGTAACAAAACTCTTCTATTAAGAAGTAGATAATTTTTGAAAAGATACTTACCACAGATACTTACACTGCTTCTGAGGAGGGAAACAAGCAACCTGTTTTGAGAACTGCACTAAGAAATGTAAATTGCAGCAAACAATGCAGTCCCTCCTGTAAGCCTGATTCTGTGGTTTTTTTTTGTTTTGTTTTGTTTTGTTTTGTTTTTTAATGTGCAGTACACAAAGATCCAGCAGCTCCCTCCCTGCTCCTTGACAAGCCTCTGCCACCTGGAAGAGTGGTCCCCTGGTGTCCAAGCTCCCTTGGATCCCACTGCCTGCCTGGGGGCAGCTGCTCCCCAGTGGTGGCTGCACCCTGCACCCTGCAAAGGGCACACATCCAGGCTTGAGCTGAACTGTGCTCTTCAGCACAAAAGGAGAAAAGGATTTATACCTTTTTATAAATCAAAAGCCAGATACCAAAGCTCTTGTTTATGCTGGGGTAAGCCCCAGCGGCTCAGCAGGGCATGGATCTCCAGGACAGGTTTGCCTCTGACCCCTGGGCACAAGCCCTGGCTGCTGCTTGTAGGGGACCACAAGCCATCCCTGGTCCCTCCTGCAGTGCTCCAGCAGGCACCTTCCAGCCCTCCATCAACCTGGGACCAAGCAAGGTGGTTTGTTGTCCTGCAGGGCCCTCAGGGGAGGCGAGCAGGTGCTGAAGGCTGCAGCTTTGCCACCAGCACGAGCCTGGCTGGCGCCGCGGCCAGCGTGTTCCCTCTGGCCACAGTGAAGCCCTGCCAGGCTGCAGCACTGCTGCATCCCTGCATCCCCCGCTTCAGGAGCTGCAGTCCAAGGCCAGCTGTGCTTTCTCTGGCCTATTAAAGCATCAGCAGCCGGCCGTGTCAGCTCTGTCTGCTCTAATAAATTAAGCAGTGCCAGGGCGCATCACTGGACTTGGTTGTTTATATTGTTAAATTATTGAAAAGCCCCTTAGCTTGCTTTTGGCCAAGTAGTGCTCTCCCAAATGACTCTCAGGCACAGTCCAAGAAGATGGCTTAGGCCAGGGACTGCTCCCAAGTGTGATGCAGCTCTAGCCACGCTCTTTTACAGAGTAAGAGTCTTTACAGTGTGGACACTGGTTGTTCCATACCATTTGGTGTCAGTGTCATAGAGCAGCTTCAGGCAAGCTTCATTCAGAAATCTAGGCATGGCTTTTGGGTGCAGATATTCTTTTTGCCAATAGTGGAGCATGAGCTTAAAATTCCAGTCCTGAAAAATAACTCCATCTCTTGCAAACAATTGGGGGTGTTTTTTCCTCATTTCTGTTTGTTCCTAAAATATCTGTCCTATTTACTTTGATTTTTATTTCTAGCTGCTCATAGTGCTATTCTGTTTGTAAGCTCACATGGAGGCATTGACTTTTGTTCTTAATGTTTTAGGGGACCTCTTCCAGGATGGAAAAGTAAGCACTAAAGCTGCAAAAAGAATTTAGGTATTTTCTTCCATCTGAGTAAGAAATCCATAAATAATAGCTCTTTGAAAATCCTGTTTCAGGCACATTAGGTATTTATACACCCATTAGATATATATATATATATATATATATGCATGCACACATAGCATTACTTTTCCTTAAAGATGAAAAAATCTTATGGGCTCAATATTCCAATGAGCACCTTAATGTGCTTACAGATAGAGATCTAAGTTTTTCTTGAATTTCCTGCTTTTTATTTCTGTGTTAATTTATTTTTCCAGAGGAATAAATATTTCCCTGCAACACAGACATTTTTTATAAAACATACATTTAATTTATTCTCTGTTGATTCAACCCAAATGTTCAAGCTTTTCTTCCTTGGTTACTGTTTCAAGTCTAAAATGATCAGTGAAAATGGAAGACCTAACACCTGCTGTTTCTTGGACAAACTTAGTATCTTTCTGTATTCCAATCCAGAGATGACAAATAAGAGCAAACAGTTTCTGCTTGGGTCCTTACTCCCAGCTGGAGCCTCACAAGTGTGCATTTTGGGGCTGTGAATATTTTGATAGGGATTTCATTCTTATTTTAGGCATACAGTAAGAAAATTTTCAGCAATGGGAGAGACTGCATCTTGTCAAGCCACAGCAGAGCATTCTCTCAATACTCACATCTGAACTTCTGCCCTGACCGCAGAGGAAAAATTTCGTGGCAAAAACCCTGATGAAATCATCAAATGACAATCATGAGGTCAGCTTTGGTTTGCTACATTCCCCCAGGAGAAACTTGAGTCTGAGTAACAATTCTGGCGTGAAAGAGGCCACTTCCTGAAGTTTCCTTGGGTTCATTTTGTAAGCATAAGGCTTCTAAACCTACCCTCTTGCTCCTTGAGTTCATCAGCAGCTAACAGAAAGAGTTTTCAACAGCCTTCTGATTTTTTACCAGGAAGAAGTATCGCTTTTCAAGGCTGGAACGAAACATCTAATTTTAGCTTTAGATCTTTACTTATTTTCATATGATATCATAGATCTTACTTTAATTATGAGAGTGATTGAAACCTTCAGAAAGTACTCTCAGCTCTGTGGGTCTGGATTTCATCTTGTAGGGCTTCTGCCCTCGGCCATGGCAGCAGTGGAGTGCCACAGGAGGCAAAGAGCAGGAATGCTGCAGCAATGTTGAGCTTGAGAATGAGGGTCCATAAAGCTCACAAGAAAAAAACAAAGATGTGGATCTCCTTGATAGTGCACAATACATAATGAGACAAGTTGAAGATCTATGATTGCATGATGCTTTGTATTTGAACAAACAGCCAGTTTAGAATGAAGTGCTTGGAGGGATAACAAACAAACAAACAAAAACTAAAAATAGAAACAAATTTTGGCTTCAAATATGAAGTTATACTGGGGAAAAGATGTTATGCCTCTGATGACAAAGGGGAAGAGAAAGAAAGGAAAGAGACACAGAAGGCAGAGCAGAGGATTAAGAAGGAGTCATGCTCAACAGAAAATGGTGAAGTTGAATCACAAAGGAAATTCCAAATCATAGAATATGCTGAGTTGGAAGGGACATTCAGCTCTCTATGGAAAGCTCAGTGTTTGCAAAGAGGCTTCCAGCTGGGTAATGGGAGGGGAAAAGAGGAAATATATTTGGTTTAGATAATTCTGAGTATAAGAAACAGGTGTATGTATGATTTAGGCTGGAGAGAGCAGCAGAGCTTTTGGGAGGCTTGGAAAAAGAGCAATAGTTTTGGAGAGCAGAGATGAAGGCAGGAGCCTAAAGTTTCTTTCTTCCTCCTCCTATTTTTCACTTAAATACAGGACTTGTGCTTTCCCCTGAGATCTGCCAGGCAGCAGAGTATGTCCTCTGCCTCATGTGGTGACCTGCTGCTTCTCCAGTCCCTTAGAGGCATCCCCTCTGCTCACCTGATTGTGCCTCTTGTCCTCCTGGGCAGAGCAAACATGGGGCCAGTTGCAGATGCTAGAGGAGGGGCTAGAAAAAGCCACCTTCTCCAGCCTGTAACTCCTCCCAGAGGACCAGCTGGAGGTGTCTTACCTTCCACAAGTCATTTCTATGCCACTGGCTGCCAATGTGCCTTTGTCTGGATTTGAGTGCACCAGGGCAAAGGGAGTCATCATTGACTCTAGCAAGATCTGCCACTTTTTAGTGTGTAGGTGGGGCTTTTGTTTGGTTGTTTATTTGTTAGTTTATTTTCCTATCAGCAAGAGTTAGACTGCAGTTTGATGCTCAGGTGTTGAGAAATTTATTTGGTCTTAGAGTAATATAAATAGTTCCAAAATTCAGAGGAACACAGAATATGTGCTACAGAGAACTTTGTGATTAAGTTTTGTGGATCAACAGAAATAACTTACCAGGGTGTTTTATTGACTTAGAATTACTTTATTGTCCAAAGTAAAATCAAAGAACATGATGGTATTAGCAGAAAACAGAAAATGTATTGGTTTTCTCACTGCTTTAGCTTTACTTTAGAATTTTACTGTTTGTTTTGAACTTGCAAGATAACAGAGACAGTGACTATTGGAGACAATGAACTAACCCAGTTAGCCTTACATCAAGCCAATATAAAGCATCTGATGGTATTTCCATGCCCTGCAACATGGGTTTGGAAATATTTGAGTTTGATTGGACAGATGGCTTAAAAATAATACCATCTTTCTGTGTAAAAACGCTGCCCACCTTAATGCTGTTTTGATTCTTTTGAAAGTCTTTATTCAGTGTTGTTCCTAACTTTAGAAAACAAGGCCTTTTCCAGTTGCTTTTAACAGTTTTCATGACTCCTGCTAAACAAAACATCACTGTTTGGTCATTTGCCCTGAGTTTCCTTTGATTTGAGGTAACATGAGGCATCTATTTCTCCTTTAAAATGTCTAGATTTCTGCAAAAAACATTGTCAGCCTTTGTATTTCTGTTTATTTTTTTTTCTATTTGGTTATGCTTCTGTGCTTTAAGAAATTACAGTAATTAATTTGTTCTTTACAGAGATTGAAAACCTCTTTCATCTAAGATCTAAAAGACAGATTATTCTTTGCACTGGAAACTACGTCATGGACCAAGATGCTATTGTACTTGATGTTTTAAGGGTAGGCATAAAAATGGTCTTTGCCCAAAAGAGTTTATGACCCACGTGCAGGAGGAGAGGCAGTAGATAAAAAAATTACCTGGGCAGCATGAGGAACTGATAAAACACCATTGGTCATCATAGTAAGTTGGGCTTGCACACCTTTATGCAGAGAAGTTTTGTTTTCCCTGTAACTGTGTGCTTACAATATCTTATGACAAGGGGATTAAAAAATTCACAAATACAGTTCCAAAAGTTCCAAAACAAGTATGCATAGACAGAAGCAAAATTCAAATATTTCTATTATTAAATTTTAAACCTTCCAAATTGAGAGACTGTATCATTATGAGGATGGAATTCTGGCACACTATTCTTTCTTTTTTTTCTTTGCAGTGTAACTATTTTTTATTCATCCTGTACTTCTGATAAGATGTGCAAGCTCCCAGCTTCCTAATCAACATTTGCAATAGGTAGCTAAGAGCTGAAATCCAACAGAATCTGGCTTTTGATGGAATAGTGATTTCACAGTGCAGTGTGGTAGACACTGAGTGCAATGTGATTAAAGCCCCTCCTAATTATCTGACTAGAGGAAAGCTCTTAAAAGTGGTGATGTTCTTTGTCTCTCAATTAGTACTCTTAGTACAACCTGTAAGCTAGTGGGAAATAAGATCTAACAAAACACAGAGTAAGGCAATGCAAGCAAGACATGGCCTATACTCATGGCTTTTGATAATTTGCTCTTTTGCAGAGTGAATTACATGTCTGAAAGTTAGCATTACATGTCACACTGGTAATAAAGCTCGAATTAGGTAGATCTAGTCAAGTATTCAGAAAGACCAAAGTAGAGTTCAGCTGTTTTTTTCAGAGAAAGATGCCAGACAAGGCGAAATGCCAAAGCCAACATTACAGTCAGTCAAATCAGTTGATTGATGTTTCCCTGCTTTATGTGGGTTTGTTGTTGCTCCCTTAAGAATGATAAAATCTACCCTGCCTGGGCCACTTGGCTGGTGCTGTCTGTCTCAGGCACTTGCAGATCAAATGTATCTGGTGTGGTGGTGATGGGGCCGAGGTTCTTTTGAGCTACACTGGGCAATAAATCCACCACAGCTGCAACACAGCAATGGTGAAAGGAAAGTTAATACCCTCTAAAAACTAGCAAACCTGACTCTTTTGGAGAAGAATCCAAGAACCAAGAATAAAATGCCCTAAAGATTAGAGATGATAATAATTTAGTGGGTCGTCTAGAAAGAAAGTTTGGAATAAACATAGAAGAATTTGCTATATGGTTTCTAGTGACTAGAGGGAAAGAAATGCTTATAGTTTATATGGGATTAGTGGCAAATTTAGAGTGATATCTTTAACTTGCCACTGCTTGGGTGTAACTAAAGGAAACAGCTATGACTCTCATAGTTTTTCAAGTATACATTGTGATTTTTATTATCATAGCTACAGGATTGGCATCTCCCAAGATAAAAACTCCTGAATAAATTAGTCAAGCTTATGAACCTGGCTCACAGGTAATGACATCTTAGCTGTACTTCTAGATACAGATGATATTTTATCATCTGTAACTGTTCAGGAACACAGGCAATATTCTTTGAGGTACTCAATAACTCCAAGAGCTTGATTTTGTTCTGATTAAAAGCTATATCCTGATGTGACAAGCTGGCTCTATTGTCAGACATTGCAAGACTCACAATCGAGTATTTTAACTCCCTTTGAACTGGAAGACTCACTTCTTTTGGAATGAGATGTGCTGATCAAAATTCTGGGGTGCAAGCAGATAAAATTATTGCATTTTTCCCAATGCTCTTGTCTACATAGGGAAGGTGACAGAGCATTTTCCAGCTGATTTTTTCAAATAGGAAAGGGAAGCCATCATCCTCCAAACAGCAATGGTGTTTCTCTTGGTGAAGTCCCTCATGTGTGTAGGTCTTTGTCTGCCAGAGGTCCACAAGGTAACAATGAGAGGCAGAGCAGTGATAGCCCAAACAGCCTGAGTTTGTCTCGGTGGTGTATCTGACATGTCACATAGCATGGTGATTTATTAATGTTGCAGCACACATTGAAACAATTCAAAGTTGACTCTTTCATCTCAAAAGAAAAGATTTGGTCAGTTATCAGTATCCACTTGGAAACAGATGTTCTATAAGTGAGGCCAAGCTGTTTATGGATAGGCAGAGGCTAGTCTAATTACATTTTTGTTTTTGAGCTTGTCTTCTGTGGTGACTTGATCTATTTTGTCTACTTGGTGGGTGGTGGCATAGAGTACTTCCAGGTCTCAGTACAACATGGCAGGGTGTAATTTGTGTGCTTTACTGACCTGGATTACATAAAGAGCATCAGTTTTTTAAAGTGACTTGAAAGCACAGATGCTGCAGTGACAATTTACTGAACAGCTGAACATTCACAATGGTTTCATTTTCATCAAATGATGCTGAAATATTCTAGCTTTTTTTTTTACTTTTCTACTGCATCCTTTCCCCAAGACTAATATGCATGAAGAGGACTTCACAGAACATGAAAATGGAGCATCTGTGATAGCTGATCCTGAAGTCAGCAACCAAAGAGAAAATGATACTATCTCATCTCATATGAAGTGGACTCAGCTGAGAGAGCAGATTGATTTTTTATTTTTTTTTTTTTATTATAGCAGGTAATATTTTTCTTTAACACAATTTTTCACAGTGTAGTAGTTATGGAACTAGTGTATCTAGTAATTTCCAGAATGATGAGAATTGAAAACCAGTCAGATTGCATGCTTTGAATTTCTACTTGAATGTTTCTCCTTTTCTGGTTATGATTGCAGGATATGAAGGAAATGATTCACTGATATTTTTGGGAAGAGTAAAAGAGAAATGAGCACCTTCTCGGTGTCCTTGGTTTGCATGGTGCTTTTGAAGAGCAAACAGGGAGGTTCTTATGTCTGTATAAGCCAGGGACAGCCATCTGTGAGTTACCTGACATCACAGATCTGAAGACTCCACTGAAGAAGACACCAGGAAAAACAGGGAGGCATCAAAAATTTATGAAACGGGATGGAGCAATACCCAGAGTGCTTAGGAAATTATATTTACTCAGTACCTTACTGGGGAGCTTTTATTATAGGCCAAGACCCCAGAGAATTTCTGTTTGATTGAACTTCTGGAAACCTGTGTCATTCTGCATTGGGGCAAGTCAGTCCTTGGAGTGCTTTATTATAGGAAAAGGCTTGGGAAAACCTCCCAGAGAGCCACCACTCCAGTGATTTGGTTCTTGATTTATGATGTGCCAGCTCCATCTAAATAAGGTTGATGACATGCTGACCTGTAATGTCTGCAGAATCATTTAGGACTCGTGTGACTGACTGCTCCCTGGGCTGGTGTCTTCGAAAGGCTCTGTAGGGAACTTAGCCTGGGAAAATCCTTCTGAGGACATCTTTATGTCGACAATTCTCTGCACAAATATTTAACTTTGCTTACCACTCTCCAAAGAAATCTAGCTTTTCCTAGATGGTTCCACTCTTTTGGGAGAAACCTATCCATGTGGGAAATGGTGTTCTTGGATGGGTATAGACCATGAAGTCTGCCCTACTGGACTGAACTGGGTAGGATGGAAGGACAAGGTATGCACATGTTCTCTGCATCACTTACAAGCTGGTGCCTGCAGCAGTGATTGTCTAGTAATGAGCTAAATAAAGAAAGGAGTGTATCTTTGCTCATTACTTTGAAGCAATTGAAATTCATTTTGCTAATAAATTCATTATTTATAACTGTTAGAAGCCTAGAGAGGAGAGCAGAGAATGACAATTGTGAAGGTTTGTGAAGAAACATGGGGATTTTCCCAGTAGAAGTGGATCTAAACTTCCTAGTAGTTCAAGAAAACTATTCTGGGAGAAAATCTGTGGCTAGAGTGTTCTTTCTCTATGCCAAATCTACTATAGAAACTCTTTTTTACTTCTCACTGTGCTATGTGGGGCTTAGGGTCCCTTAGTGTCCTTAGTATCATCCTCACTGATTATTATTCTTGTAGGGATATTTTTATTCAGAACCTGTCTTGCTTTCCCCTCAGTAAGTCAGTCTGGGTCAAGAGGAGATGATGCAAGAGACAACATCCCCTTATACTTTCCTCCAGGAAATACCATGAGGGAATAAGTTCCCCGCCTCTTTCTGTTTTTCCCACCAGCTCTCTGACCTGGTTCATAAAGTGGTCCATGACCACTTGATTGGACACAGATGTGGGTCATGCCACAGAGAGTTTGGCATTTCATTAGTGGTATTTGTCCCAAGGGTCTGCAAATCTAAAGTAGGTCTCGGTTACCTTAATCCCCTCTCTTATGACATTTGACCCTTCCAGCAGCATTCTCTCTCTTTTCTGTACTTCTTTTTGCCCACTGATCAATAGTTATAATGTGTTGCTGATTTCTCATCATTAAATGCTGAAGGACACTACAACTCTGCCTTTTTCTCATTATCTCTGATTTGTACCATTTTGTTCTCTTCTATCCCTCTGCCACCTTCATTTTCTTTCTCTTCTCCTCCTGTGAGTTTCCTCTTTCCAAATGCTGCCTGACTTATCAGTGCAGTGTCTGCAGCCAACAATACTATTTGGATTTCCTTTGTTCTTTACAGACACCTCCTCTCTGATCTGCAGACTGGTGTCCTTGTTGCCTTCTTTCCTGTTGTGCTTGGCAGACTACAGCAAAACTCCAGCTGCGAGCCCGATTTAAGTTTAGCACCATGCTTATTCGTTATTCTTTCACTCTGGCTGCATCTCTAACACTGTACTCACTCTTGCCATTTTTTTTTTTAATTTTGTAGCTACTGTGCACCTGAGAGATAGAAGTGAGGTGTTTCTACACAATAATCCTATTATCTAGTGAAGTTTTATATGCCCAGCATGTTTTTGCTGAACAGCCTTTTTCTCATATCTTTCCTGGCTGTTCAGGAATGCTTCAGATGTCTTCTGTGCTTAATGTTTGCGGCATGCTTATCCTGGGAATGGGGCTGCCAGAGGGCACAGAGAGACTGGAGATGTCCAGGTGCTTCTTCTCAAACTGAATTAAATTAAAATACAAAGGATGTGTATGGAAATGGCATATAAATCACTCAGAGCCTTATCAAAGCCTGCAACCACATTGCAGTCAATTGCAGAATAAAAAAAAGAGATACATCTCACAAAGCAAGCTCTTGATTAAACCTAATCACACCTTTGCTCCTTGGTAAACGTGACATACAGGAATTCTAAGATTTGCCTAATTGCATTTGGATTCAGATGCGTCCTGCTTCTCTCTGCCCTTAGCTTGCTGTTACATGAGTTCTAAACCCAGAAAATTTCATGGGTGGGATGTGGCTACTGAGGGCATTCTGAAGCTAAGGAACAGGTAAAGGAACATGTACCCTCTCAAGTAACTAAACATGCACGTGTATGTGTATGTGTATGTGTATGTGTATGTGTATGTGTATGTGTATGTGTACAATGTCCATAAGTCTGTGTGTCAGTATGTCTGTGGGACTGATTGAAGCACAGGAAAATGGATGCCAACATTAGTTTCAGGCAGGCGAGGTTGGTGGCAATCACATGGGAATTATTTTGTTTATGTTTACAGACTGTCTAGGTATCTCTGCCACCTGTTGCTCCCAAACACTCAGAAAAGTGGCCTACATATTCTTCTGGCACAGAAATGACAAGTGAGGAAGAGGTCAAAAAAGGTTGATAAGGTGTCACAGTCTCCAAATGACTTGTGACTGTTGAAACACAGGTCCTTATTTAGAAGATTAAATGAAAAACTTGTTGGGATCTGTCATGAGAGTTTTGTTTTTTCATCATCTGAAAGAGGATTGTGGCCATGAATGATTGATTTGAAATTTTGCCAATATAAAGAATAATTTCATATTGATACTGACATTAATGTTAGCAACAGTGACAGTGACAATAATGATAATAAAAACATTATTATAATAGTAAACTTGTGACAAGTACTTTGTGTGTATGTTACAGGATTTGATGCAGGAATTGTCCTTGTAAAAGGCCATTTAAGTATTTAAATGTCAACATGATTTTTTAAAGGAATGTGACCAGAAAGACGAATGTTCACTTGATACAGCAGATAAAATTGATAATTATAACAGGTAGTACAGGACACTTTAAACAGAGACCTGTTTGCAAAATGTTGACAACAGTAAGAAATCTAAACCCTCAACTCCAGTTGTTTATTGTTACCTTAGGCATAAAGTGCAACAGCAATGATAAACCCCTCTTTAAAATGATCTGCCTGTGAAAATGCAGTTAGGCTATGCTGAAGAAATAAACTTAATTACTGTTTAAAAGCTTGCTTTTGATAAAAATATGTATTTTCAAAGAAGTCTACGGTATTTCTAATTGCACTTTGATTACTTTTTATGTACATTGGTGTAATCCAGTCACATTTCCCCTATATTTTTTTAATTAACAAAGGCATTTAATTAACAGTGGCATTGTTTTGTCAATTCTTCATGGCCTTTGAGGTTTAAAAATTATAACAAGGAAAAAGAAATTCCATAGGAATGTGCTCCTAACAAGAATTAGACTTAGTTAAAATAACTGTTGATATTGGTTTGACACACCTTGCTAGAAACCAGACAAGTTTCTAGCAAGATAAAGAAACAATTTGGTGCTTTAGAATGAGAACACCCATTTTCTTGATTTAGATGATAAATTAACCATCAAGATGATAAATTAACCATCAAAATGATAAATTAACAATCTTCTGTCTATGCAGTAGCACTTTGTTAACTCTTACTTTAGTAAAAGTGAATATTGTGTCAAGATAACAAGTACAGACTTCCTGAGATAGAGCAAAGTACATTCATCAAATGTCTATATACTTTAAACAAGGTCTATGAGAAGCAAGATGGTCTATTCCTCTCATTATCATCTGCTCCATCTAATGTTGAATGATAGAATTCTAATGATAGAATCATAGAATGATGAAAGAAAATTCTGTAAAATGGAAAATGAAAGGCAATTATAATGTAAAACATAAAATGTTTTATAAAATATATTTTAAAAATACAGCAGTAAGAAAAGCAGACAACTTTATCATCTAAAAATTGCCTATTTTCCTCCAATATATTTTTTATATCTCCTTTATACTTAAACTGACACGATATAGTATTAGTTATGTATATTTTTGGAACACAAAAAGTATAAATTTCTTTCAGTAGAGGACCAAAATATGTATTTCAAAATCCAAGTCCTTTAAACAGTAATATGTACAGTAAAATGCCATATTTCATATCTTTAATCTATATTCATTTTCTCTAAGTCAGGAGTCCAGGGGATTTTGTCTCTGGAAAATAGAGCAGATGTTTCACTCACACCTAGATAAGCCAAATTTTAAAAGAAGCAATTGGAAGGCAAAAACTTTAAAGATTTAAATTCACATTAATACTAGGAAAAGGAAAGAAGTATTACTTTGTCTATTGCTTTGGATCACATGGAAAATCTCCAGAGATGACTGAGATAAATTTCTGCAGGGAGAGTGTCATTTGTCACGGTTTCTGACCTTTCCCCCCCTCTTTCTTGAAATCCCTTTTTAATATCCCATTAAAAAGCATGAAGGGTTTATTCCTCATGTTAGCAGACCAGTCTGTACTCAGTACAGCCCCACAGGACCCAGAAGAGCACCTTGAAGTACATGGGGCTTGAGTCATTCATCTGCTATTAGCAGGTAAAATTGATGGTTTCATTTTACAAAGAAAAGTTTTTTTCTTGATGCATGCCATAAATATACTGGTGCTGGAACAGTGCATTCCTCTTAGGAACAGAAAATATTTGGCTCATCTTAATTTCAAGAATGTGATATTTTATCTTGAGATACAAATAGGACTTGGGCTGCAGTATCCCATTACAAACTATAAAAGCCACAGCTTAAAGCAGATCGATTTCTCTGCATCTTAAAATACAATCTCCTTGACAGAAAGGTGGCTGCTTCTGTAGACCTGGAAACAAGCCTACCTAATTTTTATAACTGCCTGTATGTGTATAAATATTTCTGTTTTAATATGCTGCCCCAGGCCTTAAGGTTCATATTCTGCTTATAGACTTATTTTTCTAATTGCTGAACAGCAGAAACTTTCTGTGATTCACTTGGAGTGGGTAAACGCTTTCAGAATAGGTTTTTGTTATGAGTAATGCTTTTAGTGCTGCACTTAAGACAACAGTCACATTGGGGATATAATTTCTTAACTTGTTAATTGTTTTCTTTTTTGATAACATAAATTTTCATAAAGTTTGAGTAACTTCAGGAGAAAATCAGGGGGGAAAAAAGCCCAAGACAAATCCCAACACCCTTTCTCTGGACTATGTGAAGAGCAAAATTCTTCAGAGCCTCTAGGGCTGATTGCAATAGTGGGCTTTGAATGTGAATGCCATTGTTAAGCATTCTGTGTTTGTTTTGTAAATGCATTTTGCTTAGATATAGGTAGAAAATAAATTTTGAACTGTAAGACTTACCTTTTTGCAATACTTTGGAGGGGGAGCTGCCCCACTCAGTTTGCAGGAGATACCATCCTGAAAAACAGCCCTGACTTCTTTCCAGTGAAGCATTGAAAAGGGTAACAAAGAAATCCTTACATCTACAAGCAAGGGCAAAATAAAAAGGGAACCCCCAGCTTGTTCCAATGCATACCTTTTGCAGCCATGCCTTCAGGACTACTTGTAGGTTTAAATTCTTAGAAACTTGAAACAAAATACTTCTTCATTTGGATTATTGTAGCTGACAGACTGACAAGGAGACAACTTGTATGGTGCCTCTGAATCCTTCGCACACTGAACACAGAGAGCTGCTGGGGAGAGGGAGTTGTCATGCAGGATTTGTGGAGTTTTTGGTGGAAAATGCACAGTCATTGAATTTAATAACTTTATTTGGCTGTGGATTTTGTTTTGTGTAACTTTTTTCTTTTGTTTTGTTTGTATTTTGGATTTTTGTTTGTTTTTGTTTTTAATAATAAGACTACCTTTTACCCTAAAGCAGAATGACCTGCTGGAAACAGCATATGGTTTTCTTTGTATCAGACACAGGATGTGGTGTATTACCTCTGAAGATAAGGGCTACACCATCAGCACTGTTTGGGAACATAAGTGAAAGTCTCCTTTGATAGCAGAAGATAGAGTGCTGTAGTTTTTGGGGTTTTTTTAAATCAAAACCCATCTGCCATTTCTTTTGAAGCATAGGGATGCTCTTTTTCTGTTAGCAACAGTTGTGATCAGGCTGCTCTGCCTGGGCCAGCATCCACTGCCAGCACGTGACTGCCCAGCAGAGCCATGACACCTCTCCTGGGAGTGGAGTCATCCTGCTTCTCTAGAAAACTCCAGTCAGGGGACATTTTATCAGGTATTAAAAACTGTATTGGATGCAGTTCTGATGACTTGAATCTCAATATAAAATGCTTATCAAGGGGCAGATTTCAAGTTGGATTACTTGTTGATTAATTAATTTTCCTTAATTTAATTAATTCATTGCAATAGGAACAGCTGCTAGACTTCACAAGGGCTGGATTTGTTGTTGTACTGGAATATATTGCAGTATTTACCCTTTGCTCTAACACAGGACAGAGAGTATTTAAATGAGTCCTGTAAAAATGAAAATGTACTGCATATAAGACATGCAGTTTCCAAAGAAGCAATTTTTTGGAAATTCCCAGGAGCAGGATATGAAAAAAATTGAAACAAAAAAAGCATGTGGCATTTAAAACTCCTTGCATTACTAAGTCAGTGCTCTCCCATCTCTGTAAAACAGTCTGAATTTCCCTGCTCACCCCTCTTTTCCTGAAACAACCACTGGGCAAAATAAATCACAGAATTAACTATGTTGGAAATTACCTTGGAGAGCATCAAGTCCAGCCTATGATCTAACACTTCTTCATCAACTAAACCAAGGCATTGGGTGCCAAGTCCAGTCTCTTTAAACACATCAATTAACAGTGAGTCCACCACCTCCCTGGGCAGCCCCTTCCAATGTCCAGTCACTTTTTCTGTGAAGAGCTTTTTCCTAATGTCCAGCCTAAACTTCTCCTGGTGCAGCTTGAGGCTGTGTCCTCTCATCCTGTCACTCATTGCCTGGGAGAAGGGACCAACCCACACCTGACTACAGCCACCTTTCAGGGAGTTGTAGAAAGGGATAAGGCCACCCCGATCCTCATTTTTTTCATTCTAAACAACCCCAGGTCCCTCAGCCGTTCCTCACAGGATTTGTGTTCCAAGCCCCTCACCAGCCTCGTTGCCTCCTCTGGATGTGCTCAAGCATCTCAACATCCTTCCTAAACTGAGGGGCCAGAACGGGACACAGCACTCAGGGTGTGACCTCACCAGTGCTGAGTACAGGGGAAGAATGACCCTGCTCCTGCTGGCCACACCATTCCTGATCCAGGCCAGGAGCCATTGTCCCTCTTGGCCACCAGGGCACTCTGCTGGCTCATGTTCAGTCACTGTTCACCAGAACCCCCAGGTCCCTTTAGCTGTCCAGCCACTCTGTCCCCAGCCTTTAGTGCTGCATGGGGTAGTTACAGCCAAAGTGCAGGACCCAGCATCTGGACTTGTTGCAGCTCATATTGTTACATTCAGCCCATCGATCCAACCTGTCCAGGTCTCTTTGCAGAGCCCTCCTACCCTCCAGCAGACTGACACTTGCTTCCAGCTTGGTGTCATCTGCAAATTTACTGATGGTGGACTCAATCCCCTCAACCAGATCATCAATAAAGATATTAATCAGGACTGAGCCCAAAACTGATCCTCGGGGGACACCACTAGTGACTGGCTGCCAACTGGATGTGGCACCATTCATCACCTGGATGCTCTTTCCAACATGCCTCCATGTGGCTGGAAGCTGGCTACTTTCTCTTGGATTCCTTATTCCAGCAGTCATCCAGGATGAGCTAAAACACAGATTCCAGCCACTTGCCTCTTTTCTCCTGATGTCATAACACTTGTCTGTGCCCATCTTGCTCCTCATCCTTCTCTCACATCCTCAGTTGCTGTCCCTCCAACTGCAAAGTGCTCAGGAAGCCTCCTCAGGTGCCTACCTGTGAACTCATACACCTTACTCCTAGTACAGGAGCAAAGGAGGGATCATCTTTGGGTTCAATTTGGCCTCTCTTCTGCAAGGACTCCCCCAATGAATAGGGGTTTTCCAATATGATTGGTATCCTAAATCTCTCTTCTGTGTGGGTTCTCTGTTTCCAACTAAATAGTCTCCATCAGAAAGGTTCAGTGTTCATCACCTTAGCAGAGGGTCTGTGATTTAGCAAGGACAGGTTTTGGATGGCTTTTCATCTCTCAGAGGTCATTGATGAGTGTTTTTCCTACACAGACCCTTGTTTTTTTATTTCACCATATATCTGTGACTTTGCTGGCTGCCTGGCCAGGGGAGCCTGGCATATTCCTTTATGTCTGAGGCAGTTCTTGTGTTAAGCTTTTCTTGCATTTCAAATATTTATGCAGCATCTCTCAGGTGAATATGTTCATGCTGTCTTGGGTTGCATCTCCACCTCCTCTACAAAGGCTGTTTATGCAAAATTCCTCCTTGGGGAAAATCCCCCTGTGCTGAGAAAATTCTGAGCTCCCTCCGCAGGTTTTATTTCAGTTATAATATGGATTTGATCAATCTCCTGTGCAATGGCTGTCGTGATCAGGGATACCCTTGTGAATACTATGAATGCTCAACTGTTTTATCTGATTTCTCCTTGGAGACCATCTTTGCTGCTCCTCAAAGCTATACTCACTGTGATAATCCTCCCAATACCATACCCTGGGGAATGTTAATTTTCAATTGTTTCAGTAATTTGTGTATTTGTGTTTTAATTGCATGAAAATTTCCTCTTGTACGTCCCAGTTCTTTTTGCTCAGTGTATGCACACAGTGAAGAACCCAGATTTCCATCAAGTGCCAGTCAAAGGAACTGCAAAAACATATGTGTCCAGAAAATTTTCCACCAGTCCCTGCACACCTACTTATCCAAATCCATGCAGGCTTCACTGATGCTCAAAATACTCCAGAAAAATCAGCAAATGAGATAAGAAGAAACAGGGTGTACTTCCAATTTCAAGATGAAGTCTCAGGGAAAAAAAATGGCATGGTTACTGCTAGAGAGTATTTATGATCATTAACGAAAACAGTAGGAGGCTGAAGAAATTTGACTGAGTTTCTGCTGCAAGTGGAGAAACAGCCCTAAGCAACCCAGAATTCCTTTCTTACCTCATCAGGGTATCACTTTCATAGTCCACAAATTCTGTATTCAGCTTCTGGGATTCTAATCTTCCCAGTCAAATGTCACAGCTAATTTATTCCCACAATTTCACATTTAAACCAGTGTCTCAGCAGCCAAACAGTGCAACTTGAGCTTGGTTTGCATTGAGGGGCTGTTGAAGGGGTAAGGGCTGGTTTTGGCAATTTGCTGAGATAACTGGCATGGGGGCAGAGTTGATGAGGCACAGATTTTTTGGGTTTCTAGAAGGAGAATAGGAGGTCTGAAAATACAGAAACAGGGATGGGTCCATTACCAGCAGTTATGCTGTAGTGCTGTTTATGCAGCCTGATCAGCTGTAAAATTTTGGGCAGTGACTTTTTGAGACTATTAACCTTTGGTATCTATAATGTGAACTTGAGCTAAGTGTTTAAATGTCTTTGATGATCAATGGAGGAAACAGGCATAACTGGGTCAAGATTAAAAGTGTGCATTGCAAATGTCCAAGGACTGTTGGATAAATCCCTCTGGCTGGTGTTTTTACCCACAGATAGTCCATCCTTGGTTAGAAAGTAAAAAGCTCACCTGGGCTGTGAAATAGCCCATGTATATTTATAACTGTATCTGTTTTATAAAGACATCAGAGAATGAATGCTCTGCTCCCTGGACTTTTGGTGTAGTTGTTGTGCATGATTGGTCAGATGACCAACTTTGAGTGATCACTCAAGCATTTAAAAGAACAGTTTATGGAAAATGAGATGCTCTGATGAAGAATACCCTTAGGACAGAGAGTTGACATAAACTGAACAAGCAGCCCAGCTCAGTCTCACCAAGCTGTGCCAATTCCATTTAACCCTAGAGGGTTGTTAAACTTGGGATCAGGAGAGATGTGGCTCAGGGTTGTTAACCAAAGCTGATGTAAGGTGAAGGGTGGTGTCAAAACCAGGAATCCAGAACACAGTAACAAGATTGTGTTAGAGAGACAGAGACAGATCCACTTCTGCCCTTCTTTCACTTTTTTTCCAGATGTAAACATTGAGCTGAAAATTTTCTTAGTTTCTCAGCTCTTCACTCTCCGCTATTGCTCACCCCCACTTTGCTTCCCTGCCCTTCTTTTTCACTGGGTTCTTCCTCTGGTACATAAAGATCACAGAGGAGCTGAACAGATGGAAATAATCTCAGCATTTCTGGTCTGTTCAGTCCTTCTGTGGTTTATAAACAAGCATTCAATAAGGCTTCTTGAGGAACCTGGCACAGACCACCCATCAAATCCAGGTTTCTGTGTAAGTTCAGACAGACCCCTGCCTACACCACCCTGCCCTACCCAAATCCTGCACTAGGCTGGGTGTCTCCCTTTGAGCCACCTGCTCCCTGGCACAGCCAGAGTGTAGAGTCTGCTGTTTGTGTAAATCTCACTCCCCTTTAGTCCCTGCTGCTGGGCACAGTCCTGGGCAGTAGTCACAGGAATCATTTCTAAGGCACCTTCATTTGAGGTTGTCCCAGTTAGTGCAGACATCTTTGGTACAGCTGCCAAAATTCAGTAGACAAGGAGAAAATAACACTGACTGCCTTAAATGTCATGGGAGACTAACCCATAGGGCGATTTTTCATTTAATCTTTATTCTGTCATTTGTGTTACCCTCACTGAACCTGATGGAAAGTGCAGGCATTCTTGCTCAATTTAAAACCAGGCCACTGTTATAGACACAAGGGTTGGAATAGATGCCTTTATATTCTTAATAAATCTAAACTCTTTTGCACTCAATGAAAGTGTTCTTGTTGACTTTTTAAAAAAATGCAGTTGCAGTTGCAAAAAACATGCAGGCATTAGAAACGCAATATAGGAATATAAATACTTATCCCATAAAGATTTTTTTGTATTATTTTTCTTTCTTTTTTTTGTAATTTGTTTTGACAAAAACAAAAACAACTTTTGTTGGTATTTAATAAGTCTAAATTAAGCTCATTACATAAAGTGAAGTTTCACGGAGCTCAAGTGAAGCTCTTCCCATTTTGGGAGACTTTACCCTACTGGATCTCAGCTTCAGTCAAGTTCCTATTCCTCTTGGATCTTCTGCCACTTTCTCTATACCTTCTCTTTAAACAATTTGTCTTTTTCATAGTCCTCCTGGTGTTTCATAACCCTTAATGTAAAAGAGTCTTTTGTCTATTTCCTTCAGTGGTGATTAAAAGCATCTAAATATTTAGCTCAAGTATGTGTTTTAGATCCCAAAAGTTAATACAGTTAATAGATCTGTTGACAATTTCCATGTTTTAGATCCCAAAAGTTAATACAGTTAATAGATCTGTTGACAATTTCCATGTTTCACCTTTTCCTGGGATAGCTTTACTATGGCTATCATTTCCCTCATGCATAGGTTTATGCAACACGTAGTCTGCAGGAGCTGAACCAGTGTGGAACCTTCAGCATCAGCACTGGGACAAATCACACATCCCTCTCTGCACAGTTTCAAGTGCTTTCTCCTTCTCTCTGTCCTTCTTGGTGTTGTTTCACAGTTCTTTTCTACTCCTGACTTGGAAACCGACTACCTCTTAATACTTCCATGGAAAAAGGAGAATGAGAATGGATTAGCTTGGTTGGTTGAAGTTTGATTTGCAGAGGGAAAAGCAGCATTTGCTTTGTTTGAAAGGGTAGTTCCAGGTTAAAAAATGTCCCTTGACAGCTGAAGGGGAGTTCAGCTGACAACAGCCTTCTGTATCAGTGCTTGTTGTCCAACCCTCTGTGGTCAAAGGAGAATAGTGAGAAATCCTAATCCTGAAGGAAGTATCTAACACAGATGATGAAGATCCCCAAGTTAAACTCGTGTTGAAGTCTGGAGTTATGTGAGATCCTACCACCTCAGCAGTTTTTTACTGTCTAAGAGAGGTTGCATTCTAGAGGAAATTTTTAAAGTAGTAACTTCAACAGCATCTCAGCAGGCACAAATTCCTTCTTATTGGTTACCCTGTTGCTCAGTGTTTGGATTTCCCTCGGGCTAGACAAGCAGTTTCATTTTGCCTAAGGTAAATCTCTCTGTGCAGCTCTAGTGCCTGCTAGTGCAGTCCTATAATGCTGCCTAGAAGATGTTGATGATTTTCCTCTCAGCACATTGAGTTTAATTCCTTCACCCTCTGTCTGAACTTTGTCCAGACTGAATCAAAGTGCTGCCTGCTTTGTTTTTGCAATCTATGGTTCCTACGAAAATGATATTTTGGGGCAAAGTTCACTCAAAATGTAACATTCAGAAGTTTTTATGGAAATTGTCAAAACCACTATGGAGTTCTTTCCTAGAGGACTCAGCCTAAATGCTCATGTTTTATTGGAGCCTTTCAAACAAGTGCTTCTCATGCATAGTGCTGCTTGCTGAAAAGGACATCAGAGTCACTAGAGGAAAGGAAAAACCAAATTCTGGGTGGAGAATGAAGGAACCCTGCTGATTTTATATGTTTTAAACAGGGTTTAGCATAATACTGCTGGCAGAAATATGTTCCTCAGAATGGTGGAATAAAATCAAAGTGAAGTCTTACTCCTCTGGCTGAAGGGGCAGTAGGAAATAACCTGGTACTGATAGAGAAAAGAAAATACAGATGAACATGGGTTATCCTTTTGCCTTAAAATCGGAAGCTGGGTACTTTGCACTTGCCTTTTCTGTTACATGGAATTCCTTATAATTTACCTGCTTTCAAAAAATAAAAAAAATATCAGTTTATTTTTTCTAGGCATGAAGTGCATGGGCAGGAAGGTACTAAAGTAGCACCTGTATTCCTGGCAAGGTCTGAAGCCAGCAAGTAATATATTTTCCAGCTCAGCCACCAACTTGTTGAAGAAGCATGGGGAAATGTAGCTGAAGAGAGGTTAAGTAGGGATACAATACGTTTGTAAAACACTTGATAGGTGTCTGAATGCTAATAGCAGATTGCTGACAGCCTGTGGCTTAGGTGGCCTCCTCTTGCTTTCTGCCTGCCACCACCTTGCGAGAGGGATCTTGTCTCTGCTAAGAGAGCAGCTGAATAGCCTCTTCCCTCTTGCCAGATGCTTTTATTCTGCCTTGAGTGTTGCAACTGGAAAAGTAGAAAACTTTTGTGCCTTTTGGACAGGAGAGCTTATCTCTTGCCAGCAGCTCAAGCTATGCATTATACGATTGGCCCAGTACAGTGATCTCTAGAGGAGCAGGGGAAGTTGTTTAACCTAAAGCTGACCAGAGAAAAAAAGTTTTCCCAGATTTTGCAAGTGTCTGTATTGCTCCTGGCTCTGTCTGTGCACAGCTATAAACATCTCTGTTTCTTAGAAAGGCTACTGTAACTTAGAGGGGTGAGATTGGGAAGTCACATTCCAGTGTGAACTCAGATATGGACTGACAAATCCTGAGGTCTGTTTTATTTTACCCTGTCCCTGTGTCTCTCTTGAGTATCATCCCGCCCAGCTTGGATGAGCCAAAGTTTAGCTGGATGACCCAATTTGTGTTTGTTTGTCTCTGAAACACCCACAGAAAACTCATAACAAGCCTCAGAGCTGACACACTGTGAACACTTTAGGCTTATCCTCCTATTTTTCAGGCAGGACTTCGGAAGAGTTTGTATATTTGTCCAGCCTGGCACATACCTGGGAAACTCTAGACACATCTTGAGCACACGTGCTGGATGACTGTGCACTGTAAGGACAGCAAAGCTAAAACTTGCAGTCGACATCAGACAGCCTCCAAGTGTGGTTTGAGCAGCTCTGAGCTGCTGGATCTTAAATCCCTATGTGCTGAAAGCACAGGCTCACTGTGCATGCACTGACCATCTACAAGGTAGAATAGTCACATCTCCAAAGCCTTTGATTTGTTGCATATGCTCTGCAAAGGGCTTATTCATAATTCTTAGCAAATGTTTGCAGCACCTAGCTGTGAAGGAACACTGGCAGCACAAGGACTGTGGGTAGAGACAGCACACTGTGCCAGATGAGCTGCCACAGCTGAGCAGCTTTTTCAAGCAGGTGCCCTTCTTGGCTACTAGTGTATATTAGCCAGAATACAGGGAGCCCCGGATTAGGATGCAGATTCCAGCACAAATTATCTGCATATTTGTCCAAAACAAATATTTAGTTAAAGGAGTGTAAAAATAATTAGAAGCATGACTGTCTATTTTAGCTCATGCCCATTACCAGTATAATGAGGACTGATGTTACTCAAGTATCTAAATTCCTCTGAGTTTTTGTTTCCTTTTAAAAAGCCTTTCTATATATTTATTTTTGGAGCTTTTGTTATAAAATATTGTTTGCCAGCTCTAGGTGAAAAACTCTCTTTAAAGATTATCCATTTACAAAATCACATATCGATATTTCTGTATTCTTATCAGGAGGAGAAGGGTACTGTGTATTTGCTCTACTTTATCAGCAGAATCATAAACCAGCAGCTTTTATTAAAGCTGAACAAATACGCTGGCAGTGCTGCAGTTTGCAATCAGACTTTAAAGTATTCAGCTGTTGGTTTTATTGCTGAGACCTCAGCTGAATAGAAATCTTTATGAAAATTTCTATATAGAGAATTCTAGACTCAAGTTCACTGACACCCAGTGTCAGAATCCTCTAATGCCTCTAACTACAGAGACAGTCAGCAAACATTGCCTATCATCTCATGGAAATCAAGTGTGTACCTAATTTCACTGTTAATTACTATCACTAAGGTAGGTGGGTTACATGGAGGAAAGCCAGAATTCATTTATGCTAATTTTACCATCAGCTCTTTGTTCTTTTCTCCTGTCATTTAGGGATATCCTATCTCACAGTACACCCTTTCCCATGAAGAAGAGGTAAGGAAAGAATTAGTTAAGTATCATTTCTCTTTAGGCAGGTCTTTATCTTCAAGGATGTCACCTGATTTTCTGCCCAGGTTAAGATCTCTCTAACCTTCCCTAAAGGCTGCTGTAACAGTAGGTGTCCATTTATCCATTGTTCTCTTGGAAACAGTCCTTTTAGGAATCTCCTTATTCATTCAGGCTGTTCAAATAATTGCCTATACTAATATATGGATTATCTAGATTGTATTTCATTGCATGCTTGTGTCTCACATCCTTACAAACAAATCTGCTCTGACAGGAGATAAGTCAGGAGGCTATTTTTAACACATCTGAGCAATTGACTCCCCATGGTACTTAGAAGTTATATTTATCTATCTATCTATCTATCTATCTATCTATCTATCTATCTATCTATCTATCTATCTATCTATCTATCTATCTATCTATCTTTCAAGCAGCCAGGCTGCATGTAAATGTTGAGAACTGGGAGTGCTTCTCCATTTACGTATACATACATATTCAGGTGATATCTCAGCTCCATCTCAAGACCACACTAAAATATATATTCCTTCCTCCTTTTCCCTGAGGGTTATTTTGTAAGAGAAAGGCCTTTTCTCTGTACAAGTGGAATTAGCTGCGTAATAGGTTTTGAAATAAGTCTCTAATCTTCCACAGCCAAGGAATAAATATCAGTATTGGATAACAGTGCTTATAATTTTGTATTAGTATGATATATTTCATTCTATTGTAGTGATTGTTATTATTTTTTAAAATTGAAGTATTTCTAAAGACAAGTTGATTATATTATATTTTTCAGAGTAATTATCTCTCACATATTAATGACATTGAGTTTATCCCAGCTTGTATTTTGGGTGTGGAAGATTAGATCCTCAGGTTTTTCTAAAATTGACAGAAAGATGTTGTTTACTCTCTCCACAGACCTGTACTGCTGGTTTTTTTGGATATAAGAGAGAAGCCCAGAATTTAGCCTGAAGTCTAAAACCAGGGCAGTTGTTTTTACCTGGAAGCTTCTGTATGTTTGGAAATATCATATACTGTCATGAAATGTATAACAAAGCATGGAAAGAGATATTTATAACAATGGATTTACAAACCTTATAGAAAATAATAGAAACAAATATAGGTAGGAAATGTGTAAACATGTGTGAGGAGCTGCCCTCCAGCCATACTAGCTGTTGGAAGAATATAAACAAAATTTAGATATTTAAGTCATGGTTTTGGCTCACCTGTGCTGGATAAATAAGCATTTCATTTGGATGGAAATACCATCACTTATACTTAGTGACTTAGTGTGTGCACATTCCTCTCTGCTCCTCAGAGCTGGTAAGATTATGAATTTAGCTGTGACACTTTCAAATTTGACTTGACAATCAAACAAATAATATAATTTACCAGCTTCCCACAGACCAAGAAAAATATGCAGAACCATTTAATTGTTTTAATCAGATAACATCAAGATATTATAATGTAAAATATGCTTTCTAACTGTAACTTAAAGGAATGGTAGTTTTCGTGTTTTACATGCTAAGCAAAGTGAATCACACAAAGGAAATATGATTTTAATAATATCTGAAACAATATGGTCTAAGTCAGAAAATAATGGAAAATTGAAATGACTCAAATGAATTTATGTGGGTTTTGAAATAATGCTTTTTCTTTTTTAAATTGACATATTCATTTGTCCATTGGTTTTAGTCTAGATAATTTTTTAATGTAAGTTTTGACCAGTGCTCTCTGAAAAAAAAATCTCCACCCTGTTCTTAACTAGTGAAAAGAATTGCTCTGAAAGTCACATGAGAAACATTCAGTAATTTTCTTTGAACTCTTTTGTCACTGTAGGTATGTAAAGGGTAATTTAAGTCATCCAGCAGATGAATGGGCAATAATGATTTGGATTTTAAGCATATGTTTTAGTATTTGCAGCTATCCAGTCCTAGTACCATGGAAGCCCAAGGCTCAGAGTTTCTGGCTTCAGAACCTTTGGAAATTTGTGGAGTTCTTGGGGTTTCCAGGCTTCCCAGTCTTTGCTGAAAGATTCCTAGTCTGCCTGTATCTCCACAGGAAAAACTTCCTATAACTGTCTCATTTGAGAGAGAGAAAAAAATTAGATTTTTAAAATTCTGATTTGATTTCTCCACAAGATAGCTGTTCAGCAGGAAGTTTCAAATTGTCTAAATTATATTCTTGTAAAGCTCTTGAGAAGGGCATGCAAAAGTTGGCATTTACTGGGATCTGAACTATAGCGTTGCCAGACCTGAAGATTTCCTTGGTTTCAGTTGCTTGTTTTAGGCTGTTCAAAGTTGTAAGGCAGGTGAAATGGGCAGGTGAAATGGTGAGATGTGTGGTTCATTAATGCAGGAAGCTCCAGAAGAGTCCTCTCTTCTGGAGAGGTGGGCAGTCTGTAGCTCTGCTGACTGCTTGTGTCTGACAGCAGCCAGCTCGTTCAAAGCCAGGAAATGCAGAATATCTTTTGTTTCACTTGGAGCACTCAACATCTCATTATCTCAAGATAATTGAATCCCAGCAGCAGCAAATTTGACTGAGGCAACCACAAGTCTGTAGTAACTTTTCCTGAGAACTCCTGGAGTCTGAGTAAGGTCTGACAGGTGAACAAACATGATGTCTTATCTTCCATCAGTGTAAGATCAGGCCGCATTTTTAACTTTGTTTTTGGCAATGGGCAGTAAACAGAAAATTGCCATGACTTTAGGAAGATCTCTTATGCTGCCATGTAATATTATTCTAAGAGTATCATAAGGAAACTAAGGAAATCTGAATTAGCCAAAACTACTGCGAAGTGAAGGCAGAACTGCAGAGCATGCCACATCAAGAAAAAAATTCAATCATTGTCACTCACTGTCACACCAGGGGATTGTGCAGAGTGAAGTACTTCAGTGCAGTAAGGCTGTTCAGTATTTTCATGAATGACTTCAATGAAAAAAATAAGGGTACCTTGCAGGTACAGAAATCACACTGAAGGATAGAATTATAAATCCAAACTAGGGAATAGTCTCACAAAACATATGACAAAGCTGAGTATGCAAATGCTTCTTAAACGGAAAGAAATTTTTTGTTACATGATTTGGTAGGAATAAATGCAAGACAGAACAAGATGTTGGACTGAATAAAGACAAGATGGGGAAAACTGATGTAGAAAATCACCTTGTTATTTAGTGACGTATGTACTGAATGTGAGCCAGCAATGCTCTGCAACAAGATGCACATCGTGGTGAGATATACAGCACAAAGCATATGGTCTGAGACACTAACAGTTACAGAAAGCATACAGTTCAGAATATTTACAAATTAAAATTTTTATAAAGCGTGCAAGATAATAAAACCACAATCAGGAATTCCTGTGAAACCTGTCATCTCAGGGTAGTTACTCGTGGGCAAAGGGAGAACTGTAGTGACTTCACAGCTGCATAGGTTTTAATCCTGCAATGAAACAACCATGAAAGAACCAAACCTCACTTTATGTGTAGGGCAACTCTGCAAAATCAGCATTACAGCTAACACCAGACATGTCTGTGGATTTTCCAATGGCAGATGTAGCAGATCACTGCAAATATGACCTGCACAGATGCAATGCAGCTTTCCAAATTGTTTCACTGAAGCTTTGGAGCTTCCAGTACTTGGAGCATATTTGACAGATTGTTTTGAGAGGAATGCAAACTGTGCATTCAACACTTGTGAATATTTGAAGACAACGGTCACAATTTATTCTTGAGATTACCCTTCAAGGCTGTCTTCAAGTCTGGGGTGATCTGGCAGAGAGGAAAGAATGGACATAAACAGGGTACTCCAGCAGAGGTTCAGATTAAATATTAAGAAAACTTCATCATTGAAACTTCATCACTGAATACCCAGGGAAGAGGTGGACTCACTGCCCTTGAAGTTTTAATAAAATGTAGGTGTGGTGCTTAGGGGCATGGTTTAGTGGTGGACTTCGCCATTCTCTGTTAACAGCAGGATTTGATCTTAGAGGTTTCTTCCAAACTCAGTGATGCTACGATTCTCAGACCTTTGCTGATTGTTCCCTTATTCCTTTAAGAGCCTCTTTGGAAGCATCAGTGGGTTTTTCCACAGTAATAAAAAGATTAAATTGTCTCTCTTTTGATTCTCTATTGTAACATTTTGTGTGTGACAGGCTGTTCAAAATCTCATGTTTGTTATTCAAACACAAGGAGTCTGGGGAATAAGAGGATTATTATCAGAAAGATTACACTATGCTTACCTTCTTTTTTTTTTCCCTTGAATGTGTTAGACATAATTCTATAAGCCTATTTTTGCACTTACCTTTATATGAATATGTGGAACATTTTAGATTAATTATATACTCATTTTATAAAGACATTTTTTCATATTATGAGAAGTTATTGAAAAGAAGTGGAACAATATGTAAATCACTAAGCAAAATCATGAAAAACAACAAAAATTGTTAACAACCCAGCAACCTCTGGTCCATGCAGATTTTATTTCCAACAGTTAGACAAAACAGCAAGGTAAAAAGAATAAGGGCATTATCATGAGCTATTGCTGTTCTTCCAGTGTTATTGAGACACCAGGTATTCACCTTATGATAAAATAGAGATTCCTGCATTTTATTTCTATTGTAGGTTTGTTGCAGAAGTTTTTGTGTCTTCTCCAGTTTATAATTCAATGAAGTAAATGTACAATTTGAAGTCTTCTGGGGCTCTGACAATTTGAAGTTATGGAATACCTGTCTAAATAGCTTACTGAATGAATGCCCATAGAGATTCTCTACCCGCTTACAAAGATAAATTTCCTGTTCCAGCTGATCTCTCCTATCTTCCCGTAGAGTTTCTTCATACTGTTTGCTTGAACATCACAACAGATTAATGTTTACAGTATCAGTATTTCACTATTCATTTCCACAATTAGTGCTTCTATTCTAATTGATCCTTCTGAAATAAAAGAGCAGTCAGGACATTCCCACCCTGTGTATACATACCACAAATGGAATTTGTTTGCTGTTTTCTCAAAATGAAATTATTGTCTTTAAGCTTTATTATCAGTATCTCTTTCATGTTGCTAAAACCAGATTACTTTTGGATTCAGTATAATCAATTTATTTATTTTTTCTTTGAGAGCTAAGCTTGAAAACACTGGAAAATGCAATGCAGATGTTTCTAAATTTGTAACAAAAAAGAAAGCCTATACTTCTGTTGAATTGTTGTTTGATTTTAAACCCTTGTTTAGCATCTCTGCCAAGGCATGTATACTAGAAGTCAACAACAATTCCCAAAGGAAAGTTGATTTCCCAAGGTTGTCACAAACATTTATATTTATGAAGGGAAAAGTGCAGAGACCAAAGTCTTCCACAGACCAAGAATTAAATCCATACATTTAAAACTTTTGTGTGATGCTATTTTCATCCTGTTTCACATAAAAGGAGGATTAAGAATATTTGTTTTGGAAAATTGCCTCTGAGGATTTTATTTTTGTGAAAGCAAAGGCATTGTTGGGGTTGAATCAGCATCTTGTGATGGTTGGAATATAGAAGTAATATTACATGAGTCATTCAAGATGAATTGCTGTGCTTTTGAAGAGGAACTCCTGGTTGTTTTGGTAAAGAAACTGTAGTTGCATCCATCACATTTTGAAAGCAATTGCTTGCTTTATGTAGCTATTAGTACTAATTACATTCCAGGAGCTAACATGACAGGCTATTTGTTATCCTTGAAGGTATGAAGTGGAAAGATCAGTATGTCAGCTAATAGCATTTTTCTGAAGTATTTGACAATTCCCAACTTGTCTTCATAATTCTGAGGCTGTCTTAGATAACATTTCATTTCTTAGTATTTTGGCCTAACCTTTGGTGGCTGAAGCCTTTTTGAGTTTTATGTGATGAACCGTGGATAGACCATTTTCAGTGAAAACTTGCATTATTCAACTTTTTATCATATTTGATTGTCAGTAAATTTTGTTCAGTTTTGTTCTATATTTTATAGACCTGGCAGCTCTCGAGTGTTGTAGGTAAAGATCCAGAATTTGTGGTTCTTCTTCCAAAATTGAAAATAAAGTTCCATAAAAGGATCAGGCAGGTTCTATGATTTTCCTAAGTTCACAAATGCTTTTATGTGGGAAAATGCTTAGTGTGTGAAGGCTTTAGGCAACTGATCTGTTTGCCACAGACATACATTGTACATTCCGTGGAATGGACAGCAGTTCCTTTTTCTCCCTCCTCTTCAAGGTTAACTTCCTAAGTGTGTATATGTATATATATAGTTTAAAGTTACTCACAGAATGTCTTAGCAGGATTGACTTGGAGGTTGTTTTTTCTTAGCACATGGGAATGTTTATTGGCCTGAACTCCAGAGGTTCAGTGCTCTGCACATAACTCAAAAAAAGGGCACTTCTGGATGCAGGGAAAATATGCCAGACACAGGAGAGAGATACAGGAACACAATGTTGGTCATGCCAGTGTGAACAATATCTGTGACTTTACAAAGTAATGCTAGGGAATAATCCATATGTGAAAAAGCTAAGGTAATCAATGAAAGAGAATGGAATCCAAGTGAACTGACTTTTCCAGTTCTCTTAATATGAGAGATATTCAGATTCTTAATAAGGAGATTAAAAGCCTTGGGGGAAATACACATAATTCTGAAACCCGGATTCATCATGAATGTCATTCTTATCAACCAATGTGATTATTGATAGTGAAGTTTCAAAGCCCGCTGGTGACAGTGGTACATGACTCTGCACTCCAGATCATCTGAAACACATGGTGGGGAAAAAAGAATACATGATGGAAGAATAGATTTCTGCAAAAATGCTATTTGCATTTGCAGAAAAATGTTTATTTTTCATATTTATTCAATCGAATATATGTATATTTATAGATATTTATATAAAACCTCCTCATTCTAAAATACTTCTTTATTAAAATAGCTTGTAATTAATAACACATTTTTGACCTCTTAGGTTTAAACAACTGTAGTAGTCAAGTTCACCTAGGAAAAAAATGCACATGGTTTATTTGATCTCAACCAAAGTAAGTGGCCTAAGATCACATTGTTTGCTGCAACATATGCCATTATCATTCCTTTGTTAACAGGCAGTCAATCCATTAAAGTGTGAACCAGTGGGTTCACTTCTGCAACTGTACAAGTATTTCTTTTGCCTGAAAAAGCAATTGTTTGTGAAACTGGTTATTGGCTTTGGTGCACAAATAAAGTATTTTATCTTCCCCCCAAAATCTAATAGCAGCACATTTCACTGTCTAGGAAGAATAATCTGTGCTCTTTGCAGCCTTCTGTGCTGTCCAGCAGGTGTGATGGGAAATGTCAGTGTCAGGGAAGAACTTTTACTAATATTATACACCCTTTAAAGCATTGCATCTTCTAAGAAGTACCCCTCATACACCAAGTCTAGGCAGACTGACAAAAAACAAGGTGAACCAGTACTTAATCTTACAATGCAGACACTTCAAGAGCTCCTGAAACATACCTTGGGTTAAGGAATGCATGGAAGACTCTTCACATTAACTCCCTGAAATCAAGTAGAATCTGGCAGCCTTTGAAATATCAGTACCAAAATTGAAGTTGACATGTTGGTGCTCTCAATCACGAATGGTGAACTGTGAAAATGCTTGGAAGGAGGATCACACTGAATCGTAACAATTAAAAAGTAAAAGCTGCAGAAGCAAGGATTTGCAGTGTAAAGCTAAGGGATTTGCCATGCTTTGGTGTACTGCAGTGCCTCTTATTGTTTAGATGGGAAACTGTTCCAACAAGCATGTTATGAGAACTGTGGAGGAGGGATTGCACCTCCATCTGCTACTGCTTTTTTAGATATTAATTTGTCATGCATAATCTCCTATTATTTCATGTCATGACATATTCTATTAAGTTATTTTAGGACATAGGTTGTGACTGCAGCTGGCACTGTATGTCACATTATATCACATCAAGTGGCAGCATAAGGTACATGCTTGGTTTGAGCTTCTAATTTTTTCACAAGTTGAACAGTTAGGACAATTCAAGTGTGTGAAGCGTACCAGGTAAGAAAAGAACAAACCACCTTGTGCCTTCTGAAAGGGTAGAAAACTCAAGAGCCTTTGAGGGTCCAATGCCCCCAGGGCTATATTCCAGCACTGTCACCATATCCCTGTGGAACCTTTGGCTTTGTCCGGGTATGAGTGTAAATCTGCCTCTCTCCCAGACTCAAGTCTGTTTTCCTAGGAGCTCTCTTGCTTTGGAGAAGGAAAGACAGATGTGTTTTGAACTTTGGAGGCTGCAAGCTCAGTGTGGTCCCTTCCTTTGCCCCACTGCTGGACATTACAATACATCTGGATGGGCTCAGTGGTTTGTGGAACCCATCTCTGGACACTTGAGCTTGCTCACAAACCTGGGGCCTAAGGACACAGACAGCCATGCCTCACCCAGTTCTCAGTGAATTCCCAGCGAAGTGTGAATGTGTGAATTGGATGATACTCCTTGATATAGGAGTGCTGTATCTGATTTTGTCCAGACTGATTTTAGACTTCAGCAAGCCTTTGGAAAGGCTCCAGGTCTCAGTGTTTACTAAAGATACCAATCTGAGAAATGTTGCACTGGGACAGAGGCTGAGGTTTCTTAGCTGTCTGTGGTGAAGTCAGAGGTGCTGTCTCCTGCCCTTTGCCCTTCTGCAGCCCTGAAGCATCAGACCTGGGTAAAACAAGAACCACCAGACTGCTCTCCTGACTGAGGGGTTACTCTTCATACAAAACACCTGAAGGAGAAACAGCCCCTGGGCAAGTGCTTTGCCTTATTAATTCCCTGACTAAAAATGCACTGGGTTTCAACTACCGTTAAATTCTTCTAGCAAGACTCCTCAACTGATGGACTTTTAAGCATATGTCTCCATACCGACCTCTGGAAATCATGTAAAAGGTGTGTTACTGTCCTGGTTTCAGCTACAGTAGAGTTAGTTCCTTCTCAGTATCTGTTACAGTGCCATGTTTTGGTTTCAGAAGGAGAATGCTGTTGATAACACACTGGGTTTTGGGTTTTGCTAAGTTGTGTTTATCGTAAGTCAATGACCTTTTTTCCTTGGCTCATTCTCTGCCAGCAAGGAAGTGTGCAAAAGAAACTGGAGGGACCATAGTTGGGACAGGTGACCCAAACTGACTAAAGGGATATTCCATGCTGTAGAACATTGTGCTCAGGATATAAAATGGAGGAGTTACTTGGAAGGGGGATCTGTCTGGGTTTGGGAAGGTTTGGTTTGTCTGGACTGGCATTGGTCAGTGAGCAATGAGCAATTTTATTGTGCATCGCTTGTTTTTCTCTTTTCATTATCATTATTTTTTATTTACCATTATTAGGCTATTTTACTTTATTTTCAATTATTAAACTGTTCTTATTTCAACCTACAAGGGTGGGGGTGGAGAGAAGAGGGGACTAAGTCAGTGGCTGTGTGGTGCTTAATTTTCAGCTGTGTTTAAACCATGACAGTCACTGACTTCATCATCCATGCTGTTTGTGAGATATTTTGCTCACAGATGATAATGTGAATCTGCCAATGGATGCCCAGAAAGCAGTAAAAGACCTTTTGTTTCCGAGTGGCTACCAGTCACAATTCTCAACACTGCCATTTTAATTCCCATGTATTTAGGGGCTATGAATAATAGGCTAGAAATTAGAAGCAATGAGGGCCTGTAATCGTGTTCCTAAAGAAATGATGGGAACAAGTTAATTACTTTTTAGATAGAACGGAGCTGGAAAAGGACTGGATAGCATGGGTGCCTGTGATGTTTGAGGGTTTTATCACTGTGATCAGTGTATTTCCTTCCATTACTGCATTTTCTGTTTAGAGAAGAAAACAGATGTCCTTCTGTTCCCATGTTTTCAGACTGTTAGTGCCTTATGAGTGTCCAGTGAGATTTTGAGTCGTTGGATGTTAACCTCTCTCCACCTTTAGCTCTTATCTAAGTGTGCTGATGCTTCATATTTAGAACAATTAATCTGTCCAGTTAGGCTCAGATGCCACTTCCATTTATATTGGCTAAGTCACTTTCAAGAGCTAATGGTCCACTAATGCAGTCCTACAATTCCCACTGTGAGTCCAGAAAGACAGACCATTTCCCAAACCATCCTCAGTGAAAGATCACAGTAGCTCAGCATAATATAGTATCAAGAAACACAGGAGATGTCTGAAGGCTTAAAAGATAACATGCATAAGCAGAGTACCAGAGAAGACCCATTAAATGGATTGTGACTTTGTAGTGTGATTAAAATCAGTAGGACAAGGGTAATCCATCTGTACTGATGCAAGAAAACTATTTCTGTGAGTTAATGGTGTGTTAAAGAACATGCAGGATTTTTGTCTTCTAAGAACACAGGAACATTTTGTTCAGACTAAAGGGCTGTACTCTGGCTTTGACTGCAACCAGCAGGCTATGCAGGACAAGGATACAGAGGGGCCCAGGGGTAAAAATGCTATTTTTGATCATAGGAACTGTGGACATCTCTGATGAGGAAATATCACTTGGCACGACAACAAGAGCCACAGCTGATGTATAGAAACAAAATGGATACTTTATTCGAGCTAATGGAAAATGCAGATTTCCATGGGGCTAGGATTTCAAAACAAATTTTCGACCTTCAAATTTTTCACAGCAGACATGTCTGTTTCTATTAAATCTCTCAGAATCAAAAGCTACTTATTTTTTCCCGCTAGGCTCTGCTCTCCTGTTAAGAAAATCACCACTGTCACCACTCCAAATGTATATAAAATCAGTCTGTTTTTTCTTGCAGCCTAAGACTGCAAAGGTCCAGTTAGTGGTCAACTGGTGCTCTATCTCTGAGACAAGTGTTGAAATACAGTTTCATGTGTATGCACTTAAACTTGAGGGCAGCAAGGGTTCAGTGATGCTTGCATGTACATGAATGCCCAAATGCTGGAGCATTGCGTGAACTCTGTGTCTCTGGTGGGCATGGACCATTTTTGTGAGACCAGGAGGAGGCAGTGAGACTCTTAAGAAAATCCCAGTCTACTGCAGCAACTAGTATGGAAACAAGGAAGTCAGTGCTGTAATCTATTTAGCTCAGCTTCTGTTGTTTTAATTCTTTTTCACAAGGGATGTCAAGTCTGGAAATCCTACCAGGTGTTTCAAGGCACAACTTGTGACAAGACTGAAAACCAGTCATTCTGCCTTGCTTTACTATTTGTTTTTGCCCTGCCAGCTGTGCCAAACTTGGTTCCAGAGAATCAGCTTGCCTGGACAAGTCTCCTACATTTTTCAGGACTGAGACACTGAAGAGTTTTCAGTAACTTCTCTACCAAAGATTGAGGGGCTTTTTAAAAGTAAGCAAAGTTACATACAATGGCATCTAGCACTGCTTTTCATCTTATAATTTTCCCTGGTTGAACATTTGGAATAAAGTCAGTGTCTTCAATTTTCTTCTGAAATGGGTGCTTATCTAAACCACTGAACTCTAGCCCCAGATCAGAGTTAGTGTTTTGGCCTGATTTTGCAGTGTATGAGACACATATTTAAGGTTAAAATATGCATGAGTCTTCACGTATCAGAATTCTCTGCAGTAGAGTGGTGATGGGATGCATTCCTGGAGCATGGGACAGCTTATTTAATATATGTTAATTTTATGGGCAGGTTATTGGGTTTTACTGCACTGCACTAAAGGGTAAAACAGACAATAAAAGCATAAATTACTGGCAATGATGAAAAATATAAGAGCACATTTAAGAGGTGATATATCTAATTCAGCTGGCAAAAGAAAGGATTCTGTAGGTTTGCAGTGCAACACACTGATATGAAGCAACAAATAATGAATGCTCAATAATGCTCATTAGCATCTTCATGCCCAATACCCCTAAGATCAATATTCCAGCAGTCTGAAACATGAACAAAGACAGTTTCTTTTTACACCACTGAATACAAACTTTGTCTTTTATCATCTATATGTCAAAACCAAATTAGCTGCTCATGTGAAAATGAGTGATTCAGAAGCAACTCCTAGTTTTTTTGCTCTTTCTCTAGTTAGATTAAAGGCACTTGAGCCTCTAAAAGGACAAGGCAATTCTTTTATCTATCTGTGAAAGAGATCTTTGCATGTGTTTCTTTTCCTTTGGGCATATCAGAATTATTGGTGATTAATGAGGATCATCCTTTCAGGCTATGCCTTTAATAAAGTTACCTATCAGAGAGATCTTAAAGTATCTGCATGGTGAAAGGAAGAAGTGGAGAATATTTCGTTACAGGCTGTTACACGAGTGTTCTTGGGTGAGGATCTTCCAGCACAAAGGCAGTTGCAGAGTTCTCATTGTCATTTCCAGAGTTCACAGTACCTGTCACTGTGTCCTGGTTCCAGCAATACGGGGCTGATTTTTGCAGTAGCCAGGAAGGAGCATGGCTAGGACCTGGAAGTTGTTCTACACCGCCTCACGTCATTGCAACGTGTAGGGGAAGGGAAAATTCACCTGTTCCAGGGAAAAGAGGTTCTTTACTGTCAAGTAAATGTGTTGGAGGGAGCAGTTGGGTATCCTTAATTCTGACTATTTGCATGTGAATCACCCTCCTCTCTCTTATTTTTTAAAAATTATTGTTGTTACTGGTACTGTTCATTTTCTTATCTCATTGCTTTTTCCAGTAAATTGTTCTTATCCCAATTGGTGATCTTTGCCTATTGTACCTCCAGTTCCCCTCTCCAGCCACCTGCAGGGGATGGGGCAGTGGGGAGTGAATGGAGCATGGTTTTAGTGAGAGCACTAAACTGGGAAATACCATTTTCTAGACCACAACACACTAGCATAAACAAGAAACAAGCTTGGGGTTCTTTGTAAACCAGAGTACATAATTATGATTATTTCCTTTTGGCATAGACTGAGAAATTGATTTTCCACTATTCATTAAACAGCAAGGCGCTCAAAAGTACATCTTAAAGAATAAAAAGATGAATGCCTTGTTTTAGAACAAAGGCCTTTTTCCTTGTCGTGTCTTCTATGCCTTCCATAAATAAATGTTATGTGTTAATACAAATAATAGGCAACACTGTCACCTATTCTGAAATTGAGCTGTTTGATGTGCTCTGAGTAATTTTGAAAACAGTGTATTTCTGAATAAAGAGCATGACATTAGTCTTACATATTCAGAATTCAAATCCTAGAATTGCTTAAACCTGCACTTTGGACCCTGAGAGAGGTGTTGAAACACTTGCCAAGTTGTCCATAATGTCACCTAAAGTGGGAGGCAAGTCAGATGGAGTTTCAAAACTTCAGTTGGGGACAAAATGCAGTATGGAAACAAATGAATGTATTTTTTGGGGACCAGAAATACTCCAGGTGAAATGCACAGCTGATGCCTCTAGTTTGAAGAAGCCTAAGGTGCTGAGTTTTATGCTCTGAACCATAAGGTCTCCTACAACTATTGGTTAAGACTTATGGAGAGTTTTGGGCTGTATTCAGACCGTGGATAGTCATATATCCATAGAACAGCTTTCAGCAGGAATTTCATGCTTGCTCCTAAGGAAAGACTTATACTTGTTATGCAATATGTCTTCTGACATTTTAGATACTTCTTCCCTGTCTGAATAAGGGGATACACGCATCAGAGAGCAATCCCAGCCCTGGTGTGGCCCAGTGACCACTGTCTGTCAAGTTCCTTCACTGATCACCAGAGAGCAATCCACCTTCATGGAGTAAGTAGATTTAATTTTGCAAAATAAAACCATACAGAGTCAGCTGTGAGTAGAAATGAAGAGGCATTTATTATTGATGCCTTTTGTTAAACATTTATGGGGAGCCATAACTCTGTGTGGTATTTTAAGTATAGTATTTAGAGATTTATTTCCCTTTCTCCTCTTGGGATGATGTACTTTCATAGGCTTTGAATTAGCTCCATGCCAGCATTTCATCAGAGAAAGCTTTGGGGTGTGATTCAACTGGACATTTGGGTCTTTTTGTAATATGAAGTGTTGTCTGATGACAGCTAATGAGCTTCTGGATACTGCAGATATTTCTACCTGGGCTAGGTCAAGGTTTTCTAAAGATCCAGTTCCCCACATCTCCCTTTCCCAAGCAAACTTGTCAGTAATACCAAGTAACAAAATCCCAGTGCAGTGGAGAGTTTTTTTACACTACTCATTAATTTATATGTCCAGTACAGTCAGAGAAATCAATCTCTGGAGTCTGGGAGACAATCAGATATCCAGACATAGATGTCTGCTTTAGGATGAGCTACTCTTGAGTCTCCAGTGGTCTTGATTATGTTGCCATGGAGTTTAGACACCCAGTTCATATTTAGAAAACACACACTCTAGGCCAAATCCCTCCCCAAGTGTTCAGTGTGACCTTTCAGTACTGGTTTCATTTGCCCATACACAGGTGCAAAGTGCCATTTCAAATGGCCCTGCAGATACCAACTAGCCTAGGGGCCACTTCAGAGAGGTGATAGACTTTCAGAGGTCCTATTGCATATCACCCAGCCTTTTGTTTTATGTTGCTCAGAACCTGCATTCAAATGCCTGAATTCTCCTCTTAAATCCCATATTAATTGTGCTGCTCTAGGAAAATAGCTCCTTGAAAGAGATGATCTTCTTCAGTCATGCAATACAGAAACATGAAAACTATATTTGCAACCTCTTCATAATAACTACCTTGTTACTGATTTTCTACAGTTTTTCTTCTGGCTTATTTTTAATAATGTATTTACTTTGAATACATACCTGCCTTTTGTGTCTGTGCAATGCATTTTCCTTTGCTTTATCTACACTACGACTATTTTGTTTTGTTATTTGTTACAAATCTTAAAAAGTTAAATTATCTTCTTTCTATTTTTTTAATAACTATTTTTGAAATGTTTTTGGCTCTTATGCCAATGTTATTATAGCTATTTACTTAGCACAGTGCTTTCCATTCCACTAATAACTGTTCTCCTGAAAGATGAGCTAATTTTGCATAACTGAGTGTGCAATTACAGTCTCTTTTCAAAAATTGTGAAAATCCCTTACTTTCAAATAATGTATTAGATGACGTTGATTATATTTTATGCATAAAAATTGAACTGAGTTATATGCATTTATTCCTTTAGGGCATCAGAACTGACAGAAAGCTCTTGCAGATATTCAGCAATATATGCTAACTTTAGAGTTCATTTCAGCCCTTGTACTGAACTGCTTGAAAGTTTTTTGTGTAAGGATAATGAGGTAATTTTTTTCAGCCTGATTTTGATCCAGTTTCTCATGATCTGAATGAATTTCATAGATTGCCTCAAGACTTGATAATTAGCCTGTCATGATTTTCATAGACTTGATTATCTTCTCTGTGTCTAAATAATAATTTAGGTGACTGATACAAATTTTCTTGATGGGCAAGTAATTGTTGGACTATTTTTGTTAACATATAAAACATGCCACTGCCACCATAATCATCAGATTTATACATTGCCTGTTGATTCACTCAACCTAAAGCTCATACAGAAGTTGCAGTGTTTTCATGGGAGCTGAGACATTTTGAAGGACACAAGAGCTGACAGACTGCCTGGTCCATAGATGTGACATTATTAATTTCAGTCACAAGAGGTTTAATCCCCAAATGCAGGAGGCAGAATAACCTTGCATTTGTGGATTTTCCTCTGCCTACATGTGTGGAGAAGAGGTGTTAGAGTCATACTCAGCTTTGTTACAATGCCACTGAAGATGAAAGGCTGAATCTGAAGTCCTTCCTCAAAGTTCATAGAGTTTATTTTCAGGAACTTCTCCCTTACATTGACTTCAATCTCATTTCTTTAAAAAGAACTCCAAGTTGAATAGAAGATATCTCATAATTAAAAATATTGCTACTTCTTTAATGATCTAATTAGTTTTACCTGCCAGGGTCGGCTTCATTGATTTCAATTAAAAGGAATAAGACCTGCCAAGTGACCTACTTTTTAATATATTCAGTAAGATCAGGGTTGGAGAAGCAAAATGTTTTAATGAACACAATCCCTGTTTGCTGAAAGCAAAACTATTACTGATTTCTTATTGATCTGAAAAAGAAAGGTACAAAGTAGGTTAGAGGATATTTCAGGTATTTTCATTAAAAATCGATAAAAACAAGACTGGCCTGCTTTATTCCCCTTGTGTTTACACTTGAAACAGATTTGATCATTAGGGGAACAGTAATGGTCTAATTATTTAGACCATTCTCAATTCAAATTGTAGAAGTGGATAGAGTTGCCTAACTATAAATAACAAAATGCTTTTACATAACAGTATCTGGGGAAATGGTGTGCTGGGAGTCAGATTATGGCCACAGAACATTATTATAAATTTATATCATGACTTCAAAAGTACCATGTAACATTAGGTTGGACAGGAACATGAGAGTTAAGAAGAAAAAAAAGCTTTCAGATCAGACTTTAGTAATAAGTGTAAGTAATGAGTCTCTCCTTTCTTTGAAGTGGGATAATGTTGTGTGATGTACATTTACTGCTTGTAAACTGCTTGTCTAAAGGGCCATCTCCAGGGCCTGTGAAACAAATAACACACATTGTTTAGCCAGATATTGCATTATGGAGTATTATGGTGATGGCTACGTCTCTACAGTTAAATTCAAGTGCCGAAAGGAGTGGCCCTGAGCACTGAACCCCAGCTCTGCTTTGGACCTCTCCAGCTGGCTCTTTTAGACAAAATTTATGTAGGTGTTGGCAGCGTGGCTGTGAGCTTGCCACTGGCACTTGGTCTTGATGCCAGGGATTGCTTTACTTTTTTTTTTTTTTTTTTTAAGCTGGCAGTAGGAACAGAGCCAGTTCAACTTCCTTGAAGCCCAGTTCCAGTAACTCTTTCTCAAATATACCATGTTCTTGCTGCATGGTGACAGCAGTGTCAGTAAAGTTCTTTTCCTGGCAGTGACAGCTTTTGTAAATAGGGAACTTTCAAGCTAGGCATATAGACTTATTAGGGAGATCAGTTCAGCTGCTGTTGGGATCTGTCTGACCTTTCTGGCTTTTGACCTAGGGTCTGTTTGTCTCAGTGATCTCAGTGCAACCAAGTATATTAGAGAAATGCATGTTAGTCTTTATTAGTGATTTTCCAACTTTTAAATGCATTGTTTTCTATTTTCACCTTGAGCTTTTGTGCAAAAGTTCCCTAGCACAGCAATACTATTAGTCTTAGCAAGGACATTTATCGTGCCCTACACTGAAGGGCTCTGAAGGGCTGAGGGACATGGCCCACTATTCTATTCTTTCTTGAAGCTGAGAATTTTTCTAATGCATTCCTGTGACTTAAAACAAGCTTAAGCCAACAATGATTCCAGCTTTCTTCTTTAGGCAGACAATCAATCATGCTTTGAATGGCTGTTGTTCAGGTGAAATCTACTCTATTTTTACTGGTTCATGCTATCATGTTTTCCACTATTTGTATCCACAGGTGGAAAGTACCTTTTCCAGACTTTATATGACCCTTTATATGATCCTAATGCTTTTAAACACTTATTTAAAATAAGAATTACATATGCCTATTTCAGCTCTGCAGCAAAATCCCTAAGTAATCTTATAACAAAAATATTTTTTCATATAACTTCTTCAGAACCCTATTCAGTCAATAATTTAATTACAAAGCCTTCACACCCTTTTTGTAACATTACCACAGACTAACAAGTTTGTAATTAAAAAGCTAAGGTGTTTGGATCATATATCATTGGATCAGTTTAATAAGCTCAGCTTTGGAGAAGCACAGCAAAGTGGTTAATGAAAGGACTTTTTTGTTCTATAAGGAAAATTCAAGTGACAAACCATGGCCAGTTGAATTCTCATTATTACTGTCATTGCTACAAGTTCCATGAACTTCTTCCATACATGACTGCAATGTCAGATACAAAATGGGGTAGGCAGATGTCCTGCTCTGTGTATTTTGAAACATAAGATAAAGTTAGGTTATTTTCTTAGCAGTCTTTTGGGAAATCAGTGCATCTTTCATGCAGATTCAAGTGTTGTTTAAAATCCTCAGGATCTTTGTTACCTAGCCCTGTGTTTGGCCAGGCTAGGTTTTGATTTGCACTTTGGTTTTACCTCCCTTTATTTTTGTGTGTTTTTTTAGACAAGATGAAGTTCAACCAGTTTAAGTTTCATTGATTAACAAAGATTTATTTTTTTAAACAAATCTGCCCAAGTACCAGCCTCACTTAAGGCTTTTGATAGTATCAAGGAATTCTGCATTTCTCTCTATGTTTGGGGGAATAAATTTGGAGGAAGGCCTTGCAGCACCATCTGCATCAGAGCTTAGATATGTTTTCCTGTGCTAGTGTTTGGCAGGCACATAACAGGAAAGATGCAATGTGTAGTCCTTGTCTGGGGAATGCAGTATAGCAGGTGTAGCTGAAAGGCAAGATTTAAGGTAAATGAGGTAAGTGTCCTTTTCTGAGCATGAATGTGGGCCTAAGTTTTGTTTTGTTTTGTTTTGTTTTCCCTTTCCTTTGGACTTTGTTTTCTCCAGCCTTGCACGCCCTTCCCATTAGTCTTTCTTGAGATATGAGAAAGCTTTAAATGGTCACAGGACACAATGTCATAATGTAAAGTCACTAACTGCATCCCACTCTAATTGTATCTCTAGCACTGCCCCATAGACATAATTCACCTCTTGTGCCTGGGGAGGTGGATTGAGTTTAAAATGTCTGAAGTGTAGTCTGAAGTCTTTGTTGCAGCCTTTTGGAAAGGTATTTTTTTCAGTATGAAATTGAGGATGTGTCTGGCATGATTTGGGGTAGTGCATAATGTGGAGTGGAGGTATTTGAAGATGAAGAGTTCACTGAGGAGTTGAAGGAGTTTGGAGGAGCCCACGCACAGAAGGACTGTAAGAAGGCTGAATAGTGCCAGAGATAAGGGGTCTCTAATTCCTTCATGTCCTCCCTTTGGTTTTCCAGACTCCCTGCCTTCTTTGTTATCTTCCCTCTCCTTCCCACTGCTGCAGACTTCTTGAACACTCAGTCCCTCACAGTAAACATTTCACTGGCATTATTCAATTACTTCCTTGGAAGAATTGGAGCTCCTGGATTTTCTGCTATGCTCTGGGTTTTTTTTGTTTTTTTATTTTTTTTTTCTTTTAAGCAGCTCAAAGCCTTTTTCCCGAAGCCCTTTCTGGAGAAGATTGCATCAAAACATTTGTCTTTCTTCCTTCAGCATTAAGAGGATGGGTGTGAATTTATGATAAGAGGATGAGAGGCAGCTGCACAGAATGCTGATCTGACTCATATACTACTTAGCTCATATTAAAGACCTCACAGTTAAAAGTTTGAATGACCTTTCATGTTCACAGTCTGCTTGTAAGGTGTGATCCCTTTCCCTAGTGAGCACTGATGAGAATTGTGCTCTCTTTTCCCTCCAGGTGTGCACCCACTGTGTAGCTGATGTACTTTGGTGACAATGAGAGCCATGGTCTATCCAAATCAGTTAATCCCAGTTGCAACCAAAGCAAGTGAGCAAAACGTGCCATTTAGAGAAATCTTTTTTTTTTATTATTCACTTTTTTTGCTATGTATTTCTCCAGAATTGTGTTTGTCAAGTTTGCCTTCTTTGAGTACTCCCAAATCTGGAACACTGATGGTAACCACACATCCATATAAATTTTAAAACACTTAGATCAGTTGATGAGGAAGAGTGAGCAGACTTTTAATTCCAGTACAAGTGGCACTCAGCTGTAATAATACTCAGGGCATTATTGAAAGCATGCATTTCTTTTAGTACAAGTATGCTAATCACTTCACAGTCTGCAACAACTCTAAGCGCTATTTTAGTAGCATTTCTCATTAAAATTGCTTCAGCATTTTAATTAAACAGCATTTGTTTAATCTCCTGTGTGCGTCTTTTAAATTGGTGAAACACTCCTTAACGAGTGTTTTTCTGGCTCAGAAGAACCCCACTGGAACTGTTTCAAGGATGCAGACCTAGCAAGCAGAAAGGGAGAAGGCACCTCCCAGGTGTTCTGGATCCGCAGTGTTTTACAGCAGGGGCAGGTTCTGAACCTGTCAGAGGGAACCACTCTTCACAGCTGTGCCAGTAGCTTACTTTTCTCTCCCTCTTCCCTCTTTGTACTAAGGTAAATTATCTTTCTGTATAATTTTGTGTTCAACACTCCCTTACCCTGAATTTATTTTTTTATAAACAAAGTCCAAGGAAGCTAGGAGTGCTTGTGGCAGCATTAACACTTCGACTCCTGACACTGTGGCAGAGCATCTAATTTTACACTCATCAGAGGCATATCTGTCCAATCTAAGGACTACTATTAAACCAGAAGAAATGTAACATTGCTTTTCCTCTGAGTACGGGCACAAGCAAAGGAAGTGAGCCACTTCATAACCTGCTAAGTCCAGACACTCCTACAGATATGTAAAGTAATGGTGCTGTTGGGAAATGGACATGTTCACATAAAACACATGGTTGTATTCTGTTCTCTTAATTTCTTCAATTTTCACTGAGAACTGCTATTGCATTGTAACACTGCCTGAAATATATTGGTTACTGATGAGTCATCCCACTGAAAAGGGATGTTTGCATCATATTACTCCATTGCTACTCTATTACTCTCTTGCTACCCTGTTCTCATGATGAAGGGTTGTTGTGCCAGGCCTTTGGGAGGAAAGTCTAGACATGAGATGTGAATGTATTTAATAAAGGAGTCCAGATACCAGAAATAAGTTTTTCATCTGGCATAGTACATGACATTTTTCTAGAGTATATAGTGAAGGACACCATCTCTGTCTTCTTTAGTATTTTTCTGTTGTATTGATTTATATTAGTTTGCAAAAGGTGGTATAATGGCTTTGTTTCTCATTCTTCTAGGAAATGACACTGGATTTAATTTGGTATTGTCTGTTGAAAGCTGTGTGTGATGGCAGACAGATCTCACATTTATGAAAGGCCTCTAGATTTTATAGATTGACTATGATATTCAGTTTTGGAAGAGAGATTAAACTTAGTATAATTCCAAAGGCACCAAGAGGAGTCACCTCTTTCTTTTAAATTTCTTCTTTATGTACTCTACCTTCCTGCTGTCATGTTGAGGCACTATATTTTGAAAAGGCTTTAAGAAGCTACCTTACTATGTTTGCAGTTAGTTAGTTCTCTGCTACCCCAGTGCTCTGCTTCCAAAGACAGTCTCTACATGTTGTGTATGAGGTTTATGCAAACACATTCTCTGCAGGGGCTTTTGTATTTCTTTACAAATATCTCTATCTTATTTCATAGAAACAGAAATTTTTAATAATTCTTTCTGTTTCCCAGAAAAATTAGACAGAATCGGATGTAGATGTTATAAAGTTCTAAAGCAAGTGGAACGTCACAGAACACACCACATTCAAGTATTTATAGATAGTGTAATGAATTATTTTAGAGAGGGCACAAAAACACTTGTTAAATCACTTCAGATAAAAAGAAATAAAATGGAAATTTTATCTTGAGAAACTTTACCATAATCATGTGTAACAATCATCACCTCTGACATTTACATTAAGAACATGATTTCCAGAGGGATATTTCAGTTAATTTCTTTTCCCTCTGTTTTCTCTAGTGGCTGCTCCTTAGGCTGTGTCTTGACACAATGGATAATATAAATTCCATGATTCTTCAAATGTAGAAAGTGATGCTTCGCAGGTTGTAAACACTTCTGCCCTGTAAGTATTCAAAAGACTCTACTTGTCTGCATGCAGTAGGGACTCCTGCTAACCCACTGGTCTGCATCCACCTGCTATTCAGGATTCTCCCTCTTCCTTTTAACTTTTCTTGGCCTCCTGTATTCTCTCACAGAGCAAAAATTAATTAATGCTGCTGTCTTGACTCTAGATAGATCCCAAAGTAGGAGTTCACAGGACCAAAAAAACTAACAACAACAACAACAACAACAAAAAAACCACAAACAAACAAACAAAGAAAAACAACAACAACAAAAAAAAACCCCAAACCAAACCAAAACAAAAAAAAACACACCAAAAAAACCCAACTGCTTGGTTTTGATTATCCATCTATTTTCAGGTTCACTTAAAGTACTTTACATAAAAGGAAGAAGGTGGCATTTTTGGAAAGGTTAAGTATCCATGTGGGTTTAGAAGTAGCTCTGTTATTTATTGATCTCCATTGAGAAAGATACTTCACATTGTTGGGTAAAATGGCCAAAAATCATCTGAACATACAAGCCAGGTAACTTCAGGAAGCTGTATAGTGTTTGAGAAAGGGCAGGAAACTATGGTGGTGAGAGTCTGCCTTGCTGCTCACGTTTGGGACCAGAAAAGCCTGTGGCAAAAAGGAGGGAAATACTTGGGAAATAATCCCCCTGTGAAAGGAAAATTAGTAACAGGATGTTTTTTATTAAATTCTATCTCTTCTGCGTAAGTCTTGAGAGATTGCAAAAAGTGTTAAAAGAGGAGTGAGAAAATTTCACTGCTGGAGAAGAGACTGAGTTGACACTACTGGGATGCTCAGGGAGCCAATCCTGCCCAATGGAGACCCCCTGACAAATGCTTCTTTTTCTTTTCTTCCTTCTTTTATTTTTCCATCTTAGCTGGGAAGGAGTAGGAATTCAAGTGGAAAGTAGCAACATTGCCTGCTCTGCACTCAAGAAGAAGGGATGTAACTTTTTTGGTGCATTTTTTGTTGGTTTGATTTGGTTATTTTTACTTATCTGTCTTTCTTTGGATGAGTGATGCTTAAGCTTTGATTAAATATTGATGTAAGCATCCAACCATTACAGGGACATGTGAATAAGGAGCACTTGTTTCTCTAAGACATTTCCAACATTCAAACAAGCCCAAAACAAATTAGGCAACTCTGTCTAATTCTGTGACTCTGAATTAGGAGGATCTGGGTGAAGACTCTTCCCTCACAAGGCTTGATATACTCAGATATGGCTCCTTTTCTCTTGTTCCACAATTTCTTAAATAGAAGATCATCCACCACTGGATGCAGGTTGCCCACCTTAGTTTCAATAAGAACTGTCTGGGTACATCTCTGGAAGGCATCTGGCCACTAATGAGAAAATAAGGACATAATAAAACAGATTGTTCCCGTCTTTCTCACTGACTGAGTACCAACATGTACAAGGTATTCCAGTTTGCCTAATGTCTCTCCAAGCCATTTTCTCAGAATATGAACAAAGATCCCTTAGAAATAATCTACTCTGTTTCTGTAAGCGGTTGCATAGAGTGGATGAAGGTATTTCAGTTATCTTGAGTGGAAAAGCACTTGCCATAATTCCCAAATTTGATTAGATGGAAAATTCAGACAGTGCATTGACATAGATTTTATTTTAGCATATGAATTTATCAAAGAAGAATCAGTCTGTGTGTGTTGGAGGAATGCAAAAGATCATTTGTCCTTTCTGCCTGTTTGTATAAGCACAGCCAGTTTAACTACTGTGCTGCAGCAGTACCATCTGTCAGATCAACTATAAGGCATGTTTTTAGATCACAGTAAAGATCCAGTAATAATTTCCCTTTCATCTTAAAAGAAGTGGGAAGAGAAAATAGTGACTTTGTCCATCATTTATGTCTAACTACTGCCTCACTAGTTTCTATCTTTTTCCCCAGGTAAAAAATACAAGCAAAAAAATCATCAGCATCATCATTACTTCCCCCACCACCTCTACCAGCCGAAAAAAACCCCAAAAAACAAAAAACCCCAAAAACCCAAACAAACAACAACAAAAACCAACCAAACAAAACCAACCAAACAAAAAAAAACCCACAAAAAAACCAAACTCTCAAAACACTCCTCACAGCCCTCTCCAGATTTCTCATCACCTCCCCAGAAACATTGGGTGCCTCAAACATTCTCCATTTTGAGTATCAACTTCTGAACTCCCCTTTCCTTTGTGTGATGAGAATGTGGAGCTGATGGGAGCAGTGTCACCAACCTTCTCTGTGGCTTTTGGCACTGCTTGGGATGTGGTGGGTTCTCAGCTTCTGAGGTAGAAGTTCACAAAGGCATTCCTGAATTATTTTCTGCATTTTTCACACCTGATTTTCAGACCCAAGATTATTTGCTCATATAGTCCCATCATCTGAGAGGATTTTTCTTGGTTAATGAATATGCATTTACAGAAGTGTCAAGATATTTTAATTTTCTTCTTTTGTCTCCACAAGAAAGATAATTTATGTCATAAGAAACTGAATTTTTTTTCCCTAAGGGTATTCCTAGTAGAGGAGGAGGAGGAGTCCTGAATGACAACTGAACTAGTGCAATCATCACTAGGTTCATACTTTGTAAATGAAGTCCAGGATTGCATGGTACAATAATTTATGCCTGGTGAAACATCTTATTAGGGCTATGAAATTATACAAATTAATTATTCCCCCAGGCTTCTAGGTCTCTTCTGTGTCTGGCTCCAGAAATAAATTCCTACAAAGGACAGAGGCAAAACTGCTTCTGTGCTTATGAAGGGAAATGGCTCCAATGTGGCTGGCAGAGTGGGACATGCATCAGGGCATTGGCACATGAAGCAGCTAAGATCCTGAACAGATTCCTTTGTTTAAGATCATTTGGTCTTCTTGTGCCTCAATCTGATGCCTGAGCAATTGAAGTAAGAGCTTTTCCACACTTTATTCTTCAGTAAAGTACTACAAAGTATTTTGAAGTATGATGAATAGCAGATTTTTGTCCCTCTGAGAATATAATCTTAAACAGACAATTAAAAAAAAAAAAAAGACTCTTTTTGCCTACAGTGACAATGTTGAATGACTACGTCTTTAAGGTCACAAGGCATGACATAAAAAGACCATTTGGGGTATGTGAGGAAGATGCCCTTTCCCTGGGGTGCTCATCAGACCACTCCTATTTTCCTGGCTCTTTGCTCCCCTCGGATCTTTTCCAGAGGACAGCTCCTCTGTTGGGTGTGGGTGGAGATGACATGGCCTTTTCCTGAGAGTCACAGCTCACTGCAGCTGTGCCTGAGGTCAGCCTCCATTGCTCCCAGTAAGTTAGCCTTACCTTCCATGCCAGTGTTCACTGTGCTGGGACTGCCCCTGCTTGGTGACCCTTCCCAGGATGGTGCTGAGCACAGGGGCTGAATCACCTCCCTGCTTCTACTACAGCATCTGTCTCCCTGAAACACGGCTCCTGCTCACTCTAGCAGGCAACTTCCTTCTCAAACCTTTTGAAGATGTCGTATTTCAGTTACAGTACTTCATAAAAAGCATATTGGAACAAGCTAACCTTTAAGAGAATTTTTCTGACCTGCATCGAGTTCTTTTATAATTCAATCTGGCACACTCCAGCTATAGGTTCTGAGTCACCTCTTCACATCACAGCAAGGAGCTACTGAGACCTCCAGCCTTTTGAAATTACAAAAACATTTTGTAAGACCATTTTCTATGTTGATTGAGTTGTAGCTACCTTGGGAAAAGTCTCTGGAACCTTTAAAAGAAACAATTTCTTGTCAGTTCAACGTGACACTCTTAAAAGACTGAGTATTAGGAAACTATTCCATTAAAAAAGAAACAAATTCTTACTGAAACTTTTAGATGTGCCAAATCCCTATTGACAAGACCTTTCACTTACCACAAATGAGATAAATGGAAATATCAATGTCATATTAGGTAAGCAACTAAATGGAAAGAGTGAGTTTGAAGAGTCAAAGAACCCATTGGGAAAAGCAGAGCATATCTTCAATGGGCTGAAGAAATGAAAAACATTCTTCAAAAGGCTGCTTTATCAGGATGTGAAAAGGCCAAGCCTTTATGCTGCTATAATTTATGGATATCTCCTGTTTGTAGGACAAAGTGAAATAGAAAAACTTAATCATATTTCTGCTGGAAGAAGAAAAGATTCAGCCTCCCTTCTGTTTAAAAACTCAAATTAATTTTAACTCAGTTGTCATCTGTATGGCTACCAAGTATGAAAAACTAGGCAGAGGTGCACAATGTAACTTTGGAAGCACGCTTGCCAAAGGCAGTGGTAGCAGGAACTCAAAAAGCACATCTAAAATTAGGACATAACCCTAAAGCCCCAGATATCAAGGTCTTCCCTCCTTTGGGGGGATTAGAAGTAATTGCAATCTGGTCTCTTCAGCTTTTCTTTCCGTTTTGGCTTTTATACACATACTATCATCATGATTAATGAAGACATCATCATGCACTAAAAATGTTACATTTGACAAGTGCTCCGATTAATGCATCAAATATTATGTTCAGTTCAAATTCCCTGAACCTATGGAGTTCACTTGAATGCAAAGTCCTTCCTCTGGGCAAAGCTCCCAGCTTTCATAGCACTCTCATGATTGCTATAATGGAGAGGGGAAATAATGACCATCCCTGCCCCCAGCTGCAATTTCTGAAGCTTTACCATTAACTCATTTCTAGAATTAAGAGAATATATTGCTGGCTTTATTTTTGTTCAACAGCAGTGACTTCTGGTGGGTCCTTAAACTCAGCCTAAACTCATTTCCCTGTGTGGTACCCTGAAGAATGGATGACTTTTCCAGCCTGTTGAAAGTGCATAGTTAGAATTAACTTGGTAAACCAAGTCACTGTTGTGTTGCACTATAAATCACTTGGTTTTCCCTGCTCTTACCAAATTTTAAATTAGGACTTAGTCAATATTTAAAAAAAACCAAAAAACAAAACATCAAACCCTTATTTTTCTTTTCTGTTCTTAGAAATGTGTGGTAGAATTCTTGGATGGCTGCAAAGTGCCCACCCAGCCACTCTCTCGCTTCCCCTCTTCAAAAGGACAAGGGGACAAATTAAAATGAAAAAGCTTGTGGGTTTTGATGGAGGACAGGGAGGTTACTTACCAATTACTGTCACAAAAACCAGAGTCATCTTGGGGAAGTTTAATTTAATTAATTGATAGCTAAAAACTGATAGTTTAATAGGATGGTGAGGAAAAAAATCTCATGCTTCTTCTCAAGCTCCACTTCACTGCTTCATTTTTAATTCTTCTACCTCCTTCCCTCAGAGCAGTGCAGGGGAATGGGGAGTGAGGGTTGTGCTTCTTTCATAGCAATTTATCTCTGCCAGTCCTTCTTCTTCACTCTGTTCTGCTGTTCTGTGTGGGGTCCCTCCAGTGGGCTACAGTCCTTCATGAACATCTCCAGTGTGGGTCTTTGCACAGGGTTCAGTCCTTCAGAATGGACTTCTCCAGTGTGAGCTCCCATATCAGCCGCAGGTCCTGACAGAAAACCTGCTCCAGCATGGGATCTCCACAGGCTGAAGCTTCCTCCAGGGCATGTCCACCTGCTGAGATGTGGGGTCCTCTATGGGCTGCAGGTGGATGTCTGCTCCGCTGTCAGCTCTGTGAGCTGTGGGGTGTCACCTGTGGTCATCTATGTGGATTACAGGATACTTTCTGGGGCATCTGCTTCCCCTCCTTCTCCCCTGATCCTGCTGTCTGCAGAGCTGTTTCACCCTCTTTTTTTTTTTTCCCCTCACTTCTTATTCTCACAGCTGCTGTGTGCCATTTTTTGCCCTTTCCTAAACATTCTGAGAGAGGTGCCATCAGTATCTCTGTTTGGCTCAGCTGTGTCTGGGTCCATCCTGCACCTGGCTGGGACACAGGTGCAGCTCCTCTTTCTTTCTCACGGAGACCATCCCTGCACAGTCCCCTACTGTCAACATCTTGTCAGTAAACCTAACACTGAGGTAATCTGAGCATCTATTATGATCTGGTTATTAAAATTAGAGAGATGCCTCTGCCCAAATTATGGTGCAAAGGAGACCATGTGCCAAAGTCAATAGTATGGATTTTACTTTACAGTAATTGTGAGGTGGAGAGAAAGAAAGATAGAAAGAAATAACAAAAGTGAGGGGGGAGAGAAAGAGTGACAGAGGCAGATTAAGTAGAAAATATTGCCACTCCATGGATCCCAATGGTGTCACCTTTATTTCATCTCAAGTTCCCTTAGGTGGCTTAACTTGGAGTCCAAAGTTCCAATCAAGAGGCATGTACAGGGATGGATGGTCACAGCTTTGGTGGTCACAGCTTCTTTATACAGTTTTGCCATAATGGGCAGAAAGTCCTTCATAACAATGTTTAAGCCATTAACTACAACATTTCAGTCTCTCACAGAATGTTCCTGGATACTTCAGATATGACTTTAAGGTGAAAAGGTGATCTTGTCCATAGAAGCTTCTGAGTGTCAGTAGTGCACATCACTAATTTTCCCTTCACTTATATCTCATTACTTATTTTATAGAATTCTGTTACTGAAAAACATATCATCCTCTCTGTGCTCAAAATAAGCAGTCACTTGTGGTTTGAAAAGTAATGAACCCATGCTGAATGATGTTCACATATGAAGTTATGGTGGAGAGCTTGTATGATACTGATGATAGGTGCAACAAACTAGATGGGTGATTTGTGGCTCTTATTTCCTGCAGATGCTTGCAATTAGCTGGAGTTTGCTCAATTTTACCTGCCTGCAGCTCAGAATTCTGTTTCTGATGGATATTGAGAGTGTTTAATGCTGAGGTTCATAGACATTTTGTGTCTCTTCAGGTCTGTGTTGGCTATATTCTACCAAAAGGAATTTATCTTGACAACATGGCAGTCAGTGTTCCCAGACCAAAACAGGTCTTTGTAGAGAAGTGTAAAATGTGTGCCCCAATTTTCTAGGCTTTCCTAATGCTTGCTGTATGAAGGGCCCTCTGTGAGTTTACAAATTCACTGTTTAAATCACTGCTCAGAAGAATGGGAAACCTTTTTACTTGTCGTCTCATTCAGAGTTAGCTTTTTTAATAGATGAGTCTTGCAGATAAAAGAAATCAGTTTTCTTTATTCTGTCAAAGTGAAGGTTAAGACAAGGGTTCATGATTTTGAAAACAAGACATAGGGCAATGAAATGAATTGTTAACAGTGTCCTTGTATTTTGACTCATAATCTTTCCACTCCTGTTACATTTCCCTTTCGAGATATCATTTATCAGCTGGAGTGAGAGTAAACCTTCGCATTCTTTCTGTCTGTGTGAACTGCTGAAAACCTTCTCCTTTATATTTGACCTTTCTTTATTTCCCTCATTCCCTGCATCTCTCTCTTTTCCCTACCCCTCCCCCTCCCTTCCCATCCCTTTTTCAATCAATTGGTATACAGATTTTTTATTAATAAAAATTGGGATCTGGGGGAATATATCTGTTGCTGTATAAACTAAACTGCCCAGCTTGGCTTATTGCAAACATAGATGCTAAAACAGGCTAATTTCACTGATCTGATTTCCCTGGTGCTATGCCAAGCTAATGCATTGGGGTTTTGTCCATTCCACCATATCAGCCTCACCATAAGGTACTGCGATGGGTTTTCACTCACCCAATTCATCAGACCCACTCCAGATGCAGCCCAGATAGCCTGAAACGTCATGTGCTAATGCAGCAAGGCTTTGCCTTGCCTAGCTGCACTAATCTGCCTATGCACTTCTATCCTTTGTGAATAATACAAATAAGAAAACAAAAAAATATACTAAGACATCTGTGCATTGAGCCTGAGAGCTCTACCTCTTCCCATATTTTCACTGAGCACACACAACAACACAGAATAATTTGTCACAGAGTTTGATTTCAATCTCTTCTTTTACTGCTGTTGAAGTACTAGGCGAGCATTTGTTCCTCATATGTTGAAAGCTTACTATTTTTCTGATCGTAATATATGTCCACTGTGCAGAATGTATCTGGAGTAAAGACTTATTTATATTCCAATTACAATCAAAGAGGCACAGCAGAGTCTCTTCCATCTCCTGCCTCTAACGTAGTTGTGTATGTTGTTACTAAATACAACATTTCAGCTGCTATCAGACTAGCTACTTTGTATTCTTATGAGTTTTCTGCTACAAGTAAAAATCCCGTGGAAAAAGAATTGCATATGTGGAGCTCAGCACCGGAAACAATTATTTTATTTTTTGTTGCTCTGCTTGGATAAAAATTGGAGTCCTAGCTGCTTCTTGGAGTTTTTTTTTTTTTTCAGCAGCTTTAAATGAATGAGGGCAAAGATCAAGACGTTGCTATTGTTTGAAGCAGAGCTCAAATTCAGCCTACTCTGTACCTGTGCCTGTTGTAGCAAGCACGGTGTCCCTGGGTTTTCCTCTGCCTCAGGGGTCAGTGGGCACTTGTGGTCATATGCTAGACCCTCCTCCCCTCCAAGACATGGTGGCCTCACCCGTGTGATTTTCTGGGTACAGTGTGGGTATGAGCCCTGCTGGGTTCTTGCCCTCCTCTGAAGGCTGCTGGGGTGCTTGGTCTGGGCTAGCCAGGCACACGAGATGTTCACAATTCAGTGGGATGGATGCTCGAGGCCATGCCATGGACATAGCCCTTGGGGCTTGCAATGGCCCCAGGGCTTTTCATGGGCAAGGAAGGTCTGGGAGCACAAGCTGCCCGAAAGGAATATTCAGGCTGACGTGAGGGCGATGGCCTTTGCAGTGCACATGGTGGACAAGCAGCCCTGAATGAGTTCCCTAGTCCTCCTGTGAGCGCAGGTTAAGGTTTATTGGGAAGCCTTCCTTCCCCACCCAAGTTCCATCTGACTCTGTCTCTCTTCCTGGAGAGGACATTGAGAGGTAGAGGGCTGCAGGGAACCTCAGCAGTGCAGGAGTGTGCTGGCAGAGCCAGCTCTGAGTGCCAGCGTGGCCCCACCGTGGTGCTGTGAGGGGTGGTGGGGACACTGGCCATGAGAGGACAAGGTTACACTTTTGGGTCAGTCTGCCTCTCTCATTTTGGCATCTGTGAGAAGCTTTGGGCTGCTGTCTGTGTTTGTGTGCCCTGGGGAGATAGCTCACTGCTGCAGAGTGAGCTGTGCAGCCCTTTCTCTGATGGGCTGTATAAGCCAATGTTTTGTTTCCTTTGTTTGGAAATATGAATTTTTGTGCCCGGCTACCTCGGGGGTTAGCTTCCTCTATAATTAACAAGTGTTTATGTTTTCCCCATAGGGTGCAAGTACAAGTCAATCTTTACTTCCTTTCCACTATACCCAGTATGTTTTTGCCAAGGCTCAAATGCTTTCTAATGTAGTACACTCCATCTCTTTCCTAAAATCAATGTTTCCAAACACAATTAGCAGTGCTGTAATAGACTTCGAAATATCACAAAAGAACTGTGAGCTAGAGGGCTCCAAGTTACCACTGACAGTCTGGATAAGAATATGTTAGCTCTGCTGTTGGAGAAAGAAATTCAATTTCCCCTCTTTCACTCAGATAACAAGTTCCAGTATTGTATGTTATAGAAATAATTTACATAATTACAACTGTCATTGATCTGTTCTGCTGTTCCATACAGTTGAAAGAAAATATATTGATGATAAAGTTATAGGATAGCTTTTTTCCCCTTTATATAAGGATTATTTTTCTGTTCCATTTGCATGCAACTAACTGAATGCTTCAGAAATTTTAACTCTACCTTCTTAGACTTTTATGACCTTTAGTAAGTAAAAAAAAAGGTGTTACTAATTGCAAAATGTCTGTCTAAAATACATGCTAGTATATTTAATCTGATGACATTATAGGCTATTTGCTTCCCTATCTCTTCCATGAGCCCTAAATCACAGGTTTGGCAGTAAGCCTAATAAAAAAATGCTAGTTTGATGGAGATGGAAAAGTAACTGGAAAGCTCCTTCTAGGTCATAGAGAAATGCCTGTCATCTGCTTCTTATTTCTTTTAGAAAGGGGTGCCTCAGGTTTTGCATGAAGGATACCTGGCCAGACTCACTCACTGGTTGCTAAAGGTGGGACTGGAACCCTACAGTTTTGAATAGCAGAAATATGTGTACCTTGTTTTTGAAACCAGTCTCTCTTCTGATGGTGATGGTCTTTTCAACTCCAAAACCCATATGGAGGTGTTGTTGGTATCAGGCTGCCTTGACTTTAAAGAACAAAAAGACAAGAAAAAGGCTCTCCTTACCTCCCCTTTCCTTTTGCAGAAGACACATGATATGCAGCTTTTGTTTCTAAATTTAGACATCAGAATATGGTATAAGAGGACAAATCTTGCATCTGTTTAAAAAAATAAATTGTGGTGAGAGAGCTTTGTGCTTATTTTTTGATAGATTTGCTAAGTACTGATGCCAATGTAATAATCTTCCAAAATAATCCTGGCAATTCACTGAGGAGGCCAAGAGCCTGAATCATTATTGATTTTATCCTTTAAATAAAATTCATAAATACATTTTTAATTTGCTGTGACCAGTGAAATGGAATCAACACACTGCAAAGACAGAAATCTCTCACTTGACTATAGCTGAAGTTTTGCTAAAGGCAAAAAGACCCTGCAACAATCCATTGATTTCAGTAAGCTATTAACAAAACTTGTGATCATTGCAGCCAGGTACATTATTTCCAGTCAGTTCATAGATTTTCACACTTTCAGTGCATTGACATTTCAAACAAAAGCTTCTAGTCTAGCTCTGAGGAAATGTGATGTTGACTAATGCAGGAAGCTGTGCATGTACATGCAAATATTTTCAACTGAAATTTAGGAACACCTCATTAATTTGTACATATGGGAAGAACACATATTAATAATGTATGGTACTTCAGCTGATCTTTAATAACTTACTTGAGGAAGTAAAAAAATTATTGTGCTTCTTGTTGGACAAATTTCTATCTTGTCACAGAATCAGAGAACAGTTTGATCTGAAAGGGACCTTTAAAAGCCCCTGCAAGGAGAAGAGACATCTTCAATTATATCTGATTCAGCAATACCGATATGGGGTTCTGATCCTGCTAGGCTTCTGTGTGCCACTGAAAGCCAAATCAATCACTGTAACTTGCTGTGGATCTTGCTTGCATCAGTACTACCCGCAAACTCTTGCTAGGAAATTTCTGTCAGCCATAGGAAAAGCCAGTAAGGCTTTCTCAGGTCAGGTACCAGTCACATGAGCAGCGATGCCACAAAAAGCACTCGCTGCCAACACAAATGCCTCTGTCAGGTCCCCTTCTGAGCTCCTCAGGTGCCTGAACCTTTGAGATGCCCAGGGCCTTCCCCTTGCAGCTCTGCCTCCCTTGCCCTGTGGTGCTGCTGGCTGCCTTTGGCTGGCAGTGGGGTGATTGTCACCTGGGCAGTGCTTTGCTGCTGCTGCTTTTGTGCAGCTGTTCTTGTAGTCTTGCATTTGCACATCCTGAAGTGCCTCTTCTGCAATCTTCCTCATTGAAAGCGATTGCCACCAGCATGAGTGAGAGTTTCCTTCTCCTTTTGTTTTTTTTTGCGTTTCCCTGAAAGTCACTTAAATCACTTGAATCTATTGCACAGCATCAGCTACAGATTATGCAAAGACATTTTTATGTACTTAAGCTTGTCTCAAGCCTGTCCCTATATATTTTAAGATGCCTAGAATATCAATTTTCTTTCACAATCTGTAATTTACTGGTGAAGTCCTTAGACAAACTATTGTTTAGTTCCAGCCACTGAAAGTAAATATAGAAGACAAAACATAATACTATCCCTGAGGCATTGAGTTTTAAAATGAGATTTTTTTAAAAAAAGAAGCTCATGAGCATGAATCAACATTTGTCAGTGTAGACTTAGGCAGGAATTTCCTTTGTGAACTATTACTGTGAGTTATGGAATTTCTCTGAAGACTTTGCACCTAAGCAAAAATTAAATGGTCTGACCAGGAAAGGCCATCCACAGTCTGCTTAACACACATGACACCAAAACAGGAGTGTTGACAGGGAGTGTTGCCATAGAATTTTGTAGGGAGTGTTGCTGTAGAAAACAATGAAACTGAATTGCAAATTTCAAAATGGGATCCAAACTTTAAGGATATGGCTGTTTATGTGGGCACAGGGACTTCATTAATTGCATTAGGGGTAATTGCAAGCCTCAATGTTCTAATTAGGAGATCAAGTTGCCCTTGTCTCTTGAGTCCAAAGAATATTGAAGCATTTTTACTGAAAGGGCAAACTTTGCCAAATTTCAAGAGAGACCTTGTTCATACAAGCCATTAAGAACAGGAATTAGGAAAGTCTTGTAAAATGTGAGACCAGTTTTAAAATCAGTTTACTAAAGTACAGAAGGACTTTTATCCTGGGCCTCACAATGCAAGTAGAGGTATTGACAACATGATAAGAATTAAAAGTATATAAATATTAAAGCAGGAGGAGAGGGGGAATAAATACAATCCTTTCTTATCACCTGTTTTGTCTGGATTGGGTCCTACAGTGCTGAAAATTCTCCTTTTAGATTTCCTCTGCATAAAATAAAAGCTAGGTGGCAAATACTTCAGCATATTCATGACATGGGTACTTACCTTCTCTTTAAAATGAAGTGAACAAAGTCCTGAAGGCCTCCTGTGAATTGTGGAGTGCTTTTTATTGCCCATGACTTCAGCAGGTTTGATGATACCAAAGCATTTCACAGGAGCACTTTCTATTGCACCAGTTCTCCAAATTACAGAGCGCAGAAGAGAGGGTGTCATGGGGTTCTGACAGCTGGGTCAATTACATACCAACATTTGAGTGGGCAACAGCTAAGGCCCACTTAGTTTTACTAAATAGCGTACCAGAAATGGATACAAAAACCCACTGCCTCTACAGAGTGACCCATTTCAGGTTACAAGGGAGTGTGGCCCAGGTTTGGGTTAATATATATTTATGTGGAATTTAGAAAATCAAAATAAAACAAAAAGTAACTGTAAGAGTGATATTCTGTAATGCTGAAATCTGGAGTAGAGGTACAAAAAAAATCTGTTTCTCATTGAAATATGTTGATTAGATGAGCAAAATGCAGACTGAGATGGAATCTTCTTGGAAAAACAAGTTAAAAAACTACAAATTACCAGAATGAGAATAACATAGCCAATTTTTTTTGCTAGAAAAGCTGGATCTTTAGTAGTTATAATTAATAAAACATAATTTGGAATCATCATACCATGAAACTCTATCGTTGTGTGTGTTTTGGCTGGGATAGAGTTAATTTTTTTGTTGAAAGGGTGGTTAAACAATGGGAGAGGCTCCCCAGGGAAGTGCTGGACTCCCCATCCCTGGAAGAGTTCAAGAAATGACTGGACTGGCATTTAGTATGGGGATTTGTGCTGGAAACAGTGTTGAGAACACCGGGATGTTTCTGTCATTGCTGAGCAGTGCTTGCACAGGGTCAAGGCCTTTTCTGCTCCCCACTCCATGAGAGAGTGGGCTTGGGGAGTGCACGATTTTGGAAAAGAACACAGCTGGGACAGCTGACCCCAACTCACCCAAGGGATATACCACCCCATATAATGTCATGTTGAGCAGCAAAACTAGGGGAAAGCCTGGCTGGGAGGTGCTGCTAGGGAGCTGCCTGGGCATCAGTCAGTTGGTAGTGAGAAATCATTTCCACTGCCATCACTTTTCTCTCTTTGCAATTTCCCTTTCATTAAAATCATTACTATTCATACGACTGTTATTTTATTTTATTTCAGTTATTAAATTGTTCTTATCTGAATCCGTGAGTTTTCTCATTTTCACCCATGTAATTCCCTCCCCTGCAGTGCCACTGAGGAGAGTGGGTAAGTGGCTGTGTGGTTCTTAGTTGTCAGCTGGGGTTAAACCATGACAAGCAGCTATATGGGCTTCCCAGTAATAAAGCAGAGTCGATAACAAGCATTTCTGTTACATCTGCTGTCTTCCATTTCTGCCCAATTCATCTGTCTCAGTGCCTGAAGCTGTTCAGCAAGACCAAGGGAAACAACATTAGCCTCTTTATTATTTATAACTCATTTTTTTCCCTGATAACACTGCAATACCATAAACACCGTTACCATGGAAACTCAAATAAGACAAAATTACCGTGGATATTGTTGTTTGTACCTCTAGGAATATAGGTATCTAAAATTTCAACCTGTTCCAGCACGACAAAAGAATGCAGAAGTGATTGATATTTTTAATTACTGAGTAATACTGGCTGAGTTGGGGAATTTCTTGAATTGCAGTGCTGTGTGTTGCAGTCTTGTTAACTAATTTCATCTCATGCTTCTCACCGAGTTTATTTCCTTTGAAAGTTGTTCTTTTACAAATGCAATTAGGAGTTCCCTGTGTCTGTAGACTTTGGTGATGCTGAGTGGTGTATTACATTTATGTGATATGGAGTAACAGCATTTAAGGATTAGGAAACCAAAAGTGTGTTTGTGGGTTTTGTAATGGAAATGGATAAACCTGAGGCTGTATGGGAAATTAAAAGCAAAATTAAATGATCTGCACTGTAAAGCCCATCCATGGGTTACTTAAGGAAAAGGGAAATATTTCCTTTAACAGGTGGCTGAAAAATGAAGACCCTAATTTAAACTTCGAAAGCCAATTACCCCTGGCTGAATGACCTAACCAAACCATTGATTCAATAATTCTGTAGTAGAATCTGAAAATCTAAAAATGGGCCAAAGGAACAGCTTTAGCAATACTACAGTGGGTAAGGAATTATTTTCTTTCTCTCTCTCTTTTTTTAATGCAGAATGTTGCACAACCTCAAAAATATTTTTGGGGGTTTTTTTTGTTTTGTTTTGTTTTGTTTTTTTTCCAGTTATGTGAGAATTAAATTTCTGCTGAAATGGGTGACCCACTCAACCCCATAATGTGAAAGAAAGGGGTGTCTATCTCTTCTATTTCTTATTTTTCCTAGTAAGAGACTTAGAACCCTTTAGTAAGTGAACAAAACAAGCTTTGGTTCAAAAAGAGCAGAGCTTGAAGAAGGATATCTCTCTCATTTGTTGGATTAGACACCTGAAAGGTGTCTACCTGCTGCTGCACTGTACTGTTCATTATTTATTCAAGGTGGAATTTTATTAAAAAGGAGGGCTCAGAGCAAGTCCTCTCAGCTGTCAATAACAAGAATGGTGTTCTCAGCACTGCTCTGTGAAACAAACCCAAAACCATTCCTGCAGAGATGAATTAAAGGAGAGTTCCTTGGTGAAACAGCAAATCAGAACTGAGGAATTTTGGAGAAAGTCTGGGACAGAGTTAGGGAATAAAAGCAGCAGCTTTTTAAATTTAGTCCATTTTTTGTTTAATTTTCTTACCCAGTGCTTAGAACTGAAACGTTTGCTCTTATGGTTTAATGGAATATGTTGTCAGACTTGAACAGAATTTTTAACTCTGACTAGTATTTTGAGAATTTGGATTTGTTTGTTTTCATCAGACCCAAATCTATTTTGCAATCAGTTGCTTTGCAAGCACATAAGTTATTGACAGTGCCAATCTGCAGAATAATGCCATGATAATGTCATGAATATTTCTGCTTCTCAGCCAGAATGGTTGTTGTTTCCTGCTCAAGAATACTGGAATAGCTCTTCTCTCCTTGGAGTAGAAAACTGTCTATTACTATTATTATTATTATTATTATTATTATTATTACTATTATCATCATCATCATCATCATCATCATCATCATTACTTTTTTTTTTCTTCTTTACTTCAGTAAAGGTATCTCTTGAGTTAAAAAGCCTTTTTAGTTTGCAGGGCAGTACAGGTGGGTTTTGGACCAATAAAACATTTTTTTTTTTTGCTATTATAACAAGATCCAGTAAAATTACTGCTCTATTCTAATGTCACACTACAGCTTTATGTTGGCAAAAATATATTTTTTGCTCTTCAGAACCAAAGAGGGATCTACCCATCTGAACGATTCTTGCTTCATATTCTACTCTTGCACATTGCTGCATTTCACTTCAGATGTTCTTGTTTCCTTCTGTTTTATACAACGTGCTTCTCATTCATTGTGTGTTTTGAACCAATTCCCCATAGAACCAAGGAGGAGATTTAGCTGGATTCTGATTGGATTAGCAGATACATTACCAGACTTAGGGGAAACCTGTGCCTTTCTAGAATAGCATTTGCATCTGGGGTGTTTGCTCAAAGAAGAAAAGAAGTAATGAATCTATGGGCTGTAATGTCTTGTGATAAACTCAAAAAATATCTATTTATCATAGATAAAGCCTGCAGCACTTCAAAACCTTGGGAAGAACTCCTTGAAATACATGTGAAATTCCTGCATTGGATGTGCTCTAAACCAATGAAAAAATGTGCCTGGAACCTTTCTCCAACACCAATGCCCACTGCCATGCAAACATTTCTGACCCCACTTTCAGCTGCCTTGAAAGGGAAGCTCCACACTGTTCCTTGGCAGTGTGTGGAGGTGTGTGTTGTCTCCCCAGCTGTGGCCATGAGGGGTTGGCAGGCTGCTAACTGGGGCAGCCAAAAGCAATGCCAGGGGCTGGTATTATGACTGAGAGGATTTAGTTCAGCTTCCCAGAAGTATTCCTTACAACTGTGTTGTTTACTGGTGTACATACAGCCTGTGACTTCACCAGACCATTTCTGTGTTCAATCAAAAAATAATTCAGGAGGGAAAGAAGCTCTGGACCACATGTGGTCTGATCCCCTGCTCAAAGCAGAGTCACTTTCTTGATTTAGAGCAGTGAGTTTCAAGCCTTCTCCATCCAACTGCTGAAACTCTCTGAGGATGGAGAAATCTGCTTGGAAGGTCTGTTCCCAGTGCTTGGCCACTCACTTTGAACATCTTTGTCCAAGTAGGTATGGGTCACATCTCACTGATAAGCATCCTACTTATTCTTCAGGATCTTCTCTGCAGGCAGCTTATTCTTGCAAGTAATGGCCTGGATTTTGTAGTGTGCAGACACAGGTGTTAATTGCTGTATGTTCACCATATCTTCCATTAAGTGACTCAATGGAATGGGCTCTGTGTGTGCTGTCAACCCAGCTCAGCACATAGGTGGAACCCAAGAGGATTAAACACCCCTTCAGGTGTATCATGCAGTGCTGAAGAAAGAACTCAGGACTCCCCAGCTACTTTTGCTTCCTTCTAGTGCCCCATTTTTTTTCCCCTTTGTAGTCCTTTGTGTTGCACATTTTCAGTAGTTTTTTAGCTCCTCAGATATGAGCAAAGAGATTTGCTGTGGTTTAGAGGAAGGAAGTCAGTCTGAAACAACCAACCTGACTAAGAAATGAATCTGAACGTATGTGGGTCTGTGTATTGTGGTTGTTTGGCCAGGTTTTGGTAGTGCAGTGGCCACAGGGGTAGTTTCTGTGAGATGCTGCCAGAAGCTTCCCCATGTCTGGCAGAACCAATCCCTTGCAGCTCCATGACAGATGTGCTGCTGGTAAAGGCTGGGCCAATTGGAAATGATGGTAACACCTTTGTGATAACAGATTTAAAAAGGAAAGAATAGTTATTGCAGAGATATAGTTGCAGTCAGAGAAGAGCAAAGTGACAACATGTGAGAGGAGTAACTCTGCAGACACCCAAGTCAGTGGAGAAGGAGGGGCAGGAAGTGCTCCAGATGCTGGAGCTGAGGTTTCTCTGCAGGCTGTGGCAAAGATGATGGTGAAGCAGCTGAGCCCCTGCAGCCTGTGGAGTACAACAGGGATTCAGAAATCTCTGCATTCCCCCCATGGAGGGCACGGAGATGCAGAGATCCCCCTGCAGCCCATGGAGGAAACCCCTGCTTGAGCAGGTGGATGCCTGAGAGGAGGCTGTGAAACCATGAGGAGCCCATGCTGGAAGAGGGCTCTGGCAGCAATCTGCCGACCTGTGGAGAGATGAGTCCATGCTGGAGCAGCTTTTCTGGCAGGATTTGTGGCCCTATGGAGGGCCCACACTTCAGGATGTGCCTGAAGTGCTGCACCTGTGGAAGAGTGACCTATGCTGGAGCAGTTTGTGAAGAACTGTCTCCCATGGTGGGGGGACTCCATGGTGCAGTAGGAGAAGATTCTTCTACCTGAGCAGCGACAGCAAATAGATGTTATGGACTGATCATAACCCACAATTCCCTGTCTCCTGCGCCACTAGTGGGGAGGAGATAAAGCTTGGGAATGATGCAGGGGAGGGGGAAAGGTGTTTTTAAGACTTATTTTAAGACTTATTACTATTATCCTGTTCTGTTTTTGTTAGTAATAAATTCAATTAACATCTCCAAGCTAAGTCTGTTTTGCCGTGATGGTATTGGATGAGTGATCTCCCCCAGTCCTTATCTCAGACTGTGAACCCTGGGTTATATTTTCTCTCTCCTGTCCACTTGTGGAGGGGAATGATAGAGTGGCTTTGGTGGGTGCCTGGCACCCAGCCAGGGTCAGCCCACTGCAGTGTGTAGAACATCAGGGAGAGCAGACTCTGTAGCGAGTGCCTCCTGTTCAGTTTGGTCACCTGCAGCAGGTCATTTCAGCAAGCCTCGAATTCTGTGTGCTTTGATGCCATCTTGCTACCACATTGTGAGCTGGCTATCTTCTTGAAGGTGTCTTCCATTACATTCTGTGAAAACATACCATTCCCAACTATTCTTTCCTTAGCACATGTTGCATGGCTTTGGCTTTTATTTCCTCTAGAGGAAAGAATTTCATAACATCAGTCTTTGCTATGGAACAGATTGCATTGTTTTCAGCAAGCCAGGGCAGAGGATTTCAATCATTAATTAAATTAATTACATTGGAAAACAGACTAGCAATGGAGATGTTAGTGCAGCCTCTTGGTTTCAGCTGTAACAAATTCCTCTAATTCCCCACTCCACAGGTGACACCTGTCTCCATGTCAGCAGCTCTGCCAGGGCTCTGGATGTGGCAGGGAAGGGTGGGGCATGAGGCCAGGGACACTGGGATTGGGCAGGACCCAGGCTCAGGCTGGCATTCACTGCAATGTGTCACCCAGTGCCCCGTGGAGCCATCAGAGACTGGTGTGGCACTGTAGGGCTGCTCTCAGTTCATCACCTTCTTCAGTGATCTCTTCTCTGCCTTAGGTCTCCTCACAAGAACATGCAGCCAAACCATCCTTGAGCTGTGCTGAGTCCACAGAAACTAAAACGAAACAAAAGCCAAACTTGTGACATCAACCTCTGTGTTTATGAAACACCAGCTTTTCTTTGTCATGCATTGCACTCCTGCTCCCTCAGCTTGGTTGTCTTTAGATATAACTAGTGGTTTCTCTGACTTCATGCTAATATAGTTTAAAATATCTCTGTGGAAAGAATTTGGATATTTTTTCCATCTACAAACAAGGTCTAAGGCTAGCTCTGGATTTTGTTTTTTATGTTTTCTCTTTGACTGTATAGCAAAGCTTTATGTTACAAGATTAATTATACAGGAGATCATGCTTCTCTTTGTGTTAGCCCTTCTTTTCCAGACTAAATAAAATACTATGTTATTAGGGATAGCTTTATGTTATAGAAATTACTTTTCAGTTATACTGTGTACCCTCTAATATCCTCTTGGGATTAGTATTTAGACGTGCTGAATGGTGTGATGACAGAAGGAGAGGAAATGGCCTCAGGTTGCACCAGGCAAGGTTTAGATTGGATATGGAGAAAAAGTTCTTCACTGAAAGGGTGGTCAGATATTGAAATGTGTTGCCTAGGGAAGTGGTGGAATCACCATGTCTGGAAGTGATCAAAAGACACTTGGATATGGTGCTTAAGAACATAGTTTAAAAGTGAACAAAATTGTGCTGGGTTATCAGTTGGACTCAATGGTCCTAAAGATCTTTTCCAGCCTTAATTCTTCTATGATTCTAGGATATTTCCTATGGGAAGATGAAGATGAGGGTGAGAAAGTAAAAATCTTAAAGAGTATTGTGAGATATTTAAAGTATAACCACAGAAGAAACAAAATAGAAATTATTTACCGTAGCATTGCTTAATCCTAGAAATTTTATAGAGTTCTGTTGCAATTGTGAATAACCATTGGGTTTATTAAGATTTCTTTAGTGAGATCATGTTACCATAACATAGAATAAACAGTATACAATTTTCAATGATGATGCATCTGATTAATTTGGTGCAGACTTTTTAAGCACTCTCAGTAGGTAATGATTTCTTTCAAGTCACTAAATTTTTTCATAGCTTTCTAAATCATAGTGGATTTTCCAAGATACAGTTCTATGGCAGTGTGAATGAATGGGAGCATGTTGGGTATAGTATCTTGAGATTTTTTAAAACACAGTTCCATTGTTTTCCAAATGTGATTGAAAATTATATTTCTTTACTTCTGAATAAATTTCGTCTGACCTGCCTTTTGTTTCTGACTACTACTACTTTTCTGATACACTAAATGGATTTTTGAGATGTTTTGTCTATGAAAAAGAAATGAGCTTTATATTCAGGTCAGCATTGCTATCAGGGAAAAACTGTCCTGAGATTATTACTTTTCCATAATTGCCTTTTGCTTGGTTGTTTTTGAACAGCTTTCCTCCCAAACTCCCTCTTATTCATGATGCTTGAGGTAGAAAAAGGTCCCTTAAATTCTGTGTACTGCGTGCACCCCGTGTCATCTCTTTCTCCCGAGTGTGAATAGCTGGAGTCTGAGCAGGGATTCATCTCAGCTGCCTTGTGTTGCCTTGCATACATTATCACTGTTGGCTGTGTGTTTTGTGTGAGCTGAGCTGCAGGAGGCTGGGAAGTGCTGCTGTTGCTGTTACCTGCTGTGAAGCTCCAGGTAACACTGACTCCAGGTAACACTGACTCCAGGTAACACTGACCCCAGGCAGTCAGTGTCCACAGTGAATGGGATTCTTCCTGGGTCAGTGACCCTCAGTTGCACCTAGGGCAGAAGCACATCTCCTCTGAAAATGTGTAAAAGGCAGTGATTATTTTACCTGGGGTCTCTGGGTCCCTGGAGGTGCATGAAAAATTGTGGAGGAACATGTAAATTCAGAGTACACGCAATAATTCCAGTTCCAGGAAGTGTGCAGGGATGTGGCTGCTGGGCAGGTTGAAACTCAATGAAATAGTCTGTGCTTGGAAAAGACTTTCCCTCACCACAGGTAGACAGGTGCACTTGTAGGATTTTTTTGTAGGAAATTCTTCAGCAGTCCATCAACCTGTCTTACCCTGAGTATTCTTTGGCAGGCAAATGTGAAAAGGACCAGAAAAAGAGTGAGAGGTAAAGTACAAGTGGAAATATTTGATAAAAATGGAAATGTACACCTTGTTGATCTATGCTCTTTCAGGGTATCTTTAATGATGTCTGATCATTCAAACTTCAAGATCACAGCATTTAGAATAAAACGTGTTTTATATGCATTATTATGACAACTCTACTCCCTCTGCGCTTCCCCTGTTGAGGCCTCATGTACTTTGTTTAATAATAGAAATTCTGATGGGTTTTCTAAGAGAACAAAACCTCTGAGAGCACATTTCAATTCACAGTTACAACTGCGGCCTATGTGTGGTGCTTTTTATTAATTTTTGAGGCAGAAGTCAATTATTGAGCCCTCAGATTTTTTTTCCTTCTGTGTTGAAGGGCCACTGGAAGGCAGTACATTAAGCATCCCCTCTAGCACAAATGATATCTGAACCTCTCCATCAGAAGGATTCTGTATCCAATTATTTGGAAGTTCCTTGAAGATATGATTCTATGGAGTAAATGGAAAGCATACTTCAGTCATTCTCTGTACTGATAGTAATTTAATAAAAATAAAAAGCTATTGATTTTTTTGTTAGCTGTGTTAAAAGACCACTGTAATCTTGGCTTCACTCTGCTGTTGGCAGAGCATTTGCCAGCAAGTAGATTTTTTACTTTTCCTGGGGCACCATTTATTAAATGCTATCTTAATGTGTACAGATGATTAGATTTGTTGAAGTGGGGAAGATTTATAATACCTTCCTGTTATTTAACTTCTCTTAGTCAATTCAGATGTTAGAAGCAGAGATTTATATCCTGTACTTTGTGATTTTGTTTCTTCCATTCCTTAAGCCAAATGTGCCCCTGAGGTTACTGAGCCAGCACTTACTGGGCAGGAGCTACTTTTGATGGAGATAGAAACTAACATTCTATTTGCTTGTTCTTATTGGAGTAACCACTCTGGGATGACAGAGGAATGTCACTTAAGCTGTTCAGTAAACTTCAGCTTGAATAAGGAGTTAAATCAGTAAAGCTGGACTCATGTCAAATAATTTATTTGTCTAAAAGGGTTTATCGACTCTAAACTAAACTGCTCAGGGATATGCCTACTCAAAATCTTTTCATATAATCTATTCCCTTTAGAAGTTTATATTCATCTACATTGACCATAGCTAGAGTCTACAGAATTCTTGGAGTGGTGAATTTCAGATGTTGAAAAATTACACACTTCCATTGCATTTTAGGTGCACTTGTGTCTCTCTAAAACAATGTTTTCTGTGATGCTGAAATATAAGAATTTGAAATCCATTTGTCAAATATGATTAATCTTGATGCAGTCCCAGAACATTTATTCAGGGTCATGTTGGAGTGGCTGAGGGAGCTGGGGATGTTCAGCCAGGAGAAAAGGAGGCTCAGGGGTGACCTTGTCACTCCACAGCTGCCTGAAAGGAGGCTGTAGCCAGTTGGGGATCAACCTCTTCTCCTAGGCAAATTAAAGGACAAGAGGACATATAGCACCTGTGCACATATAGCAACATAGTGCACAAACTGCACCAGGGGAGATTAAGGGTGTGCATTAGGGGGAATTTCTTCACAGAAAGGGTTGCCAAACACTGGAATGGACTGCCCAGGGACATGGTGGAGTCACCACGCCTGGAGGTGTTTAAGGAAAGACTGGATGTGGCACTCAGTGCCATTGTATAGTTGACAAGGTGGTGTCCAATCAAAGCTTGGACTTGGTGATCTCAGAGGTCTTTTCCAACAGAATTTGTTCTCTTTTTTCATAATCTTCATCTCTAACTCTTTAAAAAAGATTAAGAGCTGTTGGTTGGGATCAGAGAGTCCATCTTTTTTCCACATATGCTGGTTTTGACTGGACTACACTTTATTTTCTTCATAGTAGTTAGCAGGAGAGCTGTGTTTGGATTTGTGCTGGAAACAGTGTAGATAATACAGGGATGTTTTTGCTACAGCTGAGCAGTACTTGGACAGAGTCAAGGCCTTTCCTGCCTCTCACCTCACTCTGCCAGTGAGCAGGCTGGAGGTGCACAAGGGTTGGGAGGGCATCCAACCAGGACACCTGACCCCAATTGACCCAAGTAATATCCCACACTGTATGACATCATGCTTAGCACATAGACCAGGGAAAAATTGAGGAAGGCAGAGACGTTTGGAGTTTTGATGTTTGTTTTCCCACGTCCATCCATATGATGGAGCCTGGCTTTCTTGGAGATGGCTGAACACCTGCCTGCCCATGGAAAGCTGTAAATTATTTCCTTGTTTTGTAACAAGGACACTTGCAGACACACCTCACCACTCAACTCTCCAGAGAGTTTCAAGGAAAGGGAGGAGCACACCTGGCAGGGTTCGTATTAGATACCCACTCCATCTCAAGAACAATGCCAATTGGCTCTGACAATTTTCAGTGTCAGTGACATTGTTCTGAGCAATGTCATTTGTAGTTTTATTTCAGATAAATACACTAATATCAGGAAGCAGTCACAGGATATCATAAGCCTTATGCACAGACACAGGTATGTGGATGATTTTGCATATACATCCTGACCAGTTAAGGACAGTAGCACATAGTCCACTGGCTGAGAAAGGATGAGCTTGAAAGGGACCTCTAGAGGTCATGTCCAGACTGGTTTTGAATATCACCACGGTGGGAGACTTGCCAGCTTCTCTGGGCAACTCATGCCAGTGCTCAGCCACTCTCAAGGTGAAAATGTGTTTCCTGATCTGGAGAGGAAACCTCCTGTGTTTCAGTTTGTGCCCAGTGCCTCTGGTCCTGGCACTGAGTGTCAATGACTGAGTGAGAGACGGGGACTACTGATTCATGATCAGAATCCAAATTTCACTGTGAGCTTCATATGCTTATATACCATTCTCAGGAAGGCTAGTAATTTTTAACTACATTCATTGGGTTAAACATCACACAGACAAACTTTACATTTCAGCTTAGTTAAATCTTCTTTCCTGTCAGCCAATCTTGTTCCAATATTTTAGTAATCTTCCAAGCTCTGTTTGCTCTTGCCAAGGCATCTTGTTATCAAACTGCATATGCTAATTAAATCTACAGTACTATCAGTCTCAGTTACCACAACTGGACACCTCTTTTCTGTAAATTTGTTTTCTAGCTGGGTGGTCCCCAGCATATCCTGGTGCATGGGGTTGTTCCTCAGGTGTAGGGTGAAGAATCACAGGTTTTCAGTTCTCCTTGTTGAACTTCATGGTATGCCCTGAACTCCACCATCTCATGTTTACTGCAGGCAAGACTGCCTTAGACCCTCACACTCCCAACAAGAGCCTTACTGGTACAACATCCAACATAGTGTCTTTCTTCAATGCCTCCTCATTTGGAGGACAATTGTTTAAAGGACCTCCTGGATTGCTTTTGTCCTGTTCTGTTGTCCTCTAGAAGATTTGGGGTGATCAAAGTTTCCCTGAGAGCCAGGGCCTGTGAATGTGAGGTTAAATGAATGACTTGCAGTAGGCTAGTAATCTATAACTGCCAATGTCCTTCCTGACCATATGTCAGGAAGTGGTATAGGCTCTTAAGGAACAGGACACTTATTTCAATTGCCTCATTGTGGTCAGGAAGCATCTGGTCATCTCTAGATGGAAGCTGGCACTGCTATCCTGCTCTTCAGCTGTGGCACAGCAGTGCAGTACTAGAAAGCCTGCTGTGACAATTGCTGTGATGAGTTATGCAAAACCTTATTGTATCTCCTTTGTCCTGAATTGACACCACCAATAAGGATCCTAATTCTAGAAGTTCAACATGCCCGGTATTATAAAGTCAGCAAAATCACATCCAGTGTTCAGTGTTCTCTGAGAGAAGCTATGACTATTGTAATCGTGAGAACTACTTTCTGCCTTGCATTTGGAAAATCAGTGCTCACACTGTATTTTGTACATGCTGATACTGGAAACAATTACTGTGCATATTATGTCTGTGTGTTTCAAAGTGGGATATTTTCCTTCAGGAGCTTGTGAATGCCCTTTCTAAACCATGTCATCTGTAACAGTGAAACAAAAGAATGTATGTATGTATCTATCACAACGCACATGTCCTATGCTGACTACTGCATCCCCAATGAATAGTTCAGGTACAGGCCAGAAGAGTTTTCCCTCTTCTACCAGTGAGGTAGCTGTTATGACACACTGAGGGGAGTCCAAGACCTGACTGCTATGGGTGTTCCTAGACGTGCCCCACTGAGGTCAGATGGACACGCTCAAAAAGGTCCAAAGAGATCAATATTATGTGATCTGACAGTAAAATGATATGAATACTAGATCAGGTAGATCTGGGGCTAGAATTTCTAGGGGAGAAAAATAACCATGGGATAAATTTTGTACTTGTTGGTAAAATAGTGCAATATTTAGCAGATACAGACATTCAATAATAGGTCATAGTCTGGTCCTGTTACTATCAAGCATGTACATCATAATAGATATCTTTTTACTTCTTGTTGCATTCCCAACTTTCAGGAAGAAAACCAGAGAAGTCTTTCACAACCCTATATAGCAATGGTCAAATTATGAATTTCCTACAAATTTCAGTCAAAAGACCATCATTTTTGTAAAGAGCTTTCCTGTTATTATCTCTAAAAGTACATTAGAAAACAATAAGAGTTGGTTAGAACATTTCCTACAGCATTTTATATAGGTAGTGAAGTGTTCTTCTAATTCTTTTACATCTGCTAGCTGTTTACTTCTCTAAGGGTTTAGTTTTTATGAATGATGACATATAACCCATTTTCTAAAAATACTTTGTCTTTTCTATATAATTTCAATGTCCCTGGGCAACTGATAGGAAGAAATGGTATAACAGCCTTTTATGTTTTTTCCCTTGCTACTGTGGTAGAAGCTGTTAGACCCATCAAACTGATAATGAGGAATATACCTTCCATCAGCCTATAAACATGAATAGAAAACCTTCCCAATTACTGTTCAAATTCACTGCCTTCCTTTGCTTTAACCTATTTTCCTTAGTACTCAGGTCTTTTTCTGGTGCACAGTGTATTTTTCTAGCACATTCCCAGCTAGGAGGGAGTGCTTGTGCCCCACCCTATTTTCCTTTCTTGTTCAGTGTTTTTCTCAACAATTTTCCTCTGATTGCAGCCGGTAATCAGCCAGCAGCTTTGGTCCATTCCTGTCCTGCTGTCATTGCTTACATCTGTTATGTTGCAAAAGGACTTATGTAATAAAAAAAAAATACATTATTCAGTCTTTTTTTCAACTTCTGCTCAATAGTTGTTAGCAGTTGTTAGGATAGTTTGGTACTTGAGTATTTATGACCCAAAAGTAAATGCTGTAGTTTGATAACCAATTACCAAAAGCATAATGAATACAGGTAATTAAAATGCTTAGTTTCTCCAGAAAAATATCATTTTTTAATTAAAAAATTTATTATTTTCTGGTGAACATAGGTTTTTCACTGTTAATGAAACTACTTGTGTGCATTTCATACATTTCAGTGTGAGCAGACAGCAACAGAGGCAGATCTGATAAGATTCTTACTTTAGATCTACCTTACTTTATATCTCAGAAATGCAGTTAACTAAATCTAAGGTAGCCCTCCACAGCTCCAATCAAAGCCTTTGGTGAGAAATAAGCATTTCTGGGACATGACTCATCTGGCCTATTTTAGACTGCTCCTTTGGGATGACATGAATCACACCTAAGTGACTCTTTCTCTGAGCTGATTATAAAAGACACTGATGGTGACTGGGTCAGTCAAATCCCATCTCTCCTGTCCACACTGTACATCATTGTGATTGATGTGATTGCAATTCACACTAAGTCAGCATCTGAACTTGGCATTTGATTGCTGGTGTCTGAAATCATAAAATCATAGCATCATAGAGTCATTAAGGTTAGAAAAGGCCTCTAAGGTCATCAGGTTCAACCTTTGACTGAGCACCACCATATATATCAACAAAACCATAACACTAAATGCTACATCCATTTCTTCAACACTTCTAGGGGTGGTGACTTCACCTTGTCCCTGAACAGCCCATTCCAATGCTTGGCAGCCCTTTCAGGGCAGAAATTCTTCCTGATGTCCAACCTGAACCTTCCCTGGTATGGCTTGAGGCCATTTCCTCCCATTCTGTCACTGTTTGCCTGGGAGAAAAGGCTGACCCCCACCTGGCTACAATCTCCTTTCATGGAGTTGTAGAGAGAGATGAGGTCTCCCTTGATACTCTTTCCCCCCAGGCTGAACAGCCCCAGCTCCCTCAGCTGCTCCTCATATTATTTAGTCTCCAGACCCTCCACCAGCTCTGTCGCCCTTCTCTGGACACACTCCAACACCTCAGTGTCTTTCTTGAAGTAAGGGACCCAGAACTGAACATGGGATTCAAGGTACAGCCTCACCAGTTACAGCAGGTGAGAATAACAGGACAATCACTGCCCTAATCCTGCTGGTCACACCATTCCTGGTGGAGTCCAGGATTCCCTTTGCATTCCTGGCCACCAGGGCACACACTGACTCATATTCATTGTCTGTCACCAGCACCACCAGGTCCTTTTCCTCTGACCTCTCCAGCCACTGTACCCCAGCCTGTAGCACTTCATGGGGTTGTTGTGACCCAAGTGCAACACCTGGCACTTCACCTTGTTGAATCTCATACAGCTGGCCTCAGCTTGTTGATCCAGCCTGTCCAGATCCCCCTGCAGATCCTCCCTACCCTCCAGCAGATCAGACTAGCACCCAGCTTGTTGTCTGGGAACTTACACTCCAAGTCCTCATTCAGATAACTGATAAAAATAATAAACAGTACTGAAATGAAAGAGCAGAAAAATTTTTGTCTACACAGATGAGACAATTATATCTCTAATATGGGCAATTATGTTTTTAAACATAATGGAAGAAAATATATTAAACAAAAGTATAAACAAACAAATGGGGTAATTGTATCTTTAAATAAAAATTATGAGCTCTTTTTGGTATATTACACTGCTATACATTCTTCAGAAATCATAGAGAACTGCAAATAATAATTAGCTTGGTGATTGAGACATGTATTTACAGAATCTGTTAGAATTGTAAATGCAGCAAATGCTTTCCCTTAAAAAGCATCAGAGAATCTTTGGCAGAGGAATTGAAAAAAAAGGGATATTTTTGAGGGTGCTTGATGGGGATGATAAGAAAAAGGACACTTCCTTCTCCCCCAAGGTGCAGTTTGAAATCAGGAAGACATTCCTGGTAAAGTCTGATACATAAAGTTCTGAAACAATCTCGTATGGCTTTTTATTTTTTTTTTCTCAGTGATATTTAATGGCTGTTTGAGCTTCAAGAAATCAAGCAGATGGAAAATGCCTGTAGTTCACCTGCTGCTTTTAAGCAGCAATAGATGTAAGAGTGAATTATATTTTCTTTACTACAGATACCCAGAAAGTTTTACCTGCGTCTGATGTTGAAAGAAAACATGTAATTCGCACTTCTGTGAAGGCAAATATATGTGTGTAATTAGCTTTTTTTTTTTTAGGGCAAACCATAACTGGAGGGAGTGGAGGAAGTCTTCCAAATCTTGTGTGAATACCACTAGCTCAGACACTGTTGTGACAGTCTTCTGCAAACACAAAGACCATATCACAGAGACCATTCACATTACAAAGGACAAATTCACATTACAAAATACTTGAAGAATCTTCTGGGAGCAGAGCAGTACCAAATATAGAGGGCTTACTACAAAATCTCCTAGCCCTAGGCACTGAAATACTGCTCAGTTTCCTCAAGTAAATTCATCTCTACACATTGTGAGGTTGTAGATGTGTCAAATTCATTTGGAAAAGGATTTGTGCCAGTGAAAGTGCCTGTAGCTGTCCTACATGGACATAAGTTCCTTCTCTGGTGTTGCTGTCTTCAGTGATGAGAGTACAAAACAGAGACACTTCATGGGATCCTAAAGTCTCCCCCTCCAGACAAAATATGTGTCTTCTGAAAATAGCCCTGGTTGGAACATTAAAAAAACCTAAATCTTATTCCGCCTGGACTATTAGTGCTGTCTTGCCTCCATGTAAGTTCTGTTGCTTCCACTTCCTCTCTGCAATTAAATTTTCATTATTTTTTTTCAAAGAGAAGACTTAAAAAAGACACTACAAGTACTCTCTGGACTTTGATTTCTTTATGTTTCTACTACTCCTTTCTGTTCACGAATACAAACCTCTCATTTGTTGTTCTTCATTTTGCTTCTGTTATCTCCCAGTGTGTTCAGATGCCTCTCTTGTGCTCAGAGTGATACCTAAGAGAATTTCCCCATATTCCACACTGAAGATACCCACCCACAGCTCTCACCTACCATTCTAACCCCTTTCCAAGCCTTTCTTTTCTTCCATTCCTAAGCTTGTTATCACTCCAAAATGTTTTCTTTAGCCCATCTCCAGTCTCTCCTCTCTCCCTGACATAGCTCTAAAACTTCTCTCACCAAGGCCTTTGATGACAGCAGCTCCATGAGATCCACGGATCTCAGAATCACAGTCAGCTTATTTTTTTCAAGCTGTCAGGCTCATGCAGCATGTTTAACCAGGCTTTGCTACCATAATTCTTGCTCTTCCTGAGGGACTTTGTCCTCTCTTGGCTTCTTTCCTACTCTCTCATCATGTTTTTTGGAGAAAATTCCTTCATCATGCTCTGGGTTTTCAGTAGCTCTTTTGTGACTCTATCAGCATGCACTGTCTTTGAATGATTTCATCAGAAAACAAACTCAGCTCTGGTCCCAAAGAAGACAGACAAACTGATTTTCTCTTGTACCAAATCCTGGTTTCTCATTTTGGTACTCCCTTCTGAGTGTTCAATGATACACTTTACCTACCTGTGACTAAAGGCAAATTCATCCTCTCAGAGCCACTTGGCAGAGATAGGTTCTATTTGTTCAGTCCTTAGTCCATGGGGTTATGGCTGATGACTGGAATGCTTCAGCAGTATGACAGTTCAAATAACTAATAACCATAGAGTTGAAATAAATCAATATTGAAATGAATGTTGCATTACCTGTGAGAACACTTGCATACAGAATATCTACTGGCTTTAAAAAATCTTCATTTGAGTCTATTGTTCCATCTAGTTAAGCCAATGTATTTGATACTTCCTAAAACAGTATGTTTTGGTGATGTTGAATGAAAACATTTTGTGTAAATAGTGATCAGCAGTATCAGATGACATGCGTGATAGGTTTTGAATACAATTTGGAAACTAAACTAAACCATTGCCAATAGTTTGCTTTCTTTTGGTTTTGCAAATCTTCTGAAGAATTAGAAGGTCTCTAGATGTAAAATGGAGATATATCATAAGGATATGGAGTCAAGGTGATGCAACAAGGATCTGACTGTTTCTTTAGAATTACAAGGTTAATAAAGTGATAAATATTGTAGTCCCATCTTAATTTTAACACTAAATTTGAAAGTGGTGTACCAATAAATAGCGATGGCTTGTGAAAGAAGTGTTTAGGTCCAACTAAATTTCCATCTAGCTTTTCATTTCAAAATCAATAATGTGAAAACATTTGCACACAATCAAATAATTGTGAGTGGATAAAATAGCCTATGAGCTTTCAGTGATCTTATTGGATAAACCATGGCTTTATCTCTCTCTATTGATTCTTCTTCCTTTCATTTACTTGATACTCCATGGAAATCTTCTTATCTAGGCACCTGTGTTTTAAGAAGTTACAATCAAGGATGACAAGTTTATGTCCATTTTCACCCATGCATGAAAATACTGGAGGAAGATAGGCATTTTTCTATCTCATTCTTCTGCGAGGCTTTATTATTCACCATATAAGACAGCTTCTCTTTGATGTCTCATCTGTAGAGAAATAACACATTTATCTTCATTGCCACCTTTTGATTTCCAATGCATGTTGAAAATAGTTGTTGAGTGAAGCAGACTTCCAAGCTGATGGTTTGAAATCAGAACCATAGAAGCCTTTAGACTCTAAAAAGGCCCCTGAGATAATAGATTCCAGCCACTAACCTAGCACTGGCTGCCAAGTCCACCATTAAACCATGTTCTCAGTGCCACATCTAACCTTCTTCTAATTACATCCAGGAATGGTGACTCAGCCACTGCCCTGGACAGTCTGTTCTGGTGCTTGATAACCCTTTCAGTGAAGACATTTTTTCCTATTATCCAATCTGAACTTCCCTTGGTACCACTTGAGGTAGTTTTCTCTTGTTCTGTCCTGGTCACCTGAAACCACCCATCATCTGGATACAGCCTCCTGTCAGGGAGCTGTAGAGAGTGCTAAGGTCTCACACTGAGCCTCCTTTTCTCCTCAGGCTAAACACTTCGAGCTCCCTCAGCCACTGCACATCAGACTTGTGCTCCAGACCCTTCACCAGCTCTGTTGCCTTTCTCTGGACTCGCTCCAGCACCTCTGTGTCTTTCTTGCAGTGAGGGGCCCAGAACTGAGCACCGAATTTGAGTCGTTGTCTCACCAGTGCTGAGCACAGGGAGAAAATCAGTACCCTGGTCCTTCTGGCCACACTTTTGCTGATCCAGGCCGGGATGCCATTGGCCTTCTTGGCCACCTGGGCACACTCTCGGTCATGTTCCGCCAGATGTCAACCAGAACCCTCAGGTCAATTTTTGCTGAGCAACTTTCCAGACACTCTTCCCCCTGCCTGAAGGGTTGCCTGGGGTTGTTGTAGTGCAGGAACTGGCCCATTGATCCAGCCTGCCCAGATCCCTCTGCAGAGCCTTCCTACCCTACAGCAGATCAGCATTCCCCTATAACTTGGTGTCTGCAAAATGGTTGAGAGTTCTCTTAATCCCCTCACCCAGATAATTGATAAAGATTTTGATTATGGCTGTATCTAACACTGAGCCCTGGAGAACACCACTTGTGACTGACCACTGACTGGATGTATCTCCATTCACACCTCCCTCAGGCCCCACATGTCCTGCCACTTTTTTACCCAGCCAAGAGCATACCCATCCACACCACTGGAAGGCAGTTCCTCCTTGAGAATCCTGTGGGAAACAGTGTCAAAGGCTTTACTAAAGTCCAAATATGCAATATCTACAGACTTTCCTTCATCCACTGAGTGGGTCACCTTGTCATAGAAGAAGATCAGGTTAGTCAAGCAGAACCCACCTTTCTTACTGGCTGGGTCTGATCACCTGATCAGCCTATTAAACTGTTTGTTCATTAGAAACATAATAAACCCATTTGGTAGCTAATGCTTTATCTGATTATTAATGCTGGATATAAAAGAAAATGGCACTTATGTTTACTTGCATGTCTCAAACTAGTTTCAATAACACAACATTTTAGATGTTACTCAGTGGTGTATACTGTTATTGTCCTTTGAGGCACAAAATACCCTTGTTCCTCTGGTTCAAAGCACGTGAAGACCTCTATCTGTGAGACTCTAATAACTGACATTTTAAAAAAGTGCTACCATTTTTAATTAACTTGATGTCATAATTCACTTCTGTATTTGGAAAAAAAACAGTTGTTTTAATTAAAATTGCTGGGCCAATGTTCTCAGGGCCAAAATTTCAGGTAGAGTAAATTACGAGGTTTGAAAGAACTATGAAGAACTATGAAAGAACTATGAAGATAAAGCTTTCGGCTTCCATCTTACAATTTCGTCATCTTCTGCAGTTTCCTGAAATGCATGTTAAGCAATAACTGGTGAGAAATGAAAGCACTCAGATAATCTTACATTTGTGTATATAGAGCTTTCCACAGGGTACTTTAATGTCTGTGCTGAATACAATCTGTAGTCCAATACTATCAAACAATTCAATTAATATTGACAAGGTAGGCAAATCTGTAAAATTTTACGTATCTGTGGCAAGATTTTTCACAATGTCTCTGCTAATTTTAACCAATGGTAGACTACCTGAAGGTCTGAATGCTAATGCTACATTTAGGTAGAATTAAAAATAAATCTGCTACAAATATAAATTTTGAGCGGTGTGTCTTTCTGAAGTCTCTATGCTTTTCAGGGAGTTGTGTTCTGGTCAGATTGTTGGAGTGAATTAAAGCAGTGCCCCAGTTTAAAGTTGCAAGGCACAGAAGAAACATCTTTTCAGCATTTTGCTCTTGTCTTGAACCACCAGTTATCTCTCAAGGTCCTAAATATAGAACAATTTTCTTGTGAAATTGGGCAAAATCATTGCAGAATCATCAGACCTCAGATGCGTTTAGGGTTTTTTTGGTTGTGGTTTTTTTTTTGGTTTTTTTTTTTTTTTTTTGATCTGGTAGTGATATTTTGAAGAGCTGATCACCATAGCAACAAAATAGGTTTTACAGGCTGCAAACAGTTCAAGAGTCTGTTGAACTGACAAAATGGCACGGTGCAGACAAAACAGAAAAATGAGTTGTGTGTCTTTTGGGACTGCTGCAGCAAGGGATAAGCCCTTTCTGTTTGAGAAAAATTTGACCTTGAATATGAATCTTTTTTTTTTTCCCTTAATGTAAGTATAAAAGTGTGTCTAGACACTCATATAAATACTGTTGCAAATGTCATTGTAGATGGTATTGTGAGTTCTAGTTTTGTAGTGCTGCAATCTCTGTCATGGATGTGTTTGTGTTGCCAGGACAATATGTCCAAACCAGGGCCTGGGGGTGCAAGAGGTCAGCACAAGGACAGGTTTCTGTCCCCCCTGGCAGTAGCACTGCAAGGAGGGTGCATCGGGAGCTGACCCTGGGCTGAGCTGGTGAGCTCAGGACATGACAGAGAATCTTGAGGATGGCACAAGGTAGCTTGGGTACAGTCCTAGAGCCAGGAGAGGGGCATTGTAGCAACCCTGAGGTCCTCAGTGGCTGGAGTGGGGGATCAGGGACCCAGGACAGCCGCTGACACAGCTCCTGGAAGGCTGAGTTAAGGACATCCAACACCTCTTGTGCCCCTTGGTTGGCTGTTCCTGGAGGAGCTGGGTAATTCTTTTTCTCCTACGATACATTCAACTGTGTTATGAATGCAGGTGATCAATTAAAAACCTGCCTCCTTGAGTGAACATGATCCTGGGATTTTCTGGTCTGCGAGTCTCTGTGATTGCCTTTTTTACTTGACTGTCAGCATTTCAGGGAAGGTCATAAGTCTAGCTATACATTTTTCCAATTCTTTGTCCTGGCTTATATTATTTTTTTTTCCTAATCTCCTAACTAAAATACAGTACTTTCACCATATTTCTCTTTTTCCTTCTGGGGCATTAGCTACTTCTTTCTGATTCTGGCTGTCAGTGAAGGTTGTCCTGGGAGTACAAAGGAGGGTTCAAATGCTAGTTTGCTGAGTGTACTTAGGTTCCAGAGAATTAGTCTGTGGTAAATGTAGTGTTGCTTTAATAAAAATCTGTTTAGTCCATTGCTTTCATCCCTATAGTGAAACTTCCTTTCTTTTATTCTATATCTCGTTTGAGATTGCATCCACTTCTAGAGTGCAGAAACCTTAAGGGAGGTGGAGGTGCAAGGAAATTCTTATCATACCTATATCATCAGCTAATCCTTGATTAATCCTTAAATGAGATTTTCTCAAATCCACTCTTCCTCAGTACTGAATTGTATTTGGATGCATTCATGGAGAGGCAAGTTTAGACTGATTCCTGAAATATTCTTTAGGGGAAGAGACTGTCTCACCCAATTCTTGCTCACATGTGATGAGTAGACAAGGCCTGGCCCGGTTGAAGAGGTGACAGTCTGGGTTACCAGCAGGTATTCTGGGCTCAGCTCACCTTCAGCCTGTTAGGGATGCAGTAGATCCAAGTTCAAGTTTAACAGTACCCAATAGCCTGGAAAGTGGCCAGGCAATGTGCCTGGCATGCTTACATATATTCCTGAAACTGTTTGCATTTCATGGCAGATGGATGTGGGATTTTCCAATTTGCTGTAAGGGGGAAGTATCTGGGGCAAGAGTAAAAAGCCTAGTGAGTTCCAGCACTTTGGAACAAAGATAAGCCCTGCAGTAAAACAGCCAAAACAGAAGTATCAAGGCAAAGAATTGACCATTTATTATCATACTTCTATAATTTATTTTCTTGAAAGCAAGAAGGAAGTACAGGAGAAAAGAAGAAGCAAGGATGGATATCATTCAAGCATCACTAAGAAATTCTGATCTAAGAGCAGGCTGGACTTGCAGAACAGCATTGCACAGCACAGCACGGGCCTGACTGCTCAGGTTAACTGCTATGGGGATTGCTGTGTCCTCAGCATAGAGTGATCTTCAGTCAGGACCACTGTAACACCTTCACAGCACCTGCAGAGCTCATGCAGCAGTATCTGTGTTTGTTTTTTGTGGAAGCCTTGTAAAGCTTGTTAACCATGCATGCTCCTTATTTTGGGACATTTCTGCAAATGTCCTTGTTCCCTTACTGTACATCCTGGACTTTTTACTCAACAGCTGCTCCTCTGAGGCCCTAGCAAAGCCCCACACATGATGCCTCTGTGAAAGAAGCTTAAAACATTGCAATATCAAATTGAGAGCTGGGACAGGTGGACAGAGGAGTGACCCAGGCTGATTGCTTTAGCCCAGCATAGGAAAGGTACTTTATGTCAGACTTACTGTTAGAAAATTTTACACTTAGATGTGTGTTTTTATGAGAGTCCCAGGGTGATTTTTGAGTCAAACTGATATCTCTTCCTGGAAGACAGGTTCAATTTAAGTTGCTTTTGTATCTCAGTCTCTTCCAAGTACAGACGTGTCCCCTTAGAGGTTGTGAGTGAATGGATTTGGGACTTTTGAAGTGCTACTTTTGCAGCTAACTAATTCAATGAGTAAATAGATTTTCTCCCCGTGAAAAATCAGATATCCTTAATGTACATGGTAGCATTTTTACTGTGGAGACAATCATCATGGCAGATGCTGAACAAAAATATAGATATTCCCTGCTGTGAAGCAAACCCAAAGCTCTGGGTGTCACCTGCCCTTACAACTTGTTTATGGCTTCTCATCTGCTAGGCATTTTTTTCCTGTCCTTGTCTTCAGATCCTTTATTGTACCTTGGTAATAAGTTTTTCCTTGAAATCTTATGCTGAGGTGCATATATTTGGTCTCCTATGAGGCTAAACAGAGAGGAAGAATGGTTTTAGGGTTGCTCAAAGACAGCTTGACAATGACTGTATAGGGAAACATTAGAGAGAATGCCAAATTTTTTGTTTCAGGTAAGAAGTTTCTTTTCTCTTTACTTTCAGCCATCCCAATCTTGAGCTAATAAAGCTGATCTCCCCAAAGTCACCTATTAGTTTCTAATTTTATTTCTTGGCACAATCTCAGCTATATTCAATTCTCTCTATGCTTTAACCCTGCAATCTGCCATTTCCCCCTGCTTTTCTCTCTGCAATTATCAAATTACATCTTTTTATGTGTAGTTGCCATTTTTTTCTAGCCTTGGTGTCCCTCCTCTTCATACTTGGCTGATGAGTTTCTTGCTACACTGATTCTATCTGATCAGGCAGTAATGAATCTTTTGTTGTTTAAGGAATTTTCTAAACTTTCACAAGGCTGTTTTTTAAGTGTTTCCAGTCCCTCAAGTTTTCTTTTAAAAAATCAAGGTCCTTCAGTTTTGTATCTGGCTCTTTACCATACAAGCTACCTTCAAAGGTATTTTGTTTCTATTCATTTGAATTAAGAAATAATAATTTTCTGCTGTAAGTTAAGTACATGCTCAAATTGCTGAGGGATACTTTTTTTTTTACCCCCTTAAAACATGCATCTAGACCATTTATGATCTCATACATTCTGTTGTGAGTGACAGGACAGAAGTCCCCAGTTTGGCTTTGGTGTAGGTTGAGCTTAACTTTAAAATACTGGTTCAGTGTATGAAGGCATAATTCAACCTTGATCTGGTCACTAAAGACCATTTGTCAGAGTCCTTGACTTTCATTACTCTCAGCTGTAGGCTTGGTCTGGATGAACATCAGGTGCTGCTCCCAGAAACCTGCTAAACACAAACTTGGTCTGAGAAAAGGAGCCACTTACATAATTTAAGACCTAACAGATGGACTTCCTTAAATACTGAAGTCATAGTAATTCTATGGGTAATGTCTTAGAATTGGGGAAGGATCTGTGAAAAGGGAACGCTGGAAGTTTTTCTGGCTGTATGATGCTGGGAACAACTTGGCAATTATAGTTTGTGGGAAAGCAATATGAAATTGGAGGCATTTTCTTCTTGAATTTGAAGTTTCCAGAACTTCAGTCAGCTGTGACTGAGATTTTGGACAGAATGATTATAGTAATTATAAGTGACATACTTGTTTATCCTTTTAACATAGGCAGAAAAAGGCAGTTAAGTCACTGGAATAATTCGGATAGAATGAGGAAAAATATTTTATATAATCAAGAATGAATTTGCTGCTCCAAGGACTAGCATTTATTATGGAAATTTTTTTGTACTTATGTATCATGCAAATTTACAAGGGTACTTACAAATACATGCACTCAAGTACTTTGCATAGCAGTAATGGCTACAAACTAATGAAAATATGCTTGGATTGGGCATTAAAACTTACCAAAACACTCTTAAAGTAAATCTCAATAGAAAGAAAACCCACCATTATCACCTGTGAGAAGATTTAATAAAATAAAAACAGATTTGTGTAATAGTATTTTTATTTTGGATGCAAAAGAAAATATTCTGAAGAGTCTATCTGACAGACTCTGTGGTAACAGAAGAATGGTGTTACCAAAAGCAGCTTTCTCCTACTGGATTTGGTGCACTGAAGTCCAAATGTGTATTGCTAAGACGACGGGTAGCAATTTTTGACAGAGCTTTTAATTTTTTAAAATTGTTCATTAATGACACACAGTGCCGATATAATTTTTCAAATCCTTGCACATTGATCAAACTCAGTTATATAAACACCTTGGGTCTTGATTTTCCCTTGAAAAGGATTTACTAGGAAAATGCTAGAGTTAGGTAAAATGACCACTTTTTTCAATACTTATCTTTATGTACATTTCTTAGATACCCACAGACTTCGGGAAATTACATGGTTATTATATATATTTAGGAAAAGACAGTAACTGTATCTCCCCAGCAACCTCACATTGCATTGGGGTACCTGAGCCTTAAATATTATCACCTCTGATGCTCATACTCTCATTTCCTTAGGAGTATCTTTCTGCTAATGCAATTCCATGGTTTTCATATTTCTGTACCTCAGTCTATGTAAATCTGATAGCTGGATTGGGTCCTTCCTTTGTGTAGGCTTGATTTTACACATATGGATCTGCCTGTACTGAAATATGTAAAATCTTTTCCTTGGAGAGTTTCCTTCAGTTCAGCATGGCGAAGGAATAGAAATTTCCCCTCTTTCCTCCCACTTACTGCTGTGGTTTATTTGGAACCTCAGAACTCACAGACATCTTATTTCAAATGTTTCAAAACTTTTTCTACAATCCATGTCATTAATTTGTGTGACTGCTTTTTTGCCTTCTTTCTATTTATTATGAAGGTCTGGCCTCAGTATGAACCTTGAGAGATTGCCATCCGGGAGCATTAAAGAGATTTAAATCCCTTAATGTTCAATGCTTTAAAAACTATTTTATGATATGCCAATTAAAGGTGACATGCTGCAATCCCTCAATTGTAAGTGGCTGCCTAAAGTAACAGGATCCCACGGAGTGCATTGCGGATATGGCTCAAGAGAAAATTGACAGTATGTCATATTTCTCCTCTTGCCCTTTCCTCATTCCCTGAAAAATGCAACTTAAAAAAGATAAGGAATCCAATACAGATTATTGCTGGGTTGAAAAATGAAGCGTTTGTTGGAGGAGAGAAAGTTGTAAGTGCTCTAGACAAAAACAATGGCCATCCAAAGCGGATATTTCCTGATGAAGGAAATGTAACTCCTGGGCTGGGGGGCTCTCCCTTCATAAATATTTTCCAGAGAAAGGTATAGAAAGCTACAAACTCAAGCATACTGCTAGAGATGATCATCTTAATGTTCAGGTGTCCTTTCTGACCTGTCTTTATGATCTACTTCAACTATTTGCAGCTATGACCTCTCCATTCTCCATTCTGGGAGGGTGGATGGCAAATCCCACATTTGGAGAGCAAGAGAAAACATAATAGCTTTGGCACGCTTGTTACCATGTTCTCTACATTTTTGAAAATCATTTAATGTTTCTCCTGTACCACTCAACCCACTACTCTGATTAAATGTAATAAAATTATGAAGGAAAATGTTTTCTGGGCAAACCTGAAGCCAAATCTACCTTTAGCGAAACATGATGCAATTTCTCGTGAGCTAGGAGAGCTGCACCCTCATATATTATGGATATATTTGATGAGTTTGCATTCTCCTTCTGCTTAATCAAATGGATGGATTACAAAAGGCTTTATACATAGAGGAAGGGAGAAGATAAGTGGTTGCTTTTAGCACTCATATGGGTAGTACTATCCCCCCTAAAAGTACCACTCAGATGTGGTCTTTCTTGGCTTCTTTGTGGCCAACAAAAGTGGCAAAACCCAGACCCCACTGCAGATCTGCATATTCTCCATCTATTCACTCCTAGCCATCGCCCAGTTAAACTACTGAAATTGTCTCTCAGACCACCTATATACAGCACAGGGCTGAGCAGCTGGCAAAGTTAACAGACTGAAGGAGACACAAAAGAGCTTTCCTATTTCTAAAGTTCTTTTATATGCTGTCTGTTAATCTATAAATATTAAAAATTTAGCATAGCTAGAAATTCCAGCTCTGTTTAATCAGCACCCAGGAATAGTACAGCTACTGCAAAGGAGCCTTGGCTGAGCCCTAAACAAGCAGCTCTTACAGAGATGCTCTTAGCAGTCAAAGCATGTGCTTGGCTGTTGGGTTTGGGGTTTTTTGTTTGGGATTTTTTCAATTAAGGACATATAATGTATTCATTTTATTTATCTCTTATTTTTGCCTTGCCTCATGCTGGAAGGCTCTTTAATGAAACAATTTAAAGTCCCCTCTGTATGGGATGAACCTGCACAACTTGCTGTGAACTGCAGAATGCCTGTGTATCTTTGGTTCATCTCATAGCACAGGATAGCACAGGGGTAGTGCTTTGTTCTCTTCAAAAACAGAGTGCTTTTTCAGAAAACGCTTAATTGATAGTAAAAGTTCCCACATTTTGAAATATAAAGAAGCCCAAAAATGCAACATTTTCTATGCTGTTGTGGTCTGTTGTCTGGGGAAGAACTGATAGTAAGCATGTCTATGTTGTACCTCATCTGTGGCTTCACTGGAATATCTTGCAAAGCAAAAGCCAAAATCTTGAAATTTGTAGTTGGTGAAAACAAGACGTTCATGCACAGACTGAGATAAAAGTGACAGATGTAAATAAAAAGGAAGTCCTCATCTAGCCTTTTTTCTCCAGCCAGAGACCCTGTGTCAGACTGTGATCTTACAGCACCACACAGTTGAAACAGAGATTATATTTGGTTACTGCTCAGATGGGAGACTTTGGGGGTGAAATCTCATGCAGGTGCAGAAGCAGAGTAACAGGTGTCACCCTTCCCAAACCAGCTGAGATCTGAGAAGAGTTCAAGGAAACAGGGGTAGTTTCATTTGCAGCTCAGTAAGAAACCTGAGTTCCAGGGGCAGAGGTCTGCATGAAAACAGTCTTTAGTAAAACCTGTTTGAGACATGACCCTTTCTATTTCTAATTTCTGTAGCACTTTGGGACCTTACTCAGGTCAATGCAATCATTAGTTTGGCCTGTATAAATCACATCAAACACAGGTGGGAATGAGAGGGTAAAGCAGGAGCACCTAAGTGATTTTTGCAAACAGAGCTATTTAGCCCTCAGGGACCTGATGCCAGTATAGTCTTTATCAATCACATTTTACAAGAAGCAGAAGGATCTAACTGGAATAGCATTGTTTTCAGTTTCCCTTTTCCACCAAGAATGCTAGAAGAATTTGGTAAAAGAGAATGGGCTCTGTAGTATCATGGGGAGGTGGTATATTTTTTTAAAATAATATTTTTATGAAATTTAATTCCTGCTCTTATGAAAGCATTTAAAAAAGTTATACTAAAGACTCTTAACCATTTTGCTGTGAGATTCTTTCTACAAATATTTAATAATCTCCTGACTTTAGGTGTCCCTATATAGTTGTCTGTGGGGGATCTAGTGTCTTGACTTCTTCACACAAAGGGACTTGGTGCAATTTGAGGCCCTCAGTTATCTCTCCTTATCTCTGCTCTCAGGCCAAGTTAGTCTGGGGCTCTTCTCTCATACCCAGCAGCCTTTTACATATGTCTTTGATACACTTCTTCACAATTTTAAGGCAAAGCTATTGGATATGCTGATTGGAGCACATGTCCTGGACAGGAATGCATTCAATGTGTCTTTGTATCTTTGCAGTAGGGAAATAAAATTCATCTCCAAAAAAAAAAAAAAAGAAAAATGGAAAAAGAAAAAAGAAGACAAGAAGTGATCTCACTGCTGCACTACCCCAGGCAGATCCAGTTGTGAGCCAATCTGTGTGGCTGCTTTACTCTCACAGCAAGAAAATGTCAATAAGAGGACTTTGCCTGTAAAGGATTTAAATGAGGCTTCAATTCTTAATTTGAAAATTCTTTCAGTAATTTATTCATTAATTGTTTGCAGCAAAAATAAACACAGAGGCATGCAACTGATGTGCTGTGTTATTTATGTGCCCATATTTCTCACTTGCTGGTCTAATAAATTCTGAATTTATTGGTATAAAGTAAAAAAAAAAAAAAAAAAAAAAAGCTCCAAACAGCAATAAGAAAGGGGGAGTGGAGTGCTCGTGTGTGCTTTTAATCCTTTCCTGCTATTCCCAAATCCCTGTGCTTGACACACCCAACAGAAAGGTTGGTGATTGGGATGTAAGCACTCTAATGACAACGAGGGAGTTCAACAGAATGACTGCTCTCTGGGCAATCACTTCTTCAGTAGAGATGCAATAAGAGCAAGAAATCACAGACATAGTCTTCAGTATTTCAAACATTTAGGTATTGCTATGGTTTCTGTTGTAAGCTGAGATCAGTAAAGATCATCTTTGCTTTGTATAATGTAAGTGCAATGATTTAAACAAAACCACAGAAAAGAGTATTCTGTAAGGGAATTATACTCCACGAGATTTTCTGCAAAGGACAGTTTCAAGTGTCTTGAAATCAGGTCTGCTATTTTTCTGCTATTTCTCCTGTCTGGTATTTTTGCCATGTCTTCTTAGTTTCACAGTAGTTGGTACCTTTTAAGTCCCCAAACAATGTAGAATTATGGCCAAATGTTTTGCTAAAATGCAATGCAGGAGACAGCTCTGCACTGAAGTAGCACCTGTTTTGCAGCAAATCTGTATTTCTCTCTTAAAACATTAAAACAGAAAAATGCATGAATGTGAAATCATGGTTAGCATCTGGTTTTCAAAATTTTACTGTTTGCAGAGATTGATTAATCCTTGGGTTTCTGTTATTTGAGTGCTGACCAGAATAATTTCAGAGCTGAATTATGGTGAATGAGTTAGGTATACCAAATCATGTGCCAGAAGATACTCTTACATCAAAGGAAGGCTCCATCCTACCTTAAGAAAAGAAGAGATATTACTAGTCTAATCAGCCTAACAGTGGTTAAAAAAATCTCTTTTCAAGGTTTCTTTGGGGACATCTGTGATTGATAATATATTTCAAGAATAAAATTTGTGAGAACATAGTGATCTATGTGTAAAAAGCTAACTAGTTATCACTAGAACAGAGTATGGAATATTTTCTGTTCTCATGATGAAACACGCCAAAATAAGACTTCCATGTTTCACGGCAAACTCTTATAACCTTGAGAAATATGCAACAGCTCTGCAAATCAATCAACAGAATTTTTCTCTCCTTTTAATATAGCTCACTCACCTCCTTGGCTATGGCAGAGAAAGGACATTTTGGATTAGTGTTTAATCAGTAGGTTCTCTGACTTGGTCTTGAAATGTCAGCTCTTAATCTCCCTTGCCTTGAAAAGTGAAGATATTGGGATTTGATATTGGGATTTGATATAATAGCTTTGTCTGAGAGGTATAGTCCTTCTGTCAATACTCACCTCGCAGAGAGGCTTTCTCATAACCCTGGGCCCTGCATTTTTACTGCCCTGGCAACAGGCTCTATTTCCTGAGACTCAATGGCAATTTCAGAAGTTCTCTCTGTGCATTTTTTTCAGCTTTAAATGCATGAATTTGCAGCCATTTAATTTAAACATGGGGTGATGAAAAAATACGATAGCAGTAAAATACTAATTTAGGAGAATTGCGTGAAGGATTTATTCATGATGTGTACGGTAAAAGTTATCAAATCACAAAGGTGAATTAAACCCCATAGTTTTAGTGTTCTATTAAAACCAAGCATTTTCCTCTGTGCCCCAATATCTATTTATATAGAGAGGGCAGTTAAGTAACTGATTTCATGGAGGAAGCTGGCCACATAAGCAAGGTGAGAGCTGCCAATCTCTAATGACTTTCTCGTGAGCTGTGTGGTGAAAGTGGGAAAGACAAAAAAGTGAGTAGGATCAGCAGAAAAAGTAGTGGTTTTATGCATTTTGAATTCAAATACATGGATATAAAGCCTCTGTCTGCTTTATAACTTGCACATATTGCAGTTAATCCTAAACTAATTTCTTAAAGGCTCATCTGAAGCCTTAGCTGGTCATTCTGTCACTGTAAACTTTTCAGGCAGGAAAAGTGGCAGCAGCTATAGATCACTGGTTTGGTAACTTGGATCAGAGCTGGTGCTGGAGTGACCATGTCTTGCTAAGGAGGGCTTATACAGCAATTCTGTTTTCCATGAGTTCAAGCGGTGCTAAATCTTTGTTCCCAGCTTTAATTGTCTGAATTACCAGTTTTAATTGTCTGAAGTGTTTTAACAGTAGTTAAGAGAGTGAGTGCCCTACCCAAAGCTGAGTTGCTGAAGTCAAGGAAAGATTCACAGATTTTGTGAAGAGTGTCAGTGGCTTTTGTGGGCACCTAGCACCACCACAGTCCTCACACGTCCATGCTGGATCACTGCCAGGGTGCACTGCTGCTGCCTTCTGCCCTCTGAAATTTACTTTTCTCCCATGGAATTGAAGTAAGGAATTAAAGGTGGAGATAAACTGCACAGCATTTCGTCCAATTAAACCTGGACAACAAGAGCTTTCAAATCTTAGCATGAGCCTATCTCTAATGATTTCAGTAGACTTCGTGGATGACAGTAGACCAGCATTGAAGGTCAAGTCTGAACAAACAACGTGAAATTAGTGCAGGTTATGCAAAAGAGACTATTTTACCTCGTACTTCATAAACAAGCAATGACATGTGCATTTTATTTTCTAGGGTATCATAAAAGTATTTTTCAAAGTTGGTGTTTTTCTCATTTCCTTTACAGTCAGGTAGACAGTTTCCAATTATTTTAGATCAGACTGCTTTGTATTTTTCCTCCCATGATGATAACAACGACTTCAAATCTCATACCTAAAAATCCCTGTTTAATCAGAAGGACATTAAGCCTACAGAAAAATGTGAAAGAATTAAAAAGCACATCCTTACTTACGCTTAGCTTGTTGGGTACAGTGAAGATAATTTGTGCTGCCTTCTGTATTTGTTTATGTTTTTGTGTTAACTCTGGGTAACAGAAATTATCTAATTTTCTGCAGAACATTTCTATACTCAAATTCTTCATTACCATCCTGCCCCAAATCAACTACTTCCCTTTTGTGTTAAATAATGAAAGCTTTGGGTATCAATGTTGCGGTAGTGAAGGTAGAACATGTAGACTCAGCAGCAGGTGGGACCTACTGCCATCAGCTTTGAGCCCAAAGCAACTTCAAACAGACCATGAAAGACATCTCCTGAAAAAGGACATCTCCTGAAGTATGTAGGCTAGGACACAGTAGAATCACATGGTCCTGCTGCACGGCTGTCACTGGGAACAGGAGGTGTCTGGAACTCCCAGAGTCAGATCTCATGGCATTTAGGTAAAGCATCATTACCTTTAGAGGGAGTCTAGAATCTCTGATGTGGTGATTTACCACAAAGTATGGTGTAAACATCTTAAAGTAAACTCTGCATTGAATTACTGTTGCCTTTCATACAAAATAAAGATATTTAATTGCTTACAAGATAGCAGCTTTGGAAAATTAAACTCTCCTGGTGTTAGATCCCTATATCTTGTCTGGGGGAGAAATTCTGTGATTAGTAAGGTGGTGTGAGAACATCCATTACTTTTTCTTAACAAGGTACCAAAAAGATGAAATTTCAGAAGAATTCAGATGAAGAATCACATAATCACTGAGGCTGAAAGGGCACCTCTGGGGATTTTCTTGTCCCACCCTTGCTCAAGCAAGGCTAGCTACAGCAACTTGCTCAGGACTGCATCCATTTGAGTTTTGAATATCTTGAAGGTGGAGATACCTCTTTGGACAACCTATTCTTGTGTTTGGTCAGCTTCATGCTAAAAGAAGTGTTTTCTTGTGTTCAGGTGCAATTTCACATGTATTCAGTTTGTGACCATTGTCTTTTCTCCTGTTAGTGGGCACCACTGAACAGAATCTCACACTCTCTTTGTTCTCTTCTACCAGACATTCTACAGTTTTATTCTCCAGTCTAAGCAGTCCCAGGTCTCTCAACCTCTTCTCAGATGTTCTAGTCCCTTCATCACTTTCATGGCCCTTTGCTGGAGTCACTCCAGTACCCCTGGGGAGCCCAGATCTAGACCCAGCATTACAATTGCTGGATCCACCAGTGCTGGAGAATTCCTTCCCTCAGCCTGGTGCCTGTGCTGTGTCTAATGCAGCCCAGGAGGCTGTTGACTGTCTGTGGGCACAAAGGCACATCTCTGGATCATGGTCAGCCTGGTGACCCCGAGGATCCCCAGATCCTTCTCTGCAGTGCTGCTTCAAAGCTTGTAGCCCCCAGTCTGTCCTGATGCCTGGGATTATTCCTCACTGGGTGCAAAACTTTGCATTTCCCCTTGTTGAATGCCATGACATTCCTCTCAGTCCGATTCTCCAGCCTGTCCAGATCCCTCTGAATGGCAGCACACCCAGCTGTTATGGTAACCACCTGTCCTAGTTTTGTATCATCTTCAACCCTGTGAAGGGTGCACTCTCTTCAAGCATCTAGATAATTAATGAAGATGTTAGCCAATATTTACCTCAGTATTGGTGCCTGGGGTACTCTACTTAAAAAAATGTGTGCAAGGCACAAAGTACATCATGAGTACTAAGTACAACTGAGGTCCACTCTCAGTTCCACCACACGTTTTCCTCAAGTCTGTAATAGAGTTTTAGTTGAACTAAAATAAAGCTTAATAATAACTTCCATAAAATCAGAAATCTCTGTCACTACAATGCTGCTATATTATGGTGCTAAGGATATTAACTGTATGTTTTCCATATATTTATGTTATTGAATCAGAGCTGATTTTATACTTACTATTCTTATTTTTAAACAAAAGTATAATTTTCATGTGTGAAGATGGAAAAGAAATTTTACCCAGTAACTTTTTATGAATGACAGCTTGCCATCCTCATAAGACTTGCAGGGTGAAGTGATTCCTTTTTCTGGACTGACTGGAAGAAAATACAGAGAAATTATATAAGCCCCTTACAGATCTGAAATGGAAGATGGGTGGTGGAATAGGGAGCACTGACCTTCAAAGGTAGATACAATGTGAGAAGTGTTGTTTTGGCTGTTAGCGAGCAGCGCCAACCAGTTAAGGAGGAGCTATCCTGGAGGCAGAGGAGCAAAGGGAAGGAAATGAAATTGTTAGAATTCAGATCACATACACTGAGACAAAAATTTCCATATATCAGGTGTGAGATTCTTCTACTACATGAGAAAGTATCATTGATTTTACTCACAGAGTTATGGAAGAAATTAGAAGAAGCATCATAAATCTCTACCAAACACTGGAAGTGAACTCTATTCATCACCATTTCCTCCCCTCTCCATCAAAGTAGGTGGGGCAATAGTTCTCAAAAGACAAAAAAGTGGGGCAAGAGTACTAAAAGAGACAGTACTAAGAAAAAATTAAAGGGCCTTGAGTGATTTCCCTCCAAGTGTGGATGTGATGCCCTACACAGCTGCAAACAAGTTGCAGGCATTAAATAAGTGAATAATGAGCTTGATGGCAGGTGTCGGCTGGATTTTTTTCATGCCACTCTCTCTGCTCTGTGTTAGCAGTGAGAGGGAGACAGAAACATCACCTGCTTTCTCAGTAGGAATTATATTGTCCTTCAGTCTCAATGAAGAAAAAGCTGGAGTTATTTGCTGCCTGCTCATAACCAGTTCAGATATGCAGTGCTCTGGACTAGGAGTGGTGGAACCTAAGGACACAGCTGGCCTTTGCAGAGTCTGGCCTCAGTTGTTTCTGAAAGGAGCTTTACCTACTATGGCAATAATTGCTCTACTAGCACTCTGTGATTCATCTATCTCTGGGCTGAAACATAGTGCAAAGAGAGTAGAAGCTTGCAGTTCTGCTTTGAGGGTTGATAAGAGGGTGACAAATGAGAGGGAAGTACCCCTGTCTAATCTAGAGCAGGCAGTCTGTCTCTCAAATAGACATCCACAGGTTAACAGTGGACAAGATTTCAGTTTGTTATTATTCTTTCCCTGTGGCTCCTTGGAACATTTTGCCCTCCATCAGCACATTCTGTCTCATTGCTTCCCTGTTGTACAGGAATGGACTTGGGACATTGACAGATTGCATGTTGTAGGGAGCTGGTTTCCATGTGGATTCTCCAATGCTGGTATGGTCTCACCCCAGTCTCAAATTTCAGAATACTTCCTATATCTCCTTGCCCAGGGGAATAGAAGAGCTTGTGTCACCACAAGTGTATTTATTTTCTCTTACCCAGAGTTTTCCTCTCTGGTTTGCTGATCTTTGATGATTTTCACTGAAGTTATGCTGGTGAAAGCTCTGGGAAATATTTCTTCAGCTAGTTTTTGCTTCTAATAATCTGATGTGATCTTCTGATATAAGAAAGTGAAGAATCTGCTTTCTCTTTTGGTTTCTCATAAATGTATTTGGACACTCATTTAAACATCACTGCAATTTACAACACACATTTCTACTCAACATTTAGAGATAAAAGAAACTCCTTTTATTCAATCAAATGATCTCATGGGAAAAAAGGTGGAAAAATCCTTCAGTGGAGGGAGGACAAGGAAGACCAGAAACAATTTTGGTGCTTAGGATAGGAACCTTAGGAACCTTAGACACCATTAAGATGGAGCAGGTGTTTTTATGAAGGTTGGAAGAGACAGGCAGAGGGAGGAGATAATGATAGGTACACAGAATGTGAACAGTATCACTTGTAATAGCAGCCAGGAGAAAAAGAATGGCTGAAAAGACAGCACTGAGAAATTAAAACAAAAATATAAGAAAGGAGAGATAAGTTGCCCATCCCTGAAACTGCTCTCTCTACATTATTCATTCTACCTGTAAATATGGTGCTGCCAGGGTGCATTGCTTCAATGGTAATTTCTTTGAATCACAGAATTTTATGAGTTGGAAGGGACCTGTCAGGATCGAGTCCAGCTCCTGACCCTGCACAGGACACCCCAGGAATCACACCATGGGCCTGAGAACATTGTCCTTGAACTCAGACAGTTCAGGCTGTGAGCACCCTTCTGGGAAGACTGTTCCCATGGCCAACAGCTCTCTGGGTGAAAAACCTTTTTGTAATAAATAATCCTTTCTCTTAAACATAACTTGCATCCCTTAATGTCAATCTCAGACAATCAGGCAACAGAAGCCCAAGGCATGCAAACATTGAAGCTCCTGTGAGAAGGAAGGTCATTCTGCCCCATTTTCATACCTTTCCTCACAAAGCCCTTGAGCAGGTGGGAAAACATTGCTAATCAAGGTACACACACAACAGCAAAAAATCCATGGTGGCAGCATGAAGATATCAGATGAGGTCTCTCACATCCTGACAGTGGTTGGATGAGTGTGATATACCCAGAATGACAGCTCCCAAGCACTGGCAGAGATGAGAGCTCCTTGAACATATGTCACACTGAAACCAGAGGAAAAGTGTCGTGAGAAACTGCTTTGTGCATACTGGGATACCTGGCTCCTGAATCCAGGTCTGAGAACACAGAGGCTGATGTGCACGAGGATATCAGAGGCACTCCCCAAGACACTGGCAGGCAGGTAGGAATGACTGCACCCCAGTGGAGCCTTCCTGGTGGCCTCCACTCTGGGAATGCCACAGCTCAGCAGTTGCTCTTCTTGCAATAGAAGAACACAGAAAGTGGGGACAGCTGATATCACAGCACATCAGCTGAGGTTGCTATTGCTGCTAATGCTGACAGAGATGAATGAGCAGAAGAAAATATGAGGGGTTAGAGACCCCAGGGTAAATACTCCCCAAAATTCTGCCACTTTAAAGCTGATATAAAGGTGTTTAATAACATAAGTATTCCCATATATTAAAATGGAATTGCTCATGTGAATGCATCAGGTCTTAGGCAATATTTGGGGATTTTTTCCTACATATGAAGTTTTAATGTTACTATAGTTTTATTTTCTTACAAAGATAAACAGATTTTTAGCATGGCATGTTACCTCTTTCTAGTTAAGTCTTATAAATACTGCTTTACATAATGTTTTTGATATTATTTGCCTCTCTTACTTTATCATTGCTAATGTCAACATTTATTTCAAACTGATGAGAATGTTTTTATCACAATTTATTTTACTGTATCGAAACAAGTTGCAAATATATCATGCACAATTTCCTCTTACATCAGTAAATTCTCATTCCTTTTAATCACTTTGTATGATGGCTTGCTTCCTCAAATCCAGTGTATTTTGTTTCCTGCTTTTATCTTTTTCTTTTGCAGATATTGCTGACCTTCATCCAAATGCTGTTCTCATAATCAGGTAATATAACCACAAACTTTAAGCTTCTTCCCAGCTTTATCCTTTCTTGCGTATGATGGATGAGCTCCATTTAAGCCATAGCCACCAGTATCAGCATTCAGGTGCATGCACTGGAGATAATGGGGAGCTTTGCTGTACCTAAGGGAGCTGAGATCCAAGGGAATGAGGCAAGCTGAAAAGAAGAGCTGCAGTAAAAGAGTTTGGCAAACTTTTTCACAGGACAATGACAGTGACCTGCTCAGTGTCTTCTATTTAAGAATCACGTGGAAGTTGGCTTTGCCACAGTGCTTGCTTAAACTCCTTTGAATTAATTGCTGTAACTCTCAGCCTTATTATTAATGTGTACTTTGTCACTGATAATCCAATTCATGTGTGTTATACCTCCTCCTTGGCTCAAGGTGTCATTAAATCTCCAAAGAGAGATGTGTTGTCTTCCAGTATGCCCATATATTGGCGTAAACCTCTGCAAAATCAGGTCCAGGGGCCCTGTCTCCAAAAAGTTTTACTGACAATCTGCCATGCAATGGACTTTCAAAAACATATTAAAAAAGAAAGTGAATAATTTTTAAAATGAACATTTAAATATATTGTTCTGTCATATTTGCATGTTCTACAAACACTGTGATAAGTGAAACACAAAATTTTATGTACAAATCATGCAAATAGTATGTACAAAAATTATGTACAAATCATTGCCTAATAGGGACTCCAAACAGCAAAGAAGAATATGAGTGTTGCATCTGACTCAGATGAATCCCAGTGTTTAAGACACTACTACTAAGTAATGGATAACTTTTGGGAAATTAATTGGTGATCTCAGACTTTCTCCTTCTGGACAGTTAACATCATCATATAAATGAAATCATTACTCTACTGCTTTACAAGCTCAGGAGAGAGATAATGAATAGGTCAGGTAAAATAGCTGAACGACATCTTGTCTTTAAAACAAGGTGGCAGCTAATTAACAGGATGCTAGGGTGATAACTTTTATTCCCACTGCCCTTACATATCTTCTTTAGGTTGAGAAACAGAGCTTTTAATCTCTCTGAAGCAGATACAAAGCTCCACACAGGTTTCTGCAATTCCTGCATGAAGCTGAGCATTTTCCTGTCAGAATTTTATGCTAATTGTTTTCTAAACCCTTTACTTATGACTGGAAAATGAGGTTTTATTTACAAACAACTTAACCCTTGGAAAAAAATAAAATTATTTAAAAAAGCAGAAGTAATAATATGCATGAATGCAGATTTAATTAAATAACTTACATGGGGGGAAAACATAGGATAATTTTCATCATCTCAGAGCTGTTAAAGAAGAGCATATTCTATTAAAAAGGATAAAAACTATTTTCAGTACCTAAAACGAAATATATATATATTATAAAATTGAATGGTCAGTAGGCGCCTTAAGATAACATGTAATTATCAACTCCTTGGAAGACACTATCAAGATGTATTATTCTTGATCCTTGTTTGTCTAACCAGTTCTTGAAAGTCTCTAATAATGGAGATACCCTTTATCCATCCAACAGCATACCCCAAAGTTTCATTTAACTTGCTTTTCCCATTTTTCCTCATGTCTGCACAAACTCTTCCATGCATCAGCTTAAGCCGTATCTTGTTTTACAGACTGCAGTTAGTTTATTTTGTTCTTCTTTGGACCAGCTTTTGATGCACTTTTGTATTTTTCTCATATGCCTTGTTCAGCATTCTCCTCTTACTGCCAAGAAACCCGAGTTTGTTGTGTTCTTCCTTGAAGATCATGTTTGTTTTACTTCTGAAGGATTTTGCTACTTTTCTATGGATTCTGACCTTAAAACCTCACTAAAGTTAATTTGTATGTTAAATCATTCCTTCCCTTTTTATCTCCAAAACCTTGTCCTGTGATAAAACATTTGATTTTCTTGACAAGTTTTTTTTCTTGGCAAACTCATGACCTCAGTCATGACCCATGTACTTATTCTTTACAGGACAAGGAATCAAATCTTCATCTTTCTCATCTCTAAAGTATAAGCCAGATGTGAAGTTTCTCATTATTGATTAATAGTTTTTTCATCCTTATTATTATGGCAGCATTCAAGGGACAGAGAACATTAGAATATGTCATGGAATGTGGTGTTTGAACATTCTTATGAGATCTGTCAATGAGCAACCAGCTCAAGTATAATGCATGAGTGTCAGTGAAACCTGTAAAAATTCCTGAAGTCTTGTCTGTCTGGTGAGCTTGTCTTAGAAGGTATGGTGACACACACAGATGTGTGTATCATGACACACAAAGAATTTGAGCATCTGTGTCAAGAAAAGGTCAAACAGAACTTCTGTGTGGCCACTGCAAGGCAAAGTGGAAGGAAAAGTTGTTGCTTTCCCAAGGACCCTTTGCTCAGCACAGCACTGATGAAAGGTCAGATCACCAGTGGAGATCAGCAATAGTGTGGAACTGTGTAGCCAGATAGTCATAAAGCTTGCCAAGTAATACAACAACAAAACAGATTGGTCTTATCCATAAAAATTCATGAAGTAACTGGAAACTAATAATACAGGTAAGACAATAATTATACAAGCATCCTGATAATTTAATTTCCATTTACTAGTTTCTCCTCCAAAGTTTCTTTTCCCACTGGAAAACTTTCCTCATGGGTTATTATAAAAACACTTCTCTTGCCTTTAATAGTGTTTCTCCTCCCACACATTTTCATAGCTTTCTCCCTGGATGTGAGTAGAATATGAGTAGGAAAAATAGAGCAACATTAAAGACAGTAAGACTTCTTGCTTCCCCATGAAAAACAAAGCACAGCAGCAGATATAGACAATACCTCTCACTTCCTTGCAGAAAAAAACCTAACAAACATGAAGTTGCATGAGGGACTGCTCTCCTCAGTTCCTCTGAAAAAATTAAAATACACATGACATTAGAAATTAAGTCTTGCTTTGTCACTTAGTTCATTCTCAAAAACATGCTATTGTTGCTAAGAATCATATAGAATAAAGGTAATAAGGCAATAAACAGCCCTTATGGGTTTTGGCACAATTTCATCCTTGAGAAGTGTCCTTCAGGGGGGCTCCTAGCAGACATTTATGCAAGGAATAGGAGTGCTGGAGATGGAATATCACATCTGCTGCAGAGTTTACACCCTGCATAGCACTGCTGGCAAGGAGGCACAAAGAAGAGAATAGTGCAGTGAAAATGTGGAAGGTTCAAGTGGGATTTAAGGGAAGAGGAAATTCAGGTTTTATTTCAGGCCTCCTGTGGATGCATGTTGGCTGGCAACCATCTACCTGTTATCCTTTTCTTCCCTTTCACCAGACCACCACTAGATTAATTCTCATGTCTGTTGCTGACAGGTTTATGAATTACCTCATTAATTCCTGTGAGTCTGCATTCAGTGTGTGAGAACAAATAAGCAAAGACAAAAAGACAAAAATTCCACAGGAGCCTGGAATTCATTTGTCAGGCAACACAATAGTATGGTATAAGGAATTCATGCAAAAATAACAAAGAAGTCCTGGTCAAAATAATTACATTTCATTTATGCCAGCTGCAGAAAGGAATATGTGGTTTGATTATTTATGGAACACTATATTGATCAGTCTTATAAGCACATTTTCCTCGAGACCATGCACTCAAACCTTACCTGAAGGTGTTCTCTGTCTATGTATTGAGCTCCTATTTTTTTTTTTTTTTTTTTTTTGTAATTGTTTTATAGTATTATTTTTGTTTTAGGAAACTCCAGTTCCATGTGAATGGGTACCGTTTTGAAAAACACATATTGTAGAAATACATATTAAACATATAAACAATAACTACAGCTGTACATATGTTTTCAAGAGTAAAGAAAGGGACCTTTTTCCTTTATAAAATATTTTAAATATTTTAATTTATTGAATACATATTAATTTTATAATTCTTAGATTCCTAGAGCAAACCTCTTTTGGGGAAGGCAATCCTGCATATCCATTTTTAAAGCTAAAAACCTACCAAGCTTGCTAAAGTCTTATAAGCCTTTCTTACGGGAGCTAGTTTTGAGTCATGTATTTATAAAGCCCACCTCCTTAAACTCTGCCAGGTTTACAGCTTAGCCTGAAGAATGGTATTGTTTGCAAAACAATGTGCAAAAAAGGTGTTCATTTCTTTTGTGTAATTTTCTCTGTTCTGTACAATATGAATGCAAAAAGTCCATTGTTAGGTGCCTGAAAAATTAGTTTCCAGTAACATAGTCAGCAACTCCCATGCACATTTGTGAGGCATTTTGACATTTCTGAAATACACATATTAATTTTTAGAGCCAAAGCATATATATATATACATATATATAATTTTTTAAAATTTTTTTTTGCCCTGTATGACAGACTTGGACTGTAAGTCTGAAAGTTAAAATGGGTGAAATAGGATGCCTGGATTAAAAATTGCTTTGTCGACATCTTAGAAAGTAAGTGGAAGGCAGAAATTCAGAAGGACAGTACTAACAGCACACAAATCCTATAGGAATGAATACATTACACAAAGTATCAGACAGTATAAATGAAATTGGATGATGCACCAATGTACCATGGGATTTTTGTCTGTGGAAATTTCACACCTAAATAGGCAGAGAAAAGCAAGGCAGCAGTGTGAATGACAGCCCATGCAACCAGTGGAGCCAGTGACCATGACATGCTACTTACCATGGAACCATCCAGGTGGGAAGGGCGTTTGGAAGGTTTGGGGGTTCTCTGTGTCCAAGTAGGGCCACCTCTAGTGTCAGACTGCGTTGCTCAGGGCTTTGTCTTGTTGAGTGTTTAAAAACACCAAGGACAGAGGTGGCATGGCCACCTATCAAAATAATGGAGCATGGCCTTGCAGTGGTGCTGATCAGCTCTTCTGCCACTCCTGGGTGTATTCATCAGACACTGTTGGGTATTTCAAAAGTTCCTGAACTTGATTTTCCTCTAGCAAGGGTGACTTTTCTTTACTTCAGACTTTCTAGCTGGTCTCAGGAGCCTGGGGTTCATTCCTAAAGGCCAGTGTTGTTAGGAAAGACTGAGGCAAGAAAAAGATTGAGAACCTCAGGCTTTTCTGTGTCTTTTGTTGCTGACAGCAAATGGGACTGCTGCCCCATTTGGAAGCAGGCACACATATTCTCTCATTTTCCTTTTTCTGTTTATGTACCAGTAAAAGCCCTTCTTGGTCCCTTTCATGCTGTTTATGTTAGAGTTTAGTGAAGAGCTCCTTTTTCATCCATGCTCATCTCTTGCCATATTGGCTTGATATTCTGCTCACTGAGTTGGTCCATTTTTGAGTTTGGAGGAGAATCAACTAGCTCTACTCTACTGCTTTTCTCTCCAGAGCTGTATTCTATGGAATTGTTCCAAGCACATCTCTGAACCAGGGTTGTGATACTGCTTTTTTTTTTGCCTTGTCTCCTCAGGATCCTGAACTTTGCCACTTCTTGGTCATTACAGCCAAGGCTGCTCCTGATCTTTATATCCCTGACTGGCTTTTTCTAAGTATGAGGTTCAGAAGAGTACTCTCAGTTTTTGACTTCCAGTTCAGTTGTGTTGGGATATTGTCCTTTATGCCAACCTGGATGGCGCACTCCCTGGATTTTTCACACTATATTTCCCCTTCAGCAGATATCAGGATCTGAAAACCTGAGATTTCTTCTGAGAGTTATCTGAAGGACTGCAGTTGTGCAGGCTGTCCCACATGCCAAGAAGACTGCTTGCCTGCAGATGCACACAGACCTCTGTTCCTCCTATTCTTCATGCTGCAGGCAGTGCTGTACAGCTCTTCAGAGAGGCACTCAGATGTGCTGATTTCCCAGGAAGTGTATGAGATTTTCCCCCATATGCCTGGGAGACATTTCATCAGTCTGAGGCAAAGAAGAAAACACAAGTAATATCAAATGTTTGTAACTTCCCAGCTTTACTTCAGATTAAGGAAATTATATCACCATGATGCATTGGTTGAGTGTTCAAACACCCTTAGATGGACCCCTTAGAACACATTGTCCTGCCTGTAGAAAAACAGTTCCTGCTTTAATCTTGGACAATCTACAGGGACTGGATAACAAAAGAATTATCAGTCACCTATAAGAGTGTAGACAAGTTCGATATCCTGGTAAGTGGAAAAAAAAACAAAACAAAAACTAACACCAAAATGTACATTCTAATAAAACTACAAAAAAAAAAATGGCTAAAAGCATAAAAATATTGCAGACAACATGGAGGACACTGTTTGAAGGCTCAGACTAATTTATTGTGTCAGTTAATGTGCATTGCAAATCAATGGTTTAGGTTAAGAGTAAGTGTATCATAACTCAGAAAGGACTTGAAGAGGATCTTAAAAAAGAGAAAAGGTCATGCTAAAGGAAGAGAAAGAAGGAAACCCTTGAAAGAAAGATGATGTCTCTAAAACTGCTCAAATGAGGAAAGTACAAAGAGACACAAACTCTGGGAAGTTGAAAGTTAATTCACAGCAAGGCAAGCCAAAAAAGATTTCTATGAGAAAATTGCTAAAAGCATTTAAAGCAGCCATAAAAAGACAACTTAAAAAAAAAAAATCTGAATCAGGAAACCTGCCAGAGAATCCATAGGGCTGAGACCTGGCATAAGCATAGAAGGATTACTCAAGGAGAAAAATTAATGAATTGTCATTTTAGTGTTTGTTATACAAAAACGTAGCAATTTACCTAAAATTGGCTATAATCTTTAGTGGGATAGGAGTTTGAAAAACCCACTCAAAGCTAAGGCATGGAATACATTGTAAATATTAATATTAAATTAATACATTGTATGAAATATTAAGATTTTACTTGAATGAGATGATATTTGCTCACAGTTTTGTAGGGAGTTAGCAGAGAATTGCTGGATTGCAATTGATAGCAGTATATTACTTCTAATCAAAGGAAGCTAATTTTCAGGCAAATATGAAAATGGCACAAATTTGATTAAAATGAATCTAAGAATGGTCAAAAATCACACATTATAAAGAAAGGTATCTGTCAGACTGTCAAAAATTATAGCAAAAGATAGAATGAAAGGACAAACAAATAAATATTAACATAATGCTCAGGAGTTTTGTAGAAGAAGTTGATACCTTACATCGTCTCTCAGTTTTAAAAGGCTCAAGACATGCAACAAAAAAAAGAGGGCCTGTATAAAAGAGGATCTAATATACATGAGCTTTGAAGAGGCTTTGGCAAGGCTTGTCAGTAGAGGCTCTTAAAGAAATAGCCAGAAAATGAAAAAGGAAAGTGCTGTTATGAATTAATAACTGTATAAAACACAGAAAACAACAAAAAGAGAGATGTGGACTGTTTTCAAAACAGGAAGAAAGATTGTGCATGATCAGTGACATCTTGATCAGTGCCACTCAAAATTTTTATCAGTGATTAGGGAGATGACATGAATGAAGAAGTGACAAAATCTGATGGCAGCATAAAACTATTCAACATAATGAAAACTAATGCTGTCTATGAAGATCTACTGAAGGGACTTACAAAACGGAGACTGTAAAAATACAACAGTAGGTGGTAGGACTGTGCAAAGAGGCTGATAAGAATAGCTGTTAGTCTTTTAGTGGTTACTATTTGTTACTTTTTCATTTTGTCAAATTATCTTGACCTAAAAAGAAAGATAAACCAGACCAGGCCTGTTTGTGTAAGAACACTCTGTCAGAACATTACTAACCTTTTCAGTGTTACCAGACTGTGCTGTGTCAATGCTTTTACTCAGTGGAGCAATGTGGAAGTCAACCAAAAAAAAAAAAAAAATCATGCTTTCCAGTGTCAAGCGTTAGAGTCCAAATCAATTTGTTTTGATTTAAAAAAATGCCCCAAATGATTGGTGGAAAGATCAGAAAATGCTTCCTATGATTTTCTTTAATCTCTTGGCAAATTATTTGAAGAGGAAGATTTTTTTTGACACTTAGTATTTGGCAAGAATTTTCCAGCTTGCCTCACATTGATCTGAAACTCCCTTTTGAAAATAAAGGCACTGTAGGGATATGGTTGTGCATTATTGCCTTTCAGATTCATTATGTAATAAATTTAATCTGCGTGCATCCTCAGCCGAGATTGAATTTTAAATGTCAAATGCATCCAACAAGGGCACAAGGAACTGGAACAATAATTCAAAATACTTTCTGAAAGTGTTAATGCAAAAAATATGTGAATTGAGTAAAACACCATTAAAGTGCTTCAATGATGATGAAGATTATTTTAGAAGATTTGTTCCCAGTGTAGGTGGAAAGGTCCTGACATCTGGATTGGATTTTATGTTTTTCTCCTGAAAGCAACAGAAGACACTTGTGTGGAAACTTTACCTCTTCATAGTCAGACAGGAAGAATTTCCTTGCCTGTCTCAAACCGAACTGTGCAAGAAATGTAAAACCTGTGGGTTGCAGCATCAGCCTTGGGCACATCCTACTTTACTAAGCATAAATGTTAGGCAGAAAAGTGTGTTTCTGGGGCTGGTGCTAAGAGGTCAGCTACCAAAACCTTACTTCTACAAAACCTTTGACAGTAATGATATCCTGAAAATGTATTTGTTTTGCAGATGAGAAAAACATACCAGAAAACATAGACTTGATTGTAATAGAAAATTCATAGTAAAAAAGATTATAAATTTCTTTTTCATAATGTATAGAAAAAATGTGTATAATTTTCTCAAAGAGCGTAAAAACTGGTTTAGCACATCCACATCAGCAGAAAGTTTGAGCAGAGAAATTTAATAATATTTTAGTTCAGCAAGGTATAAACCATATGTAGTGAATCAGAGAACTTGAGTCAAAATAATAGAAAATAGAAAATTGTTTTCAAGGTGCAACAACCAATAACACAGTTACTAGGTCTTCTCCTATGTGAAGGAAGAGCTCACTCTTCGAAGAGCATGGCAATCTTCAAATGCTGTTAAGAAGCTGGTAGCATGGAGCTGCTCAGTAATTCAGCAAAATCCATGGCCTTGCAATGTTCTGCCCTCAGCATAAGTCTATATCTGAACTGCAAATTAGAGCACTACACTGGAGAGCGCAGAACAAATTTGCATCTAGAATTTGGCAAGGCTAAAACCCACTGTTCCCTTAAAAGTCAACAAAGCAAACCCAAAAATTAATTATATTTCTTTGTTGATGTCTGAATGGCACTTACATGTATCCAGAGCTGTGCAGACTATCACAGACAGTATATTTTATGCAGGGTATGGGGTCTTCCAGGTGGAAGATTTGCAATGTTTTGGCCTTCCAGCTGAAAAAAAATTGCCAGTTTCTTTCATTAATGGATTTAATTCATTGCACCTCCTTCACAGGAAAGTGAAGTCTGGGTGATGTTAGTTGCTTTCAATATTTCAATATTGCTTTTAATTTCAATGAAATTACATTTTTACCATTCCTGATGCTACAAGTGGTATGGATTCCTAATTTATTTTCCAGTGAATTACCTGAGACATCAGATTTGGCGTCAGGATAAAACCAAACAGAAATGGTAAGGCTAAATATGAATTCTGACAACATAATAGATTTTTCCAGGTCAGAAAACAGGAATGAACTCTTCAGAGAGGAGAAAAATAATTTGTTGGACATTGTTCCTTAAAAACCCTAATTAAACCAATTAATCTACCCAGCATTCAGACAGAGTTGTAGAAACCTTGGAAAAAAAAGAGACCACTGGAATGAGAATTTTTACTTGATGAAATAAAATGTCTACCTATTTTTTTTCTTCTTAAATGAGAGCCATTTTCTTCACTCAGAAAAATGCCTCCACAGTGTATTTGAGAGCTCAGGGTGTGTAAAATTGTGCAAATCACCCTTTCTGGCAGGCTGGATATCAAAGAATCATCTTTTCAGTGAGGATAATGAGTGCAAACAATGATGTTAATACTGAAATTACTCACTTCCAAAACGTAGAATATTGCTTTCTTTTCAAAGGAAAACTCTTTAACCTTCTTTCAATGACCATTACCATTAGGTATTACTCTGATTAGATATCCCTTTGATCCATGTGGCTCAGTAGGAAACATATGTAGAGATAACAAAAATAATTTTCTTTAGATCTGTGGGCCATTGCCTTACGTATTCAGACGTTAGTACAGGTTTTTGGGTTTGTGAAGGGTGTGGGGGTTTGTATGTTTCTGCTTGAAATTATCATTGTAAAATAAAAACTAATAGTGCCTTTTTGGTAGAAGTCACTAAGTGCTCAGTAGCTCTGTGAATACCTATTACTTTTTTTTCTTTTTTTTTTTTTTTCAAGCCGCTATACCACTCTGTTGGTATTTTTAGCTGTGTTAAAACCACAGAGATTTTGTGCTGGAGTTATGCTGCAGAAACCTTTCCATCCATCCGAATGCCGGGTAAATTTTCAAGTATTTCAAATTTACATGTACAAATTAGCTCTGGTAATATTGTAAGATCTTTTAGCAGTGTTTATCAGCTCTACTGTAATTTCACCATGGAGATGCTGAACCTCTCTATGAAACTAGGGCAAAACCCATGCTCATGAGACCTTGGAAAAGGTGGTGTGCGGATCCTGACTGTCAGGAGGGACTCCATCCATTCCCATAAAATGTCAGCAGGAAAAACAGACTACTACTGCAGAAAAGTAGAAAGAATAGGTCTTTTAAATACTGTAGATTTTAAAATGTCAGTAATGTTTTGAGTTGGTGCTTTGTAGAACTGGCTGCTCTGCTCTGTATTGAGTTGTGATGTCAGTTCTGGAACACAGGAGCAGAAGCTGACCTGTCCTTGGGCATAGTTTCTGGCCAAGATTTGTTTCCCCCTGGGAACAAAGACAGGAGCTGTCACCTGGCAACTATTACATTTTTTTAAAATTTACTGTAGAGAGAGTGGCTCCACATTGATAGTGCAGGTTCATACCATGCACAGCCTATGTTTATGGTCAGGCTCTTTGGTGTTGAGCAGTTAAAACTGTAGTCAGTGGTGGAGTGCCTTTGTCATTTCACCAATGGAAAGGAACCAGTCTTTACCCTTAGATCTACCTGAACTTTGAGCTGTGAGGAGCTGGACCAGTGTCTGTGTGATTCATCTATACCTGAATCGTGGATAAGTGCTGTGCAACAGCCAGAACAGTTACTGAAAAGAACAGGAAGGGGTTAAGTTCTGCTCCTGGTCACATAGAATGCAATCTGGCTTTGCTGACAGTGCTTTTTAGAAGTGTTGACTCTTGAATCTTTATTGAGTACTGGACTTGCTGTAATTTTGTCACTATTTGTTATAACCTGAAGTTGAGGGGACTTGAGGATTTTAGGGGTGTTTTTAACCACAAGCCCACAGTCTAAACCCACCACCAAGTAGTTCTACCCAAATCCAGTGACCAGGTGTGGTTATTTGACAGCAGAGGTATCACATGGGACTGATAAAGGTATCTTTGACAAGCTGGACAGTCTCAGTGGGGTTTACTCACAGTGAGTATGACCTCTCATTCTCCTGCCTTGTGTTGTCGTTCTTCACACTCCTACACCTGAGCTGGCTCCAAAGGGGAACTAAAAAGGTCTTGCATCTTATACAAAGCCCAAACCTTGCTGCCTGGAATATTTTCTAAAGTGTTCCAAACATCCCCAAAAGCAAAGGAAGCAATCTGAATTCATCTGCTGTCAGAACATCAGAAGATAAGGGAGAGACTCAGTGCCTACATTTTCTTACCTCTGAATATCTATTGAAAAGTTTAATGATATAACCTGAAGTGTCACATTAGAAAGAAAACATAGGTGGAAGTTAAAATCAGGATATTGTCATGATGAAACTGACAACAGCAAGAGATCTAAAAAGAGACTGTTCTGGAAAACAATTTCAAAGATTAGTTGGTAGAAAACAGTGTTATTTTAGAAGCTGACATCAAGAAAACAACCCTCCAGAAGATGTTAAAAATAGAAAAGTATGAGTTTTGAGATTAATATTTCCAGCTGAGGGAATACCTAAAGAGAAAAAAATTCAAATGTTGTTGCCTGAAAGGTTTTCTGTTATCTGTGCAGATTAAAAAAGGAATTGAGATTCTTTGTGAGGCTACAGTCTCTGCTGCTCAGAGAGCCTCTTTGTAACGAAACTTCTGAATGTTCTGTTTGCAATACCAAGGAAATTATCCTCGGTATGAAAGCAGGATATTCAGGATCCTTCTGAAGTGGTGAAAAAGTCTGAATTAGGGAATTGTTTGGGAGTAAAAAACTCTTCAGTGTGAGGGTCTAGTTTTCTCCAGACTTAGACCTATTCAGAGACTGACAAGCGTTCCTTTTCCCTTGCATGAGAGGCAAAATGTGGTGAAAGGAGTCATAATTTCATTCACAAAGTCAAACTGGGCACACAGCTGTTGAAATATCTTATAAATGTATCATACCACCACTTCAAAGAGACATACCAACACTTTGGTGGATCAAGTATCAGGACAGGTTGCAATACCCAAGGCAGGTGTTCTCACCCTGCTATGTCTGAATTTGCACACCACCAGTCTAGGTGGCTGGTGAGGTCACTGCTGTCATATGAAAAAGAGGTCATGAAGCATCATTAAGGTTTATTATTCCATCCCTGCTCACACATTGTTATACTTTGCTAGGCATGTGCTTTATCAATGCCCACGTTCTTTGAAAGAAATATCCCTTTTCTCAGTTGCCTTGCATGAAGAGCATGTGAAACATGGTGTTATTAAATATGCTTAAATGTGAGAGACATCTGTCCCCTGTTTTGAGGACATGGAGTTTTTTTTTTTTTTTTTTTTCATTTTGAAAAAGCAGTAGAATAACCAGAGAAATTACCTAGTTTGATAATGATCAGCTTGGAGAGTGACTGAGGCATCAGCACACTAATTAGACCTCTTTACACTTGTTTGTGATTTGTTCCTGTGCTCACAGTTCCACAAAGTGTTTGATATATACCACAGAATGGTAGAATGAAATGGTACACGGTGGCTATGATTACCCTTAAGGGTAAATAAATAGCACTTTCAGTCCTTTAACAGTAACTGTCTTTTCAAAAGCTGCCCTTTCCTGATAACTAAAAGCCCATTGGAGTCAATGTCGTTATTCCTACTGATTTCTGTAGGAACCAAGCAGACCTTTTCTACTCTGTTAACTGGAGGCTGCTTTTTCCAGACAGAATGATAGAAGATGTGGCAGGAAATGTCTAAGCCTGGCTCACAATTCCCACCCTGTCCAATATTCAGAGTTTTCCAGCAGCAGAAGAGTGACAGCAGATTTTCCTCTCCTTTTTCTGTGGTCATAAGCTCTTGTCAGATGTGCTCAATGTTTCCAGTTCCTGCTCCTGCAACTGTGAGAGCCTGGATTTAGCAGGGAACCACTACAAAACTCCTGTCTATGTACCTTCTCTGATGGTGGGAACATGGGATTTAGTTGTTGTAGCACAAGATAAAAAAGGAACAACCCCCAAATCACTAGTGTGTTGGAAAATGGCACAAAATTCACTTTATTTACTGCTTTAAATCCAAGTAATTCCTGTAGATCTCTCAGTAACGATATAATCATGTGCTCATGAATCAACCTTGCCCTTATTTTAATGGAGTGATTTGTATTCATATGTGTGAGTGGTACATCTTGTTTGTGTCTGTAGTGTCTGAAAGAATGGTGAGCTTTTTCTTGCTCTTTGTTAAATCTGTTTTTCCATGGAATCTTTGATGCTATTTTAATACATCTATAACAATTTGTTTTTTTGAGCACATTCCTTTTTAATATTGTGCTGAAATCAACTTGATATCAGGCAAAGCCCTTGTCATTTTTCAAGAAAGGCTAATTTTGTGATTGCATATAAGACCTATGATGTGGGTAAAACTTGCTATTACTGCTCCCATAAGCTGTTTGAAATCAACAAAATCTCAGATGTGTACTGTGAATCTTCTTATTAGTAAGAATTTATTGAAGCTGAGCCCCTGCACTAACAGGGAGTTTATCAGTGGGAGAAATAAGGAAGTGTAAAAAATTATTATTCTTAAGTAAGCTGTAAGCAAAGGAAGTCCTTACTGAGAAACATGACCATATATTTGTCAAGGAAACTATATTTTTTTTCTAATTAAGATGAGTTTACAAAAAATGAGCAAAATAAACCTGAAGACAGGCAGTAAGAAGAGTGGTCTCCTCCTCTTGTTTGGTTTTTGATTATAATTTTTCAAATCCTGTTGCCATGATCATGGCAAATGGACAGAATCCTACTCTGAATACATTAATGGATAAACCATGTCCTGTGCAGAGTGGGGCAGTGAGGGGCAGTGATGGAGTTGCTGCCAGCTGAATGGGGGATGTGTCTGCACCCAGACATGTCACCCGCTTTCACCCTGCTGGCTTATGAAGGGTATCCATCATGTGGGTTTCTCCTCTAGAGACATACTAGAAGCTCAGAATTACTCGTGAAAAGGAGCTCTCCAGAGATTCAAAGCAAGCCTGGGCTTCAGTGAGGTACAGGTTAGATCACATTGCTCAGGGCCTTTCCACAGAAGTCCTGAATAGCTCTTCAGGAAATGGATTCCACAGCCCTTGTGGAAGAACTTGTCCTAGAATTTGACTATTCTTCCTGTCAGAAGGTTTTCTCCTAATACCTAAGCAGAATTCCCTTTGTTGCAACATGTGTCTTTTGCCTCTCATTGTTTTCCACTATGTATCTTCAAGAAAAATGTGACACTCCTTCTTTCTAACCTCTCATTAGATGGTTGAAGACTGTAGTAAGGTCTCATCCTTAGACTCCTCATATTGAGAATGGTTCAAGACATAAAATAAGACAAAAAGAGGCTTTTGTAAGACTGTTGAAAGAAGGATGGTCATTGATAGGCTGTCACATAAAATATGGAATATATGGTCAGGAAATATTAGTTATGGAACTAAAAATGTCAATATATGTAGAGTGCAGGTTTAATTTTGTTTGTCAAAGTTCTGAGAAAGAGAGAAGGGCTCCTATTTTTAATCACATCTTGCTGTGTATACTGACTTGTAATACAGATTTTCATGTCTCTTCATGTAACCTTGTGACTTCCATGTTCTAAGACAAGGGTGGGTTTATAAAATACACTGATAGTACTCTGCTCGCAGCAGCTTTTCACCTAATAAAAAAATCCAAATCACCTCTTCTTCTTTTCTCTTCACAGGCATCTTTCTTCTGCAGATGTGCTTTGATACGTATGCAGTGCAGTAGCTGATGTTTGCCACTGTGATAAACAGCAGATTTTATCTCCTTGACATGTGTTGCAAGACTATCATTCCCTGCAGTCACAGGGTTTTATAATGCACTGCAAGCAGATACCTTTTTGATTTTCATTTTTGATATTTTAACGCTACATTAAAAAAAATATTTCACACAGGTGAATATCTATGTTTTGAATTATTCTCTTCACAGTTTACCTATTTAAAACCTGACCCATTTTTCCCTCATTATTTGTCATTAATTCTCCCTCTATTATTTTAGTGATTGCAGTGTTTTCTATTATAATATATCTAGTAACATGCTGTTGACTGATTCATCTAGGTATGGAAGATTTCAAACACCTGAGTAGCATTTCTTGTACCAGCTGGAATATGCCTTGTTTGATACTGACACCTTGTCAATATTCCTTCTTTTTGCTTATAGTCCTTCACTGACTTCATAATTCCTCTAACCATGCAAAACAAGCCATAATAATTTTCACTGTTTAGAATAATTATCACCCTGTATTCTCAGAGAGAGAAACATTTTGAATTTTGTCACTACAGGAACCAAAGCAGATAAACAACTGCTCCAGTGCCCACCCCTGAAGGATAATGCTGGGTATGGCTGCCAGCTGGAATTTGCACCACTGATGACAGCAGTTGGCTCCATCACCTTCCCAGGGATGGAGGTGAGGCTGACCAGTTCAGTTACTTACCTGGATCCTCCTGCTTGCCCTTCTTGAAGAGAGACAAAGACTTGCTACAAGGATTGCTGCTTCTGGCATGTTCTTAGCATGTTTTAAAAGAATTATCTTAAAAAAAGACTGGTTTTAATTATTGTTTTGACAAGATCAACTGATAGTGAAATACTGTGATTTATGATTCCCTAGACCCCTGGTAACGTTTTTAGACCTAGAACAGCTGATTACCTGCAGACCTGCAATACAGATGCTCATTTTAACGAGAGACTGCTTATTTTATTAGCTGTATTTTATTAAATACCTTCTGTCTTCAGCAGCTGTAGTCTTTAGGTAAGTATCTGCCAGTCCTAAGGAGTTGTTGTTGTTCAGTTTGCCAGTGTTCCAGCTTCTCATACTTCTGTTCATGGCTCGTCCTCACTACTTGTAATTTCTGATACTTGATTAAAGACTGTATAATTCTGTTGTGAAATGGTGAGAAAGAATGATTCAAATAATTATTTTAATTTATTTTCATTTTTGCTTCGTTTTAGTTTTTGCTCATCTTGTCTTCAGATTTGCTAATTCATTAAAGATCATTAGGGTAGGAAAAGACCTCCAAATCATGGAGTCCAACCTTTGATTGAACACCCCATGTCAACTAAACCACTGCACTTAGTGCCAAGTTGAGTCCTTTCTTGAGCACTTCCAGTCACAGTGACTTCACTACTTCCTTTCCTGTTTCTGTATTAGCTGAAGGCATTAATCAGGTTTCTGTAACATCTGGTAATTATTTTCCCTATTTCCTTTTTTCACTTCTGTGTTATTCTCTGCATATTGCCAGTAGTGGCTTGCTATTTCCCCAGCTGGTTCTCCTGGGTCAGATTTATTTCTTCTAAATGAGTTCAACTGCACTTCAGTAGAAATTTAACTTTGGTACGTACCCAGATAATTTCCTTGGTTATTGGCTTATTTTCTCTACTCATCACATAGTTTTATCCATGAGGATAAACTTTCAAGGCATTCTGGCAAGAGGAAGTCAACTTTGAATAGTCTTCTGGGGAAACCCCAGCTATTCATTAGCTGTCTAGAAACCCTGTTGCTCAGTTCAATAGGGGCACTTCTGTTAATTAAGGATAAGAATGCACTTCACCAATGGAAACTGAAGAGGAAGTATCAGGAGATGAGGAAATGAGAGATTTTCCGGCACGGAATATTTAAAGCAATGACCCTAAAGTGAACTTTAACTACTCTTAAAGACAGCAAAAAATTCAAAGCCGTTGACAATACCCTTTAAGGTGAAGGATGAATGCTGAAGGAGAGAAAAAAAGCCTCACCCAAACCACACACACATAAAGCCAGTTTCTGGATTTATGGATTGCTACCGGGTACTGAAGGTGGTTAACTTGTTCAATTTCTGTAAATCTCTCTGTGTGGAATAGTTCATCCAGATAGAGAATCAGTAATGCTACTTCTATAGTAGCTCTATAGCGTAAAATATTAGATTACTTTCCTAAAGATTATTGGTAATATTTTCTTATAATTACTCAGAATTCCACATATATTTGTGATTTCTAAGGGTAAAGGAACTTGTATTTATTCCTAAAAGAGAATATTTTCTCAACCTCAAACCCTCAGCCCCAGCATAAGAGATCTGTTTTTCTAGCTTTGTTGTTCCTGGCAAGAACAGAAATCCAAAAGGGCTTCCTTCTTCATAACCTACAGGTTTCTCTGCCCTGCAGCCATTCTCAGTACCTAACGAGCTAGTTTCTGAGTCAGATGTAGGCGGGTGACATATTTACGACAAAATAAAATTGCCAATGGAAGTCTGAAAACTGAAATAGTTATCACTTTATTTCTCTCCCCATTTTCATTGTAATATCATAAATTAAGTTACCTTTTATTGGTAAGGTAACTTGGAAAGGCCTTTGTAGCTACAAATCCATATGGTTATAGCATGAAGACAGTTCATTCCTCCTTCTAGCCTTTAATTTAGTTTGCACCTCTGCCACTGGATCTCATCTGGAAAATAGAGCATGATGGAAAAACACACTAAGGTTTTATGATATTTCCAAGTTAAAACCAAAACTGTAACATTTTGAATGGATAATCAACACTGAAAGAGCTTTTGGAAATTTCCCTTCCAGAATTCTCAAACACTGAACCTTTGCAGTCCTCAGCTTCATTAATAAATTATGTTGAACTTGCCCAGAACCATGATCTGTGCCTCAGGATTTTCCCTGACTGTGTTTAGGAGCTCAGAGATCCCAGTGTTGCTGCACTACACTGCACTGCTGGCCTCTGTGATTCCTGCAAGGTGCTGCCCTGTAAAAGTAGTGCTAAAGCTAAATCATTTCACAGGCAATCAGGAAGTGGCTGCTGTTCAGGAAGGGTGAATGTGCCAATATTCATTATGTTGCATACTCTGTGCTCCTCACATCCATGGGAGATGCCATCTGTGCTGACGAGAAAATGGAGACCACGTTTGTAGCCAATCACTGTACGTGCTACACAAAGTGGGAATGTGCTTTGCACACCATCTCCCTTGGATTCATCTCTTCCCCTGGAAAGTGTCACTTAAAAATATTTTGGGTTGTTGGGTTTCTGTTTACTCCTGAATCTAGAGCTTGCAGAAATGGAGGAATCATCATGAAGGAATCCATATGGGGTTTTTTTTGCAAACAAATTATAAAAAATCCTGCAAATCCATTTTCCCTGATTTTTTTTCCTGGTGTTGCAAGAAAGATATGGCCACAAGAGAGTGTTGCTTCTGATAGTATTTCTAATTGGAGAATATGTTTAAAGAAATAGGTAAATGAAATGGCAGTCTTCTTGCTTGAACATTCTTACGTGAAAAATTTCCTTATTAATTTTCAAATGCTAGTGTATTTTACACAAATGTTAAAAATCACAAATTGAAAGAGAACCTTTCAAATTACTGACTGGCGGAAATTATATATTTTGAGCACTTGTTCCAATCAAGCAGCAATTCAGGTTTTCTTCCAGACATCCTATTTCTTCTCCTTTACTGGTGGATTCATGCAGTATTCCTCTCACAGCCTCTGCAGTCTGAGGTTTGCATGAGAGAAGAAGCAGAATGATTTCTATGCATCAGATGAAATGGCTGGGATGGCTGGAATGAATGATGATTACCAGGATTTCCATTGTGAAGGGAAATGAGCAAAAAAACACTGTGGCAGAAAGAATCCTTCAGTCTAAGGCAAGCACTGAAGCTGCAGCCTTCAAAGGTCCTTTTTCAATTATTCTAAATGTGTGATCACTGCCTTACTATTATTCTTGTTCATTAATGTTCTAGGTCTGTGAAAAGCTAAAAGGTACCAAGGCACAACCTGTTAGCGTGTCTAAAATGCCTAATGCAGGGCCACATTTCAGCAAAACAGTGTGATGGATGTTCTCATGCCATGTTCACTGAAGAAACTGCTTTGCAGTGGAAGAACAGCCAGCTATGCTCTCTGGGCAATAAGTAAGAGGGGTGGAATAAGGAAGAGCCAAACCTGTCTTTGAGAACACACACATAGATGTTCTGTCCAAGTGTTTGAATAAACATGTGATTTTGCAGTGAAGCTTTTCAGATCCTAAATTCTTTCCTGCAGAGTTATACTATTAATTTAATATTTTTTTGTCTTTTGTATTCTTAGAAAAAGTTTTGAAACAGCTTGGCTTTGTGTATATGACCCAGAAAGGGCTGTCCACATCCCAATGTATCTCTCATGTCATTCTTAAGGGGGACAATTAAAAAAGAAAGACACAGTTGTTTTATTTAATGCTCAGTGCTGCCCAGCTTTATTTTTTTAAAATTAATTTCTCAAAGCTCCTCTTAAAAGGAACTATTTGTATTTAGATTTTTAAATTTTACCATTGGAGTTAGGTAGGGTCAAGATCCTTCCTCTCCAAAAACATTTTTCTTATCTAATTGCAGGCAACTCTACCATAATCATTGTTCCAATGACTTGTCTTCTGTGACCAGAATTAACAAGCTTAACACACTATCAGCTTTCTCCTAAAATGTTGTGGCCATGCCTCCTAAGAATAGGATATCCAGTCTCAGCTTGTGCAGTCTTTCTGGAGGAATACTCCAGATTCTCAGATGTTTCTTGTAAATTGATTCTTTTATTGATTTATTATTCCCTGAATGTAACACATTCCCTGCAAAGGGTAAAGAGCAGAGTATACTGATGCATCTCTGAAGCTAGAGGGAATTTCCTGACATATAATCTGTTTACTCATTCACCCCAGCTAATCCCTAAGCCTAAAATTTAAAACTTTCATAAAATTGATGATTAGGGGTTTCTATGATGATCTTTATATCTTACACAGGGTTTGAGAACATCACATGGACTAGAAATATTTCCATTGTATTGCCATTGTTGTACATCCTTACACCTTTTTGGTCCTGATGCTTTACATTTAGAAGTAGCACTAGCTCTTACAATGAGAAGTTTACTGAAGACACCATTTCTAGATAGGATTTACCTGAACTCATACTGCTTTGCATGTTGGTGACCTATTTTAGGTTAGCTAGGGCATGGGTTTGACTTGATGACCTTGGAGGCCTCTTCCAACCTAGTTATTCTGTGATTCCATGATTCTGTGATTTTGTGATTTCGTGATTTCATGATTCTGTGATTCTGTGATTCTGTGATTCTGTGATTCTGTGATTCTGTGTGATTTTAAGACGGTCTACAAAGTCAGAATGAACCAACACAATACCTTCTCTACAAATTCATCTGAGAGAAAAATCAAGCCCTTTTTTTTTAACTTCAGGCATCTTCATTAATCCTGCAGCTTTACAGAGATGTAATATGGAAAAGAAAAATAAATTTTGAAACAAAATATTTTGGTAATTAAGATTTTTAATCATGTTTTTCACTTTTGATTCTTAGGCTGCCTTACCTTTCCAGTGATGTGACTTCAATAATACTTAATGTGAATATTGTCTAGATTTATATTGAATTCTGACCAACATCAACAAAACTTGAAAGAAACAAAGAGGCAAGTCTTAATAAAAATCAAAAAGAAACCATTATAGTCCAGACTAGTGCTGCTTGTTGGAGCTCTGTTTCAGAGAAGATGGTGATAGCCAAAGGGAAGCTGGCACAGTTGATAGTTACTTGCTTTTTCAACACAGTGGATCAAGGGGGATGTACAGAAATTAAGCCAAAACCACTGATAAGTCTGCACTGAGGCATTCTACCCATTCAGATTCTGTCTTCCCATTTTGTGAAAATCATCACAGAGAACATGCTATTACAAACCAAGCCAAAATTAATGCTCATAAATATGTGATCAGAGAAAGGCAGAGTCCCCAGATAAAAGATTAATAATGGCTGAATGGCCTTAACATATTTCCTTTGATTCATGGGAGCATGGTTATAGCACAGGGAAATGCCATTGCTTTCAGATGAAACAAATGTCTTTGTATTGATTACCGAAAGCAACAGATGTTCTGCAAACCAGTACTTCCACAAAGGGACAGCCTTGGAACTATTTTGTAAACAACCTAGCTTAAATTTTAATACATGCACTTTGAGGATGGCTGTGTGACAGATGGGTTGGGCAAGCTCTGTAATGCAAAGGGCATCTAACTGAATTTGGAAAGCCTCAAGCATCTTGGTTTGTTATTTTGAAAATAAAATCTGAGAGCCCTTGCCTATGCTTGTACATTTCTCTGTGTGTGTGTCCCTTTCTGTGTGTGTATTTATGAGAAAATGAGAGCTCTTTCGTCTTGAAAAGATTCAAAACCATTATGGATCAGTACAAATATATATATATATATATATATATATGAAATTTTCTGAAAGCATTTTTCAACGTTTGATTGTTTTCTTTCATTAAGTGATGAGCTTATGAATATGTATTTAATGGTTTAAAAGCAGCTGGAAAACTCCAGTGATACTGTAAAGCTATTAAATTAGTGTCCTTAGGGTCTGTCCTTCAGGTGTAATTCCTGTAGTGTGCAACTTTCAAAGGCACAGCAGAGCACCATGAGGTCTTCATCAACTGAGCATTTTGTGACATGTCATAATGAGAATGGCAAAAAAGAGGTGCCAGCTCAGGAGAACTGTTGGGATGGACAGGTGTCCAGCATGCATCACATACCCAAACATCTGTGGGATTGAATTCTTGCCAGCTCTACCTGCTTATTGTCAGGGGACAGCGCAGGCTGCCCAGTCCCTGGCAGACTGGCACTTGTGGCAGCATCACTGGATCAGGGAGGGATGGGCCGAGCTGGGTTGAAATGAGACTCATGAGCCCCTGAAAGATGGAGATGGTGATGGGAGCAGGTATCCAGGCTCTTTCGGTTCCCTCAGGGCACTGATATTTGTTATATCACTGCTCTTGGCTCTTGCTGCAGCTACTGGTGTGTTTCACTGAGACCTTCTATAAGGACATTTTCTAGTTCTTTTTATGAAAGATGATTTTCTCAAACTGGTTGAATGGGTTCATCTGGAAAATAAAGACAAATCTGCACTTTTTTCACTTTACACATTGAGTCTGATGTCACCAGGAGGTACAGCAGCTTTATTTTATAAGAATCTTTGTGTCTACCTATCTTACACAATTTTAAGTCATTGTCTTACCTGAAAACTTCCACCTGCCATTCAGTTTCAAGAAGAAAAGTCATTAAACTCTTAAAATGTCCCTTTCCAAGCAATACCACAATGAAGAAAAGAATAAATGTCCTCTGGATAAGGCAACTTTTGGAGGCTTTTTTTTTACAATTTTCTTTCATTTTTTTCATTTGCAAGGGAAAATATTGCAGAAAGACTAAATGTTTTGAAGTTTTGGATAGCCTATGGACCTCTCTTTTACAAAAGAGAAAAAATTGAAGTTATGTACTTTTAAAGTCAGTGAACTCTGATTTGCTTATTTCAGCAGTTATCACCATTGACAAACATTTCCAGGCATCACTCTGCTCTTCTGGTACATACATCACTTAAAGGACAAGCTTTAACAGGGCTCTTGATCATGTATTTTAAAAAGGAGAAGGCTGTTATTTGAGACTATACACAAGCATGCATGGTTATGTGGCCTTGAAGATGGAGTTAATGCTTGCTTTATTGAAAGGGACATAAGCCACACTTTTAATTTCAGTGAATACGTGGGCCGTAAGAATGTACTTAAGTGCCTTTCTTGTTGCTTTCAGAGCTGAAGCCTTTAAAAATTAATGATGCTGACTTAGGTACCCAGGCGAAAAAAGAGAAAAGCTTATTGACCTGTGGCTTGTGAAGTTGGTAGATGAAAAATACCAGGCTATTTTGGGTAGATTGCAGTCCAAGAGGAAGTATTAAATCTTTCTTAATAAAAGTAATATGCGTGGAGAATGGATTGCTGCCTATTTTGACTGATTGGGAAAAGAAAATATGTTAAGGTGAACCTGGTTATGGTCTTATATAATACTGACTGAATGCCAGTAAGGCAATGTACAGGTAAAAAAAAAAAAAGCAAAAAAAGGCTAGACTAACCTCCAAATCTACATTACAATGCACAATTTCCATTTCCAGAAAAACATTGCTTGAGATATATTTGTGTGGATCAAGAAAGTTATTGCTCTGGTACTGCCCTTAGATAGCACATGCAGTAGTGTCTTATTACCTCCAGGGACAGTTTGAACAATTGCTGTGCTAGTGCCTTTCTCCTTCAAAGATAGAAATTTGCATTGGATTCACATAAGATTGCATCCTGAATGCAAATATGATCATAATTAATACAAGGAAGGGACAGGCATAGTACTGCACTATTATGGCTATACTGTAAAATCCATTATGTTTATAGGAAGCTCCTGACAGAAATAGCTTGCCTTCTTAAATAGCACTAATGAAAAAGAGGACAAAAAGTCATTGATAAACTGCCACCACCCCTATGTCCTTGCAATATATTAGCCCAAAATAGCACACTGATGGTGTATAAATCTATGGAATTATGATGGAGAAACACGAAGGGTACCAAAGCAAGGGTTTCCAAGGGCATTTCCATTATGTAATCCACTACAGTGAGTCAATTGACTTAATATGTCACTGTCTGATAATTAAAAGGTGAGGGTTACTAAGGACTTTCTACTTCCTTTATTTATCAGAGTATCAATGGGAAATTAGCATAATAAGAATTCTGACACCCAGAATTGTTTGTCTTTCATTAGAGTTTCTCAGCAGGCATTGAAAAGTTTTGGTTTCCTCTGACAGGCACAGTGGTATCTCAGCTGCTGTGCAAATCAGTGGCAAAATTCCCACAGATACTGGATACTGGAACGAGATTTCTTGGTATAACATTGAGCTTGATGTTGTTGACTACGTCTCTTTTCTCCTAAAGACAAACTACATTATCTCTGGGCCAGGAATCTTGATGCTTAGCCAGAAGATGCTGCCAGTCGCTGCCCTAAATCTTGCCCAGTGACCTCAAGAGAGACAGCCCGTCCATGTTCACTCTTGGTACCGTGGTGCCTCAGAGCTCCTGTTGGCATTAACCTCACCTACACTAGGGATGCATGCAGGGTCTGCCTTGTGCCCACTGATCCTTGTAAGCCTTAATTCTATAGGATCAGGATGGACCCATGGCCCCTTCTGGCACAGCACTGCTCTCGATGGCCCGGTCTGCCTTAGTGACTTCTGCACCGTGCACAAGGTCCTGAAATGAACTTAAATGAGATTGGTTTTGCTGTGCTCTCAGCCAACTCCATGCAGTAAATGAAGAATGAACAGATTGTGGAGGCACTGCTGTCAGCTGAATGGCAGGCTGTGGTGGCAGACTGACATGGAGTTTTTGGCAGGAGATGCAGGAAAGAGATGTATGAGTAAGAAATTAATTGCTGGCCCTAGCAGATGCCATGTGCTCCATTAATAAGAGTTAATTTTAGTAGCACTAAATAAAGTAATATTAATCTATCAAATCTAGTTTTGAATAAATTTCTTCAATTTTAAAATTAAATTAATTTTGCTTTAAAATAAAATTCTACTGAAGTTGGTGAGGCTTTTTGCAACTAATTTGAGACATTCTGTAAGAAAAAGGGCTCACAGCATCAGCCTCAAGAGCACATTTGATTTAATGCTTTCTAAGTATTATTTGCTTTCCCTCTGGCAGATATAATTAGTGTCTTCCTAACACCCTCAGAGTCTGATTTGCCTTAATTTAACATAAAATCATGAATCAATTATTTTTTAGCTGTGTCACATATCTATATGCTGATCAAGCTACATTGAATGACCCTGTGCTAATAGGTAAATGCTGGGGCAGACTTTGCTTGCTGTTTTTGTCTTTGTGTGTTTTGGTTTTCTTTTTCTAACAGAGGGCTCATATTTGCACACCTTGAAGTTTTGGGCAGTATTCCAGTGGAATTTAACTGGACTAGTTGCATAACTCAAGTGGACACTTTTTGGTCCAGTCAGATCCAAATGTACACTCAACATGAAGAACAAAGGTTCACCATCTCATCATGTGCCTGGGCTTACAGTTTCTGGGAATTGAAACAATAAACACTCCATCCTATTCTGTTTTTTGCAGTTGCCTGTCTTCACAACCCTGCCTCTTCTGATTAAATATCATTTGCTCTCCTAGCCCTTTGGACTGGCCTTTTTCAGTATTTTTCATTCATTTTGTTTTAAATCTCCTTTGTGTGCTACAAGACATTCTAGGTGATCTGGTGACAAGACAGGTGAGTGTCTCTGAGCAGGAATAAAAGTACATAGCTATTCCTTGATACAGACATCTTCCTGAGTGTTTTGTTAGTGATGTTCACAAGCCAATTAGAAGCAATCAAGCCAGACTGGCAATATAAAACTCAATAGAACAGGGACCAAAGACTGAGCTATGCAAAATTCAAGCTGAGAAACAAAGGGCTAATGCTATTTACATGAACAGGAGCTGATTCAAGAAGTCACCAAATTATCCTTTTTGCAGACACAGTGAAATTGTCTAGTTAGTATGATGATGCCTAAAGTCTTTCTTTTTTTGAAGCCACAGTCAGAATTAAATAGCATATTTTCCCTGCTGTGACTGCAGTTCATTTTCAATTCAGTACTTCATTTTATCGTGTTACATCTCACCAAATCAAGTTGAATATTTTCATACTTACTGATACTAGTGTATGCCACACCATTCCGTGAAGCATTTCAACATTAAGATTGGTTGATTTCATTGTGGCAAAAGCTGTTATTGTAGGAAGCTCTCTGGTAGACCACCCCCAGTCATGGAAAGCATTTGTGCATGGTATTTGCAAACAAGGGTTTATGTCTATATACCTGAATTAAATAAGCATTGCAATCTGTGGGTGTTTGCAGGATGGAAGGAGGCCTGAAAGTGGAACACTGGTTTCAAAAAGTGGGTTGAGGGGGAAGTCTTGTGAATCCTGCCATTTTCTGGAGCAGATGGAGGGTCAAGGAATGGCAGTAGAGAAACTATCTGAGACAGCGAAGGCACCTGGAGAAAACATCACTGCCATGGCACAAGACCAAGGAAAGTTATGAACAACCAGCTCTTGTAGGGCACAGGTTTCAAAATGTTCACTTTCTTGATTCTGAAGAGACTTGATACGTCTGGCTTGTTTCAGCAAATCAAAGGGGAACCTGGCAAAGTGGAAGGGGACAGAAGTTGGATCTGTTGATTTCGTGGAGACCAGAGGAGCTGAAGGATAATTCTGCGAAGAAGCGGTGTAAGAGCTCAGCAGGACTAAGCATTTGGGCTGCAGGGCATGATATCTCTAGTACAGCTATGCACAGATGCTGTCCCTGTCACTCGGGCTGGAAAAGCCAGACAGCAGGCCTGGCATATGCACAGACGCCTGAGCTCAGTTTATTTAAATATACACTTAGAGGGGTTTGTGTACTGACTGCTGCAAACTTGCTCTGTGCTACCACTGTGTTTTGGAGTGGAAGAAAGAATGGATCTGGATCTTGTCAAAATCCCAGCATTCTCATGGGCTGGGAGAATGCTGGGGAGCCCTGGGGATGGCCCTTGTCATCTGTGAGGGGACAAACCAAATTCCCAGCACACCTGACACTGGCTCTGCTCGTTCACCTGGATGCTGGGTCCTTGATGGGGGACAGGCTCACTTTGCTTCTGCTGCTGGGAGACTCTGCAGCTCATTTAAACCAACAGCCTGCTGTGTGTCCAGCAGGCTGTAAGCAGGATTTATATCCTTTTTATTTCTCCAGTTGGCCTTAAAGAGAGGGGTCTTTTTGTTCTACTCTCCTGTGTGTGCAAGTATGCTTGAAAATGCATTCATGAATTGAGTGGACAAAAAGCACATCAGTCAGTCTTGTTGGTCTACATTTAAGGTATTGAGTGAAAGGAAAATATGTGTTAATGGCACAGTGCGTGGGAAAAAAAGTAGGATGTGATGACTAAAATACCACTTTCTCAAGGAAAGAAGCTACCCTATGAAATATTTCATAATCCAAAGGAACTTCACAGATCTCAGTTTATACTTCATCTCTCAAAATATTGTACATGTAAATCATCTGCTTAAGATATGTGTGATTCAGCTTGTGCCTGAACTTGTACTTCACCTTGTCAGTTGCAATATGGACAGATTCCAGAGAAATGAATATATTCCATTGTGGATGTTCCACAAATAATGTAAATTATCATGTGCTGAAATTCGACATAGGACATAATTTCCAGTAAAAATTTTGCTTTAAGATTAGGCAAAGAGAAAGCACATTCTCTCTCCCTCTCTCTGTATGTATATATGTATTTTGTCAGAGACTGTTTCCTGAATGACTGAACCTTTTCTGATGGATCTCATAAACAATTTTCATTTTCTATATGAAATTATATATTTAAAAAACTGTTCCAAAGTGGCAGATCAGGGGTTTTTTTTAAGAAAATCTGATTTTTATCATCCTCCTTGTGATTAAACTTTCAAAATAGAAATTTACACAGTCCCAAAAGAAACCTCAATTGAGATTTACAGACCAAGACATTGCCTATGTTCTGTTGACAATACAATAAACTTCCACATGGTCAGAAATCATGGTTTTATTGAGAATGTAGTAGAATCCACATGCTTTAATGAGCATCTCCCAGTTCTTTAGAGCAATACTTATAAACTGGCCATAGTTTAGAAAATATTATTATTATAAAATAAACACACACATATATAAAGGACTATGTACAAAAAAAATATTGCAAAACCAGAATATTTTCCTAGTTACAACAGTGAGTTGTGGCTGTTTTTCATGGCTACTGGCAAAATGGCAAGGAGGAGTATGAATCACATTAGGAGATGGAGAAACAGAGACACTGTGAAACTGAGATTTTATTCTCAGGGCCCACACACATTGATGGAAGATCTGAGGATGGTACCTATTTAAAAGCTTACATAAAACAGGTGAGGGTCAAAACATGCCTGCTACTATAACCCCCAAATCAGGTGGACTTTATTTTGTTCTATAGAATCTTGATATATTGTTCAACTGATTTGAGACCTCATGGTGAGAAAATACAGAGTTATTATATAGTATAAATGAAATAAAAATAAAGTTTGAGATGCTGAATTTACTTTAGATCATTCTCTTTCCCGCTACAGCCTTGAGATACCACAGGCTTGAGAAATGTTGTATTACAACAGTGACAGAGGGTCTTCCCTAACCCAGTTCCCCCTTGAATGTAAGCATGATTCCTTGCAAAGCTATTTAAAATAATATGATCTGTGGCAGAACATCAGCCCCAGATTCTACACTTTATACTTCTTAGCAAATAATCTGAGAAAATCCATTATTATTGTAGTAGTATTCTGTGATTATAACTAGGTGCACATTTCTGTGTGATAATAAAAATGCACATTAATATTGGGTTTTCAGCAGTTTGCAAAAAGGTTACCAAAACCATGAAAGAGAAAAAAGGTCATCTTTCATTTGCACAAATTGATTTTAATTAATCTGATTAATTTGCATATCCGGTTGCTTCTGGCAATAATGAAGACTGAATTGTGCCAAACATATACTATGAATCTGATAGAGAGAGCTTTGGCAGCTTTGCTTTCAATGATTCACAGCAACATGCTAAACCTTAACAACTGTTTCTTCTGTGATGCTGTAGTGCAAACTAGAAAGATAAATTGAAATTTAACTGGGCTGGATAAATGAGCCCATTACCAAGGGTTTAGTTCACTGTCATTCTGAGATGACAGTTAGATAAAAGATCTGTACTTTACTTGGTATTACAAATAAGTCATCATTTCAGATTTTTTCAAACAGATGTCCCTTTGAAATTATTAATTTACTTATTCCCCTTATCTTGGTATGTCTGGGCAGCATTCTGCTGGCTGCATTATCAGCAGAAACACAAACAAGCAAATTGCCTTTAGAAGTCCATTGCAAGGTCATGGAGAGCCATAAATCCACCCTTACAGTTTCTGTGCTTGCATCACTTCTTCAGTTCCTTTCTTTGTCTGCCTGAAAGGGTTGTCTGGGGTAAAATTCATATGCTACAATTGACAAATCACATAAGGATGGCTTTGAAAAATGGGTGCCACTGTGCCATCACCATCATGACATGTAGCATAGATATTTGAAAAATTCTTCTTATTCCTCTAATTTTCAACATGTCAGCAACTGCTAAGCAGTTTGTCTATGACCAATCACGGAAGATCCATGCTTTGTAGGAATCCCCTATGACAGGTTTATGTGTTATCAGGGATTAAAAGAAATGTCTGAATTTCTCCTCTGGAGGGAGCCTAAGTCCTGAGTCACGGGTTTGACTTTTCCCTTTAGTGAAACAGAGACCAATCTCTTCAACTAATTATCCAATTCCCTGAATGGTTTCTGGAATAAGAAGGAAAAAACCTACTCTTAAACAGATTTGAGGCAGTGTTGGCTGATGGATATATATCAGTTGTTCAATGTCCAAGGCAGCTATCAATACACCCATCTCTCCATACCATTCACAGACATTCACAGGCCCAAAGCCATGACCAAAGCTGATGGATGAGTAAATATGTTGGACAGTTCCAGAAACTTGCATTGTAGATCAGGAAAATATTTGCCATAGAGGAATTTCTCCAAATGGAAGCCATTACCACCAAATGCAGACCTGTAAGACGTAGGCTTCCTTCAAGCAATCATTGTAAAATCTCTGAGCACTATAAAGAAACTCTCATAATTTTTATAACTTTTTACAAGTCTTTTAGAAATCCTGGATGGTCATTTTAATCATTGTTATTTAAAATTTTCCGAAGGGGAATTCCAATTTTAACTACTCAATCCCCCCATGTCTTATGCATTATCTTCTACAAAATTTCCCGGAACGCTCTTTACAACCTTTCACCCTGAGCTGTCTTTCTGGACTCCAACAGGTAGCCAGGTCAACATTTGGGTTGCAGACACTGTGACTGACCCTTAAACCTGTGCATCATTCCACAGCTGTAACAGAGAGCAGACTTGAAATACACCTCCAGTGTTCTCTCCTGACTCACTATAAACAAATCAATCACCTGCTTGCCTTTTCCCTGAAATTACAGTCACCTCTGAAACAAAAGGAATCTGCATATATCAGATCTTTTCTGGAGCTTGGCTTTATTACCCTGACAAGAACATACCATTTCTGGCTGTCACTTCTTGCACATTCAGCTGTAGATGGGTTTCCTAAAGGTCAGGTTATCTCATCTGAAAGAATATCAGTATGGATTGAAAAGCATGTAAGAGTGTAGCTGGCGTAGCTCTCAGTGAGACAGCAAGGCTGAGTGAAGCAGAATTCAGAGGTCATTTTCTTATGGTGTCAAAAATATGCCAAATCAGAAACCTGCAAAGCAGTGACATGGTGTAAGTCATTAATCTTTACAGAACATTAGGAACTGGAATTAGGTGCTGGATCATGTGCCAAGTACAGAAGGGCAATACAATAATTAGTGTTCAGCAGAAACCATGAACAGTCCCTTCTCTCATCTTTCTTTGTGAATATCTATAGCAGGACATATGCTCAAGTGTACCGGCAAAAAAAAAAAAAAAAAAAAAAAACCAAAACAAAAAAACCCCCAAAAAACTCTTCAGAAACCATGCTTCTTCAGTGCTCTGTACTCCCCAAATCCGTCTTTCCTTGCTTTTTGTAGAAGTGCAAGGACACAGGGTAATCAATCCAAATCCTGACACAAGAAGATATGGAAACATATTCAGCTGTGGTTAGCCAAAAGGAGGGTTTGTTTTTTTTTCAAACCTTCAGCAAGTGCTACCTGTAGGGCAGCATCCTAGTGGTACTAGAAACAGCAGCAGGTCAATCTTAAAAGCTGCTTGATACTTCAACTAGGTTTCAATGACTTCATGTATGAAAAGTAAATAAAATCTCTGTACACCGCTGCTACCTTTGTGATCTGAAAAGTATCCTTGAGAAATTGGGATGTACTGATCAAATAATCATTTAAGGCACAGAGACAATGGAAGTTCAGCTCTATTCCATGCACAAGCTCTAGGTAAGGTTTGTCTACTTGATACATTTGCTCAACAAATGTATACAAATTACACAAATAATTCTGATCATGCAAGCCCCATCAGTGGAAATTGATGAGTGGTCTTTGCAAAGCGGGAGTGGCAAAGCCATGCTGAAGAAGGAAAGTGTGTAAAAAAGAATTTCGTGCTTTTGCTTCCCTCTACTGCTTTTTGCTGTTGTTCTGACAATTTCAGAGTACATTCAGTATAAAACAGAAATATACTATTTCTATATACAATCTTGTATAACATATAATTTTCACCCCTAACACATTTTTTCTCTTTTTTTTTTTTTTTTTAATTCCATGCAGTGATTGAAAAATTGTAGAACAATATAGGGAATACTTGCTTACTTACTTTTTTTCCAGGAGTTCAGCAGTGATTCAGTAGTGGATTAGAATACAAAAAAAGGGAAGATGGTGTGTCTTGAGCGAGGGATAATGAGTTGTCACTGTCTGTGGTTCAGCAGCAATTGTGCCAGAGAGCAAAACCCAATGTTGTCATCAACACAGGGAAGGCTGCTTGGAAAGGGCAACACAGTGATATTTGAAATAACATATCAGAACACTGTGTTTTAAGAAAAGAGTAAAACTGAAGTAATTTAATTATTACTGTTTTACTGTAAGAAAATGCAAGGATGTTGGATCATACAGAACACAAACTCTCATTTTAGCAGAGATTATGTAGAAACCTTATCCAGAGGAAAAGCTTTCTGAGTAGCAGCTGGTGTCTAGACTGCCTCTCCCCTCACAGATTTTCCTGCTGAAATGCTGGAACCTTATTGATGTAATTGCTCCTGAACCTGATTTAATTCAGAGCAATGAAAAGGGAATGTTGGCAAGTTTAGCATTGCACAGATGAGTATGGCCCAGAGGTCATTAGGCCTAAAGCTAAGCATGCACTAGCATACTTTTTTCTGAACTAAAGCTGATAAATCCGCCAAAAATTGTTAATTTCCAACACTTGGACATATTTACTGCATTTTTAAACCTAAGATATAGTTTATAACTTAAATGTCTGATAGCTACCAGGCCTGATGATGTTTTACAACTTTCTATTTGCACACGAGAAGAAAATACGGTTCTAATTGTGCAGCAGTGGATTGGCCAGTTTAATACAGATTTAATGTGAAGCTGCCTATTCATCCACAGACATGAACTTTGGTATTTGTTATTCATCATTCTTTACCTTAAAATGTGGGAATTAGGACCATACATTGTAAATTCAGTTATCTGTCAGATGCATAGAGCAGTCAACTGATCATGTTAAAACACCCATTAAAAAGGATTGAGTTCTGAACCCTATGAAGATCCAATTTGAATCAGCAAATCTTTAACACAAATTTGAAGGAATATGCCTTGTTCTCATGTTTTATATATTTCTGAAAGGCATTTCTACTTTGTGAATGTAAAACTTCTTTCTTACTCCCCTCAGAATAAACATTGCTGCACAAGTGCAGAGATAACCAAGTCACCTGTAAGGGTATCAGGAAAAACTGCCCCTATCCTTCAGGATGATGCAACAGGGTGTGTAGTCTATGGGATTGACTATCCAAGTGCCTAAGGGCTGCCTGGAAGGTACTGAGTGCTCATTGAGGCATATGGACCTGTCTCCATGATCTTAATGATGTTAGATTTGAATGTGTCTTTAAAGTGAGGGAAGCTACTCTGTTTAAAGGATCCTTGAAGAAAGATTGGACACTATGAGAAGATGGAGTATTTAGCATCCTTTAGAGTTGGCTTCCCTGCCATTTTCTTTTTCTGATTGTCACTTCATCCTGAAAATAAGTTAATGCAGCTCTGTATGGAGATGATTTTATAGGTTTAGAAATCTATAAAGAAAATTGCAGATGGGCCAGGAACTTCAGAGATCAGTAGATCTACAGAAGTGATCCTGTATAACTCATGGCATGGTGCAGCAGGGGGTGCTACCACACGCAATTCAATTTCTTTGGAAAGATGATGGAAGGCAGGTTTTATCATACACATGCCACTTTACTTCTCAAATGCAAATATGGATCTCCATCATTTATAGCTTAGGTTTCTTTTAAAGTTTATTTTTTATTCTCTCTCTCTGCATAATTTTGCAGATAGGCTGTGTCTGAGTAATTGCAAGAGTGGAGCTTTTGTTTGGAAGAGGGATCTAGATTATTCTGTGAGGCTTGCAGTAACTCAAAACACTGTGATCATTTCACCAATTTCCACATGGAAAATTTTGTTCTCTATGTACACAAAAAGTCAGAAACCTTGCATAGGGGTTGTCTGCTTCCACTCAGAGCAAAGATGGACAAATTTGTCCAGACAGACCTGGAAGAAGTGTTTATCGAAAAAGCACAGTCAGCTCTACATATGGCTGGTTGGACAGTAGAGTTTCATCTGGTCCTGATAGAATTGCTTGGGGACACCTCATAAATCAGAGGGAGGACAAGAACTCTGTGCCTTGGATGGATCCAATGTGTTTTAGCCATAGGCTGGGAATAGAAATATGAATGAAATAGCCCAAAGTGCTCTCAGAAAAAAAAATGATGATGCTCTTGTAAAATTAAGTCATTGGTAACATAATACAAAATCTGTTCTTGTGACTTTTTCCAAGGGATTTCTTATAACAAAGCCTTTTGAAAGCATGTATAACAGAGAAGTTATATTTTAAATAAGTGGGAAGAATTGTCTTCTATCAAACAGTGAATTGCTTCCTTGGCTTTCTTAGCAGCCTAGAACAAATTCTTCATTTTCTTTCAGTAGCCCTGTTCTACTCCTACAGCCAAAATAATCTATCTTCCTGGCTATAAGTACTGTGAGGAGGTTTAATGTGTATCTCTTCACCGATAAATAAATCCACCTTCTCTGTAGGATCATGTACCCTCCCAATATGAGTCTTTTGTTTGAAAAGGAGGATGCTATTCGTGGAGCATACAACTCTGAGAAATAGCACTGTGGAGTAAAAGATGACCTTGAAAACAGCGAGGACATTTGCAATAATGAAACAATACATGATAGATGAGGGGAGAACCTGAGAAAATGGCAAGATGGTAGAGGATGGTTCATTTGCTGTCTCTGTGGAGTAGTTGTTGAGGTCAGCAACTCAGGTGAGTTCTGGGGAGGAGGGAGGTGTGGAAGAATTCAAAAGCCTGTTGACACTCACTGTACCTGAAGATAAGCCATTTTCTATTTGCCTGTGGCTGGAGTCCAGCTGAAAATAAAACTGCAGATAAAAGGAAGCATTAATTTACCTTCCTAGACCATCCGTTTGCTGGTGCAGCATTGTTCTCAAAAACTAGACCAGTTTCTGCATTTTGCCATGACATAATTTTGGAGCTTGGATGATTTTGCTTTTCAAGGAATTACCTGTAGAAAAAAAAGCCCTCAACCTTCTGACACAGCCAAATTTACTCTGACTATTTACTCTGGCTATATAGCTATTTGGACTGCTATACTGTTAAAAAATCATCTGATTCCCTTCTGCCCTTCACCCAGTGTACTGCTGTTTTGCCTGCTGATCGCATGTGGTATCAATAGACACAGACATAATGACCCCAGATATTGAGCTGCTCTGGAGCTGAGGAGGCCAGCAGATAGACCCCTGGCCAACCCTTGGCTACAGCACACAGGTCAGCCCAATAGGAAGAGGATACTGAGCCTTCCCTCACCTGCTTCCCTTATTCTTCCCTCAAGGGCCATCATCAATCAGACCTGATGCACTGATCTGAGCAGCAGGAAAGACATTTTCCTTCTACTTTTTCTCCTCCCAGGATGTTTTTCACCTTAGTAATTCAGCTTCATCATATCCTGCCCTATTACTGATTTCAGCTGCAGCCATGGAGAGGCAGGGGAACCCCTTTCATAGATGTTGCAGGAATGCAGCTTCAGGTTGCCTGGGAGGGCAGCCAGGGTGCTTCAATGTGCCTGTGAAAGCCTTAGAGGATTAAGCCTTGTGTTATCCCTGTGCATGGTAAGGACGTTGAAACTAGAGGATCTTTATGGTCCCTTCCAACCCAAACCATTCTGTAGATTCCATGATTCTCTGGTTCTATGATTCTATGTTTGTATGATTCCATGATTCTATGATTCTGTGATTAGAGTGGCAGACATGTCTCCTGTCAAGAGCCCTGAGCCTCTGCTCTCTACTGCTTTTGTGTCCCAGACCTCAAAGCAACAGCTGAATAAAACCCAACATCTTTCCCATGGACCTGAGAGCACTTACACTTCCTTGGGACACATGGTGATTTGCAGTGCAGTGGAGACACATGAATTCATATCTTTCTGAAAAGCTTAAGCTGGCTGTGATTGTGTGTCACTTTTCAACTTTTCAACTGTATTTTGAGGGGGGCTGATAACTTTCCATGTCCATGTTCCTGATGGGCAGACACCAATGGGATCTGAGCTGGTCCAGGAGGAACACGCACAAGCTCAGCTGTCATTGGACTCCACATCCTATTACCATTTCCAGCATTATCTGCTATCTGCCTTCCCCTCTACCTCATGTATTAAAGACGATAACTCGGCAGTGCTGGAATAAATATAGCACACAACTCTCCTGTCAGGGTGCTTACTTCATTAATCAAAGGAGAAAAAAAATGATTCTCATAGTTTTTCTCCTTGTAATTTTCCTGAAAGGCACTTTTTTATTCCTGCTGGAGGCCCTGTATGTGTAGTCAGCCATAGCATGTATTGTCTAAATCACTATTTGAGCTCTCTGTAAGTAACCCTTTCAGCAGCATTGCTTATTTTGGAAGAAGAAACAAATGATACCAGGAGGACTGAGATCTGAATTTTCAGACATTTTAAAAATTACTTTTGCAGTTATTGTATTGGATTATATTTCAGTGGCTTACTTAGTGCTGGGTGAATAGTTGAACTTTATGATCTTAAAAGTATTTGCCAAAATAAACAATTTTATGATTCTATGAATGGTACATAGCCCTTCCATACATGATTTAGCTCAGAAGAGAGTCCCTTGATCTTGGGCTGAGTCAGCCAAAGGTGAATTCTGGAAGAAGCAGTGAGATTTTGCAGTCAGGCAACAATCTCATTTATTGGTAAATGTGTCTGCTTCCTTTCAGAACACATCCAGACAAGCTGCTGAAGGGTGGTCCTTGCCTGCAGTTTCTAATGTCTTTGATTGTCATTCATTGAATGTCAGGACCAGAGGCCACAGGGCTGCTATGGGCTGCAATGGGCCCTGTACACTTGGACCCCATCCCTCCCATTTCTACCCTCAGGGGAGCATGGATAAAAAGCCCTTCCTTAACCTAGAGGCTGGCTGAACACTGCCGTGGGTGTACATCACAAGGAAAACCTTTGCAAGTGCAGTTTATTTAGAATATTTCAAATTTTAACAGAGTTTAAATGGACACTACTTCTCAGTGATGTGATCTCCTTTTTGTTTCTTTATTTAGAAAAAGTAAGCCTGAAATATTTATTTTGTTTTTTTTGTTTTAAATAATTTGTATTCCAGTTTCCCACTAGAAATACGAAGTCTACTCTCTTTTCCCCAGAGAACTCTATGGTTAACCAAATTCCACAAGTTTTTATCATCAGAGGAACAAAAGCAGTATGAAGTGAGAATTAGGTCATGGATTTCTAACCAGGTTACTTAAAAGTCCTTCCTTTGTCTTTTTAACTCTTAATTAATTTGAGTACCTTCTAGACACTCAAGTCTTGAGAAAACTCCACAAACATGTTTCTCAGTCCCCTAGCAAGGCATTAAAAAACTGAAGAATGCAGCAGATTATGTCTCAGAAATAAGAAATGAACAGTAAGCAGAAATCTTCAGAGAAAAAAAGAAAAATAATTTTTTTGCATTTCCTTATGCAAAATCAAGCTGAAACAAGTAATGTGTCTTCCTGTGTCTATCCAACACTGAATGATATGAAGCAAGTCATTGGAGGCCAGGAAGCTTGTTAAACAAACCTTAATATGTAATGGATCTTGATTTTAACAAAATAACTATGGTTAACATTGCTGATCAGGAGGAGTGGAAGATGCTTCCTCTGTAAAAGATACTGTGGTAATACTAACATTTAATCAGAATTTCCAAAGGATCACCTCATAGGAAAATACTGAGTAAGAAACAGGTTCCAACTAAACTGAGTAGTATGAATTCTCTTGCCAGATGTGGTTAAAGTGTAATTCATGATCAGTGGCCTGCATATCACAGCTTAAAGAGCTGCACTCTCTTTCAAATAATAAGTAATAGGGTCACCTTTCTTTCTCCTGGACTGAAAGGGGCTGTCTCTGTTTGGGTGGCTGATTCCTGAGCCAAAACCAGGGAATTTTCCTGACGCTGATGGAGGAGGGCAGAAAATAGCATGTGAATCCAATTTTGAGGATAATGAGTCTGCTTTCCACTTTCCAGAGCTGGCAGGCTGTTTTGAGATAGAGCTGTAACAGCACATTTTCCTCATCCTCTGCCCTTTCCAGAGGTCGTTTGACCTGGTATACACTTGTCAAATGGTGCAGATTGCCAGAGAGCTGAGACATATCCAGAGTGTCAGAAAAGGTACCAGGTGGATTTTTCTCTCACAGTAGATAACATTACCAGGATTATTTGGGACTCCAGACAAAAAAGCACATGACTGTAACAAGAGTCAGAGCAAAAGGCTGGATCTGAAATGGCGATGACTGTGGGTGGTATCAGGCAAACAGTAAGAGGAAGGTGCAGAAATACTTTGAAGCTCAAATACTTATTCCTTTTCTCACTTTCTGTGAAGTTTTTATATCAGAAATTTAGAGGTCATTCTCCAGCAAAACTAAGCATCTATGTATCTGGATACAACCTGCATCCCAAAAAGCCTTTGCTTCTCTCTGTGGTCCCATTTGTCAGGTTTAAAATTCAGAATAAATGACCTGAGGATGGAGATACATCTGTTAGGACCTATAACTTGGCCTCACATGAACACATGGCTTCTGGACCATACTGTTACTAAGTTACAGACAGGAAAGAAGAGGAAAAAAAAACCTAAAGAAGAGTAAGTGTAGCTTGAGTCTTATTCCTGTTCCACCAACAATTTCAGGGAATGTTTATCATGTGCATTTTTGAGGTAAATTCTGCATTCATATTTAGCTTGTTGCCAGTTCATATTCTGTCACAGCATAGTCCCCCATGTGGAAATCATGTCCTATTTTTATGCAATTTATAGTATGTCTCTGAGATTAGTCTAGCAAACTGCCAGCTTTTCATGGATGAAACTACTGTACTAAAATAACTGATGAGAAAATCTTGAAATTCACAAAACAAGCTCTTGACACACAATTGGCTCTGTGAATCACTTATCCTAAATATCCCATGCTTGTGCTAAATTATCAACTATACCTTTTATTCAGTTCTAATTGAGGTGCTAGAGTGTTTATCAGGGTCTTCTGGTGAAAGAAAATCTTGAGGCTTGAAAACATAAGCAGAGATGGTTAAAATGAACTATGGAAAAGCCCTTTGTTTGGCAGGCTACTCATCTTGAAAGTCAGGAAGCACTGACATTTCTCTCCTGAAGTTCCACCTTAGAAACAAAAACTGACAGGATGCCAAAAAATGAAGTAGCAAACTAAGCGTAGTGTTATGAAGAGCCCTTGATAGCTAGGATTTATCCTTGAGATCACCACTGCTGAAGATTGGATACACAAACCTTGGACCAGTTCTGTGGCAGAAGCAGGAACGATAGCAGCAAAGCAGTTACGATGAATTCTAAAAACTTTCAGTTAAAAAAAAAGAGAACATTTTAGGAAGAGTAGCTGAAATTAGGTGTCTAACAGAGAGACTACCTCCTCTCCAGGTTCATAATTATGCTCTGAAGGCAGTGCAAATTTTTCTTTTTAACCTAACAATTATTAACACTAAAACTGAGACCATGTTGCAGTCACTCTTCTGAATGTCCCACCCAAATTCTTGTTTAATATCATAGGCAGGGTTTCTGTGAGTGTTTCCTCAAAAGAGTAGCACTATTTATTGAAACAATTAAATTTAACTGTGTTTGGTGGCCTGAAAGTCCTCAACAGTATTTCAGGCTTAAAAACACAGTGGGAAGAAAATGATTCTTCAGAACTAAGAATAGAGTCAAGTTGGGGATAAATATCTTAAATTGTAATCTCAGCCACAAATCCCATTTCAGGAGCAGAGAACAGTCAGAAGTGGTCATGATCCAGCCTGACAAGGGATGGAATTGGCAGCACAAGCATATTAAACACAGCCACGAAAAGAAAAAGAGATGCTGGGCTGAAGTGACAAAATCAGACAGCAACTGATTTGGTAACACAATCCATAAAAGGTAGAATTCCTTCTTAGGGAGAAAAGTTACCAAGATTAAAAAGTCCTGTACTCAGTTACTCACACTGTAGTAAAATTAGTAGCAGTCATTTATATGCTAAATAGCATATAAGAACTAAACACAATAATTTCTAACTAAAGTAAGTAAAAGCTTTTCATTCTGACTGATATGAATGTCAAGGAATGCTTATAGGTTTGAATGCTCGTAACATTATGACTGTTTTAAGACAAGGATCACTTCTGTGATCCCAGTGTCCCACACACACCCAATGTCCCATTTACTACCACAGTAACATCAGTGCAGAAAAAAAGAATTGAATAACTTGAGAGCTAGGCTTGATCACAGTGTAAGCCAAGCCTTATGGAACGTGTGCTACTACATCTTAACAAGTTGATAACAAGGTACAGAAATGTGTCTGAGATGTGGTTTTGAGTGGCCAGCTCAACAGCAGTATTTATTCAGAGCACCCAGATACTGAGAGGGTCAAATCATCCCCAGAGGAGGCCAGCTTGGCCTGGAAGTGTTTCTCTAACTCAGAAAGATGCTCACGCAACTTTACACATTTTTGCTTGTAGTTACTCCCCTGACACGAAACTTCTAAGTTTTTCATCACCTTCAGGGTTTTATGCTTCTTCTCAGATTACACCAGCAGTCAGCTAAATTTGGAGTGGAACTATTTTTGAACATCAGTTTTTAGAAGACACTTTGTCAATGTCTAGCTAGTTTTTGTTTTGTCTTTTGCTTTGAACAGAAAGTTTAATAGTATATACCAATGAGGTGGCACTGTATACATCTCTGCTCTCCTTTACACTGTGTCCTATACTTGGCTTTCCCTCGTTCTTATCTCCAAAAAATTCCCTACGAAAATTTCTCCTTGATTCAAAGGAGCAGCACATTTTCTGTTCCACATAGCCTGAATGACCTGGTTGACAACTTTTTTTTTTTTCATATAGGCTCAGTGGTTTAAATTGCATGTTCAATGGAAAGGACAACCAGGTGCAAACAGAATAATAAAAAAGAATTCCTCGTTTTTGGGACATATTTTAGTCCATGCAAAGGACAGTAGAGTGGGGTAGGCTTGCTCTCATTGCAGATGATGATGATGATTCTGATGCTCATCATCAGTGTGTATGGAGAGAGGATGCCCCAGCAAGAACAGCTGTGAAAGTGTCATGCCAATACAGTCCCTACATAGATGGGAAATACAGTAAGAGAGACAAGATCTGGCTGGAGTTCCTTCTGTGAATTTGTGAGGGGTTTTTGTTTCTTGGTTATTTATGTTTTGTTTGTTTGTTTATTAACTGGTGGAACTTCTTTTTTTTTTAAATGTAAATGTTCCTACTAAAAACTCAGAAAATGATGGGCAGGTCTAGGATAGCAGTGATGCTTGTTTGGGAAAATAAGTATAATCTTGTCTTGGGGAAAGAAGAGGCTTGGGGCAGGGAGGAGAAGCCTAGTGAGGGTGAAGAGCCATCGAAGATTTCCCAGATGGATCTAGCAGGGACAGGCTGCATGTGTTCATCCTTCTGTACCTGCTTTCCCAAACAGGAGGCAGAGCATCCCCCTCCAGACACCCCTCGGATGTGTCCTGTGTGTCACCTCTGAAGGGCAGTAGTAGCCACAGATGGAGAGAGACATCCTTCTGTGCTTTCCTGGGAATGCATGAGCAGATTGTGTTCTTCAGGGTGATTAGTTTTCATCCCAAATTGCAAACAACAAATTTATGAGGTTATTCAAACAGTGGTTTATCCAGAGGAAATCTTGTGTAGCTTGTGATTTGATGGCATTGTGACTGATTAAAATGGATTTTGAATGCTCACATATGGTGCTACCAAGTCTGAATTTTGTTGTCCAATGCAGTTTTATTTCAGTAGTAATAGGGTGGAAAGTGTTTGTTCATCACCACACATGAAAACAAGAATATTCTTGTTACTCCCTTCCAGCTCATTACCTTTATTTAAGCATGGTGAGAAACACCAAGAGGAGAGGATTTTTAAATTTATTTTGCTCTATTTAAAAATAGATTTATGACAGTGGTGGTGGGCTAGGCCTGATGGGAGAGAGCATCTGAACTGCAAAAGTGTAAACAATTTGTGGGTCAGGATCAAGACAGCTTAATTAGTGAAGGAAAGCTGCATGCACAAAGATATTTGTTCTCTGCTTCCCACTGGCAAGAAGATGTTTATTCAGTTCCTGGAAAACAGCACCTCAGCACACATAATGGTTACTTGGGAAGGCAGGTGACATAACTTGAAACACCTGTGAATTCCTCCTCCTTTCCCCAGAATTTATTGTTAAGCCCAAAGTTGTATTTTGGCATATCCCTTCAGTCAGTTCAGGTCAGCTGTTCTGGCTGAGTCCTGTCCCTCTCAGGGTGCTGGGTACCTGAAGAGCAATTGTTCTTATTACTGAAGACTGAGGCAAAGAAGGCATGAAGTATCTCATCCTTTTCTTCATCCTTTATCACTGTATTTTTCCCCTGCTTCCAATGAAAGAAGGAAATTCTCTTTAGTCCTCTTTTTATTGCTAATGTGTTTATAGAAATATTTTTTATTGTCTTTTATGACAGTAGCCAGATTAAGTTCCTTCTAATTTTCTCACTGCATAACCTCACAACATCCTTGTAGTCTTCCCAAGTTGTCTGAAACTGCTTCCAAAGATCATAAACTCTCTTTTCATTCCTGCATTCCAGCCTCTTGTGAGGCTTTTCCTCCATCCGTTGCAGTGGCTCCTGCTATAATGCTTCCTATTAATGTACAACTCAAATTGTGGCTTATGAGAATTTAAAGCTATGTTGAAGAGTAGTTTTCTAGATATTTCATGGCATAAAAGTGTCTTGGCCCTGGGGCTGCCACCAGCCCTGACAATTCCTGGTCACTCAGCTGGCTTCACCCACCTTGCCTGTGGCTCAGAACTGATTTCAACCCCTCCAAATCCTCCCTCCCTGCTCACAGGAAGGCTTCTTTCCCCCACCTTCTTTTAGCTTTTGTTTCTTTTCTGCTTTCTATATCCAAATTGAGTTTCTTGCCAAAGCCCAGGTCTTATGCATGAATCTTTCTAAACAACATTCAGAAATATTTCATGGTGAATTATGATGTATTTGCACTCATTAATACATTGGCTAAAAGGCCAAGTTTCAAGAAAGGGGAAAAGTGAACGGAAGACAAAAAAGTAAGGAATAGTTTGTAGGCAGAAATATGGAACATAATTTACATGTAATTGTGAAAGTGATTTTTCTAATGGAATATGATGTGTGCATATTAATGAAGGATGACCCCTAAAAAATAACTTAGAAACAATTGCTTTCTCCAGCATCATTGGTTTTGGTAACTTTAGCATTTCTGAGCTTCTTCTGTGCTCTACACTGATTCTTGCTGCCTTATTTGGCAGCACCTTAAAATATTCCTTCTGCTAGAGCCTGAGTGAATGTTTGCACTCAGCAAACTCCCATTAGTACTAACGTTCTAAGTACTCAGCATTTTGTTGCTGCAGTGAGTTTTCTCTGCTATGTTATGTGTGTAGCTTTTCATGCCTGCTTTTAAAATTCATTGTGAAGGGATAAGCTATGTCAGGTCCAATCCCTAGTCAGATATGAGTGCTGCTGTGCTTTCTGATGGCCTAATACCAGGAAGAAAAATGACCTCATTCATGTTTTAAGCAGCTACCTTAAGACTGTTTAGTAGGAGGGACTTGACCTCTTAACATGACCTTATAAGAGCAGAGTGAGGATTTAACTCCAAATTATTTTTTTTCTTCCTCTTTCACTACTGCTTACCAAAGTCCCTGTTTACTGTGATTATTGTGGTAGACACTTTACATTTATGAACAAATGTCCAAAATTCCAAGCCACCATCTCAGGCAAAAATATACCTTCTTTCTAGTGTTGGCAGGAAAGTTCAATAAAGAATTGGCTGTAATTATACAAGCTTGTATATGCTTGTATACACTTGTATATGAAAATTTACCTTCCAAACACTTTTTTCAAATGAGAGCTTGGTGTATTGACAAGGAAGTTGAGGGAGGTACTTGTACTACTGCATGCAAATATAGCTTTTTTTTCTCAGCCAAAGCTTAAGCAAACTTCATATTTTAGAGGAATTTAGAAAGTAATCTACAGTCACATTTATTTCTTTGTGTACATCCATTTCTCTTTTGAATGAACTATTTAAGAAGGAATTGAACAAAGGTTTGACAATCTCTTCCTACTGATGACAAACCAACCTCTAGTAGAAGATGCAATAAAATTGACAAAGCAGCATGAAAGAGGAAGAATGTAAGCTTAGGTTCTGGCAGCTTGAAGCCAGGACTTACTCAAAATTTTAGAGCTGACGTAATTTGACAGCTCTGATGAAATCTTAGGAGTATGTATGCACATTCAGCAAAAAATATAGCCATGAACTCTATCTGTCTTGACAGGCTGCCACTTGAATGGATCCTTGATTAATATTATCTTTATTCACAGTGTTGCTTGGCATGAGCAAATGAATTTCAAAATATCGAGCTAAATGCTTTCATGATTCACTATTTCAGGAAGGATACAGTGAAAATGTGACCTGAAAAATTAGTCCTACATTAAACACAGTCCATCACTTTTTCAAAGGTTTGGCTCATTGGGGTATAGACTTACACATTACAATAATCACTAGAACACATATTTTATATAAATGCAGATAAATTATTATTTATATTAAAAAAAGGTTTATGGGTTTACTGAGTTGGGTCTTTATCTGAAAAAAATACTCTACTGTTTTGTGAACTCTAGGCTATCATTTATTCTACTTTTATTTACTGCTGATTACAATTCCTAAACAATTAACTCTCTCTTTAACAACTCAATCTACAGCAAAAGTAATCCAGCACAGAAGCTGTCCTATCAGCAACCTGTAAGTTAGCAAAGAAAAGGGTTCTATGAGTAAATTTTGGGGTACTTATTTTAATGTGTTTTCATTGTACTACTTCCAACTTTCCTACTAACAATGTTTTCCTGTTTCTAGGGATCCATTTAGAATATGATGAACCCTTCAGTTACAATTTCCCTCTCTTGTAATTTCTATTCCATATTTCAAGTTCCTGTTATTTGGCTTGGCTTCTCCTAGAAGCTGTTTTGGTTGCAGCCAGCATCATGATATTGGAAATATTGACCTTCTGGCTTGAAAGTAAGGAAGTCAGTCTAGGATGTTTCTGTATTCTCTTGGGTACAGGATAGCAGACCTTTGGCACAATTACAGCTGTGTGTGACTTGGAAAGAGCTGTGCTAAGGCTTCTCAAGTCTATGCTAGAAATTCAGCTCACAAAGGGCTTGCCAATGGAGAAATTTTTTCCCTCCTGGCCAAGAAACAATCATGTAGATGAAAGCATAAACCAGCCAGTCAGAGGAACCAAAGTCTGAAGATCATGCTCCTTCAAGAAAACATTCTCATTATACTCTTGAGATTTTCACCTTGCAAATCATGGGACAATACTCAGGTGCTTCTGCATCAGTGTCATATGAGATGCTTTGGGACACCTGATACATTCATAAGGCTGCAAGAGACATGAACCCCTTTGGTTGTAGTCCAGATGGGACTAGGGAGATGCAGCTGGCACAACAGGTCCAACGTCTATTTGGTAGACTTCTGTCTACATCACCTCTCAGTTGAATACCCTGTGGTTGTTGTAAGGACAAGGCAGAGAACAGAGAAGGGAGATTCACATTATGTATTCTTAGAATATATGGTAGGTTAGAGAATGTGTACCACATCTCTGCCACAGCTGCTAATATAAAAACTTGTGTTTTACATAGGATTTTATGGGCGTGCCTTTCAGCATATGAGTTTCTTACTTTTCTTACAGTTGCCCTGAGAATGTACTCCTGGCCCTACATGAGTTGTGACCTGGAAAAGAGCATGGATATTTTGTGAGTGAGCAGACATATTTGCCTTAGAAACTGGATGGCACATTGCACTCTGAGAAGGATTGATAAAGGTGGAGATTGCTCACAGTGATGTTCCCTGAAAGCAAGAAAACTGTGCTACAAAAAGTTACTTAGTTCATCTTTATGAATAAAAATACATTTAGACACAGTTTTCTTTACTGTTCCTTCTAAGCCCCACACTGGCACATAGTCAAACTTGATATAATGAGGTTCTCTATTTAATACAACCAAGAGGAGGAACTGTTTACTACACACCAGCTCATGCTAAAAAAAAAAAGTCCTTTTGTCTTTGCTTATTATTTTTCTATGTTTTTCCTACATCATGGACAAGAAAATTAATGAGCATTTGTTTATTTTTTTTTTTTATTCTGAGAACAGAAAATGTTATGGCAGTTTTTGTTTGGACATGTACTACTTTTCCTTCCCAATCTAGGACAAGGTGGTTTGGAAATGACCTTAACAGACAGTCCTGGGAACTGCTCCCAAATAACAAAGTAGCCAGATCTACTTCAAGGATGATCACTTTGGTAATTCTGCATACAGGAACTTGCTGGTTTTGCTTTGCAGTATAATTAGTCTCTGCACCTGCTTTATTTTAAATGTAAGCCATATGCTTGGTTTATGAAAATCAAACATCTGCCACAGAGTTGCTAAAATATGTGCCTTAAAATACGCTTCTCATGTGTATCTTAAAATATCAATATGCATGTTTATTTCCTTTAAGACTGAGTTTGTGGTTGCTCCTCATTTAATTCACAGCTTTTCTCAAGAACTGTAGCTTTGACACGAGTAAATTACTGTGTCTAAAAATGTCTTTTGTACTTCTGAAACATCTTCCACATATTAACCACAAAGTTTGCTTCTCTCCAAGAGAGAGTAGATTTCATGAATTTCTCTGGACAATAGTACTGGGATTGAATCCTTTTGACCATTGCCTAATGAGGTTTACTGTGGAAAGATTTAAGCCAGGTTTATTTCCTGTCAACTTCTAACAGAGTAAGAGGCACTGATTGATAGAATGACCACTTAAAACTCCACGCATATTTGGAAGCTGTCATAAATTTTATTTTTACAATGGGATTCACAAGAAAAATACTAAAATATACCAGTAGTGCAGATGAATGTGAAAGAGATTTTTTTTTTCTGCTGTAACAAAAAGCTTAATACCCTAAGAAGTGATAGCTATTACTAATGAGAAGAACTATTATCCTTCATATTTCTGAACAGTGTAATAAGTTTGCTGGAAGTTTTTATTTTATCTCTCCTGCTTACTGTGACTAGAAAATACAATTAATACATTTTATGATTAAATTGTCTAGCTCATGTAAAATTTAACTGTATTATTTCTGTGTTGAAATCAGCAAGCCATCAAAAGAACTTGATAGTATTTTCAACATTATTTTAAAATAGCAAGTTAGAAAAACAAACTGAAACATGCATGGTAGGGTTTTTTTTTTTGGTCATTAACAGGCCTTAGCCAATAACTGTTTATAGAGAGTAAGAAGGGAAAGTTTGATCTCCCAGCACCCCCCTAAAGTGCAGGGTCCATGTTTGCCATGCCTTTCCTCTAAAACATAGTTTCCCAGTTGCAAGTGTGATCTCCATTATAGTTATGCTTAAAGACATGGCTGTTAAAAACAGCCTGGATTTCTTCTGGTCAGACTTGTATTCCATAGGAGGAATTAAAAATCACCTGATTCCTTAACAGAGTTATGACAGCAGCACAGGACAATGTTGATTCTATTTCATATACATTATTTTCTTGGGTTTAGGTAGAAGTTTTTTAAGGGCATGGGGGAAAAGAGAGAGGAAATGATGAGAAGATGCTTTAAAATAAGGCTGTGAAAAATAACAATGACATCACTACAGTGAAGTATTAATCTTGTCCAGCAGACAACCATATGGAACCACCTTTCAATGAGAAAATGGAGATTGTTAAATCAGAAAAATTTCAGAGGTATTTCATTAACAATGTTATGAGAATAAATTATCTTAATTTCCAGTGGAAAAAGTACACAGTTTTGCATTCTGTGCGTTAACAGTAAACTTGAAATACATGCCATATTTAACATGATTGTTTATGTGTGATATGACATTTTTAAACATTGAAACACTTCAACAGAGAAAATTGATTCTGAGGGTTGAGGATATTCTGAGTTTCATTCTGTGGAAAATTTGGATTTTAATTACAAGATTTGTTTGCAGAGAGAATCAATGAACAGGTCTACATGTAAATATAGTTTAGTAGCAGATGGGGGTGCTACCTAGCCTAAGAAATATTGTGTAACATTAGGATTCTAATCTGTTTGTGTTCACATACCTGGCAGTCTCAAGAAAGGTATAAGCCAGCACCATTAAACTCAGTAGTTAGCTTTTTTCCTAATATGATATTTTAAGGTTAACAAAAGAAACTGAGACAGAACTCAAATCCAAGTTGTTCATTTTCCTGTCCTAATACCTTAGTGCATAAACTAAAACATGTTTTTATTTTGTCTTATCCATTTTTCAAGTAAAATTAAAACTTTAAGTTTGTGCCCTATTTTTGAAAAAGCAACTAGTACATGAGGGAGAAACCTCTCCATCTAAACAGCTTTACAGAGCTTATATATGTTTGCAGAAAACAACATTTTTCCTAGCATCTCTCTGCAATGCCATCTGCTACTATGCTTCAGGCAGCTTTGATTGTGTAAACTTAGCTTTCCACTTTGCCAAATGTAGTGACTTTGAAAATGTATCCCCATTCATCCTCTCCTGAGACATTTGGTGCCTTAGCAGACCCAGTGCAGAATGTACCAGCCTCAGCTCCAGTGAAAACGTTGTTTCCTGATTTCTGCTTGTGCCTTCTCATGTGCCACAGCTGTCAGGTCAAGCCTTAGGGACTGATAACTGTATTCTGTCTGTCACCACAAATTCGAATTTAATACACATCTATAGTTACTTTTAATTCCATTATTGGGAACAGACCTTTGTTCACAGTTGTTAACATCTTATAATATTATTTTCTCACAGCTATTGAAAGACTAGTTAGTACCATGATAATAAGTAATGCTACTCCCAACACACTCTGTGTTTCATTGACCTGAAACAGTCATTTTATGGACTGCTTGTGCAACCATCTCTTATGCTGTGCTTGTACAGTTATGCATCTCTTCAGGTTCAGTGGGGCAAATCCTTCAAATACTTTTTCTTCTTGAAAACTCCCACCTTAAAATCCTCTCTTAGAAGTCTTTTTAGCCCTGGTCATAGCTTTAGTCAACATGAGCTTCCTGCATTTTATTATATGACTGTAACAATGTGAAATAGCCAAGAACAGAAGGCCCTCAGAGAAAAGTCAGGGAAGTCAGACAAAGGCTCAAGCCAAGTCTTATCATGTGCTGAGACACTTTCTGCACTTTACAGAAGCAAAGTTTGAAGACACATGTAGTGTCTTTTTCTTTTTTCCAGCTGAATTGGAAGAAACACATAGGATTTTGAAACACAATAGCCCTCCTTGAGCTCTGAAGGAGGAGCAGCATCACACTTCAAGCTAAGAGAGACCTGATAACAATTGAGCTTAACTTAATTATGGTAATCCACATAAAACTGAGAGAAAAGGATGACTTGTACCTTTAGAGAAGACATGCTAACAAGGACAAGAAAAATTCATATATTTTAATATTTTTAATAATTTTGACAAAGCAAAATGAAAACCAGGTAATTATTACCTATGGAAGTGACACATTAACAGTGCTAAGAGTAGGAGTAACTATTAGTGTGCCAAAATAATCTCCATGTGGGCACAATTTTAGGTATCTATTAGAAAGATGAACTGAGCTTCCAGTGTCATCCTTTGGGTTTCAATCCTTAAGACTCAGGACTGAATTTTCCCAGAGGTGGGCTGCAGTAACTGTGACAGCACAAACTGGACTGACACCATCATCAGTCCTTCATTAAAAGCTTTTCATACCTTCTGTCAGTGGACTTCTCTCAGGAAACCAACTCCTTCCCTCATAGGCAGCCCCACACAGCACTGACTCCTTCTTCCTTCCACATGAGCAGCTAAACCCAACCTGTCCCTCACCCAGCATCTCCTTTCCTTGCCTGTCCCCTGCACAGCCACACATCCCTTACATCCTCACAGCTGCCTGTACCCAAAACCACAGCAGACTCCAAACCCTCACCTGCAGCTTGTAGCCAGCTAGCCCAGTCTTTATAACACCCATGCTCATTGGGCAGGCAAGGCTGTCTCCACTCCTCGGTAATCAGTACAGCTGTAATTCACTGGGAAAATTGCCTTCTGCACTATCCTTACAAACTATCTTCCCACAGCGGGCTGGTTGTTTGGAGAAGCACATTCTCTCATAAGCAGCCATGTGATTCTGCCCTTCACTGACCACGAGCTCATCCCTTTGAGTGCAACACTCCTGTTCTGAGGGCTGTGAAAGATGTGCTGGACCAAAGAGGGTGTGTGAAGTGTCCCACTGGGCTTCCTTGAGTTGTCTTGTGCTGTGGTCAATACTGATCTCCATTTGAGTCCCAGTACTCTGGATGAGCTGGATTGCAGACCCTGAGAGAGGCACATGCTGTTTTGTCCTGCCCATGAACTTCTCTCAGAGGAATTATATGCCTCTGAGAAACCTGTGCAAGGAGCTTGGTCATCCTTCCAGGACCAGAACACATGAATGTGTTAGTCTGAGACTGTACCAGCAGGACCAAGTTTAACCAGAAGTCCTGGCAAACGAACAGAGTTTTTAACCTGGATGGGAAGAATCTTGAGGTGCACTCCTACTACAAAAACTAGCAAGATATCTTTGTATTATGTGCCTTTCTAGCCAGTGTGGAAGACATGAGTGTCTTTACTCACTGTATGCAGCAAGTCTGGGGCTAGACTGCTGAAGGTATTATGCAAATACCTGGGTAGTATTTGCACTACAAGAGCTTCTCAAGAATTATGTGAATCACAAGACATCTTGTTATGGCAAACACAATGTATTCAAGACTTTCTTCTGCTTCATCACATGATTAAAAAAAAGAATTTTATACATTCCTATGTCAGTGAAGGCCTGGTTTATGCATTTTTAATTGCTACAATGAAAACTGGTGGAGAAAATGTAGACATGAACAAAGCTGTGGGAGTTGGTGGAATAAATGCATAGATCAGAAAGTAAAAAAGCTCATTACATTATGATGAGAGAACATGTATTAAATGTAGATGTTTTAAATCCTGTTAAAGTACCAATTTTCACTTTTTGAGACCAAAGCAAAATAAATGGATGTATATTAATGTAAAATGGATAATCTGTTGGAAGTCATTAATAAGTTCTATGGAAAAGTTAAGTTTTCAGAAATCTGCCATATGAAAGAGATTGTGAGATGAAGGGTCAAAAATAAACAACACTAGATTCTCCCTAACACCAGGAATTAAGGAAGTTGAGGCTGAGGTTTCCTCAAACCAGCTGCTCTTGGGATGTACAGAGCTGGGTGTCCTAGAGCATGGCAGTATATACAGAGGAAAAGGCACAAGAAGTTCTCATCAAATGAAGCTGGATGTGTTCTTCAGAGGTGACTGTATGGCCTGAGACAGTTGAGTGAAAGAAATGGTAATCTCACATATCTGAAGAATTAAATTCCCTTTGAAAGTTATGGCAGTGCTATTATTCTAAATAGCAACAGGTGGACTAAACATGATGATTTTTGGCCTGGAGGATCCTGGTCTTGCCCTCAGCTGAATGGGGAAAATGAAGTAGTGTGGAATAACTGGGTGTTGATGATATAATTTTAATAAGCCATTCAACAGATTTTTAAACTACTACAGGTGGTAGAGGCTTTCCAGGAGGGTGCAGAAGCCATGTAGAAGGCTTTTAGTCCCTTCCAGGTTCTACAGAGAAAGGAGTGGTGCCCACATATGCAGAATATTAATAACACGATGTCTGTCTTCCATTGAACATGAAAAGCATACAAAATCAGACAAAACCTGCCCACATCCATACACATGCCTGAATGGCATGCTGAAGTCTGCAGTTTATGGCAGAGCAGACGAGGTGGCAGCAATTATCTTCCTAGAACAAAATGTACTAGTAGAGAACACATTTGGATTCATAGTAATAATAGCTGGCAACAGGACCTTGGCTGGGATGGAGGACACCAGATCAGCTCATTTTGGCTTTAAGCATACAGAAAATTCCTGGAGTTGTGGAGCAATACTTGGGTTTGCTTCTAGAGAAGCAGAAGCTTAGAAGAATTTATGGGACTAAAGCAAGGCTCAAACAGGTTTAGTACCTCCAGAGAAGCCAGGCTTGTGGGAGATTTGGTTTCTCTGAGACTTGTGCTCAGCACCTGCACACTTAATTCACTAAATTAATAGATTTCCTGTGGGTTTTATTTGTTTACCTTTTACATTTTTTTTTTTAAAGTTTAACTTCTAGGGTTAAAAGATGCCAGGAACTCAAAAAAAGCAATTCAGTGATTATGATTCCAGAAAATGATGGCATGTTTCTTTGGAATCTTTCACATGGGATTGGGGTAGTGGTGGGATGGGTAGTGATGATGGTATATGAATTTTTAAATTTTATTTTCAGACTGGGATTGAAGATTCTGAACAAAAATGAAAGATAAAATAATCAGTCAGCTGCCCAAAAAACAGACTGAAACCCCACAATAAAGAGGTCAGATTTGCATAACTGGGGAAATAAAGAATGTCAATGTCTGAAAACAGCTAAACAGTATCTCTGCAAGAGAATAAGTATTCTCATCTGGCTATGAAATTCATAGATTATTCTTTTCAAGCATTAAAGGCATAAGGAAAATATGGAGGAAAACCCTGGGACTGTGGATATCTCAAATCAAAGCCACCATTCAGATAACAACACTGGGATAATCCACCCTCTAGCAATCTTTCCAGACTGACACAAAGCATTGTGAATTCTGTTGGAAGTGGAAGGAGCAGACAGAGTCACAAACAGTGCTTGCACCTCTGGTCCTTCTATGATGTAAGCAGTCTGCACTTCTCATTTCTAAAGGCTTTTTTTCCCATCAGATATGGACTTTTTAAAATGGGAAAAGCAAAACATCATTTTCTCACAGTTACTGGTTTCTTTCTTCTGCACTCAGACTGCCCTTACTCCTGTGATTTTTATTATCCCACCATTGTTATAAAGTATAACATCTCTTCCTCATGACAACAATGTAGAAGATAGCCAAGAACTGAGATGGCTTAACACAGTCTGGCAAGGGTGTTGTGTGAATAATGTACAGCAGATGTTCTGTGAACCCTTTAGTATTTATTAATTGTTGACACTGAAAACTGTCCTCATCATTGGAGATCAGGTTGCCCCTTCCAATGCTGAATTCCTATGAGTGTTACTGGGATACAGCTCATTACACTAGAGCAAAGAGATTGTACAAATATTTTAATGTCTGTTGCCAAAATTTATCTATATAATTTCTTTCTTTCTGCAGAAGAATTTGTATTTCCAAATTATATTTAAAAATGTAATTTCTTGGTGGATTTTACTGGAGTTGCTAAAATATGTTCATATTAACTACAGTTAATTAATAACTAACTATAATTTCATTCATCACTTTTGATAATTTAGAATGAAAATATGTCATTGTTTTTCAAACTGAAACCTTCCTTGGATTACCCAGTATGACAGATTATAGGATTGAATGGTATTTAACTGCCATAGGATTGAATTCTCCCACTTGCCTCTTCTTAAAACAGGCTCCTTTTCTCCAGCATTGAATAGCTTAAATGATTTCCCTTGATACCGAACCTAGATTAGTCAGATGTGAGAACAAAGAAGAGACCCTCTGGCTAACTTGCAAGTAGTCCATGTCCTGCTGTTCAACATTTATCTGGACCACTCAAAGTACATCAAGTGAGTAAGTGTTAGTTTGTTGCCTAATTTTATTCCAGGTAAAACTTGCAGTTGAAACAAATCACTGCAATAAATGAAACTATTTTACCACTGTGTTCAGCATTATCTGTATCATATTTTATAAATGCCTGCAATATAAAACACTCTAAAACCCTTTCTTGATTTAAAGGTCATCTTTGATGGCCTTAACTGGAGATGTGACATGTTGGAGATATGGTTGTGCTTGGCACAATAAAAAAAAAAAAATACAGAGAGATAAAATAATCAACTAACTGTGGATCTGTGAGGCTGCTGCTTTTGTCCTTAGTGCAAGTAAGAGAATACTGAAGATTATGTCATTTATACCAGTCAAGAATGACCTACAACACTCTACCTGTCAAGAAGGGGGTTAGCTGCAATATAAAACGTTTTTTCATTTTCCTCTGGATTCAGGTAGAATGGACTTGTTTAAGGCTTAAATATGAACTAATCAAAAAGGCAGAAACCACCCTCCCTAACATTTGATAACATTGTTGTGCAGCACTGACCTATGTAACTTCTGCAGCTGCTGAGTTTCATGTGATATGTAAGGTAAAAACTTAGGTGTGACTGAATTAAATTAGATCCAAATTTCCTACACCATAAACTGTTTCCAGTGTCAGTCAAAAGCAGGTATCTAGGAAAGTGTGAAAGAAAATGGGTGCAAGTAACCCTTTGCCCCTTATTCTGCTGCCATCATTGTGTAGATCACTGTAGTATTGCCTTCAGCCATACCTTTACTATGCTGATGCAATCTGATTGATGAAGTCATTCTCCATGTAGAAACCATTGCTTATTTCTGGTCACTCTTCTTGCCCTTCTTCAGCTCATCTCTAATTACATCCTACAACTTTTGATATACAAGGAGAATGACTGCATTAAGCAAAAAATGCATAACATAGCAGCATAATAAAGTTTGGGGTTTTTTCCTTCTATCTCTTTTCTAATTAATTTGAGCACTGATCCGCTGTTTTGGTAGGTACTGAACAAAAATTTTCATTGAATTGTCTATATCAAAGTCAAGACTTTTCTTCTGTGTTATAACAGACATCCCAGAGCCCATCATTCCAAACACTGAGTTCTGCATCCCTTGAATATAGAATGAAATATACTCCATTTAAGCTGATCTTTTATTTACATTCACTTGACTTTACAATGTTCTGTCAATCTGGACAGCTAGCACACATCTTTTTAGATGCTGTTCATCTTTGTAAACTCCAGTTGAGGTCCAATGAGCTCTTGTTGCACAGTTCTTGTTTACAGGCATCTGGAGTGCTTTATGCTGTTTGTTTTTTTTCCATGCTGGTAGCTAGGCTCAGAAATGATGAAAACCTATTTAGCTGCCCAGAGTGGATGAAAAGACTCTTGGTTTCAGTACATCTGTGCATCAATAGACCCTTAACCAGTACCAGTTTGTCCTGAAACAGATTTTAATAGACATTCCCATATCTATCACAGCAAGATAACGCAGGAACATAATCTTCCAAACGGCAAATCAACATGCTCATGTGTTTCAGCCTTAAATATTCATTAATATCTTCCTCTTGTTTCTTTAAAGTTTTGGCATTTACTTAAGTAATTACTGTCACCACTAAATGGCTGCCCATACTTTGTCCTTCTCCAGTATTATTTATGCCTTTGTTTCATCTTGCCCTTTGAGCCAGCCTTTATCGTCTCTGCCAGGTGTACTATGCACACACATGCTGAATTAATCTCCCTAGTCTGTCAGAGTTTAAGGAAGTTCATTTATTCAAAGGAGAAGGGAGAGGAAAGGGAATTCAGCCTGAGATACCCTGGTCTTGGTTGTCTTTGTGAGTTACTTACACTGGGCAAAATGCTTTCCATGTGAATAGTTTCAGTGCAAGCAAAGACAATATTGGACATGAGTAGCCTCAAGTCAAATCCTTTGCCATCAACATGCCTCAAAACACGCATATTAATTCTTCAAACTCTTATTCCAAGAGCTTTGCTGCACTGCACCACTTCCATCATGTAAAATCTCATAGCAATGTCCTTTCCCATCACGAGTGAGATGGCAGCCCTGATTCAGCAGCTGGGCACTTTGCTCTGCAACCCATCTGATGCTTGCATAAGTGAATGCTTCCTGAGAGTTTAGTGTAGCTTTCCACAGCTGGGCAAGTAGACTTACAGGTACAAAATGACATGAACAGCAGTGCAATTGCATGAGTCTTCTCCTTGGAGCTGGTTGATCTGACCTTGCATTGGAAGGTTGACTGGCTGGGAAAATTTGGGGTGTCATGGTAGTGCTTGAACATGTCACTGATGGACTGGGAACTCAGCCCTGGTACACTGGTGTTCATCAGTCAATATTCACATATAAACAATCAAGACTGCAGGATAACTTGGCAAAGTGCTGAAAGAAAACCAGAATGTCTTGTCTTTCAAGTCAGGCTCATCTGGACTCAGTGTGAGTTCTTCCAGGTAATTTGGAAGCGCCCTGCTCTTAAATTAGAACAAAGAGTGTCTCCAAGTGACAATCTTCCACTTGGAAATGAGAGGCAAAGAGGAATCAGGAGGAAACTAATTATGAATGTATGCTGAATAAACCAAAGTTGCTATTTAAATTTGAAAAATGTTGAAGAAATATATGAAGCGGAACTGCTCACACAAATTGATGAAGACAGTCCTGAGCAGATTTTGCCAGTGCACAGTGGGAGGTGTGTAAGAACTCTTAGATCCTCCTGAGAAGGGAGGTCTGTGGGAATGCTTTGAAGACAGATAATGAATACAGGCAGGAAGAAGCAACTGGGAGATGCTAGGAAAAGCCCACTGGGTGCTGAGAAGAATCACACCGGATATCCATCATCACAGGCTCTGTCTTTGATGTCTGCTTTAGTACAAAGCTTTGGGAGAGAAGAAAATATAACTAAAGAAGAGAATTATAAAAGAAAGGAAGTTAGCCACTACAAAGTTTATCACTTCTGTCTTCAGCTGATATAAGTGACTGCTATGCCAATAAACATGTAGTGATGTGCTCCATTATGTCTTTTCTGAGTTTAATTCCAAGTAGTTTAACTTCAAGCCCAAAGAAAATTTCAACTGGAGAAGCAAACAAAAATATTTTAAATATTTTTTCAAAAGTTGTTTTTAAAATCAAAAGAATATTGCAATTGCATTAAAAATACAGAAAGAGAAGAACAGTCTGATTTATTCTGTGTTACAGTTGGCTGAATGGTGTCTGTAGGTGTATGTCCTATTTGCCTACTGGGTACCTTCAAAAAGCTCTTGGTGACTACTGAAGAAAATATACTTATTACAGTATTTACTGACAGAACTTTTGGTTCTTAACTTGTAATTTCAGAGAAAATCACAGTCTTTTCTGTTTTGTTTTCCCTTTATGTAGATATGTTATTAATTTTCTTCTGCTGTAAGTATTTAGGGAAAATGAAACTTACTTGCTCAAACTTTCACTTAAAGCAAATTAAAATTTTTTCTTCATAAACAATTTTTTTGTTAGATAGTCATCAGACTTGGCACCTCTCTTCCCTGAAACCTTACCAATTGTTAACTTACAGATTCGTCCCTGTGGCTCAGGCATGCTCTGAGCTCTGGGTTTACTCAGCAAACAGACCAAAGACAGATTTTCTCCCCTGTGCTGTGGAGCTCATATCAAATACTGTGCAGTAGGCTAACATTTTCTGTGCAAGAGGAAAAAGATTTATTTTTATTATTATTTTACTGATTTTGTTGAGAAATGCAACTCCTGCCATCTTCAGAGGATCTAGACAATTTGTAAGTTAATAGACCAGACGTTATTGAACTAAAGAAATTTCTACTTGAGTTTATGGAAGTAAGCCATAGTGGCATGTTTATAAACTAAGAGATCATAAGGTTGCAGTGAACTGAGGCTGCAAGTTTGGTCTTTTTGTGCTGAGAAAATTGCCCAGCTTCCACTGGAACTGACAGATACTGCAGCTGTGAAATTGTTACTTTACTATTAGTCAGTTTAACACCATTGTTACTTTTATGGTGTAGGCCACAAGCATCTGGAATTTGTAAACAGAAATGGCTTTAGAACTGCAGTGTCAGTTTGAGGCTGGACCATGACTGAGACGGGAAAAAAATCTTCTACTACTCCCCCTCCTCAATTGTGTATGCAACATGTAAGAATGGAAGAGCTTTCCTGGAAAGGGTTCAGTCTTCCTGTTGACTCTTTGTTCTGTGTTTAAGAAGATGTCACAAATTTCCCAGAGCAGCCAGTTACATCTCAGGGGTTTTGCTTAATAACTAAGTGGGCCCCAGCTGGGCCTGTGCAGTTTCTTCATGAAGCTTTTTTTTCAACAAAGGTCAAGAAATACGAATTTTGTAAGCAAACAGAAAGGGGCTATAATCTTTGCTACACTGTGAGAAAGGGAAATTGCTGTATCTGATTCCCATGGTCAATTTGTGTCCTCACACCATTCTGGCAATACCAAACCACTGCAAGCCTGCCCAGTTAAGCATGGCTGAGGCTGCTCAGTGTTTCTGGAGGAGTGTAACCACAGCAGAGCTGGCTGGTGACTGCAGCACACTCCAGATGTGAAAGAAGTGCAATTTAACAACCCACATTGACATCTGTAACTGTGTAATGCCCATCTGCACTTCTCTGATGTTGGGCTACACATATTTCTCCTCATAGTTGATGTACATTTTAAGATATTGCCAAAATAAATTAGATAAATACACAAATGAAGTGGATTTAAAATTGTTAGCAATTCCTCCAGCACAAATTTAAATATTTTGCCAAACCTGACCCCCCCCACCCCCCCTAAATCATACTAAGAGGTTCTGGCTTCTCAACTTGAAAGCAATTCTACAATGTCTCATGGAGGCTGTAGTTTGGTTGCCTTAAATTTCCATTCTGTTCTATATACTATATATGACAGAAGCAAGAGTCACCTTTCTGGTGAGAGAGGAGCCCTTTTTGTCATGGGTGTCAATGATCTGAAAATGAAGTTAGCCACTGAAAGCAGCCAGCAAGGGAGAACTAGTACAGGAGATAACAGAAATACAACTTTTCTGAACTAAGAGGAGGGTATTTCCAAGTAATTGAATTTTTTTTTTTTTTTAGGAGAAAACATGCATTCTGTCAAAACCCTATTGGGTACTAAACCAGTTTAATCTGAAAATTTTAACCCCACACACCTGTGCAGATTGACACACACATGACCTATTTAAACTCTAGGATTACAACACAGCTATTAACTATCTTCTTTTCAGCAGTCACTCCATGTTATTACCTTTCAAAACTTCTTTTAGAAAATTATGGAGTTGCATAGAGCCCACAAACATTCTGTAAGATAGAAATTTACACTCAAAGATTCAATTACAGATTCTAGTCTCTTCTCTAAACTTTTTAACTGATTTGTAACTTTCAGACTGCACAGTGCAAAAATTTCTAACATTTACTGAGTGTAATTGAGTTCTATGAGTCTTTATAAGATTATTTTACAGTTGTGTTTGAATAAATAAGAAAAAAGCTTTAAAAATAAGCATTTCAGGCCTCATTTTCATAATTATAGACTCATAAATCAAGAAAAGTTCAGTGAAAAATTTTCAGTCTTTAAGTTGTCAAACATTTAATATAAAATTGCCTACCACAAGCAGATTAGAAATTAACTACTATTTCCTAATTTTATACTAAATCTCCCTTCTTCACTCAGCTGAGTTGCTAACTGAAATGTTGCTGAGTCTGATAGCAGCCACTCATGGAAAAATAGGAACCACCTACAGTTTAAACATCATGCAGGTGCTTCAAGTCTGGGCTCAGGTACACAACAACGTTTGCATCTGTAGTTAGCACATAGAAAAGGTTTTGGCACATTAATGGATGCAACAATTCAAGGAATGCTTGGCTATGTTCCAAAATGCCAGTCTGAGAAAAGCCCACCAAGAGGTGGTTGAGGCAACTGATTAGCTTTTAAGGAAAATCAGAAGTAAACTGTTAGCAATGTATTCCTGTGTTGTCACCTCTTAACCCAACTGAGGTATCTTGAGTCTGTGGATTTGGCTCTTTTGAGATTTAAGTCAAATATCTTGGCTCCAACTAGGTTCAAAACTGGTCCTTGAAGTATAGCTTCTGACATTCCCATTGCTTTACATTGTATATTGCTCATGTTTAAATTAAAGGTAAGCATCACAGGATCATTAAGGCTGGAAGAGACCTTCAGGTCTCTCCACCCAGTACAACCATCAACCCAGTGGCACCATAATCACCTCTAAATCATATCCCCAGGTGCCACATCCAGGTGCTTCTTAGGCACTTTCAGGGACAGTCACTCCACTACTTCCCTGGGCAGCTTATTCCAATGCCTAACCACTCACTATTTAGTGAGATAATTTTTCTAATATCTCATCTGAACTGCCCTTGGCACAAGTTCAGACCATTTCCTCTCATTCTCTCACTTGAGACAAGGCAGAAGAGACCAAGCCCTGCCACACTACAACCTCCCTTCAGGTAATTGAGAGCAACGAGGTTCCCCCTGACCCTCCTACTGTCCAGACTAAACAACCCAGTTCCCTCAGGGACTGTAGGAATTCAGCCTTCAAATTTAAGGCATCTACAGCATACACATTTGTTCCCTGAATCTGAGCTGGACTCAATTCCTGCTGTTTTGAAAGGATGTGAAATTAAAGCCTGACAACTAATATAAGGTATTAGTATATGCTGCATTTTGTCATAAAATATTAGTGATGTGGAATTCAGGAATGAAAAAGAAATGTGTAGATATATCATAGTTACATTGGAGACAGATCCACTTAGAGTAATGAGATAAACTTTCACACTTCAGGGCTTAACCAATTCTTTTTGATCACTTCCTGAAAGACATTACAAGCTGTGGATGCTTAAAATAGCAAAGGACTGGATTCACAGATCAATCCTTGGTTCTGTTGATTAAGACCCAGAGCCTGAAAGATTATTTCCTCCATGAAGAAGTAATTCCCTTAATTGTCCATGACAGGCTGTTTTGCAACATTCTCTGAAACATGTGGCACTTAGTGCTCTTGGAAATAAGGTATTGAGCTTGATTAATCACAGCTCTAGTCTTGGCCATCCCTACGCACTGTATCCAATCAGCCACTTTTGTTACATGGAATTTATTATCCTATAACCTTTAGGTATCTGAAGTGAGATAAAGCAAATATCTTATTTTTGCAATGCTGACTCATAAGACTGAATGGTGGTGGGGCCAAGGGACCTTGTTCTCACTCTCATGACCTTTCTCTCTGTGATACTTTGACACAGGCAGATGTCTGCATCACTGGTGAACCAATCTGCCCTTTGTATATTTTTGCTCATCTGCTTTTTCTGCAGATGCTTTTCCCCTTTTCTTTTGTGGGACAGTAAGGCATTAATACTTAGTGCTGATGCCCAAGAGATGTGCTAACAAAGTCCTAATTTGCAGGTGAGTTCACTTAGAGTTTGCAAAATCTTCATCTCTAATGGCTGTATGCCACAAACTTCATGATATTTGCAAGGATGCTTTTAGAGTATCTTCTATTTCAATTTAAGATCCTTTTCTTCTTGGAGTTGGTAAGTTGCCAGTTGAACTTTTGGTTACTGAAGGTGTGGGCAGATACTGAGTACATTTTAAACTCACTAATAATAGTTTTACTTCTGCACTGTAGACCTTAGCATTTCATGAGACAATTATGGCATCAAAATAAGACATAGCTGAAGGCACTGACTGACAGTCAGCAGATTCCTCTGATACTCACAGTAGCTATGGGAAGGCTGCCATTTCAGCTTAGGACAAGGGACTCAACTTCCACCCGCACAAAAGCGGAGCAGAAAGAAAAACAAGCATGGAATTGTATTTGAGGATAGATCCTAACTCAGGGGTGCAGGCATGCAAGGAGATACAAAAAAATCACCTTCTTGACATCCCTACATCCTGCCACCATGTTCTGAGACTAGTACAATCAGAGCACTTTCCAGATGGATGAACGGAGAGGTGGACTATTCATATGTGCCACATCTGCCCTTTTTAATTCATCTGAAATAAAAATAGTGCTAAGGAAATAATAACATTTGAATTTCTGCCTTGTATTTCAGCAGAGTAGGGTTTAGTTATTTTGATTTTTACTGTTGTTGTAGAAATCTGTCATTAAATTGTAGAAATCACAAAATCAAAGTCACAGGCTGGTTGAGATAGGAAGGGACCTCCAGAGGTCACCTGGTCCAACTCCCCTGATAACGCAGGAATATCTACAGATGATTGTCCAAGACCTTGTCCAGATGACTTTTGAAAATCTTCCAGAATGGAGACTTTCACTTTCTCTCACTTTCTCTCACTTTCTCTCACTTTCTCTCACTTTCTCTCACTTTCTCTCACTCACAGTTCTCTGTCTCCTTATTTAGTTCTCACATTCAGAGGGAAATAACGCATGCAGTTTTATACGGATGTATGTGCATATGGCACACCTTTATGCTTCCCCATCCATTTTTTTAATACTGTGAGGGGGTCCATACAAGAGATAAAACTTTGTATATCCTTCGAGACCATAGAAATTTTTGTCTTTGGGTAGGACTTGGTTCTATTTGATCTACATTAAAAATCAACAACACTTAATAGTCTAGTACAAATCTGTTTGGTGTCCCCTGAGTACAGTGGCAGATGAATGAAGCTGCAAACTCATTATGATAGTAAGAGCAGCAGACTTGGCAGTGTGTCATTATTAATTGTCTTAATTAGTCCTTGGTATAGCATGAAAAGTTTATGAAGTATTTTACATATAAGGCAGCTTTTTTTTTTATCCCAGAGCACAACACACTTAGAGCAATAGCCTGACTTTGGAACTGATTTGTAATCCCTCCTCCCTCTGTTTGCTTATGAAAATGTTTTCATTAGATGTCCCACTTTTTTGTAGAAATAAATGTAAAGAAAAAAAGTTGACATTTTGGCAAAAGAGAAGCTACAATTCTGAATATAAATTTGATTTACAGAGGAAATTCTGTAGGCCAAATAGCAGGCAATGGTCCCAGTTCTGCAGCAAGCTCCTCCTTGTCGCTAAACAAGGACAGGGAGGGAAAGCTGAGCCTGTCATGTGTTACAAATTAGTCACTTGGTTCAGGAGAAATTGAGATTATGGACACAACATGGCGAAATATTCCTCAGATTTTTAATCCCTTTTCCAGTTGTTTTGTGCAGAACTGCTCGTACTCAAAAAAATACAATGCAACTGAGACAAGTGAGGAGAAAGAATTGCATATGGTGCACTAACCAGGGCATCAGATCAGTAGTGCATTTCCCATTCCTACTGCTTCAAGTCTGGCAGTACCCAGCACTGTGTTATCCATTAGAAGCAGGAAAATCAGCCCAACTTCTCCTCAGTTTGGTGACAGAGTTTCTAAAAGGAATCAAAGACCTTAAGAGTCCCTCCAGGCACATCACTACACTTTTATTTATCTTGACAATATTTAAACTTTTGATTTGTATGGATTTATGATTTTGAAAGATGCCAAAGGGAGTTAATGTCACTTTGAAGCAAAGTATTAAAATATACAGCTGCAAGTTTGGGACATAATGCCTTGACTTAGATACAGGTTGCACTTAACAGAACTTCTGAAGCCTCCTTAAATATCATTGTGCTCTATGTGATATCCTTCAGAGCCTGTGACTGCCTGCCTTAAAACATTTCATTTCATTGTGCTCTGAAGCATATACTGACAGAAGAGCCTTCAGAATTACCTTTGTAACCCGCAAGAAAAATTCTGGATGCTGTGTTTACTGGAAAATTTTATTCTAAATATGTGTTTGCATTTCTCTTTGGTGAGTTTTAAAAGTAGCTATAGTTATAGTAACTGTAGTATAGTAATGAAGGGAATGGACAAAGAGCTAAAGAGAATATTTTCTTAGGGGCACAGAAAATGAAAGAGGTACAAATTAAGAAAATATTTTCTTCTACTGCTCATGTTTAAACTTCAGCACTCAACTTTGAGAGCTGTCAATACCAGAAGCACCTGAAGACCTATAAGGACTCCTTTCTTCCTTTGAAGGGCATATCTGAAGTACAGAACACAGAGAAACACAGATTTCTTAAACACTGAATGTGAAAAGATGTCTGGAATACTTACAATTAATTCTCTGAATCTGATATTTTAAAGAACATTTGAAGTACATGTTAGAAGTATCTGGTGAAAATAACTTCAGTTATTTCACATAATCATAGGATATTCTGAGTTGCAAGGGACCCAAAAAGTTTATAGAGTACAAGTCTTAGCCCTGCCCAGGACACCTTGAGAATCACACCCTGTTCCAGAGAGCATTGTCCAAACACTTCTTGAACTCTGCCAGGCTTGGTGCCATGACCACTTTCCTGGGGAGTCTGCTCCAGCCCCCAAACACCCTCTTAATGAAGAACCTTCTCCTGATATCCAACCTAAACCTCCTGTGACTCAGATTCACGCTGGTCCTATAGGTCTTGTCACTGGTTGCCAGAGTGGAGATTAGTACCTGGCCCTCCTCTTCCCCTCTGAGGATGTTGAAGACCTCAATGAGGTCTTCCTTTAGTCTCCTCCAGGTTGAGAAAACCAAATGATCTCAGCTGCTCCTCATAAAATTGTCTGAGTAAATTTTGGATACAACTTTTTATCCTTAAAGTATGACAAAATGTGGTCAGAAAACCCAAATGCTTTCACTTTTCACAAGCCACTCTACATTTGTTTTGAATTTTTAGTCACACAAATTCAGTGAAATACAGTAAGAGAGACAGAGTTATGTCCTTTCATATACTCAAGAAAATTTGCAGTACATTTAGAAAGAAAATTTGCACTATATTTAGAAAGAAAATATTGGGGCATGGTGTGATACAAATTTTTCCAAGATAAGGTGAAAGAGTCTAAAAGAAGGCACAAATTAAAACATTCTGAGTAGTAAGCTTGGGATCAGTTGCCTCTTTCAGGCGGCTTGTCCTCTCTACTATTACTCAGCAGAGCACATTTGATGGTAACATGAAAGAGATGTTTTGCTGTGTGAATTGCAGGTTCACTTTTTATGTTCATGGCAGTCTTCTGGGTGGGCAGCCTGTGTGCATCCAGCATGTTGTAGGTGTGTGTGGGGCTGCAGAAGTGTACAGAAAGCTGCTGCTGCTGCTGCTGAGGAGTGCTGGACCTGCCCTCAGGTGTGCCAGGCAGATTGCTGTGTTGCTTTCAGGCACAGGTACTCTCTGTTCACGTGTTTATCTCGCAGACCTAAAATGCCTCTTGGCAAAAAATCTTTGCCTTCCTTATGGACCCCTTCTTCTCAGGTGCTGGTGGTAGTAAGTACAATTCACTGACCTTCTCTGTTGTTTCATGTGTAGCCTTCTGTGTTGTTTCATTGTGCAAATTTGGATAGAACCGTGATCACCTTCCATAGGACCAGACAGGAGAGAGAGTGCTTCAGTCAGACTTCCTAGGACCAGAAAACATACAAGCATCTTTTTGCTCTTGTCTGCCTCGGGGACTAAGAGCAGGGTGAAAGACCAATTTTCAGGGGCTGAGCTTTGTCCTGCAGTCAATATCTGCCTAAAATTCCTCATCCTTCAGTTTCCACAGCCTAGAACATGTCCTGTTTAGTTTGAACTTCCACTCTCTGTCCTCTAAATAGTTCCAACAACTGTATGATGGTATTATAGATATTTTACTTACATGCATTTTAGGACACAAAACCTTCTGAGTGTGTTACAAAAGTGCGCAGAAATGACAATGAAAGGTGGCTTGGTTGGTTTTGGTCAAATAAAATTTGTTTGACTTTAGAAACAATTATTGGTTTAACTCTAGTCTAATGGCTCTTTCTATAGCACTCACTTTTGAGTGATATGCTTTGTCTCCCATTTTGAAAAAATGTCTGATAAAATGGTATGCATGAAAAGAAAATGCTTGTCTGAGTGCTAACACCCATTAATTGGGATGAAATCTGACAGTTTTACTTGAGATACAAAAGCTCACATTACTCTTAATTGTACCATGATAAGAAGGATAGGATCAAGTCTGGTCTGAAGAATGCAAGCATTCCCCATCAACATCTGCTTTTTGTCTTCAATGATGTTTGAGTAGCTGGCAGAGTGGTAATGACTTTAAAAGTGCAATGTCTAATTAGAGTCATGTTTGCAGCAAAATTGCTTCAGGATAATTCGGTAAGAAAATGCTGTTCTTGGAGAACATTATGTCTTCAATTCTTTAAGAAAAACCTAATCTGACTCCAAACTCTGCACATTTTTTCCTTCCTCTAGTACACAACGTTGTGGAATCTAACGGGACATTGGAAAGGCATAAATAATCCATCTAAAGCTTCCCAGCATGGGAAGTGGCTCAATATAGAAGGAAGAAGAGCTCTTTGAAGGCTGAAATATCAATGTACAGCAGCTGTTTTTTATCTGTGGGATCTTCATGTTCCTGCAAATAACTGTAAAATTGGGCATTTTTTTTGGTTTTTTAAGTGAGTCTGTATGTCTTCTGTATAGTGACAGAAGGCTGGCTGTCTTTGTGCTCAAGCAGTACTTTGTATAACCAGGAAAAAAAAGTACAGACATTTGTTCTGCCACCCTGATGCAGACTGAGGGCCAGACTGCTACACAAATAACTCTGAAGTAGCAGCAAGTCTACTAAAGTTTTGGGCTGCCTGTCTTCAAAGGCAAGGAATTAGTCTGACAAGAAAGCTGGAAACAGTGTGTGGACATTTCACTTCTTGCTACAGATAGACGAGTGGGAGTATAAATGGGAGACCTTTGAGATCCATGGATCTTCAGCTACACAACTTATTTGCCACCCTGGAGGGATATACACCAAGTAGCTATCCCCATTGGTAGGAGGAGATGAATTATGACTGGCAGAAGCACTGTAGTTTAAAGCCTTGTCAGCAAACATTTTGGGAAAAAAACAAGGACTTATAAAACAATTGTCTGAAAGCAATGCCTAGCAAACTAGCAGCTCCTATGCTTTCATTTTAAGTGGTCTCTCCCTAACCAATCTTCATCATGAATGGGCCTTAAAATTCCTCTCTCTTTTGTTTCATCAGTCATTCAGCTGCTAGATGCTCCAGTAATTAGCAAAATGCAGATAGAAATGTAAACTACATTCCTCTTGTAGTTTTCTATCAAGAAGTTAGTGGACTTTTATTCACAAAAACAGAGGGATAAATCATCTCTTCTAGTGCCTTTGGATAGCCAATTCTTGTATGGTTAGCTTGGATGCTGGCAGAAATACAAAATCTAGGACAAAATACTAAGTTTAAACAGCTTCAAGAGGAAGATGTTCCCATGGAAGCAAGGTTCTGGAGCAGATGTTCTTCTGGGCAACTGGCAGGGCAGAAGTACTGTCACAGCCTGACCTCTATCTGTGGTCTTCTCTGATGCCACTTTTTTCTGTAGGGCATCATTCTTCATCATATCTGTAGCCTGGGAACTTGTTGACAAATGTTCATTAAATATTCAGCATTAAAATTTCCCTTGAAATATTTTTCACCACATTCTACCATATCCCAAGGCAGCTAAAAGAATTTAGTAAGCTTTACTTTAACAGTTCAATGAAGCTGGACAATGCCAAGACAATGTGAAATTGCTTTGGCTCTGAGGTCTGTGCCCTGGCTTGCAGTAAAGCCATAAATACATGTGACCTTTAGGGGATCTCTGACATTGCCCATAACAGAAATGTGTGCAGACTGGTGGCCTCTGAGCTCTGAATGAACTGTAAAGTACATTAAAAGCTAAAACCTCTTTCAGAAGTCTGCACAGGGAGTGTGGGCTGCAGCTAAGTTGGCATATTATAAAATAAAGCATTCTGTTTCCAGACTCCATTTGGGAAAAACATCTGCAATCAGACTTTCACAAAATGCCTGAGACAACTTTCTGAAGTACAACACCAACAGTGTTCAAACATCACACAGGCCCAAAAACTCAGCCTGAGGCTGGGAGCTGATAACACAAACCAAGAGTGAGTTAGTGACACAGCAAAAGTGGGGAAAGTGAAATAAGGGAGAGTGCTGTGGGTCAGGTAGAGGCATGTCTGCCTACTTATCAGAGTTAATTTTTCATAGGTTTGACGTTTAAGTCTTTATCTCAGATAATAGCTAATGGTGTCCTTAAATTATCTTGCTTAAGTGAAAGAATTGTGTGTCTGGCATGAAGAAGCATTAGGGCTTTTTGTGTATTCTTTTTTCTTTCTCCCCTTCCTACAGATAATAGTGTTCTTTTATCTACATCACAATTAATGACAGTTTCTTCAATATGCAGTATCAGGGAGCTGTGAGGTTGTTATCAAGCTCTGGAAAGCCCACAAAGCTTGGATAATATATTTATTATACTGCAGGCATGGTAAATGCTGAAACAGTGTTTTTGTCTAATAGTGTATAACATAAGTGTTAAGCATGATATAGGATAACATTAGAATGTTTCAAAACATCCTGGTACTTGCACTAAACAGTCTAATGAAATTAAATCTGTTAGAGAATTCTGGATAAAAGTCTGTTTTTAGTGATGTGAAAATTGGGGGTTGAGCTGTGGTACTGATTCTATCTTAAAATTTTCAGATGAAACAGAGACTCCATGTGGAATATATATATTTCTAAATTCATAGTGAGAAAAAGCTTAAAATTATGAGAATAGCAGTGAAATGAATCAATGAATTTCAAAACCATTTTAATTTAAAATACTTCCCTTATTCAAAACAGCAGCCCATTTCTTTTTGACACATGTGGAAGCATGCATAGCTCTTACCTACTGGGGTATGTGTGCTCTGGTTTCTGCATAAGACAGAAAAAAGACAGATGCTTCTTTCTCTTAGTGAGACACCAACTTAAAAGAGGAAAGTAGGTGCTGGTAAGAGAGTAAGTAGTGATTTAGAGAAGGATCATTGCTACACTCAGCTGAGTGCAGTGGGGAAGGTGGGCATCTGTTCAGAAGCAGAATTTGTAAGAAATGTACACTGATTAAAAACAGATGATTTTTTATTGCTTATCTTTGTTCTCCATCAGGGCACAGGGGTTTGCATAGTATGTGGTAGTCAGCTGAAGTGAAAGGTAGGTGCAGGCAAGTACTTCACTAACTCACCCAGATGGAGCAAATGTGCATTCTGTAAGTCAGATGGCAATGGAACAAACTAAAACCCATTAAGTGTATTGCTCCAGAATACAGAAATGCTCCAAGTCGAGAGGGATCAGATGCTGATTGAGAAGCTGATCAGCTCATGGCCAGCCTCATCTGGGAGATGATCTGAGCAGTATCTGAAACTGTCACTGAGGAAATTCACTCCCAAGTATCTAACGATGGTGTAGAATGCTAAACCTACAATTGGAAGAGCAGGGGAATAAAAGGGAACCTACTCAAAATTATACATTTTAATAAGGCCTATATGAATGCATGGTTCCAGGGATGCAGTATTTCTCAAAACAAATCTGCATTTCCAGTTTGAGGAATCAAGCCATCTTGCTGGATTGTTGTGTCAATCCCCAGCTGTGGCAAGGTGAGGGCATTTAAATAGCAGTGTGGCACGTAATGAGAAGTGATATTGAGTACTTTCCTCTTTAAGGGTATGGGATAGTTATTTTTATACATTCTTATTCTTCCATTACACAAATATATGAGAGACTCTCCTCAGAAAACACTGTGAGGAAAAAATGCAGACCATGTCCCCTGAGCACTATTCTCCGTATGAGAATGTGGAATGTGCATGGAGTGAATTTCAGGCAGGTAAGCAGCTCTGCTGTCTGTGAGCTCTGAATATCTGACAGCAGAGGTAATCTGACTAGCATGAACCAAGCTCAATAGAAAATGGGAAAATGAATCACAGTGGTACAAGACGAATGCATTCCAAAGAGTAAATAAGCAAGTAACTTTGAAATTTGTTAAAATAATGTCCTGGTATTAGCCAAGACAGTGTTAATATTTTACAACAGCCTTCAAGGGGTGGAACCTGGAGCCACGTGGGCATGTCTGGGTTGTTATTTTATACCATCTCTCACTGCTGGGGAGTGGGAATAAGAAATTCTTGCTTCTGGGAAGAAGGGAGTGGCTTCAGGTTGAGAAAAAGTGTGGCAGGAAGGGGAAACCCTTCCACCATTGTTCATTGTGGGGTCCTTAGTGAACACTTTGCTGGTAAACCACCTCCTTCATACACTTTTGTTATTAATACCGTTGGTGTTGCTGTTTGTTTTTCTTATCTTGTTGCTGTAAATTGTTCTTAACTCATAATCTCTGCCTCTTGTCTCTCTCACTGGAGCAGGGAGGGGAGCAGTTCGTGGTTTTCTTTTAGATGGAAATACCAAACTGGGGAATACCATTCCCAAAGCACAGCAGCCTTCTCTTCCCAGAAGCAAGAGTCCCTTATTTCTGTCCCTGGCAGTGACGTGAATGGGATAGAATAATAACCCAGACATGTCCACACAGCTCCAGGCTCTGCCCCCTCACAGATACTGTGAAACATTTAACTCTCTCTCCTGGCCAAAAGCAGGACAGTTACAATTCTCTGTAGTAGAACTAAATATTACTTTATCCATGAAGATATAATAATATTTTTGTGTTCAGCATAGCAAACTCCAGAAGTGTCATGAGTATACTCAGAGACTGGTAATGAAGATGAAAAATGAGGCTTTACATTGTTTCAGAAAAAGCAGATATTAATATATAGACTGTTCCTGTATAGTAATTCACCTCTTGGAACTTACTCCCTGCTTACTGGTATTTAAAATACTAGTGCTGGAAATAAACTTAGCATGCTTGTCTTTTGCACTGGCATATCAAGCTCGTTAATAAATGTGAAAGCCAAGGATTAGTGTTAATAACAGTTCAGATAATTGGAAATAAAGTGTAGCCCATGGTAACGCAAGTGTTCATTACGACATTTTTATTCCAAGAAACCAGTTTTTAATAATGGATGCAAAGTACGTGTAGCTGTCACAGTTCATTGTTTAATTAGTTTTCTGATCAAACACATTAATGAAGGAAGACCTAATAAATCATGCAAAAGCAGAACGAAGTACTTAGTTAATATGTGTTGTATTGATTAATGATGATATGAAACCACAGCAATCTTGAAACAGTGGTTATATGTGACCACATACAATTACAGGGGCACCTTCAAACATATTAAAAAAAAAAGAAAGAAGAAAATGTGTTTTTAAGTCCAAGTGAACACTTGATGTCTGTGGTTGCCCAGCAAAGCTGCTGGGATTGGTGCAGGGTGGTGCAGGGTGGTGGGAGGGGGATGCAATGGATGCACTTGAGCCCTTTACCAAATGAGCTGTAGCTTGGTACAGGCTCCAGAGGAGGCAAAGGTCTTTGCTGTATCTTGGCTAAGAACTCCTCTAGGAAACCCACAAAGGAGCCATGACACAGAGAACATGCACACACACGATCTTGGAACTCTGATTGTGCATTAATGCATTAATAGCAGGTGTTTTTTTCAAGAGTCTGTGCAAAAAGATGAAGGTACAAGGAGTCTCATGCACACCTTTTCCAATGTATACAATCTGACCAAAAAGAAACCTCTTATCCCACAGCTATGACAGACTAAGGGAGCTGCCTTTGAGCTCTCCCTGTCAGGCACTCTGGCTTAGGGACAGAGCTCTATCCTTGAGCTGGGACACCTCTCAAGGTTGCTCTATAAGGCAGAGCGGCCTTCTACTGATGACAGATCTTTTGAGTTCCCCCTAAATTTCAACTGGACTGCACTCCAGCAACTCTTCCCTGGAACTGAGATGTCTCTCAAGGTTTGAGAACTAAAAGATTTTCTTTACCCAAGGTGGAGAGGTGCCTTATTCACAACAGATCATTGAGAAGTGGCTGAGAGCATGCTACATCAATACCAATGATAACCATGCAGCTAATTCCTTTAGACACAAATCATTGTCCAACACTGAGACAAAGATTGGACCTAACTGCACCTGTGCTTCATCAGGTGTTCAGAGTGCCCAGTCCGAGGCTCATGACTAAATGGGAGGGTCTTTGGTCTCTGTGTAAACTATTCTAGCTCAATTCTAACTTGATTTTCCTTTGTATATTTCATCTATGTACTAACAGAGTGAACTTTGCCATCAGACTTTATTAGGTTGCACTTTTACAATTCATCTTGAAACCACTTTTGCTGATGGCTTTGCAACCTGTCCCCTCAGTTGCCACAAAGTCTGTGGCAATGGGGCACTTGGCTGAGCAAGCTACCTTGGTACAGCTGCAATTTGGCTTTTTAACTTGGACCTACATCCAAGGAAGGTTTCTAGGACCATCTCTTTTCCACTTAGCTCAGAGAATTAGTGGGTAGATAATACTCAGATTATCAGACAGATTTGCAAGTTCTGAAGAAGCAGAAGAAGACAGGAATTTCCAGTAAGCAGGTGTAAAGCACCTGAGTTGCTCCAATGCTTTAGAAAATCCACATGGCCCAGGATTGTATCTATTATGTGCTGAAATATTCTGAGAACTCTTGCCCTGAATAGCTTCCTCCAAGGTTCGCTGCTTGTTGTGTTACAGCAAGGTTTTTCTCAGCCTACCCTCACCAGCAAGAAAACTGTCTTGACTTACCTTTGCAGAATGTCCCAAAGGGATTGCTTCCTGCTTTTCCTCTCCTTGTACAGGCCCAGGGGAGATTCCCCCACAAACTGCTATGATTAATGCACACAGGATCAACTTCCTCTCCAAAAATTGTTCCTTTTGATTTTCAAACAAACAACAGAAAAAGGATGGAACAAGTTGTCCACCTGCCAGAAGAACAGAGGGAGCTGACCTGGTTTCCCTCAGACACAGCCGTAACTGGGAAGGAGAATACAAGTTCGGTTGGCTGAGCCTTCACAAGCACTTTATTCATGCATTGCAAACCCCACTACCTTCCAGCTAAGAGAAAAGTGAGTTTTCTTTCTGCAGAACACCTTACTACACATCTAAAAGGAACTTCTCTGCAGTTTTTTTCTTTTAAGTTGATTTCCCATGAGATGAAACTGGCTGTTTACAATATTCTTGGGCAAGGCAAGAAACACAAATTAGATTTAGGATCCTGTTGTTAGAGTATCTTCAAAAGGGGAAGCTTATAGTCATTGCCAAATAAAACATAATTTGAGATGTTTAAAAATCGTCATGGGTGGTAGAGAAAATTCAGGGAAATGATAATAAAAAGATATGTATATACACAATATTGCACAATTATATAATAAACACAATCCCCAGCTGGATTGTGTATATTTGATTTGATATATTTTAAAGAGCCAGGAGAAAGGCAGAAACAGAAGAGACCCACTCAAATTACCTTTTGATTGACAGCCTTGACAGAATTTTTTCTTTGAAAAGTGAAAATGAATTCATACAACCTGACATCATTATGAAACCAAGGGCCAAAACCCCAGTGTCTGCTGGAAAGAAAATGGAAGAAATGACATAAACAGACAATTTTAAAGTTTGTCTTAAAGTTTATTTTAATTGGTAGAATATCTTGTTTATTAGTTAAATAGGAATCAGCTTGGAAACCATGGCATCCTTGTCCTCTGACAGTGAGGTAAATCAGCCCTGTGCTTTGTCTTTCTTACAGCTACTACACAACTTTCTATTGTGTGTGTACTAAGGATGGAGTCCAGAAGTAATTTTCTAGTTTTTGTCATCACTGCATATTGTGCCACTACACGAATTTAAAGGAGGTAATATGCAACATCTTCCTCAGAAACAAACAGACATAACAAGAGCAATAATTATTCTATGAAATAAGATGTGGGCATTTCCACGGTGGGTTATTGTAGCAGGAATTTTGATTTAAGTGACAAAAATTGAACCTAGTAAGACTAAAGTGTGCAATCTGTAATCCCACACTACCTAGAGCAGGAATAACAAATATCTGCGTTATGTTCAGACACAGCATCCATCAGGTAGAATCTCTTCCCATCATATTCACTTAAAGAGACTTCAGAGATTCTGTGCCTAAGGGTGTCAGCCTCTGTTCCTGAAGTGGAAGGTTGAAAATCAGGCTCAGAAGAGGTCTCCCCTGCATCTTTTAAAGGGATGATGTTCAAACATTCATTCCTCTACAACAACTTTTGCACCCCTGTAGAATTCCCACTGACTTTCAGAGAGAAAGGATTTCACATCAGATATTTGATCTCCAAAACATAATTTTTTTTTCTGAAATGGTGGACTAATTTTAAACTAATTTCTTTTAAATAAGAAGAACAGTAATTGCAATTCAAGGGGAAAGAAATATTCAGATTGTTTAAGAATTTTAAATAGGCTTTAATCAGGAGTTAAAAAGAGGCTTTTCAAAACAGTTAACTTGAACTAAGCAAGTGAGAAAAAAGATTTTTTTTCTACAGCAAATTGTCTAACATGAGCAGAAATATTTGGAGATCCACCTTTTCCTTCATGCAGACAAAATAAATGTATTGAAATGTTTCATATGAAGTGGTGCAAAGAGACTTTTGTCAATGGAAAGAGTTTGCTGCTTTCATTAGTTTTACTAATTGTTTCCCCAGCCTAATTAATCAAAAGGTTGTTTCCTGCTTTTCTTTGTCCTGGTGAAAAGGTGAGTCTTTCAAAGGCCCTGTTCTGTGCCAATCAGAAAAATCAGGTTCCACTTTGTTCCTTGATGAAACCATCAGTTCATATATATCCTGTAGGGATAAAAATGAATATACAACTTCACACTGAACCAGTGAAAAGAGTTGCTTCAATGTGAAGTTCCATGGAACCCCCCCAAAATCACTGGGCTGTGTTAAATAGAAGCAATCACACTTGCCAGAAGCACAAGGTCTGAACAAAAGACAAATATGGCCAGTGTGAACGAGATACAGGTCGCTTGTCTTGCTGACCACTTGGGTCACACCTGAAGAGGTGAAGGATCTTGTTCTGCTCATGTACTCTGGGTGAGAGGAACATCTTCCCACACCTTCATCTTTCACAATTCTTAAGGTGATTTCTGTGAGCAATGAATGAAAGGATGCTACCCAATGAACAAGAAACACTACTTTCTTTGCCTTATGAAACATGACTATCCAAACACCCTACATTGCTTACCAGACCATGCAAATGAAAATCCAAAGGATTTTTTGAGCAGCCTTCCCAAAAGGGGAAGGGAAATCAAAGAACAGGCATGTGTCATACCTGCAGGGGTGTCAGGTCACTTAGACGAATCATGAGGTATGATATATCATGAGGTATGGGATTTGTCACAATTTCAGACAGCTGAGTCGTGATTTGGATAATCGTTTTTTACTCTTCACCTATTTTAATAAACTTGGGAGTTAGAGGCATCAAAGGCATTTATGCCCTGTGACAGTTTGTTGGTGGAATGTAAATGGTGAGATCTGATGCACATCACTTGGGTGAAAGACCAAAGGAACCCCTGCTAGCTCCAGCTATCTGTTCCTCACTGTGTAACTGGCACAATAGGGAGCTGATGCACCAATGCTCTTGTAACTGTTTTTAAAGGTGCAGATTATGCTAGAACATGTGTGTTGCTTTAGGGCACCTCAAGAACAATGTACTTAAAGCACCATGAAATCATTATAAGCCGCAATTGTACAAATTAATTCAATACACTGTAAAGGTAATGCATGTTCTGCCTTGGTGCCCACAGGGTGAGAGAGACGGAAGGAGGTCACACTCCTTTCTTTTCACTGACACCCTCTCCTATTCCTGCACAAAGCTTCAAAGGCTCCTGTGTTTAAAGCTTGTTTGAGCCCTTGCTCAGTCTGCTGAAAGCTGAGTGATGTGCCAGTGTTTGCAGAAGGGAACAGGCAGGGCAGCACAGTCACACTGGTAGCTGGGGGCCCCAAGGGCAGAGCTGCCCGCTGAAGTGAGCCATAAGAGGTGCAGTGATGCTGTTGTGAGTGTAAGAATGAGCATTCTGAGAAATGAATGGCCCAGCACTGCCAGAAATACTATGTATTTCAAGCAAGGCAATTCTGTATGGAAATGGTACCATTGCTGTGAATGGGAATAGGGCCAAGGCAAAGACAGTCACACATATTATGAGTTTCTTACTGGTTTTATCCCAGTGTCTGTGTGGATGAAGTGCAGGTTTTTATGTATAGATGCTTGAGAATATTGAACATTTCTAACCATTACTACCAACGTCTTTCTTCAGGATACACAGCCTCCAGGATTTGAAGCTCTGCCATAATTTGAACAGAATTTTTCTTGGCTGTACAGTAGGACCAAGTATGGTGACTACACTTCTACCTGCCTATTGTCTCCCACAGTTCTGAGTTTAGATGTCTTCCATCCATGCCAACCTCAGCACCCAGAGGCTATCCACCTCCTCTTTTACAGAGTACTCTGCTGGAAAAATCCATTTTCATTGATGCTTTCAGTGACTGAATGTCCCAGAACTTTCGTAGTAATATCAAGCTGTAAATTGTATGGAAAACTTAATTTAATCAATTTTTTTCCTTCCAAGGACGGGAAGAATTTCACTAGCACTGACTTGAGGGTTTCTTGTTTTGAGATTGTTCCCAGTCTAATGGAATTGTTCTGAGCTCATGGGAAGCTAGCAGTGTCTGTTGCCTGTGCAGCTTTTACAGCTTCACCTTCCCCTCAGTGTTGGAACTGGGGTCTGAACCCACCCCTTGTTGTTTCCAAATCTACTCCTGCACAGTACTTATATCTGCTTCTTCCCTCAGGGCAACAGAAAAAAAAACAAAGTTAAGATCAATTGGTGGTAAATTTTAGAATCTCAAATTTAAAAATTTATGAGGATCTCTCCTGAATGAGATTCCTTAGTAATTAAATGTAAGTCATCTCGTGCCCAGCTCAGCTGTCCCCATCCATTTGAATGGCCTCATTGGCCATAGACAGAAATCAATGGTTGTATATTTGTAAGGGTGTTGTGGTTTTACCTGGATTGAAAATACTGTACATTGAAAATACTGATTTACCACCTTTTTCCTGAAACTGACCTCACACTAGTGAAATTAGGGGTTGGACTAGATGATCTCCAAGGTTCCCTTGCAACCCCAACCATTCTGCAAAAGCAGTATATTGAAAACCTTAAACTATAATTAGAGTTCCACCGTAGTCCAAACAAAGCTCACCTGAACTGTACTCCATGGATTTTAACTTGTAATGACACAATACTGATAAATACAAAACCCATCAACATAGCCAGTTAGGAATAAATATTACACAGACACCTTGTATAAAATGTACATCAGTACATTTATGGATCTGAGCTTGCTGGCTCTGTTTGGCTTTATTTAGAACAACATCAGAACAAACTGACTAAATAGAGACATATATATGTCCTGTAATTGCTACTTGAAAAACCTTGGATGAAAGATTTTCCTGGGCAAACACATGCACCTATACAGATGCTCATAGGATACATGCACACATGTGTATCTAAAGTGCTGCACTATATATGGTTATAATGCCATCAAAAGCCATTGAGAAAAGTGTTAGCGTTTATTTCTGTCATGACAAGACTGAAAACTTTTGATTTGATATCATCAGAAGGTAGGGATCTGACTAGTCCAGTGTACTGCAACAATTACAGTGGGCAGGTACATATCAGGGGTGTGGTGGTGTTATAATTTGGGTTTGCTAGTTTTTAATATATTTACCTTTTGTTGTGAAATAGAATTAGGAGTAAAAGCAAAGTAGGCTTAAAACTTAACAGGGGATAAAGAAAAACTTTATTAATAACACAAATTAAAATAATAATAAATTTAGAGCAGATCTTCAGACCACTCCCTTCTTCCTCTTTTTCATATCTTAACAATGTACAGAGACACTTCAGTCAATTCCTGACTTAAATAATCTTTTTTAGTTCACTTTAGGGAGAGGAGTTTCTTCTTGTTTAGCTATAAGGATCTTTTTCAAGAGAGAAAATAACCAGTTCTTTCCTGACTCCACTTTTTTCATTAATAAGAGCTGCCCAGGATCTGCCATCATGAAACTCCTCCCAGTTCACAGCCTTCCCAGAGCTGTGCTTGTGGGCCATGTCAAAGTCATGGGGTATTACTTTTAAGGATGAGCTACTCAAAGGCAAAAGTTTTCTTTAGTTTTCTTCTCTCTGTTCATACTTCATTTCCAGGAACAGAGATCCCCCTTTTTCCCTCGGGGCAAAGGATCTTCCAAACATTTTATACCTCACCCCACCCCCCCGCATGTCTTTTTCCATGGTTTAAAGGAATTCTTTAGTGTAGTACAGTCCACCCCTATAACTTAGAAAAAGATTTTTCAGCCAACCTTCATGGTGTCTCCTCATTCTCCTTCCATTAAAAAACTTAGCTTTTGCTTTATTGATTTTGATGTATCCTTTTTGTTCTTTTTCCTCTCACCCAAGGAAGGATGGAAAATCTGTAAGCTTTATCTGAGCAGTGGAAAAAAAAAAAAAATAAAATCTCCCCCAGAAGTTGCAGGGGCTGTGCCAGGCCATGCCGGAGCTGTGTCAGGATCTCAGGGTGCCCAGACCACGCTGGAGGGGCAGGACGAGAACTGCAAAGTGCACGCAGAGGAGAAATGGGTGCCAAGGCCGTGTGTCCATGGCTTTCCCCCGGCGCTGCCCGCCCCCAGCTCCAGCCGCAGCCCGGGGGTTCTCCCTCTGCCCTGCCCAGCACACAAAGCCCCGGGGGCTCTCCCGAACCGGGCCCGGCTGCCTCCCCCCAGCCCGTGAGGGCGGCCGGGCGGGCTCGGCCACCCCAGGGCTGCTCCGAGCCAGGGCAGGGCAGGGCAGGGCCCCCCGAGCCACGGACACACCGGGAAAAGGGCCAGGATCTCAGCGATGGGCTCGGCTTCTTTTGGTTATCGGGGCTCCCGGTTGGAAACGGGGCCCGGCAGCCTCCCGAGCCCAGCCCATGAGAGGGACCCGGGCCGGGTCGGTGTTACCTTGTGAGAGGATGGAAATGAACGAGAGCTTTCCCGGGCTTTACTTGCTTCAAATGTGATTCACGGAGCGAACCGACTTTTCCAATCGGTTTCTCGGGCTGTCAACAACTAAACCAGCCCCAGCCTCCAATTGGTCCCATCAATTCACAAGAGGAAGTTCTCATGGAGCAAAACTTCCTAGTGTGCCTTCCCCCCAAGTGCCTTCAAGATGCAACCAGCACAGGTGGTACCCTCATTGTCCAGGGACACGGGGCTGAGCATGTTGAGGGGAATTGCTGCCCCATTGCTGCTTGACATGAAAGGAGGGCTACAGCTGATGGATCATCCTCCACAATTTTCCCAAGAACTTCCTTATTAGTTCCACATTCAGCATACTGAACACTTGGGACCTTGATTTATATTTTTATTTGAGGTTAACGGAAAACGTTGCTTCACTCTTACTAGAAGGCATTAAAGAGTGTATATTCTACTGGCTATACCAGCACATCAGGTCTTTCTTCTACAAAGGTGTACCTTGCAGCTGCAACAAGGTTCTTGTTGAAATGGATTTTTATTAGAAGTCAGGCATCAACCAGTCAGACATCAACAGGTGTGCTGTTTTAGGAGACACTTCCTGAACTGTTTAACATAAAGTGGTTACATGGATTGTAGCTAAACTTACTGTAGTTACTCCTCTTGAGTACTTACTCTTTTTAAGCCAAATTTTCTCAACTTTGATGTAAAATTCTGAAATTAAAAGGAAATTAACATTCTGGATCTTAAACTATTTTAATGGCTAAGTCCATCTTTTTAAGTTCACAGGATTGTTCAATATTCCTTTAATAAAGGTGGTTTTGTCAAGATTAGACAGTGCATGCTGGTAGCAGGTGCAGTAAGTTAAAAAGTTTAAGCATATCCCAATCACTAATTTTAAAAAGTCTGTGTTTCTATTAATGTTAATGTACATGCAAATACTTCACAGCAGACTGACATTTTTGATAGGGCCCATGACCAGAAGTTTCCTGAATAATACTTCAAATTATACTGCCAGCAGCAAATTCAATTGTTGTATACATATGGCACATTTGCATTTGTTTGCACTTTGTTCCTTCTTCAGTTGCAGTGCCAATACAATGGTAAACTGTCACATTGTAGGAATTAAAATAAATGTCATGGGCAACAAACTTATGCCATGTCATACTAAGATATCTTCAGGGCAATATGCAATAAAGCTTAAAATAATTTAAAACCTCACTCTGAATGCCTTTCAGCATGCATTGGTTTATGACAGCATGTAGGGGCATGAAAAACAGTTTTCCAATTCCATTTTTTCTCCTGGTAGATCATTACAGGCAGATGTTTTTCACACTGAAATTCTTCAGTTAATCTCTCCCATCTTTCACTACCTTTGACTGCAAGAGTTTCTGTGTTCTCCGTTGAAGAGTCAGTTATCCAGTTAATCTGAAGAGATGGAAGGATGAATCATTTCTTTGGTCACCTGTTCTTGCTTAGGTATAGGGATGCCAGCTCAGCTGTTCTGGGACTCTGCTGGAAATGGGCTGGCACTGACAGTTGTCAGTGTTGCCTGATAGACAAATCTAGTTCAGAGAAGAGCAAGCCAGAGCAGTTATCTCTATGGCATGGAGCCAGTGTTGTTTCATTTGCTGTTAACAAGTAAAATGTATAGATAGCTATTTTCTCCTGTATTGCGTAGAGGTAAAATTCCAGATTACTGAAAAAAAAAGGATAAAATTGACTTCTGTTCCCAATGGTTCATCCAAAGTCTGTATAATCTTAAAGGCTTTTCTCCACACAAATAGTTCCTGTAGTTTCCTAGCTCCTGTCCCTGTTCAAGCCTTCTGACTGTATTTCAGGCTTGATTATCTCAAGTATTTGCTTTATACCTATGAACAATTTTTCCTGTCTTGAGAATAGGAAAGGAAGTTTATTGTTGAATCATGTAGAGAATGGAGTAAGTTTCCAACAAAAAAAGAAAAAAAAAAAGGAGGAAGAGGAAAGACACTTCTAGAAGTAATTGGGATTGAATCTTGTTTCTTTGCAGCAGGATTTATAAAATTTCATTGTGCTTTATACAGTAAGAGTGCACCAGTGCATCTGGCTCTCAGTGATGACTGGTTGGTTGTAAGTATGATTATGTCTGATCTTCTCTTGTTCTCTTGGATCTTTGTATAAAAGTACATGTTTTATACTGGGACTGAAATATAGCATGGCTCTTCTTCAGGGTGCAGCTGGAAGGAGCTCATCCTCCCCCTCACAGGATGGTGACACAGGATAAAAAGTCAGATCATCAACAAGACCAAGGGAAGTATCACAGGCTTTAGGAGATGCCTTGAGGGCTGAACTAGCTGATGGTGAGCAGGAAGGTTCTGAAGATGCCATTGGGTGCTGTGGCAGTACAACAGAGGCATATGGAGTCAGATACTGTTGTAGGAAAACAATCTAAACCAAGGTTTAGATTTAGTACATAATGAAAAATAGAAAAAAATTCTGGAAAAATTAATTTTTTCAAGGCTAAGCTAACGGCGGGGAACAACATGAAGAGAGAGTGCATACCAAAGTTGGTCTTCCTTGATGCACTTTGCTTCTGCCTTCTGCTCCTTGCACCTGTGGCCATGAAATGCAGTAACAGAGTGGATTGAGAGTTGTAACAGCCTTTGAAAAATTTTTTTCAAAGTGTCATGGTTTAACCCCAGTAATCAACTCAGAACCATGCAATCACTCACTCACTGCCCAGCAGGATGGGGGAGAGGAAGAGAACAGTTATAAAACTCATTGTTTGAGATAAAGACAGTTTAATAGGGAAAGCAAAATCTGTGTACACAAGCAAAGCAAAACAAGGAATAGGACAAGAGGACATGGAGTTTAGCTGCACCAGGGGAGGTGTAGGTTGGACATTAGGAAGAATTTCTTCACAGAAGGAGTGACTGGGCATTGGAATGGGCTGCCCAGGCAGGAAGGAGGTAGAGTCACCATCCCTGAGGGTGTTTAATGGAAGACTGGACATAGCTCTCAGTGCCATGGTCTGGTTGACAGGGTGGTGTTGGGTCACAGGATGGACTTGATGATCTTCAAGGTCTTTTCCAACCTAAAGATTGATTCTGTGATTCTTACTTCAGGTACATACAAATTGAAGACCTGTATGCTGTTGGGTTTTAGCTTCTCTTTTATTTAATTGCAAATAAACCTCATCTCTTCAAGGTGGGATCAGCTAACTTAAAGTACCTGGATATGAGGAGGAGTTTGAAAAGTTTGAAAAGTTTGCTGTTTTTATTGCAATGCTAGAGATATTTTTTATTTATAAAGCTCATGAGACCTCTAGTATAGCAAATCAAAAAACTCCTTATTTACTGTTGTAGACAAAAAGAGTATCAGAGTCTGTTACAACCCTAAAAATCCCCAAATCATTAGAACTGGGGCTTAAAAAAATTAAATATCATTAAATGTGCAATTTCACCTGTTTCTCAATTAGCCAGAGCAAAGGCATAACTGACAAAGAGTTTGCCACACCATCTGGGTTTTTTAATATATGATCTCAGTACTTATGCAGCTTGATTCTTTGATGCGACTGCTGTTTTTCAGTTTTCTAAAGAAATGTGTTATCTCTGCTCTTCATTTCAAAAATTGGGCACACCAGTTCAGTTACCAGTGATACAATAAGACAGAAAATGCTGTGTTCTTTGCATTTTTATGCCTGAAGTATGGTATAAAAGGCAGTACCTTGAGCATGCTTTGATAGATTGATGCTACCACTGCAGTAGTAGCAACCCTGAGGGGCTGAGCAGAGCTCTCCGCCTGAGGAAAGCTGGTGAGCAGGGCAGCTGTATCAGACTGTTGGATACTCTCCTGTGGTGGTCTGCCAGCTGCTGGGCACAGGAGCAGACACGGGAGCATCAGGCAGGAAGAGTAGGGGGAGGTCTGGAGTTTTACAGGAGTCTGCTACCCCAGCTGGTCCCAGTGTGCTTGGTGAGCAGGGATCTGCTCATTGAGCAAATATCTATGCTCACCTTAGGACCAAGCTCTGCTAACAACGCTCAGTCCAGAAGTCAATTATAAAAGTCAAGTCCAGAAGCAGAGTGGTTTCACAATCCACACAAAAGCCCCCAGAAGCTTCCAAAGGAACAACTTCTGTGAAACAGAAGTGCAGGGAGATGGATAGAAAATTAAGGGATAATCTTCCCTCTTACATGTGTGCTGTAGTGAAAACAGATGGCAATGCACAAATTTATGAGGATTAAAAAATAGCAATTAATCTTTCCTCAGACATAGATCAACACCTCTTTCCCTCAGCTCTTCTCAGGAGGGCAGCGGCTTGCTGAGCTCAGTCCCTGTGTAACAGAAGGTGGTGCTGGCTGGTCACCCTGCCTTGCTATTACTTATTGACAGGATTATTCCAGTGTAACTTGTCCTGGGATGCAGGAATTCAGCACTGTATTTTTTTAAATTCAGTGTAGAGCAGATGCTACACAGAATTACTCGGATGGCGTCCTAGTGACTGCAGAAACACAGTGGTACTTGAAACTTCGAAATTATATTAACCAGAATGTCCACCTTTGCATTAAGAGTGAGAAAGAAAACCACAAGTGTTTGCAGGCAATTCTAAATAATTTTAGAGGAAGAGTTGATGGTGTTGGAATTCACCTATTAGAAATGCAAAGGATAGATCCAGCATAAGATGTGAATTCTTCTGTCTTTGCTATGATGTTAGAGACAAGTCACTTCATGCTTCCTTGCCCATGCAAAACATGTGAGCAAATTGTTCCTGAAGCATAAGATATTGGACTGGCCATATGAATGCCAGAAGGCATTTATTTCTAGTTAATGTATGGCAAAAAATTTCTCTTCATACCTTTAATATGAATCTGGAGATAGAGTCATGATAATGAAAAGCGTAATTTGTCTTTGGTATACTCAAAATGTAAAAGGGGTGACTTTTTTTTAGTAGAAAACTTAAATTCAGTGCATGGATGTTATGCAGTCTGTGTTTACACCGAACACCCTTCCCAAAGGAATTAAAGTTCTTTCAAGAGTGGTGGAAGGTGGAAGAATTGGATTGAGGCAGTAAGTGGAGAAAACCCTTGAGAGAACAGTGTGTATCATTACTCAGCAAATGGGATTTAAAAGAATTTCTTGGAGTAACATAACTCTGTAGAACTGAAACTGGTAGTCTGCAGCTTCAGAAGTGAAATTCTACTCATTACTGGCACAAAACCCATTTTTGTTATTTATTATTCTGTTATTTATTATTTTGTTATTTATTTTAAAAATCATAAGCAGTAGACTCTATGCAAGAAGAGCTTGGTAGAATAAAGAAGAAAACACCTCAGAAAAAATCCCATTGAAATTCATGATGATGATTTTATTTAATTAATGGAGAAGTAAGCCATCTGTAGTCACACCCTTTTGTGCATGTGCTTTTTAATAAATTTTTGTTTGTGTATGTGAAATTTTAATTATTAGAAAACTAAGGAAGCCTGTGGTGTTTATCATATTTTCTAGCTTGCTGTTAAAATTTAATTATTGTGTATTTAATCTGATAAATTAATGGACTTATAATTACACACTTATTGCTTCAAACAAACAAACAAACAATCAAATGAACAAAATCCCTTACATACCCAAATCATTCTTGACTCTACATATTGAAAACATTATTTGAATTTTGGGACCATTTTTCTTGAAATGTTATTTTTCCATTTTTGATTAATATGAGCTTTATGACAAACAAGCAAACATCAACTGCTTATGAAAAAAACATAAAAAGTTAACAAGATATGAAAAAACACAGGTATTTTTAACTCTAAAGGGATCAAGGCTAGTCTGTTCTCATAAATACCCTCCCCACCATGCCACAGACCATACACATCCTTGTCAGTTCTCACTGGAACTGAAATTTCCCTTCCATGGAAAGGCAGTTCTTCAAGTTTTATTTTGTCAGTCCATGGATAGCATTGCTATTGTTATCCAAGCCCAATACAAGTGTCTGAATAACTGGCTGGTTTCAGAATTTTGTTGTGTCAATTTCCACAGAATATACAGAACATCATGGTTCTGTGCATTTCTGTCTGAAACACACCTGCAATTTTTCAGTGGAACATCTCTCCTTGATTCACTTCTTGCAAAGAGCTGAACAAGCCCCGTTTCATCTCTCTGACTCAGAAGTACAGCACAGGCACACTATAATCCCAGTCTCAGCAAAAGTAATTGCAGAGAGTAATGCAGATAATTATTTCTGACTGACTGAATTGATCTTTTTGGTTCAAGGAAACAATATGAAGATCTTCTGCCCTCTTTCCCCGTCTTGTCCTGTTTAATTGACAGGCCAGCATTACAGATTGCAGTCTCCTGTCAGATGACATTCTGAATTTAAAGCATAGTCTTACATTGCTTTTCTGCTAAGGTTAATTAGCACTTCTTTTTGCTGATATCAGAAACAGAAATATGAAGGAAACAAGAAACTGGCATAAATGGAAATCTGCCAATTATACTCCGTGAACTTGACTTTAGATATTGCTTAGTGACAGTAATGAGAAAAACAAGTGCATCATTTCTATTTTATCGAAAACATATTTTTCCACATTTCAAGTCAGTATGTATTTGTAAAGCATAAATGCCACCTTTTTTTTGTTGTTAAATAATTTTTTGTTACAATAGTTCAATTTACGTACTTTTGAGTGACCCTTAATTCTTGACTATTTCCTTTTAAATATTTGCCAAAATAGTTCCAGTGCATGCCAGTTTCACTTTTCATTATTCTGCCTTAGTAGAAGTGCTCATCTTCCCTGAATGATTTCTCACCCTTTTAATGAAAATTATTCCTGAGTTATCGTTCCATGAAGTTTCATCACAGGAAAAAAACAACAAAAACCACCCTCAACTAAATTCTGAAGATCCACACTTGTATTAAAGCCCATTATAAAAGCTGGCTCCAGTAAAAGTCAACCTCAGCCCCCCACCAGCAGGAAGATTAGTTCCTTCCAGCAGCAGTTTTTTGGAAATAGAATCAATGCTTTTGAAGCCTTTCCCTGAATCTGTCTCACTCATGGACACCACTGGTGTCCACAATGGTGGAACATAATTTAACAGTTATAATAGTTGTAAGAGTGCAAGTCAAGCAGGATAGATCTAAGTTTAACCCTGAATTGAACTGAGGAGGGGAATTCACAGAAAGGACATCAAGGTCGCCACTCCTTCTCCCCAGTACTCTTGTGCCACACTGTTTTGTTTTTTTTTTTTTTTGACAAAAAGAGTTTGTCTGTTGTGATTTTCTCACTGTGAAAGGACTTCATATAAATACAGATCCATTTTCCCTTAAGAACAGAGTTGTTCTGCTTCTCTCAATCTGGAGTTCCAGTTTGTCCACTGGAATAGACATTCCTCTTCTCTTTACCTGCAGGAGCTCTAAGATGGGTGTAGGACCAGGTTCCTGAAAAGCTGAGGTGGTTGGCAAAAGCAAGGGACATGCTCCATGAACGCTCCTTTAGGCATAGCCAATAAATGAATATGGGAGCAGTCACAAAAGAGCAGCCTCATGGTGGCCCACACTGAACAATTCATTGTTTCTGGCAGATTGTGGGAACTTGAAGTTAGTGGAAGTTCATTTGAAATGCAAGTGCACTTCAGAAATCCCAAAAGGGAATTACATTGTGAGAAAAGGGGAAAATACCATGAAATTGGTCTACAGAAATCAACTTTCAGTAGGAAGAACTGAAACCCAAAATCAATGTTTGTGGCATCTATAGAAATCCAAGATGTTTTTTTAGTGTCAGCCTCAGACTAATAGAGGAAGGCTGCTGGCAAGACTCCTCTGTTCAATTACTTCTTCACAGATAGACTTTTATTGGTGATGTTCCAGAATGCTCCAGGGTATCCTTCTTTGGACAACATAGATTGTAGGAAAAAAATAACAATTTCATTTAGGATGAAATGCTCTCCCTGTCATAGGAAGTGGGGAATTATCTACTTTAATTCTTAGAGTGAAGATATTTTTTTCTTTCCTTTTTCTTTTTTTTCTTTCCTTTTTTATTTTTTGTTTTGTATTTAACTAGACAAATCTACTGCATCAAAATGGGATCTACAGGAGCAGAGTATGATAGGTTAATTGGACCATTATTGTAGGATGGTACAATGCAATTATCACTTCTGATATAATTTGGAAGTGTAGGTTCACAGTATATTCCAAACTATTGTAAAATCCCACGACTGGTATGAAATTAACCATGTTCAACATTGTAATTAGGAAAAAAAAATCTTAGTGGCAGTAATGTTGGCATACCTCCAGTTTCTTAAAAATACTAAAACAGTTCTTCCTAAATTCAGTGTTCTGCAAATTAAAAGTAAGTTTATTCAGAGTGATTCTGTCTCTTTGGGACTGTATTATATTTTTGCAAAAAGTACAATATTAATGCTAGAATACTTTCAATAGCTAGCCCAAGAATACACATCAAATTAGAATGCTGAAAACTGTGTAATAACCTATTTTTTTTTTCTATGAGATGAAGCAAATATCAGATTACGTAAATCTGTGTGTTTTGGGAATATCATAAAAGATTTGAAGGGCAGGAAGTCCAATCCATGTCCCGAAGAATAGGGAGAATTTATCGTGTCTATACCAAAATCTAATGGTAAATATTTCAAGACATTCTGTAACAGTGTTTACCTCCAGATTGTACGAATGAAGGCTATTGACTGAGCACTGTCTAAGGACAAACATGTTGCAGAACTAACTTGGTTTATGCTGAGCCCCAAAAGTGCTAAGTGCCTCAAAATTGCAGGGAAGGCAATGGTGGGTGACTTTTGCTGTCATACTGAAAATCAGGTCACTATGTTCCCCAAGGTGAGAAGTGAGATAGCAAGTTTCAATTCCTAACCCAGCTGATGTTTAACACAGAAAGCTGTTATCCAAGTAGAAACAATGGTCATACATTTTATGCTGTCTGTGAAAGTTTGAGCATTCACATTACTAAACATTTATTTTCTGTGGTGTTCTTAATAATTACAGAGGTTATTGAAAAGGCATGGGAAGGCTTTAAGGAAGTCTTTTGGTTGCTGGATGGTAGCTATGCATATTACCATGTTCTGAAGTTCCAGGCTCCAATTTAACTGACCATTTACTTTGGTGAAACTAATAGCTACAGATTTTGCATTTGTGGAGGAATGTTATGCGCGAAAATTAAAGCTGTGTTCTCTCTTACAGCTTTAGAGATATTTAACACCATAAGAGGTGTTCTAAGAATGCTTTTTGCCTGGTGTTTGTGGAGCTGAGCAGTGTTTGAAACTCAGCAGAATGTGACTCTTCTCAGCTATTCCTATTAATCAAGCAATGGATATTTCTAGGAAAAGCAGTTCACTGATTGCTGGAACTGCTCCTTGCAGCTCTGGTCTTCAAACCTGCTTCTTTCAAGATATGAACATTGCAAGAAACATTTAGAAAAATAATTTTCCAGAAGTATGCTGATTTCAAACACTGCTTCCACACATCATGGGATTCAAACTACCATCTTGAGAGGACTTTGACAGAATTTCTATCTCCATCTGCAGTAGTGTTCATTGCTGTTGCTCCAGACTCTGGAATTTGAAGATGCATTTACTCATGTGCACAGATTGTGAAAGACAACAGTCCTCTTCATGGGTATGCCAGTATATAAGGATACACAAAGTTTTGAGTAATTAAGATTCCCGGCTGAACGATGGAAGAGAAAGAATATTAATTATAGAAAAGACTAGACAAACCATGATGGATACTTTCCTCTTCAAGCAATGAAAAAAAAAAAAAATAGGACCCAAGGGGCCTGGCCCAATAGGGCAGTTGCAATATAAATTGGAATTGTTTGAGCCATGGAACCATGACCTTCAGAGATCTGTTACAAAGTAAACCACTCTTTGACTCCATAGGTGTATTTCTATAACATAAAAAACCTAGAAAAGAGCTCTGCACAAGGTTTCAGGAGGCCATTTAGTCCCTCCTCTCCCAGTTCAATGTCGTCTGTTCTCAGCTGTTCCTCTTTATCAGGGCTGAAGTACTGGGAATTTTCTCTGTGCATAGGCATTTTTGTTCGCAGCCTCCCAGAAATCTGTTCCAGAGTCCAAAAATTCTTACTATTTGGAACTTTTCCTTGACATCAAATCTAAATCTCTCCTGATGTAATTTAAGCTGATTATATTTGCCCTAGCCCCAGTGCTGGCAAAGAAGAATTCATTAATCATTTGTTTTGCAGCTACCTTTTCTCCAGATGAAGCCAGCCATACATCACCTTGGGGTCATTTTCCCTAGACTAAGCAACCCAGATTTTTTCAGTCCACAGAGCATGTAGACATCTGAGCATTCTTGTTATTTCCCCTTGAACCTTTTCTAATGAGTCCATCGATCTCAGGGAAACAAAGCCCCAACCTGGACCTAGGTCTACAGGTGAGAAATTCCCAGTGCTGAGTAGAACTGAGATGATTTGAAATGTTTTAGCAATGAACCTCCACTTAGTAGATCATAATACAATTTTGCCACTTTAAAATCAGCATAATATCACTGACTCAGCTTCACCTGTAAGCATTTTAAAGCATGTTCCTCAGTCTAAGTGTTCTCACACATTTTTCAATTATCACATTGCTATTATTACATCTTTTGGTGAGATACAGCTCTCCACAACAAGGAACAGAAATTACAGAACAGTGGCTGGAATCCTGTGGTACCCAGAAGGGATGTATTTCACTAGAAAATGTGAATATGGACTCTCCTAAATGCCCCCTTTGCTAGAGAAATATATGACCTCTTCTGAAAGGAAGCAATGAATACTTACAGTCAAGTAATAATATCTTAGCATGTATTTTCAGTTAATTATTGTAAACTACTTGTGTTGCTTTGTCATCTGTTATCAGAAAGAACATCGGGCTGTGTTAAATTTCATACTCTTTGTAAAGGAGTTAAAAAAAAGAAAAAAGAAAGAGAAAGAGAAAGAAAAGAAAAAGAAAGAAAAAAAAAGCAGAGTTCCTGTACTTGGTTGGTTCCTTATTAGCTACAGTACTTTTTATGTTGTAATTTCAATTCTGTGCAATGAAATACAATTGTTAACAGTCATATTCTGAGGAACATCTAGAAATAATGAGGTAGCTTTGGAATACTGCGTTCCCTACCAACAAAACACTGTCACTTAAATGAATGCTTCTAGGAATGCCTCAGGAGTACTATGCACAGCATGGATAACATCAGATTACGTAAAATAATGATGCCTTATATAAACCTTTTTTAGTTCTTTCTATCTCAAACTACAGTAAAAGAAACAGTGAGATATCCTTCCTCAAATCCATCAAATTAGTAGTAATTGGATGCTTTCCTGCATGAGGAAAACTGAGACCAGGGAGAATTACAAGGCTAGTCTGCAAAACATCTGTGGCAAAATGTGGAAAAAATTCCAATGAATCCTGTCTGAAAAGTTCAGAGCTATTGCTGATTTTAAGAGCTGAAGGACAAAATATGACTACTCATATGACTATGAGACATGCCATGCAATATTAGGTTCACATACTTTCTGTTTTGAAGGTACACAGATGAAAAGCTTGTGTTAAGGAGAACAGGAAAACCATCAAATGTCAGAAGTGCTGGCATTGTGCACCTCCCACTAAACTCAAGGCAAAAGCAAAGATTCCCATTCATCTCATAAGTTGTCTATAACAGTGATCCTCAGAGTCCTTTAATAAATTACTGACAACTTTCATGACTTTTCATGGACTACAGGGCATTCTATATCTCAAACCTTTAACTGAAAACATATTTTTCAGTCATTTCACAGACACCAGTGGGCTGTGGACTATAGTTGTGAAGTCAATAATACAAGGAGACATAGATCACAAAGCTCTTGCAGTCTCCTGTGGGTATAAAAGGCCAAATTAAATTCAAGTCTGAACAGATGTGTCACTATGTTGGCATTTTAGCATACTTATACCAGCAATATGGGTAAGATAACTTCCAGGGCTTAGCACCAAATAGAAAATGCTTAGTACTTACAGCTACAGTTCAGTTTGTATTAGGGAGGTTTATTTTCTTTGTAAACAGAAATAACTTTACTGATCATTTCAATCTGTTTGATCCAAAATCTGGTGCAAAATACTCTTGTTTTCCCTGCAGTTTTTGCCTGTTGACTGTTGGCTGTTTCAATTCTTTCATACAATCATCTGTAGTAATTAGTTTTTCTTGCAATATTAAGCATCCAGTCATTAAACCACTATAAAATCCAGATAAAAGGAAGACAATAGGATATCTGACCCTGACATATACACGTGGGCAGTGTCCCAGTGGCTGTTAGTGGGAAAAGAACTGTGAAGTGCAGCTGGGGAGCAGGATAGAAAAGACAGGGCAAGAGAGGCCAGCAGGAAGGAGGTGAAGCTGCTCACAGACCTAAGGTAGACCTCAGAGAGGTAATGGACTGGTCTGAAATATCTCAGCAAGCCAGTCATTTTGTCCCTTGTGATTTCACTGCTTGACTCCACTTGTCCAAGAACAGCATTGGGGGTCCAAGTTAGTGTTTTGAAAAAAGAACAAACAGCAAAGTCATAAGCTGAATAAATATGTGGATACATCTTGTAGAGTGCATAGCAGAAAATAAAAATAAAAAAATAAAATAAAAAAGCAAGATATCTTCTCTTCAGTTTTTTAAAAATGTTAATTATTTGTGAAATTAAAACTTTAATACATAAGTATCAACCTACTACTTAAAGTACTGTGCAAATTCAATGAGTACATGTTTTTAAACATCAGATTAGAAATTTCATTTGTTCATGGAATGGAAATTCTATTAACATCTTCATCAAACCTTATTTATAGCTGCTGATTTATCTGTCTCTTGTAAGATGGTAAAAGTAACTTCTTTCTACATCTGTGTTTCCTACCACATTTCAATGAAAAACAGGTGTAAAGGACATCAGGTTAACTTCATTGTTCTAGAGGCATGATGAGATGCCAAGCAGAAAATTATTTGATGGATGGTACAGGCATTGATAAACTACTATTAGTGATTATAAGACCCTCCCATATTTCAAAGTACAGCAAGTGTCACTGAGATGTCATACTGGGCATGGGAGATTTGGATTTTTCAGTGTAGCCAGGCAGCTGCCCTGAAACAAGATTTCTGTTGGAAAAGTATTGTTCTGATGAATCAGAAACACTGCTCTGCAATCTGACTGTGTTCATCAGATTTAGTAATGACATAGTAATAACAATAGTCTGGATAATACTTACAGATCTTTATCCAGAGCCATACAGGATCCCACATATAAATTATACTCTCTTGTTTATCCATATGGGATTGCTCCCATCTAGCTTGAACACCATCTTCCTTTTAAGCTATTTGTATTGTAGAGAAAGTCTAGATTTGTCTCCATGGGGAGCAATCCTTATTGCTCTGTATTGGGAAAGGGAGCATTTCTTATTACAGATATTTGTCACTTGTTTGGATCATGAAGTGACACAGCATTTCAGCAATGTCCTAAGTTTTGTAATGAAGCAGGAAGCCCTTGATGAAGTTCACAGCTACACAGGATTTAGATTATCTTTCCTGTGAAGATTCCTTGAGGGAACAGTGCTTTTTGTGGGACTGAAGCAGTGTCTAGCATATGAATAAGTGGGAAGTTACTTTGAGGACTTGTGTTAAAAAAACGAAAGCAAATAAATAATGTGAATTTGTTGTGAAGGGTCAAAACTTAATGAGTAATGTTTCATCACAAGAAAGGAAATTAAATGAATAAATGCTTCTCTAAAGATAATACAGTACAAAAAGGTTGATGTTTGCTAAATGGAAAAGACTAGTAGACTTATTCAGATATATTTCCAAAAAGTTGCTCCAAAAAAAAGCAATTATACAAAAAATTCATTAAAGACTGAATTATCCCTCTCCCCAAAAATTTTTGATTGGCATACAAGAAATTGGAGTTAGAAGTGCTGAGGAATTGTTGAAACATCAGATCTGGCAGCCAGATGCAAGAGCTGTCTTGGCTTGCACCAGCAGAGAGGTTAGAGGTTGCAAGAGAGTTGCTACTTTTTCCTGGGTGACTACTTGCTGTTTTCTGAGTCTCAGTAAAGCTTCACAGGATTCAAAACTTTTCTGCATCCTGTTTTGCCAGATCTAATTTGGAGGACATCCTACACAGTACTGGATCTTTTATTCATATTATGGGGAGGCTTTTCCTTAAAACAAACAGACAAACAAATATCCAGGCTCGGTAATTTTTTAGTCGTCCCTCATTTTGTGTCATTAACAAAACCATAATTTGTAGGTTTTGGTTGGTATTGTTCTAAAGGTATTTTCTCATGGTTTTAAAGTACTGTAGAGTTAATGTGACTGAGTCACTCAACATTAGACAAAATATTGCATGTTTTAACTTGGAAGACCTCATGTTTAAGAGAAAGGACAAAGACTGAGAGTGCTGGAAGTCCAGGGTGCCTGTGTCTCTCACTGGATCATGGAAAGGGTCTAAGTGTATCACCAAGGCTCTGTAGCTGTGCTTTGGATGTTGAATACTCCTGGATCTGTATTTGCTTAAATCAATATGAAGGCTGTCTTTCTTTATTGGTGTCAGCCTTTAGCTTGCTGACAGGATTAATTCCACAAGAACATAAATTTAACTAGTACGTGGTTAACATCTTTCAAAACATCAGTGCTGTTCTTGTCTTTTTTATTTTTTTTTTTAAACAGGGATCAACAACCGCAAGACAATCAGTATTTTCACATTATGTTGTTAGGAAGGCTTTGGGTTTGTTATTTTTACTTTCTTTTTGTCTTCTATTGTATAGCAATAATTATTGAAGCAGCAAAACCTGATCACTCTGATTTTGAAGAAGATATATTCCTTTAAGAATGGGAGATTCTGAGAGCTATTTTTAAGGTACACCACCACCCAGATGATTTTAGAAGAGCCACTATCTGTCTAAGTGTAACTGTGGAGATGACTGAAACCTTGGCATAAGCAGCTTTTACTGAAGCTTTTATTGCTTTACAAAGCAGGCTTCTTTTATTTGTTTATTTGTTTATGGTTGAGGTTTTTGGGGGGTGGGGGACAGGTTGTTGTTTACAACGTCTTTGAAATAAAACTGTTTAACAAGCTGAATTCTTACGATGTCTGAAAGCTTCAATGAAACTCCAATTGACTTTAATTTGGCTCATATTTTGGCAGGAAAGGAGAAAAGCCTGGGAGAATGACCTTTACTTATTCCCTAGAGTGTAAACAATTGAGAGATAGATATGAACAGATCCACATTGTCTGTAGGAGCCTTTCCTTTCTCTCCTCTCGGTGCGTACTGTGTAATGAATCCGTAACTCACATTGGTGTCGATAGTAATTACGTACATGCACTGGGAAGGAATGCAATTTTAAATTGGTAACTCCTCATAAGATCTTGTTACAACAGTTCTATAGGCCGCTGTTCAATGTGGTGGGTTAATAAGCATTAGTCAAATTCCTGACAGGGCCGTAGGATTAATTTAGGTAAAATGTTTTATAGAAATTTGTTTTTTAATTACTTTCCAAAGAGAAAAGAGCGTAGCTAATATATATGTTCTGTAAAAAAATCTCCTTGATTGTAGCTCTCTGTTACTTAGTACTGGCTTTGTCACTGAATACCACCAGATGTGAGAAAATCATTTAAACCATTGGAATAACAAAAAATTCATATAAAAAGCAAGGTGAGAGAATACAGACCTGCATTGTTAAGCCTTTCAGGAAATGTATGGGCAATCTAAATTTTACCCCATAATGAAAAATGCATTAAGTTATAGTCTTTAACTATATGATTGCATGCCACTTCTTGAATAAAATTATTTTCTTCTCCATGTTTTAAATACAGGTTTATGCAGTTTTTCTAGTACTCTCTATTATTCAGTACATGCTAGAAAGAATCCAAGAAAGCCTTTTATATAAAATGACAGAGCATTCTAATGTTGCTCAATATATTTACAAATAAATCACCCCTTTCTGCAACACTGTTCTTTGGCTCTCACACAGCCTTAGAGGGGACTGAGATACCTCAGCAGAATTTTAATTCCTGTAGGTCCTAAGAGCCTGACCCCTCCACAGCATGCCTTATAGACATAAGAAAACACATGTTTTAAAGTTAAGAAACAATCATAGCTCTAATATTGCTAAGGACTCAGATGATACCTTGCAGACACCTCTATTCACAGAGAAAACCGATTATGAATATGCATACCAAAAACATGCAACCTGTGAGGCTGCAGTCAATACATTGCTAGGTCTTTTCTCTGCTTTTGAAGTTCAACAGACTCCTGATCACAGGAACACCCAAATTCTGCCTGCTACCAGGCAGCTGCAGAGCCAGCAGTGAGTCACTGGGATGCAGAACCTGAGATCCTTCCCTCTCCACGCTGCACCAAACAAGCCAAAGAGATTGTCAGCTGAGGTAGAAATTACACTTTCCCTTCTAGTAAGTTGAACCACAGAAAAGATATAGGCAGAGAATTTATGCGCCCACACATTCACACATTTGCTCTTGATACTCCTCTCTAGTAAACACTAGGGAGAAAAATAGAAATAAGACACTTCTGTGGCATGGAAAAATCACAAAATAAAGTTTTCAGAGCTCACATCAGTATTTGTTTTGTGATGCTGATACCTTATTGCATACTCCATGCTATAGTAGCTCTTATGCCACAGGTAAGTGTCCCAAATATCACCTGGGATGAAGTATTTTCCCCTTTCTATTATGTCAGGTTTTTACACGTGTTAACAGTGCTATATATGAGTATCTGTCTACATTTTGAAGTTGCTAGAGAGTAGCTAATGCTGACAAGGTAGAACCAGCACAAGCAGAACACACATAATTATTTAAAACACCTGTGTTTTGTATCATGATTATTTTCATCATGGTCTTCAGCAGGCATATAAAATTGAAACATCAATTTTAAGGAACTCTTATAATCCATTTTTAAATAAATTAAGCTTTACAGATTTTCTTCAGTATGCATACATGATTATGCTACTCAAGATCACAACATCCCTATGGTTAGATCAGATACCATACTGTAAAATCTATTTAAAAACGTGATTTTGAGTAATCTTGATAAGCATTAAATGGGGTAAAAAAATGTTTTGTTGCAAGCCAGGCAGAAGGCATATTCAATTAAATATCAAAGAGCAACATTTACAAAATAATACCATGAGAACAGAAGCAAATTTAGCTTACAAGCATTAAGGGAAGACATGATTAAACTGATTACTGTGCACAATATTAGTCATTGTTACTATACAGTTCTGCTGTCTGCTGAAGTATCTAATCTACAGTAGAAGTAAGATATTTTATCCATCAGGTTAATGTATAACAGCTGGCACAAAATAATTACTGCAGATGAAATCAAGAAGTGTGATGGAATTTTCATGTATTTATACATATATAGGAAGAAAGTGTTCACCAGATAAATCATCTCAACAGAGCTCTTTGTTAGTCAACCTATCAGACATAGATTAAACTCTTGTATCCTTTCTTCTTGCTGCTGTTTCTGTCAGAACTTAAAAAACCTGAAATACTAAAGATTAATGAATGCTACTCAGATACATAATTTTTCCTACTAAATTCTAAGAAGTGAATGGCTTGTTGATTTTCTCTGAAAATAATGTCCCTTGTACCTGCAGCTGCTTCAGAGAAAGTAAACAAAGGAGGTGGGTAACAGCATATATTTAAAACAAAGTTGTTGTATACAGGTTCATATAGAGTAAATCTAAACATAACTTAATTCAAGTCACTGATTTTCCCTTTGAGTGACCCCACTTAGTGATCTCAGTTTGCACATGATGTGTTTTGTAGAAATTGTAACTGATGTTTCCATTCAAGTGAGATCAAAAGAAGAGTCTTAATCTGCTTTCCTGCAGCAATGATGATCTAAGGGTGGTGATCCAAAGCCCAGACTCATTCAATGGAACAAGAATTTATCTCACAACTCATTTAACTATATTTTGGGTGTTAGACTGAAGAACCAAACTGGGTTATTTTCTGTTTTCCCAGTCCCCGGGCCCTACACAAAAGTAGGTAATGGCCACTACCTTGTCAATTCATGACACCTTCTTTGCCTCCTGGCTATCATTCACTGAAATATCACAGGGCAGAGAATGCTCTCCTAGAATGGGTCTGGAATCACTTCTGACTACTGGAATCCCATCCTCTAAAGCCAGTCCTTATTTCCAAGTAAGGAGGTTCTGGTTTCACAAGAGAAGATTTAAAGAAACAAGACACCAGTTTAATGTTCAAGACAGATTTTCTTATCAAGACTAGATTGCCTTGGGTGAAAGGGTCCTTTTGGGTACTTTTTGAAATACAATATATGGTACACATTTTCTTGAGGAATTTAAGTCATAAATTTACAAAAATTTCTAGGAATTCTTCAATTAATATCTAAAGTCTCAGGAGGAAATATGAAAGGGGAAATAAGTCAATTTTGTGCTGTTTCTGACTACTGTTTTTTGTCCTGTTTGAGTACCTGACAGCCCCTCCCAATTTGAATCACATACTGAGGCTGAAAGTCAAGGATTGAGTAAGTTGCTCATTTTAACCTTCCTTCCTTCTCCTACAGTCAGACTGAAACATAAGTAACATTTTATTAATATTTTCTCCTTATTTCCAATATTATCAAATTCCAAATTCCAGATATTTTTACTTGTACTTATTTGCACTGCACTTATTTGTATGAAATGCTCCCCTACTCTGTAATGGTACCATTGGTACCACATGAGAAGTAAAGTGTTACAAATCATGCAAATCAAGAAGCTAAAAATGCTAAAATCCAATAGCTGGATCTACTTGAGCCAGCTGTTGAAATACATAATTTTATACTGTAAAATTACCCGACCTTTAATGGAGGTGACACATTTTCAAATGAGATTTAGTTCATTATTTATTTCTTACATTTGTAGTGTAAAAAATTAAATCAAGAATTGATATTATAAGGTGCTTTATAATTCAAAGAGAAATACATGTATATATTATAAATTATTAATTATGATATATATTATATATATTCAAGATTTCAGAAAACAAAATTCAGATACAGAAAGTAAACTCAATACAAGTAGTATATTTAAAATACCTAATTCCATTAAAAGTAAATTTGTTTTGCTCTCTTTCCAAATCTTTTTGTTACTATTTAAAAGGAAAAACTGCATCATATAGAGCAATAAGGAATTTCTACGTAGGAGGTTTTTTTTTTTTTAATTTAGAGATATAAAGGCAAGTAATAGCCAAAAAAAAAAAAAAGAAGAAAGGAAGAATGTGAAAATATTTTTCATATATACAAAATGGAGCTGTACTATCAAATGCATTGTTGTATCTTTTAATGTCATGTATAAAAATGTTTTAAATAAAACATTTGTTCTCTTATTGGAAAGCTGAAAATCTATCTATTGTCTTTTCCTGACAACTAAGGCTATCACTATCATTCACTGAAAGAGACTTCTTATTAACAGAGTTTCCAAAATTAAAAAGAAACAGGATTTAATTATATTGTTTGATCCTTTACACAATTTGTTATGGTTTATACACAGTTACGTATGATTCAAAATCCAGGCCGGTTGATTTCTTATCCTTAACTCAACATGCAGTCACATTAGATTAATTTCAGGGGGTTTTTTTTAGCTTTTTTTTCCTTCATTATAATTAGACATTTTACATAGACTGTACTCTTGATTCATTTATTGGCACTATATTGAAATACACTTGTCATTGTTAACCAACATCCAACAATTATGATAATTTGACACACAAGTTTGAAAGTTATATTGAATTTTCTCTTCTTATAGACACTAATTGCATATTTGAAGTGATGGATCTTGTTCTCTCAGAAGCATGCATCTGGATCCCTTATTTATCATAATCTGAGAAAGAGGTATGACCTTATTTTTTCCATTTCTTAGGTTCTCAGAAATGCATAAACAGTGCAAACGAACATAAATCATGCTCCATCAACTAACTGTTATAAAGCCATTTACATGGAAACAGGGTAATTCTGTCCTATTTTCTGCCCAGTAAGTTAGTGCATAAGAAACTCAGGTGGAATAGAGAAATTGGACCGAATTAGCTCATACTTGAAATAATATGTCATATTTGGCACGATTATTAAGCTTCTGTATATGCCTGGGAAACCACAAAAACGTGTTATTTAGCCTTTTCACCTGAAAACATTTCCATCTTGTCTTCATGCACATCCCTGTGCCATTTTACAAGCCTCCCCTCCTATCCCAGGTGGGAGTCTTTGACTCCTATTCATTTGCAACCCTTCTGCTGTCAGAAATGTGTTGTGGGAGATAACAAATGAGTGACACTGAAAAGAATCCCATCTGGGCAATTGAACATACACAGTTCATCCAGAACCTGCTGCACATCAGTGGCACTACTCCTCATAGCTCTGGCTCTAGTACAGGAGGGGAGCACCAGAAAGTGCCATGTACATCCAGGTAAGTGTGCTCCCAAATGGTTCCCCTGCTCTGCAGGATCATCCCTCACCATCGGCTGCACATTTAAAAAATACTATTTAATTGTGAATGAATGGCAGCTCGGAGACATACAGTACTCAAAACAACTATGAACAACTTTTTCTTTTTTTTTTTTTTTTATGACAGGAACATGAGGAGAAACTGTGTTGCAAGAATAGCTGAAAGTAAGAAGTTTTTCATGCACATGCTGATTAATGAAAAAGTGATGATGGACTGAAATCTGATCCCCTTTACCCCAGGTAAACATGGAAGCTTGACCTGGAACCCTTTGATTAGAGAAAACATTTGCTTTGAACCCCCAGAATTTCAAGCAGAGAACTATTTGAATGACTGTTGCTGTTAGTTAAATAAGCATCAGTAACACACTATTTTGAACCCTTAATAATTAAGTTTTGCCGGGCACTTCCATGTAACCACCATGCTGAGTATTATCTCACTAAAGGGTAGATATTTGGAGGTGTGAGGAATGGTGGAGCAGATACTTTAAATTTTCACCATGACGTCTCTCATCATGTTTTTAAAAAGCCCATATCATTAAGGGAAGTATGCTTTGAAGAACTTCCTGCAATTTTTATTTAGCTTAGAGATACAGTTATTTAGCATTTCAAATAAGCCATGAAGTGCAGAAAATGGCCAGTAGCAGCTAAATCCTGGAAAGCAGAATTTTAAGTAGGTTTTCTCCAGTGAGAAAACTTAAGGAAATGTTCAGTTACTTTCAGTTACCAAGAAGGGCAATGAACATTTATAGGTCTTTAAAAGCATGTCATGTCACAAAATCCATATTAACAGACTCTTTGGAAAGCCATCTGCAGTATTCAGTGACTTGTGCATTATGAACTCTGCGAGCAGTTCTGAGATTCCCCACACTTTTAAGCAGGTGGCAGTGTAGGTTAAAGAGACACAGTTTTTTCCTGCAGCTGATAGAAATCATGCTTTCCAATTTCCCCATTTATCTCAACTTAAGGTAAAAAATATACAGCACTGTTACTGGGTTCCTATCTAGATGGGAACAGGCACAAAGTTTGAAATGCACTTCTTTGTTGACTCAACAGTATTCCATTACTTCCAGGTGCAGCTTTGTGAATTTTATTTCTCAGAATGAGACATTGCAGTAAGAGACACAACTCAGCCTCTCTTCTTTAATACAACAGTAGGAAGACCTGTCTTTTGAAGGGGTTAGGTGATGTTACAGTGCAGTGATTCAGCACCAGTACTCAGTGTCTAATGGTAACCTTTGATAGTTTTAATAAAAGCAAATACAGTGCCTTTCCTTCTACTGGACCTTAATTTATGTCACTGACACAGACTCAGCAGATGAGGTAATGAGGAACTCAGTTTACATTTGCAACTTTGGGCTGGCCTTTCAGTTATTTCAATCTTTTGTGCATAAAATGCTGCATTATTTAGCATTTGTGCCTAAGGATCACTAATAAGGTTTATTTTAACATCTTTGACAGCGACATGGATGGTGGGATGGAGTGCATCCTCTATGAGCCTAAGGTGTGGTGTGGTGGACAGGCTGAAGGAAAGGTATGCCATCCAGAAGGTTCTTGAGAGGCTTGAGAGGTGCGCCACTTGAATCCTGTGAAGTTCAACAAGACCAAGAACAAGGTCCTGCCCTAGACTGGGGCAGTCCCAAGCACAAATACTGGCTGAGCAGAGGATGGATTGAGAGCAGTGCTCAGGAAAAGGACTTGGTGCTGTTGGTGGACAGGAAGCTGGACATGAACTGGCAATGTGGGCTTACAGCCCAGAAATCCTAACACATTCTGTACTGCACCAAAAGCACCATGACCAGCAGATCGAGGGATCTGATCTTTTCCCTCTGCTTTGAAAAACTCCTTCTTGGAGTTCTGTGTCCAGGTTCAGGGGTCATCCTGAACAAGAAGGACATTTGTTGGGGGAAGTCCAGACGAAGCCACAAAGATGACTGGAGGGGTGGAGTACTTCTCCTATGAGAGAGTTGGGGTTGTTCTTCCTGGAGAAGGATCCAGGGAGATCTTATAGCACCTTTCAGTCCCTAAAGGGAGCTTACAAGAGAACTGGAGAAGGATATTTTACAAGGACATGTGGTGATAGACCTTAAACTGAAAGAGGGCAGGTTTACACTAGATATTAGGAAGAAATCCTTTACTGTGAGGGTGGTGAGGTACTGCAAAATGTTGCCCAAACATGTTGTGGACACCCCATTCCTGGATGTGTTTAAGGTCAGGCTGGGTGGAGCTTTGAGCAACCTGGTCTAGTGGAAGGTGTCCATGCCCATGGCAGAGGGGTTGGAACTAAATATGTAAGGTCCCTTCCAATCACAACCATCCTGTGATTTTCTATATCTTCTTATTTTATATATTTATTTAATTTTTGGTTTGTTGGTTTTTTTTTTCAGATACATCCTATCTTATAAAACTAAAATAAGCAAACAAAATGCAACAACTGAGTTTCATTTAATGATCAGTATGTGGCTTTGATCTCTTGCTAATGTGTGAACAGAACACCTCTTTTCCAGCAGCATTTTTTAAAGATGACTAAACACACGGTAACAGTAGTTGTCATGAAGGTATAGGTTTTTATACTCGGAGACATGAAAAACGTGTGCATGTGTAAATACTCTTGTGGAAGTGAAGCAGTGTGTCAGGCAGACTGGTTCTGAGGCAGAAGAATAGAGCTGGACTTAAAAAATACAAATTAACCTAAAACTGAAGAAAGAACAATAGTTCCTTTTATTTTGGGAGTGCGGGAGGGCTAAAAATCCCAACTTCATCGCGGGAATTGATTTCCACACTGTTGAAAGCAAAGTTCTTCACGTTCAGGTGGAACTTGTGCATCAGCTTCTGCCCGGTGCCTCCGCTCCTAGCGGCTGGCACCACCGACACGAACCTGGCACGCTCCTCTCGACACCCGCACACGGGATATTCCCGCAGGGCGCTGAGGCCCCGTCCCAGCCGCCTGTCTCGGGGGTGGATGCGCCGTGCGGGGATCAGGGAATGCCGCGGATCCCGCGGGAACAGCGACAGGCGGCGGCGCCCGCCCGGGCAGGGCCGAGCCCGCGCCGCGCCAGCGCCCCCAGCGGCGGGAGCGCGCAAAGCACCCACGGCGCGCAGACAGCGGCACTCCGCTGTCCCACGCGTGACAAACCCACGGCGCTGATACCCGCGCACACAGACACACTCACACACACACACTCACAGACACACACACACACACTCACACACACACTCACAGACACACACACACACACAGACACACACACAGACAGACACACTCACACACACTCACACACACTCACACACACAGACACACACACACACTCACACACACAGACACACACACTCACACAGACACACACTCACACACACAGACACACACACAGACACACACACAGACACACACACTCACACACAGACACACACACACACAGACAGACACACAGACACACACACTCACACACAGACACTCACACACACAGACAGACACACACACAGACAGACACACTCACACACACTCACACACACAGACACAAACACACACACACAGACACACACTCACACACAGACACACACACTCACACTCACACACTCACACACACACTCACACTCACACACACACAGACACAAACACACACTGACACACGCACACACACACACAGACACACACTCACACACACACACACGCAGACACAGACACTGACACAGACACATACAGACACACACAGACACAAACACACACACTGACACACGCACACTGACACACACACAGACACACACACACGCTGACACAGACACAAACACACTGACACACTGACACACATACACACAGACACAGACACACACTCACACAGACACATACACACGCACACAAACACACATACACACTCACACACACATTCACACACACGTGCACAGACTCACACACACTCACACACTCACACACAGATACGCACACACACACATATACACTCACACACACTCACATACACACACACTCACATACACACGCACACAGAGACACACACTCACAGACACGCACACACACACAGAGACACACTCACACACACACTCACAGACACGCACACACACAGACAGACACACTCACACACACACTCACAGACACGCGCACACACACACAGAGACACACACTCACAGACACGCGCGCACACACACACACACACACAGAGACACTGACACAGACATATACAGACACACACACACACACACACACACACTCTCTCACACACACACACGTACGCTGACGCTGACACGGCCCCGCTCACACAGCAGCCCCCTCGCCGTGTCCCGCAGCCCCCTCTCCCCGCAGGTGCCGCCCCGTCCCCCGGCCCCGCGCTCGCCCCCGCCCCGCTCCCCACGGCCGCATGCGCAGCGCGGGCGCGGAGCTGTCCGAGCGCTGAATCCGTGCGCTCCCGTTCCCGCACGGCGCCGGGATCCCCGCTCCCCCCGTCCCTGCTGCCCCCCTCCCTCACATCCTCCCGCCCTCCCCGGCAACGCCGACGCTTCCCTACCCAAAGAGGGGGAAAGCAGAGCCACCCAGTAGCCCCACCGCCGCTCATAAATACTAATTTTCAGCGAAAGGGGAATAAAACATATCGACAGCACAACTGCTCTCAGCGCTGTTTCCCTTTGCCTGATGCTCCTCGCATAGTTGGGTTTTCTCCTCTTTTCCTTTTTTCCCTTTCTTTCCATTTCTTTTCTTCTTTTTGTTTGTTTTTGTGCTCCCTCCCCCCCCCCCCACCCCCCCACCTCCATCACCAAAAGCAAGTCGGGGGAACGACTGTGTCTGATGCCTTATCTCTTTTGTGCTGACTGCTGGAGATGAGCCTAGGCTTGACCTGACCATGATTCCAAGGACTGGCACTTCTCTTTTGCCCCCACTTTGTAGAGATCCAGACCTTCTCTTCCTGATTGTCAAGAAAATTAAATTATTGCTGAATTTGGAAATCTAGTCAGCAGCAGCTTACTTTTTCCCTGCTTCTCTCTGGAATCGTTTCTGGGATATTTCCAAATCATCACAGAAAGCAGGAGGAATGAACCGGCAGCTAGTGAAAATTTTGACAACCTTGTTTGCATTTTTCTTAGAGACAAGCCATTTCAGGTAGGTGATACCACTCTGTAATAATATTTGTCAAAAGGTCGTGAGAATCATAACTATAAAGATACTACATCGCAATAACCTAGTTTGTTTGCTGTATTTGAGAATGTTTTGTGTTCATTCTGTATAGACTATCCCTTTTATACTCAGAGGCTTGTTGCTTGGTAACAAACATAAAAAATAATAATCTCAAGTTTGGGTGATCTATTTTCCATTTTCTGATGCAAAGATGTGGGGTTTTTTCACTGCACATCAGTATAGCTAAGAACATTTTCTTCAGCTTTTCTTCCTAAATGCAAGTTCTCTGCTCCTGGCAGAGGTTGTTTAGGAAGTTGCTTTGGTTCCCTCCTCTTCAGTCTTTGGAAATCATTGTAGCAGTTTTGTCAGGGATGTAGTTATTTGCAATTGCAGAATCAGCCCTCTGATTTTGGGAAAACCCTGGATCAGACTAGTATTGTGATCATTTCAAGTCCCAGTGTTTCTGATTTTCTTTTTGCATTTCATGAGCTCTTGCTTCAGCTATTGACTTTTTTGTGGTACTAAGCAAACAGGTCAGTCTTATTAACCAGAATAGCATTTTAGATGAGATTCATAATTGGACTGTATGCTGCTGTGCCTCTGTACCTACAGATGCATCTACATGTAAAAGTGTTTTTCTAAGAGTAATGAGCTATGCATAGAGTGACAGAGCAAAACAGTGTTTATATTTCTGAGCCAGGGTTCACAACACAGCTCATAACTAGTGGGGTCTGAATGAAAATAGAAGCAATTTGTATACTAATAAGTGTACTATCTTAATTTTCCAGTTTTTATTTTCTTAGCTGAATTTTTTCATTATTTAAGTTGGATATATCATCTGCTGTGTATGAAATATTAAAAATATTTTTAATGGTACCCTGTCATTGACAAAAGCAAAAGGAAGCAACCGCCTCCTATAAATGGAACCTGAAAAAAATGTGTGGAATCACGCCACGAGAATTTACTATCACCTTGCCTTTTAACAGTTCTGGTGAATTGTTTCTCTTTTGTAGTGAGCGAAAGGATTTGATATTTGCTTCTCATCTCAGATGATCACATACATATCTGATTTTTTTATACTTGCATGTAGATGCATAAAAATACCCCACGAAACGTTCCTGAAACTGAGAGGTTCCCTATGTGCAAATATTTAAACAGAGAGTGGTTAAGAAGTCAGAGTCAGAATTACTTTAATTTAGCTCAAAGATTAAGTGGAGACAGACACAATGAAATCGGTTATTTAAGTCTTAAGGTAATGTTTTGTTGTTATTAAATCTGTTCCTCTACACACCAAATATGACTGTTTTCATTCTAGTCTGTTTTTTCCCTGGGGAGCAACCATGGGGAGCTCCTAAACTGTCTTTCTCTGCAATATATTATGTGTTTGCAACATGTAATGTGCCATGTACACAACATTTCACACACATGATATGGGACCAGAAGTTTTCTCTTAAATCCTTGAAACAGACATGTTCAAAGAACTTGCATATGAATACCACCCGGTGATACTAAATTTTATTATTCAGTGCTCATGGAGCGGGGGTGAAACCCCCTTAAGATCAGTTGTGACTGACTCCAGAACCCTTTTTGCTATGTTGGGAAATAATCCAGACACTCATTAGCATGATTTAAATACTTGTTTGGGTAGCATCTGTAAAAAAACAATTTAATTTTTTTTCTATCAGTATCTTTCCCAGCTCTAACAAATCCAGTATTTTTCAGTGTTGCCTGTTAAGTGTTGCTAAATGTTGTTCGGAAGTTTAAGACCACCTTAAACCAGTGTTAACTTAACATTTTAACAGCATCCATGCAATTAAAATGATATAAAATAGGATATCAAACTCACTCTAAGATGGATCTGCATGTTAAGGTAAAGAATAAATTTAATCTTCTGAAGTCTTTAAACCGTAACAAATTTATTTTAAAGCTATGTTTTTTTTTCTGAATAGGAAAATGTGTTCATGCATGATACCTGAATCTCATCTTTATTTCTAGAATAAAGTTTTCAGATGAAAGGTAGATTATGTTGCTCCTTAAAAATATTAAAAATTACCTTCACTGAGTTGAGACAATTTTATTTAATGATGCAATTTCTCCATGACTTGAATGCAATACAAGCTAAATATTAGCTAATGGTGGCTAATAATTTATTTAGGACGTCTTTCTGTAAAGAACATGATTCAAGATCTGGAAAATCCCCCTCACAGACCCTGTCTCCTTCAGATTTTTTGGACAAATTGATGGGAAGGACATCGGGGTATGATGCTAGAATCAGACCAAATTTTAAAGGTAAGTTTTATAAGACTTCCAATTAATTAATTGATAAAGTTTGGGATAAATTACAGGTTTTGAGGAGGTTTTAACCTCTGGGTTTAGATTATGTTTTAAATAATTTAACTTTTCCAGTGTTACAGTGCCACAGAAAACAGCTGATCCATGGGGTGGACTAGGAGACAAATCACTATAAGTAATAAGGGTCCAGAGCTTGAACACCCTCTTTTGACATGATAGTAATGTTCAGCTGTCAGAAAATGCTTCTGAAGACCTTACTAATTTAACATAGTGAATAGGATTATGGGCTTCAAACTAAAACCAAATTAGATGACTTGTTCCTGAAATTTTTACACCACAAATACAGTATCATTAAAACTTCCATGCTGAGATATTGTATTCTTTATAGCAGTGTCTGAAGAAAAAAAAAAAATCTATGTTTTCTTTCAACTTGAAGAAAGTAAAATCTTTTTCCTCAAGGTACGGGGAACTCAAGGAATATATACAGAAGATTTTATCCTACAAATGCTGAATGAATGATAAGAACCAATGTCTCAGGATCCCTATAAAATATAGAAACTGTATTCTGTTTGGCACTTCCATGACAGCCTACTTTTCTTCCAAAATTTGGACTGAATTGTGGAACATCATCACCATCATCCCAGCACAAAGAAGGCTGTATACTGGAAGCTTCTTTTGCAAACATTATTACTCAAAGCAAGTTTTCCTTGCTGTAGTCCTGTAAATCCCTATAGGACAGAGCACAGAATATCTTATAGCTTTCTATGAAAGAAATTGGGAGAGAAGTTTTCATTGCCAATATTTAGCATTTTGGGAGAGTCCTATAATTCCACAAAAATAATCTCCTCTATGCCAATTTAAAGCTCAGAATATAGTTTTACTTTGAAAACTGATAAAATGCTTTGTCCCTTAACAAATCTCATGGCAATGTACGTTTGCGATTTTTATCTATTAGCATTGGCCACTGAATTGCATTTTTTCCTGTATTAAGCCTTTTTAGCAGTGCTGTGGAAATTGATAATGGCTGGAAAAAATAATAATTTCTCAGCCAGTGAATGAACTGTAAGGAGAGAAGAAGCTCACATGCCAATGAGAAAAGTATTTAATTAAATTTAGATCAAAGATCAGTTTCTTCTCTCTGTTCCACATGTGCAAATTACAAGATTTAGAACAAAGTGCCTTTTTTTGACTGCTTCCTATGCCTGAACAAAGAGCAAAGCAGTATGGATTTCAGATCCAAAGGTTTGAAAGCTGACAAGTTAGGAAAAATGAGTCAGTGAAGTCTAAAGTCTTAATTTCAGAGTATTTGTCAAAGTGTTTATTGAGATCCAGAACTGGTGTCCACATCAGTTTATAGTAAGTAATACTGCATCAGTTTCTCACATTCATTTTTGGTGTTTGCATGAGTATCAGTGAAATTTTAGAGAATGTAAATGAAGGCAGAAATTGCCTGAATTGAGCACGGTATCAATCCTTACAAACATTTTCCTGTCCTTTAAATGGGAGAGGGCCCACTGAAAAGTCTTCATCTGTTGTATCTCAGACAAAAAACAGTAATAGCAACAGTCCCATGTACATACATGACTTAGAGACAGGTCTTTCTTGCTCCCCATGAGAAGCACAGGAGACAGGTTCACAGCTTTGCTCCCCTGACACTCAGGTGTGCAGAGCAGGTATTGTGAGGTGCACTCTGAGCTGTTTGACAGACACTTCTCCCCTCTGAGTCCTGTATTTTGTTTGCATTTCCAAAGTGAAGTCGCTGCCTGTTGACATATATGAGACCTTACTGGGAAAGCATCTGCCATGTTTTGGTTTTTGATTTTTTCTATCAAGTCATACTCCAGAGTGGGATGGTACTTTGCAACAGTTTGAACGGATAAATAGATGTTCAATGCTTTCTCATAATTTCGTGTCTGTGAGTTGTCCCAGAGCTCTCAGTCTTCTGGTGAGGGGCCTGAAAGTTCTTGTTCTTCACTTTGTTAATTTGAATGGTATTTTGTCAGAATTTAGAACTTAGAGTTAAATCATGCAGTTTTGAACTTCACATCACCATTCAAAACTCTGTCAGCTAATAGCCCTGTTTATTAGTCAACATCCATGTTTTAGTTTCCCAAGTCTCATTAATATTTTTTAAAAATTGAAAATAATTATTCTGCTATATTGCATACTTCTTCCTTTTAAAGAATAAGGACAGCTGCAAAGGAACCAAAATAAATTTATTTTGCTTGAAGTTAGTTAATGATAAAGATTAATTTTTTTGTACTGAATCTTTATTGTGTCCATAATAAATTGTTTTGGTTTTTAACATTTATATATAAGTTTAAGATAATTTTGGGGATAAGGCCTATTGTACAATACTGATATTCTAAATCTTATAAATGGGAGAATGTATGAAATGCTGAATGAGTACCTGATTCATAAAACTTTTTTGGATTTTAAGGAAAGAACTGTTTTATCATAAAAGAGGCTGCTGGAGCAATGGTTTAAACTAGGGATCTTCTATCTGGTTTCAAATTTAGTCTGCGGATAGTATCTGTTTCTTCTGTTTCAGAAAAGACATGGTGAATCAAGATAGCTGTGCCACTATTCAGCCTGTCCTCGTAGGGTCTTGAGGAGCAGCTGTTTGAGGAGTGGCTGAGGGCACTTGCTCTGTTCAGCCTGGAGAGGAGGAGGCTGAGGGGAGACCTCGCTGTGGTCTTCAGCATCCTCCTGAGGGGAACTGGAGGGGCAGCACTGATCTTTTGTCCACCAGAGCGGTACCTCTGGTGACCACTGACAGGACCCCAGGGAATGGCCTGAAACTGTGGGAGGGTGGTTGTGCACTGGTACAGCTTCCCTGAGAAGTGGTCACAGCACCAAGCCTGAGGGAGTTCAGGAACCATTTGGACGATGCTCTCAGGCACATGGTGGGAACCTCTTGGCCCCTGTGCAGGACCAGGAGTTGGGCTTGATGGTCCTGATGGTCTCTTTCAACTCAGTACATCCTGTGATTCTCTGATTCTACTTGTGCATTCGTCTAGTTTTTCTGCTTTAGACCAGTTACTCAGCTTTTTCTGAGTCCACTACAGGCACTTCAAAGTGTCAGAAAAGTCTGATTTCATGGAAATGCAGCTGAGTAGAACACATTTATCTTTTGCCACTGATTATACAATAATTAAATATACTTTTATGACTAGTTTAAATTACTGGAAAACAGCAGCTATTAGATTAATTTTTGAAATAAAGGCTGTGCACTCTAAAGAGAGAGGAAAATGCTACTTACTGGAACAAGGTGTTTTATCCAGATAAAGCGTTTCTTCATTAGTGATTGCTTTTTCCTATCTTGTTCTTGCAAATTAAAAAATTCAGGAAGATAGTGGGAGAGCAACAGGTGAATATATAAACATTTAGACATCAACAACAGGGGTTTTTCAGTTGTGATTTTTTTTTTGTTTGTTTTTGTTTGGTTGGGGGTTTTTTTTGTGTTTTTTTTTTCCAGCAGTACTGTACAATGAAAGATACTTTGTCCTTTGTATTGTTCTGTCTTATACTATCATTTGAACACAGAGGAACATACTTCTTTTTCTTTTTGATTTCAAGTGGTTGGATACAAAATGTCCAGACACTGAGAAGGGATAACCCCCTGATGAAAAGCCAGAAGGAAGTTCCAGAGTGACAGCTCTCAAAATTGCTCTTCTTTAATCACTCTCTGTGAGATATTAAATGCACACTTTTCCATCTTCCACTTATCTTTCATTGAATTTGAATAGGCTAATAATTTGTGTAAGGACACAAAGGGGAATGCTTTTAAACGTAAATATGAAGACTGCAATCTAGTACTAACTGAAGTCCCTGAGAGTCCTTCTGTTGACAGCAAATGTATGCTCATGGTCCTATGAGTTGCTCTGCAGTTTCTTCTTCAATTATATCATCAGTTGAACATGGTTTCTGAAATATAATAGAAGGTGAGGCTTGCACAATGCATCTTTACTTTATTAATATTATGTATTTTTTAATGGTAAAACACAAGAGAAACAATGTTACTTTCTCCATGCTCACTTTGCTTTCAAAGTTAAATAAAAGCCAGTAGTAGCGTGGGGCACCTCTGTTTTGAAACTAGCCAAGAATGTGCTTTCTCATTGCTAGAAACCAGGGATGGTGAAGTAGTATCTTAATTTAGTGTACATTCAGCTCAGGCTCGAGAGCACTGCAGGTAATGCCAGGATACGAGGGATCAGTCTTAAACTGAATAACAGCTTGAGATGTGGAGCTAATGGAACACCAACTTGAATTTAACATTTCTGAGCAGGCGTTGATCTTCAGAGGTTACTGAATTATTTCAACTTTTTAACACTTTCATCATCTACCACCACTCAAAATCTAAATGCAATCTAGAAATTATCAGATAGAAAAAACCCTTATCTATAGGCACTGCCATGTCCTCCATGCCAAATACTTTAAGTAATAGGCTGGCTGTCATGCACTGAGTACAGAACAGGGGAGCTGGTCACCAAGAACTGCAAAAGTGTGTTATCTTCAGGTATAGCAAACATTTGCAATGAAGATGATAGTGATTTTCTTTGTATTGAATTTCATTCCGTGTTTTAATTTCAGTCTTTCCCATTGAATCATTATTTACTAAAGATAATCCTAATTTTTATGGAATTACATGGAGGTGTGCAGCAATAGTGCCTGTTAATGTTACCCTCATCACTGAATGGTGCAACACAGTGTGAATTAACTTGCTGAAAAGCTGTTGTTTTGTTAGTGATGCAATTTGGGGGTGTAGGGCCATAGTTATAAAAGATTAGTCTGTGATTACAGCAGTGTAATGCCATTGTCTGTGGGTTTATATCTGATTAATAAACACATGGACTAAGTAATTTACTGACAATTAGCCTGACAACTGTTACAGGAAATGGCTTATGCACTTTAATACTTTAACTCTTTGGCAGCAAGGATCAGGTTTCTCCATATGTTCAAACCTATTGCTTACTTATTTGGCCCCTGAGTTGACCAGTAATGAAATGTTTAAAAAACATGAATGGAAAACATTGAATGAGATTTAAGGGTGAAATTCATCACACTTAACGTCACACTTAACAAATAAAAGCAGTTTCTATGCAAATGATAACAGGATCTATTTGAAAAAGTTGACTTTAATCTAGACATATAAAAGTTGAAAAACATACTGAAGATTAGCTGTGTGACTGTAGCAGTTTGTTCTCTAGTGGTTAACAATGTTCCCACTACACTTCAGTTGGTAATAATAGCTGGCCCTGAAGTCAGATATGTTGAATGTCCTGTACTGGGCTATTCCTCACAAAGGGCCAAGTCCAGTGGAAACTCAAATCTTGTTCAGGCAGAGCAGCGTTCAGACAGGGCACATTAAGGTGCATTCAAATTTCAGGGCATGGGATGAGGATTCATTACATGAGGAGGGAGACTACCTGGTCAGTTTTCAGATCTGGCCAGACCATTGCATTTCATAAATATAGTTGCTTGAGATTTCCAAGCATATATTAAAAGGAAGGTAAGCTTCTGGTTTATTTTCTGTTTTGAAACACATCTAAAACTTAGCAATAACTTTCAGATAAAGCCTTGTACACACACCTCATTGCAGAGTAAGATGCTGCACAATGATATTTACCCATAGGACATGGGGCCAATTTGGTTTTGGTTTATTTTTCTTCAACTGCAAAAATGAAGCTAAGGAAATGGTGCTCAGTCTCTGCCCTAGGTATGCACATTTTCAGGCAGAAGGATCCTTTTAATTATGTTTCTTTTAAAACTGCTGGGTGAAAAAGAAAGGACTATGGACCTTGCACTTGTTCCTCTATTACTTTAATTTCAGGTTCCTTCTCAGAATGTGAATAGGTTGGATGAGTTGCATGGCTAGTTAGGTTACTACTTGTCTAGGCTACGAGAGCAAGCTCAAGGCACTGCTGATTGCCACTCTGCTGGGCTGTTTGCTCATTCCCTGATCTCTTTCTGAGCTTCCCACAGCCAGCTGCTTCCAAGGCAAGCCAGAAAGGCTGTGAGCAGAATAAAGCACAAGCTAACCAATGCTGAGAATTTGTCCAGGTCTTCTTTCATATATAAATGTTTAGCCACAGTTATCTGTATTGTCGTGGTGTGTTGCCTTTATTCAGAACCAATTATTTAATTAAGATATTTCAATAGATTTGGCTGTTGTCATGGAATATTATTCTGCTGCTGCATAAACTACAAAGGGGATTTATGAAAAACAAATGTCAGAGAAGAGCCAAAGACCTTTGATATCAAAGGAAGAGATGTTATTTTTTTGATCAAATTCTAATATAAGTGTAATGTTTTTATCACATCCAGTGTCATACTCACACTTAAATTTTCTATGCAGTTGAAGCCAAGGCCCTTGGGTCACTCATTAAAGATCTTATTGTGTTTTGGCTGTTTTAGAAAGCATGCAGTTTATATTTAGAACATATAAAAACATGTACATTAAATTTACTATAAGTATATACATTTATAATCTGAAAATCTATTTTACACAGTTACTAGAAAAATGAATTTGTAAAACAGAAATATGCAGTTTTATTAGGCAGATTCATTACTTTTACTTTTTTTCATCTGTAGATTTCTGTAGAAACCCAGAACAGTTTGTGTTGGAAGGGACCTCAAAGATCATCAGTTCCAAGCCCCCTGCCACAGGAAGGGACACCTTCCACTGGACAAAATTACTCAGATCTGAGGCCAGCTTGGCCTTGAGAACATCCAGGCATGGGTCATTCACAGCTTCTCTGGGCAACCTGTTCCAGTGTCTCACCACCCTCACAGAAAAGAGTTTCTTTCTAATATCTGCTCTAAACCTAGTCTCTTTCAATTAAAAGTATTATCTCTTGCCTGTCACTGCATATCCTTGTAAAATGACCCTCTCCATCTTTCTTGTAGGCTCACTTTAGGTAGGCTGGAAGGCCGCTGTAAAGTCTCCCCAGAGTCTTCTCTTCCCCAGGATGAATAACCCCAGCTCTCTCAGTCTGTTCTCATAGAAGAGGTGCTCCAGCCCTCTGTTCATGTTTGTGGCCCTTCTTTGGACCTGTTCCAACTAATCCATGTCTTTCCTGTGCTGAGGGTGCCAGAGCTGAATGCAGTATTTCAGGTGGGGTCTCATGAGAGCAGAGCAAAGGAGGGCAGTCCTCTCCCTCTCCCTCTCCCTCTCCCTCTCCCTCTCCCTCTCCCTCTCCCTCTCCCTCTCCCTCTCCCTCTCCCTCTCCCACTCCCTCTCCCTCTCCCTCTCCCTCTCCCTCTCCCTCTCCCTCTCCCTCTCCCTCTCCCTCTCCCTCTCCCTCTCCCTCTCCCTCTCTCTGCTGCCCACACTGCTTCTCATGCACCCAAGAACAGGGTTGGCTCCCTGGGCTACCAGCACACACTGCTGGGTCATGTCCAAGTCTTTCTCCTCAGGGTTGTTTTCAATCCCTTCTCTGCCCAAACTGGTGTTTGGCATTGCCCCACACACAGGACCTTGCACTTAGCCTAGTTAAACTTCATGAGGTTTAGTTTACAGGCCCACCTCTCAAGCCTCTCAAGGACCCTCAGGATGGCAGGATGGCATCCCTTCCCTGCAGTGTGTTGGCCACACCACCCAGCTGGATGTCAGGAGAACACCTTCTGAGGGTGCACTCAGTCCCACCGTCCATGTCACTGACAAAGATTTCAAGCAGCACCAGTCCCAGTAGTGACACGAGCTGTTGGACTTGGACATTGAGCTGTTGACTGTAACTCTAGCAGGACTGATGAAAGAGGCTCCTGCACTCCAGAGTACCGTATCACCATGCTCAGGGCTCTCTCTTATCTTTCCTGGTACACCTCAGGGTGCTCCTGGCTGTGTCACTGGAACCCACATGAACCAGCAGCAGGGCAATAGTGGGCTGTATGAGGGTTAGCAGCTCACCTCTCTTGAGAGGACATGGGTGCTCCCTCCATGCCTCGTGGAAGAGTCACCCACTGTCACCTTTTCTCAGCTGCACAGGTGGTTACACAGGGAGCAGATGGAGTTGCCTTACTCAGTTCCAGCAGCAATCCTGATCTGACAGGTCTTTCCTCTTCACTCTCCAGAGCAGTGAAGTGGTTTTGTGATGGCACTTCAGCCTATAGGTGAAATTTCTTCCTCCTGCAGGTCCTTGCCTGTTCAAACTTCCATTCTGCTGAATTACTGCACCTCTCTCTCTCTGTGTGCTGGGGCAAGGGGGAGTTCTTGATTGTGGGTCCCTATAAATCTCCGATTAAGCCATCAGAAAATGTGTGTTTGACAGTGCAGCTTCCAAATATGTATTTCACAGTCTTTCACAGAAATGTGTGAATTCTGCAGAAAGGAGCCCCCCAGATGATGCAGACAGGGTGGTACAGGGTCTGCCAGAACTCTAAGATGAAGGGTGCACCATGTATGACATAGTGACCTGCCAATGTCATAAACACCAACTCCATGATTAAAATTCTAAATTTATAGAAATATAAAGGCTCTAATACAAGAAACTGTGCAGATCTAAGCCCTACAGTACATGAGAGAAAAGTGTAATTCACCAAGCATTCAGTTACTTATGAGGGTTAAATAAGAGCAGCCTAATGGTTTATTTGAATTGTGCCAGCTACCAGCAGTCCTCAAGTATTGCCAGGGAATGAAGACATAATGATTACTCACGATGCATCAACTCCATGTTAGCACTTCATGAATTAATAAAAGAAGAAAGCATTTAAAATAGGACTTAAGTAGAATATGAGCCCACAAATAAACCCCATGTCCCCTCCCCAGAAATATTTAATCCATCTCCTTTGTAACACTTGGCAGTGCATTACTGTTTTACTTAAATTTCCTCAGATTCTCTCAGTTTTTCTTTCAAGTGTGCACAGAATGGCCCCTCTGCTTCACAGAGTACCCACCTCTCTCCTAATCCAAAATCAGACTCCCCGATGAGGCACTGCTCCACCTCCATCTCCTTATTGGGCCAGGCATTTCAGAGCCTGCTTTATATTCCATGGGAAAAAGATTCCCCTCAGTGTGGATCTGTAATCACTTAACATGCCATGCTGCCACCCCCAAACAAATGGTGTCTTCTGGATGGCCTGCCATCTTCTACAATGCATAAAATATTTTCTGGTCCATTTTTCCCTCAGCTTAAAGTGTTCTCTATTTGATCCAAAGGAATATAAATGATTCTGAGAGGTCTATTTTGAAGCAAATAATTCACACTTGACTAAGCCAGGGAAAAATGCAAAGGGAATGTGACTTTTCAACCTTTCAATGTAGCTGATTGTTTGAGAAAGGAGAATCTTTACTCTTGACCACATTGATGAGATGCACAGAAGTGCCTGTTGTAGCCAGTATACCTTAGGGACAACTGCTGTGACTGTTACAGAAAATGTTGTAAGGACACGGTTTGAGAAACAGCACTTCTCTCAAATTTCCTTATAATCGTCCCAACACTAATATAGAAGTATTTTTAACAGTGACCACAGTTGCACTTTAGGATGAATCCCATATCCTCTGAATAAGAGACAGTGAGAAATATGCCACCCCATTTTCCTAGAAATCTACAGCCTTGTAGTCTGAGAGATGCAAGTCACCATCCCTTCAATCTGAGACAGCTCTTAGAAAAGACCCTTTCTGCATGAAATCACTCAATGCTTTGTTGTTGGCCACAAAACTGATTGTGTTTTAGAAGGAAAGACTGAAATTCTTGACTGATCTTTTCAGTGTAAGGTTGTTTATGCTGACCTGGAGCAGAGGGGTCTGAGCAGTGGATCCTGAAGGAGGTACCTCAACCCTGCTGAGAATCACAGTTTCAGGAGGGTGCACATAGAGCTCCCTTGCAGGCTTCTTGCTCTCTGCAAGTAGAACCTTGCTGTGCTGAAGCATCATGTTCTGCCCCATGGAGCACATGATTCCTCCACGAGGGCTTGGGTGTTCTGCACCAAAGCAGCAGCCACTGCAACTGCTTCTGCCTGCCATGCAACCGGGATTTTTTTGGCTGTAATAAACAGTGGGCTGTCTGGGGAAGCATAGTAGCAAAACGATGCTCTTCTCCAAAAGCTAATAACCTCTCTCTGTGTATATCTGTGTCTCCAGAGCCCAGGGCTGCAGAGAAGCATCTGGGCACAGCTGTGATTAGCTGAATTGTGGGCACTCTCCATTAAAGAATGGTAACCAGCACTCAACTGGCTCACACTGCACAAACAAACTCATTGCTCCTCCACCCCAGGAACACAGCTATGGGTTATCTCCCTTGCTTTTGTCCTTGGGGAAATATATCTGAGAAAAGGCTAAATGATTTCCTTAAACTGACATAATTAGTCAGGGAAAACCTAGGATTAAAATTTACTAGATCAATACTCATTATGTTGGGCTGCCTCTAATGACTACACTCCCGCTGTGTGTTGTTTTTATGTTTGTGTCTCAGGCTATGAAACTATCGTATTAGAATTGCTATTTCTTCTTGTACTGTTTACTATGTCTGATAAAGAATTTGTCCTAAATAATAAATAAAACAACAGAACAGCTTGCTCAGAATGCTGCTATAAACCCTCACACTGCAATTTGAATCAGCTGTTGAAGAGATGCAAATTACACGCATGATGCCAAAGCAGGAGCATATGTAAAAACTCCTTTTTTTTTCCAGTTCTGAACTCGCCTGTTGCCTGTTCATAAACTCATGTTCATACTCTATCTCATGTTAAACTAAAACTGAAGATGTGTTTACTCCATATAAGTTTCAGGCTGCAGCAATTTTCCTTTCCAGACAGTGATATCCCATCAGATGGAGCAGTCTGAGGTGTTAAAGCCTTTGGTCAGTCTGGTTATAGGAAACATCCAAAAATAAGCATCTGGGAGAATTTTTCAGCTCTTTGGCTCTGTAACCCTATGAATAATTTTGCACTCTTTGGCTTCATACCCCTAAGAGTTTTGGTTTTGTCACACTTCAGAGGTGTGTTTTGTGTTAAAAACACACAATCTGTTAAAACCAGACGTTAACGCCTTGGTTTTCTAATAAAATATAAAATTGACTTATCAAAGTTAAAAATAATTAGGGATTGATCCAATTTAGATCAGTAAGTTCCTCAGTGAGGACACAGTCTCATTTGGATGACTTTGCAGAAGACCTCTGCTCAGCATGACTATTGGTGGTAGAAGACAGAAAAAGATCATATGCCCTGACACTGCAACATGATTTATGTCAGCAGAGCTTTGAGCCTATGTCAAAGCCATGTGGTGCTCCTCACAGCAATGCAGTGAACCTCCTGCATTGAAGAGCAGATTTGGTGTTGGTAAAAAAGTAAGGCAGTCAGTTTAGGAGATACTTATTTTTCAGGCTGGCAAAGAGTTCTCATTTCCCTCCCATTCTTCCAGTCCTTTTATATATACAAATAACTGATGAAAAAATAAATTCTTGTGAAAGACATCCAAGAAGTACTTTAAGGATGTCTTGCAGTAAAAACATGGATTCTCATTCTATACTGAGGATGTGGGATTTGAGATAGGAGATTCCCCAAAGGAAAGGAGATATGTGAAGGAGAGGGTAGGAGGCTGAGCTAAACAAACAACAGATCAAGTGATTGGAGCACTGAAGATGAGACTCAGTATGCAGGAAATAATTTCAAAAATAATCCTCTGTACACATTGTGTGGAAATGAGTTGAACTGTAAGGAGGTAAAAAATAGGAAATACTTAAAAATAAAAGGAAAATTTTATTTTGTTAGTGCAAGATGTGGTGTTTATGTCAGAATCTCTGACCTGTTGCTGATTGACATCTATACCTGACCAGCTCCTGACCATTTCTGTTATTATTTGTCCCTATCACTGAACCAACCTATTTGTCTAAATCCCATTGTTCACCTGTGTCCCATGTATCATTTGGTATATAATTCCATATCAGCCATAAATCAATGTCTGTCCTCTAATATTTGTCACCCAAGCTCTTTTTATAATTCAAGCTGTATATGCCTTCAGACAGTAAAACAAGGAACATTATGATGGAAAGCTGGTAGAATTGTTAAATAAAGTGAATGTCTGAGGCTCAGAGGAGCAAGAAGGGAGATAAAATCGATTCTGAGTCTTTTTTGTAGCCACAGAGATAGGTATTGTCTAAGCCCTGTATTTGAGACTATAGCTATTTACACTTACAGCTGAGCTTCCATTAATTCTGCAACACAAGATGAGAATCACAGAGAAGGAACAAAGTAGGACGTATTTATAGAGAAATGAACAAAGTAACATTTCTTTTAAAAATAAATATTTTGAAATTATTGTGCCAAGAAAAAGTAATCCATTAATTCTGACTGAAAAGACAAACCTAGGCTAGTAGCAACATGTTAATATTATTATTAATATTTTTTATTTTTTTCTTTCTTTCATTAAGTAGATCTTCCCTCCTGCTTTCTCTTCTCAGTGAACATATTTATATCTTGTCGTTCCATGAAGTCTCTTAGATGAGCTGGCTACCCTGGCTTCATAAAACATTTTTGATAAGATTACCCAGAAGGAGTTTGTCTGACCCTATGCTGGAGTGCAAATTTCATGATTTCATGATTGTAGATGTAATACCATGTTTTATTTAACCACATTCAGGAGTGTCCCAGGCCTCTGCACACGTTATGCAGTTTGCATGCCAATCAGCTCTGTTTTCATTAATGCAGAGCAACTGAGCTCTGGTGTGAGGATCAAGGGTGAGGAACATCTCTGCTACCTCCCAGAGAGGCTGAGAGCCACTTCAGTGAGCACTGGTTTGTGATAACAAGAGAAATAGGAGTCCAGATCTTTCCATGTCAGAAGAAAAGCAAACAATTGCATTTGCCCAAATACTATCTATTGCTCTATTGCATTGAAAGAAGGAAAACTTTTAAAAGAGGTACCTTGTAAAGAGGTTCTTGTCATGACTTGGAAATTTGAAAGATTATTTGAAAGCTCAGAGAAAAAAAATACAATTTGATGGGCATATGAAGGATATAAAAGGATTGATTAAAAAAGGATTGATAAAGGATTGATTTGAATATTCTAAAAGTTGACATAAAACCAAATAACTTTGTACTCTAATCTTTCTAGATGTAAGATTTCTGATTCACTGTTTTTTCGACTTATTTCCACAGTTTCATTCGCACATGGAACATTTTAGCTCTGGGAGTGGCTGCACCCTGTCACAAGTGTTGCTGGGGGTTGTGTAGAAATATCTGAGTGACCTTTCAAGTGATTTCCTCAGAGATGTGCTGCACAACACTGCTGTGATACAGAGGTCAGCACAAGCTGCAGTATCTGGGGTTAATGGCCTCCAGTGAATTCCAGCCTGCCAATGACTACATTGGTACCATCCCTCAAACTACCTACATGAAAGCCAGCTCTAGCACATTTATACCATCTGTCATGACTGCTGTGGCTATATATTCTTTGTAGACTAGCTCAGGTTAGCTGGGTAATCAGGAGCATGTCAACTGCTTAACGGGCTTTTCTTGTCTGAACTCCTGGTTTGTGAAGCAAAATGTAAGAGTGCCCAAAAATTGCTCTTGTTCAGTTTCTATTAGATAACCTGTGTGGAGATATCCCACTGTAACCCAGAGCTGACAGTAATGTATGTTTCTGTTATCAGCCTCAGCAGAAAGAGTCAGGGAAGAATGAACACATCATATGGACTATCCTGTAATGCCAAATACAGAACTGAAGAGGCTTTAGAGTGAGATTTACCTTCCTCTGCCAGAACGGGGTCTATGGACAAAAGCATTCACTAAAATGTGAAGCATGCCAATCCAACAATTTTCACAAGAGCTTTAAGGCACAAAAAAGTGCATCTTAGCAGGCATTCTTCTTCCTTCAAATATTGATAGGATTTTACCAGCATGACTCCAGTTACATTCAGCAATAGTCCCCCAGCTGAAAACTCACATACCACTTCAGGAATTGACTATTCAGTGTTTGAGCTCGAACTGTGTCAATGTATATATATAGAGAGAGATGGCTTTAGCAGTACTTACTTCAGAGGATTTTCTTTCTTTGACTCTTCGTGTGATCACTTGGACCTGACAATCACTGGAGTATTTGTCTTGGGAGGCCTCAGTGGTATTTTGCTGAAGAAGAATTTTCAATGCTGGAATATCACATATCCTTTTTACATCTAGGTGCCACATTCTAGCTTAGATGCTTTTTCAAGCAAGTGAGGGGAAGCAGCTTAAATCTTGATGCAATAGTGTTATCTTTTTGTTTGTTCATCTATATTTGCATGTGTGCCTACATGTACATTTCTGGAAACAGGCAGCTGGAACTAGGGAAAAATTGTACTTTCTGCTATCTGTCATGTTTTTTATGATTCCATCCAGCATTGCCTCTGTATCTCACCTGCTGAGTAGGGCATGTTGTGTCTCTCCCAGTCTGAAAGATACCATTTTCATAAATGGTATTGCTCACATGTATTTCTCAGACACTTGGTAATTCTTGGACTGAGTGATATTGATGGCAGTGAGAGTCCTAAGAAAATTTTAGACATCTAAAGATTTCTTTAGGCTTTTTTCCTCTGGTTCTGTAAGTGCTTTTGTGACTCTTAGCCTCAGTCTGTTGGTCATATATATATATATATATATATATATATATATATATATACACACATATATATTGATTACAAAAAATACGATTCTAAGTCTTGAGTGCAACAGTAAGCACCCAAAATCATTGCCATATTCCTACTGGGGCAAATGGCATTCTAAGCAAGCTAAGTTATTATATATGACAGATGAACTTTCAGAGGATGTTTGTTTTAGCTTGATGAAGCAGAACAATATTTTTGTCTTTATGTGAGTTTACCAGCAAATTGAATCAGTGCAAAATACCATACAATTACTGCATTTATTGAGACCTCTGGCCTTACAGATTTTTGGGTTTGGTCTTGTTGGTTGTTTTTTTGTTTGTTTGTTCTTGTTGTTTTTGTTTGTATTTTTGTTTGTTTTATTTTGTTTCATTTTGGTTTTGTGGTTTTTGGTGTGTTTTTTTTGTGTTCTGGTGTTTGTTTTTTTTTTTTTTTTGTTTTGAGATTTTTTTGTTTGTTCATTTAGTCAGTATTACTATTATAAATTAGTAATAAGTGATAAACCTAATAATCCACACTGGATTGTGTTGAACACTTCTAAGGAAGAAGGAATTCTGTGTTTACTGGGCATGATTATACTTAGGCAGTCAAGGTTATGAACTTGACAGAAATCCCTTGAAAGACAACCTCAGAGAAGAAAGGCATCACTACCGAGCAAAAAAAAACAAACAAAAGTCACCTTGATTTGTAAGCCTTAGGGTAACTATGTTGCCCTGGTGCCTTGCTTTTTCCTCCTGTGACTGAGCTGTTGGGACTCTAATGAGATGATGATGTTTAAATAGAGGAAAAGATTGGTTTTGCCCAAAGACAAATTGATATAGAAAAAAAATCTTACCTAGGTGCTTGGAAAAAAAGGCTACCTGTGGTCTGCCTCCTGAACTTTTACTATAACCTTAAACCCACTCATTATATTGTGTGAATTTTCTTGTCACGCTTTGGACTACACATTATATGGGCCCTTGGAAAGAAGTGTGCACTTCTTCTGGAGTAGCTGAAAGATCCCTGGGTCTCAGAGAAACTTTTTCAGTGCATCAAAGTGGCCTTTGTCCCCCTGGCCCAATACCCATGGTCACTGGCCACAGGCCTGGCTGAGGTGCCCTTGATAGCACTTCTCCAGTCATTCTCCTGTGTGCATCACTCTGAGTAGGGAAGGAGCTAGGATGGTGAACAACTTGTGCCTGTCTAATGACAGGGAAACACCATGGCCAGGTGAGGTGTCCCAGCAGCAGTTTATCCTTGTCTGACTTACAGGGATGTGCCTGTAGGGCCATGGAGAGGTGCCTTGGCAAGCTCCTGAAGTGGAAATTCAGGCACCTGTAGTACTGCAGCTGCTGAAGCAGAGGCCTCCATAGGGGTTAGCTCTGTTTCAGGTCTCATGAGGACTCTGATGGATATTGGAGGCTCTTCAGTTTGGTTGGGGAGAAATGGTTTTTAAAACCCCAGCTGTATCCAGAACTAGCATTTAAAGAACCACCTCCAACAAGTTCCTCTATCCTCCCCTGCTGTCCTAGGATGTGTGTTACTGGTACTCAGGTCAGCATGTGGGTTTTTCTACTGCCAACATCCACATTTTGATCACCTCCCTTGTTTGAGCTCTGACATGAAATCCCTGTCCTACAGACAATGGGATTCTCAGTCCCTGGTGGGATCCCTGCCTCCCCACTTAACTCCTTGGTTCTGTTCCTGATTCCTGCTCTATCTCCACACTCAGGTGGGATAGATTTTAGTCTTTTCCAATAGTCTGCATTATCCTGCTCTCTGTGGTAAGGAGAGAAGGGAGGTTTGGCTCATCTTTTTCCTCAATATATACAAAATAAACCATTTGAGATACTGAGAAAAAAAAAATCTGCATTGGCACAAGGGTCAAATTGAGAAGGTAGACCAGAAAATATTACATACAGAAAAAGATACAAGATTCCTCACAGATCTGTAAATATCTTGCCAATGTTTCCGCTGTCATTCCATAAGGTGGTTCTGCCTCATTGTCTTTTATTTTTGCTTCCACGTGTCTCTGCTTCATCCACAGTTCTTTATGTGTACTGTATTTTAGTTTGCCTTACAAAATCCCTTAACAAATACACATATCATAGAAAATTGGCAAGTGCACAGGTATCATTTTAAATCTCTTGTATGATTATAATATTCCCTTCCCACTAAGGACAGTTTAGCTATATCATTGGAATTAATGTGAAGACAAAACTCTTCCATGTGCGACCTGGAAACTCTACACCAAGAAAAATGAGTTGGGATGAACTTGAGAATGTAGGTATGATTAGTTGCAGTTAGGATCATCTCCAGGGGAAGAATACAAGTGAATCTTCTCAAGAATGTACCAAATGAAGCAAGATTTGTGACCATGTGCTATCAATACTGAAGAATATTTAGCAGGGGCTGGAATTAAGTGTTGGATGGGGCTCAAAAGTATTTCTTTCAGCACTCATCACTTTACATGAGGACTGTTCTGCACATTGGGATGGGTTTACCTCCTCTGGAAGCTGTTAAGGAAAAGATTCATTCTCTAGCCAGTTGGCAATAAGATCACAGACACCTTGGGTACAGGAGTTTTGAGGCAACGTGCTGCAGCACATTCAGGGCAATATTCTGTGTATTCATGTTTCATGTGGGTAAGGTGAGCAGACGAGTGCCAGGGACTTTCTGTAAGCATTAATGCCCTGAAGTCACAGAGGTGTGTGACACGTTCTAATGTCAGGGTTTTTCAGAAGGCAGTGTATCAGAGAGCTCTGTTGACTGGCAGCAGCAGCAGCCCCAGCCCCTCTGGGGAAGCAGGGGAAAGGCAGCTGCAGGGAACAGAAGCAATATCTTAGCTGTTTATCAGAATACCAGACATGTACTTTCTGGTGGATTTGAGCTTCCTGGTTTGGGCTTGGTTTGGTCTTTTCTTGCCTGAGTCCTTTTGAGAAACATTTTCCTTATGACTCAAAAATTATCTTGATTATCTTGAATGTGCCAGAAAAGCACCTGGACTGTTACCTTGTTGCATTGGAAGCGACAAAAGGAAAACTGAGGAAAGAAAAGGATTTAGTTATAAAGTATAATTTGCTTAATTTTTTGTAGGTAATGTCAACTCTTTTTAGATTTTAGGCAGTAAAGTCAAATTAATTTCCTTTGCCTTTGAAGATTTTAAGATTGTGTCCTTAAACCTTGGCTGTGCTTCACAGAAGTTTGCTCTTTCATTTTAATTGAACTATTAGATTAGAAAAATCTCATTTAGATAAAGTGTGTTTCAGTTTACCATTACCCCTTGTCCTACTGCAGAATGCCCCACTAAAAGATTTATTCCCATCTTTCCTACAGGCCTGCTTTAAGTATTGAAAAGTCACAATAAAGTGTCCCTGGGACCTTCTCTTTTCCAGGCTGAACAAATTTTACATACCTTTTCAATTCCCAGAGCAGGATGTTGTGGGTGACTGTATAAAAGGCCTACAGAAGTCCAGATAAATGACATCTGTAGCCCTTCCCTTGACCACTGATGTAGTGACTCTACCACAGAAGGCCATGGGGTTGGTCAGGCAAGACGTGTCCTTGCTGAAGCCATGCTGGCTGTCCCAAATCCCCTCCCGGTCCTCCATGTGCCTTAGCACAGCTCCTAGGAGGATCTGTTCCATCATCTTCACAAGCAGAGGTCAGGCTAACAGATCAGTACTTCCCAGGGTCCCTTTTCCTCCCGTTTAAAAAATGGGTGCAATGCCTCCCTTTTGCCAGTCACCAAGAACTTCACCTTATTGCCACAGCTTTTCAAATATGGGGAGTGATTTGACAACTACATCAGATTCTCTCAAGACTCTGGGATGCATCTAATCATCACAGACTTGAGTTTACTGAGTTCTTATAGTTCTGTAATGTTCTACTTCTACCAGCAGAAGGAAAGTAAAAGACTTTATAATTAAGTACAAAAATGGAGGGAGGTATTTGCTTTATTGTAAAATACAGTGCTCTGGCATGTACCTACTCCTGCACATCTGGACTGCAGTCTGTGATGTAGCAATGTATTTCCTAACATACATAAGCCATTTTTTCCTAATGTAGGTAGTTAAGCATGTTTACTCGGTTCTACTGGCACTCAGGAGCTGGAATGGTGGTGCTCACATATAATGGCCTTTGCAAGATAACAGCTGTGAGCATTCTTCTCCACAACTTTTACTGTCAAGAGTGGTCTTCAGGAATCCCATGCCACTGAGACCTGGAATAAAGTCCAAATCAATAAAAACTTAGTGGTGAAGAACTAGGCTACAGAGCACTTAGGCAAACTGGACACAGACAAGTCCATGAGCTCACATAGGAAACACTCACAAGTGTTTAGCCTAGCTGTGGAAGCTGGGTGGTTGCATTCTTAATTATCTTTAAAAGGTCATGGCGAGGGGTGGAGGTTCCTAATCATGTCAGAAAAAAGATGCCACTCCTATCTCTAGGACAAGCAGGAGAATACAGAAGTTGCAGGCTGTCCAGCCTTGCCTCGAAGCCTGAAGAAAATCCTCTTGAAGACATTTCCAGACAAAAAGGACAGGAAGATATGTGGTGGTAGACAGCATGGATTTCTGAATGGGAAATCATTCCTTGGAATGCTAATAGCCTTTTATGACAACTTGAAAGGCTTCATGAATCAGGGCAGAGCAGTGTATATCTCAACTTTAGCAAGGTTTTTGGCACTCTCTCACAACATGGAACAGACTGTTGGAACAGACCAACTAAATGGGCATGGAGAACTGACTGAATTCCACTGCTCAAATGGTTGTGATCAGCAGCACAAAGTCCAGCTGGTGGCCAGTCACTACTGCTGTACTACAGGCACGGTACCAGGCCAGTACTGTTTAACATCTTCATTAATTACCTGGATGATGGGACATGGTGCACCCTCAACTAATTTGCAGGAGATAGAAGACTGGGAGGAATGGTTGATGACCTAGAGAATTTCCTGATATTCAGAGGCATCAGGAAAAGCTGCAGAAATGGGCCAACAGGACCTCACTGTCCTCAGGAAAGGGAGTGCAGTCCTTCACCTTGGAAGGAACAATCTGGGAGATGTCCAGCTGGGATGCAGATTTGCAGAAAAGGCCAAGGGGCTCCTGGTGGACACAAAGTTGAACGCGAGCCAGCAATGTGCCCCTGCAGCAAAAGCAGCCAATGGACTCTTGGGCTGCATTGGGCAGAGCATAGCCAGCAGGTTAAGGGAGAGGATCCTTTGCTCTGCTCAGAGCTGGTGAGACACACCTGGAATGCTGAGTCCAGCTCTGGGGTCCCCAGTATGAGAGAGACATGGACTTATTTCTATGGGTCCAGCAAAATGTTATGAAGGTAGTTGAGAGACTGGAGGATCTGTCAGACAAGAAGAGGCTGAGGTTGCTGAGGCCACAGCCTGGAGAAAATGCTTCTGGGGAATCTCAACCATGTGCATGAGTAACTGAGGTAAAGATGTAAAAAAGTAAAGTAAAAGTAAAGATTTACGTAAGTAAAGACGAGGTAGCCAGATTCTTCTACAGTGATCCTAGCTCTTGTCCTGCAGGACAAGAGACAGTGGACACAAGATGAAGCACATGAAATTCCACTTAAACATAGGAGAAGCATTTCACTGTGAGGGTGACTGCACACTGGCAGAGGTTGCCTAGAGAAGCTGTGGAGTGTCCATCTCTGGATATATTCAAAGTCTGATGTGGCACAGTCCTGAGCAACCTTCTCTAACTGATCCTGCTCTGGCACAAGATGCACTATAGGGACGGGGTGATCTCCAGATGTTCCTTCCAGCTTCAATGATACAGTGATTCAGTATGTCTGGATGTAGAGAAACACCTTGTTCAGGGTGCCTAACTAGTAGATATGCCACCAATTCAAAGGAACAAAAATGATAATATGGAGGGAAAGTAGCAGACTATTTGGCTTGTTCTTGACTTGGTATTGGAAATGAAAATGTATTTGCAAGATAAAAAGGAAGTGTTTTTTAAAAAATTCTTGTAAAAAACTGAGTTGAACAAATACTTCATTGGAATCTAACAGCTTCAAAACATATTACTGTTGTAAAACCCATTGTTAACTTCCTGAGTGCTAGACAATTGTTTTCACTGGACTCATTAGTTTATTCTACCATTTTTCAAAATAGAAAGTAATAATGTTTCCATCCTTTGTAAATAAATTTCAGATCTGAATTATAAACCAAATGGGGATATTTATATTCTCTGCACTGACATATTTTTATTTATAAGGAATATGATGTGATTAAGAATATTAACGGCAAAAGATAGAAGAAAGTACTTAATACTCGATGCTTGCACCAACTTCTGTGTCACTGAAATTCAGACCTTTAGCATTAATCATTTTGATTCTGTTGAGAACCCGTTTATTTCATCACACCTAAAAAATCAAGGAGGCTAATAGGCAACTAATTAAATTTTAAGTCCCCATTCATTCTTCCACACAGCAGTGACTGCTGAATAACAGCAAAGGTGGTAGGAAGGAAGAGAATACGAATAGCTGTTTAATGAAAGCTATCTGTCCAAGCCAGAACAGATGTCGCTAAAGTCATGGCAAGCCAGACATTTCCGGCTCAGGTGCACGAAGAGATGCTTATGGACTGAAGTCAATGTGAAAAGTTTCCAATGCTGGGAATTTCAGTGGCAAACCTTTGCCTACAGAGTGGAATAAATGTGGAGAGAGAACCTTTTAACTTTAGTTCTGGAGGAAGGGACAGAGGTGTGGTTGCAGTGCTAAAGTATATTCTGTGCTGGTACTCTGAATGAGAAAAAAGCCCTCACTCAACTCCCTTGTGAATCTCTAAATGCAAGGATGTAGTTCTATGAGTTTATGTAACAAACTTCCAATGAAACTAGGTTAAATAAATCAGTGTTGATAATGTTTTTCTTTTGATCAAAATTTACGAGCTGCTTGGGAAAACTCACTTTCTACTTGTTTTCAGCCACATCTGTACCAGATTGTACGGAGGCTGAGGGAATCTGTACTTTTGTTTCAATGTATATTGCAACATTTTTATTGCATTCCACAGGTCCTCCAGTAAACGTTACTTGCAATATTTTTATCAACAGTTTTGGATCAGTCACAGAAACCACAATGGTAAGTGCTATGATGCCACTGGCAAGAGAACAACAATACTTAATATATGTCATGAACACAACCTGTCAATTTTTCTATTTATTGTTCAACTTGCAGGTCCTCCTGTAAATGTTACCTGCAACATATTTATCAACAGCTTTGGTTCAATAGCAGAAACTACAATGGTGAGTGGGACTGATCATTGAAGCCATCTTGTGAAGGAGTGGGATGTAATGTAGAGTAGAGATGCTCAGGATGTGGGGACATTTACTAAGTTATGAAGCTACTAAAAACCTACTAAAACATGAATAAAAATAAAATAAAATAAAATAAAATAAAATAAAATAAAATAAAATAAAATAAAGTAACAGCATAAATATAATATGTGCATATAATATATTTTATATATTATATTATATATATAATTAAATTACCTAACAAGTCTAAACACACCTACGTAGGGACTGAACCACAGTCTGTAGTGACTGTGATGGCAGCAAATCTAGGTGTGTGCAAACCTGCTTTTTCAGGTTTTGTTAGCTCTGAAGAGGCAGAGGAACAGCTGGAGCTTGGCTGTGGGTTTCCCTGCCAAGTGCACCATATTTGAGTGTGTTTTATACCACATGCTGAATTACCTGCTGATGCAGAAAATGGTCTTGCTTAACTGAGATAGATCTCTGTGAATTGCAGCCACATCAGTGACAGAAGTAAGTGCAAAACTTTTGTCAAATGACTAGAACATGTGGGTATAAGACTTAGGTATTTTGGGGTTAAATTAGTGCTAGGAAATGATGGGATTCCACCCGATTGAAATTTGTATTTTGTCTGAATGCAAAGAACACAGTCAAAAAAAGAGTAAGATTTTAATTTTAAAAATTGTAAAATATAGGATAAAAAAATCAAACAAAAAATGAAAATTAAAATTTTCATCTAACTTTTTTTTTTAGTTTAGAAGTCTACCAGTCTCTTTTTCCAATAGTTGCTAAGAATAATAATTTAAAAATTCTGATTCCATTTAAAAATATGCTGAGTTTTTTAATCTTTTCCAAAAGTGAGTAAAAAAGATCTGTTTTTTATTCAAGCCTACATACACGTGGGTTAATCCACAGAGATATTTTTGAAAGATTTATCATAATAATGTGATAAACCCATAATAATTATTAGGTGCTCATATCTATGGCACTTTTGAAGAAATTGCAATATAGCTTCACAGCTCTGTTTTCCAGAGATTCCTACACAGCATCCAGGTCTTTCTAGATTTGCTGAAGCCAGAGGCAATAAAGGTGCTTGGCTTCCTGTAGGACTGAGAACTTGGTAATTAATAATGAACTCTCTACCCACTTAAAGTAAACAAAAAAAGTAGCTTGTTTTATAAAATGGAATAGATGCTGCCTTGCAGGCATTGCATTATGAAGAGAACATCTTTAGCCTGACTTATGTATTTTGTTTAATATTAATTTAGATTCAATTCATGCTGTCATTTTAGTAAGTGGTGATTAAAGAATGTAGGAACACAGATCTTCTGCTCCTAAAGAATTTTATTTTAAAAACCAACCCTGTTATTTAATGTTTTCTAGAGATAAAAGGCAAGTTATTGATAGGCGAGGTTGCTTTTTTTAGCAGTGTGGGAAAGACTTTGCTATTAATGACAAGCTATAACATACAGAGCTAGAAAACAAACAGATAAGTTAATGCTTTAGACCACGTATCTGTAATATTAAAAAAATATAAAACTAAAATCAATTTAAAAATTACAGAGCTTATCTGGATGTAACATAATTATCAACAGACTTTATTTTCATTATTTTTGGAAAACATTAATTGTTTCCCTGTGCTTTAAGCATTCTGAGAGAATAGCTGTGAATGTAGCATTTTTACCCAGCCATGTCTGTTGATCCCAGTGTGTAGAGACATCAGCATAGCATTAAGTAGCAAAAATCCTGCACGTCACTAGCTTTACAAGATGGCATTCAATGAAAATATTTGCACGACCTAATGCTGATTGCATTGATTAGACTCCTTCATTGCTTTGATTAAATCCCCTCATTGCATTTTACCTTCTATCAAATATGTTAATGTGTACATATCCAATGTTCATTAACACATTTTGCTGAAAACAGCCAAACATTCAAGTAGATGAAAACTGAGGCTATTGGCTTTCTTATTTTGCTTTGTTCATTATATCTGCTAAAAGTGTGAAAAGATTTCTCTAAGATGCTGTTCAATTATTTGATATTGATTTTCTTAATGTTACTTCTTCAATGACAATTGTGACTAGTTTTAGGAGTCTGCTCTGAGAGGCAGACATCAATTACTGTTCTAACTACTTCGCCTTTCTGAAACAGATATAATCATGTGGTAAAATTGTTGGCGTCCCTTGTGATAAATAACAAGTTTATTTGATTCCTAGGAATTGTTTTTCCCTATAAAGTGTTCTTGATGGTTTTAACAGAAAACTAAATGATTCATTTAAAATCCTGGACTGCAAATTCAATAGAGACAGTTCTGTCTCAGAGGAGAGGAATGCTTAGTGAAACATTGTGCAGACACTGAAGGCACATTATCAGAATATAACTTGGACCATCTACAGAAGTTCATTGCAAACCTGGAAAATGAAAACTTGCTCAGAGAAGCTTTCAGTAGGAGAAATTAACACAGCACACATGATTACAGTCCCACACCTACTAAATGGAGTAAACCAGCTTCTCAGTGACGTTCTGAGGAGTAGTTTCTGTTCTTTGATTAGGACACACAGTACTATTCCTCCCTATGTGAAAGGGCAGCACAAATCCAGTGTCCAGCACACTCTTCTAAAAGCTAAAACCTTACATTAAGAAATAAAACAAGATTTTATGCTGATTCAGATGGATGAATTCCATAGAATCTTCATGAGTTTTATTCCCAAAGATCTAGAGAAACAAAATGCAGATGTAACTGTCTTTCTGCTCTGTAATGCACATATGGGACAGTATCCCAATAGATTAGTTTTCCTGCAAAAGAAATGTTTTTCTTCCCTATTAAATGACATATATATTATACCAAAATGAAAATAGTACAAAAAAAAAAAAAAGGCCAGAGTTGAGATGACATAGGCGAAAATTTTCTTTGATTTATTTGTCTTTAAGCCCTAACTTGCAAAGAAAGAGAAAAAAATGTTTCTGAATAAAGCAGTTATGAGAGTAAACTCTGTATCTATTTTTGGAAGTATTTACACATGCAGTATTCAGCAGAAAATTCTCTGTACAGCATGACTGCAGTTGAGTATCACAGATGAGTAATCTATATCAGCCTGGGCAGCATCCCAAAGAATTCAGATGTTCAGTGTTCCTAATGACCAGGATATTTTAGCTATCAGCTGTAGGAGAAGTTAAGAGTGGTTTGTACATTGACAAGCTAATTGTTAATTACAGAAATGACTGACTGTGAGGACATTATTATTGTTGTTATGCCCTATAATCAATGACTGACACTATGCAGCAGGTTCTCTGTCAGGGATTCAAACTCTAGTTGTGTTTTGAGTACTGATGTTAGCAGAAAAAAAATGCCATTTCTTAATTTTAAAAGCTTTGCTGTGGCTGGCTGTGTGATACTATCTCCCATTTAGAGAAAAAAACCCAACAACCCATAATCACAAATTAGTTTATTAGGTCCTGATTAATTCACACTTATACTTTTAACTAAACAAAAGACTCTTACTGAAGCCACTGGGGACACACTGCATGCTGATGCCCATAGGCAGCCAAGTGCTTTTCCTGTTGCATGGCCTCGGAGCAGGTCATCAAACAACTTCTTTTCAGTAAGCATTTATCTTTAGGACTTAACCCCTCCTATTCATGGAAGGCCAGCTAAGTCTGCTGCTTTGTTTCAGACTCCCAACTCAACTCCTGGGCAATCAGGGCTGTGGGGAGGGGAAACTGGGAGGAAAGCTCAGACCTAAGACAAGTGCTGGTTCAGAGAGAGAAAAGCAGCACTGAACAGGGCAGGGGCTCCCCTGCACTCCTCCTGCCACAGCAGGGCCTGGGACCAAAGGCATCCTGCACTTTGCTCTAGACAGTGAATATAGATTTAGATTTGGTGGAAAATTATATCTATCTACATTCCTCTAATACAAACTCAGTATGTCTGTGGATCAAGTCTCTAAATCTTCAGATAGAGCTACTAAATCTAATCAGATTAATATTCTTTCAGTATGTCTGTATTACTCTGACCTTATGGTTTGAGAACAGAGGAAAACTGTTTATCGGAGTTGCCTTGAGCTACTGCTGACACTGGTATTGCATCTGAGATTGAATCTTCAGGTCCACACTCCTTGTTCAGAGTGGTGATGCTGTCAGAAAGGATTTGCAGAGTAGATGTACTTGTGGTTGTGTAGGAATGCATTACTACAAGTCCACCCACTTCTGCCCTCAGGACCTTGCAAAATACACACTGTAGTCTGCCTCAACTCCATGTTGTTCTACCATTCTCAAGATAATTTTCCTTTGAAACATAGTACAGTGGTAACTCAGGAAAAGTAAATTCAAAATTCTGCACACGGTTCGGACTGACTGTGTAAACACACATCCCTCCAACTGCTTATACAGCAAGCATAGGAGGAAAAAGAATGCTGTTCTTGTGATGTGCATGTTATATTTACATTTTTACTTCTCATTAAAATACCTACACATATATATGCAAAGCCTATCAAACATAAAGGTTTTAATTCTGTTTCGCATCTAAGAACAAAGCTTGCAGAAGGAAAGTATTTCTAAATGTACTGGTGTGATGACTGGAAAATTTATGAAGGGACATATTGAAAAATATAGTGTAATCTTATAGGAACTATTTATGATTTTGGTATAATATATATTACCATATGCAATCTCTTCTACGAATAAAGATTTTTCAGACTGTTTTTTATTATCTAAATCACCAACCACTGAAGTTCATCAAAGCAGTTTTTTAGGTATTTCTGTATAATTTACTGGTCTGACTTATCTATGATTTCTGTGCCATGGGGGGAAAAAAATCCCTCTGTTTTCCACAGACTTCATTATATATCATATTACAATGAAGAATTAAAGGTGGTCTCACAACCAGTTGTAGCAATTTTATTCTATCAGCTCCTGCCTTCTTTTCTGCAGAATTAGAATCAGTGCATTCCTGGATTTATAGCTAAAGCTGTCCCATATAAACTCTGAGGCACAGATATGCTTAAAGATAAATATAAGCTTAAAGATACATTATAAACATAAGACACTCTTTGTTTCTAAGACCAAGAAATAAGGGACAGTATGATTATGGATGGTGTATCCTCACAAGATGTGATGACATTTTATAAGCTCAGTACTGCAAGTAGTTATCTGATATTTAAATGTCTGAAACAAGCTCATCATAAAAAGTACAATGACTTGTGAAAAACAGATACAGGCTTTTATAAGTGTCTTTAATAAATGCTATTTTGAGATCTCTCTCAGGTCTGTCTTGCTCTTATTAGTCAACATTCCTGTTTTGAATCACATCTACCTAAGAGCAAAATGAAAATTAAAAACAAAGAAAGAAAATTATTCACCTACTGAGATTGTAAAGCATCTTCCCATTGGATTCAAACTCTGTATCAGTTTGGATGTCAGAAATATTCTGTCAGGGCAGCAGCACACCTCACTACCACCCCACACAGCAACAGGGGCAAAAATTGGAGCTCGGAGGGGCTCACTCACAGAGTCTGCATATCGGGCAAGCTGCTTTCTGCAGCTCTGATCACAGTGAGAATATTTATCTACATTTCAAGGGTGATAAGTTCTTTTCTATGCAGTTCACCTACTGGACTAAAACCCAGTCAAGCTCATACATTTTCCTAGTCAAAAGAACAGTGTTGCCATTTTTAATGTACCACCGCTACCATAAAGCAAATCCTAAATGTTATGGCTTTGTTCCGTCTGCAGGATTTTTTGATAAAGCATTCCTTCAGAGAATATAATCAATATTATTAAATATTTTTCTTTTAGAGGAAGAGTACATGGTATTTATAAGAGAGTGTTCACAGACAAATTAAAAGTATTCATTTCAGAGAGATTAAGTTCTTATTTGCTGACTTGGGAAACCTGGGATAAGGAGAGTAAGCATTTGCTTCTTTCCATTCCCTGCAGAGAGTTTAGAACCTGAAAGCTCTTTTCACTCTCCCCTTTAATAACCAGTTCTTGACAGGTGTTAATGTTGATTCTAAATGAACCTCTATGTAATTGCTGCCTTTCCCAGTTATGATTAGCAGGCCACCAAGCAGAAGAATACAATCAGGGAGGAGTAAATGAAGGCACATACACAGAAACATACAGTAAATAGGAAAAGGAAACAAGTAGTAAATAAGAAGTAGTGATTTAATTTCTTCCATACAATTTTGGCTTCAGTGGAATTAAAACTATTAAAACTATTAAAATCTATTCATGAGTACATTAGACATAAATGACTTCCATACTGGAATTGAATCTTATTTAAATTGGTAATTTTAAAGAATCTTTGATGAAATTTTATATATTTAATTGCAATGCTTTTTGAATTCCCAATTGTCTCTCAGGCAATCCACAAAGTTTGAGAGTAGCATTTAATTGTGAAGATTGCAGTTAATACTTTTCCTTGTAACTGAAGGAATTTTGATTTGGAAAATGTACTGGTCGTGTTTGTTTGGTTCAATGCAGCATTTTGACAACTTTATTTTCGAATGAGAACTCTGATGTTCAAAGGATAACACAAGTGTTTGCTGTCATGCTGGTACTGCAGTAAGTCTAAGAACATAAAGCAAGCTAAAGTGGGATTCCAGTTTTGGTGGCTCAGTAACCTTTTTACATGACATTTCTATAGGACTACAGAGTGAACATTTTTTTGAGACAGCAGTGGAATGACTCACGTCTGGCTTACAGCGAATATCCTGATGATTCCCTGGATTTGGATCCCTCTATGTTGGATTCTATTTGGAAGCCAGATTTATTCTTTGCCAATGAGAAGGGAGCAAATTTCCATGATGTCACAACAGACAACAAGTTGCTGAGGATTTCTAAAACTGGAAAGGTGTTGTACAGTATCAGGTAAACCAGTTAATTTTCTTCTTTTTCTCTTCATTCTTTTCTTTCCCTCCCTGTTTTTCTGGATGCAATGTAGATTTTTTTTTTTTTTTATTGTCCCATGTGTGCAACCAAAATGAGACTTGGTAATAGCAGGGTAGAAGGAAAATTTGCCTATGTTTCTTTGTTAACATTTTACATTTTGTAAAATAGTCTCTAAGTGGCACAGCGGTACTTCTTGGTCTTGTTGAAAACTTGAGGCTGTCTAGAACTTTAATGGTACGCCTCAGTAATTCCCATTAACGTTAGCACAAATCACTCCTCTTGCAAAGAGTAAATCATTTCTTCATTAGTCTATGGGTTGCAGTTTAAAAGTAAAGGGGAATATTAATTTAAATGACTGCTCAACACTTAAAGTAAAAACATGCTTGAAATGCAATAAATTTGACAAGCAAGTCACTGGCTAATTGGATGTATCTAGTCACATTTTAAAAAACCACCTGGAACTATGGAAAGCATTTGTTTTTAATACTAGTGCACTGAAGCGTGTCATGTGACTAGATATAGCTGAATGAATAAACACTGACAAAATATTATTTGATATGACCTGATGCAATGGGACATAAGCAGAAAACCAAAATTGCATTCCAGAGGCATAAATAGTAGCAAACAACCTGCAGTATTCATCTGACATTCAGATTACTGTGAGCCATTAATTACTTAATAGGGATAGCCAAAGATGCAAAACACTCTATTATTGCTCTCAGAATTGTTTAAAATGAAGTAATTCCTGGAGTTTGTTTTCTTCCTGGGAATGCTTCTTGGCTTTTGCCTTTCTTGCATTGTGGAAAGTAAACACGATAGTATTTGTTTAACAGATTGTTTAGTGAATTTGTTCATCTGTAAAGCAGATTAGTTTAGAAGGCAGTTATTTCTGATGGGGTATTGTGGTTTTGACTACATTTTCATTAAGGAATTACTATTGATCCAGGCTCGGGACAGCTGTCTTCTTTAGGATGTTAAATAAAAATAAATATTAGCATGGAACTTCATCCACTTACATAATTCTTGTGGAAATTCCATGATAAGAGCCCACTAATATTTGGAGAGATGAAGTGGGGTTACTGAGCAGGGTTTCAAATTGCTTTACCTGAAGAGTTTGAGAAAAATAATAGGATACAAGGATGGTACCAGCAGCAGTAGAGTGATAAATATGCTGTCATTTACAAATATTTCCTGTTCCTCCCTGAGAAAGAAATGAACGCATCTGTTTGTTTCAATGACATCAGACACCATTTTATAGGAGGAGACAGTGCAGTTGGGTACTGTTCTGAATGCAGATGGATAGTTTTCCTGACATTTGCTCATACAGCAAAAGTGATATTTTGAGCTGCTGTATCACGTTGGTGAAATTCCCACACCTAAATGCAAATTAATTTGAAGCAGAGTAAGCAGTATTCCAAGAGAGCAATAAGCAAAGCTCATCACTTCTCATCTCTATGGCACAACAGTTACAGAGTAACCTGGCACATCTTACATGGCAAATAATTTTACACACACTTTACAGTGAAGAAAACTTTCTGGAGTATGGGAACTTGAAATCAGGAGCAATTAGAAATGCTTCTCTTTACTCTCTAGATACTGGGCTAGATACTTCTATGTCAGTTGCTTGTAGTTGTGCTATGCAGAAACAAGCAAGAGTATTTTAGTGATTGATTTCAGTACATTGTGAATGTTCACTACTGCACCAATAGCACCTTGCCTGTCGTTGTGATATTTAACATTTAGCATTTGGTGTGCTTTAACTGTTTAAAGCACTTCACAAATCCCTCTGGGATGTAGCAGGTTGGCTGTTTTGTTGTATTTCAAAATTTAACAAAATCAAGATCAAATTAATCTTGCATAAATACAAACCATTCTTTGCATAAATTGAGTTTAGAAGTGCTCCTGGTAATTAACGAAGCAAGGTGCGTGCTTTATACAGCAGTGGTATCCCTCTTCACTATATACTGCAAAATATGAATGTACACCATGCAGGAGGCTGAACTGGCTCTTAAATGGTCTCAGAAGCCAAAGCTGCCCTTTCTGCATGGAACTTGGAAAGTCACCTGGGACAACAGTTCATGGTCCATATTTTGCTAAAATGAGACATTTGCTCTAGGATATGGGTGCTCAGAAACATCATGAAAGGGTGAGTGAGGGTCTGGGCCATGCATCGTTCCACTGCAGTGCCTGGCTAAGGGAATTATCTCACCTTGTGGCAAGCATGAGGCTCTTTGTCCTTCTCTTGAATAGCTGGTCAAAGAAACAAGCCTAACACAGCACAGAATAGGCATAATGTAGATTTCCATCAGGGTTTGCCTTATAATAATCATGATGATCATGCTTGCAGATTCCTACAACTATATTCAATTCCCTGGGAGTTGTTAAAGAAAATAAAAAGTTGTTGATGGTTGATGTATCTGCCTCTGAATCATAACTTTAGGAATACAACCCCATTTTTATATGTTTGCTGCATGCTCAGGTGATTACCTTGATGCCTTTTTTGATCTCAGATAGCATGCTGTATACAGACTCAGGCTCTATAAGTAGGTAACTGGTCTGGACCCCTGGGTGCTGCAGGGAGAACTAGAGCCTTGTGGAGGGAACCCAGAACTACTTAGTACTGCAAATACATGCTATTGCCACTGGAGAAGTAGAAGCAGCTCGTAGAGGCACATGTATTTTGAGAACTCTGCAATTACAGCAAAGTTATATTCAGCAAGCAACTTCACTTTAGTCAAGATCAGTCTCAGTTCCACTCATATGTAACAACTGAAAAACTGTTAATAGCTGTAACTTTTATTTTAACGCACTCTGTAGAGAGCAGTCAACAAGAAATATTTGTAATAGCAGTGCTGAATAAATTAGTTTGTGCTTATATTTTATGCTGAAAAAACAATAAGAGTTCAATAATAACCTACACAGTGTCACCCCCTAGATACTTGTGACTCATCTGCTCCCAATCCTTGACTGACTTCTGCATAGACTGGATTTTGGAGGAGGTTCTGCACTTGGAAAGCCTTGCAGCACTGTGTCATGGTACCAAGAATGATGTTGCAGGCACTCACATTCTGTATGACACCTGCATTTTGCATTGCACACCCCACTGCACGAGCTTTATGTTCCAGGAACAAGGATCGTGTCTTCTCTGGGCCCCTGAGGACACCTGGGACACCAGGAAAATGCCTGATAAATAAAATAAACTCACAGAAGCCATTGTATTCTCTCCCAGCCATCCATTTGCGCTACCTGATTCCCACAGACTCATTTCAGGATGCCAGCCAGCTCAGAATATTAGCATCTGCTTAGAAGCTTATTTTAGCAAAGTGATAGAAAATGGTTTTATTTAAGGTTTGTGGGGTTTTTATGCATTAAATTACCTCCTTCTCTTTCTATTATTTTCAGTGCATCTCAGCCATATGAGATTGATACAGAAGGTGATATAATTCAACCATAATATTGATGCACAGCATTGAATCTAGCATATATTGGTCAGGAAAGCAAAGCATTGTAAATAATTTTTTATAAAATTATACATTTTATATACAGATATATATAATTTTTTTTTTTGCTGCTCCAGAAAACACTCTCAGTTGAGCTTTGCTCTGAATTGTAGTGCCAGTGTATTTAACCAGAAATAGTTACAAAGCAGATTACGACATATTTTTTTAAATATGAGAAGATTTTAGAATATGTTGCATAATTTGACAAGAGAGACACTTGGAATTCTAGGGAGGAGATCTGTGCAAATTCACAAATTACATTTCTTCCCCTATTTTTGCTATTCCTGTTCAAAGAGCAATTAATTACCTAGGAAGAATTTCCTCAAGTCTTTCAAAACATCTGTTTTTCTGTCTTTGTCTTCCCAGTGCCAGAACTGTTAGTTATGTAGACAATTAGTTCCTTGTGGTTTCAACTATTGACCTAGTTTTAATTGTAAATGTTACTATGGCTGAGGGCAGAGTGTCTGCTAGAAAGCCCTTCTGTGCTGTAGGGCACTAGAAAACAGAGAAGGCTCAAGCTGTTGGATTGCTCTGTTTGTGTAGCTGTTCTGGGAATGGTTTTCAGCCCTCCATTCCAAAATAAGTAGCTACAGGGGGAGCTGGTACATCCCAAAGCCCTCACCTGCTTATGCAAGCCTAGAGGAGTATCTGTGAGAACAGTTCATCTATTTGCAACGCTGCCTCCCACACCAGCAGCCTTACTTGGGAGTTCCAAAATCAACTCTTCCAAGTGTGGCCCTAGCAATGAGGGACAGCACTGAGCCAACTCCCTCCTGCACCCCCATGACCTCACACACCACTCGGTGTTAGATCAGGAGTTATGACTGCCATGTCCATCACATAGATCATCTGAGGTAATACACAGCACTTTCATAATCCAGCTTTTCTGAGAGAAACTTCTGTGTTTTGTAGTCTCCTCTGTACTCCTACTGTACTCTTTGCCTTATGGGAAAAGATAAGCAGATTAAGGAAATACATAGGAAATACCATACACTGCTGGTCCTTCTGCAACAGACTGCTCATGGCAAAAAGTTAACTATCCTGCTGAAATATATTGCTTTTAAATAAGATACAGTCTTGGATTTTTTTGCATGGCTACTATGCAATATGTTGCCATGTTACAGTGAAGTGACGTGTAAGTTTTCTAAAACAATTTTGGGATACAGACTTTATCAGCTAAATGATATTGATTATCTATTTATACCCATTATGTGTAAATCATCCATGACCCAGCACAGTCTTTCCTAGCAGAGAGGCAGAAAATCTTGTTCTACATCCCTGTGTGCATTCTGTGCTTTAATTTGATGACTTCAATTTTATTTTACAATGCAGTGTTGGGATTTAAGAGGATTTGGACTTTACCAGCAAAATTGTCTTTCCATGTGACAGATTGACAGAGGTGGGATCATGAAGACGTTTATCATGATTGACATGTCTGTTTGCTTGTTAAACTCCCACCTCACACAAACATATCTATTACCTCAGGTCCTATCAGAATAACACTGGTATTGACAAGGTGGTGATTTTCTCTGGGAAGTGAATGTCAATATTCACAGGGACATTTTCACTGAAGATTATTTCATTCTAGCATTGGCAAAAGTGTACAGTACCCCATTCTTACTGCCCTGACTCCAAAGGCATACAATATCTTCATATACCTCAAAGTAAATTTTCTACATTTAAACCAAACCAAAACATTGAAGAATAGTTAATGGAAATGCTAACTGAAATAGAGAACATCTAAAACATTTTGGTGTTTGACAGCTAATATGTACTGTGGGCTGAGGCCTTGCAGAGCTACAATCACTAAACTTTATTATGCTGCACAATGGTACTGGGACACAGATACTTCCCAAATCGTGGCTGTATTCTATGTGAATCCGGTGAATTTGACAAATTTATCTTCCCATAAGCATGATTACAATAATAACAATGCTTTCAGAAGCTAAAAAATTGCAGCCTTTTGTGGGACTAGCAGCCGTTCTCATTATGGCTGAATCCAATGTCCTTGGATTATCATTAGCTCCCTGTTTTTCACCCTTCCTTTCTCTTTCCTTTTTGCCCTTACTCCTGCCTCTCCTTCCAGCCCCACTCCAGCCCCTTCCTTCTGGGGCCTTTTAAATAAATGAACTCAAATTCTTCTCATCCTTTGGGGTTGTTTCCAAATACTCTCTTAACCACATCAGCCATTCCCTTCTCTCTCATTCCCTCCCAATCTACAAATTCAGCCTGAGGATCTAGCCCCAGGTTCCCAATACCCTTACTTTCCTGTTGTATCTGAAGTACTTGTTTTGCATAACAAATAATAAAATCTACTAAATAAATAATAAAGCCTAATGTGGGTACTTTGTTATGCAACTAACATAGCTAGTGTGAAAATCCCATTGATTATACTGCTTAAGAAAAGAATAATTTACATTTTAATGACACAAAATTAGTTGCTTTTCACTTCATAAGGCATTTAAAGCAAAGCAGGGATATGGGCATTATATCTGAGCACATACTGCCTCACTTCTTCCTCTAAAGCCACGCACATCCCCAGATGAGGTACGAGAGCACTGGAGGTAAATGAGTGTGAGGGGAGCTGCTAAGACTGAAGGACAGTGCTGCCAGAACAAATGGCTCTGAAATGGTCATAAATAAGCTCACAGAGGAAGTTAAAGTTTACAGCCATATACACCATGAATTCCTGCAACAATATTCCAACAGAAATAGGGACACACACTCTCAATACCATGAAATGAACTTTGATCATTTTTTAAATGGGTTGAGAGGACGTGACTCTGGGTGATAGCAGATGATCAAATTTGATGGCATGAAATGTCACATCTACAGCCCTATATTCCTGTGTCTCAATTAAGAGGAAGACTTTGTTCTAAGTAAAAAAGCTGGAAATGCTGGAGAGCAATTTGTATACATGAAGTTGATCTTGGCCGGCAGGATCAAAAATACTGGCAGGTGGCTACTTCTGGATATCTGTGCCAACGGGATGGTTGCACAGCCAACACATGTCTGTGTACCACCCTCCTTATGGCTACTGGTAATGCCTGTCCTTGACTGCTGGTGATTAATCACTTCATTTAACCATTGAACTTGCACTGGAGCAGTTAAAGGTTAGGTGCAAAATGATGTAAGTGAAGGAACCCTTCCTAAATGGCACAAAAAAGCATATTTTCCTAGAACATGGTCCCAGGGATAGAGGTCTTTTGCCAACTGGACTGAAATATATGGCTTAGAACAGAGATGTCATTATGCCAGGAGGAAAGCAACACCATACCAAACATACTGCAGGAAAACTAAGATAGAAAATGACAGAGAAATAAACAAAGGTGAAATACTGTTCCTCACATAAAGCAAACAGGTTGCTTAAAGAATTTAACTGTTATGTACAATCACACTAGAATTTAATTTCATAGATTTGTTTGAGCAATAATTGGAAAATCATTTGCTGGCAGCTCATGTGCTGGCATTGTATATCTGCAGACAGTGATTGCATTACAATGAGAAGTGGGATGCCTGAAATGAGAAATCCAGCACCCTGCCTTGTGCCAGCTCCTGTGTTGTTAAGCAGTACATGAAGCAAAGCAAAGCACTGGAGGGAATGAGAACATGCTCAGAAACAGCAGTACGTGGAACTCCAGCCTATAACTCACATTTTGCCATAGCAGAGAGGGTTCCACGTCTTCTCTAAGCTCGACTTCAGCTCATTCCCACCTGGCAGAAATTAAGCTGCAGAAAATGACAAATATTAGAGAGGAATTCCAGGACTACTCAAAAATAAGGAAAAAAACCCCATTCAGTTTGACTGTTCCATTTAACAGGACAAAGCCTGTAAACTGTAAAAATTACCAGAACTGGCATTCAAAATGATGAGTCAGGTCCCCAAAAAAATATTGAGATGGACTACAAAATGGAAAGACATTTCAAAGAAGAATGCCACTGGGATTTTTTTATTTTTTGTCTTCTGCTAAGTGATCAGTATGTGCGCCCTTCTTTCAGTCACCCAAGAGAGGGGGCTGGGAGGAATATAAAGAGATTTTAGATTCTCCTCCCTGTTTCAGTGTCACTAGCCTGAATGGCATTTGCTCCTGTGTCATGCAATGCTGTCATGGTTGCTGTGCAACTTCATCTTCCCTGCCAGTTTAATAGGGAACTTTGCCTGCTTGTGCTTAGGTAATATTTTAATGTTATTTCAGCAGCTAGAAGGATCAGGAGTTTAACCTTTCAAAGAAAAAACGTACCACTAAAATATCTAACTTTATTGTCAGCTTGGAGCTTTAAGAAAAATACCAGAAACTGCAAATTACAATAGCATCTTTAGATTTAACAATGCTGGAAAAAAGAAATCCCACTTGTCTCACTAAATCTAACACTGAGGGGTTTGCACATGTTATTCATCTTTTGATAAAAATGGCACATAGCCAATGCTACCAATGATCATACATGTGCTATTTATGTTTTGGTCTTTGCAACATAAAATCCTAGATTGTGAAATCTCTTGTCCCAGCAGCTGAGGTGCAGATGGGCGTAGTGTGAAAGAATGAAGGTATAAGAATAGTAACAAAATGTTATTTTTAACATGATGCCTACTCATGGTGAGGCATTTGTTACTTTGCATGCTAGTGAGGAGATAATCATGGCTTTTTTTGCAGATGGAAGGGATTTGTACCCTTATCTACAGGACTTTTTAAATTCTCAACAGTATGTCTATACGTAACAGGACTGATCCTAGTTATTTATCATTACAAAAAACTGTGAGGAGGCTGTTGTTCTGTAGTCTACTCACAGCCAACCTTTCTTGCAGAATAATGAATGAAAAACATACTCCCCTGTCATGATATGCCACATATTATGATCCCCAGGGCCCTTCTTCTTGTGGAACCAGTGTCCTCCTCTGGGATGAGATGTTACTGAGGTCAAGGGAAGCTTTGGGTGTCTTGCAAGACATCAGGCTAAGGAGTGATAGCTGCTTGTAAAGGAGTGGGTTAGAATACAGTTCAGTGGTTGCTGCAGACAAAGCAGTATGTCAAATCTCAATTAAAATTACATATTCTCTTAAATTTATTTTTTAAAAATTCCTGGATTATGTAATGTGTAAACGCAATTCCCTAAGTGTTCAACGCGACACTAGAAGTTCATTACTTCAGATTTATGTTGCAGTGCTGTAGTACTCTGAAGTGTTTTTGTTGCATTGTGAGATTATCAGAGAAGTGGTGTGATGGGTCAGGAGCCCCGGCATTCAAAACCTTGAACTGAAAGAATTAGACTGGAAATCATCTTGAGAATAATCTATTTTCAAACATTTTCATTCTATTGATTTTTTTTAAGTTCAAGATCCTTACCCTGTAGTGATGGTGCTGCTTTGGGGGTTAGTTGTCAAAGGCAGACTCAAGACTCAGTACCCTGAAACCAGGTGGGAGTGGCATTTGACAGGATTTGGTAAACAGGATAAGGAGGGGAAAGGGTGTGAGGACAGACCAGGAGGCAAAGGAAAATGTCTGGGTTCTGTGTCATGTGGGTGTCCCTGAGAAAGTTGTAGGGTAGATGGGCAGGCACAGGAGGCAGGCATTTGGCAGATAGAGGCAGGCATAGGAGAATATGAGGAAAATGTCTCCAGGATGGAGAAAGAACAGGATAAAAGCAGGAGTGGTCAAAGGATGAGTAGAAAACACAGTACCTCAGCCCCAGTACTGAGCTCAGGACCTGGCTGCATTGCACAGAAATACCTCTGAGCCCCCTTGGCTGCAGATGTGTGTCACCCCTCCACTGCCTTTTCCTTAGAGGGTGATGGATGGATGCAACAGCAGTGCCTGTACTGAGTTCTGCTGCTGGCTCATCTGGGTCCGTGGCTGCTCACACCAGGAGAAAATACTGACATTGCAAAACATCTTCAGGTATGAAAGATAACCAGCATGTGGGTTTCTGATTAAGCAGTCAGCCTATTTATTTTTTCCCATGAGATGCCTTATTCTGACTTCAGTAACAAGAGGCTACAGCCTAGAGGACCTTGCCTTCCTGCCTGCAGAAATTGGGGGAATGTAGACCTCTGAGTGATGCTGTAAGTGGATCCCTGGGGTGACCAGAAATTAAATATTTTGAGCAGAGCTGGGAAGAGAGACAGGCCCACAGGCCAAGTCTTAGTGATATCTCAGCACTTCATAATGAAACCAGGGGATGAAAGAGGGGAGTTTGAAATGTTGAGTGAAGAAATCCCAGCAGTGCCTGCTGCACTGTGAAGGCATTTAAAGTGTCAGGAAGAGGGTCCAAAACAATACAAAGAATGCTGTCCTGGAGTACTTGGATTGTAGACCTGTCTGTGCTACAGTGCTGCTCAGTGACATTTTATTTAATTACTTATTGGTTTTTGTCACCGTGGCAGCCAATTGTTCATTCTTTGTTTTGTGGCTCTGATTCTGTTCAGTTCATACTCTTATTTGCCTTATTCCAGGGTTTGATTCTTCCTTGGCTGTGAGGTGCATGAGAGAGCAGGGAGGGAAAGAAGAGAGCAGCTTTGCCTCTTCTCTGAGGCAGCTTGCTGTCCCTGGCACTTTGCCTGGTGTGCTGAGGCACTGGAGACGTGACTCCCTCCTGCTCCCTCATGAGCCCTCTCTGCTCAGCTGAAAAACACAACATGCTCAGCCCCAGAGCCTTCCGTGAGCCAGCTGTAACACCTGGGTCTGGCTGGCCTGGGGTGGAGGGTGCTCAGGTAATGGATGGCAAAACCAAGTCCCTGGTCAGCTTCTTCTTGCTTCAGTTTTACAGATGGTTCATAAAGCACTTCCCATCAGTGTTTTATGGCTCTCCACCACCAATCTGTTGTTTATGCATCTCAAATGCCTTGGTGGCGAGATGCCTGGAAAATAAAATAATTGTTCTGTAGCAGTTTGTTCTGTTTTATTAACGATTAAAGTATTCATCAGTGTAATTCCCCATTAAATTTGCTCTTTGCTCCAAACCTCCAGGGGCCCTTCTTAAATTTGCCAAGTGTGAGACATTCATTTTGCTGAAATATTTTCTGTCAGTGACACTGTTATTATCAGCAATGTGGGTAGCTATATCTAACATTTCCCTTTTATGACCCCATGTCCTTATTAACGTAGATATATAAGTAGTGATATGGCACCACAGTTTGGAAACATTCGCAGGCTCACAGTTTTACTGAGAAGGAGTCAGCTGCTATCAATTGACCCACCACCATGGACTTCAGTGGACCTATTTCAAATTCCAGCTGTTGAACATTTAGTATACAGTAAACTTGTTGAAAATCAGTGGATCTGTGGATGATACAAGGCTCTAACCACTCACTTCAACAATCTCATTACTCTTGGTAAAAGGGATTAGGGGCAAAGATGTTAATTCTGAATTGCTACTGTGCTGTGGTGATCAACAGGTAGAGATAAAATTGTAACTAACTATAAACGTGATGTCTTAAGATAGTCTCATCGACACAGTTAATAGAAATTATTTTTCACTTTTCAAGGTGATAAGAGAATAATTAAGTCTTTTTGAAAGACAACAATGATTAGGAAGAAAAAGTAGGACATTAGCTTTTTGTGGACCTTCAAAATGAGCATACATAATTTTCTCATCTCACCTTCAGGGAAAATAAATTGATATATCTACCTTATATCAATGGAGATAGATTATTTTTTTTCCTTCTGAGTCTTGAAAGCTGCAGCTGGGTGTATTTGCTTTCTCATAAATTTGGTATTAAAATAACAAGGGACTTTCCTGACCGGATATGTAGTCAAACCCCAGATTACTTGAATGTTTGGGGTGTAGAAAGGGATGAAGGAGAAAGGAAACAAAGTCAATGTGCAAGTCCACACCTGACAGTCGGTAAAATCCAAGGGATGAATAGCCCATGCCTACTTCAATGAATGCAAACAAAAGACATATTTACAATGGCTGCATTTGCATAAAGGCATGTTTGAAAAGAACTTAAAACATCAAAGTAATATTTAGAAGATGTCTGAAAGGAAGGGAGTTTGATATAGCAGTGTTTCAGGAAAGAGGCAGAGGAACTGGTTTGTTAATGCTGGGGATTACAACTTAATTAGCTCAATCTTTAATGCAGGAAATTACCTAGTAAAAATGAGACTAGTTAACAGTTGTAAGGACTTAAGATATTTAAATGAGGAAAGGACAGATTTCCAATGACACTTCTAAGTAACCTTTTTTCTCTAGATGACAATTTAATTTTTTAAGTATTTCTGCTATTTGGTCCAAAGGTTAAAAGCAAGCTTACTTCCTATGATGATGTTGTGAAGAGTACTGGGGACTTTCTTTCATCTCACTGCCACGTAAAAGTGATCTCTAATTTCCTGATACTGTCATCTTGTTTGCTGAAGACTGTGTCAAGATGAAAATACTGTGACTTTTTTTAGGTAGCCCACATGTAGACAACAGCAGTGATGTGAAATGTCATCTTGGATCTGGGTGAGACAATTTTGATCTCAGTTACCTAAATATTATCTTTTTGTCACAGTGATTTTATGGCTAGAAGCCCCAGCCAGGTGGTCCCCAAAACTACACATGGTGAAGAAATGGACTGAAAGACTTTGAATCAGTTGTATGTGCTAAGAACCACAAAATCATGGTGGGAGAAAGAATTTAGTCAAATATTTCTCTCTAGAGACCTCATATGTTTGTGGGACAACATTGTTTCAAGGTTATACTTCTGAACAGCTGACCTGTGGGTTCACTGAGGTAACTAAAAAATTACTGTCATTATACTGTGTTAATGTTTCAGTGTTCCTTCCAACTAGAAAGTCTTGTTACTGCCCTTCATAATAAAAAGGTAGAGATGAGGTGGTGTTTTGCATTCTTTGTTTCAGAGTAGCTATTTTTTTTTTGTGCTGAATGTAATCAGAAATAAAACCGTACATTTAAAATAGTATAAATATTAGGATTTTAAAAAAATACTGTTTATCAAAGCTCATTGTTTACAATTAGGTTATCCAAGTATCTTGGTTAGCTAAAAATGGTTTATTCTCATGCAAAAGAAGAAAAAAATAAAGAGACAGTCTTGAAATAGATTTAAATCAAATGTTAAAAGTTTAAATCAACTAAAAAGAAAAAAGAAACATTAAAAGTATTTCTATTTAAGTAAAGCTATGGTTTATCTGGGACAATAACAACTGAAAAATTAAAAGAGAAATATATTTTGTATGATTATGTTCCTTTAGGCTTCCTTTCTTCTATGCGTACTTCTTTAATGCAATGTGACTCTTTTACTGTAAAATGTTTTTTTTTTTCCTTCTTTTAGTGGCTAAGCAGTAAGAATGAAGGCTTGGAAATGGGACTCATTGTGCCAACAGAACAGAAGCACTCTGTTAAAATAAAACAAACATGGTTGTTGTTTCCTGGTTTTTTTTGTTTTTTTTTTTTCTTTTCCCAAAATAAAACTTCAAAGCATGTGTCCCTTGACCAGACGCTTCAGCTTTTGGATTACTTGGTTCAGTGTTGTACATAAAACATTCCCTGGTGCATTAGTGGAGAGCATGTTTTCCTGACCTGATGTCTTCTCTGCCTCTGCTCTGCTCAGCCCGGGCAGGCTGTGAGTGCCCAGTTTGCTCACACATTTTGTCTCCACAGCTCTCACGTGCTTAAAAGCTCAAAGGGGAGATGAGCCCACCCTTTAAGGTGTTAAGATTTGGTCTTCCTCCTTTGAACTCTAAGTATGGGGTTTTAGATGAAACCTGTAGATGTCTAACATATTTTTTTTCCCTCTAATTCTAGGCTTACTTTAACCTTGTCCTGTCCCATGGACTTGAAGAATTTTCCTATGGATGTACAGACATGTACAATGCAGCTAGAGAGCTGTGAGTGCCCAATTGTTTATCTAGCAAATAACAAGTATTTACCTTCACATTCAGTGATTAGATGGTATTTACATTATCACATTTGTGTGGTGAGATTCAGTATTCCTGTTTTGTAATGGAATTATGGTTATCACCATAACATGATGGTTGCCTGTATCTGCAGTGTTCCTGTTTTTTTCTCCCTCCTCCATCACTTTACCCATCAGAGTTGCATCACTTTCAGGGGTAAATACAACACTTCTTTGTGTGAGAAATTACTAAACCTCAGGAAAGTGAGGATAATTATTACATAGCCAGGGATGCACTATGTCCAGTTGAGTTAGGCTCTCTTTTGGAAAATGGAAGCAAAATACCTGATGAAGCAGAGGTCCTGTTAGTGACACCTAAGCTGGTGTGCTAAACACAGGCAGGTCATGGACTGGGGAACCAGCACACACCACAGCACTGCCTCAACCTGCCCAGGTAACAGTCAGGCAAACCCAGGAGTGGCTCAGACTGTGCCAGGTGCCAGTGATCATTCCCAGTATTCAGTAGGTACCATATCCCACCCTGTTCTTTGTTTATTTTTTTTTTAATTTTATTTATAGAAGAAAGGATTTAGCTGTATGGCTATGAACTGTGGGCTGCCTTTGTGCCCAGACAATCTTAAGACTGGTTTGGGCCAGCAAAATTAGTTTTTGGTGGCAAACCAGGGCAATACTTCAGAATGTAAGAGTGTTTACTTCTTGCTTTTAATAGAGAATGGTGTAGTTATAGCAACCGACAACTAAGAGGAAGCACACTATTGTTAATCAAACAGTTTGAAAATGTAACTGAGATAACACATATTGCAATAAAAGACATGCTTCTCAGACATAAGAACATTTGCTCTTTTCTGGTCAGTTGCTATGTAATGAACTCTGATTCCTTTATTGCAGTTGGGTACACCATGAATGATCTGATATTTGAGTGGCTAAGTGATGGACCTGTGCAAGTTGCAGAGGGTTTAACATTGCCACAGTTCATTTTAAAAGAAGATAAAGAACTTGGTTATTGCACAAAACATTACAACACTGGTGAGCAGTATTCTATTTTTTCTGTCAATTGTTCCCATGGTATCTATTGTCAATTTGTAATGGAAAAATATGGGTGAAATGAGAAAAAAAAAAAAAAGGAAATTAAAGTTTGATTCAGTCTCACTTATTTTTAAATCTGAATAGAAAGAAATTTTCTGTTATTTTTTAAAAGATTTAAAATTTTTCTTTAATTTCATTAAAGTATTCTAATGTCCTTAAATCATTGATGTGTTAATATTAAAAAACTGATAAAATATATTTTATATCCTTAAAAATGAAATATTTTAACAAACTAACTCTTTTATTAAATATTGATTAATCACTTTTAAAGTACTGATTTTTCTGAACCTAGTTTATTTCTCTAGTATATCAAATTGTCAATGAGGAAAAATACTAATTTTTCACCAGCTTTTACATGTAGTCTAATTTATGAGATGTAGCATGTGAAAAGACAACATTTTCATTGCTGATCTGAATAGTGTACAGAAATGGAATGCTGGGAAATTGTTTAATACTCAAAAGTTGTTTTTCTGTCATTTGCTGTTCAGGAGCTTGTAATGCTGTGTTTTCCAGAGAGGAGGAAACTCTGTTAAAATTTTGATTTAGCTGCTTGGAGTTTATTTAATGGGGACAGCATTTAGAGAACAGTTTTCTGGGTGCTTTCTGGGATTAAATATAATCCCTCTCATCTAAAATAGCTTTTTCATCATTTCAGCGTAAGAGCTGATCTGGTTGCATCAAATACATTTGTTTCATTCTATGAAATAATACAGTGTGAGAGGTTCTGCCTCTGCCAAAAATAATGTCATATTTGTTTCTCATGAAAATTGTTTGGTTTGATTTTTATAAATCCAGGCTCTCATTTTGGAGCCCAAAGTACCAAGGAAGGAAAACTTTGTGATTGGCACCCACACTACTATCTTCTCTGTAGTTTGCTCCTTCAGGTTTGGTGTGAAATTAAAATGTGGATGAAACTTATTACTCAGTCTAGTCCTAAACTCACTGTCCAGGCTGTGCCATAAAAGTCTGGAGAGCCTCTGACAGGGGGTGCTACTCATGCCATTGCTGCCACAGGTGGCCACTACACCCCTTACCTGTCCCCTTCTGTATGGGCAGACTGGACAGGAACAACTTCAGCCCAGGTCTCAGATCTGCCTTTCAAGTTACAGCTCACTCATTTTAGACCTTCTGAGCTGTCAGAGGATAGCATTCAGCCTCCACTCCTTTCTTTGGCAAACAGCCTCTGCACTCCCCTTTGTGTTAACTCTTGCACCCACCATTCAGCATTGTAGACCACCAGAAAAATACAGGGACATCACAAAAAAGAGCAAACAATCTAATTTGCCCTGAAAGGGTGAACAAGGAAAAATGCATCTTTATTCATTTTCCAACCAACAAAAAGGAGTCCTATGAAACCATTAGCATGACAGCTCAGGAATGAGAGGCTTTCCTGTAGTCTGCATGGAGTGAGAGCCCCCGCAGTACCTAACCCAGAGAAATATTGAGGGTATCACAGGGCGATTGCATTAGTAGCTGACAAGCTGTTACAGCTCAGGACTCTGCATCTCCAGCTGCACAACTAGGTCCACTGTCAGGCAATCTGAAACCCCTGTCCTCCAGGACTGCTGTGCAGCAGCTATCTGTTGTTTGAAGAATCACTCACCTCCCACAGAGATTGATTCAGGCTTCTTGGAGTCAGACTTTTAGCAAAATTCAAAGTAGACTTTGAATTGGTTCTGCTGTGAGACACAATCCACAGACAGAGACAAATGACATTAGCAGGATGAGAAGGAATGTGATCTACCCTGGACTATAAGAGTAGTAGTTACACAATTTGTCTGTTCAAAGATGATTGCTTAATCTCATGCTTCTAAAAGACCAAAATGCTGCCCCCTTTTAATACCTAAAATTGTATTTGACTAAAGTAAAAGCTCACTGAATTTTGGGAAAAGAAACATTACATTTTCTGGAGGTGAAACAATTCTGCTAATACTCATTTTATTAGTTAATATGGAGAACAGGGCACAGTATACTTCAGTGGTCCCGTGCTTCCCTCAAGTGGCTTGCAACAAGTGGCTGACTAATGTTTGTGTATCAGGATCTGCTTACAGTACTACTAGTATTATTAGGAAGCAGGCCACACATCTAACTTATGTTGAGAAAACAAGGTAAAATAATGTGCAAAAAGCATTTATGAAAGTAATTTCATATTCTAGGAAAGTTTACATGCATTGAAGTCAAGTTTCATTTGGAGCGTCAGATGGGATACTATTTAATCCAGATGTACATTCCTAGCCTGCTGATTGTCATTTTATCCTGGGTTTCTTTCTGGATCAACATGGATGCTGCTCCAGCCAGAGTTGCACTGGGTATCACTACAGTTTTGACAATGACCACACAAAGCTCAGGATCGAGAGCTTCCCTCCCAAAAGTAAGGAAATAATTTTGTACCACGAATTTGTTCTTAATAGGAAATGTTTGTGCTACTCTTCTAAATTTCAGAAAGGTCAGTGTAAATATGCATCTGGTTAAGGATACATGAGAAAGTGGTAACAGTGTGATGCTCAACTTGCAATACCCTTGCATTTGGATTAAAGAATGTTTCTGCTGTTTTGGTGGACGGTTGAATGGTGCAGCAGTATGAATTTTTAATGAGTTTCTACTAGTTTTGACACTTATTTTTGAGTGTTTAAAAACCAGATTTTTCTGAGGTATTTAGACATCTTACTGGATTTCTTTCAGACCGGGGACTTTAAAAACACTGGATGGTTAGGCTCATATACCTTGATGTTTCTAGATGTGGCACTTAGTCCAATGAATATATAACTATATCCCCAAAAATGTACATATAAAATACATGCATGTAACATATATACAAGTGAATGATTTCTTTAGAGAACCTTTTTAATGTGGAACTGCTGATGTCTTTGCTTCACAGCAGAATTTGTCCATATTCCACTCATTCAAGTGTCATCTGAAGACCTTCATCCTATCTACGCACAAAAATATCCTCATTCAAATTTTGTGGTCTTTTTAATCCTGGCCAGATGCTGTACATGAATTTACAGATTACAGACTGGATTCTCTGTTTAGTCAGGCTGACAGCTCTTTTCAGCATAGGCACAGCCAAAATGTTTCTGATAACCGCATTCCCAGCAGAATTTAATGTGCAAGCTCAGGTTCTATGTGATTTTCTGGAAGAGAGCTCAGAGGTAGGTAAGTTTACAGTAGTCTAAGGAGTTATGAGATATGATCCCTGAAGAGTTCTTTTCCAGTAGTCCAGCATCAAAGGGACTGGGATCATAGTATCAATGAAAAGCACAAATTTTTGAGGGTTTGTCTAGATCATGATCCATTCCAAGAAAGCAGTCTGTATATTGTGGTGCTTCACCCTCCGTATCACATTTTGTTTCATTCCGAATGTGCAAGTTGTTCAAGTGGAGGGCGACTTCAAAAATACAGGGGAACTCCAAAAAGTGCAGAGACTGTGTTACTCCTATGTCAGTAATGAGAAAGTATCACTGAAAAACCTGGTGAGTATGACATTTAGTTCAGCTTCACTTACACACTTGGAGATAACGCATAGTTTTCTATGCAAACTGGAAGCCTCTTATATATATTAATTCAGAATTTCAAATTGAAAATTTATTAAACATTTGTTTAGACAATTCGGTTGATATTACCAGTGAACAGTTTGAAAAGATAATCTTGACAAGAAGCATACAGGCTCTTTAAATAGCAAGTCTGGAATCACTGAAGACTGCATCTAGATGACACAACATTAATCCATCTGAAAAACATACGTGAAAGTTTCTTATAAATTATCTGGCTTGAGAAATACAGATAATACTATCACTGTGGTGGAGTTTCTCACCCACGTTTCCTACAGGGAAACAAACACTGACAAAAGGTTCTGCAGTGTTAGTATGCTCCAAATGTTAATGCTCCAGAAAATATTTTCATCATAGGCCTGTGATCCAGCTGAAATGTTTTTCCTTTTGCATTCTCTTGTGTTTGAGTAGAAAAGTATTTGCTGAGTGGAAGAAATGGGAAGAAGCTAAACATGTTGACTGTGATATGCTGGTTATCAGAAAGGTTCTACTCCAACCCCAAGATTAAGTATTTATCTCATCAGCTGTCAGTGAACAGTGGTGCTCTACCCATACTCCATCTTCTCCTATTCTGCTGTGTGTCTTTGCCAGAAACCAGGCACTAAGAAAAGTATCTCACCAGAAAGCCCAGTACACTATTTCAGTCAGGCTGCACCTGGCTGTTGCATTTTCTCTGTGTAATTCATTTGAGATCTATCTTATAGCTTTGATCCCTATATGTTAGTTAATCCTTGTGGGGGCTTTTGAAGGTGTGTCAGTTGATTTAAAAATGTGGTTGTAAGTAAATGCCAGCATTCCAGCCAGCTGACTCCCACCCTGCATGAGTCAGGTGCTCGGAGAAACATGGGCACCATTCAGGTCCTGAATCACCAGTACCTGATTCCTTATACATAGAACCAAGGTTTTTTTGCTATTGCTGTTCCAGGCACTTAGCTATTTTAAAACCCCATCTGTAACTTAATATCAAAATTGTATTTATTAATAAAATCTGTCCAGCTGAAATGTACTTAGAAATAGAAGTATGAAGGGAATTGAATCGAATCAGTGTCAGAGCTGAAGTCTCAAAATCCCTCTTTAAAAATAATGGTTTTCTAAGTTCTGTCTACATATTGCCAAGACACAGGAAGTTGGGCTGCCAATGACACATCCATTTAAAAGTTGCTCCAAGCATGAATGTCTAACAGAATAAGATACTTCACAAGAGTTATTTTTGCAGGAGAACTGAAAAAACAGACGTAACTTTGCCTTGTGGAAGCAGCCTAGGACTGAATACCAGAGCTATAATTTCCTCATCCTTCTTTGTGTCCTGTTCTTAGTAATACAGATTTATGCAATTTAACTTTAGTTTACCCAGTTTCCTGCCAAGATTTTCTTTCTATTCTCTATTTTAATAGAGCTTTACCACAGAAACAAGAAACTATCAAAACTTGCCAACTTTAAAGGGAATAATATCTTTATCTAGAGAAAGGCAAGAAAGAATTATGGTAAAATTTCTTAGGTTTTTTTGGCTGTTTCCAAGTTACTATCTAAATGACTAAAGTGCTACTGTTTAGAAGTCATTACCTACATATTGTTCCCAACCCTGGTGCAAGATAACACGACAATGTTCTGTTTGCTTAGAATTGCTCTTTTCCATATTAATAACTAATATTCATTTCCATACACGGATCTCATAATAGCAGGTCATGACCACACAGACATTAGGCACTCAGCTGTTGAAAATTAAACATAAGATTGAGATTGCTGAAATGAAAAGAAAGGAAAATGAAAAGAAAGGAAAAAAATGAAATTAATTCAACCTGAAGGTCAGATTTGCTGCATAGAAGTATCTATAATGCACTCTTCTCAATGAAATACATATCATTGGTGAATTTTGATGTATTTCTGTGGAATTACTACATTTGGAGTATTTTGTAATTCCATTTTAAGAATATAGGGTGAAATTCCAATAGCAGCAGCACAGTAATAAAGAAATCCGTATACTTTGTTCCCTTATTCTTCTGCGAAGTCAATTTCTTTCTTACCAAAGGCAAGAGTAGACTGAGACAGATTACATTACAGCAAAGCTACTATTCTAGGACACGTGACCTGCAGTGCCCCTTTCAGAAAGCAGGAAAGTTCTCTTCTGACGCTAGCCCACCAGGCTAGCTCTTTAGAGCACTGTGCCAGGTGTGGGGAACTGACCCAGAGCAGGATTTCCTGTGGGCAGCACCTGTAGAACTAGTCGCTCCTTAGCATGGCTCATAGCCAGGGCTGCACAAAGAAAGCAAGGGAGGCTTTCAGCTTCTGAGGCGCCAAAAGGTTCCATAGAGTTGGAAGGTTCAGGGGTAAAGAGCCCTGAGCACAGTTGTGCCTGGGATTAAATACGGGGGCAGATCAGGGTGGGTGCAAACAACCGACCAATGAGGGATCCTTAGGGAGGAGTGGAGGGCGGGGTCTGGCAGGGATACAACCAATGAGGGAAGGGGAGAAGAAAGGGTCACATGGACCAATGGGGCATCGAGTAATGGGATTCCAAAGGGATGGAACAACCTGGGATTGGCCCAGGGTAATATTGACAAAGAATGTACTGGAACAAGGGGCGGAGTTACAATGCTGGACAGGGAATGTACTGGAACAAGGGGCAGGGTTACAGTGATGGACAGGGAATGTACCAGAACAAGGGGCAGGGTTACAGTGATGGACAGGGAATGTACCAGAACAAGGGGCGGGGTTACAATGATGGACAGGGAATGTACTGGAACAAGGGGCGGGGTTACAATGATGGACAGGGAATGTACTGGATCAAGGGGCAGGGTTACAACAATGGAGAGGGAAAGAGAAAGGGTTGGAACAAGGGGTGGGAATGTCAAACAAGGTAGTTTCAGGGCTCAATACAACTTGGGGACAAGCCAGCTGGGGACAACATAGGAGTACATGGGAACAAACCTTTATAACAATAAACTGAACAAAATAAGCATGCACCTCAGCACTCTTCCTCCAAAATTTTAGCATGAAAGGAACAGTAATGCACTGTGAAATAATGACTTTCTGTTTAGGGAGTATCTGCAGAGAAATATTCACCATGGTGCCAAACTCTTTAAAAGTGATGAAATTATTTTGTGTAGAAGACTTGTGAGGGGTCCTGTAACCAGGATTGTCCTAGTTGGATGTGTTGGGGGGTGGTAAAGAACTCATCCAGAAAGACGGGATGGATTTTCCTGCTTCCAGTTTGACTAATCTATCACTGAGGTGCCCAGGAGTGGTGATCCAAAATAGTAGGATTCCTATGGTCAGTTCCTCTTCCCACATGTTCGTGTATATAAGTCTTACCCCCATCTGATACTCTTATGTCTGAATTCCTCTGGGCACGTCATCACTTTCTACTTAGAAACTCCATCTGGGGAAAGTTTGTGCATTACCCAATGCTGCACCAGTGGCTCTTGCTGATCAGCCAGCTGAGCAGGAATCTTGTCTGCTAGCTGAGTGAGCACTGTGACCACACAGCCACAGTGAAACCTCCATGAAACCCTGAGCTTTCTGTGTGAGTCCTGTGCATGAGCCAGGGACATCACTTGCACTGGGCTGTGCTAGGTTTTACCTCTACAGAGAAACTCCAGGGTGCGCCAGTTATGAACCTGATGTGACCTACTGTACATCCATGTGCTGCAGGGCCCAGCACACGCTTCCTATGGAAGTACCAGACCCACGGACCCAGAGGGCCCTAAGCATCCATCAAAACAGGGACTGAGGATTGTCTGGGCACCACAAGGGACACCTGGACATCTGTCTTTACTTACAGTGCCAGATGTGTATGAGCTGGGGAAGTAAAGCAGGGGGGAATTCACAGTCCGGTAGTGCAGAATTGTTAAGAGGTGTTAAAAAATGTTATTTTCTTCAGAGCCTTGAAGCACCGTTTTCTTGCTATTCTTTTTACTTGTAAATGGCTCTCCTGTTGAATCAACAGAATAAAAAGTTTGAAAGGATTTTCAAAAGAGGCATTTGAAAGAATAATGAGCTCTCTGCTGTGCTAGTTGTGTATTTTTCAGACTGCTTTCTTCTTAAAACACTTACATAAACCAAACCTTAGCAACAGTGGTCCAAGAAAATTAGTTACTTTTAATGTCATAAAGCAAAACATTTCAGGGTATTTTAAGTTGAGTAATATCAACTGTATTTTACACAGTTGCATAGCATTCATATTGCGCTGCTTTAATGCACAGTGCTTAATGAATGCATTTTCTGTCCCCAGGGAACAATCTGTGCAGGAAAAAAGTCCCTTTCAAAGCTCACCAAAACTTCTGGGAGTCCTTTAATTCACTTTATTTTGCTTTAAATCACTACATATATTATCAAATGCAATAAAAGCAATGGTACAGAGACTTGCAAAACCAAAGCCAAAGAAGTCTATTCGCTTTGGCAGTTATTGACTGTTTTTCTGTGTCATCAGCTATCCCTTGCAAATTTTGAGACTTTTACAGATTCTTTGGCTTCTGGCAGGCCAATCTCCTTTATTTGAATGCCAGAAGCTATAAAATAAAGAAGATACAAGAATATGGCACTTTTGATTTGTTTTTGGTTTGATTTTTTTGTTGATATTTTTAAATTAATGTTAAAATAATACCACAGTAAAAGAAAAAAAAGAGGAACAATACCAATAAGGACAAAGGAATAGATGCTGTTGTCAGTGATGATTTTGTTTTGTGTACATTTGTTTTCATAGGAAGTAAAACACCAAAGGTGATCACTTTTTCATGAGCAAAGCACAGAGATGACACATTATGGTATAAAAGCAATAATGAAGTAACTTGGAATGGAGGAAATTTTTTGACAAATTACTTTTAGTCTAGTCTCAGGATCTGAAGAAGAAATATGGAAGTAATTTGGCTATCATGAGATTTGTTAATTGGCACTTGGATTATGTGGGTGTCTGAGTATTTTGCACACTGATTAAGTGATTGAGACAACCCTATATTTACAAGCTATTTACAAATTCCTGTTGGAGACCTAATGGTCCTAAACCTTGATACTTTAATGTGTCTGGTCAGCATCACGTATTTATGTGTCCTGATAGTGTTACTGTAAACAAACTTCCACTTTTAAAAAAATCGTTCAGGACCCTTGAGTATTTTATTGGTTGCCAGTTTTCTAAAAGAGTGAAAGAGGGTATCCTGTCCAAACTCTTGGGAAGTCAGGCTGCATTGTCAGGTAGCCATGAGGAGCTACCCTTCAGTCATGTGGTAACATGGATATGTTTTAGGACTCACCTGTTTTGTTAATTTCCAGCATTCTTATATAACTTTCTTTTCTGTTCACATTGTAGTTTTCACATACAACATATATTCTTTCTTTTACTAATATTTAAAGATCTTGAAACCTACTTTAACTCTTTTTTTTTTAAGGGAGTAGGGGTTGTCAAAGCTAGATACAATGAATTTTTGTATTGAGACAGTATTTCCAATAACCATTGGTATATTCCACACAGTATTTGAATCTGGGTAGATTAGAATCTGAATAGAAATCCGTTCTACTCTATATGATGAAGGAAATCACCTAGACTGAACCTAATTTTCAACAAAAAAAGTCTGTAAGTAACAAAAGCTTTTAAGCAAGTGAACATTTCTGTCACTTATTGAAACATTTAAACGGGTACAAACTGATTGTGACTAAATATAGACTTCTGTGTGTAATAAACAGTCCTACAAAATGCTTTAAAATTTTTTTCCTGACAAGTAGTTTATAAGCACCTACTCATAACTTTTAGTTCAGGAAAGGTGTTTTCTGGTTCTGCTCTACAAATTTTCATATTCCATTTCTTTAGTCTTACCTCTTCTCCCTTTAATTATGTTTTCTCAGTAGTGGTTTTGAGGCAGTATATGAATCCGTGTGTCCTTGAGGGCAGGAGATTGTTTGAATGGCAGTGGGAGATGTGGTACATGCATCAGATGATATGTGGAGTACCAGGGAGAACTTCCCAGCCACTACAAATATTTATAGCACTGTGGCCATGTTAATTAGGTCCGCTTGAAAATACATCCTTGGCCCCGATTAAAAGAATCTGTGGTCCCCAGAAACTTCACTGCTACTTCCAGAGACAGCACCGGGTCTTGTTAAAGACACTTTCTTTCCTTGCAAATTTTTCACCTTTGAGATCTAGGTAGATACAGAGCTAGCCTGTGCAGTTACAACTTCACTGGGAGCAGAAGTCTCAATTAAAATGATGTTGGATGAGCTTTGGCACAGTTATATGTGCTGTGATCGTGCAACCATAATAGGACGAATTCTTTTTCTTCCATTCCATGACTGTTCTAGTTCTATAAAACTGGAGTCTTCCGTATTCTGCATAGGTAAGAAGACAAAACGCAGCAGAATCCATGCTACTTGTGAGAAAAGCAGGAGGAAGAATGAAATAAAAGTTAAACACAGCACCTAAATCCGATGTTAGAAATTGTCTCATTATTCTGTTGAGTTTGGCTGCTGATATTGGTACCCTGGACAATCTTTGGGTCTTACAATGGCTGTGTGTGGATTCTAGTGTTCCTCTTTGTCCTTTGTTCTATGCAAAACTGACTGATGACATATGTCTGGTATGTTGTCTGATTAATACCAATACATTAGGATCTATAGCAGATTCTACTCTATGAAAGTGAAAAATGAGTGGGTAAATCGGTCACCTTTTCCACTGTACTCATCTAAACTTCAAAGTTTACTTTTCTGCATAGTGAAGAGAGTGGTATTTACTGTACAACAAAAACAGTAGTTGCTGTCATGTGTGACAGCTAAAAATACACAATAAAATGTGTCTGAATACCTCTGGGATGTAGTTTGAGTACTCCTGGCACTTCCTCAGCAGGTTTTATAATGCATTCATCTGGGAGGACTAGCATTCAGCAGAGCCTATTTCAAGCATCAAAGAAGGGTTGAAGTTATTGTGCACACCAGTCTGCTGATTGTTTCATAAACCTGGCACGATACTGGAACCTTCAGCTTCATTGTCACACCCTTCAGGACTTTCTGGTGGCTTTTAGTGTCTCTCTGAGGGGTGCCTTGTGCTGCTATTTCACAGGCACAAGCACTGCAAACCCGCTCTGAAGCAATGACGTACTCTGTTGTGGCTCATTCATTTCAAGTAATTGCAAGACTTGACTCTATTAGATCATCTAGAACTATTACTTATGAATATATTCTGTTAATATTTCATTTGAAATAATGTTGATGGGACCCCCTGGAGTCTTCAAAAACCATTTTCATTTGCAGTTTACTTCAAGGCTGCTGCCTTCCAGTCTGAATACTAGTGCTCACGGCATGTGGCTGCTGAAGCAGCTGGGCCATTGACATGTTACTCTCAAAAGTTGTCTTTGAGTGACAATGGAACCATTTGAATTCTGTTACTTCAATGACAGGACTTTATTTTCCCTTTGGGAAACACTTTCATTGGAAAAAAGAATTGCTTGTTGATATTGATACCTAAAAATATTAACTCCTTTTTCTCCTCTCCCTCTTCCCTGCAAGGAAAACAATTTACAGAGGGAAACAATTTACTTTTTCATGGATGCATCAAACAAACTTCTGCATGAACAGGAACTAAATGACTCTGTGTCTTGTTTTAACATATCCGTGTTACCACAAAACTACAACTTTAATTCACCAATAGTGTGGCAAAGTAATCTTTGCTGAAGTAAGATCAGCTTTGGAAATTAAACAATTCTAAACTAAATATTGGCAAGAAAATGATGTAATTTTGGTTTGTAAGGCATGGTCAGGCATTCTAGAATGTGTCATTATTCACAAACTCTTGTATTAAAGTTTTAAACTGTGATGAAATAGTGCCTTTTTCTTATCTCCTCTTCCTTGAAGCTTGGAGTTAATTGAGATATCTTGTCTCAAAGAGAAGGGAACATAAGAATAAAAAGCTTTGATCCTCAGTAACTTCTATCTGGTGTTAGGCTGCCCTGCCTTTGAGAAAAAGACATAGTGTGCTGTCTTTCCTCCTTCTACCAAAGGTTAAGGCTCTGGAGAACGAAGCCAGAGCTTTCAGTACATCTAGAGAGGAACATAATGACTAAGTCACAGCAGAAAATACAAGTTGAGAAAAAGGGAAAGCACATAACAAATGTTGCTTGGATTAATGATTCATAGAAAAGATAGTACAATTATGTTACAAATAGTTATTGAGAATGACAATATTATAAGGAGAATATATCAGCATTTGTCACTTATTGGAGAAACCTTATCTGTTGTAAGGCTGTCTTACTGAGAAACTAAAAATTGCCTTGAGTTACTTAATTGATACAAATTATTTCATTTTCTGTCTCTTTTCTTGAGAAGGGCGTTTTTCTTTGTGTGTGTAATGGCAATTGAAACACTTTATTGATCCATTTGTACTAAAATTTTGTTAATTTTTGTTAACAGTTCTACTTTTTAAAATTATCTGTGGTCAGGAGGTATCGATGTACATCTATTCCTTAAGGGATGATCATCTTGAAAATATCACTTAATTTCTGAGGGAACCATATAGATTGATTATAACAATGAGAGTACCACCCTCCTGGACCACACCACTTTATGCTTAAGTGTGCTCTGCTCATAAAAAAATGACTTAAAAACATTTTGATTTTCCATAGAACTGACAAAGAAAATATGAAAAATTAAGAAAGTGAAGCAGCCCAAATGTCAGGATTAGAATGAAAGCTCTTTAGAGTTAGATGCTCTGTTCTGTTTCTTTTTCTAATTCAAACAATAAAGATACTCACTTGCTTTTTAAAGGAAGCTGTAGTTGTCTGACATGATCTATTTTATGAGTTTGATGGCTGCATTTTGCTCTCTCCTGAATCTTCTAGAACAAACAGAATCTGCTTAGAATGAAAACAAAATCCTGCCACTGGGAATGATGTGACTTAAAGCATTTAGATGCTCAGGCTTTACTGCTGCCCTTAGTTTTACCAGGACTCCCCAAAGTCAAGGAGAGCAGAGTTATGCTGCAAAAATAGCACAGATCAATTAATTTATGCATGTATCTATGCCTGGATATAAAAACAAACAAACAAAACCCAAACAAGCAAACAAACAAACAAAACAAACCAACCACAATACAGTTTTTGTGTATCTTAAAAAATATAAAGTACCACTCTAGGAAGCAATGTGGTCTCTTTTTTTTTTTTTTTTTTGGTATCTCATTTTCCTTACCTACCCCATCTAGTGAGGGGGAAGAAAAATGCATAATTATTCTCTTAATTGGTTAATTATTCCTTCTGAAGTTGGTTCATTTGTCATGTTTTAGTAATGGTGTAGTGTTGATTTTAATTAGGTATGGTTGGGGATTTTTGGTAAATAAGAAATGAGAATTTTTTTCCCTAGCAATTTTCTAATGCCCTGTTAAGATCAGGATAAATGGCATTGCTCATGCTAGAGGTGTTATGTGTGAACAATAACATAACACTTTTTATGTTCCACACAACTGGAACAGACTGGAACTGTCTTCGTTGGCTGGAACAGGAGACAGATGTTTCACGAGTTAAAAATATGTGTACTACACATCCTTCCATGAAAGACCTGTAGCCTGGCAAATTATTTCAAGGTGAATTGTTTAAAGGTAAATTCTCTTGGTGAGTGTAGTAATAAGAGTTGATTAGCTTCTTACATTAATGAGGTTTCAGTAAAAGCTTTTCCCAAATTGAAAGACATATCTAATTAAAGGCTGTGTTTTGCCTGAATACGGGACCTGCACTTCATGGCAGTTCATCTGGCCAGTTTCATTCATGATTTCTGTGACTAGACTGACTTCCTCCAGGTGTACTTCCCTCTTAGTTAAAGCAAGGTGTTTTCAACAGCAGCTGTTGAGCACAGTAGAGTTCAAAACCATCTTACCCAGCTCCTCTGTCTGCTATCTTTGAAAGAGACTTTAAAAAGACATCCTTGGCACTGCTGGCTGTTGTTCTTGTTGTGATCTTTTCCTATTTATACTCTTTTGAGATGTTCTTCTAAAGAAAAGGTAAGTGAAAATCACCCTGAAGAGAGAATGAAAGTGAATTTTCAGATATGCTATCTTCAGCTAAGAATGAATTCTGCAGTTTACAGCTAAAATCAAATAAATAGTTCGTCCCTTCTCCTCTTTGTGCAGTTCACATTGCATTAGATCTGTGACAAACACTTTGGGGGGAGTCAGGTATTTTCTCTGAGGAGCTGCTTTTTGCAAAACACGTGTATCTCTGTTGAAGCTATTAAAAGGATACTTTAGCATTATCTTTTCATTTACTGGAAAAAATTCCCAAATAATTTCTGTTGACTTCCAGCCACCACTGTCTGACTTCTCCAAAACATCTTTTAGTAGTATTATTATTATTACTACTATTATTATTATTATTATTATTATTATTGAAATGCCTTGATACCTGGAAATCAAAAGTTAATCAGTCTAAAAATAGCTGAAAAGTTTGACATGAAAATGGAAATTAGAGAAATTATTCAACTGACATTATTTATAGCCCCCATTATTGTGGTTTGTGATTTTTTTTTACGTTTTCATTTTTTATTCTAATTTAGAAGACGTTTCTGAAATGTCAAAAATCATGAGAGAAGGGAAAAATCATATCCTACTCAGATCTAACATTTCCTGAGATACTGGTAGGAACTTTTCAAGCATGAATAATACTAAAAGTTCAGAGAAAAACTGCTCTAATTAACTTACACAATCTTACAACACAAGATCAAGTTCAGGCAAACACTGAGAAGATAATAATACCAAACTGCCTTGCATTGAGCTCCAGCCATGCTCATTGCAGCCAGCATATGAAGCTTCAAGTCACTGGGGCATAGTTTAGCCTCTTTGAATTCTGACGTGGCTTAGTGTCATGTAGAAATAATTTTTCAGCTCCAGAAGGGACAATATGACTTTCCAGAATAACATTATTTTTTTGCATCCAATTTCTGCTACAGTTGTGTTCTATAGATACTCTGTATTTGGCTTAAGCTTGTCTTGAAAGTGTGCAGTCTTCTTCTGAAAATGGAGTTTGGAATTTTGTTTCAGAAACTACCCAGGCACACTTTTAAAGGGAAGTGTTTTTTTAGGGCAGGATTATTTGGCTTTATGTTCCAGCCAGTGTTCCTTGCTATGCAATTCTTCTTTGGTCTACAAATGCTGTCCAGACCCAGTGTCATCTCATTCAAGAACTCCTATGATGAAACCAAGTGACCTTTTGAACTTTTTTTTGTACATATTGAGCTTCTTTTGTCTCTCACTCATTCAATGTCTCTGTCAGCCTTCAATCTTTTATCTTTCTCACTGTTCCAATATAATCTTTTAAAATATAGCAACCACAACTACGCTACCGTGGAAACTCTTGATATAGCTTTCTTCTTCCTTCTCCTCCTCCTCCTCTGTTCTGTTTATAGTCTCAGTAGTCATATTCATCTTTTCCCCACAGCTTTTCAGAGCTGATGCTCCATTGCCAGTCCCTTTCTGTACCTCTTTAAATAAAAATGGAAAATTTTGATTAAAATTAGTTGTAACTTAGAAGGAGTATCAGACAGGGTTGTAAAAACATGGTAGTTTATATTCATTTTAGCCTCTTAAATAGAAGTAGAGTCTAGGGCAGCTGGGAAAAGTGTGATTGCCTGAGAGCCTCCCAGGTCCCAGCCAGACAAACAAGTGATGGTTTGGGTATATGGGGGAGGTGAAGTCAGAATTTTTAAAAAGTCTTTGTATCATCAAATGGGAACAATGTGGATTTTTATGGAACATATAAATGCACGGGTTTCTTTAATTGTAAGACAGAAGAGTTCCAATGACAACATTAATCTGAGAGAGAAAAAGCTCTTCATGAGCAAAGTGGATAGGCAATAATTTCTAATACCAATTAAAGTGAATAAGACAATGTTAAAAATAGTAAAAAATTCAAAATGTAGAACTCCTTTAGGATTAGAGGAGCTGTACCAATGAAACAAGTCACTTGTTCATCCATGCAAGATAAAAAGGAAAGAGAAAAACCTGTTTAACAGATGGGGCAGGGTGAAGAGAGGAAGAAATACATAACAAGACCTTTAATAGCTTAAAATCAACTAGAGATGTACATCACTAGTGATGTTGAGGCCTCACATCAAATCTTGTGTTCAGTTTTGGGCCCCTCACTACAAGAAGGACATTGAGGTGCTGCAGCATGTCTAGGGAAAGAGCTGGGGAAGGGTCTGGAGAACAAGTCTGTTGTGGAGCAGCCGAGGGAGCTGGGGGTATTTAGTCTGGAGAAAAAGAGGCTGGGCTGGGTCCCTGTTGCTCTCTGCAGCTGCCTGAAAGGAGGCTGCAGCCAGGTGGGCCAGCCTCTTTTCCCAGGTGACAAGCAAAGGGACAAGAGGAAATGACCACAAGGTGCACCAAGGGAGGTCTAGATTAGATATTAGGAAAGGTGCTTGCCACAGAAAGGGTTGGAAAGCTTTGGAACAGACTGTCCAGGAAGCGGTCAAGTCACCAACCCTGAAAGTGTTCAAAAAACGTCTGGATGTGGCACTTGAGAACACGTTTTAATAGTGAATATGGTGGTAGTGATGCACTAAAAGTTGGACTTGGTGATCTTAAAGGTCTTTTCCAGCCTTAACAGTTTTATGATTTGATGATTCATAACATGCACTGAAAGTATTCATGTGTAGCTCTATGTAATTATGAATAGAGGGCTGTTTTTCAGCTGTGGTTTGTAATAACAGATTGGGGAAAGAGTAAAATAGCCCATAATGGAATGAAATTGTGTTCCATTTGCATTTGCATTTCTTAAGCTGCCCAGAGAAAGCCAGGGAAATTTTTTCTACTTTTACCAGTGATGGTTATTGTATTATATGCATCTATTTTTTAGCACCAATTTTAAACCAGAAAGCAAACAACTGACATGTAAGCCTGAAGTGAGATTCAGCTGTCAAAACTGAGGTGACTGGAAGTCGTTTTGGACTGTCTTTCTAGCCACCTGAGAGAAGGAGGCACCTCCACTGCCAAATTCTTCTGACACTTACATGGGTGTGTGAGGCAGGTTAGGTGACCTCTTGTTTCAAGTGTCAACCAGCAATGCCAGGCTCACCATTCTGAAAGTCAGATGTCTGGAGCAGTGTGAGGTAAATCCCATCCCAAACATGCAGTATGAAAAGTACTAAAAAGCACATCATAATACAGAAATATTCAAAACTTATTTTTTTGGGTTTTTTAGACAAGTAGCTATACAGGAATCTTCTTACCTGCATTGCATCTACTATTTGCGTGTGTGATTAAACTCAAACCTGTTGTATTTAGGAAAATAAATTAATATTTTCCTTCTCATGCTTATTCACATGCTATGCCACCAGGGATTAGAAGAAATTAATTGTAGATGAGGTGGAATCCAAATTCCTGTTACATTTCATTCTGTTACACATTTGTTAATCTTCAAGACAAATAGGTTACAGGAGGTGATTGTAAGACCCTGCGCGGGGACAGTGAGGCTGCCCACAGGGCATAATTCAGTCTCCAGTTCCAGTTTTCTAGCCAAAGAGCTGCAACTGAGCTATTACAAAGACTCAGTTTGACTCCTGGAGCTGTAAATTGGAAAAGAAAATTGAATACGAACAAAGTAAAAATAATTCAAACATGTGACTTCACAGTGGATTAAAAAATCAATTCTCAACATAAACTGGCCTTCTAGGAGGAAGTCAGAGACTGATATTAGTGGTTTCCACAATGCATGCATTTCTGGATAAAAATGATTTAAGCATTTCAAGAAGGGATTGTCAGCAACTAAACTTATCAAATCCTCCTGCTTATAAAATGGTCATATTTTATACTGACTGGAGCCAATATTGGTTTTCTTACATTATTTGGAGTTATGTACCAGTGTCATTTTTACATTTATGCATAGATCTGCCATGAACTGAGCATTTATGTGATGCTCTATGAAAGTTCTGGGTTGCAGTTATTCACTTGGTGGATTTTCAGGCCTTTGTGGATGTCGCTGTGATTATGCAAGTTTGAAGGAGGGACATGTGAATGCAAGCCTCTGACTCAGGAGGTACCTTTCCCTCTGTGACCAATGCTTGTGTCCAATATATAGAGATTCTTGCTTGCTGGTCATGTTTTATTTTCTATTTCTTGTGTAAATGCATGTACAGGTCAGTACGTGAGCAAGGTTACAAGTATTTCTCAGAATATAATATAAGCTACTTAATTGAGTCCTTTGCTCTAGTGTGCCAACAGGCTGCATGGGGAGATTCTACAGCCTGACAGAAAATGAAAAGCTGAGCTTTGCTGCTTAGATTCTGCAGTGTTTTGTGTGGATCTGTGGATTTTTCAGATGCATGGAGCAAGCACACACCATAAAACTGAGATCTGCTTTTCAGAGTGCAGGCTAAATCCTCAATTCCTTTAAAATAACACAAAACTTCTGACTAATTTACCAACTGGAGATCTTATCTGAGTATATTTGTTTTTTAATGGAAGACTTTTTCTTTAATTAATTCAACATTCTACAGAAAAGTATCTTCTTTAAATGCAAAATTTAGGGATTCACAAGTAACCCAGGAGAACAAAGAGCTAAACTGTATCCCAGAAAACATATGGTAGTCCTTCCTTATTGAATGATTTTTGATTAGTTCCAAATTTGAAATCTGGCACGTGCACATTGTTGTGTGTGCTCTTGCTAGTACCAGTGCTCCATTAGACAGAATCTGCTGTTAATATTCCAACACTGCTAATATAGCCATTTTTGTGATTTACCATCTCCCTGTGTTGTCTCTTGGTCTCTTCTAAATCTAAAATCCCAAAACAGCAGGAAGTTTTACTGATTAAGGAAAACAGATCTCTGACACCACTGCTAGTTCCCAATATGCTGTTCTTGTGAAAATGTTTGTTTTCATTTTATTCTACTAGATAATCTCCAGTGCAAGAGTTTAGCTGCAAAACTTGCAGTGGTCCCATTTCACCTTACTTTTCATGTGCAAATATTTAAATTTTCACGTGTCATTGTTTATACATTAATTTGGTGGTGAAGGCAGAATGTTTTGTAATTCAGACTCTCAAAAATGGATTGAGATGCATGAATTCTTTGAAGAGATTAAACCAGAAGTGAAATTACATTTCATCTAACAAACAAGCACATACTTTGCCAATTGCAGAAAGCATTCCTCTCCTCTGAGAATTTTCTCAAGTTTGTTGTGCATGCTCAACAATTCTACTTACTGCTACATCACAAAAAGCCTTTAACTATTTCACCATTGCTACCAATGCCCAGCAATAATAGCAGATAAGAGCACTGCAACTGGGACTTCAGTGTTAGAATAGAACTGAGAGAAAGTAATTATCCTGCATTCTTTTTGCTTTTAACTGTCATTTCTGATTCTAGGAACTTGGTGAAAATCTGCAGATTGGTGGTTTCATAGAAAACCAAAGCTGTAATGGAAAAAAAAAAAAGTGAAAAGCAATATGTTGCTGTACTGTACATGTCACTTGTAAAAATGAACCCGAAGTGAACATATTTATACCAGTGTTTTCAAACAGCCCCTCATCATTCCCCCTCCTCTCTCTCCCCCCTTCCACATAAGCACACTCCATCCAGAGTTGCCAGGATACTGTGAGAAAGGCTGGTTTTGCAGGGCTCCCAGCTGTTGCCAGCTACAGAACTGTGATTGCTTTGGGGAGGGCTTCCCTTCATGGTGTTTCCACGTTGTGTTGGCAGGCTCAGGAGATGTGTGTAACAATCAGCTCCACAAGCACTCTCAGGGTGAAGTACATGAATACAGGAGAATATGGAGCATGTGCTTCTCGAGATTGGCCCCTTCCATGTCTTTCATGGAATGTGAAATGTGTCTTTCACATTTGTCTCAGTGACCTGGACACTACCTAGCATTTCTGGCTTTAGTAGGAACAAAAGGAAGGTCTTGATATCAACTACTCTTTACCCCCAGCAGTGCACAGAAGTCCAAGTGATGCTGTGGACTCAGTTACGGACCTGAGCACCAGACCTGTCTGGTGGTAATTATGGATTTTGATCTCACTGTTTTTTTTTGTTTTTTTTTCCCCAGCACAATCTTGTCTTTTTTTATTTGAAAAACCTGATTTATCCAATTCAGAAAACTTTCAAAGGGACAGGATGCTGTTCTATGTTCCAAGAGCATCTAGCAGACTGAAGCACAAAACCAGGAAATGGAGATCTCTAAATCTGGTTTTATTCCAAGTATTTCTAACATATAATTTTTATATTTAGAGTATTACACATGCATGTTGACACTTCAGGAAATATGTTCTATAAATCAGTAAATCCCAGTTTTAGAAACTACAGGAGACAAACAATTACACAAGGACTACAGACAGATACCATTTAAAAGGGACTAAATTTGTCTATGGGCAAGTCAGCTGTGAATGGGAATGGAAAGATCGCTTTATGTCTTTATATAGCATTTTTATGAATAACACTTGTATAATCCCTTTTTTATATGACCAGTAAAAATAGAACTACCTACTTCACAAAACTAAAATTTGTACTTTTTTGAAATGGCCCTGGATACTGTTTTACTCTCATCTGTTTTTTGCTGAGATTACAGGCCTGATTTTCACATTCTGTGTTGGAACCCTTTGACATTGTCCTGCCTTTTTATACAACAAAGCTCTGTGTGGCCTGATCAATTCATGCAGGTAGCTGCAATCAGTAAACACGCACATCACTTATACAGACAACAACAGCACAGGCAGACAAAAGGGATACGAACATTTCTCAGAGTTTCCTCCCCTTTTTATTTGTCCTAGGATGTGATCCTAGGAATTCAGATGGCTAAATTATTTTACAATAATTTCACTTCCTTTTTCTCTACTTTGTCTTTTGATAAGTGAAAGTAAATTCCCAATCACAACCAGTTTGAACATCTGTTTGCTCATCTGTCTCCAGTGTTCTAGCAATGCCCCAGCTCAGTGTCCAGCTTAACTCCACCACTCTAACTTTGGACAAGGTCAAGGGCAGCACAGTAAGAGCCAGAGGGAAATCACATTAAACTAACAAGTCCCATGCTTAAGCCTGACTTGCTTAGTGGCCCTCTAAGGTGAATATGAACTGGGAGGACTATGACAGAAGAAGTTATGTAAATGAATCATGTAGATTATGCCATGCCAGTGTCCCCTTCAGTCTGCCCCTCTGGTCTTGCAGTGATATCACATGGTCAGCATCAAGCAGAGAGTTTGCACCTCTATAAAAGGGTGCCATGAGACAAGGGCTCCTAGCATTATGTTTTTAGGGGCCCCCACACATCATTACTGGCAGCTTAATCCTTCAAAAAAAATCCTTCTAAGCTGTCTATGCTGTTTCAGAACCAGTGCCACCTGTGACATGATAGTGACAGATAGCTCATGCCAAAGCCTTGGAAGCATGTAGGGGCCTGGGGTCCAAGCCCAGGCTGCCACTGACGTACCTGGATAGGGAATTCCACAAGGAAAGGCCTCTCCTGGAGTCTCGGGCAGGCTTCAGCCACAAGGTACCAATATGCAAGCAGTGCCTGGAGTTCAGGCAATCAGCTCTTACAGGGATTTCAGCTCCAAGTGATTTCAGCTTGGCTTGCAAGGTACCTTTGGCCAGCACAGAGAAATGAGACTGGGAGGGTTGTGCAGAGATTCCACAGGATTCTTTATTGTCTTCTGTGAAGGGGAGTCCAGGGACAGCAGCATTCCACTGAACTGGGTAAAAGCAGGGGTTTTTATAGGGAAGGTATGGCTTGACAGAATGACCAATGGTTTGGGGCTAAGGAAATATGACCAGTAGTGTTACAAGGAGATAAAGCAGGTCTGAAGCGAGGAGAAGGGTCTCTTAGCCCAGTCACTGTGACTGAGCAATTCTTACCTAGGGGATAGTTCTCCAAGGAGGCCTTGTCAGGGGCCCTGCTCCCTCCACAGAAGGAGGTCTTGGAGCCAGAATGTCTCCCCAGCCCAGTCTGTGCTGGGAGCCCTGTCAGAGAGGAGTGAGACACAGTCATGTCCCAGTGCCAGCTATGCTTCAGGTACATGAAAGATTTGGAATTAGCTCCTTGAGCTTCCTAGGGCTAAAGACAGGAAGATGCTTCTTGAAATGTCTTTCATTAAAGGCTGTTGTTATTTGTGTAGTAGAGAAAAACTTTGCCCTTTCCTTCTTCCTTTCTCCTTCCTGTGGCCCTTTGGCACTCTTCCTATCTCCTTGGATAGGCAGTAACTGGGAGGTAAGATGTTCAGCTGATGACTGTTTTTCTGTTAGGACCTGATGACTTGGGCTTGCCCTGGTAGGAGGAGCCCTGAACTTCACTTCTAAAATGAGTGACCAGCTCTGTACGTACCTTATGTTCTGTCCTGGTTTCAGCTGGGATAGAGTTACTTTTCTTCCTAGTAGCTGTGGTTTGGACTTAGTATGAGAATAACATTGATAACATACTGATGGTTTGTTTGGCTGTTTCTAAGTCGTACTTACTTTAAGTCCAGGAGTTTCACATGCTCTGACAGAGGCCAGGTACAAAAGAAACTTGGAGGGAGCATGTTGTCCTGAACAAGATAAAGGGATATTCAATACTATTCATTGCCATGCCTAGAATATAAACTGGAGAGAGTGGGCTGTGAGGTGCCAATCACTGTTTGGGGCCTGGTTGGATGTCAGTCAGCAGGGGATGAGCAACTGTACTGTGCATCCCTTCTTTCCTGGGTTTTATTCCTCTCTCTTTTCCCCTTGTCCTCCTCTTCCTTAATAACTGCTATTATTATTATTATTATTAATAATAATAATAATAATAATAATAACAATAATAACAGTAGTAGTGTTATTTTACTTTATTTCCATTATTAAACTGTTCTTATCTCAATTCATGGGTTTTGCCTCCTTCTGATTCTCCTCCACACCACAGCAGGGAGTAGGGAGTGAGTGAGCAGCTGCATGGTACTTAGTTACTGGCTGGGTTAACACATCTGTACTAGGCTCTGCAGCATGGAATGTTACTTGTGAACTCCAAACCCATTTAAGTGAATAACACGATCACAGGCTGATATACAGCAGGGGAGCTGCCCTCTGCTCTGCTCTGCTCTGACCAACCTGCTACCACATGTCCACTGAAAAGAAGGACATATCGTTGCTACTAACACCTTACGACACCCTAAGGTTATCAAGACACCCTGTCCTGCAGAGAACATCTGGTGGCATCCTCAGTTCTGAAGCAATTGGAATGTAAATTCATCTGCCATACTCTTTCTTTGGTGAAGTGTGGGTTAATCCTGCCAGTTAGATGCAGTCTCCTGAGGGCTGTTTGGGGAGTCCCTGGCAGACATCTCTTAGCATGCTCTGCCAAGAGTGTGGAGGAAGGAGGTTTGGAAACTCCCTGCTGTCTCCTGTGTGCTAGGACCCAGTCCAGCTTGAAAGGACCCAAAATGGGGCTGAGGTCCCTTGCCCCCACTTCAGAAGCAGCCAAGCATGGCCTGTATGGAGAATTTTGTTGGTAGATAAAGTGACACTGTTCTCTGGCAACATTAATTCATTTCACTGTGGGTGTGCGCAAATGTGCTCTGCAGTTGGTGACCATATCTGTGTATTCACAGACATGGTTTAATTAATCCTCTTATGGACAGAACCTACCATGGCATTAAAGTGCAAATATTTTTAGCCTGTATAAGGAGTCAGTCCTGCCCACTCACATTAAATCCTTTAGAAGGCAACTTATCTGCTGCAGGTTAGCTAGGATGACACAGGAAAATTAGGTTTAGATTATAGCAATTAAAACTTCTTGGGCAAAGGAAGTCTTGTGAGGCAAGAACTGGCTGAACAGCCAGGCCCAGAGAGTGATGGTGAACAGTGCTGCATCCAGCTGGTGATCAGTCACCAGTGGTGTCCCCCAGGGGTCTGTGCTGGGGCCAGTCCTGTTTAATATTTTTATTGATGGCATGGATGAGGGTATTGAGTCTTTCATTAGTAAATTTGCAGATGACACTAAGCTGGGAGCACGTGTTGATCTGTTGGAAGGTAGGAGGGCTCTGCAGAGAATCCTGGAACAGCTGGATGGATAGGCAGAGTCCAGTGGAATGAAGTTTAATAAGTCCAAATATCAAGTCCTGCATTTTGGCCACAATAACCTCCTGCAGTGTAATAGACTGGGGATGGTGTGGCTGGACAGTGACCAGGCAGAAAGGGACCTGGGGGTGCTGGTGAACAGTGACTGAACATGAGCCAGCAGAGTGCCCTGGTGGCCAAGAGGGACAATGGCTCCTGGCCTGGATCAGGAATGGTGTGGCCAGCAGGAGCAGGGTCATTCTTCCCCTGTACTCAGCACTGGTGAGGTCACACCCTGAGTGCTGTGTCCCGTTCTGGCCCCTCAGTTTAGGAAGGATGTTGAGATGCTTGAGCACATCCAGAGGAGGCAACGAGGCTGGTGAGGGGCTTGGAACACAAATCCTGTGAGGAACGGCTGAGGGACCTGGGGTTGTTTAGAATGAAAAAAATGAGACTCAGGGGTGACCTTATCCCTTTCTACAACTCCCTGAAAGGTGGCTGTAGTCAGGTGTGGGTTGGTCTCTTTCACCAGGCAGCAACCAACAGAACCAGAGGACACAGTCTGAAGATGTGCCAAGGGAGATATAGATTGGATATTAGGAAGAAGTTTTTCATTAAAAGAATAATAAAGTGTTGGGATGCTTTGCCCGGGGAGGTAGTAGAGTCACCCTTCCTGGATGTATTTTAAAAAAAAAGACTGGATGTGGCAATTGGTGCCATGGTCTAGTTGAGGTGTCAGGCATGGGTTGGACTTGATGATCTTGGAGGTCTCTTCCAACCCAGTGATTGTGTTATTCTGTGATTGCGTGATTCTGTGGTTGTGTGATTCTGTGATTGTGTGATTCTGTGATTGTGCAAAGGGACAAGAATAATTGAATGACTACACCTTTTAGAGAAAAAGAGCAACTATTTTGTAATGTGCCAGTCCCACTCCCTGCCCTCAGGGCAGAGGTCCTTTTGACTGTGACTTTTATAAAGGTGTGAAAATAAGCCACATTAACTGCTGAGTTCCTATGGCTGACACTGATAGAAGCAAATTCAAAGGACTAAGGCAGAAAACACCTTTAGATAGGCAGGATTTTATATAAGAATTATGAACAGCATTTCATACCTCTTTTTATTTGTCAGACAGATTTGTGCCTCTCCAAAATCATTAAGACAGCTGCACACATGAATTTTTAGTAACTGTACAAGTCTTAGGAAAAAAAATGAAAAGGAAAAGTGAGTTGCCCCTTGCCCCCTCTCAAAGAAATTGCAAAATCCAACAGAATGTCTGTTGCTGATTTGCCTCTATATTAGTGATTTATGTATAGAAAAGCTCTATAAGAGCACCTGAGTATTCTTTCCTGACTATAAATAATGCTTTTAATGATGCTTCGTGACTTTTAGAACTAAAATTAATTCTTACCCTGAAGTTCATATTTTGCTTCCCCCAACTCAGCCAAGTTCTACTTTCTGGAAGAAGGAACTCTAACACTGCATGTGAATGTAGGGAAAGTGTTTAGAAGAGTGGGCAAAGGGAGGGTCAGTCTTCCAAATACCTGGAGGAACATTAAGCCATGGCAGATACTGTTCTGAAAGTCTGTTGGAGGAACAGTATTCAGAAACTCATATAATTGAGATTGTTTTTTACTCTTTCAATTGCAAACAACTTTCTTTAAAGCCTTTTATGACCATTTCGTTATAGAGGACATGTACACAGCTCTTGGTGAGAAAATTATTGTCTGAACGTATAATATTTATTTGGGATAGAAATTCAAGCAAATGTTGGGATAATGGACAAATTGAACTGCTGTTTTTATAAGAAAAGGATATCACTAATGAGATTTAACCCACTTAGTGTATCAAGGAAATAGCTCTTAATGTTTTAGCATATTTACTTTTTTTCTGTTATTATTAAATGGAGAAAAACTAATTTTATGCATGCATGATCAGGATAAAGTAAATTTTTGACTTAATGCAATGTGCTGTGCAACTTAAACAGTTTGAAGGAGGACAAAACAAAATTTCCAGTATGAGAGCAGACAAGAAGAGGCAGAGAGAACCATTTTCCTTTCCATTTTCCTTGTCTTTAGAACAGATCATATATTTCCAGTTGAAAGTAAAAGGCAGCTTGTCCTAGCACACATGTGTAAACATTCATATCAATCTGCCACACACACAGCAGCCAAGTCTTTTGAAGTGTTCTTTGTCTTTGCCATGCTACCCACTCTCCAGCCACAGAACATTTCCCCCCTCTCCTCATCCTTGCTCCAACTGAGATAGGAATCATAGGAAGAGTCAGAGAAAAGAGGCAACTGTATCTAAAGTTCTCTTGCCTCACTGAAGGTGCCTTTCAATTCCCTTCCTGACACCCTACAGTTTCACCTCAGAAACTTCTCTGGACCACCCCTGTCCCTGCCTGTGTTCACACTGTGGCCACCCCTTTCCAGCAGTTCTCAACTAAGCTCAAGTAGGGGAGGATGTGGGAATATTGGCTCATTGCCATCAAAGGGTTCAAGAAAACAAGACTGGGGAAAGACACAGGCACCTGTACCTCAGCCCTCCCTTCCATTTGGTTCTTGCATGCCCTGGGGACATCCTGCCTGTCTCCTCCATGAGCAAAGATCAGTTGAGAGCTGTGTTGGTGAGGCAGTCTCTGAGACAGGTACCAGAGCCCTTCTAGGTCAGACTTACAGCATGACAGAGGTGAGAGCAGAGAATCACTGCAGGGAAAGGGAGAAAGGCTCAACAGGCACCTTTATTGCACATGTGCTGCTTTGTTAGAGGGTGATGCATCCTGTCAGCATTATGCTTATAAAGGGTCTCTCATTCCAAAACCAATCTCCTCTTTTTAGGAACATTGTCTGCCCTAATAAGAGAGAACTCATCTCCTCCAACGCACTTCCTTTTAGATCTGTAGCCCATCATGGCTGCAGCAACTCCTCTGTTGTTATTTGATTGCATTCTGCTGCAGTGCAGTAGATTTAAAGTCTCAGCCACTAAAAATTAAGTCCTTCCTCAATATTGATGGGATTATTTCTAGATGGTCCTGGAAAAAATATCCTGGAGTGACTCTGGTTAAAGATGTGCCACTATTATCTTCTGCAGGTTTAGTATTAAGAAACTGTGCAGTCAAGGCAACCCTTGTGGAGCTGCATGGTCAATTTAATTACTTTTTTTCAGAAAGAGAAAATCCACATTTCAGTACCTATTTTGAACAGCCACTGTGAGATGGATCGTTTAATTGTGTTCAGTATCAGCTGAGTTATAAAATACATGAGAAAAAGACTTTGCAAGTGTCAGGGATTTGCTAATGGAAGTGAAAACAATATGCATCTCTAGTTAGTGCTGAGTGAAATATCAAACATCTGCTGTAGGCCATTACAGAGGGGAAGCCAAATGAGAAAGGCAAATGTATAGTCCCAGCTGCAGGGGCTGGAAGGAGACCGCAGGTAAATGCCATTTGGAGCCATCCCTCATCACTCCACATTGCTCCTTGGAAAGCCAAGAGCTTTTTGATGGACTCTTCATCTCCTGAGCAGAGGGTATGCAGAGCAGGGAATTGGCAAATGGGTTAGAGATACTGAAGAAGGGACCTGGGAACAGAGGAGAGGCAGCACAGTGTTGGTTATATGTGCAGTGATCAGATGAGGAGACAAGAGGGATCCCAGATTGATTCAATTTGCTTTCCATTGTGGGAATTAATTAGCTGACTGGGAGAGGAAAGGCTCAGTAGAGGTGCTTGAAGACAGAGCAGTCAGTGGGAAGCAGATGCTTCCTAAGGAATTGCTCTGAGCCTAGCAGTCTCTAATCTGGGCACTGAGGAGCACTTACAGTACAACCCCATCAAAATTAATTTATTTTCCTGGTGATTATTTTTCAGGGCTCAAGGGTTTAGATCCTGTTGTTTTGCTCCTGCCACTAATTAATGGCATCTCTTCAGAGTGAGGTACTCTGGAAACAGAGTACATATAGGTACAGATAGATATGGATAAGGAATTCCAGCATTCCTTTGGCCAAGTGTTTTCAGGCTCAGGGTACCTACTCCCAACTGCACTGAGATTTTAGGACATGGCTCAGGTCCAGAAGCAGATGGATTATGAAGATGTCCATACTCAGTAGAGCTAGCACACACTGCAAACATAGGGCTTCCACATTTACTCTTGTGTGTTCATGCTGCAGGCTCCAATACATGCAGTCCTGTAGAGAGAGAGAGTAACTATGGAGATAGAAGCAATGGGAGATACCTTGAACCTCTGGAGGTCCAGCAGACCCAGGAATTGTGTTAAACTGCTTGGAAAATCCTCTTCTAGCCCAGGTCTACTTGGCACGGTGAGCACATGCACTTATGTCACAGCCACTTCCAAGAACCTGCATTCTCCCCGGGGCCCTGCAATTTTAAAACACTTGAAATGTATTTATACTGTGTTCGTCCTCTCCATTTTCACATCAAGGGAGCCTGTCAGCAGTTTGCTGTGGGGATGGGTCCTGTACAAAAACACTAGAAAATCACCTGCCATCTTTGTCAGCTCGATGCATAACAGCCCCTCAGGCCGAGCACAGCTCGGGGGGTCTTGCTCTCAGGACAAGACAGAGCTGTGCCCTGGGCACCTAAAGCTGTGTGTCTATAGGGTGTCTATAGCTGGCTGGAGGTGCTGCCTGCACCACCTCAGCATTCAGCCCTTTCAGGCAATGTCAAGCTAGACAACCCACACAGTAATTTTGTCTCCTGGGAATGTGCAAACCGGCTTCTGTAAACCACAGGTCTGACCCAGAATTTTTCTAAGGGCCTTGTTCATTGTAACTGGCAGTGTTTCAGAAATAAAGCCAGGATTTTTAGTGAGATAGTGATGGCAGACTAGAAAATTCCTGCCCTTTTGTTCCTCTGTGGAGGAGGACAAACTTGAACCTTAGCGATACCATCTATTTTGTTGTCTTGTGGAAAAGTACAACAGACAGGTCCAGGTTTAAACTTGCTCTGTTCCCATCTTTAAATCACTCAGATTTTGAAAGGATTCTTTCCAAGAAACAAGCTTCATGTTACTATGGGGAAAATGTTAAGAAAGTGCCCATGAAGTAGGTATCAAAAAGAGTTTCATGGATCTATAGCACTCATGTTAAAGTACCTTTGAAATACCGAAGTTTGTGAGCAAAATAAAATAATTTTTTGGTTTCTTTAACAAAAGGGTAATCAGCAGGCCTTCTATTCCTTTAGGTTTTTTACATGAATGCATGCTGAATTTAAAGATCAATGATGGTGTCACTAGCACATAATTTTCAAACGCTTTGTAAGATGTTTCTTGCATTTTTGCATGACCCATGTATTCAATGTGGGTGAGTTGTGGGAAGAGAATGAGTATGACAACTCTATAATCTCCACATAAAAATAAGAGTAATAGGCCAAAACTAGTTATTCATACCTTGAGAAGGGCAAGAAGAACTTGTTTACTCTTTACAAGACTGATTCATTTTTTTCTATTTTCTGAAAAATGTCTCACTGAAATTCTTGCTGCAATCATGACAATTTTATTATTTTTTTTTTACTGTGTTCTGATCCTGAATTAAAAAAAAAAAAAGGTAAAAATCTGCACATTCTAACATGATGTAATTTTGCTGGTTATCACATTTACTCACTTTCCTTCTCTGCTATGATTTTTATGTGCCTTACAGATAGCCAAACCCTGGAAGGGTGTCTATGCAAGTATCCCAAAATGTTAGTCAAATTCCCAAAGACCGAAAGTGGTCACAGTTATGTTTTATCAACTTCAAATAAATATTAAAAAAACAAGCAATTTTCCAGTTCTCTCTCATTAACTCTGCCCTGACAGAAGACAGTCTGCTGGCTCCATCATTTGGAGCACATCCATGTGTGCCGTGCATACTTCCCAGAAATGGAACCTGGTTTATCCCAATTTAATGGCGTGACTAACCTGACTCAAGAGAGTAGCCAGTGATTTTCAGCATCAACTGACAAGAATTCTTTGCCACCTATTCAACCATAATTACCTGACATGATACTGGAGTTTAGTTCCTCAGAAGAGTCAGTCAAGCAGAGCATTGTGTTAGCTAGTTTGATTTTTGGCTCCACATTCAAAGTAAAACTGATGTCAAATCAAGAAAACATATACATACTGTTTCTCTTATTTCTCTTGCTCATGTTATAAAGTTTCAAACTGACACGTTCATTTGAGACCACACTAACCAGCACACTACTGACTATGTGAAAACGTGCAACATATTTGAATGTCAATGAAGGCAAAGAAATTCCTTGTACATACTGCAAATTTGAGAGTACCAGTTTCTGGAGTAAAGGCACCTGTAATAAGATACCTTTATTTCTAAAGAATCAGCAACAACAATGAACAAGGCCCTTTAAAATATCCTGTCTCAGACCTGGGGTTTACAGAATCCAGTTTGCACATTCCCAGGAGACAAGACTGTTGTACAGGTCACTTGCCTAGTTTAACACTGCCTAAAACTGAAAACCTAAAGGCTGAATGCTGAGGTGGTGCAGGCAGCACCTCCAGCCAGCTATAGACACCCTATAGACACACAGCTTTAGGTGCCCAGGGCACAGCTCTGTCTTGTCCTGAGAGCAAGACCCCCCGAGCTGTGCTCGGCCTGAGGGGCTGTTATGCATCGAGCTGACAAAGATGGCAGGTGATTTTCTAGTGTTTCTGTACAGGACCCATCCCCACAGCAAACTGCTGACAGGCTCCCTTGATGTGAAAATGGAGAGGACGAACACAGTATAAATACATTTCAAGTGTTTTAAAATTGCAGGGCCCCGGGGAGAATGCAGGTTCTTGGAAGTGGCTGTGACATAAGTGCATGTGCTCACCGTGCCAAGTAGACCTGGGCTAGAAGAGGATTTTCCAAGCAGTTTAACACAATTCCTGGGTCTGCTGGACCTCCAGAGAAGAGGAGTTTACAGGATCATGGCTTCTAAGCACCTGGTCATTGGCTCTGAGTAGTAGAAAAAAGGGTGAATTGTGTGAGAGGTGAATCCTGTTTTCCCTCCTGATTGATTTGTATGCAAATATTGCAGACAGTGTGTGGTCCTGCTCAGACCATGCTCCCCAACTACTCCCCAACAACACAAGACAGTACCCAGTCTTCTTAGCATTGGACTTCATTTTGGTAGAGAGCAGAAGACATTTGAGGATGGCTCAGGAATTTTACTGTGCTCAGGTGAGCTTGGGAGTGGCCAAACTATCCTGTCACACATGGTCAGATCTTGTCTCTCCAAGATCAGGTGGTTTCCAGGTCCCCACCCCTCTGTGTCTCAGCGCAAAGAGTATAAAGTGGCCCAAGGCTTTCTTGTAGCTCAGAGATCATTATCCATAAATGCAGCATCTGAAAAGGAAGGAGCCAGCTGGGGAAGGTTAAATAGCATTTCTTCATCTGTGGTGCTGCTAAGACACAAGATCTGCTTAGGGGTTTTTCAATGTTCTTCTGTTGGCCAAATATAGATTAAAAGCAATTCAAACTCTTAATATCTCCATTTGGCAGGGAAATTACATGTTTTACAGGGAAAATATAATTTTGTTTGAAATTGCATATTCATATGCAACTGTGAATTAAAAATTACTTTGTGAAAAGATGTAAAATAATAATGTAGAGAAAACTGAAGTTACTTCCACTTGTCAGAAGTCACCTTGCTGGCTTAGTTAAAATCTGTTGTGTCAGGTACTGAGCATTCCTCCTTAGTCCAAATCTAGCCATGTTTCATTTTGGAGCGTGTGAACTGTGGAGCTGAAGTCCTGCAGTGCATCTGGGAACTGACTCAAGGATTCGACGAGTGTTTATGTGGAGACTGTGTGTTGCTGGAGACTTTAGTTGATTCCCATCTGCTGCAGATCAGGGGCTTCCTAGGGATGCTTCATGAGGCAGGTTACCATAGCACCAGGCTCCTCAGATGTAGCATTATGTTGCTTCACTTGTCTGAGCAGGACTAAAAAAGTGATGTGTGTATTATGTTGCATTTCTCAAAGTAGTCATCTCTAGTCTTGTACAAAACAATCATTACCCAAAAATCAAGGGCATTGTGCCATTGTTTAAGGATGGAAATTAAGATAGGAGGTTCTGCGTCATTTGTAAATGAAGATGAGTTTAGAAATGACATTGGCATTGATCAATTGATCGAAAGGGAACTTCAGTGAGCCAGAAAATGTAAGATCAGGTAAAGAAGCTACACCAGATTCTTACAAATTGCAGTTAAGACATCTTTTCACACATGTCGTTTCTGTCAGGCTCACAGGAGTTAAGGGAAAAATCTCTGCTGTGCTCTGTGCTGGAGCTCAGTAAAGAAGAAGAAGAAAGAAGAAGAAAGAAGAAGAAAGAAGAAGAAGAAGAAGAAGAAGAAGAAGAAGAAGAACAACAACAACAACAACAACAACAACAACAACAACAACAACAAAGCTTCTATCTGTCCATACAAATTTCTGTGGCCATAAGATCACTGGAAAACACAAATAAATTTTGAAAATAGCTGTTTTGAACCTTATATCTACCTCAGATTTGTGACTGATGACTACTTTTAGAAAGATGATGCTCATATTCTTAACAAACTGCTGACATTCCCCTTTTGTGAAACAGCTGAACTGTCCAGAAAAACTAAATTATTTCCATATATATATATAATAAAAGTTCCTGTAAGGGTTACCAGTGGTATAAATGTTCATCACTACCCCTTGTATGTTTAAATTAGGGGATACAAATCATATCATCCTGACTCCCTTTTTTTCTTGAATTTCATTCTGATTTTAATGCAATCCATCTTAAACCCCATCAAAACCAACTAATTACAGAATCTGATGGTTTCAATGTCATCGTTTTGAGCACACTAATACATGAATCTGTGTAGCCAATGGATCAAGGCCACTTGGAGGCCAGGCTGGTGGCAGGGCCAGCTGTAACGCAGGTCACTGGTCAAAGGTCCATGAAGGAGACCTGGCTGACCACGGCCTGTGTGGGACACAGCCCAAACTGGGCTGGAGCTCAAGTGAGGCTGCTCAGGGCAACCAGTCCCCACATCCACAGAGCCCCCAGGGACCAGAAGGTGTCTTCATTTTCCATACCACATTTTCTACTGACCTTGTTTAAGAAGAATCTTTGTTAAACAAACACTCTCAAAAGAATGGGCCAACTTTTCAGCTGCAACTGAGTGTTAGAAAGCAAGGCTTCATTTGAACTTTTCTGCAGTAATCATTATTTCTGCCATCATCAAAGCCAAGTAACAATGGTATATGTACAGTAGGTTAAGCCTTTGTCTCCTTAGAGAATCTAAGAAAAGCTTGTCACCGTTTGCTGTGGTCTCTCTAGCTGATTAAACAAAGCCTTCCTCGTGTGGGTTCTGAAACTTAAAAAAAATCTTAAAATAATTCACTGAAAGAATAATGGATGCAATGTTAATTGCAGCATGACTATATTTGCTGCAATTACACCAAGAAGGATTATCATTCAAATGCAAAATATGAGGCATGTATAACTGCAGAGTCATGACATATTGTGCATATCATGGCCCAAGCAACTGAATAGTATTTGACAATTGTCTGCCCCTATCTTTATCTCTTTCTCTCTGCTTGTGCTCCTGTTTTATTTTGTACCAGCTCTTTCTTTCAGTGTCCACGATGAATCATCAGTGCAGAAAAATACTGGTGTAGTCTTGATTTCTGTAGCAAAATACTCTGTATCTAGGAAAAAACTGTATGACAATGAATGCAACATCTAAGGAAGTATTGTATTTCTAAATGTTATATATAAGTATATGTGTGGGAGGTGCCTTTGAAATTTAGACTACTCCAGCAGAACAAAAAAGTCTGAGTAATGCTAAATGCATTCATAATACTTCTCTTTTTCTTTATCTCTTTTTTTTCTTTTTCTTTTTCTTTTCTTTTTCTTTTTCTTTTTCTTTTTCTTTTTCTTTTTCTTTTTCTTTTTCTTTTTCTTTTTCTTTTTCTTTTTCTTTTTCTTTTTCTTTTTCTTTCTCTTTCTCTTTCTCTTTTTCTTTCTCTTTCTCTTTTTCTTTTTCTTTTTCTTTTTCTTTTTCTTGTTTGTTTTATTATCACTGTTCTTATCCTGCAGGGAAATTACTACTAAGGAACTGACTTCCATCTTGGTTGCAAAATTGATAATGTTTTACCCCTGAAACCATTTAAATTAGTTGTGCTGGGGGCCTAAAATAAAATGCTATTACAGCAGAAGAAATTCTCAAGGCTTCATGTCCTAAGCTAATAACAAGCCTATCCAACACCTTTAGTCGAAACAAATACTCCAGTTCCAGTTTCAGAAAACATTTGCCATTTGAGCAAAATTGGTTAGGTTGTTGGGATATTTTAAAGCAAAGATAGGGGCCAGCAAGGTTCCTTTCAAAAGGCAAAATCAATGGAATAAATGACATTAACATGTGCAACTGCAGTCTGGTGCATACGACAGTATTAAACATTTTGCAATAAAAAGCCATCAGCCTGGAACAGCTCAACTTTCTAAGCTGATATCATTTTAGTGAGAAAATAACTTTAATAATCCCCCTGAACATCATATGCATGCACAAATTATTAGATTAGACTGTCCTAGTTATTTGGTTATTACAAGGCTTCTGCAGGAATCACACCCAAACCACAGGAAAACACCGATTAAAAAACTCCAAAGCCTAAAGATAGCATAATTACCAGAGGGAAATCAGTGATTAAACAATAATATTTTAAATAAATGGCAGTGTTGAAAGGCTTTTCCAAAATGTGTTTTAATAATGTTTGTCTCTGTTAAGCCTTGGAGATAAATAGACAAACCAGTATAAAAAGTGGGAAGTTCTCTTCCAGTTAAAAAACTGTTCACAGGAAAAAGGGGGCAGAATGAATCAGGGAACCCTATGCCTTTGTAGTTTCTGAATGTAACCCCAAGTTAACTTAATTGGATTCTTCTTCCCTATATTTCTATCCTCCCCTCCCTCCCCCTTTCAACGCATGACCTGGTGTTTCAAATAGATTTGGCCAGCAGGTATCCTTTATCATAATTCCCTCTTCAGTGGGCAGGAATGGATCCTTCCAGAGAGCCAATTCATCCCTATGGCCAATCAACATCTAAAGCAGATGAGTTGAAGTCTCCCCTGGAGCTCCCTATCTGTTCAAATGGCGAGCTGAATCCTCCCCCCATCATTCACAGAGCTGAGGACCTTTCCTTGAGCAGGAGCTTGAACAGACAGCAAATAGCTTACCAAATAAATAAAAGCAAATAAAGTGTTACTTCATTCTAGCCAGCGAGTGACAATATACAAGAGCCAACTAAGGTGTAGCTCCTTTTCTCCTCTACATTGAAACAAAATTCAAGAATTTTGCTTTCTTTTCTGTGCAGCAGAACAGTTCCCATTCGAGCTTTAAAATCCCTTCTCTTCCCATCCTTGCTTGTGGCCTACTATTCCTATTGTGGGAGGTAGAAGAGATGTACTAATATCCTATGAGGATTGAAAAGGCATTTAAGGTGTATTTCCCTCTTCCTTGATGAGTGCCAGTGCCACTAATCTTCCAACAGAAATATTTGCATGCTTTTGTTTTACTACTCCCACAGTTACTGTGGTATTTCTTTAAAGGACCCAAGGCTGTCAGTATGTTCTAGGTAGACTCTGAATAAACTCCTGTGTACAGTCCTTATATGTTCTCATTGTAGCTCTCAAATCATGTTTGACCCAGGTTGGAGCTATATACCTCCCTGCACATAGAAGGGGGGATTCTGGGCTTGAGCAGAACTCAGCTGCCCAGAATATAGAAGTTAAACAGTGAAGGACCTACTGAATTTAAATTATCTCCAGTTTAGCAGCAGCTGAACAAGGGCAAAGTGTTTGGACTTAAGCACTTAGATCTTTTCTGTATCTGTGATCAAAGGGACTGGATAGAGAGGAAAGATGAAATAAACACTCCCCTCCAGTTAATTTTTATCCCTTTGTACAGCTACTGGGTGAAAAAGAAAAGAGTAAGTACTTATGAGAACTGGATTGTTAAGGCCAAGAGGGGAACATGGCTTGAGTTGAGTGGAAAGAAAGAACGTACTATGATACAGCAAATTACTTTACAGGCCATTGGACCTAATGAAGTCATGAGAACTCACCTGCCCTGTAAAAGCAGGTTATTTTCCTCAGGAAAGAGATTGTGAGGATTTATTGTAGCAGTGGAAAATCAGTGCCAATGCACCTGCTGCATGGCAACACCAGTGCCAAGAGGAACGTTGACTTTCAGCCTTTCTGAAGGTATATTGAGGAGTACTCAAAAAATAACAGCCCTCAGATAAGAATGCAGAGAGCTTCCCAAGAGCCCAGCAGATCCTCTGTGGAGACCGTTCTGTTCAGGAATGGCTGCTGCCTAACATGCAGGGCAGCTCTGACAGTATCCACTAAGGATAAGAAGCTTTTGTTTAAGGATGCTTTGTGCACCCCTTCCTCTGGTAAAAGCATATTAATATTGACTGAATGGCACTGATGGATTTCGATGGGATGTGCATGAAAAGGAATGTGGTGAACATATTTGTTGGAGAAACAGCCCTGCTCCTGGCTTTTTCTAAGCTCTTCTGCAGTTAGTTGGCAACTGGGATGTTAAACAGATGTGGGTTTATTAGAAACAGGAAGCTCTGCTGGCTCTGTTCCTTTGCTCCCCTCTCACCTTAACACCACTTGAGGTAATTTGTGCCTAGGACACGTCCTGTGTGAGTAGGACTGAGTGCCTGTGGTGCCCTTCTTCCTTTCTCACAGTTCAGACTGGGGCTTGGCTGCTCTGGCACACAAAGCATGTTAAAAAGCAGCCTTTAAATTTTAATTTCCATACTTTAAAGTGTTTTGGTTTAGGAGTTTTCTGCATTTAAGCTTTCTGATATGCAATCAGTCAAAGTCATGGCTGCTGAAATAACATTAGGTTCAAGGTAGGCTTTAGGCAGAGTAAGTCCTGCAAAATTGACAAATATGTTTACAAAATAAACATTGTATTGACAACTTAAGCAAAAATCTCTCTTGCAGCTGCATATGCTGGAACATCTCCCTTGCCCTCCCCTCACCTTACCCATGAGTATGACCTACTCTGAAAAACACCTAAATCTGTTTTAATTTCTCTTCTCTGCTTTTTGTTATGTCCAAAACCAAGCTGGCAGCAGAAGCCAGGAAGGAGTGGGCACTATTATTGCACATTTTTTCCCTGCCTATCTCCTGTTCTCCTGATTTGTCTGACAGTGATACAGATATGCATTTTTTTGCAAAATGCCATTTGTAGAATGTTGGTGGTGCAGTCTCCTCAGGAAAATTCCTGTGGGTTTAGGCAGTTGCATGGAACAGTCAGCAATGTGGATTTGGGAAGGATGATCTGAACTCTAAAACATGGATTAAGATTTCATTCAGAGCTCTACCACTGGTTCCTCCTAAAAACCTGGGCCATGTACTTACCATACACACCCCTTCATTTCCCTATTTGTAACATGGAGCTAAGAATATTTCCCTACATTGCACACATTCATTGGAAAGCAGGTGGATTAGCTTCTTTAAGACTCATCATTAAGATGGTGCTGAGGAAAAAGGCAGATAAATACTCCTTCTTTTAAATACTTGTAATTTGAAATACTCCAAACTCTTTGAGTCTCATTAGATGCAATCTACTCTCTGCTAACTTGTCATGTTCCATGCAAAACAGTCCTCTAATTTTCTTTTGTTTGTTTTATTTTCTATCTCCACCGTAATTGCTAGTGATTAAATGTCAGTTCATGTGAGAAACATATGACAGGGTTCTCCATCCAGGCAAGTCCTTGCTGACAGCTCTAAGTAATGACAGAGCAAGTGTAACTAAAATTTCTGACATATTTGAATAACTTATCAAAATGAAAGAGAGCTCTTAAATATAATATGAATATAATATGCATTTCTAGCCACGCATGACTCTCCTCAGAAACTTCAGAGTGGGGTTAGAGTTATTAAGAGGTAGGATTTTTCAAAATATTTGTTTATTTGTACAGCACATGAATGCTGGGTAGCATGTCAATACAATCCAGCCCTCTGTACAGGACCAGCAGACTCTTCTTTTGATCTAAAAGGAGTCAGATCTGTGTAATGTGTGCTGAGTCATAACAGAAATGGAGGTTGTATTCACCAGGTGGACATAAATGATGTAGGTGTGCATTACTACATTTAAGTTAGGAGCAGGAACAGACCAATGTTGTAAGAATATTTAACGCTGGAAATAAACCTGGTGGCAAGCTACTATCACCCTAGACTTACCAGTAAGGCAAATGCCCACAGAATGATTCAGGAAAGATACATGTTCATTTCCAATTATGCAGATAGAATTCTTGGCTTAGGCAGTTCATTAAAATCTCCTGAAAGAGTTATAGTTTGACCCTGATCTTCACAACTTAAAATTCTGACCAATGTGTTTTCTGAGCTTCCTTAGAACTTTGAGAGAGAGAGAGACAGAGACTGGGGGTGGGGGGTAACATGACTCACTTCAAAGCTTTGTTCTTCTCCAGCTGCTTATGGATCTGACAGGGGGAAAGCTATATAGGTTGTTATTTATATATAGGTTGTTTTCTTCTCTTGCGTAGGCTGACTCAGTTTTGCAGCTTCTTTTAAGTTACACGAGTCAGCTGAGCATGCCAGAATTGCCTGAGAGTGAGAAAAGCTGCTCCATTTTTCCCTTCCTCTCCCACCTCTGACATGTGCTGTGCTCAGCCTGGGGAACTTGGGCTCATGCAGTGCCTGTGCCAGGTGTCCCCCACAATCAGAGGGACAGCAGGAAACAGGCTCTAAGGCACCAGGTCTGTGACTTTGCAAGAGGAACAATCCCAAGCCATAGCTTTGAAGTGGATGTGCCTTTATCTTCTTCTTACAATGAGGTGTCACAAGGGATTAAAAGTTTTAGATGAATTTAATTCTTTTTTTAGATGAACAAAAGTCAGAGCAACTAGGTAAGACTAAGCAGGGGTGCAAAAGTTCATGCACAGCCCTCCTCCCACCTACTGCATCCTCAATTACATCCATCCCCATGATTTTAAGTGGCAGAAAACTCAGTTTGGTCACCTCTGGGCTTTCAGGAAATTATTCTGGCCATCACCTCTGAGAGTTTCTCAGTGCAATTTCTCCAGATCATATATCATTAAGGCTTTTGAACCTTCTCTGTCTGAGCAGGATTAGCAGTTGTCCAAGGATGCAGAAGTCTCTCCTCATTGTAGGTGGTTCAACCTCATCTAGTCAATGTTTTACATACACAGCATATTACACAAACTGGGAACACACACACGAACATACACACAAAGAGAAGTAAAGGGACTATACCATCAATTATAATGCCATTGTTGTAGCAAGGATGTAACCCAACACTTCATATACAAGACCCTATAAATTTGCAAATAGAAATAAGTAGACCAGAAGTTTTCTGGTCCTTACTCCTGCACAGATGAGCAATCTTCACTGTGAATCTTCACTGAGCAGTGGTGACATCCTCAGTAGCTCCATCCAGGATTGCCAGCTCCCTCCTGGTTGTCTCCAGCCTTTTCATAAGCTGAATATTCATCTGTCAGTATCATGAAGTCATTCTGGCAGCAAAATTTTGCTTGCCACAGAGCAAGAGAGTTCAAGAAGCCTTGAGCATGTTGTATCAGACTGGCATGAAAACCATTCCCTTTAACTTGTGCTGCAGTGCTTTGAACTTTGAGGGCCATCCAGCAGTTGTTTTGAGAGGTGCCTGTGCTGTCCTTCAAAGAGTTCTCCATCTGTACTCCAGACTGCTTCTGTCACTGGTACTGATGCTGGGGGTGCTGCTGGTGCTCAGTGGTGGGTGGTTCCTTGGAGAGTCTGTGGCTACTTTAACTACAGCTGCAGACCACATTACAAACACAGCCACCATGGCTTTGGAAAAGGGGTGAGGGAAAAAGAGCAGTTTATAGGAGTAAACATTGGCAGTCAGGCTAAGAAATCAAATAAACTTCAGAAAACGATTCTCCTGTTATGAAAGTCCAGTACTTTGGCTCAAAGTTAAGTTGATAAGGAAATGTAAATGTATTCCATACATGAGACTACATGGCTAAAAGACTTCTGCACAAACATCCTTCAGTGAAAAGCGATGGTGTTCTTAGTTACTGCTTTGATTATATATTTGCACCAAGTTCCTATTGTGGCTCAAAAATATTTCACTCAGCCTGAGTGAAATGTGTGATGACACTATTTTGAACAAAGCTCTTGGTAAATGAGTCCTGGAGACAGTTTAGCATTACAATATGATTCAGAAAGTTCTTGGATTTATAGCTCAGGTGAAAATGAAATTATGTGAAAAACATGATAGCTGCAAACAAAACCTTAATACAAGACTGCTTGGAAGCAAAAGTTCAGGATTTGGGATAATCAGTTTTTACTCTAAATCAACAGAGTTTTCTTTTTGTCTTTTGAATCGCCAAGGAGACAATTGTGCAGCAGCTCATCACCAAGTTATTAAAGTAATCAAAATCTACATCAGAAAATGAGCCTGAAAGGTTTTCTCTCTCTCTTCTGTACTTAAGTAGCCTTGTGAGTCCTTGCAGGTGTTCCTACTGGTTCCCCACGAACACAAAGGGAGCCTGCAATAATGTGATGACCTGTCCTCTGCAGGTTTTTCCTGCTTTTGTTTTTCCAGGGCTGGTCTTCCACAAAGGGATTGAAAGCATAATTTACTTAACAATGTCAATTGGTCAGATATCTCTGACTGGAAAGGACAGGGAGATCTTGATGAGGAAGTACTACAGAAAAGAGGATAAAAAGATAATTTCATTTCAGAGAATGTGAATAAGAAAAACAGGGAAGAAGGTGCATGCTAGTAGTTTCAAACTGTGCAGGTCTGTGCACCACGAAGCCCAGTGCTCCAGGAGCCCTCAGGCCCAGAATTTTCTCCAGAAGAGATGGTGCAGGCTGATGGTCTGCAGTTGCTTAGTGGGATTCAAGTGTGGGTCAGGCAGGTCCTTGGTTGGAAGAATCCGTGGGAACGTAGGGCTCACTCCGCTTTCTCCATCCCAAGTGAGGTGAAAAACAGAGTTCTGGTCATGCAACCTGTATTTCACTACAGGCAGTGTTGATCCCAGGTCCTGAGTTACAGGCTTGAATGTGTGTGATAGGTACATTCACATTAATGTGGCAGTGCTGAGCCCTCTAGAATATGGAAACTGATTCTGTTTAATTAAAGAAAGAATTTTTTGCATGAGTCTTGCTCAAGAGCTGCTGTTCATTCCCCTTTATTTGAATTCCATTTTGTCTCCTCTAACCTGCCCTCTTTATCCTATTTTCTTTCTTTGTGTTTATTAATATTCAGACCATCAACTTCTTTCAATGTACATTGTCACCTTTGCCATATTCTATTATTCCCATTGTACATCCTCTTTCGATTCTGCATCTCCTTAAGTGCTTTACTGTACATGAAATGGGTTTCACTCACACTTACAATTGGAATTGGACCATGTTATCCTGCCAGAGCCCATCTTTTCTTTGACATCAGCTCAACTTCAAGATCTGTTTTTACAGATGTTTTTATTTTTCACTTTAAAACATTTTTTTTCAAAGATAGAAAGAGAAGAAATAGATAAAAGATAAAATTTTCATGGGCTGTATATACAGATCTATTTATTATACCATTATTGTCAGCTACAAATTGCTTAAATTATCCAAATAGAAAGCATTTTTCCTCCTTCCAGTTTATTCAGATAAAAGAAGCAATTCAGAATCCAGAGCCAGAAGATATGCTAAGATAAGGAGTGGCTCAGTAACAGTAAGTAACTGATCAAGTAATAGTCAAGAAAGAAGCATATGGGTTTGCTGAGTAATGTAATGACCCATCCCATATTTAGTTTTTTAGTGTGAGCTATATTTATTTTTGATAAGGCAATTTTCTCTGACCAAAAGTTTACTCTGATTTACCCATCTCTAATCTAGAGACTGGCAGTCATAAAAATAAACAAATGCCTTTCCCCACCAGATTACATTGCTGAAGGTCTTAGGAAACCCAGAATTTAGGAATATAATCTTACAGAAGAATAGAAAATTAACTCTTTTTTCACAAACCATAGAGACCAAAAGTGGAAGAAAAAAGCCATATTGCCCTAGGCATCCTTTTATAATTTTAGGTTTTTGTTGTTTGGTTCCGTGAATTGGATCACTTTTAGTGGTTTACTTAGTTGTGACTACAACAGGAAATACAGCACAGAGAAGATGTTGTAGAATGTTCTGAAGTCATGTGAAATTTAACTCAATTTTTATGCTATCCAATGAAGAAATAATACCTATGTATAGGTGCACATGTCCTTAGTATTGATACCTGCCATACGCCACTTCTGTGATCCTTTCCTGCTTTACTTGGAAGGAAGAGATTTTTTCCTATTGCTACAAAAATGAAATTCTGACTTGTTATTTGATAACAGTCATGCACTGAGTCAGTTAACTCTTCAAAGGTCAGTGAATAATGCAATTTGGTGCAATTCTTCCTAACTGGATGGCAGAGGTAATAACTGAACCTGCATGGATGTGGCTGAGCTGAATGAAGATTACTTTTCACCTGAGGCAACTGAAGAACTTTTGGATCTACAAATAAAAAGAGTTTTCTAGAGCTGAGTTAACAAAAAAAAAATAAAAATTCAGAACAGCATGAACACAGCAGGAAAGCTTGCCTTATAGAAGTAGGCACTCTGGCTGTGCTCAGATACATTGATTTCAAGTGAATCTTAAATATAAATGCTTCTTTGTTCAATATCAGCACTTGACTCTCTTTATGAATTTAATGACATTGTTCAGTGATCAGGCTGGTGGTGCTTGCTAGCAAATTTGCAATCTTTCTTAGTCTTTTTCTCCTTAGTTATTGTTTTTATCCAAGCTCTCATCCACTGAAAAATTTACCAGAGTCCAAATATTCAAGTGAGCATTTAATGACATTAAAGAAATACTATCTGTTGATTTCACTGGGAAGGAAGAGCTAAAATCTTCTTGTTGCAAATGAGACCCAAGACTGACATTTTCATCTGTCTGCAAGGGCTAAGAGAATATGTTTTCCCCCGTGTCTTAATGCAGCCACATATAATTCTCAATTTGCACTGAGCTCAGCTCATTTGTTGGGGTGTTTCTGTGTGATAAATGTCTTTCAATTACTTAGCAATAAGAAGCTGCTTCCTTGTAGCACAGATATCAATCCTTATTTGTCACCTTTGTAAACTGATCACCATGGCTGCGCCAATCTGTTGATTGCTTTCTTTGGTTCATACACAATAAACATCGCAAATATCAGTGTTATTTATTTTATTTCTGCCAATATGAACTTTGTTTATTTACAAGCCAAATGGAGGGCACTGAGATGTGCTGAGATGGTAGAGCTGTAGTAACCTGTGGGGGCTGTGTGAGCACAGAGAGTCGTAAGGTTTTTGTGGGGCAGAAATATTTCTTCTCCCGTTGACTGTAGAAAGTTTTGTTGGAAGTTTGGTTGGTTTTCAAGGGAAAAGAAACCAAACTTAATCAAATGGGTGTAAGTGCTTATTCAAGACCAATTTCTTGAAGACAGAAGAAGACTAAAGATACAAAGTGAGACCAAGGAAAAGAGCAAAGTTGTGCAGAATATGAGTGATGAGAAGCTGATATTTAGTGTGGCAGGTTTGTTCCTGGGACAGCTCAAGCACAGACTGGGGGTGTTACTGGCTTCTCTGGTCTGACCAAAGAGTTCTGCCTCTGCCCATGACACTGGGTGGTGTGAGGTGCCTCTTGGTCTCCAACGTTATTGCAGAGCATGCCCTTGTGGGCCAGCTCAGCCATAATCTTTCCACCAAGGCAGAGAGAGACAACCAGGCTGAAGAATTGCAAGAACCACAAATTGCTATGTACACATAGGGTTAAAGATGTGTCTGAGCTGGTGGGAGAGGTGGTGTCCTGAACCTGTTCCTCCCCAGTGTTTTTCAGGGTCAGGGGAATGAGAAAAGTCAACAGTGCCCTGGTGCATGCCAAAGTCATAATAAATAATGAGCACTGGAAATTTCACTTTTTTTTCTCTCAGTTTTCTTTAGTTTCAAACTGTTTCCATGGGGAGCTAAGGCTCTGTTCAATCTTAATTCCACTCTACCACAGTTTACAAGGCATGAGCTCAACACAGTTCTCAGCCAGGGCCGCCAGAACCTCCGGTTTCCAAATAATTTAGCATTTCACTTCTATACCTTGTTAACTATTTCTGCAATGGTCTGAGCTAGGCTTGAACCCCTGAGATATGAGACATTTCCTGACATTATTGTCATCTTAGAAGAGTTACAATATGCAGTTGACTATCAAGGTGTAAAAGTGCACTTTTAGCCCTGGTTATGATTTCAATTAGTGTTACTTGATGCTCAGTGGCACAGGTCAGCCTGTCCCTGCCTCATCAATGCACAAGAAAATCTCACAGTTTGCTCCCAAGCTGAGCACCAGCACCATTATCTGTCCAAATCACAAGCCTTTGTTTTCTCAGCTGTAACCTCCTCTGTTAGAAAAAGTGCTGTAAGCTATCACTCAGACTTCTTTTTCTTTGTCTGAAAAATAGTAAGATGATTTTTAGAGAATCTGAGGGCATTTCAATCACAGAATCACAAAATGGGTAGGGTTGGAAGGGACCACAGTGGGTCATCTGGTCCAAGCTCCTTGCTCAAGCAGGATGAAGTGGAAATCATCTACGTCCTGTGTTAAATTTACTGTACAGAAAGAATGAATTGTCATGAATAAGAAATACAAGGGAACTATACCACATGATTGCACAAAATGACACATGATTAGTGTGCCAATGCTTCATATGGTCTTGGGCAAGAACCCCAAGCAATATTGGCTTCCGCAGTCTGCCAACTGATTTTGTATTCATGGTATTACGTTTTTCAAAGGTGGAAATCCACCATCTGAGAAGAAAGATCAAAATGTGTCAATCAACACTGCCCATGTTAAAAAGAAGTATTTTATTGCTTTTCTAAAGTGGCTTTACTTGGAAGACAAGTTTACTCCTTTTTTTTCTTTTTTTTTTCCTGATGTTCCATATAGAATATAGTTAGATAATTTAAAGAAATGTCAGTGTCTGGTGTACAGTTATTGCTCTTCCCTCCCTTTTTCACATCCAGCAGGATGTACTGTAACACAGTCCTGTGTCACCTGAACCAGGTGTTAGTCATGTCCTGCAGAGTGTTGGATAATTCCTGCAGTTTCTTGAGGTCCAGCGCCACTCAGAAGTAGGGGAGCATCTTGCTTTTTGTCTTCAGCAGGAGCTGGATGGAACTGGCACAGAGGTAGCTGTGAGCACTCAAAAAACAGGTTTGTATTTTTGGCATCTTGGCCTGGTTAGCACAACAAAAATAGCTAGTAGCCCTACTACTGAATTTTGTGACATGCCCGTGATCACATCTTCTGGCCCCTGCCCAGGGGCTCTCTGAACATCTTTGGAAATACCTAAACTAGCTGATCTCCTTCAAAGATTTGAAGAAAATGTCCCCTTTTCTTTGAAGGAAAAACAAACCATAAATGTTTTCCATACATCTCCTGGCTTGAATGCAGTCAGCATTTATTTCTGCATCAGCAGTGAGTGGGAGGTTTAGCATCTCATGACTTGGCAGAACCAGCAATAGAAATAGAGCAAAAATTTTTGGATAAATAGTTTATTCACTAAGAAAAAGGCAATTTTGGGTGGTTGGAACAACTTGTGAATCCCTGCTGAGCTAGGTGTGTACTTTCATATGGAATCTGAATAATAGAGGGAGGATAGTACAATTTTTTTCACCCTGTTTAAATTAAAAATGTCTTGCTTGTTTCTTGTTTTGCTTTAAATATTACCGACTTTTCATTTAAAGTAACTTTTGTTTCAGTTTTGATTTAAAATTATAATTTGTTCTATTTTCCACCTTTTCAGTCTGAAAAATTCTTTGAAACCTTTTTCTCCAAGAGTTTATTTTAATGCATGGGACAAGTTATTTTCAAATGGTAAGATTTGAGGGTAGCTGAAAATTTTATACTTTAAAAAAACTTGTCTAGAACATGGCATTGTAAAAACAGAGGTTTGTGGCTTCATATCTTGAGTAAAAGCTTTGTTTTCATGAGATTCTACCTACTAAAATAAGTGAATATATGTTTTTTAACACAAACTGAGTACCTTTCGCTGCATATTGAAGTAATTTTCACAATGCAGAACCCTGGGAGTGGATGGATGTGTCTTTATTTCAATCTTACACTTGTTTGACAGAATCAGAGAGTTAAAGGAATTGTCTGGATTCTCATGAGACTGGCATTGTAGCAAAAACAGAGCTCACATTTGGGTTGATTCAAAACTGTCAGCAAATGACAGCTGCTGAGCTGCAGAACCCATGATCATGTTTTCCCCTGGATTCTCTCCACAAAAGCATTCTTCATTCTGGTGGTGACACACGGCAATGTGCCGAAAGGGGCCCGAGAGCTGTGGGAGAGTTATGGTGACAAGTTAAAAAGAGTTGAGAAGTGGAAGGTTTAATCCTGCAGGTCTTTCACAAACAGTGCAATTCTTGTACTTTCATTTCCAGGAACTTCACTGGGGTCATTGATGCTACAGCAGTACTGTGTGGAGAACAGACTGGTCTCTTTTTTTACACTGGGTATGGCCAAATTACAAATGAAGAAAATTATGAAGGGAAAGAAGTAGCTTTGTCACATTTACTATACTTAGCCTTGCCATACTTGGCTCTTGATTCAGACAGCTCTAATTCTGAAAAAGTTCCCTCATTAGCTGGCCCTAAAACATTTACAAAGTATCTGAATAATTGATATAATTTATGGTTTTATTGGTAGGAGCCATTAAATCCCCTCCTCCCAAACAGCATTAAGGAGGAAGCTTGGCAACATGCAGTAAAAAGTGGAGCAACTATTTAAAGAAAGAAAAGGACAAGAAAATCTTATTGAGCTTTCTGAACATGAGAACTCTGAACAAGGCATAGTTTCCAAATAGCCACTTCTAAAGTATTTTATAGTAAATGGAGCCAGTGTGCTGTCGGTGTTACAGGCTTTTCAAAGGAAGTTTTACAAGGTCTACCTTTGAAAAACAACATCACTTATTTTTCATTTTACACTGGCTTAATAATGTCAACTTGAAATTTGTATTGTTGCTGGATTCTGTGCTGCAAGTGAAATTATGGGAAAGGTGGCAAATGCTTAAGTAACAGTCTCTATTACATAAGGCTCATGTGGGGTCATTTCTGTTGTTCTTCTCTGCTCTGATTAGGATTAGGTCAAGGTACTGGCTAACAGAGATAATTCATAGGCCTTACCTAGCCAAGTTAGTGTATATCAAGCATACATGTATACCTGAAATAGCCTTCCAAAACTCCAGTCGTGGTCAAAAAGCAGAAACTGACATTTTTAGGATACAGGTTTTTTTGACTGTAGTGTAGTTATCTATGTTCCACTTAGAGGGGTTTTGTCCTAAAATTGCTTGTTAGCATTAATTGAACAAATTTCCCAGATGTACATAGTGCTTTTTAAGTTAGGTGAGAAGAAATCTCTAACAAAAAATCAGTCTGTACTGTCCTACATGTACCCAGCAGTGACTGAGGAGCATGAAGCATGGACATGGTAATTAAGGAAGCTGGAGGTACAGTACTGTTTGATGAGTCCTTATCAAAGTAGGTGCTACAGGCCTTTAAGTTGAACAAACATAGGAGTTTTCATGCTATACTATGATCTGGGGAAAAAACCCTAGCTGATAACTGTGGTTTTGAACTTGATGGAAGAACCTGCCAGAGCAATGGATGTCTCTAGGCTATAATGATTTACTCAGTTTTTGCAGACTCCAACTTCTACAAGCATGTTAGAAAATTCCATAGGTTTTTAGGCTTTGAGCAGCACTATTCTGTATATACTGGAGATTCATAGGTAAACTAAATAAATTGATTTGAAAGCAAAAGTGTCAGCTTTAATTCATTTCAGGATTTTACCATTTATTTATTTTTAATATGGTGCTGGAAGCAATTGCTTTCTGTTTTCTCATTTAAAGCTGTGCCATGATGTGGCACTGGCCAAACAATAGAACAAGCTATGTATCTGCCAAGGATATCGTGATTCTCTGATTCCAGCTCAGCAGGCTGGAGTTAAAATAATCCAGCTGGCTCAGCAGCTATGTGGATGCCATTTCTGGTAGCACAGTGTAAGAGGCAGGATGGTTAACTCAGGGCTTCCTTTATCATTTTGCCTTCCCTGCTTTAGACCCACCAGGACAGGATTTGCAGTCAGAAATGCTGATTCTTCTGATTTCAGCTCCCTGCATTGTGCTGTTTCTGGCAGCACAGTCCAGTTGTTTATTAATTTCTAATGCATCTCCTAAGGGAATTTGTAAAGGAATAAAGCTGCCCCTTCAAGGAGAGCAACAAACAATCTAATCTCAGCTGCATTTTACACAAATTGACTTGATTCCAACTGCGCCTCAGCCTGTGGCAGAGAATGTCTGGGACATTGTTGAGTTTTCTGTGGTTTTCACAGCTGCTCAGAAAAGACATAACTCGTACAATTTTTTATATGTGGGAGAGTGAGCTACAAACCTACTGTGTGCCTAATTCAAAGGCACAGATTCATGGTGTCATCTCAGCCTTCTGCATGTCAGCCTATGTGAGCAGTATGGTGGGCATTGCCACAAGGAGCTGCACTATTGCTACTGAAAGGCATGTTCCTCTGATGCAGGCTGAATAACAGTGCTTGGCTCCTCTAAAATGTCCTTCTCAGTGTTCAGAATCTGCAGGATGAAGCTCTGTATCCTTTCTGTTGTACTTTAAATGCCAGTTCCTTTGCTCATATTGCTTGCTGAATATACTGCTGCATATAGTGCAGTATATTCCATTTGACACTAACAAAAGATCTCCTATGGACTTTGAAACATTATGCTATTCAAGCAACTGGCAAATAGGAGCAAAACCCACTGATAGAGGTGTGATTCCTTCCATTATGGTATGGTTGTCCAGCCAGAAGAGTGAAGTAATTTTGAATAGTATGCAAAAGGTGGAGTTTATTAAAGTGGAGATTTGGTTTCCTAAACATGAGTGTCAGGAACACAGCATCCTTTTCTGCTTCCTTTTCAGACCACTATATATTTTTACTACATTGAAATGCTTTACCCTCAGCTTGTTATTCAAATGTTTGTAATGTTTCAGGGTTTAGTTACAATCCATTTTGCTTATCTTGATTCCGCTCTATAGGGGTGACATGGGTCTCTGTCAAACTGAGGTGACCCTGGGTATCTGAGACATCTGCAGGGGACTGGTTAATGTGAGATGCTGAAGATTTGTGCTTTGCTGAATTAGAAAATGGATGCTAGGTACCTAGTGTGTCAATTTGTGATGCTGTTATTTAGAAAATCAAGTAAAGCCTCAGGTGCCTCTGCTTTCAAAGATGTTCCAAGCTTCTCCTTACAGACATGAAGAAGAAAAAACTCTATTTGGGTGTTATTAATCTCATTGTAGAGGAGACATGTGAAACAGTTCAAATGCCTTGCATCATAAATATGCCCATTCTTCTTCATTCTTTGATTTATTTATGTCAAAGTAGTTTATGCAACTAGTTCACATGGACGTTGTAGACATTGTCAGATCATTGTAATTCCACTCAGGAGGTAATACCTGATAAACAACAGAGACAACCTGCTGTTACCTAATCATAAGATCTCTGCTTAAAAACTGTAAGACTACAAAGAAAGGTAGAGACCAAACACACCTATGGAGAATGCACCTTTGATATGCATAGGGTGCAACTCATTAATTGGCTACAGTTTGGCCCAGTGTGGGTAATATGATAAAAATCTTGTGACATTGCAGTGCTGTAATATATCTGATTTTATTGTGAACAAGTCAATTTAAATCAGAATACATTTTTACTGGAACAGAGGCAGCTGATATTTTGGTATTTTTAGTAGATAATATCTATGGAGATTTATTTTTCTTATAGAGATGTTGGGTAAAGGTCAGCAACTAGGATGGAATATTTAATTGGTAAAGTTGTATCAGCCCATAGAATAGAATACCCTGAGTTTACTTTGAGGTTGTGGATATACAATGCAGTTAATTAAGCAATATTGTAATTGTTTCATAAAAAATTTAAAAGGTGAAATCTATAAACTTTCTACAGTTGTCTTTCAGTAGGTATTTTATCATATCTTGAATTTGTATTCCTTTTTGCAAACTTTGATTGGGACTATAAGAAGACTTGTATTTTATTAAAGTAAGCCTGATCTTTCTCTAAAGGCAATAGCTTATTTGTGCATTTTTTGTGGACACTCATTTTCATTAATAGTTGAATTATGTATTTGTTATCAGCTAATAAATTAACAAATCAAAACACAGAACAAGAAATAACACCTCATGGAACTCGTGCTGTGCAAAAATGTGTTTATTTTTTTCACATCGATATCTTCAGCTTAGTTTGAGATATAACATGCTGTGCCCTATTTCTTTCTAGGTCTCCTATGTAAAAGCTATTGACATTTGGATGGCCGTGTGTCTTCTCTTTGTCTTTGCTGCTTTGCTGGAATATGCAGCAGTCAACTTTGTTTCACGGCAGCACAAAGAGTTTCTGAGGCTTCGAAGAAGGCAAAGGAGACAAAACAAGGTACAGCTGCTCTTTACCTGGGGTGACTGAATGTGCCCTGACAGCCCTGCTCATGTGCAGTTGATTTCTTACCTCACTTCTTGTCCTTGAAGGAGAGTATTTTTCCAAAGTTTCCTTTTGAGTGATTTATTCCTTGATAAAGAACTGATAATTGGCTGTTAGGTTTATTTTCAGTTTATGAAGTTACCAACAAATACCAGTAATTTGTCACCAGTTCCAAGGATTTTCTTCTCCTTGTGCAGTTGCTGAGGCAGCTGGACCTCTACAAGTACTATGCTACCATGTGGCAACACCTGTGGATAAAGAGCTGTTGGGTGCAATGACAGCTGTGGGAATGATATTATCCACATGTGCTGTCATCAGAACATGCCTGAGACCTGTCTATTCTAGTGCTGCCCTAGCTAGCTATGCTAAAATGGGAGATTCCCTAGGATAGCCCGTTGCAATGATTGACAACTCTGCCTTAACTTTTAGACTTCCAGAAACTGGTGTCTTTCCCAGCTGAAACCACAAAACATGGCCATTTTTAAAAAGAAGGATTAGGAGAATTTCCTCTTTAGATTCTGTCATAGTTTGCAATTGATACAAACTTCAAATCTTTAGCAAAAGACCTCTAGTATCTTCATCACATAATTTTATGCCAGTGGCTGAAATGTAGAAAAGGGGATTGCTTGGATTTAACCTAGATGTCAGTCTAGAAATAATTTCAGGAAGTCGGTCCTGAGGTTTTTGGGTTTTTTTCAGTACATGGGAAGACAAGAGTAGACATTGAGTTTTATTCTAGTCGTGATCACTCCCATGTCTAGGGAATGTGGAACTATAAACTCTTACATATACATTTGCTAGGTGAAGTAAATATTGAGCTGCATGAGTGCTTCAAACCACAAATAATGGTTTCCTTTATAAGAGGGATGACAACAATGTCACAGGGCATTTGTGTTTTGACAGGTCTGTCTAATAAATGTTCTGTAGCTAATGCAATATTTGATGGATACTCTGGGAAGAAATCCAGTGCTGTTCTCTGGTTTAATATTATTGTCAGATGAATTGAGATTCCAGTGAAGATTAGATTACAGGAGAGAGCAGAGCAGAGATGCTTGCCTGTCTACTGGCAGTTATGCACTGCCACTGAAGCCTTGGTTTTCAAACCCAGCATGGCAGCAGCAGAAGCTTCTGTATGGCATCTGTAATTTCATTTCTGGATGCAAGGTGTTTTTTAGAGGTGAACAAGTAGGTAAGCAGCCGTCCTTGGTAAGTAACAGTATCCAGTGACATTACTCAAGCTTATGAGATTTTGGCCCGTGGAAGTGGCCATTCATCTGCTTCAAAAACAGTTATTCTGGTGACTGTGAAAAGAAAGTTATTTAAAACCAAATTATCAGAAGACTTATGTTTATCCTGAGCCAGGTGGTGCAGGGATTCTTTGCAAAATAGGCAATGACATAATTGTATACAAGGAAATATGCAGCTGAGTAAGAGACACCTAACCATTTGCATAGGCTTGCTTTTTTCCTATGAATCTGGTTGCATGAATTTCAAAATAGGGAACAATGTTACTAAGGCAGTTTCTTTTGGAGCTATTTTGTCCATCTCTATATTTGATTTTGTTTCTGACTATTTTCTCAGTTTATTTTGCCTTGAAAGTGATTCTCATTGTTTTGCATGATGGTCTTCTCTAACCAAGCCATTCTTCTCTTTGCCTGTTGTGTGTGTGTGTGTCGTCATGTTACTGCTGTGGTATTCCCATTCTTGCTGCTGCTGTCTATGCTGACACTCGGGGGACAGGCACAGACTGTGACTGTTGGGAATGAGAGCATTGAGTCCGTGCGGCGCATGAATGGCTTGAGGAGCAAAGAGTCATCAGCTTACGGGACAGTGAATCAGATCGGCAATTCAAGTTTGAGGGTAAAACTGTAGTGAGAAAGAGAAAGCAAGAGAGTTTTAGTATGTGCAACGATGTCATAAATCAACAAAATGGACCATTTTGATGGCATCACTAGCTGTCTCTTGCATTCTCTTTGCTAAATGCCCCCACAAAATACAAAGTACTGTCCCCAGCATGAACAGCAGTTTCATGTTGTGCATTCTTATGGCCCATCCTTATGCTTGCTTTTTACTCTGGCTCGGTTATGCCACCCCTATTCCAAACCCCTTAAGGAAAGTGCATGCAGATGCAGCAGCTTGGTCCTGTGTTAAGATAGAGTGAATGTGGTGGGGGGAGAGGGCCACACGAAATGCCTGGAGACAGTAAATCCCACACCATGTCGCCTTTCAGATGAGCATATTCCAACAGAATGTGGTATGTATAACAAAATGTGTTTTTATTGCTATGGTATTTATTCCTGAACCATCAACCTGTAGTCTTCCTCATCATGATGTCCTGAGCCCTGCTTAGTGGAGTAGGAATAGCTATGAATGAAAAAAAGTATTTCCTTTTTTTCTTTTTGTTTGCTTGGAGAAGAGCCATAAAGCAGAAGTCTTTTACACAGTGCTACATGTAGCAGATCAGAAGCAATATGATAGCAACTGATACATCCAGATTAGGGGTGAGTTGTGGAGATAATAAAATCAATGATGGAGAAAGAAAAGAGCTTAGTGTGCAGTTCACTGCTTGCTAGTGGCTGAGGAATGAAATGGCTTCATTTAAATAAAATGGGACTGGGATTTTAATATTTTAGGACCTGATTTTCCAGAACAAAAACATTGTCTGAGCCACTTTTGAGCTGTAAAGGGTCTCTAATTTTGATCAAGCTTTGTAAAGTCATGTTATTATAAGATGCAGATGATTTCAGTGAATTTTGTGCACTGTAAAGGGAATTAGTAGCTTCAAAAATCAAAGCAAAACCCACAGTTCATATTACAAAATTAAGCATAGCAAAATTAAGATAGAGGGTTTACAGTGCAATAAATCACTCACTTTCAGAGCTACAATATCAAGCAGTAGAAAAGAGCCTTTATTTCTGGACACTTTCTGTTCTAGAAAGAATCATATTTGCACATATACAAAAACTGAACATAAAAAGAAAAAAAACAGGGTCTCTCTGGGAGATATGACCAGTATTGGTATGCAGCCACTGAAAAGCTGATGCTATACAATTACAAAAGCTGTCCAGGTAAGTACTCAGTGCTGCATATCTCACCAATCACAAAGTGCTTGTAGTCCAGCTAAAGTTTGTGTAAGTTGTGGTTATCCCCTCCTTTAGGGAAGCTTGCAGAAACCTCTTTTCTCCTTTAGAATGTTGTGCACCACACAGACAGCCAGGGCAGTACACAGAGGGGCTGTGTCACTGCAGTGCTTTTGCTGCAGAGCCCTAAGAGCTGGAGCTGCTCTGGCATTGTTTTCCTCTGGAGAACTCCCATCACATAAGTGATGCACACTTGAGAGGTCAACAGAGGAGACGTAGCAAGGCAGAGGTTTCTGGAGCAATGATACCATGGTTGCAGCCTAGTACTTTTCTGCTGAAGAGAAGGATATTTTGCTCAAAAGAGAATATAGGAGCAGAGCCTGTGGCCCTCACAAGCAGGGAACTTGACTTGTTGAGGTATTTCTCACTGAGCCACAGCTTATGTTGAATGCAAATGTAAAAGTCATAGTCAAGAGAAGACAGCGTAAGAGTGTAGTTGAGTATCTATACTGCATTACTCAGTGCTAAATCAGGGAGAGAAAAAAGGTGCTGAATCATACCTGGCCATGATTCCTGGATTTGCAACTTGATTTACAGAACAAGAAAATACCTGTTCTCAGTTTTGTAAGCCTGTATCTCTGGCACTGCTTTTTGTTATTGTCTGTGCTGGGTCTTGTTCTTCTTAGTGCTGCAACTCTCAGAGCAGTGCATAAGGCAGACATCTTAAGAAACAATCAAATCTCTTAAGTAAAACATCAGATTGTTAATGTTTTTCTAGAAATATTCTGGGTTGTATTGTTGATCAACCAGAAATTGTATTACAGATGAAACATTTGAAAATACAGCTTTATCAGGACCTGTTGGAATCTTCCACACATGTAAAATCCCTGTATCCTCAGGTTATCAATCCTTCACTCTGTCTGTCTTCCCCATACAGTTTCTCTTGGAGGAAGCATTCAAAGTTTGCCCTAAAGATTCATGTAGTCTTTCTGCTCAAGTTAAATGCACCCATCAGTAGCAATATTTCATTGCTGAGAGAAATGGTTGCATATTTCTCATATATCATGGTACATAGAGAGAGTACAGGCTGCAGAAACCAGGAGTCTAATGGTACTGAGGATGTAGTGAATTTTCATTATATTGAAATCTAAATTTTTATGATGCCAGATCTCTTGAAAGATACCTTATTTTTAAAGTATGATTTTTAATAATCAAACATTCTTTAGTTTTCTTAGTTTTCAAAATTATGGGCTTCCAGGGAAGCAGAACTGTTTACACAGGTTCAATCATCCCTTTTTGAAAACAATAATTATTATGTTTTATGATCAGTGGTCAAAATGAGTCGCAGTACACTAGTATTCATATCATCATCTCAAAGATGACTTCCTAAATAATATGTGATGGTTACCACGGTGAGCAAGACTAGGGGTTAAGTCTGGGACCGTTAGTGTTAAAAGCAATACATTATAGCTTGAATAAAAAACTGTGCAGCTGGAAGATGTGACAGATTTAATCCCATGTGCGGGGAACAGAGAGCAATACAAATAACAATGCTGCAGCCAAGGGGGTTCATATGCATGCAGATTAGCAAATGGAGGAACAAATGGTGTTTTCAAATGAAAGAGCTGGGACCAGGAGTAAGTGATTACAGAAGCAAAGGATAACTCCTCTAAGCAAATGGTTGAATGCTTCAGATAATTGTTGGCCTTTGGATGGAGCTGCCAATACTGAAGCAAGTACCACAAGTGCCCAAACAAAGTTACTGAGATAATACAGTATTTCTACCTTTCAAAAGGAGAAGAGATATGCACTGAGTAACACCCGCTTTAATAGGCCATCTCCATCATTTAAATCATACTGAAATCTCTCTGTCAGATCCCCTAAATAATTTTCTAAGGCTTTCTAGAATTGCCCACTGAAAAAAAAATCAGTGCCTTCAGCCTGACTTTGCCTTTAAAGCACTTGGCACTGCTGTCCCTGGTGGGAATGTTTGCCTGCTATCATCCGCGTGCACCGCATCGGCGGGAGGATGCGTACGCTCCGCGTTATGTAAGGTGCCGCATCATGTGAATAATGGAAGTGCTCAAGGAAAGCCCTTTTGCTGAGCTATTTTTGGTACTCACTGAGCAAGCTCAAACACATGAGTTTCATTGTGAAAAATAGAAATCTGACTCTGAATGGCCTTTTCTCTCTCATCGTGCTTACTTAATGGATTAAAGCGCGTGTAGCTTCTGCTGTAGATAAACACCTTCAAGATATTGTGGTTACTTTTATTTCTCCAGGGCAATTACATTAGTACTTTAATGTAACTGTACAGAAAAAAAAATCCAGTAGAAGATAAATACACCAAAATGATCATTTAGCTTGAAGTTATAGTCCCAGATACAAGGGCAATGAATGTTTAGCTGTAGTTAAACAATAGGCACAATTCATTGCATCATGTTGGCATGCCACTTTGTGGCTTTGTCTGAATGTCCTTGTCTGTCTTTTTATATTGAGCATGAATAGGCCAGGAATGGCCCTAGTTAATAGCAGTAGAAGTATCAGTATTTTTTATAAAATGGACATACCACATATACTTTAAACATTTTAAAAAAATCATCTCAAATTTGAAAATTATCTTGATATAAATCCTTAGTTTGGCTCTAGGGACAAATCTGGAGACATGAGTCCCTAAAGAAAGAGCAACCTGTAGGAAAAAAAGCAGTTCAGCCATGGGGGTGGTATCCAAGCAATGGATCAAAAAATTCTAATAAGAGCAGTCTGAGGAGATGGAGAGACTAAGCTTACTGCAAATGTAGATTTTCCAGTGAAAAACAAGCACAGACAAAGAAACAGTGGAAGAGAAAAGTCAGGTTCCATAGTGTCCTGTTTACAAGGGTAATTGAAAGTGAAATGGAAACTTTTCCCTCCCTTATTGGAGGGGGAAAGGTTAAAAATTCTAAACAAATTACTCTTTTGTGTGTTTTATTGCCTCAGACACAGAAAAGATTGTGGCCAAACCAAGAAACAGAAGAGAAAATGGGTAGTTACATTTCAAGGGAGAGAATTCTGAAAACAAATAAAAGCCATTAAACATCCTGTAATAAAAGGCAGACTAATTTATGGAACATGTCATACCAGTTCCTGAGAAAGTCCCAAATATCTAAACAATAGTTGAAGAGGGTAGAGTGCCAGTGCACAAACTGGAGTAATGGAATCCAGGTAACAGAATAAAAGAAATATCAGGAGAACAAAATCAGGAGAAAAAATTAGAATTTCTTGGGGGAAAAAACTCAAACATCACCAAATCAAAAACAAACCACAGCAAACAAACAAACATAAAAAGCAACACACAGAAAATAAGAATAGGGAAACCATGGCTAGTCTAGAAAGGCTGGAAACCAGAGAAGTGGGTAATTGGTGGGGAGCAGGTAAGGCTGCAGAATCATGAGTCTTTATACCCACTGAACTGATCAGTGGTACAACCAGGAGTACTCTGTGAGGCAGGAGACAGGTGTTGAAACTGTAGGGACCAAGCATGGCACCAAAGCAGCAAGCAGGAAATGATACAGTATAATGACTCAAATTGCCCAACTTGCAAATGGTGAAGCAAATTATTCATTATAGTTAAATAAGATAGGAACAAGACATAAGCTACAGAGCAGCAATATTACAGTATTTTCAGTCTGGAGTGATGAAGTGCTGTGTGCCGTACCACATGGGACAGGTAGGACTGGAAAAGTCAGGAGTACTGGATAAAGTTTTTTCTTGTTTGCTCAATAGTGGAACTTTGCTTTAGAAACTCCGAGTCCTCTCTTCTACCTACCCAGCATGCAGTGGCTGAAAGGATCAGCTCTGAACCAGCGAGCCTTTAGGGACTGAGGTTTGCACTTCATTTAAGTGAGTTTGTCCTGGTAGTTACTCATGAACAGCAGGAGGCACACCAAAAACGAACTCTGCAGTTTTCCAGCTCGTGAAAGGTACTCTCCAGCTGGGTGCAAATGTCTTATTTCTTATTATACCTAGGGGAGAGTGCAAACTGAAAATAGGGCAGAGGAAGTTAGAAAGAGATGGGAAATGGTGTTCTTATTCTTGAAGCTTTAAAGCAACAAATATATTTTCAAGAACCATCTGCCACAGGCACCGATTTTTGTTTTCCAGATTATTTTCGAAAATGGTGATTCTTTCTTTGAATGTGTTCTGGCCCACCTTATTTCATGGAAAAAAAAAAAAAGGAAGTGAAAAAAAAAATTGTGCAATATGTGTTAATGACAAAAAAATATATATAAGGAAAGAAGAGTTCAGAAGAAGTATGTTTAAGCTAAGCTGCCCCTATCCAAGACTTCAGAAAGAGAGTGAAAATCCATCACAATCCCAAGATAAAGGTTTAGGCAGCACAGGAGACTTCACTCCAAATTGGTTCCTTAGTTCTTTCACTGTAGGTGGCTTATCTTGACTCTTTCCATACCCAGAGTCAGGACCCAGTAAGGCCTTGGTCTCAGGGTTTCTCACTGCTGTGATGGCCAGGTCCTCTTTCCAATGGAGGAGGTGAAAACACCAGGAGGGGAGCAGTTTCTGATCCATCATTTCCAGGGGTCTCTCATGATGCTTCATATCAGTTCTTAGTTCTGTCCTAAGCCTCATTTTCAACAGCAAAGTATTTCAGTGCTAGTAAATATAAATTAGTATTTCTACAAGAGAGTGAAGGGGTTGAGCAGTTAGAGCCAAGCATAAGGCAGGCTGAGAATGCCAGCTCTCTGTATCCATGTACTCCTACCCTCACTAGCAGCCCTGCTCTCCCTGTGGATCTCCAGAGCACACTACACCAGTTGTATCAAATTACATGGTAAATTGGTGAGATGGGCAAGTGTTCAGTAGGATCCATGAAATGCATATTTACATCTGACCCAATTAATCCCATTCTCCACAGGGGATAGAAGCTGCTATTTGAATGTAATTAATTGTGAAGCATGCTGTAATGATGTTGTCCAAATGACATTGTTCAAAACCAAATTGTATTAACCAGACTGCTGAAAGCTCATTCTCTAAGTCTGAAAAACTTCATGGGTTCCAGTAAAATCCAGTTTTTACAGTAATTTTTAAAAAGTGGTGTTGAAACCATTTATTTCTCCACTTTTTTTTTTTTCCTGGGGGAAAACAACCTTGTTTATAGACATTCCTGTTCAAGTTGACAGCTTTTCGTATGGCAAACGGATCACTCAGAGCCTGATTCTGACACATGTGGCTTGATTTAATGATCAGATGTGTTCATTTCTCTTGATCCATTGCTGGAGAAAGATGCTATTTACTGTAACATGATAATTTGTACTTGGGCATTTCTCTTGTGGCCTGATGTTTTAATTCATCTGTTTGTTTGCTAGCTTTTGGGGATTTTTTTCATGTTTTTGGTGGGTTTTGTGGGTTTTGTTTTTGTTTGGGTATTTTTTTTTTGGTGGAGGGACAACGCTAATCTTGCACTCCATGTTACTGGGAGTAGATGGATAGGTGATGAAGGAGATTTTCTTTTCTACAACACGAGGGGGGCCTAGGGACAGTTACACTGGAAGGAATAAACACGTTGAAACTGTACATATTCTGAGCACTTCTTGCTGAGTCTTGCCAGAGTCCTCACAAAGACTCATTTCAAGTTGGGACCACTGAAAACTCCATGCCAAGCCAAATCATAAGTCAGTAAAAATTTACTCATTTTCACTCTCTGTGAACTCCCAATGGTATCTCAGAGCTGTCCACTGGCTCTTCCCACACTACACATCTTTCACTACAGCAGGATCAATGTCAAGAAAGACTTACTATTGTAAAGCTCAGTTTTCCAGTGGCTGCTCAAATATATCTGGAATGCTGAGAATGTCAGAATGTTTTTAGCTCCTGGAGAAACAGATTGGAAAGGTCAAAAAATGCTGCTGTGTTTGCCAATACACATGAAGTGCCAGAAGTCCAGAATCCAACCTGTGAATTTCTGCATTGATCTTGTAACTCCTCTCTGAGCAAGGAGATAACTCTTAAAGTAATTCAATTTCTAACTTGTATACGTAATTTTTCATATGATACCATGTGTGCATCTGTAAATACAAATAATCCCCCTGAGTAAGTGAAAGTTTTTTGCCAAGGGTCCAAGGTTTGATTTTCCCTGTAATAACATGACAAGACTCTTAGGAGACATGACACCTTTGTTTTCATGCTTCATGTCACTCTCTTCAAGTGGTTCTCCATGTGTGTTCTGATATAACCCTTTCTGCTAGTCATGTGGAAGTGCTGTGCCTGTGACTGACTCATTAACTTTTCTGTTAAGCCTTCCCAAGCCTACTGGTGCTAGAGACTTTCTTTCAGGTTCTCTGTAATCTTCATCTGTCAAAAGAATAACTACTTTAGAATAGAGATCACAAACTCTGTTCATGACACATTATCTGCATTGCACAAATGTGAGATCTTGCACACCACTCTAGGAAAGAAAGTTGCACATTTCCTCTTCAGGATGTAAAGTCTTACAGGCATCTGCAAGTAGCAGCCTTGACACTCTCTACGACAAACTTTCCATGAAATTTATCTAACTGTTGTCTGTTAACTTATGTCAGCTTTCTTTTTGACTTCCTCAGTGGGATCAGACACCGAGTCTACTCCTTTGCCCCATCAGAAAAATGTTCATCTTGTAGGGGATTTTTTGTGTGCTGATCCTGACAGGCAAGAGAAATTCTAGCAAGTCTAATCAAGTGTGATGACACTGCAGGCCGGTGAGATAGAGAGAACTTGTGCATCACAGGATGCTCTTTTACAACCCTTGGTATCTTCTGTCTGGAAGTTCTTCAAGGTTCCAGTGCACTTTTTTTCCCATTACATACCTAATTAGATGAATTAAGGGGTATTTGTCTGGTGCAAGTGTTTCATTGCATGTCCAGAACAGGTGGCATATACACCAATAAGTGGATAATGAAGTCTTCTGAAAATCATTATGTGCTCTTGTTCAGTAATTTTCCTGCCCTACTAATTGACTGTACGTGTTTTACTTATAACCTTCTAGTGGCTCTTGCAGAGGACAATGGCCTTTCTTTCTAGATTTGCAAGCTCTTGTCCCATCTTTCCAGAGGAATAGAGGCAAATTATGCAGCTATTTGACTGCAATTTCCTTGTTTGACCATAATGACAGATAACCTTCATCAGACAGGTCCCTCCTGGAGTACAAACAAAAACCTCCATGGCATTTATTTGACAACACACACATGTATATGTTTGTGTGTCCAAGGCAAAAGAGCAGAGAAGGCATAACTTATTTTAGATATTATTATCCCTTCATTAGTTTATAATGTATTTCTCACAGAGGTGTCTGGATTTCTTTTTTGCCTGTCTACTTAGTATTTGCCAGTTTTCCCATATATTGGCATATCTTGCCATGCCTGGGCTTCAGCTTTCCTGAATTTATTAATTCTGGTTCTCCTTTTGAGCATCTTACTTTTGGATATCATGCTTCTCACTCCAGGTAATCTCACCAATATTTCTAACTATGAATTCTCCAGCAAAATTAAAGAGGATTAGGGTTTTTTTAATTTACCTGCTACTTTCAAAATTATTGCTCCATACAGCTTCTTTTTCATTACTTCTCATCTCTTTCCCACCAAGCATGAGCTTAGATGCTCATCATTGTTTGTAAAGGGTTTTTTTTGGGTTTTCAACCTTCTCACCATGTTTTTCATGTAGCATTTGTTCTCAGCTTTACCTTTCTACCTAGCAGCAGTCTAATTTCTTATCTTGGACCCCATAAAAATAGATTCATATCAGAAATAAAATATACCTCTATTACAGATTAATTTTTAAAATGGTTGTAAACAATTGCTTTAGTAATGCCTATGGAAAGGCATAACATTGAATTTAGATTTTTATTTTCAGGGTTACATCTTAGGAAAAACAGACTTATCACCTTTTCAAGCTAAACATGCAACATTATAGTCATAAACCAAAGGGATTTGGTAGGAACATTTATTTGGGTCATTATCCAGACTTTTGAGTTAAATAGCCAGTGTAGATTTGAAATTCATGAGGTAGTTGTTCAACAGCTGGCCACATCTCTGTGCTATGGGAAGCTCCATCTGGAGATGACAAACTCCAAGAAGGCTGACCCGTGTTGGGCCAGGGCTCTGCCTTGAACAGGAATCTCTGTGTGGCATCAACACGTCCTTGATGCACCCTCGTAGGCTCCAGGACTTTGCAGCTCAAGGGCGTTTTAAACCAGAGGTGATATTTTTGTGATGAGCAGCCTTTGCTATTTATGGATAGACCAGTCAGTTCAATGTGATGATTTATGAATTATTAAAATACTTTCCTAAGACTTGCTAGGAGTTGTTCATCTTAAGGCTGCAGCTCTTGTGGGACTAGGAGTATGTATGGCCACTGGAGCCAACAGGAGTGCACGCTGGGAGGGAAAAAGGTATTGAAAGTAGAGGAAGATCTTGTGTGAGGTGAATCCAAAAATAGAAATAACCAAATCTGTGTATTAGATTAAAGCAAACAGGATGACTAATGTTTTTGCAAACCACAGTGCAATATTCACGGTGTTTGGTTGGTATTTGTCATGAGCAAAATAACCCTGAGTTCAGTGACTGTGCCTGCAAGGAGGGCAGTGTTGAAAAAGAAGGGAGGGGAGGTAGTTGTGCTAGTTTTCTTTCCTTATCTGGTGGATTTCTGTTTGCACAATTACACGAACAACAGCAGGAACAAATTCAGCACATTTAGAGATTTGGAATGAGACCATTTCATTCTGCCATTTCAGGTGTCTCAGACGGTGGTTGGGGGCTGACTGGTGGTCCTTAGCCCAAGCAAAGAAGAAAAAGCAACAGGGAAGACAAAATTATTTGCTCTCATAATTAAAACATTTTTAAAAGGAAATCATTAAACACTAAGTCAGTGTTGCTGTTCCAAACCTTCACCTTGGCTTTAGATTTTATATAAAAGCAATTGATTAGCTGTTGCAGTTCTCTTTTAAAATGTCTTTGAGCACTGTCATTTTGTTCCTTATCTTGAAGATGTCCTAGATTTGTCCGTCATGAACTCTGGTGGAGCCAGTTTTGTACTTTTTGCTAATGGGTTGGTCTTTTATTATTCTGCCCTTACTGTTACCTGTGCTGGATATTCACACAATGAAGACATAAAATATACTTTTTTCATAGGGAGAAAACAGGAGTGTGAAGAAAAAGTAATAAAAAGTCCAGATTTTTCATGCACAGAAAATGTTGTCTTGCTTTCTAAATGTTAATACTCCTTTTTTTTTCAAGTTTTCACAGGGGATGTTTTTCCTCAAATACATGACAGCTCTTTTAAGATGCTCTGGTGCTGTATGCTGCCATGCTTTGACTTCTAGATACTGGGGATGCCTGTTTATGTTGCCTGTCTCTTTTTTGCTCTTTGATCTTTGTTCACTTTCCCTCACGGCTTATATTGTGTTATTTTGTTGTAAAAATAGTCTATTTGAATTTTACTTTTTGATGCATGGAGACTGATGCTTTTGTCACAGTTCTCTGTGCTGTTACTGTTTTCCTCTTTGTTTGGTGAGTCCTCTTGTGGGTATTTGTATAGCTGGGGTTGAATATCAGACATATCATGACAATGATTTTTTTTCATCAGATCTTTTTCATCAGATCCTGTGTTTGAATGTAACAGCTGCTATTTCGTGAATATTTTTTGAAGCCCACGTGAAGCTTAGTGATGTTGTTATTGCATGTGGCATCCCAGTCAGTGTTCTTAGCACCTCACTTTTTCCCTATCAATGCTGTATGTTCCTTACTGCTACACCTGACTCATGTGAATCTGTCAAATATTTGCATCCTTTAGGTATGAAACAAGAACCCCATTCTGCCATAGTGAGGTCTCATTCATCTCAGGGGAGATAGAAAGGTATTTAGCCAAAAGCACCATACCCCAGGACTACAGGGGTACTCAATGGCAAACCAGTATGACATGGTGGGATGTAAATTCTGACCTTTCTTTATCATAAGTCTTCACTTCTTGCCTTCGGTTTCAAAGTGAGGATGTCTTAGGAATTGGTGCTATTTGAATCTGGGGATCTTTTCTCCTGGCAGCTTTCAAACCTTCGAAGCAAAGAGGCTTAGACTTTAGCTTCTTTGCATTTTTAAAGCATTACAATTTAGGCAAAGCTGTTTTGCCTGGACAGTTATTGATTTATATTCTGTTTTTCAAACTACAAGAACAGAATTGTAGGATGGCAGGAAACAGGACCAGAAGAGCCCTTGAGGGCCAGCTGGCAGAGCCAGCACCAGGCAGTACACTGGACAATTTATAGTTGATTAAAATATTAATCAGTGCTGTTAAACATTCTTCTGCAATATGCCCAATATATCAGGAGTGAGTTTAAAAGAGATTTGTCAGGGATTGCTCCTAAGGGAAAGTGTGAGCTGAATTTTATCTTTTTGTGGATGGTGCTGACCCATAGTTGAGTCTTTCTGTTTTACATCCTGTAATTCTCTTTTACTTGCAAGTACTTCTGGAACAAAGGTGAGTAAAAAGTCTCTGAACAATTATTTACCATTCTGGACAGGAGTAGTGATAGGCTCTTTCTGTCCTAACAGTGTTTGGTTCCCCTTCCTTCTGCAGCAATACAGGTTATACCTGCACATATGCTTCTGAAATACACAAGCTTGTGAGGTACACAAGTTTGTGTTTTGTAACTCAGGCCAATCTTCTGATGAGAGGTCTCCTTTTTTTGTCTCTGGGATCTCATTCTTTCTCAACTGCCCTTCACCCTTTAGCCCCTTTTAGAGCCTGACCCTGACTTTAACTTCTGTCTGGACTGAGAAAGCAATTTCTCAAGATATAGTTGAGGAGCCAAGAATAATCTAATACTTATTTTGACAGAGATATATAACCCATGAATGCATTATGCAGTCTAAAAACAACCTGCCTGAGCAATTAGCTCAGTAATCAGACATTTTAAAACAGTGGCAGAAGAGCAGAGCTATGGATTATGATGCAGAATGATTTATGTTATTTAATAGAAAAGCATGCAGAATTTTAATTACAATCAGGAGATTTTACATTTGCTGCAAGTACTCATGTGGGTTGCTAATGTGACAACCGTGGTATGACGAGGAGGGACCACACAAGGCGAGACTTGAAAACTGGCAGATAGGAATACAGAGACTATTTCATTTCAGGCCTGCAAGAGAACACATTTCTGAAATGAATATGTGACAAGAGGGAAGTATTGGATTTCTGTGTGAGGAGCTGACAAGTCAGACAAACAGCAGCCATATATTATCTGTGACGGTGAAAAGATCACATCACTTATAACCTCTGAAGCAACAGGAAGACTGAATGCAGCATCATTTTATAAGGATCTAAGAGAGAACCATCTCTTTTTTTTCCCTCCCTGGTTATATATAGCTGTTAGAGAGAGCCCTGCTGAGTGGAAAATGGAGCATATGATCAAGGGCAGTCCAGTGAGTCAATTTACTGACTAATACTGTAGATTATCATGTCAAATATATAGCACCAGCAGTATGAACAATAATGAAACCTAGTTCATTTATTTCCTATAAATTGAAATGAAGATGTGATTGGAATTGTCACACCTTGGATATATGAGCCGGATTCTCTTAATCATCCAAAACAAATTGCTTTATTCTTTATAGTGACTTTTATTTTAGGTTCCATTCCAAAAATGGCAAGCTGAAACCATCTATTTAAATGTGTCAAACACGTTTAAAATATCCTCTAGACCACTGTCCCCTCAGGTAATGTTTCAATGGTCTCACACTTTGAAATACCTGCTCCCTTCAGACCCAAAGAAGGGATAACTCAGCCTTTCATCCTGTGGGAAGAAATCATTCATCCAGCACCATGCAAAGACACTGTAAATGAACTCCAGTATCATCACTAAAACATCCAGCCATGAAACCAGCAGTGCAAAACACTTGTGGAAACCCCAGATGGCCAGTGAAGGGAGCCTTTCCTTGCCTGGTTTTCTATTTTCCTGTGTCTCAGACTGTCAGTGAGCAATTTTGAGGGGGATATTGTCAATATTGTGCAGTCTCCTTGGGTCAAACTGAACACTGCCTGAAGAGAAGTAACAGTTAAGCTACCTGGTAAAAATTCCACTCCAAACAGAAGCAGTTAATTTTAATTTAGCTGTACAATACCAGACTTGTGTTTTACTGGTTTCCATGCTCCAGGTGAAAGTCTGATTGCCTTTGGGTCTGTCAAAATTCGAGTGTGAGCAAAAACTTAGGGAATTAATATTTGAATTGCAAATCACTGCCATTCCTTTGGGGTTAAGAATCATAATCAATGTTATTGATTTCCAAAGTCCTTTGTCTAAGAATAGAGATGAGTAACTGAAGAGGCATTTACTGACTGTTTGCTAACAGTAAGTCACAAAGCCCAAATATTGCATGTCTGTTAAGTATAATTTCCTGAAACTGGTGAGTAAACTTTTAGAGAAATTAGCAGAGTGTTATAAATTTAGCACATATATGGAAAAGCAGATGGTGCTGCTGTCATTGGACATGTCATTGGAGTATTCTGGAGCATGCCAAGTCTTTAATCTATTAGTATTTGCATATACCACCACATTACTCAGTTTTCAATAGAGTAGAACAACCTGTGCTATGCACGAACAAGAACTCTTTTTATGAGCTTTAGACTTAGAATAAAAATGAAATTCCACATGCTGATTTTGTAGCCCTTGTGATCATTTTCCTAAGCCTCCAAAAGGTTCATGTTGCATGTTCTGGGCGGTCAGAACACAGTCACAGATGGATGTATGGGCCCCCACACACTTTCTGATCTTCAGATTTCCATGCCAGCAATGGGACAGGCTGTGTGTCATGAACAGTAGATCAAATGAGAAGCATCACATTTCAAAATGCTTTATGATACTGGAAACTCTTTAAGCAATTTTCAGCTCTGTGGATATCCAAAAGCAGAAAGTTTTAATTAAAACAAAAACCAAAACAAAATAAAACAAAAAATAACAACAACAAAACGCAAGAAAATCTAGCTATTCTTAAAACATAGAGGAACATCTCTCAGTTTAAACGTGGTCTTGGCAAGGTGGAGTTGTACTTTTATGGTTTGTCTTTTCTTTAGAGGAAGATAATTTAGCTGCAAAGAGCAGAAAGGGCCAGAGCAGATATGACTTAAGGAAGGAACTGAATTTTTCAAGCAGAAGGTACAGGCCACAGTATAAGGATTACAGTGAAGATGAAAGCATCAAAGAGGAGGTAGGCAAAAACATGTCTGGGAATTAGTGAGGCAAAATGTGTCAGAGAAAAAAAAAATTGAAAGGAGTTAAAAAGAGAAGAGACATTTGCAGAAATAAGGTGACAGGGAAGCAAAAGACCAAGAGTAGATATCAACTTGCCTGTGTTTCACATTAGGGGTTCTAAGACCCCATTCATGTTTCCAGCTCAGAGGACAACAAATCAGTTTAATGCCCATCCACCCTGATTGCACAGCATGTGTGGTATCCTACTGTGCAGTACTTAGGTTGTCACCAAACACATCATCTTGTCTGATCTGGGCAGAATGCTCCTGCCTGCTACTCATGAAGCTCTTGGATGTTCAGTGAAGTAGAAACCTGTGCTACCTGGTCTCCCTGTCTCTTGGGGTGCTCCTGCTACTCTTTGTTCTTTGGCTTATTGGCATGTTCTCTGAATACAATCCTTCCCTGGTGTCATCCCTTCTCAAAAGTGGAACCTCAGGGTCAGGAGGTTGTAGCCAGTTCACAGTGAGTCCTGACCTCTTCCATGTACCTCATGACAGGCTTCTTCAGAGCTCTGGCACTGCAAACACTGGTTTAGAATGACTCCAGGACGTAACAGATGAAACAGACAACATGCACATCTCAGGAAGGCTGCTGGCATAGCAACCCTTTACTTTTGTGTTATTCTGCTCTCTTTTAGGTGAATTAATTGGGCCTTTCTTCTCCTGTTTTCCTTTATATTCTTGAACAAAACTTGAGTTCAGATAAGCATTAGAGATCTTCCCCAGAGAATACCTTTTCCAGTGCTATAGCCATGCTTCCACATATCATCTGTCTGTACCTCTCTGTACTGACTTCTCTCATACACAGATAAATCTCTTGTTTCAGGTTATCCTTTTATCAGTTTTGCCAAGTAATAAAAGGCCATCACCAGGAAATCTGTTGCTTCATTACTGCCCAGGGCAGATGGTCCTCCTGGAGAAATGCCAGCACCCCACCAAAGAGCCTATTTATGGGCAGAGAGAACTGGAAAGGTTTAATGGCCATTGCCTGTGTGTTCTCTATCCTTACTTCTCAGAACTACTGCAGGGGAAAAGCTAGTGCAAAAGTTAGCATTTGAGAAGTTATTAAAAAAATAATTAATAAATTCTTCAGAGAGTGCTCTTAATCTTAAAATAGAATAAAAATCTTCTCACTAGGTGAACTTGCCTCTAAATAATGCCTTCAGGGAATACATTAAAGGACTAGATTAGGTAGATGCCCATGCCTATATGTAGGTACATATATCTCCATGGATGGATGCATGCAGACTCTGTGTGTGTGTGTGTGTGTGTGTGTGTGTGTGTGTGTGTAATACAGTAAAAGAAAAATTATCAAACCCATTTTAAATGAAATATTGTTTAATTTCCATTATATGCATACTTCCAGTGACCTTCTAGAATTTGTGGACTTATTACCTTTCAGATGAGAAACAAATGCCCCAACAATTCCATGTAGAGATTTCACTGTCAAGTTGCAATAGAATTAAGTGTCATTGATTTTTACCTCATGAGGAATGTTTATTTTCCTGAAAATAAATAATATCAGAATTTTATAGAGCAACCCTCACAGAAGCAAATATAAAATGAAAATACAGAAGTCTATATGTGTAGTAAATTTCTAATACATTCAAACAGTCAAGATGTTTCTAAGATGCAACAATTTATTTTGGAAACAAGTCTAAAGGGCAGAGAGCTGGCAAATTTTTTTTTTATCCCAATGATGCTTCAAACCTACACAAGAATAGCTAGAGAAATCCAGATGGAGATCTTGACTAACAATGAGAAATAAATTATATGGAAAGCCAGAAAAGGTAACTTGTACAATAGAAGATAAAGAAATAAAATCAACCCCAAAATATTATTTATTGGAAGTTTGGTATTAAGAACTAGTAACTGGAAAAGAAAGGCTTGTCCCCTCAGGAACAAAAAAACACCCAAAACCAAACGCAATGAAACAAACAAAAACCCCCCACAACATCCCCCAACCAAATTTATAAAATTTGCATGTGAACACTTTAAGATTATTTAAATATTCTTGACTATTTTTAGCTATAGAATTTAAATTATTAATGTAATTTGCAATATTTAATACATTTTGTTCAGTATTTGCATAAATTAAATACATGAATGTCTGAGAAAGCCATGGTAAACTTTTGTCTGCATTTGCTGGAGTTTGTTCTGAGTGTTTGTTGTAGAAAATATCTTGAAGGAGAGAATCCACCACCAGAGAGGCAAAAAGCCTTTTCCTCTTCCTCCCCTTTGCCCATCCCCTCCCTCTGCCCCTTCCTGGCACCAAGCAGGAGACCTCACCAAGGTGTAGGGATGCCACAGGTCCCTATGCTTCATCCCCATCCCTGGCCCAGGCAGGGAGGACGGTGTCTGCAGGATGAGCTGCCCATCAGCCCCAAGGAATGGGGCAGCTGAGACAATCAAAACCTGAGCAATTAAACACCCCCAGAAATATTGTTCTAGAGGGTAATCTGCATGAATCCAGTCATGAGTGCTGTTTATGGACATCTATTTATTTTTTTAATTTTGGCTGACTGACTAATGAGGTACTCTGAGATGGCACAGCCTGGGGTACAGGAGTGGTCTAGCAAAGTCTCCTAGAATAATTGCAGTTAAGGAAGAGGGCATTGAGAAATTTCATAAAGCTGTGATAAAAATCATCTTCCCCAAACCATCTGCTCTGAGAAAAGGACCAGAGAACCTGATGGGAAAAATCCTGTGTAGAGGGTGGCTCAGCTCTTCCTGTCTGTGTCTGGGGTATTGGAGCATGTGTGCCCCACATCTTACGGTGGCAGTTCCCCCATGCCTGTCACTCACCTGGGGACACCGTGTGCCCTTGTCCTGTGATATTGATCCTGCAGCAGATATCGGGGTTGGAGAGAATTGAAATCTGAGGTTCAGGCTTGAATGCTGATGAAAGGAGGAAGGTGAGAGTCTGCTCATCTCTCCTGAGGTAGACATCTTGCAGAAAGCAAGAAGAAATGGAATAAGTGAATTTTAGGTACATTTGCATTGGTGTTCTAGGTTTTTGATCTTCTAAAATTTTAGCAAATGTAGTCTTGATTTACATTGTTTAGTTTGGTGTTCCAATCAACAGCTATTTCATGTTCTAGATGAAATAGTCACATATTTAAACACTAGCTTTGCATTTTACTCAGCCCTGCATGCAGACAGAATGAGTAGAAGTCAGTTGCCCTTTATCCAACAGATTTCTGGTCAGAGCAGATTATCCTTCAAATCTAGGTCACTAACATGTATTTGTCTGATGTAAAACAGAATAATGTGCTATTCCTATTGATAAACTGGCCAACCTCTTCTTTTTTTGGAGACAGACCGGCAGAAGTTATTCAAAGCAGTCAAGTCTCCAGACTTTACTGTCCTGAGAGAATTTAATATCCAGTCAAATTATACCTGTAAGACTCAGATCACTGTATCTGGGTATTTTAAGGCATTACTTTCATTTAAAATAAAGGGAAACAAGAAACTAGGACTGTGTCAGGAATCAACCTGCTGTTTTTTTAGGAGAAATGACTATCATAACATTTATGCTACTTTGCTTGCAAAACACTAGTTCACCTCGTTCTCCCTCCCCTAAAATGAAAACATTCATTATATTATATATAAAACTTGAAATTAAACAAGAAATTTTCATTAATTGTGTTTGCAAAATTTAGAGACAGAAGCCTTTCTTTACTAAAGAAAAGGTGGATTTTAAATTTTTTTTTTAGCAAACCACTCACCTTTACTGACTGTATAATCTTTAATATTAAAGTAGTTTTTGAAAAATTTCAATTCTAATTATAGATATTTCAAGCCAGGAAAATATTCAAGCTCACAACATGTTTAAATTATGTTACTCTTTCAGTTGGATAATGTTCAATTCCTACTTGAAAAGGGCGAAGCCGCATTAACTACCATTTCATTATTGCATTAACAACAGTTCACTTGCTGTTCTTACAGACTGTGTAAGTAAATCACTCATGCTTCAAAGATTTTTCTGCTGTTTATTGGAGACAGAATATACTATTAAATACAGGTTTCCAAAACAAACCTAAATTTGTCCATTGGAAACCCTCACCAAAGACAACAATGACAAATTTCTCTTCCATTAATTAAAGTGTCTATTTATAGTCCAAGGTCTGTTTTACATAAGGCATGAGGGTTCAAATGAGAGCAAAAGCAAACCCCAGTGAGCAGGAAAATCACTGTTAAGAGAGGCAGGAATGGGGTGAACACCACTGTCACACGCAGAATGAAGGGTCCTGCTGGAATGTCATCTTGCAGTAGGATTGGTCAGAGACTGCTTCTGTTTTTGGTTAAACATCTTGGTGAATATTTAGGAAAAACTATATTTAAACCAAATTCTGGGAAGTATTTGATCTATACTTCAGGTAGGATTGAGGTGAGAAGGTGACAATTTTACATCACCTTCTGCTCCTCTGACGTCTGAATTAAGAAGAAGTGGGAATGTCATCTGGCATAGGTGAGCTGAGATCCACAGCTTTTCAGGCTGTAAGAAATCAGAGGAGTTTGCTAGCATCCTGTGATATCACCTTCCAAACACAGCTTTTCTAAGATGAGGAGATCTCATCCATTTTCTTATTCCTTACGCAAAAAAGGCCTTTATCATCCCTGCTGCTCCTCTTTGTATTTTATCTATTTCTGCTATGTCTTCACTAGGCTTGAATGACTAGAAATACTTCTTGTGTCCAAAAACTGATCACACTGTGAGTAGATAAAATGGCAGAATGACATTTTCTGTTTTGTTGCCTATTCCCTGACTGCTGTTTAGCAGAGGACTAATATAGAGTAATTTATGTGGTAATTTCCCAAACTCAGAAACAAGGAAAAAAACAAAAACCATTCTGATCCCTCTACCATCTATGCAATTAGGGTTATCTTCTGCAATGTTTAACCTTGCACTTATCAACCTTGTATTTAATAACTGCTATTTTGTTACTTAGTCACTCATCTTTTAGAATCCTTCTGGAAGACCTGGTTTAGCTTTGTCTGCTTTGAATATCCCGTTTCACCCGTGCACCTTCCCCTGGCAACCTTTGCCCCAGCTTATTTATAACTCCGTCCTCTGGGTGGCTCTCACACAGATTCTTGGAGATTCCCTCCAGTGAATCCCCCAGTTATGAAATTGATCTTTTACTCCTAAACTCCATTACTGCCTTTTAATCTACGAAAGGACCTTCCCTCTCATCTCCTCACAATTGAATTGAATTGAATTGAGTTTTGTAAGAGGCTTCTGTGAGGAACCAAAGGGGATTTGAAAGTCCAAATACGCTTCTCAGCTGAACTATCTTTGTCCACATACTCAGTGACTCCAGAGAACTGAAAGCATGTAAGCACGACTGTCTGCAAAACCACACCATGAATTATGTAAAGTACTGAGAGATGGGAGGTGTCTCAAAGTGAAAAAGATGATTTAAGAATGAAATCTCCAAAGATATTTTGGTGTCCATTCCCTAATGATTCCATTTTGCATTCAAGTCTGAATTGATTCTGGGTTTCTAACTCTGTGCTTATGAATACCAAAAGGAAAATTTTTCTGATGTTCTCTATCCTATACCTAAAATTAATTCTCTGCGTCCTTGAAGTTTAATTAAACCAGATAGTCTTTTAAATACTTTTTCCATATATTGGAAAAAGAGTAGCAAAATTAAAAGAATAAATCACATCAGAAAGTAAATTAAATACACTGTTTGAAGCCAGCCACTCTCTCATTTTCCTCATTGTTTAAACTGAGTCAATGCTGGCAATAAGCATTTAAAAGTGGTGAGGACCAAGCACTTCAAAATGCATTGTACAGAAAGCTGAGCATGGAAGGAATTGAATGAGCTAGATATTCTAAAGTGTTTTCCCCATTTCTGATTGCTTTGGTGTAAAACTGGTAGTATGAAATACATTCTAGCTCTGATGGAGTAGAAATAAAAGCTTTTCAAAAATGAATAATGATAAAAGAAAACCATTTCAGAAGTACTATCCCCATTTATTTGTTGCTTACTCTAAAGCTAAGTCAAGAGAATTTAATGCCATCAGTTTGTAAAGCACAAAAAAAAAATCACTAAATTAATAAAGGGTAATTAAAAATGAGAAAAACATCTAATTCTTGTTAAATGAAAATTTTTTAAACCAATACATAAGCCTGTTCATTATGACATCATAGGACAATAGTCACAAATTTAAGTTGTTGAAAAACCATCTATAGAAAATATTATAGAAAGTATAGAAAGTATTTGCCCTAATATCAGGAAATATAATTAGTTTTCAATGGATATTTCTTCTAGAATACTCAGGGTGTGAATATCTGAAAGCAAACTATCAAAAGAACACTTTCCTCTTGCTATTATTTTCTTTTCTGTTTCTCATCCTAGTTTATGACCCTTTTTCCTATGCCTTAATCAAGGACAGATGGAGTTGTGACTCTATATTATGTAACACCTAATTTTACATCCCTTCAGAAAGATAAATAATAATAAGATAAATAATAAGTTCAGTGGCAGTGAATTCTGCCATTCCAGTTGATGTCCAGTGGCTTCCAGCCGCTCTTTGATTTTGGTTTTAAAATCTGTAAGCACATAAATAGCCTGGGATCTATACAAGTGAGATCCTGTCAAGTATAAAATTAATATGTTTTAAGTGTAGTCTGATTGAAATCATGATAGAGACGTTTGGAAAGTCGTTTGGTCTATTTTTATCAGTGACTAAGCTAGTGAACAGGTTGAAGACTGTCAGTTGATGAGTGTCCATGGTAGATATGTCAGAGGGTATTGAACTGCATATGACCTTGAGAATGAAGAGTGACTCTGCAGCCTCACCAGAAGGTACCCAAGGTAAGTTGTGCAGTAGTTCACCAGCTCTCTAGGTCAAAGGAAGACATATCCACTGCTTAAGGGAAAGCACTTAAGGTCAGCTCTTCATCTTGCATTTCGAATTATAATTTTACAATAGGTTCTTTATCAAAGGGTATAAATTTGTTTTTCTTTCTCTGTGACTATTCCCCCAAGTCCTTTATATATAACAGGATGCTGGAAGATTATCTGAAATGTTGAATTGCAGTTTTGTTATAAGATTATGGTGGTTTAATTACAGATTTTTTTAACTACATCCATTATGCTAAAGTAAATCAGATGGGGGATTTTATTATTCCCAAGGCCAAATATCAGCACGTGACTCATGATGGCAGTGTGTAACATCAGTCCCCAGTGGAACAGATTTGTCTGGGAGAAATCTTTTTGGTATGATCCACCCCAGAGTGAGCTAACCCACAAGCAGCATGGACAATGAACTTCCAGAACTTGGGTTTACTCCCCAGCTCCCCTCAGCAGTGTGGAGGAAGCTTTTCTGTCCCCTCTGCTTCATTTTGGGTAGAACCAGTTCAGGGGCTCAGAGGGCCAAAACGACACAGGCCCACTTGTGCAGTCTCATGGCAGAAGTATCCTCTTAGCACATACATGTGGGTCTTGATATCTCCAGGGTTTCATTGTCAACTTTCAACACTATTGCCCAGTTTCATGAAAAGGGCAGAGATCTCACCACCCTAAGGTTTTTCAGGTGATGTCTGGTCAGGTAGGAGAGCTCTGATGGGGTGAGGTCTTGCCTGTGAGACCTGTCAGGGCTCAGAGTGCAGGCACATTCCTGACTGCAAAGCTCCTTTGGCTCCTGGAGGATTTTACTGTCAAGAATTCTGTAGAGGAGATGAATCCCTCTGCAATTAGTCCTGTGACAGCCCCCTGGAATCTCCTTTGAGATAAGAAAAACTAGTTGTTTAGAATGACTCATGTTAGCAAAATGCAAGGTCTTCTTCCTATCTTTTTAGAATATTATTGGTTAGGTTTGGTTCTTTATAATTGGTTGTCCCAAACAAAGAAAGATAATGTAGTTGGCCAAAATGTGTTAACCCTCTTTTCCATTGGTTTACTTGTGATCCCCCTAAACCCTATAAAAGTACATGTGTGATCTCCCATCTTTGGATTTGTAGCCTGACCCCTTCATGGACTACAATAAAACTTGTGAAAAAAAAGTCTGAGCTGCTCTCCTGGTCTTTTTATACCAGCTGGAAACTACAGGTTTCTGTGAGAAGCTAAGTGCCTGAAAGGCCAGCGCTCACAAACCTTGTAACTTCCCCCCGCCCAACAACAACAACTGGGCAGGGAACACAAGAAAAAGTTACAGAATCCCATGGTGGTTATGGAGCTGAGGCATCTCCAGGACTGGAGGTGGGGCTGTAAAGGCTCCGGCTTTCCTTGCTTCTTGTGGCACTTAAATGATCCCAACAACTACAGCTTGGGCGTCTCTTGTGCTGTGTTTGTGTAAACGCATAGTATCAGGCAAGGGAGCAAGTGGGTACAGCAAGACAATGCTATTCTCCTAATAGATTATTTAGTCTTTGAAAAAGGCTTTTCTGATAAAAACTAAAAACCCTTACATAAACACACTTTATTTTTTTTTTCCCCTGCAACCAGCAAACATCTCCATGTTGGGAAAACAGTAACAAACCAATCCAGACATTAATTAGGGAGAAGGAGACTGTTCAAGCAGAGAGTGAAACTGAGCATGTATCACTCATGCCCCAGGTGAATGCTATATCTCTTGTACCCAGGGTAAATCCTCTCTGCTGCAGTCCTAAAGAAAAAACTAACATGGGGACTGGACATGCTTCCCTCTGGCTTTTGTGAGAAAGAAGTGGTGCAGGCAATACTGCCTGGGGTGGAGGAGGGGGGGAGCAGAGCTCTAAATCCCATTGGGAATAAGTGGCTCCTTACACTTAAGGGTTGGGTGCTGAATACCTAAAAGAATTTGATTTAAACATCCCTGTCTCTAATCTCAGATGACTTCCCACTCAAGTTGCTACAGTGTAAACTCAAAAGGAAGGCAGTGACATTGAAGATGAATTGCTCAGCCCCGTGTGACAAAGCTGTGATCCACCAGGGCACAGTGGAAGTCAGGACTCTCCAAGCTTGTGTTGAGCTCAGTACTTTTTTTTCTTCCCACAGATCTCTCAGGAGCAACAGAAATTAAATTTTTTAAAAATGAATGAAGTACATATGGCAACACAGCTGCTGAAAATCTGTTACCCTTTTTAATCACCTCTCATGTCCTGGGTATGCATTCTATCCTTCAAACTCAGTAAAATGAAAAACACTGAGAGGGAGGCATCTCCCTGTACTATTGGGGGACTTGGTAGTGTTATTAAATCATTAAGTCATGCAAAAGAAGCCTTCCTAATAAGGATATCCAGAACTCAGGTCTCTGTGGGCTCATCTTTAAAATACTTTACCTACTTAAAATCACTAGGACAAGCAGAGTTTTCACAGAGGTACTGCAAACTGCAAATAAAATTGAAAAAGGAGAGGACCATCTTTTTTTTTTCTTAATGATGGTGAACTTCTGATATGAAAAGGTTTTACACCCTGGATAAGTGCTCAAACAGCCTTGCAATGATTCAATTTTCCACCTGTGTATGGATACACTGTATACTCGACCTTCATGCTGAAGTGACAGGGTCTTCAAAACACTCTTTACTGCCTACCCTTCTTCTGTAAGCATTCAATGCCATAAGCAGTCAGAGTGACTATTTCTCATTTGGTAGCCTTGAATCACACTACTGGTTATTCACCTTTGCATGTCAGCTCCAAGGTAAGGAGAGCAAGTTGTGTAATATATTCAATTCCTTCCTGGAGCTGGGGAGTGAGAAAAATGCTGCTATTGAAAGAGGTTCTTCTGTGAAGGAGCAGTGATTTATATCCTGAATACATGCAAATTATCCTCTCTTCCCACCCCCAAGTTCAGCCAATATGCTCATTATTCAATATCTTGCTACTGTGATGCTTTTTTTTTCTTGCAGTTTTTGATTTTCTGTTATGTTCAAAGGTTGTGGTTTGGTAAGAGATATGAGGGAGTATTTCCAGTGAGGGATTGGGCTCATTATCAGCCCAAGAAGTGGTCATTTTCAGTCAACAATGAAGCATCTGTCGGTCAAAGAAAAGGTCTTTAACTAGAACAAGCTCCCAAACTTAGAATTTATCCCTGCTGGAATAAAAGAGAATAGAGCTGCTTTGTCTGTTGGTTTTGAATCCTTCATGGAGAGCTGCCAGTGACTGTTAACTTGTATTATTGTTCTATCAGACAGGAAAAACATCAGGGAGAATTTACCAGCACAGTCACAAGCCTTTCATCACACAGCTATTATAGTGACGAAGTTCAGTGGTAGTTACTCACCTCTCCAAAAACAAATATCATCCACTCAGACAAGAGAGAATGGATTTGCTGCAGGGTGATGCTACATTAGCTCATTCTACTGCACCTGACTCCCAGCTACCACTAAATCCAAGTGGCCAGTACACTTTGAAGTACTGATTGTCAGAGCACTCCTGTGAGCAAGGAGGGACCATGATCTAACCCTGTTTTGTAGGCTTGAGATGGAGCTGTAAGGCTGCTGTGGGCTTGAGCCCTGGAAACACACCGAGATGAACTTGGGCCCCTGGATCTCTGGGTCATTCGATTCAGCCTGGCTGGAGCAGACATCCTGCTACCAACCTGACCCTGTTTCCTCCCCACAGAAAGATCAAGGAGAGCAATATAAACCTATGGAGTCAAACTTCTTCCCTACAGGGCTGGGGTACAGCTCAGGGCATTTGATTTAGACATAGCTAGAAAAATTAAAGCTCAGATTCACAAGCACTGGAAATCATCTGACTTCCACATATTTTTACATGGGTTTTAACTTCTTGTTTGTCTTCAACATCTGGATTTTTTGTAACCAGGTAATTTGCTGAGGTGCTTTGGAGGGGTGCGCCTCAACTACTCAACCACATGGCAAGCTCAATAGACAGGTGATTGTGTGTCTTATTTCTCCTCTTTATCTTCCAGGAAGATGAAGTTGCTCGTGACAGTCGATTCAATTTCAGTGGCTATGGAATGGGCCACTGCCTCCAAGTCAAAGATGGCACAGCAGTCAAGGCTACGCCACCCAACCCGCCTCCAGCACCACCAAAGGATTCAGATTCCATCAAAAAGAAGTTTGTTGACCGTGCAAAAAGGATTGATACAATATCCCGTGCTGCGTTCCCACTCGCCTTCCTCATTTTCAACATATTTTACTGGATTACATACAAAATCATACGGCATGAGGACATTCACAAGAAATAGGCAACTCTGGTTCACCAGGACTTAGCCAAAGTGATTCACATGTAAATAAACAGTGAAATGTCTTTCTGTCATATGGACTAAGGATTTCTTCCCCACTCCCCCAGAACACTGGAGAAAAAATTTGCAGAGGAAAAGAAGTGTAGAAGGAAAAGTGATTCCATGAAAAAATACGCTGTGATACCAGAAAAGAGGCTCCCCCTATGTACTCCTAGTGTATTTTTTGAGATTCAGCATTGATCAGACATCTACAACTGGGGCTAAATTTGACCCAGCTTTATCACCAAGATATTACCTTTCAGAAAAAAGAGAATCAGAAAACAAACAATTCTCCTGAAACATCTATCAAGAGACTGTGGTGGCTACAGTACAGTGAGTTATAAGAGGACCAAAAATTTTCAGGATAATGTTGCCTTTCTATTTGAAACAAGTCTACTGAGCTACATTCCATGACCATGTCTGTAGGTAGTGGTTTCACCAAGGAGTCCTTTTGTGGGTTGTAAATTATTTCTACTGATAGGGGAGAGGGAAAAAAAAAAAAGGAAAAAATAATTTATACTTTACTATCCTTGTGGATGTGCATTTTAATATTATCTTGCTTTACTAGAATTGTAATTTTGGGGTTGAACTTGTGTGTCATGTGATTTATTTGATAGTTGACACTCCAAAACCAGTGAAACTGCCCAGTTTATTTCTGTTGGGAGACAGTGCACTTACTTAATTTTATTTCTGCTGATTTTACATGCAACTTGAGGTGCCAAACTGTATTTTACCTATTGTGCTACCCTGTACCACACTACTTAGTAAGAACTTGTTTCCTCAAAGGTGTAGCTCAGTTTAGCATTGAGTTTCTATTATTGCTCTCATTGTAGCTGCAGTCAATAGCTCTATAAGTAAACACAACTCGTTTACAGACCTCTAATTTGTATCTTTACTCAAAGTGGCTATCATTTTAAATATCATTAATTAACCTAAGAATTTTAAAACTGTACTGTGATTTTCAGAACCTGTTACCTTTTGGTGCCGGATCTGCGTTATTCAAATCCTTGCTACATGTTTTAAAGTAGAAAATTTAAAAAAAATTAAAAAAAATAAGAAAAAAAAAGATGGTATTTTTGCTTACATGGAAGAAGACAACCTGTAACATAAGATGAGTAAAACATTAAAAATTTTACACTTGCTGTAAAAGGGTTTATTAAAAAAGGTATTTGTTCAATTTCAATAAAGCTAAATGTGGTACTAAGATTTCTTCACTCTTTTCTTCATTTACAGCAGCAGCAGCAGGGCTGTTCGTGCCACAGCCCAGCTCTTCCACTGCTCTGTCAGCAGAAAGAGGGTGAAAAGCAGCCTTCTGCTTATGTGACTTAGCATGACAAATTTTTCTATCTATCCTGCAGCAAAGGGACTATTGCAGCCTCTGGGAGTACGTCAAGGACTGTCAGAAGTGTGTCTGGGATATGATGGGAACATTTGTATGTGCTGAGCCAGGCCTGGCTCAGGATGCTGCTCTCCTCTCACACCATCCCTGCACAGCAGGAAATACAACTTCACATGTGCTGTGCCTGGCTTGGGAATGTCCTGAACTTTCTTCTGGCTTTCTTACAGCTTCACCACTTTGGTGAGCTGACGGGCAGGATGAGATGGCCTGTGCCAGGTTCCTCTTGTAGACATGGGAATGACCAATAGTTTAAAAGCAAATACAAAACTGCATTCAGTTTTCTGCCCTTCCCTTGTGAGGCCCAAACACACACACACTGTAGCAGCCCAATACAGACATTTTTTCTCACTCCCCTAATGAGATGTGGTACTGAGACATACTGAACCTTCAGCACCTCTCACTCTGCTTTTGCTCCTGGACCAGCTGCTGCTGAGAGTATACAGCCTGTCTGAGCCTGTATTTGTGTGTTTATGTGTCTATGTTCCCATCTCTTCCCACATGGCTGCCTGTAGTACCAGACTTTGTTCCTCCCCAGAACAGGGGAAGGAATCCGGAGGTTGTGACAACTCTGATTACTGGACAATAAATTGGTTACAAAAATCCAGTCATGCATTTTATCTTCCCATACTCTCCTCAGCATTGTAGACTCTTCTGTTGCATACACCTCTGATGGAACTGGCAACATCATCTCTACCTTGTTGAGACTGTGGATCCAGATGTGACTGATAGCCCAAGAAAGGGTAACAAGAACTCAGAACAACTGTCCCAATTATTCTGCTTTGAAAAACAAACTTTTGAAGAAAATTCAAGTATCATAATATTTGCAATTTTTATAGTACCAGATTTGTTTTTTTTCCCCCCTTTTTAAAGTGGAACAGTATTTAATTATAGATAATGTACTAGAAGAAAACCCCAGCACAATCTTAGTACCATGAATTGCAGTAGGGTGAGGGCAGCTAGCTGTAAACCATGTTGGTATGGGAAGTTAGGAGCCTTCACTGATACATAAACATTCAGGCCTCACTTTTACTAACCCCTTATTCCAAAAACATGCTCATGTTCAAATGAAGGTGTAATGCCAGCATTAATCAGGACTAAACCTCAGTGCTCAGATGTGTTGCAGAGACTGTCATGAATGTCAGAGCCTATTGCTCACAGCTGCCCCAAATGACTCAATGCCTCAAACCACTGCAATAGGAATGCAAACCTGCTCCCACCTGATTGATATCTTTATGTTCCTTTCTGTGGTGAAGCTCATGTGCCTCCAGCATGCACGCCACAAATTCAACTGCACTCTTTGCAGTGCCTGGCTATTAGCATTTATTAAATAGTTCACTAAAACATCTTGCTGATCAGAACTGAGGCTTGCTGACAGTATCCATGGGAAGATTGCTCTGCTGTTGCCTTCTAGATAAACTTTGGTCCAGTCATAAGAATCATCTGCACACAAAATCTGAATAGGTCTCTCTCTCTCCCTCTCTGTCTGGAAGACAGAATTTATGGCTACATGACAATTAGTCAATTAGTCATGAATATTGAAATTATCTAATTAAATTTTGGAAAGAAACAATGTATGCAAATGGACAATGCCCACTAAGCACACCAATTAGGAATGGCCACATGATACAGAAGAGTTGCCATGTGCTGGCTAGTGGCCTGTGAAACCTCTGACACAGAGATGGTTTGATACTGGCCATCTATTAAAGAGCCTTCTCTCTAAGAACATGGTTAGCACCAGAAACTGGTTGAGAAACAGCCTGCAGATAAAACATCAGTTAACAAAGATGGCAGGACACAACTTCCCTAAACAAAATCTCAGTAGGGTTAACAGAGAAAAAAAGACTCAAAAAATGATCACCTTGCACATAGGGAAGCAGCAGAATTAAATAGTGAAGCAGTTTTATTTCAAGACACCATTGCAAGAGGAAAAGGAATGGCTTAGAAAATAACTTCCAGATAAATAGCCTTTATGAAACAGGAGACACATCAGAATGGAAGGAAAGAAACCCAGGATTAATTCTGAAGAGATTTTACATGTATCAGAAAGCCTGCATACTATTATTCTAGATGGTAAAATAAAATTAAGCCCTAGGGCATTTAAACTACTTGAATTTAGTTATAAGACAATTATGATGACTTCTACTTTTCCAAGACAGCTTTAAAAACTTTAAGCATGTCTTTAAAGGATGCAACAACAGGTCAGGTTATTGGCATCTTGTTGCTACAGGCTGTCCTGAGTGATTCAGTAGGGAAATGTTTAGTCATCTCTCACCAGATAGATGCTGTCAGGTGCTATGATAAAGCCTGACTGGTAAAAGAGATCTTAAAAAAAAATATTATACATTAGGAGGAAAGTGGGAAACAAAAAAAAAAAAAAAAAAAAAAAACCAAACAAAAAAACAAACAGTGCAATATGAAATGAGATCTCTCTTTGTCACTCTTTCCTGGTTTTTTTCTCTCCATATTTCTTTAGATGGCAGAGCCATCACTTGTGATGTACTGAATTAAATGTGGTGTAGCAATAGAGGCTTTTGGACTATCCAATATGAGATATCAGCATATCATAACTGCTGGAGGACAACTCCATTTGGGATATACAGTGACTCTGGGGTCAGATTTTTTCACGTGCTACAGAGATGAGGAGTAAGAGTGAACCTCCTCCACAGACACTGAGATTCTCTCACTTTGATTCCTTTTTTGCTTGGCATGAGATGCTGAAAGCAATAGGAAAAAGCTGATGGAAAAATAATATTTGTCTACTGCAGACTGAACTACTGCAGCTCTTCATCTTTATACAAACCAGTCTGACATAGGTGGCACGGGAGCTGCTGCCCAAACATGAGGCACCAGCCCAAATTTACAGCCTTTTGTAGCTGATGTCACTGAAAATATTGTGGAAGAATCTGAAATAGTCTTTGAGATTACAGACATGGGCATTTCCTGGGAAGGGATTTAATTGGGTTGAATTGGTGTCTTTGCCTCAGCAACAGGATTCTGCATCTGCACCTGGAAGTCACATTTTATGAAGTTATTCAAAGGATCTGACTCAGTCTAATAGTGACATTTCTGTATTTAGAAATGTATTTCTATATACATTAATAAATATGTTTAATGTGTGATTATGAAAGTATATGCACAGCTTTCTTATTCATTTAAAATTAGAACACAGAAATGAACAAAGAAACAAAATCTTTATACAAAGATCAGCTTTATATTACAAAAAGTTGTATGAAAATAATTTTATTTAATATATTCATTTTCATTAGCTACAATGTAGTGTCTGTGGAAAATTATCTTCTGCCAGACTTTGAAAGTAATTTATTAAAATAATTTTTGTCATAGAAGTTTGTGCCTTACAATGTTTTGGGAAACTAAAACACTAAACCCAAGGCTGCCTGAAGAATGTGCTGCCTGGGAAAATACTCTAAAACACTAAATACTCTAAAATACTGTTCTAAGCAAGAACAGCAGTGAATACCAGAGATCCTGATCACATTTTACTTTGTGCTAAAAATGGGATTTTACTGGGACAAAATATATGATATCCTCTCTAGTCATCTGAACAGCTGCACAACTGATTCAAAACCAGCTCCTTCAGATTATCACAAGGCTTGAATCTGATGTCCAGCAGAGTGGGTTCGTGTCGTGGAGATGGTGGACAGGGTGCACCACACCAGGAAGATGGCAGCTGGATGCATCCCCCCCTTTTTCCACAGGAAAAGCAGCAAGATCCCTGAGAGTGCACACAGGAACTATGTTTCATAGCAGTGCTTAAAGAAAATGCTTTAGACAGAGCAGTTCACAGATTTCCACCTTACCTTTGTTTTAGCATGAATCTGTTTTCCCTACGGGGTTGAAGAGTGCTACCCTTGACATCACAGGGTCAGTCCTGTAGCTGGACATGTTTGGAAATCACATATTTATCGCCTGGCTTCTGGACAACACCTTCCCTGTTTTCCCTTTAATACAAAAAGAGAAAAGAGCTATGCCAATGCATGAAACATTGTGGAACCAGAGAGAGTCTTTCATAGGGTTTTCCAGTGAGAAAATGACAGCACTAATGAGTTAATTCACACTGGCCACACTACCTCCTCCTCTCTCTCCATTATCAGGCAGAGATGTTGTGAAAAGGCATGAGAGCAGTGGAAGAAGCTGGCAGTGAGGAAGCTGCCAATGTGTGGTTAAAGTTTTCCTCTTAGCCATTGCTTGGAGTTCAAAAGGGCTGCATGTATGGCTGCGTTTGGGGGAGACCAAGGAGAGCAACATGGACAAATGCCTATGATGAGCTAATTAACCTTTAGGAAAGGAGAGTGGGCACATTTTTCCTGTAATAAGCTAATGAACTCTGTCCTCCGGGAAAGATGAAGGACATAATCAGTGAGGCTCCTCACAGGGGTCTGCCAAGGATGGTCTTCAGAGGAAGGGTGAAGAGCAGGGCTGTTACTGAGTCATTAGCTTAGAAAATAAGAGCTGAAAGAGCTGGTTGCTGCAGGACAATTGGGTTCCCCTTCCATGTGTATTATATTACATGAAATAGGGCTTTGAAAGAATATCACAATTTTCCACTAATCCATGAAAGAAGCAAAGATTTAAAAAAAAAAAAAAAAGGTATATTTTTCTTGACAATTTTTCCTTATAGTAGCTCAGGTCAAAACCAAGAGAAACTTTTGTGCTGACCTCGTGTGTAAGTCAAGCTGTTACAGGTTGGTGATGAAAGTTTCAATATGGGCAGGGTCTCAGCCTACATCTTAGCTGTCTGCTGTTGTGGCACATTTGCTTCTCACTTTGGAGCCCCATGACTTTATTTTCTTGAATTACCGCAATGAGAGGTTTCATCGCTGACCCTTCTGGTGCTGAAAGTGCAGTAAATGAGGTCAAAACTGAAGAACTTGCTAAAGATTATTTAGAATTTCAATGAAATTTTCCTCTCATTGGAATCTGTGTGTATAATTGTCTTTTAAAGGCCTTTTCAAAAGGACACTGGCAGAGGCTAAAGAGCATTTTAATGTTTCCTTTGATTTATTAACACTAGCTCAGTTTTTAATTTGCAGAAAAGAAGTGCTCCATTAATACCCACAGTAACATCTCACATTAAACATCCTAAATGTGACCTAATCTATTTTTAAAGGAACTAATTCCCATGCATTGGTTGACTTATTCCAGGCATCACCAAGGCTGAAAACATAAGTCCTGTTCCTGACATGCAGCAAGGTTTCCTTGAACAGCTGCACTGTTATTCTGTCTGTAGTTTTCTGCAATAATATCAGCGGGCAGGACTTGTTTATGCACTAAGGGAACAAAGGAGGACATTTTGTCATAAGGGAAATTTGCATATTTGCTGCTATAACAGCAGAGAGAACTTCACTGGAAATGTATAGCTTCTGTGAATTGTAAAGCTTGTATTGCATTTTTGCACACACACACACACACACACACACACACACTCCTTTCAGTTTGCTTCCCTCAGTTTTATTGCAGTATTTCTTTGGCTGATGTCCCTGAAATGTTCATCTGTTACACAGTGCTGGCTAGTGTGGTAGAACAGATAAATATCTACCTTCCTTTTCTCTGACTTAGATGTGGAAAAGGTCCAATAGTTATCCTTAGCCTAATTAATCTAAGTCTGATCTGCTAATATGCTGCCATGGATTAAATATATATATGCCATCTGAAATAGCTGAGGCACAGCTCAGACATCCTGTAAATGGCAGTACTGGGATGTACCTGCAGTGGGTTTTGCAAAGCAGGCACTCTGCCCAGTGCTCTCTGATGAGGTTTCTGGGTCACAACTGAAGACTTCAGCAGCAAATGTGATTGTGGTTACTACTGATGGACATCTTTCCTGCAACTTAAAACTCAAGCTTATCCTAATAAAGCACAAGGGAAACATTTACTAAAAAGGCAGGACTCTTTAACCTCTCCCTCTTCACGGTGCTAGCACAAAGCCACAACAGTGCAGGACACCAGAAGCCCCTTTTGCAGCTGGGGAGGGTCTCCATGGCACTGGTGCCTAGGGAAGCAATCCCAACCTCCCAGACCTCTCACAGGGCATAGAGGGGCTGCCTTGCAGCAACAGACAGGTCAGGGGACATCCAACATCCATCCAATATGCTATCAGCAATGTTCATCCTTGCAACAGCCCAAGAAGAGGCTACTTTACAAGTGCTTTATTCTCCTCACCACAGCTTGATCAAATTGTCTTTTCAAGGTTACCCAAGCACTAATGTTCACACTTTTTTTTTGCAAACTGCGGTTAGGTGACCACACGGTTACACACACTGGTGCCTGTTACAGCTGCCTCATGCACATCTCACCTCTGGCCACTCCCTGGGGTGTTCTAGCTGTCCTCCCTTTTCAGTAGCTATTCTCCCTTCAGGAGAATAAGTGAGCCAGGTCCTCAGTAAAATAATGATTATTTTGATTTGATGGAGAAAGAAACCCACTTGCCAATTCCAAGCTACTTCCCAGCTCAGCCACACAGGCTTGGGAGGTTCTCTATCAGCTGATGAAAGGGCAAGAGGGTGCACAACTGGGGGGGGATAGAAAAAAGAGAGAAAAAAAAGGTGCAATTGTAATTAGAAAAAAGAGAGGAAAAAAAAGGTGAAATTTGAAAAAAGGGGAGCAGGTTTAGGAGACACCTCAATAAAGATCAGAGACTTCAAGAAAGTCCTAAGAGCAAAAGGAGAACTGAAAATAGAGACAAAGAATCCTCTTGCTCATTTCAGTGGTGATTCAAGTAAGGCAAGCAGATCTCTACCTCTCCAAGGATATTGTCACCAATTGCTGTTTTTAATGAAAACTGCCTAGCAGATCCCCAGGATGAGCTACTCACTCAGAGGGGCTTTTCTATTATTAGGACAGTCAGCTGGGAGAATGGCCAAGGTTTATATTATCTCCATTACCAGCTAGCTGTAATGGTACTGGAGAGCATCTTTGATTTTTAGAAGTATAACTGCAGCCTTTGGAAACTATTTCAATATTCCTTGGTTCCAAGAATGTCAGCACTGGCCCCTCAAAAAAAAAATATCGAAATTCTTGGCTGAAATAATGAAAAATCAAGGTGTGAATGACCTTAAAATATACTTTGGCCTCAAAGGGATTGGCTGAAGATGGAATAATGGGTGTGTGCACCCTGGAACTTCCTCTTAGTCCTGCTCTGTCTCATAGCAAATTTCTTGTCATGCACAGCATTTTCTCATTCATTTACCCTCATGTAAAAAAAGTCAGTTTCTCCCCGCAAAAAAAGTTGAATGATCTTTACTAACTTATCCTGTCTTATGGGGATTTACAAAAGCAATTGCTAAATTTTAAAACTTACAAAGTCATTCAGCAAAGAAATAATTTTCTGCAGAAAGCACCATTCAGCTTTTTGGTGGTGAATATATAGGTGTTTATCCAAGCTATAGAGCATACTTGGTTGAAGACTTCTTGAAACGCCATTGTTCCTGCTAATTCCTGTAGAATTGTTATTTTCTAGACATCTGCATCTCTGTTCCAGAGTAGTGGCTTACTGGAATTTTTTTTTCTCTTTTTTAATTATATGCTTCCACTTATGATCGCTGGGCTTCAAGGACAAAAGATTTTTTTTTTATTATTATGCTTTTCATGCATCATTGGAGCACCTAAAGGGCTTCCAACAGATTCAGAAAATCAGGCTGCCTGTAGTGATTGAATTCTTAAAAAACAGTGATATTATTAGCTCTTCTGTGTCATTGAACAGACAACCTAAATGCTAAAAGCAGAAATTTCATTAAAGATTAAAGAAATATTATTTCACGTTTCACCTGCTCCATTAATATCAAATATGAATTCTATCTTTCATGACACAACTGAAGTGCAGTGTAAGATTTCAGATATACCATTATTTAATCTCTTTCAGAGAAAGCCAAAAAATGTTCAAAATCCTTGAAGAGCTGTGTCTGAGCATGACAATATGCTTGGTCTGACCATTTTAAGTCACTAAAGAATACCTTGGCCTTGTGATTTTTCAATAGCTCCTGTTCTTCATGCACCACTTGAAATATGTTAATGGAGACATAACTTTCATGAAATGCCAAGCACTTATTCTCAGAGTGTAAGGCCTCCAAAGACTTCTCTGTTGGAATACCCAAGAAGTGAGGCACTCAAAATCATTAAGTGCTTTTGGAAATCTCAGTCTTAAATACTGTGATTAAACTATTTTTACCTGGAGATTTTCCTGGTCGCTTACTTGCAGATCTATATTTTTCTTTCTTCTCACAAAGACTAGTTTCTGAGCAGACTCCTGGCCTTTTCACCAGAGGCCAAAACCCCTGGGGACATGGTGATTTGTATTTCATATCTCTGCAGTATTGTAGAAGTTGCCTTAACAGGAAAAAGGAAAACTGGAAAAGATGCCTATCAGATATTTTTCTCAGAGCAGTATCCTAGCAAAAAGGCAAGTTTAGAAGGTCATTCCACCATGTTAACATTCCCTACATACCTTATAGCAGAAGATTAAAAAAGGGTACCAATACCTTCCCAGAAAACACATCCCCATTACTTCTGAATAATTTTCAACAGAGGCTTTCAGAAGAATATCAATATTCCAAAGAGTAACTCTCCCACAAGTGGAATGTAGATCTCAGTTTTGTCCCCTTCCTAGAGCTATGTATATTTATATATATACTTGTCACATCAGTTCCTTTGTTCTCTAGCAGGAGCCATGGGGTGCTCTTCCATGATTTTCCATTTCACCATTTTTTGCACCTTCCCTATGTTTTGGACCCCTGCTTTTTTAGTGGCACATCCTGGTGTCAGCATAGGGCAGGCCATGGGGCTTTGCAAAGCAGGGAAGGTGAGAAGGAAAAGGAAACCTCCTGGCAGCACCATCATGCTTTTGAACCTATTGAGGTTTCTGCAGCAGCCCTCTGGAAATTAGCACAGGCAGGGTTCCTCAGCCAGCCTTTCCCTGCATATATCCTTGTCCTGGCTATGGCAAAACTGTACAGCTTTCCTATCCACACAGCCTGTGCAAGACATTGAGTCTCTATTTTAAGGAAAGAACAGCACTAATAAGTAAAATGGAAAAATGGGTAAAAGCATGTGTTTTTATGAAGCTACAGCCGCAGGACAGATTTACAGAGACTGTCTCTGGAGTGCCAGGAGTGGCTTTTTATCTCCGCTGTGCTTTGGGAAGTGTTTGCCAACCCACGGCTATGTAGGACCTGACAGGTCTGCTGCTGCTTCTTTTCACTGCCCTGGCCCAGAGCACATGTGAGATTCCACCAACATCCCCCTTTCGCTCCAGCCTTCCCCAGGCCAGGGTACAGCCGAGCTCATGGGGACTAGCCCTCATTTCAGTTTCAGCTTTCCTTCACGAGGTGGGTGCACCGACAGCTAGGGCACAGCACTCCATGGACCCTGTCCCCCTCCCAGGGCTGAGCAGCCCCAGGGGCAGGGCAGCTGTCCCGAGGTGCTCCCAGCTGCCCGGACACATGGCTCGCAGATCCCGGGCAGTTCAGGCAGCACTGCCAAACGCGCGGTGACAGGTTACTGGGCTCCTACAAATATTAATGCCATGTTTACTGCTCACACTGAAGTGCCACATGGGCTGCAAGCTGTTTGCTCTTGGCTGAGAGCTTGGAGGGAGACAACCCCAGCTGCTGGCTGAGCAGGGACTTCTTCCCCGGCTGCCGAGCAACAGGGCAAGAGCGCATTTGCTTTTTGTTTGGAGAAAACTCCTGGCAGGGATGCATCAACTTTATTTCATCTTCTCACAGAAATCTCTTTCCTCTAGGTAGTACATGAGGCAAAGCTTTACAGACAAAAACACTCTCAAATGTATGACCTAAAAAAAGCCCCCAAGCATATCCCATCTCCCTGACGTTGCAAGGAGCACAGGTCTTTTCCCATGATCGATTTTCCCAGTTGATCCTGAACAGATACAAGCATTCCTGCAACACCAAATGACCTCCACAACATTTGCTCCCTGTCGGATTCTCCTGGCTGACCTTCAAATCCTTTTACAAAAAATTCCTGATATTCTCACTGCCCTGCCAAGAAGATTGCTGGGATTGGCAAAGGTCTGGTGAGCTGAGCAGACAGAGGAGAGCAAGTGCAGCTGAGTTCCTCGATGGTCCCCACTTACTTCTCAGCCCACTAATTGCTCAGCAGTGCAAACAAGTGGAAATCAAACAATTCCTATTGGAAGAGGGCTGTAAGCAAACCTAAATTATTTGAGAAAGAGAATCCCTTCAGAGCATCCTGTTTCCCTGAGAGCAAGCAAGCTGAAGAACTGTAATGGAAGGAAAGCTTCCTACGGTGGTTTCTACAATGAGGCTGCCATCATTCAAAAACATATATTTGAGGTTATCCAGAAATTGTTTCACAATCCCTCAAATAATCTTTTAAATCCTCCTACAAACCTAATATTATCGTTCAAGAATATATCAGCAAAATATTTTATTTTACCAGCATTGAAATCTTTTAGGACTAATACATTTAACCTTCAGTAGTACTATGACAGTCGTCAAAGAAAACTGAATTCATATTTTGGTAGTCTGAAAAGGTTACATTAACAATTTTGGTTTAAAACTTTCTAACCTGGTGAACTGGAAAAATTAAGTCACAAGAAGCATTTTGGATGGGAGCAACCTGGTCAAAATATGTTTCCAAGCAGGCTTAACCACACTAATTCAATAATAGTGACAAGTTCAAGCAATTCAATACTGGTACAAGCTCAATCACAGTAACAACAGCAGCACAGATAGAGCAGCAATAACCTCTCCGTGCCGTTCTCCAGGCAGCCAGGCTCTCAGATGACCCACACAGCTTGAAGTTACCAGATCATGGCTTTCAGTGCATTGCTGTCATGATTCCCTGATTGATTCCCAGGTGTATAAAGCCTCAGAGGGTTGTCTCCTTCTCGGGCAGCGTGTAGGATCCATTTGAATAATCCCAATTTAAACTGCAATCCTTATTTAGGGCCTCTTCTCATGTCATGGCCTGGTATTCTGTCATTTTGTACTTCAAAGGTTGGAGGATGGTAGAGATGCTTCCAGGAGTGTCTCTTTCCCTTCTGAGAAGGCTCCCCTGTTCTGCTGTGGAAATTAATATTTGGGAATAGAGGAAAAGTAAAACAGCATCTGAGGGTAATAAATAGGTAGTCAGGAAGGCATAATTTATAGGGAATTCATGCACAGACATTCATTTCAGGTCAATACCTAATTGACCTCTTTTAAGTCCAAAAAGCATCACCCTTATTGGTATTTCAGTGAAATACCATGTTGGAGAGAACCCAGAACCTCCTTAATGGCTGGCTGTCCTTTAGAGAATGGCTAGAAGGACAAACAGGCACTCTGAAATGCTGTTGGACTTCTTCTTTGGAGCCACAGTCAAAGGACACATCTTCATAATTGATCTAGGAGACTGAATTCTTTCCTTTACCACTTGAATCTGTATAACCCTCTGTAGATCTGGCCAAATTCAGCTTTTGTAATTACATTTTCCAAAGCAGAGTAAGCTTAGATCAATAATTAAACAAAAATTAGTTAGCACTTTTGATTTACTTTGCATTTTTTAATGTAGACTTACTGAAAGCTGACATAATTTATGGACATCTCCTTCAAGCATGTACTGTCTAAACTATAATTTAAATGAACTGGAAAAAAAGATTACTTCTGTAAGTTGAATCAATATGTCAAGAATTGGCATACAGCTTTTAGCAGGGCAAGTATAATTGGATAGAGCAGTTACACATCCTAGAGTACAAGGTGACATCTGTGTTTTCCAAACCTCAACATTTGCACCTTCATGAGTGCTAAAGAGTGGAACAGGTCTGGGTAACTCAGTGGGCTGCCTTTACTTTAGTGAAAAGAAAAAATGTCCTTACTTTATCCTGTGGTCTAAGTCTGGGTTGCTCTGAGGAACTTTATTTAAAAATCTAATACATGTTTTCTCCCCAGAGAAATATAGAGTTTTCATGTATTAGGATGCTCTTCTGTTCACAAATGAATGTTTTTCCTTTTTTTTTTTCTTCATTTTCAGAGCAAGGTACTTCATAGTGATTGATTCTAATGAGTTTGATAAAGCAATGGCATAGATTACTCAAATTTTTCACATAGTTGTATCTTACTGAAAACTTAGCCATGCCTGAAGAAACTAAATCATAATTTATCTAATTGGTTATCACTATTTACATGTGTTTTGTTATAAGCATAGTCAGGGACAGTTAAATGGTATATGGCCCTCTTAAATTAGGCTGCTTCTTACACCTGTGATAAAATCCGAGGTACTCACTGCGGTGCACGTGCGAGCAATCTTTAATGTAGTGGACAGGTGTGATAAAAATGCACTGAAACCTGTGCTCCAGTAACTTCAAGCTGTGTGAGTCTTCTGAGAGCCTGGCTGCCCGGAGAACAGCACAGAGAGGTTATTGCTGCTTTATCTCTGCTGCTGTTGTTGCTGTGATTGAGCTTGCACCAGTATTGAATTGCTTGAACTTGCCACTATTATTGAATTAGTGAGATTAAGTCTGCTTGGATATGCCAGCATATAGAGCAATCATAGCTGTGGCTACAATTTAGACATAAACTTTGTGGGTTCAGAGGTAGTAATCTGTGATGATTTTTCATCTGAATGATTTGCACAGTGATGTCTTCTTGGTCTGGTGGTGACTACCCTTCTAGACTCATCACCATGGGCCAGTCCAGGTCCCAGGCTCTGCACACCAAGGGATTTCCATTCTTCATTTCTGCTTTTCACCAGACAGCAACAAAATTTCATAAAAGCCCAGTGTTAAATGATGATGGTGAAGTCCACCTGCCCCAGAGGGTGCCTGCATATGTAAAGACAGGAGGGAGAAATCCTGAAGAGAAGTCTGCAGGTAGGAGCAGATTTCTGTGAAGAGGCTCAGTACACCCCTGTCCTGCTGAACAAGAGCAATGCTATTTGAGAGAGCAGAACCAGAGGCTGAGAAAAGAGGTGGCTGGAGGTATCTGAAAACTGTCAGGAGTGTGAACTGGGGGGCGTGAAGAAATCCTCACTAGAATATACGCCCTCTGAGCTAGGATAGCAGCCACAGAGAAGGCTTCAGCCCACGTCTTTCAGCAGCCTTCAAGTCCTGCTCTTGTATTTAGATTTCTGTTTAGAAGGTGATTTTTAAAACTTATTTAAAAGAAAGTAATTGGAGACTTGTATAATATGCATTTTGGGTTGCAGAGAGAACCTAAGTGCTGACATTTTCTAACTTCAGAGGATCAAATTAACACTCTTAAAACGCTCTTTTAATACAGTTAGTGTATGTAATTAGATCACAGAAGCTGGCTTAAAACATCATCACAACTGCATTACAAGTGAAGTTGTTCAGCATAATAGCCCTTCATTTGATATCTCTCTGTGCATCAGCCCAGCTTTAATTCAGATTCCCCCCATAATACCCACTGGTGATCCAATCTCTTTTCTGAGAGGTAGCTCTGACATTCTGACAGCAAAAGTAGCAATGTTAATATCTTATCATTGTCAACAACAGGGAAATGTCACAAGAAAGAGATGAAGGGTGCAAGACAATATGCAGTCAGGGGAAGAGGAAAGCTAGAAACAAGATTCTTTTTGTTCCCACTCATTATGTGCTTGGCTAAGCAGATGGGACAAGGGAAAAAGTCAAGAAAGCCTGGAGTCAAAATATCTACAAGACAGAAGTGGAATGAAAAACACAAGAGAGAGCTACCTTCTCCCACCAAAGCATCTTTGATCTTGATATGCATGAAGCAATTGGGGCTGAGGTGGGCCAGTTCCCATGGCTGACTGGCTCTATCGCTTCATCTGCTAAAACTGAGGTGAATATTTTTGGCAAGAACCATCTGTGCTGAAGACACTTGTCCCTAGCATCTGGATGCATTACATATAGGATAAAGAATAACCAGAGCCTGAGCAGGAACCAACCAAGTACTAACAGACTCCCATTCACTTCTATGTCAATGGAGTGCTACTTCTTTTATAGAGGATGCTTTAATAAATTAATAGATTAACCAGTTCCTTTATAGAAGATGCTTACATCTTCTCACACACCTCTGCAACCTGCATGTGAGCAAGTAGATAAATGATTTTACAGTATCTGAATCATGCTAGAACCTTCCCTAGGCCATCTACTAGATCTTTTTTATGCAGTAGCTTGGCGTCCTAAGAAAATTATGACTAAGAATCACAGCTTTTGAGCTCCCTGGCTGATTGCAGGAAAATGTGGTGGTAAGGCTTATGTTTAAAATACTGTAAAAGATATGTGAAAACAAAGATCTCATGGGAAAAAATTAATGCCTTCCTCCCCGATGCAGATTTCAGGTATAACACATACTTGTAATTGCTTGCTGTACAACTGGCAGGTATCTTGCCCCCAGACTGAGCTATCACAAGGGACAGACAAGGAAACTGAAATTACTGTAAAGCAGGGAAGGTTTACAAGTACAAAGCTTATTTCTCCTCACCAGTAGAATAACTTGATTTTTCCTTTCACAGACTACTGAATAGTCTTACCAATGGCACCACTTGAAGATGAAATAATGAAGAAAGAGTCCATCTCAATGCCTGTTCAGCAAAGAGGCAATCACTCTAAGTATGCCTGTGTTGTTTTCCCTAAGCCTTTGACCACCTGTGATGCCAGGTAAAGGAGGTAGTCAGTGCTGATAGCCTCTTGCATTTTAGACTTTGACAGAAAATTAAAGGGCTCCTGGAGAGGGCTGTCAATAGCTCACTAGTGCAGGCAGCAGCTCTACTGCATGAACAAGAAGGACATGTGGTAACCCAAATTAGCTTTTCTCTGGTACCAGCAAGAGAGCTGCTTGTAAACAGGCTTAAATCCAATGCCTTAAGCATTCACAAGTCTTCCTTTTCCCAGATGAACTAGATCAAGATGGAGAAAATGAAAAATGAAAAAGAGTAACACGAGGGAGACTGATGCTACATGGAGATGTTGCATTACCTTCAAACTATGCATTACTTAACCAAAGTGTTTATAGTTAATGTTGTCTTCAAAGAAAGGGAAACAATTTTAGGAATGAGAATACTCAGCTGGTGTCTGTAAACAGCCTTAAGTCTACCCTGCAGTGACACCTTGAGGGGAAAACATTAAAAATAAATAACCAGAATGTGCATTTCAAATCAATGCTAAAGGAACAGGAAGCACAAGACTACCTGGATGGACAGCTGTCTGGTCTCCTGGAGCAGCTCATGATAATGTGGGGCTTTATGGCACCACTCCTGACAAACAGCTTTCTGTTAAGCTGTGCTACCTCCCTCCCAACTTCTTTTGTACACATCCCATATTTTTAGTCTCACTTGGCTTTCCCTTTTTCTTCTTCTCCAGAAGAGGTACAATCATCTAATGATTTTCAGAAATTGATCAACATTCAGTTTTGACATTACTTCTGAAAGGAAAATGCTCTTACCCCAAAAAAGTGTTTTTTGGTTTTTTTTTTGGGAGGCCATTTCTTATTCCTGGTGTCATAGAATACATTGCTTAGCCTCCTGGAGAGCAATGGAAGGCCCCAGGGTGACCTGGAGATGGCTTCCCTGTGGGAGCCTGGTCTGGCTTGGCAAATTTGGTTGTGGGGTCAGGCTGGTTGTTGTGCCCACAGGGGGAATAATTTCTTCTGCCCTCTCTCCTACTCACCAGCCTTTTCTTTTTGTTGCACACTCAAGACTGGTCACGAGCTCTTGCAGAATCTTGCTGTAGATATGACTCAAGAATGGCATCAGAGATGTGCTTCTGGAAATGGCCCCCACTTAGGGCTGCATGCCTCACCTCTGCTGAGTGCAGAGGCAAATATTTAGGGAAATGTCGCCTGTTTTAGCAAACTACAGTGACCAGAAATCTTGGATGTCCAAGGGATTGTTGTTTATGAGGAAGAGCAGCTGCAGGTGATCACTGCTCTTTTCAAAGGGAATTCATATGGAAATGAATACTGGTGTAAGGCTTCCATAGGTATGAGCTGCACCTCTGAGCTGTGTGGTCAAATAGCACCCAAAATGCTTTGTAACATCTCCAGTGAGGCTTTGGTCCAGTGAAGTTCAACAAGGGCAAGTGCAAGGCTCTGCACCCAGGGAGGAATAACCCCAGGCACCAGCGCAGGCTGGGGCCAGTCTGCTCAAAGCAGTTCTGCAGAGAAGGACCTGGGAGTCTTGGTGGACAATAAGCTGTCCATGAGCCAGCAGCGTGTCCTTGTGGCCAAAAAAATCAATGGAATCCTGGGGTGTGTCAGGAAGAGTGTTTGTAGCAGGTCATAGGAGCTGACCCTGCTCAGCCGTGGTGAGAATCACCTGGAATGCTGTGTCCAGTTCTGGGCTCCTCAGTACAGACACTGAGCTCCTGGGCTGGGTTCAGTGGAGGGCAACAAAGATAATTAAAGGATTGGAGCATCTCTCTTTCAAGGATAGGTTGAGGCAGCTGAGCCTGTTCAGACTCTGCAAGAGATGACTGAGAGGGGACTTTGATGGTGTTGAGCAATAGGACAAGAGGCAATGGGCAGAAACTGATGAACAGGAAGTTCTACCTGAACATGAGCAAGAACTTGTTAATGTGCAGGTGACTGAGCACTGGAACAGTTTGCCTGGAGCTGGTGCAGAGTCTCCCTCACTGGAGATATTCAAGAACCTTCTCGATGCAATCCTCTGCCATGTGCTCTGGGATGACCCTTCTTGAGCTGGGAGGAGCTGCTGTGGTCCCTTCCAACCTGACCCATTCTGTGATTCTCTTTCAGAGACCAGGTGACATGGCAGGGTTTGTGTAGCTTGCAGGCTTTATGTTGTGTGAGTAAACAGAGTTGGTTTGAGTTCAGCTTAGGGGGAATGGGGAGAAGGAGTGCTTTCATAATGCTGCTGCCATGTACAAGAGATAACACTGTGCTTTTGCTAGGGAGGTAAAGGACACAGACACAAAAAAATTGTACGTTGGTTGTTACGTGTTCTGGCATACTAATATGAATTAATTTTAATTTCTAATCAGTATGTTTAATTTGTAAAGCTTTAGAAAATACAATTGATGTCATTTGGGAAAGGGCACATACAAAGAAAATGAGAGGGTTTGAGTACAAAATTAATTTTAACCCTGCCTGTAGAGCTGCTCCTAAGCTTCACAATTAAACTATCTCAAATGTCAAAAAGAACAAAACCTCCAAACAAATAAACCAAACCAAACCAAAAAAAAAAAACCACAAAAAACCCCCAAAACAAACAAACAAACAAAAACCTAAAAATACATTTAAACAGAAGGCTTGTGAGTTCAGTCAAAAAACATAGTACACTGTTTACTGCTGCACATATGAAAGTCTATAAATTAAATTATATTCAAGACAGATGGTGTCACCACAGCAGTCATGTGCTGGCACTGGAGAAACATGAAATATTTTTTCTAGTCATTGCAAGATTAGTTTGAAATACCTTGAAATGATGGTACCAACAATATCAACAAGAAAAATATCAATCTCTTCTTTGTTTGCCTTTACAAGCCATAGCAAGTGGGTCTGTAAGGAGTTAATCAATAATCATAGACCATTATGGGAATCAACAGGTCAACATGTTGCTGACAGCCTTCTCTAGGAAATCCCACAGGTGTGGAACAAGAACATCAGGCACTGTTCCTGCCTTTTGCATGCCAGTATCCTTCACTGGTCAGGAAATAGTGCCCCAGAGAAAATCAAAGTAGGGTATTTGATCTCAACTCAGAATATCCATCCCTTGGCACCATTGATGCACAAGCTCCATCAGAGGCATCTCATATGAGCAGTGTTAAATAGGTGTGAACATGACTATATTGTTTCTAAGAGTGCCTTGGGAAACAGATACGCCATTCCAGCTTGGTGAGACACCTGGACCAAGCTTACCAAACCCAAGCTCACCACACACAGAATCAGCCATGGGCTTCTGGCACAGGGTCCCTACAACTGGTCAAAGCACCACATGTACAACTCACCTGTATCCAGCCTGCCTGGGAGGCAGCAGGTTTATTAAACCTGGGCAGATGTGTACACTTGGATGGAAATCAGTGGTACAAAACTTGGTATAGGATATGATGGAGGGGGAGGTGATATTTCTTTACAAACATCTGAGAGAAAGTTGAGGTTACCTGTTCATAGCCATTCCCTTGTACACTCTATTCACCCATTCTCTCATTCCACTTATGTACAAGCAACATGATGTCTGACTTGGACTTGGTCTTGTGTATGACACCAAGGACAAAGAATACAAACTGCCAAGTCCTCCGTTTGTCCCTGAAGCTCTTCTTGAGGGCCACACAAAATCTCATTTTGGACAGATCACATACCTGTTAGGAATTATCATCTCTTATGGGGCAGTCTCTAGTATGAGCATTGTTAATTTTAGGTCTTTAATCCTTAGGCCAGGTTGCAGCTCATTGTGTCTTTTTCCTTGTTTGGAAAAATTTCCTTGTGGGCTAATGTGATAAAGCACATACGCAGTGCTGTATGGGATCTGTTGCTATGTTGATGCCACTCTCCTGTTGTTAGAATGCAGGGTCTGCTGGGGAGTCAGCTGGGCTGGGGTCTTTCAGTGCAGGCCTTCTGGGCTTGGTATGACCACCCTTGTTGCCATTTTACTGCTGGAAAGTGTGTGTTTTTGAGGGAGTATCTATGCATTCAACCCTTTGTCCTGCCAGTTTTTCTGGTGCTCGATCATACTCTGTTCTTGCCAAACTTCATGTTTCTATTGCACATCTCCCCATCCTTTGGGCTCTCCCAGGCTCCAGGCAGACTCCCTGCCTGAGATGAGGCACAATGCAAGCACAGATGTGATTGGCACAGCTGTATACCCGGCTCCTTTTTACCTAAATTATCCAGGAAACTACCTGCTGGCAATGGCAGCAGGTGATCTGCCCTGGCCTGCACAAGCTCTTTCACAGCTGATGTGGAGAAGCACTTTGTATTGAAAGAAATTTGAAGGTGCTCGCAGAGGTTTGGAGCTATGCTGAGCCTCAGTAATGGGGGTCTGTGTAGAGCAGCCCCCTTGTTCCCTCTGAATGGTGCACTCCTCATAGCTGAGCAGAGACAGCTGGGCTGCCCCAAGCAGCTCCCTCACCCCTGGAAGCAGCTGGCTCTGGGACCTTCACATCTACGCCTGATCCTGCAAACCCATGTGGCTGAATGTTCATGGCCATGGTGGCCCCTTTCTGTTCATTTGTGTGGCTTGCCTGGGGTCAGCTCTCTGTGACTCACTTGGGCTAAGGGCCAGTAAAACCCTTCACCTTCAGAAAGAGGGTTAAATGATAGCCAGAACATATTTTGGTTTCGTTTGAAGACAGGAAAGAGATGTTTCTTTATCACCCTATGTTTCTGTCCAATTGGTTTTTATGCACTGCATGGTACCCTATAAGTACCATAAAGCTTTAACATCTGTGGTGCCTTCAGCACTGCAACAAAGATTTATAAACTGAAAATTGTCATTGTACGACTCAGATCTGTATTACTGCATGAATGGAACTCCAGCCTTCAGAAACTATCACTTGCAGTTTTCTTTTGAGTAAAGACTAGTGGATAGGCCTTTTTAAAAGGGTGAAAATAGCTTTGAATTGAACAAATTGCAACAAATAGTGGCTAGTTGTATGTATGCCAGTCTGTGCCACAGGGAAGGAGGATATTATAAATGCTCTGGGACTCCACTTCATCCTTTTATAGTAGCTTTTTCTCCACCGCTGCATCCTCTCCAGTAATGGTGTTAAATAATGCATATGTAATTTTGGTGTTTTATGATGTGTTTTGCTTCTAACACTGGACTGAGATTGTGTTTCCCTCCCTACCCTGGAATTCAGTTGAGGATAGAGAAATTCTATCATTTGTTGCTGCAGCATGTGAAGAATTAGAAAATACTGTTTGGAGCACACACAACTTTTCCATTGGCCTCTCTTGACTGAGTCAGATGGTCAAACACTGTCATGCCATCTGTAGTAAGCCGTGCAGGTGGATGTGCCATGCCAAGAGATTCTGTTTGACAGCCTTTATTCATCAGATGGTTTTGCAGGCAGCTCATTACAGAATGATGAACCTGCCTGTTAATTATCAACTTTAACCTGCCGGTTAATTATCAACTTCACAGTCCATTGGGTGAGATCAGCTCTCTTATAAGTGACTACTGATTCCTGTAAAAATGACTTTTTTTTCTCACTACTGCACCTTATTTAAAAGTAAACTAGCATTTTAGAAGCTTTAATCACAATTTTCTTTTGGTCTCCTATAGATACATCTCCACTAAAAAAAAAAAAAAAGAAAACTGCTGATAAATACATGTACAATGTACTGGTCATCTTTGACAAATCCTTTGTTTCTGCTCTTAACACATTCACACTATCAAGAAGAAAGCCCAAATGCCCTCTTCTTATAACTTCATAAACATCAGAGAAGTTACACAGAGAAGAGTTTGGCTAGAATGAACTATAAATATTTCTTTCTCGCTTTTCTATGTGATTAATGATATAAATATAAAAATTAGTTTGAAGAAATAATTTATGTGTCTTTTAAAGTTTGTGCTGTTTATTTGATGAGTTTATACCTTTTCTTCTCTTGCTGGAGAGCATCTACTGCATTCTGGGGACTAGTTTATTTTGAGAAGTTATAGGGCAAACATTACAGTCTTTACCATTAAGAGCTCAAATACAAAAGGTGTATGAATAATTCCTTTCTTAACATCTTCCTGCAGGTCAATGCAAGGGAAATGGGTGCAGAGCAACAGGAAATTGCACCAGGAGCAGTGGTACATTGAGAGAGACCAAGCAAAGACTCAGATACCACCAGATACAGTTCTCAGAAGCACCTCTCACACCAAGAGAGGATCAGGGATGGTGTTTTGCAGCTGGAGAAGTACTGGATCTGTTGGCATCACAGCGTCACTCTGTGTGTGCTCAGTACATTCATTAAATTTGTATTCCAGGCTGGGTAAGGGCAACCAAGTGACTAGTGAAGAACCACAGAAAGCTGTGCAAGGAAGGAAAACTTCCATCACTGGTTTTGCTCTTTGCACAAGACTGGATGGAACGGGGTGCCTCATGCTGCCCTGTCTCAGCAGGAGTGCTGTGCCCCCTTTGCTGGCAGTGCCAGGTGCCAGCGCAGGGCTCTGCCACTGCCCCTGCTCCCCACGGCGCCTTTCCCAGGGGCACAGCAAAGCCCTGATGCCTTCCTGCTCTCCAGGGAAGACAGCCTGTGTCCCCACCCTGCGAGGCACACCGTGCAAGGCAGGTAGCTCCAAGCCCTGGAGCACAGCCTCTCCTTTCTCGGGGTTCAGAGTCACACGATGCACCCCCAGGTACCGGTCCCTGCAGGAGCATCCAGCCAGCATTGCACAAACACTGCTCCCCATGGATGCAGGTGAACCCAGGGGCTGATGCCTGGAGGAAATTCCACTGCTTGGTATCCATCAGGGGGAAATTTGTTTAAAAAAAATGCAGGTTTGAGAGTGCAGTAGCTTGCAAGGGAACTCCTGTATGGAATTGTAGCAGGCTAAACAAAGCATTTTCTCTCAACAAAATGTGTTCTGTCTTCACATTACATCTCCAAACAGAATGACGCAACAGTAAAGAAAGCACACCTTTTCAAAACACAAATAGAGTTAAGGAATACTCAAATGAAAATACCATGTTCTTCCATAACAGAATTCTGGGTCGATTTTCAGAAATGGCAAAATGTCACCTATGTAGGAGGTAAAACAAATGTCCCATGTTATCCAGCTGGTTCTCCATTTTGTCTACTGCAACACATCAAGAGGCATCTTTGGAAATGCTTTTACATGTTGTGTATAAAAACTATTGCTTAAACAATCCAAGAAGCAGTTTCTTTAGAAAATACATCCCAAGCACATTAAAGGATGCTTCATAACTATGTAGTGCTCTAATGAGGAGCTGAGAAATTGATTTAGTCACAGTAAGTGTTGATTTTACAACACAGTTCTCTAAGCACAAAGATAAATTATCTGTCTTTAAAAACTATTCCAGCAGCCAAACAGTTTGTTGCATGCAATGCATCAGCATAAGTGATCAAGTGCAATTCCTGCTGTAATCACTGGGTGGGATTTGGGTGTGTTGGAAGAGTTCCATTTTGGATGGTAAATCAAATGGGATATTGCATCTTATACAGAGTAACGAAATGTAAGCAGCAGATCAGTGACCGAAATAAGAATGCAGGTGAGTGCTAGATACAGGTTCATAAAAATTCTAGAACAAATAGACAAATGTCATTAAAATACTTGAAGATTACTAAGTAAGTAAGGTGCTTGATGATAAGTAGTGTTATTAAGGCTAATCTCAGGAGAAGCTTTTTATTGAGACAATAGTGACTATTAGTCTTGTGGCTGCATCCCAGCCATCATCCCACTGCTCAGATGGGACCCAAGTACGTTGCTCATCTCACCCTTAGGCTCACACAAACCAAGGAAAAGCAAACAACCACTGGGCTCCCATGCTGACCCCAGGCAGCCCTGGGTGCACCAGGATGGCCCATACAGACACAGTTGCATCAGTCTGCAATGCTGCTCCTGTACAGGTCGGACTCCCATCCTTCCTTCATTCCCCACTCCTTCCCTTCCTCATGCTTATCTGTCTTGGTCGCTCCTCACCAGACTCAAAGGGCTGTAAAAATGTAGCTGCCTCACCAAATGCAATCAGATCACAAAGAAAACAACTGGGCAGCAAGTTCCCCTCTGTTGTACAAACCACCACTTCATGCTGACAGAAATATAAGTGCTGCTGAGCTCTCATGGCCTGTGAAAGTATGAATTCAGTGTATAATGAGGTGCCCTCTGGTCCCAGCAAAAGATTAAAGACATCAAGTTTTGTTTGTCATTTGAAGAACAAAATCAAGGAAGGAAAAACCTTTTAGAAAGAAAACCTATGCTTTGTCTACTCTTTGAAAAGAAGAAAAACTAATCACAAACTGCCTCCTTCACTTTGCTTCTAGAATTACTTCTAGACAGAAGTGAAGGGGGATGAGAAGTTTTCCTGTTTTAACTTCAGGTCTGGCAGTTCTTACTAGGAAAAAAGAAGCAAATTTTATTTTCTTTTATAGAGAAAAAAAATGGGTAAATAAAATGCTATGAGAGATTTAAACATTTTTTTTTGCACATGAATCTACCCTGCCTCATCTCTAAAATGGAAACTTGGGGATTTTGTACTAAGCAGCAAAGTACCAGCAAAGACTTTTAAGTACATAACTCCTATCAGTATTTCCCTATACAGTCATCTGTAGATATATGATTGTTGGGATGTCTCTTTCCCAAATATTTGCAAAAAATTGTACAGCTGGATGTAAGTCACTGTGTATTTATTGAAATGAACAAGTATGCTTTAAGAGAACAGCCCTGCAGTTTCCATCAGAAATGCTACTGCCATAATGCCCATTATAAAGGAACTTGTTTGATATTGAAGGAGGAAGCTGTTTCTCAAAAGAAAAAAAAAGTGGCCACAAGTCTTTTATTGAATCGTTTATTTCCCTTGCCTTCATCATCATCACCCCTTTTCCAACAAGTGCAGTCAGGGCCATGAACACCAATTGCTGACTTAGCAAAGTTGCAGAATTATGATGATTTGCTACACACAGTTTTAACCATGCGTGTGCTGCACTCTTTCTCTGGCAAAAAGCAAGAATTGAAACAGGAGATCCTTCTAAAGGTGAGACATCTGCATGAGACTAATGCATTAACCTACTCACCACAAACAATTCCTGCTGCATCCTAATCCCCACACGAACACGGCCAGTCTCCAGTCATGACGTCAAAATATTCCTTTCCTGACATGTTTGCTCTTCAGTCTGCACCTGTTTGCACCCCCTGGCAGCTGAGTGCCTCAGAAATGGATCCATCAGCTGCTGCTGGGAACAGAAAGTCAGTCGGGGGCACTCCCTGTTCAAACTGGAAATGGAGATGTTTGTTTTTCAGAACTGCAAAGTTACATCTAACCACCTGCCTCATAAATGATTTTTTTAGATCTTCTCCTTGATTTAGTAAACATTTTTTGGTAGCTATCACTGTAGGCAAGAAACTGAGACTGATGGAGAAAAACAAGGGTTTTTATGAATCAGGTTGTGTTGAGGGCTAAAACAATCAAAATAACTCACAGCACAAGCCTGATACTCTGTTACGAAGCTCAAGGCACTTCCACAGATATAAATAAAACAGCAGTGTAGTACCCTGCCACCATCACTTGAGCAGTATGTGGAACTATTTATACATGCAGGAGAGCTATTTCTGCCACCACATCCCCTGGAGCATCGCCTCCAGCCAGGACGTGCCACTGCAGCTGTGGCCAGAACCACCCCCATGGGCTGGGGACACGCTGGGGGGCACAGAGCATCCCCAGGGACACCCAGTGCAAACACGGGAGGCTCTCCCGAGAGCACAGAACTCTTTCAAAAGGTCGTCTTAAAAATTCTCTGTGCAGTTTTAAGAAAGACATCCACTGCGCATAGACACAAACGACCGCCCGGCATCATCTGGTATTTTATGGATTCCCAAACACCAGCTGCAGACAGATGTGCTTTCATTGATTGGCATCTTAGTCCACCAATGATTATTGATCAGCAGACATGCTGTGAGCTAAAAGTAAGTAGATGACAAAGGAGATTTAAATACAATTTTTTCTCTCCAAGAGTATTTTGCCAATTTCAAGTAATATATTGAAATCACTTCTGCTTTTGGAAATAATATTTCATTTTTCAGGTATCAAATGAATTTTATTATTCTTTCTTCAGTGATACAATCTTGTTTTTAAGATAATGCAACTTCAACTATTTTTTTTCTCCCATAAAACAAAATTTGGCAAACATTTTTATGATGGCAGGATGTTAGAAATGGGAAGCTCAGCACAGTTTATTGAGGTAAGATTTGCTCTGACTCAGAATAGAGTGGGAAGGGATTCCAGCACAAAGGTGAGGTAAATCAATACACATCACCTGCAATAAAAATAAGAATTCTACAGTGATAAGGGAAGAGAAAACCCCGTTTAAATGTATAAGAAACTACAGAGATTTTTTTTTTTAGTAAGTAATCTGAGGTAACAATGTTTTTAAGAACTAACAGATGCTGTAGAAGCATTTTATCAGGATCGGCTATCTTGTACAAACTTCTTAAGCTAAATAACAGATTCTGTACTAACATCACTATCTGCACATGACCTCAGATAAAGTATATAAAAAATGCCACAAAGCAAGGAAGCTGATTCCCAAACTGCAGTCTGAAGAAGAAACGGAGTTTCGTTGCTCTGAAATTAAATCTAACTTTAACAGACTCTCAGAGTTCACAACTGAAATATGATTTTGATTTCTAGCACACCTTTGGCATTCAAAGCACGGGTATTTTAGTATTAGTTCAGTCAATCCTCAAAATGTGCAGTTTCCCATGAAGATATTCAGCCTGAAATATCATTATCAATGACTACAACAAGCTGTATGTGTGTTACCTTGTTGAGTATGGGCACATAACTGGCCAGCTTTACTGCAAACGGTTTCAAATAAAGTTGAAGCATCACATCTGCCACCAATGTAAATATAAAATAAGTAGGAACAGAGACTCAAACAAATGGTGACTTACTGCAGAATAAACGCAAGCCTGAATTTGTTGCTCTGTTTAGAATTTATTAGTTTTCTGCCTTTGCTGCTTCAGAAAGGCAGCCAAGTTGTACCTACTGAAAAATTAAACTAATGGCTGATAAAAGCCTGGGCAAAGGAGCAGAATATTTGTGAATCTAGATCTGTGAAACCCACTAACTCCCCTTCTGAGACAAAAAACAGATTCTGAATCATGACAGGGATATGCAGACCTTGGAAGCCTTTGGGAAGCCTCACCACTGTCTTGGATGAGGTCAAAGTTTAAACCAAAGAGTGTAAGAGGTATAAAAATGAGTTCAGGATGGGGAATGGGGAGGCAGTGGAGAACAGGAGGCATTGCATTGGATTCCAAGAGGTTTAAAAATTGACATGGAGAGGAAAAAGGCTGCTGGAGCTGTGTGTACACAGGTGATCCAACACCTCCCAGCCACATGAAAACAAAATGGTGACAAGTCAAAGATTCTGTGATTTTTAGAAGCAAAGACTCTAATTTTTTTTAGGTGTACAGCTGCAGTGGTGACATGGTGGTACATGGGGTGGATTGAAAAAAATCCATGTTCAGAAGGCATGAGAACTGGTACTAGGCAAGATGATGGCTCATGAATGGCAAACAGAAGTGTGAGAAGGGAGTTTTCCAGAGATGAGCTGTATCTCTGGGTAGAACTACATGTGCATATGCAGACTGATATGCAACACATTCTTAATAACTTAAAAAAAAAAAAAAAAGGGAAAGCATTCAGATGGTGCTAAGGGAATAATTTCTATAATCTTGGGCTATCCACAGTCACTTAAATCATTAAAATCCTGAATCCTTCATACTGTTAATGTGTTACTGTTTTAAACATGCTACTAATTTATAGAAGCTTAATGTGGATTGTTGAAGAATTCAATTCAATCCACGTGTTTTCAACAGCCAGTAAGAACAAATATTTATTGTAGAAGAAATCAATTCCAAAATTACAGGGCTCCTCTATTCTTTATCCTCTTTTTGATTAAAATATGGCAATTTATTGAGAAAATGCACCAGTTTGTACAAACTCCTACCTCTTTGGTGGGAAAATAGAGGAGGGATTTATTCTTTCCCCAAGCCTTTCCATGTTCCTTTTTAATATTATACACTATGTTATTTTACTGGGTTACTTAGTTATAACTTCACAAGACAATATATTCATTTTTGGGGAAAACATAATGAGCAGGGATAATTTATTTTATCATTTCTGCCAGGTCTATTTCATTATCCCTGTCCTATAAAACACAGGGGAAAGTTTTTAAATTAGCTATTTCTTTCTGAAATACACCCCAGTACTAAAATATCATGGATTTTACTCATTGGGTCACATGCATCTGTTTATATATATTCAGAGCACATTTTGAAAAATTGAACTGCTTTGAAATGAATAAAACTGATATATTCTTTCCAGAAGATTACTAAAAGATGATTTATAGCTAAAAAATATCACATTCATGGGCAAGGTGGTGTGTACTATTGAGGTACTTCAGAATATTTGGTATTATTGGAATAGTTCACTTACTGCAAAAGTAAGTTAACAAGTAATATAGTACCTTAGGAACATTTTTTTTTTAATTCTGCATTTACACAGGCACTCCTCTGCCCAAGCATATTATGGAGTAAATGTAAATTATGGAGTAAACTGAAATTATAAAATTCTTGAGTGTTTCAGTAAAACTGTCACAACAAAAGCACCCTTTCTGAATAGCTAAATAGGAATCATCTACTTTGGAAACAGGGATATCATTAGGGAAATCAGTCGCAGTGAAGCCAGCATTAGGTGAGCAGCTACTATTCCCCACAGGAATGTGTAATTTCAGCTCTGTTCCTCTTGAGGTCATAATTGTTATTCTCCATAGGGTGGTGGCTGTATTTACCTTCCTGTCATTAATTCACAGACAGCCTTTGGATGGGACAGTTGTTGAAAAGCCCACTTCCATGTACAACACGACAGCTACACTGACTCTCCAGTTTGGGGAAGAATGAATAATCCAACGAAGGTGATCACAAATGAAAATTAATTATCATATTCTAAGAAAGGTCATGGGATCTTCAAATCCAACAGGTGCTCTGCTGGATTATTTTACCTTATGCTGACAAACAAACAAAAGCTGAACTTTTCAGCTGAAGATTGCTGAACTGGCCCGTCTTGTATTATTTCTCTTTACAGTTGTGTTGAAAAAATACATGTAACTCCAATGTGACATAATTTTCTTTGCTTTCTCTGATGTAACTACCTTATGCAGCTGATTAAAGGAGCTGGCATATTATCTGCATTCAGACACATCTGGGTGATTTCATAATTAGTTTTCATACTACTTTAAAAAAAGGAAAGGAGATTCTGATAAACCCTCCAGAAATTCATTCCTTCCGGGAAGCTTGTGCATTAACAATTAATATCTAAATAGAGTTAAAAATTCTAGTAGTATGCTAACACATCCAATGAGTGCTGAATTTTCCTAAGTGAGGTTGAGAAAAGGCAAAATTAAAACAAAAGCTTAAAATGCTGCAGGCAGCATTAAAATCTATTACCAATAAGCAAAGTAGAAGTGTGAATGAGCCTTAACTTCAGAAATCTTCTAAAACAAACAAAAAAACCTTTGCAGCTTATCAGCATAAGCAGTCTTGAAGAGCTGGTAGAAAGCTCATGTCAGGGCTGTGGAGAGGAAATGCTTTTTTCTGTGCTGCATAATTACTTGCAGCACTTGTAAACTTCATCCAGTTTGTTCATGACTTTTATGTGTAGATTCTATGATTCAGCAGTTTGGAAAAGCACATATACCTGTTTCCTACAGGACAAAACATGGGAAAGTGTTGTTTTTGTTTTCATTTTAGGAGTGATTGTGGTTTTGGTTTTCACTATTTGATCACTGAGGCGAGGGGAAGAGAGAAGCATGAAAATACAGTCAGTAGAACCTGTGCAGAGGGAATAGTACAGACTTGACAGAAACAGCAGACTCCCACCAACCATGAATTCTGGAAGCTTTTGGCAGCTTCTGCATTTCCCCTCATGCTTGAGAACATTTCAAAGACAGGACTACAAAAGAAGATAAAACACGTTCAGTTCGAAACTGTAACTGGGGCTCCGGGGAGAGGGAAGGGGCAGGTACCGAGGCAGCACACGCTGTTTTCAAGGACTCACTTCAAAGCCTTCCCTTTCTCCCTCTCTGCGCAGGTAAGGATCACAGCCCGGCACAGGAGTCACCGCCTCTCCATTCAGACAAGGAGGATTAGTTAACCTGAGACTGCTTCACCGAGCTGTGCCTCTGACCTAAATACCACAGTTAAGCACCAGGGCTTTGTGAATGCGGGACCCGAGGCAGGAATGGACTGATACAAGCCTGGCGCAGGGCACCCTCTGCTCTAACCAAACATGCAGCTGCACCTACGAATTATGAGTTTCTCAACATAATCACGGGGTAAGGTTGTCACATGCCACAAACCTGCGGTCACGGGAAAGACCTAAGTAGTATCACCTCCTTAAAGCAGCAATTAACATGACTGAACAGCTGCATCAAACCTCCCACTCTTTTGCTTTTTCCCTGGGAGGATTTTCTTGGTGAGAAATTCCTGCTACGTACTGATGTTCACCTTGTCCTTACCCAGTGGCATGCCTAGAGTGCAGGAAAGAAAATACTGAAAAAAACCCCTCAACCAAACCCCAAAATAAACGAGACTTGTCAATAACTAAATGCTCAAACGTACAACTATTTGAGATTTTAAATCCTTGCATTGATTTTAAATTTATTTCCACTGTTTAAAACTTCATCTCTCCCAAGGAAGTAGAGAAGGGAGAAGAAAACTACCACTGTTTGAATAATTCTTTTTCTGAGCCTATCATCTTTGTTAATAGTCTCTAATGAATAACTCTCTCAGGGATAAACATGCTATCATTATTATTTTGTCAGCAGAGTCAGTGTGATTCAGAGGAGAGCAGTCATATGACTGTCACAGTTCCCAAATTGTGAAAAGATGTGGGAAAACAAAAACTAGCAGCTGAGATAGAAGGCTTAGCTTTTACTACTATGAACAACTGAGCAGCCTGTGGCTAATTTGAAATACATACACACACAAAGTATAAAAGGAAATATTATTGTCCAACAAACCACTCCAGAGCAGACAGGTTTCTTTTCCTGGTGAGGCCTTGGAATGACAGAGAAAAATCACTGTAAATTAATCTATTTATTACACCAACTTGGCCAGAAGAAGCAGAGTTCTTTGACACACAATCCTTCTTCTTAGGGTCTTAAATCAGATTGACTTTAGAAGTGCTAAGATTGTAAGAGAGCACCCATACTTCCTTTGTCAGACTTCCCTTTTACATACCTGTCTTTCGAAACATGTGATAAAAGAGTAATTGCAAATTAAATATCTGCACACAGGACACTGCCGTGGCCACAAGACTGGAACCATTCCTAGAGATACCTGTCAGAAACCACTGACATCTGCTGGTTTCCAGAAATCAGGACTACTGGGGTCAACACAAGTTGATCCTGGGCACAATTTTACTGTCTTATCAAAGGCCCCTTTGTGTGAGTTTATGTGACAGGGTTCTCCAGCCCAGGAGGGTGGAATGTTTACCAGCAAGCAGCAGGCTGAGGAGATTATTACTTGCTGAGAAGCAGCATGTGAATGTCTCCCAAGACTGGTGAACTCTGGAGACCAGTTGTTCTGTTAAATCTACTAGAACTGATAAATTCAGAACACCAGGAGCCTGCTGGCTGTGTACAAAGCCACTACACACATTAGTATCAACCATGGTTTGCATCAACTTGGATCATGCATAAACAGGTAGTGGTTGCTACGTGCAAATGAAAAACCCTACAGGATTACACATACACACCCGATGAAGCAAAGAGCTCTTCAAAGGACTTTGTAACCTACCTAGGAGCCAGAGGTCCCAGGGTGGGGACTGACCTCCCAGTGTAACACTCATGACTACTCCTACAGAGGAGTCATGAGTGTTAGATTAGTGAATGTATGGTGTGAATAATTATCTGCTATTAGTAACAGCTTTAGTAGCCAAAAGCCTGCTGTTCCTTGGGATGTGTATGCTTCCCAACTTGACCTACTATCATAAAAAGAGAAATTTATTTACAGAATCAAACATCCAACTATTTTATCAGTTACTTCTTGGCAATACTAATTCCCCTATAACTAGGACTGCAGCTGCCACTGATTTAATTTCTCAAATGACTTGTTCAAAAAAGTACCTGCAAAACCCACTTTGTGCTAGATCTCCATTCCAAGACTCTCATGGAGGTGCAGAACATGGGACTCCCAACAGGTCATGATAGAAACATGGTTAGCCAACTTAACCATTTCTCTAGTCCATGCAATTTAGACTTTGCATTTGAACACCAGCATGTGCAGACTGTGGATTAATCATCACAAGAGACCAAATAAGTAGGTTAACACCTATGGTTGCTTTGTCTTCCAAAAGGCAAGTTTAGGAAAGCAAATACCTCTAAACACAGTGCTTGTAGCTGCCACTTGAAGATAGGGCTCTAGAGAGCCTGAATCTTTGTTAATGCCTGCTCCATCTTCCCCTTATTCCTTGCCAAAAAACACGCAACAGCAGAAACCTTTCAAGTATTTCCAGGAGTCCTTTAGATTTTGGCACATAAAAGTAAGGTACATATGCAGTACACCTGCATGACTACCACTGAAAGTTGTACTATGCTATTATGCTTTACTAGATAGTTGAAGAACTGCTCCCAGGAATCTTAGAGCTATTAGGAAAGTGTTTAACGACCTCATCTGATGATTTACAAAATAAGCATTCATGCCTCAGGAAAGCCTCTTTAGCAGGAACATGTTGTTACTATTCTACTCTAATAATTTCACTTCTACACTGCTGTGATTTCACTGGCTCTTTAAAGTACAACTCCATGGAATTAGAAATTGGCAACATTTGTGCTTAGCAGCTTTTCTTCATTTGTCTCACTCTGTTACTTCAACAAAGGGATGTGAACACAAATGGAACTTTCTCTTTACAGACAGAGCAACAATGGTTGTTTACAACACGAGAAGAGGCTGCTATATGCTGACAAAAAACAACTGCTGAACTGTTTACCGATTTTGCTTTGCAAAATCACCTTCAAATGCCCTGGACTGAACAGTAGCTTTGTTGCTCTGAGGGTTTCTGTTCAGATGGCATAGCAAGGTCTTGCCCTTAGCTGCAAGCTACAGAGAGCACCTTGAGATTTTTCGCTTAATTTAAGTGTTTATAATCAGGAACTTCTGGAAATTCCAGTGACAACTGCCAAGTCCTACCAATGGGTTCTTAAGCTTTGACTATTGCTGGTGGCTTAACAAAAAAGAATGGTAAAAAACCCCTCAACTTTCTCATCCAGTAAATACTGAGATTGAAATACCTATGACAATTTCTTAAGACATTCTTGACATCTTAATGGAAGATCTCCCTTCTCTGTAGGTAAAACGGAGTAATTTAGTTTTTGAGTATCTCAAAAGGGAAGCTGTATCACTAGACTGGGTTAAGGTTACAAAGCACAGTTCTCACATACAGTTTTTCTAGGCAGTTTTTTGCATTTAATGTGCATTAGTTGACTCCTGTTGCCAGAATGAGATGCCGTGGAATGAAAAACATCACCACTTTATGCCCCTAGAGGACATATACAGAGAAGTTCAACCTTCTGATGAGACAAAAAGAATTATTCTGAAACATCAGTATTTCTCCGAGTCAATAAATACCTTCCACTTTTCCTGCCAGACTTTTATTGTCAGAGAGAGATCATGCTGGAGAGATGTCAACCATTAACTCTGCAGAGAAAATGAAAAGCAAAACTCTAATAATTCCAAAAAAATTGTGACAAGCAATAAGAATGTTTTACTTATATAGAGATAAAAGGGAGAAAATTACTGATTTGGGATTTTCTAACCTTTCTGACCTCAAGAATTTAGTGGGAAAAATTTGATTATAGAAATTACTACCTCAGCAAGCAGTACAGGCCATTCTCTTCCTAGAAGCATAAGCAGGATCTTCTTCAAGTCAGCAAAAAGAGGAATAAAATCATTGTCCAATATTATTTAAACTACTTGAGATAGGCCAAAACCACTGAGCAGCTAGCATCAGCAGACAATCATCTGACTCTGGGATTGAGCAGGCCAATCTTCTGACACTCAAGCTATGCTAACATCCAAGGAAGGACAGTTTCCCCCAGGACCTACCAGCGAGATTAGCCCCACCACTAAACTGTGTGGGAATGGACCTCTCAAACCTGAAGCAGCTTTATTATGCAGAGAATCTTCAGGAGTTCTTGAAATTTGGTTAAGAGGTCTGATCTGGTTCTCCACCTCCAGTAAATACTCCATATATCTGAGGGTAGACCCCAGAAGATAGGGCTGAAATGTATAGCTTTATTCCTCAAGTGGTAGAACTAGAAATTATTTTAAATGTTTGACATATCATGAAGATAAACTGCCTCTTCTTTGAATTTGTCCAACTCCATACTCAAATTATTAATTACAAGTAGTTGCATAAGTTAGATCCTTTCTATACCTGCTTTAAGGTTTCTAAAAAAGGCTTACATTTTAGATGTGTAAACAATCATCTTTCAAGCTCAATAGAACTATTTTAAAGAGTACACCATCTTTTTTTTTCTAAAATAGCTTTTATAGTCCAAGAATTACAACTTACATATTAGAAAATACCTTAAAAATATATTTTCAAAATCTGTAACAAAATAATGACTCAGTCTCAAATATTAAATTCTTCCAATAGTCATCAGTAAAAATACCAGTATTTATCTGTAGAAACAACACAGAAATGCTATAGAGTATAAAGCAGTATAAGTACCCATGAATATATAAATATTTAAGGGTATAACTTTAATAATTTTTTTTCAAAATAAATTTAGTCAATAGTTTCTAGGACTTGGCCAGTCTCCACACAGTCATATCTGATCTGAGCTGAGCTTCTGCTATTTTCAAAGCCATTTTCTGGTACAGGGCACCATTCATTGTTTGGTTCATACTTCGCACACTCTCTTCCCGCTCATTCTGAAACTTCTTCCTGAATTGCTGGATTCCTTCCTCAGTGTCCAGTAAAGAACCCAGAGGAGCATTACTGATTTTGTTGCCAGACTCCTTCCCCCATGTCAAGCTGTTTTCAGCCTTAGTTTCTTTTAAGAAAAGAGAATTCTTCAAGGTGAGCATTTCCTTTTCCAGAGCCAGTGCTAACTGTTCAGTAAGTACTCCTTTGCTTCCAGATCTCAGGAGTTTTACACTGCAGCTTGGAGGGAGAACTCTAGTAAGGCTGTGAAGGCACTGGAACAAGACAGTCAGATTTCTGGAAAACAAAATGATGATGGTGTCAAAAAAAAAAGTATACTCTGTAGTTTCCAACTATCACAGAAATATCCTAGCCAGATAAAAGATTAATCCAAACAGAGGAATAAAAGGTACAGAAAATATAACCACAGCCCATAAACATGGGGCTCAGTAGCTATTAAGAAAATGGGACCAAAAGTGAACAGTACCAAGTAAAATTACTTTTCAAAAGGAACCAAAGTAGTGAGACTTAAAATTTTACTGATTGATTGCTTAAAGACTTCAGCCTTTCATCTTACATAATGGAAATCAACTCCTAATTTGAGGAAAAGACTGAACCTCACTACAAAATACACTCTTAACAGTTACACCTTTTTATTTTTTAGCTTGAACTTTTCAAAATAGCAATATTTGTCAATCCTCCAGAAGTACTTTTTACGTTATAAGCTTTATCCAGCAAAGTCATAAATTATGGCAGTATTACGAACTTGCTCAACATGGTTTAGGAAATATTTGTCAAAGAAACTGCATAAGAAAGGACATCAGTGAGATGCTTCAGATTATTTGCTTTACATAATCATGGTAGATAAGAAACAACTATAGCAGAAACATACACAATGAGATTACATTTATATTGCAATAATAAACTAAAAAATTACCTAGCAATAAACTTTAATTTAATTTAACTTGGAGCTTGTGGTTTGGTTGTTTTTTATTACTAGTATCTAAAGATTTAATTTTTTTAATTAACACACATTGAAGAGAAAAATTACAAATTACACATTATACTAAGAATAATGTAAGATAAAAATAATACAAAATTGTGATGCAGCAAAATTAAGAGAAGGAATAGTACCAAGCAGATATTAATGGAGACTAGATTTATTTCTAATTCAATGTTCCAGCCTGTACAAAATGAAACAACTCAGTTCAGGTTCTGCCATAGTTCTGATCTGCAAACAGGTCTGTTATTGGTGACTGCTTTCATACCACATTTGCAGCCTATTGGTTACAATTTCAGCTGCAGTTTATGGTACCAGTAAGAAACAGAAAAAAGATAAAAAGGGTGTATGGAAGATCAATATAAGCTATGCTTTTCAAATGATTTTACCTGCAAAATATTGTTAGAACTCCTTCAAATGGATTTTTTAAGGCCCAATTAAAAATTGTACCATGGACATTTCCTGCTTTATGACAGAATACGTTGTCTTGGCATTCCTTAAATGGGGTGCACTCCATTTCTCCCAGTAACCATGAATTGACTGGAGTCAATGTGCAGTCACAAGACACAATCTGAAAGGAGAATCTGACAGACACTGCAAGGACAGCAAGTATATCTTCCATGGAACCTGCAAAAAATAGAGCAAAAAAAGGTAGTTGAACTCAATATGTTGATCATGGTGCATTGCATTAAATGAGCTTTGATTTTTGGCCCATACTCCCAGGTTTTTTGTGAAGGATTTGCACCTGACTTCAGGAATTTTTTGGCAATTTTCTTTTCACCTAAATTCTTATCCCTACTTCTGTCAAGCAAAACTGATTAATGAAGCACCACCAATTTAATGAAAGCTCTTAAGATAAATATCACCTCGCCAAAAGGAGGCTATTAATAGCCTCCTGTGATAGTAAGATGATGTGTTGGCTTTAGAAGTGACACAGCATTAAGGAAGAAAAAGTTAAAATTAATTGCACACAATAAAAAGGATATTTAATTGCTTGAGCAATAGCCCAGTTCAAAATCAATTCAATCAGGAATATTTAAAAAAATGAAAATAAGTTACTTTACTATACATGTAGATGAGGAAGAGCTTCAATTACTTTGGTATTATTTAAGAGGTAGTAGTATGTCTGAAAAAACCTTTGTATCTAATTATAGTATCTTATTTATAGAAAAAACAAAGACTTCAACATTCTGTACTCAAACTTATCTTCAAAATTATTCTTTCCAGATACCCTTCATCACCAATACTAGCCAAACCTTACAACAACTAACAAAACATTTTTTTTCCATTTTGCAAACTGTGTTCCATCTCCTATTTCATTCAGCTTTAATTCCCAAAAGGTCTGTGAAACTTGTGATCAGAGAGAAACTTAGCCTAGCATCACCTAGAGTAAACAGAAAAATCAAATATATATATTTATAAATCCAACGTATATAAATCCATTTACCTGTACAGTAAGTATTGTCCCTTAGCATCTTTACTGAGTATCTGCCATTTGAAATATCTTCCAGACTTAACAAAATTTTCCCACAGAAAACAGTAATCTTTTTGCCCTGCTGTAAACTGTCATTCTCATGCTTGTGCTTGCTGGCATGCAGAAGAACTATGCAGCACACACGATGAAATGCCAAGAGTGGTGAAAGGTTGGTGACAGCAGTGACTGTCTTGGCTCCATCCAGCTGACTCCTGGAAGATCTCTTAGGAAACTCTTTTTTCACATCATTCTTGCTTTGCAAGTCCAATTTCATCTTTTTTGGAGGAGGTTCAATTTGACTTGAGGAGACTGCCAATGTTGAGAAGGCTTTGTTCAGCTTAATGATTTTACTTTGACACTTGATAATTGGAGAAATCGAAGAGAAGCCTTGATCCATCACTAAAGATAAACTGACATCACTCAGTGACCTGTGAAAATCCATACAATGTGACTGCACTCCCAGCTCACATTTTTGCCTTCTGACAAATAACCACAACTCTGCAGATGTATGCAGACATTTAAGACTATCACCAATTCCAATACTATTCCAGATTAAGTCACAGACTTTGCAAAGAGGCTAAGTCCCTCACGTGACTGTTTCATATTAACTGAGTATTAAAATTTTTCAAAATGCGGACTGAATTTTCAAAGAGCTTCTAGATGCCTCATTTTTAGATGCCTCATTTCAACCAAAAGTATTTGGATGTTTAATTCAGCCAGAAAAAGCTTAAAATTCTACATAACCTATAGATACTCTATGATATTTATGGATTATTTTTAAGGATTTGAATTTCTTTTTAATAAAAAACTGCGGAAAATATCAATTCTGCCCTTTTGAAGACCAGAAGTTCTTCTGATACTCTACATTTTTATAGATATTCAAATAAAATTGAATGTAGAGTTAAATAAAAGGTTTAAGATACTGTTACTTTGAACATGCAGCAATTTCCTGAAATGTATGAAGTACTTTATTTATTCAACACAGGGCTCTTTCAATGAAATCCTAATATTACTGTTCCAGAACCTCTCTCAATGAATGTATTATTCTGCCAATCAATTCAATCTCAAGATGTCACTGTCTTATGAATGTCTAATTTTCTTTACAGAGAAGTATCACCACCTCATAACACAATCTGTGATAGCACTGCAATCTTGCATTAGTAGGAAGCACAAAAATAATCAATGAAGAATTACAGTGCTGCGGTTGGAAATAAAGCAAGTCCTTTTCCCCACAAACACAAGTTGTGCACAGTACTGAACTGGAGCTCAGAAGACCCAAGTTCTGCTGCTGGCCTACCAGGGTAACCTTGGACAAACAGCTTCTCCACAGATCTTTTCTCAACTGTAAAAATGGGGGAGAGAGCTAGATTGCTGCTGGTTTTTAAAATCTGATGAAGATGTCTGAAGTTATACAGGAATGAAACATTTCACTTAGGTAAAAAAAAAACAAAACAAAGGCATCATCATCAAAGCTCAAAGAACAAACACTGAAAAGGCAAAAGCAATCTTTTGCCTCAGTGGCTATTAAGAGAGGCTGTCAAGAGGATGAGGTCAACTTTCTTGTAAAGTTACAGCAATCTGGCAGCTGAGAAAGAATAGAGCCACAGCTCCAGCAGAATGGCCAGAGGGCCACACAGGTCAGCTCCCTCACAACCACCTGAATGATTTTCAGTGGCATCAGTACTCTTTGAGCTCAGCCTAACACAGCCTCAGCTACACTGCCTGTGGGAACATGGGTCAAAAGACAAGTTCTGACTCCACCAAAGTTTACATTACACAATTCACGTTGTAATTTTATATTTTATGTAATCCTCTTTCTTCATTGCTTCAACTTATTTCTCTCTCTGTAAGGGAAAATGACTTAAGTAGTATTTACAACTAGAACTGAGTAATTAAAATAAATAAACAAATAATTTTAAAGATAATAAAAAATGAACCAATTATTTTGAAGGTTTAAGTATCATATGGCTGATTGTTCCACAAAATTTACACAAAATACAAGCTTTGCAAGCATTTTGATTAGATACTTGACTAGAAGAGTTCAATTTGAAAGCTAAGTATTTATTAGTTGGTAAAAGAATTTAATACATTTTCTTTTGTGCTTCTTGAAGCAAATCAATTAGGAATGGCAAGTAGCTATCAGTAAAACATCAGAAACTAAGCTAAGACAGAGCTTTACTTACAACACATACTGATGATAGCATTGTTATGTCAACATGCACTATAAAGAGCCATCATTTTTAGAGCCATAAAGAATACTGGAGACTTTTTACACAAGTTATGTTGCAATTATATTCACACAACTAATTTCTGGCTGTATAATGTATTTTTCTGTGCAGTGCTAGAGAGCAAGCAAGCAGTAGCAAGAATACTGAAAAAGGCACATTTGAAACATTTTATATGCAGATGTTCAAAATGAGGAAGTTCAAATTTATTGCAGAGCTTAACCAACATATTTATTTTCTATAAAACTATAAATGAAATTATTAGATAAGTGTATATACTCACAAATAAAATGATTCTGTTAGTTTTACTCCAACTACCAGGCTGTCACCCACAACACGCTGCCACAATTCCTCTGTGAAGTGCTCTGGGACTTCAGATGTCAATGATGTCACTTTACTAAGAGAATCAGGAGTATTTTCTACATCATCCCAGAGAGAGACAAGGCCTTCCTTACAGAAAAATGGGGGTTTTTAGATATATTAAGTAGAGATATTGGTCCTTTTTATACTGCCTTACTTTATGTTTTACCACAAGTGACTGCTGGAGGAGCTTTTAAAAGACATAAAATGAAAGATAGATATAAACTAGTTTATTCTCTATAATAAATAGAATTGAATTTTGTTAAAATGCATTTTATCATCATGTAAAGTACACCCTATTCTCTCCTTGTAAAAATCACATGTCAAAATCTTGACCTGTCACACAATGAATTGTCCAAAGATTTAAGGTGCTAGAATTCATATTATTGCATTTAATTGCTCAATACTTTGTTGTCCAAACCTAGAAAACTTGAAAGATATCACAACAGTAACTGAAAGGCAGATAACTCCATTTTAATTAATTTAGGTTTCTTTTGAACAATGTATTAAAATAAAATTTTCCCAACCATCAGCACCTTCTCAGCCCACAGTTCACTCTGCCCCCATTATAAAATCAATTTTGCTCACATAGTTCTATGACAACTCCCTTTTTGCAATATGTGAGATTACAGACAGATATTCAATATCTAGGCAACTGTGCCAATTAGAACTGTACACTCCCCTTGTGCTTGTCACTAACTCTGTTAGAGGTTACTCCTCCATACCACTCAATTGTCAGGAGGCATCATACACAGCAATTTCAAGCAGAAACAACTACATTTACTCCTACATATACTGGCAAGTTAAGAAAATGAACCTGACTTAAAAAGCAGATCAATGATTTTTGATAGTGGCAACCCTACAGGTGAAAGTGGTAAGTGATTAAGAACAGCACTCTCTACAAATAGCTTGGCAGAAATGATCTGCCCATCTCCTGCATTTTACCTCTTTTGAGTTTGGTAGAATATGGGCTCTTTCTTCAACAAGATCTATTAATGCTCTGCAAGACTCAAGAATAACCCTCTTTTGGAGTCCTAAATGCTGTTGTAGCTCTCGAACAGAAGTCCAACCAGCCTGTAAAAGATAATCATTAGACTAATGCACATAAGAAAGGATATTAAAGCTCTCAAAATATCTCTTTACCTTTCCATTTTTATGCAAGAATCACCAATAACTTTGTGATTTCTAAAAAATGTTCAAGTCAGGCTACTCTGCTTTTAAAATATGAATCTCAGAATCTTGGTCTTTCATATTAAACCTAGAGTTTAAGATAAATATTAAACTTAATCAAATTATATCTTATATATTCCTGTAGATATCTTTCATTATTAAACCTGCTTCATTTTTTCCATGGATAGCAGTTTCATTTTCTTCTCAATCTTTGTACTGATTATTGGTCAAATAATATATTGAAGAGATGACAAATATGCAAGCAGACACATGTTGGCTGTGTCTATTAAACAAAACACAATGAAAAACTCCCCCACCAAAAAAAAAACCCAAGGCAAATCAACCAAAAAAATCCATAAACCAAGCAATAAAGAAAAAAAAAATCATGCCACCTTCTCAGGTTTTAAGAAAGCTCCTCAAAAGCTATTATCTGGAAAGCAAGATCCTAGGAAGTCAAACAGTGTCAAGGAGAGAACAAATTCAACCCTGGAATGCAAAAGCAAACTTCCCTCTTCCCCATTCCCTTAGAAAATTCCCCCAAACACATAAACCCATTATAAGCCTGAGCAAAAAACCAGTTCTTGTAAGTGAAGTGATGTCCTCTGCTCCAGCTGAAATGGCAAAGGACATTTAGACCAACAGCACTCTCATGAAAAGTCCTGCAAAAAATCGTCACCTATCAAACTGTGAATCTAAGCACCAGATTCCAAGCAATAATCCAGTGGCAGACTTGAGTCAAGAGATGAAAATGAAGAGTTAAGAACAAAGATGAGTCTACAATACCTTCCTAATTTAGGACACTAAGCCATTATTTACTCCCAATGGAGCCAACTCCTGAATAAACAATTAAGAACAAAAAGCAAATGGGGAAGCAGTCAAAATGGCCCAACATTCACTGTTGTATGCTTGCTGACCAATCTGGCTTTTGCAAGCCCTTTTTCCTCCTAAAGCAACACAAGAAAAAAACCTGAATTCCACCATATAGCAAACCCAAGACTGAGTTGTGCCCCCCATTGACCCTCTGTCAAGTGACAGGCACATCCTTTCTGCTATATGCCAAGATGTACTGCACTACAAGCATCAGCAGGAGTTACAAGTGTTGTGTTGTGAAACTAAGAAAATAAAGCTAGATCACCTTAGAAGACAAAATAAACATGAACTTAAAAACAAGACAGTCCAAAGCCAAAGACAATAGAGCTGTGAGTAAATCCAGAATTACAGGCTTTACCAAACTGCCAAGTAACGGAGGGGAGAACAGATGAGTGGACAAAAACACTTCTTCATTTCTGTCAAAACAATCAACTAACACCATGAGAAATCCTGTAACCTCAGCTGTTGCAATGTAACTGCAGTACTCTGCCAAATTATATCCTCTTCAGAAGACACCAAAAAACGTGCTAACGTGAATAAAAAAAAAAAAGTCAAAGGAGAAAAGACTGGATTCAGGCCCAAAATAGTGTATAAAAATAAATATAGAACAATTCCAAATTCCTCAACTTGATCTATTTTTCAATTTCACTGCCTCCAAAATGCAGTTTATATACATTACTGCATATAACTTAAATGCAACTTACTTATACAGTGGACTATAATTCATTCTTGCCAAAGATCTCACGTGGCTATGAAAACAGCTGTGCAGATATGAAACAAGGGTTAAGCAACAAGCATGAAAAAGGGCTGCATCTGCTATTTCATTTTGCTCTAAAACACAAGATTCCATGGAGACTGAGAAAACTTGATTTGATTGCAAATTTCTAGAATACCTGAATTTTGATGATAAATACCAAGAGGCACCACTTCAAGACTAAATAACCTTTGAAAATTCCCAAGCTAAGCAGAACTCATGCACTATTGCTTCAAAACAAGCATCCTTGAAATTCAATTACACATCAGATTATAAAAGCCAGCAAGAGTACTTCACTCTTCAGCAAATATAATACAGAACAATAGGGATTTCAACAAGGAAGCAACAGTGAGGTTAAAAAGAAATATCTGCACTTACTTCCAAATTCATCAGGTTGATAATTTCAAAAATTTACAGCATTAAAACACAGTAAATTTCCAACTGCTTACAGTGCTTGTGCTAGTTTATGGCTTTGAAAATTAGAGATTAAAAACATCTAAAAGAACAGAAACGTTAGGTCTTAGGAAGGACTCTGTGTCTGTAAGAACTGTACCAGCACATGATAGATAAAACATCCAGCCAGTGGCTTGCTTCCAGCAGAACCAGTAGCAAGTGCAAACCAGACTATTAATTTGATCCTGACACAGATTCACAGAGCTGTACAACTGGAAGCCAGTTGGTGTGTTGAAAGAACAAAGTTATGGAACAAAGAATGTACAGCTCTCAATGGCAGGGTGAACAACCTTCACTACAATAGTGGAAGGAGCAGCCAATAAGAGACAGAAACTAATTTCTGTTTTGTAGAAGAGTAATTAATGAGTAGGGCAAGAATGCAGAAGTGAAGTCAATTTTAACATATGACTGTCAAAAAAGAAACAAATGCAGAAACAGAAAAAGATGCATTTGGAAGGAAGATAGCATTTCTGCATTTTAAAGCTTAACATGCAAACTGTAAAAAGGTAGGACTGGAAGGGACCTCAAGAGGTCCTCAAATCCTAATCCACCTTCTATTTTCTTAGCTTTCTAGAAGGGAAGAAACATTTTGTCCACTGTTCTCCAAACAGCTTCATTTTTAAAGGCTGGAAATAAAACTGCCACAATACCCTACTTAGCTACCACTAAGTAAAAGTGACAGAAATAATTACCTCATATCTCATCCTTAAAGCACCCTTAGCAAACTAAAAATAGCCTCACATCATTGACGCAGTATGAGATTCATGTTCTGCCCTAAAACTTTTTTTTTTCTTAAATAATCTTCCTATTTGTTAATTATTACCCATTTGGGGTAGGCTAATACACACACTGCAAAACCACTCACATTGGTGAGCATGTAGGGTGGGAAACTCCAGCAAGTTTCCCCCAGTTTGTTTTACAAATGATGCTAGTTAAAAGAAGGATACATTTTAGCTTTATCTACAGTACTTGTCAAAATTATCCTTGTAAAACCACTAGTAACAGGAGTATGACCACCAGAGGGTGGTGAAATAGCAACCGTCACCAATTTGTGCAAATGCAGTCACTGAGAACCTGCCACTACGTGACCTGAAAGTTATTTATGTAATGGGGAGCAAAAGAAATAGACATTTTAATATTTTTAAGCTGGTATTTAAAGCTGAGTAAAATGACTGCTAAGGAGCTCTGATAAAATAGCTTCAACATTATCTCAAACTTTTAATTAAAATTAAATTAGACCTCTACAATTACCTAAATGCACTTATAACAACTGAGAGAACTGAATCACTACCCCTGAAAGAAACTGAAAGACTACCACTGACTCAAGAAAAATACTTAACCATGTTGTTCTTTTCCCTGAACCACTTCTTTGATAATAACAGTACCATTAGTCTCACCCTTTAGATAATGCATAGATACAGAACTGTAATTTATAGAAAACATGGAGGCAGAACTGTTGAGTACAAACCTGCAATCTTGTTTCAAGGGCTCGAACAGTAAGCAAACCATTCTCTTGCAATCCTTCTGCAGCAGGAACATCATGTTTATAATTGATACCACTCTGAAAGTAAAAACCAAAACCCTGAATGAATTAAAAAGCTGAAAGTAAGGTACAGGCTACTACACAGCATTATAAAAATATGGGGGAAAATACAGCAAGCCAGGAGAATCACAGTATGTCTTTTAAAAGAAAAATCCTATTGTCTGAAAGCAATTAGAATTTGACAGTACACAATGGAAAGACCCAATTATAAGATAATTAATAAGCACTGTGGCCCTAATTAAATTAAGTGTTCTTAGCCAAAAGGTAAGCACTGTTGCAAAACTATGAGAAGTATGTTCAACTGCATTGATTTCCCAACACAATATTGATACAATCATAGAAGCAAAATAATGTCTTCAGATAATTTAAGATTACATCAGGAAATATTATATTCAAACTTCAGGGCATTTCACAGCACACATCCAATTTTACTTTGCATCAATACTTTAATGATTTGTTGAGGTTTTCTTAATTTAGTAAGCACAGACTGAGTAGCTGAGAAAAGGCAAGCCCAACTTACTGCATAGTTGACCTCCCCAAGATCTGTTATTTTGAATGTACTTAACACGTCTGTATTGGAGTCATCATCAAAAAGCAGTAACAGCTGCTCACTTCCAGAGCTAATAAAATCATCCACCAGAACACACTTCACTTTTTGCCATTTGGAAACCACCTACAGTAGAAGAGGTTTTAAAATACATTTATTAGAATGAATCTTGTATTTGAGATCTCATTTTGGTGTAGCTTGCTTTCCATTAAGAGGGAGCCTATTCAGTTGTATGAAATGCAGTAATATTTAGAATTTTCAAGCTTTCACTCTCACCCCATTATTTAGAGCCTATGTAACTCTGGAAATAATTAGACATTTCTCTTCAAAGATCACTTTCCAGATTACAGGTTGCAGAGAAGATGACAAATTTACAGTGTATTCAAACATCTGAACAGCTGAATGTTGCAAAACTTATTTAGAAGCAGTAATACTTGAAGATCAGTTAAAGACATTATACCTTTAACATTGAGAAATATCTTTGTTTCACAACAATAAGGCAATATCTATGAAAAAAGCCTGAAGTAAAATGGAGCTGTTTAAAGCCACCAGTACCTGGAAGCTGTCTCTCCTCTGTACAACACAGCTATTTCCATAGGCAAAAGACACAACAAACAGCAAATTGTTGCTACTGGTTAGAGCTGGTTTCACCAAGCATGGCTTTTCATAAGGAAGCTCACAAACACCTTTAGGGGCACCATTCTGGAACCAAACAAGTTGATTCTTGTGGGTTATGGCAACAAGTGATATTCGGAGCTGTTGTTTCAATCTCTCACACTTGCAGACGTAGACAGAAGATACCACTCTGCTGTAAGCATGAGGCATGAAGCAGGAGCCAGTCAATGTTTTTTGTGTTTGAATTGCGTATCCAAAGAACTCACTACCCCAGATGGCTCTGTCTGAAACAGAAAATCCATCTGGATCTTCAGTCTCTGGCAGGCAAGCAGGTCTTACCCCTAAGACAACAATGCCTTCACCCACAATTTCACCTGTCCACACTACAGAAGAGAGCTGAACAGGAGCACTTTGAACCACACACGTGTCGGAAGAGATGTAGAAGAGCTTGTTGGCATGTCTCCACAACAACGATGGGCCACCAAACAACCTGATGTCTTCTTTCAGCTCATAATCCAATCTAAAATAAAAGGACGGCTCAAATTGGTTTGAGCTGTGAAGCAACAATAAAAAGTATTTGACATTGCTCCGTTTTTTCTTCTTCATCAAAATGCAGGGAAGGATAATCCCTGTTCTGGAGTCCGTTGTGCAGCTACAACAAATCATTTCAATTTCTGAGTGACTGGCTCCCATGTTGAATACTCCAGAAGACTTCTGTACAAACAGCTTAGTGTCTCTGTTGAATGCCATCCTTCTGACACATAAATTTATTGTTTTATCATCTGCTTCCTCTGCATGCTTTGGTTTTGACAACTGAAATACAAGGACTTCACCATTGTAGGACAAGAACTGGTCTTGCTCACTCAGAAGCATCTTGATTTATCTTTATGTGCATTCCTCTACAAGAAAATCATATGTGTCCCTGTTTCTGTCAAGCTTATTTCTTTGAGGAAATTTTAACCTTTCTGGACATTTTCCATCTACAAAAGCAAATAAGAAAAATAATTAAGTTATTTTGGGACTAGCCGAATTAAATAATTTAAGAACAACTATGCTTTGCAAAGCAACAGTACAGAAAAATTTGACAATGAGGCCAGTATGTGCTGTAACCTCACAGATTAATAATGAAGCTAAACAACTTTGTACTGAGAGATTTAAGTAACAGAAACATTTCAGAAACGCTTCTTTACCTAAGTATGAATTGTCTGGTTATCAACAGCTACATGGCGCAATATAAATTGATAGAAACCGAAGCACACACTCAGAATCCGTGTGATTGCATTGAAGACGTCAACACCACAGATATACTGAGCAGTCTGAAAAGCAGCGATGTTTTGAATTCTCAAAGAGCCTTCTCTCGGGCATAGCGCTTATTAGCAGCTATAATTAATTTATTGCTAAATTTATAATGCCTCGAAAGAGAAAGTTCTCTGAAGAAGCATCCAGTCATTTTGCGGCCAAGCAGACTCCCTCCCTCCCTCCCCAGCCAGAGAAGGCCCCAGGGACCCCGAGGGAACCGCAGCCGTCTCACCAAGTTTCACTCAACTTGCGGGGTCCTCAGCGACGGAACCCCCTCCCGGCTCAGGCCTCGTCAGCGCCCGCCCTGCACAGAGACCGGCCACGGACACGGGCGCTACCGGCGGGGCCGTGGGTCCCGGAGGGGCCGTGGTTGCCGGCGGGGCCGTGGTTGCCGGCGGGGCCGTGGTTGCCGGTCCCCGGTCGGACGGGCCGCTCCGAAGCTCCCGCCGCGGGGAGCACGACGGGAGCGCGGGCGGGGCGGGGCCTTCCGCCGCCGGTCTCCCTGAGGCCCCGCCCCCCGGGCGCCGCTCCATCCCCTTTTCCCGCCGCTCCTCGCGCTGCCGGAGCCGCCTCAGTGCGGCCGGTCCCGCTGGATCATGGCTGAGGTGAGTTCCTGCGCCCCTGTCCCTTCGCTGTCACCTTCCTGCCCGCCTGCCCGTTGTTCTCTCCCCAGCCGCAGCCGCTCGGGGTTGGTGGTCTGGCGGGATGGGTGGCCGGGCCCTGCCGTACAGGTGAGGGTCTGGGGCCCCGGCCTTTCCCTTCCTTTCACGGCCCTCCTGTGCCTTGTTTCCTTTCAGCAGAGACAGGATAAGGCGGCGCTGATAAGCGAGACCCGGCGGCGTTTCGAGGCGGAGTACCTGCCAGGTGAGCTGGGAGCGGTGGGTGCGGGTCTGGGGCTTGTCCCCTGTCGCTTTTCCTTTCAGCGGCCAGGTATCCCGCTTTCCCAAGTTCTGGCAGCGTCTGTGCCTTTTCACGGAATCGACTGGGTGGGAAAAGGTCTCTGAGATCCTCGAGGTCAACCTGTGGCTGAACACCTGTCAAGCCAGCCCACGGCACTGAGTGCCGCATCCAGTCTCTCCTTAAACACCTGCAGGGACGGTCATCTGCCACCTCCCCGGACAGCCTCTGCAAGTATCTAATCACTATTTGTCTAAAGAATTTCTTCCTAATGTCCAGCCTGAAGTTCCCCTAGTGCAGGTAGGGTGTCTGAAGCCATGGAATGGTGCGATGCACAGCAGGTTTCTGTGCTGGCTCTCAGTGCTCTGTCTGCTGGGTCTATGTCTTGGGCTGCATGATGTGTTGGGGCAAAGCTCTTGGTCCTTTCCTCTGGCAGGTGTGTTTGGTTGGCTGGAGAGTGTGGGCTGGGACATTGCTGTGTGTGGTGTTCTTTGGACATAAAACACGTCAGGGAAGGGGGAAGGGTGGCATTCTGACCTCGTGAGTTTGTCAAAGGAAGAGTTGTTTTTCTGGAGTAACTTGCACTTGAAATTCATGCAGGCCATAATTAAGATTATGCTGCATGGCAAATGCGGTTCGTAAGTGCAGTACATTTAAATTTGTAAATGAAGGCCGGGAGATGCTGGGGGTGCCTAGGGGAGAGGGAAGACTCCAGTAAGCCTGGAGTGGTTTCCTTTTGTTTCAAGGTTGATTTGCATTGCTTGTGCTGGAAGAATGTAGAGTATGCTAACAGTTGCAATAAACAGTATGTTTCATTGTGACTGTCTAGAGGCTTTCTACTAAAAACATGCTTCTATGCATTTTTTTAATGCAAATACAGTAAATGTCTTGTAGTTGTGTTGCCTGCATCTTCCTTAATGTGAGCCTCAGTTCTGCAAATAAGTGCCTTGCTTTGATGTTTCTGAATCAGAGTTGTTGAGGTTACTTTGCTATCTGTCACTTTTACATAAGGGATATGTGCTTCTTCATTGGCTTTGTTGTAGTGAGCTGGAACATACTTTTGGAAAACTTTGAAGGCTTTGAGTATGGTACAACTTTGTCTCATATGTTTACTCTGCTAACTTTCATAAAGGAGACTACTTTGGCTTTGGTTAGGGGTGACCTTTATTCATGATGACAAAACTTATTAGCAAGTCTTGAAGTAGAGATTATTTTTGCCATTTGATATTTCTAAGTGAATAAAGAGATCTTTGTAAAGCTCAGGCTTGAGTGAGTGGAGGCTTATCTTAAATTGCAAATTTTTCTACCCCTTAATGTTCTCAATTAGTGTATGTTTTCATATGGTAGGTGATTCAACTTGCTTTGTATTCTATTATCCCAGAGTCACACTCGTAAATAGATATTTCAGAAGGCCTAGGACTGCTCTGGGACAATGATTGTGGAAAAGGGATATTACTCTTTCAGTTGATCTGCCGCTTAAAATCTTGAAATTCCACCAATTTCTCCAGTTGTAATGATGTCTCTCTTGGGCTGGTCGATACAGCCATTAAAATAACTGAATACTGTTGCCAGGTAAACTGCAATCCTATTTGCTGTATTTTGAACGCTTTTTCTTGGTAAGCCCATTTTTGGGTCATGGTTTCAGGCTTTTGGCCCTTTCAAGAAAATAAGATTAAGAGTTTTTTGAGTTTGTGTTCCTAAGACTCTGCCACAAATGTAGGAATGCCACAAACAAATGGTCACATGACCATAATCAAGAGTGAAAAACACAGGATTTTAGTTTTGTACTGGTCTATCAGCCTTTACTGTATGTGTTCTAAAACATATTCTTTTGTGCTCCTTAAGCAAAGGAATGTGGGGCTGCACATATGCGGTCACAAACCTGTGACTTTGAGGTGTAAAGGTACAAATGATTGCTTCATACCCAGGGATTTTAGTCTGCTTTCAAATCTAAGGGCTCTGTCAGGCTACACCGAGAAGCTGATCATTCCTGTGAAGTTTAGAGTGGCCACGGAATTGTGGGCCTCTGCAGGGCAAACTTTATTCCATTTACAGGTGAAATGCAAGTGTTAAAGTTGGAGGACAGTTTTCAGGCAGTTTTGTTTTCTGGAGGTTGCAGCTGCTACTACTTTGTTTTCCCTCTGAAGAAAATGTAAGTGGTTATTCTAGAAACACAGTGATTCTGATCATCAGAGATGAAGTGGTTCTTCCATATTCTGTAACTCATGGTTACTGGTTTCCCTCCTCCCCCTCCTCATGCTGGAAGAATTGGTAATGGTCAAAAATGGTGTGATGGCCTTACAGTAATGTTTACTTTTGTTATGAAATGAAAACTTAGAGGGTCTTTGAAATTGGTTATTGGCAGAATATGATTTTTAGATTAAAGTGGAATCTACAAAAATATATAACTGAGTCAGAAAAGTCTAATATTCCAATATTATTATTATTTGCTGTAGCCTTGATAATTTTCAAGGTTGGGTGGGAAAAGTTCTGTTCAGCAATTGAAAGCACCATAAATCTGTTTGTTTTTTTTTTTTTTTTAAATTATAACTTGTTTCATTTATGTGACCAAATCAGAATATGCTTTAGATTGTCAGATACAGTGTGAAAGTGTTAGAAAACCTTACTGGTTTATTTTCCCCAAAGTTTGCAAGAGAACTTTCATGCTGAAGATGTTCAGCTAATTTGGCCATTGAATTGTTCTAGAAGGGAAGCTTGGCCACTGTTGGATTTTTCTGCAAAGCAGTATTTATTATTAACTGAAATTTTGTGATTTTTTTTTTTCTCTTCAGTTAACTTTCTAGCTGAGTTCTAAAGACAACTTCAGTTCTTGTGAGGAAGAAAGGTTTTTAAGGTATTTTAAGGTATTTAAAAGGTTTATTTCCAATAGAGGTCCTGTTAGTCCAATAGATTAGTCTGATGTGGTAGGCAGGCAGCACTTAATCTTCACTGGTTTTGGGCCTAATTTTTGTTTTGCCTGTTTGGATTCTTTGTGAGCATTGATGATGTAAATGATTTTACTGGTGAAAGGAACAATGAAAACAAAAGATTTTTTTCCTAGCACTGACTGGCACTAACAATGATTTCTAGCAAACAAGCATGTATTTTTCTATAGTGAGTTTCCATTCCTTAGAGGATTTCTAAAATTAGCTTTTATTTCTGGGTTATTACTTTCTCTTTTAATGTTACAGTGGAAAATATTTACAATCAAGTCTTGTTAGACTTTTTCAATAAACTAGTTTTCTTCACATTTCCATTTGTATATTAACTGTTTCTAATTGCCTGTTATTTCCTGGTCTTTCCCATTTACATCCTTTTCCTTTCAGCTTTAGGCAAATCTTAATTTTCAAAAAAGATTTTGCAAGAGAGGTTTCCCATCCTTCCATTGTAAAGGATTAAATTTCACCATGAACTTCTTTAAGCCAGTAGCAAAGGTGTTTTGTTAATCATGTGGGCCGATTTCAAATACATTTTTAAACATATGGGACCCTTAAAAATCAATGATAAGACTATTGTAGAAGACTCATAAAGTAATGTTTTGCATGCCTGCAAACAAAGCATGTTTTGTGTTCTGAAAAGTCTGTTTTCCCTGGTTCTTGGCTTTCAGACTGAGACTGGTGAAAGGATAAGATGAAAAACATACTTTCAGAAAAATCTCTGTAACATTAGTGATTGAGCTTTTTATTTTATTTTTAATTTTTTTTTTTTTTACTGACAGTGTTCTGCTTTGCAAAAAGTTTGTTCCTCTCAGTTTGTGGAGGCAGATATTTTGTTGATTGCTGCTTGAGATTATTGAAATAATTCCTTCTTGGATGGAAATAGTGTTGGGCTTTTTCTTCATCCCTGTCCCTTTATGGCTACTGATCTTCAATTGTTTCTAGTCTTGCTGATTGTCTCTTCTAGCCACTGAAGGCACATACCCAATTGTTACAGTACTAAGCTTAATGTTTGGCATCAACAGCTAATTAAAAATGGTTTCCTCTTTGTAGCCAAAGTCAGAGAAATTTTTGTGACCATTTCAGACCCAAGAATTCTTGGCTGGAATAGCTTTAAGACAATAGTTAGTCTCTTTGTGTAATTTAACACTTGACATACTCTTCTAAGTTGTTTTTTATTTGTCTACTTTGTACAATGAAGTTTTTGGGTTTTTCCTGTATTAAAAGACATGCAGGTGCTGTCCCTACTTAGCTTTATGTATGGCTTGTTCTGTAACACTGCTTTTCTAGAGAAGAAATTTTTCTGAAGGGAGGGTCATTCAGATTTTTAATTTCGAATTTCTCTGAATTTAGTGTGTGACTTAGCTATGCTGCCTGGTTTTGAGTCTTGTAATTATTCTTCTATATTCCTGCTGAATATTCTCAAATTTGTATTATTTTTCTTAAAGCACGAATGCTAAAAGAAAGCACAGCACTCTTCTCCTGGTAATCATGGAATGGGTCAGGTTGGAAGAGATCATAGTAGCTTGTCTGGTCCGGCCTGTTCAAGCAGGGTCATCTTGGAACACAGGTTTGCATGCAAACAGTCCTTGGATGACTCCACAGGTTCTCTGGGCAATCTGTTGCAGGGCTCGGTCACACACAGTGAAGAAGTTCTTCCTCATACTCAACAGGAACTTCCTGTGCATCAGTCTTTGCCACTGCCTCTGATCCTATTGCTCAGCACCACTGAGCAGAGCCTGAACCCATCCTCTGACACCTCCCTGCAGATACTGACAGACATTGATGAGATCACCTCTCAGTAATCTCTTCTTGAGGCTGAACAGGCCCACCTCACTCAGCCTGCTCCCATAAGAGAGGTGCTCCAGTCCCTTAATCTTTGGACTGGACCTGCTCCAGGGGCTTCTGGCATGGTAATTAGATGACATTAAAAAAAAAAAAGAATGACGTAAAGAGAGGGGATTTTACAATTTGTGCCTCAGAACTTAATGAAATCTTCTAGTGAAAGTATTGCAGTGAAATCTCTGTGCATTTAGTTTTGCATAATTCCGCAGCTGTTTTCTGAGCTGTTGTCTGGTGTTATAGAAGATCTTTTTATGTTGAAACAGTAATTAAGTGATGTAGTTTTACTAGAAGCTTCTCAGCTTAAAGATGACAACTAATAAAAGAGCAGAATGTGCTCATGGAAAGAATGGAAGTCCTCACAAAAGCAAAAAAAAAAAAAAAAAACAAAACCAACCAAAAACCAAGGCAAGTAATATAAGAAGTTGCTGTTCAAAGAGAACTTTTTCTTCTTGTAGTCTTTTCTCTTGACTTCAAATGCTCGATGAGAAAATAAAAGTGACTTTAACCAACTATTTTCAAAATAAGGTTGAATACATGGTCAGTTTTGCTTGCTCAAAATTTCCTGAAGAACTTCCAGGTAAAGGAATAAAGAGGGCTAATGATGTCCACATATCATTGCCACTGTCACTCCTTATGTGTAATTTATAATTTGGCAGTTTATGCTTCTTCTTGCTTTTTTAGGATCTGAGTCTTGGTTAGTTTCTACAGTTTCCTGGGTCAGTGGAAAAGTATTTCAGTATCTCAGTTTTGCCTCTTCCATGGGCTATGGAGCTATTTTGTGATACAGAAAGGTTTGAGTGTCTTGGACTGAGGGAGCAACCAGGTTTCCAAGCCCCTGGACTATGTGATGTTGCACTAAAGTCTGGCACTGCAGCTACACATGTGGCTTTCAGTAGCTCTTTCTGAACAGACATAACTGGTAGTGCTGTTCCCTCTGTTACCTTAGGGGTGAGTGATATATGTTCCAAATACCTTACAAAATTCTGTTCTTTATGGACTTAATTACAGAGATGTCTCTCTTCCTGAGCTGAGGGTGTCACTAAACTTAGTGACTCAGCAAGTGTGAAGAATCAAGCACCTAATTTTTCTTTGAGAAAAGCATTAGTATGTGATTACAGGTATCTAAATGGGTAGGCTTGAAGATTGTCAGAGGCAAGTTACTTCAGTTTATAGTTCCACCTGAATTTCCATATGGATGCTCCTCAAATACTGTTTCTGTTTTGGCCTCTGTTGTTTTTCAGGATTTATTTAAATTGCATTGAGAATCCTGGAAATCTTATTTTCTTTCAACTAATTCTCATTTTACTCCATAAGTTTCTGATAGTACAGTAACTGCACTTAAGTGTTCCATGAGTGATTTAAAATGAGAAACATTCTGATTGTTTCACAGCATATTTTGAAAACAAGTTTCCAGATGTCTGTAGAATTATGTGGCATGTACAGATTTGAAGAGGAATTCTTCCTCTGAACTTGCACATTTTCAGTCACTGGGTGCTTGGAAGGACTCCATCAATTTTATATCACTCTGCTTTTCGTGTGTGACATAAAACACCTTTCTTTTGGATTCACGTTCTCATTCTAATTTTTACTTGTTTTGTAGCAGGAATTGGATCAATCGGGTAAAAGTCATACAGTATTAAGTACTCAGTACTGTTGTTCTGTCAGTCTTAAGCTAACCTGATTCAAATACTGGCATTCTGCAAGTGCTTGTGGATGCAGAACTTGACTAGTTTCCTCTGGCTTTAGGGTGTATTGTAGCATACGTGTAAATTCAGATTACATGTTCCTTGTTGAGAATTTGTTGAGAGGGAAAGATACTTTTTCAACTATCCTTATCTCTGAATGCATCTTGCTTTCTATGGATGTTGGAAGTTTGGATGAAATATTTTCTCTGCTTCTCTTTCATTTTCTTAGACATTTAACTTTGTGCGTATTTTATTTTTAAAAATATTCTTTAAGTTCAGAGCTTGGGAAGACTTGTTAGTAGCTGAGAAATGTGGTCTGAAGTTTGTTCCCTGTAATTTTATGTCAATGGGTTTAAAAAAAATTACAGTTTGATACCAGGTGCACAATTCTCTCATTTTTGACAACTATGCTCTCAAACAGATACTGAAAGCAAAGGGAGCCTCAGAAAGTGGTGTGAAATGTTATCCTCTTAGTTTTTTACCTGGTGGTGGGTTTTCTCTTTAATTACACAGTACCCTAATCCCTTATATAAATAAGTTACACATGGGACTGGTCTCAGCAAAATACTTGATTGATTAACTGCAGTCACTAATAGCTGGAAGCCAGCGTGTGTTAGACATTAAATCAGGTGAAGTAGTTAACTTGTAACTAAGTACTGTTAGCTTTTCTCAAACTAAACTTTCTAAATCATTGGGAGAACTACAAATTTCAGATGAGCAGTGACAAAATTTCACAGCCAGGGTTTTTTGCAATTCTGCTGTGGTTCCTCTAGAGCTGCAGAGAAGTTAAGTATTTCAGTCTGGTGCTGAGTGATCACTTCACTGGGCTTAGTCAGAATATAGGAAATCAGCTGTCCAGTGCAAGTATGGAAATGATGAGAAAAGGAACTTCAATGGTTAAAAAGATTTTAGTGGATTAAGGCTTTTGGGCAGAGGGGACTAAGATTAAAGAAAGTAGGATTAAATTCTAGGGTTACCTAAGGAACAAAGTGAGGTAGTGGAATGGGATCAAGGGGAGGAGAAATTTGAAGCCTAATGAAAAAGGGAACATGGTAGATAGTCTATGTGGGAAGCAGTCAGATGTGAAGAGATGCATTGGGGAGTGCAGCTTTAATTTAGTGAATGGACACATTTCAATTGATATATTCTTGCAGTTACATTGACTGGTATATAACAGGAAACGGTTAATAAATTGAAATAAATAAATTGAAATACAAGTAAAATAGAACATATTTTTGTATGTAGGCCAGTAAAACAATAAATATTAGCAGAATTTAACTTTTTAACTCCTTCCTCAGAGTTGTCTGACTGAAGTACACATTCCCAAGCCATCCCATCACAGTTCCAGATAATTGTAAATGGCTCTAAAGCAGTTTATTGCTATTGTTAGAGGAATAGTCTTTCTAGTATGTGAAAATTAAATCTCTTATTAGCAGTCTTAATTTTTTTTTCATGGTAATTATGAATTTAGTAAATAGCTTGAGCTTGTGGTTTTTTAGTAGTTAACAGAGATATGTATCAGTGTCTGTTGCTTTCAGGAGCCTGTTTCTATTATGGACTCTTGATTTACATTCTTTCTTTACCAGTTTCTCAGACAGACCATCATTGATCTAAAAAGTGAGCTTTTGTTTAAGCATATCTACAGTAGAAATAGGTCCACTTAGCATTTGTGTTTTACTTTCCTGCTTAAAAATAAAAAAAAAAAAAAACCCAAGCAGCAGCAAGTCTTGTTTCATCTGAAGTACTTCCAGAAGCACATAAGCCTGTTGTGGTGTTGCTAATGTGATACCAGAAGCCTTGGGGGCTTTTGTGCTACTCTAGAGTTACATGTAGTTTTTATTGGATAGGGTAACAATTTGTAACAAGTGTAAACTGTAACTTTTTTAAAAAGAAAGCAATTTTGTTTAATGTGAATATGTGTGCGTGCTCAAAACCACAAATTTTATATTTATTGTCAGACACTTTATGGTCTAACATGATGATACCTATAAGTTTGAGAACTCAAGCATGTACATGTGATGATTAATATATGCATTCATCAGTACACAGATTCTAAGACTGTATACTAATTCATGTTAATTACAGAAAACTGGTTTTAGGAAAATTACACCTATTCCAAATGCACCTTGTTTTTCCTTTGCATAAGGATCACAAAAAAATATTTTTCCAGTGCGAGTAATCTTGTTATCATTGCAACAGATAGATGGTTTTTGCTAATTTATTGTGCTGTGTTTTGCTTGCTTAAATTTGAGGATTTCTCTTGAAGCTTATGTACCAGGTAGATGCTTGCACACATACACTTGACAAATCTCTTCATGTTTTTTGCAGCAAATGCTATAGACACTAACTTATTTATTTCCTAGATAAATCAGATAAGTATGATTCTAGAGATGTGGAAAGACTTCAGCAAGATGATAAATGGGTTGAAAACTACTTGATTTGGCGTCATGATGTTGTGGATGATGCTTTAAAGATGATTGATGAAAGCTTTCAGTGGAGGAAAGAATACACAGTTAATGGTAAGCTATGTTATACAGTGATTTTGCAGGTGTGTGTTGCTTTCCTATTGAACTACCACTGACCTCTATGTACATACTACATACCTCCATATGTATTTTCACTAAGTACCTCTTAAAGGTTTGCAAGTACCACAGAGAGCTGAGCAAGAACTTTCAAAAAAAGAGAAAAAGCATTGCGTTTCATGTTGACCAGTAGCGTCTGTTTTGTTGTGGTTCCGTGTCTGTTGAAAGGGTGTTTAAGAGGAAGGAAGGCAGGCAGCTATCTGTTGTTTTGTCTCTTTGCACCATGGAATAAGGAAAAAAAGGCAAATAACAAAAAAACCCCACAACAAACAGAGCTCTCTTGTTCATTGTAATGCCACTGGTCTGGTACATCAAATAAAGGAGATCTCATATTTGTGCTGTGAAAATATTTTGAAGGTGAGCTCTCCACAGGTCTTCACACCGAATTAAACTATAGAGGATGGTGGGTGAGGCTTCAGATATGAAAAAAATAAACATTTGCAGCAGTTTCTTATGTTGGTTTTTTCAATTATTCTTAGTTCATAAATAGACCTTACTCTGTGGCATGAGAAGATAATTTCAAATCTTTTCTATCTCAGTATTTGTATTAGTTTAACAAACACCTTGGAAAGTGGCTTATAAAGATTTTTATTTTTTTTGCATGACTTCTGCATTTTTAGTGACTTTTGTTAAGTTACCATATGATTATTAATATGATTGCTAAATAATATTTCATTTGGTTTTGCAGACTTGTCAGAATCTGTCCTTCCAAAATGGTTATTTGAAATTGGTGCTCTTTTTCTGCATGGTTACGATAAAGAGGGCTATAAGTTGTGTAAGTATACAGAACAGACTATTTTCAGTCTTTGATCATTATTTTGTTCCCACCATTTTATCATCTTGAAAAATAAGCTTTTTAAGAACAGACATAGGTATATATTGGCTATTGTTTTTACTTTAAAAGGTAATTGAGTAGTACATTCTTAATTTATTGTAGAATCCACTGAGTTGGAAGGAACCCAGGAGGATGATAGAGTCTAACTCCTGACCCTGCACAGGGCAGCCTCAGAATCACACCATGGGCCTGACTGACAGGCTTGGTGATGTGGTCACTGTTTTAAACAAGAGTATAGTCGTTTAATGTTTGTTCTGTGTTTGAGTAGAGATTTCTCTTAATCTTGAAATACACAGTCTAGCTAATATGCTATATTTAAAAACATATGTTTCTTTACATGAAACAATACTTTTTACTTTAGTTTTGTAATTGAAAGTAAAAGACATGGAGGAGAAATCTGGTTTTTACTACAACTTTCCAAGTTTCAGGGAGAGGTGTATTGAGCATATAAAGTTATTTTTAGGCTTGTCTAATTTGATAACTGTAAAGGTTATAAAAATGAAAACTACTCTTCACATTACTGCCCTGAATATTTATTTTCTCACTTATTGCATAATCAGTACTTGGTTTCAGACATTTTATAAAGTCTTTTACTTTGAATTATGCCTGAGGGTTTGTGGTTTGTTTGTTGTTTTTTTCCTTCTCCGTGGAAAAACAAGTCTCTCTATGACTCTTGACTCTTTTCCAGAAGAATTCATACTAGGCTTTCATTTATACAATGTTGCTCGTCTCCTGGAATATTTCATTCTATTTTAGAAACATCTGTTGCTTTTATATAATTCTTAATGTGTGTATAAATAGCTTTTCAAAACATATCAACTGCAGTGCTGTACGAAACCTAGGCAGAAAAGGAAACATTAATTTTACAGCAATATGTGAACATAATACTGGCTGAAGACCATGTGATTTAATTTTAATTTATAAAATGCTAGTCTAGGTAAATAGTCTTTAAATACACAAAAAGTGGTTTTCCACGTTATTGTTTCTTCTGGGATGTAATTATTTTTATTTTCAATTTCTAAAAAGTTATAGTAAAAAAATGAGAAATGTGGAGTTTGTGATGAGGTGTGCAGTTGTTTTCCTGGCTGTTCAGTGGCCACAAAATCAGGACAAATGTAAAATACAAACTCAGAGGTCTTAATACATTTCAGTGCATCTTCTATAATTATTTGCATAATGTTTTCTGTTTGCTTGGATCTTTCCTTCCAACTTCTGTTTGTGTTTTTGTCCAAGTTTGGTTCAAAGTGAAACATCATACAAGAGATCCTAAACAGCAACTTGAAAAAAAGAAACTGGTTGCTTTTTGGTTAGAACATTATGCTAAGAGAGATCATGGAAAGCCCTTGACAGTGGTATTTGACATGGCTGAAACTGGAATCAGTCACATAGTAAGTATTTTTACTGGCTTATCTTGATTGCTTTTGGAATTATTTAACTTATGTTCCCAGAAGAAAGGAAGACACTGTATAGTCCTTGACACATAAATAACAGTCCCTGAGACCAGTGATATGGTAGAGCTCTTTCCTGTGACATGAGCAGTTTCCAAAACCTTTTGTAACATATTAAACTTTGTCTTCTGCAACCTGCTGAAAACTTGCTTTTAGTTTGGTGGCTGAGCTGGTTCAGATTGCAAGGTTGAGGTCTTGCCTGTCAGTATATGTTTATTGATTTAACCCAATAACTAAAAGTTTTAGGTTGCCTATAAGTTAAAAAATAAAATGTATTTCTATAGCATAATTACATTTTTCTTACTGAGTGCCATGCTGTCCTGTTATTGCAAGAATGGCTGAAACTTGTATCTTTGTGCTTTTTTTTTTTTTTTTTTTTTTTTGTCTGGTGGTGCTGGTATGGCAAGAATTAATGTAAGCATAAAAACCCCAAACCCAGCTCCAAAAGCTTGTTTATATCTAGCATAGGCAAGATTGTTAATGTTGCATTGGGACCTTGCAGCTGTGCAGTGCAGGGCCACCAGTTTGAGGAAGTAATTTGACAAATAAATACAGTGTGATTCTGTTTTGCAGGGTTGGTGCTCTGACCTGTACAGTGAGAGCTGTCTGTTCATGCTCCTAAAGATAATACTGGAACCACAGTTTGTTATATAAAAGGAGTAAAGGATTGTAATAATTTCCTTGATGTGGAAGACTAATTTGATTTGGGTCTTACGGATTATATGTGGAAGCAGTTTTTTTCCCCTGTGTCTTTGAGACTCTGGGACTAAGTCTCAGCAAGTGCTGTCTGTAACTGTCCCATTGTACAGTCTTGCTTGTAGTTAGTATGTTTATCACAGAAGAAAACTATTTTTTGGTGGCTGTTTGTAGCCATGTGGAGTAATTGATAAAGCAGTCCTTAAAAAAACAAAGCAAAAAAAACCAAACAACAAGCTGGATCTCTTGAGTTCTTTTCCAGATCTTGCTTCGTTTGTTTGCTCTGTTGCTATGAACATCTACTATATTACTTTTATCACTGTTATGCAGGAGATAATTCTGATAGCTCATGGTGTGTTGCAAAAGGTCAGGTAACTAGAATAGATGCAGTTACTGAATGGTCTGTGAAATCTGCACTTCTAATTCCAGACTTTCATCAAAATAATGGATCTATTTTTCTACTGTCTGATAGTGCTGCCTTTTGGATAGGCAGCAGAATAGAGAGCAGCATCCTGATTAATGGAGATTCTAATAATTCGAATCTAACATTGTGTTTGTGCTGTTAAATGAAAGATATTGCATTTGGTACAAGCAACAGACAGTTGAGAGAAAAGCTTCTGTTAGAGGCCACTTTCTGCCAGTAAAGATGTCAAGGTCTCAGTTAGTTTCTAGTTGCTGAAGCCACTTGAAAAGCTTTCAGATTGTGGGTAGTCCTCTTACAGAAGTGTTATTTTTTGGGACTTTTTTCATTCTTTCCACAAATGTTTTGGTAGTGTGTTTACATCACCCTAGGACCTCTTTCCCCATTCTTACTGTTATGACAGGCTTTGGATCCTCAGCCAGAAACACTCTGTACTATATCTGGAAGAAGTAGTAGTAGTAGTAGCTGCTTCTGTTAAAAGGACTGGGGAAAGTATTCATGGCAGGCTTCCTACCTGAGTACCTTATTGTGGTAAGGTATCTCTTACTTTATTTCTAAGATGAAGTTTCATAAAAAGCCTTCCTTGCCCTTTACTGCGTAGACAGTTCCATTGTACCTGAATTTTGCAAACGAGACTGACTGTACTATTTCTGTTTGCTCATTGGATAGAGGCATCCTGAAAATGGTGTAGAAGCAGCTGAGTGCTATCTCTGCCCACTGTTTCTCTGCATGCCACCAACTAATAGTCAACCTGACAATTCTTTTCAAAGGAAAACCTACTTTTTTTCCTTTGGAAATGTAATACTGAGTGCAGTAGTATATTGGACAGTACGTAGGATAATTACTGAAGGGAAATTTAAGCATATTGAGTACTATTCCCTCAGTCAAGCTTCTCTAGTGCTAAAGGTTTATTTTTCCTGTATCTTTTCTGCACATCTGAAGTCCTGTTGGTACTCTGCGGTAGTTTAGATATCTTAGTTATTGCACTGATCAGAAGTCTGTTGACTTTTTTCTTAGATAAGGGAAAGTGTGACAACAATCCAGCAGTAATTTAATGGAGGAAAAACCCTTGCATTGTGTTTTGAGGATAGTTGTAGTGTATGTAAAATTTGGACATAGTTGGCTGCAATATGTCTTGTGCTTTTCATTAAATGTTCTAGCTAAGCCTGTATTTTTTAGTGTTTTGACTTGCTTTGCATTTATGCTGTGATTTTTTTTTTATTTTTTTTTTTATTATTATTTAGGACTTGGATTTTGTCCGTTTTATTGTCAACTGTTTTACAGATTATTACCCAAACTTTCTCAGTAAGTATTCTATATTAAATATTAAGCATTGTAGACTTGTGCAACAAGAGCATTTCATAATATGATAAAGATGGGGAAGAAAAAGGGTTTTTTTTTTCATGTGTTTTCTGGGGTAGCTTCATGAAGCATGTGAATGTTACAGGGTTAGGATATTGTCCTTAAACCAGTATGACTTTGTTTTATGAATTAACTTTACTTTCATCAAAAATCAGCTGTCTTTTTGTGAAGCAATGTTTATTACTATTACGAAGTAATAGTTCTTGCTACTTTTATACATTGTAAGTATATATTAGCATATATTAGGAATTTTTTCCTTTTTTCCTTTTCCTGTTTTCCTTTGCTACTTGTTAAATGGGTAGAAGCTTTACAAACTTCGATGACAGTTTGTATTCTTTACAAGTCTTCAGGGTCAAAGAATGAATGGCTGTAGAAATTTATGGGGATCAATGGTTTATTCTGAAAATTATTTATTCTGAAAAGGCAAGTTTGTGTGCACACTTGGAAAACCCTGCAAACTTGCCTGCTAAATTTTTTTTAAGGAATAGGCAAGTACTCCATAGTTTATGCCAGCTCATCTTAAATATGTTGTAAATTTTAGGTGAAAATGTGACTGTTCCATACAACAACTGCTTAAACTCTGAGTATTAGGTTTTGGCTTGCTGATCAAAGTTCAAAGCTTTGATCAAATATCAAACATAAAGGCAAGTGCAATGCTGTTTTTTGTACTTTGACATTCAAGAGGGGAAAAAATTGGGACACATAGGTATTCTCTGACTTCTGTGGTTAAATAAAGACTATTTGGAAAAAATAGATACACAAGACTTAGGGGTTTTTTTTCTTTGTGACATAGGGGGTGCTGAATATACTTGTTAAATTTTCTTCTGTTCAGTAGCTGCTTGTGTAGGTCAGGTTGAGATATTGCATTTCTTTGCCTTATTTATGAGATATTGGTAACAATATGTCAGATAAATAATACCCCAGGAAGTAAATAAACAATGTATAACTTGGAATTTTCCAAGTAACTAGCTAATGTTTCTATATAGCAACAAGCTTGTACAAAATTGATTTTAAAGGGTGGTGAACGTGGAAGTTTGTAAAAGTGAGTATTTACTTTTTACATGAATGTTATTGCTGTACTTTCTCTTAAATAGAGAAATACCTAGCACTTGGTATTCAGGTTTTTTTTCTTCTTTTCAGCAAAAATAGTAATATTTGAAATGCCTTGGATAATGAATGGTAAGTTTTGTTTTGTTTTTTGTTTTCTTTTTGTATTGTGATAACTTAAAATTTAGCACCATAAGTAAGAAGCATTTTTCGGCTCTGTGTAGATGCAGATGAATAATGAAGTTTGTTAAACATGCATCTTTAAATCTATCTGTTTAAAGGCTGCATACTTTTTATTTTTCCTTCTATCACTGTATTTTGGATCATACTTTACATGAAATCTCTATTCATACTGTTGTTTTCAGAGGTTATGAGACTTAGATAAATAGTCTGTTCCTTGAATGCTTCTAACTAGAATCCTTTCAGGAATCCTATTAGCAGTGATGGTGATTTAGAACCAGCTCAGAACTAGAATACACAGTTTAAGATAGATGCCTGACACTGGATGCTGATACGGTTACATTTGTTCTGATATGGGTACTTTACATTATAGTTACAGATAATTATTACAGGATAAATACTCTAGTCCTCTATTGTTGCCATATGAATGCATATTTTTGTTGGCTTTGTATTTTCCTGCATATTCATGTTTTACTATCACTGCAATAACCGTGGTCTTTGTAAATGCTTCGTAGATCTTAACAGATACCCTTTAAATCAGCAAAACATTTCAGCCAGGAAAGAGTATGTACTTATCTTTGCCAACCTCCCTCACTCAGATTTGGAAACACGATTGGATTTACCCCCTCAGTACTTCAAGGGCTATATTCCAAGACAATAGGGTTGTCAGTCATTAAATAAAAGATACTATTTTGATTTTTGTCTGTAAATAGTGCCTTTTCTTTCCCTTGCATTGCTCATTCCAATTATAATGGATACTTTCAGAGCAGATTCTGCAATATCTTGAGGGATGTAAGTCACTTGTGTTATGTAAGATCTACCAATTCACTAAAAAAAAAAAAAAACCCTATAAAAACAAAATAAGAAAAGTTTTTTCCTGTTAACTCATGTATACCTTTGTTTTTTTAAAGCTGCTTTTAAAATTGTGAAGGGTTGGCTTGGCCCAGATGCAATAAGCATGTTAAAGTTCACAAACAAGAGTGATGTGCAGGAATACATCAGTGGAGAGTATCTGCCACCTCACATGGGTGGAACTGTAAGTATGAAATTTCACTTTCCTATTGTGGTAGATTGAGACACCTGTAGAAATTCCATATGTGGGGTTGAGGGTTGCCTCTTCACAGGTGGGAGATCTCTTGAAATTGTGTTGCCAATGATAATTTCAAAATCTCAGTATTATGAAATAGATTAATGAGAATTTGGTATCTGCACTCTTAATTACAGAACTATTTTTTCCGAATCATTAATCCCCTTATAAGTCACTGAAAACCACCTAGTTTTTTAAACCTTCATGAAAAATTATTTAAGTATCATTGTCCCTTGTACTTTTTTTTCCTCCCTGATGAGTTAGAGATGGTGTTTGTTTATGAAACAAGTTCTGTGAACAGAAAGTAGGTTTCACTGTCCTCTGGGAGTTCTAGTCCTGCTCCAAAGCTATGATTCACTAAAGATGCTAAAGATTATGGCTATTTTTCCTTTGCAGTTGCTAGGGCTGCATTTTCAGACATGGCTGTAGAAGATTCTTTTCAAAGAATAGAGTAGAACTCCAAAGTGGTACAAGCAGCATCAATTTAATAGAACCAGAATCCAGTTCTAGTGCACTATCAAGGGTGAAACAGCACAAGCATCTTGCACACCAGGTTTGACTTTTCGTAGGGCTAGTACATCAGTATTTCATAATCTTTAAATTCACAGAAAAATTATGCTTTAAAATGTTAATATGACATTTATGGTGGTATTGTTTGAGTGTCACTGTGTGGAGAAGAGGAGGGTTGTGTTTCAGCAATAGTAGGGAAGGCCATGTTCTTTTGTATATGAATTCAGGGCAGGTTGTTGTGGCCAGAACATAAGAAACTTGTTTGGGAACATAAAAGAATGTTACCTTGATTTTCATTTGGCTGAGATTAGCAGCCTTTAAAAAGTGCATGTGACTTTTGAAGAAAAGATACCCTTTTTCTCCATGGAAAATTGCTGCCCCAGTTCCCAGTCTCACATAAGCACTTTCTCATATGGAAGACAGCTGAAATTGCTGCACTGCAGGAGTGGCCATTGAGGGAAGGACTGATGATGTCCCAAGTGGCTTCAGTAAGGGATTGAATGTTGTTTAACAGTGGTTCTGGGCCTGGCTCCTGTGGTCTTGTCCTATTGTTGCAATAGAGGGGCAAGGTTCTTTCCTCATTAAAGCTGAGTATTTCTCATCTGCTTTTTAGACTATTTTACCTAATAGTTCATTGTGTCTTCAAAGAAAGAATTTGTGGTTTTGCTAAATATCCTCCTGAAGCATTTGATGGAACTCCAAGTCTTAGAGTTATCTGTAATTCTGCCTTGGGCCTGAAAGGCCTCATTGCTGGTTAGTGATTGTTGATCAAACTGGCTCCGTGTTGCCCATCTTCTGAGGGCATTAACAAGTTTCAAAATCATGGAGGCAGCTTATCCAAATCATATGTCTGGGGTAAAATGTTGCAGTGGCAGAAATAAAGTAGTAGAACAATAATAAACTTGCCCAACAAAGACTCCAGAGGTTTTGACAGTTTCAGAAAATCAGCTTTATCTCTTCATATTAAGAGCCCTGTATTTTGAACCAGCACATGCTTTGTCTAACTGCTGGGTTTCACTTGATGGGTGTTTTGAGCTTTTAACCTCAGAACTGTCATAATTTGGAAGAATTGTTAGCGAATACTGAGACTCCAAAATTGTGCTATAAACCTTTCTTCCCAAGATTTTTTTCATGTATACAGTAAAGCAGAATCTTTGCATCTCTGATAGGAGGGAGTTTTTTACTGACCAGACAACAGACAGCTTAATGCTGTTTCTCAGAATTTAACTTTTCTTGATGTGATTAACCTTGACTTCTCTTGAGGCAGCTAGCTAGAGTACAATTCACCATTATTAGTATTGTCAGGCCTGACAATAAATGCAGTATCTGACTTGTGTAATCTGCACAAATTGATTTCTCTGAAGTGTTTGCTTTTGTTTGTGAGGGACTTTTTTGTATTTTTGCCTCCTTCTGATTCTCTCTGTCATCTTTGACTTCCACACATTTAGTTGCAGATCTTCATATTCACAATGAGCATAATGCCACTTAGGAACGGAGCATATCCGTGTATCCTTTGCTGTGTCCCCTGCTAGGATCCAACTTTGAAGAGCCAGGTCTTGCCAGATGTAAGCAACTAGTGGAGCAGATCATTTGGCAGCTTAATTTGGGGAGATACCTAGATTCCTCTGCAGTTAGGTTCTTTGTATTCCAGAAGAATGTTAGAGACTAGTTCTGGAAGTAACAAAATAGACCCATGGAGTCTGCTTAACTGAGGGAATTGTTCTTTGTCTCTCTTGGAAGCCTCCAAGCTTCAGTGTCTCAGGAATTTATTTTTAAGCGTGTTTTAACTCTGTCTCAGGATCACTCAGAAGATGAATGAGAAACTTTCCATAGCTTTAAAATCCTTTGACTGACTATCAGCCAGCTGCAAAAGGAAGAATATTACATGGTTGCTTTTAGACAACTAGTGGGCAAAGGTGTCTCCAGAATACCAAAAGCATTAAAACTAATTATAGAGAACAAACTTGGGTTTTGCAGGACTTTGGAATATGAATTTGGTCTAAGTTCCATTCAAGTCCTTATCAGTCTGTTGGCTGTGGCTGTTACCATATTGCTAGTCCATACATGCTATATACCATGTATGTGGCTATGAGTTGTTCTTGTCTGTAGTGCACAGAAGTAATTTTCTTTATAGCAGGTTTTTTTTGGAGAGTTTGTCAAAATTGCCCAAGGCAGATCTAGGAACAAGCTAATGCTAGCCAGCCTGGAAAATCAGGGTTAGGTGCTCAAGAGCCACTTGGTAATAGTTTTCATTTAGTAATAGTGTATACTAACTCAGTGTTTTCTGTTTTTCCTATGTATTGTATCACACTGCCATTTCCAGCTGTTGGAACAGTCCAGTTTTTAAGGCATACGCATTTCTGACTGGGCAGGGAGATTTGTTGTCTCTTCAATAATATTTTCTGCAAGATTGATGTACATACTGAGTACAGTGATGCAAGATGTGAGCACACAATCGGGTTTTGGTTTGCTGTTTTGCCCAGTCTTTCTTTGTGAGAAGATGGATTTGAAAAGGATGAACTGATCAAGAGTCTCTCAGATGGTGCCAATATTGAACAATGTGTGCAACTGCTGTACTCTTCACCTGGGTATCTAAATTGATAGCCCACAGGTTTTCTTGGAAGTACCTTATGTAGGTCAGTGGCCTGAAGTTAAGAAATGGCTGAGCTTGCATATGGTTTCATGCACATGTTATCTTAGAAAATATCACTACTATAATGAAGTCACCTCTACAAAAACTGCCAAAAACAGTAGTATGAATTCTCTTGATCTGCTATTAAAAAGAGCCATAAGTCTATAGAATGGATGTGTCAGGCATTGAATAAATCTGTCTTGTTTACCTGGCTGAGGTTTTCACCCCATTAGTAGATGTACCCATGCCACTGAAACTTAGGCACTGTGACTATCAAGTGTGGGACTTGGAGTTGTCCCACTGATGAGATTCTGTTCAGCTCTTGAAGCTATCCAGCAGCATGGATTAACAAGGCCAGGTAAGGCATGCAGCAAAATTAATTTCCCTCTATTAAGGTCACTTCATTTTATGCCCTTCATCCTATCCTGGAAGGGAGTAACAAGGTGTTGTTGGTTTGGATAAAGGGAAGCTGGATATTTCTGTCCAATGTGGGATGTCAGTGTTCTGTAAGACTACTGTAATATTTCTAGCAGGCTGGAGTCTTTTCTTCAAATAGTGATTTAATCTACAACTGATACTTTAAGCTGGTCTTTCAGGCCCTTAATAGGATTTTCTTTGAGCCAGGGAATACCTGTTTCATTCACCTAGAGGTCTTTGACTGTTGCTACAGCCTGAAGAGTAGATGAGATTTAGACCTTGATTATAGATGAGCAGGAAGTATGCTGTTTTGTTTGTGCTTTCTTTAAATGGTTCCATCTAAGACTTTTCCCTTTTAATCTTTCTTAACATGATACTATTTCTTGTGTTGAGAAAATGTACTTGCTTATGGAGAGCTCTCTTGAAACACCTCTTTGTTAGCTCCCTGCTGAGGGAAGCATCATTTGGGAGGCAGATTGCTCCATTCTGCCTCACAGGAGTCAAAGCTATGTTTTTTTCCTCCACTGGAAAAGCTGACAGACTAATTCAGTTTACTTGGTGATTTAAAGCTGCTTGAAAATGCAGTAGGAACAGAGATCCCCATTCAAACACTGCCTCTAACATTACATGTAATAAACGATTTGGAGAATGTTAAGAGAATTTCTAGTTAGCAAAAATTGATTTATACTGATCTTCCAATGGAAAAGGTACCTTTATTATAGAGTCTTTGAGAATTTAAGTATTCTGCTGCTGCATTACTCAGATGTCTTAAAGCCTAAGTTGATTTGGCATTCCAAAGACTAGAGGTCTGTCCTGCAGGATATGCTAAAAGTCCACACATTATCTTAAACTTAAGGGATTATTTGGGGTTGTTTTATGGTTTTGGGGTCTATTTCCTATTTTTTTTTAACTGGCCATTATAAAACTAACATACAAGGAACAACTGATGTTTTTCATCACTTTTGAAATATTTTTAGAAATAGCTGTCATAAGTTTTAAACCACATTTTTGAGAACTAAGAAGAGAACTTCAGTAATAAGACTCTGAATGCTGATCCTTGATAGAACAGCTTCTGCAGTTCTGTGAATATAAAGAAAAGTTTCAGTTTACTGGCTTCATTGGATGACTGTATTTCTTTGTCTACTGATGATAAAATAGAAACTCTTGGTGTCAGCTTTCTGTATAGGGGTGCAACTTGAAATGGATAAATGAAACATAAAAGCAGTGTGAAACAAGGAACAATAACAGTATTTCCATTTAAAAAACCCTAGAGAAAGTACTTCTAATCCACTTGAATAACTCATCTTTTATAAATCTCTTTATCTTTCAGGATTCTTTCAAGTACAGTTATCCTCCATTGGTTGATGATGATTTTCAAACTCCTTTATGTGAAAATGGGCCCATTACAAGTGAAGATGAGCATGAGAGTAAAGAAGAGATAGATGCAGACACCAAGGAGGCTGGGGAGCTGAATGAAGCACAAAGCCTTAATCAGAAAAAGGTATCTAAGTGAAGATGTAGGCAAGACTAGCTAGATGGTTACAAGAGGAATATAATTTTGGTTGCTTGTCTTTGTGTTGTATTTTGTAACAGTTTTTCTCTCTTCTAATTTAGCAAAAGAACATAGGAAAAGTGAAAAATTATAGTTGCAGTTTCATCATGGTCTGTTAAGACAAGTTTCATGCTTCAGAATGAATAAAATGTGGAGCAACTATTTAGTCTATCTCTTGGTATATAGTGAATTGTACAGTAAAAGCAAAAAGGTTTCTGTATTTTGTTTTCAAAGGTTTTCTTTCTAGTTGGTTTATTTTTAATCTTGGGATATCTAGTGGTGACCATCTTGAAATAGATCTAATTTTCTCCAATGCTTAAATCAGTATGTACATGAAAAAATATTAGGTTAAATATTTATGCACTACTGGATGTTAATTTGTTTTCTTAAATTATTGATAAAATCTCAACATATGTTTTCATTTGTTCTCAGGAAAAATTGTATTCCTACTCCATCAATCATGTTTTGCAACATAATCTTCCTGCAGTGTGGTTTATCCAGAAATAAAGGCATTGTTTTACACAAGTTCTTATGAAGTGATATTTAGGAATATGCAGTGATAGTAACTGGGGGTATTGCTCTTGAAAATGGTAGAACAAAACTTGAAGTTCACTACTTTATTACCATAATAAGTTTTGGAATATTACTTGCAAAAGTTTTGTTTAATGGAGTAGAATACAGTTTCATTTACTGTTCCAGATTTGTCACAATAATTTGACATGTGCAGCTCACTAGGTAGTCCAGCTGTTATTTGCAACTTGGTCAGCTTTAAAAAAAAAAAAGGTAATTTCACTGACCTTAAGGTAAAAGGAAGCATTGCATAACCATGGTTAGACTCAGTAGCTTGTTTTGCTTGGGGCACATTTTGCAAGCTATTACTCTCATATGCAGAAACATGGAAAATTTCTACTCAATGTGTGAGTTGCCTTTGGTGCTTAAGAAGCCTCAGTGTTTGTTGGCTTTTAATTTACTTGAGTGACCTAGGTTTCTACTTAACGTATTTTACTTTTCTTTACTTTTTTTTTTTTTTTACTCTTGAAATACCATAAAGCATATAACTGTTGTCACTTTTATTCAGTGTAACCAAGGTGCTACTCAATTTTTTTTTCGGTACAGGAATCATGAGTGATAAGCTTGATTAGTAAGTGCCTCTCTTGTAGGTGCTTCCACTTTTGTCTTTTATAGTAATATTGTTTCTGGCAACTTATGTAGAACAAAGCCTAACGTATAACTAATGCAGTGTATTTACACACTAACTTTTTTCTACTACTTTTATATAATTATAAAAAAAAGTTGCTGTATGGGTTTTTATGCAGCCTATTTTATAAACAACATAAAGTTTTGTATTCCTTTCATTCTCATACTTCAAACTTGCATGAACTGAATTCTTTTCATGTGTTTTCTCGGTATTAAAAGTGGAATAAAAAAGGAGGCTAAGCAAACTCTTCAGCCAGCTCATCTGCAGTCATGATGTCACTCACTAATTCTTTCGGTCTGTACCCTGCCCCCCAACACCTGCCCTGTTTTGCATGTATTTTCTTCATGTTATGGAAGACAACCCTCTAAACCTAAGATGTACCTGCAGTTTTGAAAGCACCAATTCAATCAGCATTATTTATTATGTTCTACAATACTTCAGAGTTTCATCTTAGAGCAATGAAGATATGTTTAGCTACTCTGCAATGCAATGAGGTGTGGAATTGGTACTGTGTTTTCTGTTAGTGGTACAGTGATTGTATTGGGGCATCTGTTTTACTTTTAATTTGCAATGGATGAGTAATACCAGTGCTTTACACTCTTAGATATTTGAAGTGCTATAATTTACTGTGTCTGGAGTTTTCAAAAACCAACCTGAGCAGCAGGAAGACATGTGAAAAGAAAAAACAAAAAGAAACAAAGCAGAATTTTTGTTTCATGCATGTTGAGTATGTTATGTATCTTCCGTAGTAAATAATTTTATTCTGTGGACTTCAAGCACCTTCAGGGAATGAGTATATATAAAGCTTGGTATGTAATATGTAAACTGTTAAAATAAGCCTCATCATGTTCTTTGAAGTACCTGCATGATTCTGTAACATGTAATCCAGGTTTCTAGTTAACCATAACTATCATTTTTACTCAGATGAATTCTGTAGAGCAAATTTCCAAATCAGAGGAAACTGACAAAACAGAGGTCAAACCAAAAAATGCAAAGAAAGCATTAACCACTTTTAAAGGACCTTTATTACATATCAGGTAATAAAAATTTTCTTTAATTTTCTTTTTCCAATATGCCCTGGACACTTGAATACTGAACTAGTTGGTTTTCAAAATAAACTTTTTTCAGACTGTTAGAGGAAAACAAATTATAAACAACTTTTTAAGAAGGATTTTTACAAAGTTCAGAGTTTTTCTGGTTGTAAAAGTTTCCAGTGAATCTTCTGGTGTCACCAAAGATTGGCATTGTTTTTGTACGACTAGGTGTATATTCCATAGAATTGTAGAAGTGTTGTTTGGTTTTGTTTGTTTGTTTTGTTTTTTTTTTTTAATATTAACAAACTATCTAAGTTAAGCCTGTCCTTATCTGCAATGAGAGCAGTGGTTTGACATTGTTTGACTTCATTGGCTCAAGAAAAAAGTGTTTTTTCAAGACAGTTTTCACTGTTAAATCTTGCTTGAATTATTTTGGCTTATGATGGTATTAATGTCTACACTAATAGTTTCTATCAGTTAAACTTAATGAATGGGTCCAATTTATTTTGTGTGGAAAGGGCTCTGTAATGACATATCCACCTAGAAGGTTTTGTCGTCCAAGATGCTACATCTCACAGTTATTTTTATCACTGAACTAGAATAAAGAAATCAATTAGCTGATATCACCTTTTCTTATCACTGCCTTTTAGGTTAAGATGCTTGTTTAGAGCTTGATTTAGATGTTAACTTTTATTTTCACTTTCAGTTTGCTATTAGATGAATGAAGAAAATATCTAAATTTTAGGTAATTTCTTAGCTACCTTTTTAAGTGCTGTAATGAATTAGTTTTGGAATGAATTTGAATAATGACATGCTCATTAGCATAATTATATATTGTATGTGTAAATTTTTCCTAATTTTGAAATTAAAAACCTCCTCTGTATAGCCTTAGTTTCTTGTAAGGCAAGACAAAGATGCAGACTGCAGAACTGTGATTATACAATCATGTTAAACATTTTCTGTGACAATCATAAACACTAGAAGTGTTTTTCCAACCACTTTTTAATTAAGAAAGGGGCACAAATCACAAGCAGAGAACAAAAATAAATCCAAACAAACAGAAGCACCCCAGAAACATTTTTTTTTTTCCTCTTAAAATACTTCAAGCTGTTGTTGAATAGAAGTAACTTACATGGACTACAACGCATGGAAGAATAAACTTAGTCAAGTGTAGATGTGTTAATTCTGGTAGTCTTTCTGTCTTGAAAAATAAAATACTGGTGTCTCTGTTGTCCTTGCTGTTTGTTTTGTTTTTAAAGAAAAATCCTGAGTACAGCTACTGCTTTTCATTAATGCTCTCCCTCTGTAGAAGCTAGAACTAATTTTCATTTTCTTCCACTGATTCTCGGGGCATTGAACTGAAGGTGATTGAGCCAATACTACATAGTCCTGTTCATAACCAGTTGTAGGCACCTATCACAGAGACCATAAGCTCTGCCACCATGGCTAACTTGCATCCTTGCTCATCTCCCAGCATTGCCCTGTGAAGGGAGCAGCCTGGAGCCTGAGCATGCAGCTGAGGCACTGCAGCTCTGGCACTATAAACTCATGGACCAAAACTAGGTCCTTGTGCTCTTCTGTTTCTTGTACTTGTAGTCAGGCACGTGAGTCAGCTGTCTCCCTCATTTAGACCACACCTGTATTTGCCTTGTATACCTTACACTGAAAGGCTGCCTCTGACTTTCCTTCTCAATAAATGAATTTGTTCAGTCAGGCAAAAAGCAGCAGTTTCCTTGCACTGTCTGGTGGAAGAGCAGCTCTTGGTGTGTTGTGGTGCAAGAATTTCTAGTACGAGCTGGTTATGTCACACACCTCAGAGTGAAGAAATTCCTGCATCTGTAAAAATTAAAAAGCTTGGATGCTTGTTTAAACAATCCACCCTCCTAATAGCTACATGCCACCTAACCCCACTGCTGTGGAACTTGATTTCACAGACAACATCCATACAGCTGTGTTCCCCAAGTTGTTTTGGGTTTTTTTTGGTTGGTTGGTTGGTTGGTTGTGTGTTGTTTTTTTTTTTTTTTGGTGTTTGTTTTTTTATTTTGTTTGTTTTTGGTTTTTTTTTAAATTCAGTTTTGTTTTGTTTTCCTTTCTTAATGGCCATAGTTGGTAGAACAAGAAGGATGGGGCTCTGGCAAAGTGTTCCTTCCCCTGATCATGTCTGTGGCTTATTTCGAGGCTGATTAATGTTACCTTGTTTCAGTTATGGTTCATCTTGCAATGGCTCTTGCACACAGCTGCAGTAGTGCAGTATTAAAATAGCTAAACTATGTTGTAGCTACAATCCTTCCCTTCCCTAGCACTGGTTACTTAAATTGACAAAATGGAAATGAAAGAATACTGAGAGGAGGAGAGAGAATTACCCAATGAAGCTGTTTTAAGCACATCAGTTTTTTTTGGTTTCTACCTTATTTGGCACACTTCCTTATCCCCACCACACAAGTAGTCTTGTCATGTGGTCTGACTGATGCAATGTTAAACATCAGCACCCCAACATCACAGTCACCACCGGAATCTGCTTCTGGCATGGGCGTTCACCCTTGCCCTACAGCACCAATGGGTTTTCTTCTCAGCCCATAGGCTGGTTTAAGTGTGAGAAGAAGGAAGTCTTTTGAGGAGGTGATCAAATTAACATGAAATTGGCATTCCAAAAAGAGGACATGAGAAAAAAATTCACGTGTTTTGAAAAAGAGCATGCAGTTCAGTAGTACAGAGTAGAACAGCAATTCTTCATGTGCTCCTCATGTGACTTAATGAAAGTTCTTCACTTGCTAGTCAAGTTTCCTTTCAACTTTTATTACATGAGCATGCCCTACCTTTTACCTACCACTGTTCATTTGAATGCTTATCCAAAATGAGTTGTGTTAGTTTGATGTGGTTTAAAATATCTCATGCATGACTCTCTTAATCACACAAGAATATTAAAAGCAAGCAGTAACTTTATTTATGCATGTGGTAGCACAAGTATGTGAAGACTGACTCATAAGTGCAGATGAATTCAGCTGTCTTGGCTGAAATGATTGCCAGTTGTGGTTGTCTGCCTTAGGTGTTCACTATATCTGTGACAAGGGTAGATGTTTGAGGTGGAAATTATTCCCTGTTTGTGACACCTTATATTCCTTAACATGAGCATAAATTAAAGTCAGCGATGCTTTCCCATAACACACTTCCCAAAGATGCAGTGGCTGACTCCATGTACCTGTTGGTTGTTCCTGCTGTCACAGATGGCAGAAGTCAAGGGCAGTAATCAGCTGAGGCACCCAGTTCCACTTGTCATGAGTCAACCCTGAGCTTCGTTACTAAGTTTCTGCTTTTTGTTTTCATAGCTTTTTTTGATGAAAATCTGTTAATGCTGACCATAGCTGCAGGGTAGAAAGTATTTTATTTTCCTGGAGGTGTGGTCAAGTTTTTTCTATGATCTATTGTAAAGATAATTTAAAGAAACTAATTCTTTTAAAATTTCCTATTAGCCCAGCAGAAGAACTATATTTTGGATCCAAAGAAACTGGAGAGAAAAAATGTTTGATAGTTCTCACAAACGTCGCTAAAAATGTAGTGGCTTTTAAAGTAAGTGTTTTATGTGTCTGGTTTACTAACTGTGTAACTTTATCTTGTTTTATGTAAGGAGGAAAAATACTGTTAAATCCATTCTACAGGCAGAATTTTTTTACTGTATAATGATGTTTGAGGCAGATCAAAGAAATCTGGCTGAATTTATTTATGCCTACGATGTGCCACCTCAAAGGGGATAATTAGTATAACAAATCTTTGGAGCACTGACTAAAAAAGAGCTAAAGGGTGGTTAGTTTTTTAGTGAGAGTAATACTTCCTGAAAAAGAAAAGCTTGAGCATTGAAAAGTCGCCTTTTTAGAGCATTTTGTTTAAAATATTGGCCGGAAACAAGTTAGTAATGCTCCAAAATGATGCAGATCTATCTGCAAATGCACCACCAAAGGAATTAGTAGTTAAATTTGCTTCAGAAATACAGTTTTATCTTTGTGGGCTTTTCCCCATCTTTTGCATTCTCTGCACATTAAAATAACTTAAACTCTTCATATTTTCTTATTTATTATGACATGTTCTTGGCTGTTTTTAAATATGTATGCAAAAGAAGAATGGCAAATCCAAGAAAACAAATGATAAACACAGTTGAGATGGAGGAAAAAAGAATATTCAAGAATCCTATTATGCCTACAAAATGATGTATTTTAGACACTTGTCCTAATAGTCAAGCTTTTGGGGATTTAGTTATTACAGAATGAGAGAAGTTATGAAGCAATTGTAGTTTGTGCCTGCACTTACTGTATCTTTCATATTTCTTGTTTGTAGGTGAGAACAACTGCACCTGAAAAATACAGGGTTAAGCCCAGTAACAGCAGCTGTGAACCTGGCACATCATTAGATATAATAGTTTCTCTTCATGGTGGTAAGAATGTGAAACAGAGTTTGTAAGAAGTCTGGGCAAGCTGTGCTCCTAGACGTGCTCTAGACAATGATGGTTGTATGTGCTTGCTGCTGTGTAGGAGTGACTGATGCCCATGTCTGCTTGACTCTTGTATGAGAATGGTACCATTTGTTAAAAAAACATGGATGTCAGAAAGGATTTGAGTAACTCCCTGTACTGATTTACTGCTCCAGTCGGGTATAAGCAGCTGTTGTCTGCAGCCCATTTTGTTTCTTATCTTAAAAAAAGAGAAAGTCTGAGTGGCAGTTGTCTCACTGGTTCATTGTTACAGTGGGTGTTTATCTGTGCTAAATAAGTTTCCTAAATTGTTGCAAAGACAGGTGAATTTGCAGGAGAATACAGTTTTTACAAAATTTTGACTTATCTTTGAGTTATGCAGATTAAATTAGTTCCGTTAAAATGAACCTATATAATTTTGGGAAAATTGTAATTAGAATTATTGAGCTCTAGAGAACGATTTCCTCTATTTTTATTCCTAGTAAGTCAGTGTCTGGTGTCCTACAATAAACAATTTCTCATTTTATGGCAGTTTTGTCCAAAATACTCCTATTCTCTTTGTAATATTGTCATTTTATCTAACAACAGTGTTGGTTTTTTGTTGTTGTTGGTTTTTTTTGTTTGTTTTTTTTTTTTTGTCTTCCTTGAGGGCAGGTTTTACAGCTTCTTTGCAGGATCGTTTCCTTATAATGGCAGCAGAAATGGACCAGTCTTCTGGAGCAGGTGTGCCAGAACTGACTCAGTTTTGGAAAGAAGTCCCTAGGACCAAAGTGATGGAACATAGGTAAGCACATGGTTTTCTGGTAACTGGTTCTGGGATTTGGGTTTTTTTTAGCTTTTATTATTTAACTGATTTATAGCACTTGTGTAATCATAATCAAAGAAGGATTCTCCAAACTCAGTTATGTGGTTACTGACCAAAATATATTACTGAGACTTCTGCTCTATTTTACCTGATTAGGTGGGGGGTTAATGTCTAAAACGGTATTCTGCACATGGTTTTCTTTTATTCTTCTTGTTGTTCTCATGCTGATTAAGAGGAAGAAATATGAATGTGTGTGACAATACATATGGACAATAGGGGTTTTGGTTTTTTCATAAAAATGTGTCACTTGAGTTTTCGAAAAGGAAGCAATCAAGGAAAGCAGACATATTGAATGCAAAACTATTTTCTAGACAATATTAAAAATGTTCCCTTTCTGCTAGGGAAAATCAGAATTTTGTAGAAAATTTCTCTAAAACCTATCACATGTTCTTATGTGTATTTTCAATATTTAGTGGTGAAAAAGTCATCTAAAAAATCAGTAGAAAAATACATTTCCCCATACACATTTCCCCATACACATTTTTAAATGCACCTATTGCTCTTCTCTTTCCTCCAGTCACATTGAGTGGTATCACTGAACATGTCTAGGAAAAGTTCTCTCCAGTTTTGACTGGCTTTTTTTTGCCTTAGATTGTTCCTGGATTTTTCTGTGCGTTTAGGGGACGTTTGTGGGGTTTTTTTGGAGCTGCCTTTACCCCCTCATGGCCAAAACTGCAGTGGAAAAAGTATTTTGTGACTCTTGATGCCTAAATCTTCTGTGTTTGCTTCAAGGGCTTATCCCTTACTTCCCTTGTGAATAAAATCTACATCATGTGAGTGACCTTAAGCTTCCTTGCATAAGTGGTGGAATTTATTTGGGTTTTTTTAAGAAAGACCCTGAAACAATAAAGTGAGGTTAATTGACTGCAGGTGTGCTGTCTGCTTTAGTTACTGATGAATACAAACTTGACCTTTACTTTTTGGTAAACTTAGACTAGATGTAGCGTAATTATAATTATTGTCTCTTAAATTTTAAAAGTGGACTTTATCCACTTAAGATGGATTGTTTACTCTAAATTATACAATATTGCATTAAATTTGAGCTTTTTTTGTGTGTGCTCTTGTTTCCTTTTTACAGGCTCAGGTGTCACGTCATAGAAAGTAGTAAGCCCTCTTCTCTGACATTAAAAGACAATGCCTTTAATATTCCAGCAAAAACTAATGAAGATTTACATATACAGGTAATAGCAGATTCCTTCGTGCTGAATATTCAGCAAAATTACAGAATATGCTGGAGATAGGAAGAAATTTTACTGAACCTTTTTGGTATTTAGTAAATTATACTATTTTAACATCTCAGCAATTGAAAGTATCTGCATCGGTGACAGTGATTTAATTATTTTGTTTAATGATTTAATAATCATTAGATTTTCAATGCAGTTTGCTCATTTTTCTTGTGAATATACAGATCTAGCATATCAATGAGCATCAGTGGTATCTTTTGCTTCTGAGTGTAAAGATGTCATCTGCTTGATACAGGCCATATCGGTTATCCTTAAGATTTGAAGTTCCTGTAGTGGAACAGATTCCTGAAGTATGTAGTGATAGAAAAGGTATTGCTGAGAGACCACTGATAGAAGGCTTTTTCTTTTCTTGTCTGTGGTTATACTTATTGCCAAAATAACTCAAAATTGCCAAGTACTTTCAAGTGCAGTAATTCTAACTTAATGAAACTGTTCTATTTTCAGCTAACTCATTTACTGCAGATTAATAGAAGACTTGAGGAGCAGATGAATCGCTGCCTCTGGTTCCAGCAGCTGTCAGTTGTTTTATCACTGCTATCAGTTACTGTTGCTGCCTTCTGCTTCTACCTGGCATATGCCCAGAGAAGCTAAAAAGAATTGCTGTGCCCTGGATGTGCTGCTGCCTGTCATGGTTCGTTGGAGTCAAAAAGATTGCTGTGCTGCACTTGGATTCTGGAACTGCCAAAATGGGGTTTGTGAGCCGACAGCAATGAACAAGGAACAGTTTACTGGGGAATAAAAAGATAGAAAAAATGAATGACCAGCAAACAAAATTACTGAAATTTTTGTCTAAGTTGACACTTACAATAGGGCATGAGAAAGATGTTAAAGCTAGGACCTATTTTCACTGTACAACTCAATAAAAACTACTGACCTGGAAGGAGGAAACCAAATACAACATCATTTAATACTGTTGTGCTTTTTTTTCCTCTATTCAACTACTTTAAATGCAATTATTTCATTTCTTTCCATCATATTCATTCTTACCTTCTGAATCACTCCCATAGAAGATGCAAGCAGTTAACTTAGTGTTATTCCAAGGTTAATCTGTTCATTACAGGAAAATTGGCAGAAATTATGTAGTACAGGTGGATTTTTTTAATGTAATTTCTGTGTGTACATACACATAAAGGAAGACATTTGTTGTTAGTAATGATGTTGATAATTCACTCATTGCATTAATTGGTTAAATTCCTTATTTTTGTGCTTCTTGTAAATGAAAAGTTATTGTAGAGGTTTCTTACCAAGTAACATACGCACAAGACAAAACACTATTCCTATTCTCTTTTTTTTATTACAGGAGTATGGGAGCTGACTTCCTTACTGTGATGACCTATTATTGGTTCATAAAAAGGCTGTAAATATTCAGCGTAAGAAGTTCGTCTGATTTGTGCAATACAGTTAAATTACATATGAAATTATGAAAAAAGCAAGTCAAATCAGAAAGATTAAATGCACTTGAAGGCAACATAAAATTATTATATCTGCCATTTCACAGAAATTGTGTTAATGGTGCATGAAGCTAGAAAGAACTTTGCTAACAAGGATTCTTTGTACTTATTGCTGTAAATATGTATATTAAAATGATAAAAACTTAAAAGCAGACTGATGGTATCTTTCATACATTTAAAATTTTCAGTCTTTAAGAGATTTAAAAATTTAAAATAATTATGTTACTTGAATTAATTTTTGCTACAAATTGGCTTTGTAACAAATTTATTAGTTTTGTCTGCTGACTTCAATACATGAGAAGTGATTATTAAGGAAAAATAAAGGTCATACTCTGCTTCTGTCTTTTTGCTTACAGTGTATTGGTGATGCAGGATCATTTCTAGGAAATAGAAAAGGGCAGTTTAAAATAATAAACAGATTAACTAATAAAGCCAGCAATATGATTACTAAAAAAATGCCATGTAAAAAGCAAGGCTACAGAAGTGTTTGGTGCACAGTCATCTGTCCTCTTTTAATTTATACAATGGTTTATCACATCTGCTTTTTCTTAATTTTTCACTAATCTCATTTCTGCCTACTTTGTTTCTCAGTATTTTGTATTCCTAATGATTTGGCAACTTATATTGTTAACTGCTTATAATGAAGCTGTTACAAGGGTCATTTTTATGTGCATGCAACTCAAATGCTTTGCTTCCAACAAAATGGGTTGTTATCTTAGTGAGAAAAATAACAAAGTAATTTTTAACCTTAATAATAACCATGCTATAAAAATGCCAATTCCTTAATTTGAGTGGATTAAATAGCACTTTACTGTAAAATTGCCAGAAATATATGCATAGAGTCTTTGCCAATATGAGTATTTTAATGTTTTGGTGCTTTCATATATTTTCAGTATTTTATTACTTATTTTATTATTGGTATTTTCTTTGTATGAATCAGATGAACATCTTTTCTATTTTAATATGTTTTAGAAAAATACAGTTAAAAAATAAATATGAGGAAATACATAATCTTGAATGTTTAGTCTCTTAAAAATAGCTGCAGCTCCTGAGGTTTTTGCATTCTTGTCAGTCTGCAGATATTTAATGTGGGAGGGATCAATATGGTGATGACCCATAGTCTGATGTAGAACAGAAGTTGTGATGGTACCTGTCAGACAAATGTAAAATAGGTGATAATGGCTTCTTGGACAGGATGCCTGACATAATCAACATAGACATGATACTGGCATGTCAGTGGTACCATGGCACAAGGGATGCAAGTCCACACAGTGCTAATATATATATATATATGGATCTTGGTAAAATGACCTACTGTTTAAACATCACACAGAAAATGGAAAAATATATATAACAAAAAAAAGGGCAAACTGACAGTAGTGTTTTTTTAATTTGAAATGGACAACAGTCTATCTGTATTTTTCTTCTTCAAGAAGAAGAAATTCTTTTTCTTTTCTTCTTCTTCTTTCCATCATCACAGAGTATTTTCCCAGTATTTTCAAAGCTTTCAATTGTTAGTGGTTTCAGATTTGGTTTGACAGCCCTTAGAAACGGGTGCCACTGTGGAAAGTTTTAACAGTATGCTTAACACATGCTGAAATTACAGAGTAATGTGACTTGATACCCAAAATCAAGAGAAGAAGCAAAACTTTTTTTTCACACTATGGGAAACTTGGTTTATAAAACGGAGGCATTTTAGAATTTAGGCAATGCATAAAGTAGGATTTGATTACGTGAGCTATGAAGATCTAACACTTAGTTTTCCTTTCCCTCATTGTATATTGGCAGTTAATTTTGGCTTTTACAGAAAATCAAGAGACAACAAAGACTCTAATCCTAAAAATTAGCAATTTGTGCTCCAAGAGAGCACATACTCTTTTTTTTTCTAGCAAGGAATTTTATACCCTCTTCTGAGGTTCATTTTTCTACTTTCTTGTGTCAAAGATCAGACATTTTGTAAAAGAGAAAAAAAATGGGGTTGAAGGGTACCAGGGGCAGGAGCAGGGGTTTTAAATTTCATTGGTGTGAATGATTTTTTGCTGTAACTAATTTGTCTCTGCTGTTTGCCTTCAGAATGTCAGTTTGTTTCCAGGGGCTGTTAGTTCATATGGGGTTTTTTGACTGTGTGGGGTTTTATGGGAGAGTGTTTTAAGTCTAGGCAGCATCTTGGTGGTCCTGTGTATTGCACTGGCAGCATGAAGATGTAAATTCTGTTCTGTTGATAAGCGCAGTGTTAGTTCACTCATGTTCTATGGCTTCGTTGTGAAAGCAGGCAACAACATTCTGCAAAGCCCATCACAGCTGGCTGTAAGAATTCACTGATTTAGGTCTGGTATAGCCCCCTAGGGTGTTGTGTTCAAGACACGAGGAAGTCTACAGTATGTGTATTGATTTAGGAAGAGCTAATCACTTCTAAACAGCCAGGAAGAGCAGGTTGTGTCCTCATTTCTGAGGTTAAATAAGACATTTCAGTCAGTTTCTGCAGTGCGTGTCTGATTTTCCCTGGAAGATGGCTCACTGAGGAATTGCCGGCCTGGCATTGTGCAGTTACTACATTTCCATTATGTTTGCACTAGCACAGGTATGTGATGTTAAGTGATGATTCCAATTAGGCTTTTCAGTACCCCTGTTTCCTTGGCACATTTCAGCATCAGCAGCTTCTGGCTCTGTTCCTCCTGCAGCTGATGAGAATCATAGCCTCCCTCTTTCAGTTTTCTCAATAGTTTCAGTGCCACTTTTCAATTGGAACCTCACTGTTCCTGGTTTTTACACTTTTATAGTGGTTGAACACAGTAATGCAATATACATTGAATGCAGAGACACAACTCAAAATATAAAGCACCAGAAATCCATCTCTCCAGGAGCGTGGCAGGGGTGACTTTTCCTTCTTCGTGGAAGAGCTGACTGAAGTTCCACTTGCTGGCCTTTTCTGGGCCTGATATAGGCAGCTTCCTGGCAGATCTGTGCAATAACTGCCTTGCTACTTCTGAGCAGAAGCACTGAAATTCCCAAGTTGCATGAGCAAAAATAAACAGCTGGACAGATTTTTGCTGGTAGGTATGTCATCTCCTGGTTTTCTTTATTCCCAAGAGTGGTGCACCAGCCTATCTGTTTGTCATGTTCTAAGTCACTTCTGTTTTCCTAAACACGGAAAGAAGCACTGTGTGCTCAATTATTGCTGTATGACTGCAGCTGATAGCGCTTGCTTTTTTAGATTGTATTAGGCAATTCCTTCTGATGTTAGTAATTAAGTCCTTTTACATAGCCCTTTAAGGGAAAAAAACCCCAACTATTTATCAGTTGCCCATCGTTGTCTTCACCATAGCAGCAGCCCACCCAAAGGACTGCTACAGTCTTTCTCATGCCAGTTCAGGATCTCTTGATCTTAGTAATTAGTAATCTTAGTAATTAGATGGTTAGTAATTCTTTATGCAGTTCTAATTCTTTTAATACTAGTTGTGCTATACTGTATTGGAGCTGTTTGAAATGCTAGAAAACCTGGATATGAAACAGGAATCTGTAACTTTTGATTATTTATCTTTCATTTTCTTTCGGCAGCAATAGAATGTACTCGTTATTGTACTGTCACTTGGTGGTTTCACACAAAGTATTTTTGAAAGTTTTAATTTCTCTTAAAAATACCTTGTTAGAATGGTGGTGCATTATGTGTTTCATTCTTCTTCATTATCCCATTACAATAGGCCAGCACCTGATGGTGATTCAGCTGGAAAGAAGCAGTGATTTCTTTGAAAGTACTCAATTTTTTTTTTTCTATCATTTTTGCCAACACAACTCATTGTGCTTCTCTTTTCTTTAGTCCTGATAGGAACTTCCTCCTGAAACTACACAAATTTACTCAGCTGAGGAGTGAAAAACTTGGCCTATGGGAACTTCCCAGAAGGAACAGATAGTTGGATATGTACTTTCTGTTACAGACCCAGCTACAAATAACAGGGTTCACCTACTCATACTGTTCCAGTGCATGTCTATAGGATACTGAGAAGTAACTGCAAAATAACTTCCCTTGCTGCTCAATGAGAAAATTGACCCCACAAGTAAATGTTATCCAGACAGTCAGGAAGGCAAAGTGGAAAAATGCTACACAAGGATATGGTTGTCCTCCAGCAGGCTATTTAAGTGATCTTTCTAGAGTAAGTGCCCCCCTAATTAGGCCTCAGGAAAGGGATCAAAACCAATCTTGGCAGGTTCTGATCCACTGTGTTTTCCTTACGTTTGCAAAGAAATGCAAGACAAGAGACCAAAGTCCACGTTTCCACTATCAGTCCCACCATAACCAGAATCCCATTTTGTGTTTATGATGAAATCTAAATTAAAATATCCTCTGGTAACCATGATGCAGTGTAACAAATCCTCTGTGGCATTTAATTTTTCAAAATTGCAACTTTTTTTTATTTCCTCACCCCTGTGTCTGTTAAAGTCATTGCCAGTTTTATTTTTGACAGCTTGGAGCTATATCTGAACACCTGTTCTTCAAGCTACAGGGGAAATGACAGAAATAAGGAACACCATTTAAATAAACATAGATTTACAATGGTAGTGTGGAAAAGAAGCATTAATTTTTTTTTTTTTTTTTTGTCTAGAATGCTACAAGTGATAAATTGCTGAACAGAAAGGTGAGTCTGGGCAAACACCACAGATGCTTCATTAATCTGCTGCAACTAAAACTTCCAGATTGATGCTTGACCTCCTGGCATCTGAATTACTATAATTTTCATGCCCTGCAGTACATTTTTCTGTACCCAAGCAGCATTTATATTTTCTTTTTTTCTTACAATTTTGTTTGTAATTTAAACTTGCAGCTGATGGTGATGATTCGCAAAAAGATTTTTTAGTGCATTCTAAAGAAAGCAGCATTTTCTTCTTGAGTTCATGTTTTAACAGGCTTTCTTCTTCAAAGAGGATGTATAAACATGGCTCCTGAGTGCAGTCTGGGATTAGGTGGGACACCTCAGAACAGCAGTCCTCATTCATGTTAATTTTAACTACAATCCTGAGCAAATACCTGTTGATGTATGTATAATTCCAGATACTGGTCTTCCAGCAGTCATTATGGTGTGTCTTGCTACCACTCACACTGGATGTGTGTTGAAGTTGAAAGTAGGTGTTAAATCATGTTCCTAGCCCATATTGAAAGTAGACTCCAGTATTCCTATTCTGGTTGTCCCATACTGGTATATGGATGAGGAATATGGGGAATTGGTGCAGCCACTCTGTTCTGAGAGTCTTCAGAGAGGGCATTCACTTCCTCCAACAAGTTCCCAAACTGGGGAGAAATTGCAAAACCATCAGAGAAAGAGAAACTACTTCATATCACTTTGTCTAAGTGCATCTGCTGGAAAACTTGAACAACTGCATGATAAACAAAAGGTCAACTAGGCAAGGAATTGCCTACTCTAAGCTGCACATTGAAAAGACACATTGACATATGGAGTAGACAAGTTGATTTTATGCTTTGCCCATTCTTAGTGAGACTTAGCTTCCTTTAATCATTTCGCTTCAGAAAAATATCTGAAGGTCATTACCAAAAGTGTAAGTAGAGCATGTCACGCAATGATCAAACCGCAAAGTAACTAATGTGCAAAGTTGCACGTAATGTCCTTTAATGTTTTGCTTGACCACTGCTCACTGGGGCAGGGAGAGCCTGGAGAGGGGTGGCACCACTCTGAGAGTTGCAGTGTGTGTGCCACAGGGGGTTCTGGGCTGCAGAAAGGGACAGGCGTGGAGGGACAGAGCAGGAACTGGAGTCTCTGGAGAGAGGAAGCTGAATTTCCTTTGCTTGACATGATGCAAAGAAAACTATGAAAACGTTGCTCCAGTTAGAGACAGACTGGAGGAAATGCCCTGACCTGCAATCCAGTGATGCAGGGCAGGGAGTTACTGCTAAACTTTTGTTTCCACCTGTTGTAGAGGAGATGGATCCCTCTGCAGATACCCCTGTGAGACCCCCTTGGTATTCTCTGAGATAAGAAAAAACACTTACTTAGAAAGTACTCATGTTAGAAAAATGTAGACCTTTTCTTATCTTTTTAAAATGTTATTGGTTAAAAATAACTCTCTATAATTGGTTGTTTCACACAAAGAACATTAATGTAGTTGGACAGTGTTTCAATTCTGTACCCTATTGGTTTACTTTTGATCCCCCTCAAACCCTATAAAAATACGTGTAGTAAGCCATGTATTTGGATTTGCTGCCAGACCACCTTCATAGAAGAAATAAAGCCTGTGGAAAAAGTCTGAGCTGCTCTCCCAGTCTCTTTCCATTGGCTGAAGAAGGTGCCTGTGAGTGAAAATGCAATCACATAAGACCTGACTGCCCACATAGGCAGTGCTTACAGACCTTGTGACTGAAACCTGCCCGAGAAGAATGGGGGGGAATGTTACAACCTGTCTCACCTAAAACCTCTTCCTCTCCTGTTTGTGTCATAACACATCAACAGAGGCTGAAAACAGTGAAAACTGTTCTTGGAGGAGTGGCCATACAGAGGAGACATCCGCAGATTTGCGTCAGACTCTGGGTAATTTGGAATTTGGCCATGACATGCAGTATCACACTACGGGGGAGACTCCTACTTTCCTTACCCAGTAGCAGATGTCCTAGTCTGGTCCTGCTAATGAAAATCCCTGCACAGGCAGAGTGTGTCCTGTCTTTGTTGCCCTCATGCAGGACTGAGGCAGAGGCTGAGGCAAACTTGCCCAAGGTAGGGGTGCAAGAAAGACAGACACCTTCACATGTTTGCTGTGTGCAAGCTTAAAATAGTTTTGCTATCCTTGTGGAACAAATCAAACACTCTCCAAGAAGAAGTAGTCACACACACACACACAAAAAAAAAAAAAAAAAAAAAAAAAGTGGAAATTGCTTTGGTAGCCAAACTGAAAATTGTTTTGATCCATGCTGTGAATATGTTGTTTTGACAAGCAAAGTCATCTCTATGTAGTGATGGGCAGGTATCCATGTGAATACCCTTGCAGGTAAATTTGCTGTCTCTCAAAGCAAAATACGTGTTAGTGTTTTCAAACATGTTCATCAATGCAAGGATCTTTCTTGCCAACCTGTCTGGACCAGTTGGGTAGGACACCTGGCCTACAAAAAACACAGCCTGGCTTTACCAGGGAAGGGCTGCTCTTGTGTTTTCTCCCAAACAAATTTCAGCCTGGAAGTGGGATGGTGCTTCAAAGACAGCTCAGCCACACCAGAAAAATGGCCTTCATACATGCATAATACTGGACAATTTTTAGGCTGAATAGTTAACTGATACTCAAGAAAAGTAAAAGGAGAAATAGGGGACTATTTAGTGACCAAATTGCCATTTTTTTTCAGTATTTCCCTGATATCAGTGCAAGCAATAACTACATTCAAAACCTATCTCTAGAGAACTACAATTTTAGTTGCAAGAACAAATAAATCATATAAAAAATGTAAGTACTGCAAATTGTATGACAATTCTATCTAGCTCAGCTAAAAAGAAAATAGTAGTATTTAGTAGTAACTAGCGGAGCTGGTGGTGCCTGTACTGATGTTATTCACATCAAGCTATGATATGAATGGGGAGTTTTCAATTTTATAGCAAGGGCAAATAAACTATAGAAATACCTGAATTGCTGGAAAGATATATATGCCTGAAACTGATGCTTTTTTTAAGTAAAGACCTTGATACCAAAAAGTAATCTTAACCTCATATGAATTGATAACCAAAATTGTAAGCAAATTTTATTTCTGGGTTTTTAAAGTCTATATTAAAATATCTTAAATATTTTTAGGGGGTTTTTTGTGTGGTTGTTGTTGTTGTTTTGGGATTTTTTGTGAGTAAAATTTCTAAATTGGTGTATTTCTTCTCTAGGAAATGCATAGAGATTTGCATCAGTAAAATGAGTTGCCAACTCTCTGTCTAGAGACACACATTTTTGGAGTAGGGATCTGTGTCTTCTTTGAAGTTAGGGATATATTGTGCTGTTATTTACAATTGGATTTCCTTCCAGAGCACATCTGATAACTCATAGCAACTCTGCCAGAAGCTGTGGGAGAAGCTGATAGACAATTCCCAATATAGTTTGCAACATAGTGCTGGAGGATAAGGGAATCAAAATATTATGGAGTTAGAGAAAATATTTTATTGCTAAAGGCAGTATGTTGCTAGGATTTAGACCTTGAGGGCCCTGCGTAAAGGTGGTAGGTACTCCAAGAATTCTGGGGGTTGGAGACCAATTTTAGCTTACTCGATGTAAAGGACAAATTGTTCAGCAGCTGAAATGAAAATAATAAGCATCTCTGTTCCATGTGTCTCAGCCAAGGGGCACTTGGTGATGCTGAAGCCAAGGGAAGGCTCCCAGGGAGGATGGGGGCTAGTGGCCCTGGGTGCTCCTTTGCTGGCCATGCTGAACTCGGGAGGCAGAAGGCTGTGTGGAGCAAGGAGCCCAGCAGGCAGGGAGCTGCCTGCAATCTTTTTTTCTAACAGCTCTGCATAATACTTATGTAAGTTGTACTGTAATTGCTAGGTGATCAAATTTATCAGCTTAAAAATACAAGGCTGACATTACAGGGAAGTGATTTACCCTTCCTGGGAAAGCTGGTGCCTTTTGGGAAAAGGGAGCAGTTCCAGACAGCTACATCACAGTAGTGCTGTAGTGAAAAACAGCAGTTTTCTAAAATCCACGCTGAAACAGATCTGAACTATCCTATCAGATCTGCCTTGCAATCTGATTGTATAGGAAGAAGAGACACTATAAGGTCTGAGTCTTAATGAAAACCCAGAGGAGACAGGACTGAGCTCTATCAATACCATATCTGGAAATATTCTATGTAGATACTGCATATAATAGTAATTTTACTGCCACAAAAGAGAAAATATTTTTTGCAGATGACTAAATTTTCAAGGAGGGAAGTAGAACCTCCCAGTTTTAGTGCTCCCTTTCCCACAAGCCTGGTAAACAACTGGGGTTACACTTGCACGTATGCTGATGTCGAGTGGTCTGTCAGCACAAGAAATCAGAGATTTCTTGGCTGTATATAAACACTATTCATAATTTATAACAATCACGATCTTGAATGCAGACCTGTTTATTCTTCAGTGTGAGACTGCAAACTCTGGAATGATGAAGAACTGTTGGGTGTCCCATTGCTCAGCACTCTGACTGCAGGCTCTGACATGTGTGAAGAACGGAGAAAATCTCTCAGAGCCATGACAATGAGTAATGCTCTTTAAGTGGATTGATCTAAATTAGACAGATGGGATTTGCACAGATGGAATACCCAACGTCATTGGCAAAAATTACTCAGTTGCTTTACTGGAAATATTTAAACCCAAAGCTGGGTAGTACCCCTGCCATATCCACCAGGAGACTCTTTGTGCCAAGCGACTTTCATGGACGTTTTAAATACTGTTCTCTGTTGTATCAACAAAGTCTGTGTGAAGACATTTCATTTCAGAGATATTTTCAAAAATGACAAGCTGGGGAAATGAGTGCTCCTTTGCAATCTGTGTTGGCTGTCAAAGAGAAAACTCTTGGAAAGTCTAGCAACTAAGAAAAGCAGTGTTAAATTTCCTGATGGAAAGTGAATGTGCTGAAGACTGCAGGCTACTTGAAGATGAAGAGTGGATAAGCAAGCTGGCTTTCCTTACAGATATTTGATTTCTCTCTTTGTGAGCTCAGTATGAAACTCCAGGGGAAAGATTGCCTTTTGCAGTGCTACATAAAGTACTTTATTCTCTCCTGAAAATATCTAGACTTCCACACAGCAATATAAACCACTTTTTTTTTTGTTTTCCCCACAAACTTTAGGAAATTAAACTTCTTCCTCTTAAATGCATTCAGATCCAAGCCTGAGAATTCTGAGGCAGAAAAGAACAGTTTATGTTCACTGCCTCAGACATGGGTGCTCACAAATGCAGAGTGCTGGGATGGAAGGACCACCTGTCTGACCTGGTATGGCTGGGAGAAATTGGGCTTCAATATCAGGAGTGATTATCTACAGGTTTTACTGCATGTAAAGCTGGCCTAACCAGCAAAGGCACTGGTCTTCAGTCTGTGGAGACCAGATTAAAGTTCATGCTCCATTCCACTCCAGAGGGATTGCAGTTCCCCCAGATCCTGCGCATCTGCTTGGAGGGGAGACTCCCAGTATATACACAAAAAGTGAGGGACTTTCTTTACACTGCTGCAAGCTTTGCTGCCATGCCACAGAGAGTTCAGTGCTCACTGCATGTCCTGATGCTTCCAGAGCTGGAAGGAGCTGAAGTTCTGCAGGGCAGGACTGGGGCTGTGAAACAGGAACTGAGAGAAAAGGGGAAAAGAGTGGGAATTCTCAGCCCAAACTCACAGGAGATCCACACCTCTCCCCATGCCTCCAGAGACAGGAGGCAAGTGGGAGCTCCCATTTTCCCTTTAAACAGTGTGACCTGGGACCAGCACTGCTCGTGCTTGGACAGGACAGAGTAGTACACGAAGGTCTTTGGGCCCAGGATGGAGGCTGACACATCTCAACATGTTTATTGCTGCTGGATCTGGGGATGCCCAGCACCTCCAAGTAATCCTGCTTATTCTTTCTTGAATTGACACCTAAGAAGTCTCCTCTTCCCCAGACCCTGAACAGACCTTGCTGTTCTAGCATCGGTTCATAGTTTTGCAGAAATCAAGAGTAACATTGGAGCTGTTGCATCCATTCTCTTCATGATTATACGGGTACATATGCATACATCTGTGTCTCTGTCTCTATATGTGCACTTCTATTGGCATAAACACTTTGGTTTTATCCATTTCAGCAGTCTTTGCAGCATAAATGTCAGGGACTTGTGGCATTGTCTATCAGCAGAAAAAGAGATATTGGGAAATAACTATCTCTCTGAAAATGATTTTGCCACGACACCACTCTGGTTCTGCTATTATTATATGAGAAAAGCATTCAAATTCCTTTTCAAGAGATTCATAACTGAGAGAGAGATACAGTGTCTTGCTGCTGCTTAGGCAGTGCAGAAATATGCAGAGTGCACCAGACACAAAACATGACCTTCTCTTGCTCTTGTCAAATGCAAACCAGCCTCTCCCCAAGCAGCTGGGGAGCTTTGTAGACCAGCTCAGAAATGTGTGTCACCAGCTTGAGCAGGTTTGTGCTGTGTCTGTGCTGTTTCCCCTGGGAGCCCATGGCGAGGTTGGTGGGAGCAGGGCCCTTCAGCATTTTAAGTCTAACAGGGTTGCAGTGATGACAGGGAATCAAACAACGCCAGGGCCTCTGGAGACACTCACAATTCTCACTCCTTACGTGGTTCTGACTGCAGCTGAAGCCCTTGATTTCATGTTCTGCTGTTTCAAGTGGCATCAAGGACAATCTGATTGCTAGGGAGAGAACACCCCTAGCAGGACAGCTTTAGCAATGAGACAGGTTCAAAGGCATTGGGATGAGGTAGTGGTGGTGTTAAATGGAGGTGAAAATACTTTCTCCTCAAAGGGTGAAATGGAGGGCAGAGTGGGGAGAGGGAATCACAGCAGGAGCCAGGGAGAGACCCTTTTGGACACATGGGTGCAGGCTGGAACTGACAACTCCTGAGATGGCAAGAAGTTGAAAGAGATACCTGGAGATCAGAAAGTGAATTTAGGTCAATGAATCAGTCTGGTATGTAGGGGTGAGCATAAGTATGGGGTTTTCTTTCCACAGGATGACCCAAAACCATTTACATGGGATCCAAGGATGGAGATTCCAACCATATGAGAAAGGGTCTGAGCCACACAGAGTTGCTTCATATTAGTGTGTACAACAAACACCACTGAACATATCTTTATAATTTTTTCTCATTTCAGAGCGGGTTCAAATTCCCGTGTTTCGATACCTCAAATGTAACACTTACATGGGATCATTTTCTTCCAGCTACACGACTCATTTATAATTTAAGTTTTCACCAAATTGAAATACCATTCAAGTTCATATAAATTTAATATACAGTGTGGAGGGAAAATAAAAATCAAGATGTTCAAAGAGGGCAAGATTACAGTCTAGGGGTTATGATCTCTCCTCTGACAACTTCACATCATTTTTTGCAAGGTCACGTACATCCTATCAGCTGAGTATATCTAGATGTTCTGATTACATGACAATCCTAATCAGACACAGGGTGGGGTCCAAGTAGTAAGTGCAAACATATATAAAAAGTAATCAACTAAGCAAAGAAAACCAACCTGGGTTTCTCATAATTTATAGCTCAGGTCTGTCTTGTTTCTGTTGCCTAAACAGGGTCATGACTGTTCTCTCTCTGATTGTCCTGCAATATTTCACCCTTGGTTGGCAAGAGTGGTACTTTGAGAAGAGCATATCCAGCTAAAAACAAACTAAACACATGTTGTGATTTCCTCTGCCTCCTTGTGCAATTTCCCTTAAAGGTTATGTTCAAACCTGTTTCTTAAACAAGAGTGTTTACAATAGCATAATGATTCTATCCAAGCCTGGCAAGTGATAGGAAAATTACAGCAGAGACCTTTGCAATGATACTTGGAAGTTATTTCCCATTACTGTTCCAGTGGATTCTTTATCACTTGGAAGTTCAGGAACATAAAGTTTGTTGTCTTTGGAAATAGCTTCTGCCACCCTTGTCAGATATTTTCTGCTTCCTGGCAATCTAATATTTCCTAGACAGATTTGCTTCTGAGGTTGGCTTCAGAAGAAACTTACTGATGTTTTAAAGATCTTCAGTAAGGGTTTTCCTCTTGCTTGCTGTAATAATAAAAGCTGTGTCTTACAGCATTTTTTTGTGAAACTAGCGTCCATTCAATATATTTTTTTGCATTGCTTTTGCTTTCCATTTACAATCTCATTAGTGTTCTCTGGGTAAGGCAGTTGCAGGATTATCACTACAGTTGCTCGTTCCCCCCTAAAGCGAGGATTTACTGGGGAGCTCTGATCATCAAATATTTGAGCTGAACACAGAAAATCTGTCAGCTGAAGAGCTGTTCTCCACAGGGTGCTGGAGTCCAGCCATCTCTCCACAGACTGGACTCCAGGGATGAGCCAGGTGTGGAGCCTGACTGCTCCAAGGAGGATGTTCCACTGCCGGCTGGGATGCTGTGGGAAGATGCATGAGACAGGGAAGGAGTCACAGTGATCTGCTTGGTCTCCTGGGATGGAACAAGTCTAACTGCAAAACATGTTTAATATTAATGTGAACAAAATGCAGCAGAGCAGCCAGGGCAACCTCAGGAAGGCAACAGGCAAGGCCAGATCTGCCTCCTGTGTCCCCAGCCAGATCAGGAGGGAGATGGAACACTAAACTCACAGACACCTCACAGAGCCACCTTCAATAAAATCAGTCCCATGTGGATCTGAGAATGACTTTCTCTGGTGCTTCCCTATGTTTGATACTCTATTTTTAACAGTGAAAATGAAATAGGGGGTGCTAAATGTCTTCCGATTTGGTTCTTATAATAGAAGTGTCAGACTTCAAAGGAGTCATTAAAAGCAGTGCTAAAAGGAGCCACTGGGCTCAGAGTTGATGGGAAAAGAAGAAAAGAAATATAAAAGGGGTGTGTGTGTGTGTGTGTGTGTGTGTGTGTGTGTGTGGAGGGGAAGCAGAGAGGCAAAATGACAACTGTGTCAAATGTGGTGGGGACAAGGACAGCTATTCCCTTGCTGATAGTCATAATGTGGCAGAATTTGATGTTAGCAAGTGAAAGCAAAGTGTATTTGATTTCATGTTCAGAAATGTTTGTCACTGACAGACAAATCTAATAAAAAAGACATGGTAAGTCTCTCTTGGATAAGAAGAATATTGAAAATGTGAATTTTAATGTAAAGGCACGATTGTGGTGCTTACTTGAATTTCTTTGAAATTATACTCGTAATGAATGTTTTAATGATCCTTCAGTATTTGGGTTGGCTGTCTAACTGTAACTTGTAATTACACAATTAAATCAAATAGTCTATCGCCTTTCTTTGATGTCTACACTATGTTCAGAGAGAAATCAGAGATAACAAAGATTATTACAGAACTAAAAGGAGATAGTAAATATGGCTAAAATATGGCTAAAATAGGAACAAAGTTATATAAATAATGTAATTTATTTTTTCTTCTTTTTTCCTTTTTTCCCCTTTTTTCCCCCTAAAACTGTGAAAAATTCCATATCCTGATGCATATAATTCCTACTTCAGACATCTCACAGCCTTTTCACAGTGCTGGTTTTAATGCACGTTACCAGATAACAGATACAAAATCAGAGAGCAATAATATGAGAAAAAGGGTTGCCAGCAAAGGAAAGGGGATTGCTGAAAAAAAATTTTGTTATCACATGGATGTCTGTAAACCCATCTGGTCACAAAATGTGGGGGAAAAGAGTAGTCTGGGTACCCTACAAACAACGTATGTGGAAATATTAAAAATACCTGGGTATTTTATGCTTGCATAATTATGTGTATGATTAGAGAAAGATGAGGAAAGAAATTCAGGGTTTTCCTCTACCATTGATATAACATCTGGACTGACAAAAAGGCCATGCAGTCAACATTACTAGCACTGATATTATTATAGGCTGGGGCAGCATTTTTGAGACTAATACTTAGGATGGTTTTACACTCCACTTTTAAAATAAGAGGAAAACTGAGGGAAAACTCATTGGGCATAAGATAATGGCATCTTATCAGTAAAAAAAAAAAAAAAAAAAGAGACCAGATATCAATAAGGTTTTGTCTTGTGTTCCTCTCTTAATTTTATTGATTTGTGTAAGATACGATAGTTTTCAATTTTGAAAGAGAAGGAGCTGACAGGACACTTTGAAAATGACAGTGGATCAAGAAATATGAAGGCAATGTCATCAAGAGGTCAGACCAGAGGGCTGCACATCAGAAACCTCTGCATCTATTACTGTGACTTCCTGTGAGACCTCACTGAGCTTATTTCATCTCCGTGTTCTGACTTCCACTTTTCCCAGGTATCACCTTTGTCAGTAGATTGTGCTGAAACATTTTGAAAAGTGCAGAACTTTAACTGATTGAAACTTGACAAGAACTCCTGTCTTTTAGGACACATATTGTGAGAGATGGTAAAGGCTAGTCAGTCAATATGGCCAGAAGCTTTATTTCATGTTTGCAAGATCTACAAAGGAGGCTCCCCAGATTCCTGGGATGCCAAAGAAAGTTCCTGGTCATACCAAGAGTAACTATATCTAGCTGTGTGTTACATAAAAAACAGGAGAAACATTTCCCAAGTGTTTGCAAGCAGCTCTATGGTAAAAGCACTGTCACAACTCCACTAATTTTCCCAGGAAAAGAACTGGGGTTTGGGCTCTTCTCTACAAACTGCTTAGGCATATTAGAGTCACTGGTAATTTTTAGATTCACAAGCCTGAAGTAATTTAAAACTTAATTCTATTTTCAGTGACTACTTGAGGTGAATCTCGCAACCTTTTATGAGGATGCCAGTCTTGTCCACTCAGTGCCCAGGTGGCATGAAGGTGCAAATGACTCTGGTAGGGGATAAAGGATCATTAACTCTTTCTAACCTTGAAACAACTGAGAATGTTAGTTGGGCAAAGTATTTTTACAATTTACTAAATTGTATAAGATGCAAATAAAATTTTAAAATGAAGGAACTCTGCAAAATTACGTTCTGTGTATCGTGTGCAAAATTTTGTACTTATTTATTGTGTACAATAATAGAGCTTCAAACACTGGGTAAAATCTAGGCTTACCGACTTGAAGGCACCACAAAAAATGCATACTAAGCACTTCTAACACCAGCACTGCTCTCTTTCATTAAATAGGAGAAAAACTGTGTTGTGAAAGATGCTGCAAACTGTTGGTCATATACATAACTCAGATAATTTGGGAAATAGAATACAATGGGATGGGATGGGATGGGATGGGATGGGATGGGATGGGATGGGATGGGATAGAATAGAATAGAATAGAATAGAATAGAATAGAATAGAATAGAATAGAATAGAATAGAATAGAATAGAATAGAATAGAATAGAATAACTCAGTTGGAAGGAGCCTACAAGGATTATCTAATCCAACTGCAAGACCTCTTCAGGGTGGACCAAAAATAGCAAGCATGTTATTAAGGCATTGTCTAAATGCCTCTTAACCATTGACAGGTTTGGAGCATTGACCATCTCTCTAGGAAGCCTGTCCCAGTGTTGGACCACTCTGTCAGTAAAGAAATGCTTTCTAATATTCAGTCTGAACCTCTCCTGGTGCAATTTAGGACCTTTCCCATGCATCTGGTCACAGGAACCCAGGAAGAAGAGATCAGCACCTCCTTCTCTGCTTCGTCTTCTTGGAGAGCTGTAGAGAGCAATCAGTTTGTCCCTCAGCATCCTTCTCTCCAAAACAGACAAGCCCAATACCTTCAGCCATGATGCACAAGACATTCCTTCCAGACTACTATATATCTTTGTTGCCCTCTTCAGAACACATTTGAATTCCTTCACATCCTTCTCAAATTGTGGGGCCCAGAACTCCACACAGCACACAGGTGAGGCTGCTCCAGCTCTGACCACAGTGGGATGATCACCTTTTTCAGGTGGCTGTTTATGGTGTGTTCAGTGTGCCCCAGGATATGCTCAGCCCTCTTGGCAGTAAATAAAGAAATTACACTCCTGGTCCCAGATCAAAAGGAGAGGCAGGAACAGTCTTGAGGAGATGCATACTTGCAGATTGTTCCTAGACTAGAGTTCTGCTCACCACTTTATTCTGAACACCTGGCTGCCTTGCCTTTCATGGTTTACACAGACAATTGGTTCAATGTCTTCTGCAGTCACAGCCAAAAAGGCAGACCCATAATCTGAAAAACCAGGCACACACAAGCATCAGCCATTAGATTTCCAATAATGTCATGGAAATGCAAATCTCAAAGCTCAAAATTTTACTCTCTGTTTATAGCTATGTTGTGAAAATATGCCATAATTTCTTCTTTGTAATATTTTACCTTTTGTGATGTGCTGCTTGGGGTTATCTGCTGCCCTACAGTTGGATGAATCTCTACTGAGAGTCACAATAAATCATTGATAGTATTGCAAGTCCAGGAACATTTTTTTTATTATTATCCAAGGATATGAATTTTTATATTATTGAGAGAAAACAATAATTATTGAGAGATAATCTGTGCTGCTGTGGAGTTACCTGGCTCATGAGCCATAAACAGCACCACAACTGGAAGCCAGAATCTTTGGAACAAGAACCAGTGCACAAGGTGCAGAACAAGGTGGCAACCTTGTTGTGCTTGCTACAGCCACGCTGCCTCTTTGGGACAGAGAGAGAATGTGTTTCTTTAGTGGAAACTGTTTCATAATGGAATTTTTTAGAGAGAGAGATTTCCTAATACAGGTGGTGAGGTGCTTCCACAAATTTTGAGCAATTGTCTTTTTTAATCAAAAAGGCTGGGAGGCATGTTGGATAGCTCAGAGAGTATTGTTCCTTCTCCTTGACAACTGAACATAAACAAAGCAATATCACTTCATTATTTTATTATAGAACTAGCAATAAGAACACCAAATAACCGAGGGTAATATAAACAAAGACTTTGCTACTTCCCACATTTTAGCTGTCACACAGTTTTAACTCTATGTGTGAAAATCTGTTTACTCCCTAAAGAAAAAAGCAGCATTTGACACAAACAGTAAAAGCTGACTTTCCTAATATTTTATACTCAAATGCTTGACCTTAGACTTGTAAATAACTGTCCTTAGGTATAATATCAATATTATCTGAATTGTCCATCTTTTTTTTTTTTTCTTAAGAAGCCTTTTTTTCCTTTATATGCTAGTTTGTGGCTGACAGTCATCCTTGACATTGATTGTCAGGTTCATTTATATTAACAGGATCAAAGGGAGAGTTTTCCTAGGCTGTTCCCTGTGGGATATGTCACTGATTTCTGTAGCAACACTGCTTTCATTTTTAGGAGCTGCTTTTACCAGGTCAACAGCAAAAATGATAAATAACAAAGACTACTCACTGTAATGTTGGTGTTTCTTGACTACAGGTCCTTGTCATCACAAAACCATGCTTGTGGAAAGCCTTAATGACTTCAGAGAAAACACCTTTGAGTAACTGTTGAATGCTAAGGATAAAGAAAAGGAGACAGAGAAAGAGTAAGGAACAAAGTTTGTGACACATTGGGCTAGATTAATTAACTTGACAATTACTCATATGTAATAACAGTGCAAAAAACAATGTCTTCTCTAATCAAATATTGGAAACATCATCCACCATTTATCATGTCTGTGCATCTAAATGCTAAGCATAAATAATTTTTTATATTCCAATCTTTTTTAAAAAATCCAGACAGTCATTACCTGAGCCTAATTTGAGAATGGAGAGACTAATGTCTCACCCATTCCTGATTCCTTAATATTCCTGAGAGATCCATTAGATGCTGCAGCAACTTAAAATACTGTGAGACCCCTTTGATCCTGTTGGATCAAAATAATTGGTATCATGCAATGGTAGACACATATTCCATGACTAGCAGAAATAGTATCTGATAAACACAACCAGGGGCATAAAAATTTTGTTAAGTTTGGATATTTTCCTCAATATGCAGGCATCAAGTCATGGAAAGGACAATAGAAAATGCCCATGAAAATGAACTACTGGGCTTGAGAAGAATGACAGGTAACTTCTACAGAGGGAATTTCATGGGTAAAGACATATTTAAGGTTGAAAAATAAAATAATAGAATGGTTTTTGTATCTATGTATCTGTACTGTCATTGCTTTTAATTGAATTAATCTAAAAATATTCACCTTTACCCTTAGACGATCACAACTGTTAACTACGCTATTGGTAATTGGTTTAGTTTGGGTTTTTTTAACATATATTATTGTGATGATGCTTTGGTATTGATTGTGCTACGAGGTACAACACAGACATGTGCAGGAAACCTGTTTGAAGCACTCATGTGCAGCTGGGGCAGAGGTGACAAAGTGCCCAGACCATGGAGCAGCACTGTGGGCTCTCCCGTCGTTCCCAGCCCCGCTCCCAGCACGCTCCGTGGGAAGCACGGCTGGCCCTGGGAGCTGGGGCTGTGGCACAGCTGCCTGGCATGGAAGCAGCGTTTGGAAGGCAGTGTGAGACAAAGCTGTGCAGCTGGGTGAGCACATCCAGGCCATCCAAGGAGACCGGGACTTCTGCCGCTCCACGAGCAGCAAAGCTGCCCAGCAAGGCTGGGCAGTGATCCCAGCAGCATCTGCTGCTCATGGCTTTGGTATCACCAGCCCAGGACACCCAACCATTGGTAAAAGTCCATTGCCTACGTGGACATGACTTTGGTCCTTGGGGATGAGCCAAGATATCCAGGATTTGGTGCCATAAAATGGGGTCACGTGGCATAAGACCTGTGGGACACCCATGTCCGTGTGAGGGAAGCATTAAGGGTCAAGCAGAAACCCCCTCAGGCCCATGTTTTGGCAACTGAATCGTGCTTTGTGTGTCTGGATATCAATCTCAAGCACTGATAATCAGAGTAGTGAATTTGGACAAGTTGCTGAAGACAGACATGAGAAATTATGTTTTGTTACAGGCCAGCTGCCCTCCTGGGTCACTACCTGCACAGGATTTTGTGAGGAGGGGGGAAAAATGGTCTTTTGAAAATGCTAAACAGATGTATGCAACAAAGGTTTTTAAAAGTGTAGTGACATGCCCATGCTTGCAGCAGCTAGAGTTCTCCCTGGCAGGTATTCATTGACACACTGTAATAACTAGGCACAACAGGATACCATGGTGATTGAGCAGAAACATTAGGACTGAGTGCCACTGCTCTTGTCTGCAAGGCTTTACTCATTTATAGGCTTCTGCCTTCTCTAATATTTCCTATATCAGAAGATGTTTGAGTGTTATTAGACCCTTCACTGAGAGGAAGAGCATAACCAGGAGAACAATTAAATCTTATCAACCAAGTAGAAGCTTTTCCAGTGGCAGAAGCAGTCTGGGATGTCCCAGAGGAGAGGTGAATCATACAGGAATGCTCTCACCTTCAGTTCTGCATAGTGACATGTGACTCCTTGTTTTCCTTCCTCTTTATTTTTCCCTTTATCTATTTTGCAGAGCTGGTGAGTTGACCTCACATTTATTCATCACTTACTACAGAGATGGACTATTTCTCATCAGTTGCCATCACCTTCAGCCATGCCAGCATTAGTGTACATACCAATAAACTTCATTGCAAAGCTAGCTAAAGTAATCCATGGGAGTGAAAGGTTCTGTGGATGTGATGAAATATCCATGTCTTCACCTAACTATCCTTGGAATAGTAAATCCAGAAAAGATGGGGTGTGAGTAATGGCTGCTTGTGTACTGTAATTGTCCCAATATCTGCATGCATCCCTCTTATAAAACTGAGAACTGATCAGTTCTCCAAGTTGGAGAAAATGTCATTAAAATAATTTGTCATCTTGAGAAAATTATGTTTGACAGAGTCTCAATGGTAATATCATCTGAGGACTTTTGAAGAACTTGGTCTAAAATATTTCCAAACAGTATTTGGCATCTGGACAGTGGGATTGGTGCATTACAGGAGAAAATGTCTAAATCATGTTGCAGACAGTTGGTGACTTCATAACTAAATGGCAGTAGTTAGTATGGTAATAAGCTGCCCTCTGATAATTCTTTACACTAAGTGACAAAACATTCCTAATTTCTCCTCTGTAGCATGACAGTTACATTACTCCCAATTAATTACAGCGTTTCTCCTGTGAGTGTCAGACTTACATTCATTGTATAATGAATTATTTGGCTTCCCACCATGCAGGACCTGAGGTGTTGTGCAACAGCTTAAAACTACCAGTAGGAAAAGGCACTATGGTTTGTCCATAAAGTGATTTTGTCTGAGGTAGCAGAGAGGTGCTGATGTTTGCAGGGTGTACTGCTGGTGCCTCCCAGTACCCCAGAGGAAGACACACACTCCCATGAACTAGGTGAATTTTGTGCCAGAACAGCAGCACCCCTCACCACCCCTTAGCACACAGTCTGCCACAAAGCCCACAGCAGGAGAGGAGGATGTCTTGTCCTTCAGAGAGATTTTTCTCTGACTCCTCACAAGCAGTATTGTCTCCTGTCTGAGATGTGCAGAACAAAATACAGCCTTTGTTTCAAAGTCATAAAGTTAGCAAGCAAAGAGAAAATGCAAAGCATCTCAAGGGAAAGAAAATATCCACCTGGAATCCTCCTGCATATGAACTGGACTAAGAAGAGGTCTCTGTCATGTATTGCATTTGCAGGGTTCCATTTGAAAGACACAGAAAAGTAGTCCCTCTTGGTATCATACATATTCTTTCAATACCCCAAGGCTGCCATGCACTTCAGCCATTCATGCACCTGGTCTCCAATTCACAGGGATTCCCCCTGGGCTTTCAAAAATTGCATATAAGGGAGAGTACTTAAATAGCTTTTTCTTGAATATTCTCCACATTAGTTGTGCAGCTGTCCTTTTTCCTAAAAATTGGGTGAAAAGATGAAAATTTAAATATTGGCTAAACTATAGAGGCCCTAGGCCTGTTTCCCAGTTGCCATCAGGCAATGTGAACAATTATTCACCTGGGAAACAAGCATCCAGGCTAGATAAGAGCAGCAGTACATCCTTCATTTACATCCTTGAATTGGTTCCCCTTCTGTTGAAAGGCAAAGGGCTTTCTTAAGCCTTATCTAACAGGATACTTACACCAGGTTTCACAAATCCATTCCTGTTTTGGTCTTAAGGGGTTTCTTATAGATAGATCTTTACAATTCAAATTATATGTTGGAGGAAATTGAAGTTTTGGTGTTGGTTATAGATGCATAAGGGAGTAAGGATTTTAAGGATGGTGTAACACAAAGAAGCCAACAGATATTCAAGACTCAACTACTACCAAAACAGGATGGATAGAAAGTTTTCATGTATCATTTTCGGAAAGGCTGTAGTTTTTTGTAAACCTAACTTAGGTTTTGCACCAATTCTCACCCAAAATCCCCTCATCTTTGACACAATTTAATGTGTTTTTTTCTCTTTGCATCCTCTGCACTTCCAAAAATATATATTAATTCATATACAGCAAAGGCTGTGCTATCAATTGCAACCATCTAACACTGCCTGGAATAATACATCTGAGCAAGATGTGCAGCAAGGTTTATGTATCTTCTCTTTCAAAGCTTCTCCCCTGTCCATCCTGGGAGAAAGAAATAATATTTTCAAAATAATGTGACCAGCCTTGTTCAAGCACTGCACATGGAAATGCCCAGTAACTTCACCTCACATTTTTGGGTATGAGCAAAACATTGAACTGAGCTCAAACATCCTAATGTTGTTGAACAAGTGGGATTCAGAAGGTCTTTGTTTCTCCTTCTCCTTCACCTTTTTTCTTCCCATCCTGTCCTTTACTATGTTACCTGAAGTTAACATGGGATGCTGGGACTCCTGCACTGTATGTCATTTGCATCCAGCTGGATACTGAGTGGTTCCTCACAGGCTGGACTCTGTGTCTATCCAATATCCAATCTTCTTTTATAAGGCAGAAAGAAAATATTGTTTCTAAGACAATTAGGCACCCAAAAATCACTGGCGTTTAAACAGGGACCAGGACTTTACCTGAATTTAAATTGAGACAGAGAAATTAAAGGAGAAAGGTAGAAAGTTCCATGGCCATTTTTTTTTTCTTACAGGTCCGGACTCCTGTTTATCTATATTCAGGGTTTGGTCCCATTCTAGTTTATACTGCCTATCCCATACTACCACTGATGGGGAGGGAGAATAAGGGGGAATAATGAGTGCATGTCAAAATCTAGACTTGATATGAAATCCTAATGTGCCCAGTGCAGCAGACATTACTCTATCATATATGTGACACGGGTCAGGCTTGAATTTATGTTTAGGGTTGGATTTAGTCTTGATATCAACTATGGCATGCAGCTATTTGGTTTAGGATGTCCTGTGAAACCAGAGTGAAGTTTGGTGCTCAAGAAGAAGAATGGTTGATGGGTAGCTCTGCAGTAGAAGTTGTCTGACTGAGTCATCTTTGGGATTAGGACTAAAATTAGGAAAATTGAGGTATAAGCCTAACCTTATTTTTAGACTTTGGATGAGGCAAGAAAATAAACTATAAGGGCAAGAGAAGAGTAAATTGTATTACTGTGTCAGCCCACGTCTGCAGTTCCACTGGACTCAAGTTAGGGTTAAGGGTAGTGAGCTTGTCCTAGATCACCAGGGCAGTATGTGACATGATACCATCAAGGGTTAGTAGCATATCTCATGTTCTAACAAAACCTAACTGCAAAACCAAGATTATGGTCCATGTCAGGTTACCAAAATATTGTTCATCCTTGTCACAAATAAATATTGACGTGTTCTGTTTAAACAAAACCAATTCTACACATGAATCTGAAATCTGTCTCACTCTAAAATAAAGTTTCTATTAAGGGCTACAGGAAACTAAACCCCTGGCCTGCCCTAATGGACTGAACAATGTTGAACAATCAGAACTGCTTTCTAAAAGAATGCCCTTAATCGCAGCCTTCAGGTACAGATTCTAATCTGGCTCAGCACCTTTGTACTGAACCCTGTTTCTTCATTTTGAAATCTTGCAATTTTACTGTTTGGTTGGCAGCTTGAGTCCAGCACTATTCAATTTGTTATGCTACCAGAGTTTGAGGAGTCACAAAGGAAATTGTTCTTCGAGTCCTTTTATCCTGAATACTGACCTAAATCCCACAAAAGTCAAGACATTTTTCCCATGCCTGGTAATAGCAGCACTAGTTTCAAATGTTCTCATAAAAAAAGCAGTGCTATAACCTCCATGGACTGAAATGAGAAACAGCCATAAATCATTGAAGGCTCCAGGCTCAGTATGTTTGAAACACTACTGAAAAAATGAGAAAAGCTGATATCATTGGTCAACCAACCTTTCAGAATTCCACCAGAAAAACAGAAAAAGCCAATTTTGCAGACTCTGAGATCTTTTCAAAATCCTTGACATTGTAAGGCTTACAAAAGGTGTCTGGACAACCTAGATAAAGATCTAATAAGTCTTTAGACTCCAGTCAGCATGGAGGTGGAAGAGGTTGAGTAGGTTAGCTAACAGGGTCCCACGGTTAGTCTTAGGATAGGTTTTATTTGGGGTTATAGTCTTTGTATATTGTGAGGGACTCAGCACACACAAAACCACATTCCTTTTTAACCTCATTTGTAAAAAACCTATAATAATATCCCAGTGAATGCTCTAGGAACCCCTAACAGCAATAAAACTGAATCCTAATGTATTTCAAATATTAAAACTTTCAAAATTTTCTGTCATGAATCCAACAGCTTCTAAAGTATTTCTACCCTACTGCAACTGGTTGTCCTTCTAACCCAGTGGCCTCTAGCAGATTTCACATGTTAGTTCATCTCACCATCATCCACATTTAGCACCCAACTTTGCATTTCACAATTCCCCTGCTGATAGTACACTTTCTGGCAAGTCTTCACCCTAAACCAACCCTATCTTTTACATTCCAGTGACCATCTTCGGTGCTAAGATGATGCCATTTTTGCCTGTCAATATCTGCCTTGCCAGGTAACAGCAGCAAATCTCACTCCTCTACCTTTGCTCTCTCAAAATGTAACAACATCCTTCAATGGCTGTGAAGTCATTCATCCAGAAAGAATCTCACTGCGGTTGATCACTTCTCTTGGGAACAAACTATAAACTGTATTCTTCAATTCTGCTGGTTTAAACATTTTAAAGCTAAATCTAACATTTTCTCTAACATCAGAGTCTGGCAATCCTTGCAAAAAAAAAAAAAAAAAAAGGAAAATAATACAATAACATTTTATTAAACCCAGACACATTAATGGACAATGTAGAGTTCAAATATAACACTGCATCCTCTGTCTTTGCCATTAAAAATTCTCCCTCTAGTCCTAACTTTAGATGTAAAGATAGAAGCCTGACCTTTCATTAAACCAACCTAACACAAAGCTCTTTTCATCTGTCACTGGGAAACCCAGTGACAAATCTGGTGGCTCAGCCCTTTTATAACTACATGTACTTTTAAATGCCTTCCCTGACCTATTCTTTAACACTCCAGTGACTCTTGTTAACACCATTTAATTCACCCACACCACACCTCATCCTGGCTTTACCAACCTTCCATTTTCTATGGTAATGCCACTGCAAACCTAGCTTTATATTTTCTCTAGCCCAGAGCCTAATCTAGTCCCAGATCAAATCTTCCTTTAATATTAGAGACAATTGACAGGTATTCTCACAAACATAAGTGATTCAATCCTCCTTCAGGCTTTTACTGCCTGAAAGCAGGATGGGGATGGTGATGTAGCCCCAGCTCCAGTATTAGTCATAGCCCATCTTGGAATCAACCAGAAGTTACTTGTATTTGTCATTGTCCAACATCACTTTGTCTCTGCAGGCCTTTCAAAATTTATCAAAAAGTTCTCTGGCTGTGTTGCCCCTAAGACTAAACTAATCTAAACTCATACTCTAATGCTGTCTGGCTTGAACACTGGGTATGAGTTCACAAGGCATCTAAATGTAAGTAATATATTTCTGGAAATAATCCCTTCCAAACATAGTAAACTGTTGATGGTTTGTCAACAAATTTATGTTGCCATTTCACGGTAGCTTACACTCTAATTTTGACACATGTCACTATGTCACTGCCTTATCTCCAACCCCTTCTCAAGGTTGAATGCATCATTTACACTGCTGGCAGCAGATATTGTAGTAGGCCTGCAGACCATTCAGGGTCTGTTACTTTTCCACCTTTTTCTGGCCATCATCCTCATTCCAACCCAAATCATCACTTTGAGCGTAACAGTGGTGCAAAGTCCCTGCACTGCTCACAGGCCAGAAGCTATTCAACCCCAACAGTGTACTAATAGCACAGGCTTTTAGCTCTTACTAGTTCTGTGGGACTGTAAAAAAGAACCACTAGCTGCTCTAAATGCAAATTCAGGTCTCTCTGGTGACTTGGCAGCAGCAGCAGGTGGTACAACATCTAGGATTTAGGATGTAGCCTTACTGTAGGTGATGCAGACACCTGCCATCAGTTAGGAGAGCTGACATGTCCCTAGTGACACCAAAGCCCTTCACACCTAATGTAAGTATGCACGTATGCCCAGGTCACCATCTGTGTCCACCAGGTTCTCTGGATCCAGAGCAGGCAAAAAGGGAATAAGTGACTACCTAATCTGCATTGACAATGATCTCTCATATAATACCTTGGTGGGGTTACTGAAGGATTTGTGAGGCATGTGATACTATGACCAAGGTGATCCTTAACCAAAGCAGGCTCAGATCCCACACTCAGAAGTTCAGTCTCAGGCTTTGGGCTGTTGGGACAGAGGACACTTCACGTGAACTTGGGACATCAAGCACCCAGGGCTGTAAGGCGGAGGGATGATGACTCTGTGAGTGTGTGCGCCATGGCACACAGTGGTTAAAGGGGATTATTTAGGTTTAGAAAGCTGCCTGTGGCCTAGATGACTAAATTTTTCCTAAGCCCCACCACAGGGAGAAATTTTGTTAAGCAAGATCTTAACCTCTGTGCCTAAACCTGTCATCCACATTGGAAAAACAAGTTAATTCACTTTGGTGCAACAGTTTTGATTACATTTGCCATGGCTGACATAAATGTTTTCACCTTTCCTTTCCGTGGAGATGCAGAAGCTTTGTTGCCATATGCCAGGTGTTGATATGTGTCACCCACATCCCAAGCAGGACGTGTATTTGAACTGACAGTGTAAAGAATTGACATTGGCCACAGGTAATCTCTGTGTCTTGGCTTTGGCATGTCACCTGTCAGATGGTGTTCCTTAATGAAGCCCATTCATTCTTGCCAGATGGGTCACTGATGCAGACATCAGACCCTTGCACAGAGGCAGCTTGATGTTTAAGAGGCTTGATCACCCGGGATAAAGCGTATTTTCATTACCTCAGAATGAATAAAACAGCTAAGCCCTATTCTTGCTGAAGTCTGTGGCTGTCAGCAAGGACCCTGAACTCTGGGCTGAAACCAATGTTATTACCTTTTTTAAAATATAAGTTAAAAATAAATAAAACATGTCATTCAAATAGTTTCAGTATACTCAGAAACTCAAGAAATCAAAATAATGTTGTGGGAATAAGAAATTTTGGTCTTCATGACAGCAGGTAGCTTCTGTTGAATGATGGAGATACTTGCCAGAGTGAAGTGGGTTATTTTTATCATAGCTCTCTTTCTGTTGCTATGTTCCTTTTTGGTTTGGAGGGTTAGATCAATTTTGTATTGGAGGATTACAGCAATTTGTTTTATTACAAATTCAATAAAAATAACAGCTAAAATGACAATTAAATTCAAGAAAACCCAGCTGGAAAGCATGCAAAATTCCTCTTCTCTAATTAAAATCTGTGCAAACCACAGCTTTATGGAGGCATTGGGGAGGAAAGGAGTAAAAGGAGCCTGTTCCCATTAACACATTTAATACTGTAGCTACCTTTCAGGCCAAACAAATTACCTCCTAATGTTAACTCAGAGCTTTAACAGGAGCAAAGTCTGCACAGTCTCCCATTCTGGGAAGAAGAGGAGAAAAGCAAGGCTGAGTGGGTAGGGGGTACATGTACAGCATTTCCTGCTGCTGGGTGTGAAGACCTTGCTGTGCTCCCTGAAGACCAGTGAAGTCAGTAGGAGCTGAATTCAATGGGTTTAGGGTGACATCTATAATGTGACAAGGAAGGTACAGTAAATGCCAGATAGTCTCCCTCTTTAGTCTGGGCAGCAGCAACTGGCAGATAGAACAGCTGTTTCGGAGCCAACATATATAAAAGTATGGGGCTAAATAGTAAACAAACCCAGTGGCTTTTTGTGATCACTCCACGGCAGACTACTGCCTTTGTCTCCTCATTTTGCTTCCAGTGCAGGCACTGAGGAAAGCCACTGGCACTCCTTAGAAGCCAAATAAATAAATAAACAAAAATGCCAACAACCCCAGAAAAATCAAAGAACTCTTCAATGTAAGAGAAAGAAATACAGATAGGCAAAACTGTGAAATGAAATGAGAAAAGGAAAGAAAACTAGATGCATGGAAAAAGTCCAGTGAACTGTATGGATAAAACTTTGCACTGTAGCAAACAGTGAGACAGGAAAAAAATCAGAGAAGGATACAGGATCTATATTCCTGCAGAACAGGTTGCAATACTGAATCTATGGACAAAACAGGCCACTGGCTGCCCTTCCATACTAGTTCTTTATGGTAGGTATGGATTCACCAGTGAACAATGCTGGATTGTTTTATCTTAAACCCAAATTTAACTCTTTTGGAAACACAGCAGAGTGTCTTCACAGCTGGCTGTCATCAGTCTGATGTGGTAAGAAGACACTGTTGTTAATGGTAGACTCTATTGCTAAAGCCTGTTTACCTTTAGAGGACAGGCAGAACAAGAAGCAGATTCATATGGCTACTGCATTTTACATAACCAGTGCCCAACTGGAGCTGCAAGTCATGGAATGACTGCAGAGCACCTGCCTGTGATGCTGCTGCCCCTTTGAGCAGTCAGTGTTTCCTACCAGTGAAATGCATGGATCCACCCCACATCAGCCCTACAGACTGCAGAACTTTTTATGTCAGTCATAGAGGTATTTTGTACCAGTAATTTTGCAATAAAAATGTTCCATACACTGTGCAAGTGACACAAAAATACTTGATAGCTCCCAAAAACCAGGATTTGTGCCCCTAAAAGAAGAACCGAGCACACATGTTCATTCTGATAGGGGCAATTAAACTGCACACCTGGCCACTCACACCTGGCTGTCAGGGAGTCAAAGCAAAGCCTGATGGAGGGCACAGCCATGAAGGGAACAGGCTTATCTCTCAGGTGTGTTCTCTCCATGGACATGCAGCTCTGCTGGGTAATGCAACCCTGGCAATCACAGGAATTACCCCTAATTACCCCTAAATTAAAATTACCCCTAAACTAGTAAATGTAAAGCTGTCTCTCAAAACAAGAATATTTAAGCTGACAGAACTACTTGTCTGCCTGCATAATTTGAGATACACTGTGGGTTTTGCTGGCGTGGCTGTCATGATGGGGAGAAGGAAGTTTCCCCCCCACCCCGCTGTTTTTATTGATGCTGAGCTGTTGGCTAATTTCAAAGTGAAGAGCACATTTAGGATTGCAAGATTATACTCTGCTTGAGAGAGCCTCAAAAAGGATGCCTCAGGCATAATATTGGGATTGATGCTGATTAGCTAGTTGAGACAAAAATAGTAATGAACACTGTGAGCTCCAGTGCCTTTGCAGCTCGTCTTTCTCTAATGATGTGCTGGCACAAACCACTTCTCCCCAGTCCAATATGCTGGTCCATGCATAACTCCAGTAGTTAACCTTGACTGTCTAAAGAACACAGCTTTAAATTTGATATTGTGTTCATTTCTAACCTTTGCTGTCGAAAAATATTAAATCTTCCCTCAGCCACTTGCTTTGCATGGCGAAAGACAGATGGTTCTGTTGGATCATTCCACAGCAGAGCAGATGTTGTAATCGAGGACACAAGAATTCTGCCAAATTAATTAGACTTTTCCACTGATCTGGATAAAAAGAACAGCTCACTGGCATTTCAAAGAGGTCTGGATTCTAATTTATGCCACCCTGCCAGGTTATCCTGTGTGAAATATAGATATGATGGAGTGTTCTTCACTGGCATCATATAAGATTATTTTGAAATAAAGTAGAAACTTGGTAGGCAGATGTCAACTTTTTAATACACTATCCTAAAATGTATACAGTAAAATAATATTGAATTAGCGGGGTAGAAATCCCTATGACATATATGCTCCCATATCAAATATATTTTTATACTTTGGGGAAATAAATTTCCTTGTGTCTAGTTTTTTAGCTTACTTTTTTGTCAGCTAAATTTGCCACACAAAAATTCATGAACTATAAGATACATGTTTGTTTGTTTTTTTTTTTCCAGAATTTTACAATCTTTTCTATTGGGTCCATTAGTAGTACTCAGGGTACTGGTTTTTTGCCCTACAAGAGAACTGTTTCAGAATACCTTGATTCTTGGCATAAGGAAAACATTTGAGGAACATAGCAAGTTTTTGAAAGAATGAGTTTTATAGAGTAGGTAATGCAAGTACAAGTATGGTATTGCTGAGCTGCACACCATGAAATAGTGTTCCTCCTTGTGGACCATATTTCTCCTTGTTGCAACATCAAAGCAAATTCTGTTGGCAAGGCATCATTATCCACAGGAATATACTAACAGTGTTAGAAAAAAACTTGTTTCTGGAAATAAAACTTTCAGTAAGAAACTCACTGAGAAAGAGAAAGGGTCCCTATGGTTTCCCTGATTAGCTCCTTGCACTGTTAAAAGAGATCTGTGAACATAGATAAATTTAAGACTTCTATATTTCTATTATGGCAAACAGAGGGATTTCATTGCATAATTGGACTTGCATGCCATCATTCATGGCTTTTTTTTTCCCCTAACGACTTAAGACACTTATTTTGATTGCTAGAGAAAAAAAGGCATTTCCCAGTACTGTCAAATCTTTAATTCTAGAGTACATATATAACCTTGGTTATTCCAGAAATCATTTCTTCCTCACCATATATTTCTAAAACAATAGAAAGCAATAAGTAAAAAGCCCATGTATGACTTTTTTTTGTATTAGAGCACTTTTCTTTCTATTTAAAAACTGGAACTAAAGGGCAACACTTTCAAGTTGTGCAAAGCTGTGCAGTTTCATTGATTTTCATAAAACATTGTCAATCAATACAAACTAAAATCTGAGACCTAAATTCATTGTCAAGCTGCATAACAGTCTAAGCATGTCTATTATTATGGAAGCCAGTGCTTAAGTAGCTTCAGAAGCTGTGGCATCAAAGACATGTCTAGAAAACAGAAAAGCTAATATTGTACATGTGGTAAAATGTATGAGATTTACCATTTCTATGATGCTGTAGCTTATTGACTTTTGTTGCATGTCCCATCTGATTCTTTTGGAAGTTAGCAACTGTCAGGGTTTTCTTGAGGAAGTATCTTATTTTATAAAATCCTACCCTTTCCCCATGAGCATGACTGAACCAAGCCAGAACAGTTTCCTTGTTCCTCAAGTCTGAGTGAGCCTCTGCAACCTGTTCCTGGAATAGCTCTGTAGGACCATGCCCTTTGGGTCCTCTCCCAAGTTCTTTGCCTATCCTCTCTTAGTGACTGTCCTGGTTTACAATACAAGATACATATTCTATTACCATCTGAGAAGGGTGATCATCCTTATCTCTGTGGGAAGTATCTTCTGTTAATGGGCCATTCAGTCCTACTGTATAACTGATAAGATTACATCATCCCATTGGGAGATGCTCCAGCCAGGAGGACGAGCCAAGCCTTTCCTACCTAGATAAAAACCTGAGGTTTAAAACGCCAAAGGCAGCCTTTTTACACTGGATTCCAGAGAAGAACCAGGCTTTTATCCACATCATCGCTGGACCCTTTGGAGGAAAACTGCACCAGCATCCTGACTGACAGGGTATCAGGTTGTATTCTGACTCTGTCAGTGTTTTTTTATTATTATTATTATTGCATGTATTTTGTTTTTTTCCCTTTTTTTCTCTTTCCTATTAAAAATTGTATTACTGACTTGAAGTCTCACTGGTTTTGCTTTTCAAACCAGTACAGTGACCACTCTGCTTCCCTGCACATGGCTCCATCCACACAGTTCCCAAACTTCCACAGCTGGGGCTTAAGGGGTTCCTGTCCTCCCCAAGACATGTTGTGCTCAACCCCTTGTGGCTGCAACACTGTTCTCCAGTCCAGACTCCAGAAGAAAAAAAGTACCTAATTTCTTCTTGACTCAGACAGAAGGAAAGCTCTTCCATCAGGTCACATCTAATGCCAGCTGTAGCCCAGGAATCATGGCACATTAGCTGTCTACTACTAGAGCTTTCAGCATCCCAGTGCTGATTCCTTCCTTGTCATCCATGGTTCATCCATTTCTCTGCCTACACTTCTGCTGTCTCTCTAGATGCACTGTGTCACATCTTATATCGAGTAACACAGAAACCTCACCTGGCTGCAAATGTGGAACTTGCCTGAAACTATAAGTGTTGGTTAAACTGCACTTTGAACACACAGCTCCTTCATATTCTCCCTACAGTAGCTAAACAGGACTAGTGGTGAACTTACTCCCTTCTCCTTCCACTGGTAAAAGATCTACAAGGCAATCACTGGCCAGGCTGCTGCTGCACACACACACATAGTGCCAGCATCTTTTGTTAGCTCATCCTAAAAGATATTTCATGCTTCCTCAGGGAAGTTGTGCCTTCAGAACCATCTCCAGCTGGAAGGAAGAGGGTCAGACTCGAATTTTAGAGTGTTGCACTTGTATCTTTTTGAGAAAACAGATCACAGTTTGGTTCCCCTGCTATTCCTCAGGTTATTTTTCAGCAGCATGAGATAAGCATGTAGGTCAATACAGGTTATTTATTACAGGATATCACTTTCCCAGTTATTCATCTTTGTTATTTGTCTTAGCCATTAAAACAACGCTTTGGGCAGCTGATCAGTCTCCCCAATAGTTTTACTGTGTTAACTCTTCAGAGGGAAGCCTGCTATGAAAACACATAGCTCAACAAAGTTAGTTGCCCTGTCCCCCAACTCTTTTTACTATATAAAGGCTGTTAGGTTGTAGCCTTTAATGCAAATTAATCCAGAAAAAAACTGAGCTGCTGAAGCCTTTCTAGAGATAAAAGACTCTGAAACTAAAAGTCTCCAGTACAGAAAAAGGGAACAACACAGAAGGGAGGTGTGCTGGCCTGGGCAAGAAGCTGGTGGCAGGATAAGGTGATGCTGCAGAAGCTGTCTCACCTCAGCATCTCAAACAAGTTAAAGGCAGCCATCTCCTCCATGAAAGACAGCCATTCAGTGCAGGCAACCACAAAGACAGTGCGTTCTGTTAAGCACACAGTACAGATTGTGAACTGATCACATACAATCAATGGATTTTTTTTCATATACAGGCATGAAATGGTAATTTTTTTTTCAAACTCCTTACTCTGCTGTAAAATATATGATCCATGGTAACTAAGAGCAATAACATATTTTCTTCCCTGACTTGGCTCTATTATATGCTTGTTATATCTTCAGGGAAACTGGCAGTTTACAAAGGCTTCTTAGAATAGGAAGTTAAAAATATATCAGAAAATATTAGCACAGCGTGAAGGACTTTCTACCTAACATACTTCCAGTTGTAACCAGTATGCCCTTCCTGATACCATGGTTTGGAGCAATGTATCACATCTTCATTTTTGTAAAGGAAAATCTACAGTTAAGTGCCAGTGTCTTACAGTACTAATCCATTATCAGAATGCCATGGAGCTGATAATGCTCTGGTGCAGTGGCATAATCCATCATGAAGCATGTGCACTAAGTGTTTCTGCAAGGTCCCTTAATAAACAGAGAGGGTTTCTGCCTTTCAAAAGCAAACAAATTTTACACTTTACAAGAGAACATGTTTGGGTTCTTCTTCCCCGAAATTACAAAATCTTTCAGGGAGATGTAGAATTTATATTACATCATTTTTTATTTTATGAGGTAATTTGAAGCTGATTTTAAAATGAGCTGTTCCGAAATCCAGATCTGGTATTAAACATAAATATTTGAAAAACCACCAATTAAAAATGTAGTGTAAAATGTCATTTTCATATAGTGAAAGATGTGAGAAGCTGTGTCCTCTCCCTATTTCTCTTACTTCATATATTATTGTTCTCAGCAGAATAGCTGAGAACAGAGATATTTTCAACTAAATTATGGTCTTGTGCAGTGGGGATTGTTGGTTCTATTTTGTTCTTTTTGCTTTCTAGGTCAGAAGAAACTATGGCAGATACTTTAAAAAAAAGATGCCCTGAAGACTGGATTGTGCTTTTTCTTATCATTCATTCTAGATGCTTAGATAAAACTGAAAAAAAAAAAAAAAAAAAAAAGTAGCCAAGTGCGGAGAGAAGCTTACTTCACTTCCCCTCACACTCTCCTGTTGTGGTATATCCGTGGCAGTGGCTGATGCAGGGACCCCCAGCCTGCTCCCAGCAAAGTCACTGAGTACCAGAAGCTGCCCAGCTGCCGTAGGACAGGGCTCCTTTCTGGTTCATTTTCTCCGCCTCAGAGCAAGCTGCTCCCATCACACGAACTGGTTCGGGAATCAGCTCATGGCTCTTGCTTCCTTTCTAGTTTTTACACCTGGCACATCTGTCTGCTCCCCCAGCTAATGAGTCATGCTGCTTTGCATTCTGTGCTTGGCTTTGCTCATGCTGGCTTTACACAGCTGCAGTTCAATTGACTCCAGTGGTGTTACTCCTGAGGCTGGTGAGGGATGGAGATAAAGGCATCTTTATTTCAAGATGAATGCAGATATGGATTCACAGCCTCCTCATAAGGCAGATGTGGAAATGTCATATATTAGGCTGACTTCTCAAATGATGTTTATAAAAAGTGCTGATGTATCCACAAACAATATTTGGTTCCTTGAATTCTTTAAGGGGAAAAATGCATCCATAAAGGAGTACTGATTCCCTGGATAACTTCAATTAAATAGAGCATCCAGCTGCTCTGGATTCCTGTCTCTGACAGATTATTTTGAAGACTGCTTAACTGAGTCTAGTACTGAGCTCCTGGCATGCCTGGGATAAAAGATATCTTCTGGTAGGAAGGTTTCTGTGTGCACATGGGGTTTTTTGAGATGGTGGAAGGCATGTCTGTATTTCTGCTGCGTCCAAATCAGAGAGCACTAAGCTGTACGGGAGCAGGAGCAGCTGAATCCTCCAGCACTGATGAGCAGATAAAAATCTGCTATGATAATGTCTTCCTGGGCACAAAGGGTTACTGATTCCTGGACAGACAGAGAAAAGGAAACAGACCTACCAGCCCAAGTGTGTGTCTGTCACTGGACTGGGCAATCCTCTGCAGGTCCCTGTCAGGTTGGGTGGCTGCAGCCATGGAGATGTGCCCCAGCACTGAGATGTGATGCTGTGCTTTTGCAACATGAAAAACAGCTCTGTGTCTCTGGGACTGAACATATTTTGCTGAACATTGAACTGATGTGTTATGGTTGGCTCCTACCCAGAGGAAATTCCCACTGGAGTTGAATGGAAGAAGGACTGTGAAACCCAAAGTTAAGGAATGATCCTGTGTCAGAGCCTGGACCAGGACTCAGGTGACATGAACTCCTGTCCCCAATCTCTAGGGCAAATACTCAGTTTGCCTCACATGACTCATGCCGACAGGAGACACAGAACCACCAGACAGACACCAGTGGTTTGCCACTGTATAGTTTTATAAACAGTTTTACTTGCACTGTAACCAGGTAGCCCAATGCCAAAATAATTATCTGCTCCTTTAGGATGAAAAAGATTCTTTAATATTGTGTTCTTGTGGCAGTCAGTGCTAGGTACTCATACATTTTTACTATGAAAGAAAAACTGAGGAATTCAGGGGAATATTTGCAATTTTAAAGAAAACTCTAAAAGACTTAAAGACTTCTTTTCTTTTTTTTCCCCCTCCCTATATGTCTAGTAAGTCCTGTCAATAATCAAAAGTGCATTTAATAACTTGTAATACCTGCTTTCAACAAAGGATAGAATCATATATTGTCCATGGGCACATTTTTGTGGTAATATTTACTATTGTATATGCACATACTTGAGGGTATGGACACCGTCTGGTGCATTGATTACACAAGATTAAGGTGTCTTCTATTCCTGAGCTCCCAGCAAACTACTAGTCAGCCCTGGGAAGTTATTTCTCTTCTCTGAAATTTTTGTTTTACTCCTCAAGGCCCCACCTAGAAATTAAGGATAATTTAATGATGAGTGTTTTTAAACTCCATGGTTCATCATTTATTCTCCAGAATAAAATCCTGCCTTTGGTGGAGAAGAACTCCAGTAAGGACTTACAAACTCACTGAACTCCAAAAGATGGAGTTAACCAACCTGATACCATCATGGAGTTAGCATCATGATGCATTAACATCAAAAGTGGAGCATTTTGTGTGAATAACATGTGTCAGGAAATATCAGCAACCTTTGGGCAATGGCTTAAGACAAATGTGATACTCTGGGGTGATTTTTGAGGCCAGGTGAGGGACCTGGGATCATCTCCCCAAAGCCTGCATGTTGTATGTTGGGGAATTCCACACCAGTGTCAAACACTTCCCCTTTCAACCCAAACAACTAATTCCTATAGATTGCATGCATGGTCTTCCAGAGACTCAGATAAGTAGGCTTTGTACCACTTACCTATATTTTTACAAACTCTAACATGTTTTAAAATATTTTCTTCTAGAAATACTTTTTTTTTTCCAGCTCTGGTCAGCATAAATTCAATTTAATTTTATTTAAGACTTTTCTTTTGAATGCATCTCTCTTGCACACTGCAGTACAGAGAGCTCATTTTGTGGCAGCTATGCCCAGTACAGCATTTTATCCACAGAGTAAACAATGTTGCACAAATTTACTCCACTGAAAATCTAAGAGACTGTGACTATATCACACTGAAGGTTATTTCAGACATATTTCCTCCTGTCATCTGTGCATTTTGGTTTTGCTTTGTCAGATCTTATTAGTTGTTATTACAGAAATCACATTAATTTATGATGGAATTCATTCTCTTGTAGATGCAGAACTATCCAGAGCTAAGCATATAATAACACCAACATTACTAAGAAAATGGCCTGCAAGCATAACAACAAACAAAAACATTATTCTATTTGGCAGCTGGGTCCAGGTAGATCAGATCAATAGATTCAGAGGTTTTAGAAGTCTGTTAGCACCGATTGAAACCTCTTGTGTGGCAACTCAATACATAAACCAGTCATTTTATTTTCACTGGGAAAGTTTTCTGAACCTATATTACTTAGAAAGTGTTAGTAACGAATGTTCTTAATTTGAAATTGAAATACTTTTGATCTCACAACAAATTGAGATCCTTGAACATGAAAGAGGTCCCTGCTGTTAGATAACTGGCAAAGCCTGTGAAAATAATGAGCACTTGCACTGATCTACTGAAAAGGGACTCCAAGCTTGGAGTGGGTGAATAAGGATATCATCCGTACAGTTTACACAATTACCTCTAATGATTTCCCACATGAAGTATCTCTAGAGAAGAAGGTGATAGGTTGATGCCAAGGACGAATAGAAAGGACCATCCCCCAAACTGTTCACTGTCTGACTTGGCAGACATTCCAGAGGCAATAGGACACAGGCATGGATGGGGGAGTCACTGCCCACAGGGGAATTGCATCAATACTCGTGCAGGTTCCACATCCTCACTTATTGACAGCCTGGAAGTGTTTGCTAAGTGATGCTAAAGCAGTGAGACCTTCAATGTGCAGGTCTGCTAGCAGCACAGTCATCTGGAAAATGTCTCTGCTGTTCTGCTTGGAAAGCCTTACCTCCTTGCAAGCCACCACTGTCTCCCCAGTTACTGCCCTTTGCTGATGGCATCCTGTCAGTGAGGAAGGAATGCTGGCTGGAAAACGAGGTGTTACTAGCTTGGAACTATCCAGTGGAGCTGCCCTGTTCATGGGCTCCACCTTATCCCAGCCACAGGCTGGGCTCACCCAGATGTCCCCAGAAGATGCCAAGCCTCTCAGGTACATCACAGCCAAGGGATCACTGCCAGCTTGATCTGCCTCCACCACAGATGACCTTGCCTCTGCCACCACACCTGTGTCCCCTGCACTCCCTGGGCAGTGCAGCCCAACATGTGTGCTCCCCTAGAGCTGCCCCTGCTGCTCAAAGCAGTGCTGGAAACTGGAAACTATTTAAAATTAAATAATCTTCCTGTTTTTAAGGAAACAATCAGGTTTTTTTCTTGCCTTTGCTGTTATTTGAGTAGGAAGTCTTCTCCAGACCAGGGAGATCTGGGTGCTATGCAGGTTTTTGTGCCCAAGGCTGCCTTTCATCACACCCCAATATTGCTCACATTTTGCTCAAGAATTCATCCATTCCTCTTGTTTGTTCCTCTCTCAACATTGCTATTCTCAATTTATGATTGTTTCTTTTTCTCTGAGATGCCGAGCATGGAACTTTCAGGTCATGAATACAGGCAAAAAGTGAGCACTTGTAGGCAGATTTGAGACTGACCCTGTGAGGACTATAGCCTTTCTTCTGGTTATTTTGGCTCCCTGGGCCCTGGGAGCTGTTGAACCTTTTCTCTAACATGCCAAAGTCTCCAACCCCAACCTATGCCAGGGTTTGAGAGGAGGTCCTGTGACAGCAGCTTCACTGATACCTTCTGTAGTTGATGCTTAAGAGTGTCATCTGTAATAAATTAGAGGACTTTAAAATACTTTTACTGTCTCCAGCCCATCTACCAGCAAATGAAATATGCTATGAACCTACCACTACCAACTCAGACAAGTAACAGAAAAAGGCAGAAAACTTATATAGGAAAGAATCTTCTTGTTCTGAAAACACCCTTATTGATATGTAACAAAGAAAGACAGACTGAAACCTGCAGAGGAACCAAAAGGATAGGTGATTTCTGAGTTTCCATCACACCTCCTGGTGTATTCCTGAAAGGACAGAAGCACTGCATCACCCTTTTATCTTTGTCACAGGGAACTGATTTCTAGTATTATTCTTGCACTGCCTTCAGTAACCTCTTTCTGCCATGGAAATATGTGGATCTACACACACAGACTGAATATATCAATACAGCCTCATGTAGCCCAAAGGAGCACATATACTCACACACACCCCATGGTGTACATGCTGGCATATACAATACTCAGAATACCCCAAATCAGGTACCCCTGGGATTACAAGGGATTACCTCTGAGGAGGTGGACCCTGACACTGAAGAGCCATCCCAGAAATGTTCAAGTTGTAGGCTTTGTAGGCTTTTCATACAGGCTCTTACATGCTCTGTTGCCTAAATTCAAAAGAGAAAAATCCCTTGCAACAGTATTAGAATAATAAAGGAAAAACCAGGCCTTCATTGGAAGCTTCCAGGTGTCCCAGTGGTGATGGGCACAGCCAGCACTGCATTTCTACAGTTTTTAAGGATAATTAATTAGGAGATCTAACATGTACATCCAATAGGAGATTCAGTTGCCCCAGTAACCCACCCCTGGGTCAACCCTTTGGAGCTGGTCCAAGGGCTTCTTTGTCCCCCTTCTTGGTATGACTTCTCAGATTCTGGTTGGAAAACAATGTTTTTGTAGGTCTTCTTCTTAACAATAAGACCAACCAGCATTTCAGGAATGTATTAAAAGGTTATCTTATTGTGCTAAAATCTAGGGGGAAAGGGTAGGAAAAGTACTGTAGTTACAGCCATGCATTAGCAATCTACAAAGCTACAAATTTATGAAAAAATAATATAAAAAGCTTAGGAATCAGCCCTAGGACTGAAGGCCTAATAGCAACATTCCAAGTTCTATTGATAAAAGATGGCTTTGGCATTGACTTTAATCTCAGCCAACAATACTTTATTTACTAGTGACCACCCCCATCTCCGTTAATATATGCAATCAGGGCAAATGAATCACAAGTCTCTATGTAATTGTATCATTCTTGGTCTTGAATAGTTGAAATTAGATGGGCATGTTTTATATTCCAAGGCATGAAGCAGGTAGATGATGACTGAATGCAGCTGGGAATTCCTCTCACCTAGTTCAAGCAACATGTATTATTCATGTATAGTCAATGACAAGGATGAGTAGTCAAGCTTGAGAGTCCATTAAAAAAACAAGCACAGATCTGTGCAAGCTAAATTGGTTGGAGCTACTTTGTGTTTTTCCAGACTGTGGTTACAATGAGAGTCTCTGACTGTAGTCAGAACTCGTGATCCTTCTGAGCAGCCTTTGGGATTGGAAGGCTCACAACAGTGGGAGACAGAGTCCTTACACATAACAAAAACTCTGAAGAGGGAAAGGCATGACTGCCCATGGTTGCCTGAAGCCATTAAATTTAAATGAACTGTAAATAAAGTTAAACCTAAAGGATTAAAGAAGGTCAAGAACTGTCAATTCAATATTGGCAATGGCACAGACATGTTCAGGCAGCATCAGGTTCTGAAGCTATCTGTGTGGATCAGGAGTCACAGAAAATCCACACCAGTGGCAATGATTGCTTTTCTTCTCTTTGGCTTTCAACTGATATTTGCTCTGCGCAAGTCAGAGCTTGCTTGGCACCTCTGACAAATGTCCACTGGCACAGAGACAGTGGCTGCATCCAGTGAGCCCAAATTAACCCAGCACTGCCAAGTCCACCTTGCTCCTAAGTGCCACATCTACCTGTCTATTGAACACCTCCAGGGACAGTGACTCAACCATTTCCCTGAACAGTCTGCTACAACATTTAACACTTTTTTACCCTTTTGGTGAAGAAATTTTTCTTAATATGCATTCAAAACCTCCCCTAGCACAACCTGAGGCCATTTTTTTCTCACTATATTACTTGTTACTTGGGAGAAGAGACTGACCCCCCACCTTGCTACAGCCTCCTTTCAAGTCGTTGTAGAGATTGATAAGGCCACCCCTGAGCTGCCTTGTCTCCAGGCTAAACACCCCCAGCTCTCTCAGCTGCTCCACATTAGATTTGTGCTCCAGACCCTTCACCAGCTCCGCTGCCCTTCTGTGACGAGCTCATGCTCCAGCACCTCGATGTCTCCCTTGTACTGAAGGACCCAGAACTGGACACAAGATTTGAGGCGTGGCCTCATCACTGCCAAGTACACGGGGAAAATCACTGCCCTGACCCTGTTGGTCACACGATTCCTGGTCCAAGCCAGTATGTCATTGGCCACCTAGGCACACACTGGCTCAGTGGCTGTTGACCAGCACCTCCAGGTCCTTTTCCACCAGGCAGCTTCCCAGCCACTCTGACCCAGCCTGTAGCACTCCATGGGGTTGTTGTGACTGAAGTGCAGGACATGGCATTTGGCTTTATTGATCCTCATACAACTGGCCTGAGCCTGTCCATCAAGCCTGTCCAGATCCCTGTGCAAATCTTTCCTACCCTCCAGGAGATGGACATCTCCAGGAGATGACACTCAAGCAGAACAACAGCGCCTGGCACCTGTGCAAATGCTGTGGTCTGCGAGTTTTGTGTGACATAGAATGAGATTCAGCTGCCTACACCAAGGTGTCCAATGACACTTGAGATCCTGTATGACACCACATGACACCTGAGACTGCATGTCCAGAGAGGTCTCTGCCTATTGCTCCGGGCTATCAAAGGGACTGTGAATGTCCTGTGCCATATCTGCTGGCTTAGCAGAGATGCCTCAGACACCCTACAGCTACCTGAATGTAAAAGATGTCTGGGTTTAGATAGATGATCAATTCCCCTGCACCTATGCCAGCCACTGGCATTCTTCCTCTGCGCCCTGAAGCAGAAGACATGCTTTACCCAATCTGAAGACAGGGTAGATGGGTGGTACCTGTGGGCTGAGTGCTGTGTACAGAGACTGGAGTGACCCATACCAAATCACCTTCTCCAGATGAAGAGCAGTTATTGTCCACTTCAGTCTCAGAATACTTAAAGGGGGTACATGTGCCAGGAATTGCAGAGAAGCACAGCAAGCCTTAAAAAATAGCCAAAGTTGACTTGTCTGGAAATTTTTAAGCTTTTCTATTGTCATTATATACCAAAGGACAGACATAGACCTTGCTGCAGGTTAATTCCTATGTTAAATTTGTGTAGAGGGAATTTATTTTGAGAATAGGTCTGGCTGATCAATGAATATTGTCATCAGTCTGTTTTCATTCTTAAATTCAGAGGACAAAAAGAATCTCTCTCTGGTTTGTAAAAAAGACCTGAAATATGTTCATAATATTACAGTTCTTGATATGTTCTTCTATAAGCAGTTTATATTTTTTCCCTTGATTCACCTCCTCAAAGAACTACAAATCCTAAATAAATGCCTGGACCAGAAGTCACCCTGTGTCACGACAACTGGCCCATGTAGGAAATATAATTGGATTCACTTTACATTCCCTTGAGGAGGTAAGAAATTCAGAATATAATTAAGCTGAATTAATCTGTTTGGTTTTAACACATCCAGATTTAGCTTTAGCTGAAGTAGGATGTTGTGTCTCATCAGATAGAATTTAGGCTGTGTCAAATCAGCCACCTGTAGTGCAGAGTAAATGACAGACTGAAATTTGCAGTGCTGGATACTATGCTCAGCACACGCTCTGATTAGGGCACCCTTCAGAGATTGGGGATGTGCTTTTCACAGTGTCTAGTGGCTGCAGAATGAACATGAACACCACGGGTGCCACCTGCCAGGTCATTGCCTCACACCTCAGCACAGCACCTCAGCTCCTGCCAAAGTCCCTTCATACACATAGCTGGGCAAAAAAAAAAAAAAAAAAAAAGGTGTTAGCACAACCACACTGTTGGCCACAAACAACAAGTGGGGCTTAATCTCTAACACCAGGTTCTCCAGGTGCCCTCACCATAGTGCCTTCCTAGGACATATCTGTGTGTCGTACACTGAACAGAATCCCAAAAAAGACTGACTGGGAACATGACTTGTGGGAAGAGGCTGAGGGAAATGGGTTTGTGTAGCTCAGGAAAAGAGCAGGCTGAGGAAGAGGAATGGTTGTAGTCTTCTATCTCTTGAACAGGACAGATGATGGTGGATGGTAAAACTCACAGGTTGCAACAAGAGAAAATTCCATCTGGGTGTAAGAAGAAAAGTGTTTACCACAGCTTAAAACTGAATCAGCTTGTGCAGTGGAGTTGTGTCATCTCCATCCCTGAAGATTTGCATACCTCACTTGGAGAAGGCTCTAAGCAGCCTGACATCACTTTGAAGTCAGCCCTGCTTTAAGCAGGCAGATGGACTTGTTCACCTCAGGAGGTTCCTTCCAAAATTAATCTTTCTGTAATTTTATGATTTATTTATGCACACCCACACATACCCTCAGTGTAATGGTTTCGTGTATTCTAAATTATTTCACTGTTTGATGATTTAATGCATAGTGATGTTTTAAACACCCACTTACCTTTGTAAATGCCCATACCCTCATCATGTGTTTGCCATTCCCAGACCTATACCAGTTTGAAAATTATCTCTGATCTTTCTGATAACTGGCAAAACTCTATACAGCTGACTGCAGAGCAGGCTTGAATCATCTGAGCGATGAGTTTCTTGTTTGTCTTAGCCTGTTGGCACCAGCAGTGTCCAGCACTGCTCCACAGCAATCAGCTGAGCAGTGGCAGCAGACATTCTCCCTGTTACTCATCACCCCTTTGCTCTGTGGTCAGCAGGCATGAACGTGCTGCTGGAATGGACTCAGTCATTTCTACTGGGGCTGACTGGGTGGAAATGTGACTCCTGAGACCTGGCATGCACCTTCAGCAGTGCCTACTAGCCACTGCAATGCTGAAATGGTGAAATATTTACAGAAGACTTACCCTTTAGCCTTACTTGTTAGCTGGTGGATTTTAGCATCTCCCTGTCTGAATAGTTACTTGCAAAGTATCTGTTTCCTTTGTGCTTTGAGAGGTAGAAGGAGCAGGATAGGATGACAATTTCACACATCCTTTGTATACTAATAATGAAATGTTAAGAATTTCATCTTATGTCAGTGTCTTCTATCAGCAGTTAGTATTTTCCCCTTCTTCCCCTCCTCAGAAAACTACAGATCCTAAATAAATGCCTGGTCCAGAAATCATCCTGTGTCCTGACAACTGGCCCATATAAGAAATAGATTGAATTCACTTCACACTCCCTTGAGGAGGTAAGAAATTCAGATTATAATTAAATGTCTATGAATATCTGTCTGCTGGCATGTACTAACAATTCAAGATCTGGAGTAAGATATTATTAAAAAATATGAAGGCAATATTTCAAAGAAAATGCCTGTGCCTACTTCTGAAGCATCTGCATGAATCCAGGTAAAACTTTTCCTCAATAGGAACCAATCATAATTCACCCAGTTGATAATGTAAAGCAAAATATTTTTGAGAGTCATATGGTGATTTTCCAAACTTCTTCTTTTTTCCCAGAAAATTTGTGAAGTATAAAATACCTAGGTGAAACAGTAAAATTCCTAACAAGGAAAGCAACAACTTTCTCCTTTGAAAAATGGATTAATATAAGAAAAGGAATTTAATTTTCTTTCCTTTCATTGTTTTATTTTCTGTACAGCTACCGAATTCTGGTACACAGGTGACCACATGGGGAGTGGAGGATCTCTAGACACCAGGTACCATATGGGGAAGAGAAGGGGCAGCAGTAGAAGTTGCCCAGGGGAAGGAAGAGAGAATTTTTTACTGTAAGAACAATCACTGACTGGAGCAACCACCCCAGCTGTGTGGTAAAGACCCTGTTGCTGGAGGCTTTCAAGATGCTTTTGGACAGGACAATAGATAATGCCATCTAGGCTTCCTTCCCATGAAAGGCTGGATCAGATGATATCCAAGATTCCTTCTAGCCTGACCTGTTCCATGATTTTATAATTCTAATAACTCAGAGGAAAGTAAGCTGCAGCAGTGTGCCTACTGAGGCTAAGGATACTAAAGTACATTTTTCATTTGAAACAAAGTCTAATAAACAAGGCATAATGTGACATTCTTCTAGTGAGTAAAATTCTATCAAACATGTTTGATCCTCTCTGCTCACTGAATTTAGGAAAATAAAAAGATGAGGATCAGATGAGCAACTGTTGAGACAGAAATTAGTGACAGCAGGAGATGAGTATAGAACCTCACTTTGATGTTGGTAATACATTTTCATTGAAATAAAAACTTCTTAAATACATGTATTTCTATTCTCAGAAGAAAGAGCAGTCAACACAGAAAGTTAATTCCATCAAGATAATTTACTTCCAGGGAATAAAGGATTATTTGATTTCTGGTGAAGAGATATAATTAATTTTTCAGTAACTTTTCCTGGATCTAAATCATGTAACTCACTGATAGTCTGATCACCAAACCTCAGCTTTACACTTGCCTTCACATGCCTGAAGAACATCTCCAGTGCTTGTCCCTCCAATCCTTTGGATGTTCATTTATTAGTTCTTGTTCAATGTGGCTAAATCCAACCTCTGTCCCCTTCCTCCTGAGTCCTCCTCCAAAATTTCTTTCTCAGTTATTACATTACAGCAGATACTCCTGTTACCTGCTAACTTCTGTGAGCTAAATCTCACCCCAGGTTCTTACTGCCAGCTTTATTTCAGCATAGTTGCAAACCAGCTGAACTTGGCTGCTGGTGCTTACCCACGTGGCTGATGTAGCTCTCCTTTCCCCCCATCTGCAGGATGCTCCTCTTGCTCTTACATCCCATCCTTGCTCTGTTTATGCACACAGAAATGCAGCAGCAACAATCACTTTACCCCATATTTTGACCTTGTTGCCCAACCTGTCAAGGTGCAGAGGGCTGGGAATAAACAGGACATCAAGGTTGCCAGGTTTAGGCAGGACCTGGGCAAGACCCAGAAGCAAATCACAGCTTCTGTAGAGGGGGCCATGCCCCATTTCCTGCAACTTTTTCTCACACACAGAGAACAGCATTTTTGCCCCAAATTAAAGGTCCCTTCTGGCCTACCTCACCTCTCTGTTGTCTCTCACTGTGGATTAAGAAGATGGTTTCCATACCTGACCTTCTCTAACTCAGTTGTTATTATTATTATTATTATTATTATTATTATTATTATTATTATTATTATTATTATTATTATTATTATTATTATTACTGCTACTACTACTACTACAATTTTAAGCAATACTATTTTCTTTTACCTACACAACTTTCCAGCTGTGGGATGCTGTCTTTGTGCCAAGCCATACAGCCTTGTCCTAGAAATCCCTGCTTAGTGCTAGGATTATTATCTGATATGCTGACCAATATTGACTTATTTTATCTTAGTATTCTCCAGACCATCTACATTTCTATATTATCACTTCTTCCATGTTAAAGTGTTCTTGGGCTAGATCTAAGCTCTTTCCTATCTTTGTTAGTATAGCATTTATCACAGTAGAGTCCTCATCCATGAGCAGTGTTTTTTAAACACTTGGGCTATATAAATAATAATGCTTTATTGCAAATGTTAGCAAAGCATCTCTTGGAATGAAAGCCAGGAGTGAATTACAGGAAAGTCATTCCCAGTGATCCAGCTCTGAATGTGAACTTTCCCATTAAATAAAAGCAGTGCTCAGGTGTGGGTTGGATGCTTGTGATTTTTCAGAACAACCTGACTGTGGAGATTTATGCACTTCTTAGTCTTACTTCTCTTCCAATCTGTTGACCATAGAGCAGTAGCTGAAAACATCAATAACACCTGGGATGCCCAGCTGAGATTGGGTCAAGTGTCAAATAGATGAACTGACTGGAATCTTGATATATGCAAGATAAAAAATTATCTTTGACTACAGCAAAAGTAAGACTTCAAAGAGTGAAATTCAAGCCAGCAGTCATGAAATATTGCAGAAGAGAATGGATGAATTAGTAAAAGGTGTGACTGAAAAAAAGGTATATCACCTGCCCTTATGGAAACTATTTAGAAAAACATAAACTTCCAAATCTCTAGTGCCAAGGAGTGCCCAGGTGTCATTTGGGGATTAGAGATTGGAGTTGGGATAATGGAGGAAAATACTTTTAAATTAATATGATTTAAAGTTTTGCAAAGTTGAATGAAACCAAAATCTCACTTTTCAATGCTAAGGGCCTCAGATGCTTAATTTCCATGGGCACCTTTGAGAGTTTGAAGTATAGGGAACTCTTGAAAATATTTTTTGGTCCCCTACATAAAAACTTGTTCCTTTCCTAGACAGCCCTCACTGATAATCACTATTGCAACACTTTGGGAAAGCTCTCACTAAATTGCTTTATAGCCTGAAAGAGAGGGAATAAAACAATGTAGAGGATGACTACCGGGATTATTTTTGCCCATCCATTTAGAGAGAAGTGTCAGTGGTCACAAAAAGATATATCCGAGAACTGCCAAAGAGTAAGTCCAGCATTGACAAGAACTGCATGTTTGCTCAGCATGAAATATTAATCTGGAAAACAGATACTGGTGCTCCTGCACTGTGATGGGACACAGGTCTATTTCTGTCCATGTTAACACACTGCATTAATTTGATGATTATGCACTCAGTTCTCCTCACTGTTCCTTGTGGCATAAAATGTAGATGCACATCACAACCCAGGAGTGCAGAATTAAGAGATATTTGCAATCAAAAGTAGTTTCATACTCTCCCATGTGTGGCAATTACTCTCTTGGAGCTTTCTGCTCATTTTATACCATAGTTTAAAATAAGACACTAAAATGTTACATGTTTGATTAAGGAGAAGATGTGATACAGATTATTAGTGGAAAATCAGATTTGAAGATTTTAAGGATGCGTTAATTTTCTGATACTCTGTTGCTGGCTAGATGGAATTCACTCATAAAAATGACAGCAAAACACATTGTGTCACTCTATTATCCATTACTTGATAGAAATTCAGTCCCGAATAAAGACTAGCTAGAAACTGGGAAAAAAACACCCCAAAACAAAACAAAAAGCATCTAAACTCAAGGCCTCCTGCTTCAGATTATGGCCCTGCAGAAAAACCTTCAAGAGAAAAAAAAAAAAAAGTGGAAAAAAAACTTGCTAAAATCTCAAGTGGAAGTGTCCTGGCTCCCTTGACAGGGGTGGCTTGGGGCTCCCGAGCCTGCAGAGCCCCCAGGAGAGCAGCAGAGCCCACGGGCTGGTGGCCACAGGGCAGGGGCAGCCAGCCCTGCTGGGTCTAGGACAGCTGGGAGCAATGGCTGCTGCCAGATAGGGACCATGGCAGGGCATGCAGCAGGCTGATGGGTTCCTGTGAGCTCTGAGCACTGAGCGTCCCGGTTTAGGCTAAATTTGGGAGAAAACCTCCAAAGGTCCCCCCACAGGATGCAAACCCAAGCGGCCCCTTCCCCAGCCAGGTCAGGAAGAAATTTCCCCAGAGAAAACAGAGAAAAACTGTTTGTTCAACAGACAAAGCACTGCCCAGCACAAAAAATGAACAATACCGAACAACAAAACTTCTCGCCGCTCTGAAGAGATGACAGATTCAGAAAATCTCTCTCCTGTGGGTGGTGGCTCGGCTCAGTCTGTTCTCAGTCCCTCCAGGGCTGGAAAATGCCTCTGCACAGGCCAGGTCCCGGTGGGACACAGGTGCAAGCTCTTATTGCTCCCCTGGGTCCCCAGTCCAGAGCAGGTACAAATATTTCCAGAAAAAAAAAAAAAAAGATAAAAACTGTCCAGGGAAGTTCTCTGCTTCAGTCGGTTAAAAACTAACTAAAAGCAAAGGAGAGCTCTCTGCTGCTGCCCACCATGGTGACACAGTCCTGGAGATGAAGCGACGAAACTCCTATCTCTGTTTTGAAAACAACCTCGGACATTCTGCTGCTTCTCATTCCCCCCTTTCACTCTCAAATCCAACCTTTAAAGGTACAAAACTTATTTCTGGGCTAAACAGATGAATGGGGATACAATTCATCATCACAAAGTCACCCCAGAACACTGAGTTAACTTGTCTGATTTTTAGTGTTAAGGGGTTCTTATTCCTATCACTGCTAAAATAGCTATTTCTCAATACTGAGTGTCAGACACGTGTTGCAGACTCCTACTTCCAGACATGTCAGAAGGCAAGGCCCTATTTGCCAGCCCATGGAAAATGGTAAAGATACTCTGATGGACACAGCTTTCTCTTCATTAAAGGCAGCAGCTCCTAGTGACAGAAAGAAAAGGAGCATGAGTACATTTCCTCTGCCTGGCACTTCTGAGGAGACCAGGCACTGTTTTAACTGGCCAAACCTTCCTTTTCCTTTTCCAGCAGCCTCAGATTCTAGGCAGAGCTAAGTCATTGCTCAGCCATCATCTGAGTCCACAAATACAAACATAAACCCAGCCTAAGCACCAAGAAGTCATGACTGGATTCTGAACTGCCTCAACTCCTTGCCCTTGTGTCTGCAGAAGAAAATAGGGCAGAAAGTCTGACAAGTGTGAGTGAGTGTGCGTGTGTGTGTGTGTGTGTGTTTGTGTGTTTGAACAGCAAAGCTAAAGGCATCCCTGGGGTTGCCAGGGCTCTAATTTATCACTTTTCCCTGTGCAGCAGCAAATAGCACTGATAAGCCATTCACAGCTGGGCTGTGGATGGACCTGGAATGGGAGGCTTCCTCCCACTCTGGCAAATCCAAGCCCTGCTTCAATTATACCTTTGCTTTACTACAGGAAATATACATCTAAGTTGTAAACAATTGAGCAGGCTTGAGCTTGCAGCATTGATCTGATAAAGACCTCAGCCAGAGCTGGGCTATGCCTAGTGACAGATGGATTTTTCTTTTTTGTTTATACCTGCTTTTTATCTTGTTTGCTGCTTAGTTTTAGAACAGCTGAATTATTTCAATTTTTTATCCTCTGGAGAAACATCCATTGACTGCTGTAATATCTTGGTTAAAGGAAGATGGTGCTGAGCAGAAATTACACCTGCTGTGGGGACACAGTGTGTTGCTGTGCCCAGCTGCTGACTGCAGCCAAGGTATTTCAGTACAGGTTTCTGTTTTTAGGACAGTAGAAATCTGTGATTATCAGAGCACCTGGGAGAGCTGGGTTTGCTGTGTCTTCCTAAGAGAAGGGTAAGGGGTGTGAGAAGGTCTTGCTGCTGCCTGTAACCCTCTAATGGGAGATTACAGACAAGATTGAGCCAGACTGCATGGTGGTGAGATGAGAGTCAGGGAGCACAAGTTGCAGCAAAATAAATTCTGATTGGGCAGGAAGAAGTAGTTTGCACCACAAGGGTTGCCAGGCAGTTTGTATGGATCTTCCCAAAGAGAAGAAACATCAAAACATGACAGGACAAGCCTCTCAGAAATCTGATCTAGGTTTTACCATAAAGAGCAGAGGGCTGGACGACCCAGCCTTCAAAGTCCCTCCCAGCATTATTGATCCTGCGAATCTCTCCTTAGAATTCTAGATACAAAAGATAAGAAGATCACTTTCCAATAAAGCTGCACAGGCGCAGATACACCTGGGTGAGCATTCAAGATAGCATTAAGGGAATTTTTATTCAGGCAAATGCTTTTTTACTTGGCAGGTAGTTTCTCAAGATGCCCTCTCAGTGACATTTCTCACAATCATTTCTGACTTGCAAAAGCCTTTTGTTATCAGGTGCTGTTGGTGGCTGGGAGACATTTACCTGGGGATGCATCACTGCCCAGAAAAGAATCTCTAACTTTTCCAGCTTCCAGGTCTGCAGTTACTAAACCTGCCTTGAACCTCCCCATGCCTCCCATCTCAGGGAAAACATAACAGTAATTGGAGGCTAAACCTTTCACTGGAAGGTTAACTAGAACAAGTTTAATTTGGGCATGGAAAGTACACAAGTACACCTCAAATCTGTGTGTGACATGCATGTGGTTTGTGAGTCTGGGGACAGCATTCACACCTTCTTACATCCTCCTGTTCAGAGATACTCAGTGACTGTGCCTAGATTCAGTGGAAAGTTAATTTTTAAAAAAATTATGTTCTACTTTATATTTTACAACTTGATAAAACTTTTACAGCTCTAGAATTTTAAGCTAGATTTTTAGGTTAAATTTTTAAAAATAATATACGTAATACTCTCAAGCTTCTACAGGTTAGGACTGTGGTTGTAGATGTGGCAGGTTAAGTAGCTTGAAAAGTAATTCTTGCTCTCACAAAGTTGAGCAGTTGACTGGGGCCAGAATATGATATAAAGAGTAACTGGATTCATCTTGTTCTTGAAAACAGATATAAATCTCTTCTTGGAAGAGCACTAAAAAGTGAAATTAAGAAGAATTATGGACATTTTCATACTTAATTTTAATGTTCCTCTCAACAATTTCCATTTGTTTCTCCCATTTTGTATGCTTCTTTTTTTTTTTTTGACAAAATGTCTGAACATCAAACTGTAGGTGACTTGCTGGATCTGACATCTCAAAGAAATCCTCAGTCAATGGACTGCTAGGCCTGCTTAACAAAACTTACTATTTTTAATTTCTTCAGAAAGATAAAAAACTAATTGACAATTTGAAACATTTATGTAATAATTTCTCTGAGAGGGCAGGGAGGCTCAGTGGAGCTTCCCTTCCAGGAGGTGCACGGTTAGGGAAGCAATATGTGTAGGTAATCCCAGAAAACAGTGCAGAGAGGGGGCACATCTGAAATGGTGGATTTGGAAGGGAGGGCGGGTGTCTGCTATGGGGTGCCAAATGTCACCCTGCAGCTCCATTTGTGCATAGTGGGCATTGTTAAAACCTGTATATCTCTCTTGGACTTATCCAGTACCTGAGAAAACTGCAAAACATGATTTCAGTGGCACACGATGCTCAACATCTGATTATGGTGCATGTGGTAATGTGGAATTTCATGGGAACACAACTGCCTCATGACCAAACCTGTGAGCTACACCACACCATGAAGCACCAGAGTGAATCCTACAGCATTCTAGAATAAAACACTTCTGCAAACAGGATCATTATTATACAAAATTAGGTTTGCATGTTGTAAACATTTTTGTTTCCTTCAGTGAGTAGAAAAAATATCAGATGAGGTGACAACATCCACCAAATTGTGGCTGCAGTCTGCTCTCTTCTCTTCAGAGGTCTTGGGAAAAAATGCATACAAAAAACCAACAGAGTTCAGGCAGAAGGGCTTTCTCATCAACCAAAGTAATTTCTCCTATAATGTGCTTTCCATGTTATGGATTTTATACTCCAGACATCTTTGAAACAGTAGGAAAACAGGCGACAGAACATGCTTTAGGAATTTGGAAAGTTAATGCATTCAGAGAACTCCATGGTTTTATGTATTTAAGTATTTTTAATTTTAAGTCAATTCTCTTAGGAAATTTTTGGATTCAGGATTTTTCACTTTATTTTGAATAGATATTTAAAGTAATCTTGAGACAGCATACTAACCTGGCACTGCAGTAATGGAGTTAAGGTGAGGGTGAGTAAGAACATGAAGGATGTATACAACATGAGCTCATATGGTCTAAGCCTCTAACAGTTTATTAGATGAAAAAAATAACTTTGCAAACTCAAGAGGAGTGTCTGCAGATGAATACATCAGTATTGTGTACCAGACCGTGCACTGGGTAATTTGAAAGTCACACCTGCTTTCTGAAATTCTGTGTGTTCAAAATTTACACCTCATTAATATTTATACTGGGGTCTGATAAGACCTGCAAATATTTAGTGTTTAGCTAGGAAATATTTGAATTAAGGAAATGTACTTTTAAGTGCCATTTTGAGTTCAACTGGCAAAGTCTGGACAAAACTTGGTGTTTCTAATTATTCAGGCTGACTAAGCACAGATTCATAGAGAATTACAGAAGAGTGCTCTATGAACTTAACTGACTGCTCATGGAGAGCACAGTAGATGAATGTCACTCAAAAATTACATCTGAAAGCTTTTTCATTCTTAGAATTTGCATTTAATCATTGTGTCAATGTTCCAATATCAATTATGCAGAGTAAATTGTCTTTTGCATGGCGTCAGCTGATCAGGGAAGATCCATAATGTTGCTTTGCAAAGTCAAGTCTACCCAAAGAGCTGTTTCTAACAACCACCTCAAATCTGTCAGTGCTGTTATGATCAACAGGTCACTGACAGCCCTCAATGTCACAGCTATCGAGATAAGTGCCAGCACCCACATTTCCTGTCAAGGGACTCTTCCTAATGCCTAAATAATCAGCACAACCCTTTCTGGGGTAGCAAACAAGAGCAGACAAAGAAAATGGGCTTGTGGGAGGTGACTGAGAATGAGGAAGGCTTTGACTTTCGTTTTTTTGGAGAAATCTGAAAGGAAGAAAACACATGTGAATGGGTCTTTATGTGTGTAATTGTTCACCACAGGATACACATTTTCCCTTCTCTACCCACTTCTCATGGAATGTTGCCCAGGGAAGTTGTGGATGCCCCATCCCTGGCAGTGTTAAAGGCCAGGTTGGATGGGGCATTGAGAAGCCTGGGATAGAGGAAAGTGTTCCTGCCCATGGCAGGAGGGTTGGAAGGAGGTGATCCTTTCCAAGCCAAATCATTCTATGAAAATACCCAGGCCTGTAAGTTAGGTCCAGAAAGCCACAAAAGTAGTGGATCCCTATTTAATTTCCCAATCCTTGGTGAAAGTAATAGAGAATACAGCATATATGTATTCTGTGGTTCTTGTCTGTATCTTCTCAGATATATTGAATGTGTGTTAGAAAGCACATTTGAAAAGACAAATGTACTTATTAATTCTAGTTAATTCCTCTTATAACAATGTACCTAAAATTAAATTTACTGGGCTCCATTAGAAAACTTATCCCTTTTCTTCATTTTTAGTTACAACAGAAAGCCCATAAATAATGGTATTATCTTCAATTTTCCAGAAAGGCTAAACCAGAATCTATTAAGCATCTTACAAGATGCCAACTAACTGCAAACCAGCATATTATTTTTGCATTATATCCTAAAGCTTCTGCTTGAAATGTGCTAGAACATCCACTCAGCTGAATAAATTGAGCATAGAATATAAATCTCAGAGATTTCTGCATAGCATGGACTTTCCTGTTGAACAATGAAGGTTACATGCATGCCATGAAATACACTTCCACAGGTAGGAGTAGCTGCTTCAATAAAGTCCATGTCACAGTTTAAGAAGTGGTAAAGGTTACTACTGATTCATATTTAAGGTAAATGCAGATTAGGAGGGTATTTCAATTGGAAATAAGGAATATGCAATTTTGATATGATGATGATGATGATGATGAAAATAACAATAATAATAATAATAGTAGTAGTAGTAGTAGTAGTAGTAGTAGTAATGTAATCTAACAGATATTATCATTATCATGTCCCTAAACTGATAGCTGAAATAACACATATTTACTTGGAGGACTTCCCAACAATTCTGCTTTTAAAATTCAAATGAAAAAGAGTAGTTTCCCAAATTGTAGCTGGAACAAAGCTACAAGAATGTGCCAGGGTTAGGGGGGATTATGTTATTAACATGAGAATGATTAATATTATCAGTGAGACAGTGGACATCAGAAACAAGCCATGGCAGGAGTGGTGTGTTGGAAACACCGTGTGTTGGCAGTGATACTGCTGTCATTTATGTTCTTGCAATGAATTACGCTTAAAAACTGGAGTCCTCACTCTGTGTTTAAAGATAAAGTGAAAGCTTCCGAAAAAAGTGTCTATTGAATGCTCATAGGCTCAAAAAGTTCAGCCAAATATTTACTGAGAAACACTGCACGCAACACAACAGCACAAAGCTTGTGAAATAGAACTCAAAAGTATTTGGGACCCACAACATGCACCAGAGTGAGAGGTAAGAATCTGCTTGTTTTCCATGAGGTTGTAATTGGACTCTTGATCTTCAACTCTCCAGACAGTGAAGGAAATGAACAATTATAGATTGGAGAACAAAACCAGTCCGGTTGGTTCTGGCCAGTCAAGGAATGCTCATTCCATTAAGTACATGGAAGAGTAGATTTTGAAACTTTTTTCCTTTATTGGGTGCTGAAACACCATTTCATAGGGGTGTGGAATCCCCCATAGAAGGTGTGAGCACATTGCATGACCATTTTTTTTTCTTCAGGACACCCAGACCACAGCAAGACACACAAGGACAAAGAAATTGTTATCAGCCTGCTCCAAATCATAGCCAAGGCAGCACAGCCTGACCTCCTGTTACAGAGGAAAGCAGAGAGAATGGTCCCCTTTCTCCAGAAAAATGCAGGACAAGACACTTTCTTCCCTTCAGAAAAAAAAAAAAAAAAAAAAAAAAAAGCAGGGGCTCTTCTTCCTGCTGAGCAGTGGGGTGGCAGGTTCTATTTGGAAATCCTTTCTCAGCTGTGCAGAAAGTCGCCCAGAGCCCTGTGACTTTCCTGTGCTGCAAGTGAGGTGTTATTGCTCATCAGTGAGGCATTACCTTGCAAATCAAAACCCGTTGTAAGCTCTGACATCAAGCTGCATATGTAGTAAAAAGCAGATAAATTATTATCCAAGCTCTGTACATCCCACTGGAAAGCTACCTTTGGGAAAAGCTGCTCTAGTAGAGATCTATATTAAAGATAGGAAACTATAAAGAAGACATACAGTTACTTCTTGTTCTGTAAATCACTGCAATAAAATTTAGAGATTGGCAAATGTGCCATATGTGTGTGTGCTAAGAAACTAAGAAACATTTGGTTTTCTGAGTTCTGCACCTTTATATTTTCTGGGTCTGAAACCATTGGAGCACTGCTTGGCTGTGCTAAATCATTAGCATGTAGAGAAAAAGCAAAATTTCTCTCTTGGAGACTTGACTCTAGCTTTTGATGTTTTGTGGCTTTTCCTTCAACTGGAATAAGTTATTTGGGCATAAATGAATGCTTTTAGAGCCTGCAAAAATATATTGACATGAATGAACATTCTTACTGGAAAGTGAGTTCATTTAGCTAACATGTTAGCAATGACAAGGATGTGAAAGGAACATGTGACATATACAGAAAGAACTCAGAATGCATTGATCCCTTGAAATGTTGAAGATATGTCTTAGAGGTCATGCCATTATATCAATGACTTCCTTGTGGCTCAAGAGTAGTTCTTAACCAACATACTACACAAACTGTAATAATAAATTCTACTAATGCCCACTCTCTTATTCAGATGATTTAAACTTTCTTTCTCAGGTGCCTCAAAAATAATGTGTTTATATTCAGCAGCCTTATTTAGAGCTTGCATATTTAATGCATGGAATTATCCGTGTCCTGTCTCTTTTCTATTATCAATAAGACATTAAGTAAATGCAGTTGAATGCCCACCTTAGAAAGGTGAGATCTGGGGCTCAGCCCCAGAAGAGATAAATATTTACTATGAAATAGTCACATTTAATATTAGCGTCTTAATAATGTAATCTCTAAAGGAGTGAGAGGCTATAAACCTAATCTTCCATGTGATCTTCTATCAACCAGGCTCTGGGATCTGCAGTCCTTTTCTCTGACTCAGACTAGAGATAACCTTGTCCACAGCAGCTGATTAGCATTAGCAGGGTAAATTTTGGACTAGATTTTTCTGAATGCCTGCTCACTTGGACAAGAGCTGTGTTGACAAACTAAACAGGGACAGGGAGTTGATTTTCAAAGGACCTTATCCATGCACATTTTGGATATAGCAGCCCTGTCTTTGGAGAACTTGGTCTTGGCCAAGGTTTAGGTAATTTTACTCCTTAGTAAAGTTGTTGCCATGAAACCCTGGTCTTGCTTTTGGGTGAGAGTGGGGTTCTGATCCTGCATATTATCTTGCAGAGGTCCAGCTGCATCCCCCACATCTTTGGTTAATGTAAAATTTGTGTCTCTGTGTTTTGTGACCAGGGCTGCATAATGTACCCTTATCTTGGGCTGCACAGTCACAAGTGGCTGTAGTAGGGTTGTGAGCCCTGGGAGCAACATTCCTCCTTCCACTTTTCTTGTTTCAATCAGTTTTCTCATTTATTCCATTTGCTACTATCTTAGATAACTCCTTCTTGTGGGACACCAGCTATACCTACAGGTTGCGGTGTTTGTGAACTTTGCACACCCAGTGCGGGGCTGAGGACTCTCTGTGGTGCTGAAATGGGCAGTGCCAGGCACTGCAGTGCCATGTGCTGGATCTAGCGTAAGACCTTGCAGTGAACACACTGTATTGACATAAAAAGTTTTGAAATATGTATAGTCATGATGGAGCTACTTCCTGTTTTTCTTGTGAAGAACCAGATGTACGTGAAGCACCACAAAGTCCAGTCTGCATTTGGGGTGTAATACTAACATACAATTTCTTTCTATTTCTCCTCTTATTGCATAATCCAATCTGTATCATTACGCATGATACTATGATAGTGCAAATGTCATTTTGTTAGACCATCCCCTTAGAGGGAGGAACTCTGTAGACTTTAAAAACAGCAGGTTTGGTGTCGGGGAAGATGAAACAGGAAAACCTTATAAATACGATTGCCTGGCAAAAGATTTTGAGAATATGGAAACTATAAGCAAGATTGAAATGAAAGCTGTCTTTGAGATACCAAACCTTAGTTACTGAACAACATGAAAACAATAGTATAGCCAGCTAAAAGTAATCCCCTCTTGATTGAACAATTCCCACTCCTTGCAGAGAGGTCCAAGGGTCTGAGAAGACTCTACTAGCCTGGCAGAAGGGGTCCACAGAGTAGTTTTTAGGGTTTAAAATGTAACACAGTATGGTAATGTAATGATTCTTGTAGGTTGGATGTAAATGCTATAGGATTTGTATCTTGTATTAGATTGGTTAGTGAAAATTAGAATATTCAGCACAGCAGAAGATTTATTGTATTGTAACGGGAGCCTTGCTCTCTTACTCTCTTACTCTTACTATTGTTTTTACTCTTCTTCTTGCTCTTACCTCTTACTTTTTACTCTTACTCTCTCACCCTTCTTCTTACTCTTGCTCTCTTGCTCTTACAGGTCTGCTCCGAGCTGTGGCTTGCAGCTCCAAGCAGGGCCCTTGCACCCACGCCCTTTGCAATAAACCACAAATTCCAAGACTGGCTTCAGAGATCTCTTGTCTCCATCCATCCCGACCATCCTACCCCACGACGCGCCTACAGTTTGGTCTATCAGCTAGGCAGATAACAAAGCACAGGCCACAAGCAGAAGGAGAAACACTTATCTTATTTAAAATTGAGCCAGAGGAATAGTCTCACAGATGCATGCCAAAATCCTGATTGCTGCTTAACGCTCTGAGTTCACTGGTACAATGGTGGTTGGATGGAGTACCTGACATCTTCTTTTCTTTACATTATGTTACATTGCACAATCTGTTCTTGTTAAGATAATACTTCATTATCTGAGTGGCATTTTTCAAATAATGCTGCAGATGCTACTGGTATATTAAAAAAACACAGGGTCACAACACCCACTCACACAAATAAACATAAACACCTATAAACCTTTCTCAAAGTTGGTACAAAATTATCGGATCATAGCTGGATTTTGGACAACTAACCAGGTAATGTGAAAAAGCTGTCTGTGTGTGTCATCAAGATGAAAAATTGACTTTGTCTAATTAGCACTGAAGAAGAGAAACAAAAATTAGAACCAGAAGCAGCCTTTTTAAAGGGAACTGACAGTCTTTTGGTGTGTACTCAACTCTATGTGAACCCTCACTTAAAGTTTCCTATTTATAGTGGAAAAGTAGGATTTATAGTTTATTTTTAATTATAATTTATGATTTATAATGTCAAATATTAAAGAAATGAGAGTGTTTCTGAACTCTTAATCTTTTTAACCATTACATTGGGAAGTTTTTCTAATATGTGGTATTGACTGATGTTGTTTGCCTATTTGATGATTAGCTTCTGCAATCAATTTGGAGCTAACTTACTGCAAACTGGATTTGAAAGTAGATCAAAGAAGGATTTCAGAATTACTTTATTGTATTTTCTGTCATGCTTGTGCAGTAATCTGAATAAAGAGGATTTCAGAAGATGAGGGTGATTTAAAGTGGATCATTGGTAAGATACTACAAAGTGTTTACATCTAATAGATAGAAATAAGTTGATCTTGCATCTCATTTGGATGCTGAGGAAAATATGTTTTCATTTTAGATTCTACAGGTAACAATAAAATAGAGACCACATTTCACAGTGAGAAAGTGAGACATCTAATTTATCAGATTTTTTTATTTTCTGAAGAGTGGGAGCTAAAAAAAGTTGTGTTATCTGCAAACAAAGGCTGCAGTAGGTACTAAATGATGTCACAAAATCTGAGAAGAGTAGGGGTTTTCCAGATAAAAGTTCCCCTTAGAACAATGCACTGGCTGACTTATACAGATCCTCTTCCTAATGCAGTGCTGACATTGTAATTTCATTATGCACAGACACATTTAACCAATGTACCTACTGCACACAGAAAGTACCACTTTGATTTGCAGCCACATGGAGCTGGTTTGAAAACTTCCTTCTGAGTGACTTGAATAATCTTGAAAGAAAGGGCCGGGGGTGGGAGGGGGGGTGTGGTTCATGCCCTGGTGCACTTAAAAAGAGACCAGCTGTCAATCTAGTATTTGAGGCATGGGCTGTTGCACGCCAGGAGTGTGGTGGAGAGTGATAAACCTGTGTTTGCATTTCAGGTGACACTTCTATATAAAAGAAGCACCTATAAATAGTTTATGGAGGGTTAATTAGTGTTACCAGCATGTTACAGACATAAATAGATAGATACATGCACCCCAACAGAAGGCAGCAGGCAGGGATGAGACACTGTTTTAGACAGCCTGTTCACCTGATGGTCTTGCTCCAGTTGGCTACAACAATTTATTAAAATGCTTATTAATAATGTAGATAGATGTAAGCTAAATTTATATACTCCAGCTGACTACAGCATTACCTACAGAAGTTTGGATCCCTTCAGTGTGAGCTGGGAGTAAAAGTCAGGTCACCTGACAGGGGTGCCAGGGCTGCTGCTGAAAAAACAGAGGGCAAACACAGGTGTCCTGCTGGAGAAATGGGCTGCAAGTGCTCAGGTCCATGAACAGAAATGTCTTCTGGTGCTCTGATCTGTCCCAAGGCTCTGTTGGAACATTGGCTTCTGGTGTCTAGGCTGGTGCAGTATTATGGCTAATAAAAATTCATGGGCAGTTCATGGAGCTATGGCAGCAGGGATTTCAGTCAGTATAGACATATATAGACAATATTCAATACAGACATATTCTCCCTTTCTCTAACCCAGGTGAGCTGTAATGTGATACAACACAGAGAGGGTGATGCACTCACCACCAAACAGCCTCTGTCTGTCTGCTCCTTTGAGGATAAGAGATATGGATGTGAGCTGCCTGAGGGTGAGGATGAGCCTGAATCTAGTTTTTCTAGTGCATGCAAAGACACTTGTAAAAGGCAAGAAGAGCAAAGTCCTACTCAGTTTTCATTAGCTTCGGGAGACATTTCAATTCAGGGTTTAATGTCCTCATCTCTGTGCCTCCACACTAGACAAGACAGGGCTTTCAAAGTATTTTCAGCCACATATTAAAGGGCAAGACACAGCCCTCCCTTGCAACTGGGCTGCTCTGGCTCTCCATCCGACAGTGCCCACAGTACCAGCTCAGCAGTAGTGCTGCTTGGATGAAATCATCTCCCGAGATTAAATCCAGTTTCCTTGGTTTCTAGGTGTATTTATTTCTTACATATCACAGGGTAGGGCTGTTAGCTATAGGGAAAGTGGTGTGTGTGTGTGTGTGTGTGTGTGTGTTTATGGGATAGAGAGGAAAAGGAAATACAGACAGAGGAAAACAGGCTATGGTAGTCTGGATCACTGTCACTCTCACAGAACACAGCAGCTCCTGATTCTCTGGATTTTCCAACTAAACAGGGAGAAATTGGAAAAATATGCTTTTAAATGAATAGGAAATTTTAGTCTTTCACGGTAGTTTTTTTTTTTTTTTCTTTTTGGTTTGGTTTGGTTTTATTTTTTTCCCTGGATATTGCTAAAAATGATTCTGTGATGTCTACCTACATAATTAACCTCTTGCCCATTTCAGTTTTCCTTTTGCAAGACTGCATCTGCTGCTGATACATATGGTTAGGACTAATCCCATTTAAAATGTTATGTTAATTAGAATTTGCCATTGACCTTTCACTTTCACATAGATTGTGGCTTGAAGGAATCTTTCTCACTTATTACATTATAATTCTTCTTTGTGATGGCTGTGTTGCTCCTTTCAACACACCAGCTGAAAAGTTGTCTCTCCTTTCTGTGGGATATACTTTGGTTCCCTGCTCCAAGGGGACCGCCAATCAATCTTCCATTATTTTCTGAGGATTACAGAGAGGATAAAGACAAGATTTTGCTGAGCCTGTGTTTTCTGCAGTACCCTGTTAGAGGCAAATTCGAAGAGTACAAATCCAAATCAAAAACATACCTGGCATCACCTAACTCCCTGACTCTTCTTTTGTGATTCTTCCCCTCCTTCTATCACTGAGGCATTTCTGTGGCTTAGTCAATGGATTTCTTCTTGGAAAAACCTTAAAGCTCCATCTACAGTACATGTTTGGATTTGCAACAGAAATTTACAGTAGGAATTGTACTAAAAAGCCCAATGGCACTGGAAAAATGCACAGGCTGAGGGAAATAAAGAGAAAAATTTAATTGTTGCTATTTCTTTGCTTCAAAAATATAAAGGAGGTGCCAATATTTCAAAGTGAGAATCAGCAGGGAACTTAGCACTCAACACAGTATTAAAAAAACTCACGCGGTGTTGCAGCACAACAAATTAAAAGGCAGGCTATTCACAGAAGCAAGTAAGCTACTGGGGATATCTCTGTAAAATATAAATGTAGTTCAAAAAAGCAAGAGAGACTGCTGCTTAAATAAAGCAGCAGGAATTTTTTGTCTTTCTAATTATACAATAAATTGACAATTGTTGCAGGGAGAGTCTGGTTTTGGGGAGAAACACTGAAGGAGGAAAATACATTTTGAGCTATCAGCCAACCAAAATTCTAGACACAGTTGCTAGGATTCAGATTTTGAACTCATCATCAAGAATGTGACTTAGGAATAAGAACAGTGGTTTACCCAATGAATCCCGGTAACACTGACAAATCATTGCAGATTTTAACGCCACCACTACAGTGATCACAAATTGACCACTCATGTTAAATTCTTTAGAAAGAAGAGAGGCTCTCTTCACAATCACAGCAAGTGTCCTGCCCTACCACACTGTGCTAATTAAGGAAGAGAGCTCTTGTGATAAAATTTTCAAACAAGTTGTGTTGAGCTGATGACAGGCAGCACAGAGCTTTGTCTCTAGCAAAGCGATGCCTATTTAGTTTTGCCAGTGTATGCAACCATCCTGTAAGTGCAGCAACTTTGTGTCTTCAAAGAACAATAAGTAACCGGCATTCATTTGATGGTTAGGCAAACCTTAATTACTTTGTGATTATCAAAACACTAGCTATCCTTAAGAGACCTAAAGGTTGCTCTGGGCAGACTGGCTGCTCAGCAGTAGAGCTAGTACAGACAGTCCAGAGGAAATCATGTAGGAGAACCTATACCTTAAAGGACATAATTCGTATTTCAAGATTACCTCTGTACTTCAAATTTTGCTGAGAATTCTCCTTCAGGTAAGGAACCATTCTACACATGTTCATTGCTATTCTGATTCATGCTTTCATTTAATTTTTAATGGCTAACAAAATAATTTGGCTATCTTACCTGTATTACTGCTGTAAGCCTTAAGAAACTCTGGAACTATTTTAGCTCACATCAACATAAACCTACAGAATTCAACCTTGGCATCTGAGAATTTACAACAAGCAAATCAGCATGAAATGATATTAAAGGAATTAAAGAATTCAGCATACCAACGTATACAAGATTTCCACAAATGTTTGCATTGTGAGACCTTACATTTCCATATTTGCTTGTATCAATACTTTGTATCAAATACATTTGCTTGTTCAGTCTTTTCTTGTATTTAAATCTCAGTGTGTATTATGTAACTGCTTATTAAAAACAAATGTGTGAATTCCATCCTCAAGAGATAAAGTGGTTTAAAGTGTCTTCTATTTTGATCCCACAAAGTTAAATTAGAGACTTCATAACATTTGCAAAGGTATCTAGATGGCTTAGGAATTTACACTTCAGTTATTTAAGAAAAACGTTATTTGGACCTTGGGTATGCATCCTGCACCCTGTGACATTCACAAAAGCACTTTGAAATTTTACCTTATGTCGTTCTGACCCAGGTTTTGGTGAAAGATCTGTGTGGCATTTGTAGTCCACTGAAACAGGTGCCTTGGACATGACTGAAAATAATGCAAAAAATATTGAAAAGCCAAAGACAAAAGCCAGACTTGCACCGTCTCTGCAAAACAAAACCACTATTTCTTGGCCAGCGGACATGTGAGGGTGGAGTATTCAGAAAGTGGAAAATAGAGGAATTCCCAGGGTGGGCTTTTTTGTCACAAACTAGTCTGAGTGGAGGAGCAGGACATTCACTGCGTCAGCCCAGCAGCACCACCTTGTGTGTGTGTGCTCACGTTACTCCGTGGATTACCTGTAAGCACCTAGTGAGGTTTGCAAGTTCTAGCGCACATCCTGCTGGAGTAGCACATGGCACCTTGCATATAAAAAAATATAAAATAAAAATTTGACATATGTCAGTCATAGAGGAACTAAAATGTTTCTCATAGAAAATAATCTTTTTGTGCACACAATATTGATATGTGCATGCTTCACTCCATCTCCAGGACTGTATTAGGGATATTTTCACAGGGTAGCATGCACATCTCTGCAGAGCTCTGTTACATTCTTCCAATGAAAGTTGAAACTATTTTTGGTCAGTCAGTTGTCATCATAAGGTAATTTTGATCATAAATAATTTGTGAACCACTGCATGAAACGTGTTCCAGATTTCAGTACAGCTGGAACAATTTACTCCATGAGTACAGAACTGGTTGTCCATGAAGGTTGGAAGATGTTTCTAAATCATGACATAAAACTGCTCCTTCTTATGTTTTCAGTACTTTTAGGCTTGTCTAGTGCAGCTTACACTCAGTACCTTTAGAGCTGTAATAAGGATGCCATCTGCAGACTGAGGAACTACTTTAAAGCCCTGTAAAATCTCTGTTTTCAGAAACAATCAATCTGAAAATAGAAAAGCCATATATGGACAAGACTGAGAATGCAGAATGTGATGAGAACTCACACACATTCATACTGAGAAACATATTTGTTTCCATTTCTCTAACATGAAATTCATCTGGTTAAAATGTACTCAGTTTGTGTTTTACCCCTCAAGAGGTTTCCACGATCAAGATTCAGACTTGACAGGGACATCCCTGAGTCATCTACAAAAGGCAAGACAGATAACACATTCCTGAGCTTGCATCTAGGGTTTATACCTTACTCTGTAAAAGCTTGTACTTGCTTTGAAGGATAGTAAGGTGACAAGGATGCTTAATGTAAATTGTCTGAAACACTTTGCCAAATATAAATATATACCTTGTAAATGTCGCACCACTTCACTTTGGCACCCAGAACTAATAGTCCTGAACATGTCCTGCATGCCTGCCTTTGTTGCTTGGGGAAGAGGATACTCTGTAAGAAAAAACTGCTTAAACTGTGTTATGAATCAGAAAAGTAGAAAAGGCATGAAAATAAGCCCTGCTCCCTGCAAATCTTCTCTGCAGGAAAATAATTTTGGGTGATATAACTAGAAGAATACATATGTAAAAGATGTGCTCTTAAATAATCAAATAGCCATGATTGGGTTCTCTATAAATCTGGGTAACATAGTACTGGTTTCATTACACTCATCTGCCAAATTTTTGACAGTGCTTCTTGCTGGTAAATCAGTATTTTCTGTTGGGTAACATCCTTTGTTTCTTCACATTCACACTAGAAACAGATAATATCTCCCTGCCTGACAGTATCATTCAGATACTGTACAGAAACAAAATCCTATTTCTAGAGCCCACAACTCTCAAGGGAATTAAGTCACACAAAAGCTGCTTTGTGGCAGTAAATTCCATTCCTCCTTCACACACGTGGAAACAGATCTTGGAGAGACATTCAGAGCACCCAGAGCACAAGGTAGGTTCTGTGGCTCCCAGCACTGTCTGGCAATAATTCTGGATTGATGTCTGTGTTAAGAAAGTTTTGAGCCAAAGTCCTTTACTGTTTTCACAAACATTTACCAGTGTATTCAAATGTTTTATCGAGTGCTAGTATTAAGTTCTTGCTGAGCAGGAGGCTGGCAAATGGCTGTGCCAGGTTGTGCTCTCAGCCCTGCTGCGACTGCAGACGATCACACTGGAGTTAGCTCCAGCATCCTGGAGTGGTGGTAGCCAGGAAACTGCAGTGATGTGGGAAATACTGAGCACACCCTGAGCACACACTTGGGCAGATAGACCATGCTGATGTCTATACAGCAGCACTGATGGCTTTTGCTGACTTTATCTAGCTAATTATTAGCTCTGGCTGCACTCCTTGTAGTCACAGAGCTGACTGCTGAACAGGCATATCTTAGTCAAGAGTTCAGCTTTTACCCAGTGAAAGCTGTAAGTTACTACAGGTTCTTCTGTCAGTAAATTCAAGCCCATTAGACCTAGAAACTCTCCCAAGCTGGTCCATTTTGTCTTTCTGTTATTGAATAAACTCTAATAACATTATCATGGCAAGGAAAATACAACCACTTGCTATTAAAGAAAATGAAATTAAATATACATTAGTCACTGGAGTGATGAACACATGTCTGAAAACAAATATTAGTCCTTTCTAGTGAGAGGAAGGCAGTTATCAGGAATTTACAGAAGACATCTTTCATGTCAGTATAGCTTCCTTTTCTTCTCTAAGCTGCACTGTTGGCTAAAGCTGAAAATGGGTGGTTGTCAGTGACAGAGCTAAATTACTATTCTTTCTGTATTGACCCTGAAGACTTTTGACATGATGGATTAAATCATCAGTGCTGTTCCTCTGATCAAAAATAAACTCAACAGCAGAAACCCTGTGTATTTGTTTCCTGTGTTACCCACACAGGGCCCAGCTCACACTGTTTACTCGTGCCCATTTAAATATTAAAATCACACACTCCTCAGCTGAAGACATGTCTGCCTTCCTGCAGTCTGCACCATACTTTATTTGTGGAAACTGAGCATCTTTATAATGTAAAGTTGTTCAGAATCAGCTACAGAAGACACAAGAGCACTCTGGAGCATGTCCACTCTTCCTGTGCACAGCAAGAAGCCTGCCCAGCAAGCCCTGCTGCATTCCTTGTGTGTGCTCCCTGTGTTGCCTTGGCTGTGGGAGCACCAACCACTACCTCACTGCTTGGCTTGGATTCTAAGAGCTGTCAGATTAAAGGTATTGGTATATCCCACCATGCACGAAGAAACTCAGGAGCACCAACTCCTGCAAGGTTTTATAGCTACTTTTCAGGCTCCACCTGACTGTTTTACAGCAGAAAACATACAGTGCTGTCAAAAATGCTGAAGATTGGCTTTGCTGAATCAGGGAGTCTATAAATGTCCTGTTCTTGAACCCCTAAAACTCCATAGTAGTTGTGATGCTATTGACCAAAATGTGTTTATGACCCTTATTTCACTGATCACTTTCTTTCAGGCAGCATTGCTAAATACAGAACCATTTTATTCTGCAAGAATTGCAATGATAGGTAAACTCTGAAACCATTTCCAAAAGTAGGAAGGTCCAGAAGGCAGTAGCTAGTTAGCCTTTGTGAACACAAAATCACTCCTGACCAACCTGGCAGATTTCTCTGACAAACTGACTAACTTGATGGACAAGAGGAGAACAGTGGATGTTTATCTTGATTTTAGAAGGCTTTTAACACTGCTTCCCATACCATTCTTATGTTGGAAATTAATGAAGTAGAGGCTAGACACATAGGTAAGTGATCTGGACTGAAAACTGGCTGAGCTGTTGAGCTCAGAGGTTTTTGATCAGCAACATGAAATCCAAGCAGTGACCGGTCACTATTGGTGCCTCTCAGGGGTCAGCATTGGGAAAAATACTGTTTAATAACTTCTTTAATGACTTGGATGAAGGGACAGAGTGCATCTCACAAAGTCTGCAGCTGATAAAAAACTGGGAGGAGTGACCATTGCAGCAGATTCAGCCTTGACAGGGCTAGAATGCTGCCCAGTGAGGAATCTCCTGAAGTTCAACAACGGCAAATGGCAGAAAATACCCCAGACACCAGAACATGCTGGGGGCGGATCAGCTGCAGTGCAGCTTTCCAGAAAATGGCTCTGGGGTCCTGGTGGAGGTCATGTTGACCTTGAGCTAACAATGTACACTTGCAATAATTTTTATGTAGAGAGTTACACAACCCAGGACTTCCCTTCCAGAGACCCATCCTGGTATATTAATTTGCCAGAAGAGAGGTAGTCCACTATGTCAAACACACCATGGGTCATGAAATATTTCTTATGCTCGTGGCTGATCATTTGCCTGAAGTGTTCTCCAGTAAGACTGTTGTAGGGAGGAGTATATTACTGTGTAATAAAAAGTAACAGCTTTCTAAAAACAAAAACAAATGCACAACAGCAAATGAAGTTTTGACAAGGGATTTTCTTCCTTCACTAATAATATTTCTTCTTTGAAATAATTTGGAAAATCTTTTCTTCTGTGAATAAAGGAAAATCTTAAGTTGCTTCCAAAATAGCCATTTTTATATGAGACATTTTAAGACATGACCATGTCTTAAATTTTTCCAGTTCCTAAATTTCTGTTCCTTCTCCTCCATTAACTTTTCTATGGCAAATTAGGAATAAGCCTCCTGTGTCATTTCAGAAAAAGAAGAAATTAAAAATCTGATGTTTGGTGCACACTTACAGAAGTGTAATAATTTTAGAAAGACACTCTTCCAGCAACTCTGCCAGTAAGACGTTACACATCCGCTTCACATCTGCTCCAAAGCAGACCTGAGCTCACAGTGAGGGAGCACAGTTCTGGAGGCAGAGCTGTGAATTGCCTTGTTTTTGTAGATTATGCAAGACAACTGTGTTAGTCATACACAGTGGTGGATGAAGGAAGGGAAAGTCTGGAGGAACACTGGAAGCAGCTACGAACTGCCACCAGGACACTTTATCTGCCCACAGTCCTTTGTTTTTCTCTGACTTGAGTTTAGGAACAAAACACAAGATACCATGGGCTAAATCAGTTGTCCTTGCGGCCAAGTGGACCCAGAAGGCACAGACCCAGTAGTACCAGACCCATCTTTGGTAGAGCAAGACAAAAGGTCAGTCTGAACAGAGGGTCTATAGATGATAAATTCTTTTTGTGTGGGTCCCCATTACTCTCATACCTACCTGCCTGTGATACCCTGGAACATTTTTGGTGGGTTTGGATATCTAGATCAGGTAGTTGTGTTGCTTGCTGGATGTGGACCATAAGAGAAGTCAAGAGAGAAACAAGACCTGGTGTCCTGTGAGATGTCTGAGACACCTGCAAAGGCTGGCAGGCTTGTCACAGGACCTAGGAAGACCCACTGTTCCCTAAAAGGGCAGGTGCAGCTCAGCTGGGGTTCTCTAGGATTCCTTAAACAACTGCATCTTACTCCCAGTATTTTTTTCAGAGACAGAGTGCGCTATTGACAATCATAGAGCTGGCTGCAAATTGAAATTTATCTTTCTTTTTTCTCTTCTGTAATGCATCTCCAGCTAGTGCTGTCTCTACAGTTAATATTTAAGTGAGCATTTGTCATCTTCCAGGTCATCTACTTTGGCTTTGGCTTTGGCTCTTCTGTCACTTACTAACTGGTAGCTTTTTCTATTCCCCATCAGCTGGCTGGGGAACTTTTGGGAGAGAGGAGGGAACAGAGGGAAGAGCAAATCTGTGTGTTTATGGTATAAATTGCTATGAATTGTTGGATAAAATAACACTTTGTGACTGCAGAAAGGCCTGCTGTTCACTCACAAGTGCCCCAGGACTGAACACATGGATAATGAGAGCCACTGTGCTGCCAGTCACTCAAATGGCAACGGGGACTTAACATGGGAATTTTAAAATATAATTATAAAAGAGATGCCCCCCATAAAAGGCAATTTGGGAGGCACACAGATGCAGAGCTTTGGCTCTGACAGGCAGAGTGCTCCTCTGCAGCCTCCCCTGCCACACTGTGGTTCAATCAAGCCATTTTCTTCAAGGTGTTAAGAGATTTACTTGTTTTTTTTTGTCAGTTGCACATATTTGGAGAAGACACAGGCAAGCAAGGTACTGTTTTGTGGAGAAGGCAAAAAGTCTCAAAAAGTAACATTTCAATGTCCAAACTATGACTGTAGAAATCAGTGACCTCATGTCATACTTCTTCCCTTCTAGCCATCTCTACTTCAGCTGAAATATATGATTTGCTACCTGTCCTTTTCATTTTCAGGTTCTCTTGTCCTCACCTAAGGAAATGAGAGCACCAGATACCTTTTAATCTCCTTACGTAGTATCTAAAGCCACATTTTGAAGAAAAAGGTCCTATATTGGTTCAAAAATGCTATAATGATTATATTTTAATCTAGAAAATTGCCATCTGTGGCAAACTTGCTCAGTGTTTTGAATCACCAAATGGAAAGTGTCATTAAACAATTTTCCTTACTCTTTGATTTTTTTCAAACAAAATCTTGATTTGAATCTGGATTCATTTTGCATTGACATTTCAAAGTAGAAGATAGAGAGCAGTTTCAGTACTACAGCTATAATTTACTCTGGATGCTGTTACAGATTCTTTGTATCAGAAACTTGGTTTACAGAAAACACTTCAGGGCTTTACATTTGCTGTGCAGTATTCTTGCCTGTGCAAGAGTTACTGATATCCATAAGACTCCTCATAGAGCAGAAATGTGCATTCACAGCACTGCTTGGGAAATCAGTGGCAGACACAGGTCTTGCTCTTCAGCATAAGAAGAGTAAGATTTTGTTTGTTTGTTTCTTCTTCTTTTTTTTTTTTTTTTTGTAATTCAGATCATGTATTGTTTCAAATTTTTCATTTAAGCTGTAGTCAAATCCTCAGGAAAAAAAATCTATTCACAAATCAAATGAAGGGATTTTTCTCTGGGGACTATGCTCAAGTTATGGTAGAACTGAGGAGGAAAATGTATTGATATTTATCTTCTAGAGCCACTCAGTGTTATTGCTGACCTTATCTCTCAGAGATCTGTGCTTTGCAAAACCCCACTGACTACTTTTTTCCTTTGTTGGCATAAAAAAATGCTGCAATGGTTTTTTACTCCCCTGTCATTTGTCACCTCTCACTTCCTTTCCACCCACTGAAATTCATCCTTTCCCTATCTGTCCAAAGCACTAACATGTCTATTCATCTCCTGTCTCAAGGGCACTACATTTTCAAATCAGCCTTCTCTTGCCTTCTTCTAGACCTGGACAAAAATGAATAGCTAAATTTAATAAAAAAAAAAATCTCTGCATTTGTTTCATTCCTCATTTGAATGAATAAAATATGTACAGCTGAACAAAACCACAGAAGTGGCAGGTTAGGCAGGCAAGAGCCCTGTTGCAGCATACCCACCTTCTCAGGGAAAGCTTGGCAGCATTGACGCTCATCCCATAATAATAGAGTTGCTGATTTCCTGGAAAGTGGCTAGAATTTGTGTCTTTGTATGTGACTACCATTCTTTGTCTTCTAATATGTCAGTCTTTCCAAGCTGGATAGAGAAGACTAAGTTAAATGAGATGAATATAGGCCAGACATTAGACAGATGGTTTGGGAAAGAGTCCAGTCTGTTGTGCATTTGAGCAGTTCCTAACAACTTATTTAAGTCATGTGCAAGAGTGGAGCGAGGTTTGTAAGTGCTGTGTTAGCACAGATGACAGGAATACACGCAAGAGCTGACATAAACATCCCACATTTAGGTTTTGAGATCTCTTCTGGGGTATATATGTCACAGTATCTGAGAAGAAATATTCAATTGTGACAATTTCAGAATGTTTTACACAACTGAAATGTGAGATGATCATCCTAATCTCTCATTACATGCTCTTCTTTCCACACCCATGGGCATATTTTACTCCTCACATATGTCTGAATCACATTACTTTGAATACATTTACAATTCATGTATGATGTGATGTGATGTATATACACAAACAAGCTTACTTTCCCTTTCAATATGAGGTTTTAAAACAGGTGGCTTATACTGGAAGCTCAAACATGTTTTTAGTATACTGATCTACACAAGGAGTTCTGCTTATAGAAGATGAGCTAGCGGTTTAGATTTATTTTCCCATTTATCAGGCACATTTTGTAAAGGTCTCTTCAGAAATCCTCTGCAAATGCAGCTGCTTTTTCTAAGATAAAGTGTAACAACTAATTGGATGTCTATAAAAAAGTCTTCTAATGGAGCTGAAACCACAGTGACATGAACCCTGCCTATAAGCAATTAATTGCAAAATAACATGGTAATGGCCCTGTCCAAGACTGCCTGCCAGTAAGTGCTTAAACAAGGGCAATCTGCAACTAATTTTTTCCTGGTCCTAATTTTTTCAACGGTTCCATCACTCAAGACCAGAGTACACTTTTATTTCCACACAAAGTTGGACTTAAAATGCTTTAATGAGGTTGTTGGAAAGAGTCCTACTAATTCAAATGGATTTAGGATCAAGCCTCTTGACCCTGGACCAACAAAGCATTTCTAGGAGACCTTATGTTCAGATACATAAGTTTCTTTGAAGGATTTTTTAGATTTAGGTTTCCAAAGGCTATTTTATAATTGATATTTATTTATGTTACTGCTTCAGAGTTCTTATATAGATACATGTTTCGAATGATGAAGACTGTATCTACAGAACAAAAAGCTCTCACCGAATTGAAATCAAAAGCCAAGAACATATCCCGCTTAAGGACCCTACTGACAACTGAAATTTTTACTCTGTCACATTTTATTCTGCCCATGCACCAAAAGGATCTTGTGTAAGAGAAGACTCCCTCAGACTTTGGAATGGTAGACAACATCTGTAAATCTGTGACAATTCTTCTGTATGGCCATATACCATCGAGCAAACTCACTAAAATGGCTGCCTCTCCCCAGTGTGAAAGTGATGGATTACATTAAAAATCAAGCAAAGAAAATTTAAAATTTATGTGTTCACATTAAACATTTACAAAAATGAACAAAACAGAAGATGTCATAGACCTTAAATCTCCCTGTAGCTTGATACTCCCTAGTTAAGGGTAATTTCAGATTGGTTTCATTTTTTTTTTCAGTAGTTCAGTGGCATCAGACAACACAGAAAAAAAGGGCAGAGCACAAAGACATATCTGCACAGGTCAAAAAGTAAAATTACTAAGGGAGCAGAGATGTTCCTCACTTGTTTTTAGTTTAAACTCATCCTGGGAATCTCAGCTTTGTGTTCAGCCATGACCTGGAAAGCTGAAATCACCCCAAATCCTGAAGGGTGGAAAGATGTGTTAGGTGAGGTACACCATTCAGTGCATTCATGGGGTGCTTGGTAGTTTATCACATAGGATATAATAGCACAGGTTTACATCACTCTTGCTGTTGACATATTGCCTATAAGGCAGTAGCTTCCTGAATCACCTCTCACTGAGAATTGTACGCATCTGTGCTCCCTCTCATTCAGACTTAGGGAAAAACAAATACGGTGAGACTCCACAAAAGGATATTCTTCAACCCAGAAATTACGATGTTCACTCACACATTGATATTTAAGAGTTCTTGACCAACTTCTCCTTCAGGGGTTTGAACACGCACGATGCCCACCTGGCCATCTGACTTTGCTAACCCAGCAGTGAGGCTTTTATCAGCCTGTTTTATTCATCATTGATCGATTCCCATGTTTCAGGGGATTTCAAGAATTTTATATTAAATTGCTATTATATCAGAGAATGTAAGATGCTTTTGCATTTCTTTTATTCTTCAGGTGTCCTTTACATTAATCCCACACTCCAGCCCATGTGGGTTTTTGAAGAAGGTGCAGGTCACAGAGAACTAGCTCCAACTGGTGGCCAGACTCCAAGGAGACATGGAAGACTTGACTATAGTGAGGTATCTGCTACTGAGGGATATTGCACTGGAGTACAGTAGCTAATGCCAACAATTGATCCCTGGCCAATAAAATAAAATGCAGTAACTTTGGCTGGGGAATTCAGGCATACATCATGCTAAGACCTTGATGTATCCCAATGCTTAAGGCATGTGAGAAATTAGTTTAAAACCCCCCTAGCAGAAGAGGAATTCTACCAATTTTACTCAGAAATTCTGTATAAAATTTCTGTTTCGTTGTAAAACAAATACTAGAGGCAATGTAACACTATTATTCTAAGATTCAGTTGCCTCCACATAAGTTTCTGTTGCTACATCAAATGTCCAGTGTTATTCTACATCTTTCCCAGGTGGTATTCCAGAAATGTCTAAGTCAGCCAGAGATTATTTACCAAATTTGTTCCCATGAGGATGTCACAAATATCAATGGACATATAAAATGGTGCTGAAATACTTAAAGACTATCTTCTTATGAGATTAGACTGTTGCAGTTATCTAACAACAGGACAGATTTTAGGCCATGTATTATTCATTGGCATGAGGAAGAAAACAGTCTTTTCCCAAACCGGTTTTGGTAAGTATCACCAGAGCTGGGAGTCAAGAGGATACAAAATCAGAATCATCAGTGCTGCACAGTCTTCTAACGTGTAAATAAAAGCAAGCTAAAACCTGACTCAAAACAATCCCCCAGGAGTAGAAGGTGAAACATACTCTCATTGAGGACTGTGAATTTTAGGCTGTTTCATTCATTTAAGGGCAAATCATACCTGTCTATGCATATGTCACATGCTCAGGCAAGCACCCAGAAACGTACAGTCAGGGAGCTGTAACTGAAGAGGAGGCTAAATTTAAAGTACAGCCTTATTTCCTTCAACAATTCTTTTTTTTCAGAGGCTGATTTCTCTCACTTTCTTGTATTAACTTCTAAGGACAGAGGACCTAATTCTGAGTGTATTAAAGGAGATGTGAATGAGAAATAATTTCACTGGGTTAAATTTTTTTTCACTTACACATCAAAGTCATTTTTTTTATTAAAGTCTTGCTCTTGGGTTCACATTCAATTGAACACATGTAGACTTTGAAACACAGAGAAGCTGGATAAGCCTTTTAAGCAAATCCAGAAATTACTGAAAGGGTAATTAGACTATATCAGGGCTCAAAAAATACTATTTTTTTATATGTGGAGAAATTCTAAATTACTAAAATTAATATAAGATGTTCACAGGGTTCTCTAGTCACAACATAATGAGTCATATGCTCCAGCAACTTGGCTGGTGCGTCTAACTTAACTGCCCCTCATTACTGTGACACTGTTATATCTTATTGTAACATGACATCCAGATTGGCACCAGTGTTTGCTACAGATAAGAATTTCAGCTGATTAGTTAGATACCATTCAAAGAGCATAATTGCTGCTGTAGGGTTACATTAATCTCCACATTTTTGTGTGCATATGAAACATGTCATAACTGTCCTTTTGCTGCTACTGTGTGAAGTGTGTAAGTCATTTCAGTTTAGGGTACACTTTACATGTAGATGGCACCAGATTTAAATGTTTCTGGAATTCCATAGCATTAAAGGAAACATGTTCTCCTGAGTCAATTAATCCTTGAGCTGGACTCTCAGTATCTCCATCACTTTTTGCAAGGTAAGTTAGCCTTTTGAGAAGGGGTTGGAGGGAGGCCCGGGCAGTAGCTTACTACTCCGGATATTTAATATTTCTGTAAAGGGAATTACACTGAAATCCTAAGTGGTAACCAGATGGGGGGAGGATGTAAGAGCAGCCAGAGTTGGGCAGTTCCTCTAGGGGAGGAACAACATGGACAAAGATGCCTGAAAAGGGGCTGATTTAAGCTTTGTCACTAGTAAAGCAGAATGTTGCTGCTTCTAGGATGAGCGATATATTGTTTGATTTTGAGCCAATGCCAAACAGACTCAGACTCAGAGGTTTTGTTGGTTTTGATGCAACAAAAGGTTTCCCTTTCCCTCAGTGTTACTGAGGGATGTTGTTTGCACACTAAGCAACAACTGCAAATAGTTACGTGAACAGCCCCACACGTCATTTCATTCAATAAATAACCCTGTTAATGTCACCCGTGGGCACTGGGCTTTGACTGCCAAAGGGCCTGGCTTTCTTCCCCAAAAAAGAAAGATCACGGAATCTTTGTGTCCAGGAGGTCAAGGCCTACTCACTTGACTTGTGGCAGAATTACAAGCCCTGTGAATAAAACTGCCACTCCGCACATCTATACCAGCTGAGCATTGTGTGAAGACACCCCTTCATGTGACCCTCGGGGGTCTGGCATCAACCTTCACACCCCTGTGGGAACAGCCACAGAGATGATGAGACCTTTTTGCCCCTCCACATCCTATTGAAGGATGAACACAAGCTGCCCTTTTCTACCTGGTGCTTCCTCTGCTGAGGATGTCAAAGGAACTAGGAGGAGGAGAAAGCCCATTCCATGTTTCTTTGTGTCTGCAGCCTACAGCATCCATTCAGAACTAAGCACTTTCTGAAAAGCATGCTGGAGGACTGTTCTTCTTGGTAGGAGCTTTGCGATGAAGGAACAAAATTGTCTTTGGATAGTAAATCAAAGTTGCAGAATTCTTTATTTCTATCCCATTCCTATTCAGTAACTTCCACTTTGGTTTTCAGAGTGCCATCAGCTTTGTGCTATTTGTGTCCTCCTTTCTCTTCTTCCTCACTTTGCCTGCTCGGTTTCTTACATAGTGTTGATCATTACCTGTGGCAGCTCCCAGACAAAGACACTGCACTGTTTATTTGCCCAACCCATGTGCTAAAACAAGCCTTAGTTAAGTTATGAAGGCTGGTTGAGAAATGTCTTTGTAAGATCTTGCTCCACTTGGTTTTCAGCCCCATCAGAGCTTTACCTAAAAGGGCAGGAATGTTTCTCCTTGCTGGAAACTGGAATTCCAGACCATTGCTGTGTGTGCCACGGATCCCAGAGGGGAATTACCAAGGCTCCCGGGATGCTGCTTCTGCCGTGCCTCCCAAGGGAGCTGTGCAGGTGCCAAGGTCCTGAAGCTGTGTGGGCTCCTGCAGCAGACAGCAAAGGCCTCTTTGCTGGACATTTCTGAGCACACTCCCAGCTTGAAGCAAGGGGAGAAGAAAAGGGAAGTGAGGAGCTCACAGAATCATGGCATGCTTGTGGCTGGAAGGGTCCCTGCCCAGATGCCACCATCCCATTATGGAGAGATGCCTCTGCCCAAACAAAGGTGCAAATGCGATCACATGAGGAAAACACAGAGATTTTATTTAACATGGGTTAAATTTAACAAGAGAGGAGTGGTAGAGAGATAGAAAGAAGTGGGAAAGAGGTCTCAGAGAGAGAGTGAGCAGAAGAGAATCAGTAGGAATTAGATGATCTTAAAGGCCCTTCCCTTCATTCTGTGATTTTGGAAAATATGCAGATATTTATTTTAATTTGATATTATTATAAGTACTACTACAATTTAATATTTTTATTATTATTATTTTAATTTTTATTTGTAACTGCTATTTCTTCTTCTGCATCCTAGTCATTCTTATTCTTATCTTCTGTTTTTCTTATTCTAATTCTTATTACTATTTACTACTACTATTATTTCTTCTTCTTCTTCTTCTTCCTCCTCTTCTTCCTCATCTTCTTCCTCTTCATTTTTCTCTCCTTCTTCTAATGCTTGTTCAACTTAATGCCCTATTTCTTCTTAATATTGTTTACTGTTATTATTTCTTACTTTTCATTACCTTCTTATTCCTCTTCCTCCTCTTCTTCCTCCTCTTCTTCTAATTCTTACAAAACTTAATGAACTTCTCCTTCTTAATATTGTTTACTACTGTTGTTTCTTCTTCTACATCACCTTCTTCTTTACTACTACTACTACTATTTCTTCTACTTTATCTTCTTGTTCATATTTTTGGTTTTATTATTATAACTTATTGTTATTATTTTTCTTCTTCTTATAATTATTTACTTCTACTATTTATTCTTATTCTTATTCTTATTCTTATTCTTATTCTTATTCTTATTCTTATTCTTATTCTTATTCCAGTGCTGGCAGCGGGCACTAATCCTTGGGCAGTGGCACCAGGCAAGACCAAGGGCAGCAGAAGAGGATGCACAGCACCCACAGCTCCTGACGTGGGACAGGTGCTTCTTGTGGGGACCCTTGGCTCCCAGCTGGGGAGATGCGAGGCTGGAGCAGCTATGTGGGGCAGGGACTGGGTTGTGGGGTGGCCAGGCACTGAATGGCATTTGGGGGCATGGCTCAGATGCCAGGTGCTCAACCCAGGCCTCCCGAGGGACAGGAACTGGGAGCCCACCCTCTGCAAAGCATGCCAGTCTTTGTTCCCTGTCTTCTTTTACAGACAGATCAAGGACACTCAGGTCGTGCCCGTCATCCTTCTCCTGCAGCAAGGCCTTGAACTCTCTGGGCACTCGCAAGTTCCCAGTTGCTCTGAGCGAGCTCGCTGTCACTGTCATCTTCCCAGCTGGACTGGATGGACCATCTCTTATCCTTCCCTTGGGAGAACTCCTGGCCAACAGAGCCTTCCTCTTCAGAAAGCTCTTGACCAATAGATTCTGAACCCAGTCAGAGGGTTCTTTGTAGTATTCAACTTCTCAAAGGGAATACAGATCTACCTCACTGTTTTCATCCCAATAAGAAAGTTGTTGGTCTTCTAGCCAGCTGGGCAAGGGACTAAGGTTTAATTCAATTTTCAGACTTATTTTTATCTATTCAGTATCATCCTTATTATGGCTGTTTTTATCTATTCAGTGCCCTCCTTTCCATGGCTGGCCCAGGATGTCTCTGCAGCATCACTGTTCACTTGTTTTTAGAGTCCTTATGTGTATCTGCATAAATATTTCAAGGGCATTCACTCCCAGCAGAGACTAGTGGACTAGACTCATTTGTCAGATACATTACACATCAATAAATGCTGAAAAACCCAATTTAACATTATTTTGGCTGATCCTTAAAAGAAGACTGCCTCTGCTTTATGAGAGATGAAAAGGGAATTATCTGAAATAAATGACTTGCAGGAAAAAGTTCAGAATAGATCAGACCACTTGTGGCAGTTATCATCCTGAGGGATGTCTGTCAATTGTCTATAGATGATGTGCTTTTAGAAAGAAAAAAATATTTGGCACTAGGACTCAAGTTACAGGCTCTAAGCTGAAAAAAGTCCAATAGCACAAAAAAAAAATTAAGGAAAAGCTGTGAATTAATTGCAGCAAGAAAAGCAGGCTATAGACATAAATATTTCCCTCTTACTAATATGTTACAGAATAGAGTAATGGAAGACTTCAGATAAAGTTGTGGAAGAGATTGTATTTTTATCGTGTGTTTGTGCAGAATTGGCACAATAGGGTTTCATCCATGCTATATACCCAGAGAATGCATTTAGAATCATCTTCTAGGAAGTCCTATAGGATCCTAGTCCTCTGATTTTCCAGGTCAAGGAACTGGCAGAAGTAATGTTAACATTCTTCTGTCCTGTTTGCCAGGGCTACTTTTTCCTGTAAATATAGGTGCAAGGAGGAGAGGGTTGTAGAACAAAGATAAATAGGATCTGAATGAGCCCTAGACATGTCTTTGCATCATGGATTAATCCTAATGTACACACAGCTGTACAGAAATACAGACCTCCAGTGCTTATGGAGTTAGAAAAGCATGAGTTTCCAAGGCCTGTACTGAACAGGCATTAAATGGTGAAAAATTTAGTAATACAAAAAAAGCTACTCCAAAATTTCAAGAAATACCAATCCATAGAAGAGGACAGAAGGTTGGGCTTGCACTTTGGCAGGGCTTGTAAACTACATTGAGAGATATGATACAGATAGGATATGTGTATTGCTACAGCAACATAGGGCAAGTAAATCCTGTGTCCTGTGACTTTGAATACACAGCTCCTGTAGACTGAAGGCAAACATCTCAGATGGAGATCTTTCTCAGGAATCTAGAGAGGCAGGGCTTGGAAGAAACTTCTCTGGCATAGGTACAAAACTCTGTTAGACGAATCACTCAGTGGTATATTATCATATACAGGGCAGTAGTGGCCTATCTTGTTTTGGACCTGGTACCTTTTAATATTTTGAATAATGGCCTGAAAGGTGAAGGATAATATGCTTATTAAATCTACGGATTGTAGTAATTTGTGAGGTATGGGACATCTAGGGAAGGGCAGGACAGACACCAATGAATTTTATTCTTTATCCCAGCAGTTCTGCACCACACAGGGCTGTCATCATGTGTGTGTGGAGACCCTCAGGCAGGTTTCATCCAGTCACCAGCAACAGCAGTGGCAGCGGTCAGTGGAGCTGCTGGGTGCTGACATGGTCATGACTGCTACAGCCCCTGGTACCCTGGTAAGCCATGGAGATTTGCGAGGCAATGGGCACAGAGACAGTGTGTGCACTTCAGGTCACCACAGAAAAAACTTGGTCATCTAAAAGAGATCTGGCAATTTACAGTGTGGAAATAAATCACAAACTGAGATGTGCATACAAAGGCTGCTAGCTCAGACATGACCTGCAAGGGCTTCCACAGCATTCCAGTACATCTTTTATTTTTTATTGTTTAACTCACTAAGCTGTACTGTGATTCACTCCAAGAACAATGGCAAAAGCATGAGTTTAATGAACCTATGTGAGTTCTCTCTTATTTTTATGTTTCCTCGAAATGTCTGGAAAGCAATGAAATTGATGCTTTAATATGTATGGAAATTTATGAAAACAACAAGATTTCATTTCCTAATATAATTGCTGAATTGATTTGAATATGCAGTGAACTGCTCTGATTTTCTTAGTGGCAATAATAAAGCAGTGTCTGCAGTAATTTAGCAGGTGTTCACAGCTATTCTGAGTGTATGTAAAAGGTCACCACTTTGATTTAAAAGGTTCATTCAAACTCTTCTTTCACTTTGCAGAAGTCTAACAGAAGATGAAAGGTTCAAGGTAATGAGAACAAAGCGCATTTGAAACAAGGATATAATTTTTCCCCAGAAGGTCTGAGGGGCTTTTTTCATATCTTCAGGACATTCTGATAAGAGTTGTTTTGTTCTTGCCTTTTTCCCCCTAATATCTTGCTCTGCCTATCTTGAAAAATTAGGTTTACATTTACAGTTCTAGTATTTCTCAGGTGTATTCTAGTTAAGTCTTTTTTTTTTTGAGAGAGAGAGAAAAGACATTAACTTCAGCATGAAACACTTATTTCCCATTCTTTCATTCCCCTTCTAAATAATTCTAAATGAAGAGCTATGTCAGATTGATAAATATAGGTGAATGAAGTCGTTAAGCTCCACATTTCTTGCAAGATTAAGACATACTTTTTTGCATACTTTACAACATGAAGCTGAGGGCACCATTTACGATAATACAAAGGGTCATTCTGAAGGTGAATGAGAGGTTTGTTACTGACACTGCTCCACAGATTTGTCTGGTGTTTCTCTCTGGTGAAAAGTTAAAATCCTTGTGGTGAGAGCTGTGTGAAATGCTTCTGGCAAGTCTCACCTTGCGGTTAAAGATTTTGTGACTTTTTAAAATCTTATCCTGTGGTTTTCAAAGCAGAGAGGACTCCTCGCACAAGTGATAGGCAGGAAGCTTTTCAACAGCCTTCTCCCTCATCACAGCAGAAACATAAGCTATTTTATCTGTATTTCCATTCTTGCAGGATAGAAAGTGGGAAATACTGTCAGAGAAATATGTGATATGAGCTAGAAACTATAAAAGAAGAGGAGCAATTACTAAGAAATCCTCAGAGGTATGGGTTTCTTTAGAAAAGGAAAGATTTTGTTTAAGAATACAGACAGTTTTTAAGATTCATCAAATTGGTTTCTGGACCTCCTAAAAGCTTTATTTTATGACACAGGAAGAGACTCTTAGGCCCAGACTGTATTTAGTTTCCTACTTTCTTATTCCTTAAGAGCACCTGAAAATCAAAGGAGCCTTTGGAAGGGGCATTTACTCTTTGTGCTCAATTTTTCACCTATACCAGACTGGGAGCAGCTAATCCTGCCAGCTTCCACAGGAATGTTGTGCAGTTAATGCCTTGCATTTCCATGAAGTGCTTTTGTATGACAATGAGAATTAATACAGGTAGGCAGAGAAAAAACACTGGAGTCACTTCAGTCCATCAGCTTCTAAATATGTCCTAGAGATCTTATTGCTGTGTACACTAAAGCTTTAGCAGTAAAATCTCCCTTTGTTTGCTGAGCACTATACACGTGACAGAGAGGAGAGTTCATGAAGTTCACTTTTCAAACACACAATTTGTTCTACTGAGTCTCTAATAATTTGCCTTATGAAACCTGCTGGGGGTTTCTCATTTTAAGAGTTAAATTGATTCAGTCAAGTTAAAGGGAATAATGTATTTACTTCTGTTCCAAACCCATTTTTTACTCCATTTTCTTTCTATCAAGGCAGTGCACTGCAGTCCTATTTAATAATTTTACAGGGAATCATCCTGTTCTGCTTTCTGTCTTCTGTTTTGCCAGCCTTTCAGGAATAAATAGTGTAGAAAAGCGCATGCCAGGTGGTCACCGTGAAGAAAATCACACAGAGAAACTAACTGTGCACTGTGTTTGTGGTTTAAAGAAGCACAGATGTGAGATTTCTGGGACAGCACACAAGGCAAAATAGCAACATGGGGCAAGAGATGGAAATTCAGGACTGGAATAGGATGCCTAAATCCTTCATATGGCCAGAGATCTTGGGTAAAACTCAGTTGTCACATAAATAATGGACTTTGAAGGAACAATCTATATCTGCTGATGGGCAAAATGGCTCCTATCAATAGTAGTTGGATCTGGGTATATGAGTTTCATTCACAACACCCTGAGTCCCCGATACCTTCTTTTGGAGTTACAAGTGAGACCACAGAACTTGTGCAGACTGAACTCTTAGAGGCATTGTTGCTGATGGAAAATTTAGTGAAATGTTGTTTGCTTCACAATTTGGCTAGATTAACTGCAGAAAAAGAGTGCACACTGAAAAGGCTTTTCGAAGTTGCATGACTACATTTTTACGTGGACCTTTAGTTCTCAAAATTAACTTGCAATTATTTTAGTTCACATGGGAGTTACAGATTTACAGTTCCTCACATCACATCACATCACATCATTGTTGGCTTCTCTGAGGACTGCAAACACTTTGTCAATAATGAAGAATATAATTGCAGGAAGAGGAAAGATTTCTGAAACTAGTGGGGTAGCTTACTGTTTTTTCCCCAGCCTTCTTTGCTTTGAAAATGCAAACATAATACCACAAGACCAGACATTGCCTTGAAACTAGCCTGTCATTTTCAGCTTTTAGCAAGGTGAGTAGGTTGCAGAGTCACAGGCTGCTTTTCTTTCTGTCTTTAGCTGAGCAGGAGATATGGTCTGTGTTTCTTAGCTTCAGGCCTGGCACATTGTGCTGGAGCTTCTAAAATGATGTAGTTTTATAGGCATTTTGAGACTAACACTTTCCCTTCACTTTATTAAATCCTGTGATGCTACTAAGTCAGTGATAATCTTTATTCCCAAAAGTAATACCTTTGCAACTGAAATTTATTTGAACATTTGGAATCACCTCCATATTCAGCGGAACTTGGTTCCACTGATCTTCAAATTATGGAAATAGCCTTCATGTGAGGTGTTTCATTGGTTTGCAAGCCATTTTTGCACTGTAAACTTTTGTGTCATCAGGCAGCTTTCTGAAGCATTTTTATCTTGCCAGAAACATCAGTTTTTGTCTATAAAAATAAACCTATTGCTGCACTGAAATATAGGGCACAGAGCAAATGATCTTCCTTCTGATATGTCTCTTTATATAACCAGTGTTGTCATGACAACTGCAGAACAGAGATGCGTTTTCAGTAGCAGATGCATGACTAAGGGCCTTTGTCTTACTGATGAACATGTCTGCAATTCTCAGCCTCTCAGCAATACAAAACACAAATAACCATCCCACACAATTTGTTCCTACTCACAGAACTTTCTGTGTAAATGGTACGTAACTTCTAAACACAGAAAACTTTTGATTCTGCCAGCACTTTGCACTTTGGAGCCAAAGCAGCTTTGCAGACCATATGTGGGTGCAGGAATGGCAATTGAGGAGCAGAGGAGCTGCCCACAACTTTCTCCCTTCTGTAATAAAGCAGGTATCCCCATGCTACTGTGATGTCCTGCTTTAGTGGACAGTAGAGTGCTTTGACAAAGAACTGAGTGAAATGGTGTGTTTGTAAGATCATGAGTTAGTTACAATTCAGATTTATGGTGGACTCACATTACTAGCCACCACTCTGGCTGGTTTTCACAAAGTCCCGCTGATACAGATTCATAAAATAGCTTGGGTTGCAGAGACCTTAAAGATCATCTCGTTCAAACTCTCCTGACATCCCAGTCAACATAAGGACAAGCAACATATACATTGGATACAATTTAAAAGGCTAGGCAACGCCTGGGTCAGAGGCAAAATAGGAAATATCACTGCACATTACCAAGAAAATAATATTAAATACCTCAAAACAGGACCAAAAAAAAGCTCTTTGGGAGCTTTGTCTAATCTACCACTGATTATGTAAAAAAACACAGAAGCACAAAAGCATGGACAATGAAGTTGAGTAACTGTTTTTTTCTTTTTTATTTTGTAATTATTATTTTATTTTGTATTTTTCTTTTACTTTAAATTTTATTTTGTAATTTTTATTTTGTAATTTCTTTTATTTTGTAATTATTTTATTAATTATTTTGTGGTGCAGTGCAACATCCAGCTCCATCATTCACCACCAAGAAACTGAGCCTGAAATAGAGAAATAGTCTTCTATAATATTCACTGTGCAATCAAGGGAACTTAAACAGCCAGAGTGTATTAAGACCATCTCTTATTACAGGGTTTGTTGGCACTAAGTTTCCACCAAAGGAGCTCTAAGTATTCTGTGGTGTGTGGCCTGTTGTAGTAGTGCTCTCAGTTCCTGCGTTATAGGGCAAAAACACTAGCTCAGAAATTAATACCAGTCAAATACCCCACAAAGCCATTTCCTGTTTCACTGTTTCCTGCTAACATGTGCAATATTGCAATATAACACTGGTGGTTCCTGTCCTAGAATCCTTTTGAGTAGCAGTCTAGGAACTTTTAAAACACCTAGCCACTGCTGACCCTCACCTGTCACTGCTTGTGACTTCACTGTGGTTGTGTTAGTTTGAACATTTTGCTGTTTCATATTTCCTTGCTGTTGGTTTTCAGGCAGTAACTGCGAACTTGGGATTGCTGCAACATATTTCATATGAGTTGACCAATTCAGCTTTTGATCTTAGCAAGCACAGGTGCCTGCATGTTAGTTTCCTTTAACAATCAACAGAGAGAAAATTGGCATCTCTTGCTCTCCACAGACTGTGAAGCGAGCTAAGCTATGTGTATCTCTGCCCTGCCCAAGTAAGTACTGTATCTTGTATCAGAATGAGTTCTGCTTTTTATGAATTCTTCCTATGAACATTTCTGGCTGGAAAGCATTAGCTTAAATCATTACATGAAGCACAGAGCTGGAGTAAGCGTGCTAGGAACCAGAACCTTTCTGGGTTTATCTGGCTGTGAGGCCCACACAAGGACAAGCTTTCATGAAAACTCATAAGGATGATACCTGAAGCACCAAAATCGGGAGCAGAGATGCTTTTATTCTAAGTAGAGTTGTAGTTTTCCCCATTTTACACAGATTTAATGAATCCTGAACTTTGTGTGAACCCTGCAGGTACAAGCGCCAATCACAGCTTGGAGGATCCCATGGCATCTTAGAATATTATACCTGGCAGGATGGAATAGCTGTGAGATAATTTATGTTATCATGTTGACTTATTTACCTGTCAAACACTGAAAGGAAATATTTATAAGTTTAGATATTTTAAAAAAAACCCTCAAGTATCCCTCTTAAAAATGTACACAAATGAAGATACATACTTCAGATATACTGACTGGGAGCACTGCAAAGAAATAAAACATCTGCCCACTCCAGGAAAGAAGCAGCAAACTTTTCAGGGTTTGAAAAGCCCCAGATTAAGGATAAACATGTCAAATGTGTGGTCTTTAAAAATGAAAAAAAAAAAAAAAAAAAGGAATTAACTCACTTTTCCCCATTTTTCTGACTGAGCTGGCAAAGCCTCTAACAGGAGATAAAATGCTGGACAGAGTCCGAGGAGCCACTGGATAGCTTTTTTACTCAGGCTCAGGCAGCAATTTCTTAAGAAGTCCTTTGCCTTTTGTGCATTACTTGGAGTTGTTTCCCCTTGTTGATCAACCACCGCCACCTTTGATACTTCACTAATACCCTGCTGGGGGAACCATGTACCAGACAGATTCCAAATGTGAAGGAATCCAGGTGGCTACAATCAGATGCAACAGAAGCTTATGGCCACCCTGTGGTGTTGAAATGTAATTAAAAGGGCTCCTCCCCTGCTATCTGTTTTCAAGTTTCTGTTGGGAGAACAAGGGGCAGGGAACCATGCTGCGTCAGGATGCTGTGATCACTCCTTTTGCTCCATGCTGCTTGACATGACAGAAGGCAGACAATCACAAGTCAGCAGGGCACTGAAAAGCTCCTGTGACTGTTTATTGTTTGTATTATTTGTTGGAATAAGGACAAATGTGGACCCTTTGATCCACCCTGTCACCATGGGAAAAAAATAAAAGGGGAATGTATCATTCTGGAAATCATTCTGTTTTGCTTTTACCCCTCACAAATGATAAAATCGTCAAACCCTGCTGCCCAGGACCTGTCTGGGAGAGATATAAAAGTTCCTTCCAAAGAATTGGCTATAATTCAATATTTTCCTTATTTTATGTAGCTCTTGGATTAGAAACATCAAAATCTATGGGCACGGGACCTCATGTGCAGTTGGAATTACAGGTATTGCTTGTGCAGTGTGATTCACACAGAAAAAGACATTCCAGTGTTCCAAAACTGCCAATAGGCAATTAACAGGACAAATTATGTATAAGTAGAACCAGTCATGCTGAAATCTGCTCTTACATGTCTTATTATCTCCCTCCCCTCACGACCATCTTCTCTTCCTCAATTTTAATAAGAATCCCATTTCTGCTTTGAGAAAGACTCAATTCTACCATCTTTCCTCTCACTGAATTGGCTGGGGTTTCTTTGTAAGCTTATGAACAAGAACTCTAAAATTCTCTGACATTTCTGATAAATGACACTGCTGCTTCTCATCAGATGAGCCTTAGGAGGTCAGTTACATGTGGGGAGCTCAGTTGAGGAGTGTTTTCTGCCTTAATGGAAAACAGCTGCAGAGGAAAACCTGCCAAGGCTGAGTAGAATATCAGCAAATTTGCACTATATAGGGTAATTACTCACTTCTGGGGAAAGACAACAAATAGAAAACCCCTTCCTTAAATGCCTCCAGGGCCTCAAAGAAAATTATGTAAACTCAAAAACTGATGACTGGAGATTCCAATACAAACCTCTTCTTGCAAGAGCTCAGTAGGGAAAAGAAAAAATAGTTTCTCAGGTGTGAGGCTGTGTGATATGTGAGAATATTTATCTATACCATGGAAATACATGCCAGGTGTGAACTCTCCCAACAAGCCCCACACTGATTATGGCAGCTCTGTTACTGAAGCATTAACCTCAAGCAGGGAAGCAGCAGGAAATACATGGTTGTTATGTGATCAAAACTTAATCAGCTATGGCTATCACTTGGTGCTCATCTGCCTGTGTCTGTGAATGTGTTTGTGCCAGCTGCAGCAGTCCTGGAGGAACCCAGTAGTGGGAGTCACTCCGGTGGGTTTGGCCAGTGCTTCTGGCCAAAGTGAAAGATGTGGAGAGCTGGCGACAGTGGGGAATATCAGCTGGAGCAGCAAACTACACCTGTGAGCAATGCAGACACACCATTTGAGGCAACAACAGAGTGAAGGAAAACTTACTGGAACAAAGCCAGAGCAGAGTCACTAAGCTGATCACAAGTTTGAAACAGCTCTCCTACAAAAACTTGGCTGAGAGAGTTGGGGCTGTTCAGCCTGGAGAAGAGAAGGCTTTGGGGACGTCTTATAGCACTTTTCAATACCTAAACAAGTTTACAAGGAGGCTCAAGAGGGACTTTTCACAAGGGCCTGTAGTGCTAGGATGGGGGCAGGGGGATTGGCTATAAACTGAAGGAGGGTAGTTTAGATTAGATGTTAGGAAGAAATTCTTTGTTATGAAGGTGGTGAGGCAGGAACACATTGCCCTGAGAGATTGTGGAGTTCTCCCCTCAGAGCTCTTCAAGACAGGTTGAATGGGGCTCTGAGTAACCTGATCTATAGGAAGTTCTCAGCCCATGGCAGGGATGTTGAAACTAGATGATCTTTAAGGTCCCTTCCAACCCAAACCACTCTATGATTCAACAATTCTATGAAAAGTCTCTCACCTTCATTTATTAGAAGATTTTTACAATTCTCAGTATGTGAAGCAGATTGTCTTACTCACTAGCTATCCCTTGGCTAAAGATACATATAAGGACTTTCTTCACTTAAAAGTAATGTCCTGACTCAATGAACATGTGTCATATGATCGTGTACTCCTGCCCTGAGACTGGCAGCTCTCCCAGTGATGCCTTGCCCACTCTGAGCAGCTAAACAGGGTGAGCCTGGGGGAAGAACGACCCCCTCAATGCACCCTGCAGCTGATATAGAATTCCCTTTGTTCTCAGCATTGTATCTCAGGGTTGTTCCACAAGCAACAAAACCCCCCACATTTGAAGGACTTTTCTTACTTTATTCTTCTTTAAGCATGGAGGAACTGTGTAACTGGAGAAACAGTCAATAATAAACTCTTCTCACTGTCTGCCAAGAGAAATGTCAGTGAGAGACAATTTTCTTCATTGTGTGAAGATTGTTGGTGTCATCCACCCAAACTTGTCACACCAGCAGCAATACCCTAAAACATTTAGAACTTCTAGTGCTGTAAGAATTGCAGTGAACCTACAACAAAAGTCAATTGTATGAAATACGTGCCACTGTGACACATAAGATAGCACCACGAGCATCATGGCTAGTGCCAAACACCAGCACAACCCCTGACTGGGAACAGCTGACTTGTAATTTTTAGGGCTAAAGCCAAAATATTACTTTACAATAATTTCTCAAGATAAAACATGAAGTCAAGTCCGGACAATTATGGCCTTAGGACAGGTTGTTTAAAAGTATCAGAAACATAATGCAAAACCGCTTACATTTGTTCCAGTGAAAATGATAACATTTTGCAAATTCGTCTATAACACCTGGAGTTTTGATTAAGAAAATTCAGATACATCAGTACTTGCAACCTTCTGCTTCATTTGCCTCATACCTCTTACAAATTGTTAATAGCTACCCTTGTCTGGTAACAGTATCTCATAACCTGGGTAGTCTGTATTGGCCTATAGGTTCCTCAGTGCAAAAGAACAATGTTCAGAGAGAAACTGTCTGCAAGCTTACTTATTTTCATACATTATCTTCTAGCTGTTTCAAATTCATAAGATATCATCTGAAAGAGAACTCAGTTTGTTTCCTGTTGAGCAAATGTCTGTTGCCAGACCTATTGCCATGGAATTTGGTCCCATTCATTTGAAATAGAAGCCTTCTCTGCAACTGGCAAAGGAGTTTCTGAAAACTGATTTGATTCAGTTAATGAAAGTTCTTAAACTAATTTTGAGCAAGTAGATAAATATTTTATATTGTTGTATGGATGGGTCACTGTGCTGGTTTTGCCTTGAGGGCACCTGGGGAGAGGCATACTAGAAAATTCTTCTCCATGACAACTTCCTTTGAGGATTGATGGGACCAGTTGGAGGCTGGTTTAGTTGTTGTCAGCCTGAGAAATCAATTGGAAAAGTCGGCTCGCTCCGTGAATCACATTTGAAGCAAGTAAAGCAAGAGAAAGCTCTCGTTCATTTCCATCCTCTCACAAGGTAACACCGACCTGGCCTGGGTCCCTCTCATGGGCTGGGCTCGGGAGGCTGCCGGGCCCCGTTTCCAACCAGCCGGGCCCGGTTCGGGAGAGCCCCCAGGGCTTTGTGTGCTGGGCAGGGCAGAGGGAGAACCCCCGGGCTGCGGCTGGAGCTGGGGGCGGGCAGCGCCGGGGGAAAGCCATGGACACACGGCCTTGGCACCCATTTCTCCTCTGCGTGCACTTTGCAGTTCTCGTCCTGCCCCTCCAGCGTGGTCTGGGCACCCTGAGATCCTGACACAGCTCCGGCATGGCCTGGCACAGCCCCTGCAACTTCTGGGGGAGATTTTAATTTTTTTTCCAATGCTCAGACAAGGCTTACAGACTTTCCATCCTTCCTTTGGTGAGAAGAAGAAGAACAGAAAGGATACACCAAAGTCAATGAAGCAAAAGCTAAGTTTCTAGATGGAAGGAGAATGAGGAGACACCATGAAGGTTGGCTGAAATATCTTTTTTGTAAGTTATAGGAGTGGACTGTACTACTACTGTACTACACTAAAAAAATTCCTTTAAACCATGGAAAAAGACATGGGGGGGGGGGGGCAAGGTGTGGTGTGAGGTGTTTGGAAGATCCTTTGCCCCGAGGGCAAAAGGGGGATCTCTGTTCCTGGGAATAAAGTACGAACAGAGAGAAGAAAGCTAAAGAAAACTTTTGCCTTTGAGTAGCTCATCCTTAAAAGTAATACCCCATGACTTTGACATGGCCCACAAGCACAGCTCTGGGAAGGCTGTGAACTGGGAGGAGTTTCATGATGGCAGATCCTGGGCAGCTCTTATTAATGAAATAAGTGGAGTTAGGAGAGAGCTGGGGTTTTTTTCCTCTCTTAAAAAGATCCCTATAGCTGAACAAAAAGAAACTCCTCTCCCTAAAGTGAACTGGAAAAGATTATTTAAGTAAGAAATTGACTGAAGTATCTCTGTCTGTTGTTAAAGTGTGAAAAGGGGAAGGAGAGAGTAGTCTGAAGATCTATTCAGAATTTATTATTATTATTCTTTGTGTTATTAATAAAGTTTTCCTTTATCCCCTGTTAAGTTTTAAGCCTGCTCTGGTTTTGCTCTTAATTCTATTTCACAACAAAAGGTAAATATATTAAAATTGGCAAACCCAAACTAAAACAGTCACCTCCTCTTGACAAGTGTTTTGTTTTCCCACTACTGTTAGCTTTTAATATTCAGCAGACATTCAGGCCAGCTTTGTTGATGTCTCACAGGAAGAAAAATCAGCAATGTATTCAAGTATATTCCAAGTGCAGTTTTGTTTTATTACTTACATACACCAGTCCTGAAATGAGGGATGTTCAAGAGGTCCTTCCTGAACTTAGCTCTCACTCTAAAATGACCACAGGACAGAGATCCAACTCTCTGCATCCTCATTATCCTAGAACAGCCACAGTCTCTATATAGGAAATTGCTTTTAAAAAAATCCAGGACCTAAGGTACCAACACTGTCTAACACATCTTTCTCCCTAGACTAAGAAATTTGTAAAACCATGGTTGGCAGTACTATCCGGTGTTGCAGGCTATAATTAAGTGCTTAAAACCATGCCTCTGGTCTGTTGTGATTGTTTTCAGAATCACCAAACAGCAAGTTTGTGGGACTGACATTTGTGCAAAGAAATTTCTGTTCTCTCTTTTAGAAACTGATTTTGAAAGGATTTAGTTTTGCAGAGGTGACAAACTTCTTTCTCCCCTTATTTCTTCCTCTACAATTTGATGCTGCTAATTGAGATTTGTCAGAAAAGGCAATGTGCTTATTTATATAAAGGCTAGATAATAGGTACCAGAGGTACAACTTTCTTCTCAGAAATGAGAGATGACTATTTGTTCTGTGTCCTTTGGATGTCATTACTCAGCATTAAGATGTGGTGCAGCAGATGCTGAGTGTGCAGCAGCACTTTTGGGCACACAACTCTGCAAACTGACTGTAATCTCCTACTCGAAGCTACTTCACATCTCCTCTGACAAACTGACAGAGAAGTGAATGAGAAAAGAAGCCAATCATTTGGGATCTAGGGTACAGAGCTGAAGTGAGCTCTTGAATAGTCTGCATATTCTCTTTGTGCTTTCAAGTGGTATTTAAACAGAAGAAGGGCCAGGTAATGCTGGAGGACAATGCTCCAAAGTGCATGAACAGGCTGATATACAGTGGTCAAAGATTTCCTGCTGACTCTGCAGTCCAAAGGAGAATACAGTGCCTGGGAGAGCATCGGTCTTTCCTCTGAAACTGTAAGACTCTGCTGCCCACTCTGACACCTTTATTTCCTCAGGAATTTAGATAAGAAAGTAAAATTTGCTTTCATTTTGGCTCTGTGCAAGCAATTGCTCCTTTTCCTTTGTACAAAATGTTTGCTTCAGCCAAGATATAAAGGAGTGTCCTTTCATGTGTATGTCAAGTGAAGTATCATGGAAACCCTTTTTATACGTTTGATTATTGCTGGGGCACAAACACACAAAGTCTCCAGGCTTATGTATTGTTCTTTGCATTTCTCCTTCATTAGCAATGGGAACGGATTTGAATGCAAATAAAACTAAAGACAGCAATTTCATAAGGCTAATGTCCATCAGGGTAAAGAAAAGCTAATTCATCAAGAAATTTTGCCTTTTATAGAAGCTGAATCTATTTTGTTTCCTTAACCCTTCCCTCATAGGTACAGGATTTTTTATATATCTGGTTACATATATATATATAGTTAGCAAGTTGGTCAAGGCCCCAGATGCATTGCAGATCATGTAGGTTCCCCTGCCCAGCCCTGTGTGGAATCCTGACTAAGAGGGCAATTGCCTCATGGTGCCAGATCCAGCATCATCAGTGCCACCAGGAGTCTCCCGCTGCGCCCATCAGTCAGCATTGCCTTCCCAAAGCAAGGCCTTCCCTGCAGATGGGTTCAGCCAATCTGCAGGTACCATTTCTGCAGTTTTACTGAGTGCAGACCAGGAGTGGAAGCTGCATCACTGAAACTGAAATAGAAAAGCAAGAAAACGTTGCTATGAGCCCATATCAGGAACTGGCTGGGTTTCTGTGTTAGGTGAGCATAACGTGGAAACAAAATAGAGTGTTTCATTCATGGTACGGTATAAAACTCTCACTCTAGTGTTCTCAAACCTCTGTTCCTCTGCTCCTTTCACACATCTTTCACAAACAGAGAGAACTGCTGCCCAATCTAAACCAGCATAATTATAAAATCCAACACCTGAATGAGTTTCTCAACAAAGCCCAGGTCTTTAAATATATGAAGGCATTCACTTTGGCATTTGAGTACTTACATTTTTTTCTAGGGATTAAATAAATTTTGGGCTTGAGAATAACTTTTCAGCTTGGCTGCATGATGCTCTTTTCAGGTACATTAAAGTTTCTTGTGTGTTAGAAATATTTCATTTTCTTGACAAAACAATGCAATAAATCACATGTAATGCGTTTGATTGTGCACCCTGCAGTTTTAAGAATTGTCATTTTATTTGGTTGTGCTTAAAATCCAAACTAACCATGACTTCTTCAGGCCCTCTGGTCCAAGTCACCTTAAGGAAACTAAATAGGTCATATTAAGATATAAAGGATAATTATTCTAATTAGAAAATAAGTGACCACTTCTTTGGTCTTCCTCAATTGTCCACAGAGAAAATCAAGTAGGGGTGGTAAGCTGTATGCAGATAGATGGGAGAGTAGTGCACATTTGGTGTGATCCTTACCTATGGTACATCTTGAGCCATGGTATGTTATTTGGGAGACTGTGGAACAATTTCCAGTAAAGCCACCAAAGATAGTATTGACATAGTTAATGGAACTTATGAAAATATTAAAAAGAATGTTAAATTATATATGCAAAACTAAGCACTTTAATGGAACTGATAAAATGACCATGTTGAAGAAATATTTTTACTTTGTTGCAACAAAATGACATTGTTGAAATGAAATTAAATGAGAAAAATCAATGTATGCATTAAGCTTTTCACATAACTATGTGTTTCCCTAAAAAGTCCTTCTTTCAGCAAAATGATCCATTCTAATGAAAAAAAAAACAAACAAAAAACAAACAAACAAAAAAAAACATGCTATGAGATTTTTGCATCACTTCTCATTTTGGGTTTACAGGTCCCAGATGATTTTTAAAAATTTAACTTTTCTTGTTCTATTACAGAATTATTCTTTTTTTTTGTATTCTAAAAGATAAAGAGAGAATACTTTGTCCTTCTCATTGAACAAGTGTTTAAAATACACTGGGATGTTTAACTGAAGAAAGAAATCAGGAGGAGGAACTCCATTGTTATGCAGGTTTTGTATGTGCTATGCAGTAATTAGCAAAGTGACACATGATGAATGTGTGCTATGAAAGAAAAAGTCAAGTGACAAATTCTTGTGAGTTTTATTTGCTTTACATAGCAAAATACCCAGATTTGCCAGTAATGATTTAAATCTTCAGTTGCTGAAATCTTCTTAGTGTTGAGTCAATACCAAATTTTCAAGCCAGCCAAACCTGACAGAGACTTGAGCAAGTCTGTCTGGTAATTCCAGACCCAGAGGGGGTGACTCCAAGCTTAATGGAGAACCTCATATTTACCTGCTACTCCTTCACTGACTCTGATGTTGTTTTGTACAGTATAATGACTTTTGTTATTGACCCTAATCCTGTCTTAGTTTGCAGTGGAAGAGTTTTCAAGAAAGAAAATTCATTATTTTTATTGAAATATTCTATAATGGCTACTGCAATGCCTTTGGCAGGACATCTGTGGAAGTGGACTTTGGCATGGTGAAGCAGAACCTTAATGGCTTCACTAAAGATGTGATCTTAGCTCTGCTCTCATTGCTCCTGAAGCAAAATTCATGCAATATAACATCCAAGCTTTGAAACTTCTGTGCTGGTAAAGACTGGAAAATAACCAAATTTCCCTAAAGCTAGATCTGGGCTTGTGGCTAAAATAAAACAAGTAATGAAGTCTTTGAAAACTTGAAAAGGAACTAAAATCAACAGTTGGATATTCAGAATAATGAAGGCTGACAGTCTGGCTTTGTAGTCGGATGTAATTCCCTTTTTAAAGCTGCTTTTTATTCTGAAATTATCATCTTAAAATGGTTAAACAGCAGAACACAAGGGTCAGAAACTCCATCAGCACTCAACTAATTGTCAATTCTTGCCTGTAAATTGTGGTTACCTGTCTGTGCAGTCATCTGCCCAGCTTTTAATCACTAAAGTACACTGTGACCTGTGTTTGTAGCCATCTTCCTCTACAAAATAACAAAAATTCTGATTTTAGGAGCAAGCTAATAAAGTCACTTGTAAACAAGAACACTGAATGCTAAATATTAGCTCCTTAATGACATTAAAAATAAAAAATATTTTAAAGGATAAATCCCAGGCTTTGTGATTATTGTGGGTTTTTTCCTGTACCTGCATTCATTAAATTTCTGATTATCTTCCTTTTCTTCAGTGAATAAATAGCTTTGAGTTTCTTTTTTCTTTAAGGAAGCATCAGCACCAACATCTCAGTACTGAAGTGCTGCAATGTAGTAGACTGGTACATTCATGCAGCAGGAAGAAAAATGTCTGTCTTGACATACTGTTCTGGTTTGAAAGACAGGTATTTGCTAAGAAAGGCAGAAGCCTCCCTTTGAAATGAAAAGTGTGATCCCTCCTCCCTACAAATTATTATAATTTTGGAATTAAGGGAGCTCTCAGGCAAAGGTACGGGGATAGGAATAACAGTTCTTTACTAATATATCTAACAAGACAAACAAGAACAACAACAGCTATGAAATTACCCACAAACAGAACAGTAACTCAGTCCCAGTGTTTTTTGGCTGCAGGCACCTTTTCCCCGAGCTGCAGTTCCCGGTGCTGGGGGCGGGCAGGTCCCGCAGAGCCGCAGGAGGGCTGGGGGTGATGGCAGCGCTGTCCCAGGGGAGAGAGAGATGGAGAGAGAGCTCTCCGCTCACGGTGTGGGTCCTGGTGCTCAGCAGAGTGCTGGATGGTGGCAGGTTACAGCGAGAAGGCAGCAGGGCAGGGTCTGACAGCAGTGAGGATGGCTCCCGACGCTGGGATGGCGGGGATGGGAAGAGGCGGCGATCGTCCTTCTCATCTGAACTCCGTGGGAGAAATGGGCTGAGCCAGAGCCTTCCATCTGCTCTTCTGGCTGCTTGGATATCGAGGGGTTTCCCTCTTCTCTCCCCTCCCCCTTGCCACCAGGGCCCAGTCAATAGGTATCTTAGCATGACAATGGGGAAAATTCCACAGAGGGAAAAGGGAGAGAACCAACCCCCAACACATACATTCTAGTTCTAAGATTTCTGAGGGATTAGAAAAGGGGAAAAAAAAAATCTCTATTCTCCTCTGCTTAGTGAGGTATCTGGACAACAAGCAATTAATCAGTTCTGGAGTTCTTTTCCTCCAGTTGTGGCACCTGGCTGCCCTAAAAAATAGTTACATTTAAATGTAAATAATAAAGAGTTGAGAAACTGAATACACAACCCAGTGTTATAGTCCAGTGATAGTAAACTAATTAATTTCAGAAGTCAGTGAGATCTTTTAAAACTGGAGTTGATGCCAGCAATATATGTGACTCTTGATTGGTATGACTCATCTTCCCAATAATCTTCCTGGATTCATTTTTTTTCCCAGCAAATTAGGGAAAATGTAGATTATTTGGATTGTTAAATATAGTTACATATTACAGAAAAAGATTTTTATGCTTCAGAACTCGTTTTAATCAGAATGCATACTATTATTTAATGTTTCAAGGAAAAAAACTAACCCCCTACTTTTTGAATCAAATTCCATCAAACCCAAGCCCTCAGCACTCTGCAGCACATTCAGGACTTCCCATCAGTTTATTAAAGATGCAGTAAATATTCAGAGCTGTGTCAGGGACTCGGCTGATGTCACTATCTCTGTCTGAAAATGATGGAGGGACTGTGTCTGGTTATCATTCAAGCCTCAAATATGTCACCTAATTTTGAGGAAAGAAGTAGAACCACATTTAATTGTCTTGATGAGCAGTAGCTGGCATGACAGCCAGACCCCATTCAGAGATGGCATAACTTGATTCTCTTCTACATGTTCTTGACATCAACATCTTTGTAGCTGCTCTCAAGGCAGGAGTGAGGGAGCAGAGAATATAAGCAGTCTCCTGCCAAACAGCAGGGAATCAGAACTGCTATGGAAACAAGAGCAGCTTAGCAGAAGAATTTACTGGATAGGTTTCACAAAGTCCTGGAGATTTTACAGATGCATGGGGAAAAGGAGTTAAAAACCACTGAAGTGTTACCACAGCTTCTTCTGTATTTATCTGTTGACAGGCTAGTTAGGAATGGGTTTGCACACAGTAAATTGTCCTTGACAGTATGTTCTTGGTCTTGCTTTATGGAGCAGCCCTGTTGTGTAAAGCACAGTCCAGCTCTGGGTGCCACCCCAAGTTATCTTACAATCCATATATATTTTATCTGACATTTACTAAACAAAAATAAAAATTATAATTAGTACTTCATCTCTGAGTGTCAGTTTTAAGAAATAACTATTTCTGTCTTTTCTCCACAGATAAATTTGAGAAGTACCAGCTGTCTGGAAAGAAACTTGATTTTCATGGTGTCTTGGGGATGATTTTTATCCCATACCCATTTTTGTTGTTGGATTTTTGTCTTGTGTCAGGAGCGGTCACTGCCCTCTGCACTGCCCTGCCTGGCTCTGGAGTATGGCGATGTGTGAGGGGCCAGCCCAGGATCCTGTGAGATTTGGGGTGTGAGGGGTGCCTGGAACTTGCTGTGCCCTGCTGCACTCAGCCATGCCCCCCTCTGCACAGCCCGACCTTGCACCCTGATGTGCCCCCGTCTGTGCCCCTCTGTGCCCTGCCATGCCCCGCTGTGCTCTGCCGTGCCCTGCTGTGCCCTGCCATGCCCCTCTGTGCCCCGCTGTGCTCTGCCATGCCCCTCTGTGCCCTGCCATGCCCCTCTGTGCCCCTCTGTGCCCTGCCATGCCCTGCTGTGCCCTGCCATGCCCCTCTGTGCCCTGCTGTGCCCTGCCATGCCCTGCTGTGCCCTGCTGTGCCTTGCCATGCCCTGCTGTGCCCTGGCATGCCCTGCCATGCCCCTCTGTGCCCTGCCATACCCCTCTGTGCCCCTCTGTGCTCTGTCATGCCCTGCTGTGCCCTGGCATGCCCTGCCATGCCCTGCTGTGCCCTGCCATGCCCCTCTGTGCCCTGCTGTGCCCTGCCATGCCCTGCTGTGCCCTGCCATGCCCCTCTGTGCCCTGCTGTGCCCTGCCATGCCCTGCTGTGCTCTGCCATGCCCTGCTGTGCCCTGCTGTGCCCTGCCATGCCCTGCTCTGCTCTGCCATGCCCTGCTGTGCCTCCATCTGCGCAGCCCAACCTCGGGATCAGCCACGGCTGTTGAGCTACCCAGAGTGAGGGATTCTCAGCCCAGCCCTGATGGTTTTTCTGCTGCAGCTTCTGATTTTTTGCTACATTTTAACTCAATTTCCCTTGTCTGCCCCACCCCTGTGTCTCCTGCTACACTGTGGAGATTCTGCTACATTTTGTTTGTCCTGGGATAGGCCCGCTTGTGCCCTTCCAGCCTGTTGCTCCAAGTACCTGCCACAGTCCATTCAGTTTCCCGGGTGGATCTGAGACCAGCTGTCCCTGTGGGTGTGCAAAGCCCCTTCTCCCTCTCTCCCTCTCTCCCTCTCTCCCTCTCTCTGCACCCACCATTTCCGTGTGGAGAGAGGCGGCTGAGCTCGCACCACAGCGCCCCCTTCAGCCACGGGGGAACCATCGCACCTGCCCTGCCCGGCCAGGAGCCACCCGCACCCCTGCTGCCCGTGCCCGGAACTGCACTGAAGGGGAAAGTTCCTGCAGCCGAGAGAACGCTGTCACTGGGTTTGTGGCTCCGCTTGTGGTTGCTGCCGGTGTGGTTGTTTGTGAGCTGTATTATACATATACATACTAGTAAAGAACTGTTATTCCTTCTCCCGTATCTTTGCCTGAAAGCCCCATAATTTCAAAGTTATAATAATTTGGTGGGAAGGGGGTCGCATTTTCTATTCCAAGGGAGGTTCTTGTCTTCCTTGGCAGACACCTGTCTTTCAAACCAGGACACATGATTTCCAGAGCAGAGCTGCAGTAGTGCTTGGATAACCTTCAGAGAAACAGTGATTCCTGCATGCTGACGTGAAGCACATTTCCAAAATGAGATTTGTCACCAGCATTTGTCAGGCTGCATTATTTGTGGACTAACTATTATATTATTCGCCTCTCTTCAACACTGCTGCCACCATCCCTTTACAATGATGGAAAGTGAAAATCTGCTGTCATGTCTGTCATAATGTAAATAGATTTATAAAGAAAATAATGCCAGCTGTTGGGAGAGACCTGAATACTTGTTCTCGCACTCATCTAATCATGAGTGATTAGATTTGGTTTCCTGCCCTTCTTACTTATGCACAATGATGAAAGACATCTGAACAATAGTATTAAGTAGTAGCCATTTTAAATGTCAAATTCAAAAGACACAGGACACCTAGACTTGATTCCTATGTAGCATTACACATGTTCCTTTCTATTAGCATTATTAGAATCAGAACAAAATATCGTGCATAAAAATTCATAAAGAAAATTTGTAAACTATGGAATCAATGTGAGGTACCAAAAATACACATTTTTCACTTGTGTGGGAAATAAAATTAAATAGTTCATACTATTATCTGAGAAACCTGTCCTAATCTGTACACAGTGATGATCTGTACACAGAGATGGATAACCCTATCTATCAAATCCAGCTGCTGATAAGTGGGGGGGGGGGGGGGGAAGATATGAAACATATATATGGCGCTTTGGACAGCTAGGACTCAGTTCAGGTGCTTAAAAAAAAAGAACCTAACACTGTTTAAGTTATTTGATGATAGCCTGGTAATACTCAGTTTTAGGTAAGTAGCTTTGAGCTATTAAAGTTATGCCAAAGGTCTTCTACACCTGTAAACACCAGGAATCTGAGGCCATGTGAACTTCTGATAAAATTACCGGTATCTACGATAGCTTATGGAAAGGGGGAAGGACTCGTGCCAAAGATCACTAAATCTGATGTATTTTCATGCTACTTATAATCAGATTCTAAAATAATTGGATTTGTCACCTTATTTTTGCTAATTTTTCATATTTCTATCTAAATATTTCTACTGAAGTTATAGTGTCCTCAAAACCTATATAGAGAGTAGATGGGTATTGCTTGGCTATACTTCTTGTATCTGCACAGACAGCTTGAAATTAATTGTTTTTAAGCTTCTGCTTCTGAAGAATGAGGTACATGGTTGGTTCTGAAGTTCTGAAGTTTTCTGCCCACTGATTAGCCAAACACTAACAAATCAGTGTAGCAGGATGCTGTGCCTGAGTGGCTCAGGTCAAAGTTATCAGTGATGGGTGGAGATGGGAGTCACATTGCTTGTGGTGTTGAAGAGTGCTGAGACCAGGCTTCAACAACCCCAAAGTTAAACACTCTGAGGATGTGAAAACCAATGTTTCCTGACAGATATTGGCACTGGTGAGGATGTGGAAGATAAAGAAATCAACAAATAGCAGTACTGATAATTTACCTAATGCTGCTGAGCTAGAAGCCCCTGAGCTGGCATGGCCAGCCTAGAAACACATGACTGACATTCAATCACTTTTTACTATAAAACTGCATCCTCACTTGTTAACAGTATTTATATGAGCTGTATTGTTTTGATCAGCATGGTGCTAAGCCCAGGTCTGTATGGCTTGGTGAGAAGTATAAGACACTGTCATAGGACCAGCCCTAAAATGTATCTTGGCAGAGCACTTCTCTTGGACTGTGGGCAAAGTTTGCTTGTGTTTGTTTGTGCCTAGTGTGAATCAAGTGCGCATATGCAAATGGATGGATCTTCAAGAGAATATAACAGATCAGTGTTTTCACCTTCATTTCCCAGTCATCCCAAATACTTGCTTTGAGAGACAAATGACTGTGTTTTTTCTGTAGTGCTTCACTGTGCTTTGGAATGTCCATGTCAAACAGCAGCATTGTAACTGTCAAGAAATTTTATTTCTCTTTTCCACCATAAAAATTTATTAGAAAACATGCAGATTATGGAACAAAAGTTTGAAAATTCACAGGAAGTGTGAAAAGCCATGGGTTTTTCTAGGAGATAAGACTATTTTTTGCCTTTGTTAAATATATTAAAATTGTTAAATTCTGTTCACTGAAAGGCACTCAGGGAAATGCTCAGCAGCAGATGGTGTTAAGAGTTGGTTGAGAATCAGTTGAGTGTTGGTTGGTAGTGAGGCAGTCATTGGCTGGGGAGATGCCTGGACCATATGAACAGGAAGCTGATTGATGCAGGGACGTGTGAGCAACACTGCAGCTGCAGCAGCCAATGAGTGCCTTTCTCAGTAAGGTTTCAGTTAAGTTCTGTTAAGGTTCAGTTAAATTCTTTTGAGTTTAAAGTATAAAAAGACCTGGTTTGCTAGAATAATTTTTTTTTTTTTTTCAGATATATGAAGAAGTCCATGTATCTTTTTTCACCATTGCTATGGGTTTCAAGGCCCTGTCCTGCTTTCTCATTCCTTCATAAACATTTGAAGTCAGATGGAAGTACATAGGTAAGGATGGTGTTTAAAAATTTGCTAGCTATTTTGCCAAAATAATGCCCTGAGCAGCCTCTGTAACCTGTATGTAAAGAATGAGTCCTGGGCTAAAAAGGTATTGAAAGTAACTACAGTTAAATTCATTCTTGTTTTCTCAGGTATAATCACCTGGTGGCCATTAACAAAGGAAGGAAACAAGACCTTCTGGCCATAGTCTTTATAAATAAGCTCCTTACATTTGCTCAGTCACCTAATGAGGCAGGTAAACCAAGTACTGTTTTATATATTGCTTCTGGCCTTTAGCGGGGTGGACAGAAATGGCTCTATTAGTGTGATTTTGAGTCCTCCTGCTTATAAACTTTTCTTAGCTTTTCTACTGCATAGGCAATACTCTCTGCTTGAGTTTTATGAGTTTTAAGCCCCAAGAACAACTGTGTTTAAAGTATTGTTTAAGTCCAAATTGAATCATTAGAATACAATTGTTACTGAGAAGCTGCTACTTAGCAAGTTTATAAGACGTCATGGCTTTAAATATTAAGGATTTAAAGACAGAAGAAACATAACTAGGAGTTACCAACAGATACTAGAAAAGCTTGACAATTAATTTCTTCCTTTCCCCCTTGATTAACCAGTGTCCACTCTCCTTCCCACCAATACAGAATGAATGATTGAGGACAGCAGATAATTCTTATAAGAACTTGCCTGCCATGAATTTCAGATTAATAATTTATAGTACAGAACAAGCTAAAAGGAGTTGTTCTGAGCTGTGTTATAGAGGGACCTTGGGATATAAACCCTGTGCCTAGTCAATCAACTTCTGAGTCATACACCTGTACAACTGAGGCTAGAATTAACAAGGCTTCTTTGTACAGCATATAACCTTCATGCCCTCTCTCATGGACAAAGAAATGAGCAAACCAAGAAGATTGGTGAGATGACAGGCCCGTGTGAGATTTAAATCTCTTACCTCTCAATGCACACACTGTAGCAGAAAGTGGCATGGCATGACATGTTCCATATCTCTGTGCTCACTTTTCTTCAGAGTATCTCTAGAAGGTCTCCAAGTGACTAGTCTCTTCCTGTTAGTTAGATTTTCTTCTATAAATTTATATGTCTCCTGCATAATAGGACATTTTCAGTGGTGTTTTGCTGTACAAAAGAAGAGTTCTGAAGAGTTATTGTGGGGTATTCTTGATTGAAATACAAGCTTATAACCTGCTAGTAATTAAGCAAGGACACAAATAAACCTGTAATGTTATGCACATATAAAAATGCTGCTGTGCCAGGACTATAATTTTCTATAATTTGTCTTTTTCATGTGATGTAATTCATATTTTAAATTTAACAGAGCTCTGAATATGAAAGTTCAGGATAAGATTTTCATGAATAGCACAGGATGAAAGAATTCAGAGTTGTTTTGCTCGGTATGCTGAAGAGCAGGCTTGCTATGAGTTTCAAATAAAGAGGGGCATTCCGTTTTTCTGCTTCGTGAACAAAGCAGAATCCTGTTTCGTTTAGGAAACTACAAATGTCCTAACTTTTGCCATTTAAAAGAGTTTGAGAGTTAATCAAATTAGGCAAATAGCATGCACTAATAGCATCAAGTAGTCAGTCAGGAAAATGCAGTAATCCTTACAGAAATATAGTGACCTATAAAACCTGATTCATCTCACCTTAACATTAGGAGTGGGAGACTAATGCACATGGAATGAATCATCTCTTGCAAACTTCTTTTATGAAGAACTTAGAAGTTCAGATTTTGCGTTGTGGAGGCCCATGGGCATGCCACCGCTCCACCCATGGCCTTGCCCTGGAGGGATGTCCCTTGAGTGGGCTGTGATTAGCTTATCTCAACCCTCCTGGAAAGATGCTCATTAGGTTGGCACACCTTTTCTTATCTTGGTGAGCTATCCCCAAACAGCTTCTGTTATCCCACCATGCCATAGTACCCATGTTAATCCTTTGTAACCCATTGGTCTTTCCCCCTTGGTACTACCCTTGCTCTCCCCCATAAAACCCCCAGTATTTCCCCCAGTTCAGGAGGGAGCAGTCATTCCTGAATCCCTTCACAGAGCTGCTGGATAGTAAAGGAATCTCTGTGGAATTTGCCATGTGATGATTCCCATCTCTCTGTCCCTGAGTTGGCCTGGAATAGCCTGGCAAGCAGAGCTGGAATTGCTGAGCTGAAATCACTGATCAGAGCTGATCACTTGTGGCCACAGCCACCGCTTGCTGAGGCTCATCTGGTGGCTAAGAGACCAGCCAGGAGACCCCTAGAAGGCAGTTCCTTGAAGGACTCTCTCTCTGGGAAGGTTGGCAGCTTCCTGGGTCTGGAGCACTGGATCTCCACGGATTCCCTAGCAGCCAACATTGCACAACTCATGTAAGGGGAAAACACTGTTTTTTACAAAGCTGTTTCTGGCCCATCCCTCTCATATAAAGAAGTAAAAGTATCTATCTACCTCACTGGCATCACCACCCTGAGCCCACAGTCAGCAGTCTGACCTAAGAGTGTTTGCTAGTGCAAAGGGCAGTGAAAACTATCCCACTCCTCATTCTTGGCCAGGTACTAGGACCTGATCCTAAGTTAAAACCCTGGCCATCAGTAGACAGAAACTTGATATCATGATATTACCTATTATGTGTAATCATTCTGGGCAGTTATGTTGTTCAAATAGAAATGAAAAGATCCCATGGCATCTTCACAGCACATTGAAGGCGGCTGAGTTTTAAATCCTCACCTACCCAAGCTTATCCATTGTAGACTAATCTCATTTTGTTTTCTGACAAAATTTTTACATTCGAGTTTCCTTTATATTAATGCAGCTGGTACTGTACTCTTCTTTGAAGTTAATTTCATTTACTGTTTGCTCCATTTTACAGTTAGTATGAAACAAAACATAGATTTAGGATGCTCATATAGTTGCATGGGGTAGTTTTTCATGAAATGTGATAAGTCTGTTGGAAAATAAGTCTTTAAATAGGAGATTGGAAACCTGTTTAACAAATTGAAATCCAAGTTATGTAGATTTTATTCTGCATATTCACTCTGTCTTTTGATTAATCATATATGGTCATACTCAGTTTATCATGCTTCTTTGTGGAGTACATAAGGTACCAATATGTATTCAAGAACCAGTTCCTTCAATTTGAAACTGTTGAAAAATCAATTCTGAGTAAAATTGCTGATCAATTTGATTGCAAGGTTGCAGAGACAATGGCTATTGTGATGGTTACAACAGTGATCAACAAAGTCACTGTCACTGGTGTGACTAAAGTGACATGAATGCAACAAAGTTATGCACACCTTAGAAAGAATGCCTCCCAAAGAAGTGACAACTGTTTGACTCAAAGTGAATATTCCATCTCTAGGGCATCTGTGGATGGCACTGCAATGTGTCAAAGACGTTTAATTTAATGTGAAAGCTCCTAGTTTGTTTCTGGTGTGGTTGAATATGTTAAGTGAGAGGAGTTCATCAAGATCAAAAAGGGGCAGTTTTCTTTACAGTGATTTGTGGGAGTGAAAAATTAACCTTTTCCTGACCAAACTCTCAGATAAGTCTAAAACAGGAAATTCAAACTTCTGACCCCTTCTCAGAAAATGTCTCCATCACCGATGTTGGGGGTTGGTTCTCTCCCTTTTCCCTCTGTGGAATTTTCCCCATTGTCATGCTAAGATACCTGTTGACTGGGCCCTGGTGACAAGGGGGAGGGGAGAGAGAGAGAGAGAGAAGAGAGAATCCCGCGAGATTCAAACAGCCAGAAGAGGAAGTGGAAGGCTGGGCCTCGCCCCATTTCCCCCGCAGAGTTCGGATGAGAAGGACGGTCGCTGCCTCCTGCCTCTCTGTCCCATCCCAGCGTCGGGAAACCACTATCAGACCCTGCCCGGCTGTCTCCTTGCTGTGAACTACCACCATCCAGCACTCTGCTGAGCATCAGGACCCACACCGTGAGCAGAGCTCTCTCTCCATCTCTCTCTCCCCCTGGGACAGCGCTGCCATCACCCCCAGCCCTCCTGCAGCTCTGCGGGACCTGCCCGTCCCCAGCACCGGGAACTGCAGCTCAGGGAAAAGGTGCCTGCAGCCAAAAAACACTGGGACTGAGTTACTGTTCTGTTTGTGGGTAATTTCATAGCTGTTGTTGTTCTTGTTTGTCTTGTTAAATATACTAGTAAAGAACTGTTATTCCTACCCCCATATCTTTGCCTGAGAGCTCTCTTAATTCCAAAATTATAATAATCGGAAGAATCACATTTTTTTTTCAGTCCAAAGGGAAGCTTCTGCTTTCCTTAGCAAACACCTGTCTTTCAAACCAAGACAACCGAAAAGTAGAAATAAAATGTCAGCTTTTGTGAATTCTTATTATTGACCTTATGGAAAGGGATTGAGATGTGACAGAAGAAGAGAAGACAATGATATTCCCTTCTTAACTGAAAGGCAAGTGTCACTGCAGAATTAATGTACACAGCTCCCACCCTAGCACCCGTGCCTGAGGCCTGTGGCAGATGTGTCGCAGTTTTGGGGACAGACAAGCGACAAGACCCACTGGGTTCATGCAGCAAGTGCCAGCTTCATTGAGCGCTCTCTTCCTTATATAGGTCTGAAGGTCTGCAAGGTCAAACCCCATTGGCTGAACCAACTGTCACTCAGCCAGCCAGCCAATGGCTGCTCACGTCCCCAATGGCCTAGGCCTGCTCTGCAATGGCACACACCGCTCAAGTTATATAATTAAGGTACTTATAGAATCAGCTACCTTTCAGTTATAAAACAGGGATTCATTATAATTGTGAAGCCTTCAGGCCAGCTCTTGGCCACCATGATAGAGGTGTACTGGCAGGAATTTGGGATATGAGCTGTAGTGCTTTAATGGAAATGCTAGGCAATATTTGTCAACCCATCTTGCTCTTACAGAGGCTACACACATCCATGGTCTCTTATAGTAGAGACAGACCTGCAGAGAGAGAGACACTGGCTTTGACAAGCTAGCTATGGGAATGGTGGCTTTATCAGCCATCCCTGCCAGGAAGCCCACAGCAGAAGGTATATTGGCAGTAATTTTTACAAGTCGACATCAGCTACCAGAAATTTAAATCTGAATTAAAAGTAAAAGGCAGCTATCAAGACAGAAAACATAGACCTTCTTTTCAGAGCTCTGAAGATGTACAAAGATTCATGGCTTGCATGTGAATGAGCTTTGAAGGATGTCTTTAATTTTATGGATGCAGATACTTATCTTGCAGGGAGAACAAGATATTTGGGTAAAAACTGGTAACATATATGTGACTATCCATATTCTTTGTACCTGTGCTAATGGTCAAGCGATGCCCTCGTTTCTGTACCAAGGAAAAAACAAAGAAAGGAAAAAAAAAGCAGTTCTTTATCCAATGTGATGATTTGGCCTGGGGTAGAGTTAATTTTCTTCACAATAGCTAGTATAGGGCTTGGTTTCTGGCTGGGGTTAAACCACAATATCCAGGTTCTCACACCCAGCTTTAAAACACAAGAAGCCAGAGAAAACAATGTAAGGAAAGTAATGGTCTTGCCCATTGCTTTGGTAGCCTTGCAGTTACTGACTGGGAACTGAACAAAGTTCAAAATCATCCTCTGAGATGAACAGTCATGGTCAACCTCTGCTTCTTTTTGCCCTTTTCCCCTTGCATGGGACATAGGTCTATAACAGCAGTAAAAGATGTGAGGACCTCCCAGCTGCAAAGGAAACAGAAGAGGGAAGCAAGCCAGACTCCAGTACTCTTTACTAAGACTGCCAGAGAGTCCACACAGCCTCTCCAGCCTTTCTTCCTCTGAAAGGTGCTCCAGTCTGTGAATCACCTTCATGACTTTTCACTGGCCTCTCTCCAGGGAGACACACCACTTCGGCTGTGGCCTCACAATTGCTGAGGACGGGGCAAGTATTCCTTCCTTTGGCCTCCTGGCAACATGCATCTTAATAAAGTACAAGCTGCCCTTAGCTTTCTTTGCCAGAAGGACATATTGTTGGCTCGTATTAAATTTGCTGTCGACCAAGACCCCCAGGTCCTTTCCACAAAACTACTTTGCAGCCAACTGCTCCCAGCATGTGCCATTGCCAGGAGCTTTTCGTGCCTGGGTGCAGGACTTGGGTCTGTGTCATGCAGAACTTTGCCAGATTCCTGTCAGCCCATTTCTCCATCCTGTCCACATCCCTCCGGATGGCAGTATGGGCCTCTGGTGTGTCAGCCATGCCTCCCAGTTTTGTGTCACCAGCAAACTTACTGAAATCATGCTCTCCCAACATCCAGAAAGGGTAGAAAACGATGATAACAGCACTGCTAAGGATGGACAAAAAGTGGGACTTGGTTTAGGGAGAGTGGGGCAGGAGAGGTGTTCAGAAACCCTCCAAAGACACCAGTGTCAGACTGAGAGGTTTTGTTGGTTTTGATGCAACAAAAGGTTTCCCTTTCCCTCAGTGTTACTGAGGGATGTTGTTTGCACACTAAGCAACAACTGCAAATAGTTACAGTCCCACAGTAGTGAACAGCCCCACACGTCATTTCATTCAATAAATAACCCTGTTAATGTCACCCGTGGGCACTGGGCTTTGACTGCCAAAGGGCCTGGCTTTCTTCCCCAAAAAAGAAAGATCACGGAATCTTTGTGTCCAGGAGGTCAAGGCCTACTCACTTGACTTGTGGCAGAATTACAAGCCCTGTGAATAAAACTGCCACTCCGCACATCTATACCAGCTGAGCATTGTGTGAAGACACCCCTTCATGTGACCCTCGGGGGTCTGGCATCAACCTTCACACCCCTGTGGGAACAGCCACAGAGATGATGAGACCTTTTTGCCCCTCCACATCCTATTGAAGGATGAACACAAGCTGCCCTTTTCTACCTGGTGCTTCCTCTGCTGAGGATGTCAAAGGAACTAGGAGGAGGAGAAAGCCCATTCCATGTTTCTTTGTGTCTGCAGCCTACAGCATCCATTCAGAACTAAGCACTTTCTGAAAAGCATGCTGGAGGACTGTTCTTCTTGGTAGGAGCTTTGCGATGAAGGAACAAAATTGTCTTTGGATAGTAAATCAAAGTTGCAGAATTCTTTATTTCTATCCCATTCCTATTCAGTAACTTCCACTTTGGTTTTCAGAGTGCCATCAGCTTTGTGCTATTTGTGTCCTCCTTTCTCTTCTTCCTCACTTTGCCTGCTCGGTTTCTTACATAGTGTTGATCATTACCTGTGGCAGCTCCCAGACAAAGACACTGCACTGTTTATTTGCCCAACCCATGTGCTAAAACAAGCCTTAGTTAAGTTATGAAGGCTGGTTGAGAAATGTCTTTGTAAGATCTTGCTCCACTTGGTTTTCAGCCCCATCAGAGCTTTACCTAAAAGGGCAGGAATGTTTCTCCTTGCTGGAAACTGGAATTCCAGACCATTGCTGTGTGTGCCACGGATCCCAGAGGGGAATTACCAAGGCTCCCGGGATGCTGCTTCTGCCGTGCCTCCCAAGGGAGCTGTGCAGGTGCCAAGGTCCTGAAGCTGTGTGGGCTCCTGCAGCAGACAGCAAAGGCCTCTTTGCTGGACATTTCTGAGCACACTCCCAGCTTGAAGCAAGGGGAGAAGAAAAGGGAAGTGAGGAGCTCACAGAATCATGGCATGCTTGTGGCTGGAAGGGTCCCTGCCCAGATGCCACCATCCCATTAGGGAGAGATGCCTCTGCCCAAACAAAGGTGCAAATGTGATCACATGAGGAAAACACAGAGATTTTATTTAACATGGGTTAAATTTAACAAGAGAGGAGTGGTAGAGAGATAGAAAGAAGTGGGAATGAGGTCTCAGAGAGAGAGTGAGCAGAAGAGAATCAGTAGGAATTAGATGATCTTAAAGGCCCTTCCCTTCATTCTGTGACTCTAGAAAATGTCTGGATGTGTATTTTAGTTTGACATAATTTTTACACGTACTACTACAATTTAATCTTTTTAGTATTATTCTTTTTATTAGGATTTATAATTGCTACTGTTTCTTCTTTTACATCTTAGTCATTCTTAATATTCTTCTGTTTTTCCTACTCTTATTACAAAATAATACTATTATTTTTTCTTCTCTTCATCCTCTTCTTTTTCTAATTCTTATTCAACATATTGCCCTATTTCTTCTTCATTTTGTTTACTACTATTGTTTCTTTCTCTTCATCACCTTCTTCTTCCTCTTCTCCCTCTACTTCTTCCTCCCCTTCTAATTCTTATTCAACTTATTGACCTTCTTTTTCTTAACATTTTTTACTACTATTGTTTTTCCTCATCTTCTTCACCTTCTTCTTTACTACTACTACTATTTCTTCTATTTCTTTCTACTTCTACTTATCTTCCGATTCATATTATTTTTTTAATATTCTAACTTAATTCTCTTATTACTATTTTTCTTTTAATTATTTGCTTCTACTATTTCTTATTCTTACTCTTCTTACTGTTTTTTGCTTTTGTTTCCAGGCATAGGCAGCCTGTGTAGCTCCCTCAGGATGCTGGGCAGGCTCTGTGCCATCTGGAGCAGCTGAACCCAGTGGAAGTGGCATGGAGCAGCTCCCAGCCTTGGATACTTGTAGGCCCTGATGTGCCCAGGGTCCTGTGAGGCTCTGGACAACAGCCTGAGCCCCACACTGCAGAGCCCTGGCTTTGGACGGTGGGCTATTCAGCACACGAGCCATTGGCCAGATGGATGCAGCCAGGCAGCTGGAGGCAGTGGTTGCATGTCCAGATGCAGGCTGGGGAGCAGGGCTGTCTCTCAGGCTCTCCCTCCATGCTGGGAACAGAAGGGCGTGTGCCTGAGAAGCTGGGAGCACAACACTGGCTGGGCTTGCACTGCCTGGCAGCAGTGACAACACATCAGCTTCATCCTGCACATGGATCATCTCCTGGGATAGTGTGGGGTCTATTCTGCTTCTGCTGAGGACATGAGATTACCTGGGCATAGAGGAACACTGAGCTCCAAGACATCCAGCAGTGTCTCTTGTTCTCACTTACATGTCCTTACCACAGCCAGAGCTGGCTGTGAATGTGGAGGGAAGAAAGAAAATGCCCAGGGAATGAAGGAAAAGATTCTGGTACTGATTGGGAAAGCTCCATGGAGACAGGAACACACTGTGGACTGAACAGTGAAAGCCAGGAGAGAGATGGAAGATTTTAGTCCTAACTGATACTGAAAGCTACTCAAAGAAATACAAGCAGTGTTGGCAAAATTCTTGCTAGGACAAGCATTTAGGTGCATAATTTGTGATCCTTAAGTCCTGAAAGTGAGCTGCAGCTCACTTTCTTGGTACTAATGGCACACTGAGTTAAACACCAAAATGCATTTGTCTCACTGAAATGTCTTGGTATGTTACGTCCTGCACCTGATTGTCTTTCTCCATTGCACAACAAAGAAGTGAGAAGCATGCACTGATTTAAGAACAGTGTTTTGTTGGCAACATAGCCTTACAGAAAGCTCCAAAAATAATTGCAGAGAAATGTATTTTGTTTGTAATAAGTCACTATGGCAACTTCTTTCTGACTTACTGCAGTATTCCTCTGTTGGAGAAAGTCAACACGCTCGCATTTATTTGTAGTGATCAATATAAAAAGTACCTTTGAGACTGAGTCTGCCTGACACATTAGCAAGTTTTTACCAATCCAAAGCCTATTAATTTGTGTATTACTACTTTTCTTCAGGTACAGGGAATTGCAGAAAGCAGAAAACATTTTTTTGCTTTATCTATCATGCCAGTGTAGCAGATGTTTTCATTCATGACTGTGCACCTGTGGGCTGCATTTGGCTACATACAGCAAATATGTGCTGCTGCCCTTGTAATGTGGGTTTCAGAAAAACAGAACAAGTTTTATGGAACCATCTTTCCTTGGACAGTTAGTAAGATGAAGCCACAGAAACAGGAAAATTGTAAAAGTGTAACTAATTTTATGATAAATATCAAACTAATAACTCATGTTTGTGACTTTGCTTTGGTGTATGCTTCAAAAATCAGGTTTGTAGAGCTGTTCACTTAAAGTTCAGTAACACAGTACATTCAGGAAGATTTGGTGGGTGGAAAAATAGAACTCTTTCAAGAATTTTATTAAACCTGGTTTTACTAGATATAAACAAGTCTGCATTCAATTGCTGAAGTCTTACTGTCTTTTTGCCTAACAAGATATTCTTTAAAATTTTTATGAACCTCACAAGGAACACAATTTTGATAATGAAAAACAAAGCAGTAATTAGCTTCTTGTAAGGTTATAAGCACATCTAATTACGAAACTACTTGTGAGTAGAAGTCCCAGCCTTTCCATATATTAAAAGTTAATTTCTGTGCTGTCAGTTTCCTCCATGGAAAATTATTTTGGAAATGCAACAAAGGTTTTAATTTCTTAATTTTTCTTCATGAACCTTGCACACCGGGACAGCATCTAGAATATATACTAATTTGCTTTTTTAAAACATTCTTCTTAATGGGAACCCTCAGTTGAAAGCAAGATTTAATATAGAACTCGTTTCTTTACAAAACCAGAGATATATAGTGTAGATGAAAATAAACAGGTTTCTTTCTCACTGACAATTTAAATTAGTCTGTTAATCCTAGTGTGACTAAAGCAGAATAGACAGCACAGGGTAATAAAAACTATAAAAAACAGGTTAGTGTTTTATAAGATCATTAATCATTTTACTACCATAGATATCCCTCTATAACTGCAAGGGAAGGTGCTGATACAGACTTGATTTTTAGCAAAAAATACTCAGTAGATACATATTCACTACTACAGTAATGCTTAGTATTTGATAACAATATAAACATAATTAAAATAAAACTTATCCCCTTCAAGCTCAGCTTAAGCATCCACTTCAGTGTTTTTAGAGTTTTAATACTTGAGAAAGTAATCTGACAGTGGAGAACGAGAGCAGCAAAATTGAGTCTTATTCCCTGATTAAACTGGGAGATTAAAAAATTGCTTTAGAATAGCTCATCTCACCTCAGAGGAGAACTTCCACATATTCAAATCTATTTCTATCCCAATCAAAGGCAAAAGGATCTAACTTATTTAAGTGGGAGAGGCATTAGGGCCTGCCTGAATCATTTTTAACTGTGAAGTAAGAAGTTCTTGAGTTGATCTAAATGTTGTTGAAGTTGCTTAGTGTAAGAGCTGCCTTTTACTCAAGGTAAATGTAAAAGGGGACATTCAAGTGCTCTGTGCAACCAGGTAGCAGAAATTATAAGAAAGCTGTCACAATCATTGGCTTGCATGTTGCAAGGGCTGAGAACAAGATCAATCGTTTGGTAGTGGAGAAGGGCAAGACAAATGCAAGCATGTAAGAACTGATTGCTGAAACTGTGATTGCCTACCATCGGTGACAGAAAGAGGAAAGGGTGCCTGACTATGAGGAAAATGGTAGCAAAAAAGCACTGAGTGCATTAACAGCGGTCACATTAACATCATTAGCAGTCTGGTCTGAGGAAGAGATAAAGGATCATTTCTGTGGGAGACTGGGAGCAAAAAGCTTGTCCTCTGATTGCTGTTATGGCCAGAGAAAATGGGTCCTAACTTTTTTTTTTTTTTTTTTTGCAGCTAAATATCTTTGATCGCATCAGCAATGCATAAATCCCTTTCTTCCTTGCAGGCAGAATGCCCCACTGAGCCTCTGCCTATTAACTAAGGTCAGAAAGGACACAGAACAGTTAACAAGTTGTTGTTTTGTTTTTTTTTTTTAAACTGTACTGTTGTTGGAACCAAGGTAACAGCTCTGCTACCCAATTTTAAGATAATTCACTTTCATTTATCAACCTATCCTTTACTTTATTATCTTTCAGTGTAGTATATTAGCAAGTTTTCCTGGAGGACTTGGTTTAGTGTGTTTGCATACAAATCAATGAGCTTGTTGCATCTCTGTTTGGAGCAGCCACAGCATGGTCTGCTTTGGTTTGCTACAGAGTAAAATCTCATGGGTTCATGTCTGACAGAAAAAAGCAATCATTTTCTTAGAGCCACCTACTGCTTTTCCCTGGGAAAAAAGCAATGGCTTCCTCCACTCCCATTCTCAGCTGCTCCTATTTGACATGCCACGCACTGGAAGGCATCTCATTTGGCAATGTAATCTAACTGGAGATTCGTACATCCATATCTCTATTTTTAAACTGTATTTAAGTTGGTAGTGGAATGGCATCATTCAATTGCAAAAATTGATGTATTTCTGAAGTAGCCTAGACATCCTTGCAAAGGCAGAGTGCTTTATTAGGGTAAGAGAGCTATAAATAAACAAGATAATGAAATATTCTGACTTCACAGTGTATCAGATTAATTGTGTCAACTTAAGGAACACAAGCCAAAATAAAAGGAGTCCAAAAGAAATGCAATAAATTTCAAAGTATGTCTGAAAATCTGCTTAAAGTCTACTTTGGCAAAAGAAGTGAAGACATTTTCCAAGCTGAATTGAGAGGAATGTCAAGGTGAGTGAGTGATCTGAGAATAAATAAAGGAATGCAGATGAACAATGTAAGGCTAATGCATTAATTCTCATCCTGTTTCTCTGGTTAGATTCATCCCCTGCAGTGGCAGCCATAAATTCAGGTTTGTGACTGACTGAAAAGGGCACTGCTTTTAAATCTAAGGTGCTGATCAACAGTATTGAATGCATAAAGTTTTTTCATGTGTAAAGACCAAGTTGGCAGGTGTTGAATTATAGAAGAAATGTCTTCTTTCCTCCTTAAGCAATTTAAGAATTTATGCTTTAGGCCTTTCATTATATGGATCACTGAAAGAAACAATCATTCCAATATTTCACTGTCAAGTTAATTGCAGCAGTGGTTGGCTATATTACTGCTAAATCTCAAACTTGGTGCATCTCAGTGTTTCTAGGAGAAACATCATCCAGACAGAGCCTACTTTCCCCTGGGAGTCCAGCTGATGAGTTTTCATTCAGCTCCTCGCTGCCTTAGGTAATGAGTATAAAAGAAGTGCTGCCCCCAGTTCCTTACCATATAAATAGATATAACAAGCTTAAGGATGGTTTTATTATGATACTGACTTTTCTACATAGAAAGATCTCTCATCTTCAGAAATGCCCTGTCTTCCAGGGGGACAGTTTGCAGTTTGATTTATTTCCAAGGCTAAATAAAAACATCAACATCTGACACTAAACATGACTAACTTATTAAGCCATCTAGAGCCCTCTCACGTTATTAAGATCTTCAGTGTCTCTGGGGAATGGTTTTCTTCACAGATTTGCTTCATCAAGCCTCTTACAGCACAAACAGTTTGTGTGCCTACGACAAAATAAAATACGATGATGAGGTTTGCCACATAATTGCTGATGTTTGCAATGTGGATACCTACAGCTACTGTGGTCACAACGTCAAGACACTGGCTCCTCACATCCTAAAGTAGATGTCTGTCACATGGATCATCCCCAAAACTGTTCCTCTCTGCTGACCAAAAGGGAGCCTGATAATGACAAGCCCAGATGTAAATTACTTGTCTGTACCAGCTTGAAGTTTTCTGAGATGATCTCCAGCATATCTTTCATACAAAGCATTGCTGAATACAAAAAGTGATAGTGGACCTACACCTTGACAGGGGTAAGATGAAATGGTGTTAACTTCATTTCACTCTACTTTTTAAAGTGTAGTCTAGCATGACAGTATGAGTCTCCATTCACATATAAAAATAATTCCACCTTACAGCTACTTCATATGGATAGAGAGTTAAATGTTTAGTGATGTTTGCATCAGGACGCACCAAGATCCTGGCTCCATATGCCTATCTTAAACAGAGCTAGAAACTTGAGGTGGTGCAGTAAAAAAGTGCCTACCACTCAAGAGTCACAGATGTGAATTTAAGTTAATACTGTATGCAGAAATCATCTATAAGTCTGCTCTTGGAAATAAAGGGGTAGAGAGAGAAGTGCATCAGAAAAGGATAGTAATATGCACTGTTGATTATCACCTAAAATAAATCCAAAGAAAAATATCATTCCTTTCTCTTTTGCATCTTTCACATCTGTTTGATCTGTGAACACTCAATGGCATTATTCCTAATTACCATAAGAGAGGAAAAGAATTGGAAAAAGTTGTCTTTTATCTCAGTTACAGGTATCACATGTGTCTGTCTAACAGGTGATCAATGTACATTTAGGGGATACTGCTATCATCAAGCCTATAGTGACTTGTGAAAGGGCACACACATGACTGGAATTCATATTATGCTGTTCTTTAAAGCTTCCTGCTATCAGGAACTATTTTTCATCACCTCTAATCAATACTTCAAATTCTGACAATTAAATCAGTCCTTGGATTGAATAACATACTGAATGAAAGAATCTTCAGTATGCTAGCACAGAAAAACAGCAGCAGAAACTTGACCTTCATAATACTAAATCTTTCTTTTTCTTATAATATTTATATAAATGACCTCAAGAAGAGCCTGCTGCTATTATAAAATCCAAAGCCACCTCTCAGGATATATTCTGTCTACTCTCAAAAGGCACCTATGTACTTCTTCATCTGATATAAAAGCAGTGAAGTGATTAGAGTCAATGTGGCCAAATATAAACACTCCACTCAGCAGCAGAGCCTGTTGCACTGTTATCTTGCACGCCAAGAACATGTTGCCACAAAAACAAATTCACGTGGAAGATGTCCTGTTGTGCCACGCTGCTGTTCAGAAACCTACCCAGCAGTCAGGGGCTCCCACCTGTATGGTGTTTCTCCTTCTACCTTCTTTGTGGCTCAGTGATGTTGCAGCTCCTCTCTGCTTCTGGTGAATGGTCTGGGTATATATGCATTCAAAATGCAAACCCAGCTGATTGTGGCAATGTCCCTTTTTTTTTTTTTTTTTTTTTTCCTTTGCAGCAGGAGAAAGCATGACTCCCCCCTCAGCAAAGGAGGGCACAGCTGGGGTTGATGGTAAGGTTAGGGTTAGGGCTACATCTGAAACTTTCTTTCCCATACTGCTTTTCCTGTTACAAGCATCTTCCATGTCAAAGCCACCTCATGTGGCTGGCTGGAAGTCTGCTGCTAAGAGGGAATCTAAGCAGACTTTTTTCCCCTAAGGAGAAACTTTGGGGAGCAAGAGCCCTTGAAAATGCTCTCAGACATGTTACTCATTTGTTTGCAGCAGTCATAATCATAGAATCATATAATAGGATCATATAAAGTCTAGGATCATATGAAGTCTTACATCAGAACACACCTTAAACATCATCTAGTTCCAATCCCAAATGAGAAGAAAATTGATATAATCACTTCAAGAACACTGTGAGTGATTTCATAATTCATTTCCACAATCCTAATAATGCAAACAGTCTTGAAGTGGACATGAAGATCTGGCTGAACTTTTCTGTATTTTGCACTTGGAATCTGTCCTACATCTCTCGTGTTAAAACACTTTTTTCATTGTAATGGGAAAGGGAAGCAACATGAGGCCTGAGCAAGTGACTAAGAGTATTGTTGCAGGAACAGTCTCATCTGAACTGTCATCTTCCCTTACCCACTGGGACCACAGGAAAGCAGTCCTCATTAAATTAGCTCTGGACATTCAAAATTATCTATTTGTCTTTTTTAAAGATGTCATTTTATACTTTTTGCTGCTAGTACCAGATACCTGAGATGTGAGTGCTGTGCCTGGGCTAAACCTACCATAATAATTTAAAGACGGGTACTGACATCACTTTCCAAAGACATTTGACTATTCTCACTGTAGAATTATACCCAGGATTTCAAATCATTATTTTTGAGGTAAAAGACATTGCATGCCTTTACCTTTTTCCCAATTTGAACGGCTAATGTCTATCAACACTATATTTTTTAATATCAAAACCAGAGATTTACTGGTCATGACAACATATGAGGGTGGAAAACTATATTGAATAAAGCCATAATAATATTAATACACTTGGCCAGAAAAAATGTATTACATTTCAATATTTTTCCATACTTACATGTGACTGAAATATTATAAATATTGCCAGAGTAAATCACACATCATATATTGAAGCTGTCAGCTCTCCAGTGGAGGTAGCATCATGCTAACAAATGGTAAAATATAATTTCAGCTTCTTGAAACTAACAGCCCCTACTAATAACTGTATTGAGATAAAGTTGTTATTTCTTGAATGGTTATATAATTTAAATGTACACAAATCAAAATACAGCATTTAGCAGCCACAGAAAAGCAGAGAATTATCATGAAGTGGACAAGAGATGGGTAACTGGAAGAGTGAGCACCAACTCCCAGCCACTAGCAACACTGAACTGGTTTGCTGGCAGCAGGTACACCAGTTTAATGGCTAAGTGATCTTATTATTAAATTATTACTTAGCAACACTGTCATGAACTACATTTAAAAAGTACCACATTTAGAAGAAAATACATCATTCAAAATTATTGTTAAAGAGAATAGGATCATTTTCTGCTATGCCAAATGGTACTTTGTCAAACTGACACCTAAAACAGAAGAGAATAAACATTTCAGACTTAATTATTATTCCATATTTAGGAATAATATTTGCTTCTTAGTCATGGGCAGGAACGTTGCATCGAAGTTTTGCAAACTGTTAGTCACTCAAGATATTTTTTTCAGGAAAATACCTAGAGTCATAGATCATTTTGTTTAGAAAAGACCTCTGAGATCATTGAGTCCAGCTGTTAACTCAGCAGTGACAAGTCCACCACCTGAACCATGATTCCAAGTGCCACATCTACAAGTCCATAAACACCTCCAGGGATAGGGACCCAAACACTTCCCTGAGTAGCCTGTTCCAATGCCTGATAATCCTTTCAGTGAATAAATTTTTGTTAATATCCAATCAAAACCTCCTCTGGCTCAACTTGAGTCTGTATTTCCCTGTGTAATCTTATGACATGCTTTTAGTTCTCCTGAGTTGCCTGCAGGAATGAAGTTGAGAAGCAGACATGGACTGTTGACCTAAGGTTAAACCAGTAAGGGGGCATCACAACCACCAAAGACCCACCCACAGCCCTCTGACCCACTTCCAGAAAAATCTACTGGAATGAACTGCACATGATAACTGATTTGCATAGAAAGTAAGAAACCTATTTCTAGGTGGGGGGAAACTTACCTATAAAAAAATACCCTACAAAGCCTGGGCACCTGCATCCTAGGACACTGAACACTCTGTTAGCTGGATTGATGCTGAAGCCAGGACTGCTGATCTTGCTTTCTCCCGTTTTCCCCCCCTCTTTCTCTCTCCCTCTCTCTGTTTTCTTTCACCCTACCTCTTATTTAAGGCCCACTCCCCTGTGCTAAATAAGACCCTAATATACCAGTTTCCATACCAAATGCAAAACTTACAATAAAACTGTAAGTTACTTTTCTGGACCCCTTCTGTACTTTCTTTTCAACCATGAGCACCTGCCCATCTTTGGCACTCACTTCTCCTTAGGGGTGGGGCACCAAGATGATTAGTGGGATGGAGCACTTCTGTGAGGAAATCCTGAGAGAATCAGAATTCTTCACCCTAGGAAAGAGAAGGCTTTTGGTGGAGTGATCTAACTGTGGCTTTGCAGTACCTGAGGGGAGCCTATGAGGAAGACAAAGACAGACTTGCTACAAGGCCTATAGTGGCAGGACAAGGGGGAATGACTTCAAACTGAGAGTAAGTTCATGCTAGATATTAGGAAGAAATTCTTTACTGTGAGGGTGAGGCACTGAAACAGGTTTTCCAAGGAAATTGTGGCTCTCCCATCCTTGAAAAGTTGGACAAGGCTACGAGCAATCTGGTCTACTGGAAGGTTCTCTGCCCATGGAAGAAGGGTTGGAACTAGATGATCTTTAAAGCCCCTTCCAACCCAAACCATTCTGTGATTCTATGAAGGTACATAAGGATACTCAAGCCACCTTTTTCTTCATCTTACAAAAAATGTAGATTTGACGCACTGCAATTAACAGCCACATGCCCCTGTGTTGTCATTTTGCATTTTCCTTTCAAGTGATGATGCCAACATAAAAATTAAAAATGAACAAATATCATGCAGACATTGCAGTCTCTCTGGAAAAGTGTCAGTTTGGGGGGATTCAAATGAGAAATTGGCCTGGGAGTCATTTCAATATGGATCTTACAAGATGTCTGCAGCTGTTTTAATGAGGCTGGTATTTTAAACAACCATTTGAAAAAAAAAAAAGAAACAGTGGATTCTAGCATCATTTTTATATAGCTCTCACTATGATAAAAATTCTGACATTAAAGCAGTCTTGTCAGAAAGCTGTTATGAGGTCTTAAATGTTCTCGACTCTAACATTTCTCCTCCCATTAAAGGAGGGGTTGGTAAGAATGAATTTGTCATAGATTCTTCAGAGACTGTTTAATGAGAGCTATTAAAATGATCAGATTCTTGGGAGGTTACCCAACTCCAATTACTCTGGGGGGGTTATTTTTGTTTAATATTAATACTTTCTTTTATTTTAGTACTAATAAACTTTGTATTTTATTTGTTTACAATACGAGAACATGCATCCCAGTACTAAGCTGGTATGAGCTACTTTTTCTTTCTTCTTTGCCTGTGCTTATATTTTAAAGTCATACCTACCAAACTGGAGACCCTGCTTAGCATTAAGCAATTTCCTGTCTCCTCTATGACTTTGAAATGACAAATTTAAAGGTTAAAAGCTATTTAATAACTGGTCCATTGTTTTTGTGTGACCATGGCATATAGAGACTTCAGAGAGATCCTAGACAGAGCTGAAGTTCACAGGACAATAGGAAAACACTGCCCTAAAATGCCACTTGACAGATAAGGACATACCTAGTAGCTGTCCATGCTCATGCTCTCCAGTTTTCCAGCCCCGATTTAGGATGCAGTTAAAATGACTCCCTGACAAACAGATTTGGTTTCATAGCTGATGCACAGGGAGAGATTCCTCTTCAGGTTTGGACACTGAAGAGAAGGTGCTTTGGTCACAGCTTACAGGTGTCCCTGGTGCCTCTGGAGAGATGCAGGGGATGAGGCAGGTGCCCTCAGCTGCATCAGTCAAGGGTCACAGGGTTGCCCTCCCCTGCAGTTTTCATTTCAGAAGGGCACATACCCTTGTCCAGCTTGCCAGCCCCCAGGGACATTCCAGGGTATCACAAGTATCCCTGCACACCTGTGAGTGCACACCAAGCTGAGCCATAGGTAATGAATCCACACAAATCAGGAGGGTTATCCAGCTGGTTATTCAGGCAGAAGGGGGCAATTCAGTTGACCACACATAGGTGCCTAGTGTTATCTGAGGTGTCCTAGAGTGTTTGAAGGATCCTCAGTATCCTGACTCTCAGGCAGAGCCCAGGGCCAAGAGAATGACCCCACATATTTGGTCCAGCAGCTACCCAGGGGCCCTCACACAGTGCTAGGTGCCAACATCTGGACAGCTGAACTGAGTCTGGGTACAAGCTGGAGACTTTGGCAGGCTCCAGCTGACTTCACTGCCTGTAAGAAAAGCTGAAACACCAGACTCCCATATGGGCACTGAAATTTAGGTGCCAGAATTAACCCAATTTAAAGTAATCTGCTGTATCCCACTGCTGGTGAGCTCTTCTCTCCCAGGAACAGTTCTGTTTGTCTATTCTTGAAGTCAGATCACAGCAGCTACTAGAGGGGTTAAATTGAAAACTTACAGGTGGAAAATTGTATAAAACAATGAAATTGAGATAGCGAGAGAGGTTGTTTGGTAGAGGTTTGTATTTTGGCAAAATAGATTCCTTTTAGTCCAGCTCTGAATGCAATCAAAGCTGTACATTTTCTTCGCCTGTTCCCTTCCTGATATATCTGCAGATGGACTGAGATAATCCTTATTCTCACACCAGTATAAATGATAAGTAGCTCCAGGAAAAACTGAAGCTATGCTGCTATAAAATAGTGTAAGCAAGAGAAAAGAAAAAGAGGATCTGCAATATGTACTCTTTTATGTTCTTTAATTGGGAATTAACAGATATAGCTGGAAAAGCAAGAGGTAGTTTCTTTAAAGACCTGTAGTAATTTAAAGTTCTGTACCAAGAAAATTTGATTCAGCCTTAAACTCAAAGTGTTCTGCAATTAGGGTGACTTACTAAGGTTTAAATTAAGAGACAACAGATTATAGAAAAAAATTCTTCCTGTTACTTTTTGAATTGAAACCAGAGGCAATAGTACTGCTTTTAAAAGTATGCATTATTTGCTTTATAGCTTTCAGTTGGGCAAAGTCCTGGGAAAATACCTTTCTCTGATGTGCAATGGAATTCTTGCAAAGGACAAGATCCCTAAGCTGATACAAATCAGCATAAAGCCTCTGAATATCATCACCCCCAGATCTAACCAACAGTATCTTATCTATAAATACTGTTGTGGAGGTGGCTCTTAAATCATCTGACTCCTCTGATACATCCACAGTTCATGCTTATTAATTCATTAGGATGACACCAATTAATATCAGACTTCACAGAAGTATTTTTTTTTCCTTGAAGAAATTACTTCTATTTATTTTGAATAAGATATCCATTACCCACTGCTGAAAGAAAACTTATATATGGAACCCATTGCAGCGACTGAAATCCTCATCCCTGGATTTTGAAGTCTAAGTAAATGATCATGGAAGGTCTAGGGGGACAGATCATTAATTACCCAAACCAAAATTAGAACAGGACACAGACCAATAAATGCCCTCAGTTCTGAAGCATTGTAAAAGGTGAAGTGACCACAAATCTCAAGAAACTCAGTGATGAGAAAAATTCTTCCAACAACATGGCTGACCTATGGGTCTGGATTCACCCAGGGCTCAAAATTTTTCTTACCAGTATTTCAGTAAGGTGAGTCAGACATGCTCCACTGTAGCTTGGTCACTTATCTGTAGTACTTACAGGTGCTACAATAAAGAAACTACAACACACAAGCAACCAAAAGGTCAATTAAAGAGTAACTCAGTTTCAAACTGAGAACATGTTTTTTTTATCAAGCTTTTCCTCCTAGGTTTTTATGAAAAAATTGTCAGAAACACAGCCTATAAAACTGCAATCCATTTTCATTTAATAGCTAGTTTGCAGAAGTTTCTAGAGATAACTAAGTATAGAAAAGGATTAGGTTTAAGGTACCAGCTCATTTGTCATTTATTTCCTTTTTGTTATACCACTTCCAGTTAACATATTATTCTAATTTTCTTTCTATTTTATTATGAAAAAATATTTCTTGTAATAAAGTGAGATATATAAAAAGAGCTTGCCTCTACATTTCTATGGGCATTTTTAGAGAGTACTGAATATTTAAAAGATATTATAAATAGAAGCAAGATCCATATGGCAAGATAATAAATATTCATAAAATTATGGATAATCTGATTCCTACTCATTTTTGTAATTGCAGTGCTGTAGGAAACAAATATACTTCTACATTCAACTGCTAGATAACACATTTGATCTGCCTGCCAGCTACATCTAGGCACCTTGCATAAGATTCTTTTTTTCTCATTGCATCTCATAAACAACAATGCCTTTTAGCCTTTTACCTTTTGAATATTAAGCTGTAAAGTGTTTGGAGTCCTTCACTGAATGTGACAGTATGCGTAATGTACAACTTGGAAGTAACATTCTTTGCAGGATTCTTGAAGAGCATATTGCATTAAAACACATAGATTTTGCACAACTGACAGAAAAAAAAAGCTCAGTATTGAGCATCAGGTGGGCTATGTGAAATTAATAATTTCTCACTCCATTCATTTCCCAATGGAAACCTATCTAGTGTACACAAACTCCAGCTCTGCATTAATTGCCAGCCTTGTTTAAAATCTTGGTTCCACAAATAGGTATTTTCTCTAAATGTATACTCCAGTTCCCATCAAGACAGCTTTGGACTGGGCCAGAGAGGCCCACTGGAGTGGTGAGCTGCCTCTAGAAAAGGAGGCTTGTAGTTTAAACCTGTTGCAATTACATCAAGATAGACAAAACTGGCACTAACACCAGTCTTTTATTAAAAGCTTTGCATGCCTTCCTTCACTAGACTTCTATCAGGGAGCTCTGACTCCCTTCCTCATAGACAGCTCCACACAGCCCTGACTCCTCACTACAAGTTTCCATCTGCATGACTGGCTAACCCTGATCTGTCCCTTACCCAGACACCTAACCCTGTCTGCCCCACACACAGCATCTTCTTATCTGTCCCTCACACAACCCTACATCCTTACAGCCAGCAAACCCCAGCCCAAACTGCAGCAGATGCTGAAACTCCAACTATAACCAGCTAACCCACTCTTTTATTAACACCCATGTTCGTTGGGCAGGCACAGATGTTTCCACTCCTCAGTAATCAGTACAGCTGTAATTCATTGGGAAAGAGTGACTCCTGCACTAACCCTACAAACTATCATCCCATATAAACCTCCCTGCAGGAAAAGCAGCCTCCTTCAGAAGGGGTGTGTGTAGGTGCCTGGTGAGCAGCAGGTGCACACACCCTGGTGCCTCACATCTAAAAGAAGTAAGGAAGCACTCAGTGGTTTTGCCAGACTTGTCCCTGAAAAGTCTGTCCCACAGATTTAACCCAGCAGAAAATGAGTCATGGGGAAAGGTTCCCTACTCCTCTCAGTTTTCCCTCATGCAACCTCATTACAGTAGCAGAGAAAGGCAAGTACTAATTGCTATCCTGCAGCAGGGTCCTGGGCCAGAGCTTTGGAATAATCCTCTCCTTAAGCTTGCCTTCATCTCACATTTTATGTACTTTACTAATTTTCCTTCATTTGGCAAATTCAATAGGCTCTCTAATCCTTATTGCCTGCTGCTGACATTTATTTATGATTACATCAAACCTATATTCATTCTAGTTACTTTATTGTCATGCTTGTTTCATTATTACACAAATAATAACGTTGTTTTTGATTATTGGTGAGAAAGCAGAAGTTTTAATTTAGTAGACAATTATGCCTTTGCTTTCCTAATGGAAAAGCACAGTGTAAGTGTAATTGCTTCTGCGTAACAACTTGTTATTACATGCATTTCATGCTCATAATTCTTTTGCTGATACCAGGAAAAAATATTTTCAACCTAAATTTTCCCTGCATACATTTTGGCAACAGTTTTGATCCCAGAGGATGCACAGACATCTACTATTAACCTTTTAGAATTAGTAAATAATTATAGTTTATTTTTGTTTTAATTCAGTTGTTGTTAACTGATTACTGATTATCACCTTCTCAACCAGCCCAAGATATAAGGAGTCAAATGATTTCCAGTGGATTATATAACAGATATAGGTTTGAATAATGACTTGGGGAATGCTGTCATATTCTGGTTATTACATGCATTCTAAGAATTACATAGTTAAACTACTTCTCAGTTGAAAGGACATTTTGAAGACAAATAAGCCTGTTTGAAAAGAAATTATATTCCAGGTATTGCACTTCATCATTCATTTCTGGGAAATTTTGTCACTAGCATCAGCTAATTTTCTAGCATTACTCAACCCTGCCGTGGTCTAGGGAGCTAAAATTAGTTGGAATATATAATTTAAGTGTACTGACACTTAATTCCTTTCTCTTTCAAACTGAAGAAGAGCTATAAGCTTTGATCACACCAATGGAAAATGATGCTCATCTTCTATCTTCCTTTCTTTTCTTATAGAAAGTATAATGACATGAAAATCAAACATTCTACTTCCTTTCTGGCAACTTTCTAATTATGGGAAGAGAAAAATATACCCTTTTTAAATCTAGCTTTGAAAATGAAATGGCAAAGAGACGTGATTATATATGTGCATTCACATTTCTATCCTTAAGTGTGAAGCTTCTACAGAATCCCTATCATTTTCATTTATGCTTGTTAAGGTCTTTATCTGGCTTCTGTGTAGATGAATATCACCTTACTATCACCAGTCTGATAGAGTGAGTAGAAAGACACTGGCAAGTATCCAGTATGGACCCTTGTCCTTTTCTCTTTGTCTTCCCTACAGGGGAATGGCTCTAAACAGCAAAGCTAAAGATAGGGATTGGTAGCAGGAAAAGGGCCGAAGTGCTTTTGTGTCTCTTTTTCCCCTGGTCTTTACTATAAAATGTGGTTGTAAGAGGATTTCAAGCTGAATTAACATCAGGATCAAAAGGGAAGGAGGTAGGTTAGAATATAAGAGAGAAAGTTTAGGGAAGACAGTGTAGCTGTGCTTTTTTTCAGCCCAGCTGGGTCTGGTGAAAATTAATGTAAGATTTAAAGAATGGGCTGAACTAATCTAACAGCAATCAGAGGTCATCTTTGAGACTGCCTGCTGAGCACAGGTGACACTTCAGAAGGCAGAAGATGAATAATTATAGGACCATCTTCCAACAGGAGACACAGGAACGGCTGGGGAGCTGGAAGATGCTGTGCTCAACTTCAGAGCCAGGAAAACTATTGGAATGAGTTACTCAACAAACAACTGCAGATGCTGGGAAAACAAGGAGTTGAGAAAAGGCCAAGATGAAATTCTAAACATGTTATATCAGACTCTTCCTGATAGTGCAACAATTCTTAAGAAAAGGGAAGAATCAGTAATATGGCATCACTAGACTCCAGGAAACCTATTCAAACTCTTTTCTGACTTTCTTCCAAGCTAACTAAGAAACACAGTCTACATGAAACTAATATAAAGGGGTTCGGAACTGTTTACATATATGTGGGGAATAGACAGCAATAGGCCACCACACTACAAAACAGAAGTAGTGGGGAGTATTTGTGGGCTATTCATTATTTTCACTAACTATGTAGAAGATGGAAACACAAATGATTACATAGAAAGCTTTCTCCTTTAAGAGTACTCTAAGCTGACCCTATATGGAAGAACAAGATTAGAATTTTAAATAATGATGATCACTTGGAGATACAGTCACAAAATATTGGGTGAAATTCCACTCTGATTTATGCTGCTGCAAAGAGAGTGTGGGAGAATGGCACCCTGTAGAAAGGAACTGCTATTTTTGGAAAATAAGAAGCTGAAAACGAGATGTCAGTGCTACAGACATGCTGAAATAGGTAAGCTTTCCATGGAGAACATATCTGAGCATAAGTGTGTAAAGCACACAAAAAATATTCCTTGACTCTGATTAACACTAGTTGCACATCATATATAGTAGGCCCACAGCTGGTCTAGAGGGCCTTAATGAATGAGGTTTGTTTTGAGAAGTATTCTCTGACCAAGGCTGTTGGCATGGAGACCAAGAAGAGAAGAAGGAAAAAGAAGATAACCGGGGAAAAAAAATTTCTGCATCTGTGGAACGCAGTTTTAGAAAGTTCCTGGGAAGAATAGAGGTAGAAAATTTCCCACCAGTGATCGTTGACTAATTGTAACCAATGAAGAAAATGTAAACTCTGTAGAGACAGCATGCTGCTGTAATAAACAGATCTGACCTTCTGAAGCGTGGAGTGTCCATGGGTGTCACACCTGCCTATACAGCAACATCTGGTGACGTGGGATGTGATTTACAGCTGGACTGCAGGGTGCCTGCAGGGGGGCAGAGCCAGCTGCTGAGGTGAGATCAACAGCAAGTCCTGACTCTGTTGGCTTTAGCATGTAGAATACTGGTGAGCTGCTGAAAAAGGAAAAAAAAAAAAACCAAGAAAAATGGGAAGTAATGTATCATGCAAACAGAGTGTTATCTTGTCAACATGGAAAGCTTTGTTGGAGAAAAGAGCTGTTGTAGCTAACGACTATGCCCTTTGTAGTATGTTGTTATGGGCTTGATTACATGGCTTTAAAACTGATACGAGCTCTGCTTTTGATATCAGAGCTTGGAAAAACATTGAAAAAGTTGTGGAATGAGGAGGACTGTTCACGGTCCAACAGAAAGCAAGATGCCAGTGCAGCTGGGAAAGATTGGCTTTCTGGTGTTTACTGGATGAAGAAAAAACAAACCAAAAAAACCCCTCATTCATTAACCCTCAATAGCCCACAGACCACTTGTGGGTCATACTAAAATCATCTAAAACACTCTGGGGACTCATGCTTCAGAAAAGACATGAATGAGTGAAAAGCAAAAAATAAAAGTTGAGTTCTTCAAATAAAAGTCTGAGGGCAGTTAGAGGAAATAGGGGTTGCAAGTACGAAGTAGACTGAAGGGAGACATCAAGTTATTCTTTCTGCATGAAAAAGCTGCTGAAGAGAGAAATTAATTGAACTGGTTTCCATGTCCCCCATGAATGGAACAAAAAGTCATGAACCTAACATACCTTGTATGAGATTTTCTTTAAAGAAAACAGAATAATCTGGAATATGGTAGGACTCACATCTGGTCTGTGGGCCAGAGAGGGTTAATGGATAAGGGTTATTTCTGAAAGGCATTCTATCAAGGCAGTTGGCCTGGAGACCAAGAAGAGAAGGAGAAGGAGATAACTGGGAAAGAAAACTTGCAGCTGGGAAAAATATTTTTAGAAAAATCTGTTGGAAAACAGAGGTGGTGATGGATTTTACACCCATCAATGTTCTGTTGATCTATTGTAACTAATTAACAAAGTGTAAACTTTTTAGAGTGTATAAAAGAAAACCAGTTGTTGTGATAAATGGGATATTAGCCTTCTGAAATGTAGTGTGTCTATTTGTGTGTCACACCTGCCTCAACAGCAATGTTGGAACAGATTTCCTGGAAAGGTGGAGGATATTCCTCACTGGAAGTTACTGAGATGATGCTAAATATATTTGTGTTATGACTGACATTGACTTTTAGACCTGTTTTGTTTGTTGTTTTTTTTTTTTTAATTTTCTGTGACATCTAATAAGAGGAAAAGAAAAAGCCAAAGAGCAATGGTCAAAAGGTCTGCTCAGACTTCAATATTCACCTCCCTTTCACTGGGAATTACTTTCACTCTCTGCTGATCAGAGTGTCTTGGGGACTCAGCAGCACAGAAAGAGGTGAGAAGAAAGAAATATATAGTCCCATGAAACCCAACTGAGCTTCTGGCCAAAAACTCACTAAGATGCTGAGTGGTATTTTGAAATATTCTTGGTTTAGTAAAGTGACAAAAAATTTTGGTAAAATATAGACTTTTAAAGGTACCAAGGAACACATCAGGCTACATGATAGTCTGCTTTTTAATGTTATCTATTTTTGTCCTAAATATTATCTATACTGATGAGTTTGTACTGTATAAACAAAGACCTGAATTCATAAATTGGCTTTCATATCCATTCTACAGAAACCCACAAATTAATTTCTGATTAAGTACTATGCCCTATTAGTCCTGAATTATCAGTTTATCAGACTATAGCTGCCTAGAAAGCCAGGTACTGAGGAGAAGAGAGCCATTCTTCTTTCCCTTTCCTGTCTAGAAAGTAAGAGATGGTCAAGCTTGACCAGTTTAAAAACATACATACTCACATCACTATAATAAGAATTATACAAATCTTCTAATTGCAGCTCTGCACGGCCTGCTCTCAATATTTTGTTCCCCAATACATTGTTCAAGAAACACATAAATAAGAAAGTGTGTGGCTGGGCCGCTACTACAAACTTGTACCTCAATTCCTTACCAATAAAACTACTAGAGGTATTGTGAGTCTAAAAATCACTTGGCAACCCTGAGAGGTCCATGCAGCTTGATGACAAGGTGATAACTTTGTGGAGAGCAATGCATAATCACTCCCACCTCAGTATAATGGACTGGCCAGTTGTGCAAAGCTTTTGAAAAACTAATTAAGTTGAGGTCCTATTTCTAAGGACAGAAATACAAGCAAAAACTGGAAGAGCCCTTTTCCTTTGTCAGCAATTTGCTCTTGTCCATACTTTGTGCTCCAGTTTTCCTGCTTCAATTATGCAGCATCATGCATTATACAGTGCTCTTCAACTCATGGGGTCAGCCTATAAATGGAGACCATTAATTTGGTGTGTCACATAACAGGCACTCGCTCCTGCAGAGTGGTGGCTCCAGAAATGGTCTCATCAGAAGCATCGTTGGATGTGCGGAGCATTTGTCATGAGGCAGTAATGATGCTGTTCCCATTTGCTGGCTCTTCCTTGAGGATATGTAAAGGTGAAGCCTCACTTTCCAGGGAGAACCTTTATTCCCCTCAGCCCCTTCTATTAAATTTTAAAAAATTCAGCTACCACATCTAGCTCCAAAACAGTAAATATCTGGATGCAAGCAGAATACATTAAATAACAAATAACGTTAACTTACATAGCTTACCATACTAGAATGTGTTTATTTTCAATCTAATTCCATGATAAAGGAAAAATGTGCTTGTCTATGTGGATTTGCAGTGGCAGTATGGATTAGGGGGATACAACATAGAATATATCTTTGTGTGAAGGAAATATCAATGTTTTAAACTGAACTAAATGCAGCAGCTTTACTCCAACCTTTTCATGCAATCAGTGATGTTCTGCTAAGCTCAGCAGTTAGGTAAAAATATGAAAGCTTGGCACGAACCATGAAAATTATCTTAGAGGTCAAGTATGAAGATTTATTATTTTCTTTTTTTCTCTTAGATAGAAATATCTCTGATGTTTCAGCATCTAACCTAGTAGATTAGTGTCATGGCATTAAACTGTCTACCTGCCAGCCTTAAGCCAACAATGTCTATTGAAAAAGCTACCTTGCAAGATGGAAATTTTGCATCAATGGAAAAGACTAAATAAGTGACAAAAAACTGAAAGCCACATGAGATGTACTTTTATCAGAAAATTCTCATCTTCTACACCCATATTTTTCTTTCATTCAAGTTGTCTCACACAAGACATGCATGCATACTATTGAAAGTGATTGCTAGGGGTGTGTGCTATAGTTGTGCAGAGATTAATTTGTTTTAGCAGGTTTTAAATCGACTAGACCATGAAAAAAGAACAGCCAAAGCCATCTAATAAATTGGGCAACAATTACTCTTGGTATCTTCATTTAAATTAAGAATAGATGTGCATTACATACTGACACTGCAGAAAAAATAAGAGGCTTCCTTTAGTAATGGATTATTGAATACACTTACAGTGATGGTAAGACAATAAATTAAAAAGTACATCAGCCATTTCTCAATTAGGTTTATATTCTGCACTCACCAGCTTTGTGTATACAAGGGGGAAATGAGTCTATTTCACAGGGAGTGCTTTCATACAGCATTTAGTCCAAAGAAACCTGCTGGTTGCTTTGGTCACAGCTGAGACCCAAGTTTAGTTCACTGTCTGTATTAAATGTGAGTCTATAAAATACACAAGGACAGCAGGTCTTCTGGTAATCCTTCACATGGGAACTGTTAGTCAAATTCATCCTACATGCAAGTTCATGAAGCCAGTGATCTTAACACTGGGGATAATTTTCCCCCAGAGCATTAATGGTAAGGTGTCTTTCAGAAACAGTCCTCACACTGAGTCACACTGAGGAGGGGAGGGAAACTCATTGCCCTCACAGACACGCTGCTGTCCAGAAGATGGCAACAGATGAAGTGTAAAAGCCAATTTGGGTTCTTCTGCCAGATATTGAGTCTCTCTTTTAAAAGCATCAGTCAATCAGGCTGACGTTTCCACTTAACCTCATGAAAGAGAATGGATTTTGAAAATAATGGATTTTCTTCTCTTGGATGTTTTAGCCAGTGACATCATGTGTGCACTCTTCTGTAGCTGTGGCACAGCTTCATATAGGTCATTGAAAGGATGAAATCCTTGTCTGTTTCCAAACTACTTCTAGTTTTAATTTGTAATATTTTTTTTGATGCTGGAGGAAGCCCTCGTAATTTATTCTGGCACATCTGTAGCTTTTGATATAGAGTGCAAATAAACAGGCTTATAGCAGGCTTGGAGCCAAAGGCAGCTGCTGGCAGGCTCTGGGCCAGCTCTGGACCCCTGGTAAAAGCCTTCAGCTTGGAAAGGAGAGAATGTTTCTAATGTACTTCCTGAAGGGTTTAGAGAAGGTCACTTGAAGATGTTAACATCTACACTGTCAAAGTGGAAAAGAGAGTTATTGACTGGGCTAAAAATACTAACTTTGGTAAGGTTAATGTTTTGATTTCAAAATACACTACATAGAAGGCAATCATGCCAAAATCAGTAAAAGACAGGAGAGAAGTGTCTAATACAAATAATTTTTCTTTGTAAAAAAGAACACTATTTTTTTCAGTATTTTAAATTTGGAAGGGATCACCTCTCTCAGTTTCTGTTCTTCCCATGGACAAAGTGAATTCACCTGCCAAATGAATAGAATAGAATAGAATAGAATAGAATAGAATAGAATAGAATAGAATAGAATAGAATAGAATAATTTCATTTGGAAGGGACCTACGAACATCATCCAGTCCAACTGCCTGACCACTTCAGGACTAACCAAAAGTTAAAGAATGTTGTTAGTGACCTTGTTCAAAAGCTTCTTAAACACTGAGTCTTGGGCCATCCACCACCTCCCTAGGAAGCCTGTCCCAGTGTTGGACCCCCTTTCAGTAAAGGAATGCTTCCTAATGTGCAGTCTAAAGCTCTCCTGGCACAGCTATGAGCCATTCCCATGCGTACTATCACTGGATCCCAGGGAGAAGAGATTAGCACCTCCTTTTCTGCTTCCCCTTCTTGGAAAGCTGTAGAGAGCAGAAAGGTCATCCCTCAGCATCCTTCTCTCCAAACCAGAAAAGACCTCAGCCACTTCCTCACAGAACATCCTTTCCAGCCTTTTCACCCGCTTTGCTGCCCTCCTCTGAACCTGTTTGAGTACTTTCACATCCTTCTCAAAATGATCTATCAATTTTACTAAAACTATAGATGTAAATAGGATGCGTCTGTTTCTTGCAGTTTTTAAATTATTTTATTGTATTTTTATTTACTATTGCCTCAGAATCCGTGGAAAAAAAAGCTTTTACTCAGCAATTGTTTTCAATATTAGTATTTGAAAAGAAGGGTTAAAAGCACAGCACTTTGTGTTGAGCAATATTTATTCACTATATATTTTCACTTCTTTTGAATTGCTTTATCTGCAGGAATTTTCTTTACTAAAATTAACTGAAACTAATTTTAGATGAAAAAATAGAAAATTTTCTTTTAGAAAATGCCAAAAGAGAATGCTTGGGTATCTGTGATTCTTAACTAAAAGTGTATTGTTTTTCAGAGGAAAAAGGCTGAGTTTATAGAGAGATTTTTTTTAAATTATTTTGGACAGCCTTGGTCTGCATAATTTCATAAAACTCAAAAAAGCTTTTGTTTTAAAGATGAAGAGCATGCCTGGAAGAAGCACCATACACAAGCAGATAATAAAATAATAAGCATCCATAAAATCACCCAAATAAAAACATTTAATGACCTTCCACTGCTTTAATCCCATGCTATATTTTAAGGAGAGTTCCAAGTACTTTATAACCTATATAACATACCTATGACAGAATTCCCCAAAATAAGGTATTTTTGAAGGATTTTGAAATAATTTGTAGTTTTAAATTGATAGCTGTATCACCCTTTAACTATTACTACAATACATTCCTAAGCTATAGCTGAAGTCCTGGTAGTTGTTTCTATGTTTTAAAAGGACTTTGAAGGGATTACATCATCACAGTCTCTGAGCACCATAAGGAAAATGCTGACCAGCTGAGTAAGTAGGCTAGAAATCCAAACATGTGTCCTCCCCTCTTTTTCTTCTCAGCCACAGGTAATGCAGGATCATCCAGTGTCTGCTCAAAGTGTTCAGCGCTTGCTCAGATTTTACAGCTCTGGCAAGTAATGAACCTTTGGTAATTACTTCATGATGATGCCTGAAAAGTTCCTGTCTCTTTTTTTCTTAACAACTTCAAACTTAATTGCTACATTCTCCACAAGCTGAAAAAGGGGTCTTTGAAGAAATTTTAACAGAATTATGTCATGTTTGAAACACTTATCTGTTCCTATGAACTGGCTTTGTTACAACTCATGTTGGATTAATAAAGAATTTCATCAGTGCAATTCTTCCACCTAGCAGGGTGCTGTGCAGTTAGAATTACAGCTGCCACCAATACCAGGCCAGGAGCTGGAATGATTTCCAGAGCTCCTGAGCCCCATCCCTCTCTCTGAGGCAGGAAGCATGTATCCTCAGTTTTCACATGCCATACCTACCTAAAATGCTATACCTGCTAAAACTGGGCTTTGGCAGCACCTCAAGGGGCTGTTCAGTACTGAGAAGAGAAGGCTTTGGTGGGGGCTTACAGCAACCTTAAAGGGGGCTGACAGGAAAGGTGGAGAGGGACTCTTTAGTAGGGAGGCTAGTGGTAGAAAATGGGGTAAGGGTTTTAAAATAAAAGATTATATTTACACTATATATGAGGAAAACATTTTTGCGAGGATGATGAAACATGGAAACGGGCTGCTTAGAGGGGTGGTGGATGCCTCATCAGTGGAAACTTTCAAGGTCGGGCTGGGTGATGCTCTGAGCAGCCTGATTTACTTGAAGATGTCTCTGATGACTGTAGGGTTGTTGGACTGGGTGATGTTTTAAGGTCCCTTCCAATCCAAATTATTCTATGATTCGGTGATTGACTGCTATTGTGTCACCATTTCAAAGTCACAAAGAGGCGTTCAGGGAAGCAGGATCAAGAACTAAAGTGAATCCCACTGTAGGATTTTCTCCATCCCCTCTCATGAAAGGGGATGGCTGGACAGTGAATCCCTGCTGTCCTCATTAAATATGTGTTTTCTGGCCTCTAGGAGAAAGCTCAAGGCCCTACAGTGCCACATACCAATATCCAGCCAGACTCAAAATAGCCTGGATCTTGGAAGAAGTCCCCTTCATGTGGTGCTCTTCCTGGGTTAACTTCCTGGGGTTTGAACCACAAGGACAGTGTGATTGCCCCACTGCTGTCCTGCTCCTTGTAGCCAAACTAATCCATGCAAGGCTGGTTGAGGTATTTCTGTATTTAAGACTAACAGCAGTAAGAGCCAGCACCCAGCTGCACTTGCCTGCTCCTGCAATTTTCTCTGCTACAAACTGTGCTGCAGCTCCAGCTACAAAGACACAAGTCCTACAAGATTATGACATCTGATTTGTTTCTTTAAGTCCAATTCTTAAATGAGGCACTTCTGTTTGAAAGAGTAAGATTTCATCCCATGTGACTCAGGGCAAAAGGTTCAAAAAAAGTACTCAAGGGAAAGCCCATGGCTGAAAACCATCAAAATATCCCAGCTGAGCCTGTGGTTTTTGAACAAAGGAAGTGTCAGCGCTGTGTGTCTGAAGAATATGGTTCACTTGCTATTTTTTCAGTCTTTGTGCTTTCACAGCAGAAGGAGACAGTCTCCTATTGAGCAGTGTAAGCAACCAACTACATCGATCACAAAATACATGCCTGTTTGGGTACCTAAGAAGAAATGCCAGGTCAGAATGAAGTGATTTATTACAGTTTTACATATGCAAGGACTCAGTGGGTTTAAGCAACAGCCTTTCCTGCCATAATTAGGGTCCAAAGTCAATGTTTAAGTCAGGCTTAAAATAGACAATGTTTAAGTCAGACATGGTTTTGCTTGAAATCCTGGGCATAGCTGCAGTGTGACATGTGATGTGTTACTGGGAATTTCTAGCATTCTAGCCATGCTCCAGTCTGCTGTGGTGTTGAGCTGGTCCAGCTCCCCAGTTCACAGAGGGCTCCCCACCACTGGGGATCCACTGGCACAGTGAGACCCCCCAGACCCTTCTCTCTACCTGATGCCTCAAGCCTAAACACCTCCAAATTGATAAAGTGCACATGCTGCAGACACTCAGAGGTCATCATCCTCTCTGACTGAATGCCCTCACTCCTCCCAATTGCAAAGGGGTAAGCTCCCGTCATTACGTCTCTTCCCAAAAGTAGGATAGACACAGCAGGACTGCTAGACTATGACTTCCAGCATTTCCTGAAGACTTCTTCCAAGCTGAATAGATTTAGCTAACTCACCTTTCAGCTGTCATCAGCACACGAAGGATCTTTCTGGTGCTGAAGGAGATCTTACAGAACAAACGTTTTATAGCAAATTCTGGAGCTTCTGTTTAGATAAAGTTAATATGAAGAGAACTTGTATTCACTTCACTTCTCATATTCACAGCTAAATCAATTAATTATTTCCCTGGCTCTCATTTTTGCATCTGACTATCTTTAAGTCTTATAGAGTCCTATCTCATATACAGTAAAAAAGAAAAAGCAAAAATAGCTGAAAAATAAAGATGTCAGTTCCCTTGTATCAGCATTTATATACTACATTGCAAAACCTTTGAAATTTGAAGTGTTTATAAAGCTCTAAATAATGCTAAATCAATTGTTCTTCACATATTAACAAGAAATTTCATGCAATTTATTGCAATCACTTTGATTTCACACTATTTGTAGAGCAGGATATGTAGAAAACTGAAACACGCAAATAATACAGAAATGTTTCTCAAGTTTCCAGTCACATGAACTGAGAATCTAAAGAACTTTATGAAAGGGCCTATCCTTGATCTTGTTTAGTCTAAGAAAATAAGAAACTGATCTCTTGCAGCTAAAGCCTCTGTATATCCACACACAGGAGCACAGTGCCTGTGGCAGCCCGTGCAGCCAGCAGCATCAGAGCGAGGGGCAAAGCACAGCAGAGCCCAGACAGAGAGAATACTGAGCATACCCATCATATTGTACTAAAGATATAATCTGTGAAAGGCTTCACTGAAAGTCTATGCAGGGGACAGAAGAGAAGCCTACTCAGTTGTTCCCATCCCACTTTAATCAGCAGATGCTGCTGTCTCCCTTCGTGGTGTGTGCTCTCAGCTGATTTATTCATTCATTAGTGCTTGCACCAAGTTTTGTCTTCTGCTGTCTCAGTGCAAGGTACAGTACTGTGCTCACAGAGAAACTTTTGACTCAGAGATGGCGTTTGAAGTAAAATTAAAACTGATACTTCACATATTGCATTAGGGAGAAAGGGCAGGTTTGCCACAAATGAGAGGGAAAGAACATATGTAGATTGTCACTGCCCCCATGGAAAGCCATTCTGCAAAAACCCCCAAAATACAAACTAATATAAATCTACATGTATCCTTATATATCTCACAGTCTGAGGCAAAGGAAAGGCTCTGCCTCTTCCTGCCTGCCTCTGTTTTCTCCCAGCCTTTGCTAAACCACTTCTTGCCACTCTGCTCCCTGCTGTTGCTGCCCCAGTGTAAGCTTACAAAGATGTGATAATAATATTTAGATGCTTACATGACAATCGGACAACTGCTGTTGTCAATGCCAAAAAAAGCTGAAAGGAAATACACACCAGATCATGTGGAAGTATCAATGCTGAATGCAGTAGGGGCTAAAGACTCAGGTAATTACATATCGCCTCAAGTAAATAATTGTATTAAAAGTGAACAAGAGTTCTCTTGGAGCTTAATCATAACACTTTGGTCTAGACAGCCCATCTAATCAGGTGTATTTGTAGACTTTTCAGAAAGATGGGTACAACATAACAATCTTCACTGTTAATTTTTAAAGAAAGCCATAAAACTGGAACATCAGTGGCCACTTGAGGTGTCCAGCTCTCAAGGATCTGAGACCAGGCAGCCAGGTTTTGAGGAGGTGGCAAGCAGGTTTCAAGCAGATTTTTTTTTAACACAGCACCACAGCAGAAGAAACCATCAGGGGGGCTCAAACTTATATGTAACCTGGAAAAAATTGGAAGATTTACCACAGCATTCAAGGATTTTTGTTATTTATCTGCTTCCTCATGCTACTTTTATCATTGTTGCTTTGATTGTTTTCCTGTGAAAAAGCAGAAGTTATCAGACTGGGTGGGAAAGAGGAGGTAGGGAATGGAGACACTGGAGTAAACAATGTGGGAATTGGGAATAGATAACTTGTTTTTTTCTGCTTTCAGACATAGTCCTTATATTGCTTGGATATTTTTATTTAATTTAAATTCTATTTCATTCTGTTTCTATTACATATAAGTCAGCTGGTACAATATGTTGATGCATCTGTTTACAAATAGATTTTAACTGTGAAAAATGTGATCTGTTCCATGTATAATGTGTAAGCCCCACTGTGGCTTAAAAAAGGAAATTATAAAAGAGGCACCTTTCCCTAGTACATTTGATAGGCTTTCAAAAAATGTCCTTCAAAAGTAAAACTCTTGTCCTTGCAATCTTATTCTCCAAGCAATGATAATAACTCTGAGATAAGTGAAGCTGGGAATTTGAGGGATTTTTTTCAAATGCAGGCCTTTAAAAGTGTTTGGATTATGGAAAAGCAGTTTTAGGTAGTCTGTGTAAAGACACACCTTGAATTACTTAGGAATTGGTTGCAGTGATTTTGAAAAGAGGCTTGAAAATAACTAGGTGATTGTATGGATATAGATTTCATCTAGCTGTAATGTATGCCATATTCAAGCAGTGCATGTAGTAATTTTTATTACATTGTCTTTATTTCTTGCTTCTTTCTGCTGTGAAGGCATCCAGCTGTGTGAGCCAGTGGGGAAATGGCTGTGTTAATCTCCCCAGTTTTTGTAATCAAGTGACCCGTGTCTGCCACAGCATCAGCTAAATTCTGTCTGTTAAAGAGAGTTTAATCAAAGGAAGTACATGTCATTTCAAGGGGGCATTAATTACATTTCAACTAGGTCTTGAGTGATCAGCAATGTCTACATAAAGTTCTGTTTAGATTACTATATGTCTTTGATGATAAAAGCCCCATAAAATACATAATTTCAAGATCAAAGCATCAAGGTGCTAAGTTGAAAATGGTGATCTTTTTCTGGGGAACTGAACAAGTGGTTGAGGATTGTTGTTTCTTCCCCCTCAATTTAAAATAAGTCTTGGTGGGAAAACAAATCTCCATGCCAGCTTGCTTTTCCTCAGCTGTGTGAACTTTGCCTACTTTTCCGAAACCTTTAAGGTTTAAAACCTTATAATCATCAACCTGGTGGATTAGTGTTAGTCTAGGAGGGCATTGGACGTGAGCTGAGTGTGAGCTCTCTTCTGGAAAGGGAATGGATCACATCTGAAGTCTCAGTCCCAGACTGATGGAATTCCAGGAGGGGTCTCAAGTTAGAGACCAATCTATGGTTATATTTCCCTTCCTTCTAAACTGGTGAAGCACCCGGGGGCTGCATCAAGCCTTGCAGGTTCCTCAGCACTCCAACTCGTAAGCGTTCTGTCAGCTTGGAAGCAGTTGAGCGCAGGAGGATGGGCTGCCCACGGGCACTCACACCACCAGTGAGTGGATTGCCTGTCCACCCCTGCTGTGGAGGGAGAGAGTGAGCAGCTAAGAGACTCCCAAAGCCTCTGGAGAGCAATGCAGCCACTCTGATGGCCTGAGGAAGGAGCAAACGTGTGTTGAAGCACTGTGCTTGCATAACACTGCTGCTCTGGCTCAAAGTCTGTGTATTTTGAAAGAAGTCCCTCTGACTCTGGAACATCTTTGCTGTGATGATCAGCCTGGGTCCCAAGGAGAGGCTGCAGAGGGAAATGGAAATTCTAGGTGTCCTTCAGGGAAATGGGCACACCTTTCACTTCCTCTTGCCTTTTTGCTGACCAAAACCTGTGATTCTTGCCTGAGCAATCTCCAGCCTCTTAAACCCTTCCAACAAGGATGTTCTTCTGCCAAAGTATAAATTTCTAGTTTGGTTAGAATCCCTTTAGTTTTTTATCTAAAACTTTTGCTCCCCACTGCATATTATTTCAGACTCAACAGCAAAATATTAAAGACAAGTGAATTTAAATACAATTTTTCTTTTAATCGCTGACAATTTTTTCTTATTTTCTAACAGGCATGACAAATCTTACAAAATCTCAGTTTTGAGCATAATTGATGCAGGGATAAGAGCAAACTACTCCAAAGATTGCCTTGTTGTTTTAAAAACATACAGTTAATTAGAGAGATATTCTTATTAGTGGTGGTTCATTAAAAGATCCTTCATGCAACTGAAATGCTAATTTTATCAGAAACAATCAAGAGGACTCAAACTATGAATTGAACAGTGTTTAATAGTTTTTTTAATTAGAAGCTTTAGCAGCAGAAATAACACCAAACTGCAGTGACTACCACTAGATTTATAAGGGTTTGTCTACATAGGTTTAGATTCCCTGACTGCATTACTACTGCCACCTTATTGCCATTCCCAGGCTGCCTTCATTTGTGCCCAAATCACAGTGACTGCTCTTAAAGTGGCATTTACTTTGCAGCCTGTGATTAGCAGGGCACAGTGCTCTGTAAGAAATACTGGGGAGTGAGTCAGAAAAGGAGATGAGAAAACCAGCAAGTGCAGAGGCAGAACACTGGAAAGCAAATTTTATAACAGGTATGTGTGGTTTATGGACACACAGAAGGAGAAGATGAAAAGGGCCGGTCTGCTCAATCTTAAGAAAAAAAGCCCATGTCCAAGCCATGACAGTAACTGAAGAGATGGATTTAAAATTTACTTCCCAAGGAGCAGACTTGGCTGCAAACAAGAGAGTTCTCTGCCACAAAGATCTGGTGCAGGCTTTCTAGGTGATCCCACCTTATAATCACATGCTCAAAGGTATGTCTTTGTTCACCTGTTTTGGTCACTGGCCATCTCTGATGGTGTTTATACATCTGATTCTTAAATGTGCAGGCAGTAGACTGACTATCACATCAGCTCACTAAAATATCCTGGGGTAAAAAATACATAACAAAACAGAAAAATGCAGTAATATTTTCTGGGCTCAGTAATCCAGGAGCAATGATACTGCTTCAGGTCCTGTGGCCTTGGGAAAGTTTGTCAAGGTCTGGGAAAGCACTCTTGTAAAACAGTATTGACTGAGATTTGTGCAGCTATGAGATTCAATTGTATTGCAAACATATTCTTGGTAGCTTATGTCCCTTCTGATGCTGAATCAGAAAAAAATCAATGCCTGTAAGCCAGGACTCCTTTGTCTGTCCTCAAAAATCTTATTTTCAGCTTTCTTCAGAAATTCGTATTGAAACAGTAGATTATTAAAAGGAAAAAAAACCAAAAAACAAAGCAAACAGTCAAATCATTAGTCTTGCATTACTTAACTGAAGTAAGGGTTGTCCTGTATTATTAATTTTCCTGTATGCTCCATCTGTTTCAGGAGGCAGGGTACAGCCAACAGCATTTGCCTATGTGTGTGTTAAGAGTAGTCATGGCAAGAAATAAAGTTAATATTTATCTTTAATGGATGATTTTAGCTGATTTCAGCTGGTTCAGAGTCTAGAGAGAGTATGGCAACTAGATCTGTTATAATACTCAACAGGATATGAGATGCAAGTACAGGAAATTGCTCTGGAGGAAAGACTTGTATCCCAGTGGATATTTCTTTCCCCAGTTGCAAAACTGTCATCTAATTAAGTAACAGATGCAGGTATTTTCATTCAGACTGCATCTAATATGTGCTTTTAGCAAAAGAGAAATTATGTGAATTTCTAAATTGGCACAAGCATTTGAAGAGGGGGGAAACTGTTACTCCTTTTGCTGTGGTGCTGTGCATTGTGGGGTTTGTCTCTCTCAGCTGTCTGATGGGAAGGCTCTGTCAGACAAGCTGAGTGAGCTGCCTTGAAGGGTGGCCATGGGGCCAGGATGCAGGTCCTGGATGATGATGTGGGTCTTTCACAAGCTTCTGGAAATTTTCTGTTCTTCGGCACAAGATGTTGATGGGTTTAGGTGGGTAAAGGCTTTTGGAAAGCACAAAGTGCTTTGGGATTTATCCTCTTCACAGAGCTCGAGGTGAGGCAGTGGTAACCAGCCCTCCCTCCTGAGCTGTGACCCTGGCCTGCCCTGGGCCAACAGGACAGGCTTCATTCGTGCTGACACCTAAATTTTCAATACAGACCTGCAGTGCTCGGCCACAAAATGGGAGGGTGTGTGCCTGCAGAGGCGTGTATGCTGCTGTGGCTGGGCAGGAACGCTTTGGGCTGGCAGGGATGTTCTGGGCTGGTAAACTGAGGGGAATAAGAAAAAAAACCAAATCTCTTTTTCTCTTACCCTCCATGAGCTCACAGCAGGATTCTCTGCCCAGTATCTCCCAGACCCCAGGCCATCATGACTAGGTAAGATAGGGGTATTTGTTCCCAGTCCCACCCTTACCTATGGACAGAAGCTCAGCTCCTGTGCTCTGTCCCTCACCTTCAGAGACTGCCTTGTCTTCTGCTTTTGCAGACTTGCCTGAACACTGTCCCTGTAATGGCACAATAACAAAACCAACATGGAGATTGGCTGATTAAATCCCAGTAAACTCCAAGTAACGATGCACACGGGGAATCAGACAACATGCTTTTACTTTTGTTTATCACTCTCTGTCTGTCCTGTGTGGCAGATCAAATTCTACATTTTACTTTTATCTGCAAGAATATTTTTGCAGCAGCCAACCTTGGGCATTGGACTGAAACTAGCAGCTGAGGGAATTACTTGCCAATAAATAAAAAAGCTATTCCTACACTACTAGTTAGCAAAGGAATTGATTTGGTCAGTCAGGGAACAGTTTTCATATGCTGGCATCAGAGGGTAAAGCTTCAGACTCATCCGGTATTTTTCCACTAAGACTTCTGAACTCGGAGAATTCCATTTGCTGATCATTTTACCAGAAAATTATCACTTCTGAAGGGAAGTTATTTACTCCAACTGCTGTATGAGCAGCTGTAGCACACACCAGGTGTGCACAAGAGCTGTGAAACAGTGCCATCTCCTGGGCCTCGGGCCGCTCTGGGAAATCTGCATTTGCCCATCCTGGCACGGGCACATCGGAGGCAGCTGTGCAAAAGCCACTGTGCAATTAGTGGATAATGCTGATTCTAGCGGGGGAGGGAGGGAAATTTGTTAGTGTCATCATTTAGTAGTGGGTTCACTGGGCAGATAAGCTCTGAGACTGTCTAATTTAGAAAAAAAAAGAGATTAAAAAACTCCCACTGTGTTAATACTGCATAAGCCTGAAGAATTGCGGCAATTATGCTGCTCATGCAGCTGCCGTGTTAGGGAGACAGGTTGAACAGCAGGTGAAGGGATAGTTTTCACAGAGCTATCAGCCCACCAGCATTTTGAAGTACCTGCAGCACCAACACCAATCAAGCTGCAGGGAAGTCAGATCCCTGCAGCTTTCTTTGGAGATTTTGGACTTGGAGATGTTTTTTGGATGCTTTTTTTCGGATATTTAGCTCTCTTCATCTCTACTAGTTGGTGATCCCCTCCCTTTTAATATGGCTCAAATGCCCTTTCTCAGTAAGTGAAAAATCACACATATCTGCTTATCGTCCTTTTAAAATTCCCCAGGTGACAGAGTCAGGCTGGAGAGAAGAAGAGTCCTGAGGAAATCTGAAGATGTGTGATTTGCAAAGAACAGCTGAGGTCTTCTGCCTTGTGCCCTAGCTCATACTGCTGTACTAGTGCAAAAAGAGCTGATATTTTAACCCCAGTCTTTAGAAAAAAAAAAAAAAAGAATAAAACCAAAGGGAAATATTATTTAATGAGACCCAGTTGCAGTCAGGGAGTATCTCAGTTTCCAGAGCATTTATGCTATGCTTTGTCCTTCCTGTAGTTTGCCCACTTTAGCTTGAGAGGGCAAGCAGTTTTCTGTCCCCATTGTTCCTATATGATAGTGGACTTCCCTTTACTGCAATTAATAATGTAATTTTTTAAAATAATAATCACCTGTATAAAAAGTATCCAGTGTCCAGGAAGCACCATAACCTATGTTTAATGCTTCAAAATCCTTTCCCATCCTATTTAAACCATCTGAACAACCTGAATAGTTGTTTGCTTTTTTTTCTTGGATGTCATGGCTTAACGCTGGTGGGCACCTCAATCACACACAGCTGCTCCGAAGAGGGTGGGGAAGGAAGTCAGAAGGGTAAAACAGAGAAAATTTGTGGGTTGAGATAAAGACAGTTTAATACATAAATCAGAAGCTGCTCACAGCAAAGCAGAACAAGGAATTCATTAATCCCATCCCATGGGCAGGCAGGTGTTCAGCCACATCCAGGAATGCTGTGCTACATCTCGTGTAAGGGTGCCTTGGGAAGACAAACACTTCATCTCTGAATGTCATTCCTCCTTCCCCCCAGCCCTCTGGGCTGAACATGATGTCCTGTGGTGTGGGATATTCCTGTGGTCAGTTGGGGACAGCTGTCCTGACTCTGTCCCCTCCCAACTCCTTGTGCACCCCCAGCACTGTCACTGCTGGGTTGGGGTGAGGGACAGAAAAGGTCTTGACTCTGTGCAAGTGCTGCTTATCAATAACTAAAATATCCCTGCATTATCAACTGTAATTTGGTCACAAATCCACAGCATGACTCCATATCAAATACTATAAAGAAGATTAACTCTATCCCAGCCAAAATCAATATATTGGACTAAAGCCAGATTTCTCTTTATTTTTTATCCAACTTTGCATCAAAGAAAGTATTGATGGGGATTGCATTTTTGCTGTCTTCACTGTCTCATTGAATTTCCAAGACTTTTCCTTTACATATGATAAAAGATCTTAAAATTTTGGGTCCTTTTTTCCTACTGCCATTTGCTTCTTTTCATCAGATTTTTCCTAAGCTTTTAAGATGTGTGAAGCAGGGAAAAAAAACCAGTAGACCTGCATGTGCAATAGGTTTGACAACAACCAGGGAAGACTATTCTGTTTCTAGAATTATTCTGTCTCTTCATTAAGAAATAGAATCACAGTCCATTTGTCACTGCACTTAGGATTCAGGACATAATGAAGAACTTTCCTAGGGTTCTTTACAACCTGCATTCTCACAGCTGTTGCTCTACCCTCCAGGTCCCAGAAATGCCACTAAAACAAATTATGGAGTATTTTATTCTTAGAAGATACAAAACAGTGCAGATGAAATGGTACTAAATTACAGTCTTTTCTGATTCATGGCAATGGTTAATAATAAAAATATATAAACATACGTCTATTCATCAGTATATATTTGATATACTTTTCTAGAAGAGTATGATTGAAATTTGTCAGGACAGATGTAAAATGTCTTTGCATTTTCAGTATTGAAGGCAGCTTCCAAAAATCTGCATAGTTAGAAGTACATCCTCTTCCTGTCAAACCAACTGGCAGGATCTTCAATTCCAACAGGAGCAAATTTCAATTCATTCCTGAGCTGCACTGAGACTCAATTGCATTTATTGTTCATTCCAATGCTTTACAGTCAGCGTTCAGTTCCTAGAAACAGTACTTGGGCTTCTCAGTCTGTCAAACTCGGTCCAGTCTTGCAGTACCATCTTCCACTCATGTACTTAGATATTTTTATTCTTCTGAGAATGACACAAGTGCCTTGACTGAATGAAATAATACAGAAAGTACATAATTAATACCAGTGAATTACATCGGAGTCAGGTTTCTAAATACCTATAAAGACTTGCCCTATGCTGTTTCATACAGTGCCATCTCTCTTGTACTTTATCTCTAGAATATCTTGCTCTGTTGATCAATTAGTTTTATTGGTGATTTTCTAGAGTTTGGTAACAAAAATATTAAGATTGTTGCGTAGGCAGGGGAGTGAAAAGTTTTGTGTTTATGCAGGGAAAGAAGCAGCTGAATAAGGATTTTTAAGAAGGTCTGTAATGACAACAAAGGGCACTGTGCTTAGCTCACCATGCCCAGGACTCTTTTTCCAGCAGCAAAATGGGGAAGGATTTTTACACCAAGCACAGGAAGTCTGCACTATGAGAAGACCCCAGCCCAGCTGCCTCTCCAGTGAACTGCATCTCAGCAACAGGAGGGTGACACCAACACGGCAACAGATCACATTATGCCCTTTACCTAGCAGAAAAACAGATATTTTCCAAGCAAAGAAAAACACCGAGTGGGCAGCAACCTTACCTAAGATTCATATCCAGAACCTTGCTGGGGGTAGGCACTGTTCCATAAGAGCTCACAGCTCTTCAGGGGTATGAGAGGTCTGTCCAGATTGTCATTTGCTGTCACCAGGCAAAAGAAAGCCCAGAGACAGGCTCAAGAGGAGCTGAGAGCCTCAGTCCTTCCTGCTGAGTGCAGGCCATTGGCACACACACACACATCTTGCTGCTTGCTTCATGGCAGCAGGATCAAATGAGCTTCAAGAGTGAAGGAATGCACATTAATAAAGTCAACCAAATTAAGGAGTTTGTAAATAAATATCATCTTCTCTTCTGCACCATCTCACAGTTAGGTTTCCTCCTCAGTTCTACCTATTTCATACTGATGTTACTGGTTACCAAGAACACATCCTGAAGACTGCGTTCTTGACTGAAGGCACTGATCAGAGCACCTGCACAAACTGTATTTTTTCACTTTTTGAGTGCTGATGGCATGGGAAGAAATGACTGTATGGACTCAGATGGGTACAGGAGCCTTCCAGAGCATCATTTGTTGTCAATTCACAGTGGAAGAACAGTGAGTGTTGTGTCCCCAGGGGTTATCAGAGTGGAGGATCCAGTGATAGCACTGCAAAGATCACTCAACCACTCAAGGGGTGATGATGTTAGTGTGAACACCAAGAAATGTGAAGGAAAAAGGAAGAGAGAAAGTTGCCCATTTGTAATAGTGGACACAAAGAATAAAGGTGTAGAAAAGTGAAGGAGGTGGGGATTTTGAGGATACAAGCAAATATATCACATGAAGAAGATTACAAATATAAAGATTATTAAAGGAAAGAGAAAAATAATCTAGCATAATATCAGATACAAAGAGCGACTGATAAGGAGAAAGAGTAAGGAGTGAAAACATAAGAAGCATATAATAAATGTGCTAAATACCTAATAATACAATGTGCCGTTTGTGACCTGTCTATGAAATCTGTGCATTTCACAGGAGACTAGAAAAAGGGAAATAGAAAATAACATCTCATCCTGTGTAGGTCACGGACTCCTTGGAGGATATTTGAAAGTTTATGCATTTATTACTGTTGAATTATGAGGCTGAGTTGATAATTTTTGAAGGAAGAAAAGTAGGAGAAACATAAAAAGTCTGATTGATTTACTCTCACTCATATGACAATTCAGTGAGAGAGGAGGAGAATCTTGATCTCGAGGGTATGTGGGTTTATAAATTTATTTTTTTGCCTCAGTTGATTCCGTGAGCCAAAGCAAGATTAATCCTCCCTCTAAACAGGGCAAATAGCCAGGGTAGGGTGGAGGTCCCTCATCCCTCACTCAGCGAATTTCTAGCTACAGGTAAATAGGCACTGACAAGAATACTTTCCCTCAGCACAGGATAAATTCCATTTTGCTTCATTTCACTGCACAGGGACAGGCAGAAAGCAAAGCAAGTACAGGCATCAAAGAGCAGTTTTTACTTCCATAGGTGCTCCCAGGGAGCTCAGAAAAGGCCCTGTGGCACATGGAATGAGCATCCTCCTACTCCAGATGGGTCACTCTGGGACTTTGCAGAAGTTCCCTGTGTGAAGATACATCACCTGTGAAAAGACCCATGACACTGGGAGAGAGCTGTGTCCTGCCTTCCTGCCAGCTCCCCTGCACGGTTTCTGAAGTGTCTGGACTATTGTGTGGTTAATCCTGCTCAGCCAGGCTCTGTACTATTAATCTGGCACCAGGGGAGATACCTGGTAGGAGGTAGGATGTGCCCAGGCCAGCACATGATTTGGGAGCACTGAGGCTCCCAGTGGTATCAGCCTGCCAGGTTCCTTGCCATGTATCTGGTCACCTGTGTGATCTGGCTTTGCTGTTTTAAGATCAAGTCTGTTCCAAAAGAAAGCACGTTCTCAGACTTAACTTCTGTGTCTTTCCAACAGAGTATTTCTTGAAACAAATTAATGCTTTTTCCAGTTCAGAACAAAGGGGCAACCTGCCTTTTAACTAGTTCTGGAGAGAGGTGGGTTGCTTTGGCAGGCTAAGCATGCCCACGTGCTTGCGGTGCCTGACTGAAAGGCTTTGTTATTGCCATGTTCCAAACCTATTCAAGCAAAGGGGCAACACAGAGTTAGTTCTCATTAATTTTTCATCAGGCAGGTAGACTATGGAGCAATCTTGTACTCTGTCCAGAGTTGCTCTATTTGTTCCTTCCTGTGATTCATTCGCGCTCTGTATGAAGATCAATATGATGGAGATATTAGCTACTTTGTCTAAAGCAGAGTTGCTCCCTTTGAACACAAACTTCATTTCTTTCGCAGTGGACTTGAGGAGCACTTGGGAAAGCTGATACAAATTAGTGGTGAGTGTAAAATTAAATTGGAATTTAAGTTGGCTGAGTGTAATCAGACATTCTCATACTGGGGTGATGCCCTCATTCCCCACTATGGAGATGAACCAATTACTGGAAAGAAGCAAATCTTCAGAGTTTGAGGACTGCGGACCTAAACTTCATTAAACACCAGTTGAGAGTCTTTCTCAGAACTAAGGGAGTAGACCTCCCTGTGCCCAAAATGTTGGCACACAGAATTCCCCAGACAGGCTCACGAGCCAGCAGCAATATTGCTGCACTTCTACAGCACTTCCCTCATGCTAATGGATGCTGTTCCTCAGTGAAGCTAATCACCTGGGACAGAGCTCCATGCTGATATATTACATATATTCCAGCACCCAAGTATGCTTGCATGCCCTAACTATCACTGTATTGCCTATGGTACTGACAGGCCTAAAGTAGAATTAATTTAGTTTAGTATAATACATTTTGAAAGCGACTTAACTAAGTCCATTGGGATCACTTCCATCCTGAAGGAAGAATATTTGCATAGGGATTTACTGAAATTGAACTAAATTTGCATGAACTTTTGGAAGAAAAACTTTCTTAGGTGATCTGTGCTTAAAAAAAATAAAAAACAATAAAATTAAAAGGCCACACCAAAAACAACAAACCAATCACAATAAAAAACCCTGGCAATCAAAAAACAACAAACAATATCAATTGTCCTTTTCTTTGGAGTGGGTAAAGATGGAAAAATACATTGGAATAGATTTAAAATGTACTGTCTGTACCAACCTGCTTGTAGAGAAGATGAAAAAAAAAAGGTTTGGTGAAATTAAGAGTTGAAATGTTCAGGATTTTCAGATTTTGCAGTTCACATCTTTGACAAAAATATACCTTCTGCTGTTCAGCTTATACTCTCTTTATATTGTTTTCTGTTTCCTTTGACACAAAGGACTTGGTAAGTGTTGCTGGGTGAGGAAGAAGACAGGGATTTATAGGCATGTTCAAGAAAACAACTTTTGATCCCTTCAAATTGCAGGAAGCGATCCTTCAAATCCTCCTCCATTTAGCAATGATCCTAGACTCTGAACTTCAGAGATTTAGACCAAATGGAAAGGCTCAGAGGTATGGAAAGAGTAAGTGAAGAGAGACATTTTATAAACTCTCACTCACAACTTTTTCATTTAGCAAGTACTGAAAAAACCACAGACACATGATAATGAATGAGGCAAGACTTGAAGCTTGCACAAAAGCAGCTTCATATGCAATCTTTATTTTTCCCCCAAAATAATTGCCCTTCAGATTTGGTAAATAAATATCAACTTTTTCTTTACCATTAAGCATTCCTGTGTTGTTCAGAGAAGACTGAGAGAGGAGGCAAGGGGAATCACTGTGAAAGTAATGAAGGTGAATGCAGTGTCTCCAGTGGGCAGAGAATGAAAACAAAGATGTTCTCCTGAAGGAGCTGGAGGCCATATGCTATCCATCTACAAACTGGGTGGAGGGCTGATGCTGCTGAGTACTGACCTGTGGGGACAAATGATCCCTCCAGCCACCACAGAGCAGCACTTACCCTGCAAGGAACAGAACAGAAATGCAGTGCTCCAGTAACACCTGAGCTGAAGCCAGTTACAATCCTTTTAGCTCTTTTAATGCACTCAATGGAGCAAATTGTTTGGAATTGTGATGATAAAACCCTTCAGACTAGATTGAGTTCTTCACGAATGTTTATAAATGCAATTTGAAAATTTGCTGCAAAATTCAAACCGGCTCTTTCCTTTTGTATCACACCTTCCTCCTTCTCTCACAGCCTGTCTTTAGGATACACTAGTGGATGTCTGGAGAGAGTTTGTCTAAGTACATTTGTTTCTTCAGCCTAAACTATGTCCATGGCCTGAGAAGGACCTGGGCAGAAATCCCAAAAGTGCAACAATAACCAATGGTTTATGAATGAGTGATGTAAAATGCAATAAATGCATTAAATGCAGAGTGAGGTGACATAATTTGTTTGGACATTGAATGAGGGAGGGAGATTAAAGGCTTAATATACTGCAAAGTAAAGTTAGGAGATGACAATATGCATGACCCAATGGTTTCTTATCAGAAAATATATTTGACAAAGTTAACATTTTCATAAAAAGAAAAAAAAAACCCTAGGAAATGAAAGTAACTTTTCATTGAGAAACTCATTTGTATCAAGTTTATAGGAGCAAGGGAGAGTCCCACTCAGTAGTTTTACCACCACAGAGAAGACATGCTGATATGTGGAAAATGTGTGTGCAAAAGCCTTTCCCTCTACTTCTTTCTGGTGAAGAAACCATCTGTTTATTTTGTCTGATCTGAACTTCTGAACCTTGTTTGAAATGTACAGAATTCCACAGACCCTTTTGAATCACAAGCAAAAATTATCTGCAGTTCCTTTACAAAGGTTACAAGATAATTAGAACTCTTGGCCATACCTTGGTTCTTATTAATTGAAGAAGCAGACACCTACTGCATGTAGATTCAAGGTTTTTATCCCTTTTATCAAGTCTTCACTCTGGATTTTCTCCTCTCTTGTTACTGCAGCAGGGATAACCCTTGGTCAGTTCCAGGCTATGATCTATTCCTTTCCTTTTTCCTTCTAAAACCTCCCCACCATCTGTATCTGTATTAAATAGAGTTATTTTCAGGGCATAGCAATCCCTTCCTGTATAAATACGTCTGATTCACTCATCATTAAATTCCATCTTCTGAATCATTCAGACAAGGGTCATAGCATAAATGAGCTCCTTCACTCACGAAAAGCTGTGTCTGTGTGTGTTGTGGTGTGCTGAACTCCATAATCCTCTCTCCCACTGTCAACCAACATTTTCACAACCCAGTAAAAACATGTTTGGTTTGCTCTGACAGTGTGCTCTGGCCGTAATGATGTGTTGCCAGCCTTGGCATTAATCCTGACTGGACAAACCAAGCATTAGGTCAGGAGCCTGGCAGTGCTCCTCATGCTCCCTACAGCAGAGGAGACACTGTCAGGGATGCAGCACAGACATGGAAGCTGGAAGGTTCATTGGGTAATGAACATGTCCTTTGGCAAACAGGCCTCTCCTGTCCAAGTGTAGAAATTTGTTGCTAGTTTCTGAGTCTGGTCCTAGAAATATTGCTGAATCCTCATGTACAGGCAAAGTTTGTATTTACCAACTTCTGCTGGACAAAACAGTGTACCCCCCAAAAAAACCAAAAAACAAACCGACAAAAAAAACCCTAAAACCCAACAAAAACAATAAAAACAAAACAAAAACAAAACAAACAAAAAACCCAACAAAAACAATAAAAAAACACCAACCTTCAGTGATGGGAGCACCATGGGGACACCAAGAGACTAACAGTGATTATTCCCTTCCCTGCCCTTTTACTGCCTTACCAGACTCTCTCTCCCCCTATAAACAATCTCAAATAGACAAACACACACACACACACACACACACACATAGATGTAGATGTAGATGTAGATGTAGATGTAGATGTAGATGTAGATGTAGATGTAGATGTAGATGTAGATGTAGATGTAGATGTATATATGTGAGATGTCTCTCCATGGGTTTCATATATCTGTAGATAGGTATCTATCTATGTAATCTATCTATCTATCTATCTATCTATCTATCTATCTATCTATCTAACTATCTGTCTGTCTGTCTATCTTTGTGTCTCTCTGCTCCCTCTGCCAGAGCCTACAACCCCCTGAAGGATGTATTTCTGAGATTCAAGGACTTAGATGATTCATTGTGAATCCCCTGATTTACAACTCTTGATTCATTCTGTGGGTGCTCAGGGAAAACAAAAGTAGCCTTTCTCCTTCAGTTAAACAAGAGATAGTATGTAACATGAGATAATGCAGGAAATTTCTATGAGAACCATTATTCAATAAATAAGAGCATGAGGGGTTTAAAAGTTTTTTTTTACCTTCTAGAGGAAACATCCATCAACCTATCTATACTTAGATAAAGTGGTGATTACAGGGTGAATATATTATGGAGGAGTGAGAAAATTAAGAGCCATCATTGTTTATGGGCAATAGATAAAAAGAAATGTCATGAATACCAAGTAGCCAATATTTACCTTTTTAGACTAAGATGAAATTGCTTGATCACATCCAATTACATTATGAAAATGATGATTGAGATAATGAGAGAGAGGACTAGAAGCCATTTTCATTCCTTTGTCCCTGAACCTGTTTTCATTCAGAAGTTTTCATCTGCAGATATCATCACCGATATTAATTGTTGAAGTTAAATAAGAGGCATAAGACTTCTGCCTACATATATTTTTCCTTCTTTTCAATTTCTTAATCAGGTATCCCTGATTTATATATCTGCATTTCTCATTTTTCATTTTAATTCATTATGCACATCATTACTTTTTAACATTTTCTGCATTTTGTTGCAGAACCAGAACTCGTCAAATCATACATGCAAAATTATTTTTTCTCTGGACAGAAAATCCTTGAAGGGTGAAGAAACCTCTGTGGGATGAATCTATTCCTCACAAGTATTTGGGAGTCAGCACTGAACAAATATGCTCAAAAAGCCTTGAAGTATATTGGCTGACAAAATAATTTCCATTCCAGCAATTATCATTTAATCTCCAATTGTTTTCCTCCACATAAAAGTCTTTGAAGCCCAAGAAAAATTCCATTTATGTGAAAAACAAATTTGTAGTTCTGCAATGTGTATTCTTCAAGTGGGACTGACAGAGTTTTTGTGGTATTTAATATATTTCTTGACCTCTTTTTATATCTTCCAGTGATCCTTAACCTCTATTTGAAACACTTACTATGTGTTATTACTCTAATTTTTATTTTATTTTGTATCTTACATGGGAGTACGACCAAGTAATTTAAAAATTCCTATCTAAGGTTATGCTTTTTATTTTATCACATAAGCTCTAGAAATGCCCAGAGCTGATTTAAAACAAATACAACCAGAGAAGTGAAGAAAAATTGGAACAGAATCCTATAAAGTAATTTTTAAAACTCCATTAGGAAAGCAGCCCAGGAAAAGCCAGAGGGGCCTCGTGTTAGCTGACAGTGATAAGAGAAATTGAGTATCTTGAGAGCGAGACATTATACAGTAGAAGTCAGAGAAGCAGCTTGAGAGGCAGGAAAATCATTATTCTCCAACAGGAGTGTGCAGCAATTATAAAATACAAACATGTTTATTTCTTCAATCAGTTCTCTTATTAAGAATAAAATGTTTCACGTGAATCCCAGATCAATAAATTATCGCACCCCTTCTCTGGAAAATAGCTCATATTTTCTCATTTTCTTCTCATATGGTATTAAATCAACATCCATGACAGAGACAAAACAAGCTTCAGGTAAGATGAGAAACAAATATGACTGATGCACACGTGCACAGGTACTTATGCAGACAGGTACACACTAATCACTTCAGTAGGTATTAATAGCACCTATGGCTTTTAATTACATGTGAAGAATTCTGGAGACAATAGGTCCTGGCAGTCTTATCTTCCAATCACATCAATTTATTGGCCTGATTTTCAGCCCACCATATACTGGACATAAGTAGAAAGAAGGCAGAACTTGATTCCTCCTATTTTCTGTATTGAATTTTGATGGGATATAATATAACCACATTATAAGAATAATTTTCATCTGTCCAAAGAGTGAAATTACATGACAGAAAATCCATCAGAACCTGGGTCACTGTGGTGGTTTGACCCTGGCTGGAGGCTGTCATGGGCAAAACAGGTCTGACTTGGGGAAATTAACTGTACTTATTACTAATCCAATCATAGCAGGGTAATGAGAAATAAGCCCAAATCATAAAAAACTTTCCACCAAACTCTCCCTTCTCCCCAGGCTCAATCTCACTCCCAAATTCCCTCCCTCCTTCCCTGCAGCAGAGCATGGGGACAGGGATAGGGCTGGGGTCAGCTCATCACAGGCTGTCCCTGCTGCTGCTCCTCCTTCAACAGGAGGACTCCTCATGCTCTTCCCTGTTCCACCATGGGGTTCCTCTCACAGGGAACAGTCCTCCATGAACTTCCTCAGTGTGGCTCCTTCTCACAGGATGCACTTCACAAACTGCTCCAGCATGGGCTCCTTGCTCAGGATGCTGTTCCTTCAGGCACAGCCTGCTCCAGTAGCAGTTCCCACAGGGACACAAGTGCTGCCTGCACACCTGCTTAGTGTAGGCTCCTTTCTTCACAGGTCCTGCCAGGAGCCTGCCCCGGTGTGGGTTTCCCATGGGTTCACATCCTCCTTTGGGCAGCCACCTGCTCTGGCTTGGAGTCCTCCATGGGCTGCAGGTGGATCTCTGCTCCACCATGGTCCTACCTGGGCTGAGGGCACAGCTGCCTCACCATGGTCTGCACCACAGGCTGACCTGTGCTCCAACACCTGGAGTACTTCCTACCCCTCCTTTTCACTGGCTTTGGGGTCTGCAGAGGTGTTTTGGGTCACGTGTTGTTATTTCTGTAACATTTTTCCCCTTCTGAAATAAATTATCCCAGGCAAGCTACCACCTTCACTGATGAGCTCAGCCTTGGCCAGTGGCAGGTCCACCTTGGATTGGTTCCATCAGAAATGGGGGAAGCTCCTGGCAGCTTCTTATAGAAGACACTTCTGTATCCCCCATGCTACCAAATCCATGTCATGCAAATGCTATACTGTCACAAAGACTCACCATTGACTCAGCGACCTTTGAAAATTTTCAGGGCAGGATGGACTGCAACCCCTGGTAGTATCATTGTCTGAACACATTCCTTCTACAAACAGCTTAAAAGTCAAAGGGGTCTGATGAAACTGATTTTCAGCAAGGGCATGTACCTTCCTCCAGACCACTGAATATGATAAATGAGAGAATCTCAAGTAACAGAAAAAGCAAAGTTACATCAATTCTTCACTTTTATTTCACAATTGCAATGGAGCAATCAGCATGTGATTGTAAACAAGTGCTTACCTACTTACTTTGATGGAGTAAGTAGGCTTAGTAATAAAAGCCTTATTGAGATGAAGAATAGGGTTTAAAAATTATTTAGAGGGAGTTTTCCTTAAGTCCTTTGCTACATCAAACTGCAGTGATCAGTTCAAGTACAAAGGGCGTGAAGTGTCAGATCATGGGAGACAAATTTCCCTCTGCTCTTCACTGGAAGTTGATTTTGAGGAGAGAGTTTATAATTCTGGTTTCACATCTGTTCTGACACTAGCATTGGAATGCAATCTCTGGGGAAGGCTAAGAACTCAAGAAAAACAATCTTGATTCTTCCATTGTGACTTGTGGGAACTAAAGCTTCCTAGGAAATTATCACTTTTGCCAAAGTTTAGTTTCATAGCAAGAACAATGAAAAGGAGAATGAAGCTACCAAAATAAGCATCTTAGATGGTTTTAAATGTTTTTTTTCCTTTCAAAGTTGCTACAGATAAATGATAGTAAAACATTTTAGCTTTAAACTAATTTGACACTACCACAAAATATTTGTTTATCTAATGAAAATACAATTTTGCTGATGCTGATTTTTTTAGTTATTATTCCAGTTTTGGATAGAACACAGCCTTCTCTGGCAATATCAAGGAATGACAGCAGCAGAGTTCTGCCATATTCAGTTTTCCAGAGGGAAAATGGCAGACAGTTTGGTTTATTTGAGTGAGAACTGAATTCAAGGCTTCAGCAGATCTCACAGGTAGATTTGTGATCTCTCATGAAGAACAACTTCAGTTGCCATTCCATGGCACTCATTGATGCTGTGGACATCAGCAGTGACAGACAGAGCAAATGTGCTCTGCTCCAGCACTGATGTTGGTTATAGAGGTAAAAATAGACTCATTTACAGCCTTTCTTCCAGCTGTGAATTCAGCTGGTGCCAAGAGAGCTCTTAGTAATTCTTTACATGCTTTAGCTCTATCAAGACTTTCTAAACAGTCCTTGTAACAAAAGTAGCATCTTGTAATTGTTGGCAGTTTGATGCAGTCATCTAAAACTGATGGTCTTAAAACATCTGCAAGTTATTATCACATCTGAATGAACATCACACTAAAAATTAGGATGAGACTAGTATTATATTAAAATAATATAAATAACAGGTTCAATTACTGGCATTTTCTTCCATCTTAATCTAGAAGCCTATAAAAACTGTATGTTCTTTAGTATGCAATGAATTTTTACTGCACAAAACACTTTCTAAGCTGGATGATTTATCTGCTTTTTATGCTTTTCAGTGCTTCAATACAGAGCAGTCCTCTAAAATAACCTGAAATATTGCATACTTCCTATTTATGTTTTATTTAGGAAATTTATTTTATTTTTTGCCCTCCCCATTCTTCACTTAAAAATTTTTCCAATGTAGAAAAGTTTACTTACTTAAGACCTGAGGGAGCTGAAAAGGCATTTCATTAGATTTACTTGAGTCTCTTCTGAAATAATGGTCATACTTGCAAAATGTATTTATATTAATGTTCAGACCAGAGTACCTTCATGAAAATAATTCTGAAAGGACAATTTGGCTTTACCCACTGGTTACAACTCAACCTGGAAGTATCTTGTTTGATTCATTTCTGCAACATTACAGCATCTTTGGATTGAATATAAAGCCTCAGGATATACTGGATGATAAAGGCCAAGAGACATAAACATTAGAAATAAAAAATTAAAAATTCTCATAAGGATTCTAGGCTGGGGTTGTTTTAATATTTTTTTCAGACCAAATGTATATTCCCAATAGAAAAAATCAACAGATTGATTTGAAAAAAATATTTGCCTTCACCTTGTCTTCTTTTCCTTTCGCATAAGTGTGAATCAAGCAACAAAGCTGATCAAGCCAATCCAGCTGCACCAAAGACATCCTGTTCTGTGTACAGGCCCTTTTAGAGGGAACCATACTTTTCCTGTGGCTGCAAGCATTTTTTTCTAGTAGTGGTGTTCTTCTCCAGGTGGTTCATGTATGAAGCTCCACAGGACTATCTTAGATAATGTCCAAATGTCTCCTGTGGACAACCAGTGTGCTGGAAGCACATGGCAAGAAAAGATCTATACTTAATGCAGAAGACTTCCTGTGGGATGCGTTCCCAGCAAAACCTGGGAAGTGCAATAGAGACCGAGTCAGTCTGCAGATGAAGTTAGCATTCAGAGAAATGAAGGCAGGATGATGCTCGACGTTACTTACATCTACAATCCCTTACTGAGAGCGATTAAAGGGAAACTGCTGACCTTCTATACTCCTCCTCTTATGGTCTTTTATTTCTCTGGAAAACAGGCATTTAAGTACTCAAAATGACTTGGGAATAGAGCCACAAAAGGCTTTGAGTACTCAAATCTTGCCTAAATCTGAAGTTGTGATCTTTTAAAACCTGTCTCATTCAGCGCTGAAAACTGGAAGTGCATGTGGATATTTAGTGCAGCATTCATATGAACTCTAGCTAGATTTAAATATTCCAAGTAGAAATTATGTTTCCAAGCCTTGAAATCCTGTGTGTCCCTCTCTTGGCCCATGCTTGCATCCTTCTGGCACCCACAAGCCAGATGTCTCTCTCTCTGTGTCAGTGGAGGAGCCCAATTTGTCAGGTATCTTTACACCACACCAGCCCAAGATTGTCCCAGCACAGTGAAAGTCAAGCTGTGTTCTCTTGAGTCTTCCTACAGCCTCCCTCTCCAAAACCAGCTGTCCAGCTACTTGATCCCACTCGGTCTGCTAAGGCTTTCCCAACAGTGAGGAATTTTAATAGACTTATGTCCCTTCATGTCCAATGCACTTCTCAGATTGCATTTAGCTTTAGCTTTATGATTAGAACACTCTGTTTGGAGGATCCAACAGACCAAAAAAGAAAACCAACCAATACCCTGAATAACTTTGAATACTCTTTAACTAACAACCTGAATAGCCTTAGTTTTATTGTCTTGGAGAAAAAGATTAAAACTTTATGATTCAGCTGAGTTCTTATGGCAAATCTTGGCTAAGCATTTACTTGTGGAGAGGGAAATAGTGGAGGGGTGGGTTCAGTGCAGAGCTGCCAGGTGGGGATTTGTGGCCAAGAAGTAGGTACCCATAACTCATGGCAGGTTATTAAATGTCTTATTGTTCAGCATACTAATTCCTGACTGTCTGGCTCTGAGACCTCTCATGTTTTATCCCTTCTGGTTTATGGAGTAGAACACCTCATTCTGGTGGTCAGGAATGCAAAAAATCAGGTAGAAGAGAACACAGCCCTGCGACACTCACACTTTATCAATGCTTCACAGCTGGTGTTTTCACAGTATGGAAATTGAGAGGTACAGATGAGCAAATGCAGCTCATGGGTGAATGCAACCCACGACCTTGGATGCAACTTGATTGAAGGTTAACTATTAAAACATCACCTCTGATCAACACAGGCCCATAAAGCATTAGTCTGCTATGATATTTTAAATAGGCGAAAAAAAGACAGAAAAGGAATTTTTAAATTGTAACAAAGTTATCTTTTTAGACAAAAAATCCCACAACTTCTCATATTGAACACAAGCCAGCACTTACCCTGGAGAAAACATCCTTCTGGGTCTAATTTTCATCCAAGCTGGACACCAGAACGTGCTGAGAGGACATCAGCAAAATAAAAGGATGTGTATGTGCCTGCAGAGCAACCCTCAGTGGAGATTTCAGTGGCTATCCTCAACCTGGCAGAAGAAAACAACTCAGGTTAAGCAAGCAAAGGGACATGCAAGAGACAGTTACAAGGTCCTTTACAAGATATTGTCCATTTCCCCCTCTTTTTCAATATATAACTAGAATACTCTTGGCTTGCTAGACTCATCGTGATAACAAATAATCTGCACTGTCCTTTTTTGCAATATGATACCCTTAAATAAGTCTCTTCCCTATGCATTCACAGAGGTCTACAAGAAAACTTATCTTCAAGATCTTCACCAGATAATAAGCCTGGGGGAAACCATAGACTGAATAAATAATATAACACCCAGGGAAAAAAAAAAAGATTAAAGACAGAAGAAAGAAAGAGAAGGACATCACAAAACAGGTTAAAAAAAAACCCAAAGAAATGTGCAGCTGGATTAATTCGCACATATATTCATCCTCTTAATAAGAAAAGTAGATAAAAGAAAAGTGCATTTTCACAGGGTATTATAGCAAATCAGGTTGTCGTTGATAATGACACCAATGTAGCAAGTAAAGTGAGTCTGCTCAGTGAGTCAGAGTGAAAAATGACCAGATCTATATGTAGGGGTAATTTTCTAGTTGGACTGCAGGTCAGACCTTGGTGTAACTCAAAAGACAGAGCTCCCTGCTGGAGCTGCATGGCAGAGCTGGTTAAACCTGTCCTCCAAAACACACTTCACTGTTTTAATGCTGGCATGGAAAGCTTTCTGCTGTGAGACCACCCCTAAGCTTTCCCTGTGCACAGTGTTCCCACATCACTGTCAGCCATGGGACTGAGCACCCATCCCATTCCAGTGGGGAAGATGCCCATGGGTAGAGCACAGTTACTGCACAAACAGGGAGAGGCAAGAGTGCATGTCCCTGCATGCATGGAAATGTGTGTGCTGCCATAGCCCTGCCACTCTACATGCAGGGATCCTCTCGTGCTTTGACTAGGGATATGCAGACATCTTTGGTTTTCCTCAGAAAAAAGTTCTCATTTTTACCTGACTGCCAGTTCCACAGGGTAATGTAATCTTGATAAAACATTCCTATGTATGGACACTAACCATTGAATTAGCAGTGAATTAAAAGATGTGTCATTCAGATAAAAAGCACTGGTGTCATTTTGTCAATCTCACATTGTACATTTGCAGTTTGATCCCATCTTCCTTGGGATAATCTCTTCCTGGAAGCTTCCCTACTTTCCTGCTGTTTAACTTGAAGGAAGAATGAGTCAAATGTTATTTTGGACCATGTCCTCCCTTTCCTCTTGCTATTTCCCTGGGTGAGGGGGAGAAGTCAGAGTATCCCTGTAACCCTAAGGTCATGCAGGCAGTGGTTTTTGCCAGAAGAGACTGTTTTATATATAAAACTCAAGGGCTTTGTCTGCATTTTAGCACTGCTCCAGAGGGGACCCAGCTGCAGGATTCCCACAGAGCCTGGAGAGCAGAAGTGCCTCAGGCTGGTCCTGCAGTGCTGGGTCACACTGGTGGGCACAGCAAGCCCCTCTTAGGTACTCTGGGCTGTGTGACCCCTCTCCATGTCCCTGCGGGGACAGGGATGCAGGAGGCTGCTTCAGGTGCTGCTTATCAGGGGTGAAATCTCTCTGAGACACCTGATTCAATACATTAGGTTTTGTTTTCTGCTTGTAGCACAAGAAAAAGAGCCCTACGTGGCAAGAAAATCAGATGGCAATGACCAGAGGATTATTAGCAAATGTTAGATGTTTTAGACAAACTCCACGGAAAACATCAGAAGGGGGATGGAGGAGGTGTTTTCCTTTTTCTCCTGTATCTAAATATCTATCAAAGAAGGTTCTCTACATCTGATTGAATTGTGGATTTGCATTTGGACACAGTCCTTAATGATCATTGATAAGGGCAATGCTATGCAGAGCTGTAACCAGGAAAGAAAAGTCAAAGCTGCAATTTGTAACTTTACTATTTTATAGTTTTTTGGGAAGGTTTCACAGCTGGTGCTGCAATTTACTGTACCATTCCTGGAGATCATTTTCCTCCCAAAGCACACAGTAATGATTGCTTCTCATCCCCTCCAAATCCCATCATTTGGAAGAATCTTTTGCATTGTTTCCTAAAATAACTAATGGTTGGTTTCTGGAAAGTATGGGAGAGAAAGGCCTTGGAAAAAGAAAATCTTCTGAAAGCATTGAAGCTATAGAAATTCAGCTTGAAATTGGAGTGTAATTAATCATCAGTGAGGCATTGCAACAGCTCAGAGATGTCTCTAATTTCTCTGTGTTTCAAATCTCTCTGGAAGAGACTACTTGGTGAATTCAAGTTACGATTTTTCATGGAGGAGTTGTTGAGTAAACACTCAATATGGTTTCTCCTCTTAAACGACCATAGATTTTGTAGATTTAGAAATTATTGTTTTTCTAAAAGCAATGCATGAAATCCCACAAATATTTACTCTGCAAATCACAGGACCATCAGGGCTGAGAATAATGCATGTGTATGATCAGGCAGTTCAGAATTACAGCCACAAATGTGTACAGGACCCCAGACACTCATGAACTCTTTCTTTGCTTGTTAGCCTGGACTAAATATGTGGTTTGTAACCTTTCTTCACCTTGAGACCCCTACAAACTTTACTGTCAGCCTCTCTCAGTGTGCTGCATCTTGCTTGGGAAAGGCTTGCTCTTTTGTTTATCATATTTGTATACTGTAGAAATAGCCATGTGAATGGATTTGTGGATCTGAGTGTTCTCAAAACCACTGCACTGAATAACTTTATTTTTTTGATCCCATGACTGTTCATGTCCCATTTCTGTTCTGCTATTCTCTTTAGTCTGCAGCAGGCATCTATATTTTCCCACATACTACAAATTTAATTCAAACCCTATTAGATTCTCTGAAATCTTAAAGCTTTATTCATACAACAGAGAAATTGTAAAGAGAGCAAAAATATCCCAATAAGCCTACAGAAGGCAAAATTGGGTGATTTTATTCAAATTGGAGGGAAAATTCATTCTGTTTAACTCTGCTTGTCACATTTATATGTCTCATTTCCTAGCTCTATAAAAGCTCCAGTGAGTACCGAAGGTACTTTGTTGTTACATTGCCTACCAGACTGATACAAACAAAATACATTCACTAATTCTTTTTTTCCGCTTAGTGTAATGCCTGCCAAACAAGTGATGCACCCTTGCTCTCCTCTCCCTTTTGCCTGATCAGTTATATCTGCGGAGGAAGTTGGTATTTAAAGTGGCCAAGATGTGGTAAAAGCATAAAGCAATTAAAATAAGTGTATCCTGTCTCTCTCTTAGTGGTTTTGTTTTGTTTTGTTTTGTTTTTTTGTTTTGTTTTGTTGGGGTTTTTATGCCAGGAAGCCAGTATTTAATGAAGCTTAGCATTATCTGACAGCCCTTCAACTTTCCTCTAATTAACTTGCAGCTCTTCAAATAAAACCTTTCAACACAGTGGGACTGCCTGTGAATGCAGTATTTTGCTGCCACTTCAGAAGACATTGACCTCTTTGGTGTGGCAGGGAGGCCAGCTCTTTAGTTTCTCCCTTAATTATTCTTTCCCTTGTCAGCTGTATTGGTACACATCTCTAAGTAGAAGTTTATTCTCCTTTCATGAAAATGCTTAGCAGGATATTGCATATGCTCTGTAATTCAAAATATTAATCTGTATCTTACAAAGCTAGATTTCTAGTGTTTGCCTGCCACAATTTATGTTCTCCCAAACAGTGACCAAATAATGGTGACGACCTTTAAAAACCAGCTGGACTCTCTGGGATCCTATTTTTTTTTCAAATGTGTACTGCTGTCCTGTCCAGATAAAGCTGAATGACAGCCCTTACATGATATTTGGAGAAATAAAGATCCTTTAAGTCTGCTTTGCCATATCCTATATGTAAAAACCTTCCTCATAGCAAAAATTGGATCATTTAGAGGAGAGTATGTCCAGCAGGTGTGCCCTGCAGAGCAATAACTTTTGTGCTCCCTCTTAGTGGGCGCTTCTCTTTGAATTCTGCATATAATGTAGAGGTTTAAAAAAATCTGAACCTCAGCAGATGCAAAGTGCTATGTTCAGCAGTGAAGACCACTCATCCTTGCCAGTTACTTGAATTTCAAGGAAGTAACAACTGTGTACATTCCTAAAAAAAGAGTGGCTGCCTAACACCACCTACTCTCACATCTCATGCCACTTGTTGTAACAGAAAAGTGAGTCTGACTGTAGACTTTTTGCTTGATGGCTTGTTAAATATCCCTTATCAGTCATGTTTCTCTCTACTATATCTTAAAACCCACCCTAAAAGCTAGATTTAATGGAACAGAAAAGAAACCAGATTGATAGTTCTTGCATAGTTGCCTGATACCACATTTGCCAACATATTTGTCATATCAATGCTTTAGTGTTTTGTCAGTCCATAACCACTAATGTACACCTCAGCTGTGTAGCTTGTTGTGTTTATACTGGGAAAAATCCCAAACCTTCATGGATATTTGAAAATTCTTTTTGTGGTGCTCCAATATCTTATTAGGTTATTGGTTAATAAATCATGCTTATACAGCTCTGTTTTTCCTTGTAAAATTCATCCTATCTTGCCACCTTTATTGCCACTGAGACAGTCTAATTCGTGATCATACAGTTGTTTTTAAGAATTACAGCCTTCTGTACCATCAATATTCAGGGTTGATTTTCAACACTTCTTTTGGCCTCTCAGAGGCAAATATTGCTTTATTTGTCATCTAACAGCTAAAGTCACTATTAGACAACCCAGTCAAAACATTGTCATGCTTCAGACATTTTTTGCTTTCTTGAAATTGGTTTTGCCACACAGTAAACCTCTTTCCCCCCCCCCCCCCCCCCCCCCTTTCATTTTGTGAATGTACATGATCTCAGAACTTTGCTGGAGTCCCCTTTGATGCACGTTATATTTTCGCCTACTTTCACAGGTGACTATTCATGTGCATGCTGAGAAGGCAGAAAAGTAGATCCTGGGCTAATGAGGTGAAATGCAGGAAAGGAAGAGCAGGCCTGATACAAGGAAGTTTTCTGAATACTGAGGTCTGTTGACTCACAGAATAGTCTCCAAACATAAGGATTAATGATAAATGGAACTTTTAAAATATTCAGGTGCATAGTTTTTCTTATGAAAGGCAAAATGTGAGCATTCTGAAGGCAAGATTCCTCACAAAGGTGAGTGGAAGGTACAGAAAAGTAATTTTGTATTCCTTCCCAGAATTTCAATGACAATTATCTACACAGAGATACAGTGGGATGCAGGTGCTTCTTTCAAGAATATCAACCTGGCCATACATGTGAAGAGCCCGGGTATGAAAAGACAGACCAAAGGATCAAAAAGAGCAAGGACTGCTTGAATGGGCACCTCTGCAACACATTCCAGGGTAGCCCTGTTTTCCCATAATTCTTTAGCCTCAGATACTCTGGATTTTGGCCCCTTTGTCTTATTCATGAGAAATGGAATTGTGGAAGCTCAATATTAAAGCAAATATGTTGGCAAGACATAGGGTGCCATGAAATAGCTGTCAAAAGCAGAGGGTGCTTGACCTCCTATACAGGGGCTCAGTCAGGGAAACTAATAATCTGTCACTAATTCCTGTTTGCATTCTGTCTACAAACCTAATAACATAACAGAATCTGTAAGATTACTTGAAGACATTTAAAATTAGCAGCCTGTATAACATTTGGCATGAGTTCATCAGCATCACATCCTGCTTCACCTTAGTTTCACAGTCCATATAAAAAATGCTCTTTTGGGGATGAACCTAAAATCTTTGAAAGAAGAACCCAAAATCCAAGCCTTCCAGCAGAGCCATCAAATACATTTGCATTTGTATTCCAAATCTGAATAATAAAATGGAGACAAAATGCTGAGGTGGTTGTCCTGGAGGAGCCCCTATAATAAGAACTGAGGGCAATATTCCCAAGAGAAGCTCTTGCTATTGGTACTAAAGCTCTTTTGGCCAGGGAGCATCCTGAAAGTATGACAGAAAATGAGCACCAAGAGAAATAACTGTTAAGAAACAATTCTGACTGTAGGTATTTGTTTAACCTATAACCTCTTTTTTTCCCCCTAGCTTGCAATGAGAAACCTGACCTTGAAATCCCAATGCACAGTTCTTGGGTTGTCTTTAGTATTGTGCCTCCTTAATGCTATTGTTGCAGAGTGATGGACCAGCACATAATTGTCTGTTTTCCCAAAAGCAGGGAATTCAAAAAAAATAGCAGGTGCAAGCACTGCAAGGTATTCTATACCACAAATATTTCATGTTTCCTTATAAATTGCAAAAGAAACCTTTGAAGACTGCTATTAACATGCAAATTTTGGAAATTCTCTTCTACATTTGGCTCAGTTGGTATTATCTAATGTATGTCTCACAGGAAAAGAAAGAAAAAAGTCATCCCACCTTTTTGAACAGCCCCTTGCATCACACTTACCTAAACAACAGATCAGTTTCCAAAGTGATGTAGTTATGATACTGATATCAGCAGAGCAACCAGTGTGACTCACAATTTGCCTTTGGGGATGCCGCCTTCCAGAGTCTCTTTTATGACTGGTCATGCCACACAATCACAGCCCTTTTCCTACCAAGGATGCCCTTCAGATAAGATGTTAATCAGCAAGTTCTTCATCCCACAGGATGACTCAGATCTCAAACTGCTTAGGGAACACAGACTTCCCAATGGTAATCACGTCACTTTGTTGCCAGGGGCAAGAAGCAATGGTAGAAGAAAAACGTGGACACAGGGCTACTGAGACAATCAATATGTTTTTAAGCTGTACCTCCTCAACCACTAAAGCATCTCCCTATGCAATTTCAAGTAATACCAAGGACAGTTGTTTGGAGGGAGGAGGACTTGTCAATTTATTTTGTTGCCCAGATTGCACTTTTCTGCTTTTTGAAGATAGGTGCAGTGTCAGCAACTCTCCAGTTAAATGACTTCTATAGAAGTCCTTGATAGAAGTCTTAGATAGAACTTCTGATGGTGAGTATTCCAGTCTATTAAGGAAGAGGTGATCTGCCCCCTGACACAAGGACATTAATATCTCTGAGTACTGAAATTAACTCAGTCCGAATTTTTTCTAGTCATTTAAAGAGAATAACAAAAGGAAAACTATGAAAAGGTTTGCAGGCTTTTGCACTGAACTCTTTCAGAATTTACCTGCATGAGAAATTCTAATGTACAATAGACTTACTGGTTTTACAGACCATTTGTCACTCCTTCCTGACTGCTCAGCAAAGTGACAGAATGCAAAAACCCAAGTAATGCTTTTAAAGATTTAGAACATGAGTTAGTCGTTGCAACAATCATCACAACATTATTGTGAATTACTTAATTGTTAAATATCAAATGAAATAGCATCTGAAAGATGACATATGTTTTCATCTATTTCAAAAGTCATGGACTGCATGGAGTGTGCACATCCTTGCGATATCTCAGGTGCCAAAACAACGGAGGAGAGATGAGCCGAGGATAAAGAAAGGGAGGGAATGTAGACCATTAAAGAGATGTGTTGATGTTCTCCTTCCCTACTCTGTGAGGAGCTGTGGCAAGCACTCAGATCAACCCACCCAGCCAGGCAGGCACTGGAACCCTGTCACCCTCAGGGCTGGTCTCCCTTAGGAAAGGACCAAGTTCTAGGAGACATAACTATGATGAGAACTTTGGATGTTAGTGCTGGGAAGTTCACCTGAATACTGCTGTGAAAGCCAGCACCAATACGTCACGATCCCTTTTCTTTCTTTAAAGTCTACCTTTATTTAAACACACGTGAGGCAAGACAATCTAAAATAATTTCCTTTTTTCTCATATTTAGTGCATTTCATACTAACCCAGCTAATTACAATCACAACAACTAAAGCTTCATGATGGATCCCTATAAGTCTGGGCAGTGCTGGGAACAACTGTCCCTTTAGCTTCAGTTCAGTCTCCTTAGACTTATGAATCCAGCCATGGTCTTTAACTGTAGGACAGCTGTTCTTCTCCTAGACCCTGCATGGTCACTGCAGACCTGTGGAGCAATGTGGCTCCCTCTCATTGCTCAGTGTGTTGGCACTCTGCCTCATTCATCCTGGGCTATTCAAGCCATGCCCTGGTGATAGGGTTATTCATTTCTTCCAGTGCTTTTCTTTAGGGCTGATCACTGCTGTGACAAAAACATTAGTCATTGCATTGTTGTAGCTCCTCAGCAAGGAGTCTCTGCTGTGCAATCAAGGAGTAGAGTCACAGCTAGATTCCTAATTTTGAATGCCTGTTTGAGGTTTATGGCATAATTTTCTTCCGTCACTGTTTGATGTTACATAACACTGTAGATACTTAATGTGCAGGTGATTTTCATTTCAGTTATAACTGTGAGAAAGTTATTGATAATCAAATTGAATGTAGAGAAAATATATCCACTATGGCAGCTTCTTTTTAAATGCCACATTTATGTATCTTACCTGGCAAAATGTACAGAGCAGTTGGTAAAGGCAATGTAAGACACCCTTTTCCAGGACAGCCTACATATTTTCACTTCTTTTCTCTGGAAGAAGTGTGTTATCCAATAATTGATGAAACAAAACTGCTAAATTGATCTGATTCCTTTAACAGCACTGTGACATCCTTTTCTTGCTTACCCACCTATTGGATAAATAAGCTTACAAAACCGTTGAACCCTTTAGATAGGTAAGGGCTGTGAACAATATCCTATGATTCTCAGTGTTGCTGGAATAACATCTACAGTCTGATCATCTGACCATCCTGCTGTTCCAGGTGTGCACAAATCATCATTCTGCCCCTTTGGTGGGTAAGATTCAGGTAAATCTATCTCCACTTTGTAACCCCCTTCCTCCTTATGGAAAATACATCCAGTCACAGTGGTCTGAGGAAGGAAAAGTATTCTTTAGTCTGGTCCCTGGTGTTGGCAATGTGTGGAACAGAAACAAGGTTGTGCTGTGGCAATGAGATGTTGTTCTGCCTTAGTGATGACAAATCAACTATGGGCTTCTTTTTAGCAATTATGAAACACCTGGAGGGAATCCTTAATTCCAGTTTCATTGTGCACTGCCTTTGCATATGGATAAGATGCTGCTATGCAAGGGCAGGTGTGTGCCTCCAAACCCTCAGGTCACTCACACCTTGGAGGGAAGAAGTCCCCTCTAGCCATGGAAGCCGGCTGTGGGGCATCCAGGAACTACCAGGGACATGGAGGGTACACTTGTACACCTTGTACTGTGGAGTTAGAGGATGTGGGAATGTCTTTGAAACTAATTAAAGAGATGTGTTTGAAAATGCAGCAGGATTTCATAAGGTAGTGTACATGCCACTACACTAAGGGATGGCCACCCATGAGACCATAGAGCTTCTTCCTCACATTCTGGCCCAAATAAAATTTCTATACTACGGCGTCTGAATAGGTTTGAGGATCTGGTTATCAAGAGAAGTTTTGTGACAGTGTCATTTGGAATATCAAGGATAGCTATCCAAAAATTATGGCTATCTATTTTGGGTTTTTTTTATTTTTTTGTTTTTTGTTTTTTTTTTTAGTTTTTTGTCCTGCACTTGGATGTAAAAATACATTTGAGCCGATGTATAATTCTCAGCTTTGTGAAGCTTTTTTCCTGTATTTTTATGTTGGTTTTGGGGTTTTCTTTGTTTTGTTTTTTTTTTTTTTTTTAATTTTCCTTTTGCTTTCAAAAGTGTTTTCAAATTCCCTAAACAATGTTCACATTCATGTTTCATAATTGTGTAGCACTTTAAAAATACTAATGCTAGCAGTCACCCTTCATGAGATGCAGGTGAGGCAAATGCCTCAGCTAACTACAAAATGCTGCAAACAAAGAGCTCCAAGTTTTTCCCCAATGAATGTTTCTTTGGAGATTCAGAAGCTGATATTTTACTCAACTCGCTCTGCCTATGGACAATCATAATAGCTCTCAAAAAAGTAATCCACACCAAAGGTTTATAGCTCAAATCAGAAAGTTGTAGGAAATTAGCTTTATTTTGCTGTTAATGGAAAGAGGCAAAATCCTGCAATAACTTAAAGGTTTTTGGTTGTTTTTTTTTTTTTTTTCACTTTTAAATGATTGAAAGAGATTAATAAAATTCAGGGTCAGAATGAACTTGCACTTCCTACGAACATGAAAGGGCACTGTATCCTAATAGCAGATTTCTGTGATAATCATAAAGCAGAATTTAATGAAATTGCTATAGAGAAATGCAGCAATAAATACAAGTAATGAGCCAGCAAAAGAAGCCAGGAGGCAAGGTGCTTCCTTAGATATGAGTCAATAAGTGCATTAGTGAAAGGAACAATGGGATCTTGGAGAGAAAATTGCTTCAAATTACCATAAATGAGAACAATAGCAATTTGTACAAAACTACACCAAAAAATTTTCTTTTTTCCCTCTGGTTATATTTGAATATCTGTACTTCAACAGAAGTCTGGAAAGGTCAAAATGGTAGGTAAGTCACTATGTTTTTATTGTCAGCCAAAACATCTTCAAAGTCTAATGTGTGATATGAAGCGAGGTTTCCACACCTCATGCACAGTTTTACCAAGCAGCACACAAAATACTGTTCTGCTGAAAAAACAGCAGCCCCAGGATGCTCATAGCTGGAGTTTTGCATCAAAATATGCATCAGTTTGAGATGGGACCCATATTAAATGAGCCACTAGCTCTCCAGTGCTTGCATCATTCCCCTCTCACACAGGCATTCCAGAGGCACACAGGTGGTAGAGGGCAAAGCAGAGCACAGGTCTCCTTCCTTCATGGCTTTTATGGAGGCAGAAGAGACAGGTGAAGGAGCTGTGCACCCTATATATTTACACCCCCTGGCTGCAATTTTCTGAACAGAAGTAGCACAAACACATCAAGTTTTTGATGCCATTCCTAGGCTCTAATATTTTACTCACTGGTGGCTGCAATTTTCTAGGCAGCTTCTGTAGAAGATTCAAAGAAGCTGCCTCCATTTGTGCAAAGGCAAATGCACACCTCCAGGCAGCCACTTGGAAGTCTTACTAAATTACCTTATCTGCAAGGATGTGTCAAAATTTGGAAGTCTTACTAAATTACCTTATCTGCAAGGATGTGTCAAAGTCTGCCCTGACAACTCACAGTATGTATTACACTTAGGAGCCCTAGCCTGTGTGCAGTCATTTATTTCTATGACACAACACTGAATTACATTGTCATACACAATCCATATGTCTCCTGGGCTGTAGACTGTGGGAAGTGGGATAAACAAATCATTTTAGAGAAGACATGGAAATAAGAAATTTCCCTGAAATCAGAGTCACTGCACAGCATGGGGCAAGTCCTGGCTGTGACACCAAAATGGCTTTGTAAAGCTCTGTGCTACATGATTTTTAGGAGAAGACTCCAAAGATCACTCTCACCCGAAATAAATTTTGGGAAGGACTCTTGCTGTCTAGAAAGTGATAACAGCCTGTGAAAATTAGGAAGCCAGCCACAGTAATTATGTCCCTAGAAGAGAGTATGGGTTTTCAAAGGCATTATACACCAGTAAGCATTCATTCTGAAAACAGAGACAGATTTATGTTTCTAATTGGTTAATTATATGTAATTTCAATAGGTATGGATGTTCAATTTTCTGGAACTGATATTTTTTCTGTCAAGTGCTAATGGAGGTTAGAAGAAAAATATATTAAGAAAGATGCTATGTAAAAAAATAAGCAAATCTTTTAAAGAGTGGGAGTGCTGCAGGTTATCCCTAATTACAGGTCACTGACAACCAGGGACTGAGAGCTTACGTCCATGTTTTTCAGACTTTTCCAGTGCTTCCATTCACCGGATGTATAAATGGTGAAAAACATTAAAACATTCAAGAAAAAAGAAAAAATAAAAAAGCAAGACAAGCATTAAGTACAGTTAACCTATCTGAGTATTGTATTATTTTATGCATCCTGCCACTTTCAGAAAATCAATGTAGAAAAGTCAGGCTGTTAGTAGGACAGTAAAATAGAAAAGTTGCACCACTTGCAGATGGAAATGACAATGATGGGAGATTTCCTGGTCCATGTGAGCCTGAGGTTGCATTCACTCCCAGCAGAACGTCTTTTCTAGCTTAATTTTTTCACTGATTACTCCTCTGGCAAAACTTTTCTGCAGAGACGTGTGCCAGCGGTACCATCTGCTGGCTACAGCTGGCACTGTGCAGAGCAGTGAGCAGTCCCCAAGGCTGCCACCTTTCCATCCCTTGGCTTCCTCCTCCAGGAGGGCTCCTGTGCCTGGGGCACCAGCCAGCTCTGGGCAAGAAGCTGCTGGGGCAGGGAAGACACAGCAGGTCCCCATCTCAGTCTTCTGAGCCAGAAATGTGTCCAGTTACTCCTATCCCATATGTCTCTCATGTCTCTCAATGTTCAATGTGGAAAACAATTCTGGGAGCTTTGAGCTTTCTTTGCTTTCTGACACTGACCCCCCCAGGAGAACACTGCTTTTGACTTGGGGCCTTGGAGAAGGTTTCCAAATTGGAGTGATGGAGTTAGAATCATGGATGTGTAGTTAAATAGAAGTGTGTGATTTCATATGGCGAAGGGTTTTGAATTTGGGGTTTTTAGAGTGTAGTAATAGGTATGGGACAAGATGGAGTTTCTTGGATGTTGTCTCTTTCTGTCTTCTTCTTCTTCATGGTTTCAGGTGGCAGTTTCTGGTTAGGCAGTTCATGGCATGTCACAGGTGTTTGGTTATTGGGTCAAAAGTATAAATAATATACCTGTTAGCTCTTTGTTGGACTGTTTAGCTTTAAAAGACCTTGTTACTAGCTAGATTCACCTCCATTTTACTTGCTTTTTAGCTGGTAGCTAGACGTGTTTTCTCTGTGCTTCAGATAAGATTTCATAAACAACCAAGCCCAAACATGAGAAATTAATCTCCTTTGTGCTTTTAATCCTGACTCTGAGTGAAGGCAGAAGAAAATGAAGACAAGCTACTAATTAGGTGGTGCAGTTAACTAACCCATTTACACTATCCCATACGTTTCTTAATGTTCTGTCTTTCAGTCCTGATTTTTCTTTGTCACGCTTAAAAGAAATGCCTTGCCTGTTCACTTCTCAGCTGTCCAGACACACGGAACAACAGACAAAAAGTCCAGACTGTGCACAGGGATTGGGCACAGTCCTTTCTTCATATCTCAGGAAAAGAAGAGCTCTCTGTGCTATGTCCTTTGTTGGAGCTTTGCACGTTGCAGTCCCACTTTAATACAGGATAGGCACTCAAAACAGTTACCATGACTTTTATGGAATGAGATAACTGACAGTAAAGAGCATATGCAAAACATGCAAAATGCCTTCAGGAACTGAGTTCAGGGTGTTTTCACTAGGTATTTCTTTTGGACTAAAATGTCCATGAGCCAAGAACAGACAAGTATCTCAAAAACAGTAAGGGACATTCAGGGAAAGATGTCAGAAGCATTAGATAGCTCTGGGCTCTGAGTTCTCTCCTTTTTTTCTTTGTTTTTTTCTTTTTTCTTTTTTTTTTTTTATTTTCAGGGGGATGTGTGTTTTACAGAGAGAATCACAGTATTTTGCTCTCCCAGGCCTCTGTCCATGGAGTGGCTGAAGAGACTGCAAGTCTGGTCTGGGAGAAGGAGAAGCTAAGAGGGAGGGATCAGAGAGAGGACTATGAAAGGAGTAATGGGGAGAGATTAAGAAACAATTTTTTATTTTCCTAGGTAAAATTAACTGGAAACTCTTGTAGAACAAAGAGGGAGGGGGTCAGGCATACAAAAGACATGTGGTGCATTAATAGATCTCTTGCCATGCTCGTGGATGCCATGGATGCTGAGAATTTGGATGGCTACCCAGATGTCCAGGCTCTGAGGGCATCACCAACACTCACTGCCCCATGGCAGCCCCCTGGGGCTCCCCCTGCCCTGTCCCACGACCCCATTTCAGCCACCCATGGCTCCAGTCCCTGCCCAGGGATGCCCTAATCCAAACATCTGCCCTTATGTATTGAGGCACAATCAGTGAGAAAATATTAGTGAGCTGAAGTCATACAGTCTTGCTGGATAAACCGGGTGAGAGGAAAGCTTAGCTTCACCACAGTCAAGGAGGATATATCTCCAAAGCACCAGGGATAGCAAATACAGAGAAAGAATTCATTTCATTCTAGGAGGGAATCTGAACTTGCTTCCATCACCTCTGACAAATATGTCCCAATAGTCCAAGTAGTAGATAATATTTTTCATGTGTTTTCTTCTGTTCCTGCAAGAAAAACGAGCAAATTCATTGACTTGGATTGAACTGTTTGGGGCTGTGCTTGTTTGTTTTCTGGTCTGAGAAATAATAAAAGTAATTACAGCTTGAAAAAAGAGAAAAAGTTACTCCTTAACTTTTGCTCTGAGTGAAAGGTCTTGTTTAGGGTTGTTTGGCTGACTGAAAAAATTACTGGGAGCTGTTCACTGACCACTCCCTTCTAGTAGTCAGTGAAAAAAGAGACTGAGCTGGTACTTCCAGAACCAGAGCAGTGCTCCATCTTTTCTATGGGACAAGGGAATAGAAATAATCCCAGTGAAGTCAGGATATGCTCACACCTTGTGCTCACCTTTGTGATTATCTGAGAGCAGAAATGCACTGGTCACCTGTTCTGAACTGATGGGTAACAAAGGAGTTATTTTCAGAAAGGGATGTCCATAGTTCTCATTGAAGAGACTTGGAGAGGCAGAGGTTCTGCATACCAACTTGCAGCAAAATATATATATATAAAGAGTTGGAAGGAACAAAGAGTTTGTCTGTCTCAGTCCCCATGCTCTGACAGACAGTGAAAAAGCAGAGTCAAGAATGGGGGCAATGCTCCTTCAGAGAGGCCTGGGGAGAGCAAAGCAGCTGCCAGGAGCTTTGCCCCCCATACAGAAATCCCTAACACCAACTGTTCCTGTTTTGGTGCAATTATTTAATCAAAGGGGGAAAAGGCAGCTTCCTTTCCTCAAAATAAGGTAATAAAAAGTGCAGTCTCGATGACAATGAGACAACCCTATACTTGTCCTATTCATAACATCTTTACAAGGTCTGTATGAACCTCTGTGATTCAGTCAGTGCTTTCATGAGACAAAGAGCTGCTACCACTGCATTTTACAGACCACACAAAGAAAAGCTCTAGGGATTTCAAAAGCCGTAGACTCGGCAGAGATTCCAGAGTTTAATTTGTGAAGTGAGACAGCTGACAGATAAACTCGATTTTACTTCACAGTCACTAAAGCCATGAATCTAGTGCTGTTTCATTTGAATCAGTGATGATTAATGAGTTTCAAGACCTTTAAAAGTGCAAAGGGAAATAGTTCATAAAGGAAAGGCTTCACCTGGTTCAGAAGAGACAAGACCTTGTTGCACAGTGACATGAGCCAGGTATTCTCCAGCACTGAGGCAGGGATGGAGTAAGGGTTACTCTGTTGAATGATATAGGGATGGGGTAATAGCTACTGTGTTGAATGATATAAGAATTTGAAACGTTTCCCAGCAATAGTTCACTGCTGTCATTTTAAAGAAAAGTGGACTCCCCTAGGTATCTTAGAGAGCAGTTTTGCATCAAATGTTGCCTGGTGCATGAAAGTGAGTATCCCTTGGAGCAGTGAGCTGAGCAATGTGTCACGGAATGACAAATAATTGTTCAATATGCATAGAAATAACTCCTGGGAATTTTTATCCAAAGCCAGAAGGATTCAGGCTGGAACTGCACAGCAAGGCAGACTCCATTTGGACAAATACAGTGCATGTGTTAAACAAGAAAAAGTAGATTCAGGAGCATAAGGTCTCAGATCCCATGATTCTCAAGAACATGAGACTGATGGGAATTGAGCATATCCCATATTAGGCATAAAAATAGTCTCTTTTTTCACCACTAACCTGTTATTTTTCAGCTAGTCTGTCCCATTTCGTTAAACTAGTAAAGTGAAATTTATTTCCTTCTTAGTCATCTTGAAAAGAATTTGTGCCAGTGGAAAGTCAAGAGAACATTCTCTGAATATGCTCCAAAGCTGTATGTTATATTTACTAGATTTGCATGTCTGTGGTTTCCAGCTAAGAGAAAATCTCAAGCAACAAGAAATGGACAGGACAGTTGTGGACCTTTGCACACAACTGCAGAAAGAAGAGCTGTGTCCTGGAATGTAGCTGATCCCACCTAGCAACTGCAAAGATTTATTGCATCAGACATATTTCAATAAAACAAAAGATCATTGTCTTGCTTAAATCCATTGTTTTCTTTTGTTGAGGAGTTTTTAGTTCCACAGTTTCCATAAGCAGCTCTCTAGCCATCAGTAAAAAACATCTTGTAAAGCAATTTGCTGGCATTATCCTGGCTCCTTGAGCTGGTCTTTGTGGGCAGGGACTCCCAGAGATGCATCTAACAGAGAGGGAATGACAGGGCTTCCACACCTCCCCAGCCCAACAGTGTACCCAAGGACACTGACAGACCCTGCTGGACTTCTGACACACAGGGATCTCCACACTCCCACTGCCACTAAAGGATTCCTGCTGTGTACAAACGCACAACAGCACCAGAACATTGCATGTGCCTTTTGCTTAGTTGGAAGGATAAATAAATTTATGCAAATCAGTTTAAAAAAAAAAAGCAAAAAACAAAACCAAGCTGAAGACAGTGATCATCTAACTTTACATCTTTTCCTGCTTTGTGGAATCTCTATCTCCTTTTCGCTAACACTCAAGTGAGCAAAGAAGGAATTTCAGGAGTCCAGCTCCACATTAAAACATCAACAAAAGGCAAGATTTGCATAGTATGTGCATTTTAGTCTCATCTTTACTATAGTTTTGTTTGAAGGAAATATTCTGTTCACTATCTGCCTGCAGGTGGGATTGCAAGGAATTAGAATTCAAAACTCCATAGTATCAGTCAATCCACAAAGTTAGGGCTATCATTTAAAAACTGAATGAAAACAAACTCAGAAGCAAAAGACTATGAACTATTTATTTCTGAAAAAATATCCTACAAAATCGTGGCTTAACTACCATTAAACTATTAATATAAAAATAGGAACAAATCTGATAAAATATATTCCTTACAATTATTTAAGTCCTGCATTACATTTTGAATGGTTTCAAATATAGAAAAAAATCCAAACCTCACCCATAATGAGCTTATTCAGTTTGCATCTTGTATTTTTACAGTTTATAACTGGGTAAGTGTTGATGCATAAAGCTGTAATTCACCAGTGTTGACCACAATTTTTCTGAAAATAAATAAGTAAACACACTGAGATGATACAAGCTGAGCATACAGAATTCATCCTAATTACACTTGGGCAGAGAAATGCAAGTGAACAGAGTAATACCATGAAATTTTCATAAGAAAAGCAAACTAGAAGCAACACCTTCACCTGGTTCTCAGAGCAATTTCCTCCTAGTATTATCATTACTCCTATAAACCCATTGGCTGAAGTTACAAAATAAGATGCCTAAAGGCAGAAGTAAAACTAGTATGTACAGAAATGTTCTTCATCATCAATTTAATGAGATGTATGTCCAGCTTTCCACTGTGCCACCACAGCAGAAATTCTTCACATTTTAATGTCCAAAATTAAGCACTAGGTACATTGTCCTGCTCAATGCAGATTTAGCTTAACCAAGACACTGATTTTAGAAGAATATACCTTTCCCATCCCAGATACCTGCTTTTATTTGACCTCTGTGAAGACAGATGTCTACTTCTCATCCTGGGCATGAGGGAAACCATATAGAAGGCCACTTGGATCAGCCAGTTAATTTTTACATGGCTCAAATATGTGTGATGAATTGGTTCAGATAAGTGACACACACCCAAGTGTCTCTATCACCAGAGGAGTGAGACACGTAACTGTGTTTGTCATTTTGTCCCTTTAGGGTACAATGTAGTGTCCCACAAACCCAACAGAACTGTGCTGTGTCTGGTCAGCACTAAGGAAACAAACCATCACACTGGATACCTATAGCCAGCAGTCATGTTGTGCAGACAAGGATTTGAACTGTGATTTATATCAAATACCAGCATCCAGGTAGCATTTGATCTCTCCTCTCTAACCTTCCACTTGTACACAGCAGGCTGGCACTGCTCAGTGAACACCAAAATCAGCTTTCCTAGATTTGAAGGCTGCCAGTCTCTCCACTTCTGAGATGAGGACTCTGTATCTCTCACTGCTGGTGTCAGTGATGTCAGCAGTTTTTGCATTCCCAGCCCACTCTTACGGTGTCTCCACAGCAAAGTGAAAAAGGATCTCCAGAAGCACTGAAGAGTGTGGGGTGACATGGCACCTTCAGCTCAGGGGTGACATGGCAGCCCCTCAGGGAGCTGGGGATGTTGCTGCTCCCAGGTGATGCAGATGCACCTCGGTTTAGAACTCAAAAGGAAGCAGGGCAACAGGAAGAAGAGCTGGAGTCTCAGCATCCTTGCTCCCACACGTATCAGGCAGCTGATATCCCCAGGGGAGCACCCAAAGGAGCAGAGAGGGGTCACAACTGCACTTTGGTTTGTGGCAGCAGGACCCATTTCTGAAAGGGAAAGAAAAATGCCCAGTTTTAATGTTTAGCTGGAAATATTTGTTCTTATGACCAGTGGAATAAGAACTACATATGCTATACACTGAGTCAACTGCTCAGAAACTGAGCAGGGGGCAGTAATTGTCCACTGTTTTTTAAATCTGGAATGGACTTTGATTTCATTGTTTGTTTTATGACCACACATTGAGGCATTATTGTTACCACTCCCATGGAAAATGCTATGAATGAGGTAGCAACTCTCCCAGGAAAAAATACTATCTCTACTTCTCTACTCTTAATATTTTCTTGGGTGGAGAAGGGGTGTAAAAATTGTTTTTCTGATGCATGCTGAAAAAATGCTTAGGAAGTATATCTAATTTTCAGGGCAGAAAAGGGGAGCACTCAATGCCTGCTACTGATAGCCTGTTAGCCTGTGTCCTTGAAAAACAACAAACTACAAGGAGAAAATGGGTAGTTCTGAAGTACAGCTCTTCTGTGTCTCAAAGTACCAGGAGTAATTGCCTTTAATGGATGATTAAAAACTTTTGCTCTGCTATCATTGCTCTGTAGGGAGCTGCCATCAGCAGTGACCTATTTGCTGTCATGGCAGAAAGGCTTGTTTCAGATGCTGGCCTAAATGCATATAATTGTTGGTTGGTGCTTATCTATCTTCAGTGTGATACCCTTAGAAAATAAATAAATTCTTCCTTGCTTGGTAAGTGGGTTCAGTTGGGTTCCCTCCCCTTACTCGTGGTGGTGTGGGCACAGTCTCACAAATGACAGGCACATGAGCACTGCTTACAGAGAAAGCTCTCTGTAGTTCTCCTGGTGTGCCTGATGTTCATGCTCTTACTGCTGGGCTGGGATATGTGTTTTCTTTAAGGGGTTGTCAACCACAAGACCTCTGAAACTGTGCCAGAGAATCAAGAAATCTATTTTAAAATATTATGCTGATTTTCTGTGCATTCAAGGGGGCTCTCACATCACATTTCCAAGCTTCACCATGCAAATACACAGGATTGTTTATTTCCAAAAGGATTTGGTGAGGGTGATGGCAGTGAGGACTGAGTGAGTTGGTCAGTCCTGTGCTTCTTAGACCCAGGCTTTACTGGAGACCAAAAATTGCCATAATTTATCACTGCAAACATTGGCAACACGAGTGATGATAAATGTCAACACACCTTGCTATGTCATTAAAGGCACTGTTTTGAACATGAAAAGGCTCAAATGTGGAGAAGGAAACGTTTCAGCTCATCTGGGAGGAGAAGTCCAGTTATTTTTTGATGCTGCTTGTATCCAAAGCACCTCCTGATGCACAGGCGGCACAGCTGCATCAAGGACAGTGGCCCTGGAGAAAGATCCAGGCAAGAAGTTACACACATGGCTTTACAATGCCAAGACTACAAACCTGAAATAGCAGCTGTACAACCCACCTCCTGCAACCCACCTCTCACCAGGTTTTCACATTCAGCACTGAAAAGTCAAAACTGCATCCCCCAAAGGACACCTGCCCACCTGCAGTCCAGTCCATGCCTAGCCACTCTGCCATTACTCAATTTGCATCAGCAGCATCAGCCTTTCCCTTTTAAGCTGTACAAATGCTTGTACTGAGAAGAGCTGATTGATGCTACTTTAAAAGCCCTTCCCTCCTCTCACTCCCCCAGTGAGATCAAAGTTTTCAGTCCACTGCTTTCTTGGGGCATATTTCATAATAGTGATGAAGACGAAGCAAAAGAAACACTATATAGTTCTTTATTTAAACCTTCCAGATTAACCAGTCCCATATTGATAGATGGGAGCTCTGTTGAAGAATCTTTCTCACAATTTTAAAAATGCAAGTATAATAGTATTATACATTTGTTTGGGTTACTTATCCTTTCCAGGAAGAGGAAGATCCTCTGTTGAGCTTCACCTGCAGCACCTGCCAATGTTCAGCCCTCCAGAGCACCTTTTGCACATCAGTGACAAGTGTGCAGGGTGGCAGGGGCTGTGGGAGGGCAGGTCAGAAGATGGGCACCTGCGAGGGGGTTGGATGCAGGGAGTGGGGAGGACATGAGAAGGGACACTACAGAAAGCAAGAGGGAGCTGAGTGAGCTGGGAAGGGACAGTTCAGGTGCTCTCCTTCCTGCAGAGCAAGGGAAGGAAGGGAGCTGGCAACAAAAAATGAAGTGAGGTGGCAGCTTTGATCAGCTTTTGAGACTTCCTGTGTGTATGCAGGACATATTCCCAGCAGCTCTGCACAGCTGAAAGCTGCTGTGCTATCACAAGGGCCATGCAAAGGGCTGCACCCTTTTGCTAGGAGCCAGCATATGAGTTGTTAACCTGTTCTTGGGTACAAAACAAGGCAAGCTAGTTAAACTATTGCACTGTTGCACTGCACTTGTGCTTGACTCTGACCCCACAGATAAATGCTCTGCCTGCAAACATCTCACAAAAAAAAAAAACCCAAAAAAAACCCAAAAAACCCCCTTCCATTAAAAGAAAAAACAACCAAACCGAAAACATGAAGACTTATCAAAACACAAGCAATGACACTACACTGGAAAATATTTTGCAAACACAAGCACGCTCTTCAAAAACACAGTACATTTTTGGAGCATTCACTAATTCTCCCACCCACAAGCAGGACTATCCCTGAGATGTAAGCAGGGTATGGAGGGTATGGGATGGTCCAGCAGCACGGTGAACTGCTAGGAAGGGAACCACCACATGCACTACACCTGCTCTGGGCCAGTCCTGGGAGGGTGCCTGGGTCAGCACGCTCACCAACTCATCTCTGGTGGCCAAACACACTCCCTGCAGCCTGCCTGGCCAGGGGCTGCAGGGCTGCAGCAGCTGGGGTGTGGGGAGAGAGGAGCCTTGCATGGAAGCAGGGCAGGAGAGCAGCTCTTGCACCACTCTCCTAGATCACAATTGCTCAGCCAGCCAAAGAAGCCACATATCAGCTGGTCACAGGCATGACCCCACTCAGAGAAGGGCATGTTGGAGAACATCAGAAAAACCACTATTCCACAGGAAAATTCCCTTCAGGCATTTATTATTTCTGATTTTGATTGCTGGGTTTCCCTTAGAATAAGTTCCTCACTGCCCATGCTGTCATCTCAGCCTGAGCAGTGTTTCCAGGCCAGCTGTTTCCAAGCGTGCCTTAAATATTTTTCTATCTCAAATAAACGGGACACTTGCAGTGCCACAGGAGTCAGGAATCAAATGCAGCAGGGACTGGAACTCAAAAAGATCATTGCTCTGTGTGCCATAGATTAGTCTGGGAAACCAAATATCTGTTGCTCAGGCATAACATGCACAGCACAGGTGTTTCCATGATACTTTCAAGTTATATATTATTTTAAGCAGAGCCTGATTCATCATTTTGCCATTCCAATTTTACCTGAGTGTAAATATTTCTATGGCAACAATCTCATCAACATGTAACTGGCATGGACTCCACCATCACCAATTTGCTGTAAACAGTGAAAATCCAGATTATTTAGTAATATTTATAGCTTGCTGGCTAAATGAGCAAATCTAAGGAATAAGACAAGTACAAAAATGAGTAGACACAAGAGATCTTATTCTAATTTTCCTCAATAATAATAACTAACATTTGTCTCCATATTTCATTGAAGATTTCATAATCAATAAAATAAAATAAATTTACCTGGAACCTTACCTTAAATTTACCTTAAATTTACAAGTATGAAATGGACTCTTCCTAAAATTTAAGCTTATGGATTGGTATGTTGACACTGTTATTATTCAGTGACATTATTCAGTATTATTCTATACTTTAGAGAAATCTAGTGTAGAAACAAATAAAAATATATAATTCCATATATCATTCCTGTGCAATTTTCCCTAATATCAAAAAAAAAAAAAAGCACGTAGTCTTTCATTTTAAAGATACTTTTGCATCTATGTAAAGTCTGGCCCAAGAATAAAAGTAAAGGCCAAGGAATTAGAAAACAAGTTCTTCAATACACTTTTTTTTAGCATTACATGCATTAAAATTTTTGGGGTTGCAAATCTCCACTTATGCATTTGTGCTGAGATGCACAAACTGACCATCTACTGCATAACCAGAGGTCCCAAACCTCATGCTCACTACCTAGCCTCAATTCCCATCAGAGATGATTTGCTGTCTGCATTTGTCAGCACTTTCTATAGAACACTCCTGGGTCTACTAGTGTCTGACACAATGGAACTGAGAGATTCTCACTGAATTCAAAGTTTTAGGTAACGAAAAAAGCTACCATTAATTTCTAAGGAGTATTTTGCTTGTTTATTCACTCTAAATTCTGTTTTGTATTATATGGCAAGCTCCAGATGATTGCTTCCTGATGCAGTAAATTCAAAATCTGAAGGTTCAGGATGGGTTATTTTTCTTACCATTATCACTGTTAGTTCACCACTGTATTCTGGCACTTGAACAACGTCCCTATGTCAGCAAATGGAGGCAAGCTCAGTTATTCCCAGTTTTCTAGTGCTAGCAGCCTGGAACAGCTTAGCTTTGTGCAAGTCTGTGGGTTTTCCCTAAAACAAGTTCTAAGGGGCACCTTCTCTCTGCAGGAACAGCTGGCCCACAGGGCAGCCAGGTGGGACCAGCTCTGCTGGCCTCTTGTTTTCAGCATTCTTCACCCAAACATCTGCTCCAAAGTCCATCAGCAGCTTCACCAGCTCCACACTGCAATTCCTGGCAGCCGTGTGCAGAGGGGAGTCCAGGCCCTTGCCACTGTTCACATTTGCTCCTGAACAACAAGAGAGGCAAAGAACAATGAAAAGAACAATGCCTACACCGTAGCCTAATTTCATTCACTGTACTAGCTGCTATTTCTCTGAATAACACACAAATGCTGTAGCCTGCACCCAGAGCTGGACTGCTTTAGGCTGGGGCTTGGTGCTGCAGTTTGCACAAGCACAACTCTTGTTGGCTGAGGAGTGAGACTGACTCAGAAAATGATCCCAGAGGAATGGTGTGTGAGGAAGTCCTTCATCCACAGCCCAGCCCATGGTTACCTTGAAGCAAGACAAAAGTGTAGTTCCACCTACGGCCACCTCTGCTTCCTATCCCTTGAAATAAACACAGGATTTCAACATCCTTTGTACTGGGGGCTTAAGCCTGTGGGATTTCCAAATGCCAAAGTATTGGTTAGGGAAAAAATGTGAGGATGGAAAAGTTCCAGAGGACCTTGGCAGAAGAGAGACTAAGCATCCCTGATAAAAGTTACCCCATGCATTACCCTGGACTAATGGCTCCTAAAACACCCTAAGAAAGGTGAGCTGCTAATTCAAAATTATAATGTTTTTACAGTACATATGCCCATATACAGGAGGCAGCAGAAAAAAAATACCAGAAAGAAAATAGTTGCCAAACATTTAATATTTAGATTAGTTTGTATTTGATTTCTTCCCAAAAGAGGCAATTGTACTAAACAGTGACCTACCTATAAGGTGATATATATGATTTTTGCTTGTTTTTTTCTGAAGTCTTTGTTGGCTCATCATTTTTGTACCAGTTATGTGGCTACTTTAGGTTACATGCCCCTTTGGCTAGAAGACCTGTACTACTGTAGATAACAGGAAATGAGTTTGTGTAATAATCCAAGCATTTAGACTTACGGGTAGATTTGCATGATGCAAAGGATATAGTGCTGAACCTTCTTCTGTGTTCAAAATGCCTCGAACCTTTAATGAACTCATTGGAAATCACAACGTGTTTGCAAAACTACTATGTAAAAGTGGCTGAGTCAATTGTTTTGGGTAAAGAGAAGGTTAAAAACATTTAAAATTAAATCTCTTCCTGTCCACTTCAAATAACTGCAGCATAACATGCATTGGAAAGGATAGCTTGTTCCAGGCACAATTAGCCATATGAAATCCAGGATCACCCATCACTTTGTTGGGAGCTATCAAGCTGAATTCCTGGGTAAAGAAGATCCTGATCACTCTGCTACCACATTTAGCCAGGGCTGCTATTAGGAGTGAAACATCTCCTGGCTCCAAAGCAGGAGCTCCTCTAAATCTGTGACACAAAGATAGATGTTGCAGGAAACAAAAGTATACCATTCTTTATTTTTGTTTTTACCTGACTCAAGCAGCTTCTTGGCACAGTTCAGTTGCTGGTTCTCACATGCTACATAAAGAGGAGTACCCAGGTGCTTGATGTTGTGATCTATATTTACCCCATGGGACGCAAGGAGTTCGACACATTGCACATGACCTTAAAAGGGACAAAGGAAGAGTCAACTCACAGAGATGAGGTTTTTGTTTTTTTAGCAAATTCTCTGTTGCAGCAGTGTAGTTTGGCAAAGATTCAATGTTTTGTCAAGAGGTGGTAGTGTAACACTTTCATCCACTCCAGTGGATCCAGCCAGCAAAAAAGGAGTGGAAAAGACATGTTCAGCAAAACAGGCTAAAGCCTCACAGGCCAAAGCCCTCACATTTTATCTGACTCATTTCAGATGCCTACTGAAGACGAGATGAACCACTCCATGTTTCTCTCCACTCCTTTAGAAGACAGCCAGATGTCTCCCTCAAATGTTCACATTTAGGCAGCTGACTTGGACAATGCATTCCCTTTCAGGTGTCACGATGTGAACTCAAAGGATCTGACAGCTGAGCTGACCTGCCCTTGATGAGCAACAGGGATGGGAAGAACTGCACCCCTTATGATGAGACCAATTAGCAAGGCATTTTACATGACCCAAACCAAAAAAATTATCTTCTTTATCTCTCTCCTCCACTTCAACACGCTGCTAGCAACATGCAAAGGAGAGCTGATGCCTGTGGGGTTACCTCTCTTAGCAGCTTCGTGGATGGGGGATGCCAGGTCACAGGGCAGTTGTAGGCTGGCTCCATGCTCCAGCAGTAAATTCAAACAAGCCACACTGCCACTGACACAAGTGTTGAACAGTGGGGTGTGCCAGTCCACAGTCACTCCATTCACCTGGCGGAAAATAACACAATCCAGCAAGTCTTTGTCTTCTTGGTATTTCAGAATTGATGACAACTAACCAGTTTCTAACTAACAAAAAAAATAGCTTTTAGATGTTTTTATTTAATTCCATGCCAAAACTCCCCAGTGCTTCTAAAGACTACAACTTTTCATTAAAATTATTATTAAAAAAGTATTTTTTCAAAATTTCCCCATGTCCCCCTACTGCCAAAAAAATAATAAAAAAAAAAACCATCTGGGCCACTCCAGGGTCTCTCAGGTGTTACCAAGCTAAATGTATGACCATTTCTCAGTTAGCTTAGCCAAAACACACCTACTCATAGCCCTCTCCTGAAACAGTCCATTTCTGGCTGAAAGTGTGCAGTCCCTCCTTTTTTCTTTTTTTTTTTTTTTTTAATTTTAAACTGAGAGGTAATATCTGGTAAGGTAATGTATGAATTAATTTTCTTATTCATTATCATTTTGACATTAGCTTGAAAAGTACTGGCCATGAGACACTATTTAACCATTTTACTTGCATCTTGTTTCCATTTTCTTCCCATTTTATTGTCAATTGATCCTAACATTCTTATGTCTCTACTTAAGACTCTGCATATTGATACAGTAAGATTAATGTGTGTATAAAATAAAACACAGCCTTAACTGCCGCAGCATTATAAACATTTTGCGAGATGAACTTCCCCCTGTTCTTGTGAAAGATGAGAACATTTCATATTCATCTAAAGAACAATAATAATTGCTGCTTTTATCTGCACTTTTTGGATTTTTTCATTAGGAAGTGTGTTTCACAAGTACCTTAAGCAGTGCTCAGTACAGACTGTAAATCACAGAGACACTCTGCCATGACATCATGTGGCATTAAAGTGTGCCAGTACAACACACTAACACTAGAGACAGTGGTCTGTCCATCATGTACTCACCTGAGCTCCATGTTTTAACAGGACACTGACACAGGCAGCATGACCCCCTAGGCAGGCTTCATGGAGAGGAGACACCTGGTCTGCTGTTACAAGATTGACATCATTCCCCTGGTAAGATAAGATAATGGAAAATACTATTACAACCAACAACTAAAACCCCCATACAAAAAACCAACAATAAAAAAATAAATCTTTTTTAAAAGTTTTATGTAACTACACCTTCCTCAACTGCCTGGGGCTATTAATCTCAAAAGTAAGCATATGAAGGGGATGAAGAGGCTATGATGTTTTGGCTGGAGTGGATACTGGCACAGTGTACCCGAGGTCATGCCTTGTACACACTGAAAACCAACACAGAAAACAGAAGTCTTAGTGGAATGTCCAGTGGGATAATACATCCTGTCAGGAACTCCGTGTGATTTGGTTTCTACTACAGTGTGGATGGCAAAATCTGAAATAAAAGAAAACTATGAAAGTTGCTACTAGAGTTTTTGTCAGGGTTACGACTGCTGCCTTTCTCTATCACTGCTCAGGTCTTCTGACCTTCTGCCCACTCAGTCTGTGGTTCTGTGACTGCGTCAAGCCATGAAATGCCCTTGAAGTATTTTCTGCTTTTTGCCTTGAGGCAACCACTGAAGCAAAGAAATACATTAGAACATTAGTTAAATACTACAAGATCTTTTGTTTCTAGATCTCAGTGCTCCAGAAGACTGAGCTGGGAGAGTCTCAAATGCTCCTTCCCTTTCCATCAACTTCTTCACAGGTTAAACCCAGGGATTTTGAAGAAATAAAGTGGCGAGGTTCAGAAATCACTTCTACCTAATCCCTGACCTTCTGGAGTGGAACCAGGGCCCTGGGATACATTCGGGCACTTCAGAAACAAATGTCTGGGTGACTGAATTGAAGCCTCAACCAGACCCATTACTGGGTTCAGAGCTGGCCTACCAAAAACTGCTCACAGGCACACACAGGAGCTGCAGAGGAGCTGCCCTTGGCCATCCAGAAATCCCACTGATCAGGGACCCATTGCTCTGCCACATTAACATCACCTAGGAGAGTTCAGTACATCATCAAATTAATGCACAAAGCTTGTGCTGGGAGAGGAACTGATTGTAGGAACAAAAAAAAAAAAAAAAAAAAAGCCTGTTACACACAGGTTTCACTGTGGCCTGGTTAACATGATTTTCTCACCCTAGAAGGTTCACAGTAAAACACAGACTGCCTTCATCCACTGTACAAACCCTGCAGAGACCACATGAACCCAGTGGAGAAGTACCTGTTCAATGAGCTTCTTCAGAGAAAGCAGACGTCCATGGATAGAGGCCTCATGCAAAGGAGACCAGTCTGAAACAAAGTCTGCATAAAAACAAAGACAGGAAAAAGGCTAAAAATTCTATTTCACTAGCGTACTTTATTTCAACTGCGTGAGCTCCCTTCTACTTTATTTGAGCTGCCAAGACTTCTTTGGCGCAGATGCTGTAGGGAGACAGACAAGAGGATGGTTTCTCTCTGGGTGCACTTTTAACTCCATCCCATGTTCTCACTTGCACAACTGTGCTCCCCTTCAGAAGACAGGAGAGGGATTTTCAGAACATCACCTGGCTCTGGCTGAGCTTGTCCCTCTCAATTATTTCCAGGGCCTTTTTTCCCCCACAAACTTATTACATTTTATCAATTAACTCAAAAGGAATATGTTTTGTAGAGGGTTTGGCTGATCAGTCATTTACCCCTGCTCAGAGCAGGACTAGAGTCAACAACACTTGGCAAAAGAAGGGAGTAAAGTACAAAGAGGCAAACTGTGCTCCCTGTTGATTCAGTCTTAGTTTTCAGTTTGGTGGAATGGTGCATTTGAAGTGATAGCTGTGTTCTTTGCATTGTCAAAACCACAAAGTGAGGTACAGAATGTATATACCATGCAAATATTAATATAGGGAGATCTTTGGTATTACAGACTTTATGGCTTGGAGCCAACTGACAGCAATAATCCCTCTGGGAGAAATTTACAGCCCAGCATTCAAAACCCAGTGTCTGCTCTATGTCAATGCCCCAGGTTCCCCCTGGGAAAGAAGGGAAGCCTTTACAGAGGGCACTTCACACCACTTCCCATGGAAAGACATTTTGTTGCTCTCTGGAGACATCCCACTCTCCTTCCACTGACTACAGAGAATACTCCAGTGACCAAGTTGCTGGCTGAGTTGCTGAGGTTCTCAGGAGCTATAATAGAGCTCATGCATGGAATGGAATCCTTAACAGAAGGATTCTGCCTTCAGCAAAAAGCCCTTAACAAGCCACTATAATTCTTTGAAAGAATGTTTACACGCAAGCTGGTGATCGTAAAGGTTTTAAATGAAAAGAAGGTATATTTAGACCAGACATAAAAATGAGGTGGTGAAATAATGGAACAAGTTGCCTAGAGAGGTGGTAGATGTCCCATTCCTGGAAAGATTCAAGGTCAGGTTGGATGGGGCTCTGAGCAACCTGGTCTAGTGAAAGGTGTTCCTGCTCACTGTAGGGGTGTTGGACTAGACAACTTTTAAAGGTCCCTTCCAATCTAAACCTGGCTATGAGTCTATGAATTAGCTTTTAAAGAAATTTGTATTCTTTTTTATTAGCATTATTTGCGCTCAACTCGCCTCCTTCTATGTTCCACGGGCTGCATCCCACAACAGTTACAGAGTTTCACTAGATTCCCAAACATCCTTCAGCTTTAGCAAATGGACAGCCAATTCTGGAAGATGTGGTTCTGGTTCATGAGGATAGCAAAAATAGGCAACAACTATTACAGAGCAGAATTATTAACTGACTAAAACAGCTTTAAGTGATGTGTGACAAATTGATGCTTATCTGACTGTGCTGTTGTTCTTGTTGATCCTGCTTGTGTTAGAGTCAGTTGTGTTTCCACGGTATGCAAAAAGCTTTTCCCCATTTAGAAACTAATACCATTGCCTAAATTGCATGAGTTGCAGGGGAAGCATGTTTATAGAAATTTTAGAACTCTAGATTGAAGTACAAGTTTTTCGAGCTGCAACTTGAATTTCTTCTGGCCACACAAATACTGGCAGGTGTTTGTGCCTGCACCAACCTGTGCATTGTACCAACTTGTTATATCATCAGTCAGAATTCTAGTTACTGAGAGGGACATATCCATGTGCAAATTTTACCCATTAAGCCCTTGCTTGAAATAAGACAAGTTTCTACTGAAACTCTAAAAAGAGCCAGACAAGCCATCTTTGGACTGGCCATTAGCTTGCACTTTTCCAGTTTTAACAATGAATTAAAAGATTGACCATACCAGCATCAAAAATAAAGGTCAGTGAAAAATAAAAGAGATACGTGATAACATGTAATCTATCTGGGAATTCTGTACCTGAGACAAACTGAGAGTTTTATCCTAGGTGGAAGTGGAGTCCTTTGGAGCCCTATGGAGCCCATCACACCAGCCTTGGATACCTTGGGAAGAGCAGTATTAAAAGTCCTGACTGATGACTAATTGTGATAGCATAATTCCAGGTCTGCTGCCATGAACTGCACAGCCTCAGGTTGATGTCTCTCCTGCCCTATCCCTATCTGCAGCAAACACCTCTAACCTGAAGCAATGCCAGGGAGGCAAGCCCCCTGGAAGGGATGGAAAATTTCTCCAGTTTCTTGACCTAGGGCATCACCTTCTGGCAAACAACAATATTTCTATTTTTCTGCCTGCTTCAGGCTGGAACTTGTGTTTCTTGCCTAAAAGAGGAGAAAGGCAGCAGTGGACTTCCATGTCTCACTGCCCTCTTTTACACTTCACAGGAGGCACACTGTCAGAATACAAAATATCTGTATTGTATTTGATTAAGGCCTAAGCAATTGTCGGTTCCAGCTGACCACAGGCTTTCAAAATCCTGAACTAGTGACTTTTGTGAATGTGCTCAAAACACTCTGCCCACCAGAGCTGCACATGAAGTAGCAAGGCTGGTGTATGTGGGGGACACAGCTGTGTTCATTTTATGCACCGCCACTGCAACAAGAATTCCTGATTGTCAAAAATATGCACAACTGCTCTTTCACAAATAAACAAGATAGTTTGTCCAAATTTGAAATTTACCCACACCTTAGTCCACAGGAAGGTTGTGTCAGACCCCAGTAGTTCAGCGTCTAGACATCCAAATACCACTGGCTTTCAATGGCTTTGGGTCACCTAACTCCCACTGCAGAAAACTCCAGCCAGCCCAGAGGTTACAAATTCAACCTCTGGTCATATTTCATTGCATTGCCATCACTCAAACACGTGAATACACACCCCCACTGGCAGGGTGGTGTGTACAGAGGGAGCCTTATAGCAATAACCATGCACACATGCAAATTGTGACTGCTCCCTGTGCACAACAGAGCTCTCACAGGACCTTTCTAGAGCACTGGTTTTTGTGGTGGTGGCTGAAGCAACTTTTTTCCAACCTCTGACCATGTGAGGGCATTGCACCCTCTGTGCCTGTCCCCAGGCTGGTTTCCTTCCATGCCTCTCATGCACACTGCAGCTTGAAAGGGACTCTGAAGTCCTTCAGTGAAGGTATGCTCTTGCATTCATATTTGCCCATACAAAATCCTAAGACATTATATAGAACATTATTACAAATGGTATTTTTCATACTCAAAGGCCGTCCCTTAAAGTTTGTGATATACATAGCCTGAGCCAAATACATTCACACTGGAAATTGCCAGCAGAGCTTATTGACTCTGCTAGGGAACAGTCAGACACAAAAGGAATGGACTAAACTTTGATTTTCAAATGACCAAATGATCTGAGTCCAGCACCGTTCCCTGTGGGATTCTCTCCTTCCACCTCCATTTTTCTGGAGCTCATCTCCAGTGTGGACTGGCTCTATTCACACTGTTAATAATATCACTGTGCCTTCCCCCTCACCCCAGCCTCGGGCTGTGCATACACACACAAGGACAGGTAGACTACATTGCAGATAGACTGGTCAGCCTTGCACTTTTGTTTTATGGTCTTAATTTTCAATTTGATATTAATGGAAACATCCTGAACAGCCTGGAAAAGGAGCAAAGACAGCATAAAGTCGCATTTTCTGAATTCACCTCATTGCCTCTGCACTCACCATTAGATGAAGGAGTAACTTCACAGAAACAGAGCTACATGGAACACATCCAGCTAAGGATATGAAGTTAAATTACTTGTCTTTTTTTACCATGTCATATTTTCAATGGCTCTGGGCCAGACACAGAGCAATGACCAGAGTAAGGCCATTTTTCTGAGTAACTGCTCACTATTATGTGCCCACAACAGCACTGGTCACAATAATGCCATTGCAGATGAACCCAGTAGGCTCACCCCAAAAAACACTTAGGTCTGTTCATCTTAAAGATATGGGGAAAGGATAAGAGATAAAGGAATAAAGTAAAAAGAAAAAGAAGTAGAAAGAGAAGACAAAAATTAAAAGCAAAAATTAAAATAATCAAAAGAAAGGAGAAAAGAAAGAAGGAAGTAAGGAGGAAGGGAATGAAAAAAAAGAAAAAGAAAAAGAAAAAGAAAAAGAAAAAGAAAAAGAAAAAGAAAAAGAAAAAGAAAAAGAAAAAGAAAAAGAAAAAGAAAAAGAAAAAGAAAAAGAAAAAGAATTGAGCCAGTGCTGAGCTTCCTGCTGGCACTAATTTAAGTCAAACATGCCACATTTCAACTTAGTTTTCAGTGCGCTGCGATCCGAGTGCTGCATTTGTTTCTGCCTGCACAGAATGCAGTACAAAATAAACCACTCTTTTCTATGACACAAAAGAAAAACAACCAAAATTCCTGTATCAAGCAGCTTTAAAAAGTCCCCTCAGAAGTAGGAAGGCACGGGGGTGTTTCGTGGGACCGGCGGAGGAGCTGTGCTGAAGCAGGACAGCGGGAGCAGCAGCACCGCAGCCTGTCCCGGCCGGGCAGGAGCGTCACTTACCCCTCATCTCGGATGGGGAAGCTGCAGATGCCCGGCCTCCAGCTCCCCGCAATTTGCTGGCATTTTGATTTGTTCTCTCATCGCCCATCTCAGCCCCGTCTGCCCAGCCGCTGTTTTTTCACTTTGTGGTCGGTTTCCAGAGTTCAAATTCCATCGTCCCCGGAGAGCCCGCAGCGCTCTCTGGCACAGGCTCCGCACTCATCAGCCGAGCGGACCTTGCACCGCCCGGGCCGTGGTGCCGGCAGCTCTCCGGGCACACACCCGAGTACCTGGCTCGGGCTTTAACAAAACAGCTCCCGGGCTGCCCTGCACGGCAGCCAGCGATCCGGCCAAGCGAGAGATGTGCCTGATGTCACATCCTCTCCAACGCGACGCCCAATCGGGGCGCCCGCCGTTCTTTTTTGTCAGGAAGGAAATTCTTCGTTTGCCAAAAAAACAAGACAGAAAGAGCCAGTTCGACTAGTTAAGCAAACTCTGCCTGCAGGGGATGGGCAGAGAGACACAGCTGTGCCCCGATTCCCAGCCAGGGGCGAGGTGCTCCTGCCCGGCTCTGAGCGCTGCTCCAGCCCGGCTCTGAGCTCTGCTCCTGCCCGGCTCTGAGCTCTTCTCCTCCTGCCCGGCTCTGAGGGCTGCTCCAGCCCGGCTCTGAGCGCTCCTGCCCGGCTTTGAGTGCTCCTCCTGCCCGGCTCTGAGCTCTGCTCCTGCCCGGCTTTGAGTGCTCCTCCTGCCCGGCTCTGAGCGCTGCTCCTGCCCGGCTCTGAGCGCTGCTCCTGCCCGGCTCTGAGCTCTGCTCCTCCTGCCCTGCTCTGAGCTCTGCTCCTCCTGCCCGGCTCTGAGCTCTGCTCCTCCTGCCCGGCTCTGAGCGCTGCTCCAGCCCGGCTCTGAGCTCTGCTCCTGCCCGGCTTTGAGCGCTGCTCCTGCCCGGCTCTGAGCGCTGCTCCTGCCCGGCTCTGAGCTCTGCTCCTCCTGCCCTGCTCTGAGCGCTGCTCCTGCCCGGCTCTGAGCTCTGCTCCTCCTGCCCGGCTCTGAGCTCTTCTCCTCCTGCCCTGCTCTGAGCTCTTCCCCTCCTGCCCTGCTCTGAGCACTCCAGCCCGGCTCTGAGCTCTGCCGCTCCTGCCCGTCCCGCACACACCGCGGCACATCCCTGCGGAGCCTGGAGAGGAAACTACAGTGGGGCTCGCGTCCCTCTCCCCGGCTCAGCTGAGTTCACTGAGTCACAGTCACACCAGCAGTTTTTCTACCAAAACAGTGTGATTTTATTTTTAAGCGATTTCTCAGGCTAAACAAACCATCACAAACCAAACAGCATAAATAAATAAATAAATAAATAAATAAATAAATAATAAATAAAATAAAGCAAAAAGAAAAAAAAAGAGTCGTCGTTACTTTTTAAAAGGTGGACATCTGCCTCATTTCTCTAGGTCTGTTTTGCAAAAGTTCTGTTCCCACAGACCATCTCTATTTGCACTATTTTCCTTCCCAGTTTAGTATAGTTTACAAGTAAAAATCCTTCCTCTGTTGCTGAATATTTGCCCATTTGTGTACAAGTGCAAGTAAGCAGAACTTCCATGCAAATTCTATACCATATAATGTTTTTCTTTTTTCTTTCTTTCTTTCTTTCTTTTTTTTTTTCTGTATTGCAACTGGAGCAAAATTTGTGGTTGTGTATTTGGGGATTCAAAGTTGTTAATACTAGTCTAATTCTGATCCTAACTCAGCTGAGCCTAAGAAACTTGATTTTAATTTTATTTCTCTCTGTAATATATACACGAGATCTGGAATAATATTTAGGGTTTCTTTGTCCATATCTTTAAAAAAGAATAATTTATATTTAAAGAGGCAAAAAGCAGATGAACATCATCCACAAACCTTGACAGCAGGAAGTCTGTGACAGCAACCTGGCCACAGGTGAGGACAAGGCCAGCTCTTTCCATGGCTCTCCCTGCTGAATGCAGCATGACCTCACATGCTGGTTGAAAGCTGACACTTTGATCTCCTTGGAAATTACATTTGTGTCTTAGGCATTTCCACACTAAAACCGTTGTGGGAAAAATGTGTAAACAGAGAAAGTGACATATGTAGGTTTTGTTCCTGAGGATTAACATGTAAAAGGAATGAAAAAACAATTTTTCCCCTTTAGTGTTTCTTGAGTTTAGAGGTTAGGTTGCCACTTCCTATGTATGATCGTATCTCTAGCAGATCTAGTATTAATAACCGAGTAGGAGAATAGTTTGTAAGGATAGTGCAGGAGACACTCTCCCAATGAATTACAGCTGTACTGGTTACTGAGGAGTTGAAACATCTGTGCCTGCCCAATGAGTTTGGGTGTTATAAAAGACTGGGTTAGCTGGCCACCAGTTACAGTTCCAGTTCGAGCTTGAGACTGCTGCAGCCTGGGATGGAGGCTGCTGGCTGTGCTGTGAGGAGGTAAGGGATGTGTGGTTGGGCAGGGGACAGGAAAGGTGAAACGATGCTGTGTGAGGGGTAGACAGGGCTGGGTGGCTGGGAAAGGAACAGGTTCTGGTCATGCAGAAGGAAGAATGAAACTTGCAGAGAGAAGAGAAGGAGTCAGTGCTGTGTGGGGCTGCCTGTGAGGAAAGGAGTTAGAGTTTCCTGAGAGAAGTTCATTGACGGAAGGCATGAAAAGTTTTAAATAAAAGACTGGTCGTGCTGTCAGTTGTGTCCATCTTGACATAATTGCTACACAATTGTGTTAACAATTCCACCACCAAAAGGAATCAGCATATACATCCAAGTGTGTAAGCTCAGAGCTGGATTGTCATCTTCTCTGATGACCAAGAAGATAAATGTATTAATGACCAGCAAGATTGGGCACTTTTTATTCCTCTTAACTTTGTCTAGCCTCTCTTCCAGCTCATCTAGGTGTCTGTCTCACCTGCTTTAGATGTCTGTTCTGGAGGGACACAGATTGGAATTTTAGAGTCAGTCTTCACCAACTGTAAAAGGGATCCCTAAACCATAAACTGAGAATTAGGTAAATTAGGTTAACAGCTGAAACCCACTTTAAAATATGGCTGAATTGAGACCCAAGGGTTCCAGTCTGACACCCATTGTCCAGTGCCTGCACCACACAGCCTCAACTTTGGGGTGTCTGTATCTCAGAGAGCAGATTTTTGATGGACAGTTCAGATAGATTTATCTTCATTGATCCAAGCTGTTGCTCCCTGCCTAACTCTCAGCAGAGATTGCCCAATACAAGGTACAGTAGCACTGGCCACAAACTGATGCCATAAGTGTCTCAGTACATGGTGCATTGTGTCAGCTCGAGAACCTGTAAGAGAAGTTTTCTTCTCCAGCCTGTAAATTCAAGCCCTGAGACCCTAGCACATGCCACATCCTCCTCTAAGGTAATAATTTCCAGTCAGTAAGCAAGGCAAACATCTTGGACAGCTGTGTTTTAAATCACAGCAGTTAAATCTGCCAGAGTTTGTCTGCAGGAGTACTAAAGCACTGGCATAATTTCCAGAGGTACCTGGTTTTTCTTTGGAAAGCTGTTGTGAAATCCTAGAGCTGACATAAAGTGGAGAAGTTCTCCCTTGCAGAAATTAATATTACTGTCTGATTCTTGTATCCCTGTTTTCCTTTCCTGAAATCAAGCCTCTCCTCCAGAGGCTTTCCTTCTTTTACAATTTTTCTCACACTAAATCTTTTCCTTTTCCTTCCTCTTACCCTCGTAGAAACATCCTGCCAGCCTGGCTGAGGACCAGACAAACTTCTGCAAGTAACTGTTCCCTTCTGCAGGATGGCAAATTTACATAGCAAGAGAAACTCTAAAGCAAAACAAACAAAAAAAAAAACCCTGAAGAAAGCATCAAACAGATCTTGGTTGTATCTTGGCTACATCAGTAGCACCTGGATCTGTGCTTTAACTCATTGCAGATGTGCAAAAGCACCAAGATTTCCCAAGAAACAGGACAAATTTTGCATGAAAAATTGCAAACAAGGTTATTGTATTTTCATTGTGTCAAAAAGGGAATTAGGGGCATTCTCCCCACAGAGAGAAAAGCAACAACAATCCATTTTTCACCACCTGGTGCCAATTGTCTCTCAGTGAACATCAGTGTAAGCATCTTCATAGGTTACAGAATACATCTGGACATTGCTTTCTGAGCTAGATTTAAAACATATGTTTGTACTCCTGCTCAGGGAAAAACAATCCAAACACTGAAAGCTGGTGGGTTTAAATTTCATTTGGATTTTGGTGGGTTTTTTTCTGTGTGTGCTTTTTTTTTCCAAATCATTGTGATTTCTGTCCTTCCTGGGATGGTTTTTGTCCTCTCTCATGGGCTGCAGTCACGGTTTGCCCACACTGCCAGGTGAATAGTGTGGTGAAACATCTCATGTGACTAGTACACACCAGCAAGCAGACAATAGGTATAATAACAGCTGACGTGTCAACCCAGTCCTTGAGAGCTGTGGGGGTTTTTCAGCACAATCTGCCAGTATCTGGCAAGCTATAAAGTAGTCTTGTCCAATACCAACGTTTAAATGAAACCCAAATCCAGGCATAGAGCAGATTTAAATTTCTTTCTTCCCCTTTTCTAACTGTATTAGTTTTGAAAAACAGGGGAAATTCTTTGGCTTGCTGGAAGATCTTTTTGGTTCCCAAACTTTCCAGTGTAAAATAGCCATTTCTGAAGGAAGTTAAATTACTTCTCCAAAGATACTAAGTTTGTCAGAAAATTCACATTAAAAAAAAAATATAATTTTCCATTAACCCCAGTGGTTAGACCAGTGTGGAGGAAACCCAGATATAGCACAAACAAGCTCATAGCCACAGATGCCAGCTGGGTTGGCCCAGCACTCACGGGGCAGGTCCCACACAGAGCATGTTCCCTGCATGGTGGGTCTTCCCAAACAAAGCAACTGTCCATGCCTTTCCCTAGTTTGTGTCTCTTCCCACTGCTTAGCAGTGCCAAGAGGCAACAGCAGTTAACAGCTGAGGAGTATTGGAAAGGCAGGTGGAATGGTGAAGCAAGTGTCATGGGATAGAGATATCTAATGAAGAGATAACCAACCTCCTCTGCCCTGGTGCTTCTCTTCCCCAGTTTCACTGGGGTTAGGTGTTCACAGCTTATCGAGCATTTCAATAAGCTCTTCCACCTACACTCACAGGCTCCCTTGGAGCTCCCCTCTAGAAATTCCCCTCATCTGGCACATCTTTTCACACTTCTGCATGTGATGGGAATAGCCAGTACATTCCGGTTGTTGTCACAACTTGACCTCCCAGGAGCTCTCCTTGGGGAAAGCTGCCAACACATTATCACTTCTACAAAATGCAATTTGTACACTTACACAAAAGTTACCCCATGATCTCCTAAACCCTTGTCCAGAACTGGAACTTCTGTTGGTTCTAAAAACTGGCTTCAGAAAGCAACACTGCCAGCTCAACTGTGTGAGGTAATAATGGCAGCCAAAGAAAATGTCCATGGACCCTGCATCTGGGTCTGGTCCCTCCAGCATCCCAGGCATTGTATGTGCTCCCATTTTCTTTTGGTAAGGATTGTCAGCATGTTACTAAGGAGGGTGAAATTACTCAGCTCCCCTGATCAACACACTTCTCTCCCTGCCCGGCTCCTGGAAGATGGCATTTGGTGCAGTGGAGAAGACAGCGTGTAGAATAGTCAAACCCATAGGATCTGAACTATTCCCAACATTATCTTTGGTTATAAGAAATCAACTCACCTGGTGTTGGACAGATTATGTGCTTGGACCAGGAGCTATCCACATTTTCTTTGTTGAAAATGCAAAGTTGGGACTGCTGTAAGCAGCCAACTACAGCTGTAGTGTGCCTTGGTAGAAGTTTCCTTTGCTGCCCTGAGCACAGCTTGGCTTTTGTTCTGCATGAGGCTGGAAATCCTCTGAAACAGCCAACAGATGCTGATTCACAATGCTGATGCTGTAAAAATAAGAGTTTCCCTTCCTAAAGGATTATGAGCTGAGCACAGTGACAAGTATACAAGTTTTTCTTAGTACTGTATCCAGCTTGGCCACTCACCTGATTATCTGATGTTGCTGCAGAAGGAAAAACTCCTGGAAAATGCTGCAGAGTACAGGGTTTACTTGAGGCACAAAGATGGAAATGTTGGCAGGGCTGCCTGACCCTTCCCTCTCCTTCCTCGAGCTGTGGGACATCCCTGGGGCATAGCAGGCTGCAGGAAACCTCCCCCAAGGCTGCTCCTAACCTGCTGTGGGCCACTCCTCATCAGCTCCCAGCATCATCCTCCATGTCCCAAACCAGGAGTGACAGAGCCTCCCTAGGACCCCAACAGCCCCTTGGTGGGTGGAGGGCAGGGAAGGGTCTGCAGCCAGCTCTTTTCCTGGCTGGGCTGCAGGGAGGCAGTGAGGGACAGACCCATGTGCTCCTGCACCCTCAGAGCCTACACATCCCCTCAGACTGCTGGGGGGGCAATTCTCCACACACCTGCCCTCTTTGGAGCAGACCTGGGGGCTGTCTGCACATGCAGACCACAAAACAAGAGCTCTCTAATTCATTCTTCAACTTGAGAAGGTGGCTATTATTTTCTCATCACCTGTTCTTGTGGCAGCATTGGGGCAGGTATCTGGAAGATCTGGAACAAGCCCCTCACTCAACTTAGCATTTCTTCTGATAACAAAGTTTTCTAGAGATTTGTACCAGTAAAGAGAATTATCTGATTAAATGTACCAAGGATGAGCCTTTTTAGTCACAGGTTTGAGACACATTAAAAAAATAATAGAAAGAGAAAAAAAAAGCCCTAATGTGTAATTTCATGGTAAGTGGCAAAACCATATTTTTTCACAAGCTGCTGCAAGCATGAAAAGCCCAGGCATTTATCAGCCATTTACAATGGATAAATAGCAGACAGGGGCATTTTCTGCAGAGTATATCATTTCAGCTCAAAGACTTTCACAAATATCAAGAGAGGTGCCATCCTGCCAGACACCCAGCAGAGCAGCTGTGGTGCCCTGCAACAGTGGCTGCTCATAGTGAGTGGGTTTTGGGGGTAAAACTTAAAGAAAAAAAGCAGTGTCAGCTCCGGGGGAAATGTCTTGCCCTCTCTACACCAATAGCCTGTAGGAACCTGCCTGTGGAAACAAGCTGGAATTACTTTTCCTTGTTGGCATTGATTTAGAAGAAAGTTTTCATTGAAGTCTTGGAAATTCCCAACCCAAAAAATGTGTTAAATTACAGCCACTGTAATTATTCAGGATGCCATGTTTAATATATATGTCTTGATGTAAATCTGTAGTGACCCTGAAAGCAAACAAAGTAGCAAAAGAAAGATTACCGTATTCATTAATTAGTAGCTACTTTGGAATATTTGAGGATAAGTGGTCTTCAACAGGTACTCAGTAATGAAAGGCACCGAGTTGCTGGTATAAATTCGAAGTATTTTTATACACATCAGGCTCCAGGTAGCAGGAATTCACCCTCTGAAACAGTTAAGAGCAAACATCTCCCTGCATGATAATGAGATATAAATAATATACAAAGGATGACTCTCTGGGTCAATGTCCTTAAAAGTATTTCAGTTTACTTGTGATAGAAACAGAAGGAAAAAGGATCACTAGTTTCTACATAGTTTGATGAGTACACTTTTCTGTTTTCAGGGTTTTTTCTTTTTTTTTTTTTTAATGCAGAAAACATGAAAAAATTGCCTTGTTTCAACTGTTAGTAAACCCTATCACCCTCATGGGGAATGGTAAACCAGCCTTTCAAGAAATTCAAGGCTACTGCCACTGCCCAGAACAATTTGTTCATTGTGACCAGAGTAAAATAGATCTTTAGTCAGCATGTAGTGCAAGAAAAGTGTGGAGAACAAAACCCCATCCCTCCCCGTGCCCCACCTCCCCCCCCCCCCCCCCCAAAAATAACATGTTTGTGAAGCTGCTGGAGAATTATATGGGTAATATAAAATGAGTAAGTCTGTCTGTGGAGTCTGTAATTCTTCTCTCCCCAAGACAAAAACTCCCACATTTCACTCCTAGGACAAAAAAATAAAAGTGAGAACAAGTTTTCTGTGGAAATCTCTTAATCTCCTCTTCCCATTCTGTCTAATTTCTATTCTGTTAGGGCATGTTATCCTCTATAGCCAGCAGGTAGACTTGTCAAAAAACGAACCATTCACCACAAAAGTATACTGCTAGCAAGTCCCTGCCAGCAAACAGCAAAAAATACAGCAAGATGCTGCAAAATTCACAGAATGATTTGGGTTGCAAGAGACCTCACATATCATCTAGTTCCAAACTCCCTGCCATAGGCAGGGACATCTTCCATTAGACCAGGATGTTCAAAGCTCCATCCAGCTTGGCCTTCAGAATTTCCAGGTGCCCTAAGGAACTCCATCATTCCATGGTTACTGCAGCCAAGGCTTCCCTTGAGCTTCACCTTCCCCACCAGCATCTCCTTGTTGGGAAGAACAAAGTTCAGCACAGCACCTCTCCTTATTGGCACATCTGTCACTTGGGGAAGGAAGTTATTATTAATGCATTCCAGGAAATTCCTGGTTTGCCTGTGTTCCATTGTTTTGTCCTTCCAGCAAATACTGGGGTAGCAGAAATTCCCCATGAGAACCAGTGCTTGTGCATGTGAGGCTGTCTGTAAAGGCCTCATCCATTCAGTCTTCCAGGTCAGGTGGCTTGTAGCAGACCCCACTATAACGTCCCCACCCTCCCTTTAATCCTGATCCCAAACACCTCATCCATACCCATGATGGGATGAGATCCATGCACTCCAGCTGGTCATTGAAAGAGAGAGAGGCACCTCCTTCACGTCTCCTCTACCTGCCCTTCCCAAAAATCCTGTATCCTTCCATTCATTCCAGTCACAGGAGCCATCCCACCATATCTCCTTCATGGCAATGAGATCATAGCCCTGCAGGTATGACATGCTCTGCTGATTCATCTGTTTCCCCCCTTCCAGATGTTGTTCTCAACTGAATACACAGCTATGCTTTATTCTGCAACTCCTGATACCCTTTATTGAAGATTTTTCAATTTTAAACCTGACATGGTTTTTCATTTGCTTGCAATGTACATCGTGAGTTTCTACAAATAGTATAAAATTTAATGATAAAGGAATTTTCAAGAAATAAAAAATCAAATTATGAAGAAGTTCTGTGTGGAATAATCTGTATTTGACAATAATATATTATACATCTCATGCAGACTCTGAAAAGAAAAAAAAAAACAAGGAGCAATTGGCATGTGGGAAATGCTCATTTATGAAAAAAATAATTACACAAAGGCATCAGGAACCATCACCCCAGGATGCAGGTCAGACAGATTTTGCAGCTAAGAGTCAGTGAATATATTTAATTTTCATTCTTGTCAGACTTGCTCTAATGCCATGCTGGGAGACACCACCAGTATTTTCAATCCAATAAAGGCTGGAGGGGTGTTAAATGCCAACAGCAGAGTTGTGCTGCAGGAAAGGTCAGGCTTGGGACAGAAAGGTGCTGGGCAGCCCCCGTGCCCCTGTCCTGCAGAGCAGGCAGAAATGGAGGGCAGGAGTGGCACCGAGGGGACATTGACCCTGTTTGCAGGGCTTTGCACAGGGGCAACACAACATTTATTTCTAACTTGTGTGGAGGGAAGAAATCTCAATGCCTTGATGAGGATGTTTGGCCAGGGTCAAGTTCCCTGGGGGAAGACAGAGTCAGGAAGAGATAATCCTCTGTCCCACTGCCCAAAGTGGAAGAGGCAAGTCCCATCACAAAAAGAGAGAGCACACAGGTGGACAGACAGACAGACAGACAGACAGCCTCCGTCACAGCCTGCATCTGCCTGGGAAGGTGGGGTGTTGGCACCTGAAGGCAGATAAGTGGAATTTCAGCTCCTAGCGTATACCAACAAGATTCAACAATCTAGCATATCCCTGCACTTTTAAATTCCACTCTCTGAATGATAGATTCAACAGGACAGACAGAAATTCAGGGACTGGTAGATCCGCTGTGAAAAGTTGAGTCCTGGAGAGGATGAAAGATTGTTGAATGCCAATAGCAGAGTTGCACTGTGGGAACAGAGGTCAACTTAACCCTAACAGGCCAGTCAGGAGGTCAAAACAGAGACCTTTTCAGAGCCAAATCTGAACGAAACTTCTTTTCCTAGATACCTTAAGAAATATTGTTTATTAAGCCCTCCCAAAATGTGCCAGCCTATTTATACTCACTGTTGTATGTCCCCAAGGACGTGGCCCATTGGCCAGAATGCTTATTGAGAAAACTGGGGAAAATTAATCTTAAGATACAGGGAAGCCTGTGGAGCCAGGTTTTGGGCAAGAGACTGAGAGAGCACTGTACAGCAGTGGAATTGCAGCACATAAAAATGTCTGTATCCCCAGGAAAACCATACCTTACCCAAATAATTGATTTCAGTTAATGATCATGGAATGACAGAGAATGCATCACTTGTTTTAAAGAAAAGAGACCTTGTGAGATTAGTTTCCCTTCTCCTACCTTCAGAAAAGCAGCCGACAGATGTTTTCCAAACTCCTTTTGAAAAATCACCAAGACTCAATAATCTCAGAAAAAATTATCCCAGTCTTTCCTTGTCCTGAGACAGCATTTTTGAAAAAAAATTAAATACCTCCTCCAGCTATTTCCTCAGCATTTCCATGCATTGTTATGACACAAAGCACAGTCCATGAGAATTAAATGGGTAACTTCATATTTTGAGGTAAGAGCAAGAAAGTCTAAGTAAAGTTTCTAATTAAATTTCTTAATCTCAGGACTTCTGAATTTCTCTTCTGATTTATTAAGGCTGTCAGACTCTCTGATTTACAGAATTTCAGAGAGAATGATGTCTCCAGGAAGAAGGAAAGGTAAGGTGATTTTTTTATGGGAAGCTAATAAGTACAGGGCACCTTCTCCTGCTTCTTGAGATAAACTTTCTGAATAGACTTTGAATTTTCTTAATTGAGATATATTTTTTCTATTTAAAATCCTATGCAAGTGAAATACTGCTTTCATTGATGATTGTAGAAGGAAATCAATTCAGCATTACACATTCTGAAATAGATCCCATAAATTGCCTTAGTCCCTTGATTGCAGTGCAAGTTTGACAACTCACACAGCTGAGGCTCTGTCTCTCCATTTAGAGAGCAGATGGTATTCCCACTGCCACCCTATTAGCAGAGCAGGTGAGTTTGCAGTAAAGATAGAACTGAGAGAGATCTGCTGACAGCAGATTAATACAGACATTTCTTTCCTGATAGTATTTGATTTTCAAAGGCTCTTGAGAATTTAGTGTTCAAATCTCTGAGATTCATGATGTTTTATACCACACAAGGTCATTGGTGTCACTGACAACTTTATGGGCAATAGCTCTTGCCATCAGATAACATTCAATATGTGCAAACACAGGCTGAAAACTGCATCCATTTTTGGCTGTAATGTTGAAGGTCCAGTCTCATGAGCTGCTGAGAGCTCAATTTATCTTACTTGTGCTGAATTAATCATAAAAAACTATGGGAAACATTAGACCTTTGTCACAGAGAAACTGTCATGGTGACATTAGGGGATTAGCAGAGACTGCTGCTGGAGCAGGGACAGGAACTTGAATGCTGCTGGAAGCCAGTCCTGTATCCAGGCTCCAGGAGGCCAATTCCCTCTGACTTAAGATGTATGGGCAGTGAAAATTGGTCCCAGTATACCTAACTCAAAGAAACCACTATATTTCACAGCCTGAAACTGTGTCAGCAGCCTCTTGGACCTGTGAAGTTGAGCAAAATGGAGACAGACTGCTTTTTATTCTGCTTCCCATTTTACTACATCTAGTGAAACACCATTGCCTGTCTCATGGCAGAAGTTTACCAAAACCTGGCTCTGAAGAAATATTTTGTCCCCAGAAAGAACCTCCACAGGAAAAACAAAATATACCTTTACAAAATCAAACAGGCGCAGCAACTGTCACTGGATCCCACATTTCTCAAGTCAAAAAGGTGTATGCTTTCAGCCCTGCTGTTTCCGAGTTACTAATCCTCACATCATTTTAACTAATACCACAATGGACAAAGTTATAACACTCTAAAAACATCCGTTCTCCTAGGGAGGTAATTAAAACCTCTAGAATAGGGGGTGAGGGAGCAGACAAGCCTGCAAACCACTGCTGGTGAGGAAAATCCAACATTTATCCATTAGCAATCCAAAATGGACAACACTTGCGTGATGCACAATTATCTTTAGTGGCCCTGTTTCTCTCCAGCTCCAGAATCCAAGGACTTACCTTGAGAAATGTCAAGTATGCGAAGCCAAAAAAAATGAGCTTTCTTTTTTTACCTTTTCTTTAAACCTTGCAAAGGATGGACATTGAGATATCACCTACTCTGCCTATAAAAAACATTTGCAGCTCTGTCATGTAATTAAGCTATGAAAAAATGTTCATGTAATGAATACAGCCAGATATCAGGTGATATAACTTTGGTGGGATTTTTTTTCTATAAGAGATGAAAGGGTTTTTTAAGACTTCACACATTTTTGTGGGTTTACTTGAAACTCCTGCACTTGCTCTCATAACATTGCTTGTACCTCCAAGGACAAGATGTGTTAGCACTGGGGATAGCTGTGCTCAGGGATGTGCAGTGGCTGCACAGCCAGAGTCTGCTGGAAACTGATAGGGCTCCAGTAGGCAATAAGAAGGAGATGAAAGGATGCAAAATCCAAGCTGATAAAAGATGTGCAGTATATTGTATACATCTGGTGTTTGTCACTGAAAGCTTTCATTTTCACATACTAATGGAAGAAAAATCTCCACTGCCTTGATTTGGATATTGAGATTGGATAGACAAGGGAAGAAAGAAGCTGCACAAATACTGCACAGGTAAATACAGCCCTAAATGCAGGGGAAATCTCTGTGTGTATGTGGGCGAGTGGACATGTGCATATGCATCAACAAACATGTATCAACAGACTAGAATTTCCCAGGCTGCTGTAAGTCGATGTGGCAATAGATTGTGAGGGAACGGTATCCATAATACCCTTCACTGCCTGTGAATAGGTGTTTCCAATTTTCACTGTCACATAGCAGCCAGTACTGGGTAGCCACAGAAGACAGTAAATGATGCCTTTGATTTTTTTTTTCTTGGCTATAATAATCTGGGAGTAAACAACCATTTGTTCCGCTTTCTTTTCCAGTCTAAAGGCAGCCACAGACCTATCGATAAAGGAGGAAGCTCTCAAGTGGCTCAGGCAGGTGCAGCTTGTGGACTGTGTATAGACAGGACCGACCCAGATGCCTCCTAATACACAACCGGCACAGCTGGGCAAGGCTGGCAGGACCTGGGGGCGAGAGATAAAAGGAAAGAATAAGCACCCTCAAAGTATGAGGTATGAGTCAAAGCAACAAACACCAGCAAGATTTTCCATTCAGACCAAGCACTACGTAGAGACTTGCTGAAGTCAGGGAGAGTTAGATACATTATTGTTCGTATATAAGCTGTTTTATCAGTGTTGGTTCAGCAATTTGAAAACTGTAAGCACTGAACACCTTTTCCTGTATGCACAGCTAGGCTGTTTGGCATCTTTTCTTAAGCAAACACCTAAAATACTATAAAGTGTCTGCACTGGAGAGAGAGCTCTGGAATGCATAGCCCTTGCTCAGGGTGTAAGACAGACCCCAGCAGTTTTGTGAGGATAAAGGATAAGTACAGTTAATTGTTCATATACACAGAACATGCTTTTTCCACCTACTTGTGTCTCAGCATGCACCTGCACAAGTAGTAACTGCAACTCAGCCTTTTTACATGATCACAGTCTCAGAATATTTATGTTTGTCAGTCAATCCACCAACCCTCCTCAAAACATTTCTTACTGTGTCATCTAATTTTAGTTAAGTCTGACTGATGGGAAAACTTTCGAAGAAACGTCTCAAAGATAGAAAGCCTTCAAACTTTTTTTTTTTTTCAAAAATACATTGAGGATAAAAAAATTAAAAGAAAGAAAGAAAAGCAACAGCAAAAATCCAAGACGAGAAGATGAGAAGTGTTTATGCTCTTCCCTTGTTATGTGTGAGAAGTCTTGTTAAACATCAGAGGGTCGAGTGGTTAGAAAGCTGTCAGAGGACTCATCCTGGGCAGTGGCTGGCACAGTGCTGCTGCCATGGTGTTTCCCCCACAGGGTGACCAGGAGCTGTCCCCACCACACCCCAGCAAGGATCAGGTGAAGGGCATGCCAGGCACACACCCACTGGATATGAGGCTCCCTTGCTTCTGCAACTACAAGCCTCCATGTGCAAATGCACCCTGCTAGTGAATGTGTCCCTGTCCCCCTTCACTTTCCTCTTGCCAGAGCTGCTCCAGGTGCAACCTTCACACCAGCCCAGAGGTGCTCAGTTCTTGAAACCTCTCTTGCCCTTCCACTCCAGTTTCTGTCCAAACAGTAGCAATCACAGCAGATTTAGACAAGTAATAGGTAAAGATGTGGGCTGAAAGGCCTGTACTTGTATCTTAAAGGTAAGCTTCATTATCTGCGCTTTTACTATTGGAAAATTTAGGAGCTTAAACAGACGGATAATATCCCCTCTGCGAAGAAATTAATAGAAAAATATGGGATATATAAAAAAGAACATTTGTACTACTGTCCCTGGAAGTGAAGAAAAAAAACCTACCATCTCCTAAAGCACTTAGGAAAACAGACACATTTGATATTTCACATCACTTAATAGCTAGTGAGATGAGCAATTAAAGGGACCCATCTAAGTAACCTCGGGGGAGAAGTTAGGGGTAGAGAAACTCTTTAGCCTATGGTTCTTATTTCAAACAGAAGGACCTCAGAAAACACAGAAGTAGGGGAAAAGAGTACTTGCATGTTAAGCATAACAAAGTATCTGAAAGTGGAACCAAAGGTGAGGATGCTGAGAAAACTTCATATCTGAAAAACTAAGAGTCAGCAGGAATTGAAGTGCCCTTAGAGCCTTTCTGACTGTACGGGAGAAGAAGAAGACAAGCTGAGAGTGGAAATCAGAACGAAAGTTCGGGAAGATAAATTATTTATATTAAGGATATTTCTTTATCTATACAGACTCTGATTCACACAGGGCAATGGTAGTGGGACACTTGGCAGCACTTTGCTGCCGCAGCCTGCCACTGAGATCTGGGAAACTCAGGTATGGGGACAGAAGTAACACAAAGTGAGAAGCATTCAAACAAAATTCCTCCCAGAAGGTTTTAGACATGACAAATTAAAGTTCTGCATGAAAAGTCATGGAGAAACGGAACAGGACAGAAGAGTATTAAGCCAATGTTTCATTTCCTCCATAAAGTCCACCAGAGGGTCAGCACAAAGCCTATGTGCACCACTGACATTTGTTAATTTACCATGAAAGAGATGTTTGGAAGTGGGCCTTTTTGTGCACATCACACTTTGGTTCTTGGTGGCCTGTGAGCAGGCTCAGGAAGGTGGGAGGCTGCTTTGCATAGGGGGAGCATCATTCACCCTCTGAGTCAGAGGAGACTCAGGGGGACACAGACCAACTAACAGGGTACCAGTGAGCTGGGAAAAATGGAGATTAGAGGAAGGGGGAACTAATTCAGCAAGCCCATAGCACAGGGATACTGCTCTTGGATGCATCAAGTTCTGGCCAGATGTTGTGCAGGTGAAAATGGCACAAGAGGATCCTGATTCATTTCTGCTCAGAGGTTTTCTCCAGTAAACTGGAAAAATAATTAATTGCAGGAAAACTGGAGGTAAACAGCAAAATGCTGTGCTTGCAGCCCCATAAAACATGTGGAAGAACTGTGAAGCTGAAGAGTTGTCTGGCAAAGAGCTCTGCCTTCTCCTGGCAACAGAGGACACACTCACTCATTGAGCTATGGTGCAAGAACACTGGATTAATAAAATATTATCTATTAATAAGCTTTCATGGCACTTTTTAATCCTAGGATTCCCAGGAGGTAAATACCTATGATTTTCCTTCAGTAGACAGGAAAAGAAAGCACAGAATAACTGACTGATTTACCTGTTAAAACCATAGCACCAGGTGGCCAATCTAGCAACAAAACAGATTTCTGTGTCACGTGTTGGAGGTTTGAAGGCAGCAAAGAAAGTAAGAGAATTTATAAAGAGCATTACTTATAAAAGCAGTTAAGAAAATCTACTTCGGTAAAGGATATAAATACTGCCTTACTTAAAAAAGGAGAAGAAGAAAGGGAGCCATTACCTTCCCGAAGCAGAAGTGCCTGCTCCACTTTGCCGTGGGGCGTGGCAAGATCCAGGGCACATTTGAGGTCAGCGTTTCTGCATTTCGGGTTAGCACCATAGTCGGTCAGCAAGACAACTATCTCCACACTGGATTTCCTTGCTGCTGCATGCAGGGGGGTGTCCGATCGCTTCCCCAGGTTCACACTGGCTCCTTGGGTGAACAAGAGCTCATGGTTAGATCTGGTAGGCAGCAGGGACTGTCTGAACCTGCATCACACAGGCTGGTTTCCAGCAGTAGCCTCAATAAATGAAGGGGATGGATGGCACACAGGTCTTCCCCCATCTCTCAACAGCAGCTGTGCAGAACTCATCAGGTCAGACACTGCTCTGTAAGAGTGCTCTGGGCCACCAAACCCTGGCTGCAATGCTCAGAATTGAGCAGCTTGACCTTCAATCCAATACATGCTCAAAGCCTACCATATGCTCTTTCAAGTTGTTAATGGCAAGAAATCTAACATGGATTATGTTGATTTAATTTCCAGGGGGCAAAAAAAAAAAAAAAACAAAAACAAAACCTTTAGGTATTTCAGTGTAGTAACTCTGGAAGCACAGCAAGAAAAATGTTTGCCCCAGGCTGGCTGGGCACAGCAGGACCACACTTTGAGCAGGTGTAAGTCAGCTAATGCACACTAACAGCAAAAATTTGGGCTAGTTCGTAGCCTGTGCCTGGACCTGCAGTGATTATTCTTCCAAGTAGCTTCACTGCTGCCCTCATCATCCACTGAGGATGAGGTGAAATTAATGATTCTGATAAACTGCTATGTTAAGCAAGCGTTTATTTTGGTCAGTAATATTAGCCAGCATTTTCCGTGCTTCCTGTTATCATGCTAGAAAACTAAAAGAATTCTGTTTTCACATTCAGATAGCCTCAGGGAGGTGTCTTTAATGAAGAAGGCTTTTCACTTAGGAAATCACAATTTCTTTATCGACACAGGGGAAATTTTTAATGGCCTCAAATGAGTCTGACAGAGTCAGGCTCCCAAACAATTCTTGTGGAAATAACCCATGATGTTTTAAGTAGAGAGGCAGCTCAGAGAGACCAATGGCTTCGGCTCACACCACCATAGCTCTCCCCCAACCCCTTTTCCAGGTGTACCCAGCTCCAAAAGCTTCTTGACACATTCTGTTCTCTGGTATGTGCAGGCCATGTAGAGAGGGGTCCCATGCTGTGGGTCTTCTTGGTCAATGTCAACCTCATGGGCCAGAAGGGTCTCCATGCACTCCCTGTGACCTGTGCAGGGAAGAGCTGTCACTGAATTGCTGCAGAGCAGAACACAGCCAGACAAAACTGTGAGGCACAAGAGCTGTGAAAAAACCAAGCCTGTTTATCTGTACTGATATATAAATATATTTTTAAAATGCTTTGACATCAACAAAAGACACGTTTGTCATGTAGTTATTGTTGGCTGTGCTCACACCCAGAACATCACCTCTCTTGACTGCTTCGTGGATGGGTGAAGGCAGGTGGTTCCCCAGCTGTGCCTTGGCTCCAAATTCCAGCAGCATGTTGACACAGGCTGCACTGCCAGTGCAGCAGGCGTTGAACAGAGGAGTGACCCCATCGATGGTGACTGCATTGACCTGCAGTGGCAAGACACACTCAGGGTAATCCTGTTTGAGAGGAACGCCCTTGCAACACGCCTCCTGTGCACACCAGGAGTGCACCCGAGTGAGAGTCTTGTCTTGTGTAATTTCAATACAACTTTATGAGTTATATGTTGTGACATAACATACATATAACACTCTCCTTTAATGTTTGCCCTCTTTCCCAGATAGTGCCATAAGGCAGAAACCCTACCTGCTATGAATGCTCCTGCTGGAGCTACTAAAATATGCAATTTTTTGTTCTTTCTTATTTTTAATGTGAAGAAGTTGAGTATCTTCAAGACTGTTTAGTTCGCACCAGCCTCAAGGTGGAACATCCTCAAATGAAAATGGCTTTCCTTTTTAAATGAAAACATTTACTTTCTGTTTAATACTTTCATCCGAAAACACATTTCCAGCAAAAGAAATTTTCATAGAAACATAATCAGACAGAAAAGGAGTTGAAGGAGTTGATAATGCATGTGTGTCTGTGCGAGACAGAAATTTTCTTCCCCAACTTCTGATGTAAAGACTTGGGGAGAACCTCTATTGACATTCTCCATTGGGACAGCAGAGCTGTAAATCACAGAATCACAGAAGCACTGAATATGCTGAGTTGGAAGGGACCCATCGGGATCATGGAGTCCAACTCCTGCCTTGCACAGGACACCCAAGAATCACACCAAATCCCTGTCTATGCTCTGTTTAACTGCGTAGCAACCCCCCAGGGCCGATTTATGAAGCAAATCCACATGTCTGTCACTCTATGGCACACTGGAGAAGAGCAATGGATTATGCAAGCACATGCCAATTTGTAAAATTTCCACTGCCCTCACATCCTCCCAGTGTCATCGGGCAGGTGTGGCTGGAGCTGCTGGAGGCACTGGAAGTCTGTTGACTGTTTTGGTGCTGCTTGGTTTCTTGCCATATAAATTTTACTTGAAAACTCAGCTGACATAAAAATATGCTTATATATTTCATCCATTCCTTAATCTCTGTCATGAACATATACTCTGCCTTAGGTCCAGCTGTGGGAATTACTTTATTAGCAGATAAAATGTTTCATTGCTTCAAGCACATCCATTTTTACTTACAGGAGACTCCCAGACCTTCCCATAGAAAACCAGATGTAATTCCAGTGATCATTGCTGAGGGGGGAGGGGCAGGGTAAAGGTGTGAATTACTTTCTTCAAGGTTATTTCACATAGCATCTTTCATTCATTTTCCATCAATCGTGACTGTGTTTCACACACAAAGGCAAAACAAAATAAATAAAGGGGTTATACAAGGGGGACACAAATCTATCACCCAGGGAAACAGAACACTGTTTTGTTTTTCCACATTTCTGTCTGAGATGTCCACCTGCATCTTGGCCCTCCACATGGACAGCATGTCCAACATCCCCATTGATGTGGGGAGCATCCATTCCAGGTACCCATGTCCCCAGTGGCATCCCCAGCTCTTACCTGGGCACCATTTTCCAGCAGCACCTTGGCACAGGCCACATGGCCACCCAGGCAGGCCTCATGGAGAGCTGACACACGGTCTGTGGTCACCAGGTTCACATTGAAACCCTGCAAGGCAGGACCAGGTGTGAGGGGACAGCCCTGCCTCAACCACAGCTCCTGCAGGGCTGGCCATGGCAGGAACAGCCATGGCAGGGGTGTGTGTCCAGGGAAAGGGCTCAGGTTGGATTGGTGCTGTTCACTGATTCAGTTCTTGTCCCCACAAACCACAGCTGGTGATGGGGTTAAAGAGGGAGCAATTACAAGCTATACCTTCTATTTCCAGCTCTTTGTGATGCACTGTCAATTGCAGGAAAGACATCACATTTCTTTAACTTATAAGGGTGGCATTCCCTTCCCTATTACGTCCTGCACCAGGAGCTACAGCTGCAGAGATTCACCTTCCTGGACGAGGATATTTCTGGCACAGGTGTCTGCAGCTCAGCTGGAGCTGGCAGCTCCTTCAGTGGAGAGAAACAAGATTCCCTAGGATATGATTCATCCTGTGCTAAAGCAGTTGTTTCCAGTAGGGCAGACGAATTGTATCCCAAAACTTCTTTCATTCACTACATGGGGTACCCAGGTGTGTTTCACTCAGAGGTAATAAGTACCTGGTAAACCTATAAGAGAAATGAGTCAAATCCCACCCATGAATCAGTTCCTCTTATCTGACAATCCAGGAAATGTTTTACACTTGAAGAAAGAACAGTGATTTACAAATGCCTTATTTCAGGCTTTTCCCTAACTGACAATTACCATATCCCTGCACAAAGACAAACCAGACATATTCACAAAGGGGAAAACAGTTGTCATATGTGTTTTCCTCTGAATGCAACTAAATCTCCTGGTAATTAGAATCTTACAACCGTGTGAAAGAACAGGCCTGGAAGCAGCTCCATTCTCTGCTCGATGCCATATTTTGAAGCACAGTTGGTGTCTGCCTGACATGCTATAGACAAGGCAGCTCACGAGATGGCAGCAATGCACTTTTTGGTACACAGTACCCAATGCAATGGGCAGAAAGGAGCACCTGGGAGCAACCTCACACGGCAAAGAAGTCAGCAGTCCTGAGGCTGTGAGTATTAAAAGCACTATAAACGCTTCAGGCTAAGCATTATATGACAGAAAAACAATATTCTTCAGTCATGTGGAAATATTATTAATGTAAAAGTTGTTGGTAAAATTTCTCATGCACTACAATAGTGCTAGGGGAATACATAAAACCTTGAAAAATATAGAGATTATTCAATTTTCTAATTGTATGGTTGTTTCATACTTTGTGATCAGCATATTCCTGCCAGATTAATTTCTTCTAGAGATTCCTAATAAGGATACCTATTCTCAATCATTATCCTTATATACATACACACACACACACACACACACATATATACATATAAAACAAATAAAACTCAGTCATATCAAGTGAAAGAATAAGTGCTGATATCTTGGGAAAAACAGCAATTCCTTCCATTACAAAATGAAGAATAAGTTGTAGATCTTGTGATGGCTGTTTGCCAAACTCATTATAAACCTTGTTTTCAATGTACATGAAAAAGCAAACTCTTTTTTCAAGTATTGAAACAGGCATTGGTGAGTTCCTGAACCACTTATAATCTCCAGCACTACACCACCTGCCTGTGTCCAGCCATTCCATGTGCAGCCAGAGCCTCAAGAATGGTGCTGCAGTAGAGACTTCTGAGTGTCCCACAGATACTCAGGTACAGTCCCACACTTCATTGCAGGCTAGTAGTGTAACAATATTGGAAGGAAAGAGCAATGATTTTGCTGCTCCATGAACAACTTCATACCTACATTTATCAGTCTGTGGTGATTCAGCTCCAGTTCAGGCTCTACAGACATTGCTGCCTTGATCTCTTTTCATCAACAAGGACCTTCATCTTTTACTCCCAAAATCAAAGGTCTTAGGAAAAGGAGAAGGGGTGGATTAACTAAATTATATAACCACACCATTGGGTACTTCCTCAGTGTGTGACCATGAACAGTGCATAACCAGGTCATCTGCTAAATAACCACAACACGGGGTGCTCCTCAAAGCAAGTGGTGTAAGGTCAACATAAATGGAGACAGAGGGGTCAGAAAACCATCAAATCCCTAAATTAATAAAGCCTCTTTCTTTTTTTTATCTCTAACCTCCATCACTTCCTTTTCCATATAAAACACTTTATGTCAGCGGGTGAAGGAAAGAGGGATCTGAAAATGGGAGGGCAAATGGTGTCTGTAAGCAGCATCTTTTTTTAGCTGCAGCTATGCCTCAAGAGATGTCTGGAGAGGAGGCTTTCACACTGGCAGCTCCACTCCTTGAAGATGTTGTCCATTAGAGCTGTGGCGTCTGGTAGAAATTATTTACCTTGACTATAGAAAGTCTGACAGCCACATCAAAAGCTTTACACTCAGGGAATTAATTTCCCTGCAGTTGTCTTAGGGGCAAGGGGCAGGAGGGGGACAGTTACCTAATTGTGCTAGATGAGGATACTGAGTTTAAGCAAAGATGGTAAGGAAAATGATTGGCAGAGCACAAACCATAATCTATCTCTTTTCATACCCAGTTTCTTTTCCTTCTCATGCATTCTCTCCTCCTCTCTTCCTTTTGCCTGAGCTCTCAGTTCCTTTTGGAGCAGAGGGTTGCAGGCTGACTTTATAAAAGGCAAGATTCACTTTTACAGCTTTTTACTGTTTGGCTTTGTTTTCTTTTTTTAAATAGCATACGTATATCTATTTATTATCACTATTCTCAAGCCTAGTTGCATGGTTCATCATTGAGAAAAAGCACAAGGATCATTGTTCATTATACAGCAAACTGCAAGCTGTGATAGTCCTGTGATAGACAGGCTTGTCCCCAGCTTCTTAGCTGAGCAAACTATTACATTCCCAGAGGGGTTTGTGTTGATATATTTATTCATACAGCCGTATTTCTTATGCCCTGTTGCAGTCTATTACCAGCTCACCAGCCTATAAATGCAAATCGTGTGAAACCACCTTTCTTCCCAGCCTTTTCTTTACCTGAGGGCTTTTACCTGTGCAATCAAGGTTTTCAGAGAGAGAAGGCGTCCCTGGAAGGCAGCATCATGAAGAGGGGATCGGTCTGCCCAGCTGCCTGAAACAGCAAATGCGTGGAAGCTAATTCAGGTATGCAGAAAAAGCAGATCTTGGGAGGAGAGGGGAAGCACAGCCACGTGTAAACGCAGATCAGGACTGAAATCAATGTGGGCACAGCAGTGAAACTGCTTGATGCATTAATTTCAGCAGAGCAGTGGAGGGGTCAGCAATCCTGAGAAAGCTGGCTGCTCACTAAGGGACCTAAATGAAAGCTTCTTGGCAGAACTTTAAAAAGAGCAGCTAAAAACATGTTTCAGCAAAGATCACGAGTTTAATGCTACTGGGTCTCACAGGGAGACTTCAGAACCTGGCAATTCTCCTACTCAAAACCGTATCAGCCTCCACCTTTCCTTGGGAGCTCTTGTCCCAAATTGCATCCCAGCTTCTCTGACTCTTTGTTAAGAGCCTCATAGCAGGGCTGACTTGTCCATCAAATGAATTCTGGCATGTCCTTGACAGTTTTATTTCCTGAACTGACAATTTCATAAATAACATCCTCCCTCTCAGACTATCATGTAACAGGTTTAATAATTCTCTTCACTGAAATGTGTTAGAAAATACATGGAAAAACAAATTCTGCCTGAAGGCTTTACTTTTCTTCTTTAATAATTTTGAGATGCTGAACTGATCAGAGTCCTTCACGTAGGCTTGCTTGCCCTTTTTCTTATCCTAATCTATTCACGTGCCAAGAAAAATAATTCTTTAACCTAGCTACTACCTACAGGCATGGACATTCAGCTCAGGTTAAACCCCTGCCACTCAAGTAGAGAGCAAATTTACTTGTCCTATATTAAAATTTATAACCATAATGTGTCATAAGTATTTCTCCAAAGGCCAGCTGTATTTCCAGTGCCACAGGACAGAAGCAATACCAGTGTTTGCATTCATGCTCCGTTGTACAGCAAACCCATGGGCACCGTATTTGAAACCCTTGTCCTGTTTAATTTTTTCAGCTATGCTGCACACCAGAAAGAATGGAAAGGGCAATTTATCTCCATTTCAAATGCTACCCTAGGCAGGGAGAAACCAGTGACAGGCGTGGACACATCCATAGGGACTTGAGGCCAAGGACACAGCAGAGGTTTTACCCCTGGCCAAAGGAGTCTCCTTTTTGTTACCCAAGGACCAGGATGCACTTCAGCTATTGGAGTTATAATTTTAACTATAATTATTGCTTTTGTTTCCATTTATTTATGTAGCACTTCCTGGACTCCTAAGGCAGGAAACTGGCATGGAAAGTCCAGCTGGCACAATATATGGCAAGGCTCTGAATGACACATCAGTCAAAATTATGGAAACAGGAACCGAGCAGGGACCAAGAAATGTCTCCCTGAAAACATCCCAAATACCCACCCATCATGCTGGTGAAGGCAAGCTGGGTTCAGAAAGTCAGAAGACATTGCAATTGTCAGAGCCCAGAGCCCTTATACAGCAAGAAGATTCAGGAGTTATTCAAACAGAGCTCCAGGGCCTTATTTAACCTTTAATGCAGAGTATAACACGTGTTCTCACATGCATTTGCAGGGCATTTCCAATGCATGTGTACGCACACACAGCCTCAGGACAACACACACTGCTGCACACCACTACCTACCTCCCTGAAACGTGTGGCAAATATAGTTCCCATATGGGGCACATCTCCCCTTCTCAGCTGGGAGCGACATGACTGGGAATGCTCTTTTTAAATGCCTACACAGGAATTACCCAGCCCTGCTGCTGCTGCTGCTGCTGGGCTACTTCAGTGCAAAGAGAAAAGGTTGTGAAGCTCTGACTGAAACATGATCTAGTGCCCCAACAACAACACCACGTGATCTTACATTTTGTAAGATTATCCTTGATGGCTTTCTGCAAATGGAAACTTGCAGATAAAAATATGTTATGGCCTGCTGAATTTCAAGGCACCTCATAAGATCCTGCTTGAAGCAAAAACTGCTGTTCACCACGTATCAGACTATGATTGCTTGGAAAGAAAAAAATGACAGTAATAAATTATTGGAATTATATTCTAGAGAATAAAAAAATAAATTAATAACCAAGCTACATATACAGGCTTCATAAAAGGCTTGGTCAAAAATGCTTGGCAGGAGTATTTCTCTTGTCCAGATGTTAATCTCCCTGCTTTGGGTGGCCATCCCAGACCACCTGTGTTCTGATGCATTCCTGTGCCTGTTCATGATGGCACAATCAGGAAGCAAGTGGCCAGCGAATGAGTCACATAGAAATGTGTGGTGTCACAATGCTGATAAGAATCTTCAGCTAGGAAAATAAGCCCTCATTAGCAGTAAATTGAAAATACTGTGTCATTTTAATTAGTGGAATTAACAGGAATGCAAACACACGCCTATTCATTATTATGGCAGTGATGTGAATGACGAAAATCACTAGAAAAAAACCTGAAAACATGAACTACTAAGTAACCGAGGAAATACAACATACTCTTGTGCTTTGTATTTTTCAGGACTATTTTAGCTGCATTCATTTTATCATCTGATTTAACAAAACAAGGATTCTTGGCTTGGATTTATAAAGTCATTAGTTACATCCTCCTAGCATCTCCTTTCAGAAAATCAATGTGCTAAAACTTTTCCCTAAACATTCTCTGGCAGTAGAACTGGATGTTTAGTAAAACCATCTGTAACCACTGATAAAGAACACCTTGCATCTGAGAAAATATTTTTATTTACCCTAGGGCCTTGAGCAAATGTTGTCCTCATTCTAGCTGGGTAATTGTCAGAGTCTCATATTTTGCACACCTAAATCATGCCAACACCTACAGACACTGCAAAGACCCCAGAAATGGGAAGCACTTCAGGTTAAAACATTTACCCATGCATTTAGCAAAAAATCCCTCATTTCATGACAACTCGCCGATTTAAATCCTCAAGTTATAAAAATGTGGCAAATAAACATTTAAATGTTAGAAAGTCCATGTTTTTACTTTACCTGGGACTATTCCATAGATCTCTTCTGCTATCCTGGCAGCTTCTTTTCTGTTGCCTTTAACAATATAGAAATGGGTCAGCAAAGCCAAGGAAATCTTAATTAAAAGCTTGAAGCAAAACAAAGCAAAAATAGCAAAGTAAATGTTAGTGAAAGAATGGAGTATAGTAGTGCCCTCCATTTTGGTTTGCTCTTTGGATAGTTTCTCAGGTTGGCCAAGTTGCACTGGGCTATTCTTGGTATCATATGTCATCTATTTTAAACCCTTCAGGACCTGCTGTTCCTGTTACCAAAAATACATCCTGATTTTATCTGGTATGAGGTACTTTATACTAATTAACAATATCAAGGATAAGGTTTTTTGAACATCTCTGCATAGAGAAAACAAATGAAAAAATTGTTTCCAAACCTACATAAATGAGAATTAATTTTCAGACAGATGCTCTCTGTACCACCTGAAAATCTGTACATTCACATTAGATTTATTCTTCGAGGTAGCAGCTCCATTTACAAAGACTGTATAGATAAAGTTGCAGAAAGTTTTCAGAGGTGCTGCAAAAAGAACAATTTTCTGTATTTTCCACCTTGAGAACAGGCCTTGCTGGTACTCAGATACAGAACAAATGCAAACATGTCAAAGAAAAGCATTATCATGAAGAATTTGAAATAAACCCACATGGCCAAAGCCAGGGCAAAGAACTCAAAGTTATTCTAGGAGGAGAAAAATACATTGAAATTGCAGAAAAAGAAACATATGATAACATGTTAGTTTTTTTTTTCCATTACTCAGGGATAAAGAATGGTGTCTATTGATATCTCTTGCAAACAGCATTCTCTGTTTTGGAAATATTTTTACATTATCCTCCATTGATTCAAAGGTGTAATATTTGAAAGTGAACATGATGCACCCTTTCTTTAACTGTCCTTTTTACTTTCTGAAGGCACATGCCTTCCATACAGAACAAAGGTTTTTTCTTCTCTATGTATTTATTTGAATCTATGCAGAACACTCCATCTCTTTTTATTTCAAACTTCTATTTATTCCTATTTTCCTATATGTACCACAGGAGGAGGTTTTATTTCTTACTTGATTCCCCTTTTGCCCAGGTTCTCTTAGCCTTCAATTCCATCATCTGTTAAGGAAAAGAGCAGGATAATTCCTCTCTTAGAGATCCCAAAGTGATGATGATATGCACACAGAAATTATACAGTAAATTATTTCTCTGGGCATTTTAGATGTAATTTCTTTTGGTTTATTGCAATACAGTTGGTTTTTAATACCTTGCTGTCTCCAGTGCTCAGCCCTCCCAGGTGCACTAAAATGCTATATAAAATATGTGCAGAGATAAAACATTCCAAGCAATTTTCTCAAGTGAACCAATTTTTCTAAAATTCTGAATTATTATATTCTTACATAACTCCTTAAAAAATGCATTACATCTACCTTTCCTTACACAGTAATATGATATACCTGTAGAAATTATAATACTTATGAATCCAAAAAGAGGAAAATTTCTTCTTTTTAATCACTTTAATACAGTTTGCCACAGGACAAAACAGCTGAACATAAGGATTACAGGACAAGAGAAGTTCAGTTAAGGAATCACAGAAAAACATATTTGTTTATTAGCAGTTAATTTTGCTCAGCTGAGAAACAAAGAGGAAAAATTAACAAACAAAGGTGGACCAAAAAAAGGAATGGTCAGCCCAGAAAAATTTGATAAACATTCCTCCTGAAGCCAGAGGTATAGTAAAAGCTGTACAGAACAAAACGTAGGATGCAGAGAAAAAGAACACATAAAAAATATTAAGACCTTTACAAAGTAAAATCAGCCTAAATGATGAAATCTTTCTCATTTAGGATTTACAAAACTGACTCTCAACAGGACATAAGCAAGAAGGAAGAGCACTTTTTAAGAGAAAAAACCAGAAAACTGGCTTTGCAAAGGAGATTGATTGGATTTTCATAATCAGCCCACTAGATGGTATGTAGAATAGTACATGTCCATAAAACTCAGAAAAATGGAAGAAGCTGAAAAATCAGGTGATTTCCACTGAAATTCTCTTATCCCTAATGGAATTAGGGATACCAAATACCAAAGAGCTCTCCGAGTTCTCTAGAGCACCTTGAGAAAGTTTGACCACTTGGAAGCAAATCACTGGAACATGACTCTCCCAGAAGGACTAACTCTATTTGTGTAGCAACAAAATCACCCTCCTGGCTTCAGAATAAGACAATAAAAGATTTTCAGTTAAATTATTGAGTGAGTCATTTGAGAACAACTTGTGTAATCTCTTAATCTGCTCTTTGTGTTCAAGAGCACTAGGAAAATTACTGCAAAGGATGTAAAAGAAAATCATTAGGAAGACATCAGAACAGCAGGGTGGAAAAGTATGAACACTGGTGAAGGTGGTAGCCAGGCAAACCACAAGTAGTTTGGGTGTGATCACTCAGAAATCTCTGGTATTTTTGAAACTAGAGAGATGAGCAACACTGTGTAGGCATGAGAACAGGAAGAACACAAGAGCAGTGACAGTGCAGACACAGGATTGTCATCATTCCTCCCTTGCTCTTTTGAGAGTCGTTGCTGAGCTGAACGAGGTGGATTATGCAACTCCATTGATAGACATGAGTGAACAAGTCAGCCCCCTGCAGAAAAACACACCTCACTGAGAATTTCTGCAAGATGCCCAAATGACTCTATGAACCACTCTCCCTTAACTCTAGGATAATTACTAAACTGTTAAATCAAAATATCTAAAAAATATATTAATCCTTCCAAAGTAATTGTAATGAGATGATAAATAGAAGAGGTTTAGCTCCAAAAAACTGGAAAGATAGTGTTTATATGTGCTTAGTTTACAAACATGCAAGGAATAAGCATAAAAAAAGAGGCAATCCAGCTTAGAAAACAACTCATTTTCAGTAAGTTTCACCTTAACTTTATCCAACTTTTAGGGAGAAATATCAGATATGACCCGAAGAATTTGGAAATAAAAATTCGAGGGATCCTCATCTCAAAGAACTTAAAAGAGGTATTGGTCTATTCTTACGTTACACACACTTTGAACTACAGCAGTGTATTTCTAATGTATGCAGTTGGGATTAGAATATCAAATGTATTCAATCAAAGTAGGGCAGCTGGGGAAAAAAGGAGTCAGGAACACTCAAGCAGAAGAGATAAGAACAGAGACGACCATCCAGAGCCTGGCTACTCCTTTTGTATCAGTTTGATCCAACAAATGACACTTCCCATACAGGCCTTGCCTTATTTGCACCCTTAGGTCAGCAGACTTACAACACTCCTGCTTTTAAAGAGATGTGGAGTGACTCACTGGTTTGATCTCCAGCCAAGGTGACATTCATCTCACCTATCTGCCACCCATCACACCGGGTAGGGTCTGGTCATTGAAACTCCTGCTGCTGCCTGGGCAGGAAGACAGCAAATTCCAGCAGCAGCCAGTGCCTGTGTTCCCAGGGGATGCACCAGTCCCTGCTGCTTAAACAGTTTGAAGAACCAACATGTACAAGAAAACCAGACAGGCACAGTTAATGTTCGATGAATCCTGCACAAATACCATCCCCAGAGTTATGACAGTGTTGAAGCATATCAGGATCTGAAAACAACCTAATCTACCTGCTTAGGTTTATAAAAAAAAATTATAATTTTGGTAAAATTATAAATTCAGATGCATAATGATGTCCTGCCTTTAGTTTTGTTCCCTTAAAAAATATCCACCTGTTATGTATGTCAATGCTCAAGTCATTAGGGAAAACTCTGGAAGTCAACATACTACTAAGTGTGCACACCAAATATCATGAGAGTAGTTTGTTTTTTTAATGATAGCAATTAAACACTAAAATACTGAAATAGTTCTAATTTTAAAAAATCAAAATATTAAACTATTTTGAGCTTGATTATTCTTTTATCTATTTACAAAAAGGAGAAAGCACTGGAATGACTTTTACAATTAATTTTTAATAGTCTAAGCATATATAAAAAAGTGGAGTGAAATAAAATAGTGAAGAGAAATAAATATCAAAAGGGGAAAAATACCAAGAGATGCAAAAAATCTTGACCACAAAGTAAGTAAATTACAGTATTTACCTTCTTACACATCTATCCACACCCACTCACAGTCTAAAAGACTAATCTTATATCCATACTTTACTTGATGCTTGTATGGTGTATTGTACGGCTTAACCAACAATTTTCAATTATCAACACCTTAATTCAGTGTCTGCACATGATGTATGGGAAACAACGTTTCCCCTTGTGCATGGGGATGAAATTTCATTGCAGTTTGGAGGGGACCTCCTATACAGGTCCTCCTGCTCCTCCACCAGAAGCTCTGCTCTGTGCAAGACGTTGCTTAATTAATGTTATTCTCTCTTTGCTAACATTTCCCCACTATTTCACAACAATAAAATGCTACCTACAAGCACAATTTAAGCATTTAATCTTTTTAACAAGTTACTTTATTAATTTCTAACCACACTCATCTCAGTAATTTGTTTTTATATTCTGCTTATTTTATGTAACCTTTTTCATGCTACCCACTGCTGTTTTGTAAAACTGAAAATGTTTCTGTGGCATCACCCTTTATTCCACTGCACAATGCCAGTGAGCAAATCATTCCCAGAGAGTTCTGCATATTACAAGTGGTGTTATCTGAGAAACCAGCTATGGGTTGACCATATTAACTTAACCAGCTATGGGTTAAGTTTGAATAGCAGCTTATAAAGAAAGATTATTATTAAAAAAATTTCTCATAAGAACTCAACCAACCAGTGGTGGAAAGCAGCATTATGCTTTATAGTTCTGGGTTTTCTAATTATATGTTCCCACATAGCAATGAAATGTATCCATTCTTTATGGAAAGGTAAATAAACCTCTAGATAAACTCTATATTGGTTTTGTAAACAGGATCATAACAAGGTTTTATTATGTCATTCATAAGTACACGATGTTCCACCAAAAAAAAAAAAAAAAGTATTTTGAATAGATACACACAATCCTTTCAATTAGTGTCTGTAGATGCTGCAGGAAACCAAACAGAAATAAAAGAGAACAAACAAAATATTACTAAAAATACATACAGACATATACATATATGTATATATATATAACATTTCCCTGGAGTGACAATCAGTATTTTCAAAAGGTTAGAAATCTGAATTCTTGAATAATATATAAAAAAAGGAATAACTTAGAAAAGTAAAATATTAGCTTAATTTTAACCATTTATCCTTAAACATTGTGGCACCATTTTGGATGACTTTCACTTTTAATGCAGAGCTTGAAAAACTCAAACTGTAATATTACACACTGTATGTTACATATCAAAGGTTAAAAATCCTAGTAAAACAAAATAGACTTTTTATACTGCAATTATTTGCATTATCTCTGTGTTTCATGAAAATACGTTCAATGAAATTATAAAATGTTTGTGTAATTACATCTCTACCCAAACAACATTAATTACGGCAGAAGTAATGTGTTGAATACTACCCTTCAAGGATCTGGAAACAGTATTTTCATATTGCACAGTTTTAATATTAACACAGTGTCCAACAGCACAAAATACTCCAGTCATAAAATAGTAAGCTTGTCATCATGGGTGATGCTTGAAAAATAATTTAACCCGGTGTATGAAACAAGGGGCAATTTCAGAGGTGGCTGACACAAATGAAATAAACACCTCTTCTCACACACATTGGCACAATGCTGTGCTGCCTCTTGCCCCACGTACCCATCACTCAGGACTCCTTACAGATGCTCCTTCTCTCTCTCTCTCTGTCTCTCCATGAAAAGCACAGCCACTGGTTACTTCCTCTTAAGGGATACCCTCCCAAGATTTCACATGCAGAACCTGCCAGCTGGTGTCTCTGATGTGGAGGAGGTGAAATCATTCACCCTGAATGCTGTCCCTCCCAGAGATGGACTGAAATGCCACTTTGGTTATAAGTAAGGGGAAGGAGAAACAGAAGTGGGAGGAAAAAGGGATGGGTGAGTGGGAGGTGGGAGAGAGCAAGTAAGCACAAGTGTGCTTGGTAAGCCCTTCACAGTTTTTGCTCTCTCATGCAGGTGTTACTTCACACTTTGGCACAGTCTGCTGGAAGTTTTCAGGCCTGAGATGTTTCTGAAGGCTGTATTATCTCTAGAGAATACTATTTCTTACCCTATGTATCAAAAAACAAAAACAAAAGCGCTGTAAGTTTTGTCACTTTTCACACATGTAAGAGAACAGGACAAATTTAGCACCTCTGAAAAAATCAGAAAATCATTATGGAATTGTGATTTTGCAACCAGACGAGCACCTCCGACTAAGGAAAAAACTTCAAAATAATAACGCTATTCAAGCAAAACAGTCACTGGGACACAACTGCTAGAACTAAGTCTCTGAAATTCATATGCTAATGGACTTGATGACTAATTTCAAGTGCTATTTTCATCTTAGGAGAAACAAGGTGTATTTTGTTGAGTTTTTAATTATTTTGAAAGAGGTCTTAAAATAAAAATCACTGTAAATAGCAGAGATTAGCAGGAACTAAAGTAAGCTAATAATTTTTGTATTTTGTTTTCCCAAACACCTTAAGTCCCTTTCTGCAATGTTCAAGTTATCAAGAAAAATCTTGTATTTTTGTTTCCAAGGCTTCTGACATATATAAAAACCCATGTTCTCCTCCCCACTTTCAGTGCAAAAGAGATGCCTATAAATTTGCATGAATCCAAAACTGAACTAAGAACATCATCCTAAATTGAGGTAGCACATTGAACTAAGTTTCCTCCCAAGAACTTCAGAAAGAAACTGAAGAGTTTTAAGAGCAATGTCTCTGTCAGCAAGCACTAAAACCGTTGGTGACCAACACATTCTTCTCTCTCCACTTGAGAGGTTTAAGAGTTTGGAAGTTCTTCTTTAACTCTTCTTTTTTTCCCAAAAATATACTGTTTAGTCCATGCACCCTTAGGTCCTGTAGCATCTACTGCAACATCAATAATGGAATCTGGAGTCATCCACCTCAGAAATGCCAAGAGAAGGAAGTTCAGAACAGCAAAAAAAGCAAAAATACACCCAGTCACTGGGCCACAGTGAGTCATTAGTCTGTCAAGTCGCTCCTTCATTGGTAAAACCACCTCATCTGCAACTCTGTCATACACCTAAATGGAAAGGAGACAAAGTAACATCTTAAAAACACCTTGCTTCTACCTCAAATCAGGCAGTACTCTGATATCACCACGCAAAATAAATGATCTGCTCTTAGCTACCAGATGAGACAAATATTACCCCCAAAAAGCTCTGCAGATCCTAAGTGCTGATTTATGAGTCTTCTTCTAGATATTTCATTAATGTATTTAAGGAGAAATATGAAACATTCTCTTCTTTTACACACTTCAGAAGTATTTCATTAACTAGGAAGGCTGCATAATTTGTCTCTCATGTAATATTATACAGAAACGGTTGGGAGTTTTAATTAATTAAATGGGTTCTAATCTCATATTCACATCAGTCCTAGGAAGAGCCTAAACATGCAATTACTGGATTTTCAACACAAAGATGGATGAACTCATAGGTGAGTTTGGCATTATTCCAAATTTTTGTATTGAACAATGAAGCAAATCATAATAGGCTCCTGATTTTTGCTTAAAGAAACACTAGTTCAATTACTGCACACAGTAAATACATGCTACCAGTAACTCATTGCAGCCAACTACAAACCCACTACAAACCACTCCAAATAAGCTTGAAGGACAGTTTTTTCCTTAAGAATGTTTCAGACTCCATTCTACAGGCAACTTCACAATTTGCTAACAAACAACTCTTTCTTTACAATTTAATATCTATGCATACTTCTAGCAATTCTATAACCATTTTCCTTCATGAAGTACGGGTGGGTTTTTTTCAGAACAGGCTATATAAAGCTACCTCAAATCTAGGCTAACGTCTGTAAAAACTTTGCAATTCAAATGCTGCTTGCAGTTACAAAATCATAAAGTGAATTATACTGATGGCACTTGAAAATAATAAAATAAACTGGCTGTACACAGCACTTTGAGGAGGCTTGTGAGAGATATATAGTTGAGTGCAGTATAATCTAAGTAAGAGGCATGGGGTTCAGCCACTCTCTGCCCCCTAAAACACAGGGGGTGAAGTCAGAAGTAACACATCTCCACAGGTGTTTGTAATATTACTGCAGCCAACATTCTTCACTAAAGGCAGAGTTTTTATCCTGAAGTGCAGTTCTAGATCTGAAATATGACTACAAAACTATGAAAATAAATTACAATCACAGCTTATGTAAACCCATCTGTGTTCAGCCTTCCAGCACTGAACTACCTCTCATAATTTTAAACTACTTGTTAGCACATGGCAAACTTCGTCATGAACTGTCTTCACCTTGTCACACACCTTACGTAGCACCTTTTCCAGTTATGCCAGAAAAGTTGCTTCATGTGAAGACATGAATAAATAAATGAGTAGAAATGAACTACAAATCTAGGCTTTTCTTCACAATATTTACCAGCAATTGTGGCATGTTAGAAAACAGAAATAGAAAAAATATCACCTATCCAGGAATGTGTTTGGGGGGAAAAAAAACATTTTCTGAACCTCTTAAAACCATGTATGTTTGACAGGAAACATGCTGAAAAATTACACTGAATATTACACAGTGAATGTGCATAGTAGTATTTCAAAGCAAGATTTTTTTCAGAAATGTACTTTCAGAGAATTTAAAAGAAGTGAATACATACTTTCTCAGTTCTCTCTGCTACATTCCTCCACGTATAAAATGTCTTTACTTCATTATGAACAGTTTCTGGAGATGGCAGAGTTCCTGATCTGAGCTGGGCAATAGCTTTTTCTAGTCCATCACACAAAGACTTCACAGAGGGCTCACACAAAATGATGAGATTTTCTGGAAGTACCTCTGGAATCCCACCAACTCTTGTACTCACCACCTTTGAAACAAACAAAAGAAACAGCACATATGCAACAAAAAATGAAACTGTGTAATGATAATGCTATTACATTTTTTAGATGAAGCTATTTAAAAGAATAGGAAAATATAATGGCTTGAGAACTTGACCCATATATGAACTACAGGTGTAAACCCCAGAGAAGACAGAGCATAGCAGATTACATTCAGCATTTTCCAGAATGATTCTTTGGTGCCGTGATGAAACAGAACACATGGTCTAATGAGAGGTTATGAGACACCTTTCCTGAAGGTGCTTGCCACAGTACACAAGTAAACCTGTGTAACCAGATTTTGGACATTTCCTCCATAGTATCTCAAAAAAAACTGTTACCTCTATTTCCAGAGGTTAATTTTACCACATACTTAAAATTTCAGTTTCCTAGGTTACAGAACACTTACAAAAAACTTGTTTTTATTAAACTGAATTATTATTTTTAAACAAAAATCAGAAGTTACTAAGACTCACATTGTGCAATCACCTCTAAACATTGGGCAATAAGAAACTGCAGAACTTCCTCACCTCTAGAGAAAAGAGATGGCAAGGGAATAACTTCAACTAGGTAGTAACTGCTGTCAAAGGATACTGAAGTAAAGAAAAAAACTGAAGTCACTCACATTTTCTATACTTACTATAAATTAGGTACTCTTATCAGTCTGTCTTTTTAATAAGATTTCTTTAAATTTTAATGTGAAACTCTAATTCTTTATGGGTATTGACTACACTTCTTGAGTTGTCAGTCGAGTTGTAAATTTGTTAGAAAGGGCCTTTACTGTTTTCTCTCTCCCCAACTTATCTTGAATCCTTACATTGTAAGGCAAGTTTTCTGCAGCTCCTTTCAAAGTACTGTCTAAGCAAACCTTTGTGAACATCAACTACCCCAAAATTCTTTAAAGGAGAACATAAAAAATGGTATTTTGGAGAGGCAGTCTGGCTAGTTCAGAGAACTGAGAGCAGATCTACACGTTATTCCCTGTTCCGCACAAAATTCTTCTTGGAGCTTAAGCAGTTTCAGTTAACCCTTCTGTCTCAGCTTCCAGGTGATCTGTAAATGGGGATAACATTTGCTTACCTCCATCAAGACAGCCTCAGATGAAATCAAATGTTATAAGCACATATTATTTCATTGTGAAATTTGTTTAAAATGGACACATGCTTTCTAGACATTGAGTTTTTTGGGGTTTTTTTACCTGTAAACCACAGCTTGCTGCCTCCACAATAGCCATACAAAAGGCCTCAGTAAGGGAAGTGTTGAGAAAAATGTGCCCCTGGACCAAGACATTCCTAACATCCTGGTGTTCCAAGCCTCCTAGAAGACGTACCCTGCACACAAGAGGAAAAAAAAATGAACAAAAAAAAAAACAGAGATAAACACTAGATTTGGACCACAATAATGCTGTACAGTGTTACACATATTCTGGAAAAGGTACCAATGGTTCACACTTGTATAGGGAGAAAACAAAGACAGGCACCTCAGTTTAGTTTGCTCTAATCTTTTCCAGCAATGGAGAAATAAAATATTCTGGTTTTTTATTGTCACACTGAAAGAAACTTCTGAAAATAAAGTTGGTGGGAGAAGTTGCTGTTTTAATGACATTTTCCTCCAGAACTTTGCTACTGAGCCTTCTAGTTCTCCAAGAAAAAATGGCTTAATTCAGTTAAGATTTGTCAAATTTAATAAAGATTGGTCAAATGCATCATCTGAATTTTCAATGTGAAGTCTGACCAGTCTGAGACCGACAAGGGAAAAAGCTTTTAAGATATAATGATCAGGACCTATCATCTTGAAGAGATACTGGAAAACAAGAAAGGTTAAAATGAGAATGTTACTGACAATTTTAATTGGGGAAATTACCAATTAAAGTACAAAACACACAACAAAAAACCTAGAAAAGAAAATGAACAATTGAGAACACGAAACGGCTCTTGATGAAGAAAACCCCAGAGAAATACATAAATGCATATGTATAATGGCAAAATTCTGGTAACACAGTAGCACCAGGGAATATGTTTGTAGTACTACAAGAACACATGTGAGACAAGCACTGTGTTAGGAGTTTCATAGCGAAATAATAAATTACTAGCAGTCATCATCACATGCAATGGCACAAATTAGCTGTTAAAACCTGATGCTTTATGAGATCCAAGCATTACGGTTGCAGAGAGGAGTATGATAAATTTATATCTAAGTCAGCTTTCCATAGCTTCAGTGAAGGCTCATTCAGGGCCTATTCACAGAAATATAAATTAACTTTCTGGACCATAGTCCAGCTCTCCAAGTGTCTGGTTTATCTGCCTTGCATTTAGGCCTCCAGCCTGAAGTTTTGGGGTTTATCAGGGGGAAGGAGGCAGGCAGACAGTTCTTCAGCCCTGAAGAACCTTGCAGGGTCACAGACACACACAGAACAAACCTGTCATGTAGCTGGTATCTCTCCCGGACTTCTTCCAGTATGATTCGTTTTGGTCCTTCTCCTCCGACTAAGAAATGTAACTCTGGATATTTCTGACAGAGCTCAGGAATTATACCACTAAGCAAATCAATACCTAAGAACAGAAAATTCAGGGCAAGCCATTATTGTATTTGATTTCAGAACTTCTCATGGTGCAGCCCACATCTACAACTATATTCAAGAGTAGAAGGAGTGAAAAAAAAAACAGTCTCTTAAAGACAGTTAAACTGTTGTACACAAAAATATGAAAAGAAAGACAACTTGTGACCTCTTAGGAGACAAATATGAAAATAAAATACTTAAGTTGCTGTCACTTCATTAAATAAAAAACAATTAAAATATTTCTAACAAAATATATGGATTAGGCCCTAAATCTTATGTCCAACATGAGCCAATCCTTCCATTTTATAAATTGCAGTTTTCAGGGTCTTCAGTATTACAAAGGAAACACAGCTTGGAACCCAACATATACAAAAACAAATGTACATTTCTTCTTTTTGAGATCACAAATACAAAAGCTCAGAACAGCCACCTCACCACTCCCAGAGAAAATTCCAACTGTACCGTAGATACACCTTAATTGATACCTGACCAAGACCGTTCCAAAGAAAGAAAACCGAAACAAGCTTACACTTGATCCCCCATTACCTTTTCTGTAAACAAGTCTGCTGACAACAACAATTGTTATCGTGCTGTCATCCCTCCTCGAGGGGTCTGGAGTGAAGTCCGTGGGATCGACAGCGTTGGGGATGACAGAGACTATTCGAGGGTCCAAGGCTGCTCGCAACACCGTGTTCTCCTTACTCGTGTAGGAGACGCAGATGATGTGGTTGGTGTCACACAGGGACACCGTCAGCAGCTTGTTGGTCAGCACCGAGCTGACATCCGCGAACCCAAAGAGGGAGTGGTCCGTGAACACGGTCCGCAGCCCCATGGTCTTGGCGTGGAACAGGGCGTCGTGGGCCATGGCGGAGAAGGAGCTGTGGGCGTGCACGATGGTCACCCGCTCCCGCACGAAGATGTATCTGAGCAAGGGCAGGCTGTGGAAGAGCGTCGTGGCCGTGGACTGGTTGTACATCACCTTCAGGGGCAGGTAGTAGACTTTCAGCCCGCTAGTGAGGTAGCGGACGCCCTTGCGGTGACCGTAGGCGTGGGTGACCACCAGGACCTTGTGGCCGCGCTCGATGAGGCACTGTGACAGCTGGTACACGTGGCTCTCCACGCCCCCCATGTTGGGGTAGAAGAAGTCCGACACCATGCACACGCTGTGCGCCGCCGGGCCTCCGCCCTCCATCCCGGGCCCGCTCCTGCCGGGGGAAGGACCACAAGGCGCCATCACTCGCCGGCGGCCGCCCGCGACGACCCCCGGCCCCCCCAGCGTCGGCGGCGCCGCCGGGCCCACCATGCGTTCCGCGCGGGCCGCACGCAGGGAGGGGCGGCGCCGCGGCCCTTTCAGGAGTCCAGTCACCGCGGCGGCCGCCCCAGGTGAGCGCGGGTGGCGGTGAGGGCTGGGGAACCGAGCACGTACCTCTCGGCGGCCGGGGCTCCCTGCGCGCTGCCCGGCGCCATGTCCCCATTTCCCGGTCACGGCGGCATCGCGCCCGCGCGGGGCGGCGCCGCAGCCAATCACCGCCCGTCACTGCGTCACGCGGGAAAACGAGCGCCAATCGCTGCGCCGGACGCTGACAGGCACCGCCCCTTCCCCGCCCCGCTCCCGGGATCCCGCCCCGCTCCCGGGGTCCCGCCCCGCTCCCGGGATCCCGCCTTGATCCCAGGATCCCGCCCCGGCTCCCGGCCCCGGCTCCCAGCTCCTTATCCCGGGATCCCGGCCTTCTCCCAGCATCGTATCCCGGGACGTCGCACCTCTCCCACCCCTCTCCCCCTTCCCTATCCCGGGATCCTGCCCCGCTCCAGGCACCGAGGGCTCCGGGCTAACAGCAGCGGTGTCCGTGCTGTGTTGGGAAGCTCGTCCCGGACGCTTGTTGTCAAAAAAGTGTAGTACGGAGCTACTGGAAAAACGTGACCTAAATGCCGTATAGGGATGGGATTGCCTCAAAATTCCAAAGGCTGGCCCCAGTGGGGAAGCTCTTCTGCTGTGTTTGGCCTAGTTACAGCTGGGGCTTCTGAAATGTTCTAGACTCTTCTGCCACAAGTGCTGAAAGCTTGCTGTCTCTAAATGAAAATAAATTTAAAAACCATGGTTTTCATAGACGGTCCAGGGGGTGGAGCACTGGGGAAGGACCTGGGTTGGCATCACTTGGCTATGTATTCCTGGTCTTCTCGAGGAGCCTTACCATCAGCCTTTTTTTGCAGCTCCAACACTGTCCTGACTGCTGCTAGCTGCCAAAAGGAGTGTTCATGCCTTTCCTGTATGTTCCCAAAATTATGTTTGGCAGCATCTTTTTCTTGCCAAGATTTCTGATATGAATTCTGTCACATTTGAGTCTGACATGACTCCTACGCAAATGTGCTTGTTGTGAGTGACAGTACAAGCTGACCTAGGCTGGAATGCTGGCTGGATTCCTGTTAGACTGAAGCTTGGACAGATGTGGTTTGGAGGCACTGATCCCAGGAAGGACTAAAGAGGAAATCAAGCACTTCATTCTGGGGACTGAAAGATGTAAAAAACTCTGCTGTGTTGAATAAGAAAAGCATGCTCAATGATTGAATTTTTCTCTGATTGACTGTGTTCAGAAAGGTAGGACCAGCACTGGCAAATCTGATTTCATCATCAGGTGCTCCTCTGGCATGTTAAGAACCTGAATTTCAGGAAGAGAAGCTGACTGTGAGACCATCAAAGGGGAAGCTTCTCACCAGCTACAGCAGGGTGTGAAAGAAGAAGAGTTTGAGAAACAGGAGGTTGTAGGGATCCTAGTTCTCCAAAGAAACTGTAGCCTGAGTGTAAACCTGCAGCCTTGAATTGCATCTAGGAAAAATCCACCAAAGTAGTGCCAGGAGAAGGAGGAATGCACTTGGGGGTTCTCCATGGCAGCACCCCTTGTGGGCTCTGATAAATGTTGGTGGTGACCTCCCTTGCTGTCACACTGCCCTGAAGAATCAAGTTGTCAAGTCACTCCAATTTTAGCTATGAGGAAAACAATGCTTATGGTTTTAATTATTTTGATTTTTTTTTTTTAGGTTATCTCTTCATGTATGTTCTCTAGAGAAGTTGTAATTCTTGGTATGCAAACTGTTGAACTCTGAAGAGAAATCATAACTCATATATGACGTAGCAGCCCCTTTACTTTCCTGGCAGTTGGCCATAGGCTCTGGATGTCTTTCTGAAGGAGATCAGAGATGGTGGCCAACCTTCATGCCTTTGGCCTGGCATGTTGTCTTTGGTGATCTGACATCTGTGTTCTTCATTAAATCTGTCTAGTCAGGCTTAATGTAATTCCTGACAGTGGTCCAGTAAATCCCCCTGTATCAGCAGCTTTCTGTTGTCATGTTCAAGGGAACTCGAAAAATGTGTCTACCAAGAAGCCTAAGAAAAACCTTAATGGAAAGGAAAGGAGTCTTTGCCACTTCCAAGCTGAAAAAGGTGCTGCTAAATTTTGTCTCCGCAGCTGGTTCACAAGGATGGGATAACATTCACTTTTCACTGGCTGTGGTGTTGTGTATTCATGAAAGTGTCACAGACCCTGGTCATATCCAGAGCCTATCTTGCCCTGATCTGAGGTGAAGCTAATATTGAAGGGACCAACAGCTGAAGAAAGAATTACATTTTCTTACTTTCTAAATCCTGAACTCAGTATATTCACTCCCTCAGAGTACATACAAGGTCAGAGCGAGACTGTAGGATAAATAGAATAGAGAGTAAAGATGTAAAACTGTGACAGCAGAGTAATTACCACTTGCAAGGTTGGTCCTTGAATGCTCTCTAAAACATCTCATAAATTGAGTTAATGGACAGAGAAGATGGAGGACACTCAAGGAGACTCCTGTGTCTTTGTTCAGGTAGCAGATGCCACAGTGCCTCAAGGAGACCTCTTCAGTGTTCTCGAAAATATAGGAACACTTTCTGCCAAATACTCTGTGCTTTCAGCTCGCACTCAGCATCCTCTCAGGCTGAATTTGCCACTCTATCCCCCAGCCTGTTGGATGACGTTGCTCTTATTCCATGTCTCTATGGAGCAAAGACTGTCACTATTTGGTGAAATGGCTTTGTTGTGTGATGTAAGCTGGTTTATTAAATTAATGCATTTATTTACACTCAACAAGCCTAAAGCATGCACATTTATTATTAGAAACAATAGTAATTGACAAAAACTAGCTATCAGTTATTCAGAGTACTTCACACAAGAGCTGTGAAGCAGTGCTGCTCTAGAACCTGATGCTGTGATAAGGGGGCCATAGCGCTCCTGGTAATCTTGTGATGTGGAATAGTGGTGTGAGACTGCATAACTTGCTTGAATTGAAGAACATTTTCATTATTCAGGAAAGCAGGAACTGTTGGAAACCACAAATTAAGTACATTGGTGAAAAATAGTATTGCTGAATGGAGAGCTGTGGCTTATAGATCTATCATAAACTGAGACTGATTAGTGAAACCAAGCAGGACAGCCAGAGACAGTCCAACACCTTGTTTGAAAAAGGACAGTGTTTGCAGTTTTTGATCCTGCTGGAATTAAATAGGCTCTGAAGCAAAGAGGAAAGCAGTATTTGGAATTGTTCCTCTGAAGAGAGAGGACTAATTGTCCTTCATTTAGTTTATTTTTACAGGGTTAGGCTGGAGATCTTGTCACTTCTAAGATTCCTGCATAGAGGGAGTGAGTGTCCAACTCTCTACCTCAGCACTTGCTTTTGCTGCTAGGAAATAGCAACAGGATCTAATAGATTTCTCTAATACCTTAGAAAAGTTGATTTTGCCTGGTTTCTACTGCATACAGCCAATCACGTTATCTGGCTAGAATACCTCCCATAAAGCAGCCAGGAAAAATCATGGTTTTCTCATTCAAGCACCTGTATCTTCCTATTCATGGAATCCTGCAGAAGCTAGCTGAAATTACATGCTAATGTACTTCTAAAATACAGGTTTCAAGTTGAAGGCTTAACAAACTGCAGTGCTGTCTGTGAAGGAAATTACCATTAAACCCAAACTGGAGAAAGGGCTTCTTCTCTTGAAGCCAAATTTCTTTCTTAGATGCCAGAAAATAAGGTGATTTTCTATTTTACAGACACTTCTCCCTTCCAAGCTGTTTGGAATCCACCTGTGGGACATGAATTTTCTAACAGAAGAGGGAAGTTGATTGGCAAGGCTGAAGGTTGTGCATGTTAGCTCTCACATGTGTGTAATCAGTGCCTCTCATGCATGCCCTGAGGTCTCAGTCCCTTGGTCGTCCTCTGAGTACTACAATGCTCTTCCACCCCAGAGCCCAGAGCATTCCCTTTTCTGTCAAATCAGATCAGTGAAGGTGAAGAAGAGCACGAGGGCTTGGGAGCAGTCAAAGGATATATACCAGGAGTAGCTTCCAGTCCTCTGGGTTTACAAGCAGGTCACATCTCTTAGCAGCCACAGGATGGGACAGCTGCTCACAGAGCATTGGCTGCTACTGAGAAGAATTCTCTTTTACACCCCCTGTGAGTGAGTCATTCACCACTGGGACGTAGGATCCATCCCAGTACCTGAACACTTGGTCTCTGGTCCTTCGTGGTTCCTAGCAGGAGCAGTCATGGCAAACAAAGCCTGGATGGTGCCTGCTCTTCTGCCTTCCCAGCCAAGACAGTGATCCAGATTAAGTGCTTGTCAAATAGGGCAGGAAAAGATTGCTGAGCACACAATGCAAAGTGGTGTCTGTGCTCATCCTGACATTTTAAGTTTGTAGGTACTGGTTGCTTTTGTATGGGCAGACCCAGGGGATATCTGTCCTGCAGCCAGCATACTACTACTATCAACTCTCTAACAAACCATCCCACTAATTTGACAGAAATACAGTTCTGCCTGTGTTTGATTTAGATCAAATTATTTACAATAGCACACAGGTCTGGTGTCAGTTATGAAGTCACAGCATATTGACCACACTAGATTTGGTTCTTTTTTTTGTTTTCAGCTTTACTAGATTTTACTGTCTGTTTAGTTGCAGATCCATTTCTGCTTTTGCAGCCTTGAGGCAACATCAGAGTACTTCAACACTGATGTATCAGCTGTGCTAGAAGAGAAAGCCTGTCCTAGAGGTCTTCCGTGTGTATCTTTAAAATTGTACTTGACAAACTCTTAAAACCTGTCAATTTATGTCAAAGAGTTCTATGTTGTATGATTCTATGAGTTGGCACAAATTGGAGTGGCAGAACTGTTGGGTGAATTTCAGCTTTAAAATGCTAACAGAATGTGTTTAACTGAAAGCTGAGTATGTGTGAGGACTTACTGGTGGAAGAGAAAAAAAGGTGCAGTGACAACAGTAGATGGAGCTATTGGAAATGTGATCATCCTTGTGGTGCTGCAAAATATCTCTGTGCAAAGCTGAAGAACGTTTACAACCTTTACCTGGTATGTTTTATTCCCTACTGCTAATGCCCCTACCACAGAAACGCTCCAGAAGGTTTTTAGCGTTGTTCTCTGTAGTCATTATACCAAATAGTAGTGCCTGCCTGCATTCTACAGTTTGAGTTTAAATAAAATTGAATTTCTTATAAAAAATATGCACAAACTATATATAGTTGTATATATTGGTACTATAATTAACTATATATTGATAATTTGAATCCAGATTTAAACTGTAAAGCAAGAAAAATTAATTTTAATTGTGCTTTAAAATCCATTAAATGAGGCAAGTGTTTCTTTACGTTGATGCTGTTACTGTAGCCTTGAATATCTAGAGCTAAAAAACAAGGTAAGGTCTGTGGAGGAAGAAGTAATTTATATTTGATTGTTAGAATTGAAAAGACTCAGAGAGGCATGCAAACCATTCCTGAGGTGTGAAACGAAGCCACAGATTTCAAGCTTTGTGCAGGCTGGAAAGTGCTGCTCTGAGGTTAATTTGATTGATGTGGAGCAGGGCAAGGTGAAAGGTGACTGTACTCCAGGGGACAGGTAGAGAAGTGTAGGAATTCTTAACTCTGAAAACTTTTAGGAGTTAGCTGTGGGGAGATTTAAAATGGGATGCACAGGGAAATGTAGGAACACAGAGACTGGATGACTTTCAAGGGATTTTCATGATATGCCTTCATAACTCAGCTACAGGAAAATATTGATGTTTACTGCAAAGACAACATAGATAAGAAGTATTTCTTAGTTCTTCTGGATGCTTTAAGTTCTTCCTTGTGTTTCATCACTTGTATTGGTGATTTTATTCTGAGGACTGAATCAAAATAACTGCTGTGCAACTGTATTTAAATGTTTAAATACAATTCTGAAAAGTTGCTCCATTAATAGGAGTCAAGATACACTTTCCCAAGGAAAAAAAGATCAAAGGAGGCACATGAGTGTGCATAGACAGTGGGATCTGGGGTCAAGAGAAAGTTTTGGATAAATGCCTTGCTAGTAGTCACCTAACAGAAACTGATGGGTTAGTCTGGGTCTGTTGCATTACCATTTCAGCTGGACCTGTGATCCTAAGCCACACATCAGAGATAGTCTTCACCAATTAAAAATACCACTTAGCATTAAGAAAGTGGGGCAAAAGGCAAAGTGAAATGCTTCCTGCTTTGTTACATTATTTTTTTGCTGCTTAATTTGTAATCACATGCCATATCTAGATATTTTGGGTATAACTACTGTTATATTCTTAAATATATATACCAATGCAGACTAGAATTAAATCATGATTATTCAGCCATAAACATTTTAAAAGTACCTTTAGATATTTAAGAAAGGAAACTGTTCATGCTAAATTATGGATTCCCCACTGCTCTCAGCCTGGAATGACCTTTCACACTGAGTAGTATTGTAAAGTACAATAAAAGTAGAAAAGTGTGTTAATGTCATTGAAGTCAAAATGCAGACCAAGCCCTGACACATCATTTTGTGCACTCATTTTCTTTTATTGGCCAAAGGAGCACTTTTCTTTTATCTTAATTTAAAACAGACTTTTTACCACTGAGCTAAAAGTTTTTAGTGAGGTTTTTAAGTAACTGCTGATGTAGGAGTTTGATAAATAAAATGAGTGGCAGCACATCACTTATAACCTCAGCTTTTTTGGTTTTTTTTGGTTTTTTTTTTTTTTTTTTTTTTTTTTTTTTTTTTTTTTTTTTTTTACTATAGACTTTAGAAATGAGAAGATAGATTTACTTGGCCTGGTATCCACCTTACAGTTCCAGAAAGAACAATTCACTCCACAAGTCTAGAATTAGAAGATGACAGCCTCTTTGATGTTTTAAAGTTGAAATGTATTTACCAGTTATTTAGAAAATACAAAGGGAACAGGCAGCTGATCTAAGCAAAACTCATATTCAGTTTTGGGTTCTTAAGATTTTCCTTTCCTCTCTTTTTAAGCTACTGTAAAACAAAATGACTTTATTCACATAAACCCTGACTTGAAGTGGGACAAGAAAGTAAAAAATAAACCTAAGCAGATTCACATTTGTTTTCACTGGGATACAGGAAGGGACCTTAGGAGTCAGCTGGAGCTGATGCCCAAAGGATAGATACAGATTTATGTTTTCAGTGTATGTGAGCATGACAGGATTTATATGTGCTCTGCCAACCTTCCCATGAATAATTCTGGCTATAAGCAATGTCACAGCATATGACCTGTGATAGCTTTTGAAGTAAATGAGAGCAGTACTTTCAAGACATGCTTGAATTTCTTCCGTGTCCACCAGCATTTGGTAGGAGTACATGTACCTCTGTCCTTCTGGAAGTCAAGCACAGTTTTTGCAAGTAGATAAATATTTCCTGACTCGTTCAATGCAGTGTGCATATTCAGATATTATTCTGATTCATATTCTTCCTTGTCCCCTTCTTGCAAGAAAGCGCATATAAGTAGATGCTAGCTACTCATAAAAATGGATGGTTTGAGAATCTTCATGTGTGTTTATTTAGAATTAGCAATTATTATTTGAGTACTGTCATTCCTATTACATATATAACACAAATATCACATTCAAGACATCCCTCACTATATAAAAATTAAGACACACTGCAAGAGGAATTTTTGGCACTATTATTCTGCCTATGAAACCTGAAAATCATGTCCATATGCCTAAAAAGTAAGTCATGCTGAACACAGTAATAAAAGGCCTTTGAAACTTCAAAGAGAGCATTCCACTGCTCAATAACCTTCTCTCTCTGAGGGTCATTTAGTCATTCTTTGAGTTAATGACATCAGTCAAAAAACAGATCTGCTATTAATTTTACATACCTAATTTAATTTTTCTGAATCGTTATATTAAATACCCTAATTAAAAGTCAATCTGATATATTGATATGAAAGATAACGTAAAGAATTTCTATTTTAAAGTTTGTTGAATTTTTAAAAATTAAAAATCCAGAATTTCACGTACAAAATAGCACTGAACTTTTATAGATTCTCACCTGAATATAATTATCTGCATGTGTTTGGATCTTCACCCAGACCCTCCTTTTTGTCCTGGTCTTCCATGTACAGGATTTATGGCTGTGCCATAGGGTTAGTGACATCCAGATATTCTTGGGCCTGTGAAGACCATTACAAAGCCCTGTCATTCACAGCACTGTGCTCAAATTCATGAGCTTTTCCACACAGTGTTGCAGTGAATGTGACAGATAAGTGCTACATGCTGCAGCTTTGGTGATTTTCTAATGATTAGGAGAGCAGAGTAGCAAAGAGCAGCACCCTACAATAGAGACTGGCACAAGGCCTTAGGAGCAGATGATCTGCTGGGGTAGGAATTTATTGTAAAAGAAATAGGTTGTAAGATGCCTGTGGGTTGTACCAGAGCTGACATCCCTGCTTGTAACATGCAGAAGTACATTCATGAAGCTTCTGGAAACTAGGGCTGAGGACCTCTGAGGAGAATGGAAGTTATAAATTATATAAAAACCTGTGTGTTGGCTGCTTAGGTCATGCTTGCTAGTGAATGCTACCACAAGCAGCGTCCTTTTCCATCTTCACAGCAACCGTAAGAACCATTCTTAATCCACAAGCTTTCAGACACATTGCTCCTGCAAAACTGAAATCCCTCAGTGGTAGAAGAACCTGTAGGGGGTTAAATTCAGTGAAAATGACACTGAATTTTACCTTGACCTCCAGGTGTGTTTTAGATGATCACACATTCTCTGTTGCTTGAGCGTGTTTGTATCTGTCCTGGTTTGGGCTGGGATAGAATTAACTTTCTTCTGAGTGGTTGGTACAGTGCTGTGTCTTGTTTTTAGTATGAGAATAATATTGATAGCACACTGATATTTTGGCTATTGCTAAGTAGTGCTCTAAATCAAGGGCTTTCCAATTTCCCATGCTCTGACAGAGAGCAGATGCACAAGAAGCTATGAGGAAGTGTAACCAGGAATGCTGACCTCAGTTGGCCAAAGTGACATCCCATTCCACAGAAACGTGGTGCCCAGTGTATAACCTGGGGGAGTTAGGGGAGTCCCATCACCACTGGGATGGACAGGGTGGGTGGTAAGCAATTGTGTTGTACTTAATTTGTGTCTATGGCGGTTTATTCCTCTCTCCCCCCTTTCCATTACAACTACTACTAGTAGTAGCATTAGTATTCTTATTCTTGTACCTGTTATATTTAATTTTGTTTAAATTATCAAATTGTTCTTACTTCAACGCATGAGGTTTACTTTTTCTTTCCAAATCTCCCCACTAGGATGGTGGTAGGGCAAGTGAGTTGTGGGGTACTTAGTTACCAGCTGGGGTTAAGCCACAACAATATCAAAAATATTTGCCTAAGTGTTTAACGAAGTGATCCACAAGATTGAAGAGCAAAATTTTGATGTTAAAGGTTAAATTCACTGAGAGGCTTAGGCTGAAAGAAGTCTATCTCACTGAGATCTTCAGTCCTGCATTGGGCATCAGACACAGGTCTCTTGTTCAGTGGAATGGGGAAACGTGAAAAGCTCAGAGTAGGGTTCACAGTGGTGGTCAGTGCTGGTACCTTTCCAGCCTAGGTATTCAAATGGCCATTGTCATCTCCTGGAGGTTAGGTGGTTCATGTTCAAATCCCTTTCTATCCCTATGAGAAAAGCTTTGGAGCATGGTTTGCAGCCCCTCAGTGGCTGCTTTATCTAAGAGCCTTCTGGGGTTGAAGCAGACTTACTTGTGTCTCTGGCAAGAGCATTCAGTTTTGAAAAATGAAGTTACATATTCACTGGTCAGGACAGTAAACCAGGGAAGCCTCTACAGATAACACTGACAAGACAGATGTAATTAATAAAGCATTCCAGTTGCTAAACTCCAGGATAAGCTAGGAAATGTAAAAGCTTGATTTCTTTCCACAGAATTTAGCTTTACAAATAATTCTGTGTGGTTTTGCATAAAGGGTATCTTTACTCCATGTACCTCTGGTGCTACCTGTTAAGTGTCAGGTTTGCCTGTGCAGCTCCCTGGCTTTCTGAGGAGTGTGCTACAGGTGTAGCTTATTGGCAACATAGCCATTTGGTCAGGGTGCCCCCAGAAGAGATAGAGGAGAAGTGATGGGGAAGGTCACTCCATTTATGGACTCCTGTGCAGCTCAGGGACCTCACCACCATACAGGTGTTTGAATTCAGAGCTCTTTGGAGGAGCAGGGGAGATTAAGTGTGTGCTTGTGCTGCCAGGCTGCTTCACTTGGTGTTACACTGGGATCACCTTCCCCTTCTTGTCCATGCGGAATTCATGCTGGTGGCACATGTCCTTGGCTCTGGAAGAACACCCACAAGCAGGAGCCCAGGAGGTAACCCTGCTGCAGGGGCTCCACCCAGGATGCTCACAGGTCAGACTGCACTGCTCAGTGAGAGAGAGGATCCAGGCCAGCTCACAGAACAGGTACACAAACAGCCTGCAGGTATGTTTGCACAGACCTAGGTCCCAGCTGGCTTAGGAAATGCTCACAGCACTCGGGATCAAATCCTAAATGCCTTACTGAGACTAAAGACATGTCAAATTGTTTGCTATTTTGTCTAGCCATTCAATCTTACAGGATTTTGCTCTAATTTTATTATAAAGCTATTTTCCCTATATGAATTAAAAAAAAACTTAGTTGCACATCAGAAATCCATTTCCTGTTCCCTGTGCTGTGTCAAACATTTAATCTCTGTAGCATTTGTTTCATATACTCTATTCCCTTTTTTTCACAGTGCAGTGTAGAGTTGGAGAATTCAGCAACTGGGGAAAAATCATACAGATGTCAAGAATGTAACTTCCAGTTCAGAATTATTGCTTATAATATTTTCTCTGGACTAGCTCACACCAGACTTTAGTGGCTCAGAAAATAATACTGCCCTTTTACCTGATGTGGTTAAAGCACTATTACTCAGGCCTCACACTGGAGAGAGGAATTTCAGTGCAAAGGAGATATTTTCATTGTGTGGTAGGCTAAAAGGAAAACCATCTTCTAGCGAACAGTGCTTTTCCAAAAAATCACTGAAGAGTTAGTACTAGTGTGGTGTTATCCCCTCAGGAAGATTAACACACTACACCAGCAACAAATAAATAAATCACACATGCTGTCAGGCAGAGATGGGAGAAAATGCTTCTTTTTTACTGAAACTGTTGGGCCAAGTGACCTTCTTTCAACTTGGGTTTGGGCAGAAGCCAGTCCCTGTGGAACAAATGTAGGAAAACTGTACTTGAAATGGCTTTGGGATTTTTTCTTATTTTCTTTTTGTTGGGCAGTTTTAAAATAATAGAGAAAAATCAAATCCGCTCGAATAACTGATGTATTTATTTTTCTTATATACATTTAAATATGGCACATCTGACAGTAGTTGTACAATAAACACAAAATGATAATCAAAGCTGGACAGTAGATCAAATAACTCAGTGCTGAACCTATTAGAAGCCAAATCCTGTACACTGAATTTCTGAAGAAAGTTTTACCCAGGAGCTGCATTAGCTAAGGATTCAGAGGCTAAGATTATCACGTCTCAATTTCTGAATGACTGGCTGGAGACTGTGACTCTATTTCCAATACACAGTTTCATCTTCCATAATGTAACATTGAACTGGTACTTTCCAATCTTTCTTCCATGCAGCCAGAAAATCATCAGCTGTTGATACCTCTTGGAGAGCAATTACTAATGTCCCAAAGGATTCACTTGCAGTTAGTGATTACTCTAATAAATAAATGCAGACTGGATTAATTCTTCTGCTATTAATGGGGAAGATGTTCCTGTTTACTATTGTTTTAAGTCAGTGACAGCTACTTTGCAAAGCAGTGGATTTTCAATGAATAGGGGAAGCTCAGTCAAGGAGTTTCTCTGCTTTGGGACCCATGAGAACCTCTCTTCTCCTTTGGACAGCGACAATGCCTGGAACACACTGGTTTGGCAGTTGGGCATGTTCTGGGTTGGGATGGACATCTGTCTTCACAACTGTTTGATAAAGAAGAAAAAAACGCAAAAGAGAAAAGCATTTTAATATGAAAATTCTTCACTGTCATGTTCCTCAACTTTCTTATCACTGAACACTGCAATGCTCCCTACACACTGTTTGGGAAAGTGTTGACATCCTACAACACAGGGAGACAAGAATTTGCTGCCTCACAATTTTTGTCTACAGCAACATGCCTTGCAGTGGTCCATTTGTCCAGATTCACAACTTAAGTGAAGCTTTCCTTTCTTGAGACCAGTGAAATCCTGAGGGTCAGCACTGGACAGTGCTGCCCCTGGACTCTGCAAAGTAGCTTATCTCACTTCATCATTCAGCTTTGCTTCTCCAGAAATACTGCACATGGAAGTCTGGCATTAAGGTCCTGTGTCTAGATTACAGGAATTTGTAGAAGCCACGTTCATGTAAACAAATTATTACATTGCTCTCCTTCCACCTGTATGAAACATATAAATAACCAATTCTTGCATGCTCATTTTTAGCTCTGCTGATTGTTTTAGGTATTTTTATACTTGCCAACTCTTTTGTGTTTGTCCTTGTTTTCAAAGCTGAACCCGAAGATGCAAATGTTAAGTCTTCCACAGCATCTTCCCTGTGAATGAACCTATGAAGCCACTGAGAGTGGACCCTGTTGGTGACCACTCAGTGATCTACAGCTCTGCCAAGGTACCCAGGGAAACTGGATGCTGGCTATCCTTATACAGACTTTGAGACTAAGGTACTGCATGCTCCTGGGTTTCTACATGGGACCAAAGCTGTCTGAAAAAATTGAAAAAATAACTAATCCATTAAAAAAAGGAGTTCTAAGAGGGCATTTTCTATCTGTGATTTGACGCAGAAACCTCAAAGCTAATAATATAAACAGATTATGGAAATTCGTGGAGTAAAGTAGCCCCAGAATAATTTTCCTGCTTCTCAGTGGAGTCAGAGCTGGTTGAGTAGATTTATATGTATACAAAATTGCATTAGGTTTAGAAATTTACTTGCACTGAGGACCAACTGGATAAGGAATGTGTTGTGTGCTCTGTGTGGAAATTTAAGGAGCCTTTGTCCCTAACCATCCATGAGATTGCCTTCAGCCAGTGCAGAGAACAGCTCTCACAGGATGGGTTCTGCCTACCTGCAAGATTCAGTATCTCATTGCAAAACCTAATATCAATTGTAGTACAGTTTTAATCATCATTCTCTAAAGATCAGCAAAACAAAAAGGGTAGTAAGTATTGATAGTTGATTAGCGGCCTTGTCCAAATTTTTTAAAAGTACAAGTAAACCTTAGATTCCTTTTATAGGGTAAGTATTGTAAATATAATATCTATCATTATTATTATTATTATTATTATTATTACTATTATTATTATTGTTATTATTATTATCTCCCTAACTTCAGCAAGGCATTTTATCCCAAGTGGACCTCCCAGCCAATTAAGCACTTGCACCTCTAATTCAGCTCTTGCAGTATAGACACTGAATGGCAGGGATCACTTACCTGCAGGTTTCAGCATGAAATATCTTGTGTTTTAGAGCACAGCTCTCCTGGCTCTCCCTACACAAATAGCAGCTGCAGTTCTCTTTACTTTGAAAGAAATCTGTGGGACACTTTTGTCTACAGATGCATTCACAATTTTCTTCATCAAATTCCATATGTTGCCCACACATAGCCAGCTCAGCAAGAGGAGGGAGTCCTGCAATAGCACATACATCTTTTAGCAGTTAGCTTTACATGACGAAATCCTGCTTTTGAAGAGACTCTTTATGTTCTCTATTCATTAGGACTCACACATGTACTTTCTGATAGAGTCTAGACTTCACAATTTCTGTTGCAACCTCCCATGCAGAAAAGGACTAGAGAGTACTGAGCTGATTATTTCACTTTATTCTAATACTGCTATTTCTTGTGGGTTGAACTTAGCCCAAAAACTTTTGGGGGATGTATACTGCAAGAGCTTAGTGTTGTGTTTTGGAATGTACAAATACTTACCGCATAGCAAGTTTTAAAAAGATCATCTCAAAAAGGATTTAGTCTATATCCATGACAAAAAGGCACATCCATGCAAACTACCACACCCACCACACGTGTACTTCACTACACAGTCACTGCAGGAATTTTTAAGGAGTAATGCTGTGTCTGCTAGGGGGCAAGCTGGCCTAGCTCTTCAACAAGGAGCACATTCATATTTGTCAAAGATGAAAGAAAATACTTCATTTCAGAGAAAAAGCCAAAACAGCCAAGGGAACTTGCTAATATCTTCCCTGAAAATGCACATCTGGAGTACAATATGGAGCTAATCCTAGCAAGAAGGGAACACATTTGTGAAAGCTTTATTAAAATGCAAGCAGCACATCTCCGGTTAAAGGTCTAAAGGTCGTGGCATATAAGGTGTCATTGGGAGGGTAATTTCCTGTATCTTCAGAATTAGCTCTTGGATATAACCTATGGAATGTGAAATGTAACCTGCACCTCTGCCATCTGATCCCTGATCTCAGTGGTCAGAAAAGGCTTGCACATTTCTTGAAATAAATTTTCATTATTATTTACTCAGTGCTTGAAAAACCGGTATCTCTACAGAATAAAACCGAAGGCCTATTGAAAGGGAGGAGGGAGTCTGCCCAAAATTCTTGGAAGACAAACCCTTTCCTTGGGGTGATAAAGCTTGGCATGTGTGAAGTGGTGTAGAGTGTTTCGATCTCACTTTGTTTCAACCTCAAAGACAGACTTTAAGCTATTTTGTCCCAGCCACTTGCCAAACACAATGTACTTCAGAGAATGATACTTTTTCTGAGGAAGCACTGAGTCTATGTCAATAAAGGCCATAATTCAACAAGCCACAGATTTTAATGCTCCAAGATGACTTTACAAAAGACTCTGAGTTAAGGGGGCTCTGGCTATTCTCAGTCCTTTGGACTCAGTCTGAAACACAGAGTACTAATCCTTTCTGGACTGAAAAGTCTAACTTATATCTGACTGCCTCACCTGATGGTCAGAGGATCTTATCCAGAGTAAGAAAAGATCCAACAGAAACCACTCTGCAAACTATGTCTTGCTTATTAACAGGAGATTTTAATCAGTAGACCAGTTTATGAGGTTATGTAGCTTTATTTTAGTTTGCTAGTCTAGGAATTACTCGCCAGATTGATTTATTGTTGTCTTGAACGGTTGTTTCTTTCTCTTGCTGCATGTAGGTTGAAGCACAAAGGCAAGGTTTCCTTCTCTCTCTTTCCTCTAGTCCTATGATTGTGTTATTTTGACCAATACAATTTCCTGATAAAAACAATTTTTTAAAACCTTAGACAGGATTTGGAGAAAATTTAATTTCTCTTAATATTTATTGCTAGTAATTACACAATTACCACCCAGAATATTTCCTGCAAATTTCTTTGACAAATTAAAATTTTACAGGAGAAGTAGAGGAAGAAAGGCAGTTACTATTCTTTTACAAATTTTATCCTCTTCCATTTCCTTCCACAGACCTGAAGAAGTATACATACATACTCCTGAGTATATCAGTTTGAAAGATTCATAAATAACATAAGATTATCATTAGAAGTAATCAAATATTTTGAAAGGTTGTATAATTTTTGCACTGAGTACAGATAACAAGCAGGGCCCGTTTTGTTTATCTTATTCCTTATGAATTCTTTTCTTGAGAACTAAAAATAAAAAAAAATAATAAAATTAATACCTGTCCCATGCAATGTATTCTAGGACACTTTTTTTCTACAGTTAAGAATTTTCCCTATTGTCCATCATACAATATAAGGCGCATGTGAAATAAAAATTTGTACAGAGTGTCTACTTCACAAAATCATATAAATACTCAGGTTGCTAATATAGAGAGAGTAAAGCATCCAAACAAAAAACATGAGATGGGGGAAGAACATATGTGTATTTTCAGGTGAGTTTCCACACCATAATCCAAGTCTGTCTAGGGATGTGGAATAAAAACTTTAACTCTCTAATGAAAAAAAAAGAGAAAGTGAGAAGAAGACCAGAATGAGAGATAAAGATCTTGGAGATAGTATTCAAAAGTGTCTCTGTCTCCCATTTTACCTTCTCGTCTGTTGGAGTGCTGTGTGTCTATAACACATTCACATTTGTCACTATCCCAGATCCATCCATTATGGCAAAATTTGTTGGTAAAGGGACATCTAGAAGAAAAATAAATTGAGATAGGAATTAAAAAAAAAAATAATTAGGGGCATCAAACTATCCACTTGGCAAAATGAGGTGCTGGTGTGCTGGGTCTGCCACCTGCAGCACCTGCAGCACGTGAAGGCCTGGCAGCTGTGTGCTTTACTGCTGTTAACAGAGAATGGTGTCTGGGTGGTTCTGCAGATAGGGAAGAGCTCTCTGGCTCCCAGTTACACAGGATGCAAGTTCAGCACCTATTTCAGATTACAGCCTTAGGAAAAAGCTACGGTTTTGCAGCTCCACTTTTCCACGAAACAGCTTTACCCCAGGCAGGGTGGTCTTTGTGCTGCAGTATTCATGTTGTGTAACTTTACTCAATTTTGCCTTGCTGCCAGAAGGTTCAGTTCCAGTTTAATTTGCCTGTGCTCATGAATGCACAGGGGACAAAGTCAGTGTCAGAAGGACAGATTGACTTTCAGGCCCTTTGCTCTGGGAGGGCAACTCACAAACTGAAAAAAGATGGAGGTTCTTCTGTATTTGTCAAGAAAGAGGATTCAGAGTGGCCAGCAGGATGAGGGAGGGCTGGAGTGGCTTTGCTGAAGTGACACCTCTCCCACCCCGATGTCCAACTGAAGGGCAGTGATGGGGACAAGCTGAATGCAGGGCTTGACAGAGAATTTCGAGCTGACTTCCAGTGAATCACTCAAGCTATTTGAGTTTCTAGAGTCTTTGTTAAATTTATGTAGCCTTTTCTCACCAGGAGTACTGATATTTTATGCCATATTTTGGAGTGAGATGTGAGGTCACTTTTCTCCCATCCATGAGCCCGATAGATGCAAACCAAGCCTGGATCAAAAAGTGGAAAGCCAAGATTCCCATCGATTTCTGACCCAACATGCCATTAAGTATGACAGGGGGCTTTAGCCTGAGCACAGAACTCAGTGTGCCCTGGCTAAATGATGCACAATCAGAGTTGCTGTGTCAGGCTGAAAACATCTGTGTACACATTCTCAAAAAAATAGCTGCAGTGGAGCATAGTGCCAGTATGAGCACTCTGAGTGCCTGCTCAAGAACCTAAATATCTTAGTGACCCCAGATGCTGCAGATCTGACCTACAGTTTGTTGGATTCTGATAACCACTCACTTAAAATTCACATGGTGTGGGTGAACTTTCTAACCCTGAGTGTCATTCGGAAAAGTTATTCAGAAAAATTGTTGGGATAACAGAAAGAGAGTGGACCATTATAACATGCAAATCAGGATAAAACAATTTCAACGTGTGTAGAAGTTTGCAAATGAGGGGAACTTACCCATCTTCTTCTGGGTACTGGACAGATCTTCGTATGATGGTGTACTGGTGGCGCTGGGTATTTGATGTACATTTACAGGCCGTGTGATTGGCAATCTTGATGGGCACAGGCTCAGGAACACTTGTCAAGGGAACCGAGATCTCAAAGAGCTAGATGGGGAAAATAACACTTATTTTTCTGTTTCCAATCTTCAGTTAATAATTAATTATTAATAGTTACTAATTAAATAGTAATTAATACTTACAATTTTAAATAACAATCTCATATTCTTTCCCACCATTTTTCCCACCTTTGCGCTTATCTAGAGATGGTTACCATAAATATAAATGAGCTGAAGTGCACTGAGGCTTTTGAAGAGTAAGCAATGCCCACCAAAGTGGGAACTTGCCAAAACGGGCGTCCTAGTGCTGTATTACAGCTATTAAACATCTAAAACTACTCAAAATTATTTGCAAGCAAACACAAAAATCTGTTTTGGATGCTAGGGCCAAATGAGAAAGAGGTAGGTGTTGAGAACTTTGTTCTTGGTTGTACCATCAACTGAGTCTCTACCACTTGCAGAGAGCTGCTTAACTTGTCCTTGGGTATAATCACAGTCTGCATCTTCAGGGACCTAACTTAAACCCCACATCCTTCTCAGAGAGGGAAGAAACAGGAATAAGTAGAGGAAAGTTCATTCTTCTTCAGCTGGGTTTCTGCAGGGAATCATGTTGGAAATGTCTCTCTGTTGATTATAGCAGGAGCTTTAGGAACAAAGCAGCCTGCTTTCAGTGCAACTCAGTTGTTAAGAGTGATCTCTGGATAAGCCTGTGGAGCTTGTGGTTCCTTGAGCAGCTGCATGTAGGAGCTCTTGAAGTAATCCACACTCCCTCTGCCCCTCAACCAGTTTTCTTGCCATGGAAACCAAAGCACTGGGCATGTCTTGGTGTGCCAACATGTCTTGGCTTAAAGCTGCATCCACCTGCAGGGACTGAGTATTCCTAAGCAGACTGCTGAAGCATTAAAACTTATGTGTTGTAGTGTCTAACTTTAGGTGGCATCAATATCCTCCAATTGATATTTTATACAAAGGGATACAATCCTCTCACTTAAATGGGAATATGGAAATAATTCCACTAGATGAATAAATCTGGACTGCTGGTGGTATATCCAGAAATGAAACTTAGCTGGGGATTTTTGAGGGAATGCTTATTTTGAAGGATGCTAAAGGAATGTTACACTCTGCAAAACTGCAGTTTTTCAACAAACTTATGAACTGCTGCTCAAAAAACACATACATAAATAAATACTTCTTAGCCTGACCTAGCTCCCTGAGCTGATCAGATATCTTTTGTGTGTGGCCAACAGCTCATAACAGCTTTCTCCTTCTGGTGTGGAATGAAAGCAATTAATGAGCATTGACGTAAAAAGGACAGGCCCTGATTTATTTTACTCCAGCTATATTCCAGCACAACCAGACACAGTGGAATTACATTCCAACAAACACAAAATAAATACAGAAGTGAATTGGACCTGTTCCCCATAAGGGCTTCAATTTTCTTTTTGAAACAACTGCCCTTGATCTTTATTATGATTTAAAGAAAAGCCTTTTCCAGAAGTAGAATTTTATTTATTACACCAAGTGAAATAGGAATGCACAAGATGAAGGTTCATCAAAGAGGACCAGTCTCCTACACTTCATTTGTGGGTATGAATCATAGAATCATAGAATCATAGAATCATAGAATCATAGAATCATAGAAAGACTTGGTTCAAAGGGACCTTAAAGATCAGTTCCAACCCCTTACCCCTTCCCATGGGCAGGGGGGTAACTAGTGCCACCCACTAGACCAGATTGCTGATGAAAAATGGATGGTTTCATCCACAGAGTGGATTTGAGATACTAAACTTGGAGCTCTGCTCAGTCACTCACTGGAGCAAGGTATCTCTGTGCATAACCTCTAGTGGGAGTCTAGAGAAAGAAGCTGTCTGGCTACTCTATGCTCAGTTTTTGGGACTGGTCATTAAAACTTGGGTATCGCCTGTGGCACCTATTTAGTAATTGGCTACTCGTTTATGCCTTTCTTTCCCAAAGAGGTGTGTGATTTGGGACATTCAGATCCTGAGGCATGCTAATTAAGAGTATCTGATCTCGACTGATTACTCTGTCTCCTTTTTTGGCTTGCAAGATTGCACATCCAAAATTATTAACCTGCTTTCTTGGCATGGACGATAATGTTGAAATGCAGTGGCCCAACACATCAAAATTTCCTGGGGTTAAACCTTGTATACAGAGAATTCCTAGGACACAATGCTCTCAAGGGGTTCCCAGTCCAAGTAACGATATATTAAAGAATGGTCTAACTTCTGATGATCATGAGCCTGCAGTCACTTTCTCAGGGCCTGATTTTCCATCTCTGCACATATATAAACAATTTTTAATAACGCAACATGAATGTAAAATGCTATTGCACACTCCTGTATTCGCTCCACATGGAAAAAACTAATTCTTTTATTTGTTATGATAGTCCAGACAGATCTTTCATAACAGGATCTCAGAAACCAAACATCCTCCTTCCCCTCTCTTTTTGGTGAGCCAGAGTAAAAAGAAAACAGATGAACAGCCTCATTTACCGTTTTTGACACATAAGTTGTACTTGTATTCATGCAGCTGAGACTCTCCTCATTGCAGCAGCCTCCACATCTGAACACGTTCACACAGGGAGGCTTGAAAAATTTGTTGGTTGTTGTACCCAGCTCTTTGGCAACTTCCACACAGGTTTCCCTTGGCACACACTGAGTTTTTTGCCATTCTTCATCTATGACTGGAGAAAACACCATTTTTATGAACAATCATGGCAAAGTTAAACCTTTTGATTAGTGAAGCAGAAACATTATATAAATAAAAATGAAGTGCTGGCAGGCCATTTGCACTTACTTGGATCAATTCGCACGTATTTGTATCAATCTAATGACCAGAGGGAGTCTGAGTGCAAAATTATCCCAGTAGCATACACAGCTGCTCTGGCAGAGTGGTTGTTGTATTTATCTGCCTTTTAGTTTTCAATGCAAATGAAAAAAATCTGTTCATTCCAGCAGATCAGGTAGAGCTGCATTGATTTCCCTTAGCTGAGTGTCCCCAGCTCCACAGTGTCTATCTGACAAAGCTGCCCCACACCCTGTTCCCCTTTGCTCCAGGGTAGCCTTCCTTATTGTCATTCTATCCTCTCTCTGAGTGTTCCCCACCACGGACTCAGCAGAGCCTGGCCTTAGTGCAAAAGCTCATTAATGATTACCAGATTCTGGTCAGAGGGTATGAGTACTCCTGGTGGATGTCATCCAGAGAGCACCATTTCCAAAATGCCCAATGAAATCCAAGACAAACAGTCTCACACCTCAGTACCACCAGGGGGTTCAAGGCTGAATAACAGGAATATGAATTCAAGCCTGAGTCATCTATTCAAAACACCATGGCATCTTTCAAATTCTGAATTGCTGTAGAATAGTAGACTAGGCTTGACTGATTTGTCAAATTCTGACTGTGAGGAGGAATAATGCATTAACTGCCTGAACCAGACATAGAAAACTGTGACATTTACGTAATAACATAATACAGTCTTGAGTTTTGTCAATAGGTGGCTCTTCTTTTTTTGCTTTTTGCTTACTTGGTTCAAGTTATGGAATTGCTCATGAGTTATCAATGCTTATGCTTTAAGTTCTTTTTTAAATGATGAAAAACATTTTTCCTCTTTATCCCCTACATCAGGCTTATGAAAGATGAAAAGCAATTCTTATACTATTAGAAAAATGCTCTCTCTTCCAGTGCAGTACATCTCCCTACTACTGTAAAAACAGTGCCTACAGTGCCTTACAGTGAAGTTCTGAGAAAAAATAAATTCTGGAATAATTTAACCTACATGCTGTACCAAAAAACCTTATTTTTGATGTTTGAATTGTGAAGAAAAGGCATAAATTAAGAGAAGAATAATCATTAAAAATGATACTATTTTCTAGAGTAATGTTAGTTCTATCAAAACACCAATCTAATCCTACCATTAAAATAGAATATAAAGTGTTTGCCAAAATCATTAAGGTATGCACATGTAATCACTTTGTATGTCACTTCAATGAGCATAAGCAGCGATGACCTTTCCAGCTACACACATCCTCACTTTATTAAGCACTTCTTTAGCAGAAGGGCTGTTACAGGAACTGGCTGCCAAGGAAGTGGGTGTCACATCTTGATCAGAAGCCCCATGGTCACCCTGGTCATTTCTGTGACCAAGCACAGAGCAGTTTCTGAGAAATTTATCTGTGATACAATCTCCAGTTTGAGAATGCTTAGTGTCTGAGCAGCTCAGGGAAGACTGTGGTTAGTTGAAATGACACAAACTTTCACTTAATTCACTGTAAAAGCTTTAGAAAGGAGGAACAAAGTCCTGAATTTTCTCCAGTGGAGTTTGGAGTACTGTGGAAGATACTCTAATGAAACAATAGTAAGTCTTGACCCAGCCTTCTCATCAAAACATTTTATTAAAACAAAACAGATTCCCTTGGCAGAAAGGTCACTGTTTAATGACTGAAAAGGGTGTGGGAAAGAAATACATGTTTATGGGCTTGTGGTTTTTTAAAAGGAGCTTTATTACCTTGAACATATGAATATAGTGAAACAAAAGAACTTTCCGTCCTGAGATAATTCCATTTTGAAGGAAAGAATGGAGAAGATGGCCCGATGGGCTTTTTTTACCTTGAATTTCAGCACCTTGACTTTTAATAAGAAAGTTGACATCTCTTGGTCTCAAGTTAGACTTTCAAAGGGAAAATAGGAAACAATCTAATAGCTGTTCCCAGCAGACAACTGTATCTATATGACCATAGTAAAATAGAACCACAGAACAATTTAGTTTAGAAGGGATCTTAAAGATCACCTGATTCCAACCCCACTGCTGTGGGCAGGAACACCTTCCTCTAGACCAGGATGCTTGCTATTCCATCCAGGCAGGCCTTGAGCACTTCCAGGGATGGGTCATCCACAGCTTCTCTGGGAAACCTGTTCCAGTGTCTTCCTAATATCTAATCTGAACTTACCCTCTTTTAGCTTCACTACACACCCTTGGGAAAAGTCCCTCTCCAACTCTCATGCAGCTCCCTCTTAGGTACTGGAAGGCTGCAATTAGGTCTCCATGGTGCATCCTCTTTTCCAGGCTGAACAGTCCCAACTCTCTTGGCTGGACTTCATAGGAGGCGTGCTCCAGCCCTGTGACCATCTCAAATTACTCACAGCACACTAAATGACCTAGTGACCAAATTATCTGAACATTATTTACGTTATAAATATTGAGTTACATTATTCTGCCACTGAAAAATACCCAGTGTTCCCTGCCTCAGTAACATGCAATAATGTCACCTTTTTTCATGCTGTTCTGACAAAAGGGATGTTTTAGTTTTGCAAAGATGTTGGTATTCACTCTATGAGCAACAATGAGTAGAGGATTACAGCACTTGACTCTGGGTACTCCTAATAAATCTATAGATTTTAAATGCTTCTGAGTAGAATTATAAGGTTATGTTAGGAAAAATATTTATCACTATTAAAAGATATCTTAATTGTTCTTCATGTGCAAATTTGTTTTAACTTTTTTTCTGTTCAAAAATTCTGTGGAAAGTGTAAACCCATGCCTGTTATATGAAAACCCTCTTCAGACAGGCACTTATATACACATTTCTGTGTTGTGGCTCAGAGAAGCAATTTAAGGCCTTTGCTCAGACATAATTTAGCTGAGTAATGGTGTGTGAATGTGGCTGGGGTTGTTGTAAAAGTGGTATTGGAACAGGATCAGCAATATCTGATTTCCCAAAAGGAATGTGGTATGATAATATCACATCAGGATAAAGACAACAAAGACATTATCTCAGTCTGTCCTTCATTAGGCTGTAGTTTAGCTTTGCTGTAGGATGTCCATTTGCTGGAACAAAATAGAGTAACTGATCCTTTGTTTTACATCCATGAATATGTAATGCCTCTTGAGCATCACAGCTACAAGGAACAATATTCATACTTGTTCCAGAGGAGGGAGTAGGTTGTGTTCTCCACTTTTAGTTGCTGGTGGGTTGCCTCAAGGTCTACTTTGCTCTGGAGAAACTTCCTTAAACAGATCAAGATTAGGACAACACCTTCTTTCTCTCAATTCCCACACAGACACTGCTGCTGCTGCAGTGCCTTGTATCAGAGCACACCTAATAAAAAAGGGATTTCTATGCCTGCAGTAAAAGTTGTTCATTTCTTCCTGCAAGCAAGTTCTGAGACATACCACAATGCTGCTGTCCAGCCCCTCAGCCAGTCATTCTGACATGGTTTTTGTACGTTGACTTCTCTTTCTTTTGTGTACTGATGCATCCCTGAGCAGTGCATCTTCCCTTTGGAGAGTACGCAGAGAAAATAAGCCTGATTTGGCCACAAAACAGGGAGGTGTACTCAGGCTGTTGTCTGACACTTTTTCATACAAAGTCATTTTCCAGTAATGCCCTGTTGTTTCCAGTATGGTTCTATTCTAGGAAATCCCTTGCTTCACAGTTTACTGCACAAGAATCCGGGAGGGGTCTTGAAGCTGAGATCAGACTTGGCCACAAACCTGCACCTACCTTTCAGTGTGTCAATATCATAGAAAGCAGCAGCAAATCTGGTAGAGCGATGTGAAGCAGAGCGGGAGTCTAAGTTGGCCAGGCTCTTGAGTTTTAGCCTGCACTTCCACAGCTTCCAGTCCTCAGAGTGAGTGATGTGAAGCAGCTCTTCCAGGCTGGATGCTCTCCGAATCTGCTGTTCTGACCGCTCCAATGCTGACAGAGAAGTCCTCTGGAAGGAAAGGGGGAAGTCAGAAAGCCAGTACTTTACAGCCTGTCCTCAGTGCAGCACATGGAGCACTTGCACCAAAAGGCAGCACATTGCTGAGGACATCTGAGTGTACCTGGGAAAACAGCAGCACACAGAGATGTCCCAGGCTTTGAGAGTTCCCAGCACCAGAATTATCTTCAGGATTTGTGCCCACATTGATTGGGAAGGGGAGACACTTCTTCACCCTCTTCATCATAGCCCTCAGAACTGTTTGACAAATCCAGACTTTACTGTGTCCCTAGTCTCCAGGGAACCTGGTAGACATTGATCACATCACTGCTGTGCCTGAGCTGGCCAGTCATGCCAGAGTGAATCCCAGGTCACCCTGCAGATAACCTGACTCAGCCCAGCTGGTGAGCCTAGCCCATGTGCCTCTGCAACAAGGCACATTGGGTGCCAGAATCTGGATCCAGCCAAGAGACACCACTGCAGGGTCTGCTGGTACAGCTGGAAGCTGCACTAAGTACGAGGGCCCGTCCATATGGCAGGCAAGCACATCATTCAACATGCTGCAAAGGGCAGGATGCATCTGCCATCTCCTACTGTGACTACACTTGGGTCATGCCCATGTCCAGCCTCAAAGCTGTGGCTGGGCAGCAGCATTAGCAGTCATTGCATTTTCCACCTGTGTAATGTTTATGAGCACTCTGCTTCCATTGGAGAAAACGCTCTACAAAGACCTGTACCATGAGTTTGAAGCTAATATTCACTTTAAAAATAGCTGATTAATACTTAATATTGCATAGCATCCCATGACAATACTGCTTTCTTTGGCTGCTGCTTTCTGACATCTGTGTTTGTGCCTTTATCAAGGCACTGAATATTTATTTCCACTGACTCACCAGATCTGCTGAAAACATTGTCTCCAACACAAGTAAGAGGTTATCTTTGTAAATGTCTGTGTTGCACTGGGCTGGTGCTCTCTCAGCTGTTCTCTCTGGTCATACAGTGAACTGTATTTTTTGACTTGCAAACAAAGGGCTGCAGTGCCAGCTGTCATAAATAAAATTCCAGCTCTTTACAGCAAAGCTGTAGTGCAAGAGGCTGTCGATGAGGTGTGTGGCAGACAGCAGTATGAGCCAGTAGCAGGTGAGTGCTCTGTATAGGGCTGGGGAAGGGGTGAGGGAAAAGGCCACCTATAACAGGAAGATTTTTAGATGAGGTCTGAAATCCAAGCACTGAGTGCATCTGTTACTTGTTATAAAGACATCTGTGGCATTTATTTTGCAACAATACAGATGTTAGGCTGTACACATGGGTCAAGTTAATTTTTGCGTATTACCTTCCACTAAAAATTCCTTAAGTAGTTAACTCAGAAAAAAGCTGTTTGCTCTCCTTTTATGCCCATACAGAACATTGTATTGTGCTCTAGCAAGTTGCCATATTTCATTACAGAAAGGGCTGCTTCATAGGTGAATGATTTCTCATGCATTTCATATATGGTAAAAACTGGAAACTCCATCTCAATACTTATGGACAAGTAGCTCAGAAGGAATGTGAATACTTAGCACCATTAGCTGAATTTCTAGACAGTTTTACAAACAAGACACCCAGAATTTTGCTGATCCAGGAAAGCTGAAATTCAACTTGAGGTCAATGTGTCAAGACTCGTTTGTTCAAAGGACCACAGCATGTGTTCACTCCCATTCAAAAACTGTGTCCTTGGTCTTGCAAAACATGCAAGTGTAGGACTAGCACTGGCATGGTAATGGGACCAAAGATATCAAAACTGAGTTCTATTAATCACTGACTTTTATTCTGTCTCTTTGCGGTACAAAATACCTTCTAACTGAATCAGCATCCAAGATTTTTAAACTGGACTGAATTTACAGAGAACCTGTAAAATGAGAAGATAGCATTCTGGAACTCAGAAGATACATCCCTGCACTTCTTGTAAGAGTCAGCAGTTTGGGTTGACTAACTTCTCAGTTTCCTTACTCCTATATAATGAAGTTTTATTAGTCATAGAATCATAGAATTGTTAAGGTTGGAAAAGACTTCTAAGATCATCAAGTCCAACCATCAACCCAACACCACCACTGTGTTCACCACTAAACCAAGCCCTAAATATTATATGAGCAAAATTAGGTTTAAACCGAAGATGAAAGAGTAGAGAAATAGTAGCAATGTCTCATCATGGTAAGCAAAGATCACAGATTTTATCTAAGCAAGAATTTTTACTGTTTTAAGGACCTTTTAATTTTTAAAGGTATACAAATTCCATAATGTGGACACAATACACTGAAATTAACAAACTTTATGCTGTCACAAGTACTATTGTGTAGAGGGGTCATTGGTAGAGGCCATTTCTATACCAAAAATGCATCTCCAATAGGATTTGAATTCTGGCAATTAAAAAATAAAACATTTCTGATGTTGATCCTTAATAGTGGTACCAACAAAACCTGCCTATGTATTCAGGTTGTTTCTTCTCTTACTGCTTTTCATATTTTGGGAATTGGAGGGTATGGTCAAAGGAAATGGAAGGAGCAGTGCTCATTGTAGAATCTTCATCAGAAATGTATCTTAATTCACCTAGCCATGATCATCCAAAACTCACACGGAGTTAGCACTTCTCTGTCAGATCTGACTCTGCTCAACATTGCCTAAGCCATTCAACCCCAAAGGGAATCTGTTGCCCCTTCTCTCATTATGTTTCCTAACACCTATCCAAGCTCTGCAGCTTGGTGGGATTGCCTGTTGCCTACCATAATAACACAAGAATAATTGTACTCCTGCTTCTTATACTTGACTTCTTTCTAGATGGAACAGGTTTCACAGCTGACTTTTTAACTTCTTCACAGGATTCTCTATTCAGTAGAGAACTTCCTGGTGCCCCTTCCCAAACCAGCAGTGAGATGAAGTACGGTCATTTCCTCTGAGCATTGCTGACACTAGGCAAGATGGTGAGCTGAAGGCACTGGTGTTGTTTAAGGGAGGTCTGAATCTCAAGTAGTTACAGCATTTTACAGTGTGAACAACTATTTTGTTTTTGAGCTGGTTGCCCTGAGCTCCTTCTGTAGCAAAGACAGAGAAATATAGACCCTTTTAGAGCATGATTCATTTGAAATCACACTAAAAATCTTTTTGCTGGGTGACAAGACCAGGCTCACCAGATCACAAGAGGTATCAGTATGGTACATCTTTGGTCAGACATATCTCAACACAGCTATCTGGGGTATAAAACATCTGAAGAGGAGAATTGAATTTTGTTCCAGTCTTGCTAAGTGTCAAAACAGGAACAGTGAAAAGCCCCTTATACATTTCTTTTGATTTGTTTGAGACTACTACAATGTTCTTATCTAAAACATTGTTCTAAATGCTTGCTAGAGCACACAGCAGACAGTTAGGCAAACAGAAGGAAATCCTCACCATAATACACTTTGACCATAGAGGTGGATGCCCAAAACTTAAGAGCATTCATAACTTAAAAGCTTAAAAAAGTGTAGAAGGTGCATCAGCTCCATCAGCAGGACAAAGCCCTACAGCCTGAACTGCTTCTGCTGGCAATCTTCTTCCTACAGCACAGCTGCACCAAATAGAGCACTGTCATGAAATCTTTCCAAAACATTCATTTCTGCTCATACTATTTTGAAAAGGATAGCACCAAATAAAAACACAGAACCTCTTCCGGTCTCAGATAACACCATGGATGAAATGCCATAGGGCACCACACAGGTCTGGAGACTACTTTCATAAGCTCTGTTTAGATATAGGCATACTCTGGCTGACTGAAAAACCTACTTAGAAGAGTGCAGCTTTGGAGAAAAATGTGAAGAAATCTTTCAAAATGTGAAACTGGAGGAGGGTGTTAAATTCAACAGAGTCCCAGACTTTCCTGTCATGTGATTTAGGACTTTATGCCCTCTCACCTTGATAGCAAGTGGAAAGCAGTTAAAACTAGCATTTGAACAGGAGGGGAGATCTTCACTCAGCCACAGAGCAGAGAAAGGATAGATAGATGTCAGACTGACATTCCACTGACATTTCTGGGAGATCCAGCTCCTCACAAAAAGCAAAAGAGGAACAGAACAAATGACTGTCTGCTTCCCCTGACTGTAGCAATCTGCACATGCTGTTTCCCACTTCTCAGATAGCCCTACCTCCTTTTTGCAGTCTTTCTCTGATAACTACGTTCCTTCCTTCAAGGTTCACCTCACATCCTGCACTTTGTTCTCAACATCTTGAACTGCTTGGATCCCACTGTGCTTGTATGTTGTTTATTTTCACTTCTTTCTCCATATTTTGCTAGGTGGGAGTCTAGTGAAGCCTATCTCAGGCTGAGCTGCTCAGCCTCCTGGTCCAGAGGAGCATTGATTTTTTTTTTTTTTCCCTTCCATGCCCTCATCCAAATTTCCTTTACATTGACACAGCATTTAGTAGTCAGCTGAGGTGAGCTGTCACCACTAGTGGAAGTTGTTGGTTGTAGTGGTTACAACCAAGACATGGAGCAGAACTTCACTGCACTTGGCCTGGTACATGTAGGGAGCAAAATCATGAACTCTGGCCCCAGAAGGCTTAAAATATGTGTTAAGACTTGAGAGGAAAACAAATTAGACAAGGAGCCATTGGGAAAGGGCGATGGCAATGTCATTTGCATGCTCCCAAAATGAAAAAAATTACTTGTGGAGCCATATCACTGCAAAGATCAAATGTCCTAAATTTTCAGTACCCATCAATGTACACCCCATAGTCCACCAAAGACATAATGCTATTTAATCCCTGTGAGAAATGTTGGAGTAGAATTTATCGATAACAGATACCAAAGTAGCAGGTTTAAGTAGTTCATTCTTATCTCCTCAGCTTGCTGCTACTCTTAATGTCATTTTTCTAAGTACCTTATCTAAAAATGGATCCCATATCCTGAGATAAAAACCAGATTCTTAATTAACTGAAGTTGCATGTTTTTCGAAACACTGACCTCTCATATGTTTCAAAATTATTCTTCAATTCAAAGAGGAGTATCTGTTTTCCTCTATTTTGGCTATGAACAATCATCAGGAAATGATAACGCAAGTTAGCATTGTGATATTTGGATAATTACAACTCTCCTCTTTCCAAAAGAAATGATAATGGGCTATCTATCTTCCTAGTAATCTTAGATGCCAGAAAAACCCTAAAAGTAGTCAGCATTGGAAAGGAACAAGAGAAAAAGCAGTGATACATTCAGTGGCCTTTCCCACCTTGGACACTGACTAAAATCACTGAGTTCATTTAATAATAACTGAGTTCATTTCCCCACTGACTTATGTTAGTCCAATGTTTAGCTTATGCATCGTGTCATGCAGATGCACAGTCCCACAGACAGCCTGCACTGTTCTAAGTAGGCTCTTTCTTGAGTATTAGTATTGACCATATCCTATCAGGGGCTGGAGCTCTGCAGTTTGTACCTTTTCTCCATCCTTGACAAACTCCTAGGTTTCCTGCTTAGGAAAAAAAAAAAAAATATCAAAATTATGTCTAAGAAAGCCAGCAGACCTCAACTTTACAGAGCTCCTTTTTTTCTTTCTTGGCATGTGCTGCTCTTTTCTTTTTTTAATGTTGTGTTTCAAGACTTCCTGGAGGCATTTTGAACAACAAAGATGTGGAGTACAACAGTTAAAAAAAAAGGCCTGCTAAGGTCCTAAATTTATTTGAGGACCTATACCATAAAAACATGTGAGGTTGTATTTAAGAAAACAGATGCACGAATGATCTGCATCGATGCAGAGTAATAATATTTTGTGTGAGAAGGCAAAAAAAAATTGATTGAAATCTATATTTTGCTCAATCTGCCTGCATTTCACTCTGTACTCAAGCATGCTTACAGACCCAGGAAATATACATATAATTACTTTCCTTAAGCCCCAGCCTCACAGTCTTTCTCTACAGTAGGACATAAACCTATGCTTAAAGCTAAACACATGTAAGAATTCTTCTGATAAGGAATGTTTTTCTGAATTAGGGTCACAGACACTATCATGGCAAGTGCTGCATAAATACCAATGGAAATTTTCAACATTACCACTGTGTCTGGGGCCAGGACAAATGATTAAGGGACCTCTTGATAACCTTGCACTGTTTAATCATCCATCCTCTCAGCAGCTAAGCAATGGAAAGAAGGTAACAGATTTATCTTGCCAGGGAAAGCAGATTGTAGCTGCATAGCACAGTGGTGATTCTCTTAATGCCATTGTATCACAAATTTGGCTGCAGGCTTAAGATAAGGTCAGACTAAAGCTTTCAAAATTAACCAGTCTGGGGGGTAGAAGTTTTGTCTCAAAATGAGGGCACCTGAACACAAAGGTTCACATGGACAACACACAAGGACATTTTGAACCTTTATGCCAGCATTGTGTGCTTTACACAGCTATAACTACATTCAGTTCAAGAGAAGTTAGGTAGAAGACAAAGACTTGATGCAACCAGAAGGTGAATTCCCCCTGTTCCAGTGCTGCCTGAAGGCTTATCTCAAAACCAGATTCAAACCAGTTTAAATACTAGGTAGATGATTCATCACCACAAGAAAATACCGAGGAATTTTGCTTCTATGTATGCTACACCTGAAAACAGCCTCCTTTTCTCTTCCATGATTCTCTTCCTAGTCTGATTCTATGATTCTATTCACCTGAATGGATATGAACTATTTATCTGAGAGTCCTCTCATAGATAATGGAGAAAAAATAGGGCCACTGGGTGAACATTCACCCTATTCTAAAGCCTGTTTAATTAACTGCACCTCCAAAATGCCTCTTCCTCTCTACTGATGCTGAAGGATGAATTGAGAGATTACAAGCTTAGCTGTAGGGAGGGGACCTGAATCCCACTCAGCTAAGAGCAGTCAAATGAGATTAAATAACCTCTCCTAATCGTAAGCACAAGCAATTTATGAGGTACACAAATATAACCATCCAGGAATTGCAACTGCACCAGGGTCAGAAGGACCTGGGACTGGCTTAAGACCAGCACTGGCAGAGGAAAGCACTCCATTCCCTGCCTCAAAGCCATGGTGGAGTTGCTCAGCCATGCTGTGGCTCACTGCACACAGACTTTGAGCTGATGTGGCCAAGGAACTGCAAGGGAGTTCCTGTGGAAAAGTTTGGTTCTCTCGTGGCAGGAAAATGAAGCAGCTCCTGCCATTATGATGCCAACACAAAGAACTGCATTTTCCTGGTAAGGATAACAAGCTTGTGTGGAGGTTTTGCAGTAAGAAGAACTCTTTTGAGGGTTTTCATCATCAGTAGTATTTTTAGCATTATTGTGTCCCCTATGAGTTTGGAGTCGGGTACAAACACCAAATGAGGAGATGATACCTAACCTGGTGTCTATAGCCAAAGCAAAAGATACCAGAAAAGAGAGGAAGGCATTCATTCAAAGGGATTATCAAGGAAACACAGATTTGTTCAGGGTGACAGGCTATGATTTTGAGGTAGCAGGGGCTCAACCATTGCCAAATTTTATAATAAAAAATATTGTCTGTAATACAGTATCTTGTATCCTTGGGGTGTTGCATAACAGGTAATAAAATAGTGAAAGAGTCTTCTGCAACTTGAAAACATGAGGCTTGGAGGAGTGACTTACTTCCCTATCAACAAGCAACTGCATCACCCCATAAATATCTATCATGAGGCATCTAACTCTGCCACATGTCTGACATATATTAGCATGCAGAAATTTTATCATTACATTGTATTTCATTTCTGAGGAGAGAAATAGCATTTACTTTTCAACAGCTCCAGAAAAATCATAATTTTGATTCTCTGTCAGCTATGAACTTCTGATATATGATGTTGTATCCCTGACTATATTTGTTCTGGAAGCATCATTGTACATTATTAGTGCACAAATAAGCTATTTTTAGTTTCAGTGAACATGGCCACAGGGAAACAAAACAATTAGATATTTTGACTTCCTACTAAAATTGTTCTCTGAAACATGATGGGCTTGTCATGAGATTTTAAAGTGGCTATTACAGTCTTTGTCACCTCAGAAGCATGGATGAAGTTTCAGGCACATGCAGTACTTCACTCCACCTTCAAAATGTTGTAAACAAATATTCAAATCTCTTCTAAAAATGTTTTGTCTCACTCAGTTCACTGCCTTGTCCAGCCTGAACATTTATTTGATCATCACAGTCACAGCATTAATAACCTGAAGGGGCATTCTGTTTATAGTGGGGACAAGTTTAGACCCTGTGAGACAAATTTCCAGCTGTCACTTTTTAAAAAGGGTGTTTTTTTCCAGTGAGAGAGCTGTATTGAAAGCATACAGCAATGTTGTCTGAGTATATAGCAAAATATGCAAAGGGATGGAACTTCTTCCCTGAAGAAGCTCAAGGACTGAAGAGCAGGCACAGGAAAATTTTACTTCCCTCACCCACAGTCTGTGCTAAACCTCTCTGCAGTCTGCCTTGAAAGCTGGAGAATGCTGGGCTTGGCTCTGCATCCTCTCAGGAAAGGGTGACTGTGTGATCACAGCACTCCATCCTCTAGTCCTGTGTGCCATGGCTGCTGAAAAAGAAACTGCATGGAGCCCTGCCCTGTAGGAATAGCAGTGTGGAGATGCCAGAGCACAGAAAGGACTGATGGATATGTTACTTGTGGGTTTGGGAGGAACTAAAAATGTTCAAACTAATAGTTTACCCAGGTGGTGTATGAGGTGGCAGAGGGCTGACAGGGAGACATTGACCTGAGACTGTCACATTTCTCCCTGATACATTTGTGATGTTTGAGGGGCTCTTTTGCTGAAAGCTTGTCAGTACATCACCTGACTGAGACACAAAACCAGAGGAAGAGGCAGCTCTAGACTGCTCCACCTCATATTCAATGTGATAAAAAGATTCCTCCACACACTCCTTCTTGAGAGTCTGTCTTCTTGGTGTCCAGTTTAACTTCCACTGAAGGAAACCTAATTAACTGCTTTCTAAAATTTGTGGTCAAGGTGGTGATAAAACAAAACAGCTTATACTTTAGCTGAAGATGATACGTTTTCACAAGTAAATCAGATTAACTTCTCTGGGGCTTCAGGAGAACAGCTGTTTTTTATTTTGAATGGCCTTTTAAATTAGAATAGATCTTTTGTGGTACTAGAGCAAACAAATCAGACTTCTTGCACTTTGGTAGCATGCTTACATTATAAAAATCCTTGGAATGAGACATTTTGGTTGCTGTATTCTCTCTTGAATAAACCTTTTGGTTTATTTTATTATTTTATTTATTATTTATTATTTATTTATTTTATTATTTTGGTTTTATTTTATTTTTATTTTTTATTTATTGAAAGCAAATAACTGAAAACTTCAGAATTGGACATGGTTTTGTGGAAGCATGAATCCAGAATATTTCATATAATTTTTCATGTCCAAAGCAGACACTGATAATATTTTATCAAAATACCTCTCAGAACTATATGCTTTTAGCCAGTTAGGTCTTTAAACCAAAATGAGGCAGGTTTTTTTCAGCCAGCAAACATTTTGAGTATCAGCTACAATTCTCATTAAACAGATGTTTCTTCCCACAGCCAGGTGTTTTGGCTCTCATGGGAAACATCCTCCAATTGTGATTTTGAAGATAACAACATCCATTGTGCATCAGTTTGCTGGCGGTAATGGAAAAGATGGAGTAGCAGATGAAAGAAAAGAGTTGGTCTGCTAAGGTATGGATTTTCTTCTTGTTCAAGCCTAGTCAATTACATTGAGAGTTTACCTTTAGGTCCCTGCTACAGTGATCAGAAAAAGTACATTCATTTGGTAAGTGAAAAAACACAGGTGATTTGTTATAAATGTCCAGTGTTATAACTCACTGATATATCCTAAATTCTACTGATAACTTTGGGAGTCTTACAGTACATTTACCAAGCTTCTGCTAATTGCTTGTTCATATGGTCTTGCATTGCTGCAATGTGTTGAGGCAGATGTGCTGCTCAATACCGAGAGCAGATAGAACATTATCACTTCACTGTACACCAGGTTAGGTGCTGGCCCAGCACAATGACAGGGTGTACTCACCAAAAATAACATATTAAATGTGTTTACATGAGCGTGTCCAGGCTGTAGTCACTCTCTCTTGATATTTGTCCATTCTTTGGAAATCACTGGGGTTTGGAGAGTGAGTTTGGAACGGCTCAGTAGCAGAGACCTGCATGAAATCAGATGACTATGTATTCTTTTAATATTTGAAAATATTTTTTACTGTGATGAAGGGTCCTTCAGTTAGTGCTTTCTTTGGTTTTTGGGTTTTCCCCAAGACACTTTAATAAATGTTTTGGAAGTATGACTAGCCAGTCGGACAGCTGGGTTTCAAAATGTCACTCACAAAGCAAAGCCATTGCCAACACTGAATGAACTTATGTTACCCCAATCACATGCACACATTTTCCTGGAATTGTAGTTTTTCTTGAGTAATATTTCCCTAGCAATTCAGAAAAGTATCCTAACATGGTTTGAGTCACGCTGCTAACTAAAGTGAAAAGTTTTGCCTGTCTTTGTGGCACATTCTCTGTGTGCAAAGCGACATACGACGCAGTAACATGATGCAACTTTTTGCAATTCGACGTGACTCAGATAGAATTCCCTCCCCAGCTGCACTCAACAGTGACCGCCCTGCAGTCGGTGACCGTGAATTGTCAAACCCAGCAGAGCCTGCTTCCCATGAAATCATGGCTCTGGCAAACCCATCCTGACATCCCGGGAGCGAGGATGGCGGCCGCCCCTTTCCCAGCCCGTTCATGTGGTGCCCACATGGCACTGCCAAATCCCTCCAGTCCAGCTCCACCACGTTTGTGCTCAGCACGACTTTGTGGAAGCAGAAGGACCCTAGATGGCGTCCTACCACCAGCTGAGTGGTCCCACACCTTAAATCACATTTGGGCACAAAATATTAAAAAAAAAAAAAAAAATACGCAGCTGTCCTTCACAAAGGAAGGAAGATGAAGTTTTCTTAATGCAAGAAAGCTAAAATAGCTTGTGCAATTGTTCATTGGTACAGAAGCCCATATATCACCAGGATGTTAAAAAATATATTCAGCTTGATATTCCCATGGGCAAAGGGGGTCTGTGCAGCTGTAGTGGGGACACTCAGCATTTTTTTTTTCATTCCTCAAATGCCAGCAAGATGTATGATGATTTGCAAAGCGTGCTGGGGAGGAAGGAAGCAGGTGGAGAAGTAGATAAGGGAATTGCCCATAGTGAGAGGAATAAGAAATTTCTCACAAATAGTGTTTCTGAAGGAAAGTTACCATATCAGATTTACTTCCCTGCAGCAGCATAGCTCAGGTCATTTTTCCCCCTCAGCAATATGGTCTCAAAGCCAACTCCAAGAAAGGGCAAAGGCCAGTTTTGTAACTAGACTTACTTGCTCTTAGAGAAAGGCCTAAAAGAATCACAGATCCCACTGTGTGATAACTATAAAAAGTATTGTACAAGGGGGTTTTTTTGTTTGTTTGTTTGTTTGTTTTTGTGGGAATAATAGTAAATGAATTATCACCTACAACTGTACCTTATTTATTTTTCCCAAATACCAGAGTGGTGTCCACTGGAGATAAGAAACAAGTAAACCTTCTTTGGAATAGCGGCAGTGTTGATCAAAACAAAAACTGCAAACATCATGGCAGAGGTCCCACAAGCCAGAGTTTGCATCAGTTTTTTCCTGCTTTCAGGCAGATCTTTTCTCTGCTTTCCTCCTGTGGGAGCCTACATTTACACCAATGCCTGTGGGGAGAAAGCACCAGCAGGCTGCAGGAAACAGAAACAAGCAACAGTTGCTGAGCCTGACCTGATGGCTTGTTTTGGTTGCTTTCAAACCACTAATTAACAAAACGATGGCCCACTGCCCTCTGAACCTGCCTTCTTGCCTTTCCTTGGTTTCACAGACTTTCACATGAGTACAACTGATGGCAAAATGTAATTAGTGCTTAATTTCAAATAATCCGATAATTGGATTTCTCAAATGCTGCATCTGATTAATCTACACAGTCTGGTGTATTTTTCCAAGCTCTGCTCTATCCTCAGACATTAAAATCCTAGCTGAGATGGACTGGACTGGATCAGCAGCTGGGAGGCTTTTTTTTTTTTTTTTTTGCTATTTCTCATGAGTGAGAACTGTTCTTGATAAAGTAGCAGGGTGTTGGTAGTTGCCTGTCCAAATTGATAAGAGCCAAGGACTGATGCTGTGTGGCATGATAAAAATACAGAATTGTTCTACTTGCCTTCAGTGCACCTTGTCAAGACATTAGCAGATAAGTCAGAACAAATTGTCTTTCCTCACAAGTTCCCTGATAGCTTCTGTCTTCTGAAGGAAAAACACAACCATTTCTGCAGGAATGCTCTAAGTATATTTTCACACATTTTTGGCTCGTTGTGCCTACCAGAGACGGTAATCACAGAGAATCAAAAACAGCAGACAAAACTGGGAGAATGAAATATTTCTGAAACCACAATCTCATAATATTTGTTTAGAAGTGTTTCCTAACTTTGAAAGGAAGCTGGACTTGAGGATAAAAACCTAGTTTTAACAGAGAAATTGTTCCCAAGGACACTTCAAGTTGCTTTTTCTAGCAGTTGAGCACTTTGCTGGAATTTCAGGACTTGCCTTTGAGGAAGAGAGATCCCATGACACAGATTTGTTAGAATCTAACTTTTCTAGAAACTGAGCAACATTTGCAAGCAGATTTTAGAAAGGTGTGTAGATCTATCTGACAAACAGCGTCTGTTATAATTCCAGAGACAAAATCTTACAGCCAGCTGTGCTGCTCAGGATTCCTCACAGAGCTCTGTTTCAGCTGTACAGACAGACAGACTGCAGCTGCCTCTCGGAAAGGAGATGTAAAGAGCTTCCTGATTTCTTCCACCCATGGTGTGATGGCTCTCCAGTATTTCCATGCCTTCCCAAGGGCAAGGCCTTTTCCACTTAGGTGGTCCGGGGCCTCAGGAGGATGGGGAGGTGCTGCTTCACTCTCACCAATAGACAAGGACTATGTACCAGCTGTGTTTGGAAAGTGGCTTCCCGCACAGTGACAGGAGGAGATTAAGAAAATCTGTTTGAGCAAGAACGATCACTCAAGGCTTTAACCATGTTTAGTGCAGAAGTAAAAAAGATGTTGCTGTGGAAAAGGAGTGCATGTAAAAGACAGCAGCTATGTTTACCTCCCAGTTAAGCCCACCTAACACCTCGGTCTTTTGGTCAGAAAGCAGCTTTATACTTCAGGGACACTCCTCAGGCCAATCCACCGTGGGCTTCTCTCTAACAAAACCCAAGGAGGGGCTCAACATGGGGAGAACATCTCTGCCAAAGGAAAAGGGTCTGAGTCTGTTTAACTTGGAAGTGACCAGTTGTTCCTTTCTCTTTCCTGTGCCCCAACGCTTTATTAATAATGTGAAGCAGCAGAATTGAGGAGGAAAGCAATGAGATTTTAATTCTCCAAGATCAAAACTTGCAGCATCATTAGCGAGGCTGTTTTAGCGTTGGAAAGGAGAAGCAGCTCTGATGGATTGTTGGCTTTTCTTGGCAAAAAAAATTTGCCTCAGCCCTGATGAATATAGGACATAGCTCTTCACATCTAATTTTAAAATTCTGGAAAAAGTAGTTTATGTCTGTTGCTGCTCTAGGAGAGGAAAAATGTGAGGGGGAGAGACAGAAAGAGAGACAGTGAAATTTGTGGTTCTCTAGCTGAGAGGCTCCAAAATGTAAGAGACTGTCGGGACAAGAAGTTCAATAAGGAATTTTAAAAGCATTTCCTGATGAAATAAAACTTGAAAAAAAAATAATTCTTAGTCTTCAGAAAACCCATGTGGAAATCTAATTCTTCCATGGGGACTTCATATGTTGGGTTGGCATCCTGAATGAGCCACTGGAGGGCAAGGGCCAGCCTTGATATCAGAGTTCAGCTCTGGAGCCAAGCCCCGTTGGACACCTGTGTGGCTGTGCTGCCCCTGCCTGAGGCTGCCCACTGCTTCCCACCGTGAGCCTGTGCTCCAGTTGTGCTTCTGACTGCCAGACATTCGATGTTCAGGCTGAAACTTTCCATACCAGATGTCTGCCTCAAAATTATTTTAGTAATATTTTTGCTTTTCTCTGTCAAAATGGTTTGATCACGGTGGAGGATGAAGCTCCTTCTTTATCCATGCAAATTTTTTTTCTGTTTTCCTACTATGAATCACAGATGTGAATTTTTGACACCTGAGGAATCTTTTTTCTGGCTCAGATGTGTCTACCACTATCTTTGAAAAAAATCCACCCAGATGTGAAAGCCTCCAAGAGCAGCAGCATAGCCCTCCCAGGGCTTTGCAGCAGTCAGGTCCTGTGCTGGCTCCAGTCCATTTGGGAGCAGAGCACGATATGGATGCAGGTCCAGCCTATGGGGCTGAGAGCACAGAACCTGCCCTTCTTCCCCTTCAGACCTCAGGGGTCTGGCATCCAAGGACAGGAAGCTGCTGGCTTTGCCTCTGGGAGGGGAAAGAGATGAATACTCATGGAGGAGAGCAGGACCTGGCCAAGGAGGCTGAGATATCTTTGGAGATCAGAATGAGAAATGGGTCAGGAAAGGGAAAGTTGGGGCAGTTAAAAACACAGGGACAAAGAGGGAAGCTACGGATGGAGAAGGGAAGGGGGAACCATGGTCAGATGTGACTGAAAAACAAAAGTGCCCATTAGGGCTGTCTCTGAGGAGCTTGGACAAAACTCCTGAGGGTCTGCAAGAGAAGAAAGATATCCCCATCCAGGAGGAAGCGAGAGGGAAGGAGGGTGACACTTGGGTAGCACAAAAAAAAGAGACCAATTAGAAAACTGCGTCCCTGAGTCCTGGAAGTGAGGGAACACAGCTCAAGTGCTGGGAGTAGAACAGGTTGGGAATGGGAATGGAGGGAGGAAGGAAGGAAGAGCTCTGCCAGGTGAGGAATACATGTACATGGTGGGGACAAGGGTTCATGTGCTCAGAAGAGGATGGAGTTTTTGAAGGGTTAGGAAAAGCAAACTGCCATGGAGATGCTGGATCACGGCAGCTTGTACACAAGCTTTTTTAACATTCATGCCTTTAATCGGGATATCTGAAGGGGAAAAAGAGAGTATTTAAACCCTTAGCCCCCTGAAACTCTATTGCATGGTGCCACACTGACACCACCTGATGGTTTAAAATTTCAGGTGTCCTGGGCAGAGCTCACCTCCCTTGGATTCATATAACAGGGGGCAGAGGAGCTTGCTGGTGCTTAACCCTCCTAGGTCTCATTAGTTGTGTATTAGCTGCATCCTGACCTTGTGGGGTTTTATCCAGGCAATGCTGCCATTGATCTTAATGAACTTGAAAAAAATAAGGTAGGGTAGGTGAATGCAATACAGCATTTATGTGTACTGCAAATTTAATCAGGTGCAAATGGTAAAAATTGTCATAAGCCTGTGTGCCATCCAACACTGTAACATGAAGTGTTGGTGTGTCTCCACATATGTACACACACAGAAACCCACAGGTCATACAGGAGAAAACAACCCAGAAAGCCAATGCTGTATGTAAAACATTAAAAGAAAAACAAATATTATAGGCAAAAACCTCTGTCTATACCAAAAGAGCCAGAACAAGCAGAAAGCCACTCTTTTCCTTTTGGCAATCAGCAGCCAATGCAAGTGGTGATACAGCATTTGAGTGGGATACATTTCTGAGTGTGACCTATAACATTCCTTTAGGATAATCTTGGAAACTCTCAGTGAATTGTTTCAAGAATAGTAGCCTGTGGCTGCTAAGTTGGCTGCTTGATGGCAGTAACCAAATTTCATTGAAACTAATCACATTTGTACCTATGTTGGATGGACAGTCCTATCACAGTAAATGAACTGCAAGCCAGTACAAACTAGCTAGAAGAGCTTTTGCATTTACTCTAGGCAAAGTGGATATGGATTCAAAGTTTACAATTAAAGGGCCTTCTAGTGGTTTTACTATTGTACTGAATAAACTTGCGTCCCACGTGCGGATAGAATTATCAGCCCTGCCAATTATAAAATGGTTACTATTCTGTATTAGAAAGCATGGTCTGGTTTAAATAAAGTGATTTGTCACGCAGTGCACAAAGTTGATGTATTAAACAAGGCTTATTACTCTGGTCTTAATGCCTTCAAAGAATTGATTGCTGAGGTTGTAAATTAGAAGCTTGTGAGCAGTCAGCAGGCATCAGTCATCCTGAGGCACACATTGCTCACCACCGACTTATTGGGCTGGCAACAGCAGGCTGCAATTAGGCACACAACTTAGCATTTCTTCTCTAAAGCACAGGTCAGCATGCAGCAGGCTCACAGACTAGTGTGTGGTCATCACTTGCAAGCAGGAGGTTTTCTGAAGTGAAAACAAAAATATTAGCTTGTTTTGCTCTGCTAGTGAAAAACAAATAATTTGTTCTGGACCACACACTGAATTAATCATTTTTGGACAGACTGCATGTGTATAAACTTGTTCCAGTTTTTGTTGTGATTTTTCTAAATGATTGTCCTGGATGTTCTCACACTGTCTCAAAGTCAGATCTGAAAAATCCTACTCTCACACTGAAGCTTCAGCTCAAATTTTATTTCATGTACTATATTCAGAAGAAAAGTTAATTTCCAGGCAATGTGCTCTATCATTACTAGTTGCTGTTTATTTTAAAATCCTACATAACTTTTTTCTAATGAAGGAAAAGAAAAATGTTTCTCTGATATCTGGCAAATAGTTAACAACTGATGAACACGTGTTTTTACAGGGAAAATTTCAATGCCAGCATACTAATTCCTGCAATTATAGATACCTGTATTTACCAAATATTCTAAATACTCTGAGTCATGCTTCTTTTTCAGATTTTTCTTTTATTTTTCATGACTGAAAGTAAAATTTTAATTCAAGAACAAACTTTACAACAAGTACTTAACTAGTAAAAAAGTAATAAAATATTAAATAGAAAATGTGGATTTAAATTAGTTGTATATTCATTTTCCTCTATGCTTGCTAAAAATCTTTGCAGGTAAACCATCACCAAAGAAAAAAACAACAACCCATTACCAAAACAGCAAGAAACCCACTACCTTGCACATTAAATGTAGCTAACTCTGGAAATTTTTATTTTTAAGAATCACAGTAAATAAAGTTCACTTACCTTCACAGATCCATTCTCATAGTCAGATCCTTGCAGCAGATGTAGAAAAGAAACTATGAAAATATTCACAGTTGCCCACGGTTTGTACATTCTGATGTTTAAAATCCACAGGTTACTACGCAGTCGTTGTTGTACAGCTTGAAGTGTCTGTTTCAAAAGGCATTTCTCTACCACCAACACAGAAAAGCTTCCAGAATTTCTTTCATAAACTCACAAAGGATTCCAACATCTGAGAGTAAGTATCTGTCTCTTTGCTGCTCAAAACAATTGTAAGTTCTTCTAGAGAATGTAATTTCTTGGAGCAGATCTTAGATACACTTGAAATAAAATCATGATAAGGTTTTAAATAGATATATATCTGTATGTGTACACATACACACTCACAAGCAATCAGGTATGGATTCCAGTTAGTAAAGTAAATATATCTTCCATCAAGACATAAAGAGACATTCAAAATCCATCTGTGGTCCAGAAAATGTAAGAAATCTGCTCGATTCTGTGCTCTGTGTTACAGCAGGCTTTTAAGATGGTAGAGTAATGGCCAGTGTTTTGAGCCGAGAGCTGTAATCCAACTCTGTATGAAAACTTTTTTCACAACCTTCATGGAAGCTTGCAGAAGCATGTGTCTTAAATCTGATACAGACTTTGGCAGCAACACAGGCAAATTTTGGCTCAAATCCCATTTTCTTCCTACCAATAGCATAGCACTTTTTAAACTAACTGATGCAATCTAGACTCCCATTATTTTAAAGAAGATTACCTGAAACATGAAACTTCAGCACACGTTCTTACACCACACACATACTTTATGTTACTTCTCTGGGAAAAAAAAAAAAAAAAACCGACTGACTTTCTTTCATGTGTTCTATCTTCTGTGTCATAGAGATTTCTGAATAAAGTTTAGAAAGCAAAGTTAAGAACTATCCTGACAACAAACAAGACTTTGAATTTTTAAAAGAAAGCTCATGAAGCGACAGATATAAAAGGACAAGATCTCATTTTATTGCAACAGAACACAACTAGCATTTCTGCTTCAAGATAAGTATTTTCTCTCTATATTTCTGCAGCTTAAAAGAGAGATTTTAAAACGGAGATAAATAAATTAAAATTATAGCAGGAACAAAGACTCCAAAAATTATGCATGTTAAATCTATATTGCTGTACTCATATATATTGTGTTCAGGAGAATAATTCCACTCTCACATGTTTTACTGTTTGCAGAATCAGGCTCCACAGTTAACATAAAACAGTCAAGTCTATAATACTTCAGAGTCATGGTTTCCTACCTCTGATGTCCAAAAAAGTGCTGCCTTAAATACAAGTTACACTTCTCTACCTGCCATTAGGTTGAATAATTTCTTCTTCAGTATTGACCACAAATGGACCTTGGCAAGAAAATTATTTTAATCCAGTCTTTCCAGTTGTTGTCTTAGCTGTCATTAGGTTTTGAAAAAAATATATGTAACTCTGGGTTTTTTTAGCTTTGACTTTTCCCACTTGTTTCGTGAAAGCAATCTATTTCTCTTTGTTTTTTTTTTTTTTTTTTTTTGCTTCCTCCCCCACCCAACCACACTGGTTAGTACAAGGACAGAAGGAATTTCACCTCTTTGATATGAGTGAAAAAGCTGCTTTGTCAGTGTACCTGCTGCTCCCCTGATACCTCCCCTGCACCCAGCTGCCAGAGATATTCACAGTTTCGCACACCCCATGCTACAAGGGTCATTCTGTGTCTGTACTGTAGGTTATAATTAAAATTCTCCAACTATTTCATTCATCATTTTAAGTTACCGTGTTATCTAACACTTATGTACAGTCATCTTGACCTCATTTAATGTCTCTGGTTTGCTCCTGGTACTAATATCCATCTCCTTGCAGGAGCTGAAAGCTGCTAAAAGAAAAGGATATGTCTCAGCCTCGGATGCACAGCTTCAGAGTAAGGGATCCAACCAAAAATAACCATCTCTAGGCTCAGAAAATACATGAAAATAACTTTCTATCGACCTGCAGTTAACTGGAGGGAGTGCCTGATCATACTCACCTCTCATTTATGGGGCCATTTGGATCACAGACCCGGAACCACGGGAGAATCAAGAAGCAGAATGTGCCTTCACTGCTCAAAGCCTGCTGAGTGGGATCCTTACACAGCCTGTGTCCAGCACAGCTCAGGGATGAGCTGCTCTGCTCCCTGCCAGGGCTGCTGCCAAATACCCACAAACTGCCCTTAAGGGACTCTAGGCAATCCAGCCTTAGACAATTAAGGTTGTTTGGTTTGGAAATGTTGGAGGGAAACACCTCAGTAGTATTTTCTGTATGTTGTAGATCACTGCTGTTACTTACCAAATTCAGCACTGAATTACAAATACATTTGGAAAGACCAAGCCTGTGTCTTTCTCAAAGCAAACCATTCATCAGAAAAGGTCACCCTCCTCTGGCTTCAGGGGGCTTTTTGGCAGGAAGACTGAACTGACCCTCAGGCACTGAATCAAACTTGTTTATACACGAGCAAGTTAGATGCTGCAGGCAGAACACAAACAGTACCTAGTCTCTCCCTTAGGACTCAGACACAAAGACTAGCAAATAAAGAAATAAACCTCTTGTCAACTGCAGAGGACTCTAAAGCAGGCTCAAAGCTGTTCGTGAAAGCAAAGGCAATGCAAGAGAAACCATAGGACAGCAGAGCAACTCAGATAATGGATTTCTGGGGAGCTGTTTTCACCATCTATGTCACTGTGCTCATTCCATTCGCTGTAGTTCTTGTCTCTCTCCTCAGTTCAGGATAAGAATCAGTTCTCCTTTCAGCACCACCTCAGCTCTGCTCCTTACTCAGCTTTCTTAGGATTTTTCCTTCCTAGTGTTTGAAAACAATTTAAATACTTCTGTGTTGGAGCTCGAATCTTAGTAGTACAGCGAGATTATATTGCAGACTGCCTGCAACAGCAGTGAACAGACTTGCTGCCTGGCCAGACACCTCTGTTTTCATTTAATTTATGAACGTAAATTAACAATACACACACTCTAGTTTCTTCTTTTATCTCAGTTAGCTGTTGTAGAACCACCTGCTCAGTTCTGTGCAGGGTTTGAGTTTTTTAAAAATCTAACACTGTATAAAAAGGGGCTTAAATAAAATTAATATTACTATTTTAACTACTTTTGTAACTGAATAATCAGCTCCACAGACATCAGCAATGCTAAATACCATATAATGAACTGAATTTTCAAACATTTATGCCACCTTTGACTAAGTACTTAATACATTAATATTGTGGCAATGAGTCAGCTCTTTGCAAGAACTTAAAATTTTGTTTAGTCAAGTCTCTTTCTAATATCGATCAACATTGGTGTCTGAAATTGATGAACAGCTCAGATTAAAACTTAAATCTATTTATCAAGCATTTTGTGTGATTTTTTTCAATAACATTTAAAATATGAGTCTCTCTTCCAAAGTAATAGTCTCACATACATTGCACAGAAACCCTGAATCATGGATTCCTATTCTCTGTTTCTGTGATGGAAGAGAACATATAAATGATCCATAACTTGGTAAATTAATGCATTAATCATCATTTCTTGGTACTTTTATGATAGGATATGAAGACCAAGTGCAGTTTATTTATTAAAACTCCTCCCCATGATGCACTGAAGGTTCTGTATTTGGACTTCACAGCTCAGAAAAGAGGCCAGTACAGATGACTAAAACTAAAAAAACAGCACCCTATTTAATGTGTGCATTTCTTGCATGCATGCACACCCAAGGAACCAAAGGATTTCCTGACTATGCTGAACAATTGGTGCTCCTCAAGCTGAAATCCCTTCAGGTAAGACAGTAAATTCATTCAGTAATCAGATAAGGACTTAGACCTCCAGATAGGCCCATACTAGTGTCACCATTAGCCAGAAAAAAATGAAAAGGGAACACCTCAAACAAGCAAACAAACAAAATATTCATTTGGAAAAATGTAACAAAACACCAAAGGAAGATATTTCAGACTTTAAACACAAGAGTAATCCATACATCAAGAGGACTACTCAGGTCAGGGAAGGTTTGTGAGCATATGCCCTAAATAAATTCCAATTAAATTGATCCGTTTGCAAAGTTGAAATTTGATCTAAATAAAGGCAGCTAATAGTCTTTACTTTAAATAAAGTATTGTTTCACCAGCTGCTTCAGACTTGAAAATTCCACACCATTAGAAGTTTCAGTATGGCACAATGTTCAGAATAACATAATTCCTAATGAAGGTCACGAAGTATTTTCAAGATAATTCTGTAAGCAGATCTGTACATTCCCTCTAATTAATCCATACACAGAGGAACTTGTTTTTTTGAAAACTACACAGAAAAATTGGCACAGTTTATAAAATATTGCAAGCAAGGATCTAACTTAGATTTAATAAAGGACACATGACATAGCAGTTATATGGCAATCCGTTCACTTAGCACACACTATTAAACTAATTACCAAGTAATTATTAAATTAAAAACATTTAAGTACAGCAACGTTTATTAAAATGGCTACTGGCATCAGAAATTTCTGTGAAATAGCAGAATGCTTGAATGCTTGAAACATCACACTAATGCTAAGATGGATTGTTAAAATTTAGGAGAAAAAAAAAAGAGCAAAATCCTATGCACAGAATCTCAGATTCAGAGAAGACTCTACCAAAGCTGGGCTGGTGGAGTGATAGGGACAGCACCACAGAGCTAGAGCCATCCTTCTTACCAGCCACAACACTGCTTCATCTCCTCAGCTTATTCTTTATTTGCCTTGAAATTAGGTAATTTAATTGTCTGCTTGCTGCAGCAAACCTGGAGCTCACAGCAGGATGCAAAACTGGCAGGGGAAGAGGGGAAATCCCACTGGGTGCTTCTACTGCGCTCCAGGCTGCAGTGGCTAAACTGCTATCCATACCTTCATCTAGCTGGCTGAAAGTTCACCAGGGAATGTCTGCACAGGCTACAAACACACCCTTGGCTCAAGGGCAGGCATAGTCCCTGCTCTCCACAGCATCCCCTGGCTCGGTCCTCCCCTGCTCCAGGGAGGGACGCCCTTGGAGGAGCGCTGTCAGCAAAAGGCAGATACTAATCACCAACAAACACTGCTTGTTGAATTTTTGAGAGATGTAAACACCGTGTAGCTGCTCTGTTTTTGAATAGGCTCTGCCTCAAGCTCATGAAGAGCACAGCTGCTTTGTTGCCCTTGGCTAGTTCACGTTTGTAATGTCTAATGCATGGAAGGACAGAAAATCTCTCTGCTGTGCTGAGTAACAGCTTCATATCAAGTATGAAGAACTTTGTGCTTCTTTTGTTTCAGTGCTTCCTTTGCATCTGTTTGTACAATTCCATCTTCTAAGAAGTCTAACCTACACAGAGATACCTGATCCAGAGAGCAAGAGCTCTCTGGGGATTCCTGTTATTCATCTTTATCTTCAACAATCAGAGTTCTGTGTCTGCTTGTCTTCACATCCATCTGTGTTTACATACCTGTTAATGAGGGCACAACTGAAACAATTATCAAACTTTAATTACAAAGGTGTGCTTCACTCATTACTTTATAAGTTCTCATTTCTTTCTACAGAGAAGTAGGAGAAGCTGAACATAAAGATAAAACAGGTCTTGCAGTTGAAAAGGAAAAGGAAGAGGAAGAGGAAAAGGAGAAGGAAAAGGAGCGGAGGAAGGGGATATGTGAAACAGGAGAGGAGGAAGGAGAGGAGGAACTCTGACCAAATTATTTCCTTCACACCTACCTTGACTGTAGCCAGGCCCTTGCCTCCAGACTGACTGTGAAGCACTGGCTGGTGTCCAGGTACATCTACTACCTGTACAAGTCAAGTGTGAAACAGTTCACAAAGCCAAGGCAGGAAGCAGTTACCAGGAGGATGGATTCAACATCCAGAGTTCAATGGCTACATTCAGTTGGAGGCTTCATCCTCAGCTACTGTACAGTAAGAAAGGGAAGGGTAACTGCAAAGCACATTAAATATACAGATTATTGAATCCTGAAGGTGTTGCAAGAAAACCAGATGAACACATGGGTTCTTGTAAGGAAGAAATTAATAATACATTCTCATTTTCTCCAGCACACGTGGCACTGTTGCTAAATTACCCAGGAATTAAGGTATGCACAGCTTGCACCAACTTGTGTAGCTGAATAGATATTTGTTGCACTGTGCACATAAAGCCCAGAATTTCTCAAGAGAAAGATGTGACTGCAGGTGATACCAACATCCTTAACCTTGCAGTCTCTGGTAATGTCTTGAGCAAGTCCACATGGCAGAGCAAAATTACAGCTTGTACTTCAAACATTTACTTTCTTTTCATCCAGTAGAGTCTCACAGCAATATAATTCAAGTGACTGTAGAGCAGATGGTGGCAGAAGAGCATCTACAAGATGTCAAGGAAACACCTTTTATATGAGAAAATTCTCATTTATTCTAGTGAGTGTTGCATTCTCAGAGGTCAAGAAGCAACTCTGTATTATAGGACTGGAGAGTTAAAGCAAATTTGTGCAAGAACATTTTTCTGAAGCAGTCATTACCACACAATCACTTTCAAGTGCTCCTGGAGAGCTTTGCCCATCTCATCACAACACTTCTTTGAGGTAAGGCAGACTTTGTGACAGGAGTGGAAAACGTAAGATTAGTTTCATCTTTGCATTTCAGATACCAGGCTAGAATTTGTAACAGGAAAATAAGCAGCTGCTGGAACTCCAGGCATACCTTTGTGTATCAGAACAGAACAATATAAATAGTCTCATAGTCACATCTATTTACAATTAGCTTTTGGCTTTTTAATGGACTTTATAATCATATCCAGTCTGCTTTAAAAAAGTTATTGGTTAAATGCAATACAGAATACCTCAAGTTCAAGTGCCTGGCCAAGTTCCAGGGCTCAGATTTTTCTTGCTTCCTAGTTCTGATGTCCTGTCAGGGAGATGTGGCCTTGGAATTAGAAGAAACAGCCCCCTGGGAACAGTTTCTGTGCCAGAGTCCCAGACTCTTGACCCAGTGGTTACAGCCAGAGCGTACTGTGAAAACATCCTGCCCCTCAAGGCCAGCAAGGAACTCCAAGGCTAAGCCCCTCACAAAACAGCTTAAAGATACCTGTAATCACCCTCCCTGCCTCTTTCTGTATTCATTGAACACAAAGCAGCTTTTTGTAAGATCTTTCAGCATTAAAAAGTCTTAGGAACAACTGCTTTTGCCCAGAATTCCTCCTAAACAGAGACTTCTGCTCCTCATATAGGTATTTGCACAAGTAAAGGCTATTAAGTGATCAGAGCAATCAGGCAGAGAAGTAGAAATTAAAATGTTCAGAGGCAGAAAAATTTGTTACAAGTCTAAGGATAACTGAAATTATATTGTGGGAAGTAGGACAGCAAGGGGGTAATAATAAAGGGATTTATACCTCTATTTTCTACAGGTGATTTCCCTACTTACTTCTGTAGCACCCTGAAGAGATATCCTTGGAGCAATATGTACATACAGAGCAGATGGTCAGAGAACCAGTACAGCATTTAGCATAATTCTCCTTGCAGGGAACACCCCAAAAGTGGGCACACAGCTATAGCAAAGAACTTAAAGCTAATTTCAGGACTTATACCCATCTGAGGACTCTTTAGAGTAACAACAGCTCAGTAATATGAAAATAAAACCCTCCTGGTGCAACTTAGAGTTGGAGGATGAAATGGGTATTATTTACATTTTGTTTTGCTGCTTTGACACTCACAGATACTAGGGCAATAAAAGGTCGAATCAGCTCCCCAACATCAGCAGGGGAGAATAGATGAGATTTCTGTTGAATGTTTAGATAAGATAATGTATGCTTCAAAGTGTGTATACTGTAAAGTTCATCTCTAGCTCTAATAGGATGATTGTTGACACTTAAAACACAAAAGCAGTTCTGTGCTTTTACAAGAAACCCACCATTTCCTACTTTTATTACATCCTATTGCTATCAATAATGTGTAAGCATAAATACAGTTTGTCAGTCTCACCCTATATATTTCCCATTGAAGACAAAATGAAAGATGGCCTGGCTAACTGACTCTTCTACAGAGTTTTCATCCCCACATTGTTAGTGCTGCTCCAGCTCTGCCTGCATACAAGATCCAATGAACATTTCAGATCCATCATCATCTGCCCAGTCATTTGTGTGAAACAAACTGCTTTTCTCTAATGTCCACCCACTGCAAACATCAGAGTTCAGAAGACCAGGGCCCATCAAGGCTTCTCAAAGGACAGGAGGTGTCCTGAAGCAGCTCAGAGAGTGCCCTGACATTCCTTCATTCATCTTGGAGTCTGCTGGTCTCACACCCAATGGAAACTTATTTTTCTAAGGATGAGACTGCTGACCCCCCCCCCATCTGCTCACAAGTGTAGGAGCCTGCACTTCTGTTCAGCTAACACAGAAGCTTGATGGATCCTCCACCAGTAGCTGTGGTGTAGAGGAGAAGAGTTCACTTGGCCATATAAACTGTAAGGTTTTAACCAGAGTGTTTTATAATGTCACAAGGGCTCTGAGAGACCTTCTTATCCATCTGGAAATTACCCTCCTGTTGGGATTTGATGAATACACTGTGAACTCATGTCTCCAGCACTGCCTTTTAGCCAGGGTGTTCATAACAAATTCCTCCAAGTTCAGGAGGGCAGCCAGGGAACAGAAAGCAAACCTATGCTGCTTAAAAGAAAAGGGGAAAGATAAGAACCAAGTGAAACATTGAGATAATTATTCTTAAGTCCATATCACCTGCTGTATTATTCTTTAAACACAATGGAGAAATTTTATAGGAAAATTTCCAATTTAAAAAAGTGTACGCTATTTAGATATTGAAATAGGAGTTACTTATTTAGAGAAAAAAATTAAAATAAATCAATAGATCAATAAAAAGCAAAGAAAAAAAAGGCAGACATAAGTCCAAAGGCAATTAAACCTTAATTACTCAAAAGCTTTCTGGGAATAGATCGCTGATGTAACATGTTAAAAACAGTAATAGTTAATATCAAATTTTCAACAAGTTTTAAAACACTGAAAAAAAGCCCCAAGATGTTCTCTACCTAAATGTGCCTAAATCTTCAGTTCTGGCTGTTCTGATCCCTTCAGTTTGACAGAAAATCCTCAGTAGCAATCTTCAAGCAGACAAGATTTTAAAGAGCTGAAGATGTTGCAAAATCTTCTGAGGCTCCACAAAAGACACTGAAAAGCAGATTTTAATCCAGTAAGCAGGTTTTAATAAATTTATTCTTTCAGTATTAACTAGGAACTAAGAATATCTCTAGACTGTTAAATATAAGAGAGGCAGTGACAGAGTTTTTGTGTATTGGATCTCTGCTTCTCTGCCTTAAGTTACTTTGCTCCTTGCTCCTGCTTTGGACCACTCTAGTTAGCTCACTCCAAAGCAACACAAGTATGGTTCTGGCAACAGATCATTCCAGACATCTCTTTCCAAGGCTGAAGCAAGGGGATTCCCTGATTCCCCTCACACAGGGCTTTACAAGCAGGCTTTGCTTCTTCAAACATGCACAAGTGTCTTCCTGCCATGCCCCAAGGTATGGTATGGGCATAATTATGATCTAATAATTAAATCATTAAGGATAATAATGTTTAAAAAGTCTTTAAAAAGGGATAATTGTTACTTAAAGCCACAGGAACATCACATGGAGCTTAGAGGAGATGTCTGGCCAAACCTTTCATAGCCCAGATTCAGACAAGTGGCCCTCAATCCTGATGTGGTGGCCTGAAGCACTCTGGACACAAGTGTCTTGTCCTCAGGGAGAGAGCCTGTCCTTCTTTTGTCCAAAATCCTACAAATACAAGTCCAAGGGTCTACCTGAGGCTTATAAAATATGTGCTGTTACATGTGCTCTGTTCTGGACAGAGCTGAATCTTCACTGGCCTTTGATACAAGCAAGGGTACTTGATGACACTTCCCTGATATTAATTATTTTGTGCCACTGAGGGACAAAAGGAAATGCAGTAAACACATCTCAATAGATAATTATTTAGGACTCTTTCTGCCAAGCTGAACTTCACAGTCAGAATATTTCTCTGACATGCATAACACCCCACCCACCATTTTTCTGCCTACAATAAGGAGCTCTCAGCATAGAAGGAAGCAGAGCACAGCAGAAGATCAGATGAGACAGAGGGTGAGAGGATCCCATCATGAGGTATATTCATGAAGAATCATAATGACTGACTGAGGCTGTCTGCTTCCCCTAATAGACACTATTTCCCTCTTACAGTCTCACAGAAGATCCCCTAGGCTGGAAAATAGCCCAGACACAAAAGAAACTCATCTGGAGAATAGTTAGCATGCTAAGTGTAACTACAGACCTATTATTGTTGTTCATTTGTCCTATTTTTGGGGAAAGGGACTTTGTTCTGGAATAGTTAGATTTTTATAATGGCAAAAGACTTTTAAATGAAATTATCAGTCCAGATGAAACTAATCCTGATGATGTCAAAGAAGAGGTGCCCTTTACAATTCCAACTTCAAAATTAATGCAGAGGTGGAAGGATTGATGTGTATCATAAAAATTAAGAAAAATTTGGCCAATTAGTGAAAGATATGACCATTATGAAATATTTAGGAGCTTTCTGATCTAAAATACTAAGAGTAGGTTTGTAAATTTATACGTCAAAGGCTGCAAGGAGGTGACAGGAAGGTGATGAACCAACAGTTACATCTTACAGCAACAATATCAGCAGCTCTTGTCTAAAATCTTATGCAGAAATGCCTTCAGACTGCACTCATTAGGGCAGAAACAACTTGTCCTCAAGCTCAGCTGTCATTGTCAGTCAATACACTATGGTGAAATTTAAGTTTTTGTTTAGCATCATCAGTATCTTTGAATAAAAACAGACATTTAAATAAGAAAATAAATACAGGGACCAGACCGTACGTTCTCTTTAAACACTTCTGAATATTTCCTTTTTTTTTTTTTTTTTTTGTTTTTGCTCAGTAATATTTATGTTGCCCTTACAAGCCATTTAAAATACTTACAAGAAGGGTTTTTTTTTTTCATTGAATACATTCAGATTCATTCTTTCTTAGTGTTGACTGGTAGAAGGCTATTTTCTCTCTACTTTTAAGACAGATATATGTGCAACCAGCCTTTTCTCAAACACTGGATATAAAGGATGGCCCCAAACCTTTTGTTGCTGCATGGACTATCCATCTTCACTGCCTCTCCATCTCCATTTAAGCACCAAATACCAGTTTTCAAAGCCACATATAGGATTTTTTATGTAGTAAATCTGAAATTTGAATATATGAAGAGTGCTCTTTTCATAAAGGGCATATATACTCCTTGGAGAATTTATTTTCCCCTGTCCTTTCTGAGAATTCTAAGTTGCACATCATTAGTACAACTTCACTGAAATATTGAATTTCTGACTTTATATGAGATCATTTTTCCTTTCCTCACTTTTCAAAGGGATGGCTGGAAACAGCAATGTTGTGATATGAAAGATCATTCCAGATTACACATAAACATAGTTTCTATGGCCTCTTGCTGGACTGTCAATTGCTGTCTTTATGGTTAAATGACAGAGTTTTGTCTATAGTCCCAGACACTGAAGTCAGTTTACAAAAATGGGGAAAGCTATCTATATAAAGATAGATTACATATGTAAAATATGTTGCTATTTATACATAAATTGCTTACAAAAGATTTGCAAAGTAGCATCAAAGACAATTACATAAATGTTCACCAGCATTTTTTTTAATACATTATGAACACTGTTATTTTTTGTAAATCAAAAATGTTTCAAAAGGCAAAATACATCTTACACGTCTTTCACTTATAAATACAGCCAAATCAGATAAGAAATATTTTCCATTGCTAACCTGGGCCAAGAATGCTAACTAACAGCAGAGTTCACAAGGGTCTCTCTGAAAATAGCTGTTCTAAATATGTGGTTAGATTAGGCTGTCTAAACATTTGTAAGAGTTCAAGGAAAGCTATCTGGAAAGGCTATCTTTCATTTCTAATTGTAATATTTTCATAGGGTATGACTTTTATTAGCTACCACATTTAATCTCCATTGACTCTGCTTCCCTTCTTCTAGTAATGAGGATTAAGCAATAATTCCCACCATCTTGAGACACACAGACCAGACCAATTAAACTGTAACACACATTTTGAAATTCTGATTACTGCTTCATGTTTTGGCTGGAAGCATTGAGTAGATTTACAGATTGCCTTAAATCTCTTAGGAAGGGAATAAGAACTGCGGACCTGAACATGGAAAAACTGTCCCTGAGCTCTGATCATCCCATTCATCCATTTAGGAAGAGAGTGCAGGAGATCTGAGCAGTCAGATGTTTCAATACAATATCTAGGTCATTCTGCTGGGTAGGGTACTGTCAGGGGCACATCTCCCCTCTAGGTTGCTCTCTGTGGGTAGCCCCTTGTCTAAGTTTGAAAGACAGGTGTCTGCTAAGAAAGGCAGGAGCATCTCTTTGAAATGGAGAACGTAAACCCCCTCCCTCCAAATTATTGTAGTTTTGAAATTAAGGCGCTCTCAGGCAAAGATATGGGAATAGGAATAGCAGCTCTTTACTAGGAAAATTAAAATAGAAATACAGTATTACAAAGAGCAAACCCAAAACACTGACAGAGTCAGAATCCAACCTGACACCCCATCAGTCAGTCAGGGTGTTGGCAGCAGTCCCATTACATGGTTGCTGCAGTCCTCCTGCAGTGACAGATGTGGTTCTGTTGGAGCAGTGCTCCTGTAGAAGGGTGCAGTTTTCCTCCAAAGGTCCAGTAATGATGAAGGAGGGTCTGGTTTTCCTATGGAATCCAGTGGAATAAAGGCTGTTTGGTGTTCCAAATCTCAGTTTTTATCTAGGTAGGAAAGGCTTGGCTCCTCCCCCTGGCTGGAGCATCACAATGGGATGATGTAATTTTATCAGTCATGCAGTGGAACACAATGGCCCATTAACAGAAGATATCTTCCTGGAGGAAGGATGGGTTGCAGAAAAGATAAAGATGACTTCCCCACCTGGTTTTAACAGATGGCCCATTAGCAGAGAATATCTCCCATTGAGATGAGGATCACTGCCCCACTTGGTTTCAGCAGATGGTGATAGAATACATACTTTCGATCACATCCTGTATTGCAACCTAAGACACCTCTGCCTTCCCCAACAATGTGCAGGCATGCAGCCCCACAGAGATAAAAGGGTAGACAGCACTAAATAATTTCCAGCAGGTGGGAAAACAGATCTGATATATAACATTGAGCATGTAAATAATAATCTCATAATACAAACCTCTTCTGTAGGCATTTTTCTTTAAAGCCCGTTGGTGTCAACAGCGCTCGGGCACTGAAGAGGAAATGAAAGCAGTAAGCTGTCAAAACACCAGCATGTTGTTCTGCTCAGCCACAGGCTTTTGTTGTTTTTATTAAGTGCAGCATCTCACATACTTGCAAATCTTGTCATCTTGCCGCTTGCCACAAATCTTGTCATCTTGGCGTGTGCCACAGTGTGCTGCTTTTGGAGAGGTGAACAGAAGCCTCAAGGAGAGTTGAATACAGATTTACCAACCATACACAGTGCCAGGTGTGGTGTGAATAAAAGTTATCAGCACTGGACACAAAACCCAATGAGACACAAACCCCAAGTTTAATATACAGAGTTTTAGGAACAGACAGAAAGGACAACACTGAACTGAGAGGTTTCATAGACTTGGTCAGTGAGCTGTTTATGCACAGATGGGTCTGTGGTTAACATCTGTAAGCCTTAGGTACTGTTGCCATTTAAGGAACAGACAGCAAGAAGAGATTTAGAAAGATGTCTTTTCTCCTTGTTTCCAACCTCACAGACACAAACAAGGCAGTGTAACAGACTGCAAATATTCTTATCTGTTGCTTTATGGCTCAGTTGCAGTCAGCAAGGTAATTTGGGACAATGATTGACTTCCATAGGAAAGTCTAGCAGCATTTTCAAAGTCTATGTGTACATTTGTGCATGTGTGTCAGCCCTACCAGACAACTGTAGCTCCGTGCTACTTCTCAGTTTTGTGCATATATAACCTTGCACAGATGTGCTCTGAACAAGCACCAGAGTAAATATCAACAGTCTTTCCAGCTTTGGCTATGTGGGCTTAACAGTGCTATGCATTGAAATCTGAAGCCTAACTTAGCCACTGAAACTGCTTGCAACGAGCCAAATCACTCACTATTCAAGACACTTATTGGTACCTATGTCTGGATTCACTTCCCCTAACTCTGGATTTTTGCAAACAAGTGTATGGGTTTTTCAGACCAAGTACATGCATGTGCTTTGAAATGAGGATGGTGTTCTAGGCAGCCTGTTTGCCTCCACTGACCCTGTAGTGGATTCAGTCTTCACAGTCATAACCAACTCCTTCAGCAGTGGTTCAGCCTTGTAATAAAATCACAGTGTTTTCCAGATGCATTTTTCTTCTGCCTCTCATATACTGCCTGGAAAATGTCAATTTACTAGAAACATTTCAAATTATTATGCCACAAGGCAATAACTTACCACTTGCAGAATTCACAATGTATCCCATCTGGGGTTGTTGCTTCATGCAAATTGAAATTGTGTCCTTCTTTCCACAAGGTGAAATGAGGTCTTCCAAAATTTCCTGCAGGTCCCTTAGTCTTTCAGACATTCTGTCCATTTCTTAAACAACTTCAGACTAATAACTCTTTATGCCCTAGTTGCTATCCTGTAACATTTAACTCTAGCAAAAATTTCCCTTAAAATCAGTTTACTCCCTATTTTATTCAATTTCTTTGTTTTGGTATAACATTGTTTTCACCTTTGAAAGCTTCCCTCCATTATTATTACCACTTTTTTTTCAAGGTATGGAGGCTGCAACATTACCTTAAAAATAAGGAACCAGCTTTTGTTCTGCATTGAACAAAACTGCACTGCTGCTGTAGGAAATTATTACATTCAGTAGAAGACATGCTTTACTATCTGAGATGTAGAGTAGTCTTACTGGACATGCTATTCCAAATATTACATACACATCGGTTAAATTCCAATACTCCACAGCTGGAGTATTTTTTCTAGTACCAGAACACTTTAAAAGTAACTTCTTTTCAAAGATTAAGTACATTCTTAAGCCCAGTAGCCTTTGCACATTTTTACATGCTTTGCTCTCCAAGCAGGTGAGTTAATATTGCAATCAAATTATAACTTTGCATGATAAGGATTTTTGGTGTGTCAAATTTTCAATAGTACCACAGTGAGAAATGTTCCTATGTTTCAGTAACTACTTCACAAGCCAACAAATAGCCCAGTTCCATTTTGGAATACATTTGGTATCAGGAATGTATCTGCAGTAAATCAGCTGATGGGAATTCCACTATATTACACTGACCACATTTTCTACATTCCCTTCACTTGCCATGTACAAGGAATCATTTTTCTTGGTGATCACCTCTGACAGCAGGGAGAGGGGTGTAGTCCTAAAGTACTGAAATTCTCAAAAATGTCATCTCATACCTTCCACACCCCTATTTTTTTCCCATTCCATCCATTTTTATTATTAGAGTTCATAATTAATAAAAATAAAGGGTATACCTCAGTATTTTTTTCCCAGCTCACATACTTCCAAGGCTAGAAATACATAAACTCCATGACCCTTTAAAAGCTTACTTATCTCCATCTGCAGTTAACTCCTAAATCAAGGCCTGATTCCTAAATAGCTCTACAGACTCTAAATCCCTCATTTTTGAACATTTGTTGACACCAGGTGTAATGCACTCCTTTCATGCTTACCTTACAAACTGACTGGATGCCACACCATCTGCACCTGAAGCCAAACTGCAGACTTGGCTCAATACATTTGGCTGATACCATTCTCCAGAGTCACTGGAGGATGTCACAGCAACTCAGCTCTCCAAGGATAATATAATCCTACAGCAGAGTTCTGCATCCTCCCAAATGATTTATTCTTAGAAAGGTACTTTGGGATAAAGAAATGTCTTCCACCTTCTCTATCACACGAACTGTTGATTGTGAAAACTGAAGGGACTTGACCTATTTGTTTTGCATGGTATTGCTTAATTTTGCTTTTCTCCCACCTTGAGCAATGACGATATATCAACCTTATCTGGTTTGGGTTCTATTTGTGTTCTTATCTGCAATTCTGAATTACCATAGGTTAACTGCAAATTAGTATATTTTGGCTGCAAAGAGGTAGGACAATCATCCTATCCATAATTTCTAAAATTTATGGGATCATGTTCAGTACTTTTAAGTGTTTAAAGAAATTATTTTTAAAATCACTCAAATCCTGGAACTAAATTTTTCATTACATTGTTTACCGAAGAGTACTTTCGGCAAATAGAATGCAAACTGCCTCCCTTTAATATATCATGTCCACCATCAAACTAACAAATCTGCCAGAAGTAGTGATAAAACACCTGATGAAAAATTAGACCAAAGGTAACAAAAACAGTAACCTTGCTGTGAAGCTGCAATATAAGGAACATGGGGGTGCCACTTCTTTTTAACAGATTTCAGCAAAAATAACTGTAGTTTTAGCTAGAATATACAAGAGTCTCATAAAAATTTTGGCCAAATCAAACCTAACCCTATTTTGGGTTTCATTAAGGTAAGACACTACACCAGTTCTTACTCAGCATTTTGAAAGTAATTATCTCTTGTAGATATATGCAGAGAGAGAAGAAACACAGGGTGACTCTCTTTAAAAAGGTGAGGTGTGTCTACACGTTATAAAATTCAAAATCCCCATGATACTGAACTTGCCTCAAAAACAACAGGTCTAAAGTGACTTGTTTTATGGAAACTAGAATACCACTGAGCTACCTCCACTTACTGCATTCATGCATTCACAGAGAGCTGGGTTAGAAACTCTGTCTCTATTTACAAATATGCATAGAACTGTCATCATGAAAGAAGAGATAAGTAAGTGTATTGTGATTAAGCTGATCTGCTAAATCATAGCCACCATCTCCTAACTCATTCACAGCTTGGGGTCATTCATGGATCACCTTGTTACCCTAACCCTTTGCTAATGTGAAATACTCGCTCAGTAAGTTCCTGATGCTTCACATGCCATGACCATCTCCAGTCCTACTTCTAGCAATCCAGCACCAAGATCCAGCATGCTGATTACAGCAGTTGAATACAGTCCTGACCACTCAACTACAGTCTATTCATACACACCTGTATGACACATTTAATATGTTATTTGGGGTGATTCACTATGCCCATCTTTATTGTTCTTCTAATATGTAAGTAATTTGCAACCTTTGACCATAAAGACAAAAAATTTATTTGGATGTGTTACATGGTCATAACGATTAACATTATTCCTCATCTGACCTTTTTATTTGAAAACAGATAAAAACTATATTTTGTACTGCAAATGAAATCAATTTCTGGTGCAAACCAAATCCACTGCTGTAGATAGTAAGGAATTCCCTTTTATACAGCTAGCAGGAAGAAAAGTGTTACAAATGTGAAAGAATTATGCAATGCTGAGATTCTGCTAATCCTGAGGGCAACCACTGACTGCTGAGACTGGCACATGCTGTGTGGGAAACTATTCCCAAGAGGAAGGCTTATCAGATGGGTGCAGGCTGCAGGATGTGGCCTTGGGTTCTCTCCAAGCCAAGCAGAATGTGCTGCTTTCAAACCCCCAGCCTGCCTTCTGCTGCTCTTGCCCTGTGCTGAAACATCTGTTTTCTATGAGACCAAAATCACTGACCAACTGTTTAACTCTTAGATGTGTTAGTTTAAAGGAATCATCCAGGCAATTAAAACAACTGGTTCCCTGAAAATTCATCTCTAATGGATGTGTGTAAGCTTTTATTTATTTTTAACTTTCACTCCTATGTGAATTCTCAGATGTCGATGAAGTGCAGATTACAAGTGCCATTTTCCCTGTGGCTCTGGGGCACCTGCAACACCCTGTCTCATGGGGTTGGTAAGAGTGGAGTCCAGCTGCTGCCTTCCTCACTACAGGGCTCTCAATGGAGCCTCCAGCCCTCCCTTTTGCAGTAAGTTTGCATTATCACACGAATAATCATTCACAAACAATCTCCTTTAGTGACCTGACTGACACCAAAGGTACACTCACATAGTAAGGTCTTCCCTTGCTACCTGAGAAAAATGTAAAGGTACTGTCTGCCATACATTGTTTGGATATATTCTTAGTACTCCAAACTGAAGTAAATAGACATTACAATCCTACTCTGCTTCCCTTTCAAAGTCTGTCTGTAGTAGTTTAATATGTGAAAACATCTGATTACCATTAGCATTTGTAGTTAATCTTCCAGTTTCACTCTGACAATTAAGAAATCTACAGAAGCCAAAAAATGAAGGAACAATAAAACAACACACTTGAAATACCACATGAAAAATGTTACTGTTTGAGCTGTCTGTGCTTAAATCTTTCTCCCAACTCTTCATCTGTTCTCACATTAATACAGCTGGTATGTATGAGGGCATTTGGAACGCCTCGTCACATGTTTATATAGCTGACAACTACACTTTTGGTTCTTCTTTTTGTTTTCTTTTTTAAATTCACACCAAGTGAAACTATTAAACTGATTAATCAGCATGAATTAAACAGTTTTCATTCACTAAGGCATTACAAACTCACACTCTCACTTGAGGGTGTTTTGAACCATCAAATGCATGCTTTTCTAGGCAGAAGATGAAGTTTCTTCCCTCATCCAGTCCATCATCAGCTAAGACAAAGAAATTCAGTCTTGCTGGTGAGCTTTGATCTTTTGTTATCCAGAAAGCAATGAAGATCTTACAAAATCAGCTCTGGTGCTAATTCATAATTCCCTTCCAAGGAAACAAGCTCTTTTCAAACAAGCCACCTCTAGATTATAAAAAGTATGTTCCTATACTCCAGTCCAACACCTCAAAGTCACACTTAGTAGGCAGGGTTTACATCTTTCAATTCCTGTTGATTTTCTGTCAGTGGAATTTGAGCTGCTCTTGAGAGCAGTTTTAGATCAATAGAGACATTCTAGTCCCAAACAGAGGAGTCCAGCTTCCATCAAACACTGTGCAGCTCTGTCCTGAAAACAGAATTTGGAAACAGGTAACTGCCTTTTCCAGTAATGTTACCAAACACTCAGAATGTAAAACACTGCAAAATTAACACACTTTTCACACTATAAAGGTGAAATAGTTTATCTGATTATGAATCACACCCAGTTTATTATATTCTTCTTCTCCCACAAAATCAATAACCTTCTTATCTGTAAGAAAGTGTTGTGTGCTTGTTTTCTTTGTCCAGCTTGAAGCCCAGGTACTTGCATGTGGCTAAGGATAAAGCAAGCAGGGAAGGAAAATGTTGTTCATATACTTAAAAGATAGTTTGTAATTTGTAAGATATGTAGGGCCACTATTCAAAATAATTTTCCTTTATTCTTTGGAAGTCAGCTGTAATATCCTAGGTAAATGGAATAGGAGTTGAGGAAGGTTTCTACATTTTTAACAGAATGCTTGTAGTAATAGAAGCCTTAATGGCAGCTGTATAAACATAATGTGGAAACAGAGAAAAATAACTGTAAAAGGCAAAGCCAAAGTAGCAAACAGGGAAAAAGAAGGGAAATCTGGCTAAGGTTAATATTGAATGCACTTCCTCAGATACACTAAATAGAAGTATACAATGTCCACTATGAAGGAATATGTCATACACAGTAGTTTTATCTTCTTTCTGCTTGACAGCTCCTGCACTACCTAATTTTTCTCTGTATTCTTGAAGTATTTCTATAACTATGAACTCTTCAGACTGAACAGCAGTTGCAGAAAATGTGCAAGAAATCATCTTTCAGCATCTGTGTTCTGCCTAGACAGGACAGGTTGGACAATCTAACCAGATAGTGGCAAATTCCTGAGCTAAATTACATGCTTTGTTGCATGTCATATCACAATTGCTTTGAACTGCCTTTTCATCAACTATTTAATCAAAATACTGAATTGATAATTTCAGTGAAATCACAAAACTAAAATTACATAGTACTTATTGTAGATAATTTCTTGTAGACCTAGCCTGCAGCATTCTTTATTTATATGCACTGGACAAAAATGAAGTAAATTGAGTTCAGAATTCACAGTAGCAATGCTCTGCGAAACTTACACTTAATCTAGTGCTGCAACTTTACAATAAATGTATGCAATGCATTCCAGTTCTCTTATGTAGGGTTTGTTATATTTCAGAATATGCAAACAAATGCTTAATGTCTACTTCTTCCATTAAAAGAAAGAAAGTACCCACAAAACCCAGAGATTTCAGAAAGATTCTGGGTGTCAAAGCCTCAGAAGATGAGTTTTGACTAAAAAATAATACAGTGCTTGTACATCATTGGAATAACAAAATGGTACATTACACTCACCTGGCTCATTCAGCACATGAAGTTTGGATACTAATGGCAAGGAGAAATCATGGTCAAAACTTTGGAAAACGACACTGGGGAAAAAAAAAAAAACTTCAAAGAATTAATGCAAAATGTTCCAATAGCTTGAATTGTCTGAGATAGTCTCCTTTGGCTGCCTTTCTGGCTGATGGAGAGAAACATAGATTTCAAAGTGTTATTCATCTTCTCTTAAACAAGAAATAATACTCCTATGAACATAATCCAAAAAACCTCTCACATACTTTTAGGAGCATCTGTGGCAACCAACTCTGCAGTACATGCTTTGCTATGGACTTTGAAAATTTGGGAAGACAAATACCATCCTAGTTTTACTGGATATGTTACGTTTGAGCATAGTCTACATGTGTTTAAACAAAAGTTTGACAATGAAAATCATCAAAGAAAAAGGGAAAAAAAAAACTGAAGAGAAATGAGATTGAACATCTGCTTTACAGCATAGAATAGATCAGAGTCTTTGAGGTTGGAAGGCACCTTTGAAGATTGCCCAAGCAGGGGCAGATGCAGCAGCACTCAAGCAAGCCACATCCAGTCAGGTTTCGAGTATCTCCAAGGATGCAGATTCCAGCACAATTCTGTGTAGCCGGTGCAGTTCATACAATGGTCAATGCCACTGTCCATGTCTCCAACAGAGATGTTGGTGCTGGTCCCAGTACCGACCCCTGAGGAACACAAATCTTCACTGCTTCCCACCTTGACATCAAGACATTGACCACAGCTCTCATTGGATGTGACCATCCAGCAGACTCCTTATCCACTCAGTGGCCCACCTATCAAATCCAGGTCTCCAGTTTTGAGACAAGGATATCATGTGAGACAGTCCCAAATACTCCAGGCAGGTCATGCCATTCTTCCCTCTAACCACCTCCTCAGAGAAGGCCACCAAATTTGTCAGTCACAATTTGTTGTTGGTGAAGCTGTGTTGTTGGCTGTCACCAATCACCTCGTTTCCCACGTGTCCTAGCATAGCTTCCAGGAGAATCTGCTTTATGACCCTGCCAGGCACCAAGGCAAGATTGACTTGCCTGTATTTCCCACATATTTTACACACCCTAAGACTTCATTTTATGTGCAGACCAAGGAAAGACAGACTTTTTTAAGAGTGAAAACACCAGAAGACTAGGCTGTAGTATTACAGATCTCCTTTCACGTGAAGAGGTTTGTTGCCTTGTCCTGTTATTTGTAGACCTCCCAGAACATTTATTTTGGGGGATGAGGATGATAGATGGACTTCCCATTGCTGACAAATTCCCCAGTCTGTCTTGGTCTTGGTTCACCATTCAGAACTGGACAGTCTGCTGAGGAACAGAAGAGGCCACATAATACCCTGGGTCCAGGCAGATGATGAGCTCCCCACTTCCCTAATAAAGTCGTAAATTATGTTAAAAATTGAAGCTCATTGATGTTTTTTTTTCCTTCCTGCAATTTTTTCCAATACAATCTCTGTCACCACCATTGGATAGTTCCCTAATAAAGGACTATACCAGTCGAGGAACTGGCCTTTAGCAAGAAGTCTCACATTGTAACCAAATGCACTGTCTTGGTGCAGAAAACACGCAAATCAGGACTAAAATGAATTTATAAATTCCCTTTCTGAAATGAAGAATTTCCTATATTGTGCACCCTTCAAAGAGTTTCCATTCAGAAGTCTTTAATTTTATCACCCCTAACATTCTTTCCTTCCTTTCCTGGGTTTTATTTGTAAATGTGTTCTTAATTATGAGAAAAAAGCATTGCCACACATAAGCTATGCAGCCTATTGAAATCACAGCTGCTCCAGCTGGGAGGCACTGGAGTTTCTAGTGCACAAGAAAAGTACAAGAGGCAGGAGTATGTGTGTCCACACCAAATTCCCCTCCTGCAAATTAGAAATTATTTATGAACCTTTTTTAATATGTCCATTTTATTACCAAAGTGAACCAAAATATAAAACATGAAATCAAGGAGAGGCTAAAACATAGTGGGGTCCGCATACCAGAGCAGTAATAAATTTTTTAACATGTGGCTTCAAATGTATCCATAACTATTTTACAGTTATATTTTAAAGGTATTTTTATTTAATATTTTCTTCAAACTCGATCAGTTTTTAAAATTGCTACGGAGTATTGTATTCAATTTCCTGCCCCAAGTATAATTTGCAACAGAGATATGAAACACCATGTCCTAAGACATTCTAAAAAATGAATTAGTCTTCCTCCCTGGATTTTTTCTTTTATTCTAGTAATACTTTCTGAACAGAACAAAAAAACCCAAATAGTTTGCATACAGAATCTGTATTACAGTTATAGATTCCTATAATGGTTTAGAGTATAAGAATCAGTTATTCATAGTTCCAGAAACACTATATGCTGTGCTTTGCATGGGAATCAGCAAAGATTTTGTCCAGTTTTTACTTCTTAAAATGCTGTGTATTGGACATACCCACTCTGTGAACAGCTGTTCTGTGGGACTCATTCAGATCAATGCACCTTCTTGAATAATTGCTGTTTGTTAGTATACTATATGTTGATAATTATCTGTGTTTTGTTTTTATTTGTATATTGCAGAATTAACTTTGTTTTATCCGACACCTTGCTTCATCTACCTTTGTTTTTCTCTTGTACATCTCATCCATTTAGCCTTTTCCTTTTCCCTCTTCTTCCTTCAGCATCAATTAATCATGACCCAAAGATGCCATATCACAACCGTCCTCTTTCTTTAACTCCTCTCTGCTCTCTCCCTGAATCCTTTAAGTCTTGGGCCCAACTTTACTCAAGCAGCTTTGCAGTAGTTTACCATCAACGTCCCTCAGGCAGCCCACATGCCACTCTGCCATGACCTGTACAAACACAAACTATAAGACTTCAAGTCCTAGAGAACCTAAGGATGATCTTTACGACATAAATCATCACAGAGAAATGGGGGAGAGAGAGAATCAGTGAGACAACCTGATGATGGTGATAGTAGCAAGTGGGCTCAGCACAAACTCAAGTTATTAAGCTGACAGCCTGAGAAAGCTAGTTCTTATGGACAGATTTTACTAAATGTAGATTTCACTAAATGACTACTATACTTAACAAACATAAATTTTTAAATGGTACAACAGGCTGTATTTGAATACATAACAAATATAAAAAGTAGTGTGGGATCAAAGATGGACAAGGCAACTCTTAATTTTAGCCATGCTAATTTTTACTTTTCTTAAGACAGATCTTTGCAACCATTTTGTTGCTATCATTCTCCTGTTGGTTTTTCCTCTTGCAACAGATACCCTTTCTGCGCAGATCTATCTTGGTATCTATCAGGTATATATCAGTTGCATCTGAAAAATCAAAGCCTCTTTTTGCACATAAAACTCCCTCCAGCTAAACAGAATTTCACACCAGTTCAAGATTCTTCCTGTGTAGCTACAAATGCAAAATAGCAGCCCCACATTATAGACTGTTTCAGGCAGGGAACACATTTGTGAGATCCTATGAAGCGCAGAAAACATTTTGGAAAGCTGAAAAACTTCTGCAATCAAGAAAAGAACTGCCACTGAAGACAGTAATTAAGGGCTGCAAGCAGGATGGTAGGGAGAGAGAGAAGGAAAAAAGATATTCCATTTTTAAGAGCAATAGAAACCTCCAAGTCAATAATTTCCTGGCAGTTAATGACCAGACGGATTAAGATCTCCTCCAGATGGCCATTAACTGCCAGGAAATAGTCAACTTGTTGGCCATTAGTGCTTAAAACACCATTAGGGTACTGCTCTTCATTAGTTACATTCACATGATGTTACTGTTCACTAAGGATATGAATTCAGCAGAAACCCTTAGTTTTAATATACAACAGAACAAAAATAGAGCTGAAATAGACAGTTTCACTTAAGCAGGGCTGCATTGCTGCTGGAACTGTGAGAATGTGGTGCTCATGGAAATCACTGTCAGCAGAGTAAATTACACACACTAATCCACTTATGTGCCTTCTCTTATGTCCTGAAGGGACCACCCCAAGGGGTGAGAGGTCAGTCTCCATGCCAAATCAACTAATGGTTTCCCTGCTAAGATGTCCAAAAATATGTGACTGTTGGAATTATGTTACTTTATCAGTATTAAGAAGACTAAGAGAAAAATTCCAAGTGTAGAAAGCACAACCATTTTGTTTTATGACACACAAGTATGTTTCTTCCAAGCAATCTCCAAACACTGTAGTTTGCTATAGTTTATATATAGTTTACTATATAGACTATACTATATTATACTATACTATACTATACTATACTATACTATACTATACTATACTATACTATACATATACTATGTTAAATGTAATTTACTGTGATTTATGTACAGTTCCCTATAGAACCATAGTTCACAGAATTGTGTACTGTATATACATATAACTACTCTGCTATTTGCAGAGCTGTGTAGTAAGTTTAACTGATGAGCCCACAAATAACTAGAGCCTTATTAATGATAAAATATCCAGAGTTAAAGCTAGATTAACCTATCTTTGAAAATACTTTTTATGAGTCTTTATATGTATGTGAACAAATGTATGAATATCTATGAACTGAAAAAGGAACTATTTTTGAAGTTATTAATTTATTAGGGGGAAATAACCACTAATGTCCCTAATCCAATGTAACTAAAGGGTAGAAGGATTAAGGTTTTCTGTCTTCAAAAACACCCAGTGAACATACCTAGAGGTGTTTTCATTTTACCAGTTTTAAAAACAAACACAAATATTCCTACGTTATCAGCCAATCCTTTTCTGAAAAAGATAGGAGGAGCAGTCTCACCATATCTTTGCCAAGTTTAGTTAGCATTTTTGAAACACATTTTACACAAAGGGCATATTAAACCTTAACTTGGAAAGTCTAGTGAAGAACTAATGGGATTCTCTGCAAAATAAAACACTGGTGATTCCTCATTTAGTGCTGGTGCTACAAGGCTTTCCCTCTACAACCTATGAGGTTGATGCTGCAGCCAAGCTTACCCATTTTGAGAGTTCTGATACATAATGCTGTGAGAGATAAAATTTATTATAACACTCAGTTATGCTCTAGAGGAGCTGCCACCAAAATTTTCTTACCTGCACACCATGAATTGCGTTTTCCCTGAGCTTACCATCCTGAATATGCTAAAATACATTCCCAACAGATGCACAGACAAGCTAAAAGTTTGGAGAGGCCTTGTTTGACTGGGTCAAAGCTGTCTTCTTGGAAAAGAGAAGGAGATGTTTTTATTAATGTCTTCCTTTTTCTTGTATTATTTTACTATGGCAGATTGTAATTTGTTACTTTTTTTACTGATGTCTTCCTAGGGGAGCAATGGAATTAATAAAAATAGGTCAATGCATAAAAAACAAAAGGAAAACTAAAAAACAAAACAAAACAAACAAACAAACAAACAAAAAACCACCAAAAACTAAACTAGAGGTTGAAAAATTTATATCCCCAGAAATGCCAAAGATTCGTAGGTGCTTTCTGAAGCACAGAAAAACACAAGAAAGGAATTCCCCAAAAATGAATAATTCTAAAAGTGCCTGAAAACAGATGGTTTATGAAAAAGGAGTGAAGGACTTTGTAGTAATGTGAACACGTGTAAATTAATAGTTCTGGATACCACTACTGTAAGGTCTTAAACTGATCCATCGATTTACCAGGAATTGAAAATGTGCACAAAAAACTGGGGCTGGCAAGCAGGCTGGGTAGTCACTAAGTGTAATCTTAGCACTTTAATTTAAACTCTGTCAAGATGCCTCTCTGAAATAAACACAGAGTGGCCACGGTACACTCTTGTAGGCCAGTGGTGTAGTAACAGCATTTGGCTCAACTCACCAGACTCACCAGTCCAGAGTGAACAGTGGAATCCAGGTTGCCTCTTTCACAGGGAGCTGCCCCTCAGCACAAGAGAGAGAGTCATGGATAACATTCTTGGAGCAAAATAAGTCACTTGGAGAGGAAAGGCTTTCTTTTATTCCAGGCACTTTGCAATGGTGTGCTAATATCAAAGTAATTTCTAACAAGCTCAGAACAGGCTCCTAAATATCCTATATAGCAATGACTTATCATGACCAGATGTACGACACAAGCTTCCATTTAGCTCCTTTTTCTAGTGATTTGTACACTTTTCTTCTGTTTGTGCCCTGCCAGGCCTGTTCTGGGGAGCAATCAGATGGTCTTCCCTCTACCTGACTACCTCACCCCATTTTTAGCAAAGAGCCAGTTGCAGGGTGCAGATGTCTTACAGAGTTCACTGCAAAGAATTAGAAAGTGCTCCTGCATGCCCAGGCAGTAGCAATGCCAGAAACTTCATTTTTATAATGAGGAATCATGACTTAGTTTCCAACTTTTAACAAGTTAAACATGATACAGTCATGCTGTATGTGAATGTCACCTGCCTGAGACAGGCAGTACACACAGAACATTCTCTCCACCTCTTGATGGCAAAATATCTACTAATGTCAGAAGGGCCAGAACCTTACCCAGTTTTTTTTTCTGATAATTTGTGTCATTAGAAATCATAATAAAAAAAAATGAAAAAACCCTAAATACAATGCTTCTTCAATTGAAGTTATTGACAATAATGTAAAATAATGATTTGTGTGTAGCATTGTTGTGTAACTTACTATCCCCTTAAGAAAGCCTGGGTGAGGATATTTTACAAAATAGCAAGATGCAATGATAGTGGAGTAAGAGACTTGTCCTGAAGAGAAAACTGTGGAAAACAAATCAGGACATCAGTTTCCATATCTAGCCTTTCTGCCAATTACCTGCTTATGTAGACACTGCCTAGTTCTTAACAGACCTAATTATTGAGGTAGTGTCACTTTTTTACCCACTTTTTGTGATTTTTCCAATAATTTTCTCCCATTACTGGCTGAAGATATGGGAAAGACAAAGAAATTATTAAAAAAAAAAGCAGAAGGTTTCCTCCCTTTTTTGCTAGGGAGGGAAGAAAACCCAGGAAAAACATCCCAACCCTACCACATGGTTTTTGCCAGAGGGCAGTAAATGTCAACACTGTAGTATATTTCCTGTTTTGAAAATGAACCAGTTTACTTCTGAGCCATTAAACGTCCCAGCAGTGGTAACCCCTTCCTGTCTGTTGTCTTTCTGTTGGGCCGATCTCTGAAATCATTCAAGGCTGCTGCCTGCTAGAGACTGAGTCCAAACAAAACTGCCCCTGCAGTCAGATTTCTGCAATAAGGCTGCACTTTGATCAGAACCTTCCTTCTTTCCCCAAGGATGAGTTAACCTCATAAAAATGCGTATCCTGCCCAAATGTTTGTTTGCTTTCATTTATTCCTTTCTTAATACTACCAGCAAGATCGCTGAACAAACAAACTGCTGAGCCTGGGTATAAACACCCACCCTCCAGTGGCCATTTGTCAGAGGTGGTCAGGGCCATCCCACAGTTCATGCTCTAATTGGAGCCTGGGCGGCTGCTGTTTTTCTTGTACTGGTTTAAAGACACCCATTGAGAACAAGCATCTGGCCTTGGAAAGGGAGCAGGGATGTGAAATCTGAACAGCATAAGCAGGCACAAGTCTGAGGGGTTTTAATAAATATATCTACAAATTCCTCTGTGCTATGCCCCAGTGAATAGAATAGAATAGAATAGAATAGAATAGAATAGAATAGAATAGAATAGAATAGAATAGAATAGAATAGAATAGAATAGAATACTGTAGTTACTGGAAGCAAAGTTAAGAATGTAACCAGAACTGCCTACCTACAGGTTTTGTTTAACACCAGCTGAATTTAGATCTGACTGCACAGACTCCTGCCCTTATCTGTACCCCACTCACCAGCATCCAGGGGTCTGTGGGGCAAGACAGGGAAGGATCATGCATAACAGAGCTTGGTGAAATGTCATAGTCATATTCTCTGTTTTATAATAAAGTGCAATAGATGAAGTTGCATGGACCATGACCATCTGAGAGGTAGGCAGCCAAAGTGATTTTCCTGAAAGTCAAAACAAATTATCTAGTAGACAGTACAGGGGACAGCCCCTAAATGTTCAACACACTGTAACTGCACACAGACACTGTCCCCTGATGAAAGACTGAGGCATAATGCATTTTATCACTACCTTTGGGAAAAAAAAGGACTGTAAAAGAAAAGATGCAAGGTGAATGTAATGCAGACAAGTTAATGCTGTCTTTGCAGCCTTGCCCACTGTTATTTCTTCACTACTTTTACCCCAGAGGATCTCTATCACAGAACTTGTGCTTTCCCTGGTATCTAGAGGTTTAGGTTTTCACTGGCTCTATCAACAGCTCTGGGTTTTTTTTTTGAGGGTATTATGGGGTGAGTAAATAAAAGCAGGAAAGAAACCAACATCATCCAACCACTGTCAAGTGGGAATGTGCTGCCAGCTTGATCACAAAGATCAAGAGGACTGAGCTGTTTCCACATCCAACCCTTCTCATAGTTCCTTACCCATAGATAAGGATAAACATCACAGCTGCAGAGCAATGAGAAGTGTGTGCTTAATCATCATACCTAAGAGAACCAAGGAAAAAATAAAAGGCATCTGATTACAATGTTAGTAGTACATATAGAAATGTTACTGTAATATGCATTCACCTTCTCTTTCCCTATAAATGTTAATTTTAATAAAGATAATAGAACCACAGAGCCATATATATATATGCAAAACAAAGAATAATGGAGCAGCTACATAAGACTGCCTTACGTCATGCAGCAAGAGTACCTGAAATGTGCTTACGTCTGAGGCAATGGGATGCTCAGTTTTAGGGAGTAATTAAGTGGGGCTGGTTAGTTAATAAGCATTAATTCAGTCCTTTGACTGAGAAAACAGCCTAAATTGCAGTGGCCTTTTCAACTACGATAAAAGCAAAATGCCATGAGCACTTGAGTCAAAGCAACAATTATCTTCTGGCAATGAACAATTCCCGTGGCACTTGAGCTGAAATTCTGGCTTCATTCTGTTGGTAACAAATAGTTGACTCTTATCTTGATTAGCTGAATTCTTTATAAGCTTCAGTCTCTGTGGCCCCCAAAATATTGGCAGAACAGTCAGAAAGCAGTTAAGATTTTGTTTTGGATGGACAAAACAACCTCAGAAGATTGGCATTAAATGAAAAATCAAGCTGTCTATACTCTCATGGTAAGGCTACACAACCTGCCTGCAGAAGGGAAGGAGCTAGAGAAGGCAGAGTTTCCTTACACTAATTTTTAGTGGTGTCCAACAAATCCATGAAGAACATGAGTTCCCAAGCTTCACCTCTTGTTTTATCCATTGTCATGAGAAATATTTTAAAGTGTGTTCATAGTGGTGGCAACTGCAGTTGCAGTTCTGTTTCCAGGACCTGTGAAAGTGTAAGGAAACAGGTTTCCAGCCCTATCTCACACTTTCATGTGAAGAAGGAGGTGACACCCAGGCCATGAACCATTCCCTAGCACAGGAAGAAGCATTTGGGGAGCACTTTGAGGTGACATCTATAATACTGCCAACAGCTGTTCTTAATGTGGAAAGTGACCTGTAGAATGGTATGTATAAAAATGAGAGGCTGCCTTTCCTCTCTGTTCTGGCATAGCACAGGATAACACAGCTCCCCCTCCCTAGTAACACTTTCTTTTGATCAAAAGCAGTCACATAAAATGCAGACATTTGCACCTAAACTACTTCCTGAGGTCAACAGGCCTGATTCAGATTGAGATAAAATGGAAATATAAATTTAAAAGAAAATCCTTATCTTCTCCAGGATAGCTGAGACCTTCAAAATCAGGTAGATAATTCCACTTACTATGTTTCTAAAAATGTCATAGAGCATCAAGGCCAGAGTCCTCCTATTCAACATCCATCTGTGGTCTTTGAAACTTCAGTTACACCCTTTTCTTTCCCTCTCTGTAAACATGTACTTGCTCCATCTGGCAAGGAGAACCATAAATCTCCCTTGACTCTACTGGCTGTTCTGGCATTGTTGCAGTAGTTCACACAGATGGGGTGTATTTAGATAAATGGCAGAAGGAAAACACTTCTGTACACATATAAATGGAAGTCTCATCTACAAACAGTATTTCTTCTGTATTAGTCTGTAAATTCATGATGCTGCACATCTTGAACTCAGCTACACCTTCTGTCTTTCAGCACTGCTTTTACTGTCTCTTTATGATGGCTTTCATCCAGAAATACAAGATCAGTGGAAGAGAAGAATGCAGCAAATACCAGCATCACAGCAATCTGCCTTACAAAAGCTCACTTGCAAATTTACTGTTAACCAGCTAGCATGAAACAGTCACATGGACTGAAAATGTCCATGCATGTAAGCAGAGGGTGATGATGAATATCAACGTACATAAGTCAAGGGAGACAGCTAATGGAAAATTTAGGCATCAGTGCAAATGTGGTTTTATTTGAAGTATGCATTTATGATCAGGAAAACCAAGGGTTTTCCACATAAATGTCATTTTTAGTTGTAATTAAACCAGGAAGAATGTCAACCACCACTAAGAAGGGAGAAGTCCTGCAAAGAGCCTTTCATCAAAAGCAGAGGGTGAGAGGTTTGTGAAACCATGTCTGGGAGGAATATATATCTTGGGGAAAGGAAGTAATCAAAAAAACTTATGCACACAATGAGAAGAGGGAGACACAGTGACAGTGGTGCAGAATGGCACAAATAGGTAATAAGAATAGCAAAGTAGGGATACATTGTAATATCCAAAATTACAGAAGATGCAATTTGGAGTTCCATCTGCAGAGAGGTCTCCACATCCCTCTCCCCCTGTGTGCTCACTGGGACACTGCTGGGCACCAAGGGGCTGGGAGAAGGAGGCAAGACAAGATGTTGGTTTCTCCAGGTTCCTCTGGAAAATGATCTGTGTATGCTGTGTTAACTACTCCATGGACACAGCTGAAGCAAAGGCAGAGACAGGCTGTGAGAGTCCACAGAAGCAGAGCCTCTTCCAGCTTCGTGGACTTTGAGACTGTAATTCACAGGATTTTCAAAGCCATAAAAATGCACAAAACCATCTGAGGAATAAGCCTGCACCTGAGGCTTCTCTTAGAAATCATCAGTGTTTGAAATAAAATCAATTGTTGAAGTCTTTTACACTCCCCATTAAATTGTTCTCATCATTATTTTCATTAGTGAGAAACTGCTTCTTATTGTATTTGGGGATCTACAAAATAGCTGGATGTGTGCAATCAATAATTTCTCAGGAATTTCTTGGAAATAGAGACAGAAGAAATGAGGGGCTGAATTCAGACAGATATCTGGATTTTGCACTGCTCTAATCTCTGCATACAAGATGAGCTCTGCTTTTTGATTTACTATGCCAGTGGCCTGGCAAAGAACTGGATGCTAACAGGAAAATCACAGGAGCATTACATACTCATATGTAAATGCTCAGAGAAAAACAAAGGACTCAAATCTTCTGTCTTGAATTCCTTCAGGGATCTTTTAAAAAAAAAGTGTGTGGAGAGCATTAGGAAAGGGAATTATTAAATCAGTTAGTCCAGCATCTATCCAATTGCTCAAAATAATTTTTTAAGTAGCAACAATTATTAGGCACTCCAGAGGAAACATAATAATAAACCTCACATCATACAGATTAAGTGCTTCTGTTTTCTGTCAGAGACTGTCTAAAACTCAGAAGGATGTGGTTTAATAGCATTCTGATATTTTATTTTTTAAAAAATAAATAATCACCACAATCCTGAAAGTTTATTAGCTCTGTAATTCTGTCTAAAGGGTTTATGAATCCTGTTAAATTCTCAGCATTGACAACCCCCTACAGCCTGAGTTTCAAAGCCTAAATAAATTTTTGGTCAAAAAAAAAAAAGCCCATTACCTTAAAGCAGTCTGCAATTTGCAAACTTCAGATCTGCACTGAATGTCCCCTTCTTGTCTCATAACATCAGAAAACTAAGTGCTCCTAGATCTAGTGAAGTGCCATACTCTATTTTAAAAACAAATCAGTTCCCACTATTTGCTCACTTCTAGTAGCTCTGTATATAATTTTTTAATCTTCTACACATAAAAAAATCTTTGATTACTTTTCACTTTTCTCTAACTCCCTGCTGTTCAAATGCAATGACACATTCAGTGTGACAAGTGAGACTTAACCTGTGGTACTAAAAACCAAACAAAAATTCTGCTTGCAAATTTCCTTTACTAAAAAGTAAACAAGTTAAGTAACAATACAGATAAAATTTGTCATCAAATAATTTCCATTTTAAACTCAATGGGGTTTTGTGTCCCAAGCTGCTGCCCTGAACACAGACCATTCAGGGACATGACCAGCAGTTGGAATTTCTCTTCTTTTCTCTCAGAAGAGGTTTTTGCCAAGCAAGCACTCATCTGTCCAGCCTTCTGGATGTAGCAATAGGCCCCAATCCTGCAATTTGTCCTTTTAGCTCTGTTTGTCTACTCCCACAACGAGGTCATCACTATATACTCACTACCTGTTCATCAGAAGACATTCAGTTGTCTATAATTTTAAGTCTGGTTAGTTGTTTTTTCTCCTTAAAAGAGAGAAGTCATGAAAAACTTGTTTTTTAAGACTGAAGCCAGTGATAGCAAAAAAAAGAAAAATTGTTTGTTTTTGCAGAAGTACAGACATGGATCGGAAGTACTTCTTGAGGGACATTCAGTCTATCCCTGAAATCCTGGTCCTTTCTGCATTTCTGTCTTGGTTGAGTCTTCTGTGGTTAAAGAAATCCTCCATATTCATCTAAAGGTAACACAGATGAAATCAAATAATTTCCTAACCAGTTTGCTTATTTCTAAAGGCACCATTAATGCAAGAAATTCAGTGACAGCATTACATATGAGCTGCATATCTGCAAGCCTGAGAGTCATTATATACCCAGCTGAGGTTTTAAAGCCTTGTAACTCCAGCCACCCTGCCCAGACAATACAGAATGAGTATTCTTGGTGTTATCAAGGATGCACAGCAGCTGGGAGGTGCCTCTTCATGTTGACTACAGATATTGCTAAATAGTGGTGGTAAGGAGCAAAAATCAGAATGAATGCAGGCCTGTCCTTTATTTTACTGCATGTTCAGAGAACCTCTCAAGCTCTTTTCCTTAGAGGTAATGTAGCATCTACTCCCATATTGAATCTCTTAAAAGCAGTTCTGGCTTCTGCTGTTTTTTTGTGGCATAAGCTTACAGCAAATTCATATTTGTAATAGCATCAGATTTGCAGCAGAGATAGGTCTATTTTCATTAACTCTAATACATCATCCCTAATGCTCTTGATGTCAAGTGAGAAAAAACTTGTGCATTTTTTTTTCTCTGTATACACTGTTATTATCTACCTTGAAGAGGAAGGAATATCCTGTCCAAACTACAGTGTGCAGGAAAAAAAAAAAGCAACTAGTTAATATCAGCCTATCAGAAACAAATTAGAACAGCCAAAAAAATCTAAACATTCCTGAAATGACTGACGGTTTTTCTTCTCTTCATTTATCTGCCTGCAATTACAGATGGAAGCCATTACCACCCACTTCCTCAGTTAGGAAATGGTCCCTCTGTACACTTTGTACTGCTCCTCAGATTGCCCTGGTGCATTTATCCAAACAGTTATCAGTGAATTCTGTCCCTGTGGAGCAGATGTCTTATGGATAAAGCCATGGATACCCAATGAAAAATACCTGAGTCTGACCACAGCACCAAACTGCACAGCATAGCTCCCCTGCTCCAGACCTGAAACAGTTCATACATCCTGTGGATAGGGAATCCCACATCAGTCTGAAAAGGCTGGGTAGATGTGCCCCTTTATATAATTATTTTGTGAGCAGGGACCTGCTGGATAATTTGGTGCCCTATTACTTACATGTTTAGAGTTTCTTTCTTCCTATACAGTTTATTTTCTTCCAATACTGCATTATTTACCCCCAGCCTAATGTTAGCCTCCAAAATACTACATCAGGCCTGTGGGTTTTACATAAAAGGTTTTGCTGCCTTACTTTCTCTAAGGATAATGAAGAAAGAAAAACACCTGGACAGATAGTCTATCTGGTTTGAAGAATGTCCAAAATAGAGAATATTCCTTTCTTATCAATTACTTAGCAAGCTCCAGATGCTCAGCTAATTTCTGTAGAACGCTACCAGCTTTACAGCAAACATAGAAAGCCAGGAAGCTTTCTGAGTGGAAAAAATTACAGCCTGGAGATACCATTTGTCTGAAGAATACATCTTATCCATCCTCACTGAACTGGAGGCAGAGCAGTAAGACAGAGGCATTATTTAGGGCGCTCAAAGTTATCACAGACAGATTCATCTTCATGCAGTGGGAGGGAGGAAAGGAAAAGGATTTATGAGAAGGTATAATGTGACGATCACATTTCCTCACACATATTATTTATTTTGCACAGATCCTCTTTCTAATTCTGCAGGCTCTCTCCACTAAAGCCACTGCCTGAATGGGCACCTGGGCTGAGCTCTCCTTGGCTTGGACCCTGCAGACATGTATGCCAGACAGAGATACTTGCATGCCCTTGACCAGCTAGAGCTGTTGGGATAAAAGGAGGGGATGAATGCAGAGGCCAAGCTCAGGGCTGAAGATGGGAGGAGGAGGGTGGAGCAGGAGCATGGGCACTGGCAAGCTGCCCTGAAATATTTGTTTTTCCTTCCCAAGTTCTTCTGATAAAAATATCCTTCTGGCTCACAGCAAAGACAAAATCTCACTTTTCTTTGGCAAGACACATTTCTGTAGATCACAAAGTCATTTTTTCATACCTAAACCTTATGCTAAAGAAAGTGACTTTTCTGTCTAGATCTGTGCAATCAATTCCTAATAACATATTGCATTCTAATCGCAAATTTATGAGTGAAAAGAAGCATCTTGACTAATTAATGTTAAAAGCCTCTTACCCAAAAGACAGGAAAGATTGAATTCTTTGTTTTAATTGCTCAGAAACAGCAAGCAAAACATGAAAAAACCCACCATTTTTTATCATGCTTCCCTTCTTTTCACAAAAGACACACTTTGCTGCAAGAAAGCTACTAGGATAGGAAATTACTTAAGCAGGTGAACTTTAAAGTTCTTTTCTCTTTGCTATTATTTAAATTTTCCATTTCATACTACCCTAGCACTGAAATTTTTCCAAGACAAGTTCCTATTTGACCAGACATTTGGAAAAAAATGTGTGGTTTTTTGTTTTGTTTTGTTTTTTGTTTTGTTTTTTACTTCTAACAAGAAGCATATAAGGTTGCTGTCTTTCTGATGCCCATAACTTTCATTACTATGAGTTACAAGTATGTATTAAGAAAGAAAACTTCTCCTAAGGTTCAGTGGAAGGGAATTCATATTTCTGAAATATATTTACTGTATACATCTTTAATACTCTGAAGATCTTCTAAGCTGGGTGCTAATACAATTCTTTACATTGTCTATAAACAGCCTTTATACTTCTTAAGGAAAGAAAAACACGTACAGAAACATGAAATGTTTGATACTAGGTGGTTGTGTCACCTTCCAGAGGGGCTTTGACAGGTGAGAGAAATGGGCCAACAGGAACCAACAGGTTGAACATGAAGTTCACCCAGGGAAAGTGCAAATTCTGCACCCAGAAAGGATCAACCCAGAGGTAAAAGTATGTGGCCACGACACAGCAATGGGTGCTTGCAGCCTGGAGAGCCAAACACATCCTGGGCTGCAGCAAAGGCAGCACACACTGCAGGTCAAGAGAGGAGATTCTCCCTCTCTACGCCACTCTTGTGAGACTTCACCTGGAGCACTGCCTCCACCTCTGGGGTCATCAATCAGTCTTTGAATTTTAGGAGACAGAAGTGGAGAAACGCCATAAAACATTTTGCAGTGTAAGAGAGATTCACAACACAATACTAAAAGACAAAGTATGGTGTGGTGACATAGGTAGAAAACTTACAGTGTTAAAGGCATCATAAACATTCTATGCTCCTTCAATTGTAGAGAGCACGTTAAAGGAAGCAGGTGGAGAAAAATAAATACTAGAATTGCATTTGATGTGAGAAATAGAGGTGAATCTTTCACCTGATTTCAAGGTAAATTAGGTACACAATCACTTCATATCTATTATCTGTTGATTTTCGGGGTTGGAAACATGGAAAAATACCAGTGAAATGTTAATGGAGTTTAGCAGATCAAGAAAGCATGACAATGCACTGCTGGTGGTCATTCAAGGTGCTCAAATATAAAGATTTTCAGTAAAGCAAGGCATGTTGAGAATTCATCTGGAATGGAAACGTGCTACATTTGTGAGGACAGAATACAATACTTTGGCTGACTCCAACAGCTGGTTGCAACACTCCAGGCAGATATGGTAACAAAGACCTGCAATAGTTTTAGGCTGCAATGTCTTCATAAATTCACATGAGGAAGGTGGAGCCCCTTAAATATCAAGTGCTCCTTCTGGTCAAGATTCCCTTACCTGTGAAAATCTTAGCTTCAGTTTAGTTACATGTCCACCAAAATTTTCATAAGCCATAAAACTTCAAATGGTTAAGTAACCTTGAAGAGCAAGGGATACAGATTAACTCAATGAGTGCTACGTACATTCAGAATGATCACAAACTCAAATACTTTACACTAAGATTAAAAATACATATTTTAATAGAAAAGGCAGGATATAAAATAAATAGTCTATTCCTTTGCAGCAAGCAGCTGAAGTCAATTTGTGCGGTTTTCTACACTTCTGGGGTTTGCTTTCTTTATTCCTCTCATTTCTTCATTTCTTTTACTTTTATGAAGCCTTTCCGCCTTTTCTGCTTTCTTAATCTTACATCTTTAAACTTTCCTCTTTTTGTTCTGTTTTGTTTTGTTTAGAGCACAGGAGAAACAGGAGAAGAAATCAGAAAGGACCTTAAAACCCACAGTTTCACAGTTTTTGTTAAAACATTAGTGCAAAACCCACACATTTTCCTAAGACTGTCCTCAATGAGGAAAGCAGAAGGAGAAGAAGCACAGCACAAGCCATGGTCAATTTTTCCTGCAGTAGCATATTGAAGAGAACACTGCCAAGACATCTGCAGAGGAGTGTGCAGATCTGGCTGTTCCTACAAGCACATAAAACTCATTTTGAGGTTTTCAAAGAACTGCAAATAAAATCTGAGTGAACCGGCTGCTGAACTCACTGATTAGCTGGATTGTAACTGCTGAGGCAAGGAATATCTTCCACTGGCCCAGCATCTCTGGGCCCCAGCTGGTTTCAGCTGCCAGCTGGGCATAGGCTCACACATCTCTCCACCTGCTTTTGCTCACCTCAGATGAGCCTCAACATCCAAAGCTAAAAAATGGTGCTGGGCTATCTTCTCTCTGTCTCAGCTTCAAAACAATGAAGTGGTAGTTTGAGCAAAACTTAGGTTGAATGAGTTACAGATCTGAGACAATTAAGCCAAGAACTGAGAAAGTCCATGAGTAGAATTAAATGTGAGAGGAGGGGATCAGAAGTCGAATATAAAGGAGCATATATGGGCACCTAGAAGTACTCAGAATAGAGAGCCAGTTAAACCAAACACAGTCTCCCATGCTGAAACTGGCACAATGGTTATCAAAAAGCCTCTGTCCACTCCATCCACTCCAAGGGGAAGCCTCAGTACAGCCTATCCAAAACACTTATAAACCACAATTCAGACCTGCAGAAATCATCCTGCTCTAATAAATATATGTGCATTTTTAGACATTGCATACTGTGTCCAATTATGTTCCCAGGAAGTTCCTAGCCTCAGTGTATAAGTGAACAGTTCAATAGTCACTGCAAAAGGGAAGCAGCACACAACAGTCCCTATTTCCATATGAAGAAAGCTCCAGCTACCTCACCTAAATTCCCCAAACCAGGCAGGTGGGTATTTTAGGCAACCTCTCCTGTCTCCTCCAAGCTCATCTGTTTTATTTCATGCACTTTCTCATACCCCCTCCTCCATCTCCTCAGTCTGTCTACACACCTGCATTACACCATCCCTCACACTACATCCCACTTATCACATCTCCAGAATGAAGTTTTCTTTTTTCTGTTTTCTTTGTTTTGTTGTCTTGTTTCAGTTTTTTTTAAAAAATAAGTTGCAAGTGCCTTTAAGTGAGTAAAATAAATGACAGACATCCTGCCATTCTGACTCCACCAAAAGTGATGGAAATATGCAGTTATTTTGAATGAAGAAATAAAAAATGATGTGCAGGTAAGGAAATTACATGCAAATTAGGGACAAGTCTCAGTATCACTGGACTAAATTCAGACACATGTCACAGAGAAGAATAATGATATGCTCACTGCTCACTTATGGCATGAGTGAATTTGGTCCAGAATAATTTTTCTTATTTATGAAGATGAAGAAAAGTTCTTTAAAAATATTAAAAAGCAGTTTCTGCAAGATGTCTGCAAAATGATCACAACCTCAACAAAAACATCTGTAACTTTTAACAGACATGCACTTGTTTATGTGCTACAATGCAGCAGTATTTTGTGCTGCTATGACTTCATTTCAGAATTTGCATAAAAAGGTTGCTGAAAGTCAAATTTTTAGGACAGTTAATCCATCTCCAGAATTACATATACATTAATATTCTTACTCAACTCAGGTTATAGTAAAACCCTCTTTCCTTGTTATCAAAGAGCTTCAACTTGAATTACTTCTAACATTTATCCTGGATATATAAGAAGTTACTTTAAAGTATAACTCAGTTGCAAGAGAGGTGCTTACATATTTAACTCTCTAAAGTTAGAATTCTGTGGTTTATGGTGTTTGCACTACAAAATTCATCAAGTGAAATGTAATCCATTCAGGATATGTATTATTTTACATAGAACTTGGTAATTTCCATCTAATTCTCCTGTTTTCAGTACACACCATGACTTCAACTAGGATTGTGTACTAAGACCAAAAAACACTGTTTCAACACAAAAAATATCTGTGTTTATAATCTCCCAGTTAAAACAATGCTTTTCATTATGAATTGTAATCTGTAATATTGCATCGCTTTTCAATGACACCCTAGTAACGTAAAAGCAGCATTTCTCCAATGATTTTCCACCTTTTTTCCATCTGAATTTTGGATGCCGTGTTTTTTCCACCTCGTATAATTTTTTTTTGCCCTTAAATTTACTGAGATGTAGTTAATATGTACTTCCTTTGATGTTTGAATGATTTAATCATCAACTAAAACCAGCATTTTATTATTTCTCCCAAGGCACAAGAAAAGCTCTTCTTTTATTTATGCATGAAATTTTGCAGAGGAAAAAGTCAGCAGTGTTACATCACTACAAAACTGATATTGTATCAGGCACTTGAAATGATGCACACACAAGAAAAGTTCTGTGGATTGATCTGTGACAACCACTTCTGTACAGCTTCTGTTTCACCCTTTTAATCTGTTATATGAAAAGGTTCAATTAAAGCTGCTTTAGAATCTATTGCAACACCTTTACACAGATTTGTCTTTAAAAGATCTAGCTTGATTTTTAACTATAGCTAACTATTAGTCTAGAAATGTGCATAAATTCAAAAGCAAGAGCTGCCAGGTGTTGGAACTGTGGGCAATGCAGGTACCTTTGGGTCACCCCTTAAGGTGAGTTTCAGAGAGCTGCCACTGGCACATAGGCTGCCCATCCAAGTCTGAATGCTGCAGAAGCCCAGAAAAAAAGCAACTCTCATGCCTCTGAGCAGGTGACCCTGGACATCTGGCTGAAATGAGATACTACTGAGATAAGACAGCAGAGACAAAATCCTACAGTAAGAGGCAAATTTTACCTCTCTTTTGCAGAGGCATTCAAAACTTCATTAAGGTGACATCAAGCAAAGTATTAGCTCTGCAGACGAATTACTCCTGGCTGTGCTTAGGCATTTTAAAATGCAATGCACAACTACTACATTTTGCAGATGCATTAGTCACCACTTGCTCTTGTTAATGAAGCCCCCGCCAAGTTTAAAGCAAGTGCCACATGAAGATCATCAGATAGAGCCAATTCCTCACCCCGAAACAGTGCTTGGTTTTAACCATAGCATTTAGTGCAATGAATGAGCTTAACCTCCAAAGGGAGACTGCTAGTCATTTAATAGCTGAATAAAGTTTTACAAAAATTCTGTTACATAATAGTCAAATCTGATACAGACATCAGATAACAGTGTCCCAGCAACTCAGAATGCTCTGCCCACAAGAAGATTTATAGATCTAACCAGACCTTCATTTTCTGCCATATTAAAAAAGGTGGAGAAGGAGGAATAAAAACCACTTCAATAGTAACTAAAAAATTAAGAGTGTTTTTGCCAATGGAAAATATTTGTTTGGGGCAGTGTCAAAGGAAAAAAAAGAAACCCTAAGTCTTTTAACATAATTTGAAACCAGAGCCTCCTCAGAGGAATGGAAAAAGAAAAAAAAAAAAAAGAAAAAAAAAAAGAAAAAAAGAAAAAAAGAAGAAAGCTGCTGTCCTGAGGCAAGGGATGAAGGCACACGCAGTATTTCCAACTAAAGGTCGCTGCTCCCATGACCATCCTCCTACAAACACAGACTGCTGCTCTGAAACAGCACAGGGCTCTGGGCACAGATGAAGCAAGACTAATTCTGTGTGATTTATTTTCCTGTAGAAGAATCCAGTCAATGTGCCTCACACTAATACTGCTCTGACTGTATTTGCTTTTAGAAAGCGTGGCTGGGACGTGGAGGCACAGAGCAGGAGCCAGCAGGATTAGAGAGTCTGCTCTGATTGGTAACAGCCTCGCCACCTCCGGGTGGGTTTTGAGCAGGAGAGAGGAAGCCATCTCCTCCTTACTCCAATTTTTATGTCTAGCACTGCACCAAAATTCCCAGCCCTTAACAAGGAAATGAACCTTCTTTTTAGCACATAGCAATGAGCTTATGGCAGAGACCACAGTTATGTTAGTACAACTGAGAGGATTGCAGGAACAGGAGAGAGCAGCCAGGAGATGAGAAAGGGCAAAAACTTCTTGTCTCCAAAGAAAACACACTGCAGAGCACCCTCCTGAGAGCTCAGCTGGCTTCAGCCAGGCTCCTGGCTCTCCAGAACTACTTCCCAGGCCTTGGCCCAGCACATCTGCTCCCTCTCAGCATCAGCTGCATTTACCATAGTAATGTGAATTTCACAATACCGTTTTCTGATAGCCCTTCTGCTCTGGTATAAAAATAAATAAATAAATAAATAAATGCTCATACATTAAAAAACAGACCAAAAAAGCATTTTTGCTATGACAGACAAGTTGGATAATGTGAACCCTGATGACTTGACACATCCAGAAGCAAAAATGCTGCGGGAAATCAATCATTTGTTAATGGGCTGATTTCACATCTTTTTGGACTGACACTATAGCACAAAGTTCTATACCTGCAATACTCCTGTGTAAATTTGATTAGGTAGGATTAGGTCGCTGTCTCCCAGTTTGTCCATGGTTTCTCCCAAAGATAATCAACTTGCTCTGCTCAATATAATGTGAAAGCAACTCAAAATAGAGGTGGCTTTCTCTCTATCCACACACGTGCCCACAGCACAGCAAAAGATTACGGAATAAAAAGAGAGGCCATTGGCTTTATCTACTCCCAGAGAGAATAAACAGATTAATGAAGTGTGAGAACACCTGTCCCCCTCTGCCATGCCCTGCCACCAGCACTGTGTTGGAAGCAGTGTCACGACATGTGGTTGAGCTACCACAAGAGCTTGCCCTTGCCAGCTGCGCCCTCCCTGCTGTCCTGTTTGTGGCAGCTTTTATGTTGTTCCTCAGAGCTCTCAGTGAGCCAGTGCACCTTACGCAATGCACAGAAACAGCCTGGCAATAACTGATGACACTGCTCTTGATCCAGTGAGTCAAAACAGCTACAGCAGAAAGTGAGCCACTAACCAACAGCCTCTGCCAAGGAACAAGCAGCCTGAGTGACCCTGCATGGATCATTTTGTCCTTTACCTCAGCTTCCTTTTTCAGAAATGAGAGTCATTTTGACAAAGGCCTGCTATTAGAAATGGTGTTTTTGTTCTGAATGTTCACCAGTTGTTTTGGCCGGACTTGTTTTTGTTTTCCCATGTTTTCAGTTTCCTGTAGTTCACCAGAAGCCAGTTACTTGTCAATTGGAGGCTAAGCAGGAAGAGGTAAGCAGCCTCTTCCTAGCGGTGTGGCCACTGTGTGTGACCAGCAGGGAGCTGCTCCAGCACACAAGGCTCCAGCCAGTATTGCACAGCATCTGCTCTGGGGCCCCAGCAGCCCCTGCACAGCTGGCCAAAGTTCTTCCAGCACAGAGCTACTCTGCTCTGTAAACCTGCACAAGGTTTGGGCACAACATTGCTTCAGGAGATGGCAGCCTGCGAACCAGCTCAGCATTCCCACACAGCTGAAATTCAATGCCTGGATTTTGAACACAAGTAAATTTTATTTAGGTGGTGCTTAGGTCTCAGACAGATATATCCTCTAGAACCAGCACATTTACAAAGACAAATTTAACCCAATTTGTATCTTTGGAAGTGGGATAGGTATGTGAAAAGAGTGGGACTCCAGCTCCCAACCTTACACTTGGCACCTTTCTCAAGATTTTAGGAAGCATTATCAAAGTCTTTAGCAGTTACAACCAAGGCTCTCTCCACCAATGCTCTATGTGTTTTCAGGACACCTGCACCTGGAAGTGTTGAGATCAGTCAATAGCAAAGGCTGCTCTCTCCACAGAATCTGGTTTTCATCTCCTAAGCGAAAACATTCCTTTAAAGTGAAATCTGTAAGTTTCAGATGCAGAGGTATCAGACTGCTAGTATTTTTTTTTTCTATAAGAACTACAGTTTCACCAGTTATGGATAAGTTATTCAAATGATAAGAAGTGATCACACAATTCCACTATAGTTAAAAATAAAATCAAGAACCCCTTTCTAGAGTCTTTTTCTTGCTATTATCTCTGAATTTTGAGATTTATCATTTAACCTTACTGCAGCCCTTCACATAAAGCAGATATATCTGAATAACTAAGGTTGTCTTGTATACAAAGAATGCTTGGCCTGATGCATTAGTGGCTGGCCCCCTTCTCAATATATCTTTCACAGTTTCAGTGCTCTGAATCATAAGGTTCATGCTTGACTCAGAATGGGTCATAAAAGTTTCTTTCATTTTAAGTACTAATTCCATGTATTTCAGCATTTTGGTTGGAACATGTGCAATGCAGAATATTGCAGGAATTCTTCCAAAGGACAGATTTACAAATGCAAACATTTTGTTTTGAAAATGCAACTTAAGCTCAACTCTCAAACACAATTCAAGTACAAATAAACTAGATAGTGGGATGTTGCACTTTTTTCAAAACTCATCAACAACAATTGTGCTTCACTGTGTAGTTCTCATTTGTGTGAGATTCAGCACATTTTCTTCTCTCAACTTCATATGGGTTTGTACCTGCTGAACCTCATTTAGAATTTCAGTATAACTGCAGAATTGCTTCCTAAATTTGCTGCACATATCATGAAAGCTGAATGTCTTGTATTACACAAATAAATAGGGAGGGCCTGGGTGCGAGGAAGACTCATGAAACCATCAACACCAACAAATGACTACAAATAAACAAGAAGAATTAAATCTGGTTATTTTAAAACATTTATAATCCTCTTTGAAATATTTGGCAGCCTTTTTGAGAAAGGACATTGATGTAGTCCAGGGAGAGTCAATGAGAATGATAAAATTTGATTGTTAACATGCACAGAAAGTCTGGAAAAACATGAATACCATAAAATGAAATCTAAGCTTTTAACCTCTTCAACTGGTGTTTCATAAAGGAAAGGAGCAAAACCAGCAGTATCACTCCAGGGGTAGACACTGCATTTTGCAGAGCAATAACTGAGCAATAATGGAGTTCCTTGCTGTAGTTTCAAGAATAAGAGTTCTGTGGGCCTACTTTATGGTTATATAACACCTCACCTAGCCCTGAGCCCAACTCTGAGCCTCTGAGCATTTTTACTTAAATGTCAGCATTCCCTCATTTGCACAGGTTACACCACTGTGTGCTGTCTGCACTAAGTTCACATCCAAAGATTCAATTCAGTCAACAGGGAGCACATCTGAGCCCTATCAGCCACTTTGTTATTTCACACAGTTTAAAGAGGAGGGAAACACAGATAAGTTACAGAAAAAGATTTTTTTTTTCCTCTGGAAAGGGGTGCTGTTGTGCACACATACTGCCATCCTTACACAAGGATACATATACTGCAGGAATAGTGTATGCATCCACAGGGAGTGTGTTTCCTGTGCCCTGACTCACCTCTGAGGATGCATTGAATTTCCCCTCCTCCCCCTTTTCTGTCCTCACTCTGAGCCTTATTTGATGACATTCCGTTTTACTTCAAAGGGAATTCAGACTGAAAATAACCATATGTTACTCTGAACAACCCTTTGCTATGGCTGGGTCCTGGTGTCAGAGTTCTGAAATTACCAGGCTGATGACAAACAAACCTTTTGAAATTCCAGAAGCCCCAGGGCAAAGAGCTCCCTACTTCAGCACACAGTTAAGTGGCCCAACAGACTCTACAGGCTGTCTTCTAATGAAGATAGAATGAAATGTTCTGTTCTTCTCCATTTTGCCTTCATTTCTGGCCACCATCCAGCCTCTGCTGCTGCAAATTTTGACCAATTCATTTAACTGAATGAAAAACATTTGACAATTTTAAAGCTCCACCTTGTCTGCTAAACTCAGCAAGCATTAAACATAAAGAGGAAAGGGAGCATTCTTTTTTCTTTCAGAGTGAAAGCATGAAAAAGACATAAGGAAGACATTAGAATGACTGAGGGCACCCTTACATTGAGCAGTGGAGTATGGCACAAAGATCTTCAAACTGTCATGCAATAAATGAGCTCCAGAACAAGCAGCAATGTAACTACACCAGAACCTCATTATTCGTGGGCTAATTACCCTTGCTGAGAAGCGGGTTTGTGGCTAAATCAAATGAAAAAATAATTTCTGTTAATACAAAACTTTTTAAATAGTGATTTTGGCAAAAGACAACATTAAAAACTGCAGACACGATCTTCTTAAGCTTGTCATTGAGGTATTTTCTGTAATACACAAGGCTAAAGTCATTAGGATGCAAACCTAGGATGCATTAGGAAACAAACCCAAAATCTCTCTAATGTCCTGCATAGCAATCTTGGCAGCTTTGCAGAAGAGTGCAGCACACTCTCCTTCTCTGCTTCACTGTGAGTAAAAGTTTGAACTAAAGCTCTGTCTCCTGCTCTGAGCAAAGGAGGAGAACCATTACATTCATCCTTTCCCACCAGTTCCAGTACCCAGACAACTACTGGCCGCAGAGATAGAGACTGACATTGTGACGGTGATTAACAAACTCTTTGGGGATGTTTTGGTTTCATCTCTTAATCTAGTACATATTTTACAGAAGCAGTTTCAAAGACCAGAAGAAACCACCCTGAATTCTCTGCAGATCACAGCAAAACAAGCTCCATAGGACCACGTTTCAAATTCTCTCCCAAACCTGGCAAAGAAATAACTTAATGAAAGGTGCTCCTTTTTCTTCCACTCCTCAAAACAAATACTCTGACCACTCTGTTACAAGCATGGGCTTGCAGGGCTAACATTAAGTCCTTTAAAATTTGTTTCTGAAATAATTTTATACAAGTTTCATCAAATTAATCCCACTACCACCATTAATCTATCAAATACCACTTCTGTCAGATCACACTGTTCTCTTCAAACATTCATACAAATATATTCTATGCCATCATATTAAGCACCTTTGAACTGCTTGGTTTGGACCTGCCTCTTTGTCCTGTAATTAGGAACAATGGCATTTCAATACTCTAAATCCATCATTAAAAAGATAAATCAGCTTTTGCTTCAAGCACTCAGCTAAATTTTTTAAAACTGACAGTAATCCTAAAGCCCTCAGGTGTGAGTAGTCATCAGCTTATACAAAATGTTTACATTACATGTTCTGCTCATTTCAATGAGAACTAAAATGAGATTAAGGTAATGTATCCATACAAGCTGAAAAGAGCCTGGGAAAACCTCTCAGCTCCAGTATTCACTTGTGCTGGATGTAGCTGAACATGGTACATTGTGACCATTCACTGACTTTTTCATCCACCTCTGTTTACCAAGGCAAATATTGCTCAACCAGAACTCTTTTGTGTCAACAGAAATAGTCTTTTTACATTGGTTCTGATGTATTCATGGCTTCTATCAGGGTACAATAACACCAACGGCAGAACAAATCAACAACAAAATTAGATGGAGCCCAATCATCTTTAGCAACTGTTCATGTTACGTTGAAGACAATCTCACACAGAGTGCAGCCTGCTCCCTGCCTCTGTGTTTCCCAGGGACTCCTCAGACACCCATCAGGAATGAGATATAACAGCTAAGCAGCAAGGTCTCAAGGCTCTCTCCTCGGAGTTCCAAGTCCTAGTCTCGTTGGTGGCTGGTGATGCACTTTTCTGAGCATCAGCCTGTAATGCCCTGCTGTGTTACAGGACGACGCCTTGCATTCATTCCACACGTTACATGGCACTGGAACTGCCTGCCTGTAAAGCACTTATAGGTGCTGTTTAGGTGTTCCTTAACCTATCAAATGGCCTTCCTGTCAAGAAAGGAGAGCCAAGGAAGACCACCATTAAGCTGCAGGGTAACCCAGTCCAGGAAGGGCTACCAGAATAGTGTTATCTGGCTTGGACATGCAGCCACAGAACACACCTTTGATACAAAAAACTTTGTACAAAAAGTGAACTTTTCTCTCAGACTATGCTTACTTACCCTCTCTGTAGTAGAACTGGTTCTTAGTGATCCCTTTTCTCTTTACCAGCATGTTTTTTCAGCATTTCCTGTAGTACAAAGCAGCCTTAGAGCCCTTGCAGGCTGTTACTGCTGTTGAGCCGTGCCACCTTCTGGCTCTGCCCAGAAACACAGGTTGGCTGGGAGCCACCTCCAGAGTCCCACACTCCTGCCCTGTACTCCTGCCATCCTGAAAGGATGGCCCTGTACATGTCTCCACTGTTTCCACCCCGACTCTGGACAATTTCAATAATAACTCTTCCCACCAAGAAGTATTTTTTCCTTATATACAGACAGAATTTCCCGAGGCAATTTGTCTACTGCCTCTTGCCCTGTCTTTGTGTATCTTTGGGAAGAAGGTCTTCACCTTCTCCAGAAATACCTCTTCATATTTGATATTTAATATTTGATTAATTTAATATTTTAAGAATGGAACTATTTCCCCCCCAAACCTTCTCCTCTCCTCTCCTCTCCTCTCCTCTCCTCTCCTCTCCTCTCCTCTCCTCTCCTCTCCTCTCCTCTCCTCTCCTCTCCTCTCCTCTCCTCTCCTCTCCTCTCCTCTCCTCTCCTCTCCTCTCCTCTCCTCTCCTCTCCTCTCCTCTCCTCTCCTCTCCTCTCCTCTGTCCCAGAGGACAATCCTCTGGTTTCTGTGACTTTTCTAAAAGGATAACATATCTTTGCAATGATATTAGCAAGTTCTCAGCACTCTGAAATATACCAAATCAGGGCCCATAGATCTTTTGCTTCTATAATTATCTCTTTGTACAGACAGTCCACTATCAGCTTGATACTAATACTGGTGGTGTGCTGTTCCAGCCCTGTTTAGGACAGAGCAAATGCTGGTGGCTACACATACACAGGTCTGTCAGAAATACTTTATTTAAAACCATGCTAGAGCAACTCCAAGGTATTTTGTGATTCGCCTAATCTCCTGCCACTGAAACCAGGCAAATATATAAAAATAATTTGTTCTCGTTAATGTTAAAACCAGCTTTCAAGTTTGTGTAAAAAAATTTAAGTGATGTAAAAAAATGCCTTACAATGATTTTTGGTTTCAATCTCACAGTCATTTCACATCTGTTACTTTGATTGCTTGGCAATAATATGAAGATATTATTTCACACCATATATTTAGAAGTGTATGTAATTTACATTGTTAGCTTTACTTGTTTAGGTGACTGCTAAAGAAATCCTGCAAAAAAAATCTCTGATTTAAAGACAAGGTAACAGGATAACAGATATGTTAAGTCCATCCTGCTTTCAGAGGGAGCTCAGGTCACAAAAACAGTAGGAGAGTGCTCATATGAGACTACCAGACTGTTCCTGCTTCCTAAATGTCTGTAAGGCAAGTCTGGTCTTCAGCTTCAGCTTTGTGCCACCAAGTGCAGGACTGACGAGAACTTCAAACAAGAAAATAGTTCTCACCTGTTCCTGCATGAGGTACTCTTTGCATAATGTTTGCAACCAACAAAAGAGACTTTCAGGAGTCCTTGAATTCAATCTTCTGCTCAAAGCACAGGTCCAGCAACCCAATCATGCCACCATCAAGCAGGATTGCAGTTGGTCACCTTGTGGAGTAATACCCCATTTCACATAGAACTCACCTGGCACATTGTAAACAAATGTCTAATCCTAAACCAGAATAAATTTAATGCATGTTTAAGTACACTTCAGTGACCCTATTTTAAGGGATTTGAGGCTAGATCCCACTAATACCCCTTCATAAATATTTAATTATTGTGGCAGGTCCCCACAAAATTCTTCTGGTTTTATACCCTGTATACGTAAGTTCTGTCCCTATGCAATTTTTTAATTGCCCAGAACATAAGACTGATGGAACAAGAGAGCTTTGGAGGTAGGGGGGCAGATGAGTTTGCTGCATGGAGTGAAATTAGACTGCCACTTAACATACAAATGAGTGAGTGTAATATTGCAAAGGTTTTGAGTGTCTTGTCATGTGAGGAAAAATACATGATACCTATTATACTGAAGAGTGAGGGCTGAAATGCAGGATAATTTAAGACACCATGTAAAACTGAGCTCTAAAATTAGAAGGCAGAAAACATTAAGATTATTAGAACGATTTTCCATGTGTACTTGAATTGTCTCTTTCACTGGTTTACATTACACCAGGATCAGGAACATATTCCATCCCTTAGCCTAAATATGACTTGCTAAAATGAATACCAAGAGGATGCATAATAGATATCTATATTTAAATACTCTGTTTTAATGGAAATATGTTCAAATTTTTTATGTTTACATTTTTATCATATTAAAATAAAATACCTGCCTCATTTCAGATCACTTTTCATCCACTGTTTGTGTTAGAATTGCCTTAATCATAAATTATAAATACCAAGATAGTGTTTTGCAACTGGTTTAATTAACTAAAATGTACTTCAAGTGTGGTGGGTTGAAAAAGGTCAGTTTATTAAAAACACTCAAACTAAAAAAATTTCATGTCTCGTCAGGAAGATGAATAGAATTTGTAATTAATGTGTGATGATTGGTTTTGCTGGTCTGTCCACAACTTGGAAGTCATAGAATTTGTAGCTCTTTCCCTCTACATCTAGTTTATTTGGAACTGAAAATAAAATTTCTATTATTCCAAATTCTGTGTTGTTTCATAGCCTGAATAAACAGCTCAGTTAGATGCAACAGTTCACCTGAGATGAAGAAAAAGCCTCTCTCTAAACCTGAGTTCTTCTAGTTTGTTTACTTCAGCTGGGTGAAGGACATGTTTCTGTGCTTGGGGGTCAGAGGCTTCACTTTGAACTCACCATTTCTGAGCTTCTGACATGGCTATTTCTTCAGCCACCATAGATTAGTCACATTCTTCTCCAAGCTTGCCCTGTTGTGACACTGCTGTCCCTTCCCATCTTAGTTTTGCAGCTGCTCACTCTCCTGAACAAAGAGGTTGCCAGGAGGGAAGGAGCCAGAGCACCCTAGCATCAGAAAATGCTTGTAGGTGGCACCAGATCCAAACCACTGTGCCAGAGAAGAAACAGAAGCAGCAGCTGGAGAATGCTAAGGAAAGTTCCTCTAACCTCCAGGATGTCCTGGGCCCTTCTGCCACTTTCCAGGAGCTGCCTCAGTGATTCCTGTGTGCTCCTTCCAGCTCAGGCTACTCTATGATTCTATGACTCCATGAAATTGTCTCACAGCAGCCACGTTTCTGAACGACAGGCCAAGTTTCCAAGCCCAGCTTCTGAGATCTGTTGGGGGAACAAACCTTTTATGCTTGTCCCTGTGTTACAGAAGGCAAAAAAATGCAACTCTCCTCACTGCAAGTACAATTTCAAGTTTGGAAAAGTAATCAGAGATCCTTAGATCTTTCATGTTTTTTTCAAATCACAGAGAACAAACGTTTACAGCTGATTCCACATGGCTTTTTATTTTCTTCCAGGGAGAAATTAGATTTCACAGCTGAAGGAATTGAGCTACATCCAGGAAAAAAAAAAAAAGGAGGTTTTCATACCTTGCAGAAATCTGTACACAGCACAAGCCACTCTTTGCTCTTTCTGCCCTGAAGAATCATCCATCCCCTTCAGCACAACCATGCAAGCATGACCTGACTCAGCACAAGAGTCTCTGTTCACAGAGGAAGGGCAGCCTGTGCAGGGAAAACGCAGTGCAACACAGACATATTTTATTCCTGGACCTGTAACCTCATTCTAAAAAAGAAAAAAAAAAAAAAGAGAGAGAGAGAGAAAGAAAAGTTGAACATTTCATCTGGCATAATTTCTGCTGTTGTGGTTTCTTTTCCACAAGTGAAAAAAGAAGATCATCGTGCAGTGGATCTGGACAGGAAATAGTTTAGTTTCCCTGTCAAGATTTTTTATTTTTTAGAGATTGAAATTGTTTTCTTTCTTGAATTGTAATGAGAAGTTGAAATCTGGCTAACATTTTTTTAAACTCCAGCCAGAGCACTGCAGTAATGAAATGGCTTATACATGCTGCAATGTAAGCAGCTGCTCCTTCAAAGGCTGAATACTCTGTATTCTGTTTCAGAGAAAAAAATATAGGCTTTTTTTGAGTCTTTTAGGTGTTTCTTCTAACCTGGACCTTTAACCTTCTATTGCACCCTTAGAACTTGGTCATGTGCTTGCTACAGGCCCAGAGATAAAGAGGCAGAAGGCATCACAGGATTGTCCAGTTTGTCATTCACTGTGGAAGGGCATAAACCACAGACACCGAGTAGCTAAATTAAACAGAATATTTTGAAGCTAATTGCCTTAGAATGAAGACCATGTGTCTTTTATCAAGAAAACAAAATTTTAACTATTATATTTAACTGTACTTACAGTTTTATTATATAAATATATTTCATTAATTTTGTAGGATTTTACTATTTCATAACTTGCATTTGATACATTTAACATCTTTCCCTGCATTTTAATACTATTTATTAACAAATAAGTGTTGCAAGGTACAGTTTAAAGAACATAAGGCTCTAATATTTAAATGAAATTGCATATTACGATAAATCCTTTTGCCTCTACTAATTTCTTGGCACAGCCTTGTCAAACCCAGAGACTGTTTTGTTAGTGTTTCTACACGTAGTGATGGAAGTACTTGGCCTATTTCCTGAGCCCCACTAAGCACAGGTTATAGTCATTCCACGTGGCTTCAGCTGGTTCTGTCTGGGCTGTCAGTGTCACAGTGTTAGAGCTGATGTGGATTAGGGACCTGGTCTCACATGCACAATGTTATCAGTCCAGGCAGTTCAAGCAGTTGATCTGATTAATTCATGCACCAGTAGGTTAAGAAGTTTCATAAAGATCACACAGTGACAACCCCAGGAAAAGGACCTGGAAGTAGTGCTTTAAAATAAAGTAGCTAAAGTTCCATCTCCCCCATGTTTTTTTCCTGGCCTCCTGCACCCCTGTGAGCCCCAAGAACTTCAGTGGGAATTACAAGTCTTTTACATTTTCTATCACACCTGATATTTTACTTGCAATGACAGCTTCTCTAAGCTATGATGAACTAACTTCTAACTTTATACCATTTACTCCTGCAGTCAGTCAGGGCAAGTACCTGCCCTGTAATGCCTGAGAAATTTCCTGAAGTGGAGTGGCTATTCCTCCTTTGCCCACAAGTAAAACATATAGAGGAAAATCATTGTATTTTCATTATCACTGTTTCTATAGTTGATCTTTTTATATTAATAGTTTTAATAAAATAGTAGTAATAAACAGTGTTAGTTAATAATGACAATAAAAGTAACTGTGATCTTATTTTAGGGAAATGTAATGGAGAAGACAACAATTCTATAAGAACTTTTAAAGAAGTCACAAGAGAAGTAAAATATAACCAATCAATTACGAGAAAAGGTTCTTTGTTCTGACAAAATAAACTTTTCTGATTAGGAATATGACAAAGGCATATGAAATATATTCTAAAATAAGCTATTTTAAGATATTCCAGTGCCACTCTCATTTTCTTCGTTGAAACTTGATTAGATATTATGTGTTAGAATGACAGGCGTACTTCATTTTGAGTTGAATTCTAGGGAATCAAATCCTAGTTTCATTTCAGGAAAACACTTATTGGCAGGCTTAAGAGTGTTTACATTCAAAACAACCCCTACAGCTGTGCTTACCATTGAGCATCTGCTTGTGACCTTCCAAGGAGGACTTCAGCAAGTAATTAGCATTAACATATGTTTACACACTACCTTGCATAGGGGATGTTTTCCTTGTCGAGGCTTTGCTCTCAGCTGACGTGAATAACTGGTTTCAGAATTTACCTGTATGAGGCATAATTAGTGCAGAGTCTCATCCCTCAGCTGCACCAAGCAGATGGTTAAACTATCCTTGTTTCCTAAGGAGTGACTGTATATCACAAAAGGGTGTCTTTTCACTCAAAAGATCTCTCATTGGGAATATATGTTCCAGGCAATTTATTTTAATTTTTTGCTCTTTTTCATACATTTGAACTCCTGCTGTGAGTTACATCCCATAAAATAACTGCAGGGAAGCCCATTGAGAATAAACTCCATTACCTTACCGAAATTAGGAATGCCACAGCTAGGCTTCTGGCTTGCACTTCAGGTGTTTTCCCCTCAATTCTTCCTTGTTTTCCTCCTATTCCCTCCTTTTGCCTTGCACTCTTGCAGATGAAGCAGATGCTTTCTCGAGTGTAGGGCTGAGTCTTGTAACTAACTTAGAAAGGAATTTCATCCATATATTAGATGCAGGTAAGGCATCAAGGATATTTCTTACAACTTTTCTCTTAAAATGCAACAAACCTGAAGCTATAGCTTATAGATCTCGAAGCATAAAATTATACAAAATCTTCCAGCTGCAATACTTTATATTGTGTTAACATTTGTTCACAATGTCCACAAATGTCCACATTTGCTGTGGTTTTCTCTCCCTTGGGAAGAAGAAAGTGAAGGTGGGGTCATTTAGGATTGAGAAAATCCAATTTGTTAAGATAGTGAATATTGAGGAAACAATGCCTTCTGCAAGACAATATTCTTTTCAGGTTAGCCATGAAATTTATTTCATTTATGTTTCTTGTGAAATATACCAGTTATCCTAAGGCTACCCTTTGTGTCCCTGTCCTAACCTGATATTGCTGAGTGCTACTGATACTGATATTTTATGTTTGGACAAAATGGTTTTAAAGCTCTTTTCCAACCTAGACAACTCTGTGATTCTAAGATCTTTACAGCAAAGAAAGAACCAGTCCCTATTAGTGAAGCTGCAATTTTCCTGAAATATTTCAATGGACTGTCATGGAATTTAGATCAAGACTTGTTTCCTTCATGTTCACAAATCTATCAGATACTTACTTTGATTCTATTGGGAATATATCTGTGTGATTATAATTTATTTTTAAGCAGAACTGAGCACATAAAATACTTATGTTAGTTGTCTCTGTCTAATGCCACTCCTCTTTTTTGGCCTCAGTGCCAAGAGCAGGATCTGACCATTGACTTGCTTATTACCATTCATATCTGCCACATTCAGGAAATCCAAGGCTGTGCCTTCTATCAGAAGATGTAGCTGCATAAAGCATATTTGTTCAAAAACTAAATGTCAGGAGAAAAGTGTAACTTCAAATCTGCTGCCTTTCACTGGTCTCAGATGCCTGACTCAGGCTCCTCCTGGAGCCTCCATCAATCCCAATTCTCTGGGCAGTGGGACAAGCAGATGTGGAAGTGATGACAGATTCCTTGCTGGAGTGCCAGTGACAGACTGCCCCACCACAAGCAGCAGGCTGCTCCAGGGAGCGACAGGTTACTGAATAGTAATTAATTCATGACCCTGCAATAATTGCCTTGCCCAAGAACAAGCCCATGACAGATACTTAACATTTAACTGCGTGGTTGATCGTAGGTGTTGTTCCAATCTATTTTCCCTTTTCCCTCTCCCTCCTGCAATGTTGTGACACCAAACGACACATTTATGGTAAATTAGCATATTTATGTCAGGAGCTCATAATTCAGTAAGGTAGTGGAAAGCGTATGCTATAGTTTCAGGATGGGGGCCTGGGAAACAGTGTTCCTAAAAGAGACTTTAGGACCCTGATGGCTGAACATAAATTCCTACTGTGATGCTGTGGCCAAAGCAGCAAATGGCCTCTTTGGACATGGAAGCAGGCACATACTGAGTCAAAGCACTCCACATGTTTTGACACTGCTGTGATCACCAAGAGAATATTGTGTCTAGATCTGGTGACTATAATTGAAGGAAGATGTTGAGAGCTGAACAGATGTCCAAGGAGAGGCTTGACAATAACTAATAGATTGGATGGATAACATGTCAAAGAGAAAAGCTCACAGGGCTCCACCACTGCACTGCATAAGGAGACAGGAAGCACATCGATCCATGGGTGTGTGCTCACCAGTGGGAGCAAACATTGAACAAGAGCTCTTTGGGCTAACACAAAAGCAGTAAAGTGGCATTTGAAATTCTGTGCAGATGACTGAACAGCAATGTACTCAAGGGAAATGAAACCCTCCCCTAAACACAGACACACAGAGACAGCCCAGTACTAAAGATGATCTGAAAAGCAAAGCAGCTGTTAGTAATTGTCAGGTAGGCACTGAAGGAAGATAGGCTGAAAAGAGGCCAAACAAGCTGATTGTTCATATTGGTGGTAGTAGTTAAGCTGTAGGAATACTTACTGAAGGATGTTATAGGTTTCAGTTATTTGCTTAAAAAGGTAGCAATGAATTCAGAGTAGAACTACACCTCTCAAGGGATACTAGGTATAACTGCACCACCTTTGGATCAGGATTCTCTGATACTGTACAGCTGCCTGGAGCAGATATTTTTCCTCAGTTTGTTACTGGATGCTGCCAGTGACAGGTTCCTGGACCTGATGGGTGTTTGATCTGGCCTAGTGTACGTAAGCCAGAAGCTGGAGGATGAATGTGGAAAAACAGAAGTGGAAAGAAAGAGTATGCATGTGGACTGTGTTTTGTACACAGATGATGGGAATATCCAGAAATTTTGATGCCATCCTTTTTTTTTTTTTTTCTGCAATTGTTCTTAAGGGCACTTTGGCTAAGACAGTACACATTTATATTATTTAAATTTATATCTTTTCATGTGTGTGCTAAGCTTTTTTTAACATCATAGCTGCTAAAAAATGTAGATTTTAGTATAACCAGGGAAAATAAAATACTAAATTATGTCTGCCCTGTTTGATCCAAAAGTTTGGGGCATTTCTACCTACCAAATAAATCAGATGGAGTTGTTTTTGTCTTTATTCTTAATATCTCTAGTTAAATTCTAGTCTCAGGTTGTAAGACCATTCTAGTCCTGATGTCCCTTAAGCTGGACAGGTAGGAGCAATAGAAACTGAGCAAAAGAGAATGTATGGATGAGTGTAAACCAACACAGCTTTAGAAGCTCAACACTTACATTATTATCTTTTTTTTCCTAAACAATGTGATTTCATTTGTATAATTTATTTTAACAAGTTTTTCTGACATATTTTCTGTACAATTCAGTTGCAGTTCTTTCAGGATTTTAGTTTTAATCTGTATAGACCTAGAGAGGGACATTTGTACAACAGTAACCCCCTAGGTGTCACATTTTCAGAAGGGAATTCTCTCATGTCTGTGTATGTGCTTAACAGTGAAAGACCATGTTTGGTAGAGGGAAGAGCAGTTTATGGATATTTGGGCTTCAGCTTTCTAAAGTTGGATCATTTGAAATTGCAGGACACTGGTAGATTGATTGGTCTTAAGCATTTACAGTCAAAAATAAAAAAAAAAACATGGACCCAAAATTAAAAGTTAATCAAAAAATATATATGTGTGCAGCTGGGAGCTTGATTTACGATTATGAGACTGCCTGGATCAATTCTGAAAATTTAAATTTATGATACCAACAAGAAGGTCAAGAGCTGACAGAGTTGAATAGAAGTAAATTTGAAGACTTTTTTCTTTGTTTATTTCCTTGTCTCCTCCTCCTGGACAAATGCTACAGCAATAGTGATATCTTTGATATTAGTTTTACTATCCAACTTATTTATTGATATTTGTAGGTGGGAAGGAGGTAACAGTAACAAGAGACGAGACCAAAGTGTCTTAGTTATGTTGTTTTTATCCCTTAAACAAAAGGACTAACAGAAGGGTCTGACTGTATTCATACATTGTTGCAAAGTCTCCAACAAATTTAACCAAATTTGTCTCAGATCATGGGATTTTTAAATCTGCATTTCCTGCACTTTTTAAAATTTGCCTTCTTTTCTGTAGATTTAGATTTGGGTCTATTTTTCAGATTCTCTCTGATAATCAAAAATTAATGTAAAGAATAAAGATAGCTGGAATTTTTATTTATGCAGTTGATATGAACAGTCAGGGCTTTAAGAGACACACAGATTGTCAAGCCACAGAAGATAAACATCACAGGAGCTATAAAATAGAGCTTTGAGAAGAAATCACAATAAAGCCTTAGAGAGAAGCTATGAACAAATAAGCTTTTGAATTTTTTTTCTAATAGATTTGAAAGCAATAGCATTGTGAACATGTAGCAGCATAACTTGTTTTGAATTCCGTGGTCTGTTATGCCTGGGTTCCATCAGGAGATGCTTTGTCTATTTGGAGAGATCATCAGTCATGCAAATCTGTTGCTGAACATTCTGGATTCTGCTAAGTTTTTGTGATTCACTTCTACTATCTGTTTGAGTTCAGGGAAGATATTTTTAAAGCAAAATTTTAAAAGCAGGGTCATGACATTTTTCTGATGGGTGCTTCTAAAACAGGTTCAGTAAATGAAGCTATAATAATTACCACATCTGGGTAGAACAAATTGACCACATTTTCCAAATCCATATGATATAATGAGGTTAAGAAGGCTAATACTGAGTTCTCATAGTGAGGGACAGTCTATATTTAGAAACAGAGCTACTTCTATAAGCTCTCAGCACATTTTGACTTCGTCCTTTCATCTCTTCAGTTTGATCATGAGAGGTGTCACCACCCCCTAGCCTTCTTTCTGCCACCCTCTCAGTTCATGTCCCTCACCCCTCTAGCCTCTGCAAGCCTTTCTCCCTTGCTTTCTTCCCAACTGACCTGAGGTGTTACTTTTGTACAAGACATTGCTTTTGCACTCTCACATCCTGCACCTTTGATGCCTCTGTTTCTTTTGTCAGCTCAGCAGTGTACCTCTCATCTCCCACAGAGGAGCTGGTGCCTAAAGAGTGATGCCATTGCAAAGAATGTTGGTCACAAAAGGTCCCTTCATGGGAGCCAGGGGGCCCTTCCTCTGTGCTTTGATAACCACAGGAAGCAGGAGCTTCCTGCCTGAGAAACACTTTCAGCTCTGCTGGTGCTTGGCATCCACTGTCTTTGTAATGGACAAGGGTTCTGTAGGTCAGACCAATGCTGCAGTAGAGCACAGGGATGTTCACACACATATCTTATTGTTATGTATTGGACAAGCCTCATGGAAGTTGAAATGGTCCAGCACACTTCCAGATGTATAACAGTTCTGCAGATAATAATCATTCCTCATAAACACATCAGAGCTGAATCTCAGACTGTCACCTGTGGCTCTCTGTGGATGGCGGTGGCACAGTCATCATTATGAAAAACACAATAATACCTCTGCAAGCATAAAGGAAACAGTAAGATCCATTCAGTTACTCAGGAAATGCTCTGGGTTTTCAGTCAGTTTCAGACATGGAAAACTGAATATATGGACACAAATGAGGACATTAATCTCTACCAGATTAGAGATGAAGTCTGCACAGAATATTGCAACAGTCAAATATGCATCCAGCAGTGAAACACAGATGTGCTCATCTTGGACTGGTTCTTTTTCCTGGCAGGCTGGACAAAGAAAAACTAATTTCCATTATAATAATTCTACACACCATTTACTTTTCCCAATGCTTTCTAGTTTCCTAGCTCACACATAAAGATTCCATCAGAGGATGACACTCTGTTCAGGTCCAAAAAAAACTCCACAGGAAACAGAAGGAGCAATTTCAAAACTCTTCCAAAATTACTAAGGCCTAGTATCAGAAATGCACATCAGCTCATAAATATGACTACTGAATATAAATTTGCTCTAATGTCACCAGGTGCTCTAAAGAGACAACAGTTTAATCCCTGTACTATATTTTTTCCCATCTTTCTGACAACAACAATAGATCATTATTCTGCAAAGCCACAAAGGCAGTCTAAGATTTGAATCCTGCTTAACTCAGGCCTTCAGCTATAAGGTCTTTTCCACCAAAGTCAGATATGACCAATAGGAACCACCAAGTAGCATTACTGTCTGGGTAACAGATCTACTTCTAGTCAAGAGAAGAGGACTCCTCTGTGATACCTCTGTAAAGAATGATTATCTCACTGGAGCCCAGTCAGATGAGGTTGAGATTTGCTGTTTGCAGAAGAGATTATGTGTGTCCTCTGCCTCAGTGGATTCAACCTGGTTCTGTGTTTTCTTCTTTTTTAAATTAAGAAATATCAATAAATAGAAAGCAAGCATACATACAATGCCATGGTCACTTTGACTTGATTTAAAGGAATCACAGCCTGCTGAAGATTACACTTATTTCCTAACATTGCATTACAGTAGCATTCTTTCCTGACAATGCATTACAGTGTTTTTTTAGTGATAAATAAATGAATAGGGGTTTTTTTAGTGATAAATAAATGAATAGGTGGCATTTGCAGCCTTTTCTCCTAAGTCGTTCTTATTTTCTCTCATCTTTAGCTGTCAGTCTTTCAAGTGTAGTTTTTTCTGCTCTTAATTAAAGAATTGTGATGTCTGACATTTCTCTGATTTCTAAGTGCATTTCATGCCTTCACTTTAGATAGGCTTTTGCCCATTATTTGATTGATGTCATCTAACTTTAATGCCAGGCTTCTCATCCAAGTCATTTGTGCAGACATCTTCAACAATCCCTGATGAGTGGTAGACACTTCTGTAAGATGACATATTTCATGTTTAGATATGAGTCAAAATCTCGTAAGATGAATCCCACAGTCACATACCAATTACATTCAGCTCTGCCCAGGCAAAGTTAAGTACCAAGGAGTGACATTCTTTATATCCAACATGCTTAGCAGAGAAACATCAAAAAAGCATGTAAAGAAGTGAATTAGCATAGCTTTTTGGTTTCAGTCATTAGTAATAAACAGTTGATTAATGCTTGTTGTGCTCGATGATAACATTGCTATTGATCAAAAGCCATTTAAAAAAACCCAAAATTATTTTTAAGATACTATGATGTTATCTTTTGATACAACAGTACCCCATCACAGTTATAGTAAAGCAAAACTTGGTCAAGTTTAAGCAGTGTCCAGAGTGCAGGAACAGCAGCAGTTCAGAGAGGTGGCAGGATTGTGACACAAGTCAGATCTATCCCATAATTCTGGTTATGAGAGCTTCCCATTACAGCAGTGTCAGTCTCCACTCAGAGTTAATTGCTTCTGGTGTCATTACCACAGAACTTGGCTCTGTCCTCGCCTGTCTCTCACACGTGGACAACAATGTCTGGGCTGTTTCCCTCATCCACTCTAACTGGATAAAGGAAAAAACTGCATGCCTGTGCCCATCTTCTGAGCTTTGATTAATTTGATTGATCATTATATGTGTTGAAGATATAAGTAATCATGTACATGTCACGTGTTAATTAATTGAGATGCCTTTGCTGCATCACCTTATAATTTATTTCCTCTGTCTTCAAAATCAGAAGGGCAGAAGCCTGTCCTGCCCCAGGGGCTGCCACCACAATACAGCCATGAACACAGAGGAAATTCAGCTATACAGCTTGTCAGAAGCAATAAATACTGTGTATCACAAGAAAATAATTCTGACTTGTGGAAATAAGGGATTTGGAAGGGCACGTATGCCCTGCAGAATGCTTTTGTTCCATGACCAAAGACTTCCACATACCTCATCTTCAAAGACAAGACTGCAGACAGCCCTGGCACCTTTCAGGATATATGTTTGAATTACCTCAGTAGATTTAAAACATTTCTCTACAAGCCTCGTTGTCTTCTGTACAACTCCACTTTCATTACCATCCTTGGCTAGCAGGTTGAATAAAATTTACAGCAGTCACTGCCTAGTGCAATAGCTAAGATATCCAGTGGCCTTATTTTTTCATATGTGCCTGAAGAAGGACTTGTCTACGCAGAACATATACTTTTTTTCCTATTATTTAGCTCGTGAATAAAAATATAAAATCTCTCCTAACAAATGATGCCTATTGTGTGTGTGCAAACTAGTTTTAGATCAGCACCATTACAACTGGAGTAGCAAAGACAGCATGGGAGACCAGTGAGAACTGCTGAGGCATGAATCCAGGATCACTTCAGTCTCTACTCAGCTTTAGCAATACTTTTCCCCAAAGGCAGGCCATCCCTATCCTGCACAGAGTTTATTATTCCTTTAGAGGTTCACAAATGGAGAAATTCTCTTCAGCAAATTAATATATTTTTCATTAATATCCATCAGGGGAAGAAAAGAGCACATTTTCTAAGTTATAAAATGAGAAAGAGATCCAGGAGTTCACTGCATACCAAGGCAGTACAACAAACAGGAGTTGCCCAGAAGAGATAAGGTTCCTGGTGTGTCTCATGATGGATACTAGCTGAGTTTAATTTTGTGTGCTTGATAGAAATGTAGAAGGAAAGCATTTCTGAGCTAGGGGATGTTTCAATAGCTTTGGAACAGACTGGAATTACTTGATCTACTCATAATTCCCTGATTAGGTTTACAATAACAAGAAAACCAACAAAAAAAGCCACTTAACTCGAGGTAACTCACAAGATTGCATACACTTGTGGATGAAGAAAGCAGCACATGACCCCACCAGCTCAAAAAAAAAAAAAAAAGATAAATTGGCAAGCTGAGATATGCTCCTAAACACCTTCATTTATGGTTATGTAAAAATATATGATACAGGCACCTTTGCTTGTGGAGCCTAATAGAGGCCTCTGAGATGGATGAAGGAGCAGAGAGGCATCCAGAGAAAGGCAGGATATTTACAGGTTTTTTTTTTTCCTTTGGGTCAAGAAACTAAGACTTTTGCAGTCTTGATTGTATACGGAAAAGTCACATATACACCATAAAAAAGCCCCTTTAAAATTCTACTTGGGGAAAAAAAAAAAAAAAGAGTGAAGATCTGGATTTCTTGAAGTAGCAAGTACAATCATCAGGAGTTACGTGTTTCACCTGTTTTTATGAAGTATCAGTTTTCTTGTGCTACTGAGATCTGTGTTAAAGGAACTCTTTCCTCTGTGCCCACCCATATTCAAATATACAGTTTACTTCCCCCATTTATTTTTCTGATGACCACAACATTCAGTGCACCTCCTTAAATCTACAGATGCCTGTTGGCCCCTATAACATAGCTCCATCATGCCAGGTGGTCCAAGTGTAGCTCAGCTGTCCATATTCACTTAGCTTCTCAATTTCATCTGTGTAGGGAAGAGAGCTGAGCCTACCTATTGACTTTATGTTCAGCCTTGGGTAGTCTGCAGGCAACCATTAGCCACTGGTGTCCATCACAACACCTGACACGGCACACAAGGACAGCTGCTCCAACTCAACAAAATCAACCACAGAGAGGGAAAAAAACCCATTTCAATTACCAGCAAAAAAAACCCCCGACTCTTCATTTGTGGAAGCCCAGGGACCTGCCACTAGAACTGCAACACGTCAGTCTTTGAGAGGCAGAAACAGGCAAAGAGAAACACCCTTGAAGTCATGGTGAGAAGTGTCTCCCTCCCATAGCCCTTTGCAGGCACATGTTAATGTCTTGAGTTTCATTGGTCTGCACAGTTGTTCCACCCCTGTTCTGCCCCCAGTCCCTTTTTTGTTTCCACTCTCCCGATCCCCACTGGCTCTGTTTTGCCGCAGTGCTCCACCCCTGTTGCCCCGCTGGTTCCCTGGTTGGTTGCCCCTCCTCTGCACCACTTTCCCCTGTTCCTATTGGCCCTCGACCCTCAGATCCATCCCTTCTTCCCTGTATTTAACCCTGTTTAAGCCCTCAAGCCAGTCCCTGTTCTTTTACCCTGGACTGCCTGCAGGGGCCAATAAGCATTTCCTTGGATTTCCATTCAAAGACCCATCTTTTGCCTTTTTTGTCAGCCATTTTCTGTTCTAAGTGTTCTCTGGGCTCCAAAAGCACAGGTGGTTTTCAGAGAGACCCACTGAAGCGCAATTTTCTAAAACAAATTACTTCTGCAATTTTTATGCGTGATAAGTAAAAGGAGAAATGTTTTAATCATGAGCATTTCTGTTAGTGGTTTTCTAAAAAAGGGGCTTTCTGATTAATCCCTTTTCATGTTTTAAGTGACCAATTTAAGATGCAGTCATGTATGATCTCTAAACCAGGAACTGCTTATCTTGTGGGAATGAAGGATTTGTGCCAAGTACTTACTTGAGAAAGCTTCCTTAGAATGATGGTAAGCCAAGGGTAATCAATATGCAGCCATCTACTGCGTAGATGTTTTCCACACCAGTCTAGTAAAGATTAGGCAACATTTTTGGAATGTTTTTTCTTTATAATAACCTTCTGAGTATTAAGCATAAAGTTCCCTGAAACGCTTAGATCAGATTTATCAAGTTTATCTTCACTCATACATTAATACAAGCCATCCCAGTTTCATTTAAATCAGTAGGGTTTTATCACTGACTTCAGTGATGCTGGGATTTCAATCTTTGTACTCTTATTTCACCTTTAAATCTGCCTTGCTAGCACTCCTGTGCTTTTGTATGTATGTATGTGAGTAGTCCAGTGCAGGATAAAGGGAGTCCAGATCAGATCCATCTTTTCCTTTTTAGTAAGATGACATGACATTTCAAGCATTAGATGTATGCCAAAATATTTGAATGGAACAGATTTTCTTTTAATAAACTGTACTGGACAAAATGCAGAGAATTCCTTGAAAAATCTCTTCCATTACCCTGTGAAAGGAATAATAAATAACAATCTTTATTATTTCTGTAGAAGAGGTTATTTTAGAGACCTCTTTCTCCATTACATGAATTCCTGCCATCTATCATGCTAAGGACATTTGTTTGGAAAGTCTAGGGTTGTGCAATTTTGGAAAGCTTCCCTGTAATGTTTGAAAAGGTAGATTCAATCTCTTCCTAAGGTCACTCAAATGATATGTAGTGTCATTGCCTGTTAGGGCTTGCACTGAGAATATTTGGCTTGCTAATATGCTGCACAATGGAGGAGTAAGGCTGTTTTAAGTGTTCACCAAGTGATAAAAACATCCAGACAATTGCATATGTGTCAATTATTTTTCAAATATTCACCTTAGGCCATGTCACAACTACTCAAAAATATAAATGTAGCATTACTTTTAACCCAAGAAAGGAATTTTTCATGAAGTCTTTGAAACTTATAATGGTTTATGTTTGAAGGGACCTTTAAAGATCATCTAGTCCCTGCCATGGAAAGGGATGTTTTTCACTAGATCAGGTTGCTCAAAGCCCCGTCCAACATGACTTCAAACACTTCCAGGGATGGGGAATTCACAACTTCTCTGGCAAAGAGTTCCAGGATCTCACCACCCTCCCCATGAAAAATATCTTCCTTATGTCCAGTATAAATTTACCCTCATTCAATTTAAACCCATTACTCCTTGCCTCATTACTACAGGCCTTGGTACAAAGTCTGTCTCCATTTTTCTAATAAGCCATTTTAAGTATTGAAAGGCACAAGTTTTTCACAATTTTAGCATATTAGTTTTTCACTGCACTGAAAACTCCAGTGTTGGCGAACTGACATTGAAGAAGAGCAGAGTATTGTGAAGTGTGAGTGAATTCACAGAACCCATCTTCATAAGAACCAGAAGATTCTTTGGGCAGAGCTTGCATTTCCACTTTACATGTCCAGTATACCTACAGCAGTGGTATCCTATGTATGGCTGTCATAATAATGACCATAAATATAGATACTGTCATCAGGAACATCACTGCTGACAGATTTCTGAAGGCATGAAAGTATTTTTTTTCTGGGAAAGAAGAAGTCATTTAGACAAATGAGTCTTGTAGACTAAAGTGATGCTTCATGAAAGGGACCTGCTATTAAAAAATTGGTGCTCCTTGAACAGATCTGACAGAGCATGTTTGGATTGTTTCTCCCATTTGGGAGCTCTCAGTTTATTTAGCTTACTTAAATATTATGTAACCAGAGGGTTACATAATAATGATAAGGTTAGAGGAGAACTATGTACCTCCCAGGTTTAAGACAGACAGCTGTGTCATGATCTGCAGGAGACAATCTGCTTCTGATGGAGCTCTGGGCAGAACTTTAGGGCAGAGGAATCCTCTTCTGAGGAGTTACCCTAAAAAGTCAATGTCACAAAATGGAACCAGATATTTAGGACAAGGAGAGCCACTAATGAGGGAGAACAGATAGTTCCCTAGTGGTTTCCCTGTAATCTCATGGCAATTAATCACATATGCAGGACAACTCCCAGATCTACCCTCTGACTTTCAAAAGCAGTTTTGAAAATATTTAAAATGTCTGGCATTTTTTGTGCATCTGCTGCCCTTTATTCAGAAGCTAGCTTATGAGTAAAAAGCCAAATATTTCTCTTTGTAGTTGGTATGCAGGTAATATTTCCCATGCCCAGTCTGAACAGCTGCTCTGCCAGAGGGTCCTATATATCCTTTATTGCTTCTGTATGAACAACCATGGAACAGTTTCTGTGTCGTCTTTGCTCTACGGTGTAGCTAGAGGATGCTGATGCTCTTCAAATAGCTGTGGTATTAGGAAGTGTTAGGAATTCTTGTGTTGATTTGAAATATAGTCATATTCCAAAAAATGCCTCTTCTTTATAAATGAACATATTTCGCACCTCTAAAAGAGGTTTGGAACAAAGCCACAGTGAGTACATTTTTTCTCAAGCTGTTTTGTTGGGTTTTTGTTTGTTTTCACCTGTAGTCCTGTGTTGCTTGCCCTCAGTGTGGCTTTTTGTGCAGGTCAGTCTAGAGGAATCCTTTGAGACAGTTCTACAATATACAAATGTGGATTAAAAGCAGCTCACCCGGACAAGAACACATCCCTGAGCAAACTCAGCACTGTGCTCACTGAGTCTTGTCTGGATGCAGCTGACTAGGAGGAAGGACAGACAGCACCACAGGACTAGTCAGGTGCACAAGGAGATGGCTGCAGAAATACTTGTCCATAGACCTTTCAGGAAGAGACACAACCTCATCCATGCTTTCCTCTTGGATATGCTGTGTAAACATGTTTTCCTCTTGTGGCTTGCTACTTGCTCTGACTCAGTCTTGATGGTACTCCCACTGAGAGCTTTGATGGCATGTGATCCTTTGGGATCCTTGGCTCACTGTCCTTCTCCTGAGAACTGCACAAGAGATTCAAAATGAAATTCAAGTGTGGCCAAAAGATTGGGAAAGGTAGTTATGTCCCAGTCCCCAAAGATGCTGGATACCACCGGCTCTGTTTAACGTCAGGGGATAGAAAATTTCCTTCAAAGCCCTCGGCAATGAACTTCTAGGTTTCTTCTTTCCTCCCTGCAATATAGAGCTGTAGCTGTTAAAAGAACTCTGAAAACCAGAATTTCCAGGCCAGTATGGCAAATCATTAACAGAAGTAAAACTGGAAAGCAAAAGTTAAGATTGGAGTACCACATAAAGAGTAAAAATAATGTAAATACGGAGTATAGCAAGAATCTTTTTACTTACTCAGTATATCAGAAATACTTGGACAACAGAAAATATATGCATCTAATTTTTAATGTCAAGAAACTAAGTGTGCTGGCTTTTAAATATATGACAGTGTTTGGGTCTTATAAACTGTACAGCCTCTGGAGGAGACATGAGGTTAATAATTCTTCATCTCCCCACTTAGAAATTTGTAACTGTGCAACACATAAAATTGCAGACAACTTGCTTCATGTTGAAGCTGGGGTAGAACTCATCTAATTTTAAATATTTTCTAGTGGGATACCACAACCACTTTCCTAGACTCTCTCTTTAGTGGAAGGAAATATTTCTCAGGCATCATTCATCATGTCTTAATGTAGTCTTTTAAAGAGTTCCGATGATTTATGTATCCCTCTTTCTGGACATAATGCTGTAAAAGCCTAAAGCTCACATCTTTGTTTCTTGTAAGTTATTAATTAATGATTTTTTTTAAATTAGGGAAAATAAAGTACTTTCCTGGTTCTGTCTAGCTAGGCAGGAATGTACACAGTGTCTGTATTCAACAAGATTCCTTACTAAGTGTCCAGTGAATGTGCAGCATTTCTGTGAGTGTGCCATGGACATGCTGCTTGGTGTAACTGGTCAACAACAAAATTCCTACATTGTGTTAAAAATGAACCTGGGGCACATGCAGGTCATATCCATTCTTTGAATTTGGACATGAGAATGGCTCCCTGAATGGGGAAACTGGGGTCCAGAACTGTCTCATCTAAACAGTGGCATGCAGCAGGCACATTATCTAGGGAAATAGAGGAGTCTCAAGAGTGAGAGAGTAGGAAGGGAATGGGAATGGGAATGGGAATGGGAAGGGGAATGGGAATGGGAAAAAGAAGAGGAGGGAGGGAAGGTGTTAAAAATTGGATATAGAATCATAGCAAGGGCAGAATGTCAAAGTCTTTTGTTCCAGATGTGACTGTTGGGTGAAAAGCACTAGCCATCAGATTTCATTAAAGTATGCTGTAGGAACCTCCAGTGGGCTGGGAGCCTATACTGCAAATCCCAGGTGTTAAGGAGGGAAAAGCAAGCTGGGGCAAATGTAAGCCTTTTCCTTGCAACACCTACTACATGTTTTGTTATTTGGCCAGCTGGAGCATTGCAGCTCATGCAACAGCTAACTAATCTACTAACACAAGGGCTGGAAGGCATTTTGCAAGGTTTTGATATGTACTGCATTTGGTGATGTTTTTAATTAGTAAAAAAGGAGCAGTTAAGCATTAAATGTGTACAAAGCCCTGAGAAGAAATACTACCACCCTGAAAATTACTGTTTTGAATCAATTCCCAAACTTATACACTACCACCATCACAACTTACCATTCTGAAAGTACATTAGGATGTTTTTGGTGCTATTTCAGTTCAGGCGGGGAGATTTGGCGAGGTATTCCACAGGAGAAGTGGTGCTCAGAAGGGAGGGACATGACCTGACATCGGTCAGTTCTGCCCCTTGGGATCAGCCACAAGTGCACTGCCTTGGCTGGCACTCACCCCAGACAGCACTGGGGTGTGCTGAACACACACACCCAGCTGGCTCAGCACAGGGCAGCTCTGGAGGAAGCACTAAAGCCACATGCAACCAGCACTGCCCCCACGATCCCTGTGGGTCCCTTCCAGTCCAGGGTATCCTACATTCTAAAGTGCTCTGCTTCAGAGTGGAGCTCACATATCTACAGCCCTGCTCACGCTGCTGCCTGCCTTTGTGGGCTCTAGGCTCAGGAATTAATGTGCCACTTCACAGCACAGATATCCAGCACACTTCCAGAAGGGTAAAGGGTAGGAAGGGTCCCTTGCCATGACTCCCAAGGTAGCTGACCAAACAGCCATTAGACAAGTATTCAGTCAATAAATAGATGGAATAGTATTCTGAGCACACACTGTACAACACAAAACATTTGGAATTATTAAGTTTCCCCTCCCAAAAATATATCAAAGGATCAATAGAAATTATTGTACAGCTCTCTAAGTTTTGTTTTTCGAATATCAGTAGGAAAATATCAATACTGAAAGAAATAGTTGAAACTGGATATAGTCCCGTCTCAGACTTCAAATACTCCTTTTCAAAAAGGATTGAGTGTCCTTCTGCTTATTACTTTGAAACTTGGTATTGACAACAATCAAAAGAAGACTCAGTATTGATTAAATTACACTCTTATAGCCAAAACCTGAAAGAGCATTTAGCAGCACAGAAGTGTGGCCTTAATGGTGGGAACCCCCCACATTTATCTGCCAGTTTGCAAGTAAGTATTTCAAGTTGCTTTTGATGAGGGGATCAGTCCTTTCAAGGACTTATACATAAAGTTTTTGGAAAGTTAGCTTTTAAAAATGCTGTCCTTCACTGGGGAAATAAGCTGTTATTTTATTGACTTAATAAAAGTGAACACAGCCAAATTTGTGGTGCATTACACCTCAGTCAGTAGCAATATTTTGCTTTCTAACTTTAGACAAAAATGTGCTGGAAGATTTTTGGTAATTTATGTTCCAGACTTGCTTCATTTTTCAGTAGGGCTGCAGTCCCCTCAGGTAGCATTTTTAGTTGTATTGTTGATGCTTTTAAAGGATTGTCTTTCTGTGTAAACAAAGTTGTTGAATTCATACTTCACCAGTTTTTGCAAACTGATTCAGAAATCAGCAATATCAGAAAATTAAGCAGGAGAATTCAAGCTGTAAATATAAAGCCAGTTTCCTAAAAACCTTCCTTTGCACACGGATAAGCAGAAACAAAACTTGAGCTCGATTTCAGATTGAAAACTGTGGATGCAAACAGTATCACAGAAGTTAGTGAGTAGGCATGCAGAGAATACAGCCCTAGATAAATGTTCTCAAGTGATCGTTTGCAGAAACAGGCTTCTATTGATCTTCTCATAAATCAAGCTGTTCAAATTGCCTTTCACTCTGTTTGTAGTGTATTGCAAATAATCTAGTCAATGCTTTTCACTTTTTGATGCCTTGGTAAATTCTGAGACTACTGAAAAGGGCCTGGAGTAGGAAGCCTTTTAAAAGACAGGGTTTCGTTTCTTGCTCTGTTGCTGTTTTTCTAGATGAATATGGGTTTCTCACCTCTGTTTCTCATCCTTCAATTTCCATTTTTTTAAAGCTGGGAAAATGGTACAGAATGTTTTTCATTCAGCAGTCAAAAAGTGAAACAATACAGCAACGGCTTCAAACTTAATTGCATCAGTCAAAGATGAAATCCTAGAGGACTCTAATTATTAGCAAACACCTGATGTTATTTGGTCCTCTTTGCATTCTTTCCACTCAACTATTTTTGTTTCTCCACTAAAGGCTGCTTAGAATCGTTTGATTGACAGCAAACTTACTGTGAAAGTATCTGACCTTGGGATGACAAGGTAGGTGAAAGAATTGGGAGCCTAACAAAATTAGAAGCTCTGATGTTGGTGTATATGCAGTTTGCTGGCATTGATCAGCTGCAGCTGGCTGTCAGGGAACTTAAGATACAGCGTGTAATACAGCACTTTGTTTTTTCTTTCTATGAATGACCATAAGTCATTATGGAATAAGGAAAAAAAGTAGAGAATAGAGTCAGCTGTCTCAAAAAGTTAAAGGCAAATCACAGCTGAGAGATTTTGTTAGTCATTTTTGTAAAGAAATCTCAAAGTTTACTTTGAATGCAAGGTTTGCACCTGATTTGGGGACCAAGCATCTTAATCAGTGGCCTCAGTGAAGAGAAGTTGGAGAGGATAAGCAGCCTATGGAGCATGTCCTCTGAGAAGAGGCTGAGAGCTGCTTAGCTTGGAGAAGAGGGGGATAAAAGGGGATCCAAAAGCTGCCTACAGCCACTTACAAAGCTAATGGAGCCAAGGAAGTCTTATCTGTGCCAGGTCATGTAACAGCAGACATTGGCGACACCCTGCAGCGTGGGAATTTCATGCTGAATAGTAAGGGAAGTTGTTTCTCCAGTAGGGTGGTGGAACAGTGAAACATGCTGTTCAGGGAGATGGCAGTCTTTAGGGGCCTCTAAGAATTAACAACACAGAGCTGTGGCTGACTCACTCTGATGTTGGGAATAACCCTGCCGGAGCAGAAAGCTGGGCTAGATTGGCCTAACAGCAGGTGGTTTCTGTGATTCTGCATTATTTCTCTAATAAGTTGAGAGCAATGACCTGTTCTAGATTATAGGTAATGCCTCTATCAGGTATCCTCTGGAAATCTAAGATTCTGCCTAGGCTTTCTGTAGGAACCTTGTGATGTTCAAGGAAGAAGCAGTGATGGTATTTCCCACTAACTTGGTCACAAACGAGTTTGGTTTGTGTTTTTTAGGTATGTCCTGGATAACCTGTGTATAACTGCTCTAGGAACCAAGTTTCCAGTGAAGTGCTCAGCACCAGAAGTTTTCCATCACACCAAACTTAGCAGCAAGTCAGATGCATGGTATGTATGCCTTTGGTACATATGGAATTTGACATATGAGTTTGTATGAATATATGCCATTACATTTTGATTTCATCAGCTTGTTAAGCAGAAATGTTAGACATTTAACACACTGAAAGGCTATAAAAAGCAGTTATAGTTTGTGCTCTTGTTCAATATTTTTATGCAAACAAGATATATCATAGTTGAATTTTTTAGCCCTAGGATTCTCCTCTTAGGCAAGCAGAAACTTAGCCCACTCCACATTTGCTACATTTGTGTTTAATATGGTAAACTTTGGCAGTGGAGATCAAGTTGAATCTTCAGTCTGTCTAGACCATAAATCAGTGTTGCCCAGCTGTGGAAGAGTCTCTGTGAGCTGGGACTGTGTATCTCAGTGAAAAGTGTATTTGTTTTCAGATCACTTTCCACCAGGAATTTCAAACATTTGAACTTCTGCTTCAGTGGTTTCAAACTGTGATTTCCAAGTCCCTGGAGTCTGTTCAGTGTTTCTAAAAGTCTGCAAAAGGTGTCAAAGGAAAGAGAACCTTTTGTGAACAGGCTTGAATCCCACTTATCTATGTCTGCTTCTCCAGCAGGAAAATTTTGGCAGCTGTCAGATTGATGAAAGATTGGCAACCCACTGTTCTTGGCAGTGAACTACGGTGAATAAAGGAGATAAAAGTGTTTCTGAATGCTAGGCTGCTTCTTATCTTTAACCTCAGCAAGTCTCTCAGGGTTAACCACTCTGGCACAAAAACAGCTCATTCATGCCCTTTACAAGTTGTTTATAATATATACAATTAAATCAGAAGTTGGATTTTGTGGTGGGACTTTTCTTTTTGCTTCTATTGATTAAATCCTGGCCCCAGGCTTTACTGTCATTAACTTCAGTATTGGCATTAACTTCAATGAGAAATTTTATTTTTCCTTAGAAGATATTTTTCTCATTTAACACTATCCATTGATGCAGTGGAAGCAAAGGGACAGTGGGATCAGTCAGTTCTTGTTTGATTGTTTTTAACTAATGAGCCTTTAAAGGGCTAAAGAACAGAACTGATGTATTCATATCCCAAAAGCAGACATCAGATAACAGAGTCCTGTTTTTTTAATGTTCTCATCAAGGAAATCTGGGATTTGGATGCCATTTTAGTATCACTAGGACACTACAATGCTCCAGTCTTCAAGCTGGAGTGAAATCAAAAATCCCATCAATTATTTTATTAAAAAATTACAGCCAATATTATAGCTCATTGTGAAATAAATGTTTCCCAATTTTTTTTATTTTTTTTTTAAATTTCAGGTAGGCATATTTATCACATATATTCAGTTACAAGCAAAATTTTTTCTTGCAAGGCTATAATTATGAACTAGTGATTATGATATTATTCAGTGTTTCTATTGCTTCGGTGTACTCCAGTTTTTAAAGGTATGAATACAGCTGACACTGTAAAACATTTGGAAATCTTTCTGATACCAAAGAAGTCTATGTCCCACTCACAAAATCAGTAATTTTTTTCTAATTATTTTTTTAAAGACATAGATACTTATAGTTGTCATTTTGTTTTTCCTTCCCTCTGTACACACACATACATAAGAGGATGTTTGCATGTATTCTGCAGAAAATTCAGCCCAACATTGCCCCCATTAAATATATTTTTTAACTAACTTTAACAACTAAATTAATATTATTATGCAGTAGGAGTTTTTTTTTTACATTCAGGTACAGAATCACACTTGTCATTTTTTTCAGACAATATTCTCAGAGTCTGATCATTTTTATGTTGCGTGTGTGTCTTGTTCCATGAAAAAGGACTTGCCTTGTATTTCTTTACTTTCATTGCATGTCTTAATGTGGGAGGTGTTCATTTTGGGAAAGCAGCCCTATGAACTAACTCCATGATGGTTGCAGAAAGTTTCTCAAGGATACAGACTTTACAGACCACACCAGGTTTCAAACATCACCTACCAGATAACAGACAACTGCTTGTATGAGCTATGTATGTACATCTGCACATACAAACTGGAGAAAACAAAATAATAGGAGTCACTAGGAGTCCCTGCTGATAGCTGAACTGATGATCATAACGAAAATACCCTTTAATAAAAGACATTGCTTGTAAGTAATAACATTCTATATTATCTACTTCAGGACATGGTTAATACAGGCAATGAGGCACAAAGGCTGCTTGGCTCCCATCTTTTCAGAAGCATGTATTTAAACATACCACCTTTCAACATCAACAAATACAGGATGAGAGAGATTCCTCTCACCTAATTTTAACAGTTTAAAAATTGTGTGCTGAGCTAAACTAACTGTCTAAATTTCTTTCAAGACTACAGGACCTGGTACCTCCCCATGGTCATTTGCCCTTTCTCTCTTAGCAGCCATAGAATAAAAGATATTTGCCTTCCTGTACAGAGATTTTAAACAGCAGACATAGAAGAGACCTCCACTTTTACAGACAGCTAAACCTGTGTGAAATAACCCTGCCCTTACAACAGAAGGATGTGTTACCCCATCCATGAGTCTTGCTGTAAGTCAAATGCTGCTCATGCTCATTTTCTTTTGAGATCTGCATCTTCTGTGCTGAAAATTATCCTGATTCATTGTTCCTCTTCACCTAAATTTTGATCAGCTGTCTGTAGACCAGGATTTGTTTCTCACCAGCAACAAAGAAATGTTTTCCACATTATCAATGACACCATGAAACAACTGTGATGTTCTCTTGGGCTTTTTAATATAATTGCCAGGAAAATGAGTATGAGAAAAGTGACTTATATTAGAGGACATATTAATGCAAAGAAAGAAGATTAAACTATCAAAATGTAAGATAGATATAAAAAGGAAGTTAAATTTTATTTATCTCCTGCTACTTTATTTTAGCATGCAGAAATTTGTAGTAACATCACCATCTATGCATTTCTGCATGCTAAAATCAAGAAAAATGAATGCAAATTACAGTTTCTGAATTATTTTAAAATTAAATAACTATACCTATCATCTTTGCTTCATTTAGTTGCCAGAATAGCCCCCTGCTGTTTATCAGCTGTTACCATTCTTTTGAGGCACTGGGAGAGGCAACAGAGCTTGAAAAATAAGATTCAGAAACAGATGACTGTGCATACTGGCTCCACATCACCTGTCTGCTGTACAAGAGCTGAACCTGAAATCTGCAACATTAGCCACCCTTATTATTCTGTATTTTAGTGTTCTTCTCATTTCTTCAGGGGGTTGACCAAGAAGCAAATGGAGAAAGCATTTTGACACTGTGGGTGACAGAATTTGGAAGGATACTGTGCAAGAATATAATTAATTTTGTTAGCATTTTTCCAAGACTTCTCAGACACTGAGATATATATTCCAATTATGTGCACTCCTTTAGTGCCTCCAAACTGTCATTATTTGGCCTTATCTGGAAATGTAAACAGGGAAAGATATGCTTGGTAGGTTTTCTGAATATCATAACTCATCTGAATGTGTTTTTTCTTCATAATCACTTGAAGCTGACACCTAATGTTGAATTTAGAACTACTGCAAGTGACAGCAACGCAAATAGATATAGTCTCACTTTCAATTACTTAGAAATTACTACAGGTAAAATATTATATCTGTTTTCTCACCAGTATTATTGACTCTGGTTTTGGCCCTTAGGGTGTATATTTGATTTGGAATTCATTCTAAGCTGCATATTTAGGATATTTCCAATTTAGCAACATATGAGCCATCTAGTAGAGTGTTACTGCTTCCTGAAATAACAGGTAGAAATAAAGAAAATAATGTTTTATGCAGAATTCTATAGTCATTGCAACAGTAAATGGTAAATTTGCTGATCTCTATAAAACTTGAGAGGCAAAAAGTTTGAAGATAAATGAAAATGCTGTTCATATAATTGCTTAGCCAAATATTTTACTACTGAGGCACTGAAATTTGGCATCTTTTGTGCTTAAATAGAAGCACCCAACTTTCAAATGTGCACAGCACTCCAAAAATTAGTGCTAATTAAAGCAAATCTTGAGATACAGATACAGCTGAAGCTACATAACAGAGGCATCTAAACCTAGACACTGACTGTTGTAAAATGGTGATCTAATATGTATAAAGAGGTTTTAAAATAATTCCTGAAATAACTTCTCTGTCTCCTCATATCTGAGCTAGTTCAGTTCAGCATGTGATACCCATAAGAATCCAAGTGATGTCTGCTTGCCTTTTCCCTGATGGAGCTGGCCCAGCCCCAGCAGGGACCTCTCTGCAGCTCTAGTTTGAGCTCACCTGAACCTAAGCAGTAAGAAATGCAGGGTGCAGTCCTGTGGGGAAAGAGGAGAAAGAAATGAAGCACTCTGGTCAGGCAGAGGCTCCCATGTCTGTACTTGCCACCATTGCTTGGTCCCAGCACTGGAGGCTGGCTCGGAGAGCACATCCTTGTCTACGTGGGGAGCTGCAGGTGTGTTTGAGGGAAAGCAGCTTTTGGGGTCATGCAGATGACCTTGGGGATCTGTGCAGGCCTGGGGGCCACGGAGGCTGCACAGGAGAGAGGGGTAGGGCTCGGTATGATGCTGCCCAGGGACCAACCTGTGCTAAGGAGTGCTGGCTCAGAGAAAGGGTCAGGAAGGACTGCAGACACTGAGAAAGTAGGAGAGGGAGGGCTCCCCCAGCAGAGAGTGTGAGCTATTGGTGCTCACCTATTGCTAATGCATGCAGGTGATTTTTTTTTTACATATAAACCTTGTCCTTTTTTATGTTCTTCCAATATCCTGCTATATTCTTAGGCTTTATGTGTTGAAAATTCTGAATGGTGTTTCTTGATTCATAGCACAGCTTTTAAAATCAATTGTATTGAAATTAAAGCTTTGTCATAACGAAAATATTACTCTTACAACAGATCTGAAGATGGCTGGCGTGACTAATTACTTTATTTGATTGTTTCCAGAATTGCTATTTCTTTTTATGTGTTACTGCACAGTAAGTAGGAAGACCAAAAATAGTTGATTTATTTACCCTAAAGTACTAAGGTTTGGAGCTTATATGGCAATGGAATATATGGTATAGATAACCAACTTTTAAAAAGCATTTTCATTCTTTTGCATTAATGTCTAGTTTGCAGTTAATTAGTATTGTCTGCTTACCATTTTAAACTGCTTCATTTAAGGGTCTTGTCTCTCAAATAGGAAATGAAAGTGGAGCATGATAACAATGTTGAGAACCTGTAGAGCCTAGATGTACTTTTCAGATGTATGCTTTATACAGATTGTGATCATTTTGGAGTCCCTTGATTTTAAGAGGGCATTTTAATGCATTTTCTGAGCCTTTTTCCTGCAGGATTGTGCTTGCTGCTGGTTCTTTGTTGCAATCCGGGACTGAGTATCAGAAAACCTCGTGACTGGGTGTGTACAGAAAAAAAACCACACTGACATGATTGGAGCTACAGTGGGGGACCTGCAAGACTCAGAATCATAGAAAATCTGGCTGAAAGGGTCCTCTGGAGGTCATCTAGCCAAACTTCTCAGTCAGAGTGGAATCATCCCCACTGCTCCATCATCCCTACCCCTTCATCTACCTGATTTCTGAACATTTCTAGAGGTGGAGATCCCACAGCCTCTCCCAGACTACTGAACAGGCAATCTGATCCAGTGTTGGTCTATCCTCCATGTGAACAGATTTTGTTTTCCAAGCACAACCAGAATTTCCCAAGCCTCAGTCTACTGCCCCTTGTATGTAATACCACAATTGTATTTGTTGTAAACAACATTTGTAATGCACTATTTGTAATGGTATATGCAATGGCCAAGGTATAGGGAAAAATAACCAAAACCACTTTGATCATTTAGTATTAAGGAAGTTTCCATTTTTAATGTCAACATAAAATATATATATATATGTTTTTAGGGAGCATGGGCTGGTTTGTCTCTACAATACTTATCAAGCAAACAGTTAGAAAAATAACTTATGTTATAATTTTCTAATAAATTCCAGTGCTTGTTAGTCTTTATCCAGTATCCATTTTAGATGATACAGATTTCTTGAAGGTGCAAAAATTGCAGTTATCTCATATCAAATTGAGTTCTTTATTACTAAAGTTCTTCTGATAGACAAGGGCTTTTCATCACTGTCTTTAGAAACACTTTTGAGGTCTCCATCTGGGTTCTTCAGGAGTATACAAGTTATTTTTATGAGTGTCTTGGTCTGTATACAACTGTATACTTCCAAGCTTTTGTATCTCATTACACAGGAAACAGAAGTTGGATGCAGCACACATATGAAAAGCAGCACAAATGGTGTGCAATATTATGCACAAAATTAATACAAAAGCCATGCATGTTTTCTAGTTATCACACAGACAGCAGATTTAATTGCTTTGGCCATGAACCAGTAGATTAATGGTCAACCAGGAGACATTGTTTGATAGCATCCATAGTGTTTTTCTCCTTTGCAAAGCACTACTGTTAAAAGTGAAATGAAAAAAAAGCCAGAAGCCCTCAGTGTACCCACACCTTTTAAAATGATGTTTGTGTCTCTTCAGCTGGCTCAAAGCCCAGGTTGCTTCTTCCCTCTTCACCATAAGGGTTCACTTCATGATTAGATTCTGCTTCACCTCTGCTTTCTCTTGCTCTCCTGTAACAAAAATTAATTTTATATTAGAAGGTCCCTGTTCTGTTCATGTCCTTCTGGATCCCCAGAATCCCTGACTGTAAATAATACCATGTTTAACTGGAAATATTTATATAAAAGAAATAGAGTTATGTTTAAGAAGTACTGTAGCAAATCTGCTATGTTCTTAGAAACTCCGTTAGTGGAAGGCCATAGAAAACCAACCAAGTTATACTTGTTAATGCAGTAATATTTAAGGAAAACTGTACAGCCTACAATCAGATTACAGAAAACTGCAGGTAGGTGCTGATGAATGTGGACAAGTGTGCTGTTGGAGAAGGCATCATGTTCCCAGCAGGACACCCCTCCTCCCTGCAGCAGGGTTGGCACACTGCAGCTCCCTGTGGGCAAAGTGTTGATTAAACTGGTGGTGATGGAGAAATTGCATTAAGCTGCCAAAGCTGTCATGTACTGAGAGACAGTGAGATGAACCTTTAGCTATCACTGATGATGGGAAAGGGATAACAGGCTTTCATTCCTTTACTTGCTTCAGGTAAACTGAAGCCTAACTTGTAAAAATCCTTATGATTCAATTATCGGGACATCTTCCAGCAGTTGTGATCATAGTATCAAAAAATATTACTTACTTTTTGCGATCTCTTTGCCCAGTGATGATCAAGGCAATAACTCCAATGACAACCAGGCTAATGACCACCCCAAATACAATTAACCAGATGGTTACTGGTGGTTCATAAGGTGCAGCCAGCGTTGGAACTACTCCCACAAATTCCAGCGTATTATCATCCAGTCTGAAAGCCCCATTGATTCGTCCTCGAGACATCCTGCCATTGAATGTAAATTGTTTATTGGAAGGAAAGGAACAGTTTTCAGTTATTATATAAATCTCCAGCATGCCAAGCTTCCCCTGAACTGCTCAGTTGAAAAGGAGTTACTGCTAAACCCATATTCCTTCTGCCATGTGAGTGACAACCACAAGAACTTTAAACACTTAACCTATTGCATCTTAAGTGACATATTCAGACACTCTATGGACTCTTAAACTTAGTTTTAACATTTATCAAAGGAACCTTCTGATCCCCTTTTCTCTTAGTATTTTGCCCTTCATTCTCTTTACTGTTTCTTGTCTACTGAAAAGTTTCTTAGTTATGCCACAGCTTTGACATCTTACCTGTTTCCCTCCTACAATCTTACACAATTTTGATTAGTGTGTTTCTCACTGCCCTGGAAACCCTTTCTCTGGTGTATCATCTGTGCCCCATTTTTTCCTTAAACTTCCACATCTGCTATTGAGTGCTAACCTAAGAGTGACTTTCACAGCCATATACTTCTCCCTTAGTTCACCAATTTATCTCACTGCTTCTTCAACCCCATCTCATGTTGATGCTGCTTTTAGATTTGTGTCCTCTTCATTTCTCACTGCACATTACCCATGATCTTCTGCAGAGTTGCAGTTTTACTTATCATTTTTATAGCAATGACTTACAGTGGTGTCACACCATGCTATAAAAGAGCTGTTCATTGACCTGCAAGTGGCAACTAGCTCCTGCTCTGACCTCTTCTATATAATCAAATACATCTGGCTGTCTTTTTAGTACACCATTATTCTGGAGCCTTTGTTAACAATAATTCTTGCACTGACTTCAAAAATGAGAGGAAGAACACGTGTGCATGCACACATCATTACTGTATTCCATATTTCGGGATATAAAATAGTTCCTGTTAAGGTTTGAGCAATTAGATCTGCTGGCAAGGTATGATGCAATGAGACGTGTTTTGGCAATTTTACAAGCCCTCTGAAGCATTTTACTTTGGCTGTTGTCCAAGATACCATCTGATAGATGGACCGTTTTCTTTCTGTCATAATAGTTCCATTTTAACTGCAGAACTTACTTTCTTGCCACTGCTTCTGCCTCGTCTGGCTTAAGCACTGCTTTCCCTTCCAACCTTCCATCTGGTTGGTTGGTTGGTTGGTTGTATTTTTTTTTCCCCTAGAGAGCAAATTCTCACCTGATGGCATTTTCCACATTAGCTTTGGGCACAATATCAGTGATATTACCCGGCATGCTGACAGTAATGTAGAAAGAGATCCTTTGTGTCTGTTCCCCAACATGAATGTCTGTAATTCTGAAGGAGAAAGAGACGAAAATGGTTATTTTTTATTGTTGTGATGACATTAGCTTTAAATTTGTGCAAGTGAACAGTTGTTTGATTGGCATTTCCTGGGATTTAGTTTACACTGGGGGAATGCTTTCTAGTGAAATCAGATGGGAAGTGAAATCAATTTTCCTGACAGAATTCTTTTTTCTATGTGCTAATTTGTAACTTGAGCTGGAGAGAGTCTCCCTTGTACCTAAGTCTTGGTGTAATTTTCCACAGCACACTTGCAGAACAGAGAGAGTTTGAGGTGGGTCTCATGAATGAGGTGATGTATGAATTACAAAGTGGAAAAAAACAGCTTTCTTTCCTATTAGATTCTAGATATTACATAACTGATGTTCTATAAAGTAATATCTAATAGCTTGAATAGATAGTTTCTGAACATTATTGAAGATAATCAAAAGCGTTGTTTTTCTTACCAAAATCACTTTCAGGTGAAAGATTTTACGCTTGTAACTTAACCTAGATAAGATTAGTAGGTCTGTACCAGATTATAGTGCTTTATAGTCAACATGTTTATCTTTCCTTGGCCCCAAACCTCTTGGATATCCAGTATGATACAAATACATTGCTAGAAATGTTTATTTTTAATCAGTGTATCTTTCCTGATATTCCTATAGATGTGTTGGGCACAAATTGTCAAGGTTCATCTCCATCACTGATAAGCTGTGGGTGACAAAGACTTCTTACCTAAGTTTAGCACATTATTCCTAAACTTCAGGCTTTTGAGGGGTAAGATACCATATACCCAAGCTGGCCTTTTACAAACAGCTGATGTTGACATTGTTTCAGTCACCTTACATTTGACAGAAGGCACAATTAATCCCACCAAATCATGCCATTAACCAAGCAGAAGCAATGCAGGCATAGCACAATTAAGCAAGCCACTCACTGGAAGTCAACTTCCTGTTTCTTCTGCTTTGCAAAGTATTGTCTCATGGCATAGGCGATGGATGACTTGAACAAGAAGAGCTCGCTGTCATCCCATTCATACTGCAGAAACAGCACAAGAGAAATTCCTCAGAGATGGCAAGAAATCAGAGACATTAAGAAATCCTTCTCAAAAAAATAGCAACTCTAATGCTTGGCATGCACTTCAGTATTATTTATTTGTGCCGTGATAGCACATCAGAAAAAAGCTCAAACCCTTTAATTCTGCTAATCTGGGCACTGTGCAGGAGAATAACCAAGGAGGCAGCCCTGCTGCCAGACATCATGCTGTCCCTCTTCAATCTCTGGTACCTGTATATGGGACTGCTGAAGATGCTGCAGTCCCAGCATACCTCCCTGCCTTACAGGGAGAAAAGGCATCAGCAAGGCTATTCCCACTAAATACTGTGCATTCTCTTTGAAGTTTACAGATTTCATTATTTAGATCTTGTTTTAATCACATAATTTTATTTAAATACCTTTTACATTAAGGAGAACCTTTGTGGTAGAGTTGTTGTGAGAAGGTGGCTAATTTTTTTGCTTGATGAGCTGGGATTTTTGTTTGGGGTCTGTTTTGGTAAAAAACTCTGCAACAACACTTCTGCAGCAAGCACATAATTGGGGTTTTTTTCCCCTGAAGAATAGATAGGTGATATTAAAAAAAAAAAATATTGCCTGTACCTGGCTTTCAAACCAGGACGCCTGTGTGCAGGCTTCTCCTGGCCTGCCTTATGAGTCTGAAGTTATTCACAGTGGAAGATAAAAACAGCTTCTCTCAGGCAGGAACCAAGAGCTGCACTGGGGCCAAAAAAGGAGGTGATAAAGGAGCCTAGTCTGTTGTGAAATAGCATGTGTGCATGAAGGGAAAATCCACAACTGAACTCTGTGGCAATATCTTTTTATTCCCCTCAGGCATAGATTTGATTGTGTTCATGCTACCTGAACAGGAAGGCCTATAAATGCTGCCAGTGACAGAAAGTCAGCTCCTAACTTTCTTGAGTATTATTTAGGAAGGTGTGGTAGAAGGCAGCTCTGCTTTAACAGGCTTTATAAAACTCAACTTCCTTTTTCAAATGTGTCCACCTCTTGACACTGATGAAAAAGGAGATATATATTAATATCTATGAGGAAGACAGGGATAGACAGGGATAAACTGTTTAGCTGGGTCTTTTGCAATGGGACAAGGAGTAATGGTTTCAGACAAAACAAGAGTTGATTTAGATTAGTTACTAGGAAGAAATTATTTACTTTGAAGATGGTGAGGCATTGGAACAAGTTGCTCAGAGAGGTGGTGGATACTGAGTTTCTGGAAGCATTGAAGACCAGGCTGGGTGAGGCTTACAGCAACTTGATCTAGCTGAAGATGTCCCTGCTCATTGCAGTGGTGTTGGGCTAGCTGATCTTTAAAGGTCCCTCATAACCTAAAGAGCCCTGATTCTATTACTAAAGGGAGAGAAAAGGGCAGAAAGAACCCACTGCTGTCAGTCCATTCAGAATGAGTCACAGGAAAGGCACAGGTACCCAAAGCCATGGCCATCAGAGCAGTCCCCAGGGCATTTGGAGGACAGGGGCTGTGCCAGTCCTGGCCGTTCCCACCAGGAAAGGCTGAGGTTGAGTCTCCTTTGTGAAGAAAATGCCCTCAGCTTTCTCCTGCTTGCACAGCCCTGCACTGGAGAACCTCTTCTTGTTACTGCTGCTGCCTCCGGCAGCTGGCACTGTTCACCATCACAGCTAAGAGGCTATTGTTAGGGTTTCTCAATTTTCTATTTATGCCAAACATCTTTAGGCTTGCTGTACTGCTTTTTTATTATTATTAGTTTTACCAGGATCCATTTGAGCTTGATTCCTCTACTGATGCTTTCTGTACTTAGCATATTAACTTTTTAATCAATTATTCATTTCTTTAGCTTATATTTTGTCTTTTTCAGTCTAATGTATTTTAATTACCACTGTGCCTCTCAATTGCCTTCATAAATGCTAATACTGGCTGCATGGATGGAAGCCTGGCTGGCTTCTGATCTGGGTTTGAGTCATGACTACCCACAAAGCTTCCCCAGGCATGTCAGGCACCCACCTTACCCTGTGCATTACAGAAGTTTTCAGCAAGAAATTAATTCTGCCAAGCACCTCTGCTCTGTTACAGTGTGTTCACTCCAAGATCCCATATGCGATTTGAAAGACAATATAAGTGTGGCCTCTGATTCAAAGAGGATTTTTCATTGTAAAATACATCTAAATGCCTGCAGACTGGCAGCTCTTGGTTCCCTAACACTGTCTTGTGTGACAGTCCTTTACAACATGATCACACAAATGGCATTGACCTGGTAGAGAATTCTGAATTAATGTTTGGAGAGGGGTCCAGTTTTCAAGTGGCAGTCAGGGGCTGGCATTTATTTTAATTATAATAGACCCCAAGGGATTCAGTGGGAATCTTGTAGCATTTTCCCTTGCATGGGCACTTCCATAAAGCCCCATCTGAAGCAGAGCTGGGGATGTTTCAGCCTCATCAGCTGCAGTGGTGATCCAGTGATGCTGCGGCTGCAGCTCTAATCTCATCAGCCTGAAAACAATTAGCAGGGTAATTGCAGCAGTGCACGCTCTGGTACAGCTGGCATGGAGCCCATCCGAGAGTCTGGATGCTTAATTTGCCAGAACTTGGGGCTATTGAACCATCCCTGCTGGTAACAGACAGGGCTGAGTCAGGGCTGGGAGCTTCCTGACTGTACCTGAGCCCAAGAGCTGGAATCTTTCCCTGCCTGCTCTCTCCAGAGATAACCACCACAAGAGCAAAACCGTTTGTTGGCATACTCAGAGTGCTTTGTGCTGTTAGGTCAGCGCAAAGCAACTCAAAATACACTTTAATCAACCAATTGCACGGGGCCCACAGCTCCTGTGCACTGTAAGTCATGAAAAGCACCCAAAACACTCTGCTCTGTGCAGCTGGGCTGAGATTCCTGCCCGAGATTCCCCCTGCCTCTTCTCTATGCCAGTTCATGCACGTACCATTATCTGCTGCTGCCATGCAACATTCAGCCATATCTCTGGGGGCTCAGCAAAAGGGAAATTTGTGGGGAGGCAGAAAGCAACCAAATGGAAAAGGTTTCTTGCAAGCTGGTGATGTGAACTGGTTTTGAAAGGAAAATGTATAGCTTGCTCTTCAGAGCTTAGGAACCCACTGTCCATACAATAATTCAAATTAAGTAATCCATATGAGATTGTTTTACAGCTACTCAATTGCACAACAAAAGACTATGATGGCTAAAGGCAAGCATAAAAATGATATTAAGCTAAACATTAACCATAATGACTAATAAACGCCTTGTAATGTGGAACCTTTTTATGCTGTTGGTATCAGTTTTGAATTGTATCTAACTCGACTAGGCAGTCTAGGAAGCAATAAAATTCAGTGGGGCTTGCGTGTGAGAGTGATAGAAGCAAGAGCATCAATTCACATGAAAAATGAGCCCGTGGTTTGTGTCCTTGCTAGTGCTGTAGGCTCCAAAATGCAGGTCTAAGTGACCTGCCTGGTGACATACTTGGAAAATTACTAATGTTCTGCAAGGTGAAAATGGCTATTAACAGAAATGAAGTGTCTGCACTTAAACCTTCTACACTGCCTCCATGAGATTAGTGTAAAGAGGAAGAGTTAGAATAAGGAGTGAATTTTCAGCCTGGGTTAAGCAGATGGGCTAAGCCAATGCTCTGTTTAAAATCATAAAATCCATCTTCAGCTTTGATGAGATTTTTTTCATTACTCTAATACATTTTATTGGACCAGCTGGTATAACTGAGGAAAGCAGACATGCTCTTGGGAATGAAAGCCTTTTTCCTCATCTGAATCAGAAGCAGCTGCACTGCTCTGTCCCCCGCAATCTCAATAACAAAGCTGTCTGCATCAGGGTTGGAGGGCAGGGAGGCAGCTGAATATATCAGGGCCTGGAAATACTACTGTAAACAGCCAAACAAAAATCTACAGAGAAATGCTAACAGATGTGTTCAGATTGAAATCAAGAGCATTTAAGGACAGAGAGTGGGACCCACCAGCCTGCTTTTAAATGTTAGCTGCTCTAATAACTTCTGAAGGCAGCCACTATAGCCATGAAAATGGCAATTAGAAGAAATTAGGTAGAAGTTTTAAGTGAACATATCAGCAAATCTGGGAAAAATACATCCATTTTCATGTACACAGGTTCCACTGTGTAAGCCCTCCAGGCCTGTTCTGGAGCAGGAGAAAAATCATGATTTGTTTCTCTACAGAATAACTCATCTAGCTGAGATGCCTTTCCTAAAATGGGTAGCTCACCCACTAATTCTAGAGGGAGCCTTGACCACAGACTCAGGCAAGACTCCTTATGTGTGATAACCCTTCACCTGAGCTGATGCCACCCTTCAGACACAAAGATCAGCCATACCCTGACTCATTTTCTGAGCCATTATCACAACACCTCTGTTGCCCAAGCAATAAGAAGGGTGCCCCAGGACAAACTCACTCACCGCCTGGTCCCCCAGAGCTGACTTCAGGCTGATGCGCACTTTGATGGCATCACTAGAATCTGTTTTAAAAAGAAACAAGGGCCATGTTAGAGCTGCAGCAACAAAAAGTCTGCTCCTGGGAAATGCTGAGGTAGCTAAAGTTTCCTTACAGGTTCCCTTGCTCCCCTTGGAGATCCTGGTGGGACTGACTCTGTTTCCCTTGAGTCGCCTCTACTGCAAACACACTCATCAGAGCTGTCAGTTCCCGAGTCTGGTTTTGTAGCAGATAGAAAGAAAAATCTTCTCTCCCACAACTGGGAATGAGCAGCTTAGATGCAGATGCTGGTGCCTGGTATAGGTGAATCCCACTATCAGATACTGGTACAGGGCTGTAAGAGTTACAGTGCTCTCCAGTACTGGCAATGATTACACAAATATAACCTGGCTGGTTCATCACTTAGTGTCACAATAAGCTGAAAAATGCATTTTTCCATAGTATTTTTCTCTTCCTTCCCTTGAGTTCTTTGACTAACACATGTCAGCAAAAAAGCATAGCAGTAATTTTTTGTACTGGTTTGCCTCTACACCTGGCTTCCAGGACCAGTGGCTCCCAACTCTGCAATACAGGCACACTGCTCTCAGGAAAGTGCCACGCAAGACCAAGCTTCTGAATCTTTCTTCCTTCTGTAAAGCCATCCCACACTCTTGATTGCTGCCATTATGAAAGAAAAAGACACCTCCCTTTCTGAGAATTGGTGGGGGTCTGACAAATACACTGCTGACTTCTCCATCTCTGGCCATGAGGAAGACACTCTGTTTTCTTGTGAATAAAACTTACAGCTCAGTGTTTATTTCCCATAACCCTGCTCTTCTATGGAAAATAGCCTCCAACAGCTACAAGAGAGAGGGACTTTGCTAATCAAGGGCTATAAAAAATAAGTAGCGTCCTTAAATCACCCACAAGCCATACGTACATGGAGCCCAGTCTGTTTTCCAGCCAATGAATCTACCAGAATTGTTTTTCTTCAGCCACTCATATAAAGGTTCAAAGTAGTGGAGCAAGGGAGTTGCATTCATGTGTTTTTCTCCTGTTACGCTTTCCAATGCTTGAGTCCAGGGCTTGGATCTCCCTAATGCCAGCAATTTACTGTATATGTGGAGCAAGAAGTAATATGTTATTGCCATCTAGACAAGAAAAACATCTATGTTCCATCTAGACAAGGAAAACACTCTGTGATCAATATAAAAGTGTTCTTCTTTGCTTCTGAATTCATTCCTTTCCCCCATTATTCCTATTAATAAAAAAGATTTTATTCCCACAAAAAAGTAATTAAACCTTTGATGTTTAGAATCTAAGCGTACATGAATTCAGTCAATGTGTCAAAATGAATTGAGCAGGTATAGGCTAAATTTCCAGGCTAGGTTTATTCTTGATGCAACCTCATTTACTCCAAAAGCTTTGTTATACTCTGATTTATTACATGTGAGAAATTTACTTCATTACCTGAGTTTCTCCCCAGCTGCAGTGGAGTTGGTAATGTCACATTTGTGAAGAGGGCCAATGTGGTTAGCTTCCTTGCAGAGTGCCTCCTGAAACTGGAACTGATAGATGGTGCGGGTGTAATACCTAAAGGAAGGGCAAGGAAAAGGGAGGCACAGGTATTATTAGTTGTCTGTCAAGGAAACCTTCAAACCTTTGGCCTTTGGAAAGCTCTGCTGCATCAGCTGTCACTCCTGCTTGGGAGACTGCACTGCAGGGAGAGAAGCCAGCTGATATTTATAGGCTAAGCTAACTCAAATTTATCAAAATGCCAAGATCAAATGGACTAGAAGAGCCCGAAATCTGTTTGTTGCCGCATAAATCAGGAGAGGGGGAAGTTTTTAAGGTCCAGCTCTCTGCTCTAAGCCCTCTAAAATGAGGTTGCTGGGACACGGCGGATATCCAGGGCAGCATATTCATGGCCCAAGTGAATGGGCAATGGTCCATGGGACACAGTGATTCCCCAGGAGGCAAACGTCTCATGCAGAAGTGCTCCTGCTGGTTTGATGGCAGCATTAAACTTTTCTGTTCAGCAAGAAGGTCAGCAGCCTCCTCACTGCTCAGAGATTATTATGGAACAACCCCTGATGTGCAGAGAAACACTCCCATTGAAATCATCAACCTTCAGTCTGGGCTTTAAACAAAATAAGATCGGGTCCTTAGACTCTCCAGGAGATATTTTAGGTAGCTGGGGTTTGTTCTGTAGACAAAACCTAAGTAATGAATTAAACACTGCACTACCTTATGAAGGAGTAATCATTGGCCACATGAAACAGTGAGGCAGGGTCGCAGTAGGTTTCATCATGAGGGACTGGTTCCACAACACCAACTATGGCTCTCCTGGAGATGAAGGAAAAAACAGGGTTTCTCTTTATAGACAATAAACAAAGGTAATCTGACTCAGCTTTTCTTCTGTTTTGTCTGATACATATGGACACATCTCATGTGCAAACAGAAGAATTCCATACAGCTCCCAGTAACCCCAAGCAAGTTCTGCTCCACAGCTGGAGACCACAGAGGGTCTATTTGGAAACTCATAGTGCAAGGAAGGGATTTTTATGATACCAGACTGTGCAGGGATCAGTTAGTGGGATGGAATAATCTGAACACAATGAGCTTCACACAATCACCTCATGCTCTGGGCCATCCCAAGTTCAGAGACTTGCACTTTGTTCCAGGCAAGGACATGCAGAGACTGGGCAACCCAAAAAGGGATGGGCTTCTGTGCCACTGGGCTGGAGATAAGCTTTCTCTTTATTTTCCTCTCCTGAGACTCTGTTTCCTGAGAAGTACTACAGAAACAAACCCATGCCTTGAGTTCTGAAAATGATAATAAGCTTCCATGGAAATATTTTTCATAAACCTGTATTTCAAGCAGAGAGCTTTGCAGTGCCACTGCAACAGATGTGATAAGCTTCCCTGAACAATTTGTCATTCTCCATTTCTCTGACATCTCTGCTACTTTTGAATACATTGAAGCTGATTGAGTTTTACAGTGGGTCAGGAGGCTTGCATATATCAAGTTTTATTATAGATTCTGTTTGCTGATGGAGGCTTACTGTTCATGTTTGAGTTCAGGCTCTATTTTCAGTTTGGGGCTTGTTTGGTTTCTTTGCATTTGTCTGCCCTCATACTAAAACCAACTTGGGAAATTACAAACTCCAGTCTGAATCATACTTATTTTTAATCTTGTGCTCCAAGGTGCTGAAAAATGCTTGATGGGCATAATCTGAAAAGGCACCTCTGGCTGTTATTTGCCAAGGGAACTGTATTTTCTTTACTGAGAAAGGTGGTATCTTAGTGCACAAGAAAGGAAAGATTCAGTCTGAAATCTTTCAGACAATTTGCCTCCAAAAGCACTATATGGTTGGCAGGAAACACAAAGCAGAGAACTGTGCTCAAACACTTGGTGGATTGAGATCTGCATGCTTCTTTGGCTGGCAAGTACAACGAACTTCACTTTCCACTTGTCCTTAAGGATGTGGGTAGCAAACCAGAGCATGTGATGAATGAGACTTAGAGGAGGACTGTACTCCAGCTGTGAAGATGTCTTGGGGAATGTGTCAGGGGAACAGCAATGTTGATCTGGAACTGGCCATGCAAAGGCCATGGGCTGTCTTTATCAGGAAGCTAACATTAGAAACAGGGAGAAAGTATTTTGAGAGGGTGGGTAAACTGCTAGGGGCTGTATAAAGAGTTAGTGGGGACACATGGCTTATGAGATATTGTCTGCACCACAGTTGGGTATTTCTGTCTGGCACTTTACTGATATTTACAGAAACACCCAGAGACACAGATCCTGCCCTACAGGGGCACAAACACCTCAGTATGTTGAATAACTAGGGTTGAGTTTGCAGGTTCATATGAAAAAAATTCCCTTTGTTTCTCAAACTTACTTCATCTCCCACCACCGTTTGGTCCATTCCTGCTTTGTAATCTCACCCCTAAACACCATCCACCTCCACTTCTCCAGCATGTAAGTAAAAGGCATTGTTCCAACAATCGTTAGTGCTTGTTTGAGCAGAAAGTTGATTTCTGTTTCTGAAGAGAGAAGCAGTTAAGGTAATGGTTATGGTAGTAATTAGTTCTGATTTGATGGCTAAAGTTGCTTCCCTTTACAGCTAATGCTTACATCTTGTTTGAATTACAGATTTTCACTAAAGAAAAAGTGGAAGGAAGAATACTACTGAAAAAAACATGAGATAAGATCATTTAGAAATTGTACAGTGTTGTCTCTCTTTCCCTCAAACTCTTAAACAACCTAGTCCTTTGACACTTACATTTAGTTACTCATCACTGAGAATCTTTCCAGTCTCTGAGGAATTTTGAGCTGAAGACATCTCAGAATTTATAAAATGTGCATCTTCATCCATCTAAGGCAGTACTCAGAAGCCAGATGAACTGCATTATAGTGAGGGCCTACCTATGTTGTCACTCAATATTCACTTAAGTGGAAGATGTAAATCTCATGGTTTCAGTTTCATTTGAACTAAATACATAATACATACATACATATGCTAAATAAATATCTTGATAGAGATATGGATGGATTCATGCTACAGAGATTGAAAAGAGTTTTGGAGACTCATCTAAGTGAACTATGAAGATTTAAGGATGAGTTGTTCAGTACTGAAAGTAGTAAAGTGCTAGCTATTTCTTTTAAAATTATGTAACAGCATTGTAAAGCAGTGATCCTTGTTTCACAATGTGATTCGGGGGAAAAAAATAGTGTTTCTGGTAAATTAGAGGAGTAAGATTATCAGAAGCCTGTCAATTGATTGCTGAGTTTGCAGGCACAATCTTCTGCTACAAAATAAGGCCAGCAAGTGCTTTCACATGAATACATCATATTTATGCATTTATTTACCTTCATCATCTTGGAAAGTTGGCTCTAGGAGATCAAGAGATTTCAAGTGCTGAGGAGTGGCTGCAGAAAGTGACATGATTTCACCTACAGCCTCGTGGAAGCCCTCATTGGCACCGCTCCTCAGCAGGTAGGGCTGCCGCGCGTATGCCATGTCGTACTCGATGTGGCCCATCTCGTGGTGTGCAGTCAAGAAGTCATCCATGCTCACTTTGGTGCACATCTTGATCCTACACACCAGAATAAAGTGTCTGTGGTTAGAGAGAGAGTGGCCCAGAGAAAGGCTGCCTGAGCCCTTTTTGCCACAGCCATGGGGCAAAGCCCCTCCAGAGTTTGCAAATGCTTCTTGCCCCTTGCAAAGCCCGGGCAGCTACATCCTGGTATGCAGTGCAGATCCTCCTGCCACAGCAGGACTGTTGTAATGCACATTTATGGTTTTGTGTTGCATTGAGGATGGTTTGTTCTGTTTCCCCTCTTGGTTTGTAGCGTGGTTCTCCCCTTCCCTTAACCTCTCCCTTTTCCCCCTGGCCAGCCCTGAGTGGCTGTGACCCAGGGTTCCTCCTCCCCTGAGTTGGGGTTGAAAATACCCCGCGTTTGCCATGCTCTCTCTCTTCTCCCTGGAACTCTTCAGGACAATAAACTTGGATCATCCCGGGAAGGAGAGCCTCCTCTAATCTTTTGCCTTTGTCCATGTCGGATAAAAAATCCCCTGTCTCTCTGACCCCGAGCTAGCCGAGGCAGATCAAAGAGACCGGGGGGAATCCAACACAGGACTTCATGGGGAACTCAGCAAAATACCCTCATCCACCTTGAAATCGTGCAGGAAGTAAGAGAAAACTGCTGTTCTGTGAGAACAGCTCTTCAATAAAACCTGGCAATAAAATCACTGTATGTGTGGGAGTGAGTAACCACCACCAATCTAAGTAAGATTGTAATGTATAAAGCCCTGTGTGTTGGGGAATCCTGCTACTTCATCCTCATGTAGGTACTATTTACTAAAGGAATGTCTCCCAAACAGGGTTTCTTTTCCCCTTCCCCAGACTCCTGAGGTGGGACATTGATGTGTTACACTAAGGCTGTGCTGTGCACCAGCTTCTTTCCCTGGGTAACTGTGGGGACTGCAAGAGGGGTCAGAACTTCTGCAAGAAGTATTGGTTGTGTGGGAACTTGCTGTCCTTCTCCTTTCCCAAATATGGAGGAGACTGATGGATTTTCATGAAACTGGATAACTCTGCTAAAAATAGACAGTGGACTCTCAGGAGTTTTTCCCTTGCTACCCAGGGACCCACTGCCATTGTTGCAAAATGTGCAGTTGTCCACAAAGCTCACCTGATTTTCTGCTTATTTCTTAAGCCCTAGAACATAGTCATTATTTCTCTAATTCATAAAAATATTAGTCAGTTCTCAGCTAAAATTTGAGAGTAGATCTTGAGTAGATCTGCTAGTAAATTTGAATAGATCTCTACAGGAAAAGTTACACAGAAAGGTCTACAGTCCCACAGGATCATTGCTCTCTTGTCTTCTTTCCCCCTCTTTTCAGACTTAAATAAAAAACAAAAAAAAAAAAATAAAAGGAGAAATTATAACTTAAGACAGCATGGTGCACCTTTACTGAAAATACAATTGTTCTAGGAGGTGGTACAAAAAGGGGTCATAACAATTTCAGTACCTGTAATCGTTTTTGCCCAGGTCCCATGCTGTAGGATGGCAGACAACCTTCCTGTTGTCAGTCGGTTCTGTGAGCATGGACTTTGTCCAGAAGCCATCAGTCATGTTATAAAGGCCAATGGAAACAAAGAAGTCCTCAGCAGATTTGAATATTTTAATTGCATCCCATTTCTGAAAGAGACAATGCCACCATTACCCTCTGCTTTTGCATGCAGTCTGTTCCCAATGGATTCCTTAATGCAGGGCAGCTGACTTCCTATTTTTTTTTTCCAGGAACTTCACACCTGCATCTGGCCTATTGAGAGTAAGTTAGTAGTGTCTGCCTTTGGCACTTCTGTGAATTCTGCTGGGAACTGGAATTAAGTGTTTTCCCTGCAAACGAAATAGGTTTCTGCACTCAGAGGTTCAGCAAATAGCATCTGACCCCGACCAGAGAAGCTCTCAATATAAGGTAAGATAAAATATACATTCCTGACAGTAGTATGTCAGATCTTCAGTCACTTCAGTCAACTTGGGGACAGCTCATTTGAAGAAGTGGAGCTACATTCCCAGCAGATGAGCATGAGAGACTTCAGCCATAACCATAAAACCTGGCAAATGTATCTGTGGGAGTTGCTTATCAGATTAAAACTGCATGGTTATGTTCAGGATAATTGTGCCATTCAGCAGTTTTATTATTCTACTCGCCAAGAGCTCTGTGTTTACTGGACTGAGCTCTCATAGAGACCTGGGTGGCAAACAGCACATTTGGATGAAAATCTCAAATGGGGCACACCCACACAGGGATCAGCCCACCCATTGCTCAAAGGCTCTGTAAATCATGCTCCCCATCTTGCAGTGGTACTTCAACAGACACAAATTTATGACTACAAGGGGGTCAGAAGTATAAAACAGAGTTGAGATTAATGCAGACTTGTGCAAATGGCTTATGAGTCAAATTCAACTATTCCTTCTCTTACCAGCATAACATTTTCATGATGTGCTGCCTATGAGAGGAGAGTAGATTTCAGGTGAATAATTGCATTTCAGAAATCAAATTCCATCTATAACCCTTTAGTTTAAAAAAGGAGTAAGGCTTTGGCAAGACTACAGGGAATTATCTTCACCCATGATCTTGGTCTGGTAAAGGTGCTGTCACAGCTGTTAGCTCTACAGATCTCAAACACAGACCTTAGGGTGCTATGCAGTTATCAGAAGGCAACAGGCAGCATTGCAGTTTCTCTATCTGCATCCAAATAAACATGACTGACAAAAAAAAAAAAAACAAACAACAAAACAACTGTGATATACAAACTATTTGATTATGGTAATGGCTGGCAAAGGTCATATTTGATACCAGCCCACTCCAGGAATCCTGAAATATTTATAAGTACAAAATATATCTCTTAATGGATAAGTGTCTCTGAGGAAAATAGAATTGGAGACAAGATTAAGGGAGTCAAAGAGGGTGGAAGAAAACAGAGAACAGCTAAGGGGATAGGTACAGTGAAAAATGCATAAACACTTAAAGGTGCAAAGCAAAAAAAAGAATGCAAAAAGCAACACTTTGTTGGCAGTGTGTCTGCCTGAGGGCAGCCATGGATTTCTGGAAAGCAGCTGATATGTTGTGCATAATTTCTATACCTCCTAGATTTGTTGCATAATGCATATTGTACAAAGGCATGTCTTACCTTTTCAACCATTGCAGAAGTTACATCAATATTTGGTTTGTCTGGATAGGGAACAGTCAAGGCATACAGATTTGTCCAGAATCTACCCCACATATCGCCTTCATAAAAAAAGAGAAACAAAGAAATACTTTAAATTATTTATTATGTATTGCTCAAAGGTGCCAGACAGATCTATAAATTGTGCAGTGTCAAAAACAGGGACTCCTATTCATCTAACCTTGCCTGATCCAGATGTGGAGGGGAGCAGTTCTGGAAGGTCACGCATGTGTCAAACTCGGGTCAAGGATTCTTTATTACCCAGTATCAGCAATTCTTGGATAATATAGTTTCAAGACTTATCACAAAATTGAACATCCTGTTTGTCAGTCCATGTGATTGTTTTGCCATGTTCAGATACTCAACATTTATAGCAGCTTAATGTTGCATGATCTGAAACCCAAGTCATTAAATGTGGGATCTTAGAGTAAAATTTGAAAGGAAAAACAAGTCTCTCTGAAACTCACCTTTCTAAGGAAGACAAGTGCTGCAGAGGGGAGGGAAATGTCCCAGCCAAGTGCTAGAGTTTTGTGCTATGTGAGGTTTGGTGAGGATGAGAACACCTGCCTTCCCTTCCTGCCACTGCTGATAAGCACTTATGTCATCTCTGCTAGGAGTTTATCCATTTCTCCTCTACCCTTCTCTTATCTCTAACCTTTCTGCCAATATCCTGATTAAACATTCAGATCACTCTCCAGCCATGTGCCTTGGAGGTGTCTGTCCTGTGTATAAAGTCAGGCTTGCAGGACATGGGTGCATCACATACCCAGGAGGTGAGCAGGGAGGCCTCCTGTGGAGCTGATGAGCTTGGGGCCATACACTTGCCCCAGCTGGTGTCTCACGTAGGCATGCAACTGCTCGTACAGAGGTTTTATCTGGAGGCAGAGGGGGAGAAGGAAACAGTTTTTAAATTTTTTTTCCACTTTTCTCTATTCCACTCATTACTCCTGAACAGAGCCTTGAAGCTGTCTCTGATAAAAAAGCTCCTGGCAGGTAACTGCACCTCAAACCTGCAACTGAGCTTTGCCCCCTGCCTCAGGGCTGAGGTACTGAGTCCAGATTACAGCCACAGAAATCCTACTCAGGTATGAGGGAGGGAACATCACTACCTTTAGAGCTGGAGTATCAAGGATGCCATCAACCCATGGACCCTACCTGGAGGAGAGACATGGACCTGCAGAGCTCCCTCTTTCCCAACCTTGTGAGCCCACCATTTCAAAACACAACCCTGCAACCCAGATGAGAGCTTTTCCTGCCTCTACCTGCTCAAATGTCTTCTCCACATCTTCAATCAGCTGGTCACGGCTGTATTTGTAATTTTCTGGAAACTTTGCTTCATAATTTGCTCTCCAGTAGTCTCCATAGTCAGAATAACCTGTAAAGCATGGATCCATCACGTGAGGACACCACATGTGGCACTGCTTAGGTCTGCAGGAGAAATGCAGCTCCCTGCCGATTCCATGCAGACCCGCAGCCTTCCCCCAAAGCAAAGCAGCAAAATGCAAGATTGGGTTTAGCAGAGAGGAAAAAGCCTCCCTGAGGGTCTGTCTCATGAACATGCAGGTATGGGAGGTTTCCAAGAAATTCAGAAGTTGATGTCATGGTTATTTGCTAGTTAGGGTCATTCTGTCTTGGAGATGGAGGTGAAAGGAAATCAGGAATCCTGACTGGAGCTCCTGTGGCTATGAGGGACAGCAGCCTCTGCTCAGTCTGGATGCCAAGGGGTTGTCACAGAAGGCATAAACTGGAGGACATTGAATACATGCCCCCTCTTCCAGAAACTAAACCACCAGGACACATGCAGATACCAGAAGTGAAATTCAGCTCCCAGTTCCACTAAGTCTTCCAGTCTACTGAGCTTCTTCAAGCCTGGAGTAAAAATGGCTCCCAGTTCAAGTGTTTTCCTTAGTGGTACAGAGGAAGGCCATAATGACCACTTCTTAATGTTTACCTTTTTTCCCTGTCTTGCTATTTGGGCCATATTTTCTTATCCAGCTCCAGCTGGACAGTTTTTGCAAAACAAGGAGGATGGGAAAGCAGGTGATAAAGCTGCAGTCTGATCAAGAGACAGATGATGTAGCTAGTTCAGAAGCTATCTTAGAAGACCCCAAAGGAAAATTAGAAGGCAGCTGGTACTGTTCCTTGAAAAGACAGTTCCATATGATTTGTGTGGAGATCTCAGACTGGAAGCACACTTCCCTCGGTACAAACACCCAGCTGCACCTGCTGTCCCAGGCCTACCAAATCTGATCATTCCAGCTAGGGAATAATGCTTATAAATGTTATTGTGGCTGCTGCAAGAAGGTCAAGGCCCATAAGAAAGAGGAGATGTCACCAACGCTCAGCAATACTCAGAAGCTGTTTAAATGGAATGTGCTTGGCAATAAATCACAAATGGTGCAGTTCTGGGTGGTATGTAATGAGGGGCCCTGATGCATTATGGCCTTTAGGAAAAATGTCAACAAAAAGGTGCCTCTTGTTCCAGGCTGGGAAGAAACCTCTGAACTGGTCAATGGCAGTTGTCTGCATTGCCTCCTACCTTGAGACATGCACACCAAGAGTAAATTATGTGCAAACTATGCATGAGTTTTGAATTCCTGGGAAAATTGTGTAAGACTGCAGTACGTTTATTAGTTTCTGAAACCCAGAAGGGAAAAAAAAAAAAAAGAAAACCAAAAGTGACTTACCATTAAGCCTCGCAACCTCATTTTCAAGTTCAACATACTCTTCATATAATGGTCTCATCATTCTGCCAACATCAGCTCTCCAGCCTTCCCAGGCCCACAGTCTCTCATAATAATCAGTGCTGTCAGCCATAATAGCATCCAGACCTGTCAGAACAAAAATGTAGGTACTAGGCTTTGAAAAAGCAGAAATTTTCTTTCACAGCAGGGAAATAAACCAAAGTGAAAGAAATTCATGAACAGAGAAGGAAACACTTTGTATTTGATGTACTGAAAGACCCCATTATTTCATTGCCTCCTTTCCTAATTTAATGTTTTCTGTTTGTCTTTAAGAAGCATGGAGCACATCATGAGTCTCTTAAATGCTCTCTCCACATTAGCTTCTTTTAAACCAGTAGAATTCTCAGGACTGCCCTCAACACAACACTGAGTCCAACACGACTGATGGCAGGGAATAAAAAATAGATTTTCTGTGAGACAGGCAAACCCCAGGTGACAGGCAGGCTGCCACACAAGCTGAGCAGCCCTCCCCTTTTTTTATTTTTTTTTTTTTTTTGCTACAAACAAGAGACAGTATGTCTCATGGACAGAAGGTCCAATGGAGGTCCCTGAACTGCAAGATGCAATTAAATTATGACTAAGCGTTAGCTAGCAGGAAATATCTGTTGAAATTACAGTCTGTTCTTTTGCAGTCAGGAGCCACCCTTTGGCTTTCTCTTTTTGACTCTCAGGGTGAAGAACACAGCAGGGGCAGTGGTTGGTGTCATACCTGGCTCAAGCACCAAACACTCAGATGGATTGTCGATTTTACAGACGGTCCCAGTGCTGTAGATGGTACTCATTGTGTTTAGCACAGCGCTCAGCTGCAAGTTAGATGCAAGGTAGCATGTTAGAAACCCACTCTGTGCAAAATAACTGCCAATTATGCTAATTCCTTAAGAGCTAGAATCAACACTTCACCCACCAGCTTAATATTTAAGCATATGTTTGAGCTCAGGAGAGATTAATGAAAGAATTTGCCTAAATGCATTACTGAACTAGACCTTGTTGGAAAAGACAGACAATCTCCCATATATAAGATATAACCTACAGGTTCTTAATATCCAGACAGACAGACCTCTGGGTTCAATGAGCACTGACTGTCACGAGAGAGCTGTCAATACACAGCAGCAATAAAAAAATAAAGTTTATCAATGTGCTTCCATAAGCATGAACCCACATAAACTTTGCAGGGAGGTTGTGGCTTTGAGTGGCTGCAAAAAGGTCCCCTTTGGCAGCTGCTGCCAGGCTGACTGTTGCCTGTGGTTGTTAACATCACATCTCACTGACTGCTTCAATCTGCTTGGACTCCATCACAGAGAAGCTGTGGCTCATGTTTTGGGCCAGCTGAAAGCCAAAATGCACCTGAAATCATTCAGCTCTATCTCAGAACCTATGGTGTGTAGCTTTGTTCTAAATATTTTCTAATTTTCACATCTTCATGCCTCAAGGAAAACATGTACCACTTTTAGCTTTCCCTTTAGGACTATGCAATTTCTCACTTAGAGCTTTAAATCAGAACTCTGAAGAGCTGTCAGCGAGAGGGGTAGTTAGTGAGTAGCATTAACTTTACCTCTGTCAGCATTAAAATAAATTGGTGTCCAGGCAAATTTTTGTGTCAGTGAAGAATACTTAGATATTCCTATGGAACCCCATCAGACTGTATAAAAAAATCATTTTTCAAATATGAATCAACAGCTTCAGCCCCAAAGGCCATTATCTAGGAAATTCTAAGTGTCTAAACAGGGAGGGTACTGAAGAACATACCGCCTCAGCAGGAAAACATTACCATTGGTGCACTGTTGTGATCCAAAATAAATATGTCTCTATGAACTGCCAGCATTCCCACCAACACAATTGTTTTTTCAGAAATGTATCTTATTTGGATCAGACAAGAGATCCAGCCAATCTACTTCTTTCCATGCATGGTTATTAGCAGTGCTGACCTTAGCAGAAAAATCTCAGGATTCTTCTGCAATTAGGACTCTGTAAGATCCTGGACTGCAGGCTCCCATGACTCAATGATACGTTTCAATTTGATCTTCAGTAAAGGGAAAGTAATTTAATTCTCAAGTGTTTAGTTATAAATCCCTTTTGTGTCTGCATAGCTGCTCACTCCAATTTCACGTATAGTCATTGTACATATACCAGCTGCTGAAGGCCAGCAGCTTTCTGTGAAGCCTTCCCCATTTTCAGGCATCCCAGGGTGCCCAATGCAATGAAACCTTCCTTCTTTTTCACAGTGTGATAATGTACCATGTTCAGAGGAAGAAAGACTTCCTCCATCTCCACCTTTTTGACTCATTAAATGGCCTTTTACCCATCTCTTTCTGCTCATTGCCCTACATCTGGACTTCACTTATCACATGCCCTTGGTTTTATGGCAAACCCAGCTATAAGTGCAAGGACTGCTCTGAGGTGTGTTTGAAATTTATTCCATGGCAAAACTGCTGACAAAAATAGCAACCAGCTTCCTAGGTCAGACTACCCCACAGCCCTGTGTTGCTGTGGACACCTAGAGCAGGTACACTTCTGTACCATACACTGCATCATCCCCAAACAAGCAGGGTGGTGACAGCACCACAGCCTGGCTTGAGGGTGTTGTGGGAGGCAGGTGAACTCCCCCACCAAAAATGATGAACTGCATTCAACAACTTACCCTGTTGTACTTTTCTGGTGACAGCACAGATGATCCTCTTTCCTGGAGAGTCTGGATCTGGAGCTTGATGAGGTCATCTGTGATGCTGTCTGCTGGGAAGTTGCTGGCATTCCTGGAGGCCTCCTCGTAAAATGCCGACCACTTGGCACCTGCCTCGCTCTGCAAGGGGTTGACACAAGCCTGAATTAATCCCTCCAAAGGAGTGGAGTGGCCTGATGAACTTAGTGGACAAAAATATCACTTCTAGGAAGAACTTCATCTGTGAAGAACACCCATGGGTCGCAGGCTGAGCATTTGCACTGCACGGTGAAATGGCTAGAGATCCTGTTGGCTTTGTTTTATTCACATATCCAGATATCCATCTTTCTTTGGGACTAGCAAAAAGCAAGACTGTCTATTCACACCTTGCTTGTTATAATAGATCCAGCATCACTTTGCTGTGTCTCCTGCTACCCTAAATCATGTTTCTTCCCTTAGTGCTTTTCTTCACCCACCTGTGAAGAAATAAACCAGAGCACAAAGAGATCTGTGACCCAGATGTCAATCCCCATTTCTGCTGCAGGCAGATTTCTTCATCAGGCAAGAGAGCGATAGTGAGTCTGTTTTAAATGCAAGTATCACTTTCTTCTGAAATGCTGGCAAATAAAAGATTATACTTGGGTAAAGGAAGCTCTAAACAGGTCCCAAATTGGACATGCAAAATCTCAACATTTTGTGTGAGACTGCTTTTAACACTTCTGCCAATACAGACCTTGATATGTGAAACTCCCAAATTTCAGTGCACAAAGTAGCAGCATTAAAAACAATTTGGAGTTGGGACTGTCTTATTCACCTTTTTCTAATGTGTTTTTACACAGCTCAGCACATCAACACCAATTCCAAATGCCAACGAGAACTGTACTAATTAACCTGGGTCCTTGGGAGAGTTTATTTAATCGTGCTTATGCCAGAGTTTCCCAGCTTGTGGATAGGGCACGTGTAACACCCATCTGTCCCTGCTGAGGCATCCTATTGTGCCTGAAGAGCTCTTTCAGGCACCCTTCAGCCCTGTGCAGACACACCAGTAACACCAACACTTTCTGCAGGGCTGTGCCCGAGTTGTTCAGCCCCATGTATGAGAGGGGTACAGCACCCACTGCTCCAGGCTCCAGCAGAAAGGGGTGGTGGCAGATGTAAACCTGTGGTAATCCCATCCCCACATCTCCTCTATCCTAGCTGCAGGAGGGCAGCCATCACTGGGAGAGAGACTTCCCAAACTCTCCCCTTTACGGGATCAAACAGTCCTGACACTCCTCAGCAGCTGGCAGAGCTCAGTGGGCAGGAGATTGATAAGCACCCAGAGGAAGAGCATCACTGTGCCAATGTGTTCCTGAGCTCCTTGTCCTGAGCAGGACAGAGAGGTGCCTCAGGAATGGCAGGACAGAAGAGGGGGCTCGTTGGCTACAAAAAAAGCAAGGGGAAAGCAGCTATCTTGCTCTCTGATACTTCCACAATTAGAGGAACTGGTTGACAAGTCAGAGGAATAGTTGTAGGATTTGTGACACAATTTACAAGGAAAATGGATGTGAATGAGCCAGAAGGGACAGCATTCATTAACTCTGCTCCAGCAGAACAGGAGGAAGGGAATCAGTGGGTTTATTACCAGCACTACTGAAGAGACCAGGAGAGAGAAAAAGTTCTCTCTGAACACTAGACTAATTGGTTTCTATTGCTGGTATCTCCTCATGTATTTTATTATCATCTCATTAATGCTGAAAATACTATATAGGGCTTTCATTTTATGTATTTGGAAACATTACAGTTTAAGTATCTGGTGCCTGGGAAAAAATTCCAGATTGACAATGATTAGTCATTAGGATTTCTTCCAGCAACCAGTCTCCTTGCTTTAATTAAGAAATATGATAATTAAAACATGTTTTAATTAAGTTATATGACCACAGAGTGAAAGACCAGCCATTAGGCAAAAATAGACATAGGATATTCATCTTCATTTTTATGATCTGAATTGTTTTCTCTAAGGCTAGAATTAACTTTTCAAAAGATACCTCTTCAAAACAAAGCAAAACTCAAGGTGATTTTGTTAATTTTGAAAGGCTTTGAACTTAGAACATGCTGAGTTGAGGCATGGCAATATCAGTAACCAGCCAGACCATGGCTGCCTGCTCTTGCTAGTCCTTGTCTAGAGACCCCTGGGGCTGGGGCAGAGAGATGCTGGTGCTGAGAAGCAAGAACTGTGCTGGAAAACAGCATAAGTAAAAATGCTGTGGTTCTTCCTGCAGATAGAAATGAACTTTCAAACCAACAAACAAGACCAGTGGAATAGCAACTCCACTGTTGGCATTTGCTAGTCTGTGATCTCACTTCAATTTTCCTGGTCTAATACCTCCAGGCAGCCTACCAACAGCCCTGAGTATGAGAAGAGTGATGGGGGCAGGGGGAAAGGTCCACCACTGGGTAACTGGTGTGGGCCACTATATAAATCCATCAGCAAACATTTAACAGAATGCCTGCATCCAGAAAATATTTGCATATTCACTGAGAAGCAAAACAACAGCCTGTGTCTGGTCTTAGGGAAAGTGGGAGACCTGAGCTCATGCAGGTACAAAATTCAAATCCTGTTTCCTTGCACCAAGGACAGCACCTACCCAGGGCCCTTGGAGAGGATCTTCACCCTCAGGATATGCCCTCTCCTAGAGGAAAGGGAAGTGCCTTGCTGGTGGAAAGGAAAACTCCATAGAGAAGCACTACAACAGGAGGCATGGGTGGTGTTGGACCCAGCAGAAGAAAGCATCTCTCTTCATCCAACACAGATTTTGAGGATGAACATGCAGTGCTGCCTTGCCTTTTCCCCACTCAGTTTCTGGACACCCCTGTGCAGTGCTGGTAGTCCAGGCACTAACCCAAGGCTGTAGAGGCTGGTAGTGGCCCAGGCACGTCCAGTGAGCATTACTACATTAAGCAAGCTCCTCTGTCCTCCCCAGAATGAAGCACAGCTACCAGAGAAGTAACACTCCAATTTCAGCCAAGCTTGGTGGAACCAAAACCAACCAGAACATGTCAGATTCCTAAGACAACAGCAGGATGGAGCACTTACCATTTTATTGGCATTATCCTCAGTGATGTTGGTGTTGTAGTTCCATGAGGCAATGGAGTTCTCATAGCTGATATCTTCTGCCCTCCTGTTAAACTCTTCTAAAAACTTTTTGGCTTCCTGTGTGACATCCTGAGGGGTCACAACAGCGCTCAGGTGGCAAAGAAGCCAGAAGTGGACCAACAGATTCATGTTCAGGATGAGAACCTCTCAACGAAGTAGGCTTCCTCAGATAAGCTTCTCTGTTGGCCTCTGCCTCATCAGCCTTCAAGCATGGCCACTGTGAAGAAGAAAGGCTGAATCCAATTTGCTGGATCTTTTATAGGCTTTATTCATTATAGGAGAGAAAGGAAAAAGTTTTTTATAAAAAGCCAAATAAACAAAAGTCAATGATTAACTTTGGAAAAACATAATTACTCCTGCCATTTTATGGCCTTCTTATAAAAGGCTTTTACTTTTGGTTAATGTTTCCCAAATGTGCTGTCAATGATATAGCTGGTTACTTTACCTATAGCCTACCCGTGTCTCTGGTAGCTCAGAATCTGTCAATCCTTTAACAGGTTGGTGATAAGCTGTAAAAATATTTAAAAACTTCACTGAAACACCAAGCCAAGAACCTTAACTCTCAGGCAGGAAGAAACCCCAGTTAGACCGGGATAGGGTACCTGGTTGGGTGCTTAGGGCCATGATATAAAGGCTTTGCAAAGCCCAGGTGATTTGGGGAACAGACCTCATTTTCAAAGCAATCGGGGCATATAAAACCTGAATTTTAAATGTGTTCACTGAGCCATCAAAAAGCAGCAAGAGACTTTGTGGGATCACAGCGTCTTGTGTAGAGACCTAATCTAAACTATAATCAACTGGATTTAAGTACTAAGGTGACTAAGGCTACTAAAATGACTCCATCTTAATATTTAAATACCTTTGCTAATCTAGCTAGGAACCCAGCAGTTACTGCAAATCAATGGGAAAATCAATGTATGAATTAGCTCTGGAAATGCAGTTTGGGTTGAGCATTATAGATCAGACAGTGCCTTAGTATTTTTTTTTTTAATTAGCCTATTTTTGTTGAGGATCACTTGGTTGGTTTTGTTTTGTGTCTTGTGGGGGTTTGTTTTGAGATGCAACTCTGAAGCCACACCCACAGGGCTGGTTTCCCATTCCCAGCAGAGTTTCCCTGAGACCACCTTGAGTCTGCCTCCATGGGAGCAGCAGGAATCAGCCCCTTCATTGCCAAGCCCTGGAGAGGAGGTCCAGCCATCAGGAGCCTTTGGAACCCAGCACAGCAGGGCCACCAGCAACAAGCATCTGGCAAGCACAGCCAAAAACCAAGGACCTTGAGGAAACACCTGGCTTCAGTATTTTGTGGTTCCCATTTCCTGTGTACCAGGGGTGACTGATCTCTCTCACCCACATGAAATCCTCTAACATTTCTTTCAAGTGAAAGTTAAAAACATTCACTCAACCCTTCCTCAGAGGTCATGTTCACATTTCTTGCTGCTCTTCTTGGTGCCGTCCAGACTTTCAATGTTCTGTGCTTCCTTAGTGATGGTGTCCATATCTGCAAACAACTGAAGCTGGAATCCAATCACTGGAACATTTTACATGCAGTGCCTCACTGATACACACCTTATTTCTGGCAACATCAGCCAACATCAACTCATATTGCAGTTGAGACCTTTCTGGTAGTGCTGTTTGCTCAGCCCTTCCCTTTTTTTGTCTCTGTACATCTGGTTCTAGGATGGCACCAATTACTGCATTGTAGATTTGTCTGCACTGAAGTGCATCACACTGATTTCAGCCCATTTTTCAAAATATTATGATCATTTGGAATTGTAATCCTTTGAAGGACACCCATGGCAGTACTTGGCAATGCCCAAAAACCTGTTAGATAGATATTCTCTTCCCACAGTCAGATGATATGTGACACAGTAATGCCCAGGAGAGGTATTAAAATGGCCCCTCTTCTTGACTGAGAACCACAAAGCCTGTTTTCTAAGTAATTATATACCTTTTTTGATTCTTGTCTTGCTCATCGCTTCTCAGTTTGCCAGTGAGACTGTCACATGGTGAAATGATGAAAGGTTTTTTTGCTGTTGTTTCAGCTGTTGTCTGTCAGAGCAGAGAATTATGCCTATTATTACCTTGATTACTTCTTCTTCAGTAGAGAACTGGGACTATGTTGACCCTTCATCTCTCCTATTTTCTCTTCTGTGTTGGCAAGTTAATTGCACAATCACTGAATTGAGTACTTTTTAGGGTACTGAAAAAGGGGCTGGCTGATTCAAAACTACCTTTTTTTATATGCAGGTGTTATTTTTCTCCCTTTACAGTGCTCTGCTCATCCAGAGGAAGCCCTGGTAGCTGTCACCTCCCTGCTATAGTGCAGGAGACACCTCTGTTCCTCACTCCCACCTGCTGCTGCTCTGTGCACAGCCTGAAACCCCAAGGGCCACATGCACAACCCAGGAGCCCTCAGGGAGCAGGATACTGCCAGGGGATACCCTAGAAATAGGGCAGAGAAGGGTGTCACCTCATTTCGTATAGGCTTGCCTCTGCACCTGCATTTCAAGGTGTGTGCAAGCCCTGTAGTGAGCTGGAAATGGAGCAGGTAGAGTCACGCTGAATTATGCTGCAAATTCTCAGCCTTATTTCTAAGTTCTTTTCTACTGCATACCTAATGCAAACCTTGATATCATATCTGAGGCATAATACAATAATTACATGCCACCTTTCTTGCGATTGCCTTTACACAAGAGAAAAAATAAGTTGTGAGATGAATTAGCACAAAACTATGCTTTGAAAAATGGTGTTGGAACAGTGAGGAGTCACTGAGCCTCAAGCACATCAAACCTTCATGGATGTATTTTCTCCCATTGAGAAGACATATGGGAGACACTAGATTTGTAGAATCACAGAATCCTAGAATATTCTGAGTTGGAAGGGATTCACAAGGATCATCAAAGTTCAACTCCTGGCCCTGCACAGGACAGCTCCAAGGCTCACATCATGTGCCTGAGAGTGTTATCTGAGTCCTTCTTGAACTCTGACAGTGTTGGTACTGTGATCATTTCCCTGGAGAGCCTGTTCCAGTGCCCAAACTCTGGGGTGAAAGAGACTCGATTGTGTCAGCCTTACTAGCATGGCAGATTGGCCCAGCTCTTAGCTGGGAGTGATTTATATAGCCAGAGATGGTGATGGCCATCCATGCTTGGGTGAGCAGCATTTCTTGTGGTGGACCTTCATGCTGGTCTGGAGAGCTGATGAGACCATGAAGACAGCTGGACCATAGCAAAAAGGAAACAGTAAACAGCTGAGAAAGGGAAGTACCTCGAGTCTTTTCAGGAAATTCAAACCTCCAAGGGCAGCAAGGCAGCAGCCATGGGTTAGGGTGCTAGAAGAGCAGCTGGGGGTTTAAACCATGTCTCAGTGAAATCCACTGTTGTGTGAGATGGCAGCCAGCCTGCTTGGCAGGAGCAAAGGGCTGTGTCAGTTTGCCACTGCCACAGCACAAAGGCTGCCTGTAACCTGACATGCTGACACAGGCTCCTTCTCTTCCCGTGTGCCAGTTCTCCCCTCCACCCCTCCCAGCTTCAGTGGGAGCTGTGGCTCCTAGCTCCTACCTGATAGTCCCAGTCCTGTCCCCAGGGTACGAGTTGTCTGACATCTGCTGAAAGAGCTGCCCACCGATGTTCCTCTGTACTCTGGCTCTGTTAGAGCAGTTTTCTGCCTCACCACTCATGTTGTTGGCTGAACTGTGCTATGAAACTAGGACTGCAATAACAGAGAATTGCAGTTAGGACATGCCTCAATAAAAACCCTCTGTGTTGTGTATTGGACACCACACACCCTTAAAATGGCTTAAAATGCCATTATCAAGAAAATTTTTCCACTCAGGAGCGCTGTTTAAGCTCTCTGTTACACTTTGTCATTCTGCCTAGTGCATAAAAGATGGACAGAGGTGTTCCTCAGTGGCCACTTTGTGAAGAAGAGCTCTGAAAGGTGATGGCTGCAGGGATGCCTGTCCTGGAGCATCCCCAGGGAGAAGGAGCTGCCACGGTAGAGCCACCTCACTACCTGCACAAGGCTGTGGCCGCCTCACCCTGCTACTGCTCTGCCCTTTGCCAAAGAGCAGCTCACTTCAGTTAAATACCTGGCAAATCCTTGCTCTGAGGACTCCCGTAAAGTAGAGGCTCTGTTGAGGCAATGAACAACCCAGGGTGGCTTCAGCCCCTCCTCACATCTCCCTGCAGTGGTGCCTGGAGAGGAGCCGTGCTGCCTTGGCTGCATCTGGGCATCGCTGGGGGGCAATTCCCCATCCTCTGCTCTTCCTCGTGCTTCCAGCTGGGGGCTGGGCAAACAGTCCTTTTAATCCCCTGAGCAGCCTTTTTCCCACATGACTAACTCTTCTGCATGCGTGACATTCGCTTTTTCTCAGATGAAAGCCCTCCCGCCAGGGCTGGCAGTGGGATGCTGGCTCCCTGGCTCCCCGACTCCCCAGCTGCAAGCTTCAGCCCGTGCAACAGGGGCTGGGACACATGCCTGTCACAAGAGGAGGCTTTCATGAGATCCTCGTGTCCGGTCTCTTGGGGAGACCAGAGCTGTGTGACAGTGAGGAGGGCGGCCATCCCTCCTCTGCAGGCAGGCAGGCCTGGCCAGCTCGACATCTGAGCCACCAAAGGCATGGACCTGCACAAAGTCTCAGCTCAGCACCAGCAGTTTGGGCTTAGCTTAGTTTGGGCTCTTTCTCTGCAGGAATGAGAAAGGGTGGATGAGTGGCTGGCCAGATTAATTCCCTTGCTGCCCACCAGGAATGGAGGTAAAAGCAGCAAGTGCAGAGCACAGAGACTCCCCACCTGCTGTGCCACACTCAGGACCTCTGTCTCCGAGGGGAAGAACCCAGGGGAGGCTTCTGCCTGGAAAGCATCCACCTCTTGTGGCTGGATTGACTGGCCAGCCATCACCCAGTGACCTCCTGGAGCATGGAGGGGTTTGTGTCCCACTGTTCCGAGCCTGGGACCAATACCTTGGACAACTAATCCACACCTCTTCATAACCTCCTGTCCCAAGACAGGCTGATGTGTTCTGTTTTTCTTTTTCAGACCTAAACAAAGCTGTCACCTCCACACAGGTCTACTGCACTCCGAAGTTACTACAGGCTGATGGCTGTTTCCCAAGTGCTCAACATTGCCAAGGGGACAGTGCCCATGCACAGGGGCCAGCCTCAGATCTGAGGACATCAGGAACTGTGTAAAGATGCTGTCAGTTTCCTGAGGCATCAGGAAACTAAAGTGTTTCTGCAAAGTTTAGGAGAAAGCTTAGAAGCTGAATGATTTTTAGGAAGATGAGTGTACAAACTGGCAGGTTAAATTAGGGTATCATAAAGTATTACTTTGAAGGCTACAGTGAAAATCAAACCCATACACTATAAAGGCAGTGGAGAGGCAACCACTCAGGGGCACAATATTCTGCATCCCTTACACTTTGCCATTTACAAAAAAACACCTTGCTCCAGTTATGAAGGGAAAGGTATTGATCCTCTGAAACACGGCTTTGCATCCAGACAACGCGTGCTTCTCACTTCAGTTTTACAAAGTGAGTGGTCCCAGTTCACTTTACAGTGACCACATGCTTGCACATCTGCATCTGCAAAGTTGTTCAGATACAATATCATCGAGAATGTTAGTGCAAAGTCTAAAATTCCTATTGGTCCATAACTGATAAAAGCTACATATTGTAATTCATAGTAATTATAATTCAAATTATAGGAGAAAAGCAAAGGTCTTAGAGAAATAATGGAAAAACACTCTTGCAGTTTCTCCAAAATTAAATGCTTTCCATTTAGCCATTGCTTTAGCCAGCAAGATGCTTTGACAGCCTCAAATTGCCACCTCTAAGGGAAAGGGAAACATATTAGGAAGGAAGAGGACAGACTAACAAGATCAAACTTTATTTTTTGAGCTTAGGTCAAATTCAGTTCCTTCTGAACTGCTCACTTTACTCAGAACAAAACTGGATCTGGACTATAAGGCCAAAATTACTCTGGACTGATGGAAACATCAATGCAGACACACAGAATACCCAGTTAAAACACAAGTCTTTTATGCAAAGTGCATCCACAAAACGTAACACATTCACAAAACTGAACATACTGGCACATTTGTGCTGGCAAGACTGAACCACTCATGACTGTCAGTGTACTTCAGCTTTATGTGGTTTGAAAAATAGCAAGTTCAGTCCATCAAATTAGGCATATCTAACTGTGCAAATTTTTCATTAGCAATTGTTTGTTTGCGTAGGAAGCTGTGGTGTCACTCCATTGCACACATCCCTTCCTGCACACTGCATTAAAAGGAAACAAAACCCAAGAGAGGTCAAAAGGAGCTGCTCATAGAAAGACAAGCACAGATTTCTCATTGCTAATGGATTATGGACAGCTGGTCAATGCATTTTCTATAAAAACTTGGCGTATTTAAAGCAGCTCATTTCATGAGTCACAGTTTACAGCACTGATGAACTGACCAAATTTCTGAGGGCATCTGAGCCATGTTTTAAGAGTATCTAGAATCACACACTCCACTTTTCACTGAGTTGTTTCATGTCTTTGTTGCACTTCTTCCCTGAAAAACTCTTTCTGTCAAGATGTGGTAACTCTCCTTGTTTGGTCAAAACTGGCACCCAGTTCTTGAAAGAAATTATCAAACCAAAAGCTCTTGTGCTAATACTGTGATTTGCATTAATTTGGGGATTATTTTGTACTTACAGTAATGAAGGAACAGGACTTGAATCCTGCCCTGAGACTTCTTGAGCCCACTTCACGCATCTCTTTTGTGAACAACAGCAGAAACAATGGACTGAATTCCCTCAAAATGTAGAATAAAGGTGCTACTTTTTGAAGGGTCAGGCAGGAAAGAGCACTCCATGACGATTAGTATGACAGAAGCAAATATACCGGGACAGACAATCAGGAGTATACATCCCTGCAGGCTCTTCAGCACTAGCAGAGCCCCAGGGGAATACTGGGTCCAGTTGTGAGTACCAAGCTGCAAGGTGGGCTGATAGAGGTGCTTAGGGCTGAGTACCACAGACAGACTCTGCATTCCGACATTCTTCAGCACTCCAAATGTGTAGCTAATGACTGACAGTGTAAACAACTTACTCGTGCATGATTTGTGCTCATTCTAGTGTAGACATCAATGCTCTTTCTCAAGTAAGCTGAACAGAACTGTAAATGTCCTTTCTGAAGTGTCAGCTTGCTGGGGATGTGGAGCTAGTGATAAATGTTGCAGATTTCCTTCAAACAGAACTTCTCTGGGTTAATTGCTTCATTTAATTGAATTTTACTTTTTCCTCTTTTTTCTCAAATGCAGCTCTTGAAAATGAAACAGTTCAGTCTTGGGCGCACTTGTAGCTTTTTTCAGAATTCTTTGGCACAGTACAAATGTAACTGAAAGCAGAACTAACTCATTGTTTTAGGAAGCAGTTCACCATATAGTCTATAGATTATATTTATTTATAAATATAAAATTTTTCTCTTTATTATCACAAGTTGGATGCAGGTGGCTTAGAGAAAAAAGAAGTGGAAGTTACATAAAACATCTGGGCCAGATCCTCAAGGGATATAAATTGTTGTTGTACCATTTGCAGGCTCTGGAGGACAGGGTGCACCAAATCAAAGTGTCCTTTGTTTTCTAATATGATCCTACTGCACAGACTAGAAAAGAGCTTTATTTCTTCTGTAGCACTGTGACCTTGATTAACCTCATTTGTGGTATCTATTTCAATGAAAGAGCTAATACCTACACTGACTTCAAAGTGTTGCTAAATGTGGTATATGGCTGCTCATGTATCATTTGCTTCTCTCAAGGCATTTTCTGTCAGCAGAGAGGCAAGCTAGATGGATGCTCTGGGTTATTCCCATCATCATTAGCAGAAAATTAAGCCAAACTGCTGTAAAGTAATTATGCAGGTAAAAGGTGAGCTGTAAGGAAGACACTGATTAAATACATACCACCACAGTCAGCCCATATTGCATCCTCTTGTTTAGAGGATTTGAATCTGTTTTCAAATTGGTGGCGAGTGCCATGGGCTAAACTGAACCTTCACTCAGGTCTTGAGAAGTATGCTCAGATAAGCTTGGCCCTTTTTCATCCCAAAAGAATTTTATTTCAGTATCATATAGTACAATACAGGATAACAGCAATTCTTAATCTATAACTTGAGGTTGCTCTTGCACCACTAAGCTGTTCTCACCAAAATCTTTCACAGGTTCTTGCAAAGATGCTGCAGGCACAACAATCCATTGTGGTCACACTGAGATGTAGCTATCTGTCATGCAAAGAATGGGAAAAGTATGAATGTTTACAAATTATGGGATCTGAATTACTTCAGATAAAAATAAAACTTTGCCTTCATGAGAGACCTTGGAGCAACAACTGAGGCAGCAATAACACTGTACTCTGTATTTCCCCTCCAACACTGGTAAGCTTCATCTTCAACATTCTTGTGAGAAAAACATCCACATCCTTTGAATGGTAATTTTGAAACACTGAGATACTATCACCAATAACCAGCTTTTTAAATCTTTTTCAGGATGGAGCACTGGGACACAGAGATGATGCAGTCCTTGTCCAGAGGGACCCACCAGCAGGACATCAAAGACAACTGTGACAAAGGAGACCACATGATGCAAATGATTCATAGGTTCCAGAGTTTTATTTTGTATTTAGCTTTCCCCTCCCCTGCTTCCTTGCTCAGCTCTCCTCCTTCACCCTGCTGCTTTCCCTTCTCCTTCCCATTCCACCCTTTCTGCTGACACTGGTCCTAAGAGCCAGTACTGAGACAAGTCAAAGGTACTCAATACAGCCAAAAGGCTGAAGGATTTCCACCCTAGGAAATCCTTTGTACCCTTCAGGACACTGGATGGTTCTTTACAAGCAGCTTTTACTCTGTTTAAGCCTGTTCCTGTTGGTGAAGAGTCTGATGAAATAATCCTAATAAGCAAAGAGGTTTTCTAATATTGCCTCTAAATATGACACTGGAAACAGGATGGCTAATGGTCAAATCCTGCCTCCAGCAATGTGGCAGATGCTTGGTGACTGCAGATATTGTATTTTGCTTCAGCACATTTCCATCCTGTTTTTACAGTTACCCACACAATAAACTCCCATTTTCTGTGGAGCAGGGATTCTGAAGACAGACAGAATTTTATCACTTATCCAGGTCAGGTGCACTGAACACAGCCGCTCGTGCTTCACACCTTGAATCCTTTCAAAAGTTATCCACCTATCACATGAACATGAAGGTTCATATAACCCCAGGCTGGTTATGCTGGAATCTACTCTAGCTTTATTATTAAAAAATAAAAGTAAGACTTTTTCAGACAGCTGTGAAAGACTATTTTTAAGGGCATGTAGTGACCAGACAAGGGGGAATGGCTTCAAATAGAATGAGGGCAGGTTTAGATTAGATATTTAAAAAAATCCTTTACTGTGCTTTTGTTGAGGCACCGGAACAGTGTGCCCAGAGAAGCTGTGGATTCCCCACCCCTGAAAGTGTTCAAGGCTAGACTGGATGGGGCTTTGAGTAACTTGGTCTAGTGGAAGGTGTCCCTGCCCTTAACAGGGGGAGTAGAACTAGATGATCTTAACCTTCCAACCCAGGCTGGCCTGTGATTCTATGATTTAATGAGAGCTGGACCACTAAACACTGACTGCACCTGTGGAAAATCTGCCCTTTTTTGCAACTTTTAATTTCAACAAATTTCAGAGTTTTGCAACTTTTAATTTCCAGCTCAAAATCTGTAACTTTGACAGTTAAACGAAAAATGATTCTACTACCAGACTTTTGCTAACCCCAGACCTATAGATAATCCAGGTATTTTGACCTGGTCTTACAGAGGCTGTGAAAGCTTTTTTGTTTCTCAGTAAATGAGAACTTTCATGCACTGATTGACTGTTCCATCCAAAGGCATACTACATAGCAGCAAACGGAAGTAATTTTACAGAGAAACTTTTGCATATGGCTTGAAAGAAAAACCAACAAGAATTGACAATTATAGATGATCTCTCCAGTGACATTCAGGAGTAATGCAGTTTCACATTTATGTCAGGGAAAAACAAACAATGGGCATATTTAAATAATCATTAAAAATGAGATGCCTGGCACAAGGCAGGTTCTAACCCTGTTCTGCCACACATCTTCTGGAAATCTTTTTTTGGATATTATCTGAGGCCTTATTTGCATTGCTCATGAAAAGGAACTGTAGTGGAGGTTCAAGTGTATGTGTTATCAGCAAAAGATTCTCTCAAGAGAAATTACGTGAAAGGACATTTTTCTTGTCTTCATGTTTGACATTCAGGAGTAGTGATGAGAAAAGGCAGGCACAGGAGTCTTTCAGAAAACCACCAGAGAGCAGTGGCAGCATTTCATAGGGATGTGAACCGTTCATCATCTGCTGCAAAGACTCCATTAACGTGGCCTGCTTTTAAATCCAGTGCTTCACAAGGAATCCCATTTTCTAGTGCCACTTCAACTTTCTCTTCTAAATTTTCTCTCTCTGTTGACTCTTTATTCTTTCTAGAAACAAGAAAGAAAAGATCATCTTATTCTGTTGACCTGTAGCACTCCACCACTATTCCACAGAAAGAAAACTGCATATTTAGTTAGAAGTTTGTTCTAGGTTAGGCTCCTAAAGACACAATCTGGTGTACTTCCTTGCTGTAGTAAATACATCAGATGGGTGTATCAAAATACAATAGATGGGGGACCCACAGATTGGAAACCCTAGTTTAGCAGTTTGAGCTCAGAATTGGAGACCAGAAAACCTGAAATAGACATGTGTTAAGTATGTTTTAAATATGATTTCACCTTCTAATTCTGCAACATGACTAGAAGGTGCAAAAGAAAAGCTGGGACAAAACAAAATTTGAAAAACACTCTAAATCTGTTTGGGTGGTTTTTTTACATCAGGAAGGTCTACACTAAGCATGTAGTCTGACCCTGCAATGTATGTCATAGATCTCACCCCATGATCTCTACAAAATAAAACATATTTTGTAGAAACAGATCAGTCTTAGACTAACTATAGCCTCCAAATGTGGAGACTCGGGTCCCCTTACATCCATGATGACCTTCTTCAGAACATTCATGATTACTTTCTTAGGTATTCTCAGTGCTGCAAATTTGCATTTTTTCTCAAAGTTCATTAGCCACCACCTTCTTATCCAGTATTTTATAGTTTTGGTTTCTTGATCAAACAATTACATGGCTTTCACTTTTCCAGACTCCAATTGTCCCAAAAACATATTATAATAGTGGTTGAATAAAACTATCTACATTTAAAAAAAAACAAACCTAGAAAACATTATCTAAAGTACAATCATGAGCAGATGTAATAAACTAGTATCAATCATGATGTTCCTTTAATTCCAGATTTATTCTGACCTTGAGAACAATTAGTTCGTAGTTGAAAAACCTGCTGCACTTTATGGCCTGCAGCATCAGCGATTTCAGAGGACAAGAAACTCAAAGGTCAGCTGCACTGCTTCTTCCTATCTCACAACATGCACTGTAACAATCTGACTCAGGAAAACTGTAAAAATCTAACTCAGTGTAACTGCTAATGACAGAGATATTAACAACAATAAAATTTTATTTGCCTTTGGGAGATTCTTGGCATTACAGACTTGTTAAAATAAACTTGGGGTGTAGTAGTGTAAACCTCTGACCTCAGGCTACTCTTACACTGATTAAAAAGAGTGTTTCTTAATACAAAACTGTGGGGACAGAACATAAAAATTATGCTCAAAAGAAGTTCAAAATAAATTAGAGGAGTAGTAGATGTGTGAAACTCATTACCAGAGGAATTCAGAGAAGCTAAAAATTTCCATGAATCCAAGGGGTGACTCAACAAGTTAAGGGAATAGAAAACATTGTGAGTTACCCAATACAAGAAGACCAAATCCAGCTCAGGAAGGCCCACAGCTGCAAATTAATTCTTGGGAAAACTAATACAGGGAAAGACTGTGCTTACTCTATTTTCATTCTTCCCAAGGCAAATGTCTGTGGCCTCTGCTGCAGATGGGATTTTGGGAGATTAGGGAGATTTTGGTCTAGTTCAGGATAGACTGTAGAGGGTGATCCTGCCCTGGGCATGTGGAAAATCTATTGCTGTAGTGGGAGGTGTCCTATTGCTGCAAGGATAGGACAACAAACACAAGACTGGGAGACAGTGTGTCTGACCCAGCTTACTGTAGGCACTGAATTCAGCAAATCTCTCAGTTCAATAAATGATGCATGAGTCTAACTCAGTACTGAAACTCCTCTGTAGGCCAACTCCCTTTCCCTGACACCCTGAACACGGACAGCCTGGAGCACGTGCTTTTGGTCTTATCTGAACTGAGGTATTTAAATAGTATTTTAAAGGCCTTTAAAGACAAAGTGCCAGGTTTATGAGAAGCCAACATCATCCTAGGGGTCTGATTTCCAGCACAGTTTACTAGGCAACAGGGTTCCCATTACATAAGTTCTGGACAGACTTCTAAAAAAATTAATTATTGGACATGCTGAAGTCTTTGAAAACATGGTCATTTACTTCACTGTCTGACAAAGAGATCAGTGCTTTTGAAATCCTTTTCTCTGATTTCTGGCTTTTTTTTTTTTTTCCCCAAGAAGCCCAAATAACCAAGACCATCCCTTTTACCTCTCCAGCCCTTGTAACAGTAGATAGAAGAAATATATGCTTGGTTTACCCTCTTTCTTACTTCCCTGCCCCTGCCTGCAGATGTTATTGATGTGAAAGGAGGGTTAGAGTTCAGCCACAGATGAACCTGCTCTGAGAAAAGGTTGTTTGTAATAGTAGAGTAGGGAAACAGAGGAAGAAGTGAAAACAGCATAGAAACTAAAAGGACAAGAGCATGAGACAGAGAGGGTGCCAAGTGAGCACAGGCAGGCAGCAACAAGCCATATTAATGGCAGTGTGATGATAGAGCATGCAGTTTACACCATATTGAGGGGAACTGCTTAAGCTCAGCTGAGTTATTTTAAAAATACAGGGGGAAATCCAGTATTTCAGCATGACATGAAGCACAAGTGATTATTTTAGCTAAAAAATCAGAGCTATTTATCATAGTTTATTTATATTACACTTATGTGAAATGCTCAAAGATCCCCTAATAGTTAGGCACTATAAAGAAACACAGAACCATGATGCCACAGAGGGCAGATATGGGCTTCAGGTAGCAGTATCATTCAGTTTTACAGAAGAGGCTGCCTATGTTTAGGGCATGAAATAATTCAGTCCATACAATGTGGTTGTGATAGGGCTTTAACTATCCACAGATTCCAAATACCTTCCCAGACTCTTTCCCCAACAACATCTTTCATCCATTGTTTGCTGAATTTTGTAGGGTTTTTTTTGAAAACAGAAAGGAGTTTTGGAAATTTATGTTACTCCTCTGATTGCAAAACATGACTGAGGGGTTCTGACTACACTACTAAAGGTTCTCTATGAGAAGCATTTAACCTTCACAACTGTTGTTCTTCTGAGGTCTTTTAACATTCTTCAAGGTAATAAAAAGGCAGAAAGGAGAAGTTTCTGCAACATACCACTTTTCATATATTAATTCCTTGTTCTGATATATTTGGGAATACAATCCATTATACAGTCAATAATTTTTATATTATCTGGTTATCAGTAGGAATTTACCCCTTTTCAGTTCTTCTGCTGTTCCTGTATGAATCTATTGCCAAAGTAATAACTTTGTGTAAACCTAAACTCTGTGGCAGCCAAAAGCATGGTAGAAATTGAACTTCTATGGCAGAATCTCAACTCAGCTGAGAAATTTATATTCTTTATGTTCAACTCAGAGCCAGCAGAGATGGCGGGATCAAAACTCCACCTGCTCTCTGTGTTGTTCCCACATGCTCATACAACAGAAGCAGGAATACCCTTCTCTTTTTCACCAGTACCACCAGGGCACAAACGGAGAGGAAAAGAGAGTATCTCTCTCTCTTAGTCTACCACCAGAAAAACTCCTAAGCTCATGGGGAGATCTGCCCATGACCCTGTGAAGGGCTGGGTATTTTGGGCTTATCAGGTCATGAATAGTAAGTGAAACCCTGCTCTGTTCCAGTGAGCAGGCCTTCTTCAGCCCTACATTAATCATTACTGTGTGCCCTACTGGGTCTTCTCAAGCTGCAGCAGCACAGCAGCTTTTTTAGCCCTGGAAGGGACATAGTCACAGCCTTCCCCCTCTTGGTAGCTATGTGGTTGGTCTGTGAGAGGAGACTCACCTGTGGCACAATAAGCCTTCACAAGAATGACATTAGTCATCTTTTCAAAGCTTATCTCTAGTTAGGTGGCCTCCAGGATCATATTCTTACACTCTCCATTTCCTCATTACCTACCAAAATCACTAAGGCATCTATACTTCACAGCTAAAAATTTGAAGTGTTTTCCTCAGAAAAGGAGAGATGGGTTCTCTTAACCTAGCTAGGGCAGGATGCACAGCATTAATCTGTCTAAGGCTGCTCTGAAACACAAAACCAGCTCAGCTGACCTAACTACTCAGTATTCCATCAAAACAGAAAAAAGGCTAGGCTGCTTACTTCTTGTGTTTCTGAATCCCTGAAATAATGAGGAAAACAATCCCAGCCACAATGAGGCAAAGAACAACACCAAATACAATAAGCCAGACAGGTGTAGAGGGTTCAACAGGAGGTGATAAGGTTGAGGTTATCTTCAGGAACTGCAGTGTTTTGTCACTCAGTAGGAAGGCATTGTTGATTCTGTTCCGGTTCATCCTTTATGGAAAAAAAAAAAAAAAACAAAACAGAGAAACCAGAAAAACATCACAACTGTTTATAAAGGTATTTTACAAGTTAAAAAGAGAGTAGAAAATAATTTTTCATGAATGTGTGGCAAGTTAGACAGGGCTGAATGTCATCCAGCATGATGAAGAAAAGGATGTTGTCTACCTTTAGTGGGGATCAACCTCTTTTCTCAGGCAACAGGACAAGAGGACATAGCCTCAAACTCCACCAGGGGAGGTTCAGATTGGACAACAGGAAGAATTTTCTTTACTGCAAGGGTGATTAAGCATTGAAAAAGGCTGCCCAGGGACTGGTGGAGTCACCATCCCTGGAGGTGCTCAAGACACAACTATATGTGGCATTTAGTGCCATGGTCTGCTTGACACAGTGGTAATGGTTCAGTCAAAGGTTGAACTTGATGACCTTGGAGGTCTTTTCCCACCTAAATGATTCTGTGACTCTATGATTTTACGGTTCTGTGATTCTATGACGTTGACAGGATTACACAGACCTTGCCTATAAAAGAGACCTCAGTAATCCGTACACACCCACACACTTAGAACATTTTGACTTTCGTATGCATTTATCTGAAAAAACTGGGAAAGACAGATGAGACCCTGAAGTACAGCATTGTTATTTTTTCTGGTTTGAACCATGTCCTGAAGACATAGCAGGCTGTAAGCTGTAAGGCTGGCTCCGTTGCCTTGCTCATACAGCATTCAAGATTAGCACAGGAGTAGCAGATCTACCCTTCAATGCTTGTAGGATTTACTTAAAGTTGCCTCCTAGTCCCTCAAACTGAACTATCCTGCATATTATGGGCTGGTATTTCTGACCCTGCTGCTGCAGATTTTCTTAGATCTGTGAGGCACAGGATACAATTTGGTCTGGAAGAATCCACACCTATTGCTAATATGACCTTCTTCCCTGCAGGATGCAGCTAAAAGGATTTGTGCTTCCCACATTTTTTCCATTTCCATACGAGAAACTGTAAGTCTGAGAAATATGCTTTTTCACAGAAGTAGTACAACTGCTATCCTTTAGTGAATATATTAATCTGTTTTCACTGACTGTAAGCATTTCACTGCCTGTAAGATATTTCTGGATCTAAATATAAACAGGCTTAAGAGGGTTTAGAAGTATCTTTCATTAGCTTTTCCAAAATGTTAATATTTTTTAAGCAAATGGATTACATATATTGGTCTTGAGAGATTCTTTCTGATAGCAGCTGTAGGAATTAATGCAGCTCCCTTTTTTTTTTTTTTTTTTTAAATACAATTCAATTTATTTACCACAGAGCAAGAATTTCCTAAGAAAAGATGTATGGGGAATACAGGTAAGATTTAACAAATTTCTCTTCTTGGAAATCATAATGTTTGGCTGTCCCTTAAATAGGAAGTTCTTAGCCTTAATGGCAAGTCAGCATTCCTGGACAGGACTGAAAGCCATGGCATGTTTTAAGACTCATAATTCCATAAGCCATCTGCCATTTAGAAAAGATTTCCTTACTGATGTGAAAGGGTCATTGTGAACAGCTGAAATAAGCATTGTTTATCCTCATCTAATGGCTTGAGTTTCAGAATTATGTGCTGAAACACATGCAGGCAACTACAAGTGCATTTCATGTTTGTTTATGAAGTGCATTTCATGTTTCTATATGCGTAACTATATCTTGTGTATATTTATGCAAAATTTTGAGTATCATACAGAGTTCTGACATGGTTTACCTTCCTCTTTATTCTTACTTTGTAGGAATCTCATACAACAAAATTCTAGTCCATGACTAGTGTTATGTGCTACCCTAGCATGAAGAATTATAATAAAGGTTTTATATGGAAGCCTGCAATCAGAAGCAATTGAACAAAAAAGCATCGTAGTTTTATAGACCATTTTATTTCTTGTTTTCATACTAGGCAGGAATTAAAACTTTTCATAAATAGCATATTCTTTATCAGGTGACAGACAACAGTTAAAAACCAAACAATAACAGCATCCAATTTCTGTGCCAAATAGGGCACATAAAAGACTTAAATAAATCAGCTTATGCTACTGAATGTATCAAAGAATAACAGAAATGCAAAACCCCCACATTCCAGCAATCTTACAGAGAGCTTCAGTGAATAAATAATCTGCTTCTCTACTAATGCTAGAAAGCTATTGTTTGGTGTCTCTGTAGGAAATAGTTTAATCTGCTCATAAGCTTAAATTAATCTTTCCAAAAGAACGCATACTCATTCATCAGGAATTAGGCATTACACCTCCATAGAGATAACACAAATTTTCAAGACAGAGCACAGAATGCCTGAAAACAAAGAGATTCATTTTCCACTCCATGCCTGAGAAATATATATGCATTATGGTGCTTGAGGGACTCATCCCTATAACTCTCTGGTGCCGTTTTTTTTGGACCACTGAAGTCAGATTATCCAATTTTTTTCTTTTTTCCTTGTCAGCTCCACATTCTTCCTTTTACTTGCTACAGAATGTGATAGTAGAAGGCAAAGTGGTTTCTAGTGCACTGTACTTTGTACAAGCAATGCTCAACTGTGATATTGACTGGCATTCTAGAACGAGCTGGTATGAAAAGAATGTGAGCATAAGATTGCTTAAACCAAGCTGGGACACAGCCAGCTGTGCTCATGAGTTCACACGAGCTCTTCTCATGTGAAAGCTGACTCTAAATTACTGTTAGTGAGAAGCACTGAAAGGGAGCCTATAGTCATTAGCTCAGGTGTAGATGTGCATGTAGCATACAGGTGAAAGATAAATTATATTAATCCCATCCAGAAAGCGTGCCCTTCCATTGCCTGAGGAAGAAGGCTGTTTCACTGGGAAATGTAGCAGCTGGATGAGAGCAGTGTGTCACACACTGGACAGCACATCACAGGTAGGGCTCTGAGTCTCAGCATCAACAGAGACTCTTTCCAAAGTCTTGCAAGTTTCCTTGCATTCTGTGGGACTGTTATAAATCCTCTAATCCCACATTCATTAAAGAGTACTGACACCCTCAGTGTTTTAGCAACTTGGATTAGTTTACCCTTAAAGAGGCAGAGTGTTCATTCATACAAGGCCCAGAGAGAGAAAACATCCTCAGTAAACAAGGAAGAAAGCATTGCAAAAGCAGTGACTGTACCTGATGGCTGCTTCTACCTCACTTCCAGGAACAGTTGTCACATTTTTGGAAGAATCTGTGACCACAAACCAAAAGGACACCCGGTCTGTCACATTGCAGAGCAGCACATTGGAAATTCTGCAGACAGTTAAAACAAAAATAATCATTAAAGAAGCATGGAAGGAATTACTGAAATATTTTAGATTTTCTTAAAATATTGCTCTCAACTAAGGGAAAAAAATTTCACATTTTTAAAAAAGTTAATACTCAAGAAAGAAATACCACTCACAGCATTTCCCATTTCCCATACAATTTTACAGAAATCAAGCTTAAGAAGGCCAAATGAGCCTTCAATCATCTCTAAATCTATCACAGACTTGCACAGTCTTGGACATACATTTAGTGTAATCAAATGGAATAGTATATACTTGAATAACAATCATCATTGGCTGTGACAAAGGCCATATAATGGAGCAAGTATATTGGTGAACTAAGAATTCTGGTTTTGCCAGTAAATACCACAGGAACCAGTCACTGAGAATTGCCTCCCGTATGATTGTCAAGTGAGAGCAGTTCTTCTACATTTGTTGGAGGGAAGATCAGTGGAATTGATGTTAATCTTTCTGACATCTTTGTTCACACAGCCAGGCACAGAGTTCAGGGAACGAGCTAAATTTAGTCATTCTACTGGCAGTGGCCTCTTCCTTTTAGCTTATGCTGTATCAAATATTTATGTTATCTATTTTAAAGGAAGATAGTTCTGTTTTATGTGAAGTTAAATGTGGAGGGGCACAGGCAGGTGGCTTCTCATGGCATAATACGTAAATAGCATGCGAAAGACCTTTTAAACGCCTTTTTTTTTTTTTTCCCCAGATTTCTATTAGTAAGTGGTGGGAACATCAGACAGCCCTTCTGGAATGACACAACCAGGAGTATTTAAGCGAAACAAGTGGAAGTCCATCCTTTCCAGGACCCTGACAGGGCCCGGGCGCGCCCCGCGCTCTGCTGGGCAGCGCCACCTGCCGGCCGCCGGCACCGGGACTGGAACGGAACTGGGGGGACTGGAACTGGGGGGCCTGGGGGATTGGAAATGGGGGGAACTGGAAATGGGGGGACTGGGGGAATTGGAAATGGGGGGAACTGGAAATGGGGGGACTGGAAATGGGGGGACTGGGGGATTGGAAATGGGGGGACTGGAACGGGGGGGACTGGAGGAATTGGAAATGGGGGGACTGGAAATGGGGGGACTGTGGGATTGGAAATGGGGGGACTGGGGCAATTGGTGGAATTTGGGGAACTGGGGGGATTGGAGGTGACTGGAACTGGGGGGACTGGGGGGACTGGAACTGGGGAGTAACTGGTGGGGCTGGGGGGACTGGAACTGGGGGGACTGGAGGAATTGGTGGGGACTGGAACTAGGGGGACTGGAACTGGGGGGACTGGGGGAATTGGTGGGATTGGGGGGAATTGGGAGGATTGTGGGGATTGGGGGGACTGTTGGGACTATTGGGGTTGGGGGGATTGTGGGGACTGGGGGAAATTGGCAGGATTGGGGGGACTGGTGGGAGTGGGGGGACGGGGGGATAGGTGGGAGTAGTGGTATGTGGGGGACTGCTAGGACGGGGGGAATTAGTGGGACTAGAGGGACTGATGAGACTGGGAGAACTGGGGGACTGGTGGGATTAGTGGGATTCATGGGACTGGTGGGATTGGGGGTTGAGAGGGACAGGAGGGAACAAGAACACCTGCGCCTGGGCATTCCCCATCCAGCCAGAGATCTGCTTGTAAGGCAGATCACAGTGCCTCATTATGGAAATTTTATAGAAATGCTTTATTTCCTGATGAAAACTTTTTTTAATGATGTTTTGGGTGCCCTGGGTAGTGCAATGTATCATTTTACAAAGGTCTGTCTGTCTGTCTGTCTGTCTGTCTATCTATCTATCTATCTATCTATCTATCTCAAGAATCACAGAATGGCTTCAGCTGAAAAGGATCTTAAGAGATTTGTTCCAACCCTCATGCCATGGGCAGTGAACCTTCCACTAGACTCAGACAACTGAGCTGATTTCATTTTGGCTCTTTGGAGCTCGCTCCAACAGGTTCATGTCCTTCCTGTGCTGGGCACCCCAGAGCTGAATGCAGCACTCCAGGTGGGGTCTCACCAGAGCAGAGCAGAGGGACAGATTTCCCTCTCTTGCCACACTGGTTTGGATGCAGCCCAGGATACAGCTGGCTTTTTGTGTATAAGCCCACATTCCAGAGATATATGCAATAAAATGGAAAGCAATGATTTTGCAGAGCCAAAATGATGACTTTTACCTCTTTAGAACAATACCAATTTTACAGAGAAATCTCTTTTAAAAGAGAATTTTTATGGATAAAAGAGGAAAGCCATCCTCTGGAATTTGAAAACATGTTCACATCACTTTGCTGGCAAGAGTCAGAAGATGAAAGCGATGTATTCTTTGCAAAACATAAAGAAGGCACAAAATTTACAGGAGAGGAAGAAAAATGCCTACTTTTGGCTGGTGGCTGACAAATTCTGGCTGACTTCACAGAATATCTAAAATTGTAACTCCAGAGGAAGTTTTCTATCTGGGTGTTTATAACAGTAGGACCCAAAATTTCATGTTGTCAAAGTTCCTAAAGCTGCAGTTTCAGTGGTTCACTCAAAAACTGGGCCAGGTGGAAAGTCTGATTTAATTGCCCTACAGATGTTCTTGAAATGGGGTAAGAAAAATCGATCCCCAAAGAGAAAGGCAGACAAGGACTGCCAGAACACCCTGACTTTCACACCTTCATTCAAAGACTCTTCAGACTAGGGTCTTCCCTAAAGTGCCAAGGATTTTAGCATGAGATAAGGCAGTCAGTCACCACGGGGGTAGCATCTCTCTGTAGAGCAACCAGCACTAAAACAAAGGGCAGCAAGGATTGCATTAGGATATGTAAATTTGGCTTCTTTTCCCTAAAATCCTTCTCAATTACAAGCATCCAAGTGGTTTCACTGCCACCACTTTTTCATCAGTGGAATACAAATGCCATAAACCCTTCCAGGCCCCAAAGAGAGCAATCCCACTCATGAGTTCAAAGTTCAAAGGGGATGAGTAAACACCAAAACAAACTGGTTCAACAAGCACTACTGTGGCAATTTCTGTGCAGTGGCAATTTCTTTTTTTCTCCCATGCCAATTGCTTGCAGGTTTGATTCACAACAAAGAGAATTATTGCAACTGTGCCGTCACACTGTATAGATCTGAGAAACCTGGCTTCTCCAGGCACTAACAAAGTGTATGTGTAAATATATATGTGGACATTTTTTTCCTTTCCTTAGCAGCTGATAGACTTTTGACATGGGATTATAGAAGACTGTTATCATCAAAATGACAAGATCCTGGTTTGGCCTTATGGCACCATAGCAAAAGTCCAAAACTGCATTTCCTTTAATATACCAGTGAATAGAGTGCAGGAAACCCTGGCAATTCCTTGTCCTGAAACACCATCATTGCTCCTTATGAAGATTTGCATGATTGTTTAGGAGTAAGAAAGAGCTGTCAGAGAGGAGCTGAGTGCCCACAATGGCTGTTAGCTCATGAAAGAACCACAGCCCCCAATTCCCAGGTGCCTATCTCCAGCTTTCCCAAAAGCATCATGTCTCTTTCAACACCAGGCTCTGCAGCTGCTCCTGCAAAGGAATGTTACTTTCTTCCCAGAAGCCATGGGATCCCCTCGATTTAACAGCCTTACTCCAGACTCTTATTTTGTTGTTCTAAATGGTCACAATATATTTAGCATCAAAACAGGCCGTTCGAGAAAGATGGATCATGATGAACTTTTTTCTGGTCACTTCATAAGGAAAATTTCAGCTTTTTTTAACCTATAAATAGGGGGAAGATGTACCAAAAGTAGATTCTGTTATTTGAATGAAAACAAATGTGTAGACATTCTTTCTGCTCTAAAGATTAACTCGTCTCAGGCCCAAAAGAAATGCATATTATTTCAAATAAGTCACAGATTAGAGAAACCAGGGTTACTAACACAGGCTACAATAACAATTTTTTAACACTGAGCGGTCAAAGGTTGGCTCACATAGTTTGTGACCGTATGTATTGAGAATCAATTGAAAGGCCATATATAAAGCAGGAAATAATGGAGTATTAATTCTCCACTGAAAAATAATTATTTATTTGTATCTATATTAATAGTTACTGAGTAATTTGAATGATTGTACCTTTCTTCTGTTTTGTGCAAACTTGAAAATTTGACAAGCCTTTCAAACATTAAATGCTGCTTCATGATTTATTAAATTTCAGTTTGGAAATTAACTTCAGAGAACTTGAGATGTAACGTGCAATCCTCCCCATTTTATGCTGGTTCTCTCAGTGGTTATACAACGGCAACAACAGCATCAACTGCTGCTAGCAGCAGCACATTGAAATGCTTGTCATTACAGGCTGGCTTTTATCCAGCTTCAGAAACCTAACAAGAGGTGACTTTGAATATCAGAAATGATGAGGCAGACTGCAACAATGGTTATCCTGATCCACCAGGCAAATTATTTTGGGGCCTGATACAGCTTGATGAAGTGAATGGCATTTGTGTCTCATGTGGAAGTTAGTTGTGGCTGTGAGATACTTCAAGGCTGTGGGTGTGTTAGAAATTAATGGGATTTTAAAGGGGAGGTTTGTCACATCCTGGCTATGGCCATGTGCATAATTTATACCCTGGTGAACCAGTATTTAGTTATGTAAAATACTAGTGATTTTTTTTCATAGGTTTTATTTTGACAAAAATCTGCAATTAATCAGATGCAAAATTTCCATAAGTTTAGATGCTAACAGAATGCAGTCATGGGCAATTTGTTTGTTCTTATATGATGGAATAATTGGTCGTTGGTCTTTCATATCTCCTGAAGAAAATCTGTTAACATTTTCCCTGCAAAAGCTCACGTAGTGAAATGTAATTTGTTTACCAGCAATGCAATGTAATTTATTTGCTACAAGCTCCTGCTTGTGCCTCCATCTTCACCACAGTGAAGTCTCCTCACCAACTCTGTCAGGGTGGCGTTCCTGTGTACAGCATGCTGCTGTTCCCTCTAGGATGCTGGCTGCTCCCACACCTCCATGCCTGCTGCAGAGGGGATGGAGCAGGACTGCACTCCTTCCTTCCAGCTGCCAGCCACAAGGGTGAGTTATTTCCAGGAAGATTATTTGAGGTGGATTGGGAAGTTCATCTAGCCTCTCCATCACTAAACAGGGACTCTGAGGTCCCTTGGGATTTGAGAGAGATCTATGCATAGTAAACTCTTCAGCCTGTTGCCTAGGAAGTTGTGTCAGATCTCAGAGTTGCACAGCTCTCCTGCAGGTGACATGCTGTCTCTAAGTACTATATGAGTTATCAGTTATACCCCCAACATATACCCCATGAGGGGTGTACCCAAGTTATACGCCATGAGAAAGTCTGACACCATCTTAAAAAGAGCTAAAGATGCCCACAGCTGCCTGATTCCAAATATTATACTGACATTTCTGACCAACTTAGTAGCAGGGAATTATTGATGTGTGCAGCAACACCTCCAAACTGGAGTAACAGGCATCATCGTATTTGTCCATAGGGAGAACTCTCTAGATAGGAAACTGAATTAATGAGTATAAATTCTATGATTGCCCGGAGTGGGTACAGATAACTGCCATTAAAACTTCTACTCCTTTCATACTGGCTTGATTTTTTTCCCATTCCAGCAGCAACCTTATTTTAATCTGTAGAAAACCAAAGAGTATGAAGAGGAGAAAGATCACTTGCTTCTGACATAGGATTTTTGCTAAGTGAAAGCAGCATGACTTTGAAGGAAGATAATAATACTTTAATAAAAGGACTAAAATAAGTATATAAAACTGAATCTTTATTGATTGGATGCTGAATGAAAATTCTGCTGTCTTGAAAACCTGGGAAAAAGTCCTACATAATCATCTGTAATTAGCTTGTATCTTGAACTCATTTTTAAAGTGCCATTTTAATTGGGTTGAGTAGCACACTTGGCTGTTTTTGTTAAGTTTGATGTAACAGCTCTTTTGCTCAAAGGAGAACACTTCTGAGTAATAAAAATGGAACAGCAGGAATCAAACACTCCTGTCACATGGAGGGGGAAATCCCCTTTCACTTAAAGAAGTACTGCAGCCACAATAATCATGTGACTAAAGTTAACGAATATATATTCAAATGTGGAATATGCTTCACCTGATGCAATGACAGCCTGAAGCAGTTTTATTTTTAAGTAAATTGAAAACCTTATCCTTGTTACCCTACCAGAACCATCAGTCTTTCATTTCAGATTGAAAAACAATGAAAAAAATAATAGGCCTATGGAAATGCACTTATAAAGTTTTTAATTTAAGAAAGACAAGAACATCGTGAAAATACAGCTTGCTAAGTGCTCCGTCTAATCTGGTATCTGATTTCATAGAACAGCAAGGATCAGCAGCCTGAAAAGAATATTCAGTACCTCAGGGTAGATTTGATCCCAAAACCAATTAAAGGCTGATTTCTGACTGCACTGCAACATCTGAAACTTCTTGATGGTACGTAATTCAACTGCTGTGATATCAGGGATAGGAACACCCAGCAGAGCACAGCACTGGCACAGCTATCCACCTCCCAGGGGTCTGAGTCAGCTCATCTTCAGCACACTGCTGAAGCTGAGCTCTAAGGAAGCATGCACCAGAGCTGCTTACTCAAAGATCTGTGCTGCCTTTCCTGACCTCCCAGTGTGTTCCTGCACCTCCTCCCAGGATAGTCTTCAGAAGGTGTCAAATCTTCCTGCTGCATTCTGCTAAAAGTGAACTGGCACCATTCCGCTGAGATCCACAGCGGTGTCACTTCACATCCACAGGGATACTGGTTCAAAGACTGAAGATTACTTAAGATAGAGACAGTGTGATGTTGAATATGTATCTGGGTGTCAGAAGTACACTGGAACAGTCTGCTTTTAGACTCTCTACATAATGATTTCTACAGCTCAGTACAGCAGAGGACAGGTCACTACATGCAGCATTAATATGGACAAGGCAAATCCAAGCAGATGCTTACTGAGTTGTGCTCTTGCTGGAGTATCTTCTCATTGCAAAAGCCACCATTGCTTTGAAGAGGTATTCTTCATTAGCATCCCAGGCATACTGTAAAGGAAGATGGAAAATAATTAGTATCAGCACCAGTGCTGGCAGTACAGAGAGGGAAGAGTTGCTGAACTTGAAATGCTGTATTGATCAAGAAAATGAATACATTCTCTGGTTGTGCTAAGAAAAAAAATGCCCATTATTTAGTATGAACAGAGGACTTTTTCTAACGGAAATAAAAAATGCAAAATAAACTGCAAAGAATGTTTCCAAAATTGAATTAACTGAATATTTCTGAAAGCTGACCAAACTGGAGATGTAAAGTTTACTATACCAAAGACTAGGCATATTATTAGAATTCTGCCCACACAGCTGCACTCATGTCTTTGCCTCTTTTGCTGGAGAAACTCAGTTAAAGTAGAAGGTTTAAATCCACCCTCAAGACTATTTGGCTGGGGCCAAAAATAATAATAAGGAAACACCTAATGTTTAAGGTGGTCTCTGGGAGTTGGACATTAGGACACCAGGAAATAAACTGAGATTGCAGCCTTATTGCTGCACACTGTCCTGATTACAAGAAGACTCAACTATACTACAAATTGTTATATTGCATGTGAGATAGAAGAAAGAAAATAGCATCCTTAGTACTACTACATGAAGAAGAATGTAGGCTCCAAAAACTATTCTCTGTTGTCTTGATGGAAAATCATGCTTTCAGAATTTAAGTTTTCTGAGACAGCTTCACTGGGTTCCCCTGGGCTTTCATTCACATATGCAATTCTAATGACCTGTAAGAACTGCATCTATTACATTTTTATAACAGGAGCCATGACTGAGGCATACTGATTGAATTTCTTCCCCATTCAGCAGATTACAAAGATTATTAGTTTCTTGCAATTATATGCAGGGAGGTTAGAAACAGCTTTCTTCAGTCAGTCAGTCAGAATACAAATCTAATCTTCAACTTTCAGTATTGAAAAAAACCTGTTTAATCATCCAAACCAGAAACCCAGTGGTGTGGACACTTCACTCAGCTGTCAACTTGGACCTACTTTTTCATGGTGCTTTATAACACATTCAAAAAACATCAATGTACATCAAAAAGCAGTAAATAGTATTGGAAATTCTAAATCTGAATTCTGTTTTCTAAATTCTGATTTTGGGTGCATGAAGATGCAACCTCTCCACAAAAAAAAAAAAAAAAAAAAAAAAAGGAAAGAAAAGAAAAGAGAGAGAGAATCCAACTTTTAGGTATCTGCAGCCCTCATGTTGTACTAGTATCCTGAAAAACTGAACAGGAAAGGATGCAGTCATTTAAATGGCAGAAAGTAATCTTGTTTATCATCCCTAGATGAATGTTGAGTGAAATGGGCTCTCTGAGATGAGCTAGGACAGGGACAACAAAGCCGAGGCAGCAGACAACTTGAGCAGCATTAAAGTGCAGTTGCACTGCTGAGAACCTGGGTTCTGACTCACCACTCTTGCCTCATGAATGAAGGGGGGTGTGAGCATACTGTGATAATGCTTTCCTACCTGGGAACTTAAACTGAAAAAAAAAACCCCAGAGAAACTCTGAAAAAATTTATAAAAGCGTGTGTTTTGATCCCACTGCATTGATGAAAACATGACAGTAATGAGAGCAATTAGTACTGAAAGAAAAAGAGATTGTGTAGTAAAGGAATTAATACAGATCAGAGCCATAGAACTATTTTTCATAATTTTAAAGATATCTGTATTTAAAGCATGAAGTACAATTTGCAGTACTAAAAGGGAAGATCTCTTTTTTCTGTGTGTGGCGCTATTGACTGAATCCCTACATGCCATATGCAGTCTTTGAGAACAGGTCCAAAAGTACAGAAAAAACCATAATTTGTTAGCCAGTGGATTAAGCCAGCTGTAGATATAATTTAATCAGTTGTGTTGAAAATGGATAATGGTAAAGCACACTCCATTTCATGCTCACATGGACACAAATAAAATGCAGCACTACCAAGTATATGTATTCGGTATGTTTATGTTTAGTGCAATGCATATATACATGCACAATTTGTCACAGCTCTCATAAATAATGCACATCTTTAAGTCAGAGTAACAAAAGGGTATCTCAAATCAGAAAAGATAATTTGTTCTGAGGAATTCCAGGCCCAGTTGAAAGAGTACACACTTGAAAAGAGACAGAATAAACCGAAAACTGTGAGAAAGAGGTGGGGTGGGGCGAGAGACTGGCAAAGAAAGCTCAGCAGAAATCAGGTGTCTCCTGAGTCAGGAGAAGATATTGCAGACAGCCTTCTGGGCAGAAGGGCAAGAAGACGTAAGAAAATGAAGCCTAAACAGGAAGTAAAGGAGAGGGAGATGGCTGTGGGCTCCAGGTGAACAACCTCTGTACATAACTGCACACAGGAATATACAAGGGGGAAGCAACATAATGAGGAGGAAAAGTAGGGCAAGAACAACTTTAGGCTAACAAACTGTATGAACTCAGGACAGGTGGGCATGAATTTCCAAAAAATGGTTTCTAATCAGAAGCTTTCTCTAATCAGAGGCGCAAAGAAACCTTGGATGATTTGGATTGGAAAGGACTCTAAAGATCATCTAGTTCCAACTCCCCTGCCATGGGCAGGGACACCTTCCACTAGACCTGACTCGTTCTAGTATGGGGCTTTATCAGCTTCATCTTTATCCTCCAAATGCATCAGCAGGAGCACAGCTGATGACTGAGGATGTCTCTATGCAGTGCAGCTATTGAGGCACACTTTCTGCTACTCTAAGGGAATGTGGGGGAAACATTAAATATAATTTGCAACTACATTTAAATATCATTTGCAACCACACGCTGCAAACATAACTGTTATCAATGAAACACTACATGATGGTATCAGAACTATTAAATTTACCATCTTCATCTTCAGGTTGCTGATAGGGTGAACTGTTGTAATAATGCTGTAAAAGACAAAATTTAAGATATGAGAATATAATATTACAAGATTGCTCTGAGCAACCTGACCTGATTTCAGTATTGACCCAGCTCTGAGCAGGAAAGGACCAGGGGCCATCCAAGATCTCTTCCCTCCGGAATGGTTCTGTGCTTAACTATACAGCCATTCAGACTGCAGACTGGCTACAGACACAAAAACACACTTCTGGATCACATCTGGTGACAAAACACAAGGTGTATGTCAGCGTTCCTCCTCTTCATCTTCTACCCTGGAAGCAGCCTGAATACATGAGCCAGAAGGGAAGTGCACTGTCTACTTCAGCTGGCTGCAGCCCCTGAGGTGCCAACTCTTTGACTGTTATGGTTAAAATGACTGGTGACACCAAGTTACACAGACTTGTCAGTGCCCATCACTTCTCACTCTCTAGTTGCCTCTGTCCCTTTTGAATTAACTCTCTATCCCTCTACTGGCCTCATGAATAGAAAGCAACTAGTGACTAGCAGCTATTCCAGAAGCCACTCATAAAATCAAAACCATCCTCAGAGAGACTCATAAATCACCTTCCATTTATGTTTCCTCCCATGGATTAGCAAACAACATCTCTACCAAGTACACCCATTATTTGCAAATAAAACGGCAATGGCTGAATACCTACTGCATCAGAGCTGCTCTTTCCAGCTCCACTGTGATAAGAACTAAATAAATACACCAAATGGAACTCCATGCCTCAGAGTACAGCTTACCTGGTAAACAAATTAAAAAATGATATCCTGTTTTCATCAGCCTCACACAGGGGATGACATGTACTACACCATCTGAAAAGCTGCACCAACCTCTTTTCTTATGCCCCTGACTATACACTGGAGTTATCCTGCCACCCCTAGGGAAAAATTCCCACAGTATCAGGGCTTTCTGTTATCATGGAGCTTGAAGTGACCTGGAAATGAACCAAGCTGACCATGTCCTACTGTGACACAATGACAGTATCACACTTTTCTTTGCTAAAATAAATAAGTCAATAAATAAGTCATGAAGAAGTCAAGTGCCCCAAATTCTTTAATGAAAATGAACTTCAGTTTCATAGTAGTTTCAGTTTTCATTTTCAGTCATTCACAGAGAAGACTGCAATGGCTGTGAAAAAGAACTACTACTACCTGTGTACTTAATTAATTGTTTATTATTTGTGGATGATTTTCTGTAGCATCATATCACTTTCAGAAAGCTGTTATTCTAAAATGCTGTTCTTGATTGTCCCATTCTTTGAGCTTTCACACACTCTATTTTATGACATAAACAACTATAAAAAAACCAATCAATTCCTCAGTTATTGTTTTTTTTCTAGCAATACAAAGTGCCTTCAAGAATAATGATTTGTCTCATATCCTTTTTGAATGAAAAACAAAACAAACAAAAAAACCCAAACAACCTCCCCTTATTTTGCTACAGCTGGAAAAGGAAAAGGCAGTAAAAAACGGCATTACTGGAAACTGTAATTTTTTTCTTTGCTACTATTTTGCACCAAGATTAAATCAAAATATTAGCAGGTATCATCAAGAGGAGCTTTAATAATTATATTGACATATGTTCAGCCATAGTATTACACTATTTTTAATAATAAAAAAAACCTAGGCTCACACTACTGTTTAATTAAAGTCTCTCACCCAAGAGAATTGACTTCACTATGAATTTTGAGACATTTACTTTAGCAGGTATCTTGAATACTTCTTTGTATTTTGCCTGGTTTATGGAATTACCAGTGAAATTAAGGTAACACCCTGATAATGTTAATTTAAATTACCTGATCATTTAGGGTAGCTTTAGAACAGCTTCTACAGTCACAAGGAGTTTCTCATATCACCAGTCTTTTAAAACATGTAACCTACTGCTTTTTGTTTCCCAGGGCTCATAACACAATCAGACACCAGACTTACAATGGACATAACTGTCCAGGATGTTTCATACCTAATTATCTACTAAGCCTTGTTAACAAGCTGCAGATTTGCTCTAAGTATTCAAAAGTACTAACAAAGTACTGGGCTGTGACATATCAAATAGTACCTTAGATCAGGAAGGACCTGATCTAATGTCCCAATCTCTTACACATTGCCCCCATTCTTTGAGCTTTCACACACTTTATTATATGACATAAACAACTACAAAAAAAATCGACTCCTCAGTTACTGCTTTCTTTCTAGCAATACAAAGTGACTTCTAATGTCATCTAATGTCCCAATACCTCTCATTGTTCACACCAGTATTTCTACATTAAGCCCAAAGACCTGAATGAAGTCAAAGCCTTTCAATCCTCATGAGATAAGCCTGTGCACCACAGGCAGAGAAGAAAGGCCACTATCTGAAGCCCTCCATTAGCAGGGAATTGATGAGACATGCTTGAATGATCTCTACAGTTAATGCTTGTCTGAGAGCCTAATATAAAGTCCCATTTCATAAAGACCTAAAAATCTTTTCCTGCTTCTCTTCCTAGACATGCTTGACTTTACAATTACCACTCTTGAGTAGAAGTGCTTTTCCCAAAATACAAACTTACATTTATGCAGCATGTCTCATGCATAAAGTGTAACATCCCTATCACTTTTCCAAGTGGAAAAAAAAAATCTTTGACAGGAAATTATCTTTATGAACAAGGAAGCTTTATATTTCTCCTAAAGAATGCCATTTTTAGGAGTGGGCTAGTCAAATGTCATTAAATGGATGCCTGGATCACGACTTGAGCAAACTATTACAATTAACACTGCAGAACAAATTGTTTTTGTGGCATTCAGAAATGTTATAGCACATATTTTATTTTGGCAGCTATTGAATTAGGAAGAATATATGAAGATATTTTACTTACTGCATTATCTCCCAAAGCTGTTTTGATACTAATCCGTACTTTGAAAGCATTCTGTGCATCTGACATAAAGAGAAAAAAGCAAACGTATATTGATAATCACTCAAAACAGGACTTTAAATCATTTATTTCACAAATGTCAGTTTCTAAATGGGTCTTAATAAATCACCTGCTTAGAAGAACAGAAGTTACTTGCATGAAAAAATGTCCTGCAGAGTCTCAGTGAGGTTTACTGTGACGTTTTTAAGTGAGACCAACTTCCGTACTTAATTTGCAAGCTCATAAAGGAACTGAATGCTCAGCATTTCAATCTTCAAACTGAAGACAATCAGTTAAAATAAAAATCTTAGAAGCTGGCAGCTTTGTAGTCTAAACTGATAGCTACTTTACCTTAAGAAGGATGGGAATGAGCTCCAAATCTTACCTGGCTTGCAGAGCTCAGCATGAGCAATGGCAACTACAGAGACTGTAAGCAGCAAAGCCCGTAACATCCCGTCAGCATGGAAAGGTTGAGGCAAAAAGAAGTGAGTCTCTCCTGTAAAGCACTCTTAAACTTTGTGTGACCCAGGATTAAAGCATCAGGAGCACAAGTGAGCGACCAAGTAAAAGGTTTAATAATTAACCCCCGTTATTTTAGCTAAAAACGGGCACTAGAAACAACTGTCTTCTGTTAGTTATTTACTACTTTTCTATTAAAAAAAACCAAAAAACAAACAAACAAAAAAAAACCTGCAACAAGTATTTACTTTAATTTTCCTTCTTCCTTCACAGAAAAATGCAACATCTTACAGAGTGTTCAAGGCCAATCTTTTTTTCTCACAGATGCAGTGTCAAACACACAGGTGTCTTTGGGATGTCACACCAGAGCAGCTGGTAACTGTTACCCACAGCAAGCGAATCTGAAGCTTGCCTGCAACTAGATCCCAAAGGAAGCTGCCACCTGTCTTCCATGGGGAACTGTCTGGCTTCAGTGAGAGTCCTTGAGGATAAAGGAAGACTGGACACCCTTTTCACCCCACCAAAAGAAATATATGACAAATACAGAGTACCTGGACCCAAAAAACAGGGCTCAGGCACTGCCCCTCACTTGCCTTTGAACTCACAGCCCTTGGGAAGGGCTAGCCTGATGGGCACAGTGCTGTGTCCCCCCCACCCCCACCCCAGCCCCACTCCTGTGTCCTGGCTCAAGCCCAGCAGAGCAAATGCTTTGTTCTACACAAAAACATCCCACATATGAGGCGTTGTTTTGCATGAAAAGAACTATTATATGTAGGGAGAAATACCTTTTTCCTGTCAGAGGTTGCTTGTTACAGTAGCAACTAGGATAAGCAGAGGTGCAATGAACGACTTCGTAGGAAGTATGTTGAAAAGGAACGTGCTCTTGTTTTGTAGACATGAGCCACTGTGTATATATGTACACACAGGTGTGGAAACATTTTAATGCACTCTGCACTATTAATCAAATGTTTACCAAGACAAATAAATAAATAAATGTGGAGGAAAAACAATTCAGAAACTGAAATGTATTGCAGGTATTTGAACAGTCTCTGCAATCTAGGCAGCAAGACAGGATTAGTTTATTTCATTCTGTTGCTTTACTCCCCCTGTAGACATTCTGATCAATGGTTAGTTCCTACCTTGAAGACCACTTCAGAATTACTTTCTTGGTCCTTTAGCACCAAGAAGTGTGTCTTGAGACTGCAAACCCAAAGAGCTTCACACAAATGACAAACAGTGAGAAAATCTGACTGAACTGTGGGGCTGAATTTATGAAAAACAATAACCAATATTTACTGCATTCGGTACTTGGAATTTTGGGTAACAGAGAACTTACTGTTTCAGTAATTTAAATTATTTTCAGAAGTCACTGTTAAAGGAATTGTTAGCCCATCTTTAAAAGTCATTCACCCAGCTGATTCCCAGGTACCTCTTTACTTTCACTAGGCAACCCAGTCTGGGTACAAAACTATTGGATACATTATCTGCTTAGATGTTCAATCTATGCCTATGAAAACAAAAATGTGATGCATTCATTTCTAATGACACCTTAAATTAACATGCTATATATGCACATCAAAAGAAGCATACTGAAAAATGTACAGATGTAAGAAGGACTATCAAGGTTCTGTAGCATTTGTAACTTTAAAAAAAAACGTAAAAGAATGTGAACGCAGTCAGTTTCATGGTAAATTCATGTGCATTGCTTCAATAGCGAACACATGAACTTTTCTGTACCTTTGTGGGAAACACTGAAGAACTTGGGAAGAGAGAAGAAAAGCCAAGCACTCTTTCCCTGCTGCCAGAAGGCAAATGGAACTGAGTGTGATATACAGCATTAACCACTTCTCCCTGCTGTAAAACACCACAATCAGTTCTTCCCCTCAGAATTGCACAGGGCCAGTATCAAAGTACCACAAAGGCACACGACACCCAGCAGGAACAAACTCAGAGGACATGACTGGATTCCCTGATCAGAGCTGCTGAATTGCAGCCAGGATGGCTGATCTTGCCCTATTTGTCTTGCTGGCAAGAAGCAAGACAAATGATTTTTTCCAGCAGAGAGGGGAGGAGACCAGGAGAAGCAGCAGTGTGATAAGCACCCCAGCTCAGAGCTCCCAGGGAGAGCATTGTGCAGTTGCTATATATGTGCACAGCAACGTGGATGTGTGCCAAATGCATCCAGCTGAAGGCCCGTGTGTGTATCCAGTTGTATATGCACAGACTGCTGCACATAAGCAACCAAATGCTACACATCTATAAATCTTTTCCCAAAGCCAGCATGTTTTTTAAATAAGCCAGGTGGACATGCAAGACTACACCAGATATCAGGAGGAAGATAACTTTGCTTCAAATTACTGGTGTTTTTAAATGCCATCTTAAAAAGAACTGCAACTTTTCAGTTTACAAATGGAGTACATCTGTATAATCTAAAAAGACAGATAGACATTCTGCCACTTTGTTTCTTTGTAATAAATCTACATGCATAGATAACTTTCTGCCCAGCCTTTCTGCTCTCATTTTGGCCAGGTACACAGCACCGTTTAAGCATGCCTGCATTTGTTTGCCACTAATCAATCAGTCAGGCATCAGTCTGCTTGAATAAATTGCAATCATGAAAAATATGTTTTTAACTGACTACTTTCTGAGGTGTTAGATTTCTAAGTAGTTCCTCTTTTACAGTATCTTTGTTTTTCCTAACTACTGTGGAGCTACAGGTCATAGCCATGAAGAATTTAATGCACAATCTGCATTCCAGAAATATCACTGAACTAGTGCAAATAATTACTTCTCTTATTGTACAAAATTAATTTGTCTGTCTGGTTGAAAATAAGAGCATCTCTGTATTTTTTTTCTGTGCTTTTGATCTACAGAAGTTAATGTATAATCTGTATATACATATTTTAAAATACATCAAAATTTGGACTACCAAACAAATCAGGAGAAGACTGAGATTTCAAGAAAGCATATGACTTGGTAAAACAAATAAACAAACTCCCTTAATCCTTCTGCGTGTGATTAGTAATGTACTTTTTCTGCTCCTTTCAATGCCTTTGAAATGGAAAATCCCAGGGATTGATAGCTATTCTATAAGTTAATTAACAGCTATGGCTAAACTTAACCTCAGTTTTCAAATCTGACAAATTAACAGTTTTAAACTCTGAGGAAGTTAATCTTTAGTCTCAAATAGTTGCGTCCAACTCTTACAAGGAAAGAGTCAATGTGTGACTGTCAGCATTAGTCATTCATGGAAATGTACCTGGCAAACTACAGGCCCAAATTGCAGTTGTGCACAGTGCTGTGCAGTTCCTGGGTGCAGTGGAAATGACAAACACTGCATGTCTTTTCCAGAAGACATGGGGGAATGGGATGTTGAATGAGGATTGCCACCACAGTCATCACTGTAAGAGTGCAGAAGTGACTTGGTTGTCACCAAATTTTTATCAGTGCTCACAGAAGCAGACAGTGTGTGAGAAATCATTTAGCTCTCGAGACAGTTGTGCAGATGGAGGAAGGATGCACTTGCCAGCATTCCCATGTATCACTTTGGAAAGGGCACTTTGCAGTGGAAAGCACCAAGGACAACCCACAGCAGGGTTTGAGAGCGAGCTGAGACTTCCAGCATGGAGGGGGTGGGAGGATGGTGCTGCTGTCATCACTTCGTTGTCACATTTATTATACAAACAGCATGCCAAGAAGTGCCAATGAAAACTGACCCATCCCAAACCCACTTTCTTGAATGCCTCCTGCTTAGAACACATTTTCTGCGTCCAACAAATCCAAGCTAGTGATTTGACTGCCATTTCCCTCGTGTTCTCTTATTTCCTTTTGCATCGTCCAGGGGAAAATAAAAGAGATGTACAATTCCATGAGGAAAGGTGCCATTCTTCTCCTGGAACATATGGCAAATATCATGGTGAGGAAATCTTTATATAATCTGTATGCTTATCAAACATATCTTTCTTTTTTCCACAGAGGGTTTGGGCATACAGCAAAGAGCTTAAACCTTTCTTATCTGCTTATGTCAGTCTACAATGGCAGAAAATACAAGAAATGGAAACCAGAAGAGCCACAGGGAAAGGAATTTCAAATATGTGCCAAACAGAGTCATTGCACTTTAATGCAGAACTGCTCTACTGTGCATGCACAATTCTGTGCATACATCTTGAAAGACACACACAGAGATTTATAGTGCAACATGGCTCATGCATGGTAGGTAGTTTACTGCATGGTATGCAACTACAAGTTGTAAGATAAAAGTTTCTCTGTCCTGGGCTACTCTGTATAGTACAATCTGTGCACCCAGTATTGACCTTCTCATGATGGGGTTAACGTGGAACTGGACCATGAAGGAGGATTTTTCTTTATAAAATATGGAAGAGTTCCACTGCCTGAAGGCTGCCACAAAAACAAACTATGCTTGTGAAAGCCTGCGGTCTATAATTCCAGTGTAAGGAATAACAGCTACTGACTGGAATTCAGTATTAACTTTGGATATGTGAATGGCTCTTGCCTAGAATTGGCAGATCGTTTTTCTTTCTGACACTGTATCAATTAAATTGTATGGAAGTCTGCACCTGGATTTGAAGATCAAGCTGCTATAAATTAATAAATATAAACAAAATGGAAAAATGCAACTATTGTATTCTTGTTTTGAAGAAAATGACAGTTTTCCCCAGAATCACTATGAATATCTGTAATGGCTGATATATTTTTGGTTTCTTAAAATGAGATCTTACTTTAAATTGCTCAAATATATAAGCTTAAGATGGTGCCTTCCCCAAGAACACTGGAAAAATGCCATGATGAAATGCAGCATACAAAGAGAAAAATTATAAAATTTCCAAATTTAGACTCATAAATAGTTTAATGGAAGGTTAATATTATGGCACTTCCTCTGTTGATGGGAGGATTAAAGTTACAGTTATAATTTCCTAATGAAATACGATTATGAAACACATTTGGTTGTTTTCAAAACTTTCACGGGTGTCAATAGTTCATCAGCTGTTAAATGCACAATACTGCCATCTTCTGTGTACAAGAAACAGCAAATTATGTGTTATTTTACATGTATGTTCTGCACAAGGATCAGTGGAAGTACTACTGATGACAACTCCTCCATTTTAAGATAGTCTGGGATCTGGCACAAGGTTAAGTAACAGCAGAGAGGTCATGGTCTGAATATTCATTGGTCAAGTGGCAAATGTAACTGCTGACTATAGCAATCACATGCTTACTTTGAATAACTTCACTGAGCTTCAGAGTAAGAAAGAGGATACTCATTATGCTCTTAATGAACAGCACAGTCAATTAGTCAGACTTTGACAGAGCCTGCTGTGGCGTGCTTCAGTGTCTGCAGCTCCGGCTATTTCTGCAGTGTACTACCTCCAGGATACAGGAAATAAGCTCCTACATTGTGGTTTAGGAGGATAATTTAGACCTTAATCAACAACGTGCATTATTAATAGCTATGCAAAACATGCCCAAATGAAAGCTACAAACACGCTGCCTCTGAAGGCTGTAATCTATCACTCCTGTCACAGAGGAATTGATTACTGGCAACTTGCATATTTCCACCCATGATACCCATGAGGGTCTGTGTGGAATAGTTTCCTGCCATGAAATACGTTTATAAGCAGGTCAGGTACTATGCCTCGGAGACGATGATGGGAATACATCATCGGTGTGAGCTAAATTGATCAATATACCACACTGGTGTGCTGCTGCTGCTGCTGCTGCACTGGAACCGTGACTTCCCTCAGCTCTGAGAGACTATGGGGCAGGGCAGCCATGCTCCCAGCAGCCGAGGAACACACTGAAAGTTCACCTCATGGCAGGCACCCCGCTCCCACACACAATTCCCAACACAGCCAAGGCAGCTCACACACAGAGCACAGGCTGTGGGCAGCAGTCACTGCCCGGAGCATCACTCAGGTACTGCCATGTGCAGTACACCCAGGCTATCTCGGATACCACTGCACAGGCACCCAGTTACCCAAAAGGGCTGAGGACATTGCACAGAGTCAGGAAAGGCTGAGGGAATTGGGCCTGTTCAGCCTTGAGGAGGTGGCTGCGAAGAGACCTCATCAAGACATACTAATATCAAAATGGGGTGTCAGAGGATGGGTCCAGTGGTGGATCATATTCTTGGCAGTGCTGAGCAATAGGACGAGAGGTAACGGCCAGAAACTAATGCACAGGAAATTCCACGTGATCACGAGCAAGAACTTCTTTACTGTGTGTGACCAAGCACCGGAACAGATCGCCCAGAGAGGGTGCGGAGTCTCCCTCACTGGAGATATTCAGGAACCGTCTGCGCCCTGTGATGGCCCTGCTTGAGCAGGGAGGCTGGAGCAGCTGAGCCACCGTGGTCGTTCCAACCTGACCCATTCTGGGATTCCGTGACAACGTAAAGTTCTGTGCACTCCCTCGCTTGTGGTCTCTGGGAGAGTTTGGTACATGGCGCTCCCCAGGCGCTGCCTGTCCGTGCCCTCCGTCCCGCACGAACGCCGCCCCCCCTCAGCCGTGGGAGCACTGCACGCGCCCAGCCCCGCGCGCCCGCCGGAACCGATTGCGCGCCCTTCCGCCCCGGGGTCACGTGACGTCCCGTCGGTACCGCAAGATGGCGGCGCCCATATTGGTGCCCGAGCCCCCCCTGGGGAAGCCGAGGTGAGGCTGCGGCCGGGCCGGGGCCGGGACCTCCCGGGTCAAGGGGAAGGACCCGCGGGTCCCTGCGGAGAGTCGCGGCCCCGTCCTGGCCAGGACCGCCCGAGCGCACGATGGCCGCGGCTGAGGCCGCCCGGTGGCCGGGCCCGGCAGTGGCGCAGCTCCGCTCGGCCGTGGCCCGGCGGGACAGGGGTACCTGGGCTCGGTGGTTAGCAGGACGCGAGCGCGGCCGCGCTGGGGGCGGCGAGCGGGCCCGGAGGCGGCGGGGGGAAGCGGGGCCGCCGTGCCCGCCCGCCCGAGCTGTGGTGGGGCGGGACAGCGTCCCGGGCCCGGGCGAGCCGCGGCTCCGGGTGATGTGAGGAGCAGCGGAGGCCGCGGCGCGGGGAGGCAGCGGTATGGGTATGTGCGTACCCGGGCTGAGCCCCGTCCAGTCCCACCGCGGAGGCTGTGGGCCGGGGCAGCCACGCTCCCAACGGGATTCCCTGGTCGGGGTCTCCAGGTGCTTGCCAAGGCCTTGCTCCGGTGTCGTGCGGCTGGAGAGAGAGGCGAACCCGAGCCCTCGAGCGGCTTGGGCTCTGCTGCTCCTTGCGGGTCAGCTGTGTGCCCACCTCCTCCTGTGCTAGCCTAAGAGTAAGGCGAGCTCCTCCGTCCCTTCTTTCCTTGGGTTTCAAGAAAGAGAACTTCTCAGGGAACTGGGAAGGAGCTTCTCGCTTGCCAGCCCCAGGCACCTGCTGAAGGATGCGATCCATTGCAGGCAGGGACTCGAGGTGAGAAGCGGCCAGGCTGGCCGGGTCAGAGGCAGAGACCCCAGGTGGAGACCCCGGTCTGTGCGGGCAGGTACTGCTGCCGGGACGAGCACTGTGGTGTCACCTTGGCACACACAGGTGTGCAGGTGGTGAGGATGTCAGCAGCCCTGAACAGGATTGGAGATGTGGGTGTAGTTCTGACTGGCTGAGTTACACTTGTGGAATCTTTTAAAATTATACACTCCAAAAGGGGAAGATTTTGATCTCCTCTCAGCATTTGGTGTGGCACAATGACAAGAGCTGAAGATCATCCCTCCTTTCTATCACTCCAGTATGAGCAGGCTAGGAAGAAGAAAGATAGAATGAAACTTGACAGAAAAGAGCTTGATGTGAAAAGGCTTTTAGACATTAGAAGCATTTTAACCGTAGTGAAAACATGGTGTCGCTTGTAGGCAGCTGTTCAAAGCTGTCAGACAAGCAAGGAAGAGTCTGGCCAAGCTTGTGTAGCAGAAGAGCAGTGCTGAGCATTGTCTGTGGGGTCTGTGAGTGTGTTTTGTTAGCTGTGCACTGAGACTGCTGCATGTGGAGAATATCAAAGGACAAAAGAAAGGATCTGAACTTTCATTTCCTGTAAAAGAAAGTCTAGAATAGTCTGAAAGGTGTACCAAAATTGTAGGGTAGGAGATCCCCAAGTTTTTCTCCTATATCTTATCTAGTGACCAAGTTTCAGGAGCTGAAGGAGATTTCATGGAGTTGGTGATGATGTCAGATACTGCAGAGCTCAAAAAAAGATGAGACCCCTGTGTGCAGTGTCTTGTTGCTGCTGCCCAGCAAGTCTGAACAGCACAGCCACAGATTTACAGATTTCATTGTCACATCAGATGTTGCTGTGGAGTTACTCTTTCATATAATTGCCTGTTAATTTTGCAGTTTGTGGGATTTTTGCTGAAAGAAATTAAGCATATGTGTAATTTACATTACAGTAAATTATTATTTGACAGTAAAAAATATTTGTTTGGCAGTTTTAACATAAGTAATGTTCTCTCATCTTCAGCCATCAAAAGTACAGAGCTATTCTAAAGAAGGAGAAGAGGAAAAAAAAGCGACAGGCACTTGCCAAACTAAGGGACTCAGGTAACTGAAGTATTTGGAACTGTCAGTGGAACTAGAAGTGATTGGGTTTTTTTTGTTTGTTTGGGGTTTTTTGTGTTTTTTTTTTTTGTTTGTTTTTGGTTTTTTTTTTAAGATAGCATTTTGTGTATATGTGTTGGCTGTAGCATGTAGTTATGTGATGCATTGAAATGTGCTTTTTTTCTCAGAAGCTGCTGAAAAAGATGAATCTGTGTCTGAGGAGGAAGAGGAAGAAGTGGAAGAAGAAGAGGAAGAAGAGGAAGAAAAAAAACTTGAGGCAGAAAGGTGAGAAATCTAGAAAATTGCGTATATGCAATAAACACTTCTGTAATCAATTTAATTTTAATACTTTGAAAAGTTAGAATATATTCTGTGAAACACAATCTTCATTGAAGATGTCAGGCTACACAGCCCATTCCTCTAAAGCCTGAGTGATTCCTATGGAATTTTCTCTTTTAAATGAGATTAGATAAGTTGCAGTTATTACTGTGGTAATAAATTTGAATTGTATTTAGGACAGTTGTATCAATCATGGATGATCCTTAAGTTGGTGGTCTAAGTGGTGTCTGGTTTCTTTCGTAGACAAAAACTACATGAGCAGTGGTTGCTGAGAGAAGAAAAGGCCCAAGAAGAGTTCAAGCTAAAGAAAGAAAAAGAAGAGGCTGCAAGAAAGCGTCAAGAAGAAGAAGAGGTATAAAGATGTAAAACCTTACAGTTGTGCTTGGCAACAAGGTAGACTTAGTGTAATAACTTACATTATTTTGTGATGGACCCATTGTTCTTGATACTGATGTGTTTGAAAGCATAGATTCGCACTCTTTTGTATAGAAAAGCAAATTGAAAACAGAAGAAAACAGCTCTTAAAAGGGTTTTTGTCAGAGATTTAGTTGCTTCTGACTGCATGAAAATTTAATGGTCAAAGAGTTGTAATGCAACATGGTAGTGTTGACTTTGATTGTAAAGCATTGTTCCTTAATTTATTTTTTTTATTATAAAGAGGAAGATCAAAGAAGAATGGGAAGAGCAGCAAAGAAAAGAGAGAGAAATGGCACAGCAGAAGCAACAGGAGAAGAAAGAGAGAGAGGTGATTCTTGGTGGTGGGAGGATATACATGTTCTATATCCTGTGACATGATCAGATGCAACAGTTGAGGAGGGATTTTGTTATAATTAGCAACTGCATTAGTTAACCCATTCTGTCTAAGTTCCTAAACCATTGCTCAGTGTTCAAGAGCATCCAGAGGGTTTATATACTGAAGTGTAACTCTTAATGCATCTGTTTGTTCACAATGTGTAATTGTTTATATCAGGTAAATAAGAAGGTACTGTGCCAGTGGAGGTTCTGAGAAGTTTTCTGCATCATGTGTTAAAGATAATCCTTCCTTAATGTCCTAGTTCAACACAGTCAGTGCTGAAGAAAATGCCTAAAGAGGATATGGAATATGGAAGTACCCTGCTGCTGTTCCTTAACACAGTTCTTAATCAAACGATGTGTTACTGCTTTTCTTTACCTGACTCATCCAACAGGACGTATCTTTTTTCAGAGCTCCTTGGGTGGAATAAGAAATGATATTGAAGATAGCATTGATAATATTTCTGTTAACGATACATTCTTGTTAAGTTTTAGTAGTTCAGTGATCTGGATGTAAGATGTCCTTTACAGTAATCCAGTGTGAGGACTAGCCTCTTATTGCCACTGAAAAGTGACTGCAGCTTTTTAGGATCTGGTCATTTTAGATTCTCCACAATCATAAAGTTTCCAGTCATTTCACTGGGAGGTGTCTTGCAGCTGTGTCTGATAAGCACTGCAGGAGAATAGCCATGAGCAGACAGTTCTGGCTCTTTGCAGTTAATAGTTGGTTGTGCCACTGATTATGTAACACTTGAATGAGGGATGCCAAAGAATAGCAGTTACTGTATTTCCTGTCTTACTTCCTCTGGTGTTCAAGTGTCCATTTCTCTCCTCGCAGGGTAGGGAGAGAAAACGATGCTCATGTCCTTCATTTAGGGTTGAGATACAGTTTGGAGAGACTTGAACCATGATAACAGCAGGATTTTATTCCTCCCCTCTGTCCTTGTGTCTGGGTTTACCTAAGCCCTCAGTGGGATAACTGGTGTCCCTGAACTAGGTGGAAGCAACTTTCTTTTTTGTTTGGTTATTGGATTATTTGCATTGTGTTTTTCTGGGTTATTATTTATGGGAAAAGAGAGTTAAATTGGCTCATAGAGAGCAATGACAGGCACCCAGAGGGAAATTAATTACCCAGCTAGGAGCAGAGCCACCCATTTTAGCAGCAGAAAGTTGTTTAATTGGTTTTGCCTGTGTCTTGAAACAGCAGTTTATTCAAATTCTAACAGTGATACAAGAAAAAAAATAATTTCCCTCCCTAAAATGAAGAAATAGATTTTCTGGTTTGATGGGTGGTGGTGGTTTGAGGGTTTTTTGAAGAGGGTGAAGGAGTAGTTTTGACTTGGGGTTTTTTTGTGTGTGTGTGGTTTGGGGAGTTTTGTTTGTTTGTTCTATTTTCTTTGTTTTTTTGTTATATCTGACATCCTTTGTGATCAGTACCAGATGCTGTCTGGGTACTCATCTGGAACTGCATTTTTAAATTTTTATTTGTTCTTTCTTAATTCATTCTTTTCCAAATTAAACTGGTCCTAGCATATGTTCTTGTATTGATTATGTTTAAACGTGTTTTTTCTAGGAGCTTCATAGGACAGTTTATTAGAAGTAGTGTCCAGCCAGTTTTGGAGAGTGGTATTGTTTTGCTCAGCCCACTTAGAAAAGGAAGGGAAAGAATATCCTCATTGCTTTCCTGTATTTGGAAGGCTAGACATGGTTAACTTATGATGCTTAAGTTTCTTATCAGTTACATCTCTTGCTTTAACAAAGGCTTACTAAGCCTTTCATTTTTCTGTGAGTTCCATAAAATGTGTAAGTTAAAACATTTCATGCAACTAAATGATTATGGACTTACCTGTAACCAGGCTGTGTACTAGAGCAGGAGGTACAATTTAAACGTCAGTACTTAAATTATAGTTTTAAAAAAGAAAATTAAACTTTTGTGTGGTTGGTCATTTAGTTTAGACAATCATCTATATGAGGGTCTTGTCTGATGTATCCTTTAACAGCTTTGTAGTACATTAATTGCTACAGAGCCAAAGTAAATCTCTTGTTTTTAAAGTAAACCTCATCACAGTTTCATTATGCATAATCACTAAGCATTGTAAATTAGGTTCTTAACTAAAGAAACCAGATGTTTTGCGTGTCCTCAGGGTTTTCACTAGTCCTGTGTTTGCACCATTTATAGGCAGCTGTGCAGAGGATGCTGGATCAAGCTGAAAACCAGGTATGCTCAGAGACTTTCTGAAAAAAGAACTGAAAAGTAATTTAATTTCCATCCGGTGTTTGCCTTCTAGCATGCTGTCCATCTGCTCTTGAGAACCTAATGGCCTGAACAAATTTAATATATAGTGGCTTGCATGAGCTGTAAACAATTATTTACTGGGCGGAACATAATTAAGCATATTTCTGGCTGGTTGGTGGCAGTGCAGTTGTGCATGCTGATGACTGTTCAGGAGCTCTGAGTCAAAATGAACCTGGAAATACTGCTGTGTGCTGTTAAAAAACACTATGTGTCATGGTTTATTTGTGAATTGTAATTCTAAATAAATCTGTCAGTCCTGCGTGGCAAGATAAACTTGTCTTTCTAAGCAGATGTCAGGCTCTAAATAAGAGGATTCAGTGGTAGAGGAGGGCACAGATCCTTAAGGAAAAGAAGAAAAAGGTGGGGGAGGGTGAAGCTTGACTGCTTGGATGCCTGGAAGAGCATAGATGTCAAGCTGGCAGTGTGTAGAAAAGAAAACTGCAGTTTTCATTTGAATCTTAGAGATTACCTCAAAGAATAATATGGCTTTTTATCTCTGTCACATGGTTAAACTTGTAAAGATTCTTGCTCAGTTTAAACCATTGCGTGAATTTGAAAAAAAAGTTTTAACCTAGTTACCCACTGTTTATTGACTTCCACAGCTACACTGGAGTTACATTTGGTTCCAAATCATTGTAAACAGTTCTTTAGGTAGGAAATCTGCTGCCTGCCCAGAGCTCAAGATGCATTATCAGTCATGTCTGCAAAGGAATAGGCAGAAACATGGTATCTTAGATTGCATTAGAGTATCAGTTCAGGCTTCAGTTACTGCTGACATAACAGGGCTGTTCTGGTGATAGAAAATTGTGGCTGCAAGTCATGAACAGAATTGGTAGCTGGGTCAAATGCTGCTTGTGAATAAAAAGAATTTTCAGTTGATTTAAAATGAGAACTTAGGCCAGTCAGCTTTACAGATTGTTTGGTTAGAATGAAAATTCCTTTTTAAATATGTGTCTTGGTTGTAGTCATTCAAGGCTTGCAGCTTGGTGAAGCCAGTTTGAATTATAGAACTCTTAATGACCCAAGATGATCAGTACACTTCTACTTTCAATGCTAAGTATTAATTAAATTTTTAAAATTCTGGCAGGTTATTTTTTATTTTAGCCTTTTCTAGATGCACATAACAGTGGATAATGACAAGCTTGCTGAGCTGTGGGCTGTTGCAGAGAAAAATAAGTAAATAGTTCTAGCTTTCTCTCTGCCAGGTTGTAGTGGTTTTGGCTGGGATAGAGGTTTTCTTTTTCATGGTGGCTGGTATGGGGTTTCATTTTACATTCACACATAAGATATGGTTGAAAATGTAGAGATGCTTTTGTTATTGCTGAGCAGGGCCTACACAGACCCAAGGTCTTTTCTGACAAGGCCTCTTCTGCTTTTCATACTGCCACACTGCTGAAGAGGCAGAGGGTGCATGGTTTTTCAGGAGGAGACACAGCTGGGACAGGTGACCCCAACTGACCAAAGCAATATTCCAGACCCTCTGACATCATGCTCAGTATATAAAGTGGGGGAAAGAAGAAGGAAAAGGGGGACATTTGGAGTGGTGGAGTTTGTCTTCCCATGTCACTCTTATACGTGGTGGGGCCCTGCTCTCCTGGAGATGGCTGAACACCTACCTGCCATTGGAAGCAGTGAATGAATTCCTGCTTTATTGCTTATGTGCCTGGCTTTTGCTTTCCCTCTTAAACTGTCTTTATTTCAATTCATTAATTTTGTATCTTTTACCCTTCCATTCTCTTCCTGATCCTGCTTGGTGGGGCTGTGAGCAAGTGGCTCTGTGGGGCTTGGCTGCTGGCTGGGCTTTAAACCACGGGACAGGTGTATAAAGTGAGACCCAGGGCACAGGGCAACTTTGAAAAGCAATGCTTTAAATAGGTTTAGTGTGCCTTGTAGAAACACAGTGCTCATAACTGCATGTGAATTGTTTATTTTTGACACTCCGTTTTTTTACCGTTTTCTAACTTTTTTTCTATTTTAATATTTCTTCCACAGCTGGAGAATGGTGTGAGTTGGCATAATCCAGAGCCTCCAGAAAATTTGGGAACAGAGAAGGATAGAGCGAATTGCCCATTTTATATTAAAACAGGTTCCTGCCGATTTGGAGACAGGTAATCCATTGAATATTTACCAGGATAGAAGTGTGTTGGGGAGATAAAACTGAGGCAACTTAATTAGGTCATAAGAAAACTGAGGAAAAACTGCTGCATAAAATACTTCTGTGTGTCTGGATGTGGATTGAGAGCAGAGCACTGCCTGGCTGGAATTTAACTATTTATTGTTATGGAATATTATTGATGGTGCATTCTGGTTACATTGGTCGGCCTTGAGTTTTCCTTAGCTTAGACTCATGCACAGATATATTCTGACAGAATGTATATGGTCTGTTATTGATACAGGTCTGATATGTCAGATGCTAGTTTTTTTATATTTTCTAATTTGCATATGTTCCAATCCCAAATTGACTAAAGTAAATAAGGTAAATCTGCACATTTGGGAAAGTTGACAGGTAACTTCCAGAGTTCTCACTATTTAAATGTGTGATACATTCAGTTGTGATTCTGGTACACTGACAGGGTGCCCCTGTCTCAAGGGGGAAGTGTAGTAAAAGGCAAGAACAGAGAAGCTCATCAGGATGATGAGAGATGAGCAGCACCTCTGTAGAAGTGCCTAGCGAGTCCAGACTCTGCTTTCAAAGAGGGGGATGGAAGATGAGTGTGGTAGATGAGCAGCAAACTCAGGAATAGGGTGGGAATGATTATTTGCAGTTTAGTCAGGTGTCTCAGAATGTTTACCAGCTTTGAAAGACTTTCTCACCTGAAACAAATGGCAAACTTGTTCCCAGAGGATGTAGAGGAAGCCAGAAGTATAAATGAGTTTATGTTCACTGGCAACCACAAACAGTGATGACCCAAATGCAGCTTCTGGCTTGAAAATTCCAGATTTTTTTTGTGCTAAGGAGAAACAACACCTTAGCAGGGAAGGACTCTGATATTTATTACATGAATCTTCAGCAAAGACTTATGAGGTTATTTTACTAACTTGTATCACTGAAACATGTGATACTAGCTATTGTAGTTTTCTTTATCCTGGCAGTAATTTGTTCCAGTGTGATGTATACTGTGGATAATTATAAGATGATTCAACTCTATGGAAGCTTCAAGTTCACAGCTTTTTTTGTTTGTTTTTTTCTATTCTGAAATGCATGTTGAATTCCATAATAAAAATTTCACCAGCTATGTCACTGCAGAGAGCATTTTTTTCTAATGTTCGGGTCTTTGTTATCTTGGCAGTATTTTTGTTTCAGTGGTCTTCAATGGAGATAATCTCCATGGATTTTTTATGGATTGCATAAAAATCAGTTTTGCTTTGAACTTTTGCATTTGAACTGTGAATAACCCTTGGAAAAGAAATACTGAGAAGAATCATATTCTACCCTTCCTCTTTCACCCCTGTTGATTTCATCAGCTCTTCTTTCTTTTTCCTCACATACCTGCTTCCCTCATAATCCAGTCATTTCAGTGATTGGTGCTGTCTGTAAGTAGAAGGACTGGTACAGCTAGGGTAGGACTGGAAGGATGGGTTGGAAGGAGTTGTGAAAAACTAAGAGCCAGTGTTATCAACAAATAACCATTCAGTCTTGTCAAAGATCACTATGTCTTGAAGAAGCTAAAACTGGCTGAGTTTGCTACTACCAATTTCCCCGGTAATTCAAACCCTAACATTTTGCAGTAATACGAGATTCTTGGGTCATTCCTTTTTCCTGGCGTTCCTTTTTGTTCTGTCATGTGAATATATCATTTTGTGTGCAAATAATATTAGGTGGGTTTAGTATTTTGTGTTCTGTTACTGCAAAAGGCAAAAGGAGGCAGCTTCTAAAATTTTTAAAAAAAACATAACCATCAAATTAATTGTCTAGTGGTTTAGTTTTGGGTTTGGAGATGGGATTTTTTTGTTCTTGTTTGCTTTTTGAAGTCTAAGGGGTCATCCAGAAGGTGAGAGTCCATTTCTGACTGACTGGGTACAGAAAAACTTCCTAGCTGAAGTCTGGGTTGTAATTGTCCATTTTGAGACATGACCTCCCTGCAGTTTGTCTGTGCTGTCCAGTGACATAAAGAGACTAGACTAGTCTGGATGTTTTTCTCATCGTGTCATTTGAAAAGGAGAAATGTGTTGGAAGAGTGCATGACCCAGTTGCTTGAGGACGTATTAAATGGGAATCATAAAGCACAGTGAAATAAAGATGGAGAACATCTGTGTTCTTACTGAATCTAAAGGTGTCTAGGGGGAGAACTGTATTTCAGCATGTTGGCAAGGTAGCCTGAATATGATGGATGGTGAAGGATATCTAATACTTCCGTGGCTGCCAAGAATATGCAGATTATAATTCAACTGATTTAGAAGAATCTTTGTTGCTGTTTTTTGGGTTTTTTGGGTTTTTTTAGGTTTTTTGGGGGGGTTGTTTGTTTAGGTTTGGGATTTTTTTTTTGTTAGAAGTGGATAAATACCAGCCATGTACTCATCCAGGTGCAGGTCTAAATGTGCTGTTCTTCCCTCATTCCTGCTTTCCACCCCCATATGTGATGAGAACAACTTCAGTAAAAGTTGTTCAGTTTGCAAAAAGAAGAGCAGTGACTTGCTTTAAAATATCTTCATAGAAAGACTCCTGACAATCTTTTAAGCCCTTCAGAAAATGGGAACACATTAACCCTAGTAGCCTGAAAGAAATTACTTCAGCTCTCATTGTGACACTGGTATCTATAGCTTTTGTAGTTCTGTTTTGTTGAGCAAGAATGTGTTTGTTAATGGCATTAAGGAAGCATTAAGGTTATGTACAAACTCACTCTGAAAGATTTGGTTTAGTAATTGAAATACCTTGATCTTCCACTAATGGATTTTCTTTTATAATAACTGTAACTGAAAATGGCAAATGTGTGAAGCTTCAACAAGTGTATTTTCTGCTGAAAGTGCCAATCATTCCACTTTCCTTTCTTCACTACACCTGTCCAGGTGTTCTCGCAAGCATAACTACCCCACATCTAGCAAGACTCTGCTCGTGCGAGGGATGTTCATCACTTTTGGCATGGAGCAGTGCCGGAGAGACGACTATGACACAGATGCCAGTCTGGAGTACAGTGATGAGGAGACCTACCAGCAGTTCCTGGAGTTCTATGAGGATGTGCTCCCTGAATTTCAGAATGTGGGGAAGGTGGTTCAATTCAAGGTATGCATCTGAGTGCAGTTTTTGAGCCTTAAGAGAAATCCTGTGTGCACTAGGGAACCGTGCAGTGTCCTTTCAGCAAACTGTGCATCTCTCGTGTCCCCTGTAAAGTTGTCACTGCTCTTACAGAGCACCATCTTACTCTGGGTGAATCTTCTCTCTCATTCCCCTGAAGTGTTACAAAAGCTTGTGCTTCTATATTGCAAGTTATTCACACTGCTCAAAAGGCCACTTAACTCATAGTCCTTTCTTTCCTTATCCTGTGCTAAGCCCCAGAGGGTCCATTAAGACTGTTAGACAATACATTTGAGCTACTGTATTTGAGCCTAAGGAATGAAATAGTAGGGGTATGAAATGTATTTGGAGTGTACACCCAAAAAATGTCATTTTAGGACTGGCTGAATAAAATAAAATCAGATTGCAATGACCTGAAAATATAGCAGGTATTTTAATAGGAAGAATTACAGAAAGGTAAATTATATAAATGGTCTTGAGATTTGTCATCCATCCTTAGTTTGTGCATTTGGTTTGCTCAGTGTTTTGTACTGATTTTTTCCCATTTATATTGTTATTTCTTACGGGGATAAAGGGGGATCTGTAAATGGAGACCTCGGAGATGAATGATGTGTGTTAACAGTCCCACGTTGCCCCAAAATAGGCAGCTTGGATAGTGCAATCTCCTTGTATCAGAATCCACTGCAGCATCCCTTTCTGCTTGCCATTCCTGAGTGTTTTCCTGCAGTCACCAGGAGGCACATAGTGCCTTCTCTTTTGTGTTCATCTACTGACAGCTGCCTTAGGACTGAGATGGCATTAGCATTTCAAGCAAGAGGAAAATAGAACGACTGAGTTTTCTATAGTTGTATAATGAACTCTATAGGTAAGAAACCTTCACTTTTTTGGACGAGTGGAGCATCCCCTGCATATTCTGACTCATGGAAGAATAATAGCTTGTTGTCCTCTACTAGAAGACAGGAGCAGATTCCCTACGGAGCATGGCTTGAAAAGCCTTATCAGCAAAGTCAGGTCCTTGGCTTTGTACCGTCGTTCTGTGCAGGTGTGCTAAGCTGCACCTGCTTGGGTCCCTGTGACTGTTAGTGTGGCATTCCTTGGCTTCTGAGGCAATTGTGCAACAGCAAGATGATTCGCATGCACATTTTTGCTATATTAGAGATGCCTTGGAACGACATGTTGGCTGCAGGGATCTTAACTGTGAGTGAGCTGAGACTGTGACTGTTTCAAATCAGATTATACACATCCTTTCAGCTGACTTCCTTTTCTAGTGTAGGCCAAGGTTTGATTTTGGATTTTTTTTCTGGGAACCTGCTCCAGAATCTGGAAGATCCTGATAAAACACTACCCTAGAACATTGTAGGGTTCTTCTCCTACCTAAAAACATCTATGGCAAAATCATTCTCACTTGTTCTTGTACTGACACTTTTTAATAGTTTGACTCCTGTTCCTGTAATAATTATACAAGTGCTTGTTCCTGTGGCTGAAGCCCTTTGCTGATCCAGCATACAAAGAGGAATTTTCTGAGGGTCAGTGATGATTTAGGGATGAAAGGAGCCGCTAACCTCATTTGCTGCAGATATTGGAAGAGCCTGTGGGCAACAGAGGCTGGAATCACAGTTTGCCCCGGAGAACTGGGTTCCACCTGCTTGGACCTGCCTGTCTCAGAATCTTTTGTAACTAGCAGCAAGCTTTTTCAAAGGTAATTTATGTATTTTTGAGAGCCTTAGATATACTTGGAATGCTAAATCATTACAAAACAATGTTTTTCACAACTGTACAGTGAAAAATGGTGTCTTCAGCTTTTTGAACCCATTTCACAAGGATGCTGTGAAGATACATTGCTCTAGATTGTCTTACTGTAATGAATCCCTCATTTCATACTACTAATAGTTGTCAGAGCAGGATTTGGCTGTTGCACAGTAGGACTGGCCCAGATAAGTGCAAGACAATGGAGTATAAACTTTCTTGTGGACTAAGTGAAGCCAAGGTCCTAGAGTTTATCAAAGCATAATGCTGGAAACAGTTAAACATAAGCCAAAAAAGGTTGTTGGTGTTTTTATTTTGGGTTTTTTGTTTGGTTTGGTTTTTTTTGTTTGGTTTGTTTTTTTTGGCTTTGTTTTTTTTTGTTAACCCTAAGTGTTCAGAAAAACATCATGTCTAATTTGGTATGGATGAACTTTGATAAATGAGAATTGCCCATCTCAGAATGTGTGAGCTGCTGTACAGCATAAACCTTCCCCTGCCCTAACTTCATGTTTCTATCCCCTCAGGTCAGTTGTAACTATGAGCCTCACCTGCGAGGAAATGTGTACGTCCAGTACCAATCGTAAGTACTCACAGTCTTACCAAGTGTTAGAACTAAACTCCAGAGTTGGGTAATGAATAAGAAGTGTTTGTATCATCCATGCAGTTCATTCTCATACTGTATTGGGAACCCAAAATTGGTAGAGAGTGTCTCAAATGATTGTGTGATGGTAATGCCATCTGTTATTTTTACTTTTCATAGGGAGAAGGACTGCCAGGCAGCTCTGGCCCTGTTCAGTGGACGATGGTATGCAGGCAGACAGCTTCATTGTGAATTCTGTCCTGTGACAAGGTGGAAAACTGCCATATGTGGTGAGTCTTGGAAAAGAGAATGTGTTACTGAAGAGTACTCACTCACAGAAGTGAAAAGGAGGGATTAGGCTGTAGCTTTCAGATCTGCCTAATGTTGTATTCATTTCTTTTTGGAAGACAAATGTGCTAACTTGCTTGTGTAGATCCAGGAAAGAAAGGGAGTATTTCATCATGTAATTTAAGTGTCTGAATTGTTCTAGTGGATTTACCCTGGTCTAGAAAAGAGGTTTGGATTCTAGCCTTGGAAATAATAATCTTAAGGTGAAACTCCCGGCAGTACTAATTTCTCTTGAGAAGCAACAGCACTTGCTTCAACAGTCAACTCAGGACTGTCAGCAATTCAGAGCAGTAAATGTAACATGTGACTTACCTAGATTTACCTCCTTACATTAAGGTAAATAAAATTCAATGAAAAGTTAAGTCTGTTCTAAATCTTCATAGCTGTTAAATCTTCATAGCTGTTAAAAAGCTAATTCCAAGAAAAGTATGCAGTGAAAATAAACCTTGTGTGAATTAAATTGATAGGTGGTCAGATGCATGTTCTGTTTGGAGAAGCAAAATTCAGTTTATTACATTTCTTCCAGTTGGTACATAATGAAGAAAGATTTAACAGGTCTGCTTCATAAAAAAGCAAACCCTAATCTGTTGCAGGCTTATTTGAAAGGCAGAAGTGTCCAAGAGGGAAACACTGCAACTTTCTTCATGTATTCAAAAATCCCAACAACGAGTTTTGGGAGGCCAATAGAGACATACGTGTTTCTCCTGAACGGACTCATCAGTTGTCTAAAAACTCTGAGAGGAGAAACAGATCGAGCCATCGTGACGACTATTACAGCCGCTCCAGGAGAAGGGGCAGCCCGAGCCCAGACCATTCCTACCACAGAAATGGAGAATCCGAGAGAAAAAAGAATCGCCGCAAAAGCAAGAGGCGGCACCGGTCAGGGAGGTCGAGAAGTCATGAGAGGAGGAGATCTCACAGCAGGGGCAGGAAGAGGAGAGGCCGTAGTCGCAGCAGGAGTCACAGTCGGACACGCAGCAGGAGCAGAAGCAGAAGCAGGAGTTCCTCTCGATCCAGGAGCAGGGGTAAAAAGAGATCAAGCAGCAGAGGAAAAAATAGTGAAACTCCCAAAACAAAGTGAGAATTACTTTCAGAAATCACTAATTGATAAAAGGAGAGCTGACAAATCTTCCCAATAGGGCACCAGATATATTTGAATTTCAAATAAAGTGTTCTTGCACATTAAAATGTTTCTTCCTAATAAAGGAACGTAGTTTACTGTGTGCAAAGCTCGAAAAAATTAAAATTTTTAAGTCCTATAGAAGGTGTGAATGTCAAGTACTCTGGCTACTTTGTCCCTCTGAACTGCTGCAACACCTGGATGCACACTGAGTACAAATAGAGAAGTGAAGCCTCTTTGGTATATGCTTATTTCTGTTACGTGACTGTTAAGTGTTTACTGTTCCTGTAAGAAGTTAGCACAGAACAGCTGGTGTGCAGTAAGTTCACACCCCAGCACACTGCAGATCCAGATCTGTGTAGATGACTGCCATTTGTATTTTTCATCTCTTTATCGGAAATTGTTTTCTAGACAAAGAAAATATAATCGTTTTATGAGTTGGAGAAAAGGGATCTCAAAGACATCACTGTTTAATTATACAGTACTTGCCCAGTAGGAGCTTTTCAGTCATGAGTGTTGGATTTTTCTCTGCCCTGACTGAGCTGCTGAGTTGATTGATTGTAGGGATTGCAGTAGACTAAAACCTTGTAGCAAGTACACAGAGAAACAATCAGTCTATTCAGTACCTTAGTCCCCAAGTAAGAATAGCGACCATGCAACTGTAATCCTCGAGTGAGGCTAGAAATACTTCGCATACCTCTTGGATGCACACCCTTTGTAGGTGAAAACAACATGCCTAACTTGTGCTGGAGGGGTGGAAAGTGTCCATCTGGGAACCAAAGACAATTGTGAAGGCTCAGTCAAGATGGCTGCAGAGTGGCTGAAGAGACTGAAGGGTTTATACATGAAAGAATACTTCATGGTGTTGGGAGAGGAGGACTTGACTTAGAGCCTGTTTAGGTTTATTTTACAAATAGTTTAAGCCACCCTACTGCCTTGCTTTCCTGTGGCCAAGGTGAAGACTAGGGTACATAAAAATAAAATTATTGGGACAAAACCTTCTTGAAATGACAGCTACATTAGCAAAGTACCTGCAGTTAGATAAATCCTTACTGATATTTTTTCACCTTTATTTAAAAGATTTGTGCTCTTAGATATGCTGTATTTTGACATGGCTTATTTTCAGTTTTTGGGGTTTTTTTTCAGTGTCCTCAGACACTTAGAAGCTCATGGCACGAAAGGTGCCCTAACAGTCTGTAGAGATACCTCCCTGTCTTTAGCCTCTCCAAAGAACTGGGCTCCTGCCTTCAGAGAACCGATCAGACCCCATGAGTTGGAACCCTAAAGCAGGCATGAAATGCTCCCAAATAGGATTTCATTACAACTCCCAGCAATGTAACATAAAACTCCCTTAGAAAATCTAGGTATATGAACTTTACCAACACTATTCCTCACAGCAAGAACATTTTTCCCCATGTTAGCTAAGATCAAGTGAACATGAACATTGCTTCTGGATATGATTTTTTTTTTTTTTTTGCTTTCCTAAATGCATAGTGCACCTAGCATGCTGATTATACATTTTTCCTTCTTTCATCATGTGTAAATTGTCCGATATGGAGTAATACAACAAAAGTGATGTTCAGTTCAAACCCAAATTTCACTATATATTGTCATAACTGTAGGCAGAGCTGTAGCTTAGTTAATTTGATTAAATGTTTTAGTTATTAACAGATGTAGGAATTGTAATTAATTAGCATAACTTTTGAAATAATAACCTTTTTTAAAGGCATATTTCTAAGGATAGCACTAAGTTTTTAATTCCGTTTGAGAAATTTGTTACTGCCAGTTTCTTACGCCTTTTTCTCACCACACCTTAGAGACAAATTTTCCCTGAGGTTTCTTATTTTTTTTTTTTTTAGATGCTCAGTTGTCTCACTGGGTCACTTGCACCACATGTGGCAAACTCTGGTTGAGTTGGTCACCAGCAGGCAGGTTCCATCTTCCATTCTCTGGACTGCCCTGCTTCCCACAGCTCTGGGAGAGCTGGCTTGTCCCTGTGCAGACACTGTGCACCCCGTGCCATGCAGCCAGATGTCACAGAGCATTATCCCAGCAAAATCACCTGTCCAGCTCAAGCAAAAGTGGTGGAGTGGGTGGTGGGAACCTGTGACCCGTCAGGTGATCAAAGCAAACCAGCCTTCCATGGGATTAGAAACTAAGTGCCCGCTAACAACCATGTGAAAATTCCATGGGTGATTAGGCTTCTTGTCACCACAGTTTTGTAACAGGATTTGGGAAACTTGAGTGGCTGTATTTAAAAAAAACAAACAAAAACAAACAAAAAAACAAAAAAACCCCGAAAAACCAAACTTGCTCAGAGATACATGTAAAAATTTAAATATACTTTATTTCTGCTACTACAATGGCTGAAACTTCGGCTTGTTTTTCTTGAGGTCTGGACCCAGATCTGCTGGCTGTACCTGTGCAGTGTAAGACTGGTAGCTGTGATTGCCCTTCACTTTCACACACCATCTGTTTGTTACACAGAATCTGAGATCTGTAGATCTGACATTTAGCTTGCATTTGTTAGCATGAAACCTGGGATTCCACCAGTTTTCTAACTTTGGAGTTCGTATTTTTCAGTATTGTTTCTATGCTTCATAACCTTAAGTAGTGTTATATGCATGGTTTTGTGTTTCCTTATTATTGTCTGAGTGACCTATTTTATTCTGGAGAGACAAAAAAACTAGAAGTTTATTTAATGTTAAGCTTAATTATTTTCTTTAACAAAGGGAAAAAGCCCCAGAAGAACACAGAAAGGATTTAAATTTGTAAGGAACAGCCTATTTCCACTGCCTGTTATCCTGCATATTCCACAGAAAAGGACCTTATAAAGTGAATTAATATGGGCCAAGATTTGTTTTGTCTTTAATGACTACTTAAAAGCAGCAGCTTTCAAAATACTTTTTTCAGCTGTGAATTCAGCAGGGATCACGGAGGTGCTTTGGAGTAGTTCTGGCATTTACACAGAGGTTCAATGCCAGGGCCTGCCAGATGAGCTTCTTGAGTCAGGATGGGTAGGAGGTGCTGCTCCTGCCCTTCAGTGGAACAGCCCAGCCAGGCAGCAGTGCTGCCTTGTTCAGCAGCACAAGGAGAACAGGGGCACTGCAGTGGGAACCCCTGTAGGCACAGGCACTGCTGCTGCCCAGCAGAATTAAGGCATCAGGGAACTGGGCTTGCTCCCTTGCAGCAGAGTGCCTTCCCTCCAACTGTAGCTGGTGGTCACTTCTGTGGGATTTCATTCCCTGTCTGCCTGTCCAGAGCAGCAAACCCCCATCAGGTTGAGGAGGGGTGCACGAGTCTGTGTGTTGAATGCAAGGCATTTCTTATGGACACTCAACAAGGCCTTCCCTCTGGCCCCAGCGCTTGTGTACAAGACACACTGTCCAAAATGCATCCCAAGTGACTCCTCTCTCACTTTTATGCCCTATGATGGCAGCATGGCTGCTTTGCATCCAGTTTTGCATTAGCACGTTCAGCGTATCAGAAACTGCCCTCCAGTTTACCAGTGACATTCCTGTGTGCTAAATAACTTGGTTTGTTTCTAAAGACATGCAAGAGCCTGCTAGAAAATGCTACTGCTTCCTGTCTTGGATCAGCACTTCTTACAAAGCATGAAAGATAGAAGTTCATGATAGTTAATAACCTCAAAGCTTAATTTACTTTCTCGTATCATTCAAAGAGTGCAGCATTTTTTACTATCACTGTAAGCTTAAAATAAACCCCAATTATTCCACATACACTCCTGCTCAGCACTGATGTATCAGGTGAATTGATTATCTGTGGCTGAAAACCAAAACTGATGTGACGTGGACAGGTAACACTTTGCTGAGCCATGGGACAGACTGCAAAGCAAGCTGGACAAGCCTAACCCGTGGTACGTGGGAACTTGACAGAGGCAGCCACAGGGTGACCATCACTGTGGCCTTACCCCAAGAGGGGGCAAGGCCAATGTTTAGGAGGGCTTCTTTGAGTTAAAGACTTAAGTCAGTGAAGTTGAAGACACTCAAGACAACAATCAACTTCCCTGAACAATCCAGAAATTGCTACTTACTCTTGAGCTCCCTCCAACCCTTCACAAGATAAGAAATCCAAAAACCAGAATTTAATTTCAGCAATGTCCACATATGTTAATTTTTCCTCATGCTTTTGCTGATAACATCAAGCTGTTCGGTTCTTCCAGAAAGGTGAACAGATTCATCTGACATGCTTTGAGTTGAGATCAGGATCGCAAACATTGCATTGACTTGCTTAGAATTCTATGAAAACAAGTGAATATTCAGTCTGTGTTATCCAGAAATCTCTCTCAACATGTGGTTTAATTTTGAAATGAAGTGGTACTACCCCATCAATTTAACATCCACTTAAATAGATTTAATGTTTAATGTGGCAAGTTTTCCAAAACCTTGCTGATTTATTGCTTTCACTACAATTTCAATGGATGTAAATAACTAAACTCGGACACAGTATCCTCAACATTTTTTAATGAAGTGCTCAAGAACAGGTTAAGCACTGTAATAAAATTTCACCCTTTTTTTAAGCCAGCACTGAGTGGCCTCTTCTTTCCTCTGTGAATACTGGCACTAATTACATATAAACACAGCAATGGTGTAAAAATGGACATTTATTACAACTAAACCAATGTGACAGACAGAGGTCAAACAGTTTGTCACAATCACAACGAAGCTTAATCTAGCCAAGCACATACAAGTGACAGTGTAAAACTTTAAAAACATGTTTAATACATATAAAATTGCTTCTGGTTTGACTTAAATCCATTTTACCACTTCAATCTCACACACGGGGTCCTTCTGCTACCCTTCTGCCCTCATCTATCCCTGCCCACTGTGCGCTGGGGAAATGCCCTGGGACAAAAAGTCTCCAGTCATTTGGAATCTGTGTGTATATCCTGGAATGGGCATCTGTGGACAAGTTCTAATGTTTTGAGTTCATAGACACCACCCTGATACTGCTACAGGAGTGGCACACACAGCCCAGCCCTGGCTGGCTGCCCTACTGCCTCAAGTATTGATGTTGGGGTCTGGATCAGGGGCCTTAGAAGTGGCAACGCCACACTTTTCCTGTGGCTGGGTACTACTGAGCCCACTCTCCAGCTGGCCACGGAAGTGCTGCTAGCAGCAGCACTGCCGAGCTAAGCTTTGTGAACACATGGCACTACTCAGGTGAACAAACCAAAATTCCTAGGGAAAGGTGTCTGGGTGGGGAGGGAGAGGACAACCCCCCTCTATGGGGACAGGCAACAGAACTCAGCTACTTCCCAGGTGTAGACTCCCACTGTTGCCTCAAAACCACACATGGATCAATTTCCACAAGTGAAACAGGCTCAGTTCATAATTACCGAGAGTCTTCTCAAAGTGTCAAAATATTACTGGATAGCAGTTTACATGATGTGTAGTGAATATACTATACAAATCTAATGTTTAAGAGCTCTCACTGCAAATTAGTTGGTTCAACTGTACATCAAGCAGGAGTATTGTACGGGATGTGTCACATGCTCAACATGTTAAGAAAAGCAGTTAAATGACTTTGACACTTGGTGTGTCCTAAAGGTACCTATACACCCAATAAAGCATGACCGTAGAACACCAATAAATACAAATTAATTGCCAGACTTCAAAAGAAAATAATAAGAGGTCCCTTCTGTAAAGCTTCTTTCCCATCTTTTAAAGTATTCAGTTTTCATTATGCATCTCTATTCAGTTAGAAAGCTGTCCTCCTTTCTTGTGTTCATGGTCAAAGCAAGCTAATATCAGACCAAAAAACAGTTCCCTTATTCAGTCTGGGCTGGTTTCCTTTTCTCCCACATGCATTCCCTTTGGAGTATAGTAACTTGCACAGTGTTGCTTAAGGTAGTTACACTAAAATACACCTTCATGTCTAGTGAGTTGATCATTTTTTTTTTAAAAAAGCAGTTATCACCTTAACACTTTTTTACCAGTTTGATATGCAGATCCTGGCAGGATTCTTTGGTATAATGACAAATTCAGTAGTAAACAGGTATCTCCAATCTTTATGCAACAACTGAAATAAGCAGAATAATCACAAGTGGTGACTAAAATGTAGATGAACAAATTCTTTGGTTGCATAAACACAATTTCTCTACGCCATAACATTTCATATTTGGAGTTGTCTGTGTAGTTTCTTTTCATTTAGGTAGGCTATGCTTATGTCAAAATAATACATTTATTTCCTGAAGTCAAGTTTGCTTATAAAAAACAGTACTTATCGAAGTCAAATGCAATTTTCCTATAAATGTAGTGAAAGGAAATACTGAGTCAATTTAATCCCCTTTCATTTATAAATTTTGAACTTAGGTTTCTTCTTCCCTTTTCAAAAAAAACCCAAAACAAAACAAAAAACAAACTATTTTTCTTGTCGGCCTGAATGAAGCAGCTTAGCAAAACAGTAATACTGACAAACAGCATCTTACACCATTAGCTAAACATTACAATGAAGGCAGTGAACATTTACAGTATGAAACACTGAGATGGCATCAGCTGAAGAGAAGATTTATGTCAATCCAATTTCTTCAAGTACACTACGTGGGGTCTCTGCTTCCTACGGAGGGAAAATTTGAGAAAGTAGTAAATGAACACTTTCTACTGAGCGGCGCCGTACATGAGTTAGTATGGAAGATGCCGAATTAAAAAAGCAAGCTGAAAAGACATGAAAACATGGCAGCACTGCAGTTTGCAAACATGGGATTAGCTGCACTTTTCACAGAGCTGTTAATTAGATTGCCATGGTTCACAGGACTAGCTGGTAGATTTTATTGCCCTTAATAAAAATAAAACAATTCAGATGTACTAGCAAGAAACAAATCACAACTAAGCAACAGGAACTGGGGAGGGATGGGGAAGGATCTTGTAATGGAGTCAGTGAATTTTGTGGTGAATTGTTTCAAGGGCCTCAAAAATCTGTTCAGGAATTACAAATAAATGGGTGAATTAAACCACTGATGCAACTAAGATACAGTATCCCTTGAGATTTTTATAAAAGAGTTTTGGTTTGTTTTTTTTATACAGTCATCCCATGCTTAATTCAAAACCAGGTCAAGGTACCTTAAGTATGCCTGGTGTCAAATTGATCCCTTTCAAAGAGGGAGGAGTTTTTAGGACAGGAATTTTATTATTCCACACCAGGCATAAAGTCTTAGGATAATTCTAATCTTAGAAAGCTTTCTTTAGATTCAGAGAAAGTTGTTTAATACCAAATTCCAAAGAATTATCATCAGTTTTATATTCATTACTTCCATAACATCTCAAAAGAAATGGTTTAAACTAGAAACATTAGGCTGAGTTTTTCCATAACTATTAACAATGCCATCATAAATAAAAGGGGATACTGTGTCTGTATTAAAACAAAAGCTTTAATATCAAGATTATAAATAAACTTACTTTAGCATCCTAAAACAAGACATGTCATGCAGCAGAAAAAAAGGCAGATAACAGTTAAGGCAGCCAACAACTTATTTTTCAACTGCTTTGCAAATATTTATTAGAAAAATAATGTCAGTAAAACACAAAATTAAACACCTCAAACCTTGCAAACAACATCAGAACATTGTCTCTATCAACCTTGATTTTACTATCATCATTCTGCTCATGTATGAGGTGATTCAGCAGTGAAGGAACAAGCTATGATACTTTAAGGCAACTTCATTTAAAAATCAGTCAGAGCTTGGAACAGGCCATCTTATCAGCATTTTGAGATGGCTTCTAAAATCCAGCAGCAAATAAAAAAATCACAATAAAAAGGCCAGTTTAATCTGAAAACAAGATACTTCGTGTATTAACATAGTGCCGGCTTGGTTTTTTTCCTCTCATTGATGCAATATTTAAATATTCTTAGAACTGCAATGACTTTGGAAAAGCCAGACAGGATGGCAGAATTAAAGATTTACATGTGTATTATAACAAATCCCTAAAAGGAGGCTGAAGAAATGGCCATGTAGCATTTTTAATAAAACATTTTGTATTATATTCCCAAATTACTTTGTTGCATTCATTTTAGAAGACACACACCTCCCCTATCCACCAAGGTAAAGCATTTTACTCAAGAAATCCTGTATGTTAACTGTCATCAGAATTCAAGAACATTCTACAAGAATACAACTCCTCAAGCATTTCAGGGTCTTCAGAATATTTGAAATAAATTCACTTTTCATTTTTAAATTGGTTAGACAGCAGTGGGCACTTAAGAGTTGCTCAGGATTGCAACAGAATATTTACAAAATTATCTGAAAACAAAGTTCTTTATAGCTATGAAGAAACACAGAGCAGTGGTGCTGTTTTCAGAGAAGTTCAGTATTATTGTTTTCACTGCCAATTCAAAGTTTGAGACGATTTGCAGCAGGCATATACTTAAACACTAAATTTCTTCTAGTAAATCAAGGTCACTAGCTAACCATTAAAAGCAACCTATTTCAAGGACATTAGCTACTTTCCCACAGATACATTACCCATATAACTCAGACATATATTTTTTTTATTACTAAAGCAGTAACCTTGAGACACATCTGCCTTACGTACTCATCAACAATATAATCTCAAGGAACACCTAAAGGCTAATGTCTTTTGCTAGAGGAATAACTTCATTAATTATTAATTTTAATAAATCAATATAATTAATTATATTATGTTTTGTTCACATTATTTGCTTTACTAAGTGTCAAACATTTTATCCAATTCTTATGTAAAACATTCTGCAGTGTTACATACTACCTGCAGCTCAGAATCACCCAAGGCAAACAAAACAAATTTGAAATATCAGAACACAGATGAGGAAAAAAAGTCATTCACATGAGACAAAAGTGCATGCAATACTTTATTTCAAACATGCCAGAAAAGCTAATTCATTACCTAGTCATTTAGAAGCAAGCAGCTGTATACAGATAACAAGAAAAACAGCATCTCATTACAGCTCAATGCACAGCATTTTAAGCCAACAGGCATGAAATAATGCAGACTAAAGCAGCATTACCCAGACATCAAAACACATTGTTAATGGCTTACAGAAAAAAAGGCAAACTTGGAAATGGAAAACCACTCCTATGATCTTGTTTTCTAAGATTTCAGAATGCTGCAAATCCAATCCAAATCTTTTGTCTAATCTCCTAAATCTCCCATTTCTATGTCAGTTTAACATTTGGAAGGTAGTGCATTACCACATATAGTACACGGAACTAACTCGTTTGTGGTTTGTTTCAGTAATTGCCTCCTTGATAATTCATGGAAACAATTTTCAGAATCAGCACTGGTTTTAGGTTACCAACAGGATGCATTACACGCCCTCTCACTCTGCCCACTTTTCAACTGAAAGCTCTTCTATTCACCCTCGTGGCAATTCTCCAATATACAAGGCAGCCTGCATTTAGAACTGGAAATGCCAATTTAAGAAGGCATATTGCAAGCATACTGTTAATGATCTTAGATCTTTCCAACCCTAACCATTAATGGTAGGACTCAGTAAGTTTAGAGGTCTTTTCCAACCTTAATGATTCTGTGATTCCATTATTCATTTGTAAAGCAATGACATTGTTCTCAGTGGCAGTAACTGTTAAATTACTCATAAGAGCATTCTGCACCCTTAAATACAGGTGTTTTAATTTCAGATTTACCCATCATTCTCTTTGACCTAATCAATTCTGACTCCCTCCTTTTTGTCACGTCAGTCACACCACTGTGTCAGTCTTCAGAAAGGACAGTGTTACTTGCACCTTTAATTAAGTGCATGGTCTACACAGAATTTCATTCAGCATCACTTAATACTTGTGTGTACACACATTACACATGATACTTCTTCACTACTTTCTCTGTAAGTCAACTTCAGCTACAGACTTTAAGCGTATGTTTAAATACCACCACAACCTATTGAAAGGATAAGTGTGGGCTGAGTAACATTACAGAATAGGCGTTGCAGTATATAGATGTTTAGCTCAGAAAATGCTACAGAACTTTTAAGCATAAGACTTCAAGGTTACACACAATAAAAAAGTTAAACCATATGCCAACAAACACAAGTTTTGTTGAAAGGAGACATGTGAAGACACAACACTGTAAAACAGAGGGGGAAGAGGAAAGTACAACAGCAAGGAATGGTTGTGGCATTCTATTAGATTCAGGATGACTGGATTCAGCAAGCTGATGATAATGTTCTGTCATGAGTAAGTCACAGGTCTATCTCCTCTGAAATTCTGCATGCATGATGAATGAAGCCATTTAGTACACTGGCACATTAAAGTATTCATGGCGTGGCTACAAAAGAAATGTACATATTCTTATACATAATAGAAAGGTGGACAGACATGAAAGAAAACAAATATTATCTCACTATTGTATCTCTGACATTAAAAGGATATTTGATACTGCAATGCAATATGGTTTTTTGACTACTCTAGATTTCCAGGGGGTGAAGGTAGTGGAGAGAATCATCATTTTACCCCTCCATACTTGCATGCTGTGTCCAACAACAGACATAACTTCCCATCATAAATACTTTATTACATAAAAAGCTCAGAGTTTCTTCTTAGCCAAAAGAAGTTTGAAGCTCCAGAGATGGACCACCCTACCTATTACTTGTCTCTGCATCAGGCATCAACAGTTGGCTTCTGTCAGAGACAGGCACTGGGCTAAGCAGCATCTAAAATCACCCACCACATCTGCTCTAATAAAATACATATTTAGAGGTACCAGGCCTCCAGAACGCAGCTGTGAGTCCACTGTGCCAGAGTAGTACAGTGGTGGCATTACTGGTGACAAAAATTACATTTTGTAGAAAGAGGGTCTGTTTAGAAAAATGAGGCCTCTGATACACCTCTCAAAGCAGGCAAAGTTTTCTTTGCTTTTTGGATTATGCTGCTGAACCCAATACATTCTTGTATGATTGGCATGAACATTAGTATTCAATTTGCAGCAAGATGAGCTAGAAAGAAAGGGGCATTCAATTTTAATAATGGAGTAACAGCAACTTAGGAGCATCAGGCCCATATATGCCAATTCAAACTTTTTCTGGGGTGAAAACATATGAAGCTTAACTCTCTGCATGTCAGATCACTTTGATCCTGTACCAATTACAATCTTCAATCTATTTTAGTATCCTAATTCCAAGGATGACAGAAATTTTAAAACATAACTGAGGGAGTTCCCATGGACTTCTACAACTGTCTCCTCTGTGCCATCTCAGTTTATTCACATATCCAAGCTTACATGTTTTAAATTCTATTCTCAAATTACAAAAAAAAGCATAACAAAAAATATTGTAGAAGCTATACAGTTTTTATATTGTTTTTCAGTGTCAGTAATTTGAAGATCATGTCACAGTAGTTTGAATTATTCTGACCAAGCTAACTACAAATCCAGTAGTTCAGAAAATAATAGCACCTATATAACTCTGTGACAGTTATAAATCAATTACATGATGCATGCTACTATAATTTTTAGATTCAAAACAATCTGGAATAAAGAATTACAAATGTGAATTTCAACAATTAACATCTCTCACGTGGCATAAGTAAAAAGCATCAGTCTACATTAAAAGCAAAATGCTGAGGCATATTCCTAACTGGGGAAGGCATTGCATGATAGTAGTGTACGTTATTAGGGAGTAGAAGTTTTGACTAAAAAGAAGAAAGTACTAACTTTAGAATTCCTGGAGCCTCCACAGACAAATATTCTCAGAAAGGTCCCTAGGGAAAACTTCTGTTTACTTACACTGGTGACTGTTCATGAAGATAACTGAAGAACAGACATACTGTAATAATCTAAAATGCCCAAATTTTATCTGGGAAATATATGCTTACACATGATTCCCCTCTTCCTTGAAAAAAACTTGTGTGTTCAGTGTTCACCACTGAAAACGTGAAGCCATCAAAGTTGGTGTCTTCACTGAAATGCCTGTCAAATCTCCTAACAGATTTCTCCTTAATTTTAAATTAGCTCTCTGGACAGAAAAAGAATGAGAGCAGCTCATTTTCTGCCATTCCTATGAAGCTGATTGCAACCCACTGTTGTATTCAAGGATTATGTGTGTACACATTCTTAAGCACTCTCTTCATCCTGGAAACACTGACCATCCATGTCCCCTTTTACATAACTGCATACAACAAATAAGGACATGGAAAAGCTCCTTTCATGTACTTTCCCAACTTGCACAGTCCCACACAGTCCTGGGGTATTCCCCACCCCATTTGTATTTGCAATGGTTTATACCTCGAGGAATTTGCTGTCTTTGATGTTAAAATCATGGTACTCAAAATTAGATGATTGACTCACATTACTGTTGTGGGATTAGTGCCTCATCTTCACAGAAATGTATGGTTTACCGATAAAGCAAGATAGGTTGTCAGATAACAATAGGGAGAAAGTGGTTATTTCACTCCCGGTGGCTTTTTTAGTTTACAGAACATGTAACCACCACCTGCAACTAGACTAGCAATGAACTGACCTTGTGGAGGTGAAACTAAAGGATTAAATGGAAGACAACAGTAATGGAGATACAAAGTGATAACACAGCAATAATAAGAAGGAAAACTGGTGTTCCAGTAAGGCCTCTGTACCCCACCAAGGACATCCAGGACTGTCCCACACAGAGGGCCTGGCACTGTGGGCAGCCTGACAATCAACTGAAAGGAAAATGAAGTCTTGACCGATTGTTTGCCATCACAGAACCACAGCATCTCACAAGTTTGAGCTATGAATGACTTTTTCTTTGTTCCCCATTACACAGTTCTCCAGAGCAGTTGGCCTGTTGGTCTGAATACCAGAAAAGACAATATGGGGAAAGGGACAGTCCTCAAATTCCACGATCACTATCTGCACTACCTGGCTTTCCTTTGGTGGGAACGTGCAGAGCTCAAGCACGTGCTTTTCACAGGCTCAGATGTTGTCTAAGATAACAGTCTAGATCTAGAATCTAAGGGAAGAGGCAATGGCATCCTTACAGTATAATATAAGGGCAAACTACCATGAAATACCACCTCTGAAAAATCATCACCTAAAACTTTCGATGTAAACCATTTATCTGACTTTAACGCACAGGTCTTAGATCCTAGTACTGCCAGAAAAGTAACATCTCTACAACACAAGTTGCACATTGTGAAATTGCAATATTTTAAAGTTACTAGAATTAAACTTTTTCAAAATGACATCTTTGTTTACAACTTGCTTTAAGAAGCTAATAATAGTCTCTGAAACTGTCAGTCTGAGTCATTGGAGATTTTTTTAAATTAGAAAAACAGTAGAGTTAATCTGAGTAAACAGAACAAATAGCCAGTCCAATCCAACTGACATTTTCTCAGCCAACTCCATCGTAACCCAAACTAATTAAAAATCAGAACCAAAATAAAATTAGAAGGGACTTAATGTAATCTAATCCCCCAAACAGTACACCGGTAACTTTCCTGAGAGACATTTCATCTATTAGAGGCATCCAGTGATGTCTTTTTATTGTGCCCCAGGCAATCTACTTAAATGCTACATTATCATCTCCACCGAAAAATTTGCCTAACATCTACCTTGAATTATTTTCTTGCTGCAATTTAAGGTATTTTACGTCTGCAGTAGACAAGAAAACTGTGTTATTTCCTCAGGCAAGAGAGAGAAAAAAATATTTATGTCTATGCCAAACTATCTCAAGTTCAGTGTGTTGCAGGGCAGTCATTTTACTGTTGACATCTCATGGCAGTGACAGACTTCATCAATACTTGGCACGACTTCTTTTTCAGGGATGGTTTGTTTAGGTTATTATTTTAACTTCTTTCCCATGAAAACCAGAACAAAGCCTGTGAAGGCAAACCATGTTAAACTGCACACAAAAAAATACAACTGCCACCTTTTGATAAAAACTTGGCTTTTTTCCTCACTCAGCATCTAACAAAAACCCTAGCTTGAACAAGACGTGGCTTCATTGAGAGTATGGAAGTTTGGGAAGAATTCTACAGAAGCAGGCTATGGGGAAATCAAGAGCAGAGGGTTTCTGTTTAGAAACATGAAGTTTTTGCAGTAGGAAGAGAGTCACATTTAACAAGCACTTCCTTGGCAATGCTTCAAAAGCATTTACTTTTACACTCTATTTCTGAACTGTTATTAGGAAATGTTTCTAATGAACGGCTGCTTAAGGAAATTGCTGCTCTTCACTTGCCTTTTCAGGGATTTCAAAACAGGAGAGTAACTGTTTCCCAATCTTTGTTTAGCTAACTGTTCAGAAACTTCTATTAGATAGATGGGTTTGGGCTGGAAGGGATCATTTACTTCCAAACCCTTGTGCCACGGGCAGAGACACCTTCCAAAAGACCAGATTGATCAGGGCCCATCTAGCCCAGCCTTAATATTTCCCACCAGAGCATTTTTATTACAAATTTCTATTTGGACTTTCAAAGAAGAGAAATGTTTTTTCAGAGAACCTAGAAAAACTTAAAGGTCTTGAACATCTTCAAAGAAAAGTATTAACTATACTTAATCTTACAAAAAAAAAAAAAACTCTGACAAAACAAGAAAATATAAGCAAATATATAAAAAGATTGCGTCGTCAATGCCAACTCCTAGTCAAGATCTTGTCTGCAGCTTGCTATACAGAGGAAACAAAAACATTTTCAAGATAAATACAAACCAGTCAACAGAATTCTCAACTACAGTATGAAACAGCAAGCTGTCCTGCAAATGCTATTCAGCAAAGCAGCAGAGAATATGCATGGACTTCGGCTCTAAAACATCGCTTCAACAGAGCAGAGCAGAAGGGTGTGACAGCAGTGGCTGCCTGCCTCTCTCCCAAAAGCAGTACAAAGATCAGTAGAAGCTTTGTGTATTATAACCGGATAATAGTAGGTGCTTCCTGCCTCTTAGCTGCTGCTCTGATCTGCCAGCTCAGAGGTGATAATCGCTCTGGAAGGCTCTGCTTCACATGTGCCAATCAGTTGCTATGCAGCGAGCCAGGAACAATCCAGAGCACAGCCTTTAGCAGTAAGGATGGTTCTGAGACTCCATCAGGGGCTCCCCTCCTTGCCACCACAAAAACACAAATGCTTTAAGCACATATTACAGCTGAATGTTTTGTATTGTGAAGTTAGAGCCAAAATTATTAAAAATCAATGAGGTCTCCATCAGATAATCCCACAGTGTCTGAATGTTTGGCAAACTGCCAAACTATGCAGGTAAGGATTCAACAATGTTTTCTTCCAGCACTGCAGATACAGGTTCGCATTGCTTATTCTCCTTTGCCTAAGGAAGCTTTTCTTAAACTGCAGGGTTGTTATCTTTGAAGGGCTGACCAGAATATACTGCTGCAACAAGCCATGTCACGTCCAATACTGTTCAGCTTCCATGGCAATGGCATTTAAGCATTCCCCTTCTTTCCTGGTCCTGCAGCACTTTGCGTGCTTAAAATTGTTTGGACAAATGTTTGCAAGCAGAAGTTGTAAACACAGAAAAGCTACTGACTAGAAGTTTTTAAAAATGAGAAATTTGCATTTGATCCATTTAAATGGATCTGAAATCCAGTTCTAGAATGGTTGTATAAAAAGTTTTTCTGGCACAAAGGAGAGAGAAAAAGGACAGGTGAAAACTCCGAAAGTCAATACTGCTGCTGAAGCTCTTTGCTACATTCCTATGACTCAGGCCAACAGCAGGGGTGCAGCACATGACAAGTAAATTAGCCCCTACCTATGCAAGCTGACTTGGGGCTCACAGCAGACAGTGAGTCAGGACAAGATGTGTAGAACACTGGCTTTTTAAAGCACTTAGATGCTGTGATTTTTTAAAAAATAGGATATAATTCAAGCTGTGCTATCAACTCCAGCGAAAGTCCTGGCTTGCCAAATGCAGCTGCTTTTTACTTCCCTTTTCAATGCCGCTGCTTTCTTCCTCCTGGCACTTCCCTCCTGCATGAGTTCAAGTTTTGGCTAACAAGCTAGGAGCCCCAGAACCCCAGGGTAGGTAGATCAACACAAAGGCAGCAGTAGGAATGGATCTGGCTTTTTCAACAAGATCTGTCAGCATGAGTTTGGGTGATGAGCAAACTGTGTCCTGACTCAAGACTATGACTTTACCACTGTAAAATGCTCTCAGTAGAAAGCAGAATTTCCACACAGAATAATGTGAATGCATATCAAGATTTCACCTGGTTTTTCAGTATTATGCAAGCCTTACCATAAATTTCACCACATTCTCTATGGAACTAACTACTTCTGAATATGTGGCTCATTAGAGTTGCCACATGAAAAACTTAGTACTCAACACTCTAGTTTACAAGAAAATCTCTCTAAAACAGACAACAATAAAACCAAGTTCTACTCATTCTGGGCTTGGTTATGCCTCAAAGAGTAACAAGGATTAATGTAATTTAAAGTTGTATAACCAATTAATTAAACATCAGGTTAATCCAGACACCAAAGCTATGAATCAAACTCCTCCCCTTGCCCGAAGGCAACCTCCTTAACCTCAGGAGAACTCTCTTTAACCCAGATGATCTTCATTCCTATTTACAAGCTGCAGCTCCTTACTGCAGGCAAACTATTCCCCATCTCTTATAATGTGCAACCAACTATCTGTCTCTCTCCAGTCAGAGCAGCAGATGCCATTTCTATTTCTCCATATTCTGAGGAACTGTGACAACCTTGTAAATTAGGATCTGAACACAGCAACTAATCCTTCACTCCTTCCAGGGAATGGTACAGGCCAAGAAGTAGCATTCCATGGGCATCAGACAATGCCACTGTGTTTAATTTAATGGGGACAAAGCACATTTCTTAACTAAAACTGCGCCCATACACAGAATTCACCTAGGGACATACTGTAGGCAAGTAAACTGGAATCACACAATTTTCTAAGCCTGAGCTTGTATGTGCAAGAATTGGTCTTTTTAGCCATCTGAGAGACAAACAAACAAAAAAGATTAGGACTCCTAAGCTCTTTTCACAGCACAGGTGCTGAACAACATAGGTAGCTTTTTAAAGTTCTAATGGCAAGGAAAGTTTTACAGGCACAGTTTCAATTCTAACTTCAACATGAGAATCACTCTTCGTACGTGAACTTGTTATCATGAATAGCACAGAAAAAGCAATAAAACTGGGGGGAAAGTGTGGAAAATATGAAGCTTGAGCACTTAGGTTTTTCTTATAGCTCTTTCAGAACATGTCCAAGCTCAAAGAAATTGTTTTCAACAAATGACTTGTTGGCTGCCCTAATTCTTCACGTCTAATATGCAAGCAGATTATTGGCTGCTCCCCTCTTCCCAACACAGATCAATGGCTCTATCATATACTAGGAAACTCTAAAATGGTAAAAACACCCATAGAGCAACTGTGAATTTGGTTTCGAACATGTTACAAATACATTTGTCTACTTATAATAATTTTCTTTTACCTGGAAACTAAATCCTGATATTTATAAAGCAGCATATGAAATTAGATCTATTACCACAGTTCCACATTACAAAAGCCAATTTGTTTACTGAACTACTTGTTTATCATTATATCAAGTAAGCAGCAGACTAATTATGTTTCTCCAGCAAATCATTTTCATGTGTGTTTTAAACTTGCTTTATGCAAATTAAAATCTTACCTTTATTAGTAGGACTGCCACAACGTATTCCACTTATGCTTTGGACAGAAATATGTTGCAATGCACTATATATGCAAATAAGCTTTGTTCTGTCATGCAGCATCCGGCATTTTGATACACAGTCAATTGCAGCAGCACCCAATCTTTTTAGGGCCCATTTTCTTTGCATAGCAGATGTAAACAGCTCATTTTCCAATAAATACATGTTTATATGGGCTGATTGTAAGTAAACAAAGCCAAACATCTGTTTAGTTATTAGCTTTGGTATCCATTTCTCTAACTTGCATTATCCCATTTAATTATCAACACCAAAGAAAGCCAGTAGAAGTCAGAGATTTCAAGTTGATGCAGTTAGTACATAAAAGGAAAATAAAAGGAAACACTCAAAGCACTCTTCAAAGACCATCATGCAAGTGTTGCAGAAAGTTAAGCCCATCACCCATTTCCTGTTTATCCTTGCAAGGACTTAATTACACGTGCAGCACTCTTTGCATAGCACCCATTTAATCCATGCCACCAAAATGGTAAACTTGGTAGTTACCAATCATTTAGAAGGGGTCAAAAGGGCTAATGCCTTAGATTGCTCTTAATCATAAGATATCCTCAGACAAACCTCCCCAGTCTTCATTCTGGCTCTACAAACAAAATCAAGCAGCAGTGAAAATGTAATATCAACTACTAAATTAAAAAAAAAAAGCAAATAAAAACCCAACATCCACCCAATCATGTACAACTTATTTGCATTTAAAATAAGACTTTAAAATATTCTCAACTATATGCAAAAGTAAATTCAGTTATTTCACTTAAATCCGTTTCAACTATTGTTATTCTTTAGGTTAATATGATTTTAATAGGTTTTCCTAAAAGTCCACTGTTAAGAAAGCAAACAGAAATACATCGAAAGAAAACATCTGTTCAAAGACTTCAAGCAGATGCATTAAAAAACTCTAAAGTTTATTTTTCATTTCTTAACCAGGTAAAGGATACTGGTACCGTAAAAGAATAAGTTGTAGAGAGTTCTTAAGAAAACTTCAGTTGTGCATGAAGGAGTATTAATTCAAAGATTTTTTTTTTCCAGAAGACTTAAAAGCAGTTGTTCGTTATTGGAGCAGATTGAGAGCATAATAGAATAGGATACCAGATTTACATATATTTCATACAGTGATTAACTGTCACACAGTTTTATTACTAACATTAATATTAAAATAAGATTTGTTTCATGAAGAAAAATAAGTTTCATTCAACCTATCATCCTTGAAGTAACTTAAACAATTAAATTCAAAATTCATATTTATTAAGTCACCATTGTTACTTGCTGAGTAGTCACTTTCATGTTGTATTGCTTAGTGCAAAAGTTTCAAATTTTCACTTTACTCGATCCATCTCTTAAATAAACTTAGAATTCTCAGAGAGTTGTGAACAATAGGTCTTCTCAGACCCTTTTTTTTGCCTTTCAATATCAATTTTTCAGCCTTTATAAAATTTAATATACACACTTTTATTGTACCTTGATATTCATCACCAGAGTTAACACCGTTGCCAGAAAGCTTGGCAATAAAAAATACAGTTTGTCCCTTAAAAATAAATAAAAGCCCTAAAACACATACCAGCAACGTGCCCCAACATCTGTACAACTCACAGAGAAGACCACAAAGAAATGACAATCTAAAACAAAACAAAACAGGGTGCCTCCTGGGGACATTCGTATTCTTTTCTAATATTCTCTGGCACTCTAAGACCATCCCACAGGTAGTGAAAATTCAAGGAAAGGGTAGCAGCACTGCAACATGATGCATCATCTCAGACAACAGATTAAAAATGAAATTTTCTCCTCAATCTCAAGATCCAAATCTTAACACTGCTCTTTTCAACATTCTGCCACATCCAATGAACTTGCTCTATTAAAATGCAGATTAATGTGAGTGTTCAGAAAGAGCACCTGATTCTGAAGATAAGATACTCCTTACTATCAAGCAGCCTTATGCAATTGTTTATTGCATTTACTATGTTAATTGACAAGCAGCACTGAACTCCTGAAAACAGCTATGGCACATTCAGCAGTGCTAAAATTTTCATTGAATCACCCTGACATAGTGCTTCTATTGCTGAGGACAGGAGAATGTCTCTGAAAAAAAAAATCTATCAGTTCAATGTTCAGAATAAACACACCCTTACTAGAATTAAAATTTACAAAGAGCTCAGTGTATTGTTAATATACCCTCAACAGTTGTACAAGAATTGCTTATATCAATAAATGATTAAGTTCACAGTTTGCAAACTGATCAGTATTGGAATTCACAGTATCAGAGGGTACTGAATACTTATGAGAAAGTAAGGACTGCTTATGCTAATTTGTCTTATTTTTAATTGAAACTTTCTGATGTTTCAATTTGCAAAGCTTGATGAATGCATGTTTAGCACTTCTATCAAAGACTACTCCATCAACTTTGTTGAGTCTTAAGATCTTCTAATTTTGAAGTCTTTGATGCAATAAAATTAGTCACATCTTACATGCATACACACTTAAGACAAACAAAGAAACAACAACCAAAAACATTCAGACTGAGCATGGGAAGATGTCAAAGCAAGGTATGCTAAATTCCTGGATACTCAATGCCACTTTTTCAAGAAGATATTTAAATCTGGAAGTGTTAACCTCTTCTTCTACCATTACTACTTGGGAAAAAGAGATGCAGGTTCTACTACTCACTTTGTGAAATACTTCCTATTGCTTTAAACATGAGAGTATGGTTTGGTAAGTATTTCCAGGAAAGCCTACTCCACAGCACAATGAGGACAGTTCAAAATTATCTATTAAAAATACAGAACTATCAGGGATTACAGAGCTGTCTGCTACAATTAAATTCGGTCTTTAGAGGTTCATTTCTAAGAGCAGCATGCAGCACTCCAGATGGGGTAGGTCTCACTAGAGCAGGGTAGAAGGGCAGAATCCCCTCCCTTGACCTGCTGGGACACTGCTCCTGATGCAGCCCCGGCAGAACTGGCTTTCTGGGCTGCAAACAAACAGCCAGGTCACGTACAGCCTCTCATCCACCAGCACCCCCAAGTCCTTCTCAGCTGCTCTTGATCTGCTCACCCACCAGCCTGTACAGATACCAGGGATTCCCTTGAGCCAGGTGCAGCCTCTCATACTTTGATCTTGTGGAACTTTGTGAGACTCCTACAGGCCCACTTCTCCAGCTAGGTCCAAGTCCCTCCAGATAACATTCCATCCTTCATGTGTGTCAACTGCACCATCCAGCTTGGTGTCACCTTCAGATTTCCTGAGGATGTACTCAATCCCACTGTGTCATTAACCAAGACATTAAACAGCACTGGTCCCATTACTGACCCCTGAAGAACATCACTGAAATTCATCAGGACACTTAGCTATTGACCACTATCCTTTGGATGCAACTGTCCACCTATCAAATCCACCCCTCTTGAATTTAGAGAGAACAATGTTTTCTGGGAACTGTAACCAGACACATGGTATCTGTAGCCCTCCCCTGGCCCAGTGATGTAGTTGCTCCATTATAGAAGGCCAACCCATAGAAAGGGTTGGCAGAATTTACCCTTGGTGGAGCAGTGCTGGTTGTCCCAAATCACTCCATCTTTCACATACCCTAATACAGCTCCTAGGAGGATCTGTTCCATGATCTTTCCAGATATAGACAGTAGTCAGGATGATAGGTTGGTAGTTTCCAGAGTCCTCCTTTCTACCCTTTTTAAAAATGGGTACAAAGCTTCCATCTTTCCAGTCACTTGGGACTGCATCTGACCGCCACGACTTTTTGATGACTTTATCATGGAGAATGGCAAACACTCTAACAGCACTATAAGCCCTTTCTTCTGTAAATGTGTCTCCAGAGACTGAGTTCTGAAACCCATCTCACAAAAGCATCAGCTACCAAAACACTACAATCTATTCTTCTGTGAGTTGGGAGGGATTCCAAAATCCCTAAATAATGAACTAACAACCTATCATTTCTCATTCACAGTAACTCTCATAGGTCCCTATATATATATTTATATATACTCTAAAATGTCATTGTAGATCATTATCTGTGCCTAAAATCAAGCAGATGCAAGTCTTAAAATTGCAGTGACCAACAGACCAACAAAGCTGTCCACCTGAAACTGAGATGGAAGTTATATGTGAAGAGCAGATGGCAGTCAAGGCAGTTGGAGTTCCATGACAATAATGATTATTCATTCTTGTTTCACATTCAGGGGAACACAGGTACAGCCAAGGCAAATAATGCCACTGCCAACTTGGGAAGATAGTCTACTTCAACAGTCCATATTTAAGAAAGAACATTAAGTGAAGACTGAAGTGACTGCGTTCATTGTGGTAAGTTTCTCAGGCAAGTGGCAATAAACAAGTGCTTACAAAGACTGTTTCCTAAACCAGACAAAATCACTTGTACTCCTAGCCACTGGAGGCTTAATTTTCTTTTGCCAGTGCTAGTAACAAAATGAAGGAGTTTTGGCATATCTCAAGAACAACCTAATACCTGCCTGCTATTATGCTTATCTTCAAACCTATGGTTTCCAATAAGTACATTTCATCTCCAAGAAGAAAATTATCATGGCATATGCAGGAAATTCACCAGAGTTTCATTTCCAAAGATGCTCATTCTAAAATCAAAAGCTTAAATCTATGCAGCAGCCCTAAGCATGTAAGGCAATTCAGTCAACATGAACACTACCAACACCCTTCTGAATAAAGGACAAGGCAAGGTTTTGAAATAGCAAAGAAAATAAGGTTAATTGATAGCTTATCTCCTGTTCTTCATGTGGAAGGATTCGTAAATACTGCCTGAGGCCAAACTGCAAGAGCCTAAAAAAAAACATTCACACAGCTCTTAGGCTTTTGATCATTACTGAAGTAGTGGCACAAACAAGCAAGTACAATTTGTGGACAGACTCGCTGGCCTTTTTATTTAGACAACTCTTAAATATATATATACTTAAGTATTTAGATGTTCTGCAATCAAATGCTAAAACACTACACAAAAATCCTACAAAAGAATAGTGGTGGACAAAATGGGGAGTATTTCCAAAATACTTTTCTAAAATTTACGCAGGATAATCAACAAAAACCATTTGCATTCATAGCCAATGGTTAGAAAATTTTTCCTTCTTCAAATGAAGATGAGCAAGTCCGTACAGATTTGCTTTCAAATATATACATGACTGCTCAATTTAAATATCAGAATTATTAACACCTTGATTTTATCAATTTGCACAGTTAATGACCACAAACATCCAAGTACCATACTGAATTACTCAAGCCATCAAATAAAACCACAGAAATTAGACTTCTGAGAAAATCAAATCCTCTCCCGTATAGAAAATCTGTCATTGGTAGTTTGATGCCTTAAAAAACTCACGTGTAACAAAATTATGGACAGGCTTATCTTTTAGCTGTTCCACACATCACACGTATATATTAAATTCATGCAACAACACACTGCATCTACCGATTTCTTTGAGTATAACTGAGTTCACACAAGCAAAAATCACCTTTTCAGCAGTGCATGCCTTTGTAATCACTAGTTAAGTATTACAATCTCTCTAGCAAACAAGATACAAAACAATCTGCGACATGTAACAGCATTCTTTTGAACAGAATTATTTCTACAATAGAGTGACAAGGAAGAATGCAAGCACTGGAGTTAATTACCTTTTACTACCCTTCATCTGGATACCACTGCCAGGATTGAGAACTGACTGTTGATAAGTTATCAGTTGGTAATAAATACGGTGGAGGGGGTAGGGAATGAATACTTGAACTAAATACATTCCTGAAGAACTAACAAGAATGTGAAGGTGAGAGGGATTTAACAAGTTAGTGTGTTTCAACTACACAAACTGCAACAGTTAGTAAAGGGACCTCACAGCAGCAAAAAAACTTTAAAAAAAACAACCTCTCAGACACAGAGGTACATCCTGGAAAACTTCCACAGAAAATACTAGTAAGCAAGGCTATTAAGAACTAATTCATTACTCAGCAATACGTGCCTTGGTGTATTTCCCCTTAACATTACACAAATAGTCACTTCATGTATCTGTAATCATATTCAATCATATTGCATATATGCAATATACAAATACAATATATACAAATATACAATTGCAATATATTGCATATTGCAATATCAATATACATATTTAATATGTATAATAAATCACATTCAATCATATTGCCTAAGCATTCCATACAGCTCTCCATCTTTAAGGTACTTCATAAACCAACACATATTGCATTATTAATTAATGTTGTGTATCTAATTAATAATATTGTGTATTCAACTATATGTATGTATGTGTGTGTATATGTACATTTACAGATATATTTGGCAACATGAATATTCAGGGCCAAATAAAAATCACTTTGCTGCACATAATTAAAATCTGACATGTTCAAAAACAAACACACAACAACCCTGCTAGAAATATGTTTTGCATTTGGAATCACACTGTTTCAGTCTGGTAGTGCTGAAGTATTCTGGGAAGCAGATATTAACTCCAAGTACCAAAAATTCTCCATATGTGAGAAACTGTTATTTTAACAACTCTCTTCATCAAACCCAGCATTTACACAGCACCAGCTGATACAAAACCAAACTTCTACAGAAAAGAGTCCAAATTTATTGGAAGCTCAATTTAAATATGAGCCCAGCTTTTTACAGGGTTTATAAACTAAAATGTAGATATAGGGAGTAGTTTTATACTTGATCAACAGTCAATGTAACTGAGAATGTAAAACAGAGAAGCCCAACATAGGACTCCAGTGGTACTGTGATAAGCTGCTACATTTCAAGTTAATCAGAATTATTTAATGAACACTGACAATTGAAAATTTAAAGATGGGGAAAGGAAGGGTGATCAGAGTAAAGCTACCAGGGCTAGGAAAAAGTCTCACATTTCAAAAGTGGTATTTCCCTTTGCATAAGATTTTTAACTTAAGTTATATTAATACATTAAATTATATTCTCTCTAAAACGAGAATGTTTGTTGCTTGGAAAGAAAAACAGCATTGAATTCCTAGAAATAGAACACATTTTTCTTTAGAACAGCCCCACAAAAATAGTGAAAATAAAGGTTTGAACAACAAGAAACAATATAGTTATTCTACTTTATGTACAATTAGCTGCATTTGCAGGAGACAAACTGGAATATATAACTAATCTGTTTTACCTGTTTTCATATAAAGAGCAAAATATTTTAAGAGAATAAACAGTCTATTTTTCTCCCCTCTTTGTAAACCGTAGAACAGGACTTCTGGTTAAGATAATTCCTACAAAGAGTAAAGGACTGAAATTGAATCAGAACACAAGTAGTAAATGTTTCCTTTCTAGAAAAATAGGGTAGCAAATCTGGGTGAAATGGCTGACCTTGCTCATGACAAGAACTTAAATGTACAGTGGATCTTTCTATACTCTGAAGGGGTTACAAACACAGCTACCAGGGTAAAGAACACCATGTGTTTTCCCCATCCTACTAACAGTATGTCCAACAAAAGACTACCAAGTGGAACACAAGGCTTGTAAGAGAATTAAGCAATTAATTCACAGGAGAAAATAGGGGGAAAACAAAGCAGCTTGGATCTATATAGAATCTAGGTAGTAAACCTCAGCCCACTTTAAAATATAAAGGTGAACCATCCCTGTTAAACCACATGTTCCACTGACTTGCAGACAAGACTGATGATTCCCCCAGCACACCAGAATTTTTGATTCCCATTTAGACATTCAAGGACGTTAATGGTGTACATTTCAGTAAGAAGGAAAACCAAACAAAATCAAATAAACTCAAAGTCACCAGCATAGGATGAACAAATATGGGGAAATAATATTAAGTTTTTCTATACCATTGAACCCGTCCACATGAAATTTTTTTTTAAAAGGTAGACATGCAATCCGTCATTCTTCAATGATAACAGTAAATAACAAAAGCATTCAAAGTGAAAAAAACAATGTTCTTATACTTAATTCTGTATATTTCTATGGCACTACTATTACTGCTTTGTCAGCTCAGAAATGTTCCACAATAAGCAGCCTACAGCAGAAAAGCAGATCTAAGAACTAATTAGAACTATACCTGAATTGAGTCTCAAAGAGAGTCTAGCTTCTGGATTTCAGCAATGAAACAGTAAAGAAGTGAACATGCATCAGGTATGACAAAAAAACTAATGGCTAATAGATAAAAAGAAGGAATGGAAGACACATGAGCAACACTAAGTTAAATTAGCATGATCTACAATTATCTAGGTATAAACACAAAACAGCCACTTGCATTTACTAGCGGATCACAAAATCACAGTAGATTACCAACATACACAGGCCAAACCAAACAAAACGAGCAGCTAACATCATCCTATTGCACACTTAGGACAACTAGCTAAAACTACATGCTAAGCATGCTAAAAAATACCTTCTAGAAGCTTAGAGGAACAGGAGGTTTGAGTCACAACCTACCATGCTGACAGTTTGGCCAGAGAAATTGGATTTGCTTACCTCCTGTAAAAGATCTGCTTGTTCGATGGCTTTAAGAACATTTTTCTTGGATGTCTCCTGAACTTCCCCTCCTAAAAGGAACTCATCCAGAATGAAATAGGCTTTTTCAAAATTGAAGATGATATCAAGTTCACAGACCTAAAAAGAACATCAAGCATTATTGCAAAGTGGGAGGATACTCCCACTTGAGGTACAGCCTCTCACAAAACTTAACTTGTTCACAGCTTCACCAAACTTTACCAAATCAAGATGTTAGCCTAAGGCTGAAACCTTGTAAGGACTGGGACAACAATAAAAATCATACCTTGGAGGAAACAAAAAAAAAAAAAAAAAAAAAAAAAAAAAAAAAAAAAAACAAAAAAACAAAACAACACCATTATATTTTTTGCTTGAGTTAAAAACAGCTACAGCAACCTCGGAAAAAAGCTTTCACTGTTAAAAAGCCTTCAATTCACAGCAGTCTGTAAGACATAGCTCTTCAAGTGCAAGAGAATATTCCCTATAAAAGCTCTTATTGCCTGCAGCATGCAAAGGCAGCTCACACAATCTTACAGAAAGATATGAAAACAATCTCAAATTTCTTGTTCAGTCTGTGTATTTCACAGTCAGAAGGACTATGAAGGAAGGCAGAACAAGCACCAGTTTTTCTAGAAGTGTTCATGCACATTACTAGTGCTGTTTGTGTTTGCAGTCTGGCTAAGCGATGTCTCTCATCTTCCCTTACCATTCCTGCCACTTCACAACCAATTGTCTCCTTTGGAAGCAGCAGAAGTAAGAAGAGCTCACACTAGAGCAGTGCCAGGGAGAAGAAAAGCTTCCTGCTAAGAGTACGATTTTATCTGACCCCAACTAAGACTACTATGAAATGAAACAAATACAGGCAATTAAGACCAGATTAATAACAGTTCTTCTCCAAATCAGTAATTTAATTTCATATTTTAATAGAGGCAACCATCAGTTTAGTTTGGCCCAGCATTAAATGCACCTCTTCAATTACTAGCTGGTTATGTTCTTGTAAAAGTGCTGCAGGCATAAAACAAAATAGTAAAATATAAAGAAACTTACACTGCCAAAATACTTGTCAAGAAGTTCTACATAACGATGAATTATTTCCAGAGTTATTAGTTCATTGTCCTGATCTTCAATAGCACAGCAGAAATAGAGACTTGCATATCTGCAATCACAAAATGATGCTGCTGTTAGCATACAAGCATAAGCAAAATGAATGCACTTGAGGAGTATCCCATTCTCAACAGTCCTTCTAACTCAAGTTCAATATTGATACTCCAAATCACAACCAAGCAAGTTCTACAAAAGAAAGATCAGAAGACACATGCATATACATGGGAGACTTTACTCTTTGCCATCCTTTAGCTGACAGATCTAAAACGGCCAAGGAAGTGGTTGGAAAACTAAACACATTTGATTTTTTGTGGCATCATGGGAGAGTTCTGAGATGCCATACCTTCTTTCCTCTCTGTAACATACTCCAATATATTAATCAACTAATGCCATGTTAAACTTTCATCATGTAAGCTATACACAGATACTAAAAACCACAGTAAATGCCTCAAGAAGGATAAACTGAATTAGCAATTAGAGTTTGGTCTTTACAGAGAATTACAAAAATTTGAAAAATTCCAAAACCAACACCAGTGTCAGCTGCTCCAGTTACTACTAAGTCAACAACTCAATTCCTACTGTCCTCATCAGACTGATGAGAGGCCATCAAATAGTTTCTAGCAATCCACTTCCATCTTGGAAGATAGGGAAGTTGTAACTTCAGATATGATCGAGTTCCACCTTCACAAAAAGACCATCCAATTCTACTGCGCTCTACCATACATTTGTTCAAGTAATGTTTAAAGAAAGCTTCAAATTTTTTTTTTAAAATACCAAACAAAGCAGGAATCGAAAGCTGAAAACCACATTTAGTCTTTTCTAGCATGCCAGAACCATATGTCTTTCAGTCACACGGGGCACAAACTAGATTTCAAGTACCACCTGTTGTAACTGCTGATTTACATTAACCAGAAACAGCTTTTGTCTGCCTCTAGAGGGGACAACTGGCTGCATTAAGCACTCCTGAGCAGCCAGCCCTACTGAAAAGGAAGTCATTCAGATATGAATACCGAGTTTAAGGTGCATAGTTGCTTCCCATACAAAGAAATCCATGCATCTTTTAATCATTACACACATTTTATCAGCGGGGACTTGCCAGACTTTTTGGCTAGAAGTTCTGAAAAAACCCTGCTGTATTTTCAGCTATGTTGAAAATGTCTCCTAGACACGTACCCAGTACCATTCATGAAAATGTTCCCCCTTCTCCCACTCTGTTCCAAATCATATTGCTACAGCTTCAACAAGAAAGATTAATCAGAATAGCTTTTATATAAAATCTTTAAACTACTGTAAAATATTATTGCCTATCCTACCACAAAATATGATGGACAAAGACAGGAATACCTCCACTGAAGGACACCTTCATTCCTTTTCTCTTTCATCTTGTCACCACAGGGATTCATCAGCTCATCAGAAGTCCAATCTGAGCACAGCTCTTTTGATTTTACATTGTTATGTTTATGACTCACTAATTTCTCAAGGACATTTACAGTCATTGTAGTAGCTTGCAATATTCAGTCTGTATAAGGAACCTAAACTATTATAAAAAGGACTGGAATGAAGTATTATAAAGAAAAAGCATGCTTTCAAACCTACTGAGGAACTTGTAAGTCAAGCTCCACGTTATCATATTTCATTGTAGCAAAAAAGAACATTGACACATTATTTGACATTTACACTAATCACCAACACTCAGGCCAAATCCATCTAAACAAAGCCTTTCATCACCTTCAGATGAGCAGCACTGATTATGATGAAGTGCAGTTAAACTGTTTCCTTACAGTGCTTAAACACAAGTTGAACTAGGTACCAGCAGACCTTACCAATTTTGACTCAAATATTTTATCAACATGGGACAGTCCCCCTCTGCTCCCCTAGTACTTAAGAGTCTCTCTTGATGCACAGAACTGTTTTATGGAAAAAGAAGGGGGGAGGGGAGACAGTGAGACCAATATAAAATACTTTCTCAGAAAATGGTCTGTTCTCAGTGTCCTCATTTAAAAGAGAAAGTAACTTACTTTCAAAAGACTGTATTTGGCAGCTAGCAAGTAGACTTGCACATTCAAGCTCTGCCAATTGCAATTCTGGAGAAATAAGACCAAAAAACAAAAACTATTCAGTGGGTATCACCACAAAAATGGAGGCCTGGGTATCTATTATTACATGCAAAGAATATTTTGGTATTTATTTTTTAAGCAGCAGCTATGACTAACGGATCGCTACTCAACAAAAGAAAACAAATGCAGATTTAATAAGCCTGAATGGCAAATGGCAGAAGGGTATGAACAAGTCATACCGAAGGGCATGAGCATACTACAAAGGAATGCTTCAGATCCAAATTCTCACAGGCATTATTTCTATTTTTTCCTTGCAGGAAGGGCTTCAGAAAAATTGTTCACTTATAATCCACAGCAGACACTGGAAGTTTTGCCGAGTGTAGAAGTCTACACGGACAGTATCCACACAAAGACAAGTAGATTACTCGGGCTCAAAAATATTTCTGCTCTGCAGAAATAGCTTCTTCCTAATGAGCCTGACAGAAACCTTTCATATGCACCCAATGAACAGGCAAATCCTGATAGAAAAGTACATACCCGAAAGTAAATAAAGTGCAGTCTGTACAAAACATTCTCTCTTTTTTATTCCTATTGCATTTCTGGTCTTTTTTTATTTCACTAAATATTGTTAAAATAAGCTTCTGACTCAACTCAGCTGCTTATCCTCACTAAGGAAAATATTTTATGATAAATATCTTCCACTTATCAAAAAGGGAACCAAAACCAGAGAGACCAAAAACTGTTTGGACAAAATCACCCCAAAATATAATACAGGATTAAAGAACAAAAAGGTTAACACAGCAGGTATAATACTTATGCAAATTCCTGCCTTCAGATAGATTGCCTCAGGTTTGTTTTTTTTTTTTGTTTTGGTTTTGTTTTGTTTTTTTTTTTTTTACAGGAAACAAATCAATGCATCTTCCCCGTAAGAGTTACAATAATTCAGCAGTAGTAAGCCTCAAAACAGGCAGGCCACTTTTCAGCATAGTTCTCTCCTGCTCTCACAGCCAGGTTCAGTAACTCTGCTGAGAGATCAGGTCACTGTGGACAGAGCACAGCTTGTAAATCTTACCAACTCAGAGGTGTTCTCCTTCCAGATGAGAGAACACCTGCCTGAAGTCATCCCTGGAAGTTTGTCAGCATCTAAGTCACTTCGCATGTAGATACTAATTGCAGAAGTTTAAAGCTTACAAAGTTTGGTACAAACAGAACTGAACTCTAAATGACAACCAGGAGGCAGACTCGGTGCTTGATGGGCCCAAGAATCTGTGGTTTGCTGATAGCTGACCCAATGAAAATTGGGATCACTAATAAGCTGTGCTTGACAGAAGTTTTTTTTCTTGTCCCACAACTTTTACACATTTCTTTAATAAAACATGAACTTCTGAGGCTCCAGGACATATTCTACCAAAGTAAAGCACTTTTCCAGTTCCTTATTTCAGCAAGGCTATAGCTCCCAGCAGTTTCAAAATGAACAAGAACTTCATACTGCTAATTCTCTAAGAAAAAGCTGATGCTTCTTCATACTGAGGTCCTCCTAGTGCCACACAAACTAGAACCCTGTACACAGAAGACCTGATCTAATTAAAATTATCAATCCCAAGAATCTAATTCACTATAATCACTGCATTCAGCTGATTTTACAAAGCTACCTAATCAACACCACAGCAATACTTCCAAGAGGTACAACTGGCTAAATTATAAATAAGGAAAAAGTGGGATCATGCCACCTGGCACATCCCACTGGCCACATGGCTCTACCTTCAATTCACAATACTTTAAGAGGCAGAATACCTGCATAACGGGCTCTTTCATTGCTTCTTTCAGTGAAGGGAGGATAGAAATAAGTTTTAAAACTTATTCTCATGTAAGGCTTTAACTTAACTTCTGATTACAGTCATGTTGTGCAAAAGCAAAAGACAACTGCCACATCAAGAGCAGCAAAAGCTATGGTAGTTTCATAATATCACAGTCCATATACAGTTCCAAACTGACACACAAAAGCAAAGCCACAATCCTTAACCAAATAACTGGTCAACAATAACTAAGTCCCATGAATGCAGTTAACCAAATGCTAACAAAATAAACTTTATATGTTTTTCACCAAGTTCTGATTTTGACTGCAATATACTACACAATGGAAAAAAAAACATATTGCCAGAAGCTAAAATAGTGAACAGAAGTTTTCAAAGAAGAAAAAAAAAAAACAACAAAACACATCCAAAGTTCCTTCTTTAGCAAAATTAGAAATTTTAACATTTAACACATTTTTTTCTGCCGCAGGGAAAAAGCTGCATGAACTTCTACCCTATATGCTCCAAAACCACTACATTACTTTTTAAATGACAAAAATGTGAAGAGCAAACACAGTTGTGTTTGTTAAGTTTCTAATCAGCTGTCTGCAGATGAGTCCCCCTCTATTTTCATACAGCATAATTGTTGTTGGCTTCCCATATTTAATTTTTTATTTTCCCAGCAAGTCACTTCAAATCTCTATGCTTCTTGAAGTTAGAAGCTCACATCCTCTTTTTAATCTTCTGGTGTCTATCAGCCTGAAAAAACTATCTTCCAAACCAGTTACAGAATACATATAAGCCAATTCACACACCATGACAGAAGTTAGGCACCTTTCTGTCTGTGTTTTCTAGTGCTGAAGGAAAAAAAACCTAAGAAAGCTGAGCCTATGTTTCAACCATTACAAATGCTACACGTATGAAATCAGAGGGAAATAAAAGCTACATCACATATGTTTAGATTAATTTTAAGGTCTATTTCCTTGAAGATTCAGAAAACATCCTATAAAGATGAAATGCTACAGAGCTAATGAGGCTAATCAAAATAGTCAAAATGTTATGTATCATAAGGAAGCTAAAGCTACTGTCTTGCCAGCTTCTGCATTTGAATTCATTTTGTTTCTGCAAACAGGTATGATGAGATCTTTGAGTATAATTCTGATACTGCCCATCATTCTTTGAACTGCAGTATCTAGGTTCAATTCTCCTACAGATGAACAATAAACACACTCTAAAAACAAAAACGGCACTTAAATTTCAGTAATTTAAGACTCAAAATGGCAATAGGCAAATACTTTTACAACTTATACTGAAAAACATTTGCCCCAGTAGGTTCAGATCGTTCCCAGCAATAGATCAAACAAGAACATCTGAGCAAAGATCCTCTAGAGATGCTCAGAAGGAATTGGGAGCACCTTTTGCAATTTCACAAGCCATAGAGTTCCTCCTGGTGTGTTTTTCTTTTAGCCACCACCTTTTCAGCTACAAGCAGTCACCCTATTGAAAGAAAACATATTAGCTGGCGCTCATCATCTTTAATCATGGTGCAATGATGGGAACAAGTCCCACAAACCTAAGAGCTGTTAGTGGTATCAGATTCAGACATTTAAACTATCACCTCTTACACCGAGTCCTTCTGGTGATGTTTCAGTGGAAAAAAAAAAAAAGTTGAGATGTTCATTAGCTTGGTACAAGCTCATCTTTAGCAGTTTCATAGGCTCTCTGTGCCAGACTGGTCTGCAGAGAGTGAAATAAGCTACTGCAGTCAGCTGTGTACACCAGCAGTCCAGCAGACAGACTGCAGTTTAGACCATTTTTAGCCACATGTAGACACCTTCCAGAAAATTTATTCATTCTCCTTGACCCCAGGACCCACAACACACCACTGTGATGCAAGAACACCACAACATTCAGCAACTCAAACAGTCCTACCCAAATTTCCACCAGCTCCCCAGACATAAAAGGACACAGCAAGTCACTGTTGACAGCAACAAACAGGGAGGGAAAGCAGCTGTGTGGAATCAGCCCCAGAACAGCTACTTCTGTTCAAGACTGGGCAAGGAAGGAAACAGACTGGCCTTCTAATGCTTTGTTTTTCTGATTAGTTCCTGAAAAGGCACTTGCAGGTATTAATATAGAAGGAAGTGCAGCAAGTGTTTGAGCACACTTGTCTACAGACATATTCAAGGAGTTTTGTGAGGAAATCAAGAGGCAGAAGAAACTGTGGATGCTATCAGCACAGCTTCATGCACTGCTTCTCCTCTTTCCTCCTCCTGTTGAAGAACTACATGCATTAGGCAGACCAGCAATACTCACATACATGTCTTCACACAAAACAAGGTATATATGAGAGCAGCACTTAAAACATCTAAACATATCTGATACTACCCATTTGTTATCCTGGAAAAAGAGTTAAAACTCCTCATTTCTGGTCCAGTCCTTTCTGTCCTATCTACAAGGAACACATCAATATTTATTGGGGGGCACAAACTATATACCATCTCCACAAGTAAACAGGAATGCATAAAACTTCTCAGGTTTACAACTAACTATGGAAGAGAGACAACTCAAGGCTTTGTAGCACCACCTTTAGCTGGAAGAGATGCAGCCTACCACATCAGGAGGAGGATTACTGTTGTTGCTGGAGAAGAATTATGGCCACACCACTACACTGTGATACATTCTGAAGATCAGCACAAAGCTAAAAAATGCTCACCAAACACTCCTAGAAAGGTTAGGGAACAACTGAAAAAATGAAATTATTGCAAAGAAAATTACACAGTACTTCCACCAAAAGAAAGCTATCCATTATTTCTCCAATTCTGAAAAATCCCTTTTTGTACTTACAGAGGGAAAAAAAACCAAAAACAAACAAACAAACAAACAAACCCAAACAAACAAAGAAAAGTAATCTGAAAAATTATTTCCTTATTTCTATGACCCTTTAGAAGCAATTTACATTTTCAGGTGATTTATGAAGCCAGATTTATGAAGCCACTGCTGGATGTAAATATTCATAAAATTTTTAACACTTATTAAAGCTGAAATGCATACAAATACGAAGCACATATGTACTGTGTGAACCTAAACACAGAAGAACTGCCACTCCTTATGAAAGTAGGAAGAAAGATCATCTCTTCAGTACATTTCTAAATGCATGAGTGATTTTCCACACATGAATGGCTCCTGCTTGGTTATCCAATTAGATTCAAGGGAAAAGTCAGCCTTCTCTGTAAGCAGCAGAGGGAAGAAAAGAGAAATCAACAAAACAAAAATAATCTTCATTATTTTCTTGCTACTTAATACACGGTTCATAGTGTATGGCAATTATGAGGCTAGTGAGACAGAACCACCTTTTGTAGACAATCTTCAGGTCTCTCCATTCCAGGAAGCTGCACATTTTCGGTTTGCGGGCTAATACTGTTTGAACAAGTTCCCTTGTGATTTTCTTCTTTTCTTTGTCAGATAATGGGACATACCACTTCTGGAGTCTCAGTTTCCCCTGGCGACTAAAAAGCAACATAAACTGCATCTGTTGAATTGGAAGGAGGGGGAAAAAAAGAAAAGCATTAATCTCAGTCTCCGAGTTTCGAAAATATCTCTCTGAGAAAAACCAAACAGGAAGCAAAACGGACATCCAAAACCCTAACTACATTATATATTTCTGTAGCACTGGCAGATGTTACACAAGATTTGGAAGTAGCAGCGATACAAAGGATTCTGCTGAGCAAGGTCAGTCAAGCCAAAGGCAGAAGAAAGCGCACACAAGTTTCAGAAAGGGGTGTCAGAACCATCAGCTGGCAAATGAATATTCCCCAATTTCAGACCAGCCACGTCCAGCACCAGCATGATTTCATTTGCGTTTTCTACCTAAAATGACAGCAAAACAGCACAGCAGACTCTTCCAATACCCAAGCTCATTTCCAATTCACCGGATGAGAGCCCTACAGGAGCAATTTGCACTTAAAATCTTTCTGAAAAATCTCGGAATACTTTAAAAGACATCAAACCTCCCAGCGGAGAGTCCGACGGCACAGAAAAGCCCAGTCTTTTCCCACGTTACACAAAAGGAGAGATTAAGTGCTTTCCCTGCGGTCCTATGTTCCAGGTCTCGCTTCCTCTAAAGGAGTGATGTTGCAATTATATTTTAAGAGGAACTTGCCAGACTATGTTTTCCAGCAGCTGTAACATTACATAAAATTACTCGGGCTCCTTTCTTCTGCCTTTTTGCTCGAAGTTGTATCGGGCTGGGGAAGTTTCCCAGGCAATACGACAGACATGAAATAAGATGCGAAAGCCCAGCCTGGTCCCGGGTGACAAGCGTGACCAGCGCCAGCCGCGACGAGCGGCGGCCGCGTCCGCAGCGGCTCCGCGGTGCCAGGGCGGGGGCAGAGCCCCGCAGCCCCCGCAGCCTCCCAACATCCCGCCTCGCCTCCCCGCCGGCCCCAGCACCGCCCCGGCTCCCCCGTCACGGAGCGGGCGGCGAGCCCAGCACCGCGCGGCTGTGCTCACCGTGCCCGGGGGATAGCGGAGCTGAGGCGGAGAAGGAGACACCTCTGCCCAGACCGGCACCCCCGGCGCTGCCGCCTCGGCCGCCGAGCGGGACTGAGGGAGGGGACGGGAGGCGCCGCCGCGAGCGCGCGCGCGCCTCAACGGCCGCCCCCCTTCGGGCTGGCCAGGGGCGGGGCTGGGATCGTGGAGGGGCGGGGCCCGAGCGCCTCCGAACAAAACTTTATCAGCCGCCGCGGAGGGGGGACCGGAGTGAGCTCCGCCGGTACCCAATCGGAGAGCTCAGCGCGCGGGCGGGAGGGAGGGGCGACGCGGCTCTGGACCAATGGGAGGCAGGAAAAGGCGGGGAAGGCGGAGCTGGTGTTGGCGGCAGGAGGGGCTTGAGCAAGAGGCGGGGTTTAGATGTCCTAATCCGCGTTGCCCGAATTGTGATAGGGCAACAGCCAGCGCGGCAACAGCCAATCGGGCGGCGCGGCGCAGATAGCGGCCCGTGAGCAGCCAATGGGCTGGCGCGGCACGGAGCCGGGGAAATGACATCAGTCAATCAGGCGCCCGGAGAGTGAGGCTCCGCCCCCGGCCCCGCCAGCTTCGATGGGGGGATAAGGGAGGGGCGGGTGAGATGCGCATGCGCCGCGGGGTGTTTGCTTCTAGCACGTGCGCGCGAGGGGGGCGGGGAGTGAGGGGGGCGGAGGCTGAGGGGGCGCGCGCCGGGCGGGAGCGGCGGGGCTGCCTGTGGGGGGACCGAGTCTGTGGAGGGACTGTCCTTCTGAGGGGACTGACCCTGTGAGGGGATTGTCCGTCTGAGGGGACCGAGTCTGTGAAGGGATTGTCCCTCTGAGGGGATCGGCCCTGTGAAGGGATTGTCCTGAGAGGACAGACCCTGTGAGGGGATTGTCCTTCTGAGGGAACCGACCCTGTGAAGGGATTGTCCATCTGAGGGGACCGAGTCTGTGAGGGCATTTTCCCTGCCATGGGAAGTTTTTCCCCTAAAGTCACCTTGATTGCGAGCTTCAATTAGATTGGCAGGACCAGCCGCCGACATGGACTTAGCGGTGTTGTATTTCATTAATGCTTCGTTTAAAAGTTATCATTCATGTGTATCGACAGAGGCTTTGCGTGCTGAAGCCGCGCAGTTTGTGGGTTTGGTTGGTCGGCTGTCTGGTTTTGTTGTGGATTGATTTGGTGTTAAAATTCTAATGGAGGTGGGCTGAAAACACCTTAGATGAAAGAAATAGAGCGACGTCTCTGCAAGCCGAAATCGGAAGACCTTAATGTAAAAAGATGTTTCAAACACCTAAAGCTCTCAGCATGGTCTCTGCTCAGCAGCACCCCCAGCACTAAATGAACAGCACAGCTGCCCTGACGGGGCTGATCCGATAATGGTGTGACAGTGACCGACAGAACCCGGCAAGGGTCGTGCTCCCAAAGCAGCTCCGTCAGGAGCAGCTCACAGCGCCTCGGGATGTGTCACGCTTCTATTTCTTTCTATTATTGACACTTTAAATAGGCGCCCATTCTTCTGGCTACGAAACGGCTATGGCAGCAGAAACTGGGGCTGGAAATGCTTTTGTGTAAAAATGTGCATGGTCTAAAAGAAAAGCCAATTTTCTGACGTTTCAAGGAATGCTATAGTAAATTGTACTTGAGGAAAACTGCAGATATATCCCTGATTTTATAGAACAGGTTATAATTGTAAGAGTGAAGTGGCATGGGGACAAGGAGGTGTATGTGAAACGAAGCTGAATGGATCAGGCAATTGCAGTATTAGAGGCTGTGTTGAAAATGAGAGCTGGTGATGTAGGGGCTTGTTCCTGTCAGATTTAATGTTCGTTGAGCAGCTGTCCCGTTCTCATGTTAACCTGCTTTTCATCAATCGCAGGAACAGTTGTGCATTCAGGATCTGTTACCTCAGAGTCTGCCCTTATACCAGGGTGTTACTTTGTCCTCAGCAGTTGCCAGGTTTTGCAGCTCTGCTTCTTTCCTGTGCAGTTATTCCATGGTCTAAAATACCCTGATTTTCAGGAAACTTTCATAAACAATCTCTTTACTAATCAGCACTTTGCTCATCTTTGAATTCAGTGTCATGTATTTGGTGATTCTTTGAGTGCATCTACACTTCTTTGAGACCTTCTAAACCATAATTTAAGCTAGGAACTCACTTTTATTTCTCTTCATCTGTGCAACTTTCAGTTTATTACCATTTTTATGGTAATGGGAGCTCCGAAATTAATTTCTAAAGGAGTTACACCAGACCTGTGTTATGATTTGTCATTTCCCAGCTCAGTGAAATATTTCTGCATATGGATCAAACCACGCATTTTGCAAACACATAGTTGGTTGATTGAAATCAAACTACCCAGATGGTTCAAGAAATGTCTGCAATTTGGTGGCATAATACCTCAAAACTTCAGCTTCATATTCTTCTTTTTTTCAATCGTGTATATTTTTTCTTTTTTCTTTCTTTTTTTTTTCTGCCAGATTTTATTGCTCATTTGCAGTGTACAATTTCATACAGTGATACAAGGGCAATTGTTCCATGACTTTTCTCCCTTCTCTCTTTTACTTGGCTAGATTTCTTCACAACGTAACCTGGAGTTTCTTCATTACATCTCCTGGGCAGAATCACTCTGTTATGCAGCTTCAGGTGCTGTGACAAGCATGTGAGACCAGTTCTACACGGTGGAAACCATGGTAGAAACTCTAGCCAGGTCCAGCTTGGCAGAAGCTTTCTATCTTCCATAGCCTGTCCTGCCTCCTCATCCCTATTTCAGACAGAGGCTGCAATGTTCTCAAGCCTGCTGGGATTGCCACTCATATGATCATTCCTTAACCAATTTCTCTCAAAATGACCCTGCTTATTTTAAGCAGTTTAAGGCATGATTCCATGTCAGTTTCAGATCATCTGAAACACCACCTTCTCCTGCCCTCTCCTTCCATTCCCACCTCTGTGTTCCCATCTCTTTTCCTGTGCTGGCACTTTGCTGCATCTCGTATTGCCAACAAGGCTGGTTTTGGCTGTACAGGTGGCTGAGGGAGTTGGGTTCAAGACCAAGCACCTGTGTCAGGGGACAGTGACAGAGGTAATGCTGTCCCTTTGGTTTGTGCTGTTTCTCTTTTGGAAACTTCAGAGGACTTGCTATTCCCATTTTTTCCCCAGTGTTACAATTTGCACTAATTATCCTTCTTAATAGTGACTCTATCATTTGTTCCTCTATGAAATTATCATGGCACCCATTGAACTAGCAATGTACTGAACTAGCTCTAATTATCAAATTGATAAAGATATATATGATGCTTACAACAATAATATGTCTTTGAGTATTCCACAAACTCGTGACAGTGCAAATGTCAATGCAATCTAATTTTAGACATGACACAGTGAGTCTTCTGTTCATTAGCTTTTGTTCATTGTCTTATATCCAGCTTGATGTTAATCCCCTGATTTATTTTGGATGGATTTTTTTTTATCTGCTATTGTTGTAGAATCCTTTGTATAGTTGTACAATCCTTTGTATTCCATTTTAGATATAAGGCAGATCTTCAGGGGATATGTTCATTGACCATAAGACATTTGGGGTCCTCAGCCAAGAGTTTGCTTTGTAAGTTATTTCCAGCATGACTTGAGACACAGAAAAAAACTGCCTGGATCTGGGGAGAGATGCAGGAAGGAAGATTACATCAAGCAAGATTAAATTTGACTGCTATGGTTTATGCCAGTTTTGATGGGTTTGTTTGTTTGTTTGGTTTTAGTTAATTAGACTATAGTTGTCTTGTCTGCAATAGCAGATCTTATACAAAAATTAATAAGGCCAGCCTCCTGGAATTTGGCACTTCATGCATGTTCTTATTGCCAAATCTGAAGCTCATAAAATAATTCTGTTGTGTTTTCACTCTCAGCCAAAATGATGGGTAACATGAACTTTATAACATGAACTATTCATTAATTCCAATGGAAAAATTGCTTACTAAATTTTAACTTTTTTTTTTCTTCACACAGTATTTAGTAAAGAAAGGGTTTACTCCTGCCTCCTTTTCAGCCATCTCAGCACCCTACAGAGGAGGGCAACATACTTTAAGAATACATGCTGTGTTTTTGCAGTCTTCTACTGAAGTAGGTCATGTGTAAGTGCGACTCATTTTACTGTTAATTTATCTTCTTGATGCTCAATATCAGGCTACATTTTCATTGACTGAATAACTGTGAAGTCATTATGAAGGCAATAAGAACTGAGTTACTACCCTTGGAAGTGAATACTGCTGGGTTTTTGCCTCTTAAGCCTCCAAACAGGACATTACGTTAATATATGCAGTTCCCTTCCTTGATGTGCTGTCTGAGCATTGGCCAAGCTATCAGTGTCCACAAATGACAGTTTTCATTGCTATGCTGTTTTTTTGGGGATTTTTTTGTTTTTTTTTTTTTGTTTTGTTTTTTTGTTTGTTTTTTTTTTTTTTTTACATAGAGCAATTCCTCTTGATTGAATACTATTACATGCAATGTAGTAGCCTGATTGCTGGGTGCTCTTAAATCATCGGATCATGGCTGGTGTCATTACTCCTCTGTCTTTTCTTTGTAGGGGTCACAGGTTTCCCTGTCTTCTCTTAAACACATTTGGTTTTCAACAGACACATATGGCTCTCAGGACCACAGATGTCATGTTACATGTGTGATAGGCACAGCTCCAAAATTATCATCATGGAGGCTTATCCCTGAAACTGAATTTCCAGAGCTGAAGGAATAGTTTGAAGCTGAAGTGTGCAGCCTGGTTATGAGAATTACAGTCTAAACCATGCCTTACACATTTTGCTTTGGAAAGTAAAAACATGCTTTTGAAAGTATCTGGATATGTAGAAATGAGGCAAGGGAGTATAGCAGATGCCAGCCAGTGAGAGGGCTTCCTCTTAGCTACCATATTTATTAGCCTCAGCCAGGTGCAAGATACGACAGCCATTTGAATAAGACACACACCAACCAGCTGGCAGCACTGGCTGTGTTGCGCTAGTGAGCAGCAGATTTCTCTTACTTAGGTCATGTTCTTATCTTTTGCTTGTCCATGTTTATATTGGAGTAGTGCTCAGAGGCACTGAGAAGTGAAGAAAATAACTGCACTGCAGACATTTATGAAGAAGTTGTTATGACTGCTAATGCTTCTTCCTGCTCCACTGCTACAAACTTTGCCATAGTGCAGCAAAGAACGGAACAGTTTCTGAAGGCAGCGTGTGAGGAAACATGAATTTTTAGCCTCAGAAGGAAGTGGCTGGGAGGAACGGAGAGAGGAAAGCAGAGGAGGTTGGGATTTCTGAGACTACATCAATACTTTAAAGAGTTGTTCAGTACTGCATCTCAGGTATATCTTGCTCATCCTTCGGCAATGTTAAGAAAGAAGTTGCTGGCACTGCTGTTTCTGAAGTGGCTGATGCTGCAGGTTAATGTGCTTGCTGTATCCATCCCCTCATATGAAGGAGTATCAGGACAGGCTTGTGCAGAAGTACTCAATATTTCCCAGGATGAAGAAATTTTTTTAATATACCAGGCCATGACTTTGGATAGGACACCTGGGAAATCAGACACATTCAGAGGAAGATACTGCAAAAGGTTTTCTGGTACACAGTTTGGTCATCCTCAATCCACTGAAGTCCTCATTTAGGCATCTATGTCCACTTCTGTTCTCGTTTTGAGACAGGCCAAGCAGGTGATCCTGTAAGGCCTCTTGATCTGTGTATGGAGACTGATCTAATATACTGTGGAGGAGTTTGGGGCCAGTGTGGCCGTAGACAGCTTGCTTTGCAGTGTTGGGATAAATTGGGCTATTTTAGTGCTAGCAAAGGCATGCTGACCTTGGACTGAGAATAAGAGATAAACAGGTGGCAAGAGTGAGAAAGCAAGCCAGGATGTGCTAATCACAAGAGCAAGAAAGTAGAACATAAACATAAAATGCTGTAACCAATTAGTAGGGTAGTTGTGGCACATGAACAGTTACTTGTAGCCAATAAATATTAGTATTAGGCGCGTGAGCGCATGCACGTATGTCAGAACTTTATAAAAGACAACAGCTTGTATAATGAAGTGGAGCATTCACCATAACTCTATGAGTTTTATGTGTCTGGCTCTGGTCACTCCTCGCAACAATTATACCTTAGGAGGTCCTGCCTTTTGCATCAAGGAGATAATCCAGTTTCCAACTTCTGACTTTCCTAGATGGTATGGACTTCCACAGCAAGTGTCTTATTTGTCAGCACATAGAAACTTTTCATGAAAACTTGGAAACTGCTCTGACTCTGATGGGGGCAACCTGACACCAGAATTTTTCATCTTATAATCAAACTTCCACACTGATTCTACAGTATTACACTAAGCTTTCTTTTCAAATCATTCTGGAAGACCCAGCATAACTTCCTCTGTTGTTTTAAAGAAAATATACTGCGTGTTCTGCCACTACCATAAATGGATCACACGATCTGTAAGGTCTTCATTTACTGCTATTCTTTTCTTTGTCAGCAGTGTTTTAAGATGATGAAACTGGGGCAGTCAAGGCCTGTAATCCATTTACTGTCTAGTTTTAAAGGTTCAAGAAGAATTTAAGTAATGCATAGATATTGTGCTGGCTGTGTCCACTTGTGAGAGTTTTATCCACATGAAATACCAAAAATGTGTTTAATTGGTCTAGCCAAGATCATATGTATGATCACCCAGAGAATTAGGGATGCTGTCTGTAATTCCTCATTGTGTCTCTAGATTTCTTGGTTGGCGAGGGAACTGATTTTGAACTTGCTTTTTATATTCTCTAGGAGGGAGTGGTGCTTTGGATGCTCCGTCTCACTATTTTGTTTCATTTTTCACAAACCAATGAATTTCATTAATGTGTGTTGCCTTTGTGTAGTTTTTTGGCCCTGGACTTGTTCTTTGTCTTGTTTGAGCCCTTATCTTTAATTCAGTTTGTTCTTTCTCTCAGTCCACATAACTTTTTAACACATCCAGCTGCTTCTTCTGGTACTTTCACACACACACACACACACACACACACACACACACACACACACACACACACACAGACACTTCCACTCTCACTCTATTAATGGCAATCTTAATATTTTTTTCAATCACTGTAAAATAAACAAGTAGCTCCTCCTGTGTCCCTGAATACTTTGTTCAAGTACAAGCCTCACTTTTTATTTAATCAGGATTTGTTTAATGCAGCAGGATATCAAATACACTAAGAAGACTGTCCCAGTAAGAAGACCCCATTTACTCGCTGACTTCAGGATTCAGTGTTATTCCAGAGGGTCATTAGTGGAACAGAGCCAAAAGGACATTCAATTATTTACTCAAGTCTAAAAGGCCAGTGTTCCACAGCTACAGAGCATGCTATTAACAAGGGTGAATCCTTTGGCAATGTATCCTTTCTACTGCAAATACTTGCTGTGTGGAACCCAAGACCCTTATTACAAATTCATGAGTGATTTTAATGCATCCTGGCAGCTTTCAGAAGCATTGCAATCATGTGGAAGTAAGAAAAAAAATAAAAAAGATCACTGGTTTGTGCAAAATAATAGAGCTATGCTCAAATTTGATCTAGTCTTCTAGTGGAAAAGGAATAATTGAACTTATTTTTTATTTAAAAGACATTTCTACTACATTACATCTCACCAATTGATTTGGAAGTCTTGTTCACATAAGAGATAACTCAATGTAGATCATCAATAAAAGAGAAAATATGTCTAAAACAAGCACAGTCTTTGGTGTGTTGTAGGAGTTGTAAAATCATGTTGTAAACCTTAACTACCCTTTGCCAGAAAGTAACATTCTAACAGGAAAATCGAGCTTTCAGGAAGTCCTTTAATTTCTTCATAATATTTTAAACACTCTCCCCAAATTGTGGGTTTTACTTAGAGCACTCCTAGCTTGGAGGCAGTTTTTGTTGCAGAGACGAAGGTGTCAGGAAGGAAAGTGGATCTGAGAGTGAGCAGCATCTGTTTCCTTTGGGCAGTATGGTGCAAAGTGATAGTGGCAGTCAACAAATAACATTTATTGTGGTAGATGCTTGAAGAAGTAGATGATGGCTGATTTCCTGGGCTGTTTTCATAATATTATTTTTCCCATTAAGCATCTGTTATGGAAATAAAAGATATTATGTGATCACAAGCCAGAGAGGAAACATTGCATAGGATGCATTGAATTGAGGAGTGCTGTGTATAACACAGTCGACCGTGACGTAAGGCCAAAACTAAAGATTCAGAATTTCAAAATTCCTTTTCTTATTTCTATAGAGCCAAACACAGCTGACCTTTGGATAGGGCTCCTAAATGCTTTAAAATCTCTTTGTTCTATAAGGAGATCAAGTTTGTCCCACTTGCTCAGATTTGCAGAATAAATTGATGTTAAAAAAGCTTAAAATTAATCTCTCTAACCAGTCTTCCATGAAAAATTCAAAGTTGAACAGTTTGCTTTGACACTGATAAATAATATCAATAATACTCATTGTCATTGTCTTCAGAATTATGCGTCTTCCCTCTCCATTCACTCATGAGTAATTTGCATGAAGGGGTGTGGAAGAACAGTGAGTGAAATCACCCCCAGGTAGCTGAACGGTCTGAAAAAATTAAGCCTGTGCATAAACTACAGGTAAATTTTTAAAAATTCTTTAGACAAGAAACCCATGCCTGAAACAGAGCAACGAGCCAGGAAATATTTAGGTTGGTGTGTATTTATTTATGAATGCTTGTAGCAGATGGTTGCCAACATTTCATCAGTGTAGCTGCTTAAGCAACTTAAAAGCTGTAACAAACAGCCCCATTTATGTAGCAGCTCGCCTGCTTTAGCCCACTCTCACTTGTGTTACTCAGAATGACTCCCATTACAATTCATCACAGCTAAGTAGCTGAAAAAGGAAATACTGCAAAACCAGGATGGTTGTCCAAAGCTAGAGATCAGTGGTTTCCCCATCACAATGCCTGTTTTGAGAGATACTTCTGTGCACAACAGTTTTCAGATTTCTCACTCTCCTATGTACACAATGTTACCTTGCTTACTATGGCTGGTAGAGACCCAGATGCATACACTACCTTAGGTGCTAGTTAGGTATAATTTACCTCACCACTTTCTTTTTAAGAGAGCACATTTAGCAGATGAAATAAGTTAGTCTGCTCTTTCCCCACATTTCCCTCATTTTCATGCTACAGCCGAGGTAGCTTGGATGAGGTGATGGCTGACAGGCAAATGTGGCTACTCAAATGGGTGTCTATGATATATACTGGTTAAAAAGTACTGTCTGAATAAAAGGGAAATGAGGGTCTCACCCTAATTTCCTCTAAAGAAGGCCTCACACCTAAGAATATTGCATTTAGAATTATCATATAGAATATACCATTTTCTATACCTCCTGATGAAACAGAGAGCTGGGCTTCTCTCTCTTAGGTACCTAATTTATAAGAGATTATCTCTTCATAGGCAGCTGGACAAAACTCCTTGTGATGTCAGTGTAGATAGAAGAAAACATCAGTTTTACCACCATAAAATAATGGGCAGTATGAGTAAACAGTGATCTAAAAATGGAAACAGGAATGCTTACTTTGTAAACATTTATTGTGAAGCTGACTTTCCTATTTCTTTTCTAGAAAGTGGTAAGGAAAAGGGTAGTCACTGGTTAAGGAGAATGAGCAGATGGCTCAGAGTAGAGTGTACCACCATAATTTCATTGTCTGACTTGGCCTAAGGGTCTGCCTGGTGTCAGAAACCCATGCTCAGCAAGAGCTCAAAGTGTGTGCGCACATCGGTGTCTGAGAAAGTGTTATGGACTGTATATTTGCACTCATTTGCTCCTTCCTGGGAAGATTCTATCTACAGTGACAACGTTGCAACAGCGTACAAACCAGGTGGAGTCTGAACTAGAAATAGTTGTAGTTTATGCTGATTTAATTTATTAGATTGAAATTAATGAGATGTTGAGAATAAAAGGGTTTTTTTTCCTTTTCTATCTTTCATTTATATGTGTGCTCAAAACAACTTTTATGAGACAATCTCCTAAATTAGGAGTGATGTGCTTTAAAAGGTCATTTCTGTGTAACTTAGCATGTTCCACAAGCTTCATTTAAGATCAAGGTGTGTATGTTTAGATCTGATGCTTGCCCACTGTACACTTTATTGAGGTCCCCCCGCAGAGCTAAGGAGCTCTGAGCTTACACACTAGCCCAACATGGGAGCATTTCCATGTCACAGTGTGACTGATGCTCCCATTGACCCGTTATTGCTGCACCCATTCATGTGTACTGGAACATTGAGCCAGTAGCTCTCTGTATGCCAGGACCTGCCATTGTGCCACCCATGGGAGCCCTGACATGCCTGGGAATGACAGGGCTGTGGGTCAGGGATGCAGGACTACTGATGCTGGCTTGCCTGAACCCACACTGCAGATCCAGTCCTAGAAACAGACAGGCACAACCTTAGTTTCATGTCTTAAAGCAAATCCAGACTGAAATTGCCAGACTGAGGAGGGGATGATGGATGTGTGCAGACTGAAAACTGGCTGGGAGCCCTGAATAACTCTCCAGTGTAGACTTTGAGGCTTTGGAGACTTTGGCAGCATCTCCGCATACCTTCTGAAGTAGAGTGCTGAATCATCCTGCTCAGCTGGGATGAGCAGCACCTGGCCAGGAGAGGGATGCCAGGGAAGCCACTGTGCTAAGGGGCTGTCCCTGACTGGGGCTCAGGGTGAGTTTTGAGGTTCAGAGTGAATTTTGGGGTTTTGGACACTCTTGGTTCCTGGATGGGAGCACAAACACTCTCCCACCCACACAGGCCAGAATCTTCCAGAACCAGACATGCTGGGTCCATATCAGAAAAAGGCAGATTCACCAGATGCCAGACTTACATGGTTGCCTTTTTCTCCCTTTGCTGCAGAGTGGAGTCAGTGCCTTGCCATTCTTGGGAAGCAGAAGCTGTGGGCCTTGCTGCTGGTGGATGCAGCCAGTGCTGTTAGACTTACCCTAAAAGTTCCTGGTAATGATGTATCTAAAATCCATCAGATTACAATCTCACTAGTGTTGCCGCTTCTGGAGAGAGAGGAATGCCGAGTGGTGATCAAAATTGCTTTATTAGACTGCATCTGTGCATGGCTGCCACCTGCCACCCTCAGTACTGTGCTGTAAAGAGAGCTCTGGATTTAAATCCTACTGCTGACCTTGTTATCAGTTCCATGTTTTCAAAGCCCACAGAAACCTGGACCCAAATTATGGAATTTAGAAATAAATATAAAAGAGGTTTGCCGTCTGGTTTGGTTCTGGGTCTTTATAATCCATACAGACAATTAATCATTTTTCTTTCCACATTAGGCTAAGACTTTAGTTACAGGAAGAAGGGAAGGAAGGGGAGAACAGGGGAGGAAAGGATCAAAGAAATGGAGAAAAGGACAGAAGAAGGGGGAGAAGATGAGAAGGGAAGGGAGAAAGGGAAGAATAGCAAGCAAGTAAATGAAGAAAAGAAAAATAATTTCTATAGAACAATGCCAGGAACTTTTTTAGAAAAGTAACTGGTAAAATAACTGTCTCATAAAACCAGAGACAACAGTTCTGTGAGAACATGGCTTGCTGAACAAGTGTGAAAGGCAAAGTAAATGAACATATAAATTATGCACATTAGCTGGGTTGTAGAGCCACCCCATTCTCTCTTCATTAGTTCCATAGCTTGAATTAGTGAACCCGAGATTTCTTGTTCCCTCAGTACTCATGATTCTTGGGACTTACAGCAGTCTAGATAATGGGTCACCTTGGTGTTGAGTTTTATTTTATTTTATTTTATTTTATTTTATTTTATTTTATTTTATTTTATTTTCTGAAATGAGGGCTGGGAATTCAGATTTTTACACTCAAGTCCTACCTTTGCTTTTTTGGCTATTAAATATGCAGATGCAGAAGGACAAATTTGGGATCTCTAGTTTCCCTAGCTGGCTGAGGGTCAGATGTGATATCAGAGTCGGAGTGGGGAATCCAGGAATAATTGTTTGAGTAATGCTATGAAAGTGCAAAATAATTTTGGGGAAAAGACAGTGCTTAGACCTTTGTCTGGATGCCCAACTTGCCTAACACTTGTCCAGGCAGTCACCTGGGTCAGCATGAAATATGTCGTAGATCATTTGGAAAGTGTGGCATTGAGTCTTTATGTTGTGTAAATCCCTACGTCCAGCAATTTAATTGGGATGACCAAATTTGCACGAATAGCAAGTTTGACCATGTCTTTAATATATAATCCAAAATCCTTGTCACAAATCTGGAGAAAATTACTCCAAACTTTGATCCTCAACACCAGAAACCGTTATCATGTAAATGCAGACTGTGAGTTGGCTGTGGCCAGAGGTTTGTGGTATTCATTACTTCCATTTTAAACATGTGTAGAAAGAATGGATTTCATAGTTGAAAGCCTGATAATTCTGTTATCCTTGTTCAGTTTTTTAGCACCATCTGTTCTTCTGACTTGGTAATTCCTGACAAATCATATGAGCAAAAGCTTACTTTATTTCATCATGCAGTAGGCAAACCATTAGAATTACCAAAATCTGGTTGGGCAAAGAAATATGTTTATAAAATGATTGCTTTAAGTCTTTGTTGTCTGAGAAAATGACTTTTTAATGTACTGGCAGCTGTCTGCCTCTGGCATGTTTTCAGTTTAACAGTTTTTGTTATAGCCAGATCATTTGTTTCATAACTGTCTGTAGCGTAACAAACAGCACTTTTAAATCTCCCATCAGCCCACACACCATATAAATATTATCTGTTCCAATTGGGATACTTTTCCAATCACTCTTTTCTTAATTATGTCTGAAAAATGCTTAAATAATACAGTCACATGATAATCCTCTTTTAAGGCCCACAGAGTCATCTGAAACATTTGGATGTTTTTATTAGGTCATTTTAATTTAGTCAAGGAAATTACTCAGCACATTAATGCTGAGTAGACAAACAAACAAATAAACAAATAGATTTGCTAAAGGATTTATTTAAATCCTACTTAGAAAACAGTAGTGTTATTTTCTGGTCCCTAGACCTTTCAAAACCTAGCGTGTTAGGCACTGTGCAAACACAGTCTGGAAGTTTACAAGCTAAATCAGGGTTTCAATGTAATGTCTTCATACTTTGCTTTCAGATATGAGAGCACTGGGCTTCATGGTCCCCTTCTTCCTTCTGTATTTCCTTGGGCATCATACAGGACATCCTTACCACCACTTTGGTGCAACACCTGCAGCTTGGATTGAAAACTACTTTCTGAACACTGAAATGAAGTTATAGGAGTGGCAGCTGGAAGTGAAACAGAGAGAAGCTCTCTTCTTTTCCATCTAAAGTGGTCTTTTGGCATCATTTTATCTCCTTAACTGTATGTTGTGGACATGTCAAAGCAGTCTCAGCACTGGATTAATATTTCTGTTATTGGCAGTGTGGTGTTCCCTTTCCTGTTTGTCCTAGTTTGAAAGACAGGTATTTGCTAAAGAAAGGCAGAAGCCTCCATTTGAAATGAAAAGTGTGATTTCTCCTCCCTACAAATTATTATAATTTTGGAATTAAGGGAGCTCTCAGGCAAAGATATGGGGGTAGGAATAACAATTCTTTACTAGTATATCTAACAAGACAAACAAGAACAACAACAGCTATGAAATTACTCACAAACAGAACAGTAACTCAGTCCCAGTGTTTTTTGGCTGCAGGCACCTTTTCCCTGAGCTGCAGTTCCCAGTGCTGGGGGTGGGCAAGTCCCGCAGAGCTACAGGAGGGCTGGGGGTGATGGCAGCGCTGTCCCAGGGGGAGAGAGAAAGATGGAGAGAGCCCTCCGCTCATGGTGTGGGTCCCAGTGCTCAGCAGAGTGCTGGATGGTGGCAGGTTACAGCGAGAAGGCAGCAGGGCAGGCTCCGACAGCAGTGAGGATGGCTCCTGATGCTGGGATGGCAGGGATGGGGAAAGAGCCAGCGATTGTCCTTCTTGTCTGAACTCTGCAGGGGAAAATGGGGCGAGCCCAGCCTTCCGCTTCCTCTTCTGGATGTTTGGATATCGAGGGGTTTCCCTCTTCCCTCCCCTCCCCACTTCCCCCTTGCCACCAGGGCCCAGTCAACAGGTATCTTAGCATGACAATGGGGAAAATTCCACAGAGGGAAAAGGGAAAGAACCAACCCCCAACACTGTTCTATAGGGAAGAGAGATTATAGGCCAGTTGATCTGTAGGACCACCAATACTCATTTGATAAGGGTTCCTTACATCCTTTTGAAGAAATGTTACAGATTTTACTAATTTATTAGATCCACTCATTGTGGAACCAGAGCAATCCTCAAGCACCTTAAGGCTTAAAGATGTTCTTTGATCATAACAATAGCATTTGTACCATCTCCTAAGTCCTATTCTTCTAATAAATATTGTAGCCAAGTTAGGAAGGATCTACTCTAAGTAGAAAATTTTCTTGCTAACCACAGAGCAAATGTTGGCAGTCTCTAATATATTTCTGAGATGCATCTGTGTCCATAATCTGTCCCCAGGCTGTACACATTTGGAACTGAAACACTTACTCTGTGTCACAATAATGTGCTTATGGACCATGTTAAAACAGAACAAATATTAAAATCTTTGCAGATCTTGTACCACAAATGAATAGATGCATAAGGAAGGGGAAAATACAAGCTCTGTCTAGGAAGAAGTGTCTGGACAAAACATCTATAAGGGAAAATGTATCTGGAGGGTAGTTTTTTAGGTGAGAAGCTGAAGCCCAATTAAATAAGTATATGTTGACAGGCTACTGCAATGGGCAAGAAAGGTGATCTTCTGGTCAGTGGCTTCTGAGATTTCCACTATAATCTATAACAGTAGTGATATGATATCCATATGTAACGTGGAGATACAAAGGCAGAATTACTGAGGGTGTACTGTATATTGCATGGCTTCCCTTCCTTCTCTGTGTTGGTTAAGCCTCGATCCTTCCCTTCCCTTCCCTTCCCTTCCCTTCCCTTCCCTTCCCTTCCCTTCCCTTCCCTTCCCTTCCCTTCCCTTCCCTTCCCTTCCCTTCCCTTCCCTTCCCTTCCCTTCCCTTCCCTTCCCTTCCCTTCCCTTCCCTTCCCTTCCCTTCCCTTCCCTTCCCTTCCCTTCCCTTCCCTTCCCTTCCCTTCCCTTCCCTTCCCTTCCCTTCCCTTCCCTTCCCTTCCCTTCCCTTCCCTTCCCTTCCCTTCCCTTCCCTTCCCTTCCCTTCCAACTGCCACATCAGACCTAACTCTGACTCAAGGTGAAGGCTGGAAGTCATGACTGTGTTGGGCCCTGGGAGTTCTCATTGTATAGAGTTGGTTGTGTGCTCATCACAACTGTATAGAAGATTGCAGCACGTGGAGCCACATGAGGAGTTTGGGGATAAAGGGACAGTCAAGAGGGCTCTTCTGGCAGGAGTTATGATGAATGGGAAGATCTTTTAACCACAGAACTCACCATGTCAGGAAGGCTGATGTTCAATGGTAAAAGAAGCATAATGGTCAGAAAGGCAGCTATGGGACTTGTATGAATATCTTAGATGATACAGTTTAAACTATAATCTGTAACAGTACTGATGTTAGACTCACTAAGTCAGGGAATGTTGCATGTGTTATTTAATCTATCTCTTTGAATTATTTGGATAACCGTAGCAGAGGTCCACTCATTTGGGAATCTGAGAAGCCTGCTTGTACTATATTCTGTGTATGTGACATGTCTTTTAGAATGTGGGCTCATACTATTGAACCTTTGGGAAAACATTCCATGTAAGCTATTTAAGTTGAAGTGGCACCCGTATTTACCTAGAGATACATTGCAGCTCTCATAGGAACATTCTGCCTGTGGGAACTAGAGTTTAGGAGATACATCAATTCATTGCTGGTGCTCACTCTGGTTCAGGCACCAGAACTCCAGTGTGCTCTCAGATTTGGTAACAGAGGTAGAAACAGGGGTAATCTTCAGGGTTAAACAGTTTTATAGTGAAATCCCAGCTCTTAAGTGTTAGTAGATGGAGGAGATGCTGGCAAAACCATGTACAAAGATCTCAAATCTGGCTCATTTTTGCTTTCTCTCGGGCTTGGGAAGGAAGCTCAGACTCATGCTATGTAGGCAAAGCAATTATGTCTACCTGAGCAGGATTCCGTTCTGGGGAGCTCTGCCAGCATAGTGGCATTCAGTGTGGACTTTTCTCCAGGTGCCAGGGGTTTGGTGCAGCACAAGATGGAACACAACTCTCCTGGGTGAAAGCAGTGCTGAGGAGAAAGTTGAAATTGAGCCACAGTACTAGAAACAGAAATATGAATAGTTCTGAGTACAATTTTCATAATTAATAAAAAAACCCACCTTTGATTCAGTGTTTTAAATTGTGGAAGCTCTTGCCAGATACTCTCAGCTCTGAAGTGTGTCCTAAAGTATTTTTTACTCTATTCAGATGGCAGTTGAGTGTCAGGAATGTCACATTCTGTGTGTGCAGATGTGTAATAGCATTCATGATCTTCTGTGATGACACAGGTTTTGTTGCAGCTGTCTGACTACAACAGATTTCAAATAAGTGATTGTTCTGAGTAAATTTGTCTACACTATTGTTTTCTCACTGCAAACAGAACAGATCCATTTTTAAACAGGCTGGATAAAAATGACATAGAATTCAATGTGGGAAAAAAAGGACAATTTCAATTATATTTTCCCTGATATGTCCTGAACTCTTGTCATAATTGCTTGGGATTTTTTTTTGGGGGGGGGAGTTGGGGTTTTTTGGTTTTTTGGGTTTGGTGGGGTTTTTTTTTTGTGTGTGTGTGTGTGGTGGGTTTTTTTGTTCTGGTTTGTTTTTTTGTTTTGTTTTGTTTTTTTGTTTTATTGCATGCTACTTTCTATTCAAGAGCAGGCAAAGCTTTGGAAAGTGTTTCCTTCCATTAATGAACTTGGGAATAATACACAGTCATTCACTTGATGTTTTGCCTCTTACAGTGCTACAAAAGGGGCAGAGCTTGGGAGAACTTCGATAAAGCATTTCACCAAGCCACAGCTGAAGAGAACTGCACTTTTGTTTCTTAGATTTCAGATGCTAGTTGCAGCAGGGTATTTGTCCAATGCATTAGTGAAAGCCTTCAGTAGGATAAAGGTGCTTCAGCAGTCAATATTCACGATTGAGCAGATGAGCTGAAGCCTCAGTATTTTACTGGGGAACATGGTGCTGTCTGCCTATTGGGCCACTGTGGCATGCTCATGACCTCTTATGGTCATTAGAGAGCCCATGATGTAAAATTTTGTGAAGAGGCACTGTCAATCCTATACAGATGACAGCGGCCTGATTCTTGAAACTCTCACTGTAGTTTCAGCCAGATGCAGTATTGTCTTAGATTATGATTTACAGAACGTTTACAACATATTTCACTTCAGAGCAAGCAGAACAGCAGCAGCAAGTAAGGCAGTGTGCCTGAGCAAGGTCTGATATACATGCACCCGTAAAGGAACAGACTTTGGATAGACCATGATTTACAAGACGCTGTCTTGCCCAAATAGGCTGCTGATTTTGGGGATATCGCAGGCCACTCTATCCCCCTTTCAGCTCATCTGCTTTCTGTCCACTTGGCTCCACTCCCCTGCTCTTGGGGCTGCCTGTAACCTCATCCACCATCAGCACACAGAGGCATGACCCAGGCCAAGAGGAAGATTTCAGGAAGCTTCTGGCTAAGAAGGCAACTGCTTCTTCCCCACCATGCCCCTTATCCCACAGCTCCTGGTTAAACCCTAGCTGAACCCAGATGGTGGTGAATGTGCTGCTGCCATGAAGCAGAGGGCAGTCTGGAAGGAACCTTGCACTGGGGTCCCTGGGTTACTGCTTCTGGTGCAGAGGCGTGTAGTCTTGCTCAGGGAAAAACAAATGTCTGAGGCCAGAGAGGACCCACACTCACGTCCTTAATTAGTACAGTACTTGGAGACTGCAAAAGTTCTACTTAATAGGACACATAAGAAATAAAAGATATTTTTGTTCTAGAGCATTCTGTTTTAAACTGCAGTGTCAGCTAAAATGTGTGTATTTTTAAATTTAGCTTTCATACTGTATCAGTTCCAGAGCCAGTCACATTTTCCCTGTGGCAATATTACTAAAGTGATTCTCAGCTGAGCCCATAGCTTTATTTTGTGTCTCATCACTCTTTGATAACTGGAAACATACCACAGATATGCATGTACTGGAAATGAAGAATTACAGGAAAGGGTTGTCTCATCTGTGAGAGTGACAAAGTATTTTCCTATTAAGAACATCAGCCACAGACTGTCTTTTGGAGTTATTCACACTTAAAAGGTTCTCAAACTGGTTTTAGTGATCCACCTTCCCTTTAATAGCCCCAAAGTGCCTGCATTATTTTCATGGTGGATTCAGACTTTTTTTTCTATTTCAATTGCAGCAACTAAAAACATTAGATCACAACCACAGTTTGGGTGGGGTGAGAGGAAGCTATGTTCGTTGCTCCTTCATTCTCATGCCAACCCTATTCTGGGCAGCACTACGAGCAAATGTCCTATCTAAAATGGTTTGGGTTTACTGAAATGCCTATCACTGCTTCATTTTGTTTTTAGCAAGATTCCTGCCTATTGCTGGACGTTCCTGTGAGAACGAGATGCCATCTTGTGGTTGGATTTTCATCTCCCAAACCTGAGCTTGCTTTTCCGAGGAACTAGTGCAACTGTTTTGACAGCTTGAGAATACAAAATAAGTAAATCTGCACTTTTGGATTTCATTATGAGCTCAAGTCCTACACTAAAACCTACAGACTCTTACAGTAGAAACTGGGCAGTTTCAAGGTAAAATTGCCTGCTATTAATCATAATATAGAATTGGACATTTGGAGATAATTTTTAAGTTACTGAACAAAATGCTGATATGGGCCAATTATGTTTTCCAAAATCAAGCAAACATATCAATTTTGGAAAGTGTAATGATTTTGTGCAGCTGCTTGGGAAAAGGTGTTGCAAGCATTATTCAAGAGAAAACTTACGTTTCCCAAAATTTAGAAAGATATAAATAGCAGTTAGAACTACCTCATATTTTCCACCTAGCTTGTCAACCTCAGGTGCAAAACTGAGTAATAAGAATACCAAAAAGCGAAATCTGCCTGGAGTATGACGTTTATAGACTTCGGGAATACTTGCTTAAATACAGATTTTTGTCCAGTTGTTTATTCAAATATTGCCCATAAAGTTAAAATTTCTTGCATTTAAGATGCTATTCCCAGTGCTCTGATATATTTCATGCAATATAAATATCCCATTTCTTATTCCATCTTCTTCCATAAAACAAGGAAAAGCCAAGGGTATGACTGCAGAAATCCTCTAAAAATTGAGGATAACTGCTATCAAGGTTTCTTCACAAGGACTGTACCACGAGCTCTGTAGGCAGAACAATAGAGCCCTAATTATGTCAATAACAACTCCAGTCTCTGGAGCAGCTGAGGAGTGAAAGCAATAACATGGATAAGATACTGCTCTACCTCCCACTCCTTTTGGGCTGAGTTCAGTCCAGCTCAGTTCTAAAAAACAGTTTACATCTTTTGGACCTGCTCTCTGGGTGCAGCTGCACAGAGTCTGTGGACAGACATTGCCTGTGCTGGGGCTAAATGGACTCAGGGTCATGCTGACCATGGACATGTGTCTCTACTCAAAAATGAAGCATGCCCAGAGACTTCCCTGGAAGTCAGGACTGCCTGCTGTGGGACAGCCCATGTCCATGCCACTTCACCATCTGGCTGGCAGATGGAGGCAGCTGTAGGTACACTGCCTGCTAGCCAGGGCCACCCTGCTGCCTTCACTGCCAGACTGTGCCTGGAAGCAGCTCTGGGGAGCGCTCGCTCAGCCACAATGGGAGCTGGGGCAGGTTGGGGTAGGCATCTGTGGTCCTGTGCTCAGGACCTGCTTGGATTGACTAGGTGCACAAACATCAAGTAGTAGAGGAGCTACGTTTGCAGCCAGGGGATGAATAGAGCAACATGGATTGTTATAGATTGTTTATTTGTAATTTGGTGTAATTCTGTGCATTGCACAGAAAAAGACACCCAGACCTGAGGAGCTTGCAGGATGAGGGGAGAAAGGCTTAGGGATGGAAATGCCTGGCCAAAGCTGCTGAAACAGCCGTTGGCAGTGCTGTGACCAAAACCCACCTGTGCAAAATGGAACCTGCAGCCAGCTCCTGCTGCTGCCCTGACCCAACCAGCACCTGGCTTCATGCCCCAGCTGCGCAGAGGGACACAGGAAGGTCTTGCCACTTCCATGTCATATCTACCTCCATGCTGGAAGGGACGTGATCAAGGCAAGTAAGGAGAGTTGAGGAGTGGGATGCTCTCCCAGGCCAGTCAAGTAATAGCGCCAGACAGCACGTGCTGCCACATCTTAACTGGTGTCAATTTGTGGAGGAGCATAACAAGTAAAAGTGTGAGTGTAAGCTGAGGATACAGTGAAGAAAGAGCCTCTATACTGCTGCAAATTGATTTTTAATTTTTTTTTTCAGCAAAGAAGCTTTTATTCTCACTGCATTGCAATGAGGGCTTCAAAGCCCATTTAAGTGCCTATTTGCCTTTCCTTTTACTCTGCATTGCAGCTGGCATGACCAAGGAAAACAGCTTGCTCTGAATGCACATTAAGGCTTGGCCAGTGTATGTGTAAAGCAGAAGTGCTACAGCACCATTTCGTAGCCAGCAGGCATCAGGATCAGAGAAGAAAGTGGAGGACACGATGACAGTTCCATTTCTCCTGGGTGAATTCTCATCAATGCCAGCCAAGGCACAGCCACTGGTGCTCTGGGTTTTGCTCAGACATGCCACATGAAAAGGGATGGAACCAAAGGAAATGCAAATGCCAGAGCTGGGTTATTGAGATCTGACTGACCTGTTTCTTTTGTAGAATTTCTCTACATCCACACATTTATTTTCAAACTTTTACCAAACAGGCATGAAATTTTGTACTGGATGTTGTTTTTTTTTTTGTCTCAGCTCTTTTTTTTTTTTTATTTAACTAGCTGCTATACTGGTTGGTATTAGAAAATGGAAGTGAAGAAAATGCATTTGTAGGATTTTTGCAAGTAATCCATTCCCCTCCTCCCTATAACTGTGAAATTTGACAAGTAGCAAATAGAGCAGCACACATCCTGCCTCCAGTCAGCTCGGGAACGTGCACTACTGGAAAGTCAGGATGATCAGGAACTGAAGTGTCTATAAACATCAGGTCTATTTTTTCATAGACTGTAGAAGTGAAAAGAACGCCTGTATTTTTTCACTCTGGTTTTCTGCATAAACAGAGCATATAGCTGTTCTCTCCAACTGGATTACAGCCTGTTTTGAAGGACGCTTAATTTCATTTTAGGAGCCTGTGAATTTCTTCTGACAAATCATTCCAGCTGTTAATTACCTTATTTCAGGGAAATTCTGTCCTATTTCAAGTCTGAGTTTATCTGACAAAGTTCAGCTTCTAGCTACTGAGTCCTGGTAACCTGCTGCCTTGCAGAATGAAGGAGCCAGGCTGGAGGAACTGTGTCATTTTCCCAGGGGGGAAAGGGAAATGTGTGGGTTTTGCTCCTCTATCACTAAAAAAGCAAATGGGCAGTCTCAGACAGTGCTGATAGCAGATTGCAACCCGATTAAACTTTTCCTTGTCCCTTTTCATTAATTCACGCCTGTAAACGTAATCCCCAAACCAACACTTTTTCACATGCAGATACCTATCTAAAAACATTGTAAGATCTCTTACCCTTTCTCAAACAAGCTGAATAACTCAGTTCTAAGAATCCCTTCCTCATTCTGGATCCTTTTTTGTGTCCTTTCTTTGAATGTCCCCTTTCCAACATCCTCCTTGGTAGCACATTATTCTAGCATCAGTCTTACAATTGCCACATACAGAACCAATAAAACCTTCCAGCTCTAGCCTGACGTTTCTTTTTATGTTGATTTTTCTGAGTTACAGCCATCACCAAGCCCTTTCCCAACTCACTGCTTTTTTTGTGAGAAGCAGTCTATGCTCTCAGCTGACACAGATACATGGACATATCACCAACAGGGTGGGTGCGAAGTCTCTCCAAAGACAGACTCTCCTGCCTTGTAGCAGGGTGGTTGTCCCCAGGCTGGCCTGGAGTTCTTCTCATGCTGTGACATCTTCAGTCCTTCCTTGGCCAGTCATGCAGAGCTGTGAGTGCAGGCCTTGGTCCCTGGTGGTGTCTAATGGGTTAAGCCCCTCAGATGTTTCTACTGAAGTTTGCATTTCTGCTTCTCTCTGAATCCCAGTGTCCTGTCACTGATTATGAGTTCACACTTACGCATTGATACGAGGAAGAAATTCCTAATTGTGAAGGTGGTAAAGCACTAGAACAAGCTTCCCAAAAAAGCTACGGATGCCCCATCCCTGGAAGTGTTCAAGGCCATGCTGGATGGAGCTTGTGATCTAGTGTTCTAGTGAAAGTTGTCCCTACCAAGGGCAGGAGGGTTGCATTAGATGACCTCTAAAGGTCCCTTCCAGCCCAAACCATTCTGTGAAAAGTTGCATGAGCCTTATTAAGTGAGCTAAGAAGGTTTTAGCAGTCCAAACATGAGAGAGAAATACTTAATCTGGGTGCCACCAGCACACAGCAGCCTGGAGAGCCCACAGCCTCTTGCACTCAGACACCCACCCCAGCTCTCAGGGGAGATTCCTGTGGCAAAATAACCTGTGTGGGTATAGTCACAGAGTTTGTACCACTTCCAGCACCACTTCCCTGCTTACAGTTTTGTTTGTAGAAGCTGGTCAGGATTATTTTGCAACTCTAACAGCATGGATAATATAACAAGACACCACAGTAGCATCTCAGTAACTCTGTCTGAAGTGACACTCCTAGAAAGATCAAAACAGACAACGATTAATTGAAAACTCATGAAGCTATTACCATCTTCCCACAAGTTACAATAGACTTCTTGTTCCCACTAGTTAGATTTCTTGAGTAAAAAAGCCATCACAAATCAGTTTTCAGAATTTTTGTTAAGTAATTTTTTAAAATGTATTTTAAAATAATTATTCAATAATGTTTATCTACAGTGTTAAAACTGCCAAATGTGGGACACTGCTTACAAACTGGAAAATCTCCTATTATTCCCACTTAATTTGTTCTCTGACAAAAAGTCTAAGCATTTTGAATATCAAAGAAGCATCCACTTCTCTGCTTTCACCTCAGAAGTATAACAAACACTGTCAGTTCTACTCAGACCCAGCATGAAGGGCTTGTCTCTCACTGTACCTGCTCACAGTCCGAGCTAACCCTTTCGTAGCACTTGCCTATAAATATAGAGGCTCCAGCACTCTGGATTCAGTGACCAAAACCGGCTCTTGGAAAGTCATCCTGTAGCTGCATTTTTTTTTAGTTCCTAATGCTTAATCATTGCCATTGTGAAATGTCATTGATTACATAGAAATTCTGACATAACCTTAATACATATTTTGTAAAGAATTACTGCAGAAGTGGCAAGTTAATTTTGCAGTGCAAAATATGAAGACAGTAGTAATATATTATTGGCAGAATTTAGTCACGCATAGGAGATAATTCTACTAACATAAACATGATTTGATCCTTCAGTTTTTATTTATTTATTTATTTTACTTTTATTTGGATATTTTGTGTTTATTTAATTATTGCTTTCCACCACTCATGAACAAACATAAGATATTTTTATCTGTAAATAAAGTATTATCTGCATTCAGCAATTAATGGCAAGTAACACCATTAGGACTTTAAATAATTAAACATCACAATTTATTTACTTCAATAAGACATGAACTAAAACAGAGATAAAGAAAGTCTCAGGCTCCTTTTCCAATTTTAAATATACTTAAATACTATATTCATGTCAGGCTGATAATTTAAATGCATTCTTTGGTTATCCATTGTAAAAATGATAATCTCAGTAAATTTGCTTGGTAATGCTGCAGAAGCTCCCAAGTAGCTGTATCACAGGAACTGCACAGCATCCAAAATGTGACAGTGAAAAGAGAATCCCTCTATTCTTCAGTGCATTTTCACAAAAACAAAAGGCATTTACATTTATCTGGTTGTCATTTTTGTGTCCTATTAAAAAAAAAAAAGCTAAATCACTGTGCCATACATCTGTCTTCAGGCTTTTTACGGAACCTACAGCTGTGACATCCAGTCCCCGAATATGTTCTTTCTTTTTCTGTGTCCTTTCTCTTTCTCCAGTCTTGGAAAGGAATTATGTGAATAGGTTATTGCCTAAAAGTAATAGGACAAACAAAGGTGCATTTCCCCCCCTGCTGTTAGTAGGGAGGGTGAGTTTTGACTAGCCCTTAAGGTGGAGGACAAAGAGTAGTGATGTATCCTTTCTTCCACCCACAGTGGAAGAAACAGGGTTATGGACCCTGCCTGATGCCTAGATGGGAGAAGTGGAGTTCCCACCACAGGATGTTTGGGCAAGAGAAAAAGGTGCCTTGTGTGGCTTCATTTGTGGAGCCTTCCTGGCCCACTCCTCATCTCTGCTGCCAGGTGCTGCTATAGGCAGCGCTGTCCCACTTGGAGGTCTGGTTGGAAAGCTGACTACTTTTGACTGAGGAAGATGGGCAAGGTGTGAGGAGCCCTCTGGAAGGTGTGTGATAAAATCACACAGGAAAACAGTAGTGAAAAGTATAAATCGATCAATGTCTACCTTACTCTGTTGCTGGTGCAGCTGAAGGAGTCTTAGAGACCACTGGTGGCCCTGGACCCATGCCCAGGAGGTCAGTAGTGTGGATCAAGAATGTTGGAGCTGGGCTGAGAGATTCTCCATCAGTGAGGATATTCACCCTGCTGGCAGCAGCTGAGGCTGGACAGGGCTGTGGCTGCACTGTGGGGTGCACCTGCATTAGTTCAGCTCGGGGGAGGAGTGTTACAACAAATATCCCAGCCCAGACACCCCTTCAGCCCAGCACTTCAGAGACCATAAAGCACTTTGGGGTTGCAGGGTCTGTATTTCCTTGGAAAAACTGGAGGGTTGGTGCTGCTTCAGGAGTGCAGGGAATGTGTCACAGCCATAGGTGTGCTTTCAGTTTACAAAGCTGGGCTAGAGCTGGAAACATGGCCCACACAGGACGGGTGTAGTATAGGCACCAGGTCCTCAGCACAAATGTTTCACTCCAGACACATGCTTCTATTGATCCACAATACTTACTGATGCAGAAACCTTATGGAAGAGTGCCACCCTCTCAGCCTCCTGCCTGCTCAGCCCAGCCATTGCTGCTTCTGCCAGCCAAGATTTGAGCTGTGACTAGATCACCGAAACAGCCTGGGTTGAAGCTGAGAACATGGGTTACATTTTGTTTTGAGCTGAACCGCTTGTTTAGCAGGACTGAGAGTGCAGCATGTTGCCCTGAACACCTGAAAGAACAGCTCAATCCTGGGGAAGGGCAATCACCACCTTTTTGCTGAGGGTTTGCAGAAACAGCTTTTTCCTGTCAGCCTGACAAGAAGCTGTAACGTGCTTCCAAGACACCTTTTCACATCAAACTCCCTTCTCTTATTTAGTCCAATTAGTAGGAGTTTTTGAGGTCAAGTCAGTCAATTTGGGAAAAATACAAACACCATTGAGAACTGACACTTGAAGCTCAATAGCTGTGCCAAGGTTGCTCAGCAAGAGCAGGCATTATATTTCTCATTCTTCTGTGACCTGGCCCCATGATCCATTCATGAGGGCAAAAGTATTTTAATACAGTAAGTAGAACCTCTGCCAGCTTTTGGATTGGTATAATTTGTGGTTGATGAACTCTTGTTCGTCATCACTGAATTCTCTAATAGGTTCTTTCGCAGGCTGCTGTTGAGGAAGGCCTGCCAAGTCTGAACTGTTTTTTCTTGGGGCTTTTCTGTATGCTTCTAAACTCCTGGATGAAGCTTTAAAGGTTAACAGAGAGACATCAGGAAATAATTACTGTTTCTCAAAGGACACCCTCTGAATGGCATCTTCCTGAGTTACTCAGTGAAACTGTTGAAGGCATAAAATCCAGTTACTTTAAAGTATCTCCCAATAGACTATTCCATATGCTATAATTATTAACTGAGGTAAAAGAAGATGTCTGTTACAGTGATGAACTTGCTTAGTTGACTAAAGCTACTTATTTTCTTTTAAATTTTATTTTGATTATTAATCTGTTTGATGTGGAAATCAGGATTGAAATATTTCCCCATCAACTTTCTGAAAATCAGGAAAACTTGCATCTTGCCAGCACAGCTGGAAACAAAATTGTAATAATATGAAAAACAACAAAAGTAAAGGATTTTCTAGAAAGGTTTTGCACAGATAAAGGTCTATTGATCAAGTGGTATTTATGTAGAAGTCTTACTAGAAATGGCAGAAATTATAGTTACAGGTCATCAAAGCTTCTAAGACTCCTTTGTAGATGTGCAGTTGTATATCTGCCTCTTCCCCTGAGAAAGAGAATGAAGGTTTGGTTTTGGTTTTCTTTTTGTTGCTGTTGTTGTTGTTTTTGTTTTATAACTGACATTATACCATGTGGTTTTCCTAAAGCCATAGCTTACTGGTTGGTCACTAGCTAATCTGTTTCAAGAGGGACTTAGCCTTGATAAGAGATAAACTTCAGAAGAAAAAGGAAATTAATGCTATAAAAGTATTATGACATTTGATTACAGAAATTGGTATTAAAATGCATGAAAATGAAAAGGAAATTTATGAAGTGCAGTTCTCCATGATGTTTAGCAATTTGAACTGCTTCCACACCTGAGTTAACCTGAGGGCCTGACACTCTGCTCCCCCCCACCCCGAGGAGTGTCCTTTGTGACTAGATTTTCTCTCTTTGTTCAGCATGCAGTCTTCTCCCTTCCCATCTTGTCAGACTGCAAGATGCCCTTCCCACCTTTTCTTCATTCTTCAGCATGTTTTTAACATCACCAAGCTCTTGTATCCCACCTGCCTGTGATCATTTATAGATCTTCCCTCCTGAGCAGAGGGACTCAACCTCCTCTTCCCTCACCTGGAACTGGGTTCAGATATACAAGCTACAAAGGCTTTAAATGGGATATGCTGCAATCCTGGAAGTTCTTCTGCACGTGCACGGATGCTGCAGCCATTACCCAGCAGATCTCTCCTGCTTAAAGAACCTCTCTGCTTCTCATATAATTTTCAGGATTCCTACAGCACTTTTTAAAGCCTGTGCTATGAGAAAAGTGCTATTTCACAACGCTGATACCTGATTATATCCACAGCCTCTGCCTTAGTGCTGATACATTGCCAAGGGTACAAGTGACAAATTAGTGACTGGGGCAATGAACTCAGAACTCAAATGGAGCTATCCAGCTTTTCCAGCATGTCACTTTTCTCCGTGCACCTTTTACTGGTTTTAAAAGTTCTGTTTATGTCTTACAATTGGAAAATCCCAGCTCAGCTTCAGTGGCTGCACAGAGCAGGACTCAGGCTCTGGAGCACTGGTGATCTGCTGATATTGCTGGCAAAACTGCTTCTGAGCAGCCACTTCTTGAAGGTGCAGAGTTGTGAGAAAGGGGGGGTGTGGTGATCCCAGGCAGGAGCTTCACAAAAGCAGAGAGTCAGGAATGTCAAATTCTGCAGGTGGTAAATCCTGCTGGTTCTAGGGGAAAGATGCAGGCACCTTTCCCAGCCAAGTCCTGCCATTAATTGTGGCTCTGTGTGGGGAGGTTTTACACCTTGCAGAGCTCTGTGCAAAGCACATGAGGAGCAAAACCCCAGTGTGGGGAGGTACCAGGGATTCTTGTGTTGGTGATATCCTGCTGTTGTGAGAATCAGAGCCTTTTCAATCAGTTTTGCTCCACAGCACTTCCAAGCAGTCAAGCTAACCAGCAGAGTTCCTGGGGTCTTCTTGAATACTAGAGGTGTTATTATGGTAAATAGAAGTGGGTCTAAGGACCTTGTTCATTCAGGGTAGAGCTTACATCCAGCGTGCCTTGAGTCTTTCTCAACCTGTGTCACTGGGCATCCCTATTCCTTGTGTTCAGTGCTAACTGATACTCTGGGAGAGATTGGTACCTGCCTCTTGTTTGAATCTTTTTGGTTCATAAAGATTAGTGGGCAGGAAATAATTCTCTGTCTTGCACCAGTCTGTGAAAAGCTGATGACAAGTTGTGCAAATCTGGTGTCTCCTAGAAAATGTAGATGAATCAAACAGCTGGAAAATACAGGCCAAGCCTCACTGCTGTCAGAATCATCCTGGCAAAATATAGCAGGGACCACAGTGGCTTCAGAGCATCAACCCAACCTTGTACACCATGGAATGCCATAGCTGAAGATTATGCATCCTTGATGGAAGTTAGAAATCCATTCTCAGGGGAGAAAAAGTTCACTCTGCCCTCAGTGAATAATTCAACTGAGTTTTGCTTTGGGCAACTTGTGAAAGAAGCAGGGCTCCATGTATAAAATGGTATTTCTGAAAGCTTTACCCATTAATTTAACATGATTTAGCTCAAGTCCAGCCTTCATTATGCAGCACAGTCCATGTTCTGCTTTGCCAGTCAGGACTGATGTATTCCTCTGTGGCACAAAGTGAAACAGCTGCTTGCAGACCTCAATAACTTGCTTCCATTGCAAAGCAAAGAGGAACTAGAATAAAGAAAGTTATACAGAATTTCCACTGCACTCAGCAATTTCTTGTTCATTCAGAGCAATATTGATTGATGGATAAAGATGTTACAAAAACCACTTAAACACATGATTAAATAAATCATAAATAGTAACATAAACACATGTATACATGTAAACAACATAAATACACATAATGCTTTTTGCAAGTTTTTTAGAAATCTTTTAGAAATACCTTTGAAATACTAGGAAGGGTATTTCAGAACCTGATTTCTCTGTACAGTTTTAGAGATACTGATACTTGTGAAAAGCAAGGAGCAAAGGGAACTGCTTAATTGTAAGTGACAGCAGAAAACATGCACAGATAGATCATGCAAATTGAGGCTCATATAAAGAAATACAAGATGGGTTGTTGTTTTGTTGGGTTTTTTTTAAATACATAAATACATCACATTAACTCCACTCACTAATATTGAGATGTTCAGTACTAAAATAAAAAGAGACATATGGAAGTCAGGTGGAAGAGTAGTTCTAGGAGAAGGGAAATGGATGATGCAAAAAGCAGGGTCTAATACAGCTTTAGGACTGGCATGGATATTACATTGCTACCCTGCTGCTCTTTCAGTGTACATGCTGAATATTTGCAGGCTGTTTAGGTGTTCAGGCTTGGTATTTTTGGGGGGTGGCAGCCTGGAGACTCCAAAAGAATGAGAGTTTAAAAAAAAAGTGCTCTGGCCATTTTCAGTACTGAAATTAGAAAAGAATGGATTGTTCTACTTCGTCAAAATGGTTTTACAAGTGATTGCTTTCAGCACTGTCAGCAGGCATCTTCCTGTTTTGGAGCAGGACTTTGGACTTTTTCAAGAGCAGAGAACTCACCCTGCATGTGGAGTTATACCTTTTTCTTTCATTGAAAAATCACCTACAATTGTGAAAATGCAACATTTAAACTGATATAAATTTGCAAATGTTGAAGACTTTTCAGCTGTACCCTCTGAAATCTATCCAGCCCAGGTGTGTTCCTGGTTCTCAGAGCTGAAATTGGTCTGGTATCACATCTTCAATTCACCTAGTACCAAAAGAAGTTTAGGAGCAAGAATATCTAGCAAAAGAGGCTTGAGGACAGAAGAGAAAGGCAAAAAGAGAGTCTTGATAAAATTTGGTATAATGAGATGCTAAACTCTTTCAACCTGTTGATTTTATCTAAAAATAAGTTTGTGGGTGATGTGATTTCTCTGATTTTAATAAGAGGAAAATGCTATGTACGAAAGCAGTCTTTGTTTCTTGAGAGAAAGCTTGAGTGGTGTACTATAACAACATATGATAATACTGGATTCAAATAAGAGATTAGGCAGAGATGTTGAGAAAGGAAGTGAAAACACTGGAAAAAATTCCTAAATGAAGTAATACATTTACTTAAAACTGTACTGCTTTTGGTATTGTATCCAGGTTTGCTGTCTCCAACAATTGTGCTTTAACCTCTACAGTATCTTAGGTTTCCTGTATTTTTTCAGATGACAATATAGAGCTAGTTTTAGTTATTAAGTAAGATCTGGTATCTTTTATTCTTGAAGCCTTTAAATGTACCAAGTGGAAAAGTGGTAGGGACAGATGAAGATACGAGCTGAGAAGGAGGAAAGGATGAGGAGGAAAATAAATGTATGAAGGAGATGAATGATGAAGGACAGGAACAATGTGGGTAAAAGAGGTAGCCAGATCTCAGCTGTGCAGTTGGATTATTAGATCATAAACCAGAGAGGACCCAGGTAGACTGCATGCCCTAGGATTTCCCAGAAACCATCACTATTTAAACCAGTCCTTCTTGCTTCTTGTTTTAGAAACAGAAATACCCCACAAATGAACTTTTTTTTTTTAATATTGCCAGCAATTGAGTAGCACCACATCTGTTGGCAGATACTACTGTGACTATGTACATTTGTTATTGAAAGCAAATGATATAGTTTCTCTCCAAAATGGCTTAATCATTGGTTATATGATGTAAGAAAGAACATAAATATTATCTGCACAAATGATAAATCAAATGTTACATTTTCAGTCCATTTGCTAAGTTTTTATGTTTTTATCTTTTCTTATCTAAAACATTTTTTTATGATGTAGTGAAGCAATGAATACTTAAAAATAGCGAACCTTGACTTCAGTTTTACTGCTTCAAGCTTTCTATTAAAAGAAAATCAGCAGGAGTTTCTTCAGTTTCTTCAAATTATGATTGCCTTTCTCAGGAGTCTATTTCTGTGAAGATATTTTCATAGACTTAGAATAGTTTCATTTGGAAAATGTTGTTCAGACCATTGAGTTCTATTATTAACCCAGCACTGCCCATTCCACCACTAAACCATGTCCCTAAGTGCCACATCTGCATGTCTTTTAAATACCTCCAGAAATGGTGACTGCGCTACTCTCCTGAGCAGTCTGTTCTGATGCTTGACAATTATTTCAGTGAAACATTTTCCTTAACAGCCAATTTAAACCTCCTCTGGTGCAACTTGGGGCCATTCCCTCTAGTCCCCTCGCTTGGATATCTGGGAGAAGAGGCCAACTCCCACCTTGCCACTCCTTTCAGGGAGTTGTAGTGAACAATAAGGTCCCCTCTTGCCTTCTCTTCATATTCTTTCTCATGTTTCAAGACAGTTTTAAAGAAACAGCCTGAGAGATTCAGGTTTTCAGAACTTCATTAGTGAAAATCCTCATTTTACAGTTTGCACATATTCACAGTTAAACACATTGCATTTCATCCTACCAGTAATGTTCTTTAGATGTCCTTTCCTCTAGAATCCTGTTTTCACTAACAGCAAATTGCAAATAATTAATGAGAGAAATGGTGGAGAAGTCAGGTTTGAAGCATTAAATTTAGGGATAATACCAGCAGAGGGCAATAAATAGACACTGTCCCTGTAGTCTGGAGGCTGAGAGCTCAAGACCTGGTGCCCACCTTTTCTGGAGAACAATCTTAGATTCTTTCAATAAAATAAAAAAAGAAAAGTCAAAAGAGACCTTCCTTTACAAACTCTGTTTAGTTGTTCCACAGTCTTTTTATAAAAAGTGCTTGATAAGTTTTTGTAACCAGCCACAATAAAGACTAGTAAATAATAATAAATATAAATAGGTGGAATGAAAACCCATTAATCATGGCATGCTTGGGTGAAGAAATTCATATAGCTGGTATGAGCATATGCAGTAAAGCAAGTGCTTCATCTACAGCTCGATAAAAACTTTGTACTAATTTCATTTACAGCATCTCCTTTGCCTTTGAATGATAGGAAATAGAGTATTAGAAACTACATCACAAACAAAAATGGATGCTGAAAAGACTTTGTAATTGCCATCTATGGAGATACAGAGCTCTTCATGGCCTTCAGTATGTTTTATTTAAAATATAACTTCTAAGCTGAAACGTCTCTTCTGTGTACACAGCATATGCTGGTTTTAGTCTTTTACTTCAGTAGGATCATGTCAAGGGACCATTAACCAGTCTTTAACTTCCAGTTTGCATGTTTTATAGGTTGTTGAGGAGGCGTTTGCTGAAATAGGAGAAAAATTGCATTTCTATCCTAATGAAACAGAAAACACTATGGGTGTTCCCTTGGAATCTTGTTTAGATAATTAAGTGCCTTACGCCTACTCAGCATCACCAAACTTTTCAGCACTTAAAATTATTTAAAGGTAGTTAAGACCAAATGCTTCATCCATCATCAAAGAGGATGCTCTATTTTGTTTGTCTTTGTCTTAAGGATATTTTAAGGCAGACTCGTTAATCTAGGAAGCCTTGCAAACATTCTGGTCCATGCAACCCCTGTGGTTAATTCCAACTTGCATAATGCAAATCGAACCCAAGTCTGCTATTTAAGAATATGAAGTGATAGCAAAATAATTCTGCTGTATGTCATGAATAGAATTCCAGGTTGGAAGTGACCTCAAGGATCATCTGGTCCAACCTTTCTTAGCAAAAAACAGTCCTGATGGCCCAGCACTTTGTCCAGGTGAATCCTAGAAGTTTCCAATGTTGGGGAATCCATGACTTTCCTGGGGAGGTTATTTAAGTGACTGTTTATGTTGTGAAAAATTTTCATCTTGTGTGCAATTGGAATCTCCCTGGGAGCCACTTGTACCTGTTACACCTCATCTTTTCTGTATTGTCATTCTAAAACTGATGTTTTCATAATGCACTTTATTTCAAAAACCTGTGTTCTGACAGTACAAATAGATCTGGCAGCTGTGTCTGAACAACTTTATTGAATCTTCTTTCAGTAGTGATGTGAAATTTCACAGGGAGTCAGATTCTGGGAAATTAAGGGCATTAGGAAAAAATAATCTGCAGTTCTCCTTTGTTAGCACTAGCAGTGGGATTCATGTTTTGCCAAAGTTATTATTAAGGACTGTAGCAGAGGGTCTGTATCCAGTTGAAGCCTTACTCTGTCTAATCCAGTGTTTTGGAGCTAGAAGTGGCCAATTAATTCTCTCTATGTCTAAAAGTACAGAGTATGATAGATTTACCTGTAACAAATGCAGTTGCCTAAGGTGAAATAGGAAAGTTATTTTCTCCATAGCAACCAAGTTTGTGTACATCCCCATGGGTTACAAAAAGTGAGAGAGTCAGGGAAAGGATGTCCTAGCAGCTTATTCGTATTCATCTCTCTCTTTCTGAAGATGAAGGAATTATTAGCCTTCGGTCTCCAAAGGATCATGCACAGTACTCTCTGCCCATACACATGCAGGCAATGAAGTCTCACCGAGATAGAACCATTTCAGGTCTTGCTTTAAAGATTAAAAGAAGCCATATCATTTGCAAAAACCAACAAAAAACACACCAAAAAAACCCAAACAACCAAAACCAAACCAAACCAAGAAAAACAAAAAACAAAAAACAAAATGAAACAAAAAAAACCACACACACACAAAACAAACAAACAAACAATCAAACAAACAAAAAAGAACCTAAAAACCAAGCAAACAAAAAAGGACATTTGATAATTGGCTGAAATTATTTTCCAGTTCTAGTCAATTTGATGTAATCATTCAAAGTATTGGAAAAATGAAAAATATAAGCACTATGAACATATTTGAACCCTTAAACAAAATACTGATTTTTTTATTTCAAAGAGGAGTTTTATTTTAGACTTCACCTAAATGTAATTTTGAAATGGCTAAAATTATTTACCATGGCAGTTAAATGATTTTTTTTTTTCATTCTTCTTGGATCTCAGATTCTTTGCCTATAGGTAGGTAATGCATATTTTGGCAGCTTATTTCTTTGTCCTTACAGTCCAAAGATTTCTTATGTTTTGGCATTTGACAGCTCTCTTCATTCTTTGTCCCAGTGAGAAACAGAGCTTTGTTTTACTGAATAGGTGAAGAGAGAAGTAGAAAAGCAAGAAAGTCTGTGAAACAACTACAGGCCTTTCACTGAGTAGAAAATTCAGGACTTTAAATATTCAGGGTTTGTAGGAATCGCCTTTTCCTCCTGTGGCAAGAGTCTAGAGAAGTCAGCAGCAGGATAACTCTGCCTGTGTGAGACTGATTTAATCTGGAGCAAACCAACATGTAAGGAACAGGAGGCAGTATTGGGAAGGTCCCATCATCTCAGGAGTCTCATGGCTCTCTTCTGAAGGCAAATATGAAGAAGTGTAAATGAACCTCTAATAGCTGTACTAATCTCTAAAGAATTCCATGGATACTAGCACATTTTTCAAGAAAAGCATTGTGATAAATATTCAAGTTTTATAATTTGTTTCTCATTATAGCAGTGGCTATTAGAATTTAGTACTATTAAATGTTTACAGCAGAATATTGTTCTAACTTGAAAATGTAAGCATGTTCCTCTGCCATCATCTGCCAGCCTGATATTGTTTATCCAAGGCTGCAGAGTGCTGTGGAATCATTTTAACATGCTGTTAGCTGATGTGGTTCTTCTCAGGGGTGCCCTGTTACAGCCAAGAGCTGTAGCAGTGTTGCAGCCAAGGAGATGTGATGGCACAGCCTGGGGCAGCCCTGCAGCTGAGTAGTGGTGGCTGCTGCCAAGGCAGTCTGGAATTGCCTTTCACAGGGAGCACATACATGTGTTTTTTAAACCTAGATTAAGGGCTTGGCTCTTGATCAAGATCAGTGTGGTCTGTTTGTACTGTCAGTCTTTTCATACCGTGAGCCTACTCTGTGGGAAGTAATCAGCTTGCTGAGAATAAGAGTGATACATTCAGCTCATTAGTGCTCCCAAAGCTCTTTCTGTCCTAGGCTTACCAAGAGATTGCAATGCTAACAAAGGTTCACATCAGCTATCCATTTATGCTGCGTATTCATAGTTAACTTCAAGCATAAAAATGTCAGTGACAAATTAGTGAAAGTTTGGTATCACACACTTCTGAAATGCTCAAGAAAGGCTGCTTCTTGCTTCTAGGTACCAGCCAGCCTTTAACGATCTCATGGTAAGGTATACCTTTATAGCTCCTCTTTTTTCCAGTCATGTAATTTATCTTTTTATTTCAATATGAATGTTTTTAACTCCCTCTTCCAATATGTGCAGCTCATTATATCCTACAGGACTGAGAGCTCTTAAAGTTTTGTTCTCATGTAGGTTCTTAGAAATTTTGTTCACAACCTTAACCCTCTGTTGTAGAAGAGATATGAACTGACACCTGTTTTTCATCTGGAAAGCACATTTTCCACTCCTCTGATTTTCCTTTTTAATAAATGCTTTATTTTTCCATCCCCTTATGGAGCCAGGGGCAGCAAGACCGGGTGTGGAGTTGTACCTACCCCTCCTCAGGCCAGAGAAGGGGAAATGGTTTCATCTCATAATTGGTGGGCCATGTTGGTGCTTTTGACTCTACGGTTGTACTGAATAAGTGTGCCTGGTTAAAAAAGATCCACAGGGAACAAACACAGCTTCTAGGTTCCCAATGCTGTGACAATTCCTGTGCTGTTACACACATAAGACATGCAGTGTTAAACAGAAACCTCTGAACTCCATCACTTCATCAACAAATTTTGATTATACTGCAATAGTGACCTACACTTCCCATTATTTAGCACTGCACAATATTTTCTGTCACCTGCAAACTCCATCAGCAATTTATTATTGATGAGATTTTGTTGACAATATGGATGAGGGTATTAAGTCTTTCATTAGTAAATTTGCAGATTACACTAAACTGAGAATGTGTGTCCATCTGCTGGAAGGTAGGAGGGCTCTGCAGAGAGACTTGGAACAGTCAGATGGATGGGAAAAGTCCACTGGGATGAGGTTTAATTAAACCAAGTGCTGGATCCCGCATTTTGGCCACAATAACCCCCTGTAGTGTAATAGACTGGGGATGGTGTGGCTGGACAGTGCCCAGGCAGAAAGGGACCTGGGGGTGCTGGTGAACAGTGACTGAACATGAGCCAGCAGAGTGCCCTGGTGGCCAAGAGGGACAATGGCTCCTGGCCTGGATCAGGAATGGTGTGGCCAGCAGGAGCAGGGTCATTCTTCCCCTGTACTCAGCACTGGTGAGGTCACACCCTGAGTGCTGTGTCCACTTCTGGCCCCTCAGTTTAGGAAGGATGTTGAGATGCTTGAGCACATCCAGAGGAGGCAACGAGGCTGGTGAGGGGCTTGGAACACAAATCCTGTGAGGAACGGCTGAGGGACCTGGGGTTGTTTAGAATGAAAAAAATGAGACTCAGGGGTGACCTTATCCCTTTCTACAACTCCCTGAAAGGTGGCTGTAGTCAGGTGTGGGTTGGTCTCTTTCACCAGGCAGCAACCAACAGAACCAGAGGACACAGTCTGAAGATGTGCCAAGGGAGCAGCTTAATGGGTTGATATTAGGAAATAGGATGAATATTGGGAAAAGTTGTTTACAGAAAGGGTGATAAAGTGGAATGGTCTGCCTGGGGAGGTAGTGGAGTCACCATCCCTGGATGTGTTTAAAAAAAGACTGGACGTGGCACTCGGTGCTATGGTTTAGTTGAGGTGTTGGGCTGGGTTGGACTCACTGATCTTGGAGGTCTCTTCTAACCTTGTGATTTTGTGTGTGTGAGTGTTTTGATTTTTTTTTTCTGCTATGTGACTCATCAGCCTTTATGAAAAATATGATGACAGAGTACTGTATTTCAAGGATTTTCATCTTAAATATTTAAAATCAAGGTTGGAAGAGTTTGCCATGTTTCCAGAAAAGAGAGAAAGCTTAGGAGCCCTGAATGGTTCTGACACAGTGAGATGGTGGAAGGACAGGAGGAGGAGAAAGGGGAGAGAGGGAGAAAGGAAAAAAATTCCAACACTGGCAAAAATCTCTTTTACCTTCAAATAGATTTGGGGCCCACTTCTTCTGTTACCTGCACCATTTTCCACACTAAAGCAGTGTGACCTTCTCTGGAATAGCTGTTCTGTGGAAAACTAGAGGGAAACCAGGCTTTTGCAAGGAAGGAGGAAAGTCATCTGTCTTTATCCTGATATATCTCTGAGGTGCTGAGAAAGTCACCCTTAGAAAGCATCTCAACATGAAGGAGGCCAAGTGAATGACTGTCAAGGATGCTGACATGGAACAGGGGGGACCAAAGTTTTGTGAGTTGGATCCTGCTTGCAATGTTCAGCATACTGCTGTACACTGATTTGTGACAAGCAGTGCCTCACCTTGCAGTTGATAAGGGAGCTTTGGTTATATTTAGCAAGGATAAAGTTATATTTAGCATGCCACGAGACAAAATGCTTTTACATAAAACACGAAGGCGTCCTGTTTAATCCAAAGCGAATAGATTGAACTTCTTGCTTTATTTCGCATGTGTGCTGTGAGCTTCTGCCAGGCAAGGCGCAGGGCTGGGGCTGGGAGTGGGGCTGCTGCCAGGTGTGTGACCAGGACACGGGCCAGGTGTGGCCAGGAGAGGGCCACCCAGCCCTGGCAGTGCCACCGCGCCCTGCTCTCCTGCCAAACAGCCTCTGTAAAAGCTTGATTGCAAAGGTATGGGAGTTGGTAGGTGGCTGACCGCAGGGAAAGAATTGCACGTTGTTAAGTTACAGAGGGATAGAAGAGAGACCTTCCTTAACATCTGCTGCAGGTGTTAATTTTAGGAAACAGAATAAAATTTTTTAAAAAATAAAATAAAAAATGACATGGTAAATGCTATAAAAAGTGCAGGGAATATTTGCCTTTCATCCTGGCAACCTCTCTCTGACAGATGTGCTTCAAGCCATAGGTTCCCTCATCTCAACTCCAGATATTCCCCAGACCAAGAGGAACCAGTCCATACCTCCTGCTCCATTAGGAGCACGTAGCCCAGCCATAGCTAATCCCTTTGCTAACCTGTTTTTCTCCATTAGGACTAAGACTAGGTTAGCAAAGGAACTACCTGTTCCAGTCTATCCCAACTGCTGAACATGTCCTAAGTGAGAGAAAATCCTTTAAAAGGACTGAATAGAAGCTAAATCACTACTGGCTTCAAGGCTGATTATGTAGGGCACTTAGGAGAGGTTCATGCCCCACACAAGGGCTGCCAAGGTGTTTCCACACAAAGTGGATAAGTCAGCCCCATCACAAGCACAGGCAGCCTGCAGTGCTGCAGGCCCTCTTAAGGAGTGTGGGCAGCCCACATGGACACATGCTCCTCTAACCTAATTTTAAGCATCTGCAGGATGAGTATGGATCGAGTGTTTCCTTCTGAGCTGGCTAGAGTTGGTAGGGTATGTGTAGCACTCCACTCGAACAAGTGGAGTGTCTCAGGCTTTCATGCTTCTCTTCATGCAGGTACACATAATGCCCTCTTATGCCTTCTCACGTTACTGAGTTTGGGAGCTGCTATTATTTTTGTCCAACAATCACATTAATAATCATATTTGGTCTCTTTCCATGCTGCTCCCACACCAGTCATGCCAGGTCACTGCCGAGGCAGTGAAGAACTGAGCTACTGGGAGTCCATAAACATGTGCCTCACACAGGTTTTTCCTTGGGCAAGCTCCTCATAAAGAGGTCCCTGATGAAAAATCCCTGCTGCCAAGCCTTGTCTGTGGCACAGTTAGTCATAGTGAGCTTGTGCAAGTCGAGTTTGGTCTCATATACAGGAAAAGCTATTCAGAGAGCCTGCCCATCCCCAGGCCAAACTCTACACCTTGAACCCTGGCACCTCAGTGTTGAGCAGATGCTGTCAGTTCTGCTGCTGGAACCACTGTTTCCATTTTAGTGTGCTACTGTACAAAGTCATTCTCATTCTGAGGAGAGACTGGCACTGAAATGTAGGCACCTCCTTCAGTCCAAGAACCATGGAGATAAATATGATAAGCAGGGAGCAATATTTTGAGGGACTGCTATTTTCTCCCACAAGAAGACAGCTCCACTTGTTGCTTCTTTCTCAGCATAGTGGGCACTGCATTTAACTTATGATTCAGATGTAAACAATACTCCTAATACTTTACCTCTGCATTTTCTTTATCTTCTTTGAGGTTCTCATATACTAAACCTCTTGTTTAGTGAAGTTTCTGACTTCTGATATTTGCAGCTTGTGTGAGATTTGCTTCTTTAGCAGTCAAATGAAAAAAACATATTTACTGATAAAATAATGTTACCAAACCAGAGGATTTTCTCCCTGCTTCCACCCAGTGGGGTAGAAACAGGATGAATGATTGCCATGATGACATCATCTTGAGCAATCTTTCCAAAAAGTGATTCTTTGAGATATTCTATATCCCCAGCCTGTTTAATTGATGTATTTATTAGCTAAAGATTATAAATATCACCTGGCAATGAACTTAGTGTCCTGTCTTGTTTTGGTTTAATTTCATTTGCATTTATCTTGTGACAGCATATTACACGCAGATGTCAAATATTTTAAAATTAAACTCTTCTCATTAGATGTCTTACCCATTTTAAGAACTAAGCAACTTCTCTGCTTAGTCAAAAAACCCACATGCCAACTCTAAAAAATTAACATCACAAGGCTTATTGTGCTATCTCCTAATTAGAAAAAGCTAAATACTATCCACATCAAGTATGTGTCTCTTCCCACTGCATACCCCAACAAGGCTTTAATTAATTAGGCCTTTCAAGTGCCAAAATTCCTTTCATACTAATAAGATAAGATGGTCCATAGTAGACACTATATATACAGGCAAGAAGTTCAACCATAGGTAACTATTGCACTATAAAGGAGAATGCTGCAGTTTACCTTCCCAGTGCCATGGTCTTCTCTTACTGCTTTATTCTTGGACTCAATTTTTCTCATCTTTGCTCACAGTCTGTTCTAAATCCTAGTTCCAGTTTCCAAGACTATTGGTCATTTCTCTGGGTATAGTTGCATTACTGGTCTCATTGTCATTCATGAGTTGTTCATTACTTTACCAGTTCCCACAGCCCATTAAAAGGGGTGTGAGTTATAGGCACTGTTCTTGAGCTACATGCTAAAATTTCAGAGGATATTCCAGGCACTGGGTTAACCTTCTTTTCAGAGATGTTTTTCAGAGCATCTTGCAAAACCATTCTGTTTACTAGATATGTGTTACTAGGTTAATACAGTGGAAAGGAAAAGGGAGAACAATGATGTGCCAAATAATGTCTGCTCCTCCAGAAGAGCTTTGAAAGATCCTGATGTCCACCAGGAAACACTATAGACCTAATTTGCCCATGAAATATTTTGATACCATTTCAAAAAGGGCTGTACAGACATATAGACACAACTTACCACACTGTAATCAGACTGGAACCATGGTCAGTGGTTGTATCACAGGTGGGCTGCGTCAGCTGTCTCCAACAAGAACTCAGGAAGTTCATGAAAGACAAAGAAGAGGATATTAAAATGTTCCCTTCCTCTCCTGGCACAGTCTGCTCCACGTCCATAGGCTCAGCTTTCACAATCCTGGGATCTAGGGATTTGCACATACTGTATGTAGCAGTATCTTATCACTCAGATACTGATCAGATTGTCCAGAAAGGAGCTAAGAACTCTCAAAGTTTCATCTTTTGACTAAATCAAAATGAATCAGCGATCTAAAGGTGCTACTTTACTTCAAAATTACATATGCAGTTATGCACTTATGCACTTCCAATAAGCACTGTGTGCAGTCAGGAAAGCTACAGGATTAAGAATGCTATAATTGAAACCAGGATAAAAAAGCTAATGGAAGGTATTTGCAGAGCTCTTCAATTTTTTCTTTTATGTGTTAAGAAACAAGGTGTTATGAGACTGAAGAAATTATGCAGACAGATCATCTAGCCTGCCAATGTGATTTTGGAGTTCAGAATATAATAACAGTGAGTCAGAAGGTTATTATTTTGAGTATAAAGAAGAGGTAGGAAATGTGTATTTGTAGAAACATTTTCTGTTGTGTTTTACAGCAGTGGCCAGATAAAATGTAGCTGGGCTTCAGCCCTTCTAATTTTCTCCCTGCATAACTTCACAACATCCTTGTAGCCCTTGTGAGTTGTCTTCTTCTTTTTCCAGAGGTGATAAACTCTCTTTGTCTCCTGTCAAGGCTCTTTGTTCAGCCAGGCCAGTGTTCTTCCTCACCAGCTCATCATTTGACACATGGGCATGGCCTGCTCCTATGCCTTTAGGATTCCTTCTTACAGCAGGTCCACCCTTCCTGGACCCCTTTGCCCTTCAGGATTCCTTCCCAAGGGATTCTGTTAAACAGCCTTTAAACAGGCCAAATTCTGCCCTCTGGAATTACAAGGTGGCAGCTCTGCTGGCCCCCCTCCCTACTTCTCTGAGGATTGAAAGCTCTCCTGTTTTGTGGTTGGTACCAGTCCTCTATTCACAAACAGCAGCTCTGCAGGGCACCTCCCCTGGCTGGTTCCCTCACCAGCTGTGTCAGAACACATCTTTCACACAGAGTTCTGTCTCTGCTGTGTTATGCTTTCAGCAGACACCTGGTAAGTTGAAGTCCCCAAAGATGTCATGTCTCCTAGAGGTTCAGGAATGATATGCATTGCCACAAGTCTATCTTTCATGCCCTTTGGTAGCACCAAGTTAAATATAGTGCAAGGCAAACTGATACTGGTATCCATCTGACCTACTAGTTCAACAACAGGACTTTTTCTAATTTTGAAAGAGTGAAGAGAGAGAAACCCACCTCTTTCCAGTCACAATCAATTGTGTTGTTGTCAGGCTTTATCCTGACTGCTTCAAAGGCTGAAATAATGATATAAATTAATGCTTGCCACTATCTTAACCCACCCCTGCATGGAAAAGTGCCCTGGTTCACCAAGCTCCTCAACGCTTGGCACACATGGGTTTAGTTTCAGGAATATGAATGTAGTGAGTGTTTTCTGAGTGCTACTGCAGCTTCTTTTAAGACACTACTAATGCTTTCATATGTCTTGATTTCTTTTCATTTTAAATCCCTCTTTACACCTCTGGCGTTGACTACACTCCAGGACAAGAGATATCCTCCCTCACAGATGGGGCAGGCTGCCTCCATGGCTGTGGGGTCACACATGGCACATGTCCAAACTTTTCAACACTCTTAGACCATGCTGCCAAAACCACCAGATTAAAGATTCCCCATCCATGGTGCACATGTAAATTTGAGAGAAAATATATACACTTTCCATAGCTTTGTGACGTAATTATTTGCAATACAGAAACACCTGAAGTCTCCTATGGATTATTAGATTCTGCTGCATTTGTTAGGAGGTGTAAGCACAGCATGAACTGTGTTTTCTGAAGTGACAGCAGATGCAAGCACCCACAAAAGTGATGTTTTCTTTCCCTTCAGTGAGTGGGCTGGCAAAGGACAGCCTGAGATGCCTTTACAGAAGCTATTTTAAAATTATCAGGGCATCATCCTGAGATCCTGGGACAGAGCTGTGGATTGAATTCAGATTTCTCAAGACACAGTCAATAACTTTCATTCAAAGCAATTTCCTTCTGTGTTGCTGACAGGCAAATTGGAAAAGAAACAGATGACAGACAAGCTGGCAGGGTGACAGGAAGGTTTCAGACGCAGTCTGCAAAAAGGGCAAGAACACCCATTTTTCTCCCACACCAAAAGCTCACTCCTACCTTTCCATCAGCTTCTGTTTATAGCCTGCTTTGCCAGAAAGGGTGTTTTCATTTCTTTCATGGAAGTCCTTTCGGAGTCTTTCATCTAGGGCAATTGAGCATAGACATCAAGATAATTACAGTGAAAAGTTATTAAATCCTGGCCAACTCTTATGCTGTGCCTGCTCAAGTTTTCTGAATACAAATTTCTTGCAAAATTAGTCCCCAGACCACACTATAAATACTCCCTGTGGTGGGAACTTTGATGTGGATCTGTATGAATCTTTTCCTTAAAGTAAAGAACTCTGGGGGGAGGGAAGGAAAGCAAATGGGAAAACTAAATTTATGAAAACAAAACCCTCAAACAAACAAAAATACAAAACTTAGAAACCTAGAAATTGGAAGGACTTGTCAACAATTTTTGTCTTTCTTCTCCATTCTTGAAAAGGGGGACTGACCACATATTCATGTTGCTAGTCCAGCATCTTTCAGTAATAAAAGTCAGACAGTGCCATTTGAGTCCTTACCAAGAGTCTTCTTACTGTTCCATGTGAGACCTGTCTGTCTGATTTCTCTGCTTCTCAGCAGTCTCTATTCTTGTCCAACTAGCATTAATGCAATACAAGCCAAGTATGGACTACAAGTGAAAACCAGGCATGAGCCTGAGCTAAATCACAGCCAGGAACAGTGTGGAGGAGGAAAGGACGTGATGGAGGAAAGACGATTGTAGCCTGTAGATGATTGTTCAATAAGGAGAAGAAAAAGAGAAACATCAGAAAAGTGGGGAAAGAGATTTTAAAAAAAATGCCAGGCACACTGTGAAACAGCATGGGCAGCACAGTAGAAAAAGTGCACTAAAAGTCGTTTGTGCTGAGTCTTGGCTGAAAGAAGTATGTAGCTGTGAGCAAATAAATAGCCACCTTCTCTTAGTGGTAAGGGCTGCCCTTGTGTGCAAGAGAGCAGTGTACATACTGCTTCTGGGGCATGTGACTTTACCATCCATGCCTTTGCTGACAAAGAAATAACCTAGAAGACCCCAAACCTCTGTTAACCAGGAATAGTAATATTAAAGTAAAAAGGAATAGTAATATGAATAATGTAACACTTAGATTTTGGCAGTGTTTAATGTATTCACTCCAGGAAAGGTTTAGATAATAGTTCTGATTAGTACAAATTATTCAGATTTTACAGAGTTTGTCAGCTGTCCTCCCCCTGAAAAGCATAATGATTAATGATATCAAAATTATAACAAGAAGGACTAATAACTTGCATTTAGCTTTTGAAATTGTAAGGAACTTTACAAACAATCACTAATCAATTTAAACCCTCTGGTTGTCCTGTGGTGTGGATGTTGGAAGTGTAAGACAGTTATATTAACCAGATATACAGTGAAATTCATTATATGCCCCACTGAAATAGCTGTCCACTTTCATATTAGAAAGGAAAAGTATTAGACTCTTAACACTGGCACTAGAGAGCAGATCTTTTAGCTGCCATGGACCCAGAGGAAGCCACACATTTTATTCCAAAGCTGATACACTCCTAGCAATGTTTCCTACTGTTTGCCACAAAGATGACTTCCATTAACTTGTGTACCTTTACAGCATACTCTGATGTGCAAAACTGGTATCTCATCGAATACAATAATACCATTATTAACAATGGTGGCTGGCACATGTCCAGTGGCCTCAATCAGTTGTGAAGGCACCTCTAAAATGAAACATTAGTCCTTGCATGCAGAGATACAAGATCCAAACTCAGTTTTCACTTTCCAAAAGTACCCATTTTCTGCAAAACAGGCCAAAGCTTCCTCACAGTGAGAGAGAAGAGGTAGCTGCTTGGTTTAAGGGAAAGCTCCACTTTAGATCTGAAAGTAATTGCTAGACTTGAATAGTCTGAGTGCAGATGCATCTCCTTTTCCTCTTCAACTCTGTAAATTAGCATTACAGTTTGCTTTTCATAGCGAGGTATTAGCACTGTTGGACTGCTTGGCAGCTCTTGCTCTACTTCTGTTTATCTTTTGCAAAGGTCGTGTTCCTGCTTGCAGTAGAATTGGTAACAGAAGCTGTTAGCTAAAGGGGTTTCTTTTGCACAGAATTGTGAAGGACTTTAGGAAGGAATATAAGCCTAAAATAACCACTGCAAACATTTCATAGGGTTTAGATACTTAAGATTACTGTTGTCCAAAAAGCAATGATTTTGGATTTTATTCTAAATGGTTTTTTATACCGTGCTTAACATCACAGTAACGGAAAACAAATTAGCTGCAAATACGTCTCCAAATACCAGATGAGGTAAACTTGAAAAGCGGAGCACTGGCAACACAGTGCAGAAACACTTGAGCTGCTTCTGCAGGGAGCTAGCTGGTGCCAGAAGCAGCACAGCTGTGCTACACTGCTGGGCTGAACCAGAGGAACCTGCCTAGCCATTTCCAGATGTGTTGCTTCAGTTTCCAAGCAGGTACCCTGAACACAGCAATGCCGTGCTGGGGGAACTTGCCTGGATGTGGTGAGATTGGAGATCTGTGCTTGTCATGTGATGAGTTTTATGGTACACAAAACCAGTGGTGCCGTGAAGCCACTGGTTTTGGGCACGTGTCCTCTAAGACATGTTGCTGCATGAGTTATTATTTAACATTTATTAGATTAGGCAAGCTTCATGTCCACATGACTACAAATCCTAGAGTGAAGAGCATCACCTCAGTTTTGCCCATTTGTGTAGAAGCTGATTCTCTTCTGTGAGCTCAATCCCTACAGAGGCAGTGCTGAGAGAAGGGAAGGGAAGGGAAGGGAAGGGAAGGGAAGGGAAGGGAAGGGAAGGGAAGGGAAGGGAAGGGAAGGGAAGGGAAGGGAAGGGAAGGGAAGGGAAGGGAAGGGAAGGGAAGGGAAGGGAAGGGAAGGGAAGGGAAGGGAAGGGAAGGGAAGGGAAGGGAAGGGAAGGGAAGGGAAGGGAAGGGAAGGGAAGGGAAGGGAAGGGAAGGGAAGGGAAGGGAAGGGAAGGGAAGGGAAGGGAAGGGAAGGGAAGGGAAGGGAAGGGAAGGGAAGGGAAGGGAAGGGAAGGGAAGGGCCGTAGTGTTGTTTCAGTGTATGTGCTGATATGAAGCCTGTACTGCATGCTTAGTCTACTACTGCAGCCAATGTTTTATGACCATTTCAGTTTACAGTTCAGGTACAGTGTCAAAACAGCAGAAAGCCAACATGTCCCTGTGATGTTCCAAGAGAGCAAGCAGACTAAGGATGGTGGAGCAGTTTACCTCTATATGTTATTTTGGTGTTTTATCCAGGAAATACAGGCTTAGTGAATACCTCACTATGAAATGCTGACAGTGGCAAAAAAAAAAGAGTCCAGAGCAACATGGATAGACAGATGGCAGCTCTCTGAAAGGTGGGTTTAACCAATGCAGGCATGCTTCCTCTGGGACCTCATCTTGGCAACCATCATCCCCAGATGGGCTAAGCTTACTGATCATCATCCCCAGACCTGCCCTTGGACCACACACACTCCCAAGTGGTGTAGATTTGCCATTATGTGTTTTTGGGTGGACATTGCCTGCAACAGAAATGAACATAGGCTACAAACAGCTGACATTCTTCTTTGGCACTCAGGAAGCTTTGACAGCACCACAGTTTAGATCTGTTCTGCTGGTAGACAGTAAACTCATGAGTTCTCTGTTCTCTGGGGAATCTGTGAATCCAACTCTTCTGTCAGAGGATGGAAGAAGTATTCTCCCTAGCAGCTCCATGATGGTGTCATGGGCACATTTCTGCCTCTCAGGAATGTTTTGGGGCTAATCTGTGAACTATAAATCATTCCCCTGCTTGGGCAGTCCTTCAGTCACTAGCATCCTGCCTCTTTCAGTTCTAATTCTAACAACTTTCTTAAGCAACTTGAAGCATTTTCTGTTACTGCACTTCATTTTACCTGGCAATCTGCATCCTGCTACCCAAATCTGCAACACCTCCTACACCTGAATTAATCCAATGAAGTCTTTTCTCCCCAATCTTTTGCAACAAATAAAGAGCATAACACTTAAACTTAATGTTATTATTTGGTTTGCTTCAACTCTTTGAAAAACAAAATTTATAGATGGAATTTTAAAAAGAAGAAATAATTAGCCCCAAAACTCTGGAGGCTCTTATTGGCTGAACAGGAAAACTTCACTTTTCAGCAGCTGAGATTCTGCGGCAATTTTCAGATCAAAAGATCCTATGAGTTCCAGTTCATATTTCTGCTTTGGAAACATCCAGTCTAAATAAGCAAATCCATGGACACCCAGTCTAAATAGGCAAAACCAAGGTTTTTACTTTATGGAAGGGAAAAACAAGAAACAAACAAATTAAGGAGGGCACTAGGATACCAGAAAAAAAAAAAAAAAACAAAAAAACAACAGAAACAGGACTTAAATTGAAATGCAAATCAAATGTCTTAATCACAAGGCTGTCCTTTTTTTTCATACTGAGGATTTACACAATTTTGATTTTTTTTTTTTAAGTAAAACAAGCTGAGTGTAGAAGAAAAACTGCAGAAGATTATGTAGGACTGTCATCACTGTCCTTTTCACTTACTGACTATGTTGGTTAATGTTGATCTTTCAGATGCCCCACTATGTCACACAGCATTGAGTCAAATGTGCCTGCTAAATCTGCTACTGTCTCATAAGGTACTTAATTTTTTTTTAGCCAAAAATAATTTAATTATTCTAATCTCAGGGAGATAGTCCTGCAGAAAAATAATTTCTCATTTATCTAAGTCTTGATTTCAAGTGAAGAGAGTCAGAGGGACCTAAAATGAAAATTTTAGACCTGAATAAACTGAATTTGAGATCCAGGTATTAAAAAAATATTTTGAAAAATGGTTAGCATTTGAAAGAAGCAAGGAGAAGGTACGTGTGTTACCTGCTGCAGAAGCAAACTTTTTCCAGTTTTCAACCAAGTTGACCAGCCAACTTCCCTTCCAGAAGGCCCTGAGACTGAACTGCTTGTGTGCTGCACTGGATGCAGAGCTTTCTTCAGCACAGTTAAAGTTTAAACAAAGCACAAGAGAACTCAAAAGAAGTGTTTGTATAAAGAACACTTTACTCAAAGCTGGCCTCTAAGTGTTGGTGATGTGTCAGGGAGGTTTTGTACAAAGAACTAAAATAAAATATGCTTTATAAAAATGTGTAGATATCATATGTCTCCTCAATCAAGGCTCTCTGAGGGTATTTTTGGGCCTCTGAGTCAACAAGCATTTGCCTTCTTCCTTAAAATATCTTGCTTCTATTTTCCAGCCAGCCTCCTTCTTCATGGCCCTGTGCGGCTGTTTTTCCAAACTAACTCCTCTCTAAGTCTTCATGCATTTTAATTACCTTGAGGTGGAGTCCAGAATGTTAATGATACTTTATTACATTAAATCTTTGATTAAGTAAGGTGGGCTCTTTTTGCCTCCCTTCTTTAGTGAGTAAGATTTGTATTCATCCCACTAAGTTTTAATACCTGACAGCTGAAGTTAGTATTCTTTCATAGTTCCAGAGATTAAATTAGAGTCATTGAAAAAACTAATCTCGTAATTATAATGTAAAGAACTGAAGTTTCTATGGATTAAATACATCCACAGAGGAAAATTATGTGTATTCATTCATACATTTTATTTTAAATTCTCTGATATTTTTTTCTGTTGTTCTTATCAAACTTGTGCTCAGTCCTTCCTTGGTGTGTATCTTTGGAACCATAGTCACCTTTCTGCTGGTTTAAGGAATTTAAAATGAAGCTGCTTCACTAGCAGAGTGGTAGCATTGCTAAATGTGCATTTCTCTTGCCATAATTTCTTGGTCTCTATCCAGCTTTATTAAAAGTGAGAGGAAGTTTTACACCGATTACAAATAAAATTGACTGGATTTTTTTTTTCTGTCTTTATCCACTCAGTCTACTTTGACTGACTAGAAACCTATGATAAAACTCACTATCAAATAATAGTTTCTCCTGAGTTTGAGCAGTATTTCCATAATGAGTTTACTGACCCTTAGCATTAGAAAATTTTGACTCATTCTTACATCTGATGCCTTTAGAAATATTTCTGCTGTGACAATATGTCACTCATGAGCAATGAAAATATTATGATTTGGAGGACAAAATTCAAACTATCTCAAAAAAGTAATTGTCAAAATTTTTTACCCCCCAACTTATATAGCTTAAATATGCCTTATTGTGTTTCTGTGTGTATTATGCATTATTTATGGACAAAAGCACTACAACTCTGGAAATAAAATGTGACTATCTAAAATACTAAGCTTGAAAAAGAAAGATGAAATCTCTCAGAGGTACTAATTACTGGGACTGAAAAACACAGTGTGGTAGGGGCTGAAAGAACAACTCAGAACTTCCATGGTCTAAGTCAAGGAAAATATTACCTGAAAGAACTATAAAGGAATGGATCAAGGCTTCTTTCAAACAGATTGTTTTATTTGACTGTAAGAACATTTTGAGAAAACAAATTGCATACACCAGGACCTCTTGAGTACCTTAGTTACATCAAAACAACCCTGTAAACTTTTCTGAAAGTGTCAGAAGATAGGTATGCAATTAAAGCCCAGCACTGCATCAGGATATTTGTAAGATAGGACCACCACTGCCCAGCACCCCACTCAGAGTTCACTGTAATCAGGTTTTGCCCACAAAACCTTATATTGACTGTAAGCTGTCTTAGGCAGGGAGGGGTTTTTGGTGTTTTTAGTTATGCTGAGAAAGATATGGGACTGATGCCTCTTTAGGTATCAACAACACAAACAGATCTTGGCACTGCTTTCAACAATATGGCCTTAGCTGAGAATGGGCTACAAGTGCTTGTGGTCTTCAGCAAAGGACAGACTTTGAAGGGGGGGGGGGGGGGGTATTCAGTAGCATGTAGGGAAGGAGAAGTTAAGACAGAAAAATGGTGCTATCCACTGCAGTCTTGACACTGCAGCACTTACCTAAAATTATTTGAATACATGTACAGCAAGGTGATATCAGCTTTTGCTGAGCCCTATTAGTTTTGCAAATACAAAGAGCTGTTGGCATGAACTAGGCAAAAATAACTTCCTTGGAGAGGAGTACTGAGCAAGAAGAGTTGAAGTCACCTATTTTTTTCCTTTCTTCACTTCTGGGTGCCCATCCTGAGAGTCCTTGTGCACATGGAAATAGTCATCTAATCTTCCACAGAATTATTATTATTGTGTGTTACACCAATGTTTGCAGGTTGAGGGCTTAATGGACAAAAGGTCTATAACTGTTATCAATTTGTTTCAAAAACTGAAAGTGAATGATGATATTTTTGCCCTGAGTCTGCAAAGATTGATGCATTTTCACTGTTCATTTCAAAACAACTTGATCAAAACTTCTTCTGCAACACATAACAGTCATAATACATTTTTATGTTGTCAACAGTAAATCAAAACAAGTCTAACAACCACATATTGCTATGGACACCAGTCAGACTGCTAGCTGTGTTTGCCAAGTCTGTCCTAAAGCTCCCTGCCAACACGGCTTCTGCAGGAATGGCAAGCCTGCTACATTCAATAATAATTTGAAATCAGAGAAGGAGATAATTACATAAAGGACAGGAAGGAGAGAGAAGGGTGAAAACCAGACATGTTGGGTCTTATCAGCCTCATACTTGATGTTCATGAAGGCAGGTGCGTGGTCACCATGCAATCAGTAGCATCAGAAAGGTGCCAGCAGATGCTGATCCCAGACCTGCTGGAGGAGCTGTTTCCTGTGTTCCTGGAACATCTTCTTCCAAGAGAGAATGTGTTATGGCATTTGCCCAGGAAAGGTAATGTAATGAGAACAGATGAAGTGAAATGTTTAGGCTGGCTTTGGATGAAGTCTTGGAAACTGGCAGTTTGCCTTCTGGGCTCTTGTGTGAATTCAGTTTTATGCGCTTTCAGGGAATTGTGTATTTCTCAGATTTCTTATTAAAATTTTGCAAGAATTGAATAAGAAATACATTAAAATGCCTTTACATCAGATTTTAAATACCCACAGACCTATTAAAAACATGTAGTGAATTATTTTTTTCATATAAAATCAACAAATTCTGCTCCAGAGTAATGTTTTTCATGCATGTCTCAGCATTTCAATGCTGTTAATAATTTCAAATATAGTTTTAAAAATACATTGAGTTTAATAACAAAGGTAGCCTTTCTTCCTTATTCACAGACACAGACTAGGCAGCATCAAAAAGTGTTTCATAGGCCAGAGCTTCAGATAAAGCTAAAGCTTGACATAACCACCTCCACTAATGGATTTCAATATTGTTTGCCCATATTTTCTCATGTAAACATGTAATTAGAGCTCACAAGATAAGAATGATTCCATATTTGTGTTTATTTGTTGCAATTTTTCATTATAATTTTCCTGTCATTCTGTTTAAGTAGAATTATATTGTGGTGTTTATGAACGCTGTATTCTGCCACCCTGGTATAAAATTATATACCATATTAAAATCACAAACTGCATAGGGATTTGTCTGGTACTGAGTGTTACTGAGATGATGTTTCGAAAATTCCGGCTTTTATCATGTGAGACACAGGCAGGAGTCCATGATATTTAAGATGTGTTATCAAAAAAAAAAACAAACAAACAAAAAAAACCTCTATAACATCAGTTTAATGTTTACTTCCCATAATCAATTAAAAATTACAAATAATTCTGTATGAGAGACCCAAAGTACCTAGTACCTGCTCTTCCTGCTCTTATATGGGAATCAGTGCACCTAGGGAATTCCAGCTAAGAGAATTGCAAACAGCAAGAAAGATTTAAAGAAGTACATGTGCAAGCAAATAAACAGTTGTGCTTGTTGGATGATCTCATGCCTGAGAGAGAACAGAAGTGATATAAGAAAAAAAATTGGTTTGGGTTCAAGTGTATTTACTAATTATTACTTATACCAGCCTTAACAGCAGTATACCTTTGAAGTATCCTGTGAACTTGCCCTTCTTTGCAAGCCTAGTTTTTGTGCAATGATTGCTCTTCATAGCTTCTGAGTAAGATACTTGGGTTCTTTCAGAGCTCTAAAAACAAATCTTTTTCCTTAAAGCAAATTATCTTGCCTAGAAAAGGCTGACAGAGAAACTAAATTAAACCAGTGCAGTTGCTGTTGAGTTTGACTATTCAGAACCTAGTCCACAGCCTTTTGGAAATATTTATTTCAGGTCTAGGAATGGCTAAAAACTCCATCTATGCAAGTCATGGAAAAGGAAAAAGGGAAAGGGAAAGGGAAAGGGAAAGGGAAAGGGAAAGGGAAAGGGAAAGGGAAAGGGAAAGGGAAAGGTGACCCCCTAGTCCAAGACTGGTCCCATTACTAGAGGTGAGAAATTTTTAGTAGATACAGGTACCCATAGAGATTTGCAGCAGGAGAGAGAGTTTAGCAAGTGAGACCCCTCTATACTTTGACATATAGGGAGTGCTTAATCCACTGCAGGTGGACAGAAACAATGAGCATGAAAATCTACTTGTGATATTTTTTGACTGGCTTATTGCACATCTGCTGGTGTAGTGCCTAATTTACACTTCAGATACTGTAATTTCCCTTGTCAGTGCTTCTTTGTATTGTGCACTTCACAATGTTAAGATAATTGAACTTACTTCTAAGGGAGAATACTGTTGTTGGACCTGGAACTTTCACAAGGTCTTTTTAGTCAGTCACCACAGACATTCCCATTGCTCCTTGCACTGTGGTACCCTTGCAGGGACAGGAAAAAACAGGAACTATCCACCAAACAATCTCTGAGGTACCCTCTACATATGTGTAATAATTTCTTTCTGTCCATTACCCTTCCTGGACATCAGGCAGCAGTGAATCTGCTTGAAATATTTTCTTCCCAGATAGTTTTTGGAATAGTGAGTCACTCTTATGGTCATACTTCAGCTAATTTCATAAATGAGGCAGCTGTCCCTTTTTTTAACTGTCCTTATGCACAATACTCATTTTTAGACAAGTGTGATCTGGAACATCCCATAGTTACTTTGAAAACTTTCCTTTGCGTGACCTGCTGGTATCTTTGGTTCAACATGATGAAGATTACATGGAAGTAGATGTTTATCAAGAAAGATCTCAGCTGTTGGAGCCACAGCTATATTGCTTTAGGCATTACAGTGTTTGAATTAGGCTTTTACACTGTCCCGTGCAACTGAGCTCCACTCTCCAGCTGTTTGCTCCTGTTTTACCACAACCCTTTCCTGTGGGAGGTGTCATGCCACAGGTGACAACCAGGAAGAGAGGCAGAGAGCTGTACGAAACCACGAGCAATGCTTCAGTCTTCTGCTGCTGTTATTATTGTTATTGTACCCACTTCTATCCCTTGATATGGAATAGCATAGGTGGTTCCACAGTCTTACCAGATACTCCCTCAAGTGAATGATGGCACAACCGTTGACCTCAGATGGAAAACACCACGGAGTGTTTGTACCCAGCCTACCCCGTCCCCCCAGGGTGTCATTCACCTCACCTTGCAGCCTGGGTGCCCTTGGAGCCCTCTAGTCCATGTATGAAGGCTTGTCTTTGCCCATGCTGAAGGCTCTGGAGATCTTTCTGATGATCTCAAGAGCTGCACTAGGGATTCCCTTTCTGTGGCCACTCTGGATAGGTCAACATAATCATTTGACCTTCTGCCCCTGACAGACTTGTTTCTTGGAATTATTTGTTGTATGTCCTTTTGTTTGCCTCTGTTGTCTAAAAAAATACCTCTGCAAGTGCAATTTATAACAGAGAAGGTAGATCTTCCAAAAATGCTAGCAGAAAACAGCAGGAATGTCCTGCTCAAAATAACTGGTCTGTGACCTGGAGTTGTTCTGTTGAACAGTGGTGCACCTTGTGCAGAGCAGTAATAATGAACCACCCTGTTGAGTTAAACCAGTGGTCCTTCTAGGCTTATTTGTGTAATGGTCTGCAACAGAAAAAAGGGCTACATTTTAAGAATGGAACAACATATCCTTGATATAATCTTCCAACTTCACAGCAGTTCATGATCCTCCTGAAGCACAGGTTCCAGCTGCACCTGCATGCTGAGATACTGATTGGAGATTTTTTTCTTTCTTCATCTGAATAATTTTTGAATTCACTGCAGTTTTTTACCCGCAAAGTTACCTCTAACGTTAAGTTTTCCAGTTTAATGTTGAATGATTTAGGATGAGTGTTTCTGATTGTTTGATTGTTTCAGAATTCTTGCTAGTTCTTAAATTATGTCACCTTTCTGTTCACCTCCTCTACACCACTGTGATTTTGTGGAATTCATAATGTCACAGCTGAACTCTCTCTTTTCTGGGCTTGAAGGGTACATTTTTATTTACGAGTGTTTTATGGGGGTTTATTTGCAAAGGCTTCCTTGAGATGCTAAAACTGAAGAGTTTTACTTCCTGTGCTTATATCAGGAAGGATTTTTACCTTGAGATTATGGTACTATTCCAGAATAAAGATTCTAAAGTATCTTGTAACAACAGATTTAAACTATTGCAAGAGTCTGTCACCAAACACCAGTGTGCATATGACAATGCAGAAGAATGAAAGTTTTTTATTATTTGCCTTTATACTGGAGCACTGTTTCTTCAATTCTGTCTATCTATCTATCTATCTATCTCAGAAATTATTGTCTAGATTGTCAGCTTATGTACAGTTAATTATTATAAAAATACATAAAGTTCTTTCTTGTATTGCATTTTAATTACAAGGTTTTCAGTATTTTTCCTGAAGGTTATGCATCTAAGTGCAACAAAAGCCTTTTGTTGCCTTAGAAAAACCCATATACACATCAGTAAACTGGTGAGGCTGCTATTTTCCCCTGAGTGCACTGCTATGTGCTGTTAATTTTCAGAGAAAGCTGTTTATGGACTCAGCATCTGTGAGTATATCATTACGTATGATGTACTCACAAGCCTTTGTAATTAAATTCCACTGTTTGGTAGAAATAGGTTCAGATTTACCAGATGAGGCAGCAGAACCCTGTAGTCAGAATTCAAGGGTTTAAATAACACAGCACTCTTTTCTGCAAAAGTGTCTTGAAAAATATTTTGCTAGTTTTCTCTGCAGAAATTCCCTTAATGTTGGTCATTTAGAACTGGTTGGACAGTAAATAAATGAAAAAAGAAATATTTCTAACCAAACATAATATACTTTGCAATTTACATTATTGATCCTCTTCCAAAACCAGTTTGGGGCTTGCAGCAAACTCCTGTACCAATTTAGAATAAAAAATGAAGGTGCAGAAGTATTGTTTGATTGTGTTGTCTATGCCAGAAATACAAAATAGGAAATATAAACAAGAAACATTTGGGTTCCAACACCAACATCTACAGAGCTTCTTCCTGTTTTCATAAAAGGTTTATGAATTTTGCCTGTCCCATTTGCCATAAGACCAATCTGAAACGACTTTTGACCCAGTTAAATACTCACTCAAAACTTAAATGGCTTCAGCAAACCCCTATCCAGACTTTTGTTTACATATCAGAAGACAGATTAAATCCTAATTTAAGGCAGGAACATTTGAAATATAGTCTTTTTGCCTGTGTTTCAATGCTGCTTCCTATAAAATGATGGGAATAAATTTAACCATTCCCATAGGATTTTGGGAGGATTCATCAGGATGTCCTTATAAAACTGAAAAGCACTGGTCCAACAAACATCTTCATCAGAGTGTTTATATTTGCTGCTACTTAGCTCCAAAGAAATGAAATATTGATTGTCTTCCTAGATTGCTTTAACTCTTTCTACTTCCACTGCAGCAAATGGTGTTCATAGCAAACTTTTAGTGTTTGGTTTGGGTTTTTTCATATAAAAAGAAAAGCTCTGAAAATAGCCCTATTCATTTCAGTGGGGAACTTTACCTTGCATACAAATGACATGTCATGATCCCAGAGAGAAAACTGCAAGGGTAACTTAAATTTATTATCAGTGTGTAGGAAGACTACATCTTTCTAGGTCTTCTATAAATTTGGGCTTGGAATGGGCTAGATCAGCTTGCTCATTCTGCTTCTAGCTTGAGATTTCTTCTCTGTGATTTATTCATAAAGGGTTTTATTAATGAGAGGTTCAAGATCAACACATCTGCAGGCTGGGGAGCATCTTTGGTGCACTGCTGAGCAAACCAGTGTCCCTTGAATGTGGTGATGTTTAGAAGCACCTTTAAAGCTTCAAAACCATCCATTTCCTGCAGTTTAATGTCACCAAGAAAAAGGTCTTTATATCTGTGAAATGACAGTTCTACTTTCATGCTTTCCTTTCCCCAGCTGTTATTCTTATGCTCTGAACTTTATATGATATTTATCTATTATTTTAAGAGTAACTCCCATAAATAAGTTACAATTAAACAAAATAATTAGGTCCTGAAAGAAAAATTTAATGCTTTGCATCTGACGAGCACTATTAATCTTTCCCAGAAAGGGCTGCAGACGCATCAGATATCAGCAGCTAATATGAAGAGCCAAGGCTGTAAAAACTAAGATAAATTACTGTTTTGCTTAAGCCTGTCTGCTGTTTATGGGCCTAAGAGGGGCTTATCTTCTGAGTGATAACATACACCTATCTGCACACAACACTTTCACTTGGACTCATTTTCACACATTTTCAAGTAGCTCCGTTAGCACTCTGTTCCATGAATATTGCTTTAAAAATGGTTTGTAAATGCATCACATCACTCATGTTGGTAATGGCATTTGTGCCCTTTGTGGTGCATAAAGGCAATTTCATCATTCCAAATGCCACGTCACATCTTGGCTTCCCGATGAGAAATCTGGCAGGGTTTGGAGGCTTGGCAATATGACATTACAGGCACTTAAAACGCATCTGTGGCTTTTTCACAGGCTGCCTGAAGAGGGAGGGGGGAAAAGGAAAGGCATTTTTAATGTATGGTTCAGTGTTTAGACCTAAACTGGGACTAGGAACAGGGAGATCCAGTAAGAAGTGACAGAGAGTAACTTGCTGCCAAGATTCCCAACACAGCACCCGCCCTGCTCCTGCCTGGCGCGAAAGGAGTTGATTGTTTCTCCCAATTATTTTGGGTGGTTAGTCTTGAAGGTTCCAGCAATACCTTAAAAAGGAGGGGCCTACACAGGCTTCCATTTGAGCCTTGGCATCCATTTGAGCCAATAACCTTATGCTGCTGTAGTTGTTTGGCCAGGAGGAGCAGAACTGATGTGCCTCCTTTCCCTTGGGAAGCAGCCCTTTTAATCTCCTCTGCGAAATGTTAGTGGCAGCTGTGGTCCCTGGGGCTGCGTGCAGCAGGGCAATGCTGGACACTGTGGTTTGCCCATCTTCTGCCACCAAAATGCAATTGTAGTTACAAGGGAAACAACCCAAATGTAGGTTTTCTTCATGTCCTCAAACCAAATTGTTATAATCACCAGGTGATTGTTTCCGATGCTTCCTCTTCTCTGGCGTATCCTGATGGTCTTCGCCCCTCAGCTACTACATTTTTTCTGAGAACAGCATTACTTGATTCTGACACACTGAGAGCTGGATGGAGTGTGCTGTTCCCTGGGGTAAAACATGGTTATCTTGGTGAATCTGATTTAGGTTCCCATTTGGTAATTTTGTTCTCTCTGGCTACAAGAAAAGATGTAATTGGTGGCTGAAGAGCTTCCTTAGAGCAAAACAGTGTTTAGGAGAATAGAATTTAGAGAATACATACCTCACTTATTGATAGAAAACAGCCTGTGCCCCTACCTGCTCACAAGGTAATTTGTTGTTTTCCACACAGTGGCTTTTTAAGGACAGATTTCTCTTCTATCTGATTGTCTCGTCCAGAATTTCCTGTTGTGCCTCACAGATGCAGGGGTCCTTTCCAGGCCTTTCCCACCCACCAGGATCCAGCTGACCAGGAAAACTCCAAACCTGGATAAGCAGAACTAGTGAATCACACTGGGCACAAGCTCTTCCAAGCTATCAGCTTGCTCTGCGCTGGGTTTGTGGTACCCTCTTGCTGCTGCATCCCTGCCCTGGCTGCTGCCCTGCCTCTCCCTAGCCACAGCATCATCTCAGGATGGCAAAGCAGAGGCACAGCAGTTTGGGGGCTGCCAGTGTGGGGCAGCTCCCCTCCCTCACAGAGATCTGGAAATGGATGCTGTGTGACTGGATTTTCCTTGTGCTCTGTTCCTGCTTCATGTGGATGCATTTTATGTGTGACTGATGTTCTATTATGAGGGAAAAAAATTCAATTTATTTAGATATGTTGCTGTTTTATGCTTCACTACGTTGTTCGTTTCTGTTTCTGTTAAAATGCCAATATGAAATACTATCATTCTAACTCAAAAGATGTATTTAAATTACAGGCACAATGACTCTTGGCCTTTTTTGCCTTTTTTTGGTAAGACACAAAGTTGTGTAAGAACCACTTCAGAGCACTTTAATAAAGTTCAGAAATATTCATTTAAAATGTATAGCTGGGAAGCAACAAGGAGACAATGCAGAAGAAAAAGCAGAGACAAGACCTAACTTTTAACAGTATACCAAGTAAGGGGATTGGTAATCAGCTCTTGTATTCCAGCTGGAGTGTGAGTCAGAGTATAATACAGCTATTCAGGATCTAGTATCTTTATACACAGACAGAGGAAAAAAATTAAAAATTAAAAATTAAAAATCACTCTTATATTTTCTCTGTAGTAAGCCACATAGTGTTGGACATATATTAATAAGTTGCTAAGCCATTTTTATCTTGCTTCTGGCACAATGCTATTATTTGCTATTTGAAATACATTAAATAAAGAGTAATTATGTAATAATTAAACAAGAAAGGAAAATATGTGATCCTGGAAATTAATTGCATCCATCCTTTGATAGTCTCTCTTATCTATGCAGCACAGGATACTGGGATTACCATTCTACTGAAATTTAGTCAGGGGACTAAGTGCACAGTATGAGATCCTTTAAGCTGAAACCCATTCTAGCAGATAGTAAATGTGTAATGAAACTCTTTGGGTTTCAGATATTGACCAGATGAAATACAAATTTGATCTATGAAGCAACTTCTCAAAAACCTTAAGTGCCCAACAATACAAGAGGAAGCTTCTAAATGTTTGGGAGTTTTCCAGCTCCCTGGAGAAATGGGCTGCTCGTGGCTTAGATGGATGCACTGTTCATTGGGTAAAAAACTGTCTGATGGCCCGATCGAGGGGGAGGTGGTGACTGGAGTTACATCCAGCTGGTGGCCAGGCATAGGTGGTGCTTCCCAGGGCTCTGTGTTGGGGCCAGTCCTGTTCCATACGTCCATCACTGATCTGGACAAGGGGGTTGAGTGCACCCTCAGTTTGCAGCTGAGACCAAGCTAGGGTGAAGGGAGTGTTGATCTGCTGGACTGTAGGAAGGATCCACAGAGGGATCTGGGAAGGCTGGATCGATGGCCAAGGCCAATTGCATGAGATTCAACAAGGCCAAGGGCTGGATCTTGCACTGTGGGCAGTGCTCCAGGCTTGGGGAACAGTGTCTGGAAAGCTGCCCCGGGAAAAGGACCTGGGGGTGTTGGTTGAGAATGGCTGAACATGAGCCAGCTGTGCCCAGGTGGCCAAGAAGGCCAATGGTACCTGGCCTGTGTCAACAATGGTGTGGCCAGCAGGACCAGGGCACTGATTGTCCCCTGTACTCGACAAAGGCGAGGCCACATCTCAAATCTTGTGTCCAGTTCTGGATCCCTCACTACAAGAAATCTTGCCTGTCCTCCCTCCATTCTCCCTCTCCCTCTCCCTCTCCCTCTCTCTCTCCCTCTCCCTTTCCCCTTTCCTTTCTTTAAGAAGTCGTTCAGATTTAGGGATATATTTTATTATTAGACTTTACACACAAGAAGGGGAATGACCTGAATGAGAAAATTTCAACAGACCATGATATTGGCATACATTAAAAGAAATTTTGAGCTAAATTGGTTGTGTTGTTTGCTGCAATTATTTTTGATTAATTAGAATACAAGGTTAAATTGTAATAATAAGTGTAGAAGTGTTGGTGACTTGATAATAAATACTGATGAAAGTTTGACATAACAAAGTGATTTGTGTTTTCAATAATAATTGGATACCCTAACGTTTTAATCGATAAAATTAAGAAATTCAAACCAATATGTACTGCAGATAAAATAAGGCTTAAAATGTTGTTCCTTGGCATTGTCCCTAAGGTGATGTTTAAGGAAACAGCAGAAACATTCTGCTCTGCCAGATGGTGCTGAAGATAAACAAGATGAAAAAGAAAGCAGGCTGAAGCTTTGGTGGAAGAAATCACAATTTGGTTTTAGTAATAAAATGCTTCTTATTTTGACTTCTGCTTTTGTAAGTCTGTAGGTGTTTGTAAGAATGTCAGTGTGATTAGTCAGAGGTGATCCTACCACAGGTCACAGGTGCTATCCAGTCTTCCTGACCCTCAGGAGGAGCAAGACTTGACCCTGGGGCTTCCCTTGCCCACCAGCAGCTTCTGTCACTTTCCAGCACTTCCAGCATTTTCAGTCCTCTTTGGCCCCCACTGCCCTGAGCCATCCTCACCTCCATCACATTCAAGCATTGTTTTCCAGTTGCTTCCTTCTGCAATAACAGAAAGGCCAAACTAGAACAGAGCCAGTCCCTTCTGCACATTTCCACATGTGCCCAGCTGAAAACAACAATATACTGAACAAACCCAGGTGGAGATATCAGAACTTTACACCTGTTTAAATGCATCACACTATAAATGCCTTGGGCTTTATTTACTGATCTCCTTAACAAAGCTCTTTTCAACGTGCTGTCAACTGAGAGAAATCTGGCAAGATCTTGTGAAAATTACTGCTCTCAGGAATACTTGTAAGGCGTGAGTGGTCCTGTGGGTTTGGAGATAGACAGTAAGAGGAAAATCTCGCTTTGTTTTAATCAGGAAAAATATAATATTTACTGTTATGCATCCTCAGACGCTTTTTTTTTATCTCTAATTTGTATTTCTCAGAAGAGAACTGAGCACAATCATTCAAGTGCAATAATTTCCCTACAACAGAATAATAGTTTTGCAGCAAGTAACAACAAATGAGAATCTCTTTTGGACATGAACAGATGCAGCCAAAATACCACACTGAGTTAATTAAAAGAGTGGATTCCCAATTGGATGATGGTTGTAGTTAATTACGTAGGTGCTTGCCAATGGCCAACAGAACTTCTTGGCCATGGACAAGAGAACAGATGATTGCACAGCTACAGAGAGCATATGTTTTTCACACCCCGTGATTTGATTATATTGGACAAGATTTCACATGAGAAGCCTTTTGTTTGCACGTTCTCCCATAACTCTGTGGTTCATCCAGTCTCTTACAAGAGAGCCTGGCCGTTCAGCCAGATTCATTTGAAGAGCATCCTTTTTCAGAAAAAGTTACCTTCAAAGTCCAAAATCCCCTATCACCACCATTAGAGAAAATACCTTCTCTTACCTTTGTATTTTCACCTTGATTTGCTCTTTCAACCAATACTACTCATTATTCCACTCATACTGCACCTACTGAAGGTTTCTACCTCTACTTTTCCTGTTCCTACTTCATTTTTCTGCCTTTTTCTTTCTCTCCTCTGTGATACTTTTCCCTTCTTATTTGCACAGGTGACATGTGCATATTCTGTATACCTCTGAACCCAGCAGCCAAATTCTTGAGTCCAGCAGGATCCTACAACTGACTTGAAATGTCCAGTACTTGTCAGCAGCCCCTGGTGAGCAGGGAGGATTTAAAGATAAGTGATAACTGGTATTCAGGTTGCTAATAAATGCTAATCAATTTTAAACCAGTAAAACCAGTTACAGAGGAGGGGTTAAAAGAAAAAATACCTTGTGCCTTGCAGGGACAGGAGAAAAAAAAGAGCCTGGAGGCTGGTGGAAATAGAGGAAAAGGAGAATAAAGGTGACAGCTGAGGTGAAGAAGCGAGCAGTATCTGGATCAAGTGAAGAGTTTGAATTAAATTTACTAGCTTTGGCTTGTAATTTTAAGCGATGGTGTTGCTTTTTTGTTTTTTTTTTTTTTTTTTTGTTTGGGTGTTTTGGGGGTTTTTTTTGGCTGGTTGAAGTTGTTTGTTTTTTTTCCTACTTGACTGCCTCTTACAATGAAAAACCCAAGCAAGTCAGATGGGCAATTGAGATTATGCATTTCACTTCCAAGGAGCGTGCTATATAGATGCCAAATAATATGAACAGTCCTGTGTCCCAGTCTTAGAAGATGAAGGAGCCTGTGGATCTCGAGTTCCTGCCTCAGGCAGGGTGGTCATGGCCACAGCTGGCTGTGCATGGATTTGTTCAGGGCAGTGTAAGTCACGTTGCTGTTTCTCAGCTGCAGCTGCAGGAATTTCTGCCTGCCCAAATTGGTGCCATGTGGGAGCTTTCTGCAGCAAGGTCCTTTCCACTCTGCTCTTTGCATCACTGCTTCACTGATTTGTTATAGTGCTTTTCATTCTCTCTTTCCTTATGAATTTCATGACTTAGATATTATTTTAACTATAGTTTAGTGTCCTTTACATCTAGAGCTATTCAATACATTGGCCTGTTAAGATCTGCTGTTAAGTAAGACTAGGCACTGCATTTATAGACTACAGTGAGGCTAAATTCAATTTCCTCCCCTTCCCAAGAGTGCAATGAACATTTTTGTTGCAGAGGCTGGAGTTAACAGTGGAATTCTCCCTCAAGAAACCAGTAGTTTCTCTTGCTTGCATAAATGAATAAAAATCAGGACTTCTAGCTAGTGACTCATAGATTTCTGTACCATTTCCTGCCCTCCAAATCTGTCTTTCAGTCCATCCATCCATCCATCCATCCATCCATCCATCCATCCATCCATCCATCCATCCATCCATCCATCCATCCATCCCAAAAAGTAATCTCCTAAATCTTTACTTCCTGTGAATAATCCAAGGCTCTTCCCAGGCCACATTTAATGAATACTGCTTGGGTTACCTGAAGCTGCCTCTTAAATTTGAACTCTTCATATAAAATACATTATTTTTTTGTAGATGATATGATTGATAAGTGGAATTGAATTTTAGAGAACAGTAAATTGAAGGGGACATTTGGTGATGGAGCTGTTAAGTGGAAAAGTGTGATAATTTGGGCCAATCATTTTAGAGATGGCTGTAAATGACCAAAAGGTCATCTCAGTTTAGCCTGAAGGTCAAGCAGAATTCCAGCAGATCCCTGCCCTATCTGTCAGACCCAGTACCTTTTCTCTGGGGAACCCATATGTCCAAGCAGGCCAGGTCTGGACCTGGGCTCCTGAAACAAAGGTTCTCAGCCTTCTGGCAATATCATGTATCTCAAAGCAGGGACCATTTCTTCAGTCTTAGCTTCTTTCTTTGAATTCAAGGTCCACAAAGATTCTGTTTGGAGGAAATTTTGGATTTTTTTTTTCCAATTCAAATAGAATATGAGCAATAAGTGAAAATTAAGTTCCTGGTGATGAAGAAATGTTCAGCTCTGGATAAATAAGCAGAAATTATCTGTGGCAAAAAAAAAGCAAATGAGATTTAGCCATTGTGGGCTGGCATGTGTTCATCTCACTTGAGCTGTTGATGGTTATTTGGGGACAGGAATAAATCAAAGCTTTTCTAACTTGTTGGCATAGTGGTGTTAGAAACCTAAGTAGTGACAGCAAAGCTGTGGTGTGTTTCTGGTGAGGCTGTGTCACCATGGCCTGAAGAGCTGTGCTGTGTTGGCACGATCCTCTCCAAGAACTGCCTGCAAAAACACCTTATTCCCTTGCAAAAACACCTTATTCACATCCATTGAGAAGGATGGGCCTACATTATAGCAGGTGGTCTAAGAAACACACAGGCTGATTCATTCCTAGTTGCTTAAGCTCTTCTGAAAGACAGAGGAAATAAAGCAGGACAAGTTACCAAAAACAAGCACAGCTTCCCAATATTCTGAATACTGTAGTACTTGATAGGAAGAGACCCTTGTAGAATTATTTCCAGCTAAACTTTTTGGGGAAAAAAAAAAGAAGACATTTCCCCAAAGGAGGGAAAGCTTAATGTTTAAAAAAGGGTTATTGAGCAATTTCTGCATATTTTCTGCAGAATTTAGGTAGTCACAGCACCTTGTCAGTTGCAAGTCCAGTGGAATAGGGTAGGAAAACAGAATTAATTTTCTGCTGCAAATAAAGTTGTTACTAAACTTCTCTTGCCAGAAACTCTCAGCCAAGATGATAACCTGCCTGCTTGTTACAGAATGTATTAACAGCTTAACTAAAATAATACAACTCCCACAGCAGGACTTCAGTGGAAATGCAGTTCTGCTTCAAATCCTCTGTGATATCAGACTCATGGGCAGAATGGGCAGAGTTGAGGCCCTCTTCACTTTGTGCATACCTACCTGATCACGTGCCAGGGCACACAGATTGGTGTACAGAAACAAACCTACATGGTCTCCACTCTGTTGCTATTTTCTGCTTTGGGAGAAAAAACACTTGATGAAAAATAACTTGGTTTTATGATAACAGGAAGAAAAAAAAGAAACTTATATTATATTTATTTTTTCCTTGTCTGCCCCTAATTTATCTACTGTGCGTTTGTTTCTTCCCTCCTACTAAAACCATATTTAATTATGCTACTCTTAGTGGCTATGAAGCTAAATGCTAAGTGACTTTCATCACAGTCTGTGTCCTATCATCTCAGGAAGGGAAGAAGTGACTCATCTCTTTTCATTAGGATGAATAAACTCATCCCCAGAAGATAAAAGTTGGCCCAGACTACATCCCATCCCTTGAACCAAGTATAATGCATTTTCAAGTAGAGAAAATTTGCTAAAAATTGAAGCTTTTCTTCCTGAGTAACCAGATTGATTTCAGCAGGACCAAGTCAGACGGAGTCAGGGACCTGTGACTTGATACAAAAATGTATTTTTCCTAAGAGAAAGGACACAGGGACAATTTTAGTTATGTGTGTTGGGCAATCACATTGAGCAGGCACAAAAGGCATGCATCCCCCAGAGTATCACCTGTCTACATATAGATCTTATTATTCCCTTTCCTTTCTAATTCCACACAGCCTGAGATGAATAATTGCATTTTTAACACAGTGCATTGAATCCCTGTCCTTTCCTTGCCTTGTGTTTTGCCTTGCTGTACCTTGCCTTTGCCTTTTCCCATCACAATTCAACATTATGGTCAGTGTAAAATTGCTGTTCAAAAAGTTTTAAGAGTGACTAGATTGTTAAAATAACACATGGAGGCTCTGTTTACTCTGTTCCAAGAGCTCCCCTAAAAACTTAACTAAAATTAACAGCAGAAGCCTTGTGTTTTGCTAGCAGATACCTAAGTATTTTTTCTGTTTCCAAAAATGTGGTGTATTTTCCCTGGTTTGTCCATTTCCATCAGTGTTTAATAAAGCCTCCATGGCCTGTGTGCAGCTGCTGTTTGCATTATGCATTTCCAGTAACTTCAATGATTTTATTTCTCCCTAAAGCAATCCTAAAGTTCAAAGTGATGGAGGCTTCATAGGTGATGCTGACCCTGAAATCAGTAGATGTTCCTTCATATACTGTCCTACATTGTCATGAAGTCACCTGCCAAATCCTGGCTGCTGACCAGTGTGCAGATGCCTCTGTCTGTGTTTTCTCCTGACAGTTTCTATTTTGTGACTAAAAAGGAGAGCCCATGCTCAGTGCTGCTGGTCTTCCTGCTGGGTTTGCTCTGATTCCTGCACCCAGCAGCTGTGGTCCTCTGGATCTCAGATCCAAGAGAAATGCTTTATTTCCCCCAAACCTGCAACTTTCCATGTGAAGGTCAAAGGGAAAAGGCAGTCACATGAGAAGGTGAAAACAGGCCGGGTTTTTAATGTGAGACATGGAAAAGTGTTGTTACCTGAGCCCTTTACAACCTGAGTAAAGCACTGGCAGGAATTCTGAGAAGAGTAATGGAGAAATCTCCCTGAGGTTTTTTGGTGCTTCTGGGTGGTTGTACAGCTTGTTCAGATGAAGTTAATCAGTGATTTATGCACTAATTTATGTTTATTTGAAAAGTGAATGGGTTTAATTTTCAACAGAAACTCATTATCTATTTACAGTACTACAACTCTGAGTCTTGTTTAGAAAAGTAACACTGAGTTTAGTTATGTCACTCCAGTATATTTTCTCTCTTTCTTCTATTTATAATTTAGAAATCCTGAGCATGTCACTTTTCTCTGCAAGTCAACAGACTCTGTTATTTGCAGTTACTGAAAATAATATTTTGGCTACAATAAAGATGGCAGCAATCTGCTTCTGCTTGTTAATGAAATGAAGTGATTCACATCTAGAAAATGAGAATTCATAGCTCTGAAGAAAGAATTGTCATCCCGCAACAGTAAACAAAATGAAATTTAGCTTCAACTGTTTACAAGTGGAAGCTTAGGAGCTAAATTGAAATATTTTAGTGGGGTTTGTGTTGGATCTTTTTGGGCTTTTTCCTATTAGCACTTTTTGTCTTTTGTTTGCCCTATTGTATATCATCTTCACGATTAATAACTTTTTATGGGCTGAATTCTGCCTTCCTTTACATAAGAAGGTACTCATCAAATCACATTTACATTAATCAGATCTGGATTTATTATTTTCCTCCTTTCAGATTGTCTCAGATGCTTAGACTTAAGGAAAAAATAAATGGTTTGACATAATTTCTAACAAGACAGAGGAGACAGGCCAGGGCTGTCAAGGGAAGTGACAGCCACAGACAAGATACACATTGCTTTGTTTTCCCCTTCAAAGCCTTTGGCTCATCCCTAGCAATCACTCTTGATTACATACCACAGAACTGTCTCACCTGGGGGTTTTTTGACAATCAGGTCTCTCAACAGACTGAGATTTTTTCCTTTTCGTATAACAATCATGTCATGTGTGTACAAAAGCACTGGATCAGCACCCGTTTACTCCTGTTTGGGCTTCCTGTGTGCTTTTGGGTGTTATCACTCAGAAGAGAAATCATCTCTCTTTGATTTAGCTGTCACACCTGGCCTCCTGTCAGACCATATGGAGCGAGGAGGGAAGCCCCACATGTGTCCATCCTGTAGGTTTCTCACATTGTTGCAAAGATTGTCACCTTAATTTTCCATTATTAGGCCAGGAAAACATATAACAAAAGGTATTTGTAAAAACTTGTAGACAATTATTACTCTGAAATTAATTCTGAATGAAATTTTCTCATCTGTTTCAAGAAGTATTTTATTTTGAAATAAAAGCTCATTTATTACCAGCGAAATGAGCATAAGTAAGACATTTTGTAACATTTAGAACTACCAGAGTTCTGCACCTTCAAACCAAGTAATGACAAATACAGATGTAACTGGCAGGTCTGCAGTGAAAAGTGCTGGTAAACTGTTAGTGTTCAGCTGCCAAATAATAACTTCCATTATGAAGCTGATTGGATTAAATGTCCTTTTGTTTAGCTGTATTTTACCTGATTTAGTGGGTCAGATTATTACTTCTCTATAACTAACAACAAAAATTTTTCCAGATGCTTTAGTCTTAAAAGTAAAGGAACACGTGCTTTCCTTGGTTGTTTAAACTCTAAATATAAGTGTGATCTTCTTCCCTGAGCTAGAGGTGATGGAAGAGGGAAGGAAAACTCTTGCAACAATAGCACAGAGTGTTTTTTTTATGAAGGTGTAGCTCCAAATGGAGCCAGGGCTCTGTGCAGGGGAGTTGGGAAGCTTGTTCCCATAAGGTGAAGCAGCAGCTCCTGGAGGAAATGGACTCCAAGAGACACCTCAGGTATTACTAGGACGTCCCTAGTCTAACTGTGACAAGCAAAATAAACAATTGCTCTCTCACTGTCTTTTCAGATGTTTGAAAATCTCCTGAACCCTCTCTGCCATGACTATCACTTGCCTAATTTATAATTCAAGATGGAGACAGCTGCAGAGCTTTGGATCAAATGCACTTGGTGCATGGGTTTGGACCAGAAATGTCTGCATGTGGTGTCTGCACTCAAATCCAGGTTGCTCTGCTCTGACCACACCTAGGAGACCTGACTCTATTGCTGCTTAGCCAGCTAGTTCTTGTTGCAAATGTCATGTGAAGTATTGCTGTAGTCACTTCTCATAGATAATGGAGGTTATACTCATTTATGATTTTAAACACTGGCTACGCTTTCAGGACAGATGAGACAAGATGTGCCTGACAGTAGATTTTCTCCTTTATTAAGTGGAAAAAACTGTGCTGAAAGCCCAAAGCTGAAATAAGTCAGAATTTTTCAAGACAAAGTAGGTGCTCAAGCACTGGAACAATTTTCTTGGAATCATGATATATTTCTAGCACTTGACCATGAGGATGGGACCTATCCTATCAAATCCTAACTGTGCCAAGGGGTAAACAGAGCCAGTCACCAGGGAGCCAGTCACCTTCTCTGGACAGGCAATGTGGAGAAGGAGACACACTGGGGACCCAGTTTGTGTCAGTCCAAAGTGCAAGTAATCATATGAATTGTAAGAGAAAAGTGCCCATTTTACCCCACTGACTGTGAAGAGATGGAATTAATGTAAAAAATGAATTACACTCTAAATTTCTTCTTATCATGCTGCCGTAACTGAAGCTTGATACATGGGGGTTAGTGTGCTAAGGACAGTGCAAAGCACCAATGGTTGTGTCAGGCAGAGGCTCAGACTGCATGATGGCTCTCCAGTGGAATAACCATCTGCAAGAAAAAAATCTGCACCAGGAAAACCCCAAGAGGTGTAGAGCAGGGAAATCTTAACAGTATAGAAAAGTGGACGAGTTACCACCAGTGTGGTCAGAAACAGAAACTTCAAATAGCAATCACAGTGGAAACTGAGTTTAACTCAATTCTCCTCCTTAATGAGATTGTTCTAGAGAACTGGGCTCTCAAGGTCCAAGGAGCAGAGGAAGATGTTATTAAGGGGAAAGATAACAAAAAGAGTGTTGATTTAGTGCACTGACTGGAAACTGAAATTATGGCTGAAACCAAAATTGATAGAAAAGCAAATTACTTAGGAAGCACTTCAACCAAAAACAAACAAAAAAAAAAAAAAAAAACCCAAAACAAAACAAAAACAAACAAGCAAGCCAAAATAACATCAAGATGTTTTATCTGGTAAATAGAAATGGAAGTAATAAATAGCTAGGTTCAAAGGTAGCTTTTATCATAAAACCCTAGAATGGATTCATGTACAAACATCTTGCTCGGTGGACTGCATGAACGTGTAATATTGTTATCTATGTCAGAGGAGCCGTAGCTGGGCTTGCCTTTGCATGATTTTCCTGCCTTCAGAATAATGTTCACTGAACTGAGGAAAAAAAAAGCCCAAGGCAGTTCTGGAAGGTATTTCCTGCACCAAATCTGCAGATCCTCATTTTAGCTCCTCATAGAATATTGTGAGTTTGAAGAGACCCACAAAGATCATCAAGTCCAGCTCCTGGACCTGCGTATGACAAGTCCAAGGATCACACCAGCCTCTCTTGAATGCTATCGGGCACTTCCTTGAAAATATTTACATAAGAATTAAGAGTGGCAAATTTGATTAGGAAGCTTCTGAAGAGCACAACCGTTCCTGTAACTATTCACTTTTCTTGTTAAAATCTTCTAGTCTGCATCCAGTAATACAAGTAGGAGCTTGCTGTATCTTAAGATAGATATTTCCAAGGCTTTGTTTTAAATTCTATTTGAGCCTCTTGACTATTACAGGTTATTTCTCCACACAGCACAGAAAGAACCTCCCAGGGATTTTTATCGTAATTTGGCAGCTGAGCTCTGCAACATAACTAGATCTCTCAAAAGACTAAATCATTTTTTTCCTTGCTAATGATTCTTAATTTTCTTTTCAGAGGAAATAAAATTCATAGTGAAAATCATTCTGTATTACATGACATTTGTAATAATCTGGAACACAGATAATGAGATAAAACCAAAACTTTTCCTTTCTTTCTTGTTGCAAAGTGCTTGCTAACATTTGGCCTTCTGCAAATACTGAGGATATGTATATGGTCTTTGCTATTCTTCATTTATTATGATTCTGCCCAAGGTTGAGGCAAAGAAATAACTATTAATCATTTCTCCCTTTTATTCTTTTTTGCTGAGGGGATTACAGAGTGCCCTCTGAGAGGAAAGGGCATTTCTGGACTGTGAAATCCATAGGAAAAAAAAATAATTAAAAATACATAGTGAGAGGGAAAACTATGCTCTCAATGAAAGCTTTGAGAAGTATCATAATCACTGAAGTCTTAAAGTTGTTATGTGGGGAACACCACCTAGGATTTATGCAGAATTGTGGAGTGTTTCTGAGTGCAGCTGTTGCAGTTAGGGCAGAAGAAGAGGAAAGGGATCAGGGTCAGACCAGCAGACCTCTAGCTCTACTTCACTGCACATGAGCTGGGAGAGCACGGGCCCATCTTCTGCAGGGTAATCTCTTCTACTGCCAGCACCCACCCTCAGATTAGGGATGCTGGAAGCTACAGCCTTGCCTACTCCCTTTGTTGATTGTTTACGGACATGTCTGAATTTGTCCAAACCCCTTTTGGAGCCTGACTCCTCCCCAGGATTGCACATTCCAGAAACTCAGTTTCCATTACTTACAAATCCTCTTCTGGGTTTGGTGAATAACAGTTCTAGCAAACACCCCATTCATCACCTCAGTGTTTTTGTGAACCCACACCACATCCTCTCTCAGCCTTTTTGTTGGCCATCACCATGAGCACACCCTCTCTCCATGGATGCTGTCTGCACCCTGTTGAGCCCTGTCTGAATGGACAGTGTTGCTGGAGCTGTGCCTGGTCACTGGTAGCTTTGTGAAGGTGTCTGTGGGAAGATAGAGTGTAAGGACAGTGAAAGAGACAATCTTTCCCAGTGAATTACAGCTGTACTGATTACTGAGGAGTGCAAACATCTGTGCCTGCCCAATGAGCACGGGTGTTACAAAGAGTGGGCTAGCTGGCCACAAGTTGGAGTTTTAGTGTTTGCTGCAATGTGGCATGGAGGCTGCTGGTTGTGAGGAGGTAAGGGATGTGTGGTTGTGCAAGGGACAGACAAGGTAAGGAGTTGCTGTGTGAGGGACAGACAGGGTTAGGTGGTGGGGTAAGGAATAGGTGGGATTTAGCTGGTTGTGCAGAAGGAAGAAGGACACTTGCAGAGAAGAGAGAAGGAGTCAGAGCTGTGTGGGGCTGCCTGTGAGAGAAGCAGTCTGAGTTGTCTGAGTGAAGGCCTGGAAAGTTTTCAATAAGGGACTGGTGATGGTGCTAGTCTGTCTTGATGTAATTACTACAGGTGTCAGCTGTGAGGCTCAGGTCCCCCTGTTCTGTTGTTATCCATCCAGGTCTATAGGCTTCTGCACTTCCATTTTTCCTGGGGCAGCTCTATTCTTTCTTAAGCAACACTTTGGGCTAAGATCCTAAATTTTGACAGGACTGACTTTAAACCAGCACTTAGGTGGCATGCAGATGCCTGAAGCGGGCCAGTGATCTGTTGTAGCAGTGCTCAGTGACAGCCAGCTAGGGCAAGAGCTCCATTAGGAAAAAAAACCACATTGTTTGGGATGAGCAGTGGAGCTCCCCTGCTTTTGCTGCCATTCTAGTAATGGTCCCCCCTTGGTACTTCCTCACCAGTCCCCTATAACCCTTAGGGTGCCACACCAAGGATGAGGAACTAGTACTTGGACTGGAGGGACCATGTCATGCATGTGAGTCAGTAGGTGGATGCTGATGTCTCAGCCAGATCCTGATGGGATCAGGATGTGTGCTGTGAAGAGGGATACAAACCTGATTTACCTGGCTGTGGGTTTTCCAGAAGTATGTGTGTCCTTGAGATCCTCACTCTTCTAATCTTCACTCCTGTTGAGCAGTTCAGTAGGTACTGGAGAGGGAGCAGGAGAGAGGATGGCTGGGCTAACAGCCTATGCAGTTGCAAAATTGAATTACCTTTAGAAATCAAAGTTTTAGTAGAAAAGAGTGAGCAATTCAGACTAGTGAGGTATTAGATGTTATCCACAAAAGACTGCAGTAAGAACCATCTCCCCCTGTCACTCTCTAGAACATGCCTGTGTGCATTCGTGCAGGTCAGAGCCATCTCCTTACAGAAATTATCACAGTCTTTGTCAGACATGTCAAACAAGACCAGCATAGCACATGCTTTTCAGGGATTGTTCCCTCTAATAAAACTTCCTGGAAAACCTTGTAAATACTGTACAGAAAATTGTGGCCTGTGTCAAAAATCATGTTAAGGTCCTGTGCACATCTTTCCTTTGGGAGCTGTTGTTGTGCACTGGGTACAGGGTATTTCCTCATGGATCAACACCAGCTTTCATCTTTGGCTATGCTTAAGCAGGAAGGCTTCAGATGTGCATTTAGAATCAGAAGGTTTTTGGACAAAGAAGTTTTACTGGGGAGTCTTGCAGTGAAGCATCTAGAGCTGAATGCTCACATGTAGGCATTTTTGAGGAGCGATTTGTGGGGTTGGACAGATTTTTCAGAACAGGAGGAAGGCAAGTTTTGAGAATATTGGGAACTCATGGGAGCAGCCAGTGGACTCCTCACTAAACAGACATTATTAATGCTTTTTTTCTAAAGTACATCTGAACTACAACCTCCTGAGTAGTCAATAAATAAACCTGTTCCATATATATTGCTTGGCAAAGAGCTCTGAAGGTTTGGGAGAAGGACAGTTGACTACAGAACAAGGATAGGGCTCCATATTGATATATTTCATGTCTTAATATGCAGTTAAGCAAGTTATGTCATGCCTTTACTGGCATGTGAAAGGGGCAGCTTAGGAATCAGCTTCTGAATCTGAGAGTCAAGGAATTACAGCTGCTGAAGAGCTTGGCCTCATTGAGGAGACCAAGAGAACAAAATGGTGCAGTTCCCTAGTAACCAAAAGTCTAGGATAGAAAAAGACTGATTTTCCAATATTTAGACTGTTGCAGCCTCCATTACATGATGCATCTCAAACTGTTTGATCCTCTAAGCTATGCAGTGACAAAGGAAAGTCTTCCTCCTTGAAGATTCAAACTCCCTCCCTTTGCCCTCCCCCTTCATTGCACCTTGCTGAAACAGCTCACACTCAGCATCACTTAAGACCTATTGAGTTCCCTGATTTATTTTGAATTGCTGGGTTGCTTTGAGAGATAGTGTTATACTCCATCATTGCACTTTTCAGCTGTGTGCGCCTGGATGAAACACCAGGAGCTCCTCAGTGGCAAAAGCTACTGACCTGCAGTGTCAGATGTTGGTTATATACAGATAGTGCTAGTAAAAAACCCCGACTCTAACAAACATAAAAATCTGAGAACAGCTGTGCTGATCAGAGGTTGAGCTATCTCCAAATCCTGTCTCTGACAGTGACCACATGTGCATGTTTACAAAAGACTGTCAGGACAGACCAAGCACATAGCAGTACTATGTGTTATCTAGTCTCCAGCAGCTGCTGGTTCAGACACTCTGAAACCTTAATCAGCATCTTTGTATTTAGCAGCCCTTGATGGGTTTTGTTTCCAGCACATTTAAACTTTTAGCATCCACAGCACCATAAGTCAATGAGTGTGACAGTATAATTATGCAATGTGAGAAGAGAAAATTTATTTTGAATCAGCATCCTGTTAAGTTCATTTGATGCCTTTCTTTTAATACTAGGGAGGAGTGTGCAGCCACTGCTCAGTGTAAGTCAGAAACTTAGAGTTACTCATGGCTTCTTAAACTGCTGCATCCACTTTAGGCACCTCCTTTGGAAATGGAGGATGACTAATTTATTTGATTGCTCTTCATTTTAAATCTGGTCTGTAACTTCAACCATCTTTTTTTGTCCTTCTCTAATCTTTGCCAAGTATTCTATTGGAATTGAGCAGTTGAGCTTCATGTAAGTTGTATGGATTGATTTTTGAAGATGTTGATTCATATCATTTAGCTGAAAAAGCTTTTGACATACCACCACTATAAAAACTCAGATAATATATTTACTCATTCAAGATACAGAATTAAACTTCTAGTAATCTAATTAGATGCAACATCAGTTAATTTCACAGTTCATTTCATAATGTAAGAAAAATATGAGTTACTCTTTCACAAAAATTTCTGATGGAAATGTAGTATTTAATTCACAGAACAGAACTACTTTATTAGGACATTAATTTAGCAGTAAATATTCAGCTGAAAAAATTCAAATAATTAATGCCTTTGCTGCTACACTGATACCTGAGATACTAGAGATGGCATTTGGCTCATGAGAATTTTCTTATGGTGCTATTTTGAAGTTATCAGAACACAAAAGTGTAACTCAAATATTGAAGCGTTATACCCTGTTTTACCAGAAAGCAGGCAATCAAAGCAGAACTTTTAAAAGCTCCTCAATGATGGGCCCTTCAGGGCCCTAATTACTACAGGTACTCAAGCCTCAAGTCCACTTGAAGTGAGATTTGTTTCTTTTAGGTAAGCTGAAGGCAATGCTGCTATGACAGGAGTGTGAGCAGTACTTTAGCGTAGCTTGTGCTGGTAAGGAAATTACAGCACTTCTTAAAAACAGCCCTGAGGTTCATACTAATATTTTAGAACACTGAGCAGCTGTCTTCAGTCAATTTAATTAGCGAATTGTATGTCTTTTGGCTTGATCATGACCCAAACTCTTTTAATTAATTAGCTAGGTTCTGTTCTTCAAACCAGTGGGAATGAGGCACATCTTGACTGAAATAATTATTACCTAATGGGTCCCTGATTTCATGGAGGACAGGCAAGCCAAGGGGTTTTTTTTGTTTTGTTTTTTTGTTTTTTGTTTTTTTTTTTTTTTGTGCACACTTGGAAGCCGAGTGCTGTGCTGCAGGTGTGCCCCATCAGGGAACATTCTCACCTATTATCTCACCCCATCAGGGTCATTGTCACCCCCTTAGATTGGGTTTTATATATGGTACTTGCTGCCTGTGGTCACTGGCTTTCACCTTCCTCACATTTCTCACCGTACAGCAATGGAAGGGAAACAAACTTGATATCTGCTCAATTTTCTACCACTAGACCAGCTCAACATTCTTCTACACTAGTTCAAAAAGGGTTGAAAACACAACCTCAAATTATAACAAAGTAGAAAATGGGAGGAATGATTCATTTAACACCCAGCAATGAAAGCAGTGACTCAGCTGAGAGGGAACAATGAGAGTTTATTTGCACTTCTCCAGCACTGGAATGAACTGCTATTTGCTCTCTTAACTATGGCAGTACTGCCATTTTCCAACCTCACATTCAATTGATGTTTTTGGCTTAATTCTCAGCTTGGGAACTCTTTTTTTTCTTCTTCTCTTTCCCCTGCTTTCCAGGTAGCTAATAAAAGAGAGCCACCTACACCAAGCTGTTTATTGTCACCTGCTCCCAGTGCTGGCAGGACAGCAGCAAGCAGGGGACAGGTGATTCAGTGTTAATTAGACCCTTCTGGCCCAGCAGCTTTCCTGAGGGCTGCAGTTACAAATGACGCTCTCAAATAAAAGCCCAGACAGGGGCTGCAGCTGTCAAATCGGCAATCCTTTAACCCTGCTTTTCTGCTTTACTTTTCTAAGAGCATCCCCATGCTGGGATGGTCCCTCAGGGTAGCAGAGCTGCTCTAGTAGAGCTCCCCCATAACCAAGGAGTCTGTTCTGGGCTGTCAGTGTACTCTTTTCCTTGCCTGACCCCTCAGCAATATTTCCTGATTTCTGTCTTTTCCTGCTTTCAGCCTTGCAGTCATTTATTGAAGAAAGATAGGTGATACACTATTCCTGCATCTCTTTTCACGTGCTGGACTAAATGGTCTGTTAGCCCATTTGGATGGGACACTGTGACATTGAGAAAACAATCATCTCTTCCCATTCACTGAGCATTAGGAAAAATAAGATTCAACCTTTTTCCAAGGAGCCCGAGATACACTCAGAAGTTTCTGACAGCCCAAATTCTGGTTTGCATAGGGGAATGAGTTTCTCTAGTTGGCCAGTTTGACCAAATGACTGAGATTTGTTTTCTTGCTGAATTTATTAATTCATTTATCCTGGGGTCAAACATGCAGAAAATCAAAAACAGAATTTGCTGCTATTGGGAGCTGTCTCTGAACTGGATTGTATCAAGACCAGGACTGGTACAGGTAATTTTTTTTGATTGCTCTGTGCAATGGTCCTTTTTTTACCCACACCATGTCAAGGAAAAGCACCCTCCACAATTCTTGGGTGGCATTTCCCATGCTGCAGTTGCTCTTTTTATTCACCTTTTCTTCTGTATCAGAAGGTCTCCAAGGCACTTTTCTTACCATGAAAAGAGTGGTCATTTGGACTGTTAGTACAGGTAAAATCCTTAATCTGATCCCCAAGGTTTTAGTAAGACCTTTCATTCATGCTAAATGCTTTGTTAAATTCAACAGACTCTATTTTTACTGTCACACATATTGATCATGAAATTAAAGGTAAAATGTATACCTTGATACATTGCCATATTATCAGCACCTGATTGGAACTCAAATAATAGATGAAAGCCCATGGCTTAAAGAGCCATTACTGATATTTTTTCCAGAACCCTGTTTTTGCAAACACTTTGTGCTAATCTTTGTCTGCTCAAGGGACAAAAGAGGGATTTTTTTTGGATATGGTGTATAGACCTGGCAGTCACTAGATACTTGCCAAGACAGCATATCCTAGACCTTCAGGTCTCCTAAAACAAGAGATAAAAACTTTTTTTTTTCTTACCATACGCACCAATATATTTTTCATAGTAGCTTTAACAGCTCTGCCTGGAACACATCAGACATAGAAGTGTGAATAGTCTATTTTCTCCATGTTTCCCTAATTCCTTGATGAAGAAAACCTGAATAGAGATGATGTGTTCAGAAGAGCCTAACTTTTAAAGAGGGCCTGTTCTCCTAAAATTAATAAAGCCATCTGACAATGATGCAGAGCAGTATTCTCCAAGCTTTCCACAGTCCTCTGGTCCGGCCAGGTTCATGCCAAAGAGGTCTCCAAAACCACAGGGCACAGCTGATGGGCCCAAAACTGTTGAGGCTATCACCTGCTGCCCAGTGCCTTGTCCTCTGGAAGAGATGGGAGGCTCTGGTTTCTAAACCCATCCATGACACCTGGTGTGAGAAACACCTGCCCTTGCTCATGGATGAGATTGCTGCTTACATTGCCATGTTGTCTGGGAGACAGAACCAGAAATGCCCCTTCACACTGTCCTGTTTTGCAGGCACTGCACAAAATCTGTCTACCATTTAGCAAATACCCCTCCTGAGCTTTAAAATTAACTCAGCCAAGCCTTCATTGTCTGAAACTACTGAATTTCTTTTGCAAGCCATTCCTTTCAGGTCATCATAGAAAGATTACTTTAAATTACATTGTTTCCATGGGTTTGAATATATATTTTTTTAAATGGCACAAGAAAGAATGCTATTACCATTCCCAGACTGCATCATTGCTTCACTTTGTTGCTATTTAACTTTCAAATAAGACTTCATGGAAGAGAGAATATCTTTGGTGTTGCAGAAACAGATCCCAGCTGAATGCATCATAATCACAAATGCTTTTTCATGTAAGCAGAATATGCATCATCTCAATGGATCTCTGGTTTCAACTTGAAAAGAAGAACAGAGAGTCTGATCCCAAGCTGTGTTCAAAAAAGGATGTGTGAGCAGGCTGTGGCAAAGACATTAAAGAGACATGCTATTATTCTGAGATTTGTCAGCCCATCTTTCACTTACACATGGTGTCATTTATCACCCAGACTTCATAAGAAGCTTATATGTATTAATCTGTCCTAAAGCAATATTTCATGTGATCTGTCACTTAGTAAAACCTCCAAATGAACACTGATTTTAAAAAAAATCGCATAAGATCTGTAAAGGGAGGGGAAAAACAATCATCAGATAAATGCAATCTGGAAATTATGCACAACATACTAATCCCCAGGCTTTCTGTTAATAAGTATAAATGATGAATTGTTTAAAAAATTTAAGAATATTGTGAGGTTATGCAGGAAAAAGGTCAGAAGAGCTGAGGCCAAATTAGAACATAATTGAGTTATTGCTGTTCAGGACAATAAAATTTTTGCTATAAATGCATTAACAGGCAAAGGAGGACTAAGAAAAATCTCCATCCTTTATTGAATGCAGGAGAAAACTTAGTGCCAAAGGATAAGGAAAAGGCAGAAGTAATTCAAGCCTTCTTTGCCTCAGTGTTTAATAGTAAGACCAGTTGTTCCTTGGGTACGCAGACCTGTGAGCTGGAAGACAGGGAAGAGGAGCAGAAGTCCCCATAATCCAGGAGAAAATGGTTGGTGACCTTGTACATCACTTAAATACAAACAGGTCTATGGGGCCAGATGGGATCCACCTGGGACTACTGAGGGAGCTGGTGGAAGTGCTCATTGAGCCACTTTCCATCATTTACCAGCAGTCCTGGACAACTGGGGAGGTACCAGGGGACTGGAGGTGAGTGATGTGATGCCCATTTGCAAGAAGGGCTGGCAGGAGGACCTGGAGAGCCACAGGCCTGTCAGTCTGACCGTGGTGCTGGGGATGGTCATGGAACAGCTCATTGTGATGTGGCATCTGACAGCACCTACAGGACAACCAGGGCTCAGGACCATCCAGCAGTTTTAGGAAAGGTTTAGGTCCTGCTTGACCAACCTGATCTCCTTCAGTGCCCAGGTGACCAGCTTAGTGAATGAGGGAAATGTTGTGGATGTGTCTGTCTGCACTTCAATAAAGCCTTTGACTTCATTTCCCACAGCATCCTCCAGGAGAAACTGGCTGCTCCTGGCTTGGATGAGTGAGCCTGTTTGCTGGGTAAAAAAACTGGTGGCCCTGGGAGTGGTGAACAGAGTTACATCCAGCTGTCAATACTCGTTCAGCAGGGTTCAGTACTGGGGCCGATCCTGTTTAGCATCTGTACCAATGGTCTGGGTGAGGGGATCGAGGGCACCCTCAGCCAATTCGCAGACAATACCAAGTTTTTCTGCTTAAGGGCAGAAAAGCACTCTAGAGGGATCTGAACAGGCTGGATCAATGAGTCAGTTCTGTGATGCTCAACAATAAAATGTGCCAGGTCCTGCCTGCACTTGGGTCACAACAACCCTAGACAGTCCAGACTTGGGGAAGAGTGTCTGGAAAGCTGCCTTGGGGAAAAAGGGATGAGGTGCTGGTTGACAGTGTCTGAACATGAGCCAGGGTGTGTCCAGGTGGCCAAGAAGCCAGTGACATCCTGACCTGGATCAGCAACAGCGTGGCCAGCAGGACAGGGCAGTGATTGTCCCACTGGTGAGGCTACACAAGTCCTTTGTTCACTTCTGAGCCCCTTGTGACAAAAAGCACATCAAGGTGCTGGAGCATGTTCAGAGAAGGGCAACAGAGCTGGTGAAGGGTCTGGAGAGTGAATCCTATGAGGAGCTGAGGAAGCTGTTTGGCCTGGAGAAAGGGAAGAAGTAGAGTTGTTGAAGAGATTGGAGCTCAAATCTGATGAGGAAAGGAGGCTCAGGGGAGACCATATCACTCTCTACAACTGTCTGAAAGGAGGCTCTTGTAGAGAGATGGGGTTGGTCTCTCCTCCCTAGTAACAGGTGACAGGACAATAGGAACAGACTCAAGTTGTGCCAGGGGAGGTTTAGATCAGATATTAAAAAATATTTTTTCACTGAAAGGGTCATCAAGTACTGGAATAGCTGCCTAGGGAGGTGGTGAATTCACCATACCTGGAGGTATTCAAAAGCCATGTGGATGTGGCACCTGGGAACATGGTTTGGTGGTGGGCTTGGCAGTGCTGGGTTACTGGTGTTACTGGTTGGACTCAATGATCTTAGAGTTCTTTTCTAACTTAAAGAATGTTATTTTTGTAGTGGTCAGGGTTGCTCCATAGAACAGGGTTGAGATTTCTGTGGTCATGATAAACATTTGCACAAGCAAGGAATGTGGTGTAAGTGAGGATGAGGCCCCTCAGAAGAGGTCACTGAAAAAAGTTTCCTCCTAGGCAAGAGCAGAGCAGTGCAGGCAGAACTGAGTAGCAAACAATCACTTCTGAAAACTGTGGACACTTTCTGTTCTTTTGTTTCACTCACATAATCCTGACGTTGCTGTCTTGTTCCTGGTTCATTCCATCTCTTCTTTGTTTTTTACCCTTTGTGTGCTTCATGCCTTTCATTATGGCCTCTTTCACCCCTTTGTAAAATAGGGTGTAAAATTTCTGGTTTTTTGTTCTTTGCACATTCTCCCTCCCATGTTCCCAGATTTCTGCTTGGTTTTCTTATTTTTTTCTTTCTCTATACATGGTTTCACACAAAAATAAGAGGGTTCACAAAGAACACTAAATATTAAAGGCACCAAGTCATGAGCTAATTTATTCTTTTAGCTCAGTATTTTTAATCCTAGGGGAGCCAAGAACAAAACCATAGGATGATCCAAAAAGCCATATGACAGGGATGGGTAACTAGCTATCACAGGTAGTGATGGGCATCTGGGCACACATGTGGATCCATCAGTTAAGGGCATTTTGTGGTGACATAATCAGGAATCATCCTTCCAGCTCCAGCTGGAAAAGAGAGTATGTTTATTTAACCCATCTACAATAACAGTTTTTTATATTTTGTCCTATTAATCCAAGTCTGAATAGTTCAGAGCTGAATTAAGGGTATCATTATAAGATAGCATAAAACACTCATGGGATTTATTTCTTGGTAATGGACTTCCTCGGCCAGGAAGGAGTATAATTTCAGGGACCCTCACATAAATCTGACACAGCTTGCCATTAGATTTGAGGGACTGCTCCTGTAGCACCTCTCCAATGCCATAGAGCTGACTCCAGAGCAGGATAACATGATTTGCTGCCCACAGAAATCTTGCCATCATTAAGTCACTGAGAGCTAGATTCATTTCTTTTATCACAGCTGATCAACCAGCAATTAAAGATTTCTTACAAGTTCTAAGCTGTCTGACTATTTTTAGCTTCCAGGGAAGGAGACCGGTGTCCCACAAGGAAAGCACCCATCATCCTTGCTGCCCTTTTACCATCCCCTTTCCAGCCCCTCCCACACCCTCCACTCAGCCGCTGTCAATTCACAACTTAACACTCGACGATTGTGATCTGACAGCTGATCACTTTGCTCTTTTTGTGAGTGTAAAATCAAGGGTCTCCACTGAGATGAACATTTACACTTTTAAAAGGAAAATCTTAAGAAAAAATTTGGAAATTTTCTAATGCCTAATGCTTATGTGCTGCATGTATCGTTGTGAATTTTTTGCCTGTTTTGATCAGTTGGCCACTAATGAAGGTTACCAGCTTAGAAGAAGCCCTCCCTTCCCCTGTCTGATAGCCCTACTTCAATTTGTTCAAGGGCTTTGTTCAAAAGCAGAGAGAATAAGGGATAAGAAGCAGAACTGCAAATAGACTGAGATTTATAAAACATGACATTTTATTATAAGTAATAAAATCAACCTACAAAGGAAAGGCAAATATTAAATGATATAGTCATGCATTTTGTTATCTACACAAATATTTTTTAACCGTGTCAGTTTTGATTTGGTCTGCATAAGTTCTGGATGATCACATCCTTGGGAGAGAGAACATATTTCTTCTGCTCATAAGCTCCACTTTTCAAGTGAGTTATCACACAATAATATTTCACCCATTTCCTTTAATATATTTAGTTACATCTCTCCCAATACATCAGGGTAATTTTGCTTATTGGTGCATTTCATTGCTGTTAAGCTGCACACACTGGTTGCCATGATTTTTTCTTTCAATTTTGCATTTTAATCAGCATTCCACATATGTAACATCAGTCCTTCAGCTCAAACGAAAACTAAATCCCAAGATATGCTTGCTTTTACAGTCTGTCAGTCTTAGACCCAAAATTTACATTTGAATCTTGCCAATATTCAAGAGAGGCATGACTCTGTGGGGGTGTGACTCTCTCTCTCTCTCTCTCTCTCTCTCTCTCTCTCTCTATATATATATATATATATATGTAAAATATCTACAAAGCATTTCTAATTTTATGATCTATAACAGTACAGATGTGTATAGATTAGGACAGCCTAATTTTCTATGTCAAAATACGTGTAATTCTACCTTATACCAGTAGGAACGCAAAAGTTTGAATGTTTCTCTTTGCATCAACCTTGCTTTGCTGTTACCTTTTAAAAAATGAATACAGAAAAGAAGAAAATATGAAACAGTCAGTGTAGGCCAACTTTTCAAGTTAATATTACTGTATTTTACAAAGTCAGGGACATGCATTTAAATGTGATACTGCTGCAGTGTTGGGTAGAGCAGACAGTTCTATTATCCCACTTTCATTTCACATAGATCTCAAAGTTGTCATAGGGAGAAGGACATGTTAGATTCATCCAGTACCAGAATTTGTCCTGAAGAACAGCAGGGTTCGATTAGCATGCATGGTTGCCCAGAAGACTTGAAAGAGCTGGTTTGCTTAAGCAGTGATGGGGAGTGCCGGTGGCAGATGTGTATTGGGTACACAGGAGAATTTGGGAAATGAGGTGTGTATTTTTACTTCAGTTTGTGCTCAGAAACATGTTTCTTTATTTTCTCATTTGGCATGTTTTAGCCCTTCATTCTACCATCTCTCTCCCAGTATGATGACTCTTGGTTTGCTTTTTGCATTCCTTTTTTCCTCTCCTGTGACTCAATTGTCTCTTAAACAGTGTAGCATACTTTATTATCAGCCTGTAATACCCCCTGTTATGCATTATCTTCTGGTGTCCTCCTTTCATAACCTCTGGGGTAAAGGTCAGGTAGGTTTTATGCCTGCAGTAGCACAGGGCCCTGCACTGAGGACTCCTGCATGCTCCATGTGGATCTGGGAGCCTGCCAAGGCTGCCAGGCTGGGGCTGTGCAATGGATTTCCTGCACGAAAACACAAGTCATGGTCTGTACTGATATCTCTTGGAAAGCCCAAAATTAATATTCTGCTCACTTGATTGATACATTCAGACCCACTCCACCAGGCTCCTTCCATTTTCCTCCTTGTAACACCTTTTTTTCATAATTTGCATTACAAATCACAAGTTTATCTCATGGTGGGGGGGAGGGAGTTTTGCAGGGTCTTTGCATTTATTTAAAAAATACATTTTGGATGGTCTCTGAGCTTACTTGTTTACTACCTGAAGAGTTGTTCCTAATGCCATAATTTCCTTGATTCCTGTGCTGTTAAAATTATAGTACTTCCTACTCCTCTGATGTTCATATTTCTAACCACTGATCTTATCCCACGGATCTTTTAACTGGCTAAAAGCACATGAAGAGTTTTCCCAACCTCCTTTTACACTTGCCCTGCTTTCACCATTTATGGTCTCTAGCCCAGATAAGGTACTCAGGGCTCAGAATCCTGTTCCTATAAAAGTCTTGGGTTAAAAAACATACCACACCCTAATGCAATAGCCCCAGCTGTGTCCCATTCAGCCACTGTCTTCTGGGCCGACTGGAACAATTTCACAGAACACCAGTGCACCTCTAGTTACAGGCATTGCAACTCTTAAATATATTGTTACTTTAAGGGCACAGATTGCCCCATTCACTTAATGAAAACATTGTTTCAACTGTAATAATACTTCACCACTTTTATATATTAATAGGAGATTGTTTACAAAGTTCATTGTCATTTAGAACCTCTGAATTGACACAGTGAAAATAGTTCATTCAAATTAACGTTTCTATTGGGCTCCTGCTGTCTTAAATGGTGCAGAAAATAAGTTTTTCAAACTAGAAATTTGTTTATTTACCAGATATAGGTTTTACTTACTATTCATAATTTAGAATATGTTTCTCTGGACTTACATAATTCACACCACTAAAATTAATACCCTCTTAAATGATCTTTTAAGCATTACATGATTTTTAATATATCCTTTTTAATCAAGAACAGACAAGTGCAATTACTATCCACTTCCTGATTTTCTCCTCCTAACTACTACTTTCTCTGCATTAAGCCACTCCAAATGGGAGTCCTTCATCAAGCTAAGGAACAATGTCCTTTGTGACTGACAATCATAATGATGAAATTCTGAATAGATCCAACTTAAATAGTTTATAGCCAGGCAAAGTGTCTTTTCTCACACTCCTTGCACAGGGGCCATTCCCAAACACTTCCCTGTGTTTCCTGAGCCCGGCTCACCTTAAAAAAACAATGGATCTGCCCACATTTGTGGGGAACCTGTCATCTTTCTAGCTCTGCTGTGTGGAATAACTGGGTATTGTGAGGAATACACTCACTCCCTGTATAATGTAGTGTAGCACTCCAGTTTCTTGTTTACCTGTCAGAGGGAAGAAACATAACATCTTCCACGGCAGGTTTCATCTCACTAAATCTAAATGTGTGCAGCTTTCTTGACCTTCCTTGAGGTGTGTTCCTGGCCTTCCTTTGCAGTCGGTGGAGAAGCAGGAATTTCTAGGACATGAGCCATTGCATCTCAACACAGACACCTGAAGTAAGGCAAACTAATTTCACTCTGTTGTCTTTCTCTCTACTGCCTAGAGGCAGCCAGACTTTTCATCAGTTTAGCTGGGGAACCCCATCCATCCCATTCTTTCTGGAAAAAATTGAGCCAAGTAATTTTGAATCAACAGGTGCCCACTCTTGGATGGAGAAAGGCAGTCACTGCCTCTATTTAACATGAGAAACAGATTTTAACAGCTTGGTGTTGGGTACATTTTGACTTCCCAGAAACTACATGCATTATCTATCATGCAGTGTTTTCAAGTGATCCTGTCCCAGAGATGGGTAAGACTGTTCAGACCTCACACCCCTGGAGCCTTGGGCATGTCCCAGAAGCTCTTCTGTGTCACTGTGGCTCTAGAGCCATCAGTTATCCCTGACAAAATCTGTTGTATTTTCCATGTTGTGCTGAAAAAGACCAGCCAGTACTGTGTGCATTTCTTGTTCTGAAACTTGGTTATAGAGGATAACTTTCTGTTGTTTTTTTTTCCTGAGGACCATCCCCCTTTCCTGACAAAACCAGTGCAGTAAAAGGCCTGAAAAGAAAATAAATCCTTTTACTCCAGATTTTTAATGCAAATGCCTAATATGGATTTGAACTTGAAGAGAATGCTTAAATGGCCTTCCCTCCCCCACCACCCTTTTCCCTTTAACTTTTCCAAGCCATGTATTCAGATACTTGCCTTGGTATTTTGATGGAGAAAAATTGATGTGAAAATTTATGTCTGTCTGGTCACAGTTTTTAAAGTTTAAGTAAAGATGTATTTCACAGGAGAGGGATCAGAACAGAAAGAAGCTCAGTAAGCATCAATGCCACTGTGAGCTAACTGAGACTATAAATGTGCAGTGCTGTTTTTTCTGGAATATTCACTTTAGTGAATCTGTTTCAACAAGTAGGTCAGGAACAGGGGTCATTTGAGACTGGGTCATTAAAATCACAATGATAGAAATTGCAGGTGAGGACAAACTGTGGAGACTGAGCCTCTTATTTTTTGGAGAGGCAGTGTAAGAGCATTTGTTTGACTGCTTTTACAGGACCAATCCCAGTGTAGGCATAAACACCATTAGTAATTACATGAAATTGATTTTCCTAGGCACCTTACCTTTTTTGGTACATATTTAGTAGCTCTTTATTGTTCTCATATTGTTCTTGTTCTTGTTTTTTCTCCATATTTTACCTCCTGCAGGCTATTGAAATTACACATTGGAGGTAGAACTGTTTCCCTCTTCTTGTGATGCCTATTTTTGTGAGATCTGCTAATGACTCATAATTTTTATATACCCAACAAATGAGTGGGGATCCACTTTGCAAAGAGAGATCTGAGACACAGCTATTAGAGTTAAAAACGTGCACTAACTTTGAGTACCCAATTAGAGATACTTTCAACTTTACTTTTGCAAAGCCTTGTATAGCAAATTCTAACTCAAGCAATAAATCTGAATGTTCAGTGTTTTGATAGACTTGATCTCAGAGTTTCATATGACATATCACAGAAAATGAGGAACATTTTGACCATATGTGAAAAGTTCACCATATGCCTTGAATGCCCTTGCACAGGAACATGATAGCAGAGGCAATAATTGTAGCTGATCCTCCACAGCATCATTTGGCCATTCTTTTTTTCCTCCAAGAGGTTTCTGCAACTCCTTCAACCATCTTTAACAAATGGCGCTGAGATCGTACAAGGAGCCATCTTCTCTACTACATATCTGATATTTGTCCCTTAAGAAGTTTAATTTTGTGTTTTGACTATTGTTTTAGCCAAAACAATAAGTAATCATATAATTTCTTATAATTTCATATGAGACTTCAAAATAGAGTGTTCAAGAGAGGTGTAATCCCACTGTATTGACAAGCCGAACTCTCTCTGAATTCCTTTGTTCTGAAGCACTTTCCATTTTTTCCATTTTGTTCATTCAATGGGTACTCTTCCCATCATGGCTGGGTGCTGGGGTTGGATCAACTGCAGACACCTCAGCTGCAGTTCCTGGACTGACTCCTGCCCTGCATGTGTCACCACAGCCTGACTGGCACACCCTGGCCATCATCCCACACCTGCTGGTTTCAAGCACAAGATGGGTGCAGCTGAGGTCTTCAGCCCTGTCTGATGCTGTGGGGGAGCCTGACTTCTCCCAGTGCCCAGTCTCCTCACAGTCATCATTTCTTCCTGACCTGACTTTCTCTTCCCTACTCCCCTTTCCAGCCTCAGTGCACCCACACTGATGTTTCCTATCCCTGACTCTGTCCAGGCTGATCTGGGACCTGTAAGGAGATGAATGCCTCTGTTGCTACACGGGGAAAGAGACACATAGACTGGGACAACTGGCTGCACAGAGAAGCTGTTACAATAGTGAATATTCAAAGGAGAAGAGATCATTAAGACAGTTCCCAAGATACTGAGCCATAAGGCCTCGATTATAGCTGAATAATCAAAATTGCATCATAGTGCTTTTCTTAATACTGAAAAACAGCTTCTCTTTCTGTGTTTTTGGCTTTTTTCCCCCCTAGTTGTTTTCTTCCTTCTCAGAAGTGGCTAATCTACTTTGCCTGAAACCTCTGAAAAATATTCAGTTTAGGGTGGGCACATAGCACTGACATTTCGAGCCTGAAGCACTGATGTCTGACAAAGTTAAAAGCAACTGAAAACAGGGTATTGTAATAGAAAACCAAATAGGAATACCAAACTTAATAATAAGAAGCTCTATCACCTCTGCCTATTGTAATGACTGATCCAGAGAGGGTAATTCAAAGGACTCTGGTTTGTCCTTTCTCAGAAGATGAACAAGGCAACATGAAATGAAATGGAAAGGCTAAAGGGAAATACTTGTCACAGAGCACGCAGCACCTGAAATTCACTGTCAGATGATAATGCTGAGAACAAGAGTGCAGTGATTCACAGAAGAGTTGGTTCCACATAATAAGAACACCTGCAATTGTTTGATAAGACACATTTATAGAGGACATTTTTCTTTATGCTTGAAGACATATGGCAAGTGCTAACTGCCTGAAGAACTTTTCCTAACAGATTATCTGGCCATTGGGATTATCAGATCTGCTTTTCCAAAGTATTCAGCACTGCAGTTGAATATGTTTTGACTATGAAGTATTCAAACCTTCCAGTTCATTTACACAGACCTAAGCAGTTCATTCAGCCAGTGATAGTTGGGTGGTGGGGTGTTGTTTCATGTTTTTTTTTAACTTAGGAGCAATTTAAAGGGAGATGAGTTGCTCTGTTCAGATGATGAAACATGGATCCTTTCACGAATTAAATAATTGCAGTTTTAACATCAACATTCAGTGTTACCAAAATAGATTAAAAACACAACTATTTATTTAAAATACAGCCTCTTTCCTTGATCAGTATCTCACCAATGCTTTTAAATTGTAACATATGTCCTATTCATGTGTCATATGTCCTAGCAGACACTGCATGGTACATTTCAAAAGTAGAAAAGTCAAAACCACCTTTCATAGCAATTGTCTAAAGGCAGCACACACTTTAAATGCCAATTTGCCACCAGATATTTGCTGTCACTTATCTAACAACTTAACAAACATTGTCATCGGGGCTACAGATGACTCGTGATAAAACAAACAGTATGATTTCCCTTAGAAGCTGCTCACCCTGCCTAGTCTGATATGATGGAAATGTATGGGCATTTTGTTTAGCACTTACTGTTCAGATACATCTCACCGTATTTGTGCAATAATGGGCCCTGTACAACCAACTTCACTTCCTCTGAACCACAACAGCTTATCACACACAAGGTGTAAATTCATGATAAAATCACTCACCACTGTCAAATTGTAACATATACATTTTTGCATCTATGTTTTTTTTAATCTGGTAAATCATTAATTGCAACTAAAAGTGTCTATGAATAGTCTTATTCTTTGAAAAAAGAAGTTATTCTGTGCACTAGTTTAAATTACTCTTGTCTCAGTAATTCCAGCTGTGATTGAAGTAATTTGAATAATAAGTTTGTCTCCCTAGAATATCTCAGTGTTCTGGTGGGCTATGAAAATAATACTTGTATATAACTCAAGTTATGTATAAATAATATAAATATTACCAAATTATGACTTTATCATTGTAATGAGATTTAAGATTTTTTTAAGAAACACAAACCAAAACCAAAAACACAAGCAAAAAGAAAGAGTATATACATATCTGGGATTATTGACCTAGTTTTAGATTTATCAAACATTTATGTGTGATATTCCACAAAAACCAATAGAATCATGGGATTCTATCCCATGGGGGCTAGATGGGACTCACAGGAATCACCAAAGTCCAGCTCCTGGCCCTGCACAGGACAACCCCAGGAATCACATCACGTGCCCAAGAGTGTTGTCCAGGCACTTTGTGAACTCTGGCTGTGCACTTCAACTCCGGCACCTGTTCCAGTGCCCAGCCACTGTCTGGGTGAAGAACCTTTTCCTAATGTCCTTTTCCTAATGTTCCCTTCTGACACAGGTTCCTCCTTTTACCCTGGGTCCAAATCAGAACAGCTCATGTGTCTGTCCTAGCCTCTGGTGCTGGGGCAGAGGGCTCCCTAGTGTGGTGGAAAACTCCTCTGAGCCAGAAATTGCTTGCTGATCCTGATCTTGATAAGATGCACAAACAGGATGTAGCAAGCAGTGAGTGCTGTGTCTGTGTGCCTGCTGCAATCTGGAAATGAAGTCAGCACTGAAACTGTAAAAAATTGTTTAACCCTCCCACAATTAATAAAATAAAGGTACTCAGGGAAAAAACAACAACAAACTTGTTCAATTTATAGGACCTTTACAGGACACCTTTTTAAAATGTCAGAATCTACTGTTCCAAAAAAGCAAATAACTTGCCTTATCTTCCAGTGGGGTTTTATTGGGGGTTTTATTTGGTTTTGGGTTTTTTTTTCTGCACTGAATAATCAGTGTAGTAATTCAAGTCACTGAAGCAAAGCTGAGTACATGCAGCAAGGATGCTGAGATTAAAAGAATCTTCTGCTGGGCTACATAAGCACAAACAATATGGTTACCACTTCACTGCTGAGAGAAAAATCTGTGAGAAGTAGCTGTAAAGGCAGATGAAGTGGGAGAGGACTGAGGCATCCTGGTATTTTGCTATTTCATGTTACCTGGTCTCACCCTCAAGTCTAAATTATTTGCTATTTTCTTTAATTGGAAGTAAAGTCAATTGAATTTTTAGAATTTTAATTATATTGACATTTTATTACTCATTCTAAGGAGATGATACAAAATATCTGAAGGAAAAAGGATTCAGAATTAACTGACAATGCTAATATTGCCAAAAGAAAAAAAAAATAAGTCTTTTCCTGATTTTTGAAAGGAGGAAAAAGTCATCAAGATTTTACAGACTACAGGATTGAGCAGGGTACTATATATATATATATTTATACAGCTAGACCTCTATATCTGTGATATGTGTTCATATATATTGAGTGTATCTACATCTGACTGAGTATATATATGTCTATACACATTAAATGAATTAAATTACTGAAAAGACAGGTACTTAATAAGTGGGAGGTATTCTGCCTGTGAAAGTCCATTTTTTTCTTACCTATCATGACCAGCAGTCCAGGATAGTTCTCTGACACTTAAGTGACACCAAAAAGAGAAGTGAAACTTTTCCCCTTCAGTTGCAAAAAAAAATTATGAAGAATTATGGATATATTTCCTTTTTTCCTGAGGACCTGGCTGAAGAGGTTCTCATCTCTGAGCATTTAGCTCTATTACTATGGACTAATTGTTGCTATTTCAATTAAGGTAGTCTGCATGTTTGTGAAGCACACAAAGGAAATAATTGTGGTGAAAAATAAAACACCAAGTGCAATTTTCCCATGGATATTACTAACCCAAAGTGTTCCAGCATCTTGGGTCATACAGGAACAAGGAGTTGAAGGGAGCAATAAGGTTCATTTGGCAGCAGGGTTGCAGAGGCACAGAGAGAACCACTGAGGACCACACATGTAAGACAGAGAGTTAAGATACATGGAACTGAACCAAATGGTTGGAAATGACTTCGCAAGCTCTGAGAGCAGCTGGGAAGCTGAGGGAGAGGGGTGGCAAAGTGGGCAGTAGGTGACAGACATCTTGTCCCTGCCTAGGACTGCTAATTCCTGAGCCCTTTCTCACCCCCAGACACCTGCCTTTAGCTACTCAGGGTTGCTTTGGTGCTTCCAGTCTGATTCTAAGCTACATTCAATGAAAACAATTATTATGCCTGCTTTCACCCACCATATTCTGGCTGCTAAGCAGACAACAGGTCATGTCAGTTTACAATGCCAGAGAATCATTAATCAGTGCTTGTGTTGCTTGTGATTTAGAGCAACCTAAGTGAAAAAGGTTTGGAACCCAGTTTGCAAAAGCTCTGATATCTTCACAGCAAGGGATCTTACAAAGAAAAATACTGCCCAGTGTAGATACCACTTGCTAATACAGATGATTTATGGCACGGTAAAAAATGAAAAAAAAAAGTGCCTTTTATGGAAGGATCAAGAAAGACTATAGATAAAACTATGCCACTGTGTCACTTCTGAGGAATCTGTACATTACAGGATATCTTGTTGCTATTTCTGATTTTGTGTAACTTGCAGCTAACCTACTCCTGTTCAGTCAGAGGTACTTTTGGTTCAGCACATCACCTGGGACCAACCAGCACAAAACCACTCACGTCAGTGAAACTACTCCAATCTGCATTCACCATCTGGCCTAAGGCAGTTACCATGTCTCTCATGTCAATAGTTACAATTTTACTTCTGTTGGCTTTGCATATCTGTGACATAGCAGCTGCTAGACACCACAGCTTGTTCTGTTTCTGATTCTTACTGCATATGGTGAAGTGCCTGGGTATTTTGGTACAGTTTGCACATTTGGCACAGACATGTTTTGGAAGTGCCAAATGGCCCAGTCTCACACTGTTAGCACTACTCCAGAAGCCTGTCTAGAACTATCATCTCAGGTGATACTCAGCTACAGGAGTTTGCTTTGATTTTGTTTACTGTATGTTACAAGAAACCTGGATTTGAACTGTTCTCCATAAGTGTAAGCTTTGTATATGATTGTGTGGCCATATGTAGTCTGTAGTCTTCTGCCAGGTGAAACTCACCTTCAACAGAGAGCATCCCCACCACCATTAGACTCCTCAGCCTAATTCCCAAATCAGGCCATCACACAAGATTATTTTGCTGCCCAACTAATACATGCAAAATTGCAATTTTTACGGCAGATGAGAAACCTGAGAAGTGTTTTATCACCAACTTCTATAACAACAATGAAAATATTCTTAAAAGTTATCTGCTTCATTTAGCTGTGTACAGCATCCTTCTTACTTCCCAGAAAATGTCTGTGACTCAGGACCACCTGCATCTGGAGTATCCCTGTACATGTAAGAGAAGAGCAAGGGACAATCTTTGCAACTGAGGCAAAGTGGCCCAGAGCTCTGAGATGTTAAAAGTACCTGAAGTGATATTTGGGCTATGTGGCAACTTGTCAGACTGTATTTATTACACCAAATTGAAAGTGTGTGTTGCACTCTCTGGGGTGGGGTAAAAATACAGATAAATGGTTGATGGTTTAGCTAATGATGTTACAATGCAGGAGATTCCCACATGGATACTATCCCATCCTCTCATCCAAGTTAACCCATCTTTGGGACATAAGAAAGTCCTTGTTATTTCAGTTTGCTGTAATTTCCATAATGAGCTGACATCCTTGAATTTGTAGGTCTATTAGCTATTTGCTGCCTATTTTATTGCTTCATTGCAATTTAAGGAATGGGATAAAACAGATAAATCATTCCCCTAAAAAAAGGCCACAAATCAGCTGTGTACAACTGTCCTAGTGCCAGCAAATCCACAAGGGGATGTGAATAATAACATAAATTTATGAATAATGAGAGAAATAAGGGAAATAGCTTCATTAAGGTAATTTCCCTGGAAAAAATTATTGCTTGAAGTACTGTAACAAAAGATATTTTGTTTATACCACAATTTAAAGAAATTATTTAATGATTCCCATGAGCATTCTCTGACTCTAAAATAAGCACATTATGTCTTAGTCTGTGCCCAGAGAGTTAATGGCAAGACAAAATTGTTCAGCCTGGCTCTCACTGACATTAAAAGCATTTTGTATTGCCCTGCCAGTTTCAAGTAGGCAGACTTCTGCCAGGCTTAAGAATTAGGAATTGTACTTGTGCACATTTGGAAGAAGTCCAAAATGTATCCCAATACCGAGTACATTTTAAGCCGCTTAAGGCGACTTTACATGATGAGAACAGTGGAAAGGCTCAGGAAAGCAAATGACTGCGAGGTACAACAGCTCCACAGATGCATACTCTGGCCCCAAAGTTGCAGCAGCATTGTGACATTCTAGTTATTCAGCTATTTTCTGCTTTCAGACGTCCCCTTGGGCACCAATACCACTGGGACAGACTCAGATATGGTGTTCGTGACTGCTCCAGAGAATGAAGAATAATATTTTTGTTACAGAGTGTATTAGCTGCAATAAAAAAAGGATTTTGTATTTGGAACACAACCGGTTTCCAGATTTGTGGGGAGTTTCTTGCAAATCAAAGCAGTACCAGGTTGTTTTCAAGAAACTCAGTCCTGTTCACCCCATTTGGCAAAATGTTAGAAGGTCCTGATGAAAACCATGTGTTAATAATGTGTTACAAACTATTCTATTAATATTTTTATGAACATATAATGAATACTATGAAAATACTGAAACAGATCTAGAAAATTACAAGCTTTTAAAACAGACTAGAATATTTGAATGATCCTGCAAAATTGGTATCTTTCCCCAAAGACTGAAACTTTGTCTGTATTATGTATTGAAAGAGTAAGAAACCTCATAATCACAAACCCCACTTTTTTCTTTCAGCCTCTTTTAGACAGAACAGAGGCAATTGTACAGAAATGTTTCTCCTGATCTGTGTTCAAATGGCAGTGATTTACATTTAAAGCATACATGTCTTACACTTCCAAAAATACAATTAATTTAAAACTGAATTTAACTGGTCATGCCATCTTCTTATTTAGTATTTTCATTATAGCACTCTTCTCTGCTCAGATGCTAAACAAGTCTGTTGCAGAGTAGCTAACTTTTGCATATGTGGATTGAAATCCAAAAATGCCTGCATGCTTATAAATGTCGGGTTCCTGTTTACTTACATTTCTACCTCCTCAAGCTAAATTCCTTGAATTTGAATTGCTCTTTTGCAAATGGAAGCAGGTTTTAATTCTGTAATAACCTGCCTAGACTCTACATCCTTGCATCACCCCCCCTCCCAAAAAAAGGGGCAAAAAACACCACAAAAACCACCCACAACCTGACACTACACCAAAGGGAATAGAGAATTCCCTGATTAGTTCAAAAGCATGCAAAGCTTATAAAAGTTGTTTCAGCATAAGACTTACAAAGCTTAATCCAGTTTTATTGTATTCTAGACACTAATAGAAAAGCTTTGATTAAAAGGGTATTCTTTGTAAGAGTACAAAAAACCTCTTTGCTAGTTATTTTGAGAAATGTCTCCTCAATTTTAATCCTGCTTTAATTCCTGTGAGAACTTTCAGCAGTAATGGGAGCAGGTTGTCCTGTGTAGTGCAGACAGACCCTTACTCTTTATTACCTCTCCAGCTATGTCAATCTGCTGCTCAGGCTAACAGATACTAGTGAGAGAGGAAAAATTATTCCCAGCACATCATGAATATTTAGTCTGCTCTTGGGGGTAACTTGGTACATCCAGAAGAGCTTACTTGGTGATACATGTTTGCCTCAAATATATACAAGCATTGACACATTTACAGAAGTCTGAAGAGACAACCTAGCAGAAGGCTCACTGTTTATCTGCATATTCTCAGTAAAATTGCTTTTAACATTTCTCTCAAGATATACAAACACCAAATTCTGGGGTGAAGGGGATTTGCAGATTCAGTTGTGTGGATTGACTTCTGTAGCCTCTGACACTGTAGATTCAGAGGATTTCAATGGCTCCATGTTGAGTCTTAAGGAATTTCAGAATCAGTCACCTGTCCTCCCTGTTGATACTTCTTTAACATTTCATGCTAAGGCAGTAACAAATAATAATTACCTGTAAGGGGCATCCTTCACTAATATTCATGAATCACCTTAAGGATGGCCTCTTCATAAATCAGCCTCAGAGGAGGCTTATTCAAAAGACAGCAACAAATGAAGCCTGAGCAGCGAAGGGTTCTGAGTAAAAAGCAAAAATGTTATTAATGGCAAAGTCCATTAACACCTAACCAATATTAAAAGTGACTATCAAATAGTAAGACTTATCCTTTCCTTGAAAGTAATTGCTCTTAGAGGAGCAATGCTACAGTAGGCATAAGCATTGCAGAAAAGAGATCACACTGCCTTGTAATTAAAATATAAACACCCTCACTGAAAGAAGAAACAAAAAAGCGATGTTTTGCTAAAGTGGTGAAGTCTAGCACAAAAACAAAGAAAAAAACAGACCCAGCTGACCTCTGTTGTGAGATTTAGCTTTTTAGAGCCTTACTCTGCCTAATCACACTATCCTCACTCAACAGTGTGACTACAGTAAGTGGCTGGCACTTCAAAACCTGTTTAATCATCCAGAGTCAAGACAAAGGGTGTTTCTGGGGCAGACAGTACAGTTTGCTGACAATTTTCCACAGGAAAAGAAAGGGCAGGAAAAAAACTTTGATGGGGAATAGTGCAGACAGAATTTCTTCCTGCTCAAGTGCTTTGAAGTTCATTCCATCTGCCCTTATGTGTCCCACAGCCATGTGTATTTTACTGACAGAAGTTGGTGTGATGTAAGCTTCCACATAAGTACAGTAAGACCCACTCTGCGCTGAAAGGATTTTCCAGAGAACTGTAATGGCTTTCTGAACCATTCAACACTTCTTCACACTGTGAAAAATGTCACAATGTCCACCAGCAACCTTCACTCACACCTTTTTCAGGTCAAGTTTCATATACAAAAATATTCGGAGCATCAAACAAAAAACTGCACCAGCTTCTGACTTGTACTGAAGTTTGATTTCCATATTTATTGTCCTCCATCTGGGAATGCAAAAGGAAGGAAGAAAATAAATTGAGCACATAGCATCGGTTAGACAGTGGTGTTGAGTAGTTAGGGACGATATAATTAATTTTACATGGGATTTTGAGGTGCCATTGTGCTATGAGGCATGTGTTCTTGCAGATCTTGATCTGTTATTTCATCATGCAAGGTTATTTTCAAAAACTTTTGTAGTAAGCTTCCCGTTCTCAACATCTGATGCAATCACTAAGTTATATATCCAAGAGATCTTGATCTCCAACTGCCTTCCCCTACTTTAAATACAAAACAGCCAAGTCATTCTATCAAGACTCTTTGCATCATAGCAGAATCATATTTCTAAATAACAGTAATTTTTTATCATCAAGGGCTTACTTCTATTTATTTGCTGACTGAATCATTACAAATCAAACTGGTAGTAAATTTACTTCTGTTGAGAAGCCTTTACAGAATCATTCGATTTTCTATAAACATGTTTAATTTCTGTAAGCGGTAGTAAATTATTTCTCTGATTATATTTCAAGAGTTTTTTCTTTCATTTTTCTGCCTCCCAAAGCTGTTGATTGAAATCTGGAGGCCGGTGAATAACGACTCACTCACTCCAAGTGTTTGAAATGCAATATGGGCTCCGTGGTGATTCATTAAATTAGGTAAGAATACATGGAGGTTTTCCCAAATTGCAGGAAGCTGTCCGAGTTACTATAAAAGATAAATATTATTAGGAAAATAAAGGAAAACTAAATAATCGCTGTTATTCCTCAGGATGTTCACAAATCACTCACAGTAATGAGTCAGGATTAAATACCTCTACACTCTAGCACATCCAGGGTGTCTAAACTTTAGACATGAAATACCCATGTTTCTTGTCTGCTGCCAGAGACTTTGTCTAGGATGGAATTTCAGGCCTCATTAAATGGCCCTTGCCCACCAAAAGTTTGGAAGAAAGTGGTGTTATTGTCATTTGAAAAAAAAAAAAGGTGCAATTTTCTTCTTCTGAAAAATTGTGCTTCTTAGAGATACAGACTTAGAATCCCTATTGGCACTATGGTTCATTGCTGGAGGCCGAAACTTTAGAAATAGGCCTGAAATTTAGAAATTTTAGAAATTATTTATAGGGCAAGCATGGGAAAGAAAGTTGACAGGCCTGCTAGTCTTGGTATCAGTTGGGATGCTGGCTCTGTGGTGCTTCACAGATTTCACATATGGCACCCATTCAGAGCAAGCCCCACAGGAAACTCTTTCATTACTTCATTTTCTAACTCCATTTCTACCTGCTCCATAGGCATGAGATGCACTGTCCTCTCAAATCATCCAGTCAAAAGCCTGCCTATGCCCAGCTCGTTGTGATGACTCCTGACCTGTCCCCTTCCCCCTGCCTGGCTGGAGGGTAACACTAAAATAGCAGTGTAAACTTATGTGAGCAGAAATTTGTCCTTTGGGGTTTTTTTTCCCCACATAATAGAGAGCTGTAAAATGAACATCACTGCTTTTAGCAAGGCAGATTACATCTCTGATGTCCTGCAGCACTGCTGACTGCAGTCACTGCATCATTAAACCCTGTGGGGTGAAGGCAGGTGATGGTTCACTGTAAACAGAACAGGACTTTTCCCCTCTTCTGCATCTGAAGCCCCTGGACAACAAGAACGGTCTGTAACAAATTCTGTGTGGGGCCACAATGAATCATGAGGACTTGGGAACAATGTCAAAGCAGCGGCTGGGGCTGGCAGAGAGCAAAGGAAAGGAAGGTTTCCCCCCTAAGAACAGAAAAGGAGTGCTAGAAGGGGTTGCTATAGAAAGGGAGGTAAACAAGGATGATTTGCCTACAGTGTGTCTCAGTAAGATAAAGGATACACTAAAACTTCTCTAACAGGGAATGAAAGAACTGTCAGGGGTTTAAACATTCAAATAAACACTTTTTTACAATTGTGGTCACAAAGAACTTTTCAGTGGCTGGAGAGAGTAAACAGTGACTCTCACAGAAGATGATTTCTAAGTTTGTGAGCTGAGGCTCCTGAGACATTTAAAATACAGAGTTTTTTCCTTTTTTACTCTTCTTCTGAGCTTCAGTGGAAAAATATAATGTCAAACCAATAAGTGCAAAGGTGAAAAGCATGCACACAACACTTGCAGAATGCGTGGACAGGGTGATTCATTCATATGGAAATAGACAATGGCTTTAAATGTCTCCAGCTTTACTGTTAACTAGACAAGTAATTTTTAATTTTGAGGAAGAGCAATTGAAGATTTTAAGAAAACATCCAGCAAAGCTCCTCGACTACAACTGCTAGAGGCTTGAGGCAAAATCCAGACCTTCACCTCTGTTACAACCTGCCGTAGAAGGTGAGAGTAACCCAGGTTCTTGTTAATAGATCCCTTGGGGTGGATTAGAGTGAAATAACACTGAATGACCTATGTTTGTAAAAATATATATGTAGAGTTTACTTTTGAACAATTTGGCTGCAATGGAAGTTTTCCAACTGAGTCACTCACAGCCTTAATTTCTTATGGCACCAGGCTGTGTTTGGAAACTGACCTCAAGCAGGACAGCAGCTCCAAAAAGAATTGTCCCAGGTTAAGGAAAGGACAATATAAAAGAACACATAAATGGGACAATTCATAAGAAAACAACATTATCTTGATCCTAATTGTTCCAAACATACCCTCAGTCTGCCTTACCCATTACCCAAAAATCATCCAATATCTTTCATGAGTGTTTTGTGGACAGTTTGCCACAGCAGTGTGTTGTTGAAGAAAAAAATCAAGTCTTTCCAAGAACAAGGTGATAGATATTTGATGGTTCAGTTAAAGATAAAGAATTGATTAGTAGAAAATTAAGGAGAGGCTTATGGCCTCAGTAACAGACAATATGGCTGTGAGGGGGGTGGGGATGTGAAAGCAACATATGGGCTTTCCTGGAAATGTTCAGATAGTTTGAAAGCCAGCTGAGCTTCCAACATCCAGTTATACTTAACTGAACAAAACTTCCTTCATCAGATCCCTGATTTTGCAGACATACTGACATTTTTGTCAAAAGTCGATGTTGATTGACAAAATTAATACATCCTTCAATGAAAAACTGAAAAAAAAGGATAAAATAAAAGGGATGAAGCTAAAATTCACTCTGTAATAAAGTCTGCAGAATCAATGTGGTCAATGCACCTAAGACAGGAAGCATTTAAATAATTATATAGCAGAAGCTTCCTACTAAGATCATAAAGAGCATTCCCTAGAAACCAGCACTGCAGCCTGTATCAATTAAAGATGCACGGGAGATGCTGGCCAAGAAAAAGCTGGCACACTTAATTGTTTGAGCTTCAGAAGTACTTAAAAGTTTACAGCATTGCTAAGAAACCATGACTGCAGATAAATAAATTGACTTTTTTGTTCAAAAACACTGACAGAAAGACAAGGAAAGATGACACTTGTAGGGATAAAATCAACTGTGAGTTTTCACCTCTGAAAAGTGCTAACTGAAAGAACACTTTGTCAGGGCTACTGACTCCATGTGTTTCTGTTATTAAAGAAGCACCATGGAAAAACAATTAAGAAAATAAATGATACAGAGAAGCAAACTTTCATCATGGATTTTTCTATCTGAAACAGAGCAATAAAGAAGATCTATCTGACTTTAATTGCACCAAAATTCATCTTCTAACCGGAGAGTATGGTGGAGTTTCTAAACAGCACTGCAACTCAGCATTCTTGGATGTACAAAGCCAGACATCCCTTAGTTTACATCTCCAGTTTATAAAAAGGCACACAAAACTTATCTTTATTTTCAGTAATTAACTAGGTCATTAACTAGATAAAAGAAATTAATCACTGAGAATAATAGGCATTTCTGTCTGTGGGCAGTTGTCAGCAGGATGAGCCCAGATTCTTCAATGCTTCCAACAACAGGACAAGGGGCAACAGCCACAAATTGAAGTTCCATCTAAATATAAGGAAAAACTTCTTTACTGTGAGGATGACAGAGCACTGGAAGAGGCTATGCAGAGAGGTTGTGAAATCTTCCCTGAAGGTACTCCAAATTCACCTGCATGTGATTCTGTGCAACCTGCTCCAGGTGAACCTGCTTTAGCAGGGGATCTGGGCTAGATGATCTGCAGAAGTCCATTCCAATCCAAACCATTCTGTGATTTCTGCCATTTTCTAGATACTTTGGGGAAAATGTGGCTGTATTCTTTTTTTTAGGCTCCCATGTCTTCTCTAAAGGCCATATTCTGGAAACTGCTGCTTTCATTTGTTCAGGGTATTATTGGATCAAATAATACTTGTTCAGGTTCTCTTGGATAAAAACATGATTGTTATAGGTAACTCTGATGCAACATACAAAGCCAGCACATAATACAACACCGGTGTTGCAGAGAAGCAGAAGCGTTCTAGTACTCACCTGTTTGTGTCAAGGGCATCACTAGGATGACCAACACAGAAACCCAGAGAAGATTTGGCAAAATGATGAATTAACTGACATAAAAGAAGCTGCTTAAGATGTTTGGCCATGACATGGCAAAATAAGTCACTTTTTGAATGTCCTGTATTGAAACATGAAACATGCTCTGAAAAAAAAAGAGAAAGAAAATTGAAGGGAAGGTATCAAAAGTATCACCTAATAATTCAAGAAGGGAATGCACAAGAGTGAAGGAGATTAAATGAACCAGTGGAAAGGACACACATTATAAGGAGGGCTAGGAAGATGGTCAAATACAGATGTTTTTAAAAAGGAGAGCTGGGATGAAGCATTTGCAGCACATTCTCATTTAGTGCATAACACAAGAGAAAAGATGACACAGATTAAAAGACCCCCTTTGGAAGGGGGAAAAGAAATAGCAATTTTGGGCAAACATCAAAGGGTGTAATTCTCTGTTTATACTGAATGAAAACTGTTCTGCAAAGGAGTCAATTTACATAATGTGCAGGCATTTAGTATGATTTATAGCCCTGCCTTAAAGGCAGTGGAGTGAAAAAAAATGTTGTTAAAACCTCTGCATTTTCCTTAGAGGAATAATTGGTGTTAAAGAAGAAAGCTGTAAGAACATCACAACTTTAGAGGCTGGGAAGAAGCTGCAGGTGGACATGTGTTATTGCACAGTTAGATGGGGAGCTGCAAGGACACCTTTTCTCCAGCACCACTACGGGGAACGGGAGGAAAGCACCTTGCAGGCAGCCAGAGTCAGATCCCACAAGACCCTGAAGAGGACAGACTTTCCCCCCAGTGCTTAATGTGTGGTGATATACTCTCCATCTTAAACAGTAAAGTAGCAGCCACTTGCCCTGCTGAATCTCCCCAAGTTGCCTGCCTGTGCTCTAGCTCATGTGTCATATTTTGTTTGGTAACTTCCACACTGAAACCAATCTGGATATAAAAATGTTTCTTTCTTTCTGCTCCTGTTGCCAGCTGGACCTGCTTCTTGAGAGCCCAGGTCTCAGGTATCAGTGGATGTGGAAAACACACAGCCCAGCAAAGGGACAGGGCAGGACCTCTCCTGTGACAGCTGCCCCTCTACTTTTGCAGCTTAAAGCAGTTACAGAAGACAGCCTCATTCCCTGCAGAGATCCCAGCTGGGAAGAGAGCTAAATCAGTGAGAGACACAAGGCCTGAGATGGCATCAGGCTTCAACAGTAAAACAATTTTTTATGCCATTTAAATGACACTCAGGGGAAGAGAAGTGTAGATAACCGAGAAGAGCCTCCTTTACACCAGTGTGACAGGACTGCCCAAAGTTCATGGTAGGAGAAGCCTGATACAGAAGCTCTGGCAGAGAGAGTTCCGTGCAGGTGAGTTCCCAGCTCTGGGGGTTGTGCTGATCACTGCCAGAGAGCTCAGAGGGTACACATGGCGTGAGCACTTGCTGCTGGGTGCCTTTAGGCTGAGCCTAAAGTTATAGCTCAGCTTTGCTGCTGGGATCCAGGGCAGTTTTATTTCCAGTCTTCCTCTGGCCTGTTTTTTCTCTTGAAAAGTAATGCTTTCCCACAAAGATGTTGCAACAGCACTCTGTGCTTGCTCTCCAAGCTGATCCCTTTGCCCTTCTCCTGTTCCACAGGTCCTGATGCCAGGCAGAATTAACTCCATGTGACTGGTACAGGAATATTCCTCTGAGTTCTGCAAAACCTGTGAAATGCTCTCCTTTCTGAGAAAAACTGCTCTGCTACTCAACTTCCAGCTGAGATGGAATTTGTGGCATGCCTATGTTGTTTTGAATCAAAAGAGGTGATCACATTTTGATTTTCCTATGGATAATATTTAGTGTAGGCTTTTAAAGGAAAGCCTTTTTGCTATGTTCTGCAAGACATTGAGCACTACCAAATTTTTAACAGCCTGGTGTAGTGGGAGTTGTCCCTGCCCATGGCAAGGGGGTTGAAACTCAATGATACTTTAAGATCCTTTCCAGCCCAAACCATTCTATGACACTATGATTCACCAACCTAAATGATAAACTATAATTCCCCACATGATAATGGAACTGTCTTGACCATGTTCTGGTGATAATCACTGAGAAACTACTAAAAGCTAGAGCTAAGCATTCTTCTTTTCAAACTCAGTGTTCTATGTAATTCCTCGAAAATGTGGAGATTTTGTTTCCTCGACTGAGTGCAAAATGATTTCTACCAAACAAGTACTTATGGAACAAACTTGTTCATGTATTTTTGAGAGATATAAAAAATGAATGAAAACATTTTTGTGAAAATTGCCACTGATAACATTTTACGGTTTATCTTTGAAAAAAACAAAACAGAACAATATTAAGCACAGGTTAGCAGGTTGATAGTGCATGTAAAATCAATCCCAGATAACTTAATTGTCAACTAATCTCAGTTCACACATTCCTAAGGATAAGTGTACTATAGAGTCTGGGATTTTTATCCTGTTTCACTAATGAAAAAGGAAAGATTCTTTCCAAGATTACCCAGGCTGTTCATGTTATAGATTGTCCTTCAAAAAACACTGTTCTGTACAAGTGAGGAAACAGGAATCTGATACAATCTAATACAGAAGGTAGTCAGATAATTCATAATTTGAGCTCCATTCATAAATGTATTAGCTTTATAAAGGCAGAAAAATATTTACCCTCTCACACACAATCTAACTCATTATCCCTGATTGGTACTGTAGTCAGGACATTAGTCTTTTGAGCATTATTTAAACAATTTAAACTCATTAGGGACCACGGTACCATTACTTACAGGGAGCAACATCTTACATAAAGAGCAGTCTCAAAAGTATCACCTATGGAATAAGACCAAAATCCGTACAGATCGTACAGCAGGGTCCTGAGTGTGTGGTAGCCAGAGCAGAAAGAACAGGAAAATGTCATGGTATTATTATGTCAGCATGAAAGGTCTTATTGTTCCCAGTTGAATTCTCTTTATTCCTGCACATGTTCCTGTTACACACTTGCTGTGGGATTTTCAGGCTATTTTAGAGTATTTATGACTCAGTTATGAATCTTCATAAACACAGATCATTGTCAGCATGGGTTCAAGTGAATTCAGCACTTCCAAGGAGAAATAAATAGCCAATAAGAAGCATACTTCTCATTTCACATGTCTATTCAAATACTGTCTCACATCAGTCAGATCCATACACTTTATGGCTGCACTTGTAAATAGGAGAAGTACTCAACAAGCCGAAAAGGAGTCACTGAAAGGGGATGTCATTGGATACAAAGCTTGGCAGGCACCCATGATGGAGCATGACAACATGAAAGCCTTCACTGAATGTAGATCATGTTTATGGTTGTTCATTTGCAGTTGTTTTTAAGAATAATCTTTGCTTCTGGAATGGTTAAGAGTCTGAATTTATTAATTCATTTTGTCCACTGTATAATAGCACTTCTTTATTATTTCTTTCTTTGAATCACAGAATCACAGTATCAATCATGTTGGAAAAGACCTCTGAAATCACTGAGTCCAACCCACGACCCAACATCTGCCAAGTAGAGCAGGGCACTGAATGTCACATCCAATCTTTCCTTAAACACCACCACAACAGTGACTCCACCACCTCACTGGGCAGCCCCTTTCAATATCTAATCACCCTTTCTGTGAAAAAAAAACTTAATAATGCCTAACCTAGACTGCCCTGGAGGAGTTTAAGATTATGATGTCCTCTTGTCCTGTCATGGGTTGCCTAGGAATATAGGCTTATCCCTGTCTGACCTCAACCTTCTTTCAAGCAGTTGTAGAGAGTGGTAAGGTCAGTCCGTCAGACAGAGCTCTTTGATGCTTTGAGAGTGCATGTCTGCCAAAGGGAACACACCAAAGCTTGGCAATTGTCTTGTAGGAAATAGGTTTGAATTCAGCTGTGTCTCAGTTCATCATCATCTGCTTCCCTCTTCAATGAAGGAAAATTGAGTTGCTACATACCTCATAGGGCTCTGCTCCAACAGCCATGAATTTGCTGGACAATTACATTGATAAGGAGATGCTTATCTGTCTAAGGCCAGTGTTCCTATAAATTGTTAGTGAATAGCAGCAATCCCATGATTAAGCATTTATCTTCCTTTATCTGGTAAGAATTGCATTTGTAAGAGAAGGTACTTAATTTTCAGGACATAAATCGTTAGAAACCAGACGTTTACATCTTTCCATTTGACTTAGGCTGTGATGCCTAAACCTAAGAGGAAGACAAATACCAAAACCAAAACCAATGTAAAGGAATATATAACATAATCTGCATCTATGCAGGACCCCCATGCTGCACAGGTGGGACCCATAGCATTAATCTAAAAATCTGAAATCCTTTCTGCTATTCTAATAAATTATTAACTTGGAGTAGTTTTTTGAATCCTGGTATCTCTTACAGAAAAGGTGGTCTTACTTCATCCCTGACAGGCATCTGCAGGGAGTTTGCCAGTTTGCCAATTCCTCTTTATTAGGGCCATTTGGGTCAGCTCCAGTGAAAATGTTAATTATTCTACTGAACTAACTACAGGAAGGAAAAGATGGATGGGTTGGCTGGAGTAATGACCGCTGCTTTCAGGGATGGTGCAGAGCCAAAAGGCACTACAAGGAGCACAAGGCTCAAGAGCAGGAAGGAGATGAGATGCCAGAGTGAGAAAGGTAAGGAGAGCCAGCCATGGCAGGGGTTCTGTGTGTGCTTTGTGCCCTCATTCTGGGAGTGAAGTGGGAGTCCTCCCCTGCTAGAACATGATTATCTTCCCCATCTTCCCACTTGTTCACTCCTTCAGTGTGCAGTGGATAAACAGCACAAAATACAGAACCATCTGAGCTGGCAATGTGCCCTGGTGGCCAAAAAGGCAAATGGAATCCTGGTGTGCATAAAGAAGAGCATTGTCAGCAGGTCCAGGTAGGTGATCCTGCCCCAGTACACAGCCTTGGTGAGGCCACATCTGGAGTGCTGGGCCCAGTTCTGGGCTCCTCAGTACAAGAGAGACCTGGAGATCCTGGAGTGGATTCAGTGAAGGGCAAAAAAAAAAAAAAAATAAATTAATAAGGAATCTGAGCATCTCTCTTTTGAGGAAAGTCTGGGGAAACTGCACCTGCTCAGACTCAAGAAGAGATGACTAAAAGAGGATCTCACCAATGTTTATCAGTATCTGAAGGGAGGGTGCCAGAGGATGGAGCCAGGCTCTTCTCAGTGGTGCTGACGAGACCAAAAAAAGTAGGACAAGACAACAAAAGAAGAGTCTTTGAACTCCACTAACAAATTGATAGGTGATTTCTCAGAGTGGAAAACTTTTGCTCATAGCTTTTTTTTGGCTAGTGGCTTTGCTTACCCTCATGAAGCACTGAATGAGCACTATGAATAACCATTCTGAGTGAAAGAACAGCTTGGGCAGTGAGGTGAAGTGCCTCCACCTGCTGTGATAGCCCAGACACAAAGAGCACTTGGACTTGCCTTTATACACACAGAGCTTACTGTCAAAAAAGGTATTTTCATATATCAGCTCCCTCACAGAGGTTTTATAGTAACATTTTCTAGCTTTTCTGGTTATTTGGTCTCAATTTAGAGCTATTCAGATGGGAAATGTAGGGTGCCTTCCTGATATATAGGGTGCCTTCATGATACTTTTTAGTTATCAGTTAAAGTTTTTATGTCAGGAAAATGGCTGTGGTTAGACATTGGCCAAGAGTGCTCCCAGTGCAACCTATTGACATTAATGGAAAACCTATTTGACTACCAAGGTTTGGAAAAGAACCACAAAATCTGTACTGAGTTTTCAGATGTGGCTGAAAGCTATACAGCTGTGTTGAGTCTCCCTCAAAACTGTTTTAGATACTGTCGAGGACATGTTTTCATTTTACCTTCATCTTATTTAACATGCCTGAAATGATCCATTTGCACTGTACATTACAGAGTGCAGTCTGAACTGTTACTGCTGTTAAATGTCTTATCAGTGCTGCTGGGTTTTTTTCATCTAAAGGATAGAATGGTTTTCAGATTTGGATGGCAAAGCATTTAATTATTTCTACTCTTTCTTCCCCAGCATTTTAAATATTAATATGATATCTGTGTTTTGGCACACCTGAAAGAGCAGACTAGATTAGGGCACAAAAGTTTAATGTCACAGAAGGTGGGTGAAGGATAGTCTTGTTTTTATTCACTGCTCAAGTTCCTGGAAAGGATTTTCAGTCTGACACCATAATTGGTGTGTTGCAGATAATTGTTGATAATTCAGAGTCCTCTGATGACTTTCATCTGTGTCTAACACCCTACCAGCATAGGTGCTCTTCTGAGGCTAGCTAATCTCCTTCATTTCACTGTCAGAATCTTTGCAAAGTAAGTGCCTGCTGAAAATCTTTCCTGTCAGATTTATAAGGTGGAAGCTGAGGACCTCATGGAGGACCAATGTTCTTCATGTAGTCCACAATGTGTTCATATTGCCTAAGGTTTAAACCTCTTTGCTGAATAGAAGTGAGTAATTTAGTTTCAGCTGCAAAGTCACTGACAGCTGTAACAGTCCTTTTGCTTTTTCTACTGCTGCAAGTCACATCCAAATTAACAATACAAGCACACTAGAAGAATACTAATACATAGACTGCAGGATGGATGAAAAGCACCCCAAACTTAAAAAAAGGTACATGTCCAATGTACATGTGTCCCAAGTGAAGGGATCAAAGCAAAGTGTTGCAACAGCTCCAGTTGAACGCAGTCATTCCTTCGCTGAGGATCCTCAAAGCATTTGTCAGATGCTTTTGTCTTTTCCACATTAACATTTTCACTGAACTTCCAGGATGATACATTCACTTCATGTTTGAATTCTCTTCTCTTCTGACAGTACAGTCTGGTAGATAATAGGATTAGTTCCATGAAATGCAGAAAAAGCAATAGTTATACTTGTGTTGTTTTAGAAGTCCCTTATTTGGGATTTCTATGAATAGGATGTTTGCTGAAGCACAGTGATATGCTAACAAAATTATTCAAAAAGTAATTTATTTTTCACACACTTGTCTGTCTGCCCAGAAAACCAATAATTTGTTTATTCAGTTAAATAAGACACTGACTTGCCAAGACACAGAAATGGGTTCTGAGAGCTGTCAATACATTCATGAATACAGATAGTATTTTACACCGACTTTGATTTAATTTTAGCTGAGGGCTTATGCATCCTTCTGAAAGATTTTTTCCCTATGGTATTAATGGTGAGAACCATCAGGGCTGTAAACTCCAGGGTTCTTCCAGCTCTCTCATTTCATATGTATAACACCCATCGTGGGAAGAAGAGCAGTGTTTTATTGGAATGACATTACTGAATTGAGGTCCTAATAAATCATATCCATTGGCACATTCTCTACAAACCTTTGACAGTCTGATTCCTGAGTGAAGTTTAGGAACATGTTTATGAATGCACTCTCCATAGATGGAGTGGGAATTGCACACAGCCTTTCTTCTTTACGTAGGATGGACAGCTTTCTTCTCCTGGTTCAATTCTCCTGACTGTTCCATTGTGCTCACAGTTCTGCATCTCAATTTTGTCTCTCTATGCAGCTGCTATAAATGCAGAACTGAATTTGCTGATTGCTGTTGTGTTGTTTTTTTTCTGGTAAATCAAGACAACAAATTGTGATTTGGAAGTTATGCCATTGGAAAAGCAGTGTAATATCAGAATTGGCTGTCTGTCTCTTTGCAAGCAAAGCAATGCTCCAAATCAGACTAAGCTTTACCTATTTCACACTTTCAGCTCTCTTTCTGATGCCCTATTTTTCTGGGGATAAAAGTCCAGTTATTTCAGCATTGCAAAACCTTTTATCCCTCTGTCTTTACTGTAGGTAATGTAATTGTTTGTTGCAAATGATTGATTTTACCCCCTTTTTTTCCCTTCATTAGTTTATCTTTTGTTTGATGCTCAGATAATTCTGAACGCCCATCTACCTGCATATTTTCAGAAGTTGTTTATATGAAGCACTCTCCTATTTTGTAACCCTTACTAAACCCTAAGTTTATGAAAGCTTTCATGGAGTCCGAGCACATATGTATCATCTGACTATCCGTATTTAGAACCTCACTGACTCCTAACTTAAGTAACATTAGATTTGAGGGCAATGGCTTCCTTCTATGAATGTTGATTTTCCTCCCCTATTCTTTGCATTTCTTCACACTCCTTCTGATTTTATGTTTTAATATGCTGCCTTCTTCAGACACCAGAAGCAAGGTGTCTGCTCTGCAGCACCCTAGTTCTCCCTCCACACTTTTTGGACATCACTGTAAAATTTGCACCATCTTTCCTTCCACTACCATTTGTCAGAGCAAAGTCACTATTTGGCACAAAACCCAGCACTGCAAAATTCACAGGAGGTGTTTTAAGAAAGGGAACTGCACTGGTAGATGGCTTTGTTTTCCAGTAAACCCAATCCTTCCCTTGCTTCTCAGACATAGGATGGAGTTAAGCAATAAGGATCAAGTCAGATGCTCTGTGGATATGGCAAAGCCACTAAAACATTACCCGTGAACGGGTATTGAGGACAGCACACAAAACTAAAACCAGACCTAAATTAAACTGAGACAAGAGCAGAACCTCTGCCCAACTTCTGCTTCTTCCTCTCCCTGCTGTAGGAAGACCGTCCGAATCTGTCACCGTCGGTCACTTGCTGGCTTCTGGCGCCTGCGGAGACCTGACTGCAGCGGAGGGGGGTTCCCGGCCGGCTCTCGGTGCCCTCGGGGTCACTGCCCCCTGGGGTGGCAGCGGTCTCTCATGGCCCCTCCGCGCCCATCACTGCCCCTCCACAGCACCTCACAGCCCCTCACGGCCTCTCACGGCCCCTCACAGCCCCTCACGGCCCCTCACAGCCTTCCACAGCCCTCCACAGCCCCTCACGGCCCCTCACAGCCTTCCACAGCCCTCCACAGCCCCTCACGGCCCCTCACAGCCCTCCATAGCCCCTCACTGCCCCTCCACAGCCCCTCACGGCCCCTCACAGCCTTCCACAGCCCTCCATAGCCCCTCACTGCCCCTCCACAGCCCCTCACGGCCCCTCACAGTCCTCCACAGCCCCTCACAGCCCCTGACGGCTCTACGGCCCCTCGCGGCCCCTCCACGGCCCCTCCCTGGTCTCTCACATTCCCTCACGGCCCCTCCATGGTCCCTCACGGCCCCCTCCCCGCCCGGCCGCGCCGCTGGCTCAGCACCGCTCTCTGGCGGCCGTGCCCCGCAGCGCCCGGGAGAGCGGGGAGCTAGCTCGGGGTGATCGGGGGGATCGGGGGGATCAGGGGGGATCGGGGGGATGGGGGGGATCAGGGGGGATGGGGGGGATCGGGGGGATGGGGGTGCTCAGCACCGGGAAGGGGCGGCGGGGAGCGCGTCCCACAAGCCCCAGAAAAGCACAGAAGACTTGCTCGAGCAAAACTGCTCTCAGAGCTTCTGCCAGGCTCCAGGGAGTCCCCCTGCCCCGCGAGAAGCCGCTGGAGCACGCTGCGGGGATGCTCCGCGGAGCGCAAGGCTGATGGAGGGATTCGCGCACGGCTAAACCCAGAGCATCACCGGGGGCTCGGGGCCTCTTGTCACAACTACGGCCGCTTCCCCTTGGAACTGAGAAGGGAATTCACTGCCCTTAAATATTTCAGATTTGCTCTCTTTCTCCTGTGAGGGAAGATAATGCAAAGCAAGTGAGATACCAGATGTAAACAAAAACGATTTTTTTTAGACTTATCATTACTGCATGACTCTATATTGTATGATTTTCTTCTTGAAAGATGCCCGAAGTACAATATGAAGATGGGAAATAGTAATATTACTTTGCTGTATTTCTCCAGCACATTTCTTGGTTAGTTATGCCAGGAAGCTTTGGAACAATTTGTTTAGGAAAAAAGCTTTAACAGCTTTGCTGATGATGGGTTTCAATATATTTTTCTTCTCTAAAGTATGTATTTGACATTGAGTTGTTTCATTTGTTCCAATCTCTGAGAGTACGATTCTTATTATTAATAATAATATTTCCATTTTCGTGTTTATCTCTTGGGTGGGGAACTGTACTTCCCCATGACAATCAAGATGGGGAAAAAAAAAAGAGTGCATCTTACCTTATAAAAGGAAAAGAACAGCGTGCATTCAGCAATAATTTATTCCACCAGCTGCTTGTCAGTGACAACACTGAAAGAAAAAAATGTTCCTACCCCAGAAGCCCAAGGAGGATGATGGGATGATGCAGGGAAGGAAGGGAAAGAAACTGGGTGTGAATGCATCAGCCCAAGGGCAGGATGGCACATCCTAAATTATACATCTGGCAAGCCAGGGGTCAGGAAGGAAGATTTAGTCTTGTTAAATGGGCACTTATATTTCCTGTGCACTGACACAGCTGGGATTCTGAAGTACACAGGGATGATGCTCACAATTCTAGGTCTCAGCATAGTCTGGCCTTTAGTATTACTGCCTGGCCTTGCCAGAGTTAGTGTTTGAATAAACTCTCAGGCTGACTTTGCCCAGGTTTCACCAATCAAGTGAAGTCTGAGGTACCTCCTAATGGTCCAAGTGGAGTTCAATGCTGTCTGGCAGTAGGTCCAGAAAAAATCCAGTGTTAGTAGGAAGGACTGGTAACACCGAGGGTGGTGTTAAACTACCTGTTTTGCAGTGTGTGTGCTACCCCATGCTCTGCTCTCCTCAGCTGTCCACAGCTTCCACTTCCCTGATAAGGGCCAGTAACTGCAGGGAAGTGCTGGCTTTACTAATGGCCAAGAATAGGAGAGCTTTCCAGGAATGTTTGACCAAAGTGCTGTGCTATAAAGTGCCCAGTTCAAGATGCCCTTCAGGAAGAATTAGCAAACTCAGGACAAGAGTGAGTTATGTGCAATTTTCTTGCCCTTCTAATGCTGCTATCCCCAACCTTCTTGCACCCAGATCCTTTTATTCCCCTTTTACCTTGGAAAGCAGATACATGGAAAAAGAGCATCTTCTTTTATAGCTCCAGCCCAAACTTTTAATCTGGCTTCATCCCTTCCACAGCACTGAAGTTTTGTGCACAAAAGTAATTATTTTATATATAATATATATATATGTATATATAATATTGTATAATTCTTTAAGATTCCTCTAGCCCAAACTGTGTTACTAGCTTCACCTAACTTGGACATGTAGTTACTTAGGATGATGTATGTGATTATACATTTAACCCAAAATCTTGGCTTTCCCTGCTTTTCTCATTTGACTTCTCTTTTTTTCTGCATGCTTTTTCCCTTCTGCAGGATCTTTGAGGGCTTCTTTTTGTCTCCCCTCAGTTTTTTGTGGGATGATCTTTCCCTTGTACCCTTCCTTGCCCCTCTGAACCATCCTTGTCTGCAACTATATGTCTTCTTTCCATGCAGATGATTTTCAAATCTCAATGATTTTGCCTCCATCTATCAGGATGGGAATCTCATCCTGCAGTATTTCCTTGGGAATTATTTGTTGCCAACATGAGTTCAGCATGGTTAAAAGATATGACAATGCTTTCTCTGCACCAAGGTAGCAGCACTTTTCTTGACTGCTTTTCACTCAGTCCTTCTTCCTACCTGTTGGTCTCCCTGTATCCCCAGGTCCTTCTGTCTTGCAGGGTGTGGATGTGGGGAGGTACATTCTTCTACCTCTTTTTTAGCTAAGATTTCTTGCCCATATCTTGCCTGTTACAGAATTCTTTGCTCTCAAAAAATGTATTGTTGCTTCTTGGAGAGCTGCCAAGATCCTTTTCCTTGCATTGGACTCATATTAATACTCTGTGCATCTTTTCCAAATGTGTTCTCCTTGAAAGTGGCCCACACAGGCTGCTCTACATTCTCAAGTCCCTTTCCATCCCTCATTTACCAGGTACAGACGGGTTCCTTGCTCCTGCTGGCCTACCATGCAACGTTTACTTTCTCTCTTACTCCATTTTCAGATGCTGTTATGGCTGTGTTACTCTTCAAGCCTGGCAGAATATTCCTGTAAATATATATCTGCATGTGTCTCCTTCAAACAATTCCTTCTCCATGAGCACAGATCCAGTGTGTTTGACAGTTCGGACATCCTTTCCAGCTGTGTCAGTTTTTGATGACTGTGTGTCATGATGAAATGCTGGGAATAAATAAGGGATTTGTGAAGCTAAAAACATACTGAAAGAGTTGCCTAATTTAGAATGAACAAGCTATTTTCAAAGGCACAGTGGGAGCACTTCATATTTTATGGCCTGCATCTTCATTTACACTGTAGGCTGTGCCATCAGCAAGGCTGCAGAATGGAGGAAACTTGACCATGCTTCATTTCCATTTTTACATATGTAAGAAACCAGCACATTGTATCTGCTCAGGGGACTTTTACACTGTGAATTGTATTCAGTTCCTTCCCCAGCCCCTCTGACATCCAGTCATGCAGGTATGAGTACAGATCTTTGCTCAAGAAAATAAAAAGTTTATGTAATTTACTCTCTGTAAAGCCCTGATATAAATCTGATCCCTGGAATGAAATGGGTTGGGAAATCACCTTTTTGTGAACAGTTTCTGTTAACTTTGGTGACTGAAATGGAGTGGTGAACACAGAGCACAATTTGGGCACGTAGGGGTGACAGCAATAAAAATGAAGAATTTGCTTGGAGAGATTATAGGCAGGATGTCTTACACTGCCTTGTTCCCTCTGGGAGATGAAGAGTTTGCGGGAGAATACTTGGTAAATCAGCGGATGTTGTGCTCCACAAGCTCAGCAGTGAGTAATCCCTGGTTCACTGGTTCCTAGCACCAGTAATCCAGTTATCAGGAAATAGCAGAACCCTGAGCACATAGACTCCTCTCCCGACTCTTGACTGTGCATGCAAGTTTATTCATCTCCTCTGAGTTGGGAAGAGGCTGATACGAAGGAAAGTCATGCAAGCAACCATGACACCCCTGGCAAAGAGCCATGCTCCAAGGAGATGATTCCCTATCAGCCCCACATTCTGTGAGTGATGGAGGTGCCTGGTGTGGGGGATGCTGCATGGGCTGCCCTCCCTGGTGCAGCAGGTTGTTCCTGCTCTCTGAGGTGATGGCTGGGCCAGCCTCAGGATCTGCTGGTGGCCACATCAGCATCCTCTGGCTCCCATCACCAGATCATCTCCCATGGAACCTCACAGGGCCTCAGAATCCCCTGTTGCATTAGATTTTCTAAAGTAGTCCATTCAGATGTGTAGAACACATGATCAGTGTCTTTCAAAAGATCTCGGCTGGCTGTTAGGGCTCTGACATCTGAAAATCTGCCTGGAGTTGTGATTGTGGCAGCTGCAACTCTACAAATGCCTTTGAAAAGTAGGTCCTTGTGTACGTTTCTCAATGAAGACTGCATTTGTTTGAAACTGGCTCCACTTCTGGGTGGTGAGCTCATAAGCAGTCTGGAGGCCTAAATTTCATTATCTTTCATGTAGGTTAAAGTACTTTTGAAAATTTTGCCCATCAGACTTTTATAAATCTCCCCCATTGTGCACAGTTAAGGAGTAAAAGAAGGTTGTCCCTTTGCAGCTGTCATTTGGAGGTTGGACAAAGGTTGAGAGATGACCAAAAAAGCATCTACTGAAAGTATGTATGGAATCTCTCATTGTCCAACCGAAAACCATTATAATGCAGGACCAGGCTCATGAGCCCTGCATTATTCTATTCACAACTCTGCCAACAGCTTATTAAGTAACTTTGTGCCAGTCAATTTTTTTCTTTATTTTTTTTCTTTTCTTCTTTTTTTTTTTTTTGTTAAATATTCATGCAGGTTACTCCAGTGGTGAAACAGGGGCAATGATGCTTACCTTTTACCTTCTTCTGGAGAGAGGTTTGGGATCTTGAAATGAACACAGAGGTGTTATGCTCATGCAAATGCCCAGACATTTTGCCTGCTCAGGGAAGATAAACACTAGAGTGAAATGATTAAACAGGTACACCATTTATTATAAACAAAACCTCTCAAATGCAATTTATGACAAGACAAAAACATGTCTGAGAAACATCCTCAGCATTTTTAAGTTAGTTCTGGGGTACATCTGCATGCCAGGCAATGGTGAATAAAAACTGTGTCCTTCCTCTTCCCTGAGACACTCTATTTACATTTGACATAAATAATGAATTTTTTTATAATCTAAACTGTTTCAAGCATTATTTGATCTGGTTTTGTTCGGTTTAAAATTTGGGGGTTTTTTTGTTTTGTTTTGTTTTGGGTTTTTTTGGTGTTTTTTTTTTTTTTTTTTTTTTTTTTTTTTTGTCTTTTAAGTTTCTCATTCTCTGTGGTCAGAAGAATTTGTCCTAAACCTGAAGCCTGGATTTAATGAAAGCAAAAAAGAGAAATCTGTATGTTTAGACTTGAAGTGCTTCCTGGAATAACTATCAGCCTTGCAAAATAAAGGTGAAGTGCACCCTCCCAGAGGTCACGAGAGCCCTTTCCTTCACTGATGGAGACATCTGGGATATGGTGATATGCCCCATCTCAAAAGAGTGATCAACATCACTGTCTGCTGCCAGATTAGCAGGATTTCCAGCATTGCTTCTAATTTCTTCCTTTGCTCACCCCACATAGTTTGCCATGTAAAGGGAAGAGAGATTTCAGTGTAGAAGAGCTCAAATGGTGAAGAGGGATGACTTGGTTGTTCTATCAGAGGATTTTTGTCTGACTGACCACCTTGTTTCCCATCTGGAAAAATAAAGGCTTGTGATGAAAGCTAGAGATATTATATCTCTGAGTGGTGGGTTTACAAATCCCAGTGTCAAGAAGTCATTTGAATGAGAAGGGAAACAATAAGTCCCCACCTCCTACTCAGGGTAAGTCACTGACAACTATTGACCAGGCTGCTGGGCACAGGGGCCATCAGGATAACACCAAGTGTCTGCTCCCACTTCCAGAAGTGTCCTCTCTCCTTTATCCCAATGCTCAGAAGGCAAAGTGTGGGGGGAGGGAGGGGGAGGTGTGCATCCATGTCATGCAGCCCCTATCACCAGGCTCCCAGATATTTTAGGGGATATTCTGGGAGAGGTGTCCCACCATAATGGCAGGGCTGCTTCAGTAGCTCCACAGTTCCTCACTGTGCCTTTGGTTCTGCTGTGCCAAACATGGCATTGCCTCCAAATGGCATCCACCCAACATGGGAGCCTTGCCCAGAGCTGGCCCTGACCCACAGAAGTGCCCGTGTGTTCTGATCAGAATGTGCACAGTTGCTCTGCTTCCTTTGCTTTTAACGGTGGTAACCTCCAGCCTATTCTTAAAAGCAGGCTGACAGGAATAGTACAAAATTTGGCTTTTCCTCTGCACTCTCAAGCTCTCAGCACAGCACTTTCATGAGTGTTTGGCTTAAAAACATATGTAAGTAGCCCTACTTGAAGTTAAGGGTACACATAAGTCCTTTGTTGACTTACAGTGGACAGCAGAAAAACAGCTGAGAACACTGACCCAGGTCACAAGAATGAGGCAGAAAAACAGCTATAGAAGCCTCCTGCTTCAAATCCCACCCTGGGATACCATTTTCAAACCCCTGGAGATTTTCCAGATTGTGTCCTGAAATGCTTTTTTTATGCAGAAACTAGTGATCACACTTTAATGCCTGCTTTGAACTGCCTCCCCTCTCACTACCAAGTAACTCTAGCAGTTGGTGAAACATTCTTTTGCGTGTAAAAATGAGCAGTTGTGAGAGAAAATGTAAAGTGCAGCTTCATTTAACTCTGCAGGCTGGTTTCCAAATTGACTATATATCTCCACAGTTCAGAAAGTCCTCATATATATTCATAAATAGCCTTTTGTAAAGCATTAAGGCATCAGTAATAACTATATCTTAATTCAGTTCTAAGGAGTTTTTTCAGACTGTTATAAGCCAAGCAAATTTCTTTCTGCTGTATCTCAACATGCATTGTCTATGGATGTCAGTACGATGGCTACCTCATAAATAATTACATAGAATGGTGAACTTTGTCTCTTGGCATTGTTACCTCCACATTAAAAAATTAACATAAAAGTGGGCAGAGTTAAGGCTTCCCTGTATAACTTCAGGCTCACAGTGCTAATATTAATTTGCCTACCTTAATGATAATGTTGAGTTTTATCCTAATTGGTTTTATTAATTTCACTTCTCTAGGGAGGACAGGGGAAGATGAATTTGGCTTTATACCATCATTCTCTTTCATTGGCACAACTGAATACGGGAGTGCAAGGAAAATAGTTGTGTTTTTAAGTGAAGAAGGTGGGATGGCTTTTCTGAACACATTGTTTGCAGTGTGAAATTAACTGGTTTGGGTTTTGTTTGGGGTAGGGCTGTTTGGTTTTGATAGGTTTGAGGCGTTTTGTGTTTTGGTTAGGTGGGGGTTGGGTTTTGTTTTGTTTTTTTTTTTTTTTTTTTTTTTTTTTTGGTTGGTTGGTTTTATTTGCGGGGAGGGGTAAGATTTGGGGTTTGGGTTAATTTTTGGCGGGGGAGGAGGTGGGTAGCAAACCGGTGACGCACGTCGGGAGCCCTAAGTGAGCAGACGTGTATTTTTTCAGATAAAGTGTTAAGGGCGGTGCTGGCCGCCCTCCCCGCGCGGCGCTGCCCGGAGCATCCAGCAGGCGGCCGGAGCTCCCCGAGCGCTCCCCGGCTGTCCTCTCCGGCTGTCCCCGAGCCCTCCCCGGCTTTCCCCGAGCGCTCCCCGGCTGTCCTCTCTCCGGCTGTCCCCGAGCCCACCCCGGCTTTCCCCGAGCGCTCCCCAGCTTTCCCCGAGCGCTCCCCGGCTCTCCCCGGCTGTCCCCGAGCGTTCCCCGAGCGCTCCCCGGCTGTCCGCTCCCGGCTCTCCCCGAGCCCTCCCCGGTTCTCCCCGAGCCCTTCCAGGCTTTCCCCGGCTCTGCCCGCCTCTCCCCGAGCGCTCCCCGGCTCTCCCTAAGAGCTCCCCGAGCGCTCCCCGGCTCTCCCGACGCACTGCCAGCAGCCCGCGCACACCGTGGGAAGCAGCGCAAGGACTGACGTCCAAGAACATCCTGCCTATAGCATCCGAGCCGCCAGCCGAGCCCCGCTTTCCCCCTTCGCTTTAAATCCGGGTGGCGGGGGCAGGCACTGAAAGCGGGAGAGATTGGCAATGCAGCGTGGCAGCAACTTCCCAAAGTTCTTGCTTTGTGTAACTCCCTGCTTTCGGACTCGGAGCTGCCGGGCAGACCTGAAGCTGGGAGTTTAACGAGCCCCTTTTGCGAAAATGCTTGCCACTTGCTGGTCTTTGAATTTGATAATTGGTCTTCCAGAGCTGAGGAATACTTAACAGCAGGAGAAGTCAAGGAGGAAAAGGCAAGTTTGACAATTCAAGCCACGCTAAAAGATGTTCTACTTTCATCTTATGGAAACAGGACTATGGAGAAAGCTGCAGGTGCCTTTTGATTTGGTTATTGACAAGATTTGTCAAAATAATATGACTTTTAAACTCTTCTGACTGTTTAAAGCCAGCAAAGAGCAGCAAAATTAAAGCAAGAAATTAATTTGAGGAATTTGAGGACTTTCAAAGAAGAAAGCTGTTTTCCAAGAAGAGCGAAGTAGGACAATGGCATCTGGAGAGTGCCTTCTGCTAGACCTAGAAACAGATAACCTCATTTTCTATAACATCTCTGTCAACCAGAGTGCAAACGTCTCCCTCCCTGGGGAAGACTGGCTTTACCCAGCGTTCCTTTATGCCATCCCCACAATCTATGGGATCATCATTCTGATAGGCCTTATTGGCAATATCACTTTGATTAAGATCTTCTGTACTGTGAAATCCATGCGAAATGTCCCTAATTTGTTCATTTCCAGTTTGGCCCTGGGAGACCTGCTGCTTTTAGTGACTTGTGTGCCTGTGGATGCCAGCAGGTACCTAGCTGACAAGTGGCTGTTTGGCAGAACTGGATGCAAACTTATCCCCTTCATACAGCTCACCTCTGTAGGGGTGTCAGTCTTTACTCTCACTGCTCTCTCAGCTGACAGGTAAGCTTGGCTGCTGTTGCCTTGAAGAGAAGCCTGCATAATTATGACTCCATAAAATGCGCAAGTATAAATTTGTATTTTCAGGTAAAATGTTTCTTTTTAACGTAATGAGGGAAGAAGAATCACCTCAGGTGATTTCTGGTTAATATTAGCATACAGGAGGAGGATGCAGACTGAATACAGGACACTTTTTCTAAACGAAATGTTTGTGCAATTTAGCTAATAGGCTGCATTAATTCAAAGAGAGACAAGAGGAGATCAGGCTAAAGACCAGAAACAGAAAATGCCATTAATGAAGCTCTGCTAAAAGATAGCATGTTCATATTTGCCAAAAAGATAATTGATCCATACTTCATGAAGTGTGAAGGCACTGGAGCAGCAATTTAAAGTGCAGTGAGAATAATTTTTTTCTAGTGGCTTGTTTCCTTTCAGTTAATATGTGAGGCAATATTTCATAAAATATTTTTCAAATATTCAAATGAGCTTTCCAGGAATCACAGTTGCCATAGCCATTGTATTTCCCTTGGTTAAACAGTTTGCTCCTTATCCAGTCAAAACTGATCTGTGCTGTTGGTTGAGAAACTTCATTTTCCAATAATGTTTAGTAAAAAATAAGGAGTAGTAAATATGCTGGTTTATTTTCTGGATGCTTCCAAAAGAGATTAAGGAATACATTGTCACCATGCTGAAGTGACACAGAAGGACTGAGTGAAAAATTATTTCAGTTTTGTTGTGATCAAAAAAGACGTGGGGATTGTATCCTTGTTCACAAAAAAAGTGAAATTAGGTTTGCTTTGGGTAGTCTCTTGCATGCCACTGTCTCTTGCTAAGCTGCTCTAAAACATCAGACTACTTTTGTTCAGATTTCAATGTACTTCACGCACATCTTTCAATACACTTTTTGCAGTTTCAGTGAAAGCAGATAACTCCTCCATGTTTCAGACAGAATGGTCAATATGTTTGTCCTCTCCTCCATGTTGGGATATATAAAAATAGCACTGTCTGTCCCAGTAGCAGATGACAAACAGACCTACGTGTAGATAAAATTCTTAAAGCAATATGCCTTAAAGTGCTGTGAAAATACAAAACCTGCACTAGTGAAAGACCACACGCACTTTTGCTCCTGAGTCTGATGTGGTGTCTGGACCCCTCTGAATGCTCTGAAGAAAATGCTGGGAAAACAATAAGTATCTCTCCAGGAAAATACATCTTTCTAAAGCTCTAATGAAAGTTGTTTTAAAGGGTGTAAGGAAAAGAAAAATGCATTGTAAAGAATATTATATTAGAGATAATTGCTATCTGATCACATGCTACATAAAGTAAACATTGCAAATGCTTTTGCTGAGCAGCACATCAATACCACTTTTTGCCTGAAGTGATAGAACAGAAAACAGCAGCTGTGCCAAGCTTTGGGTTTGGTGACTTCAAGTTCTGAACTTCAGCTTTTTCAGGAACCTGTTAACCATCATGCTGCACTGATGATCAAATGTTTCCATTTCCAAGGGATCATTTTACCCTCTTCTAATGCATCTGTGGTCCTCTGCAGAAGGAGATAATGAAACTTCTAACTTTGTTAGGTCTATGAATCTAATATGCTGTGCATTGAAACTCAAGTGTTCCTTATCTATTAAGTTTGCTGAAGTTTATATTTTGATAAATTAACAGCAGTGCTGGGTTAATTTTGTTACAAAATAATACAGTCTATATTTTGTCAACTCACAGCCCATTAGTCTATTTCCTTAAAGCTGTCATCCTGAACTCCAGATTCCAGTATTAATCATGTCAGAATCACTAGGAAAATAATCTTAAAATGTAAAGGTCCAGACCCCAGTATTAATCATGTCAGAATCACTAGGGAAATAACCTTAAAATGTAAAGGGAAAACTTGCTACATGTGAGTTGAATGTGAGCCAGCATGGTGATGCTGGTTGGGGGCTGTGGAGGGTCTGGAAGCCCAACACCCTGCTGCAGGTGAGATGCTGAGCCTGGCAGGTGGGATGGTTTCATAGACACCCATTTCTGATGACAGATGTGGCAGTGCATGAAGAGAAACAGAAGAAAGGGGCGTGGTGGTGAGATGGTTAATGTTCAGTGATGTGAATCTTACCTGAGATGCTAACATGAGGCATGTGAATGTCTCTGTTCTCATTAATCTAAAGCCGCAGACCATGTGAGAGAAAAGCCTCCTAAACCTCCTGCTCTGAACAGCATTACATGGCACTGTCTCCAAGAAAAGGGAAACTTGTCAGTGTTATAGACCTTTTGTCTATAATTCATCATCTGCAAAAAATTACCATAAAACCCTCTTGGTTTCAGCATCCTTCCATTGATGAAAGCAAATGGAAACAACTGCTGGCATTACTGCTATCATGGTGATGCCCAGAGAGACATCCCAGGGAACAGAAGTCTGATGTGTAAAGAAAAGCATTGGAGTCTGATACAAGAGGGTAATTTCCAGAGACATGACCACTGAAACACAAGGTGAAAGGCAGTGGGTAGGGTGTGATGGGCAGATAGAGTGTGTGAGACACTTATGCTACATTACAACAATGGTACAAATCATCCTGGCTGTGTGGGATCACCTTCTGAAAATGATGGGCCCAGTTTTAGTAGGTTTTAGCACTCACATCATCAATGCAAGAGTATATGCTTTCCTGAGGTATACTTTTATTCTTTCCATTTCCACTTTGCCCTGTGTTAGGAATCTCTCATCCACCAGTGACTGCAACCACTTAGCTGGGTGCTAGCCTCCAGCACAGTGCACCAAAAGCTGCTCAGTGGTTTGACCCACCAGAACGAGGGGCTGTCCAGAGGATAGACTGTTTGCTTGCAAACTTCTCAAGGAGAAACAGAGGGACAAACTGCTGACCTCAGCTTTTCCTGCAGTGGGACCCTCCAAGCCTGCAAGCGCTCTGTGTACGTATGGATACAGCTGAGGATGCCTGCACAGGTTTGAGCAGGAAGGGACAGCCAGAGGGTCCCTGGGTGCTTAGGATGGGTCTGTGTACAATCATGACATTTCCTTCAGATTTCATTATTATTTAAGAAAATATGTAAGAAAGGGCAAGAAAGAGTTAACAATATTGCAAATGCATTTCCTGTGGGACCACTCCACTGACTGCACAGTGGTTGCATCTGTCTGTCTGCGTTAGCAGGAGCAGTGGGAGCTGTCAGGGGACAACTGTTTTCCTGCAAGTGTGTCAAATTTTCAGAGCAGTCAGGAGAGGGTTAAGGCATGTCCTGTGCTTCCAGCCACCTTCCATGAGTGATAAGGCGCCAGTGCTGAGTATACAAGAGCGAAGAAACAAGCAGTGTGTGAGAGTGATGTTTGTGTCTTTTAGAAACACAGTAAATGAGGTACGGCGAGGATATCTGTCTGTCCTGCTGCTCTGCACTGTTGAGCCAGTGGTTTCTTCAGCTACTGCTCAGTTTATCCCAGAAAAAAACGGGAGTTTGGGTTCTGCCCTCCTCCTCCTTCACCTCCTCCTCAGGGCAAGGATAAGGGGTACAGAGGCACCTGTGAGAGCAGTGACACCTGGGCTTCTAGCCCAGGCAGAAAAGCCAAGGCTGTCTCAGCAGGGGATGGGAAATTACGGAAAATCTTTGCACAGCAAGAGGAAAAGCAACTATTTAATTGCCCATGTCATGGGAGAAGTCTTTATTTAATTGGATTTCTCCTGTGACTGACAGGGTATATACATTTGCATTTGAATTAACCAGGCTGTCAAGCATTGATCATAGTTCCTCACTGTTAGGCTGACATCGTGAAAGATCGAAATCCCTGGTGCTCATGCAGTGAAACCTTCCTGAAGCAATGCTGTTTTTACAAGCACACAACACAGTAAGTGTAAAATGTAATTGGAGTTTACAAGCAGCATCTTTATTTTAAGCACCTTGGATTATATGGATTCTAGTAGTGGGAAACGGCAGCACGTCTGCCAGCCAGAGCTGCCTGCAGTCCTGTGGTGGGAGTGACAGTGTAGTGAGATATGTGGAGTGACATTACACGGGAGATTAGGTGGCTTTCAGTGGTAAAGCCAGCTGCAAACAGCAGGGTTGCAGTCATGTGGGACGCCTGAAATGAGGATGTCAGCTTTGGCATTGTTGACCTCAGTGCCTTGGGTGCAGGGACGGATGCAGGAATGCTGCAGGGCTCCCAGCTCTGCTGGGTACCTTGGAATGCACCACAAACACAACTTCCGATGTTCCTCTGAACTTGTATGACAGTTTGTTTATCTAAGAAATAAAACTTTCAAACAAAACTCCTAAAAAAGCAGCAGTTGCAAGGAAAGAAACAAGTCCAGAATTTCTACAAACACACTTTAAAACATGCAAAAGTCTTTGTTTAGTGGACTCATCTCTTCTGTGATTTAGATGTCTCCTGCCCCTGCTATTAATATTACCTACAATACTACAGGAGGTGTAATATCTATGTGTCAGTTCATTTATTTTACTTTACAATCACTGGTTTATATCTCCACTAGAGGACTAAGGGAAGCACGCCACCCTAATAAGAAGTTATGAAAATTCAACCCATATTACCACTGAGTATATTTACATAATGACACCTTTTTTATAAACACCAACAGTTGTAAAGTGCCAAGTCCATAGTAGTTAAGAATATGTTCTGGATATTCTAGTCACAGTATTCATGAAACATCTTCAGGTAACTAAGGCACTATTTTGGAGCATTTTACTTGTGCTGTAATTTACTGTGCAGCCCCAGGAGGGTTTGAGCAAGTGGCACAGAAAACCACTCTGAACTACCCAAACAGCCTCTAACCCAGACATTGCAAGTCAGCAGAATGATACCCCACATGGAGAGTTTGGATCCACTGACGTGACCTCATGATGTCAGCCAAAACATTGGTCCTTCCAAGCCAGGGAAGAAAATTGGAGGGACTTCAGGGCCCAGCCCAAAGTTTTCCCTTGCACTGAAGCATCAGAAAGCCCCATCTCCACCCTTGCCACTGGCACAGTGTCTGTGCTGCTGCCCTTCACATGCTGATGGATGCAGGGTGATATACACATCTCTCCTTCAGCTGATGTGCAAGAGTCTTAGATCCTGGTTGCTGGCCATTGTGTCAATATAATATAAACACTCTACACCCGTAGTTTTAGCTCTCATTTCCTCAGCCCCTGTATCCATCTGCACCAAGAGCAACTGGTCAAACAACACAAACTTTCTGAATGTCTTGATTAACCACAGCAGATGGCCAAAACACAATAGATGCACTTCTATAACCAGGAAGATTAGAGCTCCCATTAATAGCAGTGGGACGGAAATCTGAGTTTAGAATCAGTGCTAATGTGTTGGAGACTGTCAATATTTAAGCAATCAGAAGGAAGAAAAGTCAGATTACCTATTGTTTACATTTCAGTAAAACCTAAAACCCCAATCAGTTGTCATGGTCTCATAGTACAAGGTGCTGTACACATTGTTATTAAGGAGAGCAACTGGCTGCAGAGAATTTGCTGGCTGTGTGTCCCAGCAGTGGGCTGGGGTTTCACCATTGCTGCAGGGAGATGAGCTTACGGTGGACCCATCAGTTCATGTCTTACTATTTGATGTTCAGATCTGGACAACAGCCTGGCTGAGAAGAATAGGAGGTAGCTGAACTGAAAAAGTAGAAGCAGGCACAACCACACTGTGAAGCATCCAGTAACTGCTTTGCTCAGACAACCCGTGCAATAACCTGTTTTCCTTTATTTTGGAAAGAGAGTTCACCACTGTCCCTATGGAGTCTACTCACCTTGTTTTTCAGCAGTTTGACCCCCAGGTGCCCACCTCAGCCTGTACAATCTAGGACACCATGATGTCTTGCCCACAGCAGGCTCTGCAACCACCCACACAGTGTCTGCTGTGTAGGATCTCAGGCAGAGCAAGGGCTTTCAAAATCCCTGTGCCATGGGGCAGAAAACAGGGACAGTCCATGGGCCTCACACAATGCCGAGGCACATGAAGGCATCCCAGCAGCAAGCCAAGTGCTCTGCTGTAGAGAAAAGCAGAAAGCTAAAGATGCCTTGTAGAAACTCCTCTCCTGATGCCAGGCTAGTGATCAGTTTAATTGGGCTGCAGAAAGCTGCGGGGAATCTAAGGGAGAAGCATTATCAGAGGTCTGCCCATCCTGTCCTCACTTGCTTGGTGTCCACAGCTCTGTCCTCAGTCTCTGCAGCTTCCTAGGAAGGCAGGACAGAAAACAGTAGCATGATGCCCTGAGAGAAAAATATGTTTCTTCACACCTTCAGGCAACCCTGAAGCATGAGATTGAGACATGAATGTTCAAATGACCTGGGAGAACCAGAGATGTGGATACAGGACCAGGAGACACTGCACATCAACTCAACAGTATTTCTTGCCCACACATGTGCACAGAGGCTACTGAATATATCATAGGATTTGGATTAAAAACAAATCTTTCCAGTGTCATGAGGGTGCTTTCTGAGTATTCAGACTAAAGGCACATGTATCACTCTGCCACCTCTTGTGTGTCTGGCACTCTGCTACCCTCTCTGCTTAGAACTCGTGTTTCAAACTGAAATTTATCTGACCTCTAACCACTGCATAATAATCTAACTCACAGCAAACCTGAAAGGCTGAGAGAATTGGGGTTGTTCACTTTGGAAAAGAGGAAGTTCTGGGGACACCTTATTGCAGCCTTTCAATACGTAAAGGAGTTTATAAGAAAGACAGAGAGGGACTTTTTACCAAGGACTGTAATGGACAAGGGACAATGTTTTTAAACTGAAAGCCAATAGGTTTAAGTTACACATAAGGAATAAATTTTTTATGATGAGGGTTGTGAGGCCCTGGAGGGGGCTTGCCCAGAGAAGGGGTGGATACCCCACCTCCCAGTGTTCAAGGTCAGCTTGGATGGGTCTTTGAGCAGCCTGATTTAATTGAACATGTCCTTGCTTCTTGCGGGGGGTTTGGGTTTGTTGATCCTTTAAATGTCCCCTCCTAACAAAGCTATTCTATGGCTCTATGATTAGAGCAGTCAAGGATAGCAATGGATTGTTCAGCCCCTACATGCTGCTGAAGGTTCATATAGTGGTAATGATCTCTTATGACACCTATGTTTACTGAAACCACAGAAAGGACTTAAGCATCATATACTGGCTTAGCTTTATATTGAATTACACTAAAGCCATGACACAATGAGAATCCCATGGGATATCTCATTTTGTCACATGCAGAAGAGTCACTCTAATGTCTTCTTTTGTCTCTTCTTTCCTTAACAAAGCATGAATTTTTTTGCATCTCCTGCTCACTTGGCTCTTGTATTTGCTATTTTACACATAACTGGGTTCAAATGGTTTATTTTAGACTATGGCCATTTACCCCAATGACTCTACAACATTCTCAGTCTGGTTAGCCACTGTGTCATCTGCAAATTTTTCCAGCAAAAGTTTTATAACCTGCTCACGGCAGGTGATACACACAATAAATAATGCTGCAGCTAGAGAAAATTCCCAGGACCCAGGCTACAAATGGTTCCACGCACTGCTTTTTACCATCATGCTTGATGCCCTGCTAGGGAAGCAGGGGGCTCAGGGTCCCCACCTGGAACCCCCCTTTCCCAGACCAGGAGGCCTAATTTTAACCCTTTCCTGTGGGAGTGGGACAGGAATTGCATGGATAGGAGAAGGAGGAGCACATGTACCCTGGTTCACATGTGTGCATATCTACATGCATGGTCACCTATGCCAACATGCCCACAAAAGCTGCAGCTCCTCTGTACACCATCATGGCCCACATTCTATTCACATCCCTTATCATGTTGTGACAAGTCAAAAAACTCTGACATCTGCTGTGTTAAATAAGACAGACATTAATTATCCCCTGTTAGCAGGATTAACCTATCTCTTATTGGCTCTACAACTGGCCTTGGGAAGCACAAATATTTGCAATTTTCTTGGTCACACCATCCAGCTTTTCTGAACATCACATATTTAAAGCCAATTCTCCACTTCTGAGGAAATTCACCATTTTTTCAAGATTTGTAAAAAAAATTAGCATGAGCTGTCTCAGCTGGTTCCTTTAGTACTCCTAGGTGTAAATTATTAGGTCTGTTGGTGTGAAATTAGTTTGTGTTAGCAGATGTTGGCTCACATCTTCTTTAATACAGCTCACAAGTTTTCTGCTACAACTGTAGTACTTCACACACAGTGTAGAACCACATACATCTCCTGCTCATTTGGTCCTGAAGACAGCTATTGGGTTATTGCTTTCCCCTTTGTTTCATCATTGTTCATATCTTCACTATTTATGTGTATGCCTGATGTTTTTTATTCCTGATGTATTTAAAAATGCACATTTGTCTGTTACAGAGTGACCTTTGATAATTTGTTGGCTCCTTCAGCTTCCCTTATCATTCACCAACATTTTAAAACTCCGATACTTGCTGTCATTTACTTTTGCTTTTTTCCCCATCTGCTGCATATTGATTTTTGTAATTACTTCTTTGAGGTTTTAGCATCCTCCTTTTCTGTTGTACAGGGCAACTTTCTGATGTGCTTTTTTCATGGCAAGGAGGGAGACACGAGGGAGCAGGTTGGAAGTCAGCAACTAATGCACAGTTAGTGACGCCCCTTTAGATTTGTGTTCTCAGTTTATTTGAGTAGATGCTTTTAACTTTAGGAAATCTGCTTCTCTAAACTTAACAGAATCATAGAATGGCATGGGCTGGAAGAGACCTTAATGGTCAGCTACTTCCAACCCCCCAGAAGTGGGCAGGAACACCTTCCAGGAGACCAGGTTTCCCAAAGCTTCATCCAACCTGGCCTTGGTTCTAAATATATATAACTTTTTATTCTACTTCCACAAAATTAAAATAAGCACACCACAGCTGCTATAGCTTATGGAAGTGCTAATTCTTAGGTCAATGAGTGCTTTTCTTTCTCTGTCAAAACAAGGTACAATATTGATTTATTGTACATCACAGGCAGGACTTTTTCTGTTGAGAAACAGCCATTTTTAGAAACTCTAATGAATTTCTATAACTGGCTCTGTGGGATATCCAGCAGTTATGCCACCTGCTTAGATTACTCAGTGATTCTGTCTTTATGCACCAAAGGTGGTGCTTTCAGCAGAAATAAGGCAGATTCTCTAGTGAACTGAGGGGTCTGTGTCTGCGGCCACAGCTTTAGTTGCCCTGGCCTCAGTTCAATCCTCAGGCATGCAGATGTCCTAATCACAGGCTGCTGACATTCCTGGAGACCTGGGCTGAGACAGTAAAGCCTTGGATGGAAGGCATCCCTGGGACTTGCTCCTTCTCATGCCGGGTGGCCACGGTGCCAGCACCAGTTCTCCCAGCTGCACTCCAGACACCACAAGGCAACACCAACACTTGTGTATGTTCTGGTGCCACATGGCATGAGCAGGCACAGCCCTCAGGCTGTACCCAGGCACTGAGCACATAGGAATGTGTGCAGTGCTTAGCTGCTGCTGGAGAGCTCTGTAGGAGCTCACTGGTTTTGAAATTAAATGATGATTCTAAACTGTGTCCAGGGAGGTATTAGGCACAGCCAGGCAAGGGAGGGGATTGTCCTGCTCTGTCTGCTCTGGGCTGGGGCAGCCTCACCTCGAGTGCTGGGGGCAGTTTTGGGCACCACAGTATAAGAAAGTTATTGAACTATTACAGAGCATCCAAAAGAGGGCAACGAAGATGATGAAGGGTCTGGAGGTGAGGCCATGAGGAGCAGCTGAGGGCACTTGGACTGTTCAGCCTGGAGCAGACTGAGGGGAGACCTCACTGCAGTGACAACATCCTCTTGAGGGGAAGAGCAGGGGCAGGTACCGATCTCTTCTCTGTAGCGACCAAAGGGAATGGCCTGAAGCTGTGTTAGGGGAAGTTTAGGTCGGCTGTCAGGAAAAAGTTCTTCACCAAGAGAGTGGTTGAGCACTGGAACAGGCTCTCCAGGAAAGTGGTCACAGCGCTGAGCCTGACAGAGCTCCAGAGGTATTTGGACAATGCCCTCAGACATAAGGTCTGACTCTTAGGGTGTCCTGTGCAGGACCAGGAGTTGGACTTAATGATCCTTGTGAGTGCCTTCCAATTCAGTGTATTCTGTGATTCTGTAAATGAATGGGTCCCAGCCCTGCTTCAGTACATCTCACATCTGTTCACAAGGAACCATGAAGCTGGCCCCACTGAGATCTTTCACTTGGCATGAGGCTGAAGGCCACCTTCTGGGAATAACTACGCTGGGTGCAAAGGGGGTTTTTCTGGTGTCCATGGGACTCACACTATTTCTTGCAGTAACCTTTTAATCCATTGTTTTTCATATGTATAGTTAATTTCTGGAGTATTTTAGGCTGTGGATGGTTATTATTAGGAATAACACAGTCGCTATCAAATGATTAGTGTTTAAGCTCTCCTTCCCCAGTATGTAGGTGCAGTTCAGTGGTCTCTAAAACACATTGCCTCAATTCTGAATTTAGGCATTCCTAGGCTGAGATTCTTATTTGTCCATATTCCAGGATAACATAGCAGTATGCAGGTATACATCTTGAATTTTGAAAATATGCTTTAAAAGTAAGATCTGTGCCACTTCCATCAATACCTCATTTTTCTTTTCATTTAAATGTTAAATTAATAAAAAGAGAAAGTAGGCAGTACCTGCCAAGGTATTTAAGATTTGTCCATTAGAGATGTCTTTGTGCCCATATGCAATTTACTAAAGATTTTAATAACAGATGTTCACTCAAGAATCATGCATAATAATGATAATCTTAACTAAGTATGCAGAAAGCAGATAGACCCAGAACAGGTTGTCGGAGTGTGTTGATGGGTTAGACAGTCTAGCAATTTTGTGGATTTACTGAATTGTCTTCAGAGCTATAAATATTCATAACATCCATGGTGGAAACAATAAAGAAAGTTTTTGGCATTGCATTTGTCATAAATTTCTTGATATATTTAGTAAGACTGTTTTCTTGCTTTCCAAGTGGAGCTTCACACCATCTTCTTCATTTATGTAGTTTTTCCATAGCATCAATTTTTTTCTCTTGCCTGAGGCTCTTTTTGCATGGTAATTGAGCCAATCCTTCATATTATGCGGGCAAAACAATGATGTGATGCTCGTAGAACATAACTGCAAAATCTTAATGAAAGGATTTTTGTTCAGTCTGTTCTCAGACCAGGACCAGACCAATGTGCCATTAACCTTTCAAAGGGGAACAGATGACTGGGGATCAGAGGGACTGCAAATTGCACTTTTCTCACTATATCAGTTACAAGTGGAACAGAAGAAGTATGGGAGAAATGATGACTGAGAGGCAGTTCTTCTATCATTGCCACAGGATGTCATGGCAATTTCAGGAGATCATTTTCTAGAACTGGGAGGAACTCATTGTTTTCACTTCTCAGCAAGTTACATGACCCTTTCTGCAGGACATCAGTCCATTCCAGCCAATCCCTGCTTTTTTATTTAAATTTGTGCTTCAAATTATCTCAACTTCTCAAAATAGAGCGCAATTTAAACTGATTCAAAACTTTGTAAGTGCATTTCTCACTTCAGAGAGAAAGAAAGTGGCAATATGTACATCTTCCTGCCAGCCCAATGCAGTCTAAACAGTGGAACCAGTAATGATGAAGCAAGGGTGGACAAGGCTTCTGAACAGGTTTCTTCTTTGAGCAGGTTTTAACACACTTGGGTTTTAAACCATTATACAAATTCAGGAGTGCAGCACAGGATCTTTTTATGTAAATGGTGTAGGGCATAGTAACAGATGATACTACTTGGAGGAAAATTTCCTTGACATTTAAGTAATCCTACAAATTCATTTTTGGAGGGTCTCTTTTTCTCTGGAGGAAGGATGAGCAGGCCTTTTCTTCCTCTTATATTTCTTGCAAGTGTTAAGCCGTAGAAAGATGGATGTGCTTAGAAGAACTGAGATAGAAAAGGGCAATACTGTGTGGCAGAGCCTTTTTCAGCCATTTTCTCTCCCTGCACTCCTGGGTCATCTATATTAGCTTTCCTTGCTGACATAAGGGAAGGGAGAAAGGCATTAATGCAAAGCAGTGATAGAAGAGGAGAGCAAGCTGAGGCTGCCTACAGCACCAGCTTCTCCACACAGCATAAAGTCACTTCCCCTGCAAAATACCCAAAATCTAAAACCAGAGACTTAGACATATGGAGCTAAATTAATTTAAAATCCCAGGGAAGCATCTGATTTTCTTCCCCATGCTTTAGTTGTTTTCATTTAATTTTTGTGGCTGTTGTAGCAGGCATAAGTAGGTGGATGAAGGTGACAGGAAAAAGCCATGAAGGCAGCACTGAAGCTACAGTCTTTGTGGATAAGGTCCTTTCTTCCTCAGAGAGCAAAATTTCAGCCTTTCTATGCTTAGAAATGTATAGGCAGTATGGCTTTGAAGGCAAAGCCTGTTTATGCTTCCAGGTGTTGTGTATTTTCTTGGTTCAGCTGAGGAGCACAAAGATGGATCAAATATTTTTGTACCAACAGAGAAACTACACCTAGGAAACACTGACATCCACTTGGGGCCATATTTTGGTTGGTATTTTTGGACAGTGTATCTGTAACTGTCTTTTTAATGCTACAGCTAGTTCTGTGTTTATATTTGAAGCTGCAGCTTTGGGGCTAAGTGGATGGTATTAACCAATGTTTGCATACTCCAAGCTTTAGAGTACATTAGGTGATACTATCATTAGTTACATTATTATTAAGACAGGGACAGTTTTGCTGTTTCCCTGGTGTGGTAACCTCAGTGGGAAAAGTATTTACCACAGAAAGACCTTGGGTGTGCCACATTTTAGTGGTTTTGGTCATTTCAGTAGTTTCAGTTGTGAGAAACAATTACTCAATGAGCACAATAGAGATTCTAAGGGATGTGCAAAAGACATTTTCAAGGATTCACTGGAGCTGCACATGCTCTGTGGGCTCCTACCAATCCACAATAAATTTTTGGTATTAGGTTAAGAAGTGGTCAGGTGTTCTGGGTTGAAGCAACACAATCACCAGCTTTCTCTTGGAGGCTTGGGTACTGACCTGGAGGACAGGGACACCACCAGAGTCACAGTGGCTGGTGTGGGGAGGATTTCCTTAGCAGGGAATAGTCCTGCTCAGGAATACTTACTTAGAATAGCCCCATGAGTAATTCCTTTTGAGGGCTTCTTTCAGTGAGACTGTGAGACAAGGAGCTGACTGGCATCCATCCTGGCTGGGAGATCACTGGCAGCTGCAGGGTACATGGCAGGTCACTGCTTCACAAGTGGGAACAGGGAAATTCAAAGACTGAGCAGTAGTAAAGTTCAGCATCTCTTTCGTATTTCCAACCAGATCAGCAACCCAGACATTTTCATATGGGCTGTTTGTCCCATATGTTTTATTCAGCTGAATCTTCAGAAGACATGTTTTGAAGTTTTGAACTTTGTTGCAGTGCGTAAATTGTACCTCTGGTTTTTAAGTTTTTTTTTTTAATTTCTTGAAAAGCTGATAGGAAAAGGAGTTTAGCTGAAAAAAATATATATTTCAAATAATAATTCAATATTTAGAGACTGAATGTGCAAGCAGCAGAGGTGTTCAGTCCAAAGCCATGTCTAGATGTACTGCAGACTGTTGAGCATGGAATGTGACTTACAGTCTTAGAGCCCATGTTACAACTTGGGCTAAAAATAATGCCATAATAAGACCTTTGCATGAAAGCTCAGTTCCATGATGTCCATGGCTCCTCTAAGGTGTATAGGTATATTCATCAATGTCCCCTTCAAACTGGATTGAAATATTCACATGCTGGATATTAAATATGGGAAAATTATGTGCCTTGGGCTAACTCACTGAAAAACAATTGCAGGGGACAGAGCTGTAGAAAGATTGAAATATTATTTGACATACAAACTGGAAATACACATGCTGAAAAGCAGAACAAGCTGCTACTCAAATCCAGTCTACTTTGATGAAGTTCTGAAGAAATGTCAAATAAATTACAAAACCCAGGCTTGACCCTGCCAGGAAAATGGTATGGAAAAGCAAAGGAGCGAAGGCATTTCTGAGCCCCACTCAGACACCAACCAGGAGGTACAGCTTTTTCACACCCTGAACACCAGCAACAGGAAAATCCAGTGGTGTTTCAGCCCAAGCAGCAGCCTGGAGGGCCAATTCCTCATGCATAGCATCCCCTGTGCCCTCACCAGGAGCTGCCCCTGCAACTGGTGATGTTGGCATGGCAGAGTAGAGCTGCTGAAACACAAACTGGAGAGACCCACTGACACATCAGCAAGGCTGGCTGGAAATGGGGATTCCTCCCAGATCAGTACAGATCACTCACACATCAATACTCTGAGACTAACAGAGATTACATTACTAGAGATTGCTCCTTAAATTAACCCACCAGCAAGGAAGTCACACAGATAGTCAGCAAAATAATTGTATTTGATTGTCAGGCTATTAAGAATATATCTACCTGTGTTTCTGCACCTGAGAATTTATATTTTCAAAATCTGTTTTCTAGCTTTGTTTATTCTGTTTTATCTTTCTGTTCTTTCACTCCCATCCTTTGGGTCTACACTGAACCCCTTGCAAGCAAAACCTCTCTCGTATTTTCTCTTACATCTGCTTTAGGAGGTTTTAAAAGTACACTGAATGCATAGTAGTCAGTCCCAGCATTCCTAGACATTTCTAATTATGTTCTGTTCAAATTAAATTGTTTTTAAATGCCACCCCTGATTAAAATGTACCAATAAATTGAAATGGAGTAATTTTCTGTTTTTCCCGACTCTGTTACTGTTAATAAAAATTAAATGGTTTCTCTATATTCTTTAACTTATCCATGTTCCTAGAATATAATACTAGAAAATATTCTCTCAGCTGTCTATATTCTGTAAGACAATCCCTGAAATAATCATGCTAACGTCATGTTGATAAGCATACAGTAAACATCTGCAAAAAAGACCTTTGAATCAACTAAGTTTGCTAATACCTAGATATAGTATTAAATTCCTTTTGCATTTCTCTTCTTTAACATTTACCAAAGATCTTCAGTGAGCTCGTGTTTCTGTCAATAATCTATATCTGGTCAATGAGACTATAAATTGAGATATTTCAACACCACTCCTTTAGTAATCTGCCTAGCACTTCTGTTTTATGACTGCAATAGGAAAAGCATCATATTTGTTTGAGAGCTGTGACGTTCATTGCCTGAGTTTATGGTCTGGTGCTGGAAGATTGTGCTTTGTGGTATGATACCACTTAATCCCCAGTTTTCAGAGTGCAAGTTAAACAGGTGCTAAGCAAGCCTTAAAAATACTGTCTGGCCCCTGCAGCTGGAGAAAAGGAGAGCTGCAGAGCTTGGAGAATAAGTGGTTAAACAGCAAACTACTGAGCCCGGTGTTTGTAATACATGAAAGGAAAAGTCCTCTACACAACTGTAGAGGAAAGAAATGAAGAAATGTATGTATGAAGAAATACCTGCAAATGACAAAATGTCTAGATACAGTCTTCATAAAAATAAGTATATAACTATGTATGTGGCTATGTATGTATGAATATACATGCATATAAATATGTGTATATTTTTGAAATACAGAGATATGTAGACACATATATACCTACATGGAAGGAAACTGAGGTGTGCTGAGCAGGATATTGCATATAATCAGAAGCTGAATGCATGCTTACCCTGCAGATATAGCAATTACCCAGGTGCAGGACTGATGGACTCCTCTTTCAGATGCTGAGCTTTAGGATAATGCAGGCTGTGGCAGGTGGGGAGCCATGGAGTGTCCATGTTTGTGCTGCTGCATGGAGGGGCCCTGGTGCCACCTGGACTCAGGCAGGGTGTTGTGCTCACTGCCTCTGCTCCCACCCCAGTGCCCAGTTCAGCTGTTTGAAGGAGCCGGGATGCTGGAAAGAGCTTAGAAATGGACCCTGGAGTAGCTGATGGGATGTACCCTGCCATGCCAGAGAGGGCTGGGATAGACCAGGACAGGGGCACACACCAGTCCCCAGGGAGAAGTGACCAAGGGGAGCCAAGTGCACCATGGGCAGAGGGAGGTAGATCCTGGAAGAAATATCCAACAGTCTGTAACTGTTATAATAATTACCCTTCAAGCTAATTTGTGAAACCTGTAGATACTCCTTCCTAATTACCTTTTTTTCCTACTATCATGTTCCTTAAATGCATGTGTGAGTTGTGGCTTCCTTGGAGTATCAAATCCTGCCAGAGCAGGTTCCAACATATATGAAGCTCTGATAAGACCTTTTTCCACTCCTCTCATTACACACATCAATTTCAAACAAGTTTAATTTTTTATATTCTTGGATTCTAAAGTACAATTTTCTGAAAGGCTGAAATCATGAAAGACAAAATTTCGCATGAAAAAATATCTCTATGCATCTAGAATAGCAGTTCTGGCTGCTTAACCTGAATGCTTTGAGTTAGGGAAAACTGTTGCCAGCTACACCAGCAAACAACAATTAAGCAGGCAACATACTCTTTGTAGTTTGAGAAAAAAATAAGATTTGCAGGAGACCACTATTCTCACAGCTTGAAAACCGTGGCAAAATCTCAGCCCAGTTTCCTTCAACCCTATTCTGTGAAGGGGTGTAAGCTGCTGTACACTTTTGAAGAGAGGTTTATAATTGCACTTCCTGTCTTAATGCTATTTGGACACATATTAATGTCATTAATACTAATTAACATGTTAATGTCAGGGAGTCCTGGGCTTTGTCAGGTCAATTACAAATTAAAGAACCATAATCAATACACATGAAACTGAATGAACTGATGACAGGTGGCTCTGGTTTAAATTGAGAAATCTATTGAAAATATTGAAATTAAAAGCACCAGAAAAAAATCCAGTCTTGAGTAAAGAATGATTTTGTTTGCATTTTTATTTCCAAATGGAAGGGAAAAGCAGGAATACTATGCTTGAATATTGAGGTCAATAAACTGTTTTCTTTTTTTCTTTGTTTTTTCTTTTAGGTATAAAGCTATAGTTAGGCCAATGGAGATCCAAGCATCCCATGCACTGATGAAGATTTGTGTGAGAGCTGCTATAATCTGGATTGTATCCATGTTGCTTGCCATCCCTGAAGCAGTATTTTCAGATCTGCACCCTTTCCATGACAAAGAGACTAATAAAACCTTTATCAGCTGTGCTCCTTACCCTCATTCAGATGGGCTGCATCCCAAAATCCACTCAATGGCATCATTTCTCATATTTTATATTATTCCCCTGTCAGTCATTTCAGTGTATTACTATTTTATTGCTAAGAATTTGATCCGGAGTGCTTACAACATCCCCGTGGAAGGAAATGTGCATGTGAGGAAACAGGTAGAGATTTGGCTTTCTTCAAAAACCCACATTGTCTATGAATCTGGGAGGAGAGAGGGAATACATGGAAATTCCTGCTGTGGCAGACCGTGTCTGTCACACTGATTTTAATAGATTAGATGGGGTAAAAGAATAAAAATGGATGAAAGTAGTCATGATACATGGCTAAACTGTTAAATCCTCTTTCAAGCCTGTGTCTCCTAGTGTTTGTAAGTCCAGAGACTTTGGCAGAGTGGTTTCCATGGCAAGCATAGCAGGACACCCTTACCAAAGCCTGGGAAGTTATAGACTAGGACGCAGGGAAAGGAGCAGAGCAGGTAAGTGTTTGCAAAGGGGTGGTATGGGAGAAAAATCAAAACTTCACAAAATTGCTTTGTCAGAGAGAGGACCTTGGATAAAGCCTTACCTGTTTCTAAAAAGCTTATTTACCTTGATGTATTTATCTTATTTGCCTTACCTCTTCTTTTTAACTGAGGTGTGCTTCAACCTCAGCTAAACTGACACAAGCCATTGGTAGCTGAGCAATTGTCCACTCAATTGCACCCATCTGACATCTCCACCTCAGGCTGACCCAACACAATCATCTTACATAGCCTTCAGGTGTTATGCTGAAGCAGTAAAGCTGGAAAAACTTGGGCTTTGCCCATCAAATGATATGCGATCCCTGAAATCCTCATCCTTTTTCCCTTCTGAATGTGCGTAAATCTTTTCCCCTGCAGGCCATTTCTCTGATGATTCAATGGCTGTTTTGATTAGTGGCAATAAAGTGAGCAGTACAAGCAGCCCTTTCCCCTTTGGTTTTGGGAAGAGAGCTCTAAAGAAAGGAAAAGGCCAGGCTAGTCTAGAACCCTCCGTCCATCATTCCTGTCCTGCAGTGCATTCAAGTGCTGTATGTGTCCATCTGAGATAACTGGTATCGATTTCTTTATTGCATTGCTTCCTTTCTTTATAGTGCAGATGTGGCCTCAATAGCCCTATATCAAATTAAGAATACATTTTCAAAGAATATATGGTTTAGCCAAGGAGAGCCCTTCTCAAAGGATTTGATTTTCAGCCTGCTTGCTGGAGACATTATCACCTGATGCATGTCAGTCCTTCCTGAGCTCAATGGCTGGTTTTTAGTCAGTGCCATTACAGGGGCACGAAATAAAGTCAAAATGGGCTTGCCATGTCTCTCCTGCCTGCTTCCTGCTTGCAGCTGCCCTGAGAATGAATGCATCAGCCTGTGTGAGATGCTCAGTTTCTTATTTACCTGTGGAGCCTGGAAGCAGAGTGAGGATGGGGCAGTGTCCTGGGAGCCTGGCCAGGCACTGTGGCCACACTGCGGTAGGAGCAAGGGCAAGAAGGGCTGAGGCTAGGACCAGTTGCAGGCCATCCACATCCTACTTAAATACAAGAAGTGGGATGCAGCTAATTCCCTAGGAGTGTGGGATTACCACAGAGGAGAACATTAGGGAGCTCTAAAAGGTCAGCAGTGTTAAATTTTCCAATCCTGCAAACTCTGGCTGCACAACCTCTTCCAGGGAGCAGTGCATTTTAGCAGGTTTTTCTGGGCAATTCTGTCTGCCCTCTCATTTTGGGCAACCTCCTTCATGGCTTTTGTGTTCATTAGGAAGAGAGATGTGTTTTTCAGTGGCTTTGTTATCTTAATGTGCAGCACTTGTGGACAAAAGACAAGGTATGGTTTACCTCAGCTCCCCTCAGTTGAGCAATACTTTTGGGTTGACTCCAAGCCTGTAGAAGTAAGTAAAACAAAAGTGGCTGGTCTGCATGAAGGTTATACTGCATGCTAGCTGGTTTTGTGAAAACACCTTTCCCTGACAAAGCTCAGATTGTGCCATGTGGTCATCCATCTGTTCACCACCTGTAGCTCTCTCCTGGTGGCTCCAGTGCTTTCGGCTAAAGGGTCCACCTCGCTGATGCCTTGGTGTTCCTCCAAGTACAGAATATCCTCTCTCTGTTTCTCCATCTCCTTCAGACTCTGAGTGCTGCACTTGGTCTTAAAGGGCTGTGAGCTGTTGACAGCACTTTTGTGTACATACACCACATGGCCCCATGGCAGAATGTCCTGCCTGTGAGCTCTGTGAAATATCCCAGACTCCTACATGATAATTAATTATAATAATGGTAATAATAATAAGGTAATTTATTAAAATTACATATGACTGTATATATTATGTGTGGATAACTAATTCAGATTGTCCACACTTTTGTTGCCAGAACTGGGACTTTACGAAGTGACAAGCCATTGGAATTTAATCTCTAAATAGGATAGAAAACGCTACTTCTTATGTAATACATTTTCAGAATTATTCGTTTATAAGGGAAGGGGGTTGAGGAGAGACAAGGAGAGTTCTTGACTGTTCTGGACCTGCAGTCCAGATTTCCCTGCTCTGGATATGCCACCTGCCATATGTTAGCTGGAAGGCTGAAGCACTGGCAAAAACAGTCAGCCCCTGGTCTGAGCTAGGAACAGCAGCTAATCTGTGTTTCTCTTTCTTGTCCAGATTGAGTCCCGTAAGCGCCTGGCCAGGACCGTGCTGGTCTTTGTGTGCCTCTTCGCCTTCTGCTGGCTGCCCACTCACATCATCTACTTGTACCGGTCCTACCACTACTCCGAGGTGGACACCTCGGTGCTGCATTTCGTTGCCAGCATCTGTGCTCGGATCCTGGCATTCACTAACTCTTGTGTCAACCCCTTTGCTCTCTACTTGCTCAGCAAGAGCTTTCGGAAGCAGTTCAACAACCAGCTGCTGTGCTGCAGAGCTCGCCTGCTCATCCGCTCCCACAGCATGGCCAGGAGCACCACGCGAATGACCTCCCTCAAGAGCACCAACCACTCCCTGGCCACCTTTAGCCTGGTCAATGGCAACCACATCTGCCACGAAGGCTGTGTCTAAAGGGCACAGTCAGGAACATCAATTGCTGAGCGTGGCTGCTGGACCTTGCTCCGTAGGGATGGTGAGCAGCGCGCGCATGCATGCGCACGCACGCGCAAGGAGGTGTAGTGTGCTCAGAGAGCTCAGAGGAGCTTGAAGCATCCAACATTTCAGCTTGGGCTGAGATTGAAGCATCCAGCATTTCACCTTGGACAGAGGCATCGCCAGAACATCAGATCATTGAGCGCCAGCCCACAGGATCTCCCTGGGAAGTGCTGCTGTTCTTTTCAATGAGAGCAAAATGAGCACCTTAAAGATCAAATCTTTTTTGGCTCTGCAGAATGCTCATCACTTCCTGCTCAATCCCAAACTTATGCAGACTTACAGCCGTGATAAAGACCATATCAGGTGCACACAATTTGTCAGAACAGTTGCATCCATCACTTCATGGTGTAATGTACTTTGACATAGAAATAAATCCATTTAAATAAGGTAAATACTTTTACAAACTAGTTCAGTGTAGGTCATTTACAGACTTTTCAAGTATTTATTAATGTTCTGAGTACAGTATTAATTCATGGTCTAAAAGATATCAAGAGTTTACTGGGGCATGTCTGTGGCCCCATCTGAAATGAGCAGTATCTTGCACCACGTCAATGTGAATCAATGTGAATCAATGTGAAAGCAGTAACGTGAATAAATGTGAGTTGGAATATGTTTACAGCTTCCAACTGTGTGAGCTTTTGCCATGTCATGGAAGAGATAGCAGGGCAATTTCCAAGCATTACTGTTTAGTTCTTCCTGTCTTCAAAAGCGTGACGTAATGAATCACGTAAGTGGTACCACAATACTTGGTCGGGTTTAACTAAGGGCAGGCAATAGCAGAAACTGATGTACAGCTATTTTTCATGTGGTAGTGCTTTGTAAAACACTAGTTTTTCAGCAAAAGCTATCAGCAATGCAAGGCATGATCTCCAACCTACATTTTTTCATACTGTCTTCACAGAAATCTGTGGAGACAGAGTGTCAGAACTGGCTAACAGATTAGAGAAACAGGTCTACTGTAATGTTTGCCCCAGAACAATTCCTGTGCCAGGTACATCTATTCTGGAACAGAAGGGCAGTGTCCTGCAGACAACAAACTCCTGAAGCGCCTGGGCTGTAAGACATGCAATGAAGCTGCCCACCTGATAAATAAAACTGCTGCCAAATGAGGCCATAAACCAATCACTGTAGCAGAATATTGGGTTTTTAATGGCCCTTATCCTCTTTGATGATGATAATTTTCACCACCACACCAAAAGACAAATGAAAGCTGGTAAAACTTTGTCCTGGGTTTGTTCTGTGTTTGTAGAGAAAGCCACGTGTGCAGTGTAAAAGCACTCAGCCCTGTGTCTGCAGCTGCTTTGGGATGCTGGGGGCAGCTGCTGTCTCCAAGGACTCAAACAGACTCTGATGCCAAAGGCAGAGCTCTGAAAACTTTGCCTGATTTTCCCTTTTGTCCTCTGGATGAGATTGGACACGCAGGTATGTGAGCTCAGGATGGGCCCCAGCACTGGTGTGCTGGTGTGCTGCTGAGGGTAGCACTGTCCTGTTCCCCCACCAGCCCTGGGCACTGCCACCTGTGTGTCACCCCCTCCTGCAGTTCCCCCACATCCTAATCAAGCTGAAAACTAATGGGATGGGGTTATTTTACAGATGAGTCAATTCCCTTGCTTGGCTGACTGTGTCACTATGATGTTAATTTCAATTTATTGAGCTATCTGAGGTCCTTATTTATCAAAATTTACAGTGCTTTCCCTAATCTTTACTATGAAGTCACATACAGTACCAGAAGCTCAGTCTGCTACAGTTTCAGAGAGTTTGGTTGAGTTTATGCTGTTTATGACATTTCAAAATGAGAAAAATCTATCTGGCCTAAGGTATTTTTATTAAGTATTTTCTTTAGCCTTGTAAGAATTTAACCAAAGGCAAGCAGGAATTACATACTTCAACAGCAAACACACCAGGTGTGCTACACAATGTGTCCTTGTGTTTGGTAATAAACAAGAGATTACTGTTCCACAAGAGACTTCAAAAGTTTCTGAGTTTTTGTTTCTGAGGGAAGGGGATAAAATCATAAAACATTAATCATAAAAGTGAGAAAATCGTAAATACGGGGGAAAGAGCAATGTTGTAATTCCCTTAGGGTTATGCTGAATGAGCTACCCTGCCTCCCTGAGAAAGGTGCTGTTTTGAGCACAGGAGAGCTATGAAGATTTAGAACTGTAGATTTAAATAAGTGTTATTGATTATTTACTTTCCTTCGAAACAGAGCTAGTGATTCCTCCAAGGACAGGAAAGATGGTTATACCTCTGCTCTGAAAAGTGCTTTCCAGAAATGCAGCTGCAGGTTGTCCACATGTGTCACATGCCTCACTCCTACCTAAGTTGCTTGGTATTATTTACTGATGGACTTGGCACTGCTGGTTGAACTCGATGTCCTTAGAGGTCTTTCCAACCTTAATGATTCTATGATTCTATTATTCCTTTTAACTTTGATTTTGCATCTGATAGGCATAAATTTCGGGGGAGCTCCATGCAAAATGCAACCTTTTCATCAGAATCTAAGATACAAACAAATTATCTTAATATTTAGAAAACTAGATCAAGTATTTTCAAATGAGTTGTCAATTTTCATTAACATTCTTCATTTTATTCAGATCCCCATCTCCCTTTCCAATATTTTAAGACAATTCAGTGAGTCTGTGGGAAAAAAAAAAACAACACAAAAACAACACATTGAAAAAAGTTCCTTGCAAAAAGTATTTTGAAGCGTATTTCACAAACTTGCACTCATTTTTTAATACCATTGAAAGAACAAACCTGATGGAATTTTTTATATTTCATCCTCATATTAAAATAATGAAAAATATCAATGCAGCAGCTGAGATCAGGGAAGGAAGGAAGATTCAAGAAGTTTTCTGTGATACCCCAGCATGTAACTGAAATATCTGTAATATTTGCAATTTTTTGTGTGTGCGTCTCACTCCTTGTCTCATTACCTTGGTTTCAAAAACACGATGTACTTTACATTGCTGCAGCAGCCTGATCCCTTATCTAGGGCTCTCTTTGCAGTGTTTGCTGGCACAGCTGCAGTGCTGGTTCTTTGAACCTGGAGCGTTGTCTGCAGCGTTTCGTTTGTTTGGAAAATTTTCAAAGTGCCGAAGATAAAACCTGTGCTCAAGCGTAACCCAAGAAAAGCTGTGCCCAAGATAAAATCCTGGCAAGCAATGCCAGTACTGCGCACTCAGGTACTGCGCAGTCCTGGGAGGCTTTGCAGTCCCTGGGAGGCTTTGCAGTCCCTGGCTGTGACCCTAGGGTGGCTCTCCATCCTCCTTTCAGCTCTGCTCTTTCCATCAGCACTGGAAGCATTGCAGCAGAGCAGACTCAGACCATGTTGTTTAAGGGATGCTATGTTTTAATGTCCCTGAAATGCCTGGTTCCTGGGCTGCTGAGGAATTTTCCACATGTCTAAAAGCAGAAAGGTGAAATTCCCTTTGAATCAGGCAGCCCTTTGGGTTCAATCTGCCCTGTCCTGTGTGACACATGGCAGTTGTGTCATTTCAACTATCTGCAGGGTGGAGGTGTGGGAAAAACCGTCCCTGTGTCAGAATGTGTGTATTACACAGCAGGGCAGTGTTGGTGCTCCCCACAGTGCAGCTGTGCTTTCCTCCTGGCTCTCAGGTGCTGCCAGCAGAGAGTCATTAAAATACATGGCTACCATTTGCTAAATTGCTGTGAAATGCAAAACTAATGCTAAACAGGGATAGATTGAGTATCTGAAGGGGGACTACATGGAAGCTGGAGAGGCACTCTTCATCAGGAACTGTAGTGGTAGGACAGGGAGCAATAGGTTCAGACTGAAAGAGGGGAAATTTAGGCTTAAACATACGGAAGAAATTATTTACTGTGAGAGTGGTGAGGCACTGGAAGAGGTTGTCCAGGGAAGTTGTAAATATCCTATTCCTGGAAGTGTCCAAGGCCAGGTTGTATGGGCAGCCTGGTCTAGTGGAAGGTGTCCAGGCCCATGACAGGGGGGTTGGAACTAGGTGGTCTTTATTGTTCCTTCCAAGCCAAATAATTTTTTGACTCCATACTGAATTATGTTCATGCTTATATTGAGTTATGTCCATGCTTTCTCAGCAGAAATTAAGTAGGATAAAACATTGTTCTTCAATAGGAATTTAAATTTTTCTAAGATTCTTTCATTCCCTTCCTGAACCTGGTGGGAGATGAAAATGTCAAGTAAATCACAGCTTTCAGTTGTTCTTGCTTTAGTTTAGGGTTATTCTGTGCAGTTTGGCTCTACAACTATTTATTTTAGGTTTGAAAAATCACCACAAAGGAACAAAAAGTATAGAAACTTGCTAATACTGACACCAGGTAAACAATTCAGATTCCTCATCTCTGTATTTGAGAGGCATTTTTCTTACAGTATTTCCAAATATTGCCTTTTAGAAAATACTTAAATATGAGAATCAGAGGTGTGTGATTCTGTTGCATGGCAATAATAAGTGCAAGGAAGAAAAAAATCCAGATGGTGAAAAGGAAGAGTTTTACTTTTAAACACAAATATTTATTTATGAAAGTATTTGTTGAACTCAAATAGTTATTTTTAAAAATCCACCAAATTATATATAAGGTAATTATTTTTTCTTTATTTAAATAAAGAACAAAAATTCAAAGCATCTCTATTCACCTAACAAGAAGACAGGAAACCTGTTAGTGATATGTGCAATCCTGATTCCCACAATTAGCTTAATTTATGTGGAATGAATGTTATAGTTAAAACGCAGAAAGATTATATTTTATGCATGTTTTGGCAGAAATAATATACCTTCTTCCTCATTTTTTCTGACATAATACATTTTTTTTACAGCAGAAAACCATCTGTGTGTATTCAGTTGGGGGAAAAAAATCCCTTTCAGCCTTCTTTAAAGGCAAGAATCTCAGTGATGCTTATCTGAGCAGTGAGAAATCCCCTGAATGTTAACTGCTCATTGTTAGTGCTGGGCCCTGATAACAGAGTAACTTATCCTCTCCATTTTAGGAAGCCACAGCGGGTGATGGGCCTCTATCATTCAGCATAAATCATTTGAGATTACTAATACTGCCCTTTCCAAGAGGAAGATGGCAGCAGTTCAAGGATGCAAGGAACTATTTAGATGGCATTGTTGAAACCTGAGAATTTTCTGCACCTTACTGAAATATTTGTGTTACCCTCACTTCATTTTTTTTAAATTTAATTTTTATGACACCATCTTTGTATGTGATACTGTCTATTAAGCCTGAAAATCATGGATGGAAGACAGCTGATTTTGGCTGATTTAGGACTTCTGTAAATTGGTATTTATTTAGGAACAGAAAATTGTTGTTAGTCTGTAGCAAGTATCTTAGCTTGGGTAGCTACAGATACCCCTCCCAGGTGAGTTCAGCCAGCCTGCAGGGAGGCTCAGCAGGTGAGCTGGACGAGCTGCTGTCCCTGCAGCCCTCCCTGGCACAGGGTGTTTCCCGCAGGGGCTGTACATCTCACATGCACATCTCACAGACCCTCCCCAGAGCCAGCAGCCCTGGGCCAGCCTGGTGCTCACACATTCCTTCTGGTCAGACCACCTCGCCCCTGACCCCTGTCTCCTCTCAGAAGGGCTGGCAGGGTTCCTGCTGCACCCCTGCAAGGAGAGGCACTACACATCTCCAGATCGTGCTTCAGGCACCCCAAGTGCCGTTTGCCTGGGCCCAGGCTGCAGATCTCCTGTAACTTATTTCTCCATTGTAATAGTTTCCCCAGGAAGCCTGAAATTTAATTGTACAGGCCACCTTGAAAGGCTCAGCACCTTGAAGTTGGTGGAGTTTCACGAGGATTTACATTTAACCCGTGAGTCCTCACACAGGTAGGGCAGCTGTGCAGGTCATGCCACAGAAAGGATGAAAGAGTTCCCTCTGGAAAGAATCCCTCCTTGGAAAGTCCCTCACTGCTGGCCAGCTGCATTAATATTACGTGTCTGCCTTGCACTTCATAGTAATTGAGCACAGCAATTATAAAATCTTTAAAGAATAGATACTGAATAGCAGTCTGCTTAATGCTAAGATTACCAATGAAGACTATGTCTCATTTTATATTGGAATTACATCTAAAACTCATTTCGTAAGTGCCTAATTGCTTGTTTATGGAAATAGCTACTTCAAATGATATCTGTGATTAGCTTGACTGTTTTACTATAAGTGGATATAAATTAAAAAGAATCAATCCTAGAATTCTTTTCAAATAAAAGATTGAATCTCTCTTAATGTAAATTAATTACACAGAATGGCAAAATGCCTGCTTTATGCTGGACATCTCTTTGTAAGTGCTACCCTCTTTTCAAAGCAAGTCAGGTCCACCCAGTATGTTGCTCTGTAGTGAATGGATCTGGGCTGTGTGTCAGCATCTCCAGCTGTGGAGTGTGTTATATCCACAGTGTTTTATCCACACCAACATCTCCCTGCAGCTGGGTTTTAGTGGGGCTGGATTTGACACCAGCCTCTGCGCTGAGGTAGAGAAGGAAGACTGTAACACCTGTCCATTGAGCGAGTCCTCTTGTCCAAAGTGTTTCAAAGGGTTAGAGAAAAAAGAAAAAAAGTTGATGTTTCTGTCTGTGTTTTATGACTGGCCTAAACCCAAGTCAAAGCAGGTAGAAATGGGTGAATGGCTGGCCCACTGGTCCTGGGGGTCAGCAACACAGTTGAGCATAGTTCCAAAGGTGTGGGGTGCTGCTCTCCTACCTATAGCACTGATAAAAGCAGGCTGCATCCGCCTTGTCCTCACCAATCCATGGAGATGGACAGGCACATCCAGTGCTACCCCCTGTTTTGGACACCTCCCTTTGTATGAGGTGCAGTGCCCCATTTCCCATCTCCCAGACCAACTCTAGCTGACCACATGGGCTGAATGCCTAACTTCTAAATGGCTGATGTCTGTCCAGCTAAGTCCCGCCACATTTACCTGAGTCTCTCTGCCCAGGGCTCCTCTCTGTCCATCCCTGTTTCCCTGCTGTTCAGCAGAAGAATGCACCTGATGCCCCATTATTCTATTCTTACCAGCTGCTGCCCTGTCACCACCATCTCACGTCATCCTAGCAGGCTCATAGGAAGATTTAACAAGGAGAAGGGGGTCTTTTGCTCCCCATAAGTCACCTTAATGAGGCACATTGAAGACTTCTTCAAATGGTGGTTCAGGTCTTTGCTCATTTGTCCCTCTGGGGTTGTCAAACTCCCCACTGTCATGCTATGGGACGTTGGCAGTGAAAACACTCCCAATGGCCACAGGGACTCCGTGGGACAGCTTTAGACAAAGTGCTCAAGCTCTGTTAAACCAGAAGTCTGACTTACAGCCTGTCTTCCCTGTGCCATGTGGTTACTCATGTAGCAGACTGAATAGGGAGGAAAAGTCAGAATAAAAATGTCTTTTTGCCATAGATTCATTCAGAAGGTAACAGCAAATCCAGAAAGTTCTTAAGCCAATCTCATGCCTACAGTACTTAAAATTTTGCTATCTATGCCAGAGACTGAATGTAAATAGCAAGAGCAATGGTCTTTGGTCTGATACATGCCCATATGGGCCATTAAAGGGTCAATCTGTACGGAAAACTTAATTTATTGATGGCCAAAAGGAAACTTGGGAAAATTGGGTGCGTTTCTCCCTGTAAGCGTAGCGTTGTGTTGGGAAGAGGCAAACTGCATTGTACCATTTCAGGGATAGAGTCTAGGTTGAAAAACAGTCTGATTTTATGCCCTCACTCAGCAGTTAGCAGTCTTCAGGCAGAACTCACAAGAAGTGGAGCCCTAGTGGTGAGCACTAAACTCCAGGAGGGCATTTCAAGTTCAGTTATTTGTTCCTGGAGGAAAAATCATTGAGCACTTCTAATCGTTCTGAATGTGCATTCAGGACCAGTTGCTGACAACCTAGAACAAGCCAGGAATCGATTCAGGAAGGGTGGCAATCCATTACCATGGCATGCACTTAAAAATTTCTTAAAGAGATCACACAGTATTTGCTTTTTATAAAAATTATAACAGCAAGGTGAGAAGCCACAGACCAGCTTTATTAGCAGTGCACTCTGAAGACACAGCCCACTTCATTTCAGTTTCCAAGTGCATGTATGCAAAAGTTTAGTTACAAACTACAGGACTGTACATATTTTATAAAATGTGTGTAAATTTGGTATCTCCTATGAACATTATTTATTGCTTCACTAAGTAATGTATGTATGCATTCAGCCATCTGTATAGAATGTAAATATCTGGAATTGCTATGCACAGAGGCAGTGCTGTTTATTTTATCTAAAACATGTTTTGCTTTCCTTTTCCAGAGGATGTATAATCTGCTATAAAAAAACAGTGAAAAATAATTTCCCTATTAAAAGAAAATTTGCATCAATGTCAACATCTCAGCTCTTTTGAAATAGCATTTAGATGGAAATTTAGAGGAAAAGAGGTCAGAAAGTGAAAACATGTTTCAATTTGGATTTTTTTCTGTGACTTTTGATGTATTTTCTAATTTTATACACTATACTTTTAAAATGTCTCATGAATGGCCTCTACATAAATATGGAGTCAACAGCAAACTCTGTCAAATATGAATATTGAATTGCACAAAACTTACAGCTAATAAAGCATGAAAGACAAAATAGATGGCACCTGATGCTTTTTAGTTGGAAGAAAACTCACAAGTTTCATAAGCATTTTTATCCACTTGCTTTTGTGTTAAATTTCAAGCATTAGAAAGGGTTATCTTCTAGTGACCAAATAGACAACACCAGAGGCTGTGCCACCAGAAGTCCCACTGAGAATGCTCATCCCAGGTCCTGTTTGCTCCCGGGGCAACACTGGACCCCCAAGGTGGGCAAACCTAAATGGCTTTTAGTTTGAAACCCTTTTCAAAGAGGTTTTTGAAATGTGTAGTACTCCCATTTCTGCCACCACTGACCTGTAGCAGTGGTGATGTGGATGCAGAACCAGGGGGCCATGAAGGGAGCAGGGGAGAGAGGAGGCCACAAACAGAGCAATTAAAAGCTGCAGACAGCATTGCCTGTAAAAAGAAAGGGCTCAGAGTAATTGTATTAGAATAATTGGATACATCTAACAGTTATTGGCTGTGAAATTCAGCTGCATAAGGTTGATTAATTAATGGAAAAATACAGAGGCATGTTGTGAAAGCTCTGCTGTGATTTGTTGGCATTGGTGGGCCTTGTGGGCTCACTGGAAAGAAACTGAGTGACCTTTGCTTCAACATCCAGACCACTTTGAGCATCTGTTACACAACAGTTTTGGCCCTCTAAGAATCAATTGCAGCTCACAGCTTGAAGGACATGTTGCTTTTGTGGAGAGTTATTGCACTTGAGGTCATCAATGCAATCCACCAAGTCTGTGGCTCTTTTCCATCCTCACTACAAACATTGTGAGCTGGATGCAGATTCTAGGAATGTAGGAGTACTGCAGGAGGCAGAATGTCACACTAACTTCAATTTCTTTTCCTTGGCATTGTTTGATACAGATTCATAATGCAGCTCACACTTTGTTCCATGTTTGACTTACTATTAATAGTATTATTTAAAGCTTAAACAGTATAGACAACTGACAAAAGACTGTTTATTGGAAAGATTCTCTTTACATGTTTATGCCATCCCTCATTTAAAACTTCAGTTTTGTTTTCTATCTTGTTGGCTACAGTTCTGTTACATATTATACAAAACTGCTTCTTATATTGCATTATCTTGCAAGTGAGCTGTGTATTATAATATTAAACACTATGAAATAATCTGAATATTGCATTTGAGTAGGTCTTTTTCACAGATTACATGTATCAAAACAGACCTTTCACTCTGCATTTAGCATGAAAAGCTATGGAGTACAGTAATATCCCATCAGTTTAATTATTTTTAGTGTAGCACTTTGCACAAATTGGAAGGTTCCCTGATACTCACTGGAAAATCTACAGAGAAAAGTGTTGCAAGACATCTTAGAGCACTGCATACAATGAAGTGCCCAGAGACTGCAAATTCTACAAGTCTGCAGTCTGGTTTCTTTCTGCTCAGGCAGGCAAGGCAAGTACGAGTTGTGCTGGCACATCAGCAATCTCATGACTTGAACACACGAAGGAGTAAAGAAATACTCTGGGCAACCTGTTCCAGCATCTCAGTCAAGAAGAACTTCTTCCTGACATCTGATTTAAACCTCTGCTCTTTCAGTGTGAAGCCATGCCCCCTTGTTCTAGCGCTACAGACTTTTTACGAAGTGCCTCTCCAGCTTTCTTTTCAGCTGCTTTAGGTGCTGGAAGGATAGCAGATGACCCCAGAGCCTTCTCCTCCCCCAGGCTAAACAGGGCTAAACAGCCCCAACTCTCTCGGGCTGAACTCATAGGAGGGGTGCTCCAGCCCTTTGTCATTCTCATGCTGGGTCCCCAGAGCTGGATGCAGAACTCCAGGTGAGGTCTCGTGAGAGTGGTGGAGAGGGAATGAATCCCTTCCCTTGATGCTACCCCTGATGCTGCTGAGGACACAGGTGGCTTCCCAGGCTGTGAGCACACATTGCTGGCTCAGGTCCAGCTCCTTGTCTGCCAACACCCACAATTCTGGGAACAGCTTTGTCATATAATACAAAGAATGGTAGAAAGAATCACTCTATGCTGCCTGGCAATGCTTTCAGATAGTAGAAATGTTCTGGAGCAGAACCATGCTTTTCTTTGTTTCTGCTGCATTTTGTCCAATGTTGACATTAATTACCAATTTATTGTATTTCTATTTGCATGGGAGATCTTGGGAAATCTCTACTGGAAAAATACATTTCTTTGTTGTTTCGTATCATCAGACTTAGGGATTTATTAAGATACTCATTAATAAAGTATGTCAAGTCTCTTACCTAGTAGGTTTTATTAAGTATTTTGAGTTTATTAGGTTTACTGGGTTTTATTAAGTTTTCTGCCACTGGCTTAAGGGACATCCTTACCAGGAAATGAATTTAATGAAGCTTCTATTTCCATATTATACTTATATTAAGAATATTATCTGCACCCTCGTTCAGAGCTGGTCAAGTGTAAATAAGGATATCTTTACTGGGAGTTATTCTAGGGTCCCTCAGGCCACTTAATTCAGTTTAATCAATATGATTGAGAACTCAAGCTTTCTTGTGTAACCTCAACTTCTTGTTAGTCCTCCTGGAATAGAGATTATTGGCTTTTGGTTAAAGTAGATTATTATTTTCTTTATTATAATTTTTAATTTATTTGTAGTAGCCATTGAATTTGTTAAGCTTCCGGAGACACTCCAGTAAACCTGTGAGAGCAGTTTCACTGCAGGAAGGGAGCAGATCTGATAAATCATTATACATTCACATAAACACAGCAGATCTCAGAGCAGGCTCTAAAATTCAAATTAAGGCAGAGGATGTGCAAACGCATTCTCTTGCACTGAAAAATGAAATAAAGCATATGGTATTGGGGGAAACAAATAAATGTTTGCTGAGAGAAAAATGTATTCTGCCTGCTGTCTCACCAGTCCAGGATAATTTTCTGAATGACACTCTCCAGAGTCTGCCCAGTAGATCTTTTCCAGGAACAAGAGGTGCAGGAAGGACCAAATGAAACATCACTACAGCTGAGTTGTGGTGTTTCATCTGTGGAGAAACTTGAACTGAAACCTTTCTGATGCTGGAGATGTTACAGTAAGTGTTACCTGCAGCATGGCTTCTTTGAAGACTTTTCCTAGATGCCATGTGAAAATAAGGTTTCAAACAAAACAGCAAAGATGGATGGGGTGTGTCTTCTCAAGCAGTGCAAGATGCTTTTTGATAAAATTAGGCCAAGTTACTGTGCCTGGTGAAAATAATGGAGAGACAACTGAAAAAAAAAAAAAAGTGATAGAGATATCTAAGAGTCACACTGAAGTTTGAAAAAGTGACTGACCATAGAGGGTAGTATTACTTTCAGTGAAGAAAACAGAGTGATCCTACTCTTTTTGAAGATTAAAACATCAAGACACTTCTCCAAGCATTTCAGACTCTGCTATTACCTCTAGCATGGGCACTGCAGAGAGCTAGTCTGACCTAAATTACGCTGAACTCTGTTCTTTGAAAAGAGGCAATCACACTGATTGCATTCCTGCTAAACATTTAAATCCTTTTTATTACATTATTTCAAAGAGTATAATTGTTATGCTGACTTTTTCTAAGAGCACATGATCAGTTTTCTATCTGAACATAGGTGTTGGCAGCATATGGAAAATGTCAGGGTGGGTGCAATCATAACTTCCAAAAAAAGCCAAGGCACATGGGTACAGACAAAATAATAACTCTTTGTTTTTAGAATTTGCTTCTCACTGCAGTGAATTCTATAATTAAAGTAAATGCAGTATAGACAAAGTGCAAGCACCAGGAAAAAAAAACTGGTCTGTGCTTTCTTAGGCAGCATTGCCACAGGAGTTACATTTCCACAGGTATCAGGGAAACAAAAAGATAATGTTAATTTTCATGCTTCTAAATGAAGAGTTGTAGGGAATCCTGACAGCTCCTTTATAAAGGATTAAGGATTTGATTAAGCATTTATCAGTGTTGTCAGTCAGTTTAAACTATAATCCCAATGACAAGTTCATCTTCTCCCTGTGTGCTGCAATGATTATGAGCTGGACACACAACAGAACACAGAACCTTGCAATGGATCTGGATAGTCCACTGGCTTCAAAGAGGCTGTGAGAATCTGTTAGATTCTTCTAACAGAAAGGTACAGGGAGTTAGGTGTTGGTTGGGTTGACTACAGCCTTCTGCACCTTCCAAAGTGGAGAAACAGGCCTGTCTTGAACGCTGGAGAGACATGTGAGTGTGTGCCTTCTTCTGGCTGTATATGAATGGTCCTTGCCTACTGATGGTCGTTCTTGTGTTTCTCTGGCATGCGTGTGTGGGTTTAGAGATGCTTTCCATAAAAAGGTTTCCAAAATGCAATTTTTAACTGTCATTTTAGCTATGTATGGGGTGACTCATTCCTGTGATGAGTGTTTGTTAATGGTAAATTCTCACTTTAAAGGGAATATTCTTAGCCACAGATATTTGTTTCAAACCATCCTTAGTCATCCTGGGGCATCTCCCATTTGAAGTGGCAGATTCCCACTGAAGTCCTTTCTAATTTTTGGAAAAACTGCCACCAAGGCTGAAGAGTCAGATCACAGGTTCACACTTCTTTCCAACATTGCTTTGGTGAACACATGCCCTGATAGCGTTTAAAGGGCAGGGCAGCAACATTCAGGCTTGATGGGGTACACGTCTATCAGCTGCACAGGCTTGTTGCAACTTTGAATTTCTAGCTTTTTCTTGTGTCCAATTCTAGTACTGCATTCTGCACAAAGTTGGGATCTTTGGAACACTTCCACTTAACTGTGGCAATTGCTTTGTCTCACAGTGCATTCAGTCTGCCTACAGCTGATGGTGGCATACCTGTCTTCAGTGCAGAGCCTAGCTGGTACCAGCACATTCCAAAATTTTCCTGAGGAAGCTCCAAGACTTGATTCTGTCAGTACCTAGGGGAATGCCTTTCCATGGGAAGCTGCAAATGCAGCAGCAGTCAGGTGTGGACATCAGGACACCAGCCCTGGTACAAGCTCTTTGCCCAAGTGACCTGGCTCTGCTGCGTCAGAGCACTGCAGACTTACACTCCAGGCTGCCTTGCAGTAACTTGTTTGCATGGCAGTTTTCATAAGCCAGACAGGAAACACTGAGCTGAGAGATCCAAGGGCATCTTCCAGTGGAGACATGCTTGTATTTGAGATTTATAGTGCCCTGCATAAAATCATGACTTACTGCTTATGCCATGGAAATTTCAATTCCCATGGTAATCTAACCTTCTTCAAACCTAGTTAAGAGATGCCTTATTATATAGCTCTTGAAGTAGATCACAAATCTGGGAATTCCCATTAGATTAATTAACGTTTTGAAGGCACACTCCTAAGACACTTTGTGAGAGTCCAAGACGAGAAATAAATTTCATCATGACACCCACTCTGGCACCGCCTTCCAAAATGCCCAAACCTTTCAGGGTAGCTCATCACTCATTTGCTGTGAATGAAATGTTTATTGGATGCTCTGCATCTGTCCCCCATATCTTTGCACAACATTTTCTTGAATCTCTCTAGACACAAATTCTATTGCTATGTTTAAATTGTCTTTCAGAAATTGATAATCTTCTGTATTCTTCAGTAGTTCTGGGAGTCTCTCTGCATTCCTGAAAGATTATTTTAGTGTCATAGATATCAGCATTTCTTTTTAAATATAAGGTTTAATCTGCACTTTAATATCATTCTTATTATCAGCAGGAAACTAGGATAGCATCCAGGCAATTAGCAGATAACTAGGACATGAGAAACAGCAGTGAGCAAGAAGCCTTCAATCAGTGTATAACTGCAAGATAAATATTTTGGGAATTTATTGCATATCTTGATTATTTCCCATACTGGTATCTCTAGAAAGAAGTGAGAGAAAAAATCGGTTTTGTTATGTTTTTTTTGTGCCAGAATATGCAGTTTTTGCCTGGGATAGAGTTAATTTACTTCATAGTAGCTGTCATGGGGCTGTGTTTTGGTTTGTGCTGAAAACAGTGCTGATAACACACGGATCTTTAGAATCATAGGGAGGGAGGGAGGGAGGGAGGGAGGGAAGGAAGGAAGGAAGGAAGGAAGGAAGGAAGGAAGGAAGGAAGGAAGGAAGGAAGGAAGGAAGGAAGGAAGGAAGGAAGGATCACTAACCACAGCTCCAGCTTTGATCGAGCTGATGGCATATCCAGTGTCCTGGGATGTGTGCACACAGGCTTAACAGGGATACCAGTTTATAGGTAAATTTTCCCCACCCTGGAGCTAAGTTTCTTGCTTTCTCTGCAATTTAGTTATCACACACAGTTTGTTCTTCTAGACCTTGCTGGAAATGGTTCAGAGGGCTTCAGAGGTCTTTGGTGGTCTTTCTTGGTGATGGTAGAACACCTGCCTGCCCACGGGAATTGGCTGCCAGCTGGTGGTAAACCAGGACACAAATTTTGCTGTCATTCAGAGTGACCTGCAACAGGTGGAAGGTACACCCAACTTCCCACTTTTGTGATATGCTGCCAAGCCACAAATATAGAAGGCTTTTTTCCCCCCTAGTGGATGTTTCTACTTGTGAAATTAGAGGGGATGAAATAGAGATTCATTTCTTCTGGCTGTGCCAGCTGAAGTAGAACAGATTATTTAAAAGATTCTCCAGCATTCACTTTAGTTCAAAGGTACAATTCCCACCCTGATTTCCCCACCTTCCCCCCCTACCCACCCACCAACCCTCCCCCAAAAGCTAGGATATGGAATAAAAATTATTCTTTGCTTTTTATATTTTGGGCTACATTCCTTTGGATAGCCCATCAAACATCCCACTTTACCTTTCTCTCTCTCCCTAGGAAAAGTTTCCCTGCTAAAAGCTATCCAGTTTGCAAGGTATGACACCAGCTTCTGAAGCTTGCACACCCCCTTCCCCCTTCACATTTTCTCCAGCTCTCTCTGGGGTCAGCTGCTCTCATGGTCCCCTTCAAAGAAAATTGTGACAGTTGTATCTGAAGGCTTTTGCAGCTAATAAAAAATAACCCTGGCTTTTGGTGATCTGTAGCTCATGCCCTGATTCCAGGAAAGGTCTAGTAGTAAGTTTTTCTGCCTCACACAGTGATGAACAGTGAGTGATGTTTGAAAGCCCAGTCAGCTTTTCACAAAAATTTCATTACTCTGTTTCACCAGGTCAAAAGGCTTAGGAAACAAGACACTTAAAGAGCTGTGACAGAGAGAGTGGTGAATGATCAGGAAATGAAAAGGGCTTATTGCCTACAGCAGTTTCCACTGCACTGACTCAGGAGAAGCTGTGTGAGAAGGGACTCTCATTGTTCTGGCCTCTCCATTACCAGGGAGAGGAATTAATTCTTTGCTGCAACACCTCACCCAGGAAACACAGCCAGAGCCTATGGGTTGGGTTGTCAATGGAAGCAGAGTATGTCACCCTGCTATTTCAGCATGTACCCACTGCTCCTCCTCCTTGCTCTCCTGGGAATTAATTCCTTCTCCCCTCTGCATTTTTACTTACAAGAAAATACTGTGATCTGCATGTATTAAGTTATTAAGAATTTGATGATCCATATACAAGTTGTACCACCATTGTACATACTTCACTGGAAATATAAATTATGCTCTGTTCTCTTGTGTACTTTTAAAAGATATATATATATATATATATAATTGTTCCATGTAATATTTTGGTTGTCTGATTGTTCCAGCTGTTTATATATTATCTCTGAGCCAATTAAATTATGGCAGATGCAAAGGAAATATACTGTAGAGAACAGAGACAGTCTCTGTTGTTGACTGCAGGGATAAGAATGGAAGAGAGCAAATCTAACAACACAGGATAATGTAGTCTAATGTAAAGAGTTGTAAATTGAGGAGAGCTAGAGATTAATATGTTGAGTACTCAGGAAAATGGGATGGGGAAGTGTCAATTACTAAAGCAGTTTGCTGCTGCAAATAATGGTTTGTCTTAGTGAGTTTGAGAGTGGTAATTGAACCTTCCTCACTTATGTTTTTCCTATGTAGCCCCTACTCCACTGCCTCTTAATAGGCAAAACCAACAAATACACTATTTTAGCTGCTTGTGTACTTTGCTACTACAAGACAGGACCCACAAGCTTCAATTAACAGTGTTGCTGAGGCAGTGGGGCAAGAATTACCATGTTAAAAGACACATTAACTATCATGATCAAGGATTTTTAACTGCAGTGACTCTCTATTGCAGTGACTGGCTCAACTGAGAAGTTTAGAAAACATGACAAAGTTCAGAAAGATGCATGAAGGGGTCTGAGTAGCTTCTCTGTCACAGACATGAGCCATTGCTGCTTCAGATGGCTAATTGCAGAGATTTTGCTAGACTCCTTTCTGAACTGCTCTTTTCTATATCCAGCCATAAGTCTGTCCTTGTGATTTAGTCCGTGCATAGCTTCATTCAGTGAAAGATTTCTGTTTGATCTGCACTTCATCCTGCTCCACTTTGTAATGCCATCTCAGTCATCTTCTGGAAAAGAGAGAGATGTCTGTGTGCTGAGCGCTTTTCTCACCACACCAAAAATGAGGAGCACCAGTCCCCACACTAAATCCCTGTGGGAGCTTCATTCTGACTCTTGTTTGTCAGGGAAGAAGGATTCATCCACTACAAATGACTTCAACAGATACTCCAAACAAACACCACAATTAAATTAGCTGTGATCCTCTGTCTTTTGCACCCAAGCCACCACTCAACCTAATGTCCTCCCTTTAGCACATGAGCCTAAATATATCTGCTCTGTGGAAAAGGATGCATACTTCATCTTCCCTGAATGTTGAGAGTGTGGAATGTGAGGATTTTGGTCAGCAACTAGATAAAGCAAATTCCCAAAATTTCCTAGAGGGATCTAGGCAAAGCAAAGTCTTGATATAGTGCCATATCCATGGCAGAGTTCCATCAGCAGCAAATGGAGCTTCAAAACCATGCACTGATTCTCACTGGCTCCAGTGGCCTCCATTCCCTTTGTAAGGAGGTGGGAGCAGCCCATTGTGACATCCTGGTTACTCCTCTGTGTGTTCAGGCACCAGTAAGAGGTCGAAAGCCATGATGGGGAAAAGGTGCAGAATTGTGCTGCTTCTTGTGCCCCAATTCCTGGCTTCAATGTGACCTTTTCTTCCTGCACCATCTAATGGAGTGGGGGAAGTCATGCAGGCAAGTGTCCTTATAAATGTACTGTCATTCCTGATCTGTAAATAGCACAGACCAAGAAGAGAGAGAAGTAACAAAACCATGAATATCATCCTCCCTCAGTTGCCCCAGGGAAAGTGAGAAATTAATGCTCCTGTGAATGGATACTCCCACTGAGAGCATCTTCTTCTCTGTGCAGGGAGGATTTCAGAGGCCCAATGATGCATGCCTCTTCTTGATGCTGCACTAAGACTGCGTCCTGCCATGGCACCATGCCTGGGAAGAATTGTCATTGTTGAAGCCTGGCCTCAGATGAAAGAAAGAAGGAAGGAAGGAAGGAAGGAAGGAAGGAAGGAAGGAAAGAAAGAAAGAAAGAAAGAAAGAAAGAAAGAAAGAAAGAAAGAAAGAAAGAAAGAAAGAAAGAAAGAAAGAAAGAAAGAAAGAAAGAAAGAAATTAAGAAAGAAAGAAAGAAAGAAAGAAAGAAAGAAAGAAAGAAAGAAAGAAAGATAGAAAGAAAGAAAGAAAGAAAGAAAAGAAAATGAACTGCAAGTGTGTATGTCTTAGAATAGATACTGAAACTGGGATATGGTTGACTGTACACCAGGCCCCTGGGTTAAATACCAAGCTATTGTATACAATGCAAAAGGCTTGGGAAAGCTGGAAAGCTGATGGATAGAAATTAGCGGTTTAGGAAGCCATTAACATGTAGCCTCTGGAAAATTCTTTATTATACACTCATTTACTTTATTTGGGAAAAGATATGGTGGTGGGGATGGAGGCATTCTCATCTGTGCTATGGAGCAGTGGAGCAAACTAAAGGCATGACGTGAAAGCACAATTGATTTTGCAAAATTTGTTTGAAAATACTGTGGGTAGGTATGACTGTAGCAAGATGCTCCGCTCTGGAATGTGACCAAGCAGCTTGGACAGTGTCCTGTTTGCAAAGCTATAATAGTGGATTGAGGGGGGATGCCATGTGCTAGTTTTGCAGGTTTGAATTATGATAAAAGCAGTCTGGCCAACTAACCCTGAATTATCATTCTGATAATGAGGCAAAGATTTGTCAGGTAAGCTGCTAAACTCATCTGGAGACATATGGTGGGCAATCAATCACTTTATAGCATAAAAAGGCCAGTCCACTTCCATAGAGCTAGGTTCTTCCAACACATTCCTGCTTGGAATGTGTGAAGTTTACTCCCTTGGGTAGGGGAGAGGCCCCCCATGGATACTCCTTGAGGTTAAGAGAAAGAGATCTGCCCGCAAGCACTGGTATGGTGAGTTACATCAATCTCTACTTAATAATTGTTTCTTTTTGCTACCTTTCATATAATACAGTGCACTATACTATACTACACGCTGCTAGTAGTTTTAGCATTTTATACTGTACTCTGATTAAGATCTTTTGTCTAATAATTTTTCATAATAAATAGTTCATTTTGTATGAATATATCTGATTTGCCATCATTAAAGCCTGAAGGATAAAGTTACTTAAGCCACTGACAGTCTGTGGCTAAGATCAGATCCACCTGCCCCCAGGTTCCTCTCTGAGAAAGAGTTTAATATACAAGGGGGTCCTTTCTGCACCTCACAGCTCAGTGGCAGGGCTGCTCTAATACACTTTCCCTGAAGCTCCCACAACAGTGACTTAAAGGCTTCTCATGCTGTGGTATTACTGATGTAGAGTATAGGATGAAAATGAAAAGCATCTCTGTATCAGATGATGAAAGCTTAAGCACAATACAGCATGAAGGACCAGCAGCACCCATTGGGTGGTGAGATCTTCCCTGATACACAGCACAGCACACTATTATGCAAAAGTAGAACCAATACAATAGTCAAAAGAGTAAAAGGCAGAAACGTTAGAAATATTCAGTGATATCCTCTGTAAGTGTTCTTCCATCTGAGTCCCCATAGCACTACTAAAGGCAATAAAATATCACAGGGAAAGATGGAGACACCATCTGATACTGATCACCTATTCAGAAATAGGGGTTTTTTTTGTCATTATATGCCCTTAAATCATTAAGTTAATGGACAGGCTTTGCACTTTGTAGCTCTTTGAAAGGATGTGTGCTGGAACTCATGGTATACCACATGTTCATATGTCATCTGGAAAAATGTAGTAATGAAATTTTCTGATGATACTCTATTATTTAAGGCAATAAAATGGAATTCAACTGTGAAGAGTTGCAGATGGCTCACAATACCGAGTGATTGTGAGAAAAATGGCAGATGACATGCTGATAAATATGAAGTATTGCACATGGAAATAAACATTCTTAACCATGCATAGCAGTGATGAGCTCTAAATTAGCTATCAGCAAGCAGGAAAAGAAAGATTTTTGAGGTGTCGTTGACAATTCTAATAAAATCTCAATGCCATGCTCAGGAGCCATCAAAAAATTAAATAGAACATTAAGAATTCTTGAGAAAGGAACAGGGAACAAACAGAATAATAATCCTCTGTCACTGCATGATCATATTGTGCATGTTATGTGCTGTTCAGATTCTTCAGATTCTTTCCTCCTCCAGGAAAACAGAAGTAGAATATCTATATATATATATGAAGACAAGAGCAGTCAAAACCTTGTGTTAACTTTTGTATGGAGGTTAAAGGGTTCAAAATGTTTTCATCTTTGAAAGAAAAAGCTCAGAAAGGAGCCTGTGTATCTTCATGTGTATGCAGCCATGAATGGTATGTAGCAGTGAATAGGGACTCATATTCACTATTTCTCACAGCAAAATAAGTAAAGGTCAACTGATTAAATTCTCAGGCAGCATGTTTTAAGCTTTAAAAGAAATACTGGTTGTCTTTCATATGGTGGTGCCAGGCATTTCAGACCACGATAAAGGCCATAAAATCATGCATTTTGTCTATAATTCAAACAACATCAGAGATTATTTCTGGACACAAGCATGTGAGCAGCCTCAAATGCAACCTGGCTAGAAGGGGAAAATTACTGAACAGAACAAAATGTCTGCTGAAATATATTGACAGAGAAAATTCCGGCGAGCCTGGGAACCAGGCCTAAGAACCAGAAACACACTTGAAAAATGCAGCAGCTGGTCTCTTTGAAATACACCCAGGGTGCCTAGAAACTAGAGACATCCTGAGATACTACCAAAAAGTGCCAAAACAAAGGACTGTGAAGATCATTTATGATCTGAAAAGGAGAATAATAAAAGAGCCTAAAAAAATAAAAATTAATTGGGAAAAAGCCAGAAAACATCACCTATCATTTGTTATATGTGAAAAATCAAGTTTTGCAACGCCTACTGGCTGCTTGAAGGGATTATGTCTATATCCTCATGCATCTGTGATAAGGACTTTATTTTTTATGCAAAATGAGTAGAACAACTGAGAACAATGTACACTGCATGCATTTTTTCTTCCTTAAACAGGCTAAATTCTCCACATGAACTCTTTCTACAAGATCTTGGACTCTCACTGGGGATCCATCTGCAAGTTCTGTGATGTGAGATAATCTCTGAAGTGAGTCTCTCTGTTGCCTTACTAGACACCCTTTGGGCCCACTTTTGGAGTCAGTTTGCTTTGTTCTCCCACCTGTGGGATAGTTTGGCCCCTTCTGCCATCTGCCTACCTTATTTGATGTGGGTATTTGTTGGATCCCAGAAACCTGGGTTTTTTGAGCTTTCTGTGCTTTCTGACACTGACCCCCCTGGCAGAACACTGCTTTTGACCTGAAGCCTTGGAGAAGACCTCCAAATTTGAGTGATGGAGTTAAAGTCATGGGTGTGTAGTTAAATAGAAATGTGTGATTTCACATGGTGAAGGGTTTTAAATTTGAGGTTTATATAATATAGTAATAGGTATGGGACAAGATGGAGGATTTTGGGTGGTGTCTCTTTTTGGTGCTCATCTTCCTTCTTCTTCATGGTTTCAGGTAGCAGTTTCTGGTTAGACAGTGCTGCACTGAGGATCACAGGAGTCTGGTTGTTTGGTTAAAAGTATAAATAATATAGGTGTTAATTCTCAATGGAACTGTTTAGCTTGTAGCTAGCTGGATTCATCTCCATTTTGCTTACTTTTAGCTGGTAGCTAGACGTGTTGCAGAACTCTCTGTACTTTAGATAAGATTTAATAAACAACCAAGCCCAAACAGGAGAAATTAATCTCCTTCGTGTTTTTAATCCTGACTCTGAGTGAAGGCAGAAGAAAATGAAGACAAGCTACTAAGTAGTACAGATACCACATTTACAGGTATTATACATCTATATAAGTAATCTGTCATAAGCATGTGTGCTGCTAATTGTTGATAAGCTTATTTCACTGCTGATGAGAGTGTAGTAACCTGTAATAGTCCCTACACCTGTTAGTGATGGTTGGCTATTGGTTGCTGTATCAATTGCTGCTATACAATTGATTGCTGCACTGGTTGCTGCTGTATTGACTGCTGATAGCAATATGTAATGGCTTGAGAGATAGATATGTAAACTTTATTGACAATATGTATCCTTGCATAGCATTTGTGGTCATCTAGAATAAAAATAGAGAAATTTATTTGTGTCCCTGCGTTAAAAATCTTGCAAACCTATGGTCATGATCTCTATATACCATGGCTAACCCTTTAGGCTATGACACCAGTCACTGGCCCAGTTGGACCTGGGAGAGCTTGCACTCTCCTGGAGAGCTGCAGGACATACCTAATGAATTAGCACAGGCCAGGGAGCTGTCTGTCTACAGCCAATTTTAGAGGTTAAAATAGTTCCACAGTACAGATGTGCTCACATTGCTCTTCTGACACTCCCCAGTTGGCCTCTATCTTCACTAAACCACAGTGCCCAAAACTAGACAAGATATTCCTGCTCGGTTCTTACTGATACACCGGGTGCTTTGCCAACTCCACGTGTGTTTATAGATCATGGTACGTTGTTTGCCTTTTTCATACCAGTAGAGTGTTGTTGTGTTCTGCTCATGATCCTTCTCCAAAACAGCAACCTGGCTACTTGTTAAATGTGCTGTGCCAAAGCTGTTGGGTGTTCATTTCTTGGAGCACTCCCCTGCAGTTGTCCTTGGTTTTCATGCCCTTTCTCCATATTGCCAAGATAACTTTGAACCTCGACCTTGTGCTCTAACCCAATTTTGTGTCATCTCTAAGTGTGTGGTTGGGATCGCCAGCGCAATCACTGGGCAGAACTGGAACAGAAAGACCTCTGGAAAAGCCCTTGTTGACACTTTACATTTTGCCATTGAAGTAATTTTCAGTATAGATACAGAATATGTTTTGGATTCACTATCTAGTGTTTTAATCCATGCTGTATTTCTTTTGCTGGCTTATAAGAATGTCATGTGAGATCAAATCAAGAGATTTCCCAAAGTGAAGTTTTATAGATTAGTTCTAGATCTTCTTTTCTGCTGCAGAGGAAAATTAGATTTTTTGTAATACAATTTGCTCCTTACAAATCCCCACTGCTCCTTAACTTTCTTTATCTTTCAGGTACTTTCTAAATAGTTCATCATTTGAGTAAAATAATTTCCAAGCTCACTGACATGTAATTCTCCACATCCTTTTTTTCAATGATTATTAGGAGAGTCACTACCATTGATCTGAGTCCTTCAGAAGAGGAGGGAAGCAAAATCATTGCTATTGAATTCATATCATGGACCAGCAGATCAGGTCTGGTATAATAATGAGATGCTCACCATTCCTAGGTGGCTTCCATAAGGTGACATGACAATTCTCAAACACATCCTTCGTAAAAGGCAGGAGAAGCAATGTCTTTTTACATGCTGCATTTTAGGCAAACTCCTACCAAGCCTGATCTGTTGTGAAAGGTGGACTTAGTACAGCAGTGGTGGAAGTCAGTTGTGTGGATAGGCGTGCTGAGATCATCACAGAAGCTGGATGCAGTGGGCAAGAGGGAAGAAGATAAAGGAGAGTGTAGAAGAGCAACTGTGCAAGAGCTGACATAAGTTATTCCCACTTTTTCTGCAGAAATGTGCCCACAGGCTTGACTAGACAAGGGTTAAGCTGATATGAGACACAACTCTGTTGTACATGGTCACTGTGCTTTTCTGCTTCTTTCACAAGTCACTACCTGTGGAAGGACAGAAAGCATTGAGTGAGGGAGGAACAAGGTACACAGTGATCGGGGCACATCAATATTTCGGCAGCAAAGTACTTCACACTGAATAAAACACTTCCTTATTCCTGTATCATGCTGTGTGCCTGTGCCTTCAGCACATCTACAAGGCTGTCACGCACTGTGGGAGATGTTGACTCCCATTGGTTAGGAGGAAATAAAGTAAAATTAGCTGTGACATAAGCTGAAATGTCAGGCTCTGACTTGCTGACAGCCCTTATCAGCTTAAAAGATGAGTGATGACTAAGACCACCTGCCATCGTCCAGTGTCAGCCTGCCATGTCCAAACCAGGGTCCTAGGAGAGAGATGGGGAACAGGAACCACACTGCCCTATCTGAATCTGTGCTTGCAGCTGTGGGACTGAGGTCAGCTCTGACCATGATCACAGCTGTCAACCAGTGGAGAATGCCTTGTGGCTTTCCCCGGGTATGACCACTCCACCTTAGGTGCTCATCCAGCATTCCAAGGCTGGCCCAGAGGCCCTGATCCCCAGTACTCTCCTGCTGCAACCAATATTCCAACAGGGTCAGTCAGCTGGGCTCTGCAAGATGTCTTGGGACCCAGCCAACCCAGATCCTTAGGCAGCTGAGCCTCAAAGGGAAGGCACTAGTGCAACATAACCATTACTGACCAGGGACTTTCTGGTACATTTGGTGGGGTGGAAAGTCAGGTTTCCCAGCAGGACATCTGAATGAAGTCAATTGAATGCTTAAGTTCTTGGCTTATGAAATACACATTTTACTTAAAATTGACAACATCCAAGAGGTCCAGAAATGTGCAGAGTTCCTGCTTTGAAAAAAAGCAAGTAAGCAGAATTATCGAAAGTGTTTGAGCTCTGAAAAATAAATATTTGAGTGAAACCAGGGTTTCTTCCAAGAAATTGTTCTACAGTAATACATCTAAATAAACAAATATAAATCAATATTATTCATTAATAATTCAATTTGGGGATTTTCTTGGCAACTTTCAAATATATTTTATCAGTTCAGTGCTCTGGGTTTCATCTTAAGATAGGAGAAAAAATTGTCCTTTCATCTATCTTTGTCTACTTTGGGGGAAATAACTGCATTATTACTGGGCTATTTTTCAAAAGTTCCTCAGTTCTTATAAATGGATTGGGATCAGCCTGGGCAACACTGTACAGAACACAGTTCCTAACAGAGGATGGGAGAGAACAACCTCCTGTTTTGTCCATCCACAGAGCATTTTTCCATAGTACAGCCTGACATAAATTGTGGTTAAAATAAAAGAAAAGCTAATGTAAGGGGTTTATTTTAAAAAAACCCACTAAATTATAGGAATATAATTAGTGTTGCTTGGCACAATGTTCCAGATAACAAAAATCTCATCAAATAAATAATGATTTCATTCTTCAATAAGATGACATATTTAATGATTAAAGATAACTCCTCTGATATAATAGTCTGTGTAAAGGCTTTAGGATATGACAGTACTCTGCTTAAAAATATAAAATTATAGAAAAGGACAAAGCACCGGCTAGAAAGAAATATAACTGCCTGATTGCCAGACTTCAAGCTTCTGTCAGCAGGGAGGTCACTGAATGGGGACATATTTATTCCTCATGGACTGCCCCAGGTACTCAACATCTTCATCAGTACCTGCAAGCAGTACACCCTCAGTTCTGGTAAACCACAGGCATGACAGAGGTTAGCAGGCAGGTCAACAAACACTAGGGATTGGGGCAAGAGAGCACTTTGAGAAAAGTGCATGAGTGTAGCTAAATGCCAGTTATACATCAAGGCAAGAGGGGGGAGAAGCATTCCTGCCTGGAAAACCAGGGTATCTGGAAGGTGTGTTGGTCTTTCAGAGGAGAAGCAATCTTTGTGGAAAATACTTTGGCAAAAAGGGTAAACAAAAAGATTATCCTGGAGAATTAACTGTGGGGAGATCAATATTCAGTTGTTTCTTAGCACTAGAGCTCTAGGGAGCAAAGTACAGGAAGAGCAAACAGCAGGAGAAAAGAGAGCTGGACCCAGACCTTTCAACTGGGAAATCAAAGAACATCACTGGAAAATGACTACTGAAGTACCTGGAAGAGCTTATCTTGGCATCAGGGAGACACTGACATGAGAAGAATGCACTTTAGCTGTTTGTGAGGCTGAGAAAGAGGTGTGCAGGTATATGAGAACCAAATTGCCTGTACAGCTTGTAAACCAGTCAAAGAGTACTCAGGCTGAGATCTTCTCTTACATTGGGACTTTATATTATCTATTGGTCCTGCAGAGGTAATGAGTTCCTACTATATGGAGGGAATTCAAGTCTCTAAATAGGAGCAATAACAATTTATGCAATTGTCTGTGTTTCAAGTGTCATACAGATTTATTATTTTATCATTGAAAATTATACTGGGCTTTTAAAACGTGTCTGACTCTTAATTAGTTAATTAAGAGTGCTCATCTTCCTAACAGTTATCACCAACAATTTGTGAAGGTAGATGGCAGAGGAAATGCATTAGGGAATGACAAAGGTGTTTGGAAGCCAGGCAGAATTAACTGTTGAACTCTGCAAGTAATGAAGCAACTGCAGTGCTTGCTGAGTTCCACATAGGGTTTATGCTTCCCAAAATTCAGGCTATAAGTTACTGTGCAATGAACTGAACCTTCCAAGACAAACAGTCACGTGCATGTGTCTGAATTAATCACAGGGATACAGGGTAATGTTAGCTGTGATTGATATAAGGTGACATTTACTGGAAATACAGCTTTAAGTTCTTGTTAGTGGGAAATGTGGATACAGAGTACAGAAAGAAACAGACACAGCACTACCTCTTTCATCTAAGCAGCCAGACCACCAAGTAAAGCAGCCTGCCTGGTTTCTTTGAAGTTAATGGTATTAATTATGCTGACTGCAAATGTGCCATTACAGGGGCATCTTCTGAAGATGGGGCTGCTGTCATCCTAATCCCCACCCCACACACCCGTGAAGTCCCACGAGTGTGGGATGTGTCTCTGAGCTGCACTGTCCCAGAGATGTCATCCTTCAGCTCCCAGGTATGAACACCTTCCCCCAAGGCTGTTCCCACAACTTCATTGTGAATATCTCTCATAAGAGAGCCAAACACAGAATGTCCCCATTGACAAGCGACACCATGTCCAAAGTGTCTGTTTATAGGGACATACAGAAGCCCACATAGGGACATGACAGCCAGGTTGGATAGGAGACAGCAGGTAAGTGCAATAATTCACTGAAGGCTATATTAAGTTCTGTTTAATATGAACAGGTCTGCTATATGCTTTGATTCCTTTTTCTTCTGACACTCTTAGCTGCAAATCACAACTATTCCACATTACAAATAACACATGCCATGGATCTGATTTCTGATTCTGGTCTAAGGGATACTTTTCATTTCACCAGAGAGTCTTCTCTTTTTTGGTAAGTAACAAATGCCCTACACAAAGTTTTTTTCACTTCATCTTTTAAATTCTGTGACTTTTTTTTATCATGCCTTGACTTGGTGTAAGTTCCTCCTTCTTGTTTAAATTCTATACCAGGCAACATTCTAAAGTTGCAGGTACTAAACTCCATGCTGCAATCTCATGCATTATTCCCTGGGAGTGGGTAGAAAGGACTTGGGGAGTCAATACATTTGAGTTAACTGGCCCAGCAAATACAAGATATGGGCTGGATTTTTGGTTGGTATCAGGTATCCAGTTTATATTTGCTGATTGCATTAGAAACCAGCGATTGCTTTCAGTTTGGCAGAACTTTCTTTCTTTGCTTAAAAAGTTATAAACAGGATCTGAAAGAGGCATCTTCTTTTCTACTAGTTTTGAACCCTGACAAAAATGTGGAAATAGAGATGCTTTGGTTTGTTGATTTTACTTGATGTGCAGGAGATACAAAGTTTTGTTGACAAAAAAGCAATTCATCCAGGAGTTCTCCAGAGGTGTATTAGAAGTCAGGCCGTGTTTCAGTGTTATCTGCAGCAGCCCTTAACAAATTGGGAAGGTGTATTGGTTTGGCATGGCCTGGTTTCAGGTAGCAGGGGGGCCACAGAGGTGGCTCCTGTGAGAAGCTGCTGGAAGCTTCCACCACATCCTGCAGAGCCATTCCCTGATGGCTCTGAGGATGGACATGCTGCTGGCCAAAACTGGCCCAATGAGAGAGGCTTGTAATGCCACTGTGATGACATATTCAAGAACAAAATCTAAACAAAGTCACAAGATTTTGCTTCTAGTCAGAGAAGAGGAGGTGAGAACATGTGAGGAAAACAACATGGAGACACCAAGGTCAGGGGAGAAGGAGGGGCAGGAGGTGCTCCAGCTGCCAGAGATTAGATTCCTCTGCAGGCTGTGGTGAAGCAGCTGTGACCCTGCAGCCATGGGGATCCACGGGGGATGCAGAGATCCACCCACAGCCCATGGGGATCCATGGGGGATGCAGAGATCCACCCACAGCCCGTGGGGATCCATGGGGGATGCAGAGATCCATGCACAGCCCATGGGGATCCATGGGGGATGCAGAGATCCACCCACAGCCCATGGGGATCCATGGGGATGCAGAGATCCACCCACAGCCATGGGGATCCATGGGGATGCAGAGATCCACCCACAGCCCGTGGGGATCCATGGGGGATGCAGAGATCCACCCACAGCCATGGGGATCCATGGGGATGCAGAGATCCACCCACAGCCCATGGGGATCCATGGGGGATGCAGAGATCCACCCACAGCCCGTGGGGATCCATGGGGATGCAGAGATCCACCCACAGCCATGGGGATCTATGGGGATGCAGAGATCCACCCACAGCCCGTGGGGATCCATGGGGATGCAGAGATCCACCCACAGCCCATGGGGATCCATGGGGATGCAGAGATCCACCCACAGCCCATGGGGATCCATGGGGGATGCAGAGATCCACCCACAGCCCGTGGGGATCCATGGGGGATGCAGAGATCCACCCACAGCCCATGGGGATCCATGGGGATGCAGAGATCCACCCACAGCACATGGAGAAGGTGCCCATGCTGGAGCAGGTGGATGCCTGGAGGAGGCTGTGATCCACTGGGAGACCTGGTGGAGAGGGGATCTTTGCTTCCAGGCTGCAGCAGCCTGTCCTTGGAGGGCTGCATCCTGTGGAAGAGTGACCCACGCTGCAGCAGTTTTGGGAGGACTGTGTGCCCGTGGGAGAGACTCATGCTGCAGCAGGTGCAGTTTGGCTGCTACTCATGAGAGTGGACCCACACTGGGGAAGGTCACAGAGAACTGTCTTCCATGGGAGGGACTCCATGGTCTCACTCCTTTCTCTGACAAACTGACCAAACCCCTACACCCTGTCTGCCTGCACTGTCAGTGGGAAGAAGGGAGGAGTTGGGGGAAAAGAGGGGTTTTAAGGGCTCATTTTTCTTCTCATTGTCCTCCTCTGACTTTGTTAATAATAAATTCATTTTGTACTTCTACGTTGAGCCTGTTGTACCCTTGGAGTGTTTTCTCCCAGTCCTTATCTCACTCATGAACCCTTTGTTAATATTTTTTCCTTCTCTGCCTAGATGGGGCAGGAGGGAAGTAAGCAACTTTTGTGGGTGCCTGCCCTTTGGCCAGTGTCAAACCACAACAGAAACAAAGAAAAAGAAAGAAAAAGAGCACAAAAAGGCATATATGGAACACATAAGACTGCTTCAGAAAGATTGACAAAGAGAATATATTCATGACATGAGCTTCCCTCAGGTTTGCATCCTCTATCCAGTGAAAATGCAGCTTTGGATCCAAATGCACTGAGTCTCAAAGAACAGTTAGTCATCCAGCTTTAGGTACACTGTATTCTAGAAGTGCAGGAACAGGCCATTAAGAGTAATGGTGATACAGATGGCCAAAATATGAGAGTATTATTCCTCTCCACTGGCCCTGCAAATTTGTTCTGTGGGAGTTTTTTCATTGAATTGGTTTCCTCAAAGTCCCAATGGAGCCCTCATAACAAAATAACTGTATTCCTTTTTTTCTTTTGGTATCATCCTTACGCAGTCATTTAACTTTTTGAGAGGAAAAAAGAAATTGAAAATACCAGTAAGAGCTTGGAAGAGGCTCGAGTATGTGGCATAAAATTTCAAAACCACTTGCTGGACTTTTAATTGAAAATTATTACTTTTCCCTTCCTTTCCAAGGACAGTAAAAGCAGATGAGTGGGTTAGAGTCCCAAAGAAAATTGTGCTTAGCTGGATTCACTACAACAGTTCAAACTTCCTCTAGGAGTGACTAAATGGGCCGAATGGAAAAGAAACCTTTATATTTGCTCTCCACTGAGTTTACTCCAAATCTTACTGCCTGCTATAATGATGTATAACATATTGCCATAAGGGTCCCTGAGTCACAGATGCTCAATAAATATTTTGCAGTCTTCAGCCCAAGACTGTAGTCTTCAAAGAATGCAGCTCCAAGCAAAACAATACAGAAACAGAGTTCCTCTTCTCCACGATAAATCCTGATCTAACAAAATGCTCTAGTAAATAAGATACACTGGCAAGATTTAATACATTTCTGTACGTGTCTCTGTCCTCCTTTTGAAACAGGCTAAATGAGTTCCTAAATTTCAGTCTTTCCAAGATGCATGGAAAACAAGGCTGACATGCCATATCACTGTCAAAATTGCACCTCTCTTCTGGAAATCTGCAGGACTCTGTGTGTTCATCTATTCCCAGTGATTATGCACTCTCCAAGCTGCACTGTATGTGGACCTGGAAAGTATCAAGTCTTCCAAAGTCTTGAATCTTATGTGGTTTCACTTATCCTGGTGTTGGTCTTCAGCTGTTTTGAATAAACAGACACTCTTTGAATTTCCAGGGGAGCAGCCACCCCTTTTCTGCACTTAAGATCTGCCAGAAATGCTGAGCAGTTCTTTACCATGGCTGTACAGACTGAAAGGCAATTTTAACCTGTTAACAAAGTTAAACAAATTATTGGGAAAAGTATGCCCTCCTTACAACCTGTTACTGGGCTTCATCATGCTGGAAATATCTAGAGGGCTGAATATCCAAATATCCAGTGGGCTGCTGTAGGTGTTCTGTGCCAGAGGTTTGGAACAAGGAAGGAAGCAACAATACAGGGTTGAGAGAAAACTGCGTTTTACTACATCTCCAATGCCAGCACAGCCTGAGATCTTCAGCTCTGTCTTCCAGAAAAAACAATAGCTACAGAATAGGTAGATTTGATGAACCCAATACCCAGGACAGGAATACAGGTAGGCAGAGACTATCCAGTGATTTCTCAAAGTTGGCAACAGCTTTTTACAGTTTTTGTGTACAGATAGTCAAGAAAACAACTAAAAAGGAGACACTGCAAGAACCAAGAGCATTAGAAAGAAATTGGAATCAGAATGAAGGGTGACCACATTCCTTAAGATAGAAAACAAAATCAACAAAATCATCTGGTTTCAGAAAGTCAGCCCCCCAGAAAATTATCTGCTTCAAATCTGGAAGGAAGAAAGGAGTTTCAGGGAGCTAAAATGTCCTCAAAGAAATCGATCTCGCATATGTGTTTTGTTGCTAACCAGATACTAGGCAGAGTGAATAAGGAAAAGATTAGATGATAATTTCTTGGGTGACACAGCAACAGATATACCAGGTCTCTCTGTAGTGAGGAGTTGGATCCATAAATTAAGAGATAGATAGATAGATAGATAGATAGATAGATAGATAGATAGATAGATAGATAGAATGTTAAGTTAGCATAACTCAGAAGGAAAACCCACCTTCCAAATGAGGCAGAAGTTGTGAGCAATTTACAATAAGCAGTTTAATTTTCTCTAATCCTCCATATTTTTCATCTAAGTATTTTCTTTTATGGTGTTCTTGTAGTAAATCTCAAGATAAAAGCATTGCTGTTTTCCAAGCTGCAGAAAATAAGTCACAGAGCCTGGAATAAAGAAGCTGCAGTTCAAGAATAAAAGTTAATTGCAACTGAAATATGTATCACAGACCTGTGAAAACAGATAATTGAAAATATGGGTCATGAGGAGAAACAGGTGATGGGGAAGGGTATTTATTAAGTGGAATTAGCTAGAAGAAAAGATACTTGTGCCAGGGATGGGTACTGGTGTGGATTAGAGTCAACCTCAAAGATATAAGATGTCTAAAGTGGGATTGATAATATATGTGTATATCATCATGATGTATGAGATATCATGTAATATATGATGCCATAACAGATTCCAAAGATGCAGTTGTCAGGAGGTGAGAAGGAGTTCCCAAAACTGTGGGGCATAGGATCCCCAGGAAATGGAGGTGGGAGTGGAACTGTTTAAATGATGCCAAGGAGCCACTCAGACTTGCTAAACAAATTGAAATTCCCATAGCTGAGATGTTTAATGGAGGAAACAGAGACAGAAAAACCCACTAACAGGCAAGACTGAAAGAACTGGGATGTTAAGGAAAAGCAGTAACAAGAACAGTATTGGCTGGAATGAACAAGTAGTTGATTACGCTAACTAAGATGAGGAAAAGGCAAATCCTTAAATCTATTGCTTTTTCTCTCTGGTTTCTTCAGACATTGCTTGTATCTTAAGGAAAGACCTTCCAGCACCTGTTTTGATTAAAAGCTATGGACTCCTTGTAACAAGAAAAAGTCAATTATTATTAATCACTACTTCTCCACACAGGGAAATAATACTCTGTAAATGCCAAATATTGTATTAAATAGCCATGTTAAAAACTCTAGGCAAATAAATATTCACATCGGAGAGATTGTGCAGATGCAGACTGAAGCATGTATAAACTTCACAACAACATACAGAAGCCCAAAAGCAATTCTACCAATTACTGGAGTTCTAATTTCCAAGGATATTGGCCAATACCCTTCCTTCATTTTCCTTTGGGGATATTTGATAAGACTCTGTGGCTTTGGATTGTGCCACGAACTGAGATTTTTCCTTTTCATTTTTTCCAGTAATTTCCCCTTTCTCCAATCTTCCATCACTCCTGTGAAGACCATGATGACAATTCAACTTTTTCTCAGCAGAAGACAAGTCTGCCACATCATGGCACAGTGAGGGTTAGTCTCCAAAAAGTCCATATGCCCTCTTCTGAAAACTAGCAAAGCCCAAAAAATACGGTCTCATTGAACTTGAGGATCTTATTGCATGACCCCACATGCAGTGGACTGCCACACACTTGACCACAGTCTGTGTGTTTGTCTCTGACAATGCTCATCCCAGCACCCTGGAGTCAGCACTCAGGAGTGTCTCACCCAGGTTCCTGGCCAGGGCACAGAGCTCTGTCATTCCCCTCCTGAAAGTGCTCCCTGTGTAGCTAAGACACATCAGCATGAGTCTTTCCACAGAAAAGGAAATTGTAATTTCCATTTGCATTCTTCTGATTGCAGATGAAGTGCATGGATATCTCCATTTTATTCCCAGGTTTTTCACTCACTCAAGGTAGTACTAGAGAAATAGCACTGGTATCCAGACAATGGGAGATCAATGCATCTGCTCCTAACGCTGTATGCCTCGTGAAAACTTTTTAGATAGCAATTGAAGTGGGTTTAGATGGGGCACAATACAGCTTTTTTGCAATGTGTTGCATGCTTGATTAACAGCAAAGGATCAGGTGACATTTTATGAAAAATTCCATTAGGTGATGGATGTACTTAGGCTGCACAAAACAAAGCTCCAACAAGAAAAAAAATAGCAGAGCTGCTAAAGACTTCCTTATGGAGAATGACTTAGGCTGGTAACACCTTTCTTTTGTAGTTTAAGCAGCACAAATTGTGATGCAGGTGCCAAAAGCAGTCTAATCCTTGCTCAAGTTGAGAGTAAGCATAGTTAAGTAGCAGCTGCCTATTTATCTTTGAATAGATACCTCTCAGCTGACTGAACAGTAACAGTGCTGAAGGAGTTTTTTACTTTGCATGTTTAGACCATGAATTGTGCTCAATATCAACTCAGTGAAAATGACTGCCTGGCTTAAGAGAATGATTCAGCTTCAAATGGCAGACTCCTGATGGGTCTCTGCAGAAATCAAAGCTACCCAATTCATGATTAATCACAAGTTTTTTATTTCTTATTTCCCACTCCTTGGTTTGTCTTGGTTTGTGGTTTGGCTTTAAATAATGAAAAGGTCAGTAGATTTCTGTTTCTTGTCTTTCCCTACGCTACCCTCATCAAGTATGACCCCAGGTTATCTCTTTTTGGTCACATCTGCCTCTTCATTTCACTAAATGTAATTTAGCAAGATTATCATGGATATTCAAAGAGGTAAACTCATCTCAGAAATCACAGGGCACATTTCTCTTTTAAGTTAGTTTCTCTTTTTAAAGTATTGAGAACTGACACTAGTTGAGAGTCTCATCTTATAAAAGGAAGGCTTTTACGTTATAGATATATGCATTGAGGTTGTAACCCTGGCCTCCCTCTATGGTCAATGAAGAGAAAGAGGTACCTCTGTAGCATGATTCATCTCTGTCCAAACAAGAATTAATCCAGTCTGTAAGTGCCCATTCCTTCCCACTAACTACTAAGGGACCCTGGTATTACTCATTCCTATGTCATTCTGGTTTATCTATCTCCAGCAGCAAGACGACTCTAAGCCCAAATATTAAATCAAATTGTTCAGACAGACAGAATAGTCCAGACACATGGACAAATGATCCCATTCCTTTCTCTGTACCAGCCTTGCCCACTGTTTCCAGCATGCACAAGATGTGCTCTGGATCCTGGCCTTTTTCCAAGGCAAGGACTGGAAGTGCCTGGACCCATCCAGGTGACATTAGCTGAGTCCAGACTCCCACCTTTGCTGACCAACTGGGCTAGTATTGGCAGGACTGAACATGCCACAGCACAGTCCCCCAGAATATAAACAGAAATAATTTCCTGAGCCCCCTCTATAGTGTTTCATTAATAAGCCTGTGCAATTATATTGCCCACAGCACTTTTACCAAGTTGTTGAAACAGCTCTATTATTCAGCGTGCACCATATTAACCTGTGGAGAACAGCTTTTGAAACAAAGTCCTGTTTCTCCAACCAAAATAGAGAGTATTTATTAATTTTGCCCTCATGCTGCTTTAATTCCTCAACAGATAGATTAAATTAAATTGGAACAATACATAGGTGAATTGAGACAAAAAAAAAAGTTACATTGTCACATATTTGATGTTGTTTTTTGAAGTAGTTAATGCCTGATTAGCTGAGAGCTCTTCTAAACATCAGCCTGAATAGCAGCTGAATTTTTTGAGGAAACCCTGACTCAGGTTGCAGGTGGTGCACACACAAGAAAACTCCCCCTTTGTGACACGGAAGGGTGCAGCTTGGAGCATCTGTCATTTTCTTTTCCTTGCCCCATAAAAATCTGTCAGGCAGTTTCATCTGCAGTGCAAAGGGCACCAAGATCAGCACATTCAGCTGGTGGTGACTGGCAGAGAAGGTGCCCATCATTATGATAGGAAGGTGTGCCAACTGGCACTCATCCATCATCTGAGGCATAAGGAGAGAGTGTTTCTCAGCAGGATGGAATGTAAAACAGGACAGTCATTTTGTGATTGAAGGACTGCCAGAAAATACCAATATTTTTTAAAAAGGGAACCCTGTTGCAGTTATATTTTTATCATCTATATGCAGAACTGAGAGATCAGCTGGAATGATAGGCATGAACTTTTAGCAAACGCAGGAGGGGACCTTTGCATCTGTATATATTTTGTGTAGATGGTAAAAAATATGGTGATCATGGATAACGTGTATTTTTCTATCAAAGTAGTTTTGTGCAAGTGCCAAAGACTCCTCAATAAGTCAGTTAGTTCAGAAAATTCCTCCTGAGCACAAGTGGCTCCTCTGCTTAAGTCATATGATGGACAGAATAACCATGAGAACTGCTAAATGCTTCTAGAAAGAGAGACTGAAGAATGAAATAACATTTCCAAGATTGCACTGTATTAGAAGAGCTGGGGGATGAGATTTGCTGATTATCTGCCCCCAGATAATCAGACCCATTAATCCTCTACTTCAATAACTATTGAGCACACTCTAAATATACAATAGGACAAATTATTTTTGGGAGGAATATCAACTTCAGGAGAGACAGAAGTAAGGTGAAAGAAAAGAAAATAAATCTTGTGCAATATTAGGGGGCTTGTATTCTGTAAGTATTAATAAGTAAACAGAAACTCGGGGTTTTTAAGAAACTGGTGGGATGAGGTTTAGGGAAAATAACTATTCTGCAAAGAGAAGTTCATCCATTATACATGGCAATCAAAAGTTGTCAACACACTGCCTGTCAAATAAAAATTAAATTTCACATGTAGAATAGCAGGGCACTCTAAAACTTACAGAAGCTGTAGATTTTCCACCCATGAACTTCTAATAAATTTATTTTCATCAATTTCATTCCGTGTAAGCTACATTTCTTTCCCTGCATCTGGGTACTCACTAGTCTGTTTGCCTGTCTGCTGCCTGCTCGTGACTTGAAGCCAGGCTGCAAGATGTGAAAGATAGTAGGGCTTTCTTTCATATCTGCTGTAAACACTGTGTCCTTTCCTCTTTTTCCTTCCTCAGCTCATAGTTTATATATGTTTCTCTTCCTTTAGTGACAAACTGCTGCTGTTGTGCCCCTTTTTAGGGAGCAGGAGGGATGCTGGGAGGGTTTTCTGGATAGCTTTCCTCCCCAGTCAGGGGCAGCATGGAATGCTGCCCTTCCCCAGTGCATCACACCCTCACTTATGGATTTGTTCTTATCAACGGGTAGGAAAGCTGCCCTGTGACAGATATCATGCACAGCCCTGGATAAAGGGTTTCAAGGTTGGTGCATTTTTTCTTGCAATACATCAAGGAGAGAGGGGAAAACCTGCCTGCAGACCCAGCAGACACCTAGCCGTGCTCACTGCGCACAAATGAGAATCTTAGGTCTGCACCTGCTGTGTGTGGGTTCAGGGGGCTTTCCAGAAAAGACCCAAAAGATCAGACACTTCCGGAATTAAGAGTGGTTTTGTGAAAAAATATTTTCCTCTAATTTCACATCTGTAAATGAAAATAACTGTGCTATCACATCAGCAGCTTACAAATGATGTGGCAGCATCACATTGCACACCACACTCTTAGCCATGTCAAATGATGTATTTATTTAGTGGTTGTGGCTGCTCTCTCACTTTAAGATAATTTGGGGATGAAGGAATTCCTTTTGTTTTGTTTCTCTGTTAATTTAATGAGAGGCATTAGCCCAATAATCTAGTAGCCCCTCAGGGAATGGGATTAAGGAGGGTGTGTATAAACATTTCCTTCTTCACCCCTGCAACACATCATACAGGAGACTTGTCCTTACTATATGTGACCAGTGAAAAGCTCAATATTCTTTCTTCTACCAAAAGAAGGAAATCTCTTACTAATATTACTTCCTTGAATTTCTAACATTAAAACTATCCTGTGTTCATTTGACACAGGGATAATTTATAGCAATACACATAATATGATTCTGCTGCCATAATGAAAGAAGAGGGAAGAAGAAAAGAAAGCAATTAATAGACCATTTGGGGATATGAAGGAAACAGAAATCTGTTCCCTTCCTTCTCTACTACACCCACACACCAACACATTGTTCTCTAATTTGCTCTTTTGCATGAGACAAGGTTTCAGATAAGTTCTAAGACCAATTAGTTTCTATTTAGAATAGGAAGAAACTAACTGAGAAATTGGATTTTAGGCAAACAATATGTGCAAGCCTGGTCATTTGTTCCAGAACTAACTTCAAATCATTCTGGGTGATATAACGTGTAATCCAAAGAATAAAAGAGCACATTGCAATTTAGGCTACTTTTTGACCTTGTGTCTTTCCTGGCCTTCATGTGCCTTTCTAATTTTCTGTTAACTAACTACCTCAGTTGTCCATCTTCTTCTCTGAGATGTCCTGGTACTTCTGCCAATAAGATTTAATCCCTGTGCCAAAAATCTTACAATATTCTGTGGCCAAACAGGGAAAAGGAGAGTACAGAGACAAACATGAGAAAATAACATCAGTTTTCAAGCTCAACAAAGCTGTAGAAGGTTTTAAGATTCCCTTTAGTTTTCCACCTAACACTACTTGCCACCACTGCAGAAGCAGAGCCAAGGTGCAGAGCTCCAGCACCAGCGCTCTCAGCTGGTTTGTGTGTGTGTGTGTTTGTCAGGGAAAGGCCTTTGGACAGCTTCACTGTATTTGCAGAACTGCCCTACCATATAGAATCTGACAATGATTATAGTTGAAAAAGACCCCAAGATCATTGTGTCTGACCTTTGACAGATCAGTGTGTCAAGCAGACCACAGCAGTAAATGCTACATCCTGCTGTTTCTTGAACACTCAAAAGGGATGATGACCCCACCACATCCCTGGGCAGCCTATTCCAATGCTTAATCACCCTTTCAGTGAAAACATTTTTCCTGATGTCTAACCTCAAACTCCACTGCAGCAGCCTGAATCTTAGTCCTCTTGTCCTGTCATTGGCTGCCTGGCAGAAAAGGCTGACCCCCACCTGGCTACAGCCTCCTTTCTGAGAATTGTAGAGAGTGATAAGGTCTCCCCTGAGCCTCCTCTTTTCCAGGCTGAACACCCCCGGCTCCCTCAGCTGCTCTTCATAGGACAGAACCTGTGCTCCAGACCCTTCCCCACCTCTGTTGTCCTCTGGACTTGCTCCAGCACCTCAATGTCCTTCTCGAATTGAGGGGCTCCAAACTGGACACAGGATTTGAGGTGTGATCTCAGCAGTGCTGACACAGGCCAGGTACCATGGGCCTTCTTGGCCACCTGGGCACAGCTGGCTCATATTCAGCTGCTGCTGACCAGCACCCCCAGGTCCTTTTCCCCAGGGCAGCTTTCCAGACACTCCTCTCAGCCTGTAGTGCTGCATGGCATTGATGGGAACCAAGTGAAGAACTCAATGTTTCACTTACTGAACCTTATTGAACCTCACAGAGTTGGCCAAGACCCAACAATCCAGCCTGTCCAGATCCCTCTGTGGGTCCTTCCTGCTCTCTAGCAGAACATTCCCACCCAACTTGGTGTTTGTGAACTTACTGAGCATGCATTTAATCCCCTTATACAGATGATTAACAAGATATTAAACAGGAACACCATAGGTGCAGTCTGGCAGCAGCCAGATGTTCTCTCTGGCTCCTTGCTCTTCTCATAGTAGTGAGTTTGATCATGCACATGTGACACTTGATTGTTAAAGGACAAAGTATGCTCTGCAAAGGAGACAGACTCTAAAGTAGTTAGAAATGTGCAAGGTATAGCTCTTTAAGACATGGTAATGCCATATCAGCCCTGGCCAAGGGCTTTTGGCGGGGGTTGAGGTTTTATCCAAACAATATATGTTCTTAAGCTGGCAAAATTAACAGCTTTAAACCCCTCTTCTGCAAAATGTTGTAAGTAAATACTGTTCTCGTCAGAGCAGAGAATAGCTTGCACAATAAATCCATACTACTTATCAAAACTTTTAATTTAAATTTCATTGTTACATTTTCATTAACAGCCTTGGATTGGGTAGTAATTTTTTTTTTTTTGTAAGATGAGAGAACTGAGATGCCATACTTGATAAATAAACAATTTGGAATACTGCATGTCTCAAATCAAACAAATCAATGATGATTGAAATGAAGTTATCACTTCATCATTTCTGTCATGTGCAGTGTTGAAGAGAGCTTTTTCTTGATTAAATGCCACCATGTAAAGTTAGAGTTTTTGGAAGATCTGAGTAGAGCTAATGGATTTAATTTAATGAATATAGAATATGAGAAAAAGCATAGTACGGGTCACTCCAAAACTTCCCACAATTTTTAGCCAATTTAGTTGTGTCACTACAGCCACAACACAAACACAAGAGGACACATCCAGTAAGGTAGCAGCTCAACAGTTAAAAGCCCAGGTCTGGGTTAGGACATGCTCAGTTGTTTCTTCTGGCCTTGGTTTTCTGCCATGCATGTGTCCTCTCTGCTCATCCCCCAAGTGCTTCCTCTGACTGAGGCACCCTGACATGAGAACAGCACAGGAGCTGTTCACAGCACTTCTGCAAACATCATTTTCCTTCATGTACACGAACCTTTATGAACTCCTTGAACTCTTATTTTGAATCTTTTAAGTACCTTGCCTCAAACACCTCCTTCTGGACAGCCATCTCGGTTCAGCGCCGTGACATTGAAAATGTCTCCTCACATCCAAACTGTACAAATATATCATTTGGGACATTTTACTTATTTACCCTAAAGACTACTTTTGTTGTCCTGACATTTGCTCTTACAAAAGTTTTACAAGCAACAATCTTAGTCCAGCCTTTGTAGTGTAGTGCTGAACAGGAGCAAAAGTCATTCATTTTTCTTCTGAGAAGGTGCAGTCATGACCCTTCACATATCCCCTTTGTACCTATGTCTCCATTTAAGTCTCTAATTTTCAATATCAGATAATGAGTTCCATGGAAGGTTTCATCTTGTAGTTCACATTCCTACATACTATTTGACAGTATCCTATTTAACATAACATGGAGATTTAGTTATTCTGTTAGCTAAAACACCCATCTCTTCCTCCTCCCTTGCTTATTCCCAGATAAGCAACCCTTATGTGAAACACTTGTCACTCATCCAGAAACTCTCCCTTTGTAAGAAAACTTGATTTTGACTGTATTTTCAAAGCCAAAATAAACCCATTCAGCCATGGAAGTTGATCTCTATCAAATTTTCTTATTAGCTTGAGGATAATTGTTGAAAAATCAAATGTGCCAAAAGTTTTCCCTCTTCCATTCTTCCCTCACCTCTGACAAAGTTTGAATGGTTCTCATTTTTTGTCTCTGAGTCAATGCTGTGAAGACAAATTTGAATCCAAAACTAAAATCAAGATCAGAGGAGGGCAACTAGATGAAGAAAAATAAAACATATGCATCTAATAGGTAGCATAATTTCAGATAACTACTGTATTATTAATTCAGTGGAATTCTGGCAGTAGGGAAAAAAACATTAAGAGAAGTGGCAGAAAGAAAATCAGGATTACAAAATTATGTCAGGATTTGTCTTTTAAAGTATCATCATGTAAAAGGATAATTAACTGTATCCAAGAAGAATAAAAAGAAGTCATAAACCAGGAGCTAACTAAAAGGAATTCTGTACTTCTGGGATGGAGGATCAATCATGTGAATCCACAGTGGAGAACAGGTTGGTCCAGATGAGTCACATAGCTGTGCCTGGGTTGGCTTCAAACATAAATTCTTCTGCAGGTGCTACCATCTGGATATAAACCTTTCTCTGTTCTCCAGTGAGAGATTTTCACAGTTTTCTTCTGCTCTGCCAAAAGAAGAGACTTCAACAAATTAAGCATCTGTTTTCTCCTGAGGTACCAAGTGCTAACAAATCCTTACAGCTAGAAAAACCCTTCTGAGCTAAAGAAGCTGGGGTTAATTGAACTTCATGGCACTTTGTACCTTGAAGTCAGTCCTATCCTGAAGACCAGCCTCCAGATACAGGAACTGCCAGGTTTGAGGTGGAGCTGTAATGCCTAATGCCTCAGGTGCATGATCATCTGTTCTTTCATCAGAGCCAAGTAACAACAGCCATCAGAAATTCTCCACACATCCATTGTTAGCCTATCCCAAAAGTCAAATGCTGCTTAAACCTTCTTTTAACTTTGGTGTTTCACTTGAAGTTTACAGTACATAGATCAAAGTTACTGACAGTATTTACTATTTCAAGATCTTTTTATTGAGTATGAACTTCAATAAATGATCAAGTCTCAGAGAAATCTCCTTTATGCTGGGCTTTTGGGAAGGTTCTGGCTATGCAGCTCATGATCTTACTCCTATCACCATGAGAGATACCATAACTCTTCACTCTGTTAGCCTGTCCAAGCCAGTCTCATGAAGCTCAAGAAAGTTAAATGCAAAGTTCTTCACCTGGGCCAGGGTTACCATCAGTACCAGGAAAGAGTGGAGGATGAATCCTTGAAGGAGGACTTGGGGCTACTGGTGGATGAAAAACTGGATGTGACCTGCAATGTGCACTCACAGCCCAGAACGCCAACTCTGTCCAGGGCTGCATCCAAAGCAGCACAACCAGCAGGGCCAGGGAGGGAATTCTGCCCCTCTGCTCTGGTGAGACCCCACCTGGAGTGCTGCATCCAGCTCTGGACTCCCCAGTGCAAGGCAGACATGGACCTGTTAGAGCAGGTCCAGAGGAGGGCCACGACAGGGGTGGAACACCTCTCCCATAAGGAGAGGCTGAGAGAGATGGAGCTGTTCAGATGGCAGAAGGGAAAGCTCCGGGGAGATCTTAGAGCAGCCTTAACATTACTTTCAAATCCCTTCTAACCCGAACCATTCTGTGCCTGGATAATTCTGTAGGTTCATGAAAAAGGAAAAAGCTGAGGGAAGAAACAGCAATTAGCTCTTTAGTTACTTACATTTTCAAAGTTATACAAGGTATAAGAATATGAGAAAAAAAATTTGTGGTTGTTACACAATACAAGAAAAGAGCATGTAGTAAGTTGCATAAAGAAATACTTTCTTGTAGCAACTGATTTCCCAGGAACTCTTACTAGAAGATTTCAAACTGAAAATCACTTGAAAGGTACCTACTGCTTATGGACTGTGTTGGGGAGAAAAAGCACTGTCTTTAGGCTGCTGACCTTGGAGAACTATAGATAAAATCATTAATGACATTGGAGAGGAAAAGATTTTGTTCTGCAGAAGAAATAAAAATGTGCTTACCTAATGGATGGCTAGAATGGATGATGTGCAAATGAAAAGACCTCTTCTGATGGTACTTTGCTGTTTATCTTCTTTGTTCTCAGATTAATAAAATTTTTAATGATGTATCACTTCCCTATGCAAAAATCTGAGCTCCAATTTTTGACAAACACTGTGTTGAAAATCATGTGTATTTAGATTATGACTAGACATAATGATGAAAAGAAAAATTATTTTAAAAAACACAAACCAGAATAATTTCTGGAGGCTGTTTACACAGGAAAAGAGTTTTCAGAGAATCCACAGAAGATTTAACCTCCTTTCCACTACTAAATTCTATTTAAAACTATAAAGGATATTGTTTATGTTTCTAATTATCACTCACTGGAGGAAGACAATCCATTCCTCAGGGAGCAGTTTTTCTTTTGGCTCTTTTGTCTTTGCTGTGCACAGGTATCAAAAATGGAAACATCAGTAATAGGGACAGCATGAAACAAAAGCAACAAGAACAGACATAACATAAAACTGTCAAGATCTAGTAAAAGGAAGCTGTTACTTTTTGTTCCAGTTTGAGCTCCCCACCCAAAGGATCCGGTATCTTCTTGTGGGGAGCTCAAAACAAAATGCCAATCTTTCTTTCGACTCCACTTTTTTTTACCTCATGTCTGTTAGATGTGAAACATGAACAAATACAAAATAAATGTTACCAGATCTAAAATTACGTGCTCCTTTTTTTCTTAACCAAAGATTGAGAGATATAAAATAAAAGGATTCAAAAGTATATTGAGTTGGGAAATGACAAAAGCAACAAAGATAGCAGCAAAGAATTTGTTATCTTCATATTTAACAATATGAATGAGTAACAATATGAAGTGACTGACATTAAAAGAGTAGAGATGGGATCCCCTGTAGATATGATATGGATGCCCCAGACATTTACCTGATGAGCAGATGAGCTTCTGATGATCTTTGCTTCTTTCTCATCAGGGAAATCTACTGCTGAGCATATATTAAATACTGCTTTTGCCAATGCAGTTGTATATATCCCCAAGTGAACCATCAGTAAAAGAATGTAAGTTGCATTCCTGAGTGGATGTATATGTACTTCCTTCAGAAAACAGAGTTTAACTCTTAGTACTCATGTGAGTTGTGCAGAGGGAAGGACATGGTGTCCCAGTGTGTCAAGCAGCACTCGGGTCCCTTTCCCTCTTTCCTTCTATTCCCACCTAAATGTAGCAGCATTAAGGCAAGTCATTAAAAGAAAGTGAAGGAACATATCTCTACATTCTTAAGTAGAAATACAGGACTTAGATTTTCTCTGATCACTTTTTAAGTACAGAAATTAAAGAGGCAGGGAAATGTTACAGTTTAGGCTTCTTAATCTAGAAGCTAATTTACTGTGAAGCAAGAATGTGTATTTGGGTTATTCCAATCTGAGCTGGCTCTCTCTCAGCAAGGTGATGTGGCAGTTTTGCCTCTAAACTAAAAAGAAAATGGTTTCTGGCAAAGTGGTAAAAGTTTCTATTTTTTTTCACCGGATGACATGCTTGTGTTCCTGATCATGATTTCTGAAAACCCAGTGCTTTTTCTTGAGGTATGAAGAATGTATCAGAATGCTCATGCCTTGGCCCTGAGCAGGGGTGAGACTCCTCAGTGGTGCTCAGCAACAGGATGAGGAGCACTGGCCATAAAGTAAAGCAAGCTCAATCTCAACATGAGGAAGAACATCTTTACACTGAGACTGACAGAGCACTGGAACAGGCTGCCCAGGGAGGTCATGGAATCTCTCTGGAGACGTTCAAAACCCACCTGGACGTGTTCCTGTGTCATCTGCTCCAGGTGACCCTGCCTTGGCAGAGGCTTGCACTAAGTGATCTGCAAGGTCCCTTCCAACACTAACAATTCTGTGATTCTATGATTCTGGGATTTCAACACGAGGTATCACATGTGTATTCTCAGTCTTAATGCATTCAGTTCTCAGGCACAACTAAGTTGCAGAGTTGTAGCACCAATATGGAGAGGATGCCCAGAGCACACCTGCTGTGTGTGAATGCAGACCTGTGCAATGAAGCTATCAACTTTTTTAAACCATAGTTAAGCAATAGCATATGACAAGCAAAAGTTCATACCCCAGTTCTTCTGAGATTGTTCTGGATATGAAATGCAGCATTAACAAGTATTTATCATGGGATTTATTCTGGAAACACTGACATACACAACCTGTTCTATATAAGCACGTTCACAAGTTAAAGTAGCACCATACTGGAGGACATGTGTTGCCTTTGTTTGTTATCCAGACCTTTCTGATCAACCAGTGAGAATCATCAGTCATCTAAGATTGCTCAATTTACTCTCACATATCCACGGCAGAGATTTTGGTGTCATTTATTTCCACAACAATAATATACTGTGATTTCACTAGGGGCTTCTCTGCAAGTCTTTGAGTCTTATTTTCTTCATGAGGGTCTGTCTTTGGCTTGCTCTTCTCCCTTCTTACACTCTCTCTGGGTAATCTCATCCTTCACTTCACATACAAGCAGATTTGCACAGATCTGCTCTATGCTTGCTGACCACTGCCAGCAAAAACCTGCTGTGGCTGTCCTGACATCAGGCACAGGCGCTGTGATTTTAGCTGATTTTAATTACTCATAGCTGCAGAAAATGCTCTGGAATTCTGGGAACCAAGATCATTGAAATTAAAGCATATTGAAAGATAAACACAACTAAAAGTTACAATTAAGAATTCTGACTAGAAAAGGACTTTTTTTTTGAGAGAGAGAGAGAGAGATATTAAGGGCTCTAAATGAACACAAATCTAATGGGAATGAAGTTATGAATATTGCAACAAATTTGGAGCAAAAACTCATAAATACAAATATGGCAGGCCTGGATATTTATTCTGTAAGATGCATAACAGAAGAGGAAAACAAGGACAGAAGATTAACTATTTTCCACTAAATCTATGAAATGAGAAATGGTATTATAAAGAATAGCAAAAAAATAAACTAATTCAAGAGACAGAGAGGGATAGTAACAGAGAAAAACAGATTAATTGCTTGGGCAACAGTGGCAAATATTTCAGCTTTGGTAGCATGCACAGCTTCAGGGCAAATCCTGAACTTTTGAAACAAAGCCAGTGAAGCAAAAGGAAAACAGGATAAAATGTACTATGAGCTATCAAATGTGGCTCTTGGCACCTCATAGCTCTCTTCAGTAAGAAGCTGATTTTCAAAACCTAAAAATATATCTAAACTCTAGGATGGATCTTATCTATCTGGATTTTCATGGCATAGGTCACAAACTATCCCATATCATAGCTTGTTGTTGAAGCTGAAGAAGAAAATATAAACAGAACTATAAAATGATAATAAAATATAAAATATATTATGTAGGATAATAAAATGAAATTATCGATGTTACTTTGTTTATTTTTTTCTGCTTTTGTTTACTTTGTTGTTGTCATCATTATTATTATTTCAGAGAAGAAATTCTGTCTAATACTGAATTTCCCAGGGAAGACTTCAAAGATATGGATGAAAACTTGAAGTTTCTCTTATCTTGTATTTTCACAACAGACCTGACACATGTATGGGATATTTTTCATTGAAGTTTACTCAAAATGGGTGTTTGGGGTCATCATTAGTTCAAAAAAAGGTTTGGAAGACCATACAGGATGACTTTGAAAGCTGCAGTTACAGGCATGGGTTGAATTATACCTCTGCTAAATACAAGTTTGCAGGTTTTGGAGATCTGACTAGAACTTCTCTTAGGAAGTTATCACTGGAAAAAGGTTCAAGAAATACCTGAATGTACCATATCAATCACAAAGTGGTTATAAGTCATCAATGCAATGAAAGCTGAGGGGAAAAAATCAAATGCAATCTCAAAGAAAGTCAAGCAGGAGATTTCTGAAAGAGACATTTGGAGGTAAATAAATTTGTGCAGTATAAAGAAAGCTTGGCTCCTAATGACATGCTATAACATGGTTATTACTGGTAGCCAAGGGCTCATCTTAAATCAAAAGGGTCAAAACCCCAAGAGATGCCAAAAGTAAAATGTAGAAAATTAAACCCTTTTCTTCTCCATCCTCACTACTCTCCTACTTCTGACAGTATTTTTAGCCTCTTAAAATTTGATCTTGAAGCAAGATTTTGGAGTTCTCATCACACAGAAGTGTCACTTGAAGTATTGCACAAAATTGCATACATTGTGCAATCATTTGAAATGTGTCAAAAGAGCTTCTCACTGATCATGTCAATCACTGATTCCTCTGCAGCTTGTGTAGGGCATCCTGGGCCAGCTTTAGACAAGCTAGCTACTGGGAAAGAGGGAAACCCTGTGAGGGATGCCAAAGGCAGGAGAAATATGGTGCTATGACTGCTTTAGTAGCTGCCTTATATCTAGAGCAGTAGTGGCCTCCAGTTCCTGAATCTGGTAGGTGGCAGAACATGTGGGGATGTTTGCAAATCTCTGAGGTTCCATTCTGCTTTACACGTACAATAAGCCAGTTTAGAGTAGATACTAAGAGCTCACTTGTTTTCTGTCATTGTAGAAAGGAGTCTTTTTGCCCAAGAAACAAATAGCCAGAATGCATTGTTTAGTCAACACACAGTAAACACTTAGATTTACTTCTAAGTCACTAATGTAATACATAATTTGTTTTATGTTCCATAAGAAGCTGCAGAGGGTCTGTATAGATCCTAGCTGGATTTCAGGCACCCACCACAACCTCTCTCTAACTCCCCTCTGCAGATGGTCAGTAGAGAGAAAATATAACAAAGGGTTCATGAGTTAAAGTCTGGGACAGATCACTCACCAAAAACCATCATGGGCAAACCAGAGCAAATTAGAGATATTATTGAATTTATTACTAACAAAATCAGAGTGGGATAATGAGAAGCAAAATAAGACCTTAAAAATACCTTCCCCTCACCCCTCCCTCCTTCTCAGCTCTACCTCTTCCCCTCCCAAGGGAACAGGAAGACAAGGAATGAGTATTATGGTCAGTTCTTCACAGGTTGTTTCTCCCACTGCTCAGAGAAAGGAGTGGTTCCCCTGCTCCAGATGGGGGGGTCCCTCCAATGGGAGACAGTTCTCCATTAACTTCTCCAACATTCTATTCCACAAGCAACAGCTCTTCACAAATGGCTGCAAAGTGGGTCACGCTTCCATGGGGTGTAATCCTTCAAGGACAGGCTGCTCCAACGTGGGTCCCCCATAGGATGACAAATCATACAAGGAAACATGTTCTAGAGTTGACTTCTTTTTTCAGGTCCCTGCCACGAGCCTGTTCCAGCATGGGCATTCCACAGGTTCACAGCCTCCTCCCAGGCATCCACCTGCTCCAGCATGGTGGATCTCTGCATTCCCATGCCCTCCACGGGCTGCAGGTGGATCTCTGCATCCCTGTGGATCCCCACGGGCTAAAGGGGCTCAGCTGCTTCACCATGGTCTTTACCACAGGCCACAAGGGAATCTCAGCTCCAGCATCTGGAGCACCTCCTGCCCCTCCTTCTCCACCAGTCTTGGTGTCTGCAGAGTTATTCCTCTCACATGTTCTCACATTGCTCTTCTCTGGCTGCAATTACATCTGCACAATAACCTTTTTTCCCACATCTTAGATCTGTTATGACAGAGGTGTTGCCATCATTTCTAATTGGCTTAGCCAGCAGCACATACATCTTGGAGCAGCCAGGGATTGTTTTTATCAGAGATGGGGAAGCTTGTGGCAGCTTCTCACAGAAGGGATCCCTATAACACTCCTGTTACCAAAGCTTGGCTCTGCAAACCCAATAGAGAAGCATAAAACATACAACTTCAAGCAGATTTTGAAAAATGGCCTATGTGCCATGAAAGGCCAGTATGCCAGACAGTGCAGGTCAGCAGCTGCCAGAAGCATTTTTCCACAGGGGAAATGTCAGGACTGCACAGAAATGAAAAGGAAATAAGCCTTAAATGGAAGTAAAATTCAAACTGGATTTGTATCTGTGAGGAGAAAGCTAACAAATCTCTTTGAAGTAGGAAGCGTTTAAGGTAACAAAGGCTGGTAAATGGAGATAATGTATACAGGAACAAGTAGTATCAGGGCATTTCTTTGTAAATCATATTTGTATAAGGCCATAGAAAAAGATGGTATGAAAGATCACTGCTATAAAAGGACAAAAAAAAATAGTGAAAGGACAGTAAAGACCTTTTGAGACATATTGTGTTATAATCAAGTTCTCAGAAATCTATAGCAATGATCAAGCTAATTGTTTGAAATGCCACAAGGAGTTTTCCATGGTATGGTGGAAAAGTGTAAGTGAATGAGTATGGAGAAAACAAGAAACACAATCTGAAAGGGAGCTTCCTCAATGCCAAGGAAAGCCCTTTTCTAAAGCCTCTTGTCTCCTCTGCCAGTGCCCAGGCAGGGAGATAGATGCCTGGTGAGCTGAAGGCACCCTGAGGCAGGAGGAGCTGTCTCCCTGTCTTGCAGCCCAGAGCACAGATGCAGCATGCAGAGCAACATCTGCCCCTGTGACAGCAGAGAAGCTTTCCAAAACATCCACTGTTTAAAATGTTCACCTCAACAGCCCTTCAGCTGCCTGCACCATGGTTTGGGTGGCTGTGTCCTGTGTTTTCACACCCCAAGGCATGGACTGTGATGGTCTGCCAGCAGGAGATGCAGGCATGAAGAAGGGACCCAGGAGCAGAGTCAGGCAGAGAGTATGCTGTAAACACTGATGTCAGATGACATCTGACCTTCTGCCTCCTCCCAGTGTCAGAGAAGCCAGAGGGACAGGGATGACACAGGAGACCCATGGGATGCAGCCAAGGTTGGTTGGCAAAAGGACAATAGAGACAGATAGAAGGATGACTGGCACTGGAAGGGGAGATACAAAAAATAAAACATGAGAGAAAGGAGTCAGCAAAAGCCAGTCACTGCCAAGCTGTCCTGGCACAGAGTTACCCCGAGATTTCCCTTTCCCAGCACCTGAGGGCAATGTGGCAGCACTCAGGCATGCAGGAGCCCTTCCACTGATGTTGGGTAACAGTGTGACCTAGCTGGCATTCAGCTGGGAAGAGCAGAGGTTTGTCCTTCAGACAGGACAAGGACACCCCACAGTTGCCTACAAGAGGGTATGGGAGGCACCATGCTGCCAGCCAAGGTACCCAAAAGGAAGGGGCAGGGTCTGTCCTGCATGCTGATGTTGACTTCCTGAGTAGGCAAGAGCATCCTTAGGTCATCAGAAGAGGAGACTGTTTACAAAGGTATCTATATCTATATCTATATCATCTATATCTATATCTATATCTATATCTATATCTATATCTATATCTATATCATCTATATCTATATCTATATCTATATCTATGCCACATGGAACAGTCTTTAGCTTAGTCATATTTAAAGCCCATGACAACCTCTGTAAATGTAAGGCAAAGGTAAAAATAACAGCAGGTATGTAGAAAATGGTTTGAAACAGACAGAAAGGTCTTTTGAGCTAGGTATGCTTAAGCAGCAAAGATGATATAGGATTGTTCACCAAGGAACCCCCAGTGAATTCATTTGTCTGAAATGGGCAGAATGACTGAGCATGTGTGAATCTCACCTGGCACACTTGGTAGGTCAGCTGGTTTATTCTGAAGGTTGGACCTGCTGCAGCAAAACAGGGCTTCTGCCTCACACTCCCACTCTGCTCAGCAAGCCCCATTCCACAGGAGACAGTTCAGGAGGAAAAAACTGCAAAATTTGAGCCACTTTTTCTAGCCCCAGTTGACAGAAAGTCAGAAAGGCTGAGATTTTAATTTGAGAGGCAGCAAGCAGCAGACTTGTCTACCTCTGTCACTGCCTGGTAATGTGGACATAGTCTAAACTTATCATCTGTCTCCAGACACCAGCACACAACAGCATGGATTTTACCTGAAGTGAGTTCATGTCTATCCCATGCATAGTGAAGATCTGTCATTTATATTCAGCAGCTCTCAGTGGAAATACTGGCCTGCATTTTGGTCAAAATGCCACCTGACAATATCAGAAAGACCAAGTGTTGCCCAAGGACTGAACCAAAGTGTCAGAAGGTAGCTCACAGTAGCACTCCTTAACACTATTCCAGCAGAAGTCATCTGATTGACTTATTGATTCCCTGGAAATACCCTTTAGCAGGATCTACTGTGGAGATAACAAGAAAGAGCTTAGGCCTCTTCTGTAAGCTTTAGTACAGAAAACAAATAATCATGTGAACAACAGAGCTAACAAAGCTCAGTCATCGTTGCCATCTGTCCCATACAGTTGGATTTTGCTGGGTTGACAATATCTCTCCTCTGTAAAGACACTGTTCTGGTCTTTGTCTTCTGCCTGGCTTTAACCTGGGTTGTTATTTTCATGGAACTGTTCTCTAAAGTGGCTTGAAAATTGCCTGTAGTTCAAAAGCTAAAAAACTGGAATAGACACACAGGTATGTACAAACACATAGAAGACAAGGAAGCTTATTTTCCTTTGAAGACCAGGCTGAAGAATAAGCTGTAACATTCATTTCTGAGAGAGACAGGAAGAAAACCTATCAATAGAGAATTGCAGCTTAAATATATCCCCAAGTAATACTGATCTCAGTATTTGATTATATGTTAGGTTGCTAAAACAGCATCTAACTGTTATTTTCAGGTGCTTATTTCACTTGTTTATTTAACTTGGAGAAGTAAATCACCATGCAAGAGTCAATGATGTAGTAAATGTTCAGAATTAATTCCATTCTAAGGCCAGATCTCTCTCACATGGCCAGCCAGTGCAGTACAGCCCACTTGAGCACTGAGACTAGGTTTGCATTAAATGGCCCATAAGCTCACAGCAGCATGGGAAGCCCATCCTGAAGTGCTGGGGAGCAGAGGATGTGTCATCTATCAGTTGCAGTTGGCATCAAGATCCTTCAAGAGAAAGAAACAAATATCTTGACAATCTCACCTGTCAGACACTGAAGGATTGTCAAATCCAAATTTCTCAAATACTTTCATTGTCACATGACAAGGCTGTCACTTGTGGTTGATGGTTCTGACATTTCAGACTTGTTTGGGGTGGCATGATGCCTGTCTGCCTGCAGACAATATCCCAGGGAACAAGGGAAAAGCTGGGAAGAGCATTCCAAGCTAGACAAGCCCACTCTCAAGGAAGATTTTTTTGCTTTGATTTACTTTGTGTTCCTACCTTGGCTGGGTCCGAATATCAGAGCCAGAGGATTGCTAGAGGGACCCCAAAAGGGAGAGCATTCCCTTGAGCATGGGAGCCCCAGCCCTGGCAGCCTGAGAGGGGCAGCCTCTGTTCCTCCTGCTGCAGTGGGATCTGTGAGTGCTGAGTACCTCTCCTCCCTGAGCTCTAGGAGGCCTTTTGCAGGGGAAAGGCTGTCAGGGAAAGGGATGATTGATGAACCTGGGGGAAGGGCCCAGATCTGGGAGTAATGGGGCTCAAAGCATGACTCTCTCCAGTTCTGACACTTTCCAAAAGTGAGGAATCTATAGCCTCTGTGAAATGCTGGGGAGACAGTCAGCATTGTGTACTGGTATAGCTGGTTCTGGACATAAGAGAGGGATTCAGCTTTCTTCCCTGTATCATATCATATCATATCATATCATATCATATCATATCATCATATCATATCATATCATATCATATCATATCATATCATATATCATATCCTATCCTATCATATCCTGTCATATCTCAGTCATATCATATCATATCATATCATCCCCTCTCTAGGACAAAACATGGATGTGCTGGAGCACTGAAGAAAGGAAACAGAGCTGTTGAGGGGTCTGAAGCACGTCTTATGAAGAGTGGCTAAACAAACAAGCGATAAACCTCAAGTCACACCAGGGGAAGTTTAGATTGGGCACTAGGAAAAAATTCTTCACTGCAAACATGATCAGGCATTAGAACTAGCTGCCCAGGGAAGTGATGGGATCAACAGCCCTGGAAGTGTTCAAAAAAGCAGGGAGATGTGGCAACTTGGGTGTTAGTGGTGAACATGGCAGTGCTGGGTGATCAGTTGGACTTGGTGAACTTAGTGGTCTTTTTCAACCTTAACAACCTTTTGATTCTATGATAATCATAGCATATCTTTGTCCCTGGACAAAGATTATATGTCCCAGCACCAGTTTTCTGGCTGAATCCTGGAGAGGGCTCTGGTTGCCAGGGTACAGCTGGCAGAGATGCCCTGTACATACAATCAGCCTCAGCTCCTTTGCTGCTATTTAAAAACAGCACGTTTGTGACTCCATGCATTGGGACACAAACCAGACCACTCATTAATATTCTGCCAACAACACATCTCCCTTCCCCTTACCCAGTAGAAACAACACGAAAGAAACAAAATCCTGTTCTGTCCTCCCTCTGTTACTCATTCTCCCTGTGGCTAGGAATATCTGAACCTGGTAGATCAGCTGTGGCAAAAGCGGTGGTGTCTCACAGGAATTACCTTGTCAGATCCTGTCCCTATCTCTGTGAAGCTCCCAGGACACCCTGCAGCTAATCCCTACAGTGTTTTCTTTTCAAATATTTATTTTAGAGAGGCTTTAGCTCTCACTGCTTCTGCTCCTGTAGCTAAGAGCCCAGATCTCCCCCTTTCCTGTGATGGAGCATCTTTAGATAGTTTCCTTTCTAGAACTGGTTTTTGCAGCATGTCTCACCTGATGCCACTTCACAAGCCAAGCAATGTCCCCAGGCTGCTTCCTGAGCCCCTCTACTGTTTTCACATCATGCTGTAGCAGGAGCTTGGCACTGCCTGCATGATGCAAAGCTGGGCTCTGCTGAGCAGGGCTGGCAGCCTTGCTCTCACCCAGACACAGTGAGACAACGTGGTGTTGTTGGATGCACATCACTGCAGGTGAGCTTTTGGTGGGTGCTGCTGTGAGGAGCAGGGCTAGGATGACATTGAGGGTTGAGATTAAGCATCTGCTGGGGTTGAGTGGAAGTTGGACTTTTCCTCAGCCCGTGGGAATCTATCCCTGCAATAAATGATAAAGTTGCTTCTTGGCTTGGGGTGTAAAGACCACAAAAACATGTCTTTCTGCAAGACAGGAGGAGCAAGGCATGTCTGTGATATTTGCAGATGGTTTTGGGAGAGCCTCGGTCCTGATGCCTTCAGCCAGGTTACTCTTAGAAAAATGAAAGATGAGCTTAGTCTGGCACATATCTAGAGTCCCTCCTCCAGCCCACCCTGCCTCAGAACACTTCTCATACTGGCCCAGGCAAGGGAGAGCATTGAACAAACCAGTATCAGATGGAGATAACATTGGTGCACAGACCTATTCTTACACTCTGTGCATGACTATCAGCCTGCCCTCCCATAAAATAGTTTAGAAATGAGAGAGCTAAAACTCCTGTGAAGAAAGCAGACAACTGGAGACAGCTCACCAAAAGCCTTACAGACACATGTTCCTGTCCCACCCCAGTTTTTTTTACCTCCTTTATTCCTCTACACACAAGCAAGAGTTTGGGTGACAGAAACCAGTGAGAGGTTAATTAGCACACAGATTAATGCTGGATGTCACATGGTCTGTCCTAACAGCTCCATCACTTGTGACAGGGTGTTGCACTTGCCAGCGCAAAACAAAGCTCTCCTCATCTTGCTGGGTTTTTCCTTATTGTATTCTGCAAATAAGGCCAGCCTCGTGTCTGTCTGTCTGTCTGTCTGTAAGTGCTCTCTGATACAAGGTAGGCAGAATATCTTTACTGATGCGTGGCTGAAAGTGCCTTGTTCCACCCTGGCACAGAATATCCCACCTGTTCATGACTCAGCATCTCAAAAGAATGTTATTTCCAGGATGGAAATGAACACAGTCAGCCGCAATATTTTTTTTTAATAATTTCCTTTCAAGCCTCTGATACTATGATAATCCTTGTGTATATTGAAAATACCCTCTTTTGCACTGACCTGCTTTTTTTTCAATTCTGATTTTGGGCTTGGGGTTTTTTATTGCTGGGGTTTTATAGGGCTATTAGTGCTCCTGTAAAAAAGAAAACCACTGACAACCAAACCAACAGCTACACACTGAGTGAGACCTGTTGCAGACGCTTTCAGTGTCAGATATGCTGGAAAATTCAAAGATAATATACTGTTGCAATAAGCTTCAGTAAGAAAGATTCTTAAGCACTCTACTGAGGATTATAGAGTATTTTAGATTGATTTTTAATGTGGGGGATTTTTCCAGATGGTTGAGGAAGGATACTGCTGAGACAGATAACAGCTTTAAATGCACATGCCTGTTTAACTTGACAGTTTGCAAACAGCGGAGTGACAAAGTTCATGAGCTGCACAAGGAGCCATCTCAAGCTCTCCACAATTGTAACTTATGGCCAGCACCCACCCACAGAGCCCCCACCTTGTGAGCCACAAATGTACCTGCATGGGCTGTCCTGCTACCTCACAGGGGAGCTGGGATTTGTCTCACAGCAAACTCGATGTGCCTGAGGAGTAGAGCAAAGGTTTCCTTGAGACATCAGACTCAACGAGAGCATGGGATGCCTGGGCCAGCAGTGCAGCAGGGCTCTGTGTTCCAGGGCATCCTGCTCAGGGCTGTGCAGCACATGATGAGCCCCAAATTAAATGGCCTGTGCTGAGGGCTTAGCTCTGGTACCACAGCACTGAGGTTGTGGGCAGGGTCTCAGTCTTTCTTTGATGGAAGATAAGGGAGAACAACTCCGTGGAGGGATGCAGGGCAATGGAGTGAGGCTGCCTGCATGCAGATCTGAGTGAGCAGCATGGCTTACATGGGAATCTCTCTGCTGGGGAAGAAGAGTGACTTCATGGAATGGTACCCAAATGCATGGAATCTGGCTAAAGGGAAAATAAGAGTAAGAAAGCTTTGAGGCACTCAAGAAAGGTTGAGCTGCAGCACAAGAGTACTGTCTCCCATTGCCTGCTCGTTGCTTTTCCAGGGAAAATAGGCTCTGCCCACTAAGCAAACAGGACCACAACAAATAAATACCTCAGCCAGACAAGTCTATCAGTTTTATCATCTTTCACTGAAGCATTCTGAACTACCTCTGTTTAAAACTAGCAGTTCAGGCTAAAACTGGGCCACGTGATTTACATATTATCTTTTTGCTTTTTCTTTCAGCAATCTATGCTCAAGGTTTTTCATCTTCATCTGTATCAAAGGCTGATCTTTTGTTCTTTATTGCTTTCATTCAGTGTTTGCAACAGCAAATTTATTTGTATAGTGCTAGGTAAGCTTTGGTGCTTCCTAATGTGATTTTTCAAGTGCATAGTGTTGCTGTTATATATTTCCTTTTGGTCAGAAAAGCAGACTAGTCTTTCTTTTGTAATGCAAGCCTAAAAACTGACCAGTTGCCAGTTTCTGGTTTTATATTACTGAGTTCCAGCTGCAGAAGTCAATTTGCTGGCATGCAGTCTAAGTTCAGCCACAGATGAAAGGATACTGCAGACAGCAGAGGCAGAGGTTTGATGCAGAGTGGTAACATGCATTTCCTATTTGCAAAAGGATCAATCTGCCCATGAAGGTCAGTCTGAGGAGAATTCCAGCTGTTACAGTGAGGAAATTATGAGGAGGGATAGAGGGATTCCACTTAAACGAGTGAGAATGAACAGAAGGAGGATCAGGAAGAATTAGGAAAGGGAATCTACAAAGGAAGAGCCATTTGAAGAAAAGATGAATCAAATTAGAGGGATAGCAGCATAAAAAGGAAGATGAGATGGGGAGCCAGGTGTTGGGATTTGGTGTCTGAAATGCATGGAGTGGATACCATGATGGGGGTGGGACAAGACATATGCAAAGCATTGAGTGAGCAGGCAGGAAAGGGAGTCACAGTACTTGTATCTACTTGTGCCCCTGGGGTCCTAAAAAGCTTATTTTGATTCTCAGTAGAGACAAAGATCTCCAGTGGTGTTTTTAACTAGTCTTCAGGGCAATTAAAACAGTGGTCGAAACTCAAAAGTGCTGCATTGTGAATGAGACATAAGACAGCAGAGATCGTATCTTTAAGAGGCTACTATCAGCTGCAATCCCCACTGTGACAAATAGAAAAGTGTATCATTGTCTCAGCCCAGCTGCTGAGCACAAGTGCCTGATGTTCCATAAAGAGGAATTCAGACTGTGCTGGTTTTGTCACCAACCTCATCCATTGTTTTTCATCTTATTAAATGGTATGTTCAGAGTTAACAGTTTGGAGTCCTTTATGTCCTTACAACTCTGCACATCTAGTTAGTGAGTAAAAGAACATAAACCTCACTGCAAGTTGCCATTCTAGGCATTGTGTCCTCATCCTACTCACACCAGCTTAGTTCAGCTTTAACTTCACTGCCCCTTAGACTCCAGGCAGCTGGGTAATAATCTTGACACCTCAGCTATTGCTTTTCCAGGCTAACATGTACACTGGATGTAAAATAGGTATTCATACACAGGCAACATGTACAAAACATTTATTTAAAAGCACAAATCTTCTCTTGCCTGGCAAATAAGGTTCTAGTTAAGCCTGAGAACAGGGGGAAAACCTCTGCAACATATGTATGGCTTCTAAAATGATTTAGCAATATTAAAGTGCAGTTCTTCCCATAAGAGAGATAATAATAAGATTAAAAATCTAAGGGCATGAAAATCAAGCAAGATTAACAGCCACTAAGACAGATGTTTAGCTATCTCCTGCTGCTCTGTCCCACAGTAAAATCTTTCATTTTGGGCTTTACTTCTCATGTGTTTTGTATGTTTATATCCCTTTCCTTATCTGCCAGGGAGAAAGTTGTCAAGGTGTTCTCAGTTTTGACCTCAATACAAAGTGTATTGCACAGATAATTGTCCTGGATTGCTATTTTCATCACAGCCTTTATGCCTTACACCCCTCTGCACCACATCAATGTAACTTCATTGGTCTTTCCTGACCCGCTGTTTTACTACCCAGGTTTGCTCTGTGTATCTTCTTGCATAGTTGATTTCAAAACCTGTCCTTACCCCACAAATTATGTCTATCTTGATCACTTAATTAAGATTTTTTTTTCCCATTTCATTGTCAGTGATTTTTCCATAGAGACTTCACCTTAAAATTTGCTTTCCCAACGCCTCCAAAATTATTTGCTTGTCTGTCTTCATGCTCCTCTTTTTGACACACACTTGCTTTGGTTTCTCAAACCTTTTACCACATAAATCACTACTGTACTGTAGTCACTGTTTTATTCATTTTTTCTCTGGCACAGAGTATCTGGATGAGGTTCTTACACACCATTTATTTCAGAGTATCCATTGCCTTGCTGTTCTCTCTGTCATCTGATCAGCTCTCAAATCAAGCTTTGGTAGCCTCTGGAGAATGGATTCTATGTTTTCTTTCTAACAGTGACGATGTGAAAGGTGCAAACATTGTAGTCAGTTGAAAAGAATGAATGTATGAACTGTCAGGGTCTAAAGCAACTTTCCTAAAGCCACTCTTTTTGACCACATGCAGAGCAGTGATTGCTAATAATTACTATGCATAAAGATACATGAAACAATACACATTTGTATGAAAAACATTCTATATTTTCTTTCTTGTTACTTTCCCATCAAGACAGAAATTACTCCGCCAGCATTCAAATAATCTGATATCTACAGTAAATAGGGACAGAAGTAACCTACAAAAACTCTCATTCTAATTTTCCACTTGGTGAACAAGACTAGGTATTTTTCTGTTTTGGTATGTTCTGAATGTTATTCTTTGTTGAAAAGACCACGGTAATCAAAAATCTACAACCTTTAGAAAATAGAAACTAATTTCTTCATATGTAAGTGAATAGCATTTGTCCCACTGGATGGTAAAATCGTGAGTTCAGGAAGCATAAAACAAAATCATTTCCAGCTTTTGAGACAAAAAGGTAAATTTAGCTTATCTGAGCTGTAAGACTTGTACTGTTTTGTATTTTGGCTGATTATCAGGATAATGTTGAATTTGATTAAATTTTACTGAAGAAGAAACAGCCTTTTTCTTATCTGACCTGTCCACTTACTTCCTTTTTACATCAATTTTAGTGGTTTTAAGTGTTCCTAATTTAAATATCAATACATTTTCTTTTTCTTTCCTTCTTTTGTCCTCATCAAGAAGGTATCTGAATACTAAACCAAACAACCTTTTCTGCTAACAAATCTGAAATGCCAGCATTGTGCATTTTATTAATATATAGGGAGACTGGGAGGGCAGGAGCTTCCAAAGAGATCAGAAAAGGACAGAGTGGAACTTAGAGACCAGGAGAAATAGTAATGCCAAGTCTGTATTACATACAGTGTCTGAAATATCAAAAGACAGCTAAACACTGTGCTATGGAAAGTGAACATGCCATGATCATTGAAGGCATGATTTACAAGGCACCTCAAAATGGTAATTTGTGTGAAAGGAAGGCTGGACAAAGTCACTTTTTCTTAAAAAAAGCAATAGAAACATACCTAAAGAGAAACCTGAGTGGATGAAAAACAAAACAAATCTCATGGAGCAGGAGAAGGGAAACTTGTCCCCACATCACCTGGCTGGTGAGTTCTGTTTAGTTCCACTTACACCCATATTGATTGGGAGAACACTGGAGAGCCAGGACGGTGGCATGGAGAGATCATAGTAAAGAAAAAAGCTCTTCTGATTTCTGCTGCATAGAACACCAATAGTCAAGCCAGAACATGATAGAGAAGTAAATCCTCAATTCAGCTGTAGTATTAGGGCAATTAAAGAGAATATTTTTTTAAGTATCTTATTAAATTCTCAAAGTGTAGCAGATGCTTCAGGAAAATTTGACTAGGAAAAAAGCACAAACTTTTCATTGAAATGATAGATGCAAATAGAACTATATTTCTGAGAAACCATGCAGGGTTTGGGAATCAAAATAAGTTTGTTAATCTCAAAGCATTCTGCAAAGCTGCAAGGGTCCATTTGGAAGCAGATACCATCAGGTGCAGGAAAAAATGAAGTTCCTCTGCTCTGTATTACCTTATGTCCTTCTGGCAAGTGGCAGCAGGTTTAAGAAAACCTATATTGTCACAAAGAAAATATAAAAATGCTGTGGTTTGTTGTGAACCAAAAGAGAAGAAACTTGACCCTTATTGCTCATGAGATCTAACAACAGTTTAGTAAAACATGGAGTTACCTGTTAGAATTCAAAACTTTAGATGGAGTCTGTGATCCATGTGAGGTGACCAGTGAGCTCAACCACTCTGAGCTTTTGTCAAATTATCAGCACATGCCAGGTTCCCACTTTGGTACTAAACTAGTGCTAATTACTAAACACAAGGTAATAGCTAATAGACCTACATTTACAGCTCTTGAGGTTTGGCACCACAAATACTCAAGTCCATCACTCTTGTATTTGGTTGGTGATTTTTGTTAATCACTAAGGCTTGTTAACCAACATTTTTGTTGTGTTTTTCACAGAGAAATCAAGGCTAAAAGCAACTTAATCTTTAAGACACAAAACAAAATAAAATTACTGCAACAATAGCCCATAACTGGCTCTCAGACATCATCTGAGAACTCATATATTATGTTCCTCAATACTGATAAACAGACAATTTTTATGTTAATTTTGCAACAGTTCATAATGGACAGTGGAAAGTAAAGACTGGTGAACCAATAAAATATTTAATATAATCAGAAGGGGACCTAGGAATAAAATCAAGGGCATAATTTTGCTTCTATATATATCCAAGTCCTGTACTGAGTTCTGTGGGTTATTCTGGCTTTCATATCTCAAGAGAAATGGAGTTTGAGAAAGTGCCAACAAAGGCAACTACAAAAAGTCAAGGCTGTGAGGCAGCTGCTTTAAGAGATTTACAGGGCTGGGGATCTTTGAGGGAGACATGGACAAGAGAATGTGACTCAGGTTTTAAAGATCTTTAAGGTGGAAGGCAAATGGAATTCCCACCTATTTATATTTTTAACAACCTTAATAAAAGAGTTCCTGATGCTGGGCATTAGCATTATCAAGGTAATGGACCACCAAAAGTGTTGAAGCTTGTGTACTCTCCTTAAATGGAATGGACTTTTTCAAACATTCCAGCAGGAATATTGGATTGGTGGGGTTTGATCTGATTGGGCTGAGTAGGATTTGATCTGACCTGCCAGGATGACTCGTGTTAAGGAGATCTCTGACCCCAGGGCTGCAGTAGTGTAGCCTCCCTCCCCAGGCTTTCTCCAGTAAGCACTAAACTATATCAAGGAAAAGGAAACAAACTCTGCCTGCAGCTCTCTTATAAATCTTCCCCCAATTGCCAGCCACATGGTCACATAATTTCTGATCTGCATAATGTGCAGATTGATTGATTGTAATTGTCTTTTTTTTTTTATGGGTAGAGGATATGATACTATGCTAACCTAACAGACCATATCTTCTATGAAGATGTACCCCTTCTGTGTACAGTATTAGAGTTCCAGGTGAAGGTTTTGCAAGTGGTGCTTGCTGTTTAGTGAGACAAAACCTTTCTATTTTTTTTTGTGTACACAGATACAGACCTTAACCACAAGCCTGGACAAAATATTTCTTCTACTGAACAAATAATTCTGTTAAAATCTTAGAGAGAAGCTACCCTTATCTTTATTTTCACATTTGAAGAACCATTAACTTCTGATGTGACTGCCGGGGCTTGTTTTTAATGAGGAATTGTTTACACTAACAACTGCATTCAGACGGTTGAGATAAAATATTTCAACTGAACAAGAGAAAATCCTTACTGTCCTTCTTACCCATTAAATAGCATTGGTGCTTGCCTGAGGTAACTTACTGCTGCAAACTGATCTATTCAGTCATATGTGTCACAGCTTTCCCTATGTAAAATGGGGACAGTAACAGTAAGATTGGCTATAAAAGTAATGTTTTCTTCCATGACAGAGAAGTTGAGATGAGCAATGACTGAGCACTTAAATCTCCCAGATGCTTTTCTGAAGTGTTCAGCAGAGTGGACTCAGGCTCCTCTTGCACCACTCTTCAGAAAGCCATGAATATGGTTCAGATACTCCAGTGGATTTTTTTAACATATTCATAAGGCAAAATCAGCTCTGGTTTTCATTCTTATTTTCAGCCAGGAGTTTAGCACAGAGGATAGACAAGTGGAAGTAAAATCTCCAGAATTTACATTGCCATGTTTTCTTTCAGACAAAAGGACCAAAACAAATTGAAGTGGCTTCATTGACTTTAAAAAAAAAGAGTCAGCAGGGTAATTAATATTCTTGGATTATCTTCATGAAGGAAAGGACTTTTCATGGCAAGCTAGGTGAATTAAGCCCTGGAGAAAGGCAGGCATCATGTTTCCTGCTGTTTCCTTGCCTTGTTATCTCCTGGTTGGTAAAGCAAGTGCCCTGTCTCCCTGTAGGACCCGACAGCCTAATGGGTCATTGCAGAGCAGGAGAGAACAAAAGAGCACCATGTTTGTGGAAATGCTTCTTGCAGACCAGGCACCTTTGTGCTGGCTTGGAAGACAGCAGGTCAGAGGAGACTGGAACACCACCACTGCCAGCAAGGCTGCACCTGCAAGTGGTGGGAATGATGAGCCAGTATCTCCTCCTCTGGGTAACAATCTGATGGAGAATTTCCATCTGAGAAGGGAATTTAGGAATATTTGTGATTTGGGCAAACCAGGTTAATGAAATATCTGCTGCTATGAAATGCCATATTGAAATATTTCCAGATGGCATGACAAGTTTTTTTCAGGCTGCTCACCTGTCTCTACCAGGTTCTTGGAATAAGAATTCCAGTGGAAGGAAAACGCTTTAGAGACTGTTTTGTGCACCCAATTTGCAGAGCTCCGATACAGTATATATATCCAAAACGAAGGTAAAAATGACCTGGCGACAACTTGGGCTCACAACTGGCCACATGCTACAGGGTGGCAGGTTTGCAAGCCATGGTTGTGAGAAACTACAAAAAAAATCTCACAGGAAATCAGGATTTCAGGACAGTTATAAAATCTGTATTAATCCAATTCATAGAAAGAGCTAAGTTTCAAAATGTTTAGGCTGCTGTTAATGAAATGTGACAAGTTGGGCTGTGAACCAGTCAATTTGAAAAGAATATAGTTAAGATGGGAAAGTTTTCAATAGAGCTGAGACCTTCAAATGTTAGGGATTGTTCAGCATGTACACTCCTTATTCTAGTTTATCTTCATTTAACCCCTGTTTCTACCACATCTGTTATTTTCTACCACTGGATCATAAAAATTCTTATTTGGATTCAATGCAAGTGACTCACAGTAAACAATCCATTCAGCAGGAATAGAGAAATTTTGGTGTGTATCCACAAATAATTTGATTTTTACTCATTTGGTTGCTATGCCAAATAATTTAATGAATGTTTTCTGAAACAAAATGTCAGCCTGTGGCATGACTGCAAACTATTCAATAGATGTATTCTTACCTGTGTTCATTATTCTTGCAAATCTGTATTAAAACATTGACTGACCTCAATGACTGATTCAAGCACTCCATTAATTACCTATGTTCCTAATTAAGCCTTTTCTACAGCTTACTATCCTAGGTAAGTTGGGATATACATATTCTTCATGTATATTTTGTATGTTTAAAGTAATATAACATCACAGAAAAACAATATTTCAAAAAACCAAACCAAAACACAAAAGCACAGGCCAGAGATATTCTGAGCCCAGTGAAAACCTGACAGGCGTTGGGAAATGCTTTCTGTCCAGTCATGGCAACCACACAGAAGAGATTCACATCTGTGAATCTCAGTCTTTTAGATTGGAGGTCAAACTAGTCTAGGATATTAAAAATACCCTTCTAAATTCTGAATCTTTTTTGCAACTTGCTGCCTCAATCTATGGCAAAAGGGTCATGCTTTTGGGAGAGTCAGAACACTGCCCCTTGTGTAGAAAGCAGGCACATTTCATAGGAACTAGCTCCCCTGTCTAATCTTCATGAGGCAGGCTGACAGTGAAAGAGATGAGTAATTTTCTTCAGCCAATTTAATACTTCTAAAAGGAGACAAAGATTTATCAGGTGCAACAAGTGATTAGAAGAGCAATTAATAATTTTTTTACTTTCTAATTTAATATTTTCAGTATTTTTTAATCTTCTAGATCTGTTCCTTAAGCTTTATGGTAATCTGCAGCTGCGATTAAACCAAGAAATGACTCTGCAAACACAAAATTAAATTCTCCACTCCTACATGTCTTCAAATGACATCAGTCCCTTGGGGTTTTTTTCCCCCAGAGGATTCCTTCATGTGCATCATCACAGCATCATGGTCACTATGGGCAACATGTCTAGGCTAAGCCAGCTCTCTGGATTCCCTGGGCTTCCAAGGAAAACTGGTTCTTTCAGAGGGCAATTCAATCTTCACTTTTGGCTGGATAAGAGGAATCACAACCAAAGAGTCTAGAAAGAGACACACCTGGCTCACAGTCCCACCAAATTAGCCAGGCAAAGATAGGATATGCAGGGAAAAAAACTGGCCACACAGCCTACAGCTATTGTAAAGTATTTGGCTAGAGGTGAATTATTTGTGAAGATAATATGGGCTGCAAAAAATCACACCAATCCCTGGTCTTGGCATAGAGGGAGGCAAGAACCATGTTTGGTTTTACTTGCAGCATCTTTTCTCTCTTCAGTGCTTTTCTTCTCTCCATGATATTTTATGAAAAACCTGCAAATCCTGAAGTCTCACCAGTGTTAGAATGCAGGGCAGGGGCAAAGAAAATACCTAGTAAAATTTGTCAGATGTTGAATCCAAAGACCAGAATGGTAGTACAAAGTTCAAATATAGATTTTCAACCAAAGTGAAATTTTGTTGAAATCTGACAGCAAATTTCAGGTTTGCTTGTGGGAAGAGGTTAAAAGGGCAGAAAACAATGTAATACCACAAGCTCTATTCTCCTAGGAAATCAAGCAAGGAGTGTGATTCAAATTCTCCACTAACCAGTTTGTATGGGGGAAAAAATCTGTATCTCTTGTCTCAAGCATTCTTTTGTAAAACACACCAACCAAGACCACTGCTGCATCAGAAGATGGAGAAGACAATGTTCAGAAAACTAGGAAATTTGTAGGAATAGGAATTTGTAGGAAATGTGCATATGATACTGCTGGAGGAAAAAGAATGGAAAAAGAGATTTTTTTTTTTCCAAAAACACAGCATGAATTTTCAACATGGTATGATGTAATTACCTGCCTGCAATTAAATGGCACTGCACAAATACTATTGCATATTGCATTTAAATAGCATTTCTTCTAAGACCAGGTGGTTAAGTGGCTTGCTTCACAAGTGCTACATTTTAGCAACCTGGAAAGGTTGTTACTTTCAATCTTCATTTTCATTTACTTAAACAATAATGATGAAAGAACAGGATGCTTCAGGCAGACTCAGGTTAATAGGTATAAATTGTGCTCAGGAGTATTGACTCTTTCAAGTCAGTTATTGATTCTCATAAAACAGCCTGCATCTAATTATTTTCTATCTTACTGTAGAAAGTGTATGTGAATTAACCACATGAATATAAGGTCAAATCCTGAAATCTGTGTTCAGTTTTCAGTTCAATATTTATTGAAATAACATTTCCACTGAAGTGCAGCTAGAGATCAAAGGAAATCTCACTTTGTTCATTGATGCTTTTAGGCTCACACACACACTAGAGGTTATCGAGTGGTATGGTTGTCAGGGCACTCTGCATGTTGTGGAAGGTCCAGCAGAGCTGAGGCCTGAATTTCATTTAAATCACCCAACTCCCAGGTAAGTGTGCTGATCCCTGGGCTATGGGTCAGTTCATTATGTGTTTATGTTAATCATATTTTTACGTGGAATATCATCTTGGACATGAGGAACGTCCTAAAAGCAAGTTCCCACAACTAGTGCATTCTTTCTGAAAGTTTAATGACTGAGAAATTTATGTTTTGCAATGCATTGCAGAAATATATAACCCAATTCCTGACCCACTCCACTATTTGTGTTACAGACATTGTAACATTGGAATGTTCCTGTGCAAAAAGATGAGACTCATTTGCTCAGACTGGCATATCCATGGAAAAGGCATTAAATTATTCACCCTCCAGTTCCCTTATCAAAGAGAAAAGCAAGCTCTCATGAGAATAATCCCTTGCTGTAATGCACAGCTGAAATAGAGCAGACAATTCAAATCCCAAATGTGCAACTTTCCCTCTATTACTTCAAGGGACCTTAGTGATGAGCAACTGAGGTGTAAATTTCTTCAGCAAGGCGAGGCAAATCCCAGTCCAAGGGCCCCTTCCCTGAAGGGGTCAGGTCATGGAGCAGGGAAGTCATTCATGCCTGTTGTCACTCTCCAGATCCATCTCCAAGGCAGTGGCAGAAGCCAGGCTGCTCCAGAGTTTCCCAAACTGCTGGGATCATGTAGCATTCCATGTAGCAAGATGCTTTGCCTGGATAAAGTTTATTTGCTTGGCCACTTTCCATACAGTCAGATTGTTCCACATGCTTGAACTACATGGACTTTCTCCTGTGGATGTGAAACACCTCTCCACAGTTACATCCAAGGGACTGAAAGGAAGAAGTAGCTCATGGCCAGAGTGTAGGAGATACATCACTCTCTACCTAATGGGTGTTTTTGCTAACTTTAATATATAATTGCTTTAATGTAATTGCTTTAATATAGTATACTTTATGTCATATCAACTAGTGGGTTTAGCTTTTATACTGTGCAGTAAACAATTTTAATTAAGATCTTCTGTCTTTTCCTTTTTCTTAATAAATAATCTTTTAGAAATATATCTGATTTGCCATCACTAAACTTGCAGGACAAAGTTACAAAACCTAAACTGTTAATAAAATCTGAGGCTAAGGAAGGATTTACCTTAATTTAAAGCCCTTTCTAGGAAGGAGTTTCAATACACAAAGGAGTCCTTTCTTCACCTCAGACTCAAAGAGAGAGCTCTTTAGCAAACTTTGTCTGAAGCACCCACAACATTCCACCAGACTGCAGTTCCATCCAGCACTTTGCAGCAATGTTGATGGGTATTTAGTTTTCGTGAAAAACAACAACAAAATCCATGCACTTCATCTTTAATAAACTTACTTCAGTGTCATTTGCCTCATGTATGAATTGGTCTGGTTACTTGAAGTATCTTACCACTGACAGAGACTTCAGTCTTGGTTTTGGACCCAGAAACCCTCTTGGGGAGTATTTAGCAACTGATGCACCAGAAAGTGCAATAGTTTCTTACAAGATACTGATTTAATTAGAATGAAGTGACTTTCAGCACAGTGAACATTTACTTCTTGATTATCAAAAATAACACCCACACAATAATACAGCTGTTGTTTTCAACCTCTTCCACTCAGACAGGCTTCTAAACTGTGTCCATGTGTTTATATAATGAAGCACTGCATTGGCAGCTGTGTTTCTTCTGTGATTAGTTTGTTCTGTTCAAGCACCATGGGTTTGCTTTACTTAATCAGGGCCAGCCTCTGTCTCTTTCAGCCTGTGCTCAAGGACCCCTAGCACACAACATGTGTCTGTCTCGAACTTCTGCTGCCTTTCAGCTCATCACATCTGTCTTTCCAAGGCGTTTCAACTGTAGGAAGGGTAGAAATCCATATTGAAACTTGACCCTCACCTTCCTCAGTGGATTCAAGCAGAATCAAAAAGAAAGTGCCAAACAAAACCATCATGCCTGGCTGTTACCTGTGAACAAAGCCTCCAGGCAAACCCCTGCTCCGGAGGGATGGCTGGTGCTGAGCTGCTGTCCTGTCCTTTGTCCTTTGCAGACAGCTCAGCCCACATGTGGTGCCCACACCTCTCTCGTCCCCACTTCTGAACTGGCACAGTGGATTTCCCTGCCCTCTAGTCTCCAACACTCTCTGCAAAGGGGCAGTGGTTTCCTAAAAATCTTCTTACATGAGGAGCTAGGAAGAAACTGGAGGGAGGGAGCACTTTGGGATTCAGTCTTCTGTGAGTAATGTCACAGCACCTGAACACACGCCCTTACTGAGGAACCACCCAAATCACACAAATCTGCTTCTGAGCTCCAGCATTAGGGACAGAGCAGAGCAACTGTCACTGTACCAGAGCTGGCAATTCATGGATGCAAAGTGAATGTCAGAATGGATTTAAAGCCCCCTCTGAACTTCATTGCACTTGAATATCTACTTAAAAGGTTCCCATTTTTATTCTTTTCTGCAACATTAACTTTGTCTTTTGGCCCCACTGGAAATCATCTGGCATCTTTTTGAATGAAGTGATTCTGAGCATCCAATTCATTACTGCACTATAGGGAAAAATTATCACAGAAACACTCTGCCAAACATCCTGATAGCCATCTGATGCAGATTTGTAAGCGTCAGTGAAGCAACCATTTCTTGATATTTGTCAGACTGCATGTATTAATAAAATTATTTATTTTGATAAATGCTGGCAGTGTATGTAACCTCTTCAGAGCACAAACCAGAAATTTGTTGACAAAGTTGTACAAATCAATACGCCATGTACTCTTTTTCATGTTGTTGTTTGGTTTTGGGGGTTTTTTTCCAGCATTTTGCAGGGTTTTTTTTAATCTGTTACTCCATTGTCCTGTCAGTACAGCAAATTAATATCAAAAGTTTTAGCAAACCATGTAAGAAAATGGGAAGATATACTGTGCTTTCCTACCCAAGCCTCCTTTCAATAACCTATGACTTAGGGATGTCCTGAGCTCATGGCTATTTGTGTCTTTAATCGGAACTGGTGGCTTTTCACACCTTGTATAAACTGCTTTTAGCCCTTTTATACCTTCTGCCTCCACCTATCAGAATGGTAACAGTTATGAGCTCCAAATTAGCATTTTGAGCTCATAACTTTGCAAATATAATGAAAGATGTTTTTCCTTATGTGTCTTACTTTGCAACCTATCAACACTGACTTTCATTTGCTGTTTTATTACCTAATTTCTCAATGATTATTGAATCACAGAATGTTATGGGCTGGAAGGAACTTGAAAAATCATCTAGTTCCAACCTCCCTACCATGGATGGGGCCACCTCCCACTAGACCAAGGTTTCTCGAGGACTTATCCAATGTGGCCTGGAACACTGCCAGGCTTGGGGCATCCACAGCCTCCCCAGGCAACCTGCTCTAGTTTCTCACCACCCTCACAGTAGAGAGTGAAATTAATTTCTTCTAATATCTAACCTAAATTTCCTCACTTTCAGTTTTCCCCACTTTCATTATTCCTTGTCCTATGACCAGTTTCTGAAGAAAAATCCCTCTCTGACTTCCCTGTAGGCCCTCTTCAAATACTGAAAGATTGTTATGAGACCTCCACACAACCCCTTGTCTCCAGGCTGAAAAAAACACAACATTTTCAGCCCATCTTCACAGGAAAGTTTATCCACTCCTCTTTGTGGCACTCCTCTGGACTTGGTCCCACAGTTCCACATCCTTCTTATGTTGTGGAGACCTGAACTGTACAAGGTGCTTCAGGTGGGGTCTCACGAGAGCAGAGGGGGACAATCACCTCCTCCATGACCTGTAGCAGCAGGAGGGAATAACCTCCTTCCAGCCCAGCGTGCTGGCTACACTCCTTTTGATATAACCCAGGACAGGTTTAACTTTCTGTGCTGCAGGTGCACACTGCCAGCCCACATTGAGCTTTTTGTCAGCCATGACCCCCCAGTCCTTCTCCATAGGGCTGTTCTCAGTCACTTCTCTACCCAACCTGTACGTGTATCTGGCAGTGCTGCAAAACAGGACCTTGGACTTCAGTGTGTTGAACTTAATGAAGTTTGCATTGCCCCTCAAGTGTGTCAAGCTCCCTCTGGATCCCTTCTCTCCATCCTGGCAACTGCACCACAGCTCTTTCACGCTGAGTTTCCTCAGCAAGTCCTTATCCATCCATGGAGATTCCCTGGCACGTTTGCCCAATTTCCTCCTTGTCAGATGCATCACTTCTGAGTTTGAAGGAGGCGATCCTTGGACATCAGCAAGCATTCTTGGGCCCTTCTTTCCTCCAGGGCTCAATCCCATGGGATTCTACTGAACAGGTTCCTGAAGAGGCCAGAGTCTGCTGTCCTGAAGTCCAGGGCCATGATCTTGCTGTGTGCCCCTCTCACTGCCCTGAGCTTCTCAAACTCCACCATCTCGTGGCCACCGCAGCCAGGGCTGCCTTGGAGCACAACATTCCCCACCAATACCTCACTGTTGGTGAACCTCTCCTTGTTCACTCCTCAAGCACTTCATAAGGAAGTTGCCATTGACACATTTTTAACCTTTTATTCCTGTCCTTTTACAATCTTTTAATCTGGCAAGAAACTTTTCGCTTACACCAGTTTTCAGAATTTTTGGTGAGGGAGATTTCACAGCACCGTTTCTGATTTCAGAGAATATTCTGAGTTGGAAGGGACCCACAAGGATCATCAAGTCTAGCTCTTAAGTGAATGGTCTGTATGGAGATTGAGCCTACAGCCATGGTGCTATTGGCACCATGCTCTGATCAGCTGAACTAATCTCTTATATTAAAATCTCTTCAGAACCTGACATCTTTTTTACTGATTCCTTGCACACTATTCTTGTAAGGAAAGTAATTTTTCACTGTGGAAAATTTTGAAACTTGGAAGATTCTTACACTCCCACTTTCATCATTTTTATCCAAGAGTCTACTAATTTTGTTGGCATTAATCTGTGTCAGAGGAGGTTTAGGTCCACAATATCCTTGGGGTGGCTGACAGCATGGAAGCACCACAAGCCCTGAAGATTCTGCTCTGTGTAAAGTGCAGGTGCCAGACTGGTGCTAAAATTAGCATGGGTGCACCTGGGGAAATGCACAGGCTACCAAATCCTATAAAAGGACAGTGAGATGCTACCCCAGATTTAAAAGCTGCTGTGACCATGGTGGATCCCAGGATGTTGACTATCTACCCCTCCCTCTTCTTTTTCTTTCTCTTTCTTTTCATACCACCTTCTCCTCAAAATATATTATAAACCTGACAAAAAATCCAGTCAATGCTTTGCTAAGTGCCTTGTTCTGTCAGGATGCTTTAAAGTTTGCTAAGTGAAAGTTTGCCAAGTGCCTTATTCTATCTGGACGTTTTAAAGTTTGTGAGTAAAAGTTGTTTGTCATTGAACCTCCTGAGATTTTTGTTGTTTTTCCCATGTACCACCCAGAGTAAATCAAATTACCTTCCCCTTAACCCACCTAAAGGACCAGGCTTTACAGAATTGTTTGAACGCTTTCAGGCACGTGGTGTGATCCTTGATGCTGTCCTGCACAGGGTCAGGAGTTTAACTCAATGAGCCTTGTGGGTCCCTTTCATCCCACAGTATTCTGTAATTCTATGATTAAAGCATTCTTAGCAGAGAAAACATCAAAGTTGCAATCCGCAATAATTTGTTTTTCTTGGTGTTTTTTAGAATTTGTTATCATGTTTCGAACATTCTGTTCTCATTGAAACAAGACTCTTAAGAGAGATACACACCTAGAAGAATTATTTTGGGATTTTTCAGATCTGAATTCACCGAGAAAAAAGAGAAGAATGATGTCTAGTTCTGTTTACCCATTATTCCCGCTACAATTTTTTTGTAAGACTTCTTGAACTATTCCACCTTGAGACATCTCTTCTGATCATAGACATTTATTTTCTATTCATTTTACAAGGAATTAAAAAGTTTAACATCTGTTATTCTAATTTCAGTATGACAATACATTGTACATTGTATTGTTTGCCAATTAAATATTTGAATCTCTTTGATCACAACAATCATTCCCTAGGAAGATTTAAAAAAAAAAGATAGCAGAGCAATTGAAGGGCAATAACTGCCTCATTTTTATCAAATTTATTTTTCATCCCAGAAGCTTAAGTGAGTTGAGCAGGGTGACAGCTCTGCAGATTTAACTAGCTTGTAATAGTTTGAGATCTGTCTAATTGAGCGAGCTTAGAGTGTATGACAGCACTGCTCATTTTTCTCAGTGAAAGTTCTGTAACTGGGGTTCATATTGCTTTTGAGCATCAGATTGATGTGAAAACAAAAGTCATGTGGGAGAATGATATGGGTTATTGACTGCACTGCAGGGAATGCAAAGGCAGAAAAGAGAGCATTAGTGTTTACACACAGCTGAGCTAAACAAGGATGCCAAATGCTCCCCATGAAGAAGTATTTGAGCCGTGACTACTAACTAGCAATTTTCATTTTAGACAGCATATTCTTTTTCAGTCTAACACAGATCACTGCTATGGGCAAGACTTTTTTCTCTTTGCTTGTTTTACAAGTTGTTTAAATACTAGAAAACAGATGACCTGGAGAAAAGCATTTAGATAAAAAAAAGTATCTGGTAAAAAGATGTGTGAAACAGGAGGGTTTGAGATTGAAAACAGATTTTCCTCTATGTGGGATTTTTTTTTCCTCCCGCAAAATCCCTCTTACAGGTCACTTGGTTTCTCAGATCATTGTCAAAGGTACGATAACTTGCAGATGCAAGTATCAGTCTTACATGGAGATGTCTGGGACACTGGATCAAGGAGAAAGACTGGAGCTTAGAAGTACATGTTGGGAGCAGATAAGTTTACCTGTTTCGTTTCCTTTTATGTTTTTTTCACATCTGTGAGGAAAAGATGTACTGCTTTTGCCTAAACTTAGAAAAGGAAGAAAGCTTGAATGTTGCACAGTGAATTCCTGGGAGGAAGACAGTTCCATGTGTAAACAAGGGTAATAGCACCAGAGGAACATGTTTGGAGTTAAGTTTTGTCCCCACCACTTCGTTTGGGGGAAAACAATTGTATTTATATGAAAATATGGCACAAGCCACAGGGCCTGAGACAAGTGGCAAATGGGAAGACTGGAATAATATCTGCTTTTGAAAGCTATCTGCCACCTCAAACACAAAGTGGAGAAAGAGCAAAGAGAGATCACACCTGCTGTAGGAAATGAGCATGGTCTTAAAAACCTTGTGTAGACCATGACTGTAACAGATAATCTCTTCTTTCCTGTGACATTTACATGATCTGTTGAGAAGTGTTCACCAGAACTCTGCTGTGAGAGCTGGAAACCTTGGGAGGGTGCTTCGTGCTTTTTCTCACGAACAAGGGATTTTTTTTTGTATATTTTATATTTTGAATATTTTGAATCATTTTGGGGAGTTCTGTTTTGATTTTCTCACAATGGTTGTAAAATTTAACCTCATCTCTCCATGGTTTTTTACTGACACCTTTTTAGTAACTTTAAACATATAGTCATATTATTGTGGGAAATACATAAAACCAAACCAAATTCTGTCTTTGGCAGGTTTCTGTCACTATATTCCTAGTCCATGTTCCCAGTGTGACTGAGGAAATTACCAAGGACAAGTGGAGAAAGGAAAACAATCTTTACATTTATTTTAACTTAATTTTTAAATATTATTTTAGTGACATTTGTCTTAATTTTGCCCTAAACTTAGTATCTCCCAATGGAGCAGTGTTTTTATACATGTCCAGGAGCACTGAATCAAATTACTTATTTTTGACAGCTGTCTTACACATATCAGAGGCAGAGGAGTGCCTCACCTCGCTGAACTTGTTCTGGGGAGCCTCAACCTTATTTTCTGCCTCTGTTACCTCCACATCACCAGCAGATTTGAAGAGACTCAACCACAAATGTCAGAATCATGTTGAATGTTTGCCACTGGACAACATCTAATCCATTATAACTAAATAAGTCTATAACTATGAGTGGTATAATGTATATTTTAGTATTTTATATATTCAACATATTATATGACTATTAAAATTACAACACTGAATCTCAGGGTTGATGGCAGGAATAAAAAAATTTCCTAGGCTGGTCTGGTCATGAGGACAGATTTTTCTCTCAGCCCCAGAACAGTGACTAGTCTGATGCTCTCTGCAGATTGGGTCAGGTTTTAATCTTGAGATTAACCAGCAGCAATAAACAACACCTGCTTCCTAGGCAGGGATTAAGCATTGATACCAGCTCTCCTTGACTGTAAAGAACACAAGAGGTTTGCTATAGGTTTTATCCAACTAATGGGAACATGTGCCTTAAGACATGACTTTTGTTTTTCTAAATTTCTCTTGTTTCAATATATAAGAACCCTGACAACAGAGTACTGGTACAGTAAGTATAATTGAAAAAAAAAAACAAGACAGAGAAAACCTATATAATAGAAAATGCTTTATGCAATAGATGTCATAAAATTTGTTAAGTCTGTGGATTGACAACATCAGACACTTGGCTCTATTTTGACCAAAGGGAGATGGGGCAATGAAAGGGATGTGCATGCAAGTAAATATTTGGGGTTTTTTTTCTGAGGTTTCTGGAGAGACACTGACAAAAACAAAGGAGCCAAAACTGATTGTCCTGATTCCTTTAAGGGATCAAGGAACAAACCAGATGAAACCCCCCACAGGTCCGTGTTTCTATTGGTTTATGACCTATTAAAGATATAAGAAGGGACATATCCATTACTATTCTATTATTCATGTTGATGCTCATGTCAAAGATGTTCTAGCCCAGTCTATGGACTGACATACTAATAAAAAGGAATTAACATGTCAAATAAAACCCTTCTCCTCTGGTCTCAGATTTATTGTGTTATAAAGATCAAGACCTAATAAGTCATACCTGGGAAAACCACTCTTCTGCTGTCATCTGTTTTATTTTGAAGCATTTTTTGGTCTGGGAAAGTACATGAAAACCAGAAAGTAATTTCATAGAGTCCTACAAAAGTGTAGATTTTTTGAGTAGACATTAGATGATATAAGAAAATATGACTTTTTTTGAGCATCGTATTTGTTATTTAGCATATTTATGAGGAAAAAAATGTTTCCACTGCTGTAGCCCTAGTAAGATCTTTAATGGTGGGGTTTGGTTTGGTTTTTTATGTTGGTTTGCAGTGTAACATGTTCTTCTGACAGAAAAGTAATCAAGTATATTTATAGATATGATACTTGGACATAATGAAATAGGATACAAACATAAATATCCCCAAAGATTGGACATGATCATTTGTTTCATAGTCAATATAAAGGCAGTTTGTTTCTCTTAGCTATCCTAACTTTATATAAGAAAATACCATAGATGAAACTTTTTGAATTTGTGCATAATATTTTTTCATGGAAAAATGCTGTAATGAAGACAAGCTTTTCAGCAGAAAGGTAGAATATCCTATTTGGACAACATTACAGAATTATGAAACTGCCCACAAACCTAATTTCATCAATCTCTGAATAAAGATTTTTTTATTCAATTCAGAAATTTTGGATTTAAAGGTGAATTTACTATTCTAAATAAGAAGCAAAGTCTCTGATATCAAATTATTTGGGTGATGAATCACTTGAACATTTTAGTGGAAAGGATGGATTGTCTATTCTTGAGAAGTATCATAGTTTGTATTTTCTCTCTGTTTTAGAGAAGAATGATCAATTCTTACATTGTTTGTGTTTTTAGTCTGAAATTTTATAGGCTTAGGATAAAAATATGTCCTGTCCAATTTCAAGAAAAGCCAACTGAGGCACTCTGAATTGCTCAGGGTACCAACCTGACAGTTACCAGGACAATGTGCTTTCCAAGGTGTCTCTTCCAGATTGTAATATGCTCAGATTACCCAGACTTAGTAATTATTCCAAAGGAGATTCCTAGGATATATAAAAAAACCCAACCTTCACTGAAACTAATGACTTTTGGAGAGGTCTTGAAACAATTTTGTAACTTCAGGGCAGTGTCCTGCACTCAAGCCTGGAGCCTAAAACAAGTGCACCTTAAAGGAATGTCAGTGGCATGGTGGTAGGGTTTGAGCATCCATGGATTAGGAGGACTAATATGTGGTTATCTGGCTCATGATAATATGCTAAACGGAGAGAGTTCTCTGGGAGATCAGTTCATGATATGGATTATTTTATGAGACAGAGCTTCTCTATAAATTCACCATCTGATGTACAGATCACTGCAATAATACTTGTATAGCTAAAGTTTTGGTATTAGGCAACATCTGAACTCTTTCACAGAAATTGGAAATGGAGCAGGTGCTGTGGTTTAATGCCAGCTCAACCCCACACAACTGCCCACTCCACCCCAGCGGCATGGGGGACCAAATCAGAGGGGTGAAAGTGAGAAAACTTGTCAGCTGAGATAAAAACAGTTTAATAGGTACAGCAAAAGCTTTGCACAAAGCTAAACAAGGAATTAATTCACTGCTTCCCATGGGCAGGCAGGTGTTCAGCCACATCCAGGAAAGCTCCATCCTGTGTAAGGGTGCCTCGGGAAGACAAATGCTGCATCTCTGAAAATCTTCTCTTTCCCTCTTCTCCCCCAGCCCTCTGGGCTGAACATGATGTCCTGTGGTGTGGGATATTCCTGTGGTCAGTTGGGGACAGCTGTCCTGACTCTGTCCCCTCCCAACTCCTTGTGCACCCCCAGCACTGTCACTGCTGGGTTGGGGTGAGGGACAGAAAAGGCTTTGACTGTGGAAACGCTTCCCAGCAATAACAAAACTATCTCTATATTAACAACCCTATTTTCAGTGCCAATCTAAAACCCAGCCCCATATCAGCTACTATGAAGAAAACTACTCCAGCCAAAGCTGGAGAGCTCTGTGCAGCTCCAAAGTGCAAATCAGAGCCCTTGAGCTCAAACAGAAAAGCAGAAAAGCAAGAAGGAGGGAGAGCCTGCAATAGGAGGGCCCTGCAGATGTGTGACCAGAGGCGACCCCACTGAGGTGTTTCCAGGCTGGGACCTGATACAGCTCTGTACCTTCCCTGTGTTCAGCTCAGCCTGAGGCATGATGATGAGCTAAAGCACATATGAAATTCAGCTCAACGACCTGATGCTAAAGCAGCATGAAATGTCAGTTCTCAGCAAGGGTAACAACGCTTCTGGGGCATAAATCATCTGCTGGGACACAGCCAGACAGCAGCAAATTGCAGGCTAATAAGAGAAAATATATATGATATATCATAAGTGTGATTAAGTTTCAGGGCAAATATCTGCCAAGTATGACTATAAGGATTGTAACAGAGGAAGGGTTGGGGCAAACCCAGCATGAGCTGCAAAGGAGGGTATGCCTGGCAATGCTGAGGTGCATTTTCATCAGTGAGCCATCACTCAAGGGAAGAGCCAGCTGAGGCTGCTGAGGGTGCTCTGAAGAGGTACAGTTCTGGGAAGGCAAAGCCACTTGGCTTCCCGCAGTAAAGGCTGTGATTTGAAGTGGCAGAAATACTGGCAGAGGTCATGGCTGTAAACTGAGCAACAGCAGCAGGTGGGAATGCCATGAGCACCATGTTTTCCACGCAGTGTTTCATCTTGTGATTCGATTCTACTCACCCGCTGGGAAGCCCAGCATCATCCCAATCTGCACCCATTGTGGTATAAATAAACACTCATCTGAATTACCCCTTTCTCTGTGAGGATAGGATAATGCTGAGCCAGCAGAAGCCTCATGTCTGCTCACCTAGAGGAAAGCTTTCCCTGACCTGGGTCCATGGGCAGCAAGCTTCTCTCCTCTGGACTGGGTGCTTCATACACTTCACACTCCTGCGCTCAAATGCGCTCAACATCTCCTCCAGGAGCTTCTACTACACAATGTCCCCTGTCTCTGCATCTCATGGGCAGTTGGGTGACAAAGATGGGCACACAAGGCATCCCAGGGCCAGGGAACCCCTTTGGAGGTTGAGTAGTGTGAGCTGGGGCACTGGCTGGGAAGGACTTTCCTTCACCCAGAGCAGAAAGACCCCTTGGAGACAACGGCAGAGAAGGAAGCCTGACAGGGGTCCCCATTCAAAGCAGTGGGAGCCATGGGAAACAGCATTTAAGCAGCAGTAAAACCCCCCAAAGGATGAGCACAGCTCCAAGTCCTGCTGCAGAATGTCTCACCTGAAGCTCTGTGATCAAAGACGTCTGTGTGAGAAGCACCTGGAGTGTCAACTTATGATCAGTCTCCATGGTGAAGCCTTGACAGACCTAAGAATAGACTTCTGACATTAGGGAAAATAAAACTGTATCTGCTGTGAGTCTGGTGGCAGGTCCAAAGCTGGGCAGGTTTCTAAAGGCTACAGGAGCTGCCTTGGTCACAAGCTGAATCTTGGCACATAGGCACAGATTCTGGAAATAAGAGTCACACTGACCGTCAAGAAAAGGTTACACTCACAAGAACAAGTAAAAAGTAATGAGTAACTTAGACAAAGCACCTGATAGCCATCAGCTATTTTTCAGCTTTACTGATTTGAAAACAATATTGCTGGTATAACAACATTTTTCTTGATAAGCAGAAAACAAATGCATCAGATTAATAGCTAACAATCCTGTGCTTCAGAAAATAACAGACTAGAACATCTGTATTTAGGCATAATGGAAGATTTTTAAAAATAATCTAAATTGCAATGTGATGCAGAGAGTACTTTGGTGCAGTGCTGATGTAATAAAATACCTTCAGTGTTGCATAAACACCTTTTTGTAGGGGCTATTAGGGCTAGTCTCAGTAAACTGTGCACACTAATTTCCATCTGACAATTACACAGAATACAGAAATACTCCACAATGTAAATTCCGTGCCAGTAGGGGATTTCACCTGAGGTAATCAAATCTGCATATGTTAATAGATGAATGTCTGACATACTCAGCTGTACAAATCCGATCTTTTTAAGAAATGTTTTCAGCATTACGTAGTAGCACAACAGCCACCATTTCCTGGTTATTTTTTAAGACACAAGACAGTTGCAACACCTTCAAATCTGAAAACTGCACATGGAATAGCACAGGTTAGACACATACAGGAGGGAAGAGGGAAGGAGCAAAAACTGTGTACACAAATGACAGTTTAACTTGTGAAGAACTATTTGTTTTAGTCTTTCTGACCACTTCTGTAACCTAGCTAGAGAACATTTCATTTCTACTGTGTGTTTTCTTTCTCTGTTGATGGTGTTTATCAACATCTCTGGCACATAAAAGGAATATTAGGACACAAGCTAGCAGTAATTTTCCAAATAGGAGTCCTTTGAAACATGTATATAGCTTATTTTGATCATATGACTCTCACCTTGGGACAGCTGCTCTCCCAGTATTAACACTTTTTTTTCTATACAGATAGTGGTATGCAGGTAAAAACTACTTGCTTGTGGTTTGTTTGGAATCACTTTAAATTGTCACAGAATTTTGACTCAGTGATTTAAGGATTCGAAGATTCTCTGAAATTATTAGCATGGAAAAGATTGAATTTACCAGAAGAATCACAGCACAAATAAGTGCACTTGAAACACAGACTGGGGGAAAAAAATGGAAAAAGTAAAAACATAAAGGCGAGAAAATCGTTATAAAAATGTGGAGAAATAAAGACTGTATTTAATATAGAAAGCCTTTATCTGTTTTTGGCTGTTACACAGACTATTTGTCTTGTGATTAGATTATAAATGTGTTATGTCAGCATGCTGATTATGAACTAAATGTGACAATTTAAACTGTGGCATGTGCAAAAACCATATATATCCATATATCCATATATGTGAAGGTATATTCTGACCTTGAGTATGCACAGAAATTCATTGGAAAAAATACAGGCTTAATGGAAAAGTGACTTCTTTTTAAGACCCAAGCATGAAATTGCCTAAACAACTTTGACTCATAAAATGGGGGAGTCACAAATTTTTTTCAATGTTTGTTATCCTTTCATATTGTGATAAGTGAATCTTAATCTATTCAAAAAAATCAATTATTGACTTGCTTCTATCTTTCTATGGCAGCCTAAAGTGGGTCTTTCTGTTCTGAGTGCCAGGTGATTTCCTTAGTAAACACATATCTCTGTCAAAAAATAAGTAAATTAAGCAAACTGAAAGTTTTGCCTTTGTGTTGTTGTTGTTTTTGTATTGTCTTTCCATCACACCTGTGAAAATTAAAGACAAGTTAAATATACTGGCAGCATTTTTTAATGGTTTTGTATCAAAGAAGAGTTAAGAAACCAAAGAAAAAGACAAACAAAACACAAGAAGAAAATAATAATTATTTCAATCTGTGCCCTTTTTTATGCTTCATTTTATATTACTTGTAAGAGGGATTAAGTTTCTGACAGAAGACTGACCTTCAAAAGGGAGACTGAAGTCCCTTACCTCCCAAAATACTATCGAACTCTACTTCAGACTGTCAGATACAACAGCTTATGGAAGAGCAAAATTAATTTAAAAGGTGCAAGCCGTCCTTCTTGCAACCCGCTTGATTTTGAAATAAACTGAACAGGCACAGACATACAGACAAAAGTTACGAAAGTCCAAAAATAAAGCAATTATTACAAGCCGTGCACCAGTTGTGATGCCTCAGCTCCTAAATCTAATTATTTCTGCTCATGCACCTCACCTCCCCCTACCTCCAGTGCCACCTACTCCAAACACCCTCTGTCCCATGGGAGCACTGGTCCCCTCCACCTCACCCCTGCAGGAACAAGCCAGGTGTCATCACAGGCACTGAGGCTGCTCTTGTTCTCCTCTCTTGAAGAGTCCCTCTTTTCCTTCCTTGCAGAGGTGAACAAGGAAACGGGATGAGCTCCGTCAGTGTCAAGCAGGAAATGAAGAAAGCATTTTCTGCTTGGTTTGGAGGAACCCTTCGGCAGGGATTTTTCTATGAAGAAGGGGTTCCTGGGGCCTCTTTCTGATGTTGCTGAAGCTACTCTCTTCTCATTCAAGGCAGAGTTACGGGCTGATGTGAGTCATACCACCAGCTCCTGCTTATACAGCCTGCAGGATGTAAAGCTGGAAATTGCCCAGAGCTCTCGGGAAATTATCTGATAGATTTAGAGCTATAACTTTCTTTTACCCAATTATTTTCTGCGAAGTGATTTTAAGCTCCAGCATTTGAATAGAAACTCAGCATCAGATTAGTCCTTGAACAGAATCTATAGCCTAATAGCCCATTCTCTCTCCCAGTCAATGGAGTTTCTTCTTTAAAACCTCAGGGAAGCAATTGTTGCAGCTGAGTTCAGTGAGGTATTTGCTAATCCGTTGTCAATTAGCAGTTACATTGACTGGAGAATTCAGCTGATTTCTTTGTATATTACAATCACATAAAAAAATACAGCAGGTAATTAAATGAAACATTGTTTTAAGACACCTTTAAACAATGTTTAATATAAATCTACCAATATAAAATATTGGCATAAATATTTTATAATATTTAATATTTAAATATATAAAAATTAAAAATATTTATACAAAATATAAATCTGTTTAATATAAATCTACCAATTGAAATATATTTCAAGTTTTTAAAGAACCACCATTTATCTCATTGACATGAAATGGGAGTCAGATAGAGAGACTTAACTTTTCATTGAGAACATTTTCCAGTCTTTAAGGTTTGAATGTTTTACAGAAAATATATACTGAAAAGCTCTTTAAAGTAAAGGCTAGACATCTTTAAGCAGACGATAAAAAGAAAAGAGATGATGAAGATCCAATTTTAAACCATAGTTTATACTGATTTTAAAGCCTTCTCAAATTTTCTCTCTTAATGTATACCACATATGTATTCTTTTTGCTGTCAAACTTCTTTTGCAGACAAGGGATTTTTTTTTCCTTGGAATATAATTTAATCTTTTGATTCTTACCTGTTTAAGAAAAGGTGTCCATCCCTGTAAGGTGACTGCTGCTTGTTTGACATGTCAGAAGGCAGCTCATGGCTGGTGCTCTGCCAGAGCAGCCAGCCTGCAGTGGACAGCACCCTGGCAACCCAGGCACACTCAGGAGGACTTGGGACAAAAATGGCAACTCCACAGGCAAAGAAATTTTTGGTGTGCACTGAGCACACCTGTAAAAATCTGGTAATGTATCTAAATCACAAGTTTGAATGTTTAAGCAGAAATTATCTAATGGCAATTTGAAACACAGGAAGTCTTGGTGAGAGGGCTGGTGCAGAAAATAAGGAATCAGCAGACAGGCACCCTGGCTGAGAATGAAGGCACCCCAACCATAAGGCATCCCAAGTGCTCAGCCCTAGCAGGACCATTAACAGCACTTACATGATCAGCTCACTAGAAGCTAGAGGAGAATTTACCTATATATTCACTGCAGAAGATGATTCTGGATAGGATTTGGGTGCTTGTGCCCTCAAATCATATTTGTAAGTTACTGAGAGGAAGGGAAGGCAGAGATGAGCAAGGGCAGTGCTGCTGCAAGGCTGACCACAACTCAAAATTCTGCGCACATCCTGGGTACTCCCAAGGACAAGAGAGCAAATTATTACACAGGCGCTCTATTATTAAGCCAAATTTCTTTTTAATGACCTCTTTTAATGACCTTATTTTAACTATATGGCTGATCTGAACTCTTATCTATATGGACCTGTTTTTTTATTTGGTTAGGTTTTTGGTCAGTAAGCCTGTATGTGAAGTGGACCAAGTGTAACCAATATCACTCCATCTTTCTGTCAGTAATGAAAACAGATAAAACAGCATAGTTGGGAACTCCTGAGTAGTCTGTGCCCTTACATACATGGGGAACTCTGCTATACCAAAGAATCAAATATGACAAGATTTTTGAAAAATAAATATACCAGGAAAATCCCAGAACAACTCTTGACTTTTATGTTAAAATATTACTTGCAAAGTCTTACATTTCCCAAAAACACAGGTGGTAAAGTGACCCTGAAGGTAGGAAGCCAAAAAAATACAGTAGGGTATTCTAAGACCCTTTTTGACTCTTGAAGTCTGATTGGGGATGACAGAAAACAGAAGCTTGATGTAACTCTCTTGGTTAGCCTGTCATTCAATAAAATAAGGATGTAGTAACAAAGATGTAAGCCTGTCATTCAATAAAATAAGGATGTAGTAACAAAGATGTAAGACCACAATTGCCAGATGTGTACAAAAGCCTGTATGTCACTAGTCCCAGAATGGGAAAAGTTGGGGAGCAGTGAAACATGATTGGTTAAAACCATATAAAAACAGATCTTTGTTTTCCAGAGAGATCTTTCATTACAGACTAGTCACTTCAGCTAGTGTGAAAGCAACACTCATTTTTGCTTCTGCTAATGAATTTTGGGGATTCAACATTCCATTGAACCAGGGTCAAACTGAGGCTGCCATCAGTAAGTATTGCAGTCCAACAGTTAAGGGCTTTTTCCACAAACACAGACTGTAAGGACTGTAAGGAATTAAAATATCAATCAATTTCTATACATTTGCAACCAATTTGAATTCTTGTATCATAACCTGAACATGTAAGGCAAAATATTCTTTCCTAACATAAATCATTTCACAAACCTTCAGAGGGAGACTTGGAAAAATGCAATCCTTTTCTGTTATTCCACTCAGGGTATATTTTTTCATAGTGTGTAATGCTGTTCCTGTGCATTTTTCATTTATGTAATAATATAAAAATGTACCATTTGAAGCTTGGCAAACAGATCAATGTGGATGTTACCATCATCTTGATAAACAGATATTTCTGTGAGAGTTGAAATATGGATATTTTGTCTAGCAGGAAATCTGGCATTCATCCTAAGGTGTCTTCCTTGTTTGACATACTCTGCAGCTTGTAGATCTTGGAGAGACTGATACAAGCACAGGAAGGATTTTTGGATACAGTTGAGACCAAAGTTCAGGGCATTTATGGAAGATGGTAACTCCCAATGGAATTTTCATTTCTTACTAGAAGATAAATTAGCTCAAAAGGCTGCAGAGACATTCCCAGGTCAAATCACAGCGGCTAAGAGGAGTGCCTTGAACAGAAGGGTTTGTGCCTTAAACCTGTATCAATAAAACAAATAGAAAACAGAGCAGGTCGTCCAGAAAGTTACAATAGCTCAGTATTTAAAGAAATTGTTCAAAGGAAAGGAGCAAAAAACTTCTGTTGAATATTTGGTCGTCTGGAGCAAGAAAAGAATGAGATTAATCACAGTGTCTTTTTTCTTTTCCTTTTTTATTTTTTTTTAACAGAACGTGGAGACAAATGAAAGGAATTGCTTGAAGTTTAATTTCCTTAAGCAACTTTGAGGGCAAACCAAATATTTAAGAAAGCAACAATAAAGGTGTTCGAACATGATGTTTTTATTTATGAGGGAAGGGATATTACCCTTTTCCACATTCTATAAAATCTCTCAAATTATTGTAATTTCCTTATTTTATTACTCCAATAACTCCAAAGTCCTCTCACCCCTCTGTTCATATCTCAAGTCTGTAAAGCTGGGACCAGAGCTGCTCCTCAAAAATCTCTGAAGAACTTGCAGGTCTGCAGATAAAAGAGGGCTACATGAATCCCGAGTGTAGTTTTTATAGACTCTGAAAACTTGATGGTCTTTAAGGGCCTCCCACTGGTCAAACAACAGAACTACATTAGTACCCTCTTAAAGTAAAGCTCCTTGCTTTGGATTTAGGTGTGGGAGGGCTTTGACCTCTCATACCAGTCTAGGAGGGCTCAGATAGGACCTGGGTCAGGGTATGGGGAAGACCCCGAGATTATTTGGAAGAGAGAATCTTGTGGGATTATGGGAAAGGAAGTAAAATTTCCGTCTAGAAAAACAATTTCACTGTCTATTTAACCTCATTCTATGCTGAGTTCCCTGAGGATGGGTCACCTGGTTGTGCTGTGTACTATTTTTCAAATGAGTCATGACTTAGTGCACAGAAAGAGGACTTTTTTTAAAAGAACCTATGAAAATTTCAGGGGAAGCAGGCTGAAATCAGCAAAAAAGCCAGGGAAAACCAGATAGAATAGAAACTGAGAAGAAACTTGTGCTTAACCCGTTCCTCAAGCTTTCCTCTCTAGGACTAGAAAAGATCTCTAACACAGCCTAGAGCCACCAGGCACTGAGTCAGATTTGAAAACATGGTCCTTCTTCACACAGACTAATAATGCCAGCTCTCTTTAGCCATCTGGCAGAGTCCAAGTCTGGATCACATCACATCAGCCTGCCAGATCACCCAGGCAATTTTTTCTCTTTACATGTTGTTGTTTCTCTGCTTCCATTTCCACATTATTCTTCTTAACTTCACTGTCTCATTTCTCCTGCTTATGAGGAAGAACAGCAGTTAGCCTGAGTGAGTATCCTTCTATCACCCTACATGGAGAAATCCATCAGTGCTGTATCCCTGTACAGTGAGGTCCAGGGCCTGCAGCTGCCTGAACAGTCTGGATGATTGTCAGTGCTCCAGCAGCATAGAAATCTAACCTGCCCTTGCAAATGAAGTGACACTTCAGCCTTCTTAGGAAGTCACTGGAGCATCTTGTCTGCCTAGTATCACCTTGTGATGTTGCTGCATGTTATGATGGAGGTAGCCAGGTCTTAAGAGTAAGCCCTGAACACTCTCCTTCCTAAAGCACAGGCTGCAGACAGTATTTTTTCCCAGGCTATGCAGAACACTCCCTGTTAAGTGAAAAAAAAAGGAAAATTTGGCCTCAAATCTTGGCTGTCCTGGAAAGCAGTTACAGAGCTCACTGAAGGAGACTGACTCTCCTAAGGGTGGCTACCAAAATAATAATTTAGCAGCTAAGTATATGCCTAAGGCTTTACCATCATATCATATCATCATATCATATCATATCATATCATATCATATCATATATCATATCATATATCATATCATTATCATATCATACCCACTCAGTCCAGAGACAGTCCTTCCTGGCTCACCCTTTGGGTCACCTTCTTGCCCACAGCATGGGTGACATGGAGACAGCTGGTGCTTTCCATGAGGAACAGCTCCCAGAATCATTTCCCTACACCACTAAGCCAGGGAGCAGGGGAGCAAGAAGGCAAGTCCTGGCCACCCTCCCATTGCACTTCAGGCTGCTCTTCTTGGTGTCCAGGGGCTGACAGCACTATCGTGAATACAACAGTGATGAAGCAGGTGCATCTGGCCAAAGGAATCATGTTGATTAGAGCTAGCCTGGAAAAGTCATAGCCAGAAAGAAGCATCATTCTATTTCCTAGGTCCTGATAGCTCAATATTTGCCTCTCCTGGTTAGAAATACTGACACAATGCTTCCCTGCAAAGAGAAAGTCTTGACAGCTTAGCCCTGGGGCACTCTCTCTGCTGAGCTGTTTATTCTTGGGCACCACAGGTACCAAAGAGCCAAGAGCATGAGCTGATTCTTTCTCTTCTGGGTTCCTGAAGACTGTGATAAAAATAAGTAATTTAGTTAAGCACCAAAGAAAACCTTGTTTTTTCTCTTTATTTCAAACCATCCTTAATTCCCATGTGAAATACACATTCCCTGTGTTCACCTCCCCCAGCAACAGACTTCCAACACTGTTCAGACCCTGACTGTGTCTCCTGCTCTCCAGTGACCATAAGGGAATCTTAGGGTGGCAAACTGAGATCAGCAAGTCCAAAGTGAGACTGAGGCACAGTGAGAGAACAGATGTAGGTCAACACAGAGGGATGAGAGACTGAAAAACCTGCCTTGGTGTCTGAAGCACCTATGAGAAACAAGTTAAATGCCATAAGTCATCTGCAAATGGAATTGAAAGAGATGGTAATCACATTAAACAAAATCAGCAGTAGACAAGTATTCCTTTTATTATGAGAAGAACTTGTGCTGTATTTCATTAAATCACACAAATTCAAGGAAGAAACAGCTGTTCATAGGTTCCTTAAGCACTGGCAGCAGACTATAATTTTAAATGACTCACCTCCCCAAATCCAAATCTATGGTTACACTCAGTCAGGAAAATTCTACTGGTTCTACTGGTCAAAAGTCTCTGGCTGAGCCTCAACTTCTGTATCTCTGAGTTTGTCTCTAGTTTCCATCATGAAAGCAATTCAGGCTTATGCTATCTATGGACAGCCCAGTCCCATGCCATAAAGTGACTTAATGTCTTTCAACTCATTATAGATACTACTGAAACACCCAGGGTCCTTAACATTTAATCTACTGTCATAATAATGTTGGAAATACTCAAAATAGGGAAACTCATTCATAGTTTGTGCCCTTGACTGACTGAGGATAAAATTTCATGTTGCCCTGGTGAAGGGCAGGTGAGATCATGCCTTTCATGTTACTTTAAAAAAATAGTAAAGAATTCTGTTTAGTAAATAAAAAGAAAACTCAAATTCTCCTTTCAGACCCATCCTTCTTTTCTGCAGCCATCATTCTTGTTATGTCTTACTCAGACTCATCCCTCAGTATCACAGGGACACCAAAGTCTAAGATCTTCATGGCAGCCAGGAGTGCTGCTCAGGTAAGTGTCAGAGACAACCCTGCTCACAGAAGTATTTTTAAATAGGAAGTAAAGGTCCTTCAAAGAAGCTCTAAAGTTTAAGAGACCCAGGATACATGCTTCTAGACAGAGCTCCCTACCATGAGCACTGGTTCACAGCAGCCTCAGGACTTGGCAGGGACAGCCTTCTCCAACACAGTGTGAAGCCAGGTAAGGAACATACCATGGAAATTATACAAATGGAAAAGTAAGAATTTACTTAGCAAATGCCCTGGAAAGATTCCTGCCTGTCTGAGACAGCAATGCAACTTGTCCTGGCCACTTGCAAGTTTACCACCCAAGGGAGAGAACATGTAATGGAGCAAAAAGTGCTGACACTTTCTACAAGGAGGCTTGAATTTTTATCTCTATCTCTCCAACCAAACCAAAAGCTATTGAATGTAATGGGAAGGTTTTCAGGCTCGCTTTGAACCTGGAAAAACCTCCCAGTGATATCCTGACACCTTTTCAGAGCAAAACCAACCTGACCAGACTGCCACACCAAGGAGACCCCAGCTCACTGCCCAGGTGGGAAAATAGGACTGGATTTTCAGGCCAGAGTCCCTTAGCCAGACACCAGAATATTGATGCTGAAAGAGCCAAACTGCCTCTGAGGACACTGGGTAGACCCTGGGAAAAAGAAGTGGCCAGGAGTCTACCCCAGGGCTGGTGGGCATCGAGCCTTGCCTTCCCATGCCTGCCTGGCTCCAGACATAAGGATGCAGCTTCTCCTCCAGTGAAATATTTCACTGTGTGCAGAAGACACACAATCCACTGGCATTAATCTTTCAGACTTCTTACTGTCAGTCTAGCTTGAAGGAACTATTACACAGTCTATAAAGTTTAAAAGAATAAGAAAAGCTTAGCTCCCCATTAAATAGGTTGAAACAAAAACTACTCAGTTTATCTCTTCTGCAGCAGCCACACAGACTAGACACATTACAAGAGTCAGAAATGGAACCAGGGTTGCAAGAAAGAAACAAATTTACAGGAAAAGATGGCCCAAAAGTACAGTTACAGTTACAGTTTTTTAAAGAAAAGAAAAAAAAAGGAAAAAAAGAAAAAGGCTAAAAGGAAAAAGGTAAAAAGGAAAAAGGAAAAAAATGAAAAAGGTAAAAAAGGAAAAGAAAAGGAAAAGGAAAAGAAACCTGAGAAATAAAGATGCCAGGAAAAAAAAAAAAGGAAAATTAAAAAATAATAAATTTAGAGAACGTCGTTTGTTCAGAAATGCATCCTAAATACCTTTGGTTCATACTAGAGAATCAGAGCAGAGGCATAACAAATCCTGCCCTTGGATTTAAGGGGGTCAGGGTGGTTCTATAGGTTTCTGTTTCCATTGACAGCCTTGACTTTCAGTGTAAGTGCACGACCCTGAAGGAGCAACAAGAAAGTTAGAGGTTTAACAATATGAACTCTTCTCAAAGTTCTGCTCTGTGGATGTACAAACCCTGAGAGAGGTAAGTTCAACTGCAGCAAATGCTGCTCCCATCTCAACTTTCACCTACCATCATGACTTACCAGGCATAGTTAGATTAGCAAAATATATGAATAGCTGGAAAGAATCGTGGCACTTTCTGTCCAGAGTAGAAGTGGGAGGAGACGTAAGAAAGTTTGAGTTGTGAATGGAGCTGCTCAGAAGCTATTTTGCTTTTCTGTGAAGAGGGATATATTTAAACTTAAGATGAGAATGAGTGATGGAGCAAAGCAGCACAGATTTCTGAGCCGGGGCGGGATGAGGAAAGCACAGCAGAGCTGCATTGAGCTGTGTGGGGGAGAAACAGGAATGACAGGAGTGCAGCTGGCACTCGGGGAGAGTGGCCATGCAATGAGGCAGCAGCAGGGATGGATGGATGGATGGATGGATGGATGGATGGATGGATGGATGGTGGATGGGTGGATGGATGGATGGATGGATGGTGGATGGGTGGATGGGTGGATGGGTGGATGGATGGATGGATGGATGGTGGATGGGTGGATGGGTGGATGGATGGATGGATGGATGGATGGATGGATGGAGGATGGGTGGGTGGGTGGATGGGTGGATGGATGGATGGATGGATGGATGGATGGAGGATGGGTGGGTGGGTGGATGGGTGGATGGATGGATGGATGGATGGATGGATGGAGGATGGGTGGGTGGGTGGATGGGTGGATGGATGGATGGATGGATGGTGGATGGGTGGATGGGTGGATGGGTGGATGGATGGATGGATGGATGGAGGATGGGTGGATGGGTGGATGGATGGATGGATGGATGGAGGATGGGTAGGTGGATGAATGGATGGATGGTGGATGGGTGGATGGGTGGGTGGATGAATGGATGGATGGATGGTGGATGGGTGGATGGGTAGGTGGATGAATGTATGAATGGATGGATGGTGGATGAGTGGGTGGATGAATAGATGGATGGATGGATGGATGGATGGATGGATGGATGGATGGATGGATGGAGGATGGGTGGGTGGATGAATGGATGGATGGATGGATGGATGGTGGATGGGTGGATGGATGGAGGATGGGTGGGTGGATGAATGGATGGATGGTGGATGGGTGGATGGGTGGGTGGATGAATGGATGGATGGATGGGCTCACCATGGCACTCACTAACTCTGCTTTCGGGCAGAAATCTCTCACTGATTTATAATCAAATGAACGGTGCCACTCACAGAGAAAAGGCTGGCCCCTCTGGTCAGGCATGGGAGGCTCTGCAAGGGTGCTAACATGGTCCTTGTGCACAGCTTTGGTGAGGAAAAGCAAGGCTCTGCTTGGACCTGCCCCTCCACCTTTCCTAAAATCACAGAGGGGCTACCAGGTGGAGTTACCATTTGTATCGTTTGTAGCCACGGCTTTCAGAGAAGGGATTATGTCCCAAGAGCAGCTGCAATGAGCCTCAAAGATCTGTGTGCACTTTTGCTAGAGGAAGAAATCCTTAATGACCCTCTTACAAAGTAGCAATGGGCACAAAATATTTTAAACAGCCAGTGGAAAGCCAAACCATGCAGTGATGACAGTGCCCCAAGCCTGCACATTTTGAAGTGCAAAGCCTGGTATCCCACTGGCCAAAACTGAGCAGGACCTTAGCTGGTGTCCAGGCTCCCAGTCATTAAGGTCTTGTTAAAGCATCCAGAAGAGACAAAATAATCAAATTAGATGTTTACCAGCAATCAGAATTTCAGCCCACATCTCTGTATTAATAATAAATGTGAACCTTGACACTGATGTCAAACAGCATTAGGTGAATCACTAATCTTTATGAAATTTTGCAAACAAAGGTGTCAAAACACAAGGCAGTGCTCTGGCAAACCAAGCTTCTCACTAGGACTCTTGTAATGCAAATCTTCAGGGCACAGCAAGCTGTCACCAGCATCAGTCCCCCCAGATATTGCCACCAAGGAGCTGGAGCAGAGCCTCCACCCCAATTCCCAGTATGACGCTTCTGCGGTGGCTGGCTGGATTTCTGGAGGACTGTGTTGCAAGAGTGAGAACCCCACACAATGCTTCATCATTCTGAACCAATGTTGTGTACAGCCTGCTGTTAAACAAAGGGGAGATAGTCCATATTTTTCATTTTAGCACTTTAAGTAAAACATTTTGAAAACTTGGCACTTTTGGGATTTCCTCATTCTATCATTTGAGCAACATTTTATTCATCTTTTTATAGGATCTTGATTAAGTTTGAGGACTAGGAAGCGAATTACAATCTCTTTTTCAAAACAAAATCCCTGTTGTCAGTGTGGAGCACAAACATGGATGTGGGTGAAAAATTTGTTCAGGGCAGAAAAAAGCTCATCCCATGAAGAAAAGATAAAGAATTAATCTGAGTTTTCAGTAGGACAGTTAATGCTCCAGTTTCCCTCATGCAATGAATTAATGATTATATTTAGCTCTCTCCTGTTCGCACAGAGTTGTACAAGACAGTAGTATCTGTTTTGAAAACGGGCAAAAGAAAATATTTTTTTCGCTTAAATTCAGCATCTGATTTCAATTATTCTAATATTTTCACAGATTGAGTCTCAGAAGTTCTTTTGTGCTGGATGAAAAGGTGTTCCTGTGTGTGATACTTCTTTACTCTGCACTGATTTTTTTTTTTTTCTGACAATACCTCCTATTTTTGAAAAGCATATTTCTGATGTGCTAAGTCTAGGATAAATTTAAAACTGTTAGTACCCTTCTAGAGAGAACAGAATAACTCATTTCATAACAAACCTATTTATGTTCCTTGTTGTGTTTGTAATGGAACAGGAAACAGTGCTCCTGTTTTCTACTGAGAGTACTTCAACCCATCCTTCGTAATGAAGAATGGGTCTGATTCACTGCTCCTGTTTTCCTAGCTGGAGAGTCAGCCTACACTGGCTGTTAACATGAAGGTACATCTACACAGATGTGTTTTTTTACTCAAAATCATTGCTCTAAACCAGAACAAGATGACTGCCAAACAAGCCTGTTTCTGTGTTAATTGGACTATCACATTAAACCCACAGAGACAGGGCATTTGAAACAAAGACCACAAAAATGTCCGTTTTCTCCACTGACTCCTTCCAGCCCAGACGAGCTGCTAAGGTTGCTAATTGGCCAGCCTGCAACCCAGTGCAATCCCGACAGGGGAGACGGAAAAGGCATAAATGGTGATGCTTATGGAAAAAAAAATAAAATCCACTCATCACATTTCAGCTAATCTATAGCTCTACATTTCAATTATCCATTCCAGTAATAGGATGATTGCTTGCATTCAGTAATGAACTAGAAACCAGGAACTTAATGTTCTCATCTGCCAGGCAGTTTTTCTGACTTTTACACCAATTGACAGCAGCTATAAAAGCTTTATAAAATATGGCATGATTTAATAGGTGCAGCTTTCACCTACCTCACCGTTGTTCAAAATAGCTTTAGTTAAATATAATTTTCCAAATAGGGGGATGTCAAACTTTATCAGCCAAGGTCCACTACTAAAGAAGCTTTTTGCGTGAATTCCTAGAATTTGACATTTGTTCTTCAGTTTTCCAATAAATCAAGAGTGCTAAAAACACCTGTATTTTTCAAAGTTCAATCAGAAATAGATTTAACTGAATGACACATCTAACATAACTGAAGAATGATACGTCATCATAAATGAACCTTCCAGAATTTCAGGCAGAAATTCAACAAAATAAAATAATCTATTAAATTTATATATTTTTTAAAAGTATTTGAAAGCATGCTGGAGTTTCACAAGACCAATAATTTTTGGGGGATTTTGTTTTTTTTTTTAAGAGCAATGTTGGCAATAAAAGTAGACATTTTTGCATTTTTAAATACATTCAAGGTGTAGCTACTCTTTTGAAAATTCTTATTTTCGTGTTTTCATTTAGATGCCTAAATTGCTCTAGCATCCAGGATTTTACAATCAGATTCTCACCAGAATTTCAATAAGACTTTTGACTACAGTAATTTTGGAAATTAAACTCAAAAATTAAACACTCTGAAGACACTTGAGACTTTTCCTGGGTGGTGGAGGTGGTTTTTTGTATGTTTGTTTCCTTTTGGTTTTTGTGTGTGTGAATGATTTTTGTGTAACTCTAATAACCAAAGGAAGAGCTGTAAGAGGATGTCAGTAATTAGTGTCATTATCCAATTCCCTTCAACTCCTCTTACACTACATTTTTTTCACCTCTTATTTGAATTCATGCTATCTTAACATACAGGATGACTTCCTCTTGCTTTACCACACTTCCATAAGTAACTATTTCCATAACAAGCTACAGACTCTCTGATGACTTCTGGTTTATGACAGGGCAGTCACTTCATAATCTGACTGCACATATCACATTGTATGATGTTAGAACTGCAGAATAGCTTTATTTCATAACCAAGAGAAGCTCCATAAAAATATAAAGTCCAGACAAGTGTTACATTTATAGGCATATATTTTACTAGACTGACTGGAAAACTGGACAAGCTCTTGACTTCCCAAAGCTAAACACAAGTTGAGAAAATTATTCAAAATTTAACTGCACGTATACAAACTGGAACAACCAAAAGCTGGTAGCTGGAATTTGAGCAGCAAAGGCAGAGGGTGAGAGATGATCAGCTAGCTATCTCTTAGGGGAAATAGCTAGAAAAATAATTTATAACCTATAAAGGGAGGTTACAGAACTGATCACAAAACTGATACCTCAGATATAACCACCTTTTGTTTCATTATTACTAAAAATTTTCATTACTAAGCTTGTCTTTCAAAATTACTAGTAGTTTTCCCTGGACGAGCAGGGCTGAGAGATTAGTGTAGAATTGGCTGCTTTGCATCAGGAGAGAGTCCACAGGCCATGGGGTTTTCCTCCTCTACCAAAGGTGGTGGCTGCAGGTTCCAGCCTGGGACCCCGTGGGGGCTGAGCACAGCCCCACGTGCTGGGATGTGCCCGTGAGAAATCTGGGAGAGGTGGGATTCTTTCTGCCACGGTGGTGGCAGTGCTGTGGGACCCCAGAGCAGGCACAGCCTCGTGAGAGCCAGCACAGTGCAGGGCACAGGGAGGCACAGCCTTTCACAGCTGAAAGGGAGCAGAGCTGCATTGCTGCCTGGGTGAGAGTCAGGAAAGGGCATCCTTGCACTGAGCACAAGCAGGTCAGTGCTGGCACTAACCTCCCTCTCTGTCACTTGCCCCTGTCTGACTGGGCACACAGCAGAAATAAAATGCCACGAGACACAAACTCAGTGGCAGAGAGACAGATGAAAACTAATTTCCTTGATTTTAGAAGCCTTGATGATAAGCAAGGTGCAAAAAGACCTCCATCACATGGTGGTGGGTGGAAATGAGAGATCTCAGAGGATCTGCTCTTCTGGCCATTTCTGTTACCAGATTTTTTTAAATCCCATTTTATTTAAAAGTGTATTTTTTGAGAACTGGAATAGGCCAGGGACTTTGGCAGAAGCCAAATAAAACTAGGTGAATGAGGAGTGACAGTAATGATTTTTCAGCAGTGACAAATTACTTCAAGCAGGGATAAAAGCAAGAAAATTGGAAGAAATGCTTTGACGCATAGTAAGAGCTTACAAATTGTAAGCATCCTTTTGGACATCTCACTGGAAAACTCCATGTGACAGCAGGTAAAGAAAAGGCTGGAAAAAATCTAGTCTGGCTCTCAGTCTGAGACCTGAGTCTGAGACCTAGCTGGAAGATTGGTAAAATGTCAAGATGAAGAGCACTGATATATTGTTTTACGGGCTTAAATGTACTGGTGTGGCTATGGATACAAGCCAGTGCCACTCCATGGCCTTTAAAAATGTATGTCCATTACTCTGCAGCTTTGCCCACCCACTGTGTCTACTGGTTATTATATTCCTTCTTTTGATTTCAGTTCACTTGTAAAATCTCAAGGTAAAAGCTCTGATCAGGTTTGAAGTCTAGGTTTGACTGGGTTTTCCTCTGGATGAAATATCAGGCGCCTTTTTCAGTAAGTCTTGTAGCTACTTTAAAAATGAATGTTTGTTTTCAGACTACATTTGAAGGCTAAAACCTTTGTTTCTTTTGAATTCAAGATCCTTCTGATGTGTTTGACATTAAATCCTTTCAGGGAGGCTAAATACCTGCACAAAGCATGCAGGTTGGAACTCCACTAGGAACAGAGCCACACACAGCACAAGAGAAAGAGCTCTTCCATGTGGCTGGGTAGAAAGGACAGTTCAAATTAAAAAGACTAGGATGTTTCAAGTGGAAGAAAGTGACACCATAGACTTGGGAGATTCCTGGGCGAGAAATGCCTTTTTTTTTATTATCCTACTCTTTTCCACACATAGCACATCTACTGTCTTTATTGAACCACTGCCTTTTAACCTCAGCCCTTATGAAACATTTGAGGCAGAAAAATCAGGCAGAAGAACCAGCAACTTTAATTAGGTATCATACATATTGCTTTCTTATTCTATGATTCCTTTCCTCAGTCATAGTGATTCCCATTTAGAGGAAATATTACTGCATTCTTGTTTCCTAGTTTGGGGAGACTTTGCAAGGTCAGCAGTTGCTGTGAAGCCATATACCCTGGAGTTTGGGAAAGGTGAGAAGATGCAGCTCCTCAAGCAGTGGCACAGTTAACGTTCATGGGTGCACCACAGAAGATGGTGACAAGTCAAGACACCCTTCATCTCAGATCACCCATTTGGCAGGACTTAGATAACTTGAAGGCCTCTAAGAGGAACATCTCTTGGATGTTTCTGATCAGACCTTTCCCGTGAAGAGGAGGCTAGAAGCCTGGAGGCCCTGGGATCTTAGGCATGAGTTTTACAGTCCTCCACCAGCAGTTTCACTTCCATTGCCAAATGCAAACTAAGAACCAGTACTGGGCAGGGCAGAGAACCTGGAGATCAGGCACCAGCACATGCAGGTCCTTAGAAGAACCCAGAGCTCATCCCTGAGCCATTACTGAAAAAATGACAAGCCCATGCTGAGTGGGGACACAGAGCTGCCCTTACAGCTAGGACTGAAACCAGAAAGCAGCTTCAAGAAGCAAAGGAAAAGCAAGTTTTCTGCTCTGCATCCACAAGCAGCGACTTCCAGCAAAAAATGAAAACATTCACGTGAGCAACAACAGGAAACACTGAAGTGCAGGATATATTAATGACCTCTAGAGGCAAATGGGAACTGTCATGCAGAGCTGGACACTGACTTGTGTGTAACAGGGAAAATATGTTGGAAATACTTTTGATAAGAGGACAAAGCAGAAAACAAGACTGCCTCTTCAAAGGCTGGATAGGGGCTGAATAACCTGCCATGAAGGGATGACCCAGAACTCAGCCATAACACACCAAAAGAGAGGCCATGGAGAGGATACCTCAGCAGAGAATATCTTTGTGAGGATGAGGAGAGGAAAAAAAATTAATTATTTTAAAAGTACTTCAGCAGAGGTACTCTAGTCCCCAAGGTAACATGCACACACTGAAGCAAATGTCACATGGTAAAGCAATTCCCAGCCTCTGAAAAATGCCCTCAGACACCAAGGGTGCACAAGAAGGGTTGCAAACAGGAACCTCAGGAGCTGACTCAGAGGAACTCCTCACAGGCAGAGCTACACTGACTGGGGAAACCTTCAGTCTGAAGCAAAGGGAGCACTTAGTCACCAAAAATTGGACGCAAAACAAAGGAGTGATGAACATGGAGCCACAGGTACAGCGAGGTAGGAGGTAAAAGCTTCAGAGCTATAACTGGAAGCCAACACCAATGAGAACTCTCATGGAATCAAACCCAAAATCAGTCTGTGGCTTGTACACCAGTCCTTCTGTTTGGGTTTGAAAATGGAGCAAGAAGTTGAAAACATCTGTACTGGGGAGGAGGAGCCCTCTGGGCAGCAGAGCTGACACATCACACACCACAGACTTCTTATCCAGAAGGAAATGGATAATTTTAAGAAAGGCAGGAAGGAAGAGTAAAAAGTATGCATATGGTATGATGTTTCAAAAATCAAGCAGGCTGTAGTGACTTATGTCCACATGAATGTTAGAGGATTGATTCATTATTTTTTTAAATTGTGAGTCGATTAAAAAGCAAACAAATAACATAGTAATGTAATGCAGTGAGTCACACCTGCCCATCTCTAGCCATGGGGGGTGTGCCAGGAGTCAGAGGAGCTATATCTGTTATGCATCCTATCAGCCCCTGGAGGAATAATGCTGAAGGTTTTCAGGAGACCCAGTCTGCTACAGTCAGAGATGACTCAGACAGCAAAAAGCTGGCCTTGAAGTCCCTATATCCATTCATCCCACACCTGCCTTTAAGGTACACTAATGAACATCCTCAGCAGCTTCCTCTACAGCCCAGAGCAAATCACCATGCCAGTCCTCTTCAGCCCAGCTGGCCACCAGACCATTCCAGTGTGGAGAATTCCAGGTCATTGGAAGTGCACAAGTCTTTGTGACCCAGTGGGCAGGACAGTTCAGAGAAGACTTCACTCACAGTTTCCTTACTGATTTCCTTTCTTCATCTTCTTGCATTACCAGCTCTGTATTGTGGGGTTGTCAGGGGAAAGAAAATATGCTACTCACATATCCAAATTTTTCCACCTGTTTAGTCATTAAGGGCTCATGTGCAAGTCCATCTGAACGTCTTCCCACCTTGGTGTGACTCTTTATGCCCATAAGCCTATAAACCTTTTCTCTGGAACCTTGTCTCTGAGTGTCCAAACGTTATCTTGACTGCCTCTTCACACGGTCAAATGAGATCTATTACCTTTAAAAGAAAACTAAATACAGTTTATTAAGAGAACCAGGTGCCCCTTCATCCCCAACTGGAAACTCTTATATTAATCGCTTTTTGATTTTTTTTAATTGACCTTCTTGGTAAAATATTAATGACAGATGTGTTTATTCTCCTGCTGTGATCAAACACTAAGAACACAAAAGTCAAGGCCAAGCAAAGAGAAATGTATTTCAATATTTATTTTGGAGGTGACAGAAAATTATCAGTGAAGAGTTCTCTTCCAATTAACATTTTCACTGCTATTGCAAACAGTGAATGACAGCAGTGTTTTCATATACTGTAAAGCCTAGGTCTAATTGACACTCATGATCAACTCCAAACTTCTATTCCTTGTAAATGCTTAGAATAAATGTGACAATGAAAAATCACTAGACCTTCACTAGGTAATGAAACTGTGAGTGATGAGCAGCCCATGATACTGCTTGTCACACAGCCTTGATTGCTTTCAGGATGGATTAAAATATTAGTTGATGGCAAAAAAGTGGTGGGTGTCATGCTCAAATTGCGGCAAGGCATTTTATGGCACATAAATATTGTCTTCCAAATTCACTTTGAATTGGATATGAGCATTCCTACATGAGTTGCAAAGTGACTGAGAGGACACTAATAACAAAGAGAGGGGACAAGGCAGCCAAAGGAAAGTGTTAGGAACTGAAGGGAACAAGTTAGGCTCTAGGTTATGCATGGCCCCACTGCAGGATGTGGCACATATTTTCTATTCTTGCCATGGGGAGAGGGGAGGTGAAGGAAGTGTCTCTCTCACTGTCTTAATCCACCAGGAGGTAAAGGCTCCCAGGGACTGACTCATTGGAGAGAGAAGAAAAACTCCTGGCCTTAAGCTATATCTAAAAATAAAATAAGGCTAATTAAAATATTTCTGGCCCAAAGTCTAAAATTATGCCATGGAATTTGGAGGTCTAAAAATACAGGCCACTTGATGTGTAAATGTATTAATTTCTGTAGAGTAGCATGGTGAGAGCTGTTTTCCTGCAACACCCAGAGTTTTCAGTGTGCTGGCAAACAGAGGAACTGCTAGTGTGCCACAAGAAATTGGGAATTATGTCAAAAAGGAAACATTATGGAATTATATTACTTCACCTGCAGTGATAAGATATGAAAATATGGTGAACACTAATGTGACTGTAATACAGCAGCTCATGAAAGAGCCAACTTCAATCTGAGAAATAGTAATACATTTCTCAGGACACAATAATCTTGGAAAAAGAAACCACAAGCTGAAAGAGTCTTGTGAATTTGAAGGCTATCTCACAGGGAAATGAAAGCCATTATCCTGAAAATATTCATGAACTTGCTGAGCTTTACTTCTGAGAGTGCTCCTGTATTAATCTTTTCTCTAAACTTATTTAATGGAGTCATATATTTTCAGCCAGGAGCGTGCTGAACTATTCATTTTAAATACACGGTCTGATGAATTTAATCTTCCTTTTGTGAATCAGCCATAAACAGATCCTGATTTATCAGAGAAATTGTTGTCCTGAAGAGTAAGCAAAAAATTTAGAACAGTTTTCTGGCTAATGGCCTGTTCCCAAATCACTTGCTTCAGGAGTCTCCTTTTTGTGGGTTGTTACTGATTACATGCACCTGAATAGTACCAATCTCATTCCCTGAAGGGTGACCGAAATACTTGGGGTGGGAAAGTAAGGAGCAGTGAGCGCTCTTGCTCACTGAGCATCACTGGTAGGAAAAGCTCCTGCTCCTCTCAGTGGCTGGCAGAAAAAGAAGCAGCGGCCGGACAAGGCAGTTCTGGAGACAGAGGTAACAGCCAGTGCATTGCCATGCCACAATTCCTGCAGGAGCCTTCAGTGCAGAGAGTGGGGACGGAGAAAATGACAACATTGGGTGTCCCTGGAGCAGCCAGGGCAGTGTCCCACATGCTGTGCTCTGGCAGAGCAGAGGGCTGTGTGTGGGAGCTGTGCTTTCACACTGCATTTGATTGTGTCTTGCATAAGTGATTCCCTTGTGGTCCCCCACTAGTGGCGGCAGTGGGCAGCTGTAAAACCAAATCACAGGCAAAACAGAGTTCTGCCAGCAGGCAGAGCAAACCAGTGCTCGTGGCAGACAGCAATCATGTCCCCACCTCTTCCCAGGTGCTGCTGTTTGAGCAGGGCTCTCTCTCTGTATTCCATTTTCTCAGATGGGTCTGTCTCTCTCCACTGCAGGTCACTACTGTCACTACAATGATGACAAGCTGTTTCCTCTCCACCCTCCAGAAGCTCTCTGGACTGTCAGCATTTTAGTCGCAACTTCCTGAGAAACTGAGTAAGAAGAAAAATACCATGACCATAAACCACTGAGTAAATCACTTGGCTTTCCCAAGAATTGCTTCATTTTCACAAAAAAACAATTGTCCTGCTGAGAAAACCCTCTTTGTGAGCCAGCTTGATGCTGAGTCCACATTATATAAACATGACAAGTTTTGTATAATTTATATAAAGTACATGAGTTAAAGTACCTTAACCAATTGGATGTCTGGTGTGTATTTCTCTTTCATTAACAAATTAGTCTGTTGTCTAGGACAATCAATAAGCAATTTGAGAGCAGAAAGCTCATTACACTCATTAAACTTGGTACAATTTGAGACGAGGAACAAGGCTTCCATTTATCAGAAGCCAACTGAAAGAAAGCCAAAGCACATCAGAAAGATTAGTCAAAATGTCCCAGACCCTTAACAACTTCTTAGAGAGCAAAGAAGGAAAGTTTTTTGAGAGGCTTTCCCCTGTTTGAACCTCTAGTTAAAGAGGACGTGGCAGAATTCCAGGTATTTAAGTGCCCAAGTTTAGCCCTGAACACACTAACTCTGAACCAAGCTGATGCTTTCTGATGTCTAAGAAACATCTACATTCTTCACTGAACTAAGACCAGTTGCTCCACAAGCATCCACTCTTGGCTAAAAGCATGGATTCATGGCTTATTATTGTTCATGGCTCCATAAGAATGCATAACGATCCATATCAACTGCACAGATTGGGGGTCACTAAATCATTTGTTTTGGAACAAAATTTTTGCAAATCATTGAATTATTTGAACTGATTTATATATACTTATACTCCTTATTCTTTACCAAGGCCAACTGCTGACTGTAAATATTATGACTATATTACCTTTATTTTAATTCAGGGAAGATTTTAGTTGCCTTCAGAAAGATTGTGCCTCTTTCTTCTCTGTTTCTTTTCTTTGGAAAAGCAATGGACACTCACTGAATACTAACTGTTTAAATAAAGTGCTTAATTCCCACAAGACCAAATCACTATAGGACCTGGTAGCAGAGAAACAATATGTCATCCCTACAGTACTTATTTCCTGCTGTGGCTTGGTTACAGGCCTTATGATTGATTGCTTCACTGATTCTGCACAAATTCACAGAACTATCTCCTTTTGCACTTTGAATATGCCATTCCTAAGGTGCAGAAGTCTTCTTGTGGTTCTATTTCCCCTTTTTCTTTTCTCTGTAAGGCTTTTTTTTATGCTTTTTGTAGTGCGTGATAAAGACAGGCTTTCTTCCTTCAGAAGTGATTAAGTTCTTTAATCACTCTCTACAGTAAAACAGGTCCTAAGGCAAAAAGTTTGTTTATATGTAATGTGTTTCCTCCTCTCTGCTTTCTCTCACCATCAAAAGTCCTAAGTGTCTCATCCTGATTAACACAGCTGTGACTGAACTCTTGTCATCCCCAGAAATTTTGTCTGTCCATAATCCACAGTCAGAGGACAAAAGCTGACTCAAAAAACCCTTGCAAGTTTGCTTTGCCTGTCCCTCACTGCCTTCTTTGTAGGCCAAATACTACCCCAAGTGCAAGTGAGAACTGAGGGGAGAGTCCATATCATCTGAATAATATTCCCAACATTCATGTGTGTGCTGTAGTCTCCCCAGCAGCACTCCTCCCTCTACCCAAGCCATCAGAGCAGAGCTGCCAGGGGTTTGGGTCAGCAGGACCCTGTAGAGCCCCAAAAGGGAATGAGAGGCTGTTCTGGCTAAGGACACCTTTCATTTGAGAAATATTTCACTGTGAGAAGTCCTCAGGATTTTTCCATCTTCACCTCTGAGGTCAAATGGGTCAATGACACTGAGCTGACAAGATGTGGGGAGAACCTGGGCTTCCACCCAAAGTCCAGCAAAGAGGCTTATATGTACAAGGGGTACAAGGGTTTCAAAGAGTCTCACCCAGCACTCTGCTGAACACAAGATTACCTCAAGCCCCAGCAATGTCTGGGTAAGAGAAGAGTATTCTACCCTTAAATATACCTCATTTAATCTATACTTCACCTTCAAACACTACATCCAAATTTAACAGGATGGAAAGTGTGAGCTTAAAGCAACAGGGAGAAAATTGCCACTACGAGACAAAAACACTCCTAAAACCTGCATCTTGCAACACTTGAAACATTTCTCCCTAAGACTGTGTTTCTGGTTTAGCTGGGATTTGTGAGATAGAAATCACCTGCTATATTTCAGCAAATATGTCAATAAAGCCTCCAAAGTACTCCTGGACTGTTAAGAAATACATTTTTATTCTAAAAAGAAATATCCCTCTATGCCTTTTGCAAGATCACCCCAGTGTTTCATGAGAGGAAAAAAAAAAAAAAAAAGAGAAAGAAGTCTAAATAAATGCAATTATTCTTTAGCAGATGATGAGGAAAATCTTCCTCACCAGTACAAACTGAAAAGTCCAATGTAAAGAATGAGACTGAGTGGGCTGGAGGAGTAGGAAGAGGTGGATTTAGTGGAAGATCAAAGTCTAGGAAGTGGATCACTTCAAGATGTTTCTCCATCTCAGCAATGCCTGTTTGCAGCCTTGCTGCACAGTCACATTTTGTGGTGATCACCCACAGTACTGAAGCATCTGAACCTTTGCAAGCTTAAGAGGCAAACCCAGCACTGAGAGGAGTGCTGAATCCAGCTCTGCCCATTGCATTTGGTGCTTATTTTATGGTACTTTACACAATATTCCCGAAGAGTTCTGCCTTCAATAGGTAGGATTTGTTGCAATGTATTATCTTGCTACCATGCACTAGGGTGATTTTGATCAAAGAAGATCTGACTCATAACTTTTCACTACAGGAACAGGCTGGAGTTTACTGGAACTGAACAACATCAATAAACATCAACATTCATATTAAGGCTCTGTGGTTTGGCTCATTTAGCATGCTGGCTTTATTAAATCTGGCATAGTCAACCTTATGGATCACACAAGGGCTATTTGGTAGAATTTGTTAGGTTTCAAAGAAATGCTTTCAAAAAAACCTCAAGAATAAGAAGATTAGAAACATTTCCTATGTAAGTAGTGATGATTTTTTTCACTAAAGGACGTCCAGAACTCTGGCAAGCTGCAGTAAACCAAATGCTACTTGAAGACCTACTAGGTTTAATTGTGTTTTAAGACATTTTTATTATGACAGAAAATCTGAGTTTTCCCACTCTGAGATAAAATTATTGCTTACAATTTTGACTGAAGAAATGTCAATTTTCTCTCTCTCAGTACAAATCCTAGTTTTCAGGTGAGATGGAGCCAAAGCAGACATGGAAAGCTATGGCATGGAGCACTTCTCACATCACAGGAACACTTCAGCAGCCAAAGCAAAAGGGGAAGAGTTGGTCAAGGATGGAGAGGATATTTATGCGTATTTCCACAAAATAAGCAGTTGCACTAAAGGGTGGATTCAATAACCACTGTATATCACTAAATTTTTATTTACTTAGGCAGACACCTGAATGTAATCTTCTGCCTACAAAGAAGTAAAATATTACTGCAGAGGTGAGGTGGGCTGCACACTAAAATGGTAACAGAACTTGGAGAACCTCCAGATGTGAATGACAAATATAAAATGAGATTTTAGTCCACATTTACAAAGAGGGCATTGCTAAAGGCAGGTGGCTGACAGTGAGGGTGTGCAGAGCAGAAACACAGCCATCAGGAGTTGATTATTTCACAGATGCACCAAAAAAAGAAGACAAGAAAGCAAATGCTTCCTCAGAGCCACATGAATGCAGCCAGTGTACAGCATCCATCATTCTTCTTTCTGCCCTGGTCAGACCTGCCAGAGCTGCTTGCCTAACCTGTAGCTCTAAGTTTGAATGTGGTTTCATTCTAAACAATTTCATTATCTCATCACTTCTTTTGTTTCTTTTACAGTTGTTTTGCTATATTTTTAATATCTCTCTCCAAATAGGTGAAAAAATGAACCAGGAGAGTATTGGGGTTTTGTAGAGCAGCTATTCATGTGCCATGGCCTTGCTCTCATCTCCACAGTCAAATCAGGGTGACTGATTGGCCTGGCCAGGAGAGCCTGGAGGCACAGGGGACAGGGAGAAGTTCAGAGCCTGAGCAGCAGGTCACAGGGAGAGACTGTCCCCACATCAGAGGGTGGGTGGCACATGCATTTCAATGTGAGCCCCAGCCCCACAGCTGTGAGCACTGATGCAATAGCAGTGGAAGGTCTGGTGAAGAAAGCAAACAGAGCACTGGGAAGGGATGATCAGCTTTCAGGCTTCATCCCTGAGAGCATGCTGAGGGACCACTCAGATGGAGGTGCTGGTCCTCACTCTTGCAGACAGAAGCAGAAGGACAGATGCTGTCTGCTGGGTGCCTAAAGCAGTGGAGATCTCACTAGGGTCATCTGCTCTTGCTGAGCAGCACTGCTTGGTCCAGCAACTCACAAATGCAACAGGACTTGATGCTAAGCCAAGGTCTCTCATCTTACACCTTGTGAGACCCACTGCTTCCTGGATTTCACTCTGCTCAAGCTGCTTTCAAACCCATTGGCACTACTTGGCACTTGGAAAATTAATTTCAAACCAGAACTGCTCCTGCCAGCAACAGTGCTGGCTCAGCCAGAAGTAGATATCATCAGCTGAGTGATGAGTGCTCATCCTATCATGTCCATCTAGCAGCACCCAAAATATTACCAATGCACACTAGAAAGCAGATACATACTAACCAAAGCCACATTTCAAATGTTTTTGTTGAGCAAAACGTATAGATTTATATTAGTGAAATGAACCATGTAATGACTGTGGAAACAGGAGTAAATATATAGAAATATATTTATAAATACAGTCAGATAAAGGGGAGAAAACGCATAAGAGCAGCTAATGACAGGTATCAGAATAAAAGGGCTTTGTTTGCTGAAAGGCAAAGAAATGCCCAAAGCTATCACACCAGCTGAATTTCATGGCTGTGCAAAGTCTGCATTTTTCTGCCAAGATAACACAGCAAAGAGATTTTATGCTTTAAGCTGCAGCACTGTCATGGTTACAGAACTCAGAAAAGGATTGTTGGGGGCTGACACTTTTAATGAAAATGTTCAGTATCCAGTAGTGGATTCCAAAGCAGAACTCATGTTGGAAAGCAGGTCTGGTACCTCCACCAAAAACCTCAGTCAAAACCAATACTAAACACAGATTTTTCTTTTTTCTTCCTTGACTTACTAGGTCTACTTACTGTGTCTCTCTCCCTTTTCTTTTTTGTTTAAATTCTCCTCTTGCCACCATTGCAAATTCTTTTCTTTAGAGGATCTCCATCTCATTTGATGAGCTCCACTGAAACATGTGCAAGATATGATAATACAGTTACCAGTTTAGACTGGCTCTAAGCTTTTGCTGCCGGTGTCCTGACCTTGCTCTCTCAACCCAGGATCTCTAAGGAGCTTCTGTGAGTTCTTTCTGGAGAGGATGGAGGGCAGTCACAGGTACATGAGGGATGCTGCAAGAGGCTCTTAAAAATGAATGGAGAGCAGAAACATGTTTAAGGAAGTTCTGCTTAAATGAAATTCTCAGCTCATTTACCAAAGCAACTGTAATATCTATTGTGCAGCTGGATAAAAAATATCAAGCGATGTATCTCTTGTTATTTATCTACTTTTAGGGAGTTTTAGGGACATTAATATTCAATAGAGCAAGTGCTTTGTGGACTCTTAGTCTTTGATGACTCTTGTTTAATAGGTATTCCAGGAAACCTACATGAGATATTTCTCACTGCTTGATTGTAAGGCATCTCACTAAAGCATATTTCTTATGTGTTTTCTTTTCTCTGAGATTACAACAGAATAACTTTCTCAGTATTGGCTCACAGTACGCTGATAGCATTTATGCTGGGGCCCCAGACAGCAATTTTTCACAAGTACTTCAACTTTAGATCAAAGTAAGTTTATGGGCATATTTTCTCAGCAGCAGATCTTTCATTATGTTTCCATAGAAGGATGCCCTGTGCATAGGCTGTGAGATTGGACGTCAGCAGAGCTGGTCAGTTCATGCATGTCTACTCCTTGAGTGAATGTTGTTTCCAGGTTACCCACTGCACAGACATCCAAGCAGCTGGTTTATTCCCATCTCAGCTTGTTATGTGATACTGTGACAACACACTTGATTTCCCCATGGTACAAATCCCTTCTGAAGCGTCTCAAGTAGAGATCTCCTGAGATCCCTATCAGTTGGAATGTCTGTCCATCTGTGGCTGCTAGCCCCTGGCAGTAGTCCCTGCAGAATGCTGCTCCTGCCCTGCTCTCTGTGTGACTCTTCCCCAGTCTGTAGCAGCCCTGGCTCTGACTGGAGGTGTCTCACATCAGCCCCCCTATTCCACAGAGGCAACAGAGGCTCCATGCTCATGAAATCAGGTGTGCAGCTTGGCAGGGCTCTCTGGATGGCCTCTGGTCCCCTTTCCTGCTTGTCTGGGGACTATCCCCTGAGCTGGATTCAACTTTATCTCACATTGTGTAGAAAGCAGCAAAGATCTAAAATTCTTACATAGAACGGCTGTGTGTGTTAGATTTCTTGGACAATGCTTTGAACACAATTTATGTTTCATTTCATAGACTTGCTCATGCCTGAAAAAGAGATAACCTGATAAATTATTTGCAGTCACTGCCAGCTTAAGCAACAGCTGAAGTGCTTTGTTGAAGAGCAGAAGTTTTCAGATTATTTTTGGTGCCATGACACACTGTTGTACATAACCCAGACTGGAAAATAACTGAGAGCTTCTGGAATCTTGGAGATAAGCAGCATCAGCCACCATAAGGTAGTGGACTCTGTCTCATGAGTAAAACAGACTCTGGCAGTAGCTTTGGGAGAGAAGACCTGATTTTTTTTCTAATGACTGTGTTGTTAACATATTTTCATCTTCTCTTGATTCAGCCTTTAGATTATTATTTTATTTTTTGTTTTGCTACTGATCTTTTCCTTTGGCATGCTGGGCATTGTCATCCAGTCTGTTTGGAAGCATGACTGAAAAATAAGGTGACCAGGAACAATAGGGATTTCAAATACATGAAGTAATTTTGTGGGTCTAGTGGGTCTCTTTGCTCCCTCCATCACCTTGGAAAGAGGAAGAAGTATCCCCCTCTCCAGCTGCTGAGAGAGCCCCATGGCACTGTGTCAGCCCAGGGCCACTGTGCAAGAGCTGAGCAGCTCTCAGGAGGGAAATGTCCCACCATGGATGTGTGGAGCCATTGCAGCATTTACCCTCACCCTGCAGGAGCCAGCAAGGGGCTGCTGCCAGGGGTCACCAGAGGGGGAAATACAATGAACCACCTGAGACTGCCAGGGATTCTCTGTCCAGAGCTGCCTTGAATGCTCTGAGCTATTTAGTAAGTAGCTGCAAACCATGGAGCCTACTGTCTGCCTGAAAAACATGAGACGGGAGAACTGGAAGAAAATCAAGAACACCTTTCAGGGCAGACTGTGTCCACTGTGTTGCTGATAATAATGACACATCAGATGAGATGTCTTAACACAGGAGGAAAATGAGAATGGGTGTCTGCACCCTCCTAAATTATTGTCTCATCCTGTTCTCCTTTAGTTCACCCATATCTATGCACTGTTGCTGTGTACTTGGCACAAGGGAAGCCTCTGGGTACTTTGTCACAAAAGTATTACAGACACAGTATGCATCTAAGTCTGTCAGATGATAAAAGAAATTACAGGCATCCACTGGTTTCAAACTCTTAATTTAAGGATAGGAAATCCATTGTAATAAAACCTTTCTAGAGATGTCAGTGTTGTGATAAAAACACACACACATATATATCTTTGAAGGGCAGCCACAGCACTGTCTCATTAGAAAATATTTCTTTCTATATCTGAAACTAAAACAAGCAGAAAAGCATGGCCAGTGAGTGTCTATCTTTATACTACATAAACATGCAAAAGCCCTGTCAGAACGAAGGCTACTGTGTTGAAGCTCATTTGGCAGTTGCTCTTGGTCTCAAAGAAAGAAGTCGTTCAGATTATTCAAAGAGTACAATAGTTTCAACATTCACACTCTCCAAAGCTCTTTTTCACGTATCTTTCCATGTTGTGGGCACTCTGGCAGCGATCAGTGCAGGAGTCCTCTCCCGAGCACATCCCTTTGGAAATGTTTTGAGCCCACAAGAGGCAGCACAGCACGCTGCAGATGAACCCCAGCAGCAGCTTACCAGTCAGGCAGCCCCAAGCTCCCTGCACACATTTTAAAGATGCCAAGCTGTGGGTGCATTTCACAGGCACCCACACATCAGCACATCCAACCCAGATCTCAGTGACAACGTGGGCCCAGCAAGAGAAGGAGATTTGGCACAGAGCTGGGGACACCTTCCAGAAAGATCTGGGCATAACCCACCCTTTATTTGGGCAAACCGAAATTTTTCCCTATCTCTTTAGGTCTCAAGGAAGACATTCTTGCATCATCCCCTATCTTGAGTATGTTTTGTATTTTAAGATTCCTTTTAAACCCAAAGGAGGCTGGAACATGAGCATATTCACAAAGGCTTCCTTGAATAATAACATCCCTGGGGAACTCCTCCTGATTTTTTTGGAAGACAAGAAGCTTGTCTGTCATTACATCCTGAAAACAACTGAGATCACATCACTAACAGTACAGTGATGGGGCTGTAAAGACTGAGATAACTCTGGTTTGAGCTAATCTTATTATTTTGACACAGTACATGTAATTGTCTCTGGGGGGATGCCTTAATTAAAAGGGGAAAAATAAGTTTCTTCTCAACTACAGCTTCCTTCTACCTCTCATCAAATAAAATGTAGATGATGCAGGATAATTATTCTCATTAGTGTGAGTGGTTTGTGCTCAAAGCATTTGTGATAACATCTTGCTTTACTCTCTGTCTTTTTATTACCCGTAGGATATTATAGAATATCAGGCTGATGCTGGACTTCATCAATGTGGGCAGTCTTGGGGACTCATATCTTAATATATGTTTTGACACCTCACCAATCTTTAAATTTAACATACTGATTTCTGTGCCAGCATCATGATGAACTCCCTATGGTTACTGAACTGCGTGTTATTTGGATATACAAGGTCAGCAGCAGCTTCTGCAGATCAGCTGTCTGGTCTCTGCCAGAAGCTGATAGGAGGCAAATCTTTTGTGCTTGCCTGGAAAATAAGCTGCAGATTTTCTTTGGGGGGGGCGGGGTGGAAAAAAAGCACCCATTGTACACAAAAGAGGAAAATAGTGTGAAATAGTGTGAATAGGGGAAAATGGGATAAGGAAATGAAAATTAAGGCAGAGTTACATGGTCCTAAATCTTCAGAATAACCATGTTTCATCCTCCAAGAACATCATTCCAGATAAAATCATAAGATGAATGTCACCAGCTTTCCAGATCAGGAGTTCTGGAAGGAAAATAATGAGACAGAAAATATTTCTTACATTTGTATGAAAGAGTTCTGGAAAATGACACTTGTGGTTTCTTAGTGTCCTCAAGTAAAGGAAACAGGTGATAAAATAGGCAGTGAAGAAAGATACATTTCTTTTTCTATCCTCAGTGTTTGGAGTTCCAAATCCATCTGGCAGAGCTACTGTTTTATTTCTTCCTTGCATCAGTATAATCACTGCTTGAAAAGAAAGATATTTTACAAAATTGTCTAATTTTCTGTAAGATTTTTTAAAATTTATTTTAAAATTGTTCAGATATTCCTTACTGTTTTCAAGTGTATTTTTCTTCTACTTTTGCTGGTATATTCTGATACTCCAGGCTTCCCTTTGGAGTTGCAATGAGGAATTACAGTAAAATCATTGATGCATCTTGTTAATTGCTGTCTGGTGGCTGATCGGGGTTGTGATTTGGCAAATTTTATTGGAAAATACTTTGTCACAATCTGACAAGATAAATTAATTAGTGTAAAACTCCACTGTGCATTCATTAATGCCAATGTACCTCAGATCTCTGACACAGATGGTACTGCATAATTTACACAACTGGCAGGAGCACAGTGAGACCAGTGTTTATTTCCATTGAGCATTCACTTCTTAAACACACATGCCTTTTTTTAAAAGACATTAACTGACTCTTTAATATTGTTAAGGTGATGTATCCCTAGTTGCTCAAATAGTCAGGGTGTTTATACACCTTTCTGGTCTGTCTGAAGAACTACAGCCTAAAGATTAATGTGCAAGAAGATTTTCTTTCTGGTGCTTTAAAGCTTTCAGGTGCTTTACAGCCTCTCACAGTCACTGAACTGGAGCATTGCTAGTTTTCCTTGCTAGCCATGTGTCCCTGCTATGTAAATGTGAAAGGCTGCAGGTAGGGAAGCAGAGTCTATGACAGGTGATTTTATGATGCAGATGAACTAAGAACATTTTCCTTTCAGAAATATGGAGCTGTTTAGAACATTAGGGTTGGTTGTAGCCATGAACTCCAATCTGGAAGTGGAAATAAGGTTTTGTGTGTGAAGAAAAGGGACTGAAATCACAGGGAGCAATAACTATAATTCCTTTAACATTCCTCTGATTAAATCATCTGTGAAATCATGTGGTCTAGGAGGAGGAGTACTGGATATAGCACAGCTCACACTGTATGGTGTAGATGCACACAGAGGTCCTGCTGCTGATTTTGCTGGAGTCAGTAAATAAATTCTTCCTAACTTTAGTTGGTCAGACAATCTTCTCACTCTTTTCTAGAAAGAATGGACATAGTAATTACTAACTTGCAGAAAAATCAGAGTCCTAATAAGAACTTCTGTTCCCATTTTGTTCTCTGTCAATTTTGATTTTAGGGTCTAAGGCATAACCAGAAATCGGCCCTCCACCACAGCATCAGCAGCAGTCACTGTTATCTCCTCATTTTTACCTGTATTTCAAACTCCCACAAAAATATTGATTCCCTAAAAATTCATTTTTGTCTTGGTATTATGCCACTGACAGCAAGAAGAATAATCTATATCTGAAATAAAATTGCAACGGCACTTTTTTCCCCTGGTTGCCAAAACATGGGTGAGTCAGCTTCTACCTGCTCACTCCTGGGGTGGCTGCACAGCCCATGACTGGGTGCAGGGGCCACTGCAGCACCAGCAGAAAGTGGTCCTGGTTTGGGATCTTACCAGGAGCTCAGGTACTCTAAACTAAGAGGTCAAATCTTTACCTTATTCTGCTGGTTAAATTTTATAGAATTTTAACCTTTTTTTCTACTGTGACACCTGTCATAGAAGATAGATCATTATAATCCATCAGCATAGTTCAGATATAGTCACTTGCAGTGCTCTGAAAAATTACTAGGTGCAAGCCTTCCTTGTGTATTCCCTGTTTACTTGTCTCACCCATCTCTTTAATTTGTATGTAACATTTTATATTTTTAAATATGAAAGGTGCTCTGAGTCAATGCAAGGAGTTGCATCAGTTCAGCAAAATGGGAATGAAACACTGAAACCTCACTGTGATACAGTGAGCTAAATAGTTCCAGAAAAGTACCAGAAATTAAAAGCAGAGACTGTGTTGATATCACATATGATTAGCCCAGCACCTGCAAAACAGTTTTTGAGAGACTGGATGGTAAGATTTCTGTGAAGAATAGGAAAACAAGAAAAAAAGGGGAGAAAATACTCATCCTCAAAGAGCATAATGGTATGAATGGTGAATATCTGTCACAGGAACTGGAAAGTTCTATATTGTAGTAAGCTTACACAAGCTAAAAGAAAAGACATGCTCTTAATAAAAGCACAAGATATACTGTTAACAAAGCTAGCAATAAGTTTTCAATGTTTCTAACAAACCAAAAGTCTAAGTGAAACTGAGCTCAAAACAGGGGGTGCAGGTCAAGAGATATATAGCATGTAACATAAGACTTGGTATTTGCTGCTTTCACAACAGTGAAAAGGCAAAAGAAAGCAAGTGTAGTAGAATATGCAACGCCTTTTATTACTTAACTGTTGCACTTTTGAACAGCAGATGTGCCCAGAAATCTTGTCTGGAGTTGGGTTTATTTTGTTGTTGTTTCTTTCGTTTGGTTTCTGTCCTGGTTTGTTGGTTGGTTAGGGTTTTGGTTTGGGGTTTTTTTGCAATATAAGAAATTTGAAGCTTAGTCTGAGCAAAGCATGATTGCTGGCATTTCACATAATTGTATTAATCCATTCAACATTTTGAGAGGAAAAGACAAATTATTCCAGTGGAGCAGAGCTAGATGAGGGGAAAAGAACTAAGGTATAAGGTCAGTGGTCTCTGTGGGACTGAGAAAGGTAATCAGCACCTGAAAAAAGCAGATGGTCTCATGGTGACTGAACCTCTTTGCTCATAAATTGAGTTCAACTTGTCATTTAGTACTCCCTGAAGACCAGGGAGAAGAGGAGGTTTAGACACAAAAAGGAACAAGCTAATTGCACAAACCACAGTAATTTCTGAAGTGCAAGTGCACTAAAGTAGATCCATCATATTATAGAAACAGCTGGTAAAACAGTGACTCCTGGATAGGTCACTTATGCATGCCTAACTGGGCATTTAAGTGTGCATTTTCTTAAGAATATTAGTGCTTAAAAAGGCTGAGAATCATCCAAATGAATTTCAGAGATGTGTGGAAAGCGACCATCCATTGACACCAGCTGAAGTAGGTGTGGATCTTGGAGGAGACTGGCTGCCTACATCTTTGCAGGAACCCAACAGAATTTAAAGCACTGGCTCCCTATCCAGACTTTAGACATCCCAAGACCCACCAACACCTACCTGCCTTTCCCCCAGCCTAAGCCATACATTGTGCAAGAGGATGTGCTCTGCTGAATCTAGGCCAGAATATCTAGAACTACTCTTTATTTCTCAGACATTTGCCAAACCTCTGTCATCTCTTCCACTCCATTTCAATGCTAACTAAATATGCTTTGTTTTGCTTTGGGATTCTTACCCATTTTAAACAGAAGGAAAAGTATGCTGAATTTGGTAGGTACGTGCTTAAGATAACTCTACTTGTATTGTCAGTGGCCATTAGAGCTGTGTCTATAAAACATGATATGCTAGTATAATTTAATGGAAAATATTTAAAAATGTCTTATTTATATGTTGGAAAAATTTTGTTAGACTTTTTTTTCTAAATTACATGCTACAGTCCAAATCAAACTGAAGCACACCTGTGTACTACTTTGACTTCACATAAGGATGCAGCCCACTGCATCTTCTCCTGATGATAGTTGTCTGATAGTTGTCTGGTGATAGGTGACTGATAGTTGTCAATAATATTGAGAGCTTTATCCAATGATAAAAGTAAAATCCCATATATTAAAAAAAAAATCTGCACGGAGAATGAACAAATTACTTCCTAAATGAAATTAACTCTGAGCCATCCCATCCTCTTGCAAAATATTTTGGGTGCATTTTCACTTTGCATTATCACTATTGAAGTGATAATTAACTGAACAGACTAACAGACTACCAGGAAAAGAAAGCATAGTAGCACTAATGCAAAAGGCTGTAAAGAAATTCTGTCAATAAACAGGCACATTTAAAACACACCTGTCTTTCCATTCCCCTAAGATGCATGATATACCACATACTTAGCAATGAAACACAGTTAGTCCATTCCACCACTATCATGAGGCAGAAATATCCATAAAGATTACCTAGGCAATCAGAAAATGCCTAAGCAAATTGCAAACCTAAGTACTGTAGAAAATTATTGAATTGATTAATTCTGCAAAGTTGAGTAAACATCCAATAGACTTGTCTCACCTAGCATTAAAATGAAATCCTTCACAAGAATAAACAATATACATAGGAGAAGCAGATGAAAATCTAGACTAAGTTGAAAGATTTTAAAAGGTTGAAGTATTATAAACTATGGCATATTATAAGCAAGAAAAATCTTTCTGAACTGCTTGTGAATCCAACTAAATCCTTCTTCACTCTGATTTCCAGTGAAAGAGTGCCAAGGTAGGTCATAAATTTCTTATACAGTGGGATCATCCCAACAATTCAATCTACATTTTAAAGGATACTGAAATGGCTGTCATGCTATGGCTTTTGAATCCTTTGTGCAAACACATAGAACAGGGACAAGAGCGGTCTTCCTTGTGCTGTTGTAGCACACAAAATGTGCCTGCTCACTTTCCCCACTCTCTAGTTCCCTGCCATTCTCAGTGGAGCTCCAAGGGCAAGAGGAATAATAGAAGGAAAATGGTAAAATAATTATCTTAATGGCAAGAGAACAAGTAAATTTGCCTGAGATCTTTAAAACTCTGAGACAGATATCAAAGTCATAAACAGGCTTTCCACTCTGTCCTTGCATTAAAGACAGAGCAGAGCCTACTTATCACCAAATTAGATCATTGGCTTTAGAGGCTCTTTCTCAGGGATGAGCTTGTCCTTAGCTACTTCCTGGACACCTAAACCTTCTTGTTTTCATATCAGTGAGACTACTGAAAGTTTCATCTGGTGTTTGAACCAGGAAACAGCATTTAGACCACTTAATTCAATATGATTGCAGATTATTGCAGCACAGCCCTGACATGATGCACTTAATTTTATTTTGGACATGTAGATTTTTCCCCCCATGTTTAAATATTTCCCTTTTTTTTACTTGCATTTTATGCATATAGTAAGAGATATCCTAGGATTTCACTGCACTGATTTTGGTTACGGTCATTTTCTGGCACTGAAGATGGAGCCCAAAACTTCAGCTTGACAGAAGACAAGGAAAGGTGGAAATGTGTTAAAGCGAGTTATTTTCAGGGCAGATGTCGGTTTCTTTTGATGCTAGTCCCCTAGCAAGCATGAAAATAAAGTCCAAAGTGTCAGTCCCAAGTTGCCCTCTCTCCAGGAACTGAAGAGCAGCAGTAAGGACCAATATCCAATCTAAAGGACCTGCCACTGAAACAGAGTAGGGTTTCTACTCAAGAACATGGGAAAACTGCACTTTTTTGGCACCCAAAGAACTAACTTTATTCCATTTTCCAACACAATCTGTTGGTTTTACAAGCAAAGTGCTATTCAAAGGTGCCTAACATGACACCAGTTGTCCAGGGCAGCTTTCCCAGCAGTGCCTGTTACCTCAACATTAGCACCTGAAGTTGGGTTCACTGGGCTTTTAGAACGAGTGCAGGCTCATCTGTCTGTGGCTCATGACCCATGAAGAAAACAGAAAAGTAAAGAATCAGATCAAAGAGTTCAAACTTGAAGCCAATTACAACAGAAATGGAATGAAGGATTCTCTTTTAAAGATCCTACAGCTCCTTCTGTCCCATACACAAAACATTTGCAGAATGTGCAGTAGCTCCTGCAACTCTTCCAAAAACACATTGCCAAGTAGTCTCCATTTCCAAGTAATTCCCTCTTTCATGCCCTCCAAAGAATTAGAGAAACATACACAATCATTTTAAAGAACAATAAATTAAGTGAAAACTGTCAACTTTACTAGGTAATTGCATTGAATCCATGCAATTATGTGCAGGAATAATTTAATTCCTTTTACTGATTCATTCCAGAGTTAGAATTACACAATATTAAGGCTAATTTTTCATACTTAGAATAATTAATTGGTCTCAATATATTTGTTTGGGGGGGTGACTTAGGCAGGAAAGCACAAATTGCTCAGTGGTTAGGTGGTGTACATTTTCTCTTGGCAGCACGTGATGATGCGAGGCTTTCTACAAGATCACCACCACTCACTAAAACAGCCCTGGAGCACTTTCTGGTACTCCAATGTTTTGGTCAAGGACATTGTGTGGCTGCCAGAGGGTTGAATTCTCTTCGCTTGTAGCTTCTCTCAGTAGAAATAGAAAGAAGGGGGGATTGATCCTTTTCTGGGGCACATTCTTCCTTCCATCAGCCCTGCGGGTGCTTCCAGGATGTTTTCCTACTCAGCTGTGGATGGACGCTCATTCCTAAGTAATAGTGCAAGGAGAACAGTGGGGAAGGGCACGGTTTTCCATCTACACACTGATATAATCAACTGCAGTTTTTGTGGGCCTCAGAGAAATATTTAAGCACAAAGAAACATTTAAGCACAAAGATGGCCCTTTCCAGCTCACACAGCTTGGATTATGCAGCAGGCAGGTGCCAGCCACCACCACACAGCTCCAAAGGAGAGAAGGGACACTGAAAGAGCTTCCTCAGACTTCTCTTCAGAATTTGATTTTTACATCAATAGATACAAACTTTCCAAAAAGGTCCCTATTTTCTCAAAAAAAAAAAAAAAAAAAAAAGGCATTTGAAGGAACAAACCAGGCTAATGAAAAGAAGGGAAATGAAAGTAATTTGCTACTTGCTGCTTAAAATCATTATTTTGGACCCAAGATACAAGATAAATGGTGACCATATTTAATTTGTGAGGGCAACCACCTATGACTGAGCAATCAAAAAAACCCTGGGCAGATCCCTCATATAATCCCAAGAGAATGGAGGAGTAAAACAAACTTAGATGAATCAACAGGATAGGAAAGAATTATTGTATCTACTTACATAGTCCTAAACTTTCTAACAATAAAAATAAAATAAAAAAAGAAATTAAAAAAGCATCCACAAAGAAAAAGAAAATCCAAGAAGTTAGTCTTTGCTTGCATCAGAGGTATCATGGGTGGGATCTGTTTCTTATGCACCACACTTAGGTCTTCTCATCCCTATCTATTAACCTCATTTTCTTTTTCAGTGTAAGGTTGTTTTATCCTCCTCACAAGGTCCCTTTTTTTTTTCCAACTTCATTTTTTAGAAAGTTTTGTTTGAATATTCTTATTTTTTTCTCAAAGGACTGGATAAAAAGCAAATAGCTGTGCAGTGGCTGTTTAAAGACACAGATGCAAGGGGAAGACCAGGAGGCACAGGCAGAAAAGAGGTTTTGCAGTGTGCAGTCAATTTTGAGAGACATCTTGAGACATTTTCAGTGAGGAGAACCATATCAGCTGTTTATTTCTAGGTCTCAAAGGTCAGAACAACAGCAAGAAACTTTTCTTTCAGGAAAATTACACTCAACACATAAATCATTTTCAAGCATGGGAGTGATCAGCTGAAGCAAGTGAACACATAAGAAATTCAGCAAGTGGTGCATGAAACTTATTTTTCCCACATTTTACCAAATTACAGACTTTCCAAGGCACTGTTGCTACAGGAATGACACTTTAGGCAATCAGTTATTTTGGAAATGTTAAATTTATGTTTGACTTCTCCAAGACCTGATTCTTTTTTCAAGTATTTGAGCTACAAAAGTCAGCATCCTAACATCCAAAGTACCTTGAAGGATCATTACCTTTTCTGTGGGCCAGTGCATTAGAAGCGCTGCAGGGTTAGTGGGATTTGCTGTGTCACTTTTACAGAATCACAAGGCTGGAAGAGACCTTCAAGATCATCGACTCCAATCCATGCCCTAACACTGCAACTAGACCATGGCACCAAGTGCTACATCCAATCTTTTTTAAACACTTCCAGGGATGGTGACTCCACCACCTCCCTGGGCAGACCATTCCAGTACTTTATCACTCTTTCCATGAAAAACTTTTTCTTAATAACCAGTCTAATTTTCCCTTGACACAGCTTGGGACTGTGTCCTCTGGTTCTGTTGGTTGCTGCCTGGTGGAAGAGACCAAACCACACCTGACTACAGCCACTTTTCAGGGAGTTGTAGAGAGTGATAAGGTCACCTCTGAGTCTCCTTTTCTCCAGGTTAAACAACCCCAGCTTCCTTTACAAAACACTAAGTCCCAGTGCAGCATCGTGGTGAGATTTGCACAGCCTGGGAATGCATATGGGAGAGGTCCCAGATCCCACAGGCAGAGTAGGATTCAGGATAAGGAGCCTGTAATTTGAGGGAGTACAGATATCTCTTTTCTCAGATCTACTGCCAGACAGCCAGCAAGGAACAGGGGTTGGATATTAGCAGGCCAAAGACACATCTATTATTGATTCCATCTGTTGATTTTAATTCACAAATAACTCCCCTCTGTCCAGTCCGTCAGTCCTACTCCTCTGGCCATCCCTTCTCACCTCTGAGACCAGAGTACCTTTCCCCAGCTTGGCCACCCTATGCAGTGAGGTTGTACCTGATGGAAAAGGTGTCTGAACAGTGCCTTGCAGAGCAGCAGAGAAGCTGAGTGTCTGTTGAAGGCTCCTGCCTCTGCTGAGCATACAGCTTACAGCATCACTGTACCTTCACCCTTATTTATCCCTCCACCTACCACTTTTGGAGTAAAATGAGTTGCCTTTGTTTCTGCTGGGAGAGCAGATGGGAGAGGGAGGTACTCCATAGTCAAATACTTTCCTGTGTCTGTTCCTTTTCCTTCACCTGTGCCCTGAGTTTCTTATTTTCTTCCTCCTCTCAAAGGGCTGGACACAGAGTTTTAGGACACTTATTTCCTTAAAGCCTGGCATAATTAAAATATCCTTCATTACCATCACTGATCTGAGAGTATCATTACAATGAACAGGATAGATACCTTTAGCCTTTACAATAACAATAAAAGATAACAGCCCATGACCATACGTGTCAAATAATATTAACAGAATGTACAATTCAATAATGAGAGTTAATTCAGTTCTTAATGGCACTGAGGTACTGTATAATTTAACATTCAGATATTGGACAGGATTCCCTAAACCACCATTGCTTGGTGCACTCCTCTCTGCACATGGAGCACCCATTGCTCCAGGGACAGGGCTCAGGTGCAGAGCAGATGTCCAGTGATGGGAGCAGGTTCCCGTAGACAACAGCTGGTAATGGCCTCACTGTGCTTCTGCATTTAAAACTATTAAACCATCTAAAGCCTTCTTGGGAAGTTAGTTAGCTCCCAGAAGTGGTGATAATGGCCCAAAAAGTACTGAGACAATTTTCTGCTTCTAAACCTGTCTCATTTTGGCAGGGACAGCAAGGGACCTGCTGTGCCTGTGTTCCATCTCCTGCATGCAGAGGGGAGCTGGCAAGCCCTGCCCCAAAGCTGTTCACACTGTGATGACACTGTGCAAGCTGCTCTGCCCTGGGTGATGCCATCTGAAGCTCTGCACCTCTGGGTGCTGCTCAGCCCTTGCTGGCACATCAATCTGCAGGACTGAATCCTCCACAGCAGCTCGGATGCCACTGGGCACTGCTCCCAGCATTCCCATGGCAGTCTTCCCCATCATTCACACCTATCCACCCCACGACCTCTCTAATCAGCATTCCAAAAAGGGTGTGCCAAGTTAGCTCTGGCAAAAGCTCTTGTGGGATTCAGTGAGAGCAGGATGTGATTTCCCACTGGAGTGGCTTTCTGTCCCATTCAGAGCACATTCAGGAGTTGCTGATGGAGCATCATCCAGGCTGCCAAGTGCAGTGCTGGTCAGATCTCCTCCAGCAGACACTGCTCAGTACCACAGGAGCAGGGGTCCTCAGAAAGGAGCTCAGCAGCCAATTCCTGTTCTTTGGATTACCCTCAAGAAAGAATTAATATTCAGCCAATAAACAAAAATTTCCTCACTTTTTCTGCCGTAAATTCCAGGGCCTCCACTAAAGACTACATGCATGCACTGTTTCAGGGATAGTTTCATGACCTTTGTCATCTGGAGACAGTGTGGGTGTTACAGAGTAGTAAGGTAAGGACCAGAAACAAACAGAAAACAATTGACACAGGAGAGTGCCTGACAGAACTTCACTGACAGATGTGACTGTTGTTTCAGCTGGTGCCATGAAGTCTTTGTCCTCTGCTCTTTGTCACATTTCATAGAAAACTGCTCCCTGTGGCCAGTGGCTGTGTAGTTCTTCTGAAGAACCAAATCTTGTCACTTTGCTGCATCATATTGTTCTTTATCATTGCTCATGAAGGCCATATCATCTCAAAAAGGACACTGAAGAATGAGGAAATATGCGGAGAGGAGCAGCAAGTTTGATCATTGCTCTGGAAAGAAAACAGGACCATATGGAAAGAGACCAATACCTTTCAAGTAGGTAAATATATAGCACAGAGAAATTTCAAAAGGAATGAGAAAAATGGGTGATAAAGAAATAATTGAGACCTGAGAGCCCTCCAACAACAGCATCACATAACAGACAGATTTGAAACTGTCACGAGGTCAAATTATTCAATATAATTAAATTTGTGAGCTCATTGATGCATAAAGGTATGGAAGCAATATGTAAAGACAATTAGACAAATTCATAGAAGAGGCTTCATAATAAAAGACCCACACCTTCTGACTGAGAAGCCTCTGACAGCAGGCTGTGGATAAGAGATCCTACCAGGGCAGCATGAAAACAAACTTACTCTATGCACCCAGTTGCTGCCTGAGCACTTTTCATTTTGCCTGGTGGTGGTTTGCAGGGAGGCATAGAGGATTCTGAGCCACATGGGACCTGTAAACCCTTAGACATATGCCATCAGTACAGCTCTTCACTGGCCAAAGACAGCAGTGTGTAGAGCAGAGTGACTGCCACAGGTCTGAGCTGAGGAGGGATGCAAATGATGAGAGCACACAGTCTAGAGGCAACACAGTGGGCAAGGTGATGGTGGCACTTCAGCAAGTGATACCGCCTCATTCTCAGGGCTGGGGGAATATATTCTCCACCTCTGACTCAGGTCAGAGCACTGACAACAAAGCTGAACCCCATATGACCAATGAGTATAGTTTATGTGATGTCATACACAATGCAATGACACCTCTTTATCACTTTTAATGTATTCCACGCTGGTATAGTTCCAAACCAAATACAGCAAAATGTTCAGTGTAAGGGAGACACAAAACTGAGATGGATGGAGTAAAAACACATCCTTCTTGCCTCATTACAACAGCTAAGAAAAATTCAAGTTCTTTTGTTAGGCAAGAATTAAAATGCAGTTTATAGCACAGGAAAAAAAAAGCATATTATTGAGCAACTCTAAGGTGAGGTAGTCATTAACTGATTATATTACGCTGCTTGTCTCCCAACATTAAAGTGGCTTCCCTGTAATTTCGAATGAATTATGAAAGTATTTCCTGACTACACCTTTGCTAATGATGCAGGGGATAGTGGTTCAGTTCAACTCTTGCTTTGTCCTGCAGTGAAACATGCCAGATAAGAAAATCAGCAAGCTGTTCCCATTAGCCATTTTGAACAGCATATCCCAGCCTCACAGCAGGCAACTGGGAGGTAGGCTGTGAAATATAATCAGCTCTGAGCCCCTTACAAACAGTTTTGATCAATTGTTACTCCACAAATTATGTCTGCCTGACAAAGAGCCTGGCATGGGTGTCTGTGCATTCCTATCAACAGGCAGCTTCATTGGAAGAAGGACTGATTTCAGAAGGAACCAGCTGCCAACATTTTCTTTTGGCACCCCTGGGAATTATCCCAGTTTGGAGTCTTTTACAAAGCTCCAAAATCCACTAAATTCTCATTTCTGGAAAAGTGCTGCAGCTTTCTGAGGAAGGCAGGCTTTGAACGGGGTGGGGGGGGAATTCACACCTACACTTGCACAGCCCTTCCCTTCCCTTCCCATGCTGTACCATGCACTGCTGGCTCGTGGATGCCCTTGGTGCCTCTCCAGGGAGCTGTGTTCCCCCACAGGGCAGCACTGCCGCTCATCTCGTGGCTGCAGCATGCTGTGACCCAAACTGCAGCTCCCACACTCCAGAAATAGCATCCTGCCTCTGGGAGAGGTCAGCCGTGGCTCACTGCTTCATGTCAGCTCTATCTGCCGTGGAGGTTTCCAAACATGCCCTGCCTGATTTCTCAATGCCTTTCTCCTCTTCGGGAATCATCTCTCAAGAGGCTCTGAATTCCCTCCCCGCATCGCTGCCCAGGGCAGGAGATGACATCTTCACAGAGCTGTCACCCTGCACACTTCTAACCCTGGAGAATCCTGTCTGTGGGTGAAGTTTCCATAAATAATCCATGGGGAAGTTCCTAGACAAGCCCTGCTCCAGATTTGTGGCTCAAGGGAGTTATAAATTCGGGATTCAGGATACATCACTGTGGTACAGGTAATGTCAAAGAGGACTCTTAATCTTAACATACCCAAACTCAGAGCAAGGATCTTTTCATCTAATAGCAGATTTCTGAAATATCTTGAGACTAGAGCGTAAAAAAAAAAAAAAAGAAAAAAGAAAAAAAAACAGTCTTCTGCCCTTACAATTCATCCCAGCCTCTGGAAACCAACATTTTAAGGAATTCTTGAGGCTGCGTACTCGTCACTGTACGTAATAGCTCTTTTCTCCATGAGCTTACCCAAGTACCTTCAAATTTGTCTTTCAGTTTTTAATAAATTGATTAATCTTTTGACAGTGAGGTTTAGGATTTTTTCCTCCCCCCCATTTTACTTTTTTTTTTGGGCATGTGTTACAGTAAGCAGCCATGACATGAGGTTGTACCACAGGGCGGAGCTCAGCTGCAGATCTGCTGGATCATTTCTGCCCAGACATGTCCTCCCTCCCTGCCTCCTGAGCTCATCTCATGATCAAACCCAGTGCTCTGCTTCAGTAGCCAGCCACTCCTGATCCCCCTTTTCCCAGCTCTCTGGAGGATAGCAGCAGGAGCAGCAGGCAGGGGTGTGCAGTGAGCCCTGTGTGGGAGCAGTGGTTAGGGGTTTCAGCAATCACTGAGACTCTTGTTTATGTGGTCCGTCTCATCTGATACAGAAATATGTAGTAATTATGCTGAGACAGACTGGACTAGCATCACCACCAGTCCTTTATTAGAAACCTTTTCGTGCCTTCTTTCAGCATACTTCTTCCTGACAACTCTGACTCCCTTCATCATAGGAAGTTTCACACAGCACTGACTCCTTTTCTTACAGGCAGCTCCACACAGCTCTGACTCCTTCTCTCCTCTCTGCATGACTGGCTAAACCCCAAGCTGTCCCTTTCCCAGCTGTCTAACCCTGTCTGCCCCTCACACAGCATCTTCTAACCTTATCTGTCCCCTGCCCAACCACACATCCCTTACCTCCTCACAGCACAGCCAGCAGCCTCCATCCCAAGCTGCAGCAGTCTCAAGCTCTAACTGGAACTGTAACTGGTGGCCAGCTAACCCAGTCTTTTATAACACCCAAACTCATTGGGCAGGCACAGATGTTTCTACTCCTCAGTAACCAGTACAGCTGTAATTCACTGGGACAGACTGTCTTCTGTACTATCCTGTCAACATATCTTCCCACAGAAATATAAATGCCTGAGGAGAGCAAGTATGTGGACCACTCACCAGGAAGTGGGAGCAGAGATTAAATACCCCATATTCTCCCCAGGACCTGCTCTCCAGAGTTGCCCTCCTTCACCTTCCCCAAGCCATGCCTGTCCTGTCCTGCTGCTGACCAAGCCCTGATGTTCCTCTTTTCCCCTGGAGCTTCATGGCCCTCCCAAGCAGGCTGGGCTGGCCTTGGGGCATGGCAGGGCTGAAAGTGCAGGTGAGATCTGTTCTGTGACTGTGAACTCTGCAGGGTTTCTGGTAGCTGCCAGTCAGTCCTGATTTCACTGCTGACATTGCAGCACAGCTGATCTGACCACAACTGGTGCTGTGTGCTTCTCCCTCATTTCTCCTGCTGTATGTGGAGTGTCAGGGCTGCTCATCTTCCAGCTTTGGCTGTTCTTCTGTTTGGTGGGGTGACTTGTTTTCCAGAAATGTTATCCCAGCAATGTCCATGAGCCTAAATGTCACTTTTTTTTTTTTTTTAAATACAGATGGGCATAGTTAACATGATTTATCAATATATGTATTAAGTATCACAAATTCTTCCCTTGATTGAGACCACATTTCTCTTTAATGCTTTATATGGAGTCTAAGGTTATACTAGAGCAGCTCTTTTTATGAGAGGATCTTATTTTGTTAGATGATTTATTAACAGAAAAATTTCAAGAAAATCCCACTCTCCACAAGCATTACACAGTAGTTTCTACATATGTGTGCTTTGAGAAAAGTCTACTCTCTGTTACCTGAACTACAAATTTGGCAATTTTTTTTAGCTGCAGTAGTAGCAACCACCTCTGAAGCACCTCAGATCCAAGAACCACACAGATGGTAGAAATGGACACAGCAATTCCATTAAAAATAATAATACCCAATGTGTGGAGGTCAAGGGTGAAAGTAATATATTAGACCTGTAAGAAAAGGAAAAGACAAATCATGAATAAAAGTGTTCTGGGAGGACATTTAGACAATCATAGAATAAAAATAGCTGGATGAAAAAAGTCCTCCAAAAAATGGAGCTGGCAAAAGAAAGACATATTTTGAAACAGCAACAAAAGAGTGAATTATGCCTGTGAGCTGAGAAGCTGAATGACAGTGCCAAGGTCAATGGGATGGTAGTCAATAGCAAGAGAGAAAGTTAAAAGTTTTGTCATTTGCTAACTTGGATATGAGAAGAAAAATTTGAGAAGAAAGAAAGAAAGAACAATAGACCAAAAAAAAAGGGGGGGGGGGGGGGGGATGTAGAATTTTGTCCCTGAACACCAAGGAAGCTTAAGAAAGGATAGAAAGGAATAGAAAAAATAGGAAATGGGAATAAACAGCAGTACAAACATCAAGAAACAGCAAGGTCTGCAAAACTAGAAATATAGTAATATAAAATCAGAATGTCTTTTCTCTGAGGCACAGAGTAATTTGATTATAGGAGGGATTTGAGAAACATACAAGAAGAGATTTTGCAGGATAAGAAATGTTTCTCTTACAGCTTGAGAAAAATACACATTTCTGTAAAATGCATGGAAGAAAATATCATTGCTGGTGAAACAAGTGGGAGTGAAAACGGGAAGACATCTGTATTTGTGATAACCATACATTTTAGAAAATAATACTTATTCTTCAGGACATATGGAGAAATCAATGAGAAACAGTATAGATATATCAAAGACAAATTAATTATCTGAATTTTCCATTAGAAAATCTCATGCTTGATTGTGAATCATATTTCTGAGAGCTACACAGCACACAGAGATAATAAAAATATTTTCTCTGAAACCCAAAATATCTTTAAACATAAATTCTAGAGAATTAAGGAAGACAGATATATAGATGCACATGCCTTGATAATTAGAAATCCCCTAAATCCTCCATTACATTCAAGCAGTAGTTTTAATCTCCAAGCAGGTTGTAGGTTTTTACTTTCCTCTGATGCAAATTAATAAATTGTTCAGTTCACATTTCAGCTCAAAATAATTCCCATGGCAGGACCCACAGGAAGGGCATGCAGACACCTTTGGAAGCAGAAGACAACGAGCAGCTCATTGTGTGGCTGTGGTTTGTACTTCCCTAAAAGCTGCAGACTGTGTTTCAGGGTGATGGTGTCCCTCCAGATTCTTGGGGAATTTGGAACACAAGCCTCTCCCCAAAGCAAGGCACTGCCTGTTGGCTGCTGGCCACACCTGTAGCTCTGTCAGGACAGGTGTCCATAGTCTGAAGGTGCTCCCAAGCTTTGGCCTGAGCTAGCCCTCCAGACTCTGCCATCCAGGGAGGAGAGAGCTCCTTTCTTACTAAAGCATGTGAAACACAGTGAGAAAGACATAAATTATGGCTTTGAACATTTTTCATTCTGAAAAAATAGCTTTTAGTTATGTGGAAGTATGGAAACTTCAGTGACAGCAGCTATGGTTTACAAAGAGAAAGGGACAGCTAGATGATGTTAAATTTTAAAACCTTGTCCTCACCACAAGAAAGAAAAAAGATCTCACGTCTCCCAGAGTGAGGGTCTGCTGTTTTTTACAAGATGTGCCTAGGTGAGAGAATATGGTTCCCAGCAGCTGTCTCCTACAGCTGTCTCTGATCAAGAGGAAAAGGGTGACTCCCATGTCCTTGTACCCACAAGAAATAGCATCCAAGTCTCCCAGATCCTGCAGTCCCAGGGCCTCTCTACTGGACCCCTGTGGCAAGCACGAGAGAAAATCTCTGGTGATGCCCAACTCTGTTTGTATAAATGGATTAAGATAGGCCTGCACCAGGTAGTTGGATCACTCCAGAAGCACTGGTGTTTGTCCAAGAGCAGTTTTTTCTCTCCTTGGAGAGTCATGGGCCACCTGTGGATGTCTGAGCCAGCCTCATCTTCTAAATTTGCAGAGTTCCTGGCTGTAGCCAGTGGATTTTAAGAAATTGCTGAAGTCCCAGCAAGCCTCAATCTGCAGATTCCCCATGCATGCTGTGATTATCTTGTTACAAAACTGTATGAATCATTGCAATAATCCCATGTACTAAGAAAAGGAATTTGGTACCTCTGTTCAACCCCTATTGAGCACTATACCTCTGACTGCTTGGATTTACAGCCCCTTTTCTGACTGAAAACAAATTTACATATGTCCAGACTGTCCATTTTCTACTGAAGAAAAGCTGAAGAAAGATGACTCATTAAATCCATTGTTTGCACTAATGAGATGAATGCTCACCAATTTTCTGCTTACACTCTAAAAAATACTTCTGAGTGCGGCTATTTAGAAAATGCACTTATCTGAACAACTTTCATCCTGTTTGTCAGACCTTTTAACCAATCATGACAATTCTAGGGGATTAAGCTATGAGCCTGGAGGACGCTGCCTTTGAGGGAGCAGTGTGCCACTGCCTTTGCAAACCAGGAGCTCCACCTTGATAGGGCATCTCTGCATCCCTGCTGTCGGTGGTACCAGCAGCCTGTCAGAAGAGCTGCAGGGATCTGAGAACACTGCCACTGACATGTTGACTACTAAAATTTATCTTTGTTTTATGCCACTTAAGAGAAGAACATTTGCCATCTTTTCAACAGACTGCTGTCAATTAATTTACTGCTGAGGCTGTCTAAATTTTCAAACAGTGCTGACATTTTCATTATTTGGCAAACTTGCCCTTCGTTATCCACTTTGCCTCTCATCCAGGCTCCATAAGGCCCGAGATTTACCCTAATAACAGCTAATTGAATACATTTCTCAATGCAAGAAATCTTTTAATCTGCAGAGATTAAATAACAGAACACTTGCACAGCAACAATTCAGCTGAAGATTGGATTGCCACACGCTTGCACCATCCTAATGAGCAACAGCAGATCAACAGAAAGCAGATACTCTTTCCCAGCTCTCTTTCTTTAATCTACCAACCAGGGGTGGAACTAGAAAAAAGGAACCACAGCTCAATAGGCAGGGAGGCTCCCTTTTAATGTTTTCTCCAGGCTCAAGTTTCTACATGACAAAGACATTTTCCTGCCTTTTCGCATTTGCAGACATAAGGATTGAAACGTAATTGTCATCAACACTTGCAAATGGAGTGAGGACTCTCACCTTGACTTTTGGAGAGCAATAATAAAGAAACTCGTTGACAATTTTCCCCCTTATACTTACATAAAGCTACACTCCTTTGCTGTTTTCAGTTTCCTTAATGAAATAGTCATTAAGACCCAAATTCCAGGCACTTTCAAATGTATGTGAGCAGCAGAGAGAAAGAAAACACAGCCTTGTAATCACATGATGTGAACATAAAACCTTGTCAGAATTCTTCAGCTATGCTAAGCTAGAGGAAAGGCAGGAAATTTTGATTTTGTAAGACTTAAGGAATGCAGTTCAACTTTCTGCTGCCTTTACCATGAATGAAGTTGTTGATATTTTTCTCAAAGAATGATTTTTCTTGAAGAAGATCTGAAGGGGCAAAGATATCCAGTGGAAACACATTAATTTGAAAGAAAATTTGTTTTGTCCTTTTCTGTTTTACTTTCTCAAAATATCACATCACTTTTATTATACAAAGGTTAAAAAGCTTCAGTGAAATGCTATAGATTATTTTTCTTCATAAGGAAAATCCCCAATTTCAACTTTTAACTAGACAATAAAGAGCATGGTGCAAATTTGCAGCATTTCTCTTGGGATAGATTACAGGCTCTCTCTGGAATTGTAGTAATCTGTGTGAACAACTTGCAAAATGTGCAGTGACTGGCAAAAGAAAACAGAGCTTGGCAGGTCTGAAGCCCAGGCACAAGCCTCAGCTGCAGACCTGCAGCTCCCAGTTCCATCATCCTGCTGCTGTCTGCAGGCCAGGAGAGGATTGCCCCCAGTGCCCTGCCTCCCACAGCTGGCAGTGGCAGCATCCTTCTATTGTCATGTCACCCTGCTCCTGGCTCTGCGCTAAGACTTTGAACTGCTGTTTATAGAAGCTCTTTCATGTCTTTTCTTCCAGTCAGAGTCTTTATTATCCTCTAAACAGAAAGAATTTGCCCAATATACATAAGCTTTACAGTCTAGTCTCCTCTGGATTAAATTTCTTTGCTGTTCTTTGCACAAGTTCATATATAACTGGAAGTTTGCTGAGCTCAAATGCTTTGCCTTTTTTTTGTTGTTGTTTAATTTACAGGGAACTGTATGGCCTTCAAACACAATACAGGAAGGCATTTTTCACATTGGTCTTCTACCAACTGGTAACAAGTATGGGGAAGCAGAAAAAGTACAAGACTGTGAGAAAAATCATTCACCCCAACAGTTCCAAATCATCAGGAAGCATATTTTCATTTGCAATGTGACTGCCAGCCTGCTGCAGGGGGTAAGGGAGCAGTGTTCTCTCTTCCAAGAGGAAAAGGCACCCCTTTTTCCACAACACCACAAGAGCTGTGTTAACAGCAAATCTGAGACATGACAGAAAATTTCTGCTAGCTAGAAACTAAAGTGAAAGGGTTGTCAAATATTAATGTGCACCAGATGCTAGTGCATATCCTAAACAAGCAGGGAGTGCCCAATTTCAGATATCAAATATTGGCTGAAGAACACAGAAAGTATGGACAGAGTGAATCCAAATTGAAACTAAGCCTCAAGACAAAATACCCCACATGACTTCAGTGGGCTAAAGCAATGCACCTTTTTATACAAAGCCATATTAATTGAAATTGCAAAAGTCTAATCAAAGAATCATGACTAATCCAGTTCTGATTATACTTGTTGTCCAAATTATATAATTATTACAGGAAGATCAGGAAGGAATGGCAAGACTGGCAAGGAGAAGCAATGTGATTCTATTTAAGGTAAAGGTTTTACTTTAGTTCACTTTAAGGATCCTTTTAGGGATGTTGCATTTGAAAGGCTATGGGTTAAACGAGATAGAGGCAAAATAAAGATGTTGTTTTTGGTGGTCTCTATCAGTCACCCAGCCAGTTAAGTAACTGATGAGTTAGTTATTTACAGGCCTTTAGGAAAAATCTCTTGATCCATAACCCTAATCCTTATGGGACATTTCAATGTCCCACACCTCAGCTGGACATACCCTACTGCCTCTGTAGGGACAAGTAAGCAGGGAAATCCTAAAGGTTTACTATCATTTCTTTTCCCAATTAGTCAGCAAGCCAGCTAGGAAAGGTGCCCTCTTGGACTTGCCTTTCGTAGATCAAAAAAGGCTCATGGGAGACGCCAGGTAAACAGAGTAATCATGCTTCCACTGTTCATCCAGCCAATATTACTAACTTTTGGAACACAGCTTGAACTGTGTAGGATGATGTCTTAGTGGTCTTACGGACAAGGGTATTCAGCCTTTGAACAATGACACTTTTTTTTTTGCAGCATGAAAAGTTTCACTTCACCAGATGCAGAGGATTTCAGTTTGACAGCTTGTGTGCCACCCAGCACAGTACAAAGAGAGAACTGAAATTATCTTTCTTTCATCTCCTGCTCAGTCTTGATAGTCACTCCTGGAATTCCTCATGCTGCTCTCACTCTGTGGCTTTCTTCCCCTGGGAATACTAGTGTAGAAGAGACAAGTGATGCTGTTGTTTGCCAGAGATAACTTTTGTCTGCAGGACCTCTTCATTGGGTGCCTTGGCCTTTTTTGCCTTTCCTACTGCCATGGTGGCAAGGAAGTTAGTGATGCATGGAAGACTGGGAGGAGACACAGGTGACCCCAACCAACCAAAGCAATATTCCAGATCCTCTGACATCATGTTCAGTATATAAAGTGGGGGAAAGAAGAAGGAAGGTGGGGACGTTTGGAGTGATGGAGTTTGCCTTCCCAAGTCCCTGTTACACATGGTGGGTCGTGCTGTCCTGGAGATGGCTGAACACCTGCCTGCCATGGGAAGCACTGAATCAATTCCTGGTTTTGCTTTGCCTGTGTGCCTAGCTTTTGCTCTTCCTATGAAACAGTCTTTATCTCAGTGCATGACTTTTCCAGCTTTTACCCTTCCCATTCTCTCCCCAGTCCTGCTGGTGAGCAGGTGCCTGGGGTTTGGCTGCTGGCTGACCAAGCTGAGATGACACAGAGAGGGTAAGGACACTTCCCTTGCTGCAGTGGCCAATCCAGACAGAGATTCAGCAGCACAGGATGCTCTCCATGGCCTACAGCATCGAGTGGCTAAACTGGCATCACATTCAGAGTAGTCAGAGCTCTGTAATCATGCTGCAATCCAGCTTCCTCTGAGAAGATGCAGTTCTAGCACCAGGCCAAAGCTACAATGTCTAAGAAGATTAGAAGCAGTGTTTGAAAGATTTTTTTTTTCTTATGATAGAATAACAAAATAAATTTATCTAGAATATATATAAAATATATAGTCAATAAGCCAAAGGTGACTACAGAACTCATTATAAAAATAGTTGTTACTACCTTGTTTATGACAGAATCCCCCAGTCCCTCAGTATTTATGATGTATGTCAAAGTTCACTAATAAATCTTTATGCTTCATCAATTTTGAACAGCATTTTCAGTGGCTACAATAACACACAATTATAACCTTCACAAATAATATAATCATCTCATTCTTCAAATTGCTCTTGTTTTTCTTTTCTTTAGGAAGCACTGATAAGTGCACTCAGAAATCAGCCTATGTGGCTTCACTTTTTTGTTTTATTATTATTCAGAAAATATTTTTTTCTGGACAGTGCAGAGGATTTGTGTAGGCTGAAAAAACAATGCCAGTGAAGTTATCAGAAAGTATTCTTCTCACCCAAACAGGAACAGCTTCTGGTGCATTCAACTCGCATTCCATTACATCTCCTTCATTTACAGCATGGTGATGTAGAAGGGGAATTAATTTCATATCACTTCAAGCCTTTGCTGTCACTAAGCAATTGGTAATGTTTGATTCCCATCTCCTTGAGTGGTTAAGTTTTACTGGCAGTAGTAAAATGTTATTATCTTCATTCTGCTGTAGTTCTAGGCTATCTGGTCTCCTGAACATACTAAGACCATAAAAACTACTTACTGAAGAAATTTCAAACACATATATACATTAAAGTTATTTATTCGATTCACAAATTCTTTTTCCCCTACAGCAACAAATATTGCCTTTAGAAACTAGCATTGTATGAAGAATAAGCTGTCCATTCAAATACAATGAATTCCTTTACCCAATTATGTTTTTTTCCCATTTGAAATCCATTTTCAGGCTTTATTATCTAATAAATACCAGGTCCCAATTTATGTTCAGGCAGAATTTTATATTAACATTCCTGGAACTCTGTCTCACTATTGAACCCTGACTATATAAGATGAGCATTTTTCTTTAGACACAGATGTCAACCTAAATTGATGAGATTCTCTCACTCGTAATAATTGGTATGAAATTTTTCAACAATCTCTGCACAGAAATTCACAGCCCATGCTGTAATAAGTCATTCAGCTTCATGTGAAAAGCTAGCAAGAAAATCACCTTCTCCAAAACTAAAATGACATATTAACACTTGCAAAATGTGGTATTGTATCAAAGAGAATGACAATGTTCTCTAAGGCACTGAGCAGAGCAGCACATGCACAGCTCTGTGTGTGCAGTCCCTTGCCTCTCCTCTGAAATAATATGAGAGGCCAGCATTTAAAATTGCTTATTTTAACAAGTCAAAATTGTTCTAGATAGTTCAGGTCTATATACAGCCCTGGAGTTAAGAGCTTGTTAATTTTTTCCTCAGAGCACCATTATCTTCAATTTGTTTTTCCTGTGTTGCTTTGCTGCTGTAATGGATTGGGCTGCTCCCTTGGGAAGCAGCTTGTGAATACTGCTATGATCAGCTTGGGAGGAAATCACCAGCAAAACAGAAATTCAAGAGGCTATATGGTCCACACTGATGGAGAGACAACACTCTCAGATCCGTCAACACTGTCCAGTCACTGCTTGAAATTTTCTGATGAGGGGTATGCCATAGTCTCCCATGTCTCTGTTGCTACATAACTATAGAGTTGATTTTTTTTTTCTCCAAAATCAGACTTACACCTTCTTTTGTGTGATTAAACAGAACACTTCTTGCCATCTGTGGAAAATAACTGAACATGGAAAGCAATTAATTGTTGCGCTTTTTTTTAATGTTGCCCTTAGAAATGTGTATTAGAAATCTGTTTTGGTCTTCACCACATTTATCCTCTCTGCCTGAGACTTAAGAAAGGCAGTACTTTCAGCATATCCCTCAGTGGTGATATCTTCAAGTCATTCTTCTTATTAATGCCACCTTTCAGCTTTTGGCATGTTCTGGCTCACCCACACCTTTCAAAGGGTTTGAAAAGTCCAAGTGGGTGGGAAAAGGGCAACCACCAGAGTGAAACAGAATCTTCCTGTTTGTTTGCCAATTTTTTTCAGAAAGGATCCCCTTCAGGGCAGTGGACACAGTCCAGTCACCAGCACAGAGGTATCTGCTGTCATTTGAATTGTCCTGCAGATCTCCCCAGCTGACAGATGCTGCTCCACAGGACACAGCTCTCTCATGGCTGTATATTCCCTTGTCCACAGAGATGTCTTGGGCATCAACAATAGCAGAAGTGACACCAGGTTCAGATAACTCAATTAATTTCTCTCTGTCTGCTTACAGAGCTGGACAAAAAATAATTTTCCAAGATACAAGTCAGCATCAGTTTAATTCATTCTGTTTAGAAATCCTTGTGCCTTTGCAGGCCAGACAGATTTCTACCACCACATGTAATGCAGGTTTATGCTTCCTGAGGATCTGCAGGTGCAAGAAGTATGATTGCCTGCTCTTGCCCAATAATACATGAGTTCACTTGTAACTTAATCTATATGTTCACATATGACTTACTCTTTGTCTAAGTATTTTTTGTTGTATGACTCATTCCATAGGCTCTAAATATTGCTAATTGTATCAGAGAGTGGTATGCAACCCCAAAACAGACTTCCATGAAACTTTTACTGGAGGAACTGGGTGTAAAAATGAGGCTTTGTTCTTCATTTGACTGATCCTCTGTTCTTCCAATTATGCTTATACTACATTCTTTGCCATCTGTGTAGCTGTGTAAGGATGTATATATGGCCTTCCTAATCTCCTTTTGCAGTTAACAAAAAAAGACAGGCTCTAGGATTGCCAATGCAGAAAATGCAAAGGGCCAGGAAGGAAGTTTATACACTGAACCTCTGAGCATTTATAATTTCCTTTATCCAATGATATTTCTTTATTTTTAAAATTAATTCACTCTAATATTTCACCCATACCCAGTCCAGATGGTAGCAGAATCCCTCTTAAATAGGTGTCCCACTTCAGGACACAGCTCTTCTACCTTCCTCTATAGAAACACGACTCAGATGGTATAAAACACAGCCCTCCATCTGTTTTACACACAGAAACTGAAATAACACACAAAGAGTAACACCAGCTTTGGGGCAGAGGAGCGTCCACATGGGTCCAGCAGAAACCCAGGACCAGGTGCTGTGCAGCTTAGATAGGACCAACCTGCACTAACAGTGGGGCAATACAGATACGAGCCAGGGAAATCCTTTACCTGGCCTCATAATTGAAAATTTATCATCTTCCTCAATAGAGACAACTTAGGGCAACAATTTGTTTATTTTAGGCATCACTGTGTATCCAAAAAGAGCCAGCTGAAAGCCACATATTGCTGGATGAGAGCAGCTGTAGCACAGCCTTGTGGATCCCATCCAAAGAAATTAAAAGGAAGTTACTGACCACATAGATTTTTTTCTTTTCTCTTCCTGTCCTCAATAAACAGTCTCAGAGAATTTCTGCAGGTAGTTCAATGGTGAGGACTGACTAACCATTTCAGAAATCTAAATGGAAGTTTTAAGAGGAACAAGGAGGAGCTCCAGATGGAGATGGTCCATGAAGACCATCTTCATGGCCTCCTCTGGACTCACTCCAACAGTTCCTCCTTTTCTGGGGAGCTCTGGAGCTGAATTTATTAACATGCAGACATTGCAATATATAAAATTACAGTTTTCATTGAAAAGTAACACTGATACAAGTATGTTGTTGAGAAGGAAAATATGCATTTTGATACTGGCAGTGTTGAACTCCATAGTGGGCTGTTATTTGCTAATGTTTTTATACATACAAAGCATACACCATTAACAAGCCACTTCACTAAATAAGTAGGGTACAAACGTAATTAACAATTATTGCAACTGAGAGAGTAGTGACTACAGGCTTTTCTCATCTGCACTTAGGCATACAGACAGCTTATGCTTACATTTGAAAAAATGAGCTCTCTTTCTTTACATGATTTGCCTTTCTCCATTAGCTGTAGAATACAAAAGTAGCAGCAGGGACAAAACCCTCCAGCATGGCTCAGAGAAAAAACACAACCCCCCTGCTAATGTGATGTGAATTCACATGCAGAGCTGCCGACTGCTTTGTGCAAAAATCCTGATGCATCTCTGCTCAGATCATACGGACATGGCACAAAAAGAACTGCCTCACTGAAGTCAGTTATGGCATTCCTGGTGAGTTAAACAGGGACCAGAGCTTGCCTCATGTCCTGAAGTCAGTGTGCCTGTGTAAAATTACATCTTAACTGCAGGTCTGTGCACAGCATAGGACGTTTGCATTTTGGCTTACCCTGAAGGAAACCCTGGGCAAGTCAGTGTGTCAAAAGATTGACATATAACAGAAGTTTTGATACATCACAAGTCCATGGCTGAGGAATGAGGATCATGGCCCCACCACACTGCTGTGATCCATGAACAACCCATCTTTCCCTGCTTCAGCCCAGCCTTTAACCAGATGTACTGTTCTGGCAGGCACAGGATCTCCCCATGTCAACTCACCTTAAGGAAAAAGAAAAATCATACTTGTTGTCAGAGACAACAGGAGTAATGTACTTGTACGTTATTTATGGAACTGTGAATAAAGCTTCCAAAAAAAAAAAAAAAAGAGAGAGAGAGAGAGAGAGAAAGGAAGAAGAAAAACTAATTATTAAAGCCACCTAGAATATTACTCTGTCTTCATCTGCTCTGTCTGGAGTTGTTTGCAGATGTTGTTGTTATTGATAAATTCTCACAAGCAAATATTCATCAGAGCGTTATTTTGGAGACCCCACCTCTTCATTTGCTCACAGTCCCCTGTTTAGATGTTTTATTAAAAGGAAAAATCTCTAAATATTTATGAACCTTCAAAATCTGTTCTCTCTCTCCATTATTCCCCTTGTCAGCTATTATTGTGACAGCTTGCATCATGTTTCAGTTTCATTTCTCTATTTCCCTCCTGCCAGTCAGTGTGGACAGGTCCCTCAAGGCTGTTTTTGAGTCACTAGTGCTGTACCTGCTGCCCACAGCAACTGGCTGGATCCCAACTGATGTTTAACCCCTGATGTAAATGCTGCAAACTAGGTAATTTTACTGAGCTTTCAATTTCTGCTGTGCATTTCTACCACCAGTTCAGCCAGAGCTGTGATTTATCGCAAAATTTCCAACATTTTATCTTTACAGTTCCTTCAGTAGCACTGCACTAACACCCAGTTCAGCAGGTTTCCTCCCCACTCAGATAACACCCAAAATGCTGCATGACAGAGACAGAAAGCAGAGCACAGCCTGTTGCCTTGGGCTGGGTGCAATCTGCCCTAGGCAAGCCCTGGACTCGGGGTGAGGCTGAACAGGCTCACAGTAGTGGAAAAAAGACCAGAAAAAAGAACAGGGCTTATCTCGTGTTCATTCCCATTCTTTGCCAGGGATGACTACACCCTGCAGACCCCCACCTGCCTCCTGCAAAATCCAGACCTGAAAATGGGGAGATGTTAATCTCCACTTCCTGGTGTCCTGTCCTGTGTGAAGCCTTGGCCTTGAGCACCCAGTGGGACAGTGGGAGGTCACCTTTCCCCTCCATGCCTAAGGAAAAAGCACCATCATTCTGATCCAGCAGCATCCAGGGATGCTCATGCAGCCCAGCTCTAGATGTCCTTGCCTCCACACCAACTCACTGTGTGAAAATAAAATCCATCACTGACCAGCAAAACAAAGCACCTTAAAAGCCAACCCTTTCTGCAGGGACTCTGTGTTTATCTAATTAGGGCACCTTTCCCAATATCTTTGCTTTTAAGTGCTATGGCAACAGGTGGTATGAACATTAACAAACCAAATGGAATGGGAGGGCAGGCTTTCAAATAAAAAGAAAGTCCACATTACAGGAGTGGACTGTGTAAAATGACACAAAAGCCATCAATTTTAGAAAATATTTAAAACATGGTGTGAAACAGGTTCAAATATTTGGAGCGACTAGATAGGGTAGGAGCAGTAGAGACTTGTCAAATGAGTCCTGGTAAATTGTTTCCCATCTAATTATCTAGGCATCTAGAATTGCTGATGTGTTGGTTGAAGTAACCAGCATTTTAAGATAATAAACTAGAACAATATGCTTAAGGCATGACATGTTTCCCATCTTTCTTAGTTCTTCTCATTTCTATTTCAGAACTTAATTTACTTTTATCCTTGTTTATAGGCAGGCCCCTATTTTTGCACTGTGTTGGGACTACCACAAAATACATGAAAGTTAGATTTTGTGAGGGCACAAACCCAGTAATTTCTTCCCTCACTCCATTGGCTGCAGAACCATTTTTCTGACTTTCTTATATATGTATATTAAATTCATATACATACAGAATGTGATGCAACCAAATCAAGAAAAGGCAAAGTCACCAAGAAAATTAACACAGAGTAAATAAATACTACGGAGAATTCTTTAATGCTGCTGAGCTTCTCTCTGTAGCTATTGATAGTTACATAAATACAGCTAATTAGTTACACTAGTTACTTATGAGCCATAAAAACAGTCTTCTTCTCAACTGATATCAAACCCTATCACGCTGTCTGTCCATCAAGAAATCTTCTAGGAAAACCTTGGGGGTCAAACCACATTTATTTTCCAATAGGTGGTGGTTTTGCCACTTGAACTTCAAAAAGAAGATACAAACTATCAAGGTCTCTGGCACAGGTCTGTTTGTTTCTGAGGGTGCACAGCATCTGCTACAGCTGAGCTCAGTCCTGATGGAGGTTGCAGATAGTAATAAACACTCACTTAAAAGCTACTGCACCTTAATTTAAGAAATTCCAAAAAAGAAAGTTAAAAAACCAAACCAAACAAACAAAAGCTTTCATTTTGCAGCTACACTGAGCCTGCACATCTGGCCAAGAGCGTCAGAAGCTGGCAGGATGTCCCAGGTGTTCACCTGCCTCTGCAGAGTCATAGGACTGTAGCTACAAACAAGCTCTTCATGAGCTGCCAAAGCACAACCTCTGTATCAGGAAATTAGCGGGTTCTTCAAGCAACTTATCATCACTTTGTCTTGAGCTGGAAATAAAGACTGAGCTGCATTTTTGCTAGCAATATTTTCTGCCCTATACAGCAACACAGTAGGAGTATAAATGTTCAAAAAGTGAAGTCCTCCATGGTCTATTTCATCGGTTTCAACAATTAAACTTGATCTCCCCCAGAGGACATGCTAAGTCCTCAAAGTGCTGAATGAATTAGTATCTAGTGTACAGTTCAGAAAAAAAAGAGTTTTGCTCTTTACAGGTTTAAATTTGTATAGTATGTCTACGAAAGAAAAGGATTAATACTATGGATCCAAACAATTTCAGTTTTCTTTTCTGAGTATATAGGTCCTATGCTCAAGCAGTTTGCTATATGTAAAGTTTCCTAAATCCCTTTCAACAGATATAAATAACATAATTTTTGGTTCACGGTGTTCCAAGCTTTATCAGCAGAATACTATGTATCATGTACTCTTGCAAAGTCCAAACACAAATATATGCCGAAAATAAACTCTGCTATTTTGCTATTTCTACTTACTGGGACATTCTTGCCTGCTTTTTAAACTCAAGTTATCACTGCATATTTATGGATTTGAATACAAACAGCATGAAAAGGAAGGCAAGGGAATTTTCTAAGTGCCTTCTGTACAGACACTCCTAAACAAAACTCTGGGAAAGGCTAACCTTCTTGCAGGTTTGCCTGTCCAGCTATCACATTTGCACAGTGAAAATATTTTTTCAGTGTGGAAAAGAGTGGAAAACTGGACAAAGAAAGTTTGCTCTTGAGGGGTTTACTTTCCTTCTGGGTGAAGTTACTCAACTGCTCTGTTATATTTCATCTTGCTTCCTCTCCAAGTCTCAGGACTGCTTCTAGAGAAAAAGCTGCAAAAAAAAAGCTGTGATGACAAACAAAGTATTACATAACCAGCAAAAAAATATGTGGAATCATTCCTATATTTACTTTCAAATCTGAAGATGAGTCTTAATGTTTGGACTTCTTTCAAAATTGGACCAGGCTGCCCAGGGAAGTGTTTGAGTCACCATCCCTGGAGGTGGTTAAAAGATGTGTGGATGTGGAACTGAGGGACATGGCTTAGTGGTGGACTTGGCAGTGTTAATGGTTAGACAAGATGATGTCATCAGTCTTTTCCAGCCAAGGAGTCTGTAATTCTATGTGCTTTGCAGGACTGCAAATGAGAGTAATCCCAAGGAGGGCTGCTGTGGGCCCCAAAGGACTTTGAGCAGAACTTTGTGAAAGGAAACATGAGATAAGGACATGCTGAGCAGTGATGTTTCCAGCCCAGCTGAGCCCCTGTCTCTGAAGCAGTACAGTCTGTCCCAGTACCATTTCCCCTCTGAACCAGAAAGGTTTTCCCAGTTTGCAACTTCCTTCAGCTAGCTGGACCACAGGCACAATATGTGCTGGGGGCTGCTTCCCTGCCAAGACTACTCCGGAGGGACTGAGGCATTTTCCCAAATGAGCTCAGTGTGAGAAGTAACAGTGGCTTCATCAAGCTGTAGCTGTCCCCATAGCTCTCCCCATCAAACCAGCATAATCTTTGCTGGTGGTTCTTGACCTGCTCTCCCAAACCCCACAGTCACAGATCTCCATTAGAAGAGCAAGGAGAAGTTGCTCTTCTTGCAGCTTTGAGTCAAAAGTGACACAGGTTTCCAGGCTTTCTCCTCCATGCCTCCCACTTTGGGCTAAATTTCCCTTTTATCACTCCTCAGTCTCTGCTCCCCTGAAACAAGCCATTCTCCCAGGCAGTGGCTGGATGAGCAGGCAAAGACAACCCTGTGCTTGCTCACATGCTTAAGTCCACAGGCAATCAGTCACTGGAGTCTGCTTGCTGCTGACAGAAGGATTAGTGCCTCCTCTCTTCTATTTTCAAATTATTTCAAACAACAAAAACAGATATCCAAAATCAATCTCTGAGTGCTACTTGAGCAGCAGAGCCAGGGCCTCCAGGGAGTGGAAGTGCAGCCCCTGGGGTGGTGATGTGGGGAGAGTTTGGCTTGGGGCAAACTCACTGAAATGCAGTTCTGCAGCAGCAAGGATGACCAGGAAACCCCACTTGAGGAATCTGGGTCAGAAAAATCACTTAGTTGTTTTATAAAGGCTTGATCAGAGGAAAAAGAGTCTTATTTATCCATGACAAACCTGTGGGGAGAAAGAGCCTGTGGGGAAGGAGTGCCCACAGCTCTGGGGTGAGGAGGGAGAGGAAAAGTGCAGGAACAAGAACATCTGAGAGCCAATGGGTTTGCTAACATGCCTTCCAGATACTAACAATCTTAATGATAACAGGTATCATCTTGATAAAAGAGACATGCTCTGAAGGCTTTTCACTGTAAAGAAGCTAAAAGGGGCCTAGGGAAGTTTTTTTTCTATTTTTGTACTTTATTAAATTCTGTAAGCTTTATTCTAGTTTTTGTTGAACTTTATGTTCCTTGTAATTTAAAAACATAAGCCCTAGAATTCTGTAGTTACAGTTTGTCTTTCTTCAAAAGAGAAATATTTGTTCAGAAATTATTTTTAAATATTCTCATTTCTATGAAGAGTATTGACCGACGACCTGAAAAATTAATATGGAAAGAAAAGTCAATGGCATAAACACCAGACATGGATCTTTTACAGCCGTGAATCCAAGTGTAAAAACCCATATTATACAGGCTTCCCAGATCAAACAATCCATTGGAGGGAAAGAAGAAGTTATTTTCTCTACCAAATGCTTTTTTAAAAATTTCTTCTGACAAATAAAAAGTAAGAATATCGTGGTAGAACACAGCATATTAATACACATAATTTGTTCTAAGTAAATGTTGAAATCTACTTATTTTCTACATCTTCAAGACATCATTCATTAGTGTCAGCTCCTGCCACCTCATGCCAATTAATTTATTAATTTTTAAGCAACTGAAGGGAATGGATTTAGATGATACCTTGACATATAATTGATGATCTCTGAATTAAAGATGTTTTTGAGTCAAATAGCTGGACCATCGTGACTGGAGTGTTTTTTTAGTGGAATGTCACAAGAGCACGTGCTGAGCTATTGCCTGTCCACGCTGGCCCTGAGGCAGCAGGTCGGGGCAGGGATGCTCAGAGCTGCCAGCATGCTTGGCTTCACATGAAGAGAGAAGTTCAGAGGCTTGTCTAGGGATGGCTGCAGTCAAAAATTCTCCATACTTCCCACCTCTGAGAGCAGGAAGAGAGAAGTGAGTGACCTGAGACATTTCCAGCGCCACTGGCCAAAACTATAAAGGAAAGTATTTTTCAACAGGAAAATCCTGTCTGGATTTGTTTTTATATGGCAGGGCAGAGAAGGATGGCATAGAACAAAAAATAAGGTAAATTTTCACAGAACCACAGACTATTCTGAGTTAGAAGGGACCCACAAGGATCATCAAGTCCAAATCTGAAGTGAATGGTCCATGCAGGGATCAAACCCACAGCCTGGTTGGTGTTCTTAGCACCACTCTGTGGCTGACCATACTGCAAGATATCTTCTGTGGAAATCAGGGCCATGACTGTGGATTCAAATTCACTAAAGAGACCTTTAGATAGTACATTAGGAACAATTTTCCAACATCAGCAACCACCTTTTCAATTTCTCTGCCAGTTTCTCTCCTAGGGAGACTGAAATTTAGCTACTACAGGGCAGGACAGAAACTCTCCCTCACAAATCAGGGTTTGCATTTGTTTGTACTTCGGCATTATTGTCAGTATACAGGGAAAAAGACCTTTTCCATGCACAGGGTGCAAGATGGGCCAGGGGCAGTCCTTTCATGGAGAAACACATACAAGTTGAATCAAATGGGGTGAGGAAAGTCAAGTAAGAGGTTGCACACCACTTAAGAGTTGGTCACTTTTCTCTGGTTTAACAAAGAGGACATCAAGGGATGAGAAAGCTCTACCTTAACCATCTTTGAGAAAGCTCTGCCTTACCCATCTTATCTCAGTTTGCCCTGACTAGAGTAATTTAAAGCAATTGCTCTGAATTAGCCGAGGGAAAATCCATTAAGATCACAAGGTGCTGGTGATTTCTGTCATGGATCAGATCCATGTTCATTAAGGTTCAGTGGTCTCCACTTGATCATTCCAAGCAGTGTCTGCTCTCACCCTGGCCCCTAACAAACAAAGTTGGTAGAAAGACTCCTGTCATTACCCATCTTTAAGATGATGTGACATTATTCTCATTCCCAGTGTCAGAATAAAACATCTAGGAGTTGTTTGCACTAGTAGCAGCATGAAAAATGTGAATACATTTTTTCAAAAGCATAGGAACAAACTCCAACAATGACTTGGCTTTGATTTAGTGGAGGGAGGTGCTGATGATTGTATTGGTGCGAGCAGACGTTTTCATCTGCAGTGAGATTTATTCTGAAAAGTGAAAATACATTAAAATTATAGAAATTGTGAGGAAGGAAGGAAGGAAGGAAGGAAGGAAGGAAGGAAGGAAGGAAGGAAGGAAGGAAGGAAGGAAGGAAGGAAGGAAGGAAGGAAGGAAGGAAGGAAGGAAGGAAGGAAGGAAGAAGGAAGGAAGGATGGATCTACCTTTCCTACAGCCATGCTGGCTCAGCAGATCCCCTGGTTAGTGTGTGATTACACTGAAGGTGATCTGCTCCATGACCTTCCCTGCCAGCTGACAGGCCTGGATTCCCTGGATCCTCTTTCTGGCCCTTCTTGTAGATGGGTATCACATCTGCCAATCCCCAGTCGACTGGCACCTCCTTAGTTAGCCAGGACTGCTGATACATGACTGAAAGTAGCTTGGTGAACTCTTCCAGCACTGGGAACTGTGCTGGTATTACACAAGAACAGGCATTAATACTGTAAATAGTGGAGCAAGAAACTCACTCCTCTTGTAGGAGCAGACAGGGATGTGATTTTTCTTTCTGTGTGATATCTGCCTCATTTTAGGGTCCTATACATTCAATTCACTTGGAGCTATTTTATTCCAGCAGTGGGTGTCACACAATTTGCCACACAGCTGTTGTCAATTAATAACAATGGGATATTATAGTAAAATGAACAGCCTATTAGTTCACATCCTGGTTTATTTTCATGCTTCGCTCTTGAGAAAACCAACAGGCAGCTGCACTGTGACTTTGAACTGGTCCCTATTCATTTCCTACTGGGGTGTGCTTGGACACCAAAATGTATTATGCATGCACACCAGCTCAAAGGAGCCCTGCCCTTACTTCAAGCCTGTGGAAATAATACATTGGTTCTAGTGGTTATACAAATAGTAGTAATTATGCAGAAATCAGCCCATGTTCCCTTGGTAATAGCACCTCATTAATTTTGCTGAAACCTCCCTAAATTATAGCAATGAATTCTCTTGTCAGGTTTGGGTTTGGAGTTTTTTGTTTGTTTGTTTTTCCCTTTCATAAGCAAATTGTGCCATAGAAGAGTAAGAAGGGGACATATCTGCTGGGTTACAATGGATAAATTTCCCATCAGATAAAACAGCGGTGGTGAGAATAAGAGTTGTGATGTCTAGTACACACTAAAACTGTTCGTGGTGGCTGTTGTAGAGAAGGTATTAATTTGACAAAAATAATTCAAGAATTCATTCCAGAAGTGGCAGAGCCCAGTTTCCAATGGATTTCTGCAGGTAGTTGAACAGCATGAAGGTTGCATCATGAACTCACCACATCAGTAAACATGACAGAGCACTAAAGGGAGAAAGCAATAATATTATTTTTTATGAAAACTGCTATTAGCCAGCTGGGTTTTTTTTTATTATTAGTAGTAGTTAATGCTAGATAATCTCCTTAAGAGACAACCTTTGACAGAGGAGAGGACTCCTCACTTGACCCTGTGAATTGTGCAGCTGAAAGGCAGCCATGGAACACAGCTCACAAGAGGTCTTGAAGACAGACAGAACACCCCTTGGTTCTTCACATGGATCCTTGTAAGAGACAGTCCAAAGTTTCACTTGTTTGCCTCACAACCATCACAAGGAGACCCCCGTGAACCCAACTCGCTCTGGACAGGAGTTTTCTGTCCCAGCTGAGGTAGATGGTTTGTGCAGGTGTGCTGCCCATGCTGTGCTCTACCATCATGGTACGTCACTGAGCACACAATGGTCCATAAATCTCCCTACCTCTTGGTCAGACGCCACTCGCTTTGAGAAAAGACTATAAAAATGTGACTCTTTGGAGAAGCCCCTCGAAATCTCCCCACAGAAGGAAGAAATGTATATTGGCTGATGACCATGAGGACGCCATCCCATCCATTGGTAGCTATTCCACTTCCTCTCTTCTTCTCTTTTTCTCTACCTCTTTATTTCCTTAAACTCTCCCTTCTATCGCATAACTGAGTTGTTAGCATCAAATAAAGTGCTTTGCTGTGAGTATCCTGAAGCATACTCTTGTCTCCCTGCTGTGTCTTTTGTACCTCGAGATCAAAAGAAACCATCACGACCCTCGCCTGTATTGGCGGATCGTGACAATCCTCTGGCAAATGGTACAATCTGAGCTCAAGTTGGAGTAAGAAAATGAGTGGAAATGCAGTGTCATTGAGACCTTCATGAGTCTGTCAAATCTGTTTAAAACTAAAGAACAAGCATAAAAATTATTGTCAAGGGAGTTGATGGTGGACATATCTGGGCAGCAAAAGAGATTGAACTCATTTTCTTCAGGAGCCAGGCTAATTAAGAGGTACCCTTTCATTATTGTCACCTTTCACATCAAGATCTCCTCACATTTTGTCATTCTGTCCTGCTGATGGAGAGGGTTGGTGGGCACCTGGCAGCCAGCCAAGATAATCCCAACTCATTCACTTTTATGTTTACTCTTTTTCAAAAGTCCTTCTCTGACTAGTTTCTCCGATAGTCTCAACCCCTTATTTTCTCTCTCATCTGCTGAGGTGCTTCTTACATAAATAGGTGATCACCCATGTTTTTATTAAGCTTTATTTTTTTGCTTCCTTTTAATTCACCAACTATGCTCATTAATAATTTTATTTTGCTTTGCCTTTCAAAGTCCATATTCAATCTTTACGAGTGCAACACATTATTAATTTAATTCTTGAGGTGCACATAGTACTTCCAACAATAGTCTTTCCTCTAACAAGCTTACAGCCCAAATGATAGATAGAAGAAGCCTGAGCAGGGGGCAGTCATAGAAGACAAGACTCTCACAGTATGCACTTGAGAATGAATTGACCACAGGATGTATATAGGCCATCATGTCCTTGATGGCATGTAACCGTGTAATCAGTATCTGATAATGGCTTCAAGACATCAAAGCAACGAGGTTTTAAAACAACCTTCTTGTTAGAGTTGTGGGAGCAACAAAATAAGTCATCCTTAAACTGGAGCCTGGTGTGTTTCTGAAAAGGACTGTGAGATGATGTTGTGTGCAGCAGTGGAAGAGTGGAATTTTTTTTAATTTTACTTTTTTTCCACAATACGTTTTGTATTTGCTTGTTGTGAACAGTAAGGGAAGGGGGCTTTTTACAGTGTAAGTTTACAGAAGGTGAATGTCAAAGCTGCATGCATAAGGGACAGCAGTCAAGGCATAGCACCGTGAAAATGGATGAAAAAGTGTCAGTACAAGATCTAGACAGAAAACAGGGTCATCAAATTTCCCCTTTCTACTACCTTGCCCACCTGCACCTGTGGTAGCTCCTGTCCATGCTTAAGAGGTGAAAGTATTTGGTTTATTGCACAAGAGGTGGACATTGTGCATTGGACTGATCCCAGTAGATCACAGGCTAGCCCAATGTCAATCTGCCTTCAGAGCAGATGGCACTTGGTACTGCCAACTTGCCAAACCACATTAAAATAAAGCATAAGCTATTTTCCAACTAAGAAGTTGTTCTAGCTTTTAGAGAGCAAATAAAAGCAGGGAGGAGAAGGAAGGTGGTCTGCAGGTCAGAAGGAGAAGCAGAGGCACATGGCCAGAAAATGATCTCACAAGTGACTGTGATCTGCTTTTGAAAAATAGTTTCTACTCCATCTGCACCAGTATATTTAATGATAAAAGATACTGCTGGTAGAGCGGCTAGACATCTTAAGAGAAAATTAAAGAGTTTATTTGATTATATGGGGATAAAGCATTTGTGCAGGCAAAGCATAATTAAATACCACGGTCTCTAGAGCCCTCAGAATTGCTGCAAGGTTAAGGTATTGTCTTTTCCCCTCCCTTCTGCACTGATTGCATTTTGCATGCACACATGCACACACACACACACAGTCTGGCAGCTTGCTGGATTTGCTACTTTTCTCCTGATTTGAAATAATCTTCTCTTGCTGGAAAAAATACTTTTATACTACTGCCAACAGCTTCCCAATTAGTGGTAGTATTCAGGGAACAATGACAGGGAATGGCTTATTCATCATGTGTGTTTCTGTGACTGATCATACCTAAAGAATGAATCCTGTTTGAAATACAGATGTGTTTCCTGATTGTTTGCCTAGAAAAACAGATATCTTAAAGGCTGAAAGGGAACCTGTGGTATAACTGTAGTCTTTCAAATTTTTATTGGATTTTAAGTAGGAAAATTTTTTCTGCAGTGCGACATGGCAGGGAAGCCCAGGTGTTTCTGCCCAGCACCTGCCTGATGTCTTTGGAGCCCAGACACCAGGAGCCAGACTGTATGGAATCTGCTTTCACCCTGCTTTCTGCATACCTGACCTAACACAACTCAATGTTTCATTCAATGTCACTGCACAGAAGCCAAGCAACACTGCCAGAGTTTTAAAAGCACCTCTAAGTGCTTTGGCACAGAATTATTTCTACTAAAGCTGTCCTCAGCTTCTCCATTCTGTGCCTACTTCATTGTCCTCTTCAAGTTGCTTTTTGCAGCATGGCTGCTGAAACTTTGACATGGAAAAAGGCACCCGCTGTTGCTGCAATCTCTGTCTACCACCCCATGCATGCCTACCCAGGGAAGCTTGTCAGCTTATTATATTGTCCAGTGGGAGGCAAGGATGACCTTTGGTCAGCACTCAACATGCAGGGATCTTTTTCTGAGCGAGCACTTCCAAGCACAGAAACAACACAAACATATTGACAAAACAGTATTTGAAAATAGAAACAGGATTCTGCCATAAGCACTCTCGAGAGCTCCTTTCCCATCTGGTGTTGTGAGGAGTTTGATCTCTCTCTGTGCACCACCTTCACCAAATGTCTTTCACAGCACACTCATGGGCACTGGGTAATTTCAAGAGTTCCAAGTGCATTCCTCCTCTGTTTTGAATGCAGACATAATAGTAACATCTCCTCCTTGATTTTCTTGAAGAGTTTTGTTAATGCATTTCATAGTGATTTGACTTGCTCTCTATTTCATATTTTTAGGTGTCTTTCTGGCAATAAAGATGTATTCTCCCTCTTGAGAGAGTGAAGAGTGTTTACTCCTCAGCTCTTTAGATCTGCTTCACCTTACTCCATCTCTTTCAGGATAAGCCATTGATATCAGGGTTGGGGAAATACAGTACATTAGACTTTCTGAAACAAGGCAGGAGCAAAAAAAAATCTGGAGTATGATGGTTCTAGAATGGGATGACACAACACTTGTGCCACATCTTGGTGATGGAAAGAAGGATTCAGCAGTCATCACTGCTGAGGCGCTCAGAGACACTTCTCACTCAAATCTGGACTTGGCATCCACAACTTGTTTCCCAGAAAACCACCAGTGGTTAAACACATGGCAAACTATAACATGTCTCTTAATTCTTGAGAAAAAGTCCTCAAAATCCATTCTGGAGGGATATAATGATCCAAATTCCCTGAAGGGAGGGAGAAATGGATGCAGCATGGATGAGGAAGCAAGAGGACCAGATGGGACAGCCCCTTTGCCAGCAGGATGTGTCATCAGTGAAAGGGTCTCCAGAACCATGGTGCAACACCACTGACCTGGGCATCAAACATTACCTTGCTGTTGAGCAGATATTTTGGCAGTAAATTCTGTGGGGAGGTTTTTTCCTGAAAACTGTTTATGCATTGCTTCATGTCTAGAATAAAAGCAGAGAGCCTGAGGGAAGTTTTATCCTCACAGGTTCAAAGGCCTTCATATAAAAGATGACTGGAGGTACCATCAAACTAAGTTCTTCCTTTGCCTGATGATCCTGCTTCCCTCTTGCCAGTCCAGACTCCATTTCAGTCACCTAGAATAGGTAATGCATTATTCCTTCATGTTCATACACAGATAATGGCCCAGAAGGTGTAGTCTCTACAATAGCTTATATTTGATACCAGCTCAGCTTTCAAAAACACTTTCAAAAAGACAGCTCAGCTGTCTCAAAGTAATTATGGTTTCTGATCAAGCCAAGCTTAGTTTTTGTCCTGGGTATGGACTTCAGACCAACCCAAGTTACATGTAAGCTCTTTGTAAGTCTTTGAACTTTCAAATAAGCCTGGTTTTGAACTTTGGTTTTGAACTTTCCAATAAGCAAAATGGATACACACCCATGTCACTGCATCTGCCTTGATTTGAACTGAAATGATCACTAATCTCTTGAATCTAAAACATATTTTTTGCTTCTTAAAGACTATGGGGAAAAGGGTCTGTTGATAGCTGCTGTTAGGCAAGAAGAGATCAAAATGTGCTAAAACAGAGTTTCTTTAGCAGTCTGCCAGAGCCATCTAATTATTTTCACCTAGTAAAAATTTGGGATAGTAGCAAAGACTGATTCACACTGTTACTCTAGGCAATTAAAGAATTTTTATAATGTTATGCCACTTTTTGAAGTATCTTAAACCATATGAAATTCACTGCAGCTCTAACATCTGTCATTTCCTTGGGAATACTTCACTTGTCAGAAATTAAAATGCATTACTACTAATGAGATACTCTGATATCAGATTGTCATTTCCTATTCTAAATATAAAAGTAATTACCAGCACATATGACCCCCCACAACTGAACAATCTTACCATCATTCCCAGAAGTAACATCAGTACTTTTCTTTTTTCTTGTAAAAGAAAAGCCTTTACCATAATGACAACCTTAAAAATAAAGTGGAAGGTGTTACATAGATACAAAGGAATGAAATCATTGCATCACTGTTGTTGCAATGTTTTCTACATAAAAGAGAAAAAAAAGACAGTTATTTAAGTTCTAATGTATAGTCATATAAGGCAGGTTTTGGGTTTGTTTCCAAGGAAAAGAATGCCTAAAAGCAGAGTTTCTGAAAACCAAGTGTCAGCTTAGTCTCTGAAAACTGCAGAAACATCAGAAAATTATTGTGCTACTTGTAAATCTCAATAAATGAAATGTCATTTCATCATACCAATATCTCACTTTGCAAACTACACAGCTATTCATGAGAGACCTTTTAAAAGCCAAGCAGCAGATTCATAAACAAGCTGGATTTCAGGGATAATTTTTCCATATGCAAACCTCATACCCATCTCCTGCAGTGTTTTTCTTTTTCAGCAGACCCCTTGTAGTAGGCAAAAGTTTCTGTTGGCATCCTCATCCATCTTACTATTTGGCCCTCTCAACCTTGTGAGCTCTGTATTGGATATCCCGTATTTGATATAGAGTATAAGATGTCTCAGAAGGGGATCAACAAGTAGGTATTATTAGGTATTTATAGACTGTCCCTTTATCTAGCACACGCAGTTGGAATTATCTAAACAACTGCTGCATTTATACAACCTTTTACTATTCTGTAATTTAATTCCTCTGCACATGTCTGTACATTATAATACTCCTCTGTATAGCCCCTTCAATGTTTTACAAGTTGTTTTTAGATGAGTATTAGTAAGTGTATTGATAATGGTGATTAAATAACTAAGAATATTTCTTCACTACTTACCACTCAGTACTGAAAAACTATATTTTGAACAAACTGTTCTGGTATATTCTAATAGAAAAAATATTTCAGAATAAAGCAGTCTAGTGGAAATATGATTAGATCAATATTCAGATAGACATTAACTACGCCCCCTTTTCCCATTTCATGCCCATTTGAAAGACAAATGAAATTGGTGGATTTTTTTCCCAAATTCTTCTCCTTTTCCTGAGCATAAGACCATTTGAGGAGATTAAGAGAGAAAGGATTTTCTTGGATCATCAGATCTAGTTTTCTGTTATAACTACTAGCCATGTCACACCCATTTTTCCATAAATAAACAAATATCTAAGTTCATTTTTTACTCATATCAGTGATCATCTACTGGCTAGGAACACTAGGCCCATTTCCACTTGGAAATTATTCTTGTTTACTTCCAGTTGTTCTTGTATCAGCATTTAGGTCAGTTAAATGCCATGAGGTCCTTTGGTTAGCTGCCAGAAAATGGGGTTTCCTTTCTTCTGATTCTCTTCTTACCCTTGTTCTTACTCCTCTTCAGAAAGGACAGATCATCACAACCATGTGCTGTGTTTGGGTGGGACCTTACCTGTGGTTCACAGAGGGTAAATAAGACTTTTCCAGCGTCTGCTGAAACTCCTCTGCCTGACCCAGCCGCGTTTCATTCCTTCCCACAGTTACATCTTAACCTGCTCATCCTGCAGCTGCTTAGAATAACAAAATCTTGTTCCTTCTTCCTTTGCTTCCAGCTGATGAATTCCAGCTCACAGCAGGAATTTTAGCTAATTAGTGACCTTGTAGTTTTTACTTCTATAATGTCATTATTTCTTTACTATGTCAAGGTTTAAAGTCATCCTTTTGTTCCTGTACTGCTCCTCCCTCCCAGATGTTACCAAGAACTCATCAGCATGTTTCTACTTTTTCTGCCAAACTCTAAGATATTTCTGAGTCCCATATCCAGTACCCAAGAAATTCAGTTTATCTTTTTTTCAACTACTGATTAGTTCCCCTCACCCCTCGCATTTCACTTATCAGACATTTCCTAAGTTATCATATACAAATTAACACACAAAACTCCAGCCCTATTAATCATTTCCAGTGAGGAAATGTTTAACCTAAGTCCAGGCATATTGAAGCTATTTCATTCCCCTTTTATCAAAAATTAATTGAATCATGAGGGACAAGGACAAAGTCAGACCGACACAATATGACACAATACTGTTAGGAGATGGCAAATCTATATTGTGTTTTATACTATTCCCCATCTAGTCCCTTGCCTTTAATTTTTCCTTTCGAATTATGGATGAATATTGCCTCAGTTTCTAGTTTGACTGCATTCAGCATTTTGAATTCAAACTTGTTTATAGGAATTGGCATCTTTTATCATCAAGTTAAGAATTACTCCGTTCACTTGAAAACACAGCAATGTTTATTTATTTGTAAGGCTTTCTGTGATGGACTATGTTGATTTGAGCACCTATTCTGCTGAATCAACTTCTTATTTGCTTTAAAGTACATTACGAAGTCTACATGAGTGCATTTTTCCACTGTCATAGCTCTCTTGATTTTCAAAATGTCTTTTTTGTTGTTGTTGATTTGCTCCTTCATTTTTATCTGATCAGTCTAAAGAATGCCTGCTTCTCTATGCGGAGCAATATATAGAGAAAATCCAGGAAAATTTAGCCTCACTGTTTTTTTTCCCATGGTTCTTCATTCTGCATCTGAGAAGGGAGTTTCCCCATTCATATTGCAATTCTTAAAATGTTTTTAACTTGGAGAAGTACTCAAGTATTAATGTACTCAAATGCATTCACACAAGCAAGCACAGATATTAGCACTAAGGGGGAAAAAAGCAGCTAAAGATGTGTGTGAATTAATTGTGAATCATACAGTACAATAATATATTTGGTTTTTTTTAAACTAGCACCAAAAAATCTTTCTCACTGCCATTCTTACAATTGTCTCTATAATCACCTGAAGTGTTCAGCTTCACACGTCAGAGAACTAGATGATTTGAGCTAGTTGCTAGATTTAAGGGAAACAAGGCATACAAAGGAAGAAGCTGGAAGTTTTCAAGACAAGATGTTGCCAGGGTTACAGGAATTTGCTCATGCAATCCTCTCCACTACACTTGAACTATTCCAGAACTGCCCCATGTGCCTGTACACTGAAATAAGTGCATACATCAAGGTCTTGAGAATGTCATGTCTAGACGAGGAGAAACACAAGATGCTGTGTTCGACACTGTTTTCAGTTCATTTTGTTCCTTATTAAACCAAATATTCTATGGGGGGAAAAAAAGGAAGAAAAAAAAAAGAGGGGAAAAAAAAAGGTGATCTTGGTTTGAGGGAGCTATTCAGATGGTCAAGATGTTTTGGTACTATTTCCAGACTGATATCGTTTGAGCAGAGTCTTAGTATTTCATACTGGACTTGTACATACTGTACTGAAGAGTTGCAGAAAAGTAAACCTACCTTTTAAGAGTGTATTCATTCATATTTCACCTTTTCAGTATCCAATAAAAATAAAGTATTTGTCATCAAAGAGTAGATTGTAAAACTCCTTTAGAGCAAGATAAATGTTAAGATTTGAACCATGAGGAGCTTCCCTGGCCCTGCCTGGTCTTACATTACAGGTCCTTGTCCTCTCTGGCACCCCTTGCCACAATGACCAGCATCCTTGTCATTGTCATGGCCCAGTCCTGTCTGCCCCTGTGTCTTGTGTGAACCTCAAACTCCCATTGCAGCAGTTTCTGTGCTGCTGCCAGATGGATTCTGGACACAACTCACCACCTCTCTTCCTCTGGGACTGACAGTGGATCCTGCCACTGTCACCAGCCCACCCCTACCCAGACCCTGTGGGATAGTGCCCATTGCACAGGGCAAACTAAACCTGAGCTCTGAGAACACCAAGGGATGACAACTCTGTGCAAAGAAATCTCAAGTCTTGTGGGAGCTGTGATGAGAATGAGCCTTCCTCTCTCTTTCATTCTTCTAGACAGCTCTGATTTTCCAGTTTGGGGATCAGTCCAACTTGGCACAATCTCTTAGGAGCCTGACACAGCTTTTCTGTTGGACTATCCTTTGAGCAAGAAGAATGATGGTAGCATATGCAGTGGTTAGCCTTGCAAGCCAGTGGAGAGGTTTATTCTGCCTGGGAAGGTGCTTCTCTTGCCATATTACAACCACCAAACCATAGCAGTTACAAATCATGCCTCTGAGCTTCCCTGGACATCTACAGGGCTGAGGAGGACCCAGAAGTATGTGAAGCTTGATTTCATCTCAGAAACATCTGAGTAGGTCTCTGAATGCTGATTGCTACAGATCTTAGCATATCACAGGGTGTAAGACACTAACCTCAGTTTCCATGGGTGCCCCATAAAGCAGCCCTTTCCTCAGACTATTCTTCTGGTTCTTCTGGTCTTTGCTTTGTTTTTCACAGCCAGTCACTAATGAACCCATTGATTGATGCAGAAAGCTGTGAGGATAGGTTGCTTTTGACATCAAGCAACTTTTTTTTTAAAAAAAATCTTCATTAAGGAAAGCCAGAGATGCAGTTTGTCTGAGGCCCATATGGGCAGAACCAAAAGACCTCTTAGACCCACTAGTAAGGTTAAGACCAGAATAATTTACTGTGCTGTAATTTCATTACAAAAATGCACCTCAGCAAAGGGTTAACATTACTTGAGCATGTCTTACCTGGGTTTTTGTGAGAACACTTAGTGCACTTCCCAGCACACCTTAAGTTTTGAAGGACTCATGCAGAAAGGGGACAGAAATGGGTTCAACCTGATACAGGCACTCTACCATCGTGAGTGTATTGTGGTGTTTCACAAATGTAATCCCAACAGTCCCAGGGCTGTTCAGGCATGTACATCCAAATGAAATGCAGTGTTCAGAACAGAGGCATTATGCCTTGCCTTGCCCTGCTGCATGGCACACAGCCCAGCCCATCTGCCTTTTGCACAACCTGGCCCCAGCCTCTGGATTCTTGACTCCACAAGCAACTCCTTGTGCTCAGCAGCACAGGAGAAAGGCAGAACGTGAGCTCTGCATTCATCACCTGCCCCTAAAGGCAGCTCTCCTGGTTCCCAGCCCTGCCTTATTACTGAGCAGCGTTCCTGTAGGGCATAGAGGAGGGTTTCTAAATCCCTGGAGAAGGAGGGGGAGGAGGAGATGAGGTAAAATTATGCTGGAGTGAAGAGCTGGGGCAGGAGAACTCACTCTATGACCTTGAATTGCAGTGTTCACTGTGGAGACACATCACAGGCTTGTCACCTCTCCTTTGTTCCTGTTCCAGCTGAGCACTCAATGTTCCAATTCTCTCCTAATCAGCATCACCCTTTGCGAGCAACCCAGAAAGTTTCCCATTTTCTAGATACATCAAAATAATGCCTTGATTTAATCTCCTTCCTGTAGAGAAACAGAGGGAGAAAGATCTTCTTCCATCTCTGTCCCTATACCAAGAGCTGTTTAGTGCAGCCTTATTGACAATACTCAGAAAAAAATCTAGCTCACTGCCTTCAGAACTGAAAAAGAGGACAATTAGGAATAGCATAAAATCTATGCTGTCACTGCTTTAAAAGCTCTTTAACAGACAGCTTTTAAACCCAGCATCAGAACACAGGCATGTCCAGGCAGAGAATGACTTAGGATGCAATGTGACAAGGTTACAAAACCTAGGCCCTCCATCTCATTTTATTCTGAAGTTTATCTCCATACTTTTGGACTCACTAAGTAACTGCAAACACCCAGTGAAGAGAGATTGTCTTCTTGAAATGAGGGTCTAGCACTGTGTGACACTCAGCACTAGTAGAACCATAGCTAAAACAACCCAGTTGGATAAAGAAAATACATGTCTGCTAGACAATAAATACATTTTTGCCAGCCCTTCCTATTGGAAGTCTTGAAAATCATGCAATATGATTACTTAAATGCTTGGCTCAGCTACCGAAAAGAGACAACTTCAGATATAAAAAGACAGTATCAGTTTGTGGGAACTTTATTCCATGGTCTGATGGTCTTCAGGGCAGCATAAGAGAACCTGTGCACAGAACAAGAAAACAGGCAAGTCAGCAGTGATTTTGACAAATGGCATAGCCACTTATTCTAATTAACTAAATTTAATTACTGGAGTCAGACAAACTGTCTTTCTACAAGCAGCCAAGAAAATCAATACCAAGGATTAGTCATAGCAAATTTGGTAGTGCAGCCTGTAAGGAAAGTGGCTGGACATTTCTTATTAGAAGACCTGCTTTTGAGCTAAATATTCCTTGCACAGTTTCATCTGTCTGAACTGAAATTGTCCATATGTGATATCTAATTCTGACTAATTTTTCCAGAAAATTTTGCAAAAATAGTATAACCATATCCAAGAATCAAAGCAGTGAACAGGATACTTCTTTGCCATGTAACTTTCCAGGACAATTATTTCCACCTTCTTACCCTTTGCTTCAGAGGGAGTATGTAAAATGCAACAGAAAGTGGAAGCTAGCATCAAGAACTGTGCTTCCCACAGGGTCTAGCTAAACTCAGCTAAGCTTCACAGTCCTCAGACACTCCACAGATGCTCTGAAGTGTTTGACAGCTGAAATGTCCAGAAGTGCAGCCCTCCCTGAGGACAGTGCACCCACTTCCCTCACTGACACAATCCAGAAAACCTCTCAACATGTAGGAGCACTGGGAAACTCCCCAGAACAGCCACTGTGAGTCATTTGGGACCTACCAGGGATAAACAAAGAATCTGTACTTAATTGCACCTTAGGTAGCACTCAAGCAACCCGAGGGAGGGACCAGCTCTTTTTGAATAAAGGATGCAAATCAAAATAACAAGAAATAAAAAGACTGGCCAGCTAAAAGATTCAGACCTAGGCCTGGGACAGGAAGAAGAGGAGGCCAGGACAGAGGACCCAAAGGAGAAAAAGCTCCAGAACTGGGCCCATGGGAACCTCAGGAGGTCAAACGGGCCAAGTGCAAGGTGCTGCACCTGGGTCAGGGCAATCACCAGTATCCAAAGAAAAGATGGACGAGTTGGCAAAGTGCACTTGCAGCCCAGAAAGCCACCTGTAGCCTAGACTGCATCAAAGACAGTGTGGCCAGCAGGGTGAGGGAGGAGCTCCTGGCGCTCTACTCTGCATTCATGAGATCCTACATGCAATACTGCATCCAACTCTGGGGTCCCTGACAAAGGAAGAACATCAGCTTGCCAGAGTCAGTCCAGAGGAGACCATGAAAATGATCAGAGGGCAGCAGCACCTCTCCCATGAAGACAGGTTGAGAGAGCTGGGTTGTTCAGCCTGGAGAGAAGGCTCTGGGGTGACATTTATAGCATCTTCCTAAAGGGGAAGGTACCTGAAAGGGGTTAAAAGGGAGCTGGGGAGGAATTTTTTACAAGGACATGTAATAATAGGACAAGGAGTAATGGCTTTAAAGTGAATCAAGGTAGGCTTTGATTAGATATTAGGAAGAAATTCCTGATTGTGAAAGAGGTGAGGCATTGGAACAGGTTGGTCAGAGAGATGGTGGATGCCCCATCCCTGGCAACTTCCAAGGTCAGGCTGAACAGGGCTTTGAGCAACCAGGTTTAATTGAAGATGTCTTTGCTCACTGCAGGGAGGACTGGTCTAGAAGACCTTTAAAGATCCCTCTTAACTCAAACCATTCTATGATTTTATCTTGAGACAAACACCCACGTGGTAGTTCTAGTCCATATTCTGTGGAGGCTCTCACACATATCAGTGACCTCTCCAAGATGGTTTCCTTATGGACAAAATTCTCTCAGTGAAAGCCAGACAGATATTTAATGCAGTCCAAGAGGCTCCTCAGTGCAATGAGAAACTCCAGGACAAGGGGAAGAATGGGGACTGGAAGGAAGAAGAGAATATGGCACATCACTAGGCAGGAGAAAATACTAGTGTGAGTGACAGAAAAAAATAATAATATTTCTAATAAAAGCAGAATTCTAATCAATACATATTAAAATGTCAGCAAGGCAAAATAAACACATTAATTTTATTAATCTTCTTCTCTTCTAGCATGTGTGCTGACTATTCCTGGCCCAAAACAGAAGAGGCAACCAAGCTTTATCCAACCACGCAACGAAGTCATCAATAACCCTGTCACCATTTTCCCTAAGGGAATTCTCTCCTAATCCATTTAAGTCCCAGTGAGCTTAGGAGTAGCTGTCAGAGCAGACTTTGATGATCTTTCTAATAATCTTTTCAGGGCATTGGGGAAGAAATAAAATTGAACATTTTATTATCTGACTTGCTGTGGTCTTGAGCTTGGAGTTTTTTTTCTCCCCATTTCTTATTTGAGAAATCCAGACTTTCAAGGACTGTCTTCAAAATCTTTCTGTTCATTTCCCTGGGTGGGGCCTTCAGAGGGAAATACAGCCATGATCATACATGTCTACAGAAATGACTGTGAACTTTTTTATCACTTCCCCGCTGGAGAGGAACACTCCTCCATCCCAATGAGGAGAACTGATTGCAGATCTTCTTAATCAGTCCTGTCCCAGTGTTACGTTGATTTAATGTTCAGTAGAAGACAATTTAACCTGTTCTGGATTAATTTACCCTGGGGTGGACAAAAAAACTCATATTTGCTCCACCTGGGGGAGCAATTACCTCTGAAATCATCACAGGTATTCCAGCAGGAGTGATCTGTCTTCAGCCTCAACTTAGATTGTGCAATTTCTTAGCACAAGTTTGTGTCCCAGAGCATCTGTTTGCTGCAAATTAAAAAAAAAAAAAAAAAAAAAAAAAAAAAAAAAAAAAAAAAAAAAACAAAAAGAAAAAAAAAAAGAGAGACAGAATTAAGAAAAACACAACAGGTGCTGCTGTATTTCAGCAGTTGTCAAAAATGTTGGGTGGCACACAAACACTGAGAGATTAACCAAGTAATCTCCAGTCTTTATTCATACTAGGGTTCCCTGTAGTATCTGTCTGTTAATGGAAGAAGGCCAGTTTATTTCCTGTGTCTCCTCTCCTGTGAAGTTGAATTCTGAAAATGCATGAAGAAAACCCAGCAAAAGCAGTTCAAACATGAATTAAGTCACAGTTTGTAAAAAATAGTGACATAAATTTGCATGGACAAAAAGGCCAGACACAGGGAAAGCATTAAAATGCAGCACATAGACAGACAACTCTCTGTTAGTTTCATCCTCAAAATAATTTATCTTTAGTGTTCTTGAAAAGCAGGTGTCACTGTACAATACTGAATCAGATATGCAGAGCTGTGGCTGTTGAGAAGCTCAGCCAGCAGTCCAGCCTGGCATTCCTGCTGTGTTGCTTCATCAGACAGAGCCCCTGATGTGTCTGCTCCTTGCCTACAGCAGCCATGAAGACAGGCATTGTCAGCACCACACCATTCCCTTCAGCTTCCCTACCTGCACTGGTGGGAAAGGAGCCACGAAACCACCGGAGACACACTTAATTCTTAGAATCTCAATTCATTCTTCACAAAATAGGTTGAAAACCTGAAATCTTTTTTCAATCTATGTTAGCTGTCAGACAACCTGTTTTTTTCAGGGCAGGTTTTTTAGCTGACTCATATCTTGGGAGAAAGCCATGGTGCAAGGACTGTTCCACAACCACCTCTAGAAAACCACTGCTGTGGTTTCAGATATAGCAAAGGACTAATCCCATTTTTGGACAAGTATAAGGAGAGGGAAGGGAGAACAGAAACAGAAACTTTCCTCTCTTCATCTCAAATTGCAGCATTTAATGATGTCAGATGTGCAGTGACACCGGCTGAGAGCCCCTCATGTAAGTTGTTCCATGGCAAAGAAGGAAACTCAGTAGATAAAAGCCCAGGCAGGCACCACACCTGTGATTCTCTTCCCTTGGCAGGAGCATCTGGTTTTAGGGAGTGTAAGGGTTCACATTAAGGAAACTACAGCAAGCATTGTGAATAACTTTTTCCCCTATTCTAGTTCATTTTAGGTTTGCTGCCAATTTTTTTTTTTTGTAGCATTGTTGTAACACATTGATACAAGAAAAGAATCACTGATGGGAGCTAGTAATTATCTGTTGCAGAGATCACAAGAAGAAAAGAAAGAAATGATAAAACATCAGCTGCAGCGTAGCCCATTAACTTGATGCCTTCAAATTCTCCTCAGCTTTCATCTCTTTTTATGTTACTTACTGCTACTCATTTCTGTGTGGCCTCCTGCAGCTCCTGATCCCTTCTATCCAAAAGGAATATATTAAAACTTAGAACAGTGTCGGGCTTTCCCCAATGAACTATTGTCAAAAAAAAAAAAAAAAGGGAAAAATATGAAAAAAATGACAACTCTTTAAAGTCACTGTATTACCTTACCCTCTGGCTTATTGTCCTTCCAGCTCCAAACATCTCCTATTCATGTGAGAATCAAAGAGGGAATTTTTTTTTTTTTTGTGCAATGTGTCTTCCTGGTCTTATTCCAACATGCATTTGTCATCATCGTTGTAGAATTAAAAAATGCAGCTGTTCATTATATGAACATGAAGCTTTAGCAGAAAAATGCCTCATGGGGCTCATATGTCTCTGCTCCCTCTGGTCCTAGTCCCTTCCTTTCATCCTTGGGATGAGAATGCAGACAATATGGTTGTTTGAAGGACACGATAACCTTATCTATTCCGACCCCAGGTGGCTAAAATGTTCCCTGATTAATGCCATGAGGAGCCCTTCTTTGCAGCTTGACTCTCTCCATAGGACTGGTTTGCTGGTGACAGGGCAGACCTACGAGCTCTGTGCTGCACTCCTGAAAAACACCAAATGAAACCAGAGCCAGGATTTGGATGTTTAAGCAGCACATGTTCTCTAACCCTGAGCCCTGTAAACAGTGACAAAGTTTAAATGCCAAAGCTCTCATAGCCCCATACCTTTGACATCATGAGCTATTTCGCTTCAATAAATTGCATTAGTGCTTCTATGTCTCTCATGGCTAAAGCCAGCCTTGATCTGAAGACTCACCAGTTTTGGTGACACTCACGCCCAGACTTACACAGTGTGCTAAGATCTTTGTAATATCTGCTTCCCTTTATATCGAAGAAGAGATCTGGCCTCTTAATGGATGTATCATAGTGAGACTAGAGAAGTCTAATGAAATCCATGCTGGGATATTTCATTATCTTGCAGGCAATAAAGCCAACAAAACAAAGCCATTCATTATCTTTCCTATTAGGGAAGAAAACAAGTGATCTATACCATTTAGATTCTCTCATTGTCCTCCCTGTTCAAAAATGATAGCAGCATAATGAACATTAAAAAAGGCAATGTATATTATTCACTTGTTTTTTTCCACAGTAAGAAAGCAATGCCTTAGAAGGAAGAAGAAGCTTGAGGGTTCAGCTGCATAAAAATTGCCTATTTTACAGCTCATTGCATTGTTAAGTAACATTACAGTGTAATTTGGCCTTTGGGATATAGTTTTACATAGGGTAGGCTAGCACTTGCAAATATTTTTTAATATTCTTTTCCCCCAAATATGTTACACATAACCAAATTCAATATTTGGATTTTCAAATCTGCACTAAGTGGAAATGACTCTGAGTATACATGACAGTAGGACGCTTCTGGACTCCAATTCAAAGACATAATTGTTTCTAAAGTGATATATTAAACACTTCAGAATTGCTCATCTCTACTGTCTATCTTCTAGAAACAGATTATAGGGTCTTTATGATAAGAGCTCTGTCACACTGACATGCCATAAGGCTGTGATTCTAGTAAGAGATTTGGGACATTAAAAATACAATTATTATAATCATTTTGGCCTGTTTTCATAAGAAAAAATACTTCTGTGACTGCAGCATTTTCCCCCTATCCCTTCCTCAGTCTGCCAGTTCTCACAACTTTCAGGAAATTTTCAAACAAGTGCAACAAAGAAACATGGGTGTCAGAAATGTTGAATTCCTCCAAACTTCGTGGAAATAGGCTAGAAATACCTAGGTGAAAGGCAGTTACTACTGCCAAAAGACACCAGAGAGTTGGGCAAGTGCATTGGCTACACTGCTACCAAAGCCAGCCTTGGTAGGAGCACTTCAGGCCTGAAGTCACAGGCAACTCCTCTGGGGATCACCCCTCACCTCTGATGGCAATGAGAATGTTTAAAAAGGACATTTGATGTGCTCCAAAGCACATGTCTTCCACAGCTGTCTAGAACACTGGGGACAAATAAATAACACCTCAGCTGCAGAATCACCATGAGCATGGTAACTAATGGGAAAGACAGTCAGTATAGACACACTAGAAGTAGACCAAGGCAACTGTGGAGTAGGTTTAGCTAGTGTTTGAATTCAACAAGGCTAGGATTTTGCATCTAGGGAATGCCTTTTCATAGTTTCCATGGCATCTTTATTTCAATTAAGCCAAAATGAGATTCTAGTAACCTTGGCTGTGGGAAATAAACTGAAGCCAAAATATGTTGCTTAGAGGCAGTGATTGAAATCAAATGGAAATTCAGAAGAATCTGTCATTATATTGCCCATTTCTAGGTGATTAAAGAAAGCAGCAAAAAAATGAGCAGAATCATATATTTTACTTTCAGACTGGATTCTTCTATGAATAAATAGCAAAATCCTCAGTTGGTAGTAAGGACAACCAGATTGTGTGAAAGCAAAAGTGTTCCAGGTTCCCCCTAACAAGAAATTGCCCTACAAAAAATATGACCAGCACACATCATTTTTTAAAAAGCTCACTTGCAAAAAGATTTTTTTTTTGATTTAGTAGAAGAAATTTAAACTAGGAAGCGAATAGTGGTATTTCATCTCAGAAGGGGAGGGGAAATTCTGGATTATGTTCTGGGATTCAATTCTTAATAAACAAGTGCATTATTAAATACTTATTAATTTGGGCAATTAAAATGGTTATCCTGTGGTAGCACCTCAGCCCTGTGCTACAGATTCACTGTCAGTTCCAAATCTTTAATTGCAAGTTGGAAGTAGAAGGTCCTTTGTGGTAATTTAGCCTTAAGGCAATTAAGTTCTTAATGCCACTGTAGCATAAATTTTTCCTACCATTTTCAGCTTAGCTGAAAGGAGAAGGCCAAATATTGCCTTTGGGCACCTGAAGCTGGAAGTATGGAATGGAGAACAAAACCTCTGCCTTGGATTTCCAGAGGGTGGACTTGGGCTTGTTCAGGACACTGGCTCAGACAGTCCCCTGGGAAACAGCCCTTAGGGGTCCATGGGGGCTGGATATACTTTAAATAAGGAAATCTTGATGGCACAGGAACAGCTCATCCCTATGTGCCAGTGGGGAAAACCAGTCTGGCTAAATAGGAAGCTTTCCCTTGAACTTGGGGGGGGGTGGGGAGGAAGGGGGGAAAGAGAGTTTATGGTATTTGGAAGAAGGGGCAGGCAATTCAGGAAGAGCACAAGGATGCCATTAGGTCATGTAGAGAGAGCATTAGAAAGGCAAAAGCTCAGCTAGAACTCAATCTGGTCACTGCTGTGGAAGATATTTTAAAAAGTGGTTTTATGAATACAGTAACAACAATAGGAGGGCTAAGGAAAATCTGCATCTTTTGTTAAATGTGGAGGCAAACAAACAAACAAACAAACAAACAAACAAAAAAAAGGTAACCAAGGGTGAAAAAACAGCTGAGATGGAAAGGCTGGAAAATGTCTTCTTTGCCTTGGTCTTCAACAGAAAGACAGGTTAGCCTCTGGGCAACTGGCCCTGTGAGCTGGTAGACAAGGATGGGGAGCAGAATGGACACCCTGCAATCCAGAGGAAATAGTTGGTGACCTGCTGTGCCACTTAGATGATGTGAGGTCTATGGGGACAGATGGGATCCAGGGAACTAGAGGCCTCTCAGCCTGTCCTCAGTGCTAGAAAAGGTCATGGAGCTGCTCAGTTTGAGTGCCACATGTGGCACATACAGCTCAGCCAGGGGATCACAGCCAGCCAACACAGACAGCATTTAGGAAAGGCAAGTCCTGCTTGACCAACCTGACCTCCTCTTATGACAAGGTGACCCACCTGGTGGGTGAGGGAAAGGCTGTGGATGTGTCTACCTGGACCTCAGTAAACCAGAGAGATGCATCTCTCACAGCATTTTCCTGGAGATTCTGGCAGTCCGTGGTTGGGATGGGTGGACTCCTTGCTGGGTTAAGAACTGGATGATGGCTGGGCGCAGGGAGTGCTGGTGAATGGAGAAAAATCCAGCTGGTGGCTGGGCTCCAGTGGGGTCCCTCAAGGCTCATTATTAGTGCCAGTCCTATTTAACACCCTTATCAATAATCTAGATGAGGAAATCAAGTGCACCCTCAGTCAGTTTGTAGACAACACCAAGTTGTGAAGGAGGGAGTGTTTATATGCTGGAATATAGGAAGGCTCTGCAGAGGGATATGGATTTTTGGGGTGAAGTAGCGTTTTTATTAGATCAAGGTATATTGCTGGGAAAAACAAACTAAATGTCAAGTACACAAGCTCTGCTTCAGATGACTCAAAAGCTTGTCAAAACACTTCTGACTAAATACTGCCATTTCATGAAGACAGTTACCTCTGCCATCAAGTTTGCTTCTCCTCTAACTTCTCAGTCAAAGTCTTAATCCACCTGCAAGAAGTCAGCAAAGCAGAGGGTATTAGTTTAGACAGTAGCAGACACTCATTCTTTTATTAAATTCATGTTCCTAAACACTACAGCAAATACTACCAAAATTTTTTAAGCCTGTGCAGTAGAAACAAAAATGACATAAATTAGCAGCTTTGTAAATTAAGGCTCCTTACTGTTAAAGAACAAAACAAATGGAAGGGGTAATGGCCTTTTATCTTTTTCACACTCACACATCCTTTTCGCACAATGAGACAACCAACAGATGTTGAACAAATCATCTTGGAAAAAACAGTTTCAGAGGACTGCCACTGGCACGTTTTAACTTGTACCTAGATTTTTACTTTATACAGTCATATTTTAAGCTATGATCTTGGTTGAACTTTTACATTTGTAGCTCTGCAACAGTATAAAAAGCACACAAGCATGAACTTTGTGTGATTTCTCTGACCCGCCCTAGTAAGCTTTCTGTCAAGAGTCTGCAATATAACAATCCCAGGAGTTCCTCTACACACTTCTCAAATTAACAAGCAATCATGTCTTTGTTCCCCAGTGAAGTCAGAGCTGCATTACCCTGAATAAAGATCAGATCATTACATGTGTAGTCTCATCCCTAATTCACTTAGTTATGTGAGTAGCACATCTCCTAGTTCATACCCCTCAAGAGGTCTGATTCTCTCCTGCTCACAATATTACACTACAATCTAAATTCATGTAGCCTGGAGAGCTCTGGATCTTCAGTGAGTTGACAGAAATCATGGTTGGTAAAAACTTTTCATTCTTAAAGCTTGTGTAAAACTGAAATGAGATACTCTCAAGAATGATATCCCTGTAAGTCAGTAAACAGAAGTCTGGCAGTAAGATAGCATACACAGAAAAATTTTTCAACCTGCTTCAAACTCAACTATGCACTAGCACTGTCCAAACTTTGTAAAAGATGGCACATTATGCTCCCAAGACTAAACACAGGGAAAGTACATTAGCCAGCCACAAGCCTTAGAAGTCTATGTTGTTCAAAATTTTGGATGCCTTTTCAATTTCTCAAACCTAAAGACTCAACCAAGGCATATTATTAAGCAGGTATGTTGAGAAGAATTCAAGCTCTTCCAGGCAGTGGCACTATGCTGAGAGCGGTTTTCTTTTATGTGTACAGGCTTTCTTCTACCCCTTTTAGGGATAAACTAAATTAAAATCCTGGTTGGGACAAATGATGAGTAGCATATCCAGCAGAGGAAAAGATAATAAGCTAGTGCCTGAAGAGTACAAACTAGCTTGGGCACACTAGCAGAAGCACAAAGTGGCACAGGCTCTTACAGGCCAGCAGGGACAGTAACTGGATGGACAAAGCAATGATGCAGCAACCTCCATCCATAGGAGACAATAAAGAGGGGAGATGCTGTTGCTCCTTCCTGATCAGTCTGTGCCACCCCTGAGAAAAGGGTTCAAGATTTACCTGCCCAAAACCAGAAAGCCTCTTTTTTATGGCACTGGTTTAACAAATAGGAGTCCTGTGCATTGGCTCCTTTTCCAATGACAGTTTCTGTCTTTTGTTCATTATCTATTCAAAATTCATACACACTCTACAAAGACATGGGCTCAGGGGCTCTCCCTCCCTCCCAAGGAACTTCTTGTCTCACCTGCAGAATCATATCCTTGCTGATTTTCCAACACAGGAACCAGTGAGGATTTTGGAGATGGCCCTGATAATATGAGAGCAATGAACATTAGTACTGACAACTGGCTTTAACCTTGTGGAGTGGGCAGCCCCCAGAGCAGAGGGGGCCTGGCTGCTTCTGCAACTCAGGAGGAAATTTGTCACGTCTCCTACATCCTGGGGGAGTGCTCTGGGAAATGGATTGTTATTTTCCCAGGGAGGGAGGCACCACATGATAACTCATGACAACAGATTCTGCTGCTGCTGCTGTGTCTTGTGTGGAGCTGGTCCTAGCAAGGGCAGCCAGAGATGTTTACCCAAGCACCCACACTGGGGACACACAGGGACAGGCCCTGGCTGGGCTTCAACAAGGGTTGCTAAATTCAAGGTTTTGACTAAAACGAAAATGGGTTTGAGGCCCAAGAGAACAATGAATTTTGTATTCTGGGGCAGTTCAGGCTGTTGGTGGGTGAGACTGCTCAACTGAGCCCCCAAAACCAAGGGAGCCAGATACATCCAGCTGATTAGTAACAATGAATAGGTGGTAGTGAGTGATTCCCAGTTCAGCACCCACACCTATCAGGACCTATCAGGAATACAATCATCTGACCAAACATATGTATCTTAGCCATTTGGGCCAGGCTCTTTTTTAACGTTCATGACGAGAAACAAACAATACCCACGGGTAATTAATCTGATCTGCTAAGGCTGACTGAAAAATTCCTGGTTTGTCTGCTGAGTACAAAAGGAGCTTGTGGTGAGTAGTTCACATATAGGCATGAATATTTAGCCATGCAGGTGCTTATATAAGCATGGCCCACAAGGACTGTCTGTGATGCTGTATTTTGCAGTGTCCCATCACTCAAGTAGGACACTTACCAAGCTCAAAGAGGACCCAGGCCAGGTGATCCAGGTGACTGTACTGCCTGGTTTCTGGTCTTACATGAGAACACATCCCCAGCAACTCAGAGCATGATGCCTGTGTGGAACTTTGAGGAAGCTTTCCACAATTAAAACAAACAAAAAAACAAAACTAAACAAAAACAAGCACAAAACAAATAATAAAAAAAAACTTTTAAAAAGGCTGATGGGAAGGTGACTACAACACCCATACAGGATAGCAAACATTTTTGGGTATCACAAGCTGTCTCCATGGTTTGAAAGATTTCTATTAGCACACACTCACTGGATGCACATCAGAGGCATTCTGTGGCAGTGTTCTTTCCCAGGTGGGTTCAGAACTGAATTATACCAGGTTTTGGAATAAATCTTCAAATTTTATTTCCTCAAAACAATCTGAGGTCTGGTATACAACAGCTGCTGTGGGAAAGCACATGTAGTAAGAAGGTTTGCTCCAAAACTGCACTATTTCTCCAAACTGCAAATCTGTACTTAGGCAATGAGAACCATGTTCCAAAGGCAGCAAAAGTGATAGTCAAACAAAAAGACACCCGAGGTCATATTTTTATTGCTCAAATTGATTCTGTGAAATCAGGGTTTATTGAAGCTGCTATTGGATGAGGATATGTTACGCAGATGCTCAGAGCAGACTATCCTAACTATTCCTTTAAATATACAGAGTCTTGGATTATGCTTTAATCCAAGATTTGGGTCAGTCCTTAGGTTACCCAAACGATGCTACTGTGAATTTCACTACCATCTTCCAACTTTTAAGTTTCTCAATTATTAACTGAGTGTCCATATAAGAAGAAAATATAGCCATGTCTTTCCAGGAGCACTCCTGAAACACGGAATATCATCCACACTTCAGGAAAAGCTGGTTTTCTAGGCTCTGATCCAAATTTGTGAGACCTTATTACCAGGAGTCCAATAAGGCACCCATTTGCTTCAAATGAATTAGGATGTAACAAACAGGGAAAATATTCCATATACAAACAAATCATCAAAGTCTAAAGATTAAAGTACACAATTTTTACAAGATGAAAGACATTTTAATAGACTTTATTCCAGCAGTAGGTCAGCTAGGTCACAGCAGGATGTTAAACCCTGCAATCCATGAGGTATTTTGAAGAGCAAGAAACCAGAGAGTACCAGTCAAGATGACTTACTCTCATATGAATAAAGAACAACGAAACTGGTCCACTTCTGTGTTCCATGAAAAGTTAATTCACCAAAAAAAAAAAAAATGTTTACAGATAAAATCAAGACAATCAATCAGAGACTGGAAAATCAGCATGTCTTGAATTGCCATTCAGAGGGAATTTCCAACTGAGACAACATAGAAATTTTCTTTGGACATATAATAGATGCTGATGTAAATATTCTGAGCCATTTTAGGGGAGTTATACAAATATGAGTCAGATGCATAGTAGAACATATGCAGACTCTTTTAATGTAGTTATTTTAGATGAGCTCTCAACTCATTTCACTCTGTTAGCACATGGTAGTTTTCAAATACAGATACAACTGAATACCTTAAAAATCTAGACAGTATCCAATGAAGGGAGAAATATCTGAGATACTAAGTTCATTGTCATCAAAAATAGAAAGGCTGCTAGCTGAAAAAATGTGAGAAATCCTTGAACAAAGTACCAACCATGTCAACTGTGGGGACAGAGTGAAGTGAAAGAGGAAGGGTTTGTCTGGAAGTTATCACAGAGCTAACAACTACCAATTCACTCTGCTAGCAGGGAAAAACTTAGCACTGTATGGGATACAATGCTGAGGCACAGAAATGTACCACAACTCCCATGCAGATGTCCCAGGGAAGAAGCCTCCTCCTATTTGTGTGCAAGGAGGAGGTGTTACTCTGTGCTAGGAACAGGAACAACTGTATCATTTTTTACTTCCCTGTCATGCTGAGTAAGTGAGCTTCTACACAATGCTGGAAGAGACACCTGTTCTCCCAAGGGCAATGTTTTTCTGACTGCCACTTGCTCCACCTCACTCCCTTTCTCAGCAGATTTTGATCACCTCAAGTATGCAAACAGTGAAGCTGTGGGAAATGAGCTTCAGCCAGTCCCACAAAGGTTTCCACAGCCCCTCTTCACTTGTGCTGATCTGGCTTTGCTGCCAGCTCAGAAGTCCTCTAGGCTGCAGTCATACTCCCCACTGTCATTGACCACACAGAGTTTGGGGAGAAACTTTCATCCATGACCTTATCACTCCCTACAACTCCCTGAAAGGTGGCTGTAGTCAGGTGGGGTTGGTCTCTTTCACCAGGCAGCAACCAACAGAAGAAGATGACACAGTCTCAAAGTTGCGCCAAGGAAAATTAGACTGGCTATTAAGAAAAAGTTTTTCATGGAAAGAGTGATAAAGTACTGGAATGGTCTGCCCAGGGAGGTGGTGGAGTCACCATCCCTGGATGTGTTTAAAAAAGACTGGATGTAGCACTTGGTGCCATGGTCTAGTTGCAGTGTTAGGGCATGGATTGGAGTCGATGATCTTGAAGGTCTCTTCCAGCCTTGTGATTCTGTGGTTCTGTGATCTGCATTGCCATGGCAGCTGCAAAAGAGCTCTCATGAGGAGGTTAGCTCAGGTTGGTAAGCCATTTGTTGTTTTTACACTTGACTCTCCCTTATCTCCTCCACATCACTTTGGGAAACAAGCCCCAGGCCTTGTGATTGTTGACAATCTGCCTTTTCTTCCCTGAAAACTTCTTTTAGCTTTGGGCTGCAATTCCTGCTTACACAGGTTCTTGCAGAGAACTCAGCCTCTACTTTTAAGGTATTGCTGAAAACTTCCAGTGTCTTCCCAGCAAACCAGGGCTTAGATGCCTCTAGAGGATTTCAGAAGTATGCCAGAGTCCCATGAATCTCAGGTCACAGTAAGCCTTTTTTGGTACTACTCTGAATCAACAGTCACACACTCTGTTTTTAATATAGCTTCAGAAAAACAGCAACCTAACGCAGTATGTGGTCCAACCTCCCACAAGAATTCTCTGATGAGGAATAGTTTGGTCAAGCAAATCTTCATTAGATCCAACCTCTGCAGGCATTACACACTAGCACAGGAAGACTATGTCTTCAAGAAGTTAAATAAGGGGAAGAAGCTTCAGGGTGGTACACATTAAGTATGTTAGGCAGGACCTCACCTGCAAAGCTGACAGAGAAACAAACCCACACTGCCAAGATGCAATACTTGACTGGAGACACTCAGTAAGATACAGTTCTGTACACAGAATCAGGTAAGTGCCTGATAAAATACCTACCCTGCAGTCCCATCCAAACTTGGATGCTGCTCCCCTTCCTTGCAAACAAGCACAGTTTCTGGTCCAACTCAACCAAGCTACCAAACTTTCTGTGCACTCCCTCCAGCTGGACCATGTTTCTGTTGTACTGGGCAGCCCAGAACTGGACACAGCACTCTGTGTGTGACCTCACCATGACTACACAGGAGGGAAGGATTGCCTTCCTTGGTCTGCTGGCAACACTCATAAGGCAGCCTGGCTGGAAAAGGTTTGTTTGCCTTCTTCCATTTCAGCATACTGCTGCTTCTGTCAGCTCAACTATGAGATGGATCCCTTGTGGCAGAAGATTCTTTTACACTGAAGAGAACTGGCAAGGGGGCACTTCCAGCTACACTCCAGGTTCGATGTCTTTTTGACTCCTATATTTTTTTTCTCACACACAATACAACTAGGACATGATTAAATGATTAATTCTTTCCTTAACAACACAGTTCACAAGTGGCAGCATGATTCTTTAGTAGGAATCCAAACACGTCCAAATAACACCATTTATTGAAAATGTTTTGAAAATACATTTGCACGTTACAGACAATCTTAGGAAATTCTTCACTTTTCACAAAGCAGTGGCCAGTGTCTCTCATTGGGGAAGACATACAGTGACACCAATTCTGCTGTCATTATTTCTAAGGCACGTATTCACAAACTACTTTAGGAAAGTGAGGCCATAAAAATACATTTTATGTTTCATCACCATTAAAGCTTCTTTTAGTGAAGAGACAAATTTGCTGTCCAACCTGAGATTTTCTAGAGCAATACACCACTTTCAAACTTGCTGTTTTACAAAGCTGTAATAAGGAACATGGTGCTTCTTATTTTTGTGCAGATATTGACTTCTGATGAATTAAAGAAGACACTTTACCCAAAACCAAAATTAAACACAATGCTCAAAATTCAGATTTTTTCTTTATAGGAAAGTGTGTTCCAAGCATCTGGACCCCATCAGTTACATAGCTCAGGTTCATCTTTTCTGACAGTTTTGATGATGCCCCACTGCTAATGGGATCCTTACACCCTAATGCTGCCTTGCACCCAGAACAGCACCTCTCACCTTCCTCTTCTGTCTCAGTGGTTCAGGCTCCAGCCCTGGCTTTTCAGGACTGCCTGCAGTTGAGATGCATTGTAATAACTTGTGATTTCTAAATCAGAACACAACATTCCATTCTATTCAGGAATAAATGCCACAATGATGGAGTGGTCACGGGATGCAGGAAAACAAGGGTGAACCTTACTTAATTTGCTTCATACTTACTTACTGCAATTAGCTGGAGCCCAGATAACACCCCAGGTTTATGACTGGTTTTTCTACAACTTTCATACAAGTGTTAAAACTGGAGTTTAACATAACATATTTACTTTCTCTCTTACAAAATACATATATGAAACCACTTTCTAATATCACTTCTGTAATTTTGTACATCAGAATTATGTTCAGTATTATCAGACTTCCAGAAGAAACAGAGAAAATGAATTTATGTGAAATCAAATTGCTTATAAAAGCAAAGTGAAAAAACTTGTATCCAACATTAATTACTATAATCACATAGACCTGAGATACAGTAACCATCTTTCATTTGTTCATACTGAACAGCAAAAAAAGTAAAAAAAAATATATACAAGCTTAATAGGGAAAAAACCCTGAAACTGTTTTCTACTGCTCAAGAGTAAGACAATTTTCCCTTAAATATTTTAGTGCATTCCCCACCTCATTCTCAAAAACTAATTCCAAGGCAAACTGAAACCAGTCAAATTTTCCTTCAAATCAAGAAAGCTGTGAACTAGTGAAATGATACATTTTCACCTGAAATCATTCTGATATATAGGACAAGATAATAATGATTAACAGCTAAGGTGCACAACCATTTGGTAACTTTGGAAGAGAAACAGCATTTACAAAGAACAGTTTTTGCTACAGAACAGTAAAACTGTCATCTGTAATAAGAATTACTGAACATAGTAGAAGAAGAAACAGTATGAGAACTGCAAGCAGTTTACTCTTTTACTTTCTTCTATTCAATATTGTCCTGTCCCCAAGTTTCTGTAACATAAAAAGAGGGAGAGGAAGGAAGAATAAATGTAAAAAATTCAATTATTGAAAACATTTCCTCTATAATTCAGTTTATTTCATGTTTATGTAATTTTCACTCAAATTTGTTGACTCATTTCAAAGTAGTCCTATGTAAATTCCACAAGTAGATGCATTTTATCAGCATCAAACAGCCTAAAGTGAAATCACAAAGCTAAATATACTCAACATGTGTATGCAGCTGATTAATAGATAGAATTAACCAAGAGAGAAAAACAAATAAGCCAATGCTTTTCTTGTTCTTTTATATCTGGATTTAGTTATTTAATCCTTTCTAGAGTAATTTCATTGAATTACAATTGGTATCCCCTAGGGACATGTTCAAACAAAATCAGCTTGGGTACTGGTAACTACTTAAAAGCATCACAAAAGTATATTCATCCAGGCACTGAACAAATCATTCTGCAACAGTAAACAGAGAACTACCATTCATAAATTTCACTAAGGAAAGCAAGGGCTTTTCCAGAGGGACTGTCCTGTACCTTGTGTTGGTCTCAAGAAAGAGAACCATTGTGGTGTTTGGAGGTGGGAAGGATCCAGGCAAGAGTGAAAAGGAACATTTTGTCTACTTATCTTTTGGTTATTTTAGGACGGTCATCAGTACTGTATGTTCACGTACCAGGTCATTAAATTCTTAACAGTCTGTGCTTTGCTCTCATGATTTGGGAATGGATCATTATCCTTAACATGTGGTACAGGAGAGCAAAAAATAATTCCATTGAAAAATCACAGAATAAATCCATGCATCTAAGGACTGAACAATTTCTAGTATCTCGTGCCACTACTTTAATCATGAAACCATCAGGCAGGAAATGCATCATTCATACGTGGCCTCAATTGTCTCCTTGGCACAGCTGCTTAGTGTCAACACCCTGTGAGACATAATCAGAGTGGAAAGTTGTGCCCCCTTACAAAAGTGCTCAGAAACACTGAGAAGCTGAATGAGAGTGCCATACCAGCCCTAACTCTGATGAATCTGCGTAGGAAAAATAAAGTACGACCAAGTTTCAAGCCCAGATCCTGCAGAGATCAGGTGTCTCACAGGCAACACAACCTCCAAACTGGCTGCCATGTTTACAGGTGAATAAAAAACCAAACAAACATTACTCTGGCAAAGCCTATGGCAAACAAAGCCACAATTTTATAAAACCTGTTTTTATCTCAATTACTTGGCAGATTAAATATAAGTCTTTAATGTTGGGATGTCTTTGTTGTATCAATGCATCAGATGCAATTAAATATTAAGGCAAAATAAAAAGTAATGTGTACACAGTGTAGTTGAAGCGATTCCAAATTGTAAACTGAAGACACAAAAAAATAAAATGTAATTTTAAAATGTATTTTTAATATATCGCCAAACACTAGCACAACTTGGTTTTGTACAGAATCCTACATAAAAGATATACCCAAAATACTAAGCAGACTTTAACATCTCAATTTCAGAGTTAAGCAGCAGAAGAGGAAAACAATAAAATGCTACAGACAAGAAAGAAGACATAAGTCTCAGATGGGACTTGAAACAAATGGGAGAATTAAGTTAACTTTATCTCCTGTTTTAAGTCTAGAATAACTCAGTGTCATAAAGCAGTATCAAAACATTTCAGTTTACCTCAATAGCATCATCCATTTCTGTGCTCTCACATAGTCATTTCAGCTTGTGTCAGAATAAGGAAAATCTTTTTCTGGAGAGCTGTCATCGCTTAGGTCACTGTAGCTGTCACTGTTGGAACCAATAAGAATTCAGAAATATCTAAACCAAATATTTTATCTCAAACCCTCAAACCCACGATGCATATGATCAACACTTTCCTCAAATGCAACCCATTTCCAGAAAACCTCTTTAGGCTCATGCTAAGAACATGGTATTTTAGAACACCTTCCTCTAAAGGAATGGGCCGAAGTTTGGAGTCTAAGACCTGATGCAAAATACTGCTCTACCTGATCAATGGTACATTCAATATTTTTTTGCTTGACTCCTATGTATACATTCTGCATTTTGCTGGTGCTGCTTGTCTATGATAATGGTCAACAAGATAGATAATAACAGGTCTTCAAAGCTAAAATAAAAGGAATTTCTCCCTTATGGTAAAGAAAATAATAGTTTTAACAAAACAAAAAGTTAAGACAACTTTATTAGCTCACAATTCTTCAATTTACACTTAAGATTACAATCCTTGCTTTTCAAGTTAGAACACAAGTAATTTTCATTGCACCAAGCAATATCCTGACAGTTTTTCTAGAGGTTTTATCCCCTTTTGCTGTGTCCTGAGAGAAGCAGACCGAACTGCCATGCAAGTCATTGTTTTATAAGTGGCAAGAACAAGGAAACAGTGAAAAACAGGAATCACCACAGAGAGTGAGATAAAGAAGTGCCCACAAACCACGTTTTCACTCAGTGTGATGTCTATTGGGTCTCCAAGTTTATAATAAATCTAAGTGGGCTTCAGAAGCGCCTCCAGCCTCAACCCCTCCCTACTACACTTCACTTCTAGTCTGTTTTCCAGACATTCCAGCAAAGGGAGCCTAGGGAACTGATAAGTACATTTGAGCAGCAGTAATTCTGCTCAGTCCTGTGATTCTTCAGAGCACAGGCCATGATTAGCACAGTACAAGTTGGGATCTCAGACTTCACTTGTGTGGGAACATCACGACAGCCTTGGGTCCCAACTCTATGCCAGCCACTGACTGCACAGCTGTCTTGTCACATCTTCCTTTTCCACACACCCCTTCATCCTCCAGGCAACAGCACCCCACTCACGGTCCCTCATGGTCCAGGCATGATCTCCTACGGAGATATCAAGCACATGGCCCAGCCAGACAGAGTCTCAGCAGTAGATGCCAGTGCCTGCCTGCTGGGTAATGCTTCAGGGGAGCCATGCAACCCCACAGCTGGAGATCTTTGAGGCTGCACTGTGGAACAGCGGACAAACTGCACTCAGCTACTCTGGTGCTTGTTACTGAGCACTGCTTTGTAGCCTGAATTTCACCCTCTCTTATTTGAGAGAAAAGGAAAACCAAGGAAAGAATAGGTAAAAAAACAGACACTTAAACAGCAGGGGACAAGGCACCAAGAGTCACCTCATTTAAATTCCACCTCTGTTAGGAAAATCTCCCAGTTACAGCAAGTCACTGTACCAAATTTGTGTAAAACAGCATAGATATTCTGGCTGTCCAAACACTAAGACTTTGTCTACAGCATTCTGCCCTTTCTTTGCATGACACACACACTGCTGATGTGGTTCTTATAAAGGATACATCATATCAGGCTAGTGTGAAATGCTCAACTTGATAATTTCATCAGCTGGTGATCAATTACACGGTTCAAGTGAGGAAAGTGTTGTTAACAGTATGATCAAGCATGCCAGATGCACACAGACAAACACAACATCACCAACATTGTACTTACTTTTTTCTGAAAGTACCCATGGAAACATGGAACAAAAATTCAGTATTATTAAAACAGCTTTACATTTTCACATCACAGCAAAATAGTAAATATTGTGCACAGAACAGAGAATAAAACTGATTGCAAAGAACTGCATATTCTTATAAGAGCCTGAATGTAAGTCCAAAGTCTTCAGAGAGCTTATTTTTATTTTAATTAGCTCTGCTGCCCAGTGACAACCACAGCCCAAAACCATGCCAGAACTGTGTAAATAACGCAGTATGGGAGTCAGATGCTTAAGTAAAAGTGCTCACCAACCAATGAAGTGAGTGAAGAACTGCCCAGCCTCATCTCTTGGAGGCAGTCAGGTGCTGGTCCCCACCCAGCACTCTCATCATAGGTCCTCCCCCACTTAATGACACAGCTCTTAAGAGAGATTTGCCCACAGGAGTAGTCACACAGCCTGGATGCTTCTGTGATTTCACTGACTTACCACCCAAACTTCTTAAGCCCATTTTCAGTTTGCTGAAGCTGTGGCTCACTTGGCCACTAGCACAGAGGCTAAACCACTTACTCAGCTGCTGACAATTTTGTTCCTGTTCCCACACTGCCCAATTTCAGTACAAGATTTGACAACTAATCCCAGGGAAGGGCTGTCATCATCACATTCTTGACTTCTGCAGCAGCACCTCATTGTCTCCCCTACTGTAGGGCTGCTCTATGGGGTGTAAATCTGTTTTACGTCTCACAAGCAGGCCACAGGGTGAGAAAGGCAGGGGAAATACTCGGGTAAGGATCAGCCCTTGGGCTTCAGACTCAGGTAGCTGTCAGTCTCTCTTGAACGATATGTCTAAGCATACCCACATCCTGTGGCATCATCTTAAAAATAACAACTTGGACCCCAAGGAAACCTGAACTTCAAGAGTTAGCCTGCCAGTGGACTTGAAAGCAAACAGAGACTCATGAAACTTGGCATGCCTATACCTGTGTGTTACAGCTTCAAACCAGCACTGGTGTCAGGTTTCTAAGATTTACTCTGATGTCAAACACATTACTATCATGTGTAATCTGAAGGAAAACTGTAGGTGGCGTTAACCAGAAGCAAGCCATCTTTTCTCTTTGGGATAAATGTGTACTTTGTTCCAAATTACAAGGAGTTGTACATAGACATTAAACACAAAACCTAAATGGATGTTTTGTGCTCACAGTTGGCAATATTAAGTAACCTTACTTAAATCTGCTGGCTGTGAAAGTGGTGGTGATGAGAAATAAAACCAGCCCAGCTTTCCTTAATGAAATGCTTTTTCACACTGAGCCAACCATTGAAAAAATATGCTTACATTTCTCTTCAGCAAGTTTTTTCTCAGTTCGTGTTCAAAATACTTAGTAATTATCTTGGGCAGGAGCCTCATACCCACTTCATCTTATTTGTAACAATTCTTACAACACTGAACTCCAACAAAAAGGAGCCACTGAGCGAGCACATCTAAGGCCACCAGTTCTAAAAACTAACCCCAACAGTTTTATTCTTCGTTTTGTTTCTTTCCCCTGGTAGGATCTTGAGTACAAAGTGGAAGCCAAGGAAAAAAACATAAAAAAACTCTATGCAGTGTCACTGAATCTAGTCAGTCACTTCAGTTGTTGCAATGAAGAATTTTGGTCACTTCACTCCTATAAAATGGATACTCTGTGAACATTCTGGTTATCACTAGGAAAATCCAGATCAATAATCTTTAGAAACAAAGTCTTCAGCAGTTTCAGGGGAGCTTTTCTCTCATTCATTTTTAATGTACAATTGACAAAAAACTCCTTTTCCAAAAATGTAAGGAATTAAAACAGTTACTACAGTAATGCTATGCCCTGCAATGAGCCAAGCTAAGTGAATTTCTTCCTCAGTGCAAATTAAAGATACATGAAGTACAGATAAATTTAATACAGGCTGCAGTTGTTTAAGTTACTTATCTTTTAAGGACTCAGCAAAAGGAAATCTGCAAATTATTATAATGCATTTTTCCCCTAAAAAAGCTGAATTATTAAAATGATTATGTCATTAAAGCATTATTTTGAATAAATGCATATCTGATTGTGCAAGGGTTATAATTGCAGTCATCCATATTCTTGGTACATATTTTTACAATCATTTTATGGTCATAAAAATCATAGATTTCATTTATGGTCATAAAATTTTTATCTACCATTAAAATGATGGTCATCATGATACAATTCTATGCTTCTATGAAACATAATTTCATTTGGGAATCCCTCAGCACAAACCCAGAACTCCCCAGTTCTGACCTGCCAGCCACCTGGACTCACATAACTGGACCGAGGATAATATTTTCATCTGGGATAGGCAACAGCAGCTCCCTACACTCACTGGAGAGAAACAGGCTCTGGCAGTGTGTAATGTATAACTGACCCACAGAACAGTTATAATGAGCTATTTGGTTCCTTAAAGTGCATTTTCACTTAACAACTACAGAAAAAGACTTGAGGTGACTTGCTCAGAAGGGTTTTCACTGTAAACACCTAACATTTAAATGAAAAAGTTAACTGACATAACTAGCCATGACTAAGTACCAGTATGGCTAAGAAAGGATTTCCTTTAAAACTCTTCTGTAGTTTTCTGTAAGAGCTCTGAGAGTAACAGGGTCTTTGCTGCCTCAACCATCCCCACCCGGGACCTGCACCACTGGAAGCTCACTGGAGCCACAGCACTTGCCTTCTGTGGCAGCTGTGATACTGACTCCTGCTGGTGAGGACACCATTCCCACCAGGACAGCTTCCACCCCTGGCTCCTGGAGTGTCATCTCATGGAGCAGCCCCTCTTTTGCTGCTCTCTTGAAAGTCTTCAAATCACATTTCCTTCAAATCACACGTCTGGATTCAGCAGAAGCATGATGCTGTGCCAAAAGTGTTCCCAGCTGGGGACAACATACAGGGGACATCAGGCACCAGAACGTGTCACACAGGATATTTTCTGTTCATAGGTGATATCCTCCACAGCTGATCTGAAAGATAGCTGGACCATGCCAATGCAGTAAGCACCATATGGGCACATTTTCTGAGTTTGTTGGTTATGCACCATTCCTGCTGTTCTCTAGCTGCTTTTGTTCCCTGTTTCTCAATGCAGCTCATATGTCATCTTTCATTAATAATCTGCCCAGGACTCAAAAGAGTATTCTGTGACTAGATGGCGTTGGATTGGTGCCTCACACTAACATATTCACTAATGCTTTGCAAAAGTTTTCTTTGGCTGTAGTCATAGGCCTACATTTACTCACCCAGGAACACCTCTCATTTGTTACACTTCCTCCATTGTACTTGAGATTTGTGTTTAAATTATTTATCTGTAGCTTCTTATCCTCTTCCTCCAGAGATGCCATTATATTCAGCAGAGATTACTAAATTCCCTACGTACTTTTTTGTTACTTCTTTGTTCTGAATAGCGCTTTCAACTCTTATTCAAATGACATTATTTGCAAATATAATTAATGCACTCAGGCTTACTCTTGCAAGCCATTAATAAAGGTGCTGGTTATAGACAAAGAAGAAATAAAGCCTGCTGATGCTAAACTGGATAAGGGCAAAAAAAGCAAACCAAAACAAAAGAAGCAACATGGCTTTATTGTACACCAGTCGTTTAAGTAACCCATATTATAGTATTCCCAAAGTCAGTTTTTATTAATTTTTTCCAAATGAAACTACGTAAGTCTCAGTAAAAGCCATCAACATTATATGTGAAGTTCCCTTCTTCATCCACTAGTTTCCTATTAAACCCCTTTGTTTTCTCTTTTAAAACAGCATATCTGTGGGTACTGTACACTTTGAGTCTCATGTAGTTTTGGTTTTCTCTGTCCTTGAAAATGAAAATGTAAACTAGCAGCCTCCCACCACATTCCTCACTTTATATGAAATGGTGACTTCAGTATTTCCATGGAAAGGTTTGGGAAAGGTCATGATCTAAAATCATTCACAAGGAAATTATGTGCAGGGCCTTGATGGTTGGGCACTCCTGCCATAAAGCACAAGAGGCTGAAACCACAAAGACAACTTGGGTGCCCAACTAGCACTTCAGGTAAATAAGTAACAATTAATCACTGAGTTACTCCGATCCTTTGGTCAGTTCTTGACTGTCTCTTGGTGTATACACTGAAGTTTCTAAGAACTAAATTTCCCCCAGAGATTGCATTCCAGTCTCCAGCTAGGTATGCTCATGCCTATGTGGGCCTGTGTCTGTACCAGACTAGGCCTCACAAAAATTTAAGAGATGGTTTATTCACTTTCATTTATTTAGGGCACTCTCCCAGAAGTTGTAATGCATCCTTTAAGTTATTATTAGCTTTGCTTACAAGCTAGGGCTTCTGTCCAGGTGTCACATATACTAAAATTGCACCCTAATTATGGGGCTATTAAATTTTTTGCAGTAATAGTTTCCTGTTAAGACTCTTATGCTGAAATACATATTTCCTTTTGTCTCAGGACTTCATCATTCCCTCTCTTTTTAGTGTTTATGGTAGCCATGCATAGGGAATCTGCTCGGCTTGCTGGTCTCCACAAATTCTCTTGCAGCTTACTTTGCCCTAGTCAACAGCATGACTACAACACATGTGGGTGGTGCTGGATGAGCTGTGCAGAAAATCCTCTGCTCACATTTTTCAGCCTTGCTAGGACATGCCTTAACTTCACAACTCAATGAAATCACCAGCACTCTGCAGTTTAAAGGTTTACATTGGAAATCTTTCCACTCAACAGGTGGGTAATATGAGTGGGTGTGCTGTAATTAACACTGCAATTGCCTCCTGAACATTCTTCTGTACAAAATCTTCCTTTTTTTAGCCTCAAAATGCCTTCCTATTCCAGTGCTCTTTCTCAATACACAGGAGTATTGCTTGATTACTGTGTAACTAGGTAAATAGCAAAACCCGCAATTTAATATATTGAGTTTTGGGGTGTGGACTTTTGTTTTTGCTAAATGTTTAAGATTTGGTAGGAGTTTATTCTATGAACATGTAGAAAAAGAGTTTGGTATACGTTTTGAATGATTAATTCAAGTAAGTCTAAGTGGGGCAAATTCTGTAATGCATTAAACTTTAGGTCAGGGTCAGATAACATAGTTGTTCCAATGCTAAATGATGCAAATTAAAAAGGACACATACAGATCACTCATTAAAAAAAAAGAAGTAATTTTTCTTTCTCAGCTAAATAAACAGGGTTACTTATGGGATGAAATGTGTAAGAAAGGGTATTGGGGCCTGTGAAACGAGATGAAGTGTGGGTCACAGTGCCCACCAAGAGTGGAAGACTGAAGATCACTGTGATGCAAGACTGCCTTGCCAAGCACCACAAAAATTTGATTTGTGTATTGCACCAGCTCACCTTTTAAAAAGGTAGCTAGCGTTATGACCACTTCTAAAAATAACAGGCATGTTCCAATCAAGCTGTAGTTTGCAGATCAAAAATTCAATCTCTTTGTATGTACATCGGTGCACGACTGAGTGCAATGGAGAGTGAATAAAATCTGATACCCATAAAGAAGTAAGGAACCAAAACAGATTGGTCTGGTCTGGCTTGGCTGTTTTCCCATTATTACTCAAACTTGAATAAAATTCCTATTTCTCTCTTAACAAACAGACCTGACTTTAATAGAACACAAAACTCAGGAAAGAAAAAACAACTAACCCACAGAATTAATAAGTTTGGTGTCTTGTTTAGAGGAAAAGCCAACATGCCAGAGTTGGATCTGTTCAATGTTATTAGTCAATCATTTCATGATTTTTTTTATTTTTTGTTATTGTGTCCAAGGCTTCCCTCTGACTTCTTTATTACTCCTATTATAATGAAATTTTAACTGTTATTATTATCATTGAAATAAACAAGAATTAGTTAACCCTGGCTAAAAAAAGTATTGGTACATTCAATAAACCAAAGCCTCTGTGTCCAAGACCATGGACTGAGTTTTGGCTGAACCTCTGGCTGTTCTGACCTAGATCCAAATCCTTCTGCAAGTCTAAAGGTATCCCAATTGTTGTATTTCAGGCCTGTCTCCAAAATATAGTATTTATTATTTAGCTAATGCAAAATAAAATCAGCATTTTCTTTGTTGTTGCTATCATCATTCAAGTACAGCTAGGTACAAATTTCACTTCATTTTTTGATCCTCTAGCAAATCTCTTTCTCTATGAAGCTACTGTCAATGGAAGTTAACACAGGAGGCTGTTCTCTTCATTTGAATTTAGTAACAATTTTTTACTTTTTTTCTGATTATAATGGGGGATTCTGGCTTTATCCCTAATAGCCTCTGAAAAGGAAGAAGTGAGGAACTGTGCTTCCTGCTTACAGGTTATTTTACACCCAGGTATATGACAGGCACACACAGCCAAGTAAATCAATGAAGAACTCCTTTTTCTCTTCTGAGCTTCTGAATTGAAGGATGGGATAGTCCCTTCAAAAATGTGACTCTCAAACTGCAGGCAAGCAACAAAGAAAGATTACCTTGGAGACAATTTACATCCACGCTGCAGGTATGCATTCAGTGTCCCAGTTGCTGCTAGCAACAATCCAAGGTATGGAGGTGAAGGTTTCATAGGTCTTGAGGAAAATTCTGGGTGGAACTGAACTCCCACAAAATATGGGTGATCTACAAGACAGTCATCAAAGAAAATTACACAGTGTAGGAAGAAGATAGTCGAAGAACTTTTAGGAAAAACCGCTATTGAAGATTTCAGACTAGTGTCCAGAAGCCAGAGCAGCACATGCAAATTTAAGGGTGAGGCAGCAGAAAACTTCTTTCCACAAAAAGCAACTGACAACAGAGGCACAAGGTTAGCAGGGCAAACTAAGGAAAAAAATCACACTATGATGCATAAAAACTGAATAATAAACCTGTACCAAATGTAAGGGTGTGGGGAAAGGGGCACAACTGGAAAAGTCACAGAGTTTACATATATCATGTTATTTTCACAATATTTTGATTTCCATTATCTATTTATACATGTCTATTGGGAACAATATGCTCAAAGCAGGAACAAACTCAAAGTTAAATCAGGCTGCTGACAGCTTTGTCCAGTCAAGTTTTGAAGGTCTCTGCTGCAAGGATGAAGATTTCACAGACTCTATAGGTAATATACTCTGGTAATGTCATATTTAAGGACATATTTATGTCATAGGACACTTTGTCTATACTGGATTTATACACATTTCATATACTCAAGCAAAATGAACACATATTGGGGCCTGACCAAGAATATTTGAGGGTGCTTAGGGAGCAGGGCAATGTCACTGTGAAAATGGCATATAGATAAAAATCTATAAAAGGCCAGAGGTCCCTGATGACTAGAAAAAAGCAGTCACCATGCCCTTCTTCAAGACAAAAAGAAGGATCCAAGGAACCACAGACCATTCCTGACCTTCAGAAGATGAAAGTCAGAAAGACTGGCACAACAAGCCTGAGAAGAATCTGTCTCTGGATGTAGGGAAAGCACTGGCTTTCCTTAATTCTGACTTTAGCAAAGCTTTTCATATATTTTCCTACCCTTTAAGTTGGAAGCTGTGGACTATGGGTAGACCACAAAGTGTGTTTAAAAAATGGCCAGACTTTTGGGTTCAGAGAACAGTGGTGAGTAGTTTGAAGCCCAAGCAACAGCATACTTGGGGATACTCAAAACTTGACTGATACAACTGTGGAGAACCTGACCTATATTTGAAGGTAGACCTATGCTGAAGCAGAATATTGGACTACAAGATCTCCCAAATCACACAACGATTCTACGTAGCTAATTCCCCTCGAGCTAGATTTAGGACCTTTTTGAAAAGGAGTACATTTGTCTCATAAAATCAAATATATGCACAGTCTTTGCAAAGTAAGACTTTTCTTAACCTATTCTGAATTTTCACCCGTTGTAATACACAGGTGGAGTTAGCAGTATCACCCAAAATGATCTTGGCTGTTACGACAGCTAAATACAGTGCCTACATGTCATTCAACAACCTATAGCTTATACAATTTTAATAGATGCAGTAAGTATTACAAACAAGTAAGACACTTACTCTCCAGTTCAATAATTTCCATCCTGTTCCCTTCTGTATCATGGCCAACAAATTTCAAACCCTTCTCTTCAAAGCAGTCAGTCAGTTCTGGGTTCACCTGAAACATTGAAAGCAATAATAACTTTAGTTCTATTTCATTTTGGATTTAACCAACAGTAGCAGTTAATTATAATGGTTTTTACATGCATACAAGAATGAAGAGAATTACGTAAGGGTTGGGAACTTTTGCTTTCTTGTTTTAACAACTCTGGCATAAATTTGCAAAAGTGGACATATTTATTAAATAAAGAGATGAATCAGTAATTTTAAAAGTTATTATGCAACACTCAAAATTAAAGCCAGGGCCCCTTCTGCTTGCTGCCCACCTGAACCCAAGCAGCCTGCATTCCCCCTTTTTAAAATGGCCCACTAGATGTAGACCTCCCCTTTGAACACTGAATTTCAGTGGTTATGACAAAAGCTGTGATGCAGCTCCTCCTTCAAACTACGGAGCCCTGCAGTGAGCTATCTCATTTCCTTGATGATGCTTTAACCACTCAGTTAATATCCAAACTTTGAGAAGGTTTACCACCATAACGCTCTCTTCCCTTTTAAGGAAGGTTAATATTGTCTGAATCAGTTACAGCATGCACATATCTAAGTGTTCAGGCTCCTTTAGGGACACTGATGGAGTCAGATCCCTTTTGAACTACCTCAGAGATAGCTCCAGGAGTCCACCTTGTGTGTGCCTCGTTGAATGACAGTATTTTGAAGGTATTCAGGCACCTTATCTCAGATGTTTGCACACAGAGGAGTGGATCTATACAAAGGACAGTGCTTACCTCATATCGATGCCTGTGTCGCTCCTCTACAAACGTTTCATCACCATAAAGCTTCCCTGAATATACAACAAAAGAGAAATTTAAGCCAAAGTGTTGCTTTAATAGTTCTACAATTATTCCTTGTAATTTAAACCTCAAAAAAGTCACATTTAACACATTTTAAACGTGACAAGACATTATTCATCTCACTGTGTTTTTCTGTTCTTCCTGAGTGATGACTAGTTTCTTTTAATCTAGTGCTACCTGAGTTTATTTGGGATTCATAGTCAACATTCCTTAACCAGAAATAGCATAGGCAGACTAGAATCTAAACACAATTTAACTAATTTAAATTGTAAAGCTCAAAAAAAAAAAGATCTGACGGAACCAGCAATGTAAAATCCCTTCAGGGTTTTATAACAGTTGCACACAAAAGATGCAGGGAAGGAAGCCTTTCAGTAGCATCTGTTCCATTTTAATAGATTATGCATGGCACCTGGCATAGTACCTCCAAAGAACAGAGAATATTGCTTTTCTGTTTTCCTGATCTCATTACCCAAATGACTCTTGCAGTCTTCTGTGCATCATCTTGAACACTCCACATTTCACAGCAATAAGGAGCAAGTTAGAGGTATGCAGTAAACCAGATTTTAATCATATCTCTTACAATCGTGGCTCAAACTTTGCTCTCAATTTACACTAAGGTCATGACAATTATTGTCTTGCTAGGGGATTGGTACATGAACTAAACTGCCAAGAATATCTTCAAAAATAGTAGAATAATAGTAGTGCCATTTTACAAAAAATGGTGTCTTAAAATTATGGGATCCCCTTTTCAAAACTATTATTTCCATTCAAGTTGTAAAGCATAGGAAAAAGAAATCAGGTTTCCTGATTAAACTACTGTAGCGTTTTATGATTCTTTCTAAAGATCTAAACAGGTCTACACAACTCTTAATATTGGTCAAGGGTTACAACACATGTTAATTTTTATTAACTTTTCCAAGAAGTGTTTAGATCACACAACAACTTATACATTGTGATATGCATATCTATATCACACATAGGCAAAGTATCACCCAGGCCAGTTAGATCACTAGTGTGGGAATGGGAATCTCTAGAACTGCAGACTTTTCATTAAATGTTCATATGGTATTACATTTTGGTCTTCTGCTAAAGTAGATGTCATTTCAAATATTCAGAAGGATACATTCCTTAAGTTTAACGTAGCTAAAGAGAGAATACCTCAGAACAATACCAGGGGCAGGGAAATATAAGAAATACATATTTAGTCAATGGACAAGAAACTACTTTTTACACCTTTGCGGCATCATCTATATTACTACTGAAAAATGGGCTGATTAATAGGAGACAAGGATTACTTCAATTTTTAAATACACATAGATTAAATTAAGTATTTTTTTCTATATTCTGGTTGTTTTTATTTTGTTATCTGAAGCATCCTGTTACAACAAATAATTTTCCTTTCCTGCAACAGATACTTTGCTTTCCCAAAACAAGACTGCTCTCAGGTCCAGGCTAAAAAATAGGAAGAAAGCACTCTGACCTTCCCAAGAACATAATGAATTAAACTGCCACAAAATTAATTTCAGTTTTCTCAACATTTTACTCTTTGTTTTTAAAAACGCATTGGACCCTCTGTGACAGTTTCACTGGGAGTTACAGATGTCTCACATTTCTCTCTTACACTTCAGTTCTCAGTAAATGTAAATAACAGGAAGAGAGTGAATGAGCTCAGGGAAGCTGCCACCTGTTTGCTTAAGATTATAGGATTATTGATTTTCCATGTTACAAAGCTCCTATCCAAAAGGCAAAGTCACAAGAGCAGAAAAATAACATACTTAAAACAGAATTTTCAGTTTTAAAAACAGTCCTTCTCTTCCCCAGTCTCATTGTTCCTCCCATATCTCCAGGATTGTGTTCTGGCATGTCAATAACCTGTAGAGAAAAGTTGTTCAGACACTGTTTCATTCAAAAACAAAAAAATCCTGTAACAAACAATTGCCTAGAAAGTTGCATAGGTTTATAAATGGCAACTTTACATATTTTACCTCCAACCATTCCCAATCATTATTTCTCTTTTGTTTTTCTACTATTTTGTTCTTCAATAATGTATTGTAATAGACTGACAATGTGACAAATGTTTTAATTTAATGTTAAGATGAACAAAAGTAATTTACTAATTTCTTATTTTAGTTTTTTGGGGTGGAAGAAACACCTTTTTTTAAAAACTATACCAAAATGTTACCACTAGGATAACTCTGTCCAAAGCTATTCTTTGTGCTAAGATAGTACAAAGATTTTTAAAAATCCAAATGCATAGTCCAAAAATGTCCACCAAGTGATAAAGACACCATCTCTGGAAAATAAAAACTCCCTGAACCTCACAGAGGCTGAAAGATTATCCTGCATAAATATTCCCATACACTGGGCCATTTCTTATATTGCTCTTTCTTATGGTGAGAGGCAGAACCAGTGGTGTTATCAAGTGAGAAGACGATCTTTCTTGGGAAGTAGGAAGAGGGGAAGGGCACGCAGCAGCAGAGAGGAAAGAGGACACTTGTAGTGAGGTGGTAAAGTTGTAAAAGCAGAGTATGAGAAGAGGTGACTCCAGTATGTGTGTTCTATTTCAGATTACAGATGTAACTAATTTATCACAGGAAATGGAAAATCATCCTCCATCTTCACCTCTGCTAAAGGGTTTCTCAGATTGGTGAAGAGTTCACAAAATACTGGGTTCTTGTATAAGGAATATGTTATTTAACACAGACTTTAAAGACAAGGATATACAAATACTGGGACGAGGACTGAAGCAAATGGGTCAAATGGCTTCTACATGGGGCAAGTGAAACCCAGGATAGTGACTATCAGGGTACATGAGAAATCACAGCTTAGTGGAAGGACTGCACTTAGCATTTTGCTCAGTTTCAAAATTCCCTCAGGGTCTCACAATCCAGTTTAGAGGAAATCTGCCTAAGAGAGGTAAAACAGTTTGAAATTGTAGAAACATGAGCTGCAGCTTTGACCTATGTACTTGTATACACGTAAACACAGTCAGTGAGCAATGCAACTGACAAAGAAAAGTTCTAAAAATACAAATATTCACATATATGGGTAATCTCAAATGGATTTTTATTAACCTTAATTTGCCCTCTGAGAGTAATGAAAACAATATCTGATGATACACTTCATAAAGTGAAGTTATTCAATTTAGGAGGGACAGTGGAAAGTGCTTAACCTTTGGCCTTGCAACAATGCATTTCAGCTGTGTAATTATCTCTGTACAACCTTATACCTTCAAAATGTTATTTATAAGATACATATTCATTATAAAATGTCATGAGCAAGAGTTGTGATCAAACCAGTGGGATATTACAGATCCTTCAATTACCTCTCATAGCACAAAACCAAGGACTGTGCAAGACACTGCGCTAAGCCTCCCTCCACAAATACAAAAATAAAAGAAAACCCACTAATTGAATCCTTACTATTTTAAAAGTATGAAATTTACTAAATTAATTTTATTTTCTTTCATTCAGTTTCACTTTTTTTACCTGAAGTAGTGGCCAAAAAAAAAAAACAACAAAATCCCAGAGGGTATCAGAAGTAGAGCATCTGCTCTGTTGAAGGCTTCTGTCATCCTCTGGCTCAGACTCCCACACGGTGCTGCATGCCCTACAAAAATTTGGCTGGAGAAATGCTATCATAGGGGAGGTTCAGGTGAGTTTCAACACCATGTGTGTGTCTCTGTCTGCGTGTGTAACTTTCCCAATACTGTTAGATTTATAGTAAGAAATGGACAGGGTTTGATCTGTTAACTTTCGTCATAAAGTGACAAAAGGAGCTACTTATGAATTAATAGCTTGGAACTTCTTTGGCTCTGTGGCCCTACAGACCAAATAAAGTAACGAGCATCAAAAAAGCAACTTGCATTAATGAAATATTTTGCCACATTATACAGAATTTATTTGATCAGAAAAAGATGAGCTTTCAAATAGTGGACATTTTGAACAACTATGCAACTGAATAGATTCTCAAAGAGCTTATGATTCCTGGCACAGTAGAAATCAGCTCTTCCTATGCCTTAATTCTTTGAAGGACAAAGAACAGCACAGAACTGGCAGGCACCACAAGCAACAAAAAGTATCAGTAGGGAGGATGCAAGAATAGATAGGTATCAATTAGGTCCCTCTTACCCAAATCTCTGAAAACTGCCAACACTACAGAGATTTTATAGAGAAAAATCTATAACACCAGACAGCCAACATGAAATTAAGAATGAATCACTGTAACTCAACACAAAGTCTAGATATAAAGCAGTCTGATGGCTATTTAATCATGTTACTAATGAATAGTGACTTCAACTATCCATGAACAGAAACCTTCTTTCAGCTATCTAGTGCTTGGACTGTTTCACTGTTGCTAGAAAACATACAAAAGCTAATGAGAAAACTTTTCAAGCCCTGACACTCGACATAGAGCAGCCAAGGCCCTGAAAGCCCCACACCTGTCACTTTGGTAATCACACCACAACCATCACATTTTATCTTTGTTTTGCCTCACATTCTGCAATGCCACTTTGAGAAATTAATCTACTCTTGTTACCTTGGCAGGGGAAGTGGGGAGAGTGGGGAGTATCTGGTTGGGTTTTGTTTGTTGGCTTGGTTTTTGAGAATTTGAGGAGGAAGATGAGCATTGCCTGATTTGAACAGCTGATTACTAAAGCTGCTAAGCAGCTTTGGAAGAATGTTTTTATAAGTTTGGGGTCTAGGGGTTTTTTTTGTCTTTTTACTCTGCCCTTGATTGGTGAGCAAAAGATTTATCAGTGCTGAAATAAATTCCTACACATGTAAGTGCTGATCAAAGCATCAGGAGATGCCACGGCCCTGGAGGTTACCTGAACACTGAAAAGAGGCCCTAAGCACAGCACACAAGAGGTGTGTAGGGGGAAAGTTGACAGGAGCAGGGAATGCACTGACAGGTACTGATGAATATTAATCCCTGCTGAACACAGTTAGGTAAAAAAATCCGGCAGCACAAACTGACAAGGACTCAACCCAAACTTAAGGAACTCATCCTTTTATTGACTCTTCCATCATTTCTCTAAAGGATTAGTCAGTACTTGCTAGATTTGATCTGAGCAATCAATCAAAAGTTCATCTGTAAACAAACCCAGACACCTACAAATGGGATGTTTATAATAACATCTATTCTGTTTTAGAAACAAACTTAGTACAAAAATATTTTAAAGAGAAGGTTGACAACTGCAATACTCCCTGGGGCACTGAGAGCTTCCAACTTGGCAAGTAAGCCAAAATGACAGACTTTCCCTGTTCATTAAAAAAAGAGGGTTACTTTTTCAGTTACTGAAAGAATGTGCAAATATTACATCTGCCTGAATCCCTTGCTCCCTTTTCCCCCAGAGATATCCTAGTTCCAAGCAAATCCCATCACTGCCCACCCATCTAAAGCACTCAGTGCCCTAGGACTGAATTAACTGCCAACAAAGCCCCTTGCAGATTTCAGACTACTCAGTGCTCCATTACTCTGACTAAAGTAATGTTGGTCTTAAAAGGATGTCCACCATTATCTGAAAGATCAAAGCAGAAATTATCAATAGCTGATTCATACAACTACATACCGATATGAGTAACCAGCTTGAAAAATCCTGTCTTCTTCAATAAACTACAGCACAGTATCCAAACATTCCAACAAATACCAGTTTAAATTTCTTAAACTTTTAAAATCCCATAGAATACTACTGTCAACTATTTTCCATTTTGGGTGATCCTCCTCTCCACAGATTTGTTGTTTCCTATTTTAGAATGAAGTAATTGCCATGGAGCATTTATTTATTAAAGTCTAAAAGCTCTCCAAGGATTGTGTCTAAGCATAAATTCTGCTACACAATGTTTTGTAACATTTTCTGTAGAATATTTCATTAATGGTGTGGCTCCTTTTCAAACAATGCTTACTCACTTGTAAGCAGAGCACAATGAACTGAGGAAGTGAATGGAGATGTTGATATGCAAAGCCCATAAAGATATTGCTTAACAGCATTTTGAGAACTAATTCAAGTTATTCCAAACACATATCCCAGAGTTGGCTTAAGGACTTAATCAAGTAGAAAGTTTCAGACTGTTAGCATTAGTGAAAAGCACAGGGTTGGATAGTGCTGGCTATAGAAGAATACTGGAGTGTCAGCCACGCCACACCACAAAGGGCAGGATTTGCCACAGACTTGAATAAGTAAAAAGGATGTGGAAGAGTGCTCTCAGACTTCAGACTGGTCCATCTCACATTATAATTAATTACTAAATACTAATTTAATTTCAGGAAGATCAGGAGAAGGAGCTAGCTAGGAGAAATCCTTCATCCTATCATATACACCTTTAAAAAAATCAGAACTTCGTTGCTGCCTTTGAAGAGGACTTCTCCAGCTGCAATTCCTAGAAGGTAAAATTTTGCCCTCACCAAATGCCTTTAAATCTACATCAGGTATATCAGAAAGAGGAAGGCATGAAGCAAGTCTGTGTCTCTGAGCATCCTAAGGCAGAGGGAAGAACCTAGAGAACCACCCACAACGATGAGACAGGAATAATCAAACACAGCCTGAGACTGTTGGAACACTAGTGTGCTTGGATGGTCTCTGACTCAGAGAATTATTGTATCCTGCAGGCAACTGCCATGGAAGACTGGACACAGACAAGCCCCATTACCTAAACTACACAAAGCAGCCGTGGAAACCTGAGATTGTCCCTGGCAAAGCACAGCAGATGTTTTACTCTCAAAACTGTCCAGTGCTCTATACTTGTTCTTCCCTGAGTTATCATGCCTGAGCAAGCATCCATTCCAGCTGTTTCTCATTCATTAACAGACCTGTGCTAGTTCAAACCACTTCATTATCAGTAATCACTGCCTTTGGCAAGCAAAACAGAAGGAAAACAGTTTACTACAAGGAAAGTAAGCAGGAAAACTGGTTATTTCAAGTGGTCACTACTCTAGACCTTCACCAAGGAGAATTACTGATAGCAGCTTTCAGGCAATGCTCAGTACCATGACCTACACCCTAGTACTTCTTGAAGAAATTCTGTTCACCTGCCATGAAAACCAATGTCCTCAGAGGGACGATGATGAGAACTAGCAATTGTTTTTCATCCTATTTCCCTAAAGTAATCAGACCACCATAAAACTTGTAAGAGAGACTGCCTGGATTTCAACCACTGATCCTTCCTACAAAATGGTGTCACCACCCATTTTGATGTTCTGTCTACCTTCCAAATCTGCTCAGTGATGATTTGGTAACTTGCAAACCAGGGACACAGAAACTGAGGTATTTCTTTTAGAAAGGAAGTGAATGGGCAGCAAGTAGAAAATTACTATTTTAAAATTACTATTTTTAAAATTACTATTTTAATTCTTTTTCTAGTTGGAAAGTATTTTTGTTGCAGTGTAAAACTTCCCAGCTAAATGTAGAGATGAGTACATTAGTTGAAAAATCAAAAAAGACTGAAAGTTTTCAAGTAAAAGCTCTACTCACAGAAGAAAGAAAAAAGTGCAAATGATATCTAGAGCATGAAATCCATTTCAGTTTTAAGAACACAAACCTGAACATCTGTACTTTTTGCAGATTTGCTTCTGTTTTACAAGAAATTACTTTATTCTCTTTTTGATTCAGCCTGATAATTCATTTTTATATTATCTGGCAACACATATTTGACCAAAGATAAACAACTTCTGGCAGCTAAGATGATTTCATAAATTATGTTTATTTGCATCTGATTAATATATCATTAAATTGAGGTTTTAAACTGAAGGCCAAAAATATACAATCACACTGGTTGGTACTGACACAAGAAAATTCCTTACTTAAATTTGTAGTAAACGAATTAAACAGAAAGAAAGCATTCTAGTTCCATAAAGATTTCTCTGCTACAGATACGTAGGAAGCAGCCTAGTACCACTCCTTATAATTAAGGTATTATGCTTCATATTATGCACAAAGATCAGTGGCTGACCATCACTTTAATGGCTGATTGATCATCTTTTGAAATGGACACCAGAATTTAAGATCTGACATTTCTACATCAGAAATCATTTTCTACTAGTTGGGCTAAATTGGTATCTCTGATAGATGAACATTCTATGAAAATCAGTGGAATAGAAGGAAGAACAGTGCACTTAGAATAAAAAATGATAATGTTTAACTCTTCGAAGAACAAAAACCCCAAAGTACAATTCAAGATCCCAAGGAAAAGCAAATTAGTGAGAAAATATCTTGAAATGTGTTAAAGACACCACTGAGCAAGCATGTTAAACTGCTACAGGATATTTTGCAAGCTGTCTTTCGAAAAAAATCCCACTAAAGACAACTGCAGACAGGTGTGAAAGTAAATCATGATCTATACCCAGTGCCAAAAATCTTGTGCCAATCTGATTCCTTTAACAAGTAGCTCAGCTGAGTCCACTCTGGAAAACCACACAAAGCAGCCAGCTCATGCCAACCACTGTAGCCCTTAATAGAAGCAATTTGTTCTCATGCATCAGTCTATTTTCTTTTCAACTGTTCTTTTACATCTAAGCTGTAACTTTGTAGAAATTAAAATAGATGTAGATAATGAAGGCTGGAGTAGTTCTCATACTATTTAACAGTATAGTCATGCTTCTTCCGACTTTCCACCCCGTTCTCTTCTTCATTTACATTTTTGCATTTTGAAACATCATCTCACAAAGGATCACAACCAGGAAGAACCCTGTGCAAGCTAAAGTAATTGGTGCTGGATGCATGCAGGATCACTTTTACTGTTTAAACTGATCCATATCTACCATGTGGATATCTTGAAATGTGTTATATGCATTTTTGTAATGTTCTCCTTCTCTCTTCCTCTTTGAAGGAGTCCGGTTTCATTTAATTCCTGTTTAAATGTCAGGCCAGCTCCCTCACCTTTACTACCTACACCCCATAACAAAGCACACACAATGAAAGGCTGTCTAGAACTGAAGCTGACCACTTATTATTTAGTGGTCCTCTCACTTAATTTACTAATTTGAGAAATTCTAGTAATATTATTTTTATGGATTAAGAGCAGAACAGACATATTATAATAGGGAATACCTAGGCAGAAAGCTTCTGGCTCAGTCACTCTAATTTTAAATACCACTCTTGTCTTCCATTGCATGCCCAAAACTTTGACCTATCTAGTCTTTCATGTCTATAACTTTTCCTAAATTATACAGGACATGAATACTGAGTATCTTGTTAGGCATACAGTATTGACATTTATTCTTCTGGACAGCTGTCCAGCAACAAGCAATGGGATCTTCTTTCCCTCATGAATTCAACAGCAGACTACTTCAATTGAGTCCTTATCCTCCCTCCCACACACATCTCATAATGTTTCACTTCTCATTCTGAAAAAGCTAAAGCAAGAGCTGGATATCCTATAGTATTCATCAAGGTACTGACTTGCAATTCTAGGATTTTCTAAATCCTATAGTTTCCTATTGTAAACTATATTATAAAAAAAAAGATAGCATAGGGAGATAATTACAATGATACAACTTTAATTAAAATACCAAGGAATTTACAAGATAATCTATTTAATCTCTATCCAATAACAGTAAATATCTTTTCAGCTTCCACAAACCAAAAGGAATGATATATATTAATATCATAGCAGAGATTAATCACTTTGATTACCTCTGCCAGGCATTTCAGGGATGCTCTCTGATACATGCTCTACATTACATTTAATAGCTTCCTGCTTCTACTTCAGAAAAGCTTCAGTTGGCCAAAGATCATCTCATCTGGAAAGCTCTTTATTCTGATAAAACACTTATGACCTGCAACACGTTTTCTTTTTTCATTTCAAGTAGAAAACCATGATGTCTTCCTTCTGAGTAGAACCCCTCCTGCCTCATTTTGTCTGTCCTACTTCCTCCAAACACCTATGAAACAACACTGTTCAGATCATAATTTAATTCTACACTTCTTGTGACCTTCTCTAGCATGTTAACTCTATCCCCTTCAACATGAAATGACAAGAAGTCTTTGGTACTTGCTTTCCTTAACTGTGTTTATAAGGTACAATCAGGGGGCCAAATTCAGACACCATTCAAAAGAACAAGTGGCTTGACCAGTTTCACCCACGCCATGCACATCAAACACTAATTGCTTCCTCTCCAAAAGTGCACCAATGAGCAGCACTGGGATGCCTGGATTCACTTAACGAGGTCCAGAGTTAACATGACAGTACAGACATGCCTGTGCAGTCTTGCTTGCTAACAGATCATAAAACCAGCACTGCAAGTCTTCATATTCATTTTTAGGGATAGACATGGTACATGCTTTTAAAATATAAAACCAACAGGAAGAGCTATCTGTGAGGAAGTAAGAAGAGAGAAGCAGAGATGTGTATATGCACATGGAGAACCACTAGCAAACGGTCAGAGAGGAAGAGAAATGGATCTTCAGATCACTTCTTATTTAGCAACAAGATGGTGAAAGTCTATAGGAAAAAATTTACCAATACTGTTTCTAAGAAAGTAGCATTTATAGAATCAACTTTATACTGGTGCATATCAAGCAGGCATTTAATTAGCATGACATCAGCCAAACACACCCAGCAGAATTCCAGACACCCTCTGTGAAAAGTGTGGGTGGCTAGGTACAGATTAATTCAACAGATAATGCAGTGATCTAAAATGCTACAAATGTTTACTGAGCAACCAAAGGACATTGCCACACAGCCAAAGTTCCAGGCTGCATCACTATAGCGGCACACAACAGGCACCTAGCACAGCCAACCTCACAAAGGCAAAGTTTTCCAGTGGTGCCCATACAAAAATCATTTTTATCCTCCACCTGCACTTCTTATAGTCTCCAACAGTGGAATGAAGAGACAGAGCACGAGAAAAAACTTTTTAGTTTAAAAGCACAATCTACAGTACATCATTGTCAAATCCATTGCAAATGCAGTTCTGCTGTCCAGTACCTAGCCCTCCAGTAGGGAACACTGTATTATCACATACAATGAAGGATGGGAAGCTAATAAATACAGAACTAAGGAAACAAAAAAACCTCATTAATAGAAAGGTTTTCCTTTTGGGGAACTTTCATAATTTTCTTATACTTCCCATTATTTTTCTTCCATTACATTAATTTCATGGGGGGAGGTCAGGGGCCAAGAGTATTTATTAAAACTAAAACTTTAGCTAATAGTTTTTTGTTTATTTTTAATAAAAATTAAATTCTTCACAAGATAATGAACAGGCCACTCACATGTAATAAAATACACCCTCCAGTATAACCATTCAACTGATTTGAATCCCTTATTTTTCATTGCCCATGCACTTCTAGGCACATGTTCAATTCCAGTTCTCACTCCTGGGTGCCTAAAACACTAGTAGGAAAAGGGTAGAAGTCCTCAGCTGCTGCACAGACCTTCTCTGCAGGTATCAAGCCACTTTACAAAGACAAGTGTGTTTCATTACCTCCACTTGGTATGGAAAAAATAAGGCAGATAAAACAAATTTTTTTAACCTAGCAGAACCAGGACTTTTGTGATATCTAACCTTACACTTCAGAAACAAGACACCTAAGGATAAAGAAAATATGTATTCCCAGGTGATCTTCTAACAAGGGCAGTACCTTAAGTCACTTGTTCCCTTATCTGAGTAGGAGAAACATCCACAGAAATGGCATTAAAATTGGGAGATTTCATGTTGTTTTCAACATATGAACTCCAGTAATCTATTGAGCTATGCAGGAGTCTGTGAACAGGTAAACTATTTCATGTTCCTTAATTTTTAGACTTTTTGTTAATACACAAGTTCTGCAAGCTTGTTTGAAGGCCAGTGGATGGAGGAGATGCTTTGGAGCTGTTATATTCAGCAATATAATCACAGCATTAAGGGATCTGGACAATTCCCCTTTCTTTACATTATTAACTTGCCAAACAGAACAATGGTGAGGAACTAGTTCACAAGTTACACTATTTCCCCTGTGTGTGAGAATCATCTCACATAACTTCAGCTGCATAACTTCTCGATAAATAATTTAAGGAAACCACCTGAGTGCTTCTCTCTGTAGGGACCACAACACAGAGAGGGACCAATACATTGCAGCTGGAGAATCTCACCAAACAAGGGGCAGCTTGAAATGCTCATCTAGGCCATCCGGTAAGCAGTGCTGTTTTGCCCTAACATGTACTACACACCTGCACAAAAACAGTTTTGTGAATGTCCCTTCAACATCCATTCTTTGTCAACACTCTATACACTATCCCAGAGCATCCTCAGCTCATTCTGAAGTGACACACAATATATTGCAGCATTACCAACACAGACTTGGGCAGAGAGTTCTCCATTAAACAAAATGTTCTCTGCTTATTAGATCAAGCACTGACAGACACTCACCTACATCCACTTCATCCAGAAAAATGCTTTGTGCACAGCATAAATCTCCATATTTGATTTACAATTAGTTACACATAATTCCCTTTGTAATTACTGGAAAGGGCAAAACTTTTTTGATAAGCCAACATGCATTTCTACTTACAAAAATGCTTTTTTATAAAGAAAATTTTAAGAAAGGAAAAAAGGTTGGAGGTTATTAACAGCAAGAAGGCATTCTTCAGAGAAACTAAATGTCCAAATGAAGAAGACACAAATACTTTTAAGTTTATGTATCAAATTTTATGTATACCAAATCATTAATCTCATCTCCCAAATATATGAGAAGAAACTTGTAAAAGGCATCAATAACTGAGAGTCAATTATTTTCATTCATTTTCATTTAAGGAGAAAAATGGCATTGTGAAGTTAATTAATTATCAGGACTAAAAGATAAAACTCATACTAACAACAATGACCATGGCAGAAAAAACATGACCATTCTGCTTGTGTGCAATATAAAGAAGTTGAAAGACATTGCCAAGCTAAAATCCATCTTCAGGGGAAACTCTGACATACTCAACTCAAATCGAAGTGTTAAATCAAGTGGTTATAAACAGACAAAATAGACAGCAAAAAAATCACTGGATGGTACTCATTCAATTTTGAAGCAACTGAAGGGTGAAACAGCCAATCCAGTACCTGAGGTGAATAACTGCCCATCAGCCTTGTCATCCACAGCCACCCAAGTGGCAAATGCTCAGTGGAGACAGAGACCCAGAGTCTGACCCACCTGATGGCTGTACCAGGCAACACAGCTGATGCTTTAGCAAGAATGTAGAAGTACAAGGCACCTGGGCAGCTATAACAGCCTGAGACACTGCCAATAAAGATTTTATACAGGGAGAGACAGGTCAAGTCTTTGGACTTGAGCTGTGGTCTGACACAGTGTGCTTTTCTTAAAGTAAAGGTGATACCATAATATGCACTGTAGAACACCACACACATTGCCTTCCTGTGAAATAGTTATAGGTGTGCTTAGTTCACTAATGTATTTCATCAGCTCAATCTGGGTTCTAAGAGGAAAGTAGGGTTCTCTCCTTTTAGTTCCTTGCCTAAAATAAAGGTCCTCTCAGTGCTATTTGTAACTTGACCTTCATGTTTTGCTGAGTTTGCAAGTATGTGATGGAATGAGGAAAACAGGTTAACAGAAAAAAACTATTTTTAGAAATTTTTTCAGTTGTTTGCTTAAGTACTGGGTCTCTAATTTCTCCAAAAACATAGGTGTCATTAAATGTCTCATTACTTAAGTTTCAGCTCAAAAAATGCAGGTAAAAATGAGTTAAGTTGGGTGAGAAGGTAATAATACAAAGATATGCACCACATAATGGTGTTAATGGTACAAAATCTCCAAAATGGTAATTTACTTTGTATTAGTTAATTCATACCATTTCTTTATAGTCTCACTTACAATTCCACATTCACAGTGAGAGAAACAGCAAGACAACACAAACCTTGCAGGAACTCTTATTTATCGCTACTTAAAATGGATTATTATGAGAAAGATTGTTCACAAAGTCAAGCTGTGCAAGAAAATACTGTCGCTGATCTGTGTCGTTTGCAGACACAGCGTGTCTGCCATGATTTGTCAAAACTAATTTTTCATTTTAAGGTTTGAGCAATACTGAGGGTTTGGTATTTTTCCCAGGCTCTTGGGGAACTGCTGTGCTTCCTTCTCATCAGTGAAGACCAAAGTTAAGTTTCATGGCAAGTTATGTCTCTGATGCCTGCACAGTCTCTGCCTAATTAGCCAGGCCAAATGACAATGACAATGTAAGCCACAGCTAATAAGTCTGTATTATCTTTCAGCTGCAATGCAATAATCACCAATTGTTTTTAGAGATATCTTTTCATTATTTTCAAATTTATAATTCCATATTTTTCACAGCTAGATATTAGGGCTTTTTAATGCTAGGATCCAAAGGGCAGTAGAAGGTGACTGCACAGAGGTGCTGGGAAAAATTGACTTCAGTAATGTCTCAGAGGAAAACCAATGTTTCTCCTTTTTTGATGTTTCAGCATAGCATGCACAGCTATCTTGGGATTACACAGGTCTGTTCCAAACTGGTGTCAGCCTTAAGGCTGAGCTCCACGTGGTATGTGGTGCACAGCCTCACAAGCTAAAGAACTTAAAACTTCCTTATAAAATGCTTTCCACTCTTGATTCTGAATCCTAAAACTAGTCACTAGCCTAAAATAAATGAAACTGGTTTTAAGGTAAATTCTATTTAATTGACAGTTGGTCTCCTCACTAGCACAGCTGAGAAGTGAGTTATGGCTGAGGTGGAAAATTTTTTAATTTCAGTTTGCAACAAAATGCAAATCTACTTCTTTCAAGTTCTGGTTTACAGATGTTTAAACTGCTCATTTGATGCACTTGTGTAAACTGAGAAATTCCAAACTACTGCTCCTTTTACTTATTGAACCTAAAATAATTTCATTTTTATTTAATAATCAAATTGGGCAATTAGAAAATCTAAAATTAAGCTAGGCATACAAGCACACTTTTCTTAACTACAATTTCTGTAAGAAGCAACAGCTTAATTTCTTTCAATAGGCCATAATCACATACAAAATAGTTAGAAAACTGACTGCTCTATATTGTTAGACAGACAACTACTACCCTTCTCATAGGTGTCATTAGTCCCTCTAATTTCTTTGATTTTCCCCCATGTCCCACTCTTGCTTGGTCAAAACAGAAGATGGGGGGAGACTTTTCTAGGAGCTTATTGCTTCCATTGTCCTAAATTCCCATTAACACAGAGACCTGAAAATTATTAATGGCAATTTTGACAGTTTTCCTTTGGAAATAATTTTGCAAACATCTGTTGTATATAGATACTAACACATCAAAATGCTAACAAGATGAGGGATTTCTATGCCAAAGGTAAAGACATTACTTTGTAGCATCATGTTTGTTACGCTTCCCATTGGTAATGAAACATACCCCAGAACACCACTAATAATCTGATTTTACATTGCATGGCTTACTTGCAGACTTCTGACTGAGAATTAGTAACTTCTGGATCTCTACTGGTGCATATAAACACCCCTTTCTCCAAATCAGGGAGGGAGCTCGAAAGTTCTTACCACTGTTCCATTTATTTCTCTGCCTCTGCATTTTATACTGCTGAGTCTGATCAGGCCAGCAAGACTGACCATCCAAATGCACAGTGCTGAAGGTGAAGAAATTGAAGAGATTCAGATGTTTCTACCAAAAAATGACCTCCATTTCTTTCTGCCTAAGGGTACCTCTCACGGCTGCTGCTGTTTTCCCCAAATTTACCTTTTCCTGGCAGAATGCAGGTGGTCATTATCTAGCATAAGCACCTTCAGCTCAGTATTGCAGCATTTTCTCAACAATTCCTTCCCTTACACTTCAGCAGCAAAGTCAACACATCTCCAACAGGGTGACAGGAACCTAAAGGGTCAAGAATCACTGCAGCACAATTCTGATAGAACACCTGAATCACTGACTTCTAGGGACTTGAACGTGGTTAACTGTGCTGAGAGCCCCCTGTTCCTACCCAGTGTACATCCACAGAAGAGTGCACACTGGTCCATGGTGTGGTCTCATTGTCCCAGCTTCTGCAGTTTAATACAAAGGCCAAAACTGTTCTAGAGATCCCAGAACCCAGGATTCTCCATCTTCCCCACATGCACACAAAGCAAGAGGATCCTATCATGTCACCATACCATCATCTTAAGCTATAAGCTTTATAACAAAGCTACACAAACTCATATGGTATCAGACTCCTGTCTGTCAAATCATGTTAAATAAATTCTAAGATTACAAAATGGATTATACCCTTCCAGGATCCAGACAACCAGATATGACATTTCTGACTCACCAGTAGGATTATGATATTGACAGACAGTAGTCCTGGACTCACATGAAAACAGGTTATAACTACTTCTAGCTGAAAAATATGCTCGGCAAGGGAGTTTCTTACTGGTATGCTTCCCCTTTTGAGATCAGGCATCTCAGTATCATGTAATCCCTAAATTATGTGCCCATGTGTCTACTGGATGTACCTCTAGACCTCTTTTGAATAGTCCATCAGGTTTGCATTGTTGAGAGCAACAACAATGCTCTGAAAATGAATTACATACTTGATTCCAACTCTCCTCATTGATTTTTTCTTCAGCATGAAGAAAGGTTTTTAGGTAGAGCTGTGACATTTAGAGACTCCAGGCATCTCCAGTGTCAAAGGACAGCTGAGAAAAAAACAAATCTCACCAAAGAAATAAACTCACTAGTGCCTCTTGTACAGCATTATTGGACTTATACTTACTTTGCCCTACCTGAAACTCAACCAAAGCCACTCCTCCATAAATCCACATATGCTTTTCTGGAATGGAGATTTACACATTTTTGATCACTCTAAAAAATTTCAAAAAACAAATCAAGTTTAGTACGGAACAAGAAGGTTTAGGGTTTCAGCAACTACATAACTGTAAATTTCAGCTGTGGCAGTAATAACCATATTGCACTGCTGCATAAGTCAAAGTTCACAAAACAGAAGGAAAAAACCTCTTATTGAAATACATTCTCCCTCAAAACTATCTTGTGCAACATAGAATATCTACATCACAGGGAGTTTCAGCAACAAATTAGCCTGCCAGATGTGTACATATGGCAGCAATTGCTGACACATATAGGTACAATGAATAACACATCACCAATTTAAAGCTGACTACAAATAATGCATCTTATTAAACAATTCATCCCTGTAGCAGTTGCACCCAGTCTTGTTTAGGGAGACACCTTCAACTTCTCATTAGGTGTATGTCACAAGGGAGGGCCTGCAATAGACTCTTGTCAGGATAACCCATACAGCTCAAGTTTAATTTGTGGGATGAGACACCCCTTTTATATGTCACCACTACAGGTTTTACAAACAATGACAATTTCAACACAGGGAATGCATCATCTGTGACACATAAAGGACTTTACAACTCATTCCCAACTTCCATCTAAGAGTTCCATCCCTCAAAGCAATACCATTTTCTCTACAATGGCTGTAGTGCAGTTTACTGAACTTCTCACCCATCATTATTTGATCTTTTTCAGAAAGTTTGTTCACTGCACTTTTCTCTCAAACCCTTTGTCTCCTCCTAGCCTAACAGTAAGAACCAACTGACAACACTGTAATGTTCTATCACAACTCCCCTATTTGCACTACAGACCTAGTTCCCACATCAGCCAGCCACCACACATCTTGGAAAAATTACCCATGGGTTAGACTGGCTCTCAGTATCCCAACTTTAAATCCTGTTCCCTTCTGTAGACAGGTCAAGTCTGAAGATGACTGCCTGCAGTTACAGGACTGATTCTCTGAAAAACTCACCAAAGCCCTTAGAACTGAAATGAAAACACACCATAGTAGCAGCAGACATCTACATCTCCATGGCTTTCATTATTTGCAAATTAACTACAGTACAAAGTATCCCATATTTAACTTCAGATGCAGCATGGGGATTAATAATGCATACAAGCACAGACACATGTACGTTCTTTATACTAGCACTAGTTCTATACAAATTTGGCTCTGTTTTTTTACTCAGTAAGAAATCAAATTTAACACCTATGCACGATTTCTTTGCAAATCAAATAGGATTCATATGTCCCACAGAGTCCCCAGTCCAGCCCAATTTACTTGAATTGTCCCATCATCTGCCCCACACCTCCCATCTTTCTCTGCTGCAAAATATAAGCAAAGTTAACAAAGGGCTTTGATCTAGTAATGGATGTTGTTAAGCTTGAGATGATGCACAAGCATGATATAAGTAGAAAAAAGTGAACACTAAGCACAAAGCTGCTTCCTGCTCTTCCTTTTCAAGTGCTCAACATCCACAAAGGTATATTCTCCATTATAGCAAACTTCACTTTGGCAGCAGACATTTCAATAATGTGGCTAGGCTGTAAAATATGCCTCACAGAGATTCCTGAAAGTGCTTTAGAGTAGCTGGGCTTACATACAAGTGAACCTGGTGCTGCTACAATAAAATACACCAAAGAAGGTGGAAAAATACTGGAGGGTTAGGGTGTTAACCCATCACCAGGGGATTAAACAGGATGATTTGAGATAGTCACTGCCCTCAGGTGACAGCCCCACCCCTGTGGAGGGTGTCTTGTCTCTTCCAACAGTGTCAATGAATGGCATAGAAATCCACCTGCAGACTAACCCAATTTATAGTTCAGCATGTTAAGGTAAACAAGGAGCACAGATTCACATAACATTTAGCCATTAATGGTGGCAGGAAGGATGTGACAAGGGCAAAAGAGCCAGCACCTGGGTTACCATCCCGTTTAATCCATCATTAAATGCACATGACTGTGATGCCATAAACTTCACCCCTCCTACCACTAGTGGTGGTGCTCAAACTTCAGTCATCCCTGCAGCTTGTGTTCTCTAACTCTCCAATATGACTGGAATTGCTTGCTCCAAATATGCCAACAAACCAGTTTACTAGGGAAATCCCTAAACAAACTTACAAGATATCACCAACGTAGTCCTCTTTTTGCTAATGGCTTTGCATCTAAGCTAAAATAAAATTGTCAATTCCAATACTGTGCTTACTATGACTTCTCTAGACCAGGGCAAACCCAACTGAATTATGACATAAACTGCAGGAATTAAATATTTTCATACAAGCAAGAAAGAGCAGCAAGAAACTGGAACCAAAGCTGGACTGCGGCTTCTACACTGAAAGTCAGCTTGCACAGACGTCAAAGCTCCAAGTGCTGTTCTTTAGCACGGATGAATGCTGTTGTTTGCTAGTCACACATCATCTCAGGGCAGCAACAGTAACATATTATCTTACCCTACTTCTGTTCAAATTCCTAGTGAGCAACCAGAATTCCTTACAACTGGATATCATTCTGCCATTGCTGGGCAGTGCTGGCTAAGCTGGATGTATTTCAGAATAGCACTTAAGTCCTACAAAGAGGTCTTCTGGAAAAGACAGTGTACTGGGGCCTGTCAAACTGAGTTCTGTGGCTGATTCCAACACAGTTAAGAGATGCCACACAAACTATTGGAGGAGGGAACTGCAGGCTAAATGAGAATGAAGAGGATGAAAAGTCAGGAGATCAAACTCCAAATCCCAGTTCCACCAGCCTCTCATTCAAATAGCTTTGTATATTACAATGCCTTGTGAACACAGCTGATCTGAGGACACTGGATTCATCCCCAGATTTGGCACACAACTATTGAGGAAATCACCCAAATTTCCAGATGTTGGTCTCTCGCTTTCCCCAGAAGATATTTCAGTAAAACTGGTTATGCTATTTTGAAATTAGGTGGTGTTCTTTAATGAACCCGAAGCAAATTAACAAGGCTAATGTGCTGAATTCCGAGTTGTGATCCCTCGAAATGCACCTCTTCCAAACCACTAAGCATCTTACTACTACATTTTATACTCAGGGAGGTGCCTTACGTTCAAAGAGAAGTCATTTGAATACTTAAAACAAATCTTGCAAATACTGTAATGTCAACAATACAGATTGGGCACATCAGCTTCCTGGCACTGCTTCCAAAAGGGATAAAGCAGTAAGGATGGTGAGGCTACTAGACAGGAGCTCAGGGAAGAATTAGCAAATGGGGAACCCAGAAGCCTTAACAGATCACCCAGTCACGCAATACTACTAAAATCTGACCACCTACCAAAGGTGGAAAAGAGGACGAAGGGGAAAGAGACAGATATTTCTTTTTCATTTTGCTGGCAGAAAGAAAAAGAAGACTAAAGGACTTATGACTATCATTAATTGTCATAAGCAACCACAGAGTTCATGCCCCAGTTTGGTGTATGGGACTCACCCTAACCCATACAATGCATTCCAGGCCACGAGCCCCACTGCTACTCCCACATCCCATAGCAGCAGGAGAGGTTCTGTTAGTATAAACATCAGCAGCTCCTGAATTTCTGTAGAGCCAAAAAAGCAAACAGAGGAGGAAGTGCATTTCCAGCTTTGTCCCTCAGCTGGATTGGACAGATACTAGGCCTTGCCCCAGTTCTGTCAATTCCAAGCAATGCCAAGCTTTTGCACTGAATTTTAAATCAGTGTATTTGTGCTCTCCACAATCTTGAAATCAAGCATCAAGAAACTTGACAAAGTCTTCCACTGTTAAAGACCTGTAGCTGGCCACCTCCCTGTAAAATAACACAGAGATTGTCCTCATCAACCAAATACCTCTGGAATTATTTAAATCTGCAACACCATGAGCACCCAGAGAGGTGAAAAAGTGGCACAACTTTGGACATGGCATCTCAAGCAGAATGGGAAACAACTGAAGAAAGTCAAGAATAAATTACTAGACCTAAATATCAGGACTCACAAAGGAAGACTAAACTAGCAAGGATTCTGAATTAAAAAAAGAAGGGAGGACAGGGAATTTTGCTGATGTCAAAGGCCATGTTAAGAAGGAAGATGTCTGTTCTGTCTATCTGCAGGAGAATCAAAGGGCTTAAGCGCAGCAAGGCTTGTGGACACATGGTAACACACTGTAACAAAACCCACAAGGAAGAGACCAGATAAGGAGGCTGTGGATTCCCCATTATTTGAGGTACTTAAGAATAAGTTCAGCAGACATCCATCATAAATATTGATGACCCCATCCAGGGAAGAAGAAATAGTTAATTAGATGATTTCTAGGGTCTCTTCTAATACTCTTTTATTATTCTTCTGACACCTGGAAGTGAGTGCAAGCACACTCAAATGGGCTGCTAATGCAAGGTGTATATCCGCACAGTTCATCTACCCAAGTTTGCCTGGTTTACTCAGGAAACCTTCTACTAACCTGTTATGGAATCCTACACCCATTCATCTGCAGTTCCTAAAACATCCCTTCTGCCCCATCCATCTCCTACAGCCCCATGAAGCTCTTGGTCTAGAGTTATAAATGACAAAATGACAAGGACTCTGAAGAAGTGATGGGTGGACAGGATGACTCTGGACAGGGTGAAAAATCTAGTCAGTCAAGCACAAAAAAAAAAAAAAAAGACAACAGACTTGTGGTTTCTAATCTGACAGCAGTCATATTAGAAATCACAAGTAGAAACCACAGTCAGAGCCAGCAACTCAGCAGATGCAGTGTTGGGTCATGAAGCATCAACCACAGGCTGATTATCAGCTCCAGTATGTCCCACAGACCACCAATGGAACATGATAAAACCATTGGAACATTCAAAATGGAACATTCAGAACCTGCAGAACATAATACTCAGTTATAAAGGTGTTCCCAAGAAGAGACTCTTTTTCAGAACCTCACATTCAACTTTCGCATTTAGAACACTTCAGTTTTTTTCTATTCACATTATGGAATGTTTTGATTCTTAACACTAGCAACCAAAATTTTATTCCAGTGGAACTTCATCTCTTTCCTGTACTGAGAAATAGCATAACATGTAGAGAAGTATGATTAACTACTCACACAAAAAGCGAGTAGCTTCTTAATATTTTATTTACGCATTTGGGTATTTTTAAAAAACCCTTATGTTTGCCATTTTCCAAAATGCCGCTATAATAACAAATGCTATACATATCACCATAGGAGTCTTTTCCACACTTATCTGAGTGTATTTCATCTTGAAGTGAAGAATACACAAATTCAATCAGGAAAACCTCTCCACAATCACCTATAAAGACCAAGTAAATATACACTAAGTGCAGTGGAGGATGATGACACATTTCAGAGATAAGAAAAATATTACTCATTTCTAGTGCTAAAGAATCAATCCTATTCCTTTGACTACTGGAAACACAATAACTAGTGCACTGACTCAATGACACATGCTAGTTTCATAATTAGGGTGGAGCATGCAAACAACTATAAAGGTTGCCCCAATCTGAGACTCTCACTGCTGGATACATCTGAAAGCGCCAGGTTCTGAGTGAGGTAAGCATAATGTAAATATATTGGGTCTTTCAAATCCTTAAACCTAACTTAGATAATTTTTTTTCTTGGGAAAGTTGATCAGTTTTACAGGCAAAAAACCAAACTCTTTTCATCTAGGTTAAGTATTACTCATTAAATGGTTAATTAAACAATGAAGAGAATGTCAGATATATTTCAAATTGTGATTGTTATTGTCTGTTTTGTTTGCAGTTATTCTTCAAGACAACATCTGAGAAACATGGAACATTTACTCAATGAAAACCTTCTGAAGTATTTCACCCAGTATGCTTTACAGGAGGGCAGCACCAGTGCACTGTCTATAGGGGGGCTGAAGAATCTACTTCAGAATCAATTTGCACAGTACCTGAAGGTAAGTTCCACTCTCATTGTATTCACTGTGCTTCCATGGAAAGCACAAGAAAAAAGAGACACAGGCAATGATGTTCAGGGCCGATTGCTGTGCCCAAACGGTTTCACTAAATCCATAATTCTTAAATAAGTTTTGGCTTATAAAACTTCATTTACATTGATGAACAGTAGCTCCAAACAGATATTTGAGCACAGAGTTTGTAATAAAGTCCTTTGAAATCAAAAGCAAAAAAAAAAAAAATCTAAGAGCTGTTCTGATTGCACCTGAATTTTATAAAATATTTTTCATTTCAATCCAAATAATTAACCTTGTATCCATAATATATACAGAAAAGAATCTACAAACCAAGTAAAACAGTAGAACATTTAAAAGCAAGAGACCTCAGCCAATTTCTATCTAGGTAAAATTATGATCAATACAAAATAAAAAGTTTTGCTATTCCAGCATGATACTAAGTAAAGAAAAGAGATGCCACCAAACTAGAGAAATATCCATTTCCTGCAGCTAGAAAACAAAAAAAATCTATGTTCTGATTTTATATATATTCTCTGCCAAATCTTCCCTGAACTGCATTTGACCTCAGTTTAGATTCTTCTGCTAGATGAATCTTCAAATAGTGTTTTTTGGATATCTAGCAGAAGCTGTTTTTGCTAAAGGTCTAAAAAACGTGGCATTCCCATAGAAAAATACAGTATTTTGAGAACTACAGTAATCCAATTTAGTAATTTCAATTAACATGAAATGGCTTATTAACAACAGACTCTAAAAAAACCCTAATAAAACACAAGAAGTTTTTACTTTCCCTGAAAAGACAGCTTAGAAATTGATTGCCAAAAATTAATAGAAATCTGAAGACAAATTCAGAAATATAATGCTTTTTATAACATTGAAGACAATTCAGCATCATACCCTTTTTCCCAGATATGTGGAAATGGAACTGTTCAGAAAAAGCAATACTGATGTTTTCTGTCTGGACCTCAGACATTTTTAAGCAACAAGTCTGTTTGCAGACATTTATGGCACCACAATAAATCAATATCAAAACATAACAGGTGTTACAAAACATGCAGAGATACATGGTATGAACAAAAGAAAACATTTTATGAATTTACATTATAACTCTAAATTTGGTTTATATTATTTAATTAGTCTGATCAGGGTTGTTATCAGAACATTCACTGCATCAGGATGCTACATACACGCTTACCAGACATGACAAATAAAAGAAGCTAATAATAGAAACTAAATTTAATACATTAGCAAGATGTTTTTAGCAGTGAACACAGTATTCCTACTAAAGAGGGGGAAAATGGAGGGAAAGAGATCCTCAGATCCTGGCCTGAAGCATAAAGAAAGTAGCAGCATGTTTTCAGAATGTGCATGCAGTGCCCAATTTAGTATCTAATAAAGGAGTAGGTTGTATGCATATGAATTTTTACTGGTGATTATGTACCTGCTGCAGCTATTTCACCTGCTCCATTTTCCAGATTCCAAATTTACCCAGAAGACTGAAGTAACCCATCTGAGTAATACTATTTGTTTCTCCAATGGTTATATATTCTTGTTAACATTTTTGGCAGGTAATTGCAGACACTGGTTTAACCAGTCAGACCAGTAAATACAACACACCAGTAACACCTTCAAGTAAAACTGACTGTTATTGACTGCATTATTTCTTGGCAACATTCTTCATAGCAAAATGCTCATGGTGATCTAATTATTTCATTATCTCTTCTTTTTTTTTAATTCTTGTTCTATAAAAACAGGATCAATTCTCACTTGATAACATAATCAAATCGTTGGACAAAAATAAGGATGGATCTGTGAGCTTTGATGAGTTTATGATGATTGTGAAAAAGATAACCAGTACAGGACAGTGAGGCATCTGCAAGAACGAGTATTGCTGCTTTGAAGAGCCTGGCATTTGTTTACATTACGTGTGCATCTAAACCCACAGATTTGTTATTATTTGAAAGCATATGGAATAAAGATTTAACATAAAATATGTTTGTACTGTGTTTTATCCACAGTCACCAACCACACATTCCTGCTAAAATGCCTTCCAACTAGCTCAGAACTACTGTTTCTATTTCATGCTACATTTGAGGTGTTACTTAACAAATCTTGCTTTACCTGGGCTATTATTTGGACCTGTAGAGAAATTCAAATCGCACAGTTTCTAAACACAAAAAAGAAAGGTGTAGCATTCCATTTGAGGAGTTTTTCTTTCCTAGAATATACTATCAAATACTACTCACAGCTCAGTTTCATCATTCACAAAAGATGACACTTCATAAAACAAGCAGTTCAAATTTTTAGAAAATTAAGTACTTATTTTCAATAGCAATGTAACAATGCCAAGTATGATAACTGAAATATTAGATGCTCAAATTATATTTACATAAGTATGTACTTTTCTTTTTATGACTCTGTGAATGGGAACATGCAGATATATATATAAACTGAGTGACTGCTGTTGCAGTTAAGGTTCATTAGCCTTATTTGGTGCAGTCTTAACCTTTTCATTGCATGATTCCTGTAGCAAACATGTTTTCATGGCCATTATTATTTACTTAAAGAAAAAATTAGTGGAAGAGAAATATGAAGAAAAGACATTTAGAAGACAACTAATCAGTGGATTAGGCACTAATCCTACAAGGGAACTTGGAATTTTGGACTGAATTTTAACACCATCATCCATTATCTTGATAAATCACTTAGATCTCAGAGCTACTTAAGGACTTAAAGATTTGGCTTAATTGCAAAGCCTGTGAAGCCCATTTAAGATCCCATACTACTATGGTTCCTATCCCTGAATTTCCCCTCAGTGAAATGAGGAATAAAGTACTCCACACCAGTGATGCATGAATAGAAACCTTAAAAAATATGATGTTTAAACATTATATGATTGTCCCAACATGCTCCCAAGCCATTCTTTCAGAAAATCCCTTTAGTTGTTGAAATGTGTTATTTCTTGGAAGAAAGAAAATCATATGTATTACTTTTTTCCTGGTTTACAAAAATAATCTAAATTAACAATATGCTTTGATTTCAAAAGTAAATACATTACATGCATATTATGCTAACTAAGTTCCACTAGTAACTTTACACACCCCTAAGTACAACCACAGAATTTTAAGACATGCTTTTGCATGTATGAGACATAGATTCCTTTTCATCTCTTAGACACCCTTAGAAATTTTGGAATTCAGTTTACTGACATCCTGAATAGGAAACAAGGGTACAAGGAAACTAATATGTTTTAAGAGCGTCACCTACTGGCAAAATACTTCTGCACAATTTCTTGATTATATAGAAAAGGCAGTTATTTTACCCAGAGCATTAAGTTCAGGTTCATGATCCAATACAAGGTGTAATTGTTCATGAAGAACAATGATCACAACTAAAATTAGCTTTTTTAAATCAAAGAGAAGAAGAAAAAAAAAAAAGAAAAATTATTTCCAGTCTTTCTTTTCTTCCAGAACAGCATTAGATGCAGCTGCAATAAAACTGATAAAGAACATAATTAAAAGGATCATAAAGAAAAAAATAATCTAGGTTTAATAGTAGAGGAAGATGAGGGAAATGGAACAAAACAAATAACTCTTCATCCATCCAGTGAGTCCAGTTCACTAGCAGTTCAGACCACACAGTTTCCATTTACAGGAGTTATTTTTGAAATTACCATTAGCATGAGAAAGTTCATACCAAGATCTACACTCAAGAAAATGCATTACCTTTCTGAATAACCATCCTCCTGTAAAGAATACTAAAAATTTACCTATCATTATTTTTCAAAAAGGCTAGGAAGTAAAGCAGAAAGCTTAAAAATATATAATGGGAACATCACCTGTAAATAACCAACCGAGACCAAGAACTTGGGCTCAGAGCTCATGTACTTCCCTCATCATACTGAACAAGGGCAATGCTCCAGGCTTGGGAAAGAGTGGCTGCAAAGCTGCCCTGGGGAAAAGGGCATTGAAGTGCTGGATTATGTCCAGAAAACAGCAAGAGACCTGATGAAGGGTCTGGAGCACAAGCCTGACATGGAGCTGCAGAGGAAGCTGGGGTTTAGCCAGGAGAAAAGGAGGCTCAAGGGTGACCCAATCAATCTCTACAACTGCCCAACAGGAGGTTGTAGCCAGATGGGGTCAAGCTATTCTCCCAGGCAGCCAGTGACAGGATGAGAGGAAATGGCCTCAAGGTGTACCATGGGAGGTTCAGGTTGGAAATCAGGACTAATTTCTTCTCTGGAAGGGTTGATAAGCACTGGAATGTGCTGCCCAGGGATGTGATGAAGTTATCATCTCTGGAGATATTCAAGACACAAATGTATGCAGTATGTAGGGCCACGGGCCAGTTGACAAGGTGACATTTAGTTTAAGATCACACTTCATGATTTTTTGAAGGTCTTTTCCAACTTAAATTGTTCTGTGAAATAATGAATTGAGTACTTGATAATTGCAATTTTTATTTGCAGCAAAAAGGTTTAATTTTCATAGATGCAGACAACAAAGAGAAACAAGACACCAAAAATATTTTCAAAGTACTTTAGATGAAACTATCAACTTCAGCAGCACAGTTCTGAGTACCTGAACACTTACCAAATTAAGAACCGACGTAAGTAACTGCATATTTTATTATGCTCCTCAGTTCCCCTGCCAAACTATGTGTCAAGTTATGTCTCTTTTCTTAAAAAAGAAAAGGAAATGTAACTACTGCCTCACCAGTACCTTTCTTCTCCCTCTCCAGTTTACAAAGGAGGAGAAACCAAAAGAAAATTACACTGCTTCAGTCCTAAGTTAGCACACAGTGGCATCACAAGATACTATCAGTGCTGATATACCCCAATTAACTTTCTTGGATAATGAAACAATTACATCAATTCGACAGTTCAAAAGCTTCAGTAATCTGCTTCTCTTCCAATTGTTTTTATTGATTATATAGAATATTTAAACAGCTTTCAGCACAAGCTGGACTCTGCTAAGGCAGATTATTTAGCAGCTGTCATTACTGGTTGTACAAATTTTCCAATTGGAATGATTTACATCTGTTTCTTATCCAGAACTGAGGTGTCAAAGATCATATTAAGATGCTGAAATATGGCTGTCAATAACCATTTTCAGAACATTAATGCAGCCCAGAAGAACAGAATATCCATTATACATATGGCAATGATAGCACTTCCATTGTAAACAATGTATTAATCTTCTATGACACATACATTCACTCCATTATTTTCTTTATGTCCACATAATTTTCTCTTTAACATATCTACCTTACTTGCCCTTGAATGTAAACTGCAAACCACCTAGTAAAATACCATTAAATAAAACTGACACTCAAAAAGCTCTAGAAATAAGGATGCCCCAGAATCAGTCTTCTGTGCTCTACATTCTTACAAACTAAAATTTTCAAATAAGCTTTCGCCATCTTCCATATTTTACAACATATTTCTATTATGAAATTGACCCATGCAGTGAAAGAGTACATCTTTGCACATAGTCAAGGAGAAAGGAAGAGACCTCTAACTATGGCAAGGCCACAGATTTGATGCCAAAAGCAAAGTTTACCTTCACACTACAGAATTCCCCAAACACCATTAACTTCTAGCAGCAAGTCTCACCCTGAAACTCTGAAAGTCTTTAACTTACCTTTAAAAGTTCAGACTAGATTATCTTTCTTATGCAAACAAGCAACTTTGACAAACTAAGCAAATGTTCTAAAAACCCTTTTATTTGCACATTTCAGACAAAGCAGACATGAGAAAAGTACGCTTTACTTGCAAATCCCAACAGAATTCTTTTGAAGGAAATTCATACAAAATTAGTAGGTCACTGTGACAAGCCCACCTAATTTGTCACTAGAGAAAAGGTTGCATCTCACACCAAGATACTGCCTTATTTTTCGTATTTATTTCTGTTCTTTTTAATTTTCTTAAAAACCCTCTTTCCCTGATCACTTTTAAGTTTTACTACATTAATAATGTGATGAAATCCACTCTAAAATCCTATAATCAGGATATGGTGCAGAGAACCCTGCCATATCTGGGGCATGGACATTTTTGTCAAAAGGAACACTGCCGGATGCATGGGGAGGATGGGCATAGTGCTTATTTCTAATATATATATGTGTGTGTATATATATATATATATATATATATATATATATATATATATATATATATGTATGTATATGTATATATAAAGGAAATATAAGAATTTTTCAACCCATTTCCATTTAATCCTTATTTTGTCATACAAATTTTTATTTTTGGTATTTTTATATAGATAGATTTTAACTAACACAGAGGTAACTCCCTTTTTAACAAAGACATATGTTCACAAAACACATGCAGGGGAAAAAAAAAAGTACTTACAACTGGGTTTTTAGTGTCTGGGTCAAATTCTGTAGAATTTGCATCTGGAACAGAAGTTCAAAGTAAACACAGTACATTTGCTCTACATACACTACAAAATCCTAGCAGCTCTGGGGCATTTCAGGGCTTACTACATTTATGTTACAATCTCACATGTTGAAACACATCCTGCACCACTTTTGAAGCAATCACAGGAGGCATATGACCTCAGGCACGTAAGTTCCCTTTCCTGTTTTCCAAAACACTTTCCTCTCAGCTCTTAGCATTACAAATTAATTGATAAGTTAAATCTCTTCATACTACTGCTGCAATGGCTCTTGTTTGGCCACTCCACTAATGAAGGCAAATGAGAAAAACACTTCTCAGTTTTCATTTCTCACCACCTGCACACTTCAGAAAGAGACTACATAGCTGAACTCTAAGTCCACTTTCTTCCATGCTATTTAGATCAAAGAGCAGGTTTCAAACAATCTGCATAACAGAGTTCTTACTCCCTTCACAGAGAGGTAGCAAAGGGTACTCAGCTGACAATTATCTTGCTGTGAGAACTAAGTATCTAATAATCCCACAATCTGTAAACAGTTCTAATAACAGACATACATTTCACATAGAGAATAAAAATTGCTCTAAACGAATCATATTCACTCCAGAATACTTTGCTCACCTTCCCAATTCAAACAGTTTCTTGCAAATTCCACAACTGCTAACTGCATTCCCAGGCAAACTCCTAGAAGAGAAAACAAAACCTCTAGAATTTCCAGGACAAAGAGTAGGACTGAATAAGTACTTGCTGTTCTGTCTTAAACTTGATTGCTTTGAAATCTTGCTATTCATTGCATATACACAGACTTAGAAAAAGCTAAACCAAAAGTGGCTGCTCAATGTAAAGCTCACACTTCACACTTGGCACACTATAAATACATGTGACACAATTATGTGCTTTAAGCCCTTTCAAAGATATTTTATTCCTCTCATCTATTTTATCAATAGTTACTGCAAAGACAAACAGAAGCTGAAAGCCTGGGTATATCCAGATTCAAACTTCGCTTTGGAAACTACTCAGACACTTTAAAAAAAGTAAGAAATGTGGAGTAGGAAGCAAAGCCTCAGAGGCATTTACACAAACAACACTTATAGGCCAGATGATGTCTTTGAACTTTACTGTAATAACATATACCAGTAAATCCAAAAAAGCACTTAATATAGCAAAAGTGGTCCAAAGACACTTATGTTTTCTGCACACTGTTTAATAAAGAGAGTTATACTGATACAATTACAATGAGAAGCAGACTCTCCATTTTTGGTAAATGCAAATTAAACCTTTGCAGAAGGGATTGTCTTTTTTTCCTTCCTCATACAGCAGATGTGGTACAAGACTATGCTCCTGGAGATACTTTACATGGCATATAGTCACAACATCACACATACTTCCCTAAGACAGGATCCTTCCCTAATGTGGGGGTTTGGGTTGTTTTATTTTATTAATCAAATCAATTAGCTTGCTGTACATCCCCTGAACACAGTAATTTCTCACTCTAATGATCTTACCAAGAAAGGGTTTTTTCTTTGTTCTTGCCCAGGAGATCGCTTGGAGTTTGCCTTCTGTTCCCCTAATTCCAAAACCTCCTGGAACCAGAATGCCACTGTAATGACAGCCATGTAAAAAAGAATTAACATGTAGAATCAAGCCAGCAGAGGAATCCACACAACTTGAAGATTCTTGATGTTATGACTAACAAGCACAATTCATGAAAGGCATGTTTTATATTACCATCCAGAATACCAAGAAATTAATTCTAGATTTGGAGATTTGTTTCATCTACCCACCCCAATTCTCATCTGACCACTATCACACTTCACAGTAAAATTCCCATTGCTTAAATAAATATTGCTCAAATAAATTAGCTAAATATTCACTGCTTAAAATCTTAACACCCAAAGTTTAGCTCATCTAATACCAAAGAAACTAAATGCATCTAGACAAGAAACAACATCCCTTTAAAGAAACAAATTGAAATCCTAGCAATGATTCTTAGCAGAGACATTTGCAGTATGCATTTATGAGCACCTTTGACTGTGCTGCATGTTGACAACAAAAAACCTCTGACAACTGATCTACACTGTAAAGAAAGTCCAGATATCCAAAAAAGCAAAACAATGACAAAAAAAATCAAAACCCTAAACAAACAACCAAAAAACTGCAATTTGTCTAAAGAGATTTAGCAGATTTTGAGGACACATATTGATCCTTCAATTTGCTGAAGCTTTTCACCAGCCATGCAATTTATCCTTTCACATAAGCAACAGAAGTCTGGATGCACTGAGAAATTATTTGATTTATTGAAGTAGTTTTCATCACATGAAATAGATATCATGGTCTGCATTTGGGATACAGAATGCCCAATGTCACTTACTCTGCTTTGCATAGTTTATGCCATGCCTGGTGATATTTCACCGAGTTCTCTGCTTCTGTAGAATGTTCAAGTTCTGTTGAATCTATATACTAATAAAGAAAAATATGCAATGAAACTGTCTCTTCTTCCACAGAAAAAGCAGTAGACAGTATATAATCAAGCATTAAGATAAGAGTTTCAAGTGAATTTGCCAATATACCTGTAACAACTTCACTGAAGACCCAGTATTTGCTTTCAGGACTGAGTGTTTGTCTAATTGCAGCAATCTGTGCCCTTTTCTTTGCACAGAGCTCAGGAGCTGGGTCTGCCTACAGCCCTGTTTGGCACCCTCCAGGTAAGGAGACTAACTAGAATGCTTTGTAACTCTGAACCCAGGTTACCTTCCTATGGCAACCAAGGAGTGGTGCTGACCTTATCCTACCATCCCAATGGGATGTGGCCATATCTATGCCCTACTAGAAATACTGCATAAGAATCTCTAGTGTCATTAAAAAGCACAGCTCCTGATGTACTGCTAGAGTGAAATGAGAGGACAATGTACTGCACTGAGGGCACAAAAGATCAGAGTTTGATTCTGGGTTTTGTCAGCCTTTGCCTCAGATTAACATAATCAACCACATTCTGATGTAGAGTCCATCCTCCATAAAAATGACATCATCTGAAATGGCAGAACTCACCTGTGTGCGGAGAATGGCAACTGACAAGGACATTGCTGCAAGTTTCCCAGACAAGACTGCTTTCTAGCAAGTATTTTCTACTTTTTCCACATTCCAGAAGGCATCAAAAATACAACAGAGAAATAACTACTTTTGAATGTTGCTATTCTATGCTAGAACATTACATGACCAACTAGAAAGACACTATGATACTGCAAGGTTGGAAAAAGAACCTAATGACAGTTGGAGTTAAGTGTGTTTTCCTTGCCAAACATATTGAGAAGGAACATTTATCACTTAAAAAGCATCAACATTTCATCACTCAGATTATGAAGTTCCTTCAGAGTATGGGATTATACTAAGAGATTTTGGGCATAAACACTGAAAGGAGGTTTGGACATGCAGTTAAGTACAGTGAGAGCTGTGTCTGTTAACATTTCAACACTGCACTGGAGCTCAGCAACCATCAGTTTTCATGCCTGTTAATGCAGAAGCCCCACCAAAATTAAGACCAGCTGCACATGATGTTTGCTGTGCATTTGCAGACAGGGCACCTTTCACCTTTTTTGCTAAAAGTAAAGCTAGTTTTCATACATAAAAATTTCCCACTTTCAGCTGTCAGTACAAAACACTACAGTGACACAATCACATAAGTCAGAAAGAACATTGGGAAACCTTGGACCTCACTCCCTGCTAAAAACAAATCAAATTAGAACAGACTACTTGGGATCATTTCCAGTAAGATCTAAAAACCTACAGGGATCAATTTTGGCTGTTTCCACTTCTTTGTTTCTTCATGTACACAGCAACAACTTTTTAGAGTATTAGCTAATAATCTTCCCAGGGAACAAGAAAAGGTTGACCACCTGCCATTTCCACAAATCCTAATTTTTACCTTTTTTTTTTTTTTCAGGACTGGTACATTTGCCCCTTTCTAGTCACTGACTAATTAGGTTGGAAAGGATCTCTAAGATCACTGAATCCAACTGTTAACTCAGGACTGCCAAGTTCACCATAATACTATGTGTCATGAAAACAAGTGAAATCTAACTATGATAGTAAATATAAATTTGCAGATAAAGTCTGCTTTTACATCATATCCAGTTTTGGGTAACTTCAGTGTTCCTTTCCTTCCAAGTTCAGTTGCAAATAAAATAATTAAATCTTTAAACATTTATTTTTAAAAATGGCATGCTTGACCACTCTGTATTTATCTTCATGATTCATTTTCTAATTTTCACATGAATTAAAACTGCCTCACATAATGGGAACTAGTAGGTTACCACAGAATGATACTATAGTGGAATCAAAGTATTCCTGAAAGCAAAAGCCCAAAATATCCTCACCATTAAATCCAGTTTGTAATTAATTGCCAGCGCAGAGTGTTCCAGAGCTTTGAAAACAGATGCATAGCAGTCACTCAGTTTTGTGTACTTGCCAACGAGAGCTATGGAACACACCTTCAGCAACCTTTCATATCTGACAAAAACAAGTTCTTCAGTTACTACACCACATTTCACAGAAAAAAAAAAATAAAAAAAAATTAACAGTGCCTTTTTTTTTAACTCCACAAAATATCTACTAAAATTTCCAAACTGCCAATGGTTTTAAACCCAGACCATTCACAGGTGTCAATCAGCACTACACTCAGTCAGTCCAGTTTGGTGACTTCATAGCAGCTAAAACCTAACTTGAATTACAGCATTTCTAGAAAAAGAAACAGGATGTAGAATACCTGCAAGCCATTTTCTTCCACTTCATTAGAAGATCACTTGGCTGGTCATCAATAGGTAAATTTAGCCTCTGTTTAAAATACTTAATGATGCCTTGCTCCTCCAACAGGATTGGTACTCGATAAGTAGAAGAAACATCATGAATAAATATCACCTAACAAAAAAAAAAACAAAAAAAAAACCGGCAAAACAAAAAACTTACATCAATTTTTCATAGGAAACATACATTCTGCTTTTGGATACTACATGCATTTTTTTATTCTACACACATTTTGGTTTTTAAGTACAATCCTTTTGAATGAGCAGGACAACACAGCTAATATTTAGGGTTTCATTAAATCCACAAGAAAAAAAGTCACTCAAAAAGTAAAAATGTGCTTTACTTCTCCTTCACACCATGATACAGGCTTATCAAGCCTATCAATACATCAGTTTTAATGCAAACATCTGGCTCCACAAGCACCCATACTTGCTAGTACTTCCTTCCTCCCCTCTCACAAACTTGAAGAGTATTAACCATGAAAGCAAGAAAACAAATTAAACCTAACAAAACAGACCAAATTCGTTTGTGACAGAGTCTCCTAAAAGTATTTTGTTAGTGAACTAGGCTATGTAAATGGACTGTACTGAGTACAGTCCATGTAAGGACCTCTGTGTTAAGAACACATTTATAAAATGCATCCAAGCTGCCAGCAATTAAGCTGATAGTGCTTGGTTTACCTGAGACCACAGAGCTCAGAATCCTGAGCACAAGTGTTCTCTTCCCTGAACACATGAACAGTAAAGGATAGTCTCTTTGTTACCCTTGAGCTGCTTCTGCTCATCACAAACTTTGTACATGTGCATGCTGCTCCATGCCTCTCCCTGTGCCCATGCAATCTGAAATGCCACATAACCACTTGCTGTTATGATTATTACACAATCTGTTGTACCTTCAGCTTTATCCATTACTTTGAAGAGTAAAATGTTCTCACTTGCAAAAAATATTAAAGAGCAGTCGATTAATCAAAATTAATATTTGAATAGCAATTAATTGCAAACTATTAAGAGCAAAACCACATATGAATTACAGAAGAATATATAACTACACAGTGGATGCATGTTTAAGGGCATAAATAGCCTATTACATATTATCACAGTAAGAGTGTTCATGTGGCTGTGACCATAAGAAAATCGCCTAGCTTTAACCACACTTTGTTCATCCATTATTATAATCACCTGAGATGATTGATGGGTAATAAATACATAATAATAAATAATAAATAAAACCAGACATAGTTGTGAAAACTGTACTTTTTCATGCTATGTATAACAACTAACCACGCGCTGAAAAATCTATTTTTTTATTCGCTTTTACTCAACATGCATTTAAATTATTAATAAGTGTTTGACATAAAACTTAACATAAATTCTCGTGATACTTTGAAAATGCTATGGCATCCATAACAGCAGGATAAAAATTATAAAAGCAAGTACATATGACTTAAGCAGTCAGAAGCTGAAAACAGAAATGCACAGAAACATTTGTGTACTTTCCCACACGTAATATTGAAGTACAGACCTGCTCAGGCTCCACATGACAAAACATGGAAATCTTCTCCTTCACAGCCATTTCTATAGGTTTTGCACTTCTGCAGACTATCTATCATAACAAAAGGAAAAATTTCAAATATTTACTAGGCAAACCAATAGAAGATCCTCAATATTTCATAGAGAAATGAATCTCCTTTGGAAGCAGAGCACAAACAAATGTGCCTTTTTTCCCCTCTTTCTCATCTTTTGGAGTTCTGTGATATATCATAGCTCGCAAATATCTACTAGCAAGACAGAAGTAAATCAGTCACCATACTGACCAATTTTCATTCATGTTTCATTGGCATTCTCCAATGCCAATGTAATATTGCTTCCTGATATTCTTCTTTCTTGCAGCTACTACTCTAATACTCTTTGCCTCAAGTCTAGCAGTTCTGGAAGTATGAATATGATGAAGCAAAAGGAATATTGTAATCTTATCAGTAAGATCAGATTTAAATTGAGAGCAATAATACTTAGCTTACATGCATGAGTATTTCAGTTTTTCAGCACCTTTTTAATTTACATATCATGACAAAAAGGAGGCCAAAGAAGATAATTGTAATGGAGTTTTTACTGGTGCTAATATTTTGCTGACATGTTTAAACCCCAGGAAATATAGAAAATATTGATTATTTTTAACCAATGAAGAAGACAATTATATGCTTTGGTGTTTGTTTGAAGGTGTCTTTTTTTTGCATTATGTAACTCCAGGCAACTAAATGCATCAAAATGCAGAACTGCTCTAGTAAAGTGCCTACTGATTACTCAGTCTACCCCCTTAAGTTATTTTGAAACCTGAAAGTGTAACAAAACATAGCATGATCCTTTTATGAGATTTGTTCATTACTTTCCCCATCTTTTTACCAAATGCAACTACTTAATTTATCAAGCCCTTTTGCTCAGAAACTTGTAGATGCTCTTTGATCACCTTGCTAATGCAGCTTAGCTACACTGATACTGATGGAATCTAATGAACTTACCCTACCCTTAGAAGTAATTCTAGAAACTGAAAAAAAAGGCCAAGTATAAGGGAAAATTAGTGTGCTTTTAAATCAAAATGTAATTAGCAAAAAAAAATGTACATTCTATTCACTTAAGCACAATTCATATGTAAAATTTGGTACAGTTTGAAGCTGAAGGTATAACTCATCAACCTCGATAGTATGAGCACATGAGTAAACCCACTTTGAAATCTATCATCTGTCTTGCACAGATAGATTTTTCAAAGCTAATGCAGGCACAGAAATCAAAAACATCAGAATCAACACGAAAATAACAAAACTACAATAAAAATGGCAGAGATGCACCACAAAGAAACCTAAGACACAGAAGATGAGGAACTACTGAATCCAACAGGGCAGCTCTGACAAGCACATACTCCAAGTGCTGCATCAGAGTTCAGATCTCTGCAGCCACAGCATGTTCATTTGTCACTCAGAACTTCTCCCTGGGGAGAACAGAGAGGCTCAGGCACACAGAGCTGAGCAGCCACCCCAGGGATTCCCGGGAGCAGGCAGGGAGGCAGCAGGGATTCAGAACAGGATGAGCCAGGCTCAGCTCAGGCAGTCTGGCAACACAGCTCATGGAGGAAGCTTTCCTGGCTGCTGCTGTAGGACCTGTCCCGTGTACTGCCCTGGCCACTATTGCCCTGAAGCAGCACTTAAGGAGCTTTATAAGGGTGCCAAGAGGCTGCACCTTGAGTGAGATCTGTCCGTGCCTCATGTGACAACAGCAGCAGTCAAAAAACAAAAACAATATTGTGCTCCTGGCAGCCCCAGAGGCAAGAACACAAGATGCAAGACAGTGACTATGTAATTTTGTTCTCCTTTTGTTACACATATCCACTTAGCAGGCCTTTTAAACAAAATTATTTTTTTGGAGGGGAGAGAGAAATCAAGCCTTGGCAATTGCCTTAAATGCCTTCAAAAAGCAAAGGTACCTTTCCCTATGCAATTAGCACCTCAGAAGGGATTTTGGAGATTAGGCCCTGAAACTCGGAACACAGTACAGTATGACATTAATAAAAGCCTTTCCTTCCACAAGCTGGTTACCATGTCATACCCATTTCACATCAAACATATCTTTCACATACCCTATTTCCAAATCCATTGGTATTGTAGTTAAAAGCACTCATTCATAAATGTAAAATGAAAGCACTCAAAAAAAAAAAACAAAAAGAAGCACAACACAAAATTTAGTTGTGTGACCATTTTTTTAATAATAATTTTTCTTTTTTGAGGATATAGACATTGCTTCTTCTTAATAATACAAAAAAAAATTCTGAATGCTACAAGACAGAAACATTTTATGTCTGCCTACAAAGTGAATTTAAATTTCAATTATTTTTAGAGTGAATAATTATTTCTGTAATAAGATGCCTTTAGAAGAACATAGCTACAGTCCCAAAATATTTCAAGAAGCTTGTTGAATTAAGTTAGCTTAGAGTGATTGTGAGTAATTTGATTTCCTGGGGCTTTAATGGAGCTATGCAGCACATATTTTGCACTTCTAAAATTCTGGTCTCTCCTGAGGGACTATGGCTTATTCTTTGAACACAGGTTATGTAAAGACATTTCTAGATGACCTATAAGTAAAAATCTGTATTTATTGACTCACCAAATCTGGAGACAAGCCCAGACCCCTCAGTGCTCGAACACTGTTCTGTGTTGGTTTCGTCTTCTGTTCACCAGTAGCATTAGGCTGGAAAGGCACATTTTGAAAGCTCAAAAGGCAACTAACATCTACTAACAAAGCAGTTACAGATTGAAAGAGAAAATTCATCGCCAGTAATAATATTTGAAGGAAATAAACATATCCACAGAGAGCCATAATATGCTAGAACCAGAAATGGCACTACTGTCATTACTTGCATATGAAATACTGTGAGGAAACCACAGGGTCCCACTTCAGGTCAAGTTTATTTTGTTGTTTTTGTTTTCAGAGAAAAATTTCCATATAATTGGCTCAGGCAGAAGAAGAAGAAGAAGAATATCCCAAAAGTTGGATTTGGCTAAAAAATGGAAAATTTCTAACATAGCACAAAGCCCTCAGTGGCTGTTCTTGGAATATTCAGATGTAGTGTATAATTCTGTTCTCAAATACACAGAATTAATCCTACCAATTGCTGTTCGATCCTTTAATCCACAGCTATAGCTGGTAATTATCTTTTTATCTGTAGAAGGTGAAATCTATCATCATTACAAACCTTTGCTTAACAAAATATCCCCACTGAGTAGTGAAGCAAAATTTAGAATTCTAATGAAAAAATAATTCTACTCATGTACAAGGAGTTATAGTGGTCTTGGCTTGACTCCAGTATGAAGGGTTAATGAGACAAGTAAACAAATATAAAGCCAACACAGAGTAAAATTTATTTTATTAATTCTAATAACTTACCTGTGGTACTAGGCTAACATGGATATTACAGAAGTTCTCTCTTTTTGCTTTGAACTGAAACTGTCTAAATGCTTCAACAAATGGCATTCCTTCAATATCTCCAATGGTTCCACCCAGCTGAAAAGGAAATGGATATGTCAGAGTGGCAGAAAGCAAAAACAAAAGAAAAAAATCTCTTCTATATTTCAAGACGTTTTCTGAAACTTTTATCTAAAAAAAACCCTGACAATTGAAATTTGTTAAGATACTCTACAAAGTGCTTTCACCTACTCTGCAGTTTGTTTCTTGCAGAAAACATTAAACAATTTTCCAGTTTTGTTATGTTCACTTTCCACCAAATACATAAGCTTTCCATGGGAAGATGTGTGGAGCTGCTGAATGATTCATGCTTCACTCTGCCTTCAAAGTGGTGAATCAATGGTTAAGATGATGTGAAGATTTTCATATAGAAAAACTTTATTCCCTGTCAGATTAACAAATATTTGTGATTAACTAGAGACAGTCATTTCTCAGTATTATCACAGCTTTCCAACATCAATAATTATTTATTACCAAACTAAAATGCAAGAGTAAGTCCATGCTGAAATTTATTTATTAAGACACAAATAAGATGCCTTTCAAAGACACAGAGAGCTACAGCAGACTAAGCACTGAATAAAGCAGCTTTGCACACAAGTCTGATGAAATAGTTGTATTTCAGAATGATCTTTTTGTGCCACCATGTGGTTTTCAACAGATTTACATATTTCTGTTCATCCAGTACCAGAAAAACTGACAACTACATTTGTATACCACACATATTTAGTCTAACTCCTTCAGGATTTCACAACAGAAAAATGTCACAATTATTTTTAGAGTACTGAAGAAAAATAATTTTATCAGGCTGGAGGCATAAGTGTGTAACAAAGAAAACCAAACAAATAAAAATACCCCTGTAGTTAAAGGACTACATATAGTCTTTTATGGACTATGACCATCACTTACTAATGTTTTTATACAACTTTTGTATTTACTTTTTCATGTTTGTTTTAAATTAAATATTTGACTCCAACTGTGAACATCACAAAAAGATCCATAGATATACTGGTAAGTGTACTTCAATCAAGGCAGATTCTTCTGCATAAGAAACACTGAGTAAATCTGCTGCTGGGTCACAAAGCTTAAGGCAATATTGATTACAGTGGTAACTTCTGGCACTAAATCTATGACATCTTCTGTCAAATTCTCCAATACAATATTTTTTTTCATTATCTTCTGCTGTAATAATACTACTAGCAATTATTGGCGTTCATCCAATTGTCTCAATGCCCTACTGAGGGTGGGTAAAAATCACTGTTTCCATTGTGCAGAACATCAGCAGGTTAAATAATTAACAAAGTTGCCCCCAGAGATCTTAAAGATAACAACAGAAAGTGGGAAACAAACTTATACATTGTTTAAATGTATCCCTCTGAGCCTGACCACAAGCAACAAGATGAACGCTTGAAGTTCTATGGAAAGCTAGAATGTTAAAGGCTCTCCTAACTGACCATAGGAGATCTCAGGTATTGCACAAGTTTTCTCAATACTATTAACAGTATAAAGCTCCAGTCAAACATCTGGATCTTGGAACAGACAGTTCACATCACAGTAACTGCTTTAATTATCTAAGTTAATAAACTCTTAAGAAGACTCAATTTCAGCCGTATTCTAGAGTGGATTTAGTGAAGTAAATGGAAGCTGAAGGGGTAAGACCATGCCTATCCCTTTCAGAACAAACCAAAGAACATAGAATGTGTCTTTGAATTTCTGCTCTCCATAAACTTCAGTCTGACATTTTTTACAGTAAGGAGCAAAGAGAAAGCAAAAAAACTTACTGTATTCACTATAGATGTACAACCCAAAAGATTCCATACTTACCTCAATTACACAGATTTGTGGCTCTTTTTTGTCATCATCCACTGGAACTTTTGCCTGATTCATTACCCATTCCTGAACTGCATCAGTAATGTGTGGAACAACTACAAAACAATACCAAAGAAGGCAAGCACAGCTTACTTTAGGCTCATATATTGATTTTTTTGCTCGCAAAAGGGGTAAAGTGAGCAGAAAGCCAAGAAGAAACTACAAGGTCCTTTCTCTAGTTCTCCTCTCTTTGAGCCCAGAACCAAACATTACAGGAATATGCCCATATCTTTTGGAAGGGAGAAAGGAGTAAAGTGGCACAGCAAGAAGCAGCCTGTTCTAGCTGATCCCTTCTTTTGTGAAGAGTGAATGGACTATTATCCCACAAAATGAAAAAAAAGTTACCTTGAACGGTTTTTCCCAGATAATCACCATGTCTTTCTTTATTAATGACATGCTGATATATCTTTCCAGTGGTGATATTGTTATCTTTATAGAGATTGATGTCCAAAAATCTTTCATAATTTCCCAAATCTAAGTCAACTTCTCCACCATCATTCAATACAAAAACTTCACCTGAAAAAAGAAAGCGAAAACAGACAGAAAAACAATAAAATAATCAGAAATTATTAAACACGCAGCTGGAATACCACAGACATCTTAAAACAGAAGAAAAAAAATTTAATTATATATGACAACAATATATCAATAAAGCCCATACTGCAACTCAATCTACATTGTCATTCTGTACAACTTAATATCCAAGTCATTAGTTTTACATCTAATGTCCATCCCTCAGAAACATATAGTCCTGGAAATAAAATGGAAGTATATTGCCAAAATATTTAAAAAACATAAATATTTAACCAGCATTTCAACACCAGAATAATCCTTCAGTGGAAGAAAACAATCTCTAGGAATCATAAATCAGAAAGAAATAAAATATTCATTTACTTGCAGGAGAGAAGACTATGCTTTCATAAGCATGAATTAATATACATGTTCAGAGTGATTCACTATAAATTCTTGTTGTTTAGACCTATTTTAATAATTGATGCTTGGATCAGGAGTAACGTTATGATGAACAAAAATGCTGCTTCAAATGTGATCACTGTTTCTGAGTTGGTTGTTTCATCCAGTATATTTGGTTCACCATGTCCACACCAAGGGTTATTCCCGACCCTGAAAAATCTACTTAAAAATACCCTTCAGGTTCACATTTTCCTTAGCCCTCTAAAGAGTCTCTAAATACTAAATCTAGTCAACTTCTGAAAGAACTCAAGTTAGAACTTCAAGCTAGATCTTGAAGTAAGGCTGGAAAGCTCTTCAAAAAACCGAAATATTTTGCCATGACCCAATAATCAATGGCAAAACAAGTTACATGACTAATGCACCAAAAAAAAAAAAAAGTGGACTACAGAAATGTATACTCCACCAAAGTACAACACTCCACTTCAATAAACTGCCTAACAAATCACTCTAATATGTACAACAGAGTGGAAGAATTATGCCTGATTCTGGGAGGCACTTAATACATTCTCTATACTAAATCATCATTTCTGCCAAGAAACAGAGCGGAATCAACATTTCTCTTAAGCAGGCCTTGGAAGAGAAGAATTTAAAAAATATATTCAAAAGCCTCTACATTTTCCTAAAAATCACTAGATTATTAATATCAATCATATTTCTGTCAAAGTGTTAATGAAGGAGGCTCATCATTCTGGTTCATGTAACTTCCAGGTACTACACAGCAAGCCAGTGTTTCTTCACAGACAGTAAGAAAAATTTCAGTGGAAAAAAAGAATTACATGCCATAATGTTCCCTCTACCTGGTCCAGGGAAGGAATATATCCTCACAATCTCAAGTCATCACAGGAGTCATATGACCCACTCAACTGCTTAAGCAGCAACACATGTGCTCCTGAAAGAGGAGTAAATTTTGTTTTTTAACAGAGGTCTCATGTGCTCTGCTCTTCCTCTACTTAAAAAGTGTAGTTTTTTTTAGTTAAGAAGATAAGATATTTATCTTCAGTTCCAAAGATTTTGGTGTGGACTAAAAGTAAGCAAATAAAATCCAAAACATAAAAATAATTAGAAATGTCTACTGGTTGAAAGCACTTTGAAAACCATTGTTTTTAATAAATGTACAAGTAACAAGCCACACAGATGAAGGAACATTCAACATTATGAATAAAATGTCTTATAACTCATCAGCCACAGCCAATTCAACCAATGTGGCTTAGAGAACCAACCAATCAAATCATGCATCCACTTTAAAATCACATCATTAGCAGGTTCTCTAAGTTTCACTAGTTTTTGACTAGATTTTTTTTACTAAAATGAGAACTTAAGCTAACTCTCATGAAGGTACGTACATTAGAAGGCACTAATACCCAGAGAGCAGCATTTTCAAGTAACTGTTAAGGACTTAAGTTTCAAGTTCTGTAGCACTATTTAAAAGAGGTTTTTAATCAAGTTGAACTGAAAGTAGCATTAACTGAACAGGGCTTACAGCTAGGATTTTTCCAGTAAAGTGGCATGTTAGAGAAAGAAAGCATCTGCTCATTTTCAAATAAACAGGTTTCTATTTCTTAACTTAAAGCAGACAGTGTCCTTGAGAACAGAGAGTAAGCAATAAACTTTCAAAATAATGATAAAACAACTTGTAAACAGCTTACTTTTGGTTTTTTAAACAATAAAACCAGAACATATTATTGTAAATACAAATGTTTATGCAAAAGGGAACAGCACTAATCTTCATACCATGTTCATAGGGTGAAAAGGTTCCAGCATCTATGTTTATGTAAGGATCAATTTTGATTGCAGTGACACGTAGACCACATGATTTCAGAATGGTGCCAATGCTGCTTGCAATGATCCCTTTGCCAATGCCCGAGATGACACCACCAGTTACTAGGATGTACTTCATTGGAAAATCAGCACACATGCACAGACCTTGAGCTGGAAATCTAGAACAACAAAGATGTACATCTGATGAACATAAATTCGTGCCTGGGAAGATCACAGACTCAATCTGTGAAGAATTTAAATTTAAATTACCTTCAGCAACATACAATAAGAATGACCATTTTGGAATCTAGGAGCAGGATTCACTTCTCTCAGGTTATACAGCAATATGTAAGATAAACACCCAGCTTGTCCCTAAACTGTTTCTGATGAGGCTGATCAGCACCCGGAGCTGAGATATCAATTTACTGCTCTACACAGAAAGGGGTGCTGGCTAGCAAATCCACAAAAGGATTACAAAAACTTTTTACTGTTTATACATTTTAGCAAACAAAAGCACAAGTGTTCATCAGCTACAAGCTGCATTTTTCCACCCATCTGAAATAGGATAACATGCATCTCATCTGTAAATGAATTCACATTCCATTCAGGTGGCTGTGGAGGCTAATCACTGAACATGAACAGTCTTTGAACAGTGACAGCACGGCTCACCATAAAGCAAGAACTCCAGGGCCAAGAAAATCTTTCCTTACTTAAATACCCAATTCAGCCAAAACAACATGCAACAGCATATGATCTAATGGCCCTCAGTATAAATCAAAGCAGTGTGGTTTTTCAGGAGCATAATTCTTTTTTATTATACTAAAGTAACATAAGGCCTGGATCTTCGGGAGACTGAGTTCAGGAATAACAATGCCTTGTTAACAATACTCCTACATTTCTGGTAATAGGAATTAATAAACTGTTTGCTTGTTAATATGATCAAAAGGATGACCGTAATAACCATTAAACGTTTTATATTCAGGAGAAAGAGGAATGTCAAGGATTAACTTTTCCCTGCCGTTAAGTTTTAATATGTAATTTTCATAATAGCAGCGATTGTAAGACTTGGACCCTAGTACCTCTTTTTCAGGCTATTCCTTCAGAACTCAGCCAACTTAGCTGTCAACATTAACATCATAAACATCTAAGCAGTTTTCAAAGCTCTTTTCAGGAAAACGGGGGATAATTTCATCAACAGTATAAACCTTGAGTACACGCCACTTTAGAATTCTTAAATCTTGCTTACAGAAACCAAAATAAAAAGCTTGCTGTGATTTTAGCAAAACCAGCAACATCCCAGGAGCCTCAGGAAACGCGTTTACTCGAAATAGGTACAGAGAACTGCAGGTGCTCCAGGAAATTACTTGTAAAAGATGAAGGAAATAGAGTTAGGGGAGGGAGAGCTGAAAGCAAACACTGGAAGAAATAATTTTTCTGGGAAGTGGCACACGAGTTACTCTGTGCAGCCGTATCCACAGGAGCTGCCGCCTCCCGCAGGGATCTGTGGGCGCTGCACCCCGAACGTGCCGCACGGCGGGAACACGGAGAGGCCTCTGACTTACGTCGGTGCTAAAGGCGGCTGCTCCCACCAGAGCCCGCAGCGCAGACCAGGAGAGCCCCCCACGGCAGAGCCGAGCCCGAGCGCTCCGCCCGCGGGGCGGGGGCGGCACCTCCCGGGGTGAAAGGGGACACAGCCCCGGCTGGGAACGCGGCTCCGAGCGCGGCCGCCGCACCGGGAACTGCGCTGCTGCTGGGACCGGGCACGCCCCCGATGGGAGGGACACCCCCGATGGGAGGGACACTCCGGTGGGCACGACCTCTCATGGGAGGGACACCCCAATAGGGTGGGACACCCCAAATAGGCACACCCCCAAGGGGAGGGACACCCCCAAGGGGAAGGACACCCCTAACTCACCGCCAATGGGAGGGATAACCCCGCCGCCTCAGGGGCCGCGCGCCCCGTTCCGCTCCGCCCGCCCCGGTCCGGCCCTTCCTACCGCCCTCCCGCCGGAAGTGACGCACACGGAAGTGGCGCTCAGCCACCGTCCCGGTTTCCGCAGCGGCGCCGGCACGGCCCGAGCGCGGCCGCCCCCCCTGAGCCATGTTGCGCGGCCTGGGCAGCTGGCTGGGGCTGGAGCGAGCGGGCGAGGAGCAGCTGCTGCCCGCCGGCAAGAGGAGCGGCCCCGCGGAGCAGGAGCAGCAGGAGGAAGAGGAGGAGACAGGGCCGGCCGGGCAGGAGCAGGGCGAGCTGCAGGGCGACTCGGAGGCGCTGCTTAGCCAGGCCAAAGGATTCGGTAGTGAGTGTCCCGGAGCTGCCGGCTTTCCAATATGAGCTAAGAAAACTAGGCTGCCATTGTGCCTTTCGGTTATCGTCTCTTTCAGGGCTGCTTTTCAAGGAGCAGCGTTTCTTGAATATTTGTTCTCTCGGCACTTACGGGAGGAGGTCTGTGTCTAGGAAGAATAGCTCTGTCTACGTAGAATAATGTACTTCGTGGATTACTGTGGGGTTTTTTCATAGGAAAATAATGGGGTTTGATGGTTTATTTGAACATGTCTGTGGTCTTAGAATCACAGAATAGTTTGGGTTGGAAAGGACATTGAAGATAATCTCATTCCAACCCACTGCCATGGGCAGGGGCACCTTTTACTAGACCAGGCTTAAAGCTCTATCCAGCTTGGCCTTGAACGCTGCCAGGGATGGGGCAAAGCTGCAATTTGCTGTAAGTAAAATTCCTGCTTTGCTGTAGTGAATTTTTGGATAAAAGTAATCCAAAGCGCAGTCCTATACTCATTACTAAACGTTTTATTTAAAAAGGTGTTTTGGGTTTTCTAAATGGATGCTCTGAACTTTTGCATCAGTATCATCTGAGAGGTTAATCTTGGCTGGTTCTTTACTGTGCGTTGTCTTGGGTAACCTGAACTGCAGCACTTTGGTCTGTGTTGTTTGGTCAAATACATCTCTAGTTGAGTTAAATTGATTCTAATCTGCTGTTTGTTCTGATTGTTCTAAGATGTAAATTGCTCTGTCTGTTCAGGAAGGAGAAAGGACTTTGAGTTGCAGGGGAAGAATAAGTATTGACTGTTATCTATAGAAAGATCAATCCCTTAACTTGCTCTGTAAGTGAAAATTTGGTTTAGTGGCCATTGGATCCATTGTCTCTGACACCAGAGTCCTGGTGGAAAGGCTTTCTTGCTGTTTTGACACATAATCCTAGAAACCTCTTCATGGCCAGCAACCCGAGTAGCTGTGTAAAAAGATTTTTATTGGTAAAACCAAAGCCTTATAGACATTTTTTTTCTCATTATCATGATATTACACAAATTATGAGGTTTTGCCAATGTGAACTAATAATAGAAATATTGCTAGATACATAATACAGGTGAAAGATGAGTTTCTTAGCCATTTTAAAGTGTTATTTTCCACTACTAATCCTAATTTTCTAGTGCTAAGTACTACCCCTTCTGCAGTTTTATAAGTACCTTAATTTAAAAGAATATTTGCCCATATTGGAAATAAGCCTTTTGCTCTTCAGCGTGGTTCCAGGACTGGCCAAAACCACTTTGTGCAATAATGCCAGAATGTCACCTGACAGTAAAATGTCTCTGCACATTTTGCACCTAAAACAATTGCATGTGAGAGAGTTTCTAGTGATACATAAAACAGAAGACAATGTAGAATAGATAAGGGCAAGCTTGTATGCTAAGACTTTTGAAGGAGGTGTTGCCTGCCTGAAATTTTCCATGGATTTCCTGCCTCATTTTGTAAGACTGTGTTGTGCATATTGATTTTCCTAAAAATATATATAATTCTGTTTTAATAGTGTGGCTAAGTTACTTTATGGCCTAATGTTTCCAAAATACTTGTATGAAATCAGGAAAAACACATTGGTTCAGGAAACTCATTGGAAAAGATTATTTTAAGGAACATTAGCAATGTTGGTTCTAGTAAACATGGTTCACGTATAAATATTTGATGTACAGAAAGTTGTGATCATCATCGTTAAACAATATAAACTAGAAAAGAATAAATAGAATTGGATTTTTGTAGGCCATTAGCTGGGTTAGGTTATTTTGAAAGAAACTTTTAAGTAGGTATCCAAATGTCTAAAGAGAAGGAACAGTGAGTGTGGAAAGAGAACTGCATGTAAAGAAATCTAAGAAATCTTCTCTCAGGTTTTTTTTTTTTTTTTTGTCTGTGAAAGGTTACCTCTTCAATTTTGCCTCTGCTGCTACAAAAAAGATATCTGAGTCTGTTGCTGAAACAGCACAGACAATAAAGAAGTCTGTAGAAGAAGGAAAAATTGACAGTATCATCGATAAGGTAATTTATTTCTAGACACTTGATCTTAAAGATCTGTTTGCTTACTCTTGTTACAATGTGTGGTAAATCTGGAATTTGATGACGTTTCTTTAAGCTGTCTTTAGATACTGTGTCTTTCAAGAGATACTGTGCATCTCTTGATGAATGATGTGACTGAAGTGTTTATTCATGGTAGAGTTGCCAAAAAATGGTCACCCTGCTTTTCTCAGTGCTGCACCTGTGTTTGTTCCATTCCATCAGGATGCTGGAGGGATACACTGGAGAAAGACCAGAAGCTATTATGAAAAATGCTGATGTAGGTGGAAGAATTTGAGACAGGCTGTTGGGGAATGTCTGTCCCAAGATGTGTGGACTGGTTTCTTTTTGCCCCACAGCTTATTTAGTTGGGAAAAGGAATGAGGTAGCTTGCACCTTAAGGGCATCTCTGTGCAAAAGTCAGAATTAGCTTGGTGTTGTATGTATTGTGTCCTAGGACATTAGGGGTATACAGGTACAGTTTCAGAAGAACCGGTGAGATAATGAAACACCTTGTTACTGTCCTATTCTTTTCCTCACCATGCCCCTGCCACATAGTTCTTGTCCTCTCTGTTCCTGTGTGTCAGCTCCAGTTGCTTAACTTGTGCCAGCAAGTGTTCTTCCAGTGCTTTATGCCCCAAACTTGGCAGGAGGAAAAGAAAAAAAAAAAAAGGCAGCAATAAGTGCCGGGGAGTGTTCTGTGTTTGCTATTGATAGTATCTTGGAAGGGAAAGGGGACCTGGTCAAAACCATCTCAGCTGTAGTAGAACTGTGCATGCAGGAGTGTCTGACACAGGCAAACCTTTTTTCCTGCTCCTGTCTCGCAGACATTTTACATTTTGACTTCAGAGTTTGTTGACAGTTGTCTATATAATAATAGCAGAGATCTATTTCCTTCTATAGTAATAGTAGAGTCTAATGTTATTTTGATCAATATCAAAGAGGAAAAATCAAGTAACAAGGTTATTTGTTAATTTAATACACTAATAATACTCCTAAGAAACTGTAGCTAAGTACCTACAGCATATTTTAAGCCTTAAATACAATTTTATTTTTTCTGTAAATGTCTTAGACTAATATGAATTCTCTGTTTCAATTAATCAGTGTTAAATACAGGCGAAACAAGATTATACCTGTATCATCCCAAAGCTTTTTTACCATATAAATGATTTTATTTCATAAGTAGAAAATATTAACATAATTTTAAACCAGAAGGAACCACAATAATCATTTTGTATAACTGACACTGCTGTAGTTCTCTCACAGATAGTAATCTTAAACTGAAATACTGGGTCACTGAAGAAAAAAGACATATAGGAATTTATCAGGATTTAGCTTGAAGACTTCTGTGCATTTTGGCAACTTGTTAATCCATAGACTTCACTGCATTAAAGTTGTATTTTGGGAGTGGTTTAAGTATTCATTTCTAGCTTTGTCTTTTTTGCCTCTGCTTTCAACCACAGAACATTTGCGTTCTTACTTCTACATTATGGCATTCCAAATTCTGAGACCATTCTCCTTTTTTAAAATTCTAAATTCAATATAGAATTTTTCTAAGTCTGATTTTTTTAATGAAAATTTGTCAGCAGCATAAGTGGAGAAGTTATTTTGTTTCAGCTAACCAGGTGTTCTGAAATACAGCTTTACAATTTTGAAAGTCCAGTTTCTTGCAATGGATATATTTCTTAGGCAGCTCTTGAAACTTCTGTGAGGCCAAGGGTATCTCTAAGTGTTAGTGCTTTACAAACATGTTTAAATAAATCTAAGCAAGCTGCATTGTCTGTTTTTCATGAAGTGAGACAGTAAGTAGATATGCCTAGTATGTCAATGTTCAAATTATCAGCTAAGATTTTCAATCTTTTTTCCTTGTCCCCTGAACTTAACAAAGCTATAAATATAATTTTAAGAGCATACACTGTAGTTTTAAGTGCAAAATCAAATGTTTCAGTAAAAGGAGGTTTATGATTGACATGAAAGATTTTTAACTTACAGGAAGGGTCACCACAGATACAAGAATATGCACTGTGTTTGAAAGCACTTTGTGACTGAGCATAAAATGAGTGATTTTTTTTTTTTAATTGTGCTTCCCTAATTTTTATTTTAGACCATTATTGGAGATTTTCAGAAGGAGCAGAAGAAATTTGTCCAAGAGCAGCAAACCAAAAAATCAGGTAATATATGTTTGTTTTGATGACGCCTAACATCACGTAAGTGAAACCTTGCTGAAAGCAGGATAATTGAACTGCATCAAAAACTACTCTATCAAAACACTATTTATTGAAACACATTATGACAACTTAATGCATATGGTGGAAAATGAAGATTATATATTTAAGTGTGGTTAATGTTACATTATCTAGTTGGTTTAGATTTGCATTTATAACCCAGTTCTGCTTTATGAAATAAACTCAAACATCACCATGCTAGCAAAGTTGTTTTCTCACATTGTGTTTCCTCATTGACTTTTATCTTTTCTAATGTGTTACCTGAATGCAATAATTTCTGACAGTTTGAGTATATAGTGATGTTAATCTTGAAAAAGAGCTGATTTTAAATGGATTGTGATACATTTTTTTCACTGTGTTTGTAGTTAGCATGTTAGTCTGGTTTCTTCTTGCAAGATTGGTTATGGGTTTGTGTTGTCTGTACTTCTGTCTTTTTGTTTGTTAGTAAACTTGCGATTCTTTTTATATTTATAAAAGCTTAATGAAAATAGGTAGCTAGACTGGCCAAAGGAGAAGTAACAGATGGCCTGACTGAAAGAAGCATAAGCATCTGATGTGGATGCATGTGGGTGAAAGACCTTGCTGATATCAGCTGCACAGGCAAATAAGAGTTGTTAGTTTAAGGGCATGAGGATTATTTATCTGCTACAGCTGCATCATATTGTCTCCGTAGGCTGAATTTGCATTGAGTGAAGAAATTGATAAATATCTATAAATCTACAATAGTTTATTTTCCTCTCTGTACAGCCCAAATAACTATTTTGAAAGTATCTGCATAAACCAGCTGAACTGGAGTAGGTTTACTCAGTGTATAATGGGTTGTAATTCATAATAAATTTATAACATTTTTCTTTGTTGTTAAAGAATTGGTGTCTTCTGGGTGTAAGTTACTTCGCAAACTTAATTTAGACAAAGTTTACACATTTGAAGTGGATCTGGAAATACTATTTTCAGGCAACTTGACCAGTTATATGGCACTACTTCAGTACCTGAACTAAGAGGCAGCAAATTCTGACTGGTGAATGCTGCAAAGAAATTGCCACAGTTTTATTTTTACAATAACAGAGATCAGCAACTATTTAGTTATTATTTTCTTACTTCTGATAAGCCAAGATCCATTCCTAGGGTTTCTCTCTTAAGCCATGGGCTTAGTTTAGGAAAAAGACACAATTACTTGGCATACTGGTGTAACTCTGCTTACTTTTGACACTGTGTTACCTTACCTAAGTTATTTGGAGTGGGGTTTTCTCAAGTATTATACATGCAATTATCTTCCTCTTTTCAATACTAGAAGCAGCTGTACCTCCCTGGGTAGACAGCAATGAAGAAGAGACAATTCAACAACAAATTCTGGCCTTATCAGCAGTAAGTATTTCATTTCCTGTAAGATTTGAAATTTTCTCTTGGAGGAATTAAATCTACTGGGTTTTTGTCTGTCACCACACCAATCATGTGCAAGAGTAAATAGTTCTATCAGTTTCAACTTGAACTGAAGCAGATCTTCAATATAGCTTTTATTTTTAGAAAGGCTTTACAGATTGCTTTGCTGCTCTTGTGTGTGAAATATGGTGTCCTTTTTCTGATATGATTTAATGGCCATAAATATGTTCTTCAAAGGATAAACGGAATTTTCTGCGAGACCCTCCGGCAGGTGTGCAGTTTCATTTTGACTTTGATCAAATGTACCCTGTTGCACTGGTCATGTTACAAGAAGATGAGCTTCTTAACAGGATGAGGTTTGACCTTGTTCCCAAACAGTAAGTAATTTCTGCTGGTAACTGTACCATCATACTTTTAATGTGTCTGTAAATACTCATTAATTACTCCTTGTTCCTTTTCACTTCCTTCAGTTCTTTATGTTCTTCTCATGTGTACATATATTTTCATGCTAGTGTCTAACACATGAAGTATTGCATGTACATTGCAAATCAGCAGTTTGAGGTAAGAAAAAAAGTATATCTGTGAGACAGAGCTAATAAGGACCTGTTGACTTAAGTATGGGCGAGGCCCTCAGTATTTCCATGTCCAGTGTGCTAAATTAAATGATTTTTTTTTCCTCCGAAGAAAGGTGAAGGCAGCAATAAAAATGTTCAGATCTGTTGGTGGAACTGACATCCCAAAAAGGTGATTGTAGATAGTCAGAGACCACCCCTGGAGAAATGGTAATGGAATGTGTCACAAAAAAAAAACAAACCCAGCAATGCAAGCAAGAAAAACTTGATGTGGATAAGAGATGGGGAAAGCTCTGTGTTGCAGAGCTTTATTCTTGTCCAGTCCCAGACTCTGTTCCTAACAGTGTTTCACAATTCAACTTTATTTAAGTGGTAGTTCCTAACATTAGTCTCCTTGTCTAAGGATGGAAACAGAAAGAAAATCTTTCCTTGTGACATTTTCTGTCTTAAATCTCCTCCTTTTGTAAACCTTCCCAGCTCCTCATTCTGTTTACCTTCTTCTCCGTTGCCAGTTCTGAAGATCTGCTCATATTCTCTGATCCTCTGTCTTCAGCTTCTGGTCATGTTATCCTTGCCTTTTCTGCCACATTGCTTAATATTTTTATCACCTGTTCTTAGTCTCAGGAGTCACTGTTGCCTGAATAGGTGTGAAGGCAACTTCATTCTTTCTTAACCTTCTCAGTTCTTCCCCACAGATCTTGACATTTATGCTTTTTGTTGCCTGTGAGTTAATGTGCAGGTAGTGGAAGTAGTACTGCTGCAATCTAGGAACGGCTTCTGCCACCACAGATGTTACAGTTCCACCTGATGTCTAGGGAAGATGTGGACAATTATAGTTTGACAATAATAGAGTGTTTGGCTAAGAGGGGAAGAGAACAGGGTTGTTTGGCTTGTTGGGTTTGTTTACGTAGTTTGTCAGGAGAGATGGAACAGCATAATATTTTTCCATACTGTGTATTGCTGCATGCTGTTAAGCTTTTTCTAGAGCTATGACATTACTATTGTAGGTTCAAGTCAATTCCAAATGTCTCATGAGAGATCAGGAACTTCTAAAATTATGGACGTTTTAGAAGGTGTCAATGTCACAAATTTATTTTTTAAGGTTTTACTTAAATATCACTTATGTCTACTCCTTCTCTCTGCATATTTAATTTTATTTCACTGCTAGGTGGTAAAAGGAGCCATATTCCAAATGTAATAATCAAAATCTGTTTGTTCTCTCTAGTGTAAAGGAGGAGGTATTCTGGAGAAATTATTTCTACAGGGTGTCCCTAATTAAACAGTCTGCACAACTCACGGCGCTTGCAGCTCAACAGCAAGCAGCAGGAAAGGAAGAGAGCAAAGGCAGAGAAGAGGATAGTGAACTGAAAGGTATGGGAAACACTTGTTTTAGCACAGCTTGTTAACTTAGTGTCGTGCTGTTGTCTAAAATTGGAAGAAAAATTTTTCAAAACATATTAAAATGAATAACATAAATAACAGTCTTTTAATGAAAGCTTTCAGTTGCACGTGTAATACCTATGTGCATGTGCAGCATCAAATTTTCACAATTTTATGTTTAATTAATTAGCATGTCTAGCAAGTACATCTAATGGGAGAACAGTTGCCCTGGTAACCCACCCTTGGATCTGCCCTATTGTGGCCCCTCCAAGGAATCTTAGCTCTATGTCTTGTATACATCAGATGCCATCACATTTTTGTCCTGGATTACCTATTAAATCAGGGCTTCACTCACCATACTTGGTGTCTTTGTGTAGACTGGGGAAGAGGAGGCTCCTGGTGCTTTTAGGCTTTTTTTCAGTTTCAGCCAACTTTGTCAGAAGAGTGGAAATCTCAAGAGAAGAAATGCTGTACTTTACTTTTGACAGCTCATGACCATTAGTGGTCTTAAGTATGATTTTTGTCTTGTCAGAAAGAAATACGAGATACCTTGATCACACAAGAGGTACTAGGCAACCCAGCCAGCTGGCATATGGTTTGCTTTTGGCTTTTGCTCATCTCTCATGCCAGACAGAAGTTAGTGAGTGATACAGGGGTAGAACTACTGTGGTGGTGGAGTGCAGGATGTGGAAAGGTCCATAATATATAGTGGAAGCAGAAAAAATGGGGACCAGGAGGCTACTTGGGATTCAGCCTTGAGATGAAAAAGCTGCTTCAACAAACATCTTTTCAGTTACATTGATCAGTTTCTACAGGTGATTCTTACTGGCCCCCTTATGAACCACTGGACCTCTCTGCATGTTAACAGATTCTGCAAGCAGGAAGATCTGTGGCTTAAAGAGTATAAAGCAGTTACTGGCAGAAACACAAAAGATAATTAGTAGCTCATTAAATCTTAGCTTAACCTAGGTACACTCACCATCCCTGGTAAGACACCTGAAGGATCTTGGCAGGCTGGGTAGGGATTGAAGAGAAGGAGAAAGCCTTTGCTGCACCTTGGAATGGTTCTCGTATCTCCAATGTCAATGAATTGTTGCCCATGAAATCCACTAATATTTATGTTCTGTTGACACTGCTGGCCTGATGGACAGTCAGCTGCTCACTGCTAAGTTAACTTCTTTTTCCTCCTTCTTGAATATAGTATCTTTCCATATAGGTATTTTACCTCTTAAGTCACCTTTCTTATTCTTTTTACAGCCTTTTTCACAGGTCTTATGCACAGCTTAGTAACCTTCTGCACAGTCTGAGCTAAGGCTGCACTGGCCTTTGTTCCTTGGATGGGCAGCTGAACTTTGGGGTAAAGGGGAGGCTACGGATGGAATTACAAAGCTGGGTTTCCATGTTGCATATGTGCCTTTGTTGTCAGTTTGTCTTCTCATAGGTTTTGTTTGGAATGTACCTGTGTCAGCCTAGTCAAGGTCCCCACCTCGGGTGGAAAAAGTAGTTCTCTCTCAGTATATTCTGTAGTAGCCTATCCTTTCAGCATTGCCATCCAAGCAATGCTGACAGGACAGGCTACTCCAGAATATACTGTAGACCAAGAGGCACCAATTCCCACTACTTTTATTCAGGACAGTTGTTTACTGTCCCAAAACTATGTCTGTTTTAACTGAAGTATCTCAACTTTACAGGAGAGATGGCATGTGATCCTATTGAATAACAAAAATGTTATGTTTGAGTCATCCAAACCCTTGGAAAGTACCCTTCGGTCAATGTGGAAGTTGCTGGATTCTAGTAAAATTCCCATTGTGACTAAAGCAAAACCTATCTTCATTAAAAAAAAAAAACAAACTCCACTCTCTTTTGGCCTGTTGCAGCTCTTCTACATTTCAAACCACAAGTGTGGGATATGCAGATAGATTCACTAATGAATGCATGTTCTGTAATGGCAAAGATATGTGTACCAGACTGTAGTAAATGCATGTTTTGTTAGACTCAGAAATTGCATAGAATTGGGAAGCTCTGAATCATACGTGTTATTTTTGATTTAAGTAACCTTTTTGAAAGTTGGATTCCCTAATTGGAGGCTAAAACTGGAAGTAATTGCCTGTTGGTAGTTCTTCATAATGTTCAGGGTTCTTCTTAGAGCTGAGTGACTATAAAATAGAATTATTAGCCTTCCATTTCTGTCTCGTCCTTAGCCCCTCTTTTCAGAACATTAAATGAGTATGGCTGATATGAAAGGAAAAGAGAAGAGACAAATGGAAGACATTCCTCATTCTAGTGTAAAGGAACTAGTATATAAGGCCTGTAACAAAATGCCAGGTTCTAGTCATCCTCTAGGTATTAGTAGCTCTGTAGTAAGGAACTAGGTCACTTTGGGATGAGAGCACACTGCTGTGGAGGAGATGATGCCATGCCATGCCAGTAAGTCCAGAATGATGCTAATGGTACATCAGTCACACCTGACTGGGGCATGGCACTGCACAGCGGCTGTGTCCCACCTAGACGAGAGCAGCAGGTGGGGCCTGAGGCACCTCTCTTGAACAGCAAAGAGTTATTGCCATGTCCTACAGCTTCCCCAAGCAGGGAATGTTGGAGCCTCTTTGGCTGCAGTGTTGGATGCAGTGAGAGATCCTCTGGAGATAGGAAAGTGGAAGGAAGAGAGAAGATGGGACAGAGCAGTGGACATGGAGTAGATGAGATATAAAAACAGTGAGAGGTATCGATTAGGGAATGATTTTAGTTAAAACTGACCTTAATTTTAAAAATTAAACACAAAAAAAATCTCAGAAACTGCTGAATTAGCAGAAGGATCCACCTGGGCACTCTGTAGGAAGCAGAGCTGCAAGCTCAGAGCTGCTTTTTGCATGTTTAAGCAAAGAGAACTGCTAAGCAAGCACTCCACAACTACCATAGCCCTTGTATGTTAATTGTTCTTGCAGCCACGTGGCTCTTAATTGTAACTCCTCTCCCGTGAGACCTGCACAAGGAAAAAAGTTGGGATGTTCCTTTACCTGCCAGGAGAAATATCTTGTCAACAATCATTGTCTTCCTAGCACCATGCTCTAAATACAGAATGCACAGCAAGTTTCCTTAGGAAATTGTGACCAGCTTCCAGGGTTTGTTTCTCAGTGAGTTCCTTTGCCTGTGTGAAAGGTGAGGCTGCAGAACACTGTTCTCATGTGCCCTTAGGGGTGTGCATAGTACATGTGCAGTCTGGTCTGCCCAAGAGCTAACTGGCACCCATGGCAGCAGTAGTACTCAGCCAGAGGAGTTTGAGAACTTCTGTGATAAACAGTGGCTGGATTTCATGACCAAGTCTATGCATTTGTAGCTTTAAAGATCTTGGGATATCATTTTGAGGGTCAGAGGGGTCCTCTCTCTTAAGTTTGGATCCATAATGAGGAAATTGCTTGCTAAACTTATCTTAATTAAGAATAGAAATTTCTTTCTCTTTGTTTTTTTTGAAAATGGTTCACCTGTGGCTAAATTCAGCCTTTAACCAGCCTTTAATTTCCTAAAAATACAGTATTTCCTTGTATATTTAATAGCAATGCAAATTAAATGAGATTTTTTAATATGTTTAAATGTTGCCTACCTTTTTTTTTTTTTTTCCATGATAGAAACAGTCCGGCCAAAAACACCACCTGTTACAATAAAGCCTCAAATGAAATCACAAGAGGTAAAAATGCTGTTAAATTTTGTCTGGGATTAAGTATGTGAAGCTGTTCCTCAATAAGTAATTATGCACATTTTTGAGTAAGTTCTGCTATGAAACCATAATAATATAGTCCCTGACAGTCCTAACCTGCTGCTGTTTTGCTGTAATATTAATTTTTAGCATATAATCTTGAAACTCATTTTCATTTGCAGAAACAGTTGCTTATCTGAAGAATGTTTTCCTTAGTATCCTGCATATTTTTCTGTCAAAAGTGACATTTCCAAAATGTTTGGAGTAGAAGGTTAGCATTGCATTGAGACACTAGCAGTACCTTCATAAAAATGTATCTGTGTTTCATGTTCTCTGCAACTCTTCAAGCTGTGATCAGACTGAAGTATAGAAAATCTAAATTATGCATTACAATAGCAATGCTGTTTTATTTCACTTTTGCATGGTACTACAAAAACCTTTACCTTAGACACATAATGACCCTTGTTCATTTCTGAATTGTAAAATTGTGCCAGAGAACACTCTTGGCAGAAGCAGAGCTGTGCATTCACTTGCCAATAATATGCAGTGGCCAAAGATTTCCAAAGAATAGTCCTCTCTTATTTTGATGTAGAAAACTATTACTGAATTGTGATCAAATTTTTTATACTTAGGTCCTGTTTTAAACTACTCAGGAGTTTATTACTGTTTCTGTAGACTACAAACTAAGAATTAAAGTTGCTAAGAGAGCACAAGAAGTCTGGCATGTAAGGCAGATCATTTTCAGTACAGCTGAATGTCTTCTGTTTTACAAATATGTAACATTTTTGGTTTTCCTTAGGAGTATTTTTGTACAAGTAACCAATAAAAAGAAATAGTTGTGAGAGTAATGTGTTTGGGTTTTGCCAGCTCTATTTAAAAGCAGTCACAGGAGTGGAAGTATGTATTGGTGACTTGTTTTACTCTGTCTGGATAAGTTTATACTGAAGTGTATTGTTGCAGGATGAGGAAGAGATTTCCACTAGTCCAGGCGTATCAGAATTTGTGAGTGATGCTTTTGATACCTGTAATCTGAATCACGAAGATCTAAGAAAAGAAATGGAACAACTAGTGCTAGACAAAAAGAAAGAAGAGACTTCAGTAGTAGAAGGTAAAGCTACTATTGCCTCTGTTTCTTACATAGAGCAGTTCCAAGACTGGTTGATTTAAAAGGGAAAAAAAATTGTAATCCAATTCAGAAAAGTAGATCTGTGACTTTTTTTCCAAAATGTATGAAACAACCGTCAATGAGATATTGCAGTAATTAATGATAATTTTTGCCTTGGTCAAACACATTTTATACAGAATGTTAACTGTGAGTGGTTTAAATCCAAAGAACCTAAGAGTTTTAGGTCACTCTTTTATGAAAGTGAATGTGAGGTATTTTTTTCTTTTCATCTCCTCATTTCTATTTCATAGGTTCTTCTACATATGAATTGTTTTCTTTAATTGACATCCTTGTAGGTAAAGTACAATATTTGAAAGTCAGGCTGTTTTCTTCTTTTGGCACCAGCTAAAAGAGCAACATTTGCACCAGGCCATGAGCTTGAAGAGGCCTCTGCCTATAAAGGTTTAGAGGCATTTGGAACAGTTAAAATTGAACAAATAGTTCTGAAAATTATGATAAGAAATTAAGTGGAGCTTATTAATTAAAATAATTCAGAAGAACTAATATCAGTGTGAAGAGCATAACAGTCTGTGATGATGTGACTCTGGCCATACATAATTTACTATGACAACACTTGTGTATGTAGATGCTTTGGATTTTGCTGAATCATTGTTTTCTGATTTTTTTTTTCTATCCATTTCATAGCCAAGCTTGAGGAATTGTCATGAGTAGTATCAGTTTCTTGCATCTAGTTCTTTGATGCGAATGTTTCAATAGGCCATTAATGTATTACTTGTTCAGAGAAGTCTCAGCTGGCCAGACTGACTTGGACTCTGGAATCACGTACCTTCCTATCTAGGCTAAGTACCAACCAATGTGTAACAAACACATCAAACGCCCATCTGCTCCCCCACACTCCTGCCTATAATAGGTAGAGCTAATTAAAATAGAGATTTAACAACACAGGAATGCCTTTTGACTTATTTTTTTGCCCTGAAGTATGAAATATGATTACCTTTAACCCTGATTAAATGAGCTCTCCTAGCTACAAATGTCAGTGAGGAGAGTACCTTCTTTGTTTTAAACTAGCCACAGTATTTGATCTTTATTTCCTTTAACAGTACATCCACACTTCTACAAAATTCATTTTTTATGGAGATGTAAAATTGCAAAGGGAGATTCAGTTGAAAGCAGAGTGAAAGACTGTAGAAAATGTTCTTGCAAAGGGACACTCATAATGACTTAGCTGTGCATTTGCTCTTTGTATCTTTGTTATAGTATGCATATTGTGTATTCATTAGTTCCTATTTGGAATCAATAGGAAGGTGCAATTTCTGAAATTCCTTGTATTTCTAAGGAGAATAGTCCATAAAGTTTAGGGGATATAAGAGAGATTCAGTGTAAATTAATCTAGTTGTATATAAATAAGCAACATTCAATATTATCTGTTAAATTCTTACACATCATTTGTCTTTTTTAGAAGAAACTGCTGATTGGGAAAAGGAATTGCAACAAGAGCTTCAAGAGTATGAGGTGGTGACAGAATCAGAAAAGCGTGATGAAAACTGGGATAAAGAAATAGAAGAAATGCTGCAAGAAGAAAATTAAGCATTTTCACAAAATCACTATAATCCAAAGCTCTTTCAGAGGACTGACATGGATTTCTGCTTTCATATTTTGCTTACAAAAATATCTTCAGAAGACATAAAAGAATCTAAAGTCATTATAATTCCATATGGGAATACAACCAGTATTTCTGTTCTTTATACGAGCAGTTTCTGAACTTCTGTATTCTTCAAAAGAAAAAAAGAGGAGGCAGATACTGCAGGTTATAATTAAAAGTGATAACATTAATACATGAAGCAGTGGTTCAGTTTGAGGCATTTTTAGGTGATCAAGAAACTCTTCAAAGAGATTTCTAAATCTAAGAAGCGCAATTTTTTTTTGTCTACAGCCTTCTGTTTGGGATGTAAAAATGGATCTTGTAAGTAACTTAATCCTTTACAACAATTCTCTCTTGACATTTGCACTCTGATCCCTGTATAATCTGTAAATGTGTACTATTTTTAAGGTACTTGTAGTTGGTAGATTTCACATGTATTTAACTTCCTTAATGTATGTAGCCAAAGAATTTATAGAAAACGCTATTGAATAATTTCCAAGGATTTGGTACAATATACTAATGCAGACTCCAAAGAAGCTGATAATTTATCAGTCAGGCAGCAAACATTTAAGCATTTAAATTAGGATAGAGTTAGTAACTGCTTGAATTAAATTTGGATTTGTTAATCATTTTGAGACACTGCCTTTCCCCACAGAGAGAAATGGTTTAATGTATTCTTTCTGCAGAAGGCTGTTATGTTTCCATTTAATTTTACTGTCTGAGCTGAGAGCAAATTACTTCTCCTTATTTTAAGTGCTGAAACATTTATGTAAAAACTTTCACTGGTTTGGACATCTTTATTAAATACTGTAAATATGTATAAAATGGGCTCATTTATTTGGAGGGAGGGCAGTGAGGAGTAAATGCAATTCAGACACAGATTTTAAAAGTACACTTGTTCACAGTGCTTAAGACATAGCATTCAAATTTAAAAATAGGAGTTTTTTCTCTAAAAAGTTTATGATTCTTCATGGGCATCTGGATGTTTCCTGTGGTTATACCATTAAGTCAGTACCTTTACATATAGCTAAATGAAAATTTTATGTTCTGCTTGTCATCTATTTCATAAACTTCTATGACAAAGCATTCATGAAATGCCAAATACAAAGCAAAATGGGTAAAATTAAGTAGGTCGGTGCTATTACGCACAATTGAATTATAGGCATGTTACATACAGTAAGATGTGTCTTAATGACATAATTCTGCAGAAAACTTTTATAAAGAGACTAAAGAGATTATAGCTGTAATTACTCAGTCAATATTCACCCCGTGGGAAATAAAAATAGCTAAGTAGTTTCTGCTGCTGTTACTGTTAAGAAAGAGCTATTTTAAATTGTCTCCATTAGCAACTTGGTCAGAAAGTTCTCTGTTTCTCATTATGGAAACGGAATTGTTTTAAATCCACGTACATTTGGCTTCTCAGATTCGTTTATTGCCATACACTTTCTCAACTGCAAACCATTTTAAGCACAATTTGTATTTTTATGGGGTTTTTTCACTTAGCTAACTTTCACTTAGCTTAGTTGTGAGGTAAGACATGGTAAATAAGAGGTAGTTAAGGAGCTTTTTACATTTGGGATTAATTAAAGATGACAAAAGTTAAATCAATTACTCTTATAAAAAGACTATTCACAGCTCAATGGTTACTCTTGACAAATAAAACTGCTGTGGATTTAAGCTGGGGGTATTAGGATCTGTCTACTCTACAGTTTGACCTGACGCTTTCTATAAAGATGAGTAGTTCTATTCTGATAGTGGCAAATATTCCCTGCTTGACTGAGAGCTCCAAAATCACTGCTCCAAAGTCCACCTTCTTAAAAACAAGTCTGATCATTCCTAATCTTTTCATGTGTATGATGGCCTTATTTGCATGGAGTTTGTACATCAAGCCTCATCTTTCTTTTCATGGAAGCATAAAACCTCTGTAGTAGTCATAGATATCAAATTGCATTTCTCATAAAAGATGGTTCTTTCATATAAAATTTTCATTTTTCCTTTTTAATGAAAAGTGTATCTATAAAATAAAAGAAACCAACCCACTGCTTAAATTTGCATTTAAAGAAAGATAATAATGTAGCAAGGCTGAATCTGACTTGAGCTCTGATATTTAAAGTCTCTTATTAAAAGTAAAATTAATGTTTTCAAATATGGGTATCTGGTTTTAAGATGGAAAACTGAAGTAAATTCTCCATAATCCTGCAGTTTTCAGGCCTGGCCTATGCCTTTCATTTAGGTACATTTCATGCTACAGGTGCCTAGAAGTTCTTACTGTGCATGGGAAGAGGGAAAGTTTCTGTTTTCCACTCACCATGTGAGAGGAGTGCAGATAGACCTTTTCACATTCACGGTGAATTTTTTGCATGCCTTTGTACCCCAATGTGTCATAATAGTATATTACATAAGCAAGTTTGCTGATCTTTTCTTAACAACACTATTCCAAGCACTGGGCTGATGCAGATGCTAAAATCCAGTATAACAGTGCTACCGTATCAGTGACAAAATGAAACCAAAAATTAATGTAAGTAACATCATCCTGTGGATACAGTGTGACAGAAAGTACAGTTGTTTAAAACATTGAGAAGAAGCAAAGAACAAATCAAAATATAGTTAACAATTTTCTTAGAAGATAAACTTGCAGATTTTTTAATTAATTTTTGGGAAATGGGGCAAAGATCACCCAGGAATTATTTAGGGTATTATTTAGCTTAGACTAGCTCTGAGAAACCAGCATCTCTATGTATTCTGTGCGCTGAACAATCATCTTCAGTTATTAGTTTATAATTCCAGTTGGTATTAGTTAATACCTATATGGAATTTTTAAAATTTAATGACCTGTCTGGAGGAAAAGATTGTAAAATCCAGGAATAAGAAAAGTATAGTGAAAAGTTCCCCTACATTTTTATTTGATCACTTACAGATGATCTGTTATCAAAATTAATCAAAGTTTTCAGTTTCCTGCATTGTTACAGTAAACTTTTAATTTTGTTAGTTTTTTGCCTCAGTGTTTGTTTTTTGTTTTTTTGTTTTTTTAATGCTGTTTGGTGATCTTGGTGGTCAGTATGTAGTACTGAAGTGCAGGATGTCAATTTTAACCTTGTGCATTTGAAGAATAACCCTATGTGCAGGAGCCTGTTGCTGGATTGTGAGATGCATCCTTGAACTGTTGGCCACTCACATGTTATTGACTTTTACTATGCAATATCTATTGCATAGAAAGGAGCAAAGTGTGTTTAGTTACTTTTCTGTGCACTGCCAAGAAGTAGCAGCTGCATCAAGCCCTCAGTCCCGGGACTGTGTCAAGAATGTAGTTGTACCATTGATGCCTTTTTCTCTGGTCCTAGAAATATGAGCAAGATACAGGGTGATAAATGGGGTACCTTTATGTAAGGATCCTCAGGTGCACAACTTGTTAGGTGGAAAACACCGAAGATGCATGCCCTGTGTAACACTTGTACAATTTTTGCAGATTTGCAAATTGACATATCTGAGAAGAGCCCCACAATTAGCAATGCACCTGGTGAAGTAATCTCCCCAGTTCTAGTACCTTCTAAATTCTCCCTGCCTTTACACCAGGCCCTGTTTACAAAATTACGTCTCAAAAAGCTGCTTTCAACCTTGCTTTCTAAGGAGCATCAAGATAGCATAAGGGTCCTGGAATTTATTTTGTCTTCCTGCCTAGGAAAATGCTGAAGCTGAGCAACAATTATAAGCTACAAAGCTACAAATATATGTGTAAAGAATACAGACAATATATAAAAGAAAAAAAGTAAAAACCAAAATGGCATAATCTCCCCCCTTTTTTAGAGACTAACAAGACTTGACCTTGTGTGGTCTCTATTTCCACATTTTACCTCAGCACCAGTTTATACAACCAGCTATCCCACCAGCTATCCCACAGGTGCCAACTATAGCTACAATTATTATGAACTCTTTGTTTATCCAGGCCCAGTTTGATAGCCATGAGGTGAGGGTGTGGAAGATATGGTCACAGTTTAAGGTGTTGTTTTTGGAAGCTACTTCATGTAAAATTTGAGTTCCCTTCCAAATTTCAGCCAAATCCTTTCTAATTCTTCTACTCTCTGGTCCACATAAGAACAAGTGGTATTAATAATAGCACATGCACCTCCATGTGCACCAAATAGGAAATTGAGAGCTGTTCTGCATAACCACACGAGACAGACCCTGGACTTCTCCCTGCAAGGCCAAAATTGCATCTGCAGTATGCTGTTCAATATGCTAGATAACAGTTGAGACGTTTCAAATTACATCTGTAAGTACTCCAGAAGAGGGAAGGAAAGCACTGACTATACTATGGAACAGTGTGGGATGTGTAACAAGGGGATTAATGGATCTTTTCTTCCTCCCATTTGGATTTTCAGTATGATCAAATATTTATATATGTCTGGTCTGCTGAAATAGGCCTCTTCTATTGTCTGTAAACAGTCATGCTCAGGCATGTCTGTTAATGTAGATGACAAAATTATCAATTTTATCAATTAATGTAGATGACAAAAACAGTGCAAGGTTTACAAGAAATGTTTTTAGAGTAACATCATCCTGTTCCGATGACACAGATTGATATTTAAGCATTCTGCTAAGAGATAGGCAGTGTCCCCAGCTTTTGTTCCAGCACAGATATCACAGTACACACAGAGCAATGTGCTGCCCAAGGGTGAATTTACAGGCCTCTTGTATGAGGATGACAGCAGCCACCACAGCTTTCAAACACCCAGGCCACCCTTGACTAACATTGTCTAGCTGTTTTGAAAGTAAGCCACAACTGGTCGCCAAGAGCAACATTGTCACACCTATGTGAAGAGTCCAAAAGGCTTGGTTAAATCCAGCAGCCCCAGAGCTGGGGCTAACATCAAAGAATGTTTCAGCTGTTTAAATGCAGCCCTTGTGCTCTCTGTCCACACCACAGTTCCCTTTTTTGCTGCTTTAAAGGATCCATACAGAGGTTTTACCAGTAGTCCATAATTTGGTATCCATAAGTGACAACCTACCATTCACAGGAAGGCTTGCATGTCTCTCATGGTGTGGGGCTCTGGAAGATGGAAGACGTCTTCCTTCTGTTCTCTGCTGAGTTGTTGATATCCACAGGAGATTTCTAGCCCCAGGCAGACTACTGTTTTCCTGGTAACCAGTGCTTTCTCTTTCAAGACTCTATACCCACTTAGTCCCAAAAGTGAGCTGGATAAGGTGAGCTTGCATTTTAGCTGTAATTAGGATATCATCAACATATTGAAGAATAACCCTTCCTGATTCTTTTCTTCTCCAGTCCTCCAGCTCCTTTGCAAGCTGATTTATGAATATTATTGGGCTGTTTTTGAATCCCTGGGGTAGAACTGTCCAGGTGAGCTGGGTTTTCCTCCCTGTTTTAGCATTATCCCACTCAAAAGCATAAAGTTCTTAGCTGTTCTTATGCACAGGAACACAGAAGAAGGCATCCTTGAGATTTAAAACCCTAATTCATTTGTCAGTGTGGTCAAAAGACTGTAGGGGTTCCCTACATTTGGGTATATATCCTCTGTTATTTTGTTAATTTCCCTTAAATCCTGCACTAATCGATAACTCTTACCATCATCCTTCTTTTGCTGCCAGAATGGGTGTATTATGTTGAGATTCAAACTCCACTAATAACCCAAGTTTAAGGAATGTCTCTATAGGTGCCAATCCCCTAGGGCCTTTTGATTTCTAACTTGTTTCTGCCTTACTGGTGTATCCCCTGCTTTGAGTCTAATACTCACAGGCTCATCTCTTCTGAATCTCCCAGGGAAATCACTGGCCCACACTATTGAAATGACAACATCTTCAACTTCTTTGGGAATTTCTCCATAGTTCTCCTGTATGAAAAGAGCAGCTACTTCAATAAATTTAGTTTCAGGACTTATAACTTTCATTCCCCCTTCTTTGGAAAATTTAATTTTCCTTCTAATTTCTCTAATAAATCCCTCCCCATTAATGGCTTCAGGGAATTTGGCATATAAAGGAGTTGGGGAATCACTCAGTGTTTTCCTAACTTAAATTTTAAAGGTTGGATGAAAGGCTTTGTTTCACTTACCCCTGTGGCACCAATCACAGTATCTTGACTCAGTTTCCCTTTAAAGTATTTAACACAGAATATGTTGCCTCCATACCCACCACAAAATCAACATCATCTTTCGCCAGCTTAGCTACAACTGAAGGCTCTGCTGGGGGTGATGCTGTTGCTGTTTTTCCCAATCTGGAAATGAAACTCGAGATAATTTTAGTAAGGGGGTAATATAAAAGTAGATCTTTATTTGTCATTACTCATTCATAGATTTTCCTTCCCAAACACTAATTTTCAATACTTTTCTCCTTTGTTTTTAACATTTGGATTGTTTGTATGTGTTAGATCATAATTCTATTTTTTTTTATAAAATGGCAAGTCAATTAATTTCTTGACGTATTTTCTTTGCATGTATTATAGTTAACTATTGGAGAAAACAACAATTTCTACAAATATATCAGGAGACATGCATGGCTTTATATTATTCTCAGTATAGCCCAGCATTTATTATAGCTAGCTAGCTAGCTAGATAGATAAAGACCATGCATACATATAAATGCAAACCCACATATATCATAGTGTCTAAATATATTAAAGACATTATAATGTACTTTTCAGCTGTTACTTTTAACTAGGTATCATCAAGAGACAAAATAATTAGTTTGTCACACTATCATTTGTAATGAGATGACTCTCTGTAGAAATTAAGAATGAAATCGCTTTGTTTCCTAAAAGACTGGTTTTCATTAAGGACAGGTTGGGGACATTTTCCTTTGCTAATTCAGGAATTCATGAGTCTATGACAAACCTCTCCAGATAAATTTGGCAGGTATAATTAACCCAAAACTATGCAGGTTATTTTGCCTCAGTGTGATTCTGGCAAAGTAGGGAAAGACAAGAAAAATGCCTTCAGTTAAGGGCTTTATATAAAATTAGAAGAATAAATATTTGATACCCTCTTAGATATATGATGCTTTAAAGAAAACCATGCTTAGTGTTTTTGGGGTTTTTTTACTTGTGTGCCTGCATAAAACAATAAGTCTGAAGTTTATTTTATCTATCTCTTCTTGTGGCTATGGTTGCCGTATGAAGGTTTAAGAGCCAGATAAAACTGCTGCTTTTCTGCATTTCCTCTCCTTCCCAATTAAACCCTTTACCTCACAGTTAAATAATGGCCAGAGAATGGGTTGATACACCCAGCTTCTTGTCCTACTTACTTTAAAAATGCTTTAATGCTGGCCTTGTGCCCTTTGATGCCAGCAATTTAAACTTTAAACAAGTTTAGGTTGTGCTGTATCATCACCACCTTTCATCCTGTATCGTGTAACAAGACTTTCAGGCCCATCATATGTTGGGTGGATGAAAGGTCTGGTGTAAGGATGTTACTGGGGTGGAGAGGAGCTTCCACAGATATTTGCTGTGGATGTGGAAACAATGATCTCTTGGTGGGATGTAGTGTGAAAAAATTAGTGGGCATGTACATGAAAGAGCAGGAATCATTGCCTAAGCAGGTGAAAATATTGGTGCAAAGGATCTTTCAGGTGGAGAAATGTTGTTATCCAACCCATTTTGTGTTCCTCTGGCTGTGGATGTACTTACTAGTCAGCTGACATGTCTGAGCACACATTGAAAACAGAATGATTATATGCAATTAGAAAGACCACTAATAATGTTTGTCCTGAGTCAGCCAGCAATCTCTCCATCCCAGCCACTGCACTATTCCCACTGGAGCTGGCAAGCAACCCAGCTTTGGAGGCCAGGTGCCAAGGGGTACAGTAGGGAGTGGTCTGCATCTCCTTGGCCTGGGGAAGCAAGACAGAAAAAAGAAAATCACCAGCATATTTAGGTCACAAGTGCAACAGTAGCTTCTGGCTTGGGTGTCAGAAGTTTGGGTGGCTGCTGTAATGCAGGAGAGGAGCAGTGCTGGAGTGAGCAGTGCCAGGCTCACCCAGCCCCACACCAACCACCTGCCTCCTCACCCTGGGCCACGGCTCCCCTTCCTAACCGTGGCTGACATCTGAATTCTATTGCAATATATGTTTGCACAAACATGCAACTGGCTATTGTTCTTATTCATAAAAAGCACAGCTCCTTTTTTTAAACTAATTCATTACTTCTCTGACATAGTGGTTTGAGAATTTATCAATGTGTTAAGGGGGCATTTTTTTTATTGGTTTTGAATTAACCTGAGCAATGTGACATAGGAAAACAGAAGAACTTGACTTTGCCTTCTTTGCATGTCCCACAAATTACTCTCTTGAGCCAAGCAGGAAGTTTCAAACTTTACTCTTTTCAGATTTCAAACATCAAATTTTAATGGGGGCAGTTTTCCATATACCAAATGTGTGTAGCAGCTTTCTTTAACATTTTGGAGGCCATTTTCTGGGAGGGAGGTGTGACACGCAACAAGCACATCTCCATGTGTCACCTGGAGAAAGCACCACCCAGCTGACATATCCTGGTTTTTATTTTCTGTATTTCTCCTCATCTCATTCCACATGTACTCCAGCATCTTGTTTGTTTTTATCTATAGCTATATAGTATGTCCAGCCAGTACATTTGCAGTATTGTCCAGAGTGGACCCCAGACAACTTCCCTAGCCATCACTGAATTTTAGGATCCTGTGGTGATTTGGGTTGCGTTTTTCATTTGTTTGTATCTTTCTGTTTCCCACTTGCCTTTATTTTAATTTCTGATTAGTTATTCTGTGAAAAGTAACATTGGAAGTATTACTGCTCCTACTCAGTGTCACAGAGGGAAATGTTCCAATAAAAATTCTGATAGTCTTGACCTTCTTTAAAGTTCCAATAGAAGTAATTATCACAATCATCATGAGGAAAGGACAAAATTAAATACTTTCCTGACTGCATTGTATGTTTTAACAATGCTGTAAGGAAAGAAATAGTATCTTTATTTCAGTTTCTCAATTGTATTTGGTTAAAGATTTGAACATTTTGTTCTAGTTGTCACCTTGCTGATGTGTTTAAACATAATGGAGGAACTAATTTTTCACCCAGCTGTCTGGGAGTGCCTCTGCAATGAGGACAATGAAGTACCTAAGAGATGTGTCAACCTGGCTGGTAAATGTAGATGGTTCATGAAGTCAGACTACTCTTAAGCAGGGTGATAACCACATAACTTGGCTGTAGTTCATAAAAACTGAGTATTCCAAAAATTTGTAAATAGTTGATGACTAAAGCTTTCTACCAATGAATATTTACTTCTATCCTAAATAATAATTTAAAAGAACTAATTTTCCTACAATTTCAGCTTCTTGCCTGTCAAAACTTGAGACCACTACACCTTCTTGGCAAGTTGGGTGGAACAGCTGCTTGGCTGCTCCTGGTGTGTAGGATTGCACAAGCAATCTCCAGCAAGGTCATTTACAGGGCACAACTGAAAATATGTTCTAAGTACGTGTATTTACTTGCAGTAATGGAATATAAATCTCCCATACTGTTGACATGTACTTTATTGGTAAGTGCATTTTTGAGAGAAAGCATGTTCACTGGAACACAAGAAGAGACGCAGGGAGAGAATGTTAAATGTAATTTAAAATACCAAAAGTAATTATTTTCATTCAATTTCTTATTTTCATTCTCCAGAGGAAAACACAACAGCAGGCAAACAGTGCACCAGATATCTGAGTCCTGAAGCTGATGGTACCTCTCACACTACAGCTGCATCAGCTATCCTCAAAAAAAACCTGAACTTCTGGAAAACTGACTTACCTGGAAGAGTATCTTTTTCCACAAATCAATTATAATTGATCTGTGTCACTTTATCAGCAGAAAAAAATCACACAGTTCATGTGTGAAAAGCATTACTGCTGGAAATATATTCTCTAACATCTGATAATTTTTGAAGAAAATTTTGTTCTCCTTGACAGAGCAGCCCTGTGCCTGCTTCTGCTGCACAATGTATGCTAACCTCCATGGCACCCAAATTCAGCAAAATAGGACTCATAATTAATTTTATTATGAACAGCAAGAACTCTGTGGTTCTTTATTCCATTCTCTCCCAGTAGCTCGTATTTGCAATTAATCTTCCTTCTATTCAAAAAGTGTCTGAGAGTGGGACAGTGCAGAAATAATTTACATTCTGTAAATCATACTTTATATATATATAATGCTTGGAAGACATTAAAAGTAATCTTAAAGCCCTATTTAAGAATTTCATGAGCTATCAAGGATAAAACAGAGCAAGCTTGATGAATGGATCTCTTGCCACTTTTAAGTGGAAGGGGATGCATGGGGAAAACACTAAAACAACAAAATTCTGCAGAGGAAGAGGAGTGGGGCTTCTTCCTTTTTCCAAGAAATTTTACCAGTGTTGTGCATGTTTGTAAAAGAAAAAATGTTTTGGGGGGAAAAAACTTCCATCTAAAGATCAGGATGATACCAAAAAACGTAAAATTATTTTTCATCTTGAAATTAACAGTTGAACACTTCCAGTAAGTATAGATTTATGATGTAAGGACAAGATATTTTTAGCAGTTACTGCCCCACTGAAGCTACTTTATTCAACACTGACACTTGACCTATCCTCTAAAGTACTAAGTGCTTAGGGAGGTTTGAAGTGGTATTTTTATTCAGTAATTCCAAAGCTCCCGTCATATGGATTGGGTAATCCTACTTCCCCGGAAAGCAGGAACATATGTATATATATATATGTACTTCTAGGATGTTTTCTTCCACCAGTTTTAAGTCATCCCCGTGCAGTCCCCGACAGCCGAGGCCCGCGTGTGCACATGGCACGGGCGGTGACTCCCGGCAGCGCGGGTGCGCCTCGGCAGCTTCATTCTCCGCTCCGGCTGTTGAATCCTTGCTCCCACAGACGCGACCCGTCCTGCCGGCAGCAGGCGGGGGCGGCGATGGCTCTCACGGGCATCCCCAGGGGAAGCGCTGCCCGCAGCCCCGGCCCGGGCTGCACCCGCAGAACAGCTCCTGGCACGGCTTCCTTGCGCGGCTCCCTCTGCCCGCACGCACGCCCCAGATTTCCGGCAGAAGCAGCAGTCGAGTATCACCGAGTATCTCCAGCGAGCCTCCCTGAGTGGAGATGTTCCAGAACCGCGTGGACACCACCCTGTGCTCTGGGAGGGCCCTGCTCGAGCAGGTTAGACCAGGTGCCCCACTATGGTCCCCTCCAGCCTGACGCACTCTTTCATTCTGCTGACCCTGGCCGTCCCGCCCCCTTCCCGTCACGGACACGCCGCTGAGTTGGCCGCCACTTCAAAGCTACGACCAAGGCAGGAACAGAGAGCGGGGAGGTGGGACGCAGCGCGGGCAGGGAGGGGACCGGCCGTCTCTGACGCTGTCCGCCCGGGGCCACGCCGTGCCCCCTCTCCTCGACGGCAGGACTACAACTCCCGACACGCCCCGCGGTGGGGAGGGCGCGAACCTCCCACGTGAGCCGCAGCGCTGCGCGACGATTGGCTGCGGCCGGGAGGGAGGCGGGCCCCCGGGAGCACTTCCGGTGCCCCGCGCTCGGCACTTGTTTGGATGCTGCCGTCACATCATGGCGACGCGCGGGGGCGGCGGCGCGGCGGGACCGACCCGGCGGAGCCCAAGCCTCAGCGGCGGCGGACACGAAGCGGCGGCGGCCCCGAGCGGCAGCCCCGAGGTGAGGCGGCGGCTCGGTCGAGCCCGGCGGGAAGGAGCTCCACCTTCCGCACCGGCTCGCGGTGCCGCGTTCCCCGCCTGCCCCGTCCCCACGCGGCCGCCCGGCCCGGGCGCACGGGTTAGGAGCGGACAGTGTCCGCGCCGCCTCCGCCGCTCCCGGGAGCCTGAATCTCGGCACTTGAAGTTGCCCCCGAGGCCCGACCCGCCGAGGCACCCGCGGGCGTGTGTCGGGGAGGTGCCGGCGCGGCCCCCGGAGAGCCGCGCTCGCCCGCGGGGTCCGGAGCGGCCCCTCCGCGCTGCCCGCGGGTCGCGGGGCGGTCCCTGCCGAGCGCGGCCGCCCGGGGCGGCAGCACGTGGTGGGCCCGGTGCGCGGGGGGCGGGAGCTGCAGGCCGGGAGGGTGGGTTGCCGTCTCGCCGGGGTCCTGCCGGCGGGCCCTCCGTACCCCTCGACGCGGCCGAGGTGCGAGGAGGGAGCGGACGGTGGCTCTGCCCGCGGGGGTGGCGGGAGATGCTACTTCTTAACCTCCGAAATAGTAAAAAAAAAAACCAACAAAAAACAAAAGGCATTTTTCTTTCTTTTTCCATTTTCTACCGAAACCACACTGAAAGCTGGGCTGTTCCCGGTAACTTTACAATAATTTCTGGTTGCAGGTCCATGTAAGAAAAGCTTAAAATACTTGTGCTTGGTCACCCTACAACAGACTTAAAATATGCTGTAATTCAGCTCCTGTATGCAATATCACCAGCTCGATGTTTTATGTGACAGAACTGCCTTACTAATCCCAGGTGCTTCTGAAGTATCTCATCCTGTGCCCTTACTTAGATATAAGTGGCTTTTTAGTGGTAACTTTTTTCCATGCTGCAGAGGATAACACCTCAGAAATAGTAACTTGGTGGTGGTGGTTTATTTTGGCTGTTAAAAAGGTCTGGGAAGCTATGGAGCTAATTTTCTTCACTGAAAAGCACTGTTCCCTGCAGTTTTTTTTTTATTTATTTTTTAGTTCTGTACTAAGAAATTACTTCGAAGTAACTTCAGTGCCTACTATGAAAGCAGATGATGATGATGTTAAAAAAATAACTTACATTCCATATTATTTTAAATACAGTCAGAAGCAATTTAATTATTTTAAAGAGGTGAAATATGACAGGCAATGTTAAGCAAATTCTACTTTCAACTTTGTTTTTTTTTTTTGCGAATTAAAAATTGTTCAGCACTCTCTTGTAGATTTCCCTCCCCCTGCCTTGATATTATTTTTAGGTTCCTTGTGACCTGTTTGTGTTGGGAATTCAGAACTTGTCTACCCTGCTTTTTCCAGAATCATACTGTGGGTGACTACAAAACTGTTAAGTTTATAGTTAAGAGGAAGTGAAACCTCATTGGTGGAAGTGATTCATGCTATATTAAATGTTTTCTTAATTAGCACCTGTCTCAGATGCTTATATTAAAACAGGTCTTGTTACATGTGCACAACTTTGTCCTGTGGGTAAATGACCCGAAAGCTTTCATGTAAGCTTTGGGTTCCTGTGGTGAATTTTTTGCTAGAATTATAGGAGGTGTTTATCATTAGTTTTTTAGGTTGTTGAAAGGATCACTGGCAAAAGCAGATGTTATATAAAAGCATGATAGAGTTGCTTGGCGAGGTCTACTCTGCTCTTTACTGTGTGATTAAAGCATGCAGAGGAAAAAATTGCAATAAAAACAGTCAATCTAAAACTAAAATCAACCAAAATGATCAGCATGGAGGCTGGGGATGGGAAAAGGGTAAGGATGAAAAAAAAAAAAGGGAGAGCCTCCTGTAGAGTCCCCCCTGCCAAACTTAGTCCCGGGCTTGACTGGTATTTTGGGCACAAAAGCACTTGAACTTAGCAGCACTTAATTGTCAGCAGCACTGATGCCTCCAGTTAACCAGTTTAACAAAAGATTCTGGAGAATGTACTGTCAGTAGGACAGTAAGTCACAGGTCTCACTCACAAATGTAAAGCATTTAAAAATCGGAGTGCAGCATTCACAATACATTTGCTGTAGCATATTTACACTACACAGTCTTGAAGAGTATGCACCAGGTGCATATGTCTGTGAAAAACTTCCCTCAGATCCAGGGAAGTATTCATGGAGTACGTGAAGTTCGATCCCTTTCTGTCTTCTCAAGGGTCTAAGAGTTGAGCCTTGATGAGTGGTATAAGCCCAGGCTGCATCACCAGCAGTGATGTGGCATTTGGACCATTTGGCAGTGGTCCTTCAAGAATAGCAAACTTGGGAGTTTGCAGGGTCTGAGAGTTGCTCCCCCAGAGGGAAACACTGCCACAGTCCAGGAGAGCTCAAGGGATCTCACTTCAGACTGCTGTCTATAGGGTCCCAAGAGAGAGGGCTTTAGTCATAATAATTTTTTGTCCTGGCTCCAATTTGGGTTGGTAACTTCCCTCGGTAAGTTCCTAACAAAACTGTTGTACTACTTGGGTTGTTATTCATGTAAAAAAAAAAAAAAAGTTTTCAAGGCTGTTTGTTAAAAGCCATGAGCTTGTTAGCCATCACGGTTTCCTGGGAGCACAGTGTTTCTGATAAGCTCTGGATTAGCTTATTCCTGAGTGTTGCTTGTCAAGGCCAAGGCCTAACTGTTAAGCCTTGAGATTGTAGTGTGGCCTGGGGTGGGGGGTGTGAGAGATGCACCACTGCTGTTCTAATGTCTTAAGCTAAATGAGGGAAGAGATGTTTTTTTGGGTTTTTTTCCCCCTTTGTGATTGAGGTAAATTAAAAAGCTTTTCTTAAAAGCAGGCATGTCAATCTGTGTCACGAGGCACTGAAAGAGCAAAAAAACCCAAGTGGTTAAGAGTAACAGGAAAAATAAGGACTGTAAGCAGGGGTCTTGTGAGAATGTTTCTGAGCCAATATCCAAGACCAGGATTTAATTATAATTGAATTATAAGACCAGGAAACTTCATGGTGGAATTCTGCTAACTTTTATGAAGGTAAAATACAAATTTAGGAAGTAGGTGTTTCTTAGTAGTCATCCTGCTGCTGGAACTTCTAACCTTGGAGTGCTTTGAAACTAATGATGAGCAATAGTGCAGGTTCCTCAGTCTGGTGTTTTGAAAGTAGATAAATGAGTGCATAGAACATAGTTGTTAATGTAATGACAGAACATGGTGAAATGCTTGTTGAAATGACTTTGAGATCTCTCAGCTAAGATCCTTGTTCATTGGGGAAGCCACCTCAGAGGCCATTAGGTTTGGGAAAGGTGTAATTAGACTGCGTGATAATTCAGGTCAGTGAACACAGTATAGAGACGTATTGCATGGAGAAATAACCTTAATAAGCTAGTGTAGTGGTCAGAAGCATCTGAGTAATTCTGTGTAGACCAGTGGATGAAGGTGCACCTGGTATAAAATTCAAACCCAAATGTAGTGGCATCTTAGAATAGTAGTTTGCATGCAGGAGTTGCAAATAAGATTATTACCAAAAATGATGACTTTATTTAACATAATGGTTTGTTGAAAAATCAATTTGAGGAAAAGTGTATTACATACACATTTTCAAAATAAGCTTTTCTGTGTTATCAGGAAAAAGTAAATTGCTGGGATGCAGGAAACTTAATACTTGTTATGAACCATACACATTTGTGATGAATATGACTTAACCTGTTTTGCTGCAATATTTTTTTTTTACTGCAGTGGGTCAGGATAAGGGGTATAAGGCTTTTTTGACAGTTGCATGTGACATAAGTTTGAAAATGTAGCCAGCTGAACAGTGTTATTCAGATGATCTCTTTTAGAGTCTCATGTTGAGGAATTGATTATATATTTACTTATATAGTTAGGCCGTCTTTAAAGTTGTGAAAATCTGGTTTATGTACTTATATTTGTTCCAAAGCTTCTGGGATATTTCTTGAAAGTATTAGCAATTCCAAAGGCTAAGGGTGGAAGAGTCTTTTCACAGCACAGTCCAACTGCTGCTATGGGCTATGTAGGAGTTGTTTTCATAGATTAAAGCTAGTGCTTATGTTTTTTAGGATAATTAGCTAACATACATGAGAAAATGTATTCTGGTGCAGCTACTAATTATGGGGGATTTTATTAAAAGATACAGAGAAATATTTTCAGGTGGTTTGGGGAAAGGTTGTGTATGTGTATGCACAGAAGTATGGAATACAGGTAAATATGGTACTGGTAATAAGCACAGTATATTTTGGGTAGCATTGTGTGCTGTAGATTTGTGTAGGTAGTAGAACAAAAATTAAGTGGGTTTGTGATACATTTTGGCATGGTGGTAGGACAAGTTCTGTAGGACAAGTGTCTGTTCTGTCCTTATGTGCAGTGCATGTTTCTGAAGCTGTACTGTTAGAAAGAGAGCTGGCTTAGGCTCTTGAGGTTTTCACATATGGGATATCTGTCTTGTATGCTGATGATCTTTTAGGTATGAAATAAGGTAGCCTTTCTTGATGTGCATCTCTTTTGATTGAGGTATAAGTTGAAGAAACAGAGCAGAAGACTGAATGAAAACTTTGGGGTGAGCAGGAGCAGTGTTGCCAGTAATTTTCCTGCAATCATCTTCAGGTGGTTCGTCTGTAACTCTTACGTAGTCTGAAGATTACATGCTTATTCAGAAATGTCAGCATCTTGTAATAGCTGGTTTCACAGCTAGATAGGTCACACGTAGCTTAGAGTTTTGACAAATTTGTGATCTTATGAATTTACACATTACCTGTGCAACATACTCTTTTTGCCTCTCTGTAAATCTTTCTGGGCATATAGTAGTCTGGCTCTGGCTTGTCAAATCATGGGCCACCTGTGGCTGAAGATGGCTGGAAGCTGAGAGAGCATGGTAGCAGCTAGAAAAGGGGGCAGCGATTTTAGTAGAAGGTCTTTGCTGGGGTAGTTTTGTTTTGGTTTTATTCAGCCAGTACTGAATCAGCACTATTATACAATGTGCTGTGGGAAGTACTCTGTTCTGGCTGGAATGTTAAACTGAGAAGTTCACTAGTCTGATGAGCACACATTTGAAAAGATGAGAGGTAAGAGTTAGGCTTGTTCTCACCATTGCCTCAGTAAGGAGGGAGCAAGTTCAGTGATTAATATGGGTTAGTACTTAACATTCTTAATGTATTGTTTATTATTCCTGTACTCCAGCTTGAAGCTTGATACAGACCAAATCTGAAACTACCTGTAGTTAAAGTGTTTTAAGAACAGCATTGAGTATGTATGAAGGCTGTTAAGGCTTCTGGCTAATGTTTTTAATATCTAAAGTTACAGCTAATATAGAAAATCGTTTGTTAGTCATAATCAGGAAATCATCGAGATACTTGTGTTTGTGGCCCCTGTCAGGCAATAGCAGACTTCTCGTTTTTAAAATGAAAACACTTTCTATTTTAGGTTAAATAAGTTAGAATTCTAATATGTCATACCAGTACTGTCAGATTTGCTAGAACTTAGAGGCTGCAACTTGACAGATAGCCTTAACTAAGAAGGGGTTTTTGTTTTGGGTTTTTTTATGTATGTATGCTGTCAGATTGTCCTAGCTGCTGGTAGAATCACTTTTTTGAACACCATATTCTAGTCTGTGGTCAACAATTTGTAATTGTATTTAAGATAAGAAAACTGGATATTTTTATGAAGCCTGCCTACTGTTGCACTGAGCTTTGGTTTTGCAGGGAGCATACTTGCTTGTCAGTAAGCCTGGATTTGTTCCATGTTCACTGGAAAACCAAAAGAAGGTTGACAAGTTCTGTATATTTTCACCATCTTTATAATCTTCAAATATGTTGGAGATGTACAGGACACTTGTACATAAGCCTTTTTCTTCAAATCAGTATTCTGATAGGTTACTTCTGCCTTTTCTGTTAGAGTTTGGAGAATGAGTCTGAAATTCTAAAAGTCCTTGTGGCTTTTTTGACAAAGAATAGAGAATACTCAGAGTTTAGAAATTATTATTGTCAGTAAAAAATTGAACTGACACCTAATTTGACTTCAACAAAAAGCTCTGCTGAATTAATGAGGTGGTGATGTTCACTTTGTGAAACTTCCAGATGCTTTAGAATATGCATGTGAATTACCAGCTCTGAATTGATGTTTAGGTTACTATGATGGTTCGCTCAAGAACAGATTGGCATTTCATGACTTACTGGTCACATGTATGCCCCTGCTAGTAGTTGTTCTTTTTTTCCACTGGAAAGTGCAGAATTTTCTCAGATAAAAAACAGTGAAAGTTTTTCAGTCAACTAGGTTTGAAGCAGTCATACAAGACAAACTCATACAAACTGCTCACAAGCATGGCCTTGTTGACATTCCAGTCCTTCAGTATCCAGTGTTAAGTGCGTACCTGTGGTGAGAATCAGGTATTGTGCGTTTAGTTCCTTGTGCTCTGACTTTGATTAGATTGACTTTTATTTTCTAGAGGCTTTTGTGCTTTGGCTTCTTTCCAGTCATCCTGCTTCCACTTCTGTTGGCAGGATTGCATATTGCTGTGCAGTGAAGTGGGTTGAGGAACCAATCTGGCTGTAAACTGTGTTAGAGCAAGTTGCCCAAATGTTACTGCTAGCCTGAGAAGCTTGGGGACTGCTGCTATTCAATATGTGACTGCAGGCAGTCAGCCTTTCTCAGCTCCTGTTGGAGCCGCTGGCAATTTTGCACTCTGCTTTCAAAAAAAACACCCTCTGAAGTCTCTTCATGGATATCAGAAAGTCTGGAAATGGTTAATGCTTTTGGGTGCCAAACCCCTGAGTTTAAAGCAGACCTTCTCTATGTTTTGCAAGACTACTTGGCTACAAGTATCTGAATCAGTAGTTCATGTTCTATACAAATAAAAAACTGCAGGTTTTACTGTTCCGTTGGTACTGCAGGTACTCTTCCTATCATGTTGTGTTAGAATAATCAGACCTTTATTGTTTTGTCAGCTTAATGTGATGCAGTGTCTTCAGCTTCTGTGTGAATTCTGGGTTTTAGACAACATCTGTGCCATGATTTCAGCCACTGATACATACAGAGAGGTGACATGAGTTGTTCTTTTGTGTGTATTTGGCTGACCCTAAAGGGATAAGCCTTTCCTGGAAGACCCATAGTTTAAAACAAGCCAAGGGGAAAAAAATGTGCGTTTTGTGGATGACTTTTTAGAGGTGTAAAATGTTGTAATTCATGGTTTGTTCCAGCGGTTCAATTACTGCATGACCTTTGTAGTCATTTATCAGTATGTTGTCTGACATGGTTGGAGAATAAAATTGCAGTGTATTTATAATTGTTCATAAAGCACGTGCATCATTTCCACACGTGTAAAGAGATGTGCAATGTGAATCTTCCTTGGCGAGTCAAAAGTTACTTCTTAATGTCTATAGAGATTATTTGCAGTTAAAAAGCTTATTATCCTTTGAGAAAGACACTCTGTGAATTCCATCTCCTCAAGAATGAATCTACCTTGAGATAAGGTCTAAGCAAAGGGACTTGCTCTAAGAATAGAGAACAACAAAGCTGTTATGCATGAATATTGCAAAAAAAGATGTATTTGTTTAATGATTTTTAAATAACCTTTTCAAGCATGCTGAACAAATTTGGAGTTGAAATACTCTCACAATATATTATTAGTGTTGGCTGCATTTCTTTGATGTTGTCTAATTTCTTTTGAAGAGGAAAACGGTCCTGTGCAGAATATGAAACCCAGTGCAAACCCCTGGCTTTAAGAACTAGCACATTTTTAGTATGAAAATGTAAGGTAATCTGAAGTTAATTTGTGCTTTAACAGCGTAACTGTGTATAAGCAAGCTCTGTTTTTATAATTCCATGTGATTTTAAGGAAATTTACCTTCAGTTCACTGAAAATAAATCAACAAGAATTTTGGCAGTGAGTTCAGCTCTGCTTATCCTGCTTCTAACTATCCATACAATCTGTATAGTAGGGTTGCAAATGGACAGCAGAAAAACACCCAACCACTTTCAAGTATTGTCCTGTGTCCCAGCCTCTGCTTAATAACCAAATTAACAAAACAAAAACACACCCAACCAAACATCTCCCAATTCTCATCAGCCTGAAATGTTTCTAGAAATTGAGAATGTTTTTCAGGTGATTGAGAGGGAAGTGTGGAGATGCTTAATGAACTATAGTGTTATATAGAGAACATTGGGTATTCTGCTCTAAAATATGACCGTGGCACAGCAGTGTTAATGAACAAGTGGCGATGTTTAACTTTTTGATTGTGATTAAACATTTAGCATTTTAGGATTATCTTTAGAGAAAGTTCTGTTTATTTGAGCAGAAAGAATGTATTCTTAAAAATGACAGGCAGTAGGAGTCCAAGCCTGAAGCCAGTTAACATTCACTTTTTAAGATAATTTCATTGGTCTGAATTTTACCATTTCAAAAGTCCTTCTGGTCCTGTTTGCTATTCTTGTTATAACAACCAGTCTTCTTCAGTTAGGAGCTGACAATTGTGTTTGGCATTGTGGTTGAAGTAGTTCAAGCTCTCCTCTGTGCCATTTAACAATGTATTTATGTAGATTTCATTAGATGTCTTACCAGGATTTGTTTTTTGCATTTTATCCTTACTTCTTCATGCAAAAGAAGGGTGGAAGTTGTAATTTTAAACACATTTGCTTGATTGTTGATGTGCACGTCCTGCTTTCCATTCTGAAGGTGGTTGGTGGTGCCATGGAAGAAGCAGCTGGATCTGGGGAGATGGGAATGAATAACCAGGATGAGCTGGTGAAGAGCAAGTGCACTGAGTTGTCGGACACAGCGTTGCAGTATCCACAGTCCAACTGTTACAGCCTGGAGAGCACCAGCACCTTGGAAGAAGCTGAGTATGTCACAAAGAGCAGAAAGCACCCGGGGTCCACCTGCTGTTCCCAAGAGTCCCATGAGGAGACTCCTGGAAGAGAAGAAGCCCGTACTGATCCACCTGATGGCCAACAAGATCCAGAGAGTGAAAAACACAAAGAGAAGACTTTGGGTGTGTTCTCTTTGATGTCTTGATTTTTGAATGGCCTTAATATTTTTGTAAAGTAGCTATGGATTTGTTCTTTGTCTCATATTTACTCTGTAGCCAAAAACTTGTCACCCATAACAGGATATTTTGAGAAACTGTGTGTGCACTTCTACTTGGGAAAGACAGTTCTTAATGCATATGTAAGACTCCTTCAGCTGGCAATGCTATTTTTACATGAACTTTAATAATAATAACGTGGTAATTGCTAATCAACTTTAACTCTCTGGTTTAAATCTGGGATTGCAGTGTTCAATGCTGCCAAGGCACAGCTGATAATTAAATTCTGAATGCTTATTAAGAACATATCTGCCAATACTTAACATTCTAAATGTAATTTTTTTCATATTTTTCTTTTTCTATGTAATTATAAAACAAAAATATTTGTGTTTTTATTATAAAGTAATTTTTTGCTATGCTAGCTGTTGAGTGGCACACAGGGCAAGACAAATTTATTCTTGCTGATGACATCTTGTGATGACTTCCCATTTGTCATCTGTTAGGATTATGCAGCTGTCAAACCAGGAAACAACTTAGGCTAATTTCTCAAGGATCAATATTTTGCTTCTAAAGACAGGCTGCTTTTCTGGTATATGTTTTTTCTTTCTCAGTATCATTGTCTGTCATCCATTTTATAGGAAAAGAAGTGTTATTATTAATGCAAGCCTTGAACACACTTTCTACTCCAGAAGAAAAGCTGGCAGCCTTGTGCAAGAAGTATGCTGATCTGGTAAGTAATTTTTAAAGATAGCAGAAGTTATTCATGTGCAAGAACATGCAAGAACAACTAATGAAGGACAGTTAATGATTTTGAGTATGTTACAGTGTTGGTAAAAAAGACACTCTGACTGGGTATTGCGCCAGCCAAACTTTCTTGTAGTCATTTCACTTCTACATGACTGCCCAAATCTAAAGAAAAAACAGGTTTTGATAACTTGGTGTTAAAGCATAATACAAGGATTAACAGAAAAGTTGACTTCTTTTTGGAGTAACTATTTTCCTGCTCTTGATAATGCTTTTGTGCTAGTGTTTTATCATTGCAGGATAAAGAGAAAGAATATACTATCATACAGAGATTCACAGGAGAGGAATGTTCAGTTATATTTAACTCCTGAGTGATTTTTGGGAACTGTGGGACATTGGAAAGATCTAGATTAAATTTTGCTTTGTGCTTTCTGATCACGTAAAGGAGCAGAAAGAAAGGGTTGCATTTCTTCAGTAACAAACCAAAAAGAATCAGTTAGTAAAGTGCATTCCCACTACAAGTAGGCTAAATGGTAAATTATTCTCTAAAATAATTGATCACAAAGTTGGGAAGTTAGAGGAGAGGGTTCATAAGTTCATTTACTTTCCAGATTGTTCTTGGAGATAACAACATTTGACTTATTTTTCTTCAGACAGGGACAGACAGGAGTGGAAGGAATGGAAATCTTGTGTATATATGTCTTCCCACTGTATTTGTAGTAATAAAATAAATGCAAACTAAAGAGATTACAAAAGCATAAGTTTTCTCTCTGTTGCTCTCAAGTGTATCCTATGCAAATATTTCTGCAAATGACATAGTGGCTGCACAACATGGCATAACTCTTCTGAATTTTCTTTTCCTTTGAGATTTATACTGTCTCCAAAACTTTGAGGATGATCTAGCAGGTAGTCTTTTTAATCGCAAAGGCAATATTGATTACTTAAGAACAGGCTTAGATTAGTTCTGCTATGGAAATCCTGAGTTCTCTGTGGGAGTCTATTACATTTTTGCTTTGTTTTCCTTGCTCTCTCTCATGTGCTCTTGGTTCATATGGGTGCATTTCCTTTAAAACCAACATCTTATCTCGAAGTCACTTTCATTTAAATGAGAAACAGTAATAGTTTTGAATTGTAACTCAAAGATGGGGAACCCACCTAAAAATGAGCTTTGACATTGTGAGAGAAAAATGCAGTCAGTTAATTGTTTCTTATGAGCAATTGCTCATGCATGAGATGCGTTTTCTGTTTAAGCAAACAGCTCCCATGTCACTTCACAGTGGTGGTGAGGGCCTGAGTGAGGAGCTAGGCCAATGTGAATCCCTCAATTCTGCAGAAAGAAAAGAGTTTCCCTATTTCACTTGGAGTTTTATTATTGATGGAGAGCTCTCAAAACAATTAGGGAGCAGCTAGACCAAATAAATTGTAATCTCCTTTAAGAAGTTTGGTAGTCAGAATGATGTGTCCGTGTTACGGGTTTGCCCCGGGAGAGGATCAGCAGCCTATAGACAGAGTAAGCATTCAGAGTCACCATCCTAGAAAACCACTTGCTTTCCTCATGATGCTCAGAATGGCTGAAGAGTTGGGTGGGAGCTTGTCTGGGTGTAAGAATAGCTCTGTTTCATCTAAATGAGTTTGAGGGATGCCCCTATTCCACTTAGAATGTTTAGGTTGGATCTGATTGTGTTCCTTTTAAGATGCATTCTTTTCTTCATTATAGTGGTGGAGAACCACTGGCATAGGTGTCAGCTTTAATGCCAGCAGAGGTTTGAACTGTTATGACAGTGCACCTACAATGCTTTTTTTCTTTTTTTAAAGATTCATCATCTTTAAAGCTCACTGTCAGGTTTTTCAGTGGTGTCTCATGAAAAGGACTATACAATGAAGGTAGGAATGCCTCTCTCCTGGCAAAAGATCTTCCACAATTTTTTTTTCCGTAATTTGGAATCTATGAGGAGATCAGCCTGTGATGAAGGAAGGTTTGCATCCTTGTTGATACGTCTCATACTGGCACAGTTTTACAGGCCTGAAGTTTCATAGGTGTGCAGACAGTACAACCACTTGAAATGGTGTTTTCTGACAAGCAGGAAAAGGGCTTTTTATATTTGGATAATAAAATACTCCCTTAATATTCCATTTCCCTAAACTGCATTAAATATATGTTTAATTTACTGTTGTCATGGAGGTCCTTAATTTTATTCTTTCTTTTGTGCTTCAGCATTATTTTGAGCTCTTTCAGAAAACCAGCACTGTATTTTTCTTCTGTCATTGTGATGTTCCTCATTGCCAGCCTTTTTCTGTGGTGTCCCAAGGCTGAGGCAGTGTCTAATAAGGAGCAGTGTAACACTTAACATTGTTGCCTTCTTTGTGAAGAAACAGCCTCTAAATAAAATGGTTTCTCAGGGAGCCCAAAAATCACGTATAATGGAACATACTCTGAGATATTAATAAACTTCACTGGATATTCACAGAATAGATTTTTAAATATATTTACAGAGTTTAACTGTGTCATTTACCATGTAAACAGCCTAAAGGAGATGGAACAAGCAATTTGCTTCAAATGGTTGAGTCTGCAGATCTCTTAAAGTCTGGATTATGTAGTTGTAATAGTAACTGACTTGATTTGTCAGGGCTGCTAGTTTTGTCTGTTCTTTTCTGAAATACCACAGCATTTTGCAAACTTGTATCAATTACTGCTTCCCTTGGTAGGAGCTCCTGCTGACAAGGAGCTCTATACAGTGGTGTGTTTTTTCTCTTTGATAGCAAAAACAAGACTTGTTGGATAAACAGTTGTGTGTACTTTCAAGATAAGAGTGGGAAAAGTTGTGACTTGTTGAAAAGCCAGTCCCAGTTGGCTTTTAATTGTATCTGCCACATCTTCCTTTCAGAGGGCTACTCTTGTCCCTGTAGATGAAAGCAGGTTGAAAGCTCATAGTCAATGACAAGTCCATGCTGCCTGTTCTTCGAAGGCAAATGTTAAGTTGGAATTTGTATATTTTCATTTTCTGTCCTTATACATTTAGAATTATATGGATGGATGATGGTAGTTTCTCTTTAAGATCAACTTGGGGTTTTCATGAAATTTTTCTTCCTTGTTTTCATCCAGAATGTTTGAAATTTCTTCAGTGTGCTCATCTAGTTGCATAAAGATGGTTTCACCTATGTTTATTTAACAAATTTACTCTCTAACTATAGTTGGAGGAGAGCCGGAATGTTCAAAAGCAGATGAAAATACTGCAGAAGAAGCAAGCACAAGTTGTGAAGGAGAAAGTGCACTTGCAGAGTGAGCATAGCAAGGCCATTTTGGCACGTAGCAAACTGGAATCTCTCTGTCGGGAGCTTCAGCGTCATAACAAAACTTTGAAGGTTAGTTTATTTATATGAATTACAGTGCTGCTGGTGATGGAAATCTTACAGATCACTGCATAAAATCAGGACTGCTGCCTTTTTCTTTGTCACTTTGCCCATTACCTGAATGTGTAGGAGATGAGTGGCATATAGTGCAAATGTAGCTGATTTTAAGGTAAGGAATACAGGGATGGTTAACTTGCTGATCCCCTTTCCCCCCCTCAAACCAATTCATATTACTTGCTGTATTTGACCTTGTCATATTTGTTTCTGGGAGCAGTGCTGATAGCTGCTGGAAAAAAAATAGCACAAGTCAAATAATAGCAGCATGAAATGGCAGGGTAACCAAAAAGCTTAATTCTGTCAGAATATATGTGATGGGAGTGAAATGAAAGAGAGCCAAGATAAAATAACAATCTGTGATTGCTGTAGAAAATTGCATTATAGTGTCAGTGCTGGTTTTTACATCTGGATAATGCTGACACTTGCAAAGGTACTTATGTAGCATCTTAATACCAGCCTTTGAGTAATGTTGGTAGTGGTACAGATAAAAGTTTCTAAAAGTTGTATGGTTTCTAGATTCTTTTCTCCACATACTTCCCATGGGTAGTCAGCATGGCACGTTATGATTGTGGCTTATGTTAGTTCTAGCTCTCTAGAAATTGAAACTGTACAGAAGTGCATTACTGCCATTGTTTCTGACACAAAAAGGGCATGGTTTGACCTGAACACTTCAAATATTTTATATTTAAATATTTTCTGAATATTTTTTCATAAAAGGAAGAAAACATGCAACAAGCACGTGAAGAAGAAGAAAGACGGAAAGAAGCAACTGCACACTTCCAGATCACACTGAATGAAATTCAGGCTCAACTGGAACAGCATGATATTCATAATGCCAAGCTCCGCCAGGAGAATATTGAACTGGGGGAAAAACTCAAGAAACTCATTGAACAGTATGCATTGCGAGAAGAGGTGATTACAGTACACTTCTAATGGGATTTTTTTTATCCCATCCTTGGCTGTAAAGATCAGATAATTACTGCAAATGGAGGAAAACCCCCTCATATTTTACAGCCATTTTATATATAATTCTTCTAATTATTCTTTTTACTTTGCTACTGAGAGAAATTTAGTAGCTGTTTGGCTCACTGTCTGCCCTTCCTGACTAGTTTTGAATATCTAAGTTCAAGATGTGCTGGAGAGAGTCTTTTGCAATGAAAGTAATCAAATAGAAATAAGTTGTCCAGAGATTGTCAAACCTCTGACTTTAGACACATTCAGAGTTCAGCTGGGCAAGGTGTGAGTAACCAGATCAGGCTTTGAAGTTGACCCTAGTCTGAGTGAATTGAATGGCCTCCGAAGATTACTTCCAACATAAATATGTATTAATAGTTCAAGTTCTTCAGAACTGTAGTTTCACATTCTAGTGGGAGAGGTTATAAGAGTTATTCTGTCTTATTTATTCCATTTCATTAAGGTTGGTGTCTTTTGGGGAAGCTCCTTTGTGTACATAGCTGCTCTTGGCGCAGAATTGAAGTAAGCGATCATGCTTTAAGAACATATTTGGCCAGGTGTCATGGAAATGTCTGTACTCTAGGGCTAGCTGAGCTCTTTAATTGGCACCAGGATGTGAGCTAGCTGCTCTGGGCTACAGTGATGGAAAACAGCCAATTCTCCTTGTCCAAGAAAGAACTGAGCTGCATGGAGTTCTATAGCTAAGATTAGTTGGCTGGTTCTTAGTTGGCACAGGAGGTTTGGGGTATAATTTCTCAGCTGTTTCTGGAAGGGTTTTGTTTTGTTTTGAATCTGGATCAGTTAATTAGAAAGCTCTCTGTAAGATAATTCCCTACCTTTTGCAGTCATGGAATATTTGTATCTACCTTGGGACTATATGAAGAAAAGATAGGAAGTTGCCTTGTACTACTTTATGGCTTGCAAAATGTAATGATTTGTGGGATTTCATAAGATAAATAAAACTTGTTGCAAACTGCTCATTTTGAGCCTTTTTTTTTAAATTATGAAGACTAGAGCTTCTAGAAGTAACACAATAAGGATTAGAGGTAGATAAACCAACTTTAGAAGCAATGATGTATGAATGATAATTACAGGATTTTTGAAATGTCTGGTGTGAAGTGACTGGTGGTATTGTACCAACTTAGTGGAACAGGCACCTGGTTTCCATGAAAGACAAAAAAAGGATAATTACAACATATGGAGATAAAGGTGAAAAAAGGCATGTAGAACAGTCTTTCACACTTTCTCTTTTGCATGGAACTTTTAAACAATGTGCCTCTCCCCAGACAGTACATTGCCTTCATTGACCAGCAGACTATCTGTGTTTGACTGTTACGATTTTCTTTTTCCCTTTAGCATATTGATCAAGTGTTCAAACACAAGGAATTGCAGCAGCAACTTGTGGATGCCAAACTTCAGCAAACTACCCAACTTATTAAAGAAGCAGAGGAAAAACATCAGCGAGAGCGGGAGTTTGTAAGTGAACTGTATTTATGTTAAGAGAAACAAAACTCACCAAACCAGACTTTTCCTGATTTAAAGCAAATACAGCAAATTGAGAGGACCATCTTTTGAAAGTTAGGGTAGATTTCAACAGGGAGACTGAGGTTTAAGTTTTGTACATGATGCCTGAAATATTGATATGGATGCTAACAGGCAAGTAATGTTATTTGTTTGCATTTTCTCAACAAATATGCTACGTATCGTTTAAATCTCTCTTAGACTGGGGAACATGCTGTGAAACAACACACCAAAGGTACCTTGTGCGGTCAAGAGTTGTAACCTCTGGTTTTATGCTATAAGAAATAACAAATACAGAATAAAGCACGTGTTTTTCTGCACTGTTTGTCCCCCAAATTGTGTGTAATGTTTTATTTGTATGTTGAGAATCAGCAATATACTTGCAGTCTTTGGAGAAGTTTTCTTCCAATGAATCTGTAACTTCTAGACAAAAACTCTTGTTTTTTTCTGTATAGTCTTAAAACTAGTGTTGGATTCTTCTGGGTTTTTTTGAATCCAGAGTCACAAGCAGGTGAATTTCTTTTCAAACATGAACCTACAAAATGGTGTCAAAATGAAGTAAAATTAGTTTGAACTAGTCTGCAAAGATATGATGACTAAAGAAATTAAAGTGGAAAATAAATTAGAGAGGTTACAAACCAGTTATAAATTACATACAGTTTGTTAATGAACTACTCATAATTTAGCAGTTCAAACTTGCTAGAGAAATAGAAATACTGACTCATGTTACCGGTTAGAGAAATGTCTCAATAAGCTGTCTGCATGCCATCACATGCTTTGAATTGTATATATGAAAATAATGTAGTAATAAAAAAAGCCTGTGTGAGAAAACATGGTTGAATTCCCCTTAGGTGATGTTAATGTTTGTTTATTTTTAATAATAGATTAAGTTTTTTGGAATACTTTTTTTTTCATTATATGGCTTTTTGCATTACTTTTTAGCTGCTAAAAGAAGCTACAGAATCCAGACACAAATGTGAACAGATGAAGCAACAGGAAGCTCAGCTGAAGCAGCAGGTATCTTTTTTTTTTTTTAAATGGAGAGATCTTCATTAACAGTTCCAAAAAGAAAATACCAAGAGATTTGTGACTGTAGTGAACATAAGGCAACATCTGAAAAAACTTAATATTCATCAGATGTTTGTGAAAAGTACTTTGTATTTTTTAATTAAGTCTTAAATTTAATTTCCAGTAGGTAACTCTTCTGTAGTGAAGCATGAAACATAAATTGTAAAGAATTGATGTTCTGTACAATGCTGTTTAATACATCTGGAGAGTGGTATTCTTGGAAGGTGCTCAACATTGAATTTCTGAAGTTAGTGCTCTTCTAGATTAATAGTGTTAATACTACAAAGACTAGAATGTAGGAAAGCTTGGGAAAGCATGGCTTCTCTGAAAATACTTCTCTTGTGACTGTAAAGAGTTGAGTAGGCATTTTACTCAGGTTGGTTTTAGAGTTTGTTTCTTACTATTTTCATCACCACCTGTTGTGGAGGATTGGGAGCAAGGAGTGTTCCTTTTATCCCTGTAGTTATTTGGATTCAGTAACCTATCTCTGTCCGTAGACCCTGCTGTCTTCCAATTATTTGCTTGTTGTAATGTAAATGCTACAGCAAAATCCCCTCAGAGAGGAGAGATGGTCTCCAGTTTTTGTGCTTTGGTTCTGGATCACCTTCAGTTATTGACTGCATGTGAGCTCAGCACGAGGCACAGGGAAATTAGTAGTTTCAGCCAATACCAGAGCAGTGGGAAGCAGTAGCTATTCTCTTCACTGTGTGTCTGTCACTGCTTCATTTGAGGTTTTGTGTGAAATCTCTGTCCTGGTTTCAGCTGGAATAGAGTAAATTTCTCTCTCTTCTGTGTTTTGCTTCACTATAAGAATAATATTGATAGCACATATGTTTTGGCTGTTACTAAATTGTGATTGCTTTAAGTCAAGGGTTATTTTATGTCTCATGCCCTGCTAATGAGGAGGTACACAAAAAATCCCAAAAAATGGAGCATAGCTGGGACAGGTGACCCTGGCCAAAAGGCCAAAGGGATGTTCCAGACCAGAATATAATCATGCCCAGTATAGACTCTGGAGAAGTTGCATGGAAAGGGGGCTGATGTGGGCTTGAGAATGGGATCTGGCACTATGCAGTAGGTGGTGAGCAGCTGCGTTGAGCATCAGTTGGTTTTTTTCTTTTCTATTATTATCATAATCATCATCATCTATTACTGTTGTGTTTTACTTTGTTTCAATTACTAAACTGTTCTTACCTCAAATTACAGTTTCGATTCTCTTCCCCATCCCACTGGGGTGGGGAGTGGGGATGAGTGAGCAGCTGTGTAGTCCTTAGTTGCCAGCTGGGCTTAAACCATGACACTGTCTTTGAGAGTCTTGTTCCATGCCAGTGTTTTTTCACACTCACTGTACCCCATTCTTTTCTAGGCTTTCCAGGAGTTAGGTTTGAAGTGTGTGTGTAGTTAGATGCAATCACACACATCTCCATTGGACTTGAACACAGGAATATGCAGATACTTCCAGATAGGTTTTTAACCGTGCTTAGTCTTTTATGATTTTTTCCAAGTTGGTTACCCTTTATTTAAAATCTGCCTCTCTTGTTGTTTTTAAGAGTTACAATGGGTATAGTTAGTGGTTTCTTGGGGCCAACAGATTTTTTTTGTAGAATAAGGTTAACTAGAAAGTTCAGTGACAGTAAATAGCAAAGAGTCATGACGTAATGCTAACTAGCTGGGCTAATTCCTGTTACGAAATTCCCTTTACTAATAGAGCAAACCACAATATTTCTATGCTCTGAATTGTATTTTCCTGCAAACCCCCAGTGTAACAACTGAGTGAACCTACTACTCTTACTGGGAATAAGAAGTTGCTGTGACATGGTTATTTATTCTTAGAACATCAAATCACACACTAATTAGGAATCACAGTTTTTTTCAAACTATATTATTAAATATATTTTGCAGTTCTTGGTGATTTACCTTGTGGTGCAGGGCAAGAAAATTTTCTGTCATTGAATGTTAATGCTCCTGACTTTTTAAAGTGCAATGTTTTTCACTGTAATATGAGTTTTTTTTCAATATTCACTTTTCCTGATTTTTGTTCACTGGGCAGATTACATTGGTTGTGAATGTGCATTTTGATTTCTGAAATCAATCCTGTTTATTTTGTCTCCCAGCCTTGGTTATTAGCTTTGGCTGGATAAGGTGGAAAGGCAGGTACTTCCTAAGTTTTAATTTTACCAGCCAGATGCTGAATTTCCTGAATATGTTTATATCCACTGATTTTTTTTTTTTTTTCCCCCAGTGGGGAAGTAAAAATGAGGTAGTGATGAACTGTGATGTCTTCCAGCATTTTATTAAACATAATAGTCTTTTTGCTTGAGAATATATTGCTGTTCTATAAACACGGGACTCTACTTCACATATAATTTGAATAGCATGTTTTTAGACAAGGTCTGTGTGTTTCTTAAATGGAAATTGTAGTATAGTTTAAAACAAAATGTAAATTCATGTTTTACAATTTTAGTTTCATTTTGCTGCGTACCTACGTATTTTTGTATTTGTATATACTTGTTATATTGTATATATTTATTTGTTATTTGTATACATTTGTTCAGATTAATGTCCCTGCCTCTTTTCCAATAGCTGTCTCTTTACATGGATAAGTTTGAAGAATTCCAGACCACCATGGCAAAAAGTAATGAGCTCTTTACAACTTTCCGACAAGAAATGGAGAAGGTATTTATAGGATTACCTAGTTTGATAAAAAGTAATATAGAAATGCATGCTGTTAGAGGGTTGCATTTTAGATTTTATAAGCATTTGCCTTCTGAAAATATCAAGAGTATTTTGACAGTTTAGCATGGTTCATAAGACAGGGTATAAGAGTTACGGAAGAGAAATGTAATTTTTTGCTGTATTTTGACATACTTAAGTAATACCTAAATGGTAATTGTGAGTGTTTTACCAAATATTGGTTCTCATTCTCTTTGGCTGTGCTTCTGTTGTAAAACTTCTTTTCCTGGAGGTTTTTATTACTTGTACTTGAAAGTTGATAGTCTGTTTCTTTTTAGACTCAATATTGTTTTCTTTGAATGCAGAATCTGTATTTGTGGGGTTGATTCTGTTCAGAAGCACTTTTCCAAAATAACTTGTTCAAACTGGACTTGGACAGTAATGCTAAAAAGTCTAATTACTCATGTAAAACCACCTATGTTGCAACGCAAGACACAAAATTAAATCTTTCATTTATCTTTTGTAGATGACAAAGAAGATTAAGAAACTGGAAAAGGAAACCACTGTGTGGCGTACAAAATGGGAAAACAACAACAAGGCTCTTCTGCAAATGGCTGAAGAGGTAATCATCTTTTAAGCAGCAGTGTAGTTCAGCTAGAGCCTGAGTCCTAGAGAATGTCATACAGTTTTTCAGTTTTAGAGAACTGGAAGTAATACACTGTAGCCTCTTCTTGGATTGTCTGCATTATGTTTCCTGTTATGTAAGTTATTGTTCTCCTCAGGCATGGAAAATGGAAGGCTGCTATGTAAATCTAAGGTGATGGCACAAAAAGAAAAAAAAGGAGCCTTGGCTTTGCTTAATTTGCTTTGTTTAATTTGTGGGATAATATGTATGAAGTCATACAAGCTGAAAGAACTGACTGTATTTCAATATGCTGAGCAAAGTTCTACAAATGCTATGATACAAATCTTGTTGAAATGCACAGGACTGACATGAAGTAAACCCTGTGCAAGAGATGGATTGCTTTCTTGCATTGCTTCTGCATTTGAGGTCACAAAATGCCATTACTTGTAGTCTGGCAGAAGCTGTGCAGTGCAGCTCTGCCTGCACTGTCCAGGGCCTGGTTCAGGTATGTGAGGTCTGGCCTTGGCAAACTGCTTGGTTGAGTAGGATCTGCTGCAGTGCTGTTTATCTTTCCCTCCCTTCTTATAAGGAGCTAGTTAGGAGGGCCAAGAGTATGGTACACTCAGGCTTGGATTCTGCTGATGGATTGTGGATTTCTTACTTCTTTGCCCTTCTCCTCCCTGTAGTTGCCATTATTTGGGTTGTAGTTGACAGTGCTGTCGGATTCCACATTAGGCTCCTGGTTGATGCCCAGCCCTTACTTACAGTTAGCATTAAATAGTTATGTAGTTCTCACTTCTTGTTTTGAAAGGCATCCATTGCCACTCCAGCTCCTGGCTAGGTGAAGTATTCTGAGGAAATTGGCTCTAGTTCAGCTGGAATTTGGCCTACTGGATTAATTAAAACTTAATATTCAGGATTAAATAGTGGTGATTCTTTTCATTAATTCAAGGAGGGAAAATGGTTGTATCACAGTTTTTATTTTCTTTGTCCTTCAGAAAACAGTAAGAGATAAAGAATACAAAGGCTTTCAAATAAAACTGGAGCGTTTGGAGAAGCTATGCAGGGCCCTTCAGACGGAAAGGAACGAGCTGAATGAGAAGGTGGAAGTGCTCAAGGAGCAGGTTTCTCTTAGAGAAGCAGACGTGGATCTGGCTGTGCAGGTGTTGCAGTCCTGCACACTCAATTCCCACGAGGAGCTGGGAACCCCCATTGACACGGAACCAGGAATCCAACCCGATGTGGAATCACGTGTGGGAAATAGCTCAGAAAAGACTGTCTCAACAAGTCCTGTTCCTGGCACTGAATCTGTAGACTAAAATGAAGTGTAAACACTGTATTGAGAGATATATTTTGTGTATAACTTTCTCTGTTGGTGGTAACTATTTGGTTTTGTGGTGAAAATTTTCTTACTTTTTCTACCATATCTGTATTTTCTTAGAACTACTGGACTTATGTGGTACAGGAAGCTGCATAGCAGCTTTAAATAGCTTAAACTATAAATTTTCCACAACTGTGTTGCACATCTGCCTCATTTTTTAAAAGAAAATATTTTTCCATAGAAGGATGCATGTGCATTTCTTCCCCACAACACAAATCACTGTCATGCAAGACTGTGTACAGATCTAATATCGTTTGGGGAAAATGGTGACAGCAGGTCACTTTTGTTTTAAAGAACAGCACTCTGGTTTTGTTATTTGCCACTCAGTATATGAAAGTTTATAAATTTTTCCAGTAAATATCTCTACATAAGGATGTCTAATGGCCAGTAAAAAAAGTCAGCTTTCCCCCATATACGTTTTCATATATATGAATGAAAAAGTAAAGGTCCAGAATATAGTAAAATATAAGTTTAAAGGGTTTTATGTACTTTGTGGTATGAAAAAACAGCTTTGAGATACATTTTTGCAGCTGGTGAAACAGGGTGTACAGCTTTTTGCAGATGTCTCAGGGTTGTGTTGTAAAGGTTAGTTTGGACTATTTGCCCGACCTGTGAACATGTTAAATATAAATGTGTGGGAAGTTGTACAGTGATGCTCCTGAGTGGGATTTTGCAGCTGTGGAGCCTGTTGCACAGGTGTTGGTCACATTCTTCCCTCTTAGCTGCAGTGTGTCCACCACTTGGTTGTCCTAACTAGAGAAATCCGTTCATGCCTGAGCAAACCTCTGAATTTATCTGAAGAGCTGGTAAATAAGACACTCACTGTTGGAGGTGTGGAAGACAGGAGTCTGGCATATAGACTTCCTCTTGTAGCCAGGTATGTGATGTACTTAAGTGTTAGTTAAGGCTATACTGGTTATAATTGAACATGAAGATTCAGGTACGTCTCCTAAAGTACAACGTGGAATTTCCTGCATGTTCAACCTCAAAGCTGCACCAGTTGGCAGAGTGCCTTCCCAGTTAGGTTATCTGGTGAAGATGGTACTTCACATTCTTACACTAACATACCACAAGCAAAGCCCCTTTGTTAACCTTAAACCATATTGTGTATTCCTAGAAAATTTGCTATCCACATTATGACTTCTTTTCTAGAAAGGAACTAGGACCAACATTTATTTTTTGGCAAGGCAATGTGATCTAACTACAAACTACCCCTAACTTTAGTCCCCATGCATTTACCTTCTAGTTTTGGTTGCTGACATTTTAAGAAATATGAACATGTGTAGCCTTTTCTGGTACTTAAAGTTTTTTGCACTTACTTGGGAGGGGATTTCTGAATCAAGCACATCTCATGGAGCTTCCCATCCCCATTGCCCTTGGCAGTTCAGTGGCTAAATTACTTGAATGTTCAGGCTGCACTGAGCACCCAGTCCTTTTCCTGTAGTATGTTGAAATAACTTGGCTGTCTTGGAGAGAAAGGTTATATAAGGCCTAATACATGTATTTTAGCTCATACCACTAAGAGGAACTGTGCAAAACTTATATTTCTGACATGGAGCAAATGGGAGGCTGGCCATCTTTCTCATAGATTGTGTGAGTTTGGTGTTTGTGGTCCAAGCACAGTGCAGGAATGAAAAAAAAGTAGCAATGAGCAGTTAGGTTAGATTCAGAGCTTTGAAATGTCGATCATGTGAACCATATAGCATAAAAATAACTGGAAAGAAATATTTCAGATTTGCTGTTCAAATTGCTTCCTTTATAGAATCAAGCTTGAAAAAAACAGGTGTTGTGAGAACTGGTTTTCAGCTAACACTAAGTATGATGTGATTTTCCTGAGGAAAAGCAAAATACTTTGTATCTCGTGCATCATACCCTTGGCAAGGTAGGACATGCAGTTTTCTATTTTTACAATTTATTATTTGGACATTTGTATTCTGAGCAATTCTTTAGTGTTTGTTTCACATGGAGGCAAGAGTGAGTTTTTGGACCCTGCTGCAAGAATAAATTAAAGGGCTTTTCGAGACACAGCAGATGTATAGAGCAGCAATACAAGTGTCTTTGTCACTGGCTAAATATGTAATGAAGCAGAATGCCCCAGGTGAAAGGCTTTTAGAACGGGGATATTTTCTCTATTCTCTACCCTAAACATACCCTTATCATAGCAACTTATCTGCCCAAGGCAAGCTGTACTTTGCTTCCTGAAACCAGTCAGAGAAGTTTCATGCATTGATTAAAAAGTGTTGTTTTTAAAAAAGAAATGCACACTGATGTAGGGATAAGCTCAGCACTGTCACTGATCTGCCATACTGCAGGCTATTGCACTGCCAGGCTGCAGCCAAAGGGGCTCCAGTAGGGTTTTTAAGTAACCTTGTATTACTGCCTTTCTCCCACTACTACAAACCATTTAACTTGGGATGTAAACTGATGTAGCCTGAGATGAGTGTGTCTAATTGTCACAACTGGGGCCTGATTGACAGTTTCACCATGATTAAGCAGCAAAAAGCTAAATTGTATGTGATTTAAGACCCAAATATGTGTATACATACACACATAAGTTAGGGCTGTATCTGTATTGTTTTGTCCTTCCTTTCATTACACCTGGTTATGTTACAGTTCAATTCTCAGGTGTTGCAGAAAATCTACCTCTTTGGACTGTAGATGGAAATAACTGTGAAAAAAGTGATGCAGAAATCTAGTTTGTGCTAAACACACTGCTTTATTTTTACAACCCATGTCTGCTTTCATGAGGAAAAGTGATAAATGAACAGGCAGTCTTTGTTTTGCTTTTCAAAAACATTTTGTAGAGATTTTTCACTAATGTGAATCTGAAATTTTATCTACTCAATTCTGTATAGATTAAGTAAATAAGTATGCTTAATATATTGGACTCGGAGTTTTTCTTTAATATCATACTCATGTCTTCTAACTGAATCTGCTGAAACTGTATTTATTTGAAAAAGTCAAGAGTGAAAATTAAAAGATGTGAAATTTGATTTTTAAACTTATTGTTGGAGTGAGCTGCCCTGGGAGGGGGCTGCTCTGGGGTGGTGGCAGTGACTTGCACATTCCTGGTGGTATTTGGTGGGAGCAGCCTGGGGCAAGGGGTGAGGAGGTACTGCACTCTGCTCACCTCACCTGGAGTGTCTTTAGGTGAGGGTCACTTGGAACATGAAGGGCAGGAGCTCTGGCTGAACCTGCCCCTGCCTGCTTCAAATTCTGCTCACGCCTTTTCTCTCCAAAAATTTATCCATCATAGTTCAGCTGGGTGCACTGTAAAAAATGTGGGGATTTATGCTAGGAAAAAAAGGCTTCCTAGTAAGTTCATCAAGTGCTCCACATTCTGTCATACTCTGTGGGGTCATTTGTTCCTGATGTACACTCCCTCCTAGTTTCCTAATACTGAAAAGTGTTCTGTTTGCCTTTTTTGGTATACACACTAACATGTGGCTACTTCCCTAAACAGTTTTGTTTTGGAACTGGTTTTGAGTTCAATTTTCCTTTGTGTTTATTTTTTCTAGGTAGCATTTGGAACTGCTCTACAACATGCTCTGATGTGCTCTGTGATTCTTTGAAGATAGTATTAATTTTTTAATTCTTAAAAAAATTGTTAACTTGTTTGAAGATACCCATTGTATAAAAAGTGAGCAACAGAGGTCCTAGCCCTGAGCTTTTTCTAGAGCTGTGCCAAGTATTTTGAAATCAAACTACACTGTCTAGTCTTAGTTGCTCTCCTTGTATTTCAATGTATTTATATCTCAGGCCTGTCTCCTCGGAGGTGCTGCCTCTGCTCCTGTGTAAACACCTCTTTTTCTCCTTTCTTCCAGTGCAAGCTGATACAGGGGACAAATCTGTTATTTCTTCCATGGATCTTCCCAGTCTTGCTAAGTTCCTTATGGAAACTGGTCAGAATTGCAAGCTGTTGGTAGAGGGAAATTTGGTTGCAGTTTATAGCTGGGGATTTTGGCTTTTTCCTTTTTCTAATCAAGTGCTAATTCTCTCCTGCTGATGCACATGCAAACATGTATACACACATTTGAGCTGTACTTGTCTAGTGAAGAATAGGTCTGAGGGAAAAGCCTCTTTTCCCAGCTGCATTCTGAGCCCTTCAGGCAGGTGTGTTTGATGTAGTCAGAGATACTTTGTTTTAGGCCTTTAGAAATTTGCTCCTCACAGATATTCTTTGTTCCTTTCTGGTTTGGTTTGGTTTGGTTGGGATGTTTTTTTTAAAGTTTTCTATTTAAATTTTGATAATTCCACCTTCTTTTCCTGTTTAGACATTTCTTCTTGAAGGAAGGCTGTATTTCCTTCTAACAGCTTCATCTAACTGTGTTAGCTTTTACAGACCTTGCTGACTCTGGCACCCACTGAGCCTGAACTTTAAAGTAATTCAAGAATACTGTGGTGCCCATGAAGACTTAGTTTTAATTTCCTTTAGAACTGTTTGTTATCCTTTAGCTTTGGGATTGCACATTGTTTTGGATTTCTTGTTTGAACAGGGATCTGGACTGTGTTTGTCTCATGGACTGGGACACTTGAAATGGGCCTTTGTGTAATTCCAGTTTATGCCAAGAACACTGCTCCTACAGCTCTTCTTCAAGAAAGTAACCTCTTAGAGCCTTTACAAATTTAAATACCCTGTTATATTTCATGATATTTCAAGCTGAGGAAATGAATTTAAGTCACTAATATTTAAACTTAATCTGAATACGGCCATATGACAGATACTCCATAATGATGTAGCTCACTATCACTTCCACCAGATTTACGCCCTGGTGTTAAGGGTCAAAATAACTACCTCAGTTCTGCCAAGTCCATGATGATACTGGCATTTAATCCGTGTAATTTGTTGGAGTTGTTTGGTTGGTTTCTACCCTTTATGCCTATATTAATATAAAACCATTTGATCTTGGTCATGCTGCCTGTTTTATAAATCCTGCTCATCAAAGCTTTTTCTGGCTTTGTGCATCTGATGTTTTCTGCTGGGTGGTTACTGACTCTTACCCTAACCCTTTTTCTCCAGAATAAGGATTTTATGCACTGTTGATGTTTGAAGAGAGTGATCCATTGCCTTTTAAAGGGGAAGAATAGTTGAACTCTCAAAACATTGTTATCCATGTTTGACTGTGCTTGAACTGGGGGAAGCTTTGGGTTTGAAATTCACAGGACAGAAGCTGATGTTGAAAGAATTACGAAGAATTTACCCCACCAAACATCTCGGGGGCCATAACACAGCAGGTCAAACTGGGTGTTAAGACTTCAGTGCTTGTTCCCTGTAGAGAGTGTACACAGCTTTGTTCAGCTGTTGCACTGCTGAAGAGGCATCACATACACATGGAAGACAAAGTATAGTATAGATAATGGCATAAACTGCGTGGCTACGTAGCAAAAATTACTTGTTAGCACACAGTTTATGTTCTCAAGGGTCTTGCATTTTACAATAAAAGCAAATGCAATTCTTTGTACACAGTAAAGGAAAACCCCAAACTTGCTTTTTGCCACACTGAAACAAAATGCAGGAGTGTTACACACCCACTCAGGTTTGTTGTTGTATAGGTATCAGTCTTCCAAAATATTTCAGTATTGGTTACACTTAATGCCTTGCAGCTCCTCACAAATACTTCTGTCAAGTTTATCATCAGAGGAGTTGATGATGATTGACCTGTTCTTAGGGAAAAGTGGGAGCAAAAATTTGTGATGGCCCTTGGATTTATTAGCAATAAAAGACCATTCTTCCACAGTGCTGCTGCTCTCCAAAAGTGCTGGTGTGGTCTGACAAGAGCCTGGCTGAAGATTTTTATCATTCAACTTTGAGAAAACATGTCTTTTGAAATAAAACAGCTGGTTTAAAATACAATTTATAGTTTCACTGTCCTTCATGCTGTATTTCAGTACAAAGAGGAAAGAATTTAGATTGCTTTGGTGTAGGCTAAAAAGGTTCAAGAGAAAAAATACTGGGAAATTGCATCAACTACACTGATGTTGAGAAGGAGGAAGTCACTCTAAACTGACAATTTTTCACTTTAGATTACCTTTTATAGTTTTCATTATACCTGGTCTTCTGTGAACAGCCAGTCCAAAAAAGGAGATTCTCAAAACTGTGCACAGTTCCCTTGAAAAAGACCAGTGGATGGAAAGCCTGATGGTGCTTCCTTTCCACAATACATATGAACCTGCAGGAATAACACATTGAACTAAGTATACTCCATAAGTATACCTAAAGTAACTCTTGTCTAATGCAATAAATAAATATCTTGCTGGAGCCATTGTTCAGGTTGACTGCTGTATTACTTTTTTTTTAAAAAACTTCAACTTCCATTATATTTACTACTACCAAAAAGCAGTGCATAGGCAGTTATCTAGTTCCTGTGGGAGGCAACAGCTTTTAAAATCAAAATCTTGTGGCATTCAGCTAAATAGACTTCAATATGATGATGTTTCAATGTTTCAAAACATGCTACTCATGCATTAAAAAAATATTTTAAAAAAAAACCTACCTGCAAATTAAAAACCATATTGGTTCCAGCACCGCATTCTCTGTAACAGAACACTTTTAGCCAGTAAGATGTAGACTCTCATTAAATACTGGCTGCAGGACTGAGCCCTCTTAGAGCTACCTAAAAAAGATTGGTAGGAGGTTGCTGCTACTGAAGGAAGCTGTTTTGGACTGAACATGGGTTTTGGAGAAAGTCAATCCAGACTTGGGGAAAAGAAAGCAGTGCAGAGGTTGGATTTACTGCTGCACTTTGAAATGCAGGCATAGTTAATGAAATTATGCTCTTGTTTTGTTCCCTTATTAATTATCCCATCCTTTCAGCTCTAAGAGGGCAGGGTACTGACTGCATCGCTGGACCCCAGGTGGCTGCTTCTCTGTGCTCTAGAAGGAAGTAGGGCTTTGTGGGACACTCAAGGTACCACCAGTCAGAGATCCCTACAGATCCAGATCTGAGCTCTTAGTGTTTCAGTAAAGAAAATCAAGAACAGTGGCAAACTTTTGCAGTCAAAGAGGAACTTCTCACAAGCGCAAGGAGTGGTAATGGGTAATGACTTTACACCCCAAAAGGTAGATTTAGATTTGATATTAGGAAGAAATTCTTTACTGTGAGGGCAGTGAGGTACTGGAACAGGTTGCCCAGAGAAGCTGTGAATGCCTTAATCTCAAAGCCCCATCTTGAAAGTGTCCAAAGCCAGGTTGGATGGGGCTAGTGGAAGGTGTCCCTGCCCATGGCAGGGGGCTTGGTAAACCAAACCCATATTTAGAGAATGTGTTCATTTCTATTTCCTGTGCATGGCATTTTAGTGTTTGTACACCCAGAACAAAGCACAGTCAATCAAGCAGTGACCGAGGTGTCCTTTGGCAGGTTTGAACTTTCATGCTGTTTAGCACACCCTGTCCACTTGTCACCTCTCTGCTGAACTCCAACAGCATCTCAGCCTTCCAGAGGAACATTCAAGCTCTTTTGCACCTACCTGCATCACTTTAATAGGAACTATTATTGAAAAAGGTGTGGAGACAAGTCCATGCATGGTGACCCAGTGACTCCAGAGATGTGCCCTGGTAACAACAGGCAGGGAATTAAGAAAAAGTAGCACAAGAAAAGCAAGTAGAAGGAACACTGCAGTTACTACTCTCCATTTTCCCTCTCCCATTCAATTAGGCAGTAGAAGACTGTAGCAAACAACCCCAACCATATTTTACACAGAAAGGTAGAGTCACCAATTCTAGGGATGAGCTGTACTCTACACGGTGGTCCCAAGCAGCCAGGAGGCTCCTTGAAGCGAGCACTGAAGAGGACCAGCAGCAGGGAAGGGGTCATGTCACAGAGCAAAGCTCTATCTGCACCAGAAGCCACCACCATGCTCTCAAGGAAGTATTTCTGTCTTTCCAGAAAGCTGGGCCATTGACATCTTCACTTCCTGCTTTTCAAGAGCTGCGTGTGTCAGAATGATTGTCAAAAGAATGTAGGGCCTGACCAGAAACCACCTCTGAATTCAGTGTTTAATGTTTTAATGCTTATCATGTGCTGTCACTTGCACTTCCCCAGCAGGGCAGGGGAGAGAACAGGAAGAAAATCTCCTGGGTACAGCTGGAGGAGTTTCAGAAGTGGGTGAGGAGGGAATGAAAGCACTTGCCCCCTCCCTGACACAGATCAATGTCCTGCCACCACCCAAGCAATGGCCACCATGAAAGGCCCTCTTTACCTTCCTCCACCCATTTTATTGCTGAGCATGGCCTAAAGCAAGGAACATCCCTTTGGCCAGTTGGGGTCAGCTGTCCCAGCTGTGTCTCCCCCCCAGGGAACAGTGTGCAGGCACTGCCCAGCAAGAGCCAAAGCACAGGTGCCTTATCAGCACCATTCCAGTCATGAATCCAAACCACAGCCCCCAGCACCATCCCAGCCAGCTTTAGCTATGCAGCTCGAGCCCAGTAGCCTACTAACTTGTTACAGTTCCAGTGGAGAGCAAGGTATCATATTTTCAATATAAGTCTTCTGACTGAATCTTCTACTGACTCTTCATCATCTCTTTTTCTTTTTTTTAAGCTTGAGCAGAAAGATCAGGACAACCAGCAATTAATTTAATTAAGGTCTTAGGTAGCTAAGAGCTATAAAGTCCACGTAAAACACTTAGATTCGTCAAGACAGCTCCCAACATAATCCATCTGCTGTTTAGATCCATGATAAATATGATGAAATTTTGCTTCTATACAGGCAAAATTCTTGAGCTTTTCAGTCAGTCCAAAGTTTAGAAGCAAACTGTGTTTGTCTATTATTTGTTCAGACACTAATGTATTTTAGACAACTGGACACTTGCCTCATGTAAGTAAAAAATGCAACAGGAAGGCTCTAACCAAACACAGGTTAACACCAATTCACTCAGAAGGCACTTGCACCTTGGCACTTAAGAAAATTATAAAGGACAGTGCTTTTACCAACACCCCAAAAAAAACCCCACAGCACACTAACACAGAAAACCCACTAAAAACAAAACTACAAACAAACAAACAAAATCCAACTACTAATCACCCAAACACGTTACTTGACTGCTCAAGATTTATGCTTGAACTTTACAGACCTAGTGGCTCTGCCCCTGGCTTCCTAAAACTCCTCCTCTATCCCTTCCCTTTGTGAAGAAGTCACATTATCTATTCAATTTTTTTTTTTGATTGAAGAAAATGCTCATCTTCCCAGACCTTTAACCATGGGCTAAGTTACATATTTTTTAGTTCATAACTTTATGACCAGGGACCAATTAAATTTATTCCATTACTGAATGCAAGAAGGCATTCAATTTATGCCACTGAACATTAACCACACCCAGCTTTTTTAAAATAGATTTTTATCTATTGGTAAAACCAATCTAAAAGCAGTGTGTAAAGGTGAAAAGCTCTTTTTAAATATTAATAGAAAAGGGTTTTTTTTAAAATACAGTTTCTGTGTGCAAAGAGTGAGGGTGACCATTTTATTTACAGGAACACATTTATTTTATTTAAAAAATATAGATAGAGGTATTAAAGTTACCTTATTTTCTCTTAAGCTAATTGCTGTACAGTATGTAACACCTCAAAGCACCCAAAGAACCACAGGTATCCCATGACAACTTGATTAAACAAGCTTTTTGCTTAATCTTATTAGGAATATTCTTGTTTTAATGTAATGCTTCTGCCCAGTGATTGTGGGGTTTTGGTTTGGTTTGCTAGTTGGTTTTGGGGGGTTTTTTTCAGGGCTTTATTTTATATATACTGTAGTAACAGAATTTGACTATGGCACTCCTAGTAGCTCCTTAAAGAAGAAAAGTTACATTCCTTGAGCTTCCAGTTCAGCTGCTGTTATATCTAGTTCTTCATCATTGTAAATGTTTTCTGCCTGAAGAAACAAAACATTACATTACAAATGATACACACAATTGTTTTGAAACAATCTTCTACACTTCATAAAGAAAAAACCTTGATAACACCAACGTGGCACAGCCATCATCCCCTCCTTGAAGAGATTTTCTCCCTGCCCTTTCTTAAAGGGCTGCCAACTTTAGGAATGTGCATACAGTGGTTACATTTTGGCAGCTGCCTTCTTGCATTGCTCCATTCCAACAGCAAAAGCAGTAGCCATTTAAGCACTAGCCCTTTTATGAGCATTTTATTTGGAATTATTTCAACCACAGTCCAAACACACACAAAAAAGCAAAGGTACTAAAAAAAAAGAAGCCTTAAGTATGAAACACATGTAAGTCCATTAGAGTTTTTTAACTCAATTTTTTCCCCAATTACTTTATTCCACATTCCTAAGATAGTTGATCCATTTCCTGTAATGTGAAATAATATGAACTAACTAGGGTTTTAAAAGGCATCCTGCTTTACAGCCAACACATGGAGGAGGGAGGGGGCACAAGTAAGTCTTGTCTAATATTGGATATAGGTTTGCAACTGCTTTATTAAGAATAAATCTTAATATTAATTAGTACCTAGGACTTGGAAACAAGAATTAACTAGCAGTTGCTTTTATTCAAGTTGTTTTAGTCTTGGTTTTCTTTTTAAAGTCTTACACTTCTTTATTAGATCAAGAAGTATATGGCACAGACAACTTTCAGTCCTTGAAGGCACAAGCTGCCCTAAGAAGAAAAGCCTTTTCAGTTGCATTTATACAACAAGCTTCAGAGTAATGCTAGAGCAGTTGTGACACTCACCACCTGCCAGATCTGCATTATGTTGTCCTCTGATACAGAACAGATTACCCAAGGCTCATTAGGATTCCAACTGAAGTCTGAGATTTTGGCAGTGTATCCTCTATGAATAAACTGCTAAAAAAAAAAAAAATAAAATAAAATAAAAACAAGCTTCAGTAAGCCATTTCAACTCTAGAGAAATCTGTTAAAACCCAGCATTCAAAAGTTAAATCCATCATGCTAATGACTACCCAAAGACAATCTTGCTACTAGAGATTCACAACAGACGTAAGGAAGGTGTTCAACTGCTTCCCATTCACTGCTTATGGATGCAGTTGCTGAGACAGCATTTGAGATAACAGTTCCTGTTATTACAACAGCTGAAATCCTCTGATTGGTCTCCTTTCACCCAGGGCTGGGCTGTGAAATCCAGCCATATTTCATTCTGATTATCTCTAAGAGCACTTACACAAGAAATAGGGAAACCTTCAGAACTGAAGAGAGGAAGCCTACAGCAAATTAGAGCAATGGTCTGTAAACCAGGGAAGTGAAAAGATTTATGAACAGCTGCAGTTTTAGCAGCACAGTGACAATGATGCCTGGAAAGGCATCAACACGACATCTCACTGCCACACAGCAAGTCAGCACACTGAAACTCGAACAAGAGGGTACCTACCAGCAGCTCAGGAGGCCTATCTTCTGCATCCTCTGCAGACTGCTCTTCTCCAATTTTACTGTAAGAAAGTAGGTTATACTTTTTATTAAAATGACAGTTGCATTCTCTAACACCTTAACTGAACTGTTCCTGGCCTTTGTTTCCCATATCTGCAATTGGTGTTTCTCACTGTGAAACATCTATAAGCACCAGGTATAAAATGTCAATAGTCTGACACTGTCATTACTGAAATGGGATCTTAACTTCAGAAGCACATGGAGGCAAAAATCACTCACTGATGTGATGCCTAAAGATTTTTAGCCTTTTTCACATTTATAGCTTAGTAGATTTTTAATATATAGCTGTATGATTTTCAGTACTTTTCCTGCCCTCACTTATATTTTAGAATAATTAGCCAACCCTTTCTAACACATTCCTGAAATTCTGTTCAGTCTTATTTTTAAGAACACAATTTCTAACAAGGACACCTTGTTTTCCACCAGAAATCGAGAGGCATAGCAAGAAATAGGGCAAAGAAATCCCTGGACCAACTCCAAAGGGACAGACCCAAGGATGTTTTACTAGGCTAAATTATCTCCTATTGGATGCATCTGCTAAAGAAACTAATTAATTAACCTTTTTAAAAGTTGCAGAAATTCTTTGTCACGTATACACATGTATTTGTGCGCCTGAAAGCTTTCATTAAAGAACTGCTTTTTATCCTACCAGTTTAATACTGTTGCAGGTTTTGTCTTTTGAATCTAGGCAACAAGTGGACAACAGAAAACAATGCTATTATCAAGAAATCTTGATGGAGAATAACTTTAGATGTACTGTGCTCTTTCTATTTATACCCAAAAGACTAGGCCTGAGGTAAGCAAGGAAAGCTAGATAACAGCACAAATCAAACCTTCCAAATAATGCAGGCTTGCAGCCTTTTTTTTAAACTATCTGTTGATACATACAGAAAGGAATTGCTCCTCACATTAATCCCATAGGTTAAGGCAAAGATCACTACCACTGAAGCAAGAATGGTTTCATTATGAGACCAGTGAACCTATTGAAAGAAAACAACTTCAGTGGAGCAGTTACTGATTTCTAAAGCATATCCTGAATAACCAGCACCCTGGCCACTAATTTTTAGCTATACTCTGTAAATCAGTTTCTTCCAGCCCAGAGGCTATCCAGTAGTTCAAACAAACTACTTTCATCTTAAGATTTCTCATACTGAAGAAACAGTATTTCACTATTACAGATTTACTGTATTTCATGAAATTAATCCAAAAATTACTCTTACTTGCACCTAATTCAATAGGCAGAGTTCACAAAATTAGGTTTGAACCCAAATCCGCTCCACAGCGCATTATTTTAGATAAACATTCTACTTGTACTTAAGGTACTTGTGAACACCCAGTTATCTTTTTATTAGTAAGCTGTTGACTGTTTGATTCAACGTCAAGTGGGGAAAAGCAGAAATAAACTACATGGTATTGTCTGTAATTATCAAACTCAACATAGTGAATTTTGGTTCAACAGATTCGTGCTGCAAGAACACAAATCTACATGTTCTTATCCAAACCAGTACTCCTCTTGGGTTTTTTCTACAGGTTGTAAGTAATTTACCCACCTGAAAAATCTCATCCTTATGAGACTCAAAAGAATGGAGTTTCAGCTTTATGTTTCGAAGATCCCACAGAGCCACCATCTGGGAGACACAGGCAACAAGAAACTGGTTTTACTATAATGCCTTTCATCTGCACTACTTAGGAATGTTAAGTATACACAAGTAAAAACCTTGTCAGCAGAGCCAGCTGCCAGAATGAACTCACTGTAAGGACTGAAGGACAGACAGTTGACCTCGGCTGTGTAAGCATCTACCGAGTGACTTGGCTTGGACATGGGGTTAGATCCTGTGTCCCAACAGTGGCAGTGAATGGTTTGGGAAAGGGTGGAAAGAGGGAAAGCAAGTAAGTTTCTATAGGAAATTCTTTTTCACTGCAGCTTTTATTACTAAACTGAATTCTGAAGCTACAGTTTTCATTCCAAAACCTTCAGTATTTTGTGTCTGCTGTATATGAACAGCTTGCACCAGGAAGCTGACATTAGTTACATCTTCTTTTTAAGTGCTGTGAACACATTAATTGGCATGTAAATTACAGTGAATCTGCACCATCACTGTACCTGATTGCCAAAAAGAGCTACATGAAATCACTCCAAAATTCAGACCTTTTTTTATCCAAGTGCTGTGGACTAGATCCATTGGCAGTGATGCTGTTTTGTTTTATACCTTGTTTTCCTTTGATATATTCTCTGTATTCTTTACACATACATTTGTAGCCTATTGTATTAATGGCTAGTTTTCCTAGCAGCTTTCCATGCCCTTTCCCTAGGCAGAAGAGAAAACATTCCAAGGGCCCCTATCCTATCTTGGTTCTCCCTGGCTACCAAGGTTGAAAACAGCTCATTGAGACACATTTTCATAAAGTACAGCCAGTACCGGGGGGGTTCGAGAGAAGGGGCTTGACCTGGGAGGTAATTGCATCAGCACTTATCCTCCTAATTGGTGCTTTTTTTGTCAATTATGCTAATTTACTAAACTTATAAAACTGTATGCACCCCTGGGAGGGGGGGGTTGGACTTTTGTGAACATTCTGCCACAACTGCCCCAGAGGCCTCCAATAAAGATCCACTTTTATATTACCTCCCATACTAATATTATCATCTTGAAAGTGTGTGTTGTTTCATTTCTAATTGAAAAAGGGCATCAGCAGGACACAGCAGGCCCCACCCAAAAATCTCCTAACTTACACAATAAGTTTCTGAACATCTGCCATGGATCCAAACAGAGACTCATGAAGCAGGTGCCATGCCACATCTTCCACCACTGCAGAGTGCCCAGTAAAGATGGCTTTTGCATCAACAATCTTGCCCTCTTTGGGTCCAGCACTTACATCCCATAAACACACCATCTGTAAATAAGCCACATACTGTTGAAATGCAGACTCTGATTGTATCATCTTTCAAATAAATAATCAATCACACTCAACATATAAAGAGACAACACTCCTGAAGTAGTTATTTTCTTTTGAAAAAGAACACTTATTATGCCACTAATAACAGCTAAATTAACAAACATTTTTCTGTAAGTACAAGGCCCAAGGAGTATTTAGAAGCAATTTACACTTGTAAAGTCCACAAAGAAATTTATGAACTATTAGTTATTGATCTTTGAAAGTCTTACTAATTTATGGTCTTGACCCAAACCAGTTTGAAGGGTTTCTTCCAGCAGACAATTATAAAAATATTCTGTTCTTACAGTAAGAACCTTAAAAAGAACTCATGGTTGATTACAGCCTCAAGCCAACTCACAGCCTTTAGACATGTAATTACAATATGTGAGAGCTTCCCCACATAACAATACTCAGCTGCACTACAACAAATTTTTCCAATTTTCTACTACAGCATAAATTAGGAGGTGTTAGGCTTTTTTAAACAGGGGAAAAGATGTGGTTTTTACATGATCATCAGATGCACTGAGAAGATGTCCACTTAAATTTGAGTTCCATGACAAGCCATAGCCTTCCTTCTGGTGTCCTTTTAATCTGAGGTCAGGATCACACTCTCCACTTGGGTCTGAAAGACAGAAAATTCCTTTCATCTAGCATCTCCTCGCACATCAATCCATAGGAGCATCATTATCACCCAAGGAATTTGTTTCTGTTGCAATAATTATATTGTATATATGAACCTCTTCAGAGAGTGCTGCTTCTACCAAGATTATTTTATGAAAGTGAGCAACCAGGCATTAAAGTCACTGAAGATATGGGCCTTCTCCTTTGGGTCCCAGAGCCCAGCAACTCTCTCCCAATCACAATTAAACACAAGTTTACCTCTCTTTGACAAGAGGCATTTTGCTTAGCTCCAAGCAGTCTGACCTACCTGTTTTTGAAGGATGTTTAGTGTAGTCAAACACCCGCACATCAGCAGAGGGTGTTTTTGTCACAATGATGCAGGGGTTCTGTGGCATGTAACGGGCATGGTTCACTTCACCCTCATGGTTAATTTTAATCTCCATCTCTGTTTTGCCAGTCACAGATCCAAAGCCACCAAATTCTACAGCTGTCAGAAAAATGTGAGTTTATTCCATCCATTATTTTAGACTACTGAAACAGCATTCCACAGCATTTTCCCTACTCCAAGAAACAGTGGTAGAACCTCATTAAACACAAACAAAAATTAGGAAATATTCACACCATGTAACACAACAGCATTAACACTTTTGATATTTGGAATCCTCTTACAGAGCTTTAGTTTTTATTTGAGGTAGATGTGTACCAGTTTTCACCATATCTGAGAGCTGGTAGAAATTCTAAGTAGGGATTGCTTATCAACATTACCTAAGCTCTTCCAAAAGAAGTTCCCACTTTTTAGTTGCCTAGAATTGGTGTGGATTAGTAAGTACACATCCACTTTTTGTATTTAACAGAAAATTGGAAAATCATTATCAGAACAACTGAAAGCAGTAATGATACTGCACAAACAGAATCTAAGAATGCTGCATTCCTACCTCCTTTCTCATTATCAGACTGTAAAGCATCAAACTGATCATTGCTGGGAACCTGGACTCTGGCAACAGCCAGGTGGTTCTGTCCATCAGATGTGTGTGTATTCCCAAAATCAGCCTGTGCAGAGCATAATTCTTTCCTTCTGGCCTGTTTAGAATAATAAATGTTGGAATAAAATTATGTGCTCAGATCCAGAAGTTCCATGGCTTGCATCAATAACCCTGAAGAGCCAAACCTCTTCAGGGTGCTAGAAGAGACACTCCCTAAGAGATCCTCCCTTTTGTTGCAAAGACTTGTCCAATAAAGTAAACTGGACTCTGCCATGAGCAAACCAAAGACACAACCAGCAAGGCTCGAGGGATAATACATGGCAGTAAACATTGCAAGGGACTTGAAAGGGACAGTTACAGTTTGCACAGCAGTTTGCACCACTACTTTGGTCTAATTTCCCTATAGTCTCTCAGTATTGATTTAGGAAATAATCAATACTCCTTTCCATAAAACAAAAATCCCGAGGGGACAAGTGGCAATCTATTTTAGTTAATTCTCTTAGGAGCTTTTACCAGTCACCTTAACTAGAATTAAATTTCTCTTCTGGTGGTTGAATGCAACATTTAGTTAAAAGTGAACAGCTGGATGGATGGTGCCATTTATCTCTGAAAGGACAAATCTGAGCAGTAAAAACCAAGCAACCTCTGCATTCTTGAATGCAACAAGCTAATTCTGTTGCCTGAATCCAAGCAATCCAGAATCATTTGGGTAATCATAAACTATCACAGGTATTACTGTACCACTTCCAAATGTAGAGGGGCCAAAAATACAAGACCAAACAAGAAACACAATTCACATGCACTTACTTGCATCAGGAACAGGTGTCCCATCATGTCAGATGACAGACAAAGAAGCAGTCCTTGCCTTAAATGGCTTACATATTTTCACACTGGGTAATTGGAAATACCAGGTTTTAAACTGGATATTAAGTCAGTCTGTAAAATACGAGGCAAGCAGAAGTGTTCCTCATAAGGGCTCCACACCCTCAAATCCCCATTGCATTTTCTCCATGTCATGGCTAGTTAGCTCACATCTCTCAGCATCATCCCCAAACATTCTGGTTCACCAAATGAAGTGATGACCTAACCAACATGTAAAACATCCCCTATGCAAAGTGGAACTTTACAGAAGAAAGAGACCACCCTTGGATAACTGCATGAAGCTTACACATTTGAAAGTCTACCTAAATCCACGTTACACCAGTCCTTGTCCACTACCTCAGTGGAGCCCCAAGTTGTTACTGCAACAGTTTAAGTTCTGTAGTAGCTGGCACATGAACAGATTCTATCCCCATCTTCATGATTCTTTAAGAAATTAAACTGAGCCCACCATATTTTCAGGGAGGTGTGGAGGACTGGGAAATTTCAACATGTGAATTCAACGATAAGCCAGGGACAAAACCAGGATGCAAAGAACCACTTTTAGAATATTCTCTTAAATAAGTCCAGACTTAAAAGATAGCAAGCTTATACCATGCTATAGTTACTATAGCTTGGACAGAAGAGCATACATAGTGCACATGAGGAAAAACAGGCTTCAAGAATGAGCTAATTTAGTAGATAGATTTCTTGATCAGAATTAACTACACATGAGCACTAGAGCTCTTATTTAGAAATAAGTTGATAAAGATTTCTGTGTTCACACCTCACAAGACCTTCTCCTTCTGCTAGGCTAATCTAGACTTCGGTGAAGTATCAACCTGTGACCTTCTTCCACGATGCTTCTGCACACCAGAAGCATTTTTAAAGACGTAAACAAAATAAAGAGCTACAAGCTAACGAAGAAAAGTCTAACCCAAATTGTTCTCGTCCTGCATGGCTTTTATCCTCAAGTGACTCAGCACACGCGGCTGACAGAAAAGGAGCCGTGCACCTTCCCGTCTCTCACCTGGTCACATCAGGAAGCCACTGCACCGTGAGGCTGGGCCACTCCAGGGCGTACATCATTACCAGGTCGTACAGGAACGGGGTGTTCTTCCTCCGGATCACGCGCCTCCACCACTGCAGGAAGGGAAGGGAAGGGATGAACCGGAGGTGGAGGGGGTGAAGGAGGGCGCAATCCCGGCCCGGGCTCTACCGGGGCAGGAGGGGGGGGCCCTCAGGGCTCTCGGGGGCGGCCGGCGGGACGAGAACTGCAGCCGGCCATCCCCTCTCCCACCTCCGGCGGAAGCTCCTCGGGAGGAATCCCCGAGCGGCCCCGCTCCGCTCCGCCGTCCCGCGGCACACGCACCCTCAGCCCACCTCACCCTGGCCGGGGACAGGGCCAGGGGCGCTCCTACCGTCCTGGCTCGCCGTGTCGGGAGGGAGCGGAGAGGAGGAGGCGGCAGGAAGAAACGGAGGAGGTGGGAGAGGGAGGAGGGAGCGCGCACAGGAGCCCCTAGAAAGGCGGGAGAGGGGGAGAAGGGGCGAAGGTGGGGGCACAGAAAACTCCGGCGCTACGACACCGCTCCGATACTCACGACCCTCAGCCCTGAGAAGGCCGCCGGGCTAGGGCGGGACGGGGCGGGGCAGGGCGGGAGAGGAGGGGCCGGGGAAGGGGGAGGCGGGGCCGGGGAAGGGGGAGGCGGGGCCGGGAAAGGGGGAGGCGGGGCCGGGGAAGGGGGAGGCGGGGCCGGGAAAGGGGGAGGCGGGGCCGGGGAAGGGGGAGGCGGGGCCGGGGAAGGGGGAGGCGGGGCCGGGAGAGGGGGAGGCGGGGCCGGAGGAAGGGGGAGGCGGGGCCGGGAAAGGGGGAGGCGGGGCCGGGGAAGGGGGAGGCGGGGCCGGGAAAGGGGGAGGCGGGGCCGGAGGGAGGGGGAGGCGGGGCCGGGAGAGGGGGAGGCGGGGCCGGAGGAAGGGGGAGGCGGGGCCGGGAGAGGGGGAGGAGGGGCCAGAGGAAGGGGGAGGCGGGGCCGGGAGAGGGGGAGGCGGGGCCGGGAAAAGGGGAGGCGGGGCCGGAGGAAGGGGAGGCGGGGCCGGGATAGGCGGAGGCGGGGCCGGGAAAGGGGAGGCGGGGCCGGGAAAGGCGAAGGCGAAGGCGGCTGGGCCGCGCTGTGGCCGCGAGGTGGGGCTGTGGGTAAAGCAGCGCCTCCCAGAACACCTCTATTAAGTATGTCTTAGCTAATGAGCCCTAAATCACATTAAAAACTTGGATATTGATTCCCCCTTCGCTACTAGAAATGATAGAATCACTGAATCGTAGACTGTTTGGGTTGGAAGGGACCTTAAAGATCAGTTCTTTCCAAGTACCCTGTTGGGACTGGATGCTTTCCTCTAAACCCGGTAAGTAAATCTGTAAGTAAAAATGGTTACAGTGGCCACAGTTGAAGAGTTACTGTTTTTTCAGCGATGGTGCTGATTATTGCTCAATTTTCTAGAAGAAATGTATGTTCGAACTATTTTTTAATAGTAGTTTTGGCATGGAAGGCACTGAACTGCATTACTGAACTGTCAGGCACACAGGATCAGTCAGTGTTACCAGAGTTTTGAATTCTGTCGCTGTCTGATGGGGTCTGTAGTGGTATCTCATACCCTGGCAAGTGGCATGGCTTTGTTTGAGCAGCCACGTGCAAATCAAACATACAGCCCTACCACCATCCAAATCAAACACAGCCCTGACCACCATGCCTGTCCAGCCCTGCTGATCTCTCCTTTCAGCTATCAGTTGACAAAAGATTGTTTAAGGCCAGCTGGATAGAGCTCTGAGCAGCCTGGTCTAGTGGAAGGTGTCCCTGCCCTGGTTGGGGGCATTGTAGCTACATGATCTTTAAGGTCTCTTCCAACTCAAACCATTCTATGATTCTGCGATTTAATGTGACTACCTTCAATGAACAGTGCTTGCCTTAACCAGGGTAGCTCTTTCTGGCAGCTAATAACACTTTCCAGAACAATAATGGAAATAGAGGCAGTTAAGAATCAGGTTAGATTCTCCCAAATGCTTTTAAAGATTCAAAGGAACTTTTTTTTTTCTCTGAATAGCATGTGTTTTCTTCCCATGTTGTGACTTAGAGTCTTAAGACGAAACCTTGCTTCAGTGTTAAACTCGCAGTGATGAATCCTGTTATTACTAGGGCTCATATGTCTGCAGTCCCAGAAGGGAAGGAAAACAACTCTGAAATGGAGCTCACTGTGCTCAGCTATAGCTGGTGGCAGGAGAGAGAGCAAAACAGCCAAATAATAGCTGGCATTTAATTTTAATTTCCCCTCTGTGAGGACACTCTTCATAGACTGAACCTTCTGGGGTCTGGACACCAGTTTTTCAAAGAAGGAATCCAGTTCTGGAATATGCTTATGTCTAGCAAAGGCAGGAGACTCCAAGGCTGGTAACAGCAGCCAAAAGTTGTAGCATGGGAATCAGGGAATAAGATTGAGGAAGGCAGCCAGCTTCCCCAGCTGGAAGCTTTCCCTAATAAACCATTGCTTTTCTGACCAGAGTGTTAAAAAACACAAATCTTTTGGGAAGTTATAGAAGTATATATTAATCTTCTCCTTAACCTGCATAGATTGGAATCGTACCTATGCATGGCTTACTTATTTAAAATGAGAATCCTGTTAAATTGTACTGAAGCTGTACAGTAGTCAGCTCCATAGAGTGCATGAGTTAATGCAGACACAGGGCCTTGTTCTGCCAGATGTGGCAGCAGCTTCCCTTTGGCACTGCTTACTCAATGCTTTGGTGTTTGCTGCCAAGTATGTGTCTAGTCCTATGAAGTGCTGAGGCCTTCCTAAAATGTTTTCAGAGTGAAGACTGAACCTTTCAGAGCCTATGTGTTGTTACAGAACATTGATCACTTAAACTTTAGATAATGGATAAAGGAAATCTCTGCCAGGCTTCCTGGCTTTAAATGACCTTTGTTAGCTCTCCCAGGAGGGTGATTACGTGGCCCCTTGAAAGATGAAGCATATATACACGTTTGGCTGTGATGCTCTTTGTGATTTTGCTGTAAACAGCAGTATTTGTGGCCACAGCTTACCTGGAATATGATAGGGAAAATGTGAATAAGTTTTGAAAAATTATGGACAAAATTGTTCTTCAATGATGTCATGTAGGGCTTGGCTGAACTATAAGTGAAGAATTGCTCCCCAACCCTCCACAAATTTTTGCCAACCCTGTTTAGGATCTGGAAATTAAGTTGGGTTGTAATAGATTCCAGGACTAGTACTAGCTTTTTACAAAACCTGTAACAAAACCTGTTACATCTAGATGTCAAAATAGTTGGTAAGTAATCAGAACAGTTATCTTCTTGTTAACAATTACACTTGCACACAACCACATTTTCTTCTCATTTAAATCTGTGCACCAAAAATCCTGTTATTAAGTGCTCTTCTCCCATTGAGATTTATCATGGAAGAGACAGTTTATAACACTACATCTGTCAAAGACAGCACATTATTGAGTCTCATGTTGGCTATTTGCAATTCATTGGCATGGTCATATCTGTGGCCACACATCTAAAATGTATCCTTGGATTCCCACACTTTGTAAAGAAAGCAATTACCCAAAACTGTTGTTCATAATTTGCAGTATGTGTAAAATGCACTATAAATTAGTTCTGAAGTGAAAGAGTGACTTGAATCATAAGCTTCATTTTTATTAAGCTATACTTCTTTCAAACCTAAGCATCAAATACTGCATCTTCATTTCAGTAAAAAACCACCATCTCTTGCATTCTCAATTGTATGTGCTGTATTGTGCTTCAAATTGCAGATATATTTATGAAGAATTATGTGCACTTGTGAATTTTAGCTTGAAGACATGTATGCTGATTTATTATTCTGCAAAGAATTAGCTGGCTTGCTGTTGCTTCTGTCTCTTTTACAATATGCAGAGGTGATGGATGTTCTTAGCATAACTCAGCAAGTAGGTGTAGGTATTACTGTGAATGACCATCTCAGTCAGAAAATTGTGTAGGGTAAAACAAGTTTGCATAAAAACCCAAAACTGCCCATTGGCAAAGTAGAATAGCAGCTCCAAGAGTTATTATCCTCTAATATATTTGCTGTCATTGCATAGTCTGAGTAGCCTGTTTGGAATAAAGCATCATTTACTTAAAATATGTAGATAGAAAAGCACACTTCATTTTAATTGGTGCAAACATTCACTCAGAATTTCTTGAAATGTGATCATGCTCATTTTCCCCACTGCTCATTCAATACTTTTTTTATTTACACAGAAATTATCATCTCCCCAGTATCAATCACACATAACCAATATCCTGCTGTCACAAAAAATATTGAACTGCAGCTGTATCTTGGACATGTTCTCTGTGATGTGCACGCTGGGATTTGTCTAATGACGGCACATCTCCGATAGTTCACCTCTAAATAGCTGTCACCATGTTTTATCCTGATGTGCAACATCTGTGTGCTGCACAGCCATGTGCAAATGGCAGCTTTTGCTATGCATTGAATAAAGAGCATTTATGGGCATGCCAGTACTTAGGGGAAAGCATGACTCACTGGGATTATATCCAGCGTTGTAGACAAATACTCCTCTTGCACCTTCTAGGTGGCATTGTTCCCACCTTTGGGATGCTGTAGTGGGAACTCATGAGCTGCAGCGTTTGGATAACTAGCACTGTTTGTCACACTTTCAGCTAACTGCTGTAGATTGTATTGAATTTCAACCTGCAAATGAGAGGAAATCCTATAGCAGTCTTGTGGATTCCTTTGGTATTCAGGAATATTGAGTGTTTTACCTTTGAAGTGGAATATGTTTATTCTGTAAGGCACAAACCAAGCTTGTTCTCATATAACAAGTCCCTCGTTCACCTCTCAAAGTAGCACTGCTCTGACCTAAGACTAATCCAACCCTGCTGAACACTTTCTTGTGCTTGCATGGACATGGCAATATTCCCTCAACAACTGGACTTGCTGGGCTATTTCTGTGCTCTGTGATATTTGTTTAGCATTTTCTACACTTTTTTTTAATAATTCCATGTACAATAGCAGGTAGATTATTTGAGAAATAGACACCAATGTTCATAAAACTGACTTGGTACACTTTTATTAATTTTGCACAGAGTACTGAAATTGGTTGAAGTACAGAAAAGCAGGGGAATATGTGAGTAGGTTTTTAATAGGTCATCTTATGAAACAGTGCTGCAATATATGCTGTTTTTCATGCTATGTATTTCCAACATGTGTTTTCATTGTATAGTCTGCTGTAGCTCTGCAGCCTCTGGCCTGGACAGGTTATTGCCCATATGTGGAGTTGCAGACCTGTATTAAAAAAAATGGCAGAGAATATTTTACTCAGCGGAAAAATACTTTGGCTTTTTGATAGATGTAGCAGATATGCAAATTTTTACAACATACAATCTATTTTACTAGAGGTACAAATGCTTAAATTAATGCCAACAGGGAAATTTTCAATAAAATTGAAGGTGAATACTGACTTCTGAAGCTTCCAGCACTTGGCTTAATGGAGTTTCTTGTTGCTTATTGCCTTGGCCTCCCTCTTTGTGATCTTGGAAGAACTTTGGGTAGTTCCAAGTCTGTGTCTGGGTTACAGGAATCAGAGGAGACTGTAATCCAGACACTGCTGTTTTCAGTTATATGGAAAGGAGTCAAGGCAAACTGCTAATCTCAATGATATGCTAAAGCACAGGAAAGTTTCAGCCTCTCATGCCAAAGAAGGTGAAAGGGAGTTGTTTATTATAATCCATTTCCTCTTCAACTTCCACTCTAGGGCTTAAAAGCCTCTGCAAGTATTCAGTGAAAGAAAGTGATCTCCTCTCTTGCCTTCTAATCTTCAGGAATGTCTCTCCCCACCTGAGCTGCCTGGCCTTCTTTTTCAGAGACTTTTCTGAGGTCACCATATGGTTTCTTTCTGTATTCTTCACTCTTATTCTTTTGAGATTTGAAGCAATTAATAATGGCATTATCTTCAAGGTTTGGGATATCTCAGAGGTGAATCCACTGAGACAGGAACCATGCCAAGTTGTTTCAGCTCACTGATCCTGTTTTCATGGTAAAGAAGATTTTTGTTTATTCTGTTTGATTGAGTCAGTCGTTATGGCAGAATGCCGTCACATGCAGTCTTTGGAAGCTCTAGAGATCTTGATTTTCATATTGTCTTCTTTCCAAGGGCTTGAAATACCAAGAACTACAGTCCTGTACACAGGTGTCATGTCAGACAACTGGGCAGCTTTTTACTTTGGGAGGCGGAGGCTGGGGCCAGAGGAACTATGGATTCACAGTGTGGGCATCATGTAAGGGAAGAAGGAACAGGCAGACAGATCTGCTGAGACCAGGTTGGTGGCTGTTTGTATTTCTGGTGGGTACCCAAGCAAATAAACTTTGCTGCTGTTTCTGCTAGTTGCTCCCAGTGTTGACTCAGCTGAAGTGGTATAGCCACATGTTCAGAAATGGGAGAAAAGGAGATAGTGGCACAGCCCTATCATGCCAACACTTGACACATTCTTATATTCCCTGTGGACCAGTTCAGTGCTGCTAATGCCATTTTGCTAAACATATCAGAGGATATTTTTATGCAAAGTTTAAGCCAAAGACCATAATAGTATTAGCTGGTCTCCCCTCTTGCTCACCACTCTTCTGCTCTGCCCAGTGCTAACATTCACGAGGTCAGTCAGGGGAGCTGAATCAGATTCCCAGGGTAGCTGACTTTTGTTTTTTTGCAGAGTTGATTTTCAGCCAGATGATCAGACTGAGCATACTCATTACATATCTTCCTGGCTTTAAGTGTAGCACCAAGGGGAGTACATGGCCATGGGCAAGAGCAGGAATGGTTTGTTCAGGTTCTGTTTTCAGATTAGTTTGCACCAGTTGTGAGACTGCACCTTGGGCCAGTTGTAGCACTCTACTGCTGGTTCACTGCCAAGTCTGGAGTGTTCAGTTCTGTGAACCACACAGCTAGGAGTATTGTCTCCCTGCCACTTGTCAGTCTTCTGAAGATGTAAAACCTGAGAAAGAAGTTGAAAACTCCATTCACATGCTTTCATTTGCTGACATGGGAGGAAAGCTTTAAAATTCCTACTTAGTTACTGGTATAAGCAGGATGTATTACTAGGACTTCAGTGGGAGACAACTGGGCTAAATACGAGTACAGGAACTCACATTATCATGGGACACCGTTGAGACCTTATTTGACATGCATTTAAAATGTTCTTCAAAGGGGTTTTCTTAAAGGAAAAGGGTTTTACAAAATTGCTGCTTTGCTAGGAGGCAGCACAACTGGATCAAATTAAATAAAACCTGGATTTTAAAAGCATCTTGTGATTTGAGATACTGCAGAGAGCCTCTTTATAAGGTATCTGAGACTAAGCATCCATCAACTGAGGAAATCCCTAGCACTAGGGGCTTTGGAAAAATTTAAGCTTTCATATTTGAATTATTTATCTATACAGCTGGAAATCTAATGTAAACAGTGCCTAAGCAACTTGGCCAAAGTAATTTAGGAAATCAGAACTGCTGACTGCTAATACTAGCTCAGGTTTCTAGCCCCATGCTCAGAATGCTAATGTTTGGCTTTAGTGTTTTGTCTTTCTGTGATTCTCTGCTGTGAGGTGCAGTGGGGCAGTGAGAGTAGAGCAGTGATAACTGTTACTAACACCTCTGCCCTGTTTCTTACTAAGGACCTGTTTTTTGCTGAAGCTTAGGGAAACAAGTATAGACTACATGATAACATATTCCTGTGCGAAAAGTAATTTTTAGCTCTTTCTTACTTTAATAACCATTGCATATGGGAACTTAAGGAGGGCGTGAATAACTTCATTTTTGTTTGGAGGAGTGCCGCAGATGCAGTAGGTTGGATGTCAGAATGGCTCTGTTGTTAGTTATGTGTTACTGTAACATCTCCATGCCACAGGCACAGGGCAGCACCTCATTCTGTCAGCATTCTGCAGACACCGAAGGGAGATGCCAGTTATTGACCTGAAGATCTGCCTTTCTCTTGAATTCTGACAAGACATTTGGATACAGGAAGACAGTTCTCATGGTTGCAACCTCCATGGCAGCGAAGAAAATATACAAAGAAAATTGAAATTTGAATTTGAAAGAGAAACAAGGTGGCTTTGTGAATACTTATAGGAGAGTTGTGCCTAGATGAAACAAGCAAGTAAGAAAAAAGGATAGATAACTTTTTCAGATAAGTACGGGTTGGTCTTATCTGGTAATTTGGTTGCCTCTCAAAGGAGTTGTTTCAGAGCCCTGACTACAAGTTTTGTGGGGTTAACATTAACATTTTAGTTTGGACCAGGAGTGAACTTTGAAACAAACCTTGTGATTGTCCCCACTTAGGGCACTTTGATTTCCACTGCAGACTGACCACAGAGCACTGGTCATTGAATCCTTCTTCAGAGAAACTAAATCAGAAACATATTCCACCTGTCAATGAAGGGGTCAGATATACAGAACCAGACAAAAGGGAATCTAAAATTACTAACACCCCCATCAGATATATTTAGCATGGACTCAAGGTCCTCAAAATATTGCTTTACTCTACAGATCTATTTCTGTTCCATGGTACTATTTCCTAGTGTTAGACAGAAAGTACTTTGTTTCTTTCATATTTTTTGTTGAAAGAAATATAGATAGCTTTTTGGTAGACTTTCAAATGCTCTTTGCTTATATTTCTTAAACATGTTGGTATCTGATCATCTGTAATGCCTCAGTGGCATTTGCTTAGGTAGCATTATGTGCTCTGCTTAGTATTTGCAGTGAAATTGCACCAATTTCAGAAAAAAGTATCTGAATTCACAGTAAGCATCTTGTAAGCTAAAATGATGTACTGAAGGTATATCTCTAATGCCTACTCAGCATTTTGGCAGTGGCACATATGGAAACACACAGTTAAAGATAGTGAAGGTCAGAAATTCTGTCTCAGGGGATTTTGACTTGAAATGTGAGAGTTTAAAAAAATATGTTACGGGTTTTAACAGAACATTTGGAAACACTTTTCTCTCTTTCCCATGTGTGGCCATGGAGTTATTCATCAGTCTCTTCTCTCCACTTACTTGGCTCAGCAGCGGAAGTATCTAGGAGCAGTATACTGTTGATCTTGCATGTGTTTTATTAAGGCCTAGAATGCTTTCAGGTCCCACAGAAGAGTTCGGAAGAGAAATATTCTGGTAACATGTGGAACACAAGAAGTTGAAGTGGGCTGAGATGTGGAAGCACTCCCCAGTCTCCATACACTTAGAGAAAGAGAAGGGAAGAAATTACTACAGGTTGTTAAGGGGTAATGTAGCACATTCTCACAATCAACCACAGGGAAAATGAGGGCACCAGAGAAGTGAAATCTGGTTCTTCCCTCAGACTTTTCCTTGGCTGGTACAGCTACCCACAGCCTCTCCTGTAGTGAGGCATTTGTGTCTCTTAACGCTTATTTATGTGTGTAGGAGATGGTGGTCAGAGAGGGTGAGTCACAGAAGAATCCCAGTTTCATTGGGACTGAACTGCTACAAGAATTAAGGATGATAAATTTTCCCCCCTTTCACCACAAATCCCAGGCACATTTATTTAACAAAGCTTTTGCAATACAGTACAAATAAGTAGCAACATTGGCATTTAGTTGCAAGGGGGAAAAAAGTAATTCCAAAATTGGAAGCACAGAACTCACCTCCTAAGAAGGGATAAAAGAATACTAAAGCCCATGAGGGTCAGGTCACACTTGTAATTCATTCGTAAGACTCAAAAGTGTGCCATGAAGACAATAAAGCTATTTTAATGTAATAGAATCCTTGAAATGCATTGTAGTTAAGTAGCATTTTTCTAAGTAAGCCATAATGGCATTTATGTATTGTTCATGTAACAGTGCAAAATCAAGTCTGTGTGAAGACCTGTTCTGAGTGGTGTAGGACAGCATGTAATAACAAGCTATGATGCCTGGGGTTTTTTCAGACATCAGCTTGCCCTCTTTTTTCTGGGATAACAGCAGCTTACAGGACACCTGAAGAAGTGCCAAAGTAGGTACTGTCTCAGAGGAAAGGGAGAAATCAGATGCTGCCAGTGAAAGCTTGCAAGTGTTGGGCAACAGCACTGGTTTGGGAGTTGGTGCCATACAGGAGGTCAAAATTTTATTCAGGATTCTCATATATTTGTTTTTAGAATGCAGCAGGACCTTGATAATTCCTCCTAGGTGATCTTTCAGCGCAAGACACAGACTACCAATGGGTCTTTGACCCTTTCTGCTGAAAGGATCACGTTTGATCACTTCAAAAATTCTTACTGGCCGAGAGAACTTGTGTTAAAAGAGGAGCAAAACCAAACCTTTTTTGGCACAGGTGTTGCTGCCAAGCACAGAGAAAAGCAAAATAAGAGACTCCATGAAAATTACTGAATATACTTCATAGCAACTAACATTTGGCTTATTGCATAGAGTAATGCTGAAATAAGCACAGGGCTTACAGCATTCTAAAAACTAAAATGGGAAAGTGAGGGCTAGAAGCACCAGATATTTGTGCCATCAACTGGGTAAGCTGTGTCTAACTAAGCTTTACACCAGCAAGTGCTGTGGAGTTCTGTGTAAGTGGGCTATTGGCTATGTTTCTAGATTTTTTTGAAGATGGAAATGTCTGGGTTTGTGTGCATGTGCACATTGCTTTCCACCAAAATTGTCCTTTTCTTCCCAAAATGAAGTAGATATGGAAAGAACAAGCAAAGGAATGTGGAAAAAACACATCTCTCATAGCTAAAACTTGGTGTTTCTTGTGATTTCCTGCTTGTTTGCTGAAGGGTGAACTGAGAGATAATTTCTGGGCCATTTTGCTCTACACAGCTGTATGATAATAACATCTGCACTGACCACACCAATTCAGGATATTGATTTGCAAGAGTTACCAGAGCCAGCTCATTTTCTGCATCAGCAACAATGCCATATATTTCCACCAAACTTCTCCAATTTCACTTTCAAAACCTTTAACTAAGTTTGGCTTGCTGTATATATTGGAAAACTCTATTTGCCCACAATTACCCAAACCTGAAATTTCTGAATGAAGTGTTACGAGAACAGAATCAGAATTTCTTATCCATTCAGGTCAAGACAACAGAAAGTCCAGAACAAAGTATTACATAACTGGAGATAAATAGTCCTCATAGATTGTTAGTGCAACAAAAGACAGTACAAGACCATAGACAGGCAGAACATGATTTTAATTTACAGTTCCCTAAGTAAATTGATTTTACCCACTCACACTCTCATGCCCACATACTTGCAAGCACTAAGACATGCACATGCCTGACCGGTTTTGCCAGGATCACCTGTATGCCATGGAAGGCAGCAGCAAATAGCTTTCAGGTCCTCACTACATGTCTTGGGTTCTTCTCTATGGGTGACAACAAATGGGTTTGGACAGGTTTTTAAACTCTCTAGAATCAACTGTTATTGTAGTACAATATTTTTGCTAAAATACCTTGTTTATTATTATCCTCCATAAATATTCAACAGGATTGCTGCCTGTTCTGTTCTGTTCTGTTCTTTTTGACTATGGTCTGTGTCAATGCTGAGATAACAGGCTCTTCCACTGTGCTGCATCTTTGCTGCTTTGCTCTGTTGTTTCTTCTGGTGCTGTTGTGGATTTCCACCCAGACCAGTTCTAGTATTTCTGTTACCTAGCTTTATACACTGTAAAAGAAAAAAGGTTTTTCCACCTTTTGCTGTAAAGAAACTTGCAATACATCTGAGCATACTTGGCTGAGGATCCAAGGCTACTACCCCAGAAAACTTTAAGCTGTATGCCAGATTTGCTCTCAAGTGCATCACCTCAAGGGACATAATTTGAGTGTAACTAATTATCACTCTGCAGTGAAGTCAACTGAACAACTTTTTAAATGCCTGGATACCTGCCTTTGACCCGAGTCTGCTACTCCTGCTTTCAAACCAATATTCCTCCTAATATCCCAAAGAAGAAGGTGGGTGAGTGTCTCACAGCTTATATGAAAGTACAAAGCTTATATGAAGAAATAATACTTTTTCTTGTCAAAACTGAAACTCTCCCTCCCCCCAAACCAAGCATTCCAACTCAGTTCTTTCAGCAGGTCACTCAGGGTACAAAAACATTTTAATGATGTCTTGAAAATACATATTTCAAGCGGTTTCATCTTTCTGCATATATTCAGGGGTGCAGATATGCTATGTCAGATCAGCTGCAGAATAAAATTTCATACATTGACCCTTTTATACATCATCCCATCCATTTCTAGTGCACATTAAGGAATTTTGATAAAGACCTTTTAAAATCTATACTTCATTATTTTCTCTTAAGATTAGGCACACTTTTTCAGTTATTACAGGCTTTACTTACTTTACTGTGAAATCTAGTAGTTTAGTAAGAGAACCCAAATTACTGTGAGAGGCAGTTGATTCTGAGCTGCTAGATTTCATATGATATTGGCTTAGAGTCACATAAATGTTACTTGTAAGAGATTTGGAAAATATAACTGGGTCTGGGTAGTGAAGAGAGTAAGGATTGACAGCATCTTAAACCACTGCAACTGTTTCTGAAATTAAAAATCCCACAAGCCTTGGAATTCTAATCTGCCATCACAGTAATCTCTGTACCACAGCTTTTTGTCATCCTTTACAAACCCCTTGGAAATGGTGATAAGAGTGTTCAGAATAGATACAATGCTCTCTAACATCCACTCCATTAGTCACTCAGGAGGTAAATTGGGGGAAAGTTTTTCTCTTTTCCATCATATGGAAAAGGAGATACTATTTGATTTTTGTCTTGAAATGCAGCTTTCAAAATACTGCATTAGAAAGTCTGTATGAAGAATAAAAGGCAAGAAATTCTCTGATTCTGAAATTTAACTGGTGCTATGTTTTTGTCCCATGAACTGTCAGTCCTCAATGAGAGGTAAAAGAACATGTAAATCCCTAGGATTTGCTAATTTGTAATTACTAGCATGCAAGGGCCATGAAACATCTTCACAGAAATGCAGCTAGGAGCAAAAAATGTACCAGACCAAAGAAGCTTTGAAGTTCAGTGAAAAAATGAGGTGCTCTGTTTCCCATTCAGCACCATATATGCACAGCATAAAAGCCACAGAAAACTGAGGAGGAAAACTCTGAAAAGTCTAGCAGTTACCTTCCACTGTATTTTTAGCACGGGATCATCGCCAGACAGCATCACTCAGCAGCCTCCTATAGTGTTCCTTGGTTCAGCCAGACAATTTGAAAGCCCAAAGAATGACTTTGCACTTGTGCTTGTACCAAGCAAGCTGCAGGAGGCTTTCCATCCTAGCTTAGCACAGTCAGTGGTACTAAGAGCTGTATTTGTCAACAGCTTTGTATTGCTCTCAGTATCATGCCAGTTATCCTTGCTCCTGAGGTTTCTGCTGGCAGCACTGTCCGTGCTAATGCTGCTAACAGCACTGCAGCTGAGTCACTGTGAGCAAAATTCTTCACAGTGCACCAAACTCAGGCTGACTCAAAATAGCAGTGATGCACTGTCATCAAAAAGTACCTGCAAGTAGAAGAGCTCTCATTAAAGCTGGTCAAAAGCTTCCCAGTAGGATCAACTCTGCTTCTTGTATTTAGCTGGGGTAGACAGTAAATTTATCTTTTTGATATAGTAGTTTTGCCTAGAAGGCTGCAGCTATTTGCAGTATTCACAAATATACACAGTCGAGGGTGGAAATGTGAAAAAATACTTAGTGGGAGATTTTTAGTGATGCTACAGTTATTCACCTTTCCTTAATCAGCTATGGGATGATGGTCAGGTCACAGATTTCATGGCATGTCTTCCCTAAGGCAAAGACAGAGGTATAACCTAAGTAGATGTACTTAGGTAGTTCTTAGATGAAGGTAGCTTGAGACTAGCTAAAGAGACTATAGGAGATGATACGCATAGATCAATAAAGGCTCCAAAGCCCATTTAAAAATTCAGGTAAACGTTCAATGTGCTGGCCACCCCAAGATGCTGCAGCATCTTTCTCCAAACCACCTGCCCATGAGCTCACTCTGGAGTGTCCCTGCAGGCTGCAGTCACACACTGACTGCAGTATGGACACAGCCTCCCTGAGTACTTTTAGTGGTCAAGCTCTGTACATAGGGGTGACTGGAAATCAGAAAGTATTTGTTAACATGGATTTTACGTCCTCTGCCCAGGGGACTCTACTGACACCAGATTACTCTCAAATGATGTGTGGAGTAACAGTGCCTTTTCCTGTTTTAGTGTATTCAAGTTTTCTAGCGAGTAATACACTAACATTAACAAACATTCTTAATTCTGTAGTAGTTGTGCACACATGGAATCCCTCTGAAGAACTAGCCTGCAAATTCTCGCTCTGTTTTACTCCAGCCTTGTTTGCAGGTTCCCTGGTTGGAAGGAGGTAGTTCACTGTTATTTCTAGAGCAAAACATTAAAATACTTTGATATGTCTTTTTCCACATATCTCCCTCTTGAGTCATCCTGGCTGAAGGCTTGTTGCTCTTCTGCTGGTAATTCAGGATCTTATTTGCTGTAAGCCCTGTCCCAGCTTTTCTGTCTGTGCCATTCATTAAATGCAGTGTTTACTACCCAATCAAGACATTTGCCTGCTCCCTCACACCCACCATCAGTAACATTTCATGCTGTGTAAGCTTTAGGGGCTTGCTTGAAAGCTGAGATGTTACTGGATCTGAGCAGGCTGGTATTTTGGAGGAGAGCTGCAGGCTCTAACCTTGCTACAGATCCCTGCACCCTTCTCTACCAGCAGAGAAAGACTCCATGCTTCCATCCACATCCTGCACTAGCCAGAGCCAAATTTGCACTCCTGCTCTGCAGCAATTAACCAAAGTGGCATCCCTTATTATGCTGCCAGTGAGACAGCACAAGGATGTTAAGTGACTGCAGTTCATGCTCTGCCTCAGGGGTGTGTGTATATGGGGGACGAATGCCAAGGATCTGGCTGGATCTTAATGAAACCATGCTCCAGCAGGTGTTTGGAACCACAGATAAGGTGCAGAACCACCCCAGGACACCAGCCCAACTGAGCCAGCTCTGGAGGGAACCCCAGTCACTCTCAGGAACACTCAGGAGGGTGACCAGCACCACCTCATAATAAAAAATTAATAAAACACCTTGTATGCTGCAGTATGCAATTTTAGCCATATGTGTAAACAGGCATAATCTGTTCTTTTTCACTGGCCACAGGCATCTGTAATCTATATACTCACAGAATTTTTTTAGTTTGCATTATTTTCCAGAGTACTGAACTCAAGTGATTTTTATGTTGAAATTATTTAAAGGGTAATAATAAGTAAAAAGTTAAAAAAGTTATACTGACATTAAATTCCACCTTGCCATCAAACATTCTCTGGGGTCTCAAATGGGAGCAACATTGCCTTCCTCCCAAAACCCTCTCACTGCCCTTGACAGGAGGCAATTTTCTTTAATGAAGACACCCATACTTCAGTATAAAGGTGTCAAGTGAATTATTCATGAGCTCCTTTGTCTCCAAAGCATGCCAGCTACTTCATCTCATTGTAAAATTGTAAAAGAAAATTAAAGTTTTTTGTGAAAGTGCAGCTGTTGCTTTGAAAAGCATCTGTTTACCAACTATTACTGGGAGGCAGTAGCATCCTCAGCTTTTGCTGTTAAGTAGCAGAAGTAAAAGACCAACAGAATTGGGCAAACAGATACACTGGAGAGAAACAAGAACAACTGATAACATCAGCACTGTGAGGAAATCAATATTCAGATACTTGTAGGTGCTTCATGTTCATAATATCTTGAGCAGTATTGAAAAACAGGAAGCAGCTGAGCTTTTTCCCTTCTATATTCCATTTTCTCTTAACATATGACTGTCCTTTACTGTGAGGAATTTTGTTACAGACCAGCCCTGTCATTAGTGCAGTACATTAATAGGTATCTTTACTCGTGAGGAAACCAATACAGCCGGCACGGCATACATAAACACAACAGCCTGCATTTCATCTGATTTGAGAGCTGAGATCCACATGGGCTGATTCAATTACAGAGTAGAATTCCCTCCAGCAACCATGGGGCTTATTGGTGCCTCACTGGCTACACAGTGACTTAAATTTCCACAGATGTGTAAAAGTGTTGCAAAAGAAAAGATAATTTTTTCTTTGTGACATTTTAGTACTGTGGAAGCAAAAGCAAGCCCTATTTTGAAATATGTTTAAAAAACCATCATACCCTTAGAAGTCAGACCAGACTGCATATATCTGTGCCTATGCGTATTTGTACAGAGTAAGGCCACATCTACCCCATTGCACATACTCTGGTTAATCCCATCACTATTTAGCAAATATGGCTGAAAATTAAGGAACTTATTTTACCTTTCACTTTTCAGCCTCTGTGCCCATAAAAGGCTAGAAATAACATTGTATAGGCTTTTTGCTTGTGATATTTCTTAATTGTGGGGCACTTTTTATTTTTTTTTTTTTAAGAGGATATTTTGTCCAGAACAATCCTAATACAATGACATCTATTGTCAGATATAATTTTCAGTTATCAAACCAAAGCAACATTTAAAAATGTGATCATAATCTTAAAGGTTCAAACATAAAGATAAGAAAATACATATTCATGAAAAATTACTCTTTTCAGTGTGGAAGTAGATTTCAATTACTCCTAATTAATTCTGGTTCTGCAGAGATTGGTATCTGGTTTAATATAGCTGCTTGCCAACTGCATGCTACTTTCTTCTTCCTAGGCATGAATATTTTTCTCAGTATTAATTTAACTGATAATATAGGATTTGGCTAACAGCTGCTGTGGCAGCTATAGTGCTTTCTCTCCCCGTATCATAGAATGCTGAATTTCATAGACGATCCAGAGAAGCTACAAGCAAGTGCTTTTTGAATTTGAGCAATACACATCTGCCCAGCATAAAACTTCAGGAAAGGAAAGAAGGATCAACAAGCTGATTCTTTTCCATCAGTAACAACTGGACTGCAGAAAGCAAGAAAAAAACCCTGAAAGTTCTACCAAAGGAGGGAGAAAATATTTCAATAATGCTATGAGATTGCCGTGCACTGGCCTGAGTGACTGCTGCAAATAAGACCTATTGCTGACATCTTCAAGCCTTCAGAAGAGAAGAACCTTTTTGACTAAAGCTTTCTATCAATGTTGTGAAGGTAGAGACAGACCAAAATTAGTGCTCCTACTGGGGAAAGTCTGGGGTCACCTAGGTAGCCAGAAAAGAGAGAAATGTGGGAAAGCCACACTTTAGAAATTTCGCTTCTCAAAATTCTTGGGTTTTTTGGGGATTGGTTGGTTGGTTGGTTTGGTTTGATTTTCTTCTCTTTTTTTTTTTTTTTTTTTTTTTACACTAGGAATGCTGATAGCTAAATTACTTTCCATTTTCATATCTCTGCTGAGTTTTCTCAGGATAAGGTAACTGGATTTTTCAGAATCTATAGGATCAAAGATTAATAGAGATGACATTAAGAAAAATCCAGAAAGGAGAATCTGTCCTTCTTGCAGACTTCAGCATCTATAATATTTCTCACACGGTTTTGATTTGTAACTACTCCAAGCAGCAGAGTCTCTGAACATCTGTTCACTGAATGTCCCAGAAGGACTGGTTTTCTATTGTGAATTTCAAGCATCTCTGTTATTACCCTGCAATACCACAATTTTTTCCCTCCTTGCTGAAATGTTTTAATGCGGATATCTTAGAAGATATATACTTGTCTGAAAGCTGGTAATTGCCTATATGTTTTTTTTTTAATTCCTACACATTTTTTAAATATTGAAGGATTTTGCAGAACTCATACCCAGTCATCCTGCTTAGCTATTCTTTCTGGCTTTCCCTTTTGTTTGTATTTAATTTTCGTTCCATGGCATCTCTTATAACTGGAAAAGTTGTTTGACTTTTTAGATGATGACTTTTCATTTAGTTGCCTGCTCAGGATGCACTGTTCCATGAAAGCCTCAATGACAATTCACTAAAATAGAAAATCATACTGAGATCAGGCCTCATCTGGCATGGTCATTTATTGCAAATCTATTACAGTGCTATCTATCTTACAGTAAATTTTTAGACCATTAACCAGCACATGCTTAATTTAGCAGCTGTGTGTAGCTCTGTGTAAATTCAGTATTCTTTCATGGATTTTAAAGGTAAGCAAGTACAAAAAGATCTTGCTCTCAGGGTACAGGATTACCTGACTGTGTTTAAGTACAAAGAGTTAGCACAAGAAACACTCACTCATGCTACAAATCACAGTAAAATTTCCCTCTTCCCTCAACACCCCCCCAAACCTATACTAGAAATAAGTAGACTCTTCTGTAACTACATTAGAACATACGTTTCATAAAATTGAGTCTTATTTACCTTGAAAGAAAAAAAAAAAGCCAAGAACTTAGCAAAGAAGCCCCCAGCAGCCCTCCTGCCAAAGAAAACAACCAACCAACTAACCAAAAAAATCAAACCTCCTCAAGAAACAAAACCAAAAAACCCCAAACCAGGATATCTGAACAATTCTTACTCCTTCAAATTAACTACACTGCATGTTCATTAAATTATAACCAACATGTTGGAAATATTCCTCCCTCAAAATATGCAGTTTTAGAGAAGGCAAGTCTTGCCAAATGTTTATTATTTAAACTAAGTGCAAAGTACAACAGTGTTCAGAAATACAACTGTTCAAAAATGCTTGTCTGCTTGCAAGGAAAGAGGGTTCATATTCACAACAAATCCTGGGATTCCAGGAGCAAGGGCTTTGCTTTCGAGCCATGCTAGTTTGAAATGCTTCACCTGTGGCTTCCACAGATCCTTTTGAGGTTTCCACAAGACTACAAGACAAGTACACTTTTAATGGCTTGATATGTAAAAGCATGTCATAAAACACCAGACATCCCTGGAAGTTTTAATGTAGAATGGCAATCTTTTGTAAAACCTTTTGTCTCTAGCTATGCTTTTTCAGGACAGAACTGATCCTGAGTTTCGCTGCAGTGTTCCTACACCTGAACAGAAGGGATCAAAATATTAGTTATGAGCAGAATTGGAATGGTATTGTAGGAAATATTGGAAAACATCTAACTGACAAAGCATGAGAGAGTAGCTACACATTCTGTGGCCCAATCCCAATTGTTTTGCTAATATTAGGGCCAGGAACAGTTGAGGTACCACACCCAGAGTAGTAAACAGGAAAGGCTGCATCTATTGCTTTGTCCTGCAGTGCTGCCTGACAAGGGGAGACACAGGATATGTCCAGGAGGTTCCATGCGTGCAAACCTGAGCTCTTCAGTGCTAATGCTCAGACAGGAGGATAGGTTGCACCAGTGGTGAGAACTTAAACTCTGCCTAGCAGAGATGTCTTTCTTTTTTTTTTTTTTCCTTTTATTTGGTCCACTTCACCCTTTCAGAACATCTCAATGCCCAGCAATCTCACAAGAGATTGGCTGTATCTAACAGGACTGTATTATTGGAGTATGCAGTATGGTTGGAAAATGTTTTCTTCTAGTACTACTACTACTACTAAAGAACGTCTGCAGGGTTGCACAGCAAATGTAGCAAAGGTAGGAGCAGTACCACACTTCTGAGTCTCACTAAGAGACACTCCTCAGTCACAAGACTAATTTATCTTTTTTGCACACATCTTTCTTCACCATGATGAGATTTAATATCTCATCTCTGCACTGAATAAAAATATGTCAGCTGTCAGCTGCCTGGAATTCTTACACTGACAAAATGGTGAATGTATATAAATGACAAATCAAATAGTACTCTAACGATATTTAGTCTTTGTCTGCCAAATACTGGCAATAAGAACATGTGTAACTAAAAAGATAAAATTTTTATAATAATTGACATGATATTGGCTCAATAACACAAAAAATATATATGCACAGACTAGCCTTTATCTCAGGCCTGATTCTATTCCTATTTTAGATTGTGGCTTTAGATACCTTAGTACCAAATCTATGCAAGACTTTAAACATATTGCAAAGAATAGAAGACATTTCTTTTCTCACATTGCTGTAAATTAGGAATACCTTCAGTGAAGTCAGTCCAGAGTGAGGAAACAAGCTGGCAGTACTCTGTGAAGAGTGGGTCAGCCACCCCTATTCCCTCCTGGAATCTGCAAGCAGGTGACACAGCTTGAAGTGGGATTTGGGGAGACCATCTTGCTCTATGCTGCAAGATGCTCCCAGAGGAAAGCTGTTCCTGTGACCATGCTATAAAACATTTGTGTTCTGCCTTCACTGTGGCCCAGGCCAAGCTGTGTAATCTATGTGGAACATCTTGTGTTCAACTCTGCAGCTCTGCCTTCCACATGGGAGAGAGGCACTGAATTACCTCTGTGGTACCTTCCCCTGCTTGCTGGCTGCTGACCATGAACAGGCTGGCGATGTTTGGGCTGGCAGTGACATTGAGAGGCAAGCTATGATCTGTGTGATTTTTTCTTTGTATCTCCTGTTTGTGGCCTCAGGGGCTCTGACTGTCCGAGGCTGTCCCTGCTATGGGAGGATTTTACAAGAAAACAAGAAGACCTTCTCCTGTGCTGAAGAGAAAAAAAGCCTGATCCCAAGTAACACCACTCAGGTCTCTCAGGTTTCTTATCTTTGAAAAAAATATCCCAAGTATCTGTTTGAACTTAGAGGGGTGGGAGAAGGGAAAGGAGGTTCCTACATGATGGTGTCAGAGTGGTTCTGCAGCCGGGCTGTGGCTGACACATCTCGGAGCTGCCCCACCAACCCATCTGTGCTCCTGAGCCCTGCTCCGCTGCCCTGCACCAGGCACAGCTGCCCAGCTCCCACAAACCCCACTTTGTGAGAGGCTGTGAAGAGGTGGTGAGGCTGGGGCATGGTGCTGCGGGTGAGGGAGATACAGCTCTGGCTGCTAGGAAATATGAACCAGCTGTGGCTTTCTGTGTCTTTGCATGAGGGATTTGAGAGCTGGAGGTTGCTATCTCGTTGCAGGACTGGCTGCTCTAACAGTGCCTTTTGCATAAAGAGCCATGCAGCGACAGTGCAGCCCTTCTCAGGCTGATGCCTGAGAATGAATGCCAGGCTGAATGAAAAGCTTTGTCATGTGCAGGTTACAAGCTTTACAGAACAGTGCACGCTCCTGCTGAAAGTGCCTGCCACGATACTTTCTGCAGCTGCAATGGCGTTGTTGTAGCTGGTTTTAGGCTGAGAAAATGAGTCATAAATAGAATTTATTGTTGGTTTATCTCCAATGTCTGTACTAACAGCAGAAGCCAGAGTGAATTGCAGATGATTTGTTTGTGGTTTATACTGAGTTAATTAATTAACTGAAGGACAAGTGGACCACTTACTAAGTTAAAATGTAACCAGGAAAATAGCATAAGGGCATATATTATTTGTCCAAAAGGGAACTTATTTAGGTTGAAACTACATAGGAAACTTGAGACTGCAGTAGCAGCACTGAAAGTCCTTTATGATTGATAGGTTATCTCATAACTGAATACTTATTAGAATTTGTTTCCAAGTCTGAAGGCAGAATTTTGAGCAACACATTAGCTGCAGGACACACAGATGAATAAACATACAATGATTTCTTACTTGTTAGTTCCTCAAATGGAAAAAAATGCATTGTGCTTTACATTCATGGCTTCATTGCGGTTTTTAACGTCTCTGTGTCTTTCTGTGATTATTTTTCACTTAGGAGGGTGGTAACCAGTAACAGATAGTTAAAAGAAACAAGCAATGGTACGAGCTGCTACGCAAAGCACTAATAAATTTTCTTTAATTATCATCTGTGCTCTCATAATAGCCATTTCTACCTAACATGTGTTACTCTCCTTGTCCATGAGAATAGAATTAACTTTCAGAATATACTGCAAGTTCTACATTTTATCTTGTGTGTGTGGGAAAAGACAATAAGTCCCTCTTTTATTTGTTTACACATTTCTTAATTTTTTTTTTTTTTTCTGTGTGGGACTTCCAGGATCACATAGATTTCCCCCTGGCAGCATTTCTTGGTTCAGGCATCCAAGTGTCTGATGATAGGACCTTTAGGAATGATTACCCTGCAAAGTAAGGTTTGGTGTGTTCTGGTTGAAACCTGGTGTTTGAATAGTTGCTGAAGGCTTTGTGAATTTCCTAAGTTAAAACACAAATGATACAGGAACGATATGTTCAAGCACTTGGTTTGTCGAGTGATCTTTTGCTTCTATGGAATACAAAAGTAGGTGGATATTTCAAAACTAAAACTGAAAGAAAAACAAACATGCACCTAAATTGTTTTCCAATTTCACATGAAGCCATTCTTTTAAAAGAAATTAACTGGAGGCACTATGATGGAAATCAGTGGTAATCCAGTTGTACTTTTCTGAAAGTTACCTAAAAAGCACTGTACTTTTTTGTCCTTGCTCTTACAAAAATGTGTGCATGGGCTTTGCCTTCTGCCACTAAAGCTCATAGTACATGCATAAATCTTCATAAAAGGACTTTATACAAAGACTCTCTAAACACACAACTAGTTGTGATATCATTTTAAGTTACAAAGCTTTCCTGGAGGCAAGAAACTGTACATACCAATAAATCAAAACAATTCAAGTATTTATTGTTTGCTAGAAAAAATTATGTCAGTTATGTAAACTGGATTGAAATTTAACTTATGAAAGTATGGCTTAGTTCTGTGTGTGCTTCTCTTTCCCTCCTTCCCTCCTCTCCTCCTAACTAAATAATATATGGATATTTGTCAAATACTTTGTGACATAAACTCTGATTCTCCATTATGTACGCAGTTGCTTACAAAAAACAACACACCAGGAATTGCATCTTCTACAATGTGCAGTTTATGATGCCATCTAATTTTTGAAAACAATGAATTGGTCAGAATAGAAAACAGTTACTATTTCTTAGTCTTCTTCATTAAAGGTGTTAACAAGCTGGAAAATAGGGAATCAAATTTTACAGCTCATTAAGCATTTTTCCTGTTTTTCTTAGAAACAAGATCTCTTCATGTAAGCAACACTGCAAAGAATATGAGTATTTGCATGCTGAATGTATACACTAAACAGCAAGCTTGACAAGTATATTCCAAGCATGTCTGATACTATGGTCAGGAAATATGTCCCACCAGTTGCTTGCCCCATCAAAGCCTTCTTTGATTTTGCAAAGAAAGTAAATAAAAAGAATTGTTATGAGGAACAACGGGTGAAATTCACCTGAACTGGTTTGGGAAAAGCTAAATCACACTTTTCCAGCCAACAATTTGCATGAGTTTCCAAAGCTCTACTTGGTGATATATGGAGTGTTTCCACTGTCAATATAAAGCAGCTGCCAGCCAGATCTCATGCCTTTTGGACCAGGACAAGTCTGACATGATCTCAACCCTAAGACTTCTGAAATAACATATTAATTTGAGTGACTAGTGTTTGGGTTTACTGCTCAAATAAAAATTCCCAGGATCTTCTAAATACTAAATTATTGGGAGAATTTTTTTTACTGGAGGTTATATATTACATCGTGTTACACATGAAAATTTATACCGGTTTATATCCTGAGCAAAACTGTACCTATCGTCCATATTACTGTTATTTTCATTAGTACATATTTGGAAGTAGTATTTATTTTGGTTGGTTTTTTCTTTTTTTTCACTATGACCTCTGTCTCCCTCCCACATGTGATCACACAATTGTTTGCAGGACTGCTGCTGGCTGATTTCAGAGTAAGTAATTGCATTACTGGTTGGGTGGGGAGGGAAGGAGGACCACACACAGATCTAAGCCGTAGTTTGATAAGTCAGATTTCAATTCAGTTTACATTACTGACTATTTTCTCCAGCAAAAAAATAAATACTTGAATTGTTCAGATTCTGATACTGATATGTAGTGTTTTTCAGTTGTAGGGAAGCTTTGTAACCTGAAATGATGCCACAACTCCCATGTAAACAGGAAGGTTGAATCTCTCTTCCTATGATATTTGTATGGCTTTTGTTATCATTAAGTGCCTCTTAGTCTGAGCTAATGTACCCTCACAAGAACTTTAAAGCACACAGAAGTCATAAATGTCATTGCACAAGGCTTACTGGACTGTACAGAAAGTGGCTCTGCCACATGGGGTGGATTAAAACTCCCCATAAGGACTGGGTGCCGCAGAGTAAGTCAGTGTGGTTGGTGCTGCTGAGTGCAGAACACCTGCAGGGAGCAGGAAGACACCTGAGCAGCCCCTGTATTCCCCAAAAGCAGACAGGGTACACATCTGCTACACCTCTAGGCTCACACTGACTTTGCAGGCATAAGAGGCATGGATTTCCCTGCCACCTCCCTCAGCTTATGGTGGTTCACTTCTTTCATGTCTTGGAGACAACATGTTGGAGATAACACTGGGGTAGACTGGTTTTGAACACAGCCACTCTGTCATTGTGATGGGAGTGGGCAGTATGGAGAGAGGAATGCAAGTTTTAAAGGTCAAGGAAGAAGAGAAAATTGTCCAAAGGAGAAAAAAAAAAAGCAAAAAAAAAGCAGCTGTGTGTGTTGGCAGTAAGAGGTGTGGCTGGTGAGACAGACTATTGTGTTCAGGACCGTGTGTGTTTCCAAAATCTTCCTGCCAGGCTCCACCTTAGAAAAACTTTGAAGAATTGGCTGACACATCAACAAGGATCAAATGGTGTCTGCTGGAGTGTTGGCAAAGGGCAGATTTGTTGTGATGAGACATCACAAGTATTGATCTGGTCAGTTACAAATAAGCATCTTCAGGCACAGGAAGATGCACAATTAACACAAATTATTTACAGTGTTTTCTTTTGCTTGTCAGGATACCACCCCTCCTGTTCAAGTTCAGCTGGAAGTCAGCTGCCCTTCCATAAGGTAGGTTGAAGATATTTTGTCATGAGAGTCATATAGTTAAATATGGCAATACTTAGGTATGGCCCTACATCCTATCCACATGGCTGGCACCATTTCCTCAGATCAGCAGCTTGTACCTGGCTGGAGATACAGAAAAAGGGCAGTGACATCTCACGACTCTCCAGGTTATGTACCTTGCAGCTGAGTGGTCATTCACTCTCTGCTCTGCAGAGCCTTTTGAAAAGGACTTGCTTAATTTTTTTGAGCTACTACAGATATTTGTCACTTTAAATTGGGCTACAACACTCAGTTTCTGAAATAGTCTTGCCCTCCTGCATAACAATATGTTTTAAAAGAGAAAATACCATAATAATCTTCCGTCCTGAAAGACAAAATATTTCTTCATAACACTCCATCTTTAACACAAGTATCAATTATTCAACTGCGATAGCTGTATCTAACAACCCATTCAGTGTTCCACACATTGAGAAGGCACAAACAGGTCTTCATTTTGTATTAGAGTAATTAAGAGTTTACATGTTTTGCGTGAGAAGAAGGCACAGATATGTGGTGTGAGGATGATAAAATAGCTTAAAAAATATTTTGAAAAGGAGTAACATTGTTTAGTTAACAAGAACAGAAGTCACAAGGTAGTACTATTTTTTTTTTGCTTTATAGACCACAAATGGAACTATTTCTAGTAAAAATGCTATGTAAAATTATTACATTCGAATTTCATATTTTTTTCTGGATTAATAGTAAAGAAGCATATAAAAATTAAACCATATTGATTTCCCAAATGTTTTGTATTCAGGAACACAGGTAAAAACACTGGCCCAAGATTGCTAATGGTACAAGATGGAAACAAACAGGGTAGTCTGATTTTACCTGGGTGCCAGGCCACGTCTAAGCACCAAAGCTGCTGTGTTTACTCCTCTGTGGGTCACAGATATTTACAAGGATCACATTATAAGTTAGCTTATTCCTTAAATTTCCCCAAACAACTGCTGGGAAAAGGCTGCAAAAAGCAGTATGAGACACACAGACAACCTCCTGGCTGAGAGGTACCCAGCCCTCTCACCTCCTGACTTGCCCAACACTTGAGTTGTTGCTCGACCTGAAAAGGGAGCATTTACAGTGTCACTGCTGACAAAACCTTGATGATGAGGAATCTCGTCTCCATGAACAAGTTGCCCCTCACGTTAAAGCAAAAACTGTAGAGAACACGGTGAGATGCTTCTCTCTCAAACCGTCATGGCTAATCGACTAGGACTCACTGAAGGGTACCGAATTATGCCATTTCTTTTCGGTGGTGCCCACGTTCAGCAGGAGGTGGTACTTTGAAAACGCTATTGATGAGGGATGCCCCATCTCTGGCAGAGTTCGACGCCGCGTTGGATGGGGCATTGAGCAACCTGGTCTAGCGGGAGGTGTCCCTGCCCACGGCCGAGAGGTGGGAACGAGACGTTCTTTAAGGTCCCTTCCAATCCAAGCCATTCCGTGGTTCTACCATCTGGGGAGAAACCCGCGTGCTGCTGAGAGCCGGGAGCGCGGTCCCGCAGCGGGGTAGGAGCGGGAGGCCCGAGAGCGCGGGCGGGCAGCCCGAGGGGCCGCGGGGAGGGGAGGGCAGGGCAGGGGCGGGGAGGGGAGGGCAGGGCAGGGGCGGGGAGGGGAGGGCAGGGCAGGGGAGGGGAGGGGAGGGGAGGGCAGGGGAGGGGAGGGGAGGGCAGGGCAGGGGCGGGGCCGGGGCACTGCGGGGCCGGGGCGGCGCTCGCCGGGCGGGGACTGCACCTTCGCCGCCGCAGCGCGGCACCGCCCCCGGCCCCGCCACACCGCCCGTCCCACCCCCGGCCCCGCCACACCGCCCGTCCCACCCCCGGCCCCGCCACGCCGCCCGTCCCCCCGCTCCCCGGCGGCGCGGCACCCGCTGTCCCGCCGAGCGGCTGTGCCTGCGCCGCCCCGCCATGGAGCAGGGGCCGCCGGGGGGGTCCGGCTCCGCAGCTGCCGCCGGCGGCACCGGGGGTCTGCTCCTGCCCCTGAGCGAGACCGAGCAGCAGCGCTACTCCGAGCTCTTCTCGCGGTGCTGCCCGCCCCCCGAGGCGGCCGCCGGGGGCAGCAGCGTGGGCGAGCTGTTCCGGGCCTCCCAGCTGCCCCCGGACACGCTGCACCAGGTGGGTCCGGGGGTGTCCGCTCCAGCTGGCCCCGGAGTGCGGGGTGCGGCCGGTTCGGGGGGGTGCGGGACGGGACGGGACCTGCTCCCGCAGCCCTTCGGGAGAGGGGCCGGCGCTGCCTCCGCCGGGAAGCTGGGGGCTGCGGGCGGGCCGGTGTCCCTGCGCTGCCCGCGGGGCCGGGGGGAGGCACAGCCCTGTCGGCGGCGGGGCAGAGCGGAGCGGGGCCGGTCCCGTCCGCAGCGGCGGTGCTGCGGCTGCTCCGTGCCCGCTCGCTTCCTCCGGACCGCGCCGGCAGTGCCGGCGCTCCGCGGTGCTGCCCTCCGGCTGCGGGTGCGTGCGGGGCCGCCCGCGCCGGGCTGGGCACCGCGGGCTCTCCTGTCAGGTCGGTAGTGCCGTCGCCTTTCTCAAAAGGGCCCCCAAAGTCGGTAAAGGCAGCTGTATGAAAGGACGTTCCATGTCCTAAATTACTGGTTTACCACTGAGGGTTTTTTCCTAAATATTGTTTCAGTGGAAGAAAAAAAACAACAAAAAAACCGCAGGTAAAGTGCTGTTGCGGTGTTTAGTGTCGGTTCTAGAGCGCGAATACAAGGTGCGAGGCTCTCCCCCGTCAGAGCAGCAGAGGAGTGGTCCCCAATAGGGGCTGTGAGGAGGAGCCCTCCTGCTTTTTGAGGAAAAGCTTGTCCAGGGTGCGAGAAAGCTTGTGTCAGTTTCCTGAACAGGAAGGACTCGGGCTTGGGTCTTCTCCACCTGCAGATTAGTAATTTAACAAACACTCTGTCATTGCCTAATACTTCCTCAACAGAGATAGGCTATTCATGATAGTTTACTTATTTATTTAACTCTTATTTTCAGGAATTTTGTTCTTCAATAGCTTTTACTTATCAAGCTGAAAAAAGTTACGTAGAAGTGGAGGTCATGTACCTGGGTGCTGCCCAAAGGTAGTGAACTCTACTGCTCTCCTGATAGCTAGCAGATCGTCTCTTGATGAGTTATATAAATTCATATTGCACAGAGAATTCTGACAATCGTGATGTTTCAAGGATATTTTTCTTCCTCCTTGTGCTCTTTACCAGTTCAATAAAACAGCAATCTTACTGAGCACTGTATTACTACCTTATATTGAGCCACACTGTGACCTTGGTCTTGCAGGTGAATCAAGTGGTGAAAGTAGAGATTTCAAATAGAGCACTTAAGAGTGTTCTTCCTCTTTCCTATTTTTGCAAGGAGGAAGAACAGGACATTTAATTTCAAATAAGAAGGCTTATTTGAATAGCCACTTAATTTTTCAAAGAAGTATGTAAAAAAAACCTCTTATTATGGCTTTGTAGTGTCTTACCCTATAATTTAAGTGAAATGTTATTATGTTTTATTATGATTATGTTATTATCATAGTTTGTTTGAAAAGTTGTTTTGGTACTAATGTGTGATTTAACCCTGGAAATGGTGAGGTATTGACTTTGGTTTTGTTTTGGGGGGTTTTGTTTTTGAATTTGTTTGTTGGTTGGTTTTGACATTCTGGGGTTTTTTTTTTTTTGAACCGTTTTAGATTATTTCCAGGTATCTTTATGCTGTGGGGAGAACATTACTGGCAAAGAATTCTGTAATTGGCCTCAGAAATATTCAGATAATAAGGCCTGTGGGATCTGGGTCTGTTTCTCTTTCTCCTTCCTTCCCTCCCCCTCTTGTTTATAGGGCACTAATCACAGTGGCATTCTGCTCTAGTACTGGCATGCTTGTCCTCAGAACCCACCACTGTCAGGTATTCTAACATTTCCTGATACTTCAGGAAAAATGAATTAATGAAATGAGTTGAAAAAAAATAAATTGCAAATGGGGATGTTTTGATAGGGAAAATCCCACAGTGTTGTCTGTGGTATTTTTCTGATGTTTTGTCTTATTATATTCCAAAAATGGAATTTAATATCTTTGCATTTAAAAAATCCTACCATTCTAACAGTTAAGGGAGCAATACACAGAGATTCCTGGTATACACTTTCTGCTGGTACAGGGAACACCTGTTTTAGGCCAAGACAGCTTGTTTTGGTTAAGATAACATGCTTTCTTTGAAATAATTTTTGATTATGAATGTTTCTGGGGGCTTTTTATTCTTTCTGAAATCCCCATCTGTCACTATTAGTGCTTTGTGTACAGGCAGCATCCCTACTGACCAACTGAGAAATGGTCATGCTGAGTTTATTCACGTCAGAAATGGGGAGATTTGGTTTGGAAACCAATTCTGGATTTCTGCTAAGCAGAGTCTGCCCAGTCCAGAAGGTACCTAACACCATTCTCTAGCCCTTGCATGGGCTTATAGTAAGAGACTCTTATGGATGGTTTTGTAAGCTATGTGCAATTTGCAGCTTTTTATTCTCAAGGCATTCATTGAGGAGTGGTTTTACAAATCAGGGTGCTTCCAGAACTGACATTTAGTGCTGTGGCATTCTTAAACCTGTGCTGTCTTCAGCTGTACTTGTGTAATAAATGGGATAAATTTTTTGAGAAAGAAGGACCTTTTCGTTATAGTCTTTGATTGAGATTTATTACTCATCTGGATGATGCTCACAAGCATCATAAGAAATCTCCCTCCACTCCTTACCTGTAATGGCAGGGTTTGCCATCAAGACAAAAATCAGTGGGTGCTTCCTGGATGGAGCAGTGCTGTTTGGGATGTCTGTTCCTAAGGAAAAGCAGTGGTGTGTGCTCTCAGACAGCAAACAGGCAAGGATTTGGTTTGGTTGAAAGGTTTGTTGGCTTAATCCAAGAAGTTACATGGATGAAAGAGGCTAGGTAACAGAGAGCAGGTAGGAAATGCAAGAGCATGTGGCAGAAGAGGAAATGCTGGAATAATTGGAAAGAATCCAAGAGCAGCCGGGTCAGTCAGAGCAGATGGCATGCCCCCGAGAGTCCTGGGTCTTGCTAAGAATGAAGTGATTGAACACAGATTCATTACACCCAGGCTCATTAAAGCCAGCAATTCTGCTGGGCAGTAGGCTTCAGCAGAGCTTGTACTGATTTCGCTTTACTTACAGACAGGATCAAACAATGAACTCAGCAAGAGTTATTTCAGTTCTGGAAAAAAGGTTGCAGTTAGCACTAAAATTAAAAATGTCAGACACTTCATAGGACAGAGAAGGGCATGGCAGGGGCAGAACAGCATGGGTTTTGTGGACTGTATAATCATACCTCCCCAGTGTACTGAAAGTCTCTGGCTAGACATATTGTTTGGTTAAAGACAGAGCCATTAAAATTGTATTTAGACTTGCACAAAACCTATGGCAGATCTTTTACCAGTGGCATTTAACGTAACTCTGCAAAATGTCTGTAATTATTTGCCTGAAAGGTCTGTGCTGGGGTTGTTTTTATTTCAAGTTTTTACAGTATTTATGTTGAAGGAGAAGGAACAGACTAGTCATGCACCACACACTTATGCAGACTGTCAGAATTAGAAGAAATTCATCAGCATCTGCTGGATTTGTATATATACATGTGTGTTGATGAGGTTGAAAATGGTGTTCTCTACACTTCAGGCTTGTAACAAAAGGGAAAAGAACTGAATCTGTACAAAGAAAAAAAAATTTTGAAAAAAGTAAATGTTTTGGCCTCTCTGGGCCCACAAAAGCATTGGTGATCCCACAGCATGCTTTGTTACACATATCAATATCAGTAACCCTTCTAACAAGGGGAAGCAGCAGGCAGAGGTGTGGGAGGAAGGCAGCAGGCACTACTGCTGGCCATCAGTGGGTGACTAAAACTGGTTTGTGTGCCCATGTGGGCAAACTCGCTGGGGTTTTGGGCCTATTCCTTGGAAGATCTGTTGGATTATGCTCCCCGAGTGCATTGGGATGTCAGTGCTCCGCACTGACAGCTGTGCCAGGGGCTGACCATGGCTGGTTTGCTCTGTCTCATTTGGGGCAGTTGACTTGTGACCCTTTTTGAAGCTGGCCACCAGCAAGTACATACAGCCTCTGCTGCCTGAGCCTGGGACCCCAAGTGTTTGTTGTGGGTGCCAACTAACAGCAGGCTGATGTCTGCAGGCAGCTCAGCTACAACAATAAAGCTTTATGGAATCACTGCCCTCTTTATCAGCAGAGGAGAGGTACCTTGTGCTGGCTTTGCTGTTTGTTGACATTACTATTGTCTCTCTGAGTATGCTGTCTTAAGAAATTGAAGACCCAAATTGGACTCAAGATTTACACTAAAATGCTTATTTATTTTCATTGGTTTCTGACTTACTTGATTAATTCTCACTTGGTTGTCTGACAGTATCTTTAATTCTCACTTTTATAAACCTTAATCTTATTTGTGGACTTGGCACTGTCAGCACAGAGATCCAGTTTTCTTAAGAAAATGCATTCTTTCCTCTGCAAACGAACACACTGTGTTATTCTGAGCTCCAAGGATGACAAGTACTAATTGTGTGATGCTGGAGCTATACAGGCACTGCATTTTTTAGCCGGGACTCTCCTTCCAGTGCTGTGTGAATAGGGAACACAGACAAACGGTCGTGCTTTTCTTCCACAGACTTCGTGAGTTAATTTGTGTTTATTGTGCCTTGTCTCTATAGTTACAGCTCTACACTTTAACTGTGTTGTGTTCAAAAAGCAGAAGTGTGAATAGACTAACAAAAAATGCTTAAATTGATATTTCTTTGGACAAAAGCCTGTAAGGATTGGCTTTCTGAAATTAATTTTTCTCAATTCTGTAAGTATAAATTATTACCTGCATGATAGCTGGGGTGGAACTAACTGCTTCAAACAGGCGGAAAAAAGAAAGAACTGTGGCAGCTACAATGAGAGCTGTTTGAGTGAGGAAAGTCTGGACTCAATGTTAATTTACAAAAATAAAGTTCACTCTGTTGCAGCTTTTGACAGAATGTGGCATTATGCTTGTGCTGGCCATGTGATTTTGCTGAGAGAACAGTTGGTCCATCAAAAAGTGGTGTTAAGAGAGAAGTTGCATCCTACTGATGTCTTTGAGTCAGGAAGAAACAAAAGCGTGGTACAGCATCATGTCAGCAGTGCAGCAAGTGGAGGAAAGGTAAACTGGCATTTCATATCAGTACTTCTGACCACAGTCTCCTAAACTGTGGTTGCCTTTCTGGAGTCACTGGCAAACTTGTGTATATGTAAGTAGGAGAATGAAATACCCGCAAGTAAAAGCTACAGTAGTATTGTTACTAAGAAAATTTCTAAATTGCAACAAAGTAAAGGGTAAAATTTCACCTGGAGCTATCTTGCTGATGTGTTTCATTAAGCAAATAAAATAGAGGTCTTAATAAGTCTTTAAACTGTTTTTTATGATGTAAACTATCACTTCATAGTCACTGCTTACAAGATTAGTAATTCTGAGTGCCTTAGTGTTGACGTACACAAGAGATGACTTGTAGAAGCCATTCCTTCCAAGTGTGTTTCAAATCACACTGTAAAACAGCCTCTTAGACCTGCTTGTCACAGACATCCAGTGGGATGGTCAGAATTAGTTTGGTCAGGGCCTGCTGCCTTCAGAAATCAACCCTCATAACAGCCAAGCATCACTTTACTAATTATTTAATTTCTGAAGAAAATAATGCTTTGCTGTCCCAGTGATTTAAAATAATACAAAAGGAATGGGATGAAATCCTTTTCATCCTTTGGGATGAAAAAGAGTTAATTTTCTTCATGAGAGGTTGCTGCAGTATGAAGCTGGGGCAATGAAGAATGGTTTTCATTTTTATGTTTTCAGTAAGTGGTGTTGTCATGGTACTTACATAAATGCAGTGGGGCTCACCAAACCTCAGAACATAACCTCTTCTAGTCTTGTGTATATCTACAGCAATCTGCTGTCAGCATTGTGATGTTATACACTGATTGAGGATGTTGCCACAGTCTGTTTGCAAAGGAGATGTTGAACACAATTCACTTTAGTGGCTGAATCTGGCTCAAACACACCTTATGAAGGACGGATGGTGTAAAGTCTGAAAACATGAATTTAGCTGAGCTGAAAAACTTCGCCAAGATAGATTAATGAAAGATGGAACAAGCATTTCTCAGGCAAGGAATCAGGATAAATGACCTATTTAAATTTAAAGTACTATGATTTGAGAAATAGATATGATATAATATTTGTAAAGCAAGATTGTTGGATGTATCAACATCTAAACATACCAACAGTGTGGTAAAATAAAACATTAATGAGCCATATATGCTAGTCCAACTTTTGAGACAGTCAAACAGTTTAACAGCTGAGTTAGTGGATAATTAACTAGAAAAGTTTGGCAGAGTAGAAAATCAACTGGGGACAAATAGCAATCCCCTCTTCCTGAACAGAGAGAATATTTTCTTTATCCATTGTATTCAGCAGCAGTATTAGGTGGCAGTGCATAAAATTGAGAACTCTGTTGGGAGTAACTTTTTTTTGTTTATCATTATTTTAATTTTTTTTAAATTTTTTTTTATTCCTGCCTTTTAGATATGATGATGAGGTGGAAAGATGCGGTGGGATGAGATCCGTTAGTTCTGTGATCTGGTAGGACATAGTGACCAGAAATAATCAACTAAATTATTAACTGCAAATTAGATTTACTTCATTTGTCAAAGTGTTTAAAAGGCAAAATGTGTTTATAAAGTTTCAAATCTTGTATATGTAAGAAATATGTAGCTTTTGGTTTTTTAGCAATGAAGACTGTATTTTTCAATGAATTCCAGTTTTCAGATTAATTTAACTTTGCATATGACATGCATAACCACACAAGTAGATGTCTCTTATTAACAATTATAATGGAGCAAATTTCTTATCAAATAAGAATTAAGATAAATATTAGGTGATGTGGTTGCTTAGATATATTTTAAATTGTTACTTTGTGTTAAAAAAATTGTTACCATATTTTTTTTAAAAAAGTAAGAGTCTTGTTGTAATGATGACCAACTCACAAGACAGGTCTTTATTAGCTAATTATGAAATTAAGGTCTTCTCCCTTTGGACTTAAATAATGTTTTAAATAGCTTATTTTCCCAAAAATCTGCCCTGCAAACACTGAAGTTCCGATATTTGGTGCTGCCAGTTGCTTCAGACTGGGGGCTGTGTTTGCAGTGGGGTGTTGAAGATGCTCCTCTGTACCCTGGGTACTCTCTGGTCTGGAACAGACTGCTTAGAACCATTCTGAGGTTACACAGTGTCTGCCTGTTAAATCATCTCTTGTGCCTGCTGGGGTCATGCAGGCCCTTACAGGGTGCACACATTGCTGAGCAGAGCCACAGGAGTGCCCCATGTTCAGCACTGTGAAGCCTGCAAAAAAAGTGGGAGTCTTGAGTAACTTTTGATAGCTTGACTACCAGAGCTCATCTTCAGTGTTTTCTTCTGCTTTATTTTTAATGCCTGTAGGATTTTTTTTTCCTGCCCTGCAGTCTTTCCCCCATCCAAAAAAGCTGCAAATATTGGTTCTAGTATTTTAGCCCTGCACCTGTGTAGTCATCCAGTCTGAATGTGCAGGACTGGGTTGGTCCCCTTCACTGTCAGGAAGAAGTGAGGATATGCTCCTTTGGGCTGAGCCATAATAAAATGCTGGATTTGGGCCTCATAATTCCCACTGGATTGGTGGCACTGAAAATTTAGTGTCTGCTAATGGGAAACACTTGGCTGAGCTTGAATTCGAAGTGTCTGAATATGGTCCATGGTGTCTGCTTGCTCACTCCGGTATGAGTCATGAAGCTGAATTCTACTTTCAATAGCAAATGTCTGTAGCATTACTTTATTATTAGGATTATAAATGTCAAGTGTTTTTTTGGCGTGAGCCTTTCAAATTATTTTACCTTTTTTTTAATCCTTTCTTTTTCTTAAAGTCTCTTTCTGCACCAAGAAACATTAGATCAGCTTTGGCATAGGCAACATTTCACATTTCATGCATTATTTACTTCTGGCATAATTTACACAATGATGTCCTATGGAAGCCAAGATGATGGTATTCGGAACAAAACAATGTGTCTAATCATTTGCAAAACAGGGTGACTGCTGTGGGCTAACAGCAGAATCAGGATTATTTTGTTGCAAACAGTAAGAGCAGTAGAGAGCAAAAGGTGAAATACACTGAGATTCCAAATGCCAAAAATAAGAATAAAAAGAGAGGGAGGCCAAAACTCAGTTGTGTGAGTCTATATATATATATATATATATATATATATATATATATATTTGCTTTTCTTCCTCTGAGTAATTGCAATCTTTATAAGAATATCTATATGTTTTGATAGCTATAGGCTGCTTTTCCTTTATTGTGTACAGATAGAATTGCAAATGCAAATTGTGGTAGAAAATGTGCCATAATGTGCATGGGCACTGGAGATGGTGTCATCTTTGGCTTTAGTATTGCTGTTTTGAGATCCTGTGCTCTTTAGCTGAATTGAGAACAAACCTTGATTTGGACACAAGCAAGTAGATTGTCACTGACTGAAGAATGCATTTCTACACATAAGGTGCAAGCATATTGGGTGAAATAGTGATATTTTAGTGTTTTATTTAGTGATGTGGAAGAGAAAAATTTTAGCCTGCTTTTCCAAAAGATGTGTGGATTCCAACTAGAGGTAAACTGGATATAAGACCAAGAAAGGCAGGAAGTGTCTTTAGCATACACCATATGCAATGGAACTAGCAGCAAGGGTGCACCTTCAGTTAAGAAAACTTTTGACAGCTCTTCATTCTTATAAAAATAGTCCATAACTGTCAACTAAAGAAGGGTTTTAATAAATGTTATTGATTAAGATAACTGCACATCTGTAGAAGATAATATTTTGTGTATTTGCTGCTTTGCCTTTAAAAGGACCTGCTGTAGTTGTAAGCACTAGGGAGGTGAATTCAGGAAACATGCCACATATGATAAAACAGGAGGGATACAGGAAGCATCAAGGTTTTATTGGGGTAGACAGTCCAAAAAATCAAATAACAGTAACTATGGAGGAAAGAAGCTAATTTAGAAAAAAAAAATAAGATGGAGTGGTAGATATGTCTGTAAGAGATTTGTTTGTGGCAAAAATGTATTATGTGTCACGGAATTTCTGTTTTCTTCTGTGTTGGTTAAGTTTTATTTTGTCTGAAAGTGGAACAAAACCCAGAACTGCATTTTTATGGGAAATGCTAGAATTTCTTCCTGTCTTCTAGGGCAAATGTAATGATGTTTGCAAGAGAAGTTGCTTTGGAAATGTTTAAAAGCTTTTAATTTGTTTAATGAAGTTGAAACACTTTGTTTTGAACTGCTTGGATGTTGAAGCACTGTGACACCTTAAACACATGAATTTTGGGAAAGAGGTTGTTGGTGTGCATCATCTCTCGTTCCTTTCTGTTTCTTACACTAATTCTGCCATTACAGATAGAACTGGTGGTGGCCAGGCAGCCTGTTCAGAAGGGACACTGTGGTACCTCAGAGATGTCATCTACAAACGTGTGAAACATCAAAACAGCAGCTTCCAAGGCACTCTATGGTACCTTTGTGTTAAGGTGACCTGGAAAAAACCCATTTTCTTTCCTGGTAGAAATTTGAAAGTTTCATTGGAATCATAGTCGATTGAGTTTGGGTTGTTGCTTTTTTTTTTTTTTTTTTTTTTTTTTTTTTTTTTTTTTTTTTCCCTCCAGGAAGAGATTCAAGATGTTGCAGTATTTTTATTTAGTCTAGTTCAAGTTGACCGGATCTGCTGGCTGGCATCTAGCTGGGGAAGATTTCTTGTATTTTTCGTGTGGTGTTTGCTACTTCCTGGATATTAACTCCAGTGATTTTTAACAACTTTAAATGCTTTCTGCCGCTGCTTTCAGAATGAGAGAGACAGCAGCTGTCAGATCTGCCATGCAGAGTCAATAACTCATCCTGATAAGTAAGAAACAATTGTTTAAATCTCTGAAGAATGAGATTTTTCTCTATTATTGCTGAAAGTTGTGGAAGACCTAGATAATTGTAGCTGCTAGAAGCGTTCTCCTATTTAGGTGCATGGACATGTCCCATATGTTCAGACTGTCTCTTCTGTAAGCTCTTGACTTCAGCATTAATGTAAACAAATTTTCCTTTGGACCTAATGTACAGTAATACCCTTTTTAAGAAGCATGTGAAGGAGAAACAAGCCTATTCCAGAGCAGGTAGTACATTTCTGCTGGTCATGGTGGGCTGATGTCTGGGCTACTGGCCAGGTTCCTTTCTGGGTTTGGTCCATGTGAAGTTCACGCCTCCCAGCAGCTTTTTTGTGCTTCTGGTACCTACAGGAGATCCCTTATGGTGCTTGTTGGAAGCATAAAGAATAGATAGGCTGAAATGAATTTTCCCTTTTAAGAATGTATAAATGAAGACCTCACCTGAGGCTGAGGGAGATATGTAGAAGCAGGACAGTAGTGAATGTCATTGGAAGCAGTGGATGTGAAAGAGACTGGAGGAGCCTGAAGGAATCATCCAGCTGGCCAGTGTTTATTGGGGCTTCTCTGGTTTGCTAGATCAGAAGGCAAAAATAAATAAAACCCAATTATGTTTTTAACAGCTGCTCTCTGTTGTTGAGTAATAAAAGGCAGGGTCCAGGAAGCTGCTTGTTTCTGGTTTTTATTAGAAGCTTTAGGTATCATGGTGGTGAGCAGGTTATAAATATAAATGTCTGTTGCAGATGGAAGATGAAACAGGCTAGAACCCAGTAAGCTTTAAAGAGAGATACTGTGCTGAGATCTGAAGCTTCCAAGAGTCTTTGGGTAATCTCTTGGAAAGCCTGGCAACAAAAAGAGAAGGACCAAACCCAAAACAAATAAACAACCCCTCAAAATTCCCCAAAACCACCCAAAATCTTACCCATTTTTTAGGTTCACTTTTTCATGAGGTGCTGCTAAGGTTAGAAATTAAGAGAGCCTCAGCTTTCTGTTTTCTATGCCTGATACATGATGGAGATGTACCCCTGCAACAGATAGTGTGTATGGGGTTTTCTTCTCAATTATGTTGTATCCTGCTGCTACCCTCGCTTAACCATGGAGTTCTTTTTAAAAACAGCACTATATTATTATTATTATTATGGAGATAAAGTATACCTCTAAAATAATACAGCTGTGAAGTGATGTCTGTCAAAATGTGTTTTGAGTGTTGTGAGAGGAAGGAACCAGGATGGGGAGCCTGGGGTTGACGATGTTACAGCACCTGCTACCTCACAGCATGACAGGACCCAGGTTCACTGGCCACAGCAAATCTTTCAGAACAAGAAAGAACAGCACTGGGCAGTACTGATGTCAGCAGGAAAATAATTCTTAGTGTTATTTACATAAGTTATCAGTCCCTTACTTTCTTTCTCCCTCTCTCCACCCCCTCCTCCACCCACAGCTGTATTATAGTAATTGTATCTTTTATTTGATCTAGTCTAAATCAGGACTGTCCTTGAGTATATTCTCCAAAGGAGTATTTTTCCATGGGAAATATTCATTAGCTGTTTTTAGATTGCATTACTTACTATGCATATATTTGATTGCAGGGAAAATGTGCAAGAGGTAAAGCTTTAGTTAAGTCTAGCAAGGCACTTTATTCCAGTATAACTACTGGATTTAAGCCCTGCAACAAAAGAGATTAGCCTGGAAATTGAATGAAGGTATTCTGTTCAGATACTGAAGGATGGACCTTAAAGTAAACATCTCTGAGTGAGGGAAACATCCAGAAGGGCAAAAGTAAAAGAGACATTTGTGAATATTTTTTTTCTTTCTTTCCCCCCCCTCCCCTTACTACATAGTTTAAATATTATTATTTAAATTATTTGGCAGCATGTAAGTGCAAATATTAGTAACCATCTAATTAATCGCTGAGCACCATACTACTTTTATAGTCCTTCTAGTAACTTGGTCAAGTTAAGTTTCAAAACATAGGTGCTTGACAGTTTAATAAAAAGAAAGAGGAGCCATGTGTCAAGGGCTGTAGATGTGAAATACATTTAAATAAGTGGATGAGTAGTACCATCAAGCTTTATGTGTTCCAAGGAAAGGTGTGTTTGAGTCATAAGCTAATATACATTGCCATAGTGGACCACTTCCCAAACTTAACAGTTAAAAAATGCTTAACCTCAAATGTTTTTTCAGTACTATGTGGTATAAAGTGTTTCTTTTGCTCTGCTGGTCATGTTTCTCTTCCGTTAGAATTTTCTGTCAATGCTTTTAATGATAGTCTCACTCTCTGTTGAGTTCCTCTTTTCTTGTGGTCTATGTAGAACTGCTGCAAGCACAATGCTAGAAGTACTTAGTTGCAATAGAACATTCAGTTTATCCCTCTGTAGCAGCAGTAGCTCATTTATTACCAACATTGCAGGGAGAATATAAAGGCTATTTATGTCCTTGTGGGAGCACCCATCAGTCTCATTAACCATTAAATGGTCAAATGGCTGAAGACACCTTTGAGTTTCTGAATGTGTAATGTATACTGCAGGAAAGGCACCCCTCATCTGGTTCCATATTAGGGGCTGTCTTAACATGTCACCCTGTTCTTTATTCAGTTCAAGATTTTATCTCCTGCTAGCAATAACCTATCAACTAATGGTCTTTTTGCTATAACTATATGACTAACCACATAAACCTATATTCCTGAAAAGTTTTGCCATTTCCTACATAGCTATGTGCTTTCAGTTAAAAAAGGAGATAGTCTCCTTTATTACTACTTATTCTACTTTGCCTTTCTTACTGTAATCTAAAATTTGTCAATTTCCTATGTCATGGGCTGAGGTTTCTTTGGTCTGGTTTTTGAAAGAGGTGAGGCTTGTGCAATGATACTGTTAATTCAGCCCTGTAATAACTTAAGAATTTGTTAACTATTTCAACAAAATGTCAAGAAAATTGAGAGACTTTGAAGAGTACCTAGGAGTTATGTGGAAGGACTGAGTCATCTGGTAAAAGAAAAGCCTATTCATTTTGCTTTTGAGAGGAACATTCCAAAAGAAAATCAGCCTTAAAATTAGTTAATCAGTTAATAATTAATTAGTAAGAATCAGTTTAACATTAAAGCATCCCTATAGGAATGTCATCTCATGGCAAGGGTCTAGAGAAAGTTGGGGTTTATTGGTTCTGCTGCCCAAAGACAACTCCTTGACCGATGTAGGCTGCCCAGGGAAGTGGTCGAGTCACCGTCCCTGGAGCAGTGCTGAATTAGGGTCTTTTCCAACCTAAATGATTCTAGGATTCTGAAGAGTGGTGTGGGCAGGAGATAAAAGATGGCTGTAAAATGGCATCTTAAAAATCCCTGCAGTAGTGAGTGGAGAAGAGCAAAAGGGACAGGCGAGTGTCTCCATGTCTGCTCTGTGCCACTATTTTTGTGCCCCTCTTTGCTCCCCTGTCTCTTCCCACACAGCTCCACCTGCACTGCTCTTTGTTCCCCTAGTTCCCAGCTGGCGACTTCCACAAGCCAAGAGAGCTGCTGGTTCAGCACTTCTCTGCATCTGCCAGGAAATAAATAAATAGAGGGATGAGAAACGGAAGGGATGTGTTCTTGTTCTTTTTGTCAGCTTTACTTAGGGCTTTTTTTTAATTGTATGCCTTGCTAAAATGCATTACTTGGAGGATATTTCCTTGAAACTAGAGCTGAATCCTATCACCTCCTTGGTTTCCTTAGTTTTCTGGCATTAGGAAAAATGCAAGTGCTCAGACATTGGTGAAGATGGATTCTCATATATTCTGGTTTTAAATAGACCACAGCCACTGAGGGGTCTACTGTTGTCTCCTAAGGGCTTGCCACAAGGCACCCCTTGCCTACGGAGTGCTTTGCAGGATGACCTGCACCTGCACCCCCATTTGATCACTGCAGGGCTTTGGGAGCTGTCTGTCCTATAAATTCCCTCTATCTCTCCATGAAACTGAAGACAATGTCCCCCAGAACTATTCTTATTCCTTTTGTGCCAGTTCTTTCTCCCAGTGTTTCCAGCCTTTGTGACTGCCATCTGCCTGAAAGCTGGAGAGAATGTCTGTTCCTTTCCCTCCCCAACCCCCTCCATTTTTTTTTTTAATTGTATTTAGGCCCAGGTTCCCAGTTGACCCCAAGTGATGCCTTATAATGGGGATTGAGATGAACATCTGGATTATCCTTGGCACAACAAGGAGATGAGCCCCTCACACACAGTGGGCCAGCTCAGAATATTGCAGTTGATGGCTACTTCTAAATTAAATATCCAACATCCTTGCTATTTACTGATTCCTCTCTCGTTTGTGTGAGGAGGCAATAATTTCTTCAGCTATGTCTAAGAAGTCTAGGTCATTTAGCAGTGGTTTCCCTGCAGGTTTCACTGCCTGTGATGAGGGAACTGCCCTAGTTGTGCTGGTGTGCAGGAGATTCTTCTGCTTGCTTAAGTCTCCTTTGCAGCAAGATTATGCCTTATTACAAAACATTTCTCTTGTGATATATCTATCTCATTATTTATGTCCATATCTAGTTCATTCTTAATTAAGAGGATTGTGGAACCTTCTGATAGTATTTATAGATTTTTTTTTATCTTTAAAAAAATCCAGTGTTTTTTTAATATGAGTAAAAATGAGTAACAGACTTTCCTTCATTTCTTACTATTCCTCTGCTGTCTGTTTTTCTTTACTTGGAAGTAACATTTGTCTTACTTCTAAAGTTTTGTTATAGAAATGTTTAAGGATAAACATTGCAGGACAAAACTTTCTGTACAAAACCTGCACAACTATGTCCAGTGGAATTTAAAAATAACAAACTCCACCATTCATTTTCATGACAGAAGTGTTTTTGCTGATACTAAATCTTGGAAAAAATTATGTAAGGTTATCTAATTATGAGCCAAACTTGCCTTGACTATCTACCTTTTGACTTTGTAAATGTGTTTTAGGTCTTGAGCTCTGTAAAATGCTTGTGACGTGGTTTGTTTGAAAGACTATTTGGAATGCAAAATAATTTCAGGGGATGTATTTGTTTAACCAGCTTCCCCAGTCTAGAGAGATGTTTGTGCATGTTCTGTAAATGCCAGGGCTGAGGTTGCTCTGAGAAGCTGGATACAAGCAGTGGACAATGCACACCTTCATCCCTGTAGTCCTGCTCAGCTGGGTCTGGGTGTTCCTCTACTCTTTGCTTCATTACTGACTCTGTTGCCTTTAGAGCAAGAAGCTGGCTGGGAGGAATACCAGTGAATCTGGAGTGATCAAGGATCCCTTTAGTGTACAAAAGGAAGAGCGTTTGCTCATTAGTAAGAGATGCTGCCCAGTAAGACTAGACTTTGTCATTTTCACTTTTCAAAGTATGACAGAGAATAAAAGTAAGGATAAACAGTAAAATAATATCTGAGGTTTTTGTAGATGTTGGGTGTCATTGAAAATTAGTGATGTTTCTGCACTTTTTTCTTGAAATGGCTGCTGAGGTAGGGACCAGTGGACAGTCTTGTCAAGACACAGATTTGTGTCGTAAGTTGCCCCTGGGTTGTCATCCCTTGCTCCTGGCCTTCCACAATGCCTTGTCATAGGAAAAAGGCAAGTGGCAGCATGAGTACAGCATAGGACTTTTCATGGGCTAGCTGTAGCAGAAACATTAACTGGTTCAGAAACAACTCGTGACACCTGATGGCTGTGTCAGCACAAAGAAGGGGCTGAGCTGTGTCAGCAGTACTGATAACACCTGTGAAAATCATAGTCTGGGAAATGCTTTTCTGTGGAGGGAGCAGGGCCCCTGACAAGGCCTCCTTGGAGAACTATCCCCTAGGTAAGAATTGCTCAGTCACAGTGACTGGGCTAAGAGACCCTTCTCCTTGCTTCAGACCTGCTTTATCTCCTTGTAACACTACTGGTCATATTTCCTTAGCCCCAAACCATTGGTCATTCTGTCAAGGCATACCTTCCCTATAAAAACCCCTGCTTTTACCCAGTTCAGTGGAATGCTGCTGTCCCTGGACTCCACAGAAGACAATAAAGAATCCTGTGGAATCTCTGCACAACCCTCCCAGTCTCATTTCTCTGTGCTGGCCAAAGGTACCTTGCAAGCCAAGCTGAAATCACTTGGAGCTGAAATCCCTGTAAGAGCTGATTGCCTGAACTCCAGGCACTGCTTGCATATTGGTACCTTGTGGCTGAAGCCTGCCTGAGACTCCAGGAGAGGCTGTTCCTTGTGGAATTCCCTATCCGGGTACGTCAGTGGCACCCATGGCTTGGACCCCAGGCCCCTACACTTTTCTTGACACCTCTGCCCTCTTTTCAAACCAAATGGACACCAAAGCTAATGAGTTCTGAAAAGTATTGGAAAGAGTATTCTATGGTGTGATCACATCAGCTGCATCTTTACAGGTGACTGAATAATCTACAAGCATGGAAGGGACCTTGGAGCATCCCTAAATACCCTTTCCTGCCCATAGCAAAATCCCATTGCCATGTATTGAGCAATTTGTTAATCTTTAGTGCTAACTCTACAACTTTTATAGCTAATGGACTCTACTGCTGCCTTATCTTTGGGTTCAAGGTTGTTTTTAAGCCTGGTGTTGTTTGTATCTGGTGTACAGAGGATACAAAGAACAGATTATTCCTCTCCTTTTTCAAGCCAACTGCTACCATGCCTCCTTTTAGTTTAGTGCTGCAAACTGACATTTACATTTGGACATTTCTGCAGGAAGTCTTGGGAAAGTGCAAGCAGAGAATTTTTAATCAAGAATCTTGAGTTAGCATTTGCTAGTAAGAGAGAAAACAGTGCAGATGATCACATCAGACAAAAGAATAAGGCTCATGTGGGAGTGATTCTTCAGAGAAGTGGGAATTCCACTGTGGCTTTCCTCTGGGTTCTGAGTGTGGACTCCCTTGTGCCTGAGGCGCAGGGGTGTTTTCAAAGGCCCTGGGGAGCTGCAGTGCCAGGAGAGGTCCTCCCTGTGGACAGGCTGTACCGCCTGTTCTGCAGATCACAACCGCTCATCACGACAGTCAGAATGCATCAACCAGCTGCAGGATTTGTACTGTCCATCAGTGACTTGAGTCTGGGGTCACTTCCTGCCCCAAAACTTTCTCCCAGTCCCAGTGGGCTAATCCATAAAGAGTTCATGGAGATTTTGAGGTTCATAAAAGCATGTTGGTTTCCAGTAAGGCAGGGTTGGAGTTTCTACACGTGTTGAAATGATGGATTGCGTTATATGGTATGTTCACCATGTTTGTATTCTTTCCTTTAAATTCTAGTTTTAAAAACGTACTGTTGTTAGTGGCTTCCTTGTGTGGTCACATACAGTTTCTGTCCCTGAAACCAGCATTAGTTGTGGACTAGAAAATAAAAGCCTCCTAACAGTGCCCAGTGTTCAAATGGCCCTCTGCTGGAAATAGTGGAACCAAACTGAAGAAACAGCCCCAAATAAAGCCAACACAAAAGTAATCTCTCAGTAAGGGAATGAATTCACAGTAAATTCCTTGTTGAGTCGGAAATGTTTCTTATCAATTCCTTTAAAAACAGGTCATATATGAAGCTCTCAAGAGCAAAATAAGTGGGATGATTACCATCCCATACGTCTGTCAAGACTTACAGAAGATCAGCAGTTGCTATGCAAACAATTATGTTACAGAATGCTTAATAAGGAGACTTAGGACAAATGTTAATCTCTAGAATTGTTTTTTTGTTATCCTTCCATTTTTTTCCTCATAGTCTCAAAGTTTCATGCAATGTGGATGATTGTTCAATGTGTTGGGTTTCCATATCCTGCACTGTCATCTGTGGCCCTGCTGTAGGCTGGGACCCAAACAGACTATAAATGTCTTCCTCAGGAATCCAAGTCAAGCCCTTCCCAAAGTTTTTGTAGAGAATCAGTTTTCTATGGGGAGTGTCAAGGTTTTTAAGGTTAATATTCTGTGGAAGTTCCTCCAGCTTTTTTAGCAAGGGAAGGGAAAAAAAGAAATCTGGTGTTTTATGCAATCTGAATTAAATTTGTACTCTTGATGTGAAATAAGTACAATTATATACCTCATTAAAATTTCTTGTTAAAAAGGACAAAAGATTTTGTATTCTTTCAGTTTGAATTAATTCCTTTTGACATTATAATGCCAAAGATTTTCAGTGTTGTGGGAATTATTATTGTGAAAACAGTTCTGAGGGATTTAAAACAATAAGAGCCTGGGTATGGTTCCCAAATATTGTGACATTAAAAAGAAAGGTACAGAACACAAATAAATTCTACTATAAACTGTAGGTTAATTGAGTCATTTTTGCATGACTTGTTCATTACGAACAAAAGGTTTTTTATATTTCTGAATCTGGAAGCATGAAGCATACAGGTATGTATGTATCAATACACATAAAGATATAAGTATCTAAAAGGGCATGGCTATTTTAAAAATAAGGTTAAATATATTTTTAGTTGGTGTTCCTAACTGTATTATTTATGTGGCATTTTGAATGCTTTTTTCTGCTTAATGCATTGTGACATTTGTAGTTGTCACAATTTTTTGGAGATTGTTTGCATAGGAACATACAGATTATCATTAAATTTGTGTAGTTCTTAGGGTTTTTGAGAGAAAAAAGTAGCACAGTTTGTTCTTTGTCAGAGTTAAAATTATCCTGGTTTTTCATGTACCTGAAGATCACCTGAATCTATAGGCATAAAATTCCTCAAAGTTGGATTTTGTGTGTCAGTATTAAATACCCTCTTTGTGCCAATGAAGTACATACAGTGCTGAGAGTCAGAATGATTTGTGACATCAATCTCAAACAAGGTTTTGAAATTGTAGTGAGTAAATGCAGTGTATCTGCCATACATGTTGAGAAAAGACTTTTAAATTTTATTTTTTCCCCAAACATTTTAAGAATTTGTACTCGCCAGAAATTTTTCTAAGAATTAGGAAGTTTACGTTTTTTAAAATGTATGATGGACAGTGCTACTTTTATTTTCTTGCTACTAGTTAGAGTAGGCAAGTTGTTTTAATTCAGATCTAGTGTCATACCATAGAGTAGATGTTTCACTTTTTAATAAAATCTGAGAGTCTTTCAGATAGTATTACAAAATAGGTGTACACTGAGTTGTTTCTAGAGAGAAAGTGCTTGTGGGTAAACAGTTAGGTTTTTTTCTGCTTAAAACTATTTTTTAGAGGTTGAAACTCCTCTGTACAGATGCTATAGAACAACTCAGAAAGTTAGTATTGTTAAGCACTTGAAGAAAGAAAAAACTGCCATTCATGCTCATCAGCAATGAGCCCACAACTGTGGTGAGAAGCAGATCATCAATGGAGGTGCTTTTTGGTTTTCTTGGTGGATTGGTCACCAGGAGAGCAGATGTAAAACTGGCATTTTCCCCCCACCCCTATGCAAGCCCCAGCAACTTTTAATGCCTCCCTCGCCCACCCCAAAATTCCCAGTATCTTGCATCAGCCTACCCTCAAATTCAACAGTGAAATGTAATCTATATCTATTTTAAGTATTTACACATGGAAAAACCACTCCTGCTTTCTGACCTGATTTCAACAGCAAAATAAAACTAAGCCATGGTTGAAAAATTACAAGTGAAGAAATGGCAATAATATGATTTCTGTCGTGTTCAAAAATATTTTCCTCTTCCATTTAAACTTGCTTTCAGTAAGTTGTCAGTAATAGGAACATCTGAAATTTAATTTCCCAATGTAAAATAAAACTTGAGATATTCCAAACTGACAGCACTTTCTGTGGCAGTCTTGCTGGGCAGCAGCTGGGGAGGTGGAGCAATTATTTGTTTGGTGGCACTGGAGTAGAGCGTTGGGAATAGGACTTTCCTTGTTATCTTGCTTCTCATATCTAACAAAGTGGTTGTTGTAAGTCTACTAAGCCAACAGCTTCCTGTGCAAAAGCACTAAGGGAATTAAAAGCTTAAGCGGTTCCTGCACTCTGAGGAGTTTAAATGGTTTAGTCAAGGAAAATAGGGGAAAGAGTATATATTTAAGTACTTCTGCTTGTTTTCAGTTAGGCGTCAAACTAACATAGCAGTTAAGAAACTCGAGGGTTTTCAGCCCTTGGGCTTTCCTGGTGAATTCGCATGGGGCTGTTTTAATGTGAATCTGAGAGAAATTTAGAAGAAAAGAATTTCTAGCTCAGTCATTCAAAGAATATGTGCTCAGTAAAATATAGTTTTATTAAAAGTCCTCTGCGGTTTGTTTTGTGTTTTTCCCCCTGTCAAGCCGTTGCACTTTGGCTCCCTTTGTGAATGTGTTGTGGGGTTTAAATGCATGATAAACTATTTGCGCTGCAGGACTCCTCTTTCATTTAGTGCAGAAATTGTGCAAAATGTAAGGCAGAGAGTTAGGAGAAGGAAGAGAGGCTGCTGCCTTTAAGACATGAATTGGCATGCAACACAGGCTTGTGTTCTCATATTTAGCTTTCATTTGCTTTAAGCAATAATTTGCCTGGAGACTTCTGCCTGAATATAAAACTTTGCAGTATTAAAGAACAAGAAAGAAAATAAAGCAATTGAAAAGAAAAATGATTGCTAGCTAGTTCATTCACTGTCCTGGTGCATAGGCTTAATTTTCAATACTGAAGCAAAGTAATGCTAAAAATTAACAGATATTTAGAAAAGCTGCATGTGACAAGCTTTTGTAATTAATTTTTTATTCTGATATGTAGTAATGTGTACAGATGTCTTTTTCTTTTTCTAGATTAATTCCAGAAGGTCCTGTGAAAGTCATAAAAGCCTTACATCTAATATTAAATGCTTTGCCTTCTGTGTTTTCTCCTCAGTAATAGAGGTGCATTAAAATAAGCATATTAATTGTTGCATTAAGACCAAAGAAATGAGAAACTGAATAATTTTGCATTTCAAATACCTTGTGAGCTCCTCTTGCACACACGGTTGTGCTGTGAGCTGGAGAAGGTGTTTCAGCAACAGCCATGAGTGGAACTGGTATGCAGTTGCTCTTTCCTAGCACATCTCTGCTGAGCTTCTTTTTCTTGAATGATGGGCCAATGCAAAATAATCGCTTAATACAATAGTTATTAGAGCCGATTGTAAATATTGAATATTCAGCACCACAGAAGACAAGCGTGGAAGTGTCTTCTGATGGCAAATGCAGACTTATTGTCCTGTTTTTTGGGTTATGCTCCATTTGTAAATTGTCCCATTTGATTATGGAAGGATTTCTTGCAGGGTTAAAGAAGTGCTAGCTCATGTACTTCGTGCCAATTACGGATAGATTTGAGCATAGTTATTTGTGATTCAGGCCTTGTTTGATACAGAATTCACAGAATTTTTTGAATTCTGTATCAAATGAGACCTGGGTCACAAATAACTGTACTCATATCCTTATAAAATCGCTAAGATTTGGCTGGAGCTTTGTTTCTTGCTTTGCAGATAGCAGTATGTTTCCTGCAGTGGTCATTAGTGCCTTTGGAGAGCTGAAATCAGCCTGCAACATTGGTCACACAGATCACTCTCCATTTTAGAATAAAAATCTCTTCAGAATCAAATAAATCTGCAGTCTTTTCTCTGTGCAATGTTTTAATTTCTCCCTTATTAATTTACTATCTTGAGACATAAATTTTTGTTGAAGGTTGTGTCAGGAATGGAGAAATGAAACAGGAATTTGCATACCTATTGCACATGGCAAATCTCTGCCATTGGTTTGCTCCCCTCAGTTGTGCAAGCGTGCGAGTTCCTTGGTTTGGCGCACAGATACCCTATGTGGAGAGTTATTGATGTCTTAGAGGTCCAAAGCAGTATTTGACAGCATTTGCAAGTGCAATTTAGGCCATCATTGTCTTTATCATAACGAGAGAGAAAAGTTAAACAGGAATACTGCAGCAGTGATGTGTGATGGATCATACAGCATCTCTGATAGCTGAGAAATAGGCTGCACCATTAAGTGACTTTTCCCTTTCCAGAGTGAACCAGCCTAAGCTGTTCTGCACAAATTGCCACTGACCTGGTGGTTAGAAATTCCTTTTACAGAATTTCACTCCTAACTTACCTTTTTGTCAGTGAATTATGCCAATTTCATTTGAGTGCAGCACTCCTAATAACATGTCAATTAATTTTAAACTGCACAAATCTTCACTTTGCCATCAAGATTTGGAAAAGAAGCTTCATCACTTGCTCCCTCTGGGGTTTTGGAAAAGGCATAATTTCAAACAATCAGTAGGACTTTTGGTCTCCTAATGTACAGAATTTTTTTTTTTCAGTTGTTGAAAAAAAGAGCAGTTTTTCTAAATAGTTTCTGACTCATTTAAAATCATATTGCTAAAGTTTAATTTTGGACAATTATCTCTTGCTGTAGAGCAATAGAAGATTTTGCAAGACAGTTGGTGTTCTTAAGTGCTGTGTTATTTATTTTGCATATTATGATGTTTGAGTCTTAGAGTTGTTTTAAGCAATTAAAGAGTAGGAAGGAAATGTAATGAAAACAAGCGTAACTGCTGAACTCAATCTTTAAGCATTCATCTGTATTGCACTGACTGGAGTGAAAAAACCTGGTGTTATAAATCAGATGTTAGAGAAAAATGTATAAGAAAAGTTTTATTCCATTTCTTTACTGGAACCAAGGCCCATTGTAAACAAATAAACCCAGAGGGATCAACGAGATTTTTGTCTTGTAGAAAAATCTCTTGAAGACTCTTATGTGGGAGAGGCCATCCAGCTTTGATTGATGTGCCAGGCTTTCAAAAGTTCCATCCAGAAACCTGGAGCTGATAACTTTGCTGCTGTATTTTTTTTATTTTTTTTTTTGCCAGCTCTGCTATGTATCAGTGCTTGGGTTTGGGTCACTATATTTTGGTGGGGTCTGAGAATATTTCCCATATCTTGGGAATGCTTTCTGTGTGGAACACTGACAGGTGCTCCAGGAGCCTGCCTGTCCCCCTGATCCCACTATGCCCTTAGAGGGCTTTTGGCAGGGCAGCCAGTGGACACAGCAATTGTGCAGCTGATCCACAGGTCAGCACAGATGCACAAAATTCGAGTCTCAGCTCAGTTTAGGGTCACTATCTCTGCTTTTCTTTCTTTCAATAATTGTGGAAGCTGGTTACTTCTCCTGCATTTTAAAGGGTTTGTCCCAAAAGTCATGGGAAACCTGACTCAATTGCCAGTTTTTTAGAGTGAAGTGAGTTAGCTCTAAGCCTTTGTCAGCACATCTCCCAAGGGAGGGGTTTTCCAGACTTCTCTGAAAACCTTCCCTGGGGGATATGAGCCCGTGGAAGGACTGCAGCTGGATGCTTTTGGGTACAGCCTGGCTACCTGTGCCCTGAGCTGCTGGGGCATTCTGAAAGGGGCGCAGTGCTGGCAGCATGGGAATGACAAGTGAAAGTCTCTTGAGCTTTGGGCTAGGATTTTGTAGGAGTTTGTGGTAGGAAATCTGAAGAACAGATCAATGAACTTGTAGTCAGTGATGCTACTGCTGCTTGAGGCCAAAAGAGCTTGGCAAAATGAATTAAGTGCTGATGAGTGCTGAAGGGGAGTTTTGATTACTGCCTCTGCCAGTGACTTCTGTCTATGGCTTTTTAGTTTTTCAAAGAACCTTGTTATTTGGGTAATATCCTGTGTATTTGAACTCAAACAGCAGAAAACTTATGTTTATCCTGAAACTTGAAAATATTTTTAATTTCTTCACAGGCCTTGTACTGCAATGATGCAAGTTGTCACTAAAATGTGAAAAAGCTGAACACTGGATGTTTTTTTGTAATCTTTATAGACAACATTAGGTGTCCTCTGTGTTTGATCTTTTGTTATCTACAGCTTGCACAAATTTATCCTGCACAATTAAACCATGGCCCCCGTGGCTCAGCATCCAAGTATTTTGTCCCTGTGCAGAGGGGAGTTGAGTGAGGTGCTTTGTTTGAGTATGATCAGAGATGAAGGATTTATTTAGATCTAATTTGTGATGGGGTGCATCAAGACTGCAGTGGTGGCTGGAGGAATTGTGTCCCATCAACAAGTAGGAAAATGTTTGTTTTGCAAAGAAGAAAAGGCTGCTCACCTTCCAAGATAAGTAGAGAAATGTTTTTGCCTGGATATGTAGAGATAATGGAGATTGTCATGAGGTTTGCTGTTGGTTGCTCTTGGTATGCTTTCAGCTGTGAGAACGCCTACAAATGGAACAGATCATAAAGTTATCCTGGCATAGCATCTGAGAGTGAAACTTCTGAAGTATTTCCTAGTAGTTACAGAAATGTGGAAATAATAAGGCAGCTGTTGTAGAGGCAGCGGGAGCACACTGCAGTGCTGTCTGTAGGGAGTCCTCTAGACCTCTCAGTGGTGACTTAAAACAACTTTGTTTTCTGGAGTTCACTTCTAGCAATGCAGTTACTTGGATAGAATGGGAAAAGAAAGATTTGACTGTAAAGACATATTTTGGGTAGCCTTGGCTTGCGTTTATCAGTGGAACTGTCTAAGAATTTTCTGATAACAGTTAATTTTTCTACTTTTACAAAAAAGATTACAAGTCGTTTTGCCCATTTTCCTCACTGTGCTTGACTTCAGCATTTATCTAGCAGTAGTTTCCATTGTTTTTCCTTAGGTGCTAAAAGAGTCTCTGAATTTGAGAAGATGTTTTGATTGTTCATAACACATTATGACGTGTCCACAAGAGATGTTATCTCCTTAATGCTAAGCTTTTTCAGCCTTTTTCAAGATGCTCTTTGCACCTTAGGTGAGTTTGGCAAACTTCTTTATGGGTGGTGGGGCAGTAGTTTCACAGACTGTTACTTATGCTGAAGCTTTTTTTGATGATATTTTAACATGAGAACAAAATGGAGTTGTATTGCAGAGCTTCATATGTTACTCATTTATTGAAGAGTAAATTGCAGCTAGGAGTTGATGTTTGCTTTTGCAAAGGGTAAATGAAATCCTGTCTAGCAACACCTTGTGGAATTTTGTGTAATACACATTTGTTTTATGTGACTAATACCCAAACTGAATTTTTATTCCAGCAAGAAATAAGACATCAACGCATCCAATGAGGATTTATTTTTTTTCTTCAGAAAAATCTGTTATTTCTCAGTCTGTAGTATGCTGTTAAGAGACTAAAATTTAACAGAGGTAGGATAAGGATTCTCTGTATGAATGACAAACTACAATATCCAGTTATATCCTTTTGTGCAGACGTGGAGAGTCCAGCATTTTAAATGGCTTCAAGTGCCATTATAAAATGTTAGTTTTTCAGTGTTTTTCTTTTTTAAAAATACCCTCATGGTAGGTGTTTTAATTTGTATCTGAACTGCAGCAATGGAGACAGAGATTTTCCTTTTGTAAAAAAAGGCTTGGACAGATTGCAGAAACCTTTCCTTCAAAGGTTTGATTTTTAAGGCTGAGTTTCAAGTTACATTTAATTTCAGTTTTGCATATGTATACGCACCCAGAATTTTGAATGGATTTTAGAAAACCTGCATTTTGAAATATATCGGACTAATAATGAACTCAAGCTTATAAATGAGTGCCATATTTTAAGTCAGTGAACATCCACTCTCAAGATCAAAATATGCTGATGGATATACTGCTTGTGTAAAGTATTACTTGAAATAATTAACAACTTTGTTGCTGAAGTAGTCTAAAATGTCCAAACCTCAAGGATTTTCGCATGGTAAACTTAGTGTTGTCCTTTTATTTTCCCATGATCATCCTGTATTTTCATTCCCACAGGATACTGGTGCAGCTCCTGTGCAGAGCATGGTATTTCTACTTGAGCTAAAATGCAGCTCTCCATTCACTCTCACTAGCAGTAAGATTTAGATCCTGTTCTCTCTCGTGCAAGCTTCAGAAAATGGAAGTTTTAGGAACAAATAGGTATTTTGTTTGGCCTGGTTCCAGCCCTGGCCAAATTTTCAGTGTGGATAGTTACATCCTGCCTCCATCAAGCTCTTGCAATGTCAGTTGCTTGTGGGTAAGGGGAGTTCAGGATAATGTCTCTGCTGAGTGGACAAGAATTGGAGAGTCTGGGCTCTATTCTGTCATGTCCTGGACCTTCTCTGTGTTATGTCCCTAGGTATGCTCTTGAAAGTGATGAGGTGAGTGGGAAAAAGAACAGAAATCCTAAGAGGGCTAGTACCTTTACCATATTTGCAATGTATAAAACATACAGTTAACCATCTGTAGGATGAGCTTTATGAATCTCATGTCCAAGAGAAATGCTCTTGGCAGGGACTTGCATCAGAAGAAATTTGGATAACCCTTGTGGAAATTTTCTCCAATTTACTTGTTAGGATGGGGAGTGTGACAGCTCTGAGCTTGTCATTTTACTTGCTCTTATTCCCTTGTAGTTGAGATTTGAAAAGCAGATAAAGCATCTATAACTCAATTCTGTGTACTTTGCAAATTTCTGTGGGTTTTCAGTTTTAACAGTGATTTTTGGCAAGACTGTGCATGCTGTATTTCAGAGAGTGACCTTCTGAGTATCTGTGTTGCCATATCCAGATGCAAACTGATTACCTACAAAGAATGTGAAGCCGTTCAGTGAATAAATGGATTTATATTAAAAATCTGTACTCTGCTACATCTTTATGCCAAGTTCTTGAAGCTGAAGTAATCTATTTTCAGACTTTGTGTTCCAGGCATTACTAAAATTTTACTTCTACTCCTGCACATATTTATTGACATGTGCTGTATTTATTGATCTTGTTAATATAAATTTGATACAGACAGTTAATATGAAACACAGAACAACTTTAGATGCATGAATGCTGTTCTGGGAGCATTTTTTTTCCAAATAGTGAAGAATAAAAAGGCAAAGAGGTTTTGAAAATAATTTGCTTCACCTCTTTGACCTTTGTAGGCTTTTCACATACTCCTAAAGGCATGTGTTTGGTGAAGGTGGTGCTAGATTTTCCAAAGACGGAATGAAGTATTAGCAAATGTAGGTAACAACCTCTGACCTAATGCAGTAGGCAGTGTTATCACAAAAATAACTTACTTGGTGTGGCAATTGTCAGATATTTCTCATGAATGGGGCTTCTTAAACTCCCTTATGAGACTGACATGAGATGAAAGTGTCCAGCATTTCTATATCACATGCAGGTAAATGGTTGAGTAGCCTTTGTATATTAAAAACAAAAGGTTGAGCATGGGAGATGGCATTTCTTTCATGTATATTTCAGTGGTTATAAGTATTAGCATGCATCAGCAGCCTTTATTCCCTGGCAGACTTTTTCTTGCCAGCACTCCTTAATAATTGAAATCTTTTGGTTATCAGTGCTGACTCACGTGTCCTCATAGCTGTATAATTCAGATCAATATTTTTGTGATTTGTGGTATGCTGGCATTCCCAGTCTTCCCACTTGAAGCTAAGTACTGCATGATTCACATGCTTGGGTTTCCTTAGGTATCCACAGCTCACTGTTATACAAGAGAGAGGACTGGAGAGACCCTTGCGCTGACCAGGTGTGACTGCCCTGCTCCTGCTCCTGCTCACAGGCTCTTTAAAACCAGTTGTGTTACAGGTTGGGGTTATTTTAAAGCTCTGCTAAGGAATCAGAATTTTCCAGTAAAATGGTTCTGCTGTTAAGCTTCGCTGTCAGACTTGGAGCTGTTTGGACTTGGTTTCGTGTTTGTTTCATGCACTTCTGTCGGTGGTCGTCGGCTGTCCACGCGGGCAGCGGGCACTGCATCGTGATCCACACGGTTCTCAGTGTTGGCATTAAATGTTCTGCTTGGAGCTGATGGGAAAGTGTTTCCCTGTTCCCAAAGTGAAGTTCTTTTCCCCCCAGATATGCAAAGGTGCAATGGAGCACTAGTGCAGACAGATGTGAATGGTTCTGGGTAACGTTAGGAGGAGGGAGTTTAGGGAAACCCTGATGGTGCTGTCAGCAGGTTTTTGCCTAACTCAGGGGGTTGCTCTCTGCTGCTTTTAGCACTATGTTTGTTATGTGAAGTTGTGAAACTTTGGCAGTTTATCTGTCACTTGCCTTGCAATTTAAAATTACGGTGTTCTTAAATGCAAAGTGATGACCATGCAGAGCTTAAACAGTGAGTATGCTCTTTAAAAATATACTATGTATGCATTGTGGTGTTTCAAATTTTGCTTTAAATATTGGAACCCTGCATGTTCAAAATAGCTTGAGTTTTAGTAAACATTTCAGGTGATGTTTTAAAAGGTCTGAAATAGGTAAAACATCTGTTTCTAAAAGACAAGATGACAGAATAAAATAAACAGTTACAGACATGCCACTGATATGATGGAACAGAGGTAAAGAACCTAATCCGTGCAGAGCCTCTTCCTATGTACATCTGGGAATGTAATGCTCCAGCATATTCCTGTTGCCTTCCCAGTCAGTATTCCTTGATGTGTTGTTTCTTACCTTGCTTTAAATATTGAAGAAATAGATGTGTAGTCCTGGGCTCCAAGTAGTATTACAAATGTCTGAACAGTGATCGGTTGAGAGAGAAATACCTGTTTAAGAATGTAGCAAAACTTTTCTGTAACAAGCAGATCAAAGAGTCTGTAAACACAAATTTTAAAAAAAAAAGGTAAAGTGGGTCAGATGCATGACACAATTTTGAGATAAGCTGTTGATAAGCCACTGCTGCAAATATTTGTCTTTGAAACTATTATAAGCGGCTGGTTGACCCAAAAGGGAGCCTGAGGTCACTCTGTGGTTGAGGTCTGAGCAGTGGCATCACAGTTGGTTGCCCTCAGGAGAGCACTGGATGAGGTGTGCACTGGGCAATGGCAGAAGCTTTTCAACACCTTCCCAAAATTCAGAGGCTGTTGATAAACTGGAAAATATTTCTGCCTCATTATAGACTGAGCAAGGACAAGTAAAATAGATGTGCATTCTGGGGTTGTGCTGAGATGGAAATTTCCTTTAACGTAGGAGCCAGTGATGGTCACCTTCTTTTTCCCTCAAATGAGGTGACTCATCCAGCTCACAGGTGCTCTCACAGGATCCCACAGCCCACATGGAGGTGTGAGCACGTTTGAGCTGGATTTGCCCACAAATGGCAAGCAGTGACCATCTATGTGGCAGGGAGTCGCAGGGTGACAGAGAACAGACAAAAAATGTGTCTCAGCATGATACAGAGGATGCCACAGCAGCTAAATGAAAGAGCAAAAGTCAGTTGCAGGTCTGCCTTTGCCTTGAGGCTCCAGGATGACCATTTCAGCCTTCCCATAGGATTAGGCTGTAATTATTTCTGATTTTACGCCTTTTTCTACTTATGGAAAACAAACTTCAGTTCTCAGCTCATTCAATTTCTTAAGTTTAGTTCTTGCAATCTAAATTAGGCCTGCCCAGTGTGTTTGCGAGGTCAGTGCTCTTGGAGACTGCAGTGGAAACTTGTTTGGAGAGAACTGGGGAGAGCTGGAACAATGTCAGATTGTGCTGGGAAAAGCTGCTTCGTGTGGGATGTCTTCAAGGAGCAATTATAAAAATAACACATGCTGTCAGCCAACAGAGCAGAGCAGTGAGTGGATAAAAAATACAAAAATCTGCTCTGTGTTCCGGTACCTGAAGATGTAGAGCTTTTCTATTAGAAGTTTGCATGGAGCACAGTGATTTCGAACAGCAACTCTTCTGAAAAGCTCATGGCTACATTTCAAATTTTCATATTTATGAATTGGAGATTTGTTTTTTAATACTTACTAAGAAGTATATATTTTTACAACCCTAGAAGAACTTGTGACATGTCAGAAGGTCTGAGGGTTTGTAGATCTTGCTCCTTCTCCCCTTCTTACGAGTGCTTGGTAAAGAATATGGTGCGATTCCTCTACAGAACAAGTGTGTTAAGGCTACCTGCTGAAAACCCATTGTCTACTCAGCAGTGTTCTTGCCTCACAAACCACTGAACAGGGCAATTTTCCATGACTGGAATCTTGCTGCAGGCACCTTATCAGGAGAAGGATTCGATGAGGCTTTCTACAAACAGCTGGAAGTACCCTTGTGATCACAAGCTTTCACCACCTTCTTCAACCACTCTGGTATCGTCTGGGAAGACAGCACAGCTGGGCACAGTCCAGGAGAGCCCTGCAGAGCACTGGTGATTAGGTTTTGGTACAGGTAGTGGAGGAGCCAACGTGGAGAGATGTGGTGCTACACCTTGTACTAATGAAGAAATAATGACTGGTTTGGGATGTGAAGGCTGAGGCAGGCTTGGCTGCAGTGACCATGACATGGTGGAGTTCAGGAACCTGTGTGGAGGAAACAGGGCAAAAAGTAGGGTCCCAGCTCTGGATTTCAGGAGAGCTAAGTTTGGCCTCTTCAAGGATCTACTTGAAGGAATCCCATGGGTTAGGGGTCTAGAAGGTATGGGGATGGGTTCAAGTGGCTAAAGTTCAAGCATCCAAAGATGACCAGGGGACTGGATCATCTCTTAGGAGGGGATTGAGGAACCTGGACCTGTTTAGCCTGAAGAAGATGGAGAGGGGATTTTATCAATGCAAGTAAGTGTCTGAAGGGAGGTGTCAAGAGGATGGAGCCTGGCTTTTTGGCGGTGCCTAGTAACAGGACAAGGGGTAACAGGCACAAAGAAAAACACTGGAAGTTCCTTCTGAATATGAGGAAAGGTTATTTACTGTGAGGATGGCACATTCTCCTCTGGACATTTTTGGAACCTTCCTGAATGCAATCCTGTAACAACCAGCTCTAGGTGATGCTGATCTCCTAAGCAAGGAGATTGGACTCGAGGACCTCCAGAGGTCGCTTCCAACCCCAGCCATTCTGTGATTCTGTGTGATTTTGGACTAGCTCTGTTTATGATCCTGTGGTTAGATTTGGCAAGCAACATCTGTAACCCACCACCGTGAAAAATTATTTCCAATACATTCCTTATTACACTTTTCTTCAATATTTTGCCATCACTGGAGGATTACAGTTTTCTGCTGGAGAATTAAAGGCAAAGTTGTAGTATAAATGGGCAGTCAATAGTTCTGCATTAAAATCCCTTGAATTATCAAGGCATGCAAGTGTTTTTGATTTATATGTGTGCCTGTTTAGCAGTGCACAAGCAGAAAATACCAGTTCTTGCTGGCTAGCTAAAAAAGCATGCAGCCAAAACTGAGAACAGGTTCAAGGATTTGAATGAAACATTACCATATCACATTCATATGCAGTGCCTTTAACTTGGATGGACCTTGGGAGATTCCTAATAGTGTATCACTCTAACTAGCCTAATTTCAGAATTGCATATCACTAAGTGTAATCTGCACATCAAAAAGCAATCTACACTGACCCTGTGAAAGGTAAAACCAGGAAACAAAAAATTAATCCAGTGTTCAATTTAAGCTGCTACTCAGATTTGAGCAGGCAGCATGAAGATTTACTTTTGGATAAAGGCTAATCTGTTACCAACTTATGTGGTTGCTGGAGAGAGGGGCTGCTCTGTTGGCACCTCTAAGCAGGGTTCTGATGCAGGTAGTGTGAAATGCTGGCTGGAAGGAACTCAAGACCCTCTCCTTTTACTGGACAAGGAACCTGATGAGAGTAAATGCCTGTACCTGCAATTAATCTATATAAATACCCACAATTAATCGTGTAATAAATTAAACTACTCTGTCAGCTTTCATCTTTTGCTCTGGACCATTAACAAATCATTCAGAATTTGGTTGCACAAATAACAGAGAAGCTTGTGTCTACAAAATTTATTTCTATTGTTATCAAAAAGCAAAATTACAGAGAGGCAGTTTCTGGTTGGTTGGCTATAAATGTGCTTGAGAAACACTGCTGTAATTTTGACGGATGAGATGCCCTTGATAAAAATTTTTAGCCCTCTTATTGAGAAGAAAATGTTCATGTTTCCGTATGAGGAGCAAGCAGAGCATTTGCAGCATTCAACAACCTTAATATTTCAAAATATAGAAAATATATGGAAAATTAACTCCTCAGGAAGATAGTAGCATCTCTGTGAAAGTCCCAGCTGCTCAGTATTGCCTTTTTCCAGCATCCAGCAAGAGGAAACACATCATGGTTCCATGTCAGCAAGCACAGGCAGGATAGGAAGCGTAGCCTTGGCAGGAAAAGAGCCCAAGAAGAGAAAAGTCCCTATAGGGTATACCCTGTGGGCCCACCCAGGGACTTCGTGTGCCACTGCTGCCCCACAGTAGGAGCTGTCCCAGGCATTGCCCGTGGGTCACACAGGAGCTGAGCACCCATGTCCTCCAGGGGAGGACCTGGCTGCCAGTGGGTGCCCAGATTTTGCCAATTGCCCTGTTCAGTGCTGGTGTTTTTTTAACAAATACCTCTCATAACAGACCAGAGCTGTGAACCCTGATTAAATTTCAGCCTTGTTGTGCCCCTTCTTCATCTGCTTCTCCCCAGGCTGTTGGACAAGCTGGTGGTTTCTCACATAGCTGCTGCAGCACCGTTGTCCCCAGGGCTGCTGGATCCTGGCATGCCTGGGAGGTTTTGCCCACGAGGAGCAGTCTGAAGTGCAGCTGCTGTGCATGTTCTGTGTCCACGGTCCAGTTCAGTCATCTGTGCTCCACACCACTGCACCAGACAGAGCCAGGGCTGCTGGCTGGGGAAGGACCATGCTGGAGCGGGTGGAATGGGCAGTGGCACTGAGTGAATTGGGAGGATCCAGGACCAAGGGGGAGAACCCTGCTTTGGAGCTCAGAAAGGGTAGCAGGGGTGTGCCCAGTCATCCATTTCGGGCATAGCCTGAATGCCTTGCTTTCCCAAGGAAAATAAAAGAAGTGAGGCCAGTGATAGAGGGAAGGGCAGAATTAAAAAGGCCACAGTAACAGAGAAAAAATAGAGGAAAGAGAATGGCAAATGCTTCTGGTTAATTGAAGCTGTCCTTATACAGACTCAATCTCCCTTTTCGTCAAGCAGTAAGAGAAGGAAAACTATTTGATATATCTTGTGACCAAGTCTGAAACTTGTAGGAAGAGAAAGCAGCCAGAGCTCATTCAGTCAAAGCAGAGGCTGCATCCAGAGAAGAATGGGTTTGCTTGAAAACAATTGTCTTTGATTAGTAAGAATTACCATTCCAAAACATTTGATTCTTTCAGTAATTGTTTGACCTGACATTTTGCCACTATGTATGTGTGTATATGCATATAAAAATAGATCAGAAAAATTACTTATTTGTGCTATTTGCTTATATGCAACTTAATATTTTCTGTCATGCTGTTGTAGCTTGGGAGCCAATTCATGGACATGGCTTTCCAGAAGGAACACTTGCCCTTGGAGAGCTGTCACAGAGGCTGCACCTCACCAGACAGTAGATATTGCTAATCTAGGTGTATTTTCAGGAAAACAGTTTGAGATTTCCTATTAGGTCTGAGGCAAATGGAGTTTTGTTCTAACCCCAATGCCTGTCTGAGGTTTATTTGTGAACATCTGGGAACTCCAGGCATGGGAGAATTGGCGCCTATGCTTAAAACCTGCTGATATCTGCTGTTTGTTTAGGCATTGTCTGAGTGTGCGAACATGGCCCTCTTTGCTTCATAGAAGTGGCAGAGTGAAGTAAATAATGAAGTATACACAGAATTTAAACTTAAGTGCTGAGACCATGTTAATTTTTCACATAAAAAATTGTTTGCTCAAGTGTTGTGCTGGGGTCTTTTGTTGTGTTGATGTTCCTTGTTATGGTATTATCTGAACTGTTGTTGGGGCTAATATTAAGTATAATTTTCTAAAGAAATCACAGCTTCTCTGGTGGAAATGTTTTACTGGACAGGGTACTTAAGAACTTTTAATTTCCTTTGCTGTTAAAATCTTACGCAGTATGAGAATCCCATAACTTGTTTTAGGGTAGCAGTGTTAACCAGCAGTGCTTCTGAAAGGTGTAACAACTACCAACCTGTCTCTGGTGTACAAACGTTCTGAGTTGAAACAAATACACGTAGCAGAAAACTTCAAATATAACAAGCATTTTAAAGGTTTTTCTTTGCTTATGTGGAGATGCTGACATCTCCAGGAAGAGGGAAATGCATTTAACTGTCACTGTGTCTCTTCTCTCTTAGATTACAGAAGTTTGTGGAGCCAAGCGCGTGGGTTATTTTGGTCCTGCTCAATTTTATATTGCTTTGAAGTTAATTGCAGCAGCACAGTCAGGGTTCCCAGTACGGATTGAGAGCATTAAGAATGGTAAGTAGCAAATTTTGCTTGCAGTGTTTTGCACTTGTTTCTCACTTTCTTTAATGCTTGTCAGCTCTCCATGGTGGTAAACTCTTTCTTATGTTTCTAAGAACAATTTTAAGGAGTGGAGAAAGAGTGGAAGATAATGTTCCATGCTCTAAATGAGTGGTGGAAAATTGCAGTGAATTTCAGATATGGCAGATCTGAGATGAGATCCCCCTCTGGAAAAGACATTACAATGGAACAGCAGGAATGACAGATGATCAGTGTGGGAGATGCATTTCTCTCTCACCTTCAGTCTCTAATCTTGACAGCTGTCCAGAGTGAGAGCTGATAGCTGCTTTGGGTGGAGATACATTGTGGAGGACATGGGCAGGTCAGGGAGTCCCTCTGTGTGGGGCAGATTGTAACACTCATCTGCTTTAGTAAATAATCCTGCTGGAATAAATGGGTAGTGGAGATAAAATCGTAGTGCTTACTGTGAATAGGTACAGAAATGTATATTTAGATATATTTTAAAACAGCTTTATTCTTCCCAATGAATTGACAGTAAAACTAAATGTACAATTTTTGGTGAAGAGAGCTTCTCTAAAGAGTCTTATCTAACTCAAGCGATGGAGAGAGAAAGCAGGTCCCTTTCAGCTGTGAAACCTTGATAGCAACTTGGAAGGAACTCAGTGTTCTTGCTTCAGTGATGCACACTGTGTCTGCAGGGCTTGGGCTTCAAAACAGGGCTTTTTGCTTGAGCTTGAACAGGTTTGAACCCTTAGCTCCCATTTCCTGGATGGGCGTTCAAGCCATGCCCTAAGGCTGTGCTTGCACCATCCCACTGCAGGAGCAATGCAAGCAGCAAGATCAGAGAGAAGGGTGGAAAGGCATCACCTACTCACAGCTCTGCAATCAGGTCACTGCTCCCAGCACAGCTTCTGCTCTGCTGTCCCTGATAAAGGCAATGAAACATCCAGTTCAGGTGTGTTGCAAGGCACAGGGAGGGGGTTCCCAGGTCTGCCCCATCCCAGGAAGGGAAGGGCAGAAGGGTGAGCACATCTGACCAGTGTGAGCACATCTGACCTGTGTGAGCATATCTGACCTGTGTGAGCTGAGCTCCTGACCAAGTGAAGGGCATCACATGCAGCTGGCACAGTTCGGTTCAGTGCTTTGCTGAACAGGAGCTTGAACCAAGGGTGAAGACAAGTGCCCCGGATTTCTCAGTCAGTTTTCCATATGGACAGCTTGTGCACTCTCTCTTGCATTGCTGTACTTTCTAAAGATGTTAATTAAACAGAAAAAAAAAAAAGAAACACCAACAAAAACTCTCAACAAACCTGGACTGAGATTTACTCTTTACGTTTTACAAGTCCAACATATGCAAATTATCCACAAATTTGAGTGAAAGCAGGTACTTGCAGTCCTTGTATTGGCTTCCTGCTTACTTACTGTTTCAGTAAAATTTCGATAAAACTTCTTCCAGTGCTAATTACATTTTCTCTAGAAAATATATAATGCCTTTAGAGTGGGCTGAGTAACATGTATCAAATTCCAATTGATTTACTTTTTTTGTGGCTGTAATTATAGGTGAAAAAGATTACAGAGGTAATGGATGAATGGCTTTGCTTTGTGTTGAGCATTCTGTTAATTTTACTTGTATTGATCTTTCACAGTGACTGTGCACAAAAATAAATGGTGTTTCTGCAAAATAATTGGGAATATTAGAGTGACAAAGTGTCATTCTCTTGCTCAGCCCAGAAGATGCAACATAGGACCTTTTGACACAGCTGTCTCTCTAGGCCTTGGTGTGATCTCTGAACCCTAAAATTTTTTGATTTGTTCCTTTTATGATGGCAGCATTGAGGATGTTGTGATCCTGACAGATTAATTTATCTGTCCCATAGTTTCTGTGGGAAACTATTCTTTTCATTACAGACAAAGTTTTGAAGGCAGGAAATAAGTTTGCTGCTTGCTTTCATAACATGCACAAGGGCTTATTTTTCTCTTTGCATGGAAAGTTTATATATTAAGCTAGCGAATGTAGCTTTGTGTAACATTCATATTTTTATTAAGACATAAAATAATCAAAGGAGTCCCACACTTAAAATGTTACAAAACATAATCAGCAGTCTTTTATAGATAAATTTTTCATTGGTTTTGCAAGATGATATTGCTTAAAGTGTTTCTTATGTTCTATAGTCTCAATTGAATTTTTCTCTCTCCTAATAAAGAATTGCCTCTACCACGATTTATGGCACTGAAAAATGACACTGAAGTACGTTATGGGACTCCAGCAGAATTCCATGGAGTTAAATTTCAGGTTCCACATGCAACTTTGGAAAAAAATTCCTACAAAAGAACAGATGAAGGGGACAAACAGGTAACGGGCTTGTCTCCTTCAGGCCAACATGTCATTATACATCCTCCTTTTGGGTTCAGTCCTGTAAATGATTACACTCACAGAGGCTTACTCAATTTTCCAATACTAGACAGGAGATGGACTCCTGAAGTGCAAATAATCCCCATAGTCCCTATGTTCTGGTTTTGATATGTGCCAGTTGCTTCCCTGAAGAAAATTCTCTATATGAGCTTGTATAAAGCTGTCAGCCCTGTAATATTCTGTGTAAGTTCTTTCAGTGTTTTCCTCCTATTTAAGCCATCACTGTTTCTTGGAGAGGACACAGGAAAAGTAGCAGATAGAAGTCTGTCTGTGAAACAGAACAAGAAAGTGAATGATTTCCCATGGCAAGTATGGTAATGGACTAATGGTCCTTAGTCATTCTAGAAATACTCAATTGGAGATGAGCTGTTCAATCATGAGCCACTATTTTTTGGTGGGCTAAGGCCCCCATGTTTTCTTTCTTTTTTATCTCCCCAAGGAATAGTCCAGAAGACATCTGCTTTTCCTTTTTCCTGAGTGAAACATTGTCCCAGCATCTGTTGTTCTGAGATGCCAGTTTAATGAAGCATCCAAGGGACATTTGTATTACCTGTATTTAGGAGAGTAGAGAGCCCTTGTTCAGATACAAGAAGCTTCACAGTGCTGCATAATTTTTATAAAGACTGATTTGCATAGTTTTCCCCAGGCTTGGCACCTTCTCCTCTGGTGCTGTATCAGGTCATGTTGAAAGTGCCTGGTGGAAGCACTATTATCTTCCCAAAACATGTGCCCATGTTTATCACAGGGTGCGTTGGTGTCAGTAACGGCGCTCCCAGCCCCAGGTCACCCAGCAGGAGTGAGCTGGTGACAAGATACACAGGTGGAATAACAGGATGAAGAAGAGGAGCGTGTATGCCTGCCCTCTGTGTACTGACACTGGAGTAGAACACTGCCCTCAAACCCCTGGGTCCATCTGGATTATCTGTGTTGTGCTATATTTTCCTCTTTATTCAGTAAAACCTTTCAGCCTTACATTCTTTTCTCAAGCAATCTCAGTAAGTCAAAGGAAAGAGAAAGCTTTAGAATAGCTAACCAGTGATACTTACAAATCCACAGTGTTCAAAATACTGATCCAGGGATGTATTTTAATTTTTTGTGCATTTTTTTAATATAGAAAAATTATCTCCTACAAGGAACGCACTCACACTATATAAATTAAGTTATCCACTAACATTGAGCCTTCTACATATACTGCTTCAGGCCTCTTTGGGAGCAAAATACATTGAGCTGACCCTTGTAAAACTTTGTTATACATTGTAAAGCTTTTGTAAAGCACTGCCATGCTTTATCCCTGGAAGGCTCAGTACCGAATCCTGCCTTGTCCGTTTTAAACCTTTTCTTGGAAATAAAGCACCTGAGGATGCTGCAGTTTTTTTTTGTTGTTGTTGTTTGTCCATCATATTATATGAACTTGGACCGCTTTGCAGCATTACTTGGGTTGTTTCTTACAATTTTTGTCTCAGAATTGTGTTTTGTGTTGGTGCGTTTTTGAAATAGGAACCCAAGTCTCCTCTGATGTCTCCAATTTGCTCACCTCCTGCTTCTCCATCTACGTACCAGAGAATACCCCTAAGTTATGGATATGGTAAAGCAAGAAGTGGGCTGGAACAGCAGCATGGAGGTAGGTTAAAGATGGCAATGCACATTGTATTAAATATTTTTTTCCCCTTATCAGAAGTATCCAAATTCAAAATGCTAGTGACAATCAGCCTAATTATTTTAAAATTCAATTAGACTCATGTTTTTGAAAATTGTTTGATCAGTTTGACTGGTCAGTCCTGTCTTCCCATTCACTTTCTATTGAATTAGATTTATGTGTGACTGCTCACAAATGCTAATACCTAATCTCTGACAAGGCTCTGCAATATACCCCAGTGGCAGAGAGCCTGCAAGTATTGTCAGAGTGCATGAGGTTCTGGTTTCATTAGAGGGGAAGAAAAGCCTGCTCCTGATTTCAGTAGCTGTATATTAATTTTCGGATTGGAAGTGAACCTTCCTTTGCAGGAACAGATAATACCTCTGGTTTTGTAGCAGACATAATAATAATAGGATGAATAAATATAAAAGCAGTGTGACTTGGGCAATTCAGACAGAAGCAAGGCACTGCATAGATGTTCTGTCCATTTTGATGTCATCAGAGTAGGTGGGAAGGCCTTCAGATTTTAATAAGATGTGAATGGAGCAGAAGCCAGTTCAACTATGGCTTTACAGGTTCCTGTTAACAGTAAAGCACCTGTGCTTTTGTAATTACAATGTGGTAACCAAGTTGGTGGCAGTAGGAGGCATTGGTGCATACCATCATCCCTCCTGCTTTATGTTAGTGTGTTTGCAGTGTGCGAAGATTGAACCATGCTAGTCCTTCACCTTCTGTCCTTATTTACAAATAAGTGACAAAAGAGCTATTCAACGTGTTGAAACTCAGTACAGCTGTGATAAGAATGTGTCTGACACTATAAAGTGACCTCCACCTGAAAATTGTACCAGTACTGAGTTGCAGGTATTCCCCTGCTGCATAGGTAAACTGCAGGTTGTTCAGAGGTGGGATTAATTCTGTAAGAAGCACTCTAGTGCAGTTGTTTTCTGGTACAATGCATGTTCTGCCTCAGTGAAGAAGACACGTGGCACAGAGCCTGTGCTGTGCAGAGCTGGACAGGGGGTGTCCTCTGGGACTGGCTGACTGGGTACCTGTCAAGAGCTCTGCTCTTTTCTGTCCCAGATCTGTCAGTGCTATGAGGGAGTATTTTGGGTGTTGTTTTTCCCATTTGAATTTGGTTGCAAATGTAACCTCTGTGAAATTTCTCATGGATTCAGCAGCTGTGTGAAGTGACCAGGGACAGCAGCATACATGTAGTCCAGCTGTCAACATCTTCCAAAATTAATTTTTTAACTGCTCACATTTCAAAGGTAATAGAATCTTAGAGGTGCAGAACAATGGTTATTTTTCAGAAAGCGATTGTTCCTATTTTTCTGAAAAGGAATCTCTCCTATTTTAATCCCACTGGGGATACTTCAGCCAAATGTATTCTCAGTGGCAGTAAGCAGTTAACATTTTATGAGCCATACTGTAGCACATGCCAGGCCTAATGCAAGACCTGCTGGTTCTTCCTGACCTTTAAGATTAAAAACCTTCCAGTTTTCTGAAGAGCACTCCAAAGGGCAGCTGTGTGTATTGCATGAGGAGGAGGTGCTTGTGCCCTGGGCTGGCTGGGCTGGGCTGTACTGCAGATCTGATCCTGACACTGGACAGGGTGTCTTGAAGGGCACTGAAACCATTACTATGCATGTTTTTCTTTATAGTTCTGAAAGTGTTTCATGCTAGCAAGCACACAGCCATGTGGCTTCATGCTTAAATCTCCCCTCTGAGAGCATCTAATTTTTTTTATTTTTTTTAAAATCAGAAATTAACAGTGACTTGTACAGGAATAAAAATAGATAACAATATAGAATAAGACCCTGTAGGAAAACAAGGAGGTTAGGGGTATAATTTTTAAGCTCTTCCTGAGATCAAAAATTTCAAGATTTCTTGGACTCCTTTTTCATCATGAGTCTTGAAGGTTCTGACTATCTAATGTAGACTTGGTAAAGGTAAATTTTAAATAGGCTGGCAGCAGTTCTCAGCTGGTTAAGGGTTTGCAAGTGAGTTGCCTTTTTGGTTTGCATACTTGCCCTATTTTTAAAACATTGTTCTTAAATGTCTTGTTGTGTCACTGCCTACTATATTTGCTGCAGTGGAGCCTAAGTGACTTGTTTTAGCAAAAGAAGAAGAAATTGTTAGTTTTCTTCACTAACTTTACTCCAAACAGTACAAAGTGGTGAGTCATGTATTTTGATTTTCAACAGAAATTAGGGAAGGGAGAGGCAGACTATATGGAGAAGTAATGGTTTGCTATTGGATAGCACAGTCAAAGCATACTTTTTATAGCCCAGTTGAATTATTTCTTCTTACATAAAATAGTTCTTGTGCTATATGTGGCTATAAGCGTATAAAATGTATAAATGCATGGACAGGCTATATAAATGTATATTTAAACACGATGAAGAGTGATTTCTGTTGTCTAGCAGTACAAAGTGACAATGTCTCAGTAATGTCTGAAGAAGGATGATGCAATGAGAAAGACAAGTATGGAATTTTGTTGCATAAGACAAAATGGACTTTGATGCTGTGATACCGGGTTCACTTCATAGATGCCTGACCAAATAGACTTTGATGCTCTGATACAATGTTCACAAGCTGCATTCTTGGTCTTGTGGTATTTAATTATTTCTTTTAGCTTAGCAGTATTTTTTTATTATCCTGACATTTATACATTTAATTTTAAATGTCTCATGTAGCTCCTTATGAAGTCAAACACTCTACTCACCAGCAAGATGGACCATCTTCAGGGAATTACGGAGCCAAGTCTGCACTCACCTGTTCAACTCCTAGTCGGGTAATGACTTGCGTATTTTTCTTTAGTACTTAAAACAATTTAAAAAATTAAATTTTTTAAAAAGGCAGAGAAATTTTCTAAAAAGGCAGAAAATTATCACTTTGAAAGTGAAAAGTCTTCTCTGTGGTGAAGTGTGCTTTTTTAGTATATGAGGAAGAAATCATGGGCTGGAGAAATTGCAACAAATAAGTAATCAAATTAATTAAATTGCTAAAAGTAAGTCGAGTAAAACATTTTCATTTAAAGTACATGAGATTTCAGAGAAATTTCTTCTTGATTTAGATTGCTTTCTGTAACACATGCTCAGTATTTATGGCTAACATTCTGCATATTTTGGTTTTTCACTCCAGTTGATTAAATTGCACCTTAAACAAAATATATTAATTTCTGGGCATTTGTTTGTTTTTGTGAAAATGGGTCTTATTTCCTGCTGGTTGCAAAAGCCGATCTTTCCTGTGTTTCAGTATGCCTGCTGTGCATTATTATGCAAACAATTAATTTGCCCTAAGGGAGAGAAGAGCTCTCTTAAGCAAGAGGTTTTCCTAAATAAGTAAGACTCAAAGACTCTACCTTTTCCTGAGTGTTAAGCACCTCTCACCCACAATAAAATGTTTCCTGAGTCTCCAAAAGAGATCTACGGGTAGTATCACATAATTTGTGCTAACTTGAAATGAAATTGGCTGCATTTGTGTAGCACTTTGAAATGAAAATTAATTTACAGCTTTATGATGTTGCCTGTTTCAGGGAACTTTTGATGTATTTCAGAACTGGTGTTTTGCATGATTCTTGGGAAATAGACAGATATGTCAGAGAAAGGGTTTCACAGCTGATTGTTGTTCATTCTTCCCTTCCTTTTTAAGACTGTTATCATGAAGGCTTAAATACTGAATGCTCATTCATTCCATTTTAACAAAGACACCAGCTGTACTGGCAGCCCTCTTGTACCTCCATCCAACCTCCAAAAGGTACAGACCTCCTTAAACAAGTTAATTAGAGAGCAAAGACAGAGCAAAGAAATAATTGGATTAAATGCCCTTCTCCTCCAGAATATTCCTTACCCAAAGGAGGATTTTTGCTTAAACCTTGGGAATTGATAGAAGTTCGAGGGGGTCTCTGGGCTTGTGTCTCCCTGACTTAGCATAATGAGTGCAGAATTACTGGGGTGAGCAGAGGGTCCAGAAGTGGAATATCTCCATGGTTACAGCACCATTCCTAGATGAAATATGTAGTTTCATAGCAAAGATAATTTTTAATGACAAAGCTGTATAAATGCAGCTTTAGTTCCTTTACTGGTTCCATCCATTTGAGGTGTACAGTGTGCAGTTCAGGTTGTAATGCATGACAGGAAAAAAGGACCCCCATAAGGAATCTAGAGGTAATAAAGTATGACTTGGACTTCTAGTGGTCAGCAGTAGCTAGATTTCCTTTTCCTTTGAGTGTTGGTCATGTAAAGCTTCCTTTAATTGCAGGGGTAAAGATACCTAATAATAGCCTCAGTTTTAACAAGGTAAATAGTGGGATGGTCATCAGTGTGGCCATTTCTGCTTCTTGTTTTCTGAAAATTTGTCTCTGCTACAAAGAAGAGAGTGAATCTGGTTTCTTGAGGTTCCCAGTGCCCTTCTGGTGCCCTCCCTGTGGCTGGTGCCAGTGTTCCTCCCTTCAGTCTCTTTCAGTGGAGCGGGAGCAGCAGGACAGCAGCACCCAGTACTCAGATGACCCTTGGAGAATAACAGAGGAGCAGCGAGATTACTACATTAACCAGTTCAGGTCCCTGCAGCCTGACCTCAGCGCCTTTATTTCAGGTAATTTTTACCAAACACTGTGCACATCAAATAGGGGGATCAGGCTGGGAGGTGAAGTGTTAAGTAAATAAATTCTCCTTTCTCTCTGAGCACATTTGTAACAGTTTTGCTTTTTTTTTTTTTTTTTTTTTTTTTTAAAGGCAGACTATTTAAACCAATATTGTGGCCATTTTCTTCTAAATATCCTGATTTTAGAAAAATAATTACATCTAAGGGAGAAGCATTGACAATTTGGTAAAAACTAAAATGAGTTCTCTGCATTTGCTGTGCTGTATTTGTGGATCACACCTGCAGTGTATATTGAGTGGAAGAACCCCTGAGGGTTGTGCTGGCTTATCCAGCAGAGCTGTGGCAGTGTCCATGTGATGACAGTGAAGCATGCAGTTAACTGCCCTGGGTGGTTCAAGCCTGAGGGGTTCTGGGGGACTGAGATTTTGACCTCTAGGTAATTAGGAAACAATCTGGAGAGCACACACATGGTAGAAGTACTATTAAGAGTATACTGAGATGGCTCTGATCATACTCAGATTTCCATCTGCAGTAGAAGGTCCAGGCTGCTTGTGAGAGCAGACTTTGCCGAGTACAGACTGTTGGTCTGGCAAGAAATATGTCACAGGTTTTAGACTGAGGCAGTTGTAATGAGCCCTTCTGTATCACTGGGGTTCAGGAAGCTTTGATCCAGCCAAAAGTTTTAAGAAAGGACCTGTTGCTAACTGAAATTAGTGCTCCAGCAGTTCTTCACCTCAGTCAAGTCTCCTTCATGCAGTTTGCTTCAAAGAACAAATGGTTTTTCAGTGTTGGTTCTTTCCCTAGTGGTTGCCCAACAGGAAAAGGATTATTCTTCCAGAAGTCTGTGCTTTGTTTCCTTATGATTTGTAAGCCTGTACCCAGGAAGGGCTTCCAGGGTACCCCGACACCCCATGCATATGAAATGGTGAAGAACTGTTAGCTAGAAGTATCAGAAGGGCTGCTATGGCAGGGTGAGTGAGGATGCCTGCAGTAGAACAGGAGTGCTAGCTGAATCTTCTGCAGTTTCTTTTTTCTTTTTTTTTTTTCCCCTCTGTAAAATTTTCACTGCAGGGAAAGGTCATGCTTGAAGCATCATCTTGGGAGAGCAGTGCAGATGTCAAAGCACTGTGAAGCAGGGCCATTCCTGTCTGTTATTTCATCATTGGTGACATACTTGTTATGCAGGTTAGAGTTACTAGTAGATTTCCCTTTATTTATTTTTCCCATATGGAGGGAATGGAGAAATGAGGTCAACAGCTCTGTCTGGCTTTCTCTTTCATTTACTGAGAAGGAGACAAATGGTCCAGCATCTATAGTAGCATCCAATTAATCTGAGCATCTCTCAGACGTAAATTAACTGTCTGCTTCTGGCATGGCAGACCTGGTCAAAGGAAAGAATTTGGAGAATTAATTTCCAATGGTTGATAAGGCATGCTTTCCCAACAGGTTCCGTAGCAAAGAATTTCTTCACAAAATCAAAGCTGCCCATCCCAGAACTTTCTCACATCTGGTGAGTACTGTAGTAGTGTTGGGGATGCCTATCACGTTCTTTTAACATATGCTTAATTCAAGAGTTCTTGTTAAATTTAAAAATATCTTCTATTATAATTATTGCTCTTATCTCCAGAATCAGTTAGAGGCTCAAGCAGCAGGGTGGTCATTGATCTTCCTGACACACTTGTTTTCTGGAGAGCTGTTTGCCTGCTCAGCAGGACTGGGAAGGTTTGAACAGCAGCATAGCTGAGAGCTGTTCTTAAGTGTATTATAAGCAGCTTCATTAGCTCAAAGAACTGGCATTTTTCATTAAATGACACAGAGGAGAAGCACCTCTAGAATGTTTTACATGTGTTGTTGGTTTTATGTTTCTGTCTCTGTTCTGTCAGAGGAGGCCTAATTAAACAACTGCATAATTCATTAGTGCTTTTCTAATGAACCAGTTCTCTTGCTTTTAATGAGCTTATTGAGAAACAATTGTGGATGGAACTGTACGTGATAAAATTTGACAAGAATTCTATTATATTTTCATCAACAACATGGTGCTTTGTAATTTGTTGTCATCATTGCATGTCTGATAGGAGGAACAAACAGTTTTAAACATGGATCAGAAATGTTGATAGTGATTTTGGTTTTTTTTATATGCTTTTATGAAGAGAGCTGAGAAGAAAAGCTTGTAAGAGCCTAAACATCTGTCAGGGTCAAAGGATATGTCTGGAATCTTTTCAAAGCAGATTGTCAGTTGTGAAAATTAAAAAAAAAAAAAAAACAGCCAAAGAATCATAGGGGGAAGTGAATGTTGGAATTTAAATTTAAGATTACTTAAAAAGAATGGATTAACCTAATATGTTTCCAAATCAGATTTTATTTCTGTTGCTGACACAACTTGTTCTCTGTGCAGAATTTCACAGAAACTATTCCTTTCTAGTAGATACTTGCAATTATGTGGCAATGTGATTTATCAGGTTGTGTTGCTGTGTTAAACACATGGGATGTTTCAGTCCTTGTCACTATAACCTCAACAGTTTGAGAAATGCTTGTTACTTTCAAAGAGTAAGAAATTATATGTTTCTTTTAGACCATATGCCGAAGATAAAATAAAATTGAGTGCAATTTTTGCAAAGAATTAATTTATAAAATTGAATTCTTGAATTTCTGAAGTGTTTGTGAAACATGCTAGAATTAGAGAGAACTGCCTAGTGAGAAGTTAACAATGGTATTTAAACTTGTCAAGAGCATTAATTTTACCTCTTTTTTTAAAGGTTTGTCAATGGTGCTAAGTAACCGTTGCTAAAGTCCATATTTAACTGTTTCTGCTTGAACTGTTTTAAGATCCTGCATGGATTAGCCAAAAGTGCTTCCAAATATTGGAAGGTTAATTCCACCCTTGGAAAAATGTGCAATTAACTGCTGCTCAGAAGGCCAACTACATCCTGGGCTGCATCAAAAGAGGTGTGACCAGGAGGGCAAGGGAAGGGGTTCTACACCTCTGCTCTGACAAGGACCCAATCTGGAGTACTGCATCCAGCTCTGGTCCCCCCAGCATCAGAAGAACATGGAGCTGTTGGAACAAGTCTAGAGGAGGTCGACTAAGTTAATTACAGAGCACCTCTCCTATGAAAACAGGCTGGGAGACTTGGGGCTGTTCAGCCTGAAGAAAAGGGTCTGGGAGGTCTTCTAGCAGCTTTCTAGTACCCAAGCAGGGTCCACAAGAGAGCTGGAGAGGGACTTTACACAAGGGCGTGTAGTGGTAGGTCAAGGGGGAACAGCTGTAAGCTAAAGGAGGGCAGGATTAGATTAGATACTAGGAAGGTCTTCTTTACTGTAAGGGTCATGAGGCCTTAGAACAGGTTGCCTAGAGAGGTTGTGGACTTCCCATCCCTGGAAGTGTTCATGGCCAGGCTGGATGGGGCTTTGAGTAACCTGGTCAAGTGGAAGGTTACCTGCCCATGGCAGGGGAGTTGGAATTAGATGATCTTTGAAGTCTCTTCTAATGCCAGACACCCTATGATTCTATAAATATAGATTATGTATTTCACATTCTAGTATAAACATAGCATAATTTTCAATGGCATAATTTATTAAAGAAATGTACTTTACTGAAAAATAAAAAAAGTGGCAAGTTGGTATTAGAAAATCAGCTTGCTTCATCTTCCCTGAGACAAACGTGCAAGTCGGGATCAAGTGTACATGACAGAGATGCTTGTTTTGTGTTAAAATATCCCTTCTCAGAGTTGCATTTTTGTCTCCCCATGACGGTACACATATGTTTCCCTGAGGTAACACCTTGGAAAACGTGTGCCTGTTTTATCCACAGGGAGCTGAGTGATGTGGATTGTGATGGGGCGCTGACGCTTCCAGAGTTTTGTGCTGCTTTCCACCTTGTGGTTGCAAGGAAGAATGGTTACCAGCTGCCTGAGACACTGCCAGAGACACTGCTACCCGAGTACCTTCAAGCAGGTAAAGTTCCTGTGGCAAGCCATGTCCCTGCAGCCATCTCAGAAATCCAGCGTGCAAGATGGGCTCACTTTCCCTCCTGGAATGGGCTTCTACACTGTGTAATGATTCTCCAGCTGAATTTAAAGCATGTGTTTTTAATTGTGCTTATGAGGTGATTGCTAAAGAAGTAAAATACCAAAGCATAGAGATAAGGATGCAAAGTGGAGCAGTTGCCTGCCTCTTAATGTCTGCCCCTCGGCTCCACTGTGCTACAGGTGTCAGGACAGGTGAAGAGGTAGATGAGTACCTGTAAAGCAAAGGGAATCCAGCAATGGCTTTAAACTGGAAGACAAAAGGTTTATGTTAGACTTTAGGAAGAGACTGTTCGCTGTGAGGGCAGTGAGTCACCAGCAGAGCAGCTGTGGGTGCTCCACCCCTGAAGGTGTTCAAGGCCAGGTAGGATAAGACCTAGAGCAGCCTGGTCTAGAGGGAGGTGTTCCTGCCCATGGTAAGGGAGGTATTCCTGCCCATGGTAAGGGAGGTTGGAACTAGATTATCTTTAAAATCTCTTCCAGTCCTCACCATTCCGTGAATCTGTGATATACCTTTTAATTCTTTGGATGATTTTTCCTTAAAGTATCTATCTCTTGAAGATTTGTTAAAAATGATACTGGACTGCATTAGAACTTAATGTGCTAGTGTACTTTTTTCAATGGAGATACTGGTTATATCAAAGGTTGAATTATTTTGTAATTTATTTTATGTAATCCACAGGTTCTGTGAGTAGTTTGCATTAATGACAGGAGGATTACAACAATTTGTGTAGCACAAGGATGAATTAATCCAAAATGTAACATACTTCAGTAACAATGTGCAGTGAAAGACTTGCCCTTTCATTTGTTCTCTTCAGTTATGTCTATTTTAATTATAAATGAATGTTGAAATATATACTGTTACATCTAAAAAATGTGCATGACTCTTGAGGGCAAGGAGGATTAATCAGAGATGATAATTACAGTGCTAAGGGATAATATTTAAGACCTAATAAAATCTCCATTAAATTTGATGACACTGAATATATTAAAAGGCAAGAAAAGAACAAATCAAGCTGCTGTTAGGAAAATTAAATGTTGACCCTGTATCAGATTTGTGAAATTATTTCTGGTGGAGTCATGTTCCCTGTAATCCACTAAATTCATATCCAAAGCAATAAGCTCCTGGAAAACATGCATTTCCAAATCTTCATCACTTTCAGTCTCTCTAATTGCATTCCCCTGTCATAATTACAGCTACTCTTTTCCCTCCAGGACCACCACTTTGTTCACTACTTTCATGCCTGGTCTCATGATAAATTGGCTTGTAAACTCATCCATGCAGGTTCTTTTTGATGTGTCTTCACATTGAACCTTTTTGGGTAAAACAGCAATGGAAATAGCTGTCTCTAGTAGCAGGAACCATTATGTCAATGGGAGAAATAGCATGCTAAGCTGCATTTGTTCCCTGGGAGTCTTCTCTTTCCCTATTTGTCCCTTTCAGCACCTAATTCTACCCTTTTCTTAGGTGATTATTGTTTCATGCTGTTGCATGAAACCAAGCATTTCAAGCAAATCTACATGGAAGAGGTGAAAGGACTATTTGTTTCTTGTGGGTCATTAAAAACCCCAGCTAATGAACTAATTCTGGTTAATCTGAGGGTCTGAAAATATCTCCTGCTCATTCTGCTATCTGGTCAAGATTCATAAATCTGTCTCTTGAAAGACTTGCATTAATAAAAAGCAGAACATCTCAACACACTGTAAACCCGTGAATCACAGGAAAGCATAGAGCCCTGATTGTATTACTTCTGAAATAAAAGCATTGACAAGTATGCAAGTGCCTCATACAGTTGCCTAAAATGTCAAAAGCAATTTTCAAGAGAAATCTTGTGTTTTCATATTTTGATTTCTGTGAAATTTAGAAATTTTTTTTCCACTTTTTTTGGCTTCTTAGGACCCCGAAGAAGAACACTGGAAACTGTTTTTCATTAGGTTGCTGTATTAGTTTCAGAATGAGGCATAATTTGGTTCAATTCAAGTATTTGCATCTGATAAGAGTGCTGTTAAAGCTTCAAATAAAATGACTTGGAGCAAAAAAGCATTTAGGAATGCATTAATCATTCTAGTTTTATGACTTGTACTGTAAACTATGAGCACAACTGGTCCAAATGCTATCCTGGCGCAGCTCCATTGACAATTTGACCCCCCACCTTCTTTTTGGAAAGTTTTAATAAAAACTAATTTGCAGAATCTCAAAAGCTATTTGCCCTGTATGTAACCCACTGTACTGTAAATTAAGACAGATTTTCAAGAGCTTAATTTATTGAGATAAAATAAATGTGAGCTAAAAATCAGAAATGTGGTTGTTCTGCCTTTTAATATATTGATCTTTAAAAAAAAGTTGCTTTCCAGCTCATAAGACAGGTTTATCTCAGAGGATCTAATCCCAGAGGGATACCAGCAAAAGGACCTGACTTGTGAGATAGAAGTTAGCTTGTTGTGAATATTCCTTTGTGAAGTCAGATGTGTTTTTTTTCTTTCTTCCCCCCCTGCTCTCAATGTTGTTTAGTTGTTGTTTAGTTGTTTAGCACAGTGCTTAGTGCTTTGCTTTTTGCTGGCCTTTAATTCTAGAGTATAATATAGAGTTATGTTATAGTATAACTACCCTTTTCAGTATTCAAAAAGTCAAAGCTGCAGCTGAAGGTAACATAAGTACCTTTAACATTGCTAAGAGAACAGGATATAAACTATAAGATCAATTAAGTTGATACTGGACTGGGAGAAGAAAAAAATTCTTCCAAATTTCACCATTATTTCTGCACCAGAAATTGTACAAGCTATCCCTTTCATGACACTGAATTACTTACGATGCAAGATAGAAAGATTTTCTTCATGGTGTTTGTCATCCATTAGGTGTGAGATGTAGAAATGAAGAGCAAAATTATGCAATTATGCTAGAACAGGTTTCTAAGAAGTATATATTAACCAAAGACTTGCTGTGTCTCTATGTTTGGCTTTGGGTTGTTGGGTTTTCTGGTTTTGTTTTTTTTTGTTTTTTTTTTTTTTTTTGGTGTTTTTTTTTTTTTGTTTTGGTTTGGTTTTTTTTACATTTTATTTCATTTTTCTTTCCCCTGCAGTGTGTTTGAAGCCCACACGTGACTGTGCACTATTTGATTCTTACTCTGAGCCATTGCCAAGCAGTCAGCAGACCCGGGACTGCAGTCGGACAGAGGTGAGAAGGTGTAAGCTGGGTCCTTACCTTGCCAGAGGGGAGGTGGCTGGACCAGCTTCACTTCAGCAGACTGTGCCATGTGAGCAGCAGGACTGGGAGTCTCTGAGAGGACTTTAGGAATCTCCAAGCTTCTCATTAAGCCATTTCAAACCCCCATCTCAGCCATATCTTCTGTGTATGGCAAGGGCTGGCAGGCTTTTCAAGAGATGCTGCCACATAACAAAGTGGTCATTGTGGACTTGTGAGAAGCTGGAATGTGCAGAGAAATAGGCTCTACCTGTTGGTGCCCTTCAGGGCTGCTGCAGGACTGTGGACTGTGTTCAGGTGAAGTGTCTGCTCAGTCTGAATTGGTTGAAAATAAGAGGCTTTAGCACAGAATCATAAAATCATGTAATTTGGAGAAGACTTCCAAGATCATTGATTCCAACTGTTAGCCCAGCACTGCCTTCTTTCAGATAGTTGTAGAGAGCCCTGAGCATCTTTTTCTCCAGGATAGACAACCCCAGCTCCATCAGGCACTCCTTTTGTGCTCTGGACCAGCTCCACCAGCTCCACTGCCCTTCTTTGAACACACGTCAATGTCCTTTCTACTAGTGAGGGGCCCACAACTGAACACAGTAGGTTACAATGGATGGAGCAGGGGCTTTGGACTAGATCTCCAGGGGTCCCTTCCAAAGCCAACTGTTGTATGATTCTGTGAAGTCTGCTGCAACCAAAACAGAATTAAGGAGAAGAGTTTAACTCTGAGGTTAAAATCCCAAACTTCTAAAGACCCTATAGAATTGAACTAATCATGGCCGCTGAGTTGTGCCTAAATATTGCAACTCTCAATATACGTGCTGTGGGATTTAAAGGTTTAGTGTTAAGGTACTTAATCAAGTGGTGGACTGACTGCAGGAACTGGCCCTTCTGACCCTCTTTCAAGTTTAAAAATGATGGTGTGTCATGGCAGCTCAGCAAGGCTGCTCTCCAGCTATTTCCTGCCAGTGCCTTGCTCTGGGGAGTCCCTGGGTCAGAACCTAGCTCATCACATCCCTCTTGGTGGTGATACCACCAAACAGAATCTGCTAAGCTTCTATGGAGTACAGTGCTCACTTCGGGCAATGCTGCAGCCAGCACATTGAGCCCCCAGTGTATCTTCTGGAGCTATTTAAATATGTGGTGTTTTCCTGGGAGGTGTTGCTCATCCTACAGCAACTTGGCCAAAGCACAGCAGTCAAGCTGGGCTTTGAGAGTAGCACTGCAGATCTGGTAGTGCAGGGTGCTAGTATGTTGGCAGGTCCTTTACAAGAAACACCTGATCCCTTGCATATGATCTTATTTTGCATGGCTTGCAACCTAAGATATAAAAGAAGATATAGATACAGTGTAGAATTAAATTATATTTGAAAGGTAAACAAATGTATAATTATGTATTTTTCGTACAAATAATTAAAAAGCTTCAGTTTGCATTGTCCAAGATTAATGGAGGTTAAAATCTCAAAAGTGATTTGAGAGTCATTTTGACTTGATTTTTTTGTTCAGCTCATGTTTTTACATTCAGAATTGATACAATGAATGAGTATCGTTTGGGAGGTCAGTAATTCATCTTCCATTAATCTCCTTCAGTGGGAAGCGCAGCAATTTACTGTTGCAATTTCATTTGTATCTTGGCTAGTTGAGGAATTATACTTTAGATACTTGATCTCTACATTAAAAGTATTATATTGTCAATGCCATCTGTTATGCTTTACCTCCATGTCTTTTTAAATTTCTATCTATCATCTATTCAGGCTATTTAATTTCATTTTGAATGCCTGTTTTTACTGTGACTGCTGAGCTACAATGCTGCAATAAAATAGGAGCAGTTCCTGAATGCATTCAAAAAGAAAATAAAGGCAGGAGACACGTCACCTACATGCTAGGCTTTGTTAAACTTGAAAAATGCACCAAGGCTGCTGATATTATGCTTGGGAATGACATGGGTGACTGATTTTTATTTTCCGAGGAAGTTTTGTCTTCACAGGTTTTTTTTCCCTCAAGTTTTTGTCTCCCACTCTCCTTTGGTTTTTTTCTGCAAGCTTTCTCACTGCCAAAATCTTAAAGTTAAAACATGTATAAAATGACCGGCTGAGGGTCCTCTGGGCTCCCATTAGAAATGTCATGCTCACAGTTCATTGAGATCTCTGAAAGTCATTCCATCAATTAAAGCATGCATTGAGTTAGGTCTCTGGTTTCATGATCTTCACTTGAGTGTCAGGGCTAGCTATGGATGTGAAATGTTTTGTTCACACATTTTCAGAGTCCTCAAGACATATTTTTGCTTTGTTGCTTTCTCAGAAAAGGGTATCCCATTCCTCAGGTATCCTGTTCCTCAGGAACTTTGTAAAACAAATCTCACAGACCTTTACTGTGGAGTTTTCCTTTTTGAACTACTGACTTGAGATTTTTGTGGTCTTTTAAAAATGTCTATGAAATCTAGTTTTCTCAGTTCATTTGTTTAGGCCAAATTTATTTCAGGGCATTTTCAGGTCAAACCCCTTCCATGCTTTTTGGGAAAAAAAACCAGCATCACTTAATATTTAGAGAAGTTTAGGGTTTCTGACATTTGCCTGAATGTTTTATTTGGTTGCAGAGTGTATTCTTGTTCTTACTCATAATGGAGGTAGAATTTGTTCCAGCAGAAGCTCCAAGAATAATAAACGCCTTTAGGTTGCTGCTGAAATAACAGAAAATTAAGAATAACCGAAAATAAGACTGGGGAGAAATTCCCTGTTTTCCTATCAAAGGCATGAATGGGCCTCCAACAGACTTGCTAATGAAGTTTGGTTTTCCCATCTCTATGGCTGCATGTTGGAAGAAAAGAGTAGTTCAAGGATCAGCCACATCAGCCAGGAGCCTTTAAAGCATCACCATCAGCTGGAGTTTTGCTTAGAGAGACTTTTCTCACGGAGACTGGAGAAGCTTTCATTGTCCTTGCACAGGTGTTACATGTGGCTCTGTTGGGAGAAGCCTCTCCTTGCATATAGTCCTGACCTCCTGCAGTCATTCACTGTTGAAGTGCTCCTCTAACTGATTTCAGGTGTGGAACTGCTGTACCTTGAAAAGCAGAGTTCCATTGTCTTTCTACAGGTCCTCTATTCTTCCTTATCTAACGAAGGAATTGTGGTGCACAAGCAAATGTCTCCATTATTTGTGTCCATCTGTATTCTGAAATATTTGACTGTGGAAAGGTATGAGCTGTTACAATCAGTGTAGTTAACAAATCTTCTTCCTTTAGAAGTCATCAGCTGAAGAGGTACCTGATAACTCTGCCCCGTTACAAGATGGAAAGAAAGATGACAAACAAGGTATTCAAATAAATAACTTTTTTTTTCCATTAGGGATTAAATTATGTGTTTTTAGTAAGCCCCTATGTTTGCTGACAGAAGCAATGGTGTGTTTAATTTCTAAGCTGGCTATGTGTTGCTAAAGATTTAAAGAGACAGCTCACAGCAGCTGAGTTGAAGACAAATAAATAGAGGGGTTTGCTTCAAAATTAGTTCTGTCATATGTGAGTGATATGAAATGTATCTTCTAAAATATGTCTAGCCCTAAGGCAATTAATGCTGTGCTTTTTACTTAAACAAAATTTTAATTACTGTCAGGAATTTTTTAAGAGTAAAGATACACTGTGCCAAATTTTCAATTACTATTTTTGCAAGAAACACCAACACTTCAAAATTAGTTTTTACTCCTATTAAAAAAAAATAATCCCAGTATTTTCTTGCAAAACAAAAGTTTTAGTCAAATTGGACTGAAAATACTTGATTCATTCATTTCATTTGACATCCATCAGCAGCAAGTCATGTGAAATTGAAGTGATCTTTCTCTTTTTTGCTGCCATAGCTTCTATGGCTTCCAGAATTGGCACTGGATCATGACACAGCCATCCATTCCCTTTTATATTCCCTTTTCCCAGTTCTTACTTGCTGTCCCTCTGTTGTATGTAGAAACAGAACAGTTGTGGGTATTTTGTTGCCTGATTCTTAGAGCTGCAGTGTATGTATTAATTCAAATAAAAAAATATCCTGGCCTCCCAGATGTCCACACGTTAAGGTTGCATCAGAGCTGTGAGACCAGGTAGTCCACATTCCTGATTCACCTTCCACACTCAGGTGTGACAGAGTTTGACAGATTCCCAGTGTCCCTTTTTCAAAGAAAGTTTGTCAAGGGTTGATGTGTGTTTGTAAAACATTTTGACACATCAGCATATTCCAAGAAATCAGTGTTTTGTTGACAGGGTTTGTTTTATTGTAAAATGTATAATGAACCAGTGAAGGACTTGAACCTTGAAGGTTATTGCTTTGAAATGTCTATGAAGATTTACTTTTTACTAAGGGAATATTTTTTTATATTTAATTTAGATGACAAAGTTGTACTTTGATTTTTGTAGCTGACATGTTAAGTCACATGGGAACGTGTTTTGAGAAATGCAGTCCTCCTTCAGGGGTGAAGATATGCTGTATCTGTGACACAGATTGCTGCCTTTTCAGCCAAAGAACAAATACTTTTGTTCTACCTTTATTACTATTCTGACAAGCATGAAAACAGATCACTCTCCTGACTGAGGGGGTCTCCCCAGAAGTCAAGAGCCTGCAGTTCAGGACAGTAGAAACAAATTTGCCTGCATTTTAAAAAGTATACAAGTAAATTAACTTCACTTAGGTTATAATGTAGTTAAACTTGGAAAATAATCTAAGATGAACTGGGTTACAAGACCCAAAACTTTTCCTACGTGTTTTGTTTGATAAAAGCAGATCATAGGGCTGGTAAGGTTGGAAGGGGCATCTGGTGACCTCCTTGCTAAAGCAGGTTTATCCTAGAGCAGGAGAGATTTCATTCCAAGTACTCATTTAACACTGAGTGTTACAGTATGTCAAAATACACTATGGTGCATTAAGAACTCCATTAGAAAGGGTGTGTAGGGGAATGTGGAAGGGGAATAGCCATTCAACCCCACAAATTCTCAAAATCTGAGATTATTTGGTAACTTGAGCATTGGTCTTTCTTTCCGTTATTGACTTTTATGCTCTTGGAAATTGTTACTTTGAGTGCTTCAGTTTTCTGAGGATATTTGGCTACTTTTCAAGTATGTTTGGCATTATAAGATGTCTAATACCAGTTTAGGTGTTCCTTTCTCAGACCTGATACTTCTAGATTTTACCCACACATACTTAAAGTAATTATCTTTCCTTTTTTTTTTTTTTTTCTTAAGCTCTTAAAGTAAGCACTACTCTCAAAACTATACCAAAGGAATTTCAGCACTTGACTGTGAAAGCAGGTAAGGAAAAAAAATGCTTATGTTACTTGCATAAGAATTTTGATCGAGTGTTTCTATATCACAGTAAGCCTAAACTGGTGTAACTTGATTATTTTTGAAAGAACCTTTTGCTCTTGTACTATTTTCCTACTGACATTAGCTTTTACCTCATGATATACTGCTATTTGGAAGATAAATATTAATTACCTCTTCAGGTTGTCAAAAGGTTTTCTTGCTTTCTTTCCCTCATTGTTAGTGTATGGGTTCTTCCTGTGTGGAAAATGTTTTAAGCCGTTTTAAAGATTCTGAATTTCTTCAAGATGCAAGAGCATGGATATTGAACCTCTTGGTAAAACCTCATCCAAAGTATAGAATAACTGTAATGTTTTGGTAACTATTTGGAAATGGCCTGTTTCTTTGTGAAAGCTCAACTTTCCTATTTTGTGTCAAGGAGTTGCAGGACAGAGAGCCTTTTGGAAACACAGACCTTGGAGGCACTTAAGACACTGACCCAGGCTTTTGACTTAGGGCTTGTTTCTTTGTTGAAACCACTCCTGATTTTTCTGTCTCCAGCTCCAGCATACACTCCTTGTTCCTATCATTCTGGAAAATGTTATTTTTGGAACAGCGTATGTCAAAATTACTTATTTGCTCTGGAAAGTTCTCCTGCATTCAGTTCAGTTCATCAGACCTCCCTTGCCTTCCTCTTTGTTAATCTCTTTCTACAGTGGTAAGAATGTTTGTAAGCCCTCCCTGATCACAGTCAAGCTAGAATCTCACTTTCTCTTCCTTTTGCATGAATGTTTTTACTCATGAAGTTATCCTTGACTAAGAAAATGGACCCCACATGTCTGTCACAGCAGTTTTGTCTTACATCTCGAGTTATTCATGGCTGTTCAACAGCTGTATGCCTCGTTTCCCAAATCTTTTTTTCCTGGCTTCTTCCCAAACACTTGGCAGCTGCCAGATTTGCTTTCTTCAGCTCCTATTCTCAAAAGATCGCTGCTTCTCCTTTACATACACACACATGTACTCTTGCACATCCCTCTCAGGGAAAGGGGTGGGTAGTTTCATGACTTTCTGTTCTGTTCTCCTTCCCCTGGTTTTGCCCAGGAGCATAGTGGAGTTTTACTTTCAGTTCAGCAATTATGTCTTTAGTACATTTAGGAAATAAACTTGCTGTCACCTGCACATCTCCTTCTCCTGTGTCTTTCATCTTCTGGTCAGGGAAGTCTTCCCCATTCTGGTGTGCTCCTCCAGCAGTGTTTCTGTGTTTGTATACCAAGGGGGACAGTGGCAGAATTTCACTCCATCATCATGGCTCCTGTCCCTGCAGGAGTTCCACTCTTGCTGTGCTGCACATTGAGGATTTGAGCCAGCACATTCTCAGGTTGCGTGCTACAACTGATGTGAAAGGTAAAAGTGTTTACCTATCCAGTGGAGTGGATGCAGCACAGTAATTGAGTTGTTGTTTCAGGACCAGTCACCATTCTGAAAGGTCATTGTAATCATTAACCTCCAGCATGAAAACTCATTTGGGATGAAGTGGGAGAAATTTTGCATGCTTCTTTTGGTTATTCATTTAGGCTGTTTATGTAAACTCAGGAAAGATGATAGTCTCTGAAAGTTTTCTTTTTCATCAGAAGGTCTAGAAATTTGAAATCAGTAAGAACTTTATGTGCTCAGCATTCTGAATATCTGGCCAGTTTGTTTAGATTCCTAAGTGTAGGATCATTGTTGACCTTAGCCTTTTAAAGAATCGAGGGCCAAATTTCCAAGCATTTAACTTGTACATTTCTCCCTAGATGACCAATAAAAGATAAATCATTGAGTTGATGTTGACTAGCGGGGAATGCTTTGGATTTTTCTTTAGCCTTTCACCTTTTTCAGCACAATTTTCCACCCGATCTTAAGCCTGTAAAACAAGGAGGCAGCTGTTGAGTGTAAGATGTTAGGCTACAGTCAAAAGTTACCAAATCAGCATCCTTGGAATGTTAAAATGAAGTTGTCTTGCAAGAGGGCTGTAGGAGCTGCTCAACACCCAAAACAGGAACTTTCAGACCATCTGTAATTACTGCAGACCAAGCTCCTCACTCTGTCAGGCTCTACTACTCCAGGAATCATAGAGACTTTTGAATAATAAATGTAAATTATTTACTCAACAGGTTTAATTTATCCATTTCATGAAAGTCAGGTTTGTGTAACCATAGCAGTAGAACTATGGAAAACTCATGAACTGGATAAATAGTTTTGTATCATCTTGAATGATTTTGTCATCTATATATCTAAATCTGCATCTCAGACATGAAGTGTGCACAGACTGAATGTACCAAAATAGCTGCACCGTTCTTGGATATCATGCCACAGTTATTTGTATGGCCTAATAATGAACTACCTGCTTCATAGTATTTTTTTGTATTATACTATTTCTTTTGAAAGGAAAGCTAAGTCTGGGTATTCTGTAATTGTAGCCTTGAATTTCCTAGTTTTACAAAAGCTTAAGAAGAAGATCCTTGGCAGTAGCATTCTCTTGCTATCATTTTTTATTAGTAGTAATTTTGGAGTTCTCTCTTCCTTATGTGCTTTCCTGTTTACCTCAACAGGATGTCCTTGGAGAATTTGAATGTCAGTTTTACCTACGGGCTTTTTTATATGAAAGGCTTTCTAAAAGAAGTATGAATAGAATTACAGTCTCCATAAGAAAAGGAAAAATTGAAGATTCTTAAACATGGTTTGGCTTGGAAAGGATTTATACTTCCTATTTCTAAGTGGCATATTTAATAATTGTGCATGTAATTTAATAATCAGCAATTTCAGCATTGGAAAATTGGGTCATATGGCTGTAGGGAAGCAGTGTCTGAAGTTGTATTCTCTGGGAGTTTGACACAGAGAGAGGGAGGAGGATTATCACCACTGCATATTTTAATATTAATTCCCTCTCCCCTTTTTAGTTGCTAGGAAGAGTTTGCTGCAGAGAAATCTGGAATGAGCCAGTTTGGTGATGACAGTCTACTAGAACTAGGTTTATAAGTGGTCACTGTCAGCTGCAGTGGGGTTTATTCTATCCAAAACACCAACTAGCTCTGCATGATCCTAAAAGCACTTTCTTTTAGGAGGAGCTAGTGTGTGGCTGTACATGTGCCATATGCTGCTACTTGTCTTCTGTGAGCCTAAAGCCTCCTGTGGAGGGTCTGTGCAGTACCACAGTGCAAGCCATTAAAAACTCAGTATTTGCCAGCTGCTGCCATAGGCAGCTCCTGCTCTGTGGTTGGGAGGATCCATTGTATTCTCAGGTAGTGCTCTGTAGTAGCTGGTGATAAATGTCTGACTTGAAAGCAGGCATATATCTCAAGGCAGCTAGAAATTCTGACAATTATTTTTTTTCCCAACCGACTTGTTTCTCTTGAGCGTTGTACCTTGATTAGTAGATTGGGAAAATATACAAGGATTCACTTTGTATGTGTATTGGGATCATTGATGCTGCTGTAATACCTTGAGGATATCTCAGTGGGATGAATTTGAAAGCAGTCATGCAGATATGTTTTCTCAAAATTATCTGATACTAGTAAGCAGAGTAACAGAAAAGACAATGTAAACCAAGGAACAACGTTGAGCAATTACCCAGACATGATAATTCAGCACTGTTGTTTTTCTATCACATAAAACCTGCATGAGGCAGGATATTTGGAATTTATCCAAATAACAGAAACCTAATTTTACATTAATGGAAATGTGTTTGATCAACATTTAAAGTTAAAAACTTTCTTCCTTCAAATACCTTTCCTTCCCAAGGTCAAAACAGTCTCAACATGACATGTTAATGTTTTGTAATGGGTGATGTACGTTTATACTAATTTGTTAATGTATTTAAGAAGGACATAAACCTTCATCCTTTTGGAAACAGGACAAGTAATAGATACCTGGACTACGAACAAGATGTTTTCTATAAAAAGTTTCTATTGTTCTTTACGTTGCTTTATCACTCCAACATCCATGGCTACATGTTAGAGCTATCAGACCTACTGTTCTTCCTGTGTTCTGGTAACCAAATGAAAAAGTGAAGCTCTCGCTACATGTTGGCTTTTGAATTCTTAGGGTATTCACACACTACAAAAACAAAGGGGAAGGAGAAGTGAAAATCAATCCCTATTGCTCATGTGAGATGAGTATGTTCTCACATCCACATTTGCAACACTCACATATTTAATGAACACTGATTCTGTAGCTAAAGGCATTTATTTAAAATATGATGTTTTAGAGGTTCTTTTTTCTTTTCTGTTCCAGCTGCTCAAGAACCTTATGCACTCAGAGCCAGACCACGATCCAGGTACTGCTTTCATCCCTGTTTCAGGAAAAGGCATATGCTCCCCTGGTGTTAAGATACAAGGCATCAGAACTAGTGTTGTATTTTTAACTTTTTTTTTAATTGGTGTTGTACTGGAAGTACAGCTCAGATCAAACAGATTTACCAGGAGGAATCTGTAAGCTGTAGACCCTACATAAATAGTGTGCTAGGGCCCCATGATCTCTGGTCATAAGGTGCTGGAAGTTTTGCCTGTCTGCCCAGCCCTGCTGCCTTGTCAGGATAGTGACTGCCTCCAGCCCAGCCCCAGGGGTGTTGTGGCAGGACAGCTGGGACCACCCCATTGCAGGGAACATCCTCAGCAATTCTGTGCTCTTGCAGCCTGCACAGAGATTTCAAATGGAGGGGAACACTGCACATTGCCACAGAAACAGCAGTAGTAGCTCAGCTCTCAGGTGTGGGTGAGTGAATCCCTTTACTGGCATCCATGTGCTTGGCTGTGGTTGGCTGGTGTGTGATGGAAGGACTTCAGGAGTGTTGTGTGCTAGAAGTGACACCTGCTGAATTTGGATGTTTGAAAGAAAAGGGAAACCTCTGCCAGAAAATATTATATATAAATGGATTACATTGTGGGCTGGTTGTCACCTACTGGTGTATAGCCATATTGCTAATTCACCTTAAACTTTTCATTTTTGGTGCTAGTTAGAGGACTCTGCTTGGGATTTTTTGCCTAGGAAATGAGAGTATAATCAGAAGCTGTCTGCTTACAGGCTTGTCAAAGCCTTCTAGTAAGAGAGGATCAGCTACAAACATGGTGATTGAGGATTGAATTCCTCTGTTCTTAGGACCTGTATTCAGGAAGGCTGAACTGCCTTGTGTGCCTTTTTTCTGCTGCTAGCCAAAGCTTTTTAGTTTCTGCAGAGTTTTAAATTTTCTTGCTGTATTACTAAATTGCAAATATGCAAAAAATGTGCACAAATACATAGAACACCAAATGCTTAAACAAGCTCCAAAAAGTCACTTGAATGTGACTACTCTGTCACTTGTGGCTGTCTCACATCTGACTGTATGTCACTGCTTCAGTGCAGAAGTTGAGACTACAGATGCTTGAGCACATCCTTGAACTCAGACCTGCTGTGCTTGTTGGAAATGGGATGAAATACCATAGGGGAAATAATTCTTCTCTTTAAAGAATGACTGGGATGTTAGGAAAAAGTGTGTATTAATGAACTTCAAAACCACATTGGAATATATTCGGTAACTGGGAAAACATATAAAAATGGTGTGAAGAATTTGTGGTGTGTAAAAATCTGGCAAAAAGTAAATCTGGTAAACTTTGTGGTGATGATGAACAAGTAGAATTGTTGATGGTTCCTCTGGTGGGTCCTAAAAATTCTGATTCAGAGGGTGAGGAGGTTTCTGACAGTCCTCTAAGACAAAGAAGTAAATCAGCAAGTCTTGTCTCTAGCAGAACCAGAACAAGAGGATGGAGTAAATCAGTGATTCAGGCTCCTTTAAAAAAACTGTGGGACTGCTGGGAAAGCTGTCTGTGTGCATGTACTGTTTACTAATGGTGATTTATTGACTTGGAAACAGGATGTTTCCATTGCAACTCATTGTAATAGTCCAAATGATGTGCATACAATTATTAAATCTGTGATGATGACACATAAACCCAGCTGGGGGAGATACCCAAGTTTGGTAAGAAATTTGTTTATTTATGAAGAAAATAAGAGTAGTTCTAGAAGAAGCAAAGGAAGGACTGAGTAGGAGAAAAGTTGATCAGAAAACTGGGGGAACAGGAATACCAAATCCTGATGAACTTCTCCCTAAAGATGATCTTAAATGGGATTTGAATGAAGATGTTGGATTAAAAGGAGTGAAAATGTTGATTTTATATGGAATTCATAATGGAGTGGAAAAATCTAGGAGTCTTGTGAAGTTGTATGAGGTAAAGCAGGGAGACAGAGTATCTCCATTAGCTTTTTATGAGTGGTTGTGCTCATAAATGGAAGTGGCTCATAAATGGACAAACTTGGACCTGGAGAGTGAGGGTAATAGGATGTTGCTTAATATTCTCTTAATTGTATAGCTGGCACTGGATATTAGGAACCTGTTTGGCAAAAAAAAAAAAAAAAAAAAAAAAAAAGGGCCATTTGCCATTAGTGGGAGTTATTTCTGTTTTATTCAAATGTGCTTTTGGTCTTGCTCTGACATGCAGAATGTGTTACAGTAAGTCTAACATCTCACATTGCCAGTGCTCATTTTGAACAGAGTCTTGGTCTTGCTTGGTCTTGGTTTTTCTAAACCGATAACTACAAAAACTGAAAAAATTGGACAGTATTCATCAAAATCAAAGTTCTTAGGAAATGCACCACACCACATTGGGATTCATGTGCTGTGGGAGGGCTTGGAAAGAGGTACTGAGCCATGTATTTGACCAGTTGAAGTCACTTTGGAGCCATTCTGTTTTTCTGAATTTTGTGGATTTTGATGACTGTTTCCTATGGAAAATTTATTTTAATAGTTAAAAATTTATTCTACTAGTGAAAATATTACAATTCGTGAAATGAATACTTGCAAGAGGTAGGTTGAATCTATACCTGTATAAACACTGCCCTTGCAGTTGGGAAAGGCAGCAGAAACTCCAAGGGGTGTATGTGGGCAATTTTACTTTGGCTTATTCAAAATAGTTGTTACAATTATCCTGCTGGCAAAGTTACATAAGAAGGCCTCAAGCTGTGTTACAAAAAGCCTTAAAAAATACTAGCCCTGTAAGCATGACTCATTCCTTTCTCCACATGCTTAGGTCCCTCTGTTGCCAAATACATCTGTGTTATTATAAGAGGGAACTCTTAGTCATTAGGGCAAAGAATTTCCACCATGAACCTGACTTCTGGTCAGTGTATTTTTAGGTACTATTCACTATAGTTGTTTAAAATTAATTTTTGAAATAAAATATTTTCTGCTTTCCCCAACATGTTTTTCCTTAGGTCTTATTCTAGCACATCAATAGAAGATGCCATGAAAAAGGGAGAAGAGCCCCCTACTCCACCTCCAAGGCCACAAAAATCACATTCCAGAGCTTCCTCTTTGGATCTGAACAAAATATTTCAGCAAAACACACAAGGTAAAGTTTGCTTTCTTTGCTCCTTCTGAGACCCTTCAGGTTAGCTGCGTGCTTGGCAACTTGATCTGTTTGCAGAAATGCTTGGCAATATGTGCATATGCTGGCCTTTGCTGCAGACATTAATGCACTGCAGAGCAGGAGTTCTGCTTCTTTCTGAGTTCCCCTCTTTCTGAGGGGAAAAATCATTGGTTCTATAATTAAGGTGGTTATAAGGTTTTCTGGCACAGTAATGGGAAGCTTAACATCTGGTAATCTGTCATCACTGACTGTTTATAACTCATCTGGCTTTTTAGACACCTCTCATCAGTAACTACAGTATAATTGATTTTCATTCCTATTTATTTTTTGTAGTTCAGAAGCAGGAAGAAAACCCATAATGTTTAAACTGGGAGAAAGAAAGCAAATATTTTTGATGTTGAGGTCTAACATATGCATGAGAATAATGAGAAGCCACACTTGAGTAAAAAAAAAAAAAAAAAAGGTTATTTCTTTTGACATGGGTGCATGTTAAGAGGAGGGAAAGAAAATGTAGAATAGTAGCTGGGGTGAACTGAAAGAAAATGGCTTTTCAGCATGTTACCCTTTGAGTGTGCCTCTTGCCTTCAAGTAGGAAGAGGAGCTGTTTGTTCAGGGCAGCAGTCACCCAGCGTGGCTGTACCTCAGTAGTGTCCTTGAACCACATCAGACATTTGTGTGCTGCACACCAATCATCTGACTCAAGGACCACCTTAAACACAGTCATGCTTATGCTTCAGAAGAAAGGCAAGGTTTGACTGTGTCACGGAATGTTTAACTGGGCTCTCTAATGTGGTTCTTGGAGTAGAAAGAGTTTTACCTTTTGCTATTTTTGTGACTTTTTTTGTGCAAACACTAGAGAGAATTCAAGAGTCCTGCTATGTGTGCTGATCCCTGAAACTCAGTACGAATGAACTTTTTTTTTTGCCTTACACAGAGGAATAATTCCTTATCTTTGTTCCTGTTGAGGGATCTGGTGCTTCCAATTTTAATTTTGTTACACATCAAAATAAAACCCCAGACAGAGCCAAATGTACATTTTCTACTGCAACAAATCTTGGAATCCAGATAACAAGTATAACTGGAAGGAAACAAACTTGGGTTTAAATTTTGCTTGGAACATAAATGAAAGAAGAATGTAAATTCTGAAAGAAGTCATTCTGTAAATCAAAATTAACATCTTGAATTTGCAATAGTTCATTTTGAAAGTCACAAAGCAGTTTCTTTTGGGGAAGTTAACAAACTGTGTGCAGTTTTGGGTACCATAATATAAAAAAAGACATTAAGCCATTAGAGAGTGTCCAAAAGAGGGCGACGAAGATGATGAAGGGTCTGGAGGTGAAGCCATGAGGAGCAGCTGAGGGCACTTGGACTGTTCAGCCTGGAGCAGACTGAGGGGAGACCTCACTGCAGTGACAACATCCTCTTGAGGGGAAGAGCAGGGGCAGGCACTGATCTCACTGTGGTGACAGTGGCAGGACCCAAGGGAATGGCCTGAAGTTGTGTCAGGAGAGGCTTAGGTTGGATATGAGGAAAATTTTCTTCACTCAGAGGCTGGGTGGGCACTGGACCAGCTCCCCAGGGAAGTGGTTATAGCAGCAGCCCTGAGTTTGAGAAGCATTTGGGACAAGGCCCTCTGCCACATGGTGTGACTGTTGGGGTGTCCTGTGCAGGGCCAGGAGTTGGATTTGATTATCCTGGTGGGTCCTTTCCAACTCAGGATATTCTATGCTTTTGTGTATATCTAGCATGAATAGACTAAACCTATTTTGGTGCATTAGTTTTTATCCTACTAATTGTAGTTCAGAAATAATTTTAGTTTGGGGAGATTGGTGGGTAATCTACTTCCAGATCTACAAAGGAATGTTTAGAAGTATTGAGTTTCGTTTTCAGTTCCACATAGGTCACGTTGATCTGTAGGTATAATTTCTTTAAATGTAAAACCATCTATGCTTTGAAGCATTTGTTTTGTGTATTTCCTTTTTAAAGGGCAGAAAAAGAAAAATAAGTGAATTTTTCTTCAAGTAAATTCAGTTAAAGACTGTAGCAAATCCCTGTTGTGGGTGCAGGGATTTTTTTCTTTTGTTATTCATTTACTGCTACTATATCATGTTTGTCATCCTCTTATGCCTTTCTCCCGGCCTGTATACACACAGAATATTTATCTGTGATGGCTGGGATGTCCAGAAATGCATTAACCATAGAAATGTGGTTTAAAATTGTTGAACTGGGAGGTAACTGGACTTGAAGAAGGCACCTTCATTCATACTTCATAGCTGCACTTCTCTGGGATGCTGCAACAAGTGTTACCCAGAACAGACGTAAAAAAGCATGAGAACTTATAGAAAGGCACTGCTTTCTGAAATATCCAAGTGAATTCCTGTTAAGAGACAGAATCTTTTCTATTTTTTTTTATTTGTGTAGACTTTGTTAGCATCTGAGAAAAATCCTGTGCTGCTACATTCTCAATGTATTTCTTTTTGTTAAATCTGTAATCTCTGGCATTTGGCCTACGTTCATGTTAAGAAAATACTTGGCTAGAATTTATGCATTCCTGGAAGGACAACAGCAGGTTTTAAGCAGAAACAAAAATGTCATTTTAAATGCATATATGACCTAGTTTACTACTTCATTTCTCCCCTAGCCTAGTCTATAGTCAGACACAAGCCAAGAGCTCCCAGACTAAGGCCTGGGTATTGAGGGGGCCAAAATTGGGGCAGCTCAGAGCCCCAGCCACCTTCTAGCCTCAACAGCAGCAGTAAGCCAGAGTCTGCCCTGCAGTGACTCTGGGGCTGGGGCAAGTCTCACTTTAAGTATTAAGACCTGAAAATGCACCCATTGTCATCTGGTGTTTTGTTCAGTTCTGTTTGCTGCCCATGACAGCTGACAGAGAATTTACTTCTGGGCAGTGACGGCAGTGTGGGTCTTGTTAGATTCATACAGTTCCCTCTGAAACACATTTTATTTCCCATTTAGTTTCATTTTGGGGGCGTGTATCTACTTTTAATTAACAGTTCTGTTGAACAAAGGATACTTGTTGGGAAAAGAGAATTTGCTTTGATGAAATGACAAGATTGTCATAATCAGTGTAGTTTTGTGTTATCTGGAAGCAGATTGAACAAAACAGCCATACAACTATTTACAAATGAATTTCTGACTGGAGGTTTTCATTTTCACTCATTTGCTTTTGGAGCTCTCCTCCTGCTGTGGCTGTCCCTGCAGTAAGAACACGTGGAATGCAGGCACCATTTTTTATGTGGGCTTCTAAGGAAGCACTCACTGCAACCTGGTTTCAGCCAGCAACAAGAGGCTATTATTTTGGGGGTTTTCTCTCTCTAAAAATGTGAGGTATTAAGTTCCACACTTGGTCAGGTGAAAACACAACAAGCATTTCCTTGCAAGTGAAGTATTTTCTGTCACAGATAATGTTTTCATGACTACAGTCAGATCTGTAAACTGTACTCAGTATTGCTGGGCTAGTGATTGCTGCCAGACAAGAAAACGTCCTGTTTGTTCTAATTTGGTGTTCACAGGAAAGGAACAAGGGAATAGAATTTATTGATGTGCATCCACATCAGTCCTGTATTCCTTCATGCACATGCTTCCCAAGCAGTTTGAAGTGGTACTTGTATCATTAAGACTCAATCAGTACAATTGTCTTTCTGCACCCTCTCATTTTCATTAGTGCTAAAGAAAGAGTGTTCAGCATCACATTTTACCCTCTTTTTCATACCTTTGAAGAAGACTTTCTTTACTTCATCAGACTTCCATTACTTCATTCAATTAAGCACATAATTTCCTTGAACTTATAGGCTTGGTGGGTTTTGTTTGCCAAGTGTGGAGATGTTTGACTAGCTAAATATATGCTGAGATATGCTAGTTTTTTATATTTGCCTAAGTCAAATTCTTTGTATTTCTCAATGGTTGTAAGTCTGCATGTAAAAATGAAGCAGTTCCTAACGGTGTAGGAAAGAGGATTTTGAGAATTAAAATGATCGTTGCTCTGAGGTCATAGGTTTTTTGATACAAACAGGCCCAAACAGCAGCCATAATACTGTTGTTTCAGGAATATATTTTCAGCTAGATTGTCTTTTCACCTTAGTGAGCCAAATGCCAGAGACTTTCCCTTTCATGTACATGAAAACTTAACCTAGATAAGCATGATTACTGTATTATTTTCTGTGTTCTTTGATGTTTAATTGTATTTGCTAGGAAATGTCTGTGTCAATTGAGGTTAGCTGTCTGAAAGATGTAGTTGCTAAATACAAGCTTTTAATGGGTGGTGCAGTTATGTTTTTTTATTACCCTAAGTACAGATTTCTTAACTAAGATTTTATTTGAAAGCCAAAGTGACAAGGGGGAACTTAGAATAGTAATGTTCTTTTTTTTAAGGCTGAATTTAATTAAGTAAATTATTTTCAGGACTCCTTCTTCTCATTGCTCCTACATTAGTGTTGATTTAGTAAAATCCAGCTACTTTCTTGGGATTTTGTTCGTGTTTTAATACTGTACTGCCTTACGTGTTACTGTGTTGTGTTTATTAATCAGACCATTAAACATTAAATTAGGAAGATGAGAATTCTGAAGGACCTTTATTTTAGAGAAGAGATAATAGCAAATACCTTCACCAAATATGCCATTTCAAAAATTACTGTTTGCATAGTGTACAAGATCTCTAATATTACAAGCTTCATCAAGTGAGGAGTGTAGAGTCAAGTGAGTGACTGGTTGTAACGGTTGTGACAAATTTAAATTAAAAATGTCTTATACGTAGAGCACAGAAAACACAAAATTTGGCTGCTATATATATTTTTCTCTGACTATGAAATAAATTTTAAAATAATTGCTGCAAAAATACTTCTTTGAGTCAGAAAATATTTTTTTTTGGACTCAGCTGTTGATCTGGTACTGGAGCTGTTGGATTTTCCTAGCCCTGTTCCCTTTCAGAATATATTTGATGACTGAACTGAGCTTACTCTGAATAAAATAATTCATTTCTTCCTTCTGATTTGAATGGAAGAGTTCTGTTCCTATCAGCCTTTTAGAATTTTTAATGAAGGATTTATGTGTTTACAGTTGTGTAACTTAGTTCTTTGCCCAACTGGACAAAAACATAATTAAGGTTTAAATAAGATGGAGAAAATAGTGAGGATATAAATGGATGAATAGTTATTACATATATATTATTATAGGAATCTGATGGGGTCACTTAATTTTGCATTTTTAGATTTTTAGATTTTTATGTGTATCTCTAAAGACTGAGTCTGGATAGTAATTGACTGAGGTAAATCTTACCAGCCTCTCAAGTGTAGCTGTTTTTTTTTTTTACAATTTGTGTCAATAAATGGAACTTTAAAAAATTGTGTTTTCCCATTTATCTGATCTTAGCTCTTTCAAGGATTGAGGAATGATTTGCAGTCTATTTTCATCCTGCTGCAGGTTGTTAAAAATTAAATTTTAATCCAAAAACTCTACATAAAATTGCGAAGGTTGAAATGTTCTTGACTAGCCCTACCAGTCCCACTGACCCTTTTCATGATCCCATGGGGGTTACTCTGTTCTGTGAAAAAATGTTCATCCATCATGGAACAGCTTTATAGGTTGAACAAGATAGGATCTGCTGTCTCATGTGGAACGGGGGTCAAGCTGCCTCCCTTTGGGGGGAGACCCTGGGGATGCAGATGTCCCCAAGAAGTGTGTGAGCTGCAGGAGGGACCAGAGGGGTGGTGCTGGTAGCCCCCTGCTCTTCCTGGCTCCCATGTGCCTGCTCTGAGTGTGTCCATGTTGGAATTGGTCAGGGATGGCCAGTGCTGGAAGCTCCAGCACTCCTCCCCAGCTCTCCAGAGGGGAGAAGCCCTGGGAACATGGATCTGTGGGAGGTAGTGGAGGGACTGTGCCTCCCTCTGGGTGGAGAATGAAGCTGAAGTGAGACAGAACAAAATCTTGGATACTTTTGTTTAAGGGCAAAGGGAGGAGGGAGAAACAGTCCCCAAATAGAGACACACAGAAAAGGAAAGGGTAGAGAAAACAAAAAAAAAAAAGAAAATGAAATGGTTTAAGGAAAATGAGGGACAGGGAGGTAAAAATACAGATGTTGCAGATATATGATGTAAACCAGAAAATAGATGTTAAAAAAAATCTGTTGTACAGAATTTCTTAACACATACTGAAATTCATGGATAGAACATTACAAATAGACATAATTAAAAAACCCAAAACCTTTAATGATATTTTGCTTGTTTGATTTGGAAGTGACCCATTAGATATGTTAGTACACGGTGTTCTAAATGGTCACACCTGTGAGTTTGTAGTGCAAAACCATTAATTACTTAAGGCCTGGCTATATCTCTTCCTAATTACTTGGTAAGTACATGGATAATTTTCCACTCACTTAAGGTACAAATAAGGTTCTGTATGGTTGGCACATGAAACAGACCTGTTACAAGAGTGTGTGTCAAGTGTAACATCAGGTGTGTGCATCATTTGCTGTGACACAAGAAACTGCCTGCTGAACAGGTTCTCAAAACTAACTGTGAGAAGAGAGATCATTCTGCCACTGGCAATGCTTTCTACAGTATTTCTACAAACCTGGTAACAAAGTTAATGTCAGGAATCTAAAGAAGGATTTTTTTTACAATGCCTTCCAAAGAGACATTAGCAAGAATTATTGAAACAGATCCCTGGATCAGTGGTATTTCACAACTACCTTACTAGAATCCTGTATTAAGTTTATATTCCTGGCTACAGCTTTACAGGTTTTTTTTTTTTAATTTTTTTTAGTACTGAGAATTAATAAATCAGATCTCTTGAGAAATGGTTATTTCACGATCACTTACTAATACTTCTGTTGGGAAGTTAAATAAATGAAGTTGTGCAAAGAATGGTATCAATGTTAGGGGATAACCAAGTACTAATTTCACTGAACAAGAATAGAAGTTTAGTAAGAAGGAGGTAAACAGAAACCAGCTTAGACACAGAATTTTTCTGTGCTCTGCCTTTGGCAACAGAAGCAGGAAAAGTATCTCAAAAACCTCTCCAGAATAGTGGCAGAGTGGGAGGGTGAAAATGCTGGCTTCCCTGAGGAGGCAAACCCTTAGGTAGTTGGGGAAACTGAAGAATAATTCATTCTGTTAGCTTATCTTTTTTGAGCTGATTGCAGTATTTTACTCCCTTTTCTTCCTGATAAAATTAATTGGTTGGTGTTTTGTTAAACCTGATCTGGGAGCTCAGGACTCTGAAACAGCATAAGCTGATGGAAATCTACCATGCAACCAGCCTCTCCCTTGATCCAACAGTACTGTAGCATCCACCTGAAAAATTCCAAATACATCAGCCAGACTCTCGCTTTTGGCTTGAGATCAGGTCAGTCTCCTTGGATAGGCAGGATCTAGTTTCAGTTTGGCCTGCAAGGTACAAAATGGCCATTGACCCAGGAAAAGAACCCTTCCCTTCTTTCAGGAGACTGCTTACATATGTATTTGATTCAGATGGCAACAAGGGTGGACATTTTTTCCACCCAAAATTTAACTTGTCTGAGGTGATGTTCAAGATAAGGTAATAGACATCTAAAACCAAGATGTCATCCACATGTAAGGAATTAATATTAAATATCTGACATGGAAATATTTCAGGAAATGTAATTTTATATGCTTCTGTTCCAGTATTAATTTTCAAAAATAGCAGGCATCCAAAAACTCAGTGTATTATGGCAGTTTTTTCTTCAATACTGAAAACTAAGACCATAAGTCACTGTCATCAGGTAAGAGAAGTACAGCACCTTGCTCTTATTGCTCTAAAAAGATCCCATGGGCACAGACTTGTTCACCCTAGTTTTGGGGTTCTCCACTGCATCTGTGTCTGTTGACTTAAAAACCTACTTCCACAGATTTGTGGGGGCTGTTACAACTTCTGTTTTTCCTTCATCTTCTCTTCCTGCCTCAAATAAATAAAGGAGCTATATGAGTAGTTCCTAGGATTGTTATTTTTCACTGCCACAAATAATGATTAAGTGCTGGGTGTTGTTGTCTGCTAGGGCGGCTGGAGGCAGAGTGGTCAGATAAGATGGCATGAGCAGCTCTCAGAGTATACAGTTGCAGCCTGCTGTTTGTTTTAAAATACTAATCTACCTTCAGATTGGAAAACCTGTTTTTTAATCTGGTGTGGTGTCATGTTAGTATTATCAGACCCTTGTCGCTGCCAAAATGGGGCAGAAGAATGGTCTTGGAAGGTTTCCATGCAGATAATCTATCCTAAAGTGTAAACATGCTAGGTAAAGAGCCATGAGTTTTGAACTGAAAACACCATCTTTGTAGGTGCATGAAAATGCTGTCATTTACAGGAATACATGTTATATGGATACTTAAATTTATTTTTACTGGTACCTGTATGGGCTTTCCACAGTGCTCTCTGTGGGATTCGCCTTACATAATGGGGCTTTGAGCAGTCTGGTCTAGGGGAAAATGTCCCTGCTCCTGACAGGGGGGTTGGATTGAGCTCATCTTTAAGGTCCCTTCCAGCCCAGACTGTTCCATGATTCTGTGGTTCAGCTTGGTTTGAATGCCAGCAAAAGTGGCCCAATAGGAGGAGGACCTGTGCAAGGACCATCCAGCTCCCTGGGTTTCTGCACAGGGTCAAGACTTGTTTTCAAAGATCAGGGACATCAGCTTCTCCAAGCTCTGAGGCATGCCCCTGGAAGCACATCATTTGTCTCTTTGTCTGTTTGCTGCTCAACCCCAGAGTACTTGCTTTTATTTTGGGAACAGACCTTCCCCTGTATTTGTGTTTGCTCCGAGGTAAGTGGTGCTGCCATCTCTGACAGCAGGATCTGAGCTGTGCAGGGCACTGTCCCAGGAAAGAGAGTATTCTGGAATAGCTGGATAGCACAAGTCACCTGCCAAAGCACAGGAAAACCTAGAGTGTCTGTTCATACTGTCTTCTTTTGGGGTAGTGACACCAGTGAAGGCTGAAACCTGTTTTTTGGTTTTTTTTAAGTTGTTAGGAGTCTTCCAAAGTCAGCTAACTTTTGCTAGTAATTGTGCTCACATAAGCATGATTTCCTTCTAACAACAGGCCAAAGATCTTCTGCAGCAGCAGGAATTCTATGAATATTTCATGAGTAGCTTAAGTTAGAATTTTTAGGATTAAAAAGAGGAAACTGGGTCAAATGCACATGTTGTAAGCATCTGACTTCTTTAATGCTAGATTCATATATGTTGCATTTAGAAAGCTGAAGAAGGATGTTTCTTGTGGTAGCTTTTTTTGTGTGTGGTGATGTTGGTTTTGTTTTCATTGGACTATTTTGTGGAACAATTGCTTTTCCCTTTGCAGTTTTGTGGACCAAATCCCAAGAGACTCATGGAGTTTCACAGTGTGTCCAATGACTTCAGGAGATGCTTTCCCACCATGTGGTGTCTGAGCTAGGTGCTGTTTTCAAATATTGTAACAAGCTGTAAATGCCAAATCCACTGCCAGTGCCCAGATAAATTAAGTAATAACCTCAAGGTCAGATTAAAGGAAAGGGAAGGTTTCTTCCTTTCTAAAGATCACTTGAATTGGAGAGATGGAGAATGTAGTTACCACATCATGTTGTTATTACAATGATCTTATGAAGAGAACTAATTAAATACAGGAGAAAGGATCCTGATGACGGTTTTTTCAAATCTCTCTTACACCTGTAGGTGTGTTAGTGGCTCCCTGGCAAACCTTCAGCTCTGTTTTAGTTGTTTTAACTCTCTCTTTGGTGTTGTGTGCCATATTAGGTTTCATTTTATAAGATACAAGAGATAAAACAGAAAATGGAAAAAACCCACCTGTGTATTATAAGTCTCTTTGGAGCTGTAAATAGTCAATATGGGTGTTCTCAATGTTTTCACACACAGTTTTACTCGTGTCACAATTATCTGAAATGGTTAGTATCTTTTTTCTTCTTATTTTCAGCCATGTAGACATTTTTAGATTTGGTGTATAAAATATATAAATGGCTAAGATACATCTTTTAATGGTCTTTGTGGTCTTTTTAAAATATGCATGGAAATAGAAAGTATATAAATGTAATTAATTGCTTAGCATTATTGTGGTAAAGAGCATTTCTAAGTTTATTACTGTTGGGGGTTTTTTGTTACACAAAAATACAGCAGTGCAGGATGGACTGTCTGGTGTCTTTGCCAGAGCAAGTGCTGAGCATTCAGTACAATAGGAGCTTGGGGAAGGTAACCCAGTAAGTCCTGGTTGATGTCTCTGTGCCAGCCTAGTCCTCCTCTCTGCCTCCTCACAGTTGCCTGTGGAATCTGTCATCTGTCCTGTAGTTTTGTCCCAAACGGGTTTTAGGTATTTTAAGAAAACTGAAAATTACAGCGTTGCACCTACATGATTATTACCCTCCCTTTTGCTGGCTCAAACTCAAAGCTGACATGTTGTCTTATAAGGGCTTGAACTAACTGGTAGGATTTGTCTTCCTTCTCCTTCTGAAATACCTCCACTGCGTAATAGCATGCAAATACAAAATGTAAAACCAAAGAAATGGATTTCTTTTTGGTTCATTTAGGCTTTTGTGCTATTAATTCCATGGCAGAAGTTTTCTGTTTAAGGCTGTACTCTGTCACAGAATGTTTTATCCAGAGTGAATGCTAGTGTCTACACTGGGTGCTAAAGTGTCACTTTTAAGTAAGGCAATATTTTTAATGACGAAGAACAAAGTCCGAAGAACAAGTGCACCCTGTTTCTTTAACTGGAATTGGGTTGCTTTACCTACAGGTTTTGTGGCTGACTGGCTTCTTTCTCTACTTTTTTTTCATAACATTTGGGGGTTTACAGCAATTAAATCACTACTCATTCACTATTCATGAAGTTATTTTGAACAAGCTTTTGCTCAATAAAGATCAAGTTTGGTTTTTGTTGTTGAAACTTGAATACTGCCTCTTCACTTGGAGGAATTTCCACTTATCCTGGGAATTAATTCTGGGTTTATTTGGAATTAAATTACAGTGGTTTTGTTTGTTTGGGATTTTTTTATCATCATCATCTTCTTTTCCCACTGTTCAGCTGTGAGGTCTGGATGGCTGCCCCCACCACCACCTGCACTGCCCCCTCGACCTTCTGTATCTCAGGTATGGACAAAGCTTTAGTTCTTTGCTCTGTGTTATTTGTTCATTTATGTTACTGCCACAGTGGTTAGCACAAGTTGGCTTGGACATAGCAATTGTTCTTGCTTCCAAGTTAATGAATATCTGCAGTTTGCAGTTCCATGTCCTCCTTCCTGTGTCTGTCTGGCCGGTGTGTTGCAGTGTCAAATTACAGACTAATTAAACCTCTTTGCAGTGGAGCTGACATGCACCCATTAGACCCAACTGTAAATACAAGGCTAGCAAAGTTAGTCTACTAAAATGAGGTTCATGCCTGAAGGCATGGGCTTGATACCTGCTGTTGCTATTTTTTTCTTGAGCTTCAAAAACACTGAGGGCATCTGCTAAGGGAACCGTGGCATAAAGGTGTCTGTTGCACCCATGGGCTTAAAAAAAAAATGCTGAAGGAAGTGAATGCCACATCAGTTATGTTGTTAAATTTCGAAGTTTCAGACCATTAGTGCTGTGCTTTATTTTTGCATTTTGGGTGAGTTTTTTGGGTTTGTTTTTTAAAGCATGGCACAACTACATCACAACACAAAGTGACAAAATCATGCATTTCTGCATCAAGATAATTCTTCACCTTTCAGGAAATGATGGAGGATCATGATCTGTTTTTATGTTGTTGGCTGTGTTAAGTCTTAGGCAGCAATATGCTTCATATATTACTCCTTTAGAAGTATATAATATATATATTTCTATGAAGTGTATATGCACTTCATATAAAGTGTATGATAGAAAACAAATCCACAGCCCTTACATACAAAAAGCTGGTGAGATACTTTCCTCAGGCTGGAATGGTCATCACTCGAGCTTTGGATCTACCCTTAAGAGTGTGCTCTTATTGCACAGTACTTATGATAGAAATGATTAGAGGCTTGTTGCTACACAGCTCCATCAGCAGCTTGTTGTGCTTTCCTTCTCCCCATCCCTTACTAGCACTGAGTGCAGTTTCTGCCTTGAGGACTGTAGAACACCGTGGTTTGAGCTTGCATGTTTCCCCAGTCAGGATGGCATTAGCCATGCTGCTAGCAGCACACACCCCGAGTGCCCCCATCACATTCCTGCTTTGTCTGACACTACCCAGAGAGCAGCATTTCCCTCTGGCTTCCCCAGATCCCACAGCACAGCTCCCTACCTCCCCATCCCACATCCCACAGCACAGCTCCCTACCTCCCCATCCCACATCCCACAGCACAGCTCCCTACCTCCCCATCCCACATCCCACAGCACAGCTCCCTACCTCCCCATCCATATCCCACAGCACAGCTCCCTACCTCCCCATCCCACATCCCACAGCACAGCTCCCTACCTCTCAGTCATGTGCCTGCAGCAGTTGCTCCTGCTGCTGCTGCAGCTTCCCACAGTGCTGGCTTTGTGCAATGCAAGCTCTCTTCCTGCCGTTGGGAAAGCTCTAACTACAACAAATCCTGCTGCTCTCAGAGTGCAAAACAGTTGGTTTTAAGCAAGGTTCTATTAATTGTCCATTCTCTTGTCTTGTGATCACATTGTGTTTCTTTGGCAGGGGAGTGACAACTTAATTTGTTTATGCATGTCCAGCAGCTTCCTTACCAAATGCTGAGCCAAGTGCTTGTCCTACACTGGGACATGCAAAATGGACCTTTTTAAAATTATTAACGCAAGATTCTCATGTGAGGTTTTTGGCCCAGTCCTCTCCATTACAAAGGTCTGGTTTCTAAAAAGAAAAAGAGTGGTTTCTCTGTCTGCTCAGTAATGAATATGCAGCTGATGCTTTGCTAATGTGCATCACTTACATTTACTTAATTTATTTCTGATAATATTTGAAGATGTTGAATCAAATATCAAAATACTATTGTACTCATGACTTCCAAAACTGTATGTAGAACCAGTTCTTGAAAACATAATAACTTTGTTTATTTTTTCTCCAAGCATGGCTCTCTGTGATGAACGTAACAGACAGTAGGGAAGTATATATGATGGGGCCATAATTCAGCTGAGCTGACCTTTGCAAATAGCATGTAAGCAATAGTGAACATATGGATTGCCATAGTCCAGTGGGGCCCTTGATTCAAGGAGCACAGAGAAGTTGGAGGAAGGCATCTGCTTTCAAAGCTGAGACAGGATCAAGACCTGCAGAAAAGCCATGAGGCTGAAATTGCACATTCAGCTTTTTCTTGTTTCAAGATTTACCAAACTCTGCTTAAATTTCTCTTCTAACTTATTTTTCAACAATGTTATTGAAAATCATTCTTTAGTGTCATTTTGCTGTACGCCTGCAGTTAAACACTGTTAATGATAAATGTAGCTTGGATGTGAAGCAAACCCTGCATATTTCAGGTGGCTGTGCACCTTAAAAGTATGGTCATGATATGATTATTTTGGCTCAACTTTGGAAGTCAGTTGATGGAAGAGGAAAGGGAAGTAATTTCTTTCTGAGGACTATGGTTTCCTATGGATGACTGAGAAGCAGCTTGAACCAGTTGGGTCCTTAGATTGAGATTAAAGGGCTCATGGGATGTAAAGACCTAAGTGCATAAAACAGAGGTACCCAGGGGTAGGTGTTACATTTCAGTGGATCAGAAGTCCAGAATATAGAAAGCAGAATATAGAAATGGCACCTTGACTTTGGTCCTGTGTTGCAGTGCTTTTTAGTAGAATTCATTTCAGCCTTTAGGAAAACATTATTTTTCCTGTCAGAACCTCCAAGGTAAATCAGCCTTGGTGGTTGACTGAATATGGTTATTCAGAGTGTGCCAAATATGTCTACTCATATCACGAACTTCCTAAATTATGTTCACATCCAGCTGTGCTTCCATAGTCCAGGCAGCTGAATTACAAGGGACAAGGACTGTATTACTGGGTGAGCCGAGCACAAGGTGATACAGCTGATGCTGTTGTGGCCTTGACCTCACAGCTCAGGGGATGCAGAGGCTTACTGTGGAAGGGTCGAGTCTTGGGATGCTCCCAAGATGCTTGGGATGCTGTGAGGACCTCTTTATGGCAAATAGTCACAGGGCTGGCTTCTCTGCTCAGCTTGCTGCTGCCAGCCCCTGGTGTTCCACACCTCTGCTGGGCAGACGCCTTTACAGGTGGTGGCTGCATCTCTTTTTACTTCTACAACAGCTTTTGGAGCTGGTGGATTTAACTCTGTGTTTTTCTTGATACCTCTAAAAGGCCATGGTAGTTCCTTCTCAGGATGTGCCTCCATTGCCAAAGTCAGCATTTTATTGACTTTGTATCAGTCCACAAAGCTGTACTTTAGGTTTCTTCAGAGCTTTCACCAGACACTTCTCTGATGCAGTGATGCTTTTATCTGAGGTCCCTATGGTGGCTGTAAGTAACTCAAATAAATAAAGATGGACAAAAGGCCAGTTTAAATAGTGTGGTTACATCATTAGCTTCAGTTCATGATCTTTTAACCCGAATTCCACCTGATACCTCTCTGCACCCCAAGCCATTTTGAATTTATATTTACAGTAAGGCATTGTGAATTGCAGCATTAACTCTCTTATTAGATTCATCAATTCATATTGTTTTCCTGTAAAAAAAAAAAGACATTAAACTTTTGCCTCAATTCTGTAAAGAGTTCTTGGAAAGATTATGCATGGAAAAACACTCATGCATAGATGAGAAGGGATTTTTTGGCTATGTTATTTTGCAGTGTTTTCCTTTTGTGCATAAGCCTGTGTGTAAGTTCACTGACACCTTCTGTGATCTCTAGTAGCACATCTCACATTTAGCAGTTCTGCAGTAGCTTCTTGGATTTAAGGATAATTTTATCCATATCAGTTTCCCTACTTTTTTGACCATAAATATTTAATATACTACAAGCCGTTGTAGACTTAGGATACTGGCAGTGCCTTAGCTCTGCTTATTTCCCGTGGCATGCTTTTGTATATAGAGCAGATAACCTGTAACTTTCGGAGATGTCTACAGTGGGCTTTTTCTGGGCTTGCAGAGTGACTTGGATTCAGTGACTTGGGTAAGTTTTCCTCATCCTGTGTTCTTAACTTGATAGCAAACTTAAGTCATCAAGGAAAAATGGCATAAAGGCGGCCCCAAAATTTTGTGCGGATCCAGGGCAGTACAGAGAAAATTTGTGTAATGTAGAGGTGCAAGAATCATGGTAGGAAGGCAATAGCTATGCAGCTGATTTGCAGTGACACAGATTTCAGATAGAAAATCACTTTGGGATGCTCATGAATAACGTTCTGCTGGAGCCAAACATGTATGCACATTTCATATAAGCCCCTGTTGTTATTTTTTTTGATGGAAAACAAAATAATACTTTATTACTGTTGGCTTTTAAGCTTACAGAAGTCATTTACCACAGCTGCTTTCCCTGGGAGATTTAGTAACGTATTTATGTTAATAGGAATTACGGATGAACACCAAAAAGCAAATATAACTTTAGGAATTTATCCAACATCAGCTAACTATCTGCAATGTTGCCCAGTTAGATCAACATTCCTTTATTTAAATTACTCTATTTCAGTACCTTCCTGTCCAGCAATGAAGGCGTATCTTCAATCCTGCCTGTGCTTTATAAGGGAATTTGAAAACAGTGGGACTGGAAGAAAACTGTATATCTTGGCTGAAAAAACTGATGTTCCTGGTCTCTTTTCCCAGAGTCACAATTTTAAGCCTGTTGGTCTTGTAAATTCACACTGGTTTGTGCTGCACTTTTATTTCTGGAGACCTTGGGATGTGTTTTTCCCACTGATTCCATGCTGGCAGTTTTGGCAGGCACTGAAGAAATTGTGGGTGAAGGCAAAGCATTCAAGTGAAGTAGAGTAGGTAGGCAGCTGTTAACATTATCAAATTGAAGTACCCTGAGTACAGTGCAGCTCTGAAGATTCAAATTTCACTGAGTTACACGAGCTCAGAATTCAGCTGTCAGTTTAGTGGCCATCGTTACCATTAGATGGTACTGATTTGATGAAATCCTGGAAATTAAGCACTGTGAGGGGTGATGGGTGGGTCACTGCCCAGTCACAGCCCTGGTGGTGTTGGAAAGCAAAAATATTACTCTTTTTAATGTATTGAATGTTCTGCTCTCCAAATGTTACTTGATACTTCATAGCTCCTTGAAGGTTTTTGGCCACTCGTCATCCAGAATTGCAAATGAAAACCGGGACACATTTCAAGAAGTTGTCTTTACTAACATGCCTCCACTTTCTGCTGAATCCGTGGCTCAGGCTGGATTTTTAACCATCAATTACATGTGCCCTTGCTGAGGCCAAGAGGTGGGGAAGGTTTCCCATCTGTCCTGCTGAGACCTCTGGGCCTCCAGAGCAGGATGCCATGTGCAGGCTTTGTGCTGGGAAGTGGTCCAGGCATCCCTCCACACAGCGTCCTTGGCTACAGCAGAGATGCATGGGGAATGAGGTTGGACCTGCTTACAAGGTTGTTTGGAGAAAATACTCAGGCATTCCTTTATTCTGTAAAATTACATGAGGAATTTCAAGTGCTGGCAGGACACCTTGAATTTTACAGGAAGGAACTTTTCTGTTGCATAAATAAAAATTGCCCCCACAAAAAAGTAAAGATTTCGCCTTTGGCACCATGCAATTTTATACATGATGGTACTCTCTCAAATAACTATTTTATATTAAATGAAAGGAATACTTTTTAGCTTGCATTTACAACCACTGTGCAAGGAAAGGTTGGGGTTGTTTTTATTATCTCCATGGTTTTGGCTGCAGAATAACATATGTTGTATAAGTCATGCAATAGGTGCTGAAGAAGTATGTAACAGTAATGAAACTGAAAGACTTCTATAGCGTGAAAGATTTTGCCATCTGCCACTTTAATATAATACAAATGGATTATCTTCCTCTCATGAAAATTATATATTAAATCTAAGACAGCCAGACAAAATAAATTGTGATTTAAGAAGTGGTGGAAAGTAGCACAGTTAAAATTGAATTTGAGGAGTAGTTGATGGATGCTGTTAAATCCTTTCTAAAGAGGTTTCTGCAGGAGTGGAAGAAAGCGAGTATCTTAATTAAAATGTGTTGTAACAATTTTTTAATTTGGCTTCATATTTATCATAACAACAAAAAAGAAGCTAAGAACCCAAGGCCTATATCTCTAGTGGAATGCACATATGCCTTTCTAGCTTACGTTAATCTGGTTTTGTGGAAGTTGAAGTATTAAAACAGATTGTTAATACTTCCATCTGGGTCCTATTCTTTCCTTGTGAATGAGCTGAACATTGCAGCAATTTGTTTGTATTTACTGCCTTTCTCCTCAACCTTATCACCAGCCCTCAGATAGCTCAGGGAAAGAAAAAGCTTATCGAAACTTCAGGGCTGCACAGTGCTGAGAAAGCAGGCAGCACACTAAGACCCTGGCAGCTTGTTGCATTTGCATCCCTGTGGGGTTTTTTTGCTGTCATACCATTTTTGGTTTTTGTAATAAGCAATAAAAAGAATTGATGATTCAGTGTGGGATGCAGGAGACTCACAGAAACTGGAATTGAGATGTCTCGACTCCCAGAAATTGGCTTTAAGCACAAAAATATGGGTGTTTAGAAAGGAGCAAAATACCTCTTAAATGAACTTACACAGAGATGATAAAGATTGCAGTGGGCACATGCAGAGTGTTAAGTATATTTGGTATCCTACCTTTTCTCAGAGATGAGCTGTTCTCAATAGTTTTTTTGCAAAGCTAAGCATTGCCGCTATATGGTAATGATTATGGGCTACTCCAGTGAATGCACAAAGATAATTTCATTTCTGTGAGTAGAACCAGTACAATGGGACTATTTCCATGTGTAAAGTTAGCTTAGAGCATAAGTGTGAGCGAAATTGAATTGTGGGAATTACTGAATGTATATATGCTTCACCTCTTGCAAGAAGGCTATCAGGTAACAGAAACATGAAAGCTTGGTGTAGATCTGCTCTGGAAGATCAGTTGGGGATTGTCTTGAAAAGTGGGTATGAAATCTACATGAAATCTAGCATTGCAAAGCAAAAGAACTGTACGTGTAAGGGAAGAACCAGTTGTTAAGGTACTGCACTCTCCTACAGTTATGAATGTCTTTCATCTGAGGCTTCTGAAGCGCTCAGTGCTTCAGTGAGTGTTACATATTCTTGTAGGAAGGAACTGTTAAGTCTCATCATATGGAGCAGTGTGGATCATGGCTGGTCAGGGATCATGCAATGAAATAATGAGCAACTGCAACTCTTAATACTCTCCTTAACGACGAGGAATTATTTGTCCTAGTGCTCAGTGTTGGCCATAGGCCACAGGTTGGGCTCTGTCTGTGGCCATTGCACAGAAACTTTGTTGGCCACTTCTACTCTCTGCCTAGAAGCATGAGAAGGGTATGGCTATTCCTAAAAAAGTTGAGACTGTGCTAAGGAAACAGGAGATACTGTCTGCTAATATAACTGGACTGGTCTCTGCAAAGAGAATCTCTTGGAATGGTCTGCCTGGGGAGGTGGTGGAGTCACCATCCCTGGATGTGTTTAAAAGGAGACTGGATGTGGCACTTGGTACCATGGTCCAGTTGAGGTGTTAGGGCATGGGTTGGACTTGATGATCTCGAAGATCTCTTCCAACCCAGTGATTCTGTGATTCAGGAAATTTGGAATAGGAACACCCTCTTGCTCTTTTCTGTGGTCTCTTACCCTGCTTCCCAAAATCAAGACACCCATAGGCCTGGTCTGCAGACTCTGCAGTGCACTATAGGCAGTGCAGACAACCAGGATATTCTTTTCCCATTTCCTGTAACCCTGTATGTGTTCCCAGCCATACCAGCCAGCAGAGCAGCATTACCAGTGTCAGTAGTTTACTCCATTCTAAGGATGTGAGACACCTCCATCAAGGCACTTCTACACTACCATAAATGGAGTTTGCTTTGGAAGACCATTTGCATAATTTATAATTAATAAACCAACGGTAAAGAATTTAAACCCAAAAGTAATTGTGCCAAGATGCGTGAAAATTTTAAGACATTTCTGTGATTGGAGAGAGGTTGTTTATTGCCGTGTTTCTGAATGAGTTGTGGGCAGACTATTCTAGGCATGGTATTAAAATGATGAAGAACTAAAGGGAATTCACCTCAGCTGCTCCTGAAGAATCTCCTTTTCCTTGTACTCCCCTAGAGTACCAGAGTACTGTTGAGCCAGGCTGTCTCTGCCCACTACCAGCAGACTACAAATAACCCCGCATCCAAATCAGCGAAGGAAATCTGCGAAGAATCCTTTTGCCAAAAGAAAAAGCAGGAGTTATTTTTCCTTTATAATTTGCGTGGGAACAATGTGGGGAGACATCAGCTTGCAGATGTATTCATTAAGCCACTCAGAGAAGACTTTGATGTGTTGGCTGTGCAGCAAACCTTCTTTGCAGTGGTGCACGGTGCATGTGCCAGGCCCTTGGAAGTGGCGGGTCCCTGTGCCACTAGGTGGCAGTTTAGGGACATGGCAGTCACTTGGTGTGATTCATTATGCAGGAGCTGCATCGCCAGAAATAGGGCGTTTTGGGGGGGTGTTTGTTTTTGTGGGTTTTTTTGTTGTTTTGTTTTTTTGTTGTTGTTGTTTATTTTTTTTCCTGTCAGATGTAGCTATTTCTTTATTTGTACCAGCCCCTGCACCCTGGCTGCCGAACTTTGGCATCCTCTTGTCCTGGCAGCAGGGAGCTGTGGCCAGCCCAGTGACCCAGGCACAGCCAGTGGGTACCACAGCCCTGACTGAGCGTGGGCTGCAGGCTGTGCCTGACACATCACTCGCAAAAATGTCTTGTTCTCACAGATTTTGATATCTTGCCCTTCTTTATGTTCTCACTGTGAGTTATATTTGCTTTCACCAGAACACGAGTTTTACCCTTTCTTTCCCTCTTTCCCTTTTCGGTTCCCTTTGGTTTAAAAGAGTATGCTGTTCTTTTCTATGCCCTGCTCATTGCAGGGCAATGAGACTAAAAAAAAAAAAAAAAAAAAAAGGAGGGAGAGAGGATGGATGGTTCTGCAAAAGTTTGTTTGTTTTTTTTTTTTTAATTTTTCTTTTCTCTCTAGGCACCTTCTCTGATTTCAATTTTTCTGATTATTTGAAACTGACATTGTAGAATACCAATCTTTTCAGTTACTTCTACCCTGTTTGAACATACTGGTTCTTCAAAAGTTTCATTTTTTATCTATACATAAACAACCTGCAGTTGATAATTTTGGGGGTTTTTTTTTTTCCTCTTCATTCTGTGGAATAAGTTAATATATTCTTGCTTTTGATGCAAGGTTTAGTACAGACCCCAACAAGAGTGTGAGCACCAGAAACTGCCTGCCTGGCCAGGTTAAGGCAGGTATCTAGTGCTCCCTGCCACTAAAAGCTGTCTGTCCTGTACCCTGTTCTGTGGTGTTGCAGCAAAGCTGTACCATCATGAGGACTTTTTAGTATGTGCATTACATGTCTCTCTGAAGGGTTTACTCTTGCTGTCCCTAAATGGATGAATGGGTTGTCAAAGTGATGTGGCCCAAACTTACTGTGCTCATTATTTGAGCTTTGCCATCCCCAAATCATTCATGAAACCCTTGTGGACTTTGCCAGGCTACTGCAAGCAGTGTTTAGAGCCTTCATTTCTTTCAAATATGTAAAAAGTGGTTATAGAAATCAGGGAGGTTATGGGCTATTCAGTTTGATGATAAAGAAATGTTCTTTTGCACTCAATGGACTTTTAGAGGTCTTTGATTTTTGCAGGTGCACAAAAAACTTGCTTTTTTCCATTTCACTGTATTTGACCAGAAATCTACATTTACAGAGGAAGCCCTTCAATATATAAAAAGCTTTTCAAAATTCAAATTTTAACATCCAATATTTATTATTTTTTTAAATTAAGATATTAATATTTAAATACTGGAAATATTACATTGTGAGGGGCTCTTGCGGGTTTTTTAGCCATCAGGTAACACTACAGATGCAGCACACTTTAAAAAGGGTGGGAGAGAAATCTGTCAGTCCCTTTCTCCTGAGGAGTTTCACATATGTTTTAAAAAAATTAATTTCAAAACTTCCTGCTCTGTGCACACGTTTGATATTTTGTGATTGGAGAAGAGCTGTACCACAGAACCACATTTCCCCTGCACCTTTCCCTACAGCTCTTATTGTGTCTATTATGGAAGAAATAAAAATGGTGTGGAAAAGTTCCTCCTTTTTAAATATACGAAATTCAGTGTTTTCTGTTGTTTTTATTTAACTTCCAGTTAAGCACTTGGAAACTTGTGACTGCTACAGAGCTTGGTGGGCCTATGCAGAAACCTCTTGGCAACAGTGAGTTAGGTTCTTTAGTGTGCAACAAGTTGTTATTATGGCTAAAATCCTGGCCCCTTAAAAGTTTGAGATTTGCCTTGGACTTGGTGTTAAACACAGGCTTTCACCTGTGTAGAAATGAGCCTCGTTTGAGGAGGGAGCAGGATGGCAGGTTGCCCCTGCTGCCTGGGGGCCATTGCCAGCCTGGCTCCAACTTGGCACAAGTTGGGAAAGAGGAGAAGGGGCTGTCTGTCAGTGCCAAGTGGGCTCAGCCTCCTGCTCCTGCCTGCCTTGCCCATCTTGGACAGTCAGCCCATATGTTCTGGACAGAGAACAGCCACAGTGTGTTTATAATATCATGTTTGCTGCTGTGCACCTGGGAACAGGCAGTTCTAAATCCTGCCGCCCTCCCCAGTGCTCTGCCCTGTCCTAGTGGAGGAAATTAAAAGGTGCAGAAAACTTCCGTGAGAGGCAAAGCAAGGGATTAACCCTCTGCTTTAATGTGCTTCTCAGTCAGGTATTTTGGGAATCAGGTGTTTCATTTTGCAGATGTGTAAATGTGGGTGGTGAGTTTTCAGCTGAATTTCTGTTTGAAATGTGAGAAGGGAGGAGGAAAGACTTGTCTGCTTTTTTATGTCTTGTGTTTTCAGTAACTTCGCTGGAATTTTTGGTATGATTCTGGCTTTGTCACTCCAGCTTCACAAACTTCAAAGACAGAGGCTTACTCCTATAGATTTTCATCAGTTTCAGGTGATAAGGTGACAGGGCATATCTAAGATCTTTATATCTTTTTTCCACTCTCTTAGCTTTTTTTCAGAATATTTAGGCCATAATAGTAATTCTGGAAAAAATTCTGGGTACTAGATTGTTTACATTCAGACACGTGGTTCCTAATGCTTCACTAAAAAAACTTTTCACCGATTTTCGCAGCACAATCAAATGCAAGAATATGGTTTCATTAAAAATCTGCAAAAGACATATGTCATCCATTCAGCCATCACCCTAGATCTCCATTTTGCCTACTGTTGAATTGTTAAAGTGACTTTCCTTTTGTGTGTAACATTTCCTTTCATTGACTTTATTGTATGTGACTGCTAGTCATTTTCTGGGTGTAGCAATGACTGATTTGTTGTTGCAGACAGAGCAACCATCTGAGGTTGAATTACACCCTCAGATGAACAGAACCCCATTGCAGGCAGAAGAAAACAGTTCAGCAAAAAAGGTGAGATCTGTACACATTTTACCATTATGGAGTGATTTGCCTTCATCAACAAATGCGGTTGTTTTAAGTTTAAAAGCAATTAAACAGATGGTTAGGGTTATGTTTTTACATGTTTATGTTCTCTGGAGGTCAAGACACTGGAGAGAACTGTGATCATGTGTGACATCAACTCGGATAAATCATTAAGAAACCTCTTAGTATGTACACATTTATGCACGTGCTTTGAGAGAGGCAGCTTGCTATTTATTTCAAATCAATAGGGGCCTGTGGAGCCTTAGGGAAAACAAAAAAGAGTTTGGTTGTACTCCAGCCCTGCCTCCCTGCAGTTCCTCCAAATTGTGATGCACTTCTTAGTTTCTGTTATTGAGGATTTGATTTTAATGTAAACACACCTGTTTGCTAGAGGTCAGGATCTGCCACTAAATGTACATAGACTGGAAGAGATTTTCTCAAGATGTGCAGTTTCTAATATGTTTTTGTATGAATGTATCATCTGTAAAAAGTAAGCACTGAAATTAAAATTCACTTCAAAGGGCCTTGCTTAGGGATGGAGTGGCCTTAGCAGTGGTTGTGAGTGTTTTCTTTCTCCTGGTCCACCACCTGACCACTTCTTTCCACCAGCCCCAGCCAAAACAGGTGTGGATAGGGCAGCAAATACAGATCCTCCCCATTTTGGCCCCTCCTGCTGCCAGAGGGCACCTGCAAAGCATTTACACAGCCCAGCCAAGAACTTTTGGCAGGTGCTGGATGTACCTTGCCCAGGGAGCACCATCACACTTCTTGGTGTAACAGGGGGCACAGACAAACATCCAGTGTCACCATTTTCTGTATGTGACAGTGTCCTTGTTCTGCTTGTGCTCATCTTGTGCTACTTCTAGCCTGGCCCTGCTTTTGCCTTGCTTTGCTTTTTTGCCTTTCTGGGGAAATGAAGTCTTTGTAGTCCACCTACTTCATGCTCACCCTCATCCCATCTGGTTCCCTAAAATGCAGTGAAGCCCCAGGCTGTGGGAGGCAGGTGGTTGTTGCACAGCTGACCCACCTTGCAAAGCCTGGTGCAGCAGCCCAAGAGCCCCTGCCAAGGGATCTGCTTGGAGCATTGCATACAGTATTGTGTTTGAAAGGGAAGAGGGATTTATCCTGTGGGTTTGGTAGGGTTTGGGCAGTTTAGGTTAGACTGGGATAGTGTGTTTGGCATTATAGTTGTGGAAGGCATGTGCAAGTTCCACCCTTGCTGTATGGGGTGTGTTTGCAGGGAGCTGTGCCTGTGCGGAGGATTTCAGAGCATTATCAGAGATCTGTGCAGTCATGATGTGCTGACATCCTGATCAGAACATCCGATAATATTTTTAGGGTTTTTTTTTCAGTAATTACAGAACTGTTTTTTAATGTTTAAATGTTTTTCCTTATAATTCAAATTATTTTAATAATTGCAACCCTTCTAATATGAATGATTGATTATGTTGGTTACATTTTGTATCAGTCATAGTATTTTTTTGTGAGTCAGGCTAGTTACTACAGTGGTTTTTTTTCCCTCATAATTGCTTTGTCATTGAATGTTTCCCCGTTACTTTTTTGTTTATTTTATTAACATTTGGTGAAAACACAGTAGTAAGGTAATCTAGCCCAGTAAAATGTGTGATAGTGAAATTTCTTCTTTGGTTTTCTCTTTGATGCTGAGAAAACTGCTCTCAAGTCAATTCAACTTTTTGAGTCCTACCTTTCTCATTCATGAAATGAGGCAGTAATAGTTTTATCCCTTGTGAAATAGGTCTAACAGTAAAATACACTGAAGAGGATACATTATATTTATAATTTAAATCAGCTGTAAGGTGGTAAAACTACTTCTCATTGCAAAAGAAAGGATGTCTTAATCTATAATAATGAAAACACCTCTTACTACTGAAGTAATAAAAATCCAAGACACTGCTTTACCTAGAAACCCCAGACTATTTCTTTGATGTAACTTATCAAGAGAAATTGCTTGGCTTCTATACTTCATCATGTTAATTTTGCATGGATAATTTCTTGTATTTGTATTTCAAAAGTGTATTCAGTGTTGCTTCATGTAAGAGAGCAAGGGAGAAGCTCCATGCCAGATGGGAGGCAGTAAATTGGGATGCAAGTGATTGATTATTGATTCTTTCCAACTGAGCAGAGTAAAAAAATAAGTCTTGCTTTGTTTTGAATGCTTTTGGGTCAACTGAGGGCTAGTGTTTATACCTGTACCTGCACCTCCACTTCCACCCAATGCACACTAAGTTATACAACCCAGTTGTGAAGAGCCTGTTATCCAGATGAAGGCAGAACACCCTTTCATTCATGAAGGGATTGCAGGAGTTATTGTTCCTTTCTCAAAGTCAGAAACCTGAGAGGCTATTACCAAATTGGAATTAAGTTCTGTATGTCTTTAAATTATGAAATCTTAACCAGCTGTCAGCAATTTATGTGTCACAAGTATTCTCCAGCCTAATGATGGGACACATATGGCCTGAGTTAACATTGCTGTGCTCTTTCCTTTCAGGAGGTTGTTCTTGCTCAACCACCCTCCAAACCTGCCCGCAGGAAGCTCCGGACAGAAGCACAAGGGCTGGAGACCCCTGAACTCTCTCCCACTATAAATGTGACTTCGTCCCTGCCAGCAGTCAAGCCTCACCTCCCGGTCCAAAAGTAAAAACCTGTACCAACCAAGCATGCCAAACTGCAGCATGAGATCTGATGTGGCAGGGTTTGCTCTTTGTATAATTTTGTGCTTAATATTCTGTTTCTAAGAATGCTTCACAAGATACAGGTCTCTGTAGACATCAGTCTTCTCAAATGCAGACTAAGCCTGTAGTGACTGTCAGTGGTATTTGATGGGTAGATTACCTCTTCAAAGCTATCCTACTTTAGTACCCAGTATACATGGCTGAGGAGCAAGCCTAGCTGTTCAAACATCTCTAACACCAGCATCTCTAACACAACCTCTTTTATATGTAAGGGTGTGTGTTTCTGCCTTGCATGTGTCTTCTGGAATTTTGCTCCTTCATGTGGACAGATATGACCAAATTAATGCCCAGGAAGCCGAGTCATGAAATGTTTGATCATATCCTTGTCATATCCTTGTGATATTTCTTCACTGCAAGGCATGTCGGAAAGGGGCTTGCCACTGGTGTGAGATGAACCACAGACCACTTGCAGTCCATCTGATAATGGCCAAACCCAACATGTGTTGTTTGCTCCCATAAATAGAGCAGTCAAAGCTGTCACCAACAAAGACTTTTAGGGATTTCACTCTATGTGTATTTAATAGTGGTGGAGAAGGGGCTGTACAAATAGTAAGCAAAAGCACTTGCAACCCTATTGGGTCTTTGCATCTCCCTCAGCTGAAGCACCGTGCAAACATTATACCCCACCATTACCCAGGGCCTTGCAAAAGACCTCTAATTCAGTCTGAAACAAAATCGAGCTGCCCAAATCAATTGAACATTTCTTGGCAGACTGTTTATCAGTAGACTGAATCTGAGCTGCATAATTGGAGATTAGAATAAGTAATGAGACTCCTAGGATGCTCTTAAAGCACTATTTTGTGCTTTGGGAGTGTATATTCCATAGTGGTTCAAAGATAACAGCATTTGTTAACATCTCAGTTCTGTCGTCTGTGTCTTTCCTGAAATGTTAAAATAGCCACAGACATATATTGCCCTGCTTTTTTTTTTTCCCCTTTCATTTATTACTTTATAGCCTATGGAGAGTAGTTTGCAGAAAAACAGTGAAGCAGAAAACCGACAGTTCACTGGAAGATAATAGCATAAAGTCCTGTCACTGTGCTGCGGGAAAGAGTCTATTGCAAAAATCAATGTCATCAGCTCTGTTAAGAGAGAAGAGCTAATGGGGACTGTGTGCCACTGGACCATATTTAAATAGGGCATCTGTTTTAGATCAAATCTGGCATTAAAGAGCTCTTCTTTCCTCATGTAAAACTTTAAAATAATCTGTTTGGAAAGGGGATATTCAGTCTGTATTTTCTTTCTTTTTTGCTGTTACTATCTCTTGCTTTGAGTAGGTTTGTCCTTATGTACAGCTGTCTTTTTATACCTGTCTGCATAGCTGTCATTTCCTCCAGATCAGTTACCACAGGCTATGAAGCAATAAAAATTCTTAATTAATAAAATATGTTCTTAAAATTAGAAAGATACATCCTTTATTTTAGCAGCAAAAGAACTGAGGGAAGTCATCTTCATGTTTGTGATGTCAGATGATTTTGGTGGAAATGACTGCTTTGAATAAAAGAAGCATTAATTTTTGAACTAAAGAAACATCAGAATCAGTAAAACTCTGAGACAGAATTTTCATGCCAATGTCCTTTCCTTCTGTATAGAATTATTTTTGTATTTTCTGTTAACCACTTCTGACTCTTTAAACTCTACACGTGTCTGAAAACAGCTAATGCAAAGATGCTGCGATAAGCACAGCTATGCAGGGATCATTCTTAAGCTCAGTGAGAGTGCAGTGATTTTGAAATAATTAAGACAACCTAAAATATTTCTGTCATTCAGGTTAACAAGTTTCAAATATTCCACCTGATTCAGCCATCTCGCTTCAGTGTTACATTTTTCTTCTCTTAAATCTGTAGTTTATACCTTGTCTTTGAAGCATAGTCCAGGGTGCAGAGAGTTATGCAAAATGGGTGGCTGCTCTTCTGGCATCAGCCAGCCAGTGTTGAGGCTCTTAATTGAAATGTCTTGTGTTTATCTGTCTGGCAGACAGTCTTCCAAGCAGAAGAAGGCTATTCAGACTGCTATCCGAAAAAACAAAGAAGCCAATGCTGTGCTCGCCAGGTTGAACAGTGAGCTTCAGCAGCAGCTGAAGGTAAGGAACACATTGAAAATCAGTGACAAAGCTCTCTGCAATCAGTAAGGTGTCACCTTCAGCAGTATTGAAATCAGAAGACAATGTGGGACAGTAATTGAAATAAGCACAGAGATGAAAGCTTTTAATGAGAGCACATTACCATCATTCCTTGGGTCAGGTCTTACTTGCTTCCATCTTCAGCAGGCCAGTGCTGTTACCTGTGTTTTGCAGCAGGAAAAGTTAGAAGCTTGTCTAAGTTCACAAAAGAGAAGAAAACTGAACTTGTCCTTCAAGTTGTATTGCTGTCTGGAAGCTTTCTGACAGAGCAGAGCTCTGCTGTTTTTATGGAGACCAGAAGACTTGATAGGCACTCCTCAGGCACATCTGGCACTGAGGCTTGAGTGCATTCCCACTCTGGGGCTCTGAGCCTGCCCAGTCGGGGAAGCAGACCCTGGAGGAGTTGCAGTCCAGCCCAGCTCCCACACAGGCAGGGGAGCCCTTTCATGGGAGCTCATGAGAGCCTGCCTGGCTGCCCTTTCCTGGAGCAGGGTGATACATGCGAGCATCCCAAAAGTTCTGACACACCTCTCATCCTGCAGGAGGTTCACAAGGAGCGCATTGCCCTGGAAACGCAGCTGGAGCAGCTCCGTCCTGTCACCGTCCTGTGACTTCCTACACAGGAGCAGCAGCAGAGCAGTGTCCAGCAGCCCTGCAAGGAGAGGAGTTCAGTGCAGCTGAGCAGGGTCTCTGCCATGGCACTGGGGAGGACTGGCTCTCTCTTCGCCCCGTTACGCACGTTTTGCCTTTGCAGGTGAGGAAAGTATGGAGAACAAATACCTGACTATGGAATATTTCTGAGTGGGGGATGCTTTGCCTTCTTTCCTCCCTCCTCCCAGCCTAGTGTGTAAATGCAGTTTATCCCTGAAATTAATAACTTGAGAGTATTTTATTTATGTAAAGAATTCCTGATTATATGCATTTTGGCAGCACCTCCTGCCCTGATCATTAAGAGGTACAGCATTTCCAAATTCTTGCTTAAATTGAAAACTCATCCTCTGAGATGTACTTCTGGATGTTACTGATTCCTGCAGGATTGTAGCATTGTAGAGTACCTGTGGATTTAACATACCATGGGAATAGAACTTGTAAGATGTACAGAATCTTTATCCTCAAACACATGTCAAATAATTATTTTCTTAGTACTGTTTATTATGCAATCACGGATGTATTTTAATGTTAGAGAACTTGTATTTTATTAGTTCAAGTCATATAAGAGAACAGTAAAAAATACTAAAATATAATTATTTTGGAAATTAGGGGAAAAGAAATCTTTTTGAGCTACAGTTGTTTCTAATCACCAGTATTTGAGCACTTGCTTGCAACTACCAGTGTCTCTGCATTCTTTTAGCATGTTTGAGATGGTTGGTGTATAGCTTTTTTCTTTTCTTTTTTTTTTCTTTAACCAACAGTGTGTTTCTAACAAGAGGTTAAAAATGCATTCAGGGCATCTTTTATAAAAGCTATTCTATGTACATTTGTATTAGTCTGCTTTGTTGTCTTAATAGCTGCTGATTTAAGGATGTGTACAAGAACTGTACTTCCAGAAGAGGAAAGATATCAGAAGTGCTATGTATGAGGCTATAAAATGTGAGATGGAAGTAATTGTCTTTTACAGCAGGCTTTTGTTAAGGTTCCTTTGCACATCAGTGGAGATGCTACTGATAGGAGAAAGCTGCTAATGCACATCTATTTTCTAAAGGAAGAAGCAAAGATTAATCTTTAACCTGCATTTGATCCAGGGCCAGCTGAATTCCTTAGGGAGTTTTCCGGGGATGCAGTGGCTGGTGGCTTTGGTCTCAGTGGAAGCTGGCTAATGAATGTTGTTGTATTTCTTGGGGCAATAGTCTTGGACTGAGTGACTTTTGACATAATAATGTCAACCCTGCTCCCACCATGGGTATGGTGTGCTTTACTGCAAGGAGATGTCACCTACCTGTTGTCCACCTTGAACAATGATCCTGCACAGGTCTCACTGACCTGATTTAAGTGCATGTGGTCGCCTTGCAGAAATGGTGCAGCAATTTTGTCACCCTTGTGGGTGTGGTGCTTGCTCCCTGTAGCTGTAGGATGGCCCTGGGGCTGAGAGGGAGGAGAAGCAGGCTTGAAGCAGCTGGGTGACCTCTCCTTGGGGTGTGTCATGGAATGGCTGTCATGGGATATCAGAGGGCACCAGAGCAGCAAAAAGTTTTGATGAGAGATAAGCAAGGCATCACTGGGAGTGTTTAAAGTGGTAAGGAAACAGTCTACTCTTGCTGAAAGGAACGTGGAAGTGGGACATGAATCCAGAAGTCTGCAGGTAAAAATAAGCATTGGCAGAGTGCTGAAAGTCTGTTTTTGTAATGCATTAGTGTTGTTTCAACTAAAGAGGACTGTGTCAACAAGCAACAACTGTTCTTCTGGATTTGGGACTTCTCTCATGTGGCTGTTGCATAGCTGGGGTCAGATGATCATTCCTGGTCAGTGACAAAATGTGAAGAATGCAGGCTTTTCTGGGAATCTGCATAAGAGCCACTGAGAATTTATCATCATTTATTTCATTTGTTCATAATACTACTGAGTCATTCCTGAGATTTAATGAGGTTAAGTGCTCGCTCTGTTTGCTTTTTAGTTCATACATTGTCATTTGGTTAATAAGACCTTACTATTTCGTGGCACACTTGTTTTTTCTTTTATGGGTGATTTTTTTAAGGGAAGCTTTTAAATTATTACAAAGAAGTGTGCACATTGCATTTTTAAGGCAGTAGAGGACTTTTTCATGTTTGATAGGAGCTTCCCTTGAAATAATCTCCCATTTATTTCACCTGAGTTGTTCATGGAATAGATGCTGTTCAAGGGAAGAGTGGAAGAGTCTGCTTTATGCTGTATTTTTCAAATGTCTCCCTTCTAAAATCCAGGAGTTTTTTTCATTCGCTGGATATTGTGATACTTGCTTAGCCAACAATTAAATACTTGCTTGGCTGTTACTTTACCACTGGATTGATAAATACGTGTATTTAAAATTACTCTATTTTCAGCATTGCAATCAAATACCCCACTCAGTTTTAATGACTAGAATGTGAGTTGATTTGTATTCTTTTTGGTGAAATGTCAGCCATGATGATGGTGCACTACTTCACACATCCATAAAGTGAAATATTCAGGGAGAGATGTCAATGTGTTATACATATGATGCAGGAGGTCACTCTTCTGTATGTCTCAGTGGTTAAGCATTTATGATAGCCCACACAAAACAAAAAAATGTGTCTCTTCTTGGGAAGCTGTTAGCATTTTGAGGAGGGGAGAAGGCATCATGAAGCTGCGACGGTGCTTCTGGCAGTTGCTCCATGCAGACATGCTCATGGCTACTGTTAGCAGGCCCTGGTTGGTCCAAATTTACATCTAAATTGAGTATTACAGATTTTCTTCAAAATTACCTTTTCTTTAGAAGAATGTGGGTGAAGCAAAATCATAATTTCTTGCAGAGAGCTTTACTTTCTCAAACTTTGGGTGGGAGATGCTCCTACATCCAAAACCATTTGGTCAGAAAGGGAGACCTCACTGGCTTAATGTTCAGGGTACTTTTTTGAGCTGCAGGTGAGTGATCAGCTAGTGATCAGCCCCTGACATCCCTGACCCAGAACAGCAAATAAGGTCTGCCTGCCACAGCTGGCAGCCTGCTGAAAGGAGTAGGATCACATTCCCATGCATGAGCTGTCACTGTCCTCAGTTAGTGGTTTCTGTAGGTACTTGGGCAGAGCACAACATGCCCAGCAAGAGAGGATAAATGGAGCAGGAGAACAGCACAGTATCCTTGCATTTGAGAGGATGTGCTGACCATGAGCCTGGTGCCCCTTTTCAAGTCTTCAGTGGGCAAATAAATATTTTTGTCTGCAGAACAAGGCTAAGCAGAGCAGGTAAGGATCTTCCTTGGTATGAGTGTAAGTGTGCACTCACATGTCTTCCTTTTGGTCATGCATTTCTTTATGGGTCTGTTAACATTCATATCACCTGATACCTGTATTTGTTTCAATCTATAGTAATTCCATGGTGAAAAAAGAAAAAAATGCCCAGCTAAGTGTAGTGACTAATTGCCTTTGTAGATAAGCCATTTTTTTATTTGAGCCTTTCAGAATAAATAATGACCTGGTAATTAAGCAAGGCAAACAGTTTCCATTTCTGAGTCATTCCTTTATTAAACAAACTACCTGTGAACACACATTAATCCTTAAGGATCAATGTCCTTCTCCTAGTTATTAATATTATACTAGGATGGAATGGAAGCATTACCAACTCTTTCCAGAAAGCTCAGTTTGCTCTTCCAGAGAGTTTTGGTCGTGTAACAAAAGTGTATTTAGTCAAGGCAGGCTGGTTACTGGTAAATTACTGGATATACTGTTAATTCAAAATATTATCTTCAGACTGCATGGCAGTAGTTTTCCTGCTGGAAATTCCATATCCACATCAGGAAGAGGAATTTGTTTGGCTATCATCCAGACAGTTCCAGTTTGACAGATGATCAGAGGGCTGGAGCACGTCTCCTGTGAAGACAGGCTGAGTTCAGGTTTTTCAGCCTGGAGAAGAAAAGGCTCTGGGAAACCTTATAGCACCTTTCAGTGCCTAAAAGGACTACAAGAGAGCTGGAGATGGACTTTTTATAAGAGCATGTAGTGATAGGACAAGGAGGAATGGCTTCAAACTGAAAGAAATCAGGTTTGGATTAGAGAAAGGGAAGAAACACTTTACTGTGAAGGTGGTGAGACACTGGAAGAGGTTGGCCAGAGAAACTGTGGCTGCCCCAACCCTAGAAGTGTTCAGGGCCAGGGTGGACGGGGCTTTGAGCAACCTGAAAAGTGAACAGTGTCCCTGTCCACAGCTGTCCCTGTCCATGATGATCTTCATGGTCCCTTCCAATCCAAACCAGTCTGATTCTACAACACTGCCAAGGCTAGCCAGCACAGGGTGATGAGGCTGTGCACGGTAAAATGACCACAGGGCTATGGCTGGGATTTGGAAACCTTCACAGGGAGCATTTAGAATGGGCATGATGTGAGGACTGCCTGTTGGTGATGCATAGGTTGCTTTCCTCCCAGCTAAGCTTCCAAATCAGGAGGAAGAGATCCTGTGAAAGTTGAGAGCTGGGAAATGAGGGATGTCAATTTTCCAGTACCATCAGTCTTTCAGTCTTTAGCACACACAGTCCTTGACAAGAAAATACATGGGTTCATGAAACCACATATTTTATTGACTAAAGAGTGAAATATTTTTTTCAGGAAAAAAAGTAAATCTTAGTGATTTAGTATCTTTGAAAAGAGATTATGTATTTTGAAGCTTTTTTTCAGCTATCTTGATATGTGCTATGAACATATGCATTATGTTTTACTCTGTTACTGATTTTTTTATATAAAATAGTTGTAATGCAAGCATTATGGCTGTTAATCTAAAAAAATATCCCAAGGCTATTATATATTTGAATTTTAACTTATAAATTAGATAGCCAGATTTAAGTAATTTGTTTTCACAGCTGCAGACTGTCCCCGTGGTAAGCTACAAAATGTATAGTGTTCTATACTATGCCCATCTAATTTTGAAAAATGTATATGATATGAAACTGGGTGCTACATTAAAATAAAAGTGTCCAATGAGTTCAAATTGACTTTCTTTTGTGGTTTATTTAGTATGTTGATGGTACAGATCTGCCAAGAGACCAGAAACTGTGACACCCTGTGGAAAAAATACCATGTTGAAATGTCTGACCTTCAGCTTTGAAAGATGAAATCACTTTCATTGGGATTGTGTGTACACGGTAGAGACAGAGACTTATTTGAAGTGAAATCATATTTCCTTAGGCTCCAGTTAAGTCAAAACTTAATCTTTGCTTTGCCAGGCCTTGCTTTGTCAGAATTCAGACATAACCCCCTGATTTAGCCCAAAGAGGGACACTCTTTTTCACCATTGTGAAGGAAAAACCATTCCCAGCCTCCGACAGACCCTTAGTCAGAGGGTGGCCAGGCAGGACCTGCGAGGGGACTCCAGGTGCTCCACTCAGCATCCCTGTGATCAGTGGCTTTGGCCCCTTGTCAGCTGCAAGAGCTGAAATTAAACTAGGAAAAGGAAACCATTTGAATAGCTGGTCTTTGTGGGCAGGGAGCCAGAAGGGACAGCATATTCTGCTCTTTAACTAGCGTGGTTTTTAAGAATTATGTCACAGCTATCCAAAGAGCAGAGCTTTAAAAGAGGAAATAATGGGTGATAAATTAATTCTTCCAGCATTAAGCCATGACAAGGGATGTTTTATTGGCCCTAAAGTATGTCTCTGGTGCACGTGAGGCACAAGGCCAAGGCGTTAAAAACTTGTAAATATCCTGTGGGGAGCTATTCTCCATCAGCAGTGGGATGGATTTAGATGGTTCCTCCATTCTTAGTTTTTACAATTAGATGGTACTCTGGGGTGCCTTCTTACAAATCTAGATTGGCTCTCCGTATTTAAATTCATGGTTCCAATAATCTTTCTTAAAAATTAAAAATGCTTCTTCCTGCTCCTGAGAAAAATTCTTAGTTGAAGTGGGAAACAAAAGAAGTAAGAGAAGCTTCAAAAGCCCTTTTTATTCTGTTTTTAAGGTAGCGCTGCTTTACAAGAGTGCCTGCTTCAGTGGGATGTTTACATGAATTTTGCAGTAAAGCAGAATAAAAAAAAAATAACTTAGAAATGGAATCCCTAGGTATCTGTAGCCCTTAGCCAAATCAGAGCTCCTTCACCTCATGGTCTCATTGGTCCTTCTGTTTTACAGTGCCCTCAAATGCACCTTGGAGCAGGAGGCCTTGGGAGGATGTGATCTCCACTTGCAGCAGGCTCTCATGTCCTCATTATTGCCTCAGTACCCACCCTTTTGGGCACACATCTGGAAGCAGTGGCATTAGCTGTGTTCCAGATGTGTTAGCCCACTAGTCCCCCTACTACGTGCTGAATCAGTATTTCCAGTTAAATTCTGGATTGGTTTATGTTTATTGATTGTTAACTTAAATTGCACGAGGCAGGAAGACTATCTTATCTGAGGACGTTTTGAGGATGCTTTATGCATCAGAAATGTGATGGGCTAGACAAGACTAAGGCTATATATTGCATCTAGTCTGGTTTTAGTGGGAGGGAGAGAGGATGGGAGGGAGAGGGGGAATTGCTTCCTTAGCCTAGGCTGATCCAGAAGAAACATATCTTTTTACATGTCATTCTTAGTTCATGTAGGGAGCTCATCAGTGTGCTGTGGTTTTTAATAAAACATGGATGTAACAGCTGGCAATGTGCAGGTAATGGCTCGCTGCCACAGGCACTCCACCAGGACCTCACTGCCCTCCAGAGATGAGCAGGAGCAGAGCAGTGATAGTGTGTCAGCCTTGTGACAGCAAATGGCATCCAGAGCCCAGCAAGGAGGGAAGAGGAGAAGGAGGCAGTATATCAGCTCTGGTAGGGCCACAATGGAGAAAAAAAGTAACTCTGGAAAAGTAATAATGCTCCTGAGGTGGCAGGGAAGTCCGTGTGCCTCCACCACTTTGCTCCGTGTCCACACAAAAGAATAATGTGCTTAAAAATGCCCTGCTGGGCTACTCACTATCAGGACGTTTGGGGTAGGACTGCCACGTGATACATGAGCTGTTCCCTTCCATGGTCACTCAAGGAATTCAGTAGTTTGTGCTATCTGCCACAGGTTTGGGTTGCATTAAAGCAGTGATGCTGGTGTTGAGCAGACTGATACAGAGCACGCATTGTTTACTGCAGTTTTCACAATGATCTGAGTGGAAAAGGCCAGCACATGATCTCACCTGGGTTTGTTTTCCAGCCTCGTGTTTTTTGTAAAGGACACTGTATACTTGGTCAGAAATAATGGCTTCCTGTTTCATTAATGAGTTCTTACAGCAGTTTCCCTCCGGAGTAATCACCTTGGGTGAAGGCGGTGTGCACTTCCAAAAGCAATTGGCCCTCCCAGTGGGTCATACTGGGGGCACCATTTTCCACCAACAGAATAACCACTCCTTTTTGGGTGTCTCAGTTTGGATGCTAAAGAAACCAGTGCTGCCAGAGTCATCAGTCACCTGAAGCTATCCATCAAAATGTCTCCTGGGATTAAAAAACCCTCCTTGGGAAAGGTATGTTTCCAGCATGTAGTACCATACCACTTGGGGCAGGGGGGGGGAAGTTGCTTTGATTGCTCTCCAAATATCTGGTTGTAATACTCGGAAGCTGCCTCTTCAGGGCTGCGCTTTTTGAATTTGTTTCTGCAAAAATCCTTGGGAACTTTGATCCAAGCATCCCAGGACTTTTGACATCCTAGGATTTTTAGGGGCTCTGATTTGGAACTGACCTTCCTGTTTCACTACAATCTATTTACTCCTATTACTCACCCAGTCACTCATATTAGAGAAAATAGTAATGCATACACATTTATTTGTACAGCCTTTCAAACTGCTGCTGCAGGTATGTCATGCTCCAATTAGAGCTGGCCATTAAGTGCACTTGGAGCAATTTCAGAGTGAGAACAAACAAGTTATGAGTGTTTGGGTCAAGTGTGGCAGGCTCCAGGGCTAGTGCTGGACTGCAAGGGGCTGAGGTGAAGGCAGGCCAGCAGCATCTTCCTTCTGCTCTGAATTTTACCATAGGTGAGCTCTGGTTTGAGGAAAAAAAATACAGTTTAATTTCCCCCACCTTAGTTATAAATCAAACTTAGCCTAATTCATATTTTAACGAGTTGGATCCTCAGCTGTAGTTCGTTACTCTTCTCTCTAGTTAGATTGTCTTCTTTTCTAGATTTGGTGCTTGCTGGTTTAGCACAAACTGGGAAGGCTGAGCAAAGCACAGGTGCTCACTGGCTGGTCCTGCTTTCAGCCCATAGCCTAGGGGGCTCATCTTGCTTTTGTTCTCCTGTATAAATGTATGGTTGAGTTTACAATTTCTCTCTGATTTAGTTGATTCTAGAAGTGGCTTTGGTTGCAGGTGATGAAGCAAGAGGCCTCTATGAGGCATCATCTGCATGGACATGGTCTTATTGTAGACTTGAAGCTCTGCCAGCTGAAATGGTCAGTGGAAACCTGCACTCAGCTCAAACTGAGCACAGAAACCTGAGAGTGCATGACATAATTTGGGGAAAGTTACATAAATAATGATATTTGAGACTAATAGCAACACTGGCACTGGACACACAGGGCTCCAGGTTGGCCCATCTCATTCAAGATGTCATTGACATTATGCAGGGCTAGAAAGTGTTAGAGGAAAGAGGAAGAGCCCTAGAACTGTCAAAACCAATTCAGAAAATAGAGTTTGAGTGACCACTGCCTTGGCTGACATGCTGATGTTTCTTCTGGCATCCCTGGAACCTGAAGCACGTGCTCAAGGCCAGCCTCTGCTTCACTTCTGACCACAGTCGTTTCTCTGTGCCTTAAGTCGAAATACCTGTAATGCACACTCAGCAGTATAAGATCTATACAGACGTATTTACAGAAGTTTCTGCTTTACTTTTCCTTTTGCAATTAGTTATTTTTTATGTATTTCTTTAATCTTTTCCTGTGTTATTTTTCTCCAGTATAGACAGAGGAATTACAACTGTTCAGCCTGTCTTCCAGACACTTCTTCGTCTCTAGTTGGTTTTGTTGCTTCTCTCTGGGACATTTTTAGTTTTGTAGCAGTAGCAGTAAGGTAGCCAAATTGAAGCCAGTTCATTGTCATCTCATTTCTAAAGCAGTGCCTCCGTAAAATACAGCATCCTGACACCCAGGAGTTTATTGTTCTTATTTTCTTTTTTCCCCTCTATCTGGCTACCCTGCAAACATCAGCTGGCATCCTGGAATGGTGGGATCATACTAATGAATTGAGAATTTGTAAATAACACTATACAAGTTCATAAGAGACAGTGTGAATCTCTGTCTCTCACTCTTATTGCAGTGTTTGCATAAAAACCAAAGCATCATTTTAAACCTATAATATTTTTGTAAACCATCAGATGTGCGTGTGAGCCATCTAGCCCATAGCATGTACATTCTGTAAGTGCATTTTTCAGAGAACTGCATTGAAAAGTTTCTATGAGAGCTGGAGAGGCAGGCCTTAGCTGACTGAAAGTCTGTATCTCCCTGAAAAACAGTGCTAATAAAAGGTGTCTCTTCAGAAGGATATAAACTGTCCTCTGACCTTGTGTTCTTTGATTTCCCTCAGGTAACAGCATCGCGGTGTGCATCTCCTGAGAAGGCAAATCCCAAGCTCAGGAGTTGCTCTGGAATTTATGGTAATGGTGACTCTGAGCATGGACTTGGGAAACTCCCAAGGGGCAGGACCATCTAGCAGGTAATTTTACATCCTGAGGTGTCTCATTAACAGACTCATCTATTTTGTCTCAGGAAGAAGAAGCGAGATCAAAGGCAGGAGAAGAGTGAGATAAAATTCAGTTCTAATAAAAGTAATGGATGTCTCAATTTTTACTTCCCTTAAACAGGAGTATTTATTGCTCTTCTTTGAATTTTGCAAAGCCTTTTGAGAGTTGCACTCGTTTTTGTGCTCAGACATACTGCACATTTTGCCTTATGCAGCTGTCTTTTATCATTGGGGAAGAAATAATAATTCAGGCCTCAAATTTAGCTTTTGTCTTAAAGAAATGAGGTTGATATATGCCCTGCCTACACAATAGGATACCATATAATTCCCTAATCTGTTAGAAGGGCACAAATTATTTTTGTTAATCCTCAGCCTAGATGTATCTGTTTGTAGCTGTTACTTTCTGACAGTAGTTTCATTATGCATCTTTTACTGCAGTGGGGAGTGGGTGACACAGGGGAAATGGGAACTTGTTTGCTGCATGTATAAGTTTGCTGTAGGCAAATGCTTTAGGTTTAAAGCAGTAACTGTGCAGGTCAAGGGTAGCCACACTGCTCAGAGAGACTGGTCTTTTTTCATTGTCTGGGTGGAATAAATTGCAAAGTTGACGCATATCACAAAGTGCAAAAACTGTATTGAATTCTAGAAGTTCTTTAGGAGTATAAGAAATTAGTAGGAAAAACAATTTTATCTAAAAGAGGTTTCATTTTCACTTTCTGTGTGTCATGTTGGCCAAGGTGTGACAAGCCTCAGAGAATGATATTTGTGAGCCCAGACTTCAAAACCATGAGGTGAGCTTAAAAACAGTGGGATTTAAAAATTAAATGGGAAGTTTGCTTAATGTGACTTCTGGCCCCTGAATTTTTACTCAGGGCCCCTTTTTTAATTCTTGACCACAGATTCTTCTGAATTAAAGCTAAGCTTACCCTTATTTAAATCCCTTGCTCCAACAGCTGGAGCTTTAAGAAATACAGTCAATACTAGTAGAGAGCAAATAGGTAGCAGTGCTCTTCAGCTGTCAATACCCATGCAACAGCACTGCTCCCATCCTAAAGCATTGTATTCACTGTATAACTAATAGCCTAAAGGTCCTTCTACTAGTGGAGGGTTCAGTAACTCTGACTTCCAAGGACCCATTTCAAAGGACTAAACCTGTGTGTCCTGTGCTTTCCTCTAGGACCAAGGCTTACCTTCTCAGAGGGGATTGCCAGAATATTTGGGACTATTAGGTGCCCAGTGGCAGGACTAGAGGCAATGGGCACAAACTCAAGCACAGGAGATTCCCTCTGAAATCAGGAAACACTTGCTTTTCACTATGAGTGTAACACACGTTGCCCGGAGGGATTTGTAGAGATTCCCTTCTTGGCAATATTCACAAGCCATTTGGATGTGGTTCTGGACAATCAGGTCTAGGTGGCCCTGCTTGAGGTGATTTCCAGAGATCCCTTCCAACCTCAACTAGTGTGTGATTCTCTGATAAAACAAGGTCAATCTTGTCCCATTAGAAATAGGAACATCCTATCTGCATTGGCCACAATATCCAGTTTATAAAAGAAATTAGAAGACATTCTTTGCTGTATTTTGCTTCTGATTTGTAGTCTGCATGTATCTCATGTTTAGGCAGCAGCTGATCATAATTATTTAGCTGAGTGTTTCTCCAAGGATAATTAATGAAACTGACTTCTTGTTTCTGTGCCCTGGAGAGGCAGGAGAGCAGTGATCTTTCTTGAGGCAAACAGGATTGGCCTCAGCACATAACCTACTTTTTTGAGGACTGTAATTTTTCAGAGAGACTGAATTATTTAATCAGCAGTGACCTAGTAACATGTATGTGGCAGGTGCAACAGGGCTCAGGGAACTAATAAAGTATGGATGGCCCTGGCTCAAGAGTAGGGGGGATGAAGCTAACATGGGATGAGCTAACCAAAGAGATTATTTTCTTTCACAGGCAATAGGTAGAGCTCCACAAAGCTGTCTGAAATCCTACCTTCCTGGAAATCCACTCCTTTAAGCTTCTGGACTGGAATCTTTGGCCCCCAAAGAGAGACCGTATGCCTTTCCCCTTATCTGTAACCAGCTGACAAGGCAATAGAGACCTGGACTTTATTCAGCATTAGCATGAAGACAACTGGGAAGCCTAAACTGGTGGGACTGACTGGAGGCAGGTGCTTAGCATTGCCACCAATGTCGGGCACAGTGCACAGCAGCAGGGGGCCCTGACAGTAAGCTGCTAGTAACTGTGGGTATTCATGGGGTGGGTTACAGTTATATTCTTAAAATATTATCCTGAGGAAATAATCTGTTTATTTAGGAGAGGAAAAAGTGTTTGAGGCTGTCTTTGCTGTCATGGTGTTTCATTCTTTGCCACTGACACTGCAGACAAGAGTCTGGCTCTCAGATGCCTGCATCCAGAAAGGAAAGATAGTCCAGGCATTAGGGCATGAGCTGTGTAAATCTGGAGCCAGATCCTCTTCTGTGGTCTGGGGAAGCCATCAGAGGTGGAGTTAACCTTTCTTGATTCCACCTGGTTGGGAATTAAAGCTCTGGAATCTAGTTGCCTGGGCTCCCTCTGCACGAAGAAGAAGAGCACTTTTAGGGGGCAGGCTCCTGTCATGCCACCTTGCTGGTGAGCACGGGAGGGCTGCCAGCACCTCACCATGACCTGTCACTGTCATGTCCTAAACCACCTTGCAGCAGCACTGCTCTCCTGCCTTCCCAGCCCTGCAGCTGCTCCTTCCTGCCATGGCAATGCCCTATGAGCCCTATTGACACCTGACCGGGGGAGAAAAATGAGCTAGCACCAACCTGACAAAAAAACATGCTGTCTTACCCCAAACCAGTTCCTTCCTTTGGCTTGGGACAAGGCTATTCGTGCAGCCAGGGCTGAGGAAAGGATCAGCACCCAAGCCAGGAGCCCATGCCATCCCCTTGTCTACACTCGGTAGCCAAATACCTTCTCCTGCAAACAAGGCCATTATCTGTGATGGGCTCCTGGAAAAGAACTACTGCTATTTGACCAAGTAAGGGCAGAGCCAAGTCCTTACCCAGCACTGCAGAGAGATTTACAGCAGCATGGTGAGGAGGAGCCCTTCCCGTCGGCGTTTGTGCAAGGCAGGGTACCACAGCGTGGTGTCACGTCCCTGTGGCACCATGACTCATCAGCTCAGCTGGGCCATGGGCACTCTTAATCCATCCCGGTCTGTTTCTCACATCGAGTTGCTTTGAAAGTTTGAGAAAGTTTGCTTTACTCTTGATTCCTCATTTTTGCACAGCTCACTCCATCTGGGTCTGAAAATCAAAGCGCTGAAATGTTGCAATAACAGCTGTGCTTGCAAGCCTCCTATCCCAGCTGATAATTAAATGCAGAATATCTCTAGAAAAACTCATACCTAGAGGAGACAAGCCCAGCTGTTTTTAAAAAAGCGCAAACAACTGAAATAAACATCTGAATCTGCAGGTGCTTGTGCAAATTAAAGCTGCTCTCCTCAGGTTGAAGGTTTAGCTGAGGTCCTGAAGGACCTCTCCTATTGTTTAAAGCTGCTGGTGCATAAACTCATAGTTGTGTTAAGCAGCTGTTGGCAGGGACACAAAGTGTCCACAGCCACAGCCATCACTCCCAATATCTACTGTTTGAAAAGACAGATTCTCTGCAGGCACTGCCTGAGCTTTTAGCTTGCCTTGTACCTTCCCAGCCTGCCAGCCTGTGCAGGGGCATGGATCAGTGTTTGCAGGAAAGGTTATTTACTCAAGGCTGGCTGAGGGTAGGGCTTCACCTGGAGCCAGCTGGCCTCAGCCAAGGTAGGATTGATGGTGCCTGCATGTTAGTGGTAAGAAAAGATCCACTTGATTATAGATTATGTCTGTTGTGTATCTTTCTGGCTTGTATGGGGAGCTGAGCAAAACATCAGCAGATCAGAGCAATTGACCTGAACAAATGGCTATTTTTCCTCTGTTCAGTTGTGGCTTTTTTTTTTTTTTCCTTTTTTTTTTTTGGGTCTAATTTGCTCACAGACTGCAGTACAGAGTGCAATACCTGCATACCCCAAGACTGGGCTAGCACAGTGCAGTCCTCCCAGCAGTGGCAGTGGGGGACATAAGCAGCACTTGCCTTGGGTACATCTTGTCTGAAAAATATCTGTGTGTTATCCCTGGTTTCCATGGTCTGTCCGGGAACAGCTCTAAAAGCTGGAAATGGCCTGGGACTCCTCTGGTGGAAGACCACCTAGTTTTCTCAATGGTGACATTTCAGTGTTTCAACTGGAAAGCAGTGACCTGGGTGTGAGCAGTGTGAGCAGTTTGGGGTCCAGGTGAGAGATCAGGCTGCCAGGGGCACCCAGCACCCACAGGACAGGCCTCCAGGCAGCACCTGCCAGGTTGGAGGGTATCCAGTGCCCACCAGGGTGGTCCAGGCAGAGCTGCCACGTGGAGGTGCTTCAGCTTCTCATGTATATTCAATAAAGACACCAGAGCATTTTCATCAGGAGGTCTTTTTGTTCCCTCAGTCTATAAAATCTTGATCTGCTAATTTTTGGACAATAATTATTCCTTCAGGCTTATATGGGTGGGTGGAGGATGGTTTGATGGGAAGAATGGCCAGTGCTTGTTCCCAGGGGCAGGAAGGGCATTTTGAAGGACATGCTGTACATCAGCACTTTTGTGGAAAGTAGAGACACTTGAACTCTTGGAGAAGTGCACTTCATAAATCAAGGAAAAGCTTTCCTGAAAATAGAAGGTTGGAGCAAACAGGGGAGGTGATGGGTAAACACTTGTGTGGTTCATGGCTGCCTCATTCTTCGCAGAATTAGCTGTTTAACACAGCATTAAAATGCTCTGCAGGAATTAAAAGGAGACATATCTAGCCTTTGTATTTGTGAAATGAATTTTGAAAACTGTGGATCAAGTTCAAACTGCCATTGGGTTTGCTTCCCAGGTCTACAGAAGTCTTGAAACCACAGTTTTGAGAGAGGCAATTAACTCCTTAACCTCAAGATGTGCATGACATGCAGCGTTGTTAAGGGTTCCCTCACTAATCACTTCTGTGGTCTTCAGTCAGCTGACACACACATTCCTCGACTCCAGACAGCTCCTCAGACAGCCAAATGTAGCCACCCTCCTCTAAAGCAGCCTCTGCAACACGTCCTTAATTCTTTCCATATTGCACATATTTTCTTAATATACAAAGCTGTGGTATACTGAGTTTGTGGGGGCAGCATAAAATTAGTATAAAAACAAATAATACTGAATCTGCTATGGATTTTTATTACTCTGGTTGCATTTTATTTATTAAAAGTCCTGGTTTTTTTCCCCACTTTTTTTTTTTCTTCACTTCAGTGAGCTAGCTGACAAATTCCCCAGCTTTTACACTTGATCATTGCAGAACTTAGGGGATTTGTTGGAAAATTTAGTTTGATCTTATAAACTTCATGAGATAGATGGCCAAATTCCCTTTCAATGATGAGCTCTAAATGACAGGAGACTTCAGCAGGAATTTCAATCAAATAGTTACCACCTCCACTAACTTCGCCTTTTGAGTGAGGCTCCAGGGGATCAGGTGTCTCCTGACCTAAAATAGTTCCACCTCCCAATGCTGAACTTCTGGGTGTCCTGTCTCCCATAGGGAAAGGTGGTCCATGGGTTGCCATTGCTGTTCCAGTTGTCTCTCCAGATAAAGGCTGCTCAGATGAGGCTTTTGCTGCAGCTGGTAAATGTTGCCATTAACCAGCACTGCAAGGTCTGGGTCCTGGGACTGGAGAATGATGGGCATTTCTCAAGGAAAACATGGGGATTTAGTTGAGAAGTAGCTGCTGTCACAAATGTTAGCCTGGCTTTCAGCACTGATGGTGTGATTGGTGTGTATTGTCAGCTGAAGATAAGAGGCCAAAATTCTCTAGGGAAAAAAAAAGAGGCTAAATGAGCTTGAATGAGAAGTACACTGCATGCTGGTTAATCCTCATTGATTTAGTGCTGACTGGAGGACCAGGAAAGCTCCATTTTGTTTCTGTATTTAAATAAAAGACAATTGATGCAATTTCTTCCAAAATATGCAAATCATGACTAATTTAAAACATTTAAAAATCCTCAATAGATGAAACTAGTTATAATTTCAAAATAAATTTTTCTAAAAGTAGATATATTAGGTCATTCCCAGAGTGGCCTGTAACTTCAGCTCTTTACATTTTGCCTGTTCACTATGAGGTGCCTTAAAGGGACTTGAATGTGAGTGGCTTGGAAAATTGAAGGCTTTTGTCTTGTCTCCATGGCAAATATGGAGGGTGAAGTCAGGGCTTTATGATCTTCAGCAAGCTCATGGCTGTTTATTTTCCCTCAGCCTGTCATCACATCCCTATCTTGCCCCACCACCTGCCCCCAGCCCCTTGTTGCTTTCAATTTGGATATCTCTGAAGGTCACTAGAAACTTAAAAAGGCTCTTTTTTTATTAGTCATGCCTATTGAAAGGATGCTCAAGTTTTGTTTTCCTCTCATTCTTGATGCTCCTCTTTGACATCATTTTCCATTTTCCTCGGCTTGCACAATTAAATGGGCCACTGCCACCTCCCAGTTCCCCTGCCTATTTCCTGCTGATCTTGATGAACTGTCAGTAGTTACCTGTGTGGGTTGTATGTACACAGGGCAGGGTTTGCTGGCTCAAGGCATTCCATCATTTTTCCTTATTAGAGTAATAAATCCATAGGGAGACGTCACTTTTTGCACTAGAACTCATTTTAACTGGAAGCTTAGGAAGCCTTGAAGTCTATGAGTAAGCACATGCTCAAAAAGAAGGGAAGGGAAGGGAAGGGAAGGGAAGGGAAGGGAAGGGAAGGGAAGGGAAGGGAAGGGAAGGGAAGGGAAGGGAAGGGAAGGGAAGGGAAGGGAAGGGAAGGGAAGGGAAGGGAAGGGAAGGGAAGGGAAGGGAAGGGAAGGGAAGGGAAGGGAGAAAGGGCCACTGATAGCAGTGGTTCTCTGTACTTCTCTACATCCCTGTTTTTTTTCTTTGACTCTTCAATGACCCTGTTTGACAGCATCATCTCTCATGGTCCGTCCTTCTTCCCACCAAAGACTAACCTTCCCAACATTAGTCACCTCCTGGAAACTGGTTGGGTATTTTGGGTGCTTGGGAAGCAAAGGTAAGTTTTTCTGATTTTCTTTCTTTGCTCTCTGGAGGATATTTACATGTGCACTTCCCAAATCAAGCACACTTTTCCAGAAGCATTGCTGTTGGAATAAAGCCCTAAGGCAGACTCCATGCCACGCAGGTGAGAACAGACAGCAGCAGGTACTAGAGCAGGGAAAGCAGACTGCTGAGGTGGCAAAGGGGCTACCAGGAAAAGAGCAAGGAGGTTTTAAGGTCTGAACAGAGGGGATATGGGAACAAAGAGGGTCTGCAGTAAATTTTCTTTAAAGTCTGTGATCTCCAGTGAGCAGCTTCATATATGAAGGTTAAACATGGAAACATTGAGGATGCACCAAGAAATAGTTGTTTAGCTGTTCAACCTGTTGTGTTTGGTTGAAGGGATTTGTTGCATTGCCATGACCAGGTATGGTTAATTTAGCACTGGCTTGTACTTTTACCACACTGAGGTTTTCACATGTCCTTACTGGCTCCTGTTCTCAGTTAGGGCATAGCTACATATGGCACAGGCAGGTGATAATTCCACAGACAGACAAATTTTTCTCAGCACATGATCTGCTCTGGGACTTCTGTCACTGTAGTACACAGCAGCTCTAAAGGTGAACCAAGCCCTATTCCCTCTGTTTCACCAGCTGGGAAACTGGGGCTCCCAGACCCTGCACCAGCCAAGTGCAAGTCACATCTCAGTGGGTCGTGAGCCCTTGCTGCATAACCCTCTCAGCACCAGGGACCCCAGGCAAGAGGTGGCCTGGGCACCCTCGATGGGGACATGTGCCCAAGGCTGTCTGCCAAGGGACAGGGGTGGCTGCTGGCACAGAGGGTGGAGATGGCCTCATCTACCTGCTGCTCTGGCCAGTCTTCTCTGGGCAAAAACACTTGTGGTTTGGAAGGAAATGGGAGATATTTATCACACAGAAAATGTATTGGCTACATAACTCCTTGCTGAAAGAGGTAGTTTGGCAAGATAAACATAACCGACATAATTGGGTCCAATTTCTTTAAACACACTGCCCTATATAATGAGAATAACCAAGGCTTTTTGTTGCCAGGTTATTGAGTCACAAATGTGAAAGAAAGAAACCTAAAGTAAGCAAGTTACTGAGGGGTTTAAGCTGGCTAATTTGGATCTATTTCTAAGCAAGATTTTAGCTGTAAGAATCTTAAATCTCAAGATTCTGCCTGTATCATATTGTAAATAGCATCTGGCACTGCAGTGAAGTTCAGTGTTCAAAATTCAAGGAATAGCTTTGGTTTGGGCACATCTGTAGATATATTGTCAGCAATTGTTGATTTTTTGCAACACCCACGGCATCTGCAGTTGTGTAAAGCACATGAGCTCATGTTGGCCTTAAGAAGAAGTGGCAGCTATATCAGCCAAGTGCTGTTCACAGCATCAGCTCAGATAAACCTCTCTTTCTTCCTCGAGGGCAGCCCCATTTCCTAAAAGTGCAAACACACACAGTTTGCATGGGAGTGTGAAACACAAACTGCTGCACTGTAGCTGAAACATCTCCCTGACCCTCCACCGTCTCAGCTCCTTCAGCAGAGAAGGAGGGTGGGCTTGAGCTGTCTCATCTGAACAGCTCAGGGCTGGTTTTTTTTTGAGCAAAACCTGACAGATTTGTGAATATCCACAGAGATGCTCAGATATGACCCTAAGTGAGATTTCCTCACTTTTATAGACTTGGAGATGAGGGCAAAAACCATCCAGCCCATCTCTCTGCCATCACAGGTTTGTTTTCACTGTATTTCCTACAGCAAACGTTGCATGAGTTGTCCTAGTTTAAATAAAGGTGAAACTTGCCTGCCCACATAAAGAAATTTTGCTTTTTTTCACAGCAAAATGGCAGTCTTGCTTTGCAGTGCCAACACAGATGTCACTCACCACTGGCAGCTCACAATGAGTGGCTGCAGCCTGAGGAGCCCATTCTTTAGACACAGAAGGCAGCTCTGAATCCATCTAACTACTATTGTAATAAAATTTGAATGTAATAGAGATTCCTTTCTTGATCTGGGAGCGCTTCAGATCATGAAAAGTACAACAGACATGCAGACATCCCTTCATGGCTCAAGCCCCCTCTCTGTCCCTTAAGGCTGTAGCAGCAGGATATGTCACTGCTCTTGAGGAGGTTTTTATTTCATCTGGGAGCAGAAGTAAGTTCCATGCAACCACCAAAGCATCCATGGGACCAGGTGGCTAGGATGCAGCAGCCTGGCTTCTTCACCCATCAAGTTCCAACCATTAGTCTTCAGTTTGCAGCTATTTAAAGGCAGACAGGAGTAAAATAGATTTAGAAGCAAGTTATAATTTTTTACCCTGTTCCTTGCTGTGGCTCACTGCACATCTGCACAAACATGGGCTTGATGGGGTCTGGACCCACAGAGACCCTCTGGCCTCACTTGTGTGCCTATCTGTGGGTGACACATGGCAAAGCCAAGCTTGTAAGTGTTCCAGGGCACCTCCCCTGGCCTCTGTCAGGTGCCACAGGGCTCTCCTGACGCCGTGGCTGGGGGCACTGCTGACTGCTGACAATGCATTCACAGTTCCATAGGATCACTCATTCTTTCTGGATATTTGAAACCATGAAGAATCCTATTTGTTGATTATTATCTTTAATCGACAGGGAGCAGCGGCTCATAGTGGGAGTGAGAGAGAGGTCTGGACTCTGCCCTCCTCTTCCAGTACCCCGTGGTCAGGTGCCCGTGGCGACCTCTCCTACAGCAGGGAGACAAGGATAAGGGGAACTGGAGCTTACTTCTGTCAGGAAGTGTTTGCAGAGCTCAGATTGACATACTGAGGCAAACAGCAAACACTCCCAGACCACATAAAAAGCCATCACTTTGAGCGAGTATGTAACTGAAAGGCAAGCAGATTGGAAAATTATCTAAAAATAGTGGAGCAAAGATTAGCAGCACAAGGATCAGCTCAGAAGCATCAGGACACTCCTGGGCTTATTCAAATCACAGGTTCTTAAAGGAGGATTGCAAAGATGTTGGAAATACACAGACAGTTCTACACATTACTTGGGTTTGCCTGAACTCCAGGAGAGCGTGACGTTCCTGGCAGGGCACAGCAGCTACCTGGGAAGTCTTAGCATTTTTAATGAGGGTTATGCAGAATTTTATTATCATGGAAAGGAATATAATAATTTTCTCAATAAAAAAGCTCCTTAGTCAGTAACAACTGCCTAGCTCTTGGAGGCAATTCGGCTGTCTTTAGCTGTCATTTCAGAAGACATATGGCAAGAACAAGATCAAATTCATATTGGTTTTCATATCAGGAAAAATTCCCATTAATAATAGGTTTTTCTTTATAATGTGTGTCTTGGAGTAAAATAATTTGAGCTATGTGGGGTTTTATGAGACGCTCTAGAGGGAGAAGTCTGTAGAAATTTCTGACCAGGTCCTCTCTTTACCTTCCTCACTTCAGACCTCATTAAGAATTTCACAGTCTTCCAGTTCATTTCAGTCGCACTTGCATTTTCTCCCACCTTTCTGCAATCCTGTTTGGTTTGGTTTTGTTTGAGAATCATTATCCATTAACTATTTATTGCTTTATTGAACTTCCATGGCTTATGAATGCATATTTTCTTTCCCTTATTTTTCCTAATTTTTATAGTGTATTCATTAAAACTTGCATCCCTTGTTGTGGGAGTACAATACCAACCTATAATACTAGTTGCTGTTGCATGATCCTGGTAGCAGAGCTGCCTTTGTTTTTCCAAGCTCTTGCAGTTTTCTTCGAGCCCTCACCATGGTGGCCTGGAGCAATGAGCTTGCCAGGAGATCCTTCAGAAGCTTTCCCCCTGCAGCTGTAGAGGTGACTCTGTTGTCCAGACACTGCTGTGATCTGATCTCTCTCTGGTCAGTAAGGGCTTGGTGATGGATGAGTTGAACCAGAAGTTTCCTGCTGCTACAGGAGGGAGAGCCCATTGTCATCCATCCTGGATCCCTTCTATGCCCTTCTCCAGACTCTAGTCCAAACTACCCACTCCTCACCTCCCTGATTCTCCTTGTACCAGCTCTGGCTCTCATCTGATTGTAAGATAAACCAGTTTGGACCAGTAAAACAGTAGACCTGTGAGTTAGCCATTCAACTTGAGGTGCCGTGAGAAACCATACCCTCCAGCTAAAATCACATCTGCACATTAAGCTATATCTGGACACAGTTTGCACCATAACAAGGAGTATGCAGCATTTCATTTCTTAAAATTGGAATTATAAGTTCTGGAGGGTGTGGAAAAACATGTCAGAAGTGGATATGAAACAGCTGCTGGATTATATGTCCACTAAAAGCCAACTTTTGTGTCATTTCTCATGAGGTGGCATTTCAGTGGGCAAGCTTGGGCAGCTACACCAAAATTACCCACTCCTGTCAGCAACACAGCTACTTCTCCTGTTGGTTTGCCCTTCAGCTTCAGATGGGTCATCTCTTTTAGGCCCTCTGTGTCTCCAGCTGTTATCTGCTGTGCACCAAGATGCTGCATAGGTTCTACAGCAGGCTAGGAACAGCAGGTGGCAAATTTTTAAGAGGGAGTTGTTGTAGTCCTTTATCTTTTTTGACTTGCTCCCATTGTCTCATGCACACCCTTAGTTCCCAGGAGAAAAATGTCTGAGCTCTGGCAGTAATTATTAAGAGCACAGCAGATAAGAAGTTTCAGTAAGCTGAGCAGGGATCACAGGGCAAAGGGTGTACCTGGGAAGTTATATAACTACTTTTGAAAAGCGCTTTAAAGATGAAGCATGCTTCTTCTTCATGTGTTCTCATTATTATGATCAGTCTTTCTGTCTACAAAGGACCAATGGCTCCTGCCAGGGCTTGCTATTGCTCTCCCTGTGTCACTATGGATGTAGGGGGAGTCAGTTTAGAGAGGCTGTGCTGGCAGCTGGAGCTGGGTGTGCTGCTCTGGCTGCACCACTGCCTTCCTTTGCTGTGCTGGGAGAGCCTTCTGTACCATTGTTTAAATGGGGACAATAGTTACCTACAGCTGGTCTCCTCGGTGCTGTGAGACCGGACTCATTAGCGCTGGCAAAGTACACAGCCACTGGGATAAAAGGGAGAGATAAGTGCTCGGATTTGTTATTTGAAGACCCAGATCAAAGAACCAAAGGCAGCCTTGATTTACCACTGGAGGTACACCTGCAAGAAATGTCCGATTAGAAATCAAGCAATAAAACCACTGACAGTAAAAGCAACAATAAAGGCATGGGAAAAAAAAAGAGTTTGCAGCTGGTCAGCTGGATCACAATGAATCAAGGAAAACCACAAAGCAACCACTGTTTTTTTCTGACACTTTTTACCATCTTGTTGCAAAGACTTTTAAAACAAAACAAACACTCCACAGGATATGTAGCTTGGGGGTTATTTTGGGATTTTTAGAGGAAACAAGGAAAGGGCAGAAGGATTTTCCTTCCCCTCTAATAAATACAGCTTATGGAGGAAGTAGGTTCTACGTAAAATGCTAATGACTGAACAATAAATTCCTGGTAGTTAAAGCAGGGGTGAAGCACAAATCTCTCTGCCTCTATTCCCTGCCACTCTGACAGTTAGAAAAGGTTGTCAGGCCTAAAACCAATAAATATTCCTGCTCCTCAGCAGCACACTGTAGTCTTCATGTCCCAGTGTCTCCAGGTAAGCACCTTTGCATGGCATTATGTACAGGCTGACATGTTTTATACATGCCCTCTAGTCAGTAGGCACTCACATTCCTCCAAGATTAAGAAAGGGCATTAATCCCATCAGAGAGCAGTAAAAGGATGCAGAAAGGTAGGTCACAGTTATGCAGGATGGAACAAGAGGTGGCACGGGCTTTTCTGGGGAGCAAGCCCTGAGTGCTGGAGGGATTTGCACCCTGACCTCTGAAGAGCAGGCATGCCTCCACCCAGGCTTGGGGCACAGGGAAGCCACCCTTTCCCACCTCTAACACTACCCATCAGCATGACAGAATGAGTTTCCTAGTTGTGACAGGGAGCTGCTGGTCACGTAGGACGTGAGCTGTAAATCAGAGCTGAGTGTCAAGGATTTTTCCCATGGAACAGCAGAGACACCCTTTACCTTTACTCTGCCAAATAATTAAGCCTACTTCAGCCTGTTTCAGTGCCCTATGAAGGGAACACTGAAGGGCTGGGGCTATGTGGGTTCAGAGGGTCGTATTAAAGATCCTTGCAGGACAGGGGGGAACAGGCAAAGCAGAAATGAAAGACAGCAGTCAGGAAATGTCATGGAATCATTCAGCAAATCTAGGAAACTTGTTTTGATTAAGTTTATACAGAAAGACTTAAAGAAAATAGAGAAAACGAGACCACCAACACAGCAAATCCAAGTTGAGCTAATGGAAAGAAATGAATTTTTATTATTCTAGTAAATATTGGTGGGGATGTGATTGAAACAACCCACTGAATCTAAACTCTCCCCCTTCAGGAAGCTGATCAAGCTCCAGATTTCCCTGCTGGCCTCAACTCCTCTGAAGGGCCAACCCAAAGCCTTAGAGATCAACAGTGGGAACATGAAGAACACCAGGACTAGATCCAGCTCAGTGTGGCTTTGGCTTGTGTCCCAGCAGACACAGTAAAATAGAGGAGAAATCAAACCTGTGGAGGCTGGAAAGGGTTGAGACACCAGTGGGGCTCCTCTCTTCCAGCCCTGGCAGTCTGAAAGCAGGGTGCAGAGCCTGCCAGGCTGCCTCAGCTCTCCTTATTGGACCTGGAGCCACAAATACCTTCACAGGATGATTCATTCTGACAACTTGAAGTGCTATAAAATCAGTCCCCCACATAGTAATTGCTGCTGAGACCCCCCCATACACAGTTTAAAGTAAGTTTCAAGAGGAAAGCAGGCCACTGCTAACAGGACAGTTTGCCCCACACCTTCAGGGGCTGTCCCTCAGCACTGCTGTGACAGACCCAATTCTGTCTCATATCCCTGTACTCATCCCAGGCTCACAGTACCAAGCCTTAATATCCCATCACAAAATGCTGCTGTGACCCTGACGCTCTTCGCTCTGTGGAGCAGAAAGGGGATCTTGTCCTTTCACATGACCATCTTTCCACAGAGACCATAGAGAAAGGGCACACAGCTCCCTCACAGCAAACACCCTGCTTGCTGATGGTGAACAGTAAGTGATACCACTCCTGCCCAGAAGGGTTAGAAGTTGTCAATAGGCAGCCATTCCTGCAGCACTGCAATGCTCTTTTTTAGAGAAGTACTTCTGAGGTGCTTAAAATAACGTAACTGTCCCTGAAACTAATAGCACGTAGAAGGTGTCTGTCCCTGGTATTGCAAAAAACACCATGCTTCATGCACAGTTCCTGCTGAGGAGGAATCAGTATGGCTGGGATTTCAGACCTTACTGGAAGAGGTGCATTTTTTATGAAGCCAACCAAATAAACTCCTTCCACAAGCAATGGCATTAAGGCTTAAATCATGATGAGGAAACACAGGGAATGAACTGGAGGAGATATAAAGAAGACTGGTTTATCTGCCATTCCTCTAATTGAAAAGCTGATGGATTTCACTGTGTGATGGTTTTATTACAGACCAAAAAATTGTAATTGTATTGCCAGGAGGAAAGAAGGCTCTCTAAGTGTTTCCTGTACCAGATGGGACTAAATACGTTGTGCCTATGGGAGGGGAAGGGTGTCCCTTGCAGGAAGATATGCTGCCCAAACACTGAGCTGCCAGGCCTTCAGACATGGGGGGCATGTCAAGGCTGGGGACCAGCAGTGCTTTGAGGGCCTTCCTTCACACACAACTTACCCACCTTTTGAACACAGTTCAGTGAGAAGTGAGAATAGCGGGCTGAGAAAGAGGTTGCAATATGAAATAAATTCCTAAAAATACTGGACACATATATAACTCTCTCCCACTGCAAACCCATCCCTGCTCACTGCCTCTGCACACTTCTGCAAAACCAACCGAAATCAAAAAGAGGCTATATTTCAGGAAAAATAAAGTAGCATAATTAAGTAGATTATCATACAAAGCATACTATTCAGGAAATTACAGTGCAGTTAGTTACTGTAAAAACATGACACATGTGCTCTCAGTTACTACCTGTATTTGTATATATTTGTATTCCTTATCCTGTGCCAAATTTGGCAAAAGCAAGATAGAATCCCCCTCCCAGCTGAAGGTAAATTTCCTCATCTTAATGGAGGATTAAGAAATTCCCTCCTAGGGCCATGCTTATGCCACTGTGCTCCTTCTGCCATAACTCTGTGGACCTGCCAAGAGCTGTAGATGCTGCTGGATCTGCTCCCTCCCTGGGAGACAGAGAGACCAATATTAGCAACAGGTCTTCAGTGTTGCAGCCATTTTTAATATCTGACTTTAAAAAAAAGCTACTATTGAAACAAGGCATGTGATCTTAGTTAAAACATAGCATTTTTCTGTGAATTTTTATTTCCTCTGAAGTTTATTTTTCTCTCAGCTTATATTACTTTCTAGGTCCTTTCACTGAAGAATATGACTCTCGTGGTGCACCATTTACGTTTATGCTCCAGCTGCTTGTAGCAGACGCTGTGCAAACATGTCAAAGAGAACTTGCTGTCCCTCCACACAACCTAGAAAAAAATCCTTTCAGGATTTCAGGTCCTGACAGCATTTGAACCAGTCTCTTCCATGAACCAAATGTATGGCTATAAAATCAGAGATGGAAGAGACACACTTCTTCTTACATGGTTATTATTCCCCTCAAAATGAATATGAACGAAAATGAATCAGATCATTCATCAGATCTGAAAAGCTCTGTCTGATACAGATTGCATCTGAATGAGCAGTAGCTGATAAGATACTGCTATTTGAAGACAACAGCAAATTCTCTTTTATAGGAGCAGGGTTCCTTTTATGTGCTTTTTATCAACATTCAAGTAGATGAATTTTCTTATTTTTTATTTGTTTGCGGTTTTTGTTTGGTTTGTTGTGGCATTTTTGAGGGGTTTTTCAGTTTTTTTTTGTTTTGTTTTGTTTTGTTTTGTTGGGTTTTTTTGTTTGTTTTGAGTTTTTTTTTTAATGGCCGGGAAAAGCCCTGTAAAATCAAAATCATGTGAAAACTCATCTGATAGTCATCACCTGGGGGACTCTCACTGGCAAGGCTGGTGGCACAAGACTGAAACCTCTTCTATGGTCTTGGAATTGTTTCTGGTCTGAGAGAGAATAGATATGAATTCTACGACCAATTACTTGGATCACATTTCAGGTAATAACCAAGTTGTAAATAGTCCCATAGTTCCTATCTAATTCATGAATGGGAAAATAGTTGAACTGTGAAAGCAAAGTTGTGGTTTCCACATTCCCTTTCCAGTTATGTTTGACATCTAGAAGAGGAAAGCATTGGTCTTCATTACAAATACAAGACACAGCCTGCAAGCAGCACAGAGTCTCTAAGTCTGGATGGGAATACTGTCAATTTTCATGGAGAAGTATTTTCAGTGCTCACCAGTTTGATCTTTTGTCCTTTTTGGACTGACCTCTTTTGTTTTTAGATTTTCATATAACCTCTACAAATGAGGAATTCCTCACCTATGAGTACAGAAATATAAAAATATTAATTACCACAAGATGAGAAACAGATGAAGGACTCTTGAAGCCAAATACTCACATCTCTGTGACAGGGATCTAGCCAACATAAGCACGTAATTTGCATCTACATTTTTGGCACCTAATGAAATAGTCTTTTTAAAGTAACCACCTAATTTCCCTATTGACAAGTACATGCCTTTGAAAGTCTCCCAAGACGATATGGTCTATGGAACAGAAGCACCTGAATTTCTCTCTGTCAGATGAATAGGAATCTCTGGCAATATTTGTCTGCTCTCAAGGCAACTATTTGTCAGTGGCTGGAGCCTCTCAGTTCAGGACCAGGAAGCCTAAACTTGTTCTAGCAACCACCTCAGTTCTGCAGCCCTCCCTACCTGTTTGCCGAAATAAAACTGTGTTTAGGATACTGCACAAATTCACGAAAAACACAAAAGACACGAAAAACTTTGGCAAATCAATGACAGTTTTAAATATGTCAAAATTCAACTGCTGAGGAGAGCACTCTAACTGATACCATAATGCTCATATGCATTATTCTTTTTTTCCTTTCACAGCCAGTTTAACAAAGTTTAAAATACTCAAAAGCATTAATTGAAAGAGGGTGCATAGCCATTGCTGCCTTTTATGCCTATAGTTGTGTATTTAAATGCTTATTTATGTATTTATAGGACAGGACCCAGCACAATACACACAGACACACAAACATACAAACTCGTATATTCATATTGCTGAAATTACACAGCAAGTCTGAAGATTAGACCAGAAATAGAATCCAGATCTCTTGATGCAAATCCTTTTGCTTTAACCATTTGAGAATAGATCTCCCTAGCCTCGCACACTGTCAGATTAAAATGAAAGAGGAAAAGAATCACAGAAACTTCAAATCAAAGCATGAAATTGAAAATCTGTCAGATCCATAAAGTGAAAATTCTCTCCAAAGGAAAATTATGTCACAATCATATTTTCTCATGAAATTGGAGCTGGAAATAAGGTCATACTGAGGAAGAAAAAAAGAATAATATTAAGAAAAAACCTCCAGAACAGCATCAGCCACTTCAGTAAGAGAGTCTGAAGGGTTTTGACAAATACTGTGTCTAAGCCAAAAAACCCCAGGGCTAGATCTTCCACAAAAAATCAGAAAACTTAAAGGGACATTGTCAAAGTTGGTAGACCAAACATTTGAGCTACTTTAAACTCAGAATAATACAGAAGAATTAATCTATTTCTTTATTAAAAAGAACAGCTGAAAGATATTTGTGAAGAATATGGTGACATAGTTTGCATATTTAGTTTGTAAGTAAGGATAACAGGCTTTGCAACATTTTTTTCCTTGGTTTTAAAACCTTGCTTACATTATAGGTTGAAAGATTACTTTCTAATTAAAATTTAGCAATTGTTTTCCTTTGCTCATACCAGGAAAGTTATAGACAAAGTCAAATGAAATAAAGTAAGTTAAAATGGGACACAGAGAGGGGGCAGGAGGGGGAAATGTTTATTTTTAAGTGCAGCATGGCATCATTCTGTTATAAAAATCTGGTGCAAACTGATTTTCTGAAGTGCTGAGAACCTACAGATCCTTTGAATTTATCAGGAGATCTAAGCACTCAGATGACTCCCTGGGAAATCAGGCCACATTTCTTGAGCTCCCCAAGTCTTAAGCCTGCAAGAATTTCTTCACATGTCCAGTTTAGCATATATGTTACTCCAGCTGGAGTTAAAGTGACTTCATGATGTCTTCGTTGTTGTATGTACAGAGCTTAGTGGCTGGAGATCTCACTGAGATAGCACAGATGTGATTGACCTGCTTAAAGATGAATAAAGTCTAAAGCCAGCAGTGTGAGATGATCACTTGGCTCCAGTTAATGGAGGAAACAGGTGCTTAGTGGGCACAGGCCATCCCTGTCAAGCCCAGCACACAAACCAAAGTGCCAGATCATTGAGGAGCATGTGTGCAGCCAAACCACTGTAGGAGATCACAGTGGTTCCCACTGACTTACATGAAAAGTCCTTCTGGGTTTTGATGTGCTTGCTGTAAAGTTTTCTGCTACACCTGTAAGGAGGGTCAGTATCTCAGATGTACCTCTCAAAAGCCACCATGCTAAACAAGATTAAACAAGGGTTTTAAAATTACAATATTGCTGAATAACCTGGCAGCATGCAGTTGGTCCAGTTGTTGCTGTTGAATTAGTAAATATACAAAACAGCATTTGCACTGACTGGTACCTTGCATATTTATCCACATTTTCCTTGTGATCCTTTTTCCACTGGCATTTCTAGAGCAGTTTAGATTGTGAGCCCAATTACATTGTGGGGACATTTATATAAGGAAGACCAAGGCCTTCATATTAAAATAAGTCCTGTGGTGGAAGGTTGGATCTTGGGACTGCAAGGCTTCGTGTCTTTTTCCCTTCTTCACCGAGAAGAGAGCAGTTTCCCAGAAGCTTGCCTGGCTCCTGGCCAGGAGTCTCTATCTCCCTGTCTCTTAAGTGGGTTCTTAAAACAGGAGCTGGAGGTTTAAGCATCCTCCGTATTTCCCATGGCAGCTTCAGCCTGCAGACACCAAGGTGACGTGGATGTGGCCTGAAGAGCCATCTGGCTGCATTCTGTAGTAAATATTCAAGTGAAGCAAAGCTGGGCACTGGAGAGGCCATTTGCCAAGCTGGTGTCCATCATGTGCCAGTGGCCAAGGGACAGCTGATGGGATGACAGACATTGACAAAGAGCTGTGTGTGTGTCATCCCTCAGCTCAGCTCAGCTCAGCTCAGCTCAGCTCAGGGAGTACCTCTGAGTATTGAGAAGGATGTCTTCATCCTTTTAAGTCCAAACTCCATTGCCAGGCTGCATGAGAAGGCAACAGCACTGCCCAAAGCTGTGACTAGTGAGGTGCACCAGCAGGAGCTCCTTGACCCACAGCACTGCAGAGACACATAAAACCACTGCAGGCTTAGCACACAGACCTCCTCCAGGGAGCTGAGACAGCTGACTGATACCAATCCCTTTGGTTTCCAGTCTCAGATTCTTATGAGCAAAAGGACATAACTTTTTCCACTGGGAAAACTGATGGAAGGGGCAGGTCTTATTCTTGCCTCTCTCAGCTTCAGTCAATCACTCAGTGAGAAAGTACTTCCAAGAAAAGATCTCTCAAGCTTGAATCTGTCCCACTTCACATGTAATCAGTAAATATTAATTAGGCAAAGAAGAGAGATAAAAATAACCCCCTCACCATGGAGATTTTTTTATGAAATTTACAGATAATTTTTTAAAGCAGTGCCTGGATCCTCTTTCTTCTCACCAAATAAATGTCAAATTCTCTGTGATGAGAAGAAGCTATTCTCCTCTGCATGGTCCATCTCAAGGCAGGGATGAATTTGATTCCTTCAGGCTGTCTGAGGATGAATTGAATGCAGATGTCCATCATTTTTAGGGTGGATTTCAAAAAGTGGTTCTTTCCATTCCATAGCTAAAAGGCAACCATAGAGATCTTCTCCTTTCCAAAGCAGCTGTTATATTCTTTACCCACTCAAGTCTCTTGTTTGGAAAAACAGGAAAAAAAGAAAAAGGAGGGTGGGTACAGAGGGGAGGACTAGCTGTAACTGTGCTGCTGCTGCTTCTAAAAAGTCTTGTCAAGGGAGAGTTCAGCACATAGAGTTCAGCTTGTGGGTTCCCAACCAGTGCCAGCTGGGAGGATTTCTTTGCTCTGTGAGTATTTGAGGAGAGTGCTTGCTAAGTCCCTGTCCTAGACCTAGCCAGGTTGTCTTCCTCAACTGATGAGCTCTGCATTTACAAAGATAGATGGATTCCACCTAAAATGACTTTTCTTCCTCTGTGAGGAGTAAATGATATACTAAAGACCACATTTTTCCCAAATGCAATTCCATCTGTAGAGACACGGCCATGGATCAGGACATGGTTCACAATTCACAAAACATCACAAATACATTTCTTTGTGTGGACCTAATTGCCAAATCTGATCTGGAGGATAAATTCAGAAAAGTACAGAGCAATTTTTCATGAACATTTTGGTGTTGTCACCTTTGTTATACTGACATTAACTTCCTGCTAACCAACAAGTAGAGATCAACTGGGACATCTTGGTTGAAATAAAAAAATAACCAGACATCCATGGTTTGTGAAGTCATGCTGGAAAACTAGCAAAGGACAAGAACAATGTAGCTGAGTCTGAAGCTAGGGAATGCAGGGGAACCTGGATTTTCTAAACCTTGGGAGTATGTTAGGATGTATTTCTGTCATGCTGTTGTAGTTCAGCAATCCTATCTATAGCTGTAGTTCAGGTTCTCTTGCAGTAAAAAGATATGAAACACGTAGCAAAGAAGGTGCTTGGACTTTAAGAAAGTCTTATAAAGTTGACTAATAAGTCTATTAAAGTTGACTGAGGGACCAAGAGGTAAATTGTGCTGAACTTTGGAAATGGGTTTATTTAATTTAATATTAATCTGGATCTATCGCTTTTCTCCCCTCCCTCATTTATCACTGGGGTCATTTGCATAAAGGTTCACCAGGGACCTCTGCATTGCTGCCAGTGAACAGCCCATAGTGCTGATTCCCAGAAGGATGTGACACATCTTGACTCCCAGATGATGGGAGAAGAGCATTTGCAGTGTATGTATCTACCTCTCTGTCACATGCAGAAGGATTCTTTATGGCATTATAATTATTTCTGAGTAATTAACATTGTACCCCAGACACAAGGGAGAAGAGCAAGCCTACCTTTTAAAGCTAGGTTTTTAGAAGTATTTTTCACTTCTGGAACCTTTAGCGTTTTTTTGTGGGGGAGGGAATCCCTGCATGGGGAATTTAAGTCTGCTGACAAGTCTGTGTTTCTTTTTTCTCAAGGAAGAGGCTGGGAAACTGTTTATGGGCCTTAGAGGGTCTGTTCATTTTAATCTGATTTTAATTTATTTCTTTGGAGAAATACACCAAAATCCACATGTTGATCTTGACCTAGTGATCAGTATTTAGTCTTCAGTCAGTAAAGTCACTGATTGGGGTGAGTGGGAGCAGAGCTTGCATGACGGTTTTTATGCAAAATTTCTGTAGTAATAGATATACACAAAATTACTATATATGAATATTTCTTTAAAGATATTATGCAGTAACAGAAAACACACAAGCAGAAAACACAAATCATTCTATGTTTTCCTCTTCTGAAACAAAATATGATAATAACTCTTGAAACCTTTGCTCAGTTAAAGAGAAGCTTGCTGCTCAGCAACAGGGTTCCACCACCCAGAATCATAGTCCAGTTGCTGCTGGTGAGAGTGGGGATGACAAAAAGGCCTTTAACCCCCTCTGTAGTCAGCCAACAGAGTTCAATACTCCAAGAGTCTAAATGTCTTTGGATTTTCAGACTTGCAGCTGCAGAAACCATGTGGTTGTTAGTCTTGGAGTAGACCAGCCCATTTTGTCCAGAGCCCCTGTGGTCAGCATGTGCTTCATTTTCTTGCAAGAAAAAACTGCAGTTCAGATTTGGGGTCTACCAAGAGCCTTGAGAGGATCCCATAGGAAACCCTGTGGGATTCGAAGGTGGGATTTTTTGCTACTCTTTGGTATAACATTTATCACAGGGTAAGCACCTCACTTACCTTGTACCTACCAAGGAAGGTGCCTTTCCTTGCAAGTCACAATATTCCAAAGAGGATAGAAATGTATATAATATCCCTCCAGTTGTGGGCACCCCATGGGTAGCCACACTGTTCACAGGCTAATGCCACTGCAACACACACACCACTGGCTTCTGGACAGCCACTGTGGCACCATGTCCTATAGACACATGTGGGAGGATACTGTGGTCTGGAGAGAGCCCACAGAGTTCTGCTTCCAAGGATTTTACTTCTCACTGCTTCAAACAATAATTGCACTCATTGCCAGCAAAGCAAACACTGTGCACGCTCCAAACTGGTAATGGATGTTAGTGCTGGAGATGGTAAAATGCTCCTTTCATTGGCTCAGGAAAAATAAATGTGAAAATATTTTTGAACTTTTTATCTTAAATTGCCACAGACTGAGGCAAAAATTTTGCTGTTTGTTTTTGTGTGGGTGGACCTCTGCAGATATCAGGCACCGAGGAAGTTTCTGCACAGCTGTTGAGCTGAATGAGACCATTTGAGAGGTCACAACTTCCAGTCCTCCTGTAGGACTTCAAACACAGGCTCTACTTTTCTAAACAGGGAACAGTTCTTCTAAGCCAAGGAGGCTGTTCAGAGTACAGGAGTTTAAACATGGGTGTAAACTTATGCATGACCAGGTCAGAAGTTACCATCTGAGAAAAGTGGCTGGTGCATTATAATTAGCAATTGTTAATGAAAGGGCTTAGTGATACAATCACAGCACTAACATCAAGGATTATACAACAAAATAGAGACAAAAGGGGAATTATTTTTTTAATTATATTTCTCAGTGCAAGACTTATGAAAGGACTCTACATTTTTTCATCATTTTCCCACAGTCATTTGTAATAATCTCTTGGAAGCATCAAACTAAAACTTCAGTCCTTGCAGGAGAAATTTGCTGATTCATGCATTTGTTTTGTTATGTGCAGTTGTTCATGTGGGCTCAAGAGAGTGCCACAAAATGAAGTTTACATGTGACCTTTGAAAAGTCAAAGCTGGTTTGGGGAAACTGCAGAGAAAATAGAAAGTTTTCACCAAGCGTATCCCTAAAGCAGGTACTGAGATGCTAAATCCAGCAGTTACAGTGAATCCTCTGCATCAGACTCAAGAGTCTGTAAGATGCATTTTAGAATCACCCAGGGGGAAAAGCCAGCCATGTTTTTCCAATGTGGGGTTAGAAACACTAATTAGCTGGAATTGTTTCTCATGATCAGTAACTCAGCAGTTCTCCTTCTGCCTCTGTTAGAGAACTGAGCTGAAGAGTGGTTGCATTAAAATAGCAACAAACAACATCCAAATTCTAAACACCAGTTAGGCTTAAATTTATCTCCCGTAGTGCTTCCTTGTGACAGTGGCGATGACAGCTTCGATTAGATAGGGCTGGCACTTCACACCGTGTGTCACTCCTCATTATCTGATGAGAGTCCCTGCAAGAGGCAGGTGCTGGGGAATGAAAGATTAGGTGCAGCTCGTGTAATCAGGCTAAATCCCTCACTACCTCCACCGAGCGATAACAAAATGTGAGCTGCTTTCTCCTTTCCACAGATTCTTCCCCACTTTTGCCATGCTCATGAGTCTGTGGGTGTAATTGCCCCAGCTGAGGCTGAGAAACCTCATGGCAGGATGAAGTAGGTTCTGGACTGCAGACCCGTATTCCAGACAATTTCTGTTCTTCCAGGAATAGGTACAGTCGTAATCATGCAGCCTTAAGCCAACCTGCAGAAGTGCCCCTTCCTCCCTCCCTCCCTTCCTCCCTCCCTTCTGTGCAGGTGTTTAAGCTTTTCTTCCTCAGTTTCAGCAGATCCTCTTTAATTCTCCCTAATGGCTCTTTTGCTCTCCAAAAATAAGCAAATGAATTTTGCAAGTGAATGAACATAATGAAAAAGCGAGGTGTGAGGCTTGGAGACATAGACTAGATTTTGACACATGCTGCATTTTTCTAATACCTCTTAGTGTGCTAATCAATGTTTGGCAGCGTGGCTATTAAAAATAAAGTTCCAGTAATGAGATCTAGTAAACTTCATGGAAAAAAGACAGCCATCTTTCAGTGCCAATTACTGATGAGATCTTCTTGGGCTTTTTGCACACTTTCAGAAACAAATCACTCTTCAGATTTGAAATTAGAGCACTGTTTTTTTGGAAGAGAGCCAGGTCATGCTGACAAAGACTCAGACACCTGGCTATGGGAAGGGATGTATATCTGCTAGACACAGGAAAGAAAATATATAGCTAGCTTTGGGTAGGAATCAACTTACTGCCTTCTTGGAGTGTCCCAGACAGAGGTTGTCTGCAATCACCTCTTCTGTAGAGATATTTGTAGGAAGCCAGGAAGGTGGCAACTGGAGTCCACGCATAAGAAATTCCAGACCACAGGGAAGTGAATGGGCAAACCTGGAACATTCTCTACTTGCCAGCAGTCACAGATGCAGGTTACAGCTGGTGAAATGGCAAGTGTGATGAAAGCAAGTGTTTCACTAGAGGGCTGGGACATTAAAGAGGAGGAGGAGCAGAAAATACTTCTGTCTATCAAAATAAACAGCCTAAAGCCAGTGAGGGAGAAGGACATTGGTGTTTGGGGAAGGTAAAGAACAGCACGTGGTGGTGGCCAGAGGCATTCAGAATTACTGGCCACAGTCAGCACCTGCGGGCATCCCTGCTCTGTTGTGCCAGCAGGGTCCCACACCACTGACGATAAAGTTTAATCATGGCTGGATGAAGCACTGGAGGATGCACCGTGGAAAGGTTGTGCTGCTGGGAGATGACCCCCAAGCTCATTTTGACTTTCTTGTCATACTAAATGTTCATCACATGACTGCTGCTTGGATAGATGGTCCCCACCATGCACTGGTGTGACACTGTGGTGGTGGGAAGAAGTTTAACTGCATGGTTGAAATGTCTGTCTAAGCATGCCAACCTTCCCAGGATCTCAGATATGCTAACAGTCTCTTTCTAGAGATTGAAACCCAGCCAGACGCTCCTGTTCTCTGCTGGTGTTCTGGATACTTGGCTTAAAGAAAAAAGGATGCTCCTGCTTTACGCTGTGAAGAGGCAACTACAGTTGGTATGGTGTTGTGCCTGAGCCATGATTTGGGAGGAAGAAAATTTTTCCATGTTACTTTGAGTCACCTCATGCCCCATTTAGTGGGCTCAGAGGAACATCTTCCCCTTCCCAGCAAGAGGCCATGGTCTTGTGCTCCCTGGGAGGCAGGCAGGACTTGGCAACAGCTGATGCAAACTTTCCCAAACTCCAGGGAATAACATTTAGTCATACAAAAATCCCAGTTGGTTCCTTCATACTTAAACCACTGCCCTCTGCAGTTGTAAAGTTAATTTGGGAAAAATGGCTGGATTACAAAACAAGGAAATGTGGCAAAATGGTCTTAATTTTATTTCTAACAGTTGTCACTGTTGAAGTAATACTGGGCATAAACCGTATTTAGTACTCTACCATTTAATCTTCATGGTTACAAAACATGTGTTTCTGTGTACTAAAGATTAAAATAGGGGAAAAAATCCACTGCTGACTGTCTGCTCAGGAATGGGACTTGAGCAAGAATGCATCAAGTGAAATATGTGTTTTTACAAGTGGAAATGTCTTGCTTTTTTGTTTTCTTGCATTCAAATCCAGTCATTTCTACTCTGCTTTTCTGTGTGACAATTGTAACCATGCTGAGTATTTTTAGTGTTGTGCTAATTGCATCTGACACACAAAAAGAATATTCCTTGTTTGGCATTCATTAAATGTCAGTGGTTTTGCAGCCTTGCATCATGACCCATCAGCTGAACACCTCTGAGCTCCTCTGAACTCTTGCAAGGCATTAGGCCACTTACTGCAACCTCTTCAAGATAGGAATCTGCCTCTTCTGCGTGTGCAACCACTGCAATACCAAAACAATCCCAAGCCTTTGGAAACTATGCTTAGGCTGAGAAGAGAGGAACCACTTCTGCACTAAGGCATATTTGTTACTGATGAAGCTGAAAATTTACTCCTGAAACTGGGAAACATTACTGCTCCACTTCCCTAAAATGTCACATGCAAGTAGGTAGGTTCTTCTGATGACGCAGTAGTCTTGCTTACAAAGAACAGTTCACCACCACTGTAGAAAAGCAGACTATCAAGCAGGCATACAGATGTCCCAATGTACAAATCAGCAAGTAAAGCCCCTCTTCTACTGTCAAGAGGTGGAATAGGCAGATATCCACTACTCAGGCCTTACTTCACTGCCACCTCATGATCCTAAAGGTAAATGTTTTTCAAGGATAAGTAATGGAGGTGTTCAAAAAGGGAAAGGTAGTGATAGTTTTGTCTGTACAGGAAGCTGAGTCTTCTCTCTAGGTATAAAAAACATATCAGATAAATATGCATTTGGCCCCTCATAGTTTGAAGTCTTTCTGCTACCCCAGTGATGCAGTGGGTAGGAAAAGCATGCAAGTCTTGAGCACAAGTCACAATGTGTTCACATGAAAGTCACTTTTAGAATAAGTTGTATGGATACACAGAATCTCTATCCCACAAACAGATGTTTGGGATCTTGAACAATGAGCTGTGGATCAGCATTCACTCTCATTACATGAGCATGGAAATCCCAGAGGAACTGGGAGCTGGCAGTTGTCATAAGCTTTGTGGCATGTCCACTGGAGGCGAAGAGTCTGTAAGTTTCTAGTGGCCTCTTGCAAAGTTGTGGAAGAGAAAAAAAAATCCAATGCATACAAGAGAGTAGTGGAGAGAGTACATTTAACAAAAATTTTCTAAAAAGGTCCTCAAGACTGATTGTATGAAGTGGTTAGAAAAATACAACAACTGTAAAATATGCTTACCACTTCTCAGAGAAGAATGAGTATGAATTGGCTAAATCAGTGTAGTGCTCTGTCCTACAGCTGAGTGAAACCTGGGTTTAGCCCAAACACACTGCATATTGTGTACAGGATGCCCATGGAATATACTATATATCACTCTATGTGCATAAAAAATGGAAGCCAGAGGAAGAACTGCAAAACTTGGTCACAGGTGTCAGGTTCTGATGTGCCTAGCAGATTGTCCCTAGAAGTGTTTGATTGTCCCTAGAAGTGCAAGGATTTGGAGGTTTTAACAAAGCAAAGTTCAGTGTGTCAGTCAGACGGAGAATAGTCTCATTCCTGGCCTTTTCTTTATTCTCTCTTTTATTTTAGAGTCGACAAACACAAACGACTCCTCCATGTCCTTTGCAGGACTCTGACATGAAAACCACCTTCAAATCTTCCCTGCCATCTGAGGGAGAGGTAAAGAAAGAATGAAGGGATAGATGACACGTTGGTGTGTGGCTGGAAAAAGTGGCTGGAAATTGCTATGCTTGGTGTCGATTCAAAGCGCTGACTCAAAACTGCCGTGCGGTGTCAGCCGACGGCAGCACTGCCAAACCCAGGAGGACAGCACCCCATGGAGGGAGCACCCAACCTGACCCACGAGCTGCAGCCTCTCCCTGCTTGTTTTCCCACATGGCTAACAGGCCTTCCTAGCCACTGGCTGTTTGTTTATCTTGGGGCTTCTAATTGCTGTTATGGTAGTACTTAAAATTTGCATTCCAAAACTTACTTTGTCCTAACTCACTCAATTGTATAGACAGGCCACACTGCAGGAGAGAAATTATCCATGCTATTGAAACTGCAGCCTGGATTCCTGGCAAACAGAAAGTACTTGTCCTACTTTCTAGTCAGTAAGCTGAAATTCAGCATGTTTAATTATAAATCAAATAATTGACTACAAAGCTATTGTGGTATGGCCTTCCATGCTGTTGATGGTTTTAATTGCAAACTGGTACATGATGTGCTTCAGTAACAAAGAATGAGCCCTGAAGTAGCAGAGGAAATGTCCTACTTTGACTCTGTCTTTACAGTCAGAATGCAGGAAATCTTCTGGCATGTCACTCCTCTCCATGATGGACATGGACAAGAGAGCTGTAGGCCACACAAGATGCCAGTGGGGCCATGCTGTGTTCAGAGGGTGTCATAGGTTGCAGTGTAGGATGTGACCAAAAGTATGTATTTTATCACCATCTGTTGAAACCAGGTGGGGAAGTCATCTTTATCTTTTCCACAACCCATCCTTCCCTCAGGAAGATATTGTCTGTTAATGGGCCATTGAGTTCCACTGTATGACTGATAAAATTATATCATCCCACTGGGAGATGCTCCAGCCAGGGGGAGGAGTCAAGCCATTCCTAACTAGATAAAAACTAAAATTTGGAACACCAAAGAATCCTTTTTTCCACTGGATTCCAGAGGAAAACCGGATCTTTCCATCATTACTGCACCTTTGGAGGAAAACTGCACCCTTCTACAGGAGCACTGCTCCAACAGAACCACATCTGTCACTGCAGGAGGACTGCAGCAACCATGTAATGGGACTGCTGCCAACACCCTGACTGACTGATGGGGTGTCAGGTTGGATTCTGACTCTGTCAATGTTTTGGGTTTGTTCTTTGGAATTCTTTGGAATCTTTGGAATATTTCTATTTTAATTTTCCTAGTAAAGAACTGTTATTCCTGTTTCCCATATCTTTGCCTGAGAGCCCCTTAATTTAAAAATTACAATAATTTGGAGGGAGGGAGTTTACATTCTCCATTTCAAAGAGAGGCTCCTGCCTTTCTTAGCAGACACCTGTCTTTCAAACCAGGACAGAGGGACAGCCCAGGAGCTTGCTGTAGACTGTTCCTACTGTCCCTCCTCAGGACCCACTCTCAGGAAAGCCATGTTCCTCCCAATAACCAAAGAGGAGCTTGCATGGCTCATCCTGGAGCTGAGGATGAGACAGACCACGGTGTGTGCACTGAGCACTCTCATCACACCAGGTGGCACCCCTGGATGGCAGCCCTGGAGGGGAGTGACTAGAGGGTGGCACTAAAGCTCACAGACTCCTCAATGCCCATGGTGTCACTCATTGCATGAGATGGCAGATGCTGCTCTCTCCCCTCTCTGGACGTAAGGATCCTGTTAAAAAAACAAGGTAACAATGCTTGATGCCAGGGCATGTAAAATGAGTCCCAGGGGGAGCTGGAGCCTTTCCTTCTCTCAGACCTTCCAGTGGTGTCAGGCCCAGGGTGGGCACATATTGAATCTCCTGGGAAATGGTGACACCTGCTTCTGCTGGACTAGACCATGACCCTGGAACAAACTGCCCAGAGGCATGGTGATTTCTCCATTCTTGGACACACTCAAAACAGACCTGGACATAACCCTGAATATTTCTTCTAACTGGAATTGCTCTGAGCACAGGACCTCCTAAAGCCCACTCCACACTGATTTTATAAGCTAGAAAGTTCTTCACAAAGCAGACACTAGGAGTGTTTTCACTGAGATGTGTCTTCAGTGGTGAGAAAGAGACACAAGTTTGGGTCCTTATGCACAACTGCAGCAGACAGCAGCATCTCTGCCAGCTCCTCCCAAGGTGCTGCTTGTTCCTTTCCACTCATCTCACCCATGTATTTCCACCCTCCTCACCAAGCACCCCACTGGAGTGGAGGTTTGGGGAAGAGGCTTGTATGGTATCTTCTATGGTATCTTGAGCATTGAAGTGAGAAAGACAAATGAGATTTTCCCTTGGCAGTGTAACATGAACTAGGAATGATCCTCATCTGTGCTGGAGCCAGGACCAAGCTCTGTTTGGGCCAACGAGTGCTGATGAGGAAGGCACATCAGCCCTCCAGTACCCCAGCAGGATGAGGAGGTGGGGAGGAGGTGGGGAGGTGCTTGCTTGGACAAAAACATCTCAGAAGGAAAAGGCAGTGCTGGTGGCAGGTGTTTTTAAAAGATGAGGACTGGTTTCAACAGATTCAGCAGATCAGGAGAAGTGGGGAGGGGAAAAAAATTGTGTTGCCAGAGAGGCACAGGACCTATTAACAGGAGAGAGATACTGCAAATCTCTTTTCTCCTTTCCTGTCCACAGCTCTGTTCATCCCTGTGAATCTGTACCTGGATGGAAGGCCTTTCAGAAGTAGCTGTAGACTTATTTGCCTTCTTTTTTTTTTCATTCCTAGTGGGATGGGATAAAAATAATAAAAAACAATACTATTGGGAAAAAATAAAGAAAAAAGACAGAAATTAAACCCTGATGCACCAGTTGCTCACCACCCACTGGCCTGTGCCCAGCCCACCCCTGAATGGCAATCAGTCCTTTCTGGATGACTCCTTAAAAAAGAAATCTTGAAAGCTGCCAGCAAGACAGATTGAAAAACACTGTCTTCTTCACCCATGGACAGGAAAATCTGGAACCTTCCTGTGTTGAATGCAGAGACTGAGCAGAGCCAATTACCTGCAGTGCCAAATAACGTTACAGCAAGTCTTTGGGCAGAATAAATATAAAATCCTCCAAGTCAGCTACGACATATTTCAGGCGTATTTAGTCACTGAAGCTGAATATCCCCAGCTGTGTTAAACTGTTAAGCTGTTGAGTTTCTGTTTGCAAACCACTAACAAAAAGTAGGCTAAAATAGTCTTGCTGTGCCTGCTCTTGCCTAGCATTGCTGAGGAAAATGAAACTTAAAGCCGAGATAATTTCATGTTTCTTGGAAAAACACACAAGTCCTTCATGTTGGTGATGTGTTCCAGTACCTTCCTGCTAGAAAAGTTTCTTGTTTAGCAGTGTCTATGGATGTGAACCCTTAAACAGGGACAAGTCAGCTGCTATTTTATTGTATTACAGATTCTCTTTGACCTTACTCTGCTGGGCTACTGATGTGGCTGTGCTGAGCAGACCAGCTCTGTGCTCAGAGAATAGTTTTGGTCCTGCATTTCCTTAAGGACAGAGATATCTTTTCCTTTCTCTTGCATGCAACAGCAGTTTCTAGGCAGTATTGACTTAAAATCCTCTATTTTTATCTGACTAACTATAGCAGATAATCATTTATAAGACTAAATGGTTGAGATTATTGTGAGAACTTGAAGCCCAATCTCCATTTTTTTTTGACTGAACTGCAGCCTGTGAATGCATGAAGCCAAAAACCCCAGAGTGTGTAAGAGGGGAGTCAACAAGACCAACTAACAGACAAATCTGTGATTTAAGGCTAATATGGCAGAGTATAAATCTCCCTGAGCTTTTGTGTTATTCCAGTGTGAAGTGTTTGTGGGGGAGAGCAGTTTTCCCCTCTTTCACCCACCCTGGTGGATCCTGGTCTGTGCACACCCCGTGCCAGTGTCTTCCCAGCTGTTTCAGGCATGGTGGAGGCAGGTGGTCCTCTGCTAGTGAAAACTGATGCATTGGGTTTTTTTTCTTGATGGGTGGCTTTTTAGCAAGGTCACCTTATGCTGTGAGTTCCATGTGTGGCAATTCAGGGAGTCTGGATGGCAGCCCAAGCCTCTTGGAGCTGTGCTGAAGCAGGGTGGCTCCTGATGGGGAGAATAAAGAGGAAGAGAAGAAGGAGGTGAGGATTCAGGCTGAGCCCTGCTTTCAGGCAGCAGTGGCCTCCTGTCTGCCAGGGACATGGCAGAGATGCCCAGCTGCAGAGCTCCCTGTCCCCTGGGGAAAGGAGGAACCTGTGCTCTGGTGGGGGTCCAGTCACTGCTGAAGCAAGAGCCATGTGTGGAGAAGTTTGATCCAGTGGAGCAGTGGGTGTTTCTTTTCCAGCCACATTTCTCTGAAGCCTCAAGAGCAAGTGATGCTGGCCGCTGTGTTGTGTGAAGAACTATTGCTGTGATAATATAGATATATGTGTATAGGTAATTACCATAACCTTTTTTATTAATATCTGATTAAAATACTAAGTAATTTATATGCAAATTAATTGCTTTGCTTATTATCCTGACAAATGACAAAGCTGGCCCTTGGCATGGCAGAGCTGGCTATTGTCCTTGTCAGCTGTGCTCTTCTTGGGCCATTGATACCTCAGAAAATATTGCTGAAAACTCCTCAGCTGCATCCTAAACTCTCACAGGATGCAAAACCAGCCCATGCCAGTAAGTGGTAGGAGGGACCCAACAGGTCTCTGGCTGGAACAGCTGGGTGAAACCTCTCCCTTTCCCTCTTGACCACAAAATCCCATGCATTGTCAATACAATGTTTGAGGGGCTGAAGATCCTCAGGTCAAGAGTGCTGGATGGTTTCTGAAGGCTGCCCTTTGCACAGCAACAAGGGAAGAAGCTGGGGGCACGTTTCTTTTTCTTACAAACTTCTGCAGGGTAAATTACTGCTTTGGCAATTTTCTCAGTCATGTAAGTGAGTGGGTAGCCCAGCTCCTTCTCAGCTGTGTGCAAAGATAGGGAAAAATACACAGCTGGAGCCTCATGAAGGCAAAAGAAATTATTATTATTATTATTATTATTATTATTATTATTATTATTATTGTTATTGTTATTATTGTTATTATTGTTATTATTATTATTTGTGGCTAAGGAGTTCAAAGTAAGCTATTGAGTAGATGGATTTAGTTTTGATAGCTGAAAACAAAAATACTCATCAATATTTTTCAGATTAAAAAAAAGGTTTTGAATGACAGATTATATTTTTCCAGGCCCTTCCTGTTGACAACTGAAGACAGTTGATTCTAGAGACTGAGGCAAACCTGTGGTAGTTATTGCCATCTTCCTGCAATGCCTGGAGATTATCAAAAGGCATTAATTCGTTGTCTGTAAAATAGACTACATCATCCCTACATATCTCAACAACAGAGTGATGAACCACTGGTTTCCAGCCAAAAGCACTTGAAAACTGCTGGGGCCACATCCCGTGCAGCGCTCTCCTGCAGGGCCGATATAAAGGGCTTTGGTGCTTGGATGGTGATGTGAACACCAGATTTGACAACTGACAACTGTTTTACATTGCAGATAGCAGTCTGTAATGGACTCACTTCTAGTTAGGGTCCCATGGGATAAGCATAGGAAGGCACTGTGCTCCTGAGGGCACAGTGAAGAACACTTTCCTACACATCCAAGCTAGGAATCCTTTTGTGCCTTCTGGGGACTGAACCACCTCATGGATGGGAATGGGGTGGCTGTGGCTGTGCTGGGCCGAGATTGCAAAACCCTTTCTTCTGTGGGGCATTGCCATGGTATCTCCATCACCTGAACATCTGGTTTTATGGCTTGAGTTGGTCTGGATTTCTGAGATGTCCATGTCTCTGAGTTGGATCCAACCCTCATGGCATGCTGAGAAGCTGTGGGAAGCGAGGGAAGAGCATGGTCCTGCATCATGTGGGCCAGCATGACTTTTGCCTGGTGCTCAATTACTGCAAAAGCTCTTTCTCCTCATCTCCGTGGTGCTCCTTCAGTCTCAGGTTGACATGTCAGTGGCTGAGGATACATCATCAACTTCAACAAGCTTGCTAGGTTGTATCACAGCCTAAAAATGGAAAATTCATTAGCTTTTAAGAGCACAGCTCACTAATGGAAGTGCACAGGATCTCATGGCTATGCTTGTGATAATAAATTTTCCATCAAAATAAGAGTTTATCATTCTCTCTGAGGACAAACAGAATTTGGCTTTGACTACAGCAGCTTCAGGCATGAAAATATGACTTGTCTGTTTTTCTAAGGCCTGTCAGTAGCTCTAACAAAAGATGTTTCTCTTCCCACAAACTTGAAGATATTACAGCTAGAGTAATAATCCTATTAAGGGCTTGCTTGTTTTGCTATTTAGTGTAATAACTTTTTTAAAGAAGGGAAACTTTCCTGCACTTTAAAGTGAAAACATAATGGTAGGAAGTAGCAACCAGAAACATAGACTTCATGAAATCACACTGCAAAAAACCCACATTAAGTCTCGTAGTAAATGGGCTTGGCTATTCAAAAATTCTTTCATATACTGGAGTGTTTTCTGTGAAAACCCCCTGCTGGGCTCTTAAAAGCAAATCTACAGAATTTCTGAGTGTTTGGACTTGCTCTAAATTGTACTACTGAGATAAAAATGCTTGCAAAAAATAAACCCACTACTATTTTATCTTATGCTGATAATATGATCTAATTTGATAGGTGTTTTTTACCATTGATGGCATAAAGTGAATTAGACTGCCAAAAAGTGATTTGAAAATCAATCACTGGAAACAACTGAAGCAGGTAGTCCTTAAGGAAATAATGTCTTAATTCCCTAGGCACTTCCCTGGGAAGGAAACACAATAGTACTTTGTGAGGGCTGAGATGGTGAATAGAAACATCCTTTTTGGGTTTTTTTTTTCCCTTTTTTTTTCTCTCCACATGGGCACTGAACTGGGAAGTTCCTGCATAAAACTGCAACACCAAACTTGAGAGCAGCTTGGGAAGATTGTTTTCAGAGCTGAGCTGCTTGATTTCCCATCTGTTAACAAGGTCAGAGCTGTTCCTGGAAGCTACATGGCAGCTTCAGAGTTACATTGAATAAATGTTTCTAAGAAGGTTTTACGTGGAAATATATGAGAAAATATACCTTCCCTTCTAAGATGTTTGGCAGTGTATTAAACACTTTCCACTATCTCAGAAAAGCCCAGCAAGCACACACAGCTCAGTGCATATAGTTTGTCAAAGTCTAATGAACTCTTTAGTGGAAATTCTCTGTGGCTTTGTGGGGATTAGGCTAGCAACCACATTTGTGCTTCAAGCCGAAATGAATCAGTCTCCATAGGTGACCTGACTTTCCAGAGTGTTTTCCTGTCAAAATCAGTCTCAAAAGTAATTTGTTATCTGTTTTCTTCTTTCCACTCACCCTCCTCTCCCATGTGCATATGTGTATCTAGGTCTTTCAGGCATTTCACAACGCTGAGAAGCAGGAGTCCACCTGGCAGGAAAAATATTTCCTATGGGGACCTCTTCTGTCTACTGGACAAACACACTCCTGGTCACTTCTGGTTTGCACTGCTCTACCACCTGTCCAGAAGAAGAAGAAGAAGAAAGAGAAAAATATACTATTTTTTTTTAAAAGGAGGAAAAAAAAACTATTGTCCTTTATTTGAAAGGAGAGAGCTCAAGAATGAAGCACATATCTTGTAGAAATTATTATTTTTCCTCAGCAGTAGAGAGCTACATTTTCCCTGTAAATTTTGGAAGAAAATTCAGACAGTCTATGTAGGCAGAGATAAATCTTCCACCTGCTTCTAATAAGCTTGACGTCATCCACACTGCAGTTTTACATGCAGCACAACCCCCCCTGCCTTGTTTGCTGGAAACTTGGTGCCTGTGTGGGTGTGCTTGCTGAAACTCCCCTAATGTGGTCGACATTTATATTTCTATGGTTGTCCTGTCTGTCACCAGGGCTGCACTGGTGCTAGGCAGAAAGACAGCACCTTCAGGGAAAGCTTCCATGTGCAGCATCTTCCTGATGTGGAACAGGTCTGAGATGGGTTAGGAATTTTTTATTACCGTGTTTTTTTGTCTGTATCACTCACCCTTATGATTTGTTTCTTTGGGCAGAAACACTTGGTAAGGAGTTGCACTGCAGATGAGGGGCTGAGGTATTGAATGCATGTCCTCCAGATGTTTTATTTCCTTGTGGAGGCATTGGGAGATCATTGTTTTCACTTTCCATGGCCAGTCTTGGGTAGATCCCGTGGTATTAGGAGGAGAGCTCTGTGATGCCAAGATGGGTGAGTACATGCTCCTGCAGAGTTGTGATGTCAATGGACTTTTGCTTTTATCTGACTACCCAGCAAGCTGCAGATAGCAGCAGGATGGAAAGGCAAGAGCCAAAGTGGCTTCTGTGAAACAGAAACCTGTCTCTTGGCCATCTCTTCTCTGTGGTGGATCACAGGTGTTTGTCTTTCTAAGGAGCGAAGTCTTCATGTATCAAGTCATCAGATACAAAGACAAACAGCTCAAAGAGAAAGTGGCAAACACTGTAGAACCAAGTTTTCCTAAATATTCCACCATCCTGCAAAGAGCAGAAGAGGTGTCAGAAAGTTTAATGACTTCATCTCACGACATGTCTTTCATCCTGGTACTTGTTCATGTGTCTGCTCCTAGCCCAGTGACAGTGGAACAGCTTCTTCCCCATTTTCAGGACAAGCTACATATCACAGAACAGAGCTGCAGAGTGTCTGTGTAATGTTTTTCATATGCTCATGCCTTCAGAACCGACGTGCCTGTTTCAAAGCTGTGCAGCAGAACCTACCACTGTGGAAGCAGCAGGATGCTGTGGCAGCCATAGTCTCTCCCTCCTGCTCCACTTGAAAGGGATTTCAGGCGGGTAAGACTGAGGCACTTCCTATAAATTGCTTCTAGGGTTTCATTTGCTGTAGTGCGAGTCTTTCTGCTTCCCACCCTTGTCATTGCAACTCCCTCTGATCTGTGTGGTCTGACCCAAATCCCCAAACCACAGAACAAATTTTGGGAGAGCACAAGTTGCTGGCTTTTCTGCATGTCTCCAGATTCCCTTTTTGTGCAGTTTTGTGGTTTGATTCAGTGCTGTACTCAAGCCTCACTCATTGTACTTCTCATCAATGTAACCACGTTTCCTGCTTCCCATTTCTCTACACTCTCTAATATTAATCATCTCTTTTCATGAATGCTGATTAAGTCTTGCCCAAAGTGGTCTGGAAGAGACTGTGGAGCAGAGGTGTCCTTGAATTAGTGGAGGACATGAATGACGGAGGAGCAAGCTTTTAAAAAGTCTGGGAGCTTTTCCTTTGGCTTCCAGAGGGCTGGCATCCATCACCTTTTCAAAAAGCTGCATAAAACTTCAAAGTACTTGAGCACTCATACACACTGAAGACCCCTAGCCCTAAGACATGTCACAGGAAATAGTACACTCTACATGCCATGATTTTTCTGACTACTTTTGAAAGGGTTGTGAGAGATGCTCCTGCCCAGCACATTTCAGAGTTTCTCCCACGTGTTTCCATTCAGTTTGGTTGGGGGTTCTTGTACCCCTCAGGCAAATGCAGTTCCAGCTGGGTAGCTGGTGTGGTTCAGAGCCCCTTGTTTGCCTACCACCGACCTGATTCCTTCTCTGCCCAGCAGGATCAGCTTGTACCTAAGCTTTCACAACAGATGTTTGCCTAAGCTCTTCTTCAAAAACACACAATGACAGTTTCCCCAGCCAATCTATCTAGTTCTTAATCATCCTTACTATTAGACTATTTTTCATGTTCATCCCGAATCTCTTTTGCTATTATCAGAGTCCATTATTTCTCATCTTCTCATCAAAATTATTTCCCCATATTTACAGATAACTCAGATGTATTTAAAGATGCTTATCATCTCCCTTCAGTCTTGTCTTTTCTAGACTAAACAACATGATTTCCTTCAGTCTTTCTTCATAAATTGTATTTTCTAGATCTCTAATTGATTTTGCTAATTTGAAGAACTGTGCTTGGGACATAGTTGTTTTTTTTTTTTTTTTTTGTTCTCTTAAAAAAAAATTAAGATGTGTTTAGAACAGAATGAAATACCCTAAGCAGATTCGATTGACAAGAGGTGTGTCAGACAGTTTATAAGTGATGATCATGATGCTGTACCCCAGTATAACACTTTCAGCCTCTGCAGTAGCAGAAGACTGTTGCTTTCTCATGCCACAGCTACCCCTAAACCCTTCTCTGCTTTCTGGTGCTCTGTTCTGGTGTTTTATATCAGTCCTGTCTTCATATATAACCAAATTGTTATCTGAGTGACAGCAGGACAAATGGAGAATTTCACATTTATGGCATTGTTCCTCATCTTTTTCTGCCTGCTACAGACGAGCAAGATCCTTCAAAGTCTGTCCTTAATCCTCAGCTCAAATTCAAAGGTTTTGTGAGTTGATAGGTGGTGACTCTGTTCTCCCAGCACGAAGCAAAGTGGTTTTGGTACATCAACTTCTAAACCTCTTCTGCTGATAATCTGTTGTCTTGTTCCCATACACTCCCCCGTGCTGCTTCCTCTTGCCATGGGGGCTTGGCTCTTTGAAGCAAGAACCAGCCTTATGTTCTCTCTTTACACAGTGCCTGGCATGACAGCATCTTAATCCATGATTAAGAATCCTAAATATAATGACAATAAAAATAATACTGTCTCTCTAACTGAGAAGATCCAGTTTGTGGCAAAATGGGAAAGGAGAGGAGTTTATGGGCGCATTAAACTTTCCTTTGTAGATCTAAAAATTGAAATGAAAGGCAGCTTTTAAAATTGAACTGCTATTTCTTTAGCAAAATACTTTCTCGCTGAGGAGAGTGGTACATTCCTCTCTGTAGAAATGCCACATTTTCACCTGGGGCGTATTCATGAAAATTAAAACTTTGCTTCTTGTTGTAAATCTTTGTAAATTTCCATGAATTTGCCCCAGGTGAAGATGTGACATTTTTACAGACAAGAATGCTCCAGTTTTGCTGACAGAGGCAAGAAGGCCTTTCTGTTAAGAAAATGGCAACAGCAGCTTTCTGCTTGTGAAAAATATCTGTCCCTTTTACTGAAAAAAAAAAGGAATAAAAGGAAAATGGAGTTGAGCTGTTGCAAAGCTGTTTTCTATTCCCTACCTTCTGATCTGCTTTTATAACTAATCACTGTGCTCAAAGGCAGAGAGTGAAATTTAACCACGCATTGAATTTACAGATATACTTCAGAAAAAATACTTTATCTTCTGTTTAGAACTGGTAACTTTGCCATCAAAGTGTCATCTTTTCTGCATTAATGTTGTTATATAGCCAATGGTTATCATGAATTAGCTACTACAACTCTCATTCATTCTAAACTTCCACTAAAATGGATGCAAGATACAACCATGAAATAATCTATCAAATAATGTAATTTTGTAATTAAGAGAGGAAGAAGATGAAAGTCTAGTGCATTCTGTAAGCTTTTTTCCATTTCTGTAATTGATTATTCACTCTGTCCCTGACATGGTACAGACATCTGAACCTTTATGGCCAAAGTTGCCAAAGGAGAAGGGGACTTAAGGGTTTGATTGCATGAGACTGATCATCACAGAGAACAAATTGACCCCTGTCAGCCTGTTTTCTTGACTGAACTGTCTATGGGAAAGAAGAGTACTAGGGGGTGATCATGGTAATGTGGTAAAGAAGAGGCTGCCCCAGGATGCTCTTGGACATACTTCTCTGACAGTCTGGACTGAGCTAGTTTATGGCCATTAATTAAAGTATCATAACTGGGGGTGGGCTCTCAAGGATTTCACAGAATAATTTGTTTGGAAGGCACCTTTAAAGGTCACCTAGTTCAACCCCCCAAGTTTTCATAGGGCTTAGCAAGCCTTTCCAACCTCTAAGAAGCAGAGCATTTGCGTAATTTGTTTGTCAGACAGAGAGCGAAGATTTTCTTCCAGAGACCCTGGAATGGACCAACAAGTCAAAAGCCACTGAGTGCATATATCTGCTGAGGGGCTTTGTCTGCCCTCTGAAGGTGTCACCTCACTTTCTTTCTTAGGTACCTCCAAATGCTCTTGTAATCCAGGACTGCTTCAGACTGAAAAAAGTAGAGGTTTAAGAAAATTTATTTCACTTCTTTGCTTCCTTCCCACCTCCTGCCCATGTTGTGCCTTTGATAGATGACTTCCTGCAAACCTAGTAAAGTTTTTAGGTATTTGGAAATGAAAAGGTGTGTGCATGTGCGATAACCTTCATGTTATCACCCTGGTCTTGGCTTGGCAGGGCTTGAAAGGACTGTGCAATGAAACCACTGCAGAAGAGAGGAAAATTTGCAGGGATATGGCTAATATAGGGGAATGGGAGCAAAGCAAGCTAGAGCAATCCCTGGAAAGGGGAATTATGGAAAAATAATAGGACCAATGCTGGACTGCTTGTACAACACAGGAGCAAACAGGCCCATGCATTTGATAATAAACTTCCACCAGCTTGATCAAGGGTGGGAAACCCTTTCCTCTCAGTCACACATCAGAGCTCATAGCTCCTGCAGTGCCTGTGCTGTCCAAGCACTGGCTGATTTGGGAGCCACTGGTTGCAAGCCAGACACTCTCCCTCCTTGATGGGCTGCTGTGCAAGCACTGTGTAACACGGGGTCAGACCTGGAACAAAAAGTGAAAGGAGACATTTCTGCAGCTTTTATCTAGCACTTGATCTTTTCACACTGTAGCTGGAACATCAGAAAGCCAGAAGGGGGTTATTTGCTGCCTGAAGTCTGCTCGATCTACTGTGAAGCTTCTGCTTGCTGTGTGTGCCTGTGAGTTTAGCAGCAGTCCCTGTGTGTCTAAGGTCTTGTTATTGCCCACTCAGTTGTAAGGAAATGAGAAGCTAATGCTAATGCAAAAAAAAATGGTCACCGAAGCATAAAAAGGAAAAAATCCAGACAGCAATCTCTACACCCCAGAGAAGTGGTACCCTATGTTCTCAAACTGGCAAAGTCCTTTAAGCTTTATTGAAACTGATATTTGAACTGGCAAGTAAGTTCACTTTTACTCAGTGCAAACCCATAAAATGTATCAGTCTAAAAATATTCTCTACAATGGAGTTTTCTCCTCACTCCAAGAGCTGTAAGCACAATGATTACTGGAGCTGCCAGGGAATGGGACTCCCATTAACCCCTCCTCACTGGTGAAACACCTCTGGCAGCAGAGGTGTGAGAACACATGGCATCCCAATAGGTCCTGCATGCAAATATGGCTGTAAGGATCATACAAGGTTGTGAAGCCAGTGGAGTTACCTCTATGAAAGTTCCTGTGGGCTTAGCAGGTGTTGTCCATGGCTCAAATAAGACAAGCACTGAAAGTCTTGTGCTTCCAACATCACTGCTGTTGGTGGTCGCTGCCGGTCCCTAAGGGGTGGAAGCCAGCAATTTCCCTCCCAGCCCAAATCTCTGACCTCTGATACCCAGATGGAGACATGTGATGGATTAATGCCAACTCAGTGCTTTCTGTGAACATTCCCTGAACTCACCACACTGGCAGGACAATAAGAAAAGCTCAGTTCAAACCACAACAATTGAAGCTAACTATATTTTTCTCATTGATCATTGGCTTTAAGCACAGGTCCCAAAAGGGATTTTTGTGCTGACCTCCAAATAAAACTAAGAGAAATAAATAGCATTTAGGTGTCAAAAGATAATTAGATCTTTTTGAGAACTCAGACATGAGTTTCCAAGCCAGCAACTTATTTTGTGTTTGCCAGTGGCTAAATCGAGCCAGTAGGTCTGGAAATCCATGAGAGTGAAAAATTTACAGCCCATAGCTGTGGCATTCCCACAGGAACAAAGGCAGCAGCAAAGCAAATTTCAGTGTTTTCAGTGCTGTGTAGCCTCGCTGGGACTGGAGAATGAGCTGATAAGGTACACAAGCCTTGTCTGTGCTGAGATAGCCACTGCCCCTCCCCTGGCTTGAGGAGTTGCACCACTGGTCTGCTGCTGTTCTTGGCTTCCCTACTGTAGATAGATGTGGCCATGGAGAAAAAAATGCAATATTATTTTACTTATGCAGCCTAAACTTCCCAGTACCAGTTGCCTTAGGAGTTTTTACAATTAATCTTACAACACAAGAATGGTGACCACCCAGCAGTCTAACAGATAAATCTGTTAGGCAGCGTGCATGCTCAGCCTGCCAACAGCAGTAAATAAATGCTAGTAAGTCAACTTTGGCAATAAATCAAAGCTTAAAAAAAAAAGCGCCCAAACAAACCAAACCACAAACCTAACCCCAAACCCCAACCCAACAGCCTTTTCCCCATTGCTTCTGTCATATGTCCCCAGCCTCTTCAAAAGTAACTCTAGCAAATAGCTTCTGCAGTCTCTCTCAGAAAGGTAATTAAGCCTGACTAATTTTGAAGGGGGGGGCGGGGGGGGTGGGATTTAAGGAAAATAGCCTGTCTTTTGGCAGAAACTACAGGAACACTTCCCAGGATCCAAACCAACCCAATGGGAGACCTTGCCTCTGTGGGGTTTCCCCAGCTTCACAGAGACCAACTCAAGCTCCCAGTAGCTTCCTTGTCCCTTTCTGGGTAGAAGAAAACAATTTTCTCTTGGCCTTGGCCTCAGCCATGAACTGGGTTGGAAATCTGGGGGAGATTTGCTGTTATCACAGTGTTGTCTTTGGCAGTTCAATATACCCTGCAAGGATTGATGTCTCTCCCTGTTGATTTGGCACCAGATCCCTCCTCTCAACTGTGGCCATGTACATCCTCTGGGGGAAATGGGCTTGGGTCCAGTAATAAATTCATAGAGTAAAACACACGAGATACTTAACATTTTGTTATCTTAATTAATTTTAAATAATTTATTTACCTGGAAAGACTTAGCTCATGCTCAGCATCTGGTTGTCAGTTGGCTCCTGCATTTTTATTTTTTTTTAACCCAGTTTTCCAGCTGAGTAGACAGAGGAACAAACCAAGACCAAATAATTTGCCAAAGGTCGCACAGAGAATCACTGGCTCATACAGGATTTATAGGGAGATTTGCCCTGGCTTCAGTCAGCAGTTCTGGTTGTCTCTGTTTGGGTTTGCCTTGACACCAGGGGTTCCCAATTCAGCTTTGCCAGTTCATCAGACTTTCTCACAAGTCTATTAATATTTGCTGTTTCTTATAAAGCTGGCTAATTGTTCAATTATTTCAAACTTGGCTTGTATGAATTAAGCTCCTAGTTGTGGTGACAGCAGAGCAAAAAATAGCTTTGGGCAAAAGCAGATTGGTGTATCTTCTCCATGCTTAGAAACTGGAATAGAAGTTTCTATTCTTTTAAAACCTCATCATTTTTTACTCTGACTCCTGAGCTTTGGAAAATAGCCTCATAGCTTGTGACTGCTTGGATCTCTCTTGTCATCGAGTTGCTCATATTTCTGAGTTTTCCTGCCTCTTGTATCCTCAGTGGTGTAAATTGCTTTCTCCACCTTCTTGATACCTAATTCAAGGATGTTATTTTACTTTTCTTTTGTGATTATTCTTCAGTTTTGAATTGTACTTGTTATTTTAAAAAAGAGAGGAAAGTACATTCTGCTTTCTGGTTTGTATTAGTTTCTTCCTACTCAAAAGGCTTCATATTTTTCTTTCACTCATAAATTTCAGAAAAGCCTCAAGCCCAGACTAAGCTGTCATGATATTCAGGGATACTAAGTACTTGCTAATCCCTTGCTGCCCATGAGATACAGAGCTCCTCAGAACTTCTGAAAGTGAGACAGAGGGCACGGTGCATAGGACCAGGTGTAATAATAATGCAGTAAGTCAGGCAGCTTCAGCTACCAGGATGATGGAGATCCTCATGCAAAGACATAAGTTTTTGACAAAGATGAAGGGATAGAGTTTAAATTGAACATCACCAGCAACAGCTATTTTTGGTTTTAATCAGGACTGCACTGAGTTACGTACAGATTTTGGTTCAATGTCTATGCACAATATACCAGTAGGCCTGAAACTGCCTGTTTGCCCATTGCATAACAACCTTCCATCCCCCTTCTTACATGTAAGTAGACCTTAACATCCCTGCAGTGTTAACTGCCTAGTACTGCATGTAATTATATAAAGAGAATTATCCCTACACTATGATTAGCCAAATGCATTCATATGCATGTGAATTACTCTTTGTGCTGACACAATGAAAGGCTGGAGGCCGCTTTTGGAGAAGAATGTGCCTGTGTGGTCCTCCAGGAGTATCCTGCTAATGGGAACCGCGTTTGCATCTTTTCTGTCCAAAGCAGGGACAGCACCTGGAGCTAGGGACAGGCTGTGTATGTGCCTTCAGAGCACAGAGGGTGCCATGATGGTCTTCTCACTTGAATTTTAACTCTTGAGGCTGCTCATTGATGTGGGAAACGTAGTTGCAATCAAAACAAAGCTTGCGCATCTGATAGCCACAATGATTCTGCAAGGGAGGCTGTGGTAAAACTGGGGTTGTGTCTGGTAGAAAAGATGGTGCTGGGTTTGCATCTGGTGGAGCTTTATAACTCCAGGTCATTCTGTTTGAACAAGCCTGAGGAACCAAGCTCATCTTCATGAAAGTGCTGAAAGTCTACAATAATTTTGAGCAAGCCGCATAGCTAATGAAAGTTTCTCCAATAAGATTTTTTTTTTCCTGGGTCTCTTCCTTTTCAGGGCAGTGAGGCTAGGGGTCCACAGATAAAGGTTATTAAAATATTAAGAATAATTTTCTGCTGTATTTAACTCTTCTGAAAGGAAGTGCAGGATATGGCATGCAGTGTGAAATATAAATACGTGTATTGCAGGGCAAGCAGCTTCTCTTAGGAGATGGTGATCCCTCAGTTTTGTGCCTGGGGGATATGTCTTTGAATTACAAGCCCTTTTTTTTTTTTCTTTTTTGGTCCACCCTTGCTAATTAGCGGACTAATCATCAGCAGGCAGCTATTACAGGCTGGAGCAGAAAAAAGGAAGTTTGTAGGCTTCAGACATATCAGCCAGATCTGGGTAACTTTGTTGGTTTGGAAAAAATTCAGATGCTAGAAAGGTGCTGAGCATACAAACACTGATCTCTATCTATTGATGAGTGCTATAGACGGGCATACGACAGAGCAGCCAAAACAAATAAATGCTCCCAGAATGAAAGTGTTCCTTGTGGGCCAGCTCACTTAGAGCATTCTCATGTGGTTCTGTCCAAGGAGGCTTATCACAAGACAAACCACATCTGACTAGGCTTTAGGGGGCAGGCAAGAAATCCTGGGCACCTCCACCACTGATGCTAGCATGAGACCAGCTGTGCCAGTGCCCAAGGCTCTGCAGCATGAGGAGTGTCTTGAGTTTCTTGCAGGTGCCACAGGCACGGTTCTTCAGCAAGGTCAGCAGCCCCTGCCTCTTTAATCTGCCGTAACACAACATGCCTGCCTCCATCCTGTTTTTCTGCAGACTGTGGGGCACCACATCAGAGCAGGGTTCCTTGTACCCAAGTGGGTGCATTAGTGCTGCCTCATTTTGCAGCTCTCAGCCACCATCTCAGGCCACTTCTTCCTCACCTTCTGGACAACTGGTTCTGACTTGCTCTAAGGATAAATCATCCACAAGTAAGTTGATAGTGTAAATAATAGCTAGCAGTGAAACAAAGAAAAGAGAAAGTATTGAGTGTTCTGGGAATATGGACAAATTAAATCAGTATGAAAAGCTGTCCTGTAAAGTAATATGATTTACATTATTCATACGAATATTCTTACGTTCATTTAATTTTTTTTGAAGACGCATGGTGTTTCCCTAAAACTTTCCCACTTATGTGTTGTAGAGTGAATTTAATGTTGCCCCTGTCTGCATTAGTTCTGTGCAAAGACTATAAAAGTGCACTAAAACTGCAAGAAGAGTTAGTCGCTTGCAAATTTTAATGAGTCAGTGTTTTAACAAGAACAAATCAACCCCCTTCGTTTTTACACATTAAACAGTGCAGGGAAATGGTTGTCTCCAGTGTGTGATCCAGGGTACAGTGGAGTTCTCTCATGAGGCCAGTGAAAGAATAAGCACATTTCTGTTCATGTTTTTACCATGAGCTCCTATAGACAACACTCTTGCAGGCAAAAATACATTGGAGAGCACCTATCTTCCAATGTGCTCCCTGTCACACTGACAGTTCAGTCTCCTCCACTCTCCAGTCCTTGGAGAGACCAAAATAGAAGCATACCACTGGGACAGTCTTCCCCATCTGTAACTACCACAGAATGACAGAGGGACTTTTGGAACAGGTCTGGTTTTGTACAAGTTTAACACAGTTTAAACAGGAGTGTTTTCAACATTTTTTGATTCGTGATTCCTGGATAACGTGACCAGTGGAGGTATAAGCCTGTATGTGGCCAACAGACATTTACTTAGAAACAGGTTTTATTAAATTTAAATTTAGTTTTAATCTAAATAATTAATAATAATTAAATTTAATTAATCTAAATTTAGTTTTTCTAAATTGTTTTTCCCAGTTCATGGAAGTCCAATAGTGATAAGAGCAGTGAAAATGTAAAGGAGACATTTGTTATTGCAGTAGTGATAGACAGCATGAGGTGGTGCTGTTCTGCATTATTTTTTTACTTATTTATTTAGCGTCTAACTCAGCTAGCATGTGTTGTTACATTCTGTGATTTTTTATGAAGACTTTTGCTCCAAAAAAGGCTGTGGGTCTTGTTGCAGAAGTTTTATTAGTTGCAAAAGTTTGCTAGCTCTTGTGGTACATCAGAGGCAGCTCTTCAGGGAAAATTGCTCCCAGGGAACTACTGCAGATGTGAGCCAAGGCATCAGGAAAGAAGGCATGGCTTGCACACCATCTGAGCACCAGTCTTCCAGGGGGAATTCTTCAGTCACAGAGAAACTCCACGTTATGTCTGAGGAGATCTCCATCAAATCCTCAGAGGACTGCGTAGCATAGAACTTCTGAGTCAGGAACTGAACTTGGTAATCCTTGTGTGTCCCTTCCAAATCAGGATATTTTGTGATTCTATGACTCTGTGAGAATATAAGCCAAATGTCAGGGAAAAGGATGGTGATACCTGGGGAGAAATCATATGGGGGGAAAAAAAAGCATCTCAACAAACATTTAGAAAAACAAAGTCTGCCTGAGTACTGATACAGGAATTTGCCTTGGATCCACTGTTGGTGTTCACTGCAGTGCTGAGCCCTTACACCTCTGGTTGACTCCTATCTAGGAGCTTCAATCTGCTGGAAAAGAAGAGCTCCCTAATACCCAGCCAAGGTAGCAGCTCAAAGCTGATTGTCTGCCATCCAAATGTAAAACAGCAACTAAGTTTCATATCTAGATTTTTCTATTAGCTGTTGGCCATTTTATCCCATTCATTAAAACAAATGCAATGAGTCACTGATCTCAGTTACATCCACAGTGTAAGATATGAGCTGAGCTTACACAGTAAGTAGGAGCAGCGTCATTCATTCATAAGGTTTCCACTGCATTCTTCATTCCAGGAATAAGCATAACCACAACACCCACAATATTTTATAAACCAGTACCCTTGGCAACTGCATTTCCACCCTATTGCTTTAGACAAACTGGGCAAATTCACTGACAGAATTTAGATACACAAATGTTAAAGACAGGAGACTAAGAAGTCTAAAAACATGAACTGTGGATGCTGGAAGTATGAAAGTGAATAGGTTTGCATGCTTTTTCTGACTCCTGTTTCTAATCACTGTCACTGTTGGAAGCTACACTGGGATGGGTGAGTGGTAGGTTTTTGCATATGCTCTCATTTCTTTCCTGCTGGGATGTCCAAGGTGCAGCTAGCAGACACAGGGCAGCTCAGTGCAGATACCCAAAGGAGTGAAGGACTTCTCCCTCCTGTACCTGAGGCAGTAAGTGTGTCCAATGCTCCTGAAGCCCATGACTGTAGAATAAATATTTTGTATTTTCCTGGAGGGACTATAAGCCTGTCATGTCGCCAGATGCCAGAGTCTTTCACTGCTCAAAACCAGGATAAAGCCACAGAAACAGGAAACTGCTGCTCCAGAGAAATAAAAAGTTTTTCACTGACAATCCTGTGTCTAACATCACCCTGCCGGAAACAATGTACTTCCTAAGTCATCATTTCTTTAGTTCCTCAGGGTCAGTTCTCAGAAAATTTTTCTGTGCTGTGGATTCACTTTTAGCAGCCCATAACTTACCTCTCCAACTAATCTGCTGTCCTACTACTGCAAGTACTTGCAAGACTCACAAAAGATCTAGTCATCCAAGGAAGACTTTTTTTGCAGAAAACCAAGCCCATCCTGTTTATCAGCAAGCTGGTAACTGAGAAGTGTGAGCACTTTCATGGTCCTATTTCCCAGTAGGATCTGCTCCTCCCTAGAGATTTTGACCCTTGGCTGCAGAGCTGCTTCCTCTTGCTATTCAGCTGTAAAAGCAAGCAAAAGCAATCCCTGCCCACCTACCTAGAAGTTTCCCTCTGTGTACCCAGATTAAAGAAAACCCTCACTTTCCAATCCTTTCTGACATAACCCAATACAGACTGTGACCAAAGCTGGAAGGTTTCCCACTCCAGCAATTCAGCAATCATTCAAGAATTAATTAGGCAATAAAGTAGAGGAGATTCAGCTCATTTGATCTAACAGTTTGCCAAGGAATGGTGGCTATGTCTCCATCTGATATACATACCTTGTAACTCAAGTACTGATTCCATAGAGTCTCCAAAAATACATTAAAACCAGCTGTGAAATACAGTGCTGCCATAAACTAAATTAAAGAGAAAACTCTTTTGAAACTTTAGCCTAGAAAAGCACTACAAGATCATCAGGTCTGCATTAAATAAGACTATTCATGTGAACTGTCAGAATCATAAGCTGTATATAACCAGAAATCAAGAAGCTAGGACAGTCAGAGGCATCTCTGCCCATTTCTTGATAGGAACAGATGGAGAAAAGCCCATTGTCTGCTGGAGAATGAGATCACCACTAAAATTACTAGGACAAAAGTTTTAGGAGAAGTTCAGTCAGCTTACTGCAGTAATCCCCTGACCTCACTGTAATAATTCCTTGCCAGCACAATACTCTTGCAAAAGGGTATATTAGAGATTCTCCTTCAGTATAAGACAGACTCTTAACAGTGAAAACTGTTGTTGCTATATTAATGACAAAAGCTAAAAGGCCCTTTTCAACACTATCCAGTTCCTACCACTGGAATCAACTGTGCACTTGCCAGGGCACTGACTTCAGCAGCACAGAGTCATGCCTACAAGTCATGCTATACATCACAGTCAGGGCAGATAAGTTATATTGGTCAGGTTGCTACTTTCATTGGTTCCCCTCAAGCAGCTTCTCACAGATGCAAGCATTTATACCTCCTGCAGCATCCCAAACCCTGGGGTAGCTTGGATCTACTGCTTCTCACGTATTTCCTTCCATATGAGATTTCTGCCAGGTAGCACTTTCCAAAGGTGTTTTTTTCCCACATCCTACCTCTGGGAGGAAGTATTTGAGAGACGACACCCAGAGATTTTTCACTCCCCGAGCTGCTAGTTTTGCAAATCATGATATTATTTGCAAATAGTAGTTCTGTAAACCAGTAACCCTTAGAAATTCCTCAGGAAAGTAACAAGAGTTGGGTAGGCTGCAAACCAGTAACTAGAGATGTTGATCAGTGTGACACATCTCACTGGTACAGCAACTGACCTCAGTTATGCAGTTCTTACTTCTACCCTAAGAACACTGGCATGGGAAGTTTAATCATGTTTGTAAGGACTTCATGGTCTCAAGAATGCATCGTGCACTGGCAGAAGAGGAGATTCCCCTTCAGTGTGTTTGAAGATGTTTAGTACAAATGATCAATAACTTCCTGGGGCTGAGATGTACATTTATTATCCAGTTTATATTTCCATGTTGCTCAGCTTTTTTGTGAGACTGTGGGGAAGTGTTAAGAAATTAATTGCATCCACTGCTAAAAGTGATCATAAGAAGTGTTCTCAATCATCTGCCTTATACAGATACTGTGCGTGGGAGGTTATGCTGTTTACTACCAGCTATTGCCTGTATTACCATAGCACCTGTAAGCCTCAGAAATAGAACAGGCTTCGTTTCAGGGATACCATGAACACACTATAAAAGACAGTCAGTTTTGAAAACTGTTCTGAGGTATAGATCCCTGAAAACACCTTAAAGGAAAAATCAACATAACTCAGCCATTTTCATCTCTAAAAGTTTCACCTTTTCTTTCTAGGTGAAACTATGACTCAGAAGCTTTTTGTTACTTATCTACTGTCCTTTCAAGTTTTATCTACAAGTCCTTAGATAAAGTTAAGCCTAAAACTGAATATGTATCTTTCTATTTCAACTCCAATTGTGTTGTTGATGTGATGGTGCTAACTTGATAATATTGCAACATAAGGTACATCAGGTGTACTGGAATCTGTGTCCTTCTAACTACCCTGCAACAAGATAAGCTTCAAGGGCAGGAATTTGTCCAGAGGATCTTGAATACAGATAGCAGATTTACAGATAATATTGCAGTGAGGTATAAAGCACACCAAAATGTAGTGTTCTGTACTGAGGCAGCTCTGTCAAGTTGGAATAAATAACGCAATCAGTACATTTTAAAACACGAACAAAGCAGATTTTTATCAAGAGACAACCTTACTCTAAAGGCTTTATTCATTCTTCAGCCAGGTAGTGTGAGCATTCAGGGTTTGTGTACAGCTGCTAATGGGACTGGGTCAGTACTTCATGCCTGGAGTACTTGGCCCACCTTGTAATTCACAAACCTGTGAAAGTCTATTGGCTGCTTCCAGATGGAAGAGAATCATCAATATGATCCCACTGGATCTCTGGTAGTCCTCAAGTCCAGCTGAAAATGGTTTGGAGTTCTGTTTCTCCCCTTCTTCCCATTAGCCAAAAAAAGCTAAACCTTCCTGATAGAAGTTGGCCAATCTACAAGAGCCAGAAGGAGGACCCAGGGAACAGCAGACCTGTCAGTCTGACATCAGTGCAGGGAAGGTCATGGAGCAGATCACCTGCAGTGCCATCAAGTGGCACAGACAGGACAACCAGAGGACTGGGGCCCAGCCAACAGTGTTTTGGAAAGGCAGATCCTGCTTGACCAACATCCCCCCCTCCCTCTGGCAGGGTGATCTGCTTAGTGCCTGAGGGGAAGGCTCTGGATATCATCTACCTCACAGCATTGACACCATTTCCCACGGCATTCTGCTGGAGAAACTGGCTGTTCTGGGTTTGGATGAAAGGTAAAAAGGGGGCTGAGTGGCTAGGTGCAGAGAGTGATGGTGAATGGAATGCCATCCAGATGGTGGCTGGGCACTAGTGGTGTCCCCTGGGGCTCAGTTCTGGGGGCAGTCTTGTTTAATATCCCTACTGATGATTGGGGTCAAGGGCACCCTCCGTTAGTTTGCAGATGACACCAAGCTGGTCACGTGTGTTGATCTGCTGGAGGAAGGAGGGCTCTGCAGAGGGATCTGGACAGGCTGGATTGATGGGATGAACTCGTTGTATGAGGTTCAACCAATTGAAGTGCTGTGTCCTGCACTTGGGTCACAACAACCTTATGTGACTCTACAGGCTTGGGAAAGAGTGTCTGAAAAGTGCCCAATGGAAAATGACCTGTGAGTGCTGGTCAAGAAGAAATGTCTCAAGTTGTACCAGGGAAGGTTTAGATTGGATACTTGAAAAAAAAAAAATCCTCAATAAAAGAGTTGTCAAGCATTGTATTGGACTTCCCAGAGAAGTGGTGGAGTCACCACACCTGCAGCTATTTAGAAGACATGTAGGGGTGGCACTAGGAAACCTGGTTTAATGGTGGGCTTGGCAGTGTTGGGATAACAACTGGAATCAATAATTTATAGGTGTTTTCCAACCTAAATGATTTTATGATTCTTTAAGTACAATTTCAGCTTCTGAAGATGTCTTGAGGCTTCACTGAAGTGAGTACAAGAAAGCCCTGTAATTGCCTGCACAGGCTGCCAATCTCCTCAAGGACCGCCCACATCTCCTCATTCCACTCTCCCTGGTCATGCATATCACCAGGCTCAATACAACACCTTCCCTTAGTTTTCTGCAGTTTCTGGTAAAAGTACATGATTTCTTTTGCTCATTATTGTCTGTAGCAAAAAAATGGAACATGAGACAGGAACATTGCCCTTTACAAGGGAAAGATTGAGAATCCAAAGTGATCTCATGACTCCAAAGAGAATCAGACGATAAGCCTGGGAAGCTTACCCAGATATAATGGTGCCTTGTACCAATCAACAGTTCAGGATTAGTAGGATTAAAGTAAATCTTGTTTCTGGCCATCCATGTCTGAATTTCACTTTGGCATCTGGTCAACAAAGCAACTGCCTTTTGCAAGGTAGCATGACAAATTTCTTTTTCCATAAACATTAAGGGAAAAAAATGTTCTTGAAAAGTCTGTGAAGTGCTCTGTGTTATCTGTGGAAATGATGCTAAAATTGGAGCAGAACTAAATGTTCAACTTTCATTTTATAATAGAGTGCAAGAGAAGCACATAAAGAAGTCACAGGTTTACATCTGTTAAGCTGAGAAGAAGCATTTCCTTTGTCTCTTCCATATACATCTCCTTACACCACATCCAAGTTCTCTAGACTTAATACTTTGTGCTACAAATAATCTTCCTTTTTGTAGCAGAAGTGTTAACCACAGGTTAGCCACATTGGCTGGCACACCTCAGTGTGTCAGATGTAATGGAGAAAGAAGGTTTAATGGCATGAAAGGACACAGGTATGCACACAAGTGAAAGAACTGGTATTTTTCAGCTGCAAAGATGCTGAAATTGCAAGCATTAAACAAAGAATGAGGCTTACAGCTACATGAACATACTTTTAAAATTATATTTGCCAGCAATTTTCCTCTTAAACAGAGATTCTGTTTCTAAAAATAACAGTCTAACTCTGATTATTCCTAGTGTTAATTTCTCGGAGTAATGATATTTCTTAAAGATCTCTCAGGTTTTTCTTGATACCCTGATTTCTTTTGTGCTTAAGGCTAAGAGCATCAGCTTCAGGTACCAAATAGAGGCATGCTGCACGTGTGGACATGTCCAAACCAGCATTGTAAGGACGGCACAGCTCAATCCTAGCTCAGGAACAAAAGAAATATATTTCTCCTGCTCTCTGGTTCCCCTTGTGTACCATGACGTTGCTGACCCTGAAAAACATTAATGGTAAAAAAATACACGAAATGTTTGTAGTAGGTAGGAAATATTATGTCTGCATTTCAGATGTCTCCAACTTTGTTCAACATCGACAGGACTATTTGAAGCACTGAGAATGTACTTCCTGCAGCAGAGCTTTTAGCCTACTCCCAGTGAAGAGTTATTGGGACGATTAACAGTGGTAGGGGCTGCTCCTTGAACTGTAAAAAGCTGAAGTTTATAGTCCCTTCAGGCAGAGATTAACATCTTTATGTTTGGAACTACTACTAAAATACTTCCTCCCTTCATTCCCGATGCTGGATGAGCAGTCTGCTTCCATTTTTAGAGACTGAAAGTTTCTGAGCTTCATGTTGGCCACTGCAAGTGGCAGAACTGGTGGCATCACTTTGACTTATGGGAGCAAAAGATTTGACTTAGATCATATGGTTAATCTATTCTATTAAAACCGTACCTCTAAGAATTACATAAGGGCTGCCTGCAACTCTGTCTGTCCCCTGTGGTCTGAGGCCTGCTGTTGCTGTCCTCTGAAAACAAAGAGTAATAACAGCTTTTTAATCTGGATACAACCAGGTATAAATAAACATATCACATAACACTGATGCTGCTCTAAAGGGGTATTTTCCCTTTTATGGGAGTTCTTGGTCTAGAATGGAAGAACTGTAGCAAGTTTGGTAAGAAATCTAATACCAACAGTGAAGAGTGGTAAACATCTTTAAAGGGATGAAATTCAGAGCTCAGGTGTTGCTCATGAGGATACAGACCTACACTGAAGTTGCCAAAACAGAGTTATTGGGGTGGTCAGTCAGCTGATACAAAAGCACAGCATTCTGGCCAAAACTTGAAGTTGCCAAAACAGAGTTATTGGGGTGGTCAGTCAGCTGGTACAAAAGCGTAGCATTCTGGCCAAAACTTGACTGAGGTTAAACAGTTGTTCCCTCCCATCTTTAGTTTCACTGTTTTGTTATGCATATAGTGTTAATTACCTGATAATTATCTGATAATTTGCTTTCTGCAGTCCACACACTTTGCTTTTATATAGGATTCACTTGGACAGTTGATGTGAACTTCTCCAATCAAATTCCAATATATTTGCATAAGCTGTATAGATTTTGTCTAACACTTTTAGGATATGTTTAAACTTCTGTAGAAGAAAAATTAGAGGCTGTTCTTCAACACTGACCCTCACTAGAAAGTAAGCCTTAACCTTTGTTCTCCTCATCTAAGGTATTAAATTAATTATGGAGAGCAAGATAAGTAGCTCTCAAGAACAATTTGTGCTTTAGTAACTCATTTCATGTAACCTAAGACCTTATACTTGATCAGCGATGTTGCAGTGAATTTTTAATGTGGTCTGCACACGGATTTTTCTGAATTGCCATTTCTATTTGATTTTACTTAACAATGCTCGGTGTCACTTGTCAAGGCAGACTCACGGGGCTGGAATTCTGTGTCTAGTTCTGAAGTGAAAATAATATTGTTGAGACATTTTGCCTGCGGTAAGATTTTAAGCATTGCGACAAATATTAAAACAGTAACAAATGCAGGTAAAGTTGTAGGAACAAGGTTGAAAAAATATACCTTTTCCCTCATGTTTCTCCTTTCTCTTGATTATCAAAGCTCTTTTTTTGAAGAGGAGATTACATTCAATTCCAAAAGTAGCATAGTCGTAATTATTCTGGGTGCCATAGCACTCATTTGAACAGCATCCTGACACATTCTCCAGTCAACAGACTCGCTGCAACGTTATTGCCCCTGCACAGAAGAGAGCCTAGTGTGGGTAGCATGGACTGTACTGTAAGGAATCAGAGGGAGTGCTCTCAGTCCTTATTCAGATACTCAGCATTTTTATTTGCCTGTACAGCCATGGATGCTGTCAAGATATGTGTAAAATAGTAAATATTCTTAACTAAACAAATGTTCTTATTAAAGTAGCAATAAACACATATGATTTGGAAACTAAAATTGACAACAGACAGTGTGGCAGCCACAGAGAAATCCACATAAAATACATAGTCAGGACTACTACAATAAGCCAGGACGAGGGTTCTGATGTAGTTCTTACTGTCATTGTAGTGAATGAACAGGGAAGTGTTCTCTGGTTGAACATAATGGTTGATGAATGGATGTTATACTGCCTTCAAAAAACATTCCATGCAGCAAAGGTCATACAACATGATTCAATGCCACCTCCTCTAAACTGGTTATCCTACCACTAAAGTTCCTACTTACTTAGACTGGATAAAGACACCAAAATACTTTGAAACCACTGTGGCTTTTATAATTTACTGTGGCCAGTGTCCTTTTTTTTGATGTTTCCCTTCTTAACACTCATCCTCCACAGGTCGTTGTTTCTCTGCCTTCTAGATGTGAAGAGCAAGAGACTCCAGAAAATTTACTGGAAACCCTGGTATCACTAATCTAATACAGAAGATGTTGAGATATATTGTGAGCATATCCTTCTCTAAAACAGAGATATTGGGAGTCAGATTAATTCCTCCTGATTATTGATACTGAGTTTATCACTGAGATGTCCAAACTAGGAAGACAGTGCCTCTGTAAACCAGGGGCAGGTAAGGACATTTTTAGAGCACAATTCTGGTCTTAGCAAGAAGAACAACTCCTTGTACCATGACATTAAGTAAAGAGCATGTACAAGGGTTCTAGATACCTTTCTTATAATTACAGTTAGGAGACTTGTGTTATGATCAGAGTGGCCCTCAAAATGTGCTTTTTCTGAAACCCCTCTTCCTACTCTTTACCCTACCTGCCCTCAATGGCGTCTTCCCACAGGGAATAGTCTGTGTTGGAATAGGAGAGAGATCCTGCAGTACACCCAAAATTCACTGTCATCTGCTGGAAAATAAACTTGTGGAAAAGAAATCAGAACTTTAACAACTTTTACAGCTCTGCTCAGATGCCCTGCACTTACAACACAGCTTTTCTATTTCCAAAAACATCTATTTCACTTGTTGAATTTTATGCTATTTTTCTTTGAGCAATAAATATTCTATAGCACCCAAGTTGTTTTAAACCTCTTTTCAAAAAAAAAAAAAAAAAAATCTCCTGAGCCCTCTTGCTCTCTGAATGGTATTATATTGGATTAATTTTTCAGCAGGCATTTTGACACATCTGTGCAAATGTCAATAAAACTAGAGAAATAAGGGCCAACAAGAGATGCTTTGGAAAAATTGAACATTTGTGCAATAATTTAAATGTGGATCTAGGTGGGTTTTGTGCCTGCATTTGGATTTTTTGGGGGTGAGGGAAGGGTTGGACACACACAGGTATAATGTTTGTGACACCTGTTTAATAATGCTGTATAAATCCCATGTGGTATCATCAGTCATACTCTACCACCTGTCCTAGCTCTCACAGACTGCTCAGAGACCTCTAATTAAAAATATGTATTGGAAAATATGTATTTTCTCTAGGTACTGAAGTAAATCAGGCAAGTCAAATATTCGTTTTTTGAACTAGGTTAACTTTTTAATGTGATATCTTGTGTCTGATTTGTGGTGCCTACACACATGGCTCAAACAATTGTAACTGTGTCAAGTTTTCTGATATTAGTTGTCAGCACTGTATACCTGATACTGTGTATGGGCACAAAATACTTGTCAGAGAATGAACTTGTGAGTAATAGGAGTAGCTGTCTCTTACAAGTAAATGCAAGTGCCCGTATAACATATCCAAAGTCTCAAAACACTTCAAAATACTTTCAACAAGACATGTGCAAAGCATTTGGTAAAGTGGTGAGCTTTACTGTGTCCCTCTGACATTTTTATCTCCTCATATACACAGACACAGGTCTCTATCATTAAGGCTAGAATTAATGAGCTCCTATCACCTCTTTTCTACAAGTTGTGAACTTCACTTTTGTTGTAGTTTAAATTTCACCTGGAAGTCTTAATTGAATGTATATGCAATGTTGTTCAGACTGTATCTGAAAATTAATACCTGCAAAAAAGTTCTTCAAATTTGTAGAAAATGGGAATAAGTTTGCAAATTTTGCCACTACTCCATCATCACTTATTTATTCTGGTGCTCCTTTTCAGGTTGCTACCTACTAAGAGAATCTTAAGCCCAAGTTATTTGACTTCAAGGAATTTGTTACCATGAAAACAGTAAGACATAGGTTTGGGCATCTGGGCCAAATTTCAGGTGAAAGTCTCAGTGACAAAATTGTCATCATAAGACAGTCAAGTTTCAAATCAAAGACAAAGGATCACAGTTTCACAAAGGACTTCAGACAGATCTGTCTGGACTTTTCTCTCTTGATCAGCAGGGACTTCTAAGTCATGGAGGAGTTGGAATTAGCCATGGACAGAGCAGACAAAAACACACACGGGACCATATAAAGAAGATCCTAAAAGAGACAATATAGGCAAAGCATGTCCATATTGATGTAAGCAGTAATGTGGAGTGGAATGATGTTTGTGTGCATGTATATAGTGTTCCATTTGTGTATTTGTTATGTAGGTATTATTTCCATTATTCATTGCATTCGCTTTTCTATTATTCCCTCCAATATTACAGATAATAGCAATAATTAATACATTATTTTTCTTACTAAAGTGTCCTAGTTTGAAAGACAGGTGTCAGCCAAGGAAAGCAGAAGCCTCCCTTTGAATTGAAAAATGTGATCCCTCCTTCCCACAGATTATTGTGATTTTGAAATTAAGGGAGCTCTCAGGCAAAGATATGGGGGTAGGAATAACAATTCTTTACTAGTATATCTAACAAGACAAAGAAGAACAACAACAGCTATGAAATTACCCACAAACAGAACAGTAACTCAGTCCCAGTGTTTTTTGGCTGCAGGCACCTTTTCCCCGAGCTGCAGTTCCCGGTGCTGGGGGCGGGCAGGTCCCGCAGAGCTGCAGGAGGGCTGGGGATGATGGCAGAGCTGTCCCAGGGGAGAGAGAGATAGAGAGAGCCCTCTGCTCACGGTGTGGGTCCCAGTGCTCAGCAGAGTGCTGGATGGTAGCAGGTTACAGTGAGATGGGAGCAGGGCAGGGTCTGACAGCAGTGAGGATGGCTCCCGGCGATGGCATGGCAGCGGTGGGACACAAGCGGCGATCGTCCTTCTCATCTGAACTCCGTGGGGGAAATGGGGCAAGGCAGAGCCTTCTGTCTGCTCTTCTGGATGTTTGAGTATTGAGGGGTTTCCCTCCTCTCTCCCCTCCCCCTTGCCACCAGGGCCCAGTCAACAGGTATCTTAGCATGACAATGGGGAAAATTCCACAGAGGGAAAAGGGAGAGAACCAACCCCCAACATAAAGAAACCCAAAACCCATTATCTTCACAGGCTTGCTTTCTCAATAAAGAAGATACATAGCTTAATGTGGTTAGAGCCTTCTGAAATGCTGCTAAATTTCATTATGAGGGATCAGGGAATGCTCCCAAGCTGACTTGAGCAGAGGGAACTGTAAGTCTAGTTGAGAAGTTTTTTGTGCACTACCAGAACTCTTTTAATACTGTCTAGTTTCTGCACCTGCAGGAAATACTGTGTCATCTGCCAAAACCCAAATTTTAAGGATTAGCTAATAACATTTTCTTTGAAAAAGAGAGCTGATTCTTAACCAGTATCATGAGTCTTTGAAGTCTCCGTAATCTATTTTCCCTGGTTGTTTTTAATGAGCCTTTGAACGTTACTCTGCAATTTTTTTTTTTTTAATTTGGTGGGGGAAGGGAATATGCACTGACTTTCCTCCAAAGAATTTTAAAAATTCATCACTGCAAATAACTTTCTCAGTGCCAGAAACTAAGTTATGCAGTATCCTTTGAGTGCATCTATGGTAAATAAATCACAGCTTTGCTTGATTCTCCATCCAAGAGGTTAATGAGATGTAGAAGAAAATCCCAATCAACTCATATCTAAGTTTGAGCCTCTTTTTTCTTCATGTAGGCCAGCTATCAGTGGAGTTTCTTCTGATTCTCTTTGGTATCTATACTATTCTCTGCATTACTCTAAATGATTATATGTATGCCTGTGCTATGGTTTCAACTGTTTTTACAAAATCAGCACAGCTAATGCTAAACTAAACTAGTTGGCTTTGGAATCTGTAACAGGTAAGCAATGGCAGCAGGGAATTCAAATGTGAGTTTTATGTTCGACTTTTACAGTGGGTTTTACAGCCAAATTGAAGTTGATACTAAACTGGCAAGTTACCTGATCTACATTGCCATGGCTCAGTCCTTGCTCTGACTACGTAGCCTGGCTCATCTAGCATGAGTCTCCACTGAGATTGCCTTATTTTACATCAATAGCTCCTTTGATTCTAGAGAATGTATACCTGAGTCTCTCCAACAACCAGACACAACTTCCCCAGAGCTGGACAGCTGCTTCTCATGCTGGCTTCAAGCCCACTGCCAGAAGTGGAGTTGTAGACATGTGCTGCAGTTGTGCTGGCACAGCTGTGCACATCTCCTTCCCAAGGCATGGAGGGCTCCATCCCCTCCGAGATACATCCCAGAGGCTACCAGGGTGCCAGGGGAAGAAAGCATTGATGGGGGGGTCTCAGACTCGATTCAGTGAAGCTGAGACCTACACTGGGTGTGGGCTTGACTCCACTCTTGTGCTCTTGAGAGCTAACCTTCCCTCTGCAGGCTGCTGTGCCTGGCAGCCCCAGCCTCCCTCCCCATTTCTGTGTGACCACAACCACAGACTCTCTGCTGACGCCTCCAGAGAGGAGAGAACAGGCCCCAGCCTGCACAACTTCTTCATTAGTGCTGCTTGAAGCCATAATTAGATAATATGAGAGGGTTTTCCTCTTGCCAGCAGACAGACTTAATGTACAAAATCTGAAATAATAATTTTCAGCATATTGCAACTCAACCATAAACAGGATAGGGCTGGGTGGTTTTTTTTGTTCTTTCTGTACACAAGGAAGAAAGCCCACTAGGCAGAAAACAGTAAGAGTAGATATAAAGGTGGGCAACTGTCTAATAGCTCGGTTTATTCTTAAAATAAATGCAGACTCTAATGACTTTCCATCATTTAACGTATTTCTGCATCTCTTTTTAAAACTCCAAAGACATATTTTCTCCACCATATTTTTCTGGTTTAAGAGCAGATGACTAATTATACTTCTATAAACTTTGCCTTCCTTTGAAATAGTAATCACTTACTTCGTCAGACTTTTCCTATTATGGTGCATTTTCAGATCACTTAGAGTACTACTTGTTGTAAAACAAAACAGGAAGCTAATTTGACTGGCCATGATGAGACCACAAGTGGTCTCCAACTAAAAATGATTTATATCAGTTCAAGAGTCTCCTTAAAAGCTGGGCTACTGGCTGTACTTCCAGCACCAGTTCTGCTACATGGAGGAACTATTCAGCCTGCTCAAGAGTATAAACCAGCCTTCACTGCTTTATGGTAAGATTTAAAATATTAATGTTTAGGGTGCCTTTCCCTTCTGCTGGTAGAGGGCTGGAAGTACCGCCAAGCCACCAAGCATAAAACTACTCCTCTTGCCTCTGTTGTGGACAAAGAGATGGAAGAAGGAATTAGCCCACCTACAAAGTAATTATATATCTTTTGTTATTTTGATTTCTTTCAAAATCAAAGAGTTACTCCTGGCAGAGAAAATTTATTCATAATGGAAATCATACAGCTGGAAAGAGTACGTGCAGGGTAGCATGAGCTTTTGCATTGACTTAGCCCAGTGGTATTCAATCCTAATTTGCTCCCTTTTTTGCTATTTTGTTCTCCTGGAGCACAGGTTTTCCAATAAATTAAACTTCTGACACACTGAGCTGGAATATGGCCAGTACAATGTTGGCCAGAGCTTGTGATACCCTAATGCACTCTCACTCATGAGACTGGAAACTCATCAGTTTGGTGAAACCAACCTGAATTGCTCTGTTGGAATCCACCTCAGCGAGCCCAAGGCAAGAGCTTGGCTAAACCCCTGGGGGAATGGCTGGCATGAGGCACTGCTAGGAAACCTGTGATGCACACTGAGCTTCCCCTCTCAGCACTGCAAAGTGAGAGAGCTCAGCGTGCTTCGCTCTCCAAGCAGCACCCAGGGCTGAGCGAGTTAAGGTCACACCACAACACAGAAAGGTACAGGCCAGGCAAACACCCACCCAACCAAACTAAAGTTCCTTGCCCCTGGGAGAAGCAACAGAAAGTGCAGAGGCATTGACCTGATCTAGCCTTTCCCAGAGTATCTCCTTCTTCAGCTCTTCATCGTGAGCATAAGGGAAGTGACATTTTACTGCCCTTGACTTGGTGACATGAACCGCAAGTTGGATTGCCTCCAGAATGCAGGAACTTGAAATTACTTTCACGTTTAGACTGTATGACAGAGAGTTAGGACATGTTCAGCATGCAAACTGCATGTGCCAAATTATTTTTGAATGTGTAAAAACGTGTGTTGTTAATACTGGATAAAAGCTCATCTGTGGATGATGGGATTTTCACATTCTGTTCCAAATAAATATTTTCTCTACAGTAGTGTACTCCCAGTGTTCTGATACAGGCAAAATGTCAGCTGAGGTCATATGAGTCCTGAATCAAGACAGCAGACTTGGCTTGATGTGCACAAACTGCCTGATGCCAGCAGGCAAAATTAAAAACAACAGTGAAAATACCCACAACATAGGTTAAACCCCCACTGCTATCAAATCAAGTGCAATTAAGAAGTCAGAGCAAAAAAGAGGGTGGATGGAGCTCACACTAGAGATAAAACATCTTTTTCCCTTCTGTTTTCCTAGAAGGGATCATATTTCTTTGCAAAGAGCACAGTTTATTGTCTGCTTCTCCTTTTACTGTGTTTCATTAAGATATAACCCCCTGTGTTAACTTTTTTTCATTGTGAATGCTCCCACTTGGGACTGTAGAGATTGAATTAACCAGTTCTCTACACTGGCTGAAGTCAGGCATCACAGCACTCGAGCTAAGGCTGCTGGTGATGTTGCCTCAACAGAGCTTTCCTATATAGAACAGAGTCAGACATTAGTTTGAGAGCTTTGTCTACTGAAGAAGCACCCACCTGCCCTTTCCCAACATAGAGTGGCACAGCCCATATGGTGGAATCTGGTTTTCCTGAAGTCCAGCTTGGAGCTGGATGCTGCTCCAGTATTGCAGTTACACTGCTGTGTTGTGTTCTGGTATGGAGTCTAGGAAAGGTATCCCAACTGTCCTCTACACAACTCCTTTCTTCTGAGATGACAAAATGAGCATCAGTATTCTCTAGGATAATGCTGGGTACACTGGTATCTGTCATACTAGAGTTGTTGGAAATGTTTAATGTGTTTTAGGGGACCCTGAAATTTGCCAGCAATACCCAGCATCATTTTGATTTGGTCTTGGACTTATTGCATATTCTTAACCATTATTATTTTTAAAGGCTTAAAGGGCTCTGTCTTTTTCTTCCTTGTGCTAGCAGTCAATGGGATATATGACTGTGAAACTAATACTGATATCAAAGGAAATTACAGCATTTGCTTCTCAGGGGGATGCTCCAATGAGGCTTTTTTTTTGACTAGCAATACCAGGTAGTAATGATTAGGTATTCACTTAGCATGAACTTGATAGAGAGATTAGGAAGTTCCCCTATTAAAACAGACATTTCTTGCTAATAAAATTCAATTAGCATGTCAGTCTTGACTTCAGGCACATTTTAAAGGAAGTGTCAATTTAATAATCACTCTTCAGTTTGAAATGTCATCCCTGCTCTGATTGCAAGTAAACTCTGTAACAACCATAATTAGGACACTTTGCAGAAAGGAAGTTAGTTTGAATGTATTCAATTCTGTTTTGCAGCACTATATGGAGTCGAGTCATTCCTTTTGCTACAGGTACAAGGACTGCTGCAGGCCCTGTATTTTCCCCACTTAAACCAATAACTAAATCAGTGGGCTCATAGTTCAAGGGTGAAAAGGTTTATGGCAATACAAATATTAGCAGCTACCAGAAAGAGCAGTAGTGGGCTGGATCAGTGTAAGCTGGTGACAGCACACGAGTGCTTGGGGAAATGCAGTTGGATGGGAGCGAGATTAATGCAGAGAAACACTCACCATTCTAATGCCTGTACATGTCCTCAGCTGGAGGTGTGAGAAAGATTAGGAAACAGCTCTACTGAGAACAGTAAAATTCTTCTTCTCAAAGAAGAAGGAAAAAAATGAGGAAAAAGGGTGTCCTGGCCCAGAGAACAAGAGAAAATTCAGACTGCCCAGCTTTAGTAGTGAGGGCAAACTGGCAGCAACAATGATTTTGTGAGTATTGTGAGAGACACAAGGATGAACAGGGAATACTCCTACCTACAGAACACCAATATCTAGTCATATTCATATAGCAACTCCTAGAAGAGATTTGTGGTCTCTTGCATGCTGCAAACATTTGTATAGCTGTTTGTGCCACTAAAGCTTTAGGGAAACAGGAACCAGAAGTAAGATGTGTGCCTCAGTACATCAGCAGTGTGGCCTTCACTGAAGGAGAAAATCACCTCTGTGTCCTAGACATGCCATCAAAATTTGAATTACCAGCCTTTTGCCTCACTAAGCCATTCAAAATTAAGGATCCTCTTCAGGAAAGGAATCTCCCAGTAAAATCTTAATGTCCCATGTTCTGGAAATGATTTCAACTTTTACCTGCTGAAACAAACAGGCAGGACTGAGAGTCCTAAATGGGCTGGTCCAAACTCACAGGGAACTACCCTGACTGCTACTTTCCTGCCTTATGGACTTTTACATTTAATGTGATCAAGGAACATTGTGGTTGGGTCTAAGTGCAGATTGACAGCTGAATATTGAAGGGACTTTCCTTTCAACAAGGGTAATTTTGCTAGCCTGAGTGGGTACAAGTTTGGGAATGCTTTGTCTGCAACATCTTTGCTGAGAATAAATAAGTGATATATTTAGGGTGGGCTAGCATCAGCAATGACAGATTCCACATTATAGCCAAAAGGCCACATCTTCATTAATATGATGCCTAAAGGCACCTTCCTGACAGCTGTGGAAAGAGGAGGAAATGACAGTAGCCTACAGCACTCATCAGCCTCTCCTCCCTTTCTGGCACTGCAGAACAAGAGACACTGCAGCAGGCCAGAGCAGCCCTGCCAAATGGGGGTGAGATTACCTAATCCTACCTCCCTGCTTCCTGTAGCTCCCGCAGGAGGAAACCAGATCCCTTTCTTATCTGCCAATGGCTCTGCCCTCTGTCTCCAAAGGCAGGAATATTCCCTGGCTGGTGTTGCTGTAAAGTCACAGCTCAGCCAGGCTACCAGCAGTCAAAGTGAGCCAGGGAATGAGCGCAGCAGAGGGAATGAGGTGGGAAACTGCACAACACTCACTGTGGGCTATGACCAGATGCCAGCTACCACCAGCAGCACTCGTGAGAGATCAAGCAGGACCTTTCTTTTACTCTGTTAGCCCACTCATCCACTCCTACACTCTATGTGTCTTCAAAGCAAACCATTGCCTTTCACTGACATGGGTGAAAACCAATACCATTCACAGCAGCATCCCGACCTAAATGTACAGCAACTAACACAGTGAATACAGCTCAGCACATGCAAAAAAGCAATACAGTTCAACACGACATTTTTTTTCCTGCCATAAATAAATACACGAGTAATTGTTTCATCTATTTATCTCTGTTCATGACTCATATTCTTTCTGACATGTCTCAATCTCAGAGGTCAGCAAGTGCTTCTTGAAATCTACCAATGCAGCTGGTTGGTCCAGGTTGATGTCTTCACAAATTAAATACTCTGGGTCTTGAGGCTTAATTCTAGCCAAGAGACGCCTCTAGTCAGCTTTGGCTGGGATTGGCACCTCTGAGAGTCACTTCGGAACTGAGACAACATTCAAAATCCGCCATGGAAGATTTGTTTCCTCTCCTTTTGCTGTAAGAAACTCCAAAGACCTATTGGGTGAGACTGAGGTTAATCTTTGGGACTGCTCCCCTCTTACTACATCTCCTGCTGAGCAAGAGCAAGAGCAATCCCAGGGGCAGCTGAGAAGCTACTGAATTTGGATTTTCACCACACAATATTACTGATAAAAAACACACAGCAATTGTATGACTTGGGCAACCTGACTCCCCAGCACCTCCAAAGATAAGAGCTGTGTTCTGACCAGAGGAAAGTAACATGGTATCTCCACCTGCCTGATAGAAAGTGCCAGTGCCCCTCACCCAAGCTGCATATGGAGCCTGTTATGCTTGCCAGGAAAAAGTTAGAAAAAGGCAACAGCTAGACTTGTGGAGGGAAGGACAATAATGCTTCAAACCTCCAAAATGAAAATATGCTCCCTGTGGTGGAGATGCACAGACTTGGCAGAACCTTCCTCCTTTAAACAAGTTCATTCCTGTGTGGTTTGCTGCTGTGTGTCCTGTACTCAAGTCACACAACTGTCATGGGAATTGTAGGGTCCCTAAGGTAAGATGTACCTTTCCAAACATGGGGTAAAAAGAAAGACCATGCAGTCTGTGTAAATGTGGAGACTGGGAAAAGTAAATTAAGAGGAAGCACTGGCTTCTGGTAGCTTTGCTGAGGTTGAATTGGGAAATACTGCCAGAAACAAGGTGCTGTTTTCAAGGGAAAGAAGAGAGCTGCACAGCTCTTGTCCTGTCTGAGCAATGGGGAGGCTGTGGTAAGGTGCAATCTAATATACTACGCCTTGCAGCTTTTACCTATTACCTATGGCTCAATTCACTGGCTTATCATGTTCCTGAGAGAGAGGCCAAATGAGTGCCTGAGATGATTTCCTCAGAGGTATTTCCTGCTCCTGACTGGTGAATACTATACTGCTGTTTCTTGGACCTTTTCTTCTGCTCCCACATGAATTTAGGTGGTTGCTGCTCTTTCTGAAGCATTGTGACTTAACAGTTCCCCCAGTTCACTTTATGAATCTCAAGTGAAATATTAAAATACCTTTCAGTGACTTATAAATAACATATCATGACTCCCCAGGTAGGTAGAGGAGTACAATCCATGCTCCATTACAAGAGCAAAAAGCCCCCCAGATGCAGAGGAAACTCAGAAATGTGGGGTACAAATACCCCAGTGATTTTAGTACTGGCTCATCTTGGGTCCAAGAAATAGTTTTAGTACTGTTTGAGCACTGCCCCTGGACCTCGGACAGCTCTCACATCCCTGCTTGCTCCCACTGGGTCACACCTGAACTTCAAGCCCCCCAGGAAGTGTGGGGAAGTGGTGTTGAGATTGAGACAGGCTCTGTGCCTTCCTCCCTGCCCAAGCATAGGGCTGAGACCCATTTCAAGCCAAGTTGGAAACCTGAGCAAAAGACCTGAGCTGCTGACTTTTTGCCATGGTACTCCTCTTTCCAGAGGCAAAGCGTGAAGGCACATGAATGGTCCATGCTAAAAGCCAGCAGCAGGGCCAGCAAAGCTCATCAGCTCAGACTCTGATCTCTGTGAAAGCTGTATCCCCCCTGTGGACCTAAGCTTGTCCCAGGAGTTAGTTCTTGTATCTGCAGGACATGGGATATGTGTATCACCAGGCTGGCAGCGATGCTCTCTGCAGCTCAGGCTATTTGACCAGAGGTAATTAAAAGCTGCCTCTATGTTGTCATGTAATGACAGACTGTACCACAACACTCAAGTGCAAGGATGACAAGTTAAGGTCAAGCGGGCAAACAAGCTGCTGTTTCCAAACTGTGGAATGCCTGTATTTGCATCTGCCTGGATCGCCTTTTACAGTACCTCTTTCAGTGGTATTTACCACCAGTAATTTAGAGTCCGTGTTCAGATTCCATGCCTGCTCGTTAGGCACGTTCACCTTTCGGAAGTGTACGTACGGCAGCTGAGCTGCGTCGCGTCAGAAGCAGCGCTCCTTGTCTGACGGGAACCCAGCTTTCCCCGACACCTCCTTAAGAAGCCGGTGCCCAAGTGCACGCACCTGACTTCAGGGAGTCAGAACAACCTCTGCGCTGCCCCGGGAGGCGACACCAGTGGGCGGGCACCACCCTCCCGCAGCAGTCGGGCCTTCGCTGAGTTGGGTTCCCTTCTGCCCTTCGAGACGGCTTCTCTTCCTTCTTCTGCGCACCTGAGCAGCGCTCCCGCCGGACAGGAATCGGGCGAGGAGGCAGAGCCTGCCCGGAGCGGCGCTCCCCGCCCGACAGGGGCCGCCCGTCCCTCCGCCGCCCGCGCACCGGGCCCGCGCGCGCCCCGCAGCGCCTCCCCGCGGCGGCGGCGGGAGTCGGCACCGCCCCGGTCCCCCCGCCCGCCCCCGCCCCGCCGCTCGCCCGGGCGGGAGGCTCGGCGGCTCGCTCCTCCTCGCGGCCGCGGGATTCCTCTCTCCGGGTTTTCGGGCCGCCCCTTCACACCCGCCGCCGGAGCGGGACGGCGTGAGGGAGAGAGCGAGCGAGCGAGCGAGGCGGCGCGGATGCGCCCCGGCTCCCCGCGGCGGCAGCGGCAGCGGCGGATGCTCGGCGGTGCGGCGGCCGCCCTGCAGCCCAGGAGCCCCGCGCAGGGAGGGAGCGAGGCGATGAGCCGCCCGCCGGCGGCCGCCCGCGAGTGACGGCGGCGGGCGAAGAGCGGCGGCGACCAGGAGGAAAGGGACGAGGAGGAGGAGGACAGCGATCCCCGCCAGTGCCCGCGGGAGCCCGGGAGAGCTCCGGCAGAGGGCTCGGCCATGCCCTTCGCCAAGCGGATCGTGGAGCCGCAGCGGCTGTGCCGGCGGCAGCCCGCCGCCTCCGTGCTGGAGGAGAGCTGGGGCGCGGAGCCGCCGCCGCCGCCGCGGGACCCGCCGCCGGAGGAGCCGGGCACGGCGAGCCAGGGCGCTGAGGCGGCCGGCGGCGGGGAGAGGGAGGCGGCGGCGGTGCTGATGGTGCTGGACCTCTGCTCGGTCAGCAACGTAGCCCTGTCGCGGATCCTCCGACAGCTCTCCGACGTGGCCCGACACGCCTGCACCCTTTTCCAGGAGGTCGAGGCTGACATCCAGGGCACCCACCGCCGTGTACGGGCGCTGCACGGCCGCATCGCCGGCCTCCAGGGAGCCGTGCGCGGCCTCGACCCCAAGCAGGAGGCAGTGCGTAAGTACCACGGAATGCGGGATGGATGGGGCGCACCGCGGGATGGATGGAGCGCACCGCAGCACGGAGCGCCCGGCGGGGAAAGCCATCCCCTGGCAACCTGCCGTGCAAAGTTTGGGGCCAGAGTCGGTGGGAAAGGAGCCCTGGCGAGGCAGCAGAGTGGGAAGGGAGCGGGCGGGCGGGCGCGGGTCGGGTCGGGTCTGCGGGCGCCGCTGGGCGCCGCGGCGATGCCGGCGGGAGGGATGATGTCAGTGGTTTGTGCCTTACGTAAGGAGCTGGCTGGCGGGGCTCTCGGGACGCATCTTCTGCAGCCAAGGGTTTGGCCAGGAAGGGGGACGAGGTCTATCAGCGGGGCGCCGGGGCTGGTGGAGATGATCCGCCGCACTCGGGCATATTTGGGTTTTGTCCCTTTGCCGGCCTGTCCGCCTTCCCCGACAGATATCTTTCCCTTAAAAGTGTCTCTGAATTCCCGATCGAATGCTGTTAAGTAGAAATAATAAAACTGCTTCGTCGTTACCTAACTGTCGGGGCCATAAAATAAGGAAGTTTGGCTAATGACTTCTTTCTGTTTAAAGAGTGGCCCTGAAGAGCGAAGAGGGGAGGGTGGAGGAGGGGGAGGAGGATAAAGATCAAGGCAATATAAAACTTGTGTTATGAGCAAGCAGCACTTGAATCCTGTTTCTTCTCCACCCAAACTATAAAAGCAGTGAAAAGCTCTGTAGTCCTAACAGCTGCTGATTTCTGCTGAATATGGCTCGTGTTCACAAGAGTGTAATGATTTCGTGCTCTCACTGGTGCATATGCTTCCCGAGCACTTGTGGATACGTGTTTTTCATAGATAGGGCTGTGGATTGAAAGTCTGGAGTAGCAGAGATTGGTGTTGGTTCTGACCTCTCAGTATCTGTTTTAGGAAAAGCAATGGCTTGAAAGGAGGATTTGGCTTAGTTTTTGTCTTCTGCTGTACCCCTCTGAATCCTTAGTGGAGTACCTCCACTAAGTACAGCAAAGTGAGTTTACACCAGGGTAAACAAGACCGTGCCCTCTTCTCAGTGTTTTTTGTGAATATGCTGTTTAAAAATTGTGTTTTGGATTTCCTCCCCTTTGGAGTATTGTGGAATATACATAACTCTTCTGGGATCAATGAAGCTGTCCTGATTAACAGAATTAAGCCTTAAGTATTCAACAGTATTTAAGCTACACACTCAGCAGATGTACAGTGACTTTGCTGGTGATGTATTAATGTACACCAGCCACAGATGAGACCGAGGGAGATTTTTTGAGGTTTCGGGATGAGTGTGTAATCAGAGCAGAGTGCTGGGCTGTGATTGGAAACTGCAGTGAGAAGGAGGCTTGGCTGGGCTAGTGAGGGAACTGTCTGAGGAAATGAAACTCCTCGTATCACATTCTCATCTGTAGGTCTTTTGAGCTGAGTAAGTGTGGGTATATAATAATGTAAGTGAGAGCAGAGCTTAGCTGTTCTAATCTGTATGGCTTTTTTCTTTCTGGATTGTGCAAGTGCAGCTTGTTTGCAAATCACAGAGCAAAATCTTGATATTACAGCACAGTTATGTCATCTGCTTAATTAGAGATTCTGGCTTTACCCCTGAGATGATAAATGCAGAATCCATTTTTTTTAGTGTTCGGGCTTTTTTTTTAATCCTTCTCTTTTTAAGAGGGGAGAAAATTTTGAGATCTTCCCTGCGTTTGCCAGCTGTTCCTCATTCCTCTTGTATACAGCACAGTGCCACTGATAGATCTGCAGATGTCCCTAGGTCTGGTCAGCCAAGGGAGGGCTTTGCCCCCACCCATCCTCCAGTAGGTGTGTGTCTTGCCTGCAGCTGTACAGCTGCTTAAAGCACACTTCCCTGTCCTCATCACTTCTTTCCATGCAGTGCTGTACCACATCTTCCCTGAGGGTGAAAGTCTCGATACAATCCAATGTACTTGAACAGTCAACTTCTTTGCCTCCTCTGGCTGCTTTTATTCCCTGTCCACTGTTGGATCAGCAGAGCTGCATTTACATAGTGCTGCATCTGAACATCTCAGCTGAGACCCAGGGCTGAACAGCACCACTCTACACATTATCTCCTCATATTGCCCCAAAATCCATACACACCCACAGCAATATCTCCCTTTGGCCTCCAGAACCGCTCACTGTTCCCAAGGGACCGATAAAACTGCCTGTCAGGAAGCTGCCCATCTTCCCTGTAGTGTATAATGATAGTGTGCTTTAACTCTCCGGGCTGACGCCTCCTCCTTCATTATTACTTTCAGCAAGACTATGCTAATGTTTGTTTTATGCATGAAGTGCCTACATAATTCAGTCCTCAAAGTATTACACTCAAGTTACTACACCAGTTGTTTGGTTTTTTTTTGAAACCAAGAGAGCAATCACAGGTGGTCACAGATCTGCCCAGGACCTAATCAGCATCACATTAAGGCATACTGACTTCTGTGTCCTGTGGCAAGCATGGAAATGATGGGATGGCCTCAGGGCTGTCTTTGGCTGTCCAGCCCAAATGACACATCTAAGAATGATTCAGAACTGGCTGGAGGTTTGGACTCACAACCACAAGGAACAAGTTAGTGACAGGCATACAGCTATCCCACCCATGCATGACTGTAATGGCTACATTGAATTTATTGCATGTTATGAGTCTGGAGGGGCTGGGCTTATTGGTGCATTGACCAAGACACCATGTACTGGGAGGTTAACACCAGCACAGTGCATACCAATCACAAGTTTTTCAAGTAGTCAGTTTAAAACTACTAGCCTATCTTGCCACAGTGAGACATTCTTCATATTCCAACTTCAAGTTCGGCACAGTGAGTTGAGAATAATGCTACTGGACATGCTCTAGATACTGAGCTGTGACAGTGGAAGGCCTTTTTCTCCATGCCTCATAAGCCAGCTGGATTCTGAGATTCCCCTGTGAACACTCCTTGTGTTAGGAAAAGGAAATGATGGGCTAATGCCATCTCAAGAGCTATTGGAGCCAGTGGTTAGAGGGGCAGTCCTTGCCCAGAATGACATTCCTTGGCAATGGCAGAGATGGTACCAAGGGGAAGGGGAGCAGGAAAGGAGTTCACTTGGAAATAGAATATAATACAGTTTTGCATAATAATATTGTATATTATACTGAAAATTATGTGTCATTATATTAAAACTTTTATGTTGGATTCAGGAAATGTTAAAAAATAATTAAAATTAATTAAAACTGGCATTTTCTCAGTAATGCTTATCACTACTCCTATCATTTTCACAAGGCCTTAACATTCTCAGTTCTGTTGCTGTTGCAGTGGTGAACATTTGCAAGTATGTGTGTACTTTGCTTTAAGAAAAGTACTTAAAAGTCTTCTACTAAGCTACTGGTAACGGTGTTTACCTATGTATTGCCCTTTGTTTTTGTCACTGTTCAGTGTGATTGAAAAACTTTGTTAGGCACAATAAAGGACAGATTCTGGGCAGTTACAAGCAGGTCATCTTCAAAAACTCAAGGTCCCTTGCCTCTGCCTCCCCAGAAGCTGCTTGTCCTTTCATCTTTCTTTTAAGCCTCTGGTCAGCCAGCATCTTGCAAATATGAATCCTTTCCCATCCTCTGAATGTAAGAGAAACAAGGGTGAAAGATGTTTTCCTGCTCAGCTCCTGAACTGACTACTTTGCCCTTCTGCCAGTCCACTGCTTTTCATCATGAGCAGCTCCAGGGTCTGCTTCTAAAGCAGAACCGTGTGGGAAGAACATGATTGTTGTCAGTCTGGATGTTGCTTAGAGTTTTCTTGTTTCCAGCAAGAGTACTGAGCAGTGTAGTACTGCCCAGTTTTATTATTAGATGCTTGATTATCTTGGTAATGGAGAAACATAGAAGTGTTATACTAGTGTGTAGACTTGGGACTCAACGCCTCCATATTTATTTGGAAAGATGATTTCTCAGTCTAGGGCACTAGAGATATGGCAGTTTAACTGGAATACTGTACTTTACAGAAACTGATGATGTAAGCCATCTTGCTTTCTGAATAATAGGCAACAACCAGGCAGCAGATTTTGAAAGCCCTAGCTAATGAGATCCTTTTTGCATCCTGGCATCCCAGAGAATTCCACACATTCCAGGCTTTTTTTTAACTAAAGCATCAATGTGTTACCAGTAGCCAATCTTTCTAAAAGCTGTATGGTTTCCAGAAGTTGCCTGCTGTATCTTCATTGTTCCACTTTTCCATTCCTGATTTTGCTATGTGCTAACAGTTAGTGATGCAGCTGCTTAGAAGTGTGGGGATCTCCAGTGTTACTCTGCTCTTCAGAGGCCCCTGGATCTCTACAGTGAGCTACTCTATAGGATTTTCTTGTTTCCTGAAGTGTCAGTATTGAGATAAAAAGGATATCTCTGAACTGATTCTTTATAATTTTAGGCTCTGCGTTAATTTATTCTGTTTGATTGAAGTTGGTTACGGAGAACAGCCTGGCAAGTTTCACTCTTGCTTTTAGTCTCTTTCATTGTGCTTTTTAGGTGGTTTTGTTTTGATTTTGTTTGGTTTGGGGTTTTTTTTTATGTTAGTGTGACTTTAAACCACACTGATAAAATGCTTTTCTGTTTGGGTTTTGAGCACTATAGGGAAATGTTTAATCCCTTAAAAGGTTTTCATGTGTTTTCTGCCACAATCCTACCATTTTTACAAAACATATACTGGACCCAAAGCTCATCAGAAAATGCACTCCTTGTTCTTGACTTAATGTACTGAAGTCTCAGTTGCTGTTGAAATGGAATCAAGAAATTGTCATGCTTCCATCTCAGAATTCAATTGCATTGTAAGTCCACCCCAGGCTTAGGGCTGGTGACCATCCTTGCAGAGATCTTCAGGGAGGTACATAAGACCTGAAGAGTAGATGCATCTTGAAAGAAAAAAAAGTGCATCCAAGATGGAAGGATAAGAGTTGCACTTTATCTCAGCTTCTCAAGATCCTTGAGATTTAAAGTGCAATTTTCATTTTATGGATTTTCTGTGGTGCTGAGGCACAGCTGTAGATCATCATGGGCTGGATACATCTACGCAAAAATATATCAGGTACTGCTGGAGACAGAAGAGATTCCTAGTTTCCTTTAACTTTTATTATTGTCCTTTATAGTTAGCGAGCCTAAGTGTGGGGGTAGTTACTCTTAGGGGTGCACACTAATGTAACCTGGGGGATATGGAGCAAGAGGATGTATTCAGAGCTCCCTTTGTACACTGAAATTACATTAATTGGCAAGTTTTTGTTGGATGCAGACTAAAATCTCCAAAGAAAAGCAGCTGTACATTGGATGTAGTAATCCATCACTTTAAGCTTTGTGTCCTTTACCTGCCCAAATGGAATGATACAACCTCTTCACTTGTCGTTTTGGGAAGGGAGAAAGTATTTTGGCTTCACGTGCCAGGTTCAGTCTCTTGGTTTTGTGTTGTCACTGTGTGCTCATTCGTGTTAAAGGACTCACCTCTGAGGTGCACTTGTCTGTAGTTTGCCTGTGAATGCAAATAACCCAAGCTGTGGGTGTGGGAAAGTTGGAGAATTTCCTCAGTGCATGGTTATTTCTAAATGCAGAGGATTGATGTCACATTAGCAGAGTGGAAAGGAGAAGGAGGCCAAAGCATGGGCTTACCTTTACTGCTCAGAACAACAAAGGGACAGAGGAAGAAAAACCTGCTCACTTAAGGATCCCATCCCCACTTTACCTTAACATTCACTAGAGCACCATTAGCTAGAGTACTGTCATTTAGGAGAAAAACCGCCTTATCTTTGTTTACAGAATGGTAATAGAAGACCTTTAACACAGAAAAATGACCATTCAGAGGTGTTGCTTGAGGTGTTTTTTTTTTTCTCATGCATTTAGTATGTGGTAGAAGGCAGCGGGACTGAATGTCAGGTGGCTTTGGCAGGGATGTAACTATTTGAAAACTGGGGTTGTTACCTGTTAGCTTGTGGAATGCAGACTCTGGTCTCTCTGCAGATAAAAGCATGGTGTAAAATCCTTTGTCCTGCCAAGGCCAGTGAGATGCTCGGTGGAAAGGCTCTGAGAGCTCAGTGCTCAGGTAGACTCACCGGGCTTTATCTAGCACAGCCTGCTAACAGATGAAGAGCAGAAAGTAGTGTTCTTCCTCCAAAGCTGTTCCCTGTTATACAGGTGTACAGGTGTTATACAGGTGAAAATCTCCTAGAGTTTTGCTGAATATCATTTATTTGGTGTTCCACTGGTGTAGCTCAGAAAGCCTTTGTCTGTGCTATAGCTCCTTGCTTGTTACTCCACAAGTAGTTACTAAGCTAATGTACCAGGTTCAAATGTTTGGGGGTTTTATTTGCTAGATGGAGAGCCTGCCAGTTAAAAAACATGAAAAACATTTAGTGCTTGATTCCCACCTCACTGCAGCTATACAGGTGTGTAATATCATAGTAGTTAGTGCAACTTCTTTCTGGCTCATGCTCAAGAGCCAAACAAGAATCTCCAGTGGGTTTATTAGAAACTCTGCTGGGAATGTTTTAGCTCCTTTAAGACCAACAAGGTCTCCTTTACACAGAAGCAAAACTGCAGAGAAGATGCAGCCAGACCTGTAAGAGACATCAACTTACTCTGGATCTAGTGGTTTAACAGAAATTCTTCCTACAGCCTCTTTAAAACTCCATGCTTCTATTTAAAAGTCTTAATAGCGTAATGTTTGTGTTCATACAGAAACATAAGATGAATGTTCCAGTGAAATGGAGTAATTCCTACTTTTAGTTAGTTCCCCTGCTCATACAGGGGAGATATAGTGATGAAGAAATATGTGGACTCTGGTAATGTGCTGAGGGCATGGGGAGGTCATGCACCTGTTGGTTCAGATGCGTAAGAGACGTTCATTTTCCTCTTTGAAAGATGAAGGACCTGGAGTGTTTCCAAAAAACTCTTGCTCAGTTCTCAAATCTCCTTGGACTTAGGGAAGGACTTGCAGGAAGGAAGTACAAATACCCAGTTTCAAGGAGCCACTCAGCTGCTGTTCTGGATCAGCAGAATCAGGTTTTGTTGGCATTTCTTACATAGATTTACCTGTTCTGAGGCTTCAATTCTGAGGATCAGATTAGGCTGGTCTGGCAGAGATGTGCAAAGGTGCAGAAAAAGGATGGGAGCCTTGCTGACCCCTGCCATGAACTGGTCCCAATCTCTCCTTCTCCACTTGGGCAAAAACAGACTTCTCAAATACGTGTTTAAAGGCAGCACCTGGCTCTTCCTCTCTCCAAACTGGAGAGTAAAAGAGATCGGGAGCAAAAGAGATCAGGGAAGCCACAGCTGTTGAAAAAAGCCCCTGATCTGACACATTTCCTTCACACATGTTGTACCCAAATCAAGCAGATACCCCCAGGGAACTCTTAATAGCAATGTTATGATGTCCAAAGTGGGGAAAAGACCCAAGACCAGCTGATTTGAGTAATACACATACATTTTAAAAGCATTGTTGTAGGGTTGTGTGGTCACTGGAGTCAGAGAGCTGGGATTGTACAAAGGCTGCTCTTTCCAATCGCTTGGCATCTCCATGTAATCAGAGGCTGACATCAGACTCTCGATTGGAACTACTTGAGCCATTAGGCTGTGAAGAGCAGAAGCTCTCTGTGTTACCCAGTGTGTATGAGGGGGGAAGGTTTTTTTTCACTTTCTTTGATGTATTAGCATCAAGAGAGGGAGTCTTCGCTTCATTCCTAATTGCTTCTCGTCTTTGAATTTATGTACCAATATGTAAGTGACTGCAAAAGGAGATAGCAGAATTTATAAAAAGTTCAAAAAGGCAGGGCTTAGAGCATGATTAAAATAAAAGATAGCATAGATGCTGTTTTTAGCTGAAATATCTCCCTAGAATACTTTCCATTTACATTCTCATTATATCTAACTGCTTCTAATGCACTGCTTAGTTTAACAACTGGCATGTTTTTAGGGTAGATTTTAAAGTAGATATACACCCACTGTGTTCTTAACTTGAGACTTTAAATTGCAGTATCTGTATTGGACAATCTTTTCTTATACCTTCTTGGCTGAAGGCAGGAAAAAAGCAATACTGATAGGAACCTAATTAAACCTGTAGTCCTATTACACCAGGAGCTGTGTGCTTGAAATGCTGTTGAATTCAATGAGTGCTGCGTGGCACTGCCATGTTAAGTCCCAGCAGAGAGTGACATATTTTTTTCTAATAGGATCACTGTAATTCTTACAAAGCCACCATGGTATTCTCTTTCTTTACAGCTGCCAAGGCAGTTGGACTTTGAACTACAGCCACTCAGACTGAGTCCCTGAGAAAGTTTGGAGGAGATGTCTTGGGAGTGTGTGCATGTGATTAAGGGGAATGAGCAGTGTGTTTGTGCTATAAATATGCACAGAGTCTTCAGGCCTCTGCAGCTTTTCCCCCTGCCTTCTCAAAGTGTTTTTTTTGTTATCTTGGCAATGTTTGAACAGACTTTTAAGTTTGACCTGGACAGAGGGTGAGTTGGTGCTAATCCTTCTTGAAGATGTATGTATCAGTGGCTACAGGATTGGGTAATTTTTAGGAGCAGAATATATAATGTGCACTGAAAAATGTCAGTGTGTCCAGAGGCTTTAGACTGCTTTAAAGTCAAAACCAGGCTCTCTGTGCATGCTCAATTTTGCCTGATTTTTTTTTCCTTTTTTTTTTTTTTTTTTTTTTTTTTACTTCCCGAAAAAGGCATTACCAAGCGTTGTTCTCTTCAGATGCCAGTGACTGTCCATGATTGCAGAAATCAGATCTTCTGGATGATGAAACTCAAGATAGGCAGCAGTAACTCACTGTGATGCTCAGAGGCAAACTTTTTAAAGATGCTATACATGTTTCACTGCATCTAGTACTTAGAGATCTATGATAAGGGGTGATTTAATTTAAAGTGAAACAAGAGATTAATTATGATTTAATGCTTACCATGCCAATCAGACTGGGTACAAAGAATGGATACTACCCAGTTTCAGTTTTTTTCTCACTGTAAAGTTTATTTATTTGCAGAAGAAAGAGGGACAGTTCTTTTCTTAAGCATGGTCTTTCCTTTGGTGAAGCGTTTTTTTTGGCTAAGTGCTGTGTACAGGAGGAGAGTCAAGAGATGCATCTTAATTTCTAAGAAAAGAAATAATATATCATAGATTGACCACTGACTTTCACATGCCCAGCCTTAACCCTGAAAACTACATAGTTCTGCACAGCCCAGATTTTGGATGCAAACTTTTTTTCTTTCTTTGTTTTTTTTTTTTTTGGTTTCGTTTTTTTTTTTTGTTTGTTTGTTTTGAGGTATGACTTTCTCATACTTATCCAAACCTGCTTCTGACTGTTCCTTCATCCCAGCAGTTAAAATCATCACAGGGGCTCCAATCTCAGCACACTGAGGAGATCTCACCTTCCTTCCTGTGTTGACTGTTCCCTGCAACAAGTATTGTTGCAGGAACCTGAGGTCTTGGTCTCTGCAGAAGATTGCCTGGAGCCTTGCACACGGTTAGCATACCAAAGACAAATTTTCCTCATAAGTTGGATTATCCTGGCAGCACTGTTTTTAGCCTTGTTTCTTATCAAAACAAGTATTCAAGAATAGCACATTCTGTGTGTATAGCAGGGAAGGGGATGGGTGTGCCTGGGTGTCTCGCACCAGCCATTCAGGAATTTTATATTTCTTACTCAGCTCAGCTACAATTTCAACTACATTGCCACAATGTAGAAATATAGAAGAGGATGCCAGGTAAAGAAGAGGACAGTTTAGTCCTACTGTATTTGGAGGAAAGTCTTGTTCTTTATTAGAAACTGGGATATCCACCGGGGAAGGAATCCCATATAAATGTTCCAACCTAATAAAAAAAAAAGTGCTCCATTTTTTTTTTTTTAAAGCTCACATTTACTTCAATGTGAAAGTCAGTCTTTGCATGACATAAAAGCTGGAGAAAACCAGGCTTCATTAGTTCCGCTGCTTGCAAAACTGGTTGTTCGTATTCCTCTTCCACCTCTAGAATTGCTGATTATTTCTTTTCAGTTTCAATATTGTTTCTTTGAAACTTACACCTTGAATGGCTTTCATTCTGTGCCATCCTATCCTTTACTCCTCTTCTCATGGTGGTTTCACAGGGGCTATACTTTTACTTCTGTCTGAATTGCAAAGGCAACCCCCCACTCCCTTCATGGTGTGAATCAACAGTATTAATTTTTACAACTGTGGTTTATTCTCCATTGATTATCTTTAATGTGATGCTGTCTTGTTCAGTTAATAAACTACCTGCTAAGATGTAATTATCTCCCTCCCCCAAACATAACCTGCTTTTAATAGATGTTGTAAATGCACTCATTGTGCCTGGCACATTAAAAGCACTGGTTTAAGTTCCTGTACTTTCAAATTGCACTGTAGCTGAAGTGTCTTTTGTGGCAATCATTACTCTTCTGATATTCTAAAATAAGTATCCCTACTTCATTACTTCAGTAGTATATTTAGGTCTCTGTTACAGCTGCCACAGGTTTGATATAGGCTTGTGCCAAGACAGGGGTTGGATAGGCTGTGCTCTGGACAAAACCCTCCTAAGGGAGACTAGGAAGATTACCTGAAGGTTTATCATTAATTTTATATCTCTGTTAGCTGATGTAAATCAGTATCCAGATTGAAGTATGACCCAGGGTATTTACCCAGTTTGTGCTGTAAATATTTTTAGGGACCTCTGTCAATACACAGAAAATTTAGAGTACAGTTGTCTCTCAGATCCAACAATAAAATCATCTGCCTGCAGGTATGTATGAAAATGAGCATCTGTATTCGGGAGGTGCTGTGTCTGTAAATGAGTGAATGGGTTACAGCTACAGTCAGCAGCTATAATGTGACTATTCAGTTATGAAATTGTCCAAGTGGAACTTAACACAAATCATTAGTGCAGATTAAAAGTACGTTTCATTTATCTGCTTGTTCCTAAGAACCCAATAGAATGGCAATTATTTAAAGAAAGTAAGGGGGAACTGCAAGATATCATAGCTCAGGCTGGTTATTTATTTTCTTTCTAATTCCTGTTTGGCTTTAGATCTGCCTTGATAAGCAGCATCTCAGACTGTGAGACTAAACGGTTCTGTCACCATAAAATAAGTGTGCCCATTTTTGTGCAGAACTTTTTCAATGACAGTTGAATTAGGTTTTCCTCAAAGAGGAGGAAAAACAAGAAGAGGTTATTCCTCAAAATTCTGTGTGTCACTAGAGGAGGAACAACTTTGTGTATACACATGTGCACATACACACACACACGTATATATACACACACACACAGAGAAATGCTTTTCTCGATAATGGAAGATCAGTGGAATGATTGGACAAGATCATATTGGTCATTGAGATTAGAAAATCTTGATAAATGGGAGAAGAAATTTACAGCCAAATTAGCAGCAAATTTGTTAAATGAGAGAAAATATTTAGTATTCCAGCTCTCATTGCGGAGGTAGAAATTGAAGGTAATTGATGTATCTTGTTTTTTCCTTGTTTTGGCTTTATATCTTCATCCAAAAGCATCTCATGGTTGAGTTCACTTCCTTCCCGTTCCCTCCCTCTCTCAATGGAAGTTTGAACTCCGAGATTGTGATGTTGTTGATGGAAACTCTTCTCGTGCATGTAATGGGTGATCAGAAGTGAGATACATCTTGCTTAGGAATGTGGGAATTCTGCTATTTGTACTTGCATACTTGCAAGAGTATGGACTTTGCTTTTGAATTAACTGCCCCTGCAATATTACAGCAGGGGTTGAAAAATAAAATTAAAATGTAGAAAAGCCAAGTTAACGAAATTGAATCTTCCAGGACAACAGATGTGTAAGTGAAAGGTAAAGTAATGCAAGTCTAGGTCATAGGTTGGACTTGATGATCTCAAAAGGTCTTTTCCAACCTAGTTCATTCTGTGATTCTGTGATACAGTGTCATTTGCAGATGCACTGAAGAAATGTGCTGTATTTATTTTTGCAAAGAGGTGTCTCCCATGCCTTTGTTCCTTTTTGAGACAGTCCAACCTTGGGCTGGTTAAATATGTCTCTACGAAAGTTGGCACATACTGACCCTGTTTGCTGCAGTCTGCTCTTCTGTAGCCTCTTGATTCTGGTGGTGTGAGCCAGATGGACAGAGCCCTAGAGCTAAATGCTGGATAGCATAATTAAGTGCTCTAGTATTGAATGCTGGAGCTGACTGAGACAAACTTTGGCTGATACTACAATATTTCTTTGTCCAAGTTACATCTCCAGTGTCAAAGTAAATCCTGTTTTTCCTTTCAGATCATATTCCGTGGGTATGGGGATGCTGAATTATATACCAATATTATTTTCATTGACATAATAGAGTTCTCTCTACTACTTTGTGCCCTGATAGCACTACAGGAACATTTTACAAATTTGTAGAGCTTGTGGAAGCTCACCTGAATTTTCCTTTCATATCTGTACAGACTTTTTTCTGCTATGCTTTGGAGTCATGGTGGTCAATTGTAAGCATCATGTGAATTCTGCTCCCTGGAACCCCCATGTTAAGCACGTTGAGGACACTGAAATGTCTTCATGTTTATGAGGAAACATAGCAGATAGCTTTTAGGTGTACTCTGCTGCTATCTGTAAATGGCTGGTACATGTGTAGAGCAGACTCAGACCCATCCAGGTGTTGAACTCCTGCGTGAGCTGAGTATGTTTAGTTTTGCAGGCTGGAAATGAGAAAGAGGACCCAGCAGCTAAAATATACCACAGACTTTTCATGACAGGTTAGGGGAAGGTTGTTAGCAGCATTCAGATCACCAAGTTTTAGCAGTCTAAACTTCGGGCCATCCATCCTGTTGAAAGACAGGTGAGCCTGTCTTTCGCTCTTGAGCAGAGGAAGTTTCTAGTTCGGTCGAGTCCCTTAAGTTCTATGAATGACACAGTGTGAAGTGGGTACTGCCACAGGCTTTTTGGCATTCTGTTCTCAGGTCTGTGGCAGAGTGACAGCATATCCTTCCTCTCAGAGGAGTTACTACACAAGCAGTGATGACACACAGACCTGTTTTGTAAATTATAGGCAATCTGCAAGGCTGAGGCCCTTCCACATCAGGAGTGCTTCTATCCTTCATGGGCAAATGCTTTCAGGTGCCATATGAAGGCAGTACCCCCAGGTGGGATTCTCCAGTCTTACTTTTCAGCAAGCAGGAGTCCTTGCAGGCTGGAACTGAAGAGATCTGCAGGCCCTACACTCTGTGAGAACTAACCTTAGGTTGGGCTGAGTTTGCAATTGCCAGTCTTTCTTTTGAGGTCTGGCTCATAGAGGAGATTGAGCTTTCTTACATTACAGACAGTGTGTCCTGGTTAATTACAGTCATGTAAAGATGAGGTTTTACCTTGGGACTTGGTTTAATTAAAAAACGGTGCTGGGAAGTTTATTAAACATCTACGTTCTCTCTGGGTGCCAAGTTCTAATGCTGGTTTTCTTCAGGTGCTCTCCCAGCTCCAGTCATAACGGGCCACCTGAACCTGACATCTGCACTAATGAAAGGGGAGGGAGGACAGGCTGTCATTCTCTGTCCAGCCAGGTTTGAGTCTAGCAGCTTGTTTTTCACAGCTTGGGCTTGTGGCTGGGTTTCGGGGAAAGGTTTTTGCAGGTAGTAGTGTCAGAGGAAAAGTTGCAGTGCAGAACCTAATGCTTTCCCTGGTAGTGGAAAAATCATGATCATGCGTATGAAACGTGGACTTAGAGGAACCTTGTGTGGGTGGTCTTGTTTTGACTCTTTCTGCCCCCCCTTCCCTTCCCTTCCTGCTCACGTATGCTGAAATGTGTCATCTATTTAACTTGAGCCTTTCTAATAACCCTAGATAATATACAACAAAAACAATAACAAGGTGCCTGGATATGCAATCCTTCTGAACTGTAGAAGCCACAAGATTTCTTAGATGTGCTTTTTGTTAGTACTGGCTTGTGAAAGACCTAGCACTCCATGATGCCCATCTGTTAGCAGCATGTTTAAATGTGATTAATGTGAAAGTTGCAAGAATTGCAATAGCTTTTGCTACTCTAAAAGAGAATCTGTCACTGTTAATCTCTTGCAGTATTAAAAGCTTAATATAGTAAATCTAATGTTATGGAAAGCTGTCACTTTGCTTTTGTTACTATCACCTTAGTGTATTATTAAACTACTATTAACTTTTCCTCTGTAGTTCACAAGCATAGATGGAGTGCAGATATCACACACATGCAGAAGAATATTTAAATGATCATTTAAGTATGAGGTCTCTCAAGAAAGAGATGCTACAGAATAAAAGGGTTTTGGGGGAACATTAGGTTTGATTGGTATTTCTAAGGGGATGTGGACAAAGCAGGATGTATTAAAAGTTAGCCCTTTCCCAAAGAGCTGATGGAGGCTGGGAAAGTCACAAGCAGTGTCCTGATGTGGTTGTTCTTTGCTGCACCTTGGTAGACATGATTTACCCACCCATGGCAGTGGACCTACCTCAGTAGTGGTTTAATCAGAACTGTTGCATCTTTAACAGAGTTGATAAGTTGGATAAGCAGTGTTATGGCACAAGCAGGGACTGTCTCCTAGAACAGGCTGACACTTCAAGAAGCAAATGGGGGAGGACCCAGGGAAGGAAAAATACTTGCTTCATATAGCTCCTTGTATTGGAAAGGATCAAAGAAAACATAATGAGTCAGTATATCTTTCTTTTTCTTTAAAGGAAATTTCAGAAGAGTGATTCAATTAAATAGTAGTTTATTCAAGATCTGCAGGTGGCTTGTAAAGTGTAATCATATCCCCCTTACCTTTTAAACCCAGATCTACAGCTTTGTTCATTTTAGTGGAGGTGGAGATCTCCATTCTTTGTTTTACAGTGGCAGTTTGGTAGAGAGGGCTTTTTATAAAACTTCTTGGTTTATTTCTTGATTACAAGTTGCTTTTGTTTCCAACAGGGACAGCAATAGTGCTTTGATCAAGACATTTCAAAACTGCTTGCAATCTTCTTGTAAGATCATTGGGCAGATGTAGAACGAATTGAGACCTGCCTTGCAGTGAAACAGTCCCTCACTCCATCGTGCACAGTATCTTCACAGCTGCCAGGCAGCTTGTCCACTTCCACTCATTGCAAGAAGTCAAAATCAGATCAGATAGAATAGTGCTGTCAAAGGGATAGTTATGGAATATACATAATTGCAGAAATTGGACTGGACTCTGGGATTTTCTGGTTCTTCTGTGTGCCTCTCTGTAATCCAGTCTTTGAAGCATTTAAGAGCTTGAGGTGCCATGTTTAAAAGCTTCAAGGACCATGCTTTTTCATTTACTCTCTAAACAGACAGGCGTCAAGTCCATTGCTCTGAGCCATTAGGAAGACTTGCAGGGAAGACAGCTTATCAGTCAGACCAAGTGCAGTAAAGGGGCATTCTCCCTTGTTGCACACTGTTGAAGTGGAGCTGTTAAATATGGTCTCTGAAGGCTGTTGTGGCACACCCTGCACCTGTGAGTCTCACTATTGCTCCTGCTCTTTGTCCTGTGAGTTGAAGAGTGATGCCCAGTACCCTCCATCTGTTCTTGACATGGGAGTCACATGCCAAAGGCTTCAGGGGGTAGGCTGAGGTGAAGGTCATACAGCATGTTATCAAATTAGGAGACTGCTTTGCTCTGTCCCCTCCCCTCAGATCTGGCAGTCAGAGACTGTTAACTCACACTGTGAGAAATTCCAAGAACTTCTAGGATAGTATTCCAAAGCCTTGCAAAGCTCTGTGCAATGGTGTGTAATCTGTTTACAAGAGTCCTCATGGATCAGCTCCTTCCTGTACTCATGGTTGCAGGGATATCCCTAGAAAAGGGCATTTTTTTCATGATTTGAAAGAGTCTTGGAGACAGGCAGTTAGGGGAAGGAGGATTCAGCTGCACCTTAAATGCCTTGCTGTTGCCTTATGCTTTTAGTTCACTTTGTAGCTGTTAAAATGTGGAGGAAAGAGGATTCAGTGAGCAACTGTGTATGTGTTTGTCTTCAGTGAATGCCTGCTTGGGCAAGGCAAGCATGATTCAGCTACTAGTTAGTGCTGATATACCAGAATTGGCAAGCACTGAACACTCCTGCTACTGGATCTGCCCCAGTTGCTTGATGTGCAGTGAGTGCTGAATGGATGAACATTTACCAGTGCTGTTGCACAAACAAATAAGTTAATAAAAAGCAGCTGATTGTGTAATTGTAAGATGTAGAAACTCCAAAGTAGCGCTGAGATTATTTAAAAACAGATGTTCTTATCTGGAAACTCTTAGAAACATAGAACGGTTAGGTAGGATAGATACAAAAGAAACTCTCTGCCTTGCCTTTAAATGATTTCATGGTGAGGACTTTTAAAAGTTTTTCTCTTGAAGCCTTATCCCAGGTCTGAGTTTGACAGCAAATTTAGCTTTGAATTATCTCAGAGATAATTGGAGGTGCAGTGGCATTCTGCAGTCAGAGAATTAGCTCACGAGGAAAAGCTTTTTTGAAGCGGACGCACTGGTAAGAAAACGCTCTGTGAAAACTGGAATTACACAAACCAGCTGTCTGGCCTCATATAAAATTATACTGGCCTTTTGTAGCTCCATGTAAGTGGTATTTAACCCTTGCCACCATTAGCACGTACTGCAGAGACAGATGAACTCAGCTGATGGCTGAGCAGGCAGGGAACAAAGCGCGCACGGACGGGATTGTGCGGGGTGCGGGCAGTGGCGGGGCCAGCCTTAGTTCATTATTCAGGCACACAAAGCTTCCCACCCTCATCAATCACTTCGGGCTTTTTTTTTTTTTCCTTTCTTTTTGCTTTCCCTCCCTCTCCGAGGGAACTCAGTAAAAAGACCGGGCGTACGGAGTACAGAGCAGGCACAGCAAGCTGGATCGTTTCCATTTACGTTTCTCTGCCCTCTGGAGGGAAAAGTTGTCCGATGCTTATGGCCTGAGGTGTACTGAGGGTGCCCCTTCTCCCCAGGGGCTGATGTGGTGCAGGATTGACCCCTCTGCCCATTTCCCTGGGGAGAATGTGGTTTTCTTTTCAACTGTGGAAACCAGCCCAGACCACTGGTCCTGGGTGCACACAAACTCATTTTTGAGTTTGTGGAAGCACGAACTGCTTCCACAGCTTAAGGAGAACTCTGTAGCTATGGCCAGTGGCAGGAGACTTTCATTAATGTCCCCTTTTTATCAGCTGATAAGAAAAGTTTGGAGTGGTGTCGTGCACATCCTCTTCAGTAGGTGTGAAAGCACCTGAGGATGACAGCCAGGTTGGGAAGTTATATTGAGCCTTGCTGCTGCTGCAGAGGGAATGAAGTGCTTCTGTGGGGTGCTCCAGGGCCATGGAAGCAGCACATGGCAATGGGAGTGTTCTGCTGTAACAATGAAGAGAGCAGCACAGGGTCCCTCTCCCATCCCAGAGGTGGCCTGCTGCAGGCTGAGGTAGCATGGAGAGAGGGCACAGGGGAGGAAATTAATATTCTTTCTTTCTTGAGCCTAATGGCAATTCTCAAACACTCAGAAAAATAGTTTTGATCAGAAAATCTTGGCTGGTACCAGATGATTCAAGCAAAGTGTAAGAAGTACTGTAGTAAAAAGTAGTAACAACTGCCCACACACAAAGTTTTATCCTAGAGAAGGAAGGCTTGGCTTTGACAGGTCCTTTGAAGCATGAGCTTCTTACGTGTTGTTTGTTCACTCTGTTGTCATTGCACATGCTGCTATTAACTGAGCAGGGTATGTGGGTGATTTTTTTTTTTTTAATTCTTCCTAAATTCTTGGCCTTAGTGATGAAACATGGCCAGCAGCTCTGCTGGTTACCTGTGTATTGCCTGGGAACTCTCTGGAATTAGTTTAATTTCTCTGAATACCCACTTGTTCTTGCATTACAAAGGTGGATAATTAAAGAATCCCAGAATTCTCTCTCTGTACTATTCATTCCTTTGTGTACCTCTTTCTTGTGCCCTTATATCTAAATTAAATACATTAGACCTCTCCAGTGTCTTTCCATCTGTAGATCTTTTCATGCCACTAATTATTTTTATAAGCTGCTTCTGGAGCTCTTTTATTTCTCAGTATCATTCACAACTCAAAGGAGGCTGCAGACAGCAGCATCCTTATGAGTGTGTTCTGGGAGCTCCTTTCTCCTCAGTTTCTCCCTCCATCCTCCCCATTTTTCCAGGCTCAGTGCTGTAGCCTTCCCTCATAAAACCGATGACTTCAGCCATTGTAAGTGAAGAATACAGAATCCTTCATTTATGTGTATTAATCTGATAAGTGATAAAAGCTACAGGCCTAAGCATCTTGGTGAGTTGCCATATCATTTGCTAATCATTAACACAGTTGAAAGACTTTTTCCTTTATTAAAAAACAAAGTATAGTCTTTAAAGAGCAGTATTTTGCAAGAAGAGAAAGCTGTGTTTGTTTTGAAAGGAAGATTTATTGGGATGATATAATCCAACTTGTGCTATCTCCTCACCTGTTTTTCCTCAGGGAGACCATCAATCTTTATTAACATTTCTAAATCAAAAGATAAAAATGATAGACAAATTCCAGAATGGGATGAAAATGCTAATAAGAGCTGAAAGAGAAATCCTCTCCTTTTAGTACCTGCTGAAATTGACTTCAAAGAGGATCTAGTTCACCATAGATGTGTGTGATCTCAGAGCAGTTTTGTGGCTTCAGTCCTTTGTAACACGAGATTGGACAGAAAAAACAGTGGTGCATGGATCCCATCTGGAAGGATTTATCATGTGAACTCTTAATGCAGGGCTTTTTTTCCCCTCTAATCTTTTTGCACTTATATGCCTCACATGAAACAGCTTTGAGTGGGTCCTGGACTTGGCTGCACCCAGGTTCTCACCTTGCTTTACCATATCCTTCCTTGAGCTGCCTCTAGCGCAGCTGGCACTTTCCTTATCCTTTGAGTTGTCCCTGCCTCTGGCTTTTGCAGTGCTGGCTCCATCACAGCAGTAACACACACAGCTAGATGTTGCCAGATCTGTCTGATGATGAATGTTGTGATGCATTCCCAAAGTTAGCACAGGTTTGACAGAACTTAACTTTTTAGTCCCCTCCTTTGTGCCATTCCTGCATCTGACCTGTGAAAATGCATTCAAAGAAAAATGAGGCATTCTAAGTGCTTGGAGGACAAAAGTTTTAGAGAGAAGTTGTCCCTCAGTTAGCACTGGAGAGACATTTGCTGAAGAAGCAGCTGTTAGGTTTGTACTGTTGAAGTTCACTCTCATTTCAGGAGACACAAGTCACACACAGATGTTGAGTAGCTCATCTGGGGCTACCTGAGGTCGCTCTTCGCTCTGAACATAATCTATAACACCTTGCCTGTGCAGGCAGAAAAAAATTTTCTCTGTGAATTAGGAAGGAAATAATAGAGAAGGTTGTTATCAGTAGACCATGCACTGGTGCCTCTTTCAAATAGAAAAGTGGTAAATCAGGCTGAAAAAAAGACTGGTTTCAGAATTGTCCTTCCCTTTATTTTCTTCATTCTCACAAACAGTAGTCTTGTAACCCCAGCAAGGGAAAGTGTGCAGCTTGTCTGACTGTGGTCTTTAAACACATGAGCAACCTTGAGCATGGCAACCTTATCTATAAATTCTAACATCCACAGACACACAGATGCAGGTTAAATATCTATTCATCCATATATTTAAACTGCAATATATTAAAGTAGTAGATTTATTCACACATTTTTAACTTTATTTTCAGCAATATTTGCAGCTATTTGTAGTTTATTGTGTAAGGAACAGAAGGGCAAAACACAGGCTTTTTCTTGTTTACCGATAAATGGTACTATGCTGTGATTACAGTGACTGCTTTTCTTTCTTGACTCGCTAACCCCAAATTAATCCACAGCTCTTCAGCACTGAACTACACTGAGTCAGAGTTAAATCTGTGGGCTATATTGGAGAATCAGAGCATTTTCCAATTTGTTTTTCCTTTTTGATCTAGTGAAATATATTGCCTGTGTTGAAACTAAACAGAATTAACTTTGTGATCTCTAGTGTACAGCATAAATTTCTTTTTTCAAATAAGCTTTGAATAACAAGATACAGTAACTGTTGACATTCAGCCAACAAAATATTTTTTTTAATACCTAATAAATAGAAAGGTCTAATAGTACTCATTTTTTAATGCAGAAAATAAGGAATGACTGCTCCTAAGGGAAGTAAGACACTGTTTGGGAGTCCTGGAACAGCCAACCAAGGTGAGACAGTACAGCACATCCTGAATTTGTGCTGTGTAGCAGAACTTTTGGCAGAGCAGAACTGCCATATACAAGTGAAGCTGATGGACCTGGGTCACATCTTTCCTATGGAAGCAATTGTTGCTGGATGGTTTTAGAGTAATCTCCTCCAGGGTAGTCAGGGAGGTAATTTCTTCCCTGACTGGCTGTTCCGAATGTATCTGTGTGTTCATGATCATGCAGAAGGTAATGTTTGGGAGCAAATGAGACAGACGTAGTCCTATGGTTCAGGCTTGATGTACTTTCTTTGCCATATCTTTCTGGAAAAAGCTTTAGCCCTAATTACTGGTTTCTCTGTGAAAGCATATAAGAAATCAGCTGGTTTTAGCAATAGAAATTTTGTCTCAGAGATGTTCACTAATACTGAGTTCTGGTCCAGGACCAGGAGATACTTTTCTTTGTTTGTATTTTTGTTTTTTTAATCACAAGGTGGTGGGTGAGGGAGGCTTCTTCAGGGGTCAGGCTTTGCTGCTGTGGTGTCTCTTGCCTGTGCAAAGCCACTGTGAAATTGGAGGAATTTCTGCTGACAGTTTGAGAGGCTCTAAGGTGAGGAATGGGATCAAGCACAGTGATTGGGACTGATCTGTTCTTCTCTAGGCTTTTTACTCTGGAAGGGTGTGACCTTCAGTGCATATGGACCATAGTGAACCCACTGAGTGAATATATAAAATGTCTCTGAGGAAAGAAGCAACTTTAAATTTAGAGTTTGAATGCAAGTAAGAGAAAGAGAATGTTACTGGAATAGACACAGGAGTGTCAGAAAGAACAGGTGCTTTGTTTTAAACAGACACTATTTACAGATTAATTAGATTCCCACGTTAGTCCCTAGGTCTGAAGGGAGTAGAAGAGGTATTTGAAATTCCAAAAGATATGATTAGAAATTGGACTACTCTGAGCAGGTAACAAAATCTGCCTTTTCCTCTTTGTCTCTCTCAGGAGTGCAGTGGCTGGTGAGGGAAAATTTACTTCTTATGATTGGGTGACCCGATTTTGTCTCCCACTTGCACAACACAGCCTCTTGTAAGAAAACGACTAGTCTTAAATTCATACATAATTGCACAGCAGGGAGACTGAGTTTAAAAATGCAGATTTGTGTGTGTTAAGGAGCAGAAATCTGTTTTGAACCCTTGAACTTCCTTTGTTGTTTAAATGGCCACCTACAGAACCCCTCTGCAGAGAGCCAGTGAAACACAGTAGGCTTCTTTTATATGGAACAGTATCTTCCCCCACCCCTCTCCTCCTCCCCTCCTTTCTGACATGAATGTAATACTCTATCCTTGTAACAGAGTACACTAATTGTGGAACTTAGAGCCTATGTATGTCTAGGCTGTACAGTAGTAGTAAATGAGGGTATATCCTGCTAATCAGTGGTACTGGGCTTGGGAACAGTGTTATCTTTCTTTTCTTGAGAAAATGAGCTATGTGCTTTATTTTACATGTTTTCGTATTGAATAGGAGCTCAGTTAGTAGGTGCAAGCCTCCTCCTTTCTGTATCAAAGGGGCTCATGTTTATATCTTTGTCCTCAGATGTTCAAAATCATGTTCTGCTATAATTTGGCAACTTAAGAAAGCAACAAATATACACACCCTACTGTTGGTGTCCCATATAATTAAGTGCTATAAAGGTAATTTCGTGTGTGAATATGATTTTATAGAGCTTGTACTTTATTGTACTTGCTAAAGCTTTAATGTAAAGGGCAATGTTTACAAACGTGCTGTGACTAACTCATATGAATATCAGCAAGGAAATTAAAACAGTATGGGATAGTTAGTTTTATATAAATGAGTTCTAAACATTCAGCTTTACAATTTTGCATTTTTAATGTCAAGAACAAACCAAAGAAATTAAGGTCAAACAATCACCTTAACTGTAAACGTATAGAAAAATTAATTTTGTAGAATGTATGATTTGAAGATAAAAAGGCTTTAGGCCTTGCAGACCTGGGTTAGCATAAACCTATGCTGCAAAATGCTAAGGGAATTAAGAATTAAGCTAAGGGAAGATAGAGAAAAATACCACATTTGGGAGGATTAAGTCTTTCACAGTTTTGTTCTTGTCCCTCTGTTGATGTAGAACTGGATAAAGTGGCGTTCTAGCCCTGCTGGGGATCTTCTTAAGTGTGACCTGTCCTTGGAAATATTTTAGGAGATACTGCAAGGAGAAAGTGTCTGTCCTGTCTTGGCATGGAGGCAGAAGTGATGTCTGTGATGTTATCATGGCAACTTGCTGTGGTATGCTGCTATGAATTGATTATCTAGAGCCTGAATGGCCTGAAATCCTTTATGGGATCTCATGTCCTATGGCAGAATACCCACAAACTGGCACTCACCAGGCATGTGGATTTCTCATTCTGATGTCAGGAAACATGGGGGAAGTCTTTCAGATGGAGGTGTTTGCCCTCGAAGGGTAGCTTTGCTTGGAAGATTGTTGGGCTGCATGCAGCAATGATGAGGCAGGGAGGATAATTTCTGCAAATTTTCATAGGGGAGGGAAGCTGTTAGCTGGTTTTGGAATATGGTTACAAGTGTGGCCTCTGGAAGGTGACTGAGTCAAACAGTGAAGCTGAGAGTACTCTCTAAGTTCTTCATTGTCTTTAAGTGTAAACTGTTCATGAGGGAAATGCATTTTTCTGAGCACGTTTTGCTAAGTGTGCAAATGAAGCTAAGGCATTGTGTTCTTATCTTGTTACAGCTTTATTCCTGAATGCAATTAACAGCTATTTTATTAATCTTATTCATTTTGTGCATAAGCTCTATATTGTTCCAGAGATTCTGTTAGTACCTGTTTGGAAAAACACTGATGAAAGAAGACCTTGTAAAATGGTCAATGAACAGTTGCTCTTGGGTCAGGATTGCTGACAGTGTTGACAACTTCTGGGATTTTATTGACCATCTTGGACTGCCAAAAACTGAGTCATGTACTCATTTGAGCATTAGCTCTCTGTGTTTAAAAAGAAACAGTTACTAGCTAGTCTGGTTGTAAACATTAGTATTTTGAGCTCTAGAGTTTCACAGCTGTAAAGTTGAATGGAGAACACTAAACTACCATTTATCAAACAACCCACAGAGCCCTGGTACTTCTGAGTAGATGTTATGTACGCTGACTCTCTTTTTGGAGCCAATGGCATTTGACTACTGATGTCTGAATACTTGAACTTGGCAATAATGGACAGAGATTGGCATATGAGCTCCCTTATAAGGTGATTCTACTTGGAACTGAGTCTAAGCATCTTAAAATAAATCCAAAACACAAATAAATGGTGGTTGTCTGTCTAGAGGATTTCCTGGTAGGCATATTGCTATGTTTTCTGTAAGTGCAATTAGAGGCAATTTTCCATCCTACTTAAAGGACCTTTACTTCTGCATTCACTATGTACTTCCATATGGTTTTTTTCTCCTCCAATCTTTACAGAGGAGGTCTTGGTAGTTTTTCTTATTTAACCTAGAAGTGGTAGATTTAACTGGCAGTGATAGTACCTTCCCTCTTTGCAAAGAAAGTTAAAAGTTATAGAAGAATAACTGTTAAAATGGGTTGAATTGAGATATTTTTCTTTCAGAATTGGTCAATGCATATGACAGTGCTTAGATCTTTTTCTCTTGACATTCTTCTTATCAACTCATTTCTAAATTACAAGAATCTAAGGTAAATGTTAAGGAGTGGCTGTATTATTTTTTTTTCTCCAAAACTCTCTTTTTTAATGCTTGTAATCTCTTAAGCTATTAAATAGCTGAATAGACTTAGTTAAAACCTGTCCTCATTCTACGATTCAGAGGCTGCATAGTCTATGACCAGCATTTCCTATTATGCATTCCATCTATCTGGAAATAATGTGATAAAGGAAGTGAGGAATACTGTCTGGTTTTGATAGCTATGTTTACTTATAGAAAACACAACTCATTTATGTCTCCATCTGAATATATTTTAATAAGGGAGTTGGAGCAGCACCACCAACAATACCATCGTGTGTGTACAGACTGAGTAGAACTGTCAGTGCCTTCAGGATTAGACCTGTAAATAGATATGTTTGGTTATGTCCTTAAATCTGTCTGGTTTTCTATTTCTTTTGATCTAATGAATCTTAAGGCTTGTGAGCTTGGCTTCAGGCTCTAAAATACAAAGGCTTTTAGCTCAGCAATTGGTAGTAGAAGGACAATAACCGTTTTGGATTCACATGGAGCCCTCTCCTTCTTAGCATTAATACTATTAATTTTATTCTTATTTTGTGACATATACTGCATTTTTTTTTCTGGTCTACTGCAGAACTGCAGTTATTGGAACAAAGTCAGTTTGTTCTCCCATGTCAAAGCTAGGCTATGTCTTCCCTGGCTAAACTGGGATTTCTGTAATTTTAGTCATTCTGTCCAACCTCCTGGTTCAGCACCACTGTGGCAGCCCCTTTCTCCAAGCATTTCTGGCCATGCCTTCCCACGCATATCACATCTCATGATGGAAATTCCTCACTTGGTGGGGTTTGCTTATAACAGCAGAGCCTTCAGTGTTGCTGAGCCTGACTGAAGGCCTTTAAAAGCAGTATTAAAATAGTAAAAAGTAGCCTGCTGATTTCAAGAGGCACTGGATCAGGATGATGGTGGAAAGTGAAGAGGAGGGAAAAGGGACCGAGTTCAGAATCAGGAAAATAGTGTTATTCCGAAGTGGTCAGCATGTCTGTTCTGTTTTTCACCCCTTTGAGAGGATGGATTTCTGGCTGGTCACATGGCATGGGATGTGGAGGTTTATCTGCCATTAGAAATGCTCCGTGGCTCTTTCCAGTGCCCACTTTTTTCACCTTCATTGCAGTGTGCACTTGAAAAGCAGGTAATTTTAAAAATTATCTACTCCTGTGTGTCAAGGGTGTATTGAAAGTTGAGCAATATTTTCTCAGCACTTATATTTATTTTCAGATTATCACTTTCATTGGCGATTCAAAGTTTATATAGCCCCCATGACATCATAAGTGCCATTTCACTGGTAATCAGGGGGACACTTGTGGTCATATCCCAGAGTTACCCCATTGTTCAACTTGTCTCAGGAGAGTCTCTATGCTGGCACCCATCTCCCATCTCTTTCATCATGTTCAGGAGCCTGGTCTTAGCACTGTTAAAATTTGGAGTTAGTTTTAGCAGGACTTGTAAACAAGAAAGGCAGTGTGTTGGGTCTTGCTCCAAATGCAGGGGCTCTTGGTTGGGGATTTTTGTGTTTTTTTATCCTCTCCCAAACTGCTAACTGGGATTATTTATATTTTACAATATTATTACTCCTGTTATGAGCTGCCTAAGGCAGCCACATCAAAGTATTGCAGAGCATGCATGGTGCCAGCTTGAATAATAGCAACAAATGCTGCTCTCCCAAACCTTGGTTTGATTTTATTGTTCCAGTAGGAAATGAGTTGGTGTGATCCCTCTGTCTGTGAGAGTCTTTGACTAGGGATCATTGTTCTGGCACACAAATCCCTGTTTTAATTAGAAAAGAAGGAAATACTTTGAGCTGATGCTTAGATAAAAGCTGGGAATGATATTTATCACTCTCTGAAGGAGTTTTATTTTCTTTCCATTTAAGACTTCACAGCAAAATCCCCCATTTGGTTTAATTTTAATTTTTTTTTTTTTTGGTGTCTCCTATTCTCTCTGAAGTGGCTGAAGCAATGGCACTGTTTACTCAGCTCCCACCAGGCACCCCATATGATGTCCTGGCCATGTGGGTTTTGCCCTTGATTTCAGTGGGGATGCCCTCTTGGCAATTGTCCACACAGGAAGAATTAACATGTGGGCCCACAAGGGCTGCTGTTGCTTTGGGGTGACGTGGGCCTCTGCTACCTGGCTTTGGCTGTGGTGGGGATACAGGTGGCCCTTGAGGGCATCTTCTCTGTCCTGGGGCTCCAGCAGCCACTGCAAGCCACAAGGCTGGGAGGAAAGGTTTCAGTACACACTGTCTCAGCTTATGTGTCTGAACTGAAGCCATTTGTTCCATGCTTACAATGGCAGGAAGTGTCATATTGAGGTCCTGACTATATGTACACTGATTTTTATAGTGTGGATTTTGAAGCAAGAAATGGTCCTAATTCTGAATGGAGACTCTTCATGTTTCAGCCTGTTGCCATCGTTGTCTGAAGGATGACTTTAAAAGGGACTGTAATTTGTGCCCTTCCCCTTCCCTTCCCCCCCCGCCCCCAATTTTCACTTTTGGAAAGGTGGTATGGGTTGTCCTATATCTTAGTGTCTTGCAGCAGCCTTTAAAATGTGCTTAAATAGAAAGGATTAATTTGCACCAGTCTTCCAGAAATCCAGCCAGTTCCTAGCAGGAATCTGACTCAGCACTAGTAGTCCCAAGAGAGGACAAACATGTTAAAGTTGTTAATTTGGTTGCTCGTTTTTAGAAACCTGTGTTTCCATGGGACAAAATGGATAATATTTAATGAACATGCCATTTTTGTACAGTGCTAAGGTGCAAGTCCATCACAACAACTTGTGAGCTCCTTGTATTTAAATTTCAAGTGTCTGACTTTGAAAACATGGCCCATCTGCAGTCACTGTTAGTGGTGAAATATTAGTGATAAACTGTTCTCACACAGACCTTCTTGACTGGTTTCATTGCACGCTGCCAACTGTGCCATCCTGCTTCAAAACTTGGGAAGTGTGGATGTTCAGCAAGAGTAAGCTTGAAAAAAATATCATTCTCGCATAGATAAGAAAGCTCTCAAGCCTCAAATTCTGTGGACTTTCAGAAGAATCTTTCTGGCCAAACCATTAGAAGCAATCAAGAAGCTAAATGCTTGAAAAAAAACCTAATGAAAGACAATCTAGCTGCTTGTTAGGAGCTTTAGCTATGTTGGTAAGAAGGGGTGTTTGCTACTTTGTCACATGCTATACTTTAAAAGAGAATGCTTGGCAAACTTCTTTGTATTGTAGAAGTTTTTCCTAATTTTATCTTTTTGTAAGTTGCATATGATTTAGGAAGGGAGAGGAGATTGTTTCAGGGCAGAAGATAAGATGAAAGACAATAGGTAGGGTTTTCCTCATTTATATCAGCACAGTGATTTCACAAAGAACATGGAGAAATGTAGTAAGTGGAGAAAAAGAATTGGACAATTAGAATAGAAATTTTGTTACTAAAAAACTCCAGATTTTTTGTGCAGTTCTTATAAAAACCTGAGACATGAAAAACAGAAAACTGAGTATTTTTAGAATGTTTGCATTGTGATGTAAACATTTTTGCAATATAAAAAGTCACAAATATGTTAAAAAATTTATCTGGAAAATGAACTCAATTTTATGCTATTTTATTGTAAAATAATCCTTAAAAAAAGTTGGAAATGCTGACATTAAAGCCACATAAAGTTTAATCTGTCAGGCTGTTGACCAGAAGCCTGGATTGCTGTAGTTTGTCACCAAGGAAACCAGAAGAGTTGCCATAGAGGGCTGTTGGAAACATGAAAACAAATTAGCAAGTGACAAATTCAAGGATGTTTGAGGTGAATCCTTGGCCAGCTGAGGAGCTCCTCACCTAAATTTTGGCGTCACTAACAAAGGAGAGATCTGCTGAGTGCTGATAAAGACAGGGGCATCTGCTCTGTTCCAGAGGGACACATTGCTGGAGCAGGATGCTCTGGAGAAAAGTCATTGCATGTTCTTTTGGCTTGGGTAAGTTTTGGTGGTGCTATTAATATTTTTGGGAGGTGCTGCCTCATCACATTTGTGTAGAGTGGGTGGAGCCAGCTCCTGCACTCTCTCACACATGTAATACAGGGTCCTGTAACCCAAAAACCCATCAAAGGACAGAGAGAAGGCTGCTGAGCTGCAAAGAATGTTGGTCTGACCTGGTAAGGGTCTTGTATTCTTCATTTCACACAAGAAGTTAGTAGGCCAGAAGATTGTGTGGCTTCTGCAATGAATCACACGTAATTACTTTTACCTTCAGTTTAAGTTTTTGTTTTCCCATTTCTTTTGGACATATGAAGATCTTGTAGAATATAATTGATTGAAGTATAGTTTGTACCAGTTTTGCAAGCCTTGCTTCTGAGTTTGGCCCAGAATCTGTAAACCTTTGGCTTCTAGAAAATAATGTAACCACAAAAAATGAACAAGTAATGTTAATAATGAATCAATCAGAGCATTGGCTTTGCTATTACAGCTACTAAAATTGCTCAGATATGGTATATGCAGAGCTCAGACAGCTCAACACTGTGCCACTGAAGTCAGTTTCACAGTTTTCACTGACTTGTCCCTTAATTTTCAGTAAAGCATATGACAGTATTCCTCAAAACTTCCATGGAACTAATTTTAATTTATCTGGGCATATGCACTGCCTAGGTGATTGAAAAAGCTGGCAGCGTTTCCAGACATTGAAGTCTTATTGGAATAAAGAACAGGCAGTTCTCATTCTGGAGCCTAGAGCTCTGTGTGTGCCTGTGTTTGGAGTGGGGACACCCACCCAGAGGTTCAGGCCAGGTTTACAGCTGAAGCGTGCCCATGTTTGAGGGAGGAAGGTGACATGGTGTTCTTTCATAGCTGTTCTCATCTCTCATTTCTGAGATGTCTTCACATTCGTTTCACTCCGAAGCTGAATAACAAATGACTCTGTCCTTCCTGGTAAAATGTATTTTCCATTCTTCTGTTTATCCTTTCTTTATGTCTTATTGAGCATTTCCAGAGTTCACTTCCAGTGATGGCCTGGGAGTGTGATTAAATCTTGATTTACTAAACCCTGCCAAACCTAAAGTAAAATATATTTAACATTCTCCAGCTGTTCATCATACATAATCCTTGTCTTATTTTTATTTTTTTTTTTTTAATATTGAGCTGGTATCCTGTAAAAACACTCCTGGGAAAGCTGCTCATTTGCTTTTATGCCAGCAAGAGGCTCTTTACTTGCTGAAAAAGCAGCATCATATGCTTGACACCTTGGTTCTGGTGGGTAACAAATACCAGCTGGTAGCTTCCCAAAACACAGATCACTTCCAGGATGGAACGGTAAACTCAGTCTTACATAACAATTCTCACAACACACACTAAATGAGACCTGTAAAGTTGTGATGGTGTGCAGGTGCTCTGGCTCCAGGAGCAGAGGAAAGGAAAGGTGGTCAGTAATTGCAATGTATGTAGGTAATTTTGTCATTCCTTAAAAGTTAGGAAATACTTTCATTGAGGCAAAGCTTTGGATTTCTCTCCTGTTATTTTCCATGATCCTGTTCTGCATTTTGGGCCTGTGCTATTAGAATTTGAATTGTGGAAGTTGCAGGTACCTGCTTAAACCCAGGATTCTGGTTTTTGTATTGAATTATTTGTTGCATTCCTTAGCTCTGTTTGTCTGGCTGGATATTTCCTCACACAATGAGTGCCAAGTGACTGCTTCTTTGCTTTTCTCTTAAAAGTAGCTGTGCCCACCATGAAGATTCCGGGACACGCAGGCAAATATTGGCACTTGTAGCATCCTCCTGTCAGATGGCTTTGCAGGAGACACATGTTGTGACTCCGTGTACAAAGAGGTCTTGCAAGGTCTTCGCAGGGTTTGGAGCCAGACTCTTCAGGTACTTAGTGGGAGCAAGTCATCACCATGTGCTGGAAGGTTTTATGGATTTCCCTCAAATGATCTCTTCAGAAACTTCCCTCCTGATTCTCCAGAGCTGGTTACTGTCAATAATACTTAAAATCAAACTTGCTTTGGGCAACTTGACTACGGTAGCACTGAGTGATGAGGCAAACAGACATTAGAGAGGACAAACAGGAGGAGGGAGTATTCAAATTAATTTCAAGGATCTTTCTTTGCTGGAAGATTTTTTTATAGCCTCTGGCCTATCTTACTCATGGTTAAGTCCTGATATTTTTCTCCAATATGAGTTTAACAGAGATATAAACTTTTAAGCCAGACACACCTAAGAATAACCTCTAAAGAGGCTGTGTGTGGTTATTTGGGGGTCTACTTTGAAGGAATAGGTCTTACTTTAAAGTTGTATGTTTTAAGTTTGGGAAAGGCCCCTATGTCATCCACATAAGATTTCCAGTTGATCATAATGTAATTAAAATCTCATTCAAACAAGCTGAAGCCTGTTTACATATACTCAAGTGCAGTATCTATCCAAGTGCTATGTGTAGATTTCATTTTCTCTTAATTGCTTATAGTGGGAATGATTAATTTGAAGGGAAAACTCTGCTGAAGTAAAATAAGGATCTGTTTCTTGTCACTGTGTACTGTTTTAATGGGGAATGAAATCTGGGATTTGAGTGACCTGACAGTCAGCAAAACTGTCTTGCTTTTAACAGCTCAATTTCAAACAGCAACAGAAAAAGAATACAAACCTACGAACATGGGATTTGAGTCTCTTGTCATCTGATTTTAACAACACCAAGCACCTCAAATAAATGCAAGTTTTTCTTAGTGTGTGAGTCAGGGGGCTGGTGACACATCTGTTCAGTACTGATCACCAGTGTCCTTTTGCTTTCACTGATGTGCTTTTCATGGGGAGGAACATTTTCATTAGATCTGGCTCTGCTGAAGCTATCTCCTAAGCAGGTGGTGCCAAACCAGTGCATGCCTATGCAGCTTAGGATGGAGCACAGTGGTGTCTTGGGGCTCTGACAAGCTGGCTTCACCACTGGTGTAGCTGCTGTGGCACCACTGGCTTCAGTAGAACCTGGCTGGAGAGTAAGTGGCCCCTCACTTGGCTGCTCACCACAACCATGGTGACTGCATCTGCTATTAGAGAATAAATAGATTTTTTTCCCATGGTTACAGTGCATCTAGTCTTCAATGTTCTTGCTGATTACCACTGACCCAAAAAGTCTGCCTAGCATGCCTTTTATATGGAGTATATGTCAGTGAAGCTTAAAGTCTCTTCTCCTCCCCTAGGCTTCACTCTGCAGTCATGTCTTTCAGACAGCTGAAATGCCATACCTCATTCCCTGAGCTTTGTAGGGAAATGTTTGATCTAATCATGTCTGAATATTTTAAAAGGTTTTTGATAATGGAATGCTAGAAATGTGCTTTAAAAAAGGTCTGTATCCCTGAAAAGTATGTGCCTGTAGTTTATAAAGTTCTTCCTTTGGTGTCTCCCAGATTTGTGCCAATGAAAATATTTCCTGTTTCCCATTATAAAACCCTGTCATAGTGGTCCCCTGTGTTTCTAGTGTCTTTTATGGTTTTGTTTGTATTTTTAAATGTGAGTTGTGATGTTTGAAACTCGTGCTGATGAAGACTCTGTCAATGTAACAAACAGTTCCATCATCACTCCTGCAAAGTATCTCGATCTGTTGAAAGGAGTCCAGAGGAGGATCACAAAAATGATCAGAGTTCTAGAGCACCTCTCCTATGAAGATGAACTGAGAGATCCTGGAGAAGAGAAGAGAGAAGAGGGCTCTGAGGAGATCTTATAGCACTTTCTAGTACCTAGGAGAGATCTACAAGAGAGCTGGAGAAGGACTTTTTGCAAGGGTGTGTAGTGATAGGACAAAGGGTATATTTAGATTAGCTGTTAGGAAAAAATTATTTACTGTGTGGGTGGTGATTAACTGGAACAGGTTGGCCAGAGAAGTTGTGGATGCCCCATACCTTAGAGGTGTTGAAGGCCAGAATAGATGGGGCTTTGAGCAATCAGGTCAATTAGAAGGTGTCCCTGCCCATGGCAGGGGGGTTAAAACTAGGCATTCTTTAAGGGTCCATCCAATCCAAACCATTCTACAATGCTGTGATTATAAAGTAATTTTCATTAGTTCGTGTAATACTGTAATATGGAGCATGCTTTGTCTATCTGTTGCTGTTATGCTTATGCTAAATAAGTCTGGGGAGTTCTATCTGGAGGGAAGTTTGAATAAATCTTCTGGTGCTTCTGCCCCTCTGCACTGAGTTCTGAACTACTGACAAGACAATATGGCCTTTGCTGTATTAACCAGATACTTTCATGTGATCCATTATTAAGCTAGTTTTTCCCAGTATGAAACTTCTTATAACTGGGTAATTCCTGAAGATAAACAGGGAAAGAAATCCTAAACTGATGCTACAACTACCCTGCAAAAGAGTTCCTGTCTGAGATAAAGGTGAGCCTAAGTTGTTCTTGCTGCTTTTCCACAGGTTACATATGGAGTGTTTTGGTCTATGCAAGTCACCTACATGATGTTATAGCAAAAGTATAATTCCATCTAGTTCTGTTCAACTGCATGTGTCTAACATGTCATGAGGCATCACTGCTGGAAATGAACAAAGGTGGGTGAACAAATGAATAAAGGTGGGTGTTATTTGGGCCTATTTAGGATACTAACAATGGAAAGGAAGAAGAATACAGTAAGGAAAGAGGATGAAACCTGGGGTGCTGCTTGAGGAGAAAAAAAAAGTAGGTTCAGTGCAGGGATATAAATGGCACTAGAATTGTCTTTAGCTGGAATTGGGCTTCAGCAGAAATTTCATGTGGGCAGGGGGCTGCTGCTCTTCAGGAGGGTAGGACATTAGGAGATCTTTTGAAGTGTTCTTAGTAAAAAATCATGTCCTTGACTCTGTTGAGAAGTGCAGTGATTACAGGGGTGAAAAAAGGGGAGTAGCCTCACTACATGCATCAGTGTCTTGGAGAATCAAGTTACTTGCTTTTTTTATTGTTTTTTCTTGAGAGAGGGTAGTGTCTGATCATCATTATCCCCTTGTTGCTCTCTAAATCAGCAGTTTGCCAGAGGATTATACAGACTTTTCTCAGAATTGATTTTCAGGGGGAAAAAGTAAAACATTTCCTGACAATATAAACCTTTATTCAGAGAGAAAACTTCAAAACCAAAGTTAAATACCTATCCTCAAATCACTACACATTTTCATATGTTTTTGTATCCTCTGTTTAAGCAAGTAATATTTTTTTAGATTACTTGCAGGATCTCTCTTGAGGGGTAGTGCCAACCAGAGAAAGGGAGAAAGAAACAGTAAGTTTTTAATAGACCTCCAGTTTCTTCTAATATAGTGGAGAAGAGCCAGCTTCACTGGGTCAACCTGAATCTCAAGCAGTATTGGGGAAAGCTATTGCAGAGCTTGCAGCAGTGTGGCAAGAGGTCACCATCCCTGTTGAGAGACTGGAGATATGGAATATATTCTGTGCCTGGCTAGTAGTTGCTCTGGCACACAGGCTAGTCCAGTCCTTTGTGTCTCAACTCTTCATGAGTGTTTAGATTATAAAACTCTTAGGGGAAAGACAGTCTTTTCATAGATATTGACTAATACCTGGGTCAAAGAGGTTCTGATGTTAGTGAGGAAGAAGATGTTAGTAAGAGCAGTAGAAACTAAGGATTTTAATAAATAATTAAACTTGCTGTGCATTAATAAATAACTTGCTGTTGCCATGCTCTCAGTGAAAGAGGAGATGGTGGGACAATGCATACAGAATATTTGAAACAGAATAGATGAACTTAAAATATAAAATTTCATCCTGTCTTCGCATCAGTATCACTACAACAATACATTTGATGCTGTTTCCTTCAATGCTCCACAAGACTTTGTCCTCAATAATAACAGAGTAAAAAAGGAACCTGATCTGCCAGTTTCTGATCAAGGTTATTTACCAGCTTTTTGGCTTGCTTCCAGTGGAGTTCTGTACATTTCTCTCTTGAAATAAAAAAAAACAAAAAACATCCACCTGGGATGTTCCTATGTCTTTCCCACCTCTCCTTTTCAAGGTGGAAATGCTATTTCCAAGAATAGTATGCATTAGGTCTGTTCCTAGTGGCAGTGGGAACCTATCCTATGTCTGAGTGCTCTGCCCTCTCTTCAGGAACATGGCTGAATGTTATTTGGCTGAGGTGTTCAACAGGTGATGACCCAGATATAGATATACACAGGTACAGATCCATACATATACATATTGCATCTCCTCTTTGCGTTGCAAGGAAGACCATAACAGAGATGTGGAGCAGTCTCTCTGATGATGCAAAATCATCCTTCTGAAATCAAGGTAGCTGTGAAATTAAGGTCTGCGGCTTGAAAACAGCGCAAGGAATGGGATCACCAGTGCTGAAGGAGGCTTTGAACTTTTTGTTCGACATAGCAGTTAAAAGCATCTTGAGATAACCTGCTAAATATTTCTAAATAGCATAAGGATGGAATGTGAATGATGTTCACCTGCCCAATCTTTGCTGGTCAGGGCTTGATGGCCATGGATGTGACATGCTGAGAGAGAGAAAGAAATGTGTGGGAGGGGAGTCAGAATCATCAAAATGCCCAGAGGGAACCAGAGCTTCTCCAGATGACCTAGCTCCCATGAACCCTAATGCAGTTGAGCTTTAAACTGCCTTGCAGCTTCTCTCTTGAAAAAAACCACAACCGCAGAAGTTACATGAAATCATTTTGAATGATGGTTTCATTATTCAGCTCCAGTGGATAAACTTCCTCTGGGCTTAACTGAAGTGCAGATTTCTCCTATATAGAAGTCAAAGCCCTGGCTAGAGTCTCTCCCTTTAGTGGGCCTTAAGAATTATTTCTCTTTGCTAGTTCTGCAGTGTGCTCCTCTGAATTACTTCTTTAATTTCTTTCTGGAAGCTCCATCTCTTGCTCTGGTTGTGTGCAGATTGTGGTTCTGTGTGTGCAGATGCCGAACTCTTCACTACACCTGAGTGGAGCCACTGTAGCCCCTTTGGTGAGTGCTGGCTCCCCTTGATGTTTACAAGTCCTTGCTTTTCTCTCATTTTAGAATCTTGCAGGGTTGGCCAAGGGAAGGCAATCAGGGAGTGTCTGTGGTCAAGATGGGGAGAAGGAGCCAGGCAGAAAGCTGACTGCAGAAAACTTGTCATCTCTGGTCAGCTTGCCAGCTCCATTGTGAGTCAGATGAGAGAATGGGAGTCAGTACAAGGTGCTCCAGGGTCTCACCTGAGAATAAGACATCACTCTGATGCTTTTTATACCCTGAAATGAAAGAAGATTGATAGTAAAGATGTTCAGGTAGTGGGCATTTATGCATTCCTTAGCCTTTCATTAAAGGAATAGGGATTCTTCTTCTGAGCAGTGTTTGGGATCCTTCAGTTAATGTGCTGCATTTTAATGAGGGATTATTGGAAAGCACCATTTGTGAGGATACATCAGAATGCAGTGTGTCCCACAGCTTGTGTGTATATAACTGTGTCATGCAATATGCAGAAAATTCAAAGTGCCATACCAATATAACTAGAGAGTTATACTGGAAAAGGATTTCGCTGCTTTGCACTGAAGGATGTGTGAATGAACTAATAAATAAGTAAATACATCTGAAGAAGGAGGAGGAGGGGAGGGAAAGTCCTGGCCACTGCTTCATACACTTCAGTGCCACATTAACCAGTTTCTCTCCTATAGCAGACCTGCTATGCTATCACAGTGCTTTAATGTTTAATTCACTTTGATTTGCACTACAGAAATATCAAATGTTTCTGCAGGCAACTGAGGCGTCTAAGGAGCACTGTTGGGAATAAAACTCTAGGAACACCTTCCGAGAAATTAGACAGGGGGCACTTTGTTGGTTTTTATTCCAGTCCTGCAGTTCTGCTCTGTGGCTTTGTTTTTTCCCCTCCATTTAAGTGAGTATGCGGGACAGATTGATTTTAATATAATGTCCTCAATTCCATGCGTGACCCGTGGAGGCTGTCTATAGCAAGATTAGAAAAACAAGCAAATGTTTAATTTTGTGAGGGGGAGGGGAAAGGATTCGAGGGCCCTGCTGCTGTTGAAGAACATGATTGCTGCAAAACAGACATATTGAAATCCTCTCCTCTGAAAAAAGGGTTTTGATCAACCCTTTTGTTCCTGCTACCTTCAGACATCCAGATATTGTGCATTTCATAAGGAATCATCAGCAATAATTAACAATTGACACTTTTGTTAATGTCCTGTCAAATAGGTGGTCAAATACGAATGAACTGTGCCAGAGAGACACTGCAGACTCTCTCCATCGCTGCTTCAGGTGACTGATGAGTCCAGTCCTTTCTGCATTGCTGTGAAGGGTTTAAGTGTTGCCAGATGGAGACATGAGGGAGCTCTGAGCAATAAGGCGTGCTACCCATGCAGTGTACAAATGCTCAGTTCCTCCTGAGGGCATGGTGAGATAAAAGAGGTAAAAGGCCAAAGCTACCTTGGTGTCACCACCTTCCTAAAGGACAGGGTGGAGTTTCTGAGCATGGAGTGTCAGACTGAAAAGTGTGTACAAGTATTCTGAAAAGACCATCCTACAGCAGTTACAGCCCAAGATAACAGTTCTGCAGAAGTAATGCCTGAGAGCTTTATTTTGTGCTTCAACAAGCTCATTCACCCCATGGTCAGCTTTTGAACCACTATAGTGCTAGGAAACAGTTGAACACTGAAAGCAGAGGTTGAGGGCCAGCAGCTTTTCATGAGTGTGGATGCACCACAGAGGAGATAAGCCTGCTGGAGTTCTCATCTGGAAGGGGAGAAGCAACTCCCCTTAGGATTGACACAGTGGGGAGAGAAGATCCATGCCCACAACCTCACCTGGAGACCTCTGCTTGTTTTGGCTGAGGGATACCACAACAGCACATCCTGGAGCCCACAACCCCTGGAACAGCTCCAGGTCTCACATGCATCACGGGATGCAATCATCTGAAAACCCTTGTGCCATGACAACAGAATCAGAAAATTCTAGTGCGTATGAAGGGAAACAAAGCCCCAATAACTGTCTGTAGAATTACTGTAATTCATCCTATTTTTTTTCCAGGCTCTCTCCACAGTTATCGTAGTGGTGCCGGCAGACTGCAGAAGTACATGTGCAAATAGCTAAGTTGTAATTTGCAAGTGCAATTAGCTGGTTTTGTGAGTGCAATCACAGTAATTGCAGGAGCCTAACTTATGTGCTTCACTGTTTTTCATCTTCAGAGCAAAGACTAATTAAACATTAATAATAACATTAACAGCAAAATTAACATATATATATTTGAGACCATGAATTATTTGCTTTTCTGCAAGTAACGTAAGTGTGAGGGAGACAAAATGCATGTTGAGCAGAAAAGAAGCTTTCTGCACTTTTTTGGACTCTCCCCATACAGCTGCTTCATCACTGTGCTGGTGTCATAGCTGTAGCAGCAAACAGATTCAGGCATGACTGTGTGAGGATTAGGGCTCTTTGTAGTGAAATCTAGAGAGTGCATGCTATAGGAGTGCAGGGAGTAATGTGGGAAGTCATCCTCAAGATTGCCACTGCATACAGCACTGCATAAATGCACATAGTACTTTATGTGAGGAAATACTACTCTTTAAGGTAGTTTACCAGTGTCAGGATGATGGTTTTGGCCGTGAAATAGTCCAAAGACACTAGGCTAAATCTGGCAGATGTAGGAAGGATTCAAGGGAAAAATAGGTTCTGTGGAGATTTAGGTCATTAGGTAAAAAGGAAATTGGAAGCTGTTCTGAGTGTTGTGGGTGGTATGGAAAAAAGGTACAGAGCTCGAGAGTAGGAGGACACTATTGCTGTAACACCCAAACTCAAATGTCAATTTTTGTTCATAAGAACAGGAAGTTGCTTTTTCATTTCTTATCTTGCAATATGATGGATGCATGCAGTGTGAGAACACTGGCTGTTTCTGGATGGCTTTCTGCTCTTCATTTACCTTCATTGCAGCTCTGTCAGTCTGTCGCTGCTTTGAATGGCACAAGGAGTGAAATGTTGGCCAGAAATGACATCTTTTTGTTCAGACAACTTGGGATGGAATTTAAGTTTCAGTAATTAATAATAATTAAATAATTAATGGATATTTAATTCCCTAATAGCACTGGTGGTCTGTTAACCCCTTATCTGAGTTGTGCATAAACCAGCTGTTTATGACAAGCTTCCATCCATGTTTTTTAAGCTGGAGATTTAGTTTTCATCTGATTGATGGCCACCTTCGCAGCCTTCAGGCTCTCTGTCCTCTTTAATTATTTACCTTTCTGTTCATAGTCTGTCATTTACTTAGTTTCTGCAAAACAACTTAGAATTGACATCAGTCAGGACAGACTGTACTGTTCATTGGCAATTTGAAGAGGTACAGGTGAACCACAGTTTTTGTAATGACTGAAGAAATAAAATCCAATAAAACTCTGACCTTAAAATGTAAAAAGAAACTGCAGAGGAAAAATAGAGGGGCATAGAAATAGAACTCCTTAATAACATGCTATCATGGTTGAAGAAGCTGTCATGACTCAATCACAGGCTGAGATGGCTGCTTTATCAGGCGTGAACCTCCATTTATCCTCCTTTCTGTGAAAGTGTATGAGAAATGATTCCTTGTTACTCATAGGCAGGCTGGCACACTACTGAGATCAAGCACTTCTGACATATTAAAGTGCAGGGGCTATTGCCTGACTGGCTTTTATAAGTTGCTGGAAATACTAGTCCAGATCTCATAACTGAGCAGTTTAGGTCACTGTTGGGTGCAAAGAGAGCAAAGTAGATCATGAAGAGAGTGCAATGAGGCAATATTGGGGGACAGGTAGCTTATGCCTGCTCTGGTATTTGTATATCCTGGCAAAAGCCCTGCTTCTGATGAAAAGTTCCTTGTAAGCATGTGCATTTGATAGACCTTAGATAAACCAAGCTAGAGAGCAAAGGGAGAAAGATGAAGTGCTTTGCACTATCTGCAGGAGTAGGTAGGGAGGTGAGTCTTGTACTAGAGGCATCACCTTTGAAAGCCTTTCAAAGTCTGGGATTTTGTGCTTGTCTTTATGTAGTTAATTGACAGATGCTTGCTCTCTTACTTGGAGACATAGACGACCAGGGGAAATAGCCCCCACTAATTGAGCTAAGGGTGGATTTTTTATTTTCTTTGAACAAGAACAAGAGGGAGGTGAAAGCAAAAGCCCCAGGCTGTGGGCAAAACTCAGCTGAGACCTCCACATTTTGGACAGCTGGCTTCTCCTGCAATTATAGACATTTTGATGATGGGTTTAGAGTTCCTATGTAAGTAATCCTTATTTCTTGTTTAGTGAATGCTCCAGCTGAGCCAGCAATCTGATATTTGTCAGTAGCTTATGGGAGGTTGAGGGCGAAACAAGAGCAAGGAGGGGGAACAACCCTCTACTTCCCCACTCCTTCCTACAGACAGAAAACTGCTGAAAATGGTGAGGAAGAGAGGGAGCTTGTTTTAAATTTGCTATATTGTGTAACTTACAGCATTCTGTTATTGTGTGTGAGGATGATATGAAAAACTGCTTTAAATTTTTATAGAGAGAGAACTCAGAGGGATTGCTAGTAAGCTAGATCTAGGGACATAGGAGAACAGCAAAACAGACTCATAATCTGCTTTTCTTCTTCCTGTGTGTCTGCTCCAACTGTCCATGAAGTTATAGTTTAGCTCAGCAGCACCCCTCTGCATTCTCTCTTTTTTCAGGAGGTAGAGCAGTGATCTTTGCCAGTGCTCTACCTGGCCATTGGAGGAAAGATGCTGAGGAAATGCTTCATGGAAAATCACCTGGAGCTAAAAGCAAACATTTGTTATTTCATTGAAGTAATATTTTCACCCACAGATACCTCCATTCTCTAGGATTAATAAGGCCAACTCTGCATTTCTAAAATGCTGGTTTTAATGCTTGATAATCTGTAATGGCTGCTTATCCACCAGATGACAGTAATTAGGAAAGTTTTTTTTCACTTCCTTAGGTTGACAACCAGTATTGGGGTTGAGTCACAGGGCTCAGTGTTGGGGCCAGTCCTCTTGAATATCTTTATCAATGATCTGGACAAGGGCATAAAGGGCATCCTCAGTCAGTTTGCCAAGTCAGATGACAGTTAAGTTGTTTTTGTTTTTTTTTGTGTTGGTCTGCTGGAGGCTAGGAAGTCTCTGCAGAGGGATTTGGACAGGCTGGATTGATGGGTTGAGGCAAATTGTATGAGGTTCAATAAAGACAAGGTCCTGCACTTGGGTCTTAACAGCCCCACACAGTGCTACAGTCTTGGGGAAGAATAGGTGGATAACTGCCTGGCACAAAAAGACATGGTGCTGTTGACCAGCAGCAGCTGAACATGAGCCAGGGTGTGTCCAGGTGGCCAAGAAGGCCAGTGGCATCCTGGCCTGTGTCAGCAATAGTGTGGCCAGCAGGACAGGGCAGTGATTGTCCCCCTGTACTCAGCACTGGTGATGCTGCACCTCAAATCCTCTGTCCGGTTTTCAGCTCCTCACTACAAGAAGGACATTGAGGTGCTGCAGCAGTGGAGCTGATGAAAGGTCTGGAGAACAGAGTTGATGAGGAGGACAGTCTTATGTGGAGCAGCTGAGGGAGCTGGGTGGTTTATCCTGGAGAGAAAAAAAGGCCCAGGGAAAACCTGATCACTCTCTACAACTGCCTGAAAGGAGGTTCTAGCTAGATGGGGGTTGGTGACAAGAGACGGCACAAGAGGAAACGGTCTCCAATTGTGCCAAGGAAGGTTCAGATTGGACATTAAGAAAAATTTCTTTATGGAAGGAGTTGTCAAACATTGGAATGAGCTGTCCAGGGAAGTGGTTGAGTCACCATCCCTGGAGGTATTTAAAAGACATGTAGTTGTGGCACTTAGAGATGTGGACGAGTGGTGGATTTGTGGATTTGACAGTGCTGGGTTGTCCTGGCTCTGACCAGGATAGGATTAATTTCTGCAGTAGCCAAGAGGAGGCATGGCCAGGACCTGGAGGTTATTCTATGCCACTCTTTTGTACACTTTTGTTATTAATATTTTTGCTGATACTGTTTGGGTTTTTTTCTTATCTCTTTGCCATTTCCAGTAAATTGTAATTGTCTCCACTGGTGATATTTACTTTCTGTACCTCCAGTTCTCCTCTCCAGCCACCCATGAGCAGCATGTGGCTTGGAGAGTCTCAGTGGGAGCACTAAACTGGGCAGTACCATTCCTAAACCACGACATGGGGTAACAGTTGGACTCAGTGTTTGTAAAGGGATTTTCCAATCTAACCAGTTCTATGATTCTATGCATTTTAGTCAAAAAGCTGTAACAATGTAAATGAAAGGCATGAGACCTTCTTCTGGGCTCTCTAAAGCTATTAGAACCAAAAAGGGCATGTTGTGTTCAGAAAACTCTAAGTGCATGCTTCAGCAACCTAAGAACACAGTGATTTCTTTGAAAACATTAAGGTTTATCTGGTCAGGGAGATGCCTTTGACACAATAAGGCTGTTCAGGACTAGTTGTTTCAATATTCCCTCAAGAGGGCAACTGTCCAAAATGTACTGTCCTTCAAAGAGCAGCAGCTACCTCTTCTGAGTGTCAGATGTATTCATTACAGTAGATGCAGAAGTCTTTAAGAACAATTAGAAACCACTATAATTGTTTCTGCTCACTTAATTTATTTAAATCTCTTCATTCTTCATCCTGTGAACCTAGCTATTCACGAGCTCTACAATAAAGATAATGTATTTGAAACAATTTAACTTTTTTTTTTTTTCTTTTTTTGGTAAGTGCAGCACATTACTAGTGAATGGTGTGAAATAATCCTGACTGGTTGGATGGTAGTGTGGATGCCTGGAAGGTCTCCTGCTTTTATATTTCCTTGTGCATAACACCATATTTTAATAACCTCTAAGTGCTCTCTTTCAAACTATTTGCTCCCAGACTAAGATTCATTATTTGTTACTTGCAAAGGTGCTGGCATTTCACTGTTTTTCTCCTCATCTTCTCATCTTATCTATCTTAAAATATTTTTCTCCAAAGATCCATTCTTTTTTATCCTTTGGCCCTTTGTGCCACCCACATTTGGATGGCAATCTTGTTGCCTACCATCTCCCCTGAGAACTTCTGGGAGGATAGAGCTGGGTCTGACACATTAAGTAGCATCCTCTCCCTTACTGCTCATCACAAGTGTGTTTAAAAGAAAGTTGGCACTTTTGGAGAGAAAACTTGCCTCTACCAATGTGTTGTTATGGAGAGAAGTCACTGAGCCCTCCATTTCTTTCTCAGTGGAAGAGAGAGAAAGACTGTGGTACAGTCCCTGTGATATTTCAGAGATGGGCTGAATTCATGACTGAGAGACATTTTCAGATTCATTTATCAGGTTTTGGGGATGACAGGGGTAATCCTGTAAAGGGAGACTTGTCCATCTTTGATGGGTTTTGCTACAACATGCCATCAGTTCATATTACTGTTGACAAATTATTCCATGTACTCGACCAAGTCATGGTTGTAGATCACTGTCTGGGCTTGAGTATTCCAGCATTTCCTGACTGTCTTCTTGGAACTGGGATGACTTCCTGGCATATTCCCATTCTGAAATCTCATTTACCACTGCCTGGATGATCTGTCTCTATTTTATTCTTCTAAATCCATGCAGGCAAATTCAAGAGAGGGTGTTTTAGGGAGAGGTGTCATCAATCCTTAGGTGGGGGGAAGGTCTGCTACAAATGCAATTGGGACATATATTTTCTATCACAGTGTAGCAGAGAGCTGAAAATGAAACTAAGGGGAAGAGTTATGTTGTAGTGTAGCTGTTGTAAAGATGGAGATAATCTGAGGGGAGAGCAGGTAAGATGCCCACAAGTGATCTGAAAACCAGCCAAAATATTAGGGAAGGAGAGAGTAGTGAGTTTAAGCTTTTGTCTTCATTAAAAGGAATGCTCTGTAGGTCTTTTATTTGCTACAAGAGTGAGACCAATGAGTAAATACTGTTGCTACAATGAAGAAGGAAACCAGAAAATTCTTCCACAAACTAGCTTGTTTTCATAGGTTATTTCACAGGTTTCATATTTTATGGCAGAGCATTTTTAAAAGGCAAGTATTTTTAGTTTAATAAACAATTTATACAGACTCATTTATGTTGAAAAAGACATTCAAGATCATCAAGTCCAGCTGTTAAAATTCATGTAGTCATGAGGCTGGGGGGGACCTTGGAGGATCATGTGATCCATCACCTTACCCTGAGGCAGATCAACTGTACCAGTGTCATTCTCAAAAGGTGTTTGTTTAACCTGTGTTGAAAAGCCTCTGATATTGAAGTCTTCATGGTCAGCCTGTTCCAGGGCTTTGATCTTTTTATCATTGTAAAGTGTCCCCATCTACCCAAGTGGAGTTGTATTTTCTGTGATGTAAACTGCTTACTACTCTGTTCATCATGAATATAGAAAATTGACTTTTCTCCTTGACAGACTTTATGAATTTGAAGACTGTTGTCCTATATCCCTCTTTTCCTCAGACTAGACAAAGCAGTTTTCTTTGTACTCTTAGGTAATTTTTTTAGACATCCCATATTTCTCATTTCTCTTCTTTGGACTATTTGCAGAAAATGTTTGTTTCAGAGTGGCGCCTTATCAAAGAGTCAGTAAGGAGAGGTGGTGGACAAAGTGTAGGTTCTTGCTGTTTCCTTTTAGTTCAGAGGCTCCAAATACTGAAACTGAATATTGGTGTAGGTTGTTCTAAAATGTCAAGTAGTCAAAAATTGCAGAGAAACAGAGTAATTTTGTTAGACCTTATTAGTCTATTTGAAGTAATTTGTAACATATAGGTAGTAAAAATCTAGTCTTAGAACAGTGCTGTTTATTAAAACAAAGAACCTCACTAAATTTTGACCATAATAATGCTTTTGGCTTATTTTAAACTTTTCTCTATTTTGAAACTTGCTTATCTATAGATGCTTCTCTACAGTTATAAGGTTTATTTTTTTTTTTTTATTTCCTCTCACTAAAATGATAATCTTAGCTTCTGGTCAATCACACGACATCAGGAGTTTGGGTTATAAGAAAATCACTATATGCAATTAATAAAGTTTCCAGATGTGATTACTGGGGTTTTTTTCAGGAGTGTCAGCTTGATTAGTAAGGAGGTACCAGTATAAAATTTAATTTTTTTTTTTCCTTTTGGAATATTGCACATGTATTGAAAAAACTGTTCTGGTAAAAATCCACAGTATTCTGCTGGAGGTACATGTCCTTGCCAATAGCTAAAAGGCAGGGTGGAGTTATGACTCGTTGCCAATATTTCTCCAGGTCACTTCCGTCTCCCTTTCTGCCCTTTGTGGGAAAGCTTAGGGGTGACTGTAGCTGTAGCTTGAGTGAAGAGGTCATTCTCCACCCATGTTTGGAGGATTGAGTTACCCTCTGTTCGGGGAGTGTTCTATGACAATGCCCTGAGTTAATTTGTTGTTTTACAGATTATTCTCTGTGGAAAACCCCTATATCCCACTGCTTGCTTTGCTGCCCTGCCAGTCTCTTCAGTCTCTACTTTTACTGCTGACATTTTGTATTCTTCTTCTTCTTGTCCTCTTTGGCTGACCTGATCACTTTTGTAGTTTTGTTGTTCTTTTTCCCTTCCTGCCCTCCCCCTCAGTTCTGTTTTCTGGCCATGATATACTGCAGTTTCCAGAACAGCAGGAAAGAAAGATGGAAGAATTAATCAAGAGAATCTAAATTAAAAACTATAAAATCTAAAAGGCAGGCTGAATAACTTAGGATGTATAACCTCACTTTCCAAGTCACTAGTGAGGACTGCAAAGCCTCCAATGAAATGGATGGGTGGTCTTATTTGGACAATCAGCAGAAAAATTTCTACTCATTCCCCACAGCCTCATCTGGCAGATCCTGTCTTGCATTTGTGATAGGGATGCCAGGACTGAAATGGTGCCTGAGTGACTTCTTACCCTGTTAAAATGTGTCCTTTAGAGCTACTCTCATGCCTTCTGGTAGGGAAATGTATCTGGCACTGCTCTTGACAGAAGGGTTTACTTTCATTGTACTGAACATGCACACATTACAGCAACCAGCTTCTCTTTGTTTCTAGCAGCATGTGCTCACGTCTCCCCCAAAAATCACCTATTAAAGTGATACTGAGAAGCTAGAAGAAATGTTTCCTTGTTTTCTGTCCCTTCATATTTACACTGCCCATGTTTGTTTTTAACGATGAAAAATGCACTTGCTCCACACAGGGGAGAGGGGGAAAGGCAGGCTGCATTGAATAAAACCCAACAGGGATGTAGTCCCACTGCTTTATGGGGGGCCATCAAACTGAGGGCTCCTGTCACCTGAGCACATCCCCACACTCCCTTTCCAGCATTGTGACACCTGCAGATGCATGTGGGAGACTGTGGGAGAATAGTTTGTAGGGATAGTGCAGAAGGCAATTTTCCTCAATGAATTACATCTGTACTGGTTGCTGAGAAGGCAAAGCCTTGCCTGCCCAATGAGGATGTGGGTTATAAAAGAGTGGGTTAGCTGGTTGAGAGTAAGTTGGAATTGGAGATCCAGAGTCTGCTGCAGTTTGGGATGGAGCCTGCTGGCTGTGTGGAGGTAAGAGACATGCAGTTGGGCAAGGGACAGACAGGGTTAGGTGGCTGGGAACAGGACAGCTTGGGGTTTAGCCAGTCATGCAGAAGGAAAAAACAAACTTGCAGAGGGAAGGAATCAGTGCTGTGTGGAACTGCCTGTGAGGAAAAGGAGTCAGTGCTGTGTGGGGTTACCTGAGAGAGGGCGTGAAAAGTTTTTTATAAAGGACTGGTGATGGTGCCAGTCATGTCTATCTCAACATAATTACTACAGGAGAGCATTTGCAGAGCTGCTCAGTTAAACAAGGATTGGAATCTGGAGTGGGGGCCTGTACAAATGGATGAAGCAGGAGGTAGGGCACAGTTGGGCAAGACTGCTTGCAAGGTGTGTTTTGTTCTTTTTTTTGGTTGGTTTTTTTTTTTTTTTAATTTTTTTTTTTTAACAGAGTACTTTCATTATGTTGGTTTGAAAGCGTATGTCTAAAAGTGGCATTATCTCTTTGGTACAGAACTATAGAATAATTTGGGTTGGAAGGGACTTTTAAAGCTTACCTAGTCCAACCCTCCTGCAATCAACAGGGACATCATCCACAAGACCAGGTTGCTGAGAGCCCTGTCTGTCCTGACCTCAAATGTTCCCAGGGATGGCATATCTACCATCTTTCTGGGCAACCTGTTCCAGAGTTTTACCACCCTCACTGTAAAAAATTTCTTCCATTTATTTTAAAAGCATTAGCTCTCCTCTTACCATTACACTTGTAAAGAGCCCCTACCCATCTTTCCTTTAGGTGTGTTTTAAGTGTTGAAAGGCTGCTATAAGGTCTGTCTAGACCCTTCTTCAGGCTGAACAGCCTCAACACTATCAGTCTGCCTTCACATGAGAGCTGCTCCAGTTCTCAGATCTTTGTGGCTTTCTCTGGACCTGCTCCAACAGGTCCATGTCCTTCCTGTGTTGAGGACCCCAGAGCTGGATGCAGCACTCCAGGAGGGGTCTCACCAGAGCAGAGGGGCAGAATTCCTTCCCTGGCCCTGCTGGCCATGCTGCTTTGGATGCAGGCCAGGACAGATTTGGCTTTGTGGGTTGTAAGAGCACACTGCTGGGTCATGTCCAGCCTCTCACCCACCAGCACCCCCAAGTCCTTCTCAGCAGGGTTTCCCTTGATCTGTTCATCCCCCAGCCTGTTATTGATATGGTGGTCTGCCCTGACCCAGGTGCAGCACCTGGCGCTTGACCTTGTTGAACCTCATGAAGTTTACATGGAATGTTCATGGATGTTCTAGTGGCAGTGCAAAGGTGTTTCCTCTGCTGCAGGTACTCACAGCACAAAAGAGAAATGATCTACTGTGTTGTGAAATATTTTTTATCAGTGTAAGTACATCTGTAGCTACCACTTTAATTTCACAGGTAAAACATCACGCCCTCAGCTGAAGTAGTCAAACTGTTATGGAAACTTTGGCTAGAACAGGTCTTAGAAGAATTAAAACCCAGAGGGACTGGCTTAGCTTGAACCACCAAGTTATTTAAACTAACCCAGCTGATCTTTGCCTGAAGCAATTGAGGGAGATCTTTGCCTTTCAGGATGCAGTAGGGATGATGAAGAAGAGTTTCTGGTATCTGCAGTAAAGTGACAGGTGGCTGAAGACAATGGGAAAGGGGCTCTCCCATAAGCAGGTGTATCCACAGGAGAACTACTGCTCAAGAACTGAGTCGTGTCAACAAGTGTTTAAAAGTGTACCAGGCATGTATAGTTTGCCTCTTCTCAAGAAAAGTGTTGCAGGATTTTGTCTTGAGCAGAGGGGAAGATGTCACCCCTATATTGTTTGTGGCCCACTGTACAAGAAATAAAATCTGTTTTGCAGGCCTTAGTCTATGACTGAAACATATTAAATAAAAGCATTCCTGGGTTCTGCTAGCACTTGGGATCTTAATGCAGTGACCAGTGAATTGCAAATGCAAGTCCTGAAATCAGTGCACTATATTTGGATTTTTTTAATGAGTAAGGTTAAAAGTGATGAGAGGGAGCTGAGGGGTGGAGTTTCAAATTTACATTTGCTTTTAGCTCACTTCAGAATAAATATGAATAAATCCGTCAGCTCTTCACCCTTTTGTGCTCCTTGGTGCATGGTGGTTCTCTATTTTTATTGCTGTGGTGCTCTTACAGGGTTAACATCAATGTCTGTTCACCAGTGGGCCATTTCAGGAGCTTTAGTAACTGCATCCTCAGAAACAGGGGGATTGTCCTTGCAGTTCACCAGATTATCTGTCTGCTCCTAAGATGAACTAGTTGTGGAATAACCTTTTTTGGAACAGGCTCTTCTTACAAGAGCTTTGGCAAACATTTGACAGGTATTTTTTTCTCTGTAGCTATTAATATGTTGGCTTTGCTCTGTGAAGTTGACATGGTGCGGTGTGCTCAGTCTCATGTGGCACCTCCAGCTGCAGAATCTTTCCTCTCACCCCCTTATATGAGATTGTACCTGCAGAGGAGGGGGATATGCCTCAGCCCCCTCCTTTCCTCCCGTGTGGGCTCTGGGGATTCTTCAGATTTGTGCTAGGCAGCTCATGAGAACAGAGGAAACATTTAATTGCTAGGGAAAAAATTACTTGAAATATTAAGTTTACTGGTTTGTTGGGTTTTTTTTTGTTTGTTTTTTTTTTTTTGGGGGGGGTATCTTTTTGGTTTTTTGTTTGGTTGTTTTTTCGTTTCTGAAGAGTGGGGACTTGATTTGGACTACTGATTTTTTTTCATCATCCTTTCTCTAGTGAAAGTTTTGTTATCCTGACTGTTGTGATGTCCTTCTTTTCAGGACCACTTGACATCTTGACATGGCCAGTGAGTTCATTAATAAAGAGTGACAAAACTAAAGAAACACATGAAAGCAACAAAGAAATTGTTCTTTGCTCCTAGATAGTACAAATCTGAGTTACATGAGTTTCTTTTGTACAAGGGGGTGAAGCCTTCCCTGAGATACTGCTGGCATCAGTCTTATTTCTAAAAGCGGAGTGCTCTATATCTGCACATTCACCTTTGATGTTGTTATGGGCTCCTAGAGTAAGACATTACTGTTAATGTTTGACTCAGATGTGTGGGACTGAATATTTGTTTCAGAAAGCAAAGAAACCTACTCATGTCTATCCATTCTCAGTCAGCTGTGAAGCCAGATTTCCCAACCAGGAGAACAGTTCTTTGACTCTTAAAATCTGTTCCATGTGACCTTTGATAAGAAGTAGCCAAGAAACTCAAAGCTTTTAAAAAGCAGTGGCATATTTTTTTTTAACAAATCACTTTCAGATCCTGACATGGTTTGGGAAAGTTAATATTTGGTAGGCTGAGTAACTTGAGTGCTGACTTAATCATTTGTAACTTGAATGGAGGAGAAGGACCACACCACCTTTGCTCTGTAGAGCTTGCTGGGACTCTACTGAAATGCAGCCAGGTCTTCAGCCATGCTGGTATCGATAGTTGTCTGCCTGCCACTGCCCCAGTTTTGCAGCCTGCAAAAAGCCTGCAAAGGCTGGCCACGTACTGCAGCAGGCAGCTTCACTGGAGCTCCTTGATGCTGCAGTCAGAGTCCTATGAGGGTGCAAGCTCAGCACAAATCTTGTGGAGGCATACATGTGGCAAGGCAGTGAATGCATTGCAGCTGCACCCTGAGGACAGTATAGGGCTGGCTTTCCTCAAAGGCTGCAGGTGTTGGGCTCAGCATCCATTGGGGCAGCTCCAGGGGGAACAGCAGCAGGGCCAGAAGCTGTAAAACAGGTACTAACCTGTTTGAGGAAGAGGGGCAGCCTATTTCTTGAGGTCCTTGCGATACATTTAGCTCTAAAACTGAAGCGTCCTTGTTTGCCATGGGCTGCCATAGCCCTTATGGTGTTTAAGCTCTTCATATGCATGCAGAGCTCATGGCCATCTTTCTCTGACACCTGCCAGCACAGCCAGAGGTTGGGCATACAGATATGGGGTTGGATACACAGGCACTCCCTACATACTGTGCTCTTCCTGGCCCTTTCCCTCTGACTTTCTGTGCACAGGAGCTGTGTTACTCAGTCAGTCTGTGAAGGCTCAGTTAGCTTTGCCATTGATCCCTGCGTGGGATCAAACATGTCTGGCTTCATTGGTGCTTGTGTGTATTTATGAATATGAGATAACTGGGGAGCTAATCTGTGCATTTTACACGAAGATAATTCAGTTTAATGAAACACAATCTTAAAACTGCAGGTGGGACGTTGTTCAGGCGCTGTGTCTTGCTGGAGCCAAGACAACAACAGTGCTTGGTGTGTTGAGGGCTTGGACTGAGACCATTGCCAGGAGGAAACTTCATTCAGCTCCTGTTTGGACATACAGAAAATTAGATCAGCTGTGATCAGTGGGGTTTCTTAATAAAAATATAGTACTGTAGTGGGCCCTGGTGTGGGGGATATTTTAGTCTGCGGGGGGGGTGGGGTGGGGCATGCTATTTTCTTATTTACTTTTTTTTTGTTGTTGGCTGTTGTTTTTTGTGTTTTTTTTTTTTTTTTTGGTGGTGTTGTTTTTGGTTTTTTTCCCTCTTACCCCTGTATTAGTTGCTGTCATTTTGGTCTGTCTCTCTGAACATCCTTTTAGTATTCCAGTTAGCCAATGTCACTGAACCAGGGCTGCAACAGTTTTGCTTCATTAGCTATTACTGTTTGCTGAGAAGCTAATGTAAATGAGGGCAGTCAGGAGCACAAAACCAAGGAGTATTTGACTGTTCCTCCTGTTACAGCTCTACCTGACACTATATATTTTATTGTACATCCAGTACAAAGGGAGATTGGTAATATAAGATGAAAGGTCTGTGTGACCTCATGGCTGGTAATAATGATTGAGGGGCTACTTATTTCTTCCCCCCCGTGCTTCTAGTCTCAATCCCATTGTGAATGTTCTTTACTTCAGTGCATTGTTTAAAGACCACAGGTCTGGGCTTCTTTACAAGGCTTTTTTGTGGTGCAGTTTGGTCTGATTGAAACCATATTTTTATATGTGTCAAAACCAGTTCAGCACTTAAAAAGAAATAAGAGTATTGATTGGATCATATTTCCTAAATGGATGTCACTGGTTAATTCTTTTGTTATGCCATTTAGCTACACAGTATTAAGCAAGTGGTTACTATTAGGCAGTTACATATGGGTACTATTAATTCACACATTTTGGCTGCTTTTTTACTAATATGTTGTCAAATAGGTTAGGATTTCAAAATACCTAAGTCACCAAACTGCAGGGACCCTTCATTTTCCAAGCAAAAACTTGTCCACTTAGTACTACACTAACCTGTGGTCCCCTAACATCTGAAGGACTTCTGTTTCTTTAAAAAATGTCTTCAGAACAAAGTAATATTAGTGGTTTGGGGTTTTTTTTTCCCCCTCACTAGGCTTTATGCAGTTCAAGAAAATGAATATATGGTTTGCAAAGAGAGCTAAGGATGAAGAGGATGACTTCTGCACGCCCTGTCATCTTCCAGCACCCATCTCCAGGAGCGAAATGCTTACCTTCTTGCCAAACTTTCTTTCACTCCTTCTAGGTCAGGCTCCTTGTCTTTCTGTCAGTCCAAATGAACATCATTTCACCTTTGATGGGAATTGGATTGATCACTGCTGTCATGGCCTGTGATGACCCTTTGTTTTCATTGTTCTTCCTCCCATCAGACTCTGGGACCTATTTGAAGGTGCTCATACCCTTTTTGATGTTAGGTTGATAGGGTGGGGAGAAAAAGAGGAGATGCTCTGAGGCTTCAGAGCAGGGGAGGTGCAGTGAAGTTTGAGGGGCCTGTTGTTTTAGCTCTTTCTCATGGGATGTTCTCATATAGTTCCTCCAGAGGCCTCTGTTCCTGCAGCTCTTTCTGCTGGAAGGATAACAATTCATTGGAGAGTTGGTAGCTCAGCCAGGGTGAGAAGCCAGTGAGAAGTGTGGTTGTCTCACAGCCCCAGCACCTGGCCCCTCTGCAGGGGTAGAGAGGAGCATGAGCTCCTCCTCTGGGCTTATGCTGCTGCCAAAAACCCAGTGGCAGCAAAAGGAGAATCTTGCAGCCTCTTGGTAGGGGGCGAGAGGAGACATCCCAGGTGGACTAGAGGGATGAAATTACACTGGCTCAGGACAGTGCATCAACTGAAGGACTAAATAGGACGGTATATTTTATCAAAGGAGTCTGAGCTGTAAAAAAAAAATGAGGAGCCACTGACCTAAAATGTAACATGTTTTTCTTAAGCCCTTCCACAGGAGCTTCCATAGAGTCCTGCTTTTTCTGTTGGTTGTGTGAACTTGTTCAATCTGTAAAAACAAAAAACACCCTCACCCACCACAACCCTAAATACAGTCTCTGTAATTGCTCCATCTCCCAGACATTGCTAACATCTACAGTGAGGAGCCCAGTCTTCTTTGGCATCTGTAAAGTGAGTAGTATACGACAGGTATGGCCCTAAAAACTGTAGTGAGAGTATACTCCTCATGCTCTGACCTCTCTGATTTACTCTGGTGTTTTTTTTCCTTTTTGATGTTTGTGAGGCTGAGGTATGAGTGGAGCCAGAATGGAGTTAATTTTCTCCTGTTGGCTGGCACTGTAAAGTGGGCAGAACTGCATTCCTTTTGCCTCCTGCCCAGCTCTTCTCCAGAAGGGAGCTTTTCTTTTCCCTCTCTTTGTATATTTTTAGTAAACATGCTGTGTTGCAACAGAATAAGCCAATGAAAGTCAAAACTTCCTCTTTTCCAGTCTGTAAACATTTCCTGGAACAATATGCTCAGCTTTGAAATCTTTTCCAGAGAGTATCTTAAGACCTCCCTCTCTCTTTCTATGAGTCACTTGATCAGAGCAGCATTCCCTTTACTTCTGTTCAAGCCACTTCCAGGCAACCTTGTTAAAGCAATGAGGATTTAGTATATGGGAAACCACTGCCAGGTTAGCCATTCCCTCAGGACAGGCAGCTGTTTACCATCTGCTGGAGCTTCTTGGGAGTCTTTGGGCTCCAGTCCCAGGCTGCCGACTCTCAGAGCAGGAAATTTTTCTTGGACACTGTGTGTTATTCAGAAGGATAAAGTTCATGGGCACAATACAGTAGGTTGCACGCTTTTTATTGTATTACTCCATCTAAAACAAGTAAGTTAGCTATTTGCTCATTCTACCCTGCCAGCAATCCGTTACCTATTAGACTTTCCTTCACTGTGTAGAAGATGTTAAAACTGAAGGGGGATTTCAATAAATTAGAAGGAAATAAGCTGCTTTTTAAGATCTCTCCTCTTACTTGTTAGGATTGCTCAGAGGTTAGCCCCATAATGGGGCTGTGCCAATAGCAAGCACCACAGGTGAACAAAATGAGTTGGAAGTTACAGACTGGGAAAACTGGAGCTTTGCACCACATCTGTGTTAGGGAGACCCACAAATGGCTGTGGCTGGGCCCGTGGTGCATGCAGGATGTGCAGTGAGGGTGGCCTGACCACTGGCTCCAAGGCCATTGGAACCTGTGCTGCTGCTCCCAGATAGCTGTACTTGTTCATTGCTTATTGAGGCTGGCAGGGAGGGTCAAGCTCCTCGAGCTCTATGAGTCCTGAGCAGACACAGAACACAGGGACAGGGCTAACCTGGAGCTCTGTCTGGGCAAGAGACAACCCTCTTCTTGTGGCCATGGTGCTCATTTAGGTTAGATTATGGCTAATATCATTGTGTAGAGCAGAAATTACCTTCTGCTTGTTCTGAAGCGTACGTCCTGACTCTCCAGCTGTAATCAAGGCTGATGTTTAATGTAAAGGAAATTAGATTGAATTTAACTTTCTAGATTTAAGGGTGGGAAAAGAGCTAAAGCACATCTGGAACCTTACACTTATACCTTTCAGAGAAGAGTGCTTGTCATTTAATAGCAGCTTTTTGAAATTGTTCATGTCCCTATTGTAGTGTTTTGTTCCTGAAGTGTCACTTCATATATTTCTTCTTACATTATTTGAGGAGAAGGGATATTCCTTATTTTATCTTCCCTCTTCCTTCTCCTCATGGTCATTCCAACCTGACACACTGTGCTGTAGAGAGAGTGGTGCTGGCAGGATGTGCCTGTGTGGGGACTGTGCATCTCTGGAATTTATTTCCCTGATTTGAGCCCAGATCTGTGAGTAGTGTGTAGAAGACATCCATTTAAGAGAGCTGCGTGTGTGCTTCCCAGACCAATTAAGGGAAAGGATCTCATTTTTCTACCAAGGTATTTGCTGAAAGATTTTCTTTCTAATGATGATTTGAAGGCTCATGGGGTTTGGTAGTATGATTAATTACACATTAAGATGCCTAGAGCCTCCAAGAAGCATGCAATTATTATTTATTAAAATCAGAATACCAGTAAATATAATGAAGTGGAGCTTTAAATAACATGAGAAAAAAAGTGGAGGACATTTTCTGCTGAACACATGCAGTTCTGCACTGGGCTGAGGCTGTGTGGAAGAGTGAAACTTGAAAGGGAGTTTTCCCAAGAGACTCAAGTCACTGAGGATCAAGATACAGAAAGAAGGAAAGGGACAGGGAGGTTTTCCTGTGGCTGATGCAGAGCAGCAGTCTGATGTTAGGAACCCCAGTTCTCTGTAGGCAATGCTAGTCTTAGTGAACATAATTTCCTTTTCTTGTTTCTGCTCCAGTATAGCCAAACACCTCCAACACTCAGCGACTTGCACAGCACTGGGGTGCTCCCAGACATGTTCTGAAGACTGACAGGTAGAAAAGCATAATCGAAGGGAAGGTGCTTTGTGTTGTTTTGAGGAGCTTTGCTATGAGCTTCAGCCTTGAAAGTTTAAAAGAAAAAAGCTAACAGCTCATCTCCTGTTTGCAGTCTCTTTTAATCCATACTCAAATAATTGAAATTTCCATACTTCCATAATTGAAATCACTCCCTCATTTTCACAGAAATAATGTAAGGGGTGTGACTGAATAGCAGCTTTGAGAAACTAATAACACTTTATTCTGCTTGATGATCCATCTGATATGGACTTTTCCCTGTGTGAGTGTGGCTGTTCCAAGAGCAGTCGAGTCTGGGAAGGCTTGAATGTAAAAACAAATACTTGAGTGCAGGAGAAGCAATCTGGTTGTTGTAAATGGCTTTTCCTGCCAAAAAGCGGGTAATAGCATGTTGGCCAGGCATCTTTTCTTTCCTAATTGGAACCACAGGATTTTGATTACAAACCTTAAGAATAACAGTACCTCCTCTAATTTAAGCTCCCTTTCTAACTTCCACAGTGTGAGTTCTTGCTGGAGTGTTTACCAATGCAGGCTGCCTGTATTTGCTCCCCTTTGCATCCCTGGGTCCCCTTGTTTTACACTTCAGGCTTTTACATCCTTTCATCATCTCAGTTATTCCGAGCATCCAAGTTCTGCATGAAGTGACATTTAGTGAGAGTCTGAGATTGATGTCAGTGGTTTGTGCAACTTTCTACAAAGATGTAATTCACTGAAAAGAGAAATTAGTAAGTAACTAGGCTAGGATTGCTGCTCTTTGGCACTGGATGCCATGTTGAGTTCATATGGTACTTTTTTAGAATTTGTGTTTTAGTTTTCAAAAACTGATAGTGTCAATGTAGTTATGGATGCACCAATTCTGTAATATTTTAATGCTTTTGATCAGGTAAGGAAGATGTGTCTTAGGTTGATGCTAGATCTCTAGGCAGAAATGGCTTTAAAAGATCACTGAGAAATATGTGAAGTACCCTGGATTTTCAGATAGTCTGCCCCAAGACACAGTGGACTCAGGGAAAGTTCTTCATTTTATATTCAGTTGTGTTGTTTTGGCATATTCTGACACAAAGGCTTTTCCATCAGACAATGCCAACTTGAAATTGGATGAGTCTGTGAAACTGAGTGACAATGCAATTTTGACAGGCACCAGTCAGCTTCTCAAGAAGACTTTCTCTGCAGTGTCTCTGCTGTATCCCCACCTAGCCAGCAGTCACAAGAGAAAGAGCCAGCCAGGAGCAGGGAATTCTCAGGTCTGTGTCCTTGGTATGCTGGCACTGCAGCACCTGAGCTGTGGCTATGATGAGACCCAGGTGGCTGGATGATCTGAAATCAGCCTAACTTTTCTGAAACTCTACACATGCTTGAGCATTCCTGCACCTGCTTTCTAAGGCTCAGGGAGCTGTAGGAAGGTTTTTTAAGAAGTGCTGGCATGAAATACAGGTATTGCATGCCATGCCAAGCATTGATTCTGCCCATATGCTCTTGTGGCTGTGGCAAGTTATTTAACTTGGACCTTCAAGTCTCCATCAGTATGTTTGCAGTAGGTTCAACAGAAATATTTTCAAGCAGATTAAGATCAGTGTTCCTTTCTTCACCTGGGGGTTGTGCAGTACCAGTGTGTGCCACACTTCCTCTCCTTACAAGTGCTGTGAAAATACTTCAGTAGTATTCCCACTTAGCAGTACCAGCCTCTAGTCTCCAAGGGTCTTGTGTGGCAGCATGTATGGAATTAATTCCATCTACAATAGCAATGATTAACACACACCTCCCTCCACAGACCCACTCCACAAAAAAGAACTGGCATGGCTAAGACACTGCCTGTTACAGACAGTGTAGAGACTTCTGCCTGCCGCTGGCATGGCTTTTAGCCTTCCCAATTAATTTTCCTAGACAGTTTCATATAAGAGACTGCTGTTTTGAGGGGGTAAGTTTTAAATGGGCAAAATGGGAAGATCAGTAGAAATACTTGTGAGGGCCTCTTTGCTTTGCTTTTTGGAAACCTGTGGTTCCCTCAGTTTGGGATGTAGAAGCCACTTGTACTTAACTGAGCCAAAACTTAGTTAACTAGTTGTACTTTCAGTTTCTCAATGAAGAGGGATCCACCAGTTAGATTTGTGCTCAAGTCATCCATCCATGTTAAATTGAGGTGATCTCTGCTCCTCTGCCTTAATTTAATCATTTGTGTTTTTCAGCAGAGCCAGAAGAGGACTATCTCTACCTTAGTTAAACTAAGGGAAAGGAATGAAGTCTCTTTTTGCTTCTTCCGAGGCTTCCATGGGAGTATCTAAATGATACCAATCAGCAGCTTCGAAATGCTGGCAACAGCAGCTGGGAGAGATGACATGCCACTGTGGGTCCTGACACCACCATCTTTTATGCCCTCAGAGCTAAAAATCTTATTTTTAACATTTTGGAAAAAATAGTATGTTTTAATAGCCATTAATTTGTAGCTGACACCTTCTCTCAGTGCCTCTGACAGCCGGCATGTTTCCTTTGTAGTGTCATGCTGCTTCTGTTTAGAAGCTAATAATACAATTTTCATAGTTATTACACAGACTGTTTGGCTCTGAGGTTTCCTAGGAGTCTAAGCAGTGCCAGAATATTCTTAGTGGAAGCTTTGGCAAGCTTTAAGTGAATGACATTCATTGGTCACTGTGCTGATGAGGGCTGGGATAGGGAAGTGGCGAAGATACCTACAGAAACTTCAGTTAAGTATTGAAATCTGATGTTTCATGCTGTGATAACTTATGAGCTTTTTCAACTGGTAACCATTCCCCTTGCCAGAGGTATGGGAAGGAGGATTATTTTGAGAGTGCTTGGCCACTGTTATTTTTTGTGGTATCTCTTGCCTGACTGACACAGGAGTTCCACATAAATTTGAGATTGCTTTGAGTCTCAAGAGCAATAAAAACACAGTGCAGATGCAAGGATAGAAATTGTGGTAGAATTTACATCCTTGCCTGATGCCCATCAAGTATGGGAGAACTGTAATGCCAGCATTGCTCTTGTTCAGGTTAAGAGACTTAAGCCTTCTCCCTCCTCAGCTGTTACTAGAAACCACAAGGAAGGTTGCAGAGGCACACACTGAGAAGTTAGGAAGTGCTGTTTTGTTTTTGTACTATAGCAAGCTTTAATTATCAGAATAGTAGCAATTATGGCATGGAAAAATTCAGGAAGAAGTTTGAACCAAAAGCCTTAATATGCAGCTGAAATGCTACACTGTGGAGGGTTGCTTTCTACCTCTAATGACATGTTATTGGATCCCATATGCCATATCAAATCTTACCATATCTTTGGCTCCCTTTCCACACACTAATTAACATAAATGCTCCCACTCCTGCTTGCTTTGTAGCTTTGTAAATTTTGGGGGCAGTTGGGCAGCTTGGATTGTGGTAGCTGTTGCTGTCAGAGGGAAAGAACAATGTTTAAAACAGTTTTTTAAAAATATATCTGAGGGTGTAGACTTCAACAAAGAGGGGTTGCTTCTGATGAAGCTGTAACAGGTCACTCATATTGCCTGGCAGGTGACAGCTTATTTCACTACTGAGTTACATACACAAATTCAACTCCTGTTTTGGCTGAAGTTTTGATCATGACTGTCCCAGCTTTACTTTAAAAGAAGAAAACAGACCAGCCTGATAGTCCAAATCTGGCTGCACATCCAGACTTCAGCTGAAAAGAAGGTGAGAGAGCAGCTGTGAGATGTATCCATGGATTTTTACAAATAGATATGTCTGATGTTTGCAGTAAAAAGAGCACTGCTGAGGATGTGCCATAGGGTACAAAAAATCCACTTGTCCTTGAGGCTGCCTAAGGAGCTGTGTGCAGTAATTGTCAGCCACTTTGGCAGGTTTTGAATCTTGCAGTCTGAGAAGTTCCTAAGCCTTGTGGGACCTGCAGAAGATGGAGTGAACGTGAGCGGGTCCCGCGTTGCAGCAGAGCGCCTTGGCAGCTTCACTGCTGCTATTTCAGATTCTGTGGGTGGCAGGGAAACAAGCAGGAATTAGGTCAATTTAGCTCTTGCTGCTGCTTGGGAAAGGGATGAGCAGCTGCTGAGGCTACCGCAGGAGTTATTCCCTCTAGAAGAGCAGACAAAAATTGAAGCTGGGGGAGGGAATGGGATGCTGAGCCACGATGTGAGGGAGAAGGAGATCAGATGCTGGAGCTGCCTGGACCAAAAGTAGGCATTGCCTCAGGTGCACAGGGCACACATGGGCTGTATACACCTGTGAATAGCTCTGAGGATTACTAACAGCATCATCTTGCATCCGGGGAAGGGAAGAGCAGAGAGATGTGTTTACTCTCTGCCCTGCCGGCTGCCCCTGAAAATGTTTCCTCTTCCCTTACAGTCTTCTGTTGGCAGTGTTGAGGCAGGGCTAAAATCTGTATTTATGGTAAGACACAGATGTAGTTTGGTACTGGTTGGATCTTTGGTATCTGAGAAGACAGAAAGAAGTTGGATTTCTAGTTAGGACATTATGCGAAGCTACCTGCAGGACATGCTCTCTGCTGGGCATTACAGGGATGCTGTAGTGCTTATTGGCAGGTATGTGGCCCACTGGGAAGGAGCAGGTACCCTGAATAAAACACTGCAGAGAGGCAGGCTGCAATTGTTTTCATTTTAGGGTGATTTAATATTTTGTTTTCTTTCCCTCATCCACCCAGGTGAGTTCCTTGGTCTAGGCTCAGCAAGCCTGCAGAGCCAACTCTATCAGCAGAACTGGAAGGGCACTGCAGCAGGTGTGAGCAGACAATGGGCAAGGAGGAAATAATGTGGCAGCACAGGGAGCCTATGGGGCTGCTCAGCTCTCCTCTGAAACTACAGCCCAAGAGGGAAAGATTTGCTATGATAAATATAAGATTGCCCTCTTTAGAAATAGCAGCTGAGAAAAGATCTTGTCTGAAGCTTTGGAAAAGGGTAAACTCTTACTTGCATTTGCTGTCTCCCAGGTATCTGCCAAGGATGCAGTCAAGCATCCACCATATGTACAGCCCTAAATGTAGGCTGCAGTGATTTTGCTAATAGCAGTAGCCCAAAAGAAAGAAAAGGGCTTGCTCCTCTGTTTTATAATCCATTGACTTTCAGACATAGTGAATCGATAAAACAAAATGCTCACAGAAAGTCTGGGTTTACAGAAGGTGAAAATCTGCCACCAAGAGTGGTAATGTTGTTTTAATTATGCCAGAGATTGAATGAGGGTTGCAGTCAGGCTTTCTGCTCTGCACTCTGGGGCCTGACGGGTGCCAGAGTTATTGTCTCTTAACGTCTCACCCAGTCCCACCAGCTGCCAGGCTGCAGTAAAGTTACATCTGAGTCACTGGTTCCCAAAAGGATGACAAGTAGGTTGTGTGTAGCTGAATAGGATGATGCTGGTCCTCCAATGATCCTGCCAGCTCAGGTCTGGACTTGGGCCATAACTGCACGATAAATCCGAATGAATGTTGTTGGCTGCTTAAGCAAGCTGGTTGGCTTGGGGGTAGGAGGAGAGAACAAGGCATGCAGCCGAAAAGTGGACTGGGATGCCAACAGAAGAGCCACTGGCCCTGTTTCAGCTTTCAGCAAACAGAACGGATCACTGGAAAGACACAATGGATCTTGTTTGTGGTTGGGAGAGGGGGGATGCCTCGTATGGGGACTGCGCCAGGCAGAATAGTTGATGCTGATGTGGGTCACTGGTCTTTGTGTGCTTTGGTCCTATTGACACGATTAGTTTAGCGACATTGTGAGCCACTACATTTTTTGAGCAGATGTGGAGAAGTAGGATGCTTCTAAGTTTTTGGTTGGTTTGGTTCTTGATTTTTCTCTTTCTTTTTGCTTAGACCAGTAAAACAAACTTCTGGTGTTATGTGGGACAGTCTAGCACTGGTGTTATGGGGGACAGTCTAACATATATATAGCCAATGGGGCAGATATACAAGGTGAGCCTGGCTGAGGTCTGCTTCCCACTAAGGAACCACTCTCCAGGCTGGATTAGTTCCTGTGTGGAAGACAGCTTGTGTCTGTGGCTGTTTTCCAAAGGCTTCTGCTGGTGAGCACAGGAAGTCACTGCTCAGGTGCATGGCAGCTCCAGGTGGCTCTATAATATACAGTGAGAGGATTCCTGTGGTCGGTCTGCATATCTTGGCATCTCACATTGCTGTTGTGATGGCTTTTGACTGCCTCCAAGGAGAGGGCTGGGCTCCATTTTTCCAGGTGAAGCAAATAATGCCCAATTTTGTAGATTGCTGAGTTTTCTGCCTTCTTAGCTTTCTTTCCACACAGGAAATATGCTCAGGGCTTAAGCACACAAGTCCTCATTTTTCATGCTTAATACTGGCCTGTCTGTTTGCTGATACTACCTCAGCTATGTGTGGATCAAAGTAAAACAGGGGGGAGTGTCCTGACACGATGATGTATCTTTTCCCATGGTCCAGATTTGGTTGCATAATCCAAATACAAGGGATATCAGCCATGACATGGCTTCTTCCAGCTTGCTTTTATATCAGAGTGCATTCAAACCTGATGCAATGATTTGTGGCAAATGTCTGCAGAATATTATTTTATAGTCAAGTTAGTCAAAATCTGAAATAACAGACAAATATCTGATGTGATATTTAATTAAAAATAAACTGTGCCAGAATTTGCATAAAGTATTTGCTACAAATACATTCTAATCTGATTTCTAACCTGTAGCTGTGCTTTGAATTTAGCAAAGCAGAGGTGTTTTAGTTTTGTCAACAAAAGCTATAGACCTGGCTGATTATTTGTGATGGTTGACCTAGGTTATGGGAACCAGTTCATTAGCTGAGAGTGATATAGGAGGTAAAAGATAAAGGTCATTATATCAGTAGGATTAGTTGGGTGAATTAAAGGACATGTGGAAACACAGCTAATCAGGATAAGGGCCACACAAATGATACCTTCTACTAACAGCCTTCAGCACTCTGATGCCTTGAAATGTAACTCCTGCACAAAGAAAGCAGGAGAAGGAAAGATGCCACATCCAACAAGCCACAGTGCTGAGCACAAAAGATCAAAGGGATACACAAGTAAGTGTTTTGGGGGTATTTGACTGTCTGCTAATTTTAAAAATTCTTCACTGCAAGGAACATCTTCATGTCCCCTGAAATCTATTCTTCACTATTTTTCCTCAAAGTGGTGTCTTTCTCTTATTGTCTGCAGTTATGAACTCCCATCAAGTGTAACAGGATACACCGGAAAAGTAAAGGTCCTGCTGCAATAGTGTCAAATTTAATTTATATGCTGCACAACTGGAACATCTTTTATGTAATAACTGACAGGCTTACCAGCTCAAATGAACTGGTTTGCTCCGGCAGTGCCACCAGGCAGAGACAGCTCTTTTGGAAAGCACCAGTGACTGCAGTGCTGAAAAGAATGTGGGTGGTGGAGGTGAGAGGACAGCACAGTAACTGGAGAGGTGTGGGCCAGGCAGTCCATCCTATCTCCCTGCTCCTGTAATCCTCCCTCAATAAATCTGTGCCTGCTCTATCACTTTGGCATTTGCCATTGTGGTGAGGAGCTGGATACTGACTGACAGAAGCACTTTTGGCACACTGTGTAGAAAATTTTGGGAAGTGCCAAGAGAAACCTGAATGGTGAAGCGTGTTCACATTTTTAATTTGTCTGCGTTTGAGTGGTGTATCCAGGGTGTGTCAATTTGGAGCTTAGACAGACTTTTCCTGGGAAAATAGCTCACACAGACTCTACATAAACATGGTGTACAGACATACACACAGAATGGAGCACAGGGAGACATCACCACGTATCTGAGCAGTGTGTAAGTTATTTATTTTTAATTAAAAAGCAGAACAAAATGAGATTTGCTTTCTTGTTCTGGCTGCTGTCAGGCTTTCTTAATTTACTGTGGGATAACATAAATGGCAAGATGCTCAAAACCATATGGAAGCTCTGGGGAAATGGATCGCAGCAATCTGAAAATTGTTGCTTCTCAGGTATAATGCCTAAGTAAGGAGGAATTACACTGAACTCCCATGCACAAATAAATGTAAGTGTTAAAAGCAGAATTGGTAGAGATAAGTTGGTAATGATCTTGCAGTAATGCACTCTAGTCAAAACTGTTAGTAAAAAAGGGTTACAAGAGGGAGTACATGACTAGAGTCTGGTTTGAAATGGGTCTTTGTAGAATAAGCATGACCAGAAGTAAATAATCTCTGAATCTTAAATTCTGGGAAAACTCTGTTGGAAAGGACCTTTGGAAGTCATCTGGTCAGTCCTCACAGACGTTCACAGCAGGGCTGATTTGAAAGTACTCAGCTTAATAATTGAAAATGTTAACATAAAAAACAGCATTGAAAATGGTTTCTAGAACATGCCATTTGAAGAGGCACCACCCAAATGCAGTGGCAATTGCATTGAAACAATGTTAGGATCTGAAGTAAATCAGTGCCCTGCCAGTCGTATTTTTTTCTGTACGGGATATCCATGTGAAGTGTTCATACTGGGTTTATCCTTCCTACAGAGCTGAATCTTTCCCTTTCAAAAATCCTGTGATTTTTGAGTCAGAAGCACTGTTGTTGTTCATGTGGTGGAACTCCCTGCAAGAGCTTTTCTTCCCAAGAAGCTGTCTGGGAGAGACCCTAGCACTTCCCGATTGCTGAGCCAGACCCGTTCCAGGTATGTGCTGGTCCAGTTCCATCGACTTCTGTGGAACTGCTGTGGCATGAAATGAGGATGAATCAGGCCTATAGTCTTTCTTCTGAACTATGAATGTCAGTGCTAGCCTGAAGAAATACAATTTTCAGGCTGATGTGGTTTGACACCAAATTCTACAGCAGAGACAGTGGACAGCCCAGTGACTGAGTTCCTCCCACAGGACAGTGATGAGTGATGGGCAGGAACTTCTTTTATACATGGTGGCATTCTCTGTTCAGGCTCAGTTAACATCCAGACCTGACTGATCTTCATAAGGAGATGCAGTTTGGGCCTCATGCCACAGAAATCTCTCCCTTTTCTCTATGCATTACTCATCTTCCTGAGGGCCTTTTGCTCTCAGATTTGCTGCTGTTTCTGAACAGCATCCTGTTGTAGAGCCTGTGGAGGGCACGCACCTTCCATCACACAGTGAGAGAGGCCGGTCACAGATTCTTGTCAAATCCACGAGCAAAACAGATTGAAAGTGGAGAAGAGCAGTACCTTTGCTAAATCCTTCGAGCATTTTAAGGATATATATATATATATAATTTACATACACACTGAGTGCAGTACTCTGAGAAGGAAAAGTGGTGTTCTAATGTGTCAAATAGCTCCATTCTCCCTGCTGACAGGTCTGGGGTCATAGCCCTTCAGGCACCTTGGAGTAGGGCTGTTCGTTTCCATCTTGTGCTGAAAGAGAAGGTTGAGGCCTTCTAAAATGTTCTCTGTTCATACCTCGTGCAATAACAAGTGCTGCCAGCTGTAGAGAGAGCATTTTTATGCTCTGGTCATCATTTGAGTCTCCAACTTGCAAAAGTGGTTCCAGGAGAGAGCATTTTCATGTTTCTTGTTTTCTACTCTCCAAACTCAAGATTGCCAAAGCACACTTTGTCTCATAGGAGGGAAAAAACTGTATTTTTTTTTTTTTTTTTTCAATTTGACCTCCCTTCTGAGTATATCCTGTGTAACTTGTTTGTGGCACAGAGAATTGACACACAGTCCTGGAAGGTCAAGTAAGACTATCATCTTGTTTCTCCTTAGCCCTCAAGTAATAATTTTCAGCTACTAATGGCTATGATTTGTTATGTATAAGCTGTAATAACATACTGCTCAAATTAATGAAGTCCTTCCAGAACTCTAGGCTAGCCATAACTTAACTCTTAAGAGCTCTGCTTAAGGTTTAACTGTTTGGTTATGCTCCAGATGATTAAAAAAAAGAACATCATAATAATAAAAAATAAAACCACCAAGTGTTACAGAGTAAAATTTCATTATGGTTTTTGCAATACTCAGTAAACATTTGTTGAAAAAGCTCATAATTCAAGCCTTTTTAACACAAGTAACAAACAAATTATAGTAATTTTCAAAGGCATCATGAAACAACAATTGTGAGACCATCTGAGCCTAAACAACCTCTAATGAGATGCAGTGGTAGCAATAGCAAGACAGACAGAAGATCTATACAGATAATTAAGAAATTATCCATTTGAGAGATTTTTAAGTATCTTTATGCTCTCATCTGTAGAAGCCAATACATGTAACTTCCTCCTCACGTCTTCCCCACCTCCAATTATTTAACAATAACATAGGAATTACTATAGTGTAAAGAGGCATCTGGGAATAAAGCATGGGGAACCAAGCATTAGTTAACACTCTAACTCACTCTTCTTCTGGCAGAGCTGAAATTCCAGTACAAAATACTAGCCCCAGGGGTAAACAAACTCAGAAAGAGACTTTAAGAACATTTTTCAGGAATAACGCTGTGATGCTTACAATGGACAAGAAAAGCAGGGCGATAAGTGCCAGCAAATTCACGATGTCCTGATTTGGTTTGCACTGTGCCTAGAACTGGTTTTACCTATTCTGACCTTTTACTCTCTCCTGATAGCATGAAAAACAGTGGTTTTATAATGCAAGTATCACACAAATAAAAAGGAAAACATTATCTCAGGTACAGCTACCTGTAAAATAGATGCTTTTCTATATATATATAAATATATATATATATATCTAAAAAGAACTCTCCCACGAATGCCATTCTTGTCAAGTTGTGTAGTGACCCTCAGAAAATCAGGTGGTACATGCAATGCATGTGTATAAGAGCATTTGTTATTATATAGGTAATACTGTTTCAGTGGAGGCATGTCTTCTTTAAAAGAAGTACATTTAGAACAAAAATAATCCAAGCTAATGAGGCATTTGAGGACCAGGAGTTGTCAGAGCTGCTTAGTCTAGAGCAGTTTGGAGACTGAAGAGAAGACAGGCATTCATGACTCTGGATTTGGGAAGAAAAAGATGGGTCGGTGCTGTGGAAGTGTCTGCTATAATCCATCTATCTGTCACAGTAGGACCCCAGCATATTCATCTTTGAAGTAGATCATTCTGTATCTGCCTTTCTGTGGAAAAAAAAAAAGGGGCTGACTGAAATGTATCTTTTGAAGACCAATTTTATCTGATTAACTTTGCTGCTCCACGCAGCTGAATAAAAAGCAAAAGCCATTATCTTCTAAGAGAGTGAATCTCATTGTGGTCCCTCTTCTTGTTTCTTGTTCTTCTCTTTCCCAGAGTTTCCCTTCCCTCAACCATCCCAAAATATGGTCTCGGAGCTGAAAGCAGTCAATTAGGTAAAGAGAAACTATTGCCTCTGTTTTGTTGGTATTAGATTTCTTGCTCACAGCACAGTGAGGAGGTCAGAGCTGTGCAGTGTGATAGGTATTGCTGGGATTGCACAATGATCCTAAATTGCCTCTCTAGTGCAAATAAAAATATGCAAATTATATCACTGCTGATGAATGTAAAACTGAGCCAAGCAAATATAGGAGTGCAAATGAGAAGCTAGATGCCTTTTTCTAGTATAATAAAGACTTGCTAATTTGTCTCCATTTTTAGAAAGTAAGAAAGGATCGCAACAACCACATTTTATCTAAAGTGCTTCCTTATCAAATGTAATTATGCAAAGATGTATTCTTATACAGTCCTACTTCAGCAGGTTGAAGGCTTTTTACTTATCGGTGAGAAGCTGTAAGTAAAGAAGTCATATAGTAACATGAAGGAATAAATGACTAAGGATCTCACCAGAGATTTCAGAATTCAAGTCTTTCTGTCAGATTTGTGGCCAAGTTCTTTGTGACTAGCCTCACAGTGCTAAATGCATTAGATCACTTAGATTGGGCATCTCTTGATAATATATTCCTTAAAACAGTAAACTTGCTCCTGTCAATGACCTACAAATAATGAAGGGACTTTCTGAACAATCCCCATGCAGTCTTCTTTAACCTATGCTAAAAAAGAAAGCAAAATATTGCCTATGTTGGCTGTGCACAGGTTTGTTTTTTCAGGATTTCCCCTTGGTGCCTTGCTCTATGGATCATTTCAGCTGGGTGAGAAAGGGGAGAAGTATGATTATGTCATGCAGGTTGTATTATAAAAGTAGCTAACTTTTTCTGCATAGTGATGGAAAATGGTGAGCTCAGACTGCTGTGAGGGTTATGCTTTTTGATTAATAAAGAAGCTGTCCAATTTATTTAATGCACCTTTTTTCCTCCAAAACTTTGCTGTAAATTAAATGTTTAAATTATAAGAATCATGGAAAATTCCATCTTGTTTCTGTAGTGTGTTAGGGCTGGACTGACACTGGAGTGTAGGTAATTTTCAGAATCCTACAGTGCCAAAACTTGAGTACTGATTTGTCTCTGCAGTTCTATTTTGAGCAGGTCTTCGGGATCCCTGCTGCTCCTTTGCTCATCTCCACCTGCCGTCCCATTAGACCAATCTGATTCGTCACTGTAGGTCATCATTCAGACCACCTCAATGTCTTCAGGTATGTCACCCCTTGGTGACAGATACCCCAGTCTCCCTAGGAAATTTATTCAAGTAATTTCCTGCTCTTACTTGCCTTTTTTCTTCTTATACCTGACCTAGTCTTCTGCTACAACTTAATTATTCCTTAATTGCTCCCATTATTTATTGTCCTATCCTCTCTATTCTTGGAGTACAGCCTCTTTCTCCTTGCTGTAATCTTTTATGTACTTGTGGCTTAACTGTTTGAAAACTGCATGGAATATGCTAGTCGAATCCCATTCATCATTTGCGTTTTGGGGAGACACAGAGAAGGAAGAACCCAGGAGCTTAAAACTGTGAAGAAGACTTCTTAATATGTGGAAATCACTTCTAACCACTGGCAGGCTCTTGACCTCTGCTCTGAACACTGAAACAGTTTAGACCAGATTTTCACCTTGCTTATGCTCTTTATAGACAAAAGCTGTTCAGTGGAGTGATCACTGATGGGAATTAGGAAGTTTAGGGTGGTGAATGCCCCCTGTTCTCTCTGCCAGCCTAGAGAATGAGATAACGACTGAGAAGTGGTTGCATGCCCAGTGTGAAGAAGTAACAACAGCAACCCTATCTGAATTCTGCACTGGTGTCAAAATGCTCTGCCCTCTGTCCTGTGGGTTGTCTGGAGTTCTGCTTTCCAGAGTTTTGTGTTACACTGTGGCTGTTGAAGACACAGAGACCCAAAGTAGTGGAAGTGAGGGATCTCAAAAAATCTTTGTGTGACTCATTGTTGTGTAAACAACACCAATGCAAAAATGATACAAGGGCTTGGGAGGGTGTTGGGAGCATAAGGAAGGAAGGTGGGAGTCTGAGGCTGCAAGAAATTGGGACAATTAACCATGAACCCAGACCTGACACCCTGCCCTGATTAATTTAACAATAATTAAAGACTTTCAGTGGAGATCAGCGTTCTGCCGGTTCCCAGCCGTGCAGAGAAGGATGGGCTGTGCAACGGTAACCAGCCCCTATTCATCACGGGCAACACACACAGCAATTACCAGTGCTGCCTATTAACTGAAGCAGACTTTTGCATTAATTGATTTACTGGGACCTTTCATTCCCTTTCTCTTTTGTTTCCTCCTTTTGTCCCTTATGTTTTTGTTTGAAGGGCTGGTTCATTTGGCCACATCACACAGCAGTGCTTGGCCACGGGGAATGTGTCCTTGGGATACGGGGTGGAGCTGCCTGGATTTGAGACACTGCCCTCTGCAGCTGTCCCATCCTTCCGAGTCTGCGTTTCCCAGGGTGCTGCCTGTGAGACAGTCTTCTGAAATCCACTGTAGGAAGCACAGTGCCTTAGACATCCTCTCTTTCTACCTCCCTTCCTCACACCTCTTCTTGCACTCCTCTGTTTTCAGTAGTGATGTTGTTTGCCTCCCATTTCATGCTGAATATGAGAGAGAAATCTCATTATTTCTGACTTAGGTATTCACATGTGTCTCTCTACAACATGCCATGCCGGTTGCCAGCTTGTTACAACATCAGAAGAAGAATTCGAAGTGCTGATTTATCTGCTATTGGAAGTGTCTCTAGGGATGAAAGCAGATATAGTAAGGAGAGGAAAGGGAGAGAAAACAGGGAAAACAGCACAGTGCTGCAGCTTTCCAGGACAAAAATATAGCCTTATCTCAGTTTTCTTGCTTATTTGCTCCTGTTCTGCTAGGCGAACAGGCAGAATGATCAATGGATGTGAAATAACAAAAGATGTAATGGGCAGGAAGGGTTGTTTTTTTTTTTTTTTTTAAATAATCTGTGATGGAAAACTGTGGGAGAAGGATGCTACCAAGTCTGTCTGGTAGCTGTTGAACAAAAAGAAAAAAAAAAGTTTGATACTCGATCCCAGTCTTTTGTTGGAGAATGAACAGTAGTTTTATTTTAGAGCTGAAAGGTTTCCAAACACAAAGGACACCCATCTGCTCCTTGTACTGAGTATTGGAATCAGCTGTCTAGTTTTGATCCTCTGTCTATGGTTTTTTTTTTATTTCATGTGCCTGGCTTCTTGTATCATTTGTTGCAGGAGTGGGTGGTTGATGACCTCTCTAGCCATGGGCAAGACATTTCTAGCTGTACCCACAGAAAAGCAAAAGGCAGTGAAATGCTTTGGTATCCTCAAGCATTGGTATTTATTTTTCATGGGCATGTAGCAGTTCAGATGAGGGATTCCCAATGTCTTTATGCAAAAGACACAGACCAGCTGGGGCTAGAAGGCATCCCTGGAGAGTATCCAGCCCAACCCCTGCTCGAGGCAGAGGCAGCTGCAGCAGGTTACTCAGAGCAGTGTCCAGCTGGGTTTTCAGTTTCTTGGAGGATGGAGGCTCCACAAGCTCACCAGTCAGTCTGTGCCAGAGTTTAACCAGCCTCACCACTTAAGAAAGCTTTTTGCCCCTGTTTCATTTTTGTGCCCAGAGCACATACCTGCCTGTGGCACATGTGTGCTGTCCCTTGTAAGGGAGAGTGGCACAGCACATGTGGCCACAAAGTGCCTGCAGGTGCTACAGAGATGTGTAGCTGCTATTCCAGCCTTGTGCCCTGTGGGAAAGAGAGCACTAGGAGGTAGCAGGCAGTGTTGTCTCCTCTTTCCCCCATGTTTGTGGGGAAGCAGAAGCTTTGAGTATCCAAAGGGAAAGGCAGCACAGTCTGGTAATACTGTGTGGCAATTCTGTTAGGAAAATGCTTTCTTTTAAAACAGCTAAGAAATAGTTAGTTTCAGTTTAATTTTATTTTTTTTTTAATTTTTTTTTTTTTTTGGTGGGGAGGAGGAAATCTGCTTTTCCCAGTCTTGTGTGTATAGGTTATGTATCAGAATGTGTGCTCTTCTGTGGGTTATATACAGAATGATTCGTACAGGTTCAGCTGTGCTTGAATCTGAGCTTTTGTCTAGTGAAGTGGTTAAAGTGCTTTCCTCAACGCTTAAAGGAATGTTGTGAAAACAAACTGATATTTATGCAGTGCTTTGAAGGTTTAAAGTGTGCATTATTTATTTACTGTTATCATCAGAGAAGTGATTGATGGCTTCTACTTCTGCTGGTATTGACATGAGCCTGTGAATAATATATAGCAAGAGAATGTCAGTTTGCATGCAAATGGAAAAAACAAATGGAAGGGATCCTTTGAAATGATAAAGAAATAGGACAACAAAGCTATGGAGCAACCTTAAAAACATATTGTGGTGTTAAAATTGCTACTAAATCTGTGTTCTGTGTTATCAACAACCTTGCACACTGATTAGTGAGGACCAAAATGTTCATATTTTAACACAAGGAATATTTTTCATTAATAAAAAAATTACACTCAAAAAAACCCCATTAGTATTTTTAAATTAATAGAAGACTGGCAGTAACTCTCTATGACATCTACTTAATAAGCTGTTAAAGTGATATAGTGGTCAATGAACACTGACATTCCAGAAAGAGAAAGGCAAACTTTGACTTTCCAAAAAGGGGAAGGCAAACTTTGGCATTCCTTTTGGCACTATCCACAGCCTCTTTTCTGCATGTAGGATGAGAGGGATGTCCTTGGGAACTTGTGCCTGGCCCAGCCAGGACACCTTCCCTATTGCTTGCAGAAAGCTACTGGGAAGAAAGATGCAACAGATCTTTTCCTGCTGGAAAAGTTAAAAATGAAACCATTCTCTGAAATGCTGAATGAGCAGAGCATTTAATCTTAGGAATTATGGATAAAGCTATTCCAGTGCAGGCTTAAGTTTAGGTAGCTTGTATAAAATGGGTGAGATCTGTCAGGCCTTGCTGAAGGAACTCTGAAAATGCAGGGGATTTAATAGAGAACCACTGTGAGAATCTTACTGGGTGGTGTGGAAGAGCTGGAAATGCCTGCTTGCATGTTCCACAACAGTTGACCCTACAGAAGGGAAAATTTTCTGTTCCACAAGGTCACTAAGTAGCAATTATCCTGGTTCCTGGAGAGGCCATGCCTGAAAGCCTGGACTTGCATGAAGGCTTCTCTGCCCTCTCTCCAGACATCTCTGCCACGGGTGTCTTCATGCAGCCATACAGGTCCATGTCTGCACTGTTTGTGTGTGTGTATGGTATGCATGCAAATACATATGGTATGTGTATGGAGAATGCTATATATGTTATATGCCACATATGTTGGATTTTTAAATCTCTCCATATATATATATATATACACACACAGCCTTACTTTTATTTTTTCCCCACGTGCAGTGATGGAAGTGCTTTTAAAAAATGAGTAATTTTTGCTCTTCCCTGTTCAGTGAATTCAAATGCAGATGCTTGACAGTGAGAAGGAAGTCTTTGTTAAAAATAAATAAATAAATAAAGCCTATTTTCCTAAATACAGTGAGAGAAAATAAAACCCAAAGGTAGTGTTTACATTTAATGGACCAGACTTTAGTAGGAATAAATTGGCTAGTATTGATGAAGCTGCACTGATTACCTGTGCCTGTGAATCTTGAGTCCAGGTTTTTAGTTTTTTGGCCTGCTTTTTTCTTCAAATGATTCTCCCTTTATTATTAGCAGAAGATACTGTGCTAAGGATCAGCCTTGTGTATACAGTGTTCTACTCTTTGCATTGGCATGTATGTGTGGGGCTTGACACTGGTGGAGCAGGGAGTGCCTGTCCTGCTCACACAGCACAGTTCTGCAAACTGGCTGTTTCCCATTCCTTCTTTCAGGTTCATAGTTATAGAGGTAATGAGTAAAGACAGTTTTACTCTGGAGGCACCTTTATAGCTGATGTAAAGGATTCATAGTCCCCATCATAACATATTTGTCAACATACCCATCAGATGATAATAATTACCTCTACCAGAATTTGGTAGCTGGTCCTTGCTCCTCTGTTCTTCTGTTGCCCACCTCCTTGTTCTGACTTGACTTGTGTTGCAGTTACCCCCCAACATTAAATACAGCACTTGGTTTCCCAAACTGAGGCAAGTGGAGCAAAGGGTGTGCAGTACCTTGGTATTTGCAGGTCACTTCAGACAGCCAGACATTTCAGGAAGGCCATCAAAATGCTTCTAGCTTGTATAGCTTCTCTTGGGAGAGCAGGTGAGGCTTGAAATGTATTCTGTAGTTGGCTTTCCTTGTCAGGTTTGATTGCAGGAGGTTACGATAGGACTGGATGAGCTTTGACTGGGATTTCCAATCTGCAGAAAATGTTTGGGCAGGTCACTGTGAGCCTTCCCCACTCTGATGGCCTCCCATCTTGATGGCTGGAGTGATGTGCTGCAAGCTGACAGCTCAGGGACGAGCAAGCAAGCTGCTCTCTGGAGTGCAGCTGCTCTGCTGGGCATTGCTAAGGTGAAGCTGGAATCTGCTGAGATTCCACTGGCTCCCTGCAATGTGGCAAAGAGGAATTAATACTTGAATACCATTGCTGCAGCATTTGAAAGGCATCCTGGCACAGCACCCACATTGCTAGAGAAGCTCCATTTCTTCTTTTTCTCTCTCTTTCCTTCTTTCAAAAATCTGCGAAGCAAAAGACAGCCTTTGGTCTGGATTGCAATAATTGCTGCATGGTATTGTCTTTTTAGGGGATTATTTCTTCTTTCCCCTCTGCCTGAACCTATTCTATGCATTCCACTGTGTTATATCCTTTTCCTGTCTTCTCCTAGGTAATTTTTGTCTTTTAGGACAAATATGTTCCTTATGTTGCTGTCACTTTTAGGCTAAAATGCTAGTCAGTACAAGTGTTACTCTATTGTCTTCAGTTTTGATTTATGTGCAGGGTTTGGGTGGAATGAAAAAACTTAGTTCAACAGTGACATATCTAAAATTTTTGGGACCATAATACCTGCACCCCATTTTACAGTGAGCTGTGTCTGAAAGCACACACAGACCTGATGCATGCTTTGGCCAGTAATAAATGTTTCTCTGTCAGGGGGTGGTAAGCAAAGACACACGGATGCTGAAATTTAACTTCTGAGCTAGACCTTACCCTATTGGAAGCAGTGGTCTGGAAACACTTTTGAGCACCTGTTGCAGTGTTTGTTATGTGAGACAGAGATGGATCAGTGTGTGAATAAAGGTTTGGGCCACTCAGAGACCAGAGGGAATTGCCCTACAAGCCACTGGCTGTACCTGGAGTAATCTGGAAACCTATCTTCTAATGCACAAGATTGAGAAATTCTGTGTCCAATATATTTTCTTCATGCCATTGCTATATTGTCTTCCTGATATTAGGATTTCTGTTAACAATAAATACTGTTGATGTTTTCTTCTACTAGCATGCATTTATGAAGGGTTAAGACTCTGACTCACTGCTTACTTTCATGCTAAACAGGTTAAGTTAGGTGGCTACCAAAACACAGGGTTCAAGAGGGAGGTCAGAGAAACATTTGTATATAGTTTTAATGTGCAGTCTGTTCTGGAAAGGTCTTTGTAGTGATCTTTTTTAAACCTCAGCATTCACTCCACTCTCCTTTATTTGTTTTATTTTTTGAAAATTTAATGGTTGTGAAATGAAGTTGCCAATATCTGACAAACAAAGAGAATGGGTTTGAGATTTCTACTTATTTTTTAAAACTTTCAGCGCAAGTAATTACTTGCTTTAAAAATATATTTGTTTGGAGGCAAAAGCCTCACCAGGAGTTCAACCAGTGATGGAGTTTGAAGTGGCTTAATTGTAGCAATATGACAATTATTCACTGGCCTGTTGCACTCTATACAGCTTATAAATACTTGTAGAGCACCGAGTGTCATAAACATCACCAGTTTTATTCAGAGACAGGAAGCGTGATATTTAAAAACAAGTAAACCTCTCTGGTCACCCCAGGAAACCTACAGGATAAATGAAAAGCCTTGAGAACTGTACAAGCAACTGTTCTGTAAGGGGAAATATGTCTTGAGATACACTACAGTTGCTCATCTCATGCACCAAGTGCCTCTTCAGCTATTTGAACAGCACAACCCCTGTTATAGCAGCTTGCTGATATTCAGTGCTGGCCTTCAGGCAAGTCATTCTCTTCTCCTGCACCTGGTTGTTTCACTGTGTACCACTTTAGCCCTGTGTCACCACTCCCTAAAAGCAAAGTCAGCTCTTCTCCAACAAACCTTACAGCTTTTCACAGGAGATATACTTTTTGCAGCGATTCCACGTACAGCCTGTTGAGAAGTTTCTGTCTCCTGTTTTGGAGGGGTCTTCTGAAAAACGAACAGCTCTTCAGTTTTCTCTGCTTCTTGTGGTTTGACCACCTCTGGAGATGGGTTTTTCAGTGAATGGGATGAAAAAAATTCCATTGATTTACTATACAGAGGCATCTGTCTGGTATCTGTTATTAAATATCTTATGCATGAAAAAGTCCAAAGCCCCAAATCTCCAAAACTCATGGAAGTCTTTATTGAAAGAATACAATTAAGGTTACGAAAAAAGTGTGTGGAAAACACCAGAACTGATGTTCGTGCAGCCTTACTTCAGCCAACAGAGAGATGTTGGTTACACTGCAGTCTTCGTTCACATGATGAGATGTACTCTGTGGTGTGCAGGAGGATTAATATGACTAAACACCTTTTATACTTGGAAGGAGTGCCTGACAGTGTCATCGACCCACCCAGATCTATTTTAGGAAGATAGTGAAGCAGTCCTCTGGGCTCCTTGCATATTCACTGGAAAGAGGTAGGTGTTTTTAAGAAAGGCCATCAATGTCCCTCCCCAGAGTTAAGACACTGTGTTAGGAAGGCTGGATCCTCCCCTTCAGTCTTCTCATATTTTTTTTTCAATTTAAATAAAAGATTGCATACTGTTTTTCTGTTCTTTCTAACCCAGCCTTCTGCTTCTTCTATGCTGTTGATGTCATGGTCTGCTAAGGAGGCAACACCCGCTGGCCTTGAAAGCTGCGTGGGTCTCACACGCCCATCCCTGGCGTGGCACAGATGGCCCTGTGTGACAGCCAGGTTTTGACCTCTTTTCACAGCACCCAGTGCTTCTTCATGGCTTCCCCTCCAGCTGCTCCACTCCCAGCTGGCTCATTTCTCCCCAGAGATGTGTTTGTTGAGGCAGGGGCACTGGTGGCTGCTGCACGTCTCAGGCAGTGGGGTGGAGAGCAGGGGAAGGTCTGTAAGTTCCCAGCGTGTTGAAACAGTCAAGGGAGGAGAACTGCATGTTACAGGCAAAGCTGGCTTTGCAAAAGTCATTAGAAAAACTTCTGTGGGGGAAGCAAAGGGGTGGGAAAATCCCATCTGTCTTGCTTTGAGAGGTTTGAAATGAAAAGCTAAATCTCCAAGTTCAGGTCCAGGACATGAGCAGTGTCTCCACCCAATATCCTAATGTCTTCCAAATGAGCCTGGATTTCAAGTGTCAGAAGACCTGACCAAGGAAACAGAATGTGAAGGTGGCTCTGGGTTAACCCACAACTGTGTCTTTGATTAGTTTGGGGACCTGCCACAGCTCCTTCAGGGAGCTGCTGTACACTGCGCTGCCACTGCTCAGGGAGGCCAGATTCTGTGGTGCCAGCCTGGAGTGTGTGGTGCAGCTGAGTTACAAGCTGTGGCAGGGGATGGCCTACCAAAGACAGGATGTGCTTTGGGAGAGAAGGGAGTGCACAGTTCCAGGAAACACCTGCCATGCTCATACTCTCTTGCAGCTGACAGCACAAGCCCATTGTGGTCATTAGAGCATTAGGAGCTGGAGATGGGTGAAGCCATGGGTTTACTCAGTGATTTTGGGCAGATTGGTTCCCCTCTCTGCACTTTTCCCCCAGCAGGTTCTGTCATACCCATTTAAGCAATCCCAAGGCACAGTACACAGTGCTGGGAGAGCTGCTCCCACCGTGTTTGTGCAGCGCCTGTGTCTATGAGTGTGTCACAGCTAGTGAAACTAATTGCCACCACTAGACATAAGGCAGAAGCCTGACACAAGTGGGGGAAGAGGAGGAGAGGGGCACTGAGGCATCCTTGTTCTCTAGACATTGTCATGTCTGCTTGTCAGGTGTGAATGAACCTAATGACAGCTGACTTGTCGCGTGAGCTGTATGGGCGCAGCAGCTTCCTTGAGACACTTTGTGGAGCTGAATTTGGCTCTTGTTTCCTGGGCTAAAGTTCTTCTTGGTGATTCAGCAGCTTCTCTTCTCCATTGGAACAGGGAGGGGTGAAAGAACAGAAGGGTACAAACAACACAGAAGCAGCTTTTTCATGAAGACCTGGTTTGTGTTTTACTGTTTCTTAACCATGTTCTTGGTTTTAATGCAATTAGTGTAGTCTGAGGTAACGTGAATTCATTCAGCTTCTTTGCCATCAGAGCTAAATTGGTTTCTCCGGGAGATCTGGAAATCCCTTCCCTAACCCATTACTGTGTAACATGATATGATGTGTATAAAGGGGAGCACTGGAACTGAGCTTAAGAGAATAGACTCAGCCTCATGAAAATAGCTGCATGTCCAACTCCCACTCGTCAGGTATCCAAGTATATTTGTTTTCTGGGCTGAGGTGATGTAATTTGGAGAGAGGCAATAGGGCAAAGAAAGCTTCCCTTTCTTTTCCCTAGAGGAATAAAAGCAATTTTTATCAGGAAAAGCAGAACATTTACTTGTATTTATTAAATCAAGCTGCCTTTTCTGGTATTGGCCTATCTTCTCTCCTTTCCAGATATTGCCCAGGCTTTCCACTTGGCACTGTATGTGCATGAGGGAAGTGGCATGACCTTGCTGTGTGATCAGAGCTGCATCAGCTAAGCAAAGGGCATGGGTTACAGAAGGAGGCTGAAGTATTTAGACAGTCTTGGTCTGCTCTTGTGAGAAATGAAGGAGGAAACTGGAAGCAAGAGTCAAGACCAGGAAAGATGAAGTATAGTTTGTATCAAAATAGCAAAACGGTATCTGTGAGTATTTCCAAATTGAAAACTTCATTTTTTAGCTCAGAACCAAACTGTTTCCTTTTCTAGATGCCAGAATCTCATTGGTGGATTTCTATGAAAATTGAAAAATGTCAGCCAAATGCAGACAGGGTAATACTCTTGTTTTCCATTTTAAAAAGCAGCCTGAACAGGAGAATCATGTAGTCATTCCTTGGCATCACAGCATTTGTACAGCAGCACTGGAATGAGCATTCTGTTTATGAATGAAGAAATGCTCACTTTAACTGTCTCTTGAGACATGCAGGAGAAGGGGATGTGCTGGCATGAATCATTCTGTAAAATGCTAACTATGATGATAGGAAGGGAATAGTTATGCTTGTTTTACTGCTCAAGCAAAATTACATGTGCTTTTTGTTATTCCCATTAAGAAAGAAGGGAGATACTTTTTCATGAGGAACATAGGTGCTGATTTGCTGTAGTGGAACATTTCCCCTACTGTTCCTCTCTTGACATTGATTATTTATGCCGCTTGTGCCCTTGTTGCTGTACAAGATTTCTGCCTTGGAAACCCTGACAGTTCCCTGGGGACACGGGACTGTTTCTCACTTCAGGAGACACAGTCTCAGCTGGGCACTGGCAGCTGAAGGCAACCACAGCCCTCCTGTTCCTTCTCCCCCTGTGCCACGGTGGGTAGGATGGAGAGAGAGGATGTTGTGCTGTGTCTGCTCATTGTCTTGTGGCCAGACAGTTCTAGGGGTGGTGGGCTAGAGAAGGCAAGAGGGAATGTCTCTATCTTGCCCACTCCTGTTCTGTCTGCCTGCTGATTTGCAAGGGAGTGGGGTGCCTCAGTGGCTTCAGCTTTTCTTATCTTATACCTTTTCTTCCAGTTCTGCACAGAGGAGTGGGAAAATGCATCCCTTGGGACTCCCTTGGGTGAACTGGCAAGACTGTAGCATAGTCAAGCCCCAGATAAGTAGTGAAGGAAGTGGGAAAGGACAGGAACTTGGGTAGTGTGTCACAGTGGGTTCAGCTAAGTGTCTATCTTGGGATATGCTTGTTTGTTTGTTTAGGGTTTTTACTTGTTTTTTTTAAACTTTCATAAGGCTTTTGCTCTTACTGCTGTTTTTGGCCATCAGCCTGCACATGCATCTAAGCAAAAACAGACTCTTCATTTTTATTTTCTTTAGAAGGGAATCAGTGCTTTTTATAGACACTTACTGTAGGGAAGCAAAATATTTGATGCAGACAGTTCATTATAACTATAACTCTTCCCACCTTCTCAAAGCACTGCAGTACACCCAGGTGATCCCATTTCACCCAAGCTGCACTCTGATAAAGCTGTAGAGGTTGCTTTGGAGAGGACTTCACTGTGCTGGGACTAAGAGATGTGGAGATGGGTGGGAAAGGGGAGGCTCCCAGCCCCATGCTGCCTTTCAGAGAGCTGCTCTTGGCTGTTCCAATTTCTACCACAAGTGGTTGGCTCCATGCACTTCTGCTGTGTGAAGGAGATGATGTGATTCTTTGTCTGTTGCTGTGCCAATATGGAGCAATAAACTTTGTTCCTTCTCTTTTTCACAATACAGTCATAATTTGGATAAATAAATGGACAAATGGAGGCATACACGCATTTATACTAATGCATATTTGGAAATAGTGGTGAGGATATTCTCAGCCTGGACCCAAGTACCACTGCAATATTTATCAAACTTCCTATGGTTTTCAGGTATCTGGAGATTGTTAAGAGCAGCCTGGGATATAATTAATCTTTCTCATCTTGTTTTACAATGTTTCTGCCACTTACATATCCTTCAGTTCACTCAGTGGCCTAAACTGGAGATGTGCTTTTTATTCCTCTTCCAGAATGTCTTCTAGAAAAGCAGAAGGAGCATTTCTCAACCTCCACCTAGTTGTGCAAAACACAGCATAGTCATCATGATTATCGATATAATTTATCAGCATAAAATTAAACAGAAAACTGCAATTATTTTTTAGCAGGAAAACAGTCCTTTCTCAATCCTTGAACTCAAAAGACATATACTAAATAAATCTTGGACATGAAGAAAATATGTGATCAATAAGGAAGAAATGTAAAATGCACATTTTTATTAGAAATTGCTCACTTCAAAGCAACACATTTGAGCAAAAGAGTGTGTGACCTGACCCATCACTTGGTTTTCTTAGTGATTGTCTCTTTTCCTGAGTAAGGCCAGTTGTCTGCTGTAGGCAAATGGAGTCCTGAGTATTTAATCTCAATAAATCACTCAAATGAGAACTTTCTAAAGAAAAAAATGAATGGGTTTGGAAGGAATTTGCCTACAGTTCTAAATAAGGGTGGTCTTCATTGAGGTCTCCATAGTGAATGGTGCAGCTTATGGAGGAATGTGGCAGGCTCTCCAACAGCCAAATTCCACCTTCCTGTAAATGGTCAAAAACATTTCACCTGTGGGGAATGTGATCTGTTATTACCCTGAACAGTGTTAACTGTTTTCATACCCTGCCTAATAATAGTAATTTTCACCAGAGGTCTCAATTTGTTATCCCGGTCAGTGGTGGTGTGGTGACTGGGGCCAGTTAAAGGTCTTTGCTGGGGAGCTGGTTGTGATTAGGAGGTATGAGGAATCCTTTGTCTGAGATCTGCAAACCAGTAAAGCTTGAACATTTGTGCTTGACATTGATTATACAGTAGGTCCCCTGGAGAGAAATACTGTGGGTACCCCGAGGAAAGCAAACTGGGAGATGCAGCTCTGATTTGCAAGGGAAAGCAGAATACTGACTGGGCTTTTGACTAGTGTTTGTTTTGATTCAGTGTTTGCAGAATGAGATAAACACCCATCCAAGAAATATTTGAAGGTAGCATTATTTGCTAAGTTGTGTCTAAAGGAACAGTAACACAATTAAAAAAGAAATAAATTTACCTTGTGCCTTCTCCTAAATCCTATCTCTCTTATTATCATTGTAGTTAGGACAGGATGCTCATGTTTGACAGGACAGTTCCTTCATCTGCTTTATTCTCCCTCTTGTATACAGTTGCAATACTTGCATTGCTATTTATGCTCTTCTGCACAGCTCTGATGTTTGCTTTTTCTTATGACATATCAACATGAAATAAAGGCTAGAAACTAATGACGTTGCTTGAGTAAGATATCAGGATATTAGGTAATAGAAAAAATATCAGAAGAAGAGAAAACCTGTTTCAGTCTCAGAGTTGCATATTTCTATAACTCACAGCAAACATAAAAATAAATCTGCCTGGTGGTGAATTCTCTATTAGAAAGAAGCATGTGAAAATTTCCAAAACAGTCATTTCTGCATGCTATAGCTCATCCATAAGAAGGAGCTTGAAGGTAGACTGGTGGGTATAAATTCCTAAATCAGAGAGCATTATTTTTTTTCTTGTAACAAAACTGAGGCTAATTCTGAGGTGGCTATTCTAAAATAAGAATGGAATTTAAACAGAAAAAGTTAAGATTCTTACATACCCATTTTCAATTATCCTGATTACCTACTCATGATTCTGGTCAAAACTATATCACATGGTTGTTGGTGTGGCAGGGATGTCAAAATGAAGTGGATCAGCTCCTGGCCTCGAGATGGGAGTGATGAATGCATCTCCTTCTAGAGTGCACATGCCCAGCATTTTCTTTTCCTTTCATATTTTATTCCAAAATGCAATAAAGAGTACAGGTAAACAGACAACTGTGAGAGTCCCTGCAATGGACCCTTGGCACTGGGGAGTCCTATCCCCTGCCCCACTGCATTTCAGAGGTTTTGGCTGTGGTAGCCTGGAGCTGGGGCAGTTTTGGGGTTACAGGGAGCCCAATTCTTAAACCGTATGATCATTTCAGGGCTTGACATGGGTTGAGACAAGCTTGACAGGCTGAGGACCTGGGAAGATCCCCCTGAAAAGTGAGAACTACTTTGTTTCTGGTTACTCCTTTGCTCCTAGACCTCAGACAGTATTTTGGGGGACCATACAGCAAATGCTGCTGCAGCAGCAATTGCAGCAGCAGGCACAGTCTGTGTTTCAGGAAAACACTGCAAATGGGACTTGGTGGCACTCCTGCAGCTCATTTCTGCCTTTGTTACAGCTATCTGTAGCCTTGAGGTATTTTGGAGAAGACCTCTTCTCAACTTAAATAGTTTGACCAAAAGAAGGTGCAGGAAGAAAGATTTTCTACATGGAGGTTTTTTTCTTTGCCTCCAGGATAAAGGTGTGGCAGCAAAACAGGGAATTCTGCTTTATGCGTGTGACAGTATGAAAAATTTTAGGCATCCTGACTTGGCTTGGCATACCTACTGTTTTACATTGCATCTTAATTTCAAGATTTTGGTTTTCACAAAAATCCTCAAATTCTTCTCCTCTCTTGAAGTAAGTCCAAGTGTCTTTTGAGCTTATATACAGCCTTTGTTTCAGCTGCCTCTCATGATGACATCTTCCACATTTACTGCCTTTAAGCTGGAGCGGTTCTGTCTGACAATTTCCCTGTTTTCTCCCAGTTGTATTATTTAAGATGTTTGCAGCCTGTTTAGTCATAACTCTCCTTCCTGCTCCTGTTGCTCTACCCTAGTAGGTAGAGCTTACCTTGATCACCCCCATCATGATTTTGAGACTCATCTACAAGGTCACATAAAAATACTTTCTTTACCAATGAAAATAAGCATAACTTGCCCTCACTTCACCCGCCTAATAATTTAGGAACCAGTAAGAGCTAATATGTGTTTTCACTTTTTGTTGCCCTCCTCTTGCACCCTCTGAGACAACAATATTCTCTGTCATACAGTGGCTAATACACAACATCTGTTAAGCCTCCATCTCCAGAACAAGCCACGAACAATCCATTGACTTCTAGTTGTTATTGCCATATGTCTATTAACAAAAGTTTTATCCCATCTCTCCTTTCTTTTTTTTTTTTTTTTAATTTCTGATGTTCTACCATATATTTGTGGCTTTAGTTACATTTTTCCTCACTACAACCCTTAAAATCCCTTGCCTCAACAAAGTACCATGTTGTTATGGTACTTAGCATGCTCAGCTTTGCCTGATTCCTTTCTCAGGGATCAGTTTATTTTGTGCTTTTTATGCTGAGCTACAGTTTGTGGTGGTGAATGGACTTGCATCTAACCAGTGATCAGTCACAAGTGGTGTTCCCCAGGGATCAGGACTAGGGCCAGCCCTGTTGAACATCTTCATCAGTTTCCCGGGTGAGGGGATCGAGTGCACCCAAAGCAGGTTTGCAGACCAGGTTGGCTGGGTGTGGTCTACAGCAGGGTAGGAAGGCAGTGCAGAGGGATCTGGACAGGCCGGGTTAATGGGTTGAAACCAATGGTGTGAGGTTCAATAAGCCAGGTCCTGTACTCAGGTCACAACAACCCCAGGCAGTGCTGTGGAAGGAGTGGCTGGGAAGCTGCAGAAAAGGACCTGGGGGTGCTGGTTGACAGTGGCTGAACATGAGCCAGGGTGTGTCCAGGTGGCCAAGAAGGCCAGTGACATCCTGGCCTGGATCAGCAACAGTGTGGCCAGCAGGACAGGGCAGTGATTGAGCCCCTGTACTCAGCACTGGTGAGGTCACACCTCAAATCCTGTGTCCAGTTCTGGGCCTCACTACAAGAACACTGAAGTGCTGGAGCAAGTCCAGAGAAGGAGCTAGGGAAGGGCCTGGAGCACAAGTCTGATGAGTGGCTGAGGAAGCTGGAGTTGTTTAGGAGAAAAGGAGGCTCAGGGGAGACCATATCAACCTCTACAAGTACCTAAAAAGAGGTTGTAGACAGGTAGGGGTCATCTCTCAGGTTACAAGTGACAGAACAAGAGGAAATGGCTTCAAGTTGTGCCAGGGGAGCTTTAGATTAGATACTAGGATATGTTTTTTCATGGCAAGGGTTGTCAAACATTGGAACAGCCTTCCCAGGAAAGTGGTTGAATCACCATCACTTGAAGTGTTCAAAAAAGTGTGGATATGGTGCATAAAGATTATGTTTAATGATGAACGTGGTGGTGGTGCTAAGTCGATGGTTGGATTTGATGATTTTAAAGGTCTTTTCCAACTTGAAAGATTCTATGATTCTGTGATTTGTTGACTGAACCAAATTCTTCAGCACTGAGTGTGCTCAGCCTAGATTTAATGCTTAGATTAGAGCCTGAACCCATATGAAGGTACTCTCTTCAGTGTTTCTTTATTGGCATCAGTGTGTAAGTACAGGCTCAGTACTGTGAACCAAAAGCAGCTCCAAAGGCCAGAGTTTATCGCTGCCATAATGTAAGAGCCCTAATCGCAGGTACTGTAGGTCAGGATGATGTTTTGGTCTGACACAGAAACAATGCTTGGGGCAAGTGGGATGGGATCATCTGTCCCCTGTGTTCAGTGCCCTTTTCCCAACATATTTTTTATATGTTTTTGGAACTCTTGCTCCACAACCACTGTTCTGTGGCTTTATTTTGTGATCCATAGCTTTCTGTTTGTCTCCGTTAGTCATCTCTGACTCTGGACCTTGTCAAAATTTTGTCTGAAAAATCTAACCTCAATGTGCTATGCAGCATGTCATGCTTTTCTTATCTGCCACAGCAGCATTATCTTCAAAGATATCCAGCAGGTTAGTTAAGTGTGACCTCCTGTGTCTAATTGCATGCTATCCTTAATCAAACTGTCTTTCCAGGTGTTCTCATGTCACATTCCCTGAAAGTTTTCCTGTGACAGATAGTAATCCTACCTCTCTGTAATTTCCTGATTCGGTTCTTGATCTCTTTTTGGGGTAGGGGAAGGAAGTCAGAGTGCCACTTTGAGTTTAAAAATTTCAACCAGATTTAGGAGTACTTTATTACAGTGTCTGCTTTACCTCCTCATTTATCAATGCTCTTGCTCAATTTCATTAATGGGAGCTGACAGTTAATGGCCACTTAATCCATATTCCACTTTCCAAACCAGTTGGTGTCTCAGACGGATCACGGGGTTTTATAATTGAGAGGATACCTTGGTGCTCTGCAAAAACTGATGTACTCAAAAAGAACAATGTTGTAGCTACCCTTATTTACTATAGGTGAAAAAAGCTTGAATAAATGGCTCAGACCTCCTGCACTAGCATACAGGGCCTTGGGTTTTTTCAGAGCGATGTGTTGGTGGATGATTTATTTCCTTGAATTGCAGTAGTTATGATGGTTAGAATGGTGTTGGTACCTTGTTTTGTCCTTGGATAAACAACTTGTAGTGCAGAAATGCTTCTTTTAAATAAGGTGAGCTGTCTTGTAGGTAATGAGCATTTCCCTTCTGTATGCCAGACTGGAGAATTTTTCCTACTCCTGAAAGCCATTCAGTTTCTCAGCTCCTCTGTTCTTACATGTTAATGGGCTACAGTCCATGAAAATATTTTTTTCACCTTGGTTAATTTTTAAGCTGGTGTCCTAAATGGATGAACTGAACCACAGACCAGGTGCATGGATATCCATTCCTCCTTTTCAGTGAGTCAAAGATTCACATTTCTCAGCTTATCGCTGTAGGTGAGACATAACAGTAGGAAAGATAATTAGTGTAAGTGTGGAGGAGCCTTGTTCTTTCTTGTGGCTCTACAGAAACAGAGAGTGAAAATGAAAGAATAAAGTGACAGATCAATTATATCATAATAGAAAATACTGAAAATATGTATTAGAAAGCATGTAAGTAAAGACAAATGCCATTCTTCACTGATTTCCAAATTCTTGACACTTTTAAAAAATATTAGATTAGTCCCATTTTAGGTCCATGAGAAGTGAAAGCATACTCCTAGGTTTCTATGCTAAATGCTATATTCAAAAGGCCATGATAATACTTAAGTAAACCGCTTTCCCTGTCTATTAAATATACAGAGCAAAAGCCTTGCATGCCTCTACAGGTCAAAGTAACTGGAATTACCTTCACAGAGTGCCCTCATTTGCTTTCTGATTAACTTCCCTGCCCTTAATGTTGTGATAATGAAGGGATGTATTTAAGATCTCAGATCAGCGGCACATGTACTGTGATCAAGCACAGGAGATCTTCTCTGGATAAGGGGATTTGTTGAATCAAGGCCAAATAGCAGACTCTTTTCAGTCAGTGGGTCAGTATGATAAATGGGGTTTACTCTTTTTCCAGACAAGAGCAAAAGCTTGCAGGTAATTTTATGCATACAGGGTATGGAAGTTTTGCTGTTGATTGCCACTGCACAAGCAGGGACTGTTTTTAAAATTTAAAGAAAAGTACATGTGCAAAGGTTTGAGTCACTGGGACCATAGGATGAACTTGGCCTTGAAAAAATGAAGTCTTGCTCTCTTCTCTTCAGTTCCCATTCACTGCTGCTTCAGTTAGAAAACTGCCAGTATTTCTAGAGTTTGGGAGGACTGTGCCTCCAGGTCAGGCTCTTCAAAGCACAAAGTGTGGCTCAAATGCTTTGAGATTCCCAAATAATCATTAACATTTTGGTCCCTTATCTCTGTGAAGTGACTGCATAGTTTTACGTGTTTCTCTTATAAACCCTTTACAGCCCTTTCCCCCTCCTCTGGTTTTGCATTTCTTGCTTTCATATACTCACCTCCTTTAGAGATAGGCCAAGAAAGAGGCAGAAGTATGAATACAAAACTAAGAAAACTCTTTCAACAAACATTATTACCACAAACCTGTCTACCAGTCTGTTTTGTTACTATAGCAGCAGCACTAGTGAGGTATGTTCAAGCTGTGAGGCCATAAATCAAATGCAAACCTAGTTCTATCCAGTAGGATCTTGTCCTGTTCTTCAATCTTCCCCTGCCTGTGTTTACTGTGTAGTTCTGGTTTGGATACTGGCACATCTGAAGCATAATTTATAGAGGAAATCACTTTCCTCTCCAGACACAAGCCAGAAATGCCAAATTTTATGGCTCCATCAGCTGAGAAGACATTTTTTCTTGTGAGTCAGCTTCATTCTGGTTGTTTAATAGGTATTAGTTAGTGCAGAGGCCTGAAAGCCTCCAGCTCATTCTTTTTAAAAATTACCAGAATGTAAATTTATATTCAACATTTGTTTGGAAACAATCCAGAAAAAATTGGATTGCCTCTTCATTGTTAGGCAAATAACTGTATGAACAGGCTGCTCAGTTTTGTTAGAGGAACAAATGTGGACTGAAATGATTGGCAAGACGCAAATAATTGGTTTGGCTAGTGGCCTGGTTTGGCTTTTTGGTCAGTTTGTCTCCCTTTGTTTCTTTCTCCAAATAAAATAAATGAGCTTCCCAGTTCATCTTTCATTTTCAGTAGAGAAAGTCTAGCTAGTCACTTTTCTTCCATGATTGATCAAAAGATCCAGAAACAGAAATGCAACCAAATCATGTGCAGTATTTGAAGGAAGGCTGTCACTTTTTTTTTGTTAAATTGATTAATTGCAGGAAATTCCAGTTTTTGACCGGCATACTATTCTGCAGATGCTCTTCAGTAAAAAAGGATTATTCCTTCAAGAAACTTACAGTGTATTGTGTTTCCATGTGTTTGGTTTTCTTAGGTTTTTTTCTGCATTTTGTCTTGCTTTTTGAAGCAGGATAGAATATAGATGAGTAGAAATTTTTGTTAATGTAACTCTCAGCTTTCTTTGGCTTAGAGTTTTTGTTTTTTTTTAATGTGATAAACTGCCAGTAGAGCAAACATGGTCTGTGTGGTCTTTTGCTGATGGACATGGCATCTATGCTGGCAAGACTCGAACGTCTGATTTCTACTGGCAAATTGGATAGCTTAAGCATGACTAAAGGTGACAAGCCGTGAGTTTGATATGGACAAGAACATGCCACTCAGAAAATACATAGAGTGAGCTGCAGAGTAATGGAGGAAAACATCTTTCCAGAATAAAGGAGAAAAGCCTCCTTTCCCAGTGACCCCTCCCAACCCCCACCCCCATCCTCATTTGCTTTGATCTTGGGTAACTATTGACAAGTCAATATGTATAAATGTGTCTTTTTCTGGCTGGCTGAGTTTAATTAAAGCCAGTGGTCAAAATGCTGCTGGTGAACAGTTTGGTTTTGCATTCAGAGCAGTTTAGTCTTCACGCTAAATGCAAGACTGCACCAGATGGTTTGATGACTTCCCTGTGAACTGCTCTTGCTCTTCCCATCCTCATCCACTCCATTTTCATAACACTGCAAATGAACTCTACTTTTTATGAGACTCTTTTCATTGTGCATTCCTTTGCCCACTTCTGTAAGTGGACACAGGGCATCTGAGATCAGCTTGGAGCAGCAGGTAGCAACTGGACAGTAAGAGCTCAGTCTTTAATGAATGTCAGATCATTCTGCAGAAATGGCTCTCCTGGTTTTCATGCATCAAAGCAGCTACAATATCAGTATGATCTCACACATTGTGTCCCTTGGGAATTTTACAGATGTCTTATCTCCCCCCTTGCACTGGTTTGAATCCTGTGTACTTCCACTGCATTGTATTGTTTAGTCACCTATGTACCACCTGGGTTTTATTTTCAAGCTGATCTCCTTTGTGCCTTGGGCTTTACTATGGATTCAAATGGACACACCCAAACACATCCTTCTTTCTGCATGCTTACCTTTTTTTTTTCATAAACACTTTATTTAAACATATGACAAGTGTAATCTTTTTAACCACGTTTTTGTTCTTGTTACTTGTGCTGAACATAATCTATTACATGATTTAGTAAGGAGACTAGAAGTTTGCACTTTTTACTATTTTTACTTTTTGTTGTTGTTACTGCTTTTGTGTACAGTTCAAGATTCCTGTGGTGGGATGTACATCTGTGCATGTGAGATACTTGCATCACACATGTTTATGATTACCTTGGAGTACATTCTTAGGTTTCTGCACAGTGGAATAAACTGTATTTAGTTTGCAGTTCTGACCTTCTCACCTGCACTCTGCTCACTATAATCTTACTCTGCAGGAACTGCTTTGAACACCTCAATTCAATAAGGCTGTTTTTATACAACACACAATTTTCTAATAAAAATAACCTGCTATAAAAATACTTTTCTTTTTTCCCCTTTGCTATCTCTTGCAGCCTCCACTGAGTCACAGCAAGGAATGAATATTGTGCTGATCTAAAACTTAAGAACTACAGTCTTAGGACTGTATATATTAAGAACAGATTATCTCATGAATCAGCTAGGCTAGAACAGCAGAGGTCCTTGAAAGTTTTCGTCTGCAACTGGAAGGAATAGGGAAATGTTATCACACCTTAGAAATAAAATAATTATGTGGTTCAAGATGTAGGATAGAAATTGTTTGTACTGCTAGGGAAAAGCAGACTAAGACAAAGAACACGGCTAAGTGGGAGGTCAGGAGATGAGCCAAGTTGTCCCTTTGCCTTTCTCTTCCACTTGTTCCCTTCATTGTCATGAAGGGCCTGGCTCAAACTCTCTCACTTCTATGAGCATCCCTATGTGAGGTACCTGTGGCTTTTATTTTGTAGAATTTAAGTTTTTTTCTCCAAATTGTCTGTTAGGGATTCAGTCCAAGAAGTTTGAGTACCATTTAGTTGTATCTAGTAAAACATAACTGGTACAATAGTTGTTTTGGAAAACTTATTCTATTTTTAACCTGAATATGAAAATATTTGGTTACAAGCTCATGTTGGAATGGCATGTATAGATATTGCCACCCAGACACCATAGGAAAACAGTGCATTGTGTTGTCTGTCTATATATACATTGCACTTTGAACACTTGCCAGTTTTCTATACTTTCTCACTACTATGTTGAACTCAATATAAGTCATATAACATATGGTATTTTATAAAGTTTAGCAGTGGCAAGCACAGCAAATGTTTTGGGAACACATTTTCCAGAAGAGGTAGCAGCTGATGGTGACTGCTTCGGTGCAATAAAACAGTAGGCACTGGCCAGGGGGTCTCTCATCCTGCCTCTTCCTGCTCCCAGTATTTAGCTTGATGGTGCAGGAACTCAACAGTAAAGTCAAGGCTAAATCAGCTATCTGTCAAGAGATTCTTCTAATTTTCTTTTATGTGCCCAAAAGGGTAAGGCAGCTAATTTCCAAAATGCAGAGGGAGGAGTGAGAATGTAGCTCTGCTTGCTCTGGTACTGGAGAACCGTGGGATGTGCCCTGAGCAGACCCAGCAAGGAAGGAGACAAAGCTAAGAAGGTACCATGTGTTTGTTTATACCCAGTCTTGGAATAATGTAGATCCTTTTTAACTCTGGGACAACTCTGATGTAAGGACTGAAATGTGATTTGACTAAGAGTAAGTCTGATTGCCCTGACTTCATAATTGAGATTTAGTCAGTTTACCTCTGACTAAGTATAACTGCATCAAAAATGCAGCAACCAGTCTGTGCACAGGGCTGGTTCCAGGGGACTGATGTGGCTCTGCTGGTTCATGTTTGTTCCAAAACCAGCACCAGGGTAACTTTGTGCTGGCAGGCTTTGAGCAGGATCGGATGTTGTTCATCCTCCCACAGCTGGCATGAAGCCAGCATAAACTCTGTATCATGTGTTCTAGCTAATTCATCTTAAATGTGATTATGTGCCCTGGACTGATCCAGATCAAATGTGTACTGAGAGCAAAGAGCCAGGATTAATGATCATGGATGCATGACCTGAATGCAGCCATAGACGAGAAAAGTTGTGATAAAGTCTGGTTGCTCTAACAGAGCAGCTCAACACTTCTTTCCTTGGGGACCAGGCCTGTGAGCAGGAAAGGACCAAGTCACTTATAGGAAAGGTTTTTCAAGGTGGAGATACCACTTTGTCCCTCTCCAAAGGTGCTTGTGTTTATTATTCTCCTTTGAACTATGTAAGTGTACACATGGGAATTAGGAGAGCTCTGTAAAGTACCAGCTTCTATTTTGCTGTGGACTCTTCAGATCTGATGACAGAAGGTTGAACCCTTCAATTTCTAGGACAGACCTGAGTCTCTCCTAAATTCTGTATTTAAGAGCCTCTTTTTGAACAAAGCTGCTGCAAGCTTCTCTCTTTCTTTCCTCAGTTTGAGGTCAGGGCTGCTGAATGTGCTCCTGGCACATCTCCACACTGGAATGCAGAAGTTTCTACCTGTACCTCTTGCCTACCAGGCTGTGGTAATCACTCTCCAGAGTCCCAGCAGTTCTCCATTGCCTGGCCATGTGGCTCACATCTGTCATGGGTGCCTGTGATGGTGCCTGTGAAGTCTTTGGGTGGGAGACCTCTCAGGATGTGGCTTTTCCTGGCAGGTCACTGCCAGGGGGACAGGAAGAGGAGGAGGAAGAGAATCTGTAGGTCTGCTCCCTGTAACCTGGAGGACCTTTTGACTGCAGAGCTGTTGTAAGGGATGAAAGTTCCCTGGGGGAGAAGAAAAAGCTTGGGTGTTAGGTCTAGAATTGCAAGGGCTACAGTGTTGGAGAGCATACAGTAATTATCTCCTATCTGCTTACAATCCACTTGCAACTGCCCAAACATCAGTGTTGTAAAATGAAGCTCAGATGGTGGCGGGAAAGAGGCCAAGACTGCCTGAGTTCCTTATGGAAAGCTGGAGGTAGTTTTGCAGTGAGAAGTGCACAAAGGTACCTGTTTTGAAAACATGTGGCTGTACTTCACCATCCTGCTTCTCCACCCTGATTCTCATGCCAAAAGCCCTTGGTCACCTTTGGCTCCACTGCTCTCATGTCCCAAACCATCTGCAGTAGAAGCTTTGGCCAGACTTCCATCTCCCACCCAGAACTTACCCATCTCCCTTAACACCACTCCTGTTCTTCCACAGCCTTACTTGTTTCATACCCCTCTGTACAGTGATGTTGTCACCCACTTTGAATGGCTGCCTCTGTTTCCTCCTTTCATGCTCAAGCACCCTTATCCCCTCAGAGGTTTGTTCCTCTGCATGCTTTGTTTCCACACTGTCCTCTGACTCATTTGCCCCAGATTTTTATTTTTCTTTTACCAGCCATACTTGAGATATGAAATCTACAGTTGATCTTTAGGTAAAGTCACTTCCTGGCCCTGAAGACACTACTTAACACTGTTTTCTACATAGAATTACTCAGCTGAAAGACACTGGATGAGAGGCGTCAGCACTTCGTATTATTTCAGATATACAAATTGGAGCATTTGCTTACATCTTTCTTACCATACCTTTGCATATTACTTCGGCAGACAGTGGTGAAATACTTAGATCACAAACTCCCCCAGGCAGAGAGCAGGTCCTCCTATTTGCTTTTTACTTAACACTAGTACTGTTATCACATCAGCTTCTCATGATGGTAATTGGACATGAAAATGGAGGGATTTTTTTTTTCCTCCAATAAAGTTTGTGAGGTTTCAATGAAGTACATTCTCAAACATCTAAATATATTGCTTCTGAAATAGTGCCAGGGCACTTTATGACTTTTATAATTACAGGTACTTAAAGCTTCCACTCTTCCCTTCAGCCTGGTCAAGCCAAAGGTTCCCATGGGATAAAGGGATGTCCATCCCAGATGGACACCTGATGTGGGGTTGTGAGGAGTGCAGGATATGACCCTGAGGTGATACCATGAGCAACACATGGAAATAGTTCTGTGGGTTCACTGCAGTAGCATTAACACCTCTGCTCTACAGGATTTAATGTACTGATGTTTTTCAGTAAAAAACAGAAGTTTCGGTAGAAAGTGTTCCTTAAGCAGAAACCCAGTTTTCTGCATAATTGTTTTCCAGAGGAAAAATTTCTATCAGTTCTCGTAATAACAATAACTGAACCTGCTGCATTTTACACCTCCAGGATATTTGGAACCATCATGGAAAGCTGTACATAGCTGAACAGCATTGCAGACTCCACATCTCCTACTGTACACAGTAGGGATGGCAAACACTATTTGGAGAAAATAAAGGTGGTCAGACTGTGTAATTAGCAACAAAATCAAGGGAAGTTTGGAAATTCATTCCATCATCATATTTTTAACCCATTTTTAAAATGACCTGGGAAATACAGTCTCTCAGTGTTGGAGGCTACTGGTGCACACCACCTCTCATTCATATGTCACACACTGAGGGATGAGAGATGGTTTTATTTTTGAAAAATCATATTAAAAAACCACTGAAAATATCTGTGTATGCAGCTGCCTGTGGGCAAATTTAAAGTAGTCAGTTGCTCTTCAGTATTAATCATGTTAATTTATATCTAGATGTGACTCATTTATTATTTATGAAATTCAAAGCAGGATGATTTTCTTTACTGTATATAGGAAGAGGGCAAGTGTATGTGCATGTGTGTGCATTATCAAAAGAGGGAGTTACTTCACCAGGCACGTTTCTTTGCTGCCTTTCATCTCTGTAATCCATGAAACAACAATTAATGTAAAATCAGTTTTCAGTGCTTTCATTTTCCGTTTATTTATTTATGCTAAGGATTGCCTATCCCAGTAGTTTGCTTCATTTGTTTCCTGGGGATTTCTCAAGATGTCTGACAGAACTACAGGTGTCTGACAGAACTATGTTTTACATTCAGCATTTTGATGTTTCCCATGTTCTGTTCATTTTCAGAAATTATCGCAAGAATAACTTGAACCAGTTTGACCTGTTTGTACATCTCTTAACACAATGGGGCTGTAATTGAGGCATCACAGATTACTGAGCTGATGCCATTATTATTTAAAAGTTAGTAGGTACCTATTAGGAATATTTATTCCCTGTCTTTTATCAAGAAAACAGTCTTCTAAAGAGAGTTCTATTTTTGTCTTATTTAGGGTATTGATTACCCACTGCTTTGAAATAAAAGGAGATTTATATGCTTTTCTGCTAGATAATCTGTGAATGGCTTTTATGGTAAGATTGAGCCCCCAGGCTGGGAGCCAAGGAGAGAGAGAATGTTTTGCAGCTTGGCTTTACCTTTCTCACATGATTCATTGGATGCTATTTACATCTCTGTACCTCTGCTGAGTTCTCGATTTCACAAGAAAGTTGTAATCATTGTAATTGTCAGGATGCTGAGTTCTCTGGCCTCCTGGGCCTGCAGGAATTCTTGCCATGATAAGGAGAAAATGTGCAGATAGTTCCGCTTTGCTGGCAGCCCCAGGTGTGCAGAAGTCATGTCCAAATCACCTGAGATTTGCTTAAAGAAGGAAAGGGGGAAAAAACGTTATTATTGTTATTATTATTCCAGGTCTTAAAACATTTTGAAGTGTTTCAAGTCTTTTTTTCCTTAATCTGGATTGAGATTAGCTAGAAGAACTTTAGTTTTAAATCAAAACAGGCAATCAATTGATGCCACGATCTGAGGCTTCTGGCAGACTAGCAGACACTGAAGTTAAAATGGCAAAGGTCAGTGTCTAGTACATTACAACTAGTACACAGTTCTGTAGATCATAGAATTACTGAGGTTGGAAAAGATCTCTAAGATCACTGAATCCAACCATTAGGATATTCTTCCCAGTAGAAGAAATGTGGAGATGCAGGAGGAGCAGTGAAGAAACCTCCATATTCCGTAGTGGCAACAGTTGTTTCCTGAAGCTCCCCTCAGCTTTGATAAATGGAGATATTGTGGGAATTTGTAGGCAGGGGAAAAAAAGCGCAGTTTGAAATAAAAGGCAGAGGAGTGAGTCTTCCTGCTTTCAGACACATGCGGAGTTAAGGGGTTGCAAAGATGCTGAAGAATTTAAAATTCCTATCAGTGTGTCAGAAGGCATGTTTTGCACTGCCTAGTACTGACTGCATCTGAAGGAGGCATTGAGTAACACGTTTCTGGTAGCAGACGTGGAGGTAAAGGAGCACTGTCTCCCAGGCTTTTCACAAAGTAGTAACACCATACTTTGTGTTGGCGGTGAGCAGCTCCCGAGTGCAGGCTGTGCATTCTCCACAGCCTGGAATTCCCTACTCCGTGCTGCTTACAGATCTCCTCACTGAAAACACTGCTGTCCCTGCTAGGAGCGTGTGCAGTCAAGACCTGGTCCTACCTGTTGTTGTTCGGTTGTTTATTGTACACGTCAGCTTTGACTTGGCAGAGGATGGGAGCAGAACTTGCTCGTAAGAATTCAAAGCAGTTGATAAATATAATGCTCTTCAAGGGCAGCATAAGAAGCACAGATGGGGAGGATATTGTGCCGCTGTGTGTTTTCACAGTCCCGCTTGCCTCAGGTGGTCAGTGGCACCAGTCAGGGTGCTGGCACGAGCTTTCCAGGCAGCACAGCATGAGGACAGACCCACCCTTGCAGCATGCAGCCTGGCTGGCAGCACAGTCCTGATTTTTGGGGTAAAAGCATGAAAATCTCAAAAGCTGAAAGCTTCCACGGGTGATTTTTTTTTTCCCTCCAGGATGCTGAAAAATTAATGTTCCCTGTGCACAGTGAGACACTTCGCCGAAATTGCTGGTGCTGGCACATGAGGAAAGGGCTGCCACTGACAGAGCAACCTGCTGAACACCAGGGCCTGTGAGCTTGAAACTGCTGTGCACTGAAAACCCTGGTGTTATAAACCAGGGGTTATAAAGCCCTGGCAGGAGAGCATCCCAGCTTGTGGCAGCACCTGCAGAAACTTCTCCCTGCTTCATCTCTAAAAATCAGTTTTATGAAATCCATGAGGTTGTTTTTTCTTTACTCTCTTTGCTTGACTGAGTATTGTAGTGAGGCAGTGACAGGGCAGGAGTGCTGTGGGGGTGGTTGGGAACCGCAAACTCGGTACTTGCCAGCAGTTCACTGCCAAACAAGAGTTTGGACCTCACAGCTTCTGCCCAGTGTCCACTGTAGGCTGCATTTTCACTAGGAAATCACCTGTGGAGGGTTACTGAGTCTGCAAAAACCCAGCTGGGGTCTGGGAGTGACATGTAGTTAAAATGAAATATATGAGGATGTCACTTGAGTTCAGCCTTTTCCAGAGTTGTCGGAGATTAATGGTTTATTTGAAATTCCTGACATAGTTCTCAGTCTCAGATTCTGGCTGCATCTGTTAATCCTCCTGGCTGTGTGAAAATCTGGCAAATAGGAATCCTAAAGTTTCAAAAGGCAGAACATGAATTAAGATCTCAAGATAATTTTCCAAACTTTTTTAAATTGAGATTTTAAAATTACTTCCATTCTGGCTTGAAGTGTAAGTCAAAGTTTTAGCACTGCCTGGGGCAGACAGTGCTGCATAATCTATGTGTTTTGAAATTTCCAATAATTTGCTATGTGTGTGCATGATTTTATTAATTGGATTATATTCTGAGTGTACATGTGCTGCACTATACTTATAAAATATATAAATAGATAAAATATTTAAAATAAAATATATACATATATATTTCTATATGTATAATATATATAGAAATATTTTATAAAATAAAATATTGCTTATAATATGCCAATAGAGAAAAGCAACTGATAAAACAGCTTTAAATCATTTGCCCCCAAAGTGGTAGTTAGAGATGGGGCTTGAGCTGTTACTATTAGTGTTCTCCAAAACTTTTTTCTAGATGGGATTGATCTTTCTCCTCCAAGGCTCTTATAATTATCTGAAACTCTCATTTATTTTATTTTCCTTCCTTTTCCTGTCATTGAGCATTCCTTTTGAAAGGGCTGTCATAATGTGTTGGCTGGAAACTCAGTTTTGCATGCTAAGATACCATTATTCTCATAGGTTTTGTAGTGGGTTTCTCCAAACTCCAGGGTAATTCTTGGCTGGGCTCATGAGGTTTCACATTTGCTCTTCTGCTCAGTGCATGTGTACAGCAGGTGTTTAAATATATTTTGCAACATATAAGTGACCCTTGGCCTGCAACACCATGTTGTGGTGTTTGCACCCACCAGAGCTCCGATTTCCTCAATCTGTAGTGCACCAAAGTTTTCTGATTTATAACAAGCACTTGCTGCTTAGCTGGGAGCGTCTTTGGAAGGGATGAGATAGGGTGGAGTAGGCTAGAAAGGAAACTGTAGTGCAAACAGCTTCAGTGTTACAAGCCCAGCATTTTTGCCATCACAGTGTTGCTGCATTTGTGGTGTAGGTTTGGACTGTGTTACACCAGATAAGGTCTTTGTTTTCTGTGTGTGTGCAAAGAAGAGTTGCTGGAAGAGGACTGCAAGGTGTCATTTGCTCATCTAGGAGCAGCATTGTGCCCCCTTCTGCGTGCTCCTCTTGCAGAGCTTACCTGGCAGAAAACACGTGTTTAGGTCAGCTGATATATTGTCTGTACCACTGGGGCAACAGGCACTAGAAAAGGGTCACTTGGAAACTCCTTCTGCCACTGGCTTCCCTTCTGCTGTGTTTAATTTCCTTTCTGTAAGTGCTGTAGGCTTCAAATAGAGATAAACCTCACAGCGGTAAGTCTAATAGTGGTATTGGAGATGCTTAATAATTTTAGGTTTGAGAAGCACATGAAACAGGTCAAACACGCAAAAATAACTTTTCTCTCCAAATTTTTCAGCTCTAGCATTTCCTGATATTCTCCACGTAGTGACTAGGAAAGTTCAGAGAGGAAAATGGCTCCTGTGCAGTGGAAGTATTTCCTCTGCTGCAAGTGTGGCAGCTCCTGCGAGCTTGTAATTCCTTGAGCCTTGACCCACATTAGTCACAAAAAGAAACTGTCTGAGGACAAAAAGCTGGCTTTTTTGTTGGTTTTTTTATTATTATTATTTTTATTTTTTAGAAGAGGTAATTTGATTTGTGTTTTTGCTTAAAGGACATTTGCCCTTTTTACATCCAGTGCATTCATTACATGTTTCCATGGAGCAATTCTGTCCGTTCAGTCGGGATGACCTTTATTTCATATTTAAATGCAACAGCAAAACGAGGAAAAAAGAAGTAACATTAGTTGTTCTTCAGAATTCCTTCACTGCCTCACTCTCTGCACATGAATACAAAATGGCAGCTGCCACTGCAACGCAGTTGAGAGTTCCCATTTAAAAATGCAGTGCTTACAAAAGAAGCTGAAACAGCCATAAGCTACAAAACCCAACATCTGATAAATGGAAAAGGACAAAATCAGGTCATGGAGGCAGTGCATATCTTTTGCCCTTGTATTGCATCTTTCATCTGTGGATCTGGAGTCACCATGCAGGCATCATCCTGCCTCCTGGGTGAAGTGGGAAGGGGCAGAGAGAACCTTGGATCTCAGGGAGATGAGGCAGCTGTGTGTTTGGATACGACACCATTTTTTTAAGAGGGGAGGTATAGAATTTCAGGTCTGGCTGAAGCTGCAAGTGGCATTTTGTTAGGCACAGGTAATTAACTGAACTGGAATTAATGCTCCTGTGTGCTACAAAAAGCGCCCTAGGATTTTAATCAAGGCTATTAGTCAGCATATTGGTAAAGCGACACTGAATTCTGCTGCCTTCCTTATGCGGCAGTCTCAGTTGATTAAAAATTCACCAAGAGCCTTCATCTTACTTCAACTGCACCTCCAAAATCATCATGTGGCAGAAACATTTTGCCAGGTCCCAGCAGCCTCAAGGAGCTTCCCTGTGAATGGACACCTCTTCTCTGGGGGCAATGCAGAGGGATTTCTTCCAGCCCAGGAGCCCCCAGGCTGGCTCAGCCCTGCCTGCCCTGGACCTCCAGATGAGGAACCCCAGGCGAGCAGTGGGGGCAGGTGAGAAGCTGGGCTTTTACTCTTGCTGCTGATCTATCTAGTGCAGAAAGATAACACGTGTTTGCGTTTAGGCAGTGCCACATTAGAAAGAGCCCTCATGGATGAGTTCCTGGTTGCCCAAAAATGGACTGGAAGGAGAGTATGCCTACTACTGGAAAAAGCAAATGGATGCCTTCCCCACTGGCACCACTTCCTCTGCATTTCAGAAGATTTCTGGCCCATTCATGCATGACTACTGATAGCCAGTGAAGTCACAACACCATAAGCCCAGAGTTACAGTGTTAGGAGCATTTTATATTTTTATCTTAGTGCCAGTGATTGGCAGTTTATGATTTTGGTTATTTTGCCATTCAGCCTAAAGTGTTACGGTATTGCTCAAAGTTAAGTTTGAGCACTTGCATGCATGGAAATGTGTGTCCACTTTCCATCCTGTATCTGAGTGATTGCTGTATACAAGCTCTGATCTTTATTGATAGGCAGAGCAGAACCCTGCTGCTTGGGATTGGGAAGTTGGTACCTGCTGAGGGAGACTGCCCAGTTCAAAACAGGAATACAAATCACCCCTAGGTTTATGCTTTCAGGCTTAGATTTTTTGAGGAGTGAGCTATGGCAGCACCAGCTCCCTTTACAAAGTATCTTTTGTGTGCCCTTTTAATAAAAGAGCCTCATGCCTCATATGTGTGGCAGGTTAGGACAGCACCCACAGACTTTCCTGTTAGACAAACTGGTACCAGCCCTGGTAAGGCAGGAGACTGGCCTTGGCTGGATATTGTTGAGAGCTTTTAGCATAAAAGTCAGTTAGTGCTTTTTTGTCTGAAATTCCCATTAATCTTCTCTACTTCTCTCCATACCTACTGCCATACCTAGCTTTTAAAAGCAAGACACCCTTGGTCTCCACTAAACATAAAGAAAGAAGCATGAAACAGAAGCTATAATTGCTTTTCTAAGAGTGGTTCTTCCCCCACCCCCTTTCCTTGCTGTTTGGTCACCTTTATTTTTGTCTCTTTGCCAGAGATTTGATATCTTTACTCATCATTTCAACTGTCAACAGTACACAGCAAGCTTTGTGGAGCAGGGACCTTGGATCTGGTTTTGATCTCACATTCACAGATGTAAAGGGAATTACTCTGAGTTTCTGGTGCTGTAATTGAGAGCACAATTGAACCCTCCTCAGAGATATCAGGAACGTGGCATCCACCCTTTGCACCACAGTACTGCTTGTTAGTGCTGTAGTCACTCTGCAGAGAGACTCCAAGAGTTGTCACATGTCTCTATGTGTTGGTCTGTCTTTCCTTCCTCTTGGTTCTTTTTTTACTCCCTGGCTACCTAGCTACCATTTACTTACACTATGTTGCAAACTAATTACCAGAAAATTAATTTTTCTAATACCCTTCCTCCCTCCCTCCCTTCATTCCTCATTTCCTCCTTCCCTCTCTTCTTCCCCCATCCTTTGTTAAGGGTGAAGTTTGCTGCAGTGACCTTCCTTGCAGAGGTCACCATGAAGGCTGGAGGAGCACATAAGTGTCTTCAATGCACCCTTACCAGGGCAAATGATTATTTGCTCCAGGGCATTTTTGGCCGGTATGGAGCCAGCCCAGCTTGATGCCAGTTCCCCTTGGTTTTCCCCATTGCAGGAAGCATGTCAAGGCGAGGGATACTGCATTCCAGTGGCTGAAGAGCACAGCACTTGGATCTGCCTTCACAACATAATGGCTTCTGAGAAACCATTGCACGTCAGCACTCATTAACAGCCCCTAGTTTGCTCTGGTTTCTGCCAGCAACAGATTCAGCTCTGGGTTTAGTGAAAGCAACACGGTGGCTTATTGCTGAGCTGGGCACATGCAGAGAGGCTTTGGAGTGAAGGAGACACTGCAGTCTTAATTAGGGGTGGGTCTGCCTTATTTCTGGTGAAATTCTTAGGTAACCAACATAGTTATACCATAAATGATTGTTGTTTTAAATTGAACATATCTAGAGGAAGAGATCAAAGGTGAATACAGGGAAATAATTTCCTGTGATTGATTCTGGGGAGGCAGTACTCCTCTCAGTGTCCTTAAAGGCTATTTACAAATAGCAGAAATGGGGAAAGAAGTGTTAAAATTCCTGCTGCTTTTTGCATTTGAAACGTCAGTTTGAATTTGAAGAAATGGGACCAGCTCTAGTTCTTGACCTACACTTGCAGTGCTTAATTCTCTGTGGCGACGATGATGGATGCAAACACACTGGAGCTGGCATTAAATCAGGGCTAACTGTGGAGCTGCATCAGCACAGAGCGAACTGCTTGAATATTTAGCTGCCTTGTCAAGCAGGCTCTGCTGCATGTGCTGAGCTGGGTGCTTTCTTGTCTCCATTACTAGCAAGCATCTGAGGCACTGAGCTTAAAGCCCCAGTGTGCCTGTGGCCACAGGAACTGCTTTCCCTGCTATGTGATAGCATCTGCACTCACAGGTACGACATGACCCCCGGGGGACTGCTGCTGAGGAAGCTGATTTTACCCTTCCCGTTGTCCTGGCTGAGCATTCCTGCCCGTGTGCTGTAATTCATTTTTGCAAGATTAGTTTCAGCCTGAATTAGTTCCCCTGGTCTGGCTCACCACAGAGCTGAGCAAATGCTTGTGCCAGCACAAGGCAGAGCAAAGGTGGGGATGAAGGAGCACAAAAGGATGTCTTGGAGAAGCGGGGCTGGGGAAAAGCAACTGTGATTTTTTTGCCTTCTGCTCTTGCTTGCTTCTTCTTGTTTGATGAAGAGATATTGCTGTTGTGTCTCCTTGTTTGCTTTTAATTTTCTTCCTCAGCCTAATTACAGAAATGGAGGAATGGTGATAGGTACTATTCCTAAAGACCAACTTACCTCTGAATGAGCCAAATTTCTTTTAGTCGCTGAATTTTTTTGCTTCCAGGGCTTCCTATAGTTCACTATTGAATGGTTTCTCCCATCTGCCTGGCAAGTTTGGCTGAGCATGTCTCCAGTAGTCCCCATACATACCTGCCATCCATAAGTGCCACCAGCCCCTCACTGCCTCAGCTTAAACCCAGTGCTCAGCCTGCAGCCAGGGCCTGGTGCTGAGCTGCACAGGAGCTGAATAATGTCTTGGTGGTGATCTGTGAGTCTCTGAGAATCCTTTCCTTGTAGTTATTTCTCAGCAGCATTATTGCCTTTAAATAAGTGTGCTGCCACGTGCTCTTGCCATTGGAAAGCTGGGCTGTGCAGGTCCTGGTGATGGACTGTTTTGCATGAGGACTCCCAGGACTGCCTGTTTCCCCCACTGCAGCACAAGCTGAGGATGGGTTTTATTTTTCTGAGCACATCAGGTCTTCTAGCACAGCATGATGTTCTGCATACTGTCAACTCCTTTGGGCTGCTTGTCAAGGAGGGGTGCAGTGCAAGCTGAACTGCTGCTCTAATTTTTGCATTATCTCTCTTGTTGCAAATATCATTATTTAATTAGGCTGTGCGGTATTTTCAGGGGAAGTATTTTGAAGGGAAGGCACAGTGTTTCTGCATCTCGATGCCTCTATAACATCTGGGCTAGCTGAACACAACATGCAATAAAAAAAGCAGAATTAGTGGCTCGGGTCCAACAAAAGAAATGGCTTCAGCAACTTCAGACAGGCTCCATATTTGGCCATGATGTGTTGTTCCTCTCGCTGCAACCATCGCCATAAAAGGGTGGCTGACCAGTCAGTTTCCAAGGAAAAGTGTGACCACCTTTCCTACAACATAGGGTCTAATCCCTGGAGGATCCTTAAGAAAACATGTTTAGTGTTTTTAAATCATTGAGCGAGTGAGTCTTTGCAGCCCTGAGCAGATAACTGCTGCTTTTCTGCTTTTTTTTTTCATAGTGGGTCTTTTGGCAGTATCAAGGAAAAGAGATTTAGTTCCATGCTATCCTTGAAAAATAAGTCATATTCAACTCCTTCTGTTTTTCCAGAGAAAAGTCCCAACCACTTATCAGATTTCTGGAGTGTTGTAGAAAGGATTGTCAAATAAATCCCCACATTTTCCCTTTGTTGTTAGTTCATACACTAACTGCTTTCATTTTTTGCCTGGTGCACTTTCATTTCTATCAGCACCTTCCTTTCCCAGAACCCAAAATAACACAAGACTTGTGGTGGTGTTGGAGATAGGAAAGTCCAGAATACTTTGCTATGTTGCCTTTGCAGTAAGGATTTATTTATTTTACCTTTCAAAAGGTGACCCTAATGTCACTATTATTTAAATAATACTGTCTGTAGCTGCTGGCTGTTGCTTTTTTATTGCCAAAGTATTTTTCTTTTGCTTAAAGGGCCTGTACTTGTTGGTAGCAAGTATATGAAGTGCTCTGACATGTGAAGTACCTCCTGAAGGGAGGACTAGGCTGTTCATATTGTACTGTATTAAAATGAATATTTTCTAAGTTATTGCAGGGTTTAGAAGTTAAAATAACCAGAGGCCTGTTGTTGCAAAGTTTTATGTAATATCTCATATTTAGGTAAATAAGATTTAATAGCACTGCTCAGCTTTGCTGTAATCCCGCCGTGCTTGCTCAGGTTGTGTGGGATGTTCACCTGGAGGACAGCTGGTTGCTTTCAGTGGAGCTGTTGCATTTGCTACCTTTGCCAAGACCAATTACTCAGATAGGTCTCAGCAGACCTGAACCTGGTGCTGATCTGACCTGACTTGTAACACTTCCCTGCAGAGCCCAGATGAAGAAAGAGGTTACCCTGAGCTCCATTGTTGGATTCCCCCTCACACCATCTTTGGGACAGACACGGAGATTCAGGTCTCTATTAGAATTCAGTGAAATACCTTCCATAGGTTGTTAAAATGGAATGGTTTGTATCTGTCCTTCATTTCCAAGGGAATAAGAGCATGCAGCTGATTTTTAGAAATTTACTTGTATGGACAGAGAATTTTTATGGCTTGCAAGATGTTACTTTTTCACAGACACCTATTAAAAATATAATAAATTTTTAGTTCTTTCATTCTTCTTTTCTCCTAAATAGTAAAGAAATAGCCAGCTATACTTTCTGAGAGGTTTATCTATATCTGATTGCTTTTAACTGAATCACATCCTGTGTTTGTAGATGAAGGGCTTTTCTTTCAAACATGCCTCTGCTTGAGGATAGAGAGTCATCATATGAAGAAATTGCCCACATTAATAACAATTATTGTTATAAAAATAAAAATGTGAAATTGCACTAAACAGACCTTTTTCTTTCTAAGTATAAGTAGACATCAAAGTGGATCTAGGAGGCTGGTAGAAGGCATCACTCCCCTCTCACATAACCATACTTTGACAGATTTTCCAAATCTCTTGTCCATTCTGGAGCATCAGGGAAGAGTAGCATTAAGGTTATTTTTTTTTTTTTTTTTTTTTTGCTTTGCCTTTGACTTTCTTTTCTTCTGTGTTGTAGCCCAACCCACTTGCGGACTTCATTTAATCCCTTATCTCTTCCCAAGTTAGTTGCTAATCTTTTAGGGAGTGCTGGAGGAATGCACCCACCCCCATGGTAGTCAGAGCAGGTACAGAGCAGGATATCTGCTGCTCTGCAGGATTATGCATCCCAGGGTCCTCCTCAATCAACACTTAGGCAGCTTGCAGGGGATCTCACAACTTGCAAATGCTCCACAGAAGGAAAAGCAAAAGGGATTGTTTGGCAAGAGGCTGAGGGTAGGTGACAGTTGTTTTTACAGCCAAAAACTGGTGGGCACTGTAGAAAAACAGGGCACTGTTGAGCTGTGCTATGCTGAAGGGAGAAGACAGTCAATCAAAAGCAGAGCAAGCAAGGCCATTCAAAATCACAGCAAGAGAGGGCAATGGAGACTGGGGACAAGAAGAAAAGACATTTGAGCTACTGGAGTGTACCCCACAGACAGACTGTATTTTTTCAGGCTGAAAAGCTGAAGAGCTGCATTGCAAGAACCTGTGCTTTTCTTGCCCTGATGGTCATACCCTTGTCAGTGGTGATGTGCACATTTGAGAACTGCATTGGTTTGGAAAGCTGTAACTCTGGCATGTCTGGCACACATGTGCTTATGTGCCAGTGAGAACCTTCTACTCTAGTGCATAATGTTTGGAGTGACTTCTTCAGTGTTTTTGGTAAATGCAGGCTGGAGAAGATCACAGGAAGAACATCACGAACTGATTGAGACTCCTTTTTTCTTTTTCCCTTTATGTGTGGAAAGACTTCTCCCTCCCTTCTGTGTCCCCAGCACCCCCTCTCCTTCCCCAGAATGACCCTTTGCCAATACCTAACACTCTTGGTGGATATAGATGTTAATGTAATGACTTTGTTTGTTGGCAGGCAGCAAGGAATAACATGCTTGGTGGCACGTATTTCAGAGGCATTTAATAATTGTCAGTGTCTCACATTTTTTGAGCAGAGTAGCTGTGAAATGTAATAACAGCCTTTGCCCCATGCAATGCCCGTACTGATAAACCCAGCAGAATTTCCCAGCATCTGTGCCTAGGTGTGTGCCTCAGGTGTGTCCAGACTCCTGCTGGGGCACGACCAGAGCACGCACCTTTATTTCCCATTCCCTGCTGTGCCAAGGAGCTGGAGTGCACAGGCTGGATGGGAACACCACATCATTCTAGCAGATCTCATGCATGTCCCTTGAGACTTGCCTGCCAGATAACCTCGATACAACCACTATGGCACATAGAGATGGGATTTCTAACACCCTGTCCCAAGGGAATAACACTCAAGTATCAGCTTCCTGCTGAGGTGCAGAGATGAAGGTGAGAGGAGGAATAAGGGATGCTCCTATGAATGGTTGTTTATATCCTGCAGACTTCAGGATCTGGAAGTGATGTGCACCAGCTCAAGTAGTTTGGCTGTCAGATAAAGAGCTGGGTGAAATGCCAACACACCAGTTATAACTGATGAAGATAGGAACTGAGCAACTGGAATGAGGTAGGGCACAGTCCCACAGTTAAAAATGCTGTGCAACAGAGCAATGTAAATCATAATTGCTAAGAAAAGCCCTGCAGGTAAAGGATGTGGGCACAGGAGAAATACTGCAGCAGCTAAAGAACACCATAAGGAGCAATGACTTTTAAGCTGTAGTTTCCTCAAAGACTCAGTAAGCCATGCACAGAATGAATGCTGGGCATGACCAACCATCTGAATCTCAGGCATGGTTAGTGAGGAAGATGGGTGAGGATTTGTAGAGGGACATATGTGCTGTGCTAACCTTATCTGCTGAGAGCATTTCTTAAGTGAAATAGGTGGAAAAGATCTGCAAAATTATTTTTTTCAAGGGAAAGGTTGGAGAAAAAAGAAATCATCCTTCCCATAACACGTTTTTATTCTTGTGAGGTCTGAACTCTTGTAAGGATTTATGGAACCAGTAATACAATACTATCATCACATAAAGGCTTTCAATACTAAGATATTAATTCCTTCTGAAACAGTACTGAACACATAGGTCAGGCAATCTCTCAAAAGTACATGCACAGTGTCTGTGCATGTTCATGTAGTTATTTTCTGGTACAAATAGTTCTGCATGCATAACCATATACAAATTTAGTATGATTAATTATTTAGACGCCACTACAAAGTCCTAAGAGCCTTAGGAAAAAAAAACAAACCACAAAGTCCTTGCTCTACAGATTTTTTGCACAGAAAAGGTGAGGTGGGAAGGAATTGTGAAGGCCAGGTCTGACAATGTAGGTCTATAAATTTAGTGTAGGACAGCTGCATCCCCCCCTTTTAATATATTCTGAACTTTTGCATTTTCCAGCTTGTCAAAGGAAAAATGGGATAAATATTTATCTTCCCCAAATGATCTCTGGTTAGGCTTATCTTGACTATAGATTGAAAATCAAAATATAAATCATGAGCCTTTCTTATGCAAATACCCATTGTTAACATTTGTCAGTCCTAGAGAGAAAACACTCAAAGTCTTGTCTTTATGGAGGATGAAAACAAATCACACAAGTAACTAATGCTGAAGGTGCTGATATTCTTTGAAGCTTTTGAGCAGCATTGAAACCTGAAGGTGAACTGTCTATAAAAATAAATAAAAAAACTGCTTGGCATACTGATGACCCAAAGCCACCATTTTATAGGAATCTTCATATACTGAAAGGTTTGTCAAACACTGGAATAGGCTGACCAGGGAAATGGTGGAGTCACCAGATCTGGGGGTATTTAAAAGCTGAGGATGTAGGACTTAGGGACATGGTCTGGTGGTGGACTCAACAGTTCTGGGTTAACAGTTGGCCTGGATGATCTCAAAGTTCTATTTTAACCTAAATGATTCTATGATTCTAAAAGTAACCCTGGCACAATGGCAACTGGAATTGTGGGATTTCACATTTCTGTTGTAAGGCATGATCTCCAAGAGAGAAAAAAAACCCAAACAAACAAAAAAAAAAAAGAAAAAGAAACAAAAAAATAAAATAATAAAACAACCAGAAAATGGGAAAGTTTACATTGGCCACATCATAAGGAAGTCAGAGGAAAGCTACATTAGGTAATTGAGGAAATATTTCAGACTATTCTCTACCCCTGGAGGGCTCTAAGTTTCTTTTTTGAAAGCTGTCACTTTGTAAATATGAGGTACTTGGAATTCTTAAGTTATTACTGTCACCAACTTAGAGAGGCTTTTCTGACTGTCATACTTGGCTGAGAAGGGTTAGTGATTTTGTAATTATTTTTTTCCTCCTAATTTGGAGAATATTACCTAGCTCTCAAGCACAGCTTCATAAATATGGCTGAATATTATCACAATCTCAGTGACTATGGCAGAATCCTTCCCTTCCCTTCCCTTCCCATTTGGCAACTACATTTTCACTTAAAAACACTCAAGTTTCCTTACTTTTTATGTATTACATGGAAAAGTGGATCCCTGGGCACTTGAGAACCTCACTTTTTACACCAATCATAAAATGTATGTAGCAGAAAAATATATAGAGTAGCCTCCCAACTGCAGCAGGCAGCTTAAGATGAGAATTGAGGCTGTGTCTGCAGGAGAAGTGGGTGCTTGGGTCTTCCATAATTCCCTTATTTAATAAGGTGACAACAGGCCTGGTGGTCTTCAGTGGCAGAGGCTTCACAGAGTTGCTCCTAGGTGAATGTATCCATTGTCATAGGAAATCTCATGGACTTGTGAAAATGGAATTTGAAAGTATTTCAGGGTACTGAAGATCTGGTTGGAAATAAGTAAATCTGATGGTTTGGTTACATGCTTGTTAAACACCTCTTGCTGTGGGTGATCCTTGGAACGTGTCTTCTTTCTGAGACCCACAAGTGATCAGTGTGTGTGCTGAGCTTAAACAGCACAGGGGGATGTAGCTGAGAAAGCCAGCTCAGCCCCTCTGGCCAGGCTTCACCAGCACAGTGTGAGGAAACACTTGCCTGGGATCTTGACCTGTGTACCACCCAAACTCTTCACATGGCCTTTGATGCTGTAGCCTTCAAATATGTCACTGCTCTTGAGGTCTTTCATCTCTCAGATATCCTGGGAGATGGGGAGGGGTTTGTATTTGGTAGGGATAAATTACTTGTACCTGGTCCATGTGGGAAACTTCTCATATGGCAGATTCAGTGTAATGTCTTCCTCTATCAAAACTATGCTGTATATGTAGATGTTTATTGTACATTTTTGTGTTCTATTCCCATCCCAGTTGAGAACTAATGCTTAGATGATTTTGTCTGGATATTCTTGTTTCTCACTGTAAGATCCATTCTTTTCTCTAGTTTGTTTGTTCTGGATCAACAGCAACTTGATCAATATATATTTATGCATGACTGGTACAGTAGGTCCTGTATAAGTAGGTACCCTGCATGATATCACAGTGGAAGTTAACAAGAATTCCCAGTCAAGAACAGAAAGTCTAATTAGGTGTATGTAATGTAGACCAAGTCTTTCCTACATCTTTCCTTTAGTGCTTCTCTCTTACCTTCTCAAGTAAAAACCTCTGGACAGCCAGAGGTTTTAATCTCTTATTTCTCTACTTTTTTTTTCCACTTTTTATCCTTAAAAGATGAACCATAGTCTGCAAATGAGACCTTCAGTTTCCATCCCATGCTTCCATATTGATGAGAAGAAACGAAGGATGAGCTTACTGTGGTTGCATGGCTATGCTCTGATCCATTATTTCAGAGAATGCAGGGATGCACTTGCACAGAAATGCTGCCTTTCCTGCATTGTTGTTTTTTGATTTTCAAGCTGAGAGAACCCAGAAGGGCTCTGCAGCTTTCAGGCTCTGCCAGGTTCTTGGTGGGTCCCTGCCTGGATCAGGAGGGACATTTAAGTGCACATGGGTGTGAGGATGCTTTTTGTTTCAGTGCTTATTTGACATGAAGTCAGCAATGTTGAACAAGTTGTAAAGAGCGTGGCTGGGGAGAAAGTCCAAGTTCAGCTGCCTTTGCTGTGGGGCTGATGTCAGAAGGATTTACCCAGCTCTGGGAACTTTTGTTCGGAAAGACTGACTGCTTTTCCAGAGACAATGGCTGCATTGGGGCCGGGGCTGGGAGCAGTGGGAGACAGGCACACGGCCGCTGAATGGGCCCAGCCGCTGTGCAGATGGAGGGATCAGCCAGGAAAACAAAAGTAAAGCTGCTGCCAGCACATTGCTGAAAGGAGAGGGGCAGGACAACGTGGCCGGGCCGGTGGGAGCTGCGTCTGTGGGTGCCGTGGAGTCAGGGGGGCTTTGCAGTGATGTTGGTTCCCTGAGAGGAAGAACGCAGCCCTCATTTCCAACAGGGAAAATGAAAGCGAGCCTGGCTGCTGACTCTCAGCCTCAGAAGTGTCAAATCCCAGCAGGGACTGGCATTGCCTCATACCTGCCCAGCCACTTCCGTAAGGTGTTTGCTGGATAGCAAGGTTCCAGTGAAATTGCTAGGATCTCTCCTTCACTGATGCAAATCCTGTGTCTCTGTGGGCATGCTGTGGCCTCCAAGGATTTTGTGATTTTTTTTTTTCCCCAGAGGTTAAAATGGTATTTGTGAATCACAAATTCACAGGGTTAGTTGAAGAAGGTATCTTTGCAGGTAGAGTGTTTGATTTCTTGCTGCTCCAAGCGAGGGCCACAGACAGCAGAAGCCAAGCACTGAGTGCACATGGGGACCAAATCTCTGCCTCTTATTGGCAAATCACAGAGGTCTGGGGCAGAGTCAGGTGTGCCAGGGGAAGGCCCCAGCACAGCTGCCTGCTTGGAGCCGTGCTCCTTGGAGGAGTAAGGTACCAAACACTGTGGAGGGGTGCCTTGTTTTCTGGCCAGCCCAGTCATTCATAAAGGTGCTTTTTCATCATAGAGTGTTTTGGGTTGGAAGGGACCTAAAAGATCATTTAGTTCTAACCACCCTGCTATGGGCAGGGACACCTCCTGCTAGACAGGTTGCTCAAAGCCCCATCCAACCTGGCGTTGGTTGAATTGCTCTTTTTACTCTTGGAAAAAAAAATCCTTCCTTTTGAAGACACCAAAATAACTTCTTTTGACCTGGTGGTGGAGTAGGTAATGTGTGTCACTAGAGTTTTAACTCTGATAGTGGAAGGTTTGGCCAATACCCTGCCAGGAGATTACTTTAAGGGAAACAGCAATGATGTAGGCAGTCTTCTGAGTTGCTTTGAATAATTTCTAGGATTTCACTACTCTAAAACTTACAGGACTTCTAATTTTTAGCCTTGGTCAGTTTTGGCCAGATTTTGGCCATTTGTCAGTTCTTGAACCAACTTCCATAGTCTGCCTTTATTTTTGGTCTTTATCTCCACACTGAATTTAGAGGAGACTCTAAATAATATAACAAATAATGTAATAATATAATCCCTCAGCCTTCATTTTGGAACACTAAAAATCAAGACTTCTAACCTTCTCTTGTAAAAAATCTACAGTTCCTGGTAGTTTTTCTGTTCCAGACTCTAGCTTAAGAATGTTCTTGTAAATCTTAGCCCAAAAGGACTGTGGGACTTTATGTGATATATCCCTGTATGTTTTTTCCACTTTTTCTAGGCTAACATAAATGTGTTGATGAATATGTAGAGTGCATGTACACATGCATACTGCAGATTTGATGTCTGGGAATTGTTATACATGTCACATTTTTATACTTATCTGTATTTTCTTCAACTATTCAATTTATTTTTAACTCCTTACTATATCTAAAAACACCAGTGACTTTGTAATTTTGGAGAGTCCCAAATCAAAATTACATATCACAGTTCATATAGAAAAGGTACCAAATACAGCCTTGAAAATCCCACTAATCTCTGGTTTCCATCTCTTAGAAAAAAATACTTGCTGAAGTAATTTTACCCCTGTCAGAGAAGCAAGTGAAAGAAAGTGTATCCAGGGAAGTTGGTATTTCAGAGATAGAGTTTCCAAAGAATTAAAAATGTTACTCTTTTAATTGCAGATAGTATTCCTGGCTTGAGTGGTGGGGCATTTGAAAATGGGTTTTTAAAAGCAGTGTTGGAAAATGAGAACAGATGGAACATAAATATGTTCATGACCAAAGAGTAGCAGCTGCTGGAAATGTCCCTGTTTTCCCCGTGGTCCTGTGAGGTGAGCTCTTCCCAGCTGATCCATGGTGCTCAGAGCTACTGCCATGCTGCCCAGTAGGGGAATCCTTTTGTCTTGGTTTCCATGGTCATTAGACATCCTGCTTCTTAATATTGCTCCCATTTGGAAGCTGAATATCACCTCACTGAACTCCAAGGGCCATTTTCTTCCAAAGCTAGTATCTAACACTGATGTTACTAAGTGTGTACAAATACCATGTTTTCTATCTCTCATTTTGCAATGCAGTGGTTTAACTGGTGGCAAGTATACTGAACCCAGCCTGTGGCACACTTCAGTTTCCCAGAGAGATACTGGAAACATATATGGATTCCTGTTACGTACTGACTTAGAGCTGACCGAGATCTATGCCTCAATTCCACTCTGCCATTTGCTGGCTACCCACAAGTTCAGTTGGTAATTATGTCAAGGAGAGGGGACTTTGCCAAGGGGAAGAATTGTGCTGTATGCTGTTTCCCCAAATATGTTTGTGACAGTTTTGCACTGCCAGACTATTTATCAGTTACTCTGGTCCCAAATCTTCATATAAACAGAATGATAGTCATTTGAGATAACTAATCTCGGCAGTAAGGCAAGGGCTGCTTTCTAAACCTTTGCATCATGGGGAAGGTCCATCTGCTTCTATAAAACAAAAGTGAAGACTTGTAATGTGCCAATATAATTATCCCAATGATTATGCCAAACAAGGAACTTTCTTTAGAGATATTCCTACTTTCCTGTGATATGATTTCCTAGAACTCTTCAGCAAACTGCTAAGGCTGTCCTATTGTCAAAACATCAATAGCTATTAAATTGGGAAGGAAGACATCCCAACTGATTGATATGATGTGCTTATTTCAACAGATTATGGCAGGTCTCTAGAGCCAAAGGTGTTAATGTGACCTTGACATGGTGTGGTGTTAAATGGTCGAGTGAGGTTTCAGAGTTTGAGCGAAGAAGTCTCTTGACTGCTTGGGCATGTTGCCAACAACTTCCATTAAAATCTCTGACTTATAAAGACTTCACATTATCACATAATACTCACTTTACCATACTATGTTGGTAAAGATACAGATGAAAAAGCAGGGGAGCATCTGAAGGCATCTGAAAGATGTTTTATAGACAGATCTCATTTCACTTCTGAAGTACATTTTTTTCCTTTAGCTATGGAGGTTTACAAGGGAAATCCAGTTTAGGAACTTAGAATTAGCATTAAAAATAGCATTAAAGATCATCCTGTTGGAAGGCAAAGTCACCCAAGATAAGCTGGAGTAGTTACTGCTGCTTTTTTTGGAGAACAGTGTATTCTTGCTTGAAAGATAAAGAAATAAAAAAAAAAAGACAGAAATTATTTAAAAAAATGCTACTTCCATTGCTGTTTCTGAAAATCTTGGCAGCCTCAGCACAGGAAGAAGGCTGCATACAGCCTTATCATTCACTCCAAGAGTTAGCAAATTAGGACCAGCATTAAGCTGTTCATGACTACTTTTAGCTGTCTTTTTGGTTATGAGCTCCCTACAAAATTGTCTATGAAATGCTGTTGACAGCTGGCTGGTCTTCCTTAGACAGAAGGAGAAAAGAGAGAATTAAGAAGTGGAGGAGTCTTTCATTTTTGCTCAGAGCTAGGACTAGCATTCACAGTGCAAATTTTTATTTTCATAAATAGTCATACTTAACAAACAAAGCTCCATTGGTTTCCCTGAAAGGTTTTGTGTGTCAGGAGCAGGGAGAGAACAGGATATTTTGGGCTGGCCTAGACATGGACTGAAAACAGGCAGTGGGGAGCATCCTCAGATGCACAGCTTCCTTGTTGCATTTACTTACACTCCATCATTGAAAGAACAGCTTGGCCTCAACTCAGCATCAAGCCTAGGGAAAACACTTGGGAAAGCCTGTCTTGTGTCACCATGCACGGTCAATAATTTCTCCACTTGTTTGACATTGTCATGGTGTCAGTAAGAGTCACAGTCTCAGGAACTGAAGCTGAATGAAGCCTATCCTGTCACTGGAAGAGGAACAATTTCAGTCCCTTCCCAGAAAATGTAGCCAGAGGATTTGTCACATCTTTTAATTCATTAAAGATATTCATAATAGAGGGTCTTTAATTTTTGAATGAACTGATTCAGCTTTCAGTTTACAGTTGGTAAACAAGTCTTGCCTACCTGGTCCAGGATGAAACTGAATGGATTTCCTGGAGGTGGATGAGAAGGGAGTTTGTTCGATTGAGGGCATTGCGGCCGGTGGCGGCCACATTGCAAAGGAAATAATTTTATAACCATTAGAATATATTTTTCCTTGGTGCCCTGCCTCTGCTCATCCTAAATCACCACTGTTAGGAGTCAAGCATATGACATCCGTCATACTTAGAGCCATGAGGGTTTGACCTCATGTGCGTTTTAAATTCCTGTTTGTTGAGAGCTGTTTTCAGGAACCTGGGGGATTTCCTTCTCTTCAGGAAGTAGCTTTTAGATTGTAATGGGAGAGAAACGGTGCTGATGATGCACATACACAATTTAATTGGATCAAATCATAATTTGTCAAAGGAAGAATGTATATAAACATAAACTTTGATGACACTCAAATAAGAAAATAAAAATTAAAAATGTGTGCCCAATGGTGCAACACAGTTCCACACCTGCACCATCTCATGCATCTCTGCATACACATTTTCAATGCCAATGTGAGTATCACAGTGTGCATTTACAAAGCCAGTTTGAATGTTAGGTTTCATTTACACAGGACTAAACATAAAAATTACTGTCTGTCATCTTTCTCTCTTCCTCTGTGCAGACATATCAATGATGAAATGAATTGCAGAAATTTATGAGCAAAAATCTCATGAAAATTGGAATGGGTTATGCAATAAACATTTAACTGCTTACATAGAAGTTTATTGATGCATCATTGCATCCTTCAACACAGAATTTGAGATTATGAAACATGAATAAATACTGTAATTGTGAAGTTTCTAAATAAAAGCAGTTGGAGATTTATAGTGAGGCTAGAGAAAATGGCTGTTTGACCTTTTCATGGAATTAAATAGGCTAGTAAGAAAAATCTGGTAAGGTGTATAAATTTAGGAATTACTGATCACCAGAACAAATTAAACATATTCCTATGTATAAAAAGCAACTGCTTGATTTAATCTGACTGCTGGTATACTGACTGTCAGAAGAAGGTGAATCCAGACTCGTCTCATTGAGGACAAACTCAAATGATGGGAAATTTAATCTGAAAATAAGAAAAAGCTTTTCTATGGGGAATGTAATCAAACACTGTAGCAGGTTGCCCCGTGAGGTTTTGTAGTCTCCATCCATGGAGATACTCAGAACCCAGCTAAACATTGCTGAGAGGGCTGCAGCTGCCCCTGCCCTGAATAAAGGTAGGCCTGGATGTGCTCCAGTTGTGCTTTCCAGCCTCTGTCTGAGCCTGATCCAGAGAACTTCTGTCCCCTGTGGGTCATTAACATTGCACCAGAAAATATTTATTCTGGGGGACTGTCTGAAAGAATTCTGGCTTCTGCTGTATGTTTAGAAGTTAGGCACTTAAATTTTAGCTGATTATCTGGCTTCTGTTATGGTCAGTGTCAGTTTATGGAAAAGCCACCCCTTGTGTTGTTCTGGGTGTTTAAGGTGGATGAGAATGTATTATCTTATTGAGATCCCCGTTCTTCTTTCTTGACCAGCTCAGACACAGAGATCTAGCTTTTAGATTCCCCCAGCTGGGTAATTCCTACCACGAGTTTCTCTCAGTCCCTGCCCAACTAGGATGTATGCAAAATTAGCAAGCACCTGGGAAAATACCAGCCATAAATGTACAGTGCCAGCTGCATTTTCTCCCTGTGCAAAATAGGAATGGTGTCACTGAGCCAGGTTTGTAAAGCATGTCAGGAACTGAGAGCAGACATTCCCTGGGGGACTCTGGCTCTGTCTGCACAGCAGTAGTTCAGGGCAGCAAGAGTAGGCACAAAAATTAAAAGTCAGTGCTGAAAATTTGTCCCTGCTGGAGGGGCTCACCAGACCCAGCCTTGTGGACTGAACATCCTTCAGCAGATGGAATATGTTATGCATGTGTTCCTCAAGCACATCCTGCAGTTTGGTTTTGTATGAAAGTAATCCAGTTTGCATGCTCACAAAGCACTCTATGATGATAACCAAGATGTGTGAGAATAGGAAGGAAATTCACTCTCAAAGCACATTTGTGATCAGGCCACAAAAATCCAGGCATACCTCATGAATTTAAAAATCAAAATAATTTTTAAAAAAGAGCAAAAATTGACAAAGTGAATTGCTTCTACATTATTAAGAGAATCGTCTTAAGACAGGGGATAATACAGTAGGGGATGAGTTTATCAGTACATCATAGATGCATGAATCACAGAATGGTTTGAGTTGGACAGGATCTTAAAGATCACCTGGTTCCAAACCTCCTTTGCCACAGGCTGGAACACCTTCCAATAGACCAGGCTCAAAGAGCCATCCAGCCTTGCCTTGAACACTTCCAGGGAAGGGGCATCCACAGCTTCTCTGGGCAATCTGTTCCAGTGCCTCACCACCCTCACAGTATAGAAGTTCTTTCTAATATCTAATTTAAATCTAATCTCTTCTGGTTTAAAGCCATTGCCTCTTGTCCTATCCCTACACGTCCTTGTCAAAGGTTCCTTTCCAGCTCTCCTGTAGGCCCCTTTAGGTACTGAAAGGTCACAATAAAGTCATCTCAGAGCTGTCCCTTCTCCAGGTTGAACAACCCCAACTCCCAGCCTGTTCTTGTAGGAGAGGTGCTCCATCCCTCTAATAATCTTGATGGCCTCTTCTGGACTTGCTCCAGCAAGTTGATGTCCTTGTGTAGAGGACTCCACAGTGGATGCAGCACTCCACTTTTTTTGATGCAGCCCAAGAGACATTTGACTCTTTGAGCTGCCAGTGCACATTGCCAGGCCATGTCCAGCCTCTCACCACCACCCCAAGTCCTTCTTGACTGGGCTGCTCTTGACCCATTCCTTGCCCAGCCTGGATTGATATCAGGGGTTGCCCTGATCCAGGTGCAGCAATTTGCACTTGGTTTCCTCAAACTGCCTGAGGCTCCCATGTGCCCACTTCTCATCCAGGTGCCTTTGGATAGTATCCCATCCTATAGGAGTGTCAATACATGGTTCATTGTGCCTAAAATGTCATTTCAGAGGTACTGAAATTGTTCAAGAAGAGGGATTAGATTTGATTAGTATTTTTGACAGAAAAGAGGAGGCAGTGAGACTTAGCAAAGTCAAAACATTTCATTGCAACAATTTCCTGAACACAAAAATATGTCATTTTCAGATTGGATAAATGAAACTTTTCAACTTTTAATTCTGAAACACTGTATTTATTTAAATGTATGATCTGAATTTTGTAAAATCACAGAAGAAGGTTTCAAAGTGTACTAAGCAAAACCAAAACAAAAGCAAGGATTTGGGTTTAGTCTAATGCAATATAATCTGCATCTTTTTGTGGTATATTAAATATTTCTTCTTTTTTGGCTGGGGCTGTAAAGAAAGAATTTTGGATGAATAACAGGTGTTTAGGTTGATCATTGAGTGTATTTCCTATCCATACAACCTGACATTTGTATGTAGCATTTATTCAGCTCTTCGAAATGCATCTGTAAATTTTGCAGACAAGAGATTAATTTTCTTTAGGCAAATTCTATCAATAATTTTCTATCTTCATTTCTGAAAAAAAGAAAATTAAAAAGACCCAAAAGATATGATATGGGAAATTCTGTCTAGTTCTGTGGCACAGATTTTGACCACATATGCTTATATAGATAATTGTGGCTTCTCTGCTGTTGTACAGCAGGAGTTTCCAGGAATGTCACTACATTTAGTTGTGCATTGTGAGTATTCTCATACCATGATTTTCACCAGTTGCTACTGGGTGTTGGGTTTTCTTCTCAATAATGAGCTACACGGGCAGCCACAGCTCAACCATGGACTTCACAATCTTAAGTTTAGTTCCACTTTCATTGTAAATGCAATAAAGCACTTATTCCAAATGGATGCCTGTAACAAAATAGGATCAGTTTCCTTCCATACTTTTCATAGATGTTGCCATTATTTTTTTTTTGTGGCTAAAAACTTCACCTGTGAATAGATCCACATCCTGCAGCAGTCTGCAGATAGGCTGATTAGCACCTGGCAGAGGAGTTTCTGTGTGCAGGAGCTTTCCCTCCCATTTAGATGTTGCTTTTCACCATTGTTCACATCCCCTACCAGTTGCACAAAAAAGGGTGTGCAAGCACTCTGTTACTAAAGGTGCTATGCTGTGAATCCATTCCAAGGCAAATGGCCCTGCTGGGAGCAATCTGGTGTCATTGCCTTTGTCTGTGGTGAGACCCAAAGCAGGCACTCCTAGCACTGGGAAAGGGAAGGTAGGAGGTGGAGTGCAGCTACCAACAGTTACACTCTTTCCTTACAGTGGAACGGATGGATTCACACATTGGTGCAATCCCTCTTGGTCACACATGACGTTTTCAGAAACGCACGGAAGAGATGTCCCTAAAAATGCAAACAAGACATCACAGAAATTCACATGTGCACTTTGCAAGACCACTGCTTCTGTCTTCAATCACCCAGTTTATCCAGAATTGGAGGGCCTGGATCTCTCTGGGTGGCATGTTCCATCCTGCCACAGAGGAGAAAACACTGGCACTCACCTGGCATTGTAATGTAGGTCATGCATGTTGCAGCACAGCAGCTGAGCAAATGTGAGCACTGCCAAATGGGTCTGTGGATGGTCCTGAGAGAAACCACAGTTTGCTTTATTGCCACCTCCCTACCTCCTCCTTTTTTCATTTTCCCCCCTTTCCAAATCCAATGTGGCATAAAACAAATTCCATGGCTGTCAAAAAATGTGCCGATTCTGTTTTCTGTTGGTGTCTTCTCACTTTGGAGCCTAGAGAGTTTGGATACCTGCAGCGTACATGGAATTAAGATTTTGGCTCTTTGAAATATGCACTCTTTGATTTCTGTCCTTACCTCTGTATATTCTTGATGTACACACAGCTGCTGATGAATTGGAGGGAGGAGATGATCTGCTCTGTTTTAGGTTGGCCATATATAAGACTGAATTTTAAGACACTAAATACTTTGGGCACTCTTATGAGTATTCTTATGTGAATGTGTGTTTGTGTGGATCCAGGCAGGGATTTTATTGAGGTTTTTGAAGAATTTTGAGTGTGGCTGACTCTGCATCAGTGCAGAACCAGAATGCTGGCTTTGCAAAGCTCTTGACGGCCTGGGGAGATGAAGCCACAAGTGATAGTTCCCTTTACTTGTAGGAATTGAGGAGGCAGCTGTATTAATCAGGTGACACTATGGATATGGAAGGTGTATGGTAGAGAGGCCTTTGCTATGTATGTGTTTCAGTGACTTAATAGCATGTGGGAGTCTTATGACAGATGACCTGCGAACAAGACATTGAGATGTCTTGTAGGAAAGCATACAGATGAAAGCCAAATTCCTCACTGGCACTCCTTGGGACCTAGGAAAAGTGTCCGTACTGCGAGAAACCAAGTCAGTAGCTCTGTCTCCAAGTTGCTTTTCCTGTCCTCTGCTGTTCATAAAGAAGCTGGAGGAAAGGCAGAGAGTTGTAGTGCTCGTCCTCAGCACTCACCTGTTGTTGTGAGGACCTGGGAATCTGTGCCATGGGTTGCTCTGTCACAAAGGCTTATCTTCACAGCACACAGCTACTTCTCCCAGGGTGCAACACAAGTACAAGCCAGGCCTGATAAGGGGGGAAAAAAAAGCAGAAGTTAGTATCAAATGTCCTTTTTCATTTCAATTGTTTTCCAGGTTGCCATGCACCAAATTATCTGTTTATTTGCCCCTGAAGCACTTAGTTCTAGTGTGTATTATTATATACTACTTTTTTGGCCATGTTTGGAGACAGTGAGTGGGTGTGTTTGTTCTGGTAGCTTTAGGGCAAGAAATAGCAGAAGAGGTACCATCTCCTCTGTAGCTGGGAGGAAGGTGAGCACTGAATCCGATGTTACAACAGACTCCATCCTGGGGTTTGCCGTCTCCATGCATGGACATGCACAAATAAGAGGAAGAGCAGGGGAATAAATAAATGGAATCAGAACAGCACTACTGAGCACATTTAAATGTTTAATGTTATTTTCAAGACAGCCTCTTTCATTTCACAAAGGACACTGCTGCTTGTATGTTCGAGGATAATTCACCCATAAAACAGCCCATTGCCAGGATGGGATGTGGGTGTCACTTCCCAGGACACTACATTTCTCCACAAATTATTGTGTCTCTTCAGGAAAAGAAGGGGAAAGGGTGTTAGTTGGGTGCTTAAAACTGAGCAATGTACTTTCAGTGAGAGGGTAGTCTTCTGACTCTCAGAAAACAGATGATGTGAACCCAGCCACTGAACTTGCCCCCAGAATGTTCTGGGCTGCGATGGAATGATTTCTGTTAAAATCTAAAATAAGACTGTAATGTTTCCAGATCTTTCTGGAAACAGCAGAGAGGAAAGTTTAATTTTCATACTTGGCTAGGGCAGTTTTAGTTAGGTTTCTGGTGGCAGTTTCTTCACCTCCTCACCTCACCCATTATTCCCACAGGGAGACTTGGAAGGCATACAGTGGGAAAGATGTTTATGATTCACTGCTGAGCCCCACAGAAATATCCACAGATTGGCACAATCTAAAATCCAGGGGAACAGCCATTTTCTTCTCCTGTCTCATACTGTCTCTTAGCCAAGACTGAGTCTTTCAAATCCTGTCACTTGAGATTGTATCATTGTCTCCGCTGACTTCCCCTTGAAAAGAGTGATGCTTCCTCTCAAAGTCCCCAGAAGCCAGTGGGGAAAGACAAGAAAGACTAGAAAATATAGGCCATCTCCCTAGATTTTCCCTGAAACCTAAGACAGACCTATAAACCACAAAGTTGGTGTCTTCGAAGATGGAGGGGCCCCTAAGGCAGAAGCCATCACTGGCAGCCAGGGATGACTGTGCTGGAGGGGTGCAGGGGGAACCCATGGGCAAACCCTTTCTGCAGAGGACAGAGGGAACTGCCTGGCACCCACAGCTGCCCCTAGCACTGCTTTGGTACAAAGAGGAGCAGTGGCTGGCCCAGCTCCTGGGAAACCCACACCCTGCATTGCTGCCTATCTATTGCTACTATTGCTGCCCTCCCAGCTGACTGCAGCTTGTGCCCTGAGGAACAGCACAGTTCCCTCCACCTATTGTGATCTTATCTGGGGAGTCCTGAATGTTTTCTTTCCGCTGAGCTGGGTTGGTTTTGTTTGGTTTGTTTTCTAGGACAGCACACTTCCTGAGAGGATCAAATTAAGATGCATCACTAACTGCATTTTTTGTTCCTTCATTGTTTTCTTCCAGTCCTCATTTTCCCATTCTCCTTCTTTGTGGATAGATTTTTAGGCATGGTACTCAGTGACACTGAAAGCAATTTATGAGCTGGAAGAACCAGTAAACCACAGGATACTTACTGCAATTTAGAAAAGACTGGGAAAGCAGGGAGGCAAGCAGCAGCTGTTATCACAACTGAAATAGGCTGCAGGACACAGCTGATGGTTTCCGTGGGAGAAGCAGGACTGTGCACAGATAAGCTGCCATAATCATCAAGAAACTAAAGGGAAGAAATCTTGAATCTATAGGTGGTGTTCAAGAGGATTTCATCTTTGCTTGTTGGCTCACCCATTCTTGGGTTAAATAAGTCTGGAATGAGATGGAAAAAATGTGCCACAGGGACATGCTTTGATTCTTTTCCACTATAACCAGTCTGCAAGGTCTTGCAGATTTTTTCCTATATGAGAAGAAAAATAAATAATCAAGAGTGAATGGACCAACAGATACCAGATCCTTAAAATGGCTGAATTGTTTCATGTCTCTAGCTGTAGGCAGTTCATACACATCTGTGCTTCTCTGCGTGTACTTGTTACACATCAAAATAAACCTCTTAGCCCTGGCTCATCGAGGTGTAGATTATTCATTCCAATGGAGCTGGTAAAATTATTAATTTTCTTACAGTTAGGCATGCTCTTGAATACCTTCTTGAAACCTTTAGCACAGAAAGTACACTGGGGAATAAAAAGTAAGGGATTTTCCTCAGTTTTTGGAGAGCAGATAGGAAAAGCTTCTTTCCTGCCAAATAAAAATAATATTATATCTTTAAAGAAGATCCATACCCATATGCAAAATGCAAGATAAAGAAGACTAACTTCAGAGCAGTAACATGGCTGCTGGCATGGTCAACATGTTAAAGAAATTCTGTGGTAGGCAGTGTTTTCCAGGTGCAATGTCAATCACAGAAAAAGTAACAGACCTGCAAATACCAGACTTCATGTTGTATCATAAAGCAGTGAAAGAACAGGGAGCAAACCATTCCTGCATTTTCAAAAGTATTAAGGACTCTTGTGTGTCATATGGAAGAGGGAAAGGCACACAGTTAGAGGTTTGACATGGTTTAACTGGAGGTGTAACTTGGTAACTTGCATGGTTTTCCTCATCCTGTGTTGCACAGGAGATGAGACAACAACCTAAGGATCTCCACTGGTTTACTGAAACCACTTGAGCTGAGTTTCACCAATGGGAGTTTCAAACTGAGCTGAGGAAACCTTTAGTCCCATGTGTGTGAGTAGCATCTAAATTTTTTGTGTTAACTAATTTTATTATTTATCTATTGAGCTTTCACTCTTCAGAGTCTTAACGTTATCCTCGTGTCCAATGAAACCTTTCAGGATTTCTATCTCTTCCATTATTTTTGGTTTTCATACCAAAATCATGGGGTTTTTTTCTATATGGTTTCCTAGCTTCTGTGACTCTCCTTGCCCCTCTCCTCAGCCCTGTGAGGTTCACACTCAAACTGTAGAGTTCCTGTGAAGCTGTTCTAGAAATCCAGACCCTTTTCTACTACTGGTTTTGTTTCAAGGTATGGTGATCTACCAATGGGGTAACCTACAGGGTGACTATTAGGTATTTGAGCCTTTAGCTCTTTGTGAAAGAAGCACCTCACTTGTAGAATGTCTGAGTTATTGAACAAGAAGTGGCTTTTTTTCTTTATCTAGGAACCATTTATTTTCATTCATATTGGCTCAGTATTGCCTTCTTTACTAAGATGACCAATGAGGAGCTTAATAATCAGAGAGGGAATGGTATCATGGGAATGGGAGTTTGGTGTCTCCTGTAAAACTCCTATAAAACCGCTGTATAAAACTGTGGGGTAGTTTACAGTGCTAGGGAGTTTCTGGGGAGAGCCTGGATACTGTAGTCTCTATTCATTAAGCAGCTGCTCCTGTTCATGTTCACACACTGGACACATCATCATGAGTGATAAAATGGTGCAGAGCCTTCCGTTGAGTCCTGAAGTGTGGGCTGCCCCTTTCTTGGCCAGCACTGCAGAGATGTCTGCAGCAGCTACATGCCATGACACTGCACAGCTGCTCCTCTAAGAGTCCTCTTCCAACTGCTAATTCTTCATCTAGCATTGCAGACAAAACCTACCCATGAAAGTCTTCAAGGCACAGCATTTTCTTAATTTCTGGTCTGTTCTTTTTCTCCCTTACTTTCCCAAACAAATAAACCCCAAATCTCTGAATGTATTGACTTGATGACATCTGGGCAAATATGCCACTTGTGATGTCACTGATACAATACAGATATATAAATGCATAAAGCATGCTTTTCTAGCCAATTGCCCTGAGGAGTATGCCCTGTAGATTGACTCATCTACAGGATGTATCAATTCAAGAAACATTGAACCTGAACAACCTGGTGATGGAGGGATGAAGTTAATATGCATCTGGTTTAGCTTGCATTTGCCTTATTGAATTTCCCATCTTTTTTTTTTTTTCGTACAAGCACAGAATCACATAATGCTAAAGGTTGGACTGATCATCTCATCCCAACCTCGCACTAGACCAGGTTGCTCAAAGCCTTATCTAATATGGCCTAATACACTGTCACACTAATACACTGTCAGGGTTGAGTCATCCACAGCCTCTCTGGGCAACCTGTTCCAGTATCTCACCACCTTCACAGTAAAGAATTTCTTCCCAAAATTTAGCCTTAATATCCTATCTTTCAGTCTGTACCCATTATTCATTGTCCTATCACTACAGTTCCTGATGAAGAGTCCCTGTCTAGCTTTGCTGTAGGCCCCCTTCAGATACTGGAGGGTTGCTATGGGGTCTCCATGCAACTTTCTCTGTAAATCTGGAGAGAGACATAAATAGTCCTTTGGGATATATGGTCATGAGAAAACTGAGAAAGGACCCAAGGCAACACAAGCTGGAGACTTCACCTTGACACTGGTTAGAGGATTGCCATCCTTAATTTATTGTCTCATTTCTTCACTAAGTTTCTTGTCCATCTTTGGGTGCCATTTGGGCTCAGGCTAGGTGAGTTTGGCCACCTTCCGTCACTGATGTTCTCTGCCTATACTTGCTTCCCTGTGTCAATAGAAGAGCATCTCTGCCCATTCTAAGTTTCCTTTACCATATCACCTCTCAGACTGGGGCTAAGCCAGGCAATACAACAGCTCCTGTGCTCTGCTGTAACCACAGGCTCCTCTCTGTACAGTTGTTGTTGGCCCAGATGGTTCTCCATAAACTTACTAATGCAGCTAGATCTCTCAGTCTTCGTGTAGAAGCTTTCCTTTTCCAAATGGAGTTATAGTATATTATTTTCAGACTGTTTTTCCAACCTGAATTGTACTCCTGTCCTTTGGGGCATGGGCAGCCTCCTTCAGTATGGTATTACTAGGAGTTCTTGCTTCTGTCCCTTTTAAAGCAAAAATTATGCTTACCCTTTTCCAGCCTCTTTAACCATCTACAAGTTCTCAGGGATGACCAGTAATGAGCTTGTTAATAACTGCCTCTGTTAGCTCTCTAAGTACTTTTGGATTGATTTCCTCAGACTTGCATGATTTAAGAGGACCTGTCCATTTAAGTACTTTCTAACCCGATCTTTCCATGACCCAAGCTGAGGTCATTCCCCTTCCTAGGTACTAGTTGTTATAGAAACATTATTGCTGCTGACCTTTTTTTGGGTAAACAGTAATACAAACAAGACATTAAACATTTTTAACAGGTTTGCTCCTCTTCAGTCATGGACTTGTGTCCAGAAGAGGAAGCTGTTCTGAAACCCGTGGCTGGCAGAGGACAAGGTCTCAGGCCAGCCTCTCAAGCAGGTTTTTCACTGTGAGTAAGCCTTTCAGCTAAATCTTCTGGCCCAGCTGACAGGACAAGCACTGAGATGTGTGGCCCATTCCTCTTTTCACATGGCCAGTGTTCTCAGAGCAGGAGCAGACGGAGAACCTCACTCTTCCCACTCACTGTGGTATGGAGCGTCCCGCAGACTGTTTGTTCAGGTGGTGCTGGATTATCATTATCAGACCTCACACTATAAAAAACTGAGTTTCTATGCTTTGAATTAAAAGAGTGATGATATGACAAATTAACTTTTTCCTATTTCACCTCCTGCATGTATCTATGCTCTTTTCCACAACCTCCATCTAATAACAATAACAGAAAACAAAGCAAATTCACAGCCCGTGCAGGAAACTGCTCATGAGTTGCACACTCAGTGTTATTTTTTATGTTGTACTTGCCAAAACCAACATGAGTCTGCTTCAGGGATGTGAAAACATCTCAAATTTATTTGAAATTAGTATTTTCTCAGTATCACTCTCATGAGTGGCTCCCCCCTTTTCCTCCCATACCATTTTGATGACCAGCTAGTCCATAAAAGTTTTCTGCAAACTCTGTTCAGAGGGAACAATGTGCAACAACTTCAGCTTTGCACAGAAAGGCAAAGAGTTGTCTTGAAAACCAGTGCTATTTTTGACCAGTTTCTGAATAAAAGTATTCATTAGTGCACTCCTTAGAAACAAGCAAAGTCCTTTCTGCAGTGGTTGTTTCTTGGCTGATGAAAGTGTCTGTGTGTGTATGTATCACCTCCTCAGTTCCTGGGAATCCAAGTGGCTGCCCTACAGTAAGTGGCAGGTAGAGAAACACAAAGTCCTGGTCCTGTGTGGTCCTTGCCTCGCTGGGGCCCCAGGAGTTTGAAGGACAGACTCTGGCCACTGTGCCTACTCCCACTGTGGTGTTTTAAACATGACAGGTAGATTTACTTTGCCAATGGAGAATTGGAGAGCAGAATCTCGTTGGAAGTGCTTGGTGGGCATTGACAGACTAATTTATCATGTCAGCCTTTGATGGCCATAGGTGTTTCATGAAGGTCATCATAGAAAACAGAATCCTTGTACCAATTCTTAGCAGATTGGCTGCATCAGTGTTTTTTGCCAACACTGTCAGTCAAGAACATGGCTATTACCTGCTTTTTATAAAACAATTTCATTTCCATTTTCTTAGCTTTATTTGGTGTAAGCTTTTTCCTGCAACTAAGAAAGTTAAAAATATTGTGATGATTAGTGAAATTCACTTAACTTGAGAAATTGATGAGTTTCAGTGACTGAAAGTCCTAAGAGAAAGGCACAGTAAACCTAACATGATTTATTAACATGGTGGTCATCCTTTATCTCAGAAGAAGAAGACCTGTCACAGCAGAAGTGTGGAGTTTGCCCTTTGTCGTTTATCTTTAAAATCACTTAGTTCTGAGTAGTTTCATTCTTGCTGATTCTTCTTTTCTCATCATGTGAAATGTGGTTGCCATTCACCAGACCCACTGTGAAGATACTTTGTGAGGTTCTGAAGTGCAGAAGCCTTTATGTGGTTCTCTGTCTGCTCCCAATAAGGGAGAATGGAGGTGAGGGCATGAGGCATTTTTCCTCATCGGCTGACAGGAACCTGAAACCTTGGGACAGCAGTGCAGTGCTCCTGGAGTTGCCAGCTTTTCTAAGCCCTCCTCTTGCACTGCTGGCTAGAAGAAAAATGGGAGCATCTCCTTATGTGACAGACAGCATGAGCTTCAACTCAAGTTCAGGGGGACACAAATGTTAGATGTTTATATAATGAATTTCAAATATATAAAATGCAGTGTTTGTGGGTTTTTTGTTTGTGTTTCTTTTTTTTTTTTTTTAAGGGTGTGGACATCAGTGTGGACAAAGAGATGGCCAGTCCTATTTGCCACTTTTACAACAGACATTTTTGGGAGCCACAGTCAGGACAGGCTGACGTATAATCTGTATTGGTTGGAAAATAAATAGGTTTGTGAGCATAGGGTTGGAGTGGGTTTTGTTCCACAAAGCCTTCTTGAAGTACGATAGCTGGTCGTTTGTGTCAACTCAGAAGTAACTGCTAAGGGTACGTTCAACTCGAGATCTTATAGGAGAGGGAAGGTTGCTGAACCTGGCAGAACAGGAGGCTGGAGTTTTTTACCCCGTTGAGACTAAGTGAGCTCAAAAGTGAGCTCAAAATACAGATTTCTATTACAACAGCGATGTAAGCTGTAGGCAGCTAAGATGTATGTGTGAGAGAAAAAAAGGTGGATTTCTGTGAGATACGTGTGGCAATCCACATTTAGGACTTCTGCATGTGATCAACCTTTTGGGTTGGCTCACCCCGTTTCAGTCATTCTGCCTCTGATGACTCCTTGCTGTTACTGCTACAACAGTAGCAGTTGTTACTGCTATGAGATGCCTGTCTGAAACACACTCTCTGCTAATCCTGTCTCAGAGATCTGGCTTCCTGGACCAAGGAGTGTCTGCCTTCTGGTCCCCGTTTAGCAGTGGAAATGATTCCTTGACAGGGTGAGTGGATGTTGTGGCTGCCCAGCTGGCTCCTTGAGGGAGCTGTGGGGCCATGTGGACAAGCTCACCCTCCCTACAAGCTTCTGTGTTTAGTTACCCATGCACAAGGCAAACAAGCGGGCCAGTAATGGGTACCAGATGGGGGCTTATGTGTTTAAACAAAGACACACTGCACAATCAGGAACAACTGAGTGGCAGTTTATACATTAAACCCCAGTTTAACAGCAGTGCTTGCTCCCTGACCTAGAAGAAACAGAGCAGAGAGCCCTTTGTGTTGCCCTGACCAAATGATTCCTTGCTGTCCCTGCTTCTGACAGGAGGGCATGTGTACATACAGTGAGGGTGTATATAGGAACATCACTTTCCCAGCTTTTGGAAAGCCTCACTTTCAATTGTCATGGTCAACTAGTTTTAGAGTCAAGCCACATTTTTGGCCACTGCCATGTTCTTGCACGTGCATCTTCCTAGACTGTGAGAGGGGGTGTTAATACATTAATTTCCACTGGTGGGTCTCTGCTGCAGAGTGTAGGTATGTGTTTTTAATCAAACCCTAGGCACTACATAAGTGGTTGCTATGGATCTTGCCACAGAAGACAGCATGAGTATGGTTGTAGCTAAGCACTGTTCATCTGTATTTCTGTGAACTAAGTTGATTGAATGGAGGCTGTATCCTGTGCTACTGGGTAGATGTCTGTTGAATACAAAAAAGAAACTGTCATGATCTCCAGAGGCTCTAACCTTTTGTGTGTACTGAGTATCTTGTTTGACCACATGTACGGATGCACTCTGCAGGTAACAGTAACAAAGTATCAAGAAAATAGTATATTCCTTAACTTCATCTCTCAAAAGCTGAAAAATAGCATTTAACCTGAACTCTGTCCATTTGGACAATGGTAAAACAAACTTCCTCACATATTATTCTCTGATAATATGCTTGTCAGATACTCCTCTAAATATATACCTGTCAGCACATGTATCAGTCAGCAAAGATAGTGTATTATTTAAAAAAACAGGTCTGTCAGTAGGAATTGAACATGCTCATCTCTTTGAAGGAATACATCTTCTCCTTTGTGGAGAAGTGGAAACCAGCATTTTTTTTTTTTCTCTAAATGCCAAAAAATGAACCTAAGCATTTCTAAAGAGGAAAATAAGGGAAAAAAGAGTGGTCCCTTGCTGGCATGCTGAAGTTTGCTTAGCTTGAAAGGGGGTCACCAGAATGGTAGAGGAAGCTCCCAGCTCTTCCGTGCTTCCTCATCAGCAGAGCAATTTCCTTCAGACCAGATAGGAATGCCTTGCCCCTTCAGTGGTTTGTGTGTTGTTTTCATAGAGTTTGTCACACAGGATTTTGTACATTTGGCTACACAATAAAAGTGTTTTCTCTGTTGTAACTGTACCAGACCACAGTTATATGTTTCTTCTGCTCAACTTGACCCTCTTCATTATTTTGTTGCATTTATGTTGGAGAAGAGATTAAAATGGATAAGCTTCCCTGATGGCTTACACCATGGTTGTTAGCCTCTGTCTTGATTGTGCTAAGCAAAGATGTTTCTCTGTTTCCTCAGAGATTGAAAAGAAATGAAGGGAAAGGATGCTCATTCTTGAAGTGTATGTGTATTGGTGTCAGAACTGCAATTCCCGGGCAGTGGCATCTGTAAGGAGGAATAAGCAGAAAACATTCCTTTGAAATAAGTTCTCTCCAAGGGAAGGAAAAGGAAAACCCCACTCAGTCTGTATCCGTTAACAGTATGGGGCAAGCTATATATAGACTGTGGTTATAAATGGCCATGTGTTACTGTGTACTAGGGTGGGCCAACCAGAGAAAATACCTTTACAGCATTAGCAGGATAGTCCCATGGGCTGGAGCTAAAAAAAACAGTGGTGGAGCATCTCATGTAGATGTCAGGTCCCCAGTCGAGACCCTTGTGATCATGAAAATCATATGGGTTGCTCTTTCCTCTTCTGTGCTTCTTTTTATCAAGACCATGTTCCTCACAAGACAAAATGCCCAAGTTATGCCAGAGTTTGAGAGAGACAGAGGTTGTGATATTTCTGGTCCAGTGATAAGTGTGAAGTCTTAGTTTCCTGTTTCCTCAGCAGTAAGAACCTTCTCTTTTTCTTGTGGCTTCTTGCCATTTCTTTTCCCCTTGACAATTATTCTTCTACTTCGTGTGTTCTTATTGTAGCCACCTACAAATAAACTATAAATCCCTTTTCTTGCATGGACCAAGAGCCTTGTGAGCTCAGCACTTGCATCTGGGATACTGTTGCAAATCCTGTGATATATGACAGATGTCTGTGTGCTCTTGCGTGTGCATTTATGATGAAGTTTTGTGATAGAGTTAGACTTCCGGCTTTTAAGGTGGAAATGTGGACCATGCATGCTGCAGCCCTCCAGAATGCAGATGAAATGCAGAACCTACAGTGTTTTTCCAATTGTAGGTTTTCTAGCAGTGTAGTGAAGATGCTTGCAGTACTGTCATTCCTCTCTGCCTGGACCATTTGCCCACTCCCTGTTGCAAACTGACTCTTGAATGAGTGTGGACTTTGGGTGGATTTTTGGGTGTGATCATGCTCTTCCTCTGATTCACAGCCACAGAGGCAGCTGGCCACAAGCAAACTGTCTCTTGCCAATGCCAGTCTGTGTGTGGGTCTCGAAATGTATGTGCATTTTCCTGTTTGTTGCCTTCATTGCTTTCCAAGACCCATAGATGCCCCCTGACTTCTTGCAGTCATGGTGTTCCTGCAGTGTCAGGAGAGTATTTTGTGGAGAACCTGGGCTGAGCCTCTTGGTTGTTTTGCTTCTATAGGTGGTGATGGCAACTCTAGAAAACCCCAGGCCTCCCCAACCCTTTCCTTTCCTTCTCTGGGGCCTGAATAAAGGGCTGAGTTTGACCCTTCCCAGAAATGGGTGTCATTCCAAATGAGATTTTGCACAGGGTGGATAACAGGTTTGAGGTGTTGCATTTTATCCACTTAACTCCCAGGATGCCAGAGCCACTGCCAGGCTGAAACATGAACCACAATCAAGCATTGCTCTGTTTCAGGGTTAGTTGCACGCTACAGTGAGCTTTGCCCCACCAAGGGAGGTATGTTTAAAGCAAAACAACTTTTTGGATGCTTATCAATTAGGATCATGTGGAAGGGGACAATGTAATAACAGGGTAGAACAACTTGTCAGCTCTGCAATTAACATCACTGCATGCTACTTAGCTCTCTTTATAGACACATAAACACATTTCAATCAGCCAACTCGTTAGAAAAATCATGACTCCTATATGTACAGCCTAAAGATTTCAGGCTGCTGCATACTGCTCAAAATTATTCTTAGTTTATGAAAACAAAAGTCTTAATTATGCTGCCAATAACAACAGCATCATAGGCAGCCAGATGTTTTCCCCTTAAATTAAAACACACACAAAATAGATTGTTTGGGGGCTTATCTGAGACAGAGGTATACTTAAGGAAGTTGGCACTGAAACATCAGGTTCTTTACAGGTCAGGATGACATTGGGAAGAATTTGAGGAGCTCTGCAAATCTGACATCCCAGCCACATGCTGTCCATAGCTGTTTCTCAGCATTGTTGGAGTAAAAGAGTCATCTAACAGACAGGAACCTTGTGTTATCTCCCAGGACACCTCCACATCAGTGCAACAGCCCAGAGCCAAGGCACAGGGCTGATGACTTTCACACCATCCCCGTGGTGTTACACTGCTGGTCCTGTATCAGCTACAGTGATAGTGTCCTGGTCTGGGACAGGAGTTGCAACACTGTCCTGGGCCCTGGGGAAAACTGCTCATTGTGGGCAGCTGTCCTTGGCATTTCTGAATATCAGGAACTCCTGGAAAACATCCACTGCACACAGAGTGACGCTGGGTTCTTCTACCTCCACATGCAGGATATTTTCCACCTACCTCTTCCAAATCTGCCCACACCATCATGTGGATATTTGGGGGAGGGAAGATGATGTTTTAGCTCTTCCAAGAGCCTAGTAGTAGACCCTCAAAACCTGCAAGATGGGTCCTTGTTGTGCAGTTTGTGATTGAACTGCCAGAAGGCAGGCACAAGCTCCATCCTTTCTGCCTCCTCTTCATTCCCCATGCTTGCTCCTCTGGGCAGTATGTTTCTTGTGCAAAAGTGCCCTGCTGCAGTCCCAGAGACCAGCTGCCCTGTGTTCTTCTGCCCACACCTGCCCTGAGGGGCCCTGCCTTCCTCCAAAGCTGCCCTTTCTGGGTTGTTACTGTGGCATGAGGCAAGGAAAGGGAGCTGAAACACAGCTGTTAGTTGGACCCTGGCAGGACCCTGCACTGCTGCAGGTGTGGAGGGCCTGGCTGGGGTTGGCAGTGTGGGTGCACAAGGCTATGTGCTCTTCTCTTCCTGATTTATCACTCCTGGTAGAATGGTCACAGTTGCCTTTCTGGAGGAGCCAGTATCTTGTTTAACAGAGCAGGCAAGAAGCAAGTGGCAGAAGTGACAGACCCCCCACCCCGCACCCTACATCTCACCAGAAGATTAGGGACAAGCATGTCCTCTGGCTGTGCTGTCCCTGTCCCCTGGGGCAGACACACACTGCACTGCTAGAGCTGTCCCACACTCCTTTGAGGAGGGAACCCTCACCCTGCCATGGCACAATGACAAATAATCTGTGCATTGCATCTCCTTCTCCTCCATCTTTTCCCTAGAAGCAATTGTTTACTTGTCTCCATTGGCTCTTGCATGGTCCAAACTTCAAAGTAAGGCTGCAGATAACAATTTTTGTGTCTGATTCTTGTGGTGCAGCCCATTTTTCCCACTTGCACATTACAACACTTGCAATTTGAAGATTTATCTTTACACCATTTCTGCAGCAGACATGGTATTTCTCCTGCCATATCAAAATATTTACAGCCCATGTTTTGCCATCATCAAACTGTATGTTTTTGAATTCAGTTTTAAAATTAAGGGCAGGGAAAATTATGATCATTTCCACATTAGTCACTCCATCCAATTTCTTTGGAGTGATGAGTGAATCAACACCCATTCCGACTTACTGTAGGGGTAAATATGTGTAATTTGAGTGATTTTGGGTTGCTTAAAATTGTTTGCTGCTGTGCTGTAATGCAAAATGTGGGGATGTGTGAGGAAATACTTGCAATAGGCACATGCTTCTTGCCTTTGGTCCCTGCCAGTTTCAGTTTTGCAATGCCAAGTTTGATGACAGCCTGCCTTAGGATGTAAACGGGCTTAGTAAAAGGACCTGGTAGACAGTTTCCAAGGCACCATCTCTGCATCATGTAGGGCTGCACATTACAGACAGGATTTATTTTGCATCCTCCCTGTGTGGTTTGCTGAGGTGTGGCTCAGTGAGAGGATAGGATCTGTCAGCAGCAAATGCCATGCTTCAACCCTGCAGTGGGAGAGGTCTCCTTCTGTTTGGCAGCATGAGTGTGGCAGTGGCATGGGTGCCAGCTGTCTGTGGTGCAGCTGGGGCTCACACGTCATGGCCCTGGAATATCCAGGGAGCATGGTGCACATGGTGACACCCCCAGGACAGGCACTGCTGCCATCAGGATGCCCGACTCTGTTCAGAGCAAGCGCAGAAGTTATAAAATTTTGGGTCCTGGCATGAGTTAGAGCTTGTATGGCAACAAAAGATAAGCTCCCTGGAGAAGATGGGCCAAAAATGAAAATAAATTTAACTGGGTGTTTCTGTGCTGTCAGGTTGGTTCATTCCCTGCTTTGCCCTTGGGCACAGCTCCACTCTTCACCCACGCTGTAGGTATGAGTGTTTGCATTCAGAGCTCCAGTCAGAAACAAGCCAAATATTTCTCTTGGCAGAGAAATCTCTGGACCCCACATTGAGAGCAGTGATGAAGCAGCACACATCGTTTGGCCCTGGGCTGAGGGCTGACTCATGCCATGGAGGATTGACTGCGACTGAACTTGCCACAGATCACCAGGGCTTTTGCGCAAGGCTGGTGCACAGCAGCATCGCAGGAGACATTAAAAATTTGGCACAACTTGGTTGCAGCAGGTCTGCTGAAGCGATGGGTTCGTTATTCAGTCGCCAGCACAAAAACTGTGGCTACTGCTCTGCCAGTACTTGCTCATCTACTTTCTGGGAGAAAGCCTCTTCCAGTGGCTGAGGATGCAATCAGACAAAGCAGATGAGTCAGGCTGATTTTATATTTGCGTTTCAGGTAGTCCAAGGAGCTGAAACCATGCCAAATTAGCAGCCCCATCTTTTGAGAGAGGTCACAAAAGACCTGGACTTCAAGGCATGGCTTTCATATCTGAGGGCTTTTCTAATGACTTCTTAACTAATTGACTTGACTTTGCTGGGGAGACAGCTAGTGGCTGAAAAGGATTAAAACTGTTAGAAATTAACAGCTTTGAAGTGGCTCAAACCCTATTAAAATTTGGATGGCATATTTCTTCCTGATGGTGTTTTTTAACCACTACAACATGGTAGGGTGAGCCCTTCATGCAGAATTTTATGAATAAAAAGGAAAGTCTAGGTAAGTGAAGCAGAGTCTCAGGTCTGCTGCCACTCAGTTATTTGATAGCTGTTAGATACCATGTGAAACCCACATATCCCACAGATTTTGTTTTCAAGAGAATATTTTGTGTTATGAGAGTATTTTCCTTTTATCGTATTTCTGATCTGACATAGCATGACTCCACTGTGGTGGAGCTAAATACTGTATCATTTTCCATGGCCAAATGAAGCTTGCTTGCAGAAACAGTCTGCTGTGGAAATTACTGCAATTAGGACTTTCTGCCTAAGCAAATGGTGATACAATTCTGTAAGGCTCTAAACGAGACCATGGCGGATGATAGCCTTTAAGTGGAGGTTATGGGAATTTACCAAAAGAATGATTTTATCTTAGAATAAGCTTATTTTTTCAGATGTAAAACATCATATGGAAACATGCTCCTTTCAGCTGATTTTCTGTCAATCACCCCAAGCTCCAACATGACCTTGCCTGTTTCAAAACCTTCCTGCCAGCCAGGTTTCCTCCAAAACCTCACAGGCTTACTGCCAGCTTACCTCCCCAGGGAAAAAAAGAAAACTGCCTGAAAGATGTCCTCAAAGTAAAGACTGCAGGGGCTTTTAGGGACCTCAACTCAAGAAAATCCATACTGAATAGTCTACCCTAAGGAAATGGATTTTATCATTTCCAGACTTCCAAGCCAGCTGGTTCCTCCGGCATCTTCATTGTCACTGTGGAAGGAGACTTGCTGTCAGACCTAGCCCTTTATCAGGTCTCCAAGGGCTCTGGAGCGTCCTTCTTAGTTTGAGCCCCCTGTCCAGTTCATGGTCTGGAAGTTCTATATCCATGGGCCTGATGTGGTTTCCACTGTGGTGCTGCCAGAGCTGTGACTCTCCAAGGTCCCTAGTGTTCAAACAGTTAGCTTGGCTGTTGCTGGAAATCTGGGAAAGATGTGCATCATGAATGTAGTTATTCTGGATTTTAGTCCCCTGAAAATGTCTATCATTTGTCTTTTTACCCATATTAAAATTTTTAAAAAGCTTTGGGCTGTCTGAAGGTGTTCATGGAGCATGTATTTGGTTTCTCATGCTGATCCACTGTTAGCTCTGGGCTCCACTAGTATGTACAGGAGCACAGTTTCAAGTTCATGAGTAGTTCTGCTGACACAAGTCAGTGTATCCACTAATTTAACACCCAGCTTGTGCTGAACACTGCCCTGAACTGGACCTATGGGTGTAAAGTGTGTTTTCTACAGATCACAGAGTAGGTCATAGTTTCCTCAGGGGCATTTCAAACCAAGACCTGATGGCTAATGAAAGGCAAATTGTATTATTCTAATTTGCATGGGCACTCAGCTGCAGACCTCTGACACATGTTCAAGGAGATCATGTCTGGAACTACTTTTAATCAATCATAACTCCTGCTGGCATGAATCTGTAACAGGAACAACTTAATTAATTCAGTGCAAATGAACTTTACAACTACCACATAATGAGAACAGACATTATATAGCTATTCTTCATATGGCTGTGTAGACTTATGTAAAAGCATCACCATGCCTACACAATGCAGTAGGTGCTTGTGTACAGTCATAATTTCAGTCAACCAGAAAATGACTGCTCTGGTCTGTGCTGAGTGTATCTGTTCCTCAGTACCACGTATGCATATTTTAATGTAGTTTGCCATCATAGCTATAGATTAAAATCTCTCTAAAACAAAAGTTGAAGGTATTTCTATAAATAAGATTGATTTTGTGGTTTTCTCATTTCACAACACTGTGTGTTCTCAATATCAAAGAAACTTGTACAGAGCTCCAGAAAGTTTCCATAGGTGAGGATCCATGAGGGGTTCTACAATGATGGCCTATGGATGCATCTCTCGCACATGAGTTTTACCTAATTTTGGAAAGAGGGAAGGGAAGGGAAGGGAAGGGAAGGGAAGGGAAGGGAAGGGAAGGGAAGGGAAGGGAAGGGAAGGGAAGGGAAGGGAAGGGAAGGGAAGGGAAGGGAAGGGAAGGGCTGAAATTAAAACCCTAAAAACATATAATAGTAGATAGGAAGCTCTCACATTTCACCATCATTTCCAAAGTGAATGGGACTGGCACTTACCCAGTCCGTTCCCACATCCCTGTGCCATTAACTAAGCCAACTGCCAAGCAGGAAGGGTTTGTGTAGCCTTTCTGGCAGTATTTTTTCAAAGGTGGTTTCCAGTCTTACTATGAATAATTTAGGGGACGTGGTAGTGCATTTTGTCATGCCCTCTCTGTGTTAACACCTTTCTGGCTTTGGCCATAGGGCTGTCAGAGACTCCTCACAAACACGAGCAGAGCCATTTCTGAGTGGCCCTTTGCACAGAAGCAGAGGAGCTGCTGTAAAGAAGGCACTGCTGCCTTCCTTTACACAGGAAAGATTTATTCTGCTCCAAAGGCCTGGGAAGCCTAGGGCTGTCACTGTCATATTCTTGTCAGCCCTTTCTCATGGAAGCACTCCTGCTGAAGTACACAGGGTATTTCTACCAAGAAGAGTTCTTAACAGGTTTGCCAGTGCTGTGCAGGCTCATGGTAATTGCAGATACATCAGTCAGTGTTCAGAACATTATGCAAGATCTCAGCCATATGAGTTCACTTGATTTTAGGGAGCAAAATCCTGTGAAAATTACTTTCAGGGTCTGCATGTTCCAAGCATAAGGAGGGGTCCATGTTTTTCTGTGATTAATTGCATGTTTACAGTTTTACTGAACAAAACCTGGCTTAACTTTGTGATACAAAAAATGTCTGCTGAACAAAAGCGTCCAATTAACATGGCCCAATTAAAACTTTAAAAGAAATAATCTTCAGTTAACAAACACCAGATGTACTTGTCAGGGCTATCTCACTGCTGTTACATTAATCATTTATAAGCTCTGTTCATTTGAGCACTTGCTTGGTAGAGAGTACTATTGCAAGATTGTCTTTCTAAATATTATGCCAAAAATAACCACTTTCCTGATCTTCAAACTGTTAAAACATCAGATTTTAAAAAAAGGATAGATACTGGGAAGGGCACCATACTTCATGTTTCTTTAATACAAAATGACCATTTAACCTATTTAACAGGTTGAATAAAAGATATTTTACTGCTTAGAAAAATCAGAAATGTGCATTGTGTAGCATTTTACTGCTTTAGGGGGAAAATTAGGTTACTCAGCTGCTAAAGCAGCACATGTATGGTAAGTGTGGAATTGATCTGCCAACAGAGAGATGGAGAAATTTTCTAAGAAATTTAGAGCATAGCCAAGATGATCAAATCAAGGGGCAAAAATTTCAGAGATTTACTGTAGCTGTTTTGTACCCTGGGCATTCATGTTAGGGGGATACAGAGTCACAATTTCCCCTTCCAGGATTTTCCAATCCTCTGAGCTTCAAAAGGTATTACTAAACAAAGAGACATCACCAAGACCTCTGTTCTTCCCACCTCACACAAGGTCCAAAATGAGCAGTGCAGTCACCCTTGGCTTAAGACATCAGCTGCTTTCTGAAGGAAGGGGAGAACTCATGTGACTGTGTTTCTCAATTCAGCCCAGGAGGTGTAGATGCCCAGTCAGATGAATTTGAATATAAAACCCCAGTTCACAAAGCTGGGTCTTCAGTCAGTTGCAGAACGTTTCTTCAAATGTGCAGGGTGGCAGTAGATGTCAGTGGCTGTCATTTCTTTCAGAGACTGAAGGTCCCCTCTGCAGTGGGCCAGTGTGTTTGGATGGGATTTGGTGTGCAGCAACCAGGCTCTGAACACACCCTTCCCAAATCACCCCCATTGCTTCGGCCATAAAGCATCAGGTCCCCCCCACTGCTCTGCTTGGGGGGACATTTGTGGAAACCTGAGTGAGGATGAAGAATTGTTTCTGGAATGATACTGGGAAATGAAATGTACAAGGTCTCTGTGGTCAGAGAAAATGTGTTCTTGGTTTTCCTTATCTTGTGCAGCTGGGCTGCACAAATCCAGAGCAGACCACCTCCTCATGCTCTTAGTTTGGGCTCTGTGCCATTTCCAACAGTTTCACTTAATTGCCCATCAGCCTGAAATCTTCTTTAAAGATGAGAAAGACTAGATTATCTCACCTCCTCAAGAAATTGTTACAAGAAGTAAAACCAGTGATTCTCCAGAGTGTGCTGGGTTTGTTTTTCCTGTGTATTGTCTGGGTTCTTGCCTGCTGCTGCTGCCCCTTGCATGAGTCCTTTACTCTGTTTTGTCCCACTCCTTGTTGCCCCCACCTTGATGGAGTGGGGAACAAGTTTTGGCAAGAGATGGTTCAGGACGCAGGTGTCGTTTTCCTCATCTACGTCTCTGTTGTCATTCTGCTTCCCACAGGAATAGAACAGCATTTATACATATGGATTTAGTCATTTAGGGGAAAATCACAATGGTTTAAAATTATTTTATGGCTTTACATTAGGGCAGGATTTCATATGACAGTGTCTTTTGGTGATGAATACCATAATCACTTGATTTTTTTACAGAGTATGAAAGTATAGTGTCCCTCAAGATTGGGAGAAAAGTATATCTGCCTTAGTGGTTAACACTGATCCTCATAGGATTGGAGACAAAGGGATTCAGCTCAGGGCACAGGTATTTTCATGCAGCATCTTATCAGGAAGACAAGCCTTCCTCCAACCAATATATTGAAAGGCATTTTACATCCTTCTAAGAGGCTAAAAAAATACCTTGGATTATTCTTTCTTTAAAAAACAGCCACAGTACCTTGTGCTGAAACAAGGACATGGTAGATTAAACAGTAGCCTGAATTTGGTGATTGGTTTCTCTTTTTGGCAGAAATGGAGGTATTGAAAATTCTTCTGATCTTGAACAGTGAGTTGAGAGGAGAATCTGGTAGAGAGTCCAGGAAAGAAATTGAATTTGGTGGGAGGCTGCTGAATGGGGAGGGAATTTCATCCAAGAAGCCTGGGTTGCCTATACCTCAGCTTTTTCTCACCCTTTTGTATTTTATTGTTGTATTTAAGTAATTTTCTAATGTAAGCTTATGATAATTTACTTCCTCACAGTATTAATTAATTATAGCCTGTTATTTTAGATGACTGATGGATTAATATAAGTTCAAGTATGGAGAGTGGTGGTGTTCTTTATTCTACATGGTACTTTTCCAGAAGGTTATGGACAAATATATTTGTTCCTGACTTTCTCTCCCCTCTCATTTTTCAGTATTTCTAATTGTTTTGCATAAACTGGTATTTTTATAAACAACAAATGGCAATGGTAGAAAGCACAGCCTCATGCATTATGGCACAGACAGAAATACATTCTTTTTCTCACTGAACTTATGCCAGTTTCAGTGGAAGTCATACATATGCAGGCAAGGAATTGGCAGAGGTGTATACAGGAGCTCTGTCGAATATGTGGGAGTATTTGTGTACATACTTGTGTGCAAAAGATAGAGAGAATGTGGAAAACTGGGAATAGTATCGTCTGACAGCTCTGTAGTGACTTATGTAGTCGTAACTTAACAATTTACTTTAAAAGACACTGTGGGATCCTGTTTTGGGATCCCGTGGGACCTCCATTTTTGCCCGGCACACTTTTGTTTCCTCTGTCTTCTCTAATAACTGCAATGTACCAAAGTAAGCATTACCCGGGCTGTTCATTTTCAAATTAATTTTGAAGTGAATATAGTGTTAATACAAATTACAAATGGACAGCACAGAAACTAAAGTCTTCTGATTTTTTGGTGTGACAGCATTGGCTGTGGTAGTACACACTGCTCCCTTGTATTCACGCCTGAATGCTGTAAGCTGAGCTTGAGAAGCCACAGCTAAATTGTTATCACATGTCATGGATTAAAGCGCTGAGAATTCTCCCTGTACCTCACATGGAACCCTTAAGCCCCAGCTCCTTTCCTGACCCCACACATTAGGTGTGGTTGAGGTTAAGATGAACAGGAACTGCTTGCATCTGGTTAAACAGTTTCTTGCAGGCTTCCTACAGATGGAGGCAGACACCTGTTCTTTGACTGATTTGTGTTTCCCTTATAACAGTGGTGAATAGTAATGTTTTGTTTGGGGTTTTTTTGTTGTTTTTTTGTTGTTTTTTTTTTTTTTGCAAAATTAAGATTATAATATCAGCACGTGAAGAAGCTTAGATCTTTGATATGCCCCTGTGATTACCACGGCAAACTCTGATCCTGGTTCCAGCGCACCACTTGCTGTTCTCCTCACAGTCCTACAAGGCCAGAATTGCTGAAGTCTATGAATTCTTTAGACCTATTGGATAGTCATATTTTCTTTTTGGGAACCAATCTGATGTAAAAGGAGAAAGTGCTCTTGTAGCTCACGCTGTGTTAAAGCCAAGTCAAAGGTGACTCTGGGACAGGTGGTCCTACCTCACTACCTTCTCTCTTTTCTGCTACATTCTTGCTACTTGAGGAGCAATTGAGACTCTACTTTGACATAGCAATCGGAAAAAAACCTGTTTGATCTGTTCTTTGACAATCTCATTGAGAGAGGTTACTTCCCTTTAGATGCCAGGGAAGACTTGGTGTCTCTGTACTGCCCCCTCTTTTTTCTACTGTATGCATTCATCATTTCTCCTCCACATGCTTTAACGCTGCTGAGCAGGGATATTGAAAGAACTTGTGCTTCAACAGTGCCCTAGAAACCTAGAGTGAGTTTTACTAATCAAAGAGCAACAGAAAAATGTTGAGAATTCAAGAAAGTGAAGCCTCAGCAAGAATGTGAAGACTATGAATAAGAATTCACTCTGCTAAGCCATCCTGAACCCAAATCTTTGTTTGTTTTTATTATTCCAAGAGATGTTTCCATTCTTTGGTTGCTTGCAGTTATCACAAAGGGATCTGTAAAGCCTTAAACAATAAGGCAGTGTTAAAAAAGAAAGCAAAACTACTGAGACACCCAGCTTGCAGTCAGACATCTAAGGGGTAATTAAAATGCAGTCCTTCTGGATAGACAGTGTGTAAGAACATTCCATTATCATACCAGTAGAATAAAATCTTCTAGGGATATAAGAGCTGTGACAGTGAGTAGTGCATGTTGTCTGCTTCCTTGTTTCTGGCAACAACTGATCTCAGTGTGTTGTCTATAAAGCAAGAGCATGAGATGAACACAGCACAAATCACTACATGCAACAGCATTTCCCATTGGTAGCAAGAGTACAGTCACTGTTCAACCAAAGGTTCTGTAATGGTTTTTCTGAGGTTATTTTAGCTGTAAATTGTAGCCTCATAAATTTTTTGTAGTCTCTATTTTTTTTTCATTCCCCCCCCCCCCCAAGCTGAAAGCTTTCCTGCTCGTAAAAGTATTAACTGCGTAGGCAATCAGAAGCTGCTAATAAAAGAAAAAGTATATACATTTTTCAGACAAATAAAATATACAGATTAAACCAATCTACATAGCAAATTGTAACTGTACCTTCAGCATCGCCAATTCGTGTATCTATAGGTAATCAATTCCTTTTATTCCCCGTTATAGGCATAATTGTTCTGATCAACAGAACAACTTTTATCTAAAACCAGAAAGGTTAAAAAAAATCTTGTAGCTGTGCACATTGTAAGGAGTTTAAAGTACCTTTATAAAAGTACTTTTTATCTAGCTGTAATGCATTAATAAAAGGAAAATTATTTATAACTTTCTCTTTTTCAATCACAGCTTTTTCCTTTTTTGGGTATATCAAAAGCACAGACACCTTACATTTTGGTTTTAATTTGCGAAGACCAAGTGTTTGATTTTTTGTTTGTTTGGGTTTTTTGGTTAATGTTGTTTCTGAAGTTCTGTGCTGTGTCCATGTGTTCCTAAATCCATTAATTCATTTTTCAGACATACAGATCCATTGGCATATGCCAGTGTTAGTGTTAAAAAACAAGGCTTACTGTGCACAGTATCAAAGCATGTTCATAAAAAGATTAACCAGGGCTCAAGTGTGAGCAGGGAGACACAGGTTTGCCCTGGCTCTGGCCAGCTGTGACCAGATCTCTTCATTTTTCTTCTACCCTTTCCCAAGTACCTCTCTGTCAGTACAATGTGATGCTTTCCTGATGTAAGTGAAGTTGGAAACTGCTGCCTTGGGAAAAGTATGAGGGCCCCGCATGATTAAAGATGGCACAGGCAACCATCACATTAGATTTCAGGCTCACTTGGTCCATTGAAATGAAAGTGGTATTTCACAAGGCCAATATTGCTGACACAGCAGACCACAACTATATAGCTTCCTTCTTTTAAGTTCTCAGTTTCCCAAATCATTTCAAGGTGTAGAAACAGAATTCTTCTTCATTTTCTTTTAAATTGGTTCTGTGAGAAGGTCTGAATTTCACAGGAAACTCTGTAGCACCATGGCATGATAGGGTCAGGGAGCCCAGGTCGTTTTCTGTCCACTTTGGATAAAAAAATATTTGAAACTCTTTTATTTTTTTTCAAAAGGATTGCTGTATCAAAATGATGGGAGGCTCTCCTAGACTGCAGGGTCTTTTCTGGGAGGCAGATATGCATCTGATCTGTTTTTCCACCCCTCTGTCAATCGACAGCGGTGCTTTGCTGCTCGGCACCATTAAATTTCTGGCAGCGGAGACAGAGATAGCTGCAGGTTTCCCTTGAAGTCTGTCCAAGTCCCCTTTGGCCAGACCCATGAGCTATGCACAGAGGGATCTCTGGGTCCCTTGGAAACAGAGTAAGCCTGAAACATTCCTCCAGAATTTATTAACTTTTTCTACAGCTTGACATTTCTTTAGTGGCTTGGCTCTCCTGGATTTCACACTGCTATCTTTACTGGCTGCTCAGTAAACCTTTATAGTTTTGTGGTTAACATTAATAACAGAATATAGAAATATCTGGTTTATACTTGAAGTCTGTGAATAAATCAATATTAGGTCTGTGGGTACCAAATCCCCTCCCTGGCACCAGCACATGCTGCTCTTGGGTGGCTGCTCCACCTCTCTCTGTCCTGCCCCAGGACCTTGGTGCAGATGCTTGAGTGCACACCTGACTCTGGGCCCTCAGACCATACATGTGCACCACAGCTCTTGTCTTCTTCTCATACTGTGTAAGCTGTAGAGCTTTGTCCTCTCTCACATGAGTGAGAGAACAGGAGTTCTGGTAGAATTCCTGAAGAACAAGATTCCCACCTGCTCGGCACTGCCAGGAGCTGGCCTCCTTTCACACACAAACCTGTGTGACAGAGGGGGCAGTGCTGTGAGCTCTCACATGTGAGCTCTCTCACCACCTCTGTGGTATGGACTGGGAGCACGGGATTCTCCCACATAAACTTCCCTGCTGCGTTTTTTTGCTTGCTGCTCTTTCCTGCTGTGTGACTAAGTGGGACATGTTTGTTCCTTGTCAGTAAGAAAGAGCACTGGCCACAGAAGGAGTGAGTTTGTCAGGGAATGTATGTTACCAAGTCCATAGAGTCCAGATGATGAGAAAGTTCATGGAAATATCTCAGCTCCACACTTCCTCTTTCCCATTACAATTATTTATCAGTTGGTCTTCCCCTGAACAGTAAAGGAATTATAGAGGATGCTTTTTTGTTTAAAAAGAAAATGCTCAGCCTTGCAATTTTTCAGCATAAGCTAGATAATTATAATTACAGCATTAAATTCTGTCATTCCAGTCTTATATTAACTCTGTTGGAAAAATTGTATCCAAGAAGCCCATAGGAAACTGATACTAAACTCTTAATCTTCATTCATTTCAAAGAGTAGCAAATCTGTTTATGTATTATATCCTGAAGAGTTGCTGGTTTCTGTAGCAGTTTCTCTCCCAGAACACTGACCAAGCTTTGGAGCACTGATTTCCCCCCCTCAGAGGGAAATAAAATTAAGGCAAATCTTTGCAACAAAGTTACTGCAGGATGGACTCAAATCATGTGTATTCCCCAGTGATGTTTTGCACCTCATATTGGAATGGTCTGTTTTCTGCTCTGACTTTTGTGAACCAGTCCTCTCCCCGAAAGGCAATGTTTTGATTTAATAGCCAAATAATGAGTTGAAGAGGGCAAAGGGTTCCTTGAGGCCAGTGAGATAAATGGAAGGCAATAGGCTTCAAGGGAGGTCCTGCAGTGATTTACAGCAGACAGCAATTGTTAATAGGCCAACATTAGCTTTCTACTTCTCCAATAAATGTGTCGGGTTGGAATGCAAGTGTGCAGCCTCACTGTCAGCTTTATGGCCCAAAGAACTTATTCTATTGAAAGCACAACAGCTTTCTCAGCCCTCTTGTGTTGGCTGCCAAACTTTCCCCTTGATCAATCTTTTCCCTTGATAACTCTTCTGAGACTTGATGTTTTCTGTTCTGTCCCTGTTCTGATGTCTGTGCATTGGTGGTGCTCAGGCCAGGGGGTCTGTGGCAGACAGAAATATATGGAAGAGGACTGTGCAATAGCTTTTGTGTCTGCAAACAAAGGTCAGGGATGGCCACAGCTTGGAGCTTTCCTCAGGTGGTGTGTGTGCATGCATGTGTTTTTGTGTGTCAGTGCTATTGTTTGCTTAGTTTGTGTAATAAATTACCACAACTGTTTATGAAAATGCCTAACAGGCAGCAGAGATTATGCAGAGTCAGACTCCTTATTTTTCCTTTTGAGAAATAGGTAAAATCTTTTAAAATCTGTCAGCAGTGTTTTCTTTTCTCATGGTCCAGTGGCCTGTGATGCTACTTATTATCATGTGGTACTGCTTTCAGGTAGGGCATGTGAACTTGTCTCGTGTCTCTGGTATCTCCTGTACCCTGTCAGTGGCTGTAGCTGCTGAAGAGGCAATACCCTTGAAACGACCATTTCTCCCATGCCTGAACTTTCTTTGCTACTGGATTCTCAGCTGATTAAGGCTTGTATGAGTGGAAATGGGGCATGCTGAGCTGGACCTTGCATATTAGCAGAATGTAGGAAGAAGTATAAAGGGAATTAGAACAAGATGGAGACATGTCAGAGAAGGAGGGTTTTTTTGTTTGTTTTTCTTTTTTTTCTGGAAGTTCGGCAGTGAAGTGAGAGCAGAGAATCTGAGAACCACAGCAGTGAAAGTCAGTTAAGGTAAAATAAATGCTTAAGAAAGTTCAACCTGCAGGCAAAGGTGCTGTAAAAACATCATGTACATGACAAAGTTGCTGACTGTTCCCAAGAACAGTGTCCTAACAAGTTGTCTGGGCTGGTTCCCACACACCAGTGAATTCTCCACCTGCCCAGGTGTAATCTAATCTAAGGGCTTCCCTGGGCTGTCTGCTTTGTGTAGAGACTGAAAATCTGAAAATGTGGATAATCCCCCCAAACAAAACCCTACTAAACCATTTCACTGCATTACCCTTTTGAGAGCAGGTAAGGTGCAGGATGGAGCTCATGTCCCAGATGGCAGGTGCACTGCTGGCTGTTTTGTTCAGGTCTTCTGTTGATGGGACAAGGCTGGGAGTGGTGGGGAAGTGAGGTAATGCAGAAAAGTTTTGAAAGACAGCCAGTACTTTTGAGGATGGTCTTTCTGCACCAGTAAAAGCTCTGTATTTGGCTGTCTTTAGGGTTTTGATATTGGGGGAAGAGGTGTTTTCCTGTGGGGAGGAGGAGCATATGAATTTGAGAGCTGCTTAAAGTGGAGCATGCATTAATTTTTAAAATGTTTCATAATTCATTATTTTTTGTCTATTAAAAAACCCAAAAACATTGTGCCGACAGATACACTGAAGTTGTATTGATGATAGATGGTGAATTACCAGAAAATAAAATCTAGTATGTTTTATTTCCCGAAACTAATTGTTACTGAAATTGAAGCTAGAAGAAAGGAAGGGGGGAAATACGTAAGTACTGTTCAACTTATTAATGAGGTAGGATTTTCTGATGGGAAAATTCACAGGGTATGGAGGAGGGAATACAAGCTTCATTTTCATGTTAGTAATCTATTCAGTATATAACATTGTTTAGGAGAGGTGTTTGGTGGTGATAGCAGAGACCCTTTCTTGTTCTCTTCATATACATCCCTGACTTGTCAAGCCCAAAGTGCTGCATTTCTGCATGCTGCTTGTTGAAGCCTCTGAGGAGACCAGGTTTTCCTGCCCTAAGGAAAAAGGGAATTCCCTACCTCAAGTGCATTTGCACTCCGAAACAACCACGCCAAGCAGACTTGTGCCTCTGTAGGCACAATTCATTCAGAAATATTGTTCTGAATCATGACTTTTAAGTGTTTACTCCCATCCTTGGTGCAGCTCAGCAGTGACTCAAGCAGGATTCTGCTTGCAGCAGAGACACTGCAGTTCAGGGAGATTTCTTGGAAGACAGCTGATAATTGAGCAAAACCCAGAGAGAGAGGGAACCTCTCCTTTCCTCATGAGGAAATTTCTAGGCTTCAGTGTACGCTTGCTGGATGTAATGCCCTGAGGACATGCAGTATCTAGGAGTTAATGTGGAGTTGTATGGATTAACTGTTCAGTTTTCTAATGTGGCAATGTGAAAAAAAAAATCCTTAATGGGGATTATTGTCTTGGTTGTGTAAATATGTAGATAGCTATACTTAAAATGCGTTTTATCAGCCTCTTTGGAATCATTGCATTCTCTCATGTAAATATGTATTTAGGGCATTTTTAAAATGCAGGTTTTTGCCCTGATTATGTAAATATGCTTGTACACTAAAAATGGCAATTTCTTCTCTGCCCTCCAAGCCCCTCCTTTTTTCTTCTTCAGAATATGTAAGTCAATTTCATGCTTAAGAAAGTGAGAAGTGCTATTACAGAATGGCTGAGAATATTTAGGGCAGGTCCTATGCAGCCCTTCTCAAAGAGCCTGTCAGTCCACCTAATAGAGCTATCCCTGCATTCCAGTCCTTGTTTTTTGCTGAGCCCGTTCATTAAGACTGTCAAAACTACCAGACTGGAAATTACTAGGCTGGCATTTTGGGCACAATTGACACTTTTCTGTACCTTGTGAACTGGAATACAAAGCTTTCTTTATAGAAATATAATGTTCTGCTAATGACAGTACAGATAGTAACCATAATTTTCATTCTTTTACATCAGACAGAACTTGGATTCCTTTATCTTGTCTTCACTCCTATTAATCCCTTTTTTTCAATATTATCATGAGTCAGTTCATTCTGATTAATCATATTAGTCAAATTTCAAGAACAAAAGGAGCCAGTTTTGACACCTGGGTGGAAATAATTTCATTTTTCTTAGCTGTCTAAAAATATATAAGATGTCCTCTAGAGACAGTGGAGAAAGACCAGTACCTCTGAAGAGTGAGCCAGCCCATCCTGAAACACGTGAGATGAACTCTTCTGGGGAGCTGCATGATTCTTTTGACTACAGAAGGAACCTAGGCCACACTTAAAGGCAGGTGAAATAAATCCTGTCATTCCTGCATCCTCAGTTTTATGGTGCCTAATCTCTGTATAGGGACAAGGATTCCTCATGGCTGCTACACAGGGAGGATTCCTTTGGTGGTGCACCCAAAGGTCCTGCTCCCTGATGACCCAGAGTAGCCATGACATTAAATTGCAAAGTGTCACCCATATACCCCTCCCCCTTCCCCTCCCCTTCCCCTCCCCCTTCCCCTCCCCCTCCCCCTCCCCCTCCCCCTCCCCCTCCCCCTCCCCCTTCCCCTCCCCTTCCCCTCCCCCTCCCCCTCCCCCTTCCCCTCCCCCTCCCCCTTCCCCTTCCCCTTCCCCTTCCCCTTCCCCTCCCCCTTCCCCTCCCCCTTCCCCTCCCCCTCCCCCTCCCCCTCCCCCTCCCCTCCCCCTCCCCCTTCCCCTCCCCTCCCCTCCCCTCCCCTCCCCTCCCCTCCCCTCCCCTCCCCTCCCCTCCCCTCCCCTCCCCTCCCCTCCCCTCCCCTCCCCTCCCCTCCCCTCCCCTCCCCTCCCCTCCCCTCCCCTCCCCTCCCCTCCCCTCCCTTCCCCTCCCCTCCCCTCCCCTCCCCTCCCCTCCCCTCCCCTCCCCTCCCCTCCCCTTCCCTTCCCTTCCCTTCCCTTCCCTTCCCTTCCCTTCCCTTCCCTTCCCTTCCCTTCCCTTCCCTTCCCTTCCCTTCCCTTCCCTTCCCTTCCCTTCCCTTCCCTTCCCTTCCCTTCCCTTCCCTTCCCTTCCCTTCCCTTCCCTTCCCTTCCCTTCCCTTCCCTTCCCTTCCCTTCCCTTCCCTTCCCTTCCCTTCCCTTCCCTTCCCTTCCCTTCCCTTCCCTTCCATCCTTCCCACCTAGGCAGGTAGAGCTTGCCATTATTTCACCCCAGGATGCAGTGAGAACATTTCCAGGGGTTTGGGAATTACTCAGAGTCCCACTGCTGACAAGCCAGCAGCTGGTTTGGGTTGGCACTATGCTGCAGAGAGAGCTGTGTTTGCACAGTGCTGTCTCTGCCCCATAATTCCCATGGGATCCATCCTGGAGCAGCACAGGCAGCTCAGCTGCTCTGCCCACAGATGACTTAGTGCACTGCAGTTCTACACTGATGTGAGACTTCGTAATCTGTCCTGATGTGAGAGGAACTTTTGGTATAGCATATCAGCTCCATTTCAGTGCTGACCAGGTGATCCACAAGATAAAAAATGAGGCACTCATCCCATCTATCCCATAGCCAGTTCTGTGTACCTACATACTCTTTCAGTTGTATTTGGACTGGTTGCTGATGTTCCATCTCCACTTTGAACATATGGGCTATACAAGGAGGGGAGAAATTTATGGAGAGAAGAGAAAAAGCCAAAAACAGGAAACTAAAATATTTATTAAGAAAAAGCAGCAACCAAATTATTATTGAAAAAGGAAAAAAAAAAAGTAAAACTACAATAATATATTCTTTAGAGGTAGGATTTGCTGTTGCTGGCATGTTTATTCGCTGGGGTTTTCCATCATCATTTCCATGTGGTGCATTCTGATTGCTCACAGTTTTGTGGGTTTGTATCCAAGCCTCAGATAGCAAACATTTAATCTTGGGAACTCCCTTTCTTTTCTCTTGTCTTCCCACTAGTATTGAGTGAGTTACGGTACAAGTTAAATAAAATTTTATTTGTGTGGTGAAGGGAAAGAAGGAACAGCAACTGGCTGCATTTTGAGCCCTGCAGGCAGATCTTTAGCTGGTGTAAATTTTCACAGCCTCAGTGACCTTAGCAGAGCTCTTAGCAACATCCAGTGGCTGAGGAGCTACCTCCTGGTTTTTGCTTTCTCTATTGAAGGCCTGCTGGGAAGCCCAAATTTGCAGCCGGAGAGAAAGAACAAGAATGGTAACACAAAATGTTTTCTGTCATTTCAGCCTTCATGCTGGAACTTTTAATTTTTGGTCACTGTCAGCTGTTGTCACTGAATCAAGTTATTCTGCAAAATGGGGCATCCCCATACTCTGATGAATAGTATTTTAACCAAGCAAATGCACAGGCAAATTTTTATTTAAAATATGAGAACGGTGGGTGATGAAGAGGCTTCCTTTTAATTTGTTGTTTCTTATCTGTTGCAGACTAGAAATTATTCCCACAAAGCTGTGAGCACCATCTTTCATAAACAAAACAATGCATATTTGAAAAAACCTAGACATAAGAAAAGCAATTACTCAGTGGAAGAATCTTTCTGTTGGCTTGGTGGCCCTTGGTTGAGTTCAGAAGAATCTTTTCATAAGCAGAACATTCAGGATGATAACTTCCTTGCTTCAAAAGAGAAAAATTGTGGTTGCCATGGGAGTAAAGACCATTCCATTTGAATATCAACTGCTAATGTCCTTGGAAATGTGCCCTTCAGCCAGCACATGTGCTTGCTTTACCACACTGATGGTCTTATTTCTGGTAGCTTGAGTTCAGATACCAGTGGGGAATTCAAGCTTATTTTTGTATTCAGGTACATTGCTTCAAAAATTTTAAATCTAACTACTAGAAAGATTTTTCACCCTGGGAAATGCCTCCTTTTAAAACTGTTACCACACAAAGCAGGGAATGCAGTCTTCAGAATTTGTTGATACCTAGACTGGTTACTGGTTGGTAAATTCTATGATTTTTGGGATATATATTAGGTAATACTAAAATATCTGTACATGAATTTGCAATGCTGTATCTAGATGCCTTTTTGAGTCTCTGTGGAACAGTTCTTCAGTGGATTAGGATAATCATTATTCAGTTTATTAGTGGGAATGCTGCTGTGGTAGTGAGCTGGACAGAAGATTTAGTAGGTTTACTTTAGCTTTATTCTTATAACGCATCATTACAGTATGGGGCTCAACATCAAAATTTCCTGGTCTACAATAACTATGGGTTACCTAAATCTCTAAAAGTTAAGCTAATAGTGTATTTTTCAAAAAGGGAATGAAAATGTATTAAGGAGAGAGGGGTAACAAGAGAACCTGGAGGAGGGCTTTGAGAAGGGTTCAGAGAAGTATGGATAAAACATGTTGAAAAAGTCCATGTGTTGCAATAGTCATTGCTCAGATTCGGAGAGGCATCTTTGAGCATCCAGTATCTTTCTTATTTGCTGTCTTTGTGAGGATGTTTGCTGCAGTTTATGGAAATGCAGGCTACTAACAAATTGTCTTGGATACATATTTATTGAATGAATCTATGAACATTTGCCAAGGGAAATGAATGTTATTACTAAAGACAATCAAAGCAAATGCAAGAGAACATTCTGCACCTTTGCTGAGGATCTGGTGGCATCAGCTTCAGGCTGCTCATAGCAAGGGGCTCAGATTATCAGATAGCCCCAAGACCAATATCCTGACCAGACACATGATGCAGTGCTTGTAGGTGACCTGTTGCCCAGCCACAACTCTTCTCCTGATATGTATAATTTATTATTTGGTCATTATCAGGTTTTTGGACTATGTAAGACACTATAGAGTATCAATATATTGATTTGCAAAAGTCCCTCCTAGCCACAGTTCTGAATATCACAAAAAGTTCCTGTAACTATTGACAACACAACTTTGATAGTCATAATTAATAAAGCTTATTGTTTTCATAGGTTCAGTAGGATGTTGACGGTCGTTACCAGGGTGGGTAGGAAGAGGGAAAGGAATGTCAGGATTTTTTCCTGTTGCTTTTCTTCAGAGCTATGCCTAGAAGTAATAACAAGGCTGATAATTTTTGTTTCTGTCCTCTGTATAGCAAAAGTTGAAAGGCTTTCTAGGGGAAGGAATATCACAAAGTGACTGGAGTAATTCAAAATCAGGATTCCTTTGTGGGAGGTATCCTGCCCATGTGGGGGGGACTTCATGGCTGGGACTAGGTGATCTTTAAAGTCCACTCCAAACCCTTAACATTCTATGATTCCGTGATTCTACCTCTGACTCACTACTCCCCAGCTGGCAGTTATCAAAAAGGTATCTGCAAAAGGGGCATCCAGCCAATGTCAGAGGAGGGCAGAGTGAGTCTTACGGAGCATCTCTTCAGCAGTTTGAGATTGAAGGAGAGTTTTACACAGGTGGACAACCAGTTGGTGTGTTCCTATATATCATTAGACATCAATAAGATTTTCTCAAGGAACAGGGGATCTAGATTTCACTGTGTCTCTATTCACCAAGGCCGCTCCATTCTCTGTCTGATCCCAAGACAGCTGATTTTTTTTAAGTCTTCTGTTTCATTCTGCTGGGCCTGAGAAGCAGAGTGCTGGTTCTAGCTCTGTCCATGCTTGTGCCACTTTCATGGCTGGAGTCATGGGGACTGGCTGAAGCTACTCCTCAGAGAGCAGGAGAGAGTGAGAAATAGAGTTTTCTGTATAAATTTGAGGAATATTGTGTTGCCTCTACCATGTCTGGGTGACCCCCTCTCCTGGCAGGGGATTGGACTTGTGTGACCTTTCAAAGTCCAACCCAAAATGTTCTATAATTCTATGTCATTCACTTTCCACTTGAGCCTGGACAAGATTTTCTGCCATTTGAGCTGTAAACAGCTCCTGTGCAAGAAACGTTAACCAAGTGTCAGATTAACTGAATTGATATGTCAGCTAGAATATCATGTCAGATAAACACAGTGAATCTTCACTCTAGCTGTTATCACACACAGTATTCACACTGATCTGGTTGGTAGGTGGTGATTGCCCATCTGTGTTACCTGCTGGAGAAATTTCTTTGGAATTATGCCACTGCATTAGAAGTAAAATCCAAAGATGTGGCTAATGACTGCTAACAGGTGTCTGTAAAAATCTAGGAATTGAGCCAGGTGTTGTAAACTTGGGAGCCAACCTAATTTGTAATAGGAATCTTGAGCTAGATTATTTTGGAATTTAGGCTTTGGTTTTATGTTCAACCATTGTTCAATGATGTCAACTGAAACTGAGGGAGAAGTTCATCACAAAGTTTTTCTCATTGGGTAAAAGATAGCAGGGCTGTGAGTGTGCTAGAAAGAAGCAACTCCCATGAAACCCCCAAGGATATTGTGTGCATGCAGCTGGAGGGGAGAGCATGCCAAAAGGCATTAAGCAACTGCCAGAAGTTTCAAGAGCTGATAGAGACTTCAGCAACAGGAGAACTTCAAAATGTTTGATCTCATTTGGACAGACTCCAAATGGTAATGCTTACCTGAGCTGATCCTCACCATCTTCCCTCACCATTGATAGAAAATTACTTGTAAAAGCCAATTTCACAGAACATCTTGTTTGGAGAAATGTTGCTGTTTGTAGGTTAAATTCTAACAAGACTAAGTGTAGCTGGAGTTCCTGAGCCTGCAGTCTCCATTGAGCTGGGTTGGTACCAGCCACAGGAGACAGTGAGTGCAGGAGGAAAATGGATGGCAAACTGAGTTTGTCCTTTAGTGAGGTGGGAAATAAGCACATCTCTGGAATTCATCTTGTCTCCAACTCTAACCGGAGTGGCAAATGCATTTTGAATACCGCACAAACACAGCGGGAAGACAGTTTCTTTTGGAGAAACTTCAGACAGCTGGCTCTGGGTAGGTAGTTGAACAACTGATGGAGCAAATTTTGTGTGCAGTGGGTATCTGACTGGGAATGACAAGTCTTCTCTTCCAAATTATAGGCAGGAGGGTGATGCCATGCTATAATAAGGCATGCAGACATGCTGGGTCAGGGTTTGTGGCTTCCAAAATGTAGAAAGAAAGATGCAAACATGAAGGGCAACGTACTTGTGGAATTTTTACTTCCAGAAACAAAGACATGGTACTTTGCTAATGTCCTAAAAGCAACTGCATAGACGTGAGACCTTTCAGATTTAGGCAGCATTATCTCAAATCCCATTTGAAATGTTTTGTTGATTGTTTCTTTTACCATTTCCCCCCAGAAAATTAACTTGTGTTCGAGTCCTCCGAAGATGCTTTTGTGAAGCTGCTAATTGCAGAGCTGAGGAAAATGGGTCACACGGTATACTCAGCACTTCCTAATTAATACACAACAGCACATGCTTGCGTCGAACTGGCTGCAAATGCAGCTCTGGCTGACTAAACACTAATGACAGCACCTACTATAATAAGCCAATACTAGTAAAGAAATCAAAATAGCCTGTTAAGACCCCAAATGGGTGATGAAAGTTCTACATCATCCAGATCTTTTAATGTAATTCTATAATGACACAGACTGGCACTCAGCCTACCGGCATCCATTTAATTAGTAAATAAAACACTCTGAACGCCTTGGCTATATCATGACACACTTAGAAATCCGTCTGAAAGTTCTTGGCTACATCCAGTAAACCAAACCAAAACTTTATGGCTGACAGCAAAAGTCCTCATCTGAAAGTGCATGGGAAGATGTGCTTTATTTCTGCATTTCTTTAATTTTAATGCATGTCTTAGATAGCATTTCCACTGCTTGTCCATATATTTAAAGGACTTTTATTTTCACCATATAGCTTTTGAGGCATTTGGAGCTTTCTCTCTTGCGATGTCCACATCTCAGTCTGTGACTTATATGGAAGGCAGCTATGCTGCCCTATGGGTTATGCAGTTCACAAAAGGCAGCTTCTGTTGAAGGCTTTGTAAAGCTTCAGAGGGGCCATCTGAAATGCTTTTTTTGATCAATTCTGACAAAAAGAGTTGGCTGGAGGATATTGCCAGACCAGCACTTGTTACTGTAAGTTGAAACAATATTTTTTTCTGCAGTGTTTAAGCCTGTGTTTTCTTTTCAACTCTAAAAAATTTATTTGACCTCTGTAAAAATTCTGTTATGAATGTAGAAGATATTTAGCCACAAACCTCAAATATGTTTTATATTGTGTTCTTCTGAACCATAAGCAAAACTGTTTTGTTTTCCTTCCCTCAAAAATGCTGACCCTGAATAAATAGCTCACCATTCTCTTTTTTTTGTCTGTGATCTAATTAATCTGCATTTTCCCCTCAGTACCACGCTGTGCCTATACTTTTCCAGGGCTGTTTCCCACCATGCCCTTGGCAGCATCAGGGATAGGGAAGATCAGCACAACCACCTCTTGTGCTTTTCCCTCCTGGGCAGGGCAGGAGCTGAAACATGGGCTGGTGGTGGCTTCTGCCCGGATCCAGGCAGGAAGTCACTGCTCTTGCCTGTGGCTGCAATACTTGATTTTCTGCTGGAGACATCCCTGGGCACCATGTCTCTATGGAAATGGCCTTACTTTGACTTGGGAGACATTCCAGTCAAGGACAAATGTTTTCAGCCATAGTGTTTTTCCTCGAATTAGCAGCATCCCTTTGTGATGGTTATGGCGAGTTACTCTGCCAGCCCTGGGAGCCCTCAAATCTGTTCCATGGGGAGCTTGGTGACATGTTCCTCTGGTCCTGTGAGCTGTATGTTTCAGATTTTATGGTATAGTTGGAAAAGAATGGTTTTCATAGGATCACAGAATTGTTGAAGTTAGACAGGACTTCTGGAAGTCATCTTGTCCAATCCTCCCTGCTCAAGCAGGGACACCTACAGCCAGTTGCAAAGAGTGTGTCTAGTGGCTTTCAAATATCTCCAAGAATGGAAACTCCAGGGCCTGTTTTTCCACCAAGTCATATTTAAGGGCTATGATATTGTGGCATGAAGCTGAGTCAGGGGAGGTTTAGGTTAGTTATCAGGGAAAAGTTTTTCACCCAGAGGGTGGCTGGGCACTGGAAGAGCCTCCCCAGGGAAGTGGTCACAGCACCAAGCCTGTCAGAGATCAAAAAATGTTTGACCAATTCTCTCAGGTACATGGTGTGATTCCTTGGGTGTCCTGTGCATGGCCAGGAGTTGGACTCAGTGATCCTGATGGGTCCTTTCCAACTCAGTATGTTTTGTGATTCTGTTATTTGAAAGGCAGATTCGGCTGGAAAGGGGTGTGAGGGAAGGTGGAGGGAAGGAGCTGCTGAGTCTTTCCACATGCTAGCTTTGCACTCTGGTCCTGCAGATGGAGCAAGGGCATTGCTGTCCAGCTGTAACACAGCAGACACTTCCCAAGGAAGACTGTAGGGAAAGTTAGAAACTATTTTCAGAGACTGTGACTACATTAGCAAGTAGCACACTGCAAAAGGAGACAACCAGTTGATGCTGAGAACTGGTATTATCACCATATACACTCTGACAGTTTACTATGAGCTGACTCTAGTTTGGTACTGGAGAACAGAGAACACTGGGTGCACTCTTGGGAGATGTCTTCCAAATTAATTTCAACGTAGAAAATATCCAGTTCAAAATCTCTCACTCTCTGATGTGACCCAAAATCCAGCAAGTGGAAATGTCAGGTAGATTGCTTCCAAACCATACCCTTTATTTAAGGCAAAACAATAACCTAGATGCACCCAGAGAGAACAGCATCTCTTTTAGATGTTTTAGGAGACAAGAGCAGACACAGATGTTGCTGAAGTTTTCCATTCTGTGGATGATCATTCTGTTGGGTTTTTTTTTTCTTTTGGTTGGTTGGTTTTTTTTTTTTTTTGTTTGGTTTTTTTTTTACTTTATAGGAGGTTATGGGTGTCTGAAAGTGCAGAGGTCAAAATGCTGGTTGCTTGGGAGCAATGTTCCTAGGAATCTGGCTGCTGTAAATTAAAACTATGTCACCATTGTAAAGCAAGGAATTCTCAAATAGGCTGTAAAAATAGACACAAGGCATTAGTAAAACAAGTATGAATTGAGGCCATGCTGTTTGCATCCTTCAAACTCAGCACTGTGGTGTATAGAACTTGAAGAATCTCACTGTCAGATAACCGCCACATGCTGTGCATTGTATATAACTGGAGCGGAAGAAAAATGAGACAGGCACACCCTTTGTGACTTCAGTTTCTTAAAAATTATTTCTCACTCCTTGTAATACAAACTTAGAAGTTTGAGGTTTAGATCTGCCTGTTATTGTAGGGTTGCTGACTCTTAATATTTTAAGAACATGTAAACAGTTTCTCTTATAGATATTTATGTATATCTATTTTTTAATAGATAGATAACTACAACAGAAATTATTGACTCATTTTAAAGTGGTAAAGAGAAGTCAAACTGCCTCAGCTTCTCTTGGATGTCTGTGTTTGACAAAGCACTTTGAAATTTTTGCTCTTTCTAGATTAGGTCCTTCTGTGCATTCTGTTATATAATCTGTAGTCAAGTAGGAGTCTTCAGTTGCACCTTGTGGCTTACCATAAGGAATTAGTAAAGAACTGAAGCTAGAAACTGAAAGAAAACCGGTTTAGATTAGATACTACAAAAAGATTTCTTTTATTATGAGGGTGATGAGGCACTGGAAAAAAGTTGCCCAGAAGTGCGGATGCCCCATCCCTGGAAATGTTTAAGGCCAGGCTGGATGGAGATCTGAGCAACCTGGTCTATTGGAAGATGTCCCTGTCCATGGCAGGAGGCTGGAACAAGATGAACTTTAAGGTCCCTTCCAAGGCAGGCCATTCTTTGATTCTGTGAGCCCATGAAGACACTTCCTTGCTGCCATGGGAGTGGGGATTTCAGCCACAATATTTAAGGAGGATTCAGGAACAGCATCAAAAGTTGACACACAGCTTAAAGAGTCTCCTTTATTTTTGTTTTTCTTTTTTTTTTTCTTTTTTTTTTTCTCAAGCATTTTCACACTGTTAAAAAGACACGGGAATATGCTTACCTAGGCTTTTCTACTGCAGTATTTTAAGTCATAAGAAAAGAGCAGTATCTTAATTGTTGAATCCCACTGGACAGTAAATTAACTGAAAGTTAGTTAATAAAATCCACACATCCACCATTGGTGTGGCGAGCTGCAGAATATGAGCATATCTAACAAAATCAGCATCTTAATCAAAGCAGTCTCATGACTGAACAATGGGGTTTACACCACTGTGTCTTATTGTAGCATCACTGGAATGACATAAATAGGAATGGAGCAGGATTAAGCCCAATTCTGCTTTCAAGTAGTTTTGCAGTTTTCCAGTCTGTTGGTACTGCAGCCTACATGTGCAGCAGTCTATTTTCTCCAGGACTTTAACAGAGCCACACTAATTATGATGAGATCCACTTGGGTGTCTATTAGCATTAATTAAGGGATTGCAACTTTCAGATGAATAATCTTCTGTCTTCAGTAGACCCTGAGGAGAGCTATCAGGTACATGAAAGGTAAAAAGCAAAGGACAGATCAGGAAACATTATTTTTGCAGCATAAAGACAGCTGCTGACCCTGTTGTTTTCTTATCTTCTGTCATGCTAAGAGACAATAAAAAATGGATTATTTTCATTTCAGTCTTGGTGCCAGATTTGCATCTTCATTTTAAAAAGCACTCAGTCCTAGAAACAGTCAACTAGCATTGCTGAAAATGTACACTTGCAAAAAAATGTTCTTGCAAATAGTGTTCATATCATAAACCTGATTATTTCATCCTTGTTGGTGACTGGCAGTGGGGAGGAAAAGGACGATGCTGAAAGGTGAAGGAAATTTTGGCAAAAAGAGAACATGAAGATATGCTGAGATTGTTTCTTTAATATTTCTCCCAAGTACGTCCCCTCTCACTGGACCTCTTCTCTTGCCCTACTAAGGTTATACCTAAAGGTCAGGAGCTGTGCTCATTTATCATACCTGGCATCTGGTGATTTCATAGGGCTGTGGCATCCTGCTGGTAACTTTAACAGGATAATTCCTTACCTTCTACTGCACTGCTGGCAAGTATCTAGGTCACTGCATCCATGCAAAAACCTTAGTGGGATTGTTCCTAGACATGGTCTAAAGCATGATGAGTATACTCGTGGAGATCTCGGTATGTGCTTGGTACATCTGTTTATCTTGCCCAGTGGAGTCTGTAGGCTCAGACTCTGCCTTGGGGAAATTCTCTGACAGCCTTGCCAGCTGGATACATCACAGTTGTCTTACCCTCAGCTTCAGGAAAATAAAGCCCTCTTGCTGGGCTTGTGGTACCATGGTTAAGAGAAGGGCCTCTTTTCCTTTGTGGCATCCTTGAAGAGTATCCATCACATCTTGACTTTTGGCCTTTTCATTGGGTAGCAAGCTGTGTACTATGTGCATTAAAAATGTGAGTAGTTTTTTTCATTCCAGCAGGAGTATCTGTGCATGATGCACCCTAAATTGTCCTGTGCTGCTGACCTTGCAAAAACAGCATTTGAAGAATTGTTTATACAGTGGTGGGTCCTCGGCAGTGCTGCCCACATCTCACAGCAGGGATGTGATGACACATCGGGTGAGCTTTGAGACTGGACTGACTCTGACATCCAGCTTCAGCTTCTTCCACCCCTGATGATGCAGACCTCTCTAATTTTGGGTACTGACAAGTGGGGAACCCACTGGACGGACATACTTGGCCCCTGGTACAGATACTATGTCGGGGGTCTTTTACTGACCAGGCCATAACATGCAGAGAAACCATTCCTGTTGTCTATGTTATTCCTTTCACACTGAGAAATCCTCCAAATCCATCTCATTTTATGCAGGGCTTCTTTTCTTTTCTTTTCTTTTCTTTTCTTTTCTTTTCTTTTCTTTTCTTTTCTTTTCTTTTCTTTTCTTTTCTTTTCTTTTCTTTTCTTTTCTTTTCTTTTCTTTTCTTTTCTTTTCTTTTCACAGTTTATTACTTTACCATATCTCCCCTTACTCATCCTACCCTTTAAGATCCTGTCAGTTAATTGGATTTGTTGCCCATTTTAAAGGCTATGCTGTTATTTGACTGTGTTCTACTTGCAGAAAATAGTGTAATCAAATATGAAGCACTTGAGTGCCTGAAAGCTTGTCCATTTTTGCTAAATCTGGTCTGTGGGACTGATTAACATTGCTGTTTCAAGCTGCTCAGCAGCACAGGCAAAAATTATTTTTGCTGCTTCAAAAGTTAAGACTTCTGGCAAAAATGGGGCCAAAGCTGGGTGAAGAGCTGAGATGGGGAGATCTGCAGATCTGCTACCCCTGTGGAGTCTGGAGGACTAAAAGTAGCAGTTCTATCAGGGGACAAGATGCTTTTCACTCCTTTCTTTGGAAATACCTTCCCTGTTTGCCTATTGCTTTTGTGAAGTGGCAGCCACTAAGCCTGGCCAGGGCTCTACATGGTCAGTAGAAGGACCAGGGCCATTTCACTTGTGCAAGCAGTGTGGTGTGTTGCCCTCGGAGACCATTCACTTGGCCTCAGTCCACAGTCAGCCTTCATATACAAAAGAAATTATTTCTTCTTGTGAGTCTTAACTCTGTTGTACTGCAGCTGCAAGAGCAAACTTAATCAACTCTGAAGAGACTATCTTAGAGCAGTTGTCAGCCAGAATTGATCTAACAGAAGAGCAAGAAAATTATAATCACTACTTTATGATCTATTGAGGCAAATTCTCTAGGTAGGTGGTCATGCCAAAGTGTTGTCTTTTAAAAAAAGGTTCTTTTATTGATGCCCCATCTCTTGAACGTATTCTGAGAATGGAGGATTAATATTCTGGGAATAATATGGATCAGAAGATCATAAGAATAATATAAGATCAGAAAACCATTTTATTTGTTATTTGTTCAGCTTCAGTGAGATTTTTGTTTCTAGCAAAAAGAAAAGGGAGAGGGGTGCGGGGGTGTATTACGTGTGTTGCATGGCATGCATTCAGTGCTGTAATGATGGTTAAAAATTCTTTGGCCTTGGAAAACAGCCTGAGGGATGCAGTGTTATACTTCTAACTGAACTACAGCTTCCATATGAATGGCACGGCTGTATCTTGACTATGTTGCTGATTTTCTCAGGATTACTCCATTGAGAGAAGTGAGCAAACTCGGCTTTCTTACTAAATGCTCAGCTGCAAGCTGTATGTAAAATACCAGTTTTCAAAAGTTTGTCCTTTCTAGTATGCGGGGAGTTCTAAAAGAACCAATGCCAGTACATGCTAAACCACTCAAATTCTGGACCCCAGACAGTGGACAAATGGCTCTCCATAGTGGGGCTTTTTTAAAGGGCTGAATACGGTAACATTTTGGACCAGGTTTTTTTGTTTGTTTGTTTGTGTTTGTTTTGGGTTTTTTTCCCTTTTTCTTTCTCTTCTTTAGACAGTGTGAATAAAAGTGAGAGACAAAAAAATCTTTGTATGCTGTAGACTGTGATCGAGAAATTGAGGGGGGATGATGTCGATGGCTGCTGGCAGTGTGTTACAAATGTCATTTCTGGGCTGGAGTTACTGCAGTAGTGAGGGTCCCGTCATTGCAGTCCTGCTGTTAGTCAATACCCACGATTGTAATACACTAAAACATAAGGCAGGCATTCATAAGTGGGTGATAGGAGAGGACGAACAGTGGGTAATTTCACCCACTGGCTGCTCATCCCATTGCTTGGTCCTTGGTTGGTGTTTGGGATGAATTACCCTGTGTTTTGGGTACCAAAGGAGGGTTTCCTTTGGTCATAAATGGCTCCAAATTGACATTTTTAAGACTCTTTGTTCCCTTTGAACAAATTCCAGTTTCAAATTTCAAACAAACAGTATTCTTGAGGCTGGTAGCATAAGTGCCATTGACAAAATCTAAATGGTTTGCAGGGAGAACAGCAAAGAAATTTATGCTTGGGCACATTGAACAAGGAACAGGGAGCACATCATTTTTCTCAGTCCCAGGAGGCAGAAAAAGTTTGAGATTTGTGCTGGAAACAAGGGAAGGAGAACTGGATACCTACAGAAACATAACTTAATTGCTTTGAGACATGCAGGTGCCAGGCTGGAGGAAGAGGACCCAGCCACACATTGGCCATATTCACTCTGAGCCAGGTCAGGGGGGTCCCCATCACACTGACGCAACATTACCTGTTTGATTAGTGCTGGAACCATAAACCTCCTTTCTGTTCCACTGTGATCTACTGTTCACTGGTGCTGGCAAATTTTTGTTTTTATTTCTACTAAAATAAATAAATAAATAAATAAATATTGCAGCCCAACTTTCTAAGGCTGTTCCCTCCCTGCCTCTGTGCAGAGGACTGCAGATCTGTGTGCGATATAATGAAGGCCTAGGGGAGAATATTAGCACTTCTGAAAAGAGCTCAGGGAATTCTGGTTTTTGCTCTGACAACTGAAGGCAGAGGAGGGTTTTTCCTTTCATGTTTGTTTTCAGTACATAAAGTGATTGAAAGCAGCTTCCTAAAGAGGAGGATGGGGAAGGAGTGCTGAAAATTTTTAGAATTTCTAATCTGCTGCCTTAAATTTGCTGCTGCTGCATTCTCACATGGAGTCAGAGAGAGGAGCAGAAGATGGGGATGCTGTTTTTGTGGGTACAGCTAGGAAAGCTCTGCAAAAGAGACCACCATGGGGAGGGAAGGGAGCTTCTTTGGCCAGACCCAGGACCCCCAGTGTGCTGAGCCCTGTGCAGGCAGGCAGCAGTTGTGGTAACACCACCCCAGGACCACCCTGCTCCCTCCCTCAGCATCCCCAGGCAGCAGCTGGCTGAGCACCACAGGGCTGGGCCCAGTGTCAGGAGAGGAGAAATACCAACAAGACAGAATGGAAAAAAAAAAGTGGAGGATAGGCGGGCAGGTATCTTTTGAAGGAATGTTCTCATGTGGGCTGGGTGGATCCACCTGGGTTTGTTTCAATTCTTCATCCTCAGAAGCAAACCACTCAAATTCACTAACACAGATAGAGTGGGGAGAGACTTGCTGTAGCCATGATTCTGGCTCATGAAAGCCAGATTCCTTGTAATGCAGGCCACTTCTGTAGTGCCTGCACATTAGGCTCTCTTCTTATTTCTTTGGTTACTTAAATGCAATAGTCGAGTGTCAAGCACCCTGGGATAAAATCAACCTGACTCATCCCTAAAGAGAGGAAGGTAAGGCAGGTTTCTGCAGCACTGAAGGCAACAATATCAAAAGTAAAGCTTTGTGGACTCTGTAGAGCTCCATAGAACCTGCTAAGAAGCCTGTTCCAGTCTGTAGTATTTGTCAGGAATAAAAACCAGTCAAATACTTTTTTGCTTCTCAAAGTCTGCTAGCTGGATATTTTAGAAAAATTGATATTTTTATGCTTAACACTGTAAGGATGAGATTGACTGGATCCTGTTCTTTGGCCATGGCCATTTGGGCCCTCCCTTCCTGTGCCCAGCAGCACTGGGTGCTCCATAAGCATTCACCTGGAGAGGGATCACAGACCCCGATCCAGTTGCTGGCCCACCTGGAGTTTGCTAAATCCTAATCCAAAACACCTCTCCTGGCCCAAGTCACAAAGTGTATTGAGAAGTCCCTCAAGCAACTTTCAGATCAAGTTAGGAATGAGTCCAAAGCCCCTCTACATAACTACGACTCATGCCTTGAGTTTTCATTTGGCCTACATCAGGCTATCTGCTCCATCCAGCTACAGAGAAGAGCTCAATTCCCAGGACTAGTCTGACACCTTCCTTGGCACAAAATAACTGAGAGAGGGTGGCCAAGAGACCTGAGAGAGTCCTGTACTTCCCTCCTGCTTTGGGCTCTGAATTGATCCACTTGTTTTGAGTGATGTTGATCAGGATGGTTGTAACCCCAGACCTGCTATTAATAACCTGCTATTAATATCTCTTTGGCAAGCATGGAACAGGGCTCCCCCCACGCCCCCCTTGCTGCCTCCTGCTTTATTGGACTCTTGCTGAGATTTCCCCCTTCACCTGTGTATAATCAGTGCATGTTATCACTTCCACATGCAAATTATGTATCTTCAGTATGCAGTGCATTGGAAATGGGTGACTCTTGACAAGAGAGATGGCAAAAAAGTCACATGGAGCTGGATGGGATAGCCACAGTTGCCCTTACCTTTCACAGCAGGTTACTTGTTGAGTAACAATTCAGAAGCAAGGGCTTGGCATCCTGAAATAACTCACTGCTCTTAGCTAGTTCTTAATGAAGAAGGAAGAACAATGGTGTGTGTTGACATATATATGGCACAGAGAGGACTAACAGCAGCCAGTCAATAATCTTTGTCTCCCTCATTGCTGGCACAGGTTTAAAACAAATGCACACAAAAACCATCCCAGGCACGTGTGCTCACAGATGTCTATGCACACAGGCATGGTTTAGCATGAAGAATCACATAAATTAGCAGGATTATAATTACTCTTTTTAATCCTTTGGCTTTGAACAAACAAGCTTTAATCAGCAGACGGGAAGCCCATTTAAAAACTGAAATATAATCCAAGGTCAGAAACTAAGGGTCACCACCCTCGACTGTGGACTGAACAACCAGGTGTGACCAAGACTTGTAGTGAAAGGCAGCCTTTCCCCTTCCCCCAGGCACATGAAGGGCACCAGAGCCAAGCAGAGATGTGGGGCTCAGCATCCCACAGCAGCCCAGTGTTTGTAGAGCCCTGGGGCTGCAAAGGCAGCCACAGATGGGGGCATGTCAGCACCTCACTCCCCAGGAACAAGGCAAGCAGCCATGAAGAGGGGGGTGAAAAAAAGCAGGAAGCTTATAAAAGCAGTTCCCCTCTCCAGGGATAATTGGGGAGGGGTTAGAGTTAATTAGTTTATATGGGTAACAGAGGTTAATAGGGTTCTTGTTTTGGTTTTTCTCTTCCTTTGATGGAGTGTGTCAGTTGTTTAAAGCTTACAAGCTGCTGAGATAAAAAGCAAGTTAAGTATGTGATCCAGGTGTTGGCAAGAGTTGAGGCAGAAGTGTTAAGAGAAAAAGCTTAGAAAGCTGGATGGGGAAACAATAAAAAAAAAAAAAGAAAGGAAGGTGTGCATTAAAAAAAAAAAATCCCAAGCCTTGCATTATTTGTAAATCAGTTGTTTAACTAGTGGACAAAAAAACATTGCAAGAGCATACATGGAGTATTAAGAACAGCTGACCTGCTTATTGCTTTATTGACATGCACTAAAGTAGTGCTGTACAACTTGCTGTTCCTTTTCAATAAACAGGAGGAGGCTGAGAGTTCCGTGTTTGTTGCATGAGCTGCACAACTGCTTTTCCTGTCCAGGCAGAGTAACCCATGCTCTTATGTCCCAACACTCTGAAACATACCTTGCAGCTATATGAAAAACTTTCTGACTTGTGTCAGATCTTGAGCAGGAGCCTTCCAGAAATACTGGGCTCACAGTCAAAGCCCTGGTCTTCCCCCTGGCACCACGGGGATGTGAAAACAGACCAGAATTTCCTCATGATGCTGTATTCATATTAAAGTCAGTAAAGAAAGTCAAAATAGCCATAGCAAATTATTCCACCACCTCTGGCTTGCTTACTTGCTGACATGTTCCCCCAGTTCCTAGTGCCACTAAATTTTTAGTGAACATTTCTAAGTTCTGTTCCTCCTTTGTATCCTGCTGTCTCTGTTTTCGTTTATATTTACTGATCACTCTATTTCACTGCTTCAGTTGTCACCTGTTTAACCTGGAACTGTAGATATGAAGATGACTAACTTTCAAAATCATGTTTTCAGAGACACACCCATAAAGTCTCTGCTTAGGAGCAGCAGTTCACCTTTCACTCCTAATGTTAGCAGGTCAGTTTAGAATGGAAATGTTCATACTTTTTGGGAGGGGAGTTGCCACACCACATGGCTTGTCTTTGCAGATGTAACCATCATCCCTTTTAAGACTTTGGACCAGTTGCAAAAGCAGAAATCACCCTTAAGAAAAGTGTGATTCAATGCCCTGCAAGCAGCAGCAGCAGAATTGGAGGGTGTTGGAGGGAAAATACACCCAGTTAGACAGGCAAACAGCTTGTGTAATGAAGCAAATTACCAGCAAATGGCATGAAGGTGTTTTGTGCTGTGTATCATCAAGCTCTGAGGTATTCAAGGATGCCCTGTTGGAGCCTGCAGCATCAGGAGGAGAATGGCAGTCTGAGGGAGACAAAGTTGTTGAAGGAGATCCATGGGCATACGAAGGCACTGAGTGCTCACATCACCACTGTGGGAAAGCTTTTTGAGAAACAGTCCTCTTCTAAGATGCATACACTGCTAGGTGCTACTAGTTCCAAAATACTTTGTAGACAAGTCTCTTGGCTGTTTTACAGGAATCATCCAGTCGGAAGCTAGCATAACCTGCTACTGCTTTTGCTACTGCCTGGGGAATCATTTAAAAATATCCCCCTCAAGAAAGAGCAAATAGTACAGCTCTGTATTCAGCCTTGCTAAGAAGTGAGATTTGGAGCATCTGGTCCCTGATTGTGGCCTGCTCCAGCTTTTTTTTCCTAAGACATTTATTTAGTACAAGTCAAATGTGGGGAAGGAGGAGGAGAGAGGATTCCTCTCACAGTCACTGAGAACTTGAAAAGAAAGTCCTGCCATCCTGTTAAATGCATCTCCTGGTGTCATGTGCTTCACAGCTCGCCCTGCTTGCCAGGTTATTAGTAGAGCAGTGTGATCACTTCTGCTGCAGCCTCTCTGCACCTGTCTTTTGCCCTGTGTTCCTGGAGGGGAGTGGCCTGGTGGAGATAAATCTCTCTTCCAAGAGAAAGTAGCTCTTGAGTTCATAATACCCAGGCCTGGAATATCTTTGGAAAATGCAAGAGGAGTGTATTTACCATCAAAGGCAGATGAAAAAAGGTGGAGAGGCAGTGGAGAACTTGTTGCCACCAGCCAGCTCTTTGTTTTTTTTTTTGTGGAGAAAGCTTCAAGTGCAAAGGAGCACTAACCCAGAAAAAAAGAGTGATCAAATGTGCTAAAAAGCACTGCTTTCCACTTGCAAAAAGTCCTGTTTAATACATGTTTATGAAACTTGTCTCAGATGTTCTAAAAATAGCCTTGTAGGAACAAGTCTTCAGCTCCCTCCAGGAAGCCCTACATGTTTGTAGCATAGAAGTGCAGCTTAATCCTGATTTTCACAAAAAGAACAATTATTTTTAGTGCTTTTAAAAATAGACTTTAGTTGCCCAGTGCTTAGTTGTCAAAGCAAAACATGAAAGATGTGTCACTTCACAGGAAAGTGGCACAAGTTGATGGGTTCCGAATGACCAGAACTTCAGACAGTGATATGGTGGTTCAGATGTGTCAGGAGGTGTTAAGATAAAGATTTCAGGCAAGGCTTGTGGGGCAATGATAAAATGAAAAAAGGGGTCTGAGGAGCATCCTGACAGTGATGAAGAGTGAAATAGAGGAAGGGAGCAGTACTAAAACTGCAAATAAGAACAGAACCAAAGCATAATGCCTTCTTCTGGCTGAGGTGCCAGATATCTTCAACAGGAGAAATGTTGCACAGCTAGTTGGATAAGTTATAAGGAATATAATTTAGTATGGTTATGTCATTACAGAAGCCCATCTCTCATGGACTTAAATCACTCATCCTTCTGTCATCTGGACTTTGATAGTACTGTCTCCTGTGGTTTGTAGATGGGTCTTGGAGCACAAATATTTTGGAAGCATTCCTGTTTGTTGTCCATTGAAACATAACAGATTTCCCAAATTTCCCACCTACTCTGCACATACCAAAGCTTTTGCAAGGAAGTCAGGAGTGGTGGCAGCTGGCTTCTGCTAGGAGTGCTAAAGCTCAGGTGAAAGGCTAAACACCTGACAGATCCAACACTGGCCTAGCTGGGAGGACTCACCAGAAGCATGGCCAAAAAGAGCACAGCCTCAGCACTTGCTTCCTCCTCTGTGTGTTTATCTCCAATAATTGCCTTAACTCCCAGGCACTTTGACTCCTGGTGCAGATTAGTCCTCAGGGTGACTGTTGCCTTTCAAAGGTGTCAACAATCCTAATGTGTCTTGCTGAGAGCATGCAGGAAGACAAAAGGAAAGCAAGAGTTTCCTAAACTGACTTTGCTGATGCGGAAAATAGGCCATGTAACTGCAGTTCAGCTCTTATTTAGGATGATCTGTATCATATATTTCTAGCCAGATTTTTCCAAATACAAGTATCTCTAACAATGCTTCAGACAACTGCCTTACTAACATATACTTCCCACGCATAAGTTTACTGATCTGCTCCAAAGGATGCAGCTGGAAGGTCTCAATTTGGCTGATATGCCTTGAAAGTGATGGGATAGAGCTCATCTGTCAAACAAAGCTGGGAGAGATATGAGATACTTATCTCTTACAGACAAAACACCTGGCTGTCTGACTTTGTGAATGGTAATTTTGCAAATTAAAAGAAACTGAAAAAAAAAAAATTGAAAAAAAAAACCTCAACCCCCCCCCCCCATCAGTTTCCCTCAAATTGAAATAAAAATGTTTCTATTACATTTCCTTCAGCCTGTATTTCAGTTATACAGAATGCAACTTAAATTCCATGGAAGAAGTGAAGAATTACCTTTTTTTTCCATGGTTCTAAATATGTTTAATTAGTATTCACTTAACTATATATAATATTCACTTGTAAACTTGTGAACTTTTTCTCTTTTTGCGAGAGTGTGTGCATGTGCGTGTATGTGTATGTTTTCAAGCATTTTTAGTCACATCATTCAAACTAGGCTGGGTACATAAAATCCCCCTTAATAATCTAAGTTGTCAAAACTAAGAACATTTTATAAATTATCAGTAGAGCGTCAAATTGAATAATGATGAAAATATTGAGATATATTTGTTCTGCTGTTGTAAACATGCATGTGACTCAGCAAATGCAGTTTTTGTTATTCTTGCCTTCTGTTTTTCGTGTAGTCCATTGCTTCTACTCCCCCAGGAACACGGATTTTGATGTGAAGTCTCTGAAAAGCACAGTGCCTTATAAAAACAGGACTTTCTTGTAAAAACAGGACTGTCTTACTGAAACACAGCTCTCTTGTAACTAATGTGGGCAAACAGAGATTCCTTTCTAGAAGGAAGCAGCTCACACAGGGAAGGACCACCCCTGCTTTCAAAACTGGGCAAAGCTCAGTTTCATACTCATGGATACTTTCAGCTGCAATGCCTGTAACTTCTCCACCACAAAATGTCAGTAAGACAGTTCAGTCTGGACCACACAGTTAATGAAAAAACAGGATTTTGTGACAGCTGCTGTTTGTGTTTCTCTCTTTGCTTTGCATTTAATGAGCAAAGAAACAGAAACCTCTGAAACAGAAGTAGCATGCTGCAGTAGCCAATTTAACAGGAGAGGGTAACACCACCTCCATCGGGCCACTAAGTCACAGATGCTGATACTGCAGGTGGGAACAGAGATCTATGCCCAGAGCTAACTTGTGCCCCAGGTTTAAACCAGCAACACACCTAGGGCTGGACATTTAAAATCTCACTGGTCTTTCCAGAAACAAAGAAGTCAATTCTTTGCCCTAAAAATGATCAGGCCCTGTGAATTCTCGCAGGGTTTTCCTGGCTGCTCATTGCTCACTGCCCCAGGGCTTTGTTCCTACAGGCGCTGGGTTCGGGCACCTCTCCTGGGCAGTGTGTTAATCAGCACCTGCTGTAACATGGAGCTGGAGCCATGCTCTTGAAACAAAGATCTTCCCTTGAATCTTCCCAGAGTAACTTATAAGCAATCACTGCCAAAGTTTTGGAGGCAAGCTAAGTATTAGAAGTCTGTAAGCTTAATTGCAAGCTGGAGGAAGGAAAGCAGGCAGGAGGAACACAGAGCAGTTCACTAACAAGCGTCATTGTCAAACCACTCCAGCTTTGAAAGGGAACATTAAGGTGTCATTTACTCTGTGCCCTGGCTTCCTATAGAGCACTGCTAATGAAAGAGCTCTTTGTGTGTGCGGTCACTAACTACAGAGAACAGTCCAAGACTTTGTGGACAGAACCATAAAAAGGAGAGCCTGTAGGCCAGAGGCAATCCCACAATTAGCTCCTGTCTGTGTGAGTGGAAGCACCTGCTCTTGCTGCAGTGCTTTTCAAAACCAGAGACTTCTAAACCTCTGTCTGCTCCAGGGGTTGCTTTTTCCGTTGAATGACTTGCCTGTGCTCCCACGTGTGCACATATTATATTCCACTCTCGGCGGAAAACACTAGGAGAAAATTGCAACAGGAGGGAAAGACAGGCCTTGCATCTTCACCCACACACTTGCTGAGAGCAGTAGGTTGGAGAGGGGCCACACAGACTTTTCAGATGTGACTGACAATCCTACAGATCTGTGGCCGTGTGACGTGAGTTTTTAAACACCTTTGTTCTTGCTGCGGTAGCATCTGTTCGTGACAGGGGAAGGAGGGCTGGAGGCTGCCCATGGACTGTGCTGCACTGCACAGCTCGGACACCACGCTTTGGAGCTGCCCTGTCCTCGCCGTGCCAAGCAGGGAGATGATGCTGATCCTCTGCAGCTCAGGGCTGCAGGTGTGGAAAGGACTGGGCTGTGAAACGGGGTTGTCCAACCCTTGGTGGTGCATGTATCTCAACACAGAAGAAAACAGCTAAATAAACTTCTACAGTGAGAAGTTACATCTGCATTAATATAAGCAAAATGCAAGCACAAGTCTGTTTTTAAGTGTGCCTATAATGCACACAAAGGTGACTGACTGAAGAGAAATTAGTGTAAAGATGCAGATGTTTTTGAATTTCAGCTGTTGACATCTATTTTGATATAAATATGTTTTCATGCTAAATAAATCAGTACCAAATCACGCTTTCCTTAATTGTCTGAATGTTTCAATTTTTTCAGGAGCATTAGGTAGGTTTTCAAACCCCTGAAATTATTATTGGTCCATAAATAGTGAGCTTCATGTTTAAAAAAAGTCAGAGTCATTGGAAAATCAACTTTGCCAGAAGATATCTCTTCTAAAAATCAGAGTTAATTTTAAATGTGTTGTCAGCTTACTGAGTTATTTTGCCTTTGATTGCCTGGAGAATTTAATTTTCCAGTTTCAAGTGAAATTCCTTTAAGCAAGTCAGGTCTGGGCCTTATTATCAGATAATGTTATTCGTGAAAAAGATCTAGATATGCATAGCAGGCAAATCTCTATCTAAATGTACCGAATATAGCTGGCCATAGTTGAATAGCACATCTGCCATCTCAGGTTCCCTTCCTTGCATTCAGAACTGGGTAGGCTGGACTGACTTCAGGAGCAAATTCCTGGGCACTTCAATACAGTGGGCAAGATGAATTTCAAATTTGAAATGTTCGAGGATAAAAATAGGATAAAAGTGGGATTAAAAAAACTCACACTGATGTCATGGAAGAGGATCTTTTGCTTGCTGTAGAGGATGCCTGAGCTTGGTGAAAGCTCAGCAGAATTAAGACCAAAGACTTTCAAATTTGCATTACATTAAAGCCCATCTGACTTTATCTTCATTTCAATGGATTTTGAAACATGTACTGTAACCCACCTGTCAGTGTAGTGGTTATTTTGCAATTAAAAAAATTAAGCCACTCCAGCCCTCCAACAATAAATTGGTAGTAGAAAGGAGGGAATAAAGAAAGCATTTATTGCAGTAATTGCCTAATGCAGTTGTTTATTTAGTTCCTGTGGTGTAGCATAAGTCAGAGAACTGTTGCTGAGGGTTGTCAGTCAGGAGAGAGGAAGGAAGAGAGCTCTCACAGCTGGTGGCCTTTCACCTCTGGGAACAGGAGCTGGATCTGTCTCAGGGAGCTTCTCTACGCTTTTATGGCCTATCTTCAGGCCGAAGAAGCTTTGAATTGGGCAACTGAGAAGATGTAGGTCAGAGCTGAAGCAGTGATAGAGCTTGCTGGAGGGATCTTGTATAGCTCAGGAATGGGCTAAGTCAGTGTGCATGAGCACTGAAATTAATACTCCAGAAAACTTGGAGTGCAGAAATATCCAAGTTATGCAGTAGATGGGATTTTAAACACCTCCATGGAGTTTGGGAACATATATAATCAGCATCATGGAAAAGAAACCTGTACACCTTTAAAAAAGTACAGCAATGTAGATCCCACTGTAAGCCACATTACTGTGTGTTTTCTTAGTCTTCCAGTTATCCTCCCTCTGCTAGTTCATGTTCTTCTTAATTTTAGCTATGTATTTTCCTGAGGGCAGGCTTTGGTCTCTCCTTGCTAGGAGTAAAGCAAAGGCTGAATTAAAAAGTCCTGAGCATTTTCTTCATGAGAGAGTCTCCTTGTCAAGCTCAGAGGATGCTCCAAGTTCCCTGTGCTCCTTGCCTTCCCAGGTGGCTGCCTTGCTGGCAGAACAAATATACATACCTTAAAGAGGGCTGAAAGACAGCAAGCCTGGGTATTTTCATTTTAAAGAAGTAACCATGGTTTGCATTTTGTAGTTTATCTTCCTTAGTCAGACAGCTGACAGGCTTCTTGACTCTACTGCAGGCAGGACTGCCAAACCTGTGACTTCAAGAAAAAGCATTCTGGACCTTCTAAATGCAAAAGAGAAACCTGAAAAGAGACCACAGTGGCTGTACTGTCTTCTCCACAGAAGGGTTAGATCACCTGTAAAGCCCACCTAGTGAAAAAATGGTGTATTTTGTGAGAAATAGCATGATTCTGTCAGTGCTAATGCAGTCTCTGCTTCTGAAAGCCAAGCAGCTTTGCCTGGGTGCAAACTGGATTTCTTGGCATCATGGAGTGGCGAGTTCCCATGCTGAGCACAGATACACAGGAACTCACAAGTTATGAGATGTATTTCTTCATCCCCTCTGCAACATTTATTCTGGCCGTGTCTGCCTGTTTCAGTTCCTTCTCCTCCACAACCCACTGATCTATTGGACAGACGTGGAAATAATTTCCAGAAATGAACATGTCATCTGCTACTGTTTGCTGAAAGATATCCCTCTGCTCTAGAGGGAATTACAGCTTCCATCTGCTCCCTAATATGAAAAATATGTACGGGCCCCCATGCAGCAGGGTCACTAAGTTAGCAGGCTCCCCTACACTCCTGGTGGTTCATGAGCATAGACATTTGATTCAAGGAAATTGGGCCACTGCTCTGCAATTACTTCATTAGGCCCACAGATAATCAGATGAAGGGTGGTCTGAGATTTGAAAAGCCAGGCTGTTGGGACTTTGAAAGACATCCAATTCTTCACCTTCTCTTTTAGCTCTATTTTGTTTAAGTACAGCATGCACTTGAAGTTGAGAAATGTTAAGTTACACTGGGGCAATGTTTTTATTGTGCATTCAAATACTACACATTATCCACAAGGACAAACTACCCCAAATCCTTCATCTCATGCATGTTGGAAAACTAAGCATGCACCTTTCTGACAGCTTGGTGGCTGTAAGAAAGAGATTTGAACAGAACAGTGATGAGGGGCTTGTGAGAGCACACTCTTCCTCCATCCATGCATCTGTGTCCCCACCACTCACCAGGGCCTCTCTACTTCTCCTGGCTTATTTGTGTCATAAACTGTTTTTCTGGTGTCTGCAGCTTTAAGACAAGACCGCCGCAGCAAATAAAGGAATTAACGTAATGAGGAAAAGCCACTGTTTGGCCTAATAACAGCACAATTAGTAATACTAAGAAGCAGATGAGGACAGGCTTCTTGTTTGGCTGTAATCTTTTGGCATATCATATTTTAATTACAGACCATGCTACCATCTGGAATATTAATCACCTCTTGCTGTCATTCTTCCTGATTATTTTGTCCAGAGAGAATGAAGTCCACCTTTCTCTGTAGCTGTTTAATTTTTTTCTTTTAAACTGGCTACATTACTTTGAAATATACTGTAGTCATTTTGATAGATTAAGCTTAACCAGAACTAAATTATTTGTTCATAGTTGCATACATGAAAATAAATGTTGGGGTTTGTTTTGTTGGTTTTTTTTTTTTTTTAATTGAATTCAAAACTGATTCCTTTTCTTTAGGATTGCTTTAAGTTCTTTGCAGTCACTCGTTTCATTACTCACAAACATAGCCAAGCCGAAATAGATAATTTTTAGAAAATATGTCAGTGAAGTGATTTCACTAGCAATCTGAGAAGGAAGAAAAATCATAATTTTTGTTTTTGTTAATTAAGCACTTGCTAAGAGCTCAATAGCATGAGAGGGATTGTGTAACTGGAGAGCAATTAGAAAGAGAAATGAAATAACTTGAAATAAGATGCAAGTGAAATCTTGTCTCTAAAACCAAATTGAATTTTATTGTTGGTTCACTATTACAGATGTTGTAGAGACGCTCATTTTTCTTGAACATTTAGCTGAAATTCATCAAACTGCAGTATGCTCCTGAGAACAGTGATACCAGCATCTAGAATTAAGCTATATGCATCTAGATATTAAATGTGGCTTTGCTTCTACAGAATAAAAATCAGGACATCGCTCCATGATTTTTTTTGCTCATGCTGAATAGGTAAATCCATTTAAATATTTGTGCCTTAATTTCCTTGAAAGATCCATGAATAATGCCTGCTATCAGAAAGAGCAGAGACATTACCATTGTATTGAGATCTTTAACTGATTTCTTTCTCTAGGCAAAAAAATAATCTTTTCGTGTTGATGTTATTCTCTGTCTGGTTGGTGCTCAGATGGCAAAGTTTGCCACTTTGGACAGACTGCAACTTGCTATGCTGGCTTATTGATCTGGTATCTTCTCTTCTCTTCTCTTCTCTTCTCTTCTCTTCTCTTCTCTTCTCTTCTCTTCTCTTCTCTTCTCTTCTCTTCTCTTCTCTTCTCTTCTCTTCTCTTCTCTTCTCTTCTCTTCTTTCTCATTAGAAAGTCTCCTTTCTCAAACACTAGTCAAGGAATTTGGAGGTGACCCTGTCTTGGAAAGAATTGGAAAAAGCAGTGAGATCCATGAGCAATACTGAATAGGGAGACAGGCAGGCCTTGCCAGGTTGGAAAAATGCACAGAAAATAACAAAGTGAGATTTGACTTGTTAAAGCACAAGTTTAAGCTCTAGGGAAAAACATGAAACATGGTTTTGATGTTTTGAAGTGTGGAACACACTTGCGCTAAAGGAGCATGTGGGAAGGTGGGTAGTGCTTCACTGACTAGCTTCAAAGAAGATTTAAAACATGAAGTGTTACAGACAGACTTCAGGACCCAGAGAAAGAAGTAATTCCTGTCTCTATGAGACTTGTTTTGTAACTGGAAGTTTGGGGTTAGTTCTGATCTGTTGGTTGCTAGAAAGATAGAGGTAATTTGGTTAGAGTTCAGCAAAAGGCAAAAAAGATGGAGCTGGAAGGGTGCTAGGCTGCTAGTTGTGCTTTGCAAGAATTAAACCTGGCTTGCTTGGCAGTGCCACAGCAGAGGAGGAGATGCAATAGTCTGCACCTGTAGAACATGTAAAGATCAAGGCAGGAGAAGATTACTCACAGATGTAACCAGCAACTCTTCAAAGTGAAAAGCATCCTGATTTTTCCTGTATTGTGCAATAATTTCCAAAAGCAATACTGAAGATAGGGCTGTTGGAGCTCATCAAATGACAGCAGTCAGTTTAAAGCCTCTTAGGCCCACACCATATCTGGTTTACTCTACTGAAAATACTAGAGCAGCTCCAGGCTCAGTGGACAAAACCCCACGTGAGTCACAGCTTGACCCATTTTCTCTGCTATTTATGGCAAAACAGCCTGCCACACCTGCCATAGGCTGCATGCTGTTTATGGCTGGATTGGAGAGCAGTGGCATCCATGGGTACATGACTGTGCTTCCATGGGAAATTTGGGTGATGGGTAGGAGATGGCTGCCTGTCCTGTGGATGAGGCAGGGCTGCGGTTGTGGTGGCGGTGGCAAGACCTGCTTGCCCTTGGCTGCCACATGCGTGGCCCATGATTGGTTATGTGTTTGGCTGCAAGTGAGACAACATGACCTGCCCTGGGAGGAGCTGGTGGGGCAGACTGCATATCAGGATAACAAGGTGCCATAGTTGTCTGTGACCCATGTCCCAGACGCCAGAGATTGGTACAGGAGTGTGCTCCCCACGGTCCTCTTTCAAGTTTTGGCACCAGACTGCAAGTCCTGTGGACATGAGGTCCTCAGTGACATTCAGTTCTGCAGACTAGCTCCCACTGCCCTGCACCACTTGCTAACACAGGGCGTAAGAGGAAGTTCTCTGAGGCCCACATGCTCAGGTGACAGGCCACTGCCACCATCCCAGGTGACAGCCACTGCCTTATCTAGAACCAAGGAAGAAGCAAATGCTAGTTCAGTGCCCGGCCTGTGGGCTGTGGCTGCTAGCCACACTGCAACAGGATTTCTGCTGAGCCAGATATGTTTTGAGAGAGTTAACAGCATTTCAGCAGCTCTGCAAGGCAACTGGAACAAGTCATAAGGATGGTTGGTCGCTGCTGACTTTGCATTTGGACTGGTGATTTCGAGAAAAAGCTTGATAGCACTTTAGGATTAGCCAAAGCATTCAGCCTTCCTTCCCTCCTTTTACTCCAGGCAGGCAGGCAGACCAGATAATGCAGCACTGTAACAACAGGAAGACTATAAATAAATACTCAGGATCTTTTTTGCTACTTGTTTGTGTATCTGTCAAGTTACAACAATGCAAGCATGGACTGCTGATGGGTAAAGAGTTAATGGGAAGAAGAAAGAAAACCAAATGTACAAATTATTTCAGATGACATGGGAGCAACTTCTGTATTGGCAAGAACACTGTCTGGAGCCGTAGGCTTTCATTTCAGCATGCTTGATGTATATAGCTCGTAATAACATATGTGGGAAAACAGCAGTGATTTCTGGAACCAGGAATAAATTTGGGATTAAAGGGAGATAAGTATCCTTGGTTGAGGCAGTTGAGAATTCTGCCTGTCTCTCTTTTCAACACACAGACATCTATCCCATTCTCTGACCTTTCCAGCAACCCATCCCTAAATCCCTGGAAAAGGGTTCTGTCTACAGCAGGAGGGAGGAACTCACCCCTCCTGATATTAGGAGGAGACCCAGTGATTGCTCTGTGTCTCCCTTTGGAACAGGGCTTTGGTTTTGTGGGGTTTTTTTTTTGCTTTCTAGAAGCTGAGCTGGCAGCTTCTTTTGGATTACGTTTATAGTACCCTAGTGTGCTATAGCTGATAAAATATAAATGACACAGTCAATTCTGAGGGCTGTAAAATAACTCTGGTGCTGGAAGTGCAAAGGCAAGTGTGCTTTTGCTTGGTGAAATATTTGTTGCTTTTCCAAAGAGGTCATTATTTCAATTTTCATGTGAATTTTCATCACTTAACAGAACATATTATTTTGCACATTTGCACGGCTTTTGAGGTAAGTGCTGCAACATAATACTGAAATAGTGCTCCTGCTTAATCCTTCCTGTGAACTGTGCTGCCAAATTTGTTCACTCAGATTGTGGAGGCAGGCAGGGCAAAGGTGAGACACCACCAAAAACTGGGGAAAACCGGGATTTACACAAATGCAGGGCTTCACAGCTTCAGAAATTGTTGGCTTCTTTGCTAAGGACCTCATACTGCTCCATGTCTCTTGGAACTTGGAAGCTCACTTTTGTTTGGATTTACCAACTGAGTGATCATCCAGGGCTAGTTTCCTTGGCACATGGAGATGTGGGTTTCCTGCCTGCAGCTGGCTGATGACAAGAGGGGATGGATTGTTTCCCCATCCCACAGAAATCCCGCCACATTCAGCGGTTAGGAAGTTTTAAGGGAAAACCATATTTTTTGAAAGCAAATTCTCATTGGAAGGGGATCGTTTCTCCTTACATGCAGTTCCAGCAGCTCATCTTGGACTTCAGTTTAAGGTGTGGATCATATTTGAAGGATTTACAAGTTTATGCCAAACCCAGCATGGGTTAATTCCCTTCACTACTGACTGGGAAGCCCAAATCAATCTTTTCCTGAGATTCATGCTATATTTAGTCAGGAAATGATAAATAATGCTATTTGAAGTACATTCTGCTTCTTCCCCTTTCCTCCCCCAATCCTTCTTCCTCCAAAATAACTACAAGGTATAAATAATTTGTACGTTTAACCTGAATATTCCTTGCCTACTTAGGTGTGCTCATTTTCTCTCCCTACACAAAAAGTCACTAAGTGGGTTGAAAGTTGTTATTTTATTGATGTACAGTATAAATAAGTCACACTATATAAGAAGATTTGCAGTTGTGTGCATGCATGATTCTCTGTCCTGTTTTCTTATCTGATGTGCCTTTACCACTTGAACTATTCACCTTAAGAAGTGAATTCAGTATTTGATATTTGAAAGAAAATGTTTCCACCACAGACAGAAAAGCCTCACTAGCTGCTATTGTGTGATTGCCATTTCTTGCTTTGCTTTAGAATTGTTGTAATGTCTGCATTTTTTTTTTGTCCCAAATACATAGATTTCTGCCTTTCTGGAAAAACAGGATAGTTTGCTTAATTAAGCATTAGGTAATGATAACATAAGAGATTTTTAATTTTTTTCTCATCTATGGAAGATTTGTAACAAAGAAAAATGTCTTCACCATAAGAGATTTTTTTCCATGGAAGCTAAACTCCTTCCCTTTAGTATGCCCCAAAAGTGATGGTATTGATTTTGAAATCACAAGAAAATCTTTATTCCTTTCAAAAGCCATCTTTTGCTGATGGAAGTCTTCAACAGACTCCCATAGGTGCAAGCATCTTGCTCACCATCACTTGAGAAATCCTGATAAAACCATGGATTTATGATCTGTGAAAATGTTTTGGGCCAAGAGTTTTTGATGGAAATCACAGGAGACAGATTGTATGAGTTACTCAATAAGGCTGGGCTGCAGGATGTTTGCATCACAGCAGCATAAGGAGGTTGCAAATCAAAGGAGAGCTGAGCTCTGTGTTATCTGCTGAGGCTGTGTTTGCTGGGAGCCCTCATGCAAACACCAGAGCTCATGCAGGTGTCAGGGGAGCTGTTTGGGAAGTGTTGTTTGGCATCCAGAGTCAAAGATAGTCTTCTCATAAGAAGGAAAACACCCAGATAAATCATCAGTTTTCAGTGTCAGTTATTCTGTATAAGTTGCCTTGCATGTTTATTTGTTTATAAAGACACCCCCCCCCCCCCCCAAAAAAAGTTAAACATTTCTGTGTATACAGAAAGGTGCTGCCTGGCTACTTCATCTGGGTATTAAATGTTTCTGTTTGAATTCATCTTTTGAAGAGCAAAATGGACTTTGAGGAGGGGGAGGAACAGTGCTAATGATATTGGGACAGTCATGTTCCTACCTGGAGTCTAAACTGCAGACTTGGGGATTTAAGAGCCTACTCAACAGGGGTATTTGCCAGGAAACAGGGAGAATGAGGAAAGAACTCCACCTAATTGCCAAGGCTGGTATTCATCTCATCTAATAGGAGGTCCCTGAGTTATCTGGTCTAGGGTTCTTCAGACATGGTCCAGAGTCAGAACAGAGCTGTGGATGCATCCAGGTGAGTATTCAGTCCACTGTGGTGGAAGTGTCCAAGGTGAACCATGGGAGTTACCCTCCAAAGGTGCCTGTCTCTCTTTTGACTCAGAGGAGTCTGGACAACTGGATTAGAGTAGGCACTTCACTTTTAGATTACTGGTGTCAGATGAACTGAATTCCACCCCATCTGAAAGTTTTCAACAGGGTTTAGTCCTGTGGAGGTACGGGACTAAATGCCTCTTGGGTGTTTTCCAGAGGTGCTAAGCATCCCTGAAATCATGGGCAGCTGAATATCTGTCTTTCAAGAGAAATATACCTATATACATATTTGTATCCTGTAAAGCATCCATCAGGACCCTTCAGCATGCACCTCCAAGCCACTTGAAAATCTGCCTCTGATACAGTTCTGGAAGCATCAAATTATGTATGTCACGTCACCTTCTGCAGCAGCTTTTATCCAGCATGATCCACTGCCTAAAACTGCTGTGTGTGAAAAGCCATCAAGGCAGGAGTGGCAGTGAAGGTATTCAGAACAGGTATCAGAGCTCATTGGAAGCACAATGTTTTAGTTTAGGAACTATAGCAGTTCACTTTTCCAATTAAAATGAAAAGGGTATGTTGTTCCAAGACAGCTTGATTTGAAGAAAAAAGTTAGAAGTTATTTCGTGACATACACCATCAAGATCTTTAATGACAAGTGTTGGCTGGGACATCAGCATTTATTTATGGTTGGGACTTCAGCAGTTTATCCCTTCAGTGAAGAAAGACTGAATCCAGAATCATTAGTTTAAATTCAATGTCCCTGTCACAACCAGTAACTTAAACTAGGTATCTGAGCACATAGCAGCAAGCACAGAAATATATTCTTCTCCACAGCCAAGTGTGAGAAAGAGCTGAACACTCACAGTTCCTATTGTAGAAAATGGACACCAAGAGGATTAATGACACATAACATATGCTTCATATTTAGGGCAATTTCAAAAGTTAGTGTTTTTTTGTGGACTTAATGCATCACCTTACGTCCGTCTGTCTGTCCAGCAGAATCTGGTGCATAGGTAGTCAGTGATCCTGCATGTGAACACATGTGCAGGTGAGTATAGTATTTGTAAATTCCTAATTCAGTTTAACAATTACTTCTGTGGGGGTGGGTGTGATCAGTATGACTGGCAACACTGAATCACAATACCTTCCACCTGCAAATAAAAGAGTCACTATTTTCACTTGCTTCAAATTTATTTGCATTTGTTACTGTACTTTGTCTTGGATTTTCATGTGCTATTATAGAAAAAAGTCTCTCTGCCTCTGCAGTTTCCTCTCCTTATCCTCTCTTATTTCCAGTAGCCAGAACAGCACCTCTGTACTGCAGACAGGTACTGATAGTTAGCAGGAAGGATTCAGCTTTGCATTGCAGATTACACAGCTGCATAATCTCCCCTCTAAGAAGCACAGTGATATGCAGTCAGCTCGAGGAGAGCTGGGAGTTTGGTATTTCTTACCTATTTTACAAATCTCTTTCATGACTCTGAAGAGGTGTAAAGAAAGGCATTAAAATAAAAGGGAAGCAGTTTATTTTGTTTTTCTCCTGATGTTGCTGAGATTGCCAGTGAATATTACCTGAGCAGCAGCTAGCAAGTTTCTGCAGGAGTGTGTTGATGGAGCAAGTGAGTAGCAGCAGCTCTGAATAAATCATTTATGTGTGCACTGCAGACTGTTTCAGGGATTGGCATCAGTGGTGGCGCACTAACAGACAAACAGAGGAAAAGGCTTTCACCCAACTTTTTATTGAAACCTCAGAGGAATAAAACAGGTCAGTGGTGAATATTAAATTACCTTTTGGCCATCTTCCAAAATGATCTGGCCTAGTTAGGAAACATCAAGAAGGAAGAAAGCTTTGCTTCTTTACATCCTGATTTCTCTAGGGAGGGGAGAGAAGGAGGTCTGTGTGAAGCATAGCAAAGGCAACCTGATTTTATAAGTCAGCAGTTCTTCCACATGCACAGAGACAGCCCCATGCAAATCTGCATATCAGCTGCACACACTTTTCTTGCAATGTTGCAGCAACATTTAACCCAGCTGCTTTTTCTTAATGCCAACTTGTATATTCTGATGAGTAAGACTAGATCAACAGGGTGTTTGTTCAGTTTGCAAGACCGTCAGTACAGCCCATATCAGATGGGGCATAATGTGCCTTTGCTGCCTTTGCCTCCTTAGACAGGATTGGTCCCTTATTGGAATGTGTCCTTGTCTCAGCCTAGCTGTGAAAGCCTAGCAAAGCTGACTTCAGAGGAAACTGCTTAGCAGCCACAGAGATACTGAATGGAGGTACTACCCTCCATTTTCTGCATGTTGGATGTTTGTTCAAAACATGCAATTTCTTTCAAGAAATGATACTTTCTTAGTACAAGCCTGGTTATTTAAGGATAAAGGAACAGTTGAATTAAACCGTCAGTACCTATTGGCTGTCCCATAAAGAAAATGAAGAGCTGTATTACATGTTAATAGGTAAAGAGCCACAAAAAGACATAGCAGGAAATAGGACTTTTAAAACAAATGTAAAAGCCACAAAGCAAATATTTTTCTGACGCACATCTCCAGATCAAATTTGGAAGTGCCACGGTGGGGCCGGCTGGGAACTGTATTGCTGTGCATCTTACTGAGGGTACTGGTGTTTCCCCCATTGGTTAGTGAGAGCCCCACAGGAGCCTGGCCAAGGGGTCAACCCCAGGGCAAGGAGGCGGCGAGGGGCACGGGACACCCCGATCTCAACTGTGACCAATCCCACATCGTGTTTCCTATGGTAGTGCTCTCTAAGCACTGAATCTTCCCAGTCTGGGGGAATTCTACAATGGCAGAAAAGATTTCACAGCTGATTTCATTCTGTTGAACACATGATTTTTCTCTGGGGTGGCAAAGAAATTATAGATTTTAAAAATTTTAAGTAGCCCTCAATAATGTCACAAGCTCAAAGCTGGCTGCACCATGTGAAAGTTTCCATGCAGAGGTCACAGAGGTGCCAAAGCACTCAGCTTTGCCTCTGGAGCCAATCCAGGCTCCCAGTTCTCACCTCCTGATCCCCACTGGGAACCAGCTGCGCACTGATGGCCATGGCAGGCAATCACGGACATCTCCAAAGCTTTAGGGCTGTTTACAATCTTGACCAGGTTTGGGTGCTGAGCTTCCTCCTTGGGGTTGAAGGGTGAGCTGCTGAGCCACTAAACCCTCAGTTATTTTCCACATCTGGTTTGATTCTCTGCAGATAAACAGCAGCCTTGCCATTAACAACAAAAACTTAATTCACTGAGGTTTGTTCAAGCACTGAGAGCAAATATTTTTCCTGTGCAGCTTGGGGTCATTTTAAGGGAAAAACAGGGCTGGAGGTATATCACCCCTTTAAAAATTATTATTGCTTCCTAGAGAAAATAAAATTTAAAGAACCTCTTCCTTCCATTTGTGAGGTTATTTTTACGGAAAAATTGCTGGCTTTGGGAAGGTAACTGCTTTGTGACTGACTTGGGATCAGAGCACAGGATTTGAATAAATGTATGGATTAATTTACGTTTTGTCCTTTTCTTTATTAATGAAAATGCTTATTCATAAGTCATACCTCAATAAAACCCTGCAGAAATGCTTGATCTGTTTTTCTGTCTGCTCCCTCTTGGTGCCAGGACTTACACACAAAGGGAGGGGACAGAGCAGCCAGCAAGTATCACAATTATAAGTCTTTTAGGAAATGTCCATGGCTATCTAAGCTGCTGATTTCCCTCACTGCTGCTTGGGAGGCTGAAGCCTCTATGTAGGTCACGTTCTCCAAGACTGCTACCTCCCTTACAGCCAGACCTGCTGTTGACTTGGGCTGTCTTAATGCATCAAAGAGCCTCTGCTATGCTTCAGCTCACCTCCTGAACTCAAGCTGCATCACTCAGCTCTTCATGTAATCGCTGAGGTGGGTAACCTGACCAGGGAGCTTGAGCATTAATCACAGTCTTTCTGGTTCCCCAGGCAGAGAAGAAAATTTCTCATTTTACCATCACTGTTGTTATTTTTAAATCTTTGAAATCTCTCCCTAAACCCGTTTTCCCACCTTTTCTGTTTTTTTTTTTTTTTTTTTTTTTTTGGTTGGTTGGTTTTTTGTTGTTTTTTTTTTTTGTTTCAGTGTTTCATAACTTGGTTACCATTATCAATGATCACATGCAGTGTACCAAAAGAGGCAGGTAGGATTTTTTTAATTTAAAGAAATACTTATAAGAGGAGAAATTGAGACCCACAGAAAATGAAAACAGGGATGCTGCTGGAGAACATCTCTTTCTACTGCACAATGTTAGCAACATTGGAGGTGCTATTACATGATGGAGCAGCCATTGAACAGCCAGTGGGTTTGGGGTGGGGACTGCTCCTTAGCTAAAAATGACTTCGTCCTCCTTGCAGCTGCACAGCATCACATCCAGATGCAGGAATGAGAATTTGAGAGTCTGGAAGTACAAAGTTGACAATGCTCAAGAAGCCTAAGGAAGTATTGCAGAGGGGCACTGGCTGGTTGTCTATCTTTGCTGCCGCTTGTCTTTCTAGCATGGCAACGCCAAAGCTTGAGAGCAGTGCAAGATGTGATCAGGTTCTGCCGGCCTCGTCCTGGCCTTGTACCGGCCAGGAGAGTGGCTGGTCCCTGCTTGTCCCTGGGATCTGCCCAATGCAGCTCCAGAAGTCACGGGGCTGGGGTAGGAGATGATGGCCTAGAAATGGCTGGGTTTAAGCACATCTTTGTGGAGTTTTCTCCCCTCTTCCTTCCTAGCAAATTCTAGCAGCCGTGTTTTTTCTCCACGCTTTTCTCCCAGCCACGGCGGGAAGGCTTCCCCGCGTCTTTGCCGTCGGAGCCGCAGCCGAGCGAGAAAGCGGAGCCGCTGCAGGACAGCAAAGCGTTAAGGCTGCACAGAGGGCGGGAGGGGGATTACTGCTCCGCTCCCGCCGGGGACGGGGTCGAGTGGGGATTAGCCCCGGGCCGGCCCGGGCCATCTGCGAGCCGGCTGCTGCCCGCGGCCCGTCCTCCCCCGGCGGAGCCCCGGGGACACCGCAGCCTCCCGGGGAGGAGGAGCCGCCCTTCCCTGCCGGCTCTCCTCGGGGCGGCCAAGGATGCTCTCCCCAAAGAGCCGCCCTTCCCTGCCGGCTCTCCTCGGGGCGGCCAAGGATGCGCTCCCCAAACCCTGCAGAGCTCTGCCGAGCTGGCCGTCCTGCTCAGAGTCGCACCTCGTTTTAAAGATGCCTCCTTCCTTTTTTCCATTCCAGCGGCCAAAGCGTGCCGTAAAACTTCCACTACTATGTATTTCTTATCAAACCTGATTTAGAGAGTGCTCAAGCTTCTCAGAGTCTGTCTTCTGCAAGCTGGCAAAATTTAATTTTAATTTAAAAATTTTTATTATTTTATTTTTCGTTGCAGCATTTTGTTTGAGACTTTTTTGAGAGTCCCTGAGCACCCAGAACACCCCACCGGGCAGGAGCAGGGAGCTTGGGCAGCTCCGGGCTCGGTGCTGGCCTTGAGCCTCCTCCCCAGGGCTGAACCCTTTGCTAACACCACCTACCCGCCAAGGAGAGTTTCATGGGGTGGTGGGGAGACATGAGACTGGTCTTCATGTAATAGCATCTGAAATTCAGCCAGCCTTCAGAGGCACCTGATAGCACTTCTGGTTATTTTTGATAGGGGTCTCCATATATTTTTTTTTTTTTTAATGACAGTACTGATGTTGCTTAATTGATTTGGTGTAAAAATCTGCTGTAAACCCTTTCTGATTTGTTTGGTTCTGCTACTAAGGAGAAATAGCTCTATTTGTCTGTTCCTTGCTGAAAAAAATTGCAGACTTGGCAGGAATTTTTTCCCCCAAATGAAATAACCAAATTAAATAAATAAAGGAATAAGACCCTGGGCAAAATGCAGATTCAGTCAACCTTTTTTTCCATCAGATGCATGATCAATTTAATAACATAGATCCAACTAAATGCTCAGAGGCAGGGAGATAGTAGAAGAGGGGGTTGGAGTAGAAGCATCGGGGTGAAGCTTGATGTGCTTAGCTTTGCAGTTAGCTCTTTCAACACTTTTCTCCATGGCTTGAAGGGTTGGTAGGATAAGGCTTGGTTTTGTTATACCTTGTTAGTGTCAAATCTATTGATGCCTGGTAAAGATTACACTAATTTGTAAGTCTTTGGGTGCTGGTGCATGCCTGCACGTGAGGCTGAGTTACAGCAAATGCTGACAGATTCAAGGGGAGGTCAGTAACAGATACCACTTAACTCCCTGGCCAGGGTTGGTCACTTTAAAACACTGTGGATGGATGGCACCCAGTGACAAAAATGACATCCAGATTTAATCCCCAGCACACACATGCCCTTTTTTATGGTCCCCCTGAAAATAATGCATGTGCCTTCTGCTGTATTCAGCACAGCTCTTCTTTGGCCTGGCGCTACTGCTTTATAGTGACACCTCCCAGTGGCACTCTGCAATATTTCACTGAAGTCCATACAGAACTGCTTCTTGATAGGTTTGTGAAACCAAGTGCTGTGTTTATGCAAATGACACCTTATAAAATTCATCAAGCTTTGTGGGTGCCTTCTTCACAGGAATCATCCCATTCCTTCCTCTCCCAAATATTTGGGTCCCTTGTTTAATAAGAATTAAAAGCAATGAAGTACTTTCTAATTATGCCTTCAAAAATTTGGCATTGTGGCACAACTTCTGCAAACATAATGACATCCTGTGACTGAAGAAAGCAATGTCCTGTTCCAGATATTCCTGCTGTTGTTAATGGGTTTGTGTTGTGAGAGCAATATCCCTGCTCTGTTGTGTAACAGTGTGCAACACATGCCAGCAGTATTCAGGGGATCCACAGACCTGGTAAGTGCAACTTAAATACATCTTAAATGCATCTCACTCACTTAGACCAGGGAAAAAAAGGATTTGGGCAGATTGAGATACCATCTAGTTATGGTAATTTACTAGGTTACCCTACCACTATCAGCAAAGCTACTGTCCCCCATCTCTCTTTTTAGTGGTCTCTACTTACTTCATCTTAAAACTTCCCATTTTACTCTCTGTCACAGAATCACAGAAGAGTAAGGCTGGAAGGGACTACAGTAGCTCATCAGGTCCAACCTCCCCTGCTCAAGCAGAGTCATCCCAGAGCACATGGCAAAATGTAGTGTCCAAACAGTTTTTTAATATCTCCAGTGCAGGAGACTCTACACCTTCTTTGGGCAATCTGGTCCAGTACATGATCACCATCACAGTAAAGTTCTTCCTGCTGTGCAGGTAAAATTTACTGTGCGTTAATTCCTTGAGTTATAGATGTCACTGCTTACCCTATGGGCAAGTATTTGTTTGGTAGTGCACACACTGAAGCCCATTGTGGGTGTGCCCTTAACTAGAAACAGTCTGTGAAGCTGTTTTTTGTTTTGTATAATGGGGACTTTTTTTGGTTGAGCTGAGCTCAGTTGTCAGTCTATGTGTATGTCACAAATATATTCTCAGCGAAATAAATGTGTAATTGTAAAACTGTTGAATTAAAGAGATGCAGACCCTGGGACAGACAGACCAGGCTATTTTTCTTTAGCAGCTCATTTTGGGTTCAGCAGGAATGGGATAAGTTCAGTCCTCCTGAGGATGTGGAGCTGATACATAGCAAACACAGCCACTCTCTGACAATAGCTCCTCCAGAGTACCTGCTGTTGTGAATTATCTTCCAAAACAAGTAGGGATTTTAGAAATCAGTAACATGGTGGTTCTTCCATAAATCTACTTTTCCTTTGGAATACAGAATCTACACAAAATGGTCAGAAAGAAATACCAAGTGCTTGTCAAATTCCCCATACAAAAAAAGGCCTTTGAAATCAGTTTGCTCCAAACCAAGGAAGAATTGAATCCCAGTTAAACAGGAAGGGTTTCTACCATGACTACCTACCATTTAACAATATATCTTTATGTTAATTGGTGCAATTTGATCTGTGGACCATCCTTTAATATAATCTCTTATTCCTTAATAAGAGGAATCTCTTACTGAGGAATCTCTTATTAAAGAATCTCTTATTCCTCCAGTAGTTGTGCTAAAGTCATCCCCATGGCAAAAGTGGTGGGGTCCGTGTGGAGTACGATAAAATATGTGAGAGAGCTATCAGACTTTGATCAATGAAATTCAGACAGAAGATAGGCACATATGAAACACAAGTCTGCAGGCCTCTGTCTGGCTCAAGCCAGCGAGCACAAAGCAATTCAGGCCTGCTGTCAGCTAAAGCTCTGGCACAGCCCTTTGACATGACTGTGTAATGCAGCAAATCTGGTTCTCGTCATCTGACGCTCCACCGAGACCTCTTGCTATGCTTAGCTGAGAGCTTTGAACGTCCTTGCTTTTGTTGGCCTCTTATGAAGTTCTTCAAAAACATAGTTGATTTGGTACTTTACTCTGCTGTTGCCAATTACCCTGGTTGTTATTGGATAGCAGAGAGGTAGTAGCAGCTGGTGTAACGGTGGGTTTTGTATTACTGTAGTCAGGGTAGCAGGGCAGCAGTTGTGCTGCCTGTGCAGCTCCTGGCAGGGCATGGGCAAGATGACTGGACACAACTTTGCTCTGTTAGTGTTCAAGAAAAAGGGCAGCATGGAGGAAGATCTCCAGTTCATAGCCCTCCTTGTGCTGGAGGAGCCCCAGCTGCAGTCCTCTTACTCCTTGGGGCTTTGGGGCACTTCCTTCTTCCCATACACAATGTCCTCTGGAGCTTTTTAATACTAGGTGCAGAACAGGAATACAGGTGCCTGTCCTGGTGATGGTGGGTCAGGGCATCTCAGCCAGGGGGTACTAGAAATGCTCTCAATGTTGCCCCTGGGAGATCTCTGGTCACTTTCATAAACAAGCAGTAAATTAGGAACAAAGTAATCTTCTTCCCTGTGAAAAAATCTCATGCCTAGCCTTTGAGTGCCTCTAACAGCCCCTACTTTGGGAGAACTTCCACTCACTTAAAGTGGGGATACACAGGATGGCACAGACCTGAGGCGGAAGCGTGGGCAGTACTGGCATCAGACCTGGAAGGAGGTAGCTATGGTTACCCCCACAAAGCTTTCATTAAAGAACATGTTGTCCATGTGCTTCTAATGGTAAGGCAGAAGCACAAAAATGAAGGGATATGCAGAAGTCACCCTGGCTTTGGGATGGACTCCAAAACCCAGCTGCAGTTTCTCAGTAGCACAAGTGCAAATGCCAGACACCAACAAGATGGAGGAAATAAATGTTTTTTTGCAAACTGGGAGAAAGGAAGACTCTGTAGAAAAGCTTTATTTCCCTTCTTACATAATTACATCCACAAGTAGTCAGGAAGAAACTGTGATTTATGTCTTGAGTGCACAGTAAATCATTGTGAGAGCCTATGCCCTGTCTGTGTTACATTCACAGGGAATGGCCTCTGGCCACCAACAACCCCAGCTGCCAAAGTTTTCTGTCTCTGACAGACTCACCAGCAGTTTGGGTATGGGTGATGAATTTTGAAATGTGATTGTCCTGTAAAGCTGACTTTGGGCATACACAGTCGAAGAGCCAGCCCATGGCTGGGGATGATAGCAGGTCCTGGCCATATAGAGAAGAAGAGGCACTGATGCCAACATGTAATGGCTGGTGGGCTGGTGGCAAACACACACATGTGTGCCTTGCTGGGTTTGGAAAACTGCTAAAGGGATGAGGGCTTGTTATTTTGGGAGGGGATATTCTCAACTCCATAAATACACCCAGGAGCAGACATGTGAGGTTTGCTGAGTGTGTTGGACAGTCTGGAGGCTCTCTCTGTCATGAGGGATTAGCGCACTGGTGTGAAATACTCTGGCCCATGGAGCTTTCCAGGAGTAGTTTACAGGATGGACTGGGAGACTAGTGCAAATCTGCCAAGTGCAATGACTCCAGTCCTAGCATGATCCCTGGGCAACCTCTGTGGGCAGCACTGCCCTTGGGGAGAGAGAGTCCAGCTGCTGACAGTCCCTGGCTTTGGGCTGCAGCATGTAGGGTGCTCCCAGCCCTGAAAACTGCCCTGCAGTGAAAGCACAGCCTGGTGGGGGCAGTTCCTTGGGACAGGGAGTGCAGAGCCTGGCTGGAGCATTCAGGAGAGTTGGGTAATGGGTGCTTGGAAGCTGCTAGGCTTGGAAAGCTCCATGAGGTATCTATAGCAGACACTTAAAAAGCAGTACAGGATGCATTACAGGTGTCTAATACCTTCCTGGCCTCCAGCTGCTATACCAGGGTTCTATTTTGTGTCAACCAGCCAGCCCTGTACAGATGTGTTGTGTACCCTAGGGCATCTCAAATGGTACTGGACACCTTTGCTTAAGCAACTGAATCCCACCCTAAATGGTTTGCTCAAGATCATATATAAAGCCTCTGTGATAACTGCTATTGAAGCTCAGACCTCCTCACAGGTTATCTGGCATTTTGATGACTGGAATTTGCCCTAGCTCATGAATGAACATATCCACACGGTGCATTTGGTTGGATTTATTTTCTGCTTTCCTCATTTTTGAATAATTTGACTAGGCAAGGGACTATTAAAGGAAGTTTTGCCCTGGTTAAGAAACATTGCTCCACAGTGTATGTCACGTACAGGGATAGAGTCAAAGTCTTTTCACCTACCTTTATTATGCTTTTGTTATTTTTGTTTCAGCTTTCAATGTCATTACGTCTTCAATGCTGGGTTTTGGAGGGAAATGCACATGCTGTTTTAATATCCCTGTGCTGAGTCTTACCCTAGCTGTGTGGCTGCTTTGGGTTGTTTGTTCTTCTTTTTGAGAAAAAGTCCATGAAAGCCTTCATCATGAAAATCATATGAGACAGAACAAGAGGGAGAGAAACCCCAGATGGAAATAAAACCCCAAGGGAAGGTAGGGTTTAGGAAAGCAGCCTCATGTGTGGCAGAAGTCTTGATGGAAGTGTCAATAAGACAGTCCAGAAATTCCTCTGGCATGCAGTGGGTGCAGAAAGGTTTTCAAACTGGCTGTTTAGTGTGGGGATTTCTGGGCTCTAAAATATTTCCATGCTGTGCTTTTGGAGCAATAGCTGACAGTCAGGACAGCCTGGGATCTCAGCTGTCATTTTGAAAAGTTAGTGGGCTGCTGAGAAAAGTAAGAAAATGAGAGGCCTGGAATGGAGAGAGAAGAATAAACTGAATTGGGAAGCATGAGCTCAGTAGTTTGTCATACCACTTTGGGTGAGGCTTGTATCCAGTAAGAAACCTGCTGAAAACAATTATCTGAAAAAAATGAAGCTGTTCAGATTTCTGCGTTATAAGTTTCTCTGATGAATGAATCTGCTCCCTATCCATTCTGTGAGTGCAGTGTCCAGGCTAATGAGGCCCCCTTCATTCATCTTCTTTGGGCAGCCGTCCGAAACCTCTCCTGTTGAGAGGGGCTTTTGCAGCCCCAGAGACTCCCAAGGGATTTGGGGGCAGAGAAATACAGAGTTCAGAGGAGCAGCAACTACTTGTGAGAGTTAATGAGGGGAAATGAACTCATTTGTGGTACTTGTAAACTTGAAACCCAGTTACAGGGAGCATAGAGAGGGTTGGGGCATCCAGCTGCTTGTAACACAGATGTACTGATCTGGTAAGAGGTGAGCTCCTGGCTCTGGAGAGACTGACTGCACAGAGCCCTGTTTCTGGTTTAAATGGGATTCCTTTGAAAAAGAGTCCAAGTCATGATAAAAAAAAAAAAATCTATGTGCCCTTTCCAAACATCCTGTCCCAGAGCTTAGATGCTGACAGTATGCTTTGTATCCTAATGGTGCTTTGTACTCTCAGCTTCTGAAGCTTTCTGAGCCTTTAGCCTGGCTTCCCACTGTGGCTGCTCTTCATGGAACAGCACTGATTTACACCAGTCTAATCCCTTACCTTTGTGACAGGTACTGCAGAGAGCTCTAAGTACTAACACACTGAAAAAGCTTCATAGCCCACTGCTCAGTGTCTCATGCTTTAGGTAACTTCATTGCCACATTACATTTCAGCCATTTAAAAAGCAAACATGGAGCAATCAAATCAAAGTCTGGTTTGTTCCCAGTCTTCCCCTGAGCAGCATTTCCCTCCTATACCCCTTTCTCTTTGATCCCTAAAAAGCCATCTATGGCTTTAAATAAACTATAAGTGGGGACACGACTCTGCTTGATGTCTGGTCTGCAATAGAAGTGAAGTGTCACTTCCAATTTTGTGTGGGTGCAGAACAAAGATGCCTGTGACCAATCCACTGTACAGTGCACTAGTTTTGTTTGAACAGGGAGCTTTGGTGAGAAGCAAATTTCAAAGGGCTGGAGAAGCAGATTTTAAATGCTGTCAAAGAAAAATGATTTTACCTTTTCTAATTCCCATCCATGGTACCTTGTGTTTCTGCCTCATGGGCACCATGCAATAACCTTGCACAGTAGGTGGAGCAAGGCAGCTGCAGCAGCGTGCTAAAGATGGCTTGGGCTCCTGGGGCTCCATCCCAGGACATGAACTGGCCCATGATAAGTCAGCCAAAGGGCTGCACACAGGGATGTTTGCAATGCAGGAAGTATAGAAACAGAAGAGCTGGTAGGCAGACTGCAGCACTCCTCATTTCACAACAGCAGTACCCAACTACATTTATCTAACCAACTTCAGTCACTGTTGTCAGTACCAAATGAAATGGCACTAGGTCTCTGTGAGATAATACTATCTGTGTATCTGTTTCACAACATTGCTTCAAGAAGAGTGCAACAACCAAGGAAGGGCTTTATTAAAATTAGTCCCAGATTTACTATGAATAGGAGTTTAGCCAGGTTTCATACATGCTGTCAGAAAAAAAAAAAAAACAAAACTATTTTGTTATGAAATAACAAAGTGGTTGAGTAAGGAATTGAGATAAATTGTTGGGATGACTTCCAGTTGTAGACTGTGGTGAGTAAATGAGATAGGTCATGCCTCCCTGACAGCCTGGGTTTCAGTTTCACATCAGGCAGTTCTGTATTGCTGTGTCTGTCTCTTCTGCACCATTTACTTCATATACTGTATGTACATCCTTCCCTCCCCCCACTTCCACTCTCCCTTGTACATATTTAATCATAAAATCTCTCTGCTGTTCTTGTTCCTTGTATTTGACATGTGCTTTATCCAGGCTTCTGCCTCTGGGAGCTGGTCCTTGATAAAAAGGGACAAAGCAGACCATCAAGCTACCATGCTTTGTATAAGGCATTATTTTTTCCATCTGTCAAAATTAAATGGCACTTGGGATTTTCCCTTGGCCTGACAATATTTTCACAAAATTCAAGGCTGTCTAATGAAACTCAGGGAAAATAGTTGTAGAACGACATTTCATTGCATGTTGTTATGGTGTCACATAGCTCTCTGCAATTTTTTTTTTCTGGCATTTTGAAGATTGATCCACAAAGAGGATTACTATCACTGCTCACTGCAGCCCTGTCACTGCTGTTGCACACATCTACCTCAGTCACCAGCCTGCCCAAATAGACTCCTGTCTTTCAGACTAAGCATTTTTAGCATCCATTTAAATGCTTGACATATAGAAGGCATTTGGGACATTCACAGCCTTGACTTTGCTGGGATGCAAGTGGGCATCTTGGGATCCATCTGGGACAGGATTTCACTACTTTCCAGCTGGGAGTAACCACTGCAGACTCCCTTTCCTATGAAGGCTGCTCATCTCTAAAATAAATGACCGTTTATTTCCAGGACATGAAGGCTCAAGGTTTTTTTTCTTTCCTGCCTTCTCTGAGCTTTTTGTGGCTGACAGATAAGCATGTGGGATCAGTACATCTCTCTCTCCCATTTGATTATGCACATCCCTTTCTTCATTTTCCCACAGTGGCAGTGAGGACAGGGATAAAATACAACCATTCACCCATTACGCTGTCAAAAAGGCAAGAAGAGACCCTGAGTTCATAAGCTATTTTTTAGCTAAAAGCAGAAGATGGTCAAAGCTTTCAAGAAGAGGTGCCATGTCCCTCAATCAACGACATTTGTTCAGGGGCTTTCTTCATCCCATTTTCAGTTTGAAGGGAAATTTCAGTAGTGGATGCAACTTTCAGAGACACACAACCTAGTGCATTAAGACTGAGAAATACAGGGTCATACATATCCTTTCTAGGTCAATCTCTCACTGCCTTTGCCACAACCATGTCCATCCTTGCTCCAGCTGCCACATCCTTGGCCACCCTCTCCAGGAGAGCCAGTAGCTCCAGATGGATGACTCAGCCCTGCCACCATGTGCTGGTGTTTTTCTGGTTGGAGTAAGAATATAGCACTGCACTCACAGGGCAAATGATAATCTATTCTTTCATCTATAGCTGATGGTTGAAACACATGGATATGGAAAAATAAACATAGAACTTCCACAATTGTCTCAAACTCATTGTGTGTTTAAAGGAATTAGGGTGGTTCTCCTGGGGCAGCAGATGGCAAGATCACTTGGGGATAATACCCATTGGATTCTTGTATTTGTGGCCACTGCTTATAGAGGTCACTAATCCTGTATCTTGGGTGCTCCCTGTGGGTCACTAAATATGTTGGTTTGGGTTTTGGAAGTCAAGCACAGTATGTGCTAAGTGTTCTAACAGGAAATTCATGTGTAGTATTTTAATATGTATTACATCTCAGATGCTTGACAAGACAGGCACATAGATGATGAATGTAATTTGTCAGTAAAATTCAGCAGATATATCTTCAGGGTTTAACTCGATATCAAAGAGAGAAGGCCGCATTGAAAGTAAAGCTGTGAAAATTACACTCCTCAACTATTTTCCATGAAGTGATAGTAATTATTAGATAAGTAATAACGATTTGTGCCAATGCAGTCAGTACAGAGTGATAGTTCCCAAGGTTGTTATTTGGGCTTGTGGGTAGATCTTGCTGTAAAATGCATATTAAATACTATGGGATTATTGCAGTTCTGCCCTGTTTTAAGAGGTCAGAATAGGACAATTCTTGCTGGATTGTTTGCAGGCTTTTCAAATACCAGTTGGGCTAGGACAATGACATGGTCACTATTTTAGGCAGTGGGTTACTTGAATGTGACTTGTATTTCTATTTGTGTTAAAAAACCTTGTGGTCTTTTCAAGCAGTTATTAGTCTGTATTAAAACAACTGTGTCTTCAGCTGTTTGAAATGCAGAGTCCTGGCAAGCAGAAATATAGTTTCCAGGCTAAAAGCAAAATACATTAAATAAAACATCAATATTTATGACACAGTGAGTAGTTCTTCTGAAATAAACAAGAAGAAAATCTTGTGAAAAAGGATCAGGAAGGCTGGAAACACTAGTGAAAAACAATATACATAATATAGTTATGATATAAAACTCGTGCAACTCAGGGCTCAGTTCTTCTAAGAGTCAGAGCACTGTCACCTGGGGCTAAGCAAAGGCTTCAGACAAATTGAGTGATGCACCGTTGGGCAAAAGACTGGTCAATGAGAGGATCCTGTTCTGCAATTCTTGTTTTGCAGCTGGCACACAAATACCATGGCAGTTGAGGCATTACATTTCTCTTCTCTTCCTCCTTTTTGTCTCCATTTCTCACATTCCATAAATGGCCCGGGCTGAAATGGACCCAAAAGATTTTGTCGTTCCAATTCCCCTGCCATGGACAGGGACACCTTCCTCTAGACCAGGTTGCTCAAAGACCCATTCAACCTGGCCCAGAACACTTCAAAGTATGGGGCATCCACCACCCAGTTTCTCTGGGCAACCTGTTCCAGTGGCTCAGCCCCCTCTCAGTATTCTAATCTGAACCCACCCTCTTTCAGCCTAAAGCCATTCCTTGTCCTGTCACTACATGCCCTTGGAAAAAGTCTCTCTCCAGCTTTCTTGTAGGCACTGAAAGGCAGTTAGAAGATCACCCTAGAACCTTCTCTCTTTTCTCCATGCTGAACAATCCCAGATCTGTCAGCCTGTCCTCATAGGAGAGGTGCTTCAGTCCTCTGATCATCTTCATGGTCCTACTCCAGCTGCGCCTTATGACAAAGAAGGGTAACACCAGTAAGGATCCCCAGGGTTGGTTGAGTTGTCACCTGTTGTTGCCAAATGGTGGAGTGCTTGGCAATGCCCCTGCCAACAATGGCCTGCTCTTCTGGAATGGGAACAGCAGGCTGGAGCAGCCTGTTTTTACAGAACATGCAGTCAAGTGGAGCAGGAAGGAAAACAGATGCTGAAATAATGGCACTGAGATTTCCTATCTAAGGAATATCACTATGTTCTGCTTCCTTCTCTTGTGTCAGGTCACCAGAACTGGTACTGGGTCTTACTTTCTTCTTTCTTTCCTTAAGAAGGTAAAATAGAGGGGAGGCAGAAATATTCATACTGCTCCTGCTTAAAAGTTGACTTTTATGTGGTTCAAGTCAGCTTTGAAATTGAAACCTCTCTGGGATAATGAAACGGAAGAGGCTGAGTTCCTATTTAGACTGATATTATTTGGCTGAGGGCTGTCTTTACTCAAGAGTAATTTGGGAAAGTGACAGACAGCCGTGACCTTGATTTACTTTGTATGAGTTTGAGTTGAAATAGAAGAGTATTGAAATTTAGATTTTTTTCGAAAATTTCAGGGACATCATTAAACAGGAGGACTTTCCGTTCTTCCTTTCAGTATGCTCTGTGCTGCTAAAAATAGCAGAGGAAATAGATGTGTGACATTCATCTGCTGACTCCTTCGTGTCTGGTACCAGGCTTGATTGCATTTAAAAACTGGTCAGAGCAGGAAAGTTGTCTGGGACTCCTAGCTTACCTCTGAAGGATTCTCAAAATGGGAAACACCTATTTATATGATAAAATACATTTGTTAAACTGTGCTTGTGGGAGGCATAATACAAGGGAGAAGAACATAGTGGAAATTCCGAACAAGATGCATTTGCTAAGGCAAGTGGAGAATTGATATAATATGGAACATATTTTGCCCCATTTGCTTTGGAGGTACCCCAAGGTACACTGAAATGCATATATTTGGGCAGTAGTGCTACCTGATGATCATTTATTTGAGCACTGATCTTCAACTCAGTCACCCAAAGACTTGAAACAATCTGCATTCACCAAGTAAAACAGTTAGTTAATATCAGTGTAATAGGAGGGGAAACGATGGGACAGGTGAGCAAGTTTCTTTTACTTCTGACTGAAAATATTGCTGCTTCTTTGAGAGTTCTGAGAGCTCTGGATAAAGTTCCAGCCCTAATTTATTTCTGTTGAGATCTTTCCACCACCCAATCCCACACTTTGTTTGCCTGTTGTTTCTTACAGGAATGAGTTTGTTTGCTTTCCTGCAAAAACATCTCACAACCAGGAATGAGCATGGAACTTGTGGGGTCTGGGAGCTGTTATAACCAGCCAGCCGTCTGCCAACATTCCCATCTGTAGATTAAAACAGTGCCATTGCTTAGGAAAACCAAAGTAAAATGAAAAGGCTGTGTTCAAAGGTTTCATCAGGAAATAAAATCCATAGGCATTTGAGCTCCAAAGTGCTGAGCCATGAGAAGCAGATTTAGGAAGAGGAAACAAAAACACTAAAGAAATTGTCATGTTAACCAAAGAAAATGAAGAAGTAAGAACTTTGTGTGAATTTGTAGACTTGTCCTTTACTCTCTGAAATGTTTTTTGCCTTTTCAGAACATCCAGAGGACACTCTTCCATTTCCCACAACAAGGGGACCACCACTGGCACAGGGCCAGTCAGCCAGTAGATTCCCTGTGAAAATTTTACCTCTCTGTCCTAAATGGGAGTGGCACTGATTTGTTTTTAAATTACTTTGTTCATCTTAAATTTGTAGATATATTATTATATGGAACATAATCAAATTATTCTGGTAAATTTGGAGAAGGAAGTAAAAAATTATGGAGATTGGATGCAGGGGACAGGCAACAGCAGGTTCACATTTTTTCCTTAAGAATCTGGGTTAAACACTTGCTTCATTTAGAAATGAAATATGAATGTGGTGAATTGGCACACTTTCTTTTTTTTTGTTTTGTGATCTAGTAGGTGATGTATAATCGATGTTTCTTCAGAGATGCTATTGATGCTACCACAAGTATATAGGATATCCCTTTGCTAATGACTGATTTTCCCTACCAGAGCAGATAGCAAACTGAGTGATGAGTGACGGCAGAGGACACGGTCTTTTGTGTTTATCTGGATGTTCACACTGGTGAAGCTTCCAAGATGGTCCCACCCCTATCCAACACAGTCATTGCTCCTCTGTCTTGGGCTTACACTGCCTGTGCCAGAGACCTCTTCCTGTTGCATGCCTGGAGAGGATGAGTGCACTCTGGTAGGGCTGTGATGTAGAGAAGAGGACCTGCAGAGATATTTGCTAAAAGATGGAGTGGGAGACTCTGTAGTGGAAATCCTGCCTTTCATGCGTGTGTACTGTTGTTCTGTCCCAGCTGACAGAAGATGTCAGGTTTTTAATTCTTGCTTATTCAGAAAGGCTCTGGTGTTTGATAAGAATATGTTACCAGCCCACGTGCAAAGCACAGGTCTGAAAAAGAAGGGGGAGGGAGCTATGAATAAACTCTGAAAGCAGGGTTTTTACCGACTTCCTTCAACTTCCCACTGAGTCCCTGTCTCTAACACAGTTTTTCTCTGGGACCTGATGCACCAGCATGTTCCTAATTCAGAAGGCCAGTGGGGATTCCATTGTTGAAAGACTTTTCCAGTTCCCCTCCATGTGAGACATTTCTAGTTTACAAAGCAGTACCATTATGTGACGTGTGTGACATACCACCACCCCTTTTAGAGGAGGCTGCGTAAGTTTTGTGACGCCTGTGCAGCCGTGTGTCAGGTACTCACCTGCAATCAGCACTGCGGCTGTGAGGGTTATGTGTGCAGGCTGTATAGGCAGGTGGCACAAAAACCAGTCAGAACACATTTACTAATGCAGTCGTATCATAAGGTCATAGAATCATTTCTGTTGGAAAAGACCTCTACGATCATGGGGTCAGCCATTACCCTAACACTGCCAGGTCCACCACTAAACCGCGTCCCTAAGTGCCACATCTGCACATCTTTAAATTACTTATCCCATCGGTCCTTTTACGTGCAGCATTTGATACGTCCGCAGCTTCGCTGGAAGCGGGGAGAGCTCCAGAATGCGAGTCCGTGTTTATATGTGCGTGTAGCTCTGTGTCCATACAGCAGGTACACGGAGGCGTGTGTTATACATATGCATGTGCACACACACTCCTCTCTCCTGGCAGCGCCGGGGCTGCCGCTGCTGGCTGCGCTGCGAGCATGGGAGCGCGCAGGGCAGGCTGCCGATCCCGGGAGCCGCCATCCCTTCCGCACCCCAGCGGCAGTGCTGGGGCTCATCCCAGCCACCCTGGTACCCACTGGCTGCCCCGGGGGTGGGCAGGCTCGGCACAGTCCCCTGCGCTCCTCCGGGAGAGAAAATGCAGGTAAGGGGAAATTGCCCTTGGCGACCAACAGGGCCCTGCGCTGCGGCTGGCCGGGAGCGGCTGGATCTGCAGCCGCCTGTCGGGGGTGACCGTGTTTTCCAAAGGCCCCCTCAGTGATGCTTAGAAGGTTGAGGAGAGCGGAGCAGTGTAGGGAGCCTGTGCGCTGGATGCTCTCAGCCTGGCTGCTTTGTAGCAGACAGGAGTGCTGGCCGAGGGATTTTGCTGCAGCATCCTTCCCAGTAGTCAGAGGAGAGCAAAGGAGCTGAGAGGTGAATGATGTGCACCAGAGGAGCGCCCCGGAGGTACCTGCTCGCTGGTGATGCCAGTGGAGCTGCAGGGATAGAAACGAGACTGACCTCAGCCCTGCAGCTGGGTGTCCTGGTCTGCAGCAAGCGCGGGGTTATTAAATCCCGATGACAATGAGTAAGAGCAAAGTGTTTTTATAAGAAGCTGAACTGTTGTTCAGGAGCTAGAATCACCTGGGTCCTCCAGATGACCTCGTCCCAGGTAGCTCTGCTCGGGATCCTTTTTTATTACAGAAGTAGAGTTGGTGTCTGATGATGTCACACACAGGAGGAGGGAAATTAAAAAAAATAAATTAAAAAAAAAGGATAAAAAAGATAGATTGCTAATGCAAGGAGGATGCAGCAAACCACAGAGAGAGTCCTCTCCTCTAAGGAAGATGAAGTGAAAGGCAAAGCCCCTTGGAGGGTCTCTCTCTCCCTTCCACTTCAAAGAGTAAGACTGTCTGCTTTCTGTAAATGGAGCTGGCGGTGTAATGCATTATACGTCACAAGGTTGGACCTCTTCTGATTACTTTATGGAAAGGCTATTTTGTTTCTCAAGTGGGTGACAGTGGGGATGCTGGAAAAGCACAGAGATGCATCCCCTGTCCCACACTGACACCGATACACATGGTCAACTGCAGACCGGGAGCTTGTCGAAGAGGAGTGAGGACCAAATCTGGAGCCAATGCAGGGGGAGAGGAGCAGCCTCAGCTTTTTTAGCAAGTGAATGGGGAGGGGGAGGAGGGTAGTATGAGCAGTGATGTCATTTTTAACTGGTTCCTCGCAGAACTGGGGAGTGAAATTAAAGGAAAAACCTGCAGTCTCAGAATGGCTCTCAGCCTTGACTGGAGACTCTAAATGACTGAGGGTCCCCACAATGGTAATTAATTTTCTTTCCTATGCAGAACTATTCTGTTATTTTGGGTCAAGCAGAGGACATTTATTTTCTCTCTCTCTCTCTCTCTGTCTCTCTTTATCTCTCTCTCTGTCTATCTCTCTTTCTATCTGTATGTTTTGAGGGTTTGACTTTTGTTGTTACCTCTGGTTTGTTAAATACCTTGCAGGTTACTTGAAGTTTTTCCTGGGTAGTTCGAGAATTTTTCTCTGATGTGGGAATCCATGTCATTACAGGAGAGTTTAGCATGCAGCATTTCTGCTACTCATCAGGAGGGGAGATGCAGAGGTTGCCAAGCGCACAGCATTCTGCACAGGAAATGTACTTTTAAAATCACAGGTGGAAAGAAGGGGACCTGACTGGCATTTGTTACTGCAATGGATGGCATTAATGTTGCTTGTAACAGGCAGAAAGACTTCTAGTCAACTATATAGATAGAAATGAATTTTGCTTGGATGATAATTTCTGTGCTTTCAATTGGCAGGTTTTTATTATGAGCATTTTAATTCTAGTGGCACTGAATGGAAAATGTCAACATAAGAGATTCTGGCTATGTGAGACAGTATTTATATGTATAGTTTTTCATGGCATGCATTAACCACTTGTGTGCTGCTCCCTCCACTGCATTTGCCCTGTTGCTGTCTTCCATAGAAATCAGTGGGATGCCAGGCTGTGCTATGGACAGAGGGTTATTTTGTCTCTGGTTCCTGTAATCAGCAGAAGCAGTCAAGCCACTTTTAGATAAATAAGTTTTTCAAGACATCAAGGGTAAAGTGTCAGGCAGTGAAAAGCATCCCCAGTTTATATTTCCAAGTATTCAGCTACTGATATCACCAGTACAGTTTGGTTTGTGGCTGTTGTGATGATGCATGGTCCAAAGGCAGAGGATGTAATGCCAAAAGTAAATTTGTCTGTGGAAGTCTTGTCACATTCCTTTTTGGGATCCCATTTCCCATTGGTTAGACTTGCTTGTATTTTTCACCTAGGAGAACACTCAAGACAGCTGAGGAAGTCAGACCGGTGTTTTGCTTACTAGAAACTTGAGATGTTCATATCACAGCCAGAGACCTCCTGCTGTAGTCTGTCATGACAACTGTGAGCTCAGAGATGGGAGATCCAGGCTTAAGAATGAAAGAGGCAGAAAAGAAATAGGAATATTGTGATTCCTTCTGAATATGAAGTGTTCCTTCAGGAAGTTCCTGCTATGGCTGAGGGCTTGAGGAATCCATTGCTGCCCTAGAGAAAGCTCTTACTGAAGAATAGCTGGGAGGAATAAGCCTCTCTTTTAGCAGATATTGTGAAGATGCTGGCAGCCATCACAGGGGCCATTTTGGGCTCCTCCCCCTGCAACATGCCATGGTGCAGAGGAAGAGTAAATCTGGTAACCTCTTCTGCCAGTCCTCTTAACGTTAGCCTTAGTGTTGAAACATGTAACTCAGAGACAAATGCCTGACTTTAAAAAAGGCATGTTCCTCTCAGCGTGATTTTCATCCAGATGTGTGCTTGCCTTCACTAGCAGTGCTTATCTGGGGGGCAGTGTGCCTGTCCGGTGGAGGGAATGGTTAACAGGCTGTACTGAACTAGTCACCATGGCATATGGAAGCTTTCCATCTCCCTAGTACCAGGCTGAATCTGCTGCTATGGATAGGCAACTTTGTTTTCCTGTGATTTTAGCATGGCACCCTTCGTCAGAAGGAAATAAATTAATTTTTTAAAGGAGAGCAAAGAACTATGCATCCAGAATAAGCAGTGATTCATCATCCTCCTTTAGGGGCATAGGCATTCCCACTTCCCCCACTACCTGGTATGAAAACTAGTTCTGGATTTTGGGCCAGGGCACTAGTTCTGGCATTTTTGTCTCAGCTCCGTTCATCTGAGGCAAGAGTTGCAAATTTATGGCACTAGAGATGGAGTCTGATATCCAAAGAAGAGGGGAGCTGCATGTGACTGCAGCCGTCATGCCCATTTCTGCAGCCTTCCCCCTTAGGAGCCAGCTGACTTTGCAGCAGGGAAGGTTAACAAGACCTTTCCAAGCACAAAGAGGAATAAAGCACTGGGACAGGCTCCTATGGAGCTTATAGGATGCCCTTATTTTAGGCTTTACAAGAATAATAAAATTGGGGTGAACTAAAAATACTCAGTGCACTTTGGAGTAGTGGAATTACACTTGGCCTTTGCATTTTGGCATTTTCAGGATAGGTTTGGTCACATGTCAGTCAAAATTCACTACAGGAAACATTTTCTGTGTCAGGAGGTGGTTACCTTATTTGCTGTTAATTTTAGCTGTGTTTCAGAGTTGGAAAAGACACAGAACAGACAATTCTCACATGGTTTCTTCCTGCCCCCCCCCCCATTTCTACTGCAGTGTTAGCTCTGTTGAGCTCCTACGACCAAAGGGATGAGAATGGTTCAATGCCTCAGACTGTTCAGCTGTAAAACTTTGTACTGCTACTGTCAGCAAAAGCATTACTGATGTATCAGTGATGGGCATGATTGTTAGGGAATGGGACCCAGGGCACAGACGTGACTGCAAAGGTTGCAGTATCTTTCTGGATTTCAGTGAGCTTTGAATTTTACCATTAGTTGGCAAATGCGTTTGCTGACATCAGGCTCTGGACAAAATCATGTTTGGTTTGGAGTGCTTTCTTGAAGAGTGCTGGGGCTGTGGAACATTAGGGAAACAGACCAGAGTGATGTAGCTGACCACTGCTAACAAGGAAGCAGCACCATTTTTCATATGGTAACTGTGACCCAGTGTGACTAGCAAACTAGACTGTAACCCTTTCTGCATGTTTATGTGGTGGAATTTACTTACTTGTTGTTCTCATCCTTCATGGTCTTCTCGGGGGTGGACAGCATACCCTCCATGAAAATGAATTCAAGCTAGCAGGTGTGTCAGAGAGGTATTTTAGGATGCATGCAGTGGTGATCAAAGTTAGAGAAGAATATAACAAAGAGGACCAAGGCCGGGTACCCAAAGCCCACACAGGAAGCAAGGAAATAATTTTCAAGGGATGAAATCACATCTGTCCTAGGAAAGGATCCTTCTCAGTGATGCAGAAAAAGTGCAAATAACTTGGCGTGAGTGTGTTCGTAGAAAAGAAAGAAAAGAAGAACTTCCCAGCCCCAAATTTAGCAATGAGTTCAACTCTGTGCATGTGACCAAGAAACACTAAGGTCAAATATCTAATTGCATTTATGCCATCGTCATCTGAGTAATTATATTTCCCCCTGGCATTTCAACAGGGTAAAACTGAAGTGGGTTTGGATTGCAGTACTCTGGTAAGTCAGAAACTAGGTAACCTCCATGGCTTGCTAGCAGGGCCATCTCCTCTCCTTTGGGGGCTCTTGGTAGAGTAGGCAGTGGTTATATTCCTGTGGGATGCTTTTTTAGGCTACTTTTTTGGAAAAATCTTTGTAACTATCCACATAATCTGGATATAACTATAAAGCACTGTGCTGGTTTTTGCCAGTAGTTGAAGGAGGGGGGCAAGGCAGTGGGAAGAAAGGTGAGTTCTGCACAATCTCTTCTTGTTTCAGGGAGGACCATTGTTGTCTTCCACTTTGCACAGCAGTGCTGCACATCATTTACTTTGTAATGATAATAGTATATAATCTTCGTAATAGTGATAATCTTCATATGCAACTGCAGATTTCAAATTCTTCCCTGTTTTTCATGCAAATTTCATTTGATGGCATCAAGAAAACTGTTTTTTATGTCCCTGCATATTTGCCCCTACATAACCTCATTGCTAGCTATCAGAGCCAAACTTTTGATAAGAGGAAAGGTGATGCACCAATGTCAGAATATGCAGATTCACATCTCACAGTTGCACCCCTTTTTTTGTATACCTGACAATTTTTTTTTTTTTGGCACAGCACAAGCAATCAAAATTTATCATCCAAATTAAGACTGTAATTATATTTTGATAAAGATCTGGCAATTCAGTGAGAATGAAATTTAAAGGGTTGCCGGGATACAGATGACTCTGGATTGTGGGGAAGCGTTTGCATGTGGAATTCTAATAAGAGAAGGTTGTTCAGCATCCTTATCTAGACTTTTCCAATAGAGTCTGATAACACAGACAATCAAGTACTTGCTTCTTTGCTATTATCTGGCAAAGTGATTAAAGATACAAGGTTGCCTTTTATGAATGAAAAGGCAACACGCTCAACATGGAGCTTCAAAGATGTGTCCCCCTGTTGGTACCAGGAAAAGTGAGGGGATAAAGTGCTGACCATGCCCACATTATTGAGCCTGACAAAATAACAACTATTCCTGAGGTTCCCTAGGGATTGCCAAGCAACATTCGTGGGCCCAGGCAGTGCTTTCCTGGGAGGTGTGAGCCCTGCCCAAGAGGGGGGCTGCTGGGAACCTCCTTTTGCAGGGCTGGATTGTCACTGGGAAGGTGAGAGCTGGAGGACGTGGCAGGGATAGGTGGGATATCCAAATACACTAGAGGTTGCTGTCCAGGCAGGATGGCCGCAGAGGGAATGTCACCATAGAGCTGGGGGAGGTGCCAAACAGCTTGATTGAGCTCACAGCTGCCAAAGGGAAGGTTCTGGCTCCCGTGCAGGTACTTTGTTCTACCAGTCCAGCAGATGAGTAAAACTTGACCTCAGCGCTGCAATTTGATGAAATAAAAGCTATAGCACTTTCTCTGAGTGTTTGGTCTGTACGTGACATTAATTGGTTATTATGGAAAGTTATTGCTATTCAATAATGTGGCCTGCTGACGAGGTATTATTCACTGCCTGTGCTGTGGGAGCACTCACAGACCTTGCAGAGCTCTATCTGCTGTGTTTCTGACACCCTGCAGTGTGAGCCAGCTGATATCCCACACCTGTATCCCTGGCTTTCTGCTGTGCAACTGGCCAGCAGCAAGGCCAGTGCAGGGTTTGTGTTTATCACCTTGCCACAACCCTGCTCCAGACTGCCTGCTTCAAATACAGGCATGGTAAGGGAGGCTGCTAAGGGAGGGATCAATTTTCCCTTGCACTTAGTTTGTCCCAGACCCTATCTCAGTTCCACCCTACCAAAACCCTTTTACTTTCGATGTCTAACTCCAAATGGTGAGATGAGCCAGCAGTAATGGTTATAACCTGTCCATTAGTGGTTTAGGAACTTAATTGTAGCTCATGGTTGTATTTTTACTACAGATCAAAGCAGTTCTGTGACTTGCCAGCTTTTTCAATTAACTGTGAAACAGTGAGTGTCTCGTATAACAGTGTAAAAGCTAAGGTTTGGTGATATGAACTGAATTCCTGCTGAACTGAATTCCTCCCAGGTTTTTGATAACTGGATTTTATTCTCAGTATGTTCTTTCATGATCTGTAAGAAAGGGACTTGACTTGCACAAGGGCGGTTCAAATGGCAGGAAGAGCAGATGTGTTTCAGGAGGCCTGGGTTAATGAGCATTTTGAGAAGGCAAGAGTACACTGGAGATGCCGCAGCTGTAATATGAGAAAAATTACTGTAATACCTTGAATAGCCTTTTAAACACAAGGTGTGCCTTGCTTAAATGGTAGTCTCCTCAAATTCAACCTGCACAAACAGTAATGTGCTTTCTTTTTCCTTCCATAACGTGCATGGACATGTGATGCCAATTTCCAACAACTCCAAAACTCCAATGTTATAGTCCAATCCAAGTGTTGTGATTTCCTGTAAGCATCAAGACTTGCCAGAGCAGAGGCTCAGTCACTGGATCGGTGTCACCAGCCCAGGTCTAGCAGTGCTATGGGAAAAAGGTGTTCATGCTGGAAATGTGCCTCAGGATCTCCAGTTCTGGCTCTTATTGAAGGCCTGGTACTGGTTCTTTGGAGCAGTCCAGGACTGTCCTGTCTACATCCTAAACCTGCCTTTCATAGTTTTTCACTCTTTCAATGTTAGAGAAGTCCAGGAAATACCTGAAAAGAAAGGGGTTCTCCTAAATTTGATAAAATCTTTCATCTTGAGTTGTTCTGTCTCAACATATGACTGCCCCTTTCTGCCTTGGCAGTGCCAGATGTCTATTTATATGAGGCAAGAATTAAAAAAAAAAAAAAAAAGCCTATAAATTGTACACAACTGCATAAATGTAGCAGAAAATGTTTAGCCTACTCAAAGGCTGGCTGATGTTTCAGTCTGGTTTACTCTAGTCCCATGCTCTGAATTTGCACTGGGCTTCTACTTTCTACAACTCATGCAGTTTTTCCTCTGCATTTTCTATGATGTCTCTTCACAACACCAACACTTACTGGCAACTTTTCAGGAATCCATCTTCTCTGCCCTGATCCTTTCAGTTAGCTTTGCTTGTTTTCCAAACCAGTCATCCTGCCCTGGGTTGGCCTTGTTGCAGTCTCTGATCCTCTCTGGAGGAAGGTGATTACATGACCTAGTCAGCTTGTGAGTCCCAGGTAGCTTCTGCTGCCAGCATCACAGTGAAGTCTCCATGGGATTATTGGAAACTTTTTTGGAGGCAAGCAGAGTCCTGCCTTGATCTTCTTGCAGCTGTTTAAACAGAGGCACTGTGCAGTTGGTGGTACCTCCAAGAGATGCAATAAACTTTATTTATATTTTGAATTGTGGTCTGTGGGGTATCAGAATAGGATTTGGCAAAGAAAGCAACCCTGAAGGGCTTGGGACCCCATGAAAAGGGTTTCAGCTTTACTGGGTGGAAATTTGTACTTCCTGGGAAGATGTATTTACTCAGTAGGTCAAGTGGGGAAGCTCAAGGTGAGGAAATTGCAGTCAATGAAGTTAAGAGTACAAACCGTAGTGCCCTACACTTTAAAATTCCTTTCATGTGGTCTGAATCTAAAAGCTTGTGTTCGCCACAACAAGTCTGAATGAATGAATACACTGAAGCTGATTATACTAATTTTCTTCACAATTCATTTTTGCTTGTGCAAAGGTATGGGACAAAGTTCTGAAAAGAGTGTGATCTTTGATCAGTAAAACTGTGCCGGCCAAAACCATTGCTACCATTTATCAGCACCATGTACCTTTCTGAAGAATATGGGGGTGCAAAGAGTAGACTGACTGCCAAAATGAAGTTCTTTCAGCATGTACTGTATAAAGACAGAGGTAATTTTGTTGCATTAAAACCTGAAGAACTTTCACAGTTTGAGAGTGGGAAATGACCCCAAGATAACACAACTGGAGTTAGCTAGAGCCTGAATTATTTCCAAAGGGTCATTGCCTCATGTGCACAATACACAGACTTGTATTGGTTCATGACCTCCCAACACAGAGGTCCTGCATACAGTCAGTTGTCAGACTGGGAGATATTATGAATTTGAAGCTTAGGTATGAAATTAGCAGTGTTTGTCGTGTCAGTAGAAATAGTAGGGTATGGTAGGGTAGGGTAGGGTAGGGTAGGGTAGGGTAGGGTAGGGTAGGGTAGGGTAGGGTAGGGTAGAACAGAATTAGAATTAGAATTAGAATTAGAATTAGAATTAGAATTAGAATTAGAGATGAATGGAATGGAATAGAATAGAATAGAATAGAATAGAATAGAATAGAATAGAATAGAATAGAATAGAATAGAATAGAATAGAATAGAATATTTACAATTGGTAGGAACCTCCTACCATGATCATCTAGTCCAAGTGGACAATTGCTAGTATGAAATGCAGAATGCAACTCTGGCCATCATCAGCTGTAATCTTAAAACCAGTGTTATGTAGGCACCTGGCTAGAAATATTAGGTACTGTAGAGATATGTATCTGATGGACAGCTAGCCCCAAGTCTCCCTGGTTTCATGTTAAAGGAGAATTAATTACCTGATTATTTGAGCCCCATTGGCGTGGCTGGGCATGATGACAGCTGAAAGGCTGGAAAATTCAGAACTGTAGTTCAATGGGGCTTCAGTTTGTGGCAGGAGGTCTGGAGTGAGTATGGAGTTGGCTGGAGAAAGAGATATTTTTCTCCTGTTGAGGTGAATGAATTAACACAAACCAGGAAGTGACAGTGCTGTTGTAAAGTTGTGCTTTCTGTGGTAGGCAACGAGTTAATGTCATTTTGCCCTCAAAATGAAGACTTTCTGAATACAGAAGTTGTCTTGGGGTTTATATGAATAAGCTAATCTTTGGGCATATGTCTGTCTCTGTGGTTCATGAATGTGATGACAAAGGTGTTTCTGCCCACAGTCCTTTTTTGAGGCTTATTTCTGTGAGGCATGTGTGGCACTTTGGTTATCATTGGTTTCTTCTGGCTGCAGTATTTCTGGAGCAACATCATTCTACACTCACTGAGTGTCCACAAAAGGGTATCAAAGGGGAAGGAAGATGAATGTCTTTGAGCTGTCCTTTTAGCAAATATTTCCCTTAGTCCCTAAGTTATCATGGATGTGGCTGTAACTTCAGTAGTGATAGAACTTTCTTAAACCCTTGAAAATTATTCCACTGTCCTGTAGAAGTATCTGCAAAAGAAGTTGTTGTATGATGCTAAATGAGAATCTTCAAAGTTTAGATATGTTCTTCTTATGGGCTGAATCTTTGCTGCAGCTTTCCCATCCCAGAGGTATGTGTAACAGCCAAAAATAGGGAGAGTTGTACTAGCTGTGCAGAAGTTGCTCTGGCCCTTGTAGAGTGAAGAAGTACTGTGGTATTTTTAAAGTGTTGCTGTTGTGCACTATTACAAAGACAGAAGGAAACGGTGTTAATAGATGGGATAAAGGATAACTCAAATGAAAAGCATTCAAATTAATCTTTGCCTAATACCATTTTCTTAGCTAAATGGTGGTTGCACTTTTTAAGTGTTTTTTCTTCTGTGTTCTTGCACAGAATCTTTTTTTTTTCTGGATGCAATAGAAGTATGTTAAGTATTACAATACCCAAACCTCAGAAATTACTGTGTAACAAAAACCTTGCCAAGCAGACCTCACCCTCACTTACTGCAAGAAAATGTACTGCATCCCAGAGGAAATCAATACTTACTAATGTGAATAAACATGAAGATGAAATTATCAAACTGGCAAGTGAGGGAAACAATCTTGATTTATCAGAACTAGCTGCATTTAAATGCAGTAGTTAAAAATCCTTGAGTGATAATGACTGTGGCAGATGATCAGTGAATTCTTGTGTCTTCCTGTGCTGTGTGGGTCTGGGCTCTGGTGGGACCAGGCAACATGGCTCTCTTTTTTATATTGACCACCAGGAGCTAATTCTGAGTAATGAACCACCTGTTTCTTATCCAGTGCAGTGCTTTGGAGCTGTTTGTAAACGGTGAAGTTTGGTTGTGCTGTAGGACCCCCCTAGTTTTGTGGGTCCAAACCTGCAGCCTGGACAGTACAAACCACATCTTATCTGCAAAGATTTGCAACAAGTCCTAGTGAGGAATAAGGACTACTTTTACCTATGACACTAAACAGACCCACCAGTGAGGTATTCCTGAACTAGCACATGAAATGCAGGGCCTGTAACTGTATATGCAAATTCTTAACATAAAAGGGTGATTTCTGCTCTTAAGACACACAAGTAGAAAGACCACATAAAAGGCTAGGAGGTTCCTGGCAGGACAAGAGGTGGCTGTTGAAGGCCAGGAGGTAACTTGCACCAAGCTTAGAGCAGGGATGTTGCCAGCGTATCCACCTCTCAGGCCAAACTCCATCAACAAAGAACAGCAGCCCAGGCAATCATGATTGAAAATGCTGTCAGTTCTTAGCTTTTCACTGCATACCAACACCTGTATTTTCTTCATTTTTTTCTTTTTTTTTTTTTTTTTAAAGCTCAGCCGCAGAGGTAAAGCCTTGTTTTCATATTCTCTGTAACACCCTTATGATACTCTAGATGCTACATGGAAATAAGCAGATGGCAGGGAACTGATCTCTATTTGTATATAAATGTCTCTGACTTTATGAACAAGATCCATGTTATAAAATAAAAAAAAAGTTGGCTGGGGTGGCTCCCCCTCCGCCTGTGCTGGCAGCTGCTACGGGAGTTGAAAGGATGTGAGGAGCAATTGCCACCTCCCCCCTCCAGAGATCCTGCCAGATCAGGGCTGTGCTGTATCCGTGGGTGTTGTCTGCCTTTCACTGTTCAGCATGCACAGCATCTCAGCCTCCAGAGCAGTCTGGCACCTCTTCCAGCACTTCCTTTTTTTAACACTACTTGGAAAATCCACACAGAAGGAAGAGGGGCAGTGAAGAGAAGGCAGTGAAGGGGAAGGGGGGTGATTACAGCCTGACCTGATGTCCTGGCACAGCTGGAGGGTCTAGAGAAGTCAGGCAGATCCATGACTCAGAAAAGACAGAATAAAGATAGCAAAATTGAACACCTGGCCCAGCCTATGTCACAAACATTTATGAGTGTGTTTATCTCTTCCTTCATAAAAATGAAGGTATTTTGTTCAGTTTCTCAGGCAATACTTTACCTTTTGAGTTAAAACTCACCTTATGCCTTGGTAGCTTGCCTGTCTGTGACCTACTTTTATACTTTACTATGTCATTAAATATATTTAACAACTAAATGTGAGAACCCATCCATAGTTTTGCAGACTCGTATTTGTTTCCAAGTAGGCAGCCCTGCTACCCCGTAAAGGTGATGTCTCTCCTCTTGGTGCCTGGTGGTGACAGAACACGTCAGCATGTCAGCTCCTCAGTCAGTCTTCTCATGGTCCTTCCACAGTGAACAGAGGGGACAGGTGCTGCTAGAGGACTCTTCAGATCTCTCTGAAGCTCATTGGTACTCAAAATCAGTGAGGAGCCAATCTCTTAGCTACAGAAATTCTCCAGGGAGACAAATCTCCCCTGAGGAAAGTTACTTTTGTGATTACGTTTCGTTGTCTGCTTCTTTTCGTTTGGAAATACTGTCAACTTTTCTCATCATGAATAAATCTGAGTGTCCCCAGAGTGCCCTCTGCCCTGATTCACCATTCTACTTGATACATGATACTTTAAGATTAAACACTCTTTTCTACTCAGTGGCCCCACTTTTAACTTACACTTTCTGCATAACTTTAATGACAATTCTCCCTTCTCCCAATGCCCTTCTCCTCACTCTCCTTTGTTCCTTGCCTTATTCCTTTCCTGAGGGTGTTTCCTAGTTTAATTTATTTTCCTGTGGATTTTTTTCCAAGAAGCTTATTTCCTGCAGATTAGTTTTATTTTATTTTCATCATTGCTTACAGCTGAGAGTTTGAAGACTTCCTGCTCAGTGTTGCTGTCAGTGCAGTTGTTCCATGGTGGTATTTGATAATTGCCAGTAGGTGTTGTCACCTGCCATTGCTGCTCTGGTTTTGACTGGATGCAATGTAGCCATTTCAGCCATGCTTTCTGGTTTTCTTCTTCGTGTGCAAGGCTTCGTACGTGGTTATAATAAAATGTCTGCCCACACTTAAAAGGTAAACATTTTATATGAACATTAAGGGAACAATTGTTTACCACTCTGTGTATTTGCTGTGCTAAAGCCAACGTGTTGAAATCTGCCTTGTATTGGGTCTGATGCGTACACGAGGGCAGAGGAGTTACAAATGTGCAAGAATTAGCTGTTTGCAGCTATGTTCTAGATGACAGCTCTCACCAGAGAGTGGCCCACACCCCTGCAGCCTCTGACAAACCCTGAAGCTCTTCAGCAGATGTGGCTTTTCAGAAACCCCGTCAGAACTCAATTAGGTTTTGTGCATGAATATGTGATTTAATAGTATAAATGTGAGTACAAACAATAGGATATGGTTTGGGCTCATAAAGCCATATTAGCCATAACAATGAAGCTTAGCCTATGTTATGATCTTTATTAACACCCTAAGACACTTTAAAAGAAGTAAATTCTTTAAAATTTATTTTAGCTAAAGTGTTTTCATGCTGCATTCTATGTATAGTTGCCATTGGCTGTTACATCTCACTTGGAAGTGGGAGTTAGTGGGTCGTGTGAGCCATAGGCGCTCCCCAGCTGACATGGTCACAGGTTTGCACCTCTGCAGGGATGTGCAAGGGGATACAGATACCAGTGCTCACCTGCTGCTTAAATTTGCAAGCTGGCATTTGCCATTTGAGGCTTGTGGACCATTTGAGGTAAGCAAGGGCTTGAAATACAGTAGAAAAAACAGTGCAAGTTTGCAGAAAAAAAATTTAGTACCTAAGGTGAGTAAGCTGAGAACATGTTATTCAAATAATAATAACAGTGCGAAAATAATTTATCTTGACGTAAGTTATTCATGCTGCAGTCTAGATATACAACATCATTGACAAAGTTTCCAAATGTTGTCTGGATGGGTTTCTTTAAAAAGTAACCCAGTGTATCTTGGTGTCTTCGTACAGAAAGTCTTTTTGTCTGTGTATAGAAAGTACTGCAAGTAATACAGGTCATTCCATATATTGTAACACATCCATGCTTTATGGATTAAGGGCTAATTTCAAACCCAAAAGGCCTGGAGGGGTGAGGCTGCAATCCTGGAGGGGTAAGTGCTGGAGCTCTGGCTCCAGAGGGCTGAGGGGTGAGGGGTGCTGGAGCATGTGCTTGGCATCACTGGGTGGGTGGAAGGGACTCACAAGAATTCTAAGGTTGCCTAAATACTAATCAGGTTTTTTCATTAAAAACAATTCCCTTGAGAAAGTATAGAAGTGAAGGAGGCATAAATCCTTATTTTCAGGCAACTCTCCTTCCCCTTACAAAACAAAAGGACTGTGTTGCCTATTGTTTCAACAAATGAAACTCTGCAATTCAGATGGCCTTGTTCTCAGTGTGCTTCTCTGAACTCGTACAGCCCAGTTTGCTGTGATGTTTAACACAAGTATCCCATCAGAAGTGGGACTGGGGAAGGACAGTGTGGAAAGAGGACCCTTCTCCTGGCCCAGAGCAATCTGGCCTAATGAAAGGTGCTCCTGCCCACAGAAGGGAGCTGGAACTAAGTGATCTCTAAGGTCACTTACAGCTCAGTCCAGTCTGCGGGTCTGTGTTTTGTGGGCTGATTTAGATGGTTATCTGAAACGGGGCTTCAAGGAAATGGCTTGGGAGGCCAGAGCCAGACCAAACATCTGAGGAGGCTGGTAGTGGAGGGCTTGGGTATTTACTGAGACTGGGGAAGAGTTGTACTGAAAGAACCCAGAGCTACACTGTGGACTGTTTATACTGTTTATACCCCTGTGCCAGCCAGCTCTGGGCCACCATCAGGTTGGCTTCAGAGAGACCTGGTGGAGGAGTGTGTGGGATTTTTGTTGCCTGTCCCAAGAAACACACTGCCTTACCATTCTGGGGAGGAAGCTATTCAGAGATAGGGATAGAGACAGAGCCAGCTCTCTCAATCCCTCTGCAGAAGAGATTTATGGAGCTGCAGGAACAGCACAAATATTTCTTCAGAGGAAGAAAACAGTAGTTGCTTTTGGTCCCCCTGAGATGCTTGACTTTCTGTCTTCCCCTTAAGGGCTCTGAGTAATTTGAAGGGAGATGTTGTAATAGTATTTACATACACAGTATTGCATAGTATTTACTAAATACAATTGGAAGAAACTGTTGCTACTTACTTTGACTTGCAGTTAAGTGGCATCCAAGGCATTTAGCCAAGCACTGAAAATAACTGATGGGATGGAAGAAGTGTGAAATACTAGCCACCACCTCTATTCCTTACACATGCCTTGTTGTTCCTGACTCTTGGGGGTTTGATTCCTCGGCCTACAGGCAGTGCCAGTGGAAGGGAAGAGGGGCCCTGCTCATTCATCTTCTGTGCAAACCAGCATCTTTGATTCTAAATGCTGCTTTTGAGAATCAAGAGGAGACTAAGTCTTGGAGCTTAGATGGAAGGTTGTAGTTTTAGAAAATTTCAAGGAAAACAGAAATACATTTGCTGTACTTAGAATAAGTCCTCTGAATCTTATCTTCTAATATGTCACACACAGCGTATTCTTTATTGAGTGTCATCTTCCAGTGTGCTTTTTCACAGTTCATGACGTTTTACTGATGGTCTCTAGATTCGCAAACGTGGAGAGGTTGTTCATACTGTAGATACTGATGTGGAAATAGGTGCTGCAGTGACCAAGTCTCTCCTCTTCTTGAAAAGAGGATGCTCAGCATAGACTCAAAAGGCTTGACTTGAAAATGACTGTGTTAGGTGCAAATATTCAGGCAAAAATTTGCAGGGGAATTGAATGGTTTGCATAGGAGAATAAGCAGGATACCCTAAAACTGCTACCAAAACCCAGTTAGACTGACCAGAAAATTGTCTATAGGATGATTTTTTTTTCCCCAGATCCTGAGGGTAAGCATTAATTAAGGTACATAGAATAGTAAATTAATTTTGTAGAGCTTTGTTCTTGAGTGCTGGCATGTGAAATCAAGGTGACTGGTCTGAGAGCAATATGAAAGTGAATAACACACTTCTCTGTGATAAAAAGGAGAGCATTATAGCGACTTTTTGGAGCAATTTGGTCAAGCTTAGTAGTGATTTGGGCTGAGTCAGTACAGGAGAAGAATAGCAGAGCAGTTGGAGAGAATTGCAAAGGATATCTAAAAGCATACTTACAAAGTGTGTTATGAAGACCACACACTACAGTGCTGGAGATATCTTGCTGCATATCCAGAGTGGGAGCAATGTGAAGGGTCAACATGGGAAGAAATCTGTGTTGACAAGCACTGAAAGTGTGTCAAATTGAAGGAAGTGCTTTCAACTAATTAAGCATGTAGGACTGAAAGGGCTGTCTTGGGACACCGACTTCAGTTACATGCTCTGGAGTGTGGACACAAATACACAGATATGTGGGATGTTGTATCATCCCTCCTGTAACGAACCATCCTTACCATTAGGTCCAGTAACCTTAGAATAGTTCTGGTTTGGGTTTTTCTTTAAGACTTTAAGCCTTTACTATTTTACTGGCTAGTTAGCTCTTTGTTTTCTCATGGAGCATGACAGCAATCTGAATTGAATATGAAATTAATGCTCCTGCAGAATAGTTGACCTAACAGCAGCCTTAAGCTTGCCAGGCTGGACTGCCATGTTGTCTGCCTTTTTTACCATTACCCTGCAGAGCACTGTTGGAGGCTCTGTAAAGCATACACCTGAGAACAGGAATAAAAGGAAAGGAAGAAATTGCTGGCTAGAGGAATTTCACAGGAGTGGTGGCTTGAACATATAAAGTACTCTGTATTTCTAAGACGTTATTGTCTATCCTGCAGTGACAGCTTTGAACTACAAAGTTCCGTTCTGGCCACTGTAACATATCTGACAGAGTTAGGAAAAGCAGTTTAAAATATGTTCAAACACCACCAGCAGTGATCGAAAGTAGCAAAGCCAAGAATGAGATTAGCATGTGGTACTCTTCACGTAAGTGCATATTGCTTAACAGCCTAATCTTCTTACTTGTATAAGAACCACACACCTCCCAGCCCTTTTGAATTATGTCTGTTGTGCCAGTCAACCAAACATCAGGTAAATGCAAAATTCAGGGACCTGCTCATGGAAATGACATCCAAATCATATGCTGTCCAGTATTTTAATCTCTCCTGTTACCTGAATGCCAAATATGGATGAGGTTTTGCCCACTTGCCCTTTTTTCTCCTGAATAGATGTTATTTCCATATGTAGCATAATGCAAGGCAGAAAAATGCCACAGGGATGTGCTAAGAAACTGTGATTGAAACATGAGAGTTTTCACTGTGTTGGCAGGAAATAAAACAATACAAAGAGCTTAAAAGATTGTGGTCTTTCTCAACAGATTCTGCTGTCAGTGAGGTTTCTGCCTTTTTGCTTGAGTTTGGAAAATTTGCTAAATTGTCTGTCCATGAGTGCAGAACAGAATAATAATTGTACTCATGCTGTTGCCCACATGTAGCTAAAGACTTAACTTGTTTTGTCATGTCTCCCCTCCTGTTTTTCTGGAGGGCAGCTGCAGCCTGCACAGACACAGTTGTGCTGGCTTTGATTTTCATGTGCAAGTGCCAGTGGCAGGGCAGATGTGGTGATCCAGGCTTCAGGTCCAGACCAGTTGCCCAAACCATCTCTTGGGGTTTGTGTCACTGGAACTTTCCATTCACATCCATCTTGAACTCAGGTTGCATGACACAAAAGCTCTTCAGAAATACTCTGGATTCCTGCCCTGATAAAAGCAACAAGAAATAATGATGCACAAGGCCATTACAAACTGTGCTTTACAGCACAGGCTCACAGAGAGAAGTAGCCAAGGAGCAAACCACCTGAAGTGGGTCATCAGTCACCCATGGCCCTGTGACAGTGGGCACTGTGAAGACTGAAAGGGAAACATCTGCCCTGAACAGCACCCTCACAAATGGCAGAATGTACCAGGAAAATAGGAACAAAAGATGTACCAAGGATGAAGGCATCCTATCCAGTCTCTGAAGAAATCCCAAAGATGTACTTGATTGGTGAGGAAATGGGGGGGGTTGGCATGCAGTTTTCTCTTTCATCAAGTAAAGCATCTCATGTATTTCATTACATGAGAGATGTGCTTAGAAAGCTCTGTGAAGACCTGCCTCATTTCTCACTTGTCCTGGGGAAGATGGACTCCAGACAGCTTCCCAGGGAAGAGAAGGACTGGGAAGCAAAGGCAGGGTCCTCAGCAGCCTCTGCAGTGCCAATGAATCAGAGTGCCTGTCACAGTCCCATCATCTGATGTCCCTGCCCCAGCAAAAGAGCTTTAGAAGAGAAACCCATCACTGTCAGGTGTTGCCCTGGCACTGAGTTGGTGGGGAAAGAGTATGGCATCCTGCCCCTGCCTGGGTGACCAGGGCACTGGGGTATGCCCTAGTTTCTAGCTGCTGTCACTTGGTACTTTTTTCTAGAGGTGTGAGGGAAATTGTGTGCATACCCATGCTTGTAGTTATGGTGAGGTTGCCACTGTTCATCTGGGTGCTGGAAAAGCTGACAGGACTGTAGCCTTATTTGCAATGAACAGCAGCCCCACCAACACATTCCCTTTGCATGGGCATTTTTTCAATTGTGAATAAAGATGGGACAGGAAAGTAGCTCATCCAAATAGCTACTCGCAGTTCCTGTTGGTGGGGCTTGCCATTGGTAAATAGGGAAATGTCTGAAGTATATGCATCGTTGGGAGGGAACACAACTGATGAAAACAGTGACTGTCCCACCTTCAAGGAGCTCCAGACTCCAGTGTCCCTGGTGGGTAAACCTGGCACTCTCTTTGCCATCACTGGGAAACAGTAGCTGCAGAGGGAGCTGCTTGGAAAGTACTGAGCTTGCTGATGGATGTGGGACCTGAACAGCAAAGTAGCAACTCTAGATTTTTACCAGTGTTGTAGGCTTAAAGCCCCTGGGTGCTCCAGTGGTTACATGAGTACACTGGGGAAAGTGTGCATTCAAGACACACAGGGCTATAAATAAAATTCACATCAGACTCAGCACTTGCCTCAATGAAACATTTATGCACTAAATTGCATGATGAAGTTGGATGTGCTGCCAGACTGCCTAGTCTTTTAGATAATCTGGTCTTCCTCAGAATTAATTTTCTTGCAATGTTTTGCACACAAACACAGCAGGCAGTAACTCACTGCTGACCTGGACAGTAGCTGAGGAAGAGGCTGATCACATTGAATTCTGCTGCTGCTGGCATAGGCCTATTTATGCAAAGCTGGATGAACATCCAGCTTTCTTATGCCATTGAATCACAAAAGAAAAAGTCACCATTTTTACATGAAATAGCTAGAATAAATGGCATATGCTAAAGCGACAGGTCAGCCACCTTAACGCTGGAGGAGAAGGGCTTTCCTAAGCAGAGCCTGATATGGGACTGCTGGTTACAGCAACGTTTGGGTGCATCCTGCATCCCTGCATCCTGCAGCAGGGTGTGCAAAGATTTAGTTTCACTAAGTGCACAGCCCCCAGTACGTCTGCCTCCTGCAAAGGGCTTGACCCACTCTTAAGCATATTTGGACTGTGGAATAAGTTCATTCACTAGTCTGATCCTTTTTGTCTTTTGGAATCTGGATACTTTAATAAGGATTCGGTCCAGCTTTGCCTGTGCAGAATTCAGGGATGACAGCTCTGGGTGCTGGCCCTTAACATGTAGGCAACTTCCATGCTCGCTGCTCCAGTTCCCTCCAGGCTGCACACTTTTTCACACCTTGCAACAAATCGTGTTTTCTCTCTGAACCAGGAAGCATAGGAAATTATATTTTCTTCTTTCTTCCTCTGACAGGTAATAGCAACTATAATACAGATAGAGATAATATAAAGCTGGGAAACAGAAGGATCTGGAAGGGGGGAGGTAAGTGTCTATAGAAGCAGACAGAGTTGTGGGGGGAAACCCCTGGATCTAGCAAATAAATAGAGCAGAAATTTTTCTTGCTTGGCCTTTGTGGTGTTATTATTAGAACAGCCACGCCTGAGTGCACTAAAGCCGCACAACCTTCAAGCATCCACATCCAGCTCTGCTATGGCAGGATCCTTTTTCTGCTTGGATAAAAGAGAGAGAGAATGAGAGGATGTAAAGATTGAGAAGGATCTGTAAATGATAAATATGATCCACTTCAGTAAAACAGTTATTTGGAAATCTTCAAAAATCTTCTCATGAGAAGAGCCATTAATGTATGTCTGTTTGACACTGGTTGTTAGGAAACCAGCCAATGTTAATGGACCCACAAAATGGAATGGAGAATCCATTTAAATGGTCTCTTGTTGTCTTGTCATCCCACAAGACAAAAAAACTCAATTGCTTTAACTCAGGAATGAAATTAAGTGATAGTTTATATTATTCACTTGTATAGTCTTAAATTGATCAAAGCACACACTAAAAATATGTTAACAGTCTATATCTGATGCCTGAAATGTAGCATTTCCCATCTCTGTGCTGGCTTTTCTCATTCAATCTGATGTCCAGCTGTTAATCATTTAAAGACTGGCTTTACAGTTTCTATATTGCTTTATTTATTATGCATGTTACAATGATGCTGAGGGGCTACAGCCACGTGCAGGCTCAGCATTGTAAAAACAGCCTGAAGTGTAAAACACTGAGTAAAGGAAGTGCTGGCTGGAAGAGATACCTTATCCTCATTTCACAGAACAGAGATATAGGAGGTCTTAATTTTTAACACCAGCGCCTAGCAGAAACATATGGTGAAGCTTTCACTGCACATTTCTTCTAGATCTCAGCCCAGTCATCTTTGTCTGCTGAATTACCCTGCCATAGGGTTGGCTTTTTTCTTTTGAAAGAGATTCAGTCCTGTGAAGCAAATTAGATATTCAGTAGTCCTTAAAGCTCACAGTCCACTCCTGTGGTTGCATCCTCTGGCTTCAGCTCCCAGCAATGGTGCCCAGTTCCCAGAGGCAATCAGTGAGGGCCAGGCAAAATGTCATTGCAGAAGAACAGGCAATGTGCAAAGGACAGGGAAGGACATGCAAAGGAAAATGTGCAAGGAATGAAATGGAAGCAAGTCCTTCTTTTGGCAGTCTTTTACTCACGGGTTAACTTTTTCCCTCTTTACAGGAGATTTTTTCAGAGCTTTGCTGCTCTGAGGTTGGGATGCTGTTCCTCCAACACCCAGACTAATTGCATTCATTGCAGGTTTATACTTACTTATCCTTGGGCCAGCATTGTCCTCCACCCTACCCAGTGCTGCTCCCTCCCTCTGAGCTTCTTTCCTACTGCAGGCTGAGAACATTCATCCCCTTGTGGCTTTTTTTTGCCAGCACTTTTAGTTTCTATTCTGGATCTTCTAGAAAATCCACTCCAGCTTTGGAGTATTTTAAAGGATTGGGTAGCTCAGTGAGTATTGTGTGATATTTCTGCTTTCTTGGTGTCAGGAGGGGGTATATTCCCAGTCACCATGAATCACAGATCCTGCAGAGGTCCTGCAGGAAAAGGTGAGAAGACATGGATGGGTGCTGGCTGGGGCCATAGCACAGGGTACTATAAGCTTCTTAATGCTCTACCATTTGAAGATAAGCAATGTATTTGTGTTTTTTCTCCTGGGACAGCACTGTGCACAGCTCTGCCAGGTCTGCTGGCTAAGGGAGACTTGTTGGGTGGCTAAGAGGTCATGCTATTTTATCTGTCAAGAGCAACGTGTGTCTTCAACAATAGGTGTGTAGTAGAGCTTTCATGAACTTGGTTTCATTTTTAAATCTCGCACCAAGTATATTAATCCAACTCCTACTTTTATTTGTAAAACACTGTTGCCAAGGCCGAAAGAGCTTTCTACAAGCTAAATTTGGCATCAAAATCTATTCTAGTCTGATGAAATGTCTGAACATTTCGTAAGTAGGTAAAACTTTCCACTCACTTACTGATATTCATCACAGACAACTACTAGCGCTTCAGTCTAGACAGATTTTTCTGGGAGTAAGAAGGAACTGCTTGTGCCTGCCTTTTCATTAGCCTCCAAGGTACAATTTGTGATCATGAATATCACATGCCCTAGGCAATACGAAGAATGGGTGGGGTATCATTACTACAGCCTAAAAATTTTTGTCCTGAGCTGAGATTCCCAAGGAGGAAGTGTGGCTCAGAACAGGATCAGGGCAAGCTGCTTTGTGTCTCAGTACCTTGTATGTAAAACAGACATAGTGCTTCATTACCTTCAAGAGGGAAAGGATATATAAAATCAACTTGTGCCAGTGAGATATTTCCCTACTGCAGTGGTAACAGACAGACAAGCCATCAAAAGCTCTGCCTGCAATTTGGCAACATTACGTTTTTGCAATGTCAAAAATTTAATTAGTAAATCCTCATGATGAACAAGCACTGACAGGTTGCCATAATTCATCCTATTACCTTCCTCCACTATCATTTTTTTCTCCCTGTGGTGCCATTCCTTGCACTCACACCATGCCAGGTGCATGGAGCAGCACTACAAATGTGCTGAAAAATGAAACCCCACCTGCAAAAATCTACTGAGAAGCAAAGCAAGGCTCCCTACCAGACAGACAGTTTGGGGTCCCTTCATTTTTGCTGAAGCTCTGTGAACCTGAACTTCAGCAGGTCTGTCATATCATGCCATCTCTATCATTATGACACCTACAAATTTTGGTGAACCATTGGGGTTTTTTGCTAACCAAAGAAACTGATCATCATCATCCCACCGCAGCATGGTTCCTAGGTTTTTCCTCTTCTGTTTGCTCCCTTTTTCTTCTCCAACTGTACTTTCCCAGTTCTTTCTCTATACAAAGCACTGGTATGCCTTCAGACTGAGTGAATGTTGTTTTGCATTAAAGAAAGCAACAAAACAAGAAAGACCAAAGCATGTCCACCAGAGAGCCATTCTCTGCCGTGATGCACTGTCTAGCCCTCAAAAAAGGGTAAGGGAGTGCAAAAGCAGGAAAATAAATGCAAGCCCTGAAATATGCAAAGGAGAGGAATGCATGGCCAGTGGGGAGATCAGTGTGAGGCACACTGGTTCTTTGGCTGCTGACTGGGAAGGGAAGCCCAGGAGTTACCTCCTGTGCATGAGGGTGCCTGCGTGTGTCACACTGTGCTGTCCTGTGGACAGAGCAGCTGCAGCAGCTCCTTGGCATCAGACTGGAGTCTGTCTGTATCCGTGCCTGGGGGAGAAGGATCAAGCCCAGTGCTATACTCTGCTGCATTATGTGGGCTGACGATGAGCTGAGGCAGAGCGCTGGCATTTCCCCATGGCCTTCTATTCCTGCTTTAGCCCTTGGAAAGCTACCTACTGTGTACCCTGAGGCTGAGAATAGTCCGTGGGACTCCCATGAGTCCTAGCACTCCTGAGAAATTTTCTTAAACCTTTAGTGGACTTGACTCATATAATTTTCAGAGGCAGACTTCTGGGATTTCTCTTTAGAGGAAGTGAAATGTTCCTGTTTCTCAGAAGACCTTGTCTATTAAAGGAATCTCTTTTGATAGGTGACAGTCAAAGCCTCTCAGAAGGGCAAGCTGTTAATCTCAGTCATTATGTCCTGGAAGGCAGCAAACTAGCAACCTGTGTCAGAAACTAGTTGAGTGTAACAGGATGTAGTGAAAGAGCACATTAGAAGGAGAATGAGTGAATGGAAGGCCTATTCCTCCCACTGCCTTTGCTCAAAATGTCACTGTGGAAGGATTGCATAGCTTCTTTGCGTTTTTGTTTTGCTATCTATAAAATGATTATCCCTTTGGTCCATTTATATAAAAAAGTGATACAGTATCATTTCACCTGCTTACCTCCATAGAGCCATCTGCAATCTGGTAAAAGGGCATTGCCTAAATGGTAAAGGGTAAACATGATAACATGATGTAGAAACACAGAGAAGATAATGTTTGCTGCTATTTGATGGGAGTAAAGGTGCTGCAACAAACCCAGTTTCTGGTCTTGACAATGCTGTTCCAAGTAAGAATGTTTCCTTTTCATCTAGGTTGATGGAAGAGAGACTAGAAGTCTTATGTTGCACTCTTATTTTTTTATCCTACAGCTGTCTCCAACCTTGATGCAGAGAGCAAACTGAGTGTCTACTACCGAGCACCTTGGCATCAGCAAAGAAACATCTTCCTCCCCTCCACCAGACCACCCTGCGTGGAGGAGCTGCACCACCACGCCAAGCAGCACCTGCGAGCCTTGCACAGAGGTAGGTGCTCCCCCATGCTCCAGCTCCACACACATAACACCTCTCCATGGTCCACTCCAGGGAGCAGAAGGATGCTCAGGCACACGCATGCAGAACTGTGGGCATTGATCTACACTGGGACTTAGGTACTCATGCTAAGAAATTACAGAACTGTAGAATCACAGAATGGTTTGGGTTCAAAGGGACCTTAAAGATTATCTAGTCCCAGTCTCCTTCACAAGAGCTGAAACTGGAGCCCAATGGTATTAGTCCCCACAAAAACTGAGCTGTCTGCTCAGGGTTTCCAAGCATGATACGGAGGATGCCCATGTCCTTCAAGAGTGGCAGTCAGGTGATAGATGTCCTGGACAGTTTGGAAGGGTTGGGCAGTTCTCCCTTTCCCAGGCTAGAGAGCATTTTCTGACATTGCCTAACAAACTGCAGACCTGGGATCTCAAAGCAATACAAAGAGGAAGCAAGAGCAACAGGGTCATAACCAGGTTCCTGGATCCCTGCCATAAAGAGAGTTTACTAGATGCAAACAACTGGATGGTCCTACAACAGCACATTAAAGGGAAGGCAAAAGATGGGGAAAGGTCAGTTTCCACTGGGAACCTAACCAAGGGAAAATTATTACCAGGACACAAGACAATGCAGGCAAACAAGCCTGTCTTTCCTCTGTGCCATAAGGAGGGAGAAAACCCATGCACATCACGCTTAAAATGTTCAGCAGCAGCCTCCTGTCTTGAAGTGTTTTGCACCAACAGCTCTAATTGCCTTGCTCCTTTATTACTATTATTAGCTTATAATAATAATCGATTACTTAGAACTGCAGAGCATCTGTTAGCTGGATAAGATGTTCCAATTAATTACCACATTTGACCGTCTCTGCAGGTTTTGGGTCAGGAGCACACTGTGGATGCAGTATGTCTTCATAGCATGGCAGAGAGTGATACAGCCACATGGCAACCACAGTAGTGCTGGAGTAGAGCATAAGTTCTTTTCTGTTCTCAGCAGCTCTGCTTTGCAATTGTCCCAGAATCAGACTGATCTTTGCCTGCCATCTTGTGGACAGGAGAAATCCTGACAGCAGCATGGGAGGGCAGCTCCAGAAACTACCTCATAATTTTAAAGTTACAAATCTCAATTTTGGCAATTTCCCATCCTCCACAATTAATGGCAGCTGTGCAGGTTCATCAGGCAGCTTGTCATGTGCTGCTTTATCTTATTTTCAAAATAACTGCTTATACGGGGATGAAATTTTAGTCTGAAATTTACTTTAAACATGTTTATTGTGTCTCAACTCTCTCTTCTATCAGAATTTCATTATCTCTTTATGTGTTTAACCAGGAGCAATTAAAACTAAAATTTAGGTCAGAAAACACCTGTGCTAGCAGCATACATTGTTGACTGGACCACAGCTAGTGGAGCAGGTGAATATATTATCTCTTTCAGCAGCACTCTATGCAAACAGCAATTATCTAACGGTCACCTAAAATTAGAGATGGGAAGTCCATGAGCCTTCTCCCATTCACCTGGAAGGTTCCAGAGACTTGGGACTCATGCTGGAAGAGGTCTGAATATTGTGAGCCCATGCTGAAGGAAGACTCCTATGGGCCTAGGGTGGAAAAAGATCTTGATCTTCCCAGGATGATCTCCTTCATGCTGGAACCTGAGCAATACCACTGCAAAAAACCTTCATGATGTCAAGCCAGTGCTCAGGACCTAGAACTGCCATGCAGCCAGGGAATAAAATCCCACCTGGAGCTATGTTTCTTTTTTTCCCCTCAGAGCAATATACTTTATATGAGTAGAATGCAGGCATAGTTATTGCATCTCAATATTTCAAGGCAATAGGAGCTGCAGGTTCCTGTTGGAAATCAGGCCTTGGGTCTCAGGTGCCTAGAAAGTATCTCCATTGTCTTTTGGGATAAATGGTATAAATCTCATTTGGGGACAATTCAGCTGCAGTGCATATGCTGGGGTGCATTGTATGGGCATTGCTCTTCTGGGCATACAGATGTCCAGTAAGTGCTTCTCCCCTTCAGTTGCAGCAGAGATCATTTGTACCAGTCACTGGGGAAGAACTTTGGAGTTCACTGTCCTGTACCTGTCTCTGTTGTGCTGTTAATAGTGATATTTGTATGTTTTTAACACTTTGAAAGACTCTTCTTTCTCATCCAAAACAGAACATCGAAGCCGAGGTGATAACAGAGAGCAAAAAATCCAAGGCCCCATTGCTGTGGTGGCTCCCCCGTTTCCTCCCTTCCCTGCAATCTGCAGCCAAAAGAGGCAAGCGATAAAGGACCGGCATTTGCTACCAGTAAGTCTTTCACTACAGCTACCACATACAAATACATTTTTAGCATGATGGGACCTAAGTGTGACAGTGCTTCACAAGTGCCCCCTCCCCAAGCTGGTGCAGGTACAACAGCGCTGACCTTAAGGACTGTCAGCAGCATAACGCAGGTCACAGCTTCCAGCAGCCAGCCCCAGGGTGGCTGCTTTCCATCAGAAACCTCTTATTTTTCACCCGTGGCCAGCCACATAGGCTCTCATTCACACACTCCTCCACAAGTCCTCCACATTCACCACTCAGGCTGTAGAGGTAGCACTTTGAGGACCCTCCCGTCATTTCAGGGCTGTAATTGCAGCCCTGTCATCAGCACTGCCAGAAGCCAAGGGCTTTGAGTAGTGGCTTGAGGCTTGTGTGTGTGCAGGAGGTTCAGGACCATGACCCCAGCTACAAGGAGCTATACTTTCTATAGTCCTGTTTTGCAATCTCCATGCAATTTTTAAGATGTTTCATGTCTCACATGTCCTTGCAACCAGCCAAGCAGGAACTCCAGCTGAAGATCTGGTCCTGTATGTCTGTGCTGACTTGGCAGTAGTGCATTGATCTGAAATCAAGTTAGTTGACAGTAAGGTATTTATCATTGTTAAAAGAAACATGTTAGATTGACAACTCTGACTAAGTCCGTAATTCCCACTGGCTTCTGTGGCTCTAGGTGTTTTATTCATGGAAGTGTCATAGTAGCTACATTTTGCCCTGTTCTAAGAGCCATTGCATTATTTAAAAATCATGGGTCAGACCTAGACTTGTCTTTTAAGTGAGCCATTTGTCTAATGCCAGCCCTCAGTCAGGTGGTAATAGATCTGTTCTGCACCTGCCAGTCCAGGGACATTGGCATCTCAAGAGATGCTACACCTGCGAGTACATTATAAGCTTGGTGATGATTCAGTAACCACACTGAACCGTCACTTACTTAGCTTCAAAATCCAAGTGCATTCATCCTAATCCATTATATTAACCACATTTAAATACCATAATGCTAAAGCACTCACAGTGTAAAAGATTCAATGTAAATGAGTCTCACCTGCCCAGGGACCAAAATATCAGCCAATCAGTCCATAGGAAAAGTTTTGTTTCTCATTAAAAAAGCATGAAATACATTATAAGATTTGCATTCATTTGACTCTTCTGGCTTTTTGGTTTCTTATCTGGTTAATTTTGAGGACAGCATCACCATCACTGCAGGCTTTGAACAGGTTAAATTTGCAGGCCATATGATTCAACTTAAAAGAGATATCCTGATGTTAAAGGACAGCATAGAAAAGAGTTTGAAGACAGAAAGGAGAAACAGGATTACCTGTTTCTTCTTTTTAAGTCATCATCAAAGCTAGTACTGTTGTAGGGTCATTGAAAGGTAAAAGGAAGGTGATGCCATGTTAAGGATCAGAACTAGTTACAGATGATAGCTTGGACAGGCTATTGAACATAAAGCTCTCCTAGTATCAGATGGGGAACAAGGCATCTCTTTTGAAATTGCATACACACTGCTTAAAGGCCTGAATCTCTGCTGTGTTTGGAAAACAACCAGTGCATTTTATACATTACTTCCATCTGTGGAATACAAAATAATAACAAACAGTGAGCAACTCTCTGAGTCCTGTATTGACAAAATTAAGTCATGCTGAATGCAGATGTCTTGGCTATAACTGAAAGACCACCTTTTTCTTTTCAAGAACAAAAACATTAAGCTTTGTGCCCACCCATATCAGACCTCCTTTTGGAAGCTGACTGGGTTCAGTGTTCCCCTAAGGAGAAGCAAACAAGAGCTGTTGGAGGGTTGTTGTTCTACTGATTTCAAGGCATCTGGCAATGTTCTGCTTTGGAAATTGCAAATACACTGTGCCCAGAGTACTTCAAAGTGCCTTGACCCATTTCTGAGAAAATCCCTTGTTAATGGGGCAACTTAAAAATTAAAAGAGAATAAGGGAAGATGAAGCTGCACATGAATGTTCTGTCTGGCAGACATTAATCAGAGATTGTTACAAGACACTGCAACAGTGAATAACTAATTGATATTGTGCCAGCCTTCATGATATCATGATACCATTACAAGAGAAAGTTGTGAATGCTGTTATTGGCTAGCTTGCTCTTTTTGGCATAAGCTTTTTTTGACTGACATCTGCAGAAGTTCATCTGCTTCAGGGACTGCCTGTAATGTTTGATATCTGATTCTAGTTGATGGTATCATCTAGTCATCAATGAATTAAAGATGCTAAATCCACAAGAATTTTTATTCATGGCATAGCAGTATGTTGTGTATTCCACTCTTCTTATGCATTGGGAAGGTGCTAAAGGGAGCAATACTACACAACTCAAGAGCCCCTTTTTGTGTTTCTTTTAAATTAGGAAAGGGATCAACAAGAAGCTGGGGAATTTTTGAAAGTTACAGCATCTGACTTTTCCAAACTGACTATCTAAGTTAAATGCATGTATTAAGATACTCAAATAAGAAACTTGATTTTGAGGAATGTTCAAATTACCACTGTGAAACCTGTGGGAACTACCACTACTGAAAGTTACTGAGATAACAGGTTACTTATATCTGAGTCAAGGTTCTCTATGTGTGCACCTTTTGGCTTCTGCTACCAATTAGGTGGCTATGAGCTCTTCCAAAGGTCTAGAGAAAATCAGTCACAACAGATGAAGATTCACTTCTAATCACAGCTCTCTTTACAGGGAGAAACATGCCAAAGTACTACAAATTCCAAGAAAGAACAAATTAATTCAAGTTCAAAGCAAGTAAAACAAGCATAAATGGGTCTGGAAAGACATTTTGGACTGTTTCATCACAAGATCACTTTGTTGTGGAGAAAGAGTAGAGAAATAGAAATGAAATAGGTTCTTTCATATCTACTCTTATTACAGGAAATTCCCTGATTTGGTTGATGAAATGTCCATTTAGCCCACAGACCAGAAGGGGATCCTTCAGGAATGAGTATAAGAACAGGGCATGGTTTATGCTGTTTATTGTCCCATGATTTATCCTTCCAGTTTCATACTGAAACTGGTTACACAGAGTTCCCGGGCCAGAGATCAAACACAGTAATAGCCACTGAAGAATCTCTCTGCATTGACTGTGAGACTTGTTTAATCCAATTTCTTAGCAAATTTACACCTCCAGCCTCAACAGCATCCTGTGACAATTACTTTAAAAATCTGTATGAAAATGTAGCTTTTGTTTGTTTCAAACTCAATACCTCCTAATTTCATCATATCCCTTCTGGTTCTCAGACTATAAGAAACAGCAAGCGTTGCTTTCTCATTCCCTTTCTCCATACTCATCATGGTTTTGCAGACATGACTTCACTTAACTTTCCTATCCATTCCAGTCATTAATTTTTAAAGCTGAAAAACTGGCATACTTAGTCTCTCTCTACACTAAATAAATATACAACCAAACACATTTAAAAGTATCATTCATTGAAGCATTTTTGCCAATGAAGAAGAAGAAGAAGAAAAAAAACCCAAGCCAAACCAAAAATAATCAGAAGGGAGTATGAGAAAGTTATGGGATTGCTAAAATAAGGAAAATATTTCTTACACATGTTCCCATGACAACCCTGCCTGTAGCACTGCTGAGGCCAGTCACTGAGTGTAAAGATGCTGTGTCACTCCAACTGCATTTCAGACTTCTTTTTAATTTTTTCTTTCTTGGGTTCCCCCAGGCCCAGCCAGCAAGGCTCTGAAATTTCTGTATTCCAGTTCAGAATGTTACGGGACCACATTTTCTCAAGCCCCACGTGGCACAGCTATTATAATAAAACCAATGAGATGGAGCAAGGAATTCAGTATTTGGAAATTTACACTCACAATTGCAAAAATTTCAGTATCAGTTTATTCATAATTATAATCTGAGCAGGAATCTAAGGGACAAGAAGCTGAAAGGTTTTTTCCAGACAGGGCTTTTCTGCCCCTGAGACTCAGCTAGAGCAAATGTGAAGGGAAAATAATGCATTGGGTAGTAATAGTCCATCTCCTTGCCATTTCAAAAACATTCCCTATGGTCTGCTTTAGGATGCTTTGTACAGCAAAAGGAAGGAAGTACAACTGAATATAGTAACTTTCACACAGTTTTGTGCTGAAGCCAGATGAAGCCTCAGTAAGAAAAAACTGAGTTGAGGGACAGGCTCTGCACTTTCTGTGTGCAGAAATCCTGCCTGAAGCTGTTAGAAATAAAACCTACCTGACTTTATTCATCGGACTGAACTTGTATAGCACCATTTGTGCAATGAGCCTAATACCTACTACCCTGTATTGTGAGATGTTTATTTTGTACCTTTGTCTGCTGAAATACCACATGTGGTATGTCTTCTGTCACAAAACATGTCTTAGTTTTGACTCTACATTGTCAAAACACTGGAGCCGTACATTAATCATTAAAGGATTGTCAGTACTTTAGCTGATTGCATTTGTAATGCTCCAAAAGAAAAGAAAACACCCACAAGCAGAGAAAATAAAAGCTTGAGGATAATGAAACATACAAAAATATTAACATTGGGAGCAGGCAGGTGAGCAGGGTTGTGATTTGCAGCAAAAATAGCACTGCCAGAAATATTCCCATTGTTTTCTCTTCAGCACCAGTTGACTGTGTAAGAAAGCTGCTGAAGAGTTATGAATTTCTATAGTTATGAAATTGTAATGAATTATAATTATGAATTCTAATCTACAGTCAACTGTGCTCTGAAAATACTGGAGAGCTGGTAGCCTTTTCTTAGTATTTCTTCTCCTTTCTCTAGACCTTCAGGTTTTTCTATCATGTAAATAAATACCATTTTCCTTAACTCCTGTGAGTTAAGGAAGCATCAGGCTCTCCATTTCACAGGCAGAGAGAAGGATACACAGAGGTTTCAATCAGAGCCCCAGGAGTCAGTACTGTACTCATGTGAAGGTGGGATTGAACACTAGTTCACACTTATTCTACATGTTGCCTTTTCAGTGCATGAATGACTGTTCTTAAATGAGATGTCAGGATGCACTGTACACCTTATTTCTGTGCTTCCATGGGGTGAAAGTAAACTTTATGTATGTTCTGTTTGCTGGAGACAACAGGATATATAAAGCTTGCAGATGCTGAAGCAACATGCTGATGCTCTGCTTGGGTGAATATCACCCACTATATTCATAAGGTTTTCCTGGGAGGGAAATTTCCCACACCTACTGCAATAGAAGCCTGAAGTCAGAATTAATATTGATACCTAATGCTTTTTGTTAGCTGCAGCTTTTAGGCAGCAGGAGTCAGAAATAATCCTCTGGAGAATAGCACTGTGCAGCAGCGTGCAGCAGCCACCAACTGCCCTCACCAAGACTGTGCTAGCCCTGTGCTGCTGGGGGCTGAGACTCTCCCACCTAAATCTCTTGTGGAATAACCCCTTGCCTGCCTGATCAAACACAGCTGAGGGGGAAGGAATCAACTCAGCAATGTCTAAATTCAACAAATACGTTGAGGATAAATGCTCTTTTTGAGGCTTTAGCATTCTGAATCTTTAATTAACTGAGGAAAAATTGCTTTTTTATTCTTGGGGTTATGCTTTTCCTATCATGGTTGCACCATGTTCCATAGGCCCGATGCACTAACTTTGAAATCCCAGAATCTCCTGTAAGGCAATCACTATAGGTAAGGCAGGCTAGGTACATAATATAACACAAATTACGCTTCTTGAACCAGTCTTTCCTATATGTTGAAAATGGTGAACAACAGTCATGTCTCAGAGCTTTGGGGGATGGAAAAGAGAAGAGGGGCAGAAGTGGTATTGTTGTCCTGTTATTGACCCATTCATTTCCTTCACCATATCCCAGCTCTGGGACAATAAATGGGGCAGACTCATAAATTGCCAGGCTGGCAAGTTTGTCAACTTACTGATTTGCTTCTTTGTCACTGTCCTGATGTTATTTTAAGGTTTCAATTCATTAAAATGGTTAATGAAGAATCCTGACAAACATATTTGCTAGTAATACTCTTTCCTAAAATAAGGGTGAGAGTGTTCAGCGGTACTTCATCTCAGCCCAAGTTAAGTGCTGAAGGAAGGTGAGCTGAATTGCTCCTCAGCAGAGCCACTGTCTCTTTCTCTACAGGGGAACCTCTGTTGACTAGTCAGACTTGGACATCTGACTATTTTGTTGTAGCACACAGAAACCAAAGACTTTCACACTGAAGTGACATGGAGCACTGAGAAATCAGGTCACGTGCATATGCAACAAGATTTTTACTGCAAGGCAGTTTCATGAGCACAATGGCACCTCTTCAAGTAAGGTTGATGGGATAGCTCAGGAAGTAAAAATCCTCACATATGTCAGTGACAAATCCCTATTCAAGCAATTATGCACCAGTTTAGTTTCAAAGCAATCTTAGCCATTAAAGAAAAATGCACACAAAGTATTCTGGCTTTGTATTTAACAGAATGATTATCACTCTATCTGTTTGCCAAGCCCACCCACACAAAATAAATTAACTTTGAAAATTGCTTAACTTCAGATTTGCCCATTGGACCAGAACAACCTTGGGTTTATAATAATAATTTCTTGCTTGATTACGTGTTTACTCAGGACATTTAGAGATATTTTGGTTTTTTGGATGAAAGAGAACTTTTGAAAAGCAGCAGCTCCCTCCCTCCCCCTGCATGGAGGAGATGAAATGCTGAGGCTGCTGCTCTGTGCTGGAATGCCTCAGCTGCCCCAACAACAGGCAGCACATGGGAGCAGGCACTAAGTGACTTCAGGACCCCTTGGTGAAGTAGTGGTAGCACCAGCTTTCTCAGGAGCACAACTGAGCAGAAACTGAAATTTTGCTGGTCACCTTCGTTTTTGTCCTATATCCAGTGATAGGCTATCCCTATCTCTAATGATAGGAATTTATCCAGGAAGTTTGTCCTGCCATGCTTATGCAGAGACCTGAGCCTCTGGCACATCAGAGGACGGCTGTAGGTACGTGGAACCAGACAGGAGTTTTCTCAGAGGCACCTGGCAGAGTGGCACATGGGTGAGGTAGGGAAGTGCTACACTGATAGAACAGACAGATGGGTAACTGTATCTTGCTTGTCTTGACTGTAGCCCACACTACTATCTCTGAGAACAAAGCTGAGGTCCTGCTGTTTTTCTCCTGGACAGATTTGCCCCTGAGTGGCTTGTGCATGTAGCTGTGGTTGAAGCTCAGGGCAGGATGTCCCTCCTGTCCTCTTTGTGCACTGGCAATCACAGGCCATGGTATATTGCAAAGATTTTCATATCCTGAACTGTTGTCACCTCAGCAGCATTAGTTCCTCTAATTAGATCCTCAAGCACCTTCCATGAGGAACTGAATTTCAAGCATCCTGGTACCTGCAATCAGTCTGCTTTATCATCCTTGAGTATCTGAGGAGTAATTAGACTGAATGTACTCAGTATCTCCACAGCCTTTGTTGCATGAACAGAGGTGTTGTTTCTGAGATAAGGACTTTTTTGACCTTGGGAGAACTGGTTTTCCAATAGCCTGGGCAGAAACTAAGCTGCTGGAAATGTTCACTGGGAACAGCTCTCTTTTGATTTCCCCTGCTCTGGTCTCCTGTAAGCCTTATGGACAGCTCATCTGGAGGCTTCCCATGGGAACCAAGGAAAACAGAAGATGTATATCTAGGAAGAGATGCAGGATTAGGCCTTTTGAGACTCAGTACAACTTTTTGTCTTGAGAGGAGACCATATAATGCAAAGTCTTTCAAACTGAGGTTTGTTCATCTGTCACAGCCGTGTTGATAATGGTTGATAATAACTGGGAGGAAAAACATTCATAGAATCATTTGGCATTATTAGTCTGCTAACTAATGCATGGAGAGATAATAACCTCTACCAAGAAATACGTGCTAGAGATCTCCAGAGTTGTCAACAGACCTGTTTTCTTTATCTCTTTTTAAAATGTCCTATTTCAAAAGAAGTCAGATGTCCTTCATTCCTTGATTTTGAAAACTGGACGCTGCCACAAACAAACCAGAGTGTCTGACAGAAGAGAATTTTGGAGGTATAAGGATTCAGCAAGACCCAGGACACTGTGGCCATTGCTATTTGTCCTTTCAAGTGTTACAAAAAGTGACAAAAAGCCAATTGGTCATTGTCACCCTGCCACAATGATTGCAAACTTGGAGAAATAGTGATATCATCAGAAACACATAGCAATCAATGTATTTGATTAATCACCATAAGCATCATTATTTATATCCATTTATTTAAAACTAAAGAAAAAAATGAAAAAAAATCCTTATACTATGAAATAATTTACATTTATAATGCAATTGGATATCTTGCACTGCTTCAGCTTTAGGCAGAACACAGTTTGAGTTACCAAATCAATACAAGGCATTCTTGGGACAGTTTAGGCATGTCTGTACAAGGAGGCTGAAACAAGTTCACTGCAGTTTTGTCTAATCCAAGTAAGCAAAACCAACACAGACTTCACAGGGATCCAAATCAATCTGTTGTGGGGAACAAACACATCAACAGGAAACAGGGTGAAAATCTCTTGTTTGTTTTGGCTCTGATGCTAATTTATCCAGACAAAAATTATGTGCTTTTGTAAGAATTGTTTTGTGTATGTTTTTAATTTTAATTTTTTTTCCACATTTCACATTTATAGTTTAACAGCACCCGTTCGCCCTCCCCAATTGAGTGTTGCCACATGGCCCCCTGGAGTAGAAAGGTACTGGAAAAACAAGCAATCCTCAATTAACAGCCCTGTCTCACTCTTCTCCCTTCCAGATCCTAACCCTTCCTCTTGCTTGCTTTTCACTTGCTAACTTTACTGTGCTAAAGAAGCCATTTCTGTTTTTCTTATGTCAGTAAGACACAAAAATAACTTTTTTTCCCCCCTTCTTTCATTCTTCATACCTTGGGTGGGTTTCAGGAGCTCAAGGCCACAAAGCTGCCTCTCTCTATCACCTCCTTTAAAAGGCCTGAACTCAGACAGACTCAATAGCAGTAGCAATTGTATTTAATTCTCTTGCCATGTTTTTCATCTGCCCGTCTTTTTTTTCCGAAACGGTAAGAAATGGTTTGGACAATTTGGACACACTGACAGCAGGTATTTATTATCTGGCCGTTTGGTGATGCCACTGTTTGGAGAGCAGGAGCTCTGGCAGCCAGGGTCACTTTTCCCGCTTTGTCCAACACTTCTTTGTCATCCAGGGAAGGATAAATTTGGCAACAAATGCAGTGTGTGTGTGTGTGTGTGTGTGTGTGTGTGTGTGTGTGTCTGTGTGTGCGTGTGTGTGTGTGTGTGTCCCCACGTGCCTGTGTGTGTGTGCAAGGGTGGGTTTTTTTGCATGCATGCATCAAACTTAGGGCGGGGGTTGGGGGGGAGTTACCTAGGAAACAAAGTCTTTTGTGCTTGAAGTTTATATGAGCTATTCACGTCTGCCGGGAATCAGCACAAAAGCTGCAGGCAGAAAGAAGGCTGCAATGTTTGACTGAAATCCTACGTGGGAAAAGAGGGGTTTCTGCGGGCGGGAGAAGAGGAAACGTGTGTTGTCTTGGGTCTGGGGGTGCTGCAGGAGGTGACACTGACAAGGTAAGTAAGTGCCCTCCAACAGTTTAAATAGTAGCTGCAGAGTTAAGATCTTTAATGCTTTTGGAGCCAGGACGTAAACGCTGTTTGGCAAGCCTGAGATGGTTAATTCCCCCAGGATTTGTGAGGAGCCTGGGCGGAGGAATGGCAGAAGTACAATGGCAGACAGGGCATGATCCTGCCGTGTTCAACACCCACCTGCTCAATGCTCTGCCATGGCAATGTAGAGCAACATTTTATCTTTGCTCTGTGTGCTACCTAAACTAAAACTGGCAAATAAAGTGTAAACAGCAGGCATGGAGGAGGAAGGCTGGTAGTTAAGCAGCTGGGAATTAAAGACTGAAGAGAAAGCCAGTTCGGAAAGAGACTGCACTTCTTTTTTAAAAAATGAGAGGCAGACAGATGTCCTGAGCTGGTCAAACAGTTGTCACAGCTTACAGAAGAATGTATTAATAGAAGAAGGGAGGGAAATTAGGCAGAAGAAGGTAAAGGTAAGTGTTTCTCCCCTCTGTCCCTTCCAAACAAAACAGAAACATTTTTTTTGCAAACAAAGAGACCCCCTCAAACCCAAGCTGGCAGCCAGGACCACATGAAGACGCACTTGCTTTATTTCTCTTTGCAAGCCAGGGTATTGGGGGATTTGGGTTTCTTCCAAAAGAAAACAAACTGTCTGTGTTTCTTCCATGCTGTTTACTTTTCTCTCTGTTTCTTCATCTTTAACATCTAGTACTTCTTGTAGTATGCTATAAAAATATGCATGGTTTGTAAACAATCTTTTGAATGTCTTTTGGTGGTGGCTACTGTTTTCTTTGGTTGTTATCCCCCTGTCCCAGCACTGTCAACACCTGCCACTTCCCACCACACAGCTGTTGGGTGGCTGTACTATGGTCTGCTCTTGATCTGCGTTTGTACAAATGAAATGCAAATGGTTATTCTGAAATATGGAGTAGTCTTCTTTCAAGCTTTGGACCTTCTGACGCTTGAATGAATGGTTATATGAGGCCAGTTGCAGTTGCTAATGAGAACCCACATGTCTAATGCTTGTGGTAACTGAGGACACACTTGCCATGGCTACACACAAATGCAGGATGTGCCCCTTCTGTCAGGGGAGATGGCCTATAAATGTCACTGTAAATGTGTTGAGTTTCAGTATGCCAAGGTGTTTTTCTCCTATTAGCAGGATGTTAAGTTTCCATTGGAGAATGGCTGGTGCTGTGTGACTTACAATGATTCCTTCCTGCATCCCTGTAACTGGTTTCTGATTTGTATGTTTGCTTTGTTTCAAAATTAGTCTTGTGTGCCTGAATGGGAGACACTGATTTTGAATGTATTCATTTGCAGTCCCATCCACCAGAGGACGAAGATACAGATGTCATGTTAGGGCAGAGGCCGAAAAATCCAATACATAATATCCCTTCTACACTGGATAAACAAACCAATTGGAGTAAAGCACTACCTCTCCCAACTCCAGAGGAGAAAATGAAACAAGATGCCCAAGTGATTTCTTCTTGCATTATCCCCATCAATGTCACTGGTACAAATCTCTTCTATTTCTTTTTGTATTTATTGCATTGTTCAAGGAAGGTCAAGTACTTATTTTGTTTAATTTATTTGAAGTCATGGGATTGTGCAGTCTGGGGGCAAATACCCTAGCTGGAAGATTTAGTTTCTGAAAGACAGTGGGCTAAATTCATCCCTTATGCGTGACTGCTGGAGTTGCTGAAGCCGCATCTAGGATTAATATGGCCCATAATTTCAGAGTCATGTTACATGGTGTAACATAACCCTTGTTCCCTGTATAAACAATGTAGTTTTGTTGTGTATATAACCTACAATCTGTATTAACAAAGACCTCAGATAACTTTTTGAATGTAGCTGAATGAAATAATGTAGAAAACCGCCAAAATTAATCATATGATTATCATGTGTAGCAGGAGATGATAAACTAGAGAATGTAGGCTACTATTTGCAGTGCTTTAAACATGCAAGGCATGAATGTGTAGCATACAAATCATCACTCTGAGATCTGTTTACATGCAGCTATGCTGAAGGTATAGTAATGGCATTTTCTTTTATTTCTATAACATTTGGATATATTTGACTAGATTTATTTGAAGGAGAACTTGTTTATAGAAACAGCAGGTATATCACTTACTAAATGTGATAGATTACTTATTTCCAGAATCAAAATCAGGCTGTTTTTCTCTTTCTCCTTTTCTCTTTCTTTCCTTCCAGAGGGCTATGGTAAAGATAAAGTTGATCTGAGTTTTCCTCAATAATATTTTCAAGTACCAAGTTTTGATTAACTTAAGAGCATAAAGTGGGCTAACTTTCACAGTTATAGACTTCAATGTAAACAATCAGGAAAAAAGCAGGGGGCTTTCAGTTAACCTTCATTCTCCAGAGAAAATATTTTTATTTAATTCTGTTTTCCCAGTAACTGGGTGGTGGGAGTAAGGTCACAGTCCCTCACTTCCCATTGTTCTCCCCAATGTTTATTAGTGGAGCACAAACCTTCCTGCAAGACAGGCTGTAGGATTCACCACAGTGCTGGAGAGAGTTGTATGCCTACAGTCCAGCTTCAGCTCACAAACAAGGCTTTTGGGCTGATAGCATCACGGTGACAAGTCCCCATCTGCTCCACCATCAGCTGCATGAATCCTCCCAGTGACGGCAACACAGTCCCAGTTCTGTCCTGGCAGAGGAGGTGATGCCGCACAGTGCCACCAGCTCTTCCTCCCTGTGGAGGTGGCAGCCATGAGTGGGTGTCCCTTTCTCCATGACAGCGCTCTGGCCACAGGAGAACAGGCAGCTGGTGGCAGAACTGCCTGCATACACCCTGCTGGGCTGCAGGTTGGGAGCCAGCTGGTCAAGGTTGTGGGTTGGGCACTGTCCCTGGAAATCCCCACAGAAATTCACAGATAATGTGGCATACTTCCACAAGGTAAACCTAGTGATAAAATGATGCTCCTTCTAGTTTCAATAAAGGACCCTAACCAGTGCAGGTTTTCTGACAGAGCTATTGTCACCTAGTGTAGCCAGAGGACAGTTAGGTCTGGGACCAATGTTAACTTTTCCAGTAATAGCCATTTTTGCCTAGACTCCACCTGCCATACATTGGAACCAATTTTCCACTGATCAGTTTTACAGATCAAGAATGGTATGTAATCTTCTGGATGTTTATGTGTATCATTCTCATTAGCACTAATGGGAATAATTTGTATGCATCACGGGGAAGAAATACCCTCTTCCACTTCCCTCTCGGAGATGACCCCCGTGCATCTGGCACACAGAGCATGTTCAGCTAACTCACAGTTGCTGGAAAACCAGCAATGATGCTGATTGATTTTTGTTTCAAAGAGTTTGCTTTTAGTTCTCTGTTTTTGTTTTTTAAGCTTCTCCCAACCCTGAGAAATGTTCACTTTTTTGAAAATGATTGTTGTTGGAGTTTATGGCACTTTTGTTCTATATTAAAGAAAGTTCTTCCTCTGCTTATTCCAGGGGCATTGGTGGTTACAGGACATCTGTCTGAAGCCTCTATTTCACTGTAGTAGATTTCAAGAAGAACTTTTACAAGAAAGTTACTTTTTAATGTTTTACATTGTTATGTAATGTAATATGTATGTGTATGTCTGTGTATAATTATGTTTTCTATAATTATACGCTATTAAAATAGAGCTTCTTATCAGGATTTTTTTTTCCTTTTGTTTGCTTTAGTTTGTTCGTTTTTCTTAAGATTACAAACCACTGTACCAGCAATCCTTATGTTAGTGTTTTTATGGACCTGGCACATTTTTTCCAACCTGTCCCATGTCAACTTTAGAGAGCATGAGTGAATGTACTGTTGTGCAAAAAGCCAGCACAGACGGGCACTGGCCTTATGGTCAACCTCCTTTTAACTTTTTGACTACACAGGGTAAAATCAAACTGAAAGACACTTCCCTTTGCTAATGGCATGGAAACATAAAGAAAATAATGAATTCTCACCTATTCTGTATGAAGGTGGTCATAAGCAAATGTACTCAAGAACCTGCGCTTCTAAATCTAAACTGAGGGTCTTGATTGTGCAACCTGAGCAGACTCCCACCATGTACTGTGCACAAGGGAAAATCAGGCCACTTCCTGATGTGTGCAAGTAAACAGTAGCTCCCTGTTAATGTCACTCTTAGTCATGTGTCATTGTCACAGAGGATGGTCTCTAAACTTGCATGGTGACTTGGCCCCATTTTAGCTGTCTCCTTCCTTTCTGAAATGTTAGCTCCCTTGGCATATTGGTCTCCTAAGAAGCACCCAACTACTGAAATATGGCATTATAACCTTAAAATGTTTTCTTACGCTTAGTTGCTTAAAATAAGTCAGGCTACAGCTGAACAGATAATGCTTTTCAGACAAGTTACTGTCACTGTCCCTATGACAGATGGATAAATAGCTCTAAGAAAGATGCCCTACTACCAAGAGTTCTCTGTTGCCTTCCTGATTTTCTTTCCTTTTTCTGTTCTTTTTCTTTTATGCCTTCTGTTATTTTTGGCAGACCAGGCTGCTGAGGGGGAGCTGGAATTAGATATAAAACTGTCATATACTGTGATATAATTTATTTAAGAGCTACATAAGGGCTCCCTTATGTTTATTCACAGGCTTAATCCAAGCTCACATACCTCCACTGTGTTCCAGCCATGAAAAATTGTTTACTATTTCTAAAGGCTAATGAGACCTATTTATGGGTTGCAGGAGTTGGTTTTGACAGAGAGGCTAGTATACGCTGCTCTCTTGTTCATTCACAATCTGTACTACAGCGGAGACGAAAGTTGAGGAGGAGGAAAACCATCTCTGGCATCCCCAGAAGAGTGCAACAAGAAATAGGTGTAGTATAAATACAAATCTTCCATAGATAGCTTTCTAACCAACTTAAATTGCAGGGATATGAGCTGGTAGTTAGCCTTCCAAAGAAACAAAACCTTTAAAGTGTAAATGCTTGTGGAGTTCAGGAATGACATGTTTTGTTCTTTTGATTTACTACAGTAAGAAAAGCTATATTACTCCATATGGCCTGGAAGGACTGGGGGCCTTACTGAGTAATATAGATGTACGTGTTCAACTCTTATTGTGTAAATGTTAATCAGTTATATTTTTATTTTTCATTTTATTTCTGTTATGAACCCATAGTTATGTGCATAAAAAGTAACTAGATTAAGTGAAAGTTTTTTCTTGCATCAGGGGAGTTTAAGGTAAAGAACTGACAGATGTTACTCCACAAAGTGATGATGAGTTGTCACAACAGCTGGATAACTTGGATGAGTGACTGACTATCCACCATAGATACAGCTGCTGGTACCCTAGGGGGGTTTTCTAAACATTCCTTTTATTTATCACACTCCTCAATTCCTTGCTATTATTCGATATCATCAAGAATATTTGCCTTAAATCTACCAAATTACCTCACTTTTTATCCAGGTAAATTAGGAGCAACTCTGCTGGGGGCAAATTCAGTGTGAAATTCTTATTAGCGCAAAACAAAACTAATAGAATTGTTATTTCTTAATGTTCATCTGGACCTGAAGATGGTTCTGGTGTTTCGGTTGGTTGCCATGAAACTTAATTTGAAGCAGAAGAAATGTGTTTATCATAGGGCATAGGCAATCAGAGAAGCTATGAAAAAAAAGATCCTTTTATCTTGCAAATATTCTTGATAGTAAAGAAGCAGATAATGGAAATTCTGAACAGACACGTAGGCGAAACAGAATTATTTTCAGAAGCTTATGGAGTGTTTTGTCCAGCAGCCACTTCTGAAAATTTTAAGTAGCTGAAATACAGTCATAAGAACTGAAGACTTAGTATTTGTCTTAATATTTAGCACAGCAAGCTCAGCTCCACATTAAGAGCGCATTGCAGAAATCATGTTGCAGGACTAGAATTTCCCTACCTCACCGGCAGGAGGTCTGCCTTATAAATTCTTTATACAAAACTTAAATTGCATCCAATGCTCAGAAAGATTAAAAAGTAAATACAGCAGATAATGCTTCTTGGGTTGCTCTGTGGGTTGTCTCATGCCAGGAAATGTGGAGCTCTCTCCCACTCACCCAACTTTCCATGTGTCCTAGATTCAGACGAGTCACCAGTGGCAAGAGAGCGCAATGTGATTGTGCACACAAACCCAGAATTCCCTGGCTCCAGCAACAGGAGGTTGGGGACCCGGGACTCAGAGTGCCAGACGGAAGAAATTCTGATAGCTGCTCCTTCCCGGCGACGGATCCGTGCGCAGCGGGGGCAGAGTGTTGTCGCCTCCCTCTCCCACTCCACTGGCAATATCTTGGTGCTGGCGGACAACGGAGATGCGGTCTTTGCTGCTGCCGTGAGCAACCGCATCCGCTCGCGGAGCCTTCCTCGCGAGGGCGCCCGGGCCAGTGAGGGCCATCAGGATGCCACCACCAAGAGTGCAGGGTACGAAGTGGAGCATTTCCTGGCTGGTCAGGAGAGGATCCCAAAAAAGGGGAAGGAGATCTTGAGCAAGCAGGGTTCACAGGAGTGCCAGCCCATTGGTTTAACTTGTCCTCAGCACCTGCACAGCCCCGAACACAGCATAAGCGAGAGGGGGAGATCGCGGCTGTCAAGGATGGTCGATTCAGGCAGCTGTGAAATTTCATCCAACTCAGACACCTTCGGGAGCCCAATTCATTCTATCTCCACAGCAGGAGTACTGCTCAGCAGCCACATGGACCAGAAAGATGACCACCAGTCCTCCAGTGGCAACTGGAGTGGGAGCAGCTCCACATGTCCCTCCCAGACATCTGAAACCATTCCTCCTGCTGCCTCTCCTCCACTAACAGGCTCTTCACACTGTGACTCTGAGCTGTCACTCAATACTGCTCCCAATGCCAATGAGGACTCCAGTGTCTTCATCACAGAGCAGTTTGGTGACCACACAGACAAGGTCAGGGGCCACAGGGCGAGCTCCTTCACGTCCACTGTGGCGGATTTACTGGATGACCCCAACAACAGCAACACAAGCGACAGTGAGTGGAACTACCTGCACCATCACCATGATGCCTCCTGTCGCCAGGATTTCAGCCCTGAGCGCTTGAAGGCAGACAGCCTGGGATGTCCCAGCTTTACCAGCATGGCCACCTATGACAGCTTCCTCGAAAAGACCCCCTCTGACAAAGCAGACACTAGCTCACACTTTTCTGTGGATACTGAAGGATATTATACCTCCATGCACTTTGATTGCGGTCTGAAGGGTAATAAAAGCTATATTTGCAACTATGCAGCCCCAGGCTCAGAGAGTGGCCAGACTGGGAGCATATCTTCCAGCCTAGCTGACTGTGCCTGGCAAGAGTGTGTGAGCCACAGGAGGCAGGCACGGCAGTGCATCTCACTGAAGAAACCAAAGGCAAAGCCAGCCCCACCAAAACGCAGCTCGTCTTTGAGGAAATCAGAGGGCAGCACCGACCTTTCTGACAAGAAAGAACCAAAGATCGGTAGTGGGCAGCATATCTCTCACACTGCCAGGGAGATGAAGCTGCCCCTTGAGTTTTCAAACACACCTTCCCGAGTGGAAGGCCCCAGCCTGCCAGCCAAGCAGGAGCTTCCCTGGCCAAACCAGGATGATGGTGGGTTAAAGGACACTCCATTTGACACCACCAATATCCCCTCCTTTAAAGATGAAGGTGCTGAACAACCTCACTATGCAGACCTTTGGCTTCTGAACGACTTGAAATCTAGTGATCCATATAGGTCCTTGTCCAATTCAAGCACTGCTACGGGTACTACAGTCATAGAGTGCATCAAGTCACCAGAGAGCTCTGAATCCCAGACATCTCAGTCTGGGTCACGAGCTACAACCCCATCCCTCCCCTCTGTTGATAATGAGTTTAAACTGGCCTCCCCGGAGAAGTTGGCAGGGTTAGCCTCACCCTCCAGTGGGTACTCCAGCCAGTCAGAGACGCCCACCTCTTCTTTTCCAACAGCTTTCTTTTCAGGACCGTTGTCTCCAGGGGGGAGCAAGAGGAAGCCAAAAGTTCCAGAGAGGAAGTCATCACTGCAGCAGCCACTCTCAAAAGATGGCACCTCCTCAGTGAGCAAAGACCTCGAACTTCCGATTATACCTCCTACTCACCTTGACCTAAGTGCTCTTCACAATGTCTTGAGCAAGCCCTTCGCTCACAGGCACCAGCTGCATACCTTTAGCCACAGCAAGCAGAGCGCGGTCGGGGAAGCCCTACAGCCCAGCCCTTCCTCTGCCCTTGCCATCACACCCTCTGTTCTCAAGTCTGTCCACCTCCGGGCAGTCAACAAGCCTGAAGGAGTGAAACATAAAGGCAGTACCCCAGACCTGCTCTGCATACAGGAGACCACCCTGATGGCAACTGAGGTCTCTCCAGGCAAAATGAGGCCACTCTTAGCTAAGAAGCCAGTATCACGCCAGTACTCTACAGATGAGGCCATAATGCTGTACATTGACACTTCCCCAGCAGAAGCAGGCCCTGGAAAGCCACCTTTAGAGAAAAGCTCCTCTTTTGGCGGGCAGAACAGCTGTGAGAGAGAAGCTGTAACTTCAGCAAGCTCGGGTCTGGTTGAAATCAAACCTGGGAAGGACCAAACACACCTGGCTGCTGAACACTTACCAGAAATCTCTTTGAATCAGACAAGTGCTGTCCCTGTGGATGGCTTTCAGAAGGGCTCAGCTGTCCCCACAGGTGATGATGAAACAAAGAAACCTATCCAGGGAGCAGAAGCAGTGCACGATCTTCAGCAAGTGCAGGCTCAGCAAGAGCTCTCCGCAGGCAGCGAAGGGAAGGAGGAAGCTGGGCCTGTGGCTGAAAGCTCAGCTCAGGCTGAGGGACCTACCATCACCTACCAGTTAATGCACCAACCCGATGTTAGCCACCATGTGCCTGGGAATATCAGCTACGAAGCAGAGATGGCAGCAGTGGATTCACTCAACGAAGAGGGTTGCAAGCAGGAAAATTCTATCACATCAGGTATCCCAACCAAAAGTGCCTCTGATGACAGCAGGGCAGACGAGACAGTGGGCAGCACAGACGAGCCTTCGCTGAAAGGTCAGTTGGGAATTCTTTGTGTCATACCAAATCAAGTGGCACATCAGCTTGCCTCTGTGGGTTTAAGCATAGACCCCCCTCATGTCTGTTAGCTGTCCGGCCAGCCAGCCAGCCCAAAGCTACTTACACTTTTCCAAAGTATTCAGACGTATTTCTGATATTTATTCCTCCCTTGTGCTGCATTTTAGCTGAAAAGAGAAAAGGGAGGAGCATTGGCCCTGGGTACAGAAGACTATCACAGCAATTATGTAAATGGGAGATCCTGTGTTCAGTGCTCCTTTAATGGGCTCCAATATGGAACAGACACAACTTTTAGATTAGAGGGTAAAGGCTGTATAGTGGTATTGCCCACTCGGTTGTGAGCAGAGCTGGTGCCTCCAACTGGCAGTGTTGTTGCAAAGTGCAGTGGAGTCTGACTCATAACGTGGCTTCTCTCCTTTTTAAGAGTCTTCTCCAAGTGATGAGTCCATCATGTCTCCACTGAGCGAGGAGTCACAGGCTGACACTGAGGATGTCTTTGTGTCTCCAAACAAACCCCGCACTACTGAGGATCTGTTTGCAGTCATTCACAGGTGACCTAGCCTTGTGGCAATGGAAAATGGTAACATGCATCGCTGCACAGTTGTCCACTAACAATAGCTGCAGGATGATTATTCTATATTTAAGTCTTGTCCTCAAACTACATTCTTTAGTTAACTCATCTTAATTTTCTAAAAGGCAGCTTTAAAACCTGCTTTATTATGCCCTGGAGTGCAGTCTGAGTATCTTCGTGGCGTGTGTGGGATGCTTTACAGATAAAAACATCAGGCTACTCTCTAACCAACATATATGTCTTCAAAGAAGACTACCTGCAGTGGTTCCTGTCTTCTGCCTACCAGTCCACCAGCTCCATTCTGGTGAATGAGTTGTTGCAGGGAGAAGGACATGCGAAGGCATCTCTTCAATTTTAGAGTATTTTGTAGTCAGCTGAGATTTGAGAACAACTGAAATTGAAGTTTTCTGATACTGAATAGATTATGCTGCTTCTTATTATTACCCAAGTTTCTGTATGCATTGTTGTCTTTACAAAGAGCTGGTTGTGCATACATTGTCTTGGAAGGGCTGGGTAATGTTGAGAGGGACCCTGCAGCTCAGTGCCATTAGTCACTTATAGCCTCCAATATTTTACGGAGGGGTTAAGAGAACTTTGGCTAATATGAAAGTATCTTTAAGACTCCAGAGCACTGCTAGGCATTATACTACAAAAATAATCTATGAAAGAGTTTTTCTTTGTGTTTTTACAGATCAAAAAGGAAAGTTCTTGGGAGAAAGGATTCTGGAGACCTTTCTGTAAGAAACAGATTGAGAGCTTCATCTGGGACCAGCAGCCAACCTACCACCAGCAGCACACTGCCCACCAGCAGCATGCCACCAGCCAGCAACGTGGGCACTCCCATTAGTAGTCAGAGGTCCCCTGGACTCATATACAGGAATGCCAAAAAGTCCAACACATCCAATGAGGAGTTTAAGCTACTGCTCCTTAAAAAAGGCAGCCGATCTGATTCCAGCTACAGGATGTCTGCCACAGAAATTCTGAAAAGTCCTATTTTGCCAAAGTCTCCTGGAGAGCTAACGGCGGACACCCTTCAAAGCACGGAGGAGTCTCCTCCCACAACGAGCCCTGATGCATTATCGCCGCTCTCGCCCTGCTCCCCCAGGGTCAACACGGAAGGATTCTCCTCCAAGAACTTTCCCATGTCAGCATCCTCGCGGGTGGGGCGGTCGCGGGCACCGCCGGCAGCCAGCAGCAGCCGGTACAGCGTGCGCTGCAGGCTGTACAACACCCCCATGCAGGCCATCTCCGAGGGGGAGACCGAGAACTCGGATGGCAGCCCCCATGATGATCGGTCTTCTCAAAGCTCTACATAGGCTATGTGGGTGCCAGGGCCAGGCTGTCTGTACCACTCGAGCTCTTAAGGATGTCAACATAAGAGGCCAATACTGTAGCAATCAAAAAAAAAAAAAGAAACAGGAAAAAAAGAAGAAAAAGAGAACAATCACAGGGCAATATCAATGCTTAGATGTGTTTGAGTTTGGAAGATGCTGGGAAAACAAGAGGACTACAGCTGTAGCTATTTATTACATTACATTTTCTAAAAGGATGAAGATATGCTATGTCTGTTCTGTTTTCTTTTGGCTTCATTTGGTTTATCCCACCCTCATTTCCATTGTCACTGTAGATTTCAAGGCCATTCACTTTCCATAGAGTTAAAGGTGACTTTGGGTGGGTTTTTTTCCATGAAGCTGCCCATATAGAAACAAATCCCTCACTGTAGTGCTTCCTAGGGAGAAAACAAAACGAAACAAAAAAAAACAACAAAAAAAATGCTCTTGAAAATTGGTATTTTTCTACACTAAAATGAGCTGAAACAAACTTTAGAAGAAATTAACAAGACATGTAAATATCATATTTTTGATAAAAATTTGTAAATAGAATTATCAAAAAGTGGATGTGGCAAACAATTTACTGCATAACAATTTTGTTTATAGAAGACAAACAAATTCAATTGTAATAACTGTATTCTGTGAATACCATTTTCATATCAAACATAAAACATGGCCACCAATAACCACTTTTGGAGTGACAGGCCTGAAGGATGACATTGAGCAGTGGAAAGCAGGAATTTTCCACCTTAGTTAAGGAAATGGAAAGGCTGACTGTGAGGGGAATTAATGAAACCATTTGTCTTTCTAAGGCAGCTTCAAAGAAGCTAACTGGAAAGCACAGCTGGGAGGGTTTCCATGAGGATCCATGGGGAAGATGACTGTGTTTCTGACAGAACAAAGCTGGGTCTGATGCAAAGCCCCAAAGAGTCCACCCCACAGCCTCCCCTGGGCCTTTATTCTTGCAGGGATTGCTTCGGAGAGCATAAATGTGAGAGGAAACAGTACTTAACTTCCATATTCCTATTAGGCTATTGAGATACATAACACAGTCATAACCTGGTAACTATAATCTTTAAACATGATTAGTTTCTGGTTTGTAAAGGAAACAAATAAATTGCAAGCATGCAAGAAGCGCTTTCGATTTATCAGTAAATATCTGCAATGAGTTTTCAGTGAAGCTTTCTCTTTGTGCTGATGAGGTTCATGCTACCTAAATATTTTCAAAAATGACACTGTGAAAACGTAGCTGGGAAATAGGTAGGTGTATGCATTATTTATATTCTTTGCTGAGCTGGAAAGGGGAAAGCTCCAGTTCATTGTGCCAGCCACGTACAGTAGGGATCTTGTCTGGATTTACCAGAAACACAGAACAGGGTGAGGGACTGGGGTGGGGTGGGAAAGGAGACAAATCAAAGTAGCTGCTTTGATACAAATGAAGGCAGGGAGAAAAAAGCTGAATTACTTGAAGTTACTTGAATATTCTCATCTTAAAACTGCAAGAACCCGTGAGTTGCTTTATACTTTTAATTTTTAAACAGAATAAAACCAACAGACCTGATTCTCCTTTGGGCCACCACAATATCCACTGATGTAGCCCCATCTGTGCTGCTTAGAGGACAAGGCCCTCTTTATCCAAAACTGATGCAGTTGGTATTGGTTGCGGTAGGATATGGTTAGGAAAAGAGGAAAGGTTAGTGCGGAGAAAATAGTGAAGGAAGAATGGGGTGTGCAGTAGGACAGGTCAAGTAGGATGGCAGAAAGAGCATTCTTTGGTATAAAGAAACAACTAAAAGCTGGCTTTAAGCATAAGTAAAGGACTGACTGGGAGGTGGGATGTGTGAATTCGATTTTTGGGGTTTTTTTTCTTTTAATCATGTAACGCATAAAGTTGAGAGTTATTAAAAGAAGGCACATCATGTTTTGAAGAGGAAGATTCTACCTAAAACTGTTATAATTTCAAGGAGTCAAAGCAAATCAAGAGTTTAACATATCCAAAATGTTTTTTTCCTGGAAGGTTCACATTTTATTTTGTCTAATGCTTACCACAAGACATATATTATTCAGAGTTTCCTACTGTCCTCCTGTGTAGTCTGGTTGCATTCAGTTGATGAGGTAGAGTCACTGTGCATGTGATAGGTGTGTTGGGATGAGGGATGGTCCATCACTTAAAGGGCTGCAAAATTGTCTAAAATAGTTTTTAAGAAGGTAGTGGGAGAAAGGCTTTGGAAACAAAAGGCTAATCATATTAGTAGCTTAGGTAGGAAAGTAAGTCTGGATACAAGTGAAGTGAATGAATGAGAATGTTTTAAGAGGAAATGTTTAGCATATAACAAACCACCTTCTGAAGAGTATGAGAAAAGCTAGTTTAGATAATGGGCAGAAAATCCTTAGTTTATCATCTTCAGTCATTTTACACAAAAATTTTACCAGGAGCACTTTTACAAAATGTTTTAATAGTCCTGAGTTAAACAGTCATTCAAAACAGTAAAGAGAATGCAGCTGAATTGACTTTGATGATGCCACTTTTTATTAGCAATCAAAAATTTCACAGACACCATAAATAAATATATATACACTAGGGGTTTTTACTAGAATGATGAGGCAATACTTCACATACAAAACAAACACAGAACAATCCCACTGGAGTATAGTCTCCTTTTGCTTGATTTTCTAATTTACATTTAGCAGACTGAAGCCCAAACAGATTCCTAAATTCTCTATGAAGAAGAGACTTCAGAACAAATGTGGGAGTCAGAAGAAGATGAATGGCAGGAGCCCTGTAGCAATGCAAGTGTGCCATGAAAGCACCAGAGAACAGGCCATAGAGCAAAGGGAACATCACTCACCTCTTGAGACAGGGTACAGTATGTGCATCAGGTAACTACTGAACTGTCATTTCAACCTACTGTTCTGTTGCTTGCACTGATGTTATGAAAATTATTTCTTAAGTTATACAGCTGTGTTCCGAAAAATAACATTATCTTTATTTCTTTTTTTTTCCTTTCTGTTTTTGTTGTTGTGGCAGCATAGAGGGCATGGGATAGTTGTAGCAAATAAAGCATATATTTGCTTTTGCCAAAGGTCAGTGATTGAGTGCATTTGCTGCAATGGTGGCAGATAGAGAAATACTGTAGGTTATGACTTAAAGAATTAAAAAAAAATTAAGAAGGTTACAGTGTAACTATTTTGGTACTAGCACCAGTTCATGCTGGCAGAAAAGACAATGGTTTATGGACTTGCATCCATTTTGTATTTTTGTAATATTTGTAAATATGAACTTTTTAAATTGTTGCAAATATGGTTTCTTTTGTAAAATGTTTTCAAAGTTTACATTAAATCCAAGCCTTTGTATATTTTAGAGCTGTGCAACACTTTAAGTCTTGTATTTATTTTTAGTAAAAACAGTGACAGTTTCATTGTGAACCCCTCTCAAAAAATGTGTTGGAAAAGTTTGATTACCTAGAAAGTGTGTATAGAAAATGCAAATAAACGTGACTGCAATTAAATCACATGTTGTCTTTGCTTTTTTGTAATGAGATATGAAGTCTTGTCTACAGACTACAGGTATGCTATTTCCCAAGGTCACCCTCAGTACATTATGCACTTCAAACCTATTTAATCCTGCTTTCTCTTCAACTGATTTTTTTTCATCAGTTGAGTAAGGGAAAATATCCATCCAAAATGTCACTGACTTTAAGTGCCCACCGGTACAACTTTGCCAGAGTCTAGTAATTGCTGAATTTGCCTCATGGCTTTTACAAGAAAGAAAAGGCAAAGAGAAAGAAAGCTGGGGTGAAAAATGGTGGAGAGACCACTACTTTATCTTCAGCTGGAAAAAGAAGCAAATTGCCACACTTCGGACTCAAGATACAGACAATCAAGGGGTTGGATCTTATCAAATAAAGCAAGCCTTGGGCAAAAGGGAAGCCACAGATTATGAACACAAATTTTGAAGAGCAAACACTGTTTCATTTTAAAATGGTTCAATAATCAGGAGATCAAGACATCAGGAGATGGAAGATAAGTGTTTAAACAATAGCCTCTCACAGGTTTCTCTGAAAATGGAGATTAAAAAAATGTGCATCATGAAACTTTGCTTTCAGTTGTCATCTTGTAAGTAGCCTTGAAACACTGTACTTGGTGTTTTGTAAACATGTATTGAAAAAAGGCTGAAATGTGCAGGTCTGGTGTTATACAGAGCATGAAAAAAAGAGTAAGTTTGGGGAATGTTGCTGGGCTATCTGCAATGATAGTTTGCAACAGTATGAGGATTGCCACCATGATGTGGTAGCCTTAGAGTAGTCTCCAACAGTGACTCAGCATAACATTTAACCAAATGGTTACATAGTTAATTACTACATAGATAATTTCCTGCTATCTTGTGTGCCTTTCCCATCCCAAAACCACAGGTAAGCAAGATCTGTAAGAAAAGCTTAGTCCATAGAGGCAGACACAAGCTGGTTTTCATCTGCCCACTGTACATCTGTACTTCTTCATGCTCAGTGAAGAAAATACTAAACATTAGACTACATAAAATATATCTTTTTTATATATGCAAAGTGTCAGGTTCCAAGAGTGCAATCCTGGGCCACCTGGTCTAGGACAGCCACAAAATGTTGGATTCTTGACGGCAGTCAGGGACTGCCTACTCGGAGGTGCATTTGGGATACCCTTAAGCAAAATTATGGTGAAACAATGCCAAACAGTCAATCAAAAAGTTTTATTTATGGCAGCAACTCTTTAAATCTTATGACAGGTTAAACAGGTGGCAGCAATGATTTAAATATTTCTGAACAGCACATGGCAACAATGATTTCTGAATAGCCCGTGGATTAACCTTTTCAGGAGAAGATGACAGGAAGAAGGAATCCACCATTGTGGATCCCACTGTAGTCTGTTTCAAAATACTCATACTCTCTTAATTTCTCTCTCATGATGGGTACCACCAATCAAATCATAGTACAGCCTAAGTGAAACTTGTAATATACCTGGTTACAATTTTCTAGATCTTTTCAAGGACTATTGTCTTCCATTAGGTTACCGCAAATTTGTGCCCACAGATTAGCCCATTCTTAGACCTTCCCGGCGGTAAAATGACCGTTGTTGTCATATTGGATGGACTTGGGTTTGGACAAGTAACTGAACCATTGCTTCAGCACTTTTACTATGCTTTCTCCAATGGGCCATCCTACTGCTTCAGCTTCAACATGACCTGAAACTACTTCTACCCCGACCAGCACTTTCCAATTCACTGAATGACTTACATAATCTATATGCCATGTCTCCCATAGAACCTTGTTAGCTCTCAGATGAAGTGGGGGGGACTTGTAGGGCTGGTGATGAAGGCATGCACACCACAGCTCACAAGTCACTAGCATCCCTCAACTCCCAGCTTCTCTGAAGAGATCTTTTAATTCTTGAGTGGCCACATTTAACACATTTAATTCCTGCAAAGGTTCCCATTTTTCATCCTCCTCTCCTGCTGTTACCACCACCACCACCACTGTGAGGTACCAATTTAATTTTGAAATAATACCTCAACACTGTTTAGTTTTATTTCTTGAACTGTGGTTATAACCTGTGATTCGTAACTGTGGTTGTAAATCTAGTATTTGATGTTGTTGGGGGTTAGGAATTTTTCCTTTTGTTTTCTTTCTCTTAGGGAATCTAAAAAGGACACGTGCAATAGGGGCTGTTATATGTGAGCATGTGCACAGGCAGCAAGTCCTTATGAAGGGGAGGAGATTGCTGAGGACTGTCTTTGAGCAGGCACCCCCTTCTGGAAATAGAGAAGGGTTCTATTTCTTGGGACATTTTCCAGCAGCCTATCGTGGAAGAAAGCCTCCAATACTAGACTCTAAACTATGCCCCTTACAGGGCAGCAGCCCTTGCTGCTGGAGAAGACTCTCCAGACTACCCAGTAATCTTTCTCGGATGATCAGACCATAGGAGGAGCTATGCAGTATACAAACAATTATGGAGTGTGTCACACAAGCCTGCCAGAGCCTACCCAGTACCTGCTTGCTCCAGGCTAGCTGAGATCTGCCATCCACCGACTGCCCAAAATGACTGCCTCCAAGCCCTACACCTAGCCTTGCTCCTGGCCCTAACCCTTGCTCTCTCTTGCCCATTCTTTGCTGACCCTTCTCACCCAGCCTTAGCTGCTGTTGCACCTGTCCATGGGCCTGCTCTCCTATACAGCTGTTTCCAACAGCTGTCTGCCCACAATCCTGCTGCAGCCTAAAGCAATTCTACCATAATCCTACCCACTGCTCGTCCACCCTCTCCTGCCTGAGTGCTGACTCACTGAGCATCCCACTGCTTGCTGACACAGGAAACATGCTACCTGCAGACCATGGAAGTTTCATCTTCCCCTCCCGAGAGCTGTGCAGACTCTCCTGGCTTGCAGTACGCATGACATCAGTGGTACACTGCAAAGTCTTGCTGGTAAACACCCTCTCTCTCTTTCCCCATCTCTTCTTTTCCTTCTTTTGTTTCTGCCTTCTCTATCCTCTTACAGCCACTTACTTTTCCTCATTAATAAATGGTTCATAGATGCAGTATTGACTTTGACTAACATGTTGTATAGTATTGACTAATGTCACCCTAGGCATTGGTTTAAAAGAATCCCTCACACTTCCCCATGATGGACATTTAATGGTGTCAGAAGTGGGATCCTCCAGTGAAATATATCTATTTTGAACGACTTAGTGTAGGGGCTAGAGATTGTGCTGGACAGCATCATTGCATTGCAGCTTAAAGCAAAATCTAAACCAGGAAGCGGCAAAACAGCCATCTGTGCTGTTCTAGGGGCTGCATTGGCTGCCACTGTGGAAGAATGGGAGGTACATGGCAGCCAAGAGATGATGGTAATCAAGTCCCTGCAGGCACTTGTGCAATCCCTACAGATTTGAGCTGAAGGCTTGGAAGGGAGGCTAGAGGAAGAAAAGGTACAGAATAATAACTTACACATCCTATGAGAGGAATTAGTGAGGGGATCTGTTGAGGTTCAGCTCCACAACCCAGCACTGGGCACGCCAGGGAATTGTGGCAAAATGAAATAGGGATGGGAATGATGGGGTACTCCAGAAAATAAATCAGTAACAATGGTATAATAAAGACATCATAACTGACGAAGAAACCACTCGCAGTATAGGACAATCTCAAAAGACCTTTCAATGGGGAAAGCTCAACAAAATATAGGGTGACATCTGAGGGTAGGGAACAAATCATCAACATGAGTTCAAAACATAACCTTATACAGACAACTGCTGGAGGTTGGTTCTTTCCCTTTTCCCTCTGTGGAATTTTCCCCATTGTCATGCTAAGATACCTGTTGACTGGGCCCTGGTGGCAAGGGGGAGGGGAGGGAAGAGGGAAACCCCTCGATATCCAAACATCCAGAAGAGGAAGCGGAAGGCTGGGCCCGGCCCATTTTCCCCGCGGAGTTCAGATGAGAAGGACGATCGCCGCCTCTGCCCTATCCCTGCCATCCCAGCATCAGGAGCCATCCTCACTGCTGTCGGACCCTGCCCTGCTCCCATCTCGCTGTAACCTGCCACCATCCAGCACTCTGCTGAGCACCAGGACCCACACCGTGAGCGGAGAGCTCTCTCTCCATCTCTCTCTCTCCCCCTGGGACAGCTCTGCCATCACCCCCAGCCCTCCTGCAGCTCTGCGGGACCCGCCCGCCCCCAGCACCGGGAACTGCAGCTCAGGGAAAAGGGGCCTGCAGCCAAAAAACACTGGGACTGAGTTACTGCTCTGTTTGTGAGTAATTTCATAGCTGTTGTTGTTCTTGTTTGTCTTGTTAGATACACTAGTAAAGAACTGTTATTCCTACCCCCATATCTTTGCCTGAGAGCTCTCTTAATTTCAAAATCATAATAATCTGTAGGAAGGAAGGATCACATTTTTCAGTCCAAGGGGAAGCTTCTGCTTTCCTTGGCTGACACCTGTCTTTCAAACCAGGACAACAACATTGCAAACCAATCATGGACAGGAGCTAGAAACATTACTTAATATGGAACTACCTGATCTGAGTAACTGTACCCATAATCTCATTCTTCTCGCCCTAATTTAACCCGGTGTCTCCCTTCTTAGCATCCCACTTTCCAAGGCCTTAAGTTGATGCCTTCATTGTTGACAAAGGCTGGCCCACCATCCATCCCAACCAGTTGAATTCCCACATCTCTCAGTCTCTGTTTAACAACAAAAGCTAAGTTTAAAAACTTTAAAATTTTAAACATACAATTCACTAAACATGGAAATAACATCAAAACTACTAGAACAACAAGAACCAACAATCCCATCTTAATCACAGATAATAGCTAACTTGGCAAACTCAGACTTTTGAATGGTCCACTAAAGCAATAATTTTTGTCTTCAATTTGAAGTTTCATGACTCCCATCTTTGAGAATTTGGAGGTTCTTATGTATTGACTCACTGTGATCTGAGAAGTTCATGCAGCATTTTCCATCAAAATCTTGGCAGCTGTGTCCTTGTGCTAATAGTAGGAAATCAACTGCCACTCTGTTTTGCAAAGCAGTATGCCTGACACTATCAACATCTGTTAGTCACTCAATGCAAGGAACATAACATTGGTTTGCTTACTTAACAAACACCCTAAACCATCCAATTGTTTTAATGCTTTTGCTGCTTTTTGCTAGTGCTTTTGCACTTTTCCAAGGTGCCAATATGGAGGCTGCGTTTCTTTTTCCTTTATTCCAATGAATAATTTTGTCTTTGCAATCTGATTTGAATTGATGGGTAAATCTTTAGTCCATTTGAATATACAGAATTGAATCATCTTTTTCTTAACTTTCTCCTGAGTACAAGACAGCTCCTCTTGTCCCCAGTCTCTGAACATCCTTCCCAAAGGAGGTATGCTCGAAGGTATGTCAGGAGGTATGCTTGGAATGAAATCTTTCAACCTCTCTCCACTCCTCTTACTCTTCCTGCTGGAGCTATTTCCCATCTACAATATTCCCACAGGACTCTTGCAGATACAACTTGCTTTGTCCCTTCACTGGCTCTTGTGCAATGAAGGAACTGCAGTTAGAAAGACTCCACAGCTGCTTCACAGCAATTCCTTGTCTCAAACACACACATTTAGTACTGCTCCCCCAGGCCACCCAGGTAATGCTGAACAGTCGCTTTTCTCATATGGGTCCTGTGCACAGGTGTTGCCACCGGTCATGCGTAAACCCTCCTCCCTTCCTCTCTTCCTCTCCCCTTTATGCTTCTAGAGTGCCCTATCCAGGACTCACCTGTATGTCCCACAAGGTATGACAACGAGTCGAGGGCTGCTAAACTCAGCAGGGCATGCTTTTTCCCCACTTTTGATGACCCACCCTGCAGGGCCAGAAGTTAAGGATCCCAGACAAGTCTCCAAACTGAGAGCAGTAACTAAATTTCCAATAGAATTTAGAGGGGACCAAGTCTTTGAAGCAAAAATTATTTATTAGTATCAATGAAGCAGCTGAGTCTGGTTTGTTTATACTCTAAGAGGTGAACACACACACTTTGTTAAAATGGCAACCTTTCTATATCCTTTCATGGTCAAGGGGTGTCTCCTGTTGGTTGGGTACTCATGGACTTACACTCTCTCCCTACCACCTACCCTTCCCCCAAAACCTTTCCCCTCCCCTGCCTCCTTCCCCCTTTTTTGGGATTTACCTTCAACTTTGTTTTACCGGTTCCAAACAACATTTAGTAAGTGCAAGAAACAGATCAAACCACATCTAAAGTACAGGTAACAAGAAGTAGAAAGTAGAATTAACACTTATCCTACTTCTACTCTGTAGTTCTTTTGGGCTGAAGCAAAATGCTGTTTCATCTCTCACATAAACTAGAAAACTATTTTTAGATGTATAGGACATTCTAAGAATCTCTAAGGATTTAGTATTTGACGCCTAAGCAGTTAAGTTGACTTACATATTGTCCTGGTTTACAATACAAGATACATATTCTATTACCATCTGAGAAGGGTGATCATCCTTATCTCTGTGGGAAGTATCTTCTGTTAATGGGCCATTCAGTCCTACTGTATAACTGATAAGATTACATCATCCCATTGGGAGATGCTCCAGCCAGGAGGACGAGCCAAGCCTTTCCTACCTAGATAAAAACTGAGGTTTAGAACACCAAAGGCAGCCTTTTTCCACTGGATAACAGAGGAAGAACTAGACTTTTTTTTTCAACATCATCGCTGGACCCTTTGGAGGAAAATTGCACCAACACCCTGACTGACAGGGTATCAGGTTGTATTCTGACTCTGTCAGTGGTTTTATTTTTTTTTTTTATTATTGCATGTATTTTGTTTTTCCTTTTTCTCTTCCCTATTAAAAATGTATTACTGACTTGGAGTCTCACTGGTTTTGCTTTTCAAACCAATACACATATTTAAAAGGCTGGCACTGGACTATTATACTCTTAGTATTTAACGTTCATCCTTTAATGTTCTCCTTTTAGGAAACACCTCATTTTGGTATTCATTAAAGGCTTACTCAGCAGCAGTCAGATGCCCTACCAGCTTAAGTATCCCGTATTAATCACTCTGCTACTTCACTTCTTAAGCTGTTTCTTGGTACCCCATTTAGCCTCTGCAGCCTCTCAAGACCTCTTCCTAAATCCTTCTTTTCAGGACTACTTCCTGACATCCATACAAAATGTTGACCTAACATAACAAAGTTTTTGTTTCTATAGAAAAAAAAAATAAAGGGAAAACTGGCACTCCTGTTATGTTAGTTTTAACAGAAGACTACCTACAGTCTTTGGGAATTAGAGATGCAACTTCAGTTTTCCTTCTCCAAGAATCTTTGATCAGTGTCTACAAAGCACGATTGACAACTTCTGCAATATGATAAAGGATTCTTCCATAGATCAGGAATATATGAAGGCAGCATCATTCTGCTAACAGAACACTAAACATCATGCACTCGGATTCTGCACTATTTAAAGCACACAGAAGCTGAAATTACACAAGAACTGAATGATTTTACTACCAAGATGCTTGAACCTGAATAATCTTTCAAGACCACTCTGTGCCTATCTTAAAATATTTGAGGTTTGTGTCCAGACTGACATCAAATTAATTTACAAGGAAACATGACCCAGAATGTACCAGATGAAAGTACACAAACACCAGAAAGTGTGACAGTAATGATGCCTAAAATTTTTGCTTTCTGTACATTTCTCATATACTTGTACCTTTGTAGACTGCTAATATAAGGTAGCAGCTCTAGTATTCTTCCTACCCTTTTCCCCTACTTTTTAAAACAGTAAGCCGACCCTTCTACTACATTCTTTGGATTCTGGTTAGTCTTGCTTTTTAGCCCAGAAATGATGCTTTGTTTCACACCGTACATCACTGCCATAATAAAGTGGAGGGCTAAAAGATCGGGGAGGGCTCCAATGGGGTAGAACCTGGGGGAAAATTACCTAAACAACTACTCTTTTAATTTGACAGTGTTTGTTAGATATACTAATTAATTGACCTTATAAAAAATGTACAGTCTGATTCCACTTGTGCCCATAGCCATGGGTACACATGGAAGTTTCCATTAAAGATCTTCTTTTTTATTATCTATATTAATATTGTCTGGAAAGTGTTTTTCCTTCTCGATTCAGGCAACAGTACTGCCTCTCCCCATTGTAAACAGAGCAAGCTTTGGTTGAGTAATAGATGAACAATAGTGTGGAGAAATTGGTATTTTATTGACTATGTGAGGAAACTCTTTCTCAAAGGGTTCAGGTGGTAACAATTCCACCAAATGAGAAAGAAAATTTTGACTTTAAGATCACAATTGAATATATGTATGAAGGCAAAACAAATCTACTAAACAAAACACAAGTTAGTAGCCACTAACTACTAAAAGTTGCTGCTAACAAAAGTCAGTAGCAATCTGCTGCTTCAACTACTTAAGTGTCTGCCACCTCTGGCCAAGGAATTTGTAGTTTACAGGGTAAAACCCACTGATAATGAAACTGAATGGAAGCAAAGTGTGATTCATTTTATCACAAAAGTAAATTACGTCATGCAAAAGTATGACATATTTTGGGAAATACAGCTTGGATTTACCCAGTGATTTGGGTTACAGCCTTTCCAGTATGAAGGTGTGGCTCAGTGAATACAATACTCCTCCCGAGATTCTGTCTACGAGTCTGGCAACTGACAATCCAGAATATGTAACAGGCTTCAGAAATAGTGCAGAAAAGTGCAAGTATTGGATCACGCAAAGAACTTGGAGCTTTTACTGCTTACAGCATGGAACTCCTACATCAAACTCTGTGGGGTTAATTTCCGGTGCTCTAGGCACCAATTTGTCGTGTTGTCTTCTTTAATGAGCCAAGCAGCTAATAAACTTGCTATAAAGTTGTTTATTGCAGAAGCATTCATCAGTCTCAAAAGGCAAATGTCACAGGCACTAAAGCCCATGCTAAGTTTTGATATAAAGTCCCAAGTAGAAGCAGAAGCTCCTCCCGGAGGTCCTGGCAGGACCAACATTGCTGGGTAGCTCCTGTCTTCTTATCGGGTGATGATGATGGTGGTGAGAGAGCAGGAACAAAACAAAGCGAAGCAAAAAGCAAATGGCAAAAAGCACCAGCTCTCCCTAATGCATGTTCTTATATAGAAATTTCCCAACAAGCTAAGACACAAACACAAGCCACTACTCCTTAACCTATTAGAATTCTAGTTTCTTAGCATTCCAGGTTACGTATAAACTATGCATATGGTCTATCTTGTTCTGAAAAATGTAAGCAATATTCTTATTATAGTTTTATTATGTCTAAAACTATGTTCCTGGAGCATCCACGGAAACACTAGCATCTAGGACTATGTTTTTCAACCTTCACTAAAAGTCGCACTTCTACTCTGATATCTAAGACCTTTTACTCACTAAAATCACTTAAAACTTTACTTACTTCCTTGCTTATTCTAAAATTTAAAACTTACACGTCTACTTTATGTCTGAGTGGCTCAATATACTTCAATCCATCCAAAGGTTTTAATTCAATCCCTGTACTCTGATATCTCCCTGAAGAATTCAGAGAGACTCTTGACTTACAGACTCCAACAAAACTCCAACATCAGCAGCCCCACATCACCTCCTGTGTTACTACATCAAACAGCACTCAGCAAGCAGAAGTATAAAGCAGGATACAGCTGGTCTAGGTAATGCATCCAATTCACAGAATGTCAATACAATAAAATTCTACTGAAAACTAATTTTTCTGAAACTATTTCTGGGAATCATCCATGTGATGGTGTAGCTCAAACTAAGGAAGCAGAAGACTCTACACTACATCAGCATAATGTGTTTGTTCAGGAGACAAATTTTATTTGCCATCAGTCTATATTTGCAGAAATGTCTACGTGTGTAAATTACAGTAAAAAGCTATTATTGTTCTCATGAAATAGAAAAAAAAAGGAGCATGGTGCACATTACTACAGAACCAGAATACCTGTGTCTTTGCACTTTGAACACTGGATAGAGTGTGAAGATGAAAGTCTGTAGGGGGCTTGGCGGGGATCTCTTCCCCTGACCCGGAATGCCGCAACCTTCCCAGAGAGAGGGTCCCTCAAGGGACAGCCTTCTAAGGGGGGGTCTTCTGGAAGGTCTCCTAGCTTACAGATAAACCTCAGCAAGGTGGGCAGCCTATGTCTGCAAGCAATCAGCTCTCAGTGATTTCAGCTCGTGATTACAGCTCTGCTTTCGAGGTTATCCCAAGCTGACTCAGGGACAGAGAGACAGAAGTGTCGTATGGCAAATTCCACAGAGGTTCCTTTATTATCCAGCAGCTCTGTGAAGGGGGCCAGGGACAAGGGCTCCCTACTTGAACTGGGCAGAGGCTGGGGTTTTTATGGGGGAAAGCAAGGGTGGTACCAAAGGGGGAAAGACCCATGGGTTACAAAAGATGGGTACTAAGGTATACTTTGGGGCAGCTCACCATGATAAGGGAGGATGTGCCCACCTAAGAGGCATCTCTCCAGGACAGCTGAGATAAACTAATCACAGCCCATTCAAGGGACATCCCTCCAGGGCAGAGCTGGGGCGGGCTTACCCTGCCTCCACAAAAGCCCTTACAGTTTATATTGCAAAACTGCATTTCACTTCTGCAGAGGCTGAGGAATGGGTTGACTCCTCAGAAGACAGTGCTACAGAAAGTACAGAAAGTGATGAGTAGTGTGAAATATATCTTCCTCCTTTGATAAGAATTAGACACTTCAAAATAGTGTCTCCTTCACCCTGCAAGGGAGTTTTAATTGTTAATTTAAAATGTTACAATTAAATAAATATTAAAAGAGTATGAGAGACTCAGAAAGGGAGATGGACTGGTGGAACCAAGGTCTGACCTCCCTGAGACAGTAGCAGCCACCAGAAACAAGATCAAGGAGATCTATCCATTTCCCATCAAGGCAAAGGAAGAAGTTGCAAAGAAAGGAGCAAGGGAGGGTAGTCCATGCTTGGGATAGGAAGCCACACCCTTTTATCTGCCAGGGGTCACTTCATCCCCCCAGGTCCCTCTGCACAAGAAGTAAGAGGTTTTGCACATGGAAAGCCAGTCAAAAGCTGAAGAGAATAAAAGTCCAGTTACATCACAGGTGCTGCCACCATCAGAAAAGAAATAAGAAAACCTGTGTGTAAAAACCACAGACCAAGGCAACAAAGGGAATCTTGTGATTGATATATAGTACAGGTGGCCTGATCAAGAGCAGCCACTATGATAAAGTCTTCTTGCTTTAGCTATAGATGGCAGCATGCTCACAGGCTCTTGTTCTTCTGGAGAAGTAGCACAAATTGAAGGCAATTCAGGAGACTCCTGGACCCAGTGCTGTCCAGGGCACCCAGGGTCCCCCACAACCCTTTGATTTTGCCCTTAGACACATGGCGCCCTCACCCCTTGAGACACCCTCAGCTCTATGGTCTCTCCAGCATCTGGTCAGGATTCCCCAGTCCTCAGTAGAAAGCTGTCCACCTTTAACACACCCCTGACTCTGTAGCCACCTCCCTTCTTGCTGGACCATCCAGTTTTACCTTCATTAGTGATCACACATTTACTCACACACCTGCACTCACTCCAAGAACTGCACCATGGGTTCATGGGCCCTCTGACATATCTGACTCCCATTACTGCACGTAGACCCCCACACACACGTATGCACATATGCCAGGGAAAAGACAGAAAGACATTTACTATCTCCATAGTCTTGTTCCTCCCCAATCCACCTCAATCCATCCCTTTTTCCTTGACTTTTATTCATTTCCTAAACAGAACTTTCCACACGCCTCCTTCACTTTCTTCAAAAGCACCTGGTTGAACCTGAAGGAGCTGCCTTTCTTTTGCCTTGCATAGTGCTTCTTTTCTTGTTATAAATGACTCAGACCCCAAGTGAAAATGAGTTATAAAAGTTTTATTGAGAATAAAAAATCCACAAAGCAAAAGGGACAGCACTAGGAGTGTGGCCTAACGTCAGAGGCCCATCCACAAAATGGTGGCTCCACCTTTTATACTCCTGGTGTTGCATCAGCCAAATACATATTTATAAGTAGTCATACATACTCCAACATTTTCCTTACATTTCTTTTTTGTTGTCCATTGGTGCAGACCTTCTTGCAATTTGACTGGAGGTCAGGTATTGTCATGCCAAGCCCACCCCCTCCCCCCAGCGACAAGCCTCCCCCATTCCTGGCTGCCTCATGCTAGGGGCGCATGTACATACCCTGCCCCACTTGTCTCTGACAACCAGGATTGTCTGGTGGCAACAATACAGATAGGAGAAGACTAAAATGAGAACGAAAAAGGGGTTTAAAAACAACCTACAGCAGAGTCATTCATTAAGGAACTTCAAACCCTAACAAAACTTCTTTTAACACACATAATATCCATTCCTCATTTGTGAGAGCCAATCACCACACCACCCATCTGTAACACTTTGATCCTGCAGGCTGTCATAGGCCACTTTGCTGCCCCAAGGCATGAGCAGATCAGGTCCTATAACCACCCACACCTAATGCTCTTATGCTGTGTCACTGTATTTGGGACGTTGGAATGGATAGCCCAGGAAGACAGTGGAGTCACCGTCTCTGGAGGTGATTTAAAACAAGACTTAATATGATTTAATGCCATGGTTTAGTTGATAACATGGTGTCAGGTCACAGGTTGGGCTGGATGCTCTCAAAGTTTGTCTTTTCCAACTTAATTCTTTGGTTCTTCCCACCACTCCCCAAATATATATCCCCAGAGAGATTCCTGTGCCTCCGGAGGGGGGAGCATGACACTCATGGGCTATCTGGGCAGGGTGTCTCCTGGACCCGCTGACCCCAAACCCCGAATCAAAAAAAATAGGCGGCTTCACAGGCCACCAAAACTCAATTTGTTGGTGTGCTAAGAGAACCGGATGGGCTTGTACCCGGAAACCTGGAGCTGTCAAACGCAGGCAACAGGCTCTGCCCTCGCACAGCGTTCCAGGGAGCAGCTCGGCAGCCCCGCATCTCCCAGAAGCCCAAAAATCTTCATGACCCGGAGCTTACTGCCCTCAGTGTGGCCTCGGCTAGCACAGAGTGTGGCAGCGCCAGGGAGCCGAGAAGGACGCAGAGAAAGCCCGGGCATTTTCCGTATCTCGAGAGCCGCGCCCGGCAGCGTACCTCTAGCGGGTTACTGGAGGAAAAGGCCCACCGACAGACCAGCTGCTCCCAGAGCGGGCAGGCTGTTTGACGGGCTGCTGCGGGAACACATCTGCTCCAAGAGCGGGCTGGCTGGCTGGCCGGCTGCTAGGGGAGCGGGCGAGTTGCTGACGGAGCGGACAGCCGGGCCGGATACTGAAGGAGTGGGGCAGTTGGCCGGCTGGCTGGCTGCCGAGAGCCCGGACAAATTGTTCAGCCTCCTCGCTCGCCGACTACAACACGCAAGCTGCAGCCGCTCAAGGAGCAAGCAGAGCCGCCCCCGCGCTCCCGTTTCTCGGGCGCGCCCCCGCGCCCAGCGCGCAGCCGCAGTGCTCCAAAACAGTTTCTTGCTCACGTCGGAGAAGCCGCTTCCGTTTCCAACGGCGCATTCCGGACACACCTGCCCGTGCCCGAACCCCGGCTCGCTCCGCCGCCCGCCCGGCCCGCCCGAAGAGGACCCCGCGCTCGGCCGCCCCAGCAAGCCATGTCCGAGGAGGGTAAGGCTCCCGGCCGGGCGGCTCGCCGCGCCGCGGGGGACGGGCGGGACGCGGCGCCGCCGGGGCGCGGCGAACGCTCCCTCATCGTTCGCCACAACCCCAACGCTCGCTGCCGAGCCGGCGGGGCCACGCCCACCGCGCCCGTCGCTATTCGCCCGTCCCCGCGCGGCCGGCGCTGCTATTGGCTGCCGCTCCTGCCCGTCGGCGCCGCGTCAGTGCCGGCGGGGTCTCGCGGCGCGGGGACGCGGCTGATGGCGGGCGGGGCTGCGCCTCCTCGCCCCTGGGCCGTGCGGGCCCGGCGCGCCCCAGCGCCTCTCCGGAGAGCTTTCTCCTGTGTTCCCCGGGCACGGCTCGCGGGAAGTTAGTGCTCAGAAATAGTATAGCCCAGCCACAACTCGGTTGTCTCAGTTCCTGTATTGATGCTGGGGGAAGATTTTTTGCTTTCCATAGTGTGAGAAACGATGCTCGCTTTTAGAATTTCAAAGGTTTATTGAACCTTAACAGAAATACAACAAAGGATTGAATAAGCAGAAAGAGCAGCGGTAGGAGTTCAGGATTAAACTACTATGTGCTTGCCTACAAAATGGATGTTCAGACTTTTATGCTCCTAGACCCGCCCAGAGTCTTGTCGGTTAACCCCTTCTCTGCCGTCCATCGGTGGAGGCACTCTTTGCATCTTGATCGGAGGTCAGTCAGGTGTAGAACCCTAAAGTGAGAGGCCTGACCTAATGAGTAGTCAACTCTTTCAGAAGACACAGTGTATAGCTCAACTGAAGTGTCTTAGATTTCAAACACCTTGACTTTGGGCCAAAACAAGTCTTATTTCTGCCAGTTACATGCTTTGCCTTGCCCATCAGAGGTTTGATGTTTATCTGATTAGTTTAATTTGGCAGACTCAGATTAGTTTATGCCCATTTAGGTTGTTGTCACAGACTTACCCTCAAGAGAAATTCTGGTTGTGTCTTGCTCAGATGCCAAATTTTCTTGTATGATTTCATTGTTCAAGGAACTTTTCTGGTTAGGAAATAGCCAGTTCACTGTGCAGTTCTGCAAGTGTCAACATGAATTAAAGGCGCTGGACTGACATGTAGGAGGATGGGAGCGTAGCAACTGTGATGCAATCTTTATTAAATAAACGTACACACTGATGTGTTTTGCTGGTCCTTCTCCTTTGTCCTCACTTCTTCAGTTTCCTGATTGGCTTTGTCTGTAACTCAGTAATCCTAGCAAATACTAAGCCTGTACTAATCCTTCACAATAGAAAAGATATGCTATTAATAATGTTCAATCAAAAGGTGCGCTGTGTACTCCAATCTTAATAAATACCAGAGGTCTTTGTGTGAGAGTGGTTTTACACCTTGACTTTCTGTGGTTTTATCATCTCAGTGATCTAAATATGACATGTAAAGGTACAGGAAATCTGGTTTTATTATTTTGCTTCTCTCCATATTAATTGCTTTGTGTGAGCTTAACATTAATTTCTGTTGTTTCAGTTTGTTGCAAATTCTGATGGCAGCATTCTCAATTAATTGTTTCAGTGTTCAGAGGCTGTTGTTAAGCATTTTATCTCTGGTAGAGTATTCTGGTTTCTCTGACCCCTGACAACATATGTAGAGGAAGGACAAAATATTCAGAAGTATGGTAAATTCAAAGGTGTGACTTGAGGTGAGTACCATTTTTTTCTGAGAGCAGTATTTAAACATCTTTGTAAATTCTGATTTGATTTACAGAGCTTCTGTGGCTGGCTGTTGCCATGTTGTGTTGACCTAATGTTTGAAGAAATACAGAGGTGTGTCTAACTGAACTCAGAAAATTAGGAAAACCCACCAGATTTCTGTGAAAATTTTCTATTGGTTTTGCAGGAAGCCCTCCAGGAACTCTGTAGCAGAGGTTGAGATAAGATTTAGTACTAACTGGTACTTTCAGCCATCTCTGTCATCAGCCTCCCTTTACCATTCTGTACTTGATGGTCGCTTACATTTGTCTTTCTGCAACAAGTGAGAGCATTCATTGTCTGATTCAGTACAAGTACTTCCTTATTCCACCACCTTATGTGATGCATTTTAATAGTAACATACTTGGGGAAAGAAAAAAATAGTCTGTCATCTTGTCTTCAGACTTCAGCTGATGTATCAGATCTGTTTGTATTTCTGTGCTTGTAGCTCTCATTATCATAATATGCACAAATCTGCTTAAAACTCTCAGTTATGTCTGCAGTGAGATTGAATTAATAGGCAGACAGTTACTTAAAGTTGTGATGGGATGATACTAACCCTGACAGACAGTGGTGTCCTGGGCTCTACCTTGTGTTAGTTCACTTTTTTGTGTATGTTATCACAAGTGTTGTGCCATAAATAGCGCATGATCTAATTATGATCCAAGTTAAGGCTAGCTGTCTCTCCTTTTATGGCTTAGTTACAACCCTGGTAAATTCTTTATTTATTTGGGTGGGGGTTGCTTTGCTTGATTTGTTTGATATGTAGTTCATAGTTGCTAGAGAGTGGGGTTTTTTTGAGCTTTAATGCTTTTCCTTTCAATTCTGCCTTTGAAAGAGTTCAAGTTTGTTGTTTGTTTGCTTGGTTTTAGTATTTCCTCTTTTTTAATCCCAACACATTTTCAAATCTCAATTACTTTTGAATACATCTTTCTGTTGGTTAAAAAGAAATAAATTCTTTCTGATGCTTGGCTTCACAGTGCTGCATGAAAAGCTGTGGTTTAATATAGTACAGGGTTAGGCACAGAATTGGATGGTTTTGGGTGCAAATAGTTCAAGTGTAAGTGCCTTTCACATTCTTCAACCTGATGATTTTGTGCAGAAGTGAAGATGATCTCCTCATGAGAGAATTCTAAATTATGAATCGGCACACCATATAAGTTAAAAAGATCATCTCCAATTTTGGCTTTTTAATATGACCATTTCCCTGGACTGCTCCGTCTATAAAAGTCTTTATATGCAATACACATTTTTTTATGAATTTCAAGCTTTTCGCATATTCTACTGCCCTACTGAAAATTCTAAGTCATAGCTCATGTCATATAACTCAGAGTATGCATTAAGTCTGAAAAGGAAATTAGTTTGGTTATGTTTACTAATTTTAGATGAGTGTTACTTCAGTGTTCAAACAGAAGCTCAGGGTTCTCCTAAACCGATAACTCGATGCAATGATTGGATAAATAGCCTATTTAGTAAGTCTTACTAATTTGTAGTCTACAGTAAAAGTCATGTCTGAAATATGTAATCCTGAAATATTTCCTTAGTCACACTTTTTAAATTTATAATTTCCTTTCAAGACTCATTGGAAACATCTAATTACCTATGTCGTGAAATTTTCTGTCAGTGGAGTGAGTTAATGTATATGTTAATGTATATAAATTACAAACTTGGCAAGAGAAATGCAGTTGCATCTTCATCCAACTCTCCAAGTCAGAACTAAAAAACACTTATTGGCTTTTTTTTTTTTTTTTTTTTTTTTTTTTTAGGAGCACAAATTAATCCATAGAATTTGGTAGTTTGTGGTTTCTACGTGAGGGTCAGACTTGTATTTCATACTGTTTGGTGCTATATATGTATGGCAATATTCTCTATTCCTGGCACTCTAAGGAAGCGTCAGAAATACATAGATTGCTGAGAGGACTAAGTTGCAGTATCTTTCAGATAATGGATAATTAGGTGGATTTTTTTTCTTGTTATAAGTTTTTGAAGGTGTGAATAATATTCTATATTCTATAAGTAAACTTCGTTTAATGCTCAACAGTCTTATAAACAAGATATTTTTAATCACATGTATATTCCACTTGCTGATGAGTGTAGTCAAATCTACAGCAAATACATTCACGTTTGTCCACTTAGAGGCCATGCAACTAGAATTTGTTAGGGAAAGGAGGAAGGGTTTGGTATAAAGCAGGTGAGTCTACATTCTTGGAGTTGCCTTTCTCGTTGTTGCAATGTGACCAGTCATATTAGTAAGCCTTCCTGGAAATGGGTGATGTATTCTAATCTCCAAGTTTCTTGACTGTTATGTAAAAGTGCTGTTCTGAAGACAGAATAATTTCCTTTCTGTGTGTGACGGCAGCCACGTTCAGCAGTGGGTGATGGAAATTAAAAGGCCGGGGATGAGGAGAATCCTGGCCTTCACCCGAGAGGTTAAAATGTGAAATTACTGTTTGTTGCATTGCTTCCACGTCATTGTAGAAATGTGTTGTAGACTTTCTCTTTTAATTGAGGTGGTTTTCCTTTCTGTATTTTCCTGTTTGGTTTATGTTTGTTTTCCAGCTGTGAGTTGCTGGAGCTGCAGGCTTTGGAAACACTTTCTGCTCAGAGTCCACTGCACTGTTGAAATTCTGATTTTGATTTAAGGGAGGGTGGTAGAGGGTATGGAAGCCTGAGCCTTGCTTTCAGTATCAGCCAGTTGTAGAAACTCTCCTAAATTCTGATCATACTGGCCTTCCTCTTGTCCAGGTGGAGCTGCTTTGACATTGCCACGTCTTTACTATGTGCTGGTTGCACAGAATTTTCCCTCTTCTGTATTTATCACTCTGTCTGCTGTAGATTGGAGTGATGTAGTTACTGATCAGGTAGGGTTGTTTTGCTTTTGTTATTTGACTGAGGTGTGAGATCTGTGGCAAAGATTATGAATATACAGGTAAATTCAGTGCTCTTTAGTATTGCAAAAGTAACATACATTTTGCATTGCTTGGTCTACTTAGGGATAGAAAGTGGATTGCAGGACACAGCAGAGACCCAGCTGTAAGTAGGGCATTTGTCAGACCATGCACTAATCTGGCATCCTGGTTGGGAAAATTGGCAGAGAGGATTCTCATTCCTCCTGCTTCAATGCAGATGCACTTTTACTTTAATTCTTTCCCAAAGTAGGTAGAATACTATATGATTGTCAAAAAAATTTGTGACTGTGAGGCAGTTAAATAATTCAGCACATGCTAATAACTCATGCTAGCCTGCAATGAACTTCAGTCAGTGAATATCAGTGAAGTGTTTTGCTAAAAGCTGCACCTAAATTATGTTCATTAGTAAGCCTGTTGTTTACTTTTATACAACTGGCCAAGAACTGTTCTCTGTTGGTAGCCTAAGCAGCATATCCTAGAGTGTGTCTTCAGCTAAACTCCTTTGTACAGGTCAGCTCTGCCCCAGGTAGCTTTTTGGCTTTGTTTACACCAATAAACAAAATTCTTGATTGTGTGGCAATTGATGAGTGTTTGTTTCTGAACTGTTCATCAGTGTCTTAATCTGATGACAGCCAAACCCACACCCTGCTGTATTATGTCTTTTGAATTAGATGGGAGTATTGGCAGAAGGAAGACTAAATAACCTGTGGAATTCAACTTCATTCTTACCTTTTGGTCTCTTTAAGAAGTTGGAAGACAGCAGGCTTTGGAGTGAATTATGCGAGAGTAGAGACCCAGACTGCTCTTCCACTCATACAATTCTGACTCATTTCTGGATCTCAGTCCATCCTGTGGGCTGAACAGGACAGAGACCCTGTGGAAAATATAGCCTCTGTTGCACATAGTTAAAGTGTCATGCATGTGTGCTGGCTGAATTTAAGTTTTATTTCCTAACTTGATAAGGTTCTTCCATTAATTTGTTTAATCAAAAGTAAATACCACTCCCTTCCCAATCCTGTAAAAAACACTGGATCTAGCAATAATAACTCTAATAAATTATTCTGAAACATTTTTCTCTTGATGTAGTGTGTTTAAGTGGAAAAAAATATCCAGTTCTGGATATTGGCCGTTCAGTGTTTCTGCATTGTGTTGCATTGGGAGCCAGTGTTTGGACTGATCTGAATACCAAGTATACAGTTAGGGTTTGTAGACTGACTTGTTTCAGGTGTATTAAGCATGTCTTAATTACGAAAGTAAAATTTCAAGACCAAATTAATACATTTTTTCATGCACTTGAATATGTAAAGAATTGAGTTTGTAGAAGTGCTTGTTACTGGCTTATAACTAGCTTATTCCTGTTGAAACTGGACATTTAAGGAGAACTGGGTACTGAATAGTTTAAGAAATCCCACCAACTAAACAATAGTAAGCTATTTTCATTCTAGTGTGTGTTAAAACCCCAGTGTCTGTGTTTAAACGTGATTTTGCATTTAGATGCTAAAGTGAAGCCAAATTTATAATAGCCTGTGGTACAATTGAGATAATGCTAGGCGTGATACAGGCACTGCAGTTGTCACCTGATATGCAGAATGGCCTGCAGTCTTACCTGTTTCTCTTTCTGCATCTGCTATTAGATTATGTGTGTGTGAAGACTGAGGAAGAGGATGAAGCAGTGATTATGGACCATGGAGACAATGGACTGTCCACACAAAGCTGCATGCCAGTGCAACAGAACTCTGAAGCAAACAGTGCTGTTCACCACATGAGTGAACTTGCCTATGGTAATTACTGTTCATTTTTATTGTGATCTGATAGTTAGTGGCTAGTTTTAATGCCATCTGTTCCATGCTTTTGGATTCAGGGCTTTCTCTATTACCCTTATCTTTAAAACACGTTTTATTAGAAATCTACTTTATAGAAATTGTTTGGCAGCTTGTCTTGGGTTGCAGTACAGGATATGACCAAAATTATGTATTCTATCACCATCTGTTAAAACCAGGTGAGGCGGTGTTCTTTATCTCTTCCACAACCCATGCTTCCTCCAGGAAGATATCTTCTGTTAATAATGGCCCATTGAGTCCCACTTCATGACTGATAAAATTACATCATCCTATTGTGAGATGCTCCACCCAAGGGGAGGAGCCAAGAATTTCCTACCTGGCTAAAAACTGAGATTTAGAACATCAGAACAGCCTTTTTCCACTGGATTCCAGAGGAAAAACAGGTCCTTCTACATCATCACTGGACCTTTGGAGGAAAACTGCACCCTTCTACAGGAGCACTGCTCCAACAGAACCACATCTGTCACTGCAGGAGGACTGCAGCAACCATGTAATGGGACTGCTGCCAACACCCTGACTGACTGATGGGGTGTCAGGTTGATTCTGACTCTGTCAGTGTTTTGTTGTTTTGTATTGCTGTATTTTTTTAATTTTAATTTTCCTAGTAAAGGCCTGTTATTCCTATCCCGTATCTTTGCCTGAGAGCTCCTTAATTTCAAAATCATAATAATTTGGAGGGACGTGGGTTACATTTTTCCATTTCAGGAGAGGCTCTTGACTTCCTTAGCAGACACCTGTTTTTAGTGACACAGTGCCTTTAAAGAGATGTGCCTTTTAGTTATTACTTTCAAGATCCTTATAAATGGTGAGCCGGCTAAAATATTACATTTTAAAAAGACAACTTTTTACTTACTTGTAAAGGTAAGTATGCCTAGGAATAAATTAGGAAGCAATCCTAGAAATTTTAGGAAGTAAAATAAAATAAAAAATAAAAATAAAAAAATAGGTTTTTAGATAATCTCTCTAGTGTAACTTAGCACTGGAGATGTTGATGGGTAATGATAGCAAGATGGTTGTTTAAGATGATGAATTATTAGCAGTAAGTAGCCATTGTGATTGTCTCTAATTCACTGTATTTATTTTTACATGCAAGATCAAAGTCTCTCAAGAAATCTTATCTTTCTCTCAAGAAGTGCTTTATTTGCAGAGGCAAAAATTCTTCACAGTTGTTATGAGCATTTCTTAAGTCCTGTAGCAGTATTACCAAGTCAGTGAAGAAAATTACTGTAGCTATGTGACAGCACTTTCTAGTTTGGGGGGATTTTAATTTTTTTTTATTAATTCAGCCAGTTAACTCTGTAGAGAATCCCATCAGTATCTCTTTTCACAGACACAAGTTACATTTGTTTCCTAGTGTTGTTGGGTGCTTCTGAGAACCTCTTGTCTTTTTGGTCTTCTAATTGACAGTAGAGTATTCTGTAGTTTTCTGTATGTTTATGTCTAAAAACAAATTTGAGAGTGAAGGATGGGTTGGATGTTTTGTCTCTCTTTTGGGCTTTTGTCTCTGTTACTGAAAATAAAGAAAGAAACAACCCCACCAAAATTAAAACTTCTGCCCAAAAAGCTGTCATAGACAGTTGCTGACCTTGGTTTTAGGACCTGCGTAATTATTTCATTATTAATAAGTTAATCATGATGAGAGCAGTTGTTTCTTAAAAGGTAAAATATGGTTTTATTATGGTGTATTAGCATTAGATGTTGTCTAGTTAACATCAAGTATAGTGAAATGTATGAATGAAACACACCACAGGTTTATCTCAATTGTAACTATTCAACTTTGAACTGAAATTCTTTCTGACTGGTTTTATTCAACCACTATCTTAGACAAGTATCTGGTGGAGCAGTGCCTTTCCTTCAGATCTCATTCTGTGTGTCCAAATGAGTTTCTTCTCCTTTTGTCTTGTATCTTGTCTACAATAAGAAGCTGTCAGAGCAAGCTCAACATCAAGCAGATAGAGATATAGGTCTTTATTTCTCCCTGCATGCTGCAGAAAACCTTTTATTTTAATTTTTTCTTAGCCATTTGTGCTCACAAAGTCAGTATGACTTTTACTGGTGCTTTTTAAAATATCATTATCTTTGAAAAAAAATATTAAATTGAAATTTTCGTTTCTGATCTAAATTAATTTGATAAATAACAGTTTGATAATACGCTTGTAAACTAATTTCTAATAATCAAGCAGTCTAAAAGTTTTTTTTTAAAAAGGGTCACTGTGCCTGTTTTTCCTGTAGTAAATTGTTTAATGCAGTGGGAAACTTTCTAATGTGCTTTGCTTTCTCTTCACCTTTCTAGGAAGTGAAGGCTTGTCAGTGCTTGCTGATCAAACAGCCTCAGAAATGAGCCATTCTGCAATGATGCAGAGAGGAAATGGCCACAGCCCTGAAAAAATGGATTTTGTGTTTATGCGTAACAAAAGGAAACGACTTTCTCCTGCTGTAGTGGAACACAATGTGGTATGTTTCACCAAACAATAGCCCTTTGTTTTGAGACCAGTTTCAATGTTATTTGGAATATCATTTTTCTTTCACTGTTGCATAGTTTGATGATAACCCATTGTAGATGGGAAGGATGTCTATGCATGGATGCTTCTAGCAAATCTTCAGCCTCCTGCAGTCTGCCCAGACATCCAGAGTTGCCCCATCCTACTTGCAGAGTCCAGCACTGTCCTTGTTAAACTTCATACAGTTGGTGGTTGTCCCACCTTTGATTTTTTCAGATCTCTCTGCAGGGCCTCTCCACCTTCAAGGGAGTCAATGGCTCCTCCCAACTTAATGTCATCAGAAAATTCAGTCTGCCTTCCCGTCCTGTATCCATGTAGTTTATGAAAATGTTGAGAAGCACAAGGATGGAGCCCTTGTGGAGGATGGAGCAGAACCCCACTAGTGACTGGTCCCCAGTCTGATGTCACCCCATTCACTGTAACCCTTTTTGCCTGGCTTGTAAGCCAGTTACTAACCCATCCCACGATGTGTTTATCCAGCTGTGTGCTGGACATTTTGTCCAGAGGATCCTATGAGAGAAAGTATCAAAAGCTTCACTGAAATCCAAGCAGATTACATCAGCTGACTTCCCTTGATCTGTTAGATGGGTCATCTTGTCATAAAAGGAAATTGACAAGGTGGACTTTACCCTTCTGAAGCTGTGCTGGCTGTGACAGATGACTCAGTTGTCCTTCAGGTGTTTTTCAGTAACTCCCAGAATAATCTTTGCAATTTTACCAGTCACTGAATTCTGTATGTTGTTATGACCTATCCTCCCCCCCACCCTGCCCTCAGCCTTCCTTTGATAAAATGAAATCTGATCAGTTAAAAAAATAAAATTTAAAAGAAAACATCACCAGCAGATGATTAAATCTGTGTGGTGAATGGGATCGGCATCCATCCAGTGAAAGAAAAATGTCAGGATTGTCCAGGTGGTGGCACCATTCTTCCTGGTTAAAAACAGTTTGCAAGCCATGGCAAAGTTGCCTCTTCTAGAAATTTTTTACAGTTTGTGCTTTCAGTTATACTCACTGAAGTCTCATAATCTGGACTCAGAGGTCTTTTCCAATCTAAGTGATTCCATGATTCTGTGACTGCATAAGCTTGCCTGTATAGTGCATATCATTAGATGAGAAATTTCTGCCTTAGAATAAAGAAAAATGCACATTATTTTTCATATATATATATATATATATATATGAAAAAAAATATATAAAATACATATGTTTCTGTACCGTGGTAAAATTACATGAAGAAACCCACAAATCTGAGACTGCTGTAGCAAGCCCAGGGTCAAGCTGGAAACCTTGTCTGACTAAGAAAGTAGAATATGTAGGCATTCAGGCAGGGCATCTGAGCCACCCACTGCAAAGGGGCTTTAGTCCCAGCAGTTACAGTCTCTGGGTGACCACTAGAAGTGTCTCTTGAGTGGTCAGACAGGAAAGTTTCCTTAACACACCAGTACATAAATAAGATAACTGTGGTAAGTTTTGTTTTCTTGGGCCCTCTTACAGTGAAAGGAGAGAATTACAGCTACAACCAAAACTGTCAAAGTTGGATTCCTCAGAGAATTCTTGAACTTTCCAAAACATTAAATGTTAATTATGTTATTTTCCAGATGAGAACCGGGGAAGAAGAATATGAAGATAGTGACAGTATCATTTATGAGTATGAACCAGACTATGAATATGTAAGTGGATTTTCTTTTGTTTGACATACTTTGGAAAGCCACTTTGGGGATGCAGGTTTTGGGGTAGGCTGAAGTAACATGAGAGATTTGAAGTTGGGATTTACTTGCTTAATGTGATATCCTAAGTCCATATATATATATGAGTACCTTACAGTCATTTTTTCTTCTTTTTTTATGTTTAATTATTATTTTAATGCAAAAGGAGAGCATTTTATCTGAAGCTTCTTATGCTGGAAATCAGCAGAATCCTCTTATGGAGGTCCTCAGTTATTGCCAGGTATTTTTTTTCCCTTTATACGTGAAATGGTGTTTAAACAATTTTAGTTAAACTTCAGGAAGAGTTGTATTTTAAACCTGACAACCAGTGACGTGATCCTTTCCAGTTGTTTGCTTGTTAATTGCCCACATAAATACAATGTTTTCAAAGTAAAACTAATCTGTTATATTCTCTGAACTTTTCATAAGAATAATTTTGAAATATTAAGCTTTAATACAAAATGTAACAGTTACTGGGAGGAGCTTCACAGTAATGGGAAAGATATGGCAGTGATACATACCCAGCTATTGAAAGTACATGTTACTTGCCAAAGGTGTGCCAAAAATCCTGCTAGTGTTGGTTTTGTGAGTTCTTTCCTTTTGATGTCTGAAGCAGTAGCTAGCAAAATTGAAAATAACTGCACTAAAAATTAAAAGCATCCCATGTTTATTCAGGTGAGCACTTGTATGACTAGAGTCATTCAGGCCATGCTTAGTGGAAGTCAATTTGTAAGTGTTTTGTAGCCAAGTGTTAATATTTTGTAAGTCTCCTTAAGCATTCAGCAGTGCTGTGGAGGGAAGTTGGCTAAGTTTTAGGGAGGGAGTTTAGCTTTTAATTGAACTTTCTTGATTTCTTCAGGTTTAGGTTTTGGTTCTTGTGAAACAGTATTGTTTATAGTCTTGTATTTGTTGACAGGCCATGTATGATGCCATCCAGAAGTTGGATAAAAAATTTGACCTGCTTCATCGTAAGGTCTCAGAAATGCAGCATACTCGTATAAAGCCATTGTTGCTCAAACCTGTGAGTATTAAATACCTAAGGCATTTATTTTTGCTTTAATTCTCTCATTTCCTCTGATGCTTATTTTAAAAATCCCAATCCTTTCGCTAAGATTAAAATTAGTAGCAAAATAGTAGACTTAGAATCTATTTCAATTCAATTACTTGAGATTTTTGATTATGTGCCAGCTCCAGTTTCCTGTGTTATTGACTGGTGGCCACAGATTGGCAGTGATCCCCATCGAATTCAGGATGCTGTGATAGATGCTGTAAAATTCTATTTGTATTGGCATGAACAGAAGTGAATTGTGTAGGTGCATCTTAAACTTCAGTATATTGCTGTTCTACTTCTGCAGCATGTGATGTGTTGTCTCCTTGGTTTCTGCAGTTAGAAGAGAATTTAAGCATCAGTCAGGTTGGTTCAATTGGCCTACTGAACTTTAGATCTCAACAGTATGTTGTCCATATTCATTACAGTAAAAAAAGATATTATTATTTAATGGAAACTCCTTTTTAAATACTTTAAATAATGTTTGATATTAAGTACAGAGTATTTTGTTCCTTAATGGTCAGTCTACTGTTAACTAAGGAGACACAATTTTAGTACTTATAACAATGATCTTGCAAAGGAAAGCCTAACGGATGATTTTTGAAAAAGGTCATAAAATCCATAATGACTTTTTTTGTCATCAACACTACAAAGCTTTTAATGTGGCAAAGATTAGTCTGCTGTCAGGAGATTTCAAGACAGCAGTAAAGCCATTTGCTTTAAGGGTGGATGGAGCTGGATTTCTCACACCTGTCAGCTATCAGTAGGATACTAGGGTTTTTTTGGTATGTACTTTTATTGTCAAGTCCAAGCTTGTGATGTCCACACAAACCACAAGTTTCAGGGAATAAACTGATCTTATCACCTGAAAAGGAATCCTATAAGACCTCTGTGCTCTTACTGTCCCTTCTGATATGTGGGATGGCAGCTGTTTTAATGTTTTGATTTTTGGGTTAAAAGTGACCTGCTAAAGGTTTTTGTTTTGTTTTGGTTTGGTTTGGTTTTTTTTTGGTTGGTTGGTTGTTTTTGTTTTTTTTTTTGTCCCAAAGAGTTTTACTCCTATAAAGAGTAAGATGCAACCTGCCATCTATTTTCTTATGTTCTGCCATTTAAAACCATCAGGAATGTTGTTGGGGTTTTTAATAGCTGTAGCAATGCAGTATCTTTGAAGGGCTAATGGAATGGTTCGGGGCAAAGGTGCCTTTTTTTAGTAGATGAACTCCAAAAGCTGGAGAAACTGACAAATTTTCAGATATATAAGACTTTCTTAAGGTCACAGATTTTTTTTAAGGTTACAAGGGTGAAATATGAGATTTCTCTAAACAAACACACAAAACCACCAAAATTAAACAAAATAAGAAAAAGAAATCCACATGTGTCATCTACATTTGGTGGCTCCTGCTCAGTGACTTGTGTTTTGGACTAGAATGCATGCTGTATGATTTTTAATAAAAGTACTTGAAGCAATGGAAAACAGCGCATCTCTCAGTTGGTCCATCTGTCTCTTTGTAATCCTCCCATATATATGTATATGTATATATATATATATATGTATGGTATGTAATGTTTTCAGCTAACAAGTAAAGAAAGAAGAGAAAGTATTGGGGTTATTTTTCTTGTTTGAAAGGAGCTAGCATGGCAGTAGACACATTCCTTGAAAATTCATCAGCAAATGACTGGGTCTGTGACTGAAAAATTTTCAATTTTATTTTGCTTATGTGCTTTTTTATGGAGGTCTAGAAAGTATTTTTGTCACCACCCTGGGTAGAAAAAATTTGAGAAACATTGAAACAGATAAACTCTTAGTGTTGCAAATACAAATGAGAATAGAAGATAGTTGAGGGAAAGCTGAAGCGTGGTAGGTAGCTCTGAGTTAGTGACAGAGACTACTTGAAGGAAGAGCATGCTGCCAACATCATAATTACTAAAATGTAGTTTTCCTGGTTTGCTAAAAAAATAAATTATCAGCTCTGTCTAATTTAATCTTTTAATTGTTTTCTGAATCATGTTTGCAGAAACCAGTTGGATTTACATACAGAAGTTCCAGTCATTTGCCTCCGGGAAAAATAAGAGTGCAAAAACACATGGAAAGGGATTTAAGTCTCCACCTTTCTTCATCAGGCCAGGGAAGGCGTAGCCCAGTTGTAAGGGCTGCTTTACAAAATGGCCACGTTCAAGTAAATTCCAATGTACAGCATGCCACTCATAGTTTTCAACTTGAATCTCAGCAGCCTGTTGGAAGGCAGAGCCCACCACTCCCCACTATAGTTTCTACACATTCACTGCATTCATCATATACAGCAACTAATGAGATGCCTGACCTTTCACCACAATCAAATCTTGCTCCCAGTATTGTGGAAAGTACTGTCAAAATTGTATCTTCACCTGTGGCATCACCATCCATACCAACACCATCTGTGCCCAGTCAGGAAAATAGTGCTGTGGAGTTGAACTACAGAAATGCATCTGAGGATGTGAATATCAGTGAAGAACTACCATCTTCTTCAGTTTTAATCAATCCTAACTTTGGTGAGTTTCTTTGTGATAAATACTCAGAAACAAAGGCTAAAAAAATGGCTGGTATTACCACAAGCCTTTGATTTACAGTAGGTGCTTTGGGTTCTTTTAACTCTAGGCTTTATTTTTTTTTCTTTTCTCTTAATGTAGCCTTTTTTATTGTGTGTATAATTCACAAGTAATAGGTGCATGCTATCCATGTGTTGGAGGCAAAAGAGATTGCCACTAAAGCTAAGTGAGGCATATGCCTGTATGCACGTATTAAGAAAGCAGCTGACCTGATCTGTGTGAAGGAAATACCTGTGTTCTTCTTGTGAGGAATTTTATCTGTGAAACATCCTTTCTATACTCAAATCCTCCAGTGTTTGCTTTCTTCCAAAGTACTTCATTCCAAAGAAAAATGGTTGTTCTATAGATCATTGCATTACAATAAAGATACACATATAAAATAGCACCATCTATAAAAAACTAATGCCTTTTGAAAAGTGAAATGTCCTGAGTTATGTGCGAGGCTGAGCTATGACTTCTTTGCTTTTGGTCTAAGAAATACATTTGTACAGCTGAGGAGCTGCATGAACAGTAGGTGAGATATTCTGATGTCCACCTAAAAATTTGTAAGCAGTGTATGATTTAGCAGTTCGGTGTATGGATATGCCACTCTTCGTGAGCCAGCATCTTGAAAATATACCTGGTATCTGCACATATGTGAAATAGGCCCCTGTGAACATTGTGCACAATTAGATGTTGAATGTGTTTTCTTGGGTGTTTTGATTTCAGTTAGTTATGCTGGTGGTTAATGTGAATAAAACTATATTTCTCTTGCCATTCCAATTTAAAGCTGCTTTTGTAGGAGCAAAAATAAATAGTAATACATAGCAGAATCAACTGTAGTAGAGAATATACTTTGAGTCAAGAGAAAGAGATTGAAAAAATGTTCTGTTTTTAACAACTGGCTTGGGATTAATTTTTTTTTTCTTTGAATGTTTTTGTTTCATGGAAGAGTTTGTTGGTGACCCAGCAAGAAATGTAAAAGTTTTTGGAAACCATTTGGTGAAGGCTCGGCAAAAGACTAAACCCAAGTATGCAGCACGGCACTTGGTTCGTGTCTTGTTCCCCAAGAAAACTTTATTGTGCAGCATTATGGGAGCAAGTACACGAGGGCGTAGGACATTGGATCCAAACAAAATTGCTGCAATAAGAGGTATGTAACCTTTCAAAATGTACAGATTTACTTCTTTCATACTTAATGAAGTTTTGAACTTAAAAGGAATCCTTTTCTGTATTTTTCTGGGTGATCATTGTCTGGCAACTGGTGAGCAGATAAATGCCATAGTGGATGTGCGCCCCTCTACAGTGTATTTTTGTTTTGAAAGTCCTGCTTTGTAATTCTCAGTCTTCATTTCTCTTCAATTTGAATAAAACTATTCAGATTTCTTCTAGTTTTATGTACATTGTGTTCATCAGTTATGTTTGCTGTCTCTTAAATTTTTAATTGCAGTTGATTTTGTGTTTGTGTGTGCACTGTGGATTTTGTCAGTGTTTTTTGTTTGGTTGATTTGGGTTGGTTTATGGCCGTGCTATACTTGGGACAAACATTAATTGGTGTTTTTGAAATACTCTTATGTTCAGTTCTCTTGAGTGAGAAGTGGTGAAGATGGAGGGGGCTTTTTTAAATAAATGTCAAGTCATTTACACAGATCCCATGGCACGTGTGTGTTAAAGGCTTAAAATTAAGTGTGAGATTTTGTAAACCATGTGAAATAGTTGCAGCAACAGCATTACCTTGTGTCTGTTCTTTTGAGGGGGGTGATGGTGGTGTTGGTTTTGGGGGTTTTTTAAAAGTTAGTATGATAAATCACACATTTCCCCTAACTCTACCAGGAAGTGTTTATAATAAAAGCATTATTCACAATATCTCAAGAAGTATCTTGAATTCATAGTGCTGGTTATTTTTCAAAACATAAGTTAACTGTCTTTATTTATCAATGGAAATCTGAAGCTTGCAGATGGAGAACAATAAACATGAGGCATAAGCTAGCTTTCTCTCACTTTCTGAGCTAGGATACTTCTAAGTACTGGGCTTTGTCATGAAACTTCAAACATTTTCCACATTTTATATGCAGAGTTTCTTGCAACTAACTTTCCAACCTATGATTTGAGCGAGCATGGAAAAGACTGGAAAACCTGTATCACAAATGTCAATGCTATGATCCGCTGTTTGCGCTCTGAAACCAAAGCAAATCCAGCAAGTTCTTCTCAGGTGATGATTTATTAAGTACTAAGTTTGCACTTTTTTCTCAGATTAGTTGTTTGACATCCTCATGGTACAAGTGCTGGTGTTGGAAATCCCTTTGGTTCTCTCTCTGTGTTGCTCAGCACAAGCATGCTGACTGCAGCACTGGTTCCATGTGGGAAATACTGGAATATGCTGTTTTCTGCTCTGCCTCTTTCTGCTCCTGTGTCCAGAGTTCAATTAAGAAGCATTCAGACATAGGATACTAGAAGGAAAGCACTGCAAATGCTGCCCAGAAGTAGTGTGAAATTTGATTGAGAGTTTAAACAAGTAGCTCTTAGCACTTGTTTTTGCAGGCTTATTTTTTTTTTCAGATATATTCAGCCATGCATTTCAGTTTTATATTGACTGAAACATCACTCCCAAAACACCTCCAATTGCATTTACTTCTAAAATGTTTGAATAATTATTAACTGTTCTACCTGTTGTTTTCATGATAGAAATTCAGGCGTAACTATACTGCAAAGATCTAATTTATACTAAATGTTAAGTAAACTGGAACACTAATTAGAAAATGGGTAGGCTACTCTCAGTGCATGTACTAACCTCACTAAATGTTTCAGGAGACAACTGAGGGGAAAGAAGAAGTGTCTGATGCTCCCAATACATCTCATTGTGTAGATTTAAATTATAATGAAGATAGTGGAGACAATTCGCAAAACTCTCAGAAAATGACCAGCTCCAGAACTGACACATTGCAGAATTCAGGATTGGATAAGTTTCCAGAAGCTTTCCACCCATCTTCACTCAAAAAACATTCTTTGGAACCTCTGGGTAAACAAGCAAATTTTTGTTTTCTGGAATTGCTTGTTACATTTTAACATGCTCAATGAGAGGCAAAAGATGGTACCGTTGGTATAATTGCATAGGAAAAGGATTTTCTGAACTATCTGAACTGTGTGAACTATGTGATTTTCTGAACTATCTTCTATCTTTTTGGGAATGAGCAAGGGCATTATATCTGGCTAACAGAATATATGTTTGCATCTACCAGCGTCCCATAATGTGTATCCTCTGTGACATTGGGAAGTTCAGCTTCAGTTGCTCTGTTCAGTTGTCCTGGCTTTTTACTTTTATTTGGTAGATATTCTGCCTTCAAAAAGTAAGCTAGCTCAGAATGTCTATTGAATGGTATTGCAATTTCAGAAGAAAAAGCAAAACTTTCTGCAAAACCAACTCTTTAGGACAATAAAAATCGTAATGCAGCCTTTATATTTTCACTTTTTTAAATGGAAGTGTTCATTATACAAATGCTTTGGAGAAAAAAAACACCCATGTACAGCATGTGATACTTAGAGACCCTCAAGAAAAATTAGCTTAGTTGCCCTTGGAAGTAATTTATTCAATTAGAATCACTTTGGGGCTGTATCAGATCTGCTCCTGCACCAGGATTTTTTAGTCAGATCCCACAGACCTCTTTATGTACTAAAAATTTTGGTTTTTTTCTTATTAATGTTTGCAATGAAGTCAGGTAAAAAATACTCACTCTTTTTCTGTTTCCACTTCAAGGATCTAAGCACCAATGAAATTGGAGAACTTTTATTTACTTATGTACTTGGAAAAGCATCATCTTTTCACATGAGATGAAACAAGTTAGCAATAATTAATAATGCAGCTTGCATTGCTGAAGACATATCAGAAGTACTGGTTGTAAACCAAGCAGGGTGTTCTGGCTGCTTGGCCACGTGTCTGCAAGATATTTCATGTTAGCAGTAGCTGGAGTGTTATGGTTTTGCTCTGGTCTTTCCAGCCAAGTAGAGTAGTTTCTGGGTGAACTTTTTGTGTCAGTTTTGATTTAATACAGCCACTTTGACGCATGGTCAGTATTGGATGAGTAAAATAATCTTTCTTCCTTCCATGGCATCTTCTCTAGAACCTCTTGGGAGCCCATCACACAATGTTCTGTTGCCTTTCTCAGTCATTTACGTCGCTAAGGGGAAGACACGGCCAGAGTTGTCAGCTCGCTACCTAATCCGTCATATGTTCCCTGAAGATGTGCTGGTGAAAAGCAATGTGTATGGTAGTCTTGATCGTGGCATGAGCCCACTGGATTCCAATAAAATTAATGCCCTAAGAGGTAAGTAAGAAAATCTCTGGTAAATCATAATGTGGGGAAACTAATAAGAGTATTAACTTCATATGCTGTGAACAAAGCATAGAGCTTCAGAGATTAGTCTGTGAAACTAATCCTGTAGGCATTTCTGCAAACATTGGAACAAATTGAGAGGAAGTAGATAAAGTTATATTTTAGTAGCTCAATAAATTCTCCAGATCACGAACCTGATTTTTATGGGAAAACTCAATTGTCTTGACATCGGCTTGAAAGGGCAGTGCAGTGGGAGATGGGTGCAGTCCCTGAGGATTCTGGAGGACATCAGAGATAATTTCTTGATAGAGGGGCTTTCAGTTTCTTTTCTCCCCGGGTCTGCTTGGCTAGCTCTGGACTGCTGGAGATGAAGAATACTGACAAAGCTAAAAGACAAGGAGGCTCCTTCTCCTGGGACCACAGTCTCACTTTACTGCAGAACAACTTTCAAGGGAAAAGAGAGAGTGAACAGAAGGTGGCGGAGATTTTGAACCCAGGGGAAGGGTAGGAAAGGAACAGAACCATAAGCAGTGGGATACAACTGATGGGAAGGGGCGAGGGGAGGACTCAGCCAACACTACAAAATAGTGCAGTATAATAACCATGAACCATGTAATACAAAACAAAATACTTAGTGCAATACAACAAGGGGCTGTGTAGATGAAACCGAAAGCAGAGATGTCATTTACAGCAGGTTATGGCTCCCTTCACAAAAAGGCTTGTTGTATGATAATTGATGGTGCCATTGCCTGCAGAGATTATGAAATCATGGGGCCCCAAGGCCCTGAGTACAGTTAGAAGGGTCTGAGTGTGGGCTCTGTAGCTTGGGAGTGCACACTTTGACACATTTGGGAAAGTCACAGATGGGAGTTTGTGAGAGATAGCTGTGAACAGGAGAGAAGCTCAGGAAAGTTGACAGATCTGTAAGAATAGTCTTCTACGTGAGAGTCCATCTTGACACTTAGGAGAACTGAGTTATGGGGCAACAGGCTGGGCTAAGCAGGGAATTGGGAACTGAGCCCTGGAGCAAAAAATACATATTTAGAGCTTGGAAACAAGGAGAGCGTATGAAGTGGATTTTAGCAACTGTTGTGTTTTAACCCATCAGATAGCTAAACAACACACAGGTGATTGCTCTCCTTTTTCCTCCCTGTCCTGTTCCCCCACCCCATCCACTGGGGTGGGGGAGAGAAGTGGGGAAAAAGGACTGCCTCAGAGGAAACAGCATTCATGCTAGATAAAGTGGAGCTGTGACTCACACCCTCTGGGGTGATGTGTGGGCATAGCTTGAGGGAGAGAGCATGCCAGAAACCATTCCCAGTATGGCGAGCACTAGCCTGGGAAACTTTTGACACTTAAATGTCTCCACTTTCATATATATATATATAGACATGTAGACATATTTTATTTCTTGACATTTTGATCTTAAGAAACATTCAAAAGATCTAGTGTGTCTTAGGACTAAGAACACCATGTAGGCCACATGTGTTGTGGTTGCAGCCAAACCTTGTCACTTGGCTCTGGAGCCAGAGGACAATCCCTGCCCCTGTTTCATTTAACACAGTCTGACTGGATGGCAGCACCAGCTCCCTGAATGTTACCTTGCAGAACAGGAAGAGGCCCTGCACAGCCTAACTATAATCCTCGAAATTGGTCAGGTGAAAGAAAATACATTATTTTAAAAATGGTTTTGTGGGCCATGTAAAAAGGCTCTGTAGACTTTGTACGAATTCTAGTTCTGTGCTGTTCCACTGAGGTCATGTGTTCTTGACTTTACTGCAGGGGATGGAAGTAAAGAGAGCCTGGCTGCTGTTTCAGCCAATATCTAGTGCATCCTTTGTCAGCATAGCTTGTAACAGGAGCATCCTAAGGCACTCTTACTCTCCCTTTCATCTCCTCCTGGAGCAGAGTGAACTGCAAGAGCACAAGTTTTTATCTCAGTTACTTTGTTCCTCCAGACCAAAGTTTTCCTGGCAAAATGGGTTTCCAGGTTTGTGACTACAAGTTAAAATATTGACTGTAAACAGTGATATTATATTAGATTTTTGCTTGTTGCTATGTGGAAGAACAAAGCTGACACAATATTTACTAGCTACACCTTTCTTTCTACTGTGAAGGTAAATCTAGATGTTAATCAGAGAAGGAGAAGCAATATTGTCTTGATTTAAAATTACAGATGAGAATTCCTTTTTGGTGTTTATTTAAGTCTTTTACAGGGTTGCTTAGAGAAAACATAGTTCAGCTCAGCAGGACAATCAATCCTCAATAACTTTAAAAGCCGATTTTAATTTTGGTTTTAAACTACTCATTTTACTCATGGAAGAGGATAAAGGTACCATAGTCCTACCCTTTTTGTGTCATTGGTGCAAAACTCAAGTGTTTGTTTACTGATCTTATTTGCAGTATGGTAAGGAATGAGCTCTCACAATTTTTCTGTTGCTGTTGTTCCTGTACATCTGTGTTATGCTGAATTGCTGTGATTAATTTTAGTGAACACAATTGTCAGAGATCCTCTGAGGGAGAGCTTGCTCCTGCCTAATACTGGTCATTCTAAAATGGAATCCAAGATTTCTCTTTGCTAGCTGACCACATTAGAAGCTGAAGTTACTCAGCACTTCAGAGGATCAAAACCACACACATGGTCACGTTTTCTTTTCATATTTTGTTTTTATGCTTAGACCTTTTTTTACTCATTTTCAAAAATAACAGAAAGGGGAAAAGCAGTATCTGCCCTTCTTTGCTTTTCAAGGCTTGTAATATGTCTAGATGTCCTGGTTTGGTAGCATGCACTTGTTTTAGCTTGATTACATCCAGAAAGAGTATATAGCTTGCATAAATAATTAATAACTCACTATTACATACTTGTTTATTTTTAGACTTTCTTCAAGACAATTTTCCCTCCTTTGATCTCAGTGAAAGTGGATTTGATTGGAAGGCATGTGTGGCTGCCATGAACAGCTCAATCCGCAGTCTCAGACATGAGCTGAAAAAGGCTACGTCTGGAATCCGCCAGAGAGCCCTGGCAGTGTCATCCTTGAGTGCAGAGTCCCCCAGAGGATCCCACTTCCATAAAGCCAGTGGAAGGCATTTCTCAGACTGAAGCTCTCTAGCATCTGTCTCAAATGTTAATTTAGCAGGTTTTTATTAATTCCATGTAGAACCCTGTGATATCGAGCTGTCCTATTCAACTGAGTTGTCAGCAGCACTAAATAGCATCACTTCATGAGACCAAAATTAGCAGAAGGCTCAGGAGTCCTAACTCTTTGCATAGGTAGCATTTGTGCTCCTCACAAATTATTTTCACTGCTCCCTGTAGCATTTGCAATGTGCTGTCGCCTAAAAGCATCTTCTTCTCATGATTCATTGAATCTGAAAGATTAATCTGATTAGAAAAGATGCACTGTGCATCAGTACTGCAGAAGCAGATGGAAAAGAGGCAAAAGTGGTCCTCCTTGGAGGGTGAATCATAGCCAGCTAAATTATCTCATTATGTGTGAGGAATGAAATTTGCTTTGACAATTGGATTTCTTCCGCAGAAACATCAGAAAGAAAAGAAATATTTTTAATTACATTTAGTTAACTTGTTGTATCTGGACTTGATGATCTTCAAGGTCTTTTCCAACCTTAATGATTGTATGATCTCTCACATTTTTGCCTCCTGTGTCAGTGTTTTTTGTAGGATAAGAGGCAGACAACAATATAAGTACAACTGGAAATGTATGGGGGAATGATGCCTTAAGTTTTAGCTTTCATATTTTCCAGATTCTGTACTGTATATTACTCTGAACTTCATACAAAGTGTTCTTTTCAATTTACAGTTTAGTTGGACAAAACAATCCTTTTCCAGCCCAATAACCAAAGACACTGTTGCAGCTTCAGGCTGAAAAAGTAAAAACAACAGCGAATTGAGGAGAGCAGTCTGGGAGGATGGGACTTCTTAACCTGAAGCTGTAATCAGACAATTAACCCCAATATATAAATGGACCAAAACTTATAAAAATGTGAAAATTCATGACCAGTGGTCCATCTTGGGCACAGCCATGGCCAGACTCTTCTACTGCCCAAGGTGTATCCTTTGAAGGCCTTTTTAATAAATACCTACTTTATTCATTTAGCACTGTTTAGCCTCTATTCTAGGTAGCCTCTCAAGGAATCAGTTACACTGCTCTGTTCTGATTTAGCTCTACAGAAAAGACAAAAAAACCATCCAAAACAAACAGTCCCATGGTTGATTCTGGTTTTTCTTAATTAAATTTAAGGAAAATACTTCTTCAGGATCCTGAACTCCACCATCTCATCTCATGTCATCTCATCTCATCTCATCTTATCTCATCTCATCTCATCTCATCTCATGCGACTAAGGCTTTACATTTTTAGCAAATCCCTTGTTGTACGTGGTATGAGGTCCAGAAAATACCTGTCAATAATATATGTTCATGCCCTTGCCCTTCCTTTCTGTCCACACAAGACTAAAATTTATTAATGCACTAAATGCACCTATTTAAAAAAAAAGAACAAACAATCAAGCTGATTTTAACAAACTAATTTTAAAAATCACTTGGATGTTGAACTTCTAAAAATAAAAGTAATTACCATATATATTCAGTTTCACATCAGTTTCCTTTGTAAATTAGTCTTCAACAACAGTAACTGTACAGAAGTTAATGGGGTATTTTGTTGGTTGTTTTTTGGGGATTTTTGTTTGTTTGTTTTCAGAAAAGGAAGTAATCATAGAATCATAGAATATGCTGAGTTGTAAGGGACATATCAAGATCATCAAGTCTAACTCCTGACCGTCCATAAGTTCATCCCCAAAATGACACCATGTGCCTGAGAGTGTTGTCCAAATTTTTCTTGAACTCTTGTCAGGTTTAGTACTGTGGCCACTTCCCTGGAGAGGCTGTTCCAGTGCCCACCCACCCTCTGAGTGAAGAACCTTTTCCTGATACCCAACCTAAACTTGTCCTGACACGGCTTCAGGCCATTCCCTCGGCTCCTGTCACTGGTCACAAGAGGGAAAGGGTTGGTACCTGCCCTTCCTCTTCCCCTCATGAGGATGTTCAAGACCACAACATGGTCTCCGCTCAGTCTCCTCCAGGCTGACAAAAACCAAGTGACCTCAGCTACTCTTCATACATCTTCCTCTCCAGATCTCTCACCATCCTCATGGCCCTCCTTTGGACACTCTCTCATAGCTGAATGTCTTTCTTATATTGTGGTGCCCAAAACTGCCCCCTGCTCTCGAGGTGAGGCTGCCCCAGTGCAGAGCACAGTGGGACAATTCCCTCCCTTGCCTGGCTGGCCATGCTGTGCCTGATGCCCCCCAGGACACAGCTGACCCTCCCTGACAGGGCACTTCTGGCTGGTACTCAACTTGCCATCAACCAGGATCCCCAGGACCCTCTCCATAGCCGCTCTCCGGCTTCTCATTCCCCAGTTTATACATGCAGCCAGGGTTGCCCTGTTCCAGGTGCAGAATCCAGCACTTGCCTTTGCTGAGCTCCATACAGTTGGCATAAGCCTTTCTGTTCCATGTTTTTCAGCATCAATCACACGGTTCTCCCAGTGTCTGTTCTGGCTGACTGCTTGAACTTGCCTTGCCACTTTTGTTGGGTCTGAGTGCAGTCTCAGAGGTCTCATTTCTTCACAGAAGGAAGCTGCCTGGAAGACTGGTACAGGGAGTGGATTTTACCTCTGAGAGATGTGGAAACTGTGGCTTCCAAAATAATGCCTGTACATAGCAGAATTAGATTTAACTAAATCTGTCTTCTCCAAGGCAGAGGTTTCCGAGTGTATTTGTTAGCAATAGGATAAAACAGTGAATTTACTCGTTCTCACTTAAGTTCTGTTCATAACAAACAGATAGTCTTCATTGTACAGAGAATAGGACCAGCTTTTTAATTGCAACTTAGGATATGCAATGGCCTTATCAAATGTGAAATCAGATGGTAATTTAAGTTCTTCCTGCCACCTCGTTACAGAAGTCCTCTGTAGGATTCAAGAAACAGACTGAATTTCCAATTTTCTTGTCTTACTAGAAGCATACTGCAAATTTGGTTGTTCTGGTGTACTATTAACTAATTCTTCTGTTATTTTCTATACAGTCTGTGTTGTAAATGCCAAGAACTTTGTTGTGTATAGATATGGCTAGTTCTGAACCTCAGAAAAAGCCAAAAATGCTTGTATTTTTTCAGTAGTTCTATGAATTTTTTTCACTGCCCTTCCCAGATTATAATGGTAGGATATATTTATTGAATGACGTGTGTCACTGAAATCTGTTAAGTGTGGTGCATACTTATAGCTTACATCTTGAAAAGAAAATTGAATAATTGAAGTAGAAATAGTTTTCTTGTTTCTGTTTCAAATGTATAAAATTTTGCTAACTTTTATAAAGTACAATTAAAGTATTTTGCTGTTAGGAATAAATTATTTTACAAATAAAACTAGCATATCGCTCTTTGACTACATATGCGTCTTAAGTATTTCTTGGGTCATGAATCTACAGTTCTGCCATTTCATCTGAAAAGATTCTTGTGATGTCCTTTGAAACACCAAGGCTTTGAGAGATCTTCTGATTGAGGTGAGATGATTTTGAAATTTAACTGCTGTAACCGTAAATCAAAGCAAACTCTTCTGGACTTGACTTGTCAGTTACAGCTGTGTGCGAGTTATCCAAGACAGAGCTTCCCACAAAAGGGTAGGAGTTGAGTAGAATTTTTAAGGGAGTCCTTTAAACGGATGAATTAGTAGTTCATGGAGCGGATCAGTTTCTGTGTTAGTCCTTATTCAAGGCATAAAGCAGGGCTGGCAGGAGGCGCTGAGGATTCACTGCCAGTTGCTGTGGATCCCTGGGCGTGACCCGAGGAATGAGAAGCTGTTGGCTGCACTTTGTGTCGGGGAGCAGCTTGAGCACTTGGGGCCGGGGCCAGGCAGCTGCAGCAGAGGCAGCGTGAGCCCCTGGCAGCACAGAGCTCTGGTGCGGGCTGCTCCCTGCCCAGCAGGGGCCACTGCCAGGGCCGCGGGACACGCGTGGAGAGCCTGGTCGGGCGTGTGTGTCACACAGAGCCAGCACCAAGCAGGACTGGGGACACGGCTGCGAGTGGGACACTGCTTCCCGGCCCAGCCAGGGCTCTAGGGCTGATCCTGCAGCACAGCCCTGCAGGGGCGAGGGCTGGGCCGAGGCACGGGGGACGCCGAGAGGGACAGGGCCAGGGGCACCGGGGGATCTTGGAGCACCTGCAGGCTCCCGTCAGAATTTTTGCCGGTTTCACAGTGTGGATGGATGTAAACAACCCATCTCACAGCTGTGTTCAGCTTCTATAGCCAGAATTCATCCCTTAGAACTGTATCAGTACTTGCTATTTTCTTCAAGTGTTCATTCAGATAGTCATAGGCTGCATAAAAAGCTAAATATTTGTGCAGTTCTTTATTTGTATTTTTGTATAGATACGGCAATACGATAACTTTGTAGGTCTCTTTCATAATTACCATTTTCTTTTGTTGGGCGTATGGTATGATGATACCTGTGCCTGATGTGAGAACTCTAAATGTCACCTGAACTACGGGCTTATGTAAGTGTTTAAATTACAATTTCGGCATAGTTTTGGTGTTTGTTTCTTTTAGAATTCTCCCCCTAGTTTTCCACCTCAAGCGGTGAAGTGACACTGGCTGTGTCACACTGCTGCATGAAATTGTTTCCAGCACGGGAAGCAGGTCTGTCCCTCGGGTGGATTGAAGTGCTGCAGCACCACCTACCGAGACCCAAAAGATTTTCTGAGGAACCGAAAACCTCCCTGACTGAAATGAACACTAACTATTCTGACACAGTGTTGTCGCTCTGAGAATTTGATTGGTCCTCTCACTGGAAATTTGAAGTTTCACTTTTACCTCTGCTTTTTCCATTTAAGCTAAATCTTCTCATTTAAAAACGATCTAATTTAAGTTGGGATTGTTTTTTCAGTGATTTTTTTTTTTGGTTGTTGTTGTTTTTAACATCATCTGTAAATGTTTAACACGTGGCAACTGTTCATATACAGTTTTGTATGAGTAATAAAATGTGGGAGTGATGGAACACCACGTTCAGCATCCTCTTTTCTCACAGCCTTAGCAAATTCTTTAATCTGTTATTGTGAACTTCCTAAAGGTGGTGTCTGCTTTGTAGGTCCCATTGCCTTGGTTTAACCCCAGCTGGCAGCTAAGCTTCATGTAGTTCACTCATCCCAGTGGGATCGGGAAGGAGAGTCTGAAGGATAAAAGTGAGAAAACTCATGGGTTGAGATAAATGCAGTTTAATAGGTAAAGCAAAACAAGGAATTCATTCACTGCTTCCCATGGGTAGGCAGGTGTTCAGCCACCCCCAGGAAAGCTTCATCCTGTGTAAGGGTGCCTTGGCAAGACAAACACTTCATCTCTGAATTTCCTTCCTCCTTCCCCCCAGCCCTCTGGGCTGAACATGATGTCCTGTGGTGTGGGATATTCCTGTGGTCAGCTGGGGACAGCTGTCCTGACTCTGTCCCCTCCCAACTCCTTGTGCACCCCCAGCACTGTCACTGCTGGGTTGGGGTGAGGGACAGAAAAGGTCTTGACTCTGTGCAAATGCTTCCCAGCAATAGGGAAAATGTATCTGCATTATCAGCCCTGTTTCCAGCACATATCTGAAACACAGCCCCATACTAGCTACTGTGAAGGGAATTAGCTGGCCCAGTCAAAGCCAGCATACCATCAAGGAAGAGAATTTCAGAGCCATCAGAAGGCAGCCAGAGGCCTGGGAAATTCCCAGGCTCTGTGAAACCACCACAGGTAGTCCAGATGTACATCTGTCTGCCTGTACTGTCAGGTTTCAGAAGGTGGTATAACAATATTGTAGGCTAGAAGACACTTAAAAATATCACTGGGTGCCTCATTAGAGACAGGAAAAGTTCTGTGGCAGAATAATAAACCAACCTATATAAGGAGATTTGAAACTGATTGTTTAAGAGTCTGGAAGGAATGGGTCTAAGTAAACTGAATTTTGACAGCAGTTTTTGTATTGCATCCTACTTTTGTTCTTGTTGCCCAGAGCATCAATCTTCACTCAGATTTGGCAAAAATTGTTCTGAGAGGAACTGGCTTAGATTTCTGATCCACAAGATAGTTCCTTTCCCTTACCAGCTCCACAGGCAGGAAATTTCAGAAGGAAAGGGAAAGCTGTTTAAGTCGACATTGAGGAGGGTGGGGGGCTGAGAATATATTCATATTTTACATTCCTGACTTGTGTACTGCTATGCTTATTTTAAAGCCTGTAGGAAAGGAGTGAACAGAGCAGTCAGGTGCTTGGACATGAAAATGAAACAGGTAGGCACCTATTTTTCCCAGTTGTCAAAGAAGGGTGGAAACCCTGAAGAAATTAATAGAAATGCATTGCTGACATGATTGGTTTTGTTTAAATGTTTTTGCAGGTAATTCATTAACTCTAAACTAAAAAAAAATAAAGTGAGAAAAATACATATTTGGTTTTATTTAAAGAAACTTTAAGAAAAACCCTTAAACCAAAACAGATGCCACAAAACAACAAAAAGCCCCAATGCCCTTCTACCCATTCATCTAAGAGGTCAAAGATAACACTTCAGTATCCTATTTTCTGTTCCCCTTTTGCCACTGCTCTGAAGGAAGAATTAGTTTTCTACTTTATGGTTATGACCTTCTTGGAAATAAATTCAGCTACTAAAAGCAGCAATTTATTAAAATATGTTTGTTTTCCACATATTGCAGAACACTTAAATTCCATTAACATAGTTTTCCATACAGCATTTTTTCCATCCTTGAATGTGTTTGGATTATAAGTGAGGAATATTTTTCTGCTGTGTAGTCTCACGGAGGTGCTAGATGAGCATATTCTGTCCACCTCATTTTGTTTTAAAGAATGTAGTTTTACAGACCTACACTTTCAGCATCCATTGGTAGCAGAGATGATAAACAAAACAAAATATTTGTAAAAATCTTTACTTCCCTCCATGTAGCCAGTGAGGTGCTTTTCCATGGACAACTTGATTTTTAATGTAATTTCTTTTTGTCTCTTGAAACTGTAAAAACAGTAAAAGATACCTTTATTGTGACAAGACAGCAGAGATGGCATATTCTTTATAAAGGGGAAAAAAACCCTATCAAATCCCAAGCATTGAAATTTTTTCTACTTTTGTAGCTTTTAGGGATTTCATTTTAAATATGCACTTGTGCTAAGAAAGTATCTTCTCAGAAACTGTGAGTAAAACCTAGTCTTGCTTAGTCTGAAAGCAGATCCAGTCAAACTTTTGCCTGGCTTTGGGTTTATAACATTTGAGTCTATGGCCCACTTCTGGAAGCATCTGGTTGTGTAACTTCCATCCTATTTGTGATTCCTCAAGATAGGAAAGATTAACATATGGAAACACAGTTGAAAAATCATGCAGATAATTTTTTAAAAAAATTGAAATAACTCATCAAAGGATCACAAGGAATTAATGTAGGAAATGGGTGTTTTGGGCACTTCAAAAACCTTTGCAAATTTAGATATTCCCTTATCCTTGGGGTTGCTGGCCTTGTCCCAGTTGAGTAACACACTCCAGTTGGTAATTTGGCATGGAATTCTGAACAGCAGTGGCTGAGTGGCCTGCACAAATGCTCTTCTTCTGACTTCTGTGAAGCAGGAAGAAAGACCAAGAGGAGTGACAATGCCTGAGGCTGTCACAAATCTCTGCTGAGGGAATGTGAGCCAAAGTGCCTTGACAAGCAGGAGAATCATCTCCATAATCCAAAATCCTAAAGATTATATTTCTGCATTTTACAAAGCAGCTGGGAATCACTGGTTGCTATTGAGACCATGTTCTTAGATCCCTGTGACAGAGGGACCTAACAATATGCTTTCTACTGTCTGTCTTAATTTCTCCAAAGAAAGTCTATTCAATTAAATGTCAGGAAAATGAGAGTGATCATTTACAAAAAACCCTCTGATTTGAAGAGTAGAGTGATGCTGAAACCATGACAAGTAAGCTTTGTGGGCCAGGGGTCATTTTATTTCTGTTTCTATACACAATGCTTCATGTAAAGGCGTTTCTGAGCAGAAAAGCCATCAGCACTACAGTTAATTAAGTATATTCTGGTCTTTATTTGAAGGTCTGACACAAGCACAATTGAAACTGAAAGTATTGTCTCTGCAGATCCTACTGGACCCAGGTAAAATTGAAATGTAACTATATACAATTTTGAATGTATTTGTATTTTTAACATATAATTTAAAATTTTATATGGGTTATGTGTGAATTTAAAAGAATAGGCTACAACCATTTTGAAATAGCTTTTGTAATGAATATTATGTCTTCAGCCAGGGGAACAAATGCAAATGCATCTCATCTCCAGCTGCAGATGAGTTGAAATGTGGAGTCCCTAACCCTATATGCACACTTTGAACACTTTCTTTTTTTTTTTCCTGCTGACAGCCTTTTAGCAGCATCCCCTCAGGAGGTTTATATTATAGAGTGTAATCTATCTTCTGTTTGATGAATTCTAGGATATTTAAAGAAAAAGTGCTGAATGAAGCAGACTTGCTGCTGAACCCCTTGTCCTGAATCAATTTCCCAGCCCAATGTGCCTGATAACTGCTGAAGCCCTGCTTATCTTTATGTTAGGATTAAGTATCCTATATGCTAGAATGCAGATATTTCCTTTATCTAGTGCCTCCTCACTCTGACTCCTCCTTTTCTGCCTGCACGCTGTAGTCCTGAGCAACCCTTCTGTCTCCACTTAGTCACTGAACAAACTCATCTAAATCAGCCCCAACTGGAGCACTGAAATGTCCATCTGATTCCCTTCTTTCCCAGCTCCATGGCATACCCGGCTACATAAAAGCACTTGTGTTTTTGAACACCGATCACTTTTTTGTTCTTATATTCTTTCTGCTAACTTGAAAGGATCGGCTGGGAGAGCTGTTTAAGAAAATGCAGCTTAGCAAGTGGTGACTCAGTAATCTGTATTGTCTGGTATCTTCTGACTTGCATCAGAAGTGGAAGAACAATAGCAGAGTCTGACTCCCTGGAGACTATGAGTTTGGATTTTTGTGTTTGGGTTTGTTTTTTTTTAATAAAGCAAGAATATTTGTAAGTGACTGGAATGTCTTGGGATGTTACACTGAGACCATATATTTTAGTTGAGCTTTAGTGGGCTTTCTAACTGGAAAAAATGCACAAGAAAAGAGTGCTTCAGTGGGAAAAAAAAAAAGAGAGAAATGTTTTTAATGCCTGAAAAAGGCATTGCTTTTTGTATGTAATTTCTTCTTCTGAAGTGCAGTGTGAATGTAACTGAAAATATACTGCAAAGGACTGTGTAGAAAGATATAGCCTCAAATAAACTATGTAAGAGAGCTTTCTTAAGGAGCAAAAAAAATTATGGAAGTGAAAATAAAATACCTCCAGGCCTCTATTTTGGAAACAATGCAAATGTTAAGCTACATTTCATTTTTGTATGCTAATCATTTTCACCAAAAAGAAAATCTGATGCCAATCTTTTCTGCAGTTAAAAATATTTCAAATGTGTAATACGTACCCTTTTCACTTCAGCCCATCACCACAGTCTTTATTCTGATGTTCCATAGAAGGGAATTAATCTCCTAACAGTTGTTTTTTCTTTTCCCCTTCTACATTCTTACATTTCCTGTGAGACTGTGAGCCCTCCTATCTGTGTAGTTCATAAAACAAATATTTGAATTGTATGTCATTTTTTAAAAAGGCCTTTTGAAGAAAAGTGCTTTAATTAACATTTACTTATATTTGCAAAGGAACATTGAAGATCCTTTATATCTGAATATAGGTCACGGCTCCCAAAGAATGCCAACGATGTATGTAAACTCTGCTATTGATATATGAGTGTCACACTCACAGACTTATTAATTCTGCGTGGTTGTGGAGAGCTAATTATTTCTATTAATTTCGATTATGGTAACGTGTGGTGACTGCAGCAGAGCTGTGAGCCTGTGGTAGAAGTTGAGGGCCACATGGAGCAGCACTTGTCACAGTGGGTGACAAGCTGGAGCTTTGCTGCAGAGGGGCAGCAAAGCACAGGCTGTGCCTAGCTCAAGGTCACTCTGAAGCCTTTTTTTTGCAAGGCTCTGCCTGGAAAAAAAAAGACTCCTGCCAGGAGTCTTCAGCCAGTGCGATGGTAGGGAAAAAATGCAAGCATCTCCACAGCTTTTGTAGTGATGATGATAATCGGCAGATCATTAGGAGCAGTGTGGAAGGGATGGGGCAGGGCTGAACAAAAATCAGATGTGTCCCCATGTTCCCTCAGCCAGGCTGTGCTGGGAGCAGACTGTGCTGGGACATCCCTTACACACATCCACGGGGTGTGGGATATGGGGGACCCCATGGAATAAGCCCTGGATTCCTCCCCTGTTGCCTGCAAGGAGCACAGACACTCCTCATGTGTGAGGATTTCTTCCCATGTTCGCATTGAAAAACCTAAAGCAGTGGGGATTTATTTCCTCAGGTGCTGGAGATAGAAAAGGTAAAAGTAATGAAAATCTGCTAAAGACTGAAAATAATAAATTCCTCATATTCTCCCCATCTTCTCCAACCCCCTGGAGCATATGAATTCATTGGCCAGATAAGTAGGATACTTTATGCACTTGGCCATGCAATCTTGGTTTGTATCCAAGGGACTTTACAGGTGTAAAATTAACCACAGGAGAGCTCTTCTATTGCTCACTGACTGCAGTGCAAGCATATGGAGGACTACAAGTGAAAAATAATTAAAACAATATTTGAGTACATGCCTATTCTCTCATCTTGTATGTACAACACATGTAAATCCATCCTTTTTTTTTGTTTGTTTTTGGTGGTTTTTTGTTGTTTTTGTTTTGTTTTGTTTTTTGTTCAATATCCTAATGCAGAAAAGTTTTTAAAACATAGGTTTGTCTCTGAAGTAGCACCTTTTGGAGATAATTTGCCTGTGCTGAGAGCACAGCAGAGTCCAGAAACGCACACAAAGCCAAAGGTTTTATTGCTTGGCATGAACAACAGAATACCTTGGAATGATCCTGTGAAAATACTGTGGCAGACTTCTCTAACTTGGCTGCCAGTGCCTTTCCATAGCATACCTCTTAAAAAATAAATCTGGATTTAACTGATACTAAAAGGTCATGGTCCATCAGCTACACTAAAATGTTTTTAAACCTGACCCAGGGAGGCTCCTTCTGAAATTTTCTTCTGTCCAGGACAGAAAATATATTTTGAAGTTCACCTAAACACTTGCTTACTCAGCAGATCAGAGTGGTTCCAAATTGAGTGGGTTTTTAAATTACAGAAACCCCTCAAACCTTCCTAATTATAACTTTTTTCTCAAGAGACAGGAACAGCTGCAAAGATGCAGTTCTGATTTCTCTGGTAAGTAGCCTGCATTTTATTTACTTATTAAGACCACTTAACACTCCTGAAAGGTGTCAGTTTGAGAGCTGAATAACATTCTTCAATATTTTTCCTCTTATTTTTTATTGAAGTGGCCAGAGCTACTGTGGCACAGGCAGCTGTGTCATTAGCTTTCCTGCTGTGCCTTGCAAACTCAAAAAAGAGAGGGATTCAATCAAATTTCTCCCTCAAGTGGGAAGTGCTGCAAAGTCACTGAAACTGGAGTGGGACCAAGGGGACAAGAAAACAAGGAATACGAATATCAGGGACAGCAAAGTGCCAGGGAGAGTGTGTGGGTGGACACAGATGAAGTGTGGCACTGCCAAGGAAGGCAAGGATGTGCCTCGAAGAAGGAGAAGACCCCACAGTAGCTTCATGCAACAATGACATGGCAGATCTACTCTCACCTCAGATGCTGATCTGTTGTCTCAGTTTTCCCCCACCTGAATTAAAACAAATTATGCTTCCCTTCTGACAGCACTGTGCACTTGACTAAGCATCTAGGATATGTTGCCCTTAAAATAGATTAATACGCACATATATCATCATTCTTGTGTGCATAGTGACTGAGGATTTCTGCCCCAGTGTTTGCCATCATAAATTACAGTGCAACTGCTCCGAACTATTAGTAATTCACTACTGGCAATTGCTTTGGGGGCGGGGGGCATTTCACAGCAATTACATCTGTAAATATGGTATGGGTTATGTTCTAGTAGCTCTTATGTTTTCTAAAGCAGCAAACAAAAAGAAATAATACAAACCACTGCCTGGTTACAAATATGAAATCCATTAGATCAATTAGTGGCAGAAGAAGGAACATTTGGATCCCTATTTGGGGTCATTATTGAATCTGCTTCTTCCATTTATTGCAGTCGGCTTAATCTAATGCCCCTCAGCCAGACATGTGTGTGTTACTGCAGGTGTGTATATGCACAGGCACAGAAAACATATATCCATTGTTTGCATGTAGAAACACAGCTGGCTAACATTATTTCAATAGCATGCAGGCGTGTATAAAATTTTACGTAGAAAAGTTCTTTTTAAACACTGGCTTTGGAGATTGACCTCTCAGAACTACTCAACTTCCTACCACAAGCATGAGCAGGAGCAGGTTTACAGCTCAGCTGTTGCTGAATGCAGGTTTGCAGTATCTTACAGCTCTCCTTTAACCTGGTTTCATTTGCATAGCCAGTGCTGGTGGAATTGGGCTTGGCTAAGTGAGCTGAAGCCCAAGAAGGGGTCTGGCTGATAGAGCTGCAGGAGTCTGAGCCAGTGTCAGGACACTGCCCTGCCAAAGGCCAGGTAGGTTAAAGACTGTGCCAGTCCACAGCACCATTACAACTGTACCCCCAGAGTGTGTTACAGCCAGCACAGACCTGGGGCCAAACTGTCCAGGGTCAGCTGCATCAATCTTGTTGTCTGATCTTTGCTCAGGGAATGAAACCCCCATTCTTCTCAGGCCCCTTTGTTTGGATGGGGACAGGACTTCCCAGGTTTCTCTTGCAGACCCCTGTGCTTGTGCCCCTTTCCTCTGCTTAGGGTGACTTCTGGAGGGAATCACTGTGAATTGATTGACTTTCCTCTTCCCTTGTCTGAAGTGGGGGAAGATAGCAAAATATTTTAGAGACAGTATAGCTAGAGATGATCTCAGAGTACAAGTGGAAAAAAAGGCAGCAGTAGCAGGCAGTTGGAAGAGGACACTTAGGTACCCACATCCAGAGCAGGAGCAGAGTATGAGGCTGACAAAAAAATCAGTCTTGCACTGTCTCTCCTTGGTTTGAAGGGCTAGAGTTCAAGACTTCTTCACAATGAAGCAGCTGGACAACACCTGAAGGCAGTTTACTTAAATCCTAACTGGATTATTTTGGGAATCTGACTGGGTGCCAGGCTGGCTACTTATCAGGAAGTAAATACTTAAAAACAAACAAAATGTTCAAGTGTTTTGCCAAAACTGTGTGCGCTGGCAAGGGAAAAAAATTAAACAGAGCAAAGTGCATGGGCCAACAGCAACCCAGCTTGACTGGAATGTGGAAGTCACTCAAAGGAGAGACACACGAAATGTGGATGAAGCAACAGCAGTGTGGAGCAGCCTCTGCCTGCCCACCACTTGTGGGCCACTTACTTCAAGCTCAGTCATCCTCCCACCTTGGAATAGCACCGCCGGGTGACAGGCAGGAACAAAAACATCAGGCTTGTGTTCTTAATGAAATCCAGCTAGTGATTTTAGTGGATGGAAAAAATGGGGATGATGGAGATCCATCTCCAGATGAGTTTTGTAGTCTGGGTAGCACACTCTGATGATACCAGAGCAGCATTTCTGTGGGTACTACCAAGCTAGGAGGAATGATGGGGCCACAAGTGTCAGGTCACACCAGCCAGAATTAAAGCTTCTCATGTCATCAGGGCAAGTAGTGAGCAGGGCTGGTCAGACTTCAGAAGGCCATTTAGCCATACTTCTTTAAACGTGTCTTGGATGTGAAACACACAGTTTTAACAATGTCATGCTAACATTAATGTAAGTGCAAAGAGAAGCATTTATTGCTCTTGTGGGAAGTGGGTTTGAAGCAATCAGACAAGGGCAAGAACAAGGACCTGGGGGCAGACAGCTGGGCCAGGGAAAGATGTGCCAGTAATGGACCGACAGGAATGCCCTGTGCCCCGTCTTAAGGACAGAGTAACAGCTGGTTAAAAATGATCCTTCCAGGTCTGAGTCTGCTTTGCCCAAGAGCAGAACAGCAAAACATTGCTGGCAAGGGCAAGTTCAGTGCTTCTGGCCATCATCTGGGAGGGAATGATACAGATGGTGAAGAGAAACCATATGGGCTCAGAGCAGGTGTTGCATGACCCCACTGAAGAGCTCTTAGCATCAAGGCATCTATAAGCATGGGAGGAAAGACATTTGGAGGAGCCATTGCCTGCCTCCCACTTCCCTTTGGGGGCAAAAAATGTAGGTTTTATCTGAGTATTTTGCACATGACTTTGCTTTTTATACTTTTCTGGGACCTTATGAAACCTGAACAAGTAAAAATGTGTGGTGTGGTCACATAGGAAAGTCCCCACACAAATTTCTTGTGTCTGTGTGAATCCTGACATCACTCATAGTTCTACAGGAGAATGAAGAGTTCAAAGTCAGGCTGGATATATGTGTGCATATGAAGATGAATGCATACTCCCCTTGTGTATTCCTTCTGAAGTGTCCAGAGGAGGGGGTGGGTGGGTGTTGTGCTGGTATTAAGTGAATGCTTTGAAGAGGAGAAACATTTGTCAATTTTAATGCCTCCCTGACCTTATGTGGTAAAAAATACTGCAGTTGTTGGGGTGGAGCTCTGTTGGTCTCCACACTTCACGCTAAGCCGACGCAGGTCCACTGACTGTTATCACCGACCATAAAAGAAGCCCTGCAGAAGGACCTTCTCTTCTGGGATTTAGATCCTTACCTTTGAGAGTCAAAGTCCAATGGCAGCACATAAGGCTCTCATCCTGAAGACATTTGTTGTGATAATCCGATACCCAACCCATAACTAAGTCACAATATCTGCTGGTAGATGGCCGTGGGCATGCTAAACTCAGATGAGAAGCTCTTCAGGGCCCAGGGAAGACACAGAGCTTGCTCATGATGTGAACATAGACACACAGGAAGAGATGTCTGAATGCCAACAGGGACATGTTCTCACAGGGAGAAGCCCACTGCTACCATGGCATTGCCAGTATCAATACCACTGTGCAGACAAACTTTTCAGTGACCTTCCCCTTCCCATGCCATGCTTATAAACGTTGCCATCCAGGGCTGAAGTAGACATGGGCTTGCCCTGTTGAGCAGAAGGCACTGCTAAAATTGCAGCCTGACTCTTCAAAATTCTGCCTTCCAGCAAGTTTTGCTCTCAGTTTGCTTCTCCTGGTGGCTGTGACTGACTCAGTCAGCTTGTGCCTGACTCAGGCAGATTCTCCTTCCCCTGAAAACAGCTGTTGAGCCAGGAGCTGATGCATACTCCATCCTTGCTCCCACTTGCATGCTTGTGACAGGCTCTCCCAGAACTCATGATTACACAGCCCTCCAGCCCTGCAGTGCCTATCTACTCAGTAATGTGTGTCCATGGAGGAATACTAATAAGCTGATTCCTTATCAGCCCCGGATCTGTGGGTAGGAAGGGTTTCCTCTTTCTCTCCTGCTGACCTTCAGAATGTTGTTTTTTCATGGTGCTGCTGGTGTGAGCTGATTTGAAACAGAAGAGGGAGGTCCCATCTTACCCATTTTTTTAATTGGTTTCTAAGCCATTTGTACTTTATTTCAGCTCAAGACCACTACAGCATTTTTCATCTGTTTTGCTTCTCTTCAGCAATGAAATTTGGACAGGAGAAAATATCTCCTGTTAAAGTGAAGGGCAAAGCTGGGAAAGAATGCAGGTTGTTTAACACAGTGTCATGAGCTTGACAGCCTTACCATGTGTTCCTCAAGCTGGGATGCCTGCTGTAGTACTGCCTGAAACACAGCTTTCCCTTCAGGTCCCCCAGCAAAGTTAGCGCCCTTCTTCCCTATTACAAGTGGCATCATCTGGGAATGTCAGAGTCCAAGGAGTACAAACCTCACAGCATAGAAAAGTTTTGTTGCTGTCCTCACAGACAGAGACACAGAAATTCATCAGAATTTGTTTCATCATCTTTCTTTTCTGTTACCAAGCTCTGTTAATGTAATGAACAACTGCTGTGTTTGCAGTGAGCTCCTGTGCTATTCATTCAGGGGATTTAAATGTATTTTCTCATGACAGTACAGGCAGGACTACACATGCACTGGACTTGGGGAAAAGAGGGTGTTCCCAGCAGTGAAGGTGGGACAAATGACAATACCAGGGCAAGAAATGGATGTGCTGGAGGCACCTCTGTCACTGCACTGCAGAGAACATGGTTTAAGCAAGGACAAGTTTCTGACCAGGACTAGACATTCAAGATATCTGGTCTCCTAAAAGCTTGTATTTCAGACATGATCCCAGGCCTTTGAACAATTAGGACTATTCTCTCAGGCCCTGGCTTGGGCTTTCAGGGGGCAAAATGCCCAGGGACTTGCCTCCCCTCCTGCTCAATCCCTGTGAAAGTGAAAAGTCTCATTCTCCATGCTCTTGAAAATGTGATCTCTGGATGCTGCCATAGTAAATCACCTGCAATATTCTTGAATCCAGTGCAGGATATGCAGTCACCTTCCTTGATGAAAAGATGTGTTCCTGTAAGCTTGTTCTTGAAAATTGCAATTATGCACCTGCTTCAGCCATCCACGCACTCTGCAACAGTCAGCAAAATGTGTTCAGATGTAATGTCAACAGTTCCTAGTGCAACATTCCTTTGGGGCAGAGATGAGCAAAGCAAAGTGGCAAAATCTTCTCAGTCTTGATGACTCCTGTCCTGTCCACAAAATAGCCATTTCTTCAATGTGAGCAGGGGCTAATGAAGCAGCTGTAGAAGGAGGAAACCAAGGCAGAACAGGGATGTCAGATCAGATGTCGGTGCACTTTGCAAATAAATCAATGTCAGTAAGTCATTCCACCCATCCCAATTCTGTCTAGACTTAAAACTTGAAGCCATATCTCTCCCCTCCAAAAGTAGTGCACTGTTACCTGGGCAAGAGTTTAACTCCTGATTTCACAATAATGCTTTTTTATTTCAAATTTCTGTTTCTTGGTTGCACTGGCCCAAATAGTTGGGTTGATCTTGCTGCTGCAACTTTAAAAAAATGCCCCTCAGTGCACACCAAAATACTGTGCTTTGGAGGCCAAAACCCCCCAAAACCTCCAAAACACTGGCAGATAGTGGCTTTTCTGAGAAAAAAAAAAAGAGTGGAAACCATCTACAATGATAATGTCCTTCTAGTACCTGACTGTGTGTGAAAAGATATGCAGAAGAACTGTTATGTCCCCTGTGGACTGTCACTTGGACCCTCTGTCAACAACACCATCCTCTCCATTTAAGTCACCATATCAGTGACTACAACATGACAATTACTTAGTCATGGTCGGTGCAAACTCAGTTTTTTCATCAAACCAGCAATAAGTTGGCACACTTTGGTTTTTACCTATATCTTAAGTCAAGACAATGAAGCTACAGAGCACACAGTAGTGTTTTTTTCCTGTGGGGAGACATTGTTTCCTGGGGAACAAGCTCTTTGTTTAAGAGCAGTTTTATTAAAGGAGAAAAGATTGTGGGGATTAGCCCCACTTCTTGCCATTTATTGGGGCAGTTTATCAGGGTTCCACAATGGGGGAGTGCAGGTGAGATGCATTTTCACTTAAGAGATGCATAAGAGCATAAGTCCCTGAAATACCCTATCAGATCAAAGGCTTATCAAGTTCAAGAACTGCCAGAAGCAGACACCTAGAAAGAGTATGCAAAAAAAGTCTGGTGCAGCTTCACCCTTGTCCTCACCCATGTTTTCTGTCTCTACCTACTGCAAAACTTGCCAAGCCAGAGGCTGTGTTTGTGATTCAGTTTCATATATCACGACAGGCCCTCCCTCATGAGCTTTTCTAGTCCTCTTTTTAGTTGCTTTGAGCCATTTATGGCAATGAGTTGCACAGCTGTAATTATGCACAGTATGAAGCCAGCTTCTTCTCTGTGTTAGTTTTCAAATCTGCTGCTTGTTTGTTTCATGGGGTGCCTCTGAACTCTTGTGGTAAGAGAACAAAATTTTCTCCCTGGCCACCTTCCCCACGCCAGCTGTGATTATATTGCCCTCAGTCACAAACTGCCTCTATCATCTCTGCTACTGCTGTAAGGGAACACGGTCTTGTTCCTTTATTCTTTCTTCACATGTTAGAGGTCCTGTGCTTCTCATCAACCCCTTCATCCTTCTCTCTACCCTCTCTGCTTCCTCTATATTCTTTTTGGTAGAGGCTGACCAGAACTGCATACAGTAACTGTGGTGTCTGTGCTCTATTGTTTTCTGCACAAGCATTGCCTACATTTTTCCTCCTGAATGTACAGCAAAAGAGCAATGCTAATTATTCTGCCCTGCCTTCTGAAAACTAATAAGAAGTACATAGTCTTTCCTCCCTTTCAGTCACTGAGGCTGTCCATGAAAGTTGGTCCTGAGAGAAAAAGAGGCAAGTTTCTGATGTTGGTACACACTCTCTGGATGCCTAATTCATTCTGGTGATACACTGAGGAGGTGATTCCATGTGCTCCAATGCAGGCTGGCCTCAAAAGCGTTATCAAAACCCTGTGAAACAGTTTGGTTTTCAGCCACAGTCCAGAGTACCTCCAGGTTTTACAGTGTTTTCAAAAATGTAAAAAGCTCTGACTTTCCTCAGGAAGGTGCTTGACATTTCCTGAAGAAATTTTAAATCTTTCTGTTAATAAATTTAGCCTAGATCCAGCTCAGTAAAACATTAAGCATTAAACATCTGCTGAGCAGGAGGAACTACTAAGAATGCTAAAAACGTGTAATCCCATTCCTATTTAGGTCTTCATTCATTGTGGCAATTAAATGTGTGCATTAGTGCTCTGCTGCATTAGGATCTAAGTACCCACATACAATTAAACTCTGTACTGAACCAGGTCCCAAAGCCAGATTTTAACCTATATTTCTGTCTACTGTGTACCTCAGTTTTGTGCACTGAATATTTATTATTTGAAAGGATATTTTTCCATTAAGAGGGATTTACTTTAAAATATGTCACATGCACTCTTCTAATGATTCCAGCTTGCAGAATTATTTTGCTATGGGAATAATTAATAAGGTTTTATGTATAAATATTTTAAAAATAGGTTTGTCTCTTGCTTAACCACTTCACAACCATTCTAGGCAGCAGCGTGTTTACAGGTTTGGCTATGTATCCATCAAAACATCCTGGGGCTATATGTGAAGTAAACAAATAAGAGTTTCATATTGTTTTATCTACATATATATTTATTATAAAGATTACCTGAAAAACGGGATAGAAGCAATTTTAAATCTCATCTAATCCAATCCACTGTACTTTGAGCCATAAGCTTGAGTGACCATTAAGATCTACAACAGCACAAAAGCTTCAAGAGAAGACACAAACACTGCTGTTTGCACTGGTGCCTGCAGCTATCTCTCATTTCCTTGGGTTTGCATTGTGAGCTTATTTAGCCAGGAATGCTTCTTTTAGCAGCAGCATCTGCAGCATATTGAATATTGGAGCATGCTGCCATCTATTCTGCTTTCATCCAGTTGAATTGCTGGAGTGAATGAGATGCAGAGGAGTCCTAAGACTTGCCCGCACAATGAGTCAGTGGCCCAGTTGTTTTAGAAAAGAGAATAAATTTTCTTTTTCTTTGCTTTAACGACTTTATTGCAAAGCACCCTTTATACACAGTAGACTATTTCTCTTTTTCAGAAGGGGTGGGTATTCATGGATATTATTTATGCTTCCACTTGCATATTTGATCATAATTTTTCCTGATGGAAATAATCTTCCCTAGGAATTACTAGTGAAATATTTTCTTTTTGTTGTATGAAGTTAGTGGAGAGAATACACTAAATAAGTGAATTTTCCTTGGCACAAACAAAAATACAAAAATTGTTGTTGGCACTGTCTATTATACAGTCCCATCTTTCCTCTCACTTACCAGACATGGTGTTGCTGCCTTCAGAAGCTTTTTTTCTACCAGACCTGCCAGTTTTTCAGGTCAGCATTTGAGGTAATTTCACTGAATGACCACACAGCATTTGCTCGTGCCCTTTAACTACTCAGCTATTTACTCCTAAAACTTTTTGCCTCATGATGTTTCTCTATTTTTTGTATGATTTTTAGATGATGATGATGATGGTTTCTAAATGGGAAACCAGAATGTCTTTCTATTTACTGGTCTTGTGTCTTTGTCTTTTAAATTCAATTTTTTTTAATGGGGCTGGAATTCCACAGAGGTGATGGACTCATACCAATGGATGGCAGTGGCTGCATCCTTGGATATACAGCAGCAGCAGTACATATCACCATGTACTGGCATACCAAAGCACAGACATTTAACTTGATAACCTCATAATGCCTCAAGAGACTTGAGGGTACTCACATACACATTAGCTGCAAATATGCTTTCCCCAAAAAAAACTTCACTGGCTTTTTGGGGTTATTTTTTCAATCTCTCCAGAATAGATTTTAACAACATTCATCACACACCATCAGGAGTTGAGTTCAAGTGCAGTATATGTATGTGAACTTGTGGGCTGATCAACCCTGTGTTTCTCCTTCACAGGATCAGCCCTGCTTATAATCTCCACTCAGTGGTAATGTCATCTTTGCTCTGTCCCTGGTTGTGACCTCATCAAATTACTCCTCAAAGCAGTAAGAAACAAAGTTTCTCACTGAAATTTGAATTGGAATTTTCACTTAAAAGAATCTAGTGAAGAGGTATTAAGTGGCTCTGAGCTGCTTGGTTATTGCTATTTTGGGTGACAGTGGTAAACCCTATATTTGTTAATATTAGTACTGCTCCTTGCCACAAGCTGGAAGAAATGGGCTCACACAATGTGCTTTTTTTTTCACGTGGCATCCCACACTTCCAGGCTTCTATGGGAATACATGAATAAATCCAATTAAAACATTTTTTTATTCCTTTTTACGCCCACTCTGTTCACCAGATGTGCCAACTCATCCCGGGCTTTGGTTGCCAGCCCAGGCTTCCTTTTTTTGTTTATTGAGTTATCCTCAGTAATGTGTGTTCCCTCAGGGCCAGATCCTGGATTCACTTAGAGTCCTACAGCCATGGTCCTCAGTGGGTGATGGTATTCATGTGGTAAGTGGGTGTGGAGCTGGGAATACATCCCTGCCTGTGGGGATCAGTCAGCATGTCCATGATGATGCATGAAGCGGATCAGAGCTGGTCACCCTCACAGGCTGTTGGGAGTACCTGCCATAGCTAGCAAAAATTAGCACAACTGAGGTCATATACATTTTCATTAATCTCTGTGAGCCTTAAATAAAAGGAGCACTGCTGGCAGCTCTGATTAAGAACTTTCAATTGATCATAAAAGCCTAATGCTAAAATGAATTGTTTAATGTTGAAGGATTGAGATAACAGCCAAATAATTTGATTTATCGTAAAACTAAGACATAGGAAGAAAGAAAATACTTCAAATAAGAATGCTACAGTCTCTGTAGTAGGGCCTGAGCTAATTTCAGGCAGATGAGGAAAACAGCCCAGCCTCCATAGGCAAGTCTGCACCACAGTACAAAGTGGTCACAGCCTCACAATGCCTGATGAGTGCTCTGGCCAGCACTATGTGGTAGAACGCTTGAGATGCTTTAGCCTTGCACAACAAATCCATCCCTCTTCTGTGTGTGTGTGTGTTTGTGTGTGTGTGTGTGTGTGTGTCTGTGTGCTTTCACATGCCCCCACTATGCTAGATACACATTTTTATGCAAAGCAAGAAAATGCATACAGATACTATATATTGTGTATGGAGTTCACCCTACTTGACCATTTCAGCCATCTGAAAGCTGGGCACTTGAACTGGTTATTTATATTTAATAGCCTCTATTGTTACCAGAAAAAGAGAAAGCAGCTCCTTGGAGAATCTCCCTTTGAGGGGATCTGACTCACCTTCTATTCACTGCTTGGGGAGGAAACCAAAGCTCTTACTGGATGCTTAGTTGTTAAATTAAGCTAGATACTGGTGCTCCTCGATGTGTTTGTGTGGGATGTGAGAAGTAACACAGTGATGAGCCTGCAGAACTCCCTCACAGCAAGCAATCTGCTATTGTGGTGTGTACTGAAGGCTGACAAAGAGCTTGCCACCCCAGGCATAAAATGCACTTGCAAATCCCCTGCCATATTCTTGATAATGGGTAAAAAAAATCAGAGCCCCTCTTCTGACCCCCACTCTGACTACATTCATGCCTCTCAGCAACATGATTTTCTTTCAGCATGGTGGAGTTCTTGGAAGCATTTTGGCCATTCATCAGCAAACCTGTAGTCTCTGGAAATAAGGGAATAGGGAGGTCGTAGACAAGTAATTTGGGAGAATTGAGACATATTCCAAATTTCTCCATGCCTACTTAGTTCCGAAAATATCTGCTCTGGTTCTGTTAGCAGTTAAGCATCTGTCAAGTTGCTCTGCTCTAGCCAAAGCTTACAGTGACCAGCCAACTGCAGGCTGGGCAGTGGAGCTCTACGAGGAAGTAAGGCAGACCTTGCCTATGAGCTGTGTGAGCTGTGCAGAAAAAGTTGGGAGAAGCCCAAAGACTGGGGGCTCCTTCACTTGCCCACCAGAAGACAATGCTTGTCTCTGAGTGGACAGAAGTTTGCAAAGGAAGCACGGTATCTAAAGGTGTGTGCCAAGCATGAGGAAGTATGTGCTGAGCATGGGATATTCAGGAAGTTTGTGTGCACCTCAAGGAGGGCTTAGAGTACAGGACACTCTCCCCTGGGGAAGGAGTGTGTGTGTATGTGTGTGTGTGTGTGTGTGTGTGTGTGTGCGTGTGTGTGAGTGTGAGTGGCATATCCTCTTAACCTTTGCTAGCCTATGTGTAAACTATGTGTAAAGTTTTTTCACTGTGCCTTTTTCATAAATGTGTATGTCTCTCTGCTTTTGAGCATATGCCTTAAAAACAAGTGCATATGCTACTTTGGTCTCCCACCCAAATTCTCCTCCTAGTCTCCCACCTGGTTTATTCAGGACTTGTCCTGCTTTGGTTTCCACTTTATTGGTTGCACTGCTTCTGCTTTTTCCATATACATGAGCTTGTATAGATGCCAGATTGCATCAAAGATCCCCACAATAATTTCCTCCTGGAGATCTGCCAGTAAAAAATAGGACAGATAAGAGCCTGTCCATACACTGTTGTGGTGGAATTAATCTGTTTCTTGTTTTTAAGCAGGGGCTCTAGTGTAAAATCAGCCTGGCTCTTCTCTCCTCCACAGGAGAAAGAACTTTCCCAGTTTTCACTACTCCCAAGCTGCTTGTTGAATCTTTCTTCAAGTCACAGCTTTCAACTACTAACCCTTTAAATTTCCTGGCATGGACTCATGTAATCTCTTTCTGCTCCTTATAGCCCAGTAGAGATTGACTCTGACAACACAACAATGGTTACGGCTTTGCTTTTGGTTATGGTTCTTTTACAGATTTTAGCTGTGCTTAGTCAGAGGAGAGCAAGCGTAGGGGAAATTCTTATTTTGGTTTAGTAGCTGTGCCTTCTCAGGGCATCACACTGTGGAAGAATTTGCATTTGTCAATAAAGAAGGGAATGTTAAAGCACAAATGGAGTGTTCTTTCTCCTCTGTTCCTTTATGTGTCTTGAAGTTCTGAATTCTAACACATTATGCCCATGTGAATAGGAACATTTCAAGCACTATCTGCTTGCTGTGATCCCAACAAGCAATGGCTGCTACTAATGGAGTCCCTAGCACATTTTTGGAAGAGGAATATAGATGGCATATGGCACAGAAGAATAATTTCATAGTAATAAGCAAAAGCCAGTTATTAGCAAGACACTGCTTTGTAGCTAATGGTGTTATGGATAATGAGGTGAAGGAGAACCTGTTCTGAGTTCTGGGAAATACCTGATTGCTCTCTTCAGCAGAAACAATACCAAGCCTAAAAGACCCTTGATCCTTGGATAGATTTTTGGGGAAGCTGTCACAGTGCTCAAGGATGAGCTGTAGCACAGCTTTGGGAGTGGGTTGTGCTGCAGCTGGCAGGAGAGTTGCTGGCAGCTTTACTACACAGCTTGGCCAACCTGAGCAGCTAAACAGAAAACCCTGCAGGTGGCAGAGCCATGCAGCCATTGCCACTGTGCCGCTGTCCCAACACATCCATAAGCAGCAAAAGTTTGTGTGCACAGCAGAGATAGCATGTCAGAAGTAAGAGACTGAATTACTGCCAGGTTGGTTTGGGAGAGGATTGTTCATTTATTAAAAAGCACTATTTATCTGAAGGATTTTTTTAATAGGCATTGAAAGAAGATCAGCAATGATCCAAGTGTTCACAGTCAACTTTGCTGGTGTATCACACTTCTGGCTTACAAATAGATTTGCAGTTATGGAGTCTCTGAAGGTAATACTACTTATTCTAATTTTTAAAAATAAGAAATTAAGGGGAGTAGAGAGAAATCAAGGGAGAAAGATACATAAAGCAGAGAGGAAAGAAGGAAAAGAAAAAAGAAGGGGAAAAATGAGGAAGGAAGGAAGGAAGGAAGGAAGGAAGGAAGGAAGGAAGGAAGGAAGGAAGGAAGGAAGGAAGGAAGGAAGGAAGGAAGGAAGGAAGGAAGGAAGGAAGGAAGGAAGGAAGGAAGGAAGGAAGGAAGGAAGGAAGGAAGGAAGGAAGGAATTAAAATGGTTGGAACAATTAAAACAACCTGAAAAACCCAGCTGTTGGTGATCTAGCTCTTAAGGAAAGAGTTGGCACTTGAGGATATGCTGATGTTTATCTATGACTATATGATGGTCAAAATCCTTAAAAGTTACTAATGATTTCTTGTGCCTCAGTTCACAGTGACAGAAATGAACCTTGCAGAGAACTGCATGCCCAGAACACCCTGATACACCACAGGCACTGCATGCTCAGCCATACTCCTCCCTGGACTGTCTCAGTCCACCAACAGGCTGAGTTGATGACCTCTGTCATGTCCTTCCTGCCCCTTTGCACATCAAACTGATTTTGATCTGGGCCTCTGTCCCTCTAGGGGGGACAGCTCACACCCACCCAGCATGGTGGTCCTCCCCAAGACCCCCAACAGCCTCCCCCTTCAGCACTGAACTTCCCCATCAGAAACCAGGGATTTGGGGTTTTGTTTAAAAATGAAGCCAGCAGCAGGTTCCTATGGCCCTGCTCCCCTCAGACAGCCTGTCTTGCCAGTTGCCATTCAAGGGGATCTTCAGGGCCAGCCTTTCCTTATCCCCTGGCCACCAACACCTCCGCACATCCTGCTAATGGCAGTGCCTCCCCCAAGGTCACCAAAGGCCACATTAAATCATTATTAATTACAACAGGACCAGCAGTGGTGATAGTGGGCCCCAGGGAGGGGCAGCCACCCTCAGTGGCCATAGGAGCTGCCCAGCTGCCCACCCCGAAGGGCTTCCCCAGGGCTTCACACCAAACACCCCCACAGAGATATGGTTCCCACATAAAATACAGCTGCCTCCAGAGCAGCTGTCCTGCAGCTGCTGTCACCCAGAAATTTCCACAAAAATCTCTTTCCAGCAGCGCTTGCCTGGGGTATGGACCCATGGCAGGGTGGTGCTTGCACCACCTTCCTTGCTTCAAGCCACACTCAGCAGGAAAGCTGAAATGTTGTGATCAGAGCTCACAGGATGGAGTGGTGGAGAATTTCATTCCCCCTCTCCAGAAAGCCCATGCCAGCCGGTGAACGTCGCCACTCAGCAAAAGCCACCCCTGGCCCCTCGCCACCTACTCCTGATGAATGAGCTGCAACACACTCAAAGGTGAGAAGGCCCAGCCAGACCCATATCTCGCAAGCCTTGGCAAAACTGTGGTAAAAACCTGTGAAATAGTCTTTTTTTTTTTTTTACCTCCATTCTGTTTTCACTTTTTTTCATGTTTTGGGTTCCATGCCCCTGTGTAGCATGCCTGAGAGGGTTGGGGCTGAGGGGACAGGTCTTGGCAGAACTCTGAGCCTGGTGGGGTGGGAAGGAGGCGGGCATCAGTCTTAAAGCATTCAAACTAATGCTGCACTACTAGAGTGATGTCAGGCCACCTTTTCTGCTCAAATCGTAGTAAAAATAAATACAGCTAGAATGTGTGGGCATGGTTTGGAAAAGGATAAAGGGGACATTTCAACATTGGTCTCACTGAAGTGGAAATGATTTCTGATAGCCAGCTGGAAGCTGGCACAGGCACTAGGCTGAAGCTGAGAGTTCATGCAGCTGGGGTTTCATAATACCAAATTGCTAGTCTTTCATTTATTACTTGAGTCGAATCCTAAAATCTTATTTATATGATTAGTCCCTCTGGGCCATATCCTTATTTCTCTTACACCAGACTAACTCAGAGGAGGGGGACATCTGTGAGGCAAAGCCTTCTCATTAAAAGGTCCCTCTAGAATGGAAAAATAGAAGCCAGCTACAGTAACGTCCTCTAGCCTGCGGCGAGGAGGCTCAGACCAACACAGAAATGAGCTACACAAGAGGCAGCTCTCTTCAACAGAACTAGCACAGCCCTCCAGAGTCCTCCATGCCTTCCTTCTTCAGATGAAGGTTCAGTTCAAGTATGTGGTACTAATCATCCAGGTCATTAATTTTTTTTGGTCCAATTTACGTCAAAACCTGCTCCCCACTCCACACTGAGCAACATGGCAGCCATTACCAGGGAAGTATTTTGTGCAGAGATAGCTGGCTCAACAGCCTGGCTCCTTCATTTGAACCCACAGCCACAGGGACATCGTGATGAACAGCTCGGTGTATCACACAGTATGGATTCAGTCATTTTGCTGCAGACAGGCCCAGCCCAGAGCAGTGGGGGCAGAAGACGTTGCATTGTGCTTGGCCTGGAGGCCAGGGGCTGCTGGCAGAGCAGGTGCCCTTAGCAGTGCAGCGTCATCCTCCTTATGGATTTGGAAAACACCTATGCCAGGTGGGACACCAGGAACTGGAGACCCCTCCAGCAGAGTGATGGGCAGAGGGCAGGGAAGCACATCTACTCTGACTGTTGGTCTGGCAGAGAAATGTCTGAGATCATGGAGGTCTGAGCTTGTCCATCCATGTGATGAAACACAGGTTTATTATTCATCATAGAATCAGGTTGGAATAGACCTCTAGGATCATCAAGTCCAACCATTAACCCAGCACTGTGAAGTCAACCATTAAACCATGTCCCCAAATGCCACATCCACATACCTTTTGAACACTTCCAGGCCTATTCCAATGCCTGTTCACTCCTTCAGTGAAGAATAGTTTTCTAATAACAAACTTCCTCACGTGCACCTTGAGGCCATTTTCTCTCCTCCTGTCACTTGTTACTTCGAAGAAGAGACTGATCCCTACCTTGCCACAGCCTCCTTTCAGGAAGTTGTAGAGAATAATGTCTACCCTGAGTCTTTTTCTCCAGGCCAAACAACCCCAGCTGCTCAGCTGCTCCACGTAAGACTTGTGCTCCACACCCTTCACCATCTTCTCTGGACAAAATCCAGCACCTCAGTGTCTTTCTTGAACCAAGAGAACCAAAACTAAACACAGTACTTGAGGTGCAGCCTCACCAGTGCCACCTCAGACCCACATACCACCCAGGCAACTGAGCCCAGTAGGCAGAATTTTTTAATATGGTGTCAGTGGAAAAGCAATTACTTCAGGCTTGATTCTGGGCCTGGTGGGAATCCAGAACAGTGTCCTGCATATCTAATCCTGTGTCTTATCTATCTCCAACACAGTGCAGGTCTCCTTGCACCTCATGGAGTAGACTCGGCTGTATTTTGATTTTTGAGCCTTTACCTTAATCAGCAGCCTCCTGCAATAATAGTTGTGGAATGAAAAGGCAGAGAAGAAAAGGCTGAAGGAGGATGAAGCAGAAGGAAGTGGCCAAGCTCACTGGCATACAATATGAACTCCAATAAAGGCAACCTGGTTTCTGTGTTCATTCTGTATAAATATCCCCAACAATTTAGAGAAGACTCTGGAGCAAAAGGCTGCAGAATCAAGGCTGCAGTGCACTTATTCAGGGATGTGAGAGGCTCTAGGATCTGGGGCAGAAATTCCTCAGCAAAAACGTTATGCTGGGGGGAATCACCAATTACTCCTGTTAGCACCTGCAGGCAGGCATTTAACAAAGCAGCATTCTCTCATTCTGTTGCAATGCACAGCATATCCCGCCAGGCTAATTAAATAGAAACCCCCTCCCTTACACATAAGGGCACTGCAGAGGGTGTGCTTGAGCTCAGCCCCTGCACACAAAGGGTCACCATTCCCAGGTTGGATTCCAACAGGGATATAAAGACTTCCAGCAGCAGGGATCTGCTCTGCGCCTGATGCCACCGCTCAGCTGGCTCGGCAAAGCAAGCCCTCCACCAACCTCCCTCCCTCCCACCCAGCCCCACTGAGACTGCATCTGCCCGCCCAGACTTAACGGGAGCAGGCAATTTCTGCTGGCTTCAGCTTCCCAGGCACTGCCTAATTGCAGGGCAACACCAGTTTTGTTTGTCAACCTGAAGGGTTTTGTGTCAGTTCCATAAAACACAGGAAAAGTGTGTCCGGCACAGCATGGTACGGTGTGCAGCGCAGTGATGTCGCCTGCACCTGGACACCTCTGGGACCCATTACCCTTGCTGAGGGTGGGATAAAAAGTACTTTGTTTTGTGCCTGCATTTTTGAAAACTGAGAAGAGTGCTCAGGGATTTCTGAAGCTTGAGTTGATTAGCAGTTAATGATGTGTGTCCTGAGGAAAAAGTAAGATTAAATATTTTGCATGTATTGAGCAGGGCATTTTAAGCTTGAGATTTATAGCTATTTTGTTAGTATTTCATGAAGTGTTTAGGTCTGTTCAACTCTTGGTAATGCAGCCACTCAGTATTTTGAATGCTCATTTTATGTAGATATAACTCAAACAACCAATGCTGTATGAAAGTGTGTAAGTGCATGTGTTGTAACTGCACATTAACTTTTGGGGAATGCTATTGAAAAACAGACACATGAGAGTAATTTCTTCAGCACCCCACAGATCTGTGCTGAAGTGCTGCTGCCTCATCCCAGGGCCATCCCAGAGCCAGCACCAGATGCCCTGAGCACTGCACCTTCCAGTCTGGGAAGAATGCTGTGGCAAAGTTTGCCCTCTGCTTATTTCCTCAGCCCTTGCCACTCCCTCTTGACTCATCTCAGCTGGAGTTGCTTTACGCTCAGTTTTGAGCACAGTTCTGCACTTTTCCATGCGTTTTATTTCCGAGTTATGTTACACATTTGTGGCCTCTACCTGCAGGCGCATCCCAACACAGTTTTCTTGGTGTCACCCTGCAGCGTTTCTGTCCTTGGCCCTTGGAATGTGGTGCAGCTTTCCTGTAGGTGGCTACTATGCTCTTACTACTTACCTGTTTTGACGCTTTCCTTCCTGAAGACATAATTCTGTCACATTTCCCCAGAAATTCCATCCATCCATTCATCCATTTAAAAGAATTGCAAGAAGGGGATGGCCTTTTCCAATCTCTTAGGAGAGAAACAAATTTCCTAGAGACTCTTAATTTCTAGGAGCTTCTCTTCGTACCAAGATGAAGGTGTGCTTATAAAAATGTACAAGATCAGCAGAGATACAGTGCAGAGGCTCCAGGCCTCACAAATGAGTTTTGGAAGGGCACTTGGGTTGCTGAGCTGTGCTGATTCCTGTACACCATCCTTTCACTTCTCCTGTTACCCAGGCTAAGCAGTTTCAGTGAGGCATACCTAGGTCAAGGCACATTACATCCATAACTCCATTTTGCCTTGGAGAGGTACTGCAAGATCAACACCTAAAACATCATGTTTAGCAAATATTGGCAAAAAAGTGCATGGAATTAGGGCCCTAACTTTTTTCCCTTCACTTGGGGAAGTTTCCCTCACACAGTACCATGTGTGCAAAAATGTTTGCCAGCATATGAAGTGTAGCCAAACAGGCTAAGAGGAACAAAAGTTTCACGTCCTACATGGCTATTAAGAGTTTCCAGTTAATTGAACACTCAAGTGACAAGTGCATACAGCCACATTTGGACAGATAATCTGCTTAAAATCAACCTTTCTACCCCAGGGAAACCATAGGGAAATAATTTATAGTGCAAGTGTGTGGTGTATTTCACAATATGTAAAATTTATATCTCATGGTAAAAAAAGCTAAAACTAGAACTGGCTGAAAGAAATGAAGCAACACATCTCTCAAAAATTCTTAATTTGAATGTACAAAGTCATAAGACTGTAGTCATATGCACTGTTAAAACTTGTACTTGCTTGTTACACATACAGGAAAAAAAACAAAAAACAAAACAGAGTAACTAATATTGCTCAGTAGATGCTCTGTGTTATTACAGTAATTTCCAGTATGGAGCTCAAACAGATTTTGTTACTGGGATAGCTGTGAAAAACCTTCCAACATATTCTCCCCACTCTCACCTTTTCCAAATGTGAAGTTAAATTTCTATCTTGCAGGAGGTACTATAGATCTGATTACAAATTGGCTCCTCAGCTTGACTGAACCCACTCTGTGTGGCCAGGGGGATTAGCAGAAGTCAGATTAAGTGATTTTTTTAGAAGAAACAGGATTCATTGTATGTATGTGAGCCTTCCAAGGCAGCTTAGCAGAAGCACAGCAGCACTGCCGACAGGGATAACAGCACTGCTAATAGGTATGGCATGTATTCCAAGTGCATTCAAAATACTGATGACTGAATCACTGCTTTTCTTGTTTTTCCAAGGGACAGACACCAATGAAAACCTATAAAATAATAGGTTATTTTCATTAGCATCCTCTTGAAGGAAATGGGACTTAGTCTAGAGTTACCGGCTAATTTGGAAGAGAAAGGGTTTTTTAATGCATTGTAAAACAATCATTTGAATTGCATTTTAGCATTGGTTTTCTGTAAAAGTCTAAAGGTCGTGTTCCTGCTTTACTGTAGGACTGTATCTGGTGTATATCCAGATTCACAAATAGCTAAAGAATAAAAATTCTTTCTTTGGCAGCTGGAACAAAGTGTCTTAAGCAAAATCATGTGTTTGAATCTACATCCAGACATGGGTCTTACTAGTTCAGGTCTGGAAATTTCTTCTACAGTCAGACGAACATTGCAAGCTATATATTTTAAACAGAGCACTGGGCTTAATTTGAATTGCTTTATCCATTCAAAAAAAAAAAGGTTATACATATTCATAAAAATGAACCTTAGATTATTCCAACAATAAAGTTTGAATCTAGAAGAATAAACTTTCATGGTTAAATTGATTTGGCTTTTTAGGAGCCCCCTTCTTTAGCCAGACCTTTCAACCTCTAAAGCTGGGGATGGAACACTTCGTGAAGCAGTAAACTACTGTACATGTCAGAGCTTGAAAAGCATTTTGAAAGCAAACGAAAGTGAAATGACCTCAGATGTTATCACAAATCCCTGTCCTTTTGAATTAAAAAAAAAAATTTTGTTACTTACTATGGATTTCTGTGAACATGTTTATTGAGTGAGAGTTTTCCCCAATATTTTTGACGGAATACCAAAATTGTGGGTTCTTCTACCTGATGACTCTTTGAGATGCACAAATTTCAGGGGTCATATGGTAAGATTTTTTTCTTTCATTAGATGAATAAAACATCTTATACAAGTAAAAAACAAACACCACTAGTGAATGAGGTGCTTCTGGCACAAACACTTGGAAGACTACTCATTCATTCTTAAAATTCATGCCACTTTCCCACACGAGGCTTGTCACATACTTGGCAGTGGACCAAACAGCATAAACCATAATCTAGGAATAAAAGCAAATGAATGCAGGTCTTTTAGCTGCAAAAGATCAGATTCTGAAAAAAATAAATTTTCAGCCATTTCTATTAACAGTGTTTGCCATAAAACAAAACCTACTTACACAGATGGCTGAGTGTTAGTTCTGGGAATTTTTTTTAACCCTTAACTCCTGCATTTTATCTTCTTTTGTGAGTTTGAGTCAGACCATCAGTGTTATTTTCATAGATCTGTTTGTGTTCTAATTAAGCAATAAAGAGCAGAGCCTGTCCTGGGGATTAAGAGTAACTTGGAGTGTTGACACAAAGCTGAGAACCATTAGTGACACCTGGCCATTAATTTCCCAGGAGATGCTAGTGCCAAACTCATCAGGGCTGTTTCTAACAATCCTTGCTCAGTTTTTAATGGGGAAAACCATATTTTTGACTTTTGGGAAGTACCAGAGGGCAGGCAAAATTACTAGGGTTTACCACGTAAGAGATGACAAGAATAAAAGAAATATGGATGACTACAGCAATATCTGTAGAAAAATATTTTTGTATTTGTTAAGCCACACACACATTCCCGCAGAAAGTAGATACTCAAAATAAATATGAATCTGAGAGAAGCAGTGGGAGATATTTTCAGAGCTACCAACTTCCAGTATACCAAATTTCACTAGATGAACCAAGCCGACTTCCAAGCACCACGACACTTTCTGTTTATCACTTTTAAAACCACTTCCATTGCTATTGCTTGATAACCATATAGAATAATGATATTAAAAGCTTATCCAACTAACATATTTATGCTTTACTTGGCAGAGAAAGAATGGTGGGTATACTCGTCTAAGTATTTTTGCATTCCTTCTGGAAATACATTAACCATTCCCATCCCTTCCCCCGCCTCCTCCATGCTATTACAGCACCTTCATCAGAGACAGCTTTGCATTGCTTCTGGGAGAACACTTTCACTAAATTCTTACAGGATATTAATGGACGTTCCTGTATAGTATTGCCATACGAATGTTTCAATGACCTAGATAAATGTGCATAATTTCCTTTGTGTGTAATGGGCATGAGTGTTTAATTATGACAAGTTGTGACTTTTGTAGTTTATCTCCGCCCCCCAGGGAGCCCTTGAAAATGAAATTTCCTATTCTCTGGCATGCAGCGAGTGCAATTTTACAATAACCTTCCACTAGGATATCATAATCCATGTTGCTTCCTCCTTTTTTCCTCCACTTAATGTATACAGAGGAGTCCAAACACTGAAACTGGAGTTATGTGAGATGGGGAGTTTTTACACAAAGCAGAAGGTTACAAATTAAAAGAAAGACTTAATGGAAAATGGGCTGCAAGACAGCAATCAGGATGACTTTTTTTACAAGTCACTTGAATTACTGACCACACATTAATTCTGAGGTTAAGTCCATTGGTTAAACTAATCACTATTAATCAATGAAGCTGTTAATCAAATTGCTGAGAACACAGGACTGAGTAAATTGGACAGTCAGATAATCTCTTGGGTTGACCAATGATGCAAAAAATTTTGTGTCCCTCTCAGAAAAATTAGCAATGAGCTAACTAGTTTGCATGCTGTTTGCAAGTGATATCTGCAGCAGCATCAAACCCTGCTATGCTTTATTTTTCAGGAGTGTTTTCAACCATCTCCTGTCCTTCTTCCATATGCACGCTTTTGCCCCACACTTGCACCCTCTCTCTTTCATATGTACACGTGCAAGAAAGAATGGAAAAGGCTTGCAGTGGGGAGGGTTCAAGTGGAGGATTGATGGCCAGTGATTGTGAAGCCAAATCACTCACTATACTTGCTTTGCATGACACAATTTCCTGCTGTTGTTTCTAGTTACAGTAGATAATAAAAAATGTTACAAAACCCTCTTAATAACAAAACAAAACACAGATGGCATGTTGAATGTAAAGTATCTGGGGATGGTAATCGACTCTGGCATCAAAAGCTATTTTGTTCCATCCCAGTTTTTCTTGAGAAAGTGGGAAAAGGACAGCAGGAAATGCTGCACAAGTTGCTGGAGTGAACTTTCCCAGCTACTAAAAAAGAAGTCTGTGCTGGGAAGTAGCTGGGCCTGTTGAGGGGGAATACTAAGGGGCAATTATTATCGTCTTATCTCTTGAGGCCTTGTTTGGGAGAGCAATCCATACAGTATTCTTTGGTCAAACTGATAGCCAACTATTTGAAGACCGGAACAGATACTTCTAAAAGAAAGAAAATGTGGTTATTATTTGCAATACAAATTCTGAAAACATTATTCAAGACTTAAAGAGTAGATGATGCCTAACTGAAAACTTTTAAAATCATCCCACTGAGAAATATTTTTATCATGCATCATATTTTAAGTCTTTCCTCTCCTTTGTTCTTTGCTAATACAGATAGTGAAGCAGATCTGGAAATCAACTGCACAGTGTATGTTTGGCATAACTTCACTGCCCTCTTTGCTGTTTGTTACCTGCTTTTGCAGGTAACTGAACTCCGCTCGGTTCAGTTTCAGCGCAAAGGTCCCTGCAATGAATGCGCTCATCTGTTCCCAGGGCCAGCCTTGCAGAGTGCTACCTGCTGAGGGAATATTACCCATTTTCTTGTGAGAACATGAAAACAGATAGTGACAGATAACAAAACAGTTATGTCCTAGTTCTTGTCAGTGAGTGAAAAGCAATGGAGTGTGTCTTGGGGAAGATTCACGCCGAGATGCTTTGGTTTTATTCCCTGGTGTGAACTGATGCAGGCCACAAGGGCTGCTGCAATTTATGCTGGCTGCTTGAGGCCTCCTTTTCCAGCAGATATGAATTCCACTGAGCAAGAAAGCAGCTTCCACATTTGCTGTGTTGTGTGTCTTCAGGCCTCCAGAGTCTGGATGGAAATGACTTACTGATGACAGATATCAGGGTTTGCATTTGGGTACATATTTAGGGGTATCTTTCTGTCTCTTTTCCTCCATGAAGGCTGCCAGTATTGCCCTCAGGTGATCCAGACCTTTTGCTCAGCAAAGCAGTAGGAAGCAGAGTGGACTGAAATTATCTCAGTTGGTCAGAACATGGTGCAAATAACACCAAAGTCATGGTTTGATCCCCACATGGGCCATTCATTTAGCAGTTGGACTTGATGATCCTTGTGGGTCCTTTTCAACTCGGAATATTCTGTGATTCTATGAAGTCAGAGGAGCAAACAGAAGGTTCAAAATTTTTCGTTGTTCCTACTGACAGAGGCTATTCCTTTCTCACCAGACATATCTTGTAAGCACTGCCAAGTCTATGAGTGACTTGCCAGGGGACAACTTGTTGACAAACCGATTAAATGCAAGTCACGAGGGTGTCTTTGAAGTGCTTTTGAAGCTGGCGTGGATTTTGCCTAACTAGTCTGAATATGGAAAATTCATGTCAGGTATAGAGCAAAGTATGGGACATAGCAGAAGAGTGAGTGCCTTTCAAATTTTCCTGAGGACAGATGATATTTCACTGGCTTTGTGTGTGGCTGCAACAGCATCAGACTAGAATCCATAGTTATTTTGTTGACGCAGGTGTTCGTTTAAACATCTACCTTACTACTCTGGTGTTACTACTTTCCAGTGACTCTAAAATATCAGAGTTAACACACATGTTCTGGCTATGTGGCATATTTTAGGCCCTGTTATTTGAGCATTATGTAATTTTTGAGAAGCAGAAGAGTTCCGAGTAGGGAAAACACTGATATTCTGTTGCACTTGCCTGAAGACGGCACTTACCAAATTTTTCAATGGTAATTTCAGACAGTCACAGTAGACTCCTACTCACCATGAGGCCAAGTAAGGGTCTTCGCTGCTAGAGGGGACCTAGGAGCTGCATGGTGATTACAGCAGAGGCTGAGCACTGCAGTGAAATCCACCAAGAGCCTGTGACTCCTCTTAATCATGTCCTGTGTAACCCTATTTAACTGAAGTACCTAATGCAGATGTGAGAGTGGATTTGGACTCAGAAATTTTGCTCCTATCAGTTTGTAGCAGGGCTTGCACCCACTTCCAGTTCTTTGAACCCCGTCCAGGAATTTCCTATGAAAAAGTTGGTTGGAAAGGAAATGGCCTCAGTACATTCAGCAAGCGCTGTGACACATGCATCCAACGCAATTTGTTATTGTCTCTCAGCTTCCCTGCTGAAATAGGGATCTGTATGAGTTGTGAAGGGTGTTGTGCCTTGTGATGATCAGTCTGTGGTGTTAAGCTGTTGGAGCAGCTGTGGCAGAGTCCTATAGTGGGACTGCAGAGAGGCACAGATGCAAGGAAGTGGCAGCACGAACAAGGCTGACTCAATTTGTCCACTGTGGACTGTGAATTCCCCCATGAGATGGCATGTGCCGCTCAGGAACCACCACACATGCACTGATCCCCTGCACCTGAAAGGGTGATTGAGCCTCCCAGGAACACCAAGTTATGGACAAACCTCATGTCAGGCCCTCTCTGATGTCCCAGCACTGCTCACACAGGATAATGTCAGAAATGCCTTTTCATATTTCTAGTCAGACAAAACATTTGTGAGCCTGGAGTCATAGAAGGAAACCTGGAAACAGAGAATGTGAGCACATGGGGTCTTTAACAGCATAGGAGGCCAAGGTTTGAAGGTGGAGTGAGCACAGCTCAGTTGATATTGAGCTAGAAAAGAGAAGAGGGAGGTTTTGGTTTTTCTCAGTAAAGCAAACCTGGGTAAGAAATGGTCATCAGAGAGTCTGGAGCCTGTTCCTTCAGGCACCAGCTGTGTACCTGCACAGGGCTTTCTTACAAGCAATGGAAGCCCCCGGGTACTGCTGCAATGCACAGACCAGCCTTCCCTTGGACACAGGATGAGTCTGCTTCTCTTGTGTCTTTGGTGTAAAGCTTTTCTGTGTGCTTTCACATCCCCTATGTGAGGCTGCACAGGCAGTGAGGTGTGTTAGACCTGCTGCATAGTGGTAGAAGGCCTTTACAACATGGAGGTCCAAGAACCTGGATCTCTGGGCATGGCCCTCTTACACTCTATAGTACCAGTGCAGCAGGGCTTTGTCACCACAGGGCATGGACAAAATGTCTTTGTGGGGGTTAGCAATGAAGGCAGGAGGTGCATTTGGCCTCAGGCACAGGGGCAGATGACTGCAAACCTGACACCCCATTCGTATGGAGGACAATGGTTTGAACCCCCGAGTCTCTAATATGTTGTTACCTCACCCTAACTATTCAGATTCCTTTTCTTTATCTCCTCTGTAATTTTGGATCTGTTCTCTCTGCCACTGTTGCTTTGACTCTGAAAGACATTTCAGACACAGCCTCATTGAAGCTGTATGTGCAGTTTGCCATGCTCTGGTTGTTCTGATCAAAAAGGTGGAGGTTGTTGGAGAATTCAGAAACATTACAAGGAAGCATGGACTCGTGGCATTTGTTCATGAGGCCAGACAGTGGCTTAAAACCTCATACCCATCCCCCAGGAGGCAGGTGCTGCTTTCTCCTCCTTGTCTGCTGCTCCAGGCTGCCAAGCACCTGGACTGCTCCTGGGAATTACCCAGTGCCATTAGATCTATTGTCAGCTCTACTCTCCTATATATAGATCTCATGGGTCCAGATCATAAAATTATAGTACTTACATGAAAAATACAAAGGTTGGCATGACTACAAAGGACTACATTTAGTACTGTAGACTAGACACATATATTCATGCATATATGTAAACAAAAGCAGACCTAGAGTTTTGTGGCTTGTATTTTCAGCAGTCTGTGCACAAAATCAGAGATGGTTGTCTCTCAGCATGTTAAAAATTAGAATTATTTGGATACCTTCGTTGTTCCTTGATGCATATGCAGTTCAGTTTAATAATAATAATGTTAATAATTTTTAAACCAGGGGTATTTTATGTTCTTTGACACAAAAGCAAGGCTTATTCTTGACTTTGCTTTGAAAAGCTTCACGTGTGTGTGTGTGTGTGTGTGTGTGCACTTGTGTGTTTGATGAGGATAGCAGCACAGGCAAAGGAAGAAAATGATAGTGTGTGAACAAGCATTACCTTCCCAGCAGGGGAGGGACTTGCCCCTGAGGGTCATGTTGACCTCAGGCATTTAGAGACTGAGATACCTGGAAATTTCATGTTGAACAGCTACAGAGAGGGAGGGATGGGAGGCATGACTGGAAGGGGCTGGATGCCCAGACGTGGGCTGGGGAGCAGACGGGTGAGGAGCAGCACCAGGCAGCCCTGTCTGTGGCAGAGGGACATGAAGCTGAGCATGGACACCCCTCCTCCCCCATCTCAGAAGGCTGTGATTGCCTCTGCAAGGACTTATCAGGCCAAACACTCTGAATATTTTGCTGGGGAATACATTTTACTTAACTAAGCGGAAAATAAAAATTACATGGATGTAGAGGGTTTATAACAATGCAGAGGTGGAGGAACATGTGCTTCTTAAAAAACAAAAGCCAGAAGTCCCATTGCTACATGCAATACTCAGGGTATAAAATATTTGCATGCATTGCAATGGCTAGAGCTTGACAAGTCTGCATAACTTTGAAGGTCTGCGTGATCCCCTTATAAAGAATTTAAGACCTATCTGGTTTGAAGCTAATTCCTTTTCCCTTAATTGCTGCTCAGCTAATAAGAAGCCAAAAAACAAAGAGAGCACAACAGGTTCTGTGGTAGAGATACACCACATTTTCCCCAGAGATGACTGGACTAGGTTTCTGATGTGCTTCGCTGACATAAGAATAGGAGTATTTGGATAGCAAAGGTGTTGAATTTATTTGACAGCAAGACTGTGCATTTCTTCACAGGATCATGGGACAGCTGAGGTTTCACAGTACATCTGAGTTTGTCTAGCCTAACCCTCTTGTTCAATTGCCCCTTTAGATAGTAAGTGTGTATTTCTCACCTTGCAGGGCTTTAAGCTCTAGCAATAGATGAGCTGAGAGGGAGGAAAAAAAAACACTCCCCAGCAATTTGCAAAATCCATTAATTTTTCTCTTTCTACCAGAAGGATGAGAATCAGACAGACCTGACTTTGTAATCTGAAAAACTTATTATGTCCTAAGGATTCATTTGAGGGTGAAATTCCAGCCATTCCTTAAAATACTGTAAGCCATACATCCTCGTGAAGTGTGCAGGGAATTGTATTGCATGAATGAAAGCAGGGCAGTGCCCCCGTACAGGGGGCAGTACTGTCCCTCTGCTCCAGAGCCTTTTGTAAAGACACGGACTCGTTTCTTCTGATTCTTTCCTGCATAATAATGCTCTATGTAAGTGGCTCCTTAAAGTGCTCCTACATCTATTCCCAAGTAATAACCATGCATTCTGTGTTGTCTGAGAGCTGGCATTAGGGAGAGACCAGTGTGACCATTCATGGTGTGGTGCTGCAGGAGGTGGCACTAACATTGCTGGGGGGCTCTGAGTGTCCCTCTGCTGTGATCTTCAAGTAAGCACACTGGTGCTGCCTTAGGAGGGCTCTGGATTTTTGACATTTCATCTGCTTTATCTGTTTGAACGCAGATATACCTTTCATCACATCCTCTCACACTCAGTGTGTCATGATCCATTTTCCACTGTGTGCATCCAGATGGCTTTTACAGGTTAGATTTCTCCTGCTGATTTTTTTTTTCAATACAAAGATGTCACTGTTTACTTTAGGCGCTAAGAGTGCTTAAGTAGGATATTATTTTCTGTTGAAAGTTTTATTTTCCTAATCACGGCTGAGTGACTTTCACAGACACATCCTTGGCCACTGAATAGTGGCTCAGCAGCTTGGCAGTTGCATCCTCTCCTCCAAAACAGGCAGCCTGCTGTGGCTGCTCATGGAGACTTCATGGACCCCAGTCCTCCTGTCATCTGCAGCATCGGAGCAGGAGAGGGACAACTTCTCTTGGCACACAGCTGGAGCTCCCAGAACACATTCTCAGTATCACAGGGCCATCATTTACTACCAGGTCATGTCTCCTGCTGGTGGCATGGGAAGCTTGGCAGCTCTGCCTCTCTGCCAGAAGGCACATCAGCTGAAACCCAGCATGGAGTATGTCCGAGGACAGGGTGTTTGTTCTGGTTGTGTCCTCCATTAAGTAGTTAGTGAAATGTATGATGCATTCAGCTTTTTTCATATTACACTCCATAATTGTATTAATAAAAGGTATTTACCCTTCATTATTTTTGTTCTCCAGAGGATTACTGAAGACAGGATATAATTAATCCAGGTGCTCATGTGAATCCAGGGAGGTTGCGTGCAACAGCCACTGTCTCCACTAAAAGTAATTGCACACATTCACCACAGTCCAACCTCTATGGCATTTTAAGAGGACCATGTCTAATTCATGAAAGGGAAGAATTGGTTATTATCAGCATTATCTGTAGCACTCTGGCTTAATTAAGAATGTTAAAGAAAGATAAAAGGTAGGAGAAAAATGTGGGAAGATGAAATGATTTACCCAAGGTCACAGAATGGAGATTAGCACCTGAGTCTTTACTGTCCCAGGCTCATGCCCATTAGATCAGGCCTTCCAAATCACCCTTCTTGATGATCAAGTATCTTAAACACCATGTAAACCTCTCAAGGAGAAAAGCAAAAATGTCTCATTGTAGCTGGATAAAATTTTAGCAATGCACAAGACATCAGTGGAATTCATTAAAAAGAATATTTATTGAGAAGCAATGTTAAAAAGGAAACACTCATGCTTTAAAGCAGTCAAGACAATGAAATCCTGCTTCAATTTGGAACTCATATTTTAGTAAAATTAATCAATTAGCTCATGCTCCTAATTTAGAGTACTTAAGCTTTCAGCTACATTTCTGAGCTAGGGACAGGCTTTCTAGGATTCACAACTTCTGAAATAAAAATAATTTGTTTCCAAGGAATGTAAAGGGCTAAGGAAGTAACCACTTACCAACCTATTCATCCAGAAGCAGTTCAAGGAGCAGCTTTAGGTATCTGGCCATCTGCAAGATTAAAAAGATACAGTTCATTAGCAGCCAGTAATGTTAACACTCAGGTTACAGCCAAAAAGACAATGCAAGCTCCTTGGGTGTTTTAGTAAGGATGCCCGTATGAGCATTGCTCCTTCTAAGCAGCTCTCCTTCAGAAACATCTCTTGGCTGTGTGCTCTGTTCAATCCCCTCTCCCAGTTCTCCAGGAGGTCCCTGTCCACTGAAGCAGACAGTGTCTCCGCCTTCTCTCCCCACCCTACCCCACAGGAGATGCCAAGGGGCTGCTGAAAAGACTAAACCCTGGCATGTAACCAGCTCCTGTGTCCTTCCAAAACAACATGGTGAAGGGAACAATTGAGGGATGGAGGTCTGGTCCTGACAGCAATCTCAGCATGGGCAGTAATGTCTGAAAAATCAATGTCATTCTCAAAGATCTTCAGGGAAATACAGATGGTAGTTTTCCAACACGTTGCTTTGTTGAAACAAAAGTTCTAGAGGTGAAACCCTCTGCTTCTGAGGTGGAAATTCTGCCCAAATTGTGGAGGGGCTCCAGAATAGCCGAAGGCCTGTTCAAAGCAATGGGCTGGGAGGCTGAGATAATTTCTAGCTCATACAATGGAGTGAGTTACAGAGCGTTACCAAAGGCAGCCTAAAGGGGCTAATCCAAAGCACCTATGGCGACAGTGGCTGTGATTCCCTTTAAATTGTCACACAGGTCTAAGGGAGCTGGATGGTTAAGGTACCATTTGCAATCAATCAGGGCTTGGTACATTTGCCTAACCATGGGTGTCAAGAGAAGTTTCGTCCATGTGAAACTGGAGCGTGTGGCAACACATCTGTGGGTGACCTGTGCTCTTTTGTAGTCCTACTGTTCCTATGGAATCTCAACTGATAAACACTAATGTTTAGATAAGAATGGAGATTCTTGCTGTCTTTAGACACTTTGATGAGAGTAAGTTAGACTGTGTCAGTCTGAAATGCCACTGTGGGCACACCTTTCTCTCAAACACAAGCTTGTTTGATGTGCCTACCTTGGCAAGCCCTGCTGCCCAGCAGGGCCAGCAGTTTGGGTGCAGCTTTCTATTGACACAGCTGTAAAACCCGCCCTTTCTGGCAGAGGCAGATCCTGTTGGGAAGGGGCTCTCCACAGCACAGCATAGATGCATCCTTTGTTTCAAGCCTCTTGTTTGAATCAAGTGAAGCGAAGCCCTGAACTTTGGGCTCTCATATCCCTGGCACCACCCACACTACCATGTCTTTGCTTCTGCAGGCTATCTGGAGAGGCAAATCACATCTAGCACTCAGGAGGTACAATCCTAAACCCCACTGGCCACTCTATAAAGAGCAGCTGTCTGGTGGCTCCAGCTCAAGGTGTTGTGTGCCATCTGAGTTGGATGGGTTGGTCCGACTTGAACTGATGGACTCAGTAGAAAGGATCTGTTAAAATTTATCAGGCTGTGGAATCCCACCAGGTTTTTAATTGGAAATGCAAAAGAAAGCACAAAGAGTAGGATTCACATGACCTGTTTTTAGTGGGAATTTAGTCTGACTGGCAAGGCACTTTATACTATATGGGAAGATACGTGCCTCCAGGGGTTAAATCACAATGTTTCTGTATCACTTACATTATTTTTTAAGCTTAAATGGCTATGTACTTCAGGGGAGGGGAAGAAGGCAGGTGATGAGAAAGTTAATTTGAAATATACATCTCCAATCTAATGGGCTGGGTGGACTAATTCCCTGCCTGGCTAGAGCAGCAAGACCATGCTCTTCTGTCTAATGTCTCACCACCACAGAGCAAGCAAACACTGCCCTTGAGCCTGCTAAAGCCAAGCTGCTTGACAACACAAAACCCCACAATTCACAGTCCTTTATTTTGTATGATCAGGATTCGATTCTTGCTTGAATTTAATAGAAAACAGATTTGAGTCCTATAAGACTGCAATACAAAGTTATACTTAAGTGCTTGCCTCTGGTTTTGAGTACTTGGTGAATGTTTTCCTCAGAGAGTGATTTTAAAAATCTAAAACAAACAAAAAAAAAAGTAATTTGAAATTTAATGGGTTAAGCTGAAGACTCTGGGAATTACATTGACCTTGAGATGGTGATAAAGGAATTACACTTTTCCTTAAATGCTTGAGCTGAAAACTCATTTTATCATTTCCACTTCTCCCAAAAGATGTAAAACTTCTTCCTGATATTCATTATAGCTGCTATCTCAAATACACATGTATCCAAACTTTGATATTCTTACAAGGTCCAAGGCTTCAAAACTCAGCAGAAGGAGACATGGATAACCCTTCCTTCTGCTCAGGAGGTCACCTCAGGAATCGCTTTTTAAAGCCCTATCTTCTGCCAAAATCCACCTGAGTCAAAACATTGTAAACCACTTGAAATTACAGTAGGATCACAATGTTCAAGTGTTAATTCCGCCTAGGACTTTGCTTTTCCAAGACATGCTTGTGTGATTCTTTGCTAAAGCATCATTGTATTCCCATGCTTCTGGATTAAGTACTTTTACATTTTTTTATTTCCAGATTTAATTTCTTCAAGGCACTTGAAGTGGGTCTCACAAGATTGTCAGACAAGTGGTTGTGTTATGCAGAGTACTGTAGTACTATAAAGTACCTCAGGCATCTAGATACTAAGCAGTGGGCACCTTCAGCCACAAAGCAGGAACCAGGCTGTTCCTGCAAGGTGAATAGCGAACAAAAGATTTATAAAGGAAACACTAGAGATGCAGAGTGGGCAGCCAGACATACACTGAATGGAAAAGAAAAAGATGGAGGTACATGTTTCTTCCAGCTAGCACACAGGGAAGATGTCTGATCTCACTGTGCCTTGCACAGTCCTGATCTTTCTGTTACTGTGGAGTTTGGAGTGCACGATGGACTGTCTCTGAAGGAAAACAACAGTCAGCCTCTCCTCCAAATGTGGCAATGTCTATCCTGGGTGAGGAAAACAGCATTAAGATCCTCAACCTTGCTGTTTGAGAACAAAGGCTTAACAAACCCAGCTCTTCATCATTGCTCATAAGTGCCTTTAAAGCCAACACACATAGTTTTCCTTTGCAGCACTTCATGATGCTAGACTAGAGGAAAAGTAGGGGATTAATGGCAAGCCATCCTACCTCTCTTCAAAATGAACTGCTTGAAAGGTGCCTGATGACCTTCTCTGGCAGGGTGGCTGGCAAAGCAAATGAACAATAGCTGTAGTAGATGTCAAATTTACAGTTTTTCCTGTATTTCTACCTGATAAACTTACAAGAATACTAGGGAGATATGAGTTAATGGTGCCCTTGAAAAGCAGATACATATCTGGTTAACAAACTTACTTTAAATCAATAGATAACTCTGAACAAAGACAATGAAAAATATCACACCTGAAGGAGAAACCGGCAGTTTCTATATCAAATGAAAACAAATTGAATTATTGATAAGTGATGTAAGCATTAGCAAGTGATGCTCCTTAGCTGCAACAATCCCTGTCCTGTGTCTTGTTAACACATGACAGAAGAGACCATTATAGCTTTCTACCTGACTATGGCAAGACCTCAGCTGTTTCCAGACCTGGGATATTCAGGTAAAGAAAGATAGATGCATTTCAGAGAAAACAAAGAGCAAAAAGGAAAGCTGTGAGACATCTGGGAAATTCAGCATGGGTGAGTGGGTGGAGAGATAGATGGCTGAAAGGGAAGAAGGGAAGGACTGAGTAATTTGTTTCCTGAAAATGAATACTGAAGAAAAGACAGGAATCTTGAATGTCTTAAAATGTGTATAAACTTGCTGTAAGTAGGATGTTGCTCATTTCTTCATCATGACCAAAGGCAAGACAAGAAATTATCAGCTTAACTTGCAACATGAGAGGTTTAGGTTAAATGTAATAATTGTTAAGAATTGGCAGGGGCTACTGAGACTGACTGTGGAGTGGTTTAGGGCTACACAAGACACATATATCTGAGTAATGGATATTCACTCCAGCCTGAGGACAGGAGGATGGATTAAAATTAGCTGACCTCCTGACGTTTAAGATAAGCCTACCTTTGCATGATTCTACAAGATGAAAATCAGGCATTTTGCAAAAGAGATGTCTTCTCAAACCAGTATCTCTGAGGCATCCTGCTCTTCCATCGTTGCTATTGGTTGGTAGGGTTTTAGACCAATTACTTGTATCTGCAATTATTTACACAAGTTAAGCAGACATACAAAGCAGCATGTGATGGGGATTTTTTTCAGTGTAGTCTTTGGTTTAAGCCAATCAATTAATTTGGTATCTAATCTCTGTTCCCCTTCTTTCTGGGGATTAGTTTAAATATTTGAACATGTTAATAAAGAATTTTAAATAAAAGCTGGAACACATTTCGTTGTAAATCTCTTTGTTTTGCAGAAATGTACTTTGACATTTTGTCAGTAATTAAACAGCTTTTCCCAGGTACTTTATCTAGCGCAGTATTGAAGGCGAGGTTTTGTTGAAATAAGAAAAATGTACACAAAAGTATGGAAACCCCCTCTGCATTTCAGGATAGAACTCCTGCCTCTGAATGAAACTTGGAATTTTATTTCAGAAGAATAATGCTTTTTTTTCTTGAACAGTAAAATTTGTTATTTTTGTACTACAGGGTATATGCAACAGATTTCTTTCAGAAGGGTTTACACAAATGCTTACAGGGAATACTATTTTTTAACAACTTGGTTTTTTTGAGTCTTTGAAGGAGTAGGTTTCCTAGGTTCAAGAACTCTGCAGGTCATATAATGAAAAGTAATTAAATCATAACCCATGATTTGATAACCATAATCTGATAATCTCTAGGAAATGCAAAAATGCATTCAATATGTGTTCTCACATAGCTCTTCCTGTAGTGTTACGGTGCAGCATTTCTTCCTAAAAAAAAAAACAAAGAAAAAAGATCAACAATCCCTACAAGGTGCAGTGAGATACTATTGAAATTAAATTCACTGGAAAATATATAATGATAAGCTGCTGGAATGCTTTCCACTAGATTTGAAGGCACTGCTTGCAAACCCAGCAATATCTTCAGAAATTTCTGTTCCACTGTGTCTCATCCATGTCCCTGTTCTGTAGGTACCAAATGTGTGTCACACCATTGCGATTATCTACTTGGATCTTAAGCTGTCACCACACATGAGCATTTGAAGTTTAGATATTCCTTGCCCTTTCCTACTGACAGGGCCCTTCATTCACAATGCTCTGAGGTCCTTCTATCTGTGGCTGTAGCAGCTCTGAGGGCCAGAAGGAAGTTTGAGCCAAAGGCAGGGAACTGTCAGTGCGCACACCTTGGCATCTGCATGGGCATGAGGCTTCTGCACTCCCATTGCAGGTGGGAGGGATCCAAGGTGGGAGGGGGTTTGGTGAACAGGGCTGTCCCATGTTCCTTGAGATGCATGAGATCTACACCTCCCCTTCTGCTGCCCCTCCAAAAAGGCACCCTTGGCCATGTCTCTTATGCCAGCCTCATCGAAACCCTCTGGACATCCCAGGAAGTCCAAACTGGCACAAGGCTTCCAAGTTTCAACTCTAGTGCATAATCTGGAGAGGAATTAATCTGAGCTGCCCATGCTGTCTCCTTTACAATGAGACACATTGCTCCCCATCCCCACTGACTGGATCTTCACAAATGGAAATTTAGGCACCCGGCTCTGATGTGGAGACCTACCAACAGAGACCTTAGCCTGGACCCAATCCCTGCTGTGCCTTTGAGGTTTCCCTGTTATTCTGTGAGCATTCAGAGATAATTGCTATGACTTCTGAAATTACCCCAGCAACCCCCTTCTGTACCTCTGTCAGACCCTGCCTGTTCTGTTGATTGGAGGACATCTAAGTGATCTAAATGTTCTTCAACACTGGGACTATTTTCAATAAAGGAAGAAATTGGATCACTGATTGTCTTCAAAAGAAACAGGAACCTCGTTATGACTGGCACACAAATAACAAAAGGAAGCCTTTTGAAATTAAAATTAAAGCTGAGATAGTTACATATCTGCAGCTTTTCCCTTTTTTATTTTATTAATAATAGTTAAGTTTCCAGGATGTCTTTCTACACTCCTCCAGCCATTTGTTTTTGCTTCCTAAAAAGCTCCGTGTTGTTTCTCTCCATTATTTAGCAGTTGCTGTTTTCCAGAACAGAATGGCTGTGCTTCAGGTATTGGCAGGAACAATCCCTTTTTCTATGCTTCATGCTGTTTGTGAAATGCTTTGGGAAACTTTCCACTGAAAAGCATTGTGAAAACGCAAGCTTATTATTACTGCAGTGGGGAATAACAGGTTCGGCTGTCGACTCACTCTGTGAGCAGGTGCCAAAATCCTGCTGGGAAATACTGATGGATTTTGCTGATTCACCACTGCAGATGGGATGTGTTAGCTGGGCTCTGTGTACCAGGGGTCTGCAGGGACCTGCCTCAGCTCTGCTTAAGGGTGTGGAAATGGGAAAGTGTGCAAGTCTAAGATTTATACTACAGTAGTGCATAAAGCACGGGTTTCCAGAGCCCAGATCTCAGAAAAGTGGATGGGTTTTGGCCTTCCTTCGTGCCTTGGAGCTCTGTTCCGAAGCAAGCTGAGAGAGCCATCTGCTTGCTGACTGCTACAGAGCCCAGCAGTGCTTGTCTCTCCTTCACCTCCCTGTAATTGTTTGCAGCATGCTGAGCTTATCCCACCTCTCTGCGTGGACCCAGGACCAAAGTTTAATGGATCTGCAGGTGCTGCACTTTGCAAGGCCTGAGTGCTTCCTTGCCCGCCATCCTTGGCACAGGATTCTGGCTGTCTTGAAGAGGGCAGAGGATGCTGCAGGGGGACACAGGCTGAGATGGCTAGAGTCTTACACACTAACATGACCTCTGCACAGCAAATGTGAGGAATCAAGGGTGGCTTTGTTGTATAGCAAGTAGCACATCTGTGATGAGTGCCACTGGCAGTGCCCAATGCCAGGCTCTATCCCCTCCGTGAAGTCAGGACCCATAGAAAGTGTTGGCAGAATTGGGTGTTTGCTCATAGATCTTGCTGGGCACCCTCCCATCCATTTCTGTTGGACTGGATGGGACATGGTCAGTTCTAGAGGCATGAGCCACAGGCAAAAGCAGAAGTGAACTGTTGCACCCTGCTCTTCAGGCAGCCCACACTGCTAATTCCCAGGGACTGAACATAAGAAAAGGAGAGCACTATAAATACATGCAGGGACGTCATATCCCTGACTCCTGGATATGTGTAAAAAATGAGATTTGATATAGAAATGTGGCCTCCATGGTATCCTGAGCCACACATACCACTACAGTTTCAGCTGGGATGTTGTGCAGGGCTGAATGTCTGCACTACCACTCCTGTTACTTAAATAACTCCTGTAATGGATGGAAACTGAACACTTGGGAGGGAGAGGCTGGTCAGCCTTGCCAGTGAAGCTACAGCTTTCCCTAGGAGATGTGCACATGAGTTGAGAGCTCTGTGGGTATGTGAGGTGCTCTTGCTACTGCTGGGTGCTGCTGGGTGCTGCCTCCTGGGGCTGGTGCTGCCATGGATGGTGCCCAGCAGCACATGTGCACATGCTTGGTATGACTGACCCCAGAAAGTGCCTGCATGCTCAGCACAGCTGTGCCACCTCATCTGCCCTTTTGAGCACGGTCACTTCTGTCATGCAGTGCATCCCTGGAGTCCTGGCAGGCTGAGCCAGAGGGCACTGGGACCTGTGGCTGGGGGCAGCTGAACTGAGGTGCTTAGAGAACAGGGATAGCTGTGCTGGGGAGTAGCAGCAAGGACCTGCCTCAGTAGTCGTCACTGGTTCTGCTCTTGCTTTTTTTCTTACTTTAATAAGAATCACTGATCCCTCCTTGTCTCCCCATGAAAAGCCCTCCAAGACTGACCATGGAGCACATGGCTCTGTCATGGCTGTCATGGGATATGCTATGCTTCACTGTGCAGCTCCCCGTGTTTGACTGGGCCACTGAGGGAGGCTTTGAGCTGGGAAAATGCCCTGGAAAGTGGCAGGCACCTCTGCTATGAATATATAGCTCAGACCCAACAGCAATTCTTAGCAAAAGCACCGGGTACTGTGTGGAAAGGGCTCAGGTGACAATTGAATAGGATATTTCGAAATGTCAATGTCTCTCCAGAGTGCTGTGAAACACTGTCAGTATCTATCCTAAGGTTCAAAGTAAAGTACTGATGATATTTCCTCCTCCTGTGTTGTTGAACTGCTAGTGGGACTGCTGGTTTGCCCCTACCTCGTGTTGCTTCTTTTATTGTCCTCCCAGATGGACATCCAGGGAACCTGAACAGCCTGGGTACTCTCTGCTGGCATCCTAATTGTCCCAGGAGTGCAGTGCTTTGCCCATGACTCCTGTGGCAGACAGTCTTCACTTGCCCATGCCCCTATTTGCATGGGGAGTGAGTTGCAAGGGCTGCTTCAGAGAATGAATAAGGCTCAGAAATGCTTCATGCAGCCTTTCTGCTGTACAGGTTTGCAGATAGCAGGGACAGCAAGAGGAGAGGGTGTCAGGCAAATAAGAATCAACAGCCATGTAGATGAGTGCTGTGTCAGTACAGGGACTGCATCCTCACTTATTAGACAGCATTGTTGAATGTACTTTTAAAATAATTTTAAAAGGAGGAGGAAAACTGCAAAAATCTGATTAAAGGATCTCCCTTAGTGTGATATTTCTGGACTTAAGGTACTCTTTCCAGAGAAGGCTGTGACAGTATTAAAAAAATCCTCTGATTTTAGCAGTTTGATTGTTAGCAGAAAAATTGTAATGCAGAAACATCCAGTAATCCCCCACAGTGTCATGGACATGTCTCGGCTGTGCCCTCTCTCTTCAAGTCTCCTTCACCTGGCAGTTCACTTTCCCTGGACTCTCCTTCACATTTCTTTACATGGATGGAGGAGCCAAACACATTTTCACATCCTTGAGTATTCCACTTTCAGCAGCCATTTCCTCATTTTTCTTCATAAGGAAGCACTTTTCTTGCTCTGTACTTCCATTAAGAAAATGTACAAGCCTAATAGTTACTAAAAGAAAGTGACTAAGGCTATCCTAATGTTTTTATGGACTCATTAAAGGTCTTATTAATACTTCTCCATATTGGAAAAAATCTATTTTTTTACTTGTGACATAATCAGGAGCTGTACCTGAGTTTTCAGGGGTGAAGCATTTGTACATTAACCTTTCCTTCTGCTTTGAACAATCATTCTTATGAACTTGCTGAACTACAAATCAACCCAGGGCGTTTAAAGGAGGCTCATTTTCTCCCAAGGTCTGTTAAACCCTCCCTTCATGCTTTGAACTGTTTTTCTGCATAGCTGAGCTGGAACCAAGGGGCCTTGTGGAAATGTGCCAGGGTAATGGCACCTTAATCCTTCCATCTCTGGGCTTCCCATATCCTGGGGCTCTCCTGTGCCATGATGGGACCAGGCTGTCAGGGCCACAACTCTGCTCACTGGGGGTCTTTGGGACTGATTTCCAGCTGCTGCTCCTTATTTGCTTGTTGCTCTTTTCTTCCAGCTTGCCTCAGGTAGTTCTCATTTCTGGTGACCAGGGATAGGACCCAAGGGAACAGCCTGAAGCTGTATCAGGAGAGGTTTAGGTCTGATATTAGGAAAAGTTCTTCACTCAAAGGGTGGTTGGGCATTAGAACAGGCTCTCCAGGCAGGTGATCACAGCACCAAGCCTGGAAGAGCTCAAGAAGCTTTTGGACAATGCTTTCAGGAACATGGTTTCTGGGGAAAAGAAATGTCCCCAGAACACTTGGGAACAAGTTATGCAGAGCACAAGCTATGCAGGGCCAGGACTTTGGTAATCCTTTTGAGTCCCTTCTGACTCAGGATATTCTGTAATTCTATGCTGTCGGACAGTCGGTAGAGCATGAGACTCTTAATCTCAGGGTCGTGGGTTCGAGCCCCACGTTGGGCGCCAACTGTCGGATTTCCCCTGGTCTCTCTGACCTGCCTCGGCTAGCTCAGGGTCAGAGAGACAGGGGATTTTTATCCGGCATGGACAAAGGCAAAAGATTAGAGGAGGCTCTCCTTCCTGGGATGATCCAAGTTTATTGTCCTGAAGAGTTCCAGGGAGAAGAGAGAGAGCATGGCAAACGCGGGGTATTTTCAACCCCAACTCAGGGGAGGAGGAACCCTGGGTCACAGCCACTCAGGGCTGGCCAGGGGGAAAAGGGAGAGGTTAAGGGAAGGGGAGAACCACGCTACAAACCAAGAGGGGAAACAGAACAAACCATCCTCAATGCAACACAAAACCATAAACGTGCATTACAACACTATGCTCGTGGTGGCAAGAGCTAGAAAAGAGCTCTGGGAATAATTTGGATTCTGGAGTAGATCCCAAGACACCCACACATCAGTCCAGCACCCAGCATACATCAGTGGGAGAACCACAGGGGAAGAAGCTGTAAACTCTACTGCTGGGATGGGGCTGGAGATGATGCCTAGAGCCTACCCCACACCCCAGAATTGGGAAGGGAGATGAGTACCCACCCACACGTTCCCTACCCAGGGGTGATAAGCAAATTTTTAATTGGTTTGGTGACAACAGCTAGCAGCTAAATGAAAGCAATAAAACAACAAGAGCACAAAAGCAAAGATATAGTGAGTGATTTATGGCACACTGGATCTACTCGCCACTTACTGGGGCTCCAGCATGAGCAGGTGATATTAATGTGTGAATGTCAACCATGGTGTTGTACAGAGCACCCCAGCACTCCTGACAGCCTCATGTGAGTTATTTCAGAAACACATAGCATGTCTCTCCCATCCTGCTGCATCTCTTAACAATGATACTTCATAAATCCCTGCTTTATAAATTCACTGCCAATGGAGGAAAAAAGTGTCAGTCTGTAATCTGTTGTCATGGAAATAGTTGGGAAGTTTGATGTGCAGAGATGGGTAACTGGGATGGGAAAATACAAATGGGCCTGTCTTGATTTTTGCCTCTTGAATTTTTCTGCTCTGGAAGTAAAGGTAGAGATTACATAAGAGCCTCAGGGAGCTGCATTTACTTTCTGGAGAGATGCATTTTGCTAGCCAAGAAAACTACAGCCAACTTAATCCTGGTGAATTTGCTATAGTGCAGCACTGCATTTTCTCTTGGATGCTGCTTCTCACCTGCCTTATGCTTTCTGCCTGGGAACAAAATATCTTTTATAAAAGAATCCCACACAAGATGACAAGTGAGACAAGGACAAGCAAAGATAAAATGAAAAATAAATGTTAGAGGAGGTGAGTACAGAGAGGCAATATTCCATTTACACTGTTATGGAGGTTTTAATTTCCTGAAAATATTTTATATGCCAGGCAGGGACATGAGCAAATGGCAGTCACATTATCAGGCCTCTTATCAACCATGATTTTGCTCAGCCTTACCTGAACGGATTATTTTTTCAATAGTTCAGTAACTAAATTTAAAAAAAAAAGAAAAAAAACCCCACACTTTGGTTTAGGATAACATATGATTGTTTTTTCATTATTTCTCAATTCAGGTGAATTTTCGAATAACAACATTCTCTCAAAATAATGCATTAAAACATTTTATTCTCAAACTGTCAAAGCAAAATATCAAGGAAGTATCAAAAATGTCTCACTCCTGCATTTTCCCCTATTTATCCATACAATCTAGCACAAGTCAGTGCATAGTTCTCACTGGAAAGTGAATTTTTCATTTGTTCTACTTACTATTCATCAAAACAAATCCTGTCTCCTTCTATTGTAGTTATTTAATACACACTGAGCTGCCATTCTGACACTGCAGTGATAAATCCTTCATCCCCTTTTATGGTGGCTCCACAGGGGCCAGCAGGATGCAAAAACATTGTTGTTGTTGGTTTTTGTTTTTTAGAAGCACTATGAGGTCAATTTTTGAGGGGTGCCCGGACATGGAGGCTGAGGTCACATCAGTGATGTCCACCTGGGAGTGCTGGTCACTAGCAGCGTGTCACAGCATCACAGAGGGGACAGCACCATTGCCTGCCTGCCTCTCCTGGCACTCTCTTAACAGCAGAGCTGGAAGACAGGATCTATGACCCTGCAGAGGATTTTGCAAAATGGGACATGGGCAGGGGATATCCCAGCCACTCTTCTGACTGAGGCATTGTCCCTTAGCCCACCAGTGACAGCAAGGACCCAAAAGGAACATATTCCTGACAAGCCTGGACTTATGAAAAGGTGAGCTCTCATTTAGCCACACAGCATGGGCTGGGTTTCATCCTTATTAAAGGGATGAGAATGCAGTGGGACCACCAGTCCCAAATGTGGCACCAAAGCTATGTAGCCCTGCTAAATCTGACCATTTGGGAAGGAGGCAGTGAGACCCACATGCCTTCAGCTCCCCTGATTACCCATCTTTCCAGGAATGTTTGGCACTGATGCAAACCCAGGAGCACACCTTCCCTCCAATTTCTGTTAAACACTCCAGCTTCTCCATGGAAAGCTTTTGTATTGTATTGAATTGAAATCCACCTGGGTTTCTTTCTGGTCACTACTTTAGTATAAGGCTTAAATAATCAATATATAATTTTCACCAGCATTTCTTTTTCACACCTATTTTTCCCCCATGCCCAGCCATTGCTGTGCCATCACCAACAGCCTGATTTTGCTCCCTCCTGCCATGATTGATGTCTAGGAGCAAACACAGAAAGAGAAGTGCTTTGGAAAAGCTGTCCTTGAAGCCTTGAAGTCCCAGTCCACAATAGTTTGTTGGGTTTTTTTGTTTGGTTGGGTTTTTTTTGAGATCAGAAAAACATAAATTGCAGTATATTTTCAAATATACTTTATACTATTTTTATAACATACACTATATACGTTTGGGGTGGTTTGCCACATGACTTACCGACTTTAATGGGAGTCATATGCTAAATTCCCATTCAATACTTGGAAAGTTTTAAAGTGTCACTGCTTTGAGCAAGAGCCCTGAATGAAAAGCTACTTTTGTTTTCCTGCTCCACAGCACTGACATTGCCCAAATCCCGGCTCTCCAGTAGTAAAGTGTTGCAACAGAGTGAGAAAAATCCAGGTGGGGAGGCAGTGCTTCTACCAGACTTCCCTGCCTGCCATCTTTCCCCACCTGCTAGCACAGCAGGCAGGTGAATTCAATGCTGCATCAATGCCTAGGAAGCCCTGCCAGAGCCCCCTGAAAAACAGAGAGAGGTTGATGATGGGTCTGGCACTGAGGTATTTACATTACCTCTCCTGTTACTAGTGCCTTCTAGTTAGTTGTGCTCTTTTTTGCAGGGTTACATGTATTTTCAGTGGTGCCTGTCTCTTCCCTGGTAGTTTCCAGTAAAGCTCCTTGTTATGGAGCCTTGAAGTCATTGACATTATCTCACCATCTTGAAATACAGCAATATAGCTACCATTGGGAAACAAAGGGGGAATTACATTTTTCCTTGAGAAAAGAGCTCAACTGGCTAGATGCAGGGTTCTTCCAATCTGAACAATAAAAGGGCAAGATCTCCTGCCCTTCCCCACCCTCCTTCCCTGGAACAAGTCATGTATTAGTCTGCTGTCAGGTCACATGGCTGACTGTAATTTAGAGGGATAAAAACCGTGTTAAAGCAAACTAAGAGCAGATTGTTCCAAGGGCACACATGGCTAATCCTTGCCTAGGACTAGGCAGCCTAGGCACTGCTGATAGGAGAATCTCTCTGGGTTTCTTTGAAGTATGGGAAAGTATATTAAAATGGGAGGAAAGCACCGACTCCTTCAGGTGGTGATTTGTGTTTATTGGCTGTGATTTTTATGAGTTGGGGAAAGAGGTAGAAATGCCAGCGTATGGTAATGGAAATGTACGGGGTTGGTGTAAGAGACTGTTTGACCAAGAGAAGGTGACAAAGCCCTTTCAGAAGAATGTTTTCCAGCCTTCACTAATGTTGCTGCATAAAGGGTCCTGGTGCTAATGCTACCTTTAATGGTGTAAGTGCAAAGCCATGAATCATCCACCCAACGATTATAGCAATACATCCTCGGCCACTCAGAGCTGGGACCCTGCAGCACTTTAAACCACTTGCTTTAAAAAGCCTTTCAGCGCTGTGGGTGGGATGAGGGATCTGTACAGACAACACCATCCGCTATATCTCCCCTGGACTGCTTTGTTGGCTTCCTTACTTGAAGTGTTGCCTCATCCTAATTAAGGTGGGAAGAAGAGGCCATGCCAAAAAACAGCTGGCCCATAGCAGTTTCCTCTGTCTGCCATTGTCAAGCCACATTCACTAGTGAGTTATGCATGCCTTGAGCTGGGAAAGAAAAAACACATGGGATGTAAATCTGGCAGTCAAGGACCCCAGTGAGGTTTCTCAGTGGTTTCAGCAAGCCATTTATGCAAGCAGGAGCTGAGGGAGCAGGTCTCAGCAATACACCTGCAGCCTGACAGCGACAGCAGTGCTGTAGTGCCTTCCTGTGCATATGGCTATTTTTCTGCCTGGAAATGCTGCATGGATAGGACTGAGGATTTTGGATATTTTTCCAACAGCCCAGCTGGCATTATGTCTCTGCTGGATATCAGAAATGCTGGACAGAGGGCCACTGCCTCGCAAATAAATCATCTGTGCGGTGCACGTGCCACGAGGCCAGCGTGGCTGGGATGTTTATCACACAGGCTCCCTCCTACCCTGCAGATGGCCTGTACAGATGCAGTAAATCAGCCCCATCCTGACGTGCCCGATGCAGCACATCTGGGAATCGCATGCTGGGAAGGCCAGCCCAGAAGCACTCCGTCCCCAGGGGCTGCACACATGCAGCCCTCCCCACGCTGCTGGCCTTCTTGGCCCAGCATTCAGAGTCTCACCCTGCAGGGAAGCTGAGAGGAGGCTGGAAATCTCTTCATCTGTTCTATTTTCCAGTAAACATTTCTTTAGACATCTCTCTTCTCTTAACAAAGCAGGAAAATGAGCAAGGTGCTGGCAAAGTCTGGGAGCATCCCTGGGTGCTCTGCCCAGCCCCCACACTGCATCCCCCGGCCAGCACTGAAGGACCACCCATCCCAGTCCCCGCTTTCTCCTTCCTCATCCCCTAAAGTTTGGAGAGACTGTCTAAAGAACAGAGTTTAAACGGCCCTGTGTGGAAGGAGGGCTGGCATGAAACCTGTCCCATCTGGATGTGTGTGTCTCAAAATCAAGATGGGGGGAGGAGGGGGGCAAGCAGGGAGAAAGGGGGTGGGTTTGCATTTGTCCACAATGACAAGTGCCAGGACAAGAACAGTGCACTGAGGGGCAAAGGCTGAATGAGGTGGGTGCTCCCCTGGGATCCCCTCTGCACAGGGACCTGAGGCAACCTCCTAAAGCACAAATTGCAGTAACCCCTTCAACTGGAGAGCCAGCAGCCCTTTGCTGCACCAGCATCCCAGACAGGGAATGAGGATGTCTCTTTAGTCCTGTGGTCAAACCTTCTGAAGGTACAGTTCAAGATGGGCAGTATTTGCTTGTATGATTTGTTTCTTTTTATTTCTTCCTTCACATAATTTTCTGGGAAATAGTCTGACCTTGACAGCTGGCTAAAAAATTTGGTTGCATGGTTTCTTGGCACAACATGCAGAATTTGTCTGAAGCAGACTGTTTCATATGAAACATTAACTAATGCCACCAAGTTTTTTGAGAGGGAAATGTTGAGACATTTGGAAAAATTACAACTATTTGTGGTCAGTTGTCAGTCCTCTTGCTGTGCTGAAGTCCTCCCCTACAAGGTGATTATTTTAAATAGAATACACAAATATATTTGGATAGTCAAAACAAAATCATCAGTGGTCTCCAAGGAAAATGGTTTCAAAATTTAAAAAAAATCTATAGGCAATTCCCAGTATTTATTGGTTTATTAGTTTTTAAAATTAAAAATTGTGTTCAAGTAATAAATATCAGGATAACAACCCAGGGTTATCAAATGAAATCAGACGTTGAGGGTTTCTCTTTGTTCTTCACTGTAGTTTTACAGCACTTGATTTCATGGCATCCAGTACATCTCTGCATACATGTGAGACAAATATCGTCATACCTGTGTGTGCGTATGTTATCTCATCAGATATATAGCCAGATTTAAGAAGTAAGAGATATGAAAGGGGCTTCAACTCTGCCAAGGGGAAGACAGGCCCATTGTATTGCTCATTTTGTTGAAAGATGGGAAGAAATTAATGCTTTGAATAAGATAGTGAAAGTCGCATCAGCAACTAGATGATGATGATGATTATTTATTATTATTATTATTATTATTATTATTATTAATGGAGAATCTGCTGCATGGACAACTTACTAAGGTCTTCTTCTTAGAGGGGCCTAACCAATGAGTTAGGAAGTGCTTTGTTTTCTGGATTAATGAATATGCATATCTCTTATGAAAGAAGGCTTTAGTAGAAAAGGCTGAGTTCATCCTGGAGTACATGGATCCCAGTGGTTGGATTGCAGTCCTAGGGAATAGGCTGAATCCTCTCAGGCAGACTGTGGGTCTGAGGCTGGGTTTCCAATAAATATTGACTGCTCCCTGAGCTGAACTGGGCACAAGGAAATTTTGCAGGAAGTTCTGTGAATCCAGCTTTTAACCCCTCATCTTTTGTGAACAAAAGTCAGCATGTTATATTTTAGGCTGGTTTACTGAAATTGAAAATTATCTTTTCTTCTTTTTACTTTGGTGAGGGAAAACAAATAAAAATTATTTAAAGTTGATCTGGCCCTATATTTGGATTCTTCTTCAGATCATCTGGTGAACCAAAAGAATGAATCAAAATTAATCAAAAGACACTCCTCTAGTGCTACCCTGAGATTACAGTCCTTGTCAACATATTTCCTTTGCTAACTGGTGCTAGCTAACTAAGATGCCCACTGGATTCTCCTCCCATTTAAGTCTGTTTAGGTGTCCAGATACAAACTGGGAATCTATCATATCCAAGCCTACAGTTTGATGACTAGTTATTTCATTAATATGGAATAAATGGAGAAAAAAGTCATTACTCTTCTCTTGGTCATACCTGGTATCCTCCAAGGAGGTATTTCTGTGTGAGAGAAGTTCACTGGCTTAGCTAGGATGTTTATTACTGTCCTTTGTATAATAAAGCCATCAGTCAGGATGGAAAGGGACTAGGGAGAAGGGAGAGCCAAACCATTGCAAGAGAATTTATGCACAGGTAGTTTTATATTGCTTCCCTTTTATTTTTAAATGTTGATTGGAGTATGAGGTCCAATAAGATATACAGCCCTGTAGCCATACACATGTGTTGTTATAATGCAGCCTTTCATTCAAAAAGGCTGGCAATGCTTAGGGTGGCAGATTTATTGTGTGTACCACAGGTTAAGGTTCATAGGTCATTTTGCAAATATCCTTTTCAGGTGTCTGTAAATTCCTGCAAAAACACACACAAAGTGCAAGAACACTTAGAAGAGTTATTCTTTTATTACCTTCCTGACTCAGAGCCCAAGTGAAAACAAGATAAACATGTCCTAACTGGGAACACTGGGAGCGAGTTAGCCTCTCGAAGGTGGGAGTCCTCTGTTGTCCTAGATGGCTGCAGCACCAAAAGTTATCTCTTTCCTGCACGTAGGCCTCTATTTCATTCCACAAGGTGCCAGAGCAGACCATAAACATTCTCATTCATGAGAAGTCTGCTTTTAATGCCTGCTCAGACTATGTACCTTCATGAAGAGGTAGCACAACCAGCCCAACCACCTTTTAAAAGGGTGTCCTGACCCCACTTCCCACACATCCAGTGCTTAATGGGAGCTTAGCTGTATCCAGTCTGAATTTTAAATTATTTTTGATTGCTTATGCAGATGATCAGGCAGTAGCTGATGTGGGGCCAGGCATGCAGGGCTGGCCATGAGCACAGCTCTGAGGAGAGCTGCCAGCCCGCTTTCAGAGGGGTCCCCCACCTCCCTGGGGTGGCTTGGCCACAGGGCAGCCCTCCAGCATCTGCAGGGCCCCTGCTCAAAGAGCTTCCCTGGTGCTGGCCAAAGCCACCCCACTGCCTCACCAGCCCTGGCAGCAACAGGAGCTCATCATGGTGCCAGCTGCCCTCCAGCTTCACCAGCCGGGGGCCAAAGGTGCTGCAATAAGTCATGCTGCCCCCTTCCCCCCGGAGGGAAAGGCTCAGAGCAACGCTAAGAGATTTTTATGGGCTCCCCTGCTGCATGTGGGCAACTCCCACTGGAATTCCCATTGCTATTCTCAGTGTGATTTCCAATGCAATTCCCAGAATATTTCCCAGTTCAATTTCCACTGTGATTGCAATTCACTTTGCAACTCCCAGTGCACTTCTCACTGTGATTTCAATTGCTATTCCCAGTGCAATTTCCACTCTGATTCCCACTGTGATTCCCCTTGCATTTCCCAGTGTACTTCTCACTGTGACTCCTTTTGCAATTCCCATTGCCATCTCCAGCAGGACCCAAGGGCTGGCCCTGCTGGTCCATCACTGAGCATGGGGTTTATTTCAAGGCCTGTGGCAGTGGCCAGTCCTGAGAAATGAAAAGGACCCAATGACTTTTTTTTCCCTAATGTAAGATGTGGCAGCCAAGCTAGCCACGGGCATTAGTGGCATAACATGAAAAATAGTTTCTGACAGAAGGAGGTCACACAGCCCATTTCAGTCTGTCCACCTACATGGAGGAAAGGAGCATGATGAGGCAGGAACACTAAGTTCTTGTCTGAGTTTTCTGACTGTTCACTGTGCTACTGTAGATCCTTTGGCACCCATTCAAGCTTCATTGCATGTTAATTAGATTAGACTTCCTTTTTTTAAAACAAAAAGGAGTATTTTGCTGACAAGATGCCTCAGTTTCCTTCAAATATAGGTTTTGGCTGTAATTGTGGAAGGTCTCCTTTTTATGTGAAAACAACGTCATCTTACTCAGTGGCATGGCTCTATATTCACCACAAGCAACGGCTTTGATCAGTTATTTGAATTAACCATTAGTTTGATAAAGTAATTCACACAAATAAAATAAAGTCAGGTTTTTTGAGCATTTCAACACCAAGTTATGCATTCTGAAAATATCTGGGGCTTTGTTTCTCAGCCATTCCTTCTTATTAGTCAGTATGGAGTTCTTTTTCCTGGATGTTCATGTCTTAACTAGACTTCGTCAAACTCTACAAGGAAACCTTGCCTGGCCTGAAAAGATACTTGTTTTGACCTGATGAAGATAATCCCAAGGTGCTGTCAGGTGGTGTTCTCAGTATTCTCAAATGCAGATTTATCTCTCTGCACCGACACTGTTGTGACTTGGAAAATAACATTTTGATTATCAGAATCAGTATTTTGGCCAGATGGGACCTTCTTGCCTTGATCCAGAGCCCTGGTAGATGCTGTGCCCTCCCTAAGGTGGCTCTTGGCTTGGTGCTGCAGCACAGTATTTCTGACCCCTCCTTTCTATGCTGCACCTGGAAAGGAGACCCTTTTCTTGATCCTTCATATGTGGCTTTCATTACTGCATTTGTTGCTTGTGCTCATTTGTGCCATGCTCCATTCTTCGAGCCTGTTTTTCTTTTGCTTCAGGGTTATTTGGCTGTGTTTAACTGTACAACTCTCTTGTTACATCTTGTATTGGCTTGTCACTCTAATGGGATTTTATCACAATCAGTAACACCTCCCAATATCCTACATCTTTATGTGACTTTGTTATAAACACTTCCTTTCTAAGGTGAAGAGCTGCAGACGTGACTCAGGGCTCATTATTTAAAGCATATATAAAGAGAGATGGAGATTTTTTTCCCCATATATTATTTTTCAAAAATAAGCTAAAAATATCCAACACTGGTTTGAAGAAGGTGGTGCACTCAGTTTTCATAACACCTTGTCTACTTTGAAAGGGTTAAAATGCAATAGATAAGCCTTCCCTTACCTTGCAGGTCCTGTTGTTTGGGTTGCATAAAAAGCTGTGAGTATCTTTTGTCATCCTTCAACTTTCTTCCCTGAATTCTGTGCTCGGGCAGCAGAGGGCAAGGATGTGACTGGGAGGCTGCAAAGGGCAATTTCATAACAGTCACGGGCTCTGTGAGCACAGGCCCCTTTCTCTTTTGCTCTAAAACACCATCTTTTTCCAGTGCTGTGAAGTAAGTTGGGGGCTTTTTTTGGTAGTACTGGGTATTAATGGCAGCACGATATTCAGAGGAGTGGAAATATGTCAGTGGAGAGATGTACTTCAATCCTCATCACTAAAATTTTGTATTTCAGAATAGTCCTAAGTGTACTGGTGATGATAATATTAGAGTTATTACACTTCATTCAAAATGAATCTTTATTTTTTAAAGGAAAATCCATGTTGAAGCCAGGTTTTGAGATGTCAAATTTTGTAGATGTTCCCACTTCTACCACAGTTAGAGAAACACATTACAATGAAGTTTTTGAAATGACCTGCAGAGTTCAGGTTGCTGGAGTCTTGCTGTGATTCAAAATCTCCAGACTCTTTTAAAAATCACCCTTTGTTTGCTACCCCACTGTCTTCACGCAAGCAAAAATGTGCTTCATTCATTTCTTTGCAACTGATCCTTATTTAATTTGGCAAAGAGAAAAGCACAAGTTGGTTCAACTTGTTCAAAAGTGATGCAGCATTTTCTCAGCGTTTGCATTGAGCCATGTCCTTGAATTTGCTTTGTCTGATCAGCAGCCATTTCTCAGCCCAGCTGTACTTCTGGCACAGCCAAGTTGGGCTGGGAATGAGCAAAGCCAACAGAAGATCATGTCTCTATCTAGCAAAATGCCTGGTTCCCTAGCTACAAACAAGGATAAAACCAGAAACCCCAGCTTAAGTGAGAATTTTGTGCTAAGCACCAAGGTCACTGTGACCTTCACAAAGATTACTTCATGCATTTTTATTTCTGTAGGTGTCAACAACTGTGCTGAGATAGCTTGGTTTGTGCTGCAGCATGAAAAGGGTAGGGGAAATTAGACACTTTGCATTGGCTGGGATTTTAAATGGAAAAGTCCTGCTCTCTTTTTGTTTGCTCAGCTTAATACAAACCTGCTTTTGCTTTTATCTTATCATGACATTCAAATTCAGAAGCAGAGCACAGGAGCTCAGCAGGGCAACACTGACTCCAAAGCAGACCTCTATCTGCAACCTTTTGAGCTTGCCCTTTTACTGCTACCTCTTGGTTTTGTTTAATGCAAACTAACCCCACCAAGCCACCTGCAGCAGCCCAACCAGACCACAGCTTTGTGCCTGAGCTGGGCACCCCAGCCCAGCCCACCTGGCTGAGTATTCCCTTCCTCCACCTCTCCTTGCCCCAGGGACTGGTATGCAGGTTCCTCTGCACTGATCTGAGTCCTCCATGGGTCAGAGTAGCCATGAAAATGAAATCATGAATAGGAAGAAAAAGATATCATCAAAAAGGTTGGTTGGCAGAAGGTTCAGCCTCTCAAATGAGCTTGAACCATGAGTCATGTAACTGAGCTGCACAGAAATACCTGCCTCTACCTGGCCTGCAGGTGAAACAACCCAAAAAGGTATGGGTGTGCTGTAATGGTTTCAGAAAGCAAGCAAGAAACACTTCTATCAAGCACAATAGCAATAAACCAACATTATTTAAAAGCATTAACTCTTTCCAAGCTGTTCTATTTCCCCTTGCTGACCTGCCTTTCAAAATTATCTGTCCTCAGTGCATAACTACACAGCAGTAAAACAGGTAATAGCATAAAAAACATAATAAAAATGTTTTAATGTGAAATGTTGTACATACTGTTCAAAGAATTTCTAGGAACAACACCTTGAGTGCTTCGAACAGAACTGTGTAAGTCATGGTTTCTCTTGTGCTTGCCCTGTTCCATAATCATACAGCTCTTTTTCTGGCATGGGCATTTATGGAAATTTTATTCAAGATGTTCCTAAAGACTAGGGAGAAATTAATCTTACAGGAATGATAATTCCTGCTGAAATATCAGAGTAGCACAAATCAGGAGATCAGAAATGGTGTCCTACCGTTTCTGGGTAATGATGACCACCTTGCAGCTTTCAAATATTGAACACCTGTAGAACAGTGATATTGAGATTTAAACTAAGGGTATCATGCACAGACATTATTAAAACAAACTCATATCCCCAGGTTTTTAAGAAAGAACAACAGCATAAATTCATGTATTGTAACATGCAGCAGAGAGATGGATCTGGACATTGAAGTTGTAACATGAACATTTTCCTGTTCTGATATTATTACCACAAATTAAGCTTGCAGTTAGTGAAAACTGGCTACTCTGTGAAATTGCTGTCTCCTATCAGCCCATTTTTTCATAGGTTATTGAGCTCAGCCCTAGCTCAGTTAGATGCAATTTGACTCCTTTAAAAGTAAGATTGTCTGCTCAGTCAGTTCTAGGTTAATTCAAAGGGTCTGTATTTCTGGGGAAGGCTGGCAGAAAAACATAAAGAATTTGTTTTTTCTAACCTCTGGTAAGAAATCAAAAGAACTTTGGTTTACATTATCTAACAGCAATATTTTTTGAGACAAAATATACATAATGTTTTTCTCTCCTTCCTATCTCCTTGCTAGTCTTGAGTGATGTTGGGGGTTGGTTTTTTCCCTTTTCCCTCTGTGGAATTTCCCCCATTGTCATGCTAAGATACCTGTTGACTAGGCCTGGTGGCAAGGGGGAGGGGAGAGAAGAGGGAAACCCCTCGATATCCAAACATCCAGAAGAGCAGACGGAAGGCTCTGGCTCGGGCCCATTTCCCTGTGGAGATTGGACGAGAAGGACGATCGCCACCTCAACTGCACCCTGCCATCCCAGCGTCAGGAGCCATCCTCACTGCTGTCAGACCCTGCCCTGCTGCCTTCTTGCTGTATCCTGCCACCATCCAGCACTCTGCTGAGCACTGGGACTGACACCGTGAGCGGAGGGCTCTCTCTCCATCTCTCTCTCCCCCTGGGACAGCGCTGCCATCACCCCCAGCCCTCCTGCAGCTCTGCGGGACCCGCCCGCCCCCAGCACCGGGAACTGCAGCTCAGGGAAAAGGGGCCTGCAGCCAGAAAGGGACTGGGACTGAGTTACTGCTCTGTTTGTGAGTAATTTCATAGCTGTTGTTGTTCTTGTTTGTCTTGTTAGATATACTAGTAAAGAACTGTTATTCCTATCCCCATATCTTTGCCTGAGAGCTCCCTTCATTTCAAAATCATAACCATCTGTAGGAAGGAAGGATCACATTTTTCAGTCCAAAGGGAGGCTTCTGCTTTCCTTAGCAAACACCTGTCTTTCAAACCTGGACAGATTTTGGCTGCCCAATGTGGGGCCTGAGGGCATTGAGAGGAAAGGGTGAAAAAGAAATAACAGTTCTTGAGTTACCTCAATTTTGTGTTAGGTGGCATCATGTTGTCCAGCTTACCGTGGTTTGGGCTCCATGTGGCCACAGCTTTATCTCTCCCATTTGCAATCCCTTACTTGAACATGGGTCCTATAACTCAGGCTGCTGTAACTATTATCCTGTTCATTTTGTGGGTTGATAACGTGAAAAATTCATGGATTTTTTAACTTCCTCTGGAGGGTGAGTACATGGATTAAGGGCTATTACACTCTAACTGTATGTTTTTGGGGTTACTTTAATACTGGTACATACTGTGAGGATATGACACCAGGAAAAATTTTGTCCCAACCCCTTACACAGTTTTTTGCTCCACCAATTTTTGAAGGGTTCAATTCTCTTCTAAGTGGTAGTGATATCATACAGTGGCTGACATTGCTAATAGGCCTTGTAAACCTGTTCTATTTAACATTCTGAGATGAGGGGAGATTGACTTGGATGACAACCCTGATATGTCCCCCAAGAAGTAGGGATTCTGCCCCAGAGCCTGCCCCTGCCCCTGCCCCAGAGACTAAGGATTCTGCCCCAGAGGTTAAGGATGTTGCCCCTGAGCCTGACTCTGCCCCAGAGCTCACCTCAGAGAGGAACCATCCAGAGTGGGTGGGGTTTCTAGTGAAAGAGATGGGCCAGATGCTGAAGGAATACCTTTCCCCAGCCCTTGAGAAACTCTCCCTCTGCCTTAAAGAGGGAGAACCTGATGGTGCAGCAGTGGAACCCACAAATGTTACATCTCTCCAGGTTCCAGCTGAACTGCAAGGGCACTCACAGCCAGCAGCAGTTGCCCCCATGGAAACTAGAAAGTCTAGGGTGAAAACAAAGCACCTAGATAATAAGGATCAGAAAGCAGGGCACTCACAACCAGCAGGGGAGCCAGAGGTTGAGGTCATCACGGAATCCCTGTTGTACGACAGTCTCCTTAATCTGCTTAAAGACGTTGTACGAAGGGGCCGTGAGGCTTTTACAACGTGGTTACTGCAGGTCTGGGACCTTATGGGTACAGGTGTGCAGCTGGATGGTACTGAGGCAAGGAATTTGGGACCCCTGACTCAGGACTCAAGCATGGATCAGGTATTCGTAAGGGAGCCAGGCCCCCTTTCCCTCTAGGAGCGGCTTCTAATGAGTGTAAGAGAGAGGTTTGTCCATAGAGAGAGAATGCAGGAGCACCACCATAGAATGCGCTAGAAGACCGCTGAGGAGGGGATCCAACAGCTGAGAGAAGTGGCAGTACTGGAGATACTCTTTGTGAGGGGTGGACAACATGACAATGACCCCAACAAGGTCAGGTGCACAGGGCAGATGTTGTGGAATCTCGCACATCTGGGGCATCTCAATACACCACATTCATTGCAGCCATTAATGCTGACACCAACCACGAGACAGTGGGTTCTGTTGCCAATAAGCTCAGAAATGTTGGGAGTATAATGAATGGCCCAATGCAGGCTCAGGTCTCTGCTGTGATTAGGGAACTTAAAGAGGAGATGAGAGACATGAGGGAGGAGATGAAGAAAGTCAGTGCAGCACCAGTGCGAGTCACAGATGCCAGAGTTAGAGCCCAACGTCCCCCAGCTAGGGAGAGAGGATACACCCCACGAGCTGACCTGTGGTTCTTTCTGCGTGACCATGGGGAAGACATGAGGAGGTGGGATGGGAAACCCACTTCTGCCCTGGCAGCGCGGGTGCGTCAACTCAAGGAGGGAAACACTAACCAAAGGAGCTCCACTAAAGTGAAGGTAGCCTCAACTTCCCATAACCAAGATGCAGGGTATTACAAAAGGGAGGATGATTTGTCAGATCCCCTTGAGGGAACCTCCAACATGTATGCCCAGGAAGGAAATAATAACCAGTGCTAGAGGGGCCCTGCCTCTAGCCAGGGAGAGGCACGGGAAAACCGGGTCTTTTGGACGGTGTGGATCCGATGGCCTGGCACATCAGAGCCACAAAAACATAGGGCATTAGTTGACACTGGTTCACAGGTCACCCTAATACCATCAGAACATGTTGGGGAAGAGCCTGTTTCTATTGCTGGGGTGACAGGGGGATCACAGGAATTGACTTTGCTGGAGGCTGAGGTGAGCCTGACTGGGAAAGAGTGGCAGAAGCATCCAATTGTGACTGGCCCAGAGGCACCGTGTATTCTAGGCATAGACTTCCTCAGGAATGGCTATTACAAAGACCCAAAGGGACTCAGGTGGGCTTTTGGAATAGCTGCTGTAGAGGCAGAAAACATTAAGCAATTGAACACCTTGCTTGGACTGTCAGAGAACCCATCTGTAGTGGGACTCCTGAAGGTGAAGGAGCAGCAAGTGCCAATTGCCACCTCCACAGTGCACCACCGGCAGTACAGGACAAATCGAGATGCCGTGATCCCCATCCACAAGATGATCCGTGAGCTGGAGGGCCAAGGGGTGGTCAGCAAAACCCACTCACCCTTCAACAGCCCCATCTGGCCTGTGCGCAAGTCTGACGGAGAATGGAGATTGACTGTGGATTATCGTGCATTGAATGAAGTGACTCCACCGCTGAGCGCTGCCGTGCTGGACATGCTGGAACTCCAGTACGAGCTGGAGTCCAAGGCCACCATTGACATTGCCAATGCATTTTTCTCCATTCCTCTGGCAGCAGAGTGCAGGCCTCAGTTTGCTTTCACCTGGAGGGGCGTGCAGTATACCTGGAACCGACTGCCCCAGGGGTGGAAACACAGCCCCACCATCTGCCATGGACTGATTCAGGCTGCACTGGAAAAGGGTGAAGCTCCAGAACATCTGCAATACATCGATGACATCATTGTGTGGGGGAACACGACAATGGAAGTATTTGAGAAAGGAGAGAAGATCATCCAGATTCTGCTGGGAGCCGGTTTCGCCATCAAGAGGAGCAAAGTCAAAGGTCCTGCCCGAGAGATCCAGTTCCTGGGAGTAAAGTGGCAAGACGGGCGGCACCAAATTCCCACTGAGGTCATCAATAAGATCACTGCAATGTCTCCACCAACCAACAAGAAGGAAACACAAGCTTTCCTAGGTGCCATAGGCTTTTGGAGAATGCATATTCCTGAGTACAGCCAGATCGTGAGCCCTCTCTACCTGGTCACCTGGAAGAAGAACGAATTCCACTGGGGCCCTGAGCAGCAGCAAGCCTTTGCCCAGATCAAGCAGGAGATCGCTCATGCTGTAGCCCTCGGCCCAGTCAGGACGGGACCAGAGGTGAAGAATGTGCTCTACTCTGCAGCTGGGAACAAGGGCTTGTCCTGGAGCCTTTGGCAGAAGGTACCTGGTGAGACCCGAGGCCGACCTCTGGGATTCTGGAGCCGAAGTTACAGAGGGTCTGAAGCCAACTACACCCCAACAGAGAAGGAGATCTTGGCTGCTTATGAAGGAGTTCAAGCTGCCTCAGAGGTGATTGGCACAGAAGCACAGCTCCTCTGGCACCCCGACTACCAGTGCTGGGGTGGATGTTTAAAGGGAAGGTCCCCTCTACCCACCACGCCACCGATGCCACATGGAGCAAGTGGATCGCCCTCATCACACAGCGCGCCCGTATCGGAAACTCTAATCGCCCTGGGATTGAAATAATTACAAACTTGCCAGAAGGTGAAAATTTTGGTCTTGCCGATGAAGAGGAGCAAGAACAGGTGACCCGGGCTGATGAAGCCCCCCCATACAACCAACTGCCAGCAGATGAAACTCGCTACGCTCTTTTCACTGACGGTTCCTGTCACATTGTGGGGATGAACTGGAAGTGGAAAGCAGCCGTATGGAGCCCCACACAACAGGTTGCACAAGCTACTGAAGGAGAAGGTGGATCAAGTCAACTTGCTGAACTCAAAGCCGTTCAGCTGGCCCTGGACATTGCTGAAAGAGAGAAGTGGCCAAAGCTTTACCTTTACACTGATTCATGGATGGTAGACAATGCTCTGTGGGGTTGGCTGCAAAGATGGAAAAAAGCTAACTGGCAACGTAGGGGAAAACCAGTCTGGGCTGCTGATGACTGGAAAGACATTGCCAGTCAGGTAGAGAAGCTACCCGTAAAAGTCCATCATGTAGATGTCCATGCCCCCAAGAGTCAGGCTAATGAGGAGCACCGACACAATGAGCAAGTAGATCAGGCTGCAAGGATAGAGGTGTCACAGATAGACTTAGACTGGCAACACAAGGGAGAATTGCTCATGGGGGGGGCTCATGAAGCCCATGATGCCTCAGGTCATCAAGGCAGAGATGCTACCTATACGTGAGCACGAGACCAAGGGGTGGATCTCACCACGGACAGCATTTCTAGGTTATCCATGACTGTGAGACGTGTGCTGCCATCAAGCAAGCCAGGCGAGCGAAGCCCCTCTGGTATGGGGGGCGGTGGTCCAAATATAAGTATGGGGAGGCCTGGCAGATTGACTACATCACACTGCCTCAGACACGCCAAGGCAAGCGCTACGTGCTGACCATGGTAGAAGCCACCACTGGATGGTTGGAGACCTACCCTGTGCCTCATGCCACTGCCCGCAACACCATCCTGGGCCTGGAAAAACAAGTCGTTTGGAGATGTGGTACCCCTGAGAGAATTGAGTCAGACAATGGGACTCATTTCAACAGCCTCATAAGCACCTGGGCCACAGAACACGGCATCGAGTGGGTGTACCACATTCCTTATCACGCACCAGCAGCTGGGAAAGTGGAACGGTGCAATGGGCTGCTTAAAACCACCTTGAAGGCACTAGGTGGGGGGACTTTCAAGAACTGGGAGATTAATCTACCAAAGGTCACATGGTTAGTGAACACCCGAGGTTCCACTAATCGAGCAGGCCCTGCCCAGTCTGAGCCCTTGAGAACACCAGATGGGGACAAGGTTCCAGTGGTGCATATGAGAGGTATGCTAGGAAAAACTGTTTGGGTGAACTCTGCCTCCACCAAAGACAATCTAATTCGTGGGGTGGTTTTTGCTCAAGGACCATGTTGCACCTGGTGGGTGATGCAAAGGGATGGAAAGACCTGATGCATACCCTAAGGAGACCTTGTTTTAGGGTGAACTACCTGTGATACTGTGCCTGTATCTGTAACTGTATGGATGTCTATAATTTGAAGATTTTAATTTGATGTAGCAGGATGGTAGGGGAAAATTCGGGGTGGATAATGTTGGGGTTTGGTTTTTTCCCTTTTCCCTCTGTGGAATTTTCCCCATTGTCATGCTAAGATACCTGTTGACTAGGCCTGGTGGCAAGGGGGAGGGGAGAGAAGAGGGAAACCCCTCGATATCCAAACATCCAGAAGAGCAGACGGAAGGCTCTGGCTCGGGCCCATTTCCCTGCGGAGATCGGACGAGAAGGACGATCGCCACCTCAACTGCACCCTGCCATCCCAGCGTCAGGAGCCATCCTCACTGCTGTCAGACTCTCGCCTTATCCTGCCACCATCCAGCACTCTGCTGAGCACTGGGACTGACACCGTGAGCGGAGAGCTCTCTCTCCATCTCTCTCTCCCCCTGGGACAGCTCTGCCATCACCCCCAGCCCTCCTGCAGCTCTGCGGGACCTGCCCGTCCCCAGCACCGGGAACTGCAGCTCAGGGAAAAGGTGCCTGCAGCCAAAAAACACTGGGACTGAGTTACTGTTCTGTTTGTGGGTAATTTCATAGCTGTTGTTGTTCTTGTTTGTCTTGTTAGATACACTAGTAAAGAACTGTTATTCCTATCCCCATATCTTTGCCTGAGAGCTCCCTTCATTTCAAAATCATAACCATCTGTAGGAAGGAAGGATCACATTTTTCAGTCCAAAGGGAGGCTTCTGCTTTCCTTAGCAAACACCTGTCTTTCAAACCAGTAAAAGTGACCAGAATAAAGCTGCTTCTTTGCAAACCCACCGGCAAAGTATTGCTTGAAAGCATTGAGCATGATAATTCTGGGGTTACAGTGGAGGTTAGGGAGGGTTTAGGACATGAGCTGTGCTCTAAGGACATCCCAATATGTTTCTGTTCATTTTTTCTTGCATATTTCTTTTTGTAGCATTTGTCTGCTGCATCTTTGACATGAAGACTGACAGTAGCTCTGATGGATTAACATCACTCTCTGTGATGCAGGTAGCTCAGGTGAAGTTTTAGTGCTGGACTTGGCAGTGTTGGGTTAATGATTGGACTTGATGATCTTAGAGGATTTTTTTAACCTAATTAATTCTATGATTCTGTGTTCATCATATGCACCAGGCCCATTCAGAGAGAAGGAAAATTGGTCTTTTAAATTGGTTTTTTATTCCTCTCACACCAGTTCTATAGCAGTTGGTGCAAAAGACTCATATATGTTTGAAAAATTTTACTCTTATCCAAATATGCCTATTTTCTTTGACACCTAAGATAAAGTACCTTTATCTTTTCTTAAAATTAATCCCAGTAATTCTTCCTCTTCACCTGGCCTTCCGGGTTTCTCATACCTTTCTCCCAGTCTACTTATTCATCTCTTCCATAGCCCTTTCATCTCTTTGTCTGCACTTCCTTATGAACTTCTGACATTTGCCTGGGAAAAAGTTGAGCCTTTGACCTTCTGTGTATTACTAATAATACTACTTATTAGAAATACAATGTAATAATACTTTGCAAAAATATGATGAACCAAGGCCTCCTTTGCCTCCAGAGCATATTGTCCTCTCCTGTCCTCATTTGTTTGGTCTTAACTCAGAAATGTCCTGGGCTGTCTTTGGGCTAGCTAAGGACTAGCTGGAAGGAAGCCCCCTGCTCGTAGTTCCTCTTGATGCTCAGCAGCCCTTGGCCTGTGAGGGGCCAAAGTTGTGACCCTCTCCAAAGTTGTGGCCCTCCTCATCCATTAGGATGTCGCCTAATGTCATGATCCAGAGCTTTGTCTAACCTCTCAGAAGAGACAACCTGGGAAAAGCTGCTTGACACCCCCACCATCTCCTTCCAGACAGCCATGGAGGCCATCCTTTGCTTACCCAGGTGCTAACATTTTTTTCCTGATATCACCTCTGCTTCTTTCAATTTTTTTTCCAGACTGGGATATTGTGTCAGTTCCTTTCCCAGGAGGAGTCCCTGGAGGCAGTGATCCACCTCCTCCCACCCATCTTCATCTTGATCTGCCTGCAGCCCAGGTACAAGACAGGAAAAGCAAGCAAGCAGAAGCAAAAATTGCACAGTTTCACACTCCAGGAAAGACAAAATTAATGAACAAACACGTGCACACAAAACTGCCAATAAAGCGTGGGCTAGTCCATGCCACTTCCATCACCCCAGACATTCCCCTTTGAAATTACACCCTTGCTCCCTTCAAGCATTCACCCCACAGCACTCTGATTTCTATGAAACTAGCAGTGTATTACTTTACATTTAGGACATTAAGGTCACAGAAAGTGCTTTGTACCATGAAGAAGTTATCTCCACTTGATTGAAAGCTTTCTGCCACTACATATTGCATACAGTGTTTGCAGTCACTGATCCATTATTTGTAAGAGAGGCAAATCCTATCCTTTGCTTTTCGGCTGGCTGAAGATTTAACCTCCCTTCATTGAAAGAAAGCATGATAGTGTGAAAGATTTCCAACCATTTTCTGGTTTTATGTTATTATTATTATTATTACTATCATCATCAATATTATTATTATTACTACTATCCTTATTGTCTTTTTGTGTCTGCTCTAGCTGTGACATGTAGATCTTGGCCAGCCAACACCACTCAGCATGGTCCAGTTATTTTCTCAGTGATGCTGCAAGAGAGGGGAAGCATCTATTGCCTCTATCCTATTTCATTAAAAGGCAGTGCATTTTATGACTTCTCCACTCCAGCTGCAATGATTCAGTGCCAGGTGCTGGAGTTTATTCCCCTCTCTCCTTTGACTGCAGAAGCAAACCAGAGCTGATCTGCAGAAGTCACAGGTAGGATGTTAATCAAAACCATAGTGGGTAGCCAGAAGTAGTTCCTAGAGCAGGAAATTGTTTGAAGAATGTGCAAGATCATTATTTTACCTATGCATTTAGTAAGCCCACCTACATCAAAGGATGTGGGAAAGAGGAAAAGAGCATTATGTAATCAAGTCTAATGTTAATGGCGGCTTTCCATAAAAACATAAGTTCTCTTGGGGTCAGTTGCTATCCCTTTCCCTGCAAAGGCTAGTTGCTATGTGAGTGAAAAATATTCAGTTTCCATTATAGGTTAAAGCATACACATGTGTGTACATGTGCATTTAAATGTGTTGCATGTATGCATGTACAGAAAGCAATCATCTTTTTACAAATATATCTTTCCTAAGACTTCTAAATATCCTGGTGTGAGATGAAATATTTTCTTTAAATGATCATAAAAGGTGTTTCTAAAATGTCACCACTTATATAATTTTCCCAGCTTGCCCCACAGTTCACTTCAGACTGAAACTAATTTAAATTACTTTGTAGCTCCCAGCAATAAAAGGAATTTAGTAATTTGCAGTTCATTTGCCCTTGCTATTCTTGGAATCGGTATTTGAGGTTGTCCAATCCTTTGCATTAGGAAATGTGTGGAGTGTGAGTAGCAGTCGTGTCATGCCTGGCAGATTTTGCCAAGGAAACTATTGGGTTTTGCAGCTTTGAAGTTCTGGGGATAATTGACGTGTGCTCCATTCCCACAGAATAGCTGCGATCCTCATCACTGCCTGGCTGTGGATGAGTTTAGTGAACATTGTATTTCCCAAGTGGTGGTTAAGCTAGCTTAATTAGGGAAGTGCCTTTATCCCAGCCCAGACAAAGGCTGCACTTGATGGAGCACTGTTGAGAAAATAGCTCTGAGGCAAAGGCTTTATGAACCAGACGTGCAGAGGTGTCTCCTCCCTGGCCTTGAGCCTCTAATGGAGATGAAATCTTGGGGGCAGGAAATAAAAAGTAAAAGAATAACCTTTCTAACCTTCCCAGATGCTAACCAAACATGACCCAAGCATAAGCAGATCTCTTCACCTGGGGGAAATTCCAAGAGGGAAGTACAGGGTCCCTTTGGGACCCCCAAGTCTACCAGCCTGCAGGCTGGCAGGAAGGAAATGAGGAGCCAGACAAGCCCCCCACAGCATCCCTGAGACTTGCCCATGGTCCCCCATTGAACCAGGAGTTTGAGGCTGCTGAGTGCCCTTTGTATGCTGACACCCCAGGGCAGACCCAGAGGAATGCAAACAAGGACACCAGCCCAGCACATTTAGATGGCCTCTAGGGTAGAAACTGTGTTGTCCAGGGCACCATCAGCTCTTCTCTGCTCTACTCCCCAGGGAACCTACACCATCACCACTGGAGCCCTGAGCATCCACCACCACATACACCATTATCATCATTGGGCCTTGCACAAATAACAAGAGAGGAGAGTGCTCTCACCTCAGAATTCACCTTCAGCGCTCATAAAAGGGAAGAGATAAAAGAGTGTCATACAAATGAGATCTTACACTGCAAAGAAGCAACTGATGTACATAAAGAGCATTGGAGAGAAAGCATGGCTCTGGATATATCAGCTACTTCTGCCTGTGCTGTAGAGCTCTTTCCATTCTCTCTCTTATGTATTCAGTGTAAAATCATGGAAAGGAAATAAGTTTGTAAGGAACCATTTTCATATTGGGGTTTGTTTTAAAAGTGAAGGTCTCTTACCCAGCCTGAAAGAGCTTTGTACTGTCAGAACTCCCCAGTGTTATCAGAATACGAAAGTCTGTGTTCTCACTGTCTCCATACAACAAATAAATATGTTTTTTCTCCATTTGCCTTAAACACATTTTGTTACACTAGTTGCTCTCAAGCCTTAACTCTCAGCAAAGGACTGAACCTGCCAGTCCCCCTTGCCTGTGCCAAGAGCAAGATCAGGAGGTCAAGGCTGCAGGAATTTGCAGTGCAGAGCACTTTGGGTATTTCATCCACACCATTGCTCAATCTGACAAACACCCCAGAGCTCTGCCCACTTTCTCATCATCAAGAGAAACCAGGTCCTCCATGGGAGTTCTGGTCTGTGCTTTCAATTCAATCACTAATCTGACGCTATGTCCTACAGCAGTGATCTGCACATTTGGGTTTCTGAGCATGAGACTTAGTCCTGTGGTTGAATGTACCCCTATTTTGATAACCACACATGAAGAGAAATACTGGAGTGGGAGGAAGGAAGCAAAAAAATCTGTGGAATGAAGTTAACCACTGACTTGAAGATATTTTCCTGGAAAAAGACATGTAATGGAATGTAATTTTTTGCTTTTAGCCGAATTTAAAGCTACTATTCCTCTTCAGTTTTTCACTTTTTTTTTCCCATTTCCCTCTCAAGAGCTCTCCCAGGTCTGGGAGTCTCTGTGCTGCCCATCAGCAGCTGTTCCTGAGTGTCCAGCATGTCCCTCAAGTTACTGTAAAGGTAATTTGGGACCAAGGCTTCAAGCAAACAAGAAATGGCATCAAAACAACTGTTGTGGATTGTTTTAATTTAATTTTCCCCAAAACAAAGCAGCAACAGCAGCATATGGCTCTCAGTGAGATCATGACTGCTATTGCAGTTTGGCAGCTGGGCTGACCGAGACATGAGAATATATCAGGCACTTTGCAAAACGAGTGTGTGTCAGCATCTCAGATTGGGGAAGAAAAACCAAGCTCTGGGCCCAGTTTCTTCTCTGTATTGCTCTTGGCTCCCAGGACTTAGCCCTTGGGAATGATCCCAGCTACAGAAAATGCAAATAAGATCTTGCCACAGATAGAAGACAGCTTCAGGAACAAAAGATAGGGAGTTTTATCAGCACTGCCATTTCCATAATAAGTAATAAATGTACCAGCTCACAAGACTGTGATAAGGATTTTGTGGATGTTTTCCAGTCATGTGGAGTATAAGACTGTAAGCAATTATTGAATCATCCAGTCCAGCTTCCTGGAAGTAGTTAGCTACTGAACCCCGAAAATTTACATCAGATTGAAAATCCTGGTGAGGTCAGAAAGCTCAGACCTGAAGAACAAAGCCTGTGTCATGGGCAGAGTGCACCCAGTGCTCCCCTCCTTCAAGTACCCTGGTACTACACACCCCAGGAATGCTCTCAGCTGAACCAGCCTCAGTGAGGGCTTGGCTTTAATTTGGTCTGCTCTTCTAGCATTTGTTTTGGTTTTTCCCTTTTCTGAAAAACATTTGTTCCCAGCTCATCATATTCTCCCCACTTGTGCTTACAGGTCTGGGCACAGCTGTGGTTACCTAAGCAAAGTCAGTGTTCAGTAAGAAACCTGAGAAGAAAACCCATTCTGGTGATGAGCTCTGAATTTCAAGGGAATTATATCCTAGTTAAGAGGAAAGGTTTATTTTACTGTCTGACTCCAGTGCTTTCACACAAATGGAGACAGTTAAACAAGTACCATGTAGGGTCATCTGCTTAGATTACCTGCTCAGCTTACCCTGGTAATGTGCCTTGGCAGATATGTATCTGATCATCTTTAGCTAGACAGCTTCTGGTTGCATGGCAAACTACCTTGCCAAGTGTGTTTTACATGATACTGACACGTTCTTTGCCAGTACATGTACTTTTTATTAAAGCTCCTCTTTGCTGCCTTGGGCACATCCTGTTTGCTGATTCCCTCAGGAGAAAACCACTGTACATCCATTGAACAAGATATGCCTGAAAATCAGCAGGTAAGAGATTTGACCACAATTCTACATGGAGAAGGTGGTAGGATGAAGAAAGGGCCAGGGGCTCCTGATGCTGAGCCACATAAGTTGCCTTCCTCCCTCTGACTCACCATGTGCCATGGTCTGGAAAAATCACTTGAAAATTATTTTCCCTCTTAGGCAGATGGACAGAGATACAAGTGCTTTGGCCTCTTTCAGACAGGTGATGACTGGTGCCTCCTCTTTATTTATGTGAGGTGTGTATGTCCTACATGACACCTCACCCTGCACACCCCTGAGCTCTTTTGAGGTCAGGCCAAAAAGCACACATGCCCTCCTGCTTCCCTGCTTTGCATATTAAAAAATAAACACCTCACAGCAAATAGTTCTTGTTCTTTGATGCTGAATTGGTAGCTGTGGCAGGAAAAATATCTATTTCATTCATTCAGTGCCAGGGTAACAAAGGTGTCAAGGAGCACAAAGGAAGATGAGATTTGGTTTCTGACAGAGAAATCCAGAAGCTGCTTACTGTATGGATGGCTATGAGTGATCCTGGAGGTTAAGGTCTCATGGCAGTCAGTGTACATCTAGTGAATATCATTGTAGAGCCCAGTGGTGTATTCAGCTGGTAAAATGGCTTCTGCACAGGCTTCTAAAGTTGGTAGTGCTCTGGTATGTCCTGCAGGCACCTGGAGCCATTGGAGATGCAGCAAGTCATCCCAAAAATATCCATGGTCACTGCTTTTCCTCTGACCTTGTGGCAGAGCAGCCAGCCCAGCAGAACCCACTGAGAATCCCCAGTGGCACCAAAAGAGCAGCCACTCCACACATCCTGTGTCTCACATTGCTAGGGCCTGGCCTCAAGTGTGCAAGCATTGGCTCAGCCACCACAGCCACAGTTTGTTTCTAAGGAATGAGATTTCCAAAGACTATTGAGCTTTTGCTCAGAGACTGCCACTTGACCTCTAAACAGTATTCTTGTGTTGGCATGTTAAAAGCTACAGGGAAAAAATATTCATGAAAGACCTTTCCTGACAGATGGTTTCCCTATTCAGAAGAGTCTACTCAGAGCTTGAGTGCTGCAAAGCTGAGGCTTATATTTGCACACCATGACTTTTCCTACATCACTGAATTCAATGTGATTTTTTCTGTGAATTGTTAATAAAGTCCTACCACAGACAAAGCAAATCTATTTGCTGTCTGCGTAATTTCTGCACTTACCTCAGCTTGGGCAGTAAGGATCAGTAAGAGATGCTTGCTTTTCCTTCTCCAATTAACTTTCAGGTTTTAATGAGCTCATTCTTAAGCTCACTCAGTCATTGCAAAGTTATAAGGATTAAAAGAATTACAAGACATTTGTGGTCTCAATTATCGATGCTGTTGTTTTAAAGATTGCTTTAATAGCACCTCAGATAAACACTTGAACTCTTTTTCAGCCTGGGAGAGGCTGAGGGAATTGTGCTGCTTTCAGATCTGGCAGCTGCCAGTGAGACCACCAGTGCCATACCCTTCCACTCTCACTTTCTTGTGGTTTCCCCCTGCACAGTGCTGAAATGCAGCGTTTTGTTACGTATTAAAGTGTCATTCTCAGCGATACTGTGAAGCTATTAAATTCTGCTGGATCATCCTTTGTGAACAAGAGGATGTTGACAGGGCGGAAGCCCCATCCTTCAGCTATTATCTGGTATTCAGTGTCCTCCAATTAGTATGCACAATAAATCTAGTCCAAGACCCCCCATTGCTTTATGTAATTTCTGTATTAACCTCACTGCTCCTCAACGTGTTCCTATTATTAAGCCATTTAAAGACTTCCCTTCATTCACTTACCCGAGCTATGTCTCATTTTCCTTTTTTCATCTATTTGCATACATTTCCAAAGGTTCACTTGACATGATGTCTGTTGGTGGTGGTTAATTTTTTAATTAAAGATTATTTCCAATATATTTTCTTTACTCCATCCTCCTTACATGCGTTATCCTCCTCATCTCTGTCAGATTGCAATGACTGGATTGAGAACTGATTGATTGTAATTTCATGTGTACAAAAAGCTAACCCTTTAAGGTGGCCTTGGTAATTCTCAGGCTAAAATTAGGTTTTGTGGAAATTCTGCTCAACGAAAGAAGCAAAATTTTTCTGGTGTTGGTTGCATTGTAAATTCTCCTCTGTTGTTCTTACTCCATGGGGTCTTGCAGGAGATAGAGTCAGGAGTGTGCTCTTTTCACTCGAAGGTCAGTGGTTCTTATCTCACTGGGAAATTTGGGGATACAGATCCAAAGATGAAGCATAGGTTTTCAGGTCAAGGAAGGTTTAAAATTGCTTGTTTAATTACAACTGAACTATACTTGTAACTTTGATAGTTTAGAAAAACACTGATGGAGGTGCCAGAGGTTAACCACTGGGTTTTTGTAGAGGTTGGATTTTATTTGTGGTGGTATTTTGCATCCCCAAATTGTTTCAAGTGAAAACTGATAGGGTTGGACTTGTACAGTCTGGAGAGGTGACAGCTTTTGGAGGACCCAACAGCTGCCCAGTGCCTACAGGAAGGTCATCAGAGTGGAGCCAGGGGCCCTGTGGTGGGGTATGGTAGGACAGCAGAGGTAAAAACAAAAGAGTCAGGCTGGTATGAGGGGAAGTCAGGCAATGGAGCAGGTTGTGCTCAAGTTTGTGCTGGCTCCATCCATGAAGGGTTTGAAGACAAAGTCCTGAGCAGTCTAGTGTGATCCCAGAGCTAATGTGACTTCAGGGTAGGCACTTCTGGAAGTCTGTGCTAGTCCAAGTTACTATCCCATGGCCTTATGAGAAATTAAAACCTTGGTTTCAGTGGGATCCAGGAACCAGGCCACTTGCTGCAGTTTCAAGACAGTAAGGACAGTGAGCAGCCAGGTGCCACTTGTCTCTCAGCATCAATTCAGTCCCTGCTCCATGTACCCAAGCTGTGGATGAGGAGACAACATTGTGTTACCATACATCAAAAGGTGCCTGGAGCCACGTGAGCACGCCTGCTTGGCTGGGTGGCTGAACCTCAATTGCTTCTTTATGACTGGCCATGGAAAAGATCTTCCCCAAGGAGGGCTGTGGAGGAAAAAACAGGAGATAATGCTCTCCTGTCTCTCTTTTCTTCAAGGAGTGGAAAGTTGTTTCACCCCATAGTGGTAGCTTGTGCATAAGAGAGAATGTGCTTTTGTTTTTTCCTTTCTCAGCCATCTTTCTGCAAGAGTGTGTACCTTTTCAATGTATTATACATTTTAAAAGTTGTGAAAAACCACTAAGAGGGAAAAATAATTGGAAAATAAACTCTGTGTCAAATTCCTCCCACACGCTGAACACATTAATATGAAAATGTTCAGAAATATTAAAGTAAAGGAAACCCTGAGGAAAGGTTTACGGGAAAGGTATATAAAAGCTAAATTATATTCTTCCATTTTACATTTCTGGCAGAGGAATGAGGAACCAGGAATATTTATACAATCCTCCACCTCTCTTCAGGGCAGGCTGGCTACTATGCCATTACTGTATATCTAGTGTGTGAAACCCCTGAATTTTGCTGTCCAGAGCTCAAGAAATACTCTTTATTCTCTTCATAAATAAAAAGCCGCCTGATTTTGGTAGAGAATAAACTATTCCTAGGGTAGACAGTACAATTCAACTCCAGCAGAAAGCTGTTTATGTGGATTTCTGCATCTGAACTCTCATACCAGAGAAATCCCATCTCAAAAGGTGGAGAGCAGTTGACATGAATTTTTTTGTGTTCTCAGTTTTTCAAGCAAGGTACTGGTTTAGTTTGGATTTGTGACATCTGGGGAAAAGGTTTCACAAATCTTGAATAAGAAACTAGCATCTTTCCTCCATCCAGGGATACTCTGAACACCTGGAAGCTATCGTAGAGCACAGGCTGGGAGGTGCTCCTGCCACTTCTCCCCATCATTACCCTGACTGAACCACCTGGATGAGGTTTGGCTTTCATGGGCTTGCTTGGAAACAGCTGCAGAAATCCCAAGATGTGTCATTTCTCATCCAGCCCCTCCTTGCACATAGCCCTTCACTCACAGCCTGGAGGCCACAAAGCAAAGTGCCATGAAGGTATTAGCTTTGTTAGACTGGCCAGCCCTACCAGCCACAAAAAAGGAAAACAAATCAGCCTTGGCTTTCCAGTCACCTTCCTGGCCTGACAATTGGAAAGGTGACACAGAAGGTCCTACATTCATGGTTGTATTGCCAACTGGAACATCAGTGACCTCAGACTGTGGGACCCAAGGAGGTCCTGCTCAGTGTTGACCAGCTGCTGGGGGAAATCACCTGCTTCTCCAGGGAGGCTGGCTCCTGGCTCCTTCTCCCTCCACCAGCCTGCAGCACCAACCTGATGCTCTCTGCAAATATTAAAGGGCAATTCAAAAGTGGGAAATGTTTGACATGAGACAGAAAAGGAGCAAATAGGTAATTTTAAGGGATTTAAATAACCCTCCATTTGAAAGTCTTTCCACTTCCAAGTGGCTTTGGCCACTGCTGGCTGACAGGTTAGCCTGTGCTCAGCTGCACCCCTGCAGAGCAGATCATGCTCCTCGAGGGAAGGCTGTTTTGGCTTTTTACATCCAGCCCTTCCAGGCATTTCTGTGCTTCATACAGATGAGGGGAAGAGCAACTGTCTTCACTTCCCCAGCAGCTCATGTTCCCCTTTTATTCCAGATTATTAAAATAAAAGAGCATTTCTATCAGCTGTGGTAATCTGCTTGAGAAACAGATGTTTCTTAAAAAGATGGAAGCAGCTTACACATCTATGATGGGTTGATTCCTAATTCCCTGATTGAAAGCTGAAATTATCTTCATGTAACTTTGAAGAGGACATGGTATTTGTCTCCCTGGGCAGGCAGGACTCTGCAATAAGCCCCTGAGAAAGCTGAATCTTCAAAGGAATTTATATCCCCTGGGGGAAAATACCTCTGGTTTATGCACTATTTTTAAAAAAGAAAAAGAAAGTAATTTCACAGAATTAATTGATTATGGAATTTTTTAAAGTGTAGAAGATATTACGTTTGGTGACCAATGGGAGCTTACTGCCAATAGTACAAGTCAACTTTCATGACCTGCTTTTCTTCATTTTTCTGCTGGCTTCTGAGAACATCTGATCAATACTGGGATTGAACTGCAAATGAAAGTGATATGTTGCAATCTCATTACTATAAAAATACCTGTCAAGCTAACAATCCTACAAAAAAAATAATTCCTCTATTTGTATGGTAGTTATAACTACCTCAGAAAAATATCTTTTGGACTTAGATGTTGTGAATTTATTTTCTTTTGAAAAAGTTGTGTATGTTGCCTCCATCAAACACTACCAAGCTTGTTCTCAACATCCCTTTCTGGCAACATGAATTGCTGTCTGCAAGGGTTAAATCCCATTTAATCCATCTCAATCACACACACAAAGTGTAATGGTCTCTAGTTATGAAGCCAGACTTAAATAAAAAGAAAGAACATTTGTTGCTTTGTAACCAGCTTAAGTGCACATGTTCATAATGCAGGAAAAAGGCTCCTGTAAAAGAGGATGTATACTACGTGATAGCACCTCCTTTTCCTGTCTAGATTTATCCTAGTACTGTTTGCATTATCATAGTGAAAGTCATGGAGTTGCCCGACTTTGGGAGTCTGGCTTTCTGCCTCAGGACCAGCACAAGTGTTATTCATCCCTTGAAAGTAATTAGGAGAGCCCTCTGTCCCCAGGAATCTTGGTGGCTGGCTGTCCTGCAGAGCAAGTCACTGTTATTCCACTGTGTCAACACATCTGAGGAGTGCACTGTGTGATTAAGAGATGGCTGCGAATTTTTCAATCTGAAATGGGGAAAACTATACCTTTACTGCTATGTTTTCTTAGTTTTATTGGTGGGACTGATGCTTTTTGACTGGCTACATGCTCCAGACCTGGGTTCATTTGATGGTCCAGGGAGATGGGACCCATCTCTCTCCCCCATACATTCCCCTCTCTGCTTTCCCTGGGGTATGCCCTGCTACACTGCCTGCAGCACCCAACCTGTGTGTGCTCAGCTGCTGCTACAAGAAAATGTTGGATTGCAGCAGTGTGGGAGCTCCTGGCCTCAGGGACAGTCAGGCAGGGAGAGAACACAGACAGGGAAAACACAGGCAGGAGGCCAAGTGGCCCTGTGGGCTGACAGGAGCTGCTCATGGTTGCCCTGCCAGGTGTAAGTGGCAGCAGTGCCCTTGACTTGCTCACAGGGACAAGGGCACTGCATCCCCAGTGCTCTGTCAGCAGCCCTCAGTGTCTGCCTCCAAAAGAGGTGGGGGAAAGCAATTTTATTTCACACTGTTTTACATTGGATTGGGGCTTTTTTCTACTTAAGTGCCCACCCTGTACATGCAGGTTCCAGCTGGATGTGGCAATGGCTTGCAGGAAGTTCCCTAGATGGAAAGCTGCAGTTCAGCTTTTTCCTCTGAAAACAGCCTGCTGCAGACACATCAGACACCCTCCTCTGCCCTCTGTCCTGGTATCCCAAAGACTAAACAGAGTCTCAAATGTACAGAATTATCTCTACAGTCTTGGTCCAATGTGCCTAAAACATCACTGTGGCAGTGTGGGAACAACAGCAGTGGTGCTGCTCCCCTGATCTCCCCAAGCAGAGTTGCTGCTGCAGTGTAGTGGAGACACTGGGGCTCAGCCATCCACTACTGAGTGCCCTTTGCCACGCTGGCCATGTGTCTGGGAGGCACTGCTGCCACCCATCATCTCAACCCAACCACCAAGCACCATGATAAGGACAGTTGCCCAACATGATGGTTTCTGCAAGTTCTTGCCCTGCACTGAGCAAGCTGTCTCTTCTAAACTCATCTGGGCAAAAGAGACTTTCCTCAGTCTTTTTATGTCTGAGGCTGCAGTATGAAATCCCCTAGTGGGCTAAGAAATCCTTTTTCATATAATGTATTTCTTTGGCTTGAACTTTCCCCATCTAAATGCAGCCTGGTGAGTGCATTAAAAGAAAAAGAAAGAAAAGGAAGTCCATGCAAAATACTCCCCTGTACATGTAGTCCTTCCCCAAAGAGCAGGTGAGAGAGAGAGCAAACTACATGTGGCAGATGTTAGTCACATCACTGAATGCACTGCTGTCAGGAGCCAAGCCAAAAAGGCAGTCAGGAAACCACTACAACATCGCTGCCTTAGTAGTTTCAGCTTCCAGGCAAAGATGCTGCTTCATATTGTGGTGCATGCACAACTTGCAATTGTTTTTTCTTCTCCTGTTCATGTCAAGGGAAATAAATTTTAGAGATTGTTAAGGTACTATTTATTTGCAGAAAATGTATTTTTAAAATAGCAATTAATAATTTTACTGAGCAATCTATAGTCATTTATATTTTGGTTGTTGATCTTTTGTGCCATACAGAGCTAGCAATTTCCTAACTTGCATGGTATTCTATGCAAGAGTGTATTTTGGTTTCTGCTGCTGTGTCAGGCTAATGCCACTGTTGCTATGGTAATGGTGATGTTTGAGTCTGCTTTGTCACCTTTGTCCTGCTATTTTTTTCTTTAACAACAAATTCATGTTGTGGAGACCTGGAAAGCAGATAGAGGGTTTGCTCGGGGAGCTCAGCCCCTTCTCTTATTTATTTATTTATGTATTTATGTATTTATGTATTTATTTATTTATAAAGCAGTATGGCAATTTCAGAGATTAATAAAGCCTAAAACCAGCAGAACTCATCAGATCTGCTGAAGCCATCGTCTCATATAAATGTCAATGAATTATCCCTCTATGGCAGACCAGACATCCTGGTTTGGAGTACTCAGGGCATTCCATCTTAATTAGAAGATGCCCATAACTATCAGACCATCATCATCCTTTGCAGTTTCATCCAAACTTTTAGAAATTCTCCACAATTTAGAAAAAGTCTACCAAATTTTTATCGGCTCCACCATCACCTTCACCATTTTTTCAAGGCTGACTCATTTCCTGCCATTCTCCCTCGTTCCCAGGTATCACTCTCAGGACCATGCTTTTACTTCCAATTAGCCCACAGTAAAATGCATTTTGCTTGTCCGAGTGCAGCAGGCTGTGTGATTCAGCCAGCCTTTCTGCTTTATTTACCCTCCTGCCTTTCTCTGGGTGTTTTATCAGCAGTGATTTCACATTTATTTCCACATCACTAACCAAGATGCTGGGGAGCAGCTGTGTGTGGCACCCTGAAAAGCCCCAGCAGCAACTTTTGCACCTGAGGATATGTCTGTTTTCTTTGCTCAACATGTCACTCTGGCATTTTCCCAGTGTGTCAAAATGTACCAAACATGAAGCAAGGCACAGGCTCCTCAACCAGCTCTGGCAGGATTGCTGAGGTTAAGCTGGTTTAAAATGTAGATCTCTAGTGGAGTTCTGCACGTTGTCCTTGACTGCACTGTGTTGGAGTGGAGACTTCACACTGTCCTTGACTGCTGGTGAATGGACAGCACCTACCCCAGCATTCCCAGCTTGGACTTGTACTTACCATCTGTGTGAAGTAAATTGTGCCTGAGCCCTTGTTTATTCCTAGAAAAATAAGGAGAAATGGTGAAGGTCAGCAGGACTGCTCAGGTGCCCCAAGTGTCTGGCAGCCACACCTCCTTTCCACAGGACTGGGGCAGCACATTTGGAGAGGGAAGCAAACCAGAGCCTGGCCTTTGAATGAAGGAATATGGTGAATCCACCCCATAAAAAATTATTAATTCATCCTGTTCTGAGGAAAGGGTGGACCCAGTTCCCTTTGTGGGCAGGAGTAGGGGCAGTTTCAGCAGGGGGTTTGGGGCTGGGTGGCTGTGCCAGCCTGCACACAGCTTTGGGATGGCAGCAGGGTGCAGTTAGCCTCCAGAGTCAAGAGCATGGATAGCTTTACAGGAGCATCCAGCATTGCCCATGTTCACCCTGAGCCAGAGTTAGAAGTCATGAAGGTCACTTTAAGCTTTATTTTGTGCTAGGAATTGACAGTGTTTTCTTCTGAAAAGTAGGCTTCCCAGCCACAAGACCTTCCCGTTGGCATCATTTCTTGCTCTGGCTCTCTGTGTCGTGCTACAATAGCAGGTAGCATGGAGGGCACAGCATTAACACAATGTGCCTGTGGGGCTGCAGCCCACAGATGGGTATGTGCCTGCTTAATAAACCTCCTCTGCCCCTGAGATTCCCTGCTCTGCAAATATGAAGGGGAAGGATGGCTTTCTGGCAGAGGGTCAGGGTCCAGGGTATCCCACCCATACTCTGCACCAGTGGTAGTGAGCTTATTAAAAAAGAGCGTTTATCATCCCCGAGTTGTTCATTTGAGGCAAATTGAACAACATGGCAATTACCCTCAAGGTGCCCAGGGACCATTTGTGGTCTCTTGTGCGCAAATGATACGACAAAACTGTTTTGGAAAGCAAAAGAAAAAAAGAGAGTCTTTATGTCCCTCACTATCTCGAGGCCTTCTCGCTATCTGCAGGCGGTGTGGCTGCAGGGACTTTGATGTGTGTCACACGTGCAACAGAGGCATTGGCGGTGCCTGCTTTTATAACACCAATACTATATTAACTGCAGCAATTTAAGATAGCCTATAAAGAAATCTTGAGCAACTGGCTAAGTCCAGAGATACAGTTACCGTTGCTGGTGTGACATTTTGTCCTAATGGGATCAAGGCCATGGTCTGCAATCCTCCCTGCCTCTTCCTAAAACACAGTCGGCAGTTTTTAAGCAGTGTTTGTTCCTCAAGGACTCGTAAAATCACCTTTTAAGATGGGGAAAGACACAAATCATCATGAAGTTCTGTTTTCCAGTAGTTTCTGTTTTTTTCTAAAGCTTTCCTGAGAACTGAAGAAAAATGAGGGTTTCAGCAGAAGTGGCTCCTGCTTTTACAAGAATGTAGAAACCAGACGATGGTAAAAAATAATTTTAAAAAATATATGTGAACAAATACTTATATCACTGAATAAATGACAAATATATCAACTGTTTTTTGTCTTCTCTGTCATTTCTGAATAAATACCAGGATCATGAATGTCAGAGCTATCAGCATCACCACAGCTTTATTAGACTCAGGCCTGCTTGCATCTTCAAATGAAGATCACCTTTAGGGGAAAAGAGGGGGGAAAAAAAATCTCTTAAAATCCACCAGATTTCAAGAGAGGCTTTTCCCCTAACTCATTCGTAGCTGTACCCTGGCACAGGAGAGCTAGTAGAGAACTCAGTTTCTCCAGATGGTTTGCTGAGTGTACTGAGCACCATCAGCAAGCAGAGCTTTCCAGCCTGGTGAGCTGCACAGGACAAGAGAAGGTCACAGGGATGGCCATGCTGGGGGACATTTCCAGCACTCCTGCTGCACCCACTCATGGCATCAAGACACCCACTCCTCTGAAAGTCCCCCCAGGCTTCCTCTCCCTGTCAGAGTGGCTGTGGCTGGAGGACTCCACCACATTGAAGGCAAACCACGCATCCACCAGCTGGAATTCCTTTTCTTCAATCTTTTCTGCTTGTTTTTTCCCATCCAGGAAGGAGTAAGTAATGTTTATTATTTGTTTCAGTTATTTCTCCCTTAGAAATCAAACCAAAAAAATCAACAGTGTTATTTCACCTTATTTTCTTCTTTAATGTTGAAGTCACTGTTGCTGTGGTTTTCACAGCTCTCAGTGATTGACAGCGTAGAGAGCAGCTACCTGACAGGTATCTTCTGGAGGTTAGATGTGGTGTTGTCTGTTTCCCTCTGCCTTTTGCTTATGGTATTTATTTACTTTTTTCTTTCATATTGTTCTTTTCTGAAGGATAAGGCACTATTTTGTTCCTTTCTCCTCTTCTCCTCCTTCAAAGATGGACTGAAACTTGACCTTCTGATTATTCATCTCAGATGCTCTCAGGAAAGCTCTGAGTGGTAAATGAGGTTCCAAATGCAGGAAGAGATTACTGTATTTTTCTTTTCCTTTTTAAAACCTTGAATAGATGAAAATAGATGGTAATCAACAAACCTGTGGCTAGAGCAAAAATCCCTTTAACTCACATTTTACTTCAATTACATTCAGGACAAAGAAACACATTGCACCATGTGCATGAATAGATGCTTTATTATTCAAAACAAGCTTCAAAGAGCATTACGTCCCCTATAGAAAATATGCAATCAGTGTTTAATTCAATGGTAGGATGCAAATTTAAATTCCCATAAGGGGAAGGCTGTTAATGCCATTTAAATTGGTTGTAAATTACAGATAATACGCTTGAGACCCGAATACAGATTAGGAGAGTGTTGCTTTACAAATCCAGCCCTGCTTTGAACTTACTAAATATTTATTTATGGACAATAAGACAGTGCAGGCTTGTTTACACCTATATAGTCATCTGACACAATACATATGCCAAAAAAAAAGTATTTGTTTTTAAAATACAGAAGCTGTTAGCTCCAGTTTGATGAAGATTGGTCATGTGGAGATGCTTTTTGGTTGCAACCATGTCTGTTCTCCTCTCTCTTTGCTGCAGTCATGTGTTTCTGCATGTTATAAATTGCACTGAAATTAGCCCAGAGCAATTCCCATTTCCCTATTTTACTAACAGTGGAGAGAAATCCGGGGTGCCTAGTGTAACCCATTGTGTGTGCTTGGGACACCAGCCTTTTGCAGGGTTCAGAGACTGCTGCTGCCTGTGCTGGGGTTGGTACCTGGTTGTTTCACTGTACTGGGTCTCGTGTGTCCCTCCCCATGGCCATGGCTGCCATGGAAGGAGCCTCTCAGCAAGAGTTTTTAGGAGATTTTTTGTTTCCAGAGAAAGCAATGTTCTGTGGCTTCATCCTTTGTGCACCAAACAATCATTAAGAACAACCAATGCACTTTAATACCAAAGTGTTTAAAATGAGCTGTGTGTCTCACGTAGCACAACGTCTGTTTGCTGTTATTTTCTGCACTGTGTTTCTTGTCCATTCTTTGTATAAGACAATAACTTGTAGAACTGAGATTTTTTTTTTTATTTTGTAAAAAAAACAGTCATTTGAGAAGCAGCTCTGAAAACCACTGATGGTATGAATGAGCCCTTCTGGTATGGATCCCATTAAGGCCACTCTAGCAATGTTTTGCTGGGCTGTGCCATGAGAAATTCTGGAGCACATTTCTTCATGTTGTGTGTCCCTAGGTATATCAGTATTTCATCACCACATTATAAACTGAGTAAAAATTCTTTGAGTTGCAAAATCACCACATTTTGTGGTTAATTTATTTCAAGGCAGTAGACTTTACATCTCCAGAGTCATGGAAAAATGGCCATTGCTCTCAAACACTATTTTACAGAGTGGTTTTCACTTTGAATATGTATGTTTGGGTGGGAGGGTGGAGGTGCAGGACACACCTCTTTTAATTGTTTCTGAACCTTATGGCTACATCATAGGAAATTACTATCTCAGTTACTTGAAGTTTACACAAGAGCTTACAGATTCATCCTAAACTGACTCCAGAGAGGAAACTATTTACCCACCTTGCTTTCTTCCTACTGTTTTCAGGCCCATCCAGTTCTCTAATACAGATAAAGCACCGGAGCATCTTGTGCTTTTCTGTCATCTTAAGATGCTCACTGCCAATGGAAATATCTTCCTAAAGAGATCATAAAGGCTTTTATCTTAAACTTCTGTGTACACTAACCAGCTCTTGCTGCTGCAGCCTGTACTGGGAGAGCACACAGGTCTTTCCTGGAAATTTGCAAGTCCTCCTGATCCCTGCTGAGGTCTAGACACCAGTTAGTGGATGCAGTGGTATTGCTGTTGCAGAAAGATCATTTCATTGTACACAGGGATGATACCATTTCTCTAGTTCTACTTATACGGGTGCTCTTGAAACCTGTTCGTTGCTCTGGTCAAATCATTATACTGGAATAAACATATTCTGTAATTTATCACAAATGACTTCCAGCTCTGCTTTAAGGCCACTAATTTCCAGGATACAACCCCCTGTCGTACACTCCTGATCTGCTCCATTTATTTCTAAATTCATGACTGTACCTATGTCTACAAAAAGTGCATGTGGTTTACATCAGCCTTCATCAACTGAGAAGCAGGTCTTTTGGTCAGGTTATAAAACCTATATTAAATAGCATTAGATCAATAATAGGTACACATTGGACTCCACTAAAGCCACACTATATGTGATTACCCTTCCCTACTTCCAGGGTTTTTCAATTTCTCTGTTCATATTACTCATTCTTTGAATAGGAGCTACACTGGTTTTGTTTAGTGTTCTTTTTTCCTTAAACACAAAAATGTAGGTACTTTATGGCAATACCATTTTTTGTAACTTACAGACTTGTGATTCTACTAAAAACATGTTATCAAGTATATTTGAAAAAACCTGTTTTCTATAAAGTGATGTTGATTGGCATTACTAATGCTCTCATATTTTCATTTTTTTTTTATGGATTGCATCCCCAGCCAGCCTTTTCCTGAACTGTGCCTGGGATTAATGCCAAGACAACCAGTTCAGTGTCTCCTGCATATTTCCCTTGGCTTTCTAAAATATTGGCCCAAAACTTTCTTTTAAGGCCCTCTTGGTCATCTTCTTATTTACTTTTTATTTCCTTCTCCTACTCTCATTTTTGCAGGATTTTCCCAGGGCTTAAAGATTTAGTTCAGAGGACTTGTCTACTTTTTTTTTTTTTTCTTATGTTACCCTTGGGTGCAAGCTACTTTGGACTAGAGATTTTAAATAGTTATGGATTACGAATAACCACATTCTAGGATTTCAGACCTGTATATGCTATGTAGAGACAAGGTGGGATCTCTCTGATGAAGTTCAGAAACCTCATACATACAGGTTTCATACTGGACTCTTCCAACACATCCAGTGGGCCAGTTCAGCCTTTGCTTCATGCTTTTCCTGGCTGTTTGCACAGTTCAATGTGGGCACACACACATTGCTGAACCAGCCTGACATTTATTACTGTGCTTTCAGTGCTGTCTTCTGGAACCTGACCATACTCTGACTGAAGTAATTTTGTTTTCTAGTGGAATTATTATTATTAAAAGCAGGGGAATTTTAGGATGCAAGTTCTGAAGTACCCTGAAACCTCTAAGAAGCCTCTAAGAGTTCTGAAGTACCCTGGAACTTCTAAATTTCCTAGGCTCCTCTGAAGTATGAATAACTTAAACTGTTTCATTAGTAAGAAATGCTCATGTGTATTTTCACTTCCATGTCCACATCATTGTCAAAAGATGGAAGGAAGGAGGAAGAGAGCAGAGTCTTGTTCAACATATGTGTGCTAAGGTTTGACCTTAGCATTCAATGGGCTTGATTCTGTGCTGTGTGTCACATTGATTTGCATTGCAGGAGATACCAGCACATTATTGCCTCAAGGCGCCAGAATCACTTTCCCCAAAATCTGGAAACTTTTATAGTATAGTAGCTTAACTGTCTCATTTAATTAAACCCTCACAGAAGCAAGGCTGATAGACAGACTACTACATGGTGGGATTGCTCCCAGACGTGACAGAAATGAGTCCCCTGCTGTCCCTCACCCTGCACACCTACCCCTCTCACCTCCTTTATTCATGCTCTTCCTAGCATAATTAAAGGAATTTCCTCCTGAGCCTTGTCAGCTGCAGATATCAATTTGCAGCCTCCGTTTGATCAATGATTTAGCACGTCTTCAGAATGGAACTGGGGATATGCCTCCAGCCTCCTGTGAGTGCTGCTGCCTCATCCTGCTCAGGTCTTAGAGGTGTGCCCAGCCTGTCCCCATCTCCTCTCTCACTTACACGAGTCCATTGCTGTGGAGCAGAGTGGGGCATCCCACAGAAAGGCCAGGTGCTGGTGCATATCCCACAGATGGAACAGATCAGAATAGTAGGGGTCAGGGAGGGCTCAAAGAAGAGCTTAAAGCCTCCCTGGATGCACCACCTGGTAGCCCATTTCACTGTACACAGGGCTTTCTAGTGTTTATGACTTCATACAGAAAGCCAAGTTTGCTCTTTGAGTTCCTGTGTAAAATACGTGTAAAATACATATCAGGCAGCCAGTGTCAAGAGACTTTGGGCTATATTCATAAATGCTTCACTGAGTCCCTAAAGACACAATAAATTATTGCTTCAGAAGTATCTTCATTCACCTGTTCCAGGCAAATGGGAAAAGGACAATAAATTTTTCTTTTTGAAATGCTAGAAATCCTAAACTTATGAAATTTCCTGACAGTCCCTACATTTGCACTGGGATTTTATGAGGTTGTATCAGTTGACCTTCCCCTTTCAGAGTTCAAGCAAGTTGAAAAAAAGGGACTGTAATAAATATAGCCACAGACAGATTTAAGCACAGTCTGTAATCCAGAAAATGGAACTTATCCTAAAGGCAGCTCCTTCTGAATTTTCAGTAAAAGAACTGATAGCTTTACCCATTGAAATGGAATTTAAATGGAGTTCAGAGGGACAACGTTTTGCTCTTTAAAAGCCTCTGCTTCTGAGTCAGCATCCTAACAAATCTTTAAAGACGAGATAATAGGAAACTTTTGTTTGTTTGTTTGTTTTCTACTAAGAGCAGGGGTTTAAGAAAGAAGGAGGGAAGGTGGTGGTAGTACTGGCCCAGTGACCACCTGCAAGCCAGCCATCATTCCTTAATGCTACAGCCATGTGCAGCTCAGCACAGACTGTGCAGCCATTCATCATATCAAAGCATGGACATTTGTCTTCAATGTCCTTTAGCTTTTCAAGCTCCTTCCTTCTGTCCTTGGTCTGCATTTTTCTCCTGGAATACATTTCCCTGTAAGTCACTTTCACACATCCCCCCCCCTCCCCCCCATGCGTAGGAAAGTCGTTCAGGTTTTGCAAAGCCCATTGTCCCCATCTTTTTAAATTTCTCTTGAAAACTTTCCTTAGCCACCACACCTACAAATCTCTCCCATCTGGGGCTGGTTATGCAAATACAAGGTGTGATTTGTGACTTATGTCTTTCTGCAAACCCTCTTCCTCTTATTGCTCCCTCACTTTCCCAATCCAGCTATAAGCAGATTTTGCCCACCCCTTGCACTCTGCAAATGTGCAGAACTCATGGTAAGGGGACCCTCCTTTTCACAACCCACCTACAAGGCACTGAGCCCATGGAGAATTTGCACAGTGTATTCCTCTGCCAGTCTCACTGCAGAGCCAGAGCAAGTGACCTGGCGGTGGTGTTGTGCCCCTCCACTTTCTGCAGGCAAGCTCTCAGCAATCAAGCAGTTAAATATCCATTTTTGTGAAAAGTTCTGAGGCTGTTATCATTGCTCACAAATGCCACTTTGTACTTTGGTTGTTATTTGCAAAACAGTAGGTGTTTCATGGAAAAGCCAAGATCTGGGCAGTGAAGCGAGTCGAAGCAGGCTGCCACAAGGCCACCCCTTTCAGATGTCATTCTGAGGAAAGCTCAGCTCCAAATGCCTACCCCTATTTCAGTGAAAATCTATGGGTCAAAATACTTTTAGGTGTCTTGACAGCAATACTGTGTACCAGTAAATAAATGGTAGTTTGTAAAACTGTCTCTACTAGGAAGAGGGAAGCCATTTTCCCCACTGTATTTCATCCCTGCCCCTAAATATGCAGCACACACCACATATATGGAGGTGAGACCTCAGTGATAAATTGCAGAGCGATGTGCTAAATGAATTTGTATTACACCCCCAACAGCTTCCCCTGCCCTCTGACTTCTATCCCATCTCTCAGGATTTACTCTAACATTCCTTTGAACAGCCACCATTTAAAAACAGAAAACTAAACCAGGAAGGTCACCATCACCTAAAAAAATCCAACCCACTCACCCGTTAAGGTTTTTTTTTCTTCATGTACACAAGAATTTCCACGGAGCACTACATGGTCATGTGGCAAGATGAGAAAGATATAGTGCTGGACCAGTTACCAGTTTCTTTAAACATAACATCACATGACCCCAAGGCCTTTATCCCGCAGCCATACAGAGAAATGCAAACAGGGAGCAAAGAACTGCTCTTTGGATGTGGCAGCCTTTCACCACAAGCATGGCACAAGATGGGAAAGCAGAGAATCCGACTGTGCAATGTTCAAATTTAATCTTTCAGGGAGAGAAATGAAAGGGCCGTGGCACTGGGAAAGAAAGCTTTCCTGTTTCCTAGTGACACTCCATTTAGATCTGGAATAGCTCCCAGAAAGGACTTTAAGTATGAGAGACCTTTGTTTTTGAAAACACAATTTTGGCTCATTTCAGAGGGGTTTTATGGTTTTCTGTGGGCATGGATAACTGGATTCATGACAAGTCCTTTTGTATCCTTTATCAGCAGAAGGATACAGAAGCTGCCACAGTACTTTTAAGTTTCCAAGCCCACATTGCTCATTTTTCACTAGTATGTTTGATTGATGTAACATCACCATTATCTGGTGTATACATATTTTCTTTACATTAATGTAGCACAACCCATATAATTTACTTTATCTGAAGTCAACTTGTTTCAGTTTGTTTTGTTCTCTTACAAAGAACTCTTTTACCTCCTTGTTGTGGTTTAACCCCAGCCAGCGGCCAAGCCCCACACAGCCCCACCAATGGGATCAGGGAGAGAATGGAAGGGTAAAGCTGGAAAACTTGTGGGTTGAGATAAAGACAGTTTCACAGGGAGAGCAAAAGCCAGGCACACAAACAAAGTAAACCCAGGAATTCATCCACTGCTTCCCATGGGCAGGTAGACGTTCAGCCATCTCCAGGAGAGCAGGGCCCACCATGTGTAACAGTGACTTGGGATGACAAACTTCATCACTCCAAACGGCTTCCTCTTCATCCTTCTTCCCCCGTTTCATGTACTGCATGATATCATATGGCCTGGAATATCCCTTTGGTCAGCTGGGGACACATGTCCCAGCTGTGTCTCCCAACCTCCTGCGCACCCCAAATTCCTCACCAGCATGGCAGTAGGAAAAAGCAGAAATGGTCTTGGCTTTGTGTAAGGCCTGTTCAGCAATAACAAAACCACTATATTATCACCCCTGTTTTCAGCACAAACCCAAAACACAGCCCTATACCAGCCACTGTGAAAGAAATTACCCCAGCCAAAACCAGCACATCCTGCATTAGACCTCATTGCTGTCAGGATTAGAGTCTCAGAGGGCAGGATGTGTCATTTAGCAGCGACCATGAAAAAACAGGTAACAGTGAATTTGTACCAATATAGTTAAACATCACATCCTTTCAGTGCATGCCTCTATTAATCCCAAGAATCAGCAGTGAGCTATAATGGCATGGAATATCATTCAACAGAGAAACTGATGAGCCTTTGGCACTGTTTTCCACAGAATTCTCCTGGAGAAACTGTCTGCTCACAGTCTAGATGGGTACACTGGGTAGGATCTGGACAAGCTGGACCAGTGGGTTGAGGCCAAATATATGAGGTTCAACAAAGACAAGTGCTGGGTTCTGCACTTGGGTCACAATAACCCCATACATCACTATGGGCTGAGGGCAGAGTGGCTGGAAAGCCACTCAGTGGAAAAGGACCTGGAGCCAGCTGTGCCCAGGTGGCCAAGAAGGTCAGTGGCAACCTGGTCTGTATCAGCAACAGTGTGGCCAGCAGGACCAGGGCAGTGATTGATCCCCTGTACTGGGCACTGGTGAGGCCACATCTCAAATCTTATGTTCAGTTTTGGGCCCCTCAGTTCAGGAAGGAAATTTAGGAGCTGGACCCTGTCCAGAGACGGGCAATGGAGCTGGAGAAGGGTCTGGAGCACAAGTCTGATGAGGAGCAGCTGAGGAAGCTGGGGTTGTTTAGCCTGGAGAAAAGAAGGCTCAGGATGGATCTTATAACTCCCTGCAGATGCCTGAAAGCAGGTTGTAACCAGCTGTGGGGAGCAGCCTCTTCTCCCAGGTAACAAATGACAGTATTAGAGGAAATGGCCTCAAGGGGCACCAGGAGAAGTTCAGATTGGAAAGCAGGAAAAATGTCTTTAGTTAAAGGGTTGCCAAGCATTGGAACAGGCTGCCTGTGCAAATGGTTGAGTCACCATCCTGGGAGATGTTTAAAGGAAGTGTAGATGTGGTGCTTAGAGATGTGATGTAGTGGTGGACTTGACAGAGCTGGGTTAAGGGCTGGAGTTGACCATCTTAAACGTATTTTCCAAGCTAAATGATTCTACAGTTCTATAATTCTATGGCAGCATGATGATGACTGTGACCTGAAGTCATGACAATTGGCAAACACCATGATGGGCATTTGGAGTTTTCTTCCCTGTCATGGATCAAAGAGAACTGGAGCCATGTGATTTCCTTACTGCTGGGGATGTCTGTGTCCTTGGAGAAGGGTGAGATATACTTCAAACATCTTTAATGAAAGAAAATTGTGGTAAGCCATTCTCCAGGCAAGAGTTGTAAATACCACTGTGTATATTGGCTTTTAAAATAGACACCTTAGCCAGAATATCTCAGACTGTGTAATTCAGTGTCTTTTATCATTTGATCTTCTAGTTACAGTACCAAAAGGACTGATGTCTGGAAGATAAATTTAATATGCAGAAGAAAATCCCTCACTTAAAATATATTTAATATTTGAATGGTGTAATAGAAAGGCCAGTTTTATTATTTTTCAAAAAATATTTTTCTTCTTCCTGAAGAATGCCTGAGTTTTTAAAAACCACCTAATCTTTTACAAGTTCCAGTTCTTTCCCTTCTTCAACATCATGGGTAGAAAAGTTATTGTAGTCTGAAAATCTCAATATATTTTTCACGGCACATTGGTGTGCAGCAATGGGTTAAGCAGTGAGTTGTTAAACACAGACTACAGTAATGCCTATTTTCCAGTAGAATGGAGGATGCAGACTTTACAGGTTTCTAAGGTGAAATTATAACAATGACTTTGACTGGTCTTGAGGCTCTTGCACTGAAGCAGATGTTCATACTTTACCTCCATGTGTGATATAGTTATTGAACGAAATTAAATGGCAAAACAGACACAGTCAATATGTGATGCATGCAATTTGATGATCTTATGGAAGCAAGGAAGAAATCAGACTTCACAACTCTTAGTGGTCTTCTCATTGCTTGTAGAAGGTTAAGGCAAACAGGTGAAAAGGACTGGGAGGTTTTATTGAAAACAGGGTACTCTGAATGAAAGAAATATGTAGACCTTGCCATGCAGTCTATAGGCAAACAATAATTATCAAAACAGAAACCTACTTTTCAAATGGCATGTAGCCAACAGACTGTGACAGCAAACAAGGACTATGGCAGCTATGCATTTGTATTTCAGTTAAAGAAAACACAGAATTAAGCCAGGAGAAAAGAGCATGTCAAATTAACTCTCTCTTAGAGGCCAGAAAAATCATTCCAGTGACTGACAGTGTCAGCCATGTCTATATGTCCTGGAGGACAACCAAATGTGCAGAGGCACCGTGAGTGAAGACAAGGCCAACCAGCAATTCCCAGGAGGTCCTAGGCATTCCTAGGCATCCTGGTTTTGGTAAGACTTGCAAGGGAGATTGTTGAGGCACTGAAAAATTCTTTACCTATGAAATACACTTGCTGAGGTGTGAGGGTTAAATCATCCAGAGAGAAATTTGTCGTCCTGCCCTGCCATGCAAATCACAGTGAAGTGGCAGGAGTGCAGTGTTTGCCTCGCTGCAGAGCATGAAGGGGGCTCAGTCCCCCATGCATCCCAGCACAGCAGGTCAGATCCCATTTCCCTATTTCAAATCCCATCTGGTTAGGTGCCAGTGCTGTGGGCAGCATGTGCCTTTGCTACCAGAAGCCAGACTCCCTCCCTGCATTAGGACTATGCATGTCCTGACTTTTCCTGAGCTGGCATCTGCCCTTGTTCTTGATCCATCCTGGCTAGCACCCTACTGCCGGATTTCCCCTGGTGTCTCTGACCTGCCTCGGCTAGCTCGGGGTCAGAGAGACAGGGGATTTTTTATCCGGCATGGACAAAGGCAAAAGATTAGAGGAGGCTCTCCTTCCCGGGATGATCCAAGTTTATTGTCCTGAAGAGTTCCAGGGAGAAGAGAGAGAGCATGGCAAACGCGGGGTATTTTCAACCCCAACTCAGGGGAGGAGGAACCCTGGGTCACAGCCACTCAGGGCTGGCCAGGGGGAAAAGGGAGAGGTTAAGGGAAGGGGAGAACCACGCTACAAACCAAGAGGGGAAACAGAACAAACCATCCTCAATGCAACACAAAACCATAAACGTGCATTACAACACCCTACCTGCCCCAGCAGACTGATCTGTGCATCAGCTTATTGGTGCCAGGTACCTGAACCACACAGGAGAAATTTGAAGATGTCCCTTACCTTAGCAGTGTAAGCAGCCTGAGGTGCTTCAGTCCCCAGTACCTCTGTGGCACCTAGAGATACCTTGAAGAGTGTGTGAATGTCTTTGTGTGTATGTGCAGGGCAGCTGAGAGAAAAGAACAGATTTTTGTGCTGTGTGCTCCTGTCTGAGGCATACAGATTTCATAGGAGAAATTATGCAGAAGTTCAAAAATCATGCAGAGATAAAAAATTATTCCCCCTAGGGAGGTGTGGCCAAAACCATGGGACAGCAGCACTGTTATTTCCCCAACTCTGCTGGAAACACCTTTGCTCTGAGCAATAACACTTCCTAGCAGTGACTCTGAGCCATCCTATGCCTGATGGACCTTCCCAGGCTTGTCTGCCATACTTGTAGTTTCTGACACAGGAGCCTTCAGCTTTTGTGAGCAGTGCTTGTCCAGTCCCTGAGAGCAAGACCTGATGTTCAGGACTATTGAATGTCATTTGCTTTCTATTGCTCTGGCTTTCAAGGTCATCCAGTCTTCCTGCATGGTCAACTATTGCACACTGACTGGGGTCCTCATTCCAGCCAACAGGAATACATTTTTAGGAGGCTACTGCAAATGTCTGATTAACAGAATGAGTCAGGATATGACATTAGTTCCCAGCATGTCTCCCAGATCTCACAGCATCACTTCTAGCTCACAGACCAATCAACTCATGTTGCGCTTCTGGACCACAGGTTTACTGTAAGGCAGCTCCTGCCCAAAAATGGCTCTCCTGCAGCAGCATCCGTGTAGAGCTGGTAACCAGACAGCTGAGACAGCTGGTGAAAACTTCATCCTATGTCCAGTTGAGGTGAAATGGACATTGTAGGCTTTAGGAGGCTTTTTCATCAAGTATTTTCCAAAATAATGTTGATGTATGACTGTTAAAGCATCACCCCCAAAGTCTGTACCCATGTGCGTTTTACATGGGGGTTGGGGTCCTTGCTCATAGCACCATTTCAGGGTCCACCTGTAGGAATGCCAGTGTTTTGATCAGCCATCTTCAGCACAGGTGTAAAAATCCTGATTTAAGACTAATTATGGCAAAGTAATTATTTCTGAGCCATGATGGCAGGCATTCCCAATTAACTCTACATAGGATATAAATAGCAGGGGGGAGAAAACCTTCTATAGGGGGAATCTAAACTAGAAGGGGCCAAAGAGAGCCCAGGCACAAGCAAAATAAATAGGAACATTTTCAAGCAGAGGATAAGGTTGTGTTCTTTTTTCTCAGTTTCTAGTAACCCAGAGTTCTTGAAAGAAGGCAGACAGAACATTGGGCTTTCTCTGCTCTGCTGTAGATGCAGAATGGCCTTTCAGTAGCCCCTGCCAAATAATAATAATAATAATAATAATAAATCTTTATTTGAGTTATTTTCTGAAAGGTGGCTCTGCTACTGTTTACAGCACCAATATTCTGGTAGCCATGTCCCCAGACTTTCATGTTTTGCATGTTTTATGTTCTCAAGAGAAACCCATCAGACAGCAGCTACCCAAAGGGAAACCTCCCTGGTTTATTCCAGGCACAGCCCTTTGGCAAATGTCTCATGCCTTTGGGCTTCCTCCCAGTCCATGGACCTGGGCTGCTGGGCAGTTGTATTTTCAAATCTAAACAAAATGATGTTCAAGAAGACTTCAGAATGATTAATAATGTTTTACAGTGTTATCTCAAAAAAAACCAAAAAAACTATTTTTCTCAAACATTACAACTAACTTTATGATTTTAATATACATTTGTCCCATGGGGTTTTCACCCATTAAGATAGATTAAGTGACTATTCTAATGTACAATAGCAGATTTTGCCCTGTGGTTTAGTGGCTGGCTGTGGTTGACTGATACCCAGCCCTCTGAATCCCTGCTGAGTATCTAAGCTCTATGAATTGCAGTGAATGCATTTAATCTACATAAAAAGAACACAAATTGCATGTTAGCCTTTTTGAGCCCCGTAATCAGTTTTACAGTTTACTTGGTACGCTTCTCCGCAGTCCTAGTGGCTCCAAGGAGGTTCCAAGGATTCTTCCTTTTTTTTTAACCTGCCCATCTCACGTAAAATAAAAGTGTTTGCATTGTGATTGTGCTCATTCCCTGACCCCTGTAATTTAACCATTGTTCATATTTAGTGCTGACTGGAGTCCTGCGGGGCAGCTGATAACAATAATTTGTAATAAAGCGTATGCAGGCTCTATTTTTTATCCTTGTTTTCCCTAATAATGTGAAATTAAATTTATTAATTAAAACAGATGAAGTAAAATAGGATTCCAGGGCTGCCAAAATACACGGATTGTCCCAGCCTCACGTTTAGGATTATTATAATATTTGGCATGTGTATAGTGCTTCAAAGTGGCATCGCAGTTAATCCTTACCCCACCACCCCTCTGAAGTGTGTTGTTATTCCTCAATTTGCAGATGAGGATGCCCAGGCAGAGAGGTTAACTCCAGGATGAACCAAAGCCTGCTGCAGGCTTCCTGCAGCACAGCCCCTCTCTGCTCCCCCCAGGTGTGATTTTGGATGATCCGGAGATTCTGGGGAAGCTTGTGGGTCCCCAGAGCTTTTGCAGGGCAGGGGATTTGGAGGTGATGCTCTGAAATGGGTTTGGAGGGAGGGAAGGGGGGCTCAGTCAGTGCTGAGCACATCCTGCCAGGCCTGACAGCGGCATCGTGTGTACACCACGAGGTGCAAATTGAGTTGCTCATTTGCCAGCTGCATCATGCAGATGAGGAGCTCATCCCAAAATTATTATAATCCCAAACACATACATGATCTTCAGGACACAGACTGAAAAAAAAAAAAAAACAACTAAACTAACAGCTGGGGGATAATGTGCAAAATGCTATTTAGACCAAATAGTTCTCTATTAGTTCTCTAATAGTTGTCTGTTCTCAAAATGTAGTTTCAGCTAAATACTGTGTGGGGTAAGGTTGTTACCAGTATTGGTGAGATGAGAAAGTATTCTAATCTGCCATTTCTGGTCAAATTCATCTCAGGTAATTTGGATGATTTTTGCTGTTTCCATACATAAATAGCCTTTGGTATGTGAGTGAAAACAAAAAGGAAATTAAAGACACCAACACATGATGTCTTGGTAGCTCTGCAATTTATTTTGGAGGGGTGCTGGATTTTGTGGGACACTGCAGGATGCAACTCTCCCTGCTGGGGCTCAGGACTGCTCCCTCCCCCTGTGCTGCAAATTGCAGAACAGCAAAATCCTGGCTCCTGAGCAGCTCTGGTAGAGACAATAGGAGTGTGCACAAGCTGGGATTGAGACTGTCCATGGCAGGTTTTCTTGTTGTGATTCACAGGCTGCAAAAGACCTTGCCTGCTCTTTGGGAGCAGTAATGGGGCATGGGGTGCTAGCAGAATCAGTGCATCTCCCATCCCTTCAAGGCCAGGTTGGATGGGGCTCTAAGAAACCTGGTCTAGTGGAAGATGGCCCTGCCCATGGCAGAGAGTTTGAAACTAGGTGGTCTTTAAGGTCCAACCCAAACCATTGATACTATGATTCCGTAGGGGACAGGCTGGTGTGGAAGCATCAGACCTTGCAAAAGCAACTGATTCTGCCTTAAAAACTTGGTTTTACCCTATTGAGGTAGAATAAAAGGTAAGCCTGAAACTGTGGCACTCTGTTGAGTCTGCTGAGAAGACTGAGGGCAGGAAGCCAGGAGTGCCTTGCTGCTCAAAGGGCTGTGAAGGAAGCACAGTCCAATCTCAAGTGGAGACAGGAATTGATGGTGGGTGGCAGTCTCTTCCAGGTTGTTCCATATCCCTCATGCACTACAGGCTGCCCAACGGGATGGGGGAATGTGGGGTATCCTTGCTGAAGGGACAGTCACAAATCAGCCCATGACACAAACTAATGAGGAGCATAACAAGGGGTGAGAAGATGAGGGTGACTGATAGCAGACAAAGCTTATGCATCTGGGAACATCTTGTATGGCTGGGACACTGGCTCATAGCCCCTGATGAGGGGGGGCTCAGATGAGGTTAAAAGGATCATCTTATTCTTCTCAAAAATGTCCATTTTCGGCAGACAGTAAATTCTGGAAGCTTGAGACAGTGAATATTGCAGGAAGCTGTGAGGACCTCAGAAACAGATCACATCTTTTCTACCCTACAGGAAATCTTTATAACATCTGGAAGGCAGCTATAAAATTTTCTTATTTTTTGTTGTAATTACATTTTGAGATTGTTAGGCTAAGCATCCTCATCTTTAAAAAGAGAAAACTTCATGCTCAAAATATACAGAAAAATAAATATCTACCAAGAACTGTTTTGGTTAGTTGTCACTTTTAAGTCACTGTATTATAAATAATAGGAGGGGGAACATTAAAACATGAGTCTCAACAATTTTCACCAAGAGTCCAACAAAGAAACAGACTATAGGTGTTGACAAGGATTGCTTAGCAGGGAGTGATATTGCATAATGCAGAGCCTGTGAACATCAGCTTTACATAAACTTCTTCCATATGAGATGTTAATCAGGATGGAGAACTGATGGATCTGAAAATAATCAACATTTCTCCTTTTAAACCCTGATCTTCAGTGTGAAGAGCTCATGCTCTCCCTGTGTGGTGGGAATGCAGGAGGATGTGAGGTAGCCATGGGCTGATCAAAGGTGGGCACATTTTCTGAGGTATGTTGAGCTGAAAGCCCCACATCACCCAGTCTGAACCCACTGAAGGAAGGTTCTTGCTCAGGGTAGAGGTGTGGGAGCCAGTGAAATTAATTTCTGAATGAGGGTAAGCCAGATCTGAATGAAACTGGGATGGTGAATCAATGTAGTTACTGTAGTTCCTACAAACAGACCTTGGTGATAATTGAAAATATTCACAATATTATTGTAAGGGCTATATGCAAAATACAAGTGTATCTTCAAATACATTGATATGAATATATTTCATATGCCTATGACTACCTATGAAAATATATAAGCATGAGTCACGTATCTTTTGAACCAGAATTTTTAAGGAAGAATTGCTTTTCAGAAAAGTAAACAACAGTATATGACAGTTTCCAAGTGAAATTTTAATTTTGCATTTTCAAATTACATTATCAATGTCATAAATGCATAACGCATTTGCAAAAAAAGAAAAAAGAAAAGAAAAAATAAATATGTTTGCTCTATTACCTTTGTATAAAGATCTAGTGGTGAAATACAGTTTGATTGCAACATATATGCTGTTCCCAAGGGAACTGCTGCCTGAAAGGACTTACTAGCTCTGATTAGACCAATGAGACAATTTGCTGTCAGCTTAAGCTAGTATGAAGCCAGAGAAGGACAATTGGCTTGAAGAACCTGTTTTACAGTCACCTGGCAAGCTTCTCTTCCTTGGGTAAAAGGGACCAAACCAAGGCTGTTATGCCCAGAATATTGCTCTTAGCTCAGAGCAGCACACTGGCTGAACGTGAAGGTCAGATCTGCTGAGGTTGGTATCACCTCATGCTGGGATCACGCCATGCCCGTTTAAACCAGCAGTAATTTCACCTGGTCATGTTAGGGGCAAAACTTGCCTTAGACTGTGGGGCACAGTAAGTTCTAAATTAAAATGTCTCTCTTTTGGCACTAAACTGACCAAGGTGACACCGCCCTAGGAAGGTTCAGGGCACCACGCCCAGATCAGCTGCAGCTGCCATCAGGGGGCATCTCCATCATCTCTAGCCCACCAGGGAAGGCTACTGGTCTGTGTGTGCCCCTGCTGCTTCCAGGACCCGGTGCATGGATGCTCCAGAGACTCTCTCCCTCACTTTCTCCACAGCCATCCCCACTGAGGCTGGACCGCCTCTGCCTATGGTGATGTTACAGTGGGTCAGACCTTCCATATGCACAACTTGGGAATGCAGCTTTAAGTGCAATACTCCAAGTTATCTATTTCTTTTTTTCCCCTCTTAATGCTTTTGGGATATATTTCTGGAGTTTCTTAAATTTTTTTTAGCGCCATTAATCTTAAAGATTAATGCTAAGTCAAGTAATCTTCTTTTACTTAAACAAAGTCACTTGCACATATACTTTCACTAACCACCTCTTGGGGAGCTAATGTTTTTATGTTGAATTCTGCAATAACAGTTTACCTCCAGTATACCCACTGCTCACCATAAATGCCAGTGTGTTACTCTTTCAAGTAACACAGTATATGTTGCACTTTAGGACAGTGAATCTAGAGCAATCCCAAAACTGGAGTGTTTACTCCCACAGATAACTACACAGAGCCATGTGCAAGTGCCTTTGGAGAGCTGCATCTGTGCTCTGCAGGAGGAGGATGGGGATCAGAAATAGAAGTGAAAGTCTCTTGGCTGCATGTCCAGCTCCTCTCTCCCACCCTCAGGACTGTCAGCACGTAACCCCAACCCCATCTTTCTCATCCTGCATGGCCACAAACATATACCTCGGCCCCTCTGGTCTTGGCAACTGTGCTACATACCAGTTACTTTCCCCATGCAAAAAAAAAAAAAAAAAAAAAAAAAAAATCTGAGCTGTTTTTCTTTCCCTGACCTTTGGCCAACACTCGCTGTCCCTCTATAAATAATTCCCCACCTTTGTTTAAATTCTCTAAACTGAAAGTATTTATTGCTTGTCGTCATATTCCCCAGATTTTCCTCTCTGCTAAATATAAGAGTGATCTGTAGTCACTCTTCATGCCTTACCCTCCCACCTATCCATCCTTCCATCTGTCCCTCCTGACCTGACCCCACAGACAAGAAGTGCATTTTCAGCCAACCAACAGGAAAGGAGACCCTGTCTCTGGAGGGATGGGGAAGGAAGGATACTGTGGAGGCAGAGGGCAGGATTGTCATGCAGAGTTTGCAGAGCACACCAGATCACCAGCATTTTCACTCCAAGTGTAGTGCCTGATCCCATGGAACCCTGCTCCCAACAAGGCTATTATACACAAGCTGCAGGACAGTCAAATTTCATTATCCCTTCTGCAAAACATATGGAGGAAACAAAATGTTGGAGGATACTCCAGTGACAGCTAATGACATTACTGAAATTACTATAAATATCATCTTTAATCTAATCAAAAACAGTATATCAAAGACATTAAAGCTGCAGATGCTTACTGCGCCAGGGGGGAACCAAATGAAGCTTTACAGATGTGTCATACTGTGAAGCTGTATTTGCATAATAGAAAATGAATGCTGGTTGTGTCTCAGATTTCTGCTGTCTTTTAAGCCAGGGGGGTTCTGGACGTTACATTTAGTGAAGATCTTTTCAGATAGCCCAAGGTTTGGGCAGACAAACAAAAATACAAATACAATCTGTAGGCCTGACAAAAAAATTTCTAACAAATGGTCACTTCATCCCTTGCTAATTATTACCTGGGCCACTCTGTCATGTACTTAATTAGCATCATTTCTCTTGAAAGCACATTTCACTGAACCAGTGCTGACTGCAGAGTAAGAACCAACAAAGTAACATCAATCAGTTAATTAACTAGTTAACACATTTCCTTCCTTCTTAATTCCTGCTTTTGATTTTCATTTAGCTGCTTTTAGCATCTGAATTTTCAGGAGGTTTGTTTCTGGGCAACCAGTGGCAGTGATGTGAGAGAGGGACCCTACCGACATGACCTTCATGATATTATTTTGCTATTGTAGGGAGAGGTTTGTGCTCTTTGTGGTCTCTAGCAGCATGGGGAACACTTCTGGGAAATAAAAGAACAGGTGTACATTTATTAAATACAGGCAGAATCCTGCCTACTGCTGGAGAAATGAACAGAGACAGCACTACTCCCACCACTGGGCTCAGGTTTCCCCTCTGGTGCTCACCACAGCAGGAGAAGCTCCCAGGATTCATCACAGATCTGCTTCCTGAGACAGAATTCTTCCAAACTAGCAGATCTACAACAACCCATGGCTTCTACAAGCATGAACCAAGACACTCTGACCAACCTGGGTGATGAACTGCTTCCCTCAGTGTGCTCTCCTGTGTCAGCCAAGAGCACTGTATTGCAGGGGCTTTTGAAATCTCATTAAAACAGAGAGAGTGTAATAACATTTTTATTTGACCTCATTTCTGAAGAAGGTACAGAGTTAAGAAAAAAAAGAACCCAGTGAGGTGTTTTTGTTTTGCTTTAGGTTCTCCCCACTCAGTTATGCCTTCCTCCAAAGACTACTTAAACCTCAGTGATGTCCTTGCCTGAACTGTTCTTGTCTCCCAGCAGCCCTTCCTCCAGACACCCTACTTTGGGCCATGCTCCTACTTCCCTCTTTACTGACATGGGAATAGCACTTGTCTCTGATAAAGCACCTCATGCAGTTGGGTTACGTGGAAGGAGGTGTGAATCCAGCAGCAGTGTGCTTTGTCTGCCCCCAGCCTGCTCTTTGGAAGCAGATTTCGGGGTTTTCCCGAATGGACCATGGTGGGAATATGCATTATCAGGACAGAAAACAGTGATATGGTCCTGGCAACTCAGCATGAGCATGGTCTGTGGTCAACCCCGTGCTCATAAACCCTAGCAGGAGCATTGCACTGAGCAGAGCAGCAGAGCTCTGACTTCACAAGATGCCCAAAGCTGGATTTCACTAGACTGCACACTAGATTTTACCTGGCATGAGGCCCACATATGATCTTTACTGCTGAAAAATGGATTTTGTCCTAAAAGATTACATGCCTGGATTTATTTAAACTGCCATTTGCAAGAAGATATTCATTAAAAAAAAAGCATCAGGAAGAGAAAGAGGTTCACTGGGAAACGGATTTCTGTTCAGCCTTAATTTAAGTGGAAAATAATGTTTGTACTGCTGCATGGCAAATATATTAGAAGGATTTGAGATGATAATATAGAGTAGGTTAATGGCAGTTTCATAATCTAATCTGCTGTTGAATTTCGATTTTACCAACCATCTTTCCTCCTTGGGTTTAGAAAGTCTTTGTGTTTCCATAAATTCCAGCAGATTGAAAGAGTTCAGAATTGAAAGCTCAGTGATTTAGATTTGCCTTGCTGCTAAATGCTATGGCTTACGAGCAGTGAATAACTGCAATATGGAATCTCTTACACACCCGGGAATCTCCAGCTCCTTGAATTGATGACAATCCATTCTAGGGATTTGCACCCCAGCTCCCATGGGCTGCTGCCTGCATGCCCACATTTTGATAATTCCTCAGAGGAAAAACACACCAGCAATTTTGCTTTTAAACATAGCTCATTTTCTCCAGCTTCAGTAGACAAAGTTGTCAAAAGGCAAGCCTTAGAAATGCAGGTCACTTTGCATGGTGCTCCTGGCCAAGCCCTTCTTTGGGGACATAGGCAGCCAAATTCCTCTTGGGAGGATGGGAAGCAGAGATGTGTTGACGTGGGTCTTATGGGCACCCCCAGAACATGAATCCAGCCTTGAGGCTTGGCCCATGTCCTGGTCCTCCTCTGAGCTTTAGAGGGATGCTCAGCATGCTGTTCTCCATTAGCAGCAGATTTGAGGTGCAGCAGCACTGCTTCGTGTTGTGTTTTTCCAGCTGCGTGAGAGGACATGAGCTGACTGCGCCTCCTAAATGATGCATTTTACTCAGCTCGACAGAAAATGTTGACAGACAGAACATGGGTTTAGTACTTTGATACTTATGGGGAAAGACTGGGTAAGGAGGAGGAGGAGGATGTCCAACTGTTTAGAAGGGGAATATTTAAGGAAGATGCAGAAGAAGAAGCAGTCGGAAACTGGTATGCCTAACCTACAAATGTCAGCTTTACAGAGTGAGTCAGTCTAAAAATAACCTCCAATTGTCTCCCAGCTACTCCAGCAGCACAGCAAAAGCGCAAGTGGTTGAGAAAAATCACCAGAGGGGGGAAGAAAGATTCTCTGTCTGGCTTTTTTTTTTTCTTAATTAAAAAAGCCTATGCTTTTAGAAATTTCTGACTAAAAATGAAACAAATACCAGGCTCGCAGAATTCTAGATGCAAGTTAACCTTGTTTAATTGTATTCACTCGATTTATTTTGCCTCTGTTTATTTTACCTCTGAAAGGCAGCATAGGCTGAATTCCAGATATTCTGTGAAACACTATAAATGTAAAACATGGATATCCCTGCATAATTGCATAAGAACTTCCCCTACCCCTCCCCCCGAATAGACTCCCTTTCCATACTCAATATTTTAAATTAGAGTATTGAATATCTCTCTGTATAATTTGCATACTTTCTTTTTTAGCAATCTCCCTGCTCATTTATGCCCTATGAACTATTTTTTTTCTTTTTTCAGACGTCATTGAAATACAGATTTTCTACAGCAGCATTAAACTAATCCATGATAATATTTCAGAATAATTTTTAATGCATGATCCAGAAATCTGTAGAAGCTTTTTCCCTCCCTGTTTTCTGATGCCACTGCTCCACAATAGATGCACACTGGCTTCAAGATGCAGTAAGAGCCAGAACAATGCCAACACTGTTCCACCCCTATGCACTTCCATTTGATATAGCAAACCAACCAAAAAATACAAAAGAAAATATATGAGACATGTGAACTTGCAAACAAGCAAGCAAAAATGCAACTGAAAGACATGAAAACTAAATATCCCTCCAGTAATATACAGGACTGGTGCTTACCTACAAATGTTCTAGAGATGAATCATGCTGCAGCAGATTAGAGGAGCTATTTTGCCCATTAATACTACATATTTCTCTGATTTAATGTCTCCCTTCCAGCATGGAAAGAAGAGGTCATGAGGTCTCTCCACTCTGGAACAAATTTTTCAGAAGCTCGGTTCTTAAACAATTAAGCCTAGAACATACCAGTTTTGAGGCTTGAAATATTCATCATCTACTCTATTATATTCCCCTTTTCTACTCTGTGACTGGAAAAAATATATGGAGGGGTTCCTGACAGGGTCTCCCCATGTCCTGTGGACTCCAATGGCCTTTTCACTGCCACAAGAAGGTCAAACCCAAATGGATCAAGCTTGATGCCAGTGCTGATGCTGCTCAAGAAAGATCAGGCACAAGGATGTGGAGGAGCACATTATGAGGCAGGCAGATGAATGCTGCATTGGAAATGCCCTGTGTCGATGTGGGAGGATGGCAGGAGCTGTATCCTTTGGGAACAAAGTGCTCAGCTGGTGTGTAACCATGGGTGCTCCTCCATGATGGCTCTGGGCCAGTGGTAAGACCAGTCCCCCTTTTCCTAACACGCCGTGGGCAGGACAGATAAGGAGGACATGAAGGACTCTCAAGTGACTCTCTCTCATGGGGCAGCAGTGATAGACACCTCCATACTTGTGTCCTTACATGGGCTGTACCAGTCTTTAGCGCTCTGTGGTCTCATGCTGAACGTATCAGAGCTGGGGAATGGAAGGACACTGCAGAACTGATGGCAGCAAATCACACATATGGATACACTGGAAAGAAGTGGCACAAAGCATTATTCAGCTGTTAATGAATCATCTGAATTTTCCCTGGACTCACTGGAATCAGCCCCAGAGATGGACTCACATCATGGCAATACAGCTAGACTTGGAAAGACCACCAAGTTTGGCATCCAATTGTTCAATTTTTCAATGTGGCAGAAGCTCCATATGTGGCTCAAGCATGCCAGATGGCCTAAAACACACACTATCCTAAATATTTCAACACCTCTCTTGCCCTGCAAAGCCACAGAGCACCAGGCATGCAAAGCACAGCAGCACCAGAATCCCCTTGGATTTGAGTTAGTGACGGCAAAATTGAGCACTTGGTTAAAGAGATCAGTTCTCCAGTTTGTACAGCTAATCGGTTTGTTTTACTCAGTGATACCCACTTTCCTGATTCATTTAAATAATATCGCTCTGGGAGGGCTGATGGCAGGAGACTTTAGTGACCAAGAGCCAGGGCTGTTTATATTTACATCATTGGTCCAAATCCAACAGAGATCCTGATAGTGAAAGAAAATATTAGCCATCTGTCCAGTGCTTGACAGCCTTGCTAGCAATAAAACCAAGAATTTATTAGATATGGAGGTTTTCTGAATGCCCCTTGCTAGGGTCAGCTTTCCAGTTTGCAGAGGGACTGGAAACTTCCTTGATGAAGCAGAACTATTGGTCCTCTTGTCACCATTCTCCACTCCTATTGGACCAGTAGGCAACCCTGGTAGTCTCCACCAGAGAAATACCAATTTGTTGCTGATACTATAGAGGAAAATGGCTCTATATAAGCTGCAGCTTATTCTGGTGATGCATCACACTGTTTTTGAACTAACAGATGCACACAGTGTCCAGAGCTCACAGAGGCACAGTTGGGAGGCAGACCTTGCCCATTGCAACATTATTGTAATGTTCTTGCTTGCCAAAATGGAGTCCTGTATTTTAGTATCTTCTATTTGCACTTGCATTTTGCCATATACTAAAATGCCTCAGCTGTAAAACTAATACTTTATAGCCTTAGACCTAGGGTGTAGGTAGTTCCCATACTTGAACTGTCCACACCACCAGCAGATGCACAGGCAGTAGAAGCAGCTGTCTATGAATTTGTTGTCCCTTTTTTTTTCCCAGTGACAGCTACCCCAGAGGGACTGCCTTACCTTGGGACCACTCTGCCTAAAACACTGCCTTTCAAACTGCTAATGACTAACTAGCGGGCCTAAACAATGCTAGCATTTATTTAGCAGCTAGAACATCTATTGTTGGTGTAAGTAAGTAGAAAAAATATCTGAAACATAACTCAGAGGGTACACCTGAGAATAGATGGTGTGCTATGCTCTCTGGAAGATGTTGGACTTGCAGTAGAACCCAGCAGCAGGGATAAGGATGGAGAAGATGTTGTTCCTATACCCAGATAGACACCATGGCCCATCTCCACACTACTCACCTGGGAACCAAAGGGAAGGGCAGACTGCCACACTTTGGGCAAGTGACTTGGTCCCCTTTGTTCTCTGCTCTTCAGAGAACCCCCCAGCCCACATTTGTACATCTGTGTAGTGAAGGGCACCCATATGCAGTACATTTCAACAAATGATATCCCTTGCTTCTCACACAGCATTTCTGTGGCAAAAAGTTTGCAGCACCTTGCTTTTATTGTGTGTCTCAGCCAGAAAGATCCCTCCTACAAATGATGGACTTGCATCTTGTACCACCTACATCACACAAGGCAGTAAAAAATGCATGGAGGAGGACTATGCCTCAGGATAATCTGAGCACTGTGCAAAGGTCACTCTCTTCAGACCCTAATTGCTCAGCAAAAGTGACATTTAAAATGCATATCATTAAAATCATAACAAATTTATTTACCTCCTTCCTTATTGGGGTTGTTTCTGCATACATTACACATTTGATATATTGAGTGCTCTGGAGGTCAGGATGTGTTTGCACCATAAAATAATGTCTTGTGGAATCATGATGACATGGAATGCCAGCTTCCCAGTATTACTCTGGGACACACTGACTGCTCTTGTGGGAGCTATCACAAAATCCCAACAGCCAGAGAGGGCAAACAGCCCCTGAGTTTTGTAGGAAGAGAGTGTGGTGGCTGTTTTAAGACAAACAAGTAATATTGCAAAATTAACAGGAAAATAATATTGTGAACACTTTTGGACAGAAGGAAGAAAGGTGCAGCAAGAAGAACACGTGCATGTGCATCTCTGCCTCAGTTTTGAACCATTTGTTCAGTGCTAGTATTAGCTCTACTCATAAACTGTATATATCTTTCTTTCCATCATATGTATGGGTGTGTATCACTGCATCTTTCTCACTTTCTCAGAAAATGGCATTCAAGCCAATATCTTTTAGGAACTGGAGACACTGCTCATCTAACATGTCTAATAGATGTTTTCTCTCTGACTTGCCATTAGATGTCAAACACCACTTTTTAGCTTCAGCAGCCTGAAAACCACATTCACCATGAGAGCTGTTATCGTAGTACCTCTGTGTTTCTATTTGCTGTGACATGATTAGTTGAAGGCAGACAAGATAAAAGCAAGTTCAAATAGGACAGAATTATTCCAGGTAGCTTCAGTTTTCTCTGTTTCACTTATGAGCATTCATTTATTTTGTTTATGAAGTTATTTATTGACCTTTTAATGTCCTTTGGAACACTTGGATTTGTGTGTCATAGAAGAGGAAAAAGGTTTTGTGACTATAATCATGGCAGTTTAATATCAGTGCCAGAGGCTGAAGTTCTATCTTGCCTTCTTAACAGAAGATTAAACAAATCCAACGAGTTATTCGTCCATGTGCTTAGCTCCCTTCTTCTACACAAAGACTGTGGAGGACTGAGAAGTCATATACTCTACTAAAGCATGCAGAAAATATTTACTTGCTGCTTTACAAGGACTGAACCAAAGCCTACTGGATTCTTTCCAATCCATTGAATTTTAGTTGTTTGGTCTTGGGTTTTTTTATTAAAGCTGAGAGAATGTTTTTGGCAAACAACAAATTTGTCAAAAAATGTCGTTTTGAAGAAGCGACTTGCAGAATTGAGTCCAACTTGGTAAACAGATTTATTTAGCTGGGAAAGAAATAGAAAGCATTCATAAGAATACAACTGAGACTTTCCATGTTTTTCTTTGGAAATTATGTATTTGTTCCACGTGTGACATTATTTAAAAGCTATAAAGAGGGATCTAGGTTGGATAGACTGTATAGAAAAATTTCTTCTTTCTCTTTGTTTTTTCCAGACTGGCCACTGAACAGACATGTCCTGTGTGAGAGTCTTATACTCTTTTCCATCCTATCTTCTCTGTTTAAATAACTTTCACTTACTTATTGCTGCCTGTATTAATAATTTTCAATGTTTTTCCCCAGCATGGATGCAGTTGAACAGATTCTAAAATACTAATCTCCAAACTTATCACATCCAAAGGATACCACCATTGGTTGGCAACAACCACTAACGTTAGAGCCCGTGCAAAATATAACAAATACTGTTCCTTGCTGTGCTTTCATATACTGATCATAAAACACACTTTAAAGTAGACTAGAGGTAAAATCTGTAACTAGTGTGACGCTTGCCAATGGGCCAAGTATTATTTCCTCTTTACTTTCTACAGGGAACAGTCAAGAGCCAAAATAAACTTGTCTTTCATCCTTGACAGAATCTCCAGAGTGTAACCCTTCAATCCTTCAATGGTGCTGCTGGATAAACCCACAGGATTGTATCCCATGCCTTTGTCAAGCAGGATCTCCTCTGATCACAGCAATTTGGGTAAGTGAAGGTTGCATTTTTCATTGCTGCATTGGCCTGTTGCTGTTCCCGGAAAATGTGTGAAGAATACTGTCCCATGAGACCAGGACAAGACTCAAAAGTCTGGATTTTCCTGGGCACCCCCTTTCCACGGTCTGCAGTTCAGCACCCAGGGAAACCTTGTGCAGGGATGGAGGGGTGGGGCAGGCACCTTTTGCAGGTGGCAAGGCTGGCACGTAGACCTACATCCTGCCCCCAGTCGAGCTGTCCCACTCCCGGCAAGGTCGCTGGGTGATGCCAGCTTGCCGGCCCAGTGCTGCCGGAGGGTGGGAACACAGAGCGGCTCCCCTGGGACACCTTGGCTCGCAGGACAGACCAGGAGCAGGCTCTGGAGCTGGCTGCCCTGCTGGCTTCCATCGACTGCAGCTGCTCCTTTGCTCTCCGCCAGGCTGCTTCTGGAAAGCCTGGCTGTCTGACCTCTCTGCCTCCTTCCTGACACTGAGATGCTTCTCAGCTGCCTCATTTCCTCCCTGTGATCCTCACAGAGGCAGCCTGGAATCTCTCTGCTCATTGGGCTTCCAAGCGACTTTCCATCTATTTAATCTATCATTGAAACTTAATGCAAGGTCTTCCAATCAGAAAAAAATAGATCAAGGAACGGAGCGTTCCTTTCCTTTCATGATGTTTTCTGATTTTGAGCAACTATGCCCAGATATTTGTTTGACAGCTTTAAATCAAGAACTCAATCAAAAAGCCTGTACCAATGCTGCACAGGAGCTTCCATGGGATATTGCCTCACTCTTTCTTTCTTTTTTATTTTTTTTTGATTCAGCACAGCAGGAGTGAATGGCAGGCATAATAGTGGATATTGAAAATAAACTCTTGAGCAGTAGAAGGACAATCATTAACGCTGACAAAAGCAGCTTTTGAGGCTGCACCAAGATCAAATAAATGAGAACTGGTAGGAGAAGATGGCATAGCTTATGGATGTGAGGTTCGAGTTACAACTTTTCTGACTTAATTAACTTTTGTGATACTTTGTATAGATGGGTCTAAGGTGAGGGTTTCCCTTCAATTGAAGCAGAAATTCCTTTGTCCAGGATATTAATTTTTTCCCCTTGAGTGGTGCAAAAGGCTTCCCCTAATTTACTTCCAGGCTGTTTAACCCTAGTCATTTCCCTCCCTTTTTTCACAGCTCTCTCACATCCAGACTTTCCTGGTGAAAGCACATACAAGCCAACCTTGCCCCAGAAGGACAAGGACACCTTACTTTCCTGTGAAAACACAAGAGGAAAGAGTTGGACTGCTCTTTTCAAAAGGGAATTTGTCATGACACCCCTGCATCTACAGCCAAAACATGCACTGACCATGAGGACCCTACTTTCACCTTCATCCATGGAAGAATTTAATTAATCTTTCTATATTGGCAGGCGAACAACATTTCCTAAAGAGAAAAATAACTGTTAATTTCCAGAGGTAATTAACAGTCACTGAATGAGACTAAAGGGCTTTCATCAAAATTACCAATCAGCTCAAATTTGAAGAGATTCTCTCCTCCTCATTGCTTCTACATCTCATTCAGCCAGTCCTGCTGAATTAGTGCCTAATAGAGTCTCAGACATATTCATATCCTGTCAAATTCCCATCCTCCCAAGGAACTGTCCCTTTCAAATGGTAATACAGAGGGCGTAGGATGTGCACTCGTTGCTATTTTGGATTTAACAGCTGGCTGCGTTGCACTAAGGGTAGCTGTGGAAACTTAACAGAGGGATGTGTGCATGTGTGTGTGTGTGCACATCTGTGTGAGTAAATGCCTACTCCTTTGCAAATGATACCATTTATCTTAAACAATGCTCTCTTTATAACTCTAAATGCTAATTTTCATTTTAGACCACCACAGCTGCTGAAGGGGAGAATGGTACAGCTTCACAGCAACCAAGAGCAAGGCCTCACCCCAGGACTGGGCTGTGCAACCCCTTTCTCACACGAGTTCCAGCAGATGAGTATGGTCACCATCAGTAATGGGTCACTGGTGGCCCTCATCAAGAACTAAGGGTTTAAGAAAGACTCTCTTCAGGCTCTTCTCACCTTGGCCAGGTGAGGAAAAGCAGGGGGAGGGGCAGCCCTAGGGATTTACTTGTTTTTGCACAGTTTCAGATGTTCTCAACACAGCCCAACACACACATTGGAGTGCCTGTGCAGAGGCAGGCTAAGGGCTGACCTCCACAGAGCAATATGAGCACAGAAATTAGGAGCCCTCCCTGGTCATTGCAATACAGGTTTCCCTCCTCCTGAGTTGTAAATATTTTGAGCCTGAGACAGAGACAGGTGGTGTTTGCAGGGACATTCTCAGTGACTCCAGCTGGATCTGGTGTACCTGTAATTTGGACATCTCAGGGGACCTCACAGTGACAAATGAGAATGAGAATTTCTAGGAAAATGTTTCTGTGTGCTATGCCAGGGCACTTCTGGAGACAGCACTAGATGGGTGCAGACCATGACCTCTGTTAACAATATACACTACATGAAAGCTAATAATTCTGGCTAAAGCATATTCAAAATAGGATGCTTGAAGCAAAACTAATGCATTATTCACTGCTTGTTGGGAATACAAGAACATGGAGATAGACATCTGAGCCTTGGGCCTTTTCTGAGATGTACTGTACATGGGCTCAGTGGGCTTATTGGAAGTACAGTGACTCTTACTGCCATGGATCCTTCATTAGTAATAGCATTTAAAATCTTACCCTGTGATCAAATTAAAAAAAATGAATGCGCTTATTCATCTTTGCTTTCTAGTCACATACAATGATGAGAGATATTTCTAATGCTGTATTCATTTCCTTGGTGTAAAATGTGCCCTCTTCCCACCTTTACATTAAATCAGACAAATATTTGGTAAAACTCATAGGGTGAAACAGTGCAAAAATTGCCAATTTCTCAGTAGGTAGATGAAAATAATTCTGAACAGAGCACCAACATAATCAACTCGAATGTAACATGCAGGGTCTGCTAACATAATGCTTCTCAAAAATAAAAATGTGTAAAAGAAAGAAAAAATATATTATTTTGCATACTCATGATATAGAAACAAAAATCTTTGTGAAACAATGTAACAGCCACTGTAAGAGCAGCATTATAGAAAAATCTGGGATTTGCCTAATTGCCTGTAGACAGCCTGCAATATAGACACATGCCTCTGAGCCAATCACTCTCTGGTCCTTTTGTGGTCAACAGAGAAACACTGACACTTGGGGGAGTGATTTATCTCTTCCTAAAGTACATGTCTAAGAAAGGTCAAATGAATTGCATCCTAAAAGTGTTTATTTCTCCTGGCTGACCATAAAGGTTGAAGAGCAACTAACTCAGATGTAAAATAATACACTGTAGACATACAAGCCTGTGGGTTGTTGGAGAGGGGGGGATGTTGAAGTGCACCCCTATTCTTCTACTTGCCGCAGTGGAAGGGTCTGTAGGCAAAAGACAGATAACTCTTCCTTCTCCTCCCCAAAGATAGATTTCCACTGTTTCATCAGATGAGAGATTTTTGGTCCAAGGTGTTTTGCCATGCATCACCAGAAATGGTACTACATGCCCAGACCCACCCCTCGATATCCTATCAGACTGATCAGCTTCTTCTGCAGGTGCTGCTGCAAAGATCTTTTGGATCCCAGCAGTCCCAGCAAATAAGCCTGATATACAGTAATGGTTCATCCTCCTTGGAGCCAGAAGCAGCTTGACTGGATCCCAATTACTGCTTAACAAGGTCTGTATTGTCAAAACAGTTTTAAGGCCAACTTCTTTTGATGCTAGCTGATCTTTAAGTGCAACTGAAGATTGGCTTCAGTAGCACATCTTTGCTATAACAAATTCTCTCTAAAACTTCTGGGGGGGCTGACACGGGACCAACTTTCTGCCAGAAAACAGATTGAAATGTAAAAAGCTGCATAGTTACATGCATAACTGTTATCCAAAATTCTCAGTTATCATTAGCCTCCCTATAGCTTATTCTTTTTAAAACCCATATAGTAATGAAACTTGTCTGCGTGTGATATCTTTGTTCTTCTCACTGAATGCTTTCAGGATTATCAAATTACATATGATTTCTATTGAATGTTCTTATATTTAATTGAAAAGAGAAACAATTGTGAGAATGCTGTTCTTGATGTTGCTGTGCTTGACTTCAATATCCATGAGTTTGTATTTTCCATGTTTGATTGCAGAAACCTTGCCTAAAAAGCCCACACTTGAATTTCAGATGACCTTAGAAAAAGGCAATTTTAAATGTTAAAGGAAATCAAACATACATTCATATCTGCTAACATGTATTCCTCCCATTATAAAATAATTAATAAACTACAACTATATTAGGCTGACAATCACTGCATCCAAACCTAGTATGTACTATGGTCACATTACAAGCAACAAAGCTGAGCTTGGTGATTTATGACAATATCACTAAAACCTCGTGATATATTTAGCGAGTGGTAATGGTAAAGGTTATAATTCCTCTGAGGGACAATAGTGATGAAATAAACCACGAGGGTCAAGTGGATTATGACCTTGTGAAAACTCAAATAATGGAGATGGAGCTTTATAAACTTCCTTATAATAGATAATGCCTTAAACAATTTAAAAGCTGCTCAGTACTCAATTTGGACTTGCCACAGGCTTACTACTGCCTATATATTATTAGAGGAAAACCTGAAAATTACTTCTGTCACTATGAATCTTGCATCTGCTCAGAACCCCCATTTTAGGTGCAATGATTGCCCTTGCTGGGCTCTGAATGCTCCCAACAGACAGTGTGCGTGCACTCGTCTGTCAGTTCTCCCCACCCAGTATTTGCAGTGTGGCTGCTTATGCAGAATTATAAAGCTTGCAGTGCATCCTGGATCTCTGTGTTAGTAATCACACCTGGCAGTATTAATTTTGCTACTCTGTAGTACTACCCCAGGATCAAAGAGTGTCCACCTGATCAAGTGATAGGGTGAGATGAATGACACTGCTGATTTCTTTACATGCTTGGCAAAAGGAAGGAGGTCACATTTATCAGCACAGACAATACGCCAGGTTTTTGCAGATCCTCTCTACAGAGTTACCTTAGACACCCAACTTTAGAACACAGTTTATATGGGAGCTGAGGAGTGCCACAGATGTGAATTCGTGTAGAGATTTAGGTGGAGGTGGAGCAACATCACAGGCAAATGGTCACTGTCCTGACCTACCTGAATACATGATCCTGCAGAAACAGTGTGAAAACAGTGTATGGGATCAAAAACACCCTACAAGTTTTTCATGTACATACTCTCTTCTATGAGACCATGAGTCACTTGGACATTCACATACATAGTTTGGGCTCCTTCACTTTCATTCTTGCTGCAATTTGCCTCCTGTGTGGAAACCAACCTCACTAGAGCTAGGTTTTGTTTTGGTTTGGTTTGTTTTTTTTTTAATAAGATACAATATTGAACTGTCAGATTTCTGGAGAAGCTGCATGGATAAAGCAGCCATACAGAGGCATACATGTCCAGCTTTATAAAATAATGCACAGAAAAAAAATATTCTGCCAGAAACAAGGAGAAGTTTGAGACCACACTCTCTCAGCTTCAAAGACATGGAGGAAGAGGGAAGACAAGGAGACAACACAATGTTTATTTACCCACTTGTGTAACAGCACTGACAATAGCAGGCCTGGGAGGGCATCAGTCTGAAAGCAAACAGGACAAACAGCTGCCATTGAGAGAGGGATTTTTTGATTGATTTTAAATTAAGGTCACTGTCCCCAGGCCACAACTAGATTTGATTATTTCTGTCACATTTTAGAAGAGTGACAGAAACTTCTTCACAACCAGTGCTCTCTCTCTTCAGTGACTCAATGCATAATGATGGCAGGTGACCAGTGACTATCAACATACACCAAGGGGAAAGGGCAAAAACAGAGCAAGCCCAGGCATGAGCCATTTGTCATGGAGGGACCTTTATGAGCAAGCTGTGATTTGGTTACTCTCTGTGGATTTCTCTCCTGTTAATTCATTCATTTTCCCCTCAAAATGACATAAATTGCCTGCTGTCATGGCAAAGGGCTCCACAGTTCTGTTTGCATGAAGAATCACCTCTGTGCAGTCAGGTGGTCTGTTGGGTGGTGGTACCAAGATGGGTGGTACCTCTCTGCTCTGAGGGGATACAGTTTGACATTCAAATGCTGCTGCTGGACCCAATGAAACAGACCTAACATCCTCACAGCAACATGCCAACTCTCCCTTTTGTGCTGGAAGCCAGAGCCACCAGTCCCTGCTCCGCCTCTCCACGCTGCTTGAGATTTGAGGGACCTCTGTCACATCTCCCCTCTGGTGCCTCTTGCCAGTGTGCATGCACCTAACTAGAAAACCCTCTCAAGCCATGGATTATCACTGCTAGCCACCTCCAAATCTTTTGCAGCTCTGCTGTGTCCTTTTTGAGAAAGAATTCTGAGACCAGAATTCCAGCAGTATTCAGAGCACAGGTCCAGCACACATTTTCCAGTGTAAAATCTTTTCCTCTTCATTGCTCTCCTAACAACTCCTGACATTTGAGTCACTCTTTTGGCCACACTGAGCATGAAGCTGACATTTTCTCAGCTGTGCATGTCTCTGGGCTCTCAACCTAGGGAAAGCAATGGCCAAAATCCTTCCATGAAAATGGGCAAGAAATAAATGACCAACTGCAACTGTACAGTTGTGCTGTCCGGGAAAAAAAAAAAAAAAAGCCAAAACAAACGACCTTGGAATAACAGTAGTGGATTTTAAATCCCAAGATGTTACAAAATTCCCTCTCGGGCAGCTTGACCTAAATTCCTATGGGCAATAAGGAAGCCACATATTTGGAGCATTTGAAAGAAAGCTAGACAAATGCCCATAAATTATTGTATGGGGGACATTCCTACTCTCTTTTGGAAGATGGATTAGGCAGATGACCTACTAAGTTTTTTGGGTTTTTTTCCTTTTTTCACTAATTCCTAGATGTCATGAGCCTGCGTGCTTTACCCTTTCTTAAATCATAATCTGTTTGATCCAGCACCAGTCAAAGGTTTTGAAAAGCCCATTAAACCGCAAGAGGAAATCTTGAGCGGTTTGCTAATATCAACAGAAATCCAGATGGAATTACAATCATCTTTTATGTACATTCGAGGGCATATTATGTAATACTAGCCATGGATTTAGTTTAATGCACCGCACCTTCCGATAAGCTGCTGGCGACACTTAATAGCGATTTGAAACCTACGAAAAACTCTTTTACCCTTGACAAAACCGTTTTAAAGCCCAGAGCTTAGGTCAAGGGGTTTGGGAGATCCAAAGTGTGATGGGAAAACGGGGACAAGGGAAAGCGAGGATGGAAAAGACGGAGGAGGAAGGGGGGGTGGGGGGAGGAATTAGAAAGGGCAAAGAGGTGGAGGGGGAATAAAGAAAAACAGGAAGTCAGAATCATGGTCAATCCCAGATAGACGCAGAGGAGACAAGGTCAAAACTTCAAGCAAGCAGGGAGCAAAAAATCGACGAGATTTATGACGAAGGATGACGCTGCCTGCTGCAGCATCCTCCCGGCCGTCCGGGCTGCTCCCGGCGCGGCTCCGCTGGACCCCGGCACGGCTCCGCTGGACCCCGGCGCTCCCCGGCGCTCCCCGCCGCACGCATCCCCGCCGGGCGCGGGGGCGGCGCTGGCGGGCGTGGCGCAGGTTGGGCGGGCCCGCCCCCGGCGCTCGCCCCGCCCCGGCCCGCCCGGCGCGGGGGGAGCGGGACGCGGTACCGGGCAGGGCAGGGCGGCGCGTCCCCGGCGGCGGCCGCGCTTGACAGAGCGGGCGGCGGCCGCGGCCCCATGGAGCCCAGCTAGGGGCTGCCGCACCCTCCACCGGAGGTAGGTGCCGCCGAGCGGATGCGCGCCGGCAGCCCCGGGCGGGCGGAGCGGTGACAGGTTGGCCGGGGCGGCGGCGTTTTGCGGGAATCCCACCCCCCCCCCCCCCCCCTCCTCCCAAGCCTTCTTCCCACCGGCGGCCGGGCGCTGCGGTACCGTGGGGAGGGCGGCGGCCCCGCGGTCCCCGCTCCGGCCCGTGACTATTGTTTCTGGTGGCGCCGAGCGGGCGCAGCGAGATCCCGGCGGCGGCGGCTTTGTGCGGGTCGTCCCGGCGGTGGGGCTGCGGCGGGCAGCGGGGGGAGGCGCGGAGGGACCGCGGCGGCGAGAGGGACGGGGCGAGACCGTGACCGCACGAGCAGAGCCACGCACCCCACCCCACCCCCGCCCTTCCTTCTCCCTCTCCTCCTGCTGCCTGCGCAACTTCTCCAAAATCACGGCCGCGGGTGCGCGGGGAGGAGCGGCGGGTGCCGCGGCCGCGCATCGTCCCCGTGGCTCGCGGCTCTGCCCCACGGGTGCAGAACGCGCACGGCAGGGCCACGGCGGCGTCCAGCGCCCGGCCCGCGCTCCGGGGAAAGGAGGCTGCAAACGTGTAGGGTGGATTTCAAGATGGGCGGTAATGGGATGATTTGGGGTCCCTCGCGTAGCCGGTCACGGGCGAGAAGCGGGAGGAGAATTAACCCTTCGGAAGTTGGGGCAGAAATTTCCTCCCGCTGTCGCCCGGCTTCTGGCGAAGTCTGCCAGGCGGGTGGGCTGTCACCTGCATCTCTCTTAATGGCTTTTTCTGGATGAGGCTGTCGCGGGGCGTGGGTCATCGGCGCCGGCGTCGCAGCGGTCCGGGCGTACGTGGCGGTGGGTGCCAGGGTGAAGTGTCGTGCTCCAGAAGTTCTGCATCCCTCCGGGGGGATGCTGCAGGGTGCAAGCGCCCTGGGCAGGAGTTGAAGAGCAGTTATTCTCCTTTTCTCATTTCACCCCCAACACACCTCTTTTTTGAGAGATTGGTTCGGCTTCGGCAAATAAACCGCTGTTGATGGTAGTTTTCTTGCATGCTGTCCATCAGAATTATTTTTCTAAAAAGAAAAATTATTCAAATGCGGGATTCAAAGTGTATATATTGTCTAATGTGGGTGTATTGTTAAAGAGGAGAGAGTATCTGGTTACCCATTAATTCTTCAGGTATTTTCCGTTTAAACTTGATGAGGAAATGTTCTTTTTTTCTAAGTAACCTTTCATGTAATTTATCACTGGCAAATCGGCTTAGCATACAAAGTAAAGATTTCCTCACAAATACGCTACTGATTACTAATGTTATGTCTGAAACACTCCGTAGGACAGAAATCAGAAACACACCTCCGGTTTTTTAATATGTAAATTCGAAAAGCCTTTCCTTCCATTTCGTGACGCGGTAAGTGGCCCCGGTTAATCAGATGTAGCTACAGTAACTGGCAGAGGAGGCTGCTGATAGGCAGGGTGCTTTCCTGCGCCACTCAGCTACAGCAACCTGATCAATTAATGCATCCTCACTATTTGGTCCTTGGCATCTCTGATGAATTTAATAGTATTTCTGTGAGGAGCCCCAGCAGGGAGAAGCTGAAGTCTCTTTCACCTTCAGAGATGACTGAAGCCAAATTTGAAGAGGGGATAACTGTTTGAGTTGACTGGAGAGTGCTGCTGAGTTCCTATGTAAGCATTAAATTCTGGAGGAGATCCAGTAGCCAGAGCTATCTGGGTCAGACTGGAAATCACCTCAGTGATGAGTTTTGCAGGGTCCTGATCACTTCTATGAAAAAGAGCAAGTGTTAAGCTCTTGCAACATGCAGCCATTGCATTGTAGACAGGGGCTGGAGAACGGAGCAGGTCATGTAGCAGGCTTGGCATGTGCAATCAGCAGGTCACGCTGAGCACCCTACAACTTCAGGATGCTTGAGTTCACTTTGAAGACCCTGCAGCAGTATGAATTACGGGGGGGAAATGCATTTAGACGTAACAAAGGCTGCTGGCTCATCTCCTGCATGAGGAACTAATTTTTTTTAAAAAACCCTGGCTCCTGTTTCTGCCTCTGACACAAACTGCCAGTGTAGCTGTGGGCAAATCATTTCATGTTTCTCTCTCTCCTCATTTCTGCCTGACCTGCCAAGGTCTCATCTGTACAGGGCTGTCTGTTCAGACCCCAACTCAAACCTGTTACTTTCCACCAGCTGCCTTGCGCACAGCACTCTGAAATCCAACATAGGTGGTACCTCTCTGCTCTGAGAGAATACGGTTTGACAGTCAAATACTGCTGCTGGAGCCAACGCTACAGAACCAGCAGTTCACGGCAATTTACCAATCTCTAATCCTACCCCTCTTCTAATGCAATCATTCTCTGCTGTTGATGGAATCGCCCGGCGTCGTTCGAGCCGTGTTTGGCTGCGTGCTCGCCCTCGTGCCGGGAGCCTAAGTCAAGGCAGGGAAGCAAGTGGCAGTGGACATGGGCTGAGGATCACCAGCTCTTCAGGACACGCACTGTCACTTGAGGCTGCAAAACCCGTGGCATGAGAGGCCTGGTGTGATTTAGAAATAGAGATTATAGCTCTAGGGTAAATTGCAACAATGTCACAGAAAAATGACCAGAAAATGGAACCTCGGGCATTCCTGCACAGCCAGCTGTGTGCTGGTTGGGAGGGAACGGAGGTGGAAGGGTGCAGCTCCCTCGGCATAACAACGGCATTCTTATTTTAGTATGGAAGACAGCCAAAGATAAGGAGGGGGTTGTCATCCGGCTGGTTGGAGGATGAAAAAAAAAAGGGGGGGGGGGGGGGGGAAGAAAAAAAAAGCTGTGTGGAAAAATATTTTGATGTAGGTACTAAAGGAAAAAAAAAAATGCAGATAACCTTGCAAGTGATAGACTAGCTATGTAAAGCTAGCAGAACAAGTCTTTCCCTATAAAATCCAGAATGATCCTAAATAAGCCCAGACCCTGTTGAATGACACACGGCTTTATTTATTTCAGATGTTTCTAAGTCCTAAAGACAGGACCAGATCTGAAGAGTTTGATGTGGCAGAAAGTTTAACCCCAATTATTTTTGCGTAACTCATGTGATTGTTACAGTAGCTGAGTACTGCTGATGGGTGCCCCAGAGCTACTGATAAAAAAAATTTAAAAAGTCCCCTGAAAAATCTATGGCAGGTCAGGTGAAGGTCTATGGAAGAGAGGTGGCCATCCTCTCCATGGGCAGGAGGGTAGGGGTGTGGGAGCTGTTGTGGTGCTGTGTTCTTGCTGGTCTGTATGCACAGGCAGCTGAAATGGTGGCTTTGTAGAACAGGCAGCCAGAGAAAGGGATGTAAAATGGGAGCTGACAAATATTCTTGTTATGAAACTGGAACGGATGAATGATTTATGGAGGTACTTGCTTTTATTTTATTTTATTTCGAGAGGAAGGAGATGGTTGGTGATGTGTGGCGCTAGCCACGGATGGCTTTGTTTTGAGATCAGGCTGTGCTGGGTCCTGCCTCCAGAAACAGTATCTACAGAATAACAATATAGTGAAACACTTCCCAGCATTGCTTGAGTTCCACAGACTGTTTTCAAGATGAAAAAGTTTTCCTTATCTTATGTTCAAAGCTGTAAGCCTAAATCCTCCTAGCAGAATCTAGATTTCAGAAAAAGAGGTGGCTGTGGGGATCTTTGTTAGCCCATCTCAGTTCTCCTAGGGAATTTCCTTTCCTGGGTTTGCAGTATTGCCCATCCCTCCCAGGGCACTGAGCTACTCTGTAAATAGGCCACTCTGCGGAGGAGCTGCTCTGCTGGGTGATTTAATGTTGCTTATTAGTTCTGGCTTTCCTTTTTTCCCACCCCCACCCAGTTCTATCCATGGTGTCCTTTAGTGTACAGAGCAGTGCTGTAACATGGGTGAGGTGAGTTTACAGGGTGACATCTACAGGATTTTGCCAGTCTTGCGGGTGGCTGGGTGTCCTGAGGACCCTTGTGCCAGGTGTAGCTCCACACTCAGTTGCTGGCTTTGGGTGTGAGGGATTGGATCCCTCTGAGCAGGACCGGTTTCCAGCATCCTTTTATATTTCCTAGTTAATAGAATAATAGAATGGTTGGACTAGAAGGGACCTTACAGGTCGTCTAGTCCAACCCCCCTGCAGTAAGCAGGGGCATCTTCAACTACATTAGGTTGCTCAGAGCCCTGTCCAACCTGACTGGGAATGTTCCCAGGCATGGGACATTTGCCACCTCTCTGAGCAACCTGTTGCAGTGTCTCCCCACTCTCCCAGTAAAAAAGTTCTTCCATATATCCAGTTTAAATTGACCCTAATTTAAAACCATTACCCCTTGTCCTATTGCAACAGGCCCTGCTAAAATGTCTATCCCTGTCCGTCCTGTCGGTCCTCGTTAGGTATTGGAAGATACTGTAAGGTTTTCCTGAAGTTTTCTCCAGGATGAACAGCCCCAGCTCTCTCAGCTTGTCCTCACAGGAGAGATGCTCCAGCCCTCAGATCATCTTCATGGCCCTCCTCTGGACGTGCTCCAACAAATCCATGTCTTTCCCTTGCTGAGGACCCCAGAGCTAGATGCAAGTATTCCAGATGGGGTCTCACAAGAGTGGATCCCACTGTTCGTGTCATTGATGAAGTTATTAAAGGGTACCAGTCCCAGTATGGACCTCTGAGAGACACCACTCATCACTAATCTCAATTTGTGCATGTGGTTGTTTGGAAATGCTTCTTTGAGATATCAGAGGGCTAAATGTTCTCAAGAATTAAACAAAGAGGCTGGGGTAGGTCTCCTGTTTCTTCCATGCTCTTCAAGAAAAAGATGTCCTTCAGCTTAGTAGCTCCCAGGTCTCTGTAGTGCTCCCACTCCCTTTAGAGTGGCTAGAGAGCAGCCACTAGAGCAGAAGGAAGGCAACTGCTGTTGAATTAGAGGACAAGCTGGGTGTGGGTTTGGGTTCCCCCCACCTCTCCCATGGCAGGCACAGAGATATCAGAACAAGCCGCAGGACTGACTGACTGTGTCCCCAAATGTCTTGCCATTGTGTTACCTTGGAGCTGATGATTGTCTGATTGACAAGAAGAGAAGAGGGAAGTTTTCTGTGGCACCTCACTAAACTTCAGTGGGGCTGCTAAGGGCAGGATATTCCAGGTGCAGCTCCAAATTAATTTGATCAGGCTAATTTTCAAAACCAATCTCTCTTCCAATGTCTGCATGTGCTTCAACCTTTTAATTATTCTGCCCTTTTCCTGTGGCATGGAAACAAAGAGATGGAAATATAGTGGCCACCAGGAGGGCAAAGAGGGCAATGGCTCTTGCCTGCCCTGGCAGTCAGTGTGCTCCTCATAGCAAAGCCAGGCTATTTGGAGGAGTGCAGGTCTTTCAGTCCAGGAAAAAATAATTTGTTAATGGCCAGAGAATAATCACTTTACTCCAAAAATCCTCTCCAGCTGCATTGCACCAACTGTTCTTTATCAGTCTCTGAATCCTTAATGACAGTAACAGCTAATTTCTCTTTCTGTGTTTTTCTAGCTGCAATGTCCTATTTTCTCTGAGTTTATTGAGAAAATAATAGAAGTCATTACATAGCTACTTGTCACCTTTCAGAGAAGAAAACTCCCTGCCTGAATGGCCAAGTTAGTTACTTGGTGACTGACTCAGACAATGGCAACTTTTTATAGCTCATCAGTTATTAATCTGTGCTTAGTGAATAAACTAATTAACTAGAGGAGTGTTACTGAATTCTAGCCTGTGATAATCAGAATATGGTGAATAAACTGTTCACAAACAATGTGACCAAGGCACATGTATATTCTGTTGCGTATAAGCAAGAAACAAAGGATTAGGAGTGACAAACTGAGTAATGTGAATTCATTATGTTTATTTTCTTTTAAATTTGATTGTCTTTGAAGCTTATGTGCCAGTATTGCAGAAAATGGTCCTTGGTTAAAAGAAAATTATTAGGTGTTCCTGTCAGTATATCTATAATAACTACGTTAAAGAAAAGGTAGTGAGGAGCATTGGAATAGATGGGCAATGAGAATGGAAGACACAGAAATAAAAGTTTGCATGACACACATCTTTCTGGTTGTTGGTGATGGATCACTTGCTGTAGAGCTGCATCTACACAAGGCCACTGCAAAGCAAACAGGAAGGGCAACACATTGTTTTATAATCAGCATTTTCTTAACCAAGAAGTCAGGCATCACTGTCTGAATAACAGATGCCTTCATCTCCAGCCTTGGTGATTGGGCTGGAGATCAGAGGATGCTTTCAACCAGGAGGTCTGCCCTGCTGAAAGGTGGGGGAAGAGGACTTCTGATATGGCCAAGTCTGCTCTGCAGGCTGTGGGATGCTGAGGGGAGGCCAGAAAGAAGTAGGAATACATAGGCAGATCCTAGAAGAAGGACTACACAGAGGAGTCTTTCTTTTCCCATGTGACGTGCTTGTAATTCAGCTCTGGTCCCTGGGTGATGGATGGAGTTACCTCTTGCCTTTTCATGTCTGGAGAAGCCATGTGTGCTTAGGGTGGATTCACAAAGCTTCTGTGGCAGAAGAAACTGGGCTCTGCATTAGAGCTCTGCTGCATTGTGTGTGCAGGATACATCAAGGGTTGTCATTCCCTCACAGGACTAGTGGTGCCAAATTCAATGTCTCACATCTCCCCACAACCTTGTGCCTAAGCTTGTGCTCATTTTGCACAAAACTGCTCGACCATGCTCCAGTTGCACTACAACCAAAGTAATGTTGGTAGGTGGAAGAAAACACATACAAGGAATTTACTTCCCTTCTCACCAAGGAAATTAATCTGCTTTTGGTTTGGGTTTGATGTTTAGGTCCCTAACTGATTTTTTTAGATGCTTGTGTAACAACTGTGTTTAGCTATGAAATCATCACTTCTGTTTTAGGACACATTTTGGCTGTCACCACAGCTTTCTGTCCTCTAAAGGAAGGTATTAAATTGATGGGGGTAGCCTTCAACTGGATGCCATGAGTGCCATGGATGGCAAAATTGCTACAGACAGGAAAGTGGAAGCAGCATAAGGCTGTGTGCCATGGATCCCCACATTCATAGCATGTAACCTCAGAGCTGTGCAGTGGCTGTCCTAGAGGGACCTAGCACAGCCTCCCACCAGAAATTATTAGGTCAGGAGACAGGGTGGATGCCCTGGATCACCAACAGGCTACAGACATCTTAGCCTCACTGTGGTTACTGGAAAGGCTGGTCAACACTCTTTGTAATTGCTTTTTGTTGGAAGTGAAGAACTCTTTGCCCTGCAGCTTGAAGACCCAAATATTTTGGGACCTGATAATTCTGATTTTCTTGAGAAGAGGTTCCCCTGCATTTCCAAGGAGCTGAGGTTCTCAATCAAGTAGCCTTTTATTTTTGAAAAGGAAGGAGGTGTTTTTATTAGGGTTTCCTGTTTTGAACTCTTTAGTTAGAGGGTATGAAGTGGTCAGAGGAGGGAGACTTATAATTTATATCAGGGTTGTCTCTTTGTATTTTCTTATTTGTATTCATAATACTCATATATAAATTATTTTAAGATATATGTATATATATATAATGTATTTTGAACTGTGCAATTTTCCCCAGTTCTGTTTAAGGCTGCTACTTGCAGGAAATCTAAATAAGGTTTCCTGTCAAGAATGGTTTAGATTTAGCTGGCCCTGCCTGAGGCTGAGGGATGGGTTAGGACACTTCTCAAGGTCCTTTTCAGGACCCTTTCTGTGATTCTAGGCAGTTACTCAACAAAACAGATTCCTAGTAGGTTGTGTTGGTTCATAGCTGGTTATGCTGAAAGGGTTTTGCTATAGCATTTAATGTGGTTGTTTGCTTGAAGAGGAAATAATAGGTAATTGTAGCATAGTTACTGCTGCTGCATTGGACAAATGTTTCTTTAAAGAGGAAAACAACTGATGTTACATTTTTAGACCAGCATCATGATATGGCTGTGATTAATTTTTCCAGGAGCTTTGTGTTTTTTATATCTGCTTAAGTGTATTAACATTTTAAAAGGTCAAAGGTAAGCTTTAAAATGGATGCCAAATTAAGATGGATGGGAGGAAAATGACATTTACTTCTTGTTACTGCACATTGTTTGAATTTGACCAAAGGCAAAAACAAAACAAAGAAAAGCCCTCCCCCCCATACGCACGCACGCATGTGTGCGTGCATGGACAGACAGCCATGTTCCCACCACCTGCCTTCCCTCCACACCTGGTCTGGCAAAATCTTATTCATCAAGTCTGATTAATCATGATAATCATCATTATTATCCTAACAAAATCAGTAGTCCAGTCTATTCACTTCCAGATAGCCCTTGTATTCTTTTCCAAAGTATATAATTTAACTAGTGTGAGTGGACTCTGTAAATAAAAGTAGCTAAAATATAAATATTAGGAAAACACGGCTAATGAGAGCTCCAACCACGTTACCATTTCCTGCCCTTGCTATGTTTGAGAGGATGATTTCATCAAGAAGGGGACTGGACCCTCATCCCTATTCATGCAGTTCCTTGAACGTTGAGTCCCAGTGAAAGCAGAGAATGAAATATGGTGGGAATGGTGCCTTTGCTACCAGTGGGAATGGTGGCCAGTCCCAGCCAAAGGCAAGGCTTTGGCAGAGCTGCTCTGCAACCACACCAGTGTACAACAACTTTGGGTTGGGCCCAAGCAGCATAGCTCGAGGGAAGGACCAGATCTGGTTTATGTCCATCCTTTCCACTCTTGCCCTTAAATGATGGTGGGTGGTTGTGCTGGTGATAATGCCCCGTGCCTCGGGAATCTCGGCCACTCTCTTGTGAAAGGGACCCAGCCTGTTTTTGTGGATGCTGTTGAGCAAGACAGATTTGCTCATCTCACTTCATGACATCTGCCAATATAAGGGGGTTTAAAACAAGGGAGAAAAGCACTAAAATGTCTTCAAATCCTTCCTCCTACTGATGGCTAGTGTCTCATCAGGGAGGCTTCAGACTGCATCCTGTGTCAGCCTCGGACACTCAGCCCCATGCTGTATCCCAGAGCACACCCCAACCTCGTGTGGGCCACCAGGGCTGTGAAGAGTCACCCAATGCCAGCTGTGGCTGAGCCATGCGTAGCCAAGAAAAGGCAGTGCTGCTGTTCCCTCACCCACATCTAACTGCAGCCCTTGGGCTCCCTGGGCAGGGCAGCTGCCCAGAGCAGAGCGTGGGGGAAGAGAAGGGCTGGCAGCAGCTTCCTCAAGGGAGAAAGACGCAGCACTCAGCCCTGCCCCTGCACAACAGCGTGAGGTGTGTCCAAGGCTGGGATAAGGGATGGTTAAATCTTCTCCTCCCTCCCCAAGAAGCAGCAAGCTCTCCTAAGCATCCCTTCCTGGGTGCTGAAAATGTTTGTCTGACAATAAAAAAAAATAACAAAAAAAAATTTAAAAAAAGGAAAAAATTGCAATTGCTTTTATGCTTTTTTTCCAGCATGAAAATGTATTTTTCATTTCAAACTTAATGGATTCTGAGCTGAATCTGAGTTGAACAAACTAGACAGTTTTATTTTTTCATTTTACCAAAATTGTTTTTCAATCAGTCAACCCAAATACTTATTTTTAATTTTTTTTTTTTTACCCCAGCCTTGCCACTATAGCAAACAATTCCGTTATTTGCATAGCTCTAATTGCAGTGATTAAACAAACACAGCAAACTCCGGCCCTTTGCAGAGCCTCATCACAGCCCCACAGCCAGCTTGGTCTGTATTTTGTCAGCAGAGAGGGAGATGTGGCTTTGTGTAGACTGAGAATAAATTACGGACTTTCTGGGTTTTTTTTCCCCTCCAAACTGATACACTATCAGTTTGGATAATAATAATTTTGCCTCTTCTGTTGCTAGCGGGCTGAGAGATATCTGGTGATACTGTGAACCTGGTACAGTTTAGAAAGCATTTGGATTTTCAGTGCTTTGTTCGCATGTCAGGCGTAAGTTGCAACCTCTGTTGCTGTTATTAGAATAACGTGTAGGGTTGCTACTCTGTTAGTAATACCCCTATTAACATAAAGGAAAGAGAGACAAATATCTACATCTGTTTGGAGGGGTTTTTTTTCTGTGAAGGTGGTGGGTACCTGAAGACAGGGTTAAGGCAAATTTTATCTGACTCCAGTTCCATCAAATAGGAACAAACAATTATTTGGACATTTTTTAATGACATTTATTTATAGCAGGTAGCGCACAGGCGGCTGCTATTTCTCAGCATGCTGGAAGAATGTTCTCCAGATGGTGCTTGCTGTTTATGCTTTTATTCACTTCGCTTGAACGCAGCAGCACTCTACACAAAACATGGAGAATTGGAAAATAAAAACAATTGTGTTTTTACAAAGTGCCATGTGATTTGCAGAAATGTCTGAGTTGACTGATGAGCCGTGCCCCGTGGGGCAGCGGGGGGATCACGCCTGTCACAGGAGCCCTGAGCCCCACACGGGGCAGAGGCATCACCCCCACTGCCAGCAGCACGCCCTTCTCTCCCAAAAGGTGGGTTTGAGCAGGGCTGCTAATCCTGCCCTCTGTGTCTGTGCCTCTTCTGCCTCCCTTTTCCTGCACAGGGATTTGGGTGAATGTAGGGAAGGCTGTTATTTTAAAGGTGTTATTTTTGTTGGGTTTTCTGTGACTGTGCAGCCCCAAGGTTGAGAGGCACGAGACAAAGCATTTCATAAACCTTGCCTGTGCCATCATGTTCCTTCAGCTCCTAATCTCACTGAAAAGTATTAAGGCCTCTGGCTGGTCCACCTGAAGGCAGCAGCTATGATGCCCAAAGGGAGCAGCATGCTCCACGATTTCTCTTGGTTGCAGTGGTGAAGATGGATAGGTATCCGAATGGTTGGCATGCTCTTGCAGGCATCTGTTGTGCAGCTTCTGCAGGACTACTCACACAAAAGATTCTCAGAGTGGAAGCTTTAAATAAAAGACTGAGGAATCTAAATTTTTTTTTGCATTAAAAAAACCTTGGGAAAATTTGGAAAATAACTCAATTATTTAAATTCATTTTTAATAAAACCCCAAACAAACTAGCCAAAGAAACAAACAAACAAAAAAAAAGAACAAAAAAAAAAACAAAACCAAAAAACAAAACCCAGGCAATCAAAAAATAGATCTTGACAAGCAGAAAAAAGGGTATTTTTGTTATTTTTAAAATAAATCTATCTTTACTGTATGGGTAAAAGAAATAAGTATTTCTCACTTCTACTGAAAAGAACAAAAAAATGACAAATCCACAGCACTTCAGGGCAGGTTTTCAAATACCAAAAACCATACCAATTTTAAACTTTGCAACAGGACCTGATTAATATTTCTTTGAGAACAGGAACCTTCAGATTCCTTTGAAATCTAGTTTAAAGCCAGCAATACTTTTAGTGAAAATAATTTTTGAGAAACTAATGTGTGAACAGCTCACCTGGTTTTGGGGTTTTCTCTGGTAAATGGGCAGTGCTGCGCAGTGCTTCGATTCCTCTCCCTTGCCTGTTACCCAAGAGGCAGCCTTTTCCCAAGCAGAATTCTTGCTACGTCAGCTCCATGCTGTTTATCCTCTGTTGCTCCCTTGGCAGTTATTATTTCTTAATGTGTTAATTGTAGTTCCTGGGCCCTTGTGTGTGAGGGTGTGTAATGCTCATGGTAATGATGCCGACACGTTCTCTAGTTCCTGGAATCACAGAGCAAAAAACTAAAATATGGTTTGGACATAAAGCATCCAGTAAGAGAGGTCAGTTAGAAGAATTCAAATAGCATGACAAGAATAAAGTGGGTAATGGGGAAGAGTAGGCATTGGGTTGGGGTGGGGGTTTTTTAGGCTTATTCAGTTATTCCTTCTTTGGCTCCAGCTTTGTGTGATATATATATTTTTTAATTAAAATGTGAATTATGTCACTTGCTTTCCACCTTTTAACAGTATTTCACAGTAAATTTCATTCCTAATAGCAAGTAGTCAGGGGTAAGGAATGATTTTGCTGAGTGATGGGGATTGTTAATTATTAAAAAGAAACCTATGGATTTGAAACAAATTAGACCTCATTAAGCCTAGGTCTGTTTCCACACAGACCAACAGACATGAAAAAGCCCATCTAGGAGCATGAAAAATCCCACTTTTTAGCTGACACATCCTTAGTAGCAATGCTCCTGGGTTGGTGTGGTGTGAATTAGCCTGTTTAGTTTGTGTCAGAGATCCCCGGTCTCTGATCTCAGGTCAAAACCCATGACTCTCTTGCACCTTTCCCATTTCCCTTCCACTTCTCCCATCACCCTCAGCCACCCCAGCCCAGCTGCAAATGGGATTCCCACCTCACTCTGGAGCTGGAACCCACCTGGATAGGAAGCCAGTGCCCAATGTGACTTAAATTGTTTGTACTTAGAGTTCTTCCATGGGACTTCAGCAAAATTCCAAAGGGCTGAAGTGATTGTTGAAGTTTACCCTCAAACCTATGTAACCATGCCATCTTTCAAGATGCTTTTTTGAAACTTTTTGAAGGCAATGGGTGGGTATATCTGCAGGTGAATCCTAACAAGAAGAGTGAAAGGTGGCCTTAAATGATGGTTTTAATTGTATGATCACAGGCATGCCATGTATGGGCTTTGCTGTCTGGCTGAGACATCCTCCAAATCTTCTCTGGCATTGCAGTGACACACTCATATCAGGAGAAGAAACGCCCATTCTGCTGGCTGGAAATCAGCAATAACATTTTGACATCTGTGCAACAGTTTAAAATGAATTATTCAGCACATGGATCGTGCTGTTTGAGCAGCCAGCACATCTCTGCCCATTTACTACTGTCAGTCCATGGTGGAGATACCATTGATGCCAGTGAGAACTGAGCACATGGGCTGGGGGTAGGTTTTGGCCCACAGCCTGAAACAGCATTTGACAGCACCCCTGCAGAACATGATAGGAATAATCTGCTTTGCCACCAGCAAAAGACTGAAAGACAATGCCAGTCTGTTTCTTCTCTTAGAGTATTTTGAACACATGCAGATCTTAAGAATTAAACCAATAATTAATTGTTTGACTGTTTTTGAGTTTTGCTTTAAAGAATAAGTAATTTTGATTGAATCAATGTATTGCATGTGACACTGCAGAAGCCCTGAGCATCTCTTGCCTACTGGGAGTAGAGCCTGAGCACAAACTGGCAGCAGGTCCAGGCCAGTCTCCAGCTTCTGCCAACTTGGGGAGTTAAAGTGAAGCAGTATCTAATCCTTGTCAGCAAAGAAAATTCATAAAATTCACCATGTCAGCAGCATCTGATTTGGAAAAACAAGCTGAAGTGCTGTAAAGAACACACTTTGGGGAACTGCAGATGGGGAAATGGGAGGAAACAGATAACACCAGCACACCCCTTCCCTGCTCTAGACTGGCATTGAGGAGAGAAAGTGGACATTTGTCTTGTGCTTAGCTTTCTAATTCAGCAAGGTCATCTGAATTAAAGTGGTGTATGTGTGGTGAGAGTCTAACATCTGTTATTTCACGGGATGTCTGTTCCCTGTAGCTGCATTTTTAAAAATAAAATGCAGAACACGGTATGAAAATGTTCTGTGCTATGGGTTACTGTCCTTTCCTTGCCCTTCTTTAAGAACTATGTTGTAGCTGTCCACTGATGCTTATCTCACAGGTGAAAATTCTGGAGTACTCAGACAGCATTGCAGTGTGCAGCAATATCATCTGCTCATCATTGTCCATGTTTTCTAGGTAGCAAGCTAAAAATGCCTCAATTTCTACCTGCTCTTCCATTTATGTGTAAGAAGTAATACTCCACTGTGGAAGGAGCTCGGTGCTGTACGTAAGAAGGCAAGACATATAATCCATATAACTGTAAAACAAATGGCTGGTGTAATGAAAGTTAAGCAAATCCTTATGTCCCCTGAAGTCAGTAGAATTTAAGCATGTAGTTAAGTCTTGCTTGCAGTAAGGGTATATCCTCTGATAGGTACACTGTAGCTGTAAGGATTTTGAACCCCTGTCTGTGTGTAGCTTTATTTTCAGAATGCCCAAGAGCTTGGCAATTAGCTGAAAGATGTGAAATTGTGCTGTGCAGCAGTGCTGGATGCTCAGGTGTGATGCTTTGGCAGGAGGTGGGACCTGGCTCCCTCAGCCCGTCCTTGACAGGAGTGGTGCTGCTGCTGCTGCTGCTGGGTGTGAGCTGGGGTGTGCAGCCCCTCGTGGGGACATTTTTGTAGGGACTAAAGTCTGTTCTGGCTTTTGTAGGGCTGCCATCACCAAAGTGTCTGAACCTTCTTCTTTCATCCACTCACCATTGCTGTACTCCCCTGGGGCGGGAGGATGTTGTCCCCCACCTTGGGCAGGGAGTAAAAGAGGCACAGAGAGATGTAAAACCTGATTTTAATGGTTATTTTTGTGTCTGCATATGTGGAGACATCTCTGGGGGAGGGTTCCAAACCTCCTGTCTGCATAGCTTGGACCCTGCTATTACAAACTTGGTTCAGAGAGGCACCATGTGGGAAGCTCATGAATGGGGCCATGGATGTTCATGTCCCCTGTGCCAGAGCAGAATTCAAGAATGTGCCTTGCTGGTGTAGATGTAGGATAGTGGGGGAAGAGGGGAATGTGCAGTCCAGAAAAACAAGGAGTGGGTTAAATATCTCAAGTAATGTATGTATGAGGGTGAAGAAGGCTACCTGGATTTATTGCCACTTGATTGGAAGGATGTGTGTAGCCTGTGTGCATCCATTAATTAGTGATGCAGTTGCTCCATGCTGGTACCAATAAAACCTTAATAGTACATGATACCAGCCTGTGATTGCTTCCTTTTTTCCACATCCCCTTGTGAAGATGTGTGTATATCAGTGCAGCTGTGTACCGTGTACAGTGTGGATGTGCTGTGGCTGCCTGCACAAGAAAAGGACAGTAAAATAATTCAGCAGGTTATTACCTCCCACGTAATTTTTCCAAGTGTTTATAAAAGGATCTTTGATATGCAGCACTCACTAATGTGCACAAAATAACTAATGTTGTTTTCTTTCCTTTTCCTGAGACATATTAATTCTTAAAATGGCTCCTGAGCAGGCTTTCCTAGGTACGTGTAGCAACTGCAGCCTGATGGTTTAGCAACAACAACAGCGAAAAAGGCTGTCCCCAGTTTCCTTTATATGCACATTGTGCAGCTTTTCGAGCAGTGCATCAAACACTGCTGGCTGGAAATTTCCAGGCCCATTTCCTCCTGCCTGGTGCATGCTCATAAAGCAAGACTGTCTGTATGGTCTGTAGCTGCAGTACTGCAGAAAGTCAATAAAGAGCTGACCATCTCACCTCTATCAAAAGCAGTTGAGAAGCCCTGCCTCATCTGCCTTATTAAAACTGCTCTTGACTCCTGAAGAGAAACCTAGTTGGAAACCTTGAAGAGGAGGGATAAAAAAAGAGTCTGAAATTGCAGTGAGTATTCTACAGCTAGGTCTTGCAGTAAGGTTAAAGAGTGCATATTGTGAAATAAACTGAAAAGGCAGTTTCATTTAAACAGGGAAAATGCCTGAATTTAATGCAATGAACTTCAGACTTTCCCACCTGCACTACAGCACAGAGATATGATTAGTTATTGCAGCAATGAGGAGATTTAGCTAGCTCCCTAATGGATTTGTATTTTGAATTTAAATATGTATATACCTACCTATGCATGTGTGTTTATGCCTATATTTGGATTTGTGCAGGAAAAGGCATGATGCAGAAATAGATGTAAGAAGTAGAATTTGTAATGCAACATGTCTTTGAGTGTGTGTTTGAAAGGATTTTTGGGGTTTTTCTCCTTTCCTTTATATAAGAGTAACTGATAATGTTTGCCAAGCTTTTAGTAGTATCTGCTGGGAATCATCACCCTCACCTTCCCCAGGTGTGCCAGCTTTTTTTCACCTTGAAATGAAAAAAGAGAGAACTTAAACAGAAAGATCATTGCTTTAGCTTAATATTGTAAGATTTCAGAGATTGAATTTTCTGATAGTAATGAAATGAACCCTGAGTTGTGCCATGAATTTGATTGCAGTTAATTTGATTTTTGAGATGCTCAACAAAGCTTGCCCATTAGCTTTAACCTCACATACTTAGGATTTGTGCAAACTGCTATTTTTATGTATGTATGGGTAGAGATAACATGGAAATCTCTCTCTGGTGGTTCGGTGGCTTGTAACAATTACTGTCACTGAGTACTTAACTACCTCTAGGTCTGTTGGTAGTAGTATCCATTGAGTTGCTGACCAGTAATCCCAGTACGTTTATTGCTTTCATGGTGCAAGGATAGTTTTCCTTTTCACAAGTAAAAATACAGCTGAACATCTCAGCCAGAAGACACATGCAGACTCCATCCTGCAGTTTTTTTCCAGTTCTCACTGATCTTAATGAGCCTAGTCATATGAATAGCAGTGACTCTTGTCAGAAAGGAGTTTTCTTGGCTGAAACTCACCATTTCTGTTTATGTGATTTGCCTCCTCAGACTTCAAAGTGAATGTGCTCTTCTTGCTAGTATTTGCCAAGAGGCAACAACTGTGGGGTGAGGGTATTCCCCAAGGTGGTCCCGATGTCTGGCTTGTTCTCCTTACATGATTTATTCTCCATCAGCAGTCGATAAGATGGTGGGAGATGGCCTTTTATATATATGTGTATATAAATAATACCAGCCGCAGATAAGAAACTATTTGGTGATGTCAGAAAACTAAAGACATAAGGTTACAGATAATGAATTGTGTTATGGAGTTGATCGTGTGTGGGAAAAACAGGAGGGGAATTCTGCTGCTGGCAGAAGATTGGTCACTACAGGTTAAAAAAATACAGAGAGTGTAGTTTCCAGAACAGGGGAGTAACAAGAACAGGGAGGGAGGAAATGAATGGCAGGGGCACGCAAGTTGGGAATGATGCTGAAAGTTCTCCAGGCAATGGGCAAAGAGTTGAGCTGTCAAGGAGACTACTGCCATGAGCTGCTTCTGGGAGGTCCTGTGAGCAGGGGGGTGCAAAGTCTCAACAGAAGTCAGGGGATATATGACTTTGTGATGTGTGGAAGGGAAGCAGCCCATAGATGGAAAAAGGGTTGGACACATGACTGGAAAGGAGGTGTTTTGTCTGGATCTGAGCCACCGAAGTACACGTCAGGCACTTGTGGAGTCAGGAACCAGACTGTCTCCTTCCAGCTCCATCACCCTCAGCAAACGTGCTGAGGGTTCATTTCCTGGCCCCAGCACAGGGCCTGGGACAGCCCTGCTCCTCACTTGGGTGCTTCTGTGTCCTGTGGAGGGCTCCTGGAGGGCATGGTTGGCTGCTACAGGAGCAAGACCAAGGTGTGTGCCAGTCCCCTCCTGTCCCCCTGAAATAATCTGGCCTGGGTGGAGTGGAACACTCACACCAGGGCTGATCTGAGAGTTTGGCAGGGTGAGGGGCCAGGTACCGGGGCGTGCCTTTGCAGGGAGCTGCTGTCCTTCTGCAGGATGCTGCATGCCCACACCTCCGCAGCATCTTCTTGGATCCTGCCAAGTCACAGTCCAGCAGTCTCTTTTGCTGACTACATGGCAAGGAGAGGTTTTGTAGTTCATAGCTTACTATTTTATAGGGTTTTGGTTGTTTCTTAAATTCTCTTCCCTCCATTTTGCTTTTGGTGGCCCCATCTGAAGGCAGCGTGTGCAGTTATTTTGGTCAGAATTAAGCAAACCCGGTCAGCAGCAGAGGAAAGGGGGGAAAACATCAAAGAGAAAGCATTGATTACTTCCTCAGAGAGTCCCATACTACAAAATTCAGCACAGAAAATCAAAGGAGGGGGCAGAAACCTCTTTTTCTTCAGGGGGTGTTGAAACACGGTGCCCTGGAAACGCTCAGGTAACAGAGACCATTGAAGCACCCTCTTGGCATGGAGCTGCCCGTTCACGTTGGCTGTTTTACCTCACGGTGGACAGTGTTGTGTCCTCCAGGAGAACCTGTATCCATGGGCTCCTTGCTACCAGCCTGCACGTGATGCAGTGGAGACCTTGGTCTGCATGTTCCCTGAGGGACACGCCTTTCCCCATGGCTGAGGCTGGGAGCAGCGTGAATCCTCAGCAAAAAGGATGATACAGCTTCCATACTGCCATGGAGTTAGAATAATTCAGAGGCTGCATGTCCGATGTCTCTCAGCCAATGCTAGCCAGAAAGGAAACAATTTTACACATCAGCAATTTTTTATGATTAATAATATTATCCTGCCTTAATTGAAAAACGGGCTGGTGCCCTTAAGAAGAAATTAAGCTGCACGAATTAGTACCTAACCTCTTTATGATGAATGTGTATTTTTACATACTGCATATTCCTGACAGTGCTTTTGGAAATAATTGTGCCGTGTATTGTAATAAAAAAATTGTCCTGCATTGTTTGTAGTTGCATGGCACCATTCTGTCTGGCTGACTTGGCTTTAAGAGCCTGAACGCTTGGGAAGAAGCAGTGTGAGGATGCTGAAATCCTTTTAAAGGGTATTTATGTACAAACAGGAGGATGATGTGTAGGCTCTGAGCTCTGCTATCAGTTGTTATTGCTGAGAGATACTCCCAGGGAGTTGATGCCAGACGGAGCATTAACCATTGCTGGCCTCAGTGCCTTCGTGGGAAGTCAGTCATAAAGTCCGTGAGGGCTCCTGTTTGTGGGATTTTTAAACACCAGTGAATCATTTTACGTAATAAAGCAGTTGTCATTGGGTGAGTTTGTGTAAAGGTCTTTTACACAAACGCTTTCTACCAAAACATACTTCAGAAGGAGAGACAGGCGATGCTGAAGGACAGGGAGATTTGTTATGCAGAGAAGAGAGCTAGCAGTTCAACTGTGCTGAGGTTTGCCAGGCACCCAGCGGGAGCAGGGAGCTGTCGCCTGTGTCTGCCAGTCTGCCTGCAACCACGGGTGGTCCTGGGACAGGGTGAGTCATGACTTCAAGGCATCATGCTCCTTCCATGTGTCCTGGGACTCGGTCCCACATGGAGCAGCCCAAAGAATCCAGGATTAAAGAAGATGAGAAGGTCTAGGTCTCTCAGTTGGACAGCTGGGGACAGAACAAAGTCAATAAAACTGCTTTCAACTATACTGCTGCCCTGGCACCATTCACATCTCCTGCAGGTTTCTTGGAGGACCATCACTTCAGCAGGAGACTCGCATATAATGTGACACATTTCAAATGCCTTGTTCCCCGAACTAAAACACTTAAATCAGCTCTCATCAACTTAAATATTGCTTACCCAAACCTTTGAATGTTGTGTGTCAAATCTCCCTGGAAACACATAGCAAAACATAGATGTCTGTGTTGGAATCAGTGGTACTTTCTAGTGTCCCTGGGTAGAAGGGTGGAAGGAACCTCCTCCTCTTCTCCATCCTGGAACAGTGGGAGGATTCTCATAGAGAAATATGTACTTGGGTGGTGCCATCTTTCCTGGAGGGAAACCTGCCCAAAATTTGAGGCCATGTAAGGTGGAGGAGGGTCTGGGCAAGGAGCCAGGAGTATCTGTGGGTAGGGGGGGTCACACCAGCTTTTCAGGGATGTGTGGGAGCACAGTGGGAGCAGCCTGGGAAAGGCTGTCCTTCCCTGCTCCTTCTTGGCCACAGCCCTTTGGACTGTGCCTGCCGTGGGGACTGCAGGATCCTCCCAACCCTGCTGAGGGGCAGTGGTGGGTGGGCTGGGGCTGGTGATGTTTCCCTGGTGCCACACTGCTTCCCTGATCTGCTGTCACTGCCTGCATAGGCTGGTCCTGGAGCATCCTCACACCCATTCTGGTATTTCTTAAGTTTTTAGCCAAGGTCTTTTTACTTACCTCTTCCTTTGTATTTCAGCCAGGTCCCTATTAAAGCAGACGGTGAGGAAGTCTGCATTGAAATGCTTCCTTCCATCAGTCTGTCCTCCCCTCCTCCCAGCCCCATCCTCCTTGTCCCTGGAGGAAACACTCATCTCTGCCAAGATCCTGCCTCGCAAAAGTAAACAATATGAAATTACAATAAAATGTTTTGATTTGCTGGGCCTGACATTCAGAAGCTGCGCAACAGAGACTTACAGAAAAGGATTTTCTATAGATAGCCAGTGTGAGAAAAAAATAAATCTCTCATATTGCGCGTTATTTAGATCTAAGCATCAGGGCAGTGTGAATGAGGAGCAGAGGATTTTGTTGCCAAACCTGAAGGTTCTTAGGAGGTTTATGCTGCAACATCTGTCAGCAGCTTTCTGCCTGGCATCTGTGGGTGACTGGCCTATTGCACAGTAATGTCAATATTTGGGACTCTTGTTTCTCTGTGTGTATGTGTACTGTTGTTGCTTGATGCTTTAGGACTGGGTAGTGTACTGAAAGCCCTCAGAAGGAAATAGATGAGCTGAAACTTGTTTTCTCCAGGGGTGTTCCACATAACTCAGAAGAAGGCAAACAGAAATGGAGGTGTAATCCCTGGGAGATGAGCTTCCTTGGGCACTTGTCAGTGTAGTAGGCTGGGTAATCTGTGCTGTCATCAAGATTTGCGGATTAGCTGATGTGAAGCTAGTTGGCTTTGACATTTCATTAGGGAAGTTTTCCACAGTTTTTCATCCTCAGTCTTGGGGCTCTAAATTATGGCTGATGTAGCTTTGTTATGCTTACACCTTTTAACATTTATGCAAGTTGATGCTGGGGCTGCAAACATCTTATCTGCTGAGGATTTTTTAAATCATTGCTTGTTTATGAAAGACTAACTGGGTCAAAGGCTAATTTTGGGAAGGATCCGCTTTCCCCTGTGCTAACCAATAAATTTTCATCTGGATATCATAAGTTACCCAGCCGTTATCTCCTGAAATGGGGATAAAAGCAAACACCATTTATCCTGTAATCTGCAAATATTTTGAAAAGTGAAATGGAATATCAATAAAAGGGCTTATCATCAAGGTCTTATGAGAACCCTTAAGGATTTTTGTTTAGAAAGCAAAATGTTAAATTTATAGACAAGAACTGTGCAGATGAAGTGGGAATATGTACGAGTGACAGCACTGTAAATTGTCTCAAGGGTTCAAGGGACCGGGGAAGGACACTGTGTCCTGAAGTCACTCCTCAGAGATGTCTCTGCTGATAAGTGCCAGTTGTTGTTCCTTGTGACAGTGATCGAGGGGAGCAAGGCAAAGGATCACCCTGTGGGCTCAATGCAGTGGTGGGCAGAAATGGGGATGTGGCCAGCTTTATTTATGAGGGCTGGATGTGCCCTTACTCTTCCAGTTGCTGCAGAGGACATGTCCTTGGAGCTGAAGTTCCTGTCTCTGTTACCCTCTCCCTCTGAAGTGGCTTCTCAGATGATCCCTCTGGAGGATTGCTGCATGAAGGCTGGGGAAGTGGGCTGTGAGCCATGGGCAATGTGAACCATGGGCGCTGTGAGCCACGGGCAATGTGAGCCATGGGCACTGTGAGCCATGGGCACTGTGAGCCATGGGCTGTGTGATCCATGGGCACTGTGAGCCATGGGCTGTGTGATCCATGGGCTGTGTGAGCCATGGGCACTGTGAGCCATGGGCACTGTGTGATCCATGGGCACTGTGTGATCCATGGGCTGTGTGAGCCATGGGCAGTGTGAGCCATGGGCACTGTGAGCCATGGGCACTGTGATCCATGGGCTGTGTGATCCATGGGCTGTGTGAGCCATGGGCTGTGTGATCCATGGGCTGTGTGATCCATGGGCACTGTGTGATCCATGGGCACTGTGTGATCCATGGGCTGTGTGAGCCATGGGCACTGTGAGCCATGGGCACTGTGATCCATGGGCTGTGTGATCCATGGGCTGTGTGAGCCATGGGCTGTGTGAGCCATGGGCACTGTGTTAGCCATGGGCTGTGTGATCCATGGGCTGTGTGAGCCATGGGCTGTGTGATCCATGGGCACTGTGAGCCATGGGCTGTGTGATCCATGGGCTGTGTGAGCCATGGGCTGTGTGATCCATGGGCTGTGTGATCCATGGGCACTGTGTGAGCCATGGGCACTGTGTGAGCCATGGGCTGTGTGATCCATGGGCTGTGTGAGCCATGGGCTGTGTGATCCATGGGCACTGTGTGAGCCATGGGCACTGTGTTAGCCATGGGCTGTGTGATCCATGGGCTGTGTGATCCATGGGCACTGTGTGAGCCATGGGCGCTGTGATCCATGGGTGCTGTGAGCCATGGGCACTGTGTGAGCCATGGGCGCTGTGATCCATGGGTGCTGTGAGCCATGGGCACTGTGAGCTTTGGCTGTGGAGACTGTGCTGCAGAGGCACCCCCTGGGGACAGGCAGGAGGGATGTCTGGGGCAGACTTTCAAGACAGGGATCAGCCGGGACACCAGGCTGTCCTTTGTAGAGGGAAATCCTTGTCCCTCTCTGGCCATGTTGCTTCCTCACTTCTGCTTCTCTCTCCTTCACTGGTGCTTTCTCACATCCTTTGCTTTCCTGTCAGCCTCCTGTCCCACAGATGCTGTCGATTATGGCACCTGGGCTCTGGCACGTAAACTCCTCCTTTCACACTGCTTTGTACTTCTGTTGCAAAACCATGAGTGATAGGCAAAATTTAGTTTGAAAGTATTTACCATGCTCTACTCCTGCTGAAAAATATAAATAGAGATAACATTAGCATTGGACTGTGTATCTTAGGGCTTCAGTGATTTATCCATCAATTATGTCATTGTAAAGTGAAAGTGAAGTTACACCTTCCTGAGTCTGGGATAACAAATGATTCAAGAGAACTTCTGCTGGGTTCTTCTGTTTGAATTCCTTTCTGTGGGAAAAAAAGTGCACAACCAGTAAAAACATCCTGGACTGGGCACCTTGCAACTGCGTAAGTTGGTTTGGGATAAATTAGCAGTTCCTATAGCATGTATTCCTTTGATTCAAAAAATGGAGAAGTGTTAAAAATATAAGTTTTGCATATGTGCCTATGTGGACATACAGACAGATGTTGTTCCTGTCAAAGGTAAATATCAATTATGATTATCTTAATATTGATGTAGCAATTTAGAAATTGCTTTCCAAGAGAAGGTGTCTGCAGTGTTACATTTACCAACATAATGAAATCAGACAAGTTTTCAGTCCATAAATCACAGTACAGTATTTGCCATTACAATTTCTATGCTTGTACTGAGCAAGCAACACTCTCTAAAGAATTTTATTAAATCAAAATAATGAAATTGAAAATCTGTATTGACTCTTCTTTGGGTCTTTCATGTTTTTTTGTGCTTTGACTTGGGGATAGATTTTGCTTGATTTTCAGACTCTATTTCCATAGTTACTTTGTTTCTCGGGTTGAAGGCTGTCTGTCAAATCTTGCAACCTTGTGTTGTAAATCTCAGGATGTTCTTTGTGGTGTTTACTGGCTGCAGCATAACACATTTTCTAATAATCTTCATTACTGTGCTTATTTGAGAATTTGAGGCACAAAGTGTATCCAAGCAGACTACAGGAATCTGTGGCTTCAAGGCAATGATAAGAAATTTCTTAATGGCTTAGTAAGAGACAACATACATTTCAAGTTGATTTTTGGTCACCACAAGAAATGCTATTGCTTAGGAATGGCTTCAGTGTAATATTCTTTCCTTCTAGAAAGCAAACCGCAGGGGGGTTTGTGTATGAGATTGACTGCAGGCAGAAAATATAATTTTTTTTCAAGAGCCTTAAACATTGTTCTCAATATATTTTAATTCCACACAAATGCAGCTTCTGCAATTTTAGCTGAGAACAGTTTTGCAGCTCACACTGTGGAGATGCGCTGGGACTCCACTGCTTGCCAGTCACTTTGTTTGAGCATTCAATCCAAATCAGACCTTCACAGCTGGATTGTGGAGAGCCCATGGAGGCCTGTAAAAGAGCCTGGTCTGCCCAAGTGCACCTGTTAACATGATCTGCCTTTCTGTGGTATGATCAAGACAAACCTATTGTTCTCCAGCTTTCAGAATTATGAAAATAGACAATTTCCTCCACTGTGGTCAGAAGAATTTTACATCCATCTTTGTCAAATGTTTTAGAAAGACAGTAAACATCCCTCAAGGAGTCTAATTTCTGCAAGACAAGGTCACTGCACAGCAGCTCTTTATTTGTCCCTGCTTTCTTTATCTTCCCTAACAAATTCAGTTTTCCACCACCTCTACTTCTAGTGTTCTCTTGCAGCTTCATTCATCTTTTCCCTTAGGTCAGCAGCTCTAGGTTTTCTTCTTCCATTCACTTCTTCATCTTCCCTACATATTTTTGTTTTGGGCGGGGGAGGAGGGGGGTTGTTCATTTGGGTCTTCTGTTTGGTTGGTTTTTTAATGCCCAGAATTCTTGTACTCTGCACCATCTCCACTTTTCATAGCAGTACCATATGCATCCCCAGAATTGCATTCCCCAAACTCTCTGCTGATGCCACGTTTCCATGTGCTACCACTTCCTCCCACTGCAGCTAGTCCTAAGAATAAATCATGAAGCATGTCAGCATAGTGGCCTTTCCTGGGAGGGTGAGTGAAGTTTGAGATGAGTGGTGGTGTTCTGCTAGAAGGCGTTTGGTGACTGCTATCAAGTGGTCCTTTGATCTGGAGACAACTCAGAAGTCCCCACAGTTCTGTGATACAGATGTCAGAACTCTTGCATCCTTTCATCACTTTTTGTTCCTTGCTTCAGGTTTTTGGGACATGCTCTGCTTCTGCAGGTGTCTGACCTGCTTTCAAAGGTATCTGCATCTCTGGGGTTGATCCGATACAGCTCTCTGAAGCTGTTGCACCAAAATCCCACCAAGCTGAATGTAGGGCTTCACAACCTGTGGGACCTGATGTTAGGGCCAAATGAGTTGTTCCATAAGGACCAGCAGCTGACTTCCAAGGCTCTTGTGGAGAAAGCGGTTATGCCTACTTGCATAAACCCAAAAACACCATTTAGTTACTTCTTATAACCCTATTTTTAAGGAAAAGGGTTCCAGTGATCTGAGATCATCTGAAGAATGGTATGGCAACCTGATCTGGTAAATAGGCTGAAAACACGTTCAGATGCTAGTACTTGTCAGCACAATGATTGGCTCTGGGTTAATAATAGCTCCCTTTTTTCTTCATTTATCCCCCAAATTTAGTCTCTAATGGAAATCATGTCTGTCACATGTTTAAAACAGATTTTCTTCACTGGGCGTATGGAGGAAGGTAAAGGAAGTGATAAATCTCTAAAAAAACAATATGATAAAATAAATCCTCTCTACTAGGGGGCTAGATATTGAGCTTTTTACTCCTTTGGAATCTTGATCTGTAGCTAGCCCTGCTGACTGTGAGATGACTTCTGCTAGCAGGACTTGAAATGGCAGAAACTGCCCTCTTTGCAGTCACATGGGAACCCCAAAAACTGAAGCTGTAGGTCACCATGTGCAGTGAAGAACTGGTGTGTTGTCTATCAACAAGGAATAGATTGAAGGAACTGAAAAAAAATCCCAAACAAAAAGCAACCCCCAAAACCCTGGTAAAAATTGGCCTTGTCTGAAACAAACTAATTAAAAACTTTGAGGTTTTGAGAATTTATGTCTTTCCTTTTCTTGTCTTCAATAATCTGAAGAAAATTCACCACAATAATCTGAAGAGAATTCATCACCCTTCCTACCTGCTTCTGACACAAGAAACATTTTGTACTTAGTTATTTTCCTCTGTTAGCATCTGATAGATAAGAGGATCAAACCGCTGAATACATGCTTGTTCCTTTCCTCCCCGTGTTGCTGCTGTTTGGATATGGGGAATAATTAAGTGAGGATCAGAGTGATGCAGCTGCTGTAACCTGATGTTTCTGTCACACCAGTACTCTACTGATGGATGGGCAGTTGTTCAGCTTTCCGTCCTGGAGACCATGGGGCAGGTTAGGGCGGGTGCTGACCTTCTCATCCCACTCCAGTGCAGTGTCAGGCATCCTCTGGCTGTGATTCAGCAGCAGCAGTGATGGTTATCTCCCAGCCTGCCCTCCTGCCTTGACCAGAAGAAAGCAAAAAGAGGAGGAAGGCTTTTGTTCCTGTGGGATGAACCACTTCAGCAGCAGCCACAGGATGCAGAGCGGATGCTTTCTGCTTGCAGTCCTCCCTGTTCCGTGGCAGACAGGCTTCAGCTAAAATAAGCCAGTATTCCATGAACCATTGAAGTGCTCTTGTCTTCTGAGTCACTTCCCTGTCACTGATGGGCAGTGTGATGCTGAAGGATGTTGCCTCGCATCACACACATGTGCTCAGCCATTCAGGCCATTCAGCCTCCCACTTCATTTCCCACCTGAGTGGCAGCTTTTTCTTTCCTGACCAACATCTTCCTTAGGGTATTTTCCAAGACAGTGGAAAGCTAGGACCATTGGAAATGCACAAAGCCTGGCACCACTTCTGGTCTCTGAACATCCCTCCCTGCTTTCTCTCTTTGCAGATTATTTGTCTTAGTGGAAGGATCTGGAAGCAATGCCATCAAAGCAGGTTGTCTTCTCTGCCATCTCTGTGACAGCCAGTGTGCAGATAGAAGTGTGGCCTCTCTGGGCGAGCTGGCACACACACCAGCAGTGCTCCAAGTGAGACAGATGGACTGCCACAGTTAGGGATCACATTCTTATTCTTGATTTCACATCATACAATTAAAGAAAATCCTAATGTTGTTGTGCTCTGGATTCTGTTTTCTCTACCTGAAGTTGCCAGTTGCATGAAATAATTTGTGGTGAGTCCAGAAACCCCCAAAAGTCTAAGTGCCTTTTGAATTAAATTGCCCATAGGTCTATTTTCTTCTTGAATCAGTCCAAAGACTTTAATTTGATAATGCTGAGATCTTTACCCTCCAAATAATATAATTCTTTTAGTTTTAATTAAAGAATTTTTTTCCTTTGCACTAGACTGATTCTTAACTGGGTTCACTAAATCTTCTTATGCTGTAAGTAGCAGTGACCCAGATAAACACATTTAAAAATGCAGCTACTGAAACTACAGTATGTTGCCATTGTAAGACTCAACAAGAGAACGATTAAAATAGTTCTCTACATTTACAAGGGTAACAAGTAGCATTATATCTTTAAAAGCAGATTCATAGACCAACTTAAATTTTTCATATTACATGTACAAATCTGTGTAAAATAAGCGTTGCTTAGTTTGGAGTCAGAAACATAAAAGTCACAAAGAGGCCTATGAAAAAAAATTGCTCTTTCCTTTTGTGGATGACCTTTTGCATCATGACAAGGCCTTTTGAAAAAAGAGGCGATAACTGTGTTTAGGAATGTATCATAATGCAGCCACACTGTCAGGACCATATAGGCAGCTAGGGTAAGGTTGCATTTCTGTTTTCCTCAGTTCCTGAGTCTGTAGCTTCAATGGCTTTTTTGGTGTAAAGTCTGAGCTCTAGTTCCAGCTAAACCCAACCTGATGCCCACCAGCCATGTAAAGCCAAGGTCTGGAGAAGACAGCTGTTCTTCACTGGCTGTATCAAGGATGTTGCCAAAGGGCTTTGTTGCATATTATATGGGTAAGCCCTTTCTAGGGTCCTAAAACTTGGTTGACGAAATAAGGGGATACTACCCCTTGTTCCAGATGCACATTTTGTGTGTCAGTGTGTGACAAATGCTGTCCAGGATGCTCTGGTACCAACTTCACACTGCTGTTGGGGTGTGTTCCAGCTACCTTATTCAGATCTGATTGCATGTAAACACTGCTGCTCCAGGAGCAAATGTACCCAGAACTTCTCCTGGTGACTACTGCCCAGGTCATGAACAGCATGGAAGGAGTTTGTGGAACTCAGGAATGTTCAGACTCAGCTCTGTGTGGTGGCAAGCACCCGTGCCTGCTGGACAGGGAGAGCTGGGCACCAGCGGGGCAGCCTCTGCGGTGTCCCTTGCACCCTATAACTTGGTGAAATGCAGACCTTTCCACCACTTTTGGTTTTTTGGGTTTTTTTAGACGTCGATGTTGGCTGTGTTTACACAAAGAAGAAATATACGCTATCAGGAACAATTGGATAATAAGCAATCTTTAATTAGCATTGAAGATGCACAGAGACCTAATTCCTCAGTGCCTGTTTAGACAGCTAAACCCAAACATGTGCTGGTGGCTGGGTCCAGGAGAAACCTTCACCCAGGGCAGAGGCTAAATTGTCCTTAATCACTGTAAGGACTGGGCAGGATTTACTGAGTGTTAATTGTACTGGGTGTTTTGGGATCTTCAAAGACCCACAACCCCCCCTTCAATTTATTTTTGGTAGCAGTATTCTCTCCTGCTTACTCTGGTTAGCACTGGGCTGTAAAATTGTTATTGTCAGACAAAAAGTCAATGGATTTTATTGATTCTCCATGCTTTTGCAGCATTCTGGGGGAGCCTTTCCACTGGACATGGAGGAAGCCTGGGGGTGGCAAGATAGGTGTGAACTGGAATGCATTTACCATGGCTGCATTCCATGTGAAGCTGTGGGTGCTGGCACTGACCTCACCAGTGAGGTCCATCCAAGGGCTGCCATCCCCCAAGATTACTGGAGTTAACCTGCACAAAATGTTTTCTGAGAAAGATAGCCCTTTCAGTTGCATCAGCCAGCCATGGAAATGCAAGTTGTGTGTTGCAGCCTGACCTGTCCTCCCCATGGGGAAAACTGTGGATGCTGAGGCAGCTCTGGCACCTTCTTGTTGTGGAGCACATATTGAGAGAATTTATGGTCACTATACCTGCCGTGGTGGCCACCCTCCCCAGTGCAGCCATGGCCAGCAACTGTCTGCTTGGTTTTTGAACTGTGGACCATGACACCTTTTCAGGGAGGATTCAGTTGAGGTCATAAAGGGTTTGTGCTTGCCAGGGGAGAGCTGTCTCCTCTGGTTTGGTCTGTGCTGCCCAGATGTTCACCCTGCTCAACCAACAGTTTGGCACATGAGCATGTCTACTGACAGGCAGTAAAATCAATGTTTTTTCTTGGTTGCTGCCTTGTCTCTCAGGGCTTCTTTTACAACCCCTGTAGTGGTGTGGCTTGTTCCTGCTGTGCATCTCATATTGCAGATGCCTCTAGTTTCCCTCAGCCACCATCCTGGGCAAAGACAGGCCAGCAGCAGCCCCTGGGAGCCCAGTGTCCTGGCACATACTGCCTTGGTACCTCACAGACCACCCATTCCTGCATGTGGGGTGCCTAGACAGGACAGCCCAGCTGGAGCCATGGAGTTTCTTGGGGTAGTGTGAGACAGAACCACATTTTCCATGCAGAGGACCTGAAAGGTGCAGCAGTCCTTCTGGTCAGCATCTTCACCCCTTGAGCATGGGCAAGTGCAGAGACCAGATGCTGACTGTCCCACTGGAAGAGATGAGGGAGAGCTTTTGCAGATGGCATTTGCCCACCCCCTTTGCCAAAAGTAGGCTTTTCAAAGAACACAGTTGTTTTCTTTAACATCCCACCAAGAAAATACAGAATATTTTTATGTCTTGGGTGCTCTTGCTGTTTCTATCTGCAAGAGTGTCATTGTCATAGCCAAACTTGCTACCAACATACGCATTTGCCTGAGGCAAGAGAAGCATGTGCCATTTCTCACAATTTAGGCTGTAGGTAGTTTTTATTCCCTAAAGTTTCTGTAGAATTAAAACTACTTCCTCCTTGTTTGCTAATCTCCCAGGCTCTGTTGTGTGTCAGGTCCTTGGAGCTGCAGGAGCTGCAGTAGTTCCAGCCCTCAGTGTCCATCCTCGTTCCCCTGGCCATACCCAGTGCACCCACACTGAGACGGAGGGAAGGCATCACTCACCCTGGGGGACAAGTTGCTTAAGAGCTGGCAGATGGGTATAGGGAGGCTTGGACAGGCACGGGTGGCACTCCAAGGCTGTCCCCATTTCCAAGGGTAGGTGTGGTGGTGACCCTGTCCTAGTTGGAATAGTCATTGGTGTTGGTGCCACCTCATTGTATACCCAGGCTGGGGGAGAAAGGACTATGCATATCACCTGTGACATTGGTTCAGGGTGGGGTGGAATCAGTGGGAAAAGCTGGTCCCTTGGGGAAGAGAGGACTCAAAATGGTCAAGCCATTGAGAATATTAGTTCTGTGGCATTCCCCACTCCATACAATACAAGAAAACTCTTAGCTCTAGCTACATGAAAAACTTATATGGAAAATATATCACTGCCTGAAACAGAATATACACAAAACAGAAAAGTGCCCTCAGATCCCCTTGCTCAGAGCTGCTTCTCAAAAGGGCTTCTATGGGGCTGACCTTCCCCCCAGCCTGCTCTTACACTGTGGCTGCATTTGCATTAGTGCAGGAGACAAGGGCAAACAGCCTCAGGCCCTGTCCTCCTGTTATTACAGGGATAAGCTGGGACATGGTACAGCCATGGAGGCTTTTATTTGTGTGTTATTTGTTTGACTTTCCTAAAGGGAGAGCCTGTAAGAAGTATGTTCTTCCCTAATAGAGCATCACTTTACACTTTCATGGCAGACAGTCTGCTCTGTATGCTGAGGTGGCCTGAAGAATCAAGAAGATTGACAGCAAAAAAAAAATTACTTCAGAATTGCACCAGTCTGCTGGCAGGTTTTTTGTTGTTTGTTTTTTTTTTTTTGGCTGTTAGTTTTATTCTTCTTTATTTTTTATTTCCTTTTCTTTGTTGTTGGTAGTAAGTGAATGAAGCTACACAGTCAACTTTCTTCCTCCACTGTCTACAATCCATGTACCAAAATTGAGTTCTTTGAAGAAGAATGTGTGAGGAATTAATGCCAAGCTGCAGCCCTGTGTTCCCTTACATGCTGGAGTGCAGGACCCCTTACACCCAGAGCTGAATTCATTGCCATAGAACAACATCACCTCACCAGGAGAGCTGAGAGCTGAGCATGAGTTTATGGTGTGAACTGCATTGCTAGACTGCTTCCTGAGGCTGAGCTGAACAGCCAAATATGAAATCTCCCAGTCAGATTTATTGGAGTGAGCTGGTGACGTTCCCAGAGGACTTACAATCTATGGTGATGGATGACGCAGATCCATTAACGTACTAGTCTCATCTGGGAAAGATGTAATTGTTGTTCTGTATCCTGCAGTTTCCCTGAGTTTTTCTGAACATGTAATAGGACACATTGCAGCCGAAATTACTGGTGAAAAGTGCTGCAGTAAATGTCAGGGGCTCTATATCCTATGGCAGTGTGCTTCTCTTCTGGAACCATGCAGCCATCATTAAGATAGGGGAGGTGATAATAACAAAATCTGGTATAGCGCACTCATCATGATGTATGTTCTTTCAAAAGGTTTGATGGAAAAGTATGGGCAGAACTGACCTTGTTTCCTCTTACAATAAGCATCTGCAAAATATGTTCATATTGACTTGTTCATGGAATCAGGAAAATGCTATTGACTTTTACCTGCATTAGCAGTGCAGTTTTTGCGGCACTGGTTGCCCTGCCTGCATTTCCTGAAATACAGCCCTTTTCCTCTGAGTAGTCTGAGTCTGGACCCCTGATGACAAAAGAGTATTATTATTTTTTTGTGTAGTCTTGGCATAGTTTGGAATAGTCTCACCTCCATGCACTGGGAGCAGTGTGTTGGTCAGAGCTCGGATACCAAAGGAGCTGGAGAAGACTATGTTGAACTGGCTAGAAGATCTTTGTTCATAGAGGATCAAATTAGTGAAATTCAGACAACATTCACAGTTAGGCTGACTAGAAGTGCTCTAACAGCAGAGAAACATGATGAAGAGAGAGGAGAAGGCACACTGGAGGAATGCACCCACAAGGAGTGGCCAGCAGCTATTCTGAAAGGGAAGGCAGCCCTGTGCCACCTCAGTGAGGGTTTGTGTGTGGATGTGTGCCCACTCATCCTCATCAGTGACTGCAGTGGTAACTGGAATCCAAGCCAAGGTCTGTGCTTTGTGCTAATCATCTACCAAAATGACTGCTTCCCATGAGACCTCACAGTCAAGTGGATGAGGCAAAAGGCACAACAGAAGTGCTTGCTTGTATGCATGAGCATGTGCATTTGTAGGCACTACAGGTAATGCAATTTATTGCAATCTGTAATTGCAGAGAGACCTCAACAAATTAGAGAGATGGGTAATCACCATATGAAGTTTAACAAGGGCAAGTTCCAGATTCTGCACCTGGAACAGGGCAGCCCTGGCTCTGTACATAGACTGGGGAGCAAGAGGCTGGAGAGCAGTGTCACAGAAGGGGCCCTGGGGGTCCTGGTCAGTACCAGGCTGAACATGAGCCAGCAGTGCCCTGGCAAGAAGGAGGGTCAGCTCTGTCTTGGATGACATCAGGTACAGCAGCACCAGCCAGGCAAGGGAGGGAATTGTCCCACTGTGCTCTGCACTGTGGCAGGCCCACCTTGAGTGCTGGGGGCAGTTTTGGGCACCACAATACAAAAAATACATTAAACTGTTAAGAGACTATCCAAAGGAGGGCAACAAAAATGATGAAGGGTCTGGAGGGGAAGCCATATGAGGAGCAGCTGGGGTCACTTGGTGTGTTCAGCCTGGAGGAGACTAAGGAGAGACCTCATTGTGGTCTTCAACATCCTCATGAGGGGAAGAGGAAGGGCAGGTACCAACCCTTTCCCTTTGTGACCAGTGACAGGAGCCGGGGGAACAGCGTGAAGCTGAGTCAAGGGGAGTTAGGCTGGATATCAGGAAAAGGTTCTTCACCCAGAGGGTGGGTGGAACAGGCTCTCCAGGGAAGTGGTCACAGCACCAAGCCTGACAGAGGTCAAGAAGCATGTAGACAATGCTCTCAGGCATATGGTGTGGCTCTTAGGGTGTTCTGTGCAGGGCCAGGAGCTGGACTCAGTGATCCTAATGGGTCCTCTTGAGCTCAGTGTATTTCATGATTCTGTGATAACCTGGACTGGTTGACTGAACAGTGATAACCTCAGTGGCACTGAGATGCAACATCACATATTTTCAGTATTTTATGTTATTTGCACACTACTTATGGTCAGATCCATCTGTCAGAGGCATATTTCCCAGTTCAGTCTAGAGGCTTCTAGGAGAGCAAAATTGGGCATTGTTGAGAAGTTTTGAGGTTTTCTTGTTAAATCCATCACCACCATCATGCTGCATCTCATGCTGGTGTTATTTTGAATTCAGTCAGAATTCATCTGACATCTCATACATCATGGTATGGTGGACAGAAGAGGTCAGTTCTCTTCCCCTCAAAGTCAAACCAGGAAACACTTGCTACAAATGAGAAAACCACGTGTAAAATTATGTGAGATTCAAAGAAAAAATGCTGGATTTTTTTATCATATCACAGGAGCCCTACTTTTTTTTTTCTCTCATAAACAAAATTCTTACAGTGGTTAAAAATTTTGCAAGGATGGAAATAAAGGGCATTTTTTTCTTGAAAGTTTTTTTCCATATATACATTATGAGATAGGGTGGTGCATGAGTGCTTGAAATCTGCTGTGTGCATACTTTCTGCTGAGGATTAGTGCCATTGTGTAGCTGATGAAATGTTGGGCTTGGCTTATAAAAGTGATGGGGAGGGAGAGAAGGAGAATCAGTCTAATAAATCTGAAACTATAAGCATAAACTTGATTTTGGCAAGCTGATGGAGCATTTGGTTACTCATGCTAGTGGGTAAGACAGAGCATTAAATAACCATAATTTGCACAGAGAGAGGGAAGATTCCTCTATCCTTTGGCTCCCCAGGCAGCACTCCAGTACTCCTGCACCTTTGTATCTGCCTGTGCTCCCAAGTGAGACCCTGTCCCACAAGAGAAGATAAGCTGATGAGTCTGGTATTTATTGCCAGCTCTTCATCCCTAGATCTTCTCATTTGTGACTATATCTGTGTCATAAGAGCCACCAGAGCTATGGGCAGCAGAAAGGGTTTATCCCTTTCAGGCCATGGTGGCAAGCTGGGTGGCACATGTGTGTGTGGGTAATCACCTGCACATCCTTACCTGTGTTCTTAGGCAAGAGTGTTTGTACCACACCAGAAAGGATCTGTGAGCTGGAACATTAAATTTTTCACTTGGTTTTGCTTTTCTTCTCATTATTTATTTATTTAAGCCGGGCTGCATAAGGACAATGAGAGGCTATGTGAAAATGTGGCTTTCAGTTGATTTAAGATGAGTAACAAAAGTGTTGGAATTTGCCATTCTAACCCCATGGCTTTATAATAAAGCTGAGGTTACCCCTATTCCGGCCCTGTCTGCACCAAGAAAAAGTGGTTTTTAACTGGAGCTGGTGTGCTGTAAGGAGTGGATGGGAAAGGGTTTGCAGTGAGGGCTGGGTGTCTCAGGGTGGGTGTGGTACTAATGGCACCTGTGTCATTTACTGGATTTGAGCTGGTGAAGCTGGTTTACTCCTTGAGGGAGTAGTCTGGTGTGTTTCGCTTTGTGGCTATTTGGGAGACAGACAAAGGGGTCAAAACCCTGTTTGTACAACAAGTAACAGTCAGATGTCCTGCCTGCAAAAGTGGCATAACAATTTAAGAACCAATTTTCAACTTTACCTCACTAACCTGTTGGCTGAGACCTGTTAACACATCCATGGTGAGATCCCTGTCCCTCTTACCAGGAGCAAGACAGTTACATCAGCAAGAAGAGATGGGCTGTGGACGGCAGCCTTTGCCACACTGATGCTCATCTGATGCTGGAGAAGATCAAGTGAATGTGGTAAAAATATCTGTGCTTAGAGTCAGGACAAAATAGAGAGCTGAGTGTGTCAGAGCAGTGAACAAGCCACTGGGGAACTAAGAGACTTTGAAGTCATTTCACTGATATCAAACTTGGAAATCCTTTGTAAGAACTGAGATGCTTTATGGGCTGTTTAATAAAGCACTTGACTGGGATAGGAACAAATATTTTATTAAGCTGACACTGAGTGCTTTTTGTTTCAGGTTTTGGGGGAAGCAGGGCTGGCAATTATGTTTAATTGGTATCCTTTTCCTCTTGTTATCATTGGTGTATTGATTGCTGGGAAAACAAAATACGTGGGTTTCAAAATTTACTGTAAAGCAAAGGCTCTCTTGTTTGTTTTGTTTAGCTCTGTGTACTCAAGCCAGCTCATTTTTCTTTGCTTTGCTGGTGAATATAATGTTTTGATTGAAAAAGATACTAAATAATCAGTTAAATGGGATATTTAATGACAAGGAAAATTTTTAAAAGTATTTTTCCCATAGGAAAATCATGCACTTCACTTTTTGAGCTAGCATGAATCTGCATTCTTTCTATGCTACTACAAAAGTAAATACATGGGTGCACAGCATGCATGAAAGCTGTAGAGGTTAAGGTATAGTAAATCTCAGGAGCTCTGATGCAAGACAGATCCCTAGAGTAAGTTCCGTTTTTCCCTCATATAGTTTTAATTTAAATAGTCTTAGACTAGCAGTCCACTGTCAGTTTTCCTTCCCTGTGGGAAGCTGACCTACTGTAAGAGAAGAAGGCCTGGTAGATGAGAGTAGAGCAGTTGATACTGAGGACGGCTGTTGTCACTGTGTCCCATAAGATCCTCCCAGACTCACAGATGAGGCGGGGGCTGGATGAGCAGACAGTGGATTGGAAACTAGCGGAACCGGCACTGGCCCAGCAGCACAGAGTCCAGTTGGGTTGGGTGACTAGGGGAGTACTCCAGAGGTCAGTGCTGGGTCCCATCCTGCTCAGCCTCTTCATTAATGATCTGGCATTAATGATCTGGATGATAGCACAGTGTACCTGCAGAAGTTTGCAGATTACACAAAACTGGCAGGAGTGGCTGATACATCAGAGGGTCCTGCTGCCATCCAGAGGGACATCAACAGACGGGAGAATTGGGCTCACAGGAGCCTTGCGAAGTTTGCCAAAGAGAAGTGCAAAGCCCTGCACCAGGGGAAAATGCCAGGGGCCACCCACCTGGAAAGCAGCTCAGCAAGAAAGGACCTGGGCATCCTTGTGGATACCAAGTTGACCACAAGCCACAAAGATAGGCTAGAGCATCTCTGCTGGAGGAAGTTTGGTTTTTGGGAGAGTGCTGGTGAGAAGATAGTCCCCCAGGGCTATCCTGGCAGCACCTTCCCATGGTAGTCATTCAGGGCTGGCCACTGACACAGCTGTCCCAACAAAGTGCTGCAGCTGCTGGCATCCCCACCCCAAGAGACTGCCTCATGCTTTGAAAGAGACATCTGCACACAGCCAGCTGTATATGGGGAATGCTGATTTAAACAGGTACTTCTGCAGTCACAAAAACAGTAACTTGTCTTCCGAGTTTTAACAGAAATTGGGAGCACAAAAGCTGCACTGAGTCAGAAGCCCCAGCTGGGTGGAAGAGACATCACTTAACACGTGAATCAGCAGTAATTATGGCTGGCAAATTTATATTTGTCTTCCACATGTCAGGTTTAATACATCAGATTTCTGTACACTGTCTCCACCTCAGAGTATGTGTTCAGCTCACTGGAAGCTAAGCAAGTTGATGCTGTTCAGGCATTTGTGTACAATACCAAGCATAAAAAGTAAACTGCGACTGTAAAGGTTTTATTTTCAGAAAATTGGTGAAGGTCCTCCAAGCATGATGGTTCAGAGACCCCAGGAACAGGCCTATGCTGCAGATATGAGAAATATTGAAGATTTGGGAATAGCAAGATCAATCTGAAATAATTTCAAGGTAGCCTTGTTTTTTATAGTGCTGTCTTATATGTAATAGTATATATGGTGTAAGCAGTGGTCCTTTTGTAAGCAGAGCACATCAGTTAAGTGTTACAACCAATTAGTGAAATAGTTTGTGAATAGAGTAAAAGAAAAGGGAAGAGGCACCCAGGAGTACAGAAGCAAGTGCCATCTCCCTTAGGCTTAGAGTATGTCACAGTTTCCCCTGCAGATGTAGGGGGGTTTGTGAGGCTTTCAATTTGGGTATAAAAATTTACTACAGGTTGAAATTTGTCAGGAAAATGTTCTATTCCTTCCACAGCATTTATTGTCTGTCTTGTATATATTGCCCTTGGGAGTGAAGGGACTGGTTTCAGGCCCGTGACAGGATTTTTTTTTTCAATTGTGCTGATTTGTTTTTAAATGAGAAAAAAGTGAGTTCTCTTCTCCCCAGAATGGATTGCTAACTACAAATTGTTGACAACAGCAATATAACTAGCAAATATATGACTCTAACGTGCTCTTTGCAGGCGATTAGCCTGTGCAATAGGCAGAGGCCGTGGTATTTATTCAACTGTACTATTTAAAAGACTGAAGTACCATCACTTAAGCTGCTGCATTTGAGAACGATCATGCTGTGTGCTGAAGCAGGGTATACATATTGTCCATGTCCCATCTATAAGCTGTTGTTCTGCACTGCTGTAATGATTTCCTTTCTCTCTTGTTTCCCCAGGGCTTAACAGCTTGGATGGGAGCCTTGACACAAATAGCTTTGCTTCTTGAAAGGATCCACAAATGCAGCAGTGGAAAATAAACCTGTTGCATGATTTGCATTGGAGCTTTATTTGTCTAGCATCTTTGGAAGTTATCTGATGAGGTGCTCATTTTAACTGCTCCTTGGCACATGCAGCTCATTTTCCACAATGTAGCTTCCATAGAGTAAGAAGTATACCATGAGGCAGTGCATATGTCCATGGTGAACAGGAGATGTGCGGAGGGATGGGCAGCAAAGGCCATGGGGGTAACTTCCATACTGGCAGTGACACCCTGGTGTAGTTCCCCTTTCTCTCTCTGGCTGGTGCCAGAGTGTGAATCCTGCCCATCTTTTCAATGCCTTTCTCTCATTGCCCTCAATTGATTTTGAATGGTACCTCCTAAATCTTATTGCCCTCAATTGATTTTGAATGGTACCTCCTAAATCTTAACACGAGTTAGTTGTTAGATGTTTGAGTCAAGGGACTGAGGCAGAAGAGGGCAGAGCTGAACTGGGAGTTTCCCTGGTGCCCCTTAAAGGAGACAGAGAAGCGCATGCCCAGTGATTCCCTTTTTGTGATGACCAAGCAGTGGTCATTGAGCCCCTTTTTCAGAGGCAGTGGGACTATTTGAGGTCCAGCTGTGAGCTGGCAAGAGGGCGAAAGCCAGCTCACCTTAGGAAATATCTTCCTCTGCTCTGCCTACCGCATACCTTGGAGGTGTTCACCATCAGCCCGTCTGCAAACAGAAGGGGGACAGTCCCCACTGGCCTTCATGGTGCCTTGGCACTCAACTGATGTGTGTGGTGTATCAAAAATAGCACCACAAATGGCGCAACACTGGGGAAAGCCAAGCTCACCACCACTGTGAGTTGATTACTCCTTTGCCCTTTGGTGCTTGAAGATCCTGGGGCAGCCAGTATTCTCAGTCCCAGGTGCCTGAATGAAAAGGTGAATCAGTGGGAAATGTGAGAGGCAAATGCTGCTGAAATCACTTGTGGGTTGCACATGTGGGAAAGCCCACCTGTGTGTTGTGTAGTAATAGTTCTGTGTATTTGGTATACAAAAGCTCACTTTATTCAAATACATTTTTTTCTATTTTAGCAACAAAACACAAATAATAATAATATGCTAAAGCCTTTTTGTATGGCTGAAACTATAGAGACCAAAATTTGTAGCATGGAAGATGATTTGTAGTTGGTTGGATCAGTGACATCAAGCAGCGAGTTTTGGGAAAACACTGAAGTCCATATCCAACCGTATCTTTGTCCCCAAGCACCTCCATTAAGTCAAGATTGTTAATTTTCTGTTTGTTATCGTGTTTATCCTCAAGGGAAGGTCTATTTTTCCAGGAGATACTGAGCCAGGCATCCCACAAAGGGAGCATCTAATCCTTTCCCATAGTGTGCACAGTATAATTTGAGTTCTGTGTAGACATGAGGTACAAGCCATGGTACACACGAGCAGGCAGAGCACAGGGAGAGCTGTGCTGCAGCCCCACAGGAAGGCACACAGCAGCACTGACAGAAGTCTGTTGCACAGCCATCAGCAGGAGATAAAAGAAATAAGCTGGAGTTACCACTACCCTTTCAAAGCATTTGTGTATAGCTAAGATACCATTTCCTGTACAGTCACACACATCATTGCATAGTGCCATGAACTTTGCTCTTATCAGCACCCTGATGGGAAAGCTCGGGTTATTTACAGTAGGGCTTGTTTCAGTGTTTCAAGCTTCTTTTCAGTTAAAACAAACAGCAAATTAAGTATAAAACAGATAAGTACAGAAAGTGAAATTGATTGTCCAGGACTGAGGTATGACAGGCAGAGGAAACTTAAGGCACTTCCTCGAGACTACATTACCTTCTTTTATATATATTACATACATGAAACTTATTTTAAAAGCTGGGCAACTGAATATTTTATGTGTAATGAAGCAGCACTTTTAAAAGACCCCCAAAAGAACCCCAAACCCCAGTACATGCTTCAGGCTGATTTTCTATTACAGAAGTATAATATAACAATCACTATTAATTGGTATGCATATGAATAAATATTGAAACTTACTGAAAACTTATTTTTGTTTCAGTCACTTCCATGAGGATTAAGGGTTTTGTACTTTATGCTATGTAGTATATAAAAAAGGAGTGCAGGAACTACAAAACACTTTTGGACAACTTCAGTCTTTCTCTTGATCTCAGACCTTCAAAGTTTCTTCATGTGAGGCTTGGGGACTTGGATCCTTTTCTCTCCGCCTACTTACTGACCTTGATAAAAGATTTTTAGTCTAACACGTGTTTAGCAGCCCTGGGATTCCCTCCCAAATGAAACTAAAAATAGCTTTACAGGGAGCAGGATCAAGTTGTGCTGGACTCCACTGTACCTGGCAGCCAGCTACTGCCAAACTGCAGGCTGTAGGCAGGATCAGGAAATAATTTTAAGTACGTATATACATATATATTTTTATATATGTTAATTTTTTTTTCTGTAGTGATGACATGTTCAAGAAGCAGGTGTACTGAAAGTACAGAAAGATACACTTCTACACAGGAAAGGTGAGGGGGGAAAAACCCACCCCAAACCCATAAACCTGGGTTCAAGGACTGCACCTCACCTTTCTTGTCTCCTTCCCCTGACACAGTGGGACCTTCCCAGAGGCAGTGACCTGGTTCCCAACAATGTATATTTACAGATCCCAGGCACATATAGGATTCAGTGTGGAAAACAGTATTTGACTGTGCTTTGAAAAAACAGCCAAACTTACAGGCTTTTCTCCATGGTTTCTGAGGGTGATAGATGAGCTCTTCTTCCCCTCATCTCGGTATTTCCTCTTCCTCCAGCCCTGCTGCCTTTTACAGCAGCAATGGGGGAATTTTATTATGTTTTATACTTTCATCTTCAGCGGTGATCTGTCTCTTTCTCCATGGATTCCTACAGCATGCTAATCCCTCAAGTCTCTTACACAGCATAATTTTCATCTTAATTCTTCTGTTTCTCAGTGTTTAATGGGTTTGCCAGAGGAACAGGGGGTTATTTCCAGTCCCCACCAGATCATTAATTCTCTATGAAAACACCACAATCTCACACTTCTCAAGCAAACAGAAACCTTGGGGAGAGGCAGTGTCATGTGCAAAACCCTCAGCTGTGCTGCAGCAGCTGGAGGAGCAAAGATACTGGTGTGCACTGCAGACACCAAAATGGTCATTTGAAAAACAGGGAGGGAGAGATTATGCAAGAGCAGTAGAAAGTGGCTTTTTAATTCCTTAACAGAAATGACAATGTCTATTTTTTTTCAATTTAATCTGCTGAACTGTCTCCTCATAGTCTTTATTTTTATAAACAATTACTCTTTTTTTTTTAAACACTGGCCCAGTGGTTTTCTTACTGACTTTGTCACTTTCTAAATAAAGAATTTGATTTTTGCTCCTGTTTTCAGCACTTGGGCATCTCTGACTTCCTGTAATCTGTCTCAGCCAAAGCTGGAAAAAAGGAAACCAATGGGAAAAAAAAAACAAAACAACAAACCAACCCCCCCCCCCCAAAAAAAAATCCCCCACAACCCTGTATTTGTGAATCTTTTCTGCAGAACATTTCATGGGATGAGAAAAATCCAGAATTGTTCTCCTTAAGCCAGCAGCAGCAGGGGAAAATAAATGACTTGTGTTTACTTTCAAAAACAATTTTTAGAACTCAAATGTGCCTGATAAATTATTAGCATTTCACCCAACCAGCCTCTTTATCAACTCCTGGAATTTCTGTAGGTATTCCTGTGCTCACCAGAGTATCTCACTGCCAAATCCAAGGATTTACAGGTCTCAAGAGAGATTTAGTAGATTTCCCACTTCCTTGCCTTGGACAATTTTTAGCCTGTGTTTGTGGGCTTTTGGTTTTTTTCCCATTTTTCTTGACCTCTTTGCAGGTTTGTTGATCTTATAAACATCTGGGCCAGCAAATAATTTCTGCAAGCACCAGAGCCAAGGATTTCTTTACATGCTCATAGACTCAGGCATATCCCCAAGCTGGGACCCTTCACCCAGACAATTTCAGTTTCAGAGTGGTGCTGCCCTCCCTGTAATATCCTGTCATCCCAGTACCAGTGTGCCTGCCAGACATGGGGAAGTGCCTTGCTCCCATGGGCCTGGGTAGCCAGGCAGTGGTGATGGCACATCATTTGCTCACAGAGTGAGCAGGATTAAGCTGTGTGCTGGTGAAAAATCTCCATTTGGGGTGTGCTGGTGCTTTCCCATGGTAACACAGTTGAAACTGGACAAGTTTCCATGGTGATTATTACTACAGCAGGATTCTCTTCACACTTCAGGAACAGTATGGGCAGCACCAGGCAGGTATCAGCAGAAGTCTGCTGGCAGCAGCTCACAGGGCAGAAATTATTTATCCTTCTAAATAAATGGATGAATAGTGCCATTAATTTGCTGATTTTTTGGGATTTTTTCCCCCAGGGGAAGGAAGTGTTGATCTTTAGATCATGAACAAAAACCATCCCTGCCCATTTTTAATTGCCATTTGCTTGGTTGATATAAAGAGCTGGGCTGTCAAAATGGATTTTAAGTTGTTTTGATTTTTTTTCCCCAAGTCTTTAATGAATCAAGTGCCTGGTTCACATTACTGTCTCTGGCTAGCTCTGTGGCAGGGTGAACACTGGGGTTTAGATTGGTTTTGCTTTACCATGCTTCTTTCTGATCCTGCACACAGCCCTTTTTGGGATGAAAAATGGACAAGTATTGAAGGGGAATGAAGCACCCTTCAACAGTGGCTGCAATATTTTTAGGATTGTTTTGTTTTGGGCCTTCTGTTGAGTGAAAACAACATGCTGTCACACAGCTCTGATGTGCATTGTCATGATGTGAAGCTTTAACACTGTGGAATGGGCATCCTGAGTCCTTGTTTCAGGCAGTGTACTGAGAGGGCTTTTTGGCTGCAGGCAGTCCTTTAAGGCCGTATTTACAGCTAAATGTATGTTCCTCAAAATGTTTTGCACAGCACTCATGGCTGTATGTATATCCAGCATCTCTGTATATATAGTACACTGTATTATGGAGCCGTTAGCTTGAAGTGTGGAAACGTTTAATGGCTTTTCTTTGGTGACAGGGTCTTTAAAGGCAATTTCAAATATTATTTTAGGGAAGAGATTTATGTGGTGCCTAAAATATGTTTCTGGCTTGCAGGCCAAATTATGTCGGTGCTCATGCTCCTGGCAGCGTGGAGCCGCCGCGGGTCCCGCTGACAGCGATGTAGAGGTGGTGCTGGCAGAGCCCAAGAAGCCCTGCGACATGGAGGAGCTGTACAAAGATGCCCCAAACCTGCCTATGGATGTCACCAACTCACCCTCGGCGATGGCCAACAACAAGCTGGAAAATGGGGTGGCCCAGCTGATCACAGCAGAGGCGTGGAACATCAACTCGGCCGACCTGATGAAGAAAGCCCTTTCCCCGCTGGTGACAGTCCCTGCGCCCTCCATCCTGACGCCACCGGCCGAGTCGCAGAGCGGGGTGGCCCTGAAGGTGGCTGCCACCGTGCTGCAGCCCATCTGCCTGGGGGACAGCCCCGTGGTCCTGCCCATCCACCTGCAGGTCGCCGGCAGCGCAGCCCCGCAGATGCCGGCCACCAATGCTGCCACCCCCTACGTGATGACCACCCAAGGGCCCGTCCCGCTGCCCGTCCTCCTGGAGCAGCACGTCTTCCAGCACCTGAACTCGCCCCTGGTGCTGCCCCCGGGGGCTGCCTGCCCCGCCAGCCCCCTGCACGCCGGCCTCTTCCCCGGCACCGCCACCCCCGTTGGGCAGCCCCAGCTCCTGGACCCCAAGCCCTCCGGCCAAGCGCAGGAGCCCGTCCTGCCGCCGGTCTTTCAGACGCCGGGATTCGCCGCCGTCCTTCAGGACCTGTTTCCCTCACAGGGCGCCCTGGGCTCAGCCCCCTGTCAGCCGACCCCCGACTACGCCACCCTCCCACCCCAGGCCTTCAGCTCGCCCCTGTCCCCGCTGGTGCCGCCTGCTACGCTGCTGGTGCCCTACCCCGTCATCGTGCCCCTGCCCGTCCCCATTCCCATCCCCATCCCTGTCCCCATCCCTGTGCCCCACGGCGCCGAGGCCAAGGCGGCCCCTGACCCACCCAAGCCGCCACTCTTCACCCCCCACTCCTGCAAGGGCACCCAGACACCCCTGGAGAAGGAGGAGACGAAGCCCTTCGAACTCCTCCACCCACGGGAGTTTCCCCAGCTGAGCCGTCACACTGTCATCAAGATGGGCGGCGAGAACGAGGCGCTGGACCTCTCCATGAAAGGGCCGCCCGCGCTTCGGGCCAGCGAGGCCGCGCCGGCGCCGCCGCCGCCGCCTCCCGAGGACGGAGCGCTGGACCTGTCCCTCGCCTCCTGCCGCAAGCCGGGGGCGCCGCACGGGGAGGCGGCCGGGCCCGGCCCCGCCGCCCCCGCCGAGGTCGGTGCCCACCCCGCGCCGGACAAGCTCCCGGGGCCAGCCGCCCCCTTCGCCCCCTGCAAGCCCCCGGAGGCGGCGGGCAAGGCGGAGGGCAGGGCCGCGGGCGGCGCGGCCGAGCTGCTGCGGCAGCCGCAGAAGTGGCTGGTGGAACAGGCGGGCAGGGCGGGCTGCGAGCCCAAGGCCGGCAACAACATCGAGATCGTCAGCACCTCGCAGACGGCCAAAGTCATCGTCTCCGTCAAGGATGCCGTGCCCACCATCTTCTGCGGCAAGATCAAGGGCCTGTCGGGGGTCTCCACCAAAAACTTTTCCTTCAAAAGGGACCTGCCCCAGGACTCGGTGCTGCAGTGCTACGATGTGAAGAGCCCGCCCGAGCCCCGGGACAGCGCCGAGGCCCTCAGGAAACCCGTCAAAAACAGGAGCGTAAAGCTAAAGAAAATGAACTCGCCGGAGATACATATTCTTCCAATCAAGAAGCAACGGCTGGCTGCCTTTTTTCCAAGAAAGTAAATTATGGGTTTTTAGAATTTTAAGATTATTATGAGAAGAAGAAAAAAAAATAATAAAAAAGATGCACTCGGTTTTAAACTCATTTAAAACTTTAAACTATCTTTGTAAGTTATTTTTGGGGGAAGAGGGAGAGGATTGGATGTACAGTCCCTATAAGCTGGGTTGGTTTGGTTTGGGGTATTTTTTGGTTTTTTTTTTTTTTGGTTTGTTTGTTTGTTTTGAGGGTTTTTTTGGTTACCAAATTTTGACTTTTCACGGGAAACTGAATAAAAAGCAACCTATTTTTCAAGCAGATTGCACATTTTGCAGCTTTAATGGAGTAATGGATGAGTCAGAGGGGTAAGAGCTATTTTCACTGCCATAAAGTGCTTTGATGATGTAACTCTTCATAACAGTCGGAATGGAAATTTCAAAATAAATGTTTGTACGTGCTAATTGGTTGCGGCATTCTTTTCTCATTTCTGAATCACTCTCAGTCTACACAGAAGGTCGTGCAAAAAAGTCTGTTAAGCTGTAAAGCGCCACAACTGACTTGTGATGAGCGTAAAATGTTAAAAAAAAAGCAGTCTAAGAAAAATTATCTCGTCCCACAGCAGTGTCAAAGAGCATTTCACAACAGCTGCTAACAATGCACCCAAATGAGCTACCAGAGAAGTGAGAGTGAGTGCTACAGCCTTGTGCACACCTTAGACAGGTTCACTGTGAGAGACCCATTGCAAACCATCTTAAGTAATGTTACCAGTCATTTAAAATAGAAAAGCCTAAAAGTCAGGGGAATTCAATTGCCCAGGGGTAGGAGGGGAAAAAAGGATCACATATTTTTTTCCCAGCCTGACTACAGCTATACGGAGAACTTGTTTGTTGTTAGTTTTCTACGTTTGATGGCTGAAATCAATGCACGTAAAAGAGCAGAGCTGTGTCATTTTATCACTCAGCGTGTACAAAGCCACTGATGTCAATGGAGAAATGTGAATGTACAATTAAAATAAAAGTTGTGCTAGGTTACAGTTTTGCACTTGTCTGTGGAAACGAGCTGGAGGTGAATTACTGTCTGTCAGCTTTGAAGTTCACACAGCTCACTGGTAAAAACAGATCCTGATGGACGGACAAAATGTGAGACCAGGAGGACACTTTTTGGTGGGCACTGCCTTTTTGTGACTATAGAAAACTTTTGTTAAAATTTCAAATTACACATTCCTGGCAGTGCACCAGGGCTGCCTAAGGAAAAAAAGCCATTGTAAAGCCATCAGCTAGATGCCATCACATGGTAGCTGTGCCTGCCTTTGCCCAGCTGTAGCCAATCTACTTCTAAGACTTTTCCTGGACAGCTTTGGGAAGGTTTTTAAACTTGTTCCTACAATGAGAAGTTGCTCAAAGGAGCAGCTTCAGTGTCTCAAGTCTACTCACACCCATAGGCACCAGTGTCATGCCAAAATCTGCTGCAAGTTTTGATAGCAGCAGACACCAGTATCTGGAAAATGAATCTGCACTGTGAGGCTAGGAAGGGCATGATGTTTCTCTTCTTGCTTAATACAAAAATGGAAAATTTTCTCATAGGCATAGCATCAGTTCTGTCAAATTCTTGCTTTTTAAGTATTTTAAAGCCTTTTATTTTTCCCTGAGGTGGCAGAACTGACAACGTTTGGGAAAGCATAAAGTGTTGATGGATTCATTAATGTTTAGTCATCTGACTGTATTTTTTTAAGTATCTTTTTTTCTTAATTGAATATACTCAGCTACTTTGTTTTTCTTCCAAGAAACTGCTAATGAAATATGTCATCTCTTTATTGCAGTGCAGAGACTGAGGATTTCAGTGTCCCTTGGGATGACCATCCCAGTTGTCACTGTCCCTTTCTATTTCAGCCTGCTCATTCTAGAGTGTTGAAAAACCTTCTGAAAATGTGAATTTTTCCCCCGGGCTATACCAGAGTAAAATAAGGCAGGCACCAAATTGTCTGCTGTCATTTTTATTCTTTAGTTGACAGAAGCGAGTTCAAAAGTGGTTGTTGTTTTGTTTTTTTTTTTTTCCTTAAGAAGTGTTTCACACTGGTGGTGGCATCTGCTGCACCAACTGCCCCAATCCTTGCCATCCTTGTGTGAGTCATTCCCCACAGCATCCTGAGCAGGCAGAGAGGGCATCCATCCACTGCTTCCCCTCTTCCTGGCCACACCACAGGATAGCTGGGACAAGTAGAGCCTGTTGGTGGCACTGGATGCAGGTGCTCAGCTTTTCCCTCCTCTCCTTCAGAGGTCTTTACTGGGAGCATCAATGCTGAGGGTACCTCCCAGCCCACTGCACACAGAGAGGTCTGGTTTAACTGAATTTAGACCACAGGCTCCAGAAACCCTGACAACAAATTAGGCTAAATCAGCTTTATGACATTACAAACCCATACAAGCACTGTCAAAACACCCAATGCCTGGGGATAACAAATTGAGTTTAAAGCCAACTGGTACTGGTTGTAACAGTAGACCAGACCAGCAGCCATGTGGCTGCATCTTGCCCCAGTCTCTTGGAGGAGTAGCTGCAACCTCTTCCTTCTGAAGCAGGGCTGAGGAAAACCAGAGCAGACTCCAATTATCCTAACATCCCTCTCTGCCACACCAGGACAACCTCCCCAGCTTTACAGGGCCAGAACTGGCAGGCCCTCTGGCACTGGCAATTGCCACCAGCATCCCCAGAGCCTGTGACACTGGCTGGAGCCACTCCTGTGGAAATGGATCAGCAGAGCAGACTGGGCTCACCCACTGCCTGGCTTTTCCACTGTTCAAACTGCAGGAGAAGGGGGACTATTCTCAACAGCACTTTCCCAGGAAGGCTTAGGGCAGCTTGCACTCCCTTACCCTGCTGCCATTTCATGCAACCCCAGGCTTCAAGGCTGTGCCTTGGGAAGAGGATCGACACACTGGCACCTCTCCTGCTGCTGCACTCTGTTGGGCAAATGATGCTAAGTAGGGACTATTTGTCTCCCACCACCCTCATGGTGTGAAGCACAAGTCCTACATCCCATTAGCACGGGGGAGAAGCAGCCACAGAACAAAATACTTAATTACACCAAGATTGAGCACTTTCACATCCTCTTCCTTGCCTTTAGCAGCAATTACAGATTTTGTATATTGGGCCATTAATTTTCTACAGGGCTACATTTTTAACTGCTTCTGAAAATTCTGTATGAGGAGAAGGATGCGGAGCTGCACTCATGATTTACGGAGCTTCCATTTCTGGTGACTGTTAATGGAGACATTAATACCTCTAGTGAAGTTGAAGGGAAAGTCATTAAGCTGTAATGGTAGGAGGAAGACATTTTACAATGATGAGTTTATGCAAGAGGGAAAGAGGAGCCGTGCTCTGAAGGGCACCCCTTGTTGGCTCCAGTCCCATGTGACTTGGGCTTTGGGTGTGGGGTCTTATTAGGGGGTGAGTGAGAGGGTAGAAAGTTGTGGGGTCATGTTACCTTTCCCTCTCTCTCTTGCCTGTCAGGCAGGGGCCTTTGCAGAAACGCAGAAACTAAATCCAAGGCAGGCAGAAGGACTGCACATCTCAGATGAAGACCACGGGACAGGGCAGCCTTGGGGTCAGGAATGCTCGGATGTACCAGCTTTCCTACCCAGGACAGCCTTTCCCTTATGCTGCCCAAAGCAAAGCTCCAGGACCACGGGTGCACACCTAAGGCTTCCACATGTGCAGTTAGCTGTTAACCAAATTAATCCAAAAGAAGGATGAGCAGCTTCTCAGACAGGGAACTTATCTGGACTGGGCAGTTTCTGGGTTGAGAGAACACCAAGCAGTCAGATAAGACACAGACAACAGTAAGTGCAAGGAAAAGGTGGAGAATAGGGAGAGGAAAGCAGAAATGGAAGTTGAGACAAGATCCAAGTCTGTTAGCACTGCATCTTTATTGACGTTAGCAAGCAGCCAGACAGAGAATGAAAGGGAGAAGCAAAATTATGGCCTTCGGCAGTTAGCTGCTGACAGAGAGAAAAGAAAGGTGTCAGCTTCAAAGACACAGCTCGGGCCACTGGAGAGTGAGGAGAAAGGCAGGCACTGAATCCAGGGAGGGCAACGCTTTCTTGGGCTGAAGGCAGCCAAAAAGTGAGGGCTGGGGGAGACCATACATTAAACCACGCGTGCAGAGCACACAAGACAGTGTAACCTCCCACTCATGCTCCTGGCCTGACAGCAGGGAACAGGGAAAAGGGTCAGCAAAACCATCCCAGAAGAAATGCAAAGGGAAACAGAAGAGCAGAGGTAGCTGTTTTTGCCTTACCTATACTCTCCTAGCACCCATGCTCCTATTTGCTATAAAACTGATATGCCACGATGTCTCATGTTCAGTGCTCACTTTTTTAACCACTCCTACCCATTTTCTTCTCAGGCCTCCCAGAGGACTGGGATGATTACACCACCTTGAACATCCATGCAGAGGTTTGACCCATAGGGGCTCAAAGATCAGCTTCACACATTTGCACATGAAAGGTTTCAGGGGGAACCATTTGGCACAGAAGTGGCCACTGAGCATGGAAGGGAGTCAATCAGAAGTCTATGCCCCTTCACTTGTACAGAGGCAACTTGGGATTGTGATCTGACAACAGTAAGTGACTTGTTAACAGTTCTCATGAAAAATATTAGACAATGAAAACAGCATAAAACAACATTGCATAATATTCTGGTGCCAGATGTTTTAGTTTCTTTTTGTGCTCAAGTTTATAAAAACATGTTGAAGGGCTCAGTCAAGGACCTTTTTTTCCTCTGGGATCTGTTCCTGCCTTCCCAAAGGCAGACAGCCTGACACGGTGACATTAATAATGTTAATTTGTGCAATTTTCTTATTTCACTCACCTTTCACTTTTTTCCCAATGCTTCCTCCTCTTCCTATTTAAAGTTGCATTTTTTTTAGACTACACTACATACCCTTAATGCTGAAGTTTTCAATTCAGAGTACTCTGAGTCAGTCCTACACGCACAAGCAAATCCCCTAATTTTAGTGTGGAAAACATATTTTCCACAGTTGTTAAAATCATGGTATTGCAATCCTGTTGGGAAAATTTGTTCTGTTGTTGAGCCATCTGAAACATTTCTTCATGTTTGAGTAGAAATATTACTAATCGCTAAAATATTTAGTACTGCTTTGTGCCCATATACCCCAAGCTCTCTTAGAATAATACCATAAAATCCCAGTACTGAAATTACTAGGATTCTTCCAAACTAAGATATGAAAATTAAAAGAGTAAACAGCAGGGTACAACCTAATCAAATATCTGGAATAAAGGACTATTTTTACTTTTTTCCATGTGGAACATCACTTTTTCACTGTTTGGAAGTGTGTTTCCAGTGAAACGCTGGTAGCAGACAGATTGCATCCCTGCATCACCCTGTGTCCCCCGCCTTGCTCCTGGGATTACTAATGTTCCTTAGGCCACAGCTGTTTCAAAATGGCCACATTTTTTGCATTGTTTCAGTATCATCCTTCCCACCACATCCTCATCAACGGAGTTCCCATCTTTCTTTGCTTAGGGACAAAGTTAGGCAATGATTTGTCCTAGACTGGCATGTCACAGACCAAGGGCAGGCCACTGAACACAAAACAATATCCTTCCTTGTGGAGGTTACTCTTCCAAAGAAAACCCATAAAATTACCACCAATAAGCATTAGGAAAGCTATTGATTTTTGAAGTTTCTGATACACAAGTGATTTCTCACTTACTGAGGGAAAAAACCCTAAACCCAACCTACCTGCATTCAAAGTTATTAAGGTAACAAGTGGATTTCTTTTTCTATTTTTTTAAACAAATGTTTCAAAACAAGTATGTTGAAAGCTTGGTCCACCGAGCACAGTCCAGCATAAGAGAGCATGTACCTACCCTTCAGAGACCCTCCACAGCTCAGCCATGATGGCACAAAGCCACCACACTCAAAGCCCAATTATGCATATGCCACACTCAGCTAGAGCCACCTGTATTTGTGTACACAGGGCTAAGAGTGGGGTTAGAAAACACCAACATAATATTTAAGTGCTTGCTGTCTGCTTCTTGCCACAGCATTCTGTTCAACAGCTAAGATCTAAGAAAGCACAAATATTCTCTGTGGATAGAACTTTGGCTAGATATTCTGAACATCTTGACTTTAAAGCCAGACCTCTTGTCTGGTAGAACATGAGACCTGGCCAACATTGCTTGGTTACTGTAATGTGCACCTGAACATTTGCTTCTCAGTGCCAACTAGGTCTCCCAACAAAGGACTTGAGTAAGAGGGTTGTCCCAGTTTACTTGCAATGAAGAGCACTTTAAGTGGGGAATTAGCTCGTGCTAGAGCTGAAATAGATATTAGACTCCCATGATAGAAACTGGTTAATAAAACCAATAGAGTCTATTAGAGGCTTCAAGATTCCAACAGAGTCAAGAAGTCTCTGCAAAGCAGATATTGGTATCTGGTCAGATCACTTATACCCTCAACTCCCATGGACTAAATTGAGAAAGAGTCTAGACAACTATCAATATCAATAAATGAACTTATATCAAGTCAAACCCAAGCATGTATTCCCAGGTTTTGGCTCCTCAATTGGTATGATATTTTTCAAAGCCAGACCAGGAGTGAGTTGTTAGCAGCAGCTAAGAAACAATTTAAGGACAGAGGGTGCATGTTCCAAAAACTGGGTTGGGAATTACAAGGATTCATCCCTTGTTTTCAGATAAAATCATGTCAAGATAAAAGACTTCACATCCCTGATAGGGTTCAAAATGATTATTCCTAACTCTCCCCTTAAAAATTCCAGCTTAACACAATCAGTCAAAGACACAAATCATCTGTGAATCTGAAACAGTTTATCGTGATATATCCACCTGGTTTTCTCCTTCCTAATTTTCCATTACTTCATTCTTCATGTATTTTCCTTCTCATGTTTATTGCAAGCATACCCAATCACTCATCCCAGCCCTGCATTTCTGTTTTCTTTCAAAACATTTAAACTTTCCCCAACCTGTTCATTTCCAGTAGCCAAACACCACCCAGGCAATTACAATTAATATATTACAGTGAATGCAAAGATGTATGAAACTAATATGCTCTCTTTTGCTGAGCTGGCCTCTTGAAAACAAACATACAGCTGATAGCAGTCAGGTAAAAAAAAAAAAGAACAGGACAAACAAAGAAAACCCCACCAAAAGCCAAAAAACCCCCACCCCAAACTAAAACCAACCAACCAACAAAACTTGTCCCTGTCCCATTACCCACTGAACCTAATAAGCAATTATGTTCCAATATAATTAAATTACCTATCTACTACCTCACTCCTAAAGTACAAGCATAAACCAAGGGTAGACTAAAACTGAGTATTTATTTATTAATTTCTCCCTCCCTGCTATTTTGCTCATGTAAGCACAGGCACTTAAAAGGAAAAGCACTTCTTCACCAAAGTAGATCACACCTGGAGTAACATTGTGCAGGTGAGAGGCATCTGTTCACAACAGAGTACCCTGTACATGCCCAGGGCAAGGGCTGAAATCAGTAGCAATAGCTGGTACATCAGAGATAAAGCAAGCAAAAGCTGCAGAGTCCTTTCTTACTTTTTATAACATGTAGGAGTAAAAAACACATGGGAAGATCTTTCCCTCAAAAGGGGCTTCAGTAAGAGGAAACACCTGTTCTGCAGCACTAGTTTGGAGAGATGGAAGTTGAGGAAGAGTTCAGACCTGTTTGAAAACCTCACCCTTAGAAATCTGGACAACATTAGCCCAATTGCTTGGGGTAACAGAGAGCCTACATAACTACTGAAAAAACTAAATACAAAAAAGGGAAAATTTAGTAAAATCATGACCTCTTGCATTTGAACATCAGACTTTCTAAGGTCTACCACCATTCATTATGTTTTTTTCCCACTGCCTTGTCAATTGCCTCAGCATCTGCCTGGAAGGGTAGATGAGTCTTTGTCTTTCCAGTTCTGGACCTCAGAGCTGGGACAGCCAACACAGGGTAATGGCAATTGTCATGGTGGTTTTGTGGCATATTTGTTTTCTTCCAGCTGTCACAACTAGAAAAGAACCATTGGCAGAGAGGGTTTCTGCCAGCTTCAAGCTGTACATCTGTTCACGCTTGTCTGTTCAGACAACATGGGATGCAATCTACCCTTCCCCTTGTGCTGGCATCTGTTTGCTTGTGCTGTTTGTCCTGAAAGGCCTTTGATTTTGGATGCTGAAAAGTGAATCTCTATGGATGAAAATGCCTTCATGTATTTTAAAAAGAGAAGAAGTAGAGGTGTGCAGCCTTCACTATCAGCGCTAAACAGTTCCCCTGCAGATAATGAAAGCTGAAATAAAACTAGCAGTGGTCCATAAAGCTATGAGGAGAAGCAGCTTGTGCAGGACTCCTCAGCATGTACAGCAGGACTGGGAGATTCTGGAGCTGATGGAAGCTAATTCTGATTCAAATGGGACAAATTACAGCTAATCAAAATTATCTGCTAGGACAGGGATGGATGATTATGTAAGCAACGAACTTAAAAGCCCGCTGGATCACCATAATGGCATGTTTTAAGTACACACAGGACTCTGTCATCTACCACAGCCATAATAATGAAGATTTATTTAGAACAAACCATCAGAGAACAAAGTAGCAAAATACTTCATAATTAAATTACCCCCCCAACCCTATCTCTGCAGTTTCCATACTAAAAAAACTAAGAAGATATATAAAATGTTATATATAGATGCAGTTGCAGACTCACATCACAGTGAGTTTACAACAGACTGTTCAGATTTTAACAAGTCTCAAAATGGCTCTGCATGACCTTTGAAACACCAGGAACACTGACAGTTTGGGAACACAATCCCAGGATTATCGGCTAGTTAGTCATCTTTACAGAATGAAAGATTATAATCAGGCTTGAAAAAAGCAGCTATCATTTCACCACTAAAATGGACATGAAATCAGCTTCTGCCTCCCTGCATCACTCTTAGGCAGTTCCAAATAAGCATTTTTTACTCACTCCCACGGTTTTACATGTAACAAAGATAGAGAGGAGGACTGAAATTGGTCTCAAGGTTTCTCTTTTTTCTTTTTTCCTCTTCAAGCCAAGCCAGTGTAACTCTACACAGCCTCAACTCAGCAGAAAGAGTGACAAAAAGATGAAGATGCTCATTACTTAGAAGAGGTTCACACCTCTTCATTCATTTTACTCTATTATGTAACTAGCTGGCCAATCAAAGAAAAAAAATACTGCTATCATCCCCTTTTAAAGTGTGTTTCTCTCCGTGATCTTGCATTAAAATAGACAACATTCTATAGCTGACAAAAGAAGACTGGGGAAAACTTGGGCCCACTGTGCTGAATGAGACAGGGGACCTCATTACACAGAACATGGAAAAGGCTGAAATACTGAATACCAGCTTTGCCTCAGTGTACCCATATTTCAATTCTCTGAATTTCAGCTTCAATTAAAGGAAAGAAAAGCACAAAGAAACTTTTATTTGATCAGGTTAAAAGTTCAAGATTTTAGTCATCCCCTCCCAGGGCTTCATTTTTCCCCTACAAAAATACTTGAGATACTCAAATTGAGAATTTTTGTATCATGTTCAGGGCTTACATAATCACATCTACAGACTCACATAAAACTGTCAAGAGCTACAGAGAAGGTTAACATCGCTTTTTGCAAATTATATCCCTGACTGCAGAGGGAGAAGAGTTTCTACAAATACAATGAGTAATCAGATGAACATCTTTGTGCCTGTGTCTACCACTTGAAATAAAAAAAGGTGTGTCTTTATCCAAAGCAACAAAAAAGGGAAAGATGCTCCATCCTTCAAGCCAACATTTGTAACATCATATTGCTGTCTTTCACTGTCATTCCTATACATGTGTGAAGAAGTCCTACAATGTTTACTGCCACAATCTACCCTCCAGCCTTTTTCAATTCCACTATTGCATAGGTGTTCTGCAAAAATAATTTTTAGAGATTCTGGCAGCAGTATTTTAATTTCCAACAGTCCCATGATGCACTAAGGAGTTATGGCACTGTCTTCCAAGATGACCAGAAGTTACAGAACCAGATAAACAGATGAATCCACAGTGATAGAAAAGCAACTTGGAGAAACAAAGAGACTAAATCATACTGTCTTGTATATCAAAGAAACACCAAAAAGATACTAAGTATGTTCTGAGGGAGATCAGATGTAAAATGCTTCTGGACTACTGGCGCTGCCAACTTCCAATTTTCATCATCTGCCAGTGACAGTTGTGAGGTTACCATTAACCCAGTCCAAGTTCCTTCTCAGTACTGGCTGATTGCTGATAACCATCACTGGAACAAGAGACTTCTGTATCACAGAAATAAGTAAGCTTGAAGTGTATGAAGTTCAAACTTACTGCCATTAACTTTAACTGCTTTGATTTAAAATACTTTCTGTCTTTACCTGAACACAGCACAAAGAGTTTTAATCAGTCTCTTCCCCTCAGTGTTTATATGAGAATTCTGTAAGCTGTAAGTTGCAAAATGAGATATACAAAACTAAATAGTTGAATAATCAGATAAGTTCTTATTTTGAAAGCACCAAACAATCCAAGTTCAAACATTAATTGCTTCAAATGAACAAGGTTGGAATGATCTTACCCTTTTTCATTAAACCCTCCTTAGATCAGATGTTTCCATGAACTGTAAAGAGCTGCCAAAATGCCAGATCAGCCAGCCACCCTTGCCTATGCAGAGAGTGCTCACACATCCACACGGCATCAAACAAAGTAGACAGTTACAACAATGAACAAACTCTTTTATTTTTCTTGCTAGATAAGAACATCCCACTGAAAATAAAGAACAAAAAATGCAGTCTGCTGTAAAACTTGGAATGCTTGAATCTCACACTACAGCACACGGAAAAATTCTGGTACAGCAACATCACAGTTATCTTTGTGCACATGGGTGCAGAGAAAGCCTTGAACAAATATTTATACCCATAATAGTGCCACGTACAAAAATGTCATTCCATAAAGACCAAACAGAAAATTTAAACATCTTTGTTTTTCTTATGCCAAGGGCAATGTAAAAAATGGAAACTATTTTCAGTCAATTATTTCCACTTAAATTGCATGAGATCTTTTTATGCTGAGGAACCCAAATTCAGCATAATAAAGCATAGAAGAAGTAGTATACAGTTATATATACGTATAAACAATATTCTGAACACATGGGGCATGATGTATTCCTTAACATATAATTTTTGGTGTAACCATATGAAAGTTAAGTCAGTATTTTTCTAACACCAAGAGAAAATATTCTGTTTCTTCATAATGGTCTGACCTTTTCTTACTATAAAGAGCCTGGATTATTCATCTAAGCATACACGCACCACAAAAGATATGCAAAACAAATTGATACAGATAAACTTTAGTGTCAAATGGCTAATGATGTAATAGCAAAAACAATTCTCAGGGCCCAAATGACTTTCTGAATTGAAATTGCATTGCAGTCATTTAAAATAACAAAATACTTGGTCTTGAGAGTCACAAAATTCACTGTTTTCTAGCAGTATCTCTGCGGAAATCTGATGAGTATCAGTCTATGGGTAAAGAAAGTAATTTTCAAAAAAGGAATTTGTAAAAAATACATTTATACTATATGCTTTCATATAAAAAGGCATTAGGAGATATAATAAATCCTACCATTTTAGGACTATACCTTCCCTAACAAACAGTTTTTATCACTTGACTATTACATACAGTACATTCAGTTTCCCAAACAGAAAGTATATTTTCTTGTCCCTGATGTATTTTACAACTGGCAGCGACAACAACTGTTTTATCATCACCACTCATTCTTGCAGCTTATACAAACAGCACCAATTTTACCCAAAAAAAGGTTTATCAGTTACAAAGTAGCACTTCCTCACAGGAAATATAAACCCAAAACATTGGAATCAAATGTGTCTTTCCAAATACATATCAGAATATATGGCTCAGAGTTAAGGGATGAGTAACCAGGAGTATTGCATAGTACAGGGATCTTGCCTGTATGAATAAAGACACCTTTTGATTGCTTGTCACCTTCTGACTCCAAGAACAAATTAAACAGGTGCTAATGAAGGTAATATACAACTACATTTACTGGTAAAAAAACCAAGAAATTGTACAGTTCTCTCTGTCACAGTGCAAAGTAGACATTAAAAAATGGAAATATATGTACAGTGTGTATGTATATTTTTAGGTAGTATGTATTTCCCTGACACATACACGTGTACGTATAAAAAGCATGAACACACATCCATGCCAAACTTAGCAAAAAGATGGAATGTTTAATATGTGGATGCATTGTTCCAGTGAAATCAGTCTGTCCCAGAAATGGCTGTTTATACAGCCAATATGACCTTCCATGAAACAGAAATATTTACTGCCTGCCTAAACTGACAATATAGGATACATTTGTCCCCATAACTTCCCAAAGGACTGATAATCACACTTTATAAAAGCTTATATTTGTATTAAGCCCTCTCTTCCATAACCCCTCCTCTTTTCTGAAAGACCAGAATATTCACTACAGAGATGAGATCTTCTATTTTAAGATTTTCTTGCAATATAAAAGTTTACAGCCACCCCTATAAAAATTATTAACACCTGATGCTGGTTTTATTTATTATTTCCCTTTGGGATTCAGCTGTTTTGTTTCTGGATATGAACATGTTGGCTGAAGCCTGTAACACAGAACACACTTTTCAGGATTCAGAGAGCATTCTTACCAGACCTGTCCACACCCAGTATGGTCAATCGTCCTTCCCTGACAACTTTCTGTGAAACAGTTTGCAAAAACACTAGAATGTAATAGAAATCACCCAAATCACCCCCCCCCCCCTTTATCCTGAATGTCTCTTTTATATTTTGAGAGAACTTTAAAAAAATAAATGTTTATATCAGCAAAAGAGTTTCCAATCAAGGCGTTGGCTGTGAACCTGAGAGCTTGGTGTGATCTGAACACACGTTTGTGGAATTCCCACTGGCTAGAACTTCCCTTGTTTAAGTCGTTCAATGTGATAGCACAACTTTAGGGCAGGACCCAGCTTCAGTCCCATATATTTCATTATCATATCACTCCTCAGTAAGAGCAGTGCCTTCCCATCAATTTCCTGCAGAAGGAAGAGAATAAACACAACAGACAACTACTTTAACCAGCTGCATAGTAAAACTGGAAAGTACACTATAGTTGTTTATATTGTAGTAAAAATATATCTACCATATATAAAATAGCAACTGTACTTTTGAATTTACAAATGACTACTGATACTTAATTTGTTTTAGTATTTTTAATGTGTGATTAAGTATTTGAGATGTTAAAGAAAGAAAATTATAGTAAATAAAAATAAATTGACCAAATAGCCTTCAGAATTACAGTTTCCAGACAGGAAAAAAAAGTGAGTGGGTCAAGGGAAAAAAGAAAAAAGAAGCTGCAAAGGAAGGTCTGTGCAGTTAGAGATTAAATGATCCAAACACTGAGGCCTTGCACTGAACCTTGAAAGCAGCTGTGGGGAGGATTTTGGCAAGCATGTGCAAACAGAGGAAGTAGCTAGAGATCATCTAAATATGGGAAATTAGACAGATCTATTTCCATGTTGAACCAAAGAGATTGTCAGGATCAAAACTAAGGACAACTTAGTCAGATTTCCACTGTCTGACTGAGAAGCTGCTAAAATATGATTGTCCTAAGCTCTCAGTATCATGACATACCACAGCCAGGCAATTAATTCCATAAAGTACCATAAAGAGAAACACTATGTCTTACTCTTTTAAACACAAACCTGAAAAAAACAAGTGATACTTACTTTTGTTATACAACTAAGAATAAAATATAAGACAGGAATCTCCACTGGAAGTTATTTTGATTTTTCCTTCCAATCCAGCTTACTCAGAGATTAAACTCTTAAGGAGGAGTGGAGGCAGAACATGGGTGAATACTACTAAAGAGAAAGTCAATCTCTTTTTGCAGGGCCATATATGCAATAAAACAAGAAAGCAGCTCTTTATTGAGCAACCTACCATAGAAAGGCACAGCAAGAAGTAGGGGAGATCAAACCCACCACAAACTGATACAGTTTCTGTCTCTCTGATACAGTTTCTCCCTCTAGTCAGACTTATGAAACCCTACACACTGTTTTCCCAAACAGAGCAATTAAATATTCCAGTTGATGCTCTTAACTTTAGTATCAATGACCAAGTGTCTAGCTAACAATGGATAACATCAATCTCTGCTCTAGAAGAGTACGTCTCCAAAACAGGGGGACTGAATGCCCTGCACTGTACATGAGAATGCCATTGTCTCTAGAGGCACCAGGGGCGACAGGGGTACCAGGGATGATGGCCATGACAAACTGGGCACTTCCAGGTTGGCATTATTCCATATACACTGGAGAGAGGTGGCTATTTATATTAGTCTAGCAAGACTGAAAGAAAGAAAAAACATATTGCAGGAGGGATTTCAGGTGGAAAAGTAATTTTCAGCCTCTCTAATATATGAGAAAGTCTACTCCACCTCCAGCTGCAAACAGACTGATAGACATGAAAGTTGTATTTTAAGAGATGAACATGACACAATCTACTAGAACAGAATGAATATGCATCATACATGTCTCCTGAAGAGTTCTGCATGTGGAGCCAGTGCCCGTGGATCAGCTTCTTTCACAAAGCGCACTACTTCCTCTATTGACCAGGTGGAAGGATCTTTATTTGGTATTCTTGAAGGTTCCCTTTTTAGTGAATTCAAATCCGGTCCAGTTGTGGAACTTGCAGCTTTTAACACAAAAGTATTGTGAAAGGAAGAAGTATCACTAGTTTGTACAGGAATAACACATTTCATTTCACATAAGGCACTTCAATATTAAACTTATGTCATTTCTTATGCATTGTTTACAATATATTAAAATGAAAATATGCTTTATTTTCCTTCTAATAATACTGTACTGTTCCTTTTGTCTTTAAATGTCTTCTATAACTGCAAATACTTACAGCAGCACAAACATTAGCACTGTGACATAACTAGGGGGATTAGTTTTACTTGTACTTGGCCCCTGGGTCCCAAGATGCGATTAACTGGGAATGAGGCAAAGGCAAGTGAAGCTGTGCAGACAGACAGTAGGAAACCCTATCCCTGTATTTCAGCAACATGGCAATATTTGATAAGGTGCTCAGGAAGTGAGCTGCATATAGCTATCCCTGCTATCACTTATCTGGCTTGCTGCAGGGTTCATCACAGCAGCAAGAAGAAGCTGCAGCAGGAATGACCTCTCCCTGGCTTGCACTACACTATTAGTACTAACAGGCTTAAGTTCTGTATTTGCAGTTACATTAGCAAGCCTGACATGCTTGGCAATAGCACATTTCACTCCATATTGCAAGCTTTCCAATGGCAAAGAACTTCTTTATTCATAACTTTGCATGTTAATAGAAGCAGTTACAAATTCTGGAAGCTTTTGTATAACAGCATACCTTCAATCCGCCTCTGTATCCGGTTCCTACTGACTTCACAGTAACCACTGCTCCCAGCAGAGCTCAGGGACAGCCTGCGCAGGACTGGGGCCGAGTTTGAGGTAGCAGTTGCTGGCTGATGGGAATTTCTGTAATATGCAGCATTTCCTGAAGTGCGGTACTCTGTGGAATTTCGACAGGTTGGGTTTGACGAATTTACAGAATTAAGTGCAGAATCCATAGAATCCTCAGAAAATCTGTGTTCTTTGGAAGTGCTGTTTTCCTCTATAGGCAATGTTTCTGCTACACAAAAAACAAGCATCAATATGTTCAAAGTGGTGGACATCACCACACCTTTGTTACTTGAGGCCTTGCTACATTCTTTTGAAGGTACTGACAGATTGCAATCCTGTTAACAAATCTCCTGTGATACAATCACTGAGACTGAATGTTGGTCCCTTTTCCTCAACTGATCATTGGGCTCTTATTGTATTTTAAAACATTATTTTTGTAGCAAAAGACTTGATATGTCAAATTTGAGACATCCTTCCATTAATCATTTTAGTTCTACCTATTGAATACTATGAGCAGGGATATGACAGAGGAAATTTTTTCATAAAATTGTCTGCTGAAAATATTGTTACACCAAATAATTTTAGGTAATAATTTGCATTGTTTCTTAAACATATCATTAAAAAGCCAACCATTAATATTATGTAGCATTTATTTTGCAAGACATTTTTAACACAAACAAAAAACTCATGTTAACTAACTATTGTTTAGTAAGTTCTTAACAGCAGAGGGAGTTACTAACTTCATGAAGAAAAAAAGTGGACAATTACTGTCTATGGACCCCAACAGGTTCAGACAGAGGTGCCATTATTAAAAAGGGAAGAGGTTACAGACAAAGCCACAGTAGTGAGTGCCTGGTATGGCACACTAATGTAACATGTTTTGACCACCCTGCTTCATCTACACACAGTTCTTTGCATAGGGCAGGGTCTCAGGGTCTCTAACTGCAGACTCTGGAAAGCTCCAGATACAGGTAAATTACTGAACCTATGGAGCAAGTGAAAAAGAAAAAAGCCTTAGGAAGGGAGTATAACAATATTCTAGTTCTTAGGCATTTTCAGCAAATTTATACTCTACAAAAGGCAAACAACATCCACTCAGAAGACTCGTGAACTTTTAAAGTCTGTCAATACTGATTCTAAGCCACGTGAGTGGAGTTCAGCATGTCCCTTTCCCTGGGCCATGTGATAGGAGCCAGGTTTGATCAGTTACTGAAAATTCCACTCCTGTTGAGCCCAATTCAGGTCAATAGAGAGAGGCATACTATATGAGGAAAAAAAAAACCCAAATGAACAGGAACACCACTCCATCCACCACCAGCCACAGATATTCCCCTACATTTGCATCAGGCCAACATCTAACATGAGAAAGAAGTTGGAAGCATGATGTACAGATCTGTATGGAACAAATGCTGCTTTGGCAGGAGCGTTATGAGCTGGAAAAATATAGCTAACAGGTTCACAGAAGTGTAAGCCCCACACTACCATCTTGAAAATAATTCTACTGAAGTTATAAAACACATGCTAGTGAGGCATCATATTCTTTGGAGTAAGAACTGGTATGTCCTGCAAAACAAGCTCCTGCAGAAAGCTTTTTACTACCCTTCTTACATGAAAACTTTCAAGAATTTCTTGGGCAAATGCCCAATTAAAACCAAAGGAAGAGTATTTTCCTAAAATAGCCAGTGAGCTTCTCAAGCATGCTTTCAACTTCATGAGGTCTCAGGTTCTCTTCTTGAATGCTGTTTAAAGTGTAATACAGTGAAGAACTGTTATGTGTATTTTGACCTTCAAATAGCATAACCCTGAAAGGGAATTAAAGGCTCTCAGAGAGCCAGCTCCCTACTTAGTGAATTTGGTAAGGCAAGACCATAAAATCACAGAATGGAACCATAGAATTATTTCAGCTGGAAAAAGCCATGACAACCATTGTTAACCCATTACCACTGTGCTCACCACTGAGACACATCTACATGTCTTTTAAATATCCCCTGGGCAGCCTGTTCCAATGCTTGACAAACCTTTAGTGAAGATATTTATCCTAATACCCAACTTGAACATCTCCATGTGCAACTTGAGGCCATTTTCTCTTTTCCTATCACTTGGGGGAAGCATTAGTTGGAAGTTATGAATTCCCACCTCCCAATAAACTCCTTCCACATAACTATAGAGCACAACAAGGTGGAAGGAGGTGAGCACTTTCATCAGCTCCCTCAGTACTCCTGGGTAGATTCTATATGGTCCCAGAGACTTGTGCATGTCTTAAGTGCTGACCATTTTCCCATGGATTGTGGTGGCTTCAATCTGCTTACCATCCCTACCTTCCAGTTCAGGATGCTGGGTACGTGGAGAACAACTATCTAACTACTAAAGACAGAGGAAAAGGAGGCATGAAGTACTTCAGACAGCCATCCTCAAACTTTCCCCCCACATCCAATAAAGACTTGAGATTCTCCTTAGCCCTCCCCTGACTGCTGAGAAAAATGAGACAAACATTTTCTTGTCTTTTACGGCAGTAGCCAGGTTAAGTTCTATTTGGGCTTTAACCTTCCTAATTTTTGTCCTGAATAACCTAATAGTATCTTTGTAGTCCAGATTTTCCTGCCCCTCTTTCCAAAGGTCCTTTTTTCCCCTGAGTTCCAGCCAAACCTTTCTGTTCAGCCAGGACAGTCGTCTTCCATTTAAGCTTGTCTTTCAGCATGTGAGGACAGCCTGCTCCTGTATCTTTATGTCCAGCTTTCCTGGACTTCTTATCTGCAAGGTGATGCAAGAGCTTTTACTAAATTTGATAATCATGGCATAAAGAAGCTTTTACGGATACAAGTCCTTCTCTTTCATATAAATTACTTTCAAAATAACCACTGCAAAACTTTCAGTTTGTCAGACCTAAATCAAAAAAGCAAAGAAGCTACTGAGGTTTTTGAAGAAAACAAACAAGAAATTAAAAGCCTTTATATTTCTCAGACATAATTACAGCAACGTACCAAGATTAAAAAGAAAAGGTATCATTCAATAGAATTTCAGAGAGACTTTAAGAGATGGAGTCAATGATGCACACTATAAAATTAAAAAGTAGCCATCCAAGGGAAAATTAGGGTTGTACTCAGTCCAAGGCCAAAAGGCACAGGTGATACCTTAAATTGTTACAACAAACCTGTATGAAGGAGCACAAGGTTTAACTGACTGAACCTGTAGATTCAGATTTTGAAAGTCTTGAAAGGTAGAATGAAACAATGTAGACAACATTCCCAAGCAGAGAGTTTCAACTTGAGTATGCAAGCATGTATCAGTCAACTCCATGTAACTTATTAAGAAAAAACATCTTTTAAGTTTTCATAGGAAACTAGCAGGAATCCAAATACAGATTGTTTTTTTTTTTTTTGCTTTTTTAAAATAACTGTTTTACATTATCTTTGTCAAGATTTCTGAAAAAAAAATGTTAAAAATTGACTGCATTGCAAAAGAACTTAATTCTATTAATTCCAATTATATCCCAGATTTCTCTCTGATGTTACATATCCTGAAGCAAATACTGGGTTTGGGAAAGATCAGTTCTGCTTTGTTCCTCCAAGATATGAGCATTTGAATTTACCTTACTGTAAATTCTAAACTCATATACACATGGTGGAAAAGCTGGCGTATTTCCCATCATTTTTAGGGAAGGCTTTCTGTTCAGTAGTTGTGGTATCCAATCCACTTTCCAATCCATCCATCCATTTAGCTTCTCTACAAACAAAATGCAGCAAAATTGGCATATAGCAAATGGAGAACTGCAATCCATGGAGTGAGAGAGTTTGCCTACCTTGGCATTTTTAGCCTCTGAGAATAGCAGAGGTGTGGAAAGGGATGGGAGGTTCTACCACAGAATGCCTGACCTCTGGGTGGATTGATGAAAGGCCAGTAAGAGACCTTAAGTTTTAAATGCAGGGATGACAGCAGACTGTTCGGGCACTGTAGCCTTAGCAGGAACTGGATGTTTTGTTTTCTTGATGCTCTTCTGGGAATTAGAAGCCAGTTGTTCTGTCTCATACATAACAAAATGATGTAATTGGACACAGTAGTAGGAACACTCCGTTTTCAGAGGAAGGGAGTCTTAGTTATTCCCCACTCCCTCTTCCTTTATCTTTCATAACTTTAAGAAGAAACTGCTAGTGAGCAAGAAAGGCAGCAAAATCTGCAAAGCATATCCCTGAGCAGATCAGAAGGAAAACGAGCTGTTTGAAAGACTGTTTCCCACAATTACTCCATTTTGCCTTCAAATGATATTTCAAAACAACTATTTTAAGACAACTGTGTCTCAATGGAACCAGAACTTTTTGGGGGCAGATCTTTCTTGTTAACCAACCCATGACTGACCGCTACAAAATTGCCTCCAGATTTTCAGCAGAGGACATTGCCCTAATGGGAAACACACAATGCTAGAGAACACTCTGCCTGTCAAAATGCACAAAGTACAAATTCAAACCTCTGAAACCATGGAAAAACACTTATTTAAATTATTTTTTATTCAAGTAACTGCATTTTACAATGAACTAGTGATCTTAAAATGTATTTTAAAGAATGCACTGACTCCATCTGTAAAAGACCCACTAGCAAACAAGGAATAAAAACCAGTACGTGCACTCATGTTTACTTGAGTAAGATTTCTCACAAGATACTGCAGATCAACTTAAACATTTGTTTTGCTCCAAATGAAACAACTTCCTTTGAGCATTATTTAAGTGTTCCACACTTAAGAAGTTAGTACCAAAAATATAACTTAGATGTATATCTCTAGAATTAAACCAGAGCTTCTTTTGTGAAGACACAGAAGTTGATAATCAATGCAGAACTGTGTATAATAAAAAAGATGTGAATATGTTATATACACACACAAAATAATAAGATGCATAATTTTAAATAAGCTATCATTTGTAACATTTTAATTTTACATCTTTTTCTGCTTTAACATATATTAATGCATTAACATATTTTAAGTAATTAATGTGTATTAAGTCTTACGGCTTTTTAGTATGCACAGAAGAGATATCCTGTGCACTCATGGTAATAGATATTAAAAAAATTCAAGATTACCAACAAAAAGAAAGAAAAAAAGGAGGAAAAATAACTAATCCCCATCATTCTTCAAAAAAGCCTTTGGAAATGATGTGCAAATATTTTCCTACAAGAGAAAGTATGCATCAGATGGGCCAAGTCAATATCATCAGGTTACCACATCTTAACCAGTTAAGTAGCAAACTGGTTACTCAACCATTTCGCTATGTCTCTCTCACTGACATTTAAACCTAGATGCTTTACTTCACATCTGAGGCAGACTAAAACTAGACATGTGCTCAGTTACTGCAGCTGAGCTGCTGCACAGGAAAAAGTGTAATTTTATCTGTGAACTACACCAGCCTAAGAGTGAGCTGTCACAGGGAAGCCACACCGCTCCCCTGTCCATGGCTGCCTTCCACTCAACCCTTCCCTTTGCTTATCTAAGTCCACAGAGAGTCACTCCAGAGAAGTAAAGTAAGACTTCACCAGAATGTTTTCTGTGCTTTTGCTCATTGCTTCAGCTCACTACCCAGCCAGGGAAAGGGAGCAGAGGGTGGGCTAGGACTTCCTGCAGGGACAAGGAGGCAAGGAAAGCAGGAGTAGCACAACTTCCACTGGCAGCTAGCTATAAACTCAACTGAATTGTATCATCAAGCTGCACTCTTACTCACTTAATGAACCCAGCCTAGAGTTAAGAGCTGCTTCCAATTTATACCCTAAGCCATTTCGAGGCAATTGGTTTTCTGCTCAGTAGCCGTATATGAAGCAGGAGGCTTCATCTGTCTGTCACCTGTGTGCCTGAGCTCCTTCACAGAAAACACTGCAGGTTTAGGAAAAGCACTGCTGGAACTTGCAATGGATCTTCCTTAAGTGCAAAATCTGTGCCAGTGATCAATAATTAACATACTTCCACCCTGACCTGTCAAAGGCTAGAGACAAACCAGACACATCTGTTGTACTCAGTCCTTTTTGACTGGAAATACTGAAACTATAAATAATCCTCATATATAATTCTGACATAATATAATTACCTTCAGATGGATGAGCATCGTTTCTGGGAAGCTTAGGTGAAAGAGGAGCAGTATATGGTGGAGAGTCCTGAGGGTATCGTTTAGCACTCCTGTTTTCAGGTATTTCTTCTTTGGCTGTGAAGAGGAAATGTCACTATCTATTATTCTAGCATAAAGCTGCTCATGGGCAAAGTCCAGAGAGAGAAGCAAAGACATACATCAGCTATTCACTAGGTTAGAGTTCCATTTCTCGTGTCACATGGACTCAGTCACTTCAATACAAAATTTCAAAGCTGAATTACCTTGACTCTGTCTACTTTCCTGAATAGTTAAAACCAAGAACTTTCATAAGACAGACAGAATTATAAACATCATTTCTCCATTGGAAAGAGGGAAAAAAATTTCTATACCAGCACCCAGAACACAGACTCGGCTATCAAATAGCTCTGAGGAAGCTTAATTCCCAATAGAAATCTTGTGAAATTGTCTTGACAACAAGACTATCTCTGCTGTGACTCCTGGCTTCATCTGGGACTTGTAATATCAGGCCCTACAAACAAACTGTTGGGAGATCTTGGGCAAGTAATTTCATCTCCCCTTCACTCTACGGTTTTGGTGCAGCAAAGGTATTTGACTCACACAAAATTTCACAAGCAGCCAGTTACACAAGTTTTGCTACTAGATGACTGGACTGTACATAGTAGAATGCAAAATTTTCTGAGCCACCGCTGGTTAAGGCAAAAAGAGAAAGAAAAGACTTCGTACTTGTGTTGGAAGGGTTAGACTGAAATCCCTTTCAGGAGAAGTGCCTTCTCACAGACAGCAAGCATCTTTCAGTAAATTTATTTTATGAGCTGAACATAAATTTAACAAATGAAATGTGAAGTTTTGAGCTTGTCTTTTTAGCAGTACCACAGTGGTAAAGTACATATGTTTTCTGGCTTGCCTACAAGGAGAAGTTTGCTGAACAAAATTATTTCTGCACATGTGGAATGACCTATCCATTACTGTCAAAGCACTTCCACACTGGAACCAATTCACTAAGAACTGAAGTGTATTAATTTCAAGCAATTCATGTCACAGAAAGACTAAAAAGATGCATTTCATAAAGTCCCCACATTTCTCAGAAATATCAGCACTTGAAAATAACAAGAGATTAACAGTACCTGGCTTATTCCTATCATACTCCATAGGACTATGTGCACATCCCATGTAAGGGCTGAAAGGCTGGCTACTGAAGAGATTATCACACTGCAGACTGTGGCAGAGTTTCTCCAAGAAGCGCAGGACAAACGATGCGCTGTTTACAGAAGGAAGATTGATGGCATGCTTTTCCCCATCAAAGGAAGCTGTGAATAAGAAGATTATGTCAAACACCCCCCAAGCATCATGAAGTATAGTAAAATACCACCATTAACTTAAAGGAGAAGACATCCAGACTTGAATTAAACCATGCAAGACATAACACGAGTAAACAATCATTCTGATAGTTTAAAAATTTTATATCCAAAGACTGATTTCACCTTCCATTGGATCCATGTCAGTTTAAATATGATCTATGGGAACTTATTTTAATAAAATAATTTTGAATTCACACCAATATAACAAAACTTTATGTGAAATTTCCTTCGCTTCTAAAGCAGCAAGATCTCCACCACCTATTTGCAGGAGATAGCACAAGAACAACTTTTACAATACTTGCTAAAATCCCTCCCCCAAAATCCTCAAAAAAAATCAACAAAAAGCCCAAACAGTTATTAAAAAAAACCCAACCAAAAACAAACAAACCAACAACAACAACAAAAAAAACCCTGAAGAAATGACACAAACAAATTTAGTATTTTTTTTCCCTCAGTTTCTAACTGAATGGAGAATACTTGTGGTAAGGTGCTGGCATCCATTACCATTGAAATTCTGACTCAGAAACTGTTTTGCCATTTGCTATTTTATCACTAGAGAAATCTATCCTGCTGTCAACACCACAGTGGTCAAGCTCCCATTTATTTCATCAGGAGTTAGGTGGCAGAGATACCACAGCAGCCACAAATGGATCTGTTGTCTTTTAAACTGAGTGATTACAAAGAGCCTGGACATGTGCCTATGTCTTTTCCTTGTTGACCTCTTTCCTTGCCCTCAAACAGTGTGGCAGCAGAGGATATTTTCCTTTTTTGTGAAAATTAGTAGGGTTTGGAAAAGACTCAATACTACAGATACATGGACAAATAATTACCATTACATCAGCTGAAACTTTTAGTTACTTGTGATTAGGAAGATTTTAGAACAAAGCAGGAACAAACTTGTAACTTAAGCTTAGGGCTGAAAGGAAGTGGCATAAACACCAGGTTTATGCATCAATTTGTCTTTTTGGTTTTCAGCCTGTCATGCAGCTTTCTGTTGTTAACATAAGTTTCCAAATTATAAGCAGAGCTTTAAAGGATCACATTTTGTTGGTAGCAGATGCTTAAAAAAAAAAATAGAATTTCCATATTGCATTACAGAAGAGACAGATAATATACACAAAACCAAAGAAAATGCCTAAGTTTAGCATATTTTAGGCTTCCTTAGGAAATCTGAAGTGTCAATTACTTACACTGTTGATGTAAGGAAGCTTCTGATTAGAGTTAATGTGAATTAACCAGCCAGCATCAACAACAATGTGCTGTGGAGAAACGATGTGGAGAAAGCCTGTCCCATCTGCTTTCATGACAGACTGACCAGTGCAAGTGCTTGAAGTTTAACAGTCAGTACTATAGAACCAAAGTGTTTCCATGGTCTATTAGGTGTTTTCCAGGCTACAATGTCCAAATGAAATGTTAATGATTAACAGTCCTACATGTGGTTCAGACACAAGGTCCTCTACATCCTGTTTAGGGAAGGGGTCTCCAAAGCCAAATTTTTGCTTGAAACTCAACCAGCTCTGGAGAGCAAATGGGCTGTGAGATCTACCATAGTTTGAACTCCTGACAAATTTACTGCAAGGTAGTAGTCAGCTACAGCAGAAATTTAAAATGTTCTAATAGCCTTACTGATCTTCCTATACGGCCTTTAGGGAAACGTGACTTATTCTGTACCCCTTAATTTCTCATTTTGAAAATAAAAAAATATTGAAAAGAACAATGTTATTCAAGAGTTGTGAGGAGGATAAAGCAAGAAACAAGCTGAGGTGTTGTGACTGCCCCAGCAAAACACTTCATGAGAAAAATCCACAAATAAAAATTCAGAGCAAATGCAGCTCCCCTGGACTTTTAACATCTGAGAGCAACCATAAAAACTCCAACCAAGGGCATGGGATCCACATCCACAGGCTCAACTGTCTACTCTGCTTGGGAAAAAACATAAACATCTTACTTCCCCAATAAATGCTAGGGGAAAAAATAAAACCTTCTGAAAAATTGAACCTCTGAGGTTCAATAACCTCAATTTTAACGATATATAAAGAGGGACTGGAGCTTGTGCAACCCCAGCCCTCAGGATGAAGAGTCATACTCATTTCTTCACCTTCCATTCTTTAAGGATGTTTTATATACCAGGTTCAAGCTGAGAATGAAACAATCAGAGAAATGTGTTTTTCTGATAGTGACGAAACTGATCCTAGAGTCTGATTTTAATTCTCTGCTTGAGAAAATTTATCTGAGCTTCAATCTAATTCATCCCACCAAACACCACAGTCTCTGTGCTACAAAGAGAAAAAAGCAGCTGACACCACCACCACAAGTGGGCTTGCTAATCAAGCCTTTAATTTCCTCTCTTTATTTGCCTGAATTGAAAGCTTATGCATTAAGCAAAAATAAAATAGTTTACGCCTTTGTTTGAGAAAGGAAAGATGGAAAAATTCTAAATTTAATTTTATTCAAAAGAATTATTTTCTTTGGAAGCTGAACCAAAAGAACCCACTAATTATTCCATATATTCCAGCAAAATTATTTTATCCATTTCCTCATCAGCACAGTTTCCTCCTACGGCAGGTATAATACTTTCTATAAAAGCATCAGCTCACAAAAGACTTAGATTTCTTTGCTTGTTCTCTGCCACAACATTTTTTTTTCTTGACAGTCTTAAAACAAAAAAAAAAACCCAAACAAAACCGGAACAACAAGCCACCCTCCAAACCCACTTCAAAACAAAAAAACTACAACTGTAATTCCTTATTTTATTCTACTGTTGCTTCCCTCTTCTTCCTTATTATTCATGTGCACAGCTAGATGTAATGCGCTACATTAATCTAAGTCATATTTTATTCTTCACTAAATTTGTCACACACAAATTTTTGATAAAATGACACTGAGTGTTTGCTCAGCCAATTCTTAGCTACCTGTCTGACAAGGCAAGGAGAAGCAAGAGCTCAAAAACACTAGAAACCCACTGGGGCCTTGTGGCTCTCTATCAGCCAGACCAGGACTCTGCTTCCAGAGCAGTCCACATTTCCAGGTTCCTCAAATCCAGAATACAGGTCTTGGGGTGAAGCCAGGTGCACAACAATAAATCCTTTTTGTACAGAATTTTTGAATGCAAACAAGCCACAACCATATAAGGGATCTGAAACTTCCCTCTCCCGTTTGAAATTATTATTTTCAATTACTGAGTCACAGCCCAGAGATGCCACTGGCCTGTGATTTAGCCCTCCATGATAAACAATCACAAATAAAATACTGCCAATTAACAACACAGAGCATTTTGCTCTGGAAAATTGACTTGTCTGAAATAGGTACAGCAAGATATTAATAATATACCAAACATACATGTATATTGAAAATATAAAACAGTACCAGTTTCAAAACCACATACATACAATGCCATTACACCTCTACTACACAGCAGAGAAACAGCATCCATTTTGTGCACAAACTCAGGCGGATGCCTAAGCAAGGCTCACTGTAGTTCTGCCATTACACAGGCTGGGGTGCTGCTCTTTAAATACAGTTAGACAGCAACATTTTATGAGTACTCAACTGAACCTCTATTCCACTAATCATCTTTCACATCTGGTGTTAATATAAAGAGATTAAAGTAATGCCAAGTCTGTTACCGCCACTGATGAAATTATGAAATAATGTGCTAACTGTTAGACAGAATATTTCCTAGCCTAGAAGGAAAAAATGTCAAGCAGCAGCTATTCAGATTGAGACATAGAGATAATTTATCTACAGACCTGCCATCAGTATGTAATACAAATAAACCTATTCCATAACAGGAGACATAGGTGGATGAAGAATGACCTAAGATACTGCTACAGATCTGGGGAATGGGGTAAGGGAAGCAGCAACTTTAACATGTGGAATCACTTGCCTGGAAGCTAAACAGATTAGTTTGAGACTTGTCACCCACTTGGTTAATGCTTTAAGAACACAAACACCATGCATGGATAAGATTATGTGAATGACTTGAACTAATAATGCTGATTATTTCACTTGTAGTGAGTTTGCTTGGTAAATGTTTGACTACAGCTGCTAAATGAGGTACACAAGCTCTACTTAGTGTAAGAAGCTAACTGTATTATGCATCTGTAATTTAAACACTGCTATTGCTGTATTTTAAATTTAAAGAATTGTTCAAATCACTCTGAACTCAGAGTAAGATAAATCATACATCAATGTTCACACCTGTCTTTACACAGCTAAGAAAGTGATATAAATTAATTGTAGCTACTTCAGTTCTTGTGCCCTTCCTTACATTCAACAAGAAACAAAAGAAACAGAGTATCTTCACATACCAGTTATCATTTCCCCTCCGTGATGGCCAGATTTCAGAAATCCAAAGACTGTTTTGGCTTGATAGGCACAATCCACACAAGCCTGTACAGCCTGTTGAAGTACCACATTGACAGGACCTGGTCCAAAATGGTCTGGAAGCTGCTGTACCTTCTTCTTATCCAGGTGAGGCCCAGAATTTCCATGTTTGTTCACATAAACACACACTGAAAAGGTACAAGCCATATTTACTGCCAAGGAACCAAGACATGTTTCCAAGCTAGAGCTGCAAATTGTCATTTTAGCTTTAATCCTGTAGAAGAGTTATACTGGTCAACTCAGAAAGCCAAGCATGCACACGTACTTTCAGAGCATGCAGAAAGTGCTCTTCCACCAACGTTCTCTTGACTGAATCCTAAACTCACCTTTTTTCCTGCATTCTGAAGCCCTCTTCTACATCACTAATGTAACAAAGATGACATGATCTGTGTTTGTGTTTTGACTAATCTCTGCTCATACACTAGTTCCAGTAAAGTATGAATTCCTGGCAGGTACTCCAAACTACCAAGTCACAATTCTACAAAGCAGGCTTTACCAAGTTACTGCCTAAATTTTTTCCTGTTTGAGAAGCTGCAACAAAGAGATCCTTATGTTATAGACCAGCCACTGATGCTCATTCTGAAGTGCCCATATGGCACTAACACAGACATCCCACAGAGTGGGCTACCAAAGGCTTGTAACTTCAGAAGACCTGAACCACTCACAGGATTTCAACACAGAAATGTGGCCTGTGCTAAATAAACACTTCTTTACAAACACTGTAAGTTGGTTTAAAGTATAGCACAAAACAATCATATAGGACTTCTGTAACTACTTTTTAAAGAGACAATGTGAAAATGTCTTCCAAAACAACTGCCAAGGCAGAATAACATGGGAAATATGTAAACGATGATTTTTTTTTTCTTATTCATCCTGGCTGCCACATGACCAAGAATGCACCCAAGACATTATTACAGCTTAATGAAAAAATGTGCCTCTGTGGTGATTGAGCAATCTAAACATTCTATTACACAAAAGACTGACATATTTTCTGTAGCTTGATTTTAGATAAAAACCCAGAGCTTTTAAAAGTAAAGTATTTCTACAAGAATTTTAATGATGTAATGTCTTAATGCATATCTGTTTACTCTCTGATGTCTCCAAATTGAAGGGAACTTATTTGTACAAATAATCAAAGCTACAAATCAACAATAATAGTGTGGCATTTTCTGTCTGGGCTCAACAACTGCCTTGCAAAAGATTTATTTTCCTAGGAAAAAGGTACATATTTTCCCCTCACCCATGACTGAAATTGGGTGTAAGAAGAGCCTGACAATTTTACTATAAAAAGAGGCCTTAAATGCAAAAAAGAAAACCAAGCAAAATGATCATAATTTATGGAGTTTTTAGAAAGTTCTGAGATTTCAGCTAACAATATATGAATTGTTTCACTATACGGTTACCAGCTCCTCAATGGGTTAGTTCATTTACTAGGTTATTTCTTTTCTGCCAATCCTTTTCAAGACACATTTCATTATATTTAGAGGCACAAAAAAGCAAATATGAGGAAAGAAGAATCTATTCCCTCTGATTGACTTTACTGGGTTTTAACAGAGTTATTTCTTTTCATGTGAGGCTATACAGAGATAAAATCTCCATTTTGTTACATTACAGTGCAGCTTGCATGGGATCAGAATATAATATGGGCTTTTAGTTGCATCTATTCCCATTTCATACATTAGTGAGTGGGACAGACATGAAAGAACTGTACCGTTTCCTTCTTCACACAAGAACAAACTCCCAGGTCTAGCAGACCTATCAAAAGTCCCTGTGCCCCAGCACCTACTGCTATAATATGTGCATCAAAATACTAGTTCTTTAAAGTAACTCTGGCTCTTACAAATATCTTCAAAACAATAAGGCAGCTGGATAATGATTTACAGTAATATGTTTGCAACACATTCTTCATAAAATGCAACTACCTGACACGGAAGACATTTCACACACTCTTTTTTTAAATTTGTCTTTTACCTGTGGATATAACTGCTGCAGTTGCACCAGATAAACTGATTCCATCTTTAAGTATCTGCGTAGTGCCATTTTCCCCCTCAGGAGATGACTGAGGAGAGGGAGAGTTAGGAGTCTGTTGTTCTGACAAAATTTTTTTCTGTTAAGAGGAAAAAAAAAACCCAACAGTTTTTGCAAAATACTTAATGTTTTTTAAGGAGTCTGCACAACCTTTCTGCAATCAGTTACCATCTTAATGAATGTGTGTGGTTCCTTACTAGAAAAGTACCACACACAGCAGAGAAAGGAAAATTCAGGAAAGGAAGACAAGAAACTGTCAGTTTGCAGTTACAGCTACTTTAGTAATGCAGTAGATAACAAATTACTTAGAAAGGGCCCCATCTTTGCCTAAAAAGTCAGAAAAGAAAGAGCTCTGTATACTCATTTATAACTAAACTCTTAGGAAGAGGTATTTCAGGGTATTTTCCTGTCCATGCCCTACCAGCTAGGTTGAGCACAGCTCAGGTTAGCTGGGCTGTGTATGTATTGTCATAAAAAAACCTAAGTCATTTATAGGTGTCAACATTACAGTGCACCTGTATTTTGCCTCAGCTTGTTTCAAAGGAGTTGAAATTCTCAAGTAACCTCTTCCAGGAATTTTCAGGTGCTTCATGCAAGATATCAAACAAGAATGTAGTTACAATCCAATCATGCTGGTTGCCAAAACTTTTTCCTTTTCCAAAGCAAACTTATTTCAGCTTATACTGTGACAGATAACCAGAGTTCAGAGCACAGCGATTTAGAGATTGGTCTGTGTGCATTGCCTTCTCCACCTGAGGAGAAGAGATTTTGTTGCAATTTGGTTTGGACTGGGATTTAAAAAAGAGATGTGCACATGGAAGACATTTTACAGAATATGCTGAGTTGGAAGGGACCCAAAAGGATCACTGAGTCCAACTCCTGGCCCTACACAGGACATCACTATGAGCCACATCACGTGCCTGAGAGCATTGTCCAAACATTATCAAGCTCTGTCAGACTTGGTGTGGTGACCATTTCCCTGGGTGAAGGCTCTGTTCCAGTGCCCAGAAGAACCTTTTCCTGACATCCAACCTAAACCTTCTCCAAAGAAGAGATCAGTGATGTGTTTTCTTACTATGAAAACACATCAAAATAAAAGAAATAATAAATCAGAGTTCATCACTTTTCCCTCCACCACTTACTCTTGCATGAGAACAGGTTACATTTTGACTCTCTTACCTAGCAAAAATCAGGAATGTAAGAGATTACCCAAGGTCTTGACAGCTGAATGCAGCAGAGACTTGTGTCATGTACCATGGTTTAATGGTAAGGATTTACCATTAAAACTGATAGATAGTGAAGAGTAAAAATTCAGTCAATTTGCTAAGGAAGGCTAAGCCCTCTTCCATTTAGCAGTATTTATCCTTTAAACTTTTAGAAGCAGCCTATTTTCCAAGTAATGTCTTGAAAACCATGTAAAAAGCAATCAGAATATATACCTTCCTAAAAGAAGAAGTGCTTAACTTCTTCTCAACACCTAGGAAAACTAAATTAACTTTCTTCTGAAATTCAGGGCACTTTAAAGAAAAAATCTGTGCCACTTAGAATTCGGAGAAGATAGGTTTGGTTAGATGAAGTACTTGACAATGTGGCACTGGGTGGAATCACCACGAAGATAAGGAATAGAGACTGCCAAGGCTCAGCATTGTACTGTGAGATGAGGTGGCACAGAACCAAGTAGTGATGTATTACTTGTCAGGAATTGACCATTCATCTTAACACTGGGTGACAGAAAGGTCTCCATCCTTAATACAGAGAAAAAAAATGCATTTGGGAAGACTGAGGTTTTGATCTGAACATTCCTGAAGGCCCCCTGCAGCAGGGATTCTTGCGAGGGGGCAGTTTTCTTTTACCATGCTACCAAAAATGGGCAGTCAAATTAAGGGAAAAGATGAGGAAATGGGGAAAAATGTAGGCATGAAAACAAAATACAAACACTAAATTAAGACCAACCATCCACTCTCCACACCAATGCACACGTGTGGTGAGACTAGCTGGCTGTTTCCTACCTTCTCCTTCAGAAGGGAATATAGCACGTTATGCTTGCTCAGCTGAGGCTCTCATTTTGCAGCCCCCTAGTGAAAGGCAGCCAGCTGCAAGCCCAGAACCCTGTTGTTTCATCAGACAGGCCACATTCCCAGCAGGACTGGGTACAGTGGCTGGGGCTGGCTGGCCCCTGCCAGCTGGGAGGGCACATGAGCTCTGTCTGCCTGCAGAGAACAGGGCTCACAGCTTGTACCACCAGGACAACTTCACTAGCTTAATGATTAAAAACTTTTTTGTGGGGTTGAATTTAGGGCTGGTACCGACACTCAGGTGAAGGGGTTTCCTCAAGAAATTCTGAAAGGAATTCTTTGCACTGTCATGTAAAGTGCACTTTTAAAATATAATGAAAGAGATGTACAGAGGTTTCTTCTTAATTATGGAAGATTAAAACCATACAGTGCAAGCTGTGAGAAACAAACAAAAAACAAAATCCAACATGCATCTCATACTTACAGAGCTCAGAAAAATTTTAAACAAAGGAGAAAAATGATTGAACAGCTCAGTATTTCTAGCTGTATAACAAAACTTAATATCTGCAAAATGACAAATACTACAGCATAAAAACCTAAAGGGGCAAAGAAATTCAAACAACTCTGCAGACAGACAGGCAGATACCAATGTCCCTAAATACACCAAATAGCCAGCACACACTTAAAGCACAACCATTTAGTGCAACATCTAGAGGGTTTTTGGGGTTTTTTTGCATCAGTCCATGGGGGTGGGTGGAAGAAAAAAAAGCCTCTCTCAAGCCTCTAAGCACAGACCACTTGCATAATTGCATACATACTGTGAGGTTTACAAGCTGTATGGCTGCACTTCATGTCAGACACACCCTGTCCACAGAACTCCCACAAAGCCCCATTTCCTCTCTTTACCCTTATGCGAACAGGTGTAATAGTCCAAAGAAAAGTTTGCACATATGTATAACATCTTGGCAATTTAACCACTTACCAAAGCAATAACGGCCTTCTGTGAATTCTCAAAAGGAGCTAATTTTTCAAGTTTTTAGTGCTAAAGTTAACAAGGCAAAAGTCCCAAATTAGATGTATCAAACCTAGATTTTGCAAAACCTCTCTGTTGCCTGGTCCCACAGAGGAAATCAGGAGTCCACAGAGGTACCTCAGACTTCCTGCCTCAGGACAGGGTATGTCAGCATTAATATACATTCCCCAAACAGTACTTCCAAGCACTTCATGCAAACCAGGTGTCAAATGCTCCAAGCAGACATTTTTCAGACACCCAGGGCCCAGAAGCCTCTTCTAATGACAAGGTGCCTTCCAACCACTGTTTCAAAACATAGATAAAGCCTCTTGATTTCTTTTTAATGAGAGCTAGAGGACCAAATTCTTACATGCAAGTGCACATCCTGCCACACCTGAATAAGACCTTAAGATATGAATGTCCTGTGTTCAATGCTGTCTTTTAAAGCCCCATCCAGACTTATGAAGAACACCCCACCCACCAGCTAAACCTGGATAGCAGCAACCTTAAGCTCTGTCACTGTGCATTTTTATACAGCAAGTAAGACAGAAACAAAACTCGATACTAATTCCATCAGTCACCTACCAGTTTGGATGTCTGACTGCAAAGGGCAGGCAGCAAAGAAGAGTGCTCAGCTTCCAATTTATGGTCCCCAAAATTATTTCTTATCTTGTCATCATAATTTCAACAAAGTGCTGCTTCCAGTTTCATACTAGAGCTTCCAGCTATGCTCTAATAATATTACTTCACACCAACCAGCACCATCACTGGAAGGGAGAATCCCAACCTTGCCATTACTCCACTTCTTCCCACCCATCATTAGGAATAGATCCCACCACACACACTGATATAGACTGGAGGAGAAAAGCCCCAAAACCTCTACTTTTCGATTCTTGTGGGGAGGAAAGGGGAATGAACACACACACACACAAAAACCAAAAAAAACCCAAAAAACCCCCAAAAAACCAACCAAACAAACAAAAAAAAAGACACCAAAAAAAACCAACCCAAAAAACACCAGGAAAAAGCACTGCCCCCCCACACCTCCTCACTAGTGATGCAAGCAGGAAGGAGCACAAGGACAGACTCAAATTGCCTGAGGAAAGACCTTTCAGGATTGCTACTCTTCTTGGACAGCCTGCTGTGCATGAGCAAGCCTCAGAAAACAGACTGTACTTCCATGGCAATCCAAATTGCCCTAAGCCTGCCCTGCTGTGATCCTATTCTTCCTTGCAGCAGCTGTAGCATTTGAGCTTTTTTGGGGTGGAGCAGACAAAGAAGGAAGTAGGAGGGATGGATGCTGTGCTGTCTACCAGTTGAGCTGCCTGAACTGGCTCACTCAGATTGTTCATCCACAGTGCTGCTGTCAGTGGCAGCAGGAAGTGAGGTAAGGGGACAGCAGTTCCAATGCTTCTCTGACCAAACTCCAGAGTTTGGAGCTCCACCAGAGCTGAAGCTGGAGGCAGCTGCCAACACTCCAGGTCTGACTCAGCTGGGAAGGGAGAAAGGCATCATGTCTTTCAGACCAGGGCAGAATTAGGTCCACATCTGGAGAAAAAAGAAGCTTCCTGCTTCATGCTAGAAACTCCAGGATTAGGGGGTATCCATGAGATTAATTTGTCAAATCCAGCTGTATGCTCAGAAGCCTAAATTACACAATAAAGCCCAAGCTATTTTTAATTCTTTGTTTCTAAACCTGAAAAAAACCCCAAAACTGCAAGCTATATGTATGGTTCAGTAACAAACTAACCCAAACTAAAAACCTTAAAGGCTTCCCTGTCTCTCTATCTCAGAATAGCATTTTTCAACACCAATTACTCACCCATAAATAAAACAGTAATCTTGTTTAGGAATAAAATAATCCACAGAATCTTATACTAAAATATTCCAGAAAAGCTATTCTAAATTTTTTCTTGTAATCAGTTGCTGAAAAACAGTAAAGCCCTGAAGGCTGAAGAGAAGACAGAAAATTAAGTAGTAATAATATTAATAATAATAATAAAAAAAATCTCACTACAAAATTTTGCAATATAAAGTAAAGTAGTAGATAAGGACTAACCTTTTTTCCAGGTTTTAAACTTTTTTTCCTTGTTTTAAGATTTTCAGTATGAGAGGTGCTTTTTGTCAGGGGAATATTTTTAGGAGACCTGCCCTTCTTGGGAACTTCAGACTGTCCAGGGGGTTTGCCCCGACCTGGTTTCCTGCTCCGCTGCGCTGGTACTGGAGCAGATTTCTGTGGAGACTGCATTGAACGCCGGGTCACTTTGGAAGGGGAAGATTGGATTTTTGCACTGCTCTTTGTAATGGAAACTGAGGAAAAACAAAAACAAAAGGGAAGGGAGGGAAAACCTCAAAATGAACAATGGAAAGCAACTTTTCTAACAAAGGCTTAAAAAAATAAAAGTGTACTGCACAATTTACATTGTAAAATGAATATACTTTTTATTTTGAACTTAAGTGGCTGGCATGAAACTATAGAACTTCATTGAAGCCAAAGAGAGAATTGTTTGTACCCGTTCTTTTAGAGGGATTTTCCTAAGAGAAAAACATTCAAATAAAAATTGGGAAAAAAATCCAAGAATTAATCCACTCACCTTATAAATGCTTCTCATAATTTAATTACAATATTTATAAATTGCCATTCATCAAGAAGGCCTTCAAAAATACTTCACAAATTATACAGCCTATAATACTCCCTTTTCTGCTAAGAGCAGTTTCCGCAATTACAAGACATGCAAACTACATCTAGGGAGCTACAAAACAACTTTGAGCAGCAAAGAAAATCATCCCAGTGACAAGGAGAAACTGATGACAGGCAAAATGTCTTGAATGAGTATCTATCTGAGATGCTGATTTAGAAAGTTAAGTTCACATAACTATACTCAAGATTTTTCTACCTGGTGCCATTTTGTAGAAGGGATTCCAAAAATCAAACACAAAGTGTTATTTTTCTTCATGCTTAATGCTGAAGTGATTTTTCTCCCAGAAAATGGGTTAATCTCCCATCCCAATCCAATATGGAATCCCAACAGATACCCACTTGGATATTTTCCAATATGCATATGATGTGACAGCATTATAATCTGGTGTGAGGCTCTAGAGATGCAATCAGATTTCATTAAATCAGAACTTCCTTGTGAACAGGTCTTTGCCACCAAACTCACTCTTCTCTGAAATAATGATGGTTTTATTTTAACAACTGCCTTCCCAATTGACAGATTTGAACACCAAAAGGATGCTGAACAGAACATGAGGACATATCCTCAATGAAAAGATGCACCATGCTACTGCACCATGCTACAGCAGCACCTGTGGCCAACAAAACACAAATACTAATGGACAAATACTCCATTCTGTTGGCCCAACTGCTGGCAGCCAAAAAGATGCATAAATTGCAGGACAGGTAAGCAGAAGATTAAATAGGGAAATTTTTTACATCGAACCACCTTTGTTGAAAGGCATGGGAAAGAAACACACAAAATATTTGAAATAATTTGAATCCTTTACACTAAAACTAGACAGTTGTCAAATGTCACACTGACCCTATCACAGCCTTTTGCATCTTGCTAATCGTAAAATTCATGTGATTCACCCTAACCTTAAATACCATAAACTTAATGCAACATAACTTAGAGAAGTATTGCCAAGTTAGAGTTAAAGCAGGCTTTGACTGTGTTGGTCACCACTGCCTGATTCAAAGCACTAATTCATAATGGAAAGGGAGCATAGGGGGCTGTTAATTCTGGATTTTTGTGATTTTGGAATCTTTCTTCCCTGAAAATATTAGTATGTTGAAGCTTTCTGTCAAGCAAGTAAAACAAAAAAATAAAACAGAAATGAGAGATTGAGAAAATAAAATATTTAAAGACTGAGTAACAGTTTAAATGTCTAGCTCTATGAATCATATTCAACTTAACAGTCCAGCACCTTGCTTTACAACTGTTTCTTTAACTATGTATCTTTATTCAGGAGTTAACTGTTTAAGTATTTGAAATAGAAAATAGAAATAGAAAATATCACTGTAAGACGAAACACACACTGCACACAGACTTCTTATAAAATACAAGTATTACTGACACACATTTCTAAAGCAGTAGGAGCATTTACATACATTGCTCTTTGCCTGATTCAGTTAATAATCTAATATTCCTCAATGGCAGTTCAGAAGAAATCTCTTCATCATGGCTGGTTGCAATCCTAATACATTAAATGCAGACCTGATATCCCTAAGTATCTGTGAAGGACCACCTTCTGGATGTACAAAGTGATCAGTTTCCTTTTATTTATGTATGCCAAAACATATTTTCACATGCATTGACAACTTAAAATAAGATTAACAGAATTTTAACCAAATGCTGCCACAGCATTACTCTTAGGTTCCTGAATTGCTGAATGACAACTCACATTAAGCTGTATATCTAGAAAGCAAAACAGTATCAACTGTATGCTGTACAATACTACATATTGTATTATATTTACAACAATATAAAATGTGGCTATTTTTATTTATTTGTGCTACACAGCTACACATAGAACAAAACAATCACAACCATTTAAAAAGTGGTGTTTAACAAATTATTTGTGTTTCTGCCTATGCTGAAATCTAGCAAATGCATTTCTATTCTCACACAGTAAAGACACAGCTGTTGTTAAATACACACTGCTTTCAAGTCAACAGGTTCTAGGAGTACAGGTATGAGTTCTGAACACTGGGCAATCCCTATTCCTTTCCAGAAGGACATTTACCAGACAAAGAATAACAAAGCAAACAGCTCCAGCCACTTCATGCTGCCCTCTTGAACCACTCGCATCAAGCACTACCTTGTCTCAGCATCCTCCTACCTGAATATGCCAGAGGACCAAATATGAGCAGTACTAACCATTAAGGGGGTAGGGGGAATCAGGTCCCACTTGGTATTTTTTCTTCTGCCTAGGGCTGAAGCTGCTTTTCTTAACAGGCAGGACTGCAACAAAGCCCATGCTGCCTGGGCAGCCTCCCAGAGATAGCAGCAAATGAGGAAGCTGCTATTTGCATTTGTTGATTTAGGAGAAGATGGGGGGAGCACAAGGCAGTGGGACTGCTAAAGTAATTCCCATATTGTCTGCAGGCTGTATTGACAGTGATCATCAGTCACCTGCTCATACTTCCCTCACCCTGGCCTTCAGAGGGACACCAAAGGTTACACTGGGTCACAGGATCTGGGGAGAAATGAAAAGACATGCAAAATCAAGCTGCCAACCCACTGCATCTGTAGACAGAGTTATCCCCACTAGGCCACATGTTCCAAAAACTAAGACATTTTAATAGTCTCATGAGAACTTGTTAAAATATAACGATGAAGAGAATAGAGAGGAAAAATGCCAAGCTCTGCTTGCAATTACTGCAGTATTTAGCTGGAATATTTACAACCAAAAAGCACATTTGCCTTTTGAGGATGCTGCTTTGCATCACAAAGGCCCTCTCATTTGCACAAACAAAATCAAGCATTTGTGTCATGTTGCTCATCTACACAAATATCCACCACTTCGGTTTCAGAAATGGGATGCATTGCATGGCTTTCCTTCACAAATATCTTGTTTAGAGCCAAAACCTGTAGTACAGGCACCCTCAATAACTGAAGAACAGAAGTCACACTACACAGATACCCTTTACCATAGAAATGTTAGCAATTAAGTATTGCTTTCAAAGTTCACAGAGCTCTAACTATACTGCCCCGTTTTTGTGGGCTATAGGTAGGTATGTACAGCCCTTCATGCAACTCACAGCTTTCATACTTCCAAACACTTCTCTTTCAAAACATTCTTTCTTCCCCACCCCCAAACCCTTCTGTGAGAATCCCAACACCTGCAAACTTCACACTTAATGTAAGAGAAACTCCAAATCCTGTATCTTGGAAATCACAACCTGGAGATGCATGGCCACAACTCAGTCTCTCACTGAAACAAGCAGATCCACTGTAATCAACTCAGCTCATTTGCTTGAAAAGGACCCAAAAGGTTATACCTTACATGAGGGCCAAGTTCTGCTTGCAGAAGCAGAAAAACTGCCCAGACACAGGAAGAATTTGACCCCAGAATGTTATCTCCAAGATCTCTTACCAGAATAAGTAAGATATTTAAGACAACTGTGAAATACTAAGCTGCTGAAACCTCCAGTACTTGGGAAGGGGATGGAACAGATGACAGCTCAAAAGCCTGAATTCTCATGCAATTCTAATTAGTAAAATTCCCTCAAATAATCAGCAGTGACAGTATCGCTCCATGTTTTTATGGAAAGCAGGGGGGGGAAAAAGGTTCAGATTTGCAATATTTATACATTATAAATCTCCCATTCAGTTAGTGTCACAGAACAGCAACTACAAGACAAGACTTAAAACAGCTGATGGGAAATGGCAAAAAGCAAAGAAGGGGCTCACTGCCATGCATTCTGTGAACACAGAATTGCTACCTGAGGTGGAGGTGCTGATTAGGCCAGTAAATAAAAGTAGTTCACTTTTAAAATCAAGTTTTCTTTCAAAACAGAAATTATTCTATTTGTACTGTCGTATTGTTCCTATGCCCCTCCCAATATATAAACCCAATGTTCTTCTGAGAATATAAAAGCTTGGTCCTTCTGTCATGTACAGACAAGAAAAATGAGGCAGAGATTTAGCAACTTACCCTAAATCCATGTGAGCATTCCACAGGAGAAGTAATAGAAACATATCTCCTGAGTTCAAGCCTGGAGTTTTAACTATAAAATTAACCTCTAATACAGTCAGTTATTATCGTGATAGTTTTGACAACTGGCAAAGAAAGTGGAAAAGATTAGCAATTTTTCAAAACAGCTTACTGCCAAGGATTATAAAAATTTATGTCCTTATGTCTCAATTGAACAACAGAGCCATACAAAAGCCGAACTATCGGTAACACATTCCACCTCTTCCTATCTGTTTGGATTCCTTCTGCTTATGAGGTAGCTCTGAGATACTAATTTATATGCTTCTATGATACAAAATCAGTTGTAAGTCATTATTCTGCTATCTAAAAAGTAACATCACACTTGGAAACTTCAACAACCACCTTGGCAAGACATGGACACTACAGCTTGAAATTTTCTTCTTTCAAGATTTTAGTTTCTGTTACCAATATAATAAAAGAAATAAAAAGTCTTAGTCTCCTGCAAAAATTTTTAGCCTACCTTAAACAGGACTGAAAGGCAAAATGAAGACTGCCAAGCAATGTAAGACAAAAATGGATAAAAGGAAAAGCATTCTTCTCCTAGTGACTTCCCCAGGCAGCACCACAGCACCTTTAGTCCCTCAGTCCTTCACTCCCACCCCCATTCTCCCACATTTTCAAGACGTAGGCAAATCACCCCTGAAGAACCAACCACTGAAAATACTGTTTAAGATCCATCAAAACCCACTGCCAACCAAATTAAGACACATCACTTTCAAACAAACCAACTTTTACAAGCTAAGATGGGGCAGAGGATATGTGGAACTTTGGGGTTACAGGCAAAACAAACAACAGACTCCTGGAAGATCTGCTCAGTTAGTCCCCAGAAACCAAGAACTGTGAAAAGCAAAGTTCTAGTTGCGCACCCTTCAACAAGAGTTGCCATTACAACAACATTAGCAAAAAACCCTATATTTGGTTGATAATCTGGAAGGAAGGAAGAGAGCTACTGACTAAGAAGAGAGCAAACAAATAACTCGAACTACCAAAATAGCATCAACTTGAATTATCTGAAGTGAACTTAGATGTCCTGATGATGAATCTGTCAATAAGCCTCACAAAGCCCAGCTCTATGCACTGGGTACAAATTTAACAACCTGACTTTTCACCCAATCATTACTGATTCTGCCCTGGTTTTACCATTATTTTTCCCCAAACAGCATAAGCAGTATGAAAGGCGGGCCCAAAATGAGACAATAAAAAGCAACAAACTTCTGGGGAAGAAAAAAAAAAGACACACAGAGCACGGATAGTGCAATGCCACAATTCGTTTTGTCTCAGCATCTCAATGACAGTACTGATACTCTGAACATAGCTTATACCTATTAACACAGATGTGAGAAATATCCATTCAATGCCATCAACTACTAGGGCACCACAACCATTTGCTGTGGCTTAGCACAACTAGGTTAGTAACTCTTTACTGTTTAAGTAACCCCACTAACCCCACAGGAGTAGGGCTCTCTGTTAGTCAAGCTGCAGTGAGAGGTCTGTACCATAGTAAACTTTTTGTTTAGAGTATACTGAAATACCTGCAGTGTCTGTAAGACCCAAAGAAGTGAAAATAACAAAAAAACAAAACATGTAGCAGTCAAAAATACATGTGTTGGAATACTTCCAATTTACAAGAAAATTACAATTATCTTATAAATAAACATGGTAAGATGATGAGGAATCCAGACTTACAATAAGGTCACATCTTTGGGAAAGGCAAAACCTTTATTTTTTCATAAGTGATTACTGCCCTGTAGCAACACTATTCAAGCCCTGCTGCAAGATGTCAAGAAACATTAATACAAAATAAAAAAAGCTTAACATTTGAGAGAATGTGGCAAATCAGGTTTTAGCCTGAAGCACTGAGGAGTTTTTCATGTACAGTTCTGAAGACAGCATAAATCTGCTTACTGTGTGTGCCTGATTTAACTACTGTGATCTTCTCGTGAAGAGAAGCTGGCTGCACTGACAGTAAAAAAAAACCTCCAGCAGTATGAAATTGTACCACTTCACTTTTTTTTTGTTTAATGAAACTTAATTACCATGCTTATCTGATTTTTTTGGCCACTCTAAACATCACAGAGTCTTCACAGATCTAACTGTAGCTCTGTCTAAAGTTTCAGCGCTTCTTCTGTTTCATCAGCAAACAGGGCAGTACTTCGGTTTGTAATGATGTTGCACATTTGTGCACAACTAAGCTGAAAACATAACATAGCTTTTTTCACATAATTTCATCAGCAACAGAGAAGACTATCTCCAGTATCTAGCTTGGAAAAATCTGCACAAAGTAAACATTGAGAACATGACTGAAAATTAAATAAAACTAAGAAATCATAAAATAGATAAATTAGATACTTTTAAATCTCTGCTTGGGCCTGCATTACTCTTATTGCTGCAGACATTTAAGGAGACCTTTAACATCAACATGCTGATCAGCATAATGAAAGAAGATTGCTCTCACAGACAATAAATGCACTAAATTAGGAGAAAAGCAATGAGGGGGCACAGGGTGTGGAAGAGGGGGAGACAGAGGAGAGGGAAAGAAAGAATATGACTAAGGGTAAAAGCTACAATGTATCATAGTTTTGGTTTGGTATTTTAAAATTATTTTATCATCTTCCTTTGGCCTCCCAAATTTTTAGAGCACAGAAAGCAGTTTCAACTTTTTGAGTTCTTTGCATCACCTTTATCCTTCAAAAATCCAGTTTCATAAGGCTGAGGGGATCATGGATATGTAGAAACTGATCCCTCTCTTTCCAGATGCTGTTCACATCTAAATGATAGATACTATTTAATACTGAAATCAATCTTTGCAGGTGAAACTACTTACTTGTTTCCCACATGGCTTGTCCCTAGTCATTCTTTTGTTTTCTCTTTTATGGAAAAGGTTTTCTATTATAAATAAAAAAGTGGGTTGCCTAAGTAACTGCCATTTACATGTAGTAACTAAACAGTAAAATGAATTTATACAGAAACAGCAAATAGAAATTGTTCTGACAATCTCCAGTCACCTGCTGCCTACTTAAATCCTAAGTCTCAAATACAATGAGCTACAGAGCAATACAAGAATATGAAGAATGTTCTCGGGGATAGTAACAGATTTCTATTATTCAACTGAGTAAAGTAAAAATTACAATCTATTGTGGTGAAATAGAAAAGTATAACACATTTGGCCTAGAAAAAATAGTGAATAAAAAAACATGCAAAAGATATAAAACTATAAATGCCTTCTTAAAGTAAATCAAAAGCAGAAGTTACATGGACCCAAGAGATGACCAAATTTCAGAATAAGAAAATGCAGAAGGTAACACTAAAGCAACAAAACTGAATATTTTTTTTTGCATTCATACTCACTCCAAGGAAGCACACAATATCAGCGTAAGTCCAAAAATCCCAAATACCAATCAATGAATAATCATGAGAGGAAAAAAAACATAACAGAAGGCACCACTATATCACTAAGTTTCCATATATTGTGCACTTCTGGATCCAGTGGCTCAAAATGCTGTAAGTGAAAAGGAAAGAGTAAAGAAGAACAAGGGTGGACAGAGGAATAAAACTGATCCCTGAACAACAAAACCAAAATCTTCCTCTAAAAGTACTGGAACCTGTTTCAGTACAATAAACCAATGACAACAAATGAAACTGTCAGCAAGGAAAAGGAGTATCTCCTTTTCCACAAAAAATAAACTCAAGTAGAGAACACCTTTATGCTGTAGGTGCTAAAACTTCAATGGCTTCAGGTTAGATCAAGTTCCTCCCCTTTTATGCTGAGTACCTGAGAAGGTAATCAGCATTAAAGCATTATTCTGGGCTTGGAAGGTACTGGGCTGCAGATGGACAGATACTAGGAATACTTTGTGCAAACCTGTCTCCTATGGGCTTATGCTTTGCTTCTGCTTTCAGCCAATGCTGAAGAAAGCCTTCAAGAGCAGATGTTCTTTCAGACTGGTCCAGCACAGACATTACTAAGTCAATCTCTTTCATAAGGTACTTTACACAAGACTGTTTATGTATAACTAATCACCTCTAAAAGCAGTTAAACTACTCAGAGACACAGAGAAAACAATCTATTGCATCCTTAAAATATTAACCTTGAGGCAGCGGACCAAGCCAACATCAAGCACTGAAATCAAACCATACATAACCAATTAGTGCTATCGGAGATATTTCTAATGACACAAACTACAATATTAGCTAAGCACAGCTTCTGATACTATAAATATTGAATGGTACATTTCATACCACTGTGCACTCATCCAGCCAGGTCCATAATGTCACATCTTCTGATAAGGACAAAATATAAACACACATATTAGGACCTGAAGGCTATCAACAGTTGGTTCAAAACAACTTTTCACCTAACATCTCTCTATTATCTTCGCTCATGAGCTAATACCAATGAGAGGTACAGAAGATACAGTTATAAAGAGCAAAAATAACATATAATCTGTCTGAATAAACTCCCCCGCAACCTAGAAGCCTGTTCTTAAACACCTCCCATGGCAGAGGTCCTACATTCTCTCTGGGCATCCTAAAAGGCTAAGACAGTAGACAGCTGAAATAAAAATTTCCCTAATTTTCATATTGTCTCCCTTACTGCATTTTATCTCTCTTTCAAAAAGGATAAATTAGACTTCAAAATGGCAGGAAAAAATAGGATAAATTAGACATCGCATGGCAGGAAATTGTTGTCCCAGGTATGAATGAAATTTAAAGCATCCTTTATTGCTTTCATACTTAGATTGCAGAATATTGGCTTTGCATGTTCACTAAAATCTGAGGCTTTTTTTTTCCACTAAGTAGTGATTTAACACATTTAAATGTTTTCAACTTTACAAAAAATCAAGAATACTTTTAATATTCACTCTGGAATTCAAGCTACTCTTAAGCCACCATTATTTTCACCTTCTGCTGCAGAAATTCAAGCCAGAAATACTGAGGTAATCAGCAGGAAAAAAGTCCAGAGAAGAGTAACACTTCAACACTTCAAGCAAAACCCTTCAATATAGTAGTATCTGTCATATTTTCTCCCTTAACAGAAGTAGGCAATGTTAGTGTGACATAATGAAGAATCCTGACAATATCATCATATTTCTGAATTATAATGATTTGATTATGCTCTTCTTGAAGCTATAATTTACATCTTAATAAAGGATTGTCATTGCAGTTCTTTAATGGCTCAACAGCGATCAAGTAACAGTGAAAAACCTAAACTCAGAGCAAAAAACATTTCATCCAGATATGTAAATTCAAAAAGTGTGCATAACACATACAAACATAAAATATAAAATAAATAAAAATAACACAAAACAAAATAGAAATAACAAGTTATTTATGCTCAGAATGGAAAAAATGAATACACAATTTCAATAAAATTGCAGTTAACTTTGGGCTCACTTTTGGATTCAAAAACAAACACTTGAGCCTGAACCTCTCTGCATTCAGTTTCTATTACATGTCCAAAATTCTCCGTTTTAACTACAAGTCAGTAAGAACCTTGCTTCAGATTTTATTAATGAGTGTTTTATTTTCTCATTACAAAGCAATAGTATCCTACCTGGACAGATGTTTCAAGTCTGAATTTTGTTTGGTTTATTAGCTGAAGAACTGGATTACATAACCAGTTTACTTATTTTCAAAAAGCTTTGAGCTCTATCAGTCACTAATCAGGCAAGAAAAATTCTTGCCTGATTATTGAGGTATGTCTTACCTCCAAGTATCGCTGGCTTTCCAGCAGTAAAATTGGAGTAGACTAAACAATTTAATAATCTTCTTTCCAGCAGTGAAATTGGACTCAGTAATCTAAATTGTCACAAAAATATGTTTTAAAAATTCTATGCCACTTACTTTCACAGCCCCTCTTGAGTATCACAGAATAGGTCAGGTTGGAAGGGACCACAGTGGGTCATCTAGTCCAACTTCCCTGTTCAAGCAAGGTTACCCCAGAGCACATGGCACAGGATTGTGTCCAGACAGTTCTATAATATCTCCAGTAAGGGAGACTCCCGAACTTCTCTGGGCAATCTGTTCCAGTGCACAGTCACTCCCACAGTAAAGAAATAATTAACTTAAGTGTAACAACACATCTCATTCATGACCTCCAAAGACAAGGTCAACCCTCTGAAGAAGCTGAGAAAGGCACTTCAGAGACTGGGAGCACAGAAACATTAAGACTAAGGTCTAAGTGTGGCACCTATTAGATGACTTCTGATCAAACGTACATCATCCTCACCTGGCTTTCCCCTTCCCTCTGACTGCAGGTTTGTACCAGCAGATTGTTTTGAACAGTACAGCTACACACATAGTTACTCCTTTGCTGAAATCTGACAGAATGGACTAAACTCAATTCCAGGTACTATACACCTGGCAGCAACTTCAGACAGGTAAGTGAGAGCAAGGATGCAGAGGTACCCTCAACTAATTCCAATTAGATTTTCCATACAGTTCTTGATCTGCTAGCAAAAGACTGAGAAAAACAATAGGGATGGAAAGGCCAGGAAACCTTAATGATTTCTTGCCTTCTTGCTTCTGTTCCTCTCCCACTTCTGGTGAGAGTTCTGTGACACCAACCTACTTGTTCCTTACTCACTTAACACCAGCTGTGAAAATTCTCACTGAGAAAAAAATTATTCTGGCTAATAAAGAAATTTGTTAAAATATGATTCCTCTCCTTCAAAACCTCTCTTCCTGACACATTTGTATGGGATGAGGATAGAAAAGCTCAAACAGTTTGACAGAAAAGCCTTAGACTACAGAAACCTGACAAGCTTTGCTACCCCAGAGTAGCAAAGGGAGTATTACACTGAGGGATATCCCTCTTTGTGCTATTTCCCTTCTTTCTAAGGCAGAGAGTTGTTCGTTATAAAGTGGCCATTAGCTAGACACACTATCATCTGATCAACAAACATCCCTAAAGGCAAGAGGATGACAAAGCATTCAAAATAGGCAGCTACAAGACAATTTTTTGAATATGAAAGAAGGAATATGAAATATATAGTTTAGATCTGCAATCGTCACAGAAGGAAAGACTACTTTACTTTACTTAGCAGTTAGCATAACAAAGTGCTGCAGCAGCTAATGTATTGGTATCACTAAACAGGAGCATGTATGTATCAATAACACAAACAGAAAATCTAGTTCAAGATTCTTTACAAGCACACAAAAATTAGAGGTCATCAGAAGTCCTCCTAAAAGTATTAAATAAAACATGTTGCAAGAGATACTATGAACAAGCAAAAATTGTTTTCCAGCAATTTCCATTAGCTTTATGCTACATAAAGAAAATTCAACATTTCATCCTCATCTGCTACTCACAAATCAAATCTTCAGTCTTATCTGCATATAGCCAGCTGGTTTTTAAAATTCTGCTGTAATTGAGGAGAAGAACAATTAAGCAATATTATTAGTCATCTTACCATTGTTCCCTGGCGGTTGTAATGCATCTCCTGTCAAGCTACACCATCCGACTGGGAAAATATCTCGAGAATCACACCTGCACCAATAGTCAAATGCTCCTCTCCAGCCATCAAATGTAACAAAAACTTCATCTCCTTTAACATCTCCAATGGTTGCTGGGCAAATCATGTATGGGTTCTTTCTATCTATAGCTTCAAGTTTCATTCCAACTTTAAAGCAGTTTGGCACAGGTTTTGGTGGTTCCTACAACAATAAGCAAGGCAGAATATTTGTATTTCTATGATCTCTTGAAAAGAAAACCCAAAACTAAGTAACAGCCCTTTATTTTTGCTTAACATTCTTACTACTTACAGTCACTACTCTCAGGAAATTATGGAACACATTCAGAGAAACTTATTTATATTTCCAATTTGCCTCTGCTCTTCTGCACTACAAAAATCTTCATTCTATTTCCCCAAACACAGCTGGAATAATTAGCAAAAGTCTCCATGACAGAAAGACCCTGATAAAAGTATTTACATAAGCAATAGGTTGCAACCAATACATTATGTCTGGGCAGCAAGACAGCCAAGACACTAAAATGAAATTATTACATGCTAATAAAGAAGAGGTTTGCAGAGCATGGATATTTCTGGGGACTGATAACTGTCTGGTAAAAGCTTTACCTCTCAATTAATCCATGAAAAATTCATTAGCATTGGACATTATTTATAGGCCTCTGTTAACTCAGTTGGCCTTAGACCAATTCCAAGTGGACAAAAGAAAAACAAAAATCAAGTGAATGTGACTGGCATAAGAGTACCTCCACAGCAGGAGCTGTGATCTAACAGAACTCAAATTACCACCTCAGCCTCAAGAACCTTACTATCCAAGCCCATCTCAGATGTGCTACAGGCTAGCACTAAGAAACATGGCTCATCACACCTCAGAAAATTTCTATTATCCTATCTAAAATAAAATGTAATTATATGACATTAACACCAAGTGATGTGATTGCAGGCCTGAATCCAACTGCTTGATTTGCTGACATATTTGTCAGTATCACTCTCAGTATCCAAAAAAAAAAACAAAACACACTCAGTATGACAACAGAGTTTTATCATCTCAACAAAAAACTGAACCAAGTAATTTTAATGTTACTGTTATTTTTACATAATTTTTCCGTATTTCACAGTAACTTACTCAAGAGTTATGTTTAAAAAAACAAATGGCTTTTTCTGCTATTTTCAACTACTGTCTCACTACATTTTAAATGATGAGTGAGTGCCCAATGAAAATGTTTAACAAAACCTTTCCAAGCACTGATGTATTCCAATGGGTCTCATTCCCTATTAATGTTTTTTTACTCCTATGCACATTCACATGACTACAGTGCTGTTAAGAAATGCGATATACATTTTATCTAAAATCCATGAGATAAAAAAATGAGCAAACACAATTTTTCTAAATAGCACACCATACTCTGAAGTCTCAGCTCAGGAAAAGAAATGGCCCTCTTACAGACTAGAAGCAGATTTGTTTCTGTCTAGTTCTATAGCATGTCAATCCGGTTCAAAGTCATTTTAAGTAACAGTCCTGCCTTCCCCGTCTTTGCTGCAGACAACAGAGTAATATCGTAGCATCCTCATTAAAAAATATAACCATAGACCAATTGATAGAAGTTGTTTACTAGAAATGCCTTTCTTCTTACCTTCTTAAAGAATGCTGCAGGTGCCATCTCAGCTCCATTGAGAGTTCTTAAGAGAAACATTGGCCAAGAGGATGCATTCATCTGGAACCCTGAGGATACAAAAAGCCCCAAACAAATGGCCCTACTTTCAGTTTGTAAAATACAATAGAAGGAAAAGGTTATAAAGTCTGCTTCACTAATGCCTCATTCCCCCTGTTTCAGACTTGGCTGAAATAGAAGTAGCTAAGAAGAAATTAACACGGTCACTGTAGCTGCAGAAAGTTGTGGGATTCATTTCCATTCTGAGTGACTTGCCTGCAAAATCACTCATCACAATGTCAGGTATTACAGATTAATTTTTAGGATTTAATGACATGCAACTCCTAGTACAGGAGACCATTAGGTTGTCCCACACAGACTCTGGTCCAGTGGAACTTCCCTGGCACAAGCACCTAGATTTCTCTTCAGGTTCTAGCTCATTTATGGAGAAGATACTTTTTTATTTTTGAGAATCTTGTTATTCATTCACCAAACCACAGACAAAAAAGCAGTGCAACTGGTTTTTCTCCCTCCCTCATTAAAACAAATACATAAATAGCCATAAAAACAAAGAATACCTAAGGGTGAATAAAAAAAGTAATTTTGATAAATCATGTATCATATTGAAAAACACAAACTGGATAGTGTATTTTATTATTCTTCATTAACACATGAATAAAAAAATCATAAACAACAATCAGATTTGTTTAGATGAACTACCTTATTCAAACAGAACAAAGGTTTGGCTCAAAACCTTATTCCAGATAATCTTCCCTTACAATCAACCGCTTTCCAGTTAAAAGATAAAACAAACAAAAACCCCTTTTGCTTTCTTTGCTTTCCAAATGAATGTTTTAAAGTAATGAGTGAGATAACAGACATAGTGGACATTTTTTTCTGCTTCTTTAGCAGTTAGATGTCTGGAACAGTTCTGCAGAGTAACAGACATAATACAGCAAATCGGAATTTTTTCCACAAAGCAAATAGCACCATAATCTGCCAAGAGCTCATGAGCTCCCTCATAACTGATCTTTAACAATTGTTTTAAAAATCTGTAAGCAGAAAGGTGGAACATATCTGCAATTCTTGATCAATTAAATAATTTACTCATCTAAAATGTAATTATATGCTATAGTAGTTCTTTAGCTCATAGCTTTAGGCTACCTTCAGTACAATATATAGTTTTCAAGCCAGAACTAACTACGCGACACCTAAGTTACTGCAGTGCTCATATGTGATAAATAGAGATATAATTTGGGGACCACTGAGCTGATTGTCAGGCCTTCAGGTTTCATACAAGAGTCTTTACAAAACCTGAACACGTGTGGTTACTGAAACACAAGATTCCCAACCAGGTAGCTCAGAAAAGATATATAAGCAAGACAGGAGTGACAACTAAATAACAGCTTCAATTAACTTCATTTGGCCTTTAAGTTGTCCTGGTAAAACCAGAGAAAATGCTATCTGCAATGTAATTTGTTCAGAACATTAAGCTCTTGACAACAAAAAGCTCACCTATGGAAACCAGTGGCTGGAACAGGAACACTTTGCTGCAATAATCACTTTCTCAAAACCCTTATGTAACATGCATAATTAAAGCCATGTTAAAACCAGGTAGGAGGGACTATTTTAGTTAGTTATTATGATAAAGTGGAACATTAGTATCCAGAAGGTTCCCTACTACCAAGGAAAAAAAAAAATCCGTCGGTTAAATGTCTAACAGGAGGTAATTATACACCCAATTAGCTCCCAGCTTTCCCCAGAAACACAATGCTGTCAAACTGCCAAAAAGGCTTTTTCAAAAATTTATCTAGGTATGCCAGAATGTTTGATTGCTGGAATTCAGCCTATCTCTAGAAAAATCTAGGGCAGGAGGGCCAGTATAGTGGCACTCACACTCTTTTCTGTATAACCAGCAATTGTTCAGAGGGCAGGTAAACCTTACATGCCTGGGTGCAGGGGAACAGCTGCTTGTTTGGTACTGCACTGCAGGCAGCCTCACCAGGCAAGAGTAAGAAACAGTATCCAAGGAGAAGACATCAACCTTTCAACTGATGGTCATGGAAAGTTTCTCTTCTTAAGGAATAAACTGCCTCCATCACACAACCAGAGCTGTTTTATTCATCACTCTGGTTTAAACTGCTGTGCTCCTGAAGCCATATTTTTAACACTGTACATGTGTGTAGCTGAAGGAACAGGTATACTATTCCAATTTTTATATTGGTATCACTTCATTCATTCTAGAAGATTGTATCAGCAGCTTCAGAGAGGTTAAACTGAGAAACTTCATGGGAAAAAAAAAAGAAACTTCTTCCCCCGTGTCAGGAATTTCCAGTGTTTCCATTCAAAACCTCTATATATCCACTGGAAAGAGGGAGAAAAAAGCCCTTCTGGGCTCAAACTGTATCTGTTTTAAGCAGTATTTTCCTACACTGGCACCCTGGTTGCATTGCTTTTCTTGTGCTTCTGAAGGAGCACAACAGCACAAAAATCAACCTTTATACTCTGCGTGAAGTGTATGCTTATGGTTATGTCAACTGTACTGTGTCTGTCTCTCCACAAGTCAATTAAGATTCATACTGTAGTGAAATTATAGTTTTCACTTCATTTTTCAAACAGAAGAACTGGAAGTTGCTTCCAAAGCAGGAAGACAAGCTTTATGAGAGGCTACTGAAAGAAAGCATACCTACCCTTACTAAACCTCCAATGAGAATTAAGAATTACTGACGGCACCAAACCAGAAGTAAATTCATAACCATAAGATGGAAAAGTGGAAGCAACCGATTTCTGGATACAGTTACTTTTTTATTATTATTTTACAATTTATTATTTTTATTATTTCTTGCATCTTATAATTTTTTACAGAAAATCGTAAGAGGGGAGAGAGTGTTCAGATAAATTTTTGTCATTATTCTTCCTCCTTTTAAAAAACAAAACTATTTGCAGATCACTGTGAAATCTTTAAATATTTCCATACATAGAAGTTGAAGCTATTGACAAATACAGTACAAGAATGCAGATCAAAACATACAGGTTAATCACACCAAAGAAAGGCAATGTCACATTTTACCACCACTAGCAGTTTAATCAAAGTTATGTCTGATCATTCACCAGGTAGCACGGAATTGCTTTGTAGGATTCCCTATTTAACAAACTTCCTCAGGAAGACTAAACCCAAGCGCTATGTTTCAGTTTGGGGAGACAATGTTGTCACTGGTACTGCTCATGGAAGGCAAAAGAAGTTCTGCATGATATTTCTAAGCATAAGAAAGATGTATCTTGTTCACAAGCATTCATTGTGCTCCCAGACCAGGCATGACAAACTGATCTGACATTCCTGAACATATGCTGATTTGAGGCAATGAGAATATCATGCAGTCTAAGCCTGCAGTTTGCTAGAGTTCTGGAGTACTGCTTTTACTACCTCAGAGTTAAAATTCAGAGCAAAAAGCTGCAATTCTGCACTAACTCACCTTATGCTGCCTGTTCTAGAACACAATCAATTTGCGTGGCTCCCAAGGAAACATCCTGACTGCCCTGCAGGGGTATGCCTCCAGCAGCCCTGCCAAGACTTCCCAGGCTTGTAGCAGCCAATGCCCTCTTGTGAGCTGCTCAGATGCACTGATGAAGAGTAAAGGGGCAACCTGGCTTTCTCCAGCTCTTTCCAAGGGCTCTCAACAGGAGCATACATAGCACCATGCAACAGAACACTCTATACACACACATAAGGCAAGCTATGTGTGAACATTTACAGAAAGGGCACATTTAAGAATAAGGGACTATTAAAAAAAAAAAAAAAAACCACAAAAAAACCTGCTCATTCTTCTATCAGAAGAATGGGGAAAAAAAAGAAAAAGCCACAATTCACTTGGCCAAAAATTAGTTTACTTGCCCCTTTTTCAGTTAAAGAATGGTTTGGTGAAATGTACATACCAGTGAATTTGCCAAGACAAAAAGGTAAATTTGACTTTCTGAATGCAATATTCCACACCTCTGCTCAGCAGCTTTGTTACTTACCAAGTGGAGGCTGGAGCATGCCCCCTTTCTTTTCACAGGTCCCAATGGGCTGTATGTCTGAGGAATCCACAAGCCTCCAGAAGTCATTTTTGTTGTCACTTCCATCCAGCCGCAGCCTTAGCCTGGCACCAGTGATTCCAATTACTGTAGCTATACAAACTGAGGTAACATTGCGAGGATCACGGGCTTCCAGTTTCATGCCAACTTTGAAATCATTTGTAGGTGGAATTCTAGACTACGATAAAAGGTAAAAGTCTTTTCTTCTTATTGTTGTTAATATTGCTATATTTACCAGCCAGTTCAATACACAGCTTTATTTCTTCCAAACTTATCATAAAAAGGATAAATATGAAGAAGCTTTTAAATATTGGGTGTCTAGCAGCAAGTCAGAAAAGGCAGCTGGATAACCTACCAACTGCATAAGCATGACTGATTTCTAAAAAGATTAGGATGCTAAGAAGGGTACAAAGGGAATTTCTATGAAGGTATGAACATAAAGCTAGGGAGCAGTGAAGTGAATAGAACACAACAACATTAGGAAACATGACATTCAACTCAAAAAAAAAACCCAAAAACCAATACACAGACCAACATACACATCCAAGAAAAAAATCCCAACCACAAGGCTTATTAGCTCCCAATTCAAAAGAAATAATTATCCTCATTGTAACAAATATTTTGGAAATCTAAACAAAATTTGGATCCTTCTGTACTCAAAAAAAAAAGGCTGACATTACAAAGAAAGAAGACAGAAAAACAAGTTAGTGTTAACATTTTGAAGAAAGAAAACAGTCCTAAAGTTGTATAAAACTTCTGTGCTAAAACAAAAACTGTAGCTTGTGCTTATTCATAGAGAACTGAATATAATAATAAACATACAATGCCATGCTAACTTAATTAGCACAGGGAAAAAAATGTGACAATTTGGTCTTAAGGTCGAACTTTTTCACTTGTTAAAGATGAAAAAAAAAAAGATATTTTTTACTAATGTATCAACACACTATGGGCAGCATTTGACTGGATTGCAGGCTGATTACTTGCCTTCTGTCATACTGAAGGCAATGACTTCACCTAATGATGTTCAAAACTTTGTATTAGCACTAACTGGGATGGAATGCCTCTCACTATTCTCTTTAATTACTAGTCTCCTCATTTCCAGCCTAAATTTTACTGATGGAATTTTTCGTCAACACTACCATTTAATTTATTTTTGCACCTTAGCAAATAAAACAAAAAGCTACAACTGACCTTTTATCAGTACCTTTTCAACAATGCAAATAAGTGAAGTACTGAACTTGTACAACAGTATAAAGTTGTTTTTGAACACAGACACCCAGAACTCTAAGTACCCTTGCCCATGACATTAAAACCCAGTAACTAGCCCATCCAGACTAACACAGTCTGACTTCTAATATAGGAGGCACGTTCGAATAGCCAAAACCATGGGCATTCATATTCAGAGGACTCCTATGTCCCCTTGTGCCTGCCCAACCAGGTCAGGTGGGGATCCCACAGCAGGCAAAGTGCATTTACCTGTCTGCGGACACAGGAAAATACAAAAGAAATCTGCTCCTGCAACAAGTGTTAGTGGTATTTTTTTCTCCACCACAAAATACATCTTGCTCTACTTGCTGTATTGTGCAGGTGCCCTATTTGCAACGCACCTCAGATCAACAGCAGGAGCCCTGGAGGAGCCTGAGCCCAAAAGCCAAAGAGGTGAGCAAAATTCAGTGAGCATCTGCCAGTGCTGCACTCAGACAGCAGGCTGGCTGAAAGGGGAGCCCGAGCATATTAAATTTAAAGGGCAATTCAATTTCAGAATATTGCTTGTCAAGCTGTTATTTTGTACAACCAGGAAAAGCAACAGAAATTGAGAAATTGGGGAGTTTGTTTATTTCTTCGTGAAAAGGTGAGCATGTTTAAATAGCAACAACTCAAGGCGTTCTACTGAAAAGGTAAGTCCTCCATGCTAGTTGGTCTTTGAATAAAATAACAAAACCTCAGTCAGTAACAGCCTTGCTTTAAGTTCTGCTCAAACCACAAGGGACTGAGCTTTTATATTTAAAATTTTCAACTGCTTAAGAAGACGTTTTAGGGCAAGAAAAAGGAATATGAAGTGCATTGAAATTTTAAGTAGTTATTGAAAACAACTTAAAGCAACAGATAAAACACCTTCTAAATTAAGATAAATACTTGAATCAATTTCCATTAGCTGCCTGTGTCTTAATTTATAGTAGAGGCTTTAATTTATTGTTCCCCAGGTACTCTTTAATTACTACAAAATTTAAACTTTTAAAATTCCCACAGGTCACAAATTCTGGATTTAATTGTCAAATTAAGTTTCTCTCTGCTCTTTATTTTCTGGTTGGCCACAGCAGTGTATTTCTTTGCATTACACAGAGTAATAATGACATGTACAATTCATGTGTAACACAATAAAAGTCCTATTAGTCCTACACAAAGCACATGCACATTAGGTTCTAAAATCTGCAAACATTATGAAGTGAGAGGATCTAGCTCTGTGCTTCTCACCATTGCATATCACCTTCTACTTAAAGGTCGACTCTTAGAAAAACTGAAAATCTGCATACACAAATTGTTTTGAAATTTGCTATGCACATAAATTAAAGCTCCTCTTTCCAACTCACATACTCCTTAAGCAATCCAGGTCACTTGGATTTATCTCTGTCAATGCATGTCACCTAAGCACCTCTACTAGGGAAGAGGAAGATGCAAGAAAGGCACATGGAAAGGCTTTCAAGCAGCTTTCTGCATTAGTTACATTCCTTGGGAGCATACACTCTGGCAATGCTGGTTTATGGTCTGTGACTAAGGCATTAACCTCAGAAAGATCCAGGGACAATATACCACCCTCTGCCTCTACCCAGGAGAAGTTTTGAGGTGTCTGCCTTGTGAAAAACACATACTGTGAAATTAATTTCTGGGGATCCACTCAGAGCTATGGACACCAGCATTTTTAGCCAACTCTCATTGAAAGCAGCATGCAAGGGGCTCTTTGTCCTTTATCCTCATCTGCAAAGAGCAAGCTGAGATTCAAGATCTAGCATGAGGAAATGCTACCAACCTGTGCTTCTCTCTCCTTATTCTCCATTCATGCAACTGCTTCAGACTCACTGAATGATGGTTCCTCTCCTTCTCAGACTATTCAATTTGTGCTGTTTTTTATGTGGGCCCCCACTGGAGGCCAGTATCACTTACAGTACAATCAGTACAGTACAAACCACCAACAAACCCTAGAAACAATTTCAGAACATGCCCAAGCCAATAAACTAGACATGCACTGCTTGTCACACCTATTACACTTCTATGAACCTGAACAATCCAATTCCTTAGAAACTATCTTCCTAACACAGTAAGGGCACACAGACCAAAATGAATCCTATTTAACTTTACACAGAGAAGACACACTTCTTTCCCAAGACACACTTGGGAAAACACAGAGAAAGATGCCTAAAGAGATCGACTCAGTCTCCAGAGGCTGAATAACTGGAGGTCATCAGCTTATAAAAGATGGTAGATTTAAACTGCATCTGCAAATACATACCAAACCATCAGGTAGGGGGGATCAAGCTTGTAGGGTGTAGTGCAATACAAAAAAATACATTAAACACCCTTCATTATAAATCCAGTGTTTCCTTTGTATTCCCATATATTCCGCTTGATTTTTTCCTAAAATTGTAGGATCTGTTATCCCTAAGTAGAAAGCACTCTGTTCAGAAAGAGATAAATTAAACATACTAGAGATCCAGAAAAAAAGTGGTGACTAAACTCTACTACACACACATCTTACAGCTAGACAGAATTGAAAGAAATCTTTCAAAAACAGGGCAGAGAAAAACTTCTCTGACAATCAGCCAAATTTTTAATTCTCATTAAAACCACAGTAGTCCTAAGATTATTGAAAAAAGTAGAAAACATTTTTGAACACTGACAAGTATCTGCTTTCATTAACTAGTCTTTTTTTTAAAGGAAAATAGAGTTCAAAGATACAATTTTAATGAAACGCTCTAAATTTGGCTTGAGGCAGAAATTAAGAACGAAGAAACTTCCGTAGCTAGTAACTGCCAAAACTGTAAGCTACTGATAACTACAGATCAAAAGAAGTCAAATGGGAAGTCTGCAAGCAGTCTAAATGTGAAAGCTTTTCTAAGATCACCCTGTAACAGGCATACATACACACACAAACTTGCAAAATAGTATCTGGCATACCTGTCTGAAACAATGCAGGGGGGCAGCTACTGATTCAGTCTCTTTCAGATAATCATCCCAATTAAAGTGTTCTGGAAGACAAAAGATAAAAAAAGACCATATACACAATTTTTAGAAGGGAACTTAAATGAGGATTTGAGGAAAGAAAGGGACAGAAACCAAACTATCTTGTAGAATACATTTTTTTCAAGGGCAGAATCACTCTCAAATGGAAACTCCACCTTTGAAATACATACAGACCTTGAAGGAGCTTCGAGAGTAATGCTAATTTACGGGGGTGAACACACAATAGGCAATATTAATATAAACCTTCCTTCAAGTTTTTTTTATGTACTCCACATGCAAAATGATCCAAGTCAGAATACGTAGATTCAATTTTCTGCATAAAGATCTCCCAAGCATCCTTATATAAATCATATTAACCTAGCTATATCTTAGTTCCCCTAACAGCAGGGTTGATACAATAACCTCATACGGGTACTGAGATGATATACATTGAAAACACAGGCACATGGATACTGTTGAAATATATGTTATGAATACTATCCACTAGGAAAAAAAAATATTAGCATAGCCTTCCAACTGTATCTTTGTCTCTTTATCTGAAGTCTATATATAAAGTCACAGAAAAATATTATTTTTGTAGAATATCATGTCATATGGAATATATAGGCAAATATTATGGCAATGTTTAGTTAAAAAAAAACATGGTTTTTTTTCCAGTGTTAATAGTGTCATTGTTTATGGGTATGGGCAAGTGGATTCTGCATTTGATTTAATCAGTGTTACCAGTTTTGCATGAATGGAAAAAAATACAAAGTACCAACACCAAAGATATAAGCAAACATATTAATTATTTTAATATGAAGTGTAAGAGAAAAGCTACAATGGCACAGCTAATATTTTTGTCACTAAATTATCTAAGTGAGCCCTTTTGGTTATTTTTCTTGTTTGGCCAGCTGGCACCTTTCTGACGTTCCTGATGAACCCAAAATGATGCAGTGATGCCACCCAGTGGCTAAGCAATAGCCACTCACACAGCCTAACACAAAATCCCTGGGGATGGTGGAGAGCTCGCTCCGGGCGTGCCAGTAATTCTTCCAAAAAACATCACTGGGCACAAACACTTAAACACATCTCTGCAGTTTTCAGGAAACAGGAGAAGCAAAGAAAAAATCAGAAAATGGCAGCATTTTCCAGCACTTGCACACAGCTTCTCTGAAGGATGTGTGGTGGCTCAAACCCAGAGCCTGCCTGCAGCAGCACAGCATTCAGCTGACAATATCAAGTGCCTCAAGCAAAAGGGAACCATCCCCTTGGCCTGCTGAGCTTCTGGGTTTTGGTGAAACAGGTTCAGAACTGTACAAGTCATTAGTTCTTGGCACTGCAGAAGCCATGTGCTTGTCAGCCATGTGAGAAGTCAGTAACAAGTCAGTAAAATGGCAAAAGCTGTTAATTTGGTGGTCTGGAACACATGCAGGCTGGTAACAAAGACGCTTTCACACCATATCTTGGAATTCCACCTATTTTGGAACTGAAATTGTATTTACACATTTGTATAGCAACACTGATTTTGTGTTACTTACAAAAGGCAGGATACATTAACTTAAGCATATATTTTTATTTCAGGAAAGCAGAAATAGCTCTTCAGAGCTTTCCCCAGAAAGTAACCTCCAGATTTGTTGCTCTTTTCATTAACAGGCCAAGAAGAGTGCAAAAATTAAATATGAACTGATAGCAAGGCTTTATCTTACAAAAATCCTTCTTGGACTCCAATAATAAAACTGTCACTTCAGGTTGCCTTCCGATTAAAAAAAAAAGAAAAAAAAAAGTTTTAAAATCAGAGTTTACCTTAGTAAAGTACCTAATTCTACATAATTAAATCCAGTCAAAAGAAAACATTAGGTGTGTCCCAGCTGTCTCACAGCTAACATGATGTAAAAGCTGTAGTCACGCACCATAGCCTCACTGTGTTAAGGACTGTACAAATAGAGATACTTTAGTGATATCACTTTTACCAGGATAAACCATCATTCACCTCCTCCAAAAAAATTATATAGCAACATTTCCCAAATTATCTCAATTTTAATAACAGGATGGCAAATTTCATGGAATGACCGAAAACACAGACGGAAAGAAACAGTTTTGTTTTTTCAAGGTAACACAAGCAGCCAGCTGAAGATAAAGCCAAGAGGAAAAAACATTGCCTTATTCTTTGCTTTAAATCCTGGCTACCAAAAGCTCTTGAATCAAGCAGAAATGTCCTGGAGTTAAAATTAGAAACTCTCCACCTGTGAAGAAACACTGTATTAAATTAGAGCCAAGCTCTCAGAGATGGTAGTAACTATCGTTTAATTACTACAGTTATAGAAATAAGAGACACATGTATGTTTGTAACATGTAAGATGCATCTCTAGAAAGATAAGTACATTAAAAAAAAATCTGCATGAAAGCTTCTCTATATTCTCAGAGTGCACAAGTAAAGAAGCAACTGTATTGCAAAGAATCATATTTCTAAGTCTAAAGATCCTGAAAATATGCAGCTTCTGACAACCAGAAATCCTTAAGCAAATTAGCTCATCCTAAATTATTTGATGAGCATTTCTCTTGACACTCAAATCTGCAGGCTGAATTAAATACCTTAAGAAAAGACTGTTATGCAACAACCACAAATTTATAACTCACCGGGAAAGTGAAAACTAGAGAGAAAAATGAAATTTCATGCTGAAGAACAAACCAGTATATACTGGAAATGGATAAAACAAAACCCACACCAGAAGGTAGCTAGAGCCTTTTGTAAATGAAAATAATATTAGTTTATAACCAGCACGGGAGCAAGGCTCTTAAATACTGATTCAAAACAAGCAGCAATGGCAAAAAGCCTGACTAATTTAAAAATGGAGGTACTGAGTTTTTGTCGCAGTTGTTTGCATTACTGGCACTGACCCATGGGTCAATGACCCTTGACACTCTCTGCAATGCTGTATCAATACCCTATCACTTCTTGCCAAACCTGCTAATCCCAAAACAACTCAAGATAGAAGTGTCCCAGGAGGTCTCTACTTCAGCCTCCTGCTCCTCCAGGGTTCCATCAGACTCAAGGTGAAGATTTCCTCATCAAGGAGGAATTTCTTATGCTCCAGCCAGTATTTGTCACTTCTCCTTCCACCGTGGCTCTGAGAAGAGCCTGGCTCTGTCCCCTTTCCATCTATTCAACAGGTAGTTGAAGACAACATGGCCATCTCTCATAAGCTTTCTTTTCTTTTAGCTAAAAAAGAAACATTTATTCCTAATTTCAGTACCAATTTTTCGCTTACATCTTGTGTTCTGGCTCCTTCCATTTTCTGCAGGACTTCAAGCCAGCCTACTTCAGTACAGTAGTGCCTTCCTTGCAGTGTGCAGCTCAAAACTGAAAACAGGTCTCGAGATACAGCAAATCTCCCAAAGCAGTGAACAATCTCCCAAATTCCCCAAAGCAGGGAACGCCTCCTCCCGGCCTGCTGCCCGCAGTTCTGCCTGCAGGATCCCTATGCAGTTGAAGTCTTTCGCCACAAGAGCTCGCTGCTGGTCCACACTCAGCTGCTCCCTGCCCGGTTCCAGGGTCGTTCCTGCTGAACTCCTTTCCAGGCAGCCAGCTTCCCGCCTGGGCTGCAGCAGGGCTCCGGTCTGCAGCCGAGAGGGACTCTCCACACACAACTGAGTCTCACCTGGGTCCTGCCAGTCCATTTCCCCAGCACTTGCTAGTCCCTCTGATGGGCAGTCCTGCCTTCCAGCCTACTGGCTACTCCTCCCCATTAGGTGTTGCCCACAAACTGGTCTTGCAGCAGTGTGTTCTGTCCAAATGTCCCCATCTGACACTAAGGCATATAACAGCATCAGCCCTAGCTAGTACTGACCTCTAAGAAATGCCACTAGCTACCATCTGCCAGGTGGACCTTGTACTGACTGACAGTCCAGCCACCTATCCAAACCACACCTCACCAGTGTGGCTGAAAGGACACTACAGAAACTGTACAGAACAACATCCACTGCTCTTCATTGTTTCCAAAATAAGTAAGCACAAAAAGCAAACAGTCATGCATAGTTCACACTTGGCAAATCTACCTCCACTAACCTAATTGTCTGGTCCTAACCTAATTGCTGTCCTTTATCTGCTTAGAAATGGTTTCCAGAAATATTTTCTTTATAATCTTCCTGAAGACTTAGATCAGGCAGGCCAGCCAGTAATTCCCTGGGTGCTCCTATCTTGTTCTTCTTGACAGTGCGTACTATTTGACCTTTTCCAGTCATGGTGAAACTTCTTTAACCATCACAAGTTCTCCAAAGGAGCAAAAAGCCTCCTTGTGACATCAGTCCCCTGCCTCAGAACCCCCAGAGGCACCACATCTGCTGCCATGAATAAGTGAATGCCCAGCTTGTTGAAATGCTCCCCATCTTTTTTCACCATATAGAATTCTCCAGTTTAGTATAAGTAAAAAGTTCTACAAAATTTTTACTGAAGATTTTGACTATGAATTGTCACTTGCAGATTGGTAGAATTTAGGGTCCTGGTTTATTTAGGTTAATAAAATATAGTATCACCACAGCCTAAACACTGTTTGGGCAGATGGAACACGTCGTGTCTTCTCAGACCACCGCTAGGTTCCCTTGGCACCCATTTGAGACTTTGGACATGGAGATAGATCTTTTCTAGTCTTCATCCCACAACCTCTCTTCTTCAAAGTTGATATTTCCTTTTAATTTTTGTTCACGCACTCTTGCAAATATAGTATTTTAAGTGTAAGGTATTTAATACTCCATTTTACACCTTGTAACTCTTTCTATATGTTGTGACCTTCAATCAGAATTTTTCTCCTCCTCATGTTCTTTCTCTACTCACTTTAGTATTTTTTAACCCATTCTTCTCACACCTCTGTATCTCCTCTCTGACTTTTACTATCACACATTTCCCTGGAAACTCTGGAGACTTCTTAGTTGCCAGCTCAAAGCATTATATGTCATCTTTCTTCATCCAGCATCAAAAGGCTCTTTCGGCTCCTTTGCCACCAACAAGCAACAACACAGGATAAAAATTATTGTATCTGTAGAAAATCAGAGATGTTGCAAGAAACTCTTCTCTGTTTGACAGAGCTGAGCCTAGATTTCATGAGGAAGTTCAGTTCCCAGACACTAGGTTAACAGCACAAAGTCAAGAACACGGAACACAGAATAAGGCTTGCCTGCTTAGCACTGCTTCTCCACAAAGCTTTTTCAACACTTTGCACTCAACTGCAGGAGGAGGGCAGGGACATTTTCCAGTGACTCATGAACTATGGTTATCTTATCCACATATGAAAAGCACTTTGCTGGTGGGGGGTGTCTTACAGCACTCTGCCTGCCATGTCAGACAACATTATTTAAAACAGACACGCTAAGTCCAGTTTGCCTGGAGCTCCTTTTACACTGCAGAAGAGGGAAAAGGACACAAACACACTTTCTTTCCTGGCTTGAAGTAACAGGGACAAATAACAAAGTTGGCAGGTTGCCTGCAGAGGTTGTGGATTCTCCTCCTGTGGAGATACTCAGGATTGTATCCAGGAAACTTATGAGTAAGGTGCTCTAGAGGATCCTGCTTGAGCAGCAGGTTGGAATAAAATTACCTCCAGTGGTTGTTTCCAACCTTACCTATTCTATGATGGCCAGAATCCCAATAAATGAAAAAATTATCTCTGGCAAATGTAACAGCCAAAGGCTGTGCTATGACTGGTATTGAATCTTTTATGCAAAGTCATTACCTCAATTACCCAGCTAATGTGTCAGTATCCTGGCTGGTTGATCAGTGACTATGCTACTTGTCTCCACAGGTACCCAGGAAGAACCAGACCATCTATCAGGAGTCAGAGGGCACAGAGAAGTGAGCAGAGTGAGAGTTTAAATAATTCAGCGTCATTTCTTCAAGAACTCCTGAAGAGATTTTGTCAATAGCCAAATTCTTTAGTCAATACTACTCACAACATTTATTACTGTCCCAAATCCACACAAACAACATGAACATGCAAAGCGTATCTAAGGATGTTGCTGCTGTCCCACTGCAGCCCACAGAAGCTACCCTGACAGCATTACACTGCCTTAGGGCACCTGCTGAGGATAGTAGAGGCTAAGTTAGCTGAGAATCTGGATCATTTCTGCTAGGTGTGCACTCTTCCTCAGTTTACTAAAAAAAACCCACAAATTCTGTTTTCAAATCAATTATTTAAAGTAAAATTAGAATCCCAGGCAATTTAATCCAGTTAGCAATCCTAAAAATTCAAGACTATTAAACTGAAAATCCTTCTTTTGGCACCAGGAAACACATTAAAGAAATAGAAGGTAACTACATCAAAAAAGACATGAAACTGCGAAACACATGATGAGAAGAACAGACAAATCAGTAATTATTTAAAAATAATAATGTTTACATAGCATCTTTGATTATACATACAAAGAGTACTTATCTTGGCAAGTAAAACTAGCAGGTTCAATTCAAGCAGTTTCAACCATCACTTTCTGTTACCAAAACATACTTTCCTAACAGCTAGACAAAAGTAAAGATATGTTTTAACTACCCACCAGTAATAACCCAAGAGATTCCAACAAGAAAAAAAAAAGACCAGCATATAGTACAATCCAAACATACACTTTTTCGAGTACCTTAACTAATAACCTGACAACTGCAATACCTACCACTTTTTAAAGCTGGGTTGTTTGCCTGCTGATTCTTTCCATCTTTCTCTTTTTTAATATTCTTTGAATCTAAAAGACAAGATTCCATTACAAAATAAATGCAATATTCACATCATAACGATGTCCAGCATAACACAGAATGCTTTCAAAAAATACAGAATAACTTGTTGACTTTATTCATTTCAGTGCATAATCAAAAAGGTATCTATACTCTAAATTTAATCACCACACTATTTTCCCTTCAAAATATATTGACATGCACAGCATGAAAAAGCAGAGCTTTTGACTACTTTATATCAATTATTAGAATAAATAGTTGCAGAATACAGAGTGTCAGCTGCACAGACAGAAATCCAGTTCCATTTTTTAACAGTTTTACTTCAACCTACACACAATTTGAGATCCTAAAGATCACTGGGTATCTTTATACATCTGGTTATACTCAGATCACTGTGAACTAAGAAACAAGGGAAAAAACAAACCCATCCTAAAACTATATTTCTGAGTTAAAGATTTCATTCTATGTTGAGATTCTTTAACACTCAGTATTCTCAGTATAAAATTCTCAGGCACTCAAAGCAGTTATTTCAGTGTACACATCAGTTATTTAAAATAATCATTCAGGAGAATCTACCTTCTCTATCACTAATCTTGGCACACACTCAAAGTGGTCTGCCGTATCTCATTTTTGATGGATTTCAGCATGTATGAGAGACACAGGAGAACTGGGCGGCTATAATGGAGAAGAAGACTAAGAGAGACAGTTCCACTCATTCCTTTAAAAATACATTGTCTGTTGACCTGCTAGAGTGCAATTCAAATACAATATTGACCTGGTAACAAAAATGCAAATACATTTTCAGATTTAAATAGATTTTTTGTTTTCACCAAGATCTGCATAGAAGAGTAACTCTCTTGATCTGCAAATGCCTCAATACTGGTAATGGGGCTGCTCCTCTAGTTAGCCTTGTACCTAACTCACACCTTGGGTTATCCCACTTAGCCTGAACTGGTACAGGTGAAGGGAAGGCTCACTTTTACTGCAAGATTGAATTAGTAGCTGATTATTTGTAGCTGTATTCACACACTTTTAAGTCTACAGCTACTGATTGGCTTGTTCTTGAAATAAAAACACTCCTGACCTAGAAAGAGAAGCATTTGGTGATAGAAACACTTGAAATACGAGTTGTCTTGCAGCAAAGACTAAGTCCTAACAATGTTTCTTTTCTCTAACTAAAGCATTTCTTGAAACATAATGACAAGCAACGTGTTGGCACTCAGCACGGCCATCTCACATCTTCCATTATCAAGGAATTGCCAAATAATGCAAGAGCTGAGTCATGACAGTCTTCTGGCACCAGTCCCAAAATCCTCCCTTACCACTCAGTGAGGAGAGGATAAGCCATCCACGTGGCTCTGTGCTTGGTAGAATGTGATGCTCCTTTGGCCAGAGCATAGCACTGGCCAGGGCACCCTTGGGGGTGTCCTGGCAGGGCGTCACCATCCAGAGCCACCCCATCACTCTGTCCAGAGCTACCAGGGGGTGACACTGGGGGCAGCCCCAGCACTGGGTGCCATCCCAGGAGACACGCTGGGCTGGGATGTGGGGCCAGGTCTGTGGAGATCTGGAGACTGGCCCTGCTGCGGCATCACTGAGGCCGGGGCTGACATGGGGTCCTGGGCAGGGCAGGTGGAGGCCCAGGTAAGTCAGGGTCATGAAAGCCTACTAGTGTGCACAGGACCACAACACCTTCCAAAAATAACCCAGACTCCACAGTCCTACAAAATCAATGCACAGCTTATGTAACTGCTCAAAATACACTGCAAAAATATCACCTTTTTCTCCTAAAGCAGACATGGACAGAACTCCAAGTCCTTTAATAAGGAAACAAAATGCTATGTTTACTCCTTGACTTAATCTTCTTTCTTGACTTACATGCTCTTTCTTTTGGAAGAGGTTTGCTTTGGAAAATTTTCTATTATATAGGTTCCTAAAAAAAAAAATGCTTATGAAGGTCAGCTTCAGATGGAACTGCTGAAATTATTTGGGACAGTGCCCACAGACCTCCAACTCCAGTACTTTCTCAGCAGTAGGGCTTTAACCCACACAAGTGGACACCCTACCACAACCTTGTGGGAATCTCAGAAAGGATAATGTTATAAAACAAGTTCAGTAACACTAAAAAGATACAAAGCTAATGTTAATGTTCACCTTCTCCATCCTGCAGGTCAAAATATATTTCATCCAGCCTCTTTGGGATTGAGCTGAATCCAGCTAATTTTCTACGAGGAGGTAGCAATCAACAGCAGGACCTTTTGCCACATTCTATAACCTCAGTCAGGTTTTCCCACAAACAGTCATGGTACTATCACAGACATCAGGCTGTCAGCTTTCAGAACAAGTAACTTCCCAATCTGACTATGTCCAAAGAGAAAACCAGTAAGTCTCTTACGTGGAACTCTGCTGAAAGAAGAGAACTAATAACTGCTTCCTGCAAACACCCAAAGCTTGAAAGGACAATGTCATGACAAAATATCTACCCAACAGTGCCAGATTAAAAACAAGATGACAGCCTTTCATGATGAGAGACATCAAGAACAGGTGAAAGAATGTGAAAGACTGTGGCCTGGATACCACATGTGTTCTTGCTGACAATCACTACATGAATTATTTATTCCCTGTACCAGCTAGCTTTAGTGCCTCTTTCAAAAATACCACAGCAAATATGAAAGTTGAAACAAAACATTCTTGGCACCATATTTTTCTTATCAGCCATTAGTAAACTACAAGAAAAGAAGGGATTATTATATTAATGAGAGGTGGATTTCTCCATAGCATTTTAAACAACTATTTTATTTGAGGTGGAGGCATTTTCATTCCCTGTAAACACAAAGCACTGTCACTATCACTTGTTTTTGATGGTTGGAAATCTCTTCTTTAAAGTGCACAAATAAATCTCACCCAGCATATGCAGAAACATCCAAGAATAAGTCTGAATAAAAACAAGATTGCTTTCAAAGGATCCCCTTGCATTTATGCATTCCAACCTTCTTCAGTGGGAAGTTGGGAATACCACTACAAAGCTGCAGTGTTTTGTCTCAGCAGATGCAAACCTAATAGAAGGAAGAATTACCAACCTGTTTCCAGACACCGTGTATCTACTGCCACCCAAGGAAACTTTCCCCCAGTCTGTATTTCACAGTCACTGCTTCACAGTCTATACTTCCCAGCCTTGTTCAGGTGTGCTTATTTCAATGTTGGCAGTGAGGGTGGATAAAAATTGATGGTTTATTAAAAAAAAAACTATAAGGAAAGCAAGATTTTATTTAAAAACTGATTTTACAAATATCAATCTTTCATAAACACATGGGTTTCTTTAATTAATCTACATTTGAAATGTTGATATTCTATATTTTAATAAATTTAGTTTCCAAAGATGACAGAAAAAAATTTAGACAGAAGGCTATTATTCAAATCACTGGGCTGAACAAGATGACTCCCTCTGCACATGATCCTCAGCTTGGTCAAGCTTTGAGGTCAAACCTCAAAAAATGAGGTAATGAAAGGATTAATATGTACCTGTAAATAATTGTACAAGTACAAAGAGTATTTTCTTTTCACCACCTTGCCAATTCAGCTCCTAGGCACGTTCAATGGCTAATTCCTTGAAACCTGAAATATTTTTTTGAAAATAGGAACTCTATTTATATACTAGAGACAGAAGAGACTTATTAGTCCTAGAGTCTTGAAGTTGATGGTATCAAAATAAAAACAGGTTCGCTTAATTCATCATCTATCTTCCCCATCCATTTTTAAAGGGAAAAGTTTCTGTTTACTTCTCAATGTAAAACACAGTATATGCTAGATCATTTGCCAAAACAAGAGTTAGAATGAAATTCTGCTTAATCAAGTGGATTTAATCAAATGCTACTCAGCTCTCTAAAAAAGCAATAAAGAACAGGATACCAATTTCAAAAGAAGTTTTGAAAAATAAAGTAATATATATAAATACATAACATTTCTATACTTTCTATGTATCTATACATATTTAGCCTATACTACATACAAGCTAAATACCCCATAAAATATTTCTTTCTTCTCAAGTAGCAAGATTAGAGTGCAGCATATTCTAAAATTCTGAAAGCAACATATTCTATTGTTCACGAACTATTTCTTTTCTAGAGTGCACTTCATAAACTCAAGCTTTATCTAAAGCCAAGATTAGAGTAAGATTATTTAACATAGTGCTTTCTGCTTCCTGATTCAAAACACCGTGTGTTTATATTACTCCCACCCTATCTGTAACCACAGAATTTTGCTGATAAGATTACTCAACAGAAGACAGGCAAGAGCAACCACATCTATCACTTAAGAAATTAGAGACAAAGGGAAAAAAAAATACCAACTACCCTGGCTGACTTGTGAATACCACATTAAAAAAATAACCAGAGAAGGCAGCAGTAAAGCTCTGGGCAAAGATAATCCTGGTGACCAATGTGTATTTCCTCTTATAAGCTCCTGTACTTAACTCCAGTTTCTTGTCTGAGATGCTTCAAAACTCTGCAACTTCTTTCCAGAAGACTTAACCTCTCAGCAAACTAGATGATTGTTTTTTCTAAGCAACGGAATGCATCATGTCTTAACAGAAATAGTTTTCATCCCAGAATGGTGTTCTACATGGGAAAGCATGTATGTGCTGTCATCTAAGACTTGTTATTTGCTCACTGTCCAGTGTGGGGAAAATTAAATTCTCAGTCATGCTTTCAAGACTTCTGCAACTACCCCTTAGCCACTTTCAAGTCTTCAACTCTTCTGGGTAGTTAAAACATGGCAGGATACCACTCTCCTCAAACAAACCCTTTGTCTTTTCCTGATGTATGTGAAATACCTTCGGGTGACAAAAACTTTTGCTCTTCCCATGCAACACAGTTACTCACCCTCAAATGAAGTTTAGTAAAACAAGCCCAAGACTTACCATTGCTCAGGAAGGGGCCTTCTTCTCACTCCCTACTACATAGGGTTGTGAGCACCTTTTAGCTGCCTTTCAGCAAGCCTCAGTGCACACAGTTGAGGATATCAAGACAGAATGAATATGAAATTTCCAGCTTTCTTTCTTTTTGTGCTTCCCTAGTCAGATTCTTATCTACTTGGAACAGGGAGTCTCTTTGACTATATTTAAACAACAGCCATGCAGAAAACCTACAAGAGAAGGGGACTGACTTCCTCCATAAACTCTTGGTGCAACAATTAAATGAATGACTCCTGCCATTACAGAAAATCTATTCTAGCAAAAGACAATTATTTACCAAGGGAACACACAAGCACATAAAGCAGCTTGGGTTGAAGGTGGAAAGCTCAAGGAAAATACAAAAGTGCTAGGAGCCTTTTATGGGGGAGGACTACCAATCAGGGAAGTTTCAAAGCAGCAGCAACATGGTTTCAGACAGTGGATCTTTTGCTTTTCATTTTAGTTTTTTTTTTTTTTGTTTCAGCAGCCCAAACACTCTTGTTTCTTCTTAAGTCTTACTCTATTTTAGCTCTGAATTCACAATTAACATCTGCAGATATGACACAGCAGAAACCATACCTTTGCAGCAAACCGTGTACTTGCGGATGAATTTATTTTAAAAAGTTCATTTTATCTTCAAGAGATAGTTCCTAATGCCATTCATTGTGATAAAATTTGATTCTTTGTACTACTTAGTTATTATCCTGCTAAATTATAGGCATCTCCAGAATAAAGCCCTACATTTTATTTAATAGCACATCTAGACAAGTTCCTCAATTTCAGAGTGCAGTAATGGTTTCAAGGCTGTCACAGGACATAATTCTTTTCATTAAACTTGTAGAACTCAAGACAGCCAACTTCAGCATATGTATTCTAAAACAATGTGAAGTTTGAACTTACCTGTATTCAGTAGATACCACAAACTGTTTTCCTTAACCTAACAGTATAGCAAATTGTCATGTTGTATCCCACCAGCTCCAAAAAGGGAATACAGCAGGTTCCCCACTTTCTTTCCTCTTGGATTAAAGGCTACCAGGCCTTACCTTTCGCTGTTGTTCTCCCCATGGTAACACTTCTGTGATCTCTCCTCTCACAATAAAAAGGCTGAAGTTGAAAGACCAGTTAATTCTTCCTTTCAGCACAACAGTTTCCTGTGGAGCAATAATACAACAAGTTAGGGGGGGGAGGTTGTTGTTGGTGTTTGGGTTTTCTTTTTTTGGAAAGGATGATTTTTTTTGTATTGGTGTATAATTATCTTGCTGTTTTTCAATTGCAAGTGTTTAACAAACTATCTGTAGGAGAGTAGTGTGAAAACAACAGTTAAATAAAAGTATCAAAGGTACCAAATGAAAACTTTCATTTCCTTCTTTTAGACAGTTCATTGTCTAGCAATTTTCTTTTTCTGTGGATTTCTAAAAGAAAGAAAGATATAAAATGTGCTTTGTTCCTTTTACCCCAAAAAACATTACTGAAAAATTGAATCTTTATATATAACCTACTTACCCTGCCTCACTTGCACAGAGTTAAACAATCATCAACTTCAATACCTTTGGGTAAAACACATTATCTTGCACAACTACAGTTGAAGAGGGAACAAAACACTAACATAAAAAAGTCTGTACAAGGCCCAAGTGCTCACTTGATGCCGCTGCCCTATCATTTGTAACAGACTTGTAACAGCACACAGAGAACTGTTAGGGAAATGCTAACTGCAGATAAAAGCAACAAGCCACATTCTGGTAGGGTTTAGAAATTAGAAGGGACAGATTGGTTAAACTAGTGTAAAACAGCAAAAACAAACTTTTTTTTGTGTGTGTGTTACTGTGATTTTCTACTCCAGCATCAAGTATTTTGAACTTTGACTGTGTTCAAGTCAAACTAATTTCAAACATTTAGCCTTGAAATAACAAAGCCAGAAAGTTTATTATCCTTCTCCATTAACTTTTCAAGTAATAATGGGTAAATGCATTCAAATTTCTGAATTATGCTCTTGGATAATTTCCTTTCAAGCAACTTCCATGAGATTTAAAGCTGACATCACCAAAAACTTGATGTGCTTTTTAAATTTAAATATATGCATACTTTTTCCACTAATAATTTTGTCAAAGGTAACATTTTTGGAAGCTACACTTTCCACTGTGACATAAAAGATGTAACAGTTGAAAAGCAGGTTATCTCCTTGGGATTTCTTGACTCTTCTTCTCATATGCAGAAAAAAAATTAAAGTACACATATATATCACATATAAAAAGAAAAGTATCATACAGCTGAGTATTTTCTTGAGACTTTGATACTTTACCAGAACTTCAAGAAACTTGTACACTATGATGATGGACTGGATGATGAAAATTTTATACAGTGCAAGACCATGGTTAAAGCTAATTAAAAAGGTTTTTTTTTAAATGCCAGTGACTGATGAATTAATTTCATATGTGTGTTTTCTGTGAACATGCTGGACAGTTATTACAAAAACACAAGACTGAGACTTGAAAAGAGCTATAAATAAAATTGAATACTACTATAAAATAAGAAGGTTTTGCTACACAATAGCATTCATAGCATAAATGATCATCAAGATTAAGAACAGAAATACTTTTAAGCCATCAAATAAATTTGAAATACTTCATACTTTCACAGACTCCCCCAAAAATTCAAAGCTTTTCCACTGCAAGCAATAAATCATGGAAGGTGATGCAGAGTCAAAGTAACTGTTTTTACAGATTACTTTAGAACAGTGAATGGTTTTTATCTTTTTGTTCCAAGTACCAGATTGCACTTGGTGCAGTAATAAAGATTCCAACCCTGCAGTGATAGTCATCAAGTTTAGCACAACCGGAGCGTCTGTGAGAACATTAAAAGGATTCCAGCTTTTCATTAGCTTGTGTTGTACCAGATAGGCTGTTTTACAGCATGCCCACCAGCCTGTTAAAAATATAAGACAACTGAAAGTTCTGAAAGAGCTGTTTGAAATGAGGCAAACACAACTGCAGGAACACAATATGTTACTGTTTCGAAGAGCTGCTACTTAGAACTCAGTTACACCTAAGTATTCAATTTAAAGCTACTATTAAGTTAGCTCATAGATTGTACTGTTTGTCACAGAAGACATTCAAGAACTGTATTTCTGAGCCTCTATCTAACAACCACTACATGTTGCTGAACTACAGCAAAATTAAAAACAGTTACCTCAAAAACAGGGCAGGGTCAACCTGAAACAAAGTGTAATTTCTTCTGCAGGGGCAGACCTAGGAACTACTTTCCAGCACCTCACATACTTAAGTGGCAAACCGTAAGCAAGGCAGTCTGTCCTTTGCTAATCAAGATAGAGACCCTTATGTCACACTTACCATCCCCAGCCTGGCTCAACCCACAGCACACCTACCACAAAAAAGAAGAAAACCAGCAGCAAACACAGGGAAAACACCTCCAGGGCACATTCTGGCAAAATTACATAGCAAGGACAGATCTCTTGTACGTGTGCCTTGGCAAGAAAACTGAGTGAGAAAGATGAGGTTAAGAAATTAATCAAGCAGCTTCTAGAAATTAAGGGAAAAGTGAAACAAAACAAGGTTAGGAGCAAAGATAGAAATGCAATGGCAAGGCCGAAGTGCAATGGTATTAGAGTGCACAAAACAGCAGAATGAAAACCAAAGTTATAAAGACTGAGATAAGCACAGAGGTTGTCAGTCACAGACAGAAAACGACAAAAGTATTTAAAAGACTGTTGGTACAGAATCCAGTGAGAAACCATTTGCTGCAAATTAAGGAAAAAGCAAGGGGGAAAAAAATCCACAAACCTAGGATAATATTGGATTAATCATCAAAATATCTTCAATCCAAAGAGCACTCAAAGGAAATCTACACTCATGAAGTGTATTATTTATATCACTTACATCTCAATCAATTCTGTAAACTGAGTTTTAGTCTTTCTCTGATTAACTTCCCTTATATGAGTTACTTTTTCACTAATCAGATGGAAAGCATTTATCTGCCTTTAATTCCTTACTGAAGTTTTTATTGTTAATCCCCAAATCATTTCTACTAGCCACCTCCCACTGTGCAAATCCTTTGTGAGAAAGCATTATATTAGTAGACAAGTCTAAGACTTCACCCTCTTTGCATTGCTAGTACATAATACCAGGTGTCAGAAAACAGGATGGAAAACATTTTTCCTGCCTAACTTTGCTCTTTCTATTTTGAAAGAATTACTCAAAGGGCATTTATTGCTGCATTTCAAAGAAGGTAGCATTCTACAGAAAATGTTGAAATCGCTCCCTCTTTTGCCTGCCATGCATCTTCATGATCCTTCTCACTGCTAGCCAGGAACTCAAGTAAGCCAAATGACCTGGAAAAAATATTTATGCATATCTAGAGCTTCCCAGTGCAAGTTTATCTTGACAGCATGCCTGCTCATAAAAACACACAACAGAACTGTGGAGATAAACATAACATTAAAAGAAGCCTAAGCAAAGAGGAGATTGTGGGTTTAGTGTGCACAAAAAAAAATAAGGTTTTCCTTCTCAATGACCCTGCATCTGAGGCAGGACAAGAGCCAGCAATTTTAAAGCCCATTAGCTTTTCTGACCTTACCAGTGGTACAAATGCAGTAACTCAGACCTCACCGCTGGCATCTTCATGGGTGGGACAGTCATCAATAGACAATCTCTGCTGGGTAAGGACTGAGGATATTCTTTAACACAGATATACTGCACTGAGGAGGAATCTAACAAAACAGACACTTGGAAGCATCGGTGAAGTTCTCAGTTTTAGTTTTAAATAAAAGCAGACAATTTTCAGACTTAATGTGAACAAGGAGTTGTATTTGCCCCTTTTTTTCTTCTACAAATGCTTCAAGATTAAAAATCCATATGCAAAGGTGAAAAAGAATTACACATAATTTGAACAGCAAAACCAGTTATAGACAGAAAATAAGTACAATGGAAGCTAAGAAATACTTCCTCTGCCAATTCCTTAATTTGTGCAAGTGTTATATTTGCCTTCACCCCAGCATTCACATGCTATTACATTTAGAAACACAGGAGACATCAGCTACAAGTGCTGGCCACTCTCCCATCACTCCTCACCTTGCTGCCACTGCCAGAGCCCTTCAAGGGAAGGACCTGTGCAGCCTCCTCCATGGACACACAGTCCAGCAGCCATAGTTCCCACTCCAAACTCCACACATGGGGAACATGTACCTACAGGCACCAGTCACTTCCTAAACAAGTGTGACCTAACTGCATTACTTCAAAACTATCCTTTATGAATCTGAAACACCTTTTCTTTAAACCTAATCATCTATTCATCTATTGTCTCTTAAATAAAACCCTACTTCATACCATTTTAAAGCCTTTAAGGGGCTGAAAAGAGGCAAACAACAAGGGTAAGCCTTTAAAAGAGTTTTTTTAGTAATATACAGTATTTTATTAAATAAAATTAGTAATACTTAAAAATAATTTCCAGCAAACTACCCAGCATATAGACTCATCTATACTTGAAGACTGAACAGCTTACTTCCTTATTTCTGTAACAAAGATAGTCAGTTTACCTCTCAGTGCATACTGTGGCATCATTATGGAAATGTAAGATCTCAAAGGATAATGGAAGAAAAACTACAGGAATGTACCAGAACTTCAGAAAATGTAACAAAAGCTTTTTATTTATAAACTCAGTATTATTTAGCATTACACATATATGACTTTAAACCAAAATATTAAAAATCAGGTCTTCTTTCATTTATACACACAAATAAATAATCAGTCGGTGTTCTGACAAGAAATTTGATCTGAGTTGGAATCCATTTTAGTTCACTTTTTTGTATTAAAAAAAAAGTTAAATTCTTTTAAGAAAAGGAAATTAAACTTCCACATTTTCATACAGTTGAACTTTTAATAAACTGATATATCTGAACACCTCCTCTAGTCACTAAAAACCAAAGCTAGAAGAGACAGACTTTATACAAATTTACAAGCTTTCAAACCAGCAAATATTAACTAGCCATCTATATCATTGCAACAACTAAGCTTGAGTATTTCTTAAGCTGTTAAAGAAAGTGAGTGGGTACTTCAGTACTTTATAAATATATTTTTGTAAAGTCATTTGCTTTAACATCAAGCAGGAATTTTCTGCACTTGCAAAGCTGCTCAGTAAGTCACCAGTGGTATACTGCTCACTATTTATGAAGTGATTAGCATAAACAAACTTTTAAGCTGTCAGCAGTAAAATATTGCCTGTAAATGTTCTGCTCTCTCTCCAGGTAAGTTTACGACCTGCTTTAGAATATGAGCAACTGTAATTACAGTAAGACATACATTTCAAGAATGCAAAACTCTCAAACACTATTAAGTGTGTTATTCAGTAAAGTAAGGCATTGTATATTTTTAAAAGAAACACTAACAAGGCCTAGACTAAAGATTTGTCCCAAAAATTCCTGAAACAAGAAGTAACACTTATAGATGAGAATATCAGAGAAGTAAGGTCTCCAAATTAAACAGCATAGCTTGTATTAATGCACAATAGAAACAATGTCATGCAGATTTAACATTTACTATATTGACAGTAATTTTTAAAATTGCAGTTTAGAGCTGCTCTATGGATACAAAAAAAAAAAAAAAAAGAAAGAAAAGGCTTTTCTCCTCCTTCCCTCCCTCCCCATCCTGCTTTAAAAAGTCAGTAGATGTGGGGTTGTAAAAACCTGAAAAAGGAAATGGTATGTGTGAAGTCAGCAGTTCAGCAAAGCTGACTGGCCATCAACAGCTTTAAATATTCTTAAAATACCAATCTTCCCACATGAAAGGGGATTTTAATGTTACATAAAAATAAATTTTAAAAATACAGCTTACATTTCTATCTTAAACAAAACTGCCAGTTTTAGTAGTTGACTAGTACATATTTACAGTAGCACAAGATTTTGACAATTTGTTTAAACATTTTGGTGAATTCAGCACACTAAAATCTCTGTGCTGTTTTCCACTTCCCCCTTCAAGCCTGGAGTACTCTTCCTGAAAACATTCATCATCATTATTCAACTTGACTTTGTCCAAATACCTACCTTAATTTTTTTTTCATAAAGCAAACTAACTAAATTATGCAAAAAAAAAAAAAATCTGCACGATTAGCATTAAGCACTACATATCTGCATGAAATTGTCTCTACATTCAGATACATCTCCTCTGTCTTCAGCTCAGCCTCCCTTAACACAGAAGAGAGTTCTCAAATTATTGGTTCTGCAAGGCACTGAGCTTACTTTCAGCACAGTGCAAATAGAGCAGGTAATGTAGAAAAGAAATTGCTGTTGCAAACGTATCAAGAGATGCCAAGATGTTAAAGAACCCTATACAGCTTTGCTGCACTTGTCTTTAGCAGACAAGCAACAACACCAGCAGCAGTCAGAGAGTGTAATGCATAAGGAACAAGGGGGAAAAAGACAGAGGCCCAATGGCCAAAAGGGGATTCTTCACCCTTTTAGACAACTCTGGCTTCCTCCCTTCTACACCACCTTCACACTGGAAATGGACTGTAAAAGGACTGGATCAGGTATGATCCAACAGAGCTCTATCCACACAGTGCACAGTTGGCAAATTCATCCCTGAGGTCCAGATTTTTTATTCAGAACAGAGTACCCAGAGAACATATTTTTTTTTAGTCTGATGAAGAAATCTACAGAAGTCAAATAGCATATACAATTTATTTTTTTCATTGAAGGCATGGAGAACAGCCTTGGGACATTTCTGCACAGGATCTGACTGCTGTCAGCACCCCAGATGAAGTCACTCAGTTTCAGAACAACATGTTTGTCTCCCCTCACTTGTGCTCAACGCCAGCAGCAACATACTTCTGCTACCACCTTCTTCCAGTGCATAAAATACCTGTTTCTCTCTCCCACCTAAGAATCCAAACAACATAATGCTGAGTGGGACTCCCAGCCACTGTATATTTAGGACACAATTTGCCTCAACTTATTCTTCTGCTGCTGCAACACTCCATGGCATAGCCTGGCTTACATAATGGAATAACTATACTGATCCCATGTATTGGTGTCCAGTCAGGGAACAAAACCAAACCAACCTGAACAACCCTCAAGCAATTTCCTGATAGCTCCCCTGTCGAGTCAATGTTTCTGCAGAAAAAAAAAAAAAAAAAGAGAGCTGCTTGCAGTTTCCAGGCACATGCACTGGACTCACCTGTTGCTGGTGCTGATAGTTGTGCTATTTCCCCAACAGAAAAAGTGCCCTTACACAAGGGATATTAGTGCAAATGCCACCAAAAATATTTGTCCATCTATTTGGACAAACATTATCATTGAATCACAGAATATCATGAGTTGGATTGGACCCACAAGGCTCATCAAGATACAACTCCTTGTCCTGTCCCAGGACACGACAGGACAACCCCAAGAATCACACCAAGTGCCATTCCAAAGGACCATTCAGTGCTGCTAGACATTTCTGCAGCTAACAAAGCACTAACAGGTCATAAAAGACATAACAACTCCTAAATGCTCAAAGGACTAGACAGCTGCAAATACTCCACTGTACTATTAGCTTCACTCTTCCAAAACAGAAGACTAAAGACTCAAAGCATCAGGAAAATTTGGAGCACATCTGTATTTCGCTTCCCACTTTCTCTGACAACTTTCCAATTACATTAAAAAAGCCAACCCAGAGGTGAAGTAAGCCATAATAGGGTAATGTCCTCCACCTCTTCCTCAGGGTGACAGCATATCTGTCACTGGTTGTGTGTGGTTATGGCTCAGGACAGAGCCTATCTCCCTTTCTGCTGTTTCTGGAGATCCCCTTTCTGAAGGCAATCTAACCTCTTTCCTCCACTCAGTACTTACACCATTGAGCAGCAGAGAATATTAAGACTAGGTAGCATTTTCCTACAAGCTGAAAAATAATTACATACCATATTCAAAATTTTCCATCTAACCATAACACTGCTTATTTTGGGATTAAAACCAGTTAATATTATCTGACCTTCCCAAAAAAACACTGTCTGCCTCTTTACAGCCCGCCAGTGCAGGGTACACATACAAGAGATTTGGTAGAAGAAGTGCCATCAAACATGCAGCAGCCCTTTTAATCTCTGAGCCCCTGACAGACATTAGTGACAATAAAGACTTCCACCAAATTTAGCAGCTCTGATACCCTTTCACATTCCTCCATGCACAAGACTCAGTTTTACAAACTGCCCTTTTAAAGTGGGCTTTTAAAAGTGCCCCAAGAACTGCACTCCTTCCACTGAACCTGCCTGCATTAATCTCTGATAGATTCCACACAGTACATAAATAATGGTACATGCTTCATTTTAGGTATGCACCTCATTAAAATGGTGCTACCCTCTTACAGGTTTTATAAACTTCAGCTGCTCCCCGAACATTAATGTATGGTAGAGGATGAAAGGCTCAACCTGGTCTTTGCCCTACACTAAAAGGAGTCTCGTATTACCTTGAGAAGACAACTGACTTAGATTTCCATCAAAGAAGTTCATCCCTTTTATGAAAATTGATGGAAATGAAAATTATGGAATTCCCTCGGTGTCTTAAATAGAGTTTGACCTGATTTGTGAAGCTGAAGGCCTACAATGAAATGATCTAAACAGCACATCTACCTTTAATACAATGTTTTACTTGGGTTTAAATGACAATATACAAATAGAAAGAATATAAACTACTTATGGATTTAAAAAAAAATCAGTCCAGAACACTGCTTATGCTTAAACTGGACACAGCGTTATTCTTACAAAGCCAAAAAAAGGAAGAAAATGTCCTTTAGGATTAGTTTGGACATAAGATATCTAGACAGTATCTTATCTGTGAAGCAGAAAGGCTATCACCCTACTAAAACACATGAAAGAGCACTACAATTCTGCTAATGGTGTAGTATTTCAGAAAGACTTCAATATTAGGCTCTGCAAGTAATTCAGGAAAGCAGGAAGAGAGCACACATAAGAACCACAATTAGCACACCATCGGTATTGCACCAGCTTGGATCCAAACTGATCAACCATCATCCACAAAGCAGGTGCCTTAGTTAAAGTTTAAAACTACGAACCAGTCTTGAAACAAGACTGCTGAAACAAAAGAGATGCGGAACTCAACATCACAAAGAAGAAATATATACTTCATTCAGATCCAAGATAAGAAAATAATGAATTTTTGGTCCTAAAAGACATAGAAGCTGTTGCTTTTTCTGGCAGGAGTCTTGGGCAGAGAGTTGCTAAGGGCACCTACACATCATATCCCTGCAGACATACAGCACCAAGGGTGTAAGACATTATATCCCCTCTACTACAAATGGCTGTGTGCACTTATGCCAAATGTCCATCATATATAAAAGAAACAATCAGAGCAAGCCCAAATAAATAAGTGATAACTTTCCTGATAGAGACAGCTGCTGCTTTCTGAACGGTTATGAGGGAGCTCCTGACTTTCCTCGAGGCCTACACCCTTGTTGACCAAGCAGAAAGACTAAAAAGGATGAGATAAAAGTACCTCTGATAGTCATCAGCACCATTTATGCACCAGTTACTCTTTGTGTGTAGATCTGCTGCAGATAAAAGGGGAGCCTGCTCATTGTTAGCTCAGGTACCTGAAGCCACCCTTCCCATCCCAAAAGGCGGTAATCTACTTGAAGAGATCACAAATACAAAATACAAGTTTTAGGCAATGTGGTGAGTTTACAGAAACACAGCTGGACGGAGCAGGTGACTCACCAAATCGTCTCCTGCTGCTCCCAGGAGTGAGGCAGCACTGCTGCTCCATGGCACTGCAGCAGGAGCTGGGGGGCACACTCTCAGCCCTCACTGCCCACCCAGGTCAAGTCAGCCAGCAGGTGCATGAAGGCACAGAAATAGTATTTACACAGAAATATACTCTTAAAAAACCCTATAGTTCATTTAAGTACTTAACTGCCTCACTTTTCAGTGACTTTACCGCATACAAATTACTTGCCTCTCCACTTAGACATCACAAGGAAAACTGCTCACACACACATTATCAGTCATTGTTACAATGCAAAAATAAACTTAACTGCATATAACTTTATATAACTTTAATAATAATATTAAAGCTTCCTAACATTTAATTATAGAGCAATTGGACCTTTTAAGAAATCTCCAAAGAAGATGCACAAATTTTCTAGGAAAAGCACCCTCATATACCAAAAGCACAAACCACAGCAAAAAATAATTATTCATCAAATTGTATTACAATGTTAACAAATATTCTGGAACTTTAACATTTCCATTGCTTCTTATTTTTACCTACTGCTCTGTTATTCCTTGACAATTTTATATGGGCTTTTCTGGCTCTTCCCACATGCTAGAAAAACCTCATTCTAGGCAATTTATGTTGCATGTCTTATACTTTAAAGAATACAAACGGTATAGTCCTTTACATTTAAGATTTTAATCTCTGAAAGAAACAATCAGCACTAAGGCTGGATGCCTAAGGCTATTTCTTTCAAATGGGAATGAACAGAACTTTAAATGCCCTGCAGATGTGGAGCTCACAGAGTTGGTTAACAACCTCCCTTGTCCAGACTCCTTGAAGCAGTGTCTTGGTCCCTACCTGTAATTTGCTCTATATTTGCGCTTTAAAAATATCACAATAGACTGTCAAATTATATTTCTAAAGATTTCCTTAAAACATGAAAAGAACAGCCATGTATTTCACTCACCCTCGTTTGAGGTATTTGTATCCAGTCAAATAAGAAAGCCAGCTGCAGTGTCCTGAACAGTCAATGACAAATGTAGTTTCCTGTTAGTGACACTATTTAGTAGTGGTGGATAATTGCTGAGGACTTCATTTGTCCCCGTGCTGAGGACTGCATTTGTCCCCGTGCTGAGGACTGCATTTGTCCCTGTACGTTCACCCCGTAAAGGGAGTAAACAGGACTCGCTCACAGCTCAGATCCAATTGGAATATCAAGAAAACAGTCACCTATGTACAATGGGCAGAAGCAGCTATCTATGTTTGCTTCGAGTTTATTCACATTCATTCTCTCAAGTAAATCTTAGCACAAATTTTAGATAGGTAATGGAATCAATTCTTTCTCAGCATAACAAATTTCACACTAGTGAAATACCTCTATTGAATTTGAGCAGCTACTCCGGAAAACAATGCCTCTGCCTTAAGAGCACGCTATCTGGTCATAGCAACAGCAGTCACAGCAAAGGGGAGAAAAAAAAGCATTTGTATATTCAATACAGGAACACACAAAGTCAAAAGAAAAATATTTTAAAGTACTTCCATTGCTTGTTTCCTAAAATTCCTACATCAACTTATACATGTCTGAATGTTAAGAACAATCTAGTTATATTACGTTCTCATATCTACATGGCCTCTTATTGTTGTGAAAGCAGTTTATACTTTCATTATAGCACGTCATGAAAAGCCAACATCGGTTTTTACTGAATCAGAACATTACTACAAAAATATAAAATACCAAGTAACTTGAAAGATATCACACAAATATTGCTACCTATTTACACCAAACAGAAAAACAGACCATCAACTCCAACAACGGAATTTCAAACAAAATTAGTACACTCTGTTTTCATATTTGAGACCAGACCATGTTAAAGTTAAAAGCCATATAAACACTTCCCGGTTGCAACCTCCGTTTCACCATACAGTTTCCTGCAGCCTCTCACTTGCATTACTGTGAAACTTCCCATAAATAAAATACTTACAGAAGTGTCTCCAATGCACTTTTTCTTTACATCAGTTCAAGTAATATCATCCTTAAATAGTACTCACATTTTATGGTACCCTAAGGGAGAAAATCATCACCCCCATCTCCCAACACACGGCCTGGCTGTACAAGGAATTTCTGTGCACACACTGCAAGTGCAAGCACTCACGTGGGCTGTGGGTTGCTGTGGCCTGAGCAGCATTTGATGGTGGTCTGTGGAGAGCTGGCACAGTGCAATGCATTCACTCCCCTATTTACTCCGTAGCGTTAACGTGACAGCCCAAAACCCACGTGGAATGCAGCAAACGCCTTCCTGCAATACTGTTCCCAACTGCACCAGTGCTGCAGCTGTTACCAGCCCCGCGCAACTGCCTCACCAATTGCTTTGCTCTGCCACTTCCAAAGAGCAAGGTAATGTAGGAGTGGTTTTAAAATTCAAAGGGTTTAGACTGTTATTGTAGTATAAAAAATTCATAACCAGTCAAACTTGAAGAGCTGTTTACAAGTCAGACACAGCACGCTCTGAAAACCTACTGTCGTATCTACAGAGTCTATGCTTTAAGTTTTAATCATCTTGTCTACTTTAGTTAGGATGTGGATGAGTCACAAGCAAAGTTTACATTACCAGAACTCACTAAAATATCAGTATTTCCCATTTCCATTAAACTTTTTAGGTCTTAGAATTATTTTTTGCTATCTCTTATAGTCTAACTCATCCGTAAGAAACGGCAAGTAACTATAGGGAAAAACTTCAACTTGAAACTGTACTAACACTTAAAGCATGCCTTCACTCCTAAAGAATAACTGCGAATAAAATTTAACTTAAATGTTGATACACACTATAGCACTGCAATGTGTTTTATAGCTTAGCCTAGCAGCTAAAGACAACAATGACGCACAACACGGCCACAGAACTTTCTTCGGACCATACTTAAACTACTTTCTTTGGACCATCCAAAATTACGACTCCCCGTGCAAGATAACCCCATTTAGGTCGACAATCAACATATGCCACACACTCAGTTTAACTGTAAAGGAAACGGGAACGGTGCCGCAGTGCATCGCAACCCGACAAGTGCTCCACAACAGGCCACGTCTGGCACCGCGCTGTCTTCAAGCGGCACCCCAGCCCCCTTACCCAACACAAGCGAGAGCTCCGAATTAAATTATTTTTTAACACGCATCCGGCTGTTCTGGTGGACGCCCGTTCCGCAGCACCTCGGCAGCCTCGGCGGTCGCCCGGCACGGACGATCAGGGGCAGCCCCGGCCGGAGGCTGAGGAGCCACCACCGCGGGGGAGGCAGCGGGGCCGCCCCGGCGAGGGAAGGCGTGTCCCACCCGCGCTCCTGTCAAACGCCGCCGGCCCCGCCGCTCGTCCCGGATGCACTGGCGGCACGGGGGACCTCCCATGCCGCCCTTACTCACCGGAGCTCCTGCTATCCGGGAGTCGCGGCCACCCCCGGACAGAGAGGCAAGATGTTAGCCGGGACAGAGAGCCGCCCCGCTCCTCTCACCCTCGCAGCTGCGCTCGTACTCGGCCGTCCGCGGGTTCCCGCGGGCGGGGTCGGCGGGACCCACCGCCCTGGGAGTTCAGCCCGCAGAGGACCGGAACGGCCAGCGCCAAAAGACCGGGGAGCGGCGCCGGAGCACGGGGCAGCCCCGGCCAAACCGGTGCCGCCCCCGGCGCGAGCCCTAGAAGGGGGCACGACCTCCGCCTCGCCTCCTTTTCTCTCTCTCCGCTCCTCCCTCCCCCTGTCCGCCGCCGCCGCCGCCACTCACCGGGCGGGCGGGACGCGGGTCCGCGGCGTCCTGTCAAGCCGCTGCCGCCGCCGCCCGCCTCACGCCGCCGCCATGTTCCGGGGGCACGGCGCATGCCCGGCAGCGGCACCGGGGGCGCGGGGCCTCCCCCCCGCCGTCCCCCTTCCGCCCGCCGCGGCGGGGGCGGCACCGCTCGGGGCTGCGCGACCCGCGGGCATCCCGAGACACCGGCATCCCCTCACGGCCGGCATCCCGAGACACCGGCATCCCCGCACGGCCGCCATCCCCTCACGGCCGGCATCCCGAGACACCGGCATCCCCGCACGGCCGCCATCCCCTCACGGCCGGCATCCCGAGACACCGGCATCCCCGCACGGCCGCCATCCCCTCACGGCCGGCATCCCGAGACACCGGCATCCCCGCACGCCCGGCATCCCCGCGCCGTCAGTGTCCCTCGCTGTATCCGGACCTACGGCGGATAGGAGGGAGGGAGTAGTCGGGCTTGGCGGGGGATGCTGCGCCCGGGGATCGGGAACGGTTTTTGTAGGGGAAAACGAGCCTTTGGCAGGTGTTCGTGTAGGAGACTTGGCTGTGAGCAGTGAACGCCTGGAAAGGGCACGAGGGATCGTGAGGGGAGGGCTGGAAAGGGCTGTGAGGGGAGCCCCGAGGCAGCCGGTGCCGTGCGCTGCAGCCGGGGCACACGTGGTGAGCAGGGCCCCGCACGGTGATCGCGGTGCATGCGTACGGCTCCCTATAACCACCTAGAACGGGCAATAACGCACGGTGTAATCGGTGCGCATCCACTTGGGAAATACCACACAATCATTTTACATTACACAATTATTAATCCACGCTTATAAGCACTGTAGAATCGGAAAAGCTCTTCCTTGGCTTTCTGGAAGGATGCATTCCGATTTTATAAGCTTTTGGTGTTTTAATTCGGACCCCAAGAGGCGTGTAGGCATAAGCATAACTGGTAAAAAAATCATACTTTAAATGCCACCAGCATTCAGAGGAGTTTGTGCCCAATTTTCATTTTCATTGTTTAACGTCACTTGCAAGTAAAATTTTAAATGTGAAATTATGCTAAGGTAATGAGAGTGAGATTCTGAGTTCTTTTAATGAAAAAAAAAAAAAACAAAACACAGAGAAGAAACCCCAAATACCTACCTAACCCCCCCCCACTCTTCTGTATGACAGTGAAATTCATACAACCCACTTTAGTATCCTGCATATAATGCAAGTTACTGCTAACAATTTATTTTAAGCACTCTCATAAGCAGTAAATGGCTCTTTAGAAAAAAAGGAAAATGAGTCCTTGACATAATTATAAATGTTTAATATTTAGACGACATGGGAGAAACAAGTAAAAATATGCTAATCCAAGTAATTAAAATACACAAGAGGAAGAGAAAGAAATACTAAAACATGCTTACAGACAGGTTTTATAGTAAAGTGTGTTAAGCTCATCACCAATGCAGATGAATGCTGCTTTTAATTTGAAATATTTTCTCCTTTCTGTAATAATGAACTTTTGCAGGAAAATGAGAGATTATGCTCATTGTAATGATGGATGCAAAAACATGCCAAGTGTCACAGAATAAATCCCTTTGAGACACAGAGGAAATGAAAACATATTTTAAAGCTGTTCTTTAAATCCAAGCCAGTGCTATATACGACATCTGAGGAATCTGTTCTCTGACAGCCAGTGGGACACCATATCTTGGTTTCTACAGCAGTTGTTGCAGAGCCACCAAACATGAACTGGTGCAGTCCTAAACCTGCTCATAATTTTTCCTGAAGGCTGAAATCAGGAAGCCCAGCCAACAATAATCCTGCTTCTTAGACCCCTGATGTGATGAAGCAGAATAAACAGCAGTCATAAGAATAAATGTCTACATGATACACCACCAGTAAAAAGAGTTGAATAGAAGAAAATTTTTAACACCCTCTTCTAATCCAGGAGTCAAATGGATCTCTAATGCCCTCATGTATCCTTCACCTACAAGCTATAGCTGATGTAAAAAAAATTTCTTTACAGGATTATTAGAAAAGGAAGAAGAAATCCTGACTGCTTCTATTTTCCAGTAGAATGATGAGCTTGTTTTCTGGTGACTCACCCATCATCTTTCATTTTCTTTTGTAGGCATTGAACTGAAATATTTGGGTCAGAAAAACTAGGCAATTTTTTAAGTTCTCAGTGTTCTTCACAGAGAGATAGATATGTGTCTGCATGTATATATAAGTATGTATGTATACATATATAAATGTATGGCTTCACAGTTTTTTGCAGGGAGATTCTATGATTTTAGAAAAAAGCAACAACATCAAAACACACCAAAAAAATACATTTTATGGAGGTGGGTTCCCATGAACTCCCACAAGTGGTCAACATGATGTTCTGGGAGGCTGATGCAGACAAAAAAAAAACATTCAAGAACTGCCACTTCCCCAAAGAACACTAAGAGTATAAGTAAATGAACTATCCATGCAGAAAATGCAACAGGTAGAGTGAAAGCTCAGCCTGGCTGTCACAAGCTCTTCCTGAGACTCAGATAGGAATGAAGCATCCAGAAAAGAGAAGTTGGGTCAGGTTACTTAGAGGAGCTACAAAAGCATAGCCTGATCACACAGGGATAAAGTAAGAAAAGGCAGGAGAAAATGAGACACAACTAGCAAGGGATATTTGGGCTAACATGAAATAATTTTAAGTATATTACCAGACATGGAAAATAATCAAGCAAATTATTATATCTGTATCAGGCAGAGCTGGAAAGTTTTTAATAGACAATGCTGAGAAAGTCAAGCTTTTTAATATTTTTGTATCTAATTTTTACTTTTTATTATAAATATATATATATGTATGTATCAGACATTATTGATAATTGGGAAAGCAGATTTCAGATTTGACAATCAAAAGACCCAGTGAAAAATTATTCAAACACAATTTGCTGCTTTTCCTTCACCAGAATTTAAAGGACTGGATGATGAAAACTAATGGTTATGATTGATAATTTCCAGTGAGGGAATATTACAGGACAGAAGGGGAGAAACTGTATTATTGAGAAAGTGGATACCAATCTGGTTGTGTACAAATCTGTTTGACCTCAGTACACAGAAAAGATACCAGAGCAAGTAAACAAGCTATCTTTAAGCAGTTGTAACACAACAAGTAACAGCCTACACAGCTTTGTCAGGAAGAAAAGATGTCAAATCTAATCTCTCCTGCAACAAAGTAAGAGGAATCATCAGCAGAGGAAGATTATTGAAAGTCATATTGATGTCACTTTAGTAAGATTTTTGACATGGTTTCATATGATATTCTTTAGGCAAACAAGGAAAACAATGTAGAGGAAGTTACTGAGGGAGCGCATACAAGCAGCTTGTTGTCAGAAGGATATTAATGAACTCAGCGATGGTTCAGAAAACATATTTATATTACTGGAGATTATACTAAAGTGAGAGTCTTTAGAATGCTGGAGGACAGATGTCAAGTTTAGAAGGATTTTTGCACATTAGTGGTTTGGTTTGGAAAAAGGAGGGTTCTATTCAACAGGGATAAGTGTCTGCTACTGGGCGGCAGCAGATGCGATTGGCTGTACAAACAAGAAAGGGAGAACTACTGGTGTTCTGCAGGGAAAAAAGCTGCAATTATGTGATAAAAAAAAATGTTCTGTTTTTATGTGAATCACAATCTATGCAAAGGGGGTAATGTCACAGAGTTGCAATGAGAAAGTTAAACCACATAAAACAATATAGAAAAAGAAGGATGGGTGCTTTGTGAAACAGCCTTATTTACGTGGACCTGGGAAAACTTAGTAGACATGGTGTGTTTGGCTTCAGTAAAAATGTAGCCCACAGATAGAGCAGAAAAGAACAATTTGAATTATCAGATATCTATAAAACATGACTCAGAAGAAATTTTTTTTAAAACCCCACAATGTGGAATTTAGGTTGAAGGAAGAAAGCCACAGGAGGAGAAACATGCATATCTGTGCAGTACTGATATGAGTGTGCATCAGGTATACACAAATGCTGTAAAGATAGAAGGGTGAATTCACTCTCCAGTTCCATAGTGGATGGATCAACAATTAAAACAAAGCAAGAAGATTAGAGAACAAAAATTACAAGGATAGGAAGATTAGCTGGGTGTTTGTGTGGCCACCAACCTTAGACTCTACAAGGAGAGCTTGCACCACCATTCAGAGCTGGCACCAGTAGAGTGCCCCTCAGGCAGAGAGTGGATTCAGCCACCTTCCAGGGTCGCTGCCCACAACATGATTCAATGAATGTAAGTGTTTTTAAAGGCCAAAGGAAACATCAGCTTCCCCAGGGAAAAGATTTTATTGTTTCTGCAAAATGCATGCCACTGTCTTCCAAAAATAAATTGTTTCGATATGAATTTTAAACTGCTTTTCTATTTTCTGAGTCCTCCTCCTTTCAAGCTGTCACAATGATTATGTGACTAAGTATATCACAGATATCTGAAAGGATGTGCAGTTTCACTAGCTGAAAAAGGTGCAATTTAGACCTAAAGAGGTCTGCCTTAATGTTCAGTTATGTGAATTCGACAGATACTGTAGATTTTTATATGACAGCAAATTAACATTTTGTTCTTTCTCAAGAATGAAGCTTGCCTTTTCCAGAACAGCCTCAGAAGTCCTTTGGGACTGAAGTGTGACAATGACATATGCTTTTAATACCATCTTTAATGTTTATTTTCTTTTTCTGCTGACTTAGAGAAAATGCCATCACCTCCTGCACAATTTTAAACTGTATAGATTAAGAGCAGGAATAATTTCAGATGACAAGTGTAAAGAACACTCACTGTGACTAGAGTAAGTAAAAACATTCAGGCATTCTAAAGCAGTTTCATTTAATGCTATAATATTACAGTATATACATAAGGTCTTTAGACATGCATGTAGGAACTGGTATCCCTGAAAGAAAAGGAGTTATGTTACTTTCATTTGCATAGCTGCAAACCTGAAAATAACTTCTCTGAGGTACAGGAAGCTCACAGAACTAAGTGGGAACAGAATATTCACCACACAACCTGTTAAAATATTTGGCTATATTCATTAAAAGTTGTTTTTCAAAGGAAAAACAGTGAGAAACAAGTTTCATGTAAGACAGACTTAAGCTATGGCTAATCTTTTGTTACTGGATGAATAGTGATTAAAATTGCCCCAGCAAGAGAAAACAGATTTTTTAAAAATTATTATTTTAAGTGAGTGCTTCCTGCACAATGACAAACAAGAAAAAAATGTTTACTACCAAAATCTTGTGGACAAAAACGTGTAATAGGTTTGTAATACCAAAAAAGAAAAAAATTTAAACAGTAGCATTTTGTATAGCTGAAGTATAAAAATCCTGAACATGTTTGTAAACTGAAAAGTAAAACTGGTTTTTATATGGAAATTGTTTCATTATTTCTAAATACCTCATTTTGACCCTTCCCTTTCTTTGACATAAATTGCATTGAGTTTAAATTCAAATTATGTGAATCAAATGTTTTCAGTAGTTCTAGCTCTCATTTCGAGAGTTAAAATATCAACCTTGTTTTGAGATTTATTTTTTTTTTAAATCCAGGAAGGGCAGAAAAATAATCCCTCTATGGGAGACAATTTCAGTGAATCCAAACTACTTATGTAAATGTAGTAGGAATCTTTCCAGCTAGGCTAAAAGAAATTAATAAATTGGGAGAAAATGTTTCATGAAATGGATTTAAACATGGGATTTTAAATAAAGCAATAGCACTAGGAAACAAAACTGTTTCTCTTGGGTCATAATAATCCAGATCAGTGATTAGTATTAGAGGTCCAAATGCAAAATCTCTAATAAACATCCTGCCAACCAATCCTGATATTTTAACAAATATTTTAGCAATGTGCTTGACCCACATTCTAATTCATTTTGCAGTAGTAAAAATTATTGATTAATTGTTGTAATCCTGTTTACACACTCCACAAAACAGGATAGAAAGTGGCATAACTTACCCATTTTCTCTTAATGCTGTTGGTTTTTCTGCATATTTAGGTAAGAATTAATTTCTCCAAGGTGTACTACAAGTGTCATCCAACAGGAGAGTAATAAATGTTTAAGCTTTTATAATTACCAGAGAGGAACTATTCTGGCTCCAGGTTCATATTTTGGCAAACAAAAGCAAAGTCTCCTTTAATGCGATGACATTTCTCCTTTGGATGCTCTTTGAAAGTGGAAAGGAAATTCAATTAAAATAGAGCACCCTCATCACTAAAGCGAGAGCAAACAAGATGAAGTGCTAATAATCCCTACCCTTGAATTCAGCAGCTGCTGCAAAGCCTGCCATCTCCCTGCTGCTGGGGCTTATCCAGCTGTCTGGGGGCATCACTACCCAACTCAGCCCCATGTGAAAAAAAATCTCCAGCTCTTCTGGCTGTGGGAAAGCTTTGAGAAAATGAAAAAATTAAGCAAATGCACTGTTGTCTCCCAATATTTTTAGGCAATCTGGCAGAGTCATGCAGATACACGTAAGGTGTGGTTGTCTTTCAAATGTAGCCTTTGGACCCTACTGTCCCAGAGCTTCCAAATCCAGTCCAGTTTCTGTGATGCTGCTGAACCGAGCACTTCTGCCATAGGATTTGCCAGTTACTGTTGACAGCTCCCTGCCAGCATGTGCTGGCAGCCTCCTGTGGCCCCTTGGCTCTGCGGATGGTGGGGCAGGCAGAAGGAGGCCAGGAGCAAGCAAGGTAACAAGGAGGAGCCCAGCTGGCAAGTGAGGAGACAGAGTGGGCCATGAGCTGGATTTAGCACAGGCTGGCCACCACTTGGGCTGCCTTAGGGGCAGGCTGGCAGCTGTGACCTGCTGGAGCAACTGAAAGGAGCTGCCCTGATTGGCAAGAGGATCTCAAATCCACGATCAGATGAATCAGATCTCTGAGTGATGGGTATGTAAATCCTGCTTGGACTACACCCTGTGCTGGGCATGCCTTGGGAGAAATGGAGGTGATAGGGAGTGACATGGGTGGATGAAGGGCTAACTGCTTATTAAATGTCCTGCATAAGAATGAAACTAAAAAGGTGCTTTCTTTGAAGCCAGGAGTATCAGGATATTTGAGCCAGGTTGCTAGATCTTTCAATTAGTATCCTAAAACCAAAAGAAGAATTAACTGATAATAACACCATTAAAGCACTCTTAAAAGTTTTGTTTCAAGTCATGCATTGTTTGGCTTGATGTGACCAACCACGTACACCCTGAGAGGCCACCACAGGCATGAATAATATGACAAATGCCATTCTTTGTATGAACAGCTTATTTCCATTTCAGTGCAATGAAACCTGAGATGCCAGAGTGGTTAATCCTGTTTAGTGCTACTGCCAAGCCAGAGATCTGTCAGCATTATGTTTTCAGATGATGACAGAGGCAGTTTGCTTGCAGCTTTCAGCTTGCAAGCTCACAAATGCCAGTGACTTCTGCTTTCCTTAAAACACTATTCCTTATGAACAGAATACCTTGGTTTAAATAGGGTACTTAAATTACTGTTTCTCAAGAATTTATTTATTTATTTATTTATTTATGGCTTTATTAAGAATAGATGCTTCTGCCCCTCAATGCCTACCTACCTTTAGAGCCAAATGGGCACTGCTACTGTGTGAGGGTCTCTGCCAAGCACAGCTTTTCTCAGCTTTCCACCAAGTGCAGAAGACCCCAGGGGGAGCCTTGCTGCTGGACAGTGTGAAGGGAGAGAGAGGAGAGCAGGTGGCCAGGGAAAGGGGGTCGGACAAGGGCCACAAGCACAAGCAGCAGCTGCTGTCACCCCTGTCTTTCCCTTTCTGCAAGGAAAGAGTGGTCATCTTCTGTCACCCATCCCTGTCCTGATAACAGATGACCCCAATTCAGCACTAAATAGTGGTAATGGGATTTTATTTTCTCTGAGTCAGAACATTACTATTAAATACTTAGAATAAATACATAGTTTTTTTAGTCTAAGAAATGATGTTATGGCAGTTAAAGTATTTTTTTACAAAGATACAAAAATAATGTACTTTTCTCACAGAAATACCACCTTACCTTCAGCTTTCAGTCTTTGGATGAAAAAAATTAAGCACTTGTTAGATTTCAATTTTAACAACATTTTTGCATATGTTGCTTTTATATATATATATATATATATATATATATATATATATATATATATATATATATACATATAAATGTTCTTTGTTAAAAATATGAGGATATGAGAAGAGGGTAGAAACAGCAAGAAAATGCCAGAATAACCCTACACACCATTTCTGTTCTACCTCCAGATTGGAGATTGAGGAATCAGGAGAGTTGTTGAAACAATGGGATGAGGTGAAGGACAAGTCCTCAGGCTAAACAGTACATTCAGAGAGTTTTAAAATAAATCACAGAACTGCTAAAATAATATATACTCACTGTTAGGCAGACAAAGAGATACTTCTCAGGAACATGTTAGGAATACTTTCTCTGCCTCAACCGCAACAAAGGGTCAAAGATGCTCATGGTCCCTAAGGCAAATCCTGCTACACTCAGGAGGTGTCTGCATAAAAGCATCTTTATTGAGAAAGGTGTCTATAAGCAACCCTGAAAATACGTCTGACAATATCCAAGCATTACTTAAATCAGAGTTGTATTTTCTATTGTGTTCTATTTTGTTCTCTCCATCTCAAAAATTGCAAACAAAATAATTTCAAAAACAGATGATGAAACAAATTAGAAACTCTTGTGAATTTTATGCAAGGAGACACTCTTTATGTGGTGCTATTTAATGTAAAGATGAGTGAGGGGCAATAAATAAATAAATACTTTCAACAAAGAAAAATACAAATAATGTAAACTCACAGACAAACATAAGAATGTACACTGAACTTGAATATCAGAAAATGTGATGAGCTAAAATAGAAGAAAATGTGAAACTCCTTAGCAGAATATAACATTGCTGTTACCAGCAGCTAACAGGATATCACAAAGATTTCAAACCTGAAAATGTTAAAGTAGTTCTGACTATCTTATGATGGTAATAATAGAGATAATTTTAAATAGAGAGCATCCCTTTGGGTTTTTCTTTTGTAGCTGACAGATGCTGAGGGTAAGAAAGAAAACTTTTTTTTTTTTGCCTGTAACAATTGCTTGTACTTTTACACAATCATATATGTTGTCATTTTCAGAGAAAAGTCATGGGACTTTGTAAATCTCTGATCTTATAAAATACAAAAATTCCTTTGTTCTTAGACATGAAAAAGTGTCATGACCAAAATACCAGCTAAGCAGGAGGCAGGGAAGGAGAATCATATTTCTAATGGAAATACCAGAGATGTAAAGAAAATACATTGCATAAGAAGTAAGACATCAAATATGGGAATTATCAGAACATAATGTTTTTTCTTTCTAGTAGTTCTTTTGCCAGGGATGTAAGTTCTTGTACACTTGGCATTAACAGCTTTTTCTTTATTCTTTCAATGTTTATATATTTATTGTTATTCACTTTCTTGGGAGGTTATTCCCAAAATAACTTCACTAAGTAAGTTCTAATGGAAAAAATTCTCATGCCTTCAAAGGAAAGAGGATATGAACACAGAGACAAAACCCTCTCAAATTAAGCCCTCTATGCTTGTACCTAATCGTTGGTGCAGAGGTTGATGTTCCAATCACAAATGCATTGTTTCTACACATGCAATAAGGATCCTTGAGCTGCTGACTTAAATGCATTCTCCTCTCATTGAGAGGAGAATTCTTTACAGCAGGATACTGCTGTTGCCTGGGACAGCAGCAGTGCTGTATAGATTTGTAAGTATCAGATATATATACACACACAATGTAACACATGCAGTATTTTATATATGTAATGTACATACAAAATTGGAGGGAGCTGGAAGACATCAGAATTAGGAATGGCTGGAAGGTACAATGGAAACTGAGAAATGGAGAAAGTATGGCATGAGTACTTTGTGTAAACTGGTAAGAAATAAGATACTAGTTTTTGCAGTGCTAAATCTGTGCTCCACTCCTGGTGAAGTTACCTGATGTGTGCAGCTGGTTGGAGGCTGCTGGCCACTGTTGCTTGTTACGGCAAAAGTCTGTGTGAGCTGTACATGTAGTCAAAGCACCCCTAAACTCTAATTACCTCCTGGTCAGCCCTCTCCTCTCCTGATGGAACTTCCAAGTATGATTTGGGCCCACTGATAGGGCAGTTCTTTGTGTGGAATTTTGTCCATTACCAGATTAAAGGACCCCAAACCCTTAGAAGGAATGTGAAGCATTAGCCCCGTGGCCACAAGCTGGCCAGAAATGCATTGGCCTCATCAGTCTTGCCGGCAATCTGTGTGAAACAGTCTTAGCAGGAGTTGAGCATGTCTGAACACAGTTTGGTGATTTTTGTGCTAGGAATTGTCTAATCCATGGAAGGGGCAGGGTAATGGAGGGGTTCATGCTAAGTGAAGTGGCAGGTGTGATCCTATACCTGTTATAGGTATTTTCCTACCTCTGTGGAACACACAGAGTTAATTTCTGGACGTGGTCTTTCTCAGACTAAAGATGTCAGTAGCTAAGGAAAGAAAAGTGATTTACCTTCAAATAGTTCAGCTGACCTTACACATTTATCATTTTACAGGATTTTATTTTTTCAATGGAGCCTATTGTTTCAACACCATTACCTCCACTTTTAGCAAAGACAATTACAGGGCATTTATTTATACACCCAGAGACACATTGCTTAGATTTTTACATTCTTTTCACCCAATATAGGTCTGTCATGAAACAGTTGTTTGTCTTAAGCAAATATTTTTTCTCTCAAAGTTTTACTTAGAAATGCTCAAATGTCTTTTTGTTTGCACAAGACAAAGATCTTTTTTACTACTTGTGACAAGTGAAGAACAGGCTGAGGTAATACACCGGCAGGACATGGATTACTTAGCTAATATCATACCATTGTATGGACAGACTTTATTTAAAGATTATTTTGGGAGGTTTTTCTATTCTCTTAGTTGAGCTAAAAGTTATCTATCAGACTACTGTTGTAAACAAATACCAAGTTACTTAGCAAAAAGGAAAAAAATAGTTATTTTTGATTTTAAAATATTATTATTTAACATAAAGGTAATTTTTTTATTACTTAAAAGACTTAAAGATTATTATTTTAAAGTATTGTTACTGTAAAAAGTCTCTACTTCATCCTGGTGCCCTGCCACCAGCCATGTCATAATTAGTGAATGCATATGATCACCTAAATAACTTGAAGATGAGAAAATCAGCACTTTTTTATTTGTTTTTAATTTACAAAGTGGCCTGGTTCCATGTGCAGAATAGGGCCTTCTATGCCCCTGACCTGTGTTCATCACTGCAATTCATGTCAGTGTTGCTATATGCATTTCATCTGCCTCTCTTGGCTATGGCCAGCTGGCTGTGGTGATGTCCTGTCCAGACACACCATGGCAGCAGAGAAGTTGCAGGAACCTCTTTCTTCATAACCTTTGCCTGAAAGCTGTTCCTTAAATACATTTGTAAAATCCCACACATGCTGGAAGTGGGCCAGGACATTAACCCCTAGAAATCAATTTTTCTTGTTGGCCTGAGCCATGAATTCTTTGAGGTATTTTATGCTTCCAGCTCAAAAGTGCTCACCATGGAATATCAAATGGCTGTGATTTGTCTGATTGACTTTTCTGATCCAATGTAGATACTTGGAGGGGGGATGTTTAAAAACAAGGAGAGAGCTGTAACACTCAAATAGTGCTTCTGAGAATGGGATGAAAAACCAGAAATGCCATTGGACTATCCCCATCCATTTATCACTACTCTATCCAGTCCTGGTCATAGGAAACTCCTTTGAAAATAGGGAATTTTTACTACTAAAGAGCTTGTAATTTCAGTTTATTTCAGTAAACAAAGTTGGGTACCTAAAATTTTATGATTCTTGATGTCAACGCACTAATAAAACATCCTTTTCAAAACAGTGCACTAGAATTATTTGTTGAGTCAGTTTTAATAAACTGACATTACAAGATGCCCAAGGCATTTGGAGAAATGTCTACTGCATAGAGTTAACAAAAGAAGTGTCAATTTATCTTATTTTAGTTACAATTAAATCCATGTACTGCCCTTAAATGAAATCTGTCCTTGTGGGCATTTTTTGTGATTCAGTAACTTTAGGAAACAATGATCTAAAGAAATATAGCAGTAGGACATAAAACTGCCTTCCTCCAAAAATGCAAAGTAGTTATGCAGGAAGAAGGAATGTAAACACCAAATCCAAAGATTGGGCTACAAGCTCTTGTGAGATGGTAAATGCTCCAGCAGATGGAAAAAGCAGCAGACTGAACAGAAAGAAAAGGTATTGTTGTTTTTGTTTTGCAACTTTGGACAGCCCCCAAGCTTTATTGTAGCCCCTCCAAAGCCCTAGTTTTGCTAAAAATATGAGGCAAAACAGGACTTCAAATTTGTAAATCTGACTGCAAAGCAGCATCTGAAAATCAGATACTGAATTTGATCCAAAAATATATTTCAACTAAGATATATTCTCAGGCAGAATAAGGGGATCCAGACCAAATTAATTTTGTCTCTCTTGTGTGAGAGGACAATTAATTTTATCTCTCTTGTCAGTACTGTGTTAACATTGCCTAAAATAACACTAAATCTGAATTGCATTGCTCTGAACAACTTCCACATAATATTAGTCCTGGCATGCATGACATTACAGGTCCAGCTGACACCACCTTTAGTCCACCTTCAGTCTAAGCCCATAAATAAAAAGATACCTTTATATGTGGTTTTGCCTTTTTTCCCTTTATCCTTAGCTGCATTTGAAGTTTATGTGCTACTGTAGATTTTTGTATATATTGATACTTTTATTATGTTTATTGAGACACTTCATGGCTTCCTTGGAACTTTGTTGGCTATTTCCACTAGTAAGAAAGCTAATTACATCAGTCATTGAGTACAGGAGTATTTCTGTCTTTTCTGGTTTACAGAGGCTCTTTGCACATCCCTCTTGCCCTAAGCATATGATCATATGCAGCGTAATAAAATAAATCTGCAAACCCCAGACAAAGAAATACCTGTTCAGAGCTGTTAATAGCCTTTGTAATTCATAATTCTCACCCATGCCTTTAAATCCAGCACTGTGCAGATTAATGGGAACATTTATTACTACAGGCCAGTATTATTTGCTCAGGTCCTTTCTTCCCTCTGTTCACACAGTACTATATTACAGAATAAAAATGCTTATTATTTTAGTATATACTGGATTTGGCTACTTTAGTTCTCACATGAGTCAAAAACTAGAAAATGCTTCAAAAATTAATTTAAAAAATAAGTTTTGGACGATCTTTCTTGAAAGGCTTTTAGACTATTTTTCTACATCACTACAAAATCCCACCAGAGTACAAGAAGGTAATGTGCAATGAATGTTCCACTGAAGGCACAATCACAATTACTAAAAATAAGGCATGAAAGAGAGCAACAGAAATATCAACTGGTGTATGATTGAAGTAAAATAGAAAGATATCTGTTACAATGTGGGAAAAAATGTCAGACAGAAAATGAAAATTTCTCCACATCAGTTGTGCTAAGCAGAAAGCCCTAGAACTGTAGTAATACTTATATTGTGAAATAATACTAGGGACTTAAGGTGCTGAAAAGGCTTAGTAAATATACATTGTTATCTAGAAACACTTCAACCTCATGAAAATTAGCAGGACCAAAGAATTTGATTAAAACAGTCATGATATAGATGTGGCAGTATTTTTTTTTTTCAGGTAAACAAAAGCAGTTCAGTGAACTAAACAGGCCATATTTCAGAGGCAAGTCCTGTATGAATGAGCCACTATGGCAGAAATGTCAATAGCCACTGCCTTAGGCACAGGTAAAAAAGTCTAAAATGCAAGACAACATGTAGTACAGAATTCTGTTAAACAAATGCTCAAGAAGGAGGTTTTAGATCTGACTTAAGTCAAATCTTTCCCAGCTGTATACACTTAGGGAGAATGAAGTTCGACCTTCCATTAAATGAGCACACAATATAAGAAATTTGAATCAGGCTGAATGTGTATGCAAGATTACTCAGAATTTTCAATGTGCTGTATGCAGTGAATCAGCAAAACAATGCAAACCCAGGAAACCCAGGAAAATGCATATGATACTGGTAGGAAGTAACTATAAAATAAATAAAGTGGAATCTATGGAAACTTCATAGCTAAAAGCTACATCTAACTTACGGTTTACCTTGAGAAAACCATCATCAAATGAGTATGCAATTTTTTAGCCAGTATTTAACATGACTCCATACAAAGGGAAAAAAAAGCAAAAAAGAGTGTAACCTTAAAAAAAATCCTGATTGAACATTTCTGTCTTCCTGCAGTCAAGGACATGATGCTCAGAAGCATTCATCTACCAGCTTCTCTTTGGCATTTATCCCAGAACTTTCAGGGTCTACTTGGCAGAAAATATGTAGCTGAATAATTTTAGTGTACTGAGTATCTTTCATCCCATGCATCATAGTCATTTTCATGGAATCTCTGATTAAGGTACAGGGGTGTAACCAGGAGCAACCTTTGTATTTCAGCTTCTTCAATGACAGAAGGAATCACAGCCTCTGGGCTATTGTTTTACACAGCAGCCTAGGCTAAGTGTTAGCCTCAATCATGCATGTGTGGGAGCAAAGAAGAGATACACATGTGTCAAACCAGAGGCAGCAGTCCCCATCACCTGGCATTGGTCATCAGTTCTAGAAAGGGTTATGGTCAATACAAACACTACCAAGAATGTAGTGACCTCCTGTTCTTCAACTAGCAGGTCAGTATCAGCAGTATCAGTATGGCAAAGTCCATCATACCCAAGTGAATTTACTGATCTTAGAGCAGCCCACACCAGTACTCAGTAGCAGCATGATCTTGGCTCTGTGGCAAAGGCAAACTGAGCTTGAAATTTATCTCACTGGGACTGTTTTCTTTCCCTCACAGAGAATTTCTTCCTTTACTTCTCTTTGCCTGAAAGGATATGCCCACCTTGTTCATGCTCAAAGGGAACCCTCACTCCAGCTCAGGTGATGTGAATTTTCCACTATGACATCCTCATCAGGAAAAAACTGAGCATTGCATCAGGCCTTCCTCCTGCACACCTCAGCCAAAGTTTAGAAAATGACGTCTCAGCAGCTTCTACTTCTCTGAAGATTAATTTCCTCATCTTTCCATGTAACCTGCTTAGAGGTTACCTGATTTAACCTGTTCAATTTAGAAGGTCTTCTTTCCCAAAATTAAACATAGCTGTAGCACAGGAATTCCTTGTGTGACACTTGGGACATGTGTCAGACAATCATATTGTGGCCAGTACCTGCAGCACATCCAGACCAACTCCAGAAGTAGCCTACAAGAAAGTCAAGTGACTGCTTTCTCAGATGATGTCCATGTGATAACTGGAGTAGGTTTTTAAACTGAGCTTATTACCACTGTGCTCTCTCTGGTGATAAAATACTACAATTTAAAAAAAAAATAAGATAACGGTCACAAAAAGAAAAAAAAAACACCAAAAAAAAGGAGCAAAGAAGAACTTAAAGGAAATGTTCTCAGAAATCAAAGGCTTCCATACTTAAACAATAATTTCAAAGCTGAAAAAAAATCCTTTGCAGACTGTGTCAGTAGGTAAATAAAATATAAGTCCTCCTCTTTCTGCATAGAAGTTTGGAAGGTCTAATCAACATGCTTTTTCCTATTATTTTATATGCAAAAATTCTATGAAGGACTGATGGATCTTTGCATGTATTGGGTGCAATCCACAAGCCACAGGGCAGTTATGGTTTATTGATTGACAAGATCTATTTCCACATTTCACTGTTCAGGCTGTTACAGAGGATTTGCATGTTTTTATTGCTTTCCGCACCTTTCCACCCCCTCACTGATAACTTAGGAGCTGTTAGCCTCAGTTCATAGTAATTGTGAGAAAATAAAATTCCATCTGTTTCTGTCAGGGAAAGGAAAGATAGAGAAGGGAATGAGAGAATCAACAGAAATTCCACTTGCTAGACATGCTTTGCTGTTAGCTATTACTTTTCTAAGGGATGCCTTATACAAGGTACCTAGAACTTAGCATATAAACTGTATTTTAATTTTCCCTATGTCCTTAAGTTAAGCACTTCCAAGAATACTGTGTAAAGCACTATTCTTTGACTGTTCAGCCAAATCCATAAATATTACTCCCATGTGCAAATAGTGCCATATAGAACTATTTAACTAATAAGCAGTCTAAAGCTCATTTTTTCCCTCGCTGGGTTTTCAGTTCCAGAAATATTTCTGATAGCAATGTGTAGAAACTCATGCCAGAGTTGTAGAGCATAATAGCAAAATTCAGGCTTCTGTCTTTGCAATCTGTCTTTCCAATAGTTTTGGAATGTCTTAAAGGTGAACAAATAGTGAGGAAGAGAGACAGAGAGATGAGGAGGGAGACACATATGCTCAGACAGAAGCAGAGATAGATTTAGGATGAAAAACCATTAAGAGTTAAATGATCTGCAAAGACTAAAGCCTTGAAATTAAATTTCACTCGATATCAAATAGGAGATTTAAGAGTGGTATGTTAGGAGAGGCTCCTTTCATGAAAATGCAAATAGCAGCAAGCTGTTTTAATTATAGACTGTAAGTGCTGCATGATGTAAGACCATAAAAAATGTAGAAGTGAGCAGAACCATAAACCCTTCCCACTGGTATTTTCAGGTGTTACTTAAACAACAGTAATCTCAATCAAACAATACTTTACAACTAAATTGTGCTCTTTTTTTTCTAGTTCACTGATAGTTTGGCACATGCATAGAGCAGTGGGATTTCTTCTGCTTGGAGGTATCTCTTCAAGGAGGATCTTGCAACTAAAAGGACAAGATGTTGTCTGCTTCTGAGGGATGGAAGTGCAGGCATGAATCCCATTTTCCTCCTCATCCAGAGACCTGCATAACCTGCTGCCAATGGCAAGAAGATCAGATTCTACAATCCAGTTCCCTGGAAGAAAGAGATAGAAGTATCTGGAGGAAGCAGCCACAGACAAAAAAGCTTTGCTAGCAAATGAGGCAGATCTCCTCTACAAGCAGCTGTACATAATACAATCCATTAGTCTTCTGCAATTTATTAGTTCATTTCCAGTATAAAACAGTGTTCGCTGGCAAGAGGAGGGCATAAAGAAAGTACATACGCTTTAGTAAAGGTAATAAAAATACAAGCAGTTCAGCTTAGTAGCAGAAGTGACAATTCTGTTGTCCCTTCCCACCTGCCATGGCACACATCAGCCAGCCCTGTCTGAGCAATATTTATGCTTGCCAGCCCCCTAAATTCTAATCTCTCCCCTCCTTCAGTGAGAAAATGAAATCCTTTTACTTCCATTCTCAAATAGGAACTAACACTACACCACAATCTTTCAGGAATTAAGTATTTGCATACAAAACAGGTCATAGAATACATTAGTTAAGTATGTGTTTAAAGTCTGGGAACATAGTGGCAATAGGTGCTTCATGAAAAACAGACAATAATAGATCTTAAATTGACAAAGGGAAAAATATTAAGCCTCTCAGTATTTAATAATATATTAAATCCCTGATGTTTGTACTATGTTTTAGAGAGGCGGACTCTGCTTTCCAAGGCTTTTTTTGCTTTCCTTCAGTAGATGTCACTGCAGTACAGGATAACTAGTTCCAACACAGTTTTGGAGGAAAGGATATTGGTTTCACCAGAGAGCGGTCCACAATGGAGAACTGCAGCTTTATGCTTTCAGATTTTCAACAGGGAGTATCAGGCTGCACATCCAGATTTTCTTCTTATATATTTTTTTCCTGGTTGGGGACCGAACACAAGAAACTATTCACTGTCGTGGGTGGATGTTGTTAAAATTATACCAGGGAAGCTTAACTGTGACAATCATCATTCTGAACCAAAACCAGCTACTGTGTGATTCATTCATTTTGCCTCTGAAGATTCAAATCACCACCTTTTTTCTGATGCAGCTTCCAACCAAGTCGTTAATCCCACACATTCGTTATTCTGATCAAGACTTGAACTTTTTTCTCTGCATTCTTTCCTATAACTTGAAAGCAAAATCTCTACCATACTAGTTCTTAATTTTTATGATTTAATATATTTGACTTTTAAGATACTTACATAGTAAAACAAAATGTTGATTTTTACCAGGATCAAGGTTTTATTCAAAACAAGAACCCTTCAGACTTTAGCTGACAATTAAAATATATGAAAGTAATAGATGTACTAAGTTGAGAAAATCCATTTGAAAATATTTCTGAAAAATCCTGTATGCCAAACACAGAAGGCTTGAAGCTAAAAATGGAAAATAACATAATGTATGTGAGAAGCGACATCAGAAACTGAGGAGGGTTTTGCAAGACCAAAAACAGTTTCAGCAAGCTCATGTACAGTTAAAGAAATGTGGTTGCTAACAGAGTCGTCAGAATTTAGTCAGAGCATATAAACTCCTCCTCTCTTAGTCATTCCTAGAAAACAAATCAGAACCACAGTCTGCTGCATCTCCCCAGGCCTAACAACCAAATCCCTTCACAAAAACAGGAAGGAGAAAGCTTCTCTTGGAAACTGTTTTGTGGGCATTATGACTGAACTACTAATGCTGGTGGAAAGCACCATGGTGAGCATGCCAGGCAGAGACCAGCAGACCTTTCCCAGGACAGGTAAGAGCAGAACCCCCTCACCCAAAGAGCTCCAGCTGCTGAGCTGTTACCACGAGTTACTGAGCAGTGCATTCAAGCAAGATGGATCCCGTCCCAAAGCTTTGCATGTAAAAACACACACTTTGAATTTCACAGGAGCCAAAGCTGCCTGCCAGGAACATTAGGAGGAGCTCACTCAGCCAGTGGGTGTTCTGTGCTCACGTGGGGAAGCTCCCTGTTGATCTCTGGGCATGGTCTTATGGACTGTGCTCTGCAGAAACCCAAACTCCAGGTGACGGAAGCACAGCAAGGCCCACGTCCAGGAACAAAACAAAACATAACAAAACAAACAATCAAAACAAAAACCAGAAAAAACAAGGTATCCACTTCCAAACAAAGCAGAAGCAGCTGCAGAAACAGGAGAGTCCCTAAGACAGAAACCAACACTATTATCAAGCGGCAGAGCCCTCCAGTGCAGACTGCTGAAATAAACTTGGTCTCAGCCATTTAGGTTGCAGTCAGGCTGAAGTCTGTATTAGGCATTAGTACAGGCATCATCCAAAGAGACCTGCCAAATGTGGTGAAATATCTAAACTTGTTTAGGAACAGCACTATTAACATCTCTTCCTTCTCTCAGCTAAATTAATCACCTGATACTTTATTAAATATAGTTTCTATCAGCCTTTCTACCACCACCTTATGAACACACTGAAGATGACAGAGTAGGAATCCATAGTTCATTTCCCACTGCTTTCTCCAGAGAAAAGCCCACACATCTGAGTAACTATTTACAGATGATGTCTGGAAAGAAAAAAGAAAAATATTTTGAGGGACTCTACTTTAAAGCAACTTTCTATGAAGATGGCGAAACAGAATTTAGGATCATTATTTTAACCATCTAAGTTTGAAAATTTTCCTTTCTTACTGTTTCTACCTGTCGTGTTGTACGGCTTCAAATTTCACACCTACACCCTTCTTTCCTCCCACTCTCTTTGTCTCTGTAAAAAAACCCTGTCATCCATGGCTTTTTCATATGTCGTTCCTTTCACCCTCACCAAATCCTGGATCCCTTTTTTATCTTCCCTTTTTCAGAAGTTTCTCTTTTTCATTCATTTCTATCCCCAAGATACGTTTTATGGCAGTCACACTGGAATTTTGCTCTTTCCCTTGTCCATACTCCTCCTGGGCTACATCCCTTTTACTCATTCTCCATTGCTAGCAGCATTGAATATGAACCTTCTCACCAATTCCTATATTTTTCTTTCTTTTCTCCATCTTCAGCCTTGTCTTTTGATTTCAGCTCAAGGCACTGTTTTATTTCCACTGTACCCCATGTAAGTCTACCAATTCACCTGAGCCCTTGGCTGAAGAGTCACATGTCTCCCTTCTGTGTTCATTCCTCCTTCAGTTCAGCCTATAGCCAGGCTTACAGCCTTGTGCTGATTTTCACCAAACACATTCTTGAATCTGATGCTGTGTTCCTCTCTTTTAAACAATGATCATACACCTTGTACCCTCATACTTGAGGTCATCTTCTCCCTCAAGCCAGGCCAGTCAATCTTTGGACAATTTTCAGATGATCGGTAATTCTCAGTATTTGAGTCCCTTCTCTTTTCCCCACATTTCTTGTCTCCTTTCTCTTTTTGTCCCAAGGACTGTTGTTAATTTCCTGCCTCCTTCACTTCACCCCTTTTCCCCACTGCAAGCTTTTTTTATCCATCTATATTTCTTCCTGTTTCCTAGTTAAGTAATTGTCCATTTTCCAGTTGGGGAACATCTCAAGTAGGATTCTAAGCTACCCTGAATCATCTTCCCTTTTACCCTGCTCCTGCATCTCCTTCACTCTCCACATTGGGATCTCACCAATGTCTTCTACATGAAGCATCTGCTTTCCATCACTTCCCTTTCTGTAACTCTTTTCCTTCTTCCATGTCACATTTTAAGAATTTCTCTTTTCCAACTCCTCCGTTTGACTCAGTTCTTCCATCCTGAGCAGACTGCTGTTCACTCCTCCTTCAGTTCTCATGCTCCCACCAAAAACATTCTTTTTCTGATCCCCTTTTCTCACCAGTTACAAACTGCTCTGCTCCTCATTCCCATCTCCAAGCTCATTAAATTTACCCCTTCTCCAGTTTCATTCCAGAACCTCTGTAACCGAGGTTTCTCCCATTAGACACAACATAATCTGCTTTTACATTTGACTGTTACTGGGTTTTGAACTAAACTAAAATTGAAAAGTAATAATCCATCACTGAAAACTTGTCCTCATTAAGTTTCTATGATTTTTCTATTTTTTATTGTTTTCTCTCTGTGCATCTATCCATTACCACTTAATGTCATTTGGCATTCTTTCAAGACTCACGTCCAGCATTTATGACAATGTGACCCTATGATGATTTAGTTATTATTTTGAATATTCATTTCTTCACTGCAGATCTGATAGTTTTTATTCAAAGGAAAGCCTCAAAAAAATTGGCTCAGATTTGTTCACCAGAGACATGACCCCAAGAATGATGTGTTTAAAACAGCACTTTCAGTTGCATCTCCTTTGCAGTCACCATGACAAATCATGTCTAGCCTGCCACTTATATGCACTTTCTACCTCCATCTTTTTTTTTCATAGCCAAATTATGCTGAAATCCTAACAACACTTTTTTTTCTAACATTTCTACTAGAAGGCTTTTTGCATTTATATGCATACTTAAAACTCATCAAAATTTTCATTATGCCACACATTTATTGCTGCAACATCTGTTTTCTTACACTTGCCATGAACTACCTTAATAATTCATCATCACTATGGGAGATGGCAAGTTCTAAATACTCCTCTCCTACAACCCTCTCTTCGTTCCCTCCATCTTTAGAGAACTAGGATACACTGCCTTCATTTTCAAGTCCATTTACAGTTTGTCCCCACTATATCATCTCCCAAGCTCTCACATCCACCCTACCCAGGATAGCAGGTATTATCTGCTTGTTAAAAATTCAGGAATGCACATCCATGTTATTTCCTGTGTGCTCCTATGTGTTCTTGTGAGTTCCTCATAAACATCAGGAAAGCCACTTCAGTATTTTCCTCAAAAACCTCTGTTTCAGGTTTACCTCTGCCATGATGCTACAAATTTGGATACATCTAGCCAACTTGTTTATCATGTGTGTGAACTACTTCATCCTTTCCCGATGGTCTCTCATTATTAACTCTTGAATTATAAGGGGGGATGAAGGAGTTGGGGGAAGCAAGGATGATTCTATTGTGTTTGTATGAAACCTGATCCATCAAAATAAGAATTCTGTCCAAGAGTAAGACTCTTTTTAAGAAAAAATGGGATGATAATACGTTACAATAAATAAATAAAACCTCTAATATCTCAACTGCATTGATACTGTTGTGCAACACTCTCTTTCTCTGCTATATTTAAATTCAGATTTTAGAACATAACCTTTTGTATGTCAGGCTCAAAACCACATACACATCTTTGCCCTTACTAAAAAAACATTTAAGGAAAGTTATATTTTTTTATTTAATTGGAGATTACATTTAGTGGCACATCAACCTAGGTGCAGTATTTAATAATCTTACATGAAAATTTTGGATTGTGTATACAGACACAATGTAGAAGCATGGACTCTCCATGAGGCTTGGCTTAGCAAGACAATTAACAAATTATATTTCTTATGGAAGGAAAGATGATTCTTCTTTTATATGGAAACATTGTCTCTTAAAAATTAGGTCAAAAGAGCCCCCAAATGAGGGATACTGCTGATATGATTGAAAATAATAGTAACTACATAGGTTAAATGCAATCAAGAGAGAAAGAAGTAAGAAGAAGTAAGGCAGTGAAGGAAAGTATAACATTTAAATATAACAAAAGGGACATGCTTTGGGAAACTGTTTATGTAAAGCTACAAATGTTCTGAAAATGGGACTGATTTTAAGAAAATAATCATTACAAAAATATGTGAGCTATCCTATCTAATCTGTTATCATTGCTAGGGACACCATAGGGACACTCATTTTGACATCATTTCTAGGGACACCAGAGCTCCATGGGGGACAAATAGGTGGAAAACAAAGTGGTGTATAAGTCTGTAATGATATATGTAAAAAACATTTTTCTGAGATGAAGGTGAGGACTGCAGCATTGAAGGGTCTAGACAGCCAGGAATTGCCCTCAAGAGTTTTACACTCAGACTACTGCAGCAGAAAGCCACCCTGCAATCAATCATGTCATCTTTCCCCCTTCTTGTTCCAACCAAACCCTGATATAAAACTATGATTATGCTCAAAGATGAAGTATGTCATGGGCAAAGCTACCTGTGTGCACACTAAACATGCCTATTATACACAGTAAGAGATATTAGGATGAATGAAATCCATTAACCACAACTCATTATTGGTCATTATTATTGAAATAAAGATGTACAGCTCTTGCAATGTCACATTGTCTAAATTACTGTAGTCTGGTAAAAATAATTTTTAACTTTATTCTGTCTACTATTTTCTTGTCATAGAGAAATAATAAAAATACACTGATTTTAGATTTACAAAAGAACAGCAAATGGTTTTACTTTGCTAAAGTCAATTTACCTCACTGGAAAATACAATGCAAATGACCACTTGCACACATAGGCCATGTTCTCCAGGTATTAGCACTGTCATAAGTACAATAAATTAAAGTAAAAAGTGGACTGAGTTCAGAATATCTAAGATTAAGTGCCAACAACTCAGTTATTCATCTTTGCTTCTGCAAGTCAAAACAGTCACATTCTGATCTTGCAGGTTATAATTAGGCTGAGTCCTGCCTCTGTAAAAGCAGAATGTGTATCTTGCAATCTACCCACGTATGTTTAGGAAGCCAGCAGAAAGGGCAGTGCTAATGCATAGGGGGAGAATACAGCAGGTGGTTAAGCAGCACAGAAAGCCTATTTTTAAACTAAGAGACAGAGAGTAGGTAAGTTCTAAATCACGGGTACTTTTCATAGCCTAAACAAGTCTTGTTAAAGAAGAGTTAGACTATTTCTTAAAGACCAAGTACTACTTCTTCTGTTACTTCCCTGCCCTTGGAAGGACCTCATCTGGCTTAGATGTGCTGGGCAGAGCTGCTTGTATTTCTGTCACGGGGATGTGGAGAAAACCCTCATCCCTACTGACTCACACACACACCACCCATACCAGGAAAATCTTGTGGAGTGAACCACTTGCCATTTTGGTTGCATCACCCACCAAATGAAGGAAGAAAGAATTGGTTTGTAGTCCTTGCATAGAAACAATAGCAGAGGAAGGAATAAAGCCATAGCTCTTTGATCATGAGCCTAATCTTCAAAATTAAATGATCAAGAAGAATAATTGCAAATCACACATTTTAAATGATGCATTTTAGGAAAGGTTTTGTAAACGGATGTCAATGCAGACTTTGCCACCTGAGAATTGTGACTATTGCATGAATTAAAAGTGCAACACTGTATAGGAAATTCACCTTAAAATTATTTTAAAAACTGATTGCTCAGCTGAGAGCTTGGCTCCCAGGAAAGCAACAGCCAGTTTGTTGAGAACAACAGTAAAACTGCATCACTCCCTTTAGTTAAACTGTTTTCTCTTAAGACCTTAGGAAATAATATCTATTGGCTATTTCATGGTTTTTCTTTTTTCTGTATGTAATGAAATGTCATTTCCAGAAAGAATAAATTAATATTCTGCTACTATCCATGTGCCAATTTCTGCACTTCTCAGTTAAGCAAAACTCACATTGATTTTTGTTTTTTTGAAGGCTCTTCTTAATGCCATTATAGTATCATGGCCCATTTATATACATTAATAGCTCACTAAACTAATGCTCATTACTCAATGTCCTCTTGCATCTCACTTCCACTTATGTTTACATCAAACTTATTCCTACTTGGCTCTTAGTGTCAGTGAAATTACGGATGCAGTGGGTAAGCAGGTCTCTCCTTTCAGGCTGTATGACACTGGTTGGCCATCACACCAGGAGCTGCCCTTGCACCAGGCTGATGGGGTGACTCACAGATGCTCCAGAGAAGCAGGACACGTGTAGGACTTGGCACTTCTCCCCATTTCCAGCAGAACAGATCAGACTGCTCTGATCTGCACTGGAGGGCCAGCCTGACACTGAGCCAGCTCATCTGTGGGACCAAAAAGGGAAGTCAAGACAATCTGGCTGCTGCCTTCAGGTGTTTCAGGCCTTGATCACTCCACAGTCCCTTGAGGGGTTCCTGGAGAAAACACTTAGGTGGCCCTTGGGAAAATTGAGTGTTTCCCCTTTGTTTTTAAACAGGAAGTTTGTCTAAAAAAATATATCTTGTTATGAATGAGACCTGCTGCTTATTTGTATTCAGTCATATATGCTTGCTTCACCTAAAACATATTTTTTCCTATATTTTGTTTTAGTGACTTTGTGGAATGTAGTCTAGCTTGCCAAAACAAAATCTCCATAATATATGTGAGTCTCAGTAAAAATGGGTTTGGCCTCCCACATCATGCCTGATTTGAAGGGTTCACATTAGAAAATTCCATCTTTATAACTGAATTAAATTAGCCTTAAACTTTTGGAGACAGTAAATAAAGATCTGTTGTATTCTAACATTTCTGTTACAACCACAAGATGAAGGCAAAAAATATGATAATGAATATGGAAGTAAACTAGAAGACAAGTGAGCTATGATGTTTGATTTCAGACATGTAAAATTATGGACTGTCTGTAGTCAAGCTCCTCAAGATTAAAGTTTATAAGAAGGTGTTTTATCTTATCTATCAAATAACATATTTCTCTCATGCACACCTTCCAAAAGCAGACACATCTCAGTAGAAGGAGTAACTACATAATATTAGTGCATGAAACTGGTTGCCTGTGAGAAGCACTGTAAGAAAAAGAAAATTATCTTTGGTATGTTGTAAGAAAAAAATCTCTCTGCTCTGATTTTGCTACCACAGTGGTTCTCTACATGCTTTCTTACAAAAATTCTGTGTGCTACATTTCTTACAATATGGCCTCACATTAAAATGACAAGATACACTGATAGAAAAAAAAAAGTTTTCATTGCTAACATACGTTACTGGAAGTTCATTCAATTATTTTTAATCATTAAACTACTACCTAGTCATTTATCTTAATTTCAGACTTGCAGCACCACTGCCTTCTATCCTGGAGTCTGTTGCAGGTGTAGGGAGATTAATAAGGACCACAAAAGCCACTGACAGTATCTGAAACAGCAGCAGTGGTAGCACATCTTTTACTTCAATTCAAGTTATCCTTACAGCTGTGGACGATGTGATGTAACTCCTGACACAAGGATATGGGATGATCCATACACGAACTCAGAGTTCTGGCAGACTTTTGAGCATCAAAGTTTTTAAGTATCAGTTGACTGCCAGCTGTGAACCAGGAATCAGGTCTTTCAGATGTTACACTAGAAACCCCCTGGGACCTTCCTTCTGAACTACAAAGCTCCAAATCTTCAACTCCACTGGCAAGCACCAAGGTCTAACAGACTTGTGGAGTTCAACTGTTGGTGCTGAGGGCCTGATCTTCCAGCTGTACTCACCCCAGGGATTCCTGGTGTTTGACTAGTTCAGTTTGACTTCCACCCAGTGCTCATTTGTGGCTGGAATGCATTAGTTTAGCTTTATACAAAAGGATCTATTTCATGCACTCCAACACCACTACACACTCTGAATTACAGCACTGTTAGCAGAGATGATGACAGCATTTACTTCAAAAGTGCATCCCTGATCCAAACTAAAACACTTCAGTGCCCCAAGGCTCATGAAGCAGTCTGTGTGGAACAACAAATGAAAATGAGATGCCTGATTTTTATGCACTGCAATGCCTTAAATTCTGCTATCTGTCCGTGCAGATTTTTCGAGGGTACATATCCTTAAAGAAGAAATATACTTCTGGTAGCAATACCCAACCATTGTTGAATTCTGCGGCATGTTATGTCCACTGGGCACCATAACCTTTTTCTAATCTAAATAACCATTGAAGCATACCAAGAAAATGGGAGTCGAGTTCAAGCATCCATAATTTGCAGACCTACATTTTACCGTGATGCATCTAATATTCGATGTCTGCTGGAAAGTGGCTTTTAGTTTAAAACTGTTATTATGAGTGAAAAAAGCTAAAGGTGAAAGCCTTACAGGCACCAGCAACAGATTTCTGAAAGCCTAGATTAGAATTTTGTAAAAAATTATGGAGAAATGCTTAAGGGCTGGAGGCATTTTCACCATGACAGGAAATGGTGTAGGGAAAAAAAAAAAAGAAAAAAAAAAAGGAGAAACTGATTTTTAACATCCCCGCTCCCCTTCTCTCCAGTCGCTCTCCTTCTCTCCACCCATCCAGCAAAAGCAGCAGCAGCAGCTCCTGCGGCGCTTCTCGCGCCTCCCCGCCCCGCACCCGGGTGACAAACGGCTCTGCGTGCCGGAGGCGGAGACCAGTTTCCATGCCAAAAAAAGAAAAGAAAAATTAAAAAAAAAAATAAAAAAGGAAGCCCATCCGTTCCGCGGAATCCCCCGCACGAAAAGCCCCCTAACCCCTCCCCGCCTGGGAGGGACACATCCCCCACCAGCCATGCCCTGCTGCCGGGGCCTCCCCTCCACCTGCGGAGGTGTCCCCCTGTCCCCCATGACCGGACCTGTCCCCGGGACCGCCCGGCTCTGTCCCCGCGGCCGCGCCACCTCCCGCGCCCGCTGCGCGGCAGCTGCGCCTCAACCGAACCGGCCTCGGCCGGGGCGGTGCCGCGGGGGGCGGGGCCAGGGGCGGGGAGACGGGTCCTTGGCGAGCTGCCATTGGCTGAGGCGGGTATAGGCGTGGCCTGGAGCCCCCTCGCTCCTCTGCTATTGGTAAGCAGAGACGTCAGTGCGGGCCGGGGGTGGGCCCTGCGGTCAGCGGGGTCGGCTGAGCGCGGCGGGCGGGGGAGCGCAGCGAGGGGGCGGCGGCGGCGGCGGGCGGGGAAGCGGCAGCGGGCGCACCGAGAGCAGCGGCAGCGCCGGAGCGCAGGTAGGGGAGTCAGCGCCGGGAGCTCGCCCCGTGCCCTCCGCCGCCCTCACCTGTCACCGCCCGGCTGCCGGGTTCTTGCCGCTGCTGCGACGAGGCAGCCCCGCGCCTCGCCCCCTTCCTTCGGCTCCGTGTCCGTCCCCACTCCTCCCCGGCCAGCCGCGGTTCCCCCGCCGCCGCTGGCGGCCGCCTGCCGCCCTTCTCCCACCCCGCCGGGGCCGGTCGGTGTCTGCGCCCGGCTCCGCTCCCAGCCCCGGTGCTCCCGAGGGGCCGGGAAGGGCCCGGGGGTGAGGCTGTGGCTCTCGGCGGGCTCTGGCGGGGCGCGGGGTCCGCGGCCGCCCCGCTCGGGAAGGGGCAGAGCCGGCGGGCGCGGCCCGCCCTCGGTGCCGCCGGTGGTGCCCTGGGGTGGGGGGAGCGGCCGCCCGTGGGATTCCGCCCGTGGGATTCCGCCCGCGTCTTGCACGAGCTCTCTCCTCTTCCTCCCTAGTACCTTCTTCCATCGCACTGGAAGGGCTTAGGGCTTTATCAGAAAAAGATGCTCCTTAGATTATTATGATTTGGAGGAGGCAGTGTTTCTCTGTTGGGTGGATTTGGTTTTCTCTCTTTTATTTTTTTTAATTTTTTTTTTTTTTAATTAGTCGTCCTGTGGCTGGGCTTGTGCATTGTCGGTGCCAGTAGTGAGAAAACGTACTAGTTGTTCCAAGGTAGGCAGGTGGTGATGGAGAGCATCAGAGGGGACAACACCCAGGAGAGAAGGCTGTTCCTCACCTCGAGCCGCTAGGAAGATGAGGGATGCCGGGATTCCCGTTGCCGGGCTATTCCTTGCTTCTGCTCTCAGCTTTCATCTTTTATATTGGTGGGTGAGCAGGGAAACCTCGGTTGCTGTCCTTGGAGCATATGGAAGGCAGAAGGATTTTTTTCAAGCAGGGTTTCTGTGTCTGCAGCAATGCCTCTTCTAGGGCTGGAGGAGCCAGAAGCTGAGCTCCTGTTCTGTTCTCTTGATAGAAAGTGAGGGCTCTCCACGCTGTTGCTGAACTACTCCAGCCTTGCTCGTAGAGATGCTCCTCCTGTCTGCATCGTGCGGTGCCGACCATGGCTGCGGCAGGTAGCTGTCGGAGGCAGCCACAGCCATAGTGAAATTAGTAATGATCCTGCATATTCCTGGGTGCTGTGCCTCGGGCGAGGGAAGCTATTGCCTGGCTTGTACTCAGTAGGCTTTGTCAGGATGGTAATACATTAGTCACGGTCACATCTGGGAGAATCGTGTATCACAAATACATGTTTATCTAGTAAAGCTTTGCAAGGTCTCAAATGGACTGTAAGAGAATGTACAACGGAGGAGGGCAGGGAAAATCCATTGGCACACGGATAAACGCAGATCACAAGTGGCTCTGCAGTACTGCAGGAGAGAAGTTTAAAATTGTCCTCTTAGTTTCTTTTGTTTTCCTCATGCCTCTGCTGTTTTTCAGAGAGTTGTTGAGCACCACCAGCTCCCAGTGTAATGTGTGGTCAAGTTGTATGTGGCTAGCTGATACTGGCTCCTTGGCTAGTACAATCTACAAGTCCCACTTTATTTTACTATCTATGTCTACGCTTAACTATTTATTTCCCAGATACGGTGTATGTCAGAATTTAGCATTTCAGATAGTCTTTTGGGTTTACTTGAAACAGCGTGATCATTAAGATTGTTCTTGTCTTAGTGTGTGTGTTTTTAACAGCAAAAAGATCTGCAGTTGATGGGAAAAAAAGCGCAAGCTTTTTAAAAAATATATTTGTATGTAGTAGAAGTACAAAGTCATTTTTAATATGTGAATTGAATAAGAAAGGTATTGGCCTTTTCTATTGTACAGGCTTGAATACTACCTCTGGTTGTGTGGGTGTTCAAAATTTCTCTCATTTTACTCATTTGGCAATAGGAAGGAAAATCTCCCCCTTTGTACTTCTGGCAAGATGCTCTTCAAGGAGAGATCTCTTGCCTCAAGAAGCCTCTGCATTGAATAACTCTCAGTAGTATGGCCTTGTTTTTCAGTATTTACCTAAAACTGTAGTATTTAGGTAATTACATCAAAATTGTCAAAATCTTGGTTGCCTTGATTTAGCTCCTTAGATTTTTCTAGCATGCAGGAGAGCTGGATGCCACATTCCAGCTGGGGAAAGACCATATTTTATAGGAGCATGGAAAAATCTAAAGCTGTAGAAGTGTTGCAAGGAGGAAATGCTGTACCATGTTTTAGATCTTTTAGAATTGATTTCAATTGGTGTTGGACCTGCCATTGAACGCAATTATCTTTGAAAATACACACGTAAAAAATATTTGCATTACACTTGTTTTTAAAGTTTAACCAAATGTGGATAGTTTTAGTGAATCTGATATATAATCCATGGTTAGTTTATGTTAAAGTTTTTTTTTTTAACATTTTAGATTGGAATTTTATGGAAGCTGAAACTGGGTATTGTTTCAATACCTTTCATCTGACTTTTAAATGAAAATTACAATAAGCCTGTTAATGTTGTAGCTGATGTGCCCTGGCTTAGTTTTCAAAACTTGGTGTTGAAACAAAGAAATTCCAGATCCTTTTTAATGTTCTCATAGATCTTATCAGTTTAGTTGAATAATAATGGGGAAAAGGATAGACTTGGAGATTTTAGTACTGAAATGCATACTCTAGCTGTATGTTCCTAACAAAACTGTTGAGATTATACATTTCATAAGCCTTCTGTACCAGTGAAGCAGCTCCAGGGAAATGTAAAAAACTGTATGATCAGTATAGAGCCTCTTTATAAAACAGAGATTTGGGTTAGTTTGGTAGAAACTGTTATTGGAGCACTGATCTAAATTAACATTCCAGTATTTAAAGGGTGGCTACAAAGAAGATGGGGAATCCCTTTTGCAAGGAGTCCCATGGAAAAGATGGTGATGGGTACCAGTCATTCCTGGGGTTATTCCAATGGGACATGAGAGGAAAATTTTTCACAATGGGAGCAATCAGCTGAAGGAATAAATAATCTTCCCGGGAAACAGTTGGATTCCCCAACACTGGATACTTGTAAGACACAGCTGGAGAGGGTCCTGGGCTGTCTTGTCTAGATTTTGCTTTTTCCAGGAAAGGTTGGGCTAAATGATCCTCGAGGTCCCTTCCAACCTGGTATTCTATGAACTGTAGTCGCAGGGTGGCCTGACACTTGCAGTGGATACTTCTGTTTTTGTATGGAGCAAGACCATGTGAGAGTGGGAGGAGAGCTGAGACTGGAAGTACAAGGCAGAATAACAGAATAATTTCTGTAAGCAGAAAACACCCTCTCTATATATATTGAAAAATCAGTTCAGTGCTGCTATAAAAATAACTATTTATAATCCTGACTATATATGGAAACTCTTGAAAACTGTTCACACGTAAGCACTCGCTTTCACTCTCAAATGTATAAACAGCAGTAGAAATCTGGGCAGAAAAGATCCAACCAATAGTTTTTCCTAGGTGCTATTTAAGTTCTGACTAGGATATGAGTTCATATTCATAAAATCTTGTTTTGGTTATATGCTTATTGTGTACGAACTATGAACATAGCTCATGAAACAGTAACGAGAGAGAACTACCCTGGATGTGTGTTGAGATGGAGCATAAATGAAGTCATTGTGAGCTATGTGCTCATCATGTGAAAGGAACAAGAGTGCCCTATATTTGTCATAATTTCTATTTGAGAATTTTAAAGAATTTTAGTATTGTCCATGAGTTAAACCTATAAACTGCATTATTATCTTGATTTTTAATTCAGAACATCATCATTCTGATGTTATTTCTAACATGAGAATGATGAGTATTTGTAATATAATAAATAATAAAATTAATGTCCTGCTTCCAAATTCTATATTTTAACTGATACTTTAGTGTCTAGATTAAGATTTGTTTGTGAATGGTTATACCAGCTTTCTGCATCACATTAATTTTATAATATAAATTAAAACAGCCATTATAACAATACGTAAATTGAGGAAAACACTGTAACAAGATCAGCCCTGTTGCTGAGTCTGTGCTGTTTCATATTATTAAATGTGTATGAAGGAAAAATGTTACAGTTCTGAATGTTCACAGTATTAATGTATACAGCTTTTAACAATATTTTTAAAATTTGGAGCATGATAATATATTTCTTTGTCACTGTTAATGAAGATATTTTAGCATGGCAGAAATAGTTGTGTTAATATCTTGACTAAGTCACAATGAAAGAACAAAAGAGATGTAAAAGGTGCCAAATATCTTAAACTGTGTTGCTGTAGAAATATTGCATATATTTTTTTTCTCCCTTCTTTGCAGCAGCTGCGAGATGTTCATTGGAAATAGGTTAGTTTTCAGAGAAATTCCATGCATGTTATCTTTGGGCAAAGTAACTTTCAGAAATGAATGTATGGGCTCTCAAGTTAGTTGTGTTCCTTTTCTCAGTAGTGTGACATTTGAGATGTAAGTTAGGTTTAGCTGATGTGTAGTAAAAATAATCTATTGCTGTGTTTTAAAATGAGGAAAATGCATATGCATTACTTATAGTTATTATATGATGACTTTCTATAAAACTGAACTGTTAGATTCCCCAGAAGCTTTTAATTCTAGCTTTTGTGTAATTAAATTTATTTTTCTAATGTTACTTCAGCAGAGATGTTTGTGTATTCCAGCTTGGCTTTAAATTTGAATTCCTAATACAGCCTTTTATTGGTGGAATTGCCTAGTAGTAGTGTCTTGAAATTTAATCCTTCAGTTATTAATTTATAATAATAGCATAACTTAATTTAACACTGACACTTACTTGGAGAAAATAATATAACATGGTGATGTAGTTGGTGTTTACAAGAAATACTTGCCTGGCAATATTATTTAAAAAAAAAGGGGGGGAAGGGAGAAAAACCCCAAAATGTGAATCAATTTTTAACTGAATCTTCATCATGGCAGCCACATAGAGCTCCATTATGTTGGTAAACTGTATCACTGTCTCTGTTAATGTGTTCTTACAGATCACCTTAGTAGTACAGATGTTCATGGTAACACACTGCTGTGTTCAGAAGGAAGGAGAGGATGTGGCTGCAAGGTTCAGTAGAATAAAATATTTATTCAAATATTAAGTATGAAAAAGAATATTTCTTGGAGCTCAAATTTGAAATCAAAACTTTTTTCATTCTTTTCTCCTCTTCGTAATTAGGTGTCAGCGTTCAAAAGTCTTGTATTGTAGGAACTATACATTTCTTAGTGAGTTTGGAAAAACAGTTTGCACTCATTATAATTTCTGTGTAGAAGTATTTTTTGGCTGACTTCATAATCAAATTCATAGAAGTTGGGATCCTGAAATGGATTTCTTTAAAGTACTTACTCAGTTCATGGTTCTCTGGGATTGCTTTCTGGTGTAAAAACACCTGGAGTTTTTCATTTTAGTGTTTACTGTGTTTAGTTTACTTTGAGCTAGTGCTTATGAGGTGAGCAGCTCCTCAGCTGTAAAGTTCCACTTTTTATGCAAAGTAAGTGAATGTACATCACTGCGGGTTTTCAGTCTCATCACTTCTTGACTTTGAGAGGCTAGATCCTTCTCTTTGGCCTGCATGTGATATTCTGGGTGATATTTTAACTTGTTAAACCAATCTGATTTCATGGCTGCAAAATAACTGACAGCTTTTTAAGCTTTGTACGAGCAAGTGGGACTTTGTACTTCTATATATTTATCTTTAAAGCACAGAAACTTTTGAATTAAACTTGATAGAATAGTAAAGTTGTGTTTATAATCTTTATACTTGCTGCCATATTTTCTAATCTTAAGAAGGCCATATTTATGTGTTTTGGAGTTTTTTTAATTTTATTTTTCATGTAATTCACATCTCAAAAGCTCTCCATGTTTGCCATAGCATATATCAGCACTGTGCTGGTGTAGAGCAGAAGGTCCGGTGTGCCCTGAGTGTTGGGGGCTCATGATGCTTGGTGGTATATGCTGCTCTTTGAGCTGGTGAGAGTGGGTTTTTTTGTTTGTTTTGTTTCTGGGGTTGGTTGGTTTTGTGTTTGTTTTTGTTTGGTTTTGTTGGCTGTATTTTTGGCTGTTTCTTACCTGAAATACTAATAGCAAAACTGAGGTGCACGGAAGGTGGGGGCACATTGTAGTCAGCTGCTCCTAAAACTCTTCTTGCAGTTGTTCTGAATTTCTGTTAACCTGCTGTGTTCAATAAAACTTTCCAGTAGCTAAAAACAAATTGCAGGAAAAGTTTCTCTTTCTGTTTTTTTTATTTTGAACACTTGGCAGCATTTTGTTTATTCCCTGGAGTCACTTAAACCCTCTCTACAAATATTTGTGCACATGGTGAGTTCAGGATGTGTTTAACTTCAGTTGCATTGCTTATACAGAAGTGTATGCAGGATTAAGGCCCGTCTGACATTGTGATCCTTTTCCGTGGTGAAGAAATCTTTAAGTTGTCAAAACGTATAGCAGCTTTTGTAGTATATGTAACAGTTTGTAACACATCTTAATTGATATTTCATATTGGTGTTCAAAGTAGTTGGTAGGCCTGCTGGAAGCTCTTCAGTATTTTCTATGTTGTGTAAATATAAATGTAATCATGATGGACAGGAGATGGGCAAAGGTTTATAGTTCATTAAGACAAGTTTGCTTTTAATGTTACGTACCATTTGAGATGAAAAATGGCTTATTGTGCTTATGGGCTGGGCTATTTATATATTGCATTATTCATCCAAAAGTTAAAGTTGTTTGTAAGTCAAAAACTAGACAATTGTCATAGCAATGACAGTAGCTGTTACTAATTTTCAGTTGTGGACCTCAGAGCATACACTACTTTTAATCATAACCTTTTTATTGCAAGATGGGTGTTTACTGAAATGAGTCTGAATCTATTAATAAATATAGAATACTCCCTCTCCAACTTTTCTACTGTTGTTTTTACTAGGATTGCATAGGGTATTTTGAAGTGATAATTAACATCACTGGTGGAAAAGGGCCCTCAGGAGGTTTTCTAGGTAGATCTTCTGCTCTAAAGCAGTATTTTCCTAAAAGTATTTTTATTCCTAAAATGTCAGTAGGAAGAAGTTGTGTAAAATTAAATTATTCTTCTTTTTCCAGGGAACACACACTTGCCTGCTCAGCTGCTTTTAATGACACTGTTGCATTTTTTACTTTTGAGCACTTAAAAAGAGAATTCTAAGTAAAATGAAGCAGATGTCTTTGGTGCAATCAGGCTTATCCCCCCGCCTTTTCTCTTGGCTCTGATCTGCCTCTTTTTTTGATTCTACTCTTGATCTGCCACATTCACAATGTTGCCATCCAGTTGTTTGCTTAACCTTTGCAAAAATGCTTCCTTTTTTCCTTGCCTTGCATGTTCAACAAGGGTGGAGTATTCCCAAATCCACCACTCCAGACATGTACACACAGTATGTATGCTGTTAGGTACCTACATCTATAAGTTTTTCAAAAAAACCAAAGAAACCCCCAATTCCCTTCACCTTAACTAATCCTTTTATGAAAACACCTACAATGAATCTGTGCTGGCTTCATAAGTTTCATGCTTTAAAAACTTGAGTCTACCTTATGGACCTCTTCACACTTTCCTGATCCATCTGTTCATCTAGCACAGCTTCTTCTCAATCCCTTCACACAATCTTAGGCTGTTGAGATGCAAGACGCCTTTGCAGATCCTTTAATTGGTAGTAGTCTTTATTTTTACTTCTCTACTTCTTTTTGTATTTCTTGAAAAACAAAACAGATCCCCCCCAAAAGAAAAAAAAAAGAAAAAAAATTAACAACCTGGAAAAAAATCCCACCCCAAAAGCCCGTGCTTTCTTTCTCCTTTCCTTGCTGGCACTATTATTTCAAAGGATGTTTCAAATGACATGCCATTATAATGTTTTTATGCAACCATTCTTTTCCTCCTTAACTGTGAAATCTTGTTTGGTACAGCTTGTGTTTGAAGGCAGTTATTTATGGAGTGCAGTGGCTGCACATCGTGATGTACAGTCAGTAATGTGTTGATCCACTAAGTCTGCAGGCTAAAGCTACTACTTTATGCAGTACAGCCTAGTAGAAAACAGAAAACCTTGAAGTGGGGAGTGGCTAGTGCTGATGAAATGCTTTGTGGAACAGGTGGGACTTCAAAGTTTTATTTTAGTTTGAGGGAAGGTTGCTTATGCAACTGTTCCATCTGTCCATCCATCTGTCCATTAGCCTGTCCTCCCACCCTGCCAGTAACTTCTGAACTGCTTGCCCAATTCCTAGTCGACTTTGGCAGAGGGGCCTGTGCTCTCCAGCCCTGTTGCATGCATGTACAGGTCTGACAGAAACAGGCAGATGGTTAGAGAAGAGATTGGGCAAGAAACAGGGAACCCCAGTCTGTGTGACTGTGGCTGGTCTGTAGTAATAACCACCATGGCATTTGCTGCCTTTTGCCAGGCCAGCATGGATAGGGAAGGTCAGATGGAATGTGGGAGAGTCATGATGCTGCTGCAGTAGGTTACTGCATGTGCACCATGGGAGGGAAGTCACAGGGGTGATAATTTGGGGGTGTTATTCTAGGTAGGAAGCAAAGGTGTTCTCATGGATGGTCATGGGACCCAGAGTTACTGTGTGAGACCTGTTTGATGGTCTAACTTGTGTTTTTAAAGAATTTCTGGTCTTTAAGGGAGTTAGGGAAAGAGCTGCTCAGCTTAGATCCATCATCAAGAGCAAGAAGGAATAGGTGGCATAGAAAACATCATCTGATGTACGTGGGTAACAGGTTGTGCATATCCTATAAAGTCAGTGACAGAAATATGAACTTGATGAAGGAAGGAGGCTGTCAGCCAGCCAGGAGGAACTTCAAACACAGAACCTCATATATAGAAACAGAGGAGGATTAGAGAGAAAAGAGGTGCTGTAGCACATCAGATCGAGTTGAAAGAATTGAAATATTTCTCAAAAAAAATTGGAGGGCTCAAATGTTTTCTCATCTTAGGATTTAAAGAAATCTGCAGCTTCAGCACAACAAATGTGTTGCTTGACTCTCTTTAAAAACTTTACTACTCGTATAAATAAAAACAGATTTCAGTACGAAGGTGACAGTATGGGATGCCCACAATAATAGTAACAAAACAGTATTTTCAGAAGGTGAACCATGACTCTGCTTTTCCCAAGCAAATAGCTATTCCTGTCATTTGGAGATCATTAAATCTGTTTCAGTAAATTCCATACATATTGACGTTTTAGTTGCCTAAAGCTCTGTGAGTGAACAGCATATCTGAGAAAAAAAAAGGCCTGGCATTCCATTTATTAGCCTAGTTGTTTTTCATTGCTTCTGCTGACTCAATAATATTATGTGATGTAACTCACAGAAAAAAATCCATGTATATTTGTAATTAATGTATTTGAAACTTAAGATTGTTTAAACAGTAAGTTTGGATGCTTGGAGTTGTTTGGGTTTTTTTCCCTTCTGAGATAAGTCACTTTTGTTTATATAAATCACTGTGAAATACAGTGACTAAAATTGAATTGTAAATAATACGTATGGATGAGGGGAGATAGGAAGATACTTGTATTAAGGTCAGAGTCTGCTCGCCTTTGATCATACAAACTAGTGAACAGCCCTGGGAGGCTTGGAGGCCTATCCTGTATTTTTCCATACCAGTAAAATGGGTGACCTTTTGTTTGACTGTTCCAGTTATAGTCACTTAAAATAACGTTTGAGCTATTGTTGGCTATTTCACTGAGAATGGAAGGCAGATCAAGCTTGTTATCTTGCTGCTCTTCAAAGAAATTAACCAAGAGGAGGTATGCTGTCCTTAAAGAATTAGTCTACATAAAGCTTCAGTGCTAGTGAGAAGAGTTTGTTCACTTACTGAAAAAAATAAATGAACATTTTACACTAGGAAATTTGCTTTCCCACTTCAAAATCAGTGGGTATTTTAAAAAAACCCCTAGTTCTTACACCTTTTTAATAGCTCAGATTGCAAAATAACTTATTAGTAACAGTTGTAACTTTTACTTTGAGACTATCAAAGTATTTTGGATTTTTTCTTGCTTACTTTCTGATATTATGATGTTTTTTATCTCTTTGTAACTTTTGAGGTGCAGAAATAGTTACAACATATCAATTCCTGCCAAACTGCCAAATTCCCAAGTCCCATGTACTTCTAGCAATCCCAAAACCATTCAGATCCCCAGATTTGCAGAGTAACTTTCAGTATTGAATATACAAGGTTGATGGTGTAGGGCATGAAAGTAATATAATGCATGCATGAATGTAATGCATCAAAATAAGAATGTTTTTTTACACTGTTGAATCTCAAAGGTAAGGGCTGTACGGTGGGACACCCCCAGCTTCATTTGTGCTTCTGGAAGTTGTTGTATAAATGAATGACCTGACCACTTGCACTTCACCTGCTGTGAATATTACCTGTTGTAATATATAGCTACATATATATTTATATTTCCTACCCTTAAAGCTGGTTTTGCATACAATGCTGAGAATGAAATAGTGGAAACTGGATTGCAGTAGTGAAATGGAAGCAGGGATGAAAATTAGACCATTCTGTTAAGCATATTTACAGATTTTTCATGTGCTGTGGAGCCCTGACACTGAGAGAGCCATGTGTTGGGTGATCTGGAGGACTGTGTGCATCATTCTGGGCCATGTGGTCCAGAAGGGTCTGGTGCAAGACTGTGGTGAGAAGTTGCCCCTGTGGATAAAGCTCCCACTGGCCTGGGGTGTTTCTGCTTGAGGTGGAGCACCAGGTGAACATTATTCCACAGTACCATGCCACACTGCCCAAGTATGGCATTATACTGTGGATAGCAGTCCTTGTGCTATGTTGCTAACATTTGAGAGGATATATTATGCTAAAGATTTAAACTGGGGAGCTGCAGATTCAGTTTGATGTTTGAAGTGTGGGATTTGACAGCTCCATATGTAACATATATATTTGTGTAATGTTAATTTACATTTTTAAAATCATTTCGTGGCTCATTCATATCTCTTGGGATGAAAAGTCAGTCCATTTGTGAAGCTGAAATAATTGGATCTTACTTGAGGTGCAATGACAAATAAAGATTAAAATGGACCTTTAGGATCAATTATATTTGTGTAATGGATGGTAATTTTTTTTCCTAGCTTCCTTTTCCTTCTCTAATAGACTTTGCCATTTTATTGAGGAACTGCAGGACAGATTAAATTACATATGGCTGGTTGTGGTGGTGAAGTTCTCTGCTCTAAATCAGAAATAATTTTGAACGTGATGTGAATTGCTTAATGTCTGCAAATGCCTGGTAGTTACATGGAACAGATTTTTGGCATGGTACCACAGCAGAAGTGCCATCATAGTATGCTTTAACCTGAAGTTTGAATCTGGAAGGAAAATAATGAAAGCTGAGATAGTTTTCAACATTTGATAATCCTGCTTTTGTTGCAAGCAAAAGCACAAGGATGTTGCTGCAATGTAGTGTGTGCTCACATTTAGGTTCTGTAGGGCTACTGGTAGAACAGTAAATGGTGCTGGGAACCTAAGTATCTGTAAACTAGATAATTTCCTGTGATATGTGCTTTAATATTGACTTTATGAGTACAAAGAGCACCATTAATGCTCTACAGTTTTATTAGAAATCAAGCTATTAAATTGTTTGTTTCAAAAAATCAGATTATTTTAAATTACAGAATGCCTTAATGGAATAGTTGAGTAACAAATAACCATGCTAAAAGCTTACTTTCTCCTGATTGTTTTTGTTTGTTTGCTCGGTGGTGGTTGTTGTTTTTTAAATATCCTTTCAAAATACATGAGCTGAAGGGAAATTGTCCAAAATACTGGAACATGAAGTGTTTTTAAATAGTGTTCAAGAAAGTCATCTGGAATATGTACATACTGAAATACTTCAATTTGATAAGTCTTTTTGCATTTTCTCTGATTCAATGAAGACAACTAGACATTCTTTTCTAAATATTGTTCCCTAACAACAGAGAACAAAGTAAGGGATGTTGTGTTTATCACTTTAACTAAGATGCTTTCTAGTAATTCCATCTGAGGAAAACAATACTGCCATTTAATTGGAAGCAAAACCAAAAGAAGAGGAGAAACAGCTCAAACTAATCTTAAAAAAAAAATAAAAAAAGAAAAATATGAAAGCAGGGGTTGATCAAGTGCACTGCAGTACCTAAGAGAAATGTAATGCTTCTGAAGGAGAAACATATAAAATAAGTTTCCAAATTGATTTCTAGTTAAGATGTCAGTTGTGGGGGGGGGCAGAAAACTGTGCATGTGCCAATGCTAGGTATTTATGGTGCAGCTGTGACTGGAGTGCTAAAAATTGGTGGAATATAAGTCAAGGTAGCAACCCAACTAAATTCCAGGTGAGTAAATTCTGGGGTGCAGCCTTTGACTAAAGCTTTCTTTGGTTCATTACTATGCTCCTAAAATACTGTGAACCCAGCATACCTGAATTAAACTCTATAAACACTGTTAAACATACATCCTTATGACCCTTCTCTTTCCCATCAGAAGAATTACATGGAAATGTGAATTGGTCCTTTGGAAGTGAGAAACCGATTTAGTTAGTGTTGGGTAATTAAGAGTTATTTATCTGCATTTGTTCTGTGATGAAATCTGTGTATTTGATATCAGCACTTTTGAGAGTCCATGTTTCCAAACTAGTAGTCTGAGTTTTTTGTTTAAAAGTCTACTGGAATTGTTGGAATACACTGCCCCTGTGCCTTCAAGGAATAATAAAGGATAATACAGCATTGTCTACCATGGTATAAATGACTGACCAATTGTTCAAAGTTATTAAATGGAGTAAATAAAATATATTAAATTTGTAAAGAGTGGAAAAAAAATAAAAATCTGTGCTTTATAAGGAGCTGTGCTGAGCATGACTTGGAAATATTCTTTCCATGAATGAGCTTATTTAATTGCCTTGTTTTGCATGTTTTCCTTTAAGAGAATTGTGAAACAAGATGGAGAAATACAAACTGGAGTAAACCTTGAGAAAACAGTAATCTGTAGCATACTTATGCTTCTTGGTATAAACTGTGAACATTCTGGGTTGTTTTTGAAGTTGCTAAGTGGTTTTCACCTTTGTTGCTTGGCTCTGATCAGGGTGGCACCTTTATTCTTTTATTCCCCACTGTTCATATGCTGTTGCTTATACAATTTTAAGATAAAAAAAGTGGTCAGTATTTTCTTTGGCACTTATTTGTAATGATTCTTTTAGTGAAACAGTATAATAATCAAGTAGTCCTTTTGCAAAATAAACAACATAATTTTCTCCAATTATCTGGTAATGCTTTTAACTATCCCTCTATTGTAAGTATTTCTTGCAGCAGAAGCACAGCTTAATGGAATCAGAGCTGAAGGCTGTGAACAGCAATAGTTTTCATCTATTCTACTTGTACCAGAAGGTAGAGGTTAAGTGGAAATGAGTTGTGCTGGTGCTGAGAAGCACAGCAAAATTATACTGAGAAGACGTTTTAGATAGATTTTGCAGCTTTGTCAGTGACATGAGATGGGATGTTCTGAGCACTCCTCAGTGTCCCTGCTCCTATCTCTGTACACAGGAAGTTGTTTGGCGCTCCTTAATTTTCTCCTTTTTGATAGTGGAGTTCTTGGTTCAGCATTTAAGAATACTGAATAAAAACCAAACCTGAAAGATCTCCATAGGTTGTAGACTGCTTTTAAGATAGAATATTGAAGTATGATGAGCTCTTTTATTCAGTGATAATTGTCATTTCTCCCTAAAGTTCCAGTAATGTCCTTCACTGTTTTGTCCATTTGTATTAAAGAAATTAAAGCTGTTCAACTGCATAATGCATTTGTTCTTCTCATTGGGACACAAAACCCCACTATGATTTCAATAATATTTTTCTCTTGAAGACTAAAGGCCTCATATTAATTAAGCAATAATTACATAAACTTTACATTTGTAGCTTTGCAGTTCAGTTGTACTTACGTAAAAATAAAAGGCAAAGCAATAATTGATGAATGAGGTGATAGGATGTGGAAGTACCAAGAGAAGCATTGAAGCATTGCTTGTGAGACTGAGGGAGGAGGAGGAAGTGTGTTGCTGGAGTGCATCTATAAACACATTTTAAAATACTGTAATGCAGAAACAGGAGGCTAACTCCCTTTTTCAGCAGTGGGAAATACACCTTTAATGAGATCTGCTCTTCCTTTCTGTTTTGCAGACAGCCTAATCTCTGTAGTTCTTGGTTTTTCCAGAGTGGGTTATTCTGTTGGGTAGGCTTCTACAGTTCTGAAATTTTTGGAGGGAACTTCTGCAAATGTTGCAGGAGATTAGAGAGAGGAAGGAAAAAAAAAATGTGTTTAGGAAAAATACTGGTGAAATATCAAAATCTTCACTTCTATGTTTTTTTTTTTTTTACCACTTAAGAACTTCATGTGTATATGCCAGTTGTGTGCTGTATCAAATAGAAATAGAAAAAAGTCTCAGTCTGCACTTCATTTACATTCATTTTCACTAGAGGAAAAAAAGCGTAAACTCAATTCAGTCCATTTCTGTTCCTCTGAAGTTTCAAGCCCTGTGTAACCCTGAAGTGAAGCCTACCTCTTCTAATTTTTTTTCTTAAACAGCATTAGATTATTTTAAATAGTCTACTTGTATGATAGAGAAATACTGTGCGTATGGTTTATAAACATAATATGATCTTAAGAAAAATCTTTAGAATGTTACGTGGGGTTTTAAATTTTTGGTTTTTTTTTCTTTCTCTTCCTACTTCTGTTCCTCAAATAGGGTTTTGAAGCTCTTCAGTTGAAGTATTAAGAAAAAATCCTTTAAAAATTATACTGAACTATGTCTTATCAATTTAACGAAAGAAAAAAAGAAACTAATTAACTAATTGTCTTCTATTCCAGCTGATGTTCTAACAGTTACCTTTAGATACTTGCAATACACAGTCACGGTCAAAAGAATAAAAAAACTCTAGCCTTGATATTTTTGAAAGGTGTGTTTGTGATAGCTTATCCATAATGGTGACAATAATAAAATGAAATGCTGAACTAGAACTATTCCCTGAAGTCTTATGAAAGATGTCTATCCCAAATTAACTGATTTGAAGCTGATGCTCAAATTCTTGTTTCAGATAAGACAATAATGCATTGATCAGGTAATCTGAAAGAAGGGAACATGCAAGAAATCATTCATCTCCAGAAGACTGGTACCCGTATGTAAAATTGACACTATTTGCTATGCTCTGCTGGTGGGTAGGAGGTGTAGGAAGTTCTACTTCATTAGTCATCTTCTACAAATGGAAGCTCTGCTGTTATTCTGCTGCACTTCCCGGTGGCTAAAATCTTAATATATGGTGGAATTAATGAGGTTAGCATCAGCAGGTTTTTTAAAATTGATTTTTGTAAAGGTATATGTCATAGGCAGAAATCATACACATATGAACTCGTGCTTTCTATTTCTTGCCTGAGAATGAAAATGCATTTTTACTGCCTGTAGGGTTTATTTTACAGCGGATCATCATGGGACCATGTCTTCAATATTAGTCTTTTATCTATGTTTTCTACAACTGGGCCTGCATAATACTTTTTTCGTGCTGCATATTTATGGCAGATACAAGATGTAGTAAAGAAAATATATTATTTAGGATCAGTTCTTTTCATGAAGCATTGTGTTTGGTGATGAGTGTAGAATTCTGTTGTTAATCATGTTTGTATGCTAATCAATGGAAATAAATGGAAGGAGATCAGAAAATACTGAGAGTGGTAATTCCATATTGTTCTATGCTTTTGTATCAGGTAAAGGAATGCTTTCAAACCAGAAATAAATGTCTTTTCCTTCTCAGGAAGATATCCCTATTAAAACAATTTAATTGTAACCCTTAATGAGTGTTGAGATTAATGAATCAAGTAATCTGCACTTCTTAAACTACTGAAAACACCCTATTCAGTTTCCATTCTAGTTCGATTTAAGCTGATAAAATTACACTTAATAGCTATCAGATCAGTTTTACAGTAGTGTATTTCAAAAGACTAATGTCAAACAGTAGGATTTTTCCGATGCTGCAAATCTGAAAAAAAAAGAGAAAAAGGCAAATTAGTTATTTGAAGGCATAAGCAGATAGTGGATGTTCTGTTTCTGCTAGTAAACCTAAATGAGAATTTCACAGCATTAAAAGCTGCTCATTTTTGAAGCGATTGAAAGGAAGTGAGGGAATTATTAGAATCATAAGATGTCCTGAATTGGAAGGCGCCCACAATGATCAGAGTCCAGCTCCTGGCCCTGCACAGGACACCTCGAGAATCCCACCGTGTACCTGAGAGCATTGTCCAAACACTTCCCAGGCTCTGTCAGGCTTGATGCTGTGGCCACTTCCCTGGGGAGCTGTTCCAGTGCCCACCCACCCTCTGGGGTGAAGAACCTTTTCCTGATCTTTGATCTAAATGTCCCCAACGCAGCATTGCCCCATGCCAGGTGCAGCACCTGGCCCTTGCCCGTGTTGAACTTCATAGGGTTGGTGGCTGCCCAGCCCTCTGATTTGTGCAGATCTCTCTGCAGGGCCCCTCTGCCTTCAGAAGTCAACAGCTCCTCCCAGCTTTGTATGATGGGCAAACTCACTTTGTAGAAATATACAAGTGAATATAAACGAATATGAATGAGTATAAATGATATTGAATGTAAATGCACTAAGCAGTCTATTTTCCCTTCTCTCCCTGCCCTCCTCAGCTCCGACAGTTCAAGTTTGTCCTTATAGCTGCATTGTTACACTTTAACAGCACTCGGATAAAATGAGAACAATCACTCCTGACAAGATGAAGTCATAAGAACGCTGACAAGTTGCAACTACAGCTATTGCTTAATAATTGTTGAAATTTCTGGGTTTCTGTGTTCTTTCACATGGGTACCACTCAGCAGTGTTTTCAGTATTCAGTGAAAGCAGTCTGAAGACATGGAAGAATGGAATGCTGTAATTGTTCTGTGCTTCATGTGAACCATTGTGGGTGAAAAATGCTTTAGCCTTGTACTAGTTTCTCTGGCATCCTAACCTTTTCTGTTGACAAGTACCCACTTTAGGTTCTTCAAATAAGGTACATGATTTGTGGCCTTTCAGTAATGAATGTGACATTTTTAGTAAAAAATATTTTGAACATATGGCTGATTTATTGCTCAGTCATTTTCAATTAACTGTTGTGACTTTTGATTAGCTAAGGCAGTTTGCTTTTTAGCTTGTTCTGTTCTGTGGAGTGATATGCTTTTTACTGCTAGGTAAGGCTAATAGGTTTTAAGACCTTGAGTAGCTACTCAATGAACTGCCTTAGTCTGCCACAAATCAGTTTATGATTCATCCAGAAATTTGTGTATAAGAATGGTAACATCAAGTTTGAGCTAAACTAGGTTTTACTTGCAAATCTGTATTTGGTAAATTATTCTTGTATTAAATTACTCTTTTTGTTGCAACTGTCTTGTCAACATGGCACGATATTATGCTTCTTTTAGTTTCTGGGGTATTTTGTTTAATAAATATGGTTTTGTCAAAATGAACAAAATAGGGCTGCACTGAAATCTAGATCTGAGAAAGCAATTATCTCACTTGAAAACAGTGAAAACAATGCAATTTTTGGGGGCTGTGTCTGTATTGGGAGAGTCTTTGTAGAATATTAAGGGTTGTCCTTTCCTGCTTGTAGTGATATTATATTATACTTGTTATTACGTCCCGGCTGTTGATAGAAACCACATGCTAGATTTGGTAAACTTGTGGCCAGTGAAGTGCAACTTTTGTACTGTTCTTGAAAGATTGGATCTTAGTAAAGCTCAATTTTTTAGGCAGATGAAATACTTGATATAGACTATGTCAGTAGAGCCACAAATATTTGAAATACATATGCTCTGCAAGTCTTACTAGTGCTAATGATTTACTTTTGTCTTAAAGAAATAAGGAACATCTAAAGATATGTAGCCTCCACCCCTTTTTTTAAAGAAACAGATATTTTTATTTGATGTAATATTTGATGAAAAAGCTTTATTTGATGTAATGTTAAATGTTACAATAGGCACATGATACCTACAAATGGACATGTTTGTACTAGGGCTTTTTCCTCCCCTAGTGTCTATCTGTGAGGAAAAGCTGTTGAGCAGTTCTTTGATATGTAGACGTAATTAGGTAGCCTTTGAATTGTGCCTTGTCAGTCTAATTGTAAAAGGTAAGTAGTGCAGGCATCAGTTTTGAAACAGAGTTGAAAATCTTAAAATTAATTTTCTTAGGGCTGTGTTTGTTGCTGTGCCAAGGCTGACTGTCCCTGTATGCTGAAATGGGAGAGAGATATTAGAAGTAACCTTGTAAGCAAAGAGTTTTCCCTGGAGTCTCCTCTTACCCAGTGTGGTGAGTGGGAGAGATAACAGAATCCAGTTTTTCTTCCTTGATTACAAGAAACCATCCCTTCTAATTTGAACAACTGTTGTTTAGTATACTTGTATACTCCAGAAAAATCATAAGTATGGCTAGAGTTAAGCAAGCAATGAAAAGGCTAAAACCTGTTGTTCCTGTGGGAGTGGAAATACATAGTCTAGTTCTTTTCAGTAACTTCCCACTGAAACCTTTTCTTTGGTGTTCTAAGTGGTAAACTTTTCCCCATCCATTCTGCCTCTCCACAGCACATTAAGACTAAAATCCTATGCAGAACCTGAATCAGTGATGCATTTTTATGTTCAATTCTAAATGTGATGGTTTTCCTGTAGGTCTGAAATTTTGTTACGTTATATCACTGTATTCTCCTAGTTACACAGTGTTCTTTCTTGGCTTTTTAGACCTGACAGGGTATTTTTGTAATACGAAGTAGAGGATAAGCAGCTAATAAATAATTTGCTATACAAATGAAACGACAAAATGAGGAGTAATCCATTGGTGAGGCAAACACAGGTAACCTGGAATGTCCTGAGGAGTAATTTCAGGCTGTATACAATTTCTTCAAGGCAAGTTAAAGGTCATCTTGTATCTCTGTTCGTTTCACTGTCTCAAAGGAAGATGGCACAGCTCATATTGCTTTTTCCAATAAAGAAAGCTAACCTGGTAAAATAATTTAATTCCTGGGCCCTCTGATAGGGATTTTAAGTGAATAGCCTATTGCTTTAGTATTATTAGCATTTTGGTGATGGAAAGAAAAGTTGAAAAAATCAGTTGCTGAACTATCCCTTAAATTCTCAGACATTTTAAAATTTCTATTTGCTGAAGTAACTGGTACATGACATAAAAAATTAGTTAATTTAAGGTAGCAAGTGTGGGGAATAAAGAAGCAAAATTTTTTTCTTTATAATTTTTTTAATTAGAAAGCTATAAAGACATCTGAAAATTCAGGAAATGCTTCATGTTGCATTGAAAGAGGGAACACACAATTGACCTTTTGCAAAACAGGCATCTGAGCCAAGATTAGCAATACAAAGTTTAATAACTGTCTTAATTTAGGCATATTTGAAGGGATTATGTATGGGTAACATAATGTTTAGAAAACTGCTAGCTGCCTTGAAGTGTGGGCAGGAGCAAAGGCATATCTCAGGGCTAAAGAGGATTGTGGCAAATTAAAATGTAGGCATTAAACATGGACATTGTAGAACGAGCAAGGAATAATAAGATTTTGCACTCTTCTTTTGAATTTGGGCAGTTCTTGTTGTTGTGTAATACCCTCAGACACATCATCACTATAGTTTGAGATAACTCCAAAGGTGTCAAAGAATCACAGAGCAGTTGAGGCTGGAAGGCACCTCTGGAAAGCAGAACCCCCTCTCCAGCAGGGCCACACTGAGTGGATTGCCTGAGGACCGTGTTCTAATCATGTTTTGACTATTTCTGACATGAGACTGCAGCCTGCTGCAGTTCAGAGCCCTCCTCATCCCCCCAGTGTTTCCTTAGACAGACCTTCCTTTGTGCAGTTCATACCCTCTTCTGCTTGTCCTTTCAGGGACCCCTCCAAGAAGAATCTGGTTTATTTTTCACAGCCTGTGTCAGACACTTAAACAGTGAGAAGATTCCCTTCTGGTCGCCTGTCTGAAGTCCTTGACACCCTAGTGTAGGGTATTGGAAAGTGGCAGTACCTGCTGACTCATGAGACCACCCTGAACACTCGAGCATTCCTGGAGCTGCTGTTGCACCATCTCAAGCTGAGGCCTTGTGCAGTTGCAATTTGTACTGCCTCTCAGGTTTTTGATTCAAAAACTTTGACTATTTTGATTCTTAGAGCAATTTAAAAAAATCTTATTATTATGTTTTGGATCTTTACTAAGTAAAGGTATTTCTAAAAGTGAAAATTGAAGGTATTTGTGTATATGAATACTTCCCAAAATCCCATAACACTCTTCAAATAACCTTGAAAAGTAATCTGCATCTGTACATCACTGAACTGGTTGCTACACTTCATTTGGTTTTCAAATTTGAAGGAAAAGAAAATTTCTGTCTTACAACTTTAGATGAACCCTGCTAATTTTGCTTGGATTCTGCTAGTGTTTTGGATAACTGAGGGGAATTTAGAGTATTTTTTTTGCCCTCCAGCCTTGAGTGAAGTTCACAGATGTTGCTGGTGCAGTTACAAGCAATGTTGCTCAGCAGTTCCTGATCTGATCAAACACAGTACTTTATCCTGTTCAGTCTCATGAATGCATTGTTCAGCTTGCAGTTGGTTAATTATCTCTTAAGCAGTACCTCTCTAATTAATTGGTAATCTTCTGCTTGTTTTCCATTTCCGTGGGTTAATCTTCTGAATTAACAAAATGAAAAGAAGAGTATCAGAATCTTACTGATTTGGTCATGATGGTGAGAGTGAATGAGAATCCATCACAGCAAACTCTTTGTGCTGGCTTTTCATCTCAGACGCGTGAGTTGGTAAGGATTCTAGTCATGAACAAGCCATGTTATTTTTTTGGGAGATTGCCATGGTGATCAGGTGGGTTGTGAAGCCCACTGAAGAAATAAATACCTTTTCCCAGTTTAGGAGCTTAGAAGAAAAGGGAAATTTGGGAACTCCCATTATCTGATGCTATCAGGATTTGGCCTGTCTTGCCAGTACCATTCTGCTGTTGGTAAAACTGCAAGTAGCCCCAGTGTTATCCTTAGAGTGTGAAATTGGCTAACTCTTGGTTGCTCCTGTTTGAGCTTATGGAGTGTCCTTAGTTTGCAGATGCTGATAGAGCTTGTCTGAGTAACTAGGAAACCTCTGTAGCCTTCTGCCAGTGCCTTGATTTTTACCCAGGACTTTATAGCCATTGCTGGAGTTGTGGGGTTTCTCAATGACCATTTTTTTACCACTTGACCTTCTTGGGCATTTCTCCCGTACCTCTGAAGTGCACACAAACCAAGTAGCATGAAGGGAACGTGAGAAAAATTCTTTAGACCCCATTGAGCAACTTTTTATTATCTTCTATTGCTATAGCAATTGGTCCAAGATTTCTTGGATTATGCAAATTGAAATTTGCTTGTAATTACTGAGGCTGACATGCAAGGCGTAGTGTCTGTTTCTACCAAACTATGGTGTATTTAGGGTGATCATAATTAGTGTGGGATAGTATGATGATCTGCTGATCAGTTGTTGCTATTGGTACAGAAAGAAGTAATTCATATTATTCTGACTGCAGCATTAGTTTAATCTCCTTAGATGTCCATTTATTCATGCAATACTCTGCTGTTTAATCCCTAAACTAGAGTTTAGAGGTATGTGGAACTGCATCATATGGAAGGGGATTTAATACAGTAAAAATACTTACTATATATAGAATCAATGAATTAGACTTGAGAGGCTGTGCTAGAGTTGCTGTGGGAATAATATTACATCTATCATAAAGTAAATTGTTACTGCTGTGTGTAGAGAAGCTCAGCATATGTGGTAGAATTGTAAGCCTTTTAACTTTGATTTGCTTTCTTAAAGTAAATGCTATCCAAATTAACAAGACCTTACTGTCTTCCCTCTGAAGTTTATAGTTTGACCTATAGATTTAATAGTTACAGTACTGAAGTCATTGAGGTGATTGATTATTATTATTATTATGTGCTGGGTTTTAAAGGTATACGTCATGCCAGAAAGGGACAATTTGTAGTCAGTTTGAAGACAATAGGTGATTATTTGGATCCCTCAATTTTATTTTTTTTTCAGGATAAAGGTATGTAGAGAAAAATATGAATGCTGAAGAATCTTCTATAAAAACTAATACCAGGATGGAATGCAGCCTTAGTGGCAGTTTCCTTGTGTGCTCTGACACAAACTGATTTGCCTATCAAGTTGTAATAGCCCAGTGGGATAGGAACTCAAGAGAGTTCCAACCAAGAGAGATATCAGTGCAGTTCAGATTGAGATACAAATATAACTCAGGATTTTGCTGAAATCTGGATTAATGAAAAACAGCATTGCCAGTATTTAACTGGTGTAGATGATCTAATATCTTTTTCTTTTTTCCAAGGCTTTCATTTCAAGTTTAAATTTAACTAAGCTGCTAAACAGGTTCCATGACCTATATTTAAGCAATATTTAACAGCTGAAGATGCTGGTCGCAAATACCACTCTTTAAGTGGTTGCATAGCATTTCCCTTTTCACAGGAACACAAAGGTAATTCCAAAATTGAATCTGGTAACTTCAAATTACATAATTACAAGCAGAATTTCTGAATTTTGTTAGGAAAATGTGCAGTCACAAGTATTTCTTTTGGTTCCTTCATTTTCTATGGAGAGATACTCTTAAGTGATCCCTACTGATCATGATGATACAGAGAGTGATGCTAAACCTTAAGAGAAATAAGTACGGTGGATGAACACTGAATCACTTCTTCTTGGCAGATATACAAATCCAATTTTCAGTATTAATCTTCAGGGTTAATCCATGATGTGGTATTGGTTAGTGCTTTTCAGGGTCATGAAAGGCAACATAGCATCACCCAGAAATGAGTTTTGAAGGCTCTGGTGGGAGAACGTGCTGAGTTTCTACTTAGTACAAAACAATATTAAGTGTTTCTTCTCGAGCTGTAGTTTTATTTTTCTTGTGACAGAAACAAACCCCATTACTGTAAAACATTTTAGAAAGCCCAAGAATCTGTGATAAAAGTGGATATTACAGGCTCAGGTTTCTGGGGGTTTATCCGAACAACAATTTTACTAATGAAACTTCTGCTCCCTTCAGGTAATCCTGAAAATGCCTTGCCAAGTAAACAACTGGCAGTCTTCAAGTTAAATTACATTCACATCTGTTTTAAGTCTGTATCAGTTTGCTGATCTAAGTTTTGTGGTAAAGAAATTAAACCCATGAAATACCTAATGAATTGCAGTACTTCAGAAGGGAGTGGATCAATCCCTCCTGCCCCTTATGTAGGATTTGAAGGACTTTCCTTGGGTAATTACCTTTCATTTTACAGCTCATTATCTTTCCCTCTTTTTTTTCTGTTGCTGGGCTTTTGTTTGGTTGCAGTTCTCCTTTATTTCAGTCTTTCCTGTTGCACTAGAAACAACCAATCAGTTCTTGATTGCAGATCTCTCTTCTTTATTAAAACAAGCAGAAGTCTAGTATATCCATGATATTGCATGAACTGATCTTTTGATTTAATCTGCTGTCTTTTATTTCACTAAGTGAAACTTCTGAAGAAGCAGTATTTTGCAGGAAAGAAATGTTTGGATAACTGAAATGGGCTTGTTGATATGGCCTTAAACTTATGGGCAGACAACAGTTTAAGGAATTAAAAAAAAACCAACAAAACACCAGACCCCACAAACAAAGAAATCCAAACAGAAAGCCTAGATCCTGGTTCAGTGTTTGTGCAAGATGTGAGGTTTTATGGTTTTTTGGTTTTTTTCAAGACCACTGCCTATGATCCTTGGGCTCATTTTCAGTCTTTTTAAAAGACTAATTTAAAGATCAAGGTATATACATTTTAAGCAGTCTTTTGTTTATCTTGCAGTGCCAGGTTTTTTTGTTGCTGAAAGAAAGAGCAATACCAGTTCCACATTATATATATATATATCATACTGAATCCATCCCTTTCTGTCTTTCTCAGATCTCTGCTCTAAAAGGAATGAAGCCTTCATGAATATCACGGTTGTCAGCTTGAAATTTGTAAATTTGAGAACTGAGTACTGTAACAGTACTCATATTCTGTGATATATACAGATCTGGAGATAAAAAGTGAGATTTATTGGTTTAGAATAGATGTTGATATATATATGGGAGTTTCTAAGCTTATTTTTAAAAAGCAATGTCTATTTAACAAAGGCACAAAAAGAATAAATTGAAACATCTGGTCCTGCTAGCTCTTCGGATGTTTTTGGATTTCTTGGGATGGGTTTTTTTTTTTTAGTACACAGGTCGGGTGCTCTCTATAATTAAGGTTTCCAAAGCTTCCGCTTTGTAGCCTACTTTTAAATTGCTTATAACTTTTGCCAAATGCATCTGGGCTATTTTTTTTTCTTCCCTCTATCCTCCCTATACTGGATGACTGCCTCTGACCTAATTATTTTATGGATTTTCATGTGGTTTGGTTCTGACTTATTTAATTCAAACCAAAACAGTTAATTGTTTAGAATGAAGCTACTTCAGAAGTAAAAAAAATCAAAGTTTTCTTTTAAAGTGCTGTTAGAATATCTAATAAGGAATGGAAGAGTCACCTTTCCATGGTTTCACTCAAGATTTCACAAATAAGTAAAAACTTGTCCAGGTTTCATACACTTAAAAAAAAAAAAATCCTGTTTGAATTGTTGTTTGGAGTTTAGTAGTTACCAGGATCCAAAAATGAAAAGACTGAGGACAGTAGGAAATTGAAATTTTACAGTAGAGTGACTGTGCTTGAGATATAGGATAATGGTGTGGGAAGGAGAAGAAGAGATGGGATTTGGGGACAAGGTAAACATCAGTTATTAAGAAGGGGATATAAGAGACCAAAGCTGTGAGCAAAGGGAGTCTGTTCTAATGCCAGATTTCTGAAAGGGAGTTTCTTCTTCCTTTGCTGTGAGGCTTGGTGGCAAGCGATGTGTCTCTATCCCTTTCTAGGAATCTGATCACAGAATTACTGAGTGGCTGAGGTTGGAAGGGGATTCTTCGGGTGATCCAGTCCACCCCCATGATCCAGCAGGGACACCTAGAGCCAGTTGCTCAGATCCATGTCCAGGTGACTTTTGGACACAAGGGTGGACACTGTGCAACCTCCAGCCAGGTGGAGAAGCCTGTGCTAGGGCTCAGTCACCTTCACAGCAGTTTCCTGGTGTTCAGAGGGAACCTTGTGTTTCTCAGTTTGAGGCCATTGCCTTTGGTTTCTGCTGCTGGGCACTATGAAAAACTTCTTGTGGAAGCTGAGATTGCAGTGGGAGCAATGTTTGAATGACAGTGATAGGTCTGGGGCAGTCAGGGGTTCTGACTGGCTTTTGAACTATCTATATTCATTGTGCAGAATGAGTTAATCTGCTCCTCCAGTCTGCACACACCATCTGGAGAACCTACACAGAGGTGTATGAATGTGTCCACATAGGCAAATTGTTAAAAATACTCCTGTGTTGAAATAGAATAAAAGAAAAAAAAAATTAGGGTGCCTCAGTATTCTTAATTTGTAGCTTGCATTTGGCTCGTATGATTTAAAAAGTCATGTGATTGCATAACCACAATAAACAGGAGTTAAAAAATGAGATATGGATTATCTGATTATTAAATGAGCATTATACGTTTTGCAGGGTGAACAAAATAAAAAAAAGAAAACAGTATTTGCAGTGTTTAAGCACAGATGGGAAAGTTGTTTGCTTTCTCATAGGCTCTGAGTGTCCTGATCACTGTAGGGTACAAGCTCTCTGATTTTGTGTTCTGTTTGGAAAGGTGAGTGACTTGAGAGCATTTAATGTTTAAAATGTATTTTAGTCTTTAGTATCTTATTTTAGGTAGTTTGGGTTTTAGCAATTCATTTTGTGCTTCAGCTTTTTACTCTTCTTGAAACTGGTTGTGGTCATGAGTGTTGTACATGGTTGGAAAATCCTGTTTAAGCTATCAAGATGGGAACCCAGAGTAGGATGACAGAAGAATCTTTCCATGCTGTACAGGCTTTTGTGCTACCATATGTTTTATGGGGTTTCAGTGTATTTCCATTTGGAAATAATTAAATTTATTGACTTATTTCTCATCTGCTAGAACTTCTTGAACTTAATTCCAGAAACTTCCTGGCCATGCAACTGGCTTATTTGTACTGACTTCCTTTGTTTATTAGAGGGTATAGTTAATTAGTTGGAGAACAGAGAATTTAACTTTTCTTGGATGATTTTCAGGAAATTTGCCTGCACCTTAATATGATTGGTTTAATTTTTTCTTTTTATCTGAATGAATATGTGTCCCAATACAGATATTTCATACGGTTAACTGGAGAAAAGATAATTGTTTACTTTTTGGAATGCTACAGGGTTTTTAAGAAAATAAAATGTTATATTTATTTTCTCAGGATGATTCATAATGCTTCAGTGTATTTATGTCATCCTACAAGTCTTAAATATTGAACTTAATATAGGAATATTTTACCCCAAGTATTAGAATACTGTTATCCTTTGCATTAGGAAGGGAGGGAAGGATAATGACATTGTAGACATATATTCATATATATTTTTGTGGGGATGCTGATCAATTGTTATGCTTTCTTTTTGCTTGTTCCAGTTCTCTCATCACTGTAACTTAATGATGTATATTTAGTATCTGTAGGCATTGAATTAAACAGTGCAGAGTAATGATATACCCAGATTTAAGTCCGTGACATGGCAAACACATTTGCAGCTGTTAAAAAAACTAAGTGCATTTACTGCTTTTTAGAAGAGTTTGTGTCTTTCTCAATCTTTGTGCAAGCTAATCACTCTTGTATTGGAACACAAGCAGTGATTTTTTTTCTTTTTGTTTACACAACAGGTAAAACTTTTATCATTGTGATTGTTGTGCTATTAAAAAAAATTGATGCTGCTAATCTGTTTGTGGTACAGGATAGACTTAGTCACCTCTGTTAGATACAGAGTTGGAAGACAATCTTGAGTTTGTAGTGTAAAATCTTAAAATGTTAACCTAGGCTAGGGTAAGAGGAGGTGTGTGAGAATCCATATACTCTAGGTGGCTTGATCTGTGAATTGTCTTTTCTGTTGTGAGGCTGGAATTGTCATCTAGCAAGAGAAACAGTGGCAGGGTTCTGTGAAAGGTTCGTTGTCTTTGCTTGGGGCCATTGTTTGAAAGAGCATTAGTAATTTGGCAACCTGGAATCCAGATGGCAGAGCTACTCTGGAGAGTCCCCTTGAGCCTGCCGTGATGGTGGCCTAAAGGGAGAGCGGAGAGTTTTATGGAAAAAACAAATCTGCCCTTTATCCTCGTTGTGTAAAATCTTCTGGACTGAAAAAAGAATATAGTAGGTTTATTGCAAAGGTTTTTGGAAACTGTATCTAATTTCAAAGAAGAAAGCTAAATAAGTGTGTGGGGATTTCTTCTTTAAAAATAGTTATATGCAAACAAATAAAATAGATTTGTGTAAAAACTTTTAAACTAGAACTAGTTTTTGACCCTGGACTAGTAGAGGTGGTAGAAATAGGCATTTGTGATCAGCTGTGGATACTTGAATTAGCAGACAACTTTATCTGGATCAAGAGCAGCTAGAATTGAGCATCTTGTTGTATCCTGAAAGATTTAAATATTGTCTCACAAATATTTGTGGACACTTTCTTTTTTCAGTTTTGGTTTTCTAGTCAATGAAGTTCTGTGAATGCAAAGCCTGTGGTGTACTTCACAGGCTTCTGTAACAGTAAGGATAGCAACAAATCTATGCTTAAAACACCATAAAATAATATTGGGGTGTTTTATGCTTCAAACACATGCTGAGCCTAGAGACCATTTCTTAATGGTGAGCCTTCAGTCAAGTTCTGCTGTCTTCTCTGTCAGTGGGCTGACCCCTGCAAGAGCTCCTTTCACAAACCATCAAACTCTGTTTTCTGTGTCTGCAAGATTCATAAAGTTTTATTAGATTTTTTTTTTTTTGTCTTGATTTGGGATAAGGGCTTTTTAGGATGGCATTTTTTCTTATTTTTCCTTTAAGAAATAGATAATCTTTTCCCATCATTACTTTTGATGCTTCATGGAAGTTTTCGTATAGCAGAGTCCTGAAGACCTTTAACTGGAAAATATGTTGGAGAAAGAGGAGGGCAATTAACAAATGTAAAGACATGAAAAAACTTAGAGAAAATTTACATAGATAATACTGAAACACCCTCACCCAAAGAACGTGTTGAATTGACTTGAGAGTTAATATTCATTTTAATAAATAAGTAAATGTCCTTTAAATTACTGCAAGAATTTCAATCAAAACCTGCATAAATTGAGGAAGGGGATATGTTCTATCATATTTTCTCATATTAAAAATGAAATATTAAAAATGGTAGGGTTTTGGAACACTTTTCACTTAGCTGAAGTCAACAAGGGTATTTTACGGTTCAGATGGAATCTGTTGCTGATATTATTGAGTGCCTTTTTGCCCACTCTGTACTGACCTGACAGCCATTGCAGCAATCCAAAGTCAGTTATTTGTTGCTGTTTCATGTATAACGAGGTTTTTAAGAGATTTTATTGAAAAGATGATATACTCAAAAATTGGCATGCGTTTGCATTTGGCTTTTTTTCCTTCTCTGAATTCAGCAGTAGTTTCTGTTAAGACTTGTTCTTTTTTAAAAGGTGATCTACACGCCTATATATATACTGAATGCTCCTTTCCATGTATAGTATGTTCATTATTTGAAAACTGCAGTCAGAAATTTTGCAACTAAAAAAAGGTAAACTGTACAAAATTAATATTAGCAGTACACCTCAACATAAAATACTGTGCTATTTTAAAGAAAAAATAGGCCCGTAGTATTCTTGTATGACTAATGTATAAAAATAAATACCATATGTCTTGCAAAATATCATCTGTTCTCTTGAAATGAAACTTTGCTGTTGCCTTTTGCTTATTGTACCTATGAGTTGAGTTGACTGTAGTCCCTCAGTACAGTTGTGCTGGCTATTGATGAAGTTATTTTAGAGCATAATTCTTTTTTCTTCTTCTTCTTTTTGCTAGAACAAGAAAATACCGAGGGCAGATTATTTTTCTTGTGCCTGTAGAAAGCACAGGCTTTATAACATCTGAGATGCAGATTTTCCAGTCATATATTTCTGTTGAGGCTTTTTCAGATGGATTGAGCTGCAAATTCTTTGAAGTCTTGCAAACAAGGGGGGAACACCTGAGACAGCATCACACTATCTCTATTGTCTTTTTGGATTTTTCAACTCATCTAGACCCTCGCTTCTCCTCCTAGAACATATTTTTTGTGTACTGACCTCATTTAAACAGAAGAAAGTAAGAAAGCACAGGATTTTTAGAATGGTCATCTCTGCATGTTGATTTGCAGATTTCAGGAGGTTCCCAGTTGATTACTGAGGTCTTCTTACCTGAGTGCAAAAAAAGAAGCTAATCAGCCAGCATGACACTGAAGAAAATAGATGACACTCCAGCTCACTGCAGGGAAGAAAACCTTAATTTTCCTTTAGAGATTTTTCAAAACTAATTGTGTGCCATTAGACGAGCAGTTAGAGGATGAAAGGGAATGAAACTTAGAAGCACTTTTGTAGACTTCAGTTTTGTTAGTACAGACATATTATAGTAGGTTGGTTTGATATTGGGAGGCAGTGCCAGCACTTAAAAAATCCAACCAGCAAAAAGTAACAAATTTTGGACAGTTGAATATGCTTTGTGTTAAATGTGAGTGAGTGAATAGTGTTCAGTACAAGCTCCCTTGAGACAGCTGAATTTTTATCTGCTCATCCTTGTGCTCTTAAATTTGTTGATTTGGATTTTGTGTAAATTGTTTTCTTGTCATTGCTGGTTTGTGGTGTAAACGTGATACTGTGATACAGTTTTTTTTGTTGGGGTGGGTTTTTTTGGTTTTTTTTTGTTTGTTTTTGTTTTGTTTTTATTTTTGTTCTAGATACTGCAGTCAAAGCACATCTGTCATCATATCGTTTTAGTTTGTCTTGTTTGAAATGTTCCACAAACATAATAAGGATTATGGCTTGAGTCCTGAGCAGTCTGATTGAATGACTTTGTCCCATTTTGAACTAGAGCAGAGCAGGCTCTGCTCTTCTACTTACTCCCTTCCAGCCATATCTTCTGTAGTTATAACCTAGTGCACCTCCTTCTTCTGCTCTGCTGCCCACTTCTGGAAACCAGGTTTTTTTCACAGTCTGGGTGTGGTTATAGGTCTGCCATCAGGACATTTTGAAAGACAAATGCTTCTTTACATTTTCTCTCATATTATGTTTTCTTACTACTGCGTATACTATATAGTATGTATATGTTTTTATAAATATATATGTGTGTGTGTTTAAAAATATACACTGTATATATACAAAATGGTGTGTTCCTGGCTTCTTACACTTGGTTGATGTATTTGGAGTTTCTTACATCTTTGCTTGTACTACCTTATAGGTTATATGGTGTCAAGAGTTTATGAAAGCTGATACTTGCGCTTTAATGTAGGAGTGTTTTTTAGAAGCTGGTAAATAAATTAGATAGTGCTTTTCTGTGAATCAAATGATGTATTATAAAGGTGAGGGGTTTTAGTTAAGCTAATACATTTGATTGTAACTGGATGCCAAATAACCCATGAGTGTTGCAAAGCGTGCTGATCCAAGTTACTTGTTGAAAGAGCAGCTCAGTGGAGGTGTACCTTTGCTGGAAGCTGAGCCCTTAGCAAATGTTGGTTCCTTTCTTTCTTTTAGCTGTAAAAACTCTTATCTGCGTTTTCTACTCTTTTCAGTTCAGGTGAGCTGTTGAAGCTCAGTGTTGTGTTTACAAGTGTGAGTGTAGGTACTTGGTTTACTCCTAGTGAAGGTGCTCTTGGCACATTGACATTTCTCTGGTGTGGTCTCACTGCCAGATCTAGAAGGAATTTCCTGGTTTGCCATGGGGAAAATGTGCATTGCTGTTTTACTGAAATGATGGATTGTTATCTGTTGTGTGGAGGTGACATGAAATTAGATTTGACAGTATCTCCAAAGCTACTGTAAGGTTACCACTGTTGTACTCCCACTACCCAAAACTTCTGTTGATATTTGCCTTTTAATATAACTGTCTGGAGGGAATATTAAGATTGTATGGCTCCTCTGAGCCACATTTTGGAAGCTGTTTTTCTTTGCTGCAGGAAAAAAAAAGGGTTTATATCCCTTCATAGGACATGGGACTGAGACCCTGGGAAGGCAGTGCAGAGGACTAGAGCCTTGTGCTCTTATTTCCTGTTGTCTTGAGTTGCTATGTGAAAGTTTATTGGTTGTTGTTAACTGAAGACTTGTCAAGGTTTTGGCTTCATTTGTGTGTGGAATTTAATAAACATTAGAGCTTCAAGTGATACAGCAGTCCTTTGCTCCTCCTTTGCTCCACAGTGGCCTTTTGCTGGCAATCCTCCGTGGTGTCTTGCTGATTTTATGTGCAGAGTGTGTGAAACTCATTGTGTGAAGATTTTTTTGAAGGTGAAAAGTTTTTTATCACCTCAAAAACTGATTTGGATTATATCCAGAAGAAAAACTGAAGTAGTCTTGGAGGCTTTTGTTTGTTTGGTTGTGTGTTTTTGTTGTGGTGGTGGGTTTTTTGTTTTGTTTTCCTTCTGTTGTCAAAGTTCTGTAAGAACAGCATGGTAATGTACTGTGGTAGGGAGTAGATGCTGGGATCCTTACTGTACTGAGTAATTCTGTAGTTGCAGGTCTGTGAATTGAATGGAACACACCACCAGTGGCTGATGCTTTGTATTGTGATGGCTTTGATTTGTACACTTTCTAAGTAGTTTGCATAATCTTACTATAAAGCATAATGTATTTACTATAATAATTTCAATACTAGACAGATTTGACTTCTCATGGCAGTAGACTTTTAAAAAATATTCCCAATTCTTTTAAATATGGTATAAATGTTACTGGTGAAGGTCTTGGTTTTTGGTTTAGTGTAAATCTCCCATCACAACACTTATTTTTAACTAATTAGATAGAAATGAAAATAAATCAGGCTCTACATAGTAAAAGCATGTTTTCCTCACCCAATTCAAGCTGGCACATTCAGTGTCCCAACAGTTTACATAAACTAAGCAGGATAAATTTAAATTGGGCAAACAACTGCTGAAAAGACACTGACTAAATTAGCCCATGGTTTTTTTTTTTTTTTGTATGAATTACATTTGCTTAGTGGGCACTTGACAGTGCCTGTGTAACAAGAAAATTAGTGTTTATTATGCTTAAACCTCTAGTCACCTATATTCTTGAACTCTGAAAGTTTTAATGTTTTCCCACTTTAATTGGATACTTCAGATGAGGTTAAATAGTATTTCTTCTTTTTACTAAATATTCATTTCAGTATTTTCCTCAAGTAGACACAAGTTTTCAAACCTCTTTGAGGAGAGCTTGCTTGTGTACTCTGTCCTGGGGGGCGATTTCCCTTTTCTTATGAAAGAAGAGGATGCAAACTATTTTTGATGGCATACTGCATTTAAAAACTGTGTGGAGATAAGAAATCTTTTACTTCTGCATTTGCAATCAAGTGTTGCAAGATCTCATTGATTGAGGTTTTTGGTGCAAATGTATTTGTCTTCCTAATAATGGCATTTGACATTACAGTTTTAAATTATTAGTAAAACTGTACACTGAACATAAATGAACATAATCTTACTTGGTGAAAGTCCACTTTGATCAGGTTAAAACAGTTGCTTTTGTTTACAGTATGAATATCTGTGCATATTTCATTAACCTTTATCTCGTTTGGTATGTTAATGTGTGCTGAGGAGACTTCCAAAATGCCTGAAGTTAACTGCATTCCATGTTCTATTTCTGGTGTTACTTAGCTCCTACTGCTGCTTAGAGGCTGAACTAGAAGTAGGATCATTGCATTTCACTGCCACTGGAGTTAAGGGTACAAAATGATTTAAGTTCTTAGTTGGCCAAGTTCTCAGCTTGCCAAGAAACAAGTTTCTAATAGTTGGAAAATGTGCTGATGGATTCCTCCCCCCCCCATCCCCCCAATTAATTGAACTTCTTGAGCTAAAATATATTTCTGAGATGAATTGAGAGCTTGTTATTGGAGCAGATTCAAGTACTATATGGAGAAGTTCTTCTAAGAGAAAAAAAAAAAAGGCTTGCTTTTACATAAGTAAAAGAAAAGGGCTGATACCTCCTCCTCACACCCCCAATCAAGATCAGAATGGTATTAGATTTTGCCTCTCTGTTTTTACTTGCAAATTAATAAAAATGGCAGTATAATTTGTGTTCACTTCTCATGGCAATAATGACAGACCTTCTATTTTGAGACATTTACTCTTTTAGTGCTGGAGACAGTTGACATTTTCCTTACAGTTGTTTCATAAAAGTGAATATTGTTCTCCAATATGCTGGGCAAAGTGTGATCCATGTATCTGTTTTACCCTCATGTGGGCGACGGTCCTTTGTTAATTCATGAGCTGCTGTCTCCACAGGTTTGTGAAGTGTATAATTTCTTCAGTCCAAAGAGTTGCTTTATTTTACAAGTGTTTTCTATATAGAGCTTTCAGAAAGTGGTGGTCTGTTTCAGTCTTCTAGTCCACTGGTATATGGGAAATCAGGTTTTCTTGGTGCTTTTTCTGCACTGCAAAAATGTAATTTATTACTGTAAAAGCATAGCCTTGTATAGAAGATTTTCCACCCATGGAGGAAGATGGCCATCAGTCTTTTTCTTCATTTTTGTAGAGTTGTGAACTCAGACTAAAAATGGGAAGTAAATTACCTTTTTCTTGCTTGGGAATCTAGGATCTGTTCAAAAGTGCTAAAAAGATAGTAAGTTATGATTTCAGTGAAGCTTTTGACTTATGTATGATTCATTTCTAGAAAGTAGAAAGAGTGGAAGAGGTAGTCCATTAAATTCACAATTACTTTCAATAAAGACAAGGAAGGTGTTCATTTAGTTGAACCTCTAAGAATTGAATTTGCTGGAAGGACTTTGTTCCCTGCCATTAGAAGTAGGTGCACTCATATGTACTTTTTTCTCTGTGTTTGTGTATATAATCTGCAGAGATAAGAAAAAAAATATTTGACCTTGTATGTCTGTGTAGCAAGGGTGTTTGTGAGGAATTTTGGACATTAGTTTGCATGAGAACCAGTTAAAAATTTGCCAGTCTTATCTCTGGCAAAAGCCATATCTTGGCCAAAGCCTCATTTTGTTGAGCTGAGTGAAGTGTAATCTTGTTTGAAAAACCCAAAAGAACAAAAACTTCCCCAAAATACTCCAACATAAGTATGAGGTACTGTGCTGGGGCAGGGGTGAGGAGTTGGGGAATTTCAAATGAGAGGACAAAGCAAATTACAGAAAAGCATAATTAAACTGGGCCGTTGTCTGGACTAAAACACTCATAGTGGAAAGAGATGTTATGTTACAACTTTTTCTTGTTGAATTTCTTGAAGAAGACAAAGGTATTGCACACTCCCAGCCTAATGATAGCAGTCTTTTTGCTCTTTCATTTTCCCTCTCTTGAATTAGCATTTTAGACTGTTTTGTTCTTCTTCTGAAGTTAACTGTTAGTTTTCATGCAGAAAAAGTAGTTTAAAGTTCTGAAATTTTACTATATAATAAAACTCTTGCTCTTTTTTTCTGTATTCTGGAAAAAGTCCCAAACAACAGCTATGATAACACCCCTGCCCCCTATATTAGTAGAGTGACAATTAAAAAATTGATGTCCATTTTGCATTACAGTCAGATAACTAGATTTATTCTTTTAAAACAATGAGAAAGCAGGCAGAGAATATAGCCCTTTTTTACCTTTATTCAGTATTAACAAAGGAGAAGAGAAGGTGGCTTCTAAAGTTGGGTACTTAATGCAAATTCATTCTCTTGCATAAGCTACAGAGCAATAGAACATAACACTGTCATTAAAACTGACTCATGGCATTCAACAGAAGGTGTGTTTCAAGCTTTAAAGGTGTTAAGAGAATTACTGCAGTCTAGTAAATACCTTGCAGTGGGGAAAAGTACTTGAGCTGCATTTTGTTGCAAAATGCTGTGCAAAGTATTTTGAAAGCATTTTGTTTTTTAAAAATAACTTACCATGCAAGCAAAGAAATAGAGTTATTCTAAACTATGAACTATTTTGTTTAGTAGAAAAATGGATGTAAATAGACTGTGAAATTCGTTTAACGTCTATATTTGAAATTTAAGCTCAGGATGGAGACTTTTAACATTACTTGACTGTCTTTTAGCTCTCTTCATTGTGGCTGTGAGGGGATGACTCCTATATATTAGAAAAATCTCTCTCCAGCAGTAGGTGTTCAGCTCTGTAAATTGGTGCTTTGCTGGGTTGTGTTTAGTTGGGCTTTTTGACATATTAATGGAGGGGAACATGAAATGTATATCTAGCACTACAAAAAGGCCTAAATGTTATACTGGCATTTAAACTGGTTTAGTATGTAGCTTCAACAACAAAGGAAGTGGTATAATCCAAAAAGAGATTACCAGAATTATTTCTGACTTTTTGTCTGAGCAAATAGTGTATCACCCATTCTGTCTGGATTCCAAAGGAAGGTGGGGATTATTCTTCTAATGCTAGAAAGGCACAAAGAGAACATTAGTGGTAAGAAATAATCTGGTGCAGTTAACACTCTAGTCCTGCCTGTTTTCTCCCTGTGTGCTGAGCAGTGTCTGCTTTGGTTGGACGTGCTGGGTTAGGTCTGGGGTCAGTGTGCTGCTGCTCTGTGATTGCTGCCAGGGGTGGGTGAGGAAATGTTTTGATATGCATCCATCCAGTTCCTTGATGACCAATATGTAAGCCTGTCAATATGTATATATGGTTCTGGACAGCTTACTTGCAAGCTAAAGACAGCTGTTTCCTCTTTGATTTAGAGCCTTTCACCTCAGCATCTCCCTTTGTCAGTAGGTATAACTGAACTTTGGGAAATTCTATTTAAGCTTCTGACACATGGTATGCCCTATATTGTTGCCAGCCCTTATTTTCTTAGTCGTTTTTACTTTTCTTTTGCAGGAAATAAATGACAGTGTTTTTCTGTGTGTATGATTCTGCATTCGTATCTCCCAAGTTACTTTTATTTCCCTGAATATTGAAAGCCTGTTTGTACAAGAAGTAACTAGATACATAAGAAACAAGAAAGTCAGTTATGCAAATATTGACTTTTGATTGCTGCAAGTCTGTATTTTTTTATAAACTGAAATAAATCTCAGATATCATTATGAAGTCATTGCTCATGCCTGAAGCGTCTTGTCCTTAGAATTATTTTTTCTTCTTTCATTTCAGTTCTTCTCCATATGCCAGCCTTTTACTGTCTTCTCCCATGACTCCCTGGAGTAGTTTCCCTTCTCTTCCTCCCTCACCCACTCTTCTTGCCCTTTGCCAGGAGCATTGCCTTCCCTCTTTTTTCCCTTCTCCTCCTCCTACCCTCCACATTCCATGATTAAACTTGGAAGACTCAAAGGATAGAAGAACACACGAAGGATGAAAATCAGGATGATGAGGGTTTTTTTATTACCTTTCTTCTTGTAGGTCTGCCAACATTATTTACTGTTTAGATGCACCTCCTTTTTCTCAGGACCTGTTTTTCAGGTCCTCTTTTGGGTCACTTACATATCCAGACACGCTTTTGCTGTCATGAGAATTTCTCATGCAAGAAGCTGTCAGCATAGCAGGAGATGCTGTGCTTGACTTGCCTTTCTCTGTGGGAGAAAGGCCATGTATCTGCCATTTCCTATTTTTAAAATATTTTTAATATTTAAATATTTTAAATAGTTTAAATATTTTTTCATTGATACCTAAACTTCTAATCTGGATGATTCTTCTCTTTAGATTATAGTGACTAAATTGTAAATAATATTATATTACCTATTTTACTCCTTTTTTTAAGAGGTAGCTCATGTCTTCAGTAGTAAACTCCTCTATTTACTTTAGAGACGTTTCTGTCAGATTAATAGTGTAGGAAAAAATACTAGTTAAGTGAAGTTCATTATCACTGTATTGATGGTGGGTGATGAAGGCATAGAGCAAGTACAGACTGCATTTATATTAAGAAGGTTAGTCTGAATGTTTGTGCTTTTAATTATGAGGATAGTTTTTGTGTTATGTGAGATTTAAAATATTTTCCTTTTTTTTTTCTTTTAACTATGAAATGGAAACCGCTAGGCTGAAATCAGAAGAGGAGTTATCATTTATTATTTAATAGGGATTATGGAAGCTGGTATTGAAATAACATTGTCGATTACTAAAAAATAAAATTATTACTACATCCTGTTTCCAGAAATGAGTCAAATTGCCTCCTAGTTTTTTTGAAGATTTTTCCAGAGTTTTCTGGTAAGACTTTCACTTACCTTAAGACTCATACTTTACCAATGCAATGCTGTTCATGCAAAGAACCATTACCATGCATGGAACCATTGACCACAACTCTCTGGCTGCATCCAGCCAGCCAATTCCTTATTTGTGTCCTTGGCTGGCCAGGGGAGAGAGAGTATAATGAATATTTATTTTTCTGCTGCTTTTCAATGAGATCACGAAATTAAATTTGTGCTATTGTTTCTCCACCTTTTATTTTCCTCTATTGGAAAATTGCTTACACGAATTGCAAATTGAGTTGGTCACCTTAATAAATCTTCCAAAAATGTTTGCAGTGATTTAGCAAACTGAAGTTGCCCTACCTGAAGGTGGCTCAGCACAAGGACATCTGTCATCATGGCACAAGTCAACACTCTGTTGCTGTACTTCCTCTGCAGTGGATATCCACTGAACACAAACTTCAGAGTTTTCAGCTTAATGTTCAGAGTCCCCCCTCAAATTCTTTGGTACATGGTACATTGCTGCTACTGTTTCTGTGGTGAGGAATTCCAGAGCACTCTAAGCTTTTATCCTCTGCTTCAAGGAAGCTTATGTTAATAAGTTGTTACATTAATAACAGTTAACAATTAACAAATAATGTTAATTTAGGGGAATTGTTATTTGGTTGAGATTTTTTTCTCTTCTTCATCTGGAATGTAAGTCTATTTTATTGAACTTCATCTTATTGTGATGGTCATAACCTCTTAATGCAGTCTGAGCCACTTTGGAGATTAGTCTTCTTGACTTGGGTTTTACTTAATTGATTTATTTACCTGTGTAAGTTTAATGGTTTCTTTTTTTTTCAACTAGAATGCCTAGCAAAACTTGCCTTGAATTTAAACATGTTCAGTTCATGTTAGTGTTCAGCTACTCTGATAATAGATATCTTCAAAAATCCCCAACTATGAAGTGTAAAATAAGCACATTGATACACTTTTAGTTCTAATCATACTCAGTTGAATTCCTAGCTAGTAAAATTGGAGCAAATGCCTTGTAATAGTTTCACACATTGAAACAGTTGCAGTATCCTCAAATTCAGATGAAACTTCATATGGAGAGATATTTCTATAGGTTTTCATTTCTTTGGGTTTTTTTAACCAATGAACATTGAGATTGATGGAATTAGAGAGTGTCTTTCTAATTAAAAAATAAGTCAGACCTTAACAAAATTATTACAAAATCCTCCAGCACTCTCCCACAAAACCTCACTGTACATGATTTGTCCACCTCGTGTTTTAATCACTTGTAATGACTTTAGTGACAGAAGACCCTATGATAAATCTTTGAGTTGTTTCTTTAAACGTGCTCCTGTGCATATGCTTGCATACTAATGTGAATTTATTCTTGAAATGACCTGTCTTTGGATATTAGGACCATTAGTTGTTGAGTGTCTTCTGTTTGTCCTTTTTTAAAAAAACTTTTGATGGCATTCTTTTCAGTGTTAGCTTTGTATAAGGTGGATCAGTATTGTTTAAATAAAATGTTTCTAATTATTTGCTTGGAAATTGCATGAAGAAGCAATAATAAGTAATTTTATAGTATAATTAGAATGTAGTTCAGTTCATTTGGATGTATTGTATTTTATTATTAATTTAGTACTATGTTTTGGGGGGCTCCCCCCTCATACTTTTACTTTTTCTATGTATTTGGTATGCCCTTTTCAAGGAAGAAGGGATTTCTTGTTTTGTTTTGTTTTTTGTTTTTTTTTCCTATTTGGTTCAGATAGTGAGCCAATAATCTGTATTTAATTATATGCTTGAAGATTAGAAGGAGAGTAGTCATTGCAGTTGTTTTGGTCTGCATTAGAATGCCCACAGATTTTAGTTTCAGCATTGGTTTGCTATTTATAAATACTTATTATTCACCTTTGCTTTTCTGTACTCTTATGAGAAAGATCCATCTCAGCCAAATACAGTGCAGAGAGGAACATCTGACTTTTACAATGTGAATCGGAGTTATTTTTAGAACAATGAAGACAAAACTGGGTTGGAAGGAGGGGGAAACTTTGCCAGATTAGAAGAATTTCAGTCTCACTAAATCACCAGTATGTTTTGTGTGTGCACATATGAAAGATTCAGTGGCTGATCCAGTCAAGAATGCATCAGAGGACTTTTCCTGAGGTGGCCAGGTCTTGTGCATCTGTTGTTTTGTCTGCTGGCAGTGCAGCACTGCAGGGCTCTGCCCTTGTGCAAAGGAGCCTCGTGGTGCCAGGGGATGCCAGGGACCCTATTCTTTTCACAGCTACCCTGCTGAGATCTGACTTCAGAGCAGACCTTCAGCTGACTGGTTGCTTCTAACATGTCCCCTTCAACAGAATGTATTGTACTTTTCTTGGCCAGGAGCACCTTCTGCCCTTGTGCCTTTCTTTTTTTAATTTTATTTTTCTTTTTTTTTAATTTTTTTTTTATTTTCTCGCTTCTTATTCCTAAGTATGTATCTTTAAACATTGGAATTGAGCCATAAAGTGAGTCCTGATGTGTAACTGAAAATAGCAGCTTTTTTTGGGTACTTCTAAAGATGAAAAAATATCTGTAATATTATATTTTGTAATATTATATTGAGGATTTAAAGTCCATGGCAGATAGTCAAAAATAATATGGACTAAATCATAAGCAACATGACAAATGAATATAGGATATTACTAGAGAATAGTGTTCTGACAAGAGAGAAGGAAAGATTAAAATCAAGAACCAACTTCCAAGAAGACTACTACAAATACTGTGTCAGATAAAAAAATATTAGCTTCTTCCAGAGCAAGCCATTCTGTTATCAAATAAAACCTTCTATTATCTAAAAAAAAAACCAAACCAAAACAAAAAACAACTCCCCCTCTTTGCCTAAGGATGTATCAGTAAGCCAAAGTTTGCTTTTACTTCAACTACAAACTTTGGGCACTTGTATTGGATAGAAATGAAAGCGTAAAGTGTCAGGCACCTTGTGCCAGAAGAAACGGAAAGACTTTGGATTTCACAGGTTGCTGCTGAGAGTTATCCTCTGCACACTGATGATTTTTCTTCAGAGCTGCCACAGGTACAGTGGAGCCCACCCAGCATGTGCAAAGACTGGAGCTGTCACACCCACAATAGACTTACTTGTTAAGGTTCTTACTGGAGAGCAAGACTAAAATGGAAGCAAAATTGTCTTTCCTGTCCTCCTGTTATGACTCATGGGAGCTGCTTTTGTGCTCGGTGCTTTCATAATCAGTCTGCTTATTTGTCAGTATGGTCTTAGAAGCATCCTGCTAAGCACCCACTCTTTTTGAGTTGGCCACAGCTGTTAGGGAAGATCGTGAATCCTGCGTTTTAACTCAGAGAAGTGAATTTAGTTCATATATCCGGGATGAGCTGAATTTATTTTTGAATCTGCACTTGGATACAAAAGTAAGAGCACTCATAGAGCAAGATAAACCAAATCATTATTGCTGCCCTGGCCTTCAAGCTCAGTTTTCCTGCAGGAATTTTAACCAAACAGGTATCTAATAGTTGGGAACTGGTTCACCCTTTTCCTAGTTGCTTGCTTGCTGTGGGATGGGAACTTTGTTCAGGTTCTTCCCCCATGCATTCCTGACCCTGTGGCCATGGAGATCTGCTGCCTTTAGGCCAGTTATGTGATGATGCCTTCCCTTGATGTATAATCATTCAGATGCATTTGCAGGTTTTAGTATATCAACAGCTATTAAAAAACCAAAAAACCCCAAGCAAGTTCTCCAAAAACCAGCAATGGTGAAGTCCAAGTCCAATGTTGATATTAGCAATGTCAAGAAAAGCTTTCCTGAGCTGAATTTTAAAACCCATGAGTCTGTGCAAGGAACCTTTTGCTTTTACATAATTTGTTCAAGTTTGACAGTTTTCTAAATTCTGTGTTTATTTTCACTAGCTGTTCTTTTAATTCCTGATTTTTTTCTTACAAGCATAGAAGGATAGATTGAAGCTTAGAGTATGAAAAATGGCTTGCTATAATTGTTAGGTTTTTGTTGCTTTTTATCACTTTAGTTTTTTCTTTTTTTTCAATTTCCTCATTGTGGATTTCTTTGTATTGTGAAATCTTGATGGCTCTTTCTGCAGACTCTTGTCTCATTTAGAAGTTCTACTATCCCTCTGTAAAATGGAAAAATAAAGTGGTAGCTTTCTTTCCAAGTTAAGGAGTGAGACTGGTACAATCTCAGTAGCAGTATGATTGTATTATTTTTCTCTCCAGTCCTTAAGTCAGAATGTTACTACTTGCTTCCTCCTTGCACCTTTTCCTATACTGATTTTTTTTTTTCCTCCTCATCAGTAATTCTTCATAATAATCCTGACACATTCCTCTGGGTCAATTAATCTCACCCATTTTCTTTACCCTGTCAGTTGTATATACTGCTGCAACACTGAATTTGGGTACTTGTAACTCTAACTGGAGTTTTCCTGGAAAAACTCAAATAATAGAGCTACATGTATATGGGGCAGGAAACGTCAAGGTGCTGAATGATGCATCATTGCTAACAGAAGTGGTTAATGCTTCTTTCATCCATGTACCTTGTTTGACAGAAGACATGCCAGGTGTGGATTAATGCATAACCATCAAAGACAGGTGGAATGGTATAAATTCTTTACATTTGTGTATGGACCCAGTGGTTTGTTAGTGCACAGAGGAAAATGTAAACCAGCCTCTAGAAGTTCTTAGTTGTGTCCTCTTGGTGAGTAAACATAATAAATAAATAGATTAATTACTTACTTCTTGTTTTAGGAGAGTAAGAGGGGTGTATTATCTACTGGCAAGAAGCTTGTTTAAAAGCTCATGGATGAGTTTGAAGTCAGAAGTTTGTAACTAAGTTCAGCAGGATGCAGGTTGTGGTTTTTTTGTCCTTATAAATGAAATTAACTGAATATTTGACTTACAAGATATAGATATACAAAATTAACTGTATTTCTAGAACGTTTTGCTTCTCTGCATTTTGTGAAGGCAAACATCTACGTCACGTGTTTTGTAATTCTCACTAAGTGTCTCTACTATAATTGAACTATGTAAAAGTGCTTCCCCTCTCCACACAGTACTGAAGATTATGAGATCAAGAATAGCATGTCTGCTTATGATTGAGGCTTTGGATTGAGCAGTTAAGTTTAATGCTTTTGGGTGATGCACTAGAATTCTTAATAGTCCTGAAGAGAAAAGGAGTTGTGGAAAAGCTAGGGATTTTCCCCACTGCTTTAATTTAAATTCAAATGATCAGGTACCATAATGCTGTAGTATTCTGTACGCACATTTCAAAAACGTTTGTATGTTTTCTGGGATTTACATATAAGCTTTACATGCTACTGCAGAACAGTTACTTTTGTATTAAAGTCTCACACTGTTATGCTTCTGGTTTAAATAAAACTAGTTTTTTTTTCTTGTTCATCTTGTGACATTTCATTTTGCTGAGTTGGTACTGTGTTTTGTAGCACATCATGGTAGTGTTGAGAGCATCTCAGAGGTATGTTGGTTTAATTAATAAATTGTTGATGTGCTATGAATCTGGCTGCCTTAGAAAAGGATATTAGGGGAATGGCTGGTATTTCCCTACTGAGAGCCTTTGAGAGGTAAATGATGGCCTTATTTCCATTTCTGCAAGGGTTATTCTAGCCAACAAGCAACTTAGGGAAACGCAGTGCAAAGAATGAAATTGTAGCAGCTATTAGGTTTTCCTTGCTATTTCCAGTGTTCAGCTTGAAAGAATCCAGCCTGTCCTCACTAAGTTATAGAATAAAGTAATTCTTACAATGGGTAACTTCCTGGAAATTGCTTTCTTGTTTAAAACTTCTAGGTGTTTTTCCTTGTTTTTGTTACTCACTCTGACATTCGTAAGACTCTGTGTCATTCATGGAGTTTTGAGTTCATGTTACCAGATTCCCTGCAAGAAACAGTGATTTTCATTCTGCCTTTCAAAAAGCAGAATCCCAAATAGTGGACACTGCCACTGAACAAATATTTTTAACATGTTAGCTTGCTTTTAATCTTTCAGCAGCTTTTGTAGGCAAAGATCTCAAGCATATAAATTTTGTCTAGAGATTAAATGGGTCTAGCTAATCTGACTTCACTAATATTTTAATTATGGCCCAGTTTGAAGCCAAAGAATTGGGGCAAAAAGTGGGTATGAATCCTTACTACTACTATGTGCCATTAGTCATCTTGCACTAGAGTTCCTTTTCAAGATTAAGTTCTCAGAAAGTGCCCTCAGCCAAATTGGGCAGAAAGCTGCCTGGAGCTAGTGTAAAAGAGATGGGTCACTCGAGTGCAGTTTTCTTTTGGGAGTCCCCCTGGGCTACCCATGATGTCACTCAGTCATTATGCACTTTGGGGAGAATTAGGGAAGTTGGTTTGTGTGTTTCTTTGGGCCAGCTGAATTGTGTCCCTAATGGAGAGTGAACATCAGTAAGTTAGTTGTCAGAGTTTTACCTTGAAGGAATTACATGCAGGTGCTTCTCTGGGTGCCATGAATCCAGGGGTGGCAGGGGATCAGCTTTCTGTGGCTCTTCTAATGAACTGAAAAGGGAGGATAGGTCATCAGAGGGGACAAGATGTATAGTATTGAATTTCATACAACCACAGACTGTTAGGAGTTAGAAAGGACCTTAAAGATTATCTTCTCCCACCCCTCCCTGCCATGTGCAGGAACACCTTCCACTAGACAGGATGCTCAAGGCTTTATCCAACCTGGCCTTTAACACTGCTGGGGTTGGGGATCCACAACCTCCCTAGTCGGGTGATTTCAGAAAGGAAGATCAGCTGCTTGCAAGTCTAATCTTTATTCCCAATAAAAAGCTAGAATTCATGCTGAATAAACTTGCAGAACTGAAAATAACAAATAAAAATAGTGGATCACAAGTTGCAGGCTTATATAGCTTTAAGTAGTTTATGAGAAATTTAGAAATTATGAATGAGGGACAAAGGAAACTGCATCTAAATTTCTTCTTGAGTTTTTGGTACATTATCTCATAAGTTTCTTCACCGTTTCATCATGTATCTAGGAATTGTTGTGTGCACTGTAAGGCAAAATGAGTGTACAGTGATACAGAAGATAAGTAATCAATTTATCACAAGCTAATTTCTGGACGGACTTGTCAGTGAATAATGTTGAGAACTGAAGTAACAGATTTGGTGATATTACTGAATAGTGCTAACAGAAAACAATATATGTTTTCTGACTTTTCCTTTCTTTCTGGGAAGTAATTTTGCTGTTCTGAATTTGGCTGACCAGTTTTGTTACATCTTGCTTCCATCATGGTGGCATTAATGGTTGCTTCAAGGTCTCTGTAGCAGTGTTTTTGTCCCTCAGCTGCAGCATGGGGACAGTCAGCTGCACCCTGTGCCTGGCACCAGCCTGTTTCAATAGAAAGCTGAAGCAGCTCAGTGCAGGCTCTGTTCTCTTGTTGATGGGTGCAACTCAACAGATGCTCCTGTTTTTCCAGGACCTCAGTTTTTTCAGTTCATTACTGTAACCAGAAAGTCTGGACAAACAGCAAAAAGGCTTTTGTGAGAAGGAGATGCCAAATGAAATAGGGGGAGAGCATATGGAAGGGAAAGGAAAGAGTATTTTGTACAATTACCAAGTGAAGAAAAAATCGATTAATTAAAACAGTAAATTAAACCACTGAAATAATTAATAAAGGACGGGGCAGCTTTTTTTAAAAAAAAAAAAAAAAACAGCAAAAGCAGACCAGAAAACCTTAACTATCCCTTTAATTTGGAGCTCACTGCTTTATTTTAGAATTACTGTGGTTGATTAACTCTGGAGTTGCTTCTAAAATAACAAGCCCTCCCCACATGATCTGCCTGTGTCTTGCTGAAGCAAATGTCATTGTGATTCCCCTCCACCCTTGAGTTATCCTTTTGTTGTTTGTGACCTGGTCAGCACTGGGCTTTTGGCCAGCACCCCTGGTTTATAGTGAGATCCCATTTGTGTGAGCTGAACCCAGCTTTATTGGGTCACGCTCACACATAACTTAATTAAATATATTCACTTCCATCCTGCCATCTTGTTCTTCATGAGTAGTTCTGTCCTTGAATCACTGAATTGTAAAGATGACATACTTCCAATTCATGCTGTAATCATTTCAGGGTTTTTTAATTCCCCATTTTTGAATGTGGGATATATGCCTTAGGGGAGCAAATGCAGTCTGAATTAGTAAAACCAAATTTTGATGGGTTTTGTTTATCAAACTTCTGATAGTATAACAGAGAAGTGGTGAGCCTAAAACAGGCCAGAAATTTTGTTCTTTTCTCTGAAAAAATATATGTAATTGCTTAATTTGAAAAATTACTTCAGTGTTTGGGGAGCATGGAAAAAACCCTTTGAAAACATTTTTTTTTGTTTTGTTTATGACATTTCTTAAATAGGCTTAAATGGAAATAATGTTAAAATCTCATTCCTAATCAGTCTAGCAAATTAATTTTTTTTAAAATAATCACAGAAGATGGTAGTAGAAAGCTATTTTTCCCTGTAGAGTGTTTTTTCTGCCATATCCTTTTCATCATTACAGTGGACAAATATGAAATTAACTAAACAAAATTTATTTTTATACCTAGCTGTCAACATACACCAAGCAGACCGTAAATAATTATAAGCTTATTTTTGCTTACTGAGGTAGTTCCTGTCAGCATTTTTGTTTGCTTCTGTTCTGTAGAAAATTGCTTTTTGCCACTTAGTTATTGTTCTAATGGACATCCTGTGTATGGGATTACAAGGCCAGCTGTTGAGTCAGATGTGTGGTCTCAATGGGTTCTGTCCATTTTACCTGCTGCTAAACTCTCCTGGTAATAAAATGTGGAGGTAAATTCATTGTCTCCTAAAATTATTAGACTGTATTGGTGTGATGTCTGTATACCATTGCTTTCTCTTCCTGAAATAAATCAAAGTACTAACTATGTAATTTTCTGTTCTTTCCCCAGGAATCTATTGATTGCCTAGAAATTAAAAGAGGGTGTGAGAACTCTGATCAAGGTGGAAAGTTTTTTTCCAAGAGCCTTTTCCCAACTGCCTTTTGCAGAATCTGCAGACAGTCCCATTTGTGCCATGTTTTGTGGCTCTCACCGTAAGAGGAATTTGTCTTGATGAAGATTCCTAACATTGGTAATGTGATGAATAAATTTGAGATCCTTGGGGTTGTAGGTGAAGGTAAGTAGTATCTTAATAAAAGATTAATTAGAATTTTATATAGATTTGACTTAGTCCTCTTGTTGATAATAAGTTACCAACTGCAAAACGTTTATTGTATGTGTTTATTACCTATAGCTTCTGCTAATTTCTTTGTCAGATGGATGGAGAAGTTTGGAAGCTTAAAGGAAGGGAGTAATAGAACAGTTTTGTGAGGGCTTGGGGTTTTTTTGTGTTGTTGTTGTTTTTTTCCTTTTAAAAGTTTAATATATTGATTTCTCATTAGTGGTACTAGGGAAATGCAAGTTATCAAACTTACCTGCAAGAGTATTTTTTTAAAAAAATACTTTCTGTGTTTTAAAATCCATTTACTTTTGAGCAATATTTATGAAATTGTTTCATTGTACAGAGATTTAGTTCCTGTACATGCAAGTTCTGGATAATAATACTGGGAACAATGTTACTTCTATACTTAAGAGGTTTCTGAGCACTCTTTTACCTTGCCACTTTATTTTTTTTTTCTGCTTTGGGATGGTTTATCTCTTATCTTCTTTGTTTCAGGAGCCTATGGCGTTGTACTTAAATGCAGACACAAGGTAAGTGAATTGCTTTTAAGTCAGAGGGAAATGGTGCTTAAGTGAAACAGTGACTTTTGATGAGAAATAGCATCTTAATATGTATTAGGTGTGGCATCTGGGGTGTACATTTTCTTGCAGTCAGTTACTTAATAGCAATCTTAATTGCAAGTTTCAGGGAAAATGGCTATATCTAGTACCAAATCTCAATTTTTTGTGTTTAATATTTGTCTGAAATATTACTAATGTTTCATTAATTTCAACTAAGAGAATTTTTAAGAAAAGAGACCAAAAAATTATTTTGGAACACAGTTTATGCTCAGGCAGTCTTAATTAGAATGTGAAACTATTTGCCAAATACTGCTGTAGATGCACTTAGTTGTCTTGGAAGCAGCAGGGGAGAGAAAGGGGAGCCCATGAGGGATTTCAACATCTGCAGGATGATCAAATGGCAGTAAGAAAGCAGTGACTTTTTTGGTTGTTGATTTTAATTTGGAAAAGGAAGAAGTTAAAAAGGAGAGAAAAAACACTGTTTGATGCAAAAATGAAGTCTGGCAACCTGTCTGTGCTGTTTTAACTAGTGTGTAAGTTGGATGTATCTTAACCTGAGGCTCATCAACACAGAACTGACACAAACTACTTTGCTGTCTTCAGAGCTGCTGTGTAGTCCTTTAACAAAACAACTTCTCTGAAGCAAAGCATTTCAGAACCATAGAATTGTAGCGATCCAAGAATATATAAACACCTTTTTATGTCGTTCATACCTTTTTTATAGAAAAATATAAGGACTGTGCAGAGGGTTTGTGTTCCTATAGTGACTTTTAGCATGTACACAGAAGGGCTTTTGCACATGCCATGTGGTTCTCTCTGGTATGTCTTACACTGTTGTGCTGACTTAAAGAAGGTTAAAAAAATTAAGAATTTAAGATCCTATCTCAGGGTGAAGCCTTGTTGGGCTTGGGGATGTATAACAGTCAATAGAGTGACTTAGTTAAATTAGGTCTTTTTAGGTAATTATGGTGTGAAAATTCAGGGCAAGTAGTTTGAGAACACCAGGGTAGTGATGGTACAGTTTGTACTAGGTAGCTCAATTCTTTGTGGAAAGTAACCTCACCCAGACACAAGAAGTTTCTAGAATTCCTTGCATTGCTGAGTGAAATTTAAGCTGTGCATGTCTGTTCATGCTCATGCAAAAGAGTTCATTACTTTAAAAGTATGATATATTGGCTGGGTAATCTGTTGTCCAGGTTCCTATGGGAATACTTTGCAGCACACCAGATGACTAGAAAGAAAAGGCTTTTCTTCAGCAAAGTGTTCTAACAGCCTGTTTAAGCCTGTAAAAGACTGCTACCTTCCTTGAGAGCATTTAAATCTTTTGGTAGTTGCACCATTTTTTTCCTACAGCTTCATCTTGATAGAAACAGCTGTGCTAAAGGTTGAAAACAAAGTGGTATTTCTTTAATCTTCTAGCAAGTGGGTTTACTAAGACCTAGGGTTTCCAGTTTTTGGAGATCTACAGAAAAGGTGAGGTATGTTGCTGTGTTCATCTAACTGATTTATGATTCTCACTTAAAACAAGCTGCACCAAGCCTTTGAGAGCAGATGAGTTTAGGAGCTATCTATTTTACAAAAAAAAAAAAAAACAAGAAAAAAAAACAGAGCAACTATCTAAAAGTTAAGTGTTGGCCTTTTCTTCTTGTATAGGAAAACAAAGATTAAATACACTTTCATACAGTCTTAACAGACTTATCTGGAAATGCAAGGATGGATGGTTTGGGGTTTTTTGTTTGCATGTTTGGGTTTCTGGTATTTTTTTTGGTTTTGTGTGTGTGGTTTGTTTTTTTGTTTTGTTTTGTTTTGTTTTTGGTTTTTTTGGGTTTTTTTGTTTTTTTGTTTTTTGTTTTTTTACTGTTTGGCTACTGGTGGGCATACTTTTGAACGTCGAAGTATTTGTATTAATGTTTATAAATAGTGGTAATATGCCAGGGTCAAATTCCCAGCTGTTTTAAATCAATGTATCTCCACTGTATTTTTGAGAGGGTAAATAAATTTTGTGTGAAATGAGGAGACAACCCTAATTGCAACAATTTTCCAACATATAATCCACTAGTGCTTCAGTAAATATGTAGCTTTTTATGTCAGTGCATTTCATTGGCATGTGTATATAGATTTAAGTAGGAGAAAATGGCATAAGGAACAAATACCTTGTCATTATTATGTTTTCTTCCTTTGCTAAGGGAACATTACCAGAAAAGCTAAAGTAGCTCCTCTAGAATGACTGTGTTTACATTATTATACAGCCTGGTTTTATCCCAAATCCTTCATTTCTAACTGTGGCTTGTGCATAAAGATTACTTGTTTATCTGAGGGTATTTTTCTGATGCTAGGCTAATACAAATAATGTTGAAAAAAAGCAGAGATGACGTTCTGAATAGGCTTTTTTCCTATTTCTTCATTTAGTCAGAGGATATTTCCTAAGGAAATACACTGAAGTACGTTGTGTTCAAAAAGACTGGAAATACATTTGATAGTTACAAACTATTTAGAAAGGTTGTCTTGGCTTATTTGGATTTTAGCTGTTTTCTGAAAAGAAAAGCAACTTGAGCAGTTCAGCAGTGTCAGAGATCGTGGCTGAGGAAAAGAATCTTTGCTAATGTTTAAGACTTGTCAAATGTTTGCACTTTAAATAAAACCAGTATACCTTTTACTTTAGAAAGTGGTCTTGCTGCTTCATGCAGAGTTGTTGGGCAATAACATAATAGGAAGATGCTGTGGTAAAGCCACAGGTCTCCAAAGATGGGCACATGGAGAAGGAAACCTAAATAAAATAATTAAGCCAAAAGCCAGTGGGAAAAGGAAATGTTACACTGTAAGGTAATAAACTGTTTATAGGAGGAACACTGACAATTGCAGCTGCAAGTAGTGTTTGTAGAAATGAGGTGAGTACATCCTTAGATGCCTGAGATCAGTGGAGACTGTCTAGGTGGAGAAGATGATGACACTGGAACAGGGATTGTTTCTTAGGTTGAGGCAGAGCTCACCACTCAGCCAGGCTGGAGAGGAAGACTGGTTCATACGAGCAGGCAGCCAAACCATGAGAAGCATTTGGACAATGCTCTCAGACAAGTGCTCTGTTTCTTGGGATGTCATGTGCAGAGCCAGGAGTTGGACTTTGGCGATTCTTGTGGGTCCCTTCCAACTCAGGACATTCTGTGATGCTATGCCTATATACATATATTTGTATGTATAAATCTATGGTAGTTTTTTAGGTTAGCCAGCTGTGCTGGAAGGTGTGTGGTGATGCAGTTCTCTAAAAGCATAGTTGAAATGGATGAAATCTCCTTGACTTCTCCTTCTCTTACAGTGTGCATGTTACCAAAGGCCTTGAACCAGTGGGAATACAGTTTAACTATTTGGAAGTTTGGTGCCAGTTGTTCTTATATATTCAACATCTGCCTAATGAGATTTTTGTTTTTCTTTTATTTTAGAAACATGTCTTGTTTTGGTGGTTCTCAATAGTATGAAGCATTTTTAGACCTTTGAGATAAGCACCACTCAATTCTTATATTAAAAACAAGCAAAAAGAAATGTTCGTTAGAATTATTTGGCACTTCGGTGCATTGAAGAATAATGAAGACTAACCTCTGGAATAGGTTTAATACTTCCAGGAAATGTCTTCTTAGCCTGATACTTAATTTTGTCTTGTTTGAGCCTTCTGTAATACTCTTGCACTGTGTTCTGCTAAGTTGTTTATCTGCCTCAGAATACATGAAAAATATTTGCTGACCTCTTAAAGAAAGGTGTAGTTTACTCATTAGAAAATATAATGGTTATGCATATGTAGCAGAATCGTTAAATTTCTTTTGAGTATCTCAGCCTTTTTCATGTCTTTTATTACTAGAACACCTACAGACCAGCAGGGTCATAGTTTTCTTAGTTTTCCCGTTGAGACTAATTTTTTTTTGTTGTTGTTGTTTCTACAGGTAACTCACTGCTTCACACTTCACACTGTTTGTGTTAGAGCAGAGTCAGGAATTCCCCTTTTACCAATGCTGGCCAACTTGAGAAAATTTTCCCATGACATTGCTGTGCTTTGAGGAAGTAATTCTTGTAGAACAACCAGCCCTCATAAACTCCTTTGCCCTTCAGGGCTGTCTCTAAGCAGATCCTAGAACAAGCTGACATCTGTTCTTTTGGAAGTCCAGGGTTGTATTTCTATTGTCCCTCTCTCTTAATTTGTTCAGAATCTTAAATTCCACTGTCATGGTGGAGATGCTTGTCTGTTGTAATACCCATAAGAAAGGCACGCAGGCTCTGTCACTTGTGATACAAAGTGCTGCTTCTTTATTGAGTGTTAACTTCTCTATAATAAAGTCAAAATGGAACAGGTGGTCTTACATCCCTTTTAGATGCTAGAATCTTCAGTTGTGCAGCATCAAAATGGCCTCTGATCAGAATGCAGCACACTGTGTAGATCAGTCTGTAAAAAGGTTTTTTTCACTATTTTCATTATTTAGACTGTTACAGGATTATTTTAAAAGAAAACTCCTAGTCACTTCTATTGTGAAACAGAAAGATGTTCTTGGGACAGCTTCTTGCTACATCCCTAGATAAAGGCACAACCACTCAGGTTATGTAGCTTCAGATGCTGGTACCATGGTACATAGGAGATGCTGCTCCTCTGATACAATGACCTGGCTGAGTCCAGGCAGTTGAACCTGGGCCACCTCAGATGAACTCGGGTATGCATTACTAATTTCTCTATGTACAGTGGTCTTCTGTCAGGGATGCACATTGCCCATTGCATCTGGGGTTATCATCAGCCTTCACATTCCTGTTGGCTCGTTGATCGGTGTCAAGCAATTGCCTTCTCTGTTTTCCAAAAACCTGATTGTCTCCATCACGCTGTATTACCTTTGCAGCAACTTTGGAGTGCACCAAGTCCTCTGTGAAGACTGGACTTCGTTGGAAGACTTCCCTTAAAAAGGCTTTATCTATTTTGCTCTCTTCATAAGGTGCTTTGAAGCAGATGTTTTTTCTAATGTAGTCTGTGGTTTTCTGTCTCCTAACCCTCGTGAAAAATCTTTAGACTTCTGTCTTTGCTATTTGAAAGCAAATGTACTGCATTCAGGCACCCCTCTGCTCTGCAAGGATCTACTCACATTCTTAGGATATTTAACAGAAGATGAGCTGTGTCTGTTGTGGCAGAGCTCTGGTCATACAAGTTATTCCACTACATTTTCTGTAACCCTAAAGAGTGGTTTCATCATCCAGGATGACAGGTAGTTCAGATAATTCATATTTCTAGAACTGTGCACTGATTCGTCGTTCCTCCTGGTCTTTTCTCAGAAATTTTATGTGCAGGCACCAGGACCCTGGTTATGCTGCTTTCACAGACCAAATGAGAACTTCACAATCGTAGAAAATTTGGGTTTTCTCTAATATTGTCATAAAAGCAGAGTGTTCTGAATTTCCCTGGTGGACATTATAATCTCTTTTGTAGCTCTCTTCTGCTGGTATTATTAACACCTTTGCACTTTAAATCTGCTAACCATTTTTTTTGTTGAGTTCCTCTTTAGTGTAAAAATAAAAAGGTCAATGTGCTTGTTTGTAAAAACTGCAGTCTTTTTCAGTGTGTTGTATTCTTTTCATGCACTTTCTTTAGATTTGGCTCTCAAGGCTCCTTAGCTCCCCAGCATGTGTTAAGTCAAGTACTTAGATTGAAGAACAGAGTCATTGCAGTTTATCTTTAATGTTTATGGTATTATCTTTTGTACTGAAATGGGTACAGCTCTTTTTTGTTTTACTTTACATGTGACTAATTTGACAGTAGTTCCTGTTTGGTTGATTGAGAAACTAAAATGATGAGTAAATGAAAAATCTCAAAATGAGGCCAGATTGCTGCCTGTGTTTTTTCCCCTTGTCTTCAAATTTTTTGCTATTTTTTAAAAAATGTAATTAAAAACAATATGCTCATTTTCTCAATTGATCAAATTTGGTTTGATTTTGTGGCAAGATTTTTGGTTTTAATCATTACCAGGATAAAATCTCTGTGCAGCATACTGTTTTCTTTCAGTAATGGCAGTTTACCTATGGAAGATTATTCCATTAATGCTGTTGTTCCCTGGGCTAAAGCATCGTATCACTGGTGGGTTTTTGTGCTAAAACTTGTGTGAAACACATAAAATGAATATGAGACATTTTGGACTTTCTGGATAAATAGTTTGCCAGTCGTAAATGTTTGCAGTAGTCAAAGTTGAGATCTGTCCTAAGTATTATGTGAAGAAAATAGAGCTATTACTTAAGTAGTAGTGCTGAAAGTCATAGTAACTCTTTAATAACCACTTGCTTCAACTTCACTGTGAGGCAGTGGATAACCTTTTGAATTCCTTACAGAATTCTGGTGTGAAATGCTTGATATAGTGTATTTATTTTGTGGACTTCCAAACTCTATTTCTGTGGCATTCCCTTGAGTGCAGCTGTGAGAGGCAACCTTGATTTGTGCTGATTCACTTCAGGTATTGCTTTCTATACGTGTAAGAGACATACAATGAATGTCTATGACTGCTTCCCCTTCAGGGTAGATGTGAGTGTGGTATTAACAGTTTATAAAGCTTTCATTTTTCACTGATGTATCGTGACATTTGTCTTAACCTGAACCTTGTCCATAGTCCTCTCAGTCCCTTGTGGCAGGTGGAAACAGATAAATAGATAGCATTATATTAATGTGTTTTAAATATGATTGATGTTAATAAAGTGCTGAGTTGCATTCCACTAAGTGGAAGATTCCTATGTGTATTGTTAGTGCTTCCAAGATCAGATAGTTGTGCAAAATGGAACATAGAAACTGAACTTGCTGAGCTCCCACAGCTTGAGCAGACCACCACTAATTCAGTCTCACCTCTCACCCCCAAAGTGGGCTGTAATATTCTCCGTATCAAAATACTTCTGCCTTTTATTTCTTTTCCTCAAAATCTTATTCCCAAGTCTCTCTTGTTCTTCAGTTATTTTTAAACAATGTTTTTCATAATACATTTCTTAATAAAACCTGTTAAAGCACTAATTTTTAGGAAACTATCAGATTCTAAAATTACTTACCCACACTACTGGAAAAAAAAATTAGATCTCTGTTTGGTGTTTTCCTAATTTCCTCAAAGTCTGAGTCCTGGGATTTACTGAAGTAAACATTTGGGTTTGCATTTGTAAGGCTATGTAGGATGAGGGGATGAAGTACTGTAGTCCCAGATCTTTTTTTCATTGCTTTTATTGTTTTCTGTCTGTTATTTCTGTTATGTGTTGCTAAGATATGCTCTGTTTCAAGGTTTTACTTAATTTGATCTTACATAAACCCTTGCTGTCTTTATTAGTTGCATACAATGATTTCTTTAGGAGGGCCTGGCCAGAGTTCAACAAAGTGGACATGAATGCATTTTTAAATGCATTAAGTTACAAGAGGTAATGGTAAGAGTGGTTTAAGTTGGATATTAGGAAAAGATTCTTCACCCAGAGGGTGGTTGGGCACTGGAACAGCTCCACAGGGAGGTGGTCACAGCACCAAGCCTGACAGAGTTCCAGAGATATTTGGACAATGCTCCCAGGAACATGGTGTGATTCCTGGGGTGTCCTGTGCATGGCCAGGAGTTGGACTCAGGGATCCTTGTGGGTCCTTTCCAGCTAAGAATATTCTATGATTTTATGAAAGTTAATGTTTTTTTTTTTTAATAACATAAGTCACTTTGTAGCCATATCAGTGGAGTGATTCTGCTTTGGTGTCTGCAGTTGTACTGTGTTGTTTCCCTTTGAGTCTTTTTTGACAATCCAGACTTGTGTTTGAAAGTTCCCTTGTAGAATATCCATTCCCTTACCTCCTCCTTTTGTGCTTGTCATGTTATGTACCCTGCTCAGATATGGATGGTATTCAGTATTAAAAATTCTCATTCCGTCCCTCCTTTGCTCCTGACAGCTAATATTTAGAAATGGAAGGTGTAGGGGAAAGATAAGAGACAGAACTTTCAGAATGGAGAAATTAACTTGCTGTGGAGGGGGATAGTAAGAATTACTTTTTTTCAGATGTGTTCAGTTTAAAGCAGTACAGTGTGAGGGTGTTTGCTCTCAGTGCCTTGAATTAGGATGGCTTAAGTTGGCTTGTCCATTTTAACATTTCATGCAGTACAAAGCTGGGGTGCAGGGATACCTGATGCTGCAGAAGATCTTCAAAACAAGAATGATGAGGGAGACAAACAGGGGATCACCCTTGTACTTCAGTAAGGAAGGTAGCTGAAAGAAGCATAGAAACCTGAGTTAAAAATAACAAGAGTGATTCATCTTGCTTTATAAAGATATGTAAAATGTATTACCGATGGTTCTCAATTTAAATTAAGTCAAAGATAAGCAATTTGTTGCAATCACAGTATCTCAGATCAGTATTTCTTTTAGTCACACAGTTTTTTAGTTGGTCACACTAATGGCTTTGAATAAACCAGACATATTTTGCCCTTTTTCTTTTGTTTCTTAAAGAAACTGTATGTATTTTTGATAGTATTTTACATAATCTTTTTTATGAATTCTTGCTGTGAGTAATGGTGTTGCTAAGTGAAAGGTTACTGCTTATGCCACAAATAAGAGCTTTGCTAGGAATATTGCCAGTAAATAAACAAGCCCCCTAGTAGTTGCTGCAAACTCCATCTGCAAAGGGATTATATATCATTACACTTGTAATAATACAGGAATCATACTCAGACCTGCAGCAGTGTGTTCTGTGGCTGCCCTTAATGGCTCTTAATTGCAAACAGCTTGTAAAGCTGTATCTCATTTTAAGGTCCTTGTAAGTGAAATCTTGTTTTTAAGTGTGGATGTGATAAGCACCCAAAGCAGGACCATCCATACAAATTATTTTTTTATTACAAAAAGTTGAAAATGTTATGCTGAAAATTAAAGTTTAGGAACAGGACTACAGTATTTCTTAGAAGCAGTAGTGGAAGAAATTGAAATAGATGAGATTTAGAGACCTGATGTAGGGTCTTGGATCATTAGGAAAGTAGCGGTGCAAGTGAGGGAATTTATAGTTAATGCAAATTAATAGATGGGTGAGGGAACAGCATATGGCTAATTATAGGACTACATCTGTAGTAGTATGAACTTGGTTGAATATTGGATTACAATTTGGTCTTGTCATCAAATTGAAAATTACTGTGTAGCATAATTGATGCAAACAAAATGGTATTTCTAAATTTTAGGCTAATTGTTTTCTTGCGAGGATTCTTGTAGAGTTTTTAAACTTTTCTAGGACACATGAGAAGCTCTAAGAGTGCTAAGATAATCATTGATTCCTGAACACTGTGTATTTAAACAAAGGCCACTAAGAGCACAACTCTGTGTTTCAGAAGATCATTTATGTCGATTATTAAATGTAGCATGGCAAAAATGGGTCTGGATCATCTGTTTGTCCCTCAAAATTATTTGTAGCAACCAAGATGATCTAAAGTTTAAATGCACTAAAGTGTTTTGAATATGCCATTCACATTACCTTATTTTCTTAATTTTTTTTGTGTGCAAATTTGAAGTAATTTTTCTAAAAAAAATTAGGAGTCCTAGAAAATGAGCATTTGTAAATAGGTAAAACATTGACAGTAACAGTAAATGCTTTTATATAATTTAATTTTTTTTCTGAAAACTATAGGCACTATATTTTTTCATCAGTATAAGATTACAGTGTGGTTTAAAATAGTAAGTTGTCCCTCTGAATATCCTTGTTAAAGCAATTTATATTTCCTTGATTACTCACTTCTTTGTAATTCTGAACTCATGGAATATCCTCCTAAAATATAAAAAACTTTCTATACTTTTTGAATAAAAACTCTTGGAATTTTTAACTTCTTTTGCAGTATAGTGGTATTTACTTCTCATTCAAAGCCTGGAGAGCAATAAATGAGGAAAAAAGGAACATAGTTTTCTTTTATACCATTACAGCTGTTAACATTTGTACAAATTTTTAAATTCTTGTGCAAAGGACAATTCTTGTGCAAATTTAAATTCTTGTGCAAATTGCACTTATGTGTGGTTTGAACACAGCTAAAAGCCTAAGTAAGGGACTAGACAAACCTGGCATCGGAGTGTGGTGATCAAGAAATTTTGGATACAGTGGGAAGGCAGGCTGAGCTCTTGTATAGGGGTCACTTTTGCTAAGACTGTTTTGTGCCCTTTTTTCAACCAATAGCAGTTGTTAAATGGTTGCACAGAACTGGAGTAATTCTTTATGATGTCTATGCCTTATGCATGCATTGCAGTTCTGAAGCTCTTCAGAACATATACTTCTTTTTGCTGTATGTAGCTGCACTTGGACAATAAAACTTGATGAGTCTGCTGCTTGCTTTTTTCCAAGAATAGTCCAATTGCATGCTAGCTTCTCCTTTTCTAAAGTATATCTATTTAATCTGCTTTCGATTTAAGATAAAAGCTAAAACATTGTCTGGATTTATAAAGTATTTGTATTTTCACTACCCCGATTCATTTTAGTTTAAATTGCTAAATTTGACCAGTCTTTGAGCAAGTTCCTTTTAAGCCCTAACACTGTAGAACATAATGGCTTTGCCCATTATGAAAAATCACACATTTTATGCAATTGTATTTTCACTTTTTCAGATGCGTAGCAAAGTGAGGATTTGTTTATGAACAGAACAGGTAACTCTTTTTTGGAAACAGGTACCAGCACTGCTCTCCAATTTTGCAGTTGCTTGCACCTTAAAACCTTTGATAAGGCATCTTCTCTTTCTTCTTCCACATGAAGACTAAGTTTCTGTACAGTGCTGGGTTTAGAAAAATTAGTATAGTGAAGTTCAGTGTCAGTCTTGCATAAAGGGAGGGTAAATATTTGCAGGTCTTGAAGTGAAATGTCTGTATTCATGAATGCCCATTTCATGGTTTCATTCACTTGTACCATTGTATCCACATGCTTAGAAGTAGAAAGGGATGAGTGTGTGCTCATGAGAGGTGTCTGATTTGGGCAGTGTCTCCAGGGTGCAGGATGGAGGATGAAGGTTAAGAACTTTTGAGTCCCTACTTCACCGCTGAAGTTTCTCTGGGTGGTGATGACAAACTAATTCTTACATCTTTTGTGTATATATTAGGTTTAGATGTTGTCTGTTGTTATGGGATGGTCCTTCGGTTCAATATTGCTTTCTTGACTTCCATAGGCATGTTTTCTGCTTTTTCTTGTTTGGAGTTTGTGTTTGAAAAGTATATTTATAATCTGTTTCCTTGGTGGGCTAACAGAAGATTGGCTCACATATAGTAAGCTGCAAGGTTGTGGCCATCCTCATGTTGGGGGACACATGGTCTGCTTGTGACTCAGCTTTGCTGCAACCTTCTGGGCTTGGCACAATGTTTTACTCAATTTTACTTTTGAAGCACTGTCCCATGAACAATATTCTTGATTATCAACACTGTTTTTTCTTGAAACCTTGTGCAGTTTCTTCTCATGCTCACGCATGCTTGTATGTGCACTCTCCCAGGGCTTCTCCCAATATTCTATCAATACTAACCCTGATCTGTTACACGCTCCTGCTGCAGAAACGAGATGCATGTGTTCTCTGAAAGGGTGGTTGTTCTGTTTCCAGTTCTTGGCATAGAAGTGTGCTGCCTTATTAAACAGCTCTCTGAATCGTTCAGTTCAGAAAGAATCCTTGTAGCATTGAGAACTCCTTCCTAAATGCATATTATGAAACATATTTTTCATAGAGTTCTAGGAACAGAAGATTAGCACAGATTCCAGTGTGCTGAAAATTATTTGCAAAACAGTTTTCTTAGACTTAACTTTGGCTGAACAGGATTATCATCATTATTGATTTTCCTTTATAGATTATAGATGTGCTTTAAAATAAAATGTGGTTTTGAGGTATGACAGAGGTAGGTGAAATTTGTAAGTGTTATAATGTGCTGAAATGTGGAAAGATGAAATTCTGTTAAGACCTAAAAAACTTGACTGATTACACTTACACCTACCTGTTCTTTTGACAGTATGTGTCTTGACCAGGAGGCAAGCTATCATCTTGAAATCAATTAACATTTCCAACAGAGATAGAGTAATGCCATGTTTATGCACAGAAATATGTTTCAGGCAATGCCATCTGCAGAGCAGAGCTGACTAGCTGCTGCTTCTACAGAATCAAGTTTTCTGTGACTGTGTGAAAAACTCACCCGAGTGATGCCTACCATTTTTTTCTCCTCAAAGCATCAGTCAGTGAAGAATGGTGTGAAGAAACATATGCAAGATAATATCTGATGGACTTGCGCCCTGGACTCTGAACCTGTTCTAATTTTGCAAGTCCTTCCTGCTTCCACTGCTATAAATGTTGTTGTAGTGCTAAGGAGCTATTTGGGGAGCAAAAGAGAATCAGTAGGAGCTTCCCCAGTGACTTTTAGAAAGGCTGAACACAGGCCAAACAACATCCATCCCATGGACTCTAGCAGGTTAAAAAAAAAATAAATTGCAGGAGTGGCATTTCTCCTCAGAAACTCTGGGGTGTAGTGCCCCCTTCATCCATATTCCTCTGGTAATATAAAAGGGAATGCAGAGTAGATATCTAGATGATGTCAGGATCAGAGGAGTAAATCAAGGGCAATCAGCCTGTCTATAGCATTTCTTGGTTTCTGTTTAGTAGGGTTCTCAATGAAATGGATAGTTTTTAATTTACAGTGCTAAAGATGAACTTCTATTCCTTTACCAGCATCCTTCCAATTACACATGTGCTCATGTACAGAGCTGTGCACCAGTGTGTATACATCTACTCACACGTATTTGTTTAATTAATGAGTTAAAGCATACTGGTCTCTTCTGGTCAGTTTTAGAAAATGCTACTAGCCCGTTCCTTCTGTTGCTTCTACAAAGATTTTTGTATGTACTAGTTAGCACACTGTTACACTTTTCATTTTGATGGATGTAAGGAGAATTGAACACTTGTGACTCAGTATAAAATATGAATGGCATTAAATCTGTTGTTTTATCAAATTATTTAGCAGGCTTGTACAAGGCTTTAACAAAAATATGAATAAAAATTTCACAGCTTAAGTCTTGTGATTGTATTTTCTCAGCTTTCACTTGTCTCTCCATCTGAAGATGGTGTTTCAGGAACTTCTTCTGAAAATGTATCCTTATTGCTAAAGTGTCTTGTGTTTTTTCCTAAATATGTTTATGTGAAGGAAAACTATCTTTTACCACTTCTGAGCTGTTAAAAGAAAAATGAAAATGAAAGGTCTGTTTAGTTTTATAGCTCTGCATCTACAGTAAACAATAAGACCCAGAATTTTTCAATGGAAGAACATGCCCTTCCTGAACAGATCTGGCTAGGAATCAAATTATGAGGGCATAGTTTATTCTTGCAAAGAACAAATATGTGGAAAGAAAAGTAAATGAAAAATTAGGTACAGGGGTCTCTTATCTGTGGATTTATTTGAGGTTTTTCTCTTGGTTTTTAGACTGGGATAGGTTAATAATTAATGTTGTTCAAGGCCACCTATTTATTTTTTGAAGAGGTGGTGGTAATTGGCTATTCAAACAGTACTACCTGAATGAAACCTGTGTGTGGAGGCTAATTCTTTTTTTTTTTTTCCATGAGGATTGATACTGCATTTAGAGTAACCAGTTTATTAATTTGCTAGCTCTTGTATTTATTACTATGTGTCCAGGGCTATTGCAATATAATTTTATACTGCAATGTTGTGGAATTTTTTAAAAATAATAAATCACAGCCAGAATCAGGGTATGATGAAACCAAGTCAGATTTAGCACATTCAGGCACAAATGCTAGTCAACAAACTGCTGTTAAAACTATTGTTTACTCTCTTTACCACCAGAAGGTTTGCTACTATATCAGTTTACAAAGGACAGAAGGCACCCTTCCTCTGAGGAAGCTTTGTTTTCTATATTGCATCTAGTTTAGACCAAGTACTGCAATGAAGCTCCAAGCTTACTTGTACAGGTTTAGCTTTTGGACTTTTGTAGTAATCTTAAATCAAATCTGATGTAGGAATCCTGTTATTAAACATTAATGAGAAATTTTGCTAAGTTCAAGTCCTTTACTCCAAAAAGAATCATAAAGCTTTTCCAAACTCTTACTTTCTTTCACCTCTGTTTAAATGAATCTTTACAGTGCATTGGAAGAGAGAGAAATATGGCTCTAGGAGGTCAATATATAAGATAGATTCTAAATCCATAATTTTCTAATGAAAACCTCTCATGTTAAATATTTGAGTTCTTGCTCAAGGCTCTGATCTGAAGCATTCTTCTGGAAGGTTAACATAAGGAGAAAAACTACTTCTAATGGGGCCTTATTTGCAGGTTATTCTAAGTTTTATTGCTCTCATATAATACCTTTAATTATACCAGAGAAAGGAAATGCAAAGCTCATAGCAGGGATATTTATAGCTTCATGAAGATACTCACCAGTGAACATATACTTTATTCTCTAATATGCAGGTGGAAGAAGAAGGATGAGCTTCAGAAATTCTGGTCTTGCTGCTAGCTATGCCAGATTGGTTTGTGGGATGTGAGAATTGATGCTGCAGTTACGTTGGCAATGGAGAAGTTCTTACTTCAGTAGCACAGTTTGGAATACTTTATTTGTGTTTCTAGCATGTTAATTACAAATACAATCCAGTGGACTGTGATGATCTTAATGTAGCAATGCAACTCAAAGAATAATGATCCAGAGAAAGTCATATCCCTGAGGTAACTAATCTTGATAAGATTTCGAAATGTACCTTAAAAACATGTTCATGCATGTAAGTTTGTGCATGCAAAAATAAAACATACAGACAGAAGGGCTGCAGAGTTAAGTAACTTGGGTGGAATTAATCTCACCCACTGTTTCAGTGCTTAGGTCTTGCATAACCAATCTCCCTCATTTATATAAGTTGAGAGAGTCCAAAATCTGAAAAGCAACTCTTACCATCTGGAAATCATTAAAATCAGTTAAATCATTTAAACCTTCTGGCCAGATCTCCTCTGCCTTCCCTGCTTTTACTAACTGTGGCGAGAGCCCTGATAATTCACACTGAGTATCTAACTCCTAGCTGGCTAAAGCTAAAAGAGAGACTCTACCTTAGGAGGTACTTGGCATTTTATGTAGATTCATTGAATCTTTTAAAACACAGAATATAATTGTTCTCAGTTTAAATTTAGCCTTGGAGGTTGCTGTTTCTATATTATGCATGGAGAAGGGCTTCAGTTTCTTTTGCATATGCCAGTATTTCTAATGAAAGGATTCTACCTTTTCCCCTCAAATACTGCCTTGCTTATACACACCGTGATAAACTTACTCCCCCCCCCCTAATTTTCTAGACTTCTGAAATACAAAATTCATCATGAAGCACCATATGGATGCCCACACAGTTGTCACACAGCTGTCAGCTACTAGTATTTGAGGTGGCATAGCTAGTAACCTGTTGCCTTCATCCCCCATGCATACCAGAACGCTGTGGAATGAGACTCATCTGTGGTTTTAGTGGGTTTGCAGCTATTTCTGAATTCTCACTGCTCCTCTGCTTTCAGTTAAATTGGGTTCCACTAAAATTTTGATGTTCACTGATTCATTTATTTGTTATGCTGGTTTTAACACTACCTTCGGAGTCAAGGTGCCTTACCCGAGTTATCTTTTCCAATCTGTTTTCAGGCTGCATTTGTCTGCCTTCTTTTCCCAGTTTCTTTAGCCTATATATTCCCTGGCCCTTTGCTCTTCACTCTGCACTTTATCCTCTCTCCCCACATAGTGTTTCCAGTGTTTGTGATAATAAACTCAGTGAGATCACACTTTTCCTTCTCCATTTTCCAATAAGTATTTGTTTGTCATGCTTGGGCAAACTTTCTTAGTGAACGTGAATTCTGTGTGGATATCTTTTTTTTTTTTTTTTTTTTTTTTTTTTTTTTTTTTTTTTTTTTTGGTCCTGGCTCAAAAGTACATGTGTTGTGTGTAAGATCTAAAAGTGCAATATGTTAGTCTTATTTGCAGGGGCAGTTTTTGCTAGAAGAGCTTTTTTGAGTCTTCCCAGAACTTCTGTGATGTTTAGACTTTTTTCTCCTTACTGAAATGTAGGGGAAAATACAGTGATCTAGCTATGACTTTTCAAATGCTGAAGAAACTGTCTGAAATAAGTCCAGAAACTCTCTATCTTGATTTAGCTCCAAAGTTGAAATTTCATCTGCAGAAAATGTTAATTTTATGAATACTTAGCTACCATTTCTTATCTGTTAGTAGTAGCAGGAATCTTCCTTGGATGCAGATTCCTTTATTTCCACATTTATGTTTGGCTTCTCAAGTTAGCTAGATTACCATGCAACTTGTGTAGAGACAGCCCTCCTGTTCCTCTGTCCTCTGCAGCAGTGATCAAGAGGTGTTTGAGGTATGAATTTTGCCTGCTGTCTTTCTTTTAAGCAGTTTGGAATTAATTTTAATCTTCATGCTATTCTGTGAAGAAGAGAAAATCTCTAAAAGAAATGCACTTTAAAGTGCTTCACAGAGAAAAACAGCAGTTTTTATTAGGAGGCAAGAATTTCTCTCTTATTTTCCAGAGAGTGCACTGTCTGTATAATCTCAGACAAGAAAAGTCTTCTTTTTCTCTGCAATCCTGAATGTAGAAACTTTGAGGAGAAATGAAGGTCTCCACTGAAATGCACATCAATATACAGATAGGAAAAAACTTCTAAAATTTAATTCTCTTTGGGAAGAACATAATGTCAGCAAAACTATTTCTTGATGAAGACCTAGAGAGCGAAAAGATGTCTTGTAAATGCCGCAAAATCATTAGGGGCAGAGGAGGGTAATGTTTTCTTTCTGTAATATTGTTGTCTAATGTGAACTGAGGCTTGGAAATACAAGTGGCATTTCCTGTTCAGATTTATCCTTCCCTGGAGGACAATGCAAAAAAATACTCTCATTAAAGATCTAGGATATGTGAAAAGGAATGACAGATTCCTAGGGTTAATGCAGACATCTCTGAAATGTTCCATAGCCAAACCTAGCAATGAGCTGACCCCAGAATACTGAAGGTGATGGTTACCTTAGGTAACACCTTTTATGTACCACCTTGCACCAAGAAGACACTGTTACAGTGTTGCACTATTTTGTTATTTTTTCTGCCCAAAATGTGAGGAGGAAAAGTTTTCAGTTTAAAACTTTTTTTTTTTTTTTTTTTTTGTTTAGTTGGGGGCACTAAACATAGAAGTTCTCATCTTTGGGATTCTAGATGGGAAGACCGTTGTATCTTAGGCTTTCCCCCAGATGTGGAGAGCTTACCTTTGTGCTGCCATTTGCTCATGAGAGGTGTTAAAGTAAGGGCAAACCTTGTCTCTACTTCTGCAGCATGGAAATGACAATAAGTGCTGCTATGTTTAGGTGTTTTTCTTTCAGCACTGAGACAGTCTTTTTTTCTAAGATTCTAGTGTTCAGCCAAGTAAACTAAATTGGAGAAATTCCTGTTATAGCTTGCACATTAAAACAAAAATTTAGTTGGTATACAAAAATTGTTAACATAGAATTAATAGTGGTACTTTATGATGGATGGATGGATGGATGGATGGATGGATGGATGGATGGATGGATGGATGGATGGATACAGAGATTTCAGAAAAGATGGGCTCAAAAGAAAGAGGAGTGAAGTTTCCCTTTTGTGAGAGAGTGTCTCAGGCATATGGTGGTATTTTCTGGGATGGTGTGATGGCCTACTTTTAAAGGAAAAATGGGTCATAGCAGATGGTTGACAGTGTGGTTGAGACCCTGTGGTTCAGAGTTAGAGGTGAGACCAGAAACTGTGGCATACTGGATTTAGATCCAGTATCCAGTTGTAGACCAACTGATCAAAATGAAAAAAATGGGTGAAGACTTCTTTACGCAGCTGATAATGTTTCTTAAAGAGTTGTTTTTCAGAGGGGGAACTCTCACCCTTGTCTCCAGGGGGGACCTTAACTTCCCTGGCATTTTCTGCACAGGCAGTGTGGTAGGATGTAAACAGTCCCAGGGATTTCTGGAGGGTATCTGGGAAAATGTTTTGAAGCAGGTGATGGAAAGACCAGCCAGATTATTAGAATAATTGGCTAACATATTTGCAAAATAGTGGAGTTCAAGGTCATGAGTATATTGAGGAGAAGATATTAGAAGGAACAGACCTTGTATTTAAACTGATAGGTGGAGTTTTCAGGGGAGGCAGCTCTAAAAGGCCTCTCTGACAATCCCATGTGAGTGTTGTAGATACCTCAGCAATCTTAAATGCTACTAGATGCCAATGTTTAGGCTACTGAATCATGACTGGAATGGCTGATCAATGTAGAGCTCTTAGAAGTTTGAACACACAACTCACAGGGATCTGAAATATGGATGTCTTAATCTGAAACTCAATTCCATCTGAAGAGTTTCAGCCTCAGGAACCTGCTTGACAAGTTTGCCTTTGGTTCACAGTAGATCTTGTTTTACAGTTTAAAGAAAATGCATGTCAAATTTTTGATGAGGAGAAAGAGAAGCCCCCCCAAATTTAAAATGTGAAAGTACCAGACAAAAATTACATCATATCCACTGCAGAAATAAAAATTTCAGAACTAAATCTTGAGATGTAATAAACTTCAGAATTTCAGCCAGTCATGCTGAAACTATTTTGACTCTGAGACTAAGGATAACAACACTGAGGACTTTGGCACTGATAATTTTTTTTAAAAAACAACCAACCAATCAAGCAAAGTAACTATTTTCTATTAAGTTCTACCTACTCTTGAGTTACAAGGTGCCCAAGAAAGGAGCATTGCATTATAATAAACACAAAAATTAGAAATTACACTGTAATTATAAATGTCTTGTTGACTTTTGAATTTATGGAGTCAGTGTTATCTTAAAGGAAGCCATGAAAGTAGTACAGTTTGCCTTTCTACATTTTCTGCTTTGTTATCACTTGTATTACAAGTGTCAAGATTATGCCATTAAAAAGTAATTAAATAATGCTGGTATCTGCCAGTGCAATATTATGCTATTTATAAGTAGCATAATTCATTTTCACAATTTCCAGTGTTAACAGACAAAAAAAAAAAAAACAAAAAACAAACCCAGTCAAATAGAACTGGAAGAAGACTGAAGTTTGAAACTGAAATTACTATTGCTGACATTTCAGCATCGGAAAAATTTTATAGACTTATGGTTTGGATTAAACAATACTGTCAAATTGTAAAATTATATGGATTACTGCTACAACAGAATGGAACACAGATTATTTTAAAATTTACTACAAAGTACTAGTTTATAATTAAAAGCTAGAATAGCTAAATTTATAATGTTTAAAGCTGCTTTTTATTCCAGATCCTTTTCATTATGTTACTGTACACATTCTTTGGAGATGCATATTTACTTTCTTGCTTGGAGAAAATTGTGAATAAATATGAAAAATCCACTAGGAACAATGGAAGTTCTGATGCTAACCATTATCATCATCCCAATAGTTAGTAGAAAATACTGAGTGGGTTCACTTCCTTTTAAGTGTTCTTTTCAGGGTATTTACACCCTGAATGAGTAGACTGCACGTTCTTGAAGAATGTAAAATGCCTGCTCCAAATCTCATCCTGATGGATTTTGAATGCCTTGAAGAATATTCAGAATATCCCTAAAAACGGGGACATTCAAAATTGGCAGGACTGTGAGCCTGTGACCTTCCTGCAGTCTGGAGTCTCCCTGGCATCTGCAGCATTGTCACTTGAGCCTGCCACTGGGACTAGAGCCCCAGTCTGGGAGTCCATGGACACAGGTGGAACACTCGTTTGGCTTATGGATTCATCTGATAATTGGATGAGAAATGCCTGCTGTTTATGACTCCCTTGTACTACACTTGATTTAAAACAATTGAGCAAGATTGGTAATGCAAGCATTTGCTCATGACATCTGAACAAACAGTAAAGTTGTTGGAAGTGTTTCTGAAGGACATAGATGAAGAAATCAAAGAAGCTGTTTCAATCTTCCTGCATTTTTATTGAAAAGTCTCTTTGCATCATTACCTGCACTTACTGGTAATTTCCTGTCAAACTTGTAGCTCAAGGTTTCGGCCTTTTCTTGTGCTTCTTTCCTCAGTGGAATGGCTGAGCATATGTGGCTCTTCCCCTTGAAAATCTCTGAGCGGTTCAAGCTTTCCCTAGTCCTCTTGTTCTTTCTCAGGAGACAGTGTGACCATTGTCCCTAAAATGGCACATCAAATATAGAAGTCTTTGTTCTGTTAGGAGTCTTCCCCTTGCACTTAGATGGTTAGTAAATAACATTCTGCTTTCAAGAGATAAAAAATTGATTTGTGGTGATTCACTCTAGGTGCTGCTTCTCAAGTAAACTCTAACATATATGTGTTGGAAAAATTCTAGGCAATTTATCAGTAAGTAAAGGCTTTGTGATAATTCAGACATACTGTTCTGTCATTATTTACCAAAGACTCACTCTCTTCCTAAAAAAATAGGAGTTTTATGTTAGTTAACTTAGTAATTTCCTGGAAGTTCTCCTATTCTAAGGGTTATATTGCTTAGGTAAAGCAAGTGTAGGGGTTTTAGCTGATAAACAGAATTACAGTTTTCTTAAGGGAGAAATATAAGGTTGAAACAGTGAAGCATCTCTTGAGGGAAATTCTCCAAATTTTTTTAGGTGTAGAAGAAGACACAGTATGCTGTGACTTATACTTCATATTGTCAAACTGTTTGAAAAAAGAAATTACATCATCTTGCATGTCTCTTTCTCTATAGAGAATATTTTAAGGTACTCCTCTAGATTTTGAAAGTAATTGCCAGCAAAATTGCCAGCCTGTAGTGTCAGAATTGTTGAGACAACAGGAAGCTGTGATCTAGTCTTAGTACTGTCTAAAGGCAGTAGTGACTTAAGGCAGAATGGAAATGGAGTCAAGGCAATGTCTGAGCAAGGAATTAAGGACCTGACATAAGTGCAGGTAATGACCCCTATGACCTCTCAGAACATTCATTGCTTGGTTTAGTTTAAAAACTTTTGTAATTAAAAATGTCACATTTATGATACTCTGATCTGACTAAAATGCTATGTTCTTGTTTTGAGAGTAAATTTGAAAAATTATTTGGTTGGGTTTTGATTTTTCTTAAGCTTCATTTTTAAACAACTCATGAAAAATACTTTACTATCTTGTAAGGGTTTTCTGGGCTTTTGTTGCCTTGCATCTGACTGCTTAATGTTCTGTGATTTTGCTAGAATCAAGATTATTGAAAAATCTGTTCTAAATACTTTAATGTTGTAGAAAATATTAATGTTTATGCCTGTCAAAGTTAAACTGTACTACTTTGTTCTGAAAAGACATTAGCCATTGGATAAGTTTGGCCAAACTTTGTTGATTTTTTTTTAAATGTGTGTCTTTGTTGTGGCAAATTAAATTGTATAAATGTAATAATGGATCAGTGAGGATCAAACCAGGTTATTGCTCGCTTCTAAGTAATTTTTATGACATGCAAATGTTTCTCTGCCAGTAGAGAATGCAATTAATTGAACTTTTTCTAACAGAAGTTGAGTTTGGGCCTGAGCAGCCTCACACTTGTACAGATGGAAATGATGAGCCAACCACAGAACATGCCATATCATATTTTATTGTTTCACTTAATGTATCGGTGTGAAACCCTGATGGGATGTACTAAATAGTGCTTGAGCAGCACCACCTGAGTAGAGGCAGCAATATGCTGCTTGTGCATGGGATGTGCTCCGTGTTGACTGCTGCTATTTCTTCTCACATCTATTGATATTTATAAGCATACAATCTTTCAGTTGCTTAAAAATTCCATGTTTGAGAAATTCTTGTACCCATACAGGGTGAGGCAGTAAAATTAGAGGTGAACGATGTAACTTTCAGAAGGTTGGAATCTTATCTGTTTTTCAATAATCTTGTGCACCTGTGCTTTGTGTCAGATTTTCCATGGCATGCAAAAGAAAAAGGAAGACAAGTCTTAACAGAAATCATTGAAATAAAATAGGGACAAACATTTAAAGAGATTTTTTTTTTTTTTGCAATGTGACATTTTCAAGAATAGGATATGCTTTCTCTTTCCAGACAATAATGGTTGTAGTTCTGAGATCTTGATTTATGCTGAGCAGCATCTTTTTCCTTGAGTATTCCCATCAAGGATCTTTCAAGAAAACAACGGAGATACATTACTCTGGTGTTCTAACACCTGTGTCTTCTGCCATACATAATTACATATAATAGAAGTGACTTCTGTTATATAGATTTTGTAGAGATGGTGGGAAAATAGGGACCTCTGTCCTTTAAATGAGATAAAATTAAATGCTTTTGACTTAGGAACTCTCCTAGTTTGGTAGTGGTAGCAGGAAACACCAGCTATGACAGTCTTGTGAGGAAATCTCAGAGAGAAGCTCGTGGGTGGCAAGGAGCACAGCAGTGAAAATGTTCAGCTCTCATAGCCATACTCTCATCTGTGGTTAAATGGGCAGACAGTAAAGCATGTGTTTTCTCCAGAGGCAATTCCCACACATATTTTGAGGTATAGGAAAGGGTGAGCCCTAATATGAAGTAATTCCTCTCTCCAGGGCTGGAGGTACCCTTTTCCCATGAACAGGTATCTCCTTCCTCCTCTCTATCACTATATTGATATGTGAAGGAAGTAGAACAGAAATTTTTGTCATAGCCTTATTAAAAGATATTTTCAGGTTTGTACATGATGAGATATATTTTGCCCCATTTTAAACACATGTAATCATGTAGTCTGAATAACCAGTTTCCATCACCATCCTTAACTTTTACACGAAGTCTTTTCAGTAATACTCATCTCTTGATGTATGTTTAATAGTAAATCTATGTTCTTCCTATAGTTTTATAGCATAGAATGTTTGTAATATATATGCCCAATTATCAGAGGTAATGCCAATGTTAAGAGAGATTTGACTTCTGTGTTTGCAAATTTGCTGTTGTAAAGTCAAATATTGAGGCCATATTTTTTTTATTAGAACAGGGTAATGAAGTGCTTAGTAATAAATGTAGCTGAGTGAGGCAAAATTACAGCTATGCAAACTCAAATTTTCCTACTTTGTAATATAAGGTGGTAGTAGTAAGTAGTAGAGATCAAAAGAAAAAACTCACATAATCCTTTCTTTGACATTCACTGAAGTCAAACACTGAATCAACTAGTACCATCTTATCTACCTCGGTGATATATTTAATGGTCAATGACAATTTCCATGCTAAGAGTTGGATGCTCAACTACTGTATAAGTAGGTTTCCATAATCAGGCTGAACATTGTTTTAAGTACTCTTCTGTTGCATAGTACAATTTTGAAAATACACCCCTTGAAATGCAAAAAAATACAATTTAGTGAATAAAAGTTCTGTTTTGGAGAATTCTAATTTAGCCTGGTTTTAAAGAGCAGAAAACCAGATCCACGAAAGAACTCAGCTCTCCAAATTGACTTTTAAGTGGATGTTTAAGTAACAAAGTCTGCATTCAATTTGCAAAGAACCTTTCAGATTTGCCCAGAAGTCTGAGTTATCACTATTGAATTTCTTCATTCCTCAAAGTTCTGCTTTTCTTTTTCTTCTCTGTTCTGTCCATCTTCTCAGGGCTCATCAATGTGGTGTCTGTTTGCTTTGCACCAAGTCCCTGTCAATACTTGTTTGAAACTTCAGGTTTGGCCTGTGTCTGACCAGCATGGCTCTCCTGGTTCAGGAAGTGTATTTTCACCACCTCTATTATACGCCTGCTGCATTTGTCCATATACAAAATTAATTTCATGTTTTCAGTTCTGTATTAGTTTATGTCAATGAAAATTATGTACAATGGCTGATTGTCTTGCACAGTCTTCATGTGCTGCTGACCTGCATCATCAGAGGGTACAGGAGACAGAGTTCTTGCTGCTTCCTTTCCCCAAAGGAGGATATTCTGTATGCAGATGACAAATCTGAGATTTTTTTGGAAAATTCCTCTTCTTATAACTTGCATTTCTTTTTAAAATTTGGTGGAAACTGGACATCTAGTTCAACATTAGTAGGAGTAATGGAAATAGAGGAACAGGGCATTTCAGATGGGTTCTTTCATTTGAAACTAGTTTAAAATTATGAGTGACTATTTTTTACATCATTTTCTATAAACCATGTAGTTGTTTTAGAGCATGTTAGCAAGAACTGAGAAATGTGCACTTGGCTGCAATTTTCTCTTCTGTCAGATGGACACCCCAGATCTTTTGGAGGTGTTCTGCATCATGGGCAAATTACAGACTTTTTGTCAAGCAGGTGCAGTGTATTTAAAAATCTCTGGGTAGTAATTTTCAGTGTCCTTGTATCCATTTTAGCCTTGGTTTGACTGCTTCACGAGTAGCACATTCCTAGGGAATATCATTTACAGAGGATGAGATTCTCTAAGAAACCTAGACAAGAATGTTCCTTGCTGAGATGGAACATAATGTTACTAGGGCAGCTACTTAAAGCACCTATTGTCAAGTCTCATTCTGCTGTGGTTTCACTTCAGCTTATTTATATATTATTTGTTGGGTTTTTTCAAAAGTGTCATGTATAACTTCTTAATTGCTTATGACACCATTAATAATTTCATTGGTTTAATGAAATAATACAAGTGCCAAAGCTTTTTAAATAAAAATTTCTTAAATGTTATATTTTTTTAACTGTCCAGGTAACTTCTTCATCCCTAAGTGGATTCCTCAGGTCTTTCTCTTCCTGTTATTCCCAGAACCTCTCATGCTTTAAGTACTGTAAATAGTAAGAATCCTCTAGGATGTTTGATAGCATATCTTACCCAAGTCTTTGAAAGACCTTGACGCAAGAGCTTTTAAAACTTAATTTCCAAAGTAATCACATTCACTGTAAATGTCAGAATATGGCAGAGAAGCCACATGAATGAATCAGAAATGCTGTCTGAAGATACATGTTTCAACTCCTCTATTTCTTTCAGTGTACTTAGCTATTACTTTGAGAATAAAAACACTGCTTTTTTTGTAAGAGTTGAAACATCTAGAAATTTTTCTTTTACCTCATGTGAAATGGGCATATAATACTAATGGATAAATTTGGTTCATCTTCAAAATTGTGTATGCATGCTGTCTAAACATATGCATATTAGTCAGCAGAGGTTTTTGAGGGCATTCACAGTGTTCCTTTTCTGAAAAATCTTTCAGTGGCTTAAATAGGCAGAGCACTTACCAGTAGATACCAGAAGTCAAATAAACTAAATTTACTCTCCCTTTTAATGTCTCTTATAGTCCTAGTAACTATTATTATCATTGCTAGAATTAAAATTAATAAATATAATAATACTGTAATTCAGTAGTAGAGATATAATTAGTAAAATAGTTTCTTCAGTTTATTTCTGACCTTTATTTCCAGGTGCTTTTATTTTAATTGGGATCAGGTATTTTACAGATTCATGTGTTACAATAATTTGAAAAAATTATTGTAATGAAATGAAAAAATGAGTAAATTTTTGTGTTACTCAATAATTGGTTCTGCACATGTCTTCAGGTATTCCAGAATGGCTTCATTTTTATTGCTGTCCTCCAATCTAGCCTTTGTATGCTATTAATAGCGGGATATTGCTGTTTGTGGTTTTTTAAAACTGTGATGTTTGGTAAATGTGTGTAAGGTAGATCTAGCTCATCAAGTACTCGGGTGCTCCTCCTGCCTGTGTGCTCATAAGCCCTTGCCCTGGGACCTGAAGGCTTCCTCCACCTCCTGTTGCTAAAGTTCAGTTGCTGCATCATGGTGTGAACAGACCTGAACTAGGCTACGTTTGTTGGCTGCATTTTGTCCATGTGCTAAATGCATCCCTGCTCATACAACAAGAGAGAAACTTAGAAAAATCTGGCCTGTGATTTGGTGAGTAAAGGCTGCTAGAGGAATGCAAAAGTGGACACTAGAAAGTTATTACTTATGTATAGTAAGCATAGTTGAACACTGCCAAATGCAATTACTGATTCCCATTCTAGATAGGTTTCCTTTAAGGTGACAGGTTTTAAAGGGAGACATAGAGAAGCTACTTTTTAATACTGTATTCTTTGTGGATGTGTGAGCTTTGAAGCCCAAAAAATTCTGGCAGCCAAAATCACAGGTCTTACTATAAGCCTTGGCCACATACTGGCACAGTGTTTTCAGTTCATCTCATAGATAAGCACCCATATTCATGCTGTGGTTAGGTAAAAGATTCCTAGAGCTTCAGAATAGCTAAGAAACAAGAATCAGAGGAAAAACACTTCCGAAAATGTCACTGGTATATATTACAAGGTGTTTAAATATGAACTTTCGGCATTTAACTCTATTACTTTTTTACTGGGGATCCTAATTGTGACATATCTGCTGTGTGGGGGTTTGTATGGTACTTGGCCTGATCACTGAGGTATTTACCAGATTTTCAATTAATTTTTTGCATTGTGAAATTCCTTTCGGATGCTTCTTTTGTTCTTCCTCTCATGCTCAGGGGAAAAAAAGGCAAGAGAAAATTCACAACAAATCTTGCTTATTTCCAATTCTTTGCTTTTATTTTACAGGAGACACATGAAATTGTGGCTATCAAGAAATTCAAAGACAGTGAAGGTAATCTTTTCTGCTGCATGATCTTTAATGCTAATAATATATATCCAGTTAAAATGAGAAGTCTCATATAGCAAGATGTGATTTTTAAAAGATAATGATTTATTAGCTCTGTAAATATTCAAGGCACTTGATCTTTCATACCTTCCTAGAGACTGCATTACACACTCTAATTAGATAACTGCCTTTCTTTCTTGATGCATCTGTCTTAATATGGATGAGATTGCAGTGCTGTACATGGTGGTGAGATCTACTATTTGGAGACTGGATGTGACCAGAAAATATAGAAAAGTCCTCTTGTAATAGTGGCTTGCAGAGTCCTTGGGCTTTAACACCTTTTATCTGTGAGAGGGGATCTAAATGTCGGGGCAACTTGAAGTTGTAAATGGAGGAGACCGAACGAAGTTTTTGAGAAATTCAATCACAGGAAGATAAATGTGGGAGCTCTCAAGAATCTGTGGAGGGAGCTGGGTGGTGAGGCAGCAGCTCTATCCTCACTTCAGTGGGCTTCAGTCTCCTCAGGAAACTTGGTCTTTGCCCCTTCACAGCACACCCTGTGTGCTCTGCAGCATTGCTGAGCTTGCTGAGAGGGAGGAAGAGCCAATTTCTGCAATGATTAGTGTTTCTGGCAAAGAGGGTGGCAGAAGGCAGGAGACATAGAAATTATTCTGAGCGCTCCACACACATTCCTCACCCAACAGTAACAAACCCAAAGAACTGTACGAGACAGGGCTGGCTCTCCGACCCACGCTTCCTGGGGGCCAGGGAATTGCCATATCCTATCACAGGCAGCACTGGCAATCAACCTTGAGAGCAGCTGTGTACCTTGTGTGCATCGTAAGTCACCCTGAGCCCCAAAGGTCTGCACAAACAGAAGTATTTAGTGTCAGAGGAGTCATCCTGGTGTGATGTGGTGCTGCTGTGGTTTGCCGTGTACCGAGGCTTTAGCCAAAAGTTAGCAATGTTGTTTAAAGAAACAGCTGTCACTTTTTTTAGCAAACTTTCTTTTTTGCTATCCTACAGGATTGCTGGTGGTCGTGAAGGTGGTGTTGGTTACAAGGGCTGTATTTTTCAGTCAGTCAGACACAGAAAAGTCTGATTTGCATCTTGTTTTGCACAGTGCAATCTCTGCTTGGCACACCATTTTCCCAGACACTTGAAGACTATATTTGATAAACGTTTTAGCTCTGCTGTTCAGAATTCTGTTTTAAATTCCTGTAAAGTATGTAGAAGATCATCTTGACCAGATCATGAGAGTATCTCAGAATTCTTTTTGGAACTTGCTGTGGTTATTCAGTAAAGATCCTAGGAAGTAAATCTCAGTATTAAGCCCTAAACAGGATTATTGTATTAGCTTGTCTACCAAAAAATGAGAACAAAAAATACAACATTGTCATTCGGTCTGGCTTTCCAAGGGTATTACATAATATCAGTTTACATGACTGATGGCTGCTTTTCAGATTTGTAGCTAGTTGTTTACGAGTTTCTGGAAATATGACAGAAGTTCTTTTCATGGATTTGATTCAGCCCATTTCACATCTGTCTTGTTAATGTGGTAGTTCATTAGAAGTTTGAATATACTGTAATTGTTTCTATTGACATTTTTGTTTCACTGAATTTTTGCCGTTGTTTGACATATGAATACTAAATGTGCTGGAAAGTGACTGTCTTGTTATAGATGAGATTATGCAATCAGGCTCATGCAAGCCAACATCAAGCACTCCGTTTTAAAATGAAAAGATTTAGATTGCTCTAAATTATATATTTTTTAATCAAAACATTTGTGATTATAGTATTTTGTTTTCCTTTTCCCTCCTGCTGCACTTCAATTTTTTATTTTCCCCCTCTCTTTTCTGATGATGATTAGTGCATTTGCATGACCAGTATTATTCACTCTCCCCTGCAAACACCTTCTTGCCTTTTGCCTTGGAAAATCAATTCCTCTTCCTTGATTTTTCTTCCTATCTCTAACTGTCTTTGTGGTACATGACCCACAAATGGGATTTAGCTTTGAATTTATGTGAGCATTTCCCACTTAGTAACTCTCTGTTGGGGATAAAAAAGTTCTAAGAGGTTGAGTACACTGTTTCTATATGTGCATGAGCCAATTTACTGAATTAATGCATTTCATTTTGCTAAATGAAAATTAAAATGTAATATAGTCAGGTTTACTTCACATATCATTGCTAGTATCCTTTAGAACCTTTAGCTAGTTCACAGCCCCTTAATGAAGAGCAGTGTATGAAGCGTTAGTGAAGCGCTCCTCCTTTCTTGAACACTTTTCAGACAATTACATTGTCAAATCAGTTAAATTGAAATTAAATTTAACTGATGAAACAGTTAAATTTCTTGACTTCTCTGAATTAGATTCAAGCCTTTGTTGCATCTTACTCTTACTCAGTACTTACTCTACTGCCTTCTGTGGCTGCTGCACTGGCATTGCTGAATGTCTTTTGAAAGCCATGTGGGGAATGTACAGGACTTAAAAATTTGTGCTTTGGTCTTAAAATCTGTCATGGCTTTTGGAAAAGAAAATTCTTTTAGAATCAAATACATTTGTTTGGTATTGTTCCAAGATGAGCTTTGCATTCCAGTGTTTCTGCTGAGGATAACCTTCCCAGTGGTTTATATGTGTGATGTGTATTTGTGGGGTAGAGCATGTACATACATATGAATTATTTGGAAGCATATTATTCCCTTAATAATAAAAAAAAAAATAGACATGCAAACAGTTTGTTTCCTATTTCTTTCTCTGCCACTGAAAACCTTTATGGTAGTGATGGGAAATCTGTGAGGGTTGCATAATAAGGACAGCCATCATTTACCTCTCTTCCAATGCAGAAGTATGCAGACAACAGAGAGTCCACACTGGAAAATAAGTTGTTTGGTTTTTTTGTTTTTTTTTCTGTAATGTCTAAAGCCAGAAAATTTAATCAGGGGTTCAAAAGAAATCTTTGTAATACTTTTTACTGGAAGGGTTTTAATTTGTTTTTTAATCAGCTTACTCTGTCACTTTTGCTTTATGCTCTAGAAAATGAAGAAGTCAAAGAAACCACTTTACGAGAGCTTAAAATGCTTCGCACTTTGAAACAGGAGAACATTGTGGAGCTGAAGGAGGCCTTCAGAAGAAGAGGAAAATTATACTTAGTTTTTGAATATGTGGAAAAAGTGAGTTGAGTTTGTAGTATCTTTGCCACAGTTAAATCATTAGCTTACTGAAAATGTCGTTAAAATTAAAATTTTATTTTTTAAAATTATGCTATCCTAATCTCTAAAGAGAAGCAGCAGAAACTTTAATACGAATTGTAATTAGACATCTGTTGTTAGATGGCAACATAGATTACTGTTGTTTTTTATGGCACGTGTTGATATTTAAAAAAAAATTCTTCCGTTTGTGAATGCCAGCATGTTAAAAATTATGCAGACTGGAATACATATGATTTGAAGAAAAATTTCCATCCGAACTCTTTAATCCAGTTGAATTGCAAAGTTGGATAACTGTCCTGTGTTATGTTGTGTAATGAGTCTTGATGTAGTCTTTCAAAACAAGATCGTAGACTTTTGACCTTGGAATCTCTTAACTTTCTCCACCCTTCCCTGTTAAAAATAGGATTTGTTTGTGTATTTCTGTAACAAGGCCACTATCAATAGTTGCTTAGAGGGATTTGGCAAAGATCACTGTCATTAACTCCAATCCTGACCTCATTTTGAAACTATTCCAAAATTTCCTTAGATTTGCCTACTACTGCCAAGCATCCTGATCTATTTCCAGGGAGAAACAACCTAGAACAGATTGGTCTTTTTTAATTTTTGTAACCTTCCTGATGAAGTTGGACCTTCCCTCTGAATTCTAACCATTTAGCATTTTTTCATGGAAACATTTATATGGTATTCAGATACAGAGTAAAAGAAAATGCAGGTTTAAATATATCTATGGCCTTCACAAGATACTGTTCTTCTGGTTGAAATTTTCATTTAATTTCCTGCCAGAGTGGTGTTGCAATCTAGCTGAGTGCTAGTCCTCTGCAGTCAATTTTCTGTCATCTAAAAATTCCTCACTCTAAATGCTGTCTCCTTTACGTCAAGTCGACGACTTATTTTGTCATATAACTTGACTACATAATGTGAGGTGACCTGTATTAGCCCACAGTTTGGCAGAAATCAATTTTGGTTTTCACTAGCAGATCAGCAACTTCTAATGTGGTAGATGTTACTTGGATCTAACATTCAGAGCTTGACTTGTTTCACCCATGTTCCTTGTAATTGTTCCAGGCACATGAAATGTGTTTGATCACACACCGACTTAGAACATGCATTTAATTTTCTGTTGTAGACTTGGCTAAACTGACTGGAGAAGTGGGTTGAAAGAGTAACATAAGTAAAAGATATTTGATTTATCTTATAGGGGGTATATATAGGAACTGGTTAACATTGGTAAAAACACGAGGCTGCAATATCTAACGTTATTTGCATCAGAATAAAAAAATTTTGTGATAAAGGTTGTAGTATAGTTTGTACATAATATCATTTCTGTATTAATGTTCACCTTTCTTTTCAGTTAAACTTTGAATTAAATGTACATTTCTTATTTTCAGGTATCTTAAGTAGTGTCACCCACAGTTTCTTTGGAGACCAGGATGTTTCTGTATTCTTTGGATAAGGGGAGAGTCGAATTAAATAAAATGTGGTGTAATAGACTAATTTTTTGTTTAACTGGTAATGAGCATTTTGTGTCCTTTGGGCAATGTTAACTGCAATACTGAAATCCAGATTACTTAAATTCACATTTAGTCTAATCTGCTTTATTCATCATCCCCTTAGTTAAAGTCTTCATATAGGATTATGTCTTCCTGTGTGGATGCTATTATTTTGTTTTGTATTTGTAACACTAACAGAAAATTCCTTTCCTCAGATCTGAAGTGTGTTTTTAAGAAAACTTACACTCAAGCACATAAGTTCCAGTATGTACTACCATACTGCAAAATTTAAAAATGTTTTCAAATACCACCAAAATCTCTACTGTTCATTAAAACATCTTTCAAGTGGAACCTGAAAAATTTCACTGTACAGCTAAAGAAAATGTTTGTCAAAGACAAGGTAAATTTACATTTAATAAAAAAATCTACGAATGCTCAAATCCATAATTAAATGAGTTGTGTAAGGCAGTATAGCCAAAATACTCCTATTTCAATGTTCAGTAAATAAGACTTTTTTTTTCTCTCTGCAAGTGGGTTGCTGCTGCCCATTATTATTTCAGAAATCAGCATATGGACTTCATTGTACTTCTAATTGTGCAAAATTAGAGACATTTGCTAACATAATGGGATTCTAAATGCTCTTTTTCAAAGAGGAAATGTACTAGTATAAACAGTAAGTTTATTTTCTTTCCCATTTATATCCACAAAATAGTTGATATGGCCGTAGTTGCTGTAGTGCCAAGATGTCCAAGATCACTATAGCTGATCTGTAGCTATAGGATACTCTCTAGGTTTTTATTTATGCCTCAGTGAAGCATTTTTATATCTGTTACTTCATTTGCACTAAGAGGCTTCTGTTGTTTTATACCCATCCATATACAGATACAGATGGCCTGCAGTGTCAAAGTGGCAGAACTAACTTAATGAAGAGAACAGTATGTTAAAGCATTGTTGAATATTTACAAAATGCTTTGATTTGCTAAACTTTTTCTACTGCCACACAGCTCACCTGATGTTTCTGTTTAAGCAACGTTTTGTAACTGAATGACTTTTTGGGTATTTTAAGGGAAGTGGTTTGATGACAGTCTTTTAAGGACTTGTGGTATATTTGTGGTTCACCTTTTAGGGTTATTGTCTTCACAAGTGCTTTCTCCAGAATGAAAGCAGCTAGGAGAATGCTTATGATGAAAACTCACTCCCCAAATGTTAAACTACTGATTTTCAGTAGCTGAGCTCTGTAGCCCAAATATGTTGCTTCAGAAGGCTGAAAGCATGTTATCTTCCAGCAGCTAGAGTGTAGCTCTTTTAAATAATGTGTCTTTTAAACCTTTAGAATATGCTTGAATTGCTAGAAGAAATGCCAAATGGAGTTCCACCAGAAAAAGTGAAAAGCTACATCTACCAGCTAATTAAAGCAATTCATTGGTGCCATAAGAATGATATTGTTCATAGAGGTAAGTGTGTACTTCTCCATATGGAAGAGGTCCTTTCTAAAGGGAGACATGTTACAGCTTGAAGTAATTTGCATTTAACATAAATATAAGCAATTTCTTTATATCAACTGAAAAAAAAAATGCAAATCTGGCTGGTTCTTAAGTCTGCCACATGGCTTCCAGATAATTTTAAAATAAAATTCATTTACATAAAAACTTTGCTGTCCACTGTCTTTGGAAAATGATAAGCACAGCAAACTGTAGCTGTAGGAACAGAGGTCTAACAAAAAGGATTTTTTTTTCTTAACATTTCATGGTGCTCAGTCATTTCACTTTTGAATCTGATAATAGAATATTAGAAAAAAATAGCCTAAAACTTAAAACTTGGTCCCCCATGTTTTGCTTCTTAAGGCTGTTCCTCCCAGCTCCCTTGAGTTTCAGCTCTGTATATTTACTTTCTCACTAAACTTCAATCACTTAGAGTACATATCTTGATGTATGACTTTATCTAGTTTTATGTAATTTATCCTGAGTCAATAAAATTGTATTTTGCTTTGTTACTTTGCAAGACTAACATTTTTAATTAATATTTCAATAAGATCAAGTTCTCAGTGTGTTTTTATATTTAAGACCGGCATGATTCTGATAATATTTTCAAAATGTAATTTGAAAAATGTACTGCGTGTATAATATAGGAATTAAAAAGGGCTTAAAACTGGCAAGACATTTTTTTCTAAACAAATTACAAGAGGTGATCAAATGGTCATTATAACTGAAAATGTTGAGCACAACATACTCAATATTTTATTGATTAACTGGATAATTGAAAATCAGTCCTTTCTTTTATTTTGCAATATGAAATATGGATATTGTTTTTCTGCCTAAGAATATCTGTAAGCACATTTTATCTTTCCATATTTTGTTGGGAAACACTTTAAAAGACTTCAAAAGGCAGAAAATAAATTCTGCCTATTCACAAACTGAATTGCTGGAAGCTGTTTCAGCAGTTGCTCTTGTAATGCTTCATTTATGATTTCATGAATATCTCTGAATAAGTTATAATGAAATAATATTTGTTGACAAAGTCCAAAATTAAGATAAATTAACTGTTTTGGTTTTGTTTTTTTTTCACCTGCTCCGATACTTCAGATATCAAGCCAGAGAATCTCTTAATAAGCCACAATGATGTTCTGAAGCTGTGTGACTTCGGTAAGTTTGGAAGATACCTGCTGCTTATCTTCTTAAAGAAAATCTCTTGCAGTACAGTTTTTGCCTTATTTTGTAAGAGTTCCACAGTACATACTGTTTAAAAGTTCTAACAATCAGAATTGATTACTGCTTCAGGTTGGGGGCTACTATTTTAATTTGAAAGATTTCTGGTCTTAATTTGCATGCCCTGTGGAATACCTGTGTTAACATGTCCTTAGAGACTGCATTTCTCTCTTCCTGTATTAGACAAGGTTTCTGCTTTTGATGTTGCTGAGACTCAGCTGAGAAGAGCACATGATGAGCTGATTAGGAGACTGGCAAAACTATAGGTTTATCTGGTCTCTGTATTAAAAGAAAAGATACTTACTGCTTGTTTAGTAAAGACACAGTGAACTTGTACTTTTTATGTATTCTTGAACCATTGGCTTTGGTGGAGTGTTATATGTGTAGTTAAAGGTCAAGGGTTTTTTTTTTTTGTTACCTTAATTAAGAAATCACATGTCCACCTGTGATTGATGACTGAATGACTAGAGGTGGGAGTCAGAGCTGTATATGTTAGGTTAACTCTGATGTTTCCTGACCTACCAGTGCCTGTTTAATGTCAGCTTTAAAGCTTTGAAGAACATCACCCAAGTACAAGGCGAACTTTGCCCGTGTGAGTAATCCAAGAAGACAACAGGGCAGAATGTTCCAACAATCTGTATTTTTATTCTAAATGCTGCATAAACACAGAATAAAATATTGTTCCCTCTGAAAAGCTTACAGTTTGGCTTGGTAAATAAAAGCCAATTCCAGTGTTACCCCAAGGGCACTTTTCAGTAAGAACAGTTTGAAAGCTGTCATTTCAAACCTCTGCAATTTTGAATGAAAAGAGCTGCTAACAAAATAAATCAAAATAGTTTTTAAGGAAGACAAGAAAGGTGTTTGTCATTTGCAGTGCTGCTTATTTCTTTTAATCCTAAAGGCATTTTTGCTTAAATGTTCAGAAACAATAACCGTTCTAGGAAAAACCTTGGAATATTTGGTCCATATAAGTTATTTGAATTCAGTGCCATTTATTCTGCAGTGTAAGGTACTGCACAGCTCTGACAGAACATCAATGTGGTGCCCTTGGTGCCTTTGTCTTTCTGGCAACCACAGGCCTCCTGTTTGCACTGCTGTGGTTTCCCTCCCTTGGCTTACAGTGATTATCAGGGTCTTGCCCCTGCCAAGCAAGCCCCACTGAGGGACCAACCCACTGTCCTGTGCAGAGCTGAACAGCCAGCACAGGCAGTGCCTGTCCCTGCACAGGGCATGCCCCAATCTGGGCTAAAGCCATCCCAAGCAGGAGCAGCCAGTGGGAGCATGGACCATGAGTGGATCTTCATGGGAGCTGTGCACCCCACATGTGCTTCCCTGGCCCTTCCTCCCTCTCTCCCTCTGTTATTTTGCATGGGGAATTTCCCTGTTTGAAGGTCATACTGTGAGAGTTGTCACATTATATCAGCTGACAAATGTGAACTTGTGTCAGCATTCTCTGTATAGTAGAATTGCAGGAAAATAAAAAGCTGGACAAATGGTGTGGTGGTGTTTTGGACATCAGTTTTCACACCAGATAGAGATGATGTGAATTCTGCCAGCAGCGGTGTTCTCTGTGGTCTGTTGGCTTGCTCAGGCTGTGTGCTCCAGCCACGTTCTCTTCCTGCTGTTGGAAAAGATGTGCAATCACAGTGTACTCAGTGATCAGCATAATATCAAGGAAGGCAAACTGTTCTGGGTATTTCTGTGGTTCTTAATGTTCATGTGGGTTAGTTTTAATTTTAATTGGCCTTTCAGTTTTAGTTGAATTTAAAATTATGAGCAGCTGTTGTAAGATGGAATCAATTTTAATTTTTTAGTGTTACTGCTAATTGACATAATTGCTAGTAGCTTAAGCTATTACTGTAAAATACATGCCAGAATGGTGTTAAGCACAAGTGCTTCCTGAACTTGTAGAGATTAGGATGAAAGAATTTGCCTTGTACCATGATTTAACATGTGCTGACTACCTTACTTAATTCATGTTTTGGAACACGGATACTTGCCACATACAATGTCACATTCCTCATGTGATTGCAAATACAAAGAAAAGGATAATGCAATAGCCCAGTGGACAAAACCAGCTTGAACAGAAAAGTTCATAAATTTTTAACAAGATAATTCTCCAAATCCTTGTGCCATGTGTTCTGTACATACCGTGCTAAATAAAATTGAGATTGGTTGTTGTGCTTGTGTGGACACATGTTGTGTGGGTGTCATTTCTGCCAATAGAGGTGGTAAAAGAGAACAGGACAAAGTGCCAATTGCAGCAGTGCATCTGACTTGGAAATAATTCAGGTTTTGACTAGTGTGTTTGCTGTTTCAACACCAGGGCTTCAAAATTTCTTGTTTTAGCAACCCCTTAATTTCTGTATAGTGTGTACTCATAGAAATCGTGAAACATGGGACTGGAAAAGACCTCAAGAAATCCTCCAGTTTTTCCACCTACTCAAATAAAGGATTAAGAATGTCTCTGTCATTCTTGACAGGTGTTTGCTTAGTATATTCTTAAAATTCTGATTAATAGAAGTTCCCTAGTGTTACATGTCATTAAGATTAGAATGCTGTACCTTATATATAGTTAAATGCGCCATGTTTCTCTGTAAGAAACTGACAACCTCCTCCTTTTTTTCTTACATCTTTTTCTTTGACATCTCTCCTACCATGTTGAGTTGTTTTAAGTTATTTCTTGAAATTTCTGATTTTGCTTATTTCTTTCTGCAGCATGATGCCTTTAGAAATGCTCTTGTTTTCATAGTTGCTCTCACCCAAATATCCTAGCTTCATTTTCCTATCTGTTCCTTCTCAGTTTGGAGTTTGTCTAATCTTCTCCCTAGTTTCCTTCTCTTATTTCCATATTCCTGATACCTCAGCACAATTTGGATGAAGGAACAAAAAGCAAACTCTATCATAATCAAAACTAATTGCTCTATTAGAAAGATATGCTTTCCCAAGCTATTCCATCTGTCTATCATCTTTCTGCATGGTGTCATAGTGTCAGAGCAATACTGGATCTGTAAAATTCATCACCCAACAGTATGAAGTACACAGAAACCCATGATGATAACTTTGCTTTCTGTCTTGCCACATCAAATCCATGCTGCACCTGGCCTGTAAAGTTAGGGGTTGATTTTTCAGGCTACATTAACCAGTTTCTGGACATAATAGCTCCCGTCTGTGACCAAGTTCTAATGGACTGGCCTGGAGAGAGTAGGGTGAAACTTTGACTTCTTGATTCTTCTGATGCACAGGAGCTCGTGTGCTGCCAGGCTCGTGTTACATCAGCATCTGTTTGTTTCTATTATGTGACAATTTTTTTTCCTTTCTTCCTCTCCTCCTTTCAGTCTGGGGTTTCCCACATTTTGACTGTCCCATTTCTTCAGTGTAGCTCCTGATTATCTTCCCTCTGTTCTTTAAACACATGAATGAAAGATTTTCCACTGCCAAGATTAATCAGATAGCTCATAATTTGAAACAGAAATGGGGCTGCCTAAGCACTTCTAAATATAGTAATATTTCAAAATTCACTCAATTCCCATGTTAGAAGTAAAAAGAAGGAATTCCTTTCCAGCTTTTCTGCAGCATCACCAGTAATGTTCATTAGACCTTATGGAAACAGATATGAATTCTTATGTTTGGACAGCTTTGAAATATCCATTCCTCATCATACAAATCCTGTCTTTGAGTCTATTACCACTTGAAGTTAGAGATGTCTTGCAAAAAGTAACAGCTGTAACCTATGTCATTAACAAATTTATAATTATTTTATATGATCACTAATAATGATAATAATCTGCATCCAGATTTTTATTTCAGCTTGTAGTAAATTAGTATTCCAAAGGGGTGAGTGGAACTGGGCTTCTTCATGCTAAGCTTTACACTTTCAGAATACTAAAAAAGATTTTTAAAATTTTTTGATTTACAACTTTATGAAACATAGTTGAATAGGAAAAGCAAGCTTGGCAACTTCTGCAAAGGAACTCAGATATAAAGAAAAACATCTATTGCATTTAAGTAGCACTTATTGTTTCAGTAAATAAAGTTATGCCTTATTCTTCTCCAACCCTTTGGAATTTTTTTACTATTTCTTCATTGTTCATGCAAAAATGGAAAGTCTTACAGTGATTTCACTGTTGGGAATTTTGAACTGTGTTTTAATGCCACACCCCAATAAGAAAGCATTTTGGAAATGCTGTTTCTGCATTTCAGTCCCAAAGGTTTGTCTCAGTTTGAGCTTTACTGAGGATCTGACACATGCAGAGTTTTGCTGCTGAGATCTGTCTGTCCTGTCTCACCTGATTGTTAATTATTTATTTGAAAACAGTAAGACTTGATAATTTTTGAAAATAGTGCCAACATCTCTCCTAGAGTATTTCTACATGAAAAATCCATTAACATTGTGTTGTGGTGCTTGGCTGACTTTTAGTGAATAGGGAGAATGAAAATAAAAGTTAAAATTTTTCCTACAAATGGATTTTGCAGTATATGAACTTGTCTCTCAGCTAGTGGTCATAATTGTTATGCCTTAGGACTGTAGGGAGGTTTTGGTACAATTGCAAGCAAGTATATATTTTAAAATTTTTAGTTTTATTCTTAACAAAATGATGCAGATAATGAAGTTAATTTGGACATGATTTCTGATCCTAATTCATGAATAACCTTGTTGGGAATGTGATGCTAAAGCAGTTGGGAAGCCAAAATGTGGAGCGAGCCAAGGGCAGCCACAAACAGTTTTGTTGATTTTCCTGGACTTTTGCATTTTATAGTTTTGAGGAGATGACAATTTTCCTTGCCAAGCCCAGGAGGGAGTGTCCTTACACGAGAATAATACCTAATTTTTTGACCAGTTTGTAAAACAAAGACTGTAGGAGTCAGAATCAATGACCACAGGAGTCTAGTACATGTGCATGTGTAATGTTTCTAAAGTTATGAATCTTCTGCAAACAGCACCTTAGTGAAATTTAGTGTAATATTTCAGTAGGTGACATGGCATACTGACAGTTAACTTTTATCAGTCTGGTTTGATTACATAATAGTACACGGAGTAATAGCAAAACCCCACTGATGTGTAAGGATAGTACACAAGTAAGGGCATCAATAAAGCAGACATGCTTGACTTACACTGTTGTATCAATAAAAGCTTTCATTTCAGTGGACAAGCAGTTGTTGGAGACATTGTGCAGCAGGGGTTGTAAACAATTTGCTTCTATATTAATAGACCTGACCTGTTACTGTCAAAATTAGTGATGATGCACATACTGTTTTTAAAATGGGGTATAATCTTTCACACTGTTTCTCTGACAGGCTTTGCTCGTAATCTCTCTGAAGGAAGCAATGCCAACTATACAGAGTACGTGGCTACCAGGTGGTACCGCTCACCTGAACTCTTGCTTGGGTAAGTGCAGTTTGAGAACTGCATAATAAATCTTTACTGATTCTATATGGGTTTTCAGCACCTTTTGTCAGCTTTGCCTTTGGACAACTATGTTTGATTTACAGGCAAGATTTCAAGAGGCTTCCAGATATTCATTAATTTTTGTTCATTTCCAGTAAGTGAGTATGAATCGTTGACATATTGACCTGTCTTGAGCTGAGCGGTGTTTAACTAATTAAAATATTAGTTTGAATTATAACAGATGTACTTCCAGCTTCTGCACCCCCATTCCTAGTTCTTTCAGAAGAGGTTTCCATGGTAGTCCTCTAGCCTGGAATGTTCCATCAGCCCTCTTTTGACATCACATAGCAATTGCAGTACAGCTTTCACAATGTAACATTCCTAATTATCTTCATCCTTTGAGTCAGAACTATATTAGGAAGAAATTTTTTGCTCAGAGGTGGTGAGGCTCTGGAGCACGTTGCCCAAAGAATCTGTGGGTGGCCTATCCCTGACAGTGTCAAGACCAGCTTGGATGGGGCTCTGAGCATCCTGATCTAGTGGAAGGTGTCCCTGCCCATGTGAGAAGAATTGGAACGAGATGATCTTCAAAGATCCCTTCCAACCCAAAACTTTCTATGATTCTGTGATTTGATTTTCATTTGTAGTTACCCTTTGCCAGCACTGTTAAAGTCACTCAAAAGGATGATGCTAGTTTTTTACTAGTTAGGAAGAATTTATTGAAGGAGGCTGTATAAATCATTTTAATAAAGCGCTGAGAGGTTAGCATTGCATTGGCTGCAAAAGCATTAGTTACGTGAGTAGCCTCAGCCAGAAAATTTTGGTTTACTCCTTTATTCATCTGTGAAACAAGCATTTTACTACCTCATAAGGTAAGAGAGATTTTGAGATACATAGGACCCAAAAGGGCAAAGGAAGAGGGGAAAAAAGGTGAGGATGTATGATAAGTGAACTTCCCAATACAGTCAAGTTAAACAGAGCATTAATCTAAACTGCATAAATACTCTAATTGAATATAATTCCAATATATAGTGCATGTGTATTTATATATACATACTCTTTAAAAAATGAACTATTGGCCACAGGATGAATCAAAACATTTCTGTTCACTCCTAAGAGTCTTTAAGCATCACATTAAGTGCTCCTGGGAAACAAGTCTTGGTTGGAACCTTTGATTAACACTGAACTAGATTTTTTTTTTAACAAGTTAATAATTAAGTAATAATTATTTTGTCAATAAAGTCATCCCAGTATTCCCAGAGCTGTGCTAATCTTAATCAGATTTGTTAGCAGTTGTTTTCTTATATGCATAATTCTATCTTAAAGTTGCCATTTAAAAACTCAAAGCTCAATTGTTCATGTTTTGGAGAAAACAGTGAAGCTTACAGTGAAGTATGTATGTGCATATACAAGTATTAAAAAAAGACTTGGAAAAATAGCATCAATTGTGACCTTTTCCTGTCTGTAGTAGTAATGAGGATTTAGGATGAAAGACATGAGAAACTTGACAGACATAGTATTAGTCTGACCTGCAGTTTTTGAAACTGTTTTGTTGGCAGAGGAAATTTAACAGGAATTATGACTGTTTGTAGTTGACTAAATCTGTTTGGTTAGCTAGTAGAGAAAGGGAGGGGATTTGTGTATTTAATGTTTCAGTTGTACTGGTGTATGTTTTTAAAGCCAAGTTTTTCTGGCAAAGTGATGCCTGTTTCTTGGCAATGCTGTTCTATTTCCCATGGCATTCATCTTTTCCATCCCCCCTTTCCTTACATTTACTGAATTTTTATAAACATCTAATATTAAAAAGTCTTCACATGTTTATTAAATACATTCAATTTAACAAATATAGTTTTACATTTTCAATTTTTAAAATGTGTCCCAGAGAGGTTTTTGTTTAGTGATAACATTCAAGACTTAAATTTCAGGAGAGGAAAGAAATTGCTCCCTAATTATTCACAGAACATCTAAAATCCACTCACTTTGGAGAGCCTCAGGTAACTACTGTTAGTGGAGTACTCTGTACCCTTTGATGACAAAATATTGCTAAAAGCCAGTAGGTTTTAAAGCATGCTAAATTGCTAGATGAAAACATGTTTTGGAGAATCTAATATGTGCAGGCATAGACTGTAGTGCTTCTGAGGTATGGCCTATCTGTCTTATAGGACTTACTTCATTTGTCCAGCCATGTCACTCTTGCATTTTTTTGTCTGCTGTGATCTGACAAGACTGATTCTGACAGTCAGCAGAAAAGAAGTCTCAAGTTTGCCTTTTCAAACAACAACATTGCAGTTTCTGCTGCCTTAAGAAATGGGTGTTTTCTGATTTGTTTCTGTTTGACTACAGAGTAAATAGTGAAAAGTTCTTAACTGTAGTTCAGCTTCCTTTATTCTTGAGAGCAAGGAAAGGTAATGGTCCGTGCCTCAAAGGCGTTTTAGCCCATCCCTCAGTTGTAACCCTAGCTTGTTCTACAGTACCCCAGTCTACAGCAGCCTTTTCTCCGTTTCACATTTTAGTGGAGAAAACGGTGTATTAAAGGAGTTGTAAGCAAAGATATATTTGGGTTTTTGTCATAATAAAAGGGTATGATTTTTACCTGCACTCTTTTGCCTACGGAGCCTCAGTTAGAAGCACAGAATATTTTAAGAGCAGATCCTTGGCTTTGGAGTCCATTCTTGCTTGTGTTATCTTGTGCAGAGAAAAAAGGCTACTTGTCATTCTGACCTAATGGGTGGGTTGGACTAGCAGCATCATAGAAAGGTCAAACATTGAGTCTCTCAGCAAATCCACTGGGAGCCACTGTGCAGGATTAGTAAGCAAATTATGAGCCCCACTGAGTAGCAGTAGTACTTGAGGAACTGTGACATGGTCTGCTTTGCATTGGGTGATTCCTTATCAGCAGTCTCTTCCAGTGGAGCAAACTTTTGATTTTGGGATGGTCATTGTGAAAGGACTACAGTGTCTCATGGCACATTCTCTAAGGCAAGTGGTTCTTGAAGTTTTGGTGCCCTACTTCAGCTTTCCCAGCTACCATAGAGTCCTGCAGCAGTCAGCCCAGTGAGCCTGTGGTTTCACTTGAGCTAATGTCCAGCTAAAAATGTTTTATCACCTTCACCAAGCCAATTCACCATAAGGGTTTACTGTTCCTCTGGCCAAGTATCCTCCCCACAACTAAAGTAAATAATCATGAGTAATCAATAGGGAAGAGTCAAATATTTTTATTTTTTTTTTTAGTTTGGGGATGTTCTTTCTCTAAACATCATTAATCAGCAGCATAAGGAAGGAGAGAAGGAGACACATTTAGGATAGGATTTGTCACCTGCTACTCTTGGTGCTGTCCCATTCCAGAAAAAGGCAAGCCAGCTGTAACTCAAATCTCTTGAAACAGAGTTTTAGTTACTGGATTACAAGTTTGAGAAAGAAGAGACTCAGTGAAATATGTTTTCAGCTCAGTCTTTGTTCCTGTCTTTATTATTTTTATATGCCTTTTTTTTACGAGAACAGAATTCTCTGATCATTCTGTTCAAAATTTAAACAGAGGAAAGACATTGCTGTAGTAATACGGGTGTTTACAATTTTTTTTTTCTTTGCAAATTCAACAAGCAAGAAGTTGGATGTATAAAAAAGAGTTGTCCCCAAACCCCAACCTGTGGCTTTGCTCCCAACCAGGAATTCATTTATGATGCTTTCATTGCTTCCTTACTCATTTTTTTTCCTAAGGAATAGTTTTAAGGAGCACCCTGTTTTCTTGCTAATTAAAATTTTTGTGTATAAGTGCTGAAATAAAGATTTCTTAAAATTTCTGTTCTCCCATTGGCCAGACTCAATATGTCCATCCACCTATTAAGCACAAGAAATGCAGTGCAGGTACAGAGTGCAGGCATGAGCTCTTGAGAGGAGGGAAGGTAGTGGTAGTTTAACTGTGAGTGGAGAATGCTTTGCAGTCAAAAAGATTATTCTTGTATGTAAGATTTTTCAAAAAGAGCAAGATCCCTTGGGGCACTTGAAAATTCCTCTCCTGCCTTTTCAAGCGGTAATAGATACATCAGGAAATCTAGGCCAGAAACAGAGAGCTTGGTTTTTGAGGTAGTTTGCTTAATAAGAAAGTTTATTTTTCTGCGTTGCGAGGAAGTGTGCCACGGGAAATATGGCCAATAAATTGAAGCAGCTCAGTAAGAAGGCAGTGGCAGTGGGTGACAAACATTTTATTTTGGCTTCCCAGAGCCCCTTATGGCAAGGCTGTGGATATGTGGTCTGTAGGCTGTATCCTGGGGGAGCTGAGCGACGGGCAGCCCTTGTTCCCTGGCGAGAGTGAGATTGACCAGCTCTTCACCATTCAGAAGGTGCTAGGCCCTCTGCCAGCTGAGCAGATGAAGCTCTTCTACAGCAACCCACGCTTCCATGGCTTGCGGGTAAGAGAAAGCTTTTGTTCTTTTTTCTTATTTTTCTTATTTACTTGCGTAAAGTGCTGCAAAGGTTCTTTTCCTTTACGTTGTGCATTATCCACTGCCTATGTTTCTATGTAAGTATTGGATATATATATATAGATTACAAGGCATTCGTAAGTCAAAGTACAATTCTGATAGCACCAGAAGTGAGCATTATAAATACTTTTTTTTTTTTTGTTAAAAGTTGTTTAAAAGTATTCTTTCATTTCTTTGTTATTTTTGAAATGTAATTTACCTCTTGTACCTAATCTGACATTACCCTGCCACGTTTGCACTGTAAAGTTCGGTGGCAAATCTCTGTAAGGCCAGGTTGTGTAAAATTCAGGATGTCTTCAAGCTGGTTTGTTGGGAAAATCTGAGCTATAGATGCTCAGATCATGGCAGAAGAGTTTTCTGCCTTTGGACTTACATTCCTGGGGAGTTTATGTAAATCTCATGAGTAAAAAAGCTCTTCCTACTGACAACAGTGTTCTTTTCAAGGGTTTGCCAGTATAATTTAATGACAGAGACTCACTGGTGTGAAGATCTACGCAGGCTGGGATATGCAATATGACAAAACACCAGAATTAGTAAATAAGTCATAGCTCTGTTACTTTAAACAATACCTGGTCAGTGATTGTACTCATGTCTCCTTGTAATTCAGTTTTGGTTGTCCTTTATTGATGAATGTTGCTTAGAAAGGTGAGTTTATGATCTTGATAATACTCTGAAGTCATTAGTGTAAATCATATAAAGAGACATATGAAGATTTTGGGAGACTGGATGTGGGCTAAAGACTGAAGATTTGAGTTTTACTCTGAGAAAGAGAAAATGTGAGAATGTGAAGGGGAAGGAGTGAGGACCTAGTACTGTTAAAATATGTTCAAAGATGCCATAAATTTGGTTTAGCTCATAAGAAAATAGAAGAGTTGGCTCAAGGTGTTAAGGTAATTATTTTAGGTGTAAGGATAACAAATTTTCAAGAGTTTTTGTTGAAGTTTGTAGACCCTTCAGTAGTGGAGGGTTTTAAAAAACTTATTAGACAAGCATTTCTTGCAAGGTCCTCTTTGTATTTCACCCTGTTTGGAGCAGTGGATTGGATGGGATTTTTGTATGAGAAATTTGTAACCTGTTATCAGGAAAGCAATACTTTAAAAATTGTAAGCAAAGTAAATTACTGCCTCTTCAACACTATTTTACAGCTTTTCTGGTTGCACAGTGGAATCTTGTTTGGATAAATGCTCTGTGATGTCTTAAGATGAAGATGGAGTATCTTTGTTTTGTAGCTTGAAAATACAGCAATTCAAGAAGACAGCACAGACCTAATGTGATTAGCACAAGGTTCAGAGTTGTGGGTCTCTGTTCTCATCCCAGATCAGTGGGTTCTTTCCTGGCCTCAGATGTGTTCCTGCCTTCTTAGCCCTTCCTGTAAAGTCAGGATACTGCTGATGTGGACAGGGCCATATGGCTCCTCAGAGAGAGTATTTTTTAGAACTGAAGTCTGAATAATGGCTTAAATATCAAAAATACTACAAAAATTATTTGTTTGAAGAATGATATTCTTTAGTTAATTCATGGGAAGAAATTATCCTGTGCTATAAGACAACCTTAAAAGTCGATTTTTACTGAATTTAGCATTGCACTTAATAGTAAAATATTTTCTGTTGCAGAGCAGATAGTAGGTATGCTGTGATCAAGCCAATTATTACTTACAGCCTGGATTTGCTGATGGATATTCTGAAGATAGAAACTAGTTCATGATGTGGAATTTTTTGTCCATATTCTTAGACTTTGTGAATTTCTACATTACGTTACATACAATACATTAGTATTCAGTAAGTGAATACTACCATATTGTAAAACAGGATTTAAAAAAGTCTCTTCAAACACTCCAACATATCCAACTGCACATTTGTGAACTTGGTCTTTTCTTCCTGCTCATATCCTCCATATATATATATATGTATGTATATAACACAGTTTTCTTCACTTCTAAGATTTAGGGAGTATTTAGTGATCTCTCCTCAATTCTTTTGAGGAGGAAAATATCCTGGGTATGTTGAAGACATAAAGAAGTGAAATAATATGGGGATCAGAAATTACCAGTAAGCTCATGACTTTACAGAAAATGTGAGTGGCAACGCAGGGGTATAAATATTTGTTCTACCAATTAGTTACATGAAGAATCTGAACAATTACAGTGGAAAGCCACTGGTGCTTTGGACAGTTTTAGCACATTTGCACATCTAGCACACTAGATATGAAAGCTCCTTTATGATTGTCTCTCTACAGGAAGACATGAACATTTTACAATTTGGTTTATGTCAAAATTGGAGGAAGCATGAAAGCCTTGGTTAACAGACTTGGACTTTAAAAAATTCTCAGTTATTAGCAAACCACTTGAAAATAAAACAAAGTCAAAAGAAAAATACAGAGACTGTTTAGGAATAAAAGCATTCAAACTAAAGTTCTTCCATTTTTCTTCAAAGTTCACATAATGTAATTTATGAAAAGTAATACTGGTACAAGGAAGGGATGCCCCCAACATCCCAGTGTGCACTGCTTCTCATGGTGCTGCCAGCAGAATGACCACAGCAGTAACCATGAAACTTAAACCTTTGAGCTTTTGCATTTTTTCACTAAAAACACTTTGGAATTGTTTGTTAATGTTTTGCGTTTAATTAGTACTGTATTTGCACTCTCAAATTTTCTCTGAGCTATTTTTAACCATTTTTTTAAAATAAATGTTACTTATGTTAGTTCTGAATCTATTTTAAACCTCCTCTCAATCATAATACCCCCCAAAAAATTTCAGTTGATTATTTCTCACTTGAGAAATTTGGTTTCTTGGCTGCCCTAATAAGAATACTTTCTTTGTTTGATTAGATGCTTACCACACATGAAGTGTTATTTGTTTAACTGTAATATTTCATAGTTTTCATAAACCACTAACTTTTTCAGTGCTTGTGATTCCTATTAATTGTGTGCCTTGATTCACTAGTTTCTCTTTTTTGAAACATTGTATTCATGTATTACCTTGTTTATGTGATCAGGGTATTTACAGTGTATTTTTTTACAGTTTCCAGCAGTCAACCATCCACAGTCTTTAGAGAGAAGATACTTGGGAATTTTAAGCGGTGTATTGCTTGACCTTATGAAGGTAGGAAAATGTGTTTTATTTTCTGTCTGAAATATGTAGGAAAATATATAAGTGACTTTAAACTTTTTTTTCTTAATATAATTTGTCTTAGAAAGACTTGGGAACTCCCTTTTGAGGTATTTTGATTCCACCATTGTTTGAAATAAGGCTTGGTATTTCCTTGGAATCAGGAAAATATCCCTTGCAAATGCCAGAAGAGTCTGCTCAATTTTAACTGATTTGATAAAGAATATGTAGCCCAGAAAAACATCATCACCATCCTTTGCAGGGCTGTGCATTCACACTGGCATCCATGCAGAGACACTGACTGCTGGAGTGTGAGCTCTCAACCCATCATATTTAGATACAACCACAGAGTATTGGGCTAACCTGAGTTGTTTTTCATTTGTTGTTGGGTTAGAGTGAGGATGTGGACAGCTGTCAGTTGACACATGGGAGTTTTGGTTTTTTTGTCCAAACTCTTAATCTGCTTGCTGTCACCTCTCCACAGTGTGTATGTTAGGTTGCTCTTCAGTCCTGTTTTGGAACAAGTCAGCTAGTTGGCCAATCTAGGTATGCTCCTGAGAGTTCTTATGAGGAATCAGGAGAAGCTCAAAGCTCATTCCCCACAAAAACATTGTGCTATGCATTTGTGCCATGCTCCTTGGTATGGAACATGCATTGTTGTCCTTACTACTGTACTATAAAAACATTCCCATGGTAAGCTGCAGTACAACCCTCACATCATTTCATTCCCAGTAAGCTGAAGAAAGAAGTCATAGTATCCAACATTAGGTTTAGAATCACAGAACCACCTAAGAACTAAAGGCAGTATGGGACACATACGAAGAGTGGATATGGCTGATCAGCTGTGAATGAATTGTATGATCCCAAACCCCTCTGCACCAGTTGTCTTGAAAAGCAAAGATGCTTTGGGATATACTTGGGTGTTTACTTGCTTTTAGTAGTAATGTTGTAGCCAGCAGAAATCCACCAAATTTGCTGTGCTCTTCTTCAACACAAGCAGTTCAAATCCCTTTGATCTCCTTGCCTTATGAAGAGAGTCAGCATGGCTTTTATCTTGGTTTCAAGGAATCTGTAACATGATATACTCCAGTGCATATAATTACTTGTTTTGGTATTTTACTTTCTCCTCTGTTTTCTAATCCACATAGACTTTTTTTCATAGATGTAACTCAAGATCTGGTAGCATATACTGCAGAATGGAAATTTCAAGATCAGTCTTAAGACCATTGTTACATGTACTGGGGGGTTATTTTAATTTTATCCTAGATTTTATGTTATATCTCAGTGTCTTTTGATATGATTTAAAAGTTGCAAAGTTGTGAAAGGAAGCACTTGAGTTTTAGGGAAACGCAGGTTTCCAAATAATTTCATTCTTTACATCTTTTTTGTCAATGTTTCTGACTACAAGGTGAGAAAGGTCAGGAATTCTGTAGAGGGGATATTTTGTTTTTGACCTCCATTTCTTAGTTCAGGCATTGGAACTTCGTTATGCAATGGGCAGAAGCCTACAAGGAGAGAACAGAAAAGACTTGTGGTTAAGTTGCGTGTTGCCAATGCTGCACATACTTTGTTGCGTGCCTGTCTTCTGCTGACAGTGGACAGTCTGACACATGTCCACACTTGTGCTCCTCATTATCTGCATTCCCAGGGATCTCAGGTTGGATTACTACATTACTAAATAACCCACACTTCAATTTATGCCAGCTGAAGTAGGGAGTTATTAATATGTATCTATTTAGAGAGCATTTCTGGATTAATGAAGAGGCACCAGTTTGACTTTGTTGCTTTGTTGTTGCTCCAGTCCTCCACTCTCCTTCACAAGTCCTGCTGGTTTGCAAGCATTGGGAACTGTTTTAGCATGTTATGACTTGGGAACAAAAGACATTGAGACTCTCTTTTTATTATAATTTGTAATTCAATCGTCTCTGCCATTCAGCACCAGACATGCATTTCCTCTGAGCTTCTGTTTGCTAAAGAGAATTCTTGTACAACCCTTTCTTTTTACTCTTGGTTTTCTTACTTGCCTTAGCTGGACTTTGGCCTTCTGAAGTGACCTAACCTTTGTGCTAATACACTGCTTTTATATTCCACCTTTTTATCCTGTCCTTCACTCTGGTTCTCACACACTCCTGTTTTGCACTTTTTTTTTCATTAGGAAACTCCCTGTTTAGCCAACCTGAATCTGTGAAAAAAAGTTTAGTCTTCTGTACAGTAAGATGCTTTGTTCCTGAACTCTCAATACATTTTCTGTAAAAATCAATGGTTGTCCTGAACACCTTTCCTCTTATGGCAGTTTTTCAGGAGATTCTGCCCAGTAATTCCTTCTAGAAAATGGAATTTACTCTCCTGAAGTCCTGGGTCTTATCTCATCTCATCTCATCTCATCTCATCTCATCTCTGATGTTTATCTTTCCACCTCTTCTTTCAGTCCTAGCTGTAATCATCTCATGGTTGCTACATCTCAGCTCAGATTTCTCACCATACCTTACTGTTGTTGAGCAGCAGCTCAAGTAAACTAAAACCTCTTGGCTAATATGCCTCTCCAGCAGCTGCACTAGGAAATTTCCACTAACAGAGTCTAGAAATCTGGAACATGTACACAGACTGGATGTCAGGACAGCTGAAGTCTCCTGGGAGGATGAGGATCTGGGGCCAAGAGACATTTCTTTGTTGTTGTAGAGTTTTCCTCTTCATCACCTCCATGCTTTTCAATGCACTGTTGGTAACAAACTCCCACCATAACATACCAAATGTTGCTTTCTTTTCTAATCCTAATCTGGAGGCTGTCAGTGGATAAACCTTTTGTTCCATGCTGATGTCGGATATGATCTAGGAAGTCAATTATATGGAGGGTTACTCTTCTCCCTCTCCATCCCCTTCCTTCTGAGACCAGTTGTACCCATCAGTGACCATGCCTCAGCCATGAGCCCTGTCCCACTACTTCTCTGTGATTCCAGGCAGATTCCCAGCATTGTGATAACCTATGGACTTCCAGTTCTTCTTGCTTGTCATCCAGCCTGTGTAAGGTAGTGTACAGGCACTTTGTGAGAGGCCTCTGGACATCCTCTCTTATGAGGGGGAATGTAGGAGTACATGTGGCCTTCCCATGTTTGTTTTGAGCCACTCTAGTGATGAGCACCAGAAAAAAACAGGGGCAATAAATTGTCAATCATTCAGTACAGTTTGTCACTTGAGAAAGAAAGATACTGCACACTGTATGACTAAACTGCATAGGAGTTTGGTTTGCCACTTACTTTGTTTCCTGAGCATTTTCCATTTTGAAGTGCAGGGATCCTGTGAAGGGAAAACTAGTTGTAGTAAGAGGCTGAATATGGTGTTAATGTAGTGTGTGTGTGTGTGTGTGTGTGTGCATAGACACACATAAATTTCTTCTCTCTTAAACGTATACAACCCTTAAGAAATAGCTGGGTTTTTTTACTTAATGGCCATTAAAACTTTTAATCTTACTAATAGTCATGCATCTTTGAATATTCCAGTGTAAGCTTTATATTGCTCTTTTCCTGCAAGAAACCTTTCAAACTTCCCAAAATACCCAAGCTCCTGTTTTCAGTTTTGTGATTAAATATTTTCTACATGTCAGGAGGTGTCTTTGTTTAGAATCACAACTAATCTAACAGAATTATAAGGCAAGTGTTATTCTGAATGCATTGTTAACAGTTTAGAAAATTCTTTGAAAATATGGGTGGACTTTAACCTTATAATATATATGGTGAACTATAACCGTATAAGCTAAAACCAGAACTCTTACCTTTGTGTATTTTTAAAAATACTAACTATGAAATAATGTTTGGTTTTGCATAAAAATGTTCCCATATAGTTTTGTGTGTTTGTAAAGCCTGTTTCATTGTAGCATTTTATTACTGGTAAATTTAATATTTTTGATTCAAAACAATGTTGTAAGTTGTATTCTGAAAAAAATGTTTAAAATACATATATTTAAAACATGCATAGATATATGTTTATAACATATTTTAGAAGTTTTAGATATCTTTCATTTTAAACATACTATTGTATATGTGTACGTAACATTATATACATATAACACATATATATGTGTTTATTTTGTATCATATGTAGTTTAATGCACCATGACATTATTCTAGCAGTGACATCTAATCTCAGAAACTCTGGAGATTAAAAATTATCCCAGTAATGTTCTTTTTGTTTGTTTGTTTGTTTGCTTGTTTTTTTGTTTGTCTTTTTCTTGGTGGTTTTTGGGTTTTTTTTGTTTGTTGTTTTTGGTTTTGTTTCTCTTTTGGGTTTTTTTTGTTTTTCTGTGGGGTTGGTTTTTTTTTGCTAATGTAAATACAAATACTAACATTTAAAATCTGGGATTTGTTTTTCAAAGAACTTACTGAAGTTAGATCCAGCAGATAGATATTTGACAGAGCAATGTTTGAACCACCCTTCATTTCAAACCCAAAGACTCTTGGATCGCTGTGGAAGTTCACCTTCACGGTCAGCTAAGAGAAAACCTTACCATGCAGACAGCAACACTTTATCTAACAGGTAAATGTAGTCTTGTCACTGTTATCATTGACATTTGTTCTGCCACTGAGTGAGTTGTTGTGCTCACATGCAACATCACCCACAAGAAAAGCGGTTCTTTGACAGCTTAGGCACACTGAGACACGTTGCATGCTGTTCTGTGTTGCCTCACTGAACAAAGGAAGCAGACATAGTATTTGCAGCTACACAGGCTGAAATTTTTGCTAACTTTCAGCATCAGGCTGAATGCATCTTAAAAAAAACAAGACAATGCTGAACACTTCTTCACATGACGAAGAAAAATAATTGGCTGATCCACCTTAAAAAAATGTTAAGCGTTTTCTTGAACAATAGGAATTTTGTGGCTTGGAAGATGCCCAAGGTTCCAAAGGAATGCTCTTTTCTTTGGAATGCTACCATTGCTGTATATGTCCAAGATTTTTATATTTAAAAGCTTAAAAGTTCATACAGATTTGTAGCAGCTAAATGTCCTGAAAATTATGTGCATTGATCACATTCCCAATTGAAGATGAACAGAATTTTATCTGCAGTTGAAGTTGTGGATCAGGTCTAGTCTGTTTGACCTCAAACTCAAAGCAGACTATGCTTGCTCAGTGATTCCCTTGCTGGACCCACATAGCTTGAGAGAAACCACTTAATTTTAATACCTCAGTGAACCAGGTTTACTGGTGGATGAAATACTTCAGTAGAAAAAGCTTCACGTTATTGCTATGATAAATGCATTCATAAAGGTTGCCCTATGAAGTATGCAGAATATTTTAGTATTCTATATGTAGGCTTTTAATCCTGGCCATGTTTTTCTTTTGCTTATCCTGTGAGATTAAAAAAATTGCTCCTCTATTTTAAGACTTGGGATGATGACATTCACAATCTATACTTTTTTGAAGACAGACACCAAAAAGTTCTATCTGCCTTTACAGATGCTTGGAGTAGAAGTTTTACTATTAGACATGTGGCATCAGAAAGAAAAACCTGCCTCCACTGGACACTTGTCCAAAAGGCTTGCCTAATAAATATACTATGTTATTCACAACTCTAAGTTTTAAAAAATGTATACTTTCTGTTAACTGAAAAAATACTTTTAACTGGCATTAAAATTGCTAAAGTTTTAGAAACTGTAATAAAGTAGATTGTGAGATCACTGGACATGGCTAATACAAATACCCTAGGTATAAAAATGGCTAGCATTATCCAATTATAATTAACAAAAAGATCAACAAAGGTAAAGTGAGCTCTCACTTCAACCCTCAGTAATATATCTGAGTTGCATCATAGATTTGTTACAGAAATAAGTTAATAGTTCACAGCCTGCCTAGGTCCATCAAGGCAAACAAGCACAGCTCAGCACTGCTCAGTCTTGACTAGTTTGCAGTGACAGCCTAAGTCCAGAAGCAAAACTGGTTTAATGCCAGATAGCCTGAGATAATAAATCCTGCTCCGAAAAAATCAGGCTCAGGGTTTGCAGAACCAACTCGTATCTCAGTCCTGGAATCCCAAAATGAGAAGAGCTAGGAAGTAGAGTAGAGGCTAATACAACCAAGTAGCTCTGCATCAAGTCAGTCTGTTTGCAGAGCCTTTCAGGTGCAGCTTTGGAATGAGTTAATGTACCAGGCCTGGGAAAGTGCCAAGTTCCACAAAAACTGTCTTCCTGTGGTAGACCTGATTTTGGGTTTGGTCTTACAGGGCTTGCTCAGGCTCACTCCATCTGAACAATAACCTCTTTTCCCCTTCTTTCCTCTCCCCTCCTCCTCCAAACCAGGAATACACTGGGTAGCCTGGAGCATTGATTGTATCAGGGATTTTTGACAGTGCTGACATGTTTGATTGTTCTATTTTCCTTTGATATGCCAGGTGTATTTAAGATTTTTTCAACTGATACGCAGCTAATTTTCATAATGTAATGCTTCACTTAGTGATGTGCTTACATAGTACACACATGCATGCATAAATGTGCAAATATATGTTGGAATTTCTATTATTAGATTTGATATCTTCAGGGGTTTTGTCAGCAAAATCATTAACCAAAGCAGAGTTTGCCATCAGATTATAACCAGTAACAACAATGTACGACCGCTTGCAAATCTGTTATTTTAGTGAAGCTTCTGGTGCCTCAGTTGGCAATATTTGATCTTACTGCAGTTAAATTTTGTGGTTTTAAATGGCAATTGAAATGGGTGTACTTTTTTGAAGTCATTAATACATGAATAAGTAATCTGGTATATTAATGCTTCTTTATGCATTTTAATATAGAAATCAAGCCAGCAAAAGTTCTGCTTTGCAGTCACACCACAGATCAAACAGCAAGGATATGCAGACACTAGGGGCTGGTGGGCCAAGAGAAGAAGGGCTTCCAGCAAATGAAAGCTTTTTAAATGGGAACCTCCCTGGACCTGCACCTAGTCCAATGCATGCAAAAAAACCAAGCAACACGCCTGGATCTGGCAACAAGGATATAGCCAATAATAACATGCCACATCTCCTCAGCCCAAAGGAACCAAAGGGAAAAACGGAGTTTGATTTTAATGTGGACACCAAAAGCTCTGATGGTTCAGGCACAAAGTACCTGAAGTCTAACACCAGATCTCAGCAGAACCGACACTCCTTTATGGAAACTTCTCAAAGCAAAACCGGGACGCTGCAGCCCGGCGACAAGCACAGTCGCCACAGCTACATCGATACCATCCCACAGTCCTCCAAGAGTCCCTCCTATCGGACAAAGTCCAAGAGCCATGGGGTTCTGACAGACTCTAAATCCGTGGGCAACCTTTCTGAGGCCAGGGCCCAAGCTGCAGAACCGAACACCAGTAGGTATTTTCCATCCAGCTGTATGGACTTGAACTCCCCTACCAGTCCAAGTGCTCCCCGGCACAGTGATAACAGAACTATGCTCAGTCCATCCGCGAGGAACAACCGCAGCGAGGGTACCCTGGACGCCCGAAGACCACCAACAAGACACTCCAAAACAATGGAGGAGTTAAAACTGCCAGACCACATGGACGGAAGCCATTCCCACTCTCTGTCTGCTCCACATGAATCTTTTTCCTATGGTCTAGGTTATACCAGTCCTTTTTCTTCACAGCAGCGCCCTCATAGACACTCTATGTATGTGAGCCGGGACAGAGTGAGGTCAAAGGGCTCAGAGGGTGGCTTAAGCGTAGGGCAAGGGATGGCAGCCAGAGCAAACAGCCTGCAACTGTTATCTCCACAGGTGCAGCATAAGTCACTCACAAGGTCTGTTGGCTCATCACGAGAAGACTGTACGGAAGATTCTAATAGGGTTAGTCCAAAATATTGCCTCTTATTTAAGGTTTACTTTCCTCTTTTTAACTCACGTGGGGGCAGTGGCCTGCTTTCTGTCTTCCATTTGTTTCTTTGCAGTTATTCATTTATTTGTCTATTTGTAAGGCATGGGGATGTTGTTGGGGGCTTGTTTTTAGAAGGGCTGAATATTTCAAGGTACTTTTAAAAAATTGGCTATGAATACCATTATCTTAAAGTAGTGAAATGTGAGAACAGAAAAATTGTCTCTGAAGTTAGAATTTCACTTGTTGTTTATAGTCCTTGGTTACGTGGTCTGATGTCATTTTTGCTGTATCATTTTGCTTAATTATCTTTCTCTTTTGTGTTTTTATTTAGCTTTTCCTATATGTATTTCTGTTATGAATTCTAATGTTAATTTTTGAAGCCAGTGTTTCATTTAGGTGTAGCAGGACATTATTGCTGAAATACCCTAATTTACTAGAGAAATATCAAAGCTTGCAATATTTCTTGAGATTGGTATGATAAGTAAATGGGGTAGTCTAGAGATTGCATGTTGTAGTGGCCACTGGTAAATTGACACCTCACAATGGTTACTGTCAGGGGATACCTGAACATTAATTAAAGAGTAGAGGACGGGCTGCATCTGGTGTTGATTTACATTTGTTGCACAACACTTCTGAATTATCTCGTGTTTTACACATCAGATATGTACAGATGACTGTATTTGTCCTCAGAGCTCTAAACTTCTCTATTAACTAAATGGTGCAGAGACAAATACGAAAATAAATGTTTATTTCTCTATGCCTACACGTGTGATAAACTGACTTCTAAGGAGAGAACATCTAGTTCAGATTTGTTGACAAATTGAAGAAAGTCAAAAGCTGAAAATAATATTTAAGATCCAAAGATTATGGTTTACTCGGAGAAACTAAAACACTCTGCCTACTAAGTAGTTCATCTCAGAAATATGTGTAGCTGACTTAATAGGAGTCTACAAGTACCATAAGAAGAAGAATTTCAGGTAGTGGTTGTGTCCTCAGTCCAGTAGAGAAAAAAAAGACATATTTCTTTATTCGTAGCACATCTCCTGCACTCATGATTATGTGTAGTTAAACATGAGAAAATATCACAATAGAAGTGCAAGGGAATAATGATTTTTAAAAAGCTACCTAGAAGGGATTACAGCAGCTCCATTTCAAAACCATTTTTTTTCTGTGTACTTATTTTATGTTTGTCTCATTTCACTCAAATTAAATGTTACTTCTTCTTCGGGATATTATTTGGAAGGGCAGTAATATCAGCATTTCAGTTTTTGATAATAAAAGGTCACACTACCTTGTATTCTTCAGTTCATTTTCTGCCTTATGCAGCAGATAGTAATTTGAAGTAATTTTATTTCCTACTATTTAGAGGCCAGTTGTTTTTATTGGATCATTCTTTGTCCTTGAAAATTGGTTGACGGTTTTTTATTTTAACTAGAAAAATCGATGGGTATTGCAATGCTTATGTTTTTGTTCATTTTCATTTGCTTTGGAATGTCTGTTCATTCAAGATAAAGAACTTGCCTTTATCTTTATTATGGTCAGTATTTTTAAAACTTCAGCCTTCACTTAGTGCTTTTAAATCTGTATTTTAGCCATTAGAAGTGTGAAAGGAAGATGACTTTTCTGAAATGGATGCTAAGTCTGTGAATTCACAAAGCTGTTTTTTATTTGTTCATACTGCTTTCAGTAACAAATCAAAATCAAATTGTCAATTTTTTTATGCCTCATAAAGGCATTTTCACAAAGAAGTCATTCTTTGGCTCCCTCTATTCTCATTTTTCCCCCTTTTCTACATTATGCATTAGGAATCAGAGAAATTCACTCCCCTCAGGAGTAGTGAACTAAAAACTCATTAATAATAAGTGTTCTCATAGATTTTTTACTGTTTTCATACTTATTTTTTCTGATCAGTTCTCCTGGGTTTTTTTCCTCAGCTCATATTTTGTGAAGTTTCCTGACTTCTGTGTTTCTAGCTTCTCATTGATTTTCTTTATAGCTCTACCAAGTCTTTTTAAAGAAAAACATTCTTTGTTTGCCAAGCTTTAAATCTTATTTTAAATAAATTCAGGTCTTAGTTTTAGGACTTTTCAAGTCTCAACACAACAGTTTTGTTTTAAGAGTTGTTTTTTTTTAAACATTTAAATTAAATTTACACGAAAAATGTAAAGCAGAAGAAAATCAATTACAAGTTGCTATTACTGTCTCATGTTTGAAATTTAACTGCTGATGAATAAGTGTCTTAATACAAGTAGTAATTTAATCAAATGCTTCAGCCTTTGGTAAATTTTAGAAGAATCCAGCTGGGATTTGACGCATTGTTTAAGCTGCAGTTCTGGTCTGGGTTTCAAGGTTTGTTTTCCCTGTGACAGTGAGACCAGATCTTCATCTGCAAAAAGCAAAGTATATTTTGAAAATCACTTGTGCAGTGAATTGAAATCCCAGATTTTAATTTTGGTTAGGTTTTTCTTGTGGCTATGGTTTTTAACTTTTGTCCTTGGACATTCTAGATTTCAATTCATACAGGGGTTTCAGTAATTTCCTGTGGGGTCTTGGGGAGAGCATTACATTTCATGTGCTCAGTCCATCCTGAGGGAAAAGCTGTAGCTTCTGATTCATCAAAGAGTGGGGTTAAGTCATATTTGATGGCAATTTATGTGCATAAGGATATTTCTAAGGCCTCACCTAAACTTTTTCTTGAAGTGCTTCCAAGAAGTACTGTTTTCAGGAAAATAGAGTAAGTTAGAGGTAATTATATACTTTTTGCTATCCTGGCTGGCTGAAGTAGTTTATCTATAGATTGCTTAGTTCAGAGACTTCGTATACAGTAGATTTTTGTGACTGTTGGTACCTCTAGGTAATGATATTAAGGAATATGAGATAATAAGATGTGATAGTGCCTTGGTGTTGCAATTATCATAAATTAGATACATTCCTGTCTGCTTTTGAAAGTTTGCCAGTAGCAGAGTGACCAGATTCCATCAGAAATTAATTTAACAAGCCTCCAGTAAAAGATACCTCCAGAGATGATATTACAGTTGCATTTCATTCAGGTTAAAAATGTGAGGGACTGAATCAGATTCATTCTTTAAAGTTACAACTTAGAGGCAAAATTTTGTTCATGCCATTTTTGTCATTTTGGCAATAAGCAAGCAAGCAGGAAAACCAGGTAATTGTTGATTACACAGACTGTGATTTGATATTTGCTGTTATTGATAATATGAAAGGAAAATTGTATGGTGACTTTTTGAGCTTTCTTGCTTACGTATGTTGATTAAAAACTGCACATCAGTTTACAGTCTTTCATTTTAAATAGTTTATTGTTCTTTTGCATAGGGTGGAGCATATCATGATCCACACACAGAAGATGGAGCATCTACTAAGGAGAATAGAATTCTGTATAATGACCCTGTTCCGAGAAGAGTTGGCAGCTTTTACAGAGGTAATTTCATGGTGGATCTTTCAAATTTAATCAAGGATTTTAGTATGGTATGTAAATTAAGTAGTAGAAATTGATACAGAGAATTAACATGAACAACTACAAAAGTTTATTGGAAAAAGAATGGTTACTCATCTTTCAGAGGTTGAGTTTACCTGCTAGGTTGTTTGCAGGAACTGCATTGGTACAATATTGTTTATTTGTAAATGATAGCTCACTTCAGTTGGAATATATATCCACTGCAATACCTTGCAAAGCAGAATATAATTTAGCAGAGCGAAGTGAACAAAATGAGCTAATATAACCAAAGCAGTTAATTTTTATTTTTAATTTTTATTTTCAGTTCTTATAGAGACTCTATTTACACCTGTGCACTTGTAGCACATAGACATACTTACTGATCTGTTTCAGATACTGTGTTGCATGGAAGTGTAATGCTAGCTTTTCATGGCTTGAATCCTGTGGCATTTCTTTTGTTAAGGCTTACTACAGATCAGGTTTTCCTACAAGCAAGAGCCCACTTATACAATTCCAGTTCAGAATAAATAATAAAACCAGGTGTGTGTATGGACACACACAAATAGATACTGTTCTACTATGGCACACAAAAGAGGGTGATTTCTGAGCAGCTGCCTCATGGCTAAACCTGGGTAATTGTTTTGAAAAAGATGATAAGAGGCTAATTACTGTCCTGCAAGTGTTAGGAGGCCTGTGGGGCTCCCCTGAACCTTAAGAAGTCCCAATCAGCTGAAATTCGATTATGAGTCACCTAATAAGCCTAAGTAGAGTCACAAATCTCCCTCTGATCCTCTTCAGGTTGATCAGTTGGCTGATGACCTGATTTAGACACGTTAAAATCTGACAATCCTTGTGAGTGTCCCACTGCAACATTAAAACCTGTGAGCAGAACTAAAGCTTGTACTGTTTTGAGTGATGCTTTTGAGTGCTTTTGTTGCAAATGCAATGGAGGATCCTTAAGGATTCTCAATCCTTAATTGCTTTCATTAACCCCTAAAAAGCTCCTAATATTGGATATGGATTATCCTTCTTTTTTATACATAGTGAAGCAAAAGTTCCAAAGAAGAATGGCTTTCCATAAGGCATATGCTAAAGAAACTGTAGGTCTGGGATTTATTCGATTCCTTAACATAAGCAAGAGGGTTTGTCCTCTCCAACTTTATCTATAGAACAAATATATTTTAGATGGACTTAATTATTGCTTTGTGAAGATTTTATTATATTTAAAATAATACATTGATAATAGTATATGCCAAACTAGTAATAATAGTATATGCAAGTTACTGTGATAAAGTTAAATCCTTATTTATATAATGTTTAGCCCTTGTATTAGAACAGTATTTCCTAGCATGTACTTTTGTACTACAGCTTGAAAAAAAAAACTTACAGATGCTGTTTTGATAGATTGTGTAATGTGATGCTGCATTAATGTTCCAACTAGTGTCTGGTCAATTTTTAGTCCAGTGCGGGTATTTCTAGTGATGTTCATAATTCTAATAAACTTATGTTCTAGCTCCATATACAGTTGTGTATTTTCAAAAGCAAAGTATGTCTGTTTGAAAAATACATATCTGATTTTGATGTTTTAAATTTTAGTGTGTTATCTCTTAGTTACATTAAAAATTAAAAAAAAAATTCCAAGATGGGTACTACTTTTTTTAAGGTGTGAAGTGAAGTGTAAACTATAGTATTTCATGTCTTTAGTAGAAGTATTCCAACCTCTTATTCGCTTTCTGTTTTTAAAAATCAATCACACTTAGACCTCCCTACAAATAGAAGTATTCTCAAATCTAGTAACAATTCACCCAAGTTCTTATGATGGTCCCATTTTACAACCAGTATTACCTAAAAGGATCACAAAAGTCAGCTTTTTTTTCACTCCTCCACAACACACAACCGTGTCTTTGCTCTCTTGTTATGGTAAGAGGCAGAGAGGAGGCAGAGTAGTGGGAGCTGGGGTTTTTTGGCAGAGCTCTGTGTACACTGTTTGCTGTTTCTCTGTTCAGTTCCATCTCCACGTCCGGAGAGTACCTACATAGAAAACAATGTGTCAAACAGAGCCTCGGTGTTACCAGCAGACAGCACCACGGTGACAAACCACCCCAAGAGACAAACCACCTTTGATACCTGGTGAGTTGTAATTTGCACACACGTGTAGAGAATGGCAGGGAAAAAATGTGGTTTTAGAAGAAGGGAAAAAAATCCTCACACTTTTCTCGAGATTTACAATTGTCCATGTGCTTAGTTGCTTCCTCCAGCTATACTGGCATAGCATGGCATGTTTTCTGTCCCCTTCTGAGCAGCAAGAAATCCTTCATTGCACCCATAACATGAATGCATTAAAGTTTATATACTTTTGTCCAGTCCTTCACAATTTTTTTCCTGCTATTAGTCTTCAGTTAAAGATAGTACAAAGTGCTTGTGCGTGTAGTATTTATAGAAATTAGAGGATTCCAGAAGCATGAATTGTTAGACAAGTGGAAAAAATGTCAAAATGCATGTTTCCATGTATCAAGTAGTACTATATTAATGAAGAATGTTTTCACCCTACAATGGGGACCGCTGCTGTCTTTGTTCACACACAGAAGGAATTGAATACATTCTATGGGAAAATGGACTAAGCAACACCTTAACAGTGTATATTGATTTTAAAAGATTACAAGCATCACATGGCTCCATTATATAACACACAACACCTTAATTATGCTAATAAAATGACAGCATTTACATAGCTTTGCAGGACTTAAGGGGAAATACTTTGTGTCTCTGAGAGCTGTTTGGCTCTAAAATACTCTTAATCTTATACTTTGTTAAATCACAATAAGATATTTGAATAAAAATAAGCAGATGGAGCTTCACAGGATTGGTGGGAGGAATGGACTGCGCACATTTGCATGGTTCAACTATGCTTTATACCACTCTGAAACACTTCTCTCTGAAAGGGCCATTAAGTCATACTATCTAAACTGTTTCAGTGGTTTGTCGACTTAATGTGTTTTCACAAATAACCAGTGAATTATGTGCTTAAAAGAGAAAGGGGGGTGGTGGTTGGTGGACAGTTGGTATTTCAGCTTGTGTTCAGGTTTTATACCTATGTCAGTAAGAGAAGATGTTTACTCCAGAACCCTTCTCACCTGCTCTGATTCACTAGAGTCTGCTTCCTGTCCTTCAGTAGCTCCACCTACATCCATTTTCTGGAAGTTAGCTGAGGAAACCGGTCATTTATGTAACAAGGTGGTACTTATGTTGTGACTTAAGTGGCTAAAGAAGGTATTTACTCCTACTGTTGAACCCTTTTACCATTTTACATTGTCCTTCCTGTCTGGATCTTTCTATCTTGCAGAGTAACATAAGACAACTGGAATCTTGTTTTGCTTTATATATCATTCAGCAATATATTGTCTTGACTGCAAAGAAACATGTAATGTTATTCTAACTCTGAACTGAAAAAAATAGCATATGTTATTAGAGCTGGTTGGGAATTTTTCAAATGAAGTTGGTTCTTTTTGTTTGTTTATAATGCCAAATTACCAAAACCATAGACTTTTCAAAGGAACTGGCTGATACCCACTAACTTTTTATTGTGAAGATTCTTCAGCTCCAGGAAGGAATTGCCAGTCAAAACCAGAGATACTCTCAAAATACCAAACATCTGTGAGGCAGCATTATTTTTAGAATGCAAGGAACTTGAGTGCAGGGTCTTTGTTATTTAAACCAGAGGTGTGAACCAAGATCTTAGATTTAGCAAGTGGATGCCCTAAACCAGAAGTTAGAGGTTTTTCTGAAGGACATTGTCTGGTCCCCTCAATTTATTCTCTTGAAGCTGTTTCATCTTGTTAAAACAGTGAAAGGACCGCAGCACACTTCACAGGTGCTGAATATGGCCTTGTGAAAACAGACCTTCATTAACTTAAAGACTGTTAGATTCAAGTCCTTGCTCCAAATTGCTCAAATATTTTCACAAAGTGGAACAGCTCCTCTGAGAGAAGAATCCACAGAGGAATAAGTATTTCTTTTTATGAAATGGTAGAAATAGCAGTACCTGCGACACCAAGTTACTGCTGTTTTGGCATATGCTTATCTTTCTCTTTTCTTTTCCTACTCCCTATTTTCCCAAAATGTTTCCTGCCCAGCTCTACATGCTAACTCTGTTTAAGTTGTCCTGGCAATGGTCTAATGTTGTTGCAAAATTGTTCTGTGCCGCAAATGCAGCTGAATCAGATTCCTGAGTGGTAAAGGGTCTGTGTTCCTCTACTTAATTTTCTGTATAGAAGTTGTGTAAATGCTTATGAAAATATTGAAAGCTATAATGGAATGTGATTCTGCTTACATCAATTTTATGATGAAGTAAATATTTGATGTTTGACTGACATACCTAACTGGTACATGACAATTCATCTCGAATTATGAGTGACATGTATTCCACCTGGACTTGCCACTACTGTAAAATATTGCTTCTCATACTATTGCTCTGTGTTGCCTTTCTTCTGTCGAAGATTCTGTGAATGTTTGCTAGACTGAATTGTCACAGATGTTCCCTTGTCTTTGTGTGCATTTTTTCGCTCTGTCCCCACTGTCCTGCCTTTCAAAATAAAGATATTATAAACTTGACTTTTGTCATCAGATTTTACTCTTAAAATACTAGATCATTTCTGAACTTCAGACAACTTGATTTGAAAAAAGGCAATTTTTTTATCCTTTTAGAAAATATTTTCTTTGCTAAGAGTTTAATTTCCTGCAAATTACCTTGAACTTGCTCAATTTTTTTCTTACTGATACAGAAATAGATGTTTTATTCTCTTTTATTCATACAAGCTTTGTCCTGAGCTGGGCAAAATCAGAAGGTATAGGCAAGGTACTTAATTGTGTTCTGTCAGTGTGTCAGAACACTGGCCTGAGTTATCTTTACCACTGTCGTAGTTCCAAATATCTCTTTGGAATCAATTCCCACATGCAGTACTGTACCTCACATCATATTGGAAGTGTTTGCATTGACTGCTTACAAGATATTTGGGGGCTTCTGGAAAGCATTTTTGTTTAGACCTTTTATGTCCATACAAATGTAATTGTGCAATGACAAGCAGCTTGTAATATCTTTTCTAGCATATGTCATACATTTTTGCAAAAACAATAAAAAAGAGGAACTATACATATAGTATTACTATTTTATATGTATATAATATATATAAACACACACAAAATCTCTGTCATTCAAGAAAAGAACAAAAAATACCTCACTCTTGCAACAGTAAAAGGCTTAAATCTTTATCCACTATTAAATTTCAAGGTTCCAGAACAATAAGGTATTTTGTAAACAGGACGTGACTGACTTTTATAGTGCTGTGTCAGTATCAGTGTAACATTATAGTCACACTTACTATTTCTAAAAGGAAAAGGTTACCAACATCTGACCAAGTTAGTTTAGAGCATGTTCAGCTGAGTGTGCAGCCTGACTGCTGCTGCATTATAAATACTTTCCAGTTCTTTAATGAAATTTGTAAAAAAAAAAAAAAAAAAAAAAAAACCAGGAAATTGCAGATTCTGAATGGTATTCTGTATATGAGATAATAGATCTGGGGTTTATTCCAATTAATAAATCCTTTTCCACATGAAAAATTAAAAAGTTGCAGCTCCAAACAGAGTTCAGATTTGATCTTTTGATTTTTTTTAAGCTTTCAATGCCAGATTTTAGACCATGAAGTTTTACTGTGAGCTTCAGTTTGTGGGATTGAGATTCTTATCTTGAACTATCTATTTGAATTATTTCATCAATTTCTGACATTTTCTTGCCTTTGCTGAATGGTAACTGTGTAACTGCCCCTTAAGGGTCTTACTTGAGTAAAACCAAAAGCTACCTTGGAGAATTAGTGTTTGTCATTAATCTTCCAAAGAAAAGTATAGCTATTTCAGTAATTCCTTCATTGGACAAAAACCTTACTCATGTAATTGTGACTGGATCAGTAAAGGGAGTAGTACATGAGGGTTTGCAAGCCAGGCTGCCTGCTGACGTTAGGGCTGCTGCAGAATAACTAAAACAAGCACGAGGAATTGCCTCCCAAAAGGAGCTGTCTGCAGTATCAATCTCTCTATGGCAGCATGAATGCAACATGCTTCCTATTTTTTTCTTTTTAGTGAATGTAAATCAGCTTGCTTGCCACATGCATGTTTGCTGCTACACCTCATTGCACCTGCATGAAGCTGGGGACCTTTCCTACTAGGGGCAACAAATAAGAGTGATAATCACAGAATTTCTGTTTGCACTTAGGCTTTTTCCAAGTGTTTCAGACCAGAATAACCAATGTGTTCTACATTGTATGTCCTAAGCAAAAGGTACACAAAGATAAAATAACAGAACACAGCACATTTTGCCTTTGGTTTCTACTTGAGAATGAGCTCTCTGAGTGGGGGCTCTTCTCTAGGGCTACTCTTATTTGCTAGTAAAACTAGACAGCACATGAAAGTTTTCTGGTGGAGCTGTTTACTTTCAAGAGCTGAAGCTTTATGCAAAATACCAAGATACTTGCACAGCATGTTGTAAGGGTTTAGTGTTGTGTGACCCTACCATACAGATTTTTTTGATAATCCTAATTTTTTCCTGTACTGTACTATTATCTGAAAATCATCTTTTGGGATGCCAAAAATATCCCAGTGTTTCATCATCGATCAAAATGTTCTGCTCTATTTTTACTCAGTACAAAATCCTAGTGTTGAGGCTTCCTGCTACAATGCTATATATGTTCACTCTCTTCACATAATGAGTATGTGTTTTGAAGCAGTTGCTTTTCAAGGTCAGTGCTTTTTCAGACAACTGTACTGCAATATGAGTCATAGGAGTTAATGACATAAACCATTCAGTATAAAACCACTGGCTTTTGGGTAAGCAGCAATTGAAAATGAGCAGTTCTCAGCCCCTTATTTTCCAATTCTCTCTGATCACTGAAGCCATAAAGAGGAAATGATGGTGCAGAATTTAATTTCTCTGCTCAGCTGCTGTGGAGACCAGTTTTCTCATCCAGATTCACTGGGCCAAAGAAAAGAATCACATTTGAATGACTCTCTGTCTAAAAGTATGGCAAAAATTGTTCCAAGCTTCACTCTGAAGATTAAATTCACCTTTTAAAACACAGCCTTTCCCTTTTGGAACAGATTTTGCAATAGAAAAGCTATAGCAAGACATTGAGAAATTTTACAGGATAGTGTAAAGTAACCTCCTGGGGTCTTGCTTATGATCTGACAGTGGTTCCTCAGTGGACAACAATCATCAGGTTGGTAATTTGCATTGGGGGTATGGTTTGGGATATCCTTGCAGATGTGGATGCGCAGGACCTCCTTTGGGGAAAGGCTCAGAAGATTCTTAGCCTCATTTACATGACTTTCTGAGTACAGGCAGGGTACTTGGGGTGTATGCTTTCCTCCAACTTTTCTAACAAATCAAGTAAACATAATTTAGTAAATAATTCAGCAAGTGTTCTGTCTGTGTTAAGTCAGATCCTGAGTTCACTGAATCTAAAGCTATCAGTAGTCTGTACTCTGGCTTTCTCCTCAGTGCTTTAAGAATGCCTTACACCTGTCACACTACTTAGAGTAGTACCAAATACAGGCATGTGACAGCAACAGGAATCTTTAGCAGTCCAGTATATTTAAAATATGTGCTATAAATATAATAATTACATAAAACTAGAGTTTTTTTCCCATGTCCACATTAAATATATATTGTCATGCACCTGAATATATTTTCTGCATCTAGATATAACTTCCCAAAAATCTAAATTAGGAAAATTTCTACCATACTTCCTGACTATGAATCTTTCTGCTGAGACCATTTTCTTAATGGACAGTTTATTACAGGATTTAAATGCATGCATTTATACTTAGAGCCAGGTAACATTTCAAGCTCGAGGTGGTTTCATGTAGAAATTGAGGAACCTATACCACCTACCAGAGTGAAGATAGTTTCATCAATAAGGAGAGTGACTCCAGTGATTTCTACCCCAATTATGTTTTTCATTTATTTGGGGAAAAAAAAGTCAGCCTGGCATGTAGTAGCAGCTGAATCACCAGCTGATAGCATAGGATTTAAAGCCAGAATTAGTAACCAGGGACAACTATCTTAGAGAGTTAAATTTTGCTACATTCCTGTTGCTCAGAGAAAAGCTGCTCCTGTTTGTCATACTTAAAGCAGTGCCTTTGCTTTAGTTTTCCACCAAGACAATAGAATAATTTACTTTTTGTTTTCATGCAATTCAAGTGTGAAACAGGACTGTTAAATGACCTGGTATGACTTTCTGTGTGTTAGTTGCTGTTAAATATTGTCCATCGTCTGGGATCCAGCCCAGAGGCAGACCTTTTGGCTATGTTTCTCCCAGATGAGTATTAGGTCCTGATTTGAAATGTCAAGGATGGGAAATCCACTTCACTAAGAGTTTGTTCTGGCAGTTAATGATGTTATCGTGAAAACCAGTGCTTTATTTCTAATATGACTTCTTAGGGTTCATCATCCACCTATTTGTTCTTGTTATATCTTTGCCTGATAGTTTAAAGATTTTTCTAGTATTCTGTGATTTCTTTCTGGATAAGTAGTTGTGCATCATGATCAAGGAAACTAAATATTTGGGCTGGTTTGGCTGTGTTTTTAAACACACTAAAGAGATTGAAATCTCTGAAAGTATTTCTGTGATGCTTTCCTGCACCATTTTCAATTTTCAAGCTATTTTAAAGGGCACTAGAACTGCATTCAATTATGTCTCACCACTGTCCTTGTAAAAATCCTTTTTACCCCATGTAAGTACTTTACATACATGATTTACTGTGTATATTGAAAGTAACATACTCTTTATCAGCTGTAGTTGCTTCAGACATGTAAGTTAAGAGTTAAAAGGCAGAAATTCAGTCTTCAGGCAAGTCACCTGTTCCATCTTTGGGTCACCTCCTTTTGCCAGAGCTGTCTCAATTACGCATAACAAACTAATTGAAGGATTTAAGTTGAAATGGACAACAGTAGATCCCCAGCTTCCCTGATGGTAAATTTGGAGCCATGTCGGCAAGGATCAGGAAGTGCAATTGAAAGTGGTTCTCTCTGGCCAGCTTTGCAACTCCTGGTTCTCTGGCAAGCAATGGATAAACTGAACCTGTGCTTTTATAGCTCATCACCATTTGTATGTTCTCTCAGATATGTTTTTCATTTTTCTAAAATACTTTGTGTGTGATAATTTGGTTTGAGTATTAAATTCTGGCTTAAAAGAACACATGCATGCTTTCCTTTTCCCTAAATAACTATTCATTGGTTTGAACTAATAATTTTACCCTAACACTGTGTACCTCCTGTCCCTTGTAATAAGTCTATATGGTATTTGTGTAGTAACCCTGGAACCAATGAATGCTAAAACATTAAGTATCTTTTTACTTTAATCAGTAGTTGGCATTCTTTGGCATCAGATCTCAGTACTACACAGAATTTACAAAGTCATACCATAATAAAATTTCTCTTACAATACCTTATTTCATATTTAGGAAAAGTCCTGAAAACCTTAACAGTCACACAGAACAGCTCAAGGAGAAAGAAAAGCAAGGTTTTTTCAGGGCAATAAAAAAGAAAAAGAAGAAATCTCAAAATGTAAGTATGCTGCATTTCTAATAGAAGATTTATTTTATTCATTTTGAATTGTAGCATTTCAATATGCTAGATTAGTACAATACCTTTGTATTATTTATGATTGTGTGTATGTATACACTTGTTCTTTTATTTTCTCTCTTCACTGTACGAAAGTCAAATTCTTCTCCTGTTCAGGGTTGATTTTTCTGCCTTTTCAAATATTTCTTCACTTACTTACACTCCTGTGTACCTTTGTTTTCATTCAGACCCTTTGAGAGCCACTTTTGATGCAAGTTTTGAGATGATGTTGCAACAAATTCTTTTTCAGAATATGGTGATACCATTCCAACAATAGTAAATTAATTCTTTTGTGTTCCCAAAGCTTGAATAGTTTTAGGTACCCGTACAGAGAAAATGAGACTGTTACAAATGAGAATACTTTCCAGTCCTTTTCATGGAACTATCTTGGTAACAGCCTCTGTCTTCTTGCTGCATTCCATGACTGGAATAAGGATGATGTGTCTTAACCATTTTTAAGTGTTTTATGTTTTGTTGAGGGAATGGATTGTGGCTTTTGTTATTCAGTATAAGTCTTTGGTGCCTTTGTCATACATTTTTACATTTTCATATAGTTTTTTGGGAGAGAGAAAGGACTTCCTTTTATTGGAAAGTAGTGGTATACTAACATTTCACAAAGTTTTATGAACTGAACTGAAATAACCTAAACATCTAGTAATCTCATTCTTAAATGACAGCTCTGGAAAGAGTAGAACATTTAAAACTGTAATGTTCCTGTAAGTGTAAATGCAGGTATAGTTTTGAAGATTGTCAGAATTGTGTAAATCATGTAAAGGGTGGTGACTTAATGAAGATATTTACTGTCAAAGAGTGAGGTGATATGACTCTGAGTGTTGGTGGAAGGCTGATCGGTTGAAAATTGGGAGAGATTATCAGGTTTTTTGTTGTTTTGGGTTTTTTTTAAATTTCTGTGTGGAACATGTGCATATGTTTATTAACTAGGGCTCAGAAATGCACCTCACCTTCCTGCTGGGTGGGATTTGCAGCAATGGCATTTACCTCTCCTTCTGAACTTGTTCACCCTCGTATCTGTATGCAGCTCAAACATGATCATTTGTATTAAACAGCTGAATTAAATGTCTAGTTTATAGCTCTGGGTCTGTTTGATACCAAAATGTGCATGTAAGGATAACACACCTAAGGCCATTGGTTCCAGTGATGCACATTCAAGGGGGGAAAAAAAGGTGTTAAATTTGCATTGCTGTACTGTACTATACTGTACTCTGATTTCAGCCATCCAGACGTGGTGGTGGACAACACTCCAATAGCTCAGCTGATAGATGGTGTATTAGTTACCTCCACATTAAATTGTGTGAAAGAAATATGTACTGGATTGTGTTGCCTCTCAAAATCTGGCATTTTACAAAACACCTAAATCAAAAGCTCCTTGATCTACAGCTACCAAAACCATCGCTGATTACAAGCTAAGGCAGATTTATGTGTAATCCTTACTCCTGTTTCTTCTCACTCTTGGGAAGAGGGATAGAGGGGAACGGAGAGAGAGAGAAGGGAAAAAACTGGGTTTGCTTCTTAGAGCTGGTATCTCTCAGAAAGATAAATAGTGAAATAATATAGTGATACAACACTTTCATCCTCAGCTAGAAACTTGCTGAGATCAGCTTGAGTTTTGGATCAAACCAGAGCTGGAAAAACCTCCTTTCATGTATATTTACAGCTGATCACCAGGACAGTGTCCAAGCATAGACTGTGCCACTGATGTGTGTACAAGTGTCTGGCTCAGACACTGTTCTTTTTTCTTCTTCATCTGTTAGTTGAAGACATCTACCTAATGAACGCTGAGACAGTCTTAAGGATCTTCCAGCACAAAATAAAATTGCTGCCTTCGATTCAGCACCAGATTTGGCATTAGTAGTAAAAGCTGTTCACAGCACTGTAATACTAGCTCTGCAACTACACATATAATATTTTCTATGAATTCCTATTAGAAGTCTTAATAGACAGCTTGTGACTACCCAAGTCTTCTTTCTGAGACCTATAATTCATATAGAGTCCTACAAGTATGAAATTCCAGTTATTTGCTCAAACACAGACTTTCAGCAAGAAATAACAAACTGGACCTGAGGACTATCACAGAGCTAGGAAGCATATAATAGCTAGCCATGATTTCCTTCTGATATCCTTTGGCAAGTCTCATTTTGCTTGGTGATCATCATCATAGGAGTCATAAAAGATACCTGAAATTGGATTGTAGGCATCTCAGTAATGTCATTCTCAAAGTATCTACCAGCCCAGAATTGATCCCAGTTCCTGACGCTTCTTCCTGCAGGTTGTTCCCATGAATCATTCTCCCTAGAGTTCTCCAGGTGCATTAGCTCATGGGATAGCAGTTGTACTGCCTGTTATGGGAATTCTTTGCAATATTGTTTTTGCAGAGCTGTTCTTATCCATTCTCCTTTTCATCGTTTGAAGTGTTTTAGTAATGTAGCAAAAGGTTTTGAAGATTGTTAGAATCACAGTTTTATGTCATCTGCTGCCAAAAAATCTGATACCCATGAGGGTTATGCACAGTGTCAGTAAGCACTACCTTCAGAGGAGCCTGAGTTTTGCAGATTTTGGCACTTATTTCAAGCTAGGGGTCAGAAGAATTTATCTGCTTTGGAAAAAACAGGTGCAGGTGTGCATTTCTCTTAGCAATACTTTCATTTGTTTTTAATTTACCAAATTTGAAACAGAAAATTCTTCTGACCATAAAGTTCCTAAACATAAGCTGTGCTAATTACTGATTTTCATTAACTTGGATGGAATCTAGAAGCTGAGAAAGCTGTTTGAAAGCCCTTGCTTTTGGTACTGCACTTATAATTGTATTTAGTCATACAATTATTCGATTGCAGAATAAAAATTTCTTCTGATAGACAGGAAAATGCAAGGCACAATATGTGCCCTGTGTCCTATGCTTGTTTGCACCTGAGCAGGAGAGAAATAGACCCATTTATAATCCTAGTACTTTATAATTCTGTTTGTTGTTCATGATTCCACTGGTAAGCTCTTTGGTTGTGCTTCAAAAATTAAAATAAAATAGCCAGTGTACTTGCAGATATATGAGAAGTTACTAATGGCATATTTATGTTAGAACTGAAGTAATTCATCTTGGACCTTAGCTCTTACTGCAAGTTAAAAATAGAATGGTTTCTTTTTTTTCCTAGAGTAGCCATCAGCTGCTCATTCTGAAACCAACTCCTATTATTGTTAGTGTGTCTTTAATATTTTCTTTATGTAAAAATAAGAAATGCCATACTGCTTTAGGTCATTATGAGAAATATAAATGAGTGCTAGAGTTGCAGGATTTAATTCAAAGCTCAGTAAAGTCAACAAGAACTACCAGTTATTTCCAAAAGCCTTTGAAATAAACACGTTCTGTATTCCTAATGAACATGGATACAAGAATAGGTGTGCTAATCTTTTCTTTTTTTACATGCTTTCTATGCATTAAGTTCCTTGAATTTGTTCCGTTGGCTTTTTTCAATCTTTTTTTTTTTTCCAAAAGCAAATTGTAGGCTTGATAACATGTATTGTCAAAAAAAAAATAGAAAGAAAAAGTGTTAACATAGTAAGGGGGAGATCTCTTGAATTGAAATACTGTGCATTTAGTTTTTGTGTCTTATATTGCAGACAGACTCAACCAACGGCGAGAATCCAAGCATCAAGAAATCCCTCTTTCCTCTTTTTAATTCAAAGAATAATTTAAAGCATAGTTCTTCTTTGAAAAAACTTCCTGTAGTCACTCTACCAATGGTATTAATTTTTAAGTACAGTAACACTGTAAAATGCACCAGTAAATTTGTTTTACTGACTACAGCAGCATGTGGTTTATTTTCATGGTATCACTTCCTCTTCATGCCAGTTAAGTATCTTGGGCCAGTTCAATAAATTTAAGTAAAATTGGCAGTTTTGTTGAAACAGTTTGTGCCTAAAATTTTTTTTTTTAGTATTTGATATAGTGAAAATGTACTGTTCCAGAGATAATGAACCTTGGGAGTAAGACTGAGGAAGGGAGATAGTTGTGAAATTGTGTATGTTTAAAATTAAACTGTCTCATTATGTTTCATTCAAGAAAAAAATCGACCTGGCTTGGTTTATAACTATATTGTACATACATAATTTTATACAAACTACTCCTTTATATATAAATTTAAATAAATCAAATACTAACAATGGATTATCTGGAAAGAACTTTAGTTCATGTGTCTGTTGTATTTTTGTTTGTCCTGATTGTTCATGATAAAAGACAGCTTGCATGAAAAATAGATTCTATTTTGACTGTTCTCTTTCTACTTAGAATTCTTGAAATGAGATTAAAAGCTACATGTAAGTTTTAAATTATCTTTCTGTCATAAAGTTTCAGCTGTTTCTTAATTTTTGCTTTATTTTGGGATATTTGTGGAGGAGAAGAAAGATGGGAATAGAGAAAGCTCTTGGTTTTATGATGTCAGTCAAGATATCAGTTTAGAGGAATTTTGGTCTGCTTCACTCTGGAGCAAATTTATAGAACTGATCCATGGTCTTAACTGCAGTATGGAATGCTTTTCAAATGAAGATGAGGGTCAACAATATTTTGGTTTTAATTTTATTTTTGAAGCTTTAACTGCTCTTTCTTACAGCAAATAACACTAACAGCATGTGAATGCTTTAAGGGCTAAGGGTAGAGCAAATCTGCATGATGTTCACAGTCACTTGCTCTTACTATGGGGAGGATTATTGAGAGGTCATTGCAATTCTGCTGCAGTAATGGGCTTCACTTGTGTTCTCTAATTAACTGTGGGAAATTATTTACAGCTATTCTTAAGAAAATATTAGGAGACCAGTATTTAATATTTTGTTATAGATGCCTAACACTGAAGGTCAGGATCTCTTGGCACTGCAGAAAGCCATTCATTCTTCCAATCACCAGAGCAGCAGGCAGAAGGATTGGCATCCTGAGAAGATGACAGAAATCCAGCCTCATGTAAGTGGCATTATCAATTCCCTATATAATAATACACTGATGTATCTTGACAGCTTTTTCTCTGGTGAAGAGAAGAATTGCATTTGACATTGCTTCTCAACTTTCTAATTCCTTGTTCACTGGATGTAAAAAATTGTGTACCTGCAGACCTACAAAATTTTTTAAAAATGTGAACATGAATGACAGGGAAAAGAGAGACTAAATGTCTTGTGTTCTTGTGTCAGTCTTTGAGCCTTTTGAAATATTGGTTGCGCTTTTGTATTATAGGCAAGCAGTGTTTCAGTGCACATATGTGGTAGTACAGCTGCAGTGCTGTACAAAAGCCCTCAAGTCAGCTCTGTAAGGAATGGGGAATCCTGAGGGTTAGCTGCTGCTCAGCAGAGTTTGGTACTTGATGTGGTCACCAAAGCATTGAGACCATGCTACAGTGTGGCTGGCACAGACTGCAGTTTCAGCAGGCTACACTTCTGGGGCTTAGCACTGCACTAGTGCAACTCGATTTTCTCCAGTTCTAGAACCAGTTCAGTGGGCAGTGTTTGGGAGGGAGCATCAGTGCCATGCTCCATTGTTGTCACATTGGAAACTGGAAAAGAGGGTTTGTTGCAGCTGCAGTGTTTGAAGAAACAAGTTTCCAAGCTCTATGAGCTGTGGAATTTAATGAGACTGCTTTCATACCGTTTTGTGTACTCAGGCTTTCACAGACTCTTGCTGCCCATTTTCAGTAGCCCCATATCACCATTACCTTCAACCTGCTCACCAGTGAAAGAAGCTGCAGGACACTAGAGCTGCCTATCACCCAGCTGCCAGCAAACAAAATATATAACTTCTGAGTTCTGCCAGACCTTGTTTCAGTGCAGATGGTTACTCAAGACTCACTCTAACCCCTAATTTATGCTTACAACATTTTTAAGAACTTGTATTTCTGAAATCTGTTCCTCAAAAAATGTGGCTGACGTTCTAAAGTTAATAGCAGGAGAAATGACAGATGGACAGCTAATGTAGTTGTCTATACCTGCATTTTCGAAGGAAAAAAGGATAAAATAATTGATGGGAGCAATTCTTTTCTGAGGGAGAAAAGGTTCTGTCTTTTCAGGTAGCTAATAGACTGGACTGTGATGAGAAGACATTTTCTCAGGTCCGTAGTCATAGCTTGGAATGAAATATATGAAACAAATAAGAACTAAAAGCGAAGAAGTCCTGTAAAGTTCAAGGCGTTCAGTTTAGGATAGGACAGCTTTTTTTATGGGAGGTCTGATATGATGGAGCTTTTCTGCGCGTCTTTCAGAGCCAGCCGTTAAAATCTCTTCGGAAGCTCTTGCACCTCTCTTCAAACCATCCTGTCACCGCTGAGCCCCGCTTCCAGCCCTTACCCAGCCAGCCAGCCAAAGCTTCTTTTCCTGAAGTGCGAATCCATCCCATGGGTCAGAGCTCCAGCAGCGGCGGCAGCAACGTGCGGCCGGAGGCGCAGCCGAAGAGCCGGCCAGCGCTGCAGATCCCGAGCCAGCTGGAGCCCACCTGGCACGTGTCCCCCGTGAACAGGAGCGTGAGCGATGGGCCCCCCTACTCGGACCAGCTGCCTTCCAAGAGCGGACAGAACGGGCACACCTACGGCCGGACAAACCGGTCGCGAATGCCAAACCTGAACGATCTCAAAGAGACAGCCTTGTAATGGCACTCCAGCAAACACACTGTGGGTGGAGATCAGCGTAGGGAGCGGTGGTGGTTCTGGTGATGGTAAGACTGCATTTCCAGCTTTATAAAGGTGTGCAATATGCGCAGGTGGAGCTATGGTGTTCGGCACCACCAGAGAGTCAGGGAATATACAGGAACGCAAGTGGAACTATGGATTACGAGTCATCAGAAATGTCACTGGATGCCAGGCAGAGTGTGCCGGTCAGGGAGTAAAATGCATTGTCGTTTTCTCTCATTTGCATTCCAGCTTAGTGCATATCTCTGTCTGAAAGCTGGGAGACTTCTGGTATGTATTGGCACTTATAAGGGTGAAAATATTGTCTAGACCTATGCCCTTACTACATTTTTTGCTGCCTAGTTAAAACAGTGGGGTTTATGTGATAAAAGTGTATCCCTGTTAAGGGTTTAAAGTTAAATTGTATGTCTTAAATTTGTTTTTTAAACTTCCATATTTGATAGGATTTGTAATATTTATTTATGATGACCTAATATCGTACTGTTATTATCATATCTTTTATGTTATAATGTAAAGTTATTTTGAGCTGTTTGAAACATTGTGAAGCAGTGCAACAGCTACAGTAGTTTCTATAAAAAAATAACAGTAACATTTATATATGGCATCAGGAGTATTTTATTCTATATATAAATATATATATAAATGGAAAATAACTGTCTGTTTTTTAAATATACTCATTTAAAAGAAAAGTATTGTTATGACACTATCTGCCATATTTTTTATACATTTGTGATATAAAGTGCAGTATTATACTTCTAATAAAAGGAAGTTGAATGTGGATAAAAACGTGACTGTAACAGTATGAATCTTGCTTGGCTATGAGAGCCCAGTATTATAGGCATTATAGGTTTCAAACAGAAGACTACATTTGATTCCAAGCTTTATTATGGGATATTTTGTTGAAAGTATTGGCTAAATGTAAGAGACTGTGGAACTGTACAGTAATCTAAATGTGGTATGTTCTCCCCTGTGTCCTTAGCTTTCCTAGTAATATTAATGGGATTTCTGCATCAAGAGCACAGAGCCCCAGTACCAAATTTTTTCTTCCAGAGAGATAAAGTGCCCCATGACTACAAGCGAAAGCAGGTGCTCTTCCACTTAATAGCAGGGGTGAAAACCAAAGAAACACAGCATGAATTGCAAGTGAAATGCAGAACTTTGACACTTAAGCATAGCATGGCACTGCAGATCATGATGTAAGCTTTTATGCATATGTGTATTTTACATCTCTAGCAATCTATTACCTAATAAGATAAACACTGTATTAGAATTTAAACTACTCTTGCACTTTTTATTATATTTCAGGATGTATTTAAAGCTACAATTCTGATATTTGGATATTGAGGGAGAAGGTTGCCATGCAACTTGATTTCCCCTTAGGTCTTACTGTCCAAATATTCCCATACCCAGTTCACCTACCAGTCTCAGCAAAATACTAGATCTTGGGTTCCAGTCTCCTGTACAACATAGTTAAAACTGCCTTTATCTTGGTGAATGTCAAGTGTAGCAATTACACACCCTGATTCCTCTGTTGCTACCAGTAAAGTAAATCAAAGGTGAGCCAGTAGGAGTCAAAAGAGTTATGCCAGTCTAAACTTCGTGCAATAAGAGGAGAGCCAGGCCTGTAGTGTCAGAACAATACAATCTTTCCTTTAAAAAGACATTAGTTCTATTCCCTCATTACTCTGCAGCATAGTTCGTTTTCTAGATGCTGTCCTCATAAGAGACCTGTAGTTACAAATACACTGTCTTTTCCAAAAAGAGTTTAACCGGAATGTAAATCGGATGATTTAGCCATAGATTTAGTTAACAGAAGCAGCCAGGCAGTAAAAGCTGAACTTTTGACTTGGATAACAATGCAAACTGGACATGTTGTTCAGTACCTCTTGAGTCATACCAAAGGTTTAACAACAGCAAATTCGGCACCACTACTGTAAAAATTGTTTTCAGAAAGAACAGTATGGAAGGATGTTATATCAGTTTTGTCCAGGGCTAAAAATAAGTCTATTAAATTTGAAAAATTACAAAATAGAAATTCTTCCTTTGTCAATTGCCTGCAAGAAATGTGCATGTGATTTTTCTATAGATAGATATGATATATAATATCTCTCTATATATGATATATACTGTATTGGTATATCATATATATAGCATATATAAATAGACATGAAAGGGTATTCAGTTTTTTCTAAGTGGGCATCCAGGAAAGATATTGTGATATTTATTTGTTGTCACTGTCAGAGTTTAGCAGCTTATTTTAGCAGTCTCTGTTAGATTCATTGCTTGGTCTCAGCTACATGAGCCCTGTTAGCCCTGCTTTGAAATGGGCTGATGCCACTGATGAAAGAGTGGGGCTCAAGCAGTGCAGTTTGAATGTCTCTTTTCGGGCAACAGAGCTGGTGAAGGGCCTGGAGCACAAGTCTTGTGAGAGTGTCTGAGGGAGCTGGGGTTGTTTAGTCTGGAAAAAGGGATCTCAGGAGGGACCTCATTGCTCTCTGCAACCACTTGAAAGGAGGGTGCAGCCAGGTGGGGGGTCAGCCTTTTCTGCCATATCTTAAGTGGAAAGATGAGAGGAAACTACCTTCTATTGTGCCAGGAGAGGTTCAGATTAAATATTAGGGGGGAAAAAAGATCACTGAAAGAGTGTTCAGACATTTGAATAAGTTGTCCAAGAACATAGTGCAGTCACCGGCTCTGGAAGTCTTTGAGTGGCATCTGGATGTGGCACTTGGGAATATGTTGTAGGGGTGACTGTGGGGTGTTTGGTTTCTTCCAACTTTGATGATTCTGCATTCAATCTCTGTGCTTCTGTGGATATGTATCCTTTGGCCTCTGTAAGGTTTTTACCTTACTGCGAAGATCTTCATGCGGGGGATGATGATGCTGGGCTATATGTGGTTGTTATGATTTCTAGCAAGGTAAAATGTTTCTAAAGGATTTTTTTTTCTCTGTATCCATTAAGTTAAATCAGGGTAATCCCTGACTGTACATATAGCTGTTTAAAGTACTTAGCAAATTTTCAAAGGTGACCCAAGGAATGTTTGAGTATTTGGTGGCCCGTATTTACAGAAACTTGTTTCTACTTCATACTGCATTTTCCTCTTGAATTCAACAAACTGTAGTAGCTTTCAGTTGAATACTAAATTGTGTTGAATGTATTTAGTATTTTCTTTCTCCTGTTGGAAAAAAATTCCAGCAGCTCAGCCAGCTGATGCTGGGATGAATTGTGTATTTTTAACTTGGTCTAGCTTCCCAATATTTAGAATATGGCTAATGTGATTTTGTTGAGGTTTACAAAGGAGTCTTATTACAGTGACTGAGATTTTCTAACTTAATAAAGAGGAAGAGAATTACAGAGCAAACTATTTTGTAAGTGTGGGCTTTCCTTTTCACTGGTCTGTGAGTCCTGTACTACATGCTCTATAGATTTATTTTGTATAAAGGGTCCTATTTAAACTGCATTTTATTCTTTGGCAATCCTTTGCCTTATGGCATCACTGATGATGTGAATAAAAAAGAAACTAAGTTTCAGAAATTAATTGTACTCATTTTGCAGAACTCAAGCTGCCTAAACTTGTCTATATGTTTTTGTTATAGCTCTTGAGCTTTTTTAGCTAAAAAAAAACCAAAAAGCACCTTTAGGTCATCCTAACGGAAATTGTGTGTCTAAGCTGTCATTTTAAACTGTCATGTAAATGTATTAAGCTAGAACAACATCTATTATCAACAGACCTGGCCACAGAGAGCAGTCCCTTTGACCTATTTAACGCTTCTTGCTCCATTTATTGCAGTCCAAGCTTCGTTGCCCCTCTGAGAGGTTGCTGGGAGAGCACTGGGCAGAGTTCTTGGCAGGAGGTCAATGATCCCAGATTTGTCTCTTAAAACATTCCCCAAACACCACTTTTAGATCAATTTTAAAGCAGGCTTCAAACTTCCAAGTGCACGAGGCATCCTCAGGTTGTTATTTGGCTTCTCACCCTCCTCTCTACCACACCAGCTTGTTCCTGGGACCAAGGCTGGAGTGACTCTTCAGGAAGCAGTGACCTGTGGTAGGCTCTTCACCTTCCTTGTCGTTGCAGTTGGTTCTCTTAGGAGATTAATCTCACTTGTCTAAAAGGCTACATACAGACCTGTTCTTTTTTTCTTCAAAAGCTGATGAGGTATAAGCTGAGTAAACTCCTGGGTTCACCCAGAAAAAGCTATGTATTCTCAACAGTTCTGTAGACCTCCCTGTAAGAGCACAGGGAACTTACTGAAATACAGATTATACAGCTCTGAAAGCACAGTTGTGATCTAGGTAGCTAAGACAAAACCTAGCCACTTTAAAGAGAAGTTCTAAAAGTATTAGGGGTTTTATTATTTTTTTTCTTTGTCTTGTAATGATTTGATAGTGAAACATGCTTCAAAATACTTGCATGCAATTAATTCTGTATATGTTGTTCACTGTCAGAGCTGGGAGAATATTTGCATCCCAGTCACACAAAGAGTATGAAAAGAATAGCCATATATGATATACTGCAAATTGTGGGGTGGCAATGAATGTTTATTTCTTCCATTCCAGCTACCATACATACTACATCTATTAATGGGATAATATCACAAACCATGCATCTAGGCTGTTGCTCATGTTAGTAGGCCCACCATTTGAAATAGGAGTGCCACAGAAGATGGTTGGAAAGGTCATGTGCCCCATGTAACCATTTTTGAATAATCTTCGAATCAGGACACTATTTAAGAACAGTGCCTTTCCCTACACAACTCTTTCTAATGATATGATATTAACCATTCATTAACTGGGTTTCTAGTGAATGAGGAGAAAAGCCATTTAACTTCTGGTCTTTTTTTAAAAGGGGGTGATTTGAGTGAACCCTTTTAATATAACAAAGCTTGGAAATTCTAGATGTTGGCACCTTTTTCAAATGGTCAAGCAGCAGCAATGCATCAATGCTCAGTCTTATCAGGCAAGTGAAGGCTTGTGCTCTATGGAATGTTTTACTGAAACAGAAGATTCCTCATTTTGCAATCACAAAGCAAATTTCATTAAAATTAAATTAAAATTTGCAAAGCAAATTTTATAGGATATCCTCTTTCAGTTGTGAGAAAAAAAGCTGTTAGGTCATCTGTTCTGTCAATGGACTTCTTACCAACTACCACATGAGACAGCATAGGTAAATCTGGTGGATTAGGTCTGAATTTTACTTGTTCTGAGTTCTGCTTGGATACAGATTTGTGACCTTGTGTGTAGCCAATTATTAGATGCAAAATCTGGGGTTTGACCTACTCGGTGGAAGATGCATGTGAAATGTGAGAGGACTGGGCCCACTGTGTTTGGATGCTTTCATTCCACTGAATCAGATTGCTTCTCAGGCTCTTTTAAAACATAACAAAATATGCAGCTGGGCAAAAGTGACTCTTGAAACATGGCCCAAGAGCCTGAACATGGAGTTTGTGTCTTAGCCTAAGAATGACTACACATCTCTTGTCTTTTCTGCAAGTCAATCTACCTCCTCTCTCTTGCAGAATGTGGTTGAGGTTGGGTTTCTTTATTCTGAGCTTATTTTTGACTCCAAATTTTGAAGAGATATCTAAAAAGATTGTTCCTCCAAGTACTGTTAGGAACCATGTAATAAAATATTGTTGGGCCTTCATCTGAAATACTTCTGAAACCTCCAAGCCATCTGAGCTCTCCCTCTAGAATCTCAATGCCATCCTTTGCACTGCTTTGCAGTCTTCCCTTGGCCTTCCCCTTGTGGTTCTCAAATATTGCAGTTGCCTTGTTCTTTGTTGTTTCTCTAGTGCAGATTTTCAGGGAGTTAGAGGCCTTATCTACTACTCCACCCTATTTGCTGTTTTACTCGAACAGCTATCCTTAGACCTGCTCAGGATTTCCTTCATTTTAATTTTCCATTTCATCTGGGTTGAGATACCTTACCTCATTGTGCCCCCACCAAAACACACTGCCTACCAGGCTTTTTGTTCCACCAGGTCTCTGTTTTCACAGGGCATTGTTTCTCTGGATCCGTTCTGAGAAATGCAAGGTGGCATCTTAATTGTACAGGCGTAGAAATGTGAAGTAGCTGCTGTCGTAGAGCTTTCCATTAGCATAAAGATAAAGCATGTTCATAGCACAAGGTAGAAGCCGCTGTTCAATTTTCCTATAGGATATGAACCTCTTGGTATAAACTCCTGACGTGTAAATCCAGTGGCAGAGCTTTTAACTCTTTAGTTACAAGTCAAAACTTTAAGCGTAGGGAACTCGCTTGACTTTTCTTTTCTTCCTTTTATTTTTTGGTAGTGCACATCTTGGACTCATACTACTGAAGGATATGACTAACTGAAAGAAGTAGCTTTATATTTCGGTTATATGGAACAATAAAACCTAAAATCCTCCCAGAAACCATAATTTTGTTGGAAATTCCATGCAGGCATTTTAAAATCTGGTTAATCTGATAAGGAATTCTGGGACTGCTTAGGTCTCCACTGTGGAATGGTTAATTTTAAATTTGTGTCATTTGGAAGAAAGAAGGAAAAAATGAAGTTTAGGAAATTTCTTTTTTTTTCACTATCTGCCAGTACAGATTAACAGGCTGGGGAGGCAGCTTTCAAAACTTCCATATTTATGGATAAGATTCCCTGATGTTTTTTAACAGCTGCTAGAAATCTAAAGCGCACAAACTTTTAAATCTACCATGCTTTCTGTTGTGGAAGGGATATGTTGTGGTGTTAACCTTTTTAATCCTGGAATACAAATTGATTTTAAAATGTGTTGAATATGTAGGGATGACTTCATGCAAGTTAAGAAACCATTTGTAATGTGTTTGTATACAACCCTTTGTATCATGTTGTTGGTACACCTTACCAATTTTTTTTTGAGCATGTATTCCATTCTTCTGTACAATTTCTATTGTTGCTGTAAATATTCTAAAAGAGAAAAAAAAAATCCTGTGGTAACCTTAATTATTAGCATGGAAATGGTTAATTTTTACTGAGCACAATGTATTTTTGAATGGGCCTTCCAAAATATGTCTTTAATAAAAATGCAAATTTTGCACTAGAAGACTGGCATTGTTCAACAGCTGATCTTATTCCTGACATGTCTCTTCCAGATCACCTCTCCATACATTAGCTTGGCTCAGATGAGTGAAATGGACCAGAACCAGGACTCCTGTGCCCAGAGGGTCACTGCCAGGTCCTGGCTGACTCCCCCATCTGAGAGCCCGCTTGTACCTGTCCACAAGTCTGATGTTACCATGGCATGTTTCCACAGGGCAACATCTCGGAAGCACTTCGTTGCCCACCATTCCTCTAGTCTCATTGCAGGATGGATTCTTCCTTTTGGTACAAGAATCTCTGCTGTTCTCTCTTTTCAAAAGTACCAACTCACCAAGCCCCTCAGTAGGCACTACCAGAAATTAAAAGGCCCTGAAAGCTTCCAGCCCACAGTCTTCACCACAGGAAAAGTGTCATGATGGCATTCCATCGTTGTCACATGTAAACTAGGCAAGTGCTGAGGTGTCAGCAATAAGAGTTTTTGATTGCTTCCTCTTTAACGTATCCTGACTATGAGCTTTTTTGTTACTGTGTGCAGCTTTAAAAAAACTTGAAATATTTCCCAGTTAGTCTCTCATTCTTTGGAGTAACTGGAAACAAACTGAGGAGTACAGACCACTTTTCCTGGGCCTCCTATCTTTCCCTCTGAGCTCCAGCAAGGCTTGCTGAAAGCCAGGACTTGCAGTCTGTTAGATTCCTCTGAAACAGTTGCCTGATGGGTTGTGCAGCATCCCACAGCCTTGATGAGACCAGGCTGCTGCCAGTGCCTGCACTGAGCTATGCCCACCACCACCCCAAGAGGGCAACTTCCAGCCTGAGCTAATGGCTTCAACTTCCACCAGGACAACCAGTTCAGCATTTTAACGTTTCCAGCCAGAAATGGGGTTGAAATTCATTTCCTTGAGGTGTCCAGTGCTCTAGGGGACTTGGCTTTACTCTTAAAACCTTACTTGGCTTTTACTCTTCCAACAATCTCATTTAGTAACCCCTTTTCTGTACCCCCTGCAGAGCCCCAGAAACTGGAGTGGCCATCTCCTTGAAGAAGTTGAGCACTTCGATGTGGTATCCCCAGTGTAGTCAGGATTAGACCCTCATGGGATGGAGCACAGAGTGGGCATTTTTCTCTGGATGGAAGTGAAGGGATAATTCCTGCATGTATCCATTAAGATAAAGGGGCTATTGACTTACAAATGAAGTGGCTGGTCTGGAGGCCTGAGGCAGTCTCTGATCAGGTCACTTAGGCTGGGTACAAACTTCTCAGTACCAATTGTTCCCTCACTTCTCTCTATGCATCCCATCCAAAATATCCAGGTCATAAAGCTGAAAGCAGTTCTTGGTCCTACTTCTTATTTCAAAACCCTTGTGTTTTATGCAGTTGCAAAGCCATACGTTGGTCTCCCTATCTCTGCAGGTAAAGACCTGCAGGATTGTTTAACATCTTTGTCAGCAGCACTGGACAGTGGGATTGAGTGTGCTCTCACCAAGCCCTGTTGTGCAGCTGACACATTGGAGGGAAGGGAACCCATGCACAGGGAGCTGGGCAGGCTTGAGAGCTAGTCCTGTGCAAACCTCACAAAGTTCAGCAAAGCCAAGTGCAAGATCCTGCATGTGGTCGAGAAAGACATAAGCAGAAATACAGATTGGAGGAGGAACAGCACCCCTGAGGAGAAGGACTTGGGGCTGTTGAAGGATGAAAAGTTCAGCATGAGACGACAAAGTGCACCTCCAGCCAGAAGGCCAGCTGTATCCTGGAATGTATCAAAAGCAGTGTGGGCAGCAGGGTGAGGGAGGGGATTTTCTCCCTCTGCTCTGCCCTGGTGCGACTGCAGCTGGAGTGCTGTGTCCAGGTCTGGGGCCCCAAACACAAGAAAGATGGGAACCTATTAGAGCATGTCCAGAGGAGGGTCACTAATTTATTCACAGGACTGGCACACCTCTCGCACGAAAACAGGCTGAGAGATTTGGGCATGGAAGAGAAGGCTCTGGTGAGACCTTATAGCACCTTCCAGTACCTAAAGGAGGCTACAGTAGAGGTGGAGAAGGACTTTCACAAGCACATATAGTTATAGGACAAGGGGAATTGGCTCTAAGCTAAAGGAGGGCAGGTTTAGATTAGATATCAGGAAGAAATTTTTTATTGTGAGGGTGGTGAGGTGCTGGGACAGAGTGCCTAGAGAAGCTGTGGATTCCCCATCCCTGGAGGTGTTCAAGGCCGGGTTGGATGGGGCTCTGAGAAACCCGGTCTAGTGGAAGATGGCCCTGCCCATGGCAGGGAGATAGGAGCTAAATGATCTTTAAGGTTCCCTCCAACACAAACCATTCTGTTATTCTATGATTGTGAGGAAAAGCTTTTGTATTTATGTAATTACACTTCAGCTGGTAGTGTCTCACTTTCATGATGGCCTCAATCAACACTGTTACTCCAACATGCTGAATTTATGCAGAAGTGGAAGTCAAATGCAATTCTAAAAGCATTTTAGGACCACTCAATTAATTAAGCCTCTCAGCGCTCTTTATATAAGAGGCAGAGGTTAAGTGAATTTCTAGAGGTCAATTTGCAAGTGAGCTGCATAGCAAGGATCAGAACAGAAACTCCTGCTTTAGCAGGAACCATTTAGTAAGTCAGAAGTAAGTCCCTTCCCCATGCAAGCTGGAGAGGTGAACTGCAGACAAAGGACAGGGCAAGGCAAGAGGCAAATGTACTATGAAATGCACTGTGTTCCATCTTATGTATTGCCATACATTTCAACCTAGAAAAAGATCTAGTGATTTCTTTGAAGATGGGAGGCTGGAAGAGTGATTGTACAGGTCCTTTCTACCTAGAAAATATTTTTTTCCTCCAAGGTTTTTTTATATCCTCTGTGTAGGATCAGTCATGTGAAAATACCTAATTCAATGTGGTACCTTGGTGTGTAATGGTGTGTAGTCCATCCATCCAGGCTGTGCAGTAAGCCTGCCAGCTCTTCCAAACCTCACAGGAGCTTCTGGCCTTTGCCACTGTCTGGTTTGTCCAAAACCAGACAACTGAAAAACCCTGGACTGTGCCTACAAACTTGCCAGAGGCCAGTCACAGACAAGGCTTTGACTAGCTACAGTCAAGTTTAACTGCTTTGGGGTGATACAAATATTCACCAGGTTATGCCCAGTTCATCTTTCTGTCCCTCATGCCTGCCCCCCACCTTCCCCCATACTCCTCAGTTGTGCAGGAAAACATCAGCACCAAGGCTCCTTCCCCCATTACCATCCATCAGGTCATGGAGCAGAGTTGCCTATGCTGCTTTTAGGGCAGGGAGAGCTGTGTGTTAACGGGTTGGCAGCTGCATCCAGGGCCTGGAAATGCTTCAGTTTTCAGCATTAGCAAGGCAAGAGCTGTGCTGGCTGCTGGGGAGCCCTTGTCTCCCTTGTGCTGGAAGCTCAGTACCTCCAGGGAGGCTGCTGTACCATGCTGGTCCCACAGCTGGACTGCTGAGGAAGTGCCTTGAGCTCAGTGAATCTTCTTAGTTGGGCTTGCCTTGACTGTTCAGCATTGAGAGAACCACACAGTGATTGCTTACTAAGAAAATGTGTTCCTAGACCAATTTGTGGATAGGCAAAAGTCCTACCCATGGATGTGGAGGTGGGAGGGAGGCAGGCAAGGGAGTGCTGGTGTATAGCACTCATCTCAGCAGATGGGAATAGGTCTTTTCTACATCTCTATAGACTTCATACTGTTGGTTAGCAGAGCAGCTTTCAGACTTGACAGAAGAGCTTATTTCCCTGGCAGCTATTATTTGTCTCTATATACAGGAATAAAACAAGGCAGAAACATCTGCTCTCACAAATGAATGTGATGAATTGCACAGCCATCCAAAGGCTTTCCTCATGTTTTTGGTCACATCCCATTTGTTTTTAGTCATATCTGTACTCCTGCTCTGCACAGAGAGCATTCACCTCTCTGCTCATAGGGATGAGGAGAGGACAGGAGAGGCAGACAGGCTGCCTCAGTGCCACTGTCTTCATGCCTCTCCTCTCTTCCTGGATACAGTTCAGGTTCTGATTCTGTGACTCTTTGGGATGGATGCACAGATTGTTAGAAAATAGGGAAAAGGCCTCTAGTGCCTGCCACGTTTGTGCTGTGGTTGTGTGGAAGGCAAACCAAAGCCATCACTCCAGAGCTCCCCACAACCCTCCCTCATGGGAGCTGCGGGGGATGCAGTTCCCACCTAGGCTGTGTTGGGCATCAGCTCCTGGGCTGAGGCAGGGACAGGAACCTTAGTAATTGGGTTGTCAGCCCAGGAATCCATCATCATGGCTGATGTCCATCATCCACATGCCCCAAATTCCTTGGGCGCTAAACACCCACTAGAGATCAGGCCATGGAGATCAAACGGTTAAGAAGAGTGAGTCCCTGTACCTGTGCTCAAACATCCACAGGGAGCAAAGTGCTGGGGTCCCCAGGATGTGTCAGTGCAAAAACAGAGAGGATACAGAGAGGGCTTGTCCACCTGGTGCTCCAGGCACCGATATCTGTCCCAAAACCAGCCCCAGCAGCTCAGGCCAGAGGGTTCCTGATACAAGTAAACATGAGGTGATTTGGGAGTGTGAGATTTAGATGGGGGCCCTTGTACCAGGGACAGGCCAGATCTGGCCCCAGCCCTTTCTCAGGCCATGAGATGTCTGTCCTGGCATACACCTGCCCTCCCAAAGAGGATGCGAGCCCTGCCCTACCCCACCCCATCTGAGCATATTTCAGTGCTCACAGCGCATCGTGACTATCATTTCCCCAACCCAACAACCAACGCCAGAAGCACCACACCTCAGAGGGTCCAAGCCATGGCTCTGAACCTCCCTCTTCCCCAGCGTGTGCCCCAGTCACCAGCCATAGTGTGAAGTGACATTTTATTCAAGACAGCCCTTCCTTTGCAGGCTGGGCGTTCGGGCAGACCCAGGGAGCCCCTCGGGACACAGCGTTCAGCCGCACTTGCCCAGGCACTCGAGGAGCTCCATGCGGATGGCGATGCGCACGTGCCAGCCCAGCGGGATCAGGCGGATGTAGCGGGCCACGATGGGCGGCCGCAGCAGGTTCTGCACCGAGGACGAGCGGTCAGAGTTGCCATAGAAAACCTGTGAAGGGAGAGGTTGTTAAGGGGCTGGAAATCCTGTCCCATGAGTTTGGGATGCTGTACAGAGCAGAGGAGAAGGAGGCTCCTTCCCCTTCACCCTCAAAACAAAATATTTTAAAAATAGCCATACGTAGACAATTTTTGTCACACTGATTCAGTTTTCTCAGTAGGATATTTCCCCCCATCAGTCCTGCACCTTTTATGGTTCGGCCAGAAAATCTGACCCCATTCTCTCTCATTTGCCTTCCTGTACCAAGGCACTACTTTTTTGGAGTGACCATGGTTTGACTTTGGCTCTTTGAAGTTCATGAGCCAGACTCCAACACAAGCCAGTATAGACAAAAAATATATTTGAGGGCCCTTTCCCTATTCCTTGGCGTTGATGTCACATCTGCTGCCATGAGCTGTTTTTTTGGGAAAACTGAGCATCTCCCCAGGGCTGCAGGCAGTTCAGCAAAGCCAGCAGAGCCTCCTATGCTAAGACAGGTCCATTCCCACAGATGAGCACTGAGAACACCTGGGAGGCAGCAGCTGTGGCATCCCCCAGCTCACCTGGACTGCACAGGGATCAGAGGCAACTCTGTAATACCTCCCCAAAGCAATTTTTTGTTTCAAGTCAACCAGTAAGAAGTGCAGCATGAGAATGGTTTGGTGGGTTATTACTTAACTAGTGGCAGATTTTGTCTGAGTGGTTTTTCTGCAAAAGGATTATGCACTATCCCTGGACATGGCAATAAAAGAAATCCCTGTGAAGTGCCAAAGCATGGCTGGGGCTCTGTGACCACAGCTGAGAAACGGGTTTTATCATGGAGGTGTTGTCTTCTCTGGAATGCCAGCTAATGCCTCTGAGCTTAATCTGGACTGCAGTATGATCATTAGAAAACACAAATAATGTATTTTGTCCATCTGCACTGGTCAGCATGATACACTCTCACCTCAGGGGGGAATGGCCCCTCTCTATACTGCTCCCTATTGCAGAGTGAGCACTGAGACCCATCCACTGCTCCCACAGGATCCCCCTTTTGATGCACCTTCCTCTGAGACCTGTTGTCACCAAACATGCCACCCTCCCAGCCCAAGAGCAGAGGTCACTGACCCGGTTGTTCCCAGTCTGGTCCTTGTAGTACACCCAGTTGAGGTTTTCGTCGGTGCGGTACTGTACACTATACTTGGTCATCCACTCGTCAGCATCACAGCGCCCTTGTGTGAGGATCCCCGAAATCACCTTCACCTCCTTCAGGTCGATCTGCAGCCACTGTGCAGTGTCCTGGTATTTGGAGAGCCACGCACACCTGGGGGCACAGCACCAGCCCCATTCTGTCTTCCACTGTGCCCTCCCAGGCAGACCCTCCTGCCCCCCCATGGCCAGGGCTCCCCAGCCCCCACACCCACAGCCCCCAGGACATCTCAGGGAGGCATTTTTGAACTCACCCGAAGCCTTGGCCATTGAGGCGGGCCTTGTTGGCTGTCCAGGAGGAGTACCAGCCCGTGTACTGCTCAGGGTTGGAGCAGCTGATCTGGTCTGGGGTGACAGCACCAGACTCAAACCCCAGGGGCTTGTGGTAGGGACACTCTGCAGAACAAAGGAAAAACACTGAGGGACAGAAATGTCTCTGTTTTCTGTGTGTGTTTGCATATATATTGTGAATACCTCCTGGGATTTCATTGCTCTCTCTTCTCCCTGATTAGGATGCTGGGAATGCTCTCATCCCAGACCAAAACCTGCCCTGGGGCCATAGGGTTTTAATTTCTAACCTTCGCTTGTGTTAATTTCTAACTCTTCTTTTTCTCTCAAACTTACTGGACTTGTTCTGACTGCAACATTTTGGGGGAAAGGCTTTCTTCAGATGTTGCAGTCTGAATCCCCCTCTTCTAAGCATGTGGAAGAAGAGCCTGACTGGATACATCAGCCTGGATCCAGCCTCCAGGCTGTCAGCTTTTGCCTGGTCCTTGAGCAATGCTGGGCACTTCTTTTCTTGCTGGACTTTACCTCCTTCTGCCCCTCCAATGACTGTCTTGATTTACAGCTCTACTTGCATGGCAAAATTGCTGAGCCAGCTCTGGTCACCCCTCCACAACTACCCTCAGACCTTCATTTTCTGCTATGGGGAGCTTCTGTGTATCTGGAGGTGGCCTTGCCTTGTGGAACTTTTGCAGGTGCTCTGGTGCCAGTGAGGTGTCATGCTCAGCCCTGCTGAGAGCTCAGGGATTTCCATCTCAGTTTTTGACTGCAGATCTTCAGGGTAACAATCCTGCCCCCACAACTGTCTTCTTCAGCAGTGAGAAATTCAACACAACTACCACTGGCTGCAAAATTACTGGAGAAAGAAATACTCATTTGTCATTAAAACTTTCTGTGGTGGGTCACCACACTGTGCTCTGGAAGGCAAGACTTTAGTGATACTGAACACCTGCATGCTACCTGGACCTAGTTGTGGTTTTTTTTGTTATGATCTTTTATTGTTTTCTTATGTGATCAGGTTATCATTGTGTATCAAGACACACGGAAGGCACTCAAGTGTCACATAGGGATTGCCTAGGAAAACATCTATATCATGGGCAGCACTTTCTGATTCTGCAGCCTGTGGAGCCTCTGGAGTCCCCAAAGGTAATTCTGTCCCTCAGTTTAGCATAGCCTGTTTCACAGGTCTCAGCAACAGAGGAACAAGCAAAGCTCTGCACAGCTTCACTTGTACGTAAGAGGTTTCCTTGCCTTATCCATGCCTGAACAACCACCATTGTGCCTCATGTTAAAAACAATCAACATATGGGGAGCATTAGTGGATGCCCAGAACCTGGAATGACTGTGGCTTCCCCACTGCAACTCCCCAGCACTGCAGCCATGCGGTCGATGTCTCATTAGCAAGCTCTACTAGGTCAATATTGCATGCATCAATATCTCATTAACATATCTTGCTCAGTCGGAACCTTATTAACTTGTTTGTCCCCATGAAAACATACAGCCACTGTCCCGCCTTCCTCCAGGCATGGAAACATCATGCTTTTCCACCACGTTAAAAGCCTTGCTCACCTTGTGCAAGAGAGTGGCTGTGTGTGTTTACTATTCATCAGGCTTATCTCAAACACCACCCAACTTCACTTTTAGCAACACTAATCCACAGACCACACAAACATAATGCAATTAGCAGGTCACCTTCTGGTGAGTCCATTTGTACCATGCACAGGGACCTGCCAAAACAGATGCCTGGTGCCTGCCCAGCCAAAGCAGCTAAACCACTGAACACTGTTACTGCCAAGCCAGAGAAAAGTCATGCAGCATTTGTGAGGCCAGCTGCTCCCTTCAGCCATGCCAGAGCAGCTCTGCATGGCTGCTCTGCAAACTGTCCCCAGGCAGCAGGGAATGCCAGGCCACACAACGTGGGTTGGACTGGGCTGGGCTGGGTTGGGCAAGGGGAATGCAAAGCCCCTCTCTGGGGACAGTGACAGCTGAGAGTTACAGTGGAAATGTTCCTCATTCAGGAGAACAAGGGAAATGCCTTCATTACTTCAGCTACATAATGCTAATGGGAGGAACCACCCCTAACACCTGGCCTGGCCAGGAAACCCAGCACCACTCCTTGCCCACATGCTCCTTGGCCATGGACAGATCAACCAAACCTGCCACCTTCCCTTCCCTTCCCTTCCCTTCCCATATAAAAATATGCTGCAAAGAAGGAATAACTCTTTTTCTTGATCCCTGGAGAGTCTAGAAGATGTCACAGGTAAAACTGCAGTAAGGGAGAATGAGCCTACATGGTACAAAAGGTTTCCTACAGCAAATCCTACACATGGCAGTAGCTGCCCCAGCCAGTTTCTGGAAGCACCAGCACCAAGGGCTCCAGGAGGAGAAAGACAAATGCCCACTGTCACTGGCCAGCATGGGCCACCCTAGGTGACCTCTCAAGACCCAGACATGGGGACTGCCTCTGCCTGATGGCGCAGGGTCATCCCCTCACCTCACCAGAGGTGAACTGGTTCAGCTCCACCAGCCCCATCAGCAGCTGGATCTGGAATGTGCCAGCTCTGCAATGCCAGGTGCAAAGGGGAAGCTGCTGAAGGCTCTCTCTGTTACCTGGCATGCACTCCAAGCCATTATTCTCGCTGGACCACACTGAGTTAGGGCCTCCTTGGCAATCACATTTGCAAGCCTTGCTGTGCCACAGCTCCAGTCTCTCGTCCTAAAGGAAAGGTAAAAAATTAGTAATAAATGAACATAGTCATCAACATTAGTGTCACGAGGCCAAAACTGAATTCTGAATCTTAGACAAATTCTTCTGCCTGTCTGGACTGCTGCACCTTGTCTGAGACACTTTCTTATCACCAGTTCAGCATGAAGCACAGAACTACTCGGATCCCCTTAGATTCAATGGTCAGAACATGTGCCTGAGCTTTAAGACACACGTGCCATCCCTGCTTTGTCCTAAGGCACCAGGGTTGGGCAGTGTCAGACCCCCCCAGCTTACCTGGCAGCTGAACTATCCAGAGACTTACCTCTCCTGGGGAGAGGGCCATCACAGCTGGGCAGTGCGCATGGAGGGAAGAAGAGGGAGAAAGAGATCAGAAACAGATGCTGTAAGCAAACATCAGGAAATCAACACTTACTCCTGAGACAAATAAATAGAGGAAGGACTGACAAATCTACCATATCTCCCCAGGCTGACTTCCCCAGGAGAAGGCAAGAGAACATGGGCAGGAGCAGGTCACTGCATGTGCTCATGTCTGTGCTACTTCTCCATTGGATTTTCCTTCAGATGCCTTTGGCATCTCCTCTTCCTGATCAGATACACCTGAATCATCCTGAGGTAAAACACCTGCTGGACCCCTCAGTCTCTGCTTTACATATATTTGCTTTAATCTTGCAAATATCCATTTTTTATGTCTTCTTGCTCCACACTTTCCCTGTCACATTTTCCCCCTCAAATGTTTAAGCTGATGAACTTCAAGGGTGAAATCCTAGCCTGGTGGCACTGCAGATCCCAAGCATCTTTGGAGGAGACAGGGCACCTCACAAGGTGCTTGGCCTGAGATCACCCCCTCTGGATGTGATGGAGAAAAAAAGAAACTTAAATAGGCCTTCCTAATCTGTCTTACAGACAAGATTCCTTTTTTTTCCTTCTTGGGGAAAACCAGTAATCATGGCTGTGGAGGATGAGATACTATTTTTCCAACATCTGACCTGTTTTATCTCCTGCCTCTTACTGAGCAGTGGTTTTTTTACAAGGCTTTTTCCTTACTGAAAAGGCTCTTCTTGCTTCATAGTGAAGTCCAAAGCAGAGTATGTTAATAGCTTATAGACTGGTAGAGTATTTCCCAAACAGCTATGAAAATAAAATAATAATAAATAATCTCATAACTGCTGATAACTCATCAACACAAGTCAAATGTCAAATATCAGGTTTTCCTTACAAGCCAGTAAGGAAAAAGTGATTGAGCAGGTAAAAGCTTGCATACAGGACCCATGAGAAACCTGCCATCTCCAGAGGCAGGTTTCATATTTTGTGAATATGAAAAGACGATTTTTTCACCAAAAGAATTTGATTATGAATTATTCACTGAAATCTAGTTATGATTTATTCATTCATACACTGTCACTTTGCTGAGCCTAGGAAGCTCCAGCTAATGCTGGGAATTTACATCTTACATTACTATAGCAAGTCTCATCTCAAAAGACTCACAAACACAGAGCAATTGTAATCAGCTGAAATATAAACTATACACAAAGCTCTGTTTATTGCTGAAATGCTACTGCTCCTTGGATGTGAAAATGAGTCTAAATGTATTAAGAGTCTAAAAAAAAAGGACCTCCAAAAGCAAAATTATAAAGAAATTTTTAAAAATTCCTTTCTTTAACAGAGGGATGGTCTCCTGTGCTCCAGTGTCCCAGAGCAGCATTTCTGGCATCAGAATTCTGGAACTTACCACATTAACCCGTAGCATTGGCCCTTGCATAAACAGTAAATACCAGTCTACAATAAAACGTTGTGGCTTCCCAAAAGGGAGGCAGGGGTCACCCAGAGCCCAGCATGCTCAGGAGGAAAACATGCTTGTACATCTCTAAACACCATGGAAAGCATAGGCTGGAGGCCCCACACAGCAGTCCACTTCAGCTTTCCCAGCACAAATGTTACCAAGCCAACCCCTGGGACTCCACTGTGCAATCCGAAAACCAAGACAGAGGGTCAAACTCAAAGCCATTCCAGTGCTGTGCTACACGGGGCAAAGAAGTTTGACTTAAACCTGTATGAAAGTGATTTAAGTTAATGCTGTCTGTCAATACAAGAGAAAGCAGGATTTTATCACTTACCAAAACTGGACCATCTGTGCCATTAAAAGTAATGCTGTGCCTGCTTCTCCTGCCTGCCCTGTGCTGTTTGATGCCAGTGCTGGAGAAGCATTGGTTCCTGGGGCGTGAGATGCAGGCTGGCAGGTGTCTCTTCTGACGCCCTGGCCCATAGAGGGGTGTCCTTTCCCAGCAGGACAGGTGCCCTGCTCCAGGAGCACCAGCTGCAAGGGAAGGGCTCCCTTGCCCTGACATCTGGAATGGTTCCCCAGCCATCACAGCCTGCTGTGTGTTCCCATTGCCCATCAATCCCAGGCTCACAGGGCTGCAGGCTCAGCTCCTTCCATCTGCTTTACCACTTTGTTTTCTTCTTTAGAAGACTGATTTTTGTGGAGAAAATTTTTGAGGGTTTTTTTGATATTTGTTACAGTGGTTAACACACTTTAGCCTGGAAAAGGGGTTTTAAAAGGCTTCTTCTGGATCATCAAGTCTGGCCATTAACCTAAGGAAGTTATGTTCCACAACTGTAGAATGGTGAGGCCTGTTCTAGAGCACTCCATGCCTGGGGTGGGGAAAGGGGATGTAAGTTACCAGGATGGTGTAGGATATTGCTTTGTGACCATACTGAGCCCTTCAATAGACCTCATGAGTCCCTCCCTTTGAGACCCAAGATCAAAATTTAATATGCCATTGACACATGCTGCTGGAAACTCAACAGCTGTGAGTGAAACAACAACAAAAGGAATAGATTTCAGGTGGGTGAGTGTATGGGAGCATCAATTTGACCACCAGGAATAAATCTTCCTCTACAGGTGACCCAGCATTTTGTGGGTGGCTGCACTCAGCCAGTGATACCTGCTCCTGAGCTAGGAGAATGGCTTTGAGCTTCATCTGCCAGGGGACACACCTGCTAATCAAGCTAGGGTGTGAAGTTTAGGCCTTTTGCACCCTTTTTTCAATGCAATGTTTTATTGGGTCAGTCCCACAACACACAGTGGTGCAAAGGCAGTGCCAGGGTGCCAGGCAGTGCTGGCATGCTGCCCCTCTGGCTGTCTGAGCTGGGCTGGGCACCTCCACTCTTCACCACGTAACTTTCTGATTCAAACACCTCAAGCAGGAGTTCAGCTTCCCCTCTCTCAGCTAGGAGAGGTGAACTGCAAAGGGCTCACTCCCACAAGGGGCTCAGCCACCCAGCCACGGTACAGGGGAGCAGCAGGCTTGGCATGGGATAAGCATAGCACTGGATGGCCAAATGTCCTGCCTGGGCAGGGCAGCCTGATAACCCCTGGCCTTGGGAGAGGAAAGCAAATGAAAGATGCCCTTGCCTGCAGTTGGCCACAAAACAGTAATTGATATATTGGTGTGTTTACAGCTCTGACAGGCCCTGTCCTACAAAGGAAATGAGGAGGAAAGCTGGCTGCCAATAGCCTAAAAATGTGATGGGCAGCATGCTTTTATAGCGAGCATGTTTGCCTTCAAGGAAGGTTACAAAGATAATTGGTAATTGTAGGTCAGACAGAACGAATTGCTGCAATTCAAGGGAGAGTCATAAGGCCTGTACGGCCACCAGAGGCTGCTTTAAAAGCATAGGACTGACAAAAACTTCAAAACATTAAAAAGGAAAGACCTCTATTTACAGCCCTCCAGGACCTTCAGCAAACCATGAATCCAGTAAAATAAATTATTATCTGTGTTTGTTGGAGGCAGGGAGATAAGGCATGCACCTTTCCTGCTCATTCATCCCAACCTGCAGTGTGGTGTGACCAGAGCACTGCCACGTACAGATGTTATTCCATAGCACAGGACTTAGGGACCAGGTCTTGGGACGAGGTCCAGGGGGTGATTTTGAGCCAGGGAGCCTGTGCCTGTGAGGCTGGGTTGGAGCCCAGGTCCTGAGATGTCTCCACTTGGCACCTGCCGCTGAACAGGATTAATGGGAATGATACTCCAGGAACAGGTCCAGTTTTGGGGCAGAAAGAAGAGAGCTGGCAGAGGTAACCCTGGGGTGCCAGGATGGGGTTTCCTGAGGTGGAAGTTGGATAAACCAGAAGGCACAGCTTAGGGCTACTTGGGGAAAGGGGCAATCAATGGCAAAGAAACTCAGTTGCTGGCATTTTAATAACAGGAACAGGTGATGGTGTTTCTCAGAAAATTTGTAATTATTAGGAATGTGGTTAAAAAAGAAGAAAAAAAGAAGGAAGATAAATGTGGGCAGAAATAACACTGCCAAAGGCTGTGTTCAATACAGTAACTCTGAAGAATCATATTCACTATGCTGACCATAAAATCACAGCAGCAAGTCATCTTTTTGTGCAGGAATTAATGACAGATATACAAGCATGCGAAAGCACATTATAAATATAAAAAGAAAGAAATAAAATATAACACAGAATAAATGCCAGTCACTCAATTTACTGGAATAAGTTCATGTAAACTTGATAATTGCCAGGAAAGTATGTGGAAAATGTTAATCTCTTAATTTATTTACTTTATTATACAGGTATCCTAGAAATTTCAGCTGGAAAATAGTTGATTTTTTCTTTTTGTCTCATCTCTGTAGGCAACATCTCAGTTTAACAGCGCTCAGAGAGGTAGAAATATTTTTTCTCCCCCAATGGAGAGCAATGCCCCCATGATGCAGCAGTGCTTTCTGGCCACAATGACTCCTTTTGCACACCTGCTTGCCTTCTGCACCTGTGGGTTATGGGGTAGGGGAAAGGAGAACATCTTCAACCCCAGAAAAATAAGACTGGAACCCCAGAAAAACACCAAAAAGTCACAATAATGGCTGGAATGGGTGGCACTGGTTTTATCATGCTTTCTGAAACACCCTCTTTTCCCTGAACACCGCATTAGAGAGCATCAGGAAGCAGAGTTAGGTAACGGCCTGTAAGCAATACAGAGGGTCGAGACACTGAAGAAAGCATTGCAGTGCCTCTGTGCCCACTGGGTGCTAGTTTGTATCTTGCTATATTATTAACTCGGACTATTTTTACATCCCAGCCCTGAAAATCGTGCCAGGCGACTGAGGTGACTCACATCAGGTTGCACCAGCCCCCGCAAGAAGGTGCATTTCGGGAAGCTGGCACATTCGTGGCATTCTCCCCATCTCTCCTTGCCCCTGTGCCAGAGGCAATGGTCCCAAGGGCCCCTGCTGCAGCTGTGGCCAGTCCCCAGGTCCCCTTGGCAAGAACAGCTCCCCTGTCCACACGCTTCGTGATTGCTTTTGTCGATTTTCCCCCGGGGCTTTTTCCGTGGCCACGCTAGGCAGGCTCCGTGGGACAATGTGTTGTGCAAACAGCACCTTCATTTCTAAAAGGCGTGAGCTTTAAATGGTCCGTGGGAGCCATGCCGGCAGGCAGAGACCTCCAGGACACGTACAAGTCTGTGTCCACCCAAAAAACATCGGAACCAGGCTGGGCTGGTGAAAGCAGGGTGCCCATCCAGGGGTTCTTGCACCTAAAGCCAGGCTGGCCAAGTGCCCAGCCTGTTTCTCCTGCAGGTGACTTTGTGACCCCAGCAGCAGCCAGCAGAGCACCAACACCCAGATGTGACATCAGCCTGCGAGCACTGACCTCTGCTGAACACTGCCAGGCTCGGCCAGAGCAGAAACTGGGGGCAAGAGGACACTGGCCTGCAAAGGGGAGGTCTCATCTTTTGTGTTGATTCTCGCTCAGGCTTTAAATAGGCTGTTCCTTTCCTCCTTCATTTTATGGGGATTCTTCACAGTTGTATTATTCAATTTCAATGTAATTTTCTTTATTTGAATGACTTTCATTAGATTTTCCTTTTCATTCCTTTGTATTGTGTTTCACTTAATATTTACTGGTATTTATTTGAAAGCAATAAAGAACATATTTATGTAATCACAATTACATCTATTTAATTAATAATTTCTCATTTTCCATAATGTTTCCACTATTTTTTAATGTCATGACAATATTTGAAAAACGCTAAATTAATTCGTAAAAAAAAAATCTACCTTTCCTCCCTTTTTTCTTAAAAGATGCATAATTAATTATTTTTTCCCCCAAAGTGTTCCTTAGAAATTTTCAGCATTTTCTAACCTTATTGACATGTTTGTTCCTTCCTGCTTGGAACTACGCAGAACATTGCCTGCATAGTAATTTCATTAGATGCATTGATTATGCCAAAGGGCAGCACTACTCAAGATGTTATTTACCGTGATTTAAAAGGCATGTTTGAGCCTCTTTTTTTTTTTTTTTTGGGGGGGGGGGGGGGGGGGAAGGGGAATTGGCTCTTTTTTTTTTTTTTTAGCTATGAAAAAAGAGAAATCTCGAGTGTGGAATTGCTGCGGTGTGCCGGCTCCCGGTGCGCGGCTCTGTGAGCGCGCTCCTGTCGCTCCGGGGCTCGGGCGCTCACCTCGCCGTGCGCACGGAGCCGGCACTCGCCCCTCGCAGGAACCCTCCTGCTGCTCCATACGCGGCTGCTGCCGCTGCTGGGCTGTGTCCCCAGCGAACACAAGCCCGGCCAGGGCGAGGGTGCTCCTCTAAGCCACTTGCTCTGCCAGGGAAAATAAGATAAGTAGCTTATCGCGGCATCAGTGCACGTAGCTCCGAGGGCTGACCTAGCGGCGCCTTGGTGCTGGGAGAGGCAGGAGCGTGAGGGGCACCTGGGCTGTTCTCTTTTCATCCACAAGGGGACACTTAGACAGCGAAACAGAAAAACAGTAAATTAAAAAATACAATAAATTAAGAAAATAAATTAAATACCAAAGGAGTGATGCCTGGAAAGTGATCTTGCAACTTATTTTTCACTGCAGGCTCTCCAAAAATATCCTGATGTGTGGGTGTCTCTTAAAAGCAAGCTGTCTGGAATTCAGAGCAAGGTATATGAACTTATTCCAAGGACTAATTGCAGTTATGCCACCAATAGGGAAAAAAATGTTGGAGTCGGTATAAAAACACTCTTCCTAGAAGCTCAGGCGTCAGTCACCTTCCCAAGTGCAACAAAGGAGAGTGAAGAGATAAGGTTCAAGGAGAACGTACAAATATTTGCTGGGAGATTAAAAGAAAGATCTATTAATTAGGCAGAGCTGGGTGCAGCCAAACATAAGGTGAAATGAAGGCATGGCTAGTTGAGGAGCACCCATGAAATTTGGAAGAGCAAAATATCTAGTGGAAACAGAGAAAAAAACACATAGAAAAAACCAGACATACAAAAACACTGGGAATTCAACACCCACAGGAGAAAAGTTGGACTGTTTGATTAATCTGTTCCTCACTGTGACAGATCATACTTGATTCACACATTCATGTTGGTAGAGACTGCCCACCGCTTACCAAGAGCAACCCTCGGTCTCATTTAAGAAAAAAGTAGTTTTGCCATTGGCTTTGAGGAAGCCAGAAATTTAAATATGAACCAGAAAATCATCTCCTTGTTCTCCACAACTAGGTGAATTAAAATGGAAGGAGATTGTGACCCTAAATTTTCTGGATTATTCTAGCTCCTGCTTACCTACTTTTTTTACTTTTCTGAAAAATGATAAATACCCTTCCCATTTCCTAGATTTATGAATTGCTTTTTGTTCTAAAAGTATCTTTGGAAGTCTTTTCCAGGGCAAAATACCTTGAAAGGTCTTTAAAAAAGGGCAATCTTCATCAGCAATGTCCTGCTGCTAGAGAAAATGATCATTTTTTGATTAATCAAGAGTTTTGATTAATGGAGGACCAGTCTTTCATGTTATACTGCACCTCATTTTTCAGAGTTATTATTTACACACTGGCTCAGCTGCACTACAATTTTCTTTGCAAATTCATATTTTGACAAATTATATGGCAATTTTTTACACTGCAATTATTTTTTTGAAAGAGAGTTTTACTACTGAATATTCATAGAGCTGTAAGAATGCCGCTCACTCATGTACATAAATTACACTTCTCCTCCACATTTTGCCTTTCCCCAAATTATTATGTTTCCATGAGAATGTAGAGAAGAGCTTGCTCTGTACCCCACAGCCCCTGGCAAAAGAAAGTGTGGCTGAAACAGGAAAGACAAAGAGGGGCATCCAAAAGTGCCTCTCAGGAGGCAAAATGCATACCTTTGTACCAGAAAAGAAGAGACAGCAGGACGCTCCCCATCTTGAACTGCATCTTTTCCTTCCTCTGTTGTGAATAGATAGCTCCTTAGTGTACTGCTTAGCTTGATGGGAAGGCATGAGATTAACTTAAGCATTGCCTAAGCACCTTACTCTCCTCCATTCCCATGATTTTATCAAGCCACCATCAAGCCAACCACACAACTGTCACTGTCAAACTCCATCCTGGAGGCTGTGCCATCTGTAACAGTTTTTAAAAGGCAACAAGTACTGAGGTACTGACACTCTGAGTGTGAATCTGATTGTACATGCAGACATATGTCCAAATAAAACATGATATACCTACATATAAACCACACATACACCCTACAAAAATCCAGATGCCAAATCCTTGTGAAAGATGTATAGTATATATTGTCTATTGTACATAGCATGTATTTATTATCTCCCACCCCAGTGATTTACCTCTAACTAGCAATGTCTTTCCTAGCAGTAGCTGTGTGTAGAAATCTGCCCTGGCCTTACTGCTCTCCCAGTCACCTAACTGCACCAGGCTGAAAACTGCAATTAGTAGATCAAACAAAAATAGTGTTTTTCAGCTGTTTACTTTACTTGCTAGGCTGCAAAAATCTCTAGCCAAAAATGTAAACCTCTCTTTGCTAACTGTTCTACCTTCAGTATTCTCTCAGCCAGCCTACATGAAAGATTTTATTTCAGAATGACTGATTCAAGACAAAAACAGTCTGCTAGTGATTCCATTGGATCTTGCACCTGTTCCTCCAATCTTTGTTGATTATATGAAATCAGTAGTGAGTTTTTAATGGAGGTTTTTGAAAGCAATTGCTTCACAAGCAGCTTGCTTTTTTTCAAGAGATCTCAGATTGTATGCACTGGTAATAGATTAAGGCACTGCATAAATCTCATAGGCTGCTGTTCAGTTAAGCCAGTCTCTAAGAGTGTCTCTCCTCTTCTGGTTTATATTCATTCAAAAATGCTGAATGCTGTGCAAACAAGAATGCTGGCTTTTCGAAAACTGTCCCCCGGGGCAGGATTCATCTCACTTGCCTTTGGATACCCACAAATTTGGAATGCCCTGTAAATTTGTTGTCAGGTACAGCATCCCACTGCAGTTACACCTCCAGCATGAACACATCCCAGACTCACCAGGGTATGTGACATGGATAGGAGGAGTCTCCTACCAAGGGGGCTCACTGCTTTGCTCAGCGTCATGGAGTTTAACCTCCTCAGCCCAACACTTTTCGTACTTGACCCTGCCTACATGGAGAGGAGGGCTGTCACAGGCAGACCCCTGTGGCACAGGTGCCACAGGCACAGACATGGCCACTCTGCTTCATGGACCTGGGCCAGCTCACCCCAAGCCCTGGGGGAGAATCAAAGCATGGCAGGGCGAACAGGCGGGGCAGCTTATTGCAGGCACCAGGAAGAGGGTCACTTTTCTAAGGGCAGGGGGCTGCTCCTGAGCTCTTGCCAGAGGCCTCATGCTCATACACTGTTCCTGTCTTGGGGCAGCGAGACCCACCAGAAGGTCCAGCCCGGAATTAAACAAATATGAGACCCACTGAAGGTACCAGGGCAGGGTCTGGGCATCTGCTGCAGTGCAGTATCTCACTTCAGGCTCTACACAGAGCCTGAACTCTTTAGATCAGTCTAAAATGGGCTGCCATGGAGGCAGAGATTTCTAGAGCTGCTGAAGACACTCAGATATCTATTCCCTCTCTGCATTGATGAGCAGTTGGTATCTAAATCACTTGGGTTTGAAAATCCCAGCTTAAAAATCCCTAAATACCTTCATCCCCATATCTCTTGGAAAACCAGACCTGAGCTTCAGCCTCTCACCTTATGGTCTCATAAGGACAGGTCACAGGGAAGGAGAGCCACTCACACAAAGAGAAATCACATACCATGTTTTAAAGAAAAGCAAAGCTAAATTCTCACTCATCACCACATGCAGTTTTAAATCAGCTTGGTTTATGGCCAACCCCACCCTCCAAATACATTTTGATTTTGTGTAAGAAATGCACAGTAGATCAGGGAATGTGTTCAGAAATAGCACACCTCTTATCAAAGAACATTTTGTCCAAAGGGATACTCTTAAGGCTGTGGCTGCCAGTTATAAAACTCCCTTCACGCAGAAGGAAAGGCAACCTTTGTTTAAAAACTGTCTATAGCATTCAAAAAACAAACTGTTTCACATGAAGATTAGAACAGTATTTGAATTAAAGTCCCTATATAAATAGTATACAGTTCAGACTGTGTCTAATGGTGTTGATAGTCCTTCATTTTAATAACTGTAAACAGCAAAATCATGCTGCTACTGCAGACAGCATTGCTAAGTGGATCATGTAGTTAACTTCTAGGAAGCACAGAAATATTTTCAGGTACAGAAGGCAGAAAAAAAATTAATGGCCAATACATAACACAGCATGGCTACATTTGCCCTTTATAAAATACAAAAATACAGTTTCAAAAAGGATAAGGATTAGTCTGGCATTGATTACAGAACAAAACTGAGACAAATGGCCCAAATTAAGACAGTTTGGTAGCATTCCCACCGCTATGTAAAACAGGAACTGCCTGGGCAGGTTCACTCTTTTGTCTGTCCATCTTCTCCAGCTCTAGCTCATGCCCCATTGGCCCTAAGACATTTTGCTATGTTTTCATAGCCCTCAGAAATCTCGGTGTGTTTTCTTCTGCCATATTGTGGGGAAAAAACACAGAGATCACTCTGCACCATGGAGATGCTTTTAGTCTGACTGGCAGCATGTGTGTGTGGCCTCAGAGGGGAAGCAGGAGGCAAAAGTACTGGTTTGTGAGAGAAAAGTGCAACTCCACGTTGCAGTGTCATGTTTCTCCCCGAGTCAGAGTGCCAGACGGCTCAATTGGAGCAGCACACACAGATCCGTGCGTCTGGAACCCGAACGCACACGATAAGCAGTGCCTCAGCAGAAATGTGTGACTGGCACACTTTTGTTTCAGCACAGTAAGGAAATGAACAAAACACACGTTTATACATGCACGTGTGAACTGCAGACATCTCTCAGAATCAGGACATTTAAGATACTGCTCTTGGAATAAAACATTCTATTTACAAGTCTGATGCGTGAGCTTAAGTCATCTTCTGAAAAGATTTTTTCCAAAAAGTAAGAAAACATGAGGCAGATAATTGCCCAGTGCTGCCCACCAGGCCCAGGCCCATTCACTGTAACTCATGCACTTGGAGGTGTTATGGCCATCAAAGGCAGGGTATCACCATCCCTCTTAGATGGGACATACCTACGCTAAAGGCTTGCATATCCTACATGAGGAGAAGTCTAGGTATGTCTGACTCAGCTTTGAGCCTGTATCCTGGAAGCAGCTAGCCTGTGGAGGACAGCTTACACCAGACGGGAGACCACATTGCTTTGGCTTCACTTCCTGTGGGCTGTGCACACACTGCTAAAAAAATAGGCAGAAAAACCCCAGACCTGAGTACTTCTGCACTTTCAGGGTGCGGGATGCACAGGCCCTTGGCATCAGTATGGTGTTAATGTTATGACTTTAGCCTGCCAGGTCTCACTGTGGGATGTACAGCTGCTTTCCACACAAAATAAGCTTTTGCAACCTGGCGCAGGTATCCTTGCATTAGTCTGCAATCTCTATCTGCAATCTCTAACTGTAGCTTGCCCATACCCCAGAGTGCTTGTTTAGTGAGAACAAGCACTGACAAAGGTTAATAGTTTTCTCAATATGATGATAAAGGCAGATTTCTTAATAAGCCTCTGATTAAAGTAAGCTAAGCCAATTTTTTCTCTTTAATCTTCAAGACAGGTAAATCACACCCTCCCACTCTGATCCTTCAAAGATACTCAAGAGCTGACTCCAGGTCACTGGAGCTCAGGGACTCTTCTCCTCCTCCTACACAGACATCTTAGTCCCAGCACTCCATAGGGCTCCCACGCACAGACAGACGCTGTGACAGCACCCATGCCCAGAGGTTACCCTTTTCTAAAGCCTTGCACGTGCAAAATTGGACAACATGTAACAATTTAAAAGTTAAATTGCTCTGAAGCAAGCTGAGATGGCTCTTTCTTTCCCAGTTAATAAAAAGGGTATGCACAGTACAGGGAAAAACAAGGATGGAGTTAACTGTGCTTGCTAGCTGTGTGCTATGAAAACCACTGGCCTTTCCCCAGCACTCAAACACGTCTCCAAACACAGAGATGAAAGGATCCACGCTCCCGTCTGTCCCGGTGAGACGCCTTGGGGATGCATGGGGCTGCGGACTTCGCCACTGCCTTTGTCCCTTGCTGCCTGGAAGCAGGCACAGGCTGCTGCTTCTACCACTGCCTCTGCTCTCTGTGTTCTCCTCGGGTGCCCCTTCGAGGGACCATGGTAAGTGGGGATTCCTCTCCAGCGCTGGCAGAGAAAGGCTCCTCTTGCGGGCGGGCGTTCCCTGCCGAGGTTACAGCCTGTGGATGGGATCCCGTGTGACAGGCTTTCCCTCTTGGGGCGCCTTTCTGCTCCCCTGGAAACAGTGCTCCGCCTCTGTCGCACGCAGGTCCCGCGCCTTCTTTAACTGCTTATGCGATTTCCCGTCTTGTAGAGGAAACAGCTAAACCGAATCCCATGGCGCTAAAAGAAATTTTGGAAAACTCAGCACGAGCCACGGAAAAAAAAAAAAAAATAACCTTCAGCTGGGCGCTGGTTCCACTGGGGCTCGAACCCAGGACCTTCTGCGTGTAAAGCAGACGTGATAACCACTACACTATGGAACCGCCACGCACGCACTCCCGTACTGCACTGCCCCTATTGACGAGACTCTGGCCACGCGTCCCTCGCTTGCTGCGGAGAGAAGTCTGGTGTTTTTTCTTTAATTGCTGCTTGATTAAAAACAAATGTAGTAATTAAAAATTACCCTAAGGCGTTTTCTGCCCTTCTGATAGCTACAGAGAGGCAGTGACGGGGGTAAATCAGTTTCAGGTAAGGCTCCTGTGCCGCTGCGTGTTGGGGCAGCGGCGGGCCCCGCTCTGCCCGGCCGCACACGGCGCACAGAGCAGGTAACGACCCTGGGGCTGCGGGCCACGCCGCAGGGAGCTCTCCCTTCCCCTGCGTGCGCTGGGCACACGCAGAGCGAATGTGTCCGCTAAATCCTTGCCTTCGGCCCGTGTGCTCCCAACGCCATTGCCACTCGCCCAGCTTCGGGAAGGGGAAGGGACGTGTAGGTAATTTCCTCGGTACAGGCAGGAGCTCTTCCCAGCCCCCCTGGAGAGTTTTCCGCCCGTGTGTGGCAGCGCCGGGGGCGGCTCCCGCCGCGGTCCGCGCCGCCGGCAGGGGGCGCCCCGCGCTCGCCCACCGCCTCAGGCGCCGCTCGGGACCGGGGCCTGTGCCGAGAGCGCCTCCGTGAGTGGGTGTCCGTCCGTCCATCTATCCATCCGTCCATCCATCCATGGACCTTGCCAGCCATTACACCCACAATAATTGCCGTCTTCCCTTCGTTATGTTTTACCCGATGTTTTGCACTACGTGCACTACCTCAGTCCTCACCATGCTGTGCCTCGCCTCACACCTCAAAGGGAGTGGCTTGTGGAAGCGCAAATTAAGGCACCTGTGCTATGTTTACAGGTTAAAAGTTACAAACAGAACTTATTATTCGGAATATAAAAGGTATGTTTGGGAGTTTTCAGAAGTGTGGTGCTCATAAGCAAAACAGTGTACTGTTTGTGGCTAAATAGCATGATTGACATGACTTTTGAAATTAATAATATTTTGCTGAAGCAGCAGATTTATTTGCTCTAACAAAGTTACATAGAAAATGCTGTCCTTTTTCATTAAAAGCAGTTTAATAAGCATTAGATAAAAATAGAGACTAAGACAATTATTTCCATAGACTTTATGACCCCTTACCATGCGTTTGCACTTATTAGTTGGTAGGTTCCATTCTTTTAAAAAACAGTTAAAAATACTTGTTAAATCCTTTTACATACTGATTATTCGTGAGTGAGTCAAATCTGTGTGCCCTCCTGACCTGGAGAGCCTGATTTAAAGGTTTTACCCCTTTGGCAAAGAGACAGTCTGGTAGACCTGAGGCATCAGGATGTAAGGTTTGCACTGTGTGCAGAGCTTCTGGTTCACCAGACTGACAAAATGCACATTAAGTTTTTCTTAGGCAACTCTTATGCCCATTTCTTTTTCTTCATGCTGCTTTACTAAGACCTGTTAAACACTGAGTGCTGTAGATAGATAGCTATCATTTCTATATAAGCTCTAAGTGGAGGTTGAAGCTAATGTCAGGGAGGTAGAGTTGTACAAATTAGGTCATTAGTCACTGCTTCCCAGAATAATCTGCATTCATCTGGTAATTTGGGAAACTTTCTTTAAAAAATTGTTCTCATTTTTTACAGAGGGTATCCTGATGTTTTCATAGTGTTCTGGTCTAGTTTCTGGGTCTTCAGGAGCTTTGAGGTACTACCCCTGCCTTTCGTTCACATTTCTGATTTAGTGCTTTTTGCCAAGGATGCTAGTTTTGACGTCTTTTATTGACCTTCTCACCCAGAATTGTCAGTGGGGGAACATTTCTTTTTGTGTTCACACAAATTATCCTACTTCTTCTAATGTGTGAGCATAGATTTCTGTCATCTTACTGAGTCAAAGTTCAAATTTGTTCTGGATATTAATTTCTCTTCATTTTTTTCTATTAGGTTTTTTTTTCCCCTCAGTCAGGGACGTTTTCCCCTGGCTAGTACTTTAAAATACTTTGCTGGGTCATATAAAAATACTTCTTTAAGCTTGGCAGGGCAAGAGGAGGGAAACCATGGTCAGACCTTAGAAGGAGCACATTCCCTTCAACTGTGAATATCTTCATCCTTTTTGAAAAATATCGGTTGCATCATTTTGTAGTGGGTGCTTCTGAGAAATAAGCCTGAAGCAGAATTTGAATTATGTATGTGGAGTGCCTGCATGAAGGCTTGCTCAGGAGGTTAATGTTTCCAAAGTATTTGGAAAACAGAATATGAGCTATTACATCAAGAAGGGCTGCTTTTAGAGGGATGCCCTGATTTCTACACTAGCACCATCATTGGGCTTTATCTTGTCAAGCTAGACTGCTCAATCATATATTGTCAGAATTTTTTGGCCTACTTTCTCTTGCAGCTGTTGATGATAAAAATCTATTCAGCATATTAAGTGTGTGTATGATACATGACTGCTGAGCAAAAAAGCAGTGGTATGTGTGACCTTGATGGGACTGGTATGTTCTCTTTGCCCTTTGTAGAAAGGAAAATGGTGTTGTCTCCTTGGACTTGAAAGGGAGAGATTAATTTGAAAAGGACATTTGTGTTTCCTCAAGTTGCATGTTACTGTGATCCCCACAAGTAACTGGAGAGGTGGCTCATTCCAGTAACACTGACTCTATCAGGTTGCTTGGTCGTGTCCCATCACTGAGACGGAGGACAAGGAAGACAAACAAAAGAAAACATGTCTTAAAGAACCTAACTGCTGAGGTTAACCCTCTCCCACTGATCTTGGATGAAATGGATGGATTTATTGGCAATTGGAGCAAACCTCTCATTATACAGAGATCTTGGTAAATGCCAATATAGATGAACTTATCAGGTACAGTAAATGGTTATAAATAATGTGTATCCCAAGAGTGCAGTGGAAAGAGGTTGTGATGTATTTTAGCTTGCATGCATTTTGGCAGGGCAACATGATCATACATAAAAGATTAGCTGCTGTAACTCAGATCAAGGAAAGTGCATCCTGCCAGAAAAAACAAACATCGAAACTGTTCTGGGTCATGCAGAATTATTGTGCTTGGTATGCTTTCCATTTACTGTCTCATCTCACAGGAGACGAACAGCTTTGAAAATGGAAGCTTGTGTCTGGGACTCCTGAACCTCTGAGGATAGCTCAGTCAATCAAATGCCTTCTTTTCTGGTTTGGCATTTTAAATATCTTTTGCACCTTAATAAAAGTCTGCTTCAAAAGGGGATTTGATCACTCTGTCCTTCAGAGTGGTGGTTGATGCCTTTAGAACTGTCACAACAATGATGGCAAAAAAAATCTGATAATAGCATGTTTTGATATTATGAGACTTTTGGGGAGGGGCAGGAGGAAGATATTACTTTGCCTCTATTCTCAAATATCTTTTGTTTCTATCCAGTCCTGGTGGGGCTTCATCACCCAAAAAGGCTTCAGAGCAAGGGCACAGTGATTATCTTGTGCCTGTGCACATGGAGCTTTCTCCCACCACAGCATGCTTTATAACCTGTGGTCCTCTTTGGACCCACAGGCCCTGCCCTGACCCCACAGAAGTGGCTGCTGTGCTCCGTTCCATCACTGCACAACAGCAAGCAACCCCTCCCTGGCTTTTGGAGTGGGGCAAAGGTGGCCTGATGAGCATAAGTTCTGATGACGACTGGGCCCAAGACCGTAGTGGTGATATCACACTCTCATGCTTTTACAGACACCTCCTAGTTTAGAGTGGTTTGGTGGGGTATGTGTTTGAAATCACAGTGTCCCAATGCTAACCATACACTGCCAGTGGAGCAGATTCCTCAGGGGCTGCTGTGTGAGCAGTGGGCAGTAACAAATCACCACGATGGTTCTGCTCTTCCCTAGGCATCCTGTGCAGTTACTGAAGAGTCAGGGGCCAGCATGGCCAGGAGCAGGGTCAGAAGTGGGACGTGCTGCCAGGGGTCAAGGTTTTTTTTCAAATTGTGTCTTTCTGACTGGAGCAAGGCTGCAGCGTTCTTGGCTTCTCCAATCCCTTCACAGCAGTCACACAAGGCAAAAAATCAGACAAAACATGGATTGAGTCCACACAATGCCAGTCACACTTTTATGGTGAGAACATGTGCATGCACGAAGAAATGAACTGAAGGCATTAGCACAGTGCTTCCCAACACAAGATCTGAGTGCTTCATACTTGTGCCATTATCTGGGTATGACTGAGTGATTTGGAGAACACTTATATCACTTGCATGCAGGTGCAATGCCTTGTGGTAAATTCATTATTTCTTTCCTTAAGGGCTTTCATAACCATGCCAGTCACGCCAGATAACCAAATAACCTGGACAGCCTTATGTTTTTTTCTGGTGTGCTAGATCTGCTAAAATGCAAATCATTGCCTCAACACAGCAGAAAGGCCGAAAGAGATCATGTGACTTCAGATGCGAGGCAGATAACTTCAGCCCATCCCTTTCTCTGCCTGAGATTCAGGAGGCATGGTGACAAAAGAGCTCTTTAACACGGAAACAGCACAGCTGCAGGGCTGCAGCCATGAGCTTTCACATCAGGTTGGATGATGAAAACAGCATTTTCCCCTGACTGTTTCTGAAGAGCAGCATTCAAGAAATTTCCTCTTGGGAAGCTGTATAAATAGGTGGATACCAAGTGCATTGCAGCTTGTGAGCTCCAGAGTCCCAGAGAGAACTGGAGCACCTGTTCTGCAGAGCTGCACCCTTCAGGGGTTGATTTCTCTTAAAAAAAAAAAAGAATCTTCTAAAGGTACTCTTTACAAAAAATCTTGGTATTGCTGAAGCAGAAAGAAAAAAAAGGTAATATCTTTGGGTGGGGTCTATCTATATATATATATATATATATAGATAGATATATTTAGTTCACTTTTAAAGAGCAAATTGACAAATTTATAGATATATGTGGCATTATTTATGATTTTACCATGAAAAATCACTGTGCTTCAAACTATGATGTTTGACCTGGACTGAAACAGTTTTCCAGAACTTCTGAGTACAGATGAGATCAAATAGCTTTGAGACTACTGTATTTAATGTATTTTTTATTTTGGGAAAAATAATTTTTATCATATTTTGAACCTTGTTCTGATGCTTAATTTAAATTTTATGAAAACCACGCTGAAGCATGAATTTAATTTTTAAACTGGCTCAGATATCAACACATGTTTATTCCGAAGATTTGTTTTTTTCAGGATGTCATTAAGACCCTGCTTGTTAACTGCAGGACAGTATGTGATCCAGCTTTTTGCTTAAACAGTGTTAACTTTTATGCTTCAGTTGGGTTCAGTTTACTAGAACCAAATTTGCTGCAGGATTTTCAGTTTTCCCCTTGTTGCCTAAAGGAATCTCCCCCTAGAGGTGTTTAACATTTCTGAAAAATGATATGATGGGTTTGCTTATTCTTCAAGGTGTGGAAGAATGTGTACCCCATTTGTCCACTTGTATTTGCTTCTCCTCCTGTTTTTGGTTTTGTTTTTTTTTTTTAATCTGCCTAGAGTCTTGCTGTAAAAAAAAAAAAGAGGCTGCTTGCTTTGTTTATTTTCTGCACACAAACAAAATCGTCAAAATGTAAATGTACCCTTTACTGATTATAAATAGCATGAACTGGTATTCTCCCACCATTTCTTCTACAGGTTCTCTTTGAGTTTGCATGCAGTGCCTGAGCTCAGGGATTGCTTGAATTATCTACATCTACCTTTGCAACTCTTGCTTTTATTTCCTTTTGCAGTGCATTTTTTGGCTCAGGAATATGAGTCCACCTTAAAACTTCATCCTATTCTTCATCCTATTCTCGTTCAGGTTTTGCTGGCTTTCTGGTATCTTTCTTACATTTGGCCAGCACTCAACATGCATCCCATTCCCTATTGATTCCTGGCCCCAACATCGAGGTCTATCAGCACGGCCACTTATAGCAATCCATCTGCTCTATATTGAACTTAGCCTTGCTTCTCTGAGGAGGCTGAAGAAATTATCTGTTAACAGAAAACCTTTCTAATTTATGTCTTTCACATATATATAATTACTGAAAATCACTTAATATAAATGTTTGTTTGTTCCATGGATGTAAAACAATGGAGAAGTAATCACATATTGATTTGTCTATGTTTGATGTTCTCATATCAACCCCTTGGCAGATCAAATTCAGTGTTGGTGTCAAAATTACAGCTCCTGTGCCATAGCCAGGTTCCATTTCACTCTACTAGTTGACTGTGACCACTTCATCCTACTTTCTGTAGGTTAGGTCTTTTAGCTAATGAGATCTTCATCTCCAGATTGCCATCCTTGACAATCCCAACAAGACAGTTTTGGAGATCTGTCCTTCTGGAGGTCCTGACCTGAGTGTTGTGATTTAATGCCTGGGTTTTCTTCTCTAGGGTATTTTAGTCTTTCCAGCTTCATTCCCTTAGCAGTGCACAGAAGCAAATCCATCACAAAAGCATGTTATGCCATATCTACATTCTCTGCAATCCTAGTTTCCAAAGGAAAACAATTCTAAAGGAAATCTGTGAGTCATAGTAAAATAAAAAAATTATAGCTAGATGGCATCAGTGGAAAGCCTCTGTCATTAGAAGCATCAATCCATCCATCTGGTCTTTATGCAGAAAACTGTCTCAATCTCAACACCTCTCCATGTACATGTAACTCCTAAGACACGTTATGGGAGGAAATCATAGCTACCTGTTCACAAATATGGTTGAGAAAAGGGGTGAGTACTGAAAGGAAGCACATTGCTGTAGAGAGGTGAAACAACTTCTAGGCAAAGTAGCATAATTATGGAACCCCATCCCAATAAAAACAAGAGGAGGAGCCTTTCATTTTTGTTCATCAATGGTAAGAAACAAATGAAAAGACCAAGGAGAAATCCTAGTGGCTCTTATTCGTATGGCTCCCATATCCTCAGGTTTAACCTAGCTTACGCTTGTCTGCCAGTAGTACAGCTCAAATAATTTTAAAAGATAAGGTGTGCTTTAAAGGATGGCTCCCCGCCCAAAGACTCTGCTGTCTGATTTCATTAAAAGTCAGCTATAAATCTTTACAGGATTTCTATTTTCCTTGAGGCTGGGGTAGTCTTGTCTTTATGTGGCTGACAGACTGGAGTCATGATTGATTTGGGGCAGCAACTATTACATCCAGACCAAATGATGCTGAGCCATATTCTCCGTAAATCAGGCTCTCAGCAGCTTGGGTTCTCAACCCCAAATTTCGCAGCACTTGCTGTGTGTAACCTTCAGTGACTCCTGTCTAGGAAAGAGCAGCGTGTGCCACTCTGGCTTAGTTTTGTGCGTGTACATTGGCATGATTGGAAATACATTTTATTTTTCTTCAGTGGATTGGTTGTGCTTTCAGTGCCTGTCTATCCCAAAACTGCCTTTTTTGCTAAACTGAGAGAAATCTAGCAATTTTTTGAAGTTATGTCTAAAAGTGGGGCAGATCACTGACTTGTAGAAATTGGATGCCTGCTTTTTAGTCAACATGACAGATTCTCTCTCAAAGGTAAATCAGTGGTATAATATCCAGAATATTAACACAGCATTTTATTTCAAATTATCATCCAGCTACCTTGTGCCTCTTGCAATACCTTGGTAAAAGCCCAGCTTTCCATTTCATTAGCCAACATTTGGGGAGGATTTTGTAATGGCAAATGATTTTTCACCAGGCACTGCTACTCTGTGTAGTAAATAGCTCACAGAAATTACTCTCCTGGCCTGGAGTCTGGGCATGCAAGTTGCCAGTGAGGATGGCTCCATAGCCACTTGAGAAGTTGTCATGAAAAGGGGGTTGAATGTTCGCTCTGTCCATTTTAGGATGCAGATATTTGGGACTGAATGTAATGATGATTATTCCCCTGTACTAGCTCTTTGATGGCCAGATTTGGCCTTTTTAGGAGGTTTAATGGTAGGATATATCTGCACAAGTTTTCCTCCAAGCTCTGAGTATATGTTTGAATATTCATTTACTGTTGTCACAATAAAATTTCTGTCCCTATGACTCCATCTTTTAATTTCTTTGCTCAAGGAGGTTCTAGAAGTCCATGAGTTTAGAGGTATGTGGTGGAGAGTGGTGACTGGGAGGAAAGCTGAAATTGTTGAAAGCAGGGTATGATCACAATTCAGCTCCCCATTTCTTGGGTCAGCCCACTGTTTTCTGTGGTTTGGAGAGAGCCCTGAGAGGTGTGATGGTTCTGTTTAGGGCTCCCATTGCCCACTTGCTGGGCACAGACTGACCTGCCCTTTAATCAAGAGTCTTGCTGCAGTAGAACTTAGACTGTAAGATCTATTTTGCCCTTAATACCAGTCTTCAGATCACAATTCAAGTCATAACTGGCTTGTTTGGGATGGAGTAATGAAAACTTGAGACTCTTTTAAGAGGGAAAGTGAGGAGATGGTAACCAGGAGAGCAAAAATTGTTTGGATGAAAGACAGATTTGAGTTATTAACAATATCAATTCTGTATTTAATGCTGCCAAAGCCATTGATTGGCTCTAAGTTGGTGTAAGAACACATTTTTTGGATTTCATGATAGCTCCTTCAGAGGGAAGTAAAGCAGTCTGTTGTGGGGAAATAACCTTAAAATCCTCTTTTCCTGAAATAATTACTGACTCATATGGAGTCAGACCCAGCTCAAGTGTAGGATACCCTTGTTTTGTGGGACCCTGAAAAAAAGCCCCAGAACAACAAGGAGTTGTGTTATATTAACATGATAGGACAGGAGATCATATATAATAAATGTTGAAATTTGTACATACACACCCACAACTATAAGTGCTTTCTAATTACCGAACTTGAAAAATCACCTAGTTATGAATTTATGTGTTTTTTATTTTTGTATCCTTCTTTTATTTTGATTTCTGCTAGTAAAGCCAAAGGAAAAAAGTAGCTAAGCATTATTTTTTTTTTTGCTGATGAATTTCTTCTTTGTTTTAAAATTCAAGTTAAAAGGAAAGGAATATCAGTGAAACAAAACAACAGATAAAATAATTTAGACGTCAGATGTATCCCTGGAGATGGAGAGAGAGGGGTCAGCATGATCATATAAGAAATCTTCAGCTAAAACAAAGTTCAGTATCTAAGAGCATCAGTCAATTTCTTGTTGCTTAGCAATTGATCCATTTTGTATCTCAGAGGAATTGTATTCATTTGAATTTGTTGATTAGAGAGTGTATTGCATTAGAGAATGATAATATTTAGTGAAGAGCTGAGCAAGTGCCAGGAGAAAACCCAAAAGTCTTCACTTCAAAAAGTATTTTGTTCATATATTTAATGGAAAAAAACCTTTTCCTTGGATTTTTTTTTCAGTAGAAATACAACAGAAAATTGGTTATTTTATTTAAATGAAATCTGATAATGAAGTGATTTGCTATGGTACTGTCTGTCCTGGTAAATTTGGTGGTGGTGACACTGAGCGATAAAGTGATAAATGGGGTGGTAAGGCAACTTTTCAAATCAATGGAGTGTTAGGAGGATTGAGGATTGGGATTTTTTTAGCAGTACTATCACATGTAATTTAAAATTCTGCAGTTCCCGTTTTCAAATAATAAGAATGAAGAGTAATGTGTCTCTGTAGTTCCTTGACTCTAGTAGTAAGGCTTTAAATAGCTATTCTTCATATAAGAAATTGTTGCTTCACATTAACATTAAGCTAACATGTAAGGAGTAAACTGTATTAATTACTAAGTTAATTTCTCTTGACTGCAAGTTGATAGTTATCAGATGTGGGGAAAAAAATGCTAGTGTGGTCCAGTTCAGGTAGGATGTGCTGTACAATGATTTGTTATGTGCTGAAGGTACTTCAGATTCTGTGTTGTCAAGCACCATTTTTTTTCTCCCTATCCCTTCCTTCCAATTTCATCCCTGTTAGGAGTACTAGGAAGAGCCCAGGAGCCCAAAGAAGTATAGCCCTTGCCACTGAAGGAACAACACAGGAAATGTGTATAATGCTAACAGCTGAGAGAAACATGCTTCGGATCAGCAGCAATTAAAGCAGATGGGCAGCATCATTGGAACCATGGGGTGCAGCAGTTCTGTAGCTGACAGAAGGTCAGAAAATGGTGAGTGTTGCCTTTGTCTTCAGGGCAAGTTGTTGTTCTCTCTCTAACACCAGAAGAGGATTGCAAGGTAATGTTCCCCCCGCCAAGTCCTGTTGTCAAAATACTTGTTCAGGGAAAATTATTTTCTTGTTTTGAAACTGTGATTAGCTTTTAGACTCTGGTTGAGGTCAGGAAGCAGCTTTAGACCACCTCTAACATTGACAGATGGGGTTGTAAAAGATTCACAACATCTGGGACAGAAGCTAAATTTCAGAGGTGTCTGTGCTTGCTCTGACACTGGCAAAGCTTTGGGAGTAAAGTATTGAGTGGGACCTTTTATGGCTTTTCACACCACAGGATTCCTGGGCAAACCTCCCCAATTTCCCTGCTGTTGTGTGACCCCAATTATGAAACAAGTGTTATAAAGCAGAGCTATTACAATGACTTCAAAATCAGTTTTCTGGCCTACCAATTACCTGGCCTGACATTCTCCCTGACAATTATGAGGCTATCAGTTGAAGGTCTCCACAGGACCTGGTTAAATGTTCAATTAAACTAATGGATCACCACCCTCCTTTTAATCAAACCCCACTTTGGTATGAACTCAGCAGTCTTTGCACAGGCAGGTGGGCCCCAGGATTCACTCAGACTTTTGTTCAGACATTTTGTGTTCTTTTTCAAGATTTTACATTAAAGCGTAATTTATTGGTCAGCAGTACCATGTTGCATGGTACTGTGCATAGTCTTAGGACATTATTATGTTGAACAGCCATGGTTGAAAAGGAAGGATTTTTTGGCTACCAAGCCAGAACATGAGTCACAGGAAGCTGGTGACTAAGAAGCAGGAGTACTTAGTCATGGCTGCAGGCATCCCAGCTGACTGGTTTGAGAGAAGCCCTCAGCTTTGTGTATGCTACTACAAAGCAGCATCAGTGTTGTATCACAGCAGTGAAAGTCGAATGGATTCATCTGGAGCCCCAGACCTACCTGTAACTGGGAGGCAGCTCTTCCTCTTGGGGTTTACATGCTATGCCTACATGGGCCTTGCAAGACCTTGGGGATGTGCTACTTGGGAATATTTCTGAGTATGTAAAAGCTTGGAGGAGCTGTACATTTTTTGTTCAACAACAGTCAACACACAGATGTGGGTCTTAGGATTTTGTGTCCTTGCTGGACTGTGTTTGTCTTCTGGAGTTGCTGGGTGGTTTCCTTTCTGCTCTTCAACGGTAGTCAAGTGATGTTGAACCATCATTCTGTCTGCAGCCTGAGGCAGTACATTTCTCTAACGCATTAATAACATGAATTTAACAGATACTTGTTGGTGTAGAGAGCTTCTGCAACTGATAACACTTTTTTTTACAGATGCAGTTTAGCCTAGTGTGAAAATCATGTTCTGATTCAGTCCTGAGAATAACAGTGCTGTAATAAGTACAATTAAAAAGAAAAGAAAGACAGGAAACATTCTGTTAGATTTGCAACATTAACCACAGTGATTGATATCTATCTGTCTTATGTGATAGCAATGGAACTGTGCCACGTTAAGTGCTCAGGACCATTAAGCAACCCAGGGGGCTTTAATGGGAAGTTTAATGACTCTGATGCCGGAAATCCGTTTTTGTGCTGGTGGTTTTGCTTTGCCCCTTAGGTACTCTTCTAAACATAAATGTTGGTGACAGCCTTGCTGTAATGTGTCAGGCTTTCAGGTCTGTAGTGGTGGGGACTTCCAGAAAGGACAGAAAATACAAGAGATCTCAGAGTTTATGTAGGGTCTGAACAATGCTCTTAGTCATCTAAGGATCACATTTCCTTCAGGCAGGAGGATTTTTCTAGGATGGATGCAATATCTACAGGATGGGAGTCTTTCTGGATTTTGGTCTTCTCTAGACTAGAAAATGTTATCACTTTAACTATACTGTATACTCATTAATGGTAAAATAAGCAAACAATATGTTGTTGAGGCATCTGTAAGCATTTTTATAAAAATGTTTCCCTAATGTTATACTCTATTAATAGAATCACTTTCCCATTAATATTTGTCCTTACTTGCATAATTATCAGTAAGAAAAAAAATCATTCTCACTCAGGTTCCACTCATCCTAGTATACAAATTCCTGGTACTTGTGATCAGTTACAATACTTGACTGGTGTAAACGGTTGTCTCTGTAATACAGAGCTTTTCTTCACTGTTTTGCAGTGCAGGACAGTGCCCATCCCAGGACCTCTTTCTGCCACCAGATGTTTGTCTGCTCAATAAACTTTGATCTGAGCAGTTAAAGGAATGTGGTATCTTTATGGCATGAATGAGGCCTGTAGGCAGCAGGCTTTTTCCTCCAGGCTGCAGTCTTGATGATTGTCCTTCAGTGAAGTTTCCAGCAGTTTTCCAGACTGAGATCATAGTAGACACAACTTCTTAAAGTGCTGAGTGGAATGCATATTCAGCACATAGTCAAAAATGGTCTTCTGGCATGTTCCATTGACTTTTTGGGGTGAGTGTTCTTTTGTTAACCAAGCTAGCAAAAACTATACCTCACTGCCATTTGGCTTGTCTATTTAAGCAACATATTCTACCCCATTTGTTAAATTTTTATCCTAGGATTTGAATTTTGCTGAATTTGGCTTACTGATGCCGCTCTGCAGGTAAAAACTTTCTGGTAGAAGATGCTGTGGCAAATACTGTCATTGCATGGCTGTTCATGTCACAGCTTGTAAAATCAAAGCTGGATAAAGAAATACATTGTTGATAGGCCAAATTGTTCTTCCTTTCTTCACCTTCCCAAAACCCATATAGTACCTCACCTGAGCTTGACTGACTTCTTACCTGTGTACTGTCTTCAAAACAATTAAATGGGGAAGGTTACTAACTACTTAGGCCTGAGCAAGTCAGCTAGCTTGGGATATGTGTTGGAGGACAGAAACAGTAAAGGCATTGTGTATTTTTTCAGCCTCACTTTTGCTGGGTTTCATCTTATTGTTGACTGTGCACAATGGACTGAATTTGTGATCTAGTTGCAAAATTCTGCGAAGGCAGCATGCGTGTTTTCCTTGTAGATTACCCTGCATCCACGTGTACTCCACTGCTTTCTGTTTTGACAGTCATTAGAGCTGCAATCCTCATCCAGAAGTGGTACCGCTTTACGATGGCCCGGCTGGAGATGAGGCGCCGCTATTCTCTCAGTATCTTTCAGTCAATTGAATATGCTGATGAACAGGATCAACTACAGGTTTGTAATCTTCCATTCTTCCTATACCAGCAGTTATGTTATCCCCGGAACTGTGGCTGCACAAACAAAATGGGTGTGTGGTGATTTCTTCTACAAAGCTGGGTCATGATTAATAAAACAGCTTCCCTGCCTGACACATGAACTAAGTTGTGTGTACTCATACATGGACATACAGATGAATGTAACTACATAGGCATCAGGACACCATTCTGCCCATACAGCGAATCTGGGGTATAGCTTTCTGTGTAGTGGCTCTGTTACCCAGCGATTGCCTGTTACCCAGGTCATTTACAGACACTGTGGGTGATCTTAACTGTTTGTGAGGCAATATATGATCAACAGAGACACCTGAAACAGTGTTTCAGCATGTCAGCCTAGGCTTCCTTTAGGGTCAGTATGGCAAATTTGGAACTTACAGGCCTTTGTGTTCATCCTAGCATCTGTGTCTAAAATCAGTTCACTGCATTGTGGCAGTTTCTATTGACTATGAAGGAAGTCTAGGCAAATAAGCTGGGTGGTGGGCAAGATGAATTACACCCAGAAACATCAACAGCACTGAAACAGCCCTGAAACATTTTATGTATTCATGAAGTGTTAGTTGTGAATTCATAGCAAAAAAAAAGGAAAGGGAGCTATTTTTGTAGGAGGACACAGATTGTGTCATTATTGCAGGCTGGTACTATGGGAATTTACCCTAGTGACTTATATCCTCCTAAATGGGAAATTGCAAGTAATTTAGTAAGAAAGATGTTAATGCTTGTTGAATCACCTAAACTGATCAGTGTGTTTGTTCTTTTCCTTTTCATACTCAGCTATCCAACTTTTTTACATTCATGCTGGATCATTGTACTCATCCTGATTCAGGTAACAATAAAAATAAAAGTAATGTGGAGATTGCATGTGAAAAACTTGATGTGAGGAAAGTTAATTTTCAATGTGATATTTACAGCATATGCTGGGGTTGAGGTTTGATCTCCTAAATACTATAATATGAATTTGATCCTCTAAGTGTTGACACTGCTCACTGTCTACTTAGTGAGTCAGAGCAGTCAGTAAGTCAGAACAGGTGCCTGTTGTCCTTATGAGAATATTCAGAGGTGCTCAGAAGGCTTTCTTTTATGTTACTGCCCTTCCTGCAGAATCCAATTTTCACAGCTTTCTGTGCATGTTTTCTTAAACTATGAGATATGAGTATTAAAAAGGTTATGTTCAGTTGGCTTAAGGCAGGTATAATCAGAGAGGTTGTTCTTTCTCCCCCACCACCCACCAATTCTGGCAGTTCTGGACCACTTTTTAATTTAATTTATTCTATATTTCAGTGTAACATGTATCAGTATATGAATGATAAAAAAAGGAAATAAATTTAAACTGCTGGAGATAAATCTTTAGGAATAATCTCATTTAAGCTTCAGTTATGCAAGGAATAACCTTAAATTTTTGAAGTATTTTGGGAACCTTGGACATAACTTACTTTTGAGGTCAAGCTCAACAGAAGGACAGACTGAAAGTGATTCCTAAGTCCAGAAAAAAGCCCGTGACTTCCCTGAACGAATTCAGAATAGATGCCATCCCAGTGGAGTTAAAAATGAGGCTGTTCCCTTCTTATTGCATTACAAGAGAATGCCCTTTCTCTTTCATCTGGTCTAGCCATAGGTTATTCCAATTAAAACTTGCACAAGATACTTTGATAGCAGGATAAAACCACCATCAAAACCTTAAGTGGTTCAGTGTTCTAATGACAACTGGTAGGAGCTGCAATTTTTCTCTCTTAAGTACTTAAAAGTTCCTAATGCTTTCTGTGCTCTGCAGAAAAATAAATTACATTTGAGCCTTGCTCCAAAGTCAAGGCAGATGACACAATAGTCCTCCCTTTGATTTTTTTCCCATTACTGCCATATTCTGTGAAAAAATATCTGCTTTAGTAATTTAACTTCCTGGGAAGGAATTGGCAAACTTACAGAAAATCAGATACTACTCACTTCATCTACTTCTTCATGCTGATAGTGCACCTCTGTTCAGCTTTTCCACCTGAATGGGAAAGAAAACAGTAGTGAAAGGTCTGAGATTTGGCAAAATATTGTTAATCTCTATTTTTATTATAATATTAAAATGGAATTTTACAGCTGCTTGTTGTAGATATGATTTATCCACCTTTATTAACTGCACCTACTGGCAGAAGGAATAAAGATGAAGTGTCTCAGGTGACTTGCTAGGGCTCAGGACATTGCAGAGCACACTGCTGCATGCATAGGCTGTTCATGTGCAAGTGGAGATCCAAGCCTCACATGTGCACAGGGAGGGAGATGGAGGGTCCTGTTGGTTGCCCCTCATCACCACTGCACAGATGACCTGTTTCTTGGTCTTGTAGATATTGGGAATTGCAGATGTGCAATTCAGGTTAAGGTTGAAACACATGAGAAAGTGTATATGGTTTATGGTTAAGCATCCCTTTGTCTTGCTGGCTTAAAACTTCCATCTTTTAGGACTGACATTATTAAGTCTTGATAACTGCTCCAAAGGCTTTATTTTTGTCTTGATTTGTTCCCCCTTTGTAACACTATGTGTTGCAGATACCAGAACCCTAAATGAAACAGAAAAATTCTGGTGTATGTTTAATATAGAGATGACCAAGGCTGCCTATGAAAAGGAGCTGACTTAATTTTTTTTTTTTTTTGAGAAATTGCATATCAAATGTGTATTGCGTGGGTTGTGGTTATTTTGTCCAACTGCTGGCCGCATGCATTCTTTGCTTTAAGCTCTTGATTGCTTGACCCTGGAAGTGACCTTTGCAGCACTCATGCTAGCCCCACTGATGTAAGCAAAACCAGTGCTGAATAGAGAGATTCTCAAAGATCTGCTTCCATTTCTGCTGAATCACCATCTTAAGATGTGAACCACAGTGAATGTAAAACATTCAAAACAGAGATACTTCAAATTGACTTTGATAGTCTCAAGCATTTTCTAAAACCTGCTATTCCAATTCTCTGGCTTTTTTTGTTTTTCTTTTCATCAGTGTGTGCTCACTTAAAGTGATAGCATATGGTAAAATGCTGTCTCCAAGAAGACAGTATGTAATATTCTTACCAGAGAATCAGTTGCCTGTTCTTTTCAGTAGATGATAAGAAAGTTATCTGAACATTTTGTGATCTGTTGTTTTCCTTACATTATAAACTACTCAGCTTCCACCATTAATCTTACTTTCCTCTTTTTAATCTGTTTTTTGTCAGATTATGTTTTTCAATGAAAGAAAAGCAGCTGCCATCTCATTAACACAGTAGTGCTTTTGATGTGATTGTTTATCTGTTATACCCTAAAGCTTTTTTCATCCTCTCTTCTCCTTAAGATGTCAGTGTAGTTTGTGATTGGGATATTATATAGCTGAGTATCTTGTTCTGCTTCTTATTAAAGGCTATTTTGCAAGGGTTTGTAGAAAATGAGAATAAAACTCTTTTCTACCTTATACTTTTCTCCCTCATTTCCTGAAAAAAATCTTCCTACCTTCTCAGCTTTCAATGGAAAGTTCTCTGGTCAGGGAAAGCTGGAAACTGCTTTTCCAGCAAAAGGTGACCCATTTAATCACTCTTTTATGGGCACATTGAGGGTGAGAAGACTGCAGACACATCCTGAGAAAAATGGTGGGACTGGGAATCTAAACCTGTTCCTTTCAAGGTCACCAGGGCACCTCCTGGAGCCTTCCTTCAAAGGAGAACATAAAAAGTGTTTTCTGCAGTTTCACTCCCCATGATGCCTCCCTTACAGATTTAACACCCTTCCAAGATGCTTTGCACAGAGTGATTCTTGCAGTGGGGAATAAGTTATAGCTGCTTGGAGTTTGTAGCACCAGGAATAGTGTGAAGTAAGAAATGTTTGAAGTGTTTTAGAAACTTCCTTCCTCCTTGTAGGCTCAGTGTCCATTTGGCTTTGACCTGAGGGTTGTGGATCAGTATCTGGTTTATGTAAGAGCACTTCTCAGGAGTCAGAGGTGCTCTCAGGTACCCCAATGGTCAGGCTGAAGGCACATAGGTAGTGGCAGAACAGAGAACTGTTTTCAGAGCTGCAGAAGTAACTGATGCCTGTTTACCCTGATAGTGAGTTCCTACTTGGCAGCTTTGACTTGCCTTGAAAAACTGCCATGACAAGGTGATCTTGTCAGGAGAACTGGGTCTTAGGATTTTCTGTTGCCAAATTGACTCCACTTAGCTCTGGGTGTTTGTGTTTAACATGGATTATGGCTGTAGGGTAGTTGTGTTTTGTTAATAACAAAGGCTTAACTCCCTGAGCCCGAGCTAGACCTCTGTTGTCAGAATACAAAGCTGGTCATTGCCTGTGCTCGCTCCAGTCAGTGGAGAGATGCAGATCTTGGCAGAGGATGTTTCTTTCTGTCTTGACACATGTGCCTGAAACCAGGCATGCCAAGACTTTTCATCCCTGTCTTTCAGTATGAACTGAAAGAGCCTTGACAGCTTCAACTAGAACAGCAACATGTGAGGGGTGCTGAATCCTTCAGAATTAGTCCTGCATGGAGCATGTGATGAGCTGGGGTACTTGCTGGACAGGCTGCATTAGGTCATCCATTACTGACTGTTCAGAGATGGGACAGTCATGCTGTGCAGGAAGAAGCCTTAAAATCCATCTGAAAGACAGCCTGAGGAGCTGTAAGCACCCTCTAAGGGTAATGACCATGACTGACTTTTGACAGCTCATCCCAAAGTGGAAAATGGGGTATATTTTGCAGAGATACGCCCTACACGAAAGGATTGAGTTTCCCAGCCTGAGCATGTGCCAAAATGGAAGTGAGACTGTGAGGAACACAAGTTCATGTTCAGAGGCAGAGGGATGGATGGATGGTTGGATGGATGGATGGATGGATGGATGGCCCACTGTGTGCTGGAAGGGGGAAGACGGGAGTAGGAGCAGGCATGGGCAGGTGTCTGCCTGGCCTGAAACGCTGAGAAGGTCACTGACTCTGAAGGAGTCATGTCAGATGAGGACAGCTGGTTAGAACAGGCAAGAAATGAGGCATTTGGGTGGTCTGAGGAGTTGGTTCTGCAGCTGCCTACTTCTTGGAAGTAGGGTGCAGAGGGAGATACTGTCCAGTGGCCTGCTGCTAGAGCTGGAACAAGAATTGGTGTGAATGTGCTTGGCTGATCACTATGTGAGAATCGGCAGTTTCAGTCCATGGTGACATTCTGGCGTCCAGCCAGACAAAGCTGTAACTGTGGAAGTGGAAGACTGCAAATCAAACTGCACTTGGTGAAAATGTTGAACCTCGAGCACCTTGCTGTTACTTGATGCCTTATTCCATTTAAATGGCCAAGTACGACATTGCATTAGCACTGAATGTGCTAATCAGCTCACAGCTGAAGTGCTGATAGTAAAAGGGGAGTTTATAAAATCCAGAATACGTTTTTATCTATTTATTTCTTTAATATGGATTTTATCCAGTTGCAAGACAAGCTGGCCTTTATAAATCTCATAATTTATGAGGTTGCATGCTGGTTTTGGCTACTGTGAGTTTTGAGTCACAGCTACAGGTCAGCTGTAAATAAGCAATAAATAATACAGCTACATGGCTGTAAATAATACATTTTTATTTGCTGTTGCAGGAAATCAGGGTTACAGAAAACTTAACTGTAGCCCAGCAAAAAGTGTTTACAACAATCATCTCACTGGAGCAACTCTGCAACAGCATCTGCTAAAACACTTTCATTTAGGGCCTAGTTCTCTCTTTTAGAATAATATATGACTGAGACAATCTGCAAGAAGAAAACACTGAAATCTGCTGATCAGTCAGTGACATTTCAACCAAAAGAATGGATTGAAGCAATTAGCAGTGTTCCTGCTTTCTCCATGTTCCAGGAAAGTTAGAAGCTATGCTCCATTTTCACCACTCTGTTTACTTTAATTCATCCAGTAGTTTTATGGCAGCCAACCAAAAGCTGGCATTGTTTCCTAGCTGCATCAGAAAGGACTGATTTGCAATCTGCTCTGAATAAATAGATTTTGTTCGTGAATTTTAAAATAATCACTGTGACCTGCTGGTACTTAGCCTAAAAATTTAAGTAGAAAATAAAAGCAATAGAAGTGAATCTTCAAAACCTGTATTAAAAGTGTAATATTGAACTTAAAACGGATGGTCATTAAATAATCAGCCATGACTTTTGTACCTCCTTGCATCAAGGGGAAAGGAGAAGGATGTTTGTACCAGGTGTTGGCTCTCATTGCCTGTGAGCAGACTGCTCCACAATTTCAGAGCAAAATGTTTTGCACCCTGACCACAGCTGCTTTTCCAGAAGTTGGGAAAGAGTTTTTGCCTCTTTTTAACTTTGGCTTGGTCTCTTCTTTTTTTTACTTTGTACTGATTGATTGGTTGGTTGGTTTTAGTATTGTGAAACAATCTGGGGAACCTGGAGCTCTTCCACTATAGGAGGCAGGAGTCAGCCACTATAATACTGCAGCAGTTAAAGCAGTTACATTCAACCAGTTCTGACCATGCTGTTACAGCTCTGTGGGGAACTGGTGGAGTGTCTACATTTTTTGTTTCCCTTCTATCTTGTTCCAGTTTCTCAAATTTTCATCAGCCCTAGTGCTCCTCAGGTGGTGGACGAAGACTTATGTTTAAAAGAATTTGAAAAGAAGATTGATGTTCCAGACTCCTATTATGGACCACGACTCTCATTCCCCCTTACTGTGGAAGATGCCAATGCTCTCCTTCATGCTTTCCGGAACGAACAGGTAATTGGCAACTAGCTTGTTTTCTTTTTTTAACTTATTTTACATCTGTAAAGTCCATAATCCAATGTAAGGCTAAACTCGTGCCCAAAGAGATATTTCACCCTTCTTTTACACCTCATTACTTTTTCCTGCTAGCCCAGTGTGATCATAAATGTGCATGGTAAGCTGCCTTGGGAAGTCGATCTGCCTGTAAGCTAACACAATAAAATCAAAAGCAGACAGTTCTCAGACAGAGGGATTCCCACATTTGATTCACTACTTTGCTGCATGACCACCAGGTCTGGCACTGGGGAGGCTGCAGGGACTAGTGAAATGAAATGGGAACCCTTAGCAGCTGCAAGGCAGGGGTTCTTAGTGAGAGTGCAGGACTGGGGAAGGTATCCTAAAAAAAATAGAAACTAATTCTCATTTTTTTATGGGTTAAAAGTGTTCATTGTTTGGTCCTCTGTCTTTTGTCCCCCACCTTATTCTTTTAGAGGAATTGAGGTGTAAGGGTCAGTCATCTCATTGCAGCTGCAAGACTCCACCATAACAGTGGAGTGAGTATAAAGCATTGCTAATATAGCAGAACAGAGTCATAGCACACATCTCTGGAGCTCAGGCTGCAGCTTCCAAGGCACTGAGGAGGCTGTTTCTCATTCTCTGTATTCCTGAGCAAGCCCTTTTGTTGCCCACAAGATGAAGGTGGAGCAGGAAGGCATTAAATGACACGGCTTTGTTTGAACTTGTAATTATTTCTGCTTAACAATATGCTCTATAAAAAGGGCAAGGGTCTATCATGCTTTTTAATTTACTAAATAAGAATATTTTTCCCCAGTAATTTTCTGTGGAGGCTGATTGTTTGAAAAGTACCAAATATAAAGCACATGATAAATGAGCCAACCCAGACTTTACCTTACTGTCCACCTCCCTTCTCTTTCTATGGCTGGCATTTTATTAAGGAAACAGTCATAGGTAATTTGCCTTCCTGTTTATTTAAAAATATGAATTTTGAAAAGTCATTCTGTAGCTCATCTATCTCCTTTACCAAAATTCCTCAGATCTCTGTTGGAATTAAAAGCTTTAAAAATCACCAACTGACAAACAAAATGTTCATAAAAAACATTAGGAGAGAAGACCAGAAGCTTTAAGGTTGCATTGTTATAACTTCTTCACTGTGAACAGGAAGATAAACCTTACCAAGGCAGCCCTTACTGGAGTTTTCTTGTCATTGTTTTTGCAATTCATTGAAATATCATTTATGGCCTTTGGGGATTTTTTTGTTGGCTTCTGTTTTGGAGGTTGTGAGATTTGTTTGTTTGCTCACACCTAGAATGACATCCTTTTTATTTTTTTCCCAGTTACTTTAAACAGATGGCCTTTTGCAATGATTTTGATTGCTCTATAAGTCCTATCTCTTCTGAAAAACAGGAAGAGTAGAAACAGTACAGTATAAATAAAGTGGGAAAATCTGTAAATGAAGTTCAGTAAGGGCTCCATATCCATTACCGAAAGCAAATGCAAAGCTAGGAACACGCCTAACTTCCAGCACTAAGCCATACAGCCTGTACTCATGTCTGGAGGTCTGCACTATAAATAACCTTGGCAGTTCATGTCTGATATTAATTAACCTATTCCTTTTCTGCTTGCTTTTTCTTCTCACAGCTGCTTCATGCCCGCTACGTACTGCAGCTGCTAAGTGAAACTAGGAGGGTTCTCAAGGAGATGCCAAATATCACCCATCTTTCAACTTCCTACACCAAGGAGATAACTGTCTGTGGTAAGGTGCCAGAGCAGATACCTGCTTTGGGCTATGGTCAAAGCTATAGCTTTGGGCTTTAACCACTTATATTCTAAGTGGTTAGAGAATGATACTGACATTTCCAAGATTTGCCATTAGAAGAAAGTTCTCAATGCCCCTTAAAAAGTTACTTACTTATTTTCCCCCACAAATGCATAAATTGGAGCAAACAAACAAAAAAATAAAGTTCCTGAGTCATAGTAAGTATATTTTAAGAAATTCACTCACCTCCTCTTTCCTGTTCTTGTTTAACATTTCTGAATGAGTCAGTATTAATTCAGCTAACACTGGTGTGCACCTTAAATACTCCTGCACTTCCACCTTGAAAATGCCACCAAGTATTTTGATCACTGGCTGTAAGTCTCACCTCTTTCTCCTCTCACTGAGAAAAAGACCTTTCTCAGTAATGATTTTAATGATTTTAATCATAATTTACTCTGTAATGATTTTAATGAGTGTTTAATATGGGTGGCAAAGAAAGACCTTTCATTGACAGCATGACTATCTAGAATAAATTGAAATTATAATAACCCCTTATTTCTAAGGAGACCCAGGAGGATGGATAAGTCTTTACACAAGCAACCAATTAGTCTCACAGAATAATGTGTCACACAGTAAAGAACTAAGAGCTCTTTGCCCATTTATTTTGTTACACTTTTGTAAATTATGGATAATGGGATGCAGTATCCTGACTTGACAAAGAATGCAGTAGCTACAAAAGAGAATAATGGTGACATAACTCTTGACATCTATCCATGTGTGCTTTGTGTGATAGTTAAGTTGTATAAGGGAGGTACTGTGAGACATGCAAAATAAATAATGTTTTTTAAGAAGTGGTTATAGACCTACTTTGATTGCCAGGAAAGGGTTTGTTTAAATGAGGTTTTATATAAACAATAATTTATTAACCAAGCCAACAAGACCCCTTTCCAAATCAAGGAAATACAGATTCATGCTTGTTCACAACACGGCATGTTCTTGTTAAATAAACACTCCTCTTCATGTTGTATTACATTTGCACTATGTAAGCAGCATCAAAAGGGATCCCTCTTCTGTACTGAAACTAAAAGCTTTTGTCATCAGAAGGAACCTATGCAGAAGACAGATAAGCCATTTTTAAGCATAGTCAATCCAAAATGTTGATTTCCTTAAACTATCACTCTCCATTTCTTATAATTTCAAATTAATAATGCAGATTAAATATATACCAGAATATACCACATATGTGCTAAAAATCTATTGTATCTCAAAAGATCCCTTAGAACAAATTCAGCAGGTTCATAATTAATCAAAAATTGCACAGAAAACATATACACATAAAAATGTCACTTCTCTTTTCCTAATTATTAGCGGTAAACACCAGTTATCACAAGACAGGTTTTGAAATTGTTCTGCTTTGTGGTGGTGAGTCACAGACATGAGAAGGTTGGCTCTGTGAGTATGAAATGCAGTCAGATGCACAGGGGATCTGTGCTGCAGTGATGCTTTGTATTGGAGTGAAATCCTCCTGCCTGTTCCAAATAAACATCTCAAAAAGGGCCCAGTCTGTCTTTCCTGTGGCCTCAGCACTGAGGCATGCAGGCACAGACAGCTCTTGACACTCTCCATCGTTTCCTGCTGGTAGTAGTCAAAACCCATCCCTGAAACACATTCAGTTGTATAAAAAGGGCTACTTTGGTAAATTCAAACCCACTAGTATGTAGAAGTCTACTATATTTCAAAATGTCTTTCAGTGGCATTTTTTGGGGTTTATATATATAAGGAAAACATGTTGGGAAATTTATTAGGTCCAACTAATTCCAGTTTTATAATTCAGTTTCTTCCTCTGTGAGAAAATTTAAAAAAAAAAAATTGTTTCCTGTAGGAGATTTGCATGGAAACCTGGATGATCTTTTGCTGATATTCTATAAGGTAAGTATGTATTCCGAGATGTATCATTTTCACTTTATGACTTATTATTATTTATATGTGACAGAGTTATCACCACTAGAATTGCTCATGTGGTGTGCATGCATAACACACACAAATCCTGGAACAATTTGGAGTCTTTGTCAGAACTTTTCCTTCTTCATATCCTCCTGCTGACTGTGAAGGAGTTTGAAGAGATGATTATTTTCCTGAATACTGAACTGCAGCATGAGCCAAAATTTAAGAGGACTCCTTAGAGAGGCTCCAAAGTTCTGCCACCATTTTAAATTCCATATTGACTGAAGTCTGCTAAAATCAGGAGCTAACTGACTTCCTGATGTAACACTACACCATAGATAATTTTGACACTAAAGAAAAAAAATGCAGAAGCTTTCGTTTAGGCCTTCCATTGATACCTGCCGGTTTATTGCCTTGCTTTTAGGTTGATTTGGGGTTTCTTGTTGTTTGGTTGCTTTTTTTGTGTTTGTTGGGGTTTTGTTGTTGTTTTATTTGGGGGTCAGAGAGGTTGTTTTTGGTTTGTTTTTTTATTTGTTTGTTTTTTGGGTTTTTTGTTAGTTTTTGTTTTGTTTTTTTTTTAACAGGAAAGAGGGCCATTTAAAAGCTTTTTAAGCCTTGGAAGCAATCACATGGTCTGCACAAAATAGAAGTACTTTGGCCTTTACTAACCTTTTTTATCATGATAAAAAAGCATAGCTCTGTTTTACTGATGTGTAAAATTGAGCTCCAGGCTAACTTTTCCACAATTGTATGTTTAACTGAAGATGCAGGATATGTTGTGTATTTAGTTTCACATTTATCTTAAGGATAAATCACCACCTTTGATTGAGTAGGTACTCTCTTTGATTTGAGCTTTCCGGGGAGAGAAGGGTTTGTGTCAGATCTTTACACATTCATCTGTACTGAATGGAGACTGAAGTGAGATAAGCCAGGTGTTTAAATGATGTAACTCCCCTCCCCACCCCACGCCCCCCGCCCCTTTTCAGCTTTGTTACACTTAGTCTGACACTTGTTGAATGTAAATGTGGTTGTTTTGCCCAAGTGCACACTTGAAGTCTGTTGAAGTATTGTTAAAGTATAATCAGACCTTTTATAGAGTCCTGCTTTTCTTACTAATCAACCATCCTTAGCTTGCAGTCTTTTAGCTGTTTAGCGCTCTCTTCAAAACTGTAATAAGAGTATGATACATATTGGTTTCAAACACATAACCTGGGATGGGAAATACAACTATTTTGGAGATAAGTACTCAGATATTTACAACTGCAATCACCCTGTGTTTTATTTCTTGGAGTAAGCAGATGCCGATTCTTTCCCTCCCCTCTAATGGATGCTATAAAGAGAAAAAAAAAAAAGCAACTCTTATCCTGACTTCAGTAAATTCAGAGCCAAAACTCCCACTGACTTCAGACTGGAGATAACACCCAGTTCTTCACTGTTAAGCTTCTAGGGGAGTCCCTTCCGTCAAACCAATTAAAATGGGCAAATGTTTTGTCATTTCAAAGTAGTTGAGAATATAGAAAACATATGATAGAGCTGATTAATTATTTAGAAGAAAATTAAATGACACTATTTTCTGTCCCCTCTGAGTAGTTTACTCAGATGAGCAGTGAACCCAGTTGGCTTCTGGGATCCATTATTTTTCTCCTTCCCAAACTCTGTTTCAGTTGGAAGGGATTTCATCCTCTGAATTGGTACAAGCTACCTTGAACAAGAGGGTCCAATGCTAACCAATGCCACGGGAGTGATCTCGGTCTGCACAGGGCTGTGCAGAACTGAAATGGATTCTGGAGGCCTGCATAGAAACCAGGCTTGTCACTTCCACAAACCACCCCCAGCAAACACAGAGCTGGCAATCCTCAGCATATTGATACAATGCTGCAGATGGCGTATAATCTTTACACCTGGTTTGGCTGAAGCTAAGACACATAGCTTTTTTTCCTCAATAGCAGTTCATGAGGTTCATTCAGTCCCTGCATTAATCTTTATTAAATTTCCTGGTATTCCTCGAAACACTTGAATTTTAAATTATGTATTGCTAAGTTAGATTGTTAAAGGGATGCTATAGATAGAAATAGCCTGAAGCAGTAGAAAATGCCAACAACAAACGGAAGTTAATTAATCACTAACCCAGGAGATACAGTAATGATGCCCAGCAGCAAGTTGCTAATCATTAGAGGGCTTTGTTTGCCTCTCTGACATGTCAGAGGCTGCAACAGCCTTTAATTTAGTTTTGCTCTCATTGTTGGTTGAAAACACAGAAAAGGAGAGTGCATATGAGTGGGAGAAAATTAAATGTCACATTAAATTGAAAGTCCAAACCAAACTTGTTTAAAACTCAGACTGTGTGTAACCTTTTCCAAAAGAAGGGTGATAGAGTCTGGAGAGTGCTCCAGTAGATGTGTCTTTCCGTGAGGACTACAGTTAGTGGTTGTGTGTATTCTCACAATCTGCTGGTAAATTCACATACCTATTGGTTTTAAGGCAAAGCTTTTATTTATTTATCTATCTATTTAGAAACTGCTGCTGAGTTTCTGCTGTCTGTTCCACTCCTGAAATCCATCTCCTTTTTAAAATCCCTTCTACACACTGCATTAGAAGTCTCATACATTGCCACTCCTGTGAGCACAGAGCAAGCACAGGCCCCTCCTAAGTAAAGCTGAAAAGGGCTCAGGACAGGCTATAGCAAAATCCAAGGAAGCTGAATTTACAGCAGCCAGGATGGAGAGACAAGGGTTCACTACTGCATCCTAACATGAAAGCACAGGACACTGATTGGGACACAAAAAGGATATTCTCATAAGGATTCAAACTGCACATTTCATCAAGTCCCTGGCCACATCATGCATCCTGCAATAAACCCACTAAGGCAGAATACCAGTAATGCCATAGGAGCACTAGAAAGGTTTGACACTGACACTCTATATATATTCAAGATGTGGGATATCTTGCAATGCTGCCAAACCTTTTAAGAGTGTCTTCCACAGTTGTAATGTAATTTTATAGATGTTCTATTGATATTTCTTGTGCGTATCAATTGAGAAAACAGAGGTTTCCCTTTTCCAGCAAGACAAAGTTGAAATACTATTTCTGATACTCATGACTGGAAATGATGAAGCTACATATATAGGTGGTGCTATATTTTCTGTAAGGTGATGGCACCCATTGATGTGTTGGTAATTAATCTAATAAAACATACCATCAGTTCAAAATACTTGTTTTTACTAAGTCACCATTTTTAACAAAGCATTTGTCTATATCTTCAGAAAAAAATTAAGGTACAAAATACCTGTATGTACAACATCTCAGGTTTGTGAGCTTCCAAGTATATCTTGGCTCTCATGAGTAAAATTCAAGTAGTGCTTTCAGGACTAAAGCAACTGAAATCAAACTCTTCAAAGTTCTGTCTTAAGATTTAATGTCCTCTGGACTATAGTCCTTCTCAGGAGTTTTGGAAGCATACACTGCAAACAATGTAAATATACAAAATCCATTCAAACTTACATCAGAAGGTAATTTTTCATGTATTTCTTATCTTCCATTCAAACTGAATTATTCCCTTCTGTTTGCAAGTGCATAATTTTCTGGCAACAGTTGTATTAACAAAAATGTGTATTTTACTACAAAACTGATGTTCCTTTTGGTGCCTTTCAATTTAATTTAACAGGTAAAGGATTTGAGCTGGCATTGTAAGAACAGCCAGAGAGGTTGTCTCTTCTCTAATGGCTCAGGTTGTCTGATATGAAGGTTTTTATTCTAAGCAGTGGAAATAAAGAAATGCTGCATATTAGATCTCTGTATTATCCAGGATTTTTTCTTAGAATTTCTAGCAATGGGATCTCATTTAAATGCAATTTCCTTTATTACAGTAGCACAGCAGCCTCTCTAAATGCCCCCCCTTTTTTTTCCTTTCTGCAGAATGGTCTGCCTTCAGAACAAAACCGCTATGTCTTTAATGGTGATTTTGTCGACAGAGGGAAAAATTCTATGGAAATACTTATAATCCTATTTGCATTTCTTCTTATCTATCCCAATGATTTACACTTGAATAGAGGAAACCACGAGGACTACATCATGAACCTGAGGTAGATTTTGGGGGTGGGGCAGGTGTTATCTGGCCTAGCATTAGAAATATTTGAGCTTTTGAATGCTACTGTAGTCACTGTGACACCCTAAAACAGAAATAATGTTTTATTAAGTAGTCAAGTGTAGCTTTGCCTTTTCAGCGTGGGGGGGGGGGGGGGGAGGAGGGAACATCCTCACAACACACAAACATTTGAATGGGAATCATGTCTTTGATCTTGTCATAATTCATTGAAGTCAGAGAGCTTAGTGCAGCTTACAGAGTATCAAAATTGGGGAAGGAAGGAAGGATGATATTTTAGTTAAAGCACATATGTAGCAAAAGCTGGTATTTTAGTTAACTTTGAGCTAAGATTTCATTTCTCTAATACAAAGGGCTGGTAAATATCATACCTTCTACTCAGAGGAGCTTCATTAGTTGGAGGTGTCAGTGCAGGAAAGCTGACACCCTGTTTTCTAACACAGATGTTTGCACTCAGCTGTGCTGTGTAGCCAGCGGAGTGAGCACAGCCAGTGGCTCTGGCTGTAGTCAAAGTGTGACTTGGAAACAAAAAGCACTCAGAGATGTGAGAACTCCTCAGTCCTACTCCCTACAATTCTAAGCCACCCCAGAAAGTTTTTGGGTGACTGACTGGATAACCTGCTGTACCCCTTGGATCATTTGCTGTGTGCACTCAGGAGGTATTGCTGTTTTAAAACAAGCCTCTGTATTAGCACCTGGGTCAGAGGCCCATAGCCAAGTCCTACTAATGGTCCACAGAAGAGAATCAGTTTCACATAATAGTTACTTTTGCAGTACTTAATTGAAAACACCCCAGAAAACAACAAACGTAGACTAAGACCAGTTACTTAATCTACAAGGTAGGAAAATTCCTCCCCAAAACAGCAGAAAATATTAACTAAGCCTATGATGGTATGGTGTACACAGATGTATTCCTGTCTATCACTCTTTGCTGTGCATTTTGATTAGCAGTGCTGTACATTGGTAAATCTGAAAGTTGAGTGTTGTGTAAATGCCCCTTGATGAAGGATATCTTGGTGTTAAAAGAATGAGGTATCAAAATCATTGTCCCTTGTGGGGGAGAAGACATGACAGTTGGATGAAGCTCTGAGCAATCTGATCTAGTGGAAGTGTCCCTGCCCATGGCAGGGGGTTGGAATGAGATGATCTTTAAGGCCCCTTCCAAGCCAAACCATTCTATGATTTATGATTTATGATATATATAATATGAATATATCTGTATCTAATATTCTATGATATGATTCTATGATGATATTATATTAAAGACAAAACTCTCTGAAGGTTTTGTGGGAATTTTTGCCCATCATCAGGTTCCTTTGGAATTTCTCTCTGGTATCTAAAAGGTAGAGCTGGCAAAAAGGCTTCTTAATAATTACTAGGCTGGATTCTGTTCCCAGCCTCTGTTATGTATGTACAAGAAACCAGTTTAACTCAATTCTCAAGACAGAGTGGAGGAAAGGACATTTCAGCTGAGGTGAGATGGAATGGCAGGTGAAAAAGGGAGCTAGAAAACTCCAGGAAAACACCATAGCACAGGAAACCATGCAGAAGGGGCATACAGAAAACTAGTTAATGATGCTGTCCTGTTTTCAGATATGGTTTCACAAAAGAAGTTTCAAAGAAGTACAAGGTAAGACTCTTCCTCCTTCCCCTATATTCTTTTGTAGTCTTGCTCATGTAAAATGAAACCTGTGTAAACAAGAAAACTTCAAACCAGTTTACTTAGGTGTAGCAGAAAATTACTTTAGTGATATAAGTGAAATTATTTTGGCCGATCAGTGGAATAACTGACAACTATTTTAAGTGCTAGTCTCTTATGCCCAGAGATCTATGGGATGAAATAAGTAACATCCATAAGACCAATCAAGAATACAAAAAGAGGTGAACAAAACAAACAAACAAACAAACCAACGCAACAGTTACAATCAAATGACTCTAAAGTAAATATCTGAACATTTTTGTCAGGGTTGCAGTTCAGGATATCACCTGAAAAAAATTGTTCATATAAACTGGAGCAGACACTTCAACAAAATCTTGAACTTAGAAGCAACAGAATCTGTCAGAAATAGGATCTAATGTAAGAGTATATTTTACAGGACCATTGGAAACAGATTTTGTGTCTTCTGCGAGATGTTTTTAGCTGGCTTCCCCTTGCCACTATAATTGATAGCAAAGTTCTTATCCTACATGGGGGGATTTCAGACACCACAGATTTGGATTTCCTGAATGCACTTGAGAGAAATAAGGTAAGAGATCATATTAATGGGAGAGTAAATTTGTTTTCTTTTTAAAATGTTGTGGTACAAATGCTAGGATCAGGTAGTTTGCATTAGGAAAGGAAATGACAGCAGTATGAGGCATATAAGAAAAATAATAGTCCAATTTTTCTTCAAAATCAGGGCTTAGGAAGAGAGGTTGTACTAGGTGTTGAGAGCCAATTGTCTGGTTCTCCATATAACATGGGTCTTTTGACCTTAAAATAGCTAAAACCACTTTAGATGCCTCCTCCTGCAGTGATGACACATTAGCCAGAAACTATGAAAACTACTTGATTCTTGGACATTTCCTTTAAAAACTTTTGAAATTAATCTAGCCACATATTTCCAGCACTGCCTTTTTTCCTGGGGCTGTGCTTCTGCCATCTGTTGTGTGGGGGAAGCTCTTCACCTGTGAGGCGCTCCCTTGGCAGGAGCTGAGCACTGTTCATGTGGGAGAGCCTTTCAAGAAGGATCAAAATTCAAGAACTGGCCTTGATAAAAAAGAATCTACTGCTTTTCAGGGACTTAGAAGACAGAAATGTTCATGTTGTTTTTTTTTTTCTGAAATGATGAGCAAACACAGATCTTTCAAATAAGCGGAAAATGGTGTGGGATTTGGTTTTGATTTGGACAACTAAATCAAGATGTCTGCTTGTGATCAGGTGCTGAGATTCCTTATAGTCATTGGAGATCCAGGAGATCTGGTGGAGATCATTACTTAGGCACACATCTCCAGTACTGTTCAAGGAAGTGTACCATTGGCTAGGGATGTCCCCTCTAGCCTTTGCCTGCCTCTAAAGAAAGTCTTCTCTGTAGGTCGCCTCCACCAGTCCCCTTAAGGCCAGATTTGTGTTTGCTCCCTTCACACTATTTCACAGACGTGGTGAAGCATCTCAGATAGCATAGGAGACCAATGTTTGAGCAACTAAGTGTACTCTGTCATCAATGTCTGTGGAATCTAGAGGTATTTTTGTCACCCTCATATTTTCTAAAGTGGAAATAAATGCTTTGCAGGACAGTCAGTTGTGTCTCTTTTCTAAAGATATGAAAAAGGCCATGAATACTTCTGATCATTGGAGTCTAGGCTCTGTTGGCTGCACCACTGTGCACTAAAACTGGGCGCCTAACTAGAGATAGAAGTGTCCTAACCATGAGCTGAATTCTGCCCATGTTTTCACCAGGGCTCAGCTCTGCATGTTTCTGATGCAGTATCTGTGAAATGCAGAATTAACAGGTCAAAGTTGCTACCACAAGAGAGTGTTGCTAATAAGACATGTGTGGGCCACAACCCAGGGCAATGTCACTCAAGGCCAAATGATGTATTTTAATTGGTACAGCTGGCAAGTTTCAAATACTTGTCAGTGTACTGGCAAATAACCCTGTGTTGTGCATTTTGGTCTGAATTAGTCCTTTGTTAAAGAGTAAAATCTGGGAGTCTGTGGACTATGTATGTTTTATTGGTGGGTGGTTTGTTTTTTTTTTTTTTTCTTTTGGTTGGTTGGTTGGTTTGGTTTTGGGGTTTATTTTGGCTTTGTTCTGGAAATAAGCTAGTATGAGAGAATTTCAAATGAGAAGACATTCCCTGAAGAAGAGTCCATATTAATGGTCATTCATGGAGCCATAGCACAGCACTCCAAAAAAGCAAATGCCTATGCATATTTGAGGAGTTTGATTTAGCAGTACAAGGCCTGATGTAATATATCATCAGTTTCACTACTGTCTTCCTGATACTCTGTTTAATTTAGCCAAATTAATCTAACAGCATGGTACTGTGTCAGAGAAGAAGTGAATGGAGTTTCACCTTCAGTACAATATGAATGTATATTTTGTTTACAGGGAAGCTGGTCACTGAAGTGTCTCCCCTGAGCCCAGGCCCCACTTGCTGTATAGTGAGACCCTGTGATTGACTGTGTTTGGAAGGAGTGTGTGTGTCTGGATAAGAATATGAAAGCAACCCAGTTACTGATAGGTATAAAGCAAAATTTCTGCCAAATACCTGCAGCTTCTTCTAAACCTGTGAATTCAGGACATCATGAGAGTTAATATTAGCTGAACTCTCAAGGACTTTTCCTGAGTACAGGAAACATGAGCTGATGTGCATTTCAGCCAACATCTCTGAATCAACTTTGGTTGTTGTTCTGATGATAACTTTTTTTGGTTTTTTTAAGTTGAAATCTTTGATGCGGCCACCAAAGTCAGTGACAGACAGACAGGACCAAACAAAGAAGAGAATTCCCACTACCAAACCCAGTAAACACATTGCCAACCAGCATATTGTAGGGAAGACACAACACAACTCTTCATCGGGCTTCACTGACCCTTCAGGCTCAAATTTGCCTCCAGACCCCGCCCTGAAGGAATGGAAACAAGTAGGTGAAACCAAAGACATGCTGATACCAAACCCCTCCTGCACAAACTCAGCAGGTGTTCTGTTCAGGCAGTGTATTTATGAGTCTGAGGGAGCTGTCTCTTCATAGGAAAACAGTCCTTCTAATGACTATATTAGATACCCATTAGGGGTTTTTTGGGATGCTTTGGGTAGACCTGGTAATAAATACTTGGGCTTTTGTACCTTACAAGTAAAATTTACCCGGTATTTTCTTTTCTTAGCTGTTAGGAGGAGGAAACTGCTCAGTAGGAAATGGGTTTGTCTGCCCTCATGTGGTTGGATCTGTTGGTGTGTAAATGGTTGTTGGTTTAAACAGGTCAGATTGCAATTGTTGATGAGATAAAGCACCTTTTTTTGGCTGTGCTTTTGGCAGCTGAATGCTGATACAGCCCAAAAAAGCCACTCAGCTCCTGAGACCTACAGGCATATTACTCAGAAGTGAGAAGATTTTGTCCTCTTGCTGTTCATTTCACCTCGAATATCAGAGCCAATATAGAGCTATTGTTGTACTGTAATTTAATAAATTGTGACAATTTGGAAACCTTAATTTCTCTGAAAATCTGGTTTCCTAAGATACCTATCTGACCTAAAAACTAACATAATGGGCACAAGCAAAGCTCCTCTTTCTCCCCAGATATGACACTCCTTCAGCTAATCAAGCATCCACTAAGCCGTGCTCACAAACAGGATCTGGAATGTGTTAGTGCAAACCTTGCCAAAAAAAAGTTTAAGCAAACACATTTTGAATAATTTTTGCTACTGACTAGAATTAAACCATGATAATTCTTCTTCATGTCTGAACTCTGCTAAAATGCTAATATGTAAAATGTTGGTTTGAAAAATGAGCTAAATAATGACAGTAAAGCCAAAGGCAACTCTTGTCTTGTTTAGGGCAGGTACTCCCAAGCTTAGGTAAAACCACTGACCAATGTGGTTATCCAGTGCTGGGAAATAGAAATTGCTTCTCCTACAAGAAGGCAGATTTTGTTCACTTTGAAATAGCCCAGGTACTGTTCCTGATGCACCTGCCCAAGTCTGAAAACCTCAGCTGTAAAAGGAGGTACATTTCTGAAATCTAGATAATGTTTCTTAAAAAGTAGGACAAAAGTCTTTGCCCAAAAGAATATGCTCCTGAAAGGAAGGAAAAACCCCAAGACGTATGTGATAGCTCAGATGTGTTTTCTCCCTGTACTGTGGGGCTTTTGCTGTGTCCAGGACTTTAGACAGCCATAGCCTGTCAGTCTTCCCCTACTATCAGTCCTCACTTGCTTGAATTTGCTATTTATAGATCCTTGACATTCTGTGGAGTGATCCAAGAAGCCAAAATGGCTGTACACCAAACAAGTGTCGAGGAGGAGGCTGTTACTTTGGTCCTGATGTTACCGCCAAGCTGTTTGAGAGGTATAATCTGAAGATGCTCATCAGGTCTCATGAATTTAAGCCAGAAGGTTATGAGATCAGTCATGATGGGAAGGTAAGATGCTTCCATGTAAAGTAGAATTCTCCTGTGAATTTCACAGGAACAGCCACAGTATATTTGCAAAATTTATTTTTAAAAAAGAGTCACTTTGTTAAAATGGGTTTGGGGGAATTTAGTCCTAGATAGATGGTACGGCAAATTACTGAGTTCTGACTAACAAAATTCTTTACGGCTTTAGGGAGTGGGGACCAATTTATTAGTTACATGAAAACAAATGGACATCAACAAAATCACCCACAAGAGTTGTGTGTAAAAACACAACTTTAAGAGATACTCTAAGGCTGTAGAAGCCTTTAATTTACTGATTTCTCTTCTGGCCCTGTTTTCTAACATGCTGTACTGGGAGGCCAGCAAGAATCCCGAAAACCAGGTCTCTCTTAGAAGGAGGCTTCTGTTAAGCAGCATGTTATATCTCACTGCTCTCTGAAGTCTGATAGGTCAAAAATAAAGGCCCAGAGCTCTGACTCAAAAGGCAAGAGCAATTTGGTGAATTACATAGTTTTATATGTAGACACATAATTCTGTAACCTGGAATTTTTTCTCAGAGCAGTTTCAGAAATAAGTGTCAAGAACCGTTCTGGCCACTCCAGTTTCTTTGTTTCCTGTATCAGGTTATCACCATATTCTCTGCCTCTAACTATTATGAAGAGGGCAGTAACCGGGGCGCTTACATCAAGCTGAATCCCGAGCTGATCCCCCGGTTTGTGCAGTACCAGGTCAGCAAGTTCACGCGCAGGCAGAATCTCCGGGAGAGGTAAAGCTGTGTGTTGTGTGCAGTGAGCATGGACTCACCTCACATGTGAGTGTACCTGCCACAAATCTAGAGCTTGACTGAATAATTGAATAGGCATCAATTTTCCTTGATTCTCACTGGTTTTCTGTTTTACAATTTAAAATTTAATACAGTAGACAAAACATGTTCTAAGTGCTTAACTTGGTTTCCTGAGAAATTCCTGAAGGTAATTAGGTGAGGTAAGCAGTTAGAACAGACAACGGTCAAGGACTCATAAATGGCCTACATCTGTCTGCCTTAAGGCTGCAGTGTTAATCTGGACAAATCCTGTTATGAATTGAGTCTCAAAAGTTTATCATGACAGCTTTGCCATGCCTAGTAGTGTGGTCAGATTACTAAAGGAAAAGCATCTTAGAATGACCTGCATAAACTCGATTATCTCATAAACTCAGATTATTCTTATGGAACATTGTTGTTTTTGTTTGGTTTGGGGTTTTCTCCCCTCCCTGAATGTTGTCTTACATGTTCTAGTCTGTTTTGGGTCATCCTACTTAAACATGCTATACCCTAAACATACTACATGTTAAATGATATAAAAATTTTCTGAGTGTTGAAAAGGATAAAATGGTAGAGGATTTTAATCCTTTAATAATCTGCTGATTTTTTTCCTCCTAGGGTAGGTACAATTGAATCATCTGCCTTAAAGTCCTTACGAGAGAAGATTTATGCTCACAAGTCTGAACTCACCAGTGCTTTTGCACAATATGATGTCAATGGCACAGGTACTACTTCCTCTCTGTCCAGTTGCCACCGTGGGGAAAACAGCTTCCATGTGTGTGGGGGCAGAGGGGACAAACCCCATGGAGAGGAGTCTTGCCTGCCTGCCAGTGGCAGGATGAGGGCAAAAGAGCTGGTTGACCTTGTTCTTCATGACCACAGAGGAGGATGGGCATTGGGAAGGGCTTAGCCCCAAACAACTTGAGGGGATGAAGCTTGAAGAAGGAAAAAGGAAACTGAAAGACATGGCCAAATAAAGAAATTACGTTTGATGTTGGGTAGAGAGTTTGGGCAGGCAAATCCAGTTCCAGGAGCTCAAAGGTCACCACCACTTTCATGTAGGAGTGTCTTCAGAATGTGTCAGACAGGGAACTGGGGTCTCAAGTAGGGGAGAGGAACGGGTCTCCTGAGTCTGGGAAGTATCTGAGGAAAGTTGCCTGCTTATACCTCCAGCAGACACAGACTCACCCCTCAGCTGAAGAAAAGTCAATGTTAAGTTAGTAGATTAACATTTTATGTAAAAACAAGTTAATTTTTGCCACAAATACAACTTTTCCCTGTGATGGCTTCTCACTTGACTGTGTCCTTACAATGGCACTCAATAACATGATGTTGTTGTTTCTCTGGCCACTGAACAGCTGTTTCACATATTTCTGTCTGGTTGAGTTCTCAGCCACATATCACTTAATTGCATCTCAGCTGAAACCTAAAGTACTCTTCATGGCATAATCTGCCTTTCTCAAAAAATAAAAAAAATGTGTTAAAACATGCTGAACATCATAACAGCGTAACAACTTTGTGGCTGAAAGGTACCTGTGGAAATGCCTTGTCCAACCCCACTGCTTCTTTGTTATGAGGACTTTTATCCCAGGGTTCAGAGAAAATCCTTGTGTTTTGCAACCGTTTGTGCTGGTGACTGATGTGTGCTGTGTCCTGTACTTTTAACCATGACCTGACCCCTTCTGGCAGGCAGGATTTCTGTCAATGACTGGGCTGCAGCGATGGAGTCTGTCCTACAGCTGGAACTGCCCTGGAGGATGCTGCGGTCTCAGTTAGCACAAATGAACCCAGATGGAGAAGTTGACTTCATGTCATGTTTTTATGACTTGAAAATGGGTCAACCTATAAAAGAGGTAAAGAGGAAAACACCTCCTTGCAATTCTTGGAGGAACAACTTTTGGTGCAAATTGAAGCACAAGACAGTGGTTTGGCCCAAGTAGACATCTACATCTGAACTAGTTGCTGAGCTTCCTTTTATAGTCACAGGAGGAAAATGAGCACTGCTAGGGTACGAATCATCATTCCCTGCTAAGGTAGAAGCTTAAAATAGGTTGGATGAATCACATGCTAGAACTGCTTCTTACTTTCTGTTGGCTCTCGAGGGCGTTTAGATAACGGATCTGAGGAGATGTGACAAATCCTGCCCAGAGCATTCAACCCTTACTCTTTGAAATGAGCTTTTCAAACAAACTCCAGAGGCAGTTCAAGCCCCTGTGGGAAGAAGTCACATTTGTACATGGACTTTTAGATGTTTATAATGGTATCTGAGGTCACTTCTACAGAATCCAGTTGTTACCAAATGGCTGCACAGTGCATTGATACAGAGGTATCACCATAATTTTCCTAAACAGCAGGATCCATTCACATCTGTAGAGTGAGTGCTTTGTGTGGGTGCATGGTTTGCGCCATCTTCTCTACATTATCCAAGATTATTTCCATAAATAATTACTGAAGATAGGAGGTGTGAAGGGCTCCCCCTTGCCGTGCCATTTAAAAGTGACAGGTTTTATCTGATTATTCCTCAGGGCAAGACACAGAAGTGTCATTCCAGAGAACTCAAGCATATTTTTTTTTTTAACATCTGACAAGTTAAACTGGGGAAATGGAAATTGGATAGTTGATACTCTGTTGGTTAAATTAACTCAAACCAAAGTCTGAACAGCTTCTTGTATGTGATTTCAAAACCAGGCTCAGCCTGCTTTGGCGGAAACACTGTGCCGATACAGAAAGGATCTGGAGATCATCTTTAACATCATTGACAAAGATCACTCAGGTAAGTCCAGGTAGCTTCACTGTGTCAGCTCTTGGGAGCCTATACCAGTTATCTTTTCCCCACTGTGTTTCCCCCTTAAGGCTTCTAAATATAGAGGAACCAGAGGTGATGTCATTTCTCCAGTTTAGTGGAAACTATTTTAAGCAGTCAGTCTGCAACCATATAAGGGACAGTGCACAGAGCCTAACAAGAAAAGATTCTCAAATAACCCAGCTCCACTGTTGGCTTCACTCTTTGGGGGCCTTTTTCTCCCTTCCATTCTGTCTTACTCTTTACTTTATCAATTCCATTGTCAAAAGCATTCAATCATTACCTAAAGTAATAATTTACTTCAATCATGAAAGCACTAACCCCACCATGGTAGGGAGGTGACTTTCTTGCAGTGAAGGAGTGTGCACACGTGTATTTATGCAGGAAGGGGAAACAACACTTCCACAAGCAACCTATCTTCTGTTTCCTTTAGGTTTAATTTCTCTGGAGGAATTCAGCCAGACATGGAGACTCTTCACTTCTCACCTGGGCATTGATGTACAGGATGGTTCCATTGACAAGTTAGTCCTCAGCATTGACTACAACAAAGATGGCTACATTGACTTCAATGAATTTTTAGAGGCCTTTCACGTTGTTCACAGACTCGAGAAAAAGACAACCTCCTGAAAAGGCAGAATTTCTTGTGGGTTGTCTTGGAAGCTCAGCTTGCTGTCATTAGTCATAAAAGGACTGCTTGATAAGGTCACTGTGCAAGGCTTTATTTATCCCTTCCTGCTAATAATGGACAGAGGAGATGAAAACCCACACTTACAGTATTACTATATCACTGCCACACACTGCCAGGACTTTTCAATTCACCCCTCCTCTTGGTGGCATCTCCCCCAATCAATTTTATCCCTGAAGATTGCCAAGGTCATGCCTACAGCTGTGTAAGAAGAGACTTTGGTATGTGTCTGTCAGCAGTCCTCAGTGACAGCAGAGAACATTGATCACCACAAGGAACATATCAGACCCACCCTGGTGATGGAGCAGGCACAAGAGAGGCTGGCTGTGGGGTGTCGATTGCAGGAGAGGAAAACAAGGAAGAAGCATCTGGTTAAAATGGGTAGTGCTGTGTTTAATCTTGCTCTTTGCATGATACAGAGGAATTAAATCATTCCAGGTCAATCTCTTATCCTTCCAAAAGTTTACACAACTTAGGCACAACATAGAGGATTGTGGTTGAAAGGTGTTTACACTTGCCCTAAATTTCCTCTCACCTCTGATTACTTTTCCCCACATTTGTTGGGATTTGGAGCTATGAAACAATCATAACTGTTTCTGAGAAGGAGCCAGGCTCTCCACAATGGTGCCGAGTAATTGGACAAGAGGCAATGGGCAGAAACTGATGCACAGGGAGTTCCACAGGGAAGAACTTCTTCCCTGTGCAATGACCAAGCACTGGAACAGAATGCCCAGAGAGGGTGTGGAGTCTCCCTCACTGGAGACATTCAGGAACCATCTGGATGTAGTCCTGTGCTATGTGTTATGGGATGACCCTGTCTGAGCAGGGAGGTTGGACCAGATGATTCATTATGGTCTATTCCAGAATGACCCATTCTGGGATTCGGTGATTCAGTGGTAACTCGTCACGTTAGTGAAGGCTAAATCCACAGCATGTTAATGCAACACATGATAGATCACAGAATAAAGCTTCAGCTTTCTGAGCAATGCCTGAGTGGGGTGTCTCTATGCATGCATTTTGGTACCCTGCCCTGACCACCATAGAACACTGTTCCTGAAGATGAACTGGGGTTCTTAAGAACAGAGATAAGTAAGAACACAAGAGTAAACATAATACTAAATCTAAATATTCTTGCACATAGTTAAATTATTTACCAAGAAAAGGAAACCGAGAAATTCTGAAATTCAGTTTTTGGAAGACAACAAGATGGAAGACTCTTACACTCACATTCCTGTCTTCTTTCCCTGGCTGCAAGTCAATATTCCCATTCCAGCCAGTGCCATCCTGTCAAGTCCCAAAGGGGAGAAGTCAGGAGATCTGGACCCAATTCTCTTGCATCTTACACTCTGAAAGCAACAGCAGGTCAGGAGCTTTTTGGTAACTATTACCTCATTCAGCCTCAGTAAATCCAATGCACATAAAGTGCTTTTTGGGTAGCAAAAAGTCACAACCTAGTCCCTCTTTAAATTTTAATAGCTAAAGATGAGCAGAAAGCAGCACAGTTTTATTTAAGAGAAGTGTTAAAAGTACAAAAAAAGCATTCTTCCAAGTTTATCATCCCAGAATGCAACAGCAGCCTAAGCTTAAGGCACTGCTGTCTGTCTTAAATCTTATTTTCTATTATTAAATACAGAACACTTTTCTTGAAGTATTTTGTAACTTGACAGATGAATGAACAAACATGCACACACTTCTACTGACTTAGGGGAGGAGAAAAAAATCTTTAATAGGACAAACAAAATTTACAATAAAACTTTAATGGCATTGGTAATACATAATGTGTATTTTTAGCATGCAGTTATTCTCATCTATGCACTGTGATGATCAGTCCCACCTTATTCCAGTGGAGTGGCAAAAAAGGCTCCACTTACAATGGCCAACCACTACTGTGTGGTGGGATCTTGCTTCCCCCGTTGGCTTCCTTGTGGTGGGTGTGAAGTGACAAGGTGGAACTGGACACTGAAGCACTAGAGTCCCCCTTTGCCACCTGCCCTATTAAAGAGGACAAAGCTAGGCTGTACAATGAGACACAGGAGCTCTGAAGGATGGCTGGCAGCCTCCAGTGTGGATGTCCCCCACAAAGGACACATTCCTGAACCTGGCACGAAGGGGACTGGCCTCAGGGGATCACTTCCTGAGAGGGGATGCCAAGGTATGGTGGTAGCACAGCTTCACTCGGCAGGCAGTGAGAGCCTTTTGGGAATGCAGGACTGAGGTGTGAGAGGAACTGAATCACTGAGCCAAAACAGACAGCACTGTCCTGTCAGCTGCTGGTGGCACAAAAAGCCCCCTGATCCCTGACAGAAGGGGGGTGACAGGGGCACTTACTGTGAAACAGGTAATGCTGGGAATAAATGCCACTTGGGACTGAAACTTGCAGTGGGAAAAAGCCCTGCTGCTTGTACTTAAATCCAAACTGCTTGAGCTGAAGCTCTTCTTCTATAACCCCCATCCTCAACCCCTTTTGCTCAGTCATGACTCTATGCAGCAGCTATTTGATATTCTAGATGTGAGTAGTCCTTTAAGCAGCCTGCAGATGAGTGCCAAGCTCTCACCCTACAGCTACAGATGCCACCACTGGTAGCATCTGTCTCCTGCTTTCTGGGCAACTCTGTTCCTACCTCCTGACCATTTCAAAAAGTGCCCAAGATCGGACTTGGACTGACTCAAGCTCTCGCTTCACTCCAGGCCCTGGCTACTGCCAGAGGGGTGACACATTCCTGCAGTGTCCCATGCTGACAAGGGGCAGGCCAGGTGTTCCATTACTCCACAGAAAGTGGCTGCTCCTTTTCAGGGCAACTAAAGACTCTGTGGCTCACCTGCACCTTCCAGGAACAAGCAGGACTCTCTCCCTTAGAAAGGAGACTACAGTTAGCAGGAGAGAAGCCAGACAAACTTTGTACTCAACCCATTCAGTTTTCACAGTTACCTGTGGGACCAGCAGCTGAGGGAGATCAATGATGCTGTTGATGTGTCTGCAAATAATATAAGTTTACCTTCCACTGACCTTGTGTTTGAGTACCACCTGTACCACCAGATACCTAAACTCTACAAATTACCACATAAATACTTTCTAATTGCTTGCATTCCACGTGGTAATTCATTGTGATCATCATTAATATACTATAACCTAGGTGATACTGTGAATTTGGTATTAAAGACACCAATGACACTCCCATTTAAAAACAAAGAAGTGCTAAGAGGTGCCCAGGTATGTTAGGCCATACATTTAATTTCTTTAGACTTCAATGCAGCTTCATGGAAAACCAACATCAGCCTTCTTGTTTCTGAAAACAAATTCACACAGTAGGTAAAAAAAAAAATACAAGCCTGAGACAAAAGTCATATTGCATCTCTCTCAATCTAGGATTCAAGAAGAAAAGCAAAAATAACTGCTACTACTTTTGTATGATACTACGTAGAATAAAAAATCATCACCTTGCGCTTTTTGTGCTTATGCTCTGCACTGTCACACCTGCTTAAGCTAGAAAAAAAGATTTCACTTCCTTTTACCGGGAAGTAACCCAAGTGAGCTCTCACAACACATATGAAAAGTAAAACAACCCAAACCAAACAGTAACAAAGGCAAACCCTTACAAAACAGGCACCGTGGCAATAAAATAACTTCAACACTTAAGTGCTAATTGTACCTGAATTGTCACTTTATACTGGCCCCTGTACAGCCCACAGTTCCCATGGTGGTTAACAAAGGGTTCTGGACTACTAAACTCCTCTGGTCTCTGAAAAAAACATTAAATCACCTCACAATAAGGCCTCCTATATCTACACTCTCTTGAGCCAGTTCCCAGATACTGCTACAGTAGCAGTTACTGTGTAGAGGGACAGCAGGCAGGGAGTCGTGGCCTTTGGAGCTCAGATCTCCTGGGACCATGAGGGCTGGCAAGTGAGACATGACATTATTTCTACTGGAAACACAAACCTCACTCTCAAAAGCACCACACACTATTGTTAAAAAAAATAAAAATAAATCCTATACAAATGGCACAGTTATGTTTTGAAAGAGTGGACGGGAGGCTCACAGAAACAGCTTATCAGGCCTATATAGCTCAGAAAGCACTTATTTTACAGGCCTGTCTGCTCTTTTCCCCTCTATCTGACAGCATTAACCTGGGAACTGTCTGCAGGGAGACTTCCAGGCAGCCCAGCCCCTAATTACGTGAGACCACTGTGACTTCAAACTAGAAAGAAGAAAAAGTAAAAATGGAAAAGGAAAAAAGAAAGAAAAGGAACCAAAACCAAAGAGAAACATCAAAGCCTTCTATAAACTCATGCTACACTGGAAAAGCCACAATTATGCCATTCTTAACTCTGAGACTGTTTGCGAGGGAAACGATCAGGAGACTTGGAAAGGGTGCTCAAGTGGAAGAGGTTTATCTTGCTCCATTCAGAGGAAAGGATTACAGGCATAAAACTGTCTGTCATACTGGAGAAGCTGGAGTCTTGAGATTTTGCCTCCAAAGTCTTGGGGATGCAGGGAAGAAAGCCGTTCAGATTAAAAACAGATGTGGTTTCCTGACAGAGGCTATCCTCTCAAATTAGTGGATATTGTAGGATATTTGTCCCTTCTCGCATTAGCCCAGCACTGACTAGGTGCAAATGAGAAGAGAATCAGGATAAAAGTGTATTAGAAATATCACCATGTTATTTCAAATTATTCTTACTCCTCTAATTTACATTTCCCTGGATGTTTCACACTGTGCATTAGTGATTCACAATGATGTACATTTACACGCAGCAGGAGAAAAATTAATGAATTCCATCACTTCCCTTATTTGTGAGGCTCTATGCCCGTGATGCAGCTCCCTTGTTTTATTATGCCTTTTGATCTCCACAAAGTAATCTGTTTTGCCCTTGGCAGAATGTATAATTCTTGATAATTTAATACAAATTACATTTATGCACTTTGGGCAGAATAAGCCTCATTATTTGTTACTTCTTGCACACTCTCCTAAAACCAGGCCAAGTTCCAGCTCCCTGTCCCCAGCAGTAGGTGTGCACAGAGCATCCCCAGCACTGCCAAATGTTGAGGGAGTGCATGGGCACACACACAGGCATCAGCCAGCCAAGGGGTTTGTGACAGCAAACAGGGGAGGAAGAGACTCTGAGCCTTCCCTCCTGTGTGAGGCATCACTTACTGCATTGCACAGCCTGTGCTGGGCAGGAAATCGTGTAAATAAATAATTATGGCTTTTGTTAGGTAAGTCATGGTGCCATAGGCTCCACTGGGAGCACTGTCATAAAAATAGTGGCAAATTCCTGTGGCTGCATCTTTCTCCAAGATACTACCAGTAGCTCCAAATGATTTCTGTAAAGACACAAGCAAGAAGTAGAGCAATGTTAGGCATGCATGCTTATTTATTGAAAAAAGACTACCACATTATGATTTTTTTATTTGTGCTGAACACTGAAAGCAATTCTCTTTCGCCTCATGAAAACCTTAATCAGGATTACAATAGAGCCCACATGACTTAGTTGGATCAGTGTAAGTAAATGAAGAACATATAACTTCATGGATTTTTGTCCTTTGGGGGGAATGGGTGGGATTACTCAAATATTGGTAATAGTAATGCCTTGATAAAGAAGAACTTCACTTCAATCTACCCTTGTACTTCAGAGCTAGTTAGTTACTACAATTTTATTCCCTTTAAATCTCTCACAATTCTTATATTAGTTTTTCAAAATATATTTCCAGAAGATACTTAAGTAACTTGATTTGTCTTTGTCAGAGACAAAGGAGAAAGAGCCAGGATAAAATCAAGTTCATCACCCACATTAAAAAAAAAGCAGGGGATAATTCTGAAAGGAGGAGGCTTCCCCCCACTGCCCTTTGGGCTCACCAGCTCCTGCAGAAACAGATCATTGGCCACGTGCACGATTCTGTCCACGTGGATGATGCCCCCAATGCTGTTCACCTCGATGTCGGAGAGGAACGTCAGGACGAGAATAGCTTCCACCAGGAGCTGCCTGTACTCGGGCTGGGGGACGTGGTTCAGCACCGACTCCACGTGCACTGCAAACTTGATTTCACACGGGGTCATCTGGCAAGTTTGAGTGGAAATGGAAAGACAAACTGACAAATCCAAAAGACTAGCTCCTCGCATCCTGCAAGCACTGAAACATATGCTCCTCTCCACACATGGGGGCAGACTGACTGAAGTGAACAAAATGTTTGTGCAGCTTTAGCACTTAACAGGAAGTTTTTGTGTTGCTAGACCTGATTCTGAAAACAGTTACACAACGTCCAGAAGCCTGCTCCAGCCCTGCAACCCATCACACACACATCTCACTTCCATACAGTGCTGCTGATGCTTAGCTGGCACATTAACTCTTTGCTCCTCAGGCTGTGGTCTCGCACACTCTGCCTTGTACATACCTTTCTGGCATTGCAGGTGAGTTGCAAAGTCAAACCTACTGCTGAGTTTTAAAATCAACCACCTGCTTAGAGGGGAAATTTTTAAACAATCCCTGAGCTTTGCCATGCAGGAATATCACTATTCTGTTTGCAGAGCAGCTTAATTTGCACTGGCATGGCTCTGTGGATGTTATGCTGCCTTAGAAATTTGTGGTTATTTTATTCAATTGCTTTAAAGAGCAAAATTAGATATTGTCCAGGTCTGACAGGCTAAAAATAGAAGTCTCTTTATCTACACAATAGGGATAAATAAAGCTCTCCTTTCTGAAAAAAAAAAAGCCACAAACCCCAACATTTAAAATTGACAGAAAATTCCAGCTCCTCTCTTCAGTTGTTATTACAGTTCCTCAGAAAATAAGGAAGCCAGAGACAAATCTGAAGGAAACAGTCACGAAAACAGTCTTGGGCACACAAGCAGAACTCTTGCACTGATGGATTACTAGTCACAAGAGTTTGTTTTATAGATGTGAATTCAAAATTTGCCAGAGCACCTAAAGACAGTATCCAGCTAAGAAAAAAAAATGCAAGAAAATATTATGGATTTAAGGAGCCAAAGCATTGGTTAGAAACAATAATCCTTAACTGGTATTTACTTTTGAGACTGTGAAGCCAAAATACACTGCCTGCTGTTGCAGCATGTTAAAAAAATAAGTAGCAAGCAACATGTCTGGTTTATTCCAACAAGTCTGTGCTGCCTCACCTTTCCCCCAAAGGGCTGCTGTCAGCCACCCTCTCCGGAGCCTCCCAGTGGGCACAGGGGGACAGTAAAGGCATGCAGAAGGCAGGCTCAGCAAAGGGAAAACCTGTCACAAGCCTCTTTCCAGGCCTGCCTGGCAAGAATTCACCTGCACAGACCCAGGGAAGCTCATAGAGGTGCTGGGGGGCAGGTCCAGATGTTCTAAAAGTAAAACCAAGGATCTGTAACAGAGGCCCTGCTGTATTTTACACTGTCAAACCAAACATTCAGACATATGGCTAGAAAATCATGGGCATTTTACTGTACCTCTCTGGTGGTTGAAGAAGGAAGGACATATCCATCAATTGACAGACCATGGCACTGAAACAATTCAAGAGTGAAAAAAAATTACAATTCTTGCAAGTTAATCTGAGGGTTCTCTGTTCTAAGCCAATATATAACAGCTTTCAGTTAGGAAAAAAAAAAGCAAAGCAAAAAGCCCCAAATGACACAAAAAGCCCTGTTCAAAAATATTATTTTATCCTTCCTGAAGAAGTTATTATGTAACTGGCAACGATTAGAAATAGTCTGACATGACACAGCAGAGCATGCTGTGCCCCAGCCCAGCTAACGAAGCAAAGCACTTCAGGAGCCACTTCAGCAAAAGCACACAGAGGAGGGAAACAAATCGATGGGAGCATTCTGCTGGAAGGGATTTGGAAATAAAAGATAACACAAAAGCAAGACAACACACCGCAAAAGCAAGAATCTTTTTTTTGTTTTCGCTAGAGCAACATTTAGTTATGTGTTTCAGATCCAGGACACCAAACCTCAGGATGTCAACCACTGGGGAAGAGAAATAACAAGTGGTATAAAGAAAACAGTGACAAAACCTAAATGGTGAAAAGGCAGGTTAAGGATGGACACATCTGGGTATGTGAGGTATAGAAACACAGCAAAAAGAGGAGACAGATTTTATGAATAGTCCAAAGAGATTTTAAGAATGAAATATTAAAGACAAGAATAATTCATTTAAAAGCCAGAAAAAACATTACTCCAAGCTATTACATTAGGTCAGCATTGAGGCTTACTCTAGTGGAAGATCCTGTTAGTAAATAGTCAAGAGGTGACACATGATTTGTCTTGGCTGACATCAACACTTACAAGTTTCAGTGTAAGGGATTTTAGAAGGACAAACCAGCCTAAATTGGTGATGCACTCTTTTCCCAACTAAGCAAGCATGAGTAACTCAGTGCTGCAAGGTGCCAAATTTTGGTCTTTATCCAGCAAAGCAGAAAAACAGGTGCATAATCACTCTGAAGTAAGTTAAAATTTGTAATTCCCCTCTCCTTCTTCCTTCTTGAGCTGTTTTTTCATTTTACATTTCTATACCACTGATATCCAAGGGGCTGGCAATGACTTCCTTAACACTTAAAACCAACCAACCAACCAACCAACCAAAAAAAGGTTAAGAATGCCATACAGCTCAGAAGAGCCAGCAAGAGGTCTCAATACATTCTGGAAGAGTTAGAGCAGTTTCCTACTTCGTTTCTCACAGAACTGCATTGCACTGCAATGCCCTTTATGTGCACTAGACCAGGGGATGCACAACAGGCAGTGGTGGAACAGAATCATTCAGCCAAAATTCAGCACTGCTGGTTTCAGAGAAAAACACACTTTCAAAGAAACACATGAACTTGTGCTAATGGAGCCCTTTTATGTTCAAGAGACATTCTTCTACCAGTGACTCTGGTTTCCACCTGTCAACCAACTTCCAGTCCTGGCAAGATGCCACCCCTGGACCACCACCTCCCTGAGCTACAGCTTACTTGATTCCTCCACAGTAAGGAAAGCAGTCAGCTTACCTTCTGAAGGATTTTCCACACTTTCTCATAAAAGCCAACAGGAACTCTGTTAATAGCACCATCAAGCCTCCTTCTGCGCAGCCACTGCCCTTTTCTGTCTCCCCAGCTCATGTCTCCACTGGAGCCGGTCGGAGAAATACTGGTGGGAGATGATGGAGTACTGCTCCTCTGTAAGGACATCAATGCTTTGGTTAGTTGCTTTTTACCACCCCAAGTGCCACTCCTGGGCAATACATTTGTGTTGCAATGCTACCTCAGAACCAGGGAAAAATATAGGCCTTGGTGTCATACAGGATGATGGGGTGGGATTGATCCTTCATCCCCATCTCTCCCCTTTGTAACAAGCTTAATTTCTCAAGTACTTCCATAATTTCTCAACAGAACAGGCAAGCACTTCAACATGGCATAACCCAGTGAACTTCACTGCTTAGTTTAATGCAACACCTGACTATTTTAACGAGCACAAGCTCTTTCGGTGCAGTGTCACTGGTGTGCAATGTGGGGGGATCTGCAGGTAGGTCTGATTCACTTGGACATGGGGCTCGGTGTTGTAAAGGTATCAAGGGGTTCGTAAGTCCAGCAAGAGAGGCCCTCATGCAAAAGCTCCATTAAAGTAAGCAGATTAAAAATTCACTTAATGAAGCCACAAAATCATCATGCCTGCCTCTCTCTAAGGATTAGTCATGTTTCCTTTATTATTCTTGTTGCTCTATTATTTTAGTCTACCAGGTCTGGACACTAAATTAGGCAGCAAATAATTTTCAAAGCTGAGGCAATACCACCAAATTTATCATGACTGATAAAATTTCATCATCCCATTGTGAGATGCTCCACCTAAGAGGAGGAGCCAAGTATTCCTACCTGGATATAATCTGAGATTTGGAACACCATAGGCTTTTTCCACTGGATTCCCAGAGAAAGACCAGACCCTTCTATATCACCACTGGACCTCAGGTGTCAGGTTATATTCTGACTCTGTCAGTGTTTTTGTATTATTGCATTTTTTTAAATTTTCCTATTAAATTGTAAATCCTATTTCCCTATTAAATTTTACTTGGGATCTCCCACTGGTTTGCTTTCAAACCAGCACAGTTCTTCCTTTTTGATGCCCGTTACTTTCAGCCCAGAAAGGACATCACTGAAAGTGCCATCTTAAATCTCCAAGTAAGAAGCCATCTGTAATGGAGAAGAAGGAAAATGACTGCAGACTACATGTTTGGAAAACACAGGCTCATAGACTCTACATAGCCAAGCTCTGCAAAAAAAAATCTCCAGCAAACAGTCATTTTCCACTGCTACTAGTGTCCATGAGGCACACTTGGTGTTCCTTTGGTGCTCCAACGCTTGCTGTTTCTTTCCACTGCAAACTGACCATGACAGACAGAACTTCCTGCTCTATAGCTGTGTTTTTCGGGCATTTGGGAGGTGTGCCATTGACAGTAAGTCTGAGGATGCAGACAGTGAGAGCTTAAGAATAGCTAGTTCTCTGCTTTGAAAGATGACTACTTGAAGTGATACCCATCTCAGCATCTTGATTCTGGGCTCCTCACTGCCCAGAGGCTGTCAGCATTTATCAACACTACATTACTTTTACATGCTGAAGACACCTGCAACAATCCGTTATCAAGTAGCTAAATCTGCTATAGTACTTTATCTGCTACATCTGCTTAAGCTTCAGAAGAACTAAGTGGATCTAAATGCGAGACAACTTCTATTAGAACATCATTTATGAGAATTGGTTCCCAATGTAGACAAGACAAAGAGGTAGGGTTTGAAAACAAGCTTTAAGGCAGGAGAAGACAGAGAAGGTATCTAGAGCCGAGATCCTTGCGCACAAACACACACAGGGTAAAGAGCAGGTGCAGAGCTACAGATGGTGTTTTACCGTGGAACCAAACATGCTGCTGGACATGGAGTGCCCCTCATGAAAGAACTGCGAAACAAAACCAGACACCAACATCAGACAGCCAGGAGAACAGAACACACACAAGGTTAGGTAGCCCGTAAGTGCAAAGAAAAGAAATACAGAATAACCTCAGGTACTCAGGGAAAAACTGCAGCAATCCCTGTCCTCTTGCAGTGCTGCACTTCAGCTGATACCAGGGCAGCTGCTGCTGATCCTCAGAGTCACCATGAGGCAGAGCTCGCTGTGCCAGGAGCCTGCTCAGCAGCCCATGCCATCCATGGAGCTCCCAGTATGGCCAGCAGAAACCACCAGTTTAAGATGCAAGCAAAAGCTTTCCTGTGATCCAGGGCTAAGGTAAAAAACAAACCCCCTACTTCCATTCCTTGTTTGTTGCAATCCCACCAGCTTCTCTTTGCATGAGAAGGTCATTTTGCTGGAGAGACAGCAGGCTGACAATCGGAGGGGCAGCACTAAACAAAAAGCTGCAAGGCAAATTTTTTGCTGAAACGTGGATGCAGCACCTCAGACTTTAAGCAGTTTTCTCTAACTACCCCAAGCCGTGGCTTTACATTCAGTGCTAATGGTTCTGACTCAAGAATGAACAGCCACAAAATAGGGAGCTGCAGTTGCTCAACATATCCAGAGCTGTTAGCAGAAGTACTTGAAAATTCCTAGTAACAACAAAGTGTATCCTGCAGCACCCTGCCAACCACCTGCCAAAATGATATTACATTAGCTGCTAAGCAATAATTCAGAGAATGCAGTGAGATGTGGCAGGAAGCAGCAGGAAAGGCAAAGTGTGTCTGTTGGGGGGAGGTACAGAAATAAACCCAGCCAACTCCTCCTTTGTGCAAAATAACAAGTTTTTGCTGAATGTGAAAGCAACAAAGGAACTATGTTTCCAAGAGAGGTCCAAGTACTCCAACTCAGGCCTACCTCTGTACTTCAAACAAAATAATGCTGCCATCTAGCGCCTTGTCCCTCCTCCTTCCTGGAAAGGCTCGGAATCCAGGGGCTCCCATTTGATTGAGAGGCCTGCTGAGACTGACCTCCAAGGCCACCTCAGAGCCAGTGCAGCACAGCTGGCAGCACCTCCACACCTCCCCCTCATCCACAAGGATGCTCCAGCAGTGGAAAACTCAAACACAGCAAGCAGGTCTCACAAGAGGCATCATGTGTTCCTCAGGGGTCTCTGCTTCCCTGCCTGACCACGTCCCATGAATAATCATTAACTGATCTTTACTGCCACCACCAAATGCTTCATGTTCAGACCATGTAAAAATGTCCCTCCTTTCTAAAGGCTTATCCAATCTGTTTTGTCAATCAAAGGAAAACGTCAAATATTTCCTTAGATGAGGCTGCTCAAAGCCCCATCCAATTTGACCTTATACATTTCCATGGACAGGACATCCACAACTTCACTGGGCAACCTGTTCCACTGCCTCTCCCTCTTCATTGTAAAAAAGTGTCCTTGTATCTAATCTAAATCTTAAAACTGTTGCTCCTTATCCTGTCACTACCGGCCTTGGCAAAAAAGTGCCTCATCTTTCCTTTAAACCTCCTTTATATATGGCAAGGTTGCAATAAAGTCTCTCGGAGCCTTCTCTCTTTAGTTTGAATAACCCATAAGGAAAAATAGAACCATTCTTACAAATGTATTTTATTTGACTGCTACCTTCCTATTAGTTTAAAGCAAAAGAAAATTACTAATAGAGACACTAAACAGAGAAATCAAACCACTCATAACAAAACCATCAGTCACATTCATTCAGAGTATTTTGGTTGTGTTTTCTGTGATCTCTCCATATACTCAGCTGAAGTATAATTTAAAGTACTGAACTTAAATATATATATATATAAAAATTCTAGCAGTAATTATCCTCCATTCCTGCAGAAACAGAACTGGAAGAAAACATAACAAGATTCCTTTTCCACATGGCATGGAATCTTTTCCAAAAGGCATTTGGTCCAGTTTTGCAACTTGGGCCAAGTATAAGAACAAACACTGCATAAAAGCTTCTTTTAGTACATCTGACTTTTCTTTAGCTAAACATGATAGAAGAGCTTTTTGCAGTGGAAGCCACAAATGAATTACAGTTTGTTCAAGTTCTTCTACATTCAGCATTTGAAACAAGACCAAAAGAGGAAGACCATTTTTGGAGGAAACATCCCTTAACTGCCTTCTGTTTAGTGATCAGTTTTAAAATCAAAGCAACTTTGGAAATTCTATTTAGCAAGAATAAAACCTAACATAACACAGTTCCAGAACAACTGTACTTTCTGATGAGCATTGATAGAAAACCCTCACCTGCTTCATCTCACTCTTCAATTTAGTAATACCACTTCTTTCTGTTTTGGTTGCTCCAGAATGCCCCATCTCATGAATAGAAATTGCAGGGCTGGATGAAGAAGAATCTACAGGTCGCACTAAAGAAGCAAATGGACATTTTTAACATTCTAAGGGTAGAAAAATAGATTAAATTGTATCTAAGAAGTTAAACACAAATCATTTCAGAAAAGCGCAATGCTCTTGGTGACAGCATCCTTTCACAGAATCACATCAAGAGTTCAAACCTGATTGTATCAAGTAAGGGGCCTAAATCCATTCTTGGATATCAGAAACTGATTTTCCAAGACAGTGAGCAATTGTAAATTTAGTCAGAATTGCAACAGGTCTCTGAGGGTCTACAGAGAGCCCAGGAGACAGCTGAAGTGCCAGTCAGGAATATGTGGGCATCAAAGACATGCTTTTTGAAGGCAGGTTAGATATGACCTTTTAATGGCTTTTGTTCTGGTTCCATAAAATTGCTTCATTTTAAAAGTTTGCCTTCATATTACTGAAAACTTGATACAATCTTATTTCAGTGCAGAATAGCTTCCATTGTATGTGTTTTGTTTATTTCACAGTAGACATATACAGGTACTGGTCACTCATGACTCATACATTACCTATACCTTTATTTTACATGCAGAAAGAATAGATCCCCACTTATAAGACAACCTAACTTAAAATATAAAAGTGAACAACTTACAGCTTCTTTCCACTCCAAACTCTTTCCCACTGAGAATATGATGTAGGAGACTTTTCATATCAAAGGGGCTTAGATTCATCAAGCTCTCTGAAGCTTCTTCACCTAGTTAAACAAAAGAAAACACAACAAAATGACAAATGTCACTTGGAAGACAACAAGCTATAAAGCCAGCTAAGGAAAAGGAATGAAGTCCAATCACATTTAACTCTTTGGCCAGCCCTTCCTTGAAAAAAATTAATATGTAGCCACATTTCAAAGAAAATACATTTCAGGTCGAAACAAAAACACTCCATGGAAACAACACTATTTGCATTAATCTTTATTATGTCTTATCTTTATTATTTGCAAATAGCTTGTGCAAAACCTCAGTGAAGCTCATGATGAGAAAGCAGTTGCTCCCTTATAGAACAAGATCACTTGGAAAGGTATCATGGCTGGCTCCCAGTAGCAGATGACATGTGGATCTAAATTCCAGAGACAGTGTTATTCCATAAATAATATCCTCTGATATTTTTTGAATAACTGGGTGCTGGGGGGAGAGAAATCTTTCATTAAGTCAAAAAAAGGATATAACACACATAAATTAAAAGATCAATCACAAAGGGTGAAGCAAAAATGATACCATTAGTACCCTTACAATAAAACTGCTTCCTACCTGAGCACTTCAGACTTCGTGCCAGCTCAGTGGCCATCACCTGGATTATCAGACCAATGCGGAGCCTGAGCATCTCCACAAAAAGACTGGGCTGTGACCGGACGTACATCGCCAAGTACATAATTATCTCCTGTAAGGACAAATCCATAAAGGCACCCATCAGAGTGGGTCTTCAAGGCTTTCCCAGTCTCAGAGCAAACACTGGCAGAGCACTGGGCACAGTCCAAGAAGCCTTTTTGCACAGGCTGCGTACCTGTGTCAGGACTGCAATACTGATGTCTTGGCCACTGGCTTCATAAATGAGATCGGTGAGCTCCTCAGGTGGCAGTGGGCTGCAAGAAGACAAACCACAGGTAGCAGTTACTCAGCACAACCAGCTATTAAATTCTTGAACAAGCACTGGGATCAAATCACCCAGAGCAAAGGTGCCTACAATTCTACCTGGGTGACTGCAAATCCTTTTAGGGCAAGGAGTAAGGTTTAAAAGAAGGTAATAGTAAAAGAATGGTACCAGCAGGAAGATGAAGGGCAGCCTGTGCCTGAGGCAGAGCTCCAACTTACGTGGTAATGATTTTCTCACGGGGTTCTGGTGGCAGGCCCACTGTAAGTTGCTTGTGGTGTGACAGAAGGTCTGTGCATGCCTATCATAAGGGGACAAAAAGCAAGAGATCTTTCTCTGAGTCATGTGGAAGTGATATGGCTTTTAATTCACCAAATCAAATAAATTCAATTTCTTCAGAAATTTTTAAATGCATTTCTATTAATTACTAGACATGCAAATCCTGCAGAATGCTGTTAAATACTTTCCAAAGATCTCCTGAGGTCAACAGGGCTAAGAGAGTTTGCCCAGGCTGAATATGACCTGTTTCCCTGCTCAGTGAAACCAGCAGCATAATGATTAGATTAGGAACTCTAGTGGGGCTGGCAGACCAATAAAGGCTTTCATCCTTTATCATATGATAAACTTCTGATCTTTATTTAAGACAACCATATTTTTAATCAATTAAAATTTAGTTAAAAAAATCCCCTGGGTACCAATGTATCTCCAAAAACAAACACCCAGCATACTGCATGACATTCCTGATTGCTTCTGAAATAGGTACTTTACCCAGACCTCAGTGTTTACTCTTTTATATTGACCTCCTTTCAAAGTGGGTGTTCAGTTTACCTGTTTTGCTATCCTGAATCAAAAACATCACAGAGCAGTGTTCCTCTGATTTTGAAGAGTCTATTTTTACTCCCTTAACATGGAAGAAAACAAATCATCTATATTCTCCTCAATTCTTTGTCAACACCTTCTCAAGTTAACATAAATGGCTTTTTGTGAGCACGGCTGTACTGCTTGTCCATTGTGTCTTGAGAAGGGAAAAAGTTCTGCGCTTAATGAAGCACCATGCACAGTGATTATCACAAACTGCTCCCCACAGGCAGGACTGTCACTAAATAAGGCATCCTAGACGTGACAGAGGACCTTGAAAATGGCCAGGAATTACAGAAAGAGCTCCTCAGAAATATGCAGGGGATTACTAGAAAAATTAAACAAGTACTTTTAGAATACTTGAGAGGAAACCTTTTAGTAACGATCAAAATCATATCTGTACTCTTAATAGTGGATTTTTCTTGTTACCACTTAATAATCATGGATATTTAAATGGTTCCAAACATCATTCACAAAGCAGACTGTCCACCCAAGGGGATGGAAATGGGCAGAACACATTTTTGTGTCATCACTAGCACCCTGACATAGCAGTGCTCCAAAAGTGTTCATACGATCACAACAGCAACAGACACTGCAGCTTTCAAAGCACACAGTTAATATTCTCCAATCAACAGGGATGAAATGAAACCTTCACAACTATTTACAGTGTGACATTCTCAGTCCATGCCAACATTAGCAGTTTGCAGTACAGACAGATACAGAAAGATGAAGACTCTAGATCAGAAAAGCAACCAATATTTAATTAAAAACACTGCACTACGTATATTGTTAAGTAAAACTAGAAGAAGGGCAAACATAAACACCAACAGCAAACTGGTAGTTTTATCTCTGTTCCCAGGCAGGAAGCTGAACGAGGATTATTTTTATTTCATACCTCAGCCAGGACTTCAACTCTCTTCTTGAGTATGCCAGAAATGTAACGGATTAAGCCCCATTCCTGATTGAGGCCTGCCTTTCTGTAGAGCTCATTGAGGAGGCAGTGAACAGTGACACCATACTGTCCATCCAGCTCTGTGTCCCAGTCAGCACCTCTGCCACAAAACAAACAGGAGGTACTTGTCATCAGGCAAGATGCTAAATTTTACCACACAGCTGGATTTTGACTGCCTTGCTCACATTGGTGACAGAATTAAATACCAAATGAGACATCTGTGCCTTCACCACAGATTGATTATATGTGGACAAAATCCTCTTGATACCAGGAACTTTCACACTAATTTGAACACTCACTCAGGTGTGAGCCAGCAACTTGAAAAGCAACCACCTGAAGGATTTCCCACTAGACTTTAAATTGAGTATTCACATGGACAGCTTGCTGGAGGAATACTCCATGTAGTGCTTTTTCAGACCAGAATTCAACAATATCTTCAGTACTGCTGAAGACTACACCCATTTTTCAGATTTTTCAGGGGAATTTTTTAGCCTTTCCTCTTTCTTAGCTACTAGCTAAACTTCTGTGTTGCTTATGCTATTACTGAAAAAAGCAAAGGAGATTTCTGTTCCTCTCCTGGTTTTGAAATTCACTCCATTATGGCTTCTCTTTGGTAGTGTTTTGAAGCGTGACAGAATGACTTTTCAACTCCTGCTGACAGAGTCCACCAGAGGTCCATCTGCCTGCCCAACAGTCTCCCTCGGTGAAACTACTGGTGCTAGATGCAGTTAAACAACAAAACATAATTTTTATAGGATTTCCTTCACTCTTTAAGAGAGGAAGCTAAACATTTTGCTTGGGAAATCAAAAAGATCAAAGAGGAGGCCCTCACAGGAGACAGACTAAAATAAACAAAATGCAGTCTTTGTAGCAGTAGGGAAGACCAGACCATCTGTGATTAACACATACTTGTCTTTGCACCAAAAGCTAACTGCCTGACAGGTTCCAGCAATATTCTCCTGCACAGGAAAAAAAAGGCTCAATAAACACACTTCAGAAAATGATTCTGTTGTTTGTATTTGTATTTTGCTCCCATCAAACCAATTTAAATAGCAGGTGTTTACTACCCCAGCAGATGGTCTAGACTACTTCCAAGAATGTTTTAAAAAGTATCAAATTTTAGCCAATTGTATACTTAAATACGCAAAGGGATTAGAGGAAAAATAGTGAACACTCATTAAAATTGTATTTTGCCTTTAGTTAGAAAATGACAAGATGGATTTTCCCTCCACTTTCATTCTTGTGTACAAAAATCACACCAAATCTTTGTGAACTTTAAATGGAGTGGCACGAATAGAGCAAGGTGTGTTCTCATTCATGGAAAGCATTTGTGCATCTAATTTGTAAGCCCTGGAGAATTTATGTATTTGCAGCTGTGTGCCAATCAACTCCAAAATTTTCACAAGTCTTCTTTTGTATCCAAATAATTCATGTAATCAAACTAACTGAAAATAGGCTTGTTAAAGCATAAAATATTTCCACTGTCTCCTCAAAACACAACTTGAACAGTGGAAACCATTTGCACAAGAATAATCAGACCCCTGTGACCAAACAAAGATACTGAAGTTCATACTCAGGCAACTTACTTGAGGATATGCAAAATATACAAGATATCTGCTTGATCATGGAGTGTTGGACATTCCTTCAGCTGATCAACCAGCTTCCTGCAATCCAAATCACCATGAGCATCTTTAGGTAAGTGCAAAACATTTTCACAGTCCTGATAACAAAGATGGGTAAAAAAATCAAAAGACATGACCTTGAAAAAAGTAGCAGATCTGTAAGTTCCTGTAACTTCAAACTTCCCATTAAAAATCACAACAGACTTGCACCAAAGCTCTGCATTTGAAAAACAGACACATCACTTAGTTCTTGCCAGGGTACTGCAGGCACAGAAAGGAGATTAATCCTAAGAACACAACTCCCAGAATGGAACCTTGTATCTATTTTTGTTTTTTACAAAACAAATAAAAGGAATCATCTGCATGCTTTTCCTCTCATTTTATGTTAAAGAAAAAAGCAGAGAGATACTGTCCTTTTTTAAAATTGAAATAATTTAGAGCTTTTTGAGTTCCATCTCTAACCTGCATATAAGTGGCACTTTATGAATGCAGATATTGCCACTACAAATTTTCCAAGCTTATGAAAGTAAAATGATAATTAATCAGATGATGTAATCCTACAGTGAATTCTTGGATCAAGTTTTGTTTAACAAGCTGTTCAGAAATTTATATAATCCTAAAATACCATTCCCACAAACAGAGCCTTGTGCAGAGCAGAAACCTTCAAGAAGGTGGATACAATCTCTTCTAGCCATTCTCAGCAGCTGGTCACAAATACCAAGACAAAACAAGTGCCCAGCACAACCCCATCTTCATGCCTTGAGGTCGGATTTGGCTGGTGCCTTAAGGACATTCACACATTCCCTCTTGCTCAGATGTTACTATAAGTAGCATTTCTTGGAAAACATCTCTAAAGGTTGTGAACATCCTGTCCTTCCCCATGTGCTCAACTAGAACTAAAGACAATGATTTAACTTTTGGCTTTTAAAAATAAAGCAACTACCATGTTCTTTTCTGTTTTAGACATGCAATTAAAAACTTTCCACTTGATAGTGCCTATTTGACTAAAAAACCTTCAGCCAAATATTAATTTCCAACACAAGTGAGAGATTTGGAAGTCTGTGAAGAAAAATGACACCTGACATAGGGTTTGGAAGGAAAACACAAGGAAAGGCTACAGCATTACATCCCAAAACCACAAACGGCATAAAAATTCCCACACCTTACCTTTGTCTCAAAGAAATGAGGATTATCAACAAGATTTAGAGACTTTCGGTGTGTGTTCAGAACTTTAGTGGGAAGAGACATAGACATGGCTGGAAAGAAAAGTCACCAGAATAGAAAGAAAAAAAAAATCTTTTTCAGTAACACGAAAATCAAAAACACCTACATCAAGAAGCCTGACTAGGTAAAAACTACAGAAATATCTCCAAGAGTCAAAATAGAGGCAGCGCTTCTGAGACACTGTGCATGGAACTCTGAGACAAGCTCATGTTCTGAACCTTATCTCCTTGCAGGTTTGCTCTGAAGCTTTCTGAGATCAACATGCCAAAGGTTCAGGGACTACATGCTCAGCGGAGCCCTCTTATTTGGCCCATGATTCAAAAATCCTGCAGTCCAATGACCCGAGTCTGCCAAGTGTTTTAAACATTTCAGCAGGAAATGAAAAGATGGCCTAACGGGTAAGATTTCGTAATTAAAATTATATTGCTAAAGGCAAGTTAATGCTCTGTTAACTTAATAGGCTGAATTCAATGGAGGATCAGATGGTGTGGCACATGAAATATAGCAGAAAAGACTAACAGAAAAGCTTGGAAGTTATTAATTTACAATGAAGTTAAGGGAAGTCTTCCATTGACCAGGGCATTGAATACTACACATCTACAGATAAAACACTGCATATGTTGGAATCCATTTACAAATTCAGCCAAAGTCTTATTTTGGTGTATATCCTGCAATCAGGCTATCAGAGGTATAGCATAATTACAAAGATTGTGCTTCCTCTCTACGTCATTTGTTCTTACAAATTTAGAAAGTACATGTGAATATTCATGTTTTTCCTGTATTGAAACATTTCATTTCACAGCAACTTTATTAAAATTAAAAGGTACATTTTGTCTGCCTTTATACCAGCAAAGACAAAACAATTAACTTAATTGTTAATTAATTAACAAATAAGTGAGTTCTAAAATTCTATCCAACTAAGAAGCTGTAGCAGGTTCCATAACACTAACTTTGATTAAATGTTACATTTCAGTGCAGGTTTTCTGTGTATACATCATGACACATGATACTGTGAGAGAACATGCCAGCAACAGCTTTAGTCATTCTTACTTCTTAAGAAATTTCTTGTTTCTTCTCTATACAGAAAGAACTAGTGGCACAAGTATGTCAAAAGGTATAATTTTTGAATACTTGAACTTGGCTACCCCTTGTAGCAGCCAAACCAGGTTTTTAAATTATTATCACTAAATAAACAATAGGGAGAAATACCTGGAACTTCTAAGCCCTTTGTCTTGGCCATTATTGACAGTATCTCTTCTGTGGAATGGTTTGCACTGAACACAGGTGGTTGACTTGTGTTTGAAGTTGGAGGCAGGTATGACTTCAGTGCTGTGCTCTGCAGGACATCATTTATATACTGATCCAGCTCATCCTGGCTATCTAGTGTAACATACATTAAAAATAGAGGTTTCTTAAAGGTAAAAAAAATCACTGTCATCATCACTTTCTTATTCAAACACACCACTATATTCTTGTTTATTTATAATGGCACTCGAATATGCAAAAATAGCATAAGGAAAATATTTTTAAGCCAAACAAACAGGAAACAAAAAAAAAATCAAATTTTGGCACTGAAAACAGATTTAGAAGCTAGCTTTGCCTTCGGAAGGAATCAGAAGGGGTTTTATCTTGCTGGTAGATCATAGCACACAGCTAGACTTGATGACTGTAAAAGTCTCTTCCAACTTGTATGATTCTAAGACTCTATCATCTCTTCCACACAAGCTCTTGTCCATGACTCCTCACAGTCCACTTCCCTCTAACCTCTTCCACACCTCCCCACCTGCTGACTCTCCAGACTCAGCTTTGCTGTAGCAGTTGCCAGTCAATGCCATACTACAAATGCAGGAAGAACACACATGACTTCCTTCTCCAGACAGAGTCATGCAGGTCCTGTCCTCAGGTGGATGCAAGAGAAAACCAAATGACCATCATCTGTGCATAGAACAAGCTCTGCACTGTAGGCAAACCCTGCCTCTGCATATAGAACTTGACAGAGAAAAAAATAACCAAGTGAAAGAACACGACTACCTTTTTCACAGAAATCTGCTGGGTAGTCTCCATATTCACTGTCAGGACTATGACAGTCGTCATTACAGTCATCAAACAGTTTCAGGTCACAGTCTGGATCCAGAAAGCTCAGATATGTGTGAAAAGAGGTGGTAAGAAATTCTGATAGCTTGCCTAGTTTCACCCTGCAAAAGAGGACATGTGCCAAAGAGCATTAACATCCATCATTCTGATACTGATTAATGTTCACTTAGCTTTCAACAACTCCTCCAAAATTTATTAAAACTACTGTTCAATCCACCTTTGGCAGCTATAAAGCCACAGAAACTGACACTGAAAAATAAAAAAGGAAAACAACAGTTGCAGATCCAACTGGGTACTTACTGCTCTAAGTATTAATTGATTTTAACTGTGTTATGGTAACAGGCCTAACTCAAAGCCTAATTATGCAGGGTGTTGTATGTTTGTATGAAAAGAGACCCTGAACAAAGACCTGAGCTCCAAGGATAACGCATAAGAAACTGGGGCTGAGAAAGCCCCATGAATGGCAGTGTCTTTTCACAGAAATGGAGGCTGCTAAAGCATCCGTGCTGTTTTTAGGCATAAGAGTTCATGATGGAGCTATGCTTTGGATTTGTGCTGGAAACAGTGCTGATAACACAGGGATGTACTACTTAGTGATAAGCAGGGCTTACACAGCATTTCAGCCTTTTCTGATTCCCACCTGACCCCACCAGCACAGGCTGGGAGTGCACAAGGAGCTGGAAGGTGACACAGCCAGACAGCTGACCCCTGACCACAGGGACATTCCATACCATAGGGTGTCATGCTCACCATATAAAGCTGGGGAATAAGGATGAAAGGGCGGATGTTCAGGGATACAGAGGTTTGTCTTCCCAAGCCACACTTACATTTGATGGAGTCCAGCTTTCCTGAAGATGGCTGAACTGCCTTCCCATGGAAAGTGGTACATTAATTTCCCATTTTGCTTTGCCTGCATGTGTGGTTTTTGCTCTATTTACTAAACTCTCTTTATCACAACCCTTGAGTTTTCTCATTTGTATTCTTCTAATTCTCTCCCCAGTCCCACTAAGGGGAGGGTGGGTGAGGGGCCATGTGGAGCTGAGCTGTTGACTGGATTAAACCATGACAATATTTGATTGTCAAAGGAAGATACCAATTGAGAGGGCAAGTAGAAAAAGAATAGGGAGGTACTGCAACAGCATATTTTACACATGGATGAACGGGACACACCAGCTGACAAGTACTACATGCAATCAATGTTTAAATCACGTCCAGTAACTGTGAAAGTAATTTACTTTTTAATAACAGAAGCCCAGCCAGAGTCAAGATTTCATATTTCCAAAAATTTTATGTTTGTTTTCTTTATCCATTAATGGCAGTCAGAGATGGTACACTTTTTGGGAGACAGATCTTTTCCACTGCACCTGAGGTCCAGCTACCATTTGATAGCCACATAATAATTAAAGCTGAAATTTCTAGTACGAATTCTACTAGAATTTGCAGAATTCTAGTACAAAGTCTGTGCACTATCACAAGTTCAAAACTGAGACTTCTAAAGGATTTGATTTTAAAAATCATAGAGATAATGATTTGGCAATTCTGACATTACCTTGCACCTCCAAAATAACCATCTTCTAATTTCCTTATTGTAGCAAGAACTGCTGGATGAATGTCAGTACCATCATCAACTGAAAAAACAATAATGGAAGAATTGAAGCTCACCCACACATTATTAAATTATCACATACAAATACAGTGAAGTACTGGGTGTTGTCTACAATGCAAATCAGGCAAATTTAAAGCAGAACCCACAACTTCTATCAATACTAGCTTATTCAAAAGTCCCAGACAAACAAGCAAACAAAACACAACCTCTAGATAAGTTCCAAAGACAAACACCAACCCACTCAAGAGAAGTTCCAAAGGGATTTATATGAAATATCTTTACACAGAAATAGCATGGAGATGATGGGATGATGGAAGTATATGAAGAGGAAGTAAAACCAAAATTAAATATTACCATGTCACCCAAATTCAGCATACACATGAGAAAATTCAACTACACTTCCGATGTTAGAAATCCTGCTACCTGTCTCCTCTCAAACCAGTGTCCATCCTACTCTCCTGCAGTAATCTACTCTGCTTGATACAGAGAAAATTACTTTTACCAAGCATTGTGTGGGTGATAGGAAATGTCAAGGTTGGTCTCCCTGTCATCCTCCAGCAAGAAGTGAGGTAAGCCAGCTCTGTCTTGAGCATCTCCACAATCATCTGATTGTCTAAAGCCAGATAGAAGTGGTGCTGGTCAGTAAACTAGAGAAGAGAAAAACACAACATAGGGGTAGTTGTCAGTGCTTTCCTTATTCTTTTCTATTTTTTCCCTTAAATCATTCACAAAAGCCATATGAGCTACTCTTGACCACAACACAAAATTACCCTAACAAGGCCTCAGACTGTGAAATAGAAATTCATGCTTGTGCAAGAGTCCATTTTCTTATGCCTGTAGACTGACCATCAAAGCAAGCCATACAAACAAAACACAGGCAATCACAGCCATGAAGCAGAATCTTCCCAATGACCAATTACAACTACCTACGATGTGGAAGATGGAAGTACTCTAAATATGGAAAAAATCCTAACAATAGTAACAAAAAACCAATAAACAGGGTCAAGTGCACGCTGGGGACTGGGAGCCAGTTACTGTATGTCTCTTGGGAACTATCCAAAAGTCAAGCAGAATACAGAAAAGCTAGCAGTTGCTGAGGAAAAAAGGGACATGAAAAGTGCAATGGCAAAATGCTGCTCCCACTGCAGCAAGAAGCCAAGAACCACAGTAAGGGACTATTATGGCTAGTTCAGGAGCTGGAACCAAAGAAGCTGGACAAATAATGGAAAGTCTGTCAAAGCAGCCACAACAGAAGTTAAGGAATCCCATAAGCCTTGGGGAGAGTTAAGTGCATAAAGAACATGGAAGTTCAAGCTTCCACGTTCAAGCTTCCAAAGTTCAGAGAAATTGCTTCACAGAAGGAATCAGGAACTAGCCAAAACAATCATTGAGCCACTAGCAATTAGCTTTGGTAATTTAGGAAGAACAAGTCCCAGAAATTCAGAGACAAGGAAACACACCGCCTGTTTTTAAAAAGGAAGAGACATTTAAAAAGTCAGGCCAATTCCAGTGTGTGAAAGCAAAGGAAAACAAAGCAAATTCGAGACAGCCAAAATAATTACAAAATTATAAAGTAAGATGGTCAAAAACCAATTTCAACAGAGTAACTGAAGTAGAACAACTTTAAAAGTTGTAGTTACTAATACATTTTTTAGAATTACTGTATCTGGATTGTCGGCCTTTGCCACACACCTAATCAGTGTTTTCACTAGAAAAGAGAATGAAATACAAATTACAAAATCACAAATTTTGTGGACACTTGTGAAGATCAACAAGATGATTTAGCTGCTAACTTTAGAAAGGTGACATTAAACATTAACTCCATCCACCACACAAAAAAAGTCAGGGAAAGTGTCTGGCTTCAAAGTACAATGGAAAATGTTATGGAAGTTTTAGTAAAATATGGAATAAGCAGGAACTGTCATTGTGTTGCTAACATAAAGATAAATGGCAATTTGGCATATCCTAGTAAATATGTCCTTATTTGATATGTGACAAGATTGTAGTGGGAATATTGGGTCCTACTTACATAGTAAGATGAGAACTAAGAGGTATTTTTTGAGTAGGTGACTCCCTGGCCCACTAGTACCAAGTGCTGGAATAATTCTATTGAAATAAGTGTGTTGCATTTCATTAAATGTATAAAAAAGGAGCCATTGATTTTGTGAGGATCCAAACTTCCAGCAAGATTGAAAAAACACACTGAAAAGAAGAAGAAGACAGAACATCCATTTCTCAGCACTACTGACCCTTTCAACAATATAATGAAAAGATCACACCTTCACCTCCCAGGGGTTACAGTATTTGGCACACTTATGCAGTACTAAATTTTTCATCAAACCAATTGGTAGAAAGATACATTAAGTGATCTATTCCTGCAGAAACTATTTCATTAATTACAATTGTCGGTGTGGGCAGAGATCAGTAACAAATTTGTATTACTGATTCACTGCGTTCTCCTAAGCCAGAAGCCAAAGAAACCAGACTCTGTATGACAGAAAAGAGATTTATCAGCAGTTCTACCACACTGATCATCCCATGCTCTTAAAAACCTTACAAAGTAAAGCACATCTGCTGTGTCAGCCCTGTTCTACCAAAGGTACAATGACAGAATGGAAAAGCATAGTGCTTCACTAATGATTTACCATTAAGAAAAGACTGATTTTCCTGACAGCTTTACATGCTTACCTGAGGGGTAAAAGCAAATATTTGATTTCTTATTACATAGAGCTTGGAGGTGCCCAACACCCCGATGTGTCGGTGTGGTCGGCCACTTAATTTCATGTTCTTGTTCCGGCCTGGAAAGGAAAGATAAAGAAAAGAATCTCAGCTAACATTTTCCGTGTTGTTTTTCAAAATCACCACTTCAGACAAGAAAATTTACTCCACTAATACTAGTCAGACAGAAAACCAGCAACAGAATGTGAGGCTACAAACTGGTTTTATAGCAAGCAGTGATATAATAGGCAGAGTCCTTCAAAGGCCTAATTAAAAATTAAAATTTTGGCTTGACTGACCATAGATTTGATCATATAATTACAGCAATTGTTCAGCACCCAAAGTTTCCCCACCACGAAGGGCAGGAGAGGTGATATTACAAAAACAAGGCCATCAACATAACCCTGAAATTCCAGTGTTTTCAAATATAGGACCTTAAAAATGCATGACTGCAGCCTAAATCAACACACAAAGTACATCCAAATACAATGACAGATTTTCATCAGGCTTTAATAAGCTTCACTTTTCTCAGTAGAGCTTATTAGCAAATGATCCACACTACAACCTCTGCACCAGCAGCCAGGAGCTTACTTGAATTTTTCTCACAAGGAATAAGAACTGAACAACCATGTGTCTAAAAAAATACCACTGTGAACATCCCCAGAGAAATCACGGTTAAAAGCAATGTACCAAATCATAATACTCACGCCCTCCCCAGTGAAAGAAAGCTATTATGAATTATAATAAAATAAATGTAAGCCTCATCAAAGCCCTGCAAATGTCTCATTTTTTAAAAGAACTTTGAGATGAAGAGCGAGATTCTTTAGCAGAAGGAACATACACAATTTCTCATGTAAAAGGCATATAAGTTCTAAAATTTATCTGAACGCCCCATTACTTTGAATGATTCCAAAAAAACCTTCCTGTTAAAACAAAAACCACCACAACAAGAAAATGTTCACGCCATGAGCAGCCTCAGCATTATCTGTAACCAAACTGCCATGGGAACATGCTCCAGACAGGGAAGCAGGATATAGCTCCCCATGTCCACACAGCAAAGGAATCTACCAGTGCTTAGTCACCCCACCTCAATTTTACTTTATAGCAGCATCCACAGTTTTGAGTAATAAGTTGCTGGCATGTCTGAAGTAGCAAAACTAAGTTAGGAATACAAGTAACGAAGTTTCTACCAAGACCCAAATAATTCCAGCAAGGACTATCAAGAACCAGTTATGAAAAGACTTAACTAGAACCAGCCAGAGCTTCAGGGCATTTATTTAAGTCAGTTCAGGCTCTGAGGAAAACAGGATTTCAGAGCCACTGCTGAGGAACTGGAATGTATTTAAAGTCCTGTGTTTAGAAAAGCCCTAAAGGCTTCTGGGTTTGCAACAGAGACAGAGAGCTTTAGCAGCTTATCTCAGCTTGGGGTTGGAAGGAACTTTAACAAGAACCTGACAGCCCAAAGATGCTCTGATAGCAGCACAGCTTCCCTGATTTGGAACAGAAAACTTCCCAGACTGCCTGTCGGGAAGACAAAAATCATACTGTCCAGTTTCCAGTCTCAAATGACTTCTCAAAGGAAAAGTATTTTATTTTTTTCTTCTGTGTTTTTCCAGGCACTTTCTCAAAAACCAGTTTCTCCGTGGAAGTAGTTTCTGGAGGACAAAAGAAGAGTCAGTTTTTTCCTAACTCCAAAGGCACAAGGAAACTTGTATTTTTGCCACCATTTCTAACAAGTTTGAGTCCCTTATTAAGACAGAAGTTCTAAGTTGGTTAAGCTTCTTAAAAAATACCTTGCCTGGCAGTAGAGAGGCTTCCATATTGAAATACTTACCCAGCATGGTGTAGAGGTTGCTGAGGATGCGAGCTGGCTGCACTCTGAGTGGATGGATATCAGCAATGCTCTGAACACTGATTCCACGGTCTTGCAAGAGACTCTTAATTTGATTAGATTCTGCCAAAACAGTTACTGTGTAACAGAAAACAAAAACACAAGTAAAACCCAATGTTCTACTCTTTTTAACTACACTGTTTCTACTGTAACCTCTCAACAAATGCATTTAGTTAACTAAAAAGGCACAAAGGAATAACTTTTTTCTTAATTTATGGATTTATGAAATCAAAAGGGATTTCAATAGGGCACCTGACAGATTTTAATTCTCTGTTTCTCAGTATTTCTTGCCATTCCTGTCCACCATGGACAATAGTGGTGGTCAGAAGAGTCCTCTGAGGTCTCTACTGAAACCTCCTGCTCAAAGCAGGGTCAGAGCTGCTGAGGTTAAAGCAGGTTCTTGGGGACTTAATCAGTTGCTTCTGATTTCTCTGAGTACCACTAGTTTGGATCACAGACTCTTTTAGCAGAGAGTCTTTTAGGGACTTCCCCCCATAGAACAAAGGGAAACATGACTTGAAAATCTTTGTTATTTTAACACAGGACATTATAGCAATGCAGCCAAGTCACTGGGGAACAGGCGCTGTCACTTGTATAGCAATAAATATTTTGGAGGACACAAAATGGCAGAGGTAAGGGGAAAAAAAAAATCCCTAATCAGAGGAATTTACAACCCAGGCTCAGAACCCATCTCTTGTCCCACCTGAGGTTTTGCCCATGAAATGTGGCTGGTTGATTTGGGACTAATAATACAGTATTGTTCTTTGCATTGTGAATACTTGCCAAAGAATGCTAAAAATAAGCAAGCACTTCTATTTCTATTGGTAATGAAGTATTTCAGAATAATGAAATGCTACTCCCATGAGGCACCAACAGGTTTTAAACAAGCACCAGCCCAGGTCACAGGATCCTTGACAAAGGCTGCTCCTGAAAAATGAGCTGACTGCTCTTTCAGAGCAGTCCAGGCCCTGCAAAGTCTTTAAGACCTGATCTGCTGGTGTTTGCTCTCTACTTAATTTCTGGTTTTGGCTGTCCTTTCACAAACTACAGAAGCCACTCCCTGCAGCAGCCAAAAGCTGGTAACTTTGTGTGCCTCACTTCCGTGTACAAGGATCCTTGGCGTTCAGGGTGCTCTGGTTCCTCTGAAAAGGAGCTACATGAAACCTGATTAACCTGATCCATCTCCTCTCAGTCCTGCTTCTTCTTTCTAGAAGCTGCCAAGATTTTCCTTTTCACTACAAGATTAAGTTTGCCACTCTCCAATTCCAGACAAGTCTTAAAATTTTTGCAAATATTAAAAAAAAAAAAAACTGTCTGAAACCTGATTTTCCCTCCTGGAAAAAGGCAGCTAGGCAACCTAACTCATTCCCCTTCTCACAGTGTCATCAAAGCATCTATGCCCCATGCAAAAAACATTCACATTATTTTTAAATACATCTTTCATCTCTCCTGTACACAAGGACTTTGACACAACATGATTCAATTCACACAGAATGTTCACAAAATTCCTTCACCTTGTACCACAACATCAGGTTTAAATCCAGTGGAAAATCTCCTGTTTAAGGGATCGATTTCACCTGCAGCAAGAAATCCCTAGAACAAATGGAAAAGAAAGAAAAAAGTAAGGAAACTAACAGAATTTAAGCAAAAGGCTTCTGACATATAGAATAAATCCTAACCAATTTTCACATTTTTCAGGACAGCAGGACTTAAAGCATAATCTGTGCCTGGTCTGTCTACCCTGTCCACTAAGTAGTACATTCAATAAAAAGAATGGCTGCAATATTTTTTGGAACAAGAAAATGGTTCTGACTGACACAATCTGCATTCAGAATTCCTATTTCAGAGTTACAGCAACTGACATAATTTCACCAGGAAAGTGATTTTTTTTTGGTAGCTCCACAGAGATATCTGTGCTTCTTATCCTAGTCTAACTTTACTGAGTCTGACTAGTAGATACATCCTGCCATGGAGCAAGGAATAGCCTAGTAAAGCCAAAATGGCCCAAAATCCTGGCTCTGGAACAGCCAAGTCTATTCTAACCATATATTCAGACCATATGACAACTTACTCAGCTTGACTGGAAACAGACAACTGCATAGCTGTATTAAAAAAAAAAAAAAAGTCCTGAAATCTGAGAGTCCGCCTTTCATGGTTCATGGACATGTTGCTACTGGAAAACCCACTGTCCTCTAGCTGACAACCAAACTCTACTTAAAGCCCAACCATCTCAAACAAAATGAAATCCAAGTTTATCTACTATCCAAGAAATAATTACCTCTGCTAACAGGCAGCTCAGGACATACAATGATTGGCCCCAAAGATGTGGCAACTTTCCCACTGGGACACGATCCACTGAGTGAGGATTTTCATACTCCTCATCCACCTGAAAACAAATACATAAGCAAGAAAAATGACCCTAAAGTTGTGAAGAACAATCAATAACACGTAAGTATTTGCAGACACACAGTCTAACATCAACCCTCTCAAGCCTGCCCTTACTACTGATGCAGATGTTGTGGTTTCACTTTTAAAGCTACACATTTTCTGGGACAAGAACTATACTTCCTTTTTTTTACCTTTTCCCACCCTTCAAAGCTGGAGGATGAATGGGGACTCTGCATGCAATTACAGATTTGGAATTAGCTCTTCCACTTTTTTCAGACCATGCCTTTGCTGCCTTCCCTCTGGGCTGCTCATAGGTAACTGGGTGTGTTTTCCAACCCCTTCAAAGATGGCACTTTAACTTCACTGATGTCTACCCAGCTTTCTGAAGCAAAGGTGGTTTCCAATATTAAGATTATTCCACCTTTCCTGCATTAGCAAAGATGGTCAATAGAAAAATTAAGGGTAGACTTACTAATTTAGAAAACCTGCCTTAGTTTTGCAGTATACAAATCTATTGAGGGCAGGGCAAAAACCCTCCCGGATTACATCTTCAGGCAGCTATTTCATATTTCTTTTACAGACAGACAAAATCTACCCTGTTGATGTGGCATGTTTTTCAGATTATTATCATCATATCAAAATTCACAAGAAGGCTCTGGACTCTTACACGCTTGTTCCCACTAGGAAGGCAATTCAGTTTCCACCTCAGATCTGCGAGCAAGGCATCAGCTGTCGGCTGAGCAACTCAGACCAACCCAGGAGGCTCCACACCCTTAGTGAGTGAGGGCTGAGAAGTCTGGAGTGGGAGAAGAAGTTGGCAGGGAGGGATACAAAGGCAAATAGCATGGAAGAGCACATAAGCTCATCTGACTTTCTCTGTCACAATGGGAGAATGAGATAAACAGTAACAGCAAAGGTGGGGGACAAGAAAATACCCAAATAAACCAAACAAAAATCCCACACCAAACCCTAATCCTTTTGAAACCTGTCTCCCATACACGCTCTGGAAAAGGGCAGCATAACCAATAGACTAGACAGGCAGGACAGTCTATGCTTTATTTCTTATTTTAACTTTGTTTCCTAAGTCAGTATCAACGCTTCTTAAATATATGCCTTGCTCTAAGGATGCAAAATTTTAGACCTGCTGTAATATTTCCACAGACACTCAAATCTACAAGTGAAAAATGTTACCGTTTGGAAGCCTAAAGTTTACCATTTCTCAGCAGGAGCTGTGAGAGGTGTCCTACTTTTTAAAATAATGTGCAATAGTCTTTTTTATTGTTGGCTTAGATTCACCAGACACAGGAAAATTGTAAGACTGACATTCCTCTCGCTCTGTCTGCTTTGCATTCTGAAGTGGATGCTGCATTTTCACAATACCTTTTCTGGAGGGACTGCATAAAGTTCAGGCATTAGCACTAATCCATTCTTCTCTCTAATAAGTATTCCTTCCAGAGCCTCCCTGTACTCTTGTACCTGGAATTATTTTTAAAAGAGAGAGAATCCACATTACAGTCAACTGAACTGAAACAATAAAGTACTTTTGAACAGTACTTTTTTACTGAAAGTTCATATATTTAAAAAAGAAAAAAAGGGGTGGACGAATCATAACTTGCTGAGGGAAGAACAGGGCTCAAATTATCAGAGACTGTTTCAGCCTCTCAGTGTTACGAGAAACATGAACATTTGTCTTTAATCTGTAACACATTGCTGCAGTACAAAACTACCAATACATTCCTATTGAGATGTCACTGGAACAGACCCTACATGGAATTTTCAGTGGATGACAGTGCAGTGACACAGATGTCAGACTGCCAGTATCTGTCAGAGTGTAAGGTGTGTAAATTATTAGCTGTATGCCATGAACATTGGTCTATGGCTTACTGAACTCTGCTTTGCAGGATTGGGAAATCAGTTTCTCTTAACTGATTTGATTAAAATTTTGTCACAAGAACAGGTTAAAAGAGAGTTTAAACTAAGTTTAAAATATTTAAGTTCACTGAACAGCAAATCCTCTTGTTCTTGTGATATTAGATGACATATTAGGAATAGCAGACTGATAAAAACATGTAATACATTTTCTTTTTACCAGATTCTTCATAAACTATCCATTCCAAATTTTTACTTTGAGGGAAACTTTTCAAGCACTACCAGCACCTGCCTCAGGAATATTTTTTCTGCTATTCCTGAGTACAGTGGATCACTCAAAGTAAGGTACCCACAGGTTCACTGACATTTTCAGTATCCTGTCCCACTCCACTTTGAGTCCTCAGGGTGCTTATTTTTCTAGCAAAACCATTTTTTTGCAGCAGTAACTGGGGACTAGACACTCACCTGAGTGTCTCAGTGACTCATTCAGTGATGTTTAAACAGTGGAAACTGGGAGCAACTGCCCTGACCATGCCCTAGAACAGTCCATCTGCACACCAAAAAAAAAAACAACCAGGTACATACTGTCCCAGATAATCCAACTAAGTGCTTCAGGAAGTGGCATTTTACTGGCAGTTCTGAAGTTCCAGTAAACTTTCTGATTTTTCCCCTCACAAAATAATGTCATTTCTCTCTTCACCAGACTACTTTTACTGTGTTCAGGAAAACATTTTATCTGTCTAGTGTCAGGAGAAATTTCACTTGATTTGCAACATCTGATACAGAAAGAGGGCTCTTTGGTCTGAAACTCTCTGAATTTTTTTCTGATAACATTTCAGTTTTCTAAAGACTTTAGCAATCTCCGATCCCTCTGCATACTAGGCAATTTTAAATCACATATATTCTTAATTTCTTTCAAGCTACCAATCTGCAGAAGTTCTGGTATTAATGCATTTAGTCTTGGCTACTTGCTGCTCTTTAACTCACCAACACTCCCCAGGTACCACCATAACCTTTGGAGGGCTACAGACAATTTAGTTCCACTGACCACTGGATGTCTGGCACAGTAATGGCATGAAGTGACTTAAGGAATTGGTGAAAACGAAATTGCCCCACATAAGCCTATATCAAATCTCTCTGAATGTACAAAAAGACTGAAAGTACTACAAATCTTGTTCTCAGCAGCCAAGCCAGAGAGGCTGGGGAAAAAGAAGCTTGTCTTATCCTGAAGTAAAAGTGAAAGGGGCATCAAGGCCCGTGATAAGACAGAACCAGGCAAATAAACCCTGTTCAGCCCAGTTTTACCACCCCAGCTAACAGAGACACTCAACCTGGTAGGAAGAGGGCAACCAGGCCCCAGTGTGCACAACCCTGCTGCCTCTCTACCACATCATGAACTCCCTAGAAAGGTGAAAATGGCTGAAGACTATTTCACTCTGCTAGTGGGGTGGAATATCCAAGTAATACCCACAAGAAACACAGAACAAAGTTACAAAATACTGTGGGCAAATTGTTTTGTAATTTGAAAGCAAAAATTTATTTCCTCACCTGAATTTTGTCCTCATTAAATATTCCATCAATTAGGAAGTATGTCCAGAATACTGGCCATTCACATTCAATATTCTCAAAGAGCTTGAGCTCAGCAGGATCATAGTGCAGCCTGCTTGGATCCTAAAAAGTTCAACCACACTCATTTAGTCACAGTGCTAAATAAGTCACTTATATTCCAATCATAATGGTAGCCTATTTTACACAAATTAAAACACAGAAACAAATAAACCCACCAGAAATAGTTTCCATGCAGTCTCTTGACTCTGTCACTCTCAAACTCATTTAATGATACTCTAGACAAACTGATCCTTCCCAGTCTCAGGATGTGTCTCCCAAATGATTTTGGCTCTACCCCAGTTCAAAGATATTTTCAGATGTTTCAGAGATACCACTTCATCTTAGACACCATAACCATATCTAAGGGCTGATTTCTTACAGAATTATGAACTAAATTCTGTCCTCAACAACTGTTTTATAAACCCTTAGCCTCCCTCAAATATGTATCCTTTCCAGGGTGGATATCTAGATTACCCTCAAATCCACTAAGATGTCTTAGCAGTGGTGAAGAACTTCACCCCTTCCTGTAAATAAAAAAAAATATGTCTATAAAGAAGATATAAAATTCTTCCCACGTTCTTACTGAAAATATACATCATAAATACATCAGAAGTACCTCTCTGGGTGTCTTGTATCCATCTCGGAGAAAGCGACAGCAGCCATAACGGCCCTGTAAAAATAGACAACATTGTAGAAAATTTCCCACACACTTCTTCCTCACAGACTAATGTCAGCATAAAGGAACGAGCTGAGTTTTACTGGTCACTTAGGAATCTTCCTCCCTCTCTTTGAGCACAGATGAACCAAGTCTGGTTGCCCTTGTTTAATTAGGATTTTTCTTTTAGAGAGAGGTTCTGCTTCTCTCTTTGGAAAACAAAAATAAAGTCAATCCTTACCTGCAATTTGGATATGATTTCACTCTTGGTTACATTAACAAGGTTTACATCCTCCACTGCAAAAGCTGGGTAAGAAATAATAGACAGAAGGCCAGCATCTATCTCCTTTGACGTGGATGCCCTTGGCAACATGGAGTACAGAATAGACTGAGCAAAACAAGAACAGGAGAGAGGGATGTAAAACAATTTGCCTACTTAAAAAAAACTGTGTCAAGTGCAAATGAGACTACACTGTTTGCAAACTGAAAGAGAACTTCGTACAGTTATTTTTAACTGAGTTAAACTGAGAATACTTCACACTATTCAGTTTCACATGATCAACTAGGAAGAGGGTGAGCAGCATAGCCTGAAGATGTTCTTATTATGTAACATTCTTGGCTTAGTTAATCATGTCATTTAAAAACAAAGGGTGTTAGGCTTTCCCCTAATACAGCAAAGAGCAGACTAATTTTTACCTGACAGTGTTCCACTTCATCAGGAAGAACATGAATCACTGATTTGTGTCCTCCATGAGCTCCAAAAAGATCTAGTTCATCAATTGCTTCCAAAGCAGCCTTCAAAGAAAACCAAACTACAACTCAAAATCAATAAATACCCTTCAATCCAAGCATACATTCTAGCACCTGTGCTTAATCTCTGAAAGAAATTACATAAGACAGCAGCTTGCCCCCCTGACATTCTTTTCAACTTTATAGGGAAGCTTGGCAATATTTTAGAAAAAGTAACTATTTCTGTTTTTCAACTACTAGGATAGAGGATTGATGTATTGGTGATCCTTCCTACAATTTAAAGGCAATGCAAAAAGAACTGGGAGCTGGGTTTCCACTGAGACATCATCTAAATATTGAAATACTTAGTTAAAAAATGCTTGTCCTGTCCTGTATTCAAAAACAGACTCCTATGTCAGTGTGGGGCCAAGACCAGCAGTCTCTCCCTCTTGCAGTGTACTCAGGATCTAACAAATCCTGCTGAAAGGCAAATACACCTTTGACCTTAACAATATTTGTCTTCTGTCTGTCCCTCAGACACCATGTAATGAGGTAGCAGTCAATTGCACATTTACATTCATGGCCTTCTAAGCTTCATTTAGTATCTCTGTTACCTTCTGCTATGAGGGAATCAGAAATATCCACTTTCTTTCAAGTGTATCTTCATTTATTTTTCTCTCTAAACTACTTGTAGAAAATTTCTTAAACTGATATTCTGCTGTTTTTTGTAATTTACATCTGACTTAATCTTACCATGACAACATCACATATAACACTGAGGTTGAAGAATTAAGGAGGAGGGAAAGAAAACCAGAGGCCACTTCATAAGACTACACCTCATTGAATCTGTCAAATTCATGGTTCAATTAATCTGGTACCCTTCTTGCAATTCCTGGAACAACTGTGCTGAGGTCCTTCAATGAGAGCCATTATCTCAAAGATTTTACACTAAAAATACTCATACCTAAACAAGAATTCTTAAACAATCAGTTAACTATTGCAGTGGCCAAGAAGACCATACAAAGGAACTCATCAGGTTTGTCAGAGCCCTTAAGCATAACACAGCAGCCATGAAGGTGGTGTCAGGAAGACATTCTCACTTTGGCCATCCCTACGGAGCTTGCATTCAGTTCAGGGATTCCTTGGTTTGTCTTATCACCACGTTCCCAAATTCCATAATCCTGCAACAACATCATCAAGAAAAAAATTGCATGATTATATACAAATGTTCTGCCGCCTGTCCCACAACAAATCCCTAGCCCTGCATGAAATTAGTTTATTTGCCTTCAAAAAAAAAAAAAAGGAAGGGGCTCCAAGTCTCAAAAGAGACCCTTCTCATGTTTGAAAAGTAGCACATAAAAATACACTCCAGCAGGATCATATACAGTCATTAATTACTGCCTTCACAGAACACACAAAGCCTTTTATCCCTCTTCCTGCACTTGTTTCTCCCCATGTCCCTTCAACTTGGTTTGCTAACAACCTGTCCTTTCTAGAAAGGCCCACAAGACTTATAATCAGACATCAGGAAATAATATTAATTATCAATAAAACCCCCTGTTATTATGATAGAACAAGTATACCCCACCCACACAGCAGCAAATCATCCACAGCCCTCCCAACATCCCCAAAGATGTTGCTCACAATGTAAAGCACTGACAGGTTCTGATATCTTCTCATGGAAAAAACAAGCCCCTATTATACTCCTCCAGCAATAAATAATTTTCCACCCACGCTTGAGCAGTGTTCAGATGATTTACATATAAATAACTACTCACAGCAACTTTGTAGGCAGCTTCTATGTAAAAAACAAGATTCTGGATAAAGGTTACTTCGTCAAGGGTAAAGATAATACGTAGCCCTGATCAAAAGAAGGAAAGAGAATAATTATATTGTATCAGAACCAAAATAGCTACTCCTCAGTGAGTTTCATGCTTTTGTTTACTTGCTACCAAACCCTGCTTACTGAAATCAAAGGAAAAACTCATACTGATTTCCAAAGGTCAGGCAGCAAGCCTCAACACTTGCTACTGACCAGTATTTTGCTGCTGCCAAAATACTTCAAACCCCAACAATACAGACTGTTTCAAAGACCAACCAAAAACCACCTCTGTGAGGGTGACAGTCAGACCATGGGTATAAAGCAGAGGCACCTGAACCAGCTCTGGCTCCCCGGAGCAGTGCATACCAATTCCTGCAGCTCCCCAGCCCTCTGCCTGCTTAGTGCTCTACAGAATTTTCAAGATGACCAGGTGCCTGCTCTGCAGGGATCAATTTCAAGGGGTTTCAAGGGCAGAAATACATGTAAGGAAATTAACCCTTATCCTCACAGGAGGAGTACGATGAAGAAGAACACAAGATAAAACAGCACAAGTAAGAGAAAAAACACTGATGGTGCAAGTGCACCTGACTTGATGTTGCCACTCTCTGAAGAAATGTGATTGTATCCCATAAAGTCTTTAAATATGAGACTTCTCTGACATGTCTCTAAATACTCTCATGTATTTGATGCCTTGATTAAGGGCATAGACACTCCCAATTACTATAAACATGAAATTCCAAGTAAAGCATATCTCCTTTCCAGAGAGATATGACTTGCTTCTGAGTAATAATTATGTAAAGATCTTTGAAGCTGGATATTATTTTTTTTTCCTTTTAAGATAAAAGCTGGAATAGAAAAGGCTGCAGCAAAAGGCAAAAATATCTTCTGCTTACCTGATGCAGTCATCTGTGCCAAGAAGAGCAGGTAGAGGGAAGTAGCATCCACTTGTAGATGCCCCCACTGGTCATCTCCAACCACAGTGGCACAGGTTGCAGAGTTATACTTGGCATGGAGGCAGTCTTTGGTACTCTGAGTGCGTTTGAACTTCTCTACCTTATCTACCTAGAAAACATCACAAATCTCAAATCTGAAACATTTTGGAAGAAATTCTCCAAATTTTTCAAAATTAACAACTTTTCTTAGGTCTTAATCCTGTTACTTCACTCAGTTTTGATTGATCAGAGGGCTTAAACACAACTCTGACTTTAGACTCCAGTTAAATCCACACCTCTACAGGAAAGAGTATGATTAAATTACCTTGTTGAGCTCAGATCTAAACTACAGACATTCATCTTGGTGAAAATCAGTTTGCAGAGGCAAAACTAATTTGCTATAAGCACAATCTCAAAACATTACTTGGACAAGAAGTGGAAGCAAAGTCAGTGTTTTGCTCAAGAGTTTTAAGAAGACTCCCCACACCATCATCTGCACACACACAAAATAAGTCATTCCACAATAGACACAAGAACCACATGCTTCAATGAAATGCTTTGTACATACAACATCTACTAACTCAACTCAGTCTTATGGCATTACCTGTCTCATCATGCACTGCAAGAGTCCCCGCATCAGCTTCACAACATTCTGCAGGAGCAAAACAGACCAGTGGCACTTTCAGCCTCATTAGCTCTTACAAACAACATTCAAAAGTGGCAAAGGTCACTGCCTCTACTAATGTCCTGCCAAAGGTAAAAAAGAATTTGCCCAAAATGTTTTGCATGCTTTTTTTTTTTAATATACTGATCACATTTTATTCCTTCCTCCCTACCTAGGAGAATTCTTTTCCCAAAGGTCCTCTCTAAATAGTGGAACAACTCTCTGTGGTCCTTCTATCCAGCTAAAGGAAGTAAGAAGAATGTTATGTCTTGTACGACTATTAATATTAATAATTTTTTGAGTGACAGGTCTAGGGAACATTGGTAGGTGACTTCAAGACATTGACAGGAATGCAAAACCAGTAGAGCTTCTTCCACTCTTTATACAGTACAACAAAAATTAAGTGGCTGGTAGAGAAAAAGTTGTAAGTGTGAATGTAGAAGAAGTGTAAGATGGTGCATTAAATAATCAACCCCACCTTTTCACACCAAAAATACAGCCTCAAAATATGATCATGCAGACTGAGCCAAGGTCATTCTGTCACCATGGACCTCTGTGTTTCTTGCAGGACGTACCACCAAAAAATTTACCCAGTGACTCCAAAACAACATCAGGACACCGACAGTCCCTCACTTCCCATTTAGCCCACTTCCGACTACAATCTCATTTCTGATACTCACATTCCCAGCTGCAGATTTTAGTATTTAACTGTGTGAGTTACGTCCCATTCCAACTCTCCAGTGCAGATCTTATCGGTCTGGAGACCGTTACCTTCTCTGCTATGATCAAACACACACCTACACACTATGTACAAACTCTGTGCACATTCCAACAACTTCTACTTTAAATGGCATACTTCCCTTTACAGGGAAGAATGGTCTAGCAGTTAAATTGCTGCAAGATCCAAGCAGCCTAGGCCTGAGCTTCTGCACCATAACACACCTCATGAGGGACCTCAAGGTTTAATCAGAGAGAGGCTTGTAAATTGGGAGTACAAAATCTCTCAAAAGCTTAATTTTCAACAATCAGCCAACTGATGGAAGTTTGACTTCTACATATTTTTGTTTTGTTTGTAGTTAAATTATGATGTTAGCCTCTCTGCCATCCAGTTCTTAAATCCTCCTTACCAGAAGGTTGCCAGGGATACTGCACACCACACACTGCATGGATGTTGCTGTCTTTGGAACAAGACACATCCTCCAAGCTGGGAAAACCCTGCCAGATTCCAGAGACAGCAGCAGTGCAAATGCACCAAAAACACTACAATAAGAAAACTCAAACAGTGGAACTGGCTTATGCCAAGCCTTGACGCACCTGCTCGAGCTCGTAAGCTTTGGCTTTATCCTCATCCCGGTCGGCATTCTTCCGATACGCCATTCCCAGCCCCCACACAGCCAGGATGCTGTAGATGTTGTCCCGGACCCAGGCATCCTTATGGTCCGCCCCGGCCGAAAGCAGCCCCGTCACTGGGTTCTATCCACAGCAGAAGGAATGAAGAACAAACATCACCACCTCAAGTCCCACCTGCTAACAAGCATCACTTCTGTCTGTATTTAAGGGTAACAAATTAAAGATGATTTCATACGCACACGCGGCTGCTCATGATTTCACAACAGAATTGAGATCCCATCCTTCCTTCCCAAACTCACACAAGTGAAATGCAAAACTTATTTGAATGCTTCAGGTTGTAAAGTTTACAGCATCCAGCTGGACATCTTCATCCACACAGGATTAGTAGCTAAGTCACCAACTGAAATTCAGAATACATCAAGGAAATGGAAATTTAAATGTTACATATTTATGAGGAAAAGAAGGTAGAGTTAACACTAGAAATTGAGTGTGGGATCTGCTATGTAATTGGTATGTGGCATAATCTTGAGAAAGTAAAAAAACCACTAGTGATCTTCTAGGAGATTAAGCAAGTATTTCTATATACCTGCCCACTGGGTTTATGACAGCTAAATGAATAGAAAACCTTTTTTATATACTCCTTTGGAAAATTTACAGGAAAAAAAATTCTGAAGGTGTTGAAAAGTGGCACTGTCTGAAAAGCAGAGCACTGAGTAGTCTTCTGCACCCCAAATACTCCATCCATTACATTTTTCACTGCATCATTAATTCCCATCACATCACTATCCTTAATCTTTTTTACACCATCTTTCTTGGCTGTACATTCTTGACTAACAAAAAATGAGACAAAGAGGCAAAAGTTCAATAGAACTTTCAATCAGATCAAGCCTTTACAGAAAATTTCAGTGAATGAAGACCAGTTGGTGGGGCTGGTGCGACACGGGGCAAACATTACAACAGTAAAGTCTACTTTCACAAAAGTAAAATTTAAAAGTATACATCCAACAGTTTTTCATTTCTCCCACACACTGGGGAGAGAAACTCATTATTTTTTAAAAAGCTGGTTTGAGGGGGAGGGGCTTTAGTTGCAACTTCCTGGTCTCTACACGTGACCACTGAGCAGCACAGGGGCGACAGCCTGGCAGACACGACCCGGCACAGTCAGCTCTATTGTTATGGTTTAATACAGCAATGCTTAGTGGCTCACTCAGAGTAGAAACAAAGCTCTGCTGCAACAGCCCTGCCTCAGCAAGGTCGTCAAAAACCAACAGCTGAAGGACCCCTATGCACCTGTTTGATGGGGAAACTATCATATATGAGTGTAAACAGCTTAAAAAATTTCTTTTTGATCTTGAAAAGTCCAACAAGGAGTAACAGTCAGTTACAATCAGTTAAGTCACAGTTCAGCAAAACTGTGCCCACATGACAAAACCCAGGGTCTCAAAAGGCAGATTTGCATACTCCCAACACTTGTAGAGGACACTTCGTTTCCCTCCCTCCAATGCAGGACAACGAACATCTACTCACCCACAACTCTGGCTTGATAGAGATCACTCTGCTGTCTGAGAAATGATAATTTCGGTTTATTTTTCCCTACTCTCCACGCTGGGCTAGCTGCCACTTGAAAAATTAAAATGTCTCTGTGTACCATAATAGAAATCTTAGAGGAATGGCCCATTCAAGACTTTAAAAGCCCATTCAGCTCCCAGGGAGGGACTTGCCTACCTCAAGAGGTTGTATTAAACACATCCATGGGCAGTATCACCATTTCACCACCTTTGATTCCTCTACAAGTCGGTACTAGCTTTTGGGGCACACTGGGGCTGGCTCTCATGGACTGACAACACATTAATGTCTTTCCTCATGCACATTCAGAATGTTAGCCGAACAATGTAATATACTTAATATAAAAATATAATTAATATTTTAAGTGGGTTTGTTTCGGCTTTTTTAGAACTGTTTTCTCTTAAAAACTACAATTACTTTCTTCTGCTACCTGCTGACACCATATGAAAACTACAATGCTTACAAGGTGCTAAAGAACCCATAGAAATACTGAGTGCACTTAATCCCACTTATGTTAAAGGGATTTTAGCTTAGCTGGTACTTCAAGCATTCCGTTTGTGCAGTGATGGCTAATTAGACTAGCAGGTCTCATCATGCAAATCACACTGCACATAGGATCCACAAAGCAAAGAATTTTAACAGCACCATGGGCTGAGAGCACTGCAACAGAAAGCTGATTGCTGGACTAAGACTTTAAACTGTTGTATCACACCCAAAACTATTTTTAGACATATCTGTCAATCTGGAGACAAAAATGCCCCCCAACAACCCAAATCACAAAACACACCAGTTCCTACAGGGCAGCAGGCGTTAACAAGAACTTCAGCAAGCAGACACAAAACCAGTGGGGTTCTAACAAGAGCAGCAAAACAAGTACTTTAGTATCTTGCTGAAAGGTGCAAATTAAACAGATGGTCTCATGGATCTGTCAGGTGAACACTGAGGTCAGCTCTAGCAAAGCTTGTAGATTTACTTGTGAAACCAGATGCAACATGAGGTGAGTGAGTCTTGGGGATGGTCCCATGCAGGGCCAGGAGTTGGACTTGATGATTCTTATAGGTGTCTTCCAACGTGATTCTATAATACAGATGAGGTTACCCATAAAGATAGGAGCTTTCCTTACCAGGTCCATATGCTTTTCACTTATAGTACTATAGCAATATTTAAAATGTGTAGAGATGTTAAGTTTTACTATTTCCTGATCTTAAGACCCACATTTTTTTCTTACGTCGTTCAATTTAACAAATGTAATAAGCAGCTGAGAACATCCTTATGGTGGTGCTTTTCAATGTCTGATCTGCTTCAGCACCAAAGCATCCCTCTGACCCCTGGGGGCACATGCAACAGATGGCAGGCCCCTCACAGGACAGGAGCCAGTAGTCTGGTCTAATTCTCCTTTTAAAACCTTTTACAGGATGGTAACTATCACTGTGCATGCTACAGGGACTGACAAGGACAATGCAACATCTGCAAAACAAGAAGAGGTTTGCTACTGACCTTATCCTGCAAGATGCCACACAGAGAAAACTGTCAGCCCTGGTGCAGTTGAACCTGCCCTTTGAACACATCTGCCTAGTAGCACAGATATCCTGCATTAAAAATTGCCTCTAAAATCACATTGATTTAGATGGATTGGAATGGGGACAAGACAAACTGCTGCTACTGAGAAACGTGGCTCCTGGTGTATTAAACACCTGAGCAAAGCCCAGTGTTCTGAGCATACTCCATGTTGCCCTTGCTGCACCTCACAGAGGTGAGTGTGTCACTGCCCTCTGTCAGAGCACAGCAGCTCATGTGCCAAGGCTGCATTCCTGCACCTGGGGATGTGAGCTGCAGGGTCACAGTCACACATCACGCCCGTGCTGAGCAGTGGCACCTCAGAAGCATTTTAAACACCTTCTGGTTCTTCTGCCAAGCTGCTCCTGGGCAAGCCCATGGCTAAAACTCACCTCCCTGGCTCCTTCCTGAGAGGCACTAAGAAGGCACCAGCAGCAGTGAAGCAGCAGCATCCAAGCCCATCCAGCCACAGACTTTCTGCTCCCAAGAAAGACACAGTGGCATGTGGCACAAAGACAACCTTCCTAACTTAAGTAAGCACTGCATCTCTTCACCCAGCTAAACACAACATTTTCAATCTGTTGCAGTGAAAAAAAAAAGAAATACTATAAGTAGAGAAAAAAATTCTGGAAACATGCCTTGAGCATCTTCCTGGGTCCACCTGAGACGCCAACAATCCTCTGCCTTGATGCTAGCATGTGACTTGCTTTCCACACAAAGAAAACTTACCTTCTTTCCCCACCTCTGAATTCTCCCAGACACTGAGCCCTTAGTGGAAAAGGCAACACACAGTCATGAACACATCCTACTGCTTTAAATAGCAATAACAAAATTCTGGGTCACCAGTACGAACCCCTGTATTACTATTTACTTAAGCTTTTTATTATTGTTAAATATTAATATCATCAAGCCTTTCATGGGGCATGTTTGAGCTCTGACTCTCAGAGACTCCATGTATCCCTTAATGGAAGCTGTTATCAGCATCCTCATCTTATAAACAAGGAAATCAAGGCAAGCACTGGAAGCCAAAGTGACTTGCCCAAGGTCATCTTGCTGACAAAAGGCAGAGATGGGAACACAACTAAAAGCTTCTCCTGCACCCCAGCACAGCAAGAGCCAAAAATTCCCTTCGCACACCACATATACCAGTTTTTGCATGTTTCTAATGAGTCTACACTAATTAGTACACAAATGCCAAGTCACAGGTGTTTGGACCCTGTGCTCAAAACAGCCAGTGACAAAAATTTTACTGACCAAAGTGCCTTTGGGTCCCAGCCTCTTCTTTCACTGCTTACCAGTTTCTTTTAACTCCCATTAACAAAGCATATTTGGTAACATATTTGTGCAAAAAGCCCTGCTGCTAATCTTTATATACTGGATTGTTTGAACCAAAGCATGACACTGCTGAATACCTTCTGAGTCCTCATTGTCCACCTGGGTGAAGCAAGCACACGAAGCAGAGAGCACTGTGCTGACCAAAAAACACAGGGAACACAGGGTGCGCAACCACCTCCCCCAACCACCCCTGCTATTTTCGCTGTTCAGCTGCTCGCCCGCGCAGGCAGCCCCGCCTGACGCTCCAGAGCCTCAGCAGAGCGGACAGCAGGAGAACAGACTGGAAGCTGCGGGACGTGCCCTGCCGCCACACGTGCTGCGGGGAGCACACAGGGATCCGCACCGGCCGTGCTGACAGGCACGGCACAAAGTCCTGCTCGGAGCTCTTATCTCACCGGGGCGTCATGCTGCCGTTACTGCGTGCGTGTATACATACATACATACATACATACATACATACATATATACATATATACATATATACACACACATATACACGCAGTCTGTAGTATATATAGTGTGCACAACGGGTGAGTGTGTATCATATGGCCGTAAAGACACTGTATACACAGTAGTATTATTATTTACAAGCTCAGACTCGCTGTGTTTTCCACACAAGGATTTCCAAGATGCACTCACTCAAGCACCCCCAGGATCCGCCCCGCCGCAGCATTCCCGCGCTGCTCCGCAGGCGGGAGCGGGACATGCGGACAGGAGGCCGTGCGCCGGCCGGAGCAGGGATGGATGTTCGTGTTCCTCCTGCAGCCCCCGCCCCGCGCCCCCGGCACGGCCCCACCGCGCCCGGCAACCCCGGCCCCGAGCAGGCGTCCCGGGCCGGCGGCCGCTCCTCACCTGGTGGCAGAGGATGGTCCGCTGGACCAGGCGGGCGTAGCCGTCCAGGCGCACCCCCGAGTTGCTGCGGCTCCTCATGGCCCCACGGCCGGCGCTGCTGCCCGGCCCGGCGGCGCTCGGGGCGGCGGCACCCGGAGATGGCGGCGGCCTCTCCCCGCCCTCACGGCGGAGCGGGCGGGGCGGGGCGGGAGCGGCCTCCGCCCTCAGGCACCGCGGGGACTCGGGAGCAGCCGCGGAGGGGCCGCCTGGTGTGACGAAAGCCCGACTGTGTTTGTAAAAAATAGTGTGGATTTAATGCAACCGCTTCGTGAGCTGGTGAAGTAAAGCTGAGAATGCCAGAATACTTGTTAGAAGCTTTTCTTTCCCCCAGCCATAGATAACCCCACCGTTTTGAGATCCGATCGAATGAAAGCACGGAGCAGATGTTGCAGAGTAGCTGAAGGTGTGGTATTCACTGAGAATTGAGATGGATTTTTTTTTCCCGTTGTCTTTTTTTTTTTTTTAAGTGAAAATGTAGCATGAACAGCATTGCAGTAATAGTAACTTTTCCTTGCTGTTCTTCATCGGCTGTCGTGGTTGAGCAAGCAGCGTTCACAGCCGCGTTCGTGCCCTCGGTGGCGGTGGGACGAGGCCTCTGTGGGCTCTGCACAGCAGGGCAGAGCTCGGAGCTTCGTCACCGGCCTCCGCCGGAGCCCTGCGGTGAAATCTGCGCCGTGCCAAAACACGGACCCCCTCACTCCTGCCCTGAACTCCGCACCAGTCTCCTCCTTCAGGGCACTGCGTTTTACAGGCTCCACTTAGGGACCAGGTTTGCTGAGCAGAGCGGTATCAGCTGTACGCGGCCGGTTGTTGTTTGACTAAACTTGAAACCTCCTGACAGACGCCCCGAGATAGCTTTGCAGCCACAAACTAATGCACAGAATTTTACTTTTTGCTCTGGACAGGCGTTGCAGCTTTCCCTGAGCTCTGGATGCGCTGGCTAAACAAAGTCCAAGAGACCAAATATCCAAAGGGTACTGTAACACCCAGTGTGAAAACACGTTTTCAGCTAGTTTGAGGATGAACTAAAATTTTATACTGGTCTAAGGGCAAACTTTTACTACAGTATGCACGTGCTATTAAGTGGCAAAGTCAGAAAGGACTCCTCTCCCCCAGGAATATATAAAATAAAAATTATTTCAAGAATCCTAACATATTTTTAGTGTGCAAAAATAAAAACAAAAATAATAGTCCGAGCAGGTCAGTGGATCATGTGTATTCATAGGGAATTTAATTACTGAAGCCAAACTCGGCTATGTGCTTTTGCTTACAGCATTCCTGTGGAAGAGCTTCAGCAGACTTGGAAAGCAGGCATTGACTGGACTAACTTATGTCAGGGTTTTTTCTGGTAAAATCCACATCTGTTAGGACCATGCAAGGTAAAAATATGTAGCAGACAATAAATGCAAAAGCTGGGTCAGCTTTTTCTCCAGGAGGTTACATACTGTTGATCCCATAATCTGAAGAATTGTAACGCAGCCCAGTATTAATGACACATTTATCTAAGACAAAGTTTATATATTTTGTGTTGTACTCACTACAAATTTATTACTTTTTTTTAAGAGTTGAATTTATAAATATAAGAACATTAAATAAATTTACAAGAAACAATTGCTACAAAGGCAATTAGCCAAATAGTCAAAGCATTCACAGAACTGTATTCCAGCTACTAGCATTCCAGGATGGGCTTTTACCAACATGCAGCTAAAACCCTGTGGATAAATGCAACAAATACTATAAACTCTCACCTTAAAAGCATTGTCAGAGTAATCTTGGATGTAAGTGACTGAAAGAACCCATATGTTGCCCACAGAACCACACTGGAGTTGAAGTACTGAAGAGGTTCAATTGCTAACTCCAAGAGAGCCCCAGATAAGAGGCATGCAACTCATGCTTTTTGTTCAGGAGAATGTTTTCAGGGCACCCCACAGAGCCCTCCCCACTGGGAAAGCAAAGCCCTTGCTGCCCTTCAGCATGCACCTGCTTCATGCAGCCCCTCTACAGGGCCTGGTACTCCACAGTCTGGCACCAGTTTGTCCTAGTTTGCTTTGGGAGCATCCAACTTTTGCCCAAGAATGCAAACTGAAAATGCAGTGGCCACAGTTGCACATGTGCATGAAGAAGAAGAAGAAGCAAAACCAGTGCTTAGGCCAATTTCTGTTCAGGAGAAATCTTCACAATGTTGTATGGACTTTCAGATGTTTTACATGAAGATACAAAATCAATTTTTTTTCAGGTAAATATCACAAGAGGAATGAAATTTTGCTTCAGCAATCACTGAGCTGGCACCTCAGTATTTGGTTTGCCAACCAAGAGCCAAAGCACAAGCAGAAATACTCATTACAGTACCTCAAGAGCTGCCTGTTAAAAAACAGCCATGCAATGAAACAATTTCTCAGCTACTAAATATAGCAGCTGTCATTTATTATTTCTATTTTTTCTTCAACTTGCCTCCCCCCACCCCCAAACTTTTCTACTTTCGTCATCGCAAATGAGAAATGGCAGTGTCTCACCACTCAAGATAAATACTGACCCTGGTGAAATCAATGGCAAAAACTTCACTCAAGCCACCAACACAACTTAGTTGTACATAGTAACCTATTGACTACTTTATTTAGTACTCCATTCATGAAACTCTATTATTTGAATTATACCAAATTTCTATCCCTCTATGGTGTACTAAAAGGTAGCTAAAGGTTCAAGACCAATTGTGTTTGTTATTTACAGTTCTTCATCTAGTGAATATATTCAAACCACTAAGTCATCCACTTACTGGACAAATTAGCTTCTGTATCATTCTATGTTAAAGTTAATTAACTAAAGAAAAATGCAAACTTACAATAAAAGTTAAAACAAAATATCAGTTATTTTTCTATACAAGGTATATTTAAATTTATATTACAAGTAATAAATATAAAAGTATCATTGAGATGCTTAAAGGTTGATATTTTCTGCTTATGTACATCTGCAGAGTTTGATACTAAAACGTACAAAAAGTTGAAGACAGCATAGCTAACATTTTTAAAGTTAACATCGTTTGTATGCACAAGTTGTAACTTTCTACATTTACACAGTCCTACTAAGCATTACACCCAGATAAACTTAATTGTAATGAAAAAAAGTCTAAATAAAACTTTTGTTTAAATGTAAAAAAACCCTCAAAAAACCCCACTCTGCTGAGGGAACCAAATGGAAGTGTGCCAGCTGTAATCTGACATCCAAGACCTTGTCAATACAGTAGGTTCCTTTTCTTTTTCTTTTTTTTTTTTTTAAATAATTGTCCTTGTCAATCCATTGCATGGCTGCCTTGAAGTTCCAGTACCATATATTAAATAAAACCAGTTCTTGGTCTTATCACATTATGTAAAACTGCTAAAGTAAAACTCTACTTCACACTGTAAAACAATGTGCTGTTTAAAAGGAAATCACATTTTCTCCATAGAACTTAGGCTTCCTCTCTTTGAAGTCCTTCTGTGCGAGATTTGGCTTTCTTGGCTGCCAGTATCATCCTTGTCTTGAAATACAAGTTGTTTGCCTGAAAAGTCATGGAGACACACATCACCATTCTGTACACTGAAACAAACACCATTCTTCTCACTGGAAAGATGGCCTGTTGAAACAAAAAAGTGCATCCCCTGTCAGAAGGGTTCAGAATCAAGCCTCCCGTGCTTTTTTAGTCACTGTAGGGAGTTCATACACTCTCATTTTATCCCTGCAACAATTTTAAAATGTGTATTTTTGGTAAATATTTTGTATACATTTCTTTTTCTGTATGAAATTCTGATACTTGAGAGATGTTAATATATTTATGCACAAGGATTCTATATTTTAAGCAGTGAAGGTGACAATTCCCAAAATGTAGACTTGACTTGGAATAAGTATCACTAAATAAGATGCAAAATACTCCTCATTTTAATGATTTGCTTTATTGAATTTAGTTTTAAAGGTATCTCAGGTGTGCCATGCATCTGAAAGGAGAAAGTGTTTGAGAATACAAGGAATTTTTTTTTGCCTTTGAAAGGAATTCAGCTTACAGCATTTTACTTCTGAAGGACAATCAGAATATGTCCTGATCATGGATCAAAATCATATTTAGACTGCAGAGTATCTTACACATTTAGGTGAATCCACAATGAACACATCTAATACCACTGCTGACTGAAGCTTTTTAATTAAATGCTCCACAAATGTTTAGTTCACTGTATAAATCTCCTGCTTCTATGTATCATGTTCTAAATATTTTTAATGAGAATTTGGGGTTTTTTACTGTGTTTATGCAAACACTTCAGTTTGGATTTTTAAAACATTTAGTTATTAATTTAAGCAGCCATCAAGCACACAGGCACAAATGTAGACAGGGTAAGATGAGCAGAAGAGCTTTGTTCATTAACTCAAATAAGAAAAAGGTCAAAATTATAGAAAATAACCATACTTGTTAACACTGTGATTGCTGTTTAATCCCTTGACTAACACTGTTTTATCTTAGGAGTGTTCAAAATAGCTGTGCCCTAATGTTAGGGCAAAAGCTGAGAAGAAAATAAGGCTTTTCTGTGAACAAATTCAGAAAGATGATTTGTGTTCCTCAGTGAGGAAATCTGCAGGAAATCTGCCATGTGATACTTAATGGCAGTTTCTGAAGCTAGCAAATCTGCAAGAGAAAAACTGAAAATAAGGAAATATTAGAAATGCTATGGAAAGATGAAGTCCAGTAGGAAAGCAAAGTCATGGGTTATACAGACATCCCAAACTTACCACGGTAAATCATTCAGTCCTGAATCTGGAATAGCATTTCAGTAGAAGCAGTGAGACAAAAACCATAAAGTGTTTACAGCTCAGTATATTTATGATATAGGTCTTAATTTCTACAGTGTTTTGGAGGTTGCTTTTTAAAATGAAGTGTTGCAACATTATTTTCAAGTTCCAGCTTTGAGAGGAGAGCAATCAGGTGCAGCAAATTAGAAGGTCCCATGTTTCTATCTAACAGCAGTCTAATACCTTTTGGAGGCATTAGCCTAGCTCTTCTGAGATACAACTGCCCCATGTTTGGATGATTAGATGTAAGGAATTGCCTCCAAGAGCTTTGCTGGGAGCTATCCAAGCATAGGTTTAGCCTCTTACAGACGATTAAAGGACACAGAAAAATTATTTAGTCAAACTATACAGGCAAGGTATCATACAATTCACTTGATATGAATGGAGGATGTGGTATGAGGTTCACAGCATTCAAAACAGACAATAAAATAGGAAATTAGGTGGGTCATCCAAGTGCACAGGAACAAGGTTTTATCAAAGTTCTTTCAGCTGCTTTTGTCTAAGAAGCTTTTGGCACAGGACACACAGACACACTGGAAAGGTCTGATTATGTTGAATATAAAAGGACAGAATTGGAGCAAATGCAACAGAATTGGCATCACTCAATGGTTTAGATCATCAATTTAGCACCTCATTCAAAAATACCCAAAAGAACAAAACATTTTCCAGAAAGCCACAACAGGCTCATTCACTTGGTTGCTACAACAAACAAATTCAATAGAACATTTTTGCTATCTTTCTCTCTGAGAGAAAAGCAGTCAAAATGCTTTTGTAGCTATGTAAAAGAATGTCAGATGTTTCTGGGAGAGATGGCTTCTTTCATCAGAGTAATTAACATAGCAGGGAAAAAAGAACCCTACAAGACATGCAGGCTTTTGTGCCTGAAGATTTCTCTCTTTGAAAGGAAATACTTCTACGTAAAAATATTGCCTTAGTTTGTATTAAATGATAGCGAGTTAATGGATTCTGGTTCTCAATTGATCTGTTAGATAAATAGTATGTTAATTATTGCATTATGTGGTGTTCAAACATGGAGATTTTACAAATGAATGTAAAAAACCCCCAAAAAGCTCAATTTGGAAAGCTCTTCAGGGCACAACCAAATGCTATCTCCCGAAGTGTTGTGATTTCTCTGCAAGATGCAGTTAGTACACTCAAAGGAACTGTAACCTCTACCCCACACATCAATTTCATAGCTTTTACTATGTACATCTGAGAGGTTATCTGCTGATATAATCCTGTTGATTATGTGCTGTCTTCTGACAGCACAGGCCAAGAAATGAGGGCAACACAGCTTCTCCAAGCATGTTCAACAACTACATAATAAACATTCAACAACTTCATAATAAACATTCTAGTTGATGACATGACTTTTTAGCCTCAACTCTTGATCAGCTGGGAAAAATACCTCAGGTACACAGGAATAATGTCTTCTGAGTTTTGCTTGACTTAGGGTTTTATACATTCCAGATTTGTAAGTTATTTTTCTGTTTGAAAAACTGATTATCTTTACTGAGAGCTCAAATCAGCAGCATGGCATGCCCTACAAGAGTGTGCAGAACTAGATTATGTTCACTGAAAAAAGATCAGGTATTAATAAGTACATTCAATGGTGATTCATATCTAGTTTTCTCAACAGACAAGCCACAGCAAACTGCAAGTGAAATTGAGTGCAGTGCTACTTACACCTGCATTTCAACTTCTCAGGAACAGAGCAGAGGGAAGCAGTGCAGAAGACAGTACTATGTTAGAACAGGAAGGATGGAGAATTTTACTTTTGAAGGAATACTATTTTGCATTATACTTACCATTTCCATTTGCATGGACCGAATAATCATTATTCATTAGCAGTGTTGTAGAGTTAGTGGAGTTACTGTTTGATTGTAAGGAGTTGGAAGAACTTGATACTCCTTGATTTACAGTCTGCTTCTTTAAACCATTTGTAGCAGTTCTACTCCAGTCTAAAACAGAAAATAACACAAGTCATACAAGCACTATATAAATATATAGTTAATAATGCAACTGAATTGATGTAAAACCAAGGCTTTATACACTTCTTGCATTATTCTACACAGAATTATATTCTCCTAATAATTTAATTACTCTTGATATTAAAAATTATTTAAATCCAGTTCCTTTTCTCTTGTGCCTTTTTAAAATACAAACAAGCCAACTGTCATAGTTTTACAACTGCAGAGCAGATCAGAAAAGTAACTGAATTGCACATGGCTTTACAAGAGCACAACTACTTAGTAACAAAATAGCATAAAGTAATTAATGTCTTTTGTGGTTTAAACCATGCTTCACTTTGTTTTTGTGGAAGTCACTGGTAAAACTACAGTTGACCCCAGAAGCTGGAACAAATCTTACCGTTTCTAACTGACCAAAAGTCTTCTGCAAAGACATGGCTTTACCCTGCAGTGGAAGAGGTCATCTCTTAGCAGTTAACAGCTTAAGGCAACAGCATGTAAACATGCAAGAGCTGCATCAGTTACCACCTTTAAAGAGTACAATTTTGGAGGTTTACTGTATCTTGGATAATAAATTAGAACTGCAACTGCAGCAACATGATCAATTGCTGCTTCTTTTCTTTTTCTTTTTTTTTTTTGTAATTATTACAAAATACCAGGAACTTAACACTAAGTATAAGTATTCAGAAGTTAAAAAAAGAAAAATTTACCAGAGTTTTCAGCCAGCCTGAATTTCCCACAACAAAGATATCTTCTCCACTGTTTACGGACATTCTCCTTTGTTACACAGTAGAAGATGAAAATGAAGAACCCTGCAAAGCAGTAACATAAAAGACTGTTGCAAAATTCACTTTTACTACTTCCAAATGAACAATGTTTTGGTTTTCTTTCAATTTATTTTAAATTTCTAATAAAAAGTAGTGACACCTTTCTTTGCTGAAAAGTTTTAAAACTGTGAACACTACAGAGCACTTTCTCTTACATAGATTAGAGGAATCATACACACAAAAGAATAAACAACAAATACAACCAAATGCATGAAGTGTGTGAAGTTTCCTTCTATCAAATAAAAAGTGAAAAATTCTGTTGATCTTGAAATTTACTTAATGCTTTTGGAAAAGAATTTAAAGCAATGTCCAAGAGAGGGTGTGATACCACACTATCAGACTATGAAGCCTTTTTAGCACATGGTGTGATTCTGTTACATCTTTCATTAGCAGCTAACCTGTTACCACCAATGCTACAAAATTTCCAGCACTCATACAAAGAAAATAATTAATATCTAAAATAATAATAAATGGTACCCTCTTTACCACGATTTCAAATATTTTCTAGAAGGGATGGTGCTCATCCCATCTCCAACCAGTGCCACTTTACAGTCTTGTTGTCTACTTCTCATTCACTACTAACTGACACAGGGTGACATCTAACTTTCCCTGCTAGAAAGTTCAACACAATTCCCCCCTTTAAGGGAAAGTGGCACACAATCTTTGCACAGATTCCAATCTGCAATGGGAAACAGTCATATTAGGTTTAGAATGAATAGTAAGTAATAGCAAATCAACACAGCAAATAGGGGAGAAGTGTATACACTGAACTGCAATTTTTGTTGTTTTAGTCTCTCTGGGAAATCGTTCAGCAAGTCATCTGAGTGCCATTTAAGCAGAAGTTTGGATCCAAACTTCAGAAGGGCAGGCAGTTCAGGTATATTTAGGACACTGTGGACAGCCACAATACCTCCTGTTTACATAAAAGTCCTTGCAGCAACTCTGCTTTTGGATATGTCCAGTAGCACCCTGGACAAAAACTTCATGTTTTCATATCCACTTCCCATATGTTCTTAAGTACTATATAGGCCATACTTAAGAGTTGGATCACTAACTTTTAGATGTTGCAGCCTTGCCTGTCTCAACAACCCTTTGCTGAATATCAAACCTCCCCCAGAAGCCTTAGGAGACCTGAAGAAGTGATACCATTTTCACTACATTAATTGCATTATAACCTGAATACTTAAGAGTAACTGCATATTCAAGATTCATCTGTTTTTTAGTGAAACACAGTCACTCCCAGGGATATACAGTTTGCATACACTTTTTAAATGACAATATTTATAAATATACCATGCCTATATAAATAGCATCTAGTTTCTCTGTACCTTACCATAACAAAACTGCAATTTAAGATTACTGTAAAGCCGTATCATCTCATCTCACCTCTAATATAATTAATATGATACTGCACATATCAAACTTAAATTTTTACTGCTGAATCAAGAGAATGACAACATTTCAAAATGTTTGGTTTGTTACACACAGGGAGCTGTTACACAGAGCACAAACTTACCTTGCAAAGTATTGAAAATGGTAAAGAGGTAAGTAAATACCTCATTTACTGTGAAGAAAGCAAACCCCCAAGTAATTCCCAACAAGAATGTGAGGCCAGCAACACTCCTAAGGTCTTGGATACTGGTTTTCCTTTGAGCACCAAGTTGTTTCTTCTTTTTGATACGACAGAGCTGGATCAGCACAACAATGAACATGCTGATATTGATCAGGAATATCAGGCAAAAGTATCCCACAGCAGTAATGTAGAAGACAATTCTATTTTTGATCCAGCAGCTAGAAAACAAGAACAGTCTGTCAAACATTATCAGAAACAGATCTTAAATGAGATAAACATAAGAAAAACTTGTAGCTTGCTGCACATGCTACACATTTTTATCTTTTTACAAAAAAGGGGGTTTTTTTTGGCCAAAGGATATGAGCTTTCATATAGGCAATAATCCTAAAACACATGAGATACTGTAGAGTGATATCATTTCAAAGCTATTGCTTCCTTGGCTTCCTCCCCCTTACTTTAAAGAAAAGAAATTTGTAGGTCCTCCCTCCAATCCCCAATCCTCACCTCCCCCAAAGAACCTCCCTTTAACTCACAATTCATCAGGTCCATTTATTGAAACCTTTCCAGTGGTTATAAGTCCATAATTATCTGGTGATACTGCCAACACAATGGACACAACTACTGCTGGTAACCCTACAAGATTATGACCAAACACATACGTAAAAATCCTATCAGAGACAGTATTACGAGGATATGAAATTATTGTATTTTTCTTTAAAATCTACTACTTGTTTCTGAAATTTGGATGTTGAATTCTGCTGACTACTGGCTGTCTGAAAAATTGCAGCATTCAAACTGCTCAGGAGCACAACTTGCAAAGAAACAAGAGGAGTCCTCCACAGTCAGTTCCAAAACTTTCTGAATAAACCAACAAATACCATCAGTCTTCAAACTGATTCAAATTATCTCTTACAGGATAACTGGTTTTCTTTCCTACGTATGTTTTAAGAAACAAATAGGAGATAAAGAAGGCCCAGAATCTCTTAATCCTCAATCCAGTTAGATCTGGTTTTGCTGCTTTTTCTTAGCAACAGTGCTATTCCAGAAATGGAATATATATATGCTTACTGGCATTTATTCTCAAAATAATGGGAGCATGCACATTCAAAATTGGTTCTATTGTATTAGCACAAGGAAAATTTATTATTACTTTGCACTGCAGAAACTTCAGTTCATGCCTCAGAAAGGTGGAACATGTATCATAACACTTAATGATTGCCTAATTTTCATTTCTGACCTGTGTCCCATTCACTGAAATACTTGAAAAGTGGAATTATCTATTTAGAATTAAAAAGGAAAAAAATACATACCCCAACCAACAACACAAAATTTAAGAATGTATTTCCGTACATAGGTGTTAAAGACCTTCACAAGGGCCAGATACATGTGGAAAGCTTCCAGGCCCATCCAGGTGAAGGAAACCAAGAGGAAATAGTGAAGAAATACGGCAACTGCAATGCATAAGCCTTGTGTATCATACAGTGCAATCCATGAGTCAAGGAGAAAAACCAAGTTGAGTAGAAGCAATGCAGCACACAGCTGAATAAGTATTTTGGAGGGGTAGTCTCTCCGGATTTTCCTGAGAAAAAGCAAATTTGTGAGATGGCATCAGCTCTCTGTGGATCCTTGGCTTATTTCTGCTCTTCCAGTCCTTGGCATTCACAAATGCCAAGAAAAAAAAAAAATACCTTTTCATTCATATACAGTGCTTCATGTGTTGCATTTATACATGGAGAGAGTAATTTACAACATACTTCCAAATTAATTGTCTCTCTATGTAAAGTTTTTTAGGAAAGGTTACATAGATACAAACAATAACTTGGAGCCAAAGTGTTTAGTACCATGTTTTTTGGGGTTTCTTCACTGTATATTTGACTTCTTGTTACATTACTACCCAAATCCAAAATGTGTCTGGTCTCTATTGCTAAACTAGATCAAGCTTTTGACTGGGTGTCTAAAGCCTTGATAGAGACAAGTCCCAGTCTTAGAATAATGTGAGAACAAAGAAAAAATACAAATGCTTTTAAAAAACCTAAAATTCTGTACTTCTTTTTATATGTTGTACCATAAATGCATTCCTTCACACTACTGTTATGATAATCCATTCTAAAATATTTCAGAGTGCTACTTCTTACTGCCTAGATTTCATGGTAATTCACTTGTTCGTGAAATTAACATTTCTGAAGACTGAATCAACACCTTCCCAATGAACTGGCCAAATCTGTGCATTATTTGTGCAGACAGAATTCGTAACTATTGAAAAGGATTTCTCAGTGAAGATTATAATCAATCACAATTGAAGAATAATGGGAGCTCAGCTGAATGGGTACTTACTCAAAGGCTATGTAGGTCACAAGAGTAACAGAAAGAAAAATAGCAGAGAGGCCACAACCTATATATGATATAAAAGTCAGTACCAATTCTTGTGTGGGATTCAAAGGAATATTTCCATACAAGTCCTAAAACAGAAAAAGGAGTTATTTTCAGAGAACAGGTTTATTTAATTGGAAAATATTTAAAAACCACCAAAATAAATCAAAATACACCTTCCCTCTACACTTACAAATAAAAAAAAATTCATCATGGCTCTTGTAAAAGGTTAGAGGAATAAAAAAGCCAATCTGGTCTTGTAAAAAGCAGGGAGCTGGGACTCCATGATCCTTATGGGTCCCTTCTAACTTGAGATATTATTTTATAATTCTATGACTCTAATTGTGAAAACCCATTTGATTAAAAACCTGCTTTAAATTTGTTTTCCTAAGTTTTACTTCCTAGAGTGTAAACAGCAGCCTAAATGTAAAAGCTGCAGCTCTTAAAGATTTTTTTTTTCCTCCAGTGGAACCCATGGACTCCCATTCAACAAGGAGTTTAAGCATGTGACTAATTGTATGGCTATCTGTACTAACAGTAAAGTGGACAGAACCTGAGTATTATTTATTAGGTTCTTGGGTCTTCACGTGATTAAAACAACTCAAGGTTAAATGTGTTCTTTAGTAAGTTTAAGATTGCATAATTTTTAAAATAATTACCATCAAAACTGCAAAACTTGTGAGATGGTTGCATGAACACACCGTTTCATTTACGCTACTTTCTTTAACTGTGCAACCTTCATATGACCAGCCTCCATGTCCACCTGTTTAAAAAAGCAGCTTTGTTATTCATAAAAGGCTTCATTTATATTAACATGGATCAACGTAGCTAAAACAGCATAGCATCTTGGGTGATCTGAAGTACTTACCATTTTTATTAAAGTCCCAAAAAACACATCTAACCGTTGAATTATCCTGTATAAAAGTAAAAAGAATAAAAAAAACCCTTATTAACTGTGACTTTAGATCAAATGATTTATGAATGATCTACAAAATTCAGGCAAGAATAAACACCGTATACAGCACGTATGCCTGTTCTACATGAACACAAAATTAATTTAGGTGTAGAAAAGGATTAATATTGCAAATTGCATGCAAAAATATGCTGGACAAATTTGAAGTCACCAGACAGGAGCTAGCTCTTGTGCTTATGCAAAGGGTCTGTTCCTGGTAGAACCTTTTGAATGTTCTTTCATTGTCTCCCCACACCATATAAATTCTTTGGATTTTTTCTCTTTCCAGACTTTGTAACTTTTCAAGTCATGACCACATAGAAAAGGAAAAACCTTTTCATTTGCAAATACTTGATCACTTCCTAATATCACAATGTTAAGCATTTACACATAGATTTCCTCACACACATGCAAATTCTATAAATACCAGCAGAAATACACTATATTGCTAGAAATACCAATACTTCTACAGTTTTATTTCAAAACGTATTATTATGTCAAAACAAGTAAAGATGGCACTAAGCCAGCTCCTGAAAAAAGCTCCAGGTGCATTGGCGGAATCCATACATTTTTCACTTTATAGTAATGGAGTATTTTAAACTCTCTTAAGATATGAGATAGAAGACTTTAATCCTTGATGCTCTTTTTAGAAAGGGGTGGTGTGTAAGAATTCTAATACTTCTAGATGATACAATCCCATGTTTCAGTTCCCCTAAGAAAAAATACTTATTTTCTGGCCATGCAACACCCATAAATGTCATGACTGCAGCATTTACCATAGCAACTCACACTGTCAGTCTTCCCTCTAAGAACTTTTATTCTTTGTAGAAAATAACAGAAGGGTAAGTAAGAAAGATAAAAGCTGGATGAATTTCTGATAAAGCAAAATTATCTTACACTACTTGAGAACTAAAATTTACACCGGTGATAATAAGCAAGCCGGAGTGATTTTTAATATCCAGGTGGAGATGAAATGTCCACACTAGTAAAGCAGAACAAGATGACCTGTATTCCTAGTAAAATGTTTCCACTACATGAACTTCAATGGAGGCAACAAAACTGTACTTTAAGTCTGCCAAAATGTAAATTTTACCTGATTAGGCTTGATATTCTGCAAAGTGACAGTTACATTTGCCCTTAAGTTGCTAATTGTGATGTTAGCAACACTTGATGATATAACACCACTGATTAAAGATGCATTCTTCAAGGACAGATCCTGGAAGGAAAAAAAAGTACCAGATTTTAAAATCTTAAAGGATACAATACTAGAGTACAGCACCCATGTGGAGCAAGCACTGGACAAAAATAATTACTTTTTAAGTCAGAAGTTTCAAAATGTGTTTTGTGGGGAAAAACAATCCATTCATATTTTGCTCTAAGCTTAAATTTAAAATCCTTATGAACAGCAGGCCAAAAAATACCTGGAACACAGTGGTCTTTTTAAAGAAGTTGAATATAATTCTAGAAGCCAACTCCAACTCTTCAGTGGATAAATTTTTCAGCAATGATGAAGGAAGTGTAATTGATCCAAGATTATTTAAATTCTGAATTCTCTGAACTCCTAGAGAGATCTGTAAAATAAACGCCAAGATTATGCTTTGTTTCAGTCTCCAAATAAATAAATTATTATTTCTTTTCAGTTCAAAACTTCAAAATAAGTATCTTTTTAATTAGTGTCACCAACCCACTGTTGCTCTCATTCCTCTCCTGCTCCAATGCATAAAGAGCACTTACAGGACTGAAAAACATATCCCATTTCAGGTCTGCCTACCTGAAAATACACTGAAAATAATCTGGCTTTAACCATTTCCCTACAGGGACATAACACACTACTGTGTGTTTTGTATTGATTTGGAAAAGGTGAGGAGCAAAAACCCAGGTAGCTTTCTGTAACTGTAACCATGTAGGGAGATCAGTATTTCACAGCAGGAAAGTCTGCAAAGCCAAAGAATTTTTATACCCTGTAGGAAGTTTGTCATAATCCAGGAAAAGTGTAAATAGCTACTATTTGTAAATACATTGTTAAGTTCAGTAGGTTAAGTTTATGTTCTTAGATAAGAATATAAATCCTAACTTATTGATCATCTGGCAAAAATTACAAAAGTAAACTGGATGAGCTACAATTCAGGTACCTCAACAGCTTAGTGATTAAATAGGCATCTGAACTTTCACCCATTTTATGTGCTGTGCTTACAGGTCAGGGAGCTTTGCTTAGTACAAAATCTCTCAACATTCCTGTTGTACATTAGTCCTTTACATACAAATATCACCACCTAACAGTTCCTGGGAGATGTGAAACACTGCAGAAAAAAATTATCTGAGAATTGACAGAACGGCTGTAATAAAAGTAACAGTGTGAATTCCCCAAAGTGCCCTAACAATATGGTTTAACTCATCTGTTTAGACCAGCACGCTCCAAATGTTTTTGATCATGCATCCCTTAAAAGTTTTTGAGCATGAACCAACTGCAGTAGATACCTATCCATAAGGTTACATGTACGAATTTGTCTACTAACATAGTATGCAAATTTTAAAAAATACAATATTTTAAAAATTAAGGAGGTTAAAAATTACTTTTTAAAATGTATTTTTATTTGTTAATCATATAAATAACATTTTCCTACACTGCAATGGACTGTTGTGTGCACACCCTGAGGTACTCAAACCCCATTCGGGAGATCACTGGTACAGAGAACATCAAAGAAATCCTGAATTCCACAAAAGCACTTCTGTTGCTCTAGTTTGAAGTAGATGACACTTATTGAAAATTTTCAGATTTTCATTGCCAGTGCCATGAAATAAAAAAATAATTCCTTAGCAAATAAATATCTGTATATCAGCACTACCACCTCTAGTTATCTCACATTCATGCAATATATATTGCTAAAAAATAGAAAATAATTAAAATGTTAAACATTTATATTATTTCCAGTAACACAGAAAAGTTCCAGTACTACGTATGGCTTACGATATATTAAGCTATTTTCTTCTCTGGGGAGGCAGAATGTGTCAAAATTGGTCCAAAACTTTCCATCTCTCCTTGCTTAAGCCTCCAAAGCTGGTATTGTCCATTATTTTCTCTGTCAGGAGGGAGGTTTTGAATGAGATAAAGGGGATCCAACCAAACTTTCTAATCACTTCTTTCTTGGTGAGATGCCATTAGTGACAAATGTCTGAACATCATTATCCAAGTAACACACAATAAAGCTCTTTCTTGGAACCCTCTACAATTATTTCTTTCTAACAGATGAAGCCATCTTGCAACACTCCTGACAAATATCAGCATTGTCACGGTGGTTGAATAAATGACTCATAATTCAGGGGGCTTGAGGGAAAGTTATTCTGCCAAGCACTTTGTTCATTCTGGTGTTCTAGCATACCCTCTCCAACAGCTCATTAGTTTTGTGAGTTTCTGCTAAGTCAGCTCTATTTTACACCTATTTACACAGCTGAAAATTAAAGGAAAAACTATGAAGGGCTTAGAAAAAAAACATATAAAACTAACATGAACTAAAGATCCTGAAACTGACATAAACAGAGAACAAACTCATGTTCCTATAAATATAAAACCATAAACACTTTAAAATAAATATTTGACTATTTGCAGGTATTGTAAGTATTTTGTAACCTGGAGATCAGCTGAGTCCTGGACAGCAAAAGACATTTGGTTGGAGCGGATTCTGTTGGTTTTGACAACTGCCAGAGCCAAGGAAGGGGAGACAAATTCCGCAGATGATGTTGACAAGTTTAGTTTTAAGCCAATACAGTCCACCAGTTTTATAATTCTGTTGAGAAAAAGTATACTTAGTATTACCAAGCACATATATCCAAAATTCTCAAGCAAGTTATGGTTATGGAGCAATAACCTGTGTGTAATGCAAAATGCTCACTTATTATGGTGGCAACAAAACAACCCCCAATGTTATCTATGGTATTATAGTATAGTAGAGCTGGTTACATTAGAATGATAGTCCTTCCACTTTAAACAATTACATTAAGGAACAAGAAATATTCTTCTGGATTATGATTATGAAAAAGTGAAACTTGCTGAAGCTAGTTTATCAAGATAGTAAATACAACACTTCTGTAATCTATTGCCAAAATGACCTACCTGTTAGAAATTCGTGGTGGCAATGGCTGAGAAGCAGTGAGGATACTGCTCACCTCACTAACCATCCTTCCTACATCTTTTGGCTCTATTTTTCCAGCTGCTAAATCATTTTCTATTTTGGACACTATTTGCTCAGCTGTGGCAACACTGGTGCTGGTGTGTACAGAAGTTATATTTGTGGTAGCTGAAAGGGTTTTTCCTGTGACAAATGAAAAGTTAAACACTATGTTCAACAAATGACATAAGGTTGGAGAAGCAGAAAAATTAAACAGTTCTCTTGATTAAAAACTTGTATCACTACTCATAAGGTTTCTCAACAAGTTATGCAATTCCATCCTATCAGCTACTTTGCAAAGAGTGGTAATTTAAATCTCATGAAAGCATAAAGCAAGATTTCAAACTGCCAACATTGATTTCACATTTTATTGATTTCAAAGTTCCACACACCAGATCATTAATATATTAAACAACTTTTATGCACTGAACACCTGAATATAGAGTAAAATCAAGATAGTGTCAGAAATTTGAAAAGAAGCTTGTAAAGATGTGTGCAGTTTTCATAAGAAAATACACAGTCACTAAGAATATTCCCAGTCCATAACAATATTTTAAGGATTATCCAACATTACTGCGCAGTATTTTAGATATTAGGTTAGCTTAAAAAAAAAAATCTGCCTTGCTCTCTGACTTAATCTTTTTCAGTCCAAAAGACATTTGTTCTATAGGGAATTGAGCACTGTACCGACCTATGACAGTTACTAACAATGGTGTAGGGTGAGGTATCGTTCACCATGCCCAAAGGCATCAGAATGTATTTCAAAATAGATGCACACCAAGTGAAAGTTGTCTCAGGGTTTTTACACAGAAAAGAATCACAGAATCATTTAGCTTGGAAAAGACTTTTAAGATCATCAAGTCCAGCCTTTGAGTAAACATCATATTGTAAACTAGACCAGAGCACTAAGTGCCATGTCCAGTTGTTCCTTGAACATCTCCAGGGATGGTGACTCCATCACATCCCTGGGCAGCCCATTCCAATGCTTAACAATCCTTTCAGAAAAGAAATTCTTCCTGATGCCCAGCAACCTTCCTGGCACAGCTTGCGGCCATTTACTCCTATCCTGTCACTGGTCGCCTGGGAGAAGAGGCTGACCTCCACCTGGTTACAATCTCCTTTCAGGGACTTGTACAGAATGATAAGGTCACCCCTGAGACTCCTCCAGACCCTTCCCCAGCTCCACAGCCCTTCTCTGGACTCGCTCCAGCACCTCAATGTCCTTCTTGCAGTGAGGGGTCCAGAAATGGACATGAGGTGTGAAGTGTGGCCTCACCAGTGCTGAGTACAGGGAGGGGACAATCACTGCCATGGTCTTGCTGGCCACACTATTGCTGACACAGGCCAGGATGCCATTGGCTTTCTCAGCCACCTGGGCATACCCTGTCCTAGGTTATCTTTACATTGTAACCTAGGACACACCCTGGCTCATGTTCAGCCACTGTGACCAGCATACCCAGGTCCTTTTCTTTTGGGCATCTTTCAGACACTGCTCCCAAGCCTGGACTGTTCCCTAAGGTTGCTGTGACTCAAGTGCAGGACCCAGCACTTGGCCTTGTTAAGCCTCTCATACAATTGGCCCTGGCTCATCGATCCAGCCTGACTAGATCCCTCTGTAGAGACTTCTTACTCTCCGGCAGATCAACACTCCCATTCAAAGTAATTCATAATAATCGTAAGGTCACCTCTCATAGATATAACATTGTTTAATGAAGTTTAAGAGAAAATCCAGTATATGGCATTCAAACAAAAATAATTATTTACTTGTTATATTTACCTGGGGTCCCATGGCCATCAGCAGTAGAATGAGGACGAGAAGCTGAGACAGAGTGGTTGACAGGACTAATAGTAGGGGTGAAAGGAGTAAGGGGAACAATAGGTACAGTACTAACATTTTTGTGACCAGATATAGGTTGCCTTGTAGCAGGGGGAATTTGTGCAACAGATTTGGTGATAGCCTCAAGGTGGCTATTTACAATTGGAAGTTTGTGAGGTTCAGAAGAAGAAAGTGAAGGATGTTTAGTGAAACCTACAGAAGGAGACAGTATTGTAAAAGTCTCGTTAAGGTGTGCAACATCAGATTTAATTGAGAAAGCAGTATTAGTGACAGATTTTGTTGCAGGTATGGGAACAGTGATGGATTTATTGGAAGTTATGGAAGAAAAAGTTGGCATGGTAGGTTGAGCAAGGGACTCAGAAGAGGAACGTGTAGTGGTAACACTGGTCAAAGGCACAGAATTTTCAGAGATAAGGTTTGTAAGGGGAGATATGGAAAGAGTTCCAGAAAAATAATGTTCTGTCACTGGTGGGATCAGTGGTCTAATTGTGGGGCTTCTTTTAGCAGAAAGTATAGTGGGGGAAATAGAAGAATTAGATTTGAAGAAAGTCTTTTTAGGGAGAGATAGAGAATGAGGGGAAGGAACCCATATAAAATGAGGTGGCACTTGTATAGTACTGTAAAAGAGAAAAAAGGCACAAAAATCCATGTTAAGTTTAATGCTCTTTCTACTTTAAAGAAAACAAGTTATAACAGAGGAATATATATAAATTATATGGACATACTAATAATAATGTATATTTTGAAATCAGATTGGATGCTTCAGCTTCACTATTTAGAGGGTTCTTACATTCTATTTTGCTGTAGTTGTTAACTATCAAGTCCATAAACTAATACTACTACTGCCTTTGTTACTTGTTCTGAAGGTGAGCTGCTGTTGGACACAAAAGCTAGATGCTTCATGGAAAAAAATGAAAAAAAAGGGACAAGAAGGGAGGGAAGGGAAAGAGGGAGGAAAGGAGGAATCTACATTGTAAAAGGACTGTCAGCTTTTTCTTGTGGAGTCCTTTCTGGCTATTACACTGAAGCATGGAAGTTGACTCCAGCCATGTATCAGGAAATTTAGGAAAGAAGCAAGTCAAATTTTGTATTTATACTTACTATATTTGTAATTCTTCAGCAGTCAAGGAACAATACTTCAGTGATGAACAGCAGCACTGATCTGAGATGACAAAGAAGCATTATCCTTAAGCATGAAAATGGCTAATACCATTAAGTAGAATATTTAACCATGTGTATTATGTCTTTAAACTACAGTATATATTGCATAATTTATTTTGAAGTTTGTTCTCAAATTAGTTTTGCAAAACAAAAGAACTGCTGACCAGTCAGAATATTGCCATACTCCCAGACTTCCGTTCAGTGCCTGACAAGTTAAGGTTTGTTTTGTTTTTCATTTTAAGCAAACCAAAATGCAACACTACAGCTTTTGAAACAGAGACAAATTGTATGAACTGTAGAGGAGATGAATCCCTCTGCAGATACCTCTGTGAGGCCCCCTTGGCATTTTCTCTGAGATAAGAAAAACTACTTCACTAGAATGATAATGCTAGAAAAAAATGTAGACTCTCTCTTATCTTTTTGGAATATTATTGGTTAGATTTGATTCTGTATAATTGGTTGTTCTAAACAAAGAGACCTTATGTAGTTGGTTAAAGTGTGTTAACCCTGTATCCTATTGGTTTACTTTTGATCCGCCTCCCTGAACCCTCTAAAAGTACATGTAGTGCCCCCATGTATTTGGAATAATTCCTGCACACCCCCACTTCACAGAATAAAAGCCTGTGGAAAAGTCTGAGCAGTTTCCTGGTCTTTTTATGTTGGCTGAAGAAAGTTCCTGTAAGCAAAGATGAAATCACAACAGAGCTGACTGCTTGAAGGGCCAGCGCTTACAGACCTTGTAACTGACCCCTGCCCCAGAAAAGCAGAGGGAGAGGGGAGAAAAAGTTACAGTTAATGAGCCAGTACTCCATCCTGTCACAAAATCACTAAGAAAGCTTGGCTACTAAACAACCCTTTCAATTCAGATTGTCATTTCAGCAAGACATTTATGTTCTCATCTTACTTTACACCTAATCCTTTCAAAGTGTGCTCTATTAAAGTAGCTGGCAATTTTATACCAAAATGTTTTCAGAAGTTATTTCTTTCACATAAACGCCTAACAATCATATGGCTGCATTTTTATGTATTTAATTGCTCAAAACCAAAAATATTTTGAACTAAAAGTAACTACCTTGTCTTTTTAGCTACTTGAAGACCACATGTAAAGACATAAAATTTGGATGAGACTGTGTTTAAAACATAACTTACCAAGTTGACTTATTTTTGCTTTTTCTGTTAAACTGCTTATATTCTCTCTCTCAGCCAGCTTCATTATGAATTTGCAGTGTGTACTATAATGAGAAGAAAAAAGCTTCAGACTCAAGAAACAGAGCTGCCTCATCTTTACAACACATGGAACTAACATCAAATGCTAAATGAAAGCACATTAGCACAAATACTAAGTGTCAAAGTATATTTTTCATAGTCTCTGTCAGATTTGAGTATATTTTTAATGCATGTAAACCACTATGCCAGGCTGATTAGAAGCATAATACATCAGCTTGTGGCACTTAATTGTCCCTTATCTCTACTACATCAATTCTTAAATGATTCCCTGATCAATGCTGGTCATTAAAGAGTTGATAATTTTGGAAGAATAATAATGTAATTTCCACTAGTGTAAATATACCAGTGTTTATGAAATCTCCCATCATCTGAGTAAAACAGCATTCTCTCATGACTTTAGAGAGAACTTCAGTGACCCATTCAAACATGTAACTACATCTTTACAGCTACAGTTCAAGGACTTGAAGCCCTGCCTAAACTGGGGAACCTCTAGTAAAAAAAATTTCATATTCAGCAAATGTAAACATAGAGATGAATGAAAAAGTTTCCTTCCAGCTCATAAGAATGAAAAGATTACCCTAGTGACTGCCAGTATATGACATGAAGGTGAGATCTGACTACTTTCTATCTATTTTATTTGAGTGTTTTAGACTTTTCCTTCATCCTAATCCAGGAAGATAAAGTCCAGATTCAAGTATTTGGGGAAATGAAGTTTCATGTTTGTTTTAGAATAGTGTTTATAAGCTGATCATTTTAAATGACAATTTAATGGTGAGTAGCAATTAAACTGAGAGACATCATCTATGTTTCAGGGTTTGCAGGATCACTTCTCTGGAGCACCTTTGCCATTCTGATAATTCATGGTTTCTAGACTCTGAACTGGTTACTTCCTCAGGCCCTCCCTACCCCAAAGATAGCTGGTTTCCCAGGCTGAAGAACAGCAACTTGGGATTTCTCAAGCAAATCCCTCATAAAGACTGCATTGCATTCACAAGTTCTGGAATTCTGGTGCTCCCACTTATGTGACTCGGGTAATACCAAGATGCAGAAGAAATATGGCAAGGAAGCCTGGGCTTCAGCAGAAGACTAATGAGAAGCAATACATTTGGCTTAAACAAAACCAACAAACTAAAAGGTTGTTCCAAAAATCACTAGTGCCGGGACAATAATTAAATCAGAATTTCTTTGTTAACCTATATATATATATATATATATATTTCTCCAGCCTGTTTCTTGAACTTCTGAACTTCCTAGAGAGCTTGTCTTCTTCCGGATCATACCCGTGCATACTTCATATCACAAGACAATAGATGAGCTCTGAAATATTTTGTCTTTAAAAATTTAAGAACATACCTCTGGTTTTCTGCATTGCATTCCATAACAGAGGACTGTAATGACAAATGAAAACAGAAAAAAAAATTGGTTTATAAGAAGAAATCAGGAGTGAGACCTTATCAGAAGTAAGTTGGAAAAAAGTTTTCCAAAGAGTAACAAAAATCAGTGATCTTACCTCACTTACTGCTCGCAACGTTTTGTTGAACTCTGAAATGCTTTAAAATAAAATATTACTGTTATGGAGGATTTTTATTTATGTTTCTAAAAACAATTAAAACAATTTAATTAAAAAACAATTACAAAGAAAAAATGTTTTTCCAGTTAATAATGACTTTTTAACGACACACCAGTTCTAATGCTGCAAAACCATTTTTCAGAGCATTAAACATTTAAAGAGCTGACTTTTACTAGTCACTACACAAACTAAATTTAAACCTCCATCATCACATTTGAACACCAACCCACTGCAAATGCTATTTAATAGAGCAAAAGATAAATCTTAATGTTGCCTTTTGCCAAGACTCAAAGCCGCAGAAATAGAATGAGTAAGAAATATGGATTTCTTCTACAAACAAGATTTGTTGGCCAACCATATCTGTTTGATTTTCACAGCAAGTTTGGAAAATATTCACTCATTCAAACCTCTCCTTATAAAGACTGGCAAAGAAAAAACCACACCAAAATAATACTATAGATATGACTTCAAGATTATTTACTGAACAACATGCAGCTAGGAAAGTTCCCTTCATAATGTCCTACCACATAGACTGAATCCTTAAATTATAACAAACATATGGTGTACCATTTTTTAAAAGAAATTCCACTCATACATAAACTAGGAGTATTTTAACAAGTTTGAACTTTATATTAAAGAGCATGAACTTACAACTTGCAAAATTTTTAACGTGCAGGAATAACACAAAGTCTGCTCAACACAGGGAAGGTCTCATTTTATCTTTTTCAAATATAAAAAATATTTCAATCCTTATTCAGAACTACTTACCTCAGTTCTTGTGGGGTATGTGCTGGAATTTCAATTAATTTTTTGACTTGATTGTGGGCAGTTATGTTATTAATCTGTTGCGAAAAAAGATTCCACAGCTAAGTACAACCAGCAGTTTTTAGCCTTAAAAGAAAATTATTCATTTCATACATTTTAATAGGCTGAAATTACAAAGATAAGAAGCATGTTTCCTCATGAATACACTGCAACAAGTATTTACCATGACATCGCTGTCAGCATTTATGGAAGGAAGGGTTCATCCAGTATAGACCAAACCCCAAAATCTTTGATAAAGGTAGGGGCGAAAGGACAGTGAGCTCACCATGTCTTATGCTTGAAAAAGAGGAATTTGGCTTAGTTTGCAACAAACTAAGCTTAGTCCAGACACTGAACGAATTATTAAACTCTAAGTGCAATAATGGGACAAGCTCCATTAATGACATAAATAACAGATGACAGAATACTGGCAGTGGGAATTCAAGAAGTGTAGTGAAAGACATTATAGAACTGAGCTGAGCAAGCATGATCTGCCATTAGAGCCTGGGGATACACTGAGGTTTATCTAAGAACCCTTCCTATATATGCATTCTTATGCTCTTCTGGTTACCAGCATTACTGGTTATTTTTACATTTCGGGCAAGCAGCAGGGGCCATGAGGAAAAACATAATCTAATATACATGGTATTGACCTCCCCAAAGAAATATTCTTCTAAAAACCAAGAGTTTCAAGAGATGGAGACAAGTTTTTCCAGAAGCTGTAGGTGTACTGTTACCATGCTAGGACAGTTTCAGTAGGCTTTATCACCACTGAAACACAGAATGTAGAGGTGGCTTTTGCCAGGGCCATATCCCTGCCCAAACTTGATGCTCCATGTGCAGCTATGCAATAGCTCTTCTCTGTGGTTACATTGCTGACTACTCTCATGCTTCCATGGACTCGCACGTGAAATCTCAGGCTGAGGGCAGACAGGGATGTGTAGGATAAAGATATGAGGTCCTTCTTTTTCTCTCCCCTCAGTTTCCATCTGTAATAATGAAACATTCTCATCCTCTTAGTATTATCTTGATACTGGGTCATCTACATGGTCTTTGCCGTGCATGATTCGGTCCTCTTAAACCTCTCTTGTGTTGTATAAATGGACACACTCAAGTCACATAAGCCTATGACAAAATTAATAACTCAGTAACCACAAGCCAAAAAAATACAGAATGATCATGCAAATGCATAATCAGAAAATACACAAAAAAACATAGAATTATTTATGTGAATCTCAATGTGAATTATTCCAGGATATAATCCAACTTTAATTATGCTCAACTAGTTGCCATCCAATGATGCTTATCTTCCAAAGGCAAGTGCCTAAATTAATCTCCAAAGGAAGATCCTGTGTGCCTAAATATAAATTCTTGAGATTACCCAGGGCTTCCACCTCCTCTCAGTGGCTATGAAGCGAATACAGGTCCTTACTGTAGGAAGTTTACTTAGCTGGAATTTTAAAATTTAGCTACAAAGCAGCTGTTTAAAACAGCTGTTCTAGCCACTGCAAACTGTATCTTGTACTGCAAACACAAGTAAGAATCATGTAACTTATTTTAAGCGTAGACAAAGAAACTCACTTCAGCCTTCCTTACAATAAAGTTTTAAAAGAAAGAATACTTACTATTTCTACATTTAGTGATGCATTACTTTCTTCACTTGCCCGAAGTTTTACCTTGCCCACATAGAACACTAAAACCAAAAGTATAAAAAGTTAGAAAAACCAATGCTAAAACACAGAATGTAAAATTTTGTGAGAATTGAAAAATTTACTGTATTTGTGTTTTGATACAAGGGAAATAAGAACACTTGCTCAAGTTTATCTATTTTTGCAATTTTTCTTCCATCTTTTCACCTATTTCAAAAAATGAACTCATCCAATAGCTTCATTATTTTTTATATATTTAACTTTGATGGCCGTCCCTAAATTCCTTCTAGTTAATCTTTTCTCAAAACAGAAAAACTGCACTTCACATTATTATAAATAGAACTCCATAGCTTACTTGTTTCTTGGGGTTTTTTTTGTAATTCTTCTCTGCAACTGTGTGCCTTTGATGAGAAACTAAAGATCAAAAGTACAATAGTCCAAATGCTTCTTAAGCTCCCCACCTTTAATAATTTTGAATTCATATAAAATCTCTCTAAATTCACAAGGAAATTTCTTACAGACCACCCTTTTACATGGCAACTAAACATTGCTTTATTACTCCGTGTATAAAACAGTTGGACAAGGTTTTTATTTTAAAAAAAGAGGTAAGAAAACCACAAACCTGAATAATTGCAGGCATGTGTTACGTTGCATACAATGGTTTCTCCTGCTAGAGATGTTTTGGGGAAAAAAACCAAACAATTTAGAAGTAAAAAAGTTAAATCCAATAGTATCACTCATTTACAATCATTCCAGTGTTTGAAATGTAAATGTCTTTATCTTCTGGAAATATCTGACATACCGTCTAGGCTTCACCTCTCTACAGTACTTACCATGACATCTTCTAAGACTTATTATTCAGAAATATGCTGCCTTTGTTTATTTTGTATAATTTTCTGCAACAGTTTTGACAGAAGACTTACATGCAAGTGGTCTCAAATTTTTCTCTTTTTAAAAAAAAGCTTAAATAGAAACAAATCAGTATATAATTGATAAGCTCTTTAATTATCACAGAATTCAATCACGAGCATATTATCTGCTTCTGAGGATCCTACTATGGCTCCATATGATAGCATGAAGGTAAAACTGTTCTACCTGATGGAATTCAAGCTAGGATGACAGCAACCATGTACACTCTTATCTAGTAGAACATGTTTTAATTTATAGCAAGCTTTTGGCTGCTACATAATTTCCATATTTTTAATACAACCTACACTGCTGAGAAATAACACTGATCCTAAATTAGGGTACTGTAAACAGATGGCTGTGCTGTATAATTCCAAAATAAAGCACTGGAAAGATATTTGCATCCAAGACAAAACTCCTACACTTGTTCATTAAAACAACTTTCCTTACTTAAGCAGATGGATTGGCCTCCATTAACAGAAAAAAACAAGTACTGTTTTTCTCCTGTTATTAGCTAGTACCGAATGAGACGGGAAATTTTTTTCACATTCTCTGTGGTGCAAACATTTTACTGTAAAAGATTGCTGATTTATCAATTTTCTCACCATCAATAAATAAGCTACCAGAGGTTACAGACTGTTAACCACTGGCAATATTCAAATTATTACAAACATAAAATTCAGACAACAATTTAGAATCAAATAAATTTGATGATTGGACTTGATTGTCTTAGAGGTCTTTTCCAACCTTAACAATTCTAGGACCCAAAATTTGTCTTCCCTTTCGTTGGCAGTGAAATAGTTGCAAACCTTGTCTATTGCTGTTTTAAAATAATCCTTAAAAAATAAACATTTATAAACAATAATCAAATGTCAGTATAACAATATATTGTCAAAATTATTTACTACATAGAGAGCAACTTATAAAAACCCAACACAAAATCTGAAAGTGCCACAAAAGATTAATATCAGCTCCTTTTTCCTTATAGATCACCCTTTTGTGTGCCCCCTAGTTTTAAGATCTCTGCATGCCACCAAAATGCACAAAATAGATTAGCACTGTGGAGGATAAAAGATTGATCAAAAATCACCAGTGCTTCCAGACCCCCGAGAGCATCAGATAACACAGCTGCAATGTTTCTGCAGGTCATGTTCACACAGTCAAATTATTCTTGTCTTTAAGACTCCAAGCCAGGTCGTCTTCCACTTGCACTAACTCAGGGCAAACCCATTGTAATTGACCTACTGACCTTCTACGTGGAAAATTAAAAAAAAAAAAAAAAAAATTTCAGTCTATTCCTGGTCCTAATGGGCCTGCCCTTCGGTCAAATACAGCAACTGTATTCAGTTTGCTTCAATCTACTAAAAAGCACCAAAATTTCTTTTTAAGCAAACATGGTCTTTGAGTTTCTTACATTACTGTAACCTACTGCTCTGACTTACAAAATAACTAAACTCTTCTATGTGCTGCCATCTAGACAAGCATTGCAAAATTAGTTATTCTACCAGACTGGACATTAATGTGACTGTTAATATGACACACCACAATACCAAGTAAAGATCATATTAAAAAACACTTGGGAGCAGGCTTCCTGAACTCTCACACACTTAAAATTTGAGATGCACGAAAATGTAACAGTGGTGATAGATGAATCCTACCTGGTGCTGTGGTGGAATAATAATCAGTTGTTGTTGTAAGGGCTTCTGTTAAAAAAAAAAAAAAAGTCAAAAGTATTCACATTTTAACTTAAAAAACCCTCATGAAATACATGTCACAAAAATAAACTCTTATTTCTATTTCAGACTGTCTTTACAGGAAAAGTATAAACACCGGACAATTTATAAGAAAATGAAGTTACTTTCAGTGTGGGAAATGCAAAAGCAGCAAAGGGAGTAAGATCCCTCCAATTATATATTTGTATCCCCATCTGAGCCAGTGACTCCTGGCTCTCTTTTGTTCAGAGGAGAAAGTGGTGCTTTCAAGTGATTCCTATTTATCCTATTCTACATGGGAACTTCAGCATAGGATGAATCCTGTTCTAAAAGTGTGTTTTTCAATCAACAGTGAAGAACAGCAGGATGTATGGCTCCTATACAGGCATGGAGGAATCTATACTGATATGGAATGAACCTACTCCTTGTTTCAAACAGGAAAATCAGGAAAGGAAAAGGTAACAAGTTCTGATTGAGTCTTTTCTGATTGCATTTGACAACTCCTTGCAAGAGCATATGTGTCTTCAAGGAATGGGGTGTACATTTTAGTTCTGTAAAATAACTAAAATAGTATCAGAAAGCATAGGAAACATTCTATATACAGCCTCCCCCCCCCCCCCCCCCCCCAATACTTGCTAAAAGAAATCTGCCTTGTTCAGGTTTTGGTAAGCAATACAATATTTTTTAATGAAAAAGGAAGATTTACAGCTCAGTTAAGTGCACCTCAGAGCCCTAATCACGCAGACATAAATACAAATTTTTAAATCATGTAAGAAAATAAATTTGAACAAATCCCAAGCAACAAAAACCATGAATGCAACTAACATCTCCCTTGAAACCTTACTCTCATCATGCAAATTCTCACCTGTACTTTGTGTAGTCTCCTCTGAAGACATATCTGAAATAGAAAAATTCATAACAGTAATACCTATAAAAATAAAATAAGACAAGAGAAGCCCAAAAGTCTAAATATAGCAAAATCTAAGAGAAACATTAATAACATCTTGCCTGAAGAATTAATAGGTTAGGTGATAAAAATAACAATAGGGAATTCTAGGGAAAAGAAGATAAAGGAAATAAAAATTGTATTAATAAAGTATTTTACTTCTATGATTTTTTGAGAAAAAAGATCAAGCCTGCAAGATTTTGAACAGAAACTGAGTATTATTAATCTAAATCTAATTTCAGAAAATTATCTGTTATGAGTGTTCACACTATCTCAATACTAATTGAAATAAAGTTCACATTACTTCAAAAATCTGAGTATTTGAATACAACCAGCTGGGAATCAAATTTTCCTCAGATAAGTTCCTTTTACTGGTTTCATTCTTTCAGAAGATACCAATGAATTTTTACATATCCAATTGCAATAACTGCTTAACCCCAAGGACTTTTTCCTGCATGAACTCACAACATCCATAAGCAAAGACAACACTGGGTTTGGCAAACTGTCTCTCCATAATAGCTGTTTTTGTCAATAATCATCTATAAATAAAATAGAGCAATGATGTAAAGTTTTTTTCCAGCTACATCAAAAGGGAAAAAAATTAAATTAAGACCATAGATGAAAATTTAAAGGGCTCTGCTCAGTAAGAATATTTTAGGTGTCTGCATAGGAATGCAAAGTGGTCAGGAAACCATTTTATTTCACTTCAATGCAACAACTTAGTGATTTCTTTTAAATGACCAGACACGATTCACAACAGAAGAAGAAATTTTCTGAGGCAACTAACAAGTAGTCAAAATATGAGCAGAGTGCAAACTAAGCGCTGCTTTCATCTGTATTACTTGGCCTAGTATATACTACACAAATACTGAATGTGATGCAGCTGTTAAAGATGAACCATTCCCAAAGACAGACTGTAAAATAACAAGATCATGTGTGTTTGTATCTGTATTATTTCTTTTATCCAGAGCACTCAGTCTATGTCAGTATACATTAAGCAAGAAAGCAACTGGCTTTCACACAAGTTATTTCTGTGTGTCTCATTGTTACTTTTTTAAATGCTTTCATAGATGATGCTTATCACCTCTGGTTCTAGAAGTTGTTAGAGCCTCATGTGTGTGCACTCTAATACACTGCATGAAACTCCATCTGCTAGCGTGGGAAGACATGTAAAGGAGCTCTCACTACCATTTTCTCCTCTGCCACCCCTCCAAACTCTTCACTGTTCAGACAACTGAACAAAATGCTCCTGAACAAGCAACTTGCATCAATTCATTACAATGTAGAATGAAACAAGTGATTTTAAATGGAAATATTTTAATTTTGGAACTCTATTACATTACAACCTTTCTGCACTACCTCAGATAAAAGCCTTAGAGGAAATAACAAAAATGAGGGGAAAAAATCAGTAAAGTCCTGATTTTCTTACCTAAAATTGTTGTTGCAGCTGATTCTTCTGAATCTGTGAATTTGTTTTACATTAAAAAAAAACAAAAACAAAAACAAAACAACATTATGAAGTTTCAGACACATACACTGTCATCCTCAGCAAGCTCTTCTTATATTATCAAAAGTTTACTGCATTGACCAGAAGAGGGCAACACCTGCTCTTTCAGAACAACACTTCCAGGTTGTCAAAAATGGCAGATGTAACAATCTCTGGTTAAAAATATCACACAAAAAAACCCAACAATTTTTATGCACTCAAATAGAATTCAATGCAAGACAAATTTTTTTCAAGAAATATTGGAGAGTTTGAATTGTATAATGTTGCAAAACCACAATTATATAATATTAAAGACCCAAGATATGTGCCACACTAGCCTGAAAGCTACATCCTGAGTGTCTTGCTAATTCAGGGAATGGGAATCAAGCATACACTGCAAGATGGCTCTAGCTGGGTATGAAGAACTCTTCTCAGACTTTTTATAATAACAGTGAGACTTGCCACTTAAAATTTATCCCATACGTATGTATTCTGTTTTCTATTCTGCAAAAAGCAGCAGAAAAAAACCCAACTAATTAATTTCAAGTTTGAACCTCTGATCTTAACAGGAACCAGCCAACTATTTATATAGCAAACTCTAGCTATTAGATTTTTATATTTTTACAATCAGGATTTTGATCAAAAAGAAATAAAGAAATTTGCTGTCTTGTTCGCATAGCAACTTTATAGTTGGCCCTTTCAGTCACTGAGTGGTTTGATACTGTCAGAGACAAGTCAAGCTACAGGTCACAGTTATCACAAAAATATAATCTAAAGAACAGCTGGATGCAAACATGAAGCACTATTTAAAAAATACACTTAAGGTATTTCAACATTTTTCAAAGGCCAAAAGTCATCCTATAATGTTATTTAAAATACACTAATTTTAGTGTAAAGCCTTCCTTCTGCTGCAGAAGACTTAAGTCAGAGATACCAAAAGTCTCTGAAGAAAACCAGATTTTTTAAATTAAAATTAGCAAACAAGGATTTTCTGAATTGCTAAACATTAGTGAATTCCTTGCTCCAGTAAGACTATTTTGCTTGCCTTAGTGAAAACTAGCAATTGCTTCTTTCCAAAGGATAAATATGAATATGATTTCTGTAATGAAGGTAGACTCAGAATCATCTCAGTGACTTTATTTTCATTTTCTCTGGAAAATTACTGATGTCATTTGCACCACATACCTGTTATTTTTCTGCTAGGCAGCGTAGCAGTAGTTTCAACTGCAAAATAAGAAGATTTTTTAGGAGCAGAATATTTTATATATATTTGTACACATGAATATATATACATACACTGTTTAAAACCCAACCCTTTTAGATGTGGTACTCACCTCAGTTCAAAATGGCTTGCAAAACTACTTTGCATCCAATGAGAAATATATGTCAAGACTTTTTGAAAGCTGGAAGTTAAACTCTTTTGAGTTCAGTTTTTTCCTCAGTTTATCTTTTTATACTTACAGAAGATACAGACTAGGCCATGAGCTTTGCCACTTCTCTTCCATTGCCAGTGCCTTCAGAAACCTATTCAGCACATTTGCTTGAGTGAAGATAAAGAGGACTAAAATAGCAGCAACTAAAAATGTAACATGTTTATGAATGTGCATGCACATCATATAAATACTCAGGTGTCCAAGAGCTGCACAACCAAAGAACATCTAAACAGTGAAAGATCAGGCTGCCAGAAATGAAGCGACTCAGGTGGATGTGGGCTGGGATGAAAAGGTGAGCTATTTCCAGCTCAATGGGCCCATGAAACTTGTCCCCAGGGATACCCAGGGAGAGATGCAACACACAAATGGGCTCTTGATCTCACAATTTAAGCCATCTCACTCATGAATGTGAAATGTGATATCATCACAAGAGTGAAGTAACTAAAGCCTCTCTGGAATAAAGATGGTGGTTGCGCTATCAATGAGGAGGCCCATCAGATGGATTAAATCACACCACTTCACTGCAGCAAACCTGCCACCAAGGCAAGTGCTATGTGCTTCCTGTAGTGGAGGAAAGTAGCAGACAGCTCCAAAAGTTCCCTGCAGCTTGTCACCACTCAAAACACCATCCTGGGCCTTGAAAAACAAGTAGCAACACAGAATTACCTCTACTTAAAGGACTGTTATCTATTTCATCACCTTTAATAGGTGAGACCCCTCTGGGCAAGGAGGAAGAAAAGCTTAAGTCACTGAACCTGGTGGGACACTAGGCATAGTCACGATTCATGCCCAAGGGTAGCAGAAGAAGAGAGAGATTCTCTCCAACCTGCTGGAGTAGGTGGGACAGTTTCTCCACAAGTAATGCCTTGATATCTGGGAAGTCCATCACTGCCATGTCACACTGGCAGGTACAAAACTGCCACACAGCCCATGTGCAATGGACATCACCCAGATCCTTGGAGACCTTGTTGTTGTCCAGGTTGCTGTAGATTACCTCCACTGCTGCTAATGCCCTCAGATACTGACACTTTCCTTCTTCCATCAGTGGGGGTCGACTGACACCTGCAGTCCATCTTCATGACCATCCTCAGACTCTGAATCCAGTCACCCAAGCTCAGCTCTCTGTGGGACCTCCAGTAATCAATCACTTGGAGACAACACACAGGAAAGTGCTCTGAGGGAACAAATTCCTAGGTAGCAAGGTGTGCAGGAAAATTTGAGCAGATGCCTAGAACAGTATTTACCTCTGATGGCATGGGAGTTTACACCTAAGGAATCCTGGTGAGAAGGCAGACCTCTTGCAGGAAGGATGTATTGCTTACACCAAAGAGAGAGACTTTTGGTACTGAGTTGGGTCCTGGCATACACCTACCAGGCCTGTGTACCACACCCTGAAAGGGGCAATAGGATCTCTGGATCTAAGGAAAAACAAATTGATGCTGTAGCTGAATCAGAGACACAATCCTAACCATAACACCAAGAGGGAGCTATGGAAGTGGAGGTTGATCCAGTTAGGAAAGGAGGAAGAAGATCCTCTGGAGGTGATGTAGAATGACAACTCAGAAGAGGCAGCCTGTTCTGCAGCAGGACAGCCACAAGAACAGGAGAGGGAAATGACAGAAATCATAAATGAGACAGAAATTAACCAGTCCCTATTCCTGAACAAGGTATGAGATGCACAAAGATGACAGCTGCCAGCCAGGTAAGCAGATTGCTGCCTGGCTACTCCAATGCCAGGATACTGGGACCAGTGATCTGAAGTCAAAGACAACATGAGATTCTGACAAGATGAAAAATGTCAGTTCATTTTTGCTGAACATCATACACTGCATGAAGCTAAAAGCAGCAACTCTGAAATATGGCAGGATAAATAAATAGAAATTGGATTAATTGCACTACAATTTTTAAGGAGTTTCCCATGAAACTGTTAGTTTTCATTAATTTACATCTGGGGTAGAAATTTTCTTATGTAGAAGAAGGAGAGAGAGAACCAATATTCTTAGTAAAATAATAGATATCCATTAAGTTAAAGCACTAGTAAAAATTCACACCTTTATACATATCAGCCTACTGAATTTAAACTCCTTCAGTAAAGATAAAACAAAGTTACATCAAACATCTCTTTTGAGACAACTAGGATTCTGCCTAAAGAGAAGTAAAATTGCTCTTTTTAAAAACTAGAGCTGTAGGGACTTGATACATCATGAAAATCTGGATATAACTCTAACTTCTACAGTAATTTTTCAGGAAAAGTAGGACTTCTTACTATATGTTAAGTTCAGATAAAATACATACTTACATATTTCTGAAAGCTATGTGTTCTAGAGTTCTTATGTACAAGTGCTGTTACTTTAGCATTGTAAAGTGATTAGTTATTACAGATGCCAGAAAATTATTTTCTTAGCATCTAGTATGGTACTGGGAAAGACCCTTAATACAATACCAAAACAATACCAACTTTAATATGCAGAACTGAAGCAGTAGTCAGATAAAACTATTCTGTATTGCTTAAAAAGTAATTAATTTTTAAGATCGAATGGGGTAAATTAAGATAATCAACTAAACTTCCGGTTAGAGAAGGAAGCATCCTTCCACAGGTGGGCAACCTGACTTTCCTACCACAGAAAGTGAATTCTATCTCCAGAAGTTTACCTGTTACTAGTTTTAATCAGTACAAAAGCCCTTATCTCCAAAAAAAATGTCTGGAGGACATTGAATTCTCAAAAGGAATCCTGAATATTCAGCATCTCAGAGCAAACACCACCACACAGCTTCTTCTGCCCATTTAAAAAATAAAATCTGTACAGGGAATCTAACTTTTAAGATCTTTCTCACAAACTCTTGTGGACTCAGTGGAGACAGTCTTGCTGTACACAAGCTGCCTTTTGCATCCTCCATATCCCTTCAACCACATAATGAATTTTTGAGAATACAAGTAGTACCCTGAGGTAGGTACAAAAATTGTTCATTAACATACTTAGTTTTGTAGCGTAGTAAAAAGACAGTGAACTGTAAAAATGCCAAATACTTTTAATAGCACATCTAGTAGTTCAGGGAGTAAAACAAGCTAAACGTAGGCCATGAATATGGAGCTGGCAAATGCAGAAATTGATGATGGCATGCATAATCTGAGAGGCACTTTTTATGGACACCAGTCTAACCATGACTTACACCACATATACCTACAGTTGCTAGAAATTATCCATGAGTATGAGACTTGTCATTTTCAAGGTCCAGCTTTAAGTTCATCAACCAAGTCTTTAATCAGAATACCTTTGCATACAGAAAGGAGGAAGGAGAGACTCATACAGAATTTGTTAGCTTTCCTCCTTTGTTGTGTTTAAGAACAAGAAAAGAAAGTAAATGGATTTATTGGAGAAGGATTAGAGTTCAATCTAAAATATCCCTAAAGTTGGCATGTAAGAAGGAAAGTAAAGTAACTCGAGATGTGTGAGTTGTAAGCTAACAGAAAATTTATTGCCCTTAGGTTGTTTACTATTGATAAGAGCATGAAAATCCTTAGATATATATGAAACTTCCATTTATTTGCTCTATGGATTTTCATTTGCAACACTGTTAGTTTAGGATCACCAAATCAATATACCTAACATATCCTATTCCAAAACAAAGGATTAAACATTGTAACAATACTTTGCTACATTTTCTCTAATAGAAAACACTCTTGAAGATTCAAAGAGTAATTAAAAAGGCAGTATTATTTTTTGGTTTTGTTGCAAGGGAGATAGATTAGGCCCCCACAAGAACTGTTTGGTTTCTTTTCTGAGGAAAAAGGCAACTTGATTAAATGAGGTAAGCACCAGTTTCTGTTATAAACATGCATCTTTAGAAACAAAAGCAGCAAGTCCCTTACTGTCTTCATATCAATTTGTATTGTTCTGACACAAATAGCTAGCTAAGTCACGACCTGGGAATCCCATCTGTGTTCAGCAGGAATGAAACCTGCTCAGCAGCTCTCACCACAGCTCCACAACACAGCTGCAAAAATTGTGACAACCTTCATTTCCCAATTACTTTGACAATGGGAACCTGTGTAACTTCAGCAGCTCCAGACTGGCAGGAGACTAAACCTATTATGAGTACTAAAGGTTAGGTGCACAAGGAGATGTAGCTCTGAGAGAGACCAGTACCTGGCCCTGTGTAAAAAAAATAGCCTTGTGCTTATAACATTCCTTAGCATGACAGCTTTTAATTCTCAGGCTACTGGATCTTTTAGCATAGGATGGTCTCCACATGTCCTGCTGAAACTGTTCCACCAAGTAAAGCAGAACTGAAAAATGAATTCAGTGAAAGGGAAAGAAAGGCACAAGGAGGCTTTGGAACACAGTGGTCAAGATGGGACAGATGGTTCTGGTGCCTGCAGCAAAACCACTGCCACACAAAGTGTACCATTTGTTCAGTAGCTCAGGCATGGAATAGAGAAAAAGCCCTTGAAGTATGAAAGGTGTACAATGTTCTATCTCCAAGTGTGATCATGAAAAAAGATCTTTTTCTTCTCCCTACCTTCAATCTAACTTATGAGAAGTACACTCTCAAAAATTTTTTGAAAAGCAACACCCTTTCTGATTCACCTGTCTTCAGGCAACCCAGTCTGTGAGAAGCAGTTCAGTTTTCTAGGGTGGAGAAGTGAGAAGCAGCTGGAACCTGGCTGCTGACAACAATTTGGTGCAAGAATGACATTAGTGGCAGCAGTTTCTCATTCCCCTGTCTCAGAGGAACAGTGCTGCTTCCTGACTAATGCTGTTTTACCTAACACTTCATGATCTTCTTTAAATCTTTGCAGAAAGCATCCTCTGAGCAAGCCTGAGGCTGGGCAAGCAACTATTGGGCTTTCTTTGGAGGAGAAAGGGTTTGAAATTTAGTGGACTGGAGTCTCTCCATGGACACTCCCCCTGCCCAGGCTGTGTGATGGATGAGAAGGGGCAGGGGGACAGCACAGAGAGAAGGGCTGTGCCAGCTGGCCTCAGGAAACACATGAGAGAATGATTTTTAGTCAGCTCCAGACACCAAACAGGCACTGAATGCTAAGGAGCAGCAACAGCCCTGCTGATCTGTCGAAGCACAACAGCATTCCTGGCAGAGAAACATACATTCATGGACTTATATGTGTAGGGCCTAGAGCAAAGATTTAAAATTTTACTTATATTAATTGAAAAACATGCCAAAAATGAAAACAGTTTGGCATTAGTACCCAGGACTCTTCTAAGTACAAGTAGTCTTGACTATGTTCAGTTCTCACAAACAGAGCAAGAGCAAATGGAAGAATCCCAAGGGACACCTTGGTGGCTATGTAATTTATTCTCCTGAAGCCACAGTACTTGGCTGTCACCACAGACTGACATGAGACAACCATGACTGTATATTGCTGCTAAGATCAGTTTTGACTTAGACATTTAAAAAAAATACAAGGATGTTTATAAAAATTAGATTTTCTAAATAAGAAATTTAGAACACTCATAGTGCTGACAGTTTTTTCACCAAAAATTCAACTGATTCAGTCGATGGAATTGATTTGCATGAAGAATTTCCACCAGAAAGGCCAAAGCCAATCTTTTAATTCCAAATAGATATATAGTACCACCTTCTGGATTATGTAATTACAAGCATCTAAGACTTAAAAATTCAATTCCACATTACAATTTTTAAGTCTATACAGATCCTCTTCTAAACATTTTTACAGGCAACAGTTACCTGTTTGTTACAGCAGTTACAAGAACTGTGCAGCAACTACTGCACTCCATTTGTATTCAGTGAAATGAAGCTGCCCAGCACTGATGCATATTATAAGACTTGTTCATGAACAAAACTGAGCAGCTCAAACAGCAAAATTTCAAAATGGTGCTGTTCTAAAACCCAATTATTTGCAGAAACAAGCACAGAAAATATGACATAAAATTCTCCTATTCAAATTAAATCTATATTCTCCACGAAGAGATTGGGTCCCTTTAACATTTGACATATCTTTCAGCTGCATAAATGTTCTGCCAAAATGAACAACTCTGTCACACAAGGCATTAAAAACAATAACACACCAAAATCCTCCACAAGTTAACAGCTGTTAGTTCCACACTGGCTACATTAGCCCACTTTGACATTCTATGTAAGGTAGATTTTGAGGCACACTGTATATAAGTTTATAGGATAAAACTTAAGTGCAATCTTAGCTTTATGTTTTGGTGCTCCTCACGACACCTTGGATCTGCTCTGATGCCCTGTGGTGGCACCATGGAAGAAAGGATGAATTATCACTGGCCACTAGACAGAAACAAATATCGGAACTTGTTCACATCAGTCTCGGCTCATTTTAGTATCCTTAACAGAAAATTTAGGCTCAGTATTTTTAACTCAGCTTTGATGTTTCACTGCTTGTAAGAAATTAGGTTAAAAACACAGTTTTATCTGTTTGTGGAAAGTTGTACGTGAGATACTGGGGTGAATCACATTACCACTTCTCTGAAAGGCTGATTTCCAAAACCACTTTGTTTGGTATCACAGGAGAGGGAGGGAATGAGAGTAAAGAAAGGGAAGGTCAAACATGTATTCTGTTAATAGGTACAAAGTAAAGTGGCACATGACTCATCAAAAAGGCACTCTGGAGTCAGGTATTTTTTCCCATCACATTTCCTTCAAGAGCTTCTAGAAGTTTCCTTAGTATTCTATCCTTACAGTTTTAGAAAAAGAAATGGCACTGGGGCAAATAATTTACTTTTTCATCTTCTGCTTTCATGACCCACTCAGTAAACTTTAGTAATAGTAATAATAGCAATAATACAGCCCAACAGTTATTTGGTACCCAACAGACTGGGATGCAGACTGGATGAGTGGATGAGTGACAGCTGCATTTCTTTTTGACTCCACCCTCCCTTCCAGGAAAGGTGAAACTGTCATCAGATGTGCACAAAAGAAAATATTGAGAAATCTTTAAATGGTACTACATGAGCCTAGTACCTGCCTTCTACTGTCCACATCCGCAAAGCAGAACAAAAGACCAAACTGAAGTTTTTCTCTTCCTTGAGAATGCAGAAGAAAAACAGTCACACTGGGCAAGGCACTGGTCACTTCCCTTTTCTTCCATCAGCCTTAAATTGCTCTGTACCCAGAATTGTGGAAAGCCCCTCCAGGAACACCAGTAGCAGGCTCAGCAATATTGAAAGTCAAAAGAGTAAGTGGAAAAGAGAAGGCAACAACTTAATCTTGAAGGTTGGACAGGACAGTTTAGGAAATCAAAAATGCCACAATGCACTCACTGGATTTTAATTAGGATAAAAAACAGCCAAAAGCAACAGGCTAAAAGTTACAGCACCAACATCACAAATGAGAGCAGTGCTTTATCATCAGTTTATTTACAGTTATGGCCCAAATAATCTGTTTTATTTATTCACTGAAATTCGTTAAATATATCCCATCATATCTGTGCTCCTTGCATAAATGCACAGCATAACAGTTTGGATATTTGTATTTGGATTAAGAAAGTTACTGTTTAATGTATAACTGAAATGATTAATGATAAACAGAGCATTTCACTGTGAAGTTATTATTAAAGGCAACCTAAAAATATCACATACAAAAATGACAACTGAAAAGCTGGTACTTACAGGTGATTAGAGTTTCTTTTGAAGGATTTAGCACTTTAAACTCATTTATTTTCTAGTGTATTTGTTCTCTTAAATCACCCCAAACTTTAGATTACTTAGTAGATTTTTTTCTTGGATTATACAAGAGACAAGAGTGACATCATTCATACTGTCCACATTGAAGTATGTAGCTACAGAGGAATCATTCATCAAGGAACAAGACAAAGAAATTTTCCAAGCTTAGAATATGGAATAGTAAGCACATCTTTCTTCACTTATGCATTTTTAAATACCAGGAGGTGATCTGTAAAGTGAGACACATTCAACCTGCACCCTTCTCTCTATATCACAGCTGTTATGCTATCCCTCACTCTTAGCAAGAGGGGAATTATCAAAGGAACATGAAGAATGTACGTGGAAGGCCAGTGATGCACCAGGTGCGTGGCCTCCTTCCCTCTCTGGTGCTGCCTGCAGTATTGACACCTGCTCAGCATGAGTGGCCACACCAAGCACGAGAGCCACAAGACTCTGCCACTGGAAGGAGTGAGCTTCATCTTTAACTCAGACCTAAAAGTGCACTGTTGAGAACCATTAGTCCAAGAAATGTGACCACCCTCATCACAAAGTGGGAAGCAGTCAGATATCCTTTCTTGTGAATCTTCAGATTAATAAAATAAGTAGCTATTGCAAAGGTAATCCCAGCCATTTCTGGGGACTGAGATACTGAGTTAAAAGTTGAGCATGCCTTTAAATGCTAAGCAAATGTGTGCAAATCTTACCACAATCAGGATTTTGATCCTTATTAGACCCCAAATTGTTAAGAAAACAAAATAATAAATTTTTGTCAATTTGAAAAATTTTCACATAAATAAATTATAAAATCTAAAGAAAAAGGATCAGAAGAGTCAACATAAAGAAAGGCAGGAAAATAGATGCTAAGTAAATCTAGACTTAATAATGCAATGGATCACTGCCAATGAGACACCAATAAGAGTATGGCTTACACTGCACAAAGACTTTGAGTGGTTAAGCAAAGAGGAAATCACAGAAATTATGGTAGCTTTTGATGGAACATTTTACAAATAATTGTTTATGTAGTCACAAAATGCCAAACAGGTTAAAAAACAAATTCTGAAACTTGTCCTCCGGCACAATTATGACTGTAATGAACCACTTCCTTTTAACCTTTTGTGCCTGCAGAGAACTTTCCTAAACTTTAGCCCTTTGCCAGTTACGTTCATTGCAGATGTAAAATTAGATCCCTCTGCAGACTTACTACTCAAAGTCCTTCTGTTTTAACAAAAAACAGTTACAACAGAGAAGCTTCCCAAATCAGGTAATTTTTACACAGGTGTTTGGCAAAATTTACTGAAAGAAATCAGATTGTAAGAGTAGTAGTAGCATCAATTAAAATAACCTGACAAAGGCTATTAGATACTTCTACTGTAAAAGTTTTGTTATCTATTGGACTGGTATTTGCTAAATATATGCTTTTCACAAGATGACTTGGGGACCTAAAATGCATCTATTACTGAAGGGAGGCAAATAAACTGTAAAAAAACTCCTGCAAGCTTCTCTTTGCAAAGCTGTTAATGTTCCAAGTTGTCTAGAGGAAATAACTTAGATTTGGCAGTAGAGATGGTCTCTGCACTGTAACGAACCCCTGTCAACATAATTATTCAGTCAGGCTAAGCAACAATGCTTTGGAAACAATGCATCTTACACACTAACCAGAGAGCTCCTGCAGGTAGACAAAGGATTCCACAAGCTGCTAAATCATGTATTCTAAAATTATTAATCAGTTGGGGCTGGAAATGGGCATTGCCTGATCAAGTTTCTCTGTGATGCTCAAGGATGCTCAATATTCAGGGCAGAAATTGCTGGGAACAGAAAACAAGGAGGTTGTCCTTTCTGTACATCAGTAAAAGACAATCTCTGACCAAGATTTTCCCCACTACCCAGACACACCTCTCTCAGACTTCCTTTGCACCAAATGTACATCTGGTAGCCAGAATGTTCCTCCTTTCAGCTTTAGGACTGTGTTCCTTCAAGCACAGGCAGACATGAGTAAAAGAAAGACATCCTTTCTTCAGTTCCTTTCCCAAGTCACAAAACCCAACAAAGAAGATGTGCTCCCAACCACAGCATCAAGACCAGCAAAGGCATTTCACTCATTACAAACCACTGCTAGCAGCATTCTCTATGAGTCCTGGTTTACTGGACACATCTCTTTCTCTTGCAGAAAAAGAAATCTGGTCACCTTGTTTAATTGCCCTTACCAAGACACTTTGAATCTAGTCCAGTCAGGCAGTGGTTATAAGATTAAGAGATAAAGATATTTTTTAATCTGCATGAAATAGATAGGTACATTTTTTAAGGATAAAGGTGAAGAAGATTAAAATTGTTTCATAGTTAAACTGAATCACTGATGCTATATAAAAATTTCAGGAAACAATAACTGAGCTAGTCACAATGAAATCTCTTAGGGGATAATATAATTTCCTATGATTGATAAATTGTATTCCATCAAAGCTTGATTCAAATTTGTCTTTTTTACCAACAGATATGATAGTAAAAGCTAAAAATAGGATTATTCTCTTGCTTGAATTCAATTTCTCTGAAAATAAAATCTTGGTTTGGTTTTATTCAAAGGTTTCTATGGTTCTTTTTCAGAGCAGTTGGGAATTTTGAGAAATGTGTGAGAAACCACTTGGCCATTTTAATAAAGGAGACATTATGGATACTCATAAAGAGGAAACTGGATCCTCCTATAATTTTTGCAGATGTAGATACTACCAGATAATATGGTGTAATATGCCAGTGAAGCAGTGAAAAGTTAAAATCATTGAAATTATGACCCAATAAATGTGTGGAATGAGAACCACCAACGCTTTCCTCTGTATTTGTTCCCTGAACAGAATATGCACAAAATAATTGTTTTAAGACGACATTGATACATGCCCCAGTACTCCAAGGAGTTTTAGCTGCATGCTCCCATACTATACAAACGGTTGATAGAAAAGTTGAAGCAATTTGAAAGTCTTTAAAGGACCGATGCTGTACCCTTTCACTTGGATAAAAACTGGGAAAAGCTGCAGGCCCTCACATGATTTCACCAAGAACTGAGCTAGAAATCATTAATAGACTAAGACTTTATAAAATCTGGAAAAGAAATTACAAACTCAGATAAACTTTTGACTGAATTATTATTTCAAAAGCAATGAAGTGGTACTTACCACACGGTAAAGAGTTATCCTCTTCTACTGTCGTGTTATAAGTCCAATCCTCCTTTCTCCAGCGTATAACACCACTATCCTGGCAGTCCTCAGATTGTGTTATATTTGCCTTGTCCCACATTCTGAACAGGTACAGCTCCCCAGTCATACCCTGGTGAGGTGATCCTGCTGTACCTTGCAGCTTTGAACAGCCAAGTAAAAACTGGCCTTTCCCAGGCAAATTAACCTTCCCATTTAGTTTCTTGTGTAATTTTTCTGTTCCATTTATGAATACCTTCATCTCCTCATTGTCACTTTTGCACTGGATACATATTTGGTTCCAAGCGTTTTTACGAAGTTTTACTGAAGTATTTATTTGTTTTCCAAACAACCATATCTTCAATTTACCATGCTCTCCTGTAAGTCCAAGATCATACTCATTGGCAGAGAGATTGGTGTGAAGAGTTTTTTCAGCATATACATATGCTGTCCACAGACTGTTTGAAGAATACAGCTTGAGGTGCACACAGACAAGGAATTCTCTCAAAGGATGCAGAGAAATTCTTGAAGACATACTCCAAGGATCTTCACATGCAGTCTTAAAGACGGCTTTGTATCGCCCTAGGAAATCCTCCTGATCTAAACAAAGAAAAGGTGATTTGTAAAATTATTTATTTTTAAAAATGATCTTTTGTACAAAAGTTATTCTCCCACATAATACTCTTTCTAGGCATTTTCCTAGGAGATTTCAAAACAAAACATTGAGAAACAATCTTGCAACCTACTTCTTTGGATTTATTACTGTGGTGAGGAAGTGACAAATTTGGAGGCAGTTAATAAATCCTAGCTGCTCATGAAAGCTTTGAAAGCTTTTATGCACAAGACCAAGAATGACCATGTAGAATCACAGAATCATTCAGGCTGGAAAAGACCTCCAAGATCATTGAGTCCAACTGTCAACCCAGCACTACCTAATCCACCATTAAACCCAAGTGCCACATCTATACATCTTTTAAGCACCTCCAGAGAAGGACTCAAGCACTTCCCTCCACAGTTTTGTTCAATGCTTAGCAACCCTTTCCACAAAGAAATGCTTCCTAGTTTCCAATTCCTAGTATCTAAACCTCCCCTGGTGCAACTTGAGGCCATTTCCTCTGCTGGTTACTTGGGAGCAGACACTGAGCCCCAGTTTGCTACAACCTCCCTTAAAGCAGAGAGCAAAAGGATCTCCGAAGTGCCTTTTTTTCTCCAGGCTAAATAATCCCAGGTCCCTCCGATTTTTTTTTCTTCTTACTATCCTTATCTCTAAGACATGCAAAACCTGGGGGTTTTGCCCTCATTAAAACTAAAAGCATGTACTTAATATGCATGATCTCTTAAGCCCTAATAGAAATCCTGAAACCTATGCACATACTTCCAAATGTTTGAAATGAACTTTCTGAGAATGACAAGATAAACTAATAGTGATAATTGGTATCTTTACAAGAGATAGCCAACTGCAGGTATTAAGAATTAGACCTACAGGAGCAGATTCTCTCATTACATAAGCATGAGTGTTATTTTCCTTGTATTACTAAAAACCACTGGATCAGTACATCTGAGCATTAATATAGCCAGGTACTCTCTTGAATAAAAATAGTCACAAGTTTATACATCTGCACAATCTGGCTTTTAATTAGTAACAATAGTTATTAACTTCCTTGCAAGTGTTTGCCACCTGTGACACATTTGACTCACTACAATCCATTAAAATTATGTCAAAAGACTCTCGTATACTCACGTATTCCATCTAGAGCTCTTAACTGCTTTTTATAAAAAGTCTAAAACTTTAAACTATCTACATGTGGATCACTTGATTCTGTTGAATATTTTGAAAATCTGAAGCTAAGACCTGTCTCCCCAAAATCAATTTCATTCCTCCTTTTGATTCACAGTTCCATTTGTTTAGCTGGGGATAAACAATATCACATTATCCAGCATCCTGAGCATCAAAAAGAACACAGGAAGTTCTTCCCTCTTCATATTTTTTGGAGAACACAATGGCACCTTAGATGAGGAGAGAACTGAGAAGAGATGCTGCTGACAATGCCAACTGCTGACAGCCTAAAACCAAAAAGCCTCAATAAAACAGGGGGGAAATGTAAACACACTCTTGTGTCAGTTTAGCTTTCCTTGATGACTACTGACATAGTAAGTGATACAAAGATGAAAAATGAAATCCCTCTTTGCTTGCTTCCTCAGACCTTTAGATACAGTAAAATTTTCCCTGGAAAAACCCTTCTATTACATCTGTCCATCCGCTGAGCAGCTCTGTCCTTATTACTATTTAAAGTACAAGAGGTTAACACCTCTCCATCTTACTAGCAGGTTTATCACCTGAATCTCAGAATCTGTCTCAATAGAAACATTCTGTCAGTTACTAGATATGGAGAATTAGAGTCACAACCAGTCTAATCTGTAACCTATGAAACCTCATTGGTTGTACAACATCCTTAAGCAGGCACACTTAAATGTAAAAAAAAAAAAAACAGGCAGTAAATTTGAACTGCAAGAAGTTCTGACCTTGAGTAAAATAACATGCCATAACACAGAAAGCTTCTGAAAACTTAACCATTAAGTACACAGCAAAAAACACTCCAAATTTTTAATATACTAAGCACATTACTAACACAATAAATGCATTATACACTATTGACATTAAGGAAGCTTTATGAATGACAAGCACTGTTACCTTTACCAGCTGAGGTCCAGAGCAGTAACAGACTAACCATCAGTATACAGAACAGCCATGAAAAAAAAAATTATTTTACGTCACTTTATTCTACTTTAAACTCACACAAAAGCATCACCATGTCAATTATCCACAAGAACCTTAGGAATTTATTTTTCATTTACTGTTACATAAAGAGCATAAACTGCCAAGTTCAAATATGTAATTTGTGTTACGTGTTTTGGACGTTACTACCTTTTCCTTAGCCATATTCAGATCCACAACAAAGATCAATGCAGGAGAAATTCTATACTCACACATGCTCTAAATACAGCAAATCTCAAAGGATCTCATGGTGCTTTTGTAAGAGCAGTGTAAAAGATTTAAAAACACGTTCTGAAAATAGTAACACTTCCAGCTCAAAAAAAAAAAAACCCAGCAATAAAATAATTTGTCTTGTTATTACAAATGGTGTTTTGGTTCTCTCCTCATCCATAGCCTAGAGTATGTTTTTTTAATGAAAACAAAATTCATCCAAAACGCTAAGCATCAAATGTTTCATTTCTTGTTACAGTTTTTCCTCTTGATTTCAAGAGGCAAAAACTTGCCTGGTTGAATATATTTAGAAGTCCTATTCATCAAGACTAATGTTATTTATTTGGAATACCAACACTACAGAAATCAGGAAAAAATTCTCTTACCTTTGCTTGCTGTAGCCAAGAACAACTGAAGTAAAAGGACTGCTTGAACAATCCAGAATCTCAAGAAAATGTCCTGTACTCTGCCAACACAGCAGTGCTGTTTTCCCCAGGGAACCATCCTAGAAGAAACAGATAAATAAATAAACCACAACGACCAGAAAACATGTAGGTCTGTGGACATTATGACAAAATATGTTTCCAACATATGAGCATAAATCTTCTCAACCCTATTATACTATTGGGTATATATTGCACAGAAATGCACTGAATATTGCCAAGACACTAAGAGAGAAAGAGATGTTTGCTGAAAGGGGAAAAAAAACCCAAAACAAATAAAAAAACCTATCTGAGCTTTAATTCTCCTAAGATTACAAATACATCAGAGCATGGCCATGACTCCTTGCACAAATAAGACTTTCAACATTTGAAAAACAAACAAATCCCTCCAAAAAGATTCACGCACAACAGTAACAAAAAACCCAACCAAAAGCTGACAGAGTAACCATGGAAAGATTGTCCAAAGACTTTAACAATCTCAATAAGTATGTAAGAAAGCATCTCTTCAGTCCACTACCCACACCTTCTCTCATGTGACACTTTAACAGCAACATTATGAACTAAGTAAGAAGCAAGATTTTGATTCCCAATCCTCATCTCATTATCAAAGCAAGAAGCTACTGGGGAAAAAAAAAAAAGACAAATTACACAAATCACTGTGGACAGCAAATTCATATAATGAAAACCTGGTTTGTCCACCTTTCTTCCTAGTGACAGTTGTTTAATGTGAGCAACAGGACAAAAGAAAATGGGTAGGAAAAAGAATATGCCTCCTATTATAAGAGATACTATCCTATGAATTATTTTTAAAGACATTTTCAAAAAAGGTGCATCTGAATATTTTGCATGCTGAAAGAAACACTCGGGTACTTTTTGCACACATTTATTCTTAAATAAAAATGTTAAGATACATAGTGGCAAGTGATTCTGTAACTGATTCCTGACACAAAGCAGTAAACTTTACATATTTACATCTTCCATGTATCAACTTTAAGGTAGAACGGAGTATTCTGCCTGACACCAAAAGTTTAACTTGGCCATCAAAAGCTGGGTGCATGTGCACATGCATTGGTTGGCACTCACACTGCTCACAAACTGCACTGTACTTCTGCTCATGCTGTGTCAGGCTGCAGTAGCTTCCCTTCTTTTCAGGCATTGTTAAATGGTGAGCTGTTTCAGGAGTTTCAAATTTTTTTAAGGTTAGAGTTAAAATGTATTTTTTTTGCAAGCATTCACACAATTTATTATCTATTTATTAATCTAAAATTATCTATCTATTTAAAATTATCTATATATTTATTAAAAATCGTCATTATGGGTTGAACTCCGCGAGAGAAGTGCCGCAGGAATAAACTAAGAAACAGTGAAGTTGCTAAGGAGCTGAAACTTTAGAAATTGATTAAACATACATGCAAATAAATTATAACCATACAACAACACAAAAAAAGAAAGCATAAAGCAAAGACTTGCTAATTAAGAGTACTGCAACACTGTTGCCAGTGTTTTCAAGAATTACGCAACATGCAATACTTCTAACAAATAGAAAAAGCTGACAAATCATATGCTAAAACAAAGGTCATATCTAATATAGACAATCCTATGCAGGAATAGATCAAAACCAAATAAAAAAACCAAGAAAAAAAAAAGGAAGAGATGTCAATGGTGGGCTAGCTTTCTGAAGATCACCACAAAACATGTTCAAACCTGCCCTCAGCTTGTTTCACTGAATGCCTAAAAATCATGTATTAATAAAGTTCTTCCAACAGCAACCTAAGTAGCAGAATTAAATTAATTATCCTAGGAAGCTGATAATGAAAATTGTTTTGCTTATATAAATATCTGATTTCAAGGACTGTGCATTTACAATGTAATTTCCCAGGGTTAAAAGAGATGCTCATCCAAAAACCATTTCCTATCTTTGCTTACTTACATTTACCAGTCTAGTCTCAAATTAGGTCACTTCCAAACAAAACCAAGCTGCATATCTGTTCTTCCATTTTATGGGGAAATCTTTTGTACACTAAACGATTCACCCATAGTGATGCATTTAGACAACAAAACAAACACAACTTCCAGCATCCCTTTACTACTTAAACACCAAGAAGTTGAAATGTGAATGCGATGGAGCCTAAAAAAAATTCAGTGGCATCCGCAAATGTAGCCACTGATGCTGGCAAGTAATGGGGCAAGCTGCTTGCTTTGTGTCACATATGATACTGATTCAGAACACTCCTACATTCCCTGCTTTTGGTTCTCTCCTTAAGCCTCAGTCCTGCAAACAGCTACACGTGAAATGAGCAGACTAGGACAGAGGTTTGCTCTTGAACTACCAAGCATGCCTTCCATTTTGTTTGGCAGAGCTCATTAGCCCATCCCCAGAAATAAAAACTGCATTACAAAAGCCTAAATTTGAGTACAGGACCCAAGAAATTCCTGATAGTGACTCCAGCCCTTTCTGAGCACTCTGTAGGCCTAACGAGCTTGAATGGACCTTCCTCCAACTCTGGCATTTCAGAGCGAGCTTTGCTAATATTTGTCCAGTGTTTAAACAAAAGTCTGTAATAAATACTTTCTCTACATTCAATTTTTTATCTCATCTGGGTTTTTTTGACATTGTTCTCACTTCCAGAGATGGGCCTGGCAAAGACAAGCTAGGGCCAGAGTCAGAGCTTCTTGTTGACTGAACATAGTCACATCAAGAACTCCAAAACTATTCAAAGCTATGGATGAAAATTAATGATCCCAGGCAAAGCAATAAAATCCAGATAGCAGGAAACTGAGCAAATGTAAAAAGTGAAATTGTGACGCGGTCACAGTTCAACTGACTTTTTGCAACACTTCAGATAGTTACACTAGCTCAAGATTTGTTCCAATGTCCAGATAAAATACAAAATTAAAAGAGCTGGGAAAATAACATTTGTGTTCCTTTCTTTTTGCAACAATGTTGTCTAGACACTATCAAAGAAAAATATGCTGCTATCTTTGGAATATTTTTTTAAGAAAAAAAGCAAGATATAAAAATACAATTTCACCATATCTCTTGGAACAAAGATCACATGACATATTCCAAAACATTTGGCCATTATTTTCTTCTTAAATTCATTTAAGCCCTTTTCTGTATTATAGAATCCTAAATCTTTATTCTTAATGAGCAGTAATGTAATTGCAGATATATAGTTGTGGACATTACAGAATTAGGCATAAGGGATTCTTTTTATTTCATATTGATTTGCTAATGTGTTCAAATGAACATTTGTATTTTTCTTCATAATAGATTAATACAGTGTGACTCAGGGAAGCCAGCATAATTATGCATCGTTTTTGCAGCAGGCTGAAAAATTTTCACACGTGTATCAGGCAAATCTAATTAAGTACAACAGTTCCTGAGCCACCCAAGTGTGGGAAAGAATCCTGCGCACAGACTTCAGGTAAAGATGTAACCAGCTGGCTTCACTTTCTCAGTTACAACTAAGTAGTTTTTATTTACAAAGAGCTAAGTGTCTGAAATAGATGATAATATAAAACATTTCTTTATGGACAGCAGAAAAAATGAAAATTTATAAAATAGAAATTAAAGGCTCAGGCATAAATCTGTTACATCCTGTTTGCTCTCTATGAAGAGTGTCTTATTTTGACCAATGACAACCTTGTACCCAGGTCTCACAACATTTCACACCATTCCTTAATTTGAAAATCAAACTATAATTGACAGGGTTTCCTTAAAACAAATGAACAAACATACTTTGAAAAACTGGGGGGTTTTTTTTGTCTTTTGTGTTATACATTTTGCAGTTCTGCATTAGTATCACACTCCTTGCAAATTAAAGAAGCTAGTGGAAACAAAGACAGGAAGATGGTATAAAAAAAGTCTATATTCCTATCATTAGTAATAATTAGCTCATGCTCTGCTATTTTACTTTACTACTTTCCAAATATGCACCCATAGGTGACATATCAAGACATTTAGCATTTACCTTCAGCAACTGCTTGCCTTGTAGTATAGCAGATATATTTTCATAGGATTAAAGATGAAGAAAGTGCAAAACATAAATACAGCAGTTGTATCCTGTAACGTATTTTATTAAATCACTTTTGGAAAAAATTTTACATCCAAATTTCACAATTCCTGTTGAAAATACATATTTAGTGGCAGTTTTTAACATTTAATAAACTATTAGTTCTTTTATGCTAAGTGTTAGCCAGAACAGGTTCTCACTGCCAATGCATAAACAGCTGGTTACAGAAAGTTATGTTGGAAATCATGGCCAAAAGCAAACATTCATTTACTTGCAATCATGCTGTCCACTGCTGCACCTCAAACTGCTTTGTACAAGCCACATTTATTTCATCCATAGTCTCTGGGTCTCATTCTATCTTCTGTATTCATCTCCTACTACGATTTTGGGTTTCAATAAAAATATTTCCAAAATTTGTAGAAGCTACTGCTGAGGAGGAGGATAATAACGAACGGTAAGCTTCTGGCTGCTCTTCTGTGCCATTCTGCCTTATTCAAGTCTATACCAGGGGATAAAATGCTAAAATGAGGAAGAGAAACACATCATACTGCTCAGGTAAGAAAATTTCTTGATGTCTTTCCTTTCAGAAACATAAGACTAGACTTACTCCATCAGCTCCTTATATTTTCCAGACTGAAACCAAAACACAGTAAAGTTTTTATGTTATTTTTAAATTCTGGCTGAAACAGCTTAGATGTAATAGGGAGGACACTTATGTTGGAAATTCTTGTGTCACAGTAAATCTTGGCACATACAGAATTTACTGACTTAACAGCAGAAGTAGCACCATTGAGTTTAAAATGTTGTTCTGTGGGGGGGCGGGGTTTATGTGTTTTTCCAGAAGACAGTAATAGGATTATTACTGTCTAATAATAATTTGGTTTTCATTAATTTTCTCCAGTGTTACTCATGTCTGTAAAAACTGTATTCTATATAGTCACCATGTTCATATAGTCACTTTATGTAAAACACCAGCTTTTTCTAAGACTGTAATGGTAATGTGTTCAAGTTCAAGGATCTTCCTCTCGACATAAATCTTCACTGTTTTCAAAGATATGAAATATTTTACTTTTTAATAAGTTGGCTTACAGAGAGCAACAAGCCACTAAAGCAGAAATCAGTCATCTGCAAAACTCATAGATGGTTGATTGAGTTCTTCACAGAACTGGAGTGTGAACTCTGAGAAATGCATTCTTTTGTTTAGCCTTTCCACTGTTGCATGATACTGGCATTAGAATGACTTTTTAAAATATTTTGTTTTATAAATGCCCAGTTGTGCAAGCCAAGTTCAACTGACAGACCTCCCCTTCGGTTCATGTAAAAGTGCAAAATTAATCACTTAGGCCTGTGTAAGTGGATCCAGAAGTGGAACATGCTATTGGGTGGCTCTCCATTACGGACCTCATGGCCAAAAAGCCTGCACTTTTGGTATTCAATTCTCTTGTACAGCAACTTGTGCTCTACAGAGTGCAAAAATTGGACAGGGGACAATTACAAACAAGTTTTGTTCCCTCTCACCCAGACCAGAAATGTTTCACCTCCTCATATCCAATTGTCACCTGGGAGATGAGCAAGAGGCCTTTCTCTAGCTCTTATAAAAGTTTTACACTATCCAGGAAATCCTTGTCTCCATGATATATTCCCTCAAGAGCACAGTTTTACCTACACCCTATACTAACTCTAGAGCAAACTAAAAAGCCCTTCACTGACAATGCCTGAGCAGGTTTCCTCTTAAAAGTGTTTACAAAGCACTGATGAAGCACGACAAGCAGAGATGCAATAAAAGTAGTTATGTTTGCCACAAGTCTAATTATTTCAACTTCAGACAGGTTGTTTGCATTTTCCTTTATACTTTGGGGTATGGAAGGACATAGGTTTAATGGAGGGGATAACAACAAGACGTGTTCTGCAGAGTAGAAGACCACACAAAGGTTGGCACATGAGAAAAGATTAGAAGAACACTACGCATGAACTGTGAGCCATATAAAAGCATGAGAAAGGGTATACAGAGATGTAAGCACAAAAAACTACACAAAAAGTTTTCCAAACCCTTTGCATTCAGCTACACAGATTTAATTGATGCAGAGAGAAAGAGGGAAGGACAAAGACTTTTCTAAACCTCAAATATTCATATCAGTGAACAATGTAAGCAGGCTGTCAGGAGTCAGGTGAGCACCAGGCATGCCAAAAAGACTGTCCAGCTCATGCTTTCAATTTTCCTACTTTTCAAAAAAAAAAAAACAGTTCAGAAAGTTTCATCTTACTGTAAGTGGAGGAAAATAAAAAGTAAATAGTTGTTTCTTCTCAGTTTACACTTTTCTTCTCCACTCTCCTTTCCAAGCTCTTTTGGCTTGAATAGCAACACCCTAAAAATAAATTATACTGTGATTTCATCCTAAGATTCACTTTATGGACTTAACAGGTCTCTTGGATTTTGCACTTGGAGCCATTAAAATTTCTCTGGAAGCTAAGAAGCACAATATTTGGTGGAGGTTTCTGGTTGAAAAAAGGGGGAGTGGGAATGGTTTATAACAATCTCTCAGACTCTTTCAGTCAACAGCCCAATGACCAAAACTAATAGTTTGTACCACAGAAATAAAACTCATCAGTTTGGAAAGATGGCTGCACTGAAGCAAGCATCTTCCAAAGTCCCACTAAAACTCTGATACAGAACACAGCATCACTACCCTAAAGAGCCAAAGGAAATACAGTCATGTTGGCACTTCAGTCTCCACATAGGGTAAAAATTTAGGGAACCTCTATTAACACATTCTAGGAAACAGGATTATGCCCAAACAGCATCCTGGGCCTCCTTTAGCACTTCTCCTCCTCAGGGTTCAATGTAAGTGTCTGCAGAGGAACAGGAGATGGTACCATGCCCACGTTAGACTGAACTACAACTGACACAAGTTAGTCAATAGCAAATATTTGTAAACACTTAAAAGTCATCACATAGGTGAGTTGATGACACAAAAGCCACTTCAGAAAAGTTTATTTCAATCTGAACCATTTCTGTGTGCACCTCCACAAATGTGTCAGCTCAAAAAATTTACTTTGTACAACTACACTCCACATGTTTTTTTCACCATCACCACCTCTACAAAAAAAGTGATTAGCCTTCTCAGAAATAAACCACAATCACCACACTGCTGACTTGCTAAAATACAGATGAGGGTGAAAGAAAGAAAGCATTTTTAATCAAATTTATAGGAACACATAGACTATGCTACGAATAAGTAATGGAGGAACAAAGTCACTTAAAAACATGAAGCCCATCAGAAACCCATTCAGTCAGCTTATGTCCATAATTAATTTGGTGCCAAAGAAACAAAGGTATTAAAAGTCTCGTTGGGAACTTAGATCTTAAATATGGAATTTAGCAGCATTCACAATCAGGCATGCCCAAATGTCTAATCAATTCAGGCAGAGGCATAGTCCTTTTTTCTCTAAAGAAAGGAACTTATTAAGAGAATATTTTGATCACTAAAAGCATCAGTAAAAGATGGTATGTTTTGTTATGTGTGCACAATAACATTTCCACAATTATCATAATAACATTATTCCTTGTCTTTCTAATTCTACCATTTTTAAAAGTGTCACATCTTGTCAAACATGACAACTTCTGGCAAACGTTCTGGTGGATCTCATAGACCTTAACTCCTCAATGATTCCTTTAAGGAACATCATAAATGAGAAAATAATTTGTAAGGGGTTGTTCTTTTTTGTTAACTAAGGCATCACTTGAGGTACTCATCCAAGTTTCAGAAAACAGAATTACTGTGATAATTCTAATAATTTTCTATAAATTCTACATATTCAAAAAGTATTTTAAGTAGATTGAGGAACTTATAAAAGTATTTATTTTCTATCTACTCTCTTATCTAGTATAAACTAACATTCTACAGTTTTCTTTTAAAATAAACAAAAATAAGCTAATCATGTTACTAACTATACTTTTTCCACGTGCTGTTAAGAACACCACATTTAAGCAGCCAGCAGAAGAGGACCTAGAGCATAACAACAAAATCACATATTTATAAGGCATTATCTGAGAAGCAGCTGTTGTGTCAAACAGTATTTATATTTCTGGGCTACAGAACTCATCAATAAAAGAAAGCAAACATTGAGTCTGGGACTTGAACTGCCAGACACACTTCTAAAATCTTTCATCAGTTCCACTGCATAACACCTGCAATAAAACTGTCCTGAATCTGATGTGGGTAGCACTCACAGGTTGAATACCTGTGGCATACAAAATATTCAGCTCACAGCTGAAGACAAATCCATGTGACTCCTGCAGGGAGGAGTTTGAGATGGATTTTTTTTGTCTTTGATTTAATGTCAACTACAAAAAACCCTTTGTCCATCCTGAACAACAATGAATTTCAAAGGTATTTTGTCACAAAAGGAATGAAAGACTCCCAAATCACTGACTCCTATTAATTACCATATAGTTATACAAACTTATTTTTTATAGAGCAATTATAGAGCCTTTCCAAACTGTAACTCCACCAGGTATTTATGGCTAGAAAGAGTAAGACCCTCATAAGACCCTCATGATGAGCACCTGTATAGCAAATGAAACAATCAACTCCATTCATGTTCACAAGCTCAGTAGCACCTACCAACAAATTAGTATTCTCTAAATCCTTGCATCTGGAAAAGAGCAAAGCTTTTAACTGAACCTAGATATACAAAACCACTAGTAGACTTACCATTTATCATAAAGCTAACACTTCAGGCCAAAAAACGTGACTTATTCACGCTAATTCTTATGTTGAAGTCTATGAGATTACTTGCATGAGCTACCCTTACTTTGGCCTTCAAATAATCTAATCTAATATTCCACTGAATATGTAAAACTCAAGTGTAGTGCCCAGTTTTAAAGCTAAACGGCATTTGCCAAGGCTAGTGATCATGTTACATATTAAGAACTAAAAACTTGTCCAAATTTAACAAGAATTATTGTCCCATGAACTCCCAAACTTTCTCAGTCTGCCAGCATTCTACAGTTACTAGTGGAAGACCTGACTAAAAGAACTCACAGCACAAAAACTGTATAAACTGAGTAATTAACTTGAGAAAGGGAATTTGGTCTTTCATCTCTCTCCAATTGGCCCTAACCTGAGCCAATTTCTGTTGATGTATTAGAAACAGAAGTTTAACATTAGATTTGCAAGGCACTGAAGAAAAAGGAACATGCTAACAAACCCCATTTGATCTACAGAATTACCCTAGGATACTAAAGTAATATTAATAAGGATAGCAATAACACTAGTTCACTTGCTACCACAGTAGAAATGACATAACATTATGTTTCAGTGTAAGTAGAAGATTTTGTGGCCCCAATTTGTATTTGAGCAAGTTCTATTTATGTGCAATTTCTTTCCTGCATCATATTTCATTTTTGCTTTGAATGCTCCGAAGCATTCCACTTCAGAGATTTGTCTTCATCATTAAATTATAAGTGTCCTTCCTCTGTGAAGACAAGTACTTGGAGATCTTCCTAAGCAAAGACATGGGTTTTGCTCTTTAGTTTAATTCAACAAACACACTACTGGTCACCTAGCAGAGGAGCGAATTTTGCTTGTTTCCCCCATGGAAACAGTTACAGAAGTCTGCTTTCCACTTGGAAATACCCTTAAGGTGGAAAGCTTAAGAACAGGAGTATCAGCTTGTGCAGTTCTCTTCTAGTGATGATGTACACTGTTAGTCTATGCAAGCAAAAGGGAACAACATGTTCTGAGTAGACACATAATGCCAGATTTACTTTTTCAGTAAAAGTGACCAGGACTGAAGACACAACTAATTTGCTTTGGGATTGATATTTCTTAGATCTGGAGGCTGTAAGCTCTATTTTTGCTCATCTTGAAGCCCATTTCAGCACACCTTCAACACTACTGTAACTGATTTGAGCAGGGAGGTTGGTCCAAATGACCCACTGTGGTTCCTCCCAATCTTACCAATTCTGTGATTTCATGTAAGTCAAAACCAGCCTAGGCTTCTACAACCACACATTTAATTTGCTGGATAAGCACATGTTGAACTGGTTTGCAAACATTTACTCCCCGTTTTCACATAATTCAATGCAAGAAAATAATACAGTAAAAGCAACAGAGTTCAGTACTGTTACAAATACAACCAATGAATGATGAAACCTATATATTTCCAAAGCAAAACCAAATTCAGTCAAGAAAGGATGCTTCCAGTAAATATAGCCAGTGAACATGACAAAAACAAACAAACGACAAAAAAAACCCAAAAAAAACCCCAAAACATAAAAGCCCCCCGCTCGAAATAATTATTGCGCACAAAAGGTGACTGAAGACATCACTTTCAGGGATACAGGTTTCCTTGCAGACTGCACGCGAAAGAAGGAGGGAAAACTTTTAAGCTGAATACATTCTCTGGACCCGTTCCCACGGAAAACGCATGTGCGAGCTAAGCCGGACCCGGTCTAGCAACACTGCCCTGTCTCTTCGTCCAAACCGCATTCAGACCCCACCAATGCCTCTACAGAAATCACTCACTCTTCAGGCCAATCTAAACACCTTACTAAACGTTTACCGCCGTTCCCTGATTAAGCACTCAAAATAATGCCAGCAGCAGAGAGCTGTACCCGGACGAAGCCCGCCCGCAGCCCCTCACGGCGGCCTCGCCCCGACCGGCCCGGCGCGAGCCCCAACGGGCCCGGCCCCGCCCGCGGGACCTCCCCTCAGCCCCCGGGCCGTGCTCCCCGGCCGGGGAGACCCGCCGTGCCGCTCCAGGGCAGGACCCGGGACCAAGCGGGAGCCGCGGGACTCGCCCGCGGATGTCGGAGCTCCCCGACCTGCGCTCCTCCGCCCTCCCCCGCGGGACCTGCCCGCCCTAACCTCGGTCGTCCCTCCGGAAGAGTCGGCGGGAAAGCCCATCCCAAGGGAGCCGCGCACCTCAGCCGCCCGGCCCCGTACAGTCGCTCACCTCCACCCGGCTCCGGGCGACTCCCCGTAGCCGCCGCTCTGCCTGTCCCTCCCGTCCTCGGGAGCCCCCAGCTCCGCCCGCCTCTGCTCCCGCGAGCCCGCAGCCGCTCACCTGGCACCGGGCGGCCGCCCGTCCCGTCTATCCCGTCCCGTCCGTGCCGTCCCGTCTATCCCGTCCGTGCCGTGCCGTGCCGTGCCGTGCCGTGCCGCCCGCCGCGCCGCTCGCTCAGCACTGGGCACAGCAGGCGCGCCGGCGGCCCCGGCAGCTGGGACAGCCACTGCACGGGGGGCGGAGGCAGGCGAGGGAGGTGCTGCGAAAAGCCGAGGGAAGCCGGCGCGGTGGCGGCCGGCGGAGCCGCCCGGGAGCGGCCCCCACCGCCCCTCGGCAAGGCGGGCTCGGCGGCCCCGGCCCCTCCCGCCCGCGGCCCCGCGGGTGCGGGCGCGGTCCCGGTCCCGGCGCTGCGGCAGCGCCCGGGCTGTGAGGCCGGCCCGGAGCGGGCTGCAGGCAGCGAGCAGTGGCGGCTGCGCTGGGACAGGGCATGGGGACGCTTGGTGGCCGCACACAACCGACTGGGAGGAAGGAACTACCGCTGCGAATGAATTGTTCCACATTTCTTGGTGGGCAACGTGTTAAGCCAGCCTTCTCTCTTGTAAAGTTTACTTCATCTGTAACACAGGCTACATTAAGCCCTAACGTTACATAGAGTTTGCACGTTTAGCAGCTTTCATTGCATTTCAATGAGATTCATACCTTCAGTCCATTCAGATTATTGGTAGTGTATTGGCACTGCTGAAAAGACAAAAAAAGCCTGGCTCCAGGCCATTGCTGAGGAAAGCACATCCAGAGGGAAAGGCTGGAGCTTTAGGCGACAATTCTTTTCAGTGTCACTGAAAAGATAAGACAGGGACAAATTCTAGGAGCTCCCCAGATGGCAGATCTTCCTGAGGATGCAAGGTGTGATGAGTATATATGATGAGCATCTTTTTGCAGAGAAATATTTGCAAAGAAGAAAATGGGGGTAGATGGAGAGGCTTGTTTAATTTTTGCTTAGATCAGTGGTGTCTTTGGATACTTTGGAGCTGGCATCTAGTTGAACACAGTGCTTTTGCAGTTCCTCACACAAGAAAAAAATAGGAGGTATTTTTTCTGCCTTGCTTAGTGGAATATCTTTCACTTCTTCAAAGGCTTAAGGACCACAAACTGTTCTCTTCCCATCCTAAACCACCTGTGAGAATTATATTCACTTCTCATCTGGAAGTCTGAGGTCAATAAGGAAGAAAAGAAAAATTGTCTTAAAGTTAGTGCTAAGGGTGTGATGCATAGGAATATAATTTATATATGAAAAGACTTGCCTAGTGATTCTACATCAGTGCTCTTTTGGCACATCCACAGGCAGCGCACTTTACCAATGTGGCTTAGTGATGTCTCCTCAGGAAGGCTAAAATGTTCAGCGAGGCTGGAAACTGAAGCCCAGCTTACTCCTGGATACCTTCCTTACCTGTTGGTACTGTAGGGTTAGGAAGTTTTCTGTGCTGCTTGTTGTGTGGATGGTTACTGGTGTACAGGTAAATGGAAGTCTGTCTATCCAATATCTCTGACAAATGATACAATGATTTTGATAAAAATCAGTCAGTTGCTGAATTTTCAAGCCCTGAAATGTAATTGCAGGAAGGGGATTTACCTCAAAATACTTACTCACTTTCCACTCAGACCTAGTTATTTTACTAGGAGAAATTACTGTGCAATTTACAAAAGGAAAACACTCAATTTATATTTCTGTTTATTTAAACTGTGTATTGCACACAGCTGGGCGGTGTCCAGTAACACACAGAGAAACTAAACCAAATTGATTTGTAATGACCTAAAAATAAAGAACTTAATTCCCAGTGTGTTTGTATTGCTTTGCTTAGCTGCCATCTATGCCATCTACAGAGTTCTAGGACTACAGTGGATATGGGCAGTGTTGCGTGGAAGCCAAAGGCAAACTCCTATGCACTTACCAAAAAACCACAGATTTGAACAGGTCTTAGGAACAAGCATGGATAATTGAGTAACAAATAACTTTTCAATCCCACTACTTTTGTCATGTTTTTGAGAAAATGCCAAAAAAAAAAAAAGGTTACGCTAATTCAGATTGCTCAATGCCTCCTTTATTGTGCTTGTGCAATACTGAACACTGGTTTAGTAGGAACAGCAGGTGATAAATGCATGTTTAAGAAAAAGATACTTCCTTGAAGAGAAGGAGTCTAACCTTCACTCCCCAAACAAAATGATCATATGAAAATGTCTTAAATAAAATTATTTTTTTCTGGATCTGGAAGACTCTCCAGAAAATGGGACCACTTGTACCATAAACTGGTGTTGATATCCAGTTTGGCCATGCATTCTCCTAGTGGGAAAATACCAGATTTCAAGGATTTAACAACAGAAGTGTTTTATTTTCACCTGTGTCCAACGAGATTGAATGTAGAAACCCAAACAACACTCCGACCAAGTCATTGACTGAATTCCCATTAATTTCATCTTAACCAGAATTTCATGTTATTATTTCTAAATTCTTTGGAAATTCATTATTATTATTATTATCATCATTATTAATAATAATAATAATTTATGCTAGTGTATGTATATATATTTCCTAGGGAGATAAGATATTACTTTGACACGTTGCAGTATTAATTTCATCTTTATAATTTGTGTATCCAAATGGAATTGGTTCTATTTATATAATTCATGTCTTAGTAGGATAAAAGCATGTATAACTGACAAGAGAAAGAGGAGAGAGGAGGTAGGGGGAGAAGGAAGGTCTGTTTCCATTTTCATTTAAGCTATGAGGGTTTGAAGCTGTTTCACAAAGATGCTTGACAGGACTTCACTATTTCTTAGTGGGCAGGATTGGGAGGTTGCTTCGCCCTGTGATGTATATATGGTCAACTCAAGAGAGCATAAATTTAGAGGACTGGCTATTTCAATGAATCACATTAATATTATACCTTTTATGTCAAATCTAAAAACAAAGCAAAAGATATAATTTCCATGGCTCTTGATTTTGTAGGGTTCTGTCTTCTTCTGTACCATGCGATAAATTTCTGTGAAGTCCAGAAACTGATTTGAGAGACAAAAAGCAGTTAAAATTATTACACTTCTCTATTTCATATCTAAATATAGTCCTTCCTGAAAATCACTCCTGTTCTATAGTATCATGTACTAGTTATCAGTCACATAAATTACAGACCTTTAGGTAAAAAATATGTTAGGATTTTGTTTTAACTGATGGTAGCACTGGAGATTAAATAAAATTACCTATGAGTCCTTCAGTCTATTTTCTGCTTTCAGCATTATAAAGACATAAACATCGAGTGAGCAGTTTTAGGATAAGGAAGTGATAGGGATTAACTGTGATGCTGAAAGGATTTAAATGTATCAAGGGAGGGGGATCTAGAGCCTAATCTTAAAACTGCACACATTGGGCACAAAATTGAGAGCTTGATTTGTGAAAAACCACTGCCTCTCATACAAATTTGTGCCTGACGAATAAATCTGGGTCTTATAAAAGAGTCCTTGAAGTAGATACACCTATCTAACATCCTAATAGAATAACTACTTATTAATATTCTTCTGTCAAAAAGCAGGATATAGGTGTGGATACCATGAGAGCAGTGTTTGCTGAATGTTAACTGAGCCAATATATAAAAGACATCTTTTAGATGTGTAATAATTAAATAAGGAGGTTTACTCTATCCGGCTATGATTTTATATATATGTTGTCAAATACTAAGTGCAAAACCCAGGGTAAGATTTCCTCTTGACTGTAGCAGTTTCTCCATAAAAAAGATATATGTAGTATCTTCCTTACTGAAGGTCCAAGAAGAGTCTTAAAGTAGTAATAATAAAAACAACTGTTTCTCTATGATTAACTTCTAAGCCTCAAGTCACCAATGAAATGTGCATTTCACTACTTGTATCATTACTGATCAAAAGTGATATTTATGTTCACCATGTCATTTGTTACTGCTGAGTTCCATGTTGCAGGCTGTCCTGCTTGCAAACACGCAGCCATGTACTGTCAGACTGTACTCCAGCTAAGTGTCCCTATTGCATTTACACTGCAAAATGGAGTAAAGGTGAAGGCAATTTGTTAGGTATGGAAAAAAAAAAAAAAAAAAGGTAAATTTTTGATACTGTTTTCTTTTACAAAATTTCAGGTACCATATATGATGCATGAATGATTATATGTATCAGCAGGATGAGCATTCTCTTCTGTTGGGTGATCAGGCCTTCAATACTTCTCCCTCTGCAAATGTTCTTGTGCAACACTCCATTTTGTAGAATTGAGAGCCTTCATTATTATGTGCTGGACTAAAAGGTGAACAGAGAACAAACCAAACTGCAAGAAGTGCCATTTAACATAAGAAAAAGATATTTTATGGTGAGAGTCATTGAACACTGAAGCAGGCTGCCCAGAGAACTTGTAGAGTCTGTACCCTTGCAGATGTTCAGAAGAAGTCTCCAGATGTGGTCCTGGGCAACTGCTGCTGCAGCCCCTGCTCTGAGGAAGTTTGGACTAGACTATCTCCAGAGGTCCCCTCCAGCCTCAGCTGGTCTATCACACTGTGAGAAGAACTGCTAGCACTCTGCATTCCCTCAGAATAAAATACACTTTTGGCCAAGCAAACGACAATGATCCTCAAATTGTAAAAATCTTGAGGGTGATGAAAGGCTCTCATACTAAAAGCCCAGACCAAAGTGCTAATCAACATTATGGGAAATTACAAGAAACTGTTGCCAAGGAAAGCAATTCTGAAGAGAACACCTGGAAAGGACAATTAAACCTTTCAATTCTCTATTTATGGCACTAACTCTGTTTAAATTGTACTGACATTTATATTTTCATTAAATAAACATTTTAAAGAGTTGTAACTTTTCCATAATAAGTAAGTCTGTGTGGATCTTGGCAGGCAAATTCTCATTCTGGGAACATTTCACATTTTTGCTTTTCTTTTTTTAAAACTTTACAAAAAAAAGCTCTGTTAACCTCTGAAAATTGACACTGACTCTAATGGTTCCACATTAAATACTCTTGTGTAGTAAGACTTTTGTCATAGCATGAACTATTAAAATAAAGCCAAGAAGGTTACTATGCCCCTGTTGATTCCTACATCCGTGTAACTGGTGAAGCAACAGAAGAATTTTTTATCACAGAATACTTTTCCAGTGTATGGTCTGCAGTGTGTATCTTTCACGTACTAGGGAAAGGATTTTAGCTTTCATGCCAAGTCCTTTCACCCCTGACAACACTTTTTTTCTTCTTTTCCTGAGAGGAAAATTTGTGTTCATAGTTGTCCTGTCTTAACTCTGTTCTTGGCTTTGCTATACCTTCTAAATAAAGTATGTATATCTCAGCTGCAAAATAAGACATGGATGGTGTAAAGGCATAGTAAAATATAAGATGCCATCGTGTTTTGAGGAAGTCAATCTACCTTTGGTGTATCAAAGGAGAGGAGATTTCCTTCTGCAGTTTAACTCTATAATTTGCTCCCTTGTTTTGCATTTGATCTCTGCCCACTTTACTGTGAGTGACTGAATCAGGGAGTGTGGGGAGACCTTTGGAAACTGTTTCAGTACTTCTCAAAGGCCTTTCTGCTGAAGTTTCAATTTCCTTTTCAACCTTGTCCATTTTTCAATCTTTTGCTAGTTTGAAAGAGAGAAAAGTAGTTCTTAAAAGGTCGGCTAATCCAGCCTGCCTTTGATTTTACACCAGCATAAATCCACTTAACAAAGTTTCTTTTTAATCATACTAAAATGCTTGGCAGGAAAAACAGAGTTTGAAAAACTTTTTCGGAAGTGACCTTCCTCCCTCACTCTACCAGGGGTACAGGAGTATACACACATGGAAGTCACAAACCTAACTGTTAATACTGATATTCTGCAGAGGATGAAGACAAAGGAAACACCTAATTTTCCAAACACTTGAGTGTATGTAAACTTTGCAGTAAATTATTTCTGAGTTGAAGACTGATATTTCAAGTACTATTAAGTGGCAGCTTCTGGGACAGGCTATTTTCATCTAGACAGCCTACTACAGGTTGACTCTATTTCAACAAGCCTTGCATGTGGCTGGAGGCAGATATTCTGCATGGTAAGAGTCATCGTATGGCTTATCTTCACCAGGGCTGCATTGAAAACTCTTGTGGTATGTCTGATGGAAAGGCAGAATAAAATGGTAGATCACAATTAGATTGTTCATCTATAGAAGAGAGATAATATTCGACCTTTTTCTGTATATGTCTGTTGTTTGAAACTAAAATTCTTTTTATTTAGTTATTTAAAATGTTAACAGTGATGCTAACGTGGTAGTTTCAGAAATCTTTGTGTAAGTGTACTACAGGAGTTTTAATAAAGTTCAGCACTGCCATTAGTTGTGATTTGACTGACATTCTGAATGCTCTGTGCAGAAATTCCACTTCTACCTAGGAAATATAAATATAAAATATTAAAAAACTATAATTCACATTAAAAAATAATATAAAGCCTCAAGTGCCAGAAAATTAATGTTTCTTTTAGTTTTCTATGCTTGTCTCATCTTATAGTTTGGAATGTATTTTTATCAGTTGTATGTCGTTGTATGAACTTGTTTTTATTTTTTAAAAAATAGATTTTCCAACTGGAATTACTCAATTGAAAAAACATGTTTTTTAATAGAAGTATTACATTTTGTGTCATTGGGTAATCTTGTTTTGCCAGGGTTACCTTTCTGTAGTCCCTAAACTTGGCTGGGAGTTTTATTATGGGGAGGGAATTGTTTCCATGGTGGGTTTTTTCTTGTGAATTATCTTTTGTCAAGGCTTACATTATTCAGTGTAAACAGATTCCAAATAATAGCATCTGTATTTCAAGTATAGTTAAGTCCCATTTAAAAGGTCTGAAGAAAGTCTACACAATGTTTGTTTTGAGGACTTAGGTATCATTTGAGTGATTAATAAGTCCTGTGGAAATCTTCTGAACATAGAGTAAATATATTCTTTGTATTTGTCTTTTGGATTTTGAATTGGACCTAGTCTTGTCTTTTGGAAAGACTTTGACTTTATTTTTAGGATCTTTTCCATGTGATAAATTATTTTCTCTTCATTATCTCATGCTTTGATCACTGTATGGATTATAGGTTGATTTTTGCAAAGACACAAAATGCCCATTACTTATGTTGACAGAAATTTGTCCTGCCTTGTCCTGCCCTATGGTGGTCCCTTCTACCCCCAGCAAAGCATTAAGCAGAGACTTCTTAATTCCAATTTTCATTAATCTCTTTGCCAAAGAATCACTAAGGTTTTACAAGGAGTTTTATTTTGTATTATGTTTTCAGAAAGTTCTATTCAAATGGAAATGGATTGGAGATGCAGCTCATTATACTGGGTTCTTGGGTCAGAAAATGATCATGGCCATGGCCACAAAAACAAATAAACAAAAGGGACAAAAGACAACTATGTTACATGTCTGAAAATAAAATTGCCAAACAAAGTCAATCATCAGCTGAGATCATCATGTTAGCTGACACCTGGAACTTGCTTCAGTAAGATGCAGTTTTGCTGAACTTGGCATAAAGAAAGTTGCTTGAAGCAGACCAGGATGGATCTAACAATGGTCCTCAGTTCTCCAAGAATACTATGGAATAAAATAGTAGTACAATGAAAAATTATGCAAGAATATTAATGTCTGTATTCATAGAGTAGAACCTAATTTTTTTTTCAGTAGTTGTGTATGGCCTTACATTCCCAATTACTTTTAAATTCATTGCACACATTGCATTCATATGTGATCTTTGGGGACTACATATGACATTTCATGAAGTCTGGTCTTGGCAGTTTTCCACAGGTAGTATAAGGGCTAACCTTATACTTTCTGATGACTTTAGGAAAATAGTATTTGCAGCCTTTGGGCAAAGAAATCTTGGGTACCTTGCATCTTTTTTATCTTCTAAGTTTTTACTTAGTTGGGGTTTCTTTGTTTGCTGGTATGTACATTTTTCGTTTCATTCAATGATTTAGTACATTAAAATATTAACCCACAGAAGTATTTTAATTTCAAAATAATTAGTCATATTAAATTAATGATTTGTTCTTTAAAATATTAACTCAGCTTTATGATATCTCCAAAGACTTGTCTTCAAGGTTTGTCTTTCATGGTATTAAAATGTTTTTAGCTGGACAAATTGATTGCAAATGTATGACATCTATGAGGTAATTTCTGGGATCTCTTGCTTCCAGAGATTGTGTCAGGCATAGGAAGTGTAAGAATGATTAAAATCACTAAGGACATGATAAACCAGAAGTCACAGAAAGCATCTGGCATGTATGGAGAACATTTCTCTCTACCCCATCTGCACAGTTCTCTCCATATTTTGCAGCACTGTGGAATGAGAAGATTGTCTGAGCTGCACTAAAAACATTTAAGAAGTGGCAGTATATTGTGAAAGAAAATAGTTATTGTTGCTTATAAAACAGAACAGAAACTATCCTAGAACACATGGTGGGTTGGCCTCCTCCAGCTGCCAGGCATCCACCCAGCTGCTCTCTCATTCCCCCTCTGCAGCAGGACAGGAAGAGAAAATACTGTGGAAAAGATAAAGGCAAAGACATCAGCTACCAATTGCTATCACAGGCAAAACAGACTCAACTCGAGCTGGGAAAATTCAGTTTATTGCCAAGTAACATTGAATTGGATGGTGAGAGGCTAAGGAAAAAAACAGAAATATCTTCCTCCCACCCTCTGTTTTTCCCAGGCTCAAATTCACTTCTTCATTCCTGTCTCCTCTCAATTTTCCTCCAAGTGGTGCATGGGGCTCATGGGCAGTTCAGGACAGTTCTTTGCTATTGCATCCTCCTCACACTTTTCCCACTTTTCTGCAGTGTGGATCCTGTCCTTGGGCTGTAATCCTTCAGGACAGACCTGCTCCAACACGGGCCCACCGAAGGATGCAGTTCCCATCGGAACCTGCTCCAGGGGGGGCTTCCCATAGACTGCCATGGATATTCCTGCCTCCACAGGCAGCAGTGTGGATATCTACACCACCATGGCATTCTCCACGAGCTGCAGGGGCACGCTGCCTCACCATGATCTTCACCAGGGGCTGCAGTGCAAGCTCATCTTCAGTGCCTGGAGCACCTGCTCTCCTCCTTTTTCACAGTCCTTTGCTGTCTGCAGAGCTGTTTATCTCACTGGTTTTCCTCATTCTTCACGCTGCTGTGTGGCATTTTGCCCTTTCTTACACACTTTTCCCCAGAAGAGCCACCAGAGTGGCTGTGGGGCTCAGCCTTACCCTGCAGTGGGTGGGCTGGAGCTGTCTGGAACATGCCCCTCACATGGGGGATCCACAGCCCCCTTTGCCACTAAAACCTCTCCAACACCCAAGGCATTGCACTGAAGCACTGGCACTTTGGAGTACAGACTGTGTCCCATTGTCACAAGATATTTCTGAGACAACAGATTTATTTATGGTTCATGTGGCAGGTGCACACTGCATTGGTGATAAAGTTCCACCGTTAACTCATGAAGTATTTTCACAAGCTACCTAAGTTAAAAAAGCATGATTTGCACATCCTAACTTGATTATTTAGCCAAGAAAATATGCCAGATTCCTGTAGTTACATTTTGTGTGGAGAAAATGGCCCTTTGTTTTACACGAAGCCAGAAAAAAATGGCCATTTTTCTGCAAAGCTGATGAAGTGTATTTCTCAATTTTGTCAGCTATCTCTAATTCCATTCACTTTAAATACGCTGACACTTCAAATTTCTTTTATGTGTACTGATTCTCCAATGTTCTGTTAAAGATATAATTGTAGCTTAAAAGATACAGCTATTGAAATAGAAAGAATACAGGAAAATATTCCTGTAAGAATTCAGGAAATGTAGCTTCTTTAGGCTGTGGTAACTAATCTAATCCTGGTAACAGATGTTTCAGTTCTGTCTTCAAGGTACTGCGATGTTCCTAGTGGGACAAAAGGAGACTTCAAGACTTCCTGTATGATTGGAGTTCATTTTCACTGGTGACAGATGGAAACCAAAAATCTTGAAAGTGCTTATCTGAAGATACAAATAACAACAGAAAGTAATTTGCTAGGGAAAATGGAACTTGCTGCCTTGATTCTTTTTCTGGCTTGTTTTGTAATAATGTAGCTCTTGACTCGTAAATATCTCTGTACTTACAAAGTATATAAAATAGATAATATATAATATGTAATTAATTTATGAAAATATGATAATATAGAAAAATGTCTCTATCAGTTGGAACAATATGATTTTAATGCCTGATTCTCTTCTCAGTTAGTTTTTGTAAAAATGTTAATTCATCCTGAGTTGCAGCCATGAAACATGTATCACTCCTTCTGTGAGGTGTATACAGTATTTGATATCCATACGAATTTATGCTTATAATTTAACCATGTGTATATGTGAATAATAAATTATAATCACCAATGTGATTTAAAATCCATTTTGGCTTTAATTATTTAACACCATAAAAGCAGAAAATTTACATTTTCTGAAATGTAAAAATAAAGTTAGTTTGATTACATATATAGCCAACAGTGTATTCACCAACTTGAATTGAGTATTGTTCTCAGCAAGTAATTTTTCTGAAGACCTTCACTTTGGTATGAAAAGTACTTTTAAATTTGCTCTTGAATTATTTTCAATTATTAAGTCACTATGATTCAAAAGAAGTAAAAGAGAATGTCTGATTGTTGAGTATTCAGTTTGTTTGGACAAATCCATTGTCCTTCAGCAATTTTCAGTATTGCTGATGAAAGAAGGAAGCAAATTCTTCTGCCTGTGGGGCACAAAACCGTGGGCTAAACATCCAAGTCTTTGCTAGCTGAGATCCATTGAACTCTCACATCTTCACTGACATTATTGTCAGTGTAAACTGGATTTCTGTGCCAAATACTTAAATGCATTGATACTTTCAGGTACATTATTAACAGGCAGCTTAAGGGCCAGAGCTGGAAAATGAAAATTAAAGCCTATCTTATGGATCTCAGTGAAGTATTTAATTGTTCTTGGTTCATTTTGATTTCAGGTAAAACAGGTATGTCATGCTCAGCCCTTTGTTGAGCAAATCAGGGCCTGATTCTTCTCAAATACTGAAGCAAATCTGGCATGACACTTAGCTAAATGCTGTGTTCACCCCTCTTCATCCTTTTCCACTGAAAAACAAGCTAAAGGTTTGGAATTTGCTATCACACATGACTGAGTAAAAGCTTTTACAGCTGGTTTCTTGCAGGCTCTAGATATTTACAAATAATGTTCTCCTCAAGGAGAAGGCAATGGCTACTCCCTGCAGCCTGTAACACAGGTTTATAACATGGGTACAGTAAGTGATTTTATCAGCATTATTAGGAGCCACTCTGCTCAAACAATTTTAATCTGGAAGATGCTCACATTTCTTTGTAGTTTACAGCCCCAGTGCATTTTACTCTATCCTTGAAACATGAAAAATACTCCCTTTCTGTTTGCATACACACTGATAACCAACTACCATCTGAGCTTCAATTACTCTGCACCTTAGTCAGGGACCACATTTTTTGACTGACTACAATTTGGAGAAGAGGATGAAGCATTTCCTGAAGTTGCATAAATACCCCTTTGACACACATGGTTTTCAGAAATTTGTTAGAGATTGAATTACAACAGTTTGAATTGCAAGCAAAATGGGCGGAGCTGGGATAGGAATAAAGATGACCTGGTTTCTTTCTAGTGACTTGCTAATGGTAGATTAATGTATCTTGGCATCATTCAAAGTGTAGGAGAGAAAATCTCTTTTTTGGTTCTGGCAGGTTCAGATATGTTCTTGTAACAGAGGCACAAGAGAGCAAAAAGCTGAATGAGAAGCTGCTCAAGATACTTCCTGGTCATAAAGAGATGTGGGCAACACAGTACCTACAGGTCTTGTTGCTGTGAATTTACTTTAGTTTGGGAGGAGAAAAGGATGTGAAATATGTCCCAACGCCAAATCACCAGAGCAAACATGGAAAGGATGATTCTCACTCCACAGACAAGAAGCTACACGGAAACAGGATTTACAGAAGATTCACAAGGGTAACAAAAAGATCATTTGTCCGTCCTGTGTTTGGGTGCAAGAGAATTATTCTTCATTTATGAAGTTTTTCTGAGTGAACAAACTGAGTTACTGAGTTTTCCTACCAAAAAAAAAAAAAAGGTACTTATTTGCTCTTTGTTCATTGAAAATCTGCTGCTACCCTATGCCAAAATTTGTCATAGATTGAGTCAGAAGTTTGGCTGCTCTCTCTGATTTATCCCTCTGAATATTCTCCCCACTGTTAAATTATTTGAACAATAATGAAATGGAGACCTGGGAGCTAATACTGCTGCTTTGAACAGCACTTTGAATGTGAATCAGATAATGGCATTTCCACAGATGACTGAATAAATGAGGATTAGTAGAGACATAGCTGTGAGGATTAAATAATTGAGAAATTCAACTGGATGGAGAAAACTCTCACAAAATGTGCTAGGAAAAGGTAATAAGCATTTTAAATAATGATTGTCAAAGATATAGCATGTTTTTAACTACACAGCTGGGAAATCCATCCAGGTTTATTAATATGAGTTATTCCATGTACCCAGTTTAGGTACTGTGGTTTCCCACAAGAGCAGTAGGTAAGTATAAAAGATGAAGGTTCTCACAAAGCCTTTACAGGGAAAAATAAGCAATGAGAAGCCATTACACTTAAGGACTGACTGTATGGTAAGTCTCTGGGTGTAAATTCATTGAAAAGGGCAGGTGTAAATTCCTCAGGCATAGGGGCTCCCCAGTCATGGGTATTCAGGCTGATCATACCTGCTGTAGAGTCCTTTGTCAATAGATTCTAACTAAAAACTGCAGAAGTTCCAAATTCAAAACTGAACTTTGAATGGCACTAATGTCATTGCCCCATAAAAAATAACTGTGAAAGTGCCAAATATACCTAAGCTTCCTCAGCAATGAATAGAAATATCTGATAGTAAAGAAGGAAATTATAAAGCAATTCAGTCCCTTCATGTGTGGAGCAGAAGCCAATGTTTGCTGCTGCAGTTTTCTGTGAAATCTTAGAAAGGCTAAAAAAGGCTAAAAGTGCATCATACCCTGCACTTTTCTCAGTGGTTCCTCCTCCTCTTGTTAGATCATGCCCTGCTTTGTACCAGCACAGCTACTCGTGTGCCCACCCAGTCTGCTGGGGCTGTTTGCAAGAGCAGCTCTCAGCCAGGTTTGTGCCTCAGCCCATGGCACGAGGGACCACACAGCATACTCCTGCGGGAAGGTGGAGATGGCTCTGGGGCAGGAGCTGGGAGCAGCAGGGATGGGGGAGATGCAGAGTCACTCCTTTCAGTGGCAGTCTCAGCCTGAAGTGCTCATGGGAGTGCTGTGTCTGTTAATATAATAATTTCCTGTTCTAAATTTAGTGAAAGGGGTGATGCCAGATATTGCTGTGCGGTAACTGCTAGCAAATAATTAACACCAAATGTCAGCCAGTTAGGTGTTTGTTGTTATATATTCAAATGTTGTTGAGGGCTCAGTCATAGAAACAGACATTCTTAACAAGACAACGGCACTTGTTTTCATTTCAGTTTTCGTGACGAAGCTGTCCTTCTCAGGACCTAGTTTTCATGTCCTAATATTTAGAATACAGACTTTTTGCATGGAGATTCAGTTTAGAGGGCATAAGATATCCCATCACAAAAAGTGTGCAAATAAAACCTTCAATTACTGTATGAGTGAGTGTTTTAAAGGTGACAAAATTCCTACTCTCATCTGTATGCTATGTATTTACATCCCAAACAAACAGTTCCCAAGCTGAAAACCCTGTGAATCAGTATTGGGTGCTAAGAAACTTTGTCATCTGCATGGGAGGAGAAGTTGGGCAGGATCTGATGCCTGAGTAGAACAAGTTTCCTAGTATCTGGACATCCAAAAAGCAGAACAAGAGTACATTTTGTACACAGTGGTTTATATCATGGTTAGTTAAAAAAAAAAGATGCTTACCATATCACAGTTTTTACCACATCTCTTTCTGCTTAGCTTTTTTTTTTCCTGTGGAAAGGTGGTATCTGAGAGTGTTTTCATTCATTTGACTGCAGTAAAACAAAAGTGGAAGGAGAAAATACATGCTGTTCAGGCTTCTTGTCTGAAGATGTCTGTGTCTTTATTTGACTGCTTAAGTCAGTGGTTCCCAAAGTTAGGTTACAAATGAGTTATAACTTACCATGTTGTAATAAGAGGCTGGAACTATATATTGTTAGGTTAATAGGTAGAATAGATGGAATTTTAGATTATTTGTGATAAAAGAATAGGAAGATTATTGATAATCTGAGCCTGTTTTTAGTTTGTGGACACAGACATATGAAAAATGTTCATGGGAGACAGCAGTTTCTTAGGGATCTATTGAAAATATTTTAATTAATCCACAGTAAAATCACTTCAAATCACATATATTTGGTTTGTCATGTTAGGGGTTTCTTCTCTTCTCTTCTCTTCTCTTCTCTTCTCTTCTCTTCTCTTCTCTTCTCTTCTCTTCTCTTCTCTTCTCTTCTCTTCTCTTCTCTTCTCTTCTCTTCTCTTCTCTTCTCTTCTCTTCTCTTCCAGTATCTCAATGCATTTCTCATCCTTTACAAGACAGAGACTGTTTCTAGGAGCTCATTGTATGTGGTGATGACTTGAATCCTGATTATTCTGGTCTGTACCCATAGAGCTCTTCCCATTGTATTTGGGTACATTGTAATTCTCTGTGAATTCTGCTTCTTGCTAAAGTGAGACATGACTTGTTGGGAAACTTCCGTGAAGTCTATTTTTATAATATCTGAATCATCACATGTACCTGGGAAGGTAAAGAGCAGCATTAGTAATGTATTTTCTCATGCACAGCCCTGCCCATGCCGTATGTACACAAGAAATCAAAAGCAGAAAGGGATTAAAGACAAGGAGCCACTGGGATAAGAAAAACAGGTTTGGGCAAATCAGAGGCAAGGAGGCTACTGGAGATAAGGAGGTTCTGGAAGAAAGTTCCCTTTTACTCCCATATTTGTACTCCACAAAGTGCTGAATGGTGAGAGGGGAGAGAAATTACTGCAACCTACTGTTTTTTTTCCATGGGCATATATTGTCTGTTCAGGCAGAAGCACAGCACTGGGAAACTACTCGGTCCCCTCTGAGAAGAGGTACACTTCCCAGATGAGATTGTCAGCACACGGATTGATGACAAATTCCAGAAGCAGCAAGATTTTACCTACATGGTTTAAGATCATGGTCAAGGGTGGCAGGCCTGGACAGAGCAGTCGAGTGCCTGGTGAGGGAAGCTTTACCATGAGACTGAAACTTTTGCCAAAGTTTCACAAAACTCGTATCAAACTTCAGGATAAGGCCATGTAAATACCTAGAATTGTTACGCAGAAGATCTACAGTCACTATAAACTTGACTATTTTTTTCTTAATTAATGGGATCTTCATATTTTGATGATTTCCTCCTCTTATAAAGTTTTTAAGAAGTGTAATTTGCAAGCTTTATTTTTTTATATAACTGGTAGCTATTCCAAAGGTATTGTGAAACTAACTGGGATCTGCACAAAATATTGGTTAGTTTATTTCCAGTGTATTCCAATTATGACATCTTCTTGGCTTAGTGATATCTAATGGTGCCAAGATAACTGCTAACATTTTTTGAATAATTGGATGATTTCAAAGTAGTAACAAAAGTAATCTGATTTTTCTTAGACAACAGCTCAAGATTTTTCAAGTGACAGAATAATGACTTAACTGCAGATGTCACGTATATTGCCTGCTTAGATATTGTATTCAAAAAGCTCATTAAACCCCACTATCTTGAATTATTATAGAGTTTTTAGGAGACAGGAGAAGTCATGTTACACAGAGGATAAGTTCCACTCCATCCCCCAGGAGAATTAATTTCTTAAACAACAATAGGTCCCAGGTATTTCTGTGATCACTTGTGCAACTGGTTTTCAGTGTAAGAGCTGTGAGAATGTTGAACAAGTTCAAATTCTTTTGGCCTTTTTACATGGTAGACCAGACATTCTTCTAAAATTAAATTGACAAGGTAAGCACCATGGCAATTCTTGCAGGGGCAAATATCATACTCTGCTGAGTACTGATCTGACTTTTCAGGCATCTAAACAAAGGTGGATCTTAAAAATAGCAAATTCTCACTCTTGCCTTTGACCTTCTCCCACACAAAAAACCCAGGCTGTTTGACCTAAGCATCTAAACCCAGATGTAAATGCCAAAGTCTGTTCTGTTGTAGAAATATGACTTTGGAAATTCTGAAAATCGATATTTTTTTCCTTAGGTTTAGGATTTTCAGGTTTTTAGGACTGAGAGGAATTAAATTATCCAGCCTATAAAAGGACATTTCAGTTCCATCAGCTCATCAGATAGACACGAGAGGGAGATAACAAGTCACGTGAGCTACCTGGATTATATTTAAAGTTGGCAATAAATAATGGTGAAACCATTAGATATTTTTAAACGCCTCTATTTGATGTGGCATTGTAAAGAACGCTTTAGGGAAAAAAATAGGAAAGTTTTTATTTTAACCTCTTCAATCAATAAGAAAGTAAAGGATGGTTAGGTTGAACCTATGCTTTCTGTAAGATGTAGGGCTGCAAAAGAATTCAGTTACCTAACCATATGTACACATTGTTTAATAAATCAATCATCTTAAAATTAAAATAATATTTTTATAATATTTTATTTAGCTCACTATTAAAAAATAACTCAAACATCATAGTATTTTAAATTATTTTTAGGCATGTTAATAGTATTTAAATATTTGTCTAAATGCACCTTGACATAATTCAATACTAATGAAAATAGCAGAAGAAATATCATAGATTTGTGGTACTTTCTCTTTTGAGCACCACCAGCAGTTCCTGCTGCAGAGGGGGATACTAAAGATGGGGTGGTTCAGAACAGCAGATTTATTTACAGAGTTTTAAATTGTATCTTTGCTTTCTATAATTTAGGAATAATAGCCATAATTTTGTGTAATTGAAATTTTGGTAAAATAAGAAAGTAATATAATTCCTTTTAGAAATATTATATATAGAGCATATTTCCTGTTGTCTGCAAAGGTTCCCAAGAACATAAAAGCAAGAGAAGTGTTTCATGGCTTTTTATGATCACATTGATGAAGTACTGGGGAAAGTGATTGTCTGATTTGGAAGTTCAAAAATATATATAATTTTACCTAGATCCTAGCATGCCAGAATGTCTGAATACTAAGGACTGCAGCTTTCTACTAAATAAAATAGGAGTTGCTAAAATGCAATTTATATTTCCTAATGAGTTACCAGCAGCATCCATTATGAACAGTAAAAAGTTTATAAAAATAACTTTCCATTTCTGAAACTAAGCAAATTGGGTTTGAAATCAGATTAGCTTAAAGCATCCCATAATTACCAAAGGAAATATTTTCAGAGATTTGTAGTGTTTTCTGGTTACATCAGAACATGTAAATAAAAGCTGTGAGCCAACATAAAAATATTGATACAAAAATGTTGCAATATGAAGGAAAAACTATTACATGAGATCACAGACACTATAATTATCAAGCCATATTTACAACTCAAATGTGTCAACTTCAGTTCTTGCTTCTCTAAAGCTATTAAAATTTCCATGTCACAAACACAGCTGCAAAACTCCAGGCCCCTCAATAATTTTAGGAGAGTGAGACTTCAGCTGCTCTGTAAAACTAGATATTCCACCCCAGAACTTTGGAAATTAAATATATAGTCGATGTTCAACTTCAACAATCTTGATGAGACCATTTCATTTGGAAAGAGAAGCTGTATAAAAGCAGAGAGACCCTGGAAGTTTTTTGCATTGGTGTATCAAGCTTTCCATTTGAAGTCCTTACTCTGTGTTTTTTTAGTGTACTATAACTTTTGGCAGAGAAACTTTTAGAGGTGGGGAACTTTTTCTTAATAAAAAACCCCATAAAACTAATTTGACTTCTCTGTATTACAAGACACAGTAAAAGAAATGAAGTCTGTCATTTCCGTATCCCCCAAGCTGATTGCCATAAAAAGACCCCTGTTTTCAATGTTATAAATCTCTGCCATATGGGCAAAGATATACAAGTTTTATAGACAGTGAAAAAGGATAAATGACAAGACTAAAAGATAATTGCATTTGTAACAAGCAGCTATTTCACGTCTTTTTAAAGAATGCATTAATTAATTTATTCAACATGTATCTGTGATTGGAAGTGAACCAACATTTGATAAGGGCCCAGAGTCAGTGTCTCCTGTCTGAGCTAGGAACGTGTTTTCCAAAGCCTGGGGAGCTGCAGCAGTCTCTGGGATGCATTAAGGAGTGGCAGAGCAGAGCTCTGCACTGGACCCAGCAGCTGCATCTTGCTCCGTTTTCCTTGGCGGGCGCAGCTGCTGCCTTTGCAAAAGCAGCCCGAGGGTGTGGTGTCCCAGCCCTTGGAAACTGCGGCCAGCCCACGAGCTCCCCAAAACAAATGAGGCCTTTTCAACACCTGCTTAGCATCAGCCAGAGCCCTTCCTGGTGGCCTCGTGGCAAGTATCCACACACTCTTCACTGGGTTCACTTCTGCTCCAGGATGGGTCACGAAGATGCACCAGCCAGCGTCCAGCCGCAGGGAGAGGTGGATCAGCTCATGAGCAAAGCTGAAAACGGGTTCATAAAACACTACACAGCTGTAGAGTGGCACTCAGGAGTGGTTTGGAGCCAGTCGACCATGAGCTGCATGATTGCTGCTGCCAACACCTGCGTGATAGTAGGAAATCATAGCCAGGGAAACAGGGAAGGTAGGGACCATCCCCGAGAGCATGGTCACAGGTCAGCTGGAGGAATGGGACGCAGCCTGGGGGGCTTCTCATCCCACCTTTCCTGACAGCCTCGGGAAAGCAACTCAGTGTTTCTTTCAGAAACTCAGAAATGAGAATGTAATATTCATCAATGGTATTTGTTTGGTTGAAGAAATCCAAAGACTATAATTTTTCGCTTTTAAACATTTTAAATTGTTATTCTAAGTTATTATGTGACATAGTGTTGTTATCAGCTTGGCATAAATGTATAAACAATGAGATATCCTGTGGCTAAGTAGAGAGCAATAATAGATTACTGCAATGAAAAATTACTTGTAATAAAGAAGTCAAAGCTCAAACTCACCACTATCCAAGAAGTTTCAAATCCACAATGGATCAGAAACCAGGTGTTGAGAAAACTGTTCAAAAGTAAACAATTTGTGGCAGGATCTGAGGAACAGCCCTTTCTACAGATTTGTTTTTTCTCTTTACCTGGTTGGCTGAAAATGGAAGAGGGCGACCCTCAAAAATACTGTATAAAAAAATTCCTCCAGTATTTCTTCAAGAACATACGTAAATTTGACATTTCAGGAAGAAACATTGTAAGAAACCAAATATTTCAGCCTAAAGTATCCCAAGTCTACAACACTTTTATTCCATTAAGACATGCATTGAGCTAACAATTTAGAAAGTAACTAACCACCTCTATGTTTTTAGGCCAACACAAGGAAATGAAAAGCTAACACAGTGTAATGGAGTTGGGGATATGGGAAATTAAATACCAGTCTGGTTCCAAGAAAATCCGAACAGCATTCCATTTTAGTACTGGCAGATTTATTTTCAAAATCCCCTCTGGAATGGTGGTGGGAAATCTTTTCACCTTGGGCAGGCCACCCAGTAACTGGCTTTGTGCTAGCACTGGTCTTATCTTGTGACCTTAACCTATATCTTTCAGGTCTTTCTTTGCCAGTTTTGCTTACCTTTCATGCTTTCTTATCTAAAGTTAGAGTTCAAATGTTCCCCTGGCACTGTTCTCATTCACCAGGCTCTATCTCTTGTTAAGTACTAGTTAAACTGAAGGTAGGTGGTCATCAGCTGATGCTTGAACTTGGGGATGATGTTTAGTCCAGCAGATTTTAGGCAGATCAGCTGCACTCCTGGTCAGAGCAGTATGCAGCTCTTTCCCCAGCTGGGATGGCTCACACTCCCACTGAGCTAAGCCAAGTGGATTGAGATAACTGCTGAACACCCAGGATACTGCTCTTACTGTCAGGTCCACCTGGGAGGTTCTCACTGTTACGAGACTTATGAGGCCATGCTTATGGCTAAAAAATCTTCTTCCTACCTGTAAACAATTCACACAGGTAAGAAGGTACTTATGAATAATTCACAGGTTCACCATGATCACCGTAAATGTATTTTGCTCTCCTTAATCTTGTGCCAAAGAGGTTAGGAAATAAATTTCAGGTTGTTTTGTTTTTTGTTTTGTTGATTTTTTTTTCAAAGTATATCTCATTTGATTATTGGCTCTTCACTATTAATGGTGACTAATGATTAGTCACATATGTCTAATAACTTTTTCTAGTTGACTGCCCAGATATCTAAGAGCTTTACAGCAGGAGAAAGAAGGAAGGATGATTATTAAATACTGATTAAGCAATAAAAGTGTATTCTTGAGTTTCTTGTTGCTGTATGGTTGACTACATTTGAGCAGGTACTCTGTATACTGCGAATCAGAATATGTCTACTGCTACATTCTATTGTGAAAAAGTTCAGGTTACAGCTGAAGTTACTTAAAAGAGTATTTTCAGCATTTTACTCCATGTAAAAATTACATTGTGTGTGCTTTATAACACACCAATAGCTGTGCTCTTTGTCTTTCCATCTGAGTGTGCACAGCCTCTTTGGGTGTTCCCAATTTTGACTAAATGGCTTGCTCATGTTGATTATATAATGACACATATTTCCAAGGCTGTGTTTGGGTGCAGGTGCTAAGGTCAGCTTCTTGTGTTTTGATTCTCAGGAGGATCTTCCGAAAATGAAGCATCTGTGGTTATATTTATAATTATAAATCATGCAATGAGATCATTGTAGACCTCTTTGTTTTCATAATAACAGCATGTAACATTTTAAAGCACAAAGATTGTACACTGGAAACAACATTTAGCAGGAAACATCCAAAGGTAAGGTCCTCAGAAGATTTCTCAGGCACTTATTTTTATATGCTTGGAGGTAGTTCTTAAGTCCTCAATTCTTTTTTAAAGCAAGTCCTTCACAGATTTTTTCCAACAGTCTTCAAAAAAGTATACAAACTGTACTGCAAACAATAGAAATGCCTAAACTATGCAGTAGTAGAAGAGTCCTTATGCAGTAAGTGAAGCTAAAGCATGAAAAATATACAACCTATTCTGTAATAAAAATCACCTTTTATTAACATTACTAGCTTTTTTCCTTATTAAGGAAGTGGCAGTTGGTACACAGTCTGTTTGCTCTACATGATACGAATGGAAATAATAAGCTAGTGGCTAAATATTTACTTATTACATTCTTCTCCTATATGCTATTCACCAAGTCATGCGACTTGCAGTTTTGCATAGGAAGATGATCAATGATTAACCACAGATTACAACAAATTCCCTGAACAATCCCATAGGGATTTCTGCAAAATGGCTACTGTTTATTAAGGTGGATACACACACAAAGATTTTGTCCTCTTTTTTAGGGGAATTAATTTGTGTCCAAATTAATGGGGTTTTTTTCCATTTTTTTTCTGTTCTGCAATACTTGGTAGATATTGGGAAAGACACGTCGTAGTCCGTGTGTCAGAACATCAAAAACATTCACAAAATCATTTAAAAAGTAGAAATGCCTTTTCATTATCCCCAAAAATTTTCTGTCAAAATAAATAATTGCTTAGGCTGGCAGTATCCTGAAAAATATCTGATTTTCTTGAGCAAACGTTTCCCACAAAATACTTAGCTCATCCATGCTATTTTGTATGGAAAACAAACAAATAATCAACAGTTTTCACTGGTATTTCACACCGTAGAGGGTGGCAACAACTGATAAAGGAAAAGGTGTGACTCTGAAGGGAGTAGGTGTGACTGTAGGGAGTCCTGTGTGCCAGGCAGTGATCACCTAGGTTGAATTTCTGTATGCAAGGACTGATCTGCCACTAACTGCACCTCTGGGAGTCATGGCGGTGGTGAGAGCAAAGGGGAAAGGACAGAAACATGTCTTAAGATAATTTGGAGAGGAATGGGAGTCCAGCACAGGCAGGCTGTTGCCCAGAACAGAGACAGAATTTTGTCCACTTCATTCTGTGCATTCTAGCTGGCTTCACCATGCCACTCAGTCTGTGGGAAAAAGATGAATACACTCTGCATCATCAGACAAGGAAAAGGTCTTTGCTGAGCCAGAAAGGAGTAGAATAGAATCATAGAATCATAGAGTATCCTGAGCTGGAAGGGACACACAAGGTTCTAGTCTGGCTCCTGGCTCTGCACAGGGCACCACCAGAAATGCCACCATGTGTCTGAATATACAAATTTAGTCTCATCATAAAATGTCAGCTCTGCAGAGCTTGTTGACAAACCAGCCCACATCTTTTCCTGAGTACATCCTGTCTGGGACTTCATTTGCTATTAAGGATATGCAGGCCAAAAACTTATCGCTGTGAATCTTCTAGCTACTCGAGCACAGTGTCATGGTCTGTGGACCACTTTCCCTTGGTGTATCTAGGAGTAAATAATCATCATCCTTTGCAGGGAGTGATCCATGGGAAACATGAAACTTTTATTTGCTTCATGTCTGCATGCATGCTTCACTCACTGATGCCCATATAACTCTTTATGTATGACTGCACTGTACCATTCATAGCACAGAACATTCCTTCTGTAACCCAACTAACCCCTTAGTTTCTTAATTTTGCCTTTACTTAAAAGTCAAGGCAAAATGCAGGAACACGTTTGCAGAATTTTTTCTTATGAAAATGAAATACCTTTCATCTACTTCTGTACATGCACCCACATTTTAATATACCACACTAAAGCACCTCTGATGATATTCCTGAAGAGGATGTTCCATGTCTACTATCATCACAGCAGTCCCTGTAGCACAACTGCAAATCAGCTAGTGATGGCAAAGGTGAACCTGAAAGGAGTGTTTTGCTTCCTCATTGATTTCTACATTATAAACCTGTCATATCACTCTCAAGAAAGAAATGATACTAAAAATACCTAGAGTTAAAAAATAATTATTTTAGAGGCTATGGGAAGAAAGCAAGAAGTCTCTGACTGTTACACAGAGTTCTAGATATTATCTGATTCGCTGCGTCACAGAGTTAATGGACTTAGAATATAGCTCATCACATCTTCATCACTGCTAGTGTGAAACTATTTTTATACTACTTTCTCCAGTGCTTAAATCCACTTCTATATTAGTATTCTCTATTTATATTTTCTCTAAGTACATTGATTTTTGCATTTCAGCACACCACAAAGCCCTCTATCATCTTTATAGTACAGACTAAGCATGTAAAAAAATCCTTAGAGTCCCAATTTAAGCGGTTACAAAGTAAAGCCCAGAAATGCCATGTAGAATTGTAAATAATTATCTGAAAGATTCACTGAGTCACAGACTTACTAATGCATTAAGTCTCCCTCAGTAAAATGAGAATGTTCATCTTGGTTCTAGAAGGTGTTGGTGTTTAGAGTACTGCTTTATTTTCTTTGATTCCGAAAACACATATAACATCCTCCTTCTGGCAATCAGTACCTACACTCCCCTGTGAAATTATCTGCATCTTCAGATGATGAAACTGCTGACATGAATTTTCTAGGAAGCTCTAACTCTAAAAACTGAGTTTCTCCTATCAGTAGTTTTCTTCCGTGGTATTTCCATTTAATTAGCAAGAGTAATAAGGATATGCAGTCCGTGTGTTTTTTCTAATGTTTGTATTGGATGATTCCAAATGCAATTTACAAATTACTTGACACCAACAGAAATGTTAGGCCCTAAAGATGACTCAGCTTGTAATCACAACTTATTAGTAAGATTCCAGGTAGACAAACTGTCATAGGAGAATATACGTGAGGTTTTCCACTTCGAAAATCTTGAATTTTAGCAGTGTTTTTGCAGAATAGCTCTGAAAGGTTTCTGTTGACAGCCCCAGCCCTCACCAAGGTGTGTTATGCACTCATTGTGCTATTCAAATTAGAAGCCATCACAGTTTATAAAGAATAAATTTTTCATTTTTAATTCACATTAAATCTGTATTTTTTCTTTTTTAATAAAAACATTCAGTTCATAACCTCATAGTGACTAGTTAAACATCTGAGCTGCTTTTCTGCAACACTTAATATAATTATACAACTTACTTGAAGTTGATGTACAGTACACCAGATTTAGTCAGTGAAAAATAGGATTGGCACTTGCTGGAGTTCAGTTTGTCTATAATTTCCACTAGTGTTTTCTTCAAGAATGAAATTAGATGGTCCTTAATTCTTCCATATCTGTGCAAAGAATTAAACCCCACAGAAGTCGCTGAAGTAATTAATTTTGTCCTGTGATGGTCAAGAGGTTCAGTCTATCAGAAAGGTGACTTTCACTTCACCATTCGTTTTGTAACTACCCACAGAAGGGGCACGAGGCTGAAGGACAAACACACCGTTTGGTGTGCTTATCTGGGAAATAACTGCACCCTTGAATGACCTCCTCACCAGCTAAACCTTGTGCTTGGAGGCATTATGCCATCTTCTTATGACGTGCAAATGTCCCTGGCATGGGCATCTGCTGTACAAGCTGGCAGGGAAGTCTTGCAGGTGTGCATCTCTGCTGAAAACATTTAAGTTTGGAATGGGGCAGAGGATCACCAATCAAGAGATAAGCTCAGGGTCTGAGTTTCTACTTATTCCCCCTTCCTGCAGTTCAAGCCCTGTGAACAATCAAAGGGGTATCTCATCTTCCTGGAAGGACTTTCCATCTCCTGTTGTCTTGCTGGAGAAATCTCTAGTGTTTGGCATCCTCGCAGCTCATAGATGCACAGCCTTGCATCTAGGATATATTTACACATTAATGCCTTTCCCTGGGAACTGGAATATAAAAAAAGGTTTCCCTAGAAGAATATATATTATTTTCTCCCCTTTCTACATATTCCTAAATCCAGAAATATAAATTACTGTGTAATGATTTGCAAGCAGGTTGGTGTGTTCATTCTCATAATTGATTCTGTTTTTAAAACCCAGATAAAAAAAAAGAAAAGGAAAATAAAGAAGAAAAAAAAATCCAAAAAATAAAGAATAAGTAGCATTTACAAGACAACTGGGAAAATTAGATAAACACTAATACTTTGGTGAATATATTATCAGAAACACAGGATACCAACACTACTATTTGGTCAATAGCTACTGCTACTTAGTTTTAGCAATAGCATATTCAAATCAATAGCCCCTTTTTAATATTTTATGTCCTCCTACCATTAGCCTGTTCTTGTGTCCCTTTTTCATTTCTAATCAAAGATATTGGCAATGACCTTGACATTTTTCTAAGTTTTTAGTGACTCAGGTTTCACTTAAATTAGCAATCATGGGAACAATTTTTTGTTGATTTACAACTCACCTACATTTTAAGAACTTAGGTTGCATTTTTTATTCCACTTGCAGACAATGATATAATTTTTTTTGAGAAACAAGGCTTAAATGAAAATGCTTTTGACATTGCTGTTTTCATTTTATATAGTATACAGGATGTATCAAACTAACTTTTTATACATACCTGATTACATTTTATGACTGCAGATTGCCAAAAAATAATTTCAATCTTCCATTGTAATAATCCAGAGAAGCCATTCTCACTTTGGGTCCCCAGTTTGGGTTTGCAGGGGTTTTTCAAAGGATATTTGGAACATTTTCTTATTTCATGATTATTCTGTAGCTGTCGTAGAAGCCACAGAAATTCAATAAGTTTTTCGATGTTTTGTTAAAAGTGGAACATACTTTTAGCTCAAAAATTTTAATTTTTAGGAGCAGAGTTACTGAGCAATACCTCAGTAATTACTGAGGAATTAACTACATATCAAGCATTTCCTTCTATATTGAGACCAGCACCTGATAATATTCCCTGTGACATAGAAAAGCACACAGCATCCCATTATTTAAATTAGGCAGGTAAGGTTAATAAACAAGGGTCCATAACCAAAGTCATACAGCAATTAAATAAGCTTCAATCCAACGCTGCTTTTTCATACAGATTACTTTCCTGTAAGTGGTGTTTTAGCAATTATCTTATCAGTTGCTCCTTGCTCAGCAGTGATTTATATAATTCTGCCTATGTAGTTGGGCTGATGTTAGATTATATCCATTGAAATGAACGCAGCACTTGCATTACATAGCTCATTTACTTTTCAATGAGTCACAGGAAATACTTAAACCAGTTTACCTTGTGCTAGCAAAAGCTTTGCACCCAAAGTTAAAAAAAAAAGTGTGATCTGATCCAAAACTTGCTGAAGTCCTTTAAATCTTTTCACTAACTACAATCAGTCTCTTATTAGCATGTATAATATATATCTTGTATGTGCAAGCCCTCTCCTTCTGTAATTTCTCCTGTCTGCAAGCACTCCTGCAGTTTTTAGTGTGTGTCTCTCACTGGAGCTCGGCTGAGAGCTCAAGGTACACATGCTGTTAATCTTCCTCTGTGCTCTCTCCTCTTTGCACCTGTACAAATGAACTCCAGAGGGGTCTTTCAAAGCAGGCTTGGCTGGAGGCAGACTTGGCAATCTTCCAAATGTTATGCAGAGCTTTAGCAAGGCACTGATCAAAGCAGAGGGAGAGGTAGGTGCTGTTTGCATGAAGTTTCTGCAGGTTCAGGAGGGACAGACCAAGTACCTGGAAAGGAGATCCTGGGAGTTTCTAAATAAGCCACAAAGCAAACCACTTGATTTCAAGTGATTTCAAAGCTCAAGAAACCAGATGAGATGCAAATGATGGCTACGAGAGCACTGCTGCAGAAGAGAAAAGGGAGGGTTTTTTGATTCATTTTTCAAAGGGATCTACTTCAGGGTCTGAAAGAGAGAGAGAGAGAAAACTGAGCAACATGACCCATGGACTGAATCAGTATTTCCTCTCTTATGGAAGCTGCTGTATGGCAATGCATTAAAGGTATTTTCTCTTGCAACTCCCTTCCTCAAACATAGTCTTCCTCATGTCAGAGTTCACCTCTTTCACTTCTGCTGGGAAATGGGTGGAAGGAAGGTTCTGGGCAGTGCCTGACCAGCTGCAGCTATTGCAGCCTAAGAGATACAAGGGTTATGGAGCAAGAGAAGTGCCTGGGCCCTAAATGGGGAGACCCTGTGGTCTATGGTCTGCTGTGTGTCAGACTGAGGAGATCCTGAAGAAAAAGTCAACACAGAAGCCTTCTGGATCTTTTGCAGCTAGAATATAGATGAGCATTACCTGGTCTGCACCTTAGTAATGAGACTGGTGGCAATCCAGAAATGTTCCCAGTTGTGGTCACACTGCCTACGCAATGTTCTCCCTCAGCTGTCCCAAACTTCAAACAGATTAAATGCACTCTTCCTCTCTTTTCTTCACCTCTGTCTTTTGTAAGCCTTTTAGGCTGCATGGTCTGCTTGGTTTCAATGAATGAATGAATTTATCTGCATTTTTGGTTAACTTGACACGCATTAAGAGTGATTTCAAGACGACTGAATAACAACAAAGCGTTCTCCACCCAAATATTCAGTGAAAATATAAACCGCAGCACCTTAACTCTGCTGTAATATGCACCTCCTGTGCATCAGAGAATAACAGTGTGTTCTTCACAGGGGCCAGGGCATGAAGAAATGCCTAGTGATTATTGAGTAACAGGGAAGGCACTCTGCCAGGCTGCAGACACTGCGAGCCATGGCTAATTCCAGAGAGCAATCAAGGCACGTCTTCCAGAGGCACTTCTGAGACAGGATTCATAACTGCTTCTAATTAGCAGAAATCTGTGTTTGCCAGTGGCAACAGAAATAAAAGTTTCAGTGTTATAAAGATACTTTGTTACATGGGGGACAGGGGTGAGGAGTGTTTTTTTAGTTTGTTGGTTGTTTTTTTATAATTTGAGTATTAAAAATTGTGGAACAAGGGACAGGACATTTCAAGCAAGAGTGTTTTTGGAGGCTGGACTGTAATTTCAGACTGACTCAGAAAAAGATCAGTGTAGAAACTAATGATTGTAGAGAAAAATTAATGACTAGGAAAAAAGCCTTTTTCTGGTGAGGGGCTTTTAATCTATTTTTGGTGGGGATTTTTTGTTTTTGTTTTGTTTTGTTTTTTGGTTTGTTTTGGTTTGTTTTTTTTTGTTTTGGTTTGTTTTGGGATTTTTTGGTTTTGGGTTTTTTGGGGGGTTCATTTGTTGTTTTGATTTTTTGTTGTTGTTTTTCTTTTTGTTTTTCATTTGAAGTTCATTGTAAGCATGGGTGTGTAGATTTTCCAGGGAGAGTCTTAAGAAATGCAATACTATGTCCATTCAACACTCTGAGGATCACACAGGTAGAGAAGGTTATTCTCAGAAGATCAGCTCTGTTCTGGGAAAATCAGGGGTACTCTTGAAGCATAAGTACAGCTACTCTCTGCTGAGATAATTGGGAAAGATGCAGAAGAAGGGAGGTAGAAGAAAGGAAAAAGCAACCAGAAGAGAGACTTCATGGCCATGATATGGGAATTTAGTGACCTAGGGACCCAGGGGGTCATTTGATTTTGAAAGATTCTCCCTCTAGATTTTCCATAAGGGCTGTTTGTGTTAAGGGCATATCTTGCAGTCTTTGACAGTTCATTGAAAAGCATAAAGTAGCAAGAGTGCCAAATGTCTGCTTCACTATCAAGACTAAGGAAGATTTATTAAAAAAAAAGAGCTTGCAAAGAAAAGAAAATAATTTATTCATGGATGTGGTTGAACTGCTGGAAAACCTACATTAGATTAACCACAGATGCTAAGAAATTTACCTCAGCTGGTTCACTTTTGTTAGCATCAAATATTTGACTGTAAATAAGTTTTGTAAAACTGTCTCTGTAAGGATTACCGACCTCAGCACTGCCTTTAGTGTGCCTGGAGGTTTTACATCACTTCTGGTTTGCTCTGCACCCACAGACCTGAACTAAGAGATTCCGCAGTGCTATATGCTACTTTCTCTTCTCTGTGAGAAACAACAGAATTGCACTTTGTTGTTTAGTGTGAATGCTGAGATGGTTGGGTTGAGCAGCCTCAGACCCTTAAAGAGGGATGTCACCAAAGTTGTCCTGCACTGGTAATATTTTTGTTGATGTTGAAAATTTGCTTGGATACTACAGCAGTGGGCTCTACAGAACATGCAACAGAAAAAGAAAGAAACCAAATATTTGCACATGCTGGAAAGAGAGTGAGTCAGCAATTGAGTAGGAACATTAATCAAAACTTAACAATGAGCAACACTGTGATGAGTCTTGCTTCATGCGTGGCATTCAGCAGAAATTTCTCCCAAAATTTAAGAAGTGGATTTATCTGGAAATTCTTTTGCTGAAAAGAAGTGAAAAAAATAAGTAGTATAAAATTGTTATTATTTTAAATTGCAGTTTTATTCAAAGTACTAGAAGGAAAACTCCTCATTCACTCCTGAGACCTTATTGGCTGCATGTATGCTATTGAGAGGGGTTAATTAGCTAAAAAGGTTCTTGGGCCATGTTATAACTCCTGCCTGGAAAACTGTTGCTGTCCATACAAGAAGAAAGAAGGCAGCGAATGGAATCAGGGAGGGACAAGCCATGAGAAATATTTTTTAAAGAATTCTGGGTTTAGACTAATCAAAAAACTCAGTTTCCATGATCATCTAGGTAGTCATTTTGGCACCCTGCCACATTGCACATGCAAATTAGTAACATTAATATATCCTGTTGACAAAATAAAGCCATCAGTCACACAGCTGTGTATGTAAAAAAACAGATGAACAACATTGTTGGAAAATTAGCCAGTATCAGAAATTACGCAGCCTTCTGTATCAATAAAATTCTGGAAGAAGTCCAGACCTGTCAACACAGAAACACACAATATGATTTAAAAACCACAGCAAAAAAAGTTTGTGTTCAACCCATCTTTAATGAAGATGGAAAGCTGTTAGTATTCCCACACAGAATATAACATGTTTAGTTTGCATGTGATTTTATCCTGAAAGCACATATTGTTATTGTGAAATCCATTAGCAAATGCTTGCTAAAGAGGGAGAATATTGTTAACATTTTTACTGTTTATTCACTGAAAATTTCAGGACAATGGTCCTGCTTCACTGACCTGATCTTCTCTGACAAGGTGACCCACTTCGCTCAGAAGGGAGAGGCTGATAACATTGTCTACCTGGACTTCAGTAAAGCCTTTGACACCATTTCCCAGAAGAAACTGACTGCTCATGGCCTGGATGTGCTCTCGACTGGGTAAAAAACTGGCTGGATGGTGGAGCCCAGATTGGTGGTGGATGGAACAAAATCCAGCTGGTGGCCGGGCACTAGCAGTGTCCCCAGGGCTCACTACTGCAGCCTGTCCTGCTTAATATCTTTATTGATGATCTGGATGAGAGGATCAAGGGCACCCTCAGTCAGTTTGTAGATGACAGCAAGTTGGTCATATGTGTTGATCTGCTGTAGGGTAGAAAGGCTCTGCAGAGGGATCTGGACAGCCTGGATTGATGGGATGAGGCCAATTGTTTGAGGGGCAACAAGGCCAAGTTCTGTGTCCTGCACTTGGTTCACAACAACCCCAAGCAGTGCTATAGAGGGACAGGAGTGGCTGGAAAGCTGCCCTGGGGAAAAGGGCCTGGGAGTGCTGAACATGAGCCAGCTGTGCCCAGGTGGCCAAGAAAGCCAATGGCATCCTGGCCTGTGTCAGCAATAGTGTGGCCAGCAGGACCAGTGCAGGGATTGTCCCTCTGTACTCAGCACTGGTGAGGACCTTGAGAGCTGTGTCCAGTTCTGGACAGTTCAAGAAAGACACCGAGGTGCTGGAGCAAGTCCAGGGAAGGGCAGCAGAGCTGGGAAAGGGTCTGGAGCACAGGTTCTGTGAGGAACAGCTGATAAAACTGGGGTTGTTTAGCCTGGAAAAGAGGGCTGGGGTGGGGCCTTATCTCTCTCTACAGTGTCTGAAAGGAGGCTCTAGAAAAGTGGAGGTTGGTCTCTTCTCCAAGGTAGCATGCCATAGAGCAAGGAGAAATAGCCTCAAGTTGTGCCATGGGAGTTTTAGATTGGATATTAGGAAAAATTTCTGCGTGGAAAGGGCTGTCAAGCATTGGACCAGGTTGTACAGGGAAGTAGTTTAATCACTAGCCCTGGAGAAATTTAAAGGATGTGTAGATGTGGCACCTGGAGATGTGGTTTAGTGGTGGAATTGGAAGTACTAAATGCTTGCTAATCACATTTTCTTTCAGCACCTTAAAAGTTCTTGTTTTATATTTGAGAACAATAAGTTTCTTCCTGTAGAGTGGGCAATTTTTTTTCAGTTTATGGATGAACATGGCATAATATAAAGCCTGGAATGGCCTCACGGATATCAGAGTAAGCTACCACAGCACTGAGTGCTACAGTACTTACAACAACGTTGGACCTAGAAGTATTACTATTAGTTTATCTGGAACAGCCTCAGCCTTTCTTGTACTTAATTAATTGACTTAAACCCAAGTAAAGTGTTTTATCTTAATTACTATATTGTATCCGACCAAATGTCACTACTGGTACCTTCTAGTTAACAAGAAATGAATGGAATTATATTCCAAAATTAATTGTTATTAAATATTTAATATATAGGAAATAAAAAGTTGGGAAAGAATTCCTATTTCCTATATTAATTTAGCATCTTTTGGAAGCTGCAGCTATGTGGTAATGATGTAAAGTGAATATTGATCCATCCTATATTCTTGTCAAGCTTGATCATTATACAATATGTGGAGAACTACTTCATTATAATAAGGAGATTTTTGCCCTGGCACCTCTCACAGACATTTCTAAAAACAAGACAGACTTTTTTGATGTTGTTGTTTTGTTTTGTTTTTTTTTTTTTGTTTGGAAACACTAGTTGTTTTTTATTGTTGTATTGTGGTTTGGTTTGGTTTGGTTTGGTTTGGTTTGGTTTGAAGAGGCTATGTCTGACTGTTTCTCATTTTCATCAAAACCAGAGCAGCCAAAATGACTTGTTCAAACTTGTAAATGGAAAAAGTACAGCGCAGACAATTTTTGGTGTTCTGTTACTTTTGATCCAAAGGAGATTAAAGGCTTGTTACAGTGTAAATCAGATGTCACCAACCTCTTGCAATCATCTGAAATACAGACCACTAAATTATCTAAATCCCCATCTACTGGAGAAAACCTCAGAGGCTGTGGGATGTTTTCCTGGGGCTTCCATCCACACTCTTGTGATGTGTGATGCTCCCAGCACTCACCCACGCTGGATCACTGCCATTCCTGGGAGCTTCAGGCAACTTCTCCTCGTGACTCATGAGCAAAGCTCCTTTCCCCTGGAGTTTCTGTGGTTACATGGAGCTCTTCTCATGGAAGGATTTCTGATGCTCAGCTAAGAAGGGACAGCTGCTTCTGATGAATTTCACCTCCTCCAGCATCTACGCTCCTCTGAAACATCAGAGGAGGGCCCTGACAATCTCTGGAAGTCTTGCATTTCCAGAATTTTGGCACAGTTTATTTTCTTACAGTAGAAGATAAGGCAAGGCAAGGCAAGATAACGCAGAATGGTGGGTGTGAACACGTAACTTCAGAAAAGCCCACTTAAATTTGCTTCTATTAATGGGCTTTGAACCCTATGGGACTGGAACATCAACAGCCAGATAATTTTGTGAGGTGCATATTTAATAAGAGGTCAGTACTGCAATGGTTTTAGTGGGTATAGGGGGAAAAATAAGTGATCTGGAAAATAAGAGTGACCCTGTTCCAAGCTGTTTGTTCCACCAACTGTTTTATTTTACCCAAGGAACTCTCCAAATATCTCAGCCTGGGCTAGGAAAAGTAGCTTTTGAAAAAAAATACTAGTAGAGCTGTGGGGAACAATGAAACAGAGCTTTTTGGCACAGCAAAGAATGGATAGCATTCTGGGAGGTGTGTTGTGCTTCACTTTATGGTGTGTTATGCTTCACTTTATGGAGTTTATCACTATGGTAGTTATGCTTGTTGATACTGGGAAAAGGTGGGAGCTCTGATGAAGGAATAGCTTGTATTCAGTTATTTAGGCTGTGCCTTCCAGTGAACACAGCGAACTAAAATGAGAGCAATAAAGCAAGGGAAGACATAAATCCCACGTAAGAGAAAAAAGCATCCACAAATATTTCAGTGCATAAGGAAGTAGCAAAAAATGCCCTTATTCTCAGCAGAACAGATAGCTCTTTGAGTGTTATCAAAATGAGATATAAATTTTAAAAAGAAACTGCAAACAGCTTTTACTAATGGCAAAATCAGATATATTATCTTTAAATATAGCTAATATTTTGCTTCTCCATCATAGATGCTACTACATTTTAATTTTGATCCTCTGAAAATATGCATTAATGTAGTGGAGATCCACAACATATCTGGCACTGATTGTTTCCAGCCTTTTTCAGGCATTTGTAGATGTGAAACTCTGATAGCCTAAAACTATATTGAAGGTTTATGGAGCAGAAATAACCAAGAAGCTAAGAGGACTTTTCTCTGTGGTAACCCAGATACTAAAATGGAATTATTTAGACTATTTGTATGTGGAATGTGCCCTCTGCCACAAGCCAATATGCATTAACATGGTGAAAAACACTGACAGAACTTTTGCTGGTATTGTAGAGAAAAGAGTTTGAGAATTATTGGGACAGGATTTTGAACAGACACAGAACTGGCAAGGTAGCAACACCTTGAGGGTTGTTGAGAAGAGGTAAAAACCTCTTCTTTGCTGGCATCTTCCTTCCTCTGATAAGCACAATCCTGTCTGTAACCCCTTCATGGAAATAAAACCACACACTCCAGGAGCCTTTGGATCCTCAGATGAGGACCACCACAGACTTCCCAATATCTCTGTAAATGCACCTTTCTGGCACTCATGTCTTGTCTGTGTTCTGGATCGCAATGCCAAACATGACAACTGAAAAAATTCTGAAGTGGCTCCAAAATGCAAATTTCTGTCTTCTTTTAGCAGCATGACAAATGTAAAAGCTAGGCAATACCATAAATAGTTGCATGGAAACCTTTTCCACACCAATCTCATAAGCCCTGTTGTAAGTGTCCTCCCAGGATTTTTCTTTCCACATTTGCCTTCTCCATTAATTCAAAAATTCATGAACAGCAGGGATGAAAGGACTATGAAGACATCATCTGGTGTACTCTGGCCCAAATATCAAATGCACCTAAATCATTCTAAAGGGATATTTGTCTGACATCTGTTGTAGATTTTTATACTATCCAAACAAAATATTCCAGTTCTCCAGTGTTCTATTAGAAAGATTCTCAATGACTCTAACTTATGTTTCCCTCTCTGAAAGTCCATTGATCTTACATAGACGAATGTGTAGAATATGCTATAGAATTTTTCTTTTTTACATTTATATATTTTTATTTTGTGTATCCCATATCCCTCTCTCCAAACTGAATCTTTTTCTCACCTGTAAGTCTCTTAGAGTTCATCGCATCCATCTGCCAAACCAAGGAAGGAAGGTTCTCCTATATTTGTCATTTTTGTTTATCAGATCAGTGTTTGTCTGTTTTCTTAATAGTGCAAAATTCATGTCAAAGGAAGTAATAGTTGTGTAGTTTTTGCTTTATGTCTGTTCTTTCCCTGGTAATGTACATTCTGACGTACCCAATGTCCAACAAACACATCCTAAATCTGTAGTGAAATGTCTCTGGCCCCATGCTTCTCAGTGTGTTTTACACAAGGAGGTGTGAAACCACTTTATGGTCGAATTAGACAGAAAAACAGGTGCCAGTCAATTTTAATGTCATTTATAAATACTTCCAAAGTGAATATGGTATTTTATCTAGGGCCCACTTCAGAAGCAATTCAGACTGTGGATTTCCCTCTCTCACAGAGCTCTGCTACATTACACTGTGTTCATTAAAGAAAAGTGAGTTTGACCTTCAGTGATAGAAATTTCAATGCTTTCAAAAAGACTCCACAAAGAATTTTGCTTTAATTTGTGATGATGGGAAAAGCATCATAGTGATATGTGACATATATGGTGGCTTTTGTAGGATGGAGCTCACAGATGGCTTTGCTATTCTTCTTATACATGTGGCCCTAAAACAGACACTCAAATATTCCTAAAAACTGCTTAGCACCTCCAGTGACTTTCTGGTAAATGGGGATAATTAATAAAGAATAAGGACATGGACATGCACTGTCCTCAAGCAAGTTGTAAGAAAATAAGCATTGTTAACGCTGAGTCATCTACAGTAACAAACCATAAAATAATACAGGCTAAAGAGGAGAAAGACCGATTAAGTCATCCACTCCATCTCCTGCCAAGGCAGGCTTCTTTTCTGCCATATATTATTAAGTGCTTTGTCCAGCCTAATTATAAATTATTCAAGCAAATTTATATCCACTATTTCCTTTGGGAAACTGATTTTCCAATTCAGTTCAGAGGTATGTTTATTTATTCCTTGGTCTATAAATAAAATGTTGTTTGCCTATCTGCACTACTTAAAAAAATTATTTTCAAGTTCTTTCTTTTTTCTTCAATTTTATTTTATCACTGTTGGAGCTGGGATGTAAAATGGGTGATGTAGAGAACTTTGGATGAAACAAGGACATGAAGTTCTCCTGGAAAAGTAAATAAAAGGAAGGTATTTCCTTTGGGTTTGTTTGTTTGTTTATTTAATCTTGCATTGTGTCTTTATACACCTCACAAACCAGAGCCAAATAAAATAGCAGCCTTTGCACACTGTTGAATAACTTCTTGTCCTGCCAGCAGCCATCCTGTGGCATTAAGCATCCCAAGCAGCAGTGGTGGAGATATTTTGGGAGCCATGCAAGAGACAAGAAGGCAGGAAGACAGGGTGGGGTGGCTGCCCAGCACCCTGACAGGTGAGCACTCTGCCCACGGACTGTCCTCAGCAGCAGCAGCTTCCTGCAGAGCTTTGCATGGGGTGGTGTGGTTCTGGCTCAAGTATGTTAAGGGTTTCTAAGTTTTAGGGTGCTCAGAAATTTAACATCAGCTCAGGAAAGCCCTGCAGCCCTCATTGGCTCCTGTGGATTGCTGGATGAGGTGTTGCAAGGGGAACAAGCAAGCACTAAATGTGCAGGACAGCAGAAAACACAGGTAAATGATTACAAGGAATGATTAAAAGACATGTGCATGGCATAAAAAGATAAATAGCAAAGAAAGAAATTTTTTAATCCCAGGCGTTCATCTGTGCCTTGCCAAATGCTCCAGCAAGCTCATCCCCAGCCTTATGCTCTGGTACACTTTACAAGAAGTTTTCAGGTAATGGGAGTTTAAAAATTAACTGGTGCACCCTGTGCTGCACGCTCATGAGCCAGGGCCCTTTGAAGTGGGTAGAAAAATCCCCACAATTTCAAAGGGCTTTGAAGCTGGCCCTGGGCACACAGAGACAGTGGTTAATTTTACACTCGGATGCAGAGGAGCCCTGCAAGTGAGAGGTGTGGTGGCTGGGACAGCGACTGGCGTCACCCCAGCCACCCCAGCAGGGAACGGCTGCGGGGGACACTGCAGGGACAGAGCCCAGGCATGGATGCTGGGCAGTCAGCCAGCACATCACCCATCCTGCAGCCCTGCCTCTGGCCGGCACCTACCCCCTGCTAGCCAGATTTAGACAGTGCAGAAGGACAAGGGAAAAGTAATCTGTCCTTCCTCTAAGCGGTACAAAGGTTGGGTCTTGGGATAAGTAGCGACTGCAGAGTACTCCCCTGGGAAGCCACCTTCAGTTGGCAGTGGGATTGAAGAACAAGTTTAGCATGGACTAGCTGAAAGCACTGTGAATACTCAGAAACACATTAAAGGGTAAATCAGAACTGGAGAAAAGAGGACACAATGTGGCGTCAAACTGCTGTCAGCTCTGCAAATGCAAAAGAAAATGAAGGTTTCCTTTAAGCAATCACACAGAAAACCCTGAGGTCTGGCGGCAGCCAACAGCACCAGCTCCTCTATCCAGATCTCCTTTTCCAATCTTCTGACAAAAGAAGAAGGGATAACCCATGCCTGGTGGCACAAAAGTACCAAGCCTTGCTCCCGAGCACCCAGAGGGCACTGCAGAGGGAGAGGGCAGTCTCCCAGCCAGACTGAGGCACAGACCCAGCGAGACATCACCCAATGTGGCCACCAGCCTGACACATCCTCCTGCTAAACCAGCTCCTGCCTCGCTCAGCAGCTCCTGCTGGGGACAAGCCAGGGAGTCCACCAGTTACTGAGACACCCCAGCTGCCCCTGTGGCTCCTGGGGAGCAGGTCAAGAGCTCCATTCACACTGGTCCACTTGGGCCTCCCTTGCCATGCTGCTCCATCTCAGCCCCAGCCCTGCGTCCTGGGGTGGCCTCACTCCAAAGTGATGGCACTGCTGAGATGCACAAGGCCAGCTCCAAGGCACTGCTGAGGGACTAACCAAGGCCAGGGAGTAAAACCTCAGCATCACCATATGGATATTGTATTTGCACTCCACTGTCAGAAAGGATTCCTTGTAGACTCCTGGTCCCTTTGCACAACAACAAGGCTGCCCCACAGTCTGAGCACTCCCACCTTGAGACTCAAAGCTTTTTGTAAGCTGCTCTTCTTCATTTTGAATCACTTACAGAGTTTTAACAAGGTGATTTGCATTGTGTTGTGCTGCTGCTAGTGTCTGATTGTACTCCTTAGAATAGTCTTAGAAGAAAGAACATGTAAAAAATAACATAATATTTAAAAAAAATAATTCTTAGCATAAAATTCAAAGACACATGAAGTATTATGCCATCTATCTTCAAAATATTCATATATGTTACAAGTTTCCAGTTGATAAGAAACTACAGATATTTCTAAGGAACTTAGTAATTTTTCCAATTTTGTGCCTGAGGACATTAATCACAATGGTGAATTTTACTCAAACAATATCTTCTTTTTCTAACCCTATGAGTTCTATTTACCATTATCCATCTGGATCTACACAGTTTGGTGTGTGATTCTACAAGGACAGGGATACCTCATGAACAGCTGCATTTAAACAATCCAGTTTGGGACTCAGAGAAGTAAAATTCCCTGAACAAGGTGTTTTCCATTCAGCACCTGAGTTGAAGATTAATAAACACTTCAGGCTGCTTTAACTATAGTCACTTCTTGCTTCCTTGGCAGCTATTTTTAACTGCATTTATGTGAAAAACACACAGAATAGTATAAAATAGTGGGGAAAATTATTTTGTATGGGATTGGAAATAAGAACTCCATAGAAAGCTCACACGTGACACGTAAAAATTTCCACTATTAAAGAATATCTTGAAAATAGTCCCTCAGAAATAATTTGAGAATAGCTCATCCTGTCCTTGGAGAGGAAGATGGACAACAGTGGTGCCTTCTTGGCACCTTGGGCTCTCTATGGGACACACAACCTGACAGCAGAACAGTGTTCAAGTGAGGGAGAATTCATTGGTTGATATGCTTTAGGAAAAACAGTAGAATACTTTGCAAAAGATGTTTATTTCTACCTGATCATTAAACTTCTCTACTCACATGTGGTTTCCTCAATTCAAGTATGATTAACCATTTCATCAAAAGAATTACATGAAATGTATTCCTGGATTGGTTTGTGATTTTATATTAATGACAGGCAATCCATAACTTGCTTTGCATTTTAAATATGTAAAGTAAGCACCCCTTAGATGATAAAAAACCAGTTTCAGCTACCAGTTGAAAAAGAGGTCATATTTGCAGCACTGTGATTCAAAACAAAAAAAAAAACTTTGTTCCCAAAGAGTCGAGATGTTAATTACTTTTGTCTTTTATAGTTGAATAAATATTTAGAGTTGTTGTAATTAAAGATTTACCTCACAGTATCATCCCTATAACTGTGTGTGGCACCTTTGTATCAGCTTCAATGATTTCCTGTGCTATACAAGTGTGGGAAGTAGTCACTTTTTTCTTTTTTATGGTGTCTACTCAAATTAAGCTACCAGTTGAAGAAAAATATTTTCATTATTGTTATTCATGACATGACTGTTAGGACTATGAAAACTTGAAAATACAGTTTTGGAAGCCACTTGAGCTTTCCTTGACATCTTTGATGGCAGCAAAAAGAGAAGAAAACAGCATTTTACTCTTGACCAGAGTGTGCTACAATGCTGAGTAACACCTTGCCCCTGGCACAGGAAGTGCTTTTTTGTGGAGTAATATTTAATATTATCATTACAAAATCCAGCTCTGAGATTGAGGGAGGTGAAGGTGTACAAATGATTTGGCTATTTGAGTACTTCAAGGTATCACTGCACATCCCTGTTCACACTCTGGGACTGAAGGGCAATGTCTGTGCTGTGCCATATGGTATGGAGCAAGAGCCTCTAAACGGGCTCCCAGCAGTCCTAATGCAGGAGTGTGGCATCGCAGGCTCCAGAAAGCTCTGTAGCTTGCAACACTGCCCCTGAGCTAAATTAGCCTTACTTCTTAGCACAGCTAATTAACCTGAGCCCACGCTGACACAATCCTTTGGCCCCAAAGCCAGCTGGGGTGCTGCTGCCCGAGGATGTCCAACAGCTGTGCTCCATCACAGAGTTTATATGGACCTGGATGTGGATGCTTTCAAATGTGAATATCTAAATCCAGTGCCAGTGTGATTTAGCTCATGGGTTGGGAGATGGAGCTGAGAAGCTTCCATCGGGCCAGGGGCAGCTGTAGGCTGGGATTCCAGACGAAGGCAGATATTTGCAATGCTATGTCCAGTCACAATAGAAATACTTTTTCTTTTTCCTGCAAAGCAGTTTATTTTCAGCTGGTCAAATCTCTTTTTTGGAGAGTGAAACAACTCAAGTGTGCTGGCCAATGGCTCTCCCTAACCCAGCACTGCACTGGCACCAGGGGTTAGGGGACAATGGGAGCTGCTGTCTGAGCAGGAGGGCCCAGCCACCAGGTGGGAACTGAGTACCACCTTCAGACTAACACATTTCTTTTCCTTCCAATATTCCTCCTGAGTGGGGCAGCTGTCCCAAGTATCCAGAATAGAAACCCAGGCCAGTTGCTTAATTGTGCACTCCAAGGCCAACCTCATCTGCTAAGTTACATGGATGCAAGAATACAGTTAAAGAAAATATACATACTTTGTACCTGGAACAGAGATGCAAATAATTTTAAATGGAAAATATGAGCTGGTGGATTCCACTAAAGAAAGAGGCTTTTCATTAACAGGAAGGTTTCCAGTTAAATCTAATTCCACCCTCTTTTGTTTATTAAACAGCATTTTCAGTAATTTTTTCAGGGATGATTTATATTCTGAAATATCTTGCTCTCCTCTAACCTCCATTGCAGTCAAATTTGAGACATCATATTTTGCTATAGCAACAGTTTGCTTTTGGAAAAACAAAATTTCTCAGGGATATTTCACTTCCCTACAGAATTAAGGATTTGGTAAAGACTGAAACAGGAACATCTGAAATCACAGGTTAGGGAATAAAGAAGCATGATGCACTGCAAACTCCAGAGTATTGCCAACTGTCACAATTATTTAATATCTGAAATCCCCAACACTTGGCATCCTTCTAGCTGAACTTTTCTTATTATTTTTTTTTTAATCAAAAAACAGTTTGAGGAGAAGATAAATAGATGATCCTTTGTGATGGAATTTGCTGCTTATAGGGAAATATTAGCCTTGTCAAACCACCTGAAAAAGCATCTTTGAAGTACTAGTATTCAATGATGACTACCAAATAAAGAATAAATATAAATGTGTTTAAAAAAACTGAGGGCTTGACTGGGAAGTTGATAGATGATATGAGAGAAACTGTTATAATTAATTCCAGTGGTTTATATAAAAACACACAACTGGAAACATGATTCATGCATATAAAATTCTTGATATATTACTTATGGAGAGTTAGTGGATGTCACACACATAAAATGCATGCCACAGAGTTGAATACCTCAAACTTATGCACCTTTCTCACCCAAAAAATAAACACTGTCTCTATATCACCTAGCAACAAATTCATGTTTTTTTTCAATTACAAATGTCTGTAAACTGAGCACAGCACTGGTGTTAGAAATCTGGAGTGTACAGACATGTTTCAGGCACTGACACAGAGAACAAAGCACATTTTGACTATAACATGGTAACTATGGTCACCTGGTAATCAGTTCTGAAAAGCCAGCAGTGAAAAAAAACCTTGCCTGAGAAAATGCAGACTGTGAGTGCCAGAGCTACTGCGGAGGATGAGACAAGGATGGGATGAGACACAGTAGCAAGGAACAGAACAAACAGTGGCAGAACAAGGAGCTCACACAGTGCCTGTACAGACCCCTGTCAGACAGAGGAGGAAGAGTCAGTCCCTGCTGGAATTCCAGTTAAAAGCACCACAGTGGTGATGACTCAAAATCGATGCAATATTAAAACATCCATAACCATGTTTTAGAAAAAAAACCCCATAGCTAAGAATGGCCATGTGTACCCATATATACATCTATCCACATGTATGCTAGGTTTCATACAAGCACTGTGAACAGCTTTTGTCATGTTAAAAAAAGTAAGAAATGAGGTAAAGGAACACAGATAATTCAATGTCTCTGATAGCCTTTGGATACATTTTACATAGGCACTGCTAACAATCCTGTATTTAGTTGCATTTGCAAATTGGTTAGTAGCTTTGTTTTGGGCTACTGTGCTCTGTGGTTTTCTGACTGACAGTGTAGTCTCTAAGTTCAAAACTAAGTCCAAAAAGAATAGATCATTTTAAGCCCCATGCTCCAGGCTGTCAAACAGCCTCCAAACCACCAAGGACTCTCCTTTCTAGTAAGGCCAAGGAAAAGCTTTTTCATAATCTGGGTCATCATGGAGTTTCACGTTTTTGAGAAAAGTATTCTTGGCTTCCAAAACAAAATGCATCTTTAAACTTTCTAACAATACAGCATATGTAACTGAAAGATCTTTCTCCAAGCTCTCCTCTTCTGTTTCATCCTTTCTTCTATATTGCTTTTCATTAGTTATATATATTACTTTTTTAATTTATGTTTTCTATATGAAAAAAGATCTGGGCAATAAAACTTTGGTGTTTAGTATTCTAAATTCTTCCTCTTTCTGGTTTAGACTACATTCTTTTCTCTGCTGGAAAAAATAAAGACAAGCAGATTTCCAAAGCCAAACAGCATTTATTTCTCCTTCACTGTCCTCACATTTTAAGTTGTGTAATCAATCATGGAGGAAAGTGTAGCAGTTAGAGTAACAGGCAAGGTTCATCTGCCCATGTGGTACTAGAGGGACATATGGAGTGGAAACAACAAGATGATGCCAAAAACCCTGTCAAATGTAGAGAGAGCCAGGCTGTGACACAGCAGAGATTGAAGCTTCCCACAATGCCATGTGGGATCTCCTAAACTGGGAGTGACAGTGAAAGGAAAGAGATGAAGCAGGCTATCTTTACACCAGAAAGAAGGGATAGGATGGCAATAGCAGGAACAGATTTTGTTGGAAATGTGTGAGGGTTTTCTTCTTAATTTTAATTAAGCTGTTACACCAAAACACCTTCACAGTCCTGGAGAGAATAGAGTAGTTATTTTGAGACAATTCTGAATATCTTGACAAAGTTATTTGTTGGTGACTCAGATGAGTTTCACTCAGTTCAGTTTTCATAAGTATGAAAACTTTTCAAATCTCTTTATCTACTGATATATAACCATATATATATAACTTTTCTACCTCACTCTCTTCTGGACTTCTTCACTAATATACCCTTTCTCTTCTCTTTGAACTGCCCTTTAATCTTCTATTCTTCTTTTCTCTTGATGTTTTCCCATGATAATCTTCTGATTTAACCAGACTTCATTCACAAATCACAGATCCTCTTCACAGAAGACACTTTGATGTTAATGACTTTAAAGATATGGGAGAAGAAAAATCAAGACACAAGTCTGAAAAGAGAGCTCAGCACTCCTCCCATTAATTCTCTTGTTGCAGTAGTTTTGATGGGAGTGATGCAGCAGTATGTTTTGTCTGGTGGTTTGGTAGGAGCTCAGACAAGACTTTTACTATAATGGTTATTCTCTGACCTAGAATTTGCTAGGGCAAATAGAAAATGCTCAGGGTTTATTATCCATAATCCAAGGAAGCCTGGATTATGTTGCCCACACAGAGATAGTCCAAATTTTTGCTTTATTCCTTTTCTGCTGTTCAAAGAGTGAGTTTACCTTCTCTTTCAAAATGGTGTAGGATTTCCATAGTACCAGTCTAACTGATGGGATTTTTTTTTTTTCATTTGTAGTGAAAATTCCTAGAGACTTAACACTCCTAGTTTAATTTCAAGTCCACAATATTAAATTGGCTTTGATGTTAGGGAAGGAGAGTCTGCCCAGCTAACTGTAAATACATGTAAAATGATTACACTTATTCCATTACAGCATACATTTGTTATTATATTAAATCCTTAATAAAGTTACATTAAAAGGCTTATAAGAGTGAGACAGAAACTTCCCACAGAAGGAAAATATTGAGTAAGTATTTCTGCTGTCTTCAATTCCTTTTGTCTAGACATCACAACAGCCGCTAGGCTTATCCTGCCAATGTCAATATAGTCCCTTGAGGATATGTGGCAAATTAACAAATTTAGCAATAAAAGCAATGGGCTGAGAATTACATAACTATAGCAATAATACAGCATCTATTAATGAAATACACAGACACACACATGCATACAAATATACATCCTTGCAGGCACATATATGCACATGTATCACTTCTGAGCCAAATTCCCCAACTCACAATTGAGGAAAAAAACAAGTTTGTTTTTTCCGCATTGATTTTTACATGCACAGTTTTTCATGGCAGATGGATCTGACAGGCCATTAAAATAACAACATGAATGTATAGTGCCAGATCTATGCACAACCATAAAAGTGCCCACACGCTGCAACAGCCACTCTCCTCTGAGGTGAGTGAGCCCAGGCATGTCCTAACTCTCAGTGAGTACCTGCATGAAGGCACCCCATATTCCTGTTTTTGTATTCTGTCCCACCTCTGTCTGAGCTCAGGTGGTCCATAAATCCCTGATGTCCTCCTGGCAGCTGGAGCAGAGCGGCCCAAGAAGAGCCCTCTGCCATCTCTGTGGGGCTGGCAATGACATGGCAGGACATTCAGATGAGCCCCTGAGCATTTGGTGACCACATGTTGCTGGCTGCTCTGGTGGGGTTACCTAGACCCCCCTCCACAGATGCTCCTGCAAGCAGGCAGGAACCAAAGAGCCTTTCAGAATGCTTCAGTACTGTGCTGATGAAACAAGGGAATTGCACCATTTTAGGCTGAACATTTTCCTGTTGGAAACAGGACAGTGGCTCTCACTTCACAAGGAGATACATGGAAAAGATGGGGGTAGGGGGAAGGGATGGGACACAAAAGATATTCCAGCAGAGATTCCATCTTCAATTAGGAAAAAAACCCACTTTTTATAGTGAGAACTATCAATCACTAGAACAGCCTCCCCAGGGACAGGATGAAGCACCCATAAATGGAGGGTTTTAACATGCAATTGGACAGGGTGCTTGATAAACTCAGCCGGGGTCCCTCTCCCGTGAAAGATCGGGCCAGGTGACATTTCAAGATCCTTTTTAGCCTGGGCTGTGCTGTGGTTCTGTAGTTTGTCTGGAAATCTATTTGAGTTCTCCTGACACTTCCAGGAGATCTGGGAGTCCCACAGCCAGAAACAATTTTTCATGAACAGCTTTTACTACAACACCCTTCTAAACCAAATGCATTAAGAGAAGAGAAACTCTGTTCTGTCAGAGTGCAATGGACAAAAACATATTCCCAGATTTTAGCAGCCCCTGTAGTTAGTCCATGGACTGAACAAAAATGCCAAACTCACCTGTAGTGAGATCTTTCTCTTGGTTCTTCATTCCTCAAACTGAAAAAAGTAATCTGAGGGAGGAGAACACAATAATCTCCTCCTAATACACAAACTCCTCCTTTTCTATAAGAGCCCTAAATAACCTTTTCCCTCAAGCTCCATCTCCATTGACACAGAGCATGTAATAACTCAGCATCCTTGCAGTAGCTTTATGCCCATCTCATTGTCACTGGAAGGTACCTGCAGACCTAAACATAACCAAAGTCAAAACTGAATAAAGGACTTGTAAAATATGTTTTCCTCTTTAAAATAATAAATCTCCACTTTTCATAGACAGCATCCCACACTATGCCTTTCTTGAAATTGTTAATAAAGTCAAATATTACAGCAATAATGAAGACAGCTATGGCTTTTATTTTTTTGTGAATTTTTGGTGATTTTTTACCTCTCTGAACATATTGCAATGCTATATTTATCCTACATTATTTTTCAAACACTTCCATTGAATGTTATATTAAATTTCAGGTTAAAAAAGTATTGTCCAGATTTCAGCAGTAGATGAATATTAATTATCCACATCAACAAGCTCAGATTCTGTCTTCACATACGTCTCCAAAAGACAGTGGGATTTCACCAAGTTTAACTGTGGATCAGTTTGTTATTAGGGAGATAAACTCCAGATTTTCTTGAAAGAATGGCTATAGATTGCAGTCTCTATGGCTTCAAAAATTTAATATCACAGGAGGAAACATAAATGGCCTTGGTATGCTATTACACCTTAAATCTCCTTTTAAATGAGAGCAAAACAAGAAAGTTTTGCACTTTTTAAGCATGGATGCTGTCATTAAGCTGCTCTGACCAGTCCTGAAAGAGTTCATGATTTTTTTCTATTTGTTGGCTTCTGTCACCACAGCAACTAACTGGTTCTACATGAAGTTGCAGTGCAAGCCAGCAAAGCTGTAATGGAATACATTCCTTAGCATGAGTCAACGCCTGCACTGGAGAGAAAGCACACTGCTTTGGAAATAGGCTCTAAAATGGTGTGTTGTGGTCAGACTGGAAATAAGACACTGTCCAAAAATCAGACTTCTTCCCCCTCCATGTACTTTTAAGTATAAGGACTTTAGTTATGACTTGTGGTGGATTGGGAATCCTGGTCTTGCAGTGTGACTACAGCAATGGGGAGGAGGGAGCCGAAGCTGATGCTGTTTAGTGCCCTGCAGGACACACACAGAGATCTCTAGCACTCACAGCAGAGGCTGGCAGATATTTCTTTTGGTGCAGTGATTTCCACACTGTGTCCCAAAAACCCCGGGGGTTTGCTGACTGCTTCTGAAAGGTCCTTCTAATGGGACTGTAAAACACAAGACTACTGGCATTACAGTTTAAATTCACTATCCCAGTATCTGTCTTACCCTTGGAAAATTACAGGTCAACAACTCATAAAACATTGAAATTCACTGATATGTATGTATGAAATTCACTGATATATAATAGCCACTCTGTGAAGTGAGTCTGCTTCAGCCAATCTAAAACCTGCATCAGAGAAATTTTGATTGCACTGAGAATTATACGGCTACAGATGCAGAAGGCCAAAACTTTTCACTGGATAAGCTGCTTCTGTTTATGTTGTACGAAAAACAGTAGACATTGATAGAATCAAATATATTTTTTCATGTGATTTTCAGGGCAGAGCTATGTATCAAGTCATTATAAAGGCAAATTTGATGAAAAGGAAATTCAAATTACATTTCAAACAGCAAATCAGAGTAATTACTAAAATTAAGTAAATTATTAACCCAGTGCATTTAATAAGATGGATTTGAGGTTACCAGTCTGTGAAGACAGTTCATGAATTTTAGATTTTTGTTTTAAAGCAATATTACATTGTCCAGATTCATAAATCAGCAACCAGAGAAGACCTAAGAGTGGATTATGTTTTCACCAGTGTAATTCTCTGTGCAGTCAAAGCTGCTTTGGACACCTTTTTTTTCCCTGAGAACAGAATGAGAGCTCACTTTGTATCATAGCTATTATGTAATCCACTTTAAAAAACATTTTTCTAGAACTCCAACCGCAGGCTGGTAACCCCAAATGTAACCCGTCACTTTTGTCCTAATAAATATAACACATCAATTATCAGGAATTTAATAATTCTTTCTTCTTTGAATTCCTTTCCATAATATGATTTAATGTTACTTTCTTTCAATGTTTCCCTAAAAACATTTGTTATAGATGTCTTGAAATTAAGCCATAACTTCCTTATAAGAAATCCAAATAAAAAACCACATTTTGTATGGTTAAGGGAACAATTTGTTCCCTTAACAGTGAAGCTTATTAAAGGTTTATGCGAGATATCAGAGTTAGAAATAAATTGGTCAGGATATATTTTTGTTCTCAATTTAAAATAACTGCTTGGTCTCATTTTCTGATGCCCTCTCTTCTCCCCAGATACATTTTCACTTACTACTTTAAATCTTGACAGCTGTGAAGCTTATTTTTATCCTACCACTAATGGGCAAATTGCAACCACAGAAATCTCATTAATATTTTCAAGCAGACTTACAGGGGCCACCCTAACAAACTATGATTCATCAACACACGTAGAACAGTTGCTCACAATATGAAATGCAGTGCTCATTTTGCCTTCTCTCTTACAACGGACAATACATAATCCTGAAGAGTAAAAAATAATTTGTAATTTATTTCTGCCACTTTGATAAATATTAATAATGGTATTGAAATCTAGAAGGAGGTACACAGAAATACCAGAGTTCAGCCAATAAAACCTTATATATTCATAAATTAGTAGAATTATTATACCACCAGCCTAATTTCCTGCATAATGTCACCTGGGGAATGGCATCCAACAATTCATATATTGAGTTTAAGGACTTGAGCTCAGCTCTGGAAGTACTTCAGACAATTTCAGTTTAAGGATGGAGAGACCCCTACTTCTCTTGGTAATTTTGGATATTATTATCACCACTACTAAGCATATGGGATATTTTTCTAGTAGCTCGAATTTTCTGGCCATTGTTCTAGTTACGTTTTTCTCTATGAGATTTCCTGGGGTGAAAGTACCAAGGATGATATTGTATGTATGAAAAGCCTATTTTGCGTATATAAAAAGGTTGTACTCTTTAGATTTATGACTACATTATAACCATTTTGAGATACTTGTGTTTTCACTTTCTACAAAAGGGTTCCATAACAGTACACAGTATTTCAGTATCTACACTATAAACAAACATAAAATCGTTTTCCTGATTCTTCACACTACTTCCCATTTAATACAGGCATGGATCATCATATTTCATAATACTTACCTGTATTTCCACTTTGATGAATGAAACCTCACTCAAGCCTTCAAGGTCACTGCCCCAAAGGATAAAATTTGCAAGAATAACAATTTTCTAACACTACATTAACAGTAGTTCCAAGTCTTGACATTGGTTTCGCATATTTCTTTGCCTCTAGGAAGCATTTTAAAAATCTGGACTAAAAGCTTTGACAAGCTACGAAATATTAGATATTCCCACAGTTCTTCTCAGTCATCCAAGACGATGCTTGAATTCATTCTGTACCAGTTTCTGAATTTTCACTTACAAATGGCAGGATGTTCCCTGTTCAAAAGGACTGCTGGCTTGTATTAGAAAGTGAACACTAAATCATAACTAGATGGGAACCCTCCAATTGTACACAACTTCTTTTTTTTCCAGGTAAGAACACCAAATGCCAGGAGTTCCTTAAAGAATGTTACCTTGTTCCAATCCACACATGTAGAACACAGGACTTCTTGAAGGTGTTGATGAAATTTGTCCTGTTGCAAATTAGACCATATGACACATGAAAAGCTCCCTCCAACCCAGTTTGTAAATTACACCATGAAGGGGACTGAACCAATTTAGGATTTCCTTTCATCCTGCCTCTCTCCTTCCCTGCAACTGTGCACTCACCAGGCATACACTTGGTTTTGCTAAAATGACCAGGCCTGTAATGGGGTCTGCTTTGCTGTATGTAAAGCTTAACTACTGCAAAAGTATTTGCAGGATTGAGGCCAGTTTGAAGGAAACTTCACAATTATTTCCTTTATAATTCCTATCTACCAGAGGCTGGAAACATACAGATTTTTTTAAATGGTGTAATCATCAGTTAAAAAATGTTGGTAGCATAGCTTCATCAAATTGGAAAGCCATGAACCAGACATATCCTGATCTCTTGCTTACTGGTTCTTTGTGACTGGAATAACTTTATTTCCCAAAGTACAAGCCTAAGGAGCCAGGTCCAGATTCTAAACAGGAGAGTTACAAGAATAACAGTGATCCAATGTATTTATTTTGGAGACGGAAACCTACACGTTGTAAAACATACTTCAAGAATAACTCTACTGCAAAGTGCAAAATAAAAGCAACAAGTCAGAGATAAATGTAGACCCTTGTCCTGTGCTACAGGGAAAAGAAACTGTTTCAATAGCAGTGCACATAAGTCTAGGGAATAAAGATTACCTTAGGTTAGCATTCCATAGATCTATTTTCCATTTTGGGTTGGGTATGGAGGATAATTGCAGTAGCATTTTTAATTATAATAAAGAACGAATTAGATTTCCATACACCTAAAAACTAAACCAAACTCCTGTGCAAATTTCAGCCCTTGTAGCATTTGGCAGGGTCAGAGCAGGAAGAGATGGCAAAATTCCCCCCCTTTTTAGTATGCCTTAAAAAAATCCACTAGAGATATCTGCATTATTTCAGTACCGGCCACACCAAAGAAAAATAATCTCTGAAATCCATTTGGAGTGCAGTTAAAAATTTATTGTGGGTTTTGCTTTTTTAATAGGAGCTGTGGAAAAGGAAATGAAAATGAGATTTCAGGAGCTGTTAGAAGAGGTAAAAGATCAGCATCACCAAATTTCAGGATTTGTTTTCTGCTTCTGTTTCTCCCTAAATGAAACAGAAATTGACAGCAAAAAACAAAATATACTCTGATGCTCTGATGGGCTCAAATGCACCAGGGAACTGAGGGTGGGGAATCACTGGGACAGATTGCCCAAAGGAAATGTGAATGCCACATCCTTGAAAGCATTCAAGGCCAGGTTGGATGGACTTTGAGCAACCTGGTCTACTGGAAGGCTCCCTGCCCAAGGCAAGGCTTTGGAACTGGATGGAATTTAAGGCCCCTTTAAACTCAAACCATTCCATGATTCTGTGATTCCCCCAACTAACCTTCCTTCGCTCTGAACTGGCATCTAATCCTAGATGCAGAGTAGGCATGCATTACTTTGAAGATATTTGTTTTTTGTGGTTGAGAAGGTCCCTCTAGTATTTGATGGTTTATTCTGCTTAGCACAAACTAACATTTAACATCTGTCTTTCTTGTTCATCATGATAATTGTTACATGTTTTTCTTCTCACCTACGTGTGGTTGTTTCAGAATGAGTACATTTTCAAAGACAGTTTTTTCCATAGGTCATTTTATTTTACTGGTTATAATTCTGTAGGATTGTTTACCTCTCTTCAGTGGCCATGAAGTTTAAATAATGAGCACTAAATAGTGAGCATGACTCACTTCTCTGTCTCAACTCCTATAAATGAAAGTATGAAAGATGACCCCACCATTTTTCAGGTAAACCTCTGAATCCTTTAATTTGATCTTATTATTCTGACTTCTCATTTGCATGCCTTTTATTCCTATTATTGTTTTCCACAAGTAATTTTGAATTTATTTTATATTTCACTCCCATTTAAATCTTACTTCTAAGATGAGCTTCTGCATGAAATCACAGGCTTTTACTGTCCATAGTGGATGGCTGTGGTCATCCCCAAGAAAAGAACATATCATCACTGTTAACGTTTTGTCCTTGGAGGTGTTCTCTGATTTCATGCCCTGTACGCCCTGCATGCTGCTGCCTGGCAGTGCAGCATCTCATGTGCCTGTTTCTCTTGAGGCACATTTTGTAGGTGTTTCTAATGCTGGCATTCTTTCTGTTTTGCATGACTGACATGTAATAGAAATCTGTTCTCCCTGTGCCTTTGCTCTGACTTTATGCTCTGTCTGGATGGGACCTTGTTCTTGTTTCTTTTTTCTATTTTTGTCTGCACCAGATATTTCTTTGAGAAAGTTTGTTTACAAAAGTTGGAAAGTCATCATTATTTAATTAATAACATAATGACACCTTCCGACTTAATTTGTTAGAGGGAGGTTTATACTGTTTGTGAACCACTTTATGTACACACACTTGTGCACACAAATAAAGCCCAGCTGCTATGCAAAAATACCCAGGCTAGCTCAAACAAGCAAGACAGACAACCATATTATCACATGTGAATTTCTTCTGGCATGTAGATGACTTGATGTAACTTTAGCTCAGTATCTCTACACGAGGCTGCTTTTTCATGACAGAACATCTTTTTAAAAAATCTATTCAAAATATGGATTTTCTAAATTATTCTTAATGGATTTCCATTTGAAGGACCAATATAAATCAAGACATGCCAGCATTACCTCTATAAAATTTCAAAACACTTATTCCCACTAGCAAAAGACCAAAAGCATTCCCCTGAATGAAATTTGACAGATGAGAAACCACTAAAAGAAAGAACATCTAAAAAAGGCAGTAATCTCAAAATCAATTTTCATTAAGATCTGAGTTTCTCCCCACTTTCTGAAATATGTGGATTCAGGTATGCTGCTTTTACTTCCCCAAGTACTCATTTCTCCTACAACAGATCAAATTAGCATCATTATGGCCTTAATTGCAACGGGGCTGTTTGCACTAATATTACTACATTATTATGGCTTTGCAAAACACGCATGGTCACTTTTAAAATTGCTTTTAGTTAGGTCAAATTTCAGTTTGACAACATTAAATGTTCAAATTCATTAAGAATCTAATCAACTGTCTGCCTAGATATTTTTCAGGAAGCCTTCAGGGCAGGCAGGCTGACAGATCCACAGCTTTTTTTGCATATAAACATGCCGCTGGTAACAATGCAGCTCTGTGCATGCAAAAAGAGGATTCAAGCCTTTGTTTTCTGAGTTAATGTCCTTGTAAAAATGGCCTACATGGAATTATTGTCAAAAACTCTCATTTTGAGGTCCTTGAGACTGATTATATTCTAAGACTGGTGATCTGGTACTACAAAGGGTTACAGTTAACTGCAACTTCCCTAATGCTGAAGGATAGTCTGGTTAACAGGAATCTTTCCTCTTCCACTCAGTTACAGCCATTTTCCAGCTATGGAAAGAATAATTTCAAGACTTGCAGAAATGAGGTCTGCTAAGAAATAGTACCAGAGTAACAATCTAGATCAGAGAAAGCAGCTGGCAGCCTGTGGGATGATTTCTCAGCCTCTGATGGTTCAAACTTCTACTGTGGTTGCAAATGCTTGGGCCCTTTCTTTGATCAGCAATAATTCCATCCGAACTGAGAGAGCAGCACAAGTGGACACAGATGTGCCCCAAACTGGCAGCTGTCCCACTAAACTGTTAAGAAGTCCTGACCTAAGTGCCAGTGAGTCTCAGAAGGTGACATTGTTTCCTTCCGGTTCTCATGGGGCCAGTATGCTATTAAAAAAAAAAAAATAATAAAATGCTACAATAGCTCAAGTGCTCAGTAAAAATAACTCAGGTGTTTATTTCTGTGTCAGAGACTTTCATGAATTCTAATATCTTAGCAAGAAAATTAATTACACTTACGAGAGCAATTTGGTACCTTTAATGCAAACATTTCATTTGACCCAAAGCATACCGTTTCCTGCAAAACGTTTTGGTCTTGTGACACATCTTTTGCTGGCATGGGCAACCTGCAACAGAGGCATGGCTGAGTCAAAACTACATGCACTGGGAGAAATGAAGAAGTTATTCCTATCTACTGTCCAGGAAAAGTCAATCCAGAACAATTTGTTAAGTATTTTGTTCCATTTCCTTCCATTTATGCTCTTGAACATTTTTAATATATAGCTAACAAAAAACTTCAGACTGCATAAGACTTTATAAATATTTCAGTTATAGGTAGGCCAAGTGCATAATCTAATTACTAAAATCAGTACCATATTAAGGCAAACCAGAAAGAAAATCAGTTGAATACAGCTGCCTGAAGCACTACCATTTTGTATTTCAAACTCTGGCCTTACCTCTGCTGTACAAGTGGAAAGAAACAGGCAGGACAAATGAGAAAGTTCTTTAGCTGACTCAATGTACATGTTCAAAAAAGTTTGGAAAAATAACAGGAAAACTCACACTGGCTCAAATTTCATTTGCTTCTATTTTCTGATCTGTTCCTTCAACTAAATTTCTCCTAGAGGAGTTATAAAAAAGTCCACTCTGGAAATGTACAACATTCATACCACTTTGGGTCATCCAGCTGGGTCACTTGTTTCAAACACTTTTCCAGCCATTGAGAAATGTTCTCTCACAAATTCTGTTTGTTCATCTTTCCAGATCTTGTCTTCTGCTGTCCAGGTGAAAAAAGGTAAAAATAATATTCTAATGTTGTGCATCCCTTGGTTTCATGGCTGCCTACTCCTCACAAGTACCCATGATTACCATCACTCTCTCTTGAAAAATACTAGTGCTAGAATGCGATGTGAAATAAAAATGGTTCTGAAATGGGCTTACCCAACTCTTCTTTCCAACATAGATCTTCAGATTCTTTAAAGCATTGATCAAGCTGAATAGTGAAATATGTTGCAATTAGAACAGCTTAAAATCTTTTAAGAGAATTTTCCTTATCTGTACCTACTCCATCCAACTTACATCACAACCTATCTCAGCAAAATGTACTTGCTTCAGGTAAATGGGCCGGCAGAATTTTACCAGTTTGTTTTAACTGCCTAATATATACATTGAAATAGTTGACTTGCTTGATGTAGCAGCTTTGTTTGAGGATTAAAAAAATAGCCACCAGCAAAAAACAATAGGAAACATTCCAAGAAACATAATTTGAGTTTTGACTATTGAGGTTTCTAATGGAAAAGAAAATTTGCTGTCAATTGCAATTACATGGTATCAGCTAGAGAATACTGGATTCTAGCTGATGAGGGATCTGGGAGAACACTGCTTGCAATATGAGACGAGACAGATGATTAAAAGAGAGCAAAGGGAGTTGGTATCACACAGTAAAAAGATCCAAGACATAATTGTTGTATGAAATTTATGGGACTCTAAAGCAGTTAAAGTTAGTGAGACAAAAGTAAATAAATTCTGCCTTACTTGGCAGAGACTGTAAAATTAATGAACACTTAAAAATAGTTCCAAACATGAACTCTTCCTCATGTTTACTCATTGCTTAAGTGCAGCTGAAGTTAATCATGCTTCCAAACGCTGAACATAGGATACACAATCTCCAAATATTTTTTAATGATTTTTCTGTTTTCTTTTGAAGTACTATAGGCTTGTATTTTGGACTGCAAATATGCACATATTGATATATTTGAAAGCTAACACACAGTGGAGTTGACTGTAAACATACAGAAACAATAGGAAGCTTCTCATTGATTTGGATTGAATCTGGAGAAGACCAGTGATCTGAAAAACAGTATGATAAATCTTGTTCTCAACAAGATGGTAAATACACAGGCAGCCCTTCCTAGCCTCCACCAGCTGCTTTCTGGAGAGACATTCCCTTCTTTCTCCTGTGGCTTTACATTGAATTACGCTCCTGCAAATATTTTTGTGATCAAGTCTATGTTCGCAGAACACCCTGCCCTGGCCCTCCAGGCAAAGACTCCTAGATTTCTGCAGGCAAGATAAACACATAAAGGAGCTAGACAGCTGGAATAAAACTCATTTCTGTGAAGGGTCAGCTAGAACCATGGGCAAAGCTGGGATTTGCCTAGAACAGCTAACAGACAGAGGCAACAAAATTACGATGGCCCTACTGCCTGGAAAGGTCCCTGAAAAGTCCTGCTGGTTGCTGCTGCTGCCAGAGAGGTCCTTGGGGCTGCAGCACTGCTCAGGCAGTCATGGTGTCTGTGCTCCCCATCTACACCCAGCCCTCAGGAGACACAAAACCAGCTCCACACAGCTCTCCTCAGTTTTATAGCTCACGCCACTCCATCCTGGCCCAGGACACAGTTCCAAATTTTGCTTAACCAGCTCAGCCTCCCCAAAATTACTGAGAAATTTTGGGCCAGTGCTACCTTTGGCCTCTTGTTTGGGACTTGCCTGACTGACAGCAAACCAATAAAAATCTAATGTAAATGTATGAATGTAAAGCAATAATACAGTTAAAATACTCTGAGTTTTTAGGACAAAATTGTATGGAAGAGCCTATTTAATACCAAGAGAATAACATTCAGAAAAAATGGCATAGCCCGTAGCCATTTCCCTGTAATGCTCAGGACCAGCTGACACTGAATTGAGCTCTAACAAACCTGTACATAATTTTAAAACCTAGGAACAAAATAATAATAATACAGGGTTCATTCTACTCATGCAGATTACCAGAAGGGATTCAGCAGTCTGGTGAAAGTTAGCCATGCTTCCTTAACAAATCTTTGGATTTAAGTATTTTAAACCTTCCTCAAGAAAAGAAAAAACCTGGATTGAAGGCTGTCAGGCTCAGGGGACTATTCTTCACCCCTCTGAAGCTGTTATTTGTTTAGTTTTTTTTTTAATTCTATTCCTGCTCTATTTGAACGCATTTAGAGCAGTCTTAGTTGCGTAATTGAAGAAAAATTTGAATGCCCTCAATCACATGGAAGAAAAGAATTTCTGAAAGTGTGAGATTAGAGAGAGAAGTTTTCTTCCACAGTCCTCCACAAAAGGGTAAGAGGATATTTTAGGACAAAATTCAGGAAACCAAATTAAAGAATGTCCTCAATTCTGTAATTTGATTGATCTGCTTTCAGAAGTGTTCTCTCCTATAATTATTTGCAGGGTTTGTGCACATGGATTCAGATGCACACATGCTAAAGCAAGTGGCATCATATCATCCCAAACTAGAGGAAGGAAGGGATGAATCACAACCTGCTAAGGACTGTCAGAATCAATGTAGCTTAGTGCAAATCGGCTTTATATCATAAGAGTTTGGTATAGAATCGTCATTACACATCCCTCAGGGTGGGGTTTTGTGGCACATGACCCTTTCTGTACACCATAGCACTGGCTTGGATTTTGCAGAGGTTAAAATAACTTTGCAACCAGTGTGGGGTTGCACTGGTTGGGGAGTATGGTGCAGGGAGGAGGATGGAATAGATTTGATTCCACTCAGATGTTATGAGATTCATTCAAACCAGATAAACATGAAAATTATTAAAGGACAAATCTAAACTTGTCACTCCTTACCCTGAGGGAGCAAGGGTACTGGGAACAATAGCAACAGATCAGGTATTGAGACATCCCCTTCCTTGTGCTCAGGGAAAGGAAGTAAACACCACGGGCACAACCGGGGAAGCAATACCAAGTGGTCACACCCACTCTAGTGTAACTAATTTATTTTCAGTTTGTTCCCCTAATGTTATCCTAACATGATTTTCCCGAGTAACGAGGCAAGCTCCAGTGCCTCACTGCTAGAATGGTTCGCTACTGACCGCAGGGGGAAGAGCAGAGGCACTTCCAGCCCCGGAGAAAAGGGCGGATGCAATTCCATTCCTGGGCTACACTGCCGCCCCACGGCACTTCTGCTACACAGCTCTCCTTTCCACCCTCCAAAACACCAAAAAGCCCACAGTCACACAATAATAATCTATGATTCTGCTGGAAACCCAGTCCTGACAAACTGTACCTGCTCTATTCATTTGTATTATGAGGACATATAAGGAAGCACAGAATCTCCCATTTTAGTTTGGGATAGACACAAACCTGAGAGGGGCAAAGGATCAGAACTCAGTTATTTGCAAAATTGGAAGAGTGGTCTGAAAGACGGGATGTAAATCAGTGGTTTATAGCTAGTAGCAGAGAGCAGAATCCAGCAAAGAAAAGGCAGGCAGTGAGCAATGGACCTGACAAAAATCCTGCAGGAAAGAATTTGCACTGAAGTGGCTCACAAGGGAGTGCTGCTCAAAAATATTCTGGCACTCTGAAAAAGGAAGGTGTTACATAGAGCTTTATCAACAGAAATGTTATCTCTAAGGTGCTGGGAAATAAAACACAGCAGAAGAGGGACGCCTGTGTAAAAAACATTAAGTAGAAATAGCTGGTTTCTTTACAAAGCTTTCCATGAACTCAGTTGCACAAATGTTTGTTTAAAGCATTTGCCTGAGCCTTCTAGCCACAAAGCCTAAGATCTCAGTTTTGAATAAAACTATGTATTTGCATATGCCTGAAGGGCTTATGTGAAAATATCAAAATGCAGAAGGACTGAGCTGAGCTTCAAACACAACTTTTCAGTGAGATCCAGCAACAAGAGAAAATATGTCTGGTTTCTTTTGCTCACAGTTTTCAAGCTGATCAATGCTACATCCCAATACCAATATTGGTATTGTTATAATATTGGTATAATGTCACATTCCAATACCTCTACAGTAGCTGGGCTTACACAGAAGAGTAAAGTAACATCTCTTTTCCCATGGATTTTAGTATGTAAATGGGTAGAACCTTTTCTACAGCAGTGCTTCTCTGTATGTTGCAATACTAATTGTTCCTGGGACTAAAAACCCAAGAAACTTAACATAAAGAGAAGCACAGAGGCATAAAAGGATAAAAAATTCAAGCATGAAAAATTACATTATAACTTCATTATCATCCTTCTCCTTCAAGACGTTGGTATTTCCCAAATAATAATGCAGAAAAGCAGTCAGAATGAAAAACAGAAATTATACTTTCTTAATCCATTTTTCTATCTCTACTAAAAGTAAAACATCTGGAAGATCCTGGAAAACTGCCTCTCTTCCAAACTCCCATGACTCCAAAGGAAACAAAACATCTGAAGGATTTTGAAAATACAATTAAGTGTTCTAATTCCCCCATCTGTGTTGCTGTCTAAAGCTGGAAATACTAGAACATGTAGGACTGAATGGGAATTGCTCAGAAGGGATGGAAGACACAGATCAAAATAGATATTTTCAGTGAGAAATGCAGAGGAGCAATGTGAACCTGAGAAAAGGAGAGAGGAACACTGAGAAAAGAAATGTTTGGATAAGAAAATTGAATGAAAGTGGGGAGGACAGGAAGAAAAATGGGAGAAGATAAACAAATGGAAATGCAAAACAAAGAATAATGAGCGAAAATATTGTTCCTGCTGAGCAGTTTAAAGCAGAGTATAATGTACTTATTTATATTTAGAATGGGAGGATGCATCTGAAATGAAGATGGTGATTTAGGTGATTTAAATATGGAGAAGTAACTAAGACTACATCTGTACTGTTTGATAACTTAATTCTTTGGCCCAGTCCCAGATCTGGTCCCTTGTCATTCACATCTGAATATGTTTATCCAGTTGTGTGCTCTCACTCAGAGTTAATTGACTGCTTCCCACCAGGAAGAAGTCATGGCAGGGACCTGGAGGCTGCTGTGAGACCAGCACAGATAAGACTATGCCACCATCCTCCCCAGTCTGCCCTCCAAAATGAACTGAGACAGTTCACCATCCACCACAGAGGTCCTCACGCCACCGAGCATGCAGCAGAGTCCCCTTGTACTGCCTTTCAAATGCCACTCAGAAGGGCTGCTACATGGCCTCTGCTTACTTCAAGCATTTGAATTAAATGAATGTGAAGAACAGATATTGCAATTTAAGGAGCCACCATATGGTGCCACCCAGGAGACCTGGGGAAGCGTGTCACGACACGGATCCTCCCATGGAGGAAATGAGGCTGAAGCAATGTGGCCACAAGCTGTTCCTTGGCAGCCACACTGGCTGCCTGCTGAGTTAGAGCTATGGTGGCACAGGAGGAAGAAAAATCATGCGGCAAACTTCTGGCTTCTGGAATGAGGTGGGGATTGCTTTGACCTGGATGCAGACAGTGAGCTGGTGGAGTCCTGGATGCTCCCCTCTGCTTTCAACCCAACAGCAGACATTTGTAACAGCAGCTGCAACCCAAAAAATAACATTTTAGGATCACACCCAGAACAATAGAACACAATGAGTTTTGGCCAACTGCCACACAACACACCCTTGATGTAATACTAAAGTCACACATGGCAAGGTACTCCATTATGAAATCTTACATAATCATCTTTCATTAAATTATTTTCGTGTGTCCTTCTCTGCTTATGATTTTATTATGTTTTCCTCTTCATTGTTTACCTCATTCATGAATTAGTTTTCTGTAGGACAATTTAATAATTTCAGGATGTTTTAAGACCTTTTAATAAAGAAAGTATATTAATACTAATTAAATACCATGAAAAGTAAAAAATTGGCAGAGGAGATATAAATCAATGCTTTACTGTATTTCCAGGGAAGACAAAAATGCATAATTTCCTATCTAAATAACTATTTCCAATGACTAATAGAAGTGTTGATAACATCTGTGTATAACTGTATAACTATAAAAATTGCTCTGCTTTTTTTTTTTCTTTCTTTAGGAGAAGGAAGGTAATGACAAGAAACTTGAAATTATCTTGACTGCATTCTTTTGTACTATTACTACTACTACTACTACTAATAATAATAATAATTTTCCTTTGAGCGGGAGCAATTGTCCAGTTAAAAACTGTCCAGTGATCTCTTGAAATCTTTACTTCACTATGAACTTCACAATGAACTTCACTATGAACTTCACAATGAACTTCATTGTGAAGTTCACTATGAACTTCACAACTTCATAGTGAAGTTGGCATGTGATTTTACCAGATTCCTGTCTTACATACAGATGTCAGTACACTTCATTCTTCAGATGAACCTCATTTGGAGAATGTGAAAACTATTAAAAGCAGAAGGTGAATCCTTGTTTTGCCCTGCACTGCAGGAAATTCTCACAGCCTCAGCATCCTCCCATGAGCAAGTCATCCCAGTCCAGATGCCACTTGCTATAAACCTGAGTCAGGCAGGAGGAGAGTCCTATGTGTGCTTCCTGAGCCTCACAGATGTAAAAGGCATGTGCATGAACACAACTGATGTGCAATTAATCAATCAGTAATCAATACAATTAATCCATCAGTAATCTCTCCATGAATGCACAGACTGGCTGATAAAAATGCAGGTTGCAAACTTCCAGACAGATGGCTACACTATTCAGAAGTGTCCTCGACCTCTGGGCATCTCGCAGCACCTTGGAAGCCCTGAGGAAAATCACACACAGTCCTTCAGAATAATGTTTTCTTTAGCTGCAGGGCCACTCCCTGCCTGCAGAACAACATCTCCAGTAAGTCTGCTGGAGACTGCCAAGTACTCACTTTCCAAGCAGTGAAGTACTACAGCTAAAGACACCCTAGGAAAAAAACCTTTTGAGACAACAGATGAATATTTTCACTTTGCCCTTTATTTTCCTGGAGGTCAGCTGCTGTTGCTGCTGTTGTTGCCTCATGAAGGAAGCCTAAATCTGCTTAGTAGTGTAGAACTGACTTGCAAAATTCAAATTTCCAACAAGTTAGATGCCACGAAAGATTCCACAAGAGACTCCTGTAGAGACTTGCCTTTACCACAGTGTGAGCAAGAACTGCTTTACCCCTCGGGCCACTGGAAACAGCATTATCGGGCTACTTCCAGGTGGATTTCGTGATTGCAAAAGTGACCATATTTTCATACTTATTTCTTAGATGTGAAAAGCAGTAGCATTATTTTGCTTCTTTTTACATCCCAGCCTATCTAAAGGCAAAGGATATGTCAAGGAACCTGTGGGGCAGCAACACAAAGGCAGGATGCTGAGCACCATCCCTTGAAAAAAGTTTGGTTAATTTTCAGTCATCCAGCAAGCTGATACCAAGACTAGGTTTGTTTTTTTCTGAGCCAGAACTAACCAAATACATGAAAATCTAGGCTTTTTTCTCAAAATCTTTATGGGATGAGAGATGGCTACCTCTCTTCCTATTCTGTGTTACAGACAAGGTGAGGAAGAAATCACGAAGTGTCCTTATTAATGGAACAGGGGGGAAGCCAAGGAAGGAGGTGAACAGTACAGTGGGGATCCATATGAAGCTGTATTTTGGAAGCAGATGGTACTTTCAATCCTCTCTGATGGTAGTGTAGTTTGAGAGGCATATTTTCACTGGAAATGATGCCTTAAACATTAATCACTTTTGCTGCACTTGGGCTCTGTGCAACCCGCAGGTTGCAAACATAAGCGCTTGAGATGCCAGCGGGTGGACAGGATTTACTTTCTGGGTTTGTGTGGTGAGGAACAGAGGAGAAATGCCCAAGCCACCAGCTGTGTCTCCTCCGTGTCCATCCGCAGGGTTATGCTGATGTCAGCACAGAGCGGGGCCAGCGGAGGAGCCGGGACAGCAGCACGGGAGGCTGGCCGGGAGCGGGCAGGGCACAGAACCCGTGTCCACCCCGGCGTGCCCTGGAGCCGGGGCAGGGGAAGCGGAGGCTGGCTGAGGAAATCAGGGGGTGCGATAGGGCGGGAGGACTCCGCAACATTAACTTACATCTTAACTTTGCTGCGTATTTCTCAAGGGGTGGATGCCTCCGACGTTGAAAGGAAACCATTTCAACACTCACTTCATGCATTTGGAAACCGGGGAATGCGCCCACACGGAGCAGCTCTCGCACAGCAGCACATTAAACACTCAGACCCGAGGCACAGAATCAATGAGGTTGGAAAAAACCTCTGATATTATCGAGCCCAACCCATGACCCGACAGCGCCCCGTCCAGTCTTTCCTCAAACACCTGCAGGGACGGTGACCCCACCCGCCCCCGGGACAGCCCATTTCAGTGCCCAATCACGCTTCCGGAGAAGAAATTCCTCCCAAATGTCCAAAATTCTTCCTAACGTCCAGGCTGCACAAGGCGCGCAGGAACCCGCGCGCTCCCACCGCCCTCCGAGGGTTTGTAGGAAACCCGATCTTCTCACATTTAGTGACCTTTAGTGACCTTTAGTGACCTTTAGTGACCTTTAGTGACATTCCGGCGCTGGCGCCAGCAGGGGGCGGTGCCCGGGCCGCAGCCGCAGCGCAGGCCCGCGCATGCGCAGGCCGGGCGGACGCAGGCAGGCGGCGGTTGCGGCCGAGGCGGCGGCGGCTGAAGGAGAGGCGAGGACGGGGCTCCTCTCCAGGCGCTGCTGACCCTTCCCGCTCCATGCGCAAGATGCTGCTGGCCGCGCTCTCCCGGGTGCTGCAGGGCCCGGCGGCCGCCGGGAGGACGGTGAGTGCGGCCGCCGAGCGCCGCCGGTGCCGGCCCGGCCGGGGGTGGTGCGCGCCCCGCCGTGTGCCGTGTGGGAGGGGCGGGCGGGGCGCGGGCGGAGCTCGGGGAACAGCCCGGGAGAGACTCCGGGGCTAGAAAAACTGAAGAAAAATTAAAGAAAAATTGGAAACGGCTTGTTTTTTTCTTTCCCCCACTCTGTGTGACGATCCCGAGTGACAGTAAAATGGTCGCCGGGTGCCGGAGCTCGCTTTTTACACCGATAATGGCGCAGGGCTTTGATCGATGTTGTTTACGTACACTTCGACTGCTCAGGTCGGGGCCCTCGTGGCGATCTGCTCGGCCCGACTGGAGTTCAGCGTCTCTGACTGAACGTCTTGACCTCCGTTTGCTTAGCCAACAGCCCCTTTTAATCTCTGCATGAATTTTCTTTCAAAGCTTGCAATGTTTTTTTTGTTTTGTTATTAGTGTGAGTCATTTGTTGTATTTTACCTCTCTTGTGTGAAAAATCGTACTTTTACCACTTCATTCTGTTTATTCCACTGTAATGACTGTGGCCGTGAGGCAAATTTAACCCTGCTGAATAAAACTTGTTGGCAAGACCAGAATTAAAAGGTGCTTTTTGGTAACTGGCAATCAGCTGCCTTTTTGCCATGGAGAGCAGATGTGTTGTTGTACCCCCGTTCTGAGGCAGCTCTCTCACCCAGGCATTCACTGCTTGTGGATGACTGGATCCATCAGAATAACACAGGGGAGAACATTTACTGGAAGCTCTTACTATCTGTCTTGGGGCTGTATATCTAGGAATATTTCCTAATTCACAAATAAAACCTCTAGATTAAATTTTGCAAGTATGGGTGCCTAGAATTAGTCCCTTACTACAGCTATTTGGACTACTTTGGAGATACTGTGTTTTGCTGGAATGCCAAAGTAGATCTGGTTCAGATATTTTAATAAAGACTTTTGGATTGTACTGCTTACCAAGCATGTAAATATTTGTCTTGAATTGTTCCTATGCCTCTGTAATGAAGACATAAATTACCAAATAAATAGAGGTAGACTTAATCCATAAAGCAGTATCTCATATATGCTTTGAGCATTTTCCAGACTGTGCAGATGGATTTCCATGAATGGAAACAAACACTTGCAGTGTTCTGTTTTAGTTGGATAATAATTTACTGACTTCTACTCCCCTCATTATTTGGTACAGCTACTTACTCTTCCTTTTTTTTTTTTTTTTCCTTGCAAATGCTGCTAACCTAGGGAGCCGTTAGTGAGGTAAGAGCTCAATCAGTCTTGTCAAGGTTTACTTCTGATAGGTGTACTGCCCATGTATCAGGGGTTTTGTTCAGACTTTTCAGTGTGCTTTTATGTCCAGTTCAGGGCAGAGAGTTTAACCAGGTGGCCTAAAGAGATCCCTCCCAACCCCGGCCATGCTGTGATACTGCAAATCCAAACTATGGATTTACTTCCAGCTCTAGCAGTAAAATAGCTTTTCTTCACTGATAATACTGATGCATTGTGGCAAATAGTGTAGAAACTTGGTTTAAATTAAAACCTCTAAATATTTAATCTGATAACAGGTGAATAGGGACAGTATTACTGATAAATCCAATCAATATGCAACAGAGGAAGTAACCAGGATGGGTTGAAAATTTTCTCCCAAGCTTCAGACGTGTCAGTCAGACCTTGTTTGGAGATGGTGACCTGAACATTCTCAAAATTTTGGTGGAATGTACCTTCAGCTGAATGTATGTAAATTCCCTGGCTGAAGGAACTGCTGAAGGTTTTGTGTAAGTTAATTAGCAGTACTGTCTTGCCACTAAAGATGCAGTGTTCCTTATGCTGTGGCCACAGAGCATGCATGGACATGGGCCCATCCTGTCTGATGCTGCAGTAAAACTTGCTAAAATCATCTAAAATCACCACCATTCATTAGTCACAATACCTGTGTTCATTCTTTAAGAGGGACCAGTAATGTATTTTTAAATGTCCTTCCTATCTCTCTCCTACCATGTCACCCTTTCTGTTCTGTGTTGCTTGTATCCTCAGGTGCCTTCTGTGTTTCTGCATCATTTTTAAGTAGTGGCCATGCTGTTACTGAAATTATGCTCGCTCTCTCTCTCTCCATTGTTATGGCTTTGAATCCCCCCAGTTTCTCTTCCTATTGGAAAGACAAAGTGAAAGTAGTTTACAGTTCAGATATCTGCTGGATTCTCTTTGTTTGGTTGGTTTTGGGGGATTTTTTTTGTTCTATCAAGGCAAAATTCCAGTCAGCACAGAGTCAGCAATCAAAGTCTGCATGGGCTGTCTCTCCTTACACTGTCAGCCTGGCATGTAAAGGGATAAACAATTTTTTTTTTTTTTTGCTCTTCGGTGTCAAGAGTTTTGAAACTTACTGGGTTTATTTTAGGTAATCAAGGGTATTATCAGTTTGAATTATCTTTTTCTAATCTTAATTTTAAATAATGGGTTTTAAAGGAGTTTGGCATACAGAAAATAAAAGTTTCTTAGTCTTATGGGATATGCCCCGGTGAGTCCAATTTATAAATTATTTCAGTTTGAGATCACTCTTAGAAGCTACATGAAAAGTCACATACTTTTACCTGATAATTACATTTAAACATTGCTCATGCTTTGGTTTTGTCTTTTTTTAAGGCCTCTCGAGTGATGGTAGCATCACGTAACTATGGAGACTTCGCAAGTGAAGCTACATTTGAGATCAAGGTAAAGAAGAACATTTAATACTGGTGTTCTTTGTAAGCATTTGTTACAGATCTTAACCTGATGGACTGGTCCCCATATCTCTTTCATTTAGAAAATACTGTTTGAATTTCCAGAAAATCAAACCCCTCACTATCTGACCTGATTACTAAGTGCAGCTGGAAGTACTGTGTTGGCAGTGTGTGGTAATGTTACTTGTTTCTTAAGAATATGAGGTTGTGATTTTTTGCAGCTGTGATATTGCAGTGCAGCTGTGAGAACAGAGTCAGAAAGGAGCTAAAGAACCTTTTCTGTTCTGTTGTGTTGTTTCCTTAATGCTTTTCAAACAATTAGGCATTTGCAGCCTATCCCAAACATGCAGCTGGTTGAAGTCTGTGTGAGTTTTTGAGGAAAAAATATGTAATCCTTTCAGTGCATGACTTGGTGCTGCTCAGAAAACGTGTGTTATACTCTGTCAGCTTTCCAGTGTGGCTGGATCTTAGGAAAAAGTGATGTTTCTATTGGCAGTATTGTGCTGGTATTTCATTCAGGATCTGATGAAAGAAAATCTGAAAGAAATAACTTGGGCTGTTTTCCACCCTCTCCCTGTTTGGCTGTGCCTGTGAATTATGAAAATTGTTTCAGGTGGAAGGGAAGGAATATATGTTTGTATGAAAAGTCTTTTTTGAGTAGATACAAGGTTTAATGTTTGGTCCTCTGTTGATGACAAGACTCCAGAGTTTCTGTTGTTCTGTGAACTTTGAAGCAGAGTTGTCTTGAGTAGTGTGCCCAGGTGTTATATCCATTTTATTTAGGTGTCAGTGGATTTGCTCTGGAGTGACTTTCGCTTTGATGTAAATTGTCTTTAACCTATATAGAAGTATTTTGGCCACTTAATCTGCACTGACAGAATAATTTGTTTAGTCTCTTCCACTGAACTTACTGTTTATTTATAACAGAGGTAGCAGAGGTGAGTCTTAGGGCCAGATCTTACAAACTTTAACAGAGGAAACTCCTGATCTTTCTTACTTCTTCACTAAGCCTCTGTAGCTCTTATTAATATTTGGCATGCAAGAGCCATGAAAGTGTGCTTTTTGCCATATTTCTGGAGGACTTTAGTTCATCTTCTGGTTGTAGGAATAACAAGGCTTTATTTTGTAAGTAGGAATCTGTCTTTATTGAAAGTAAGGGTTTTATTTCCCTAAATTTTGAAACAGTGCACAGTTGTCCTGACCTATGAGTTTAGGTTTTGTTGGCTTTTTTAAAAGGAATGACACTCTGAATTCGAAAATGGCAGATCATAAAAACTTAAGTAATAAATAGGATGAATGATTTTCAGGAAATGACTTGTTTAACCTTGCAGCCATGTGACCTCCATCGGCTGGAGAAAGGGCCCGGCACCACGGCAGTGATGACTCGAGAGGAGGGGCTCCAGTACTACAAGACCATGCAGACCATCCGGCGCATGGAGCTCAAGTCTGACCAGCTCTACAAGCAGAAGATTATTCGTGGCTTCTGCCACTTATATGATGGTCAAGTAAGAACCTTTGGCCAGGAGATTTTATATTATTTAATGTAGGGATTTTAATAGAATGGAGAATGTAGAACTGAGTATCTGTGTACATTTCGAGAGAAGGAGAGGGACAGAGAGGAGGGAGGAGAGACACAAAGATGGGGAAGGGCACAGTGCAGCTGAAGATCAGCTGAATGTGAGGGATGAACACATTTGAAGGCCTTCATTTTCCCCCTCAGGTTTCATTGATGGCTTTTGTTTCTGTATCTCATGGATCACATGCCCACTAGAAAGCAACAGCCAGGAGAAGAAACTTCACGAACTTAGTGAAACTTTGCTGTCTGTTTTTTGAATTGTGATTGTTGAGATACTTCACGGGGGGGGGGGGGAAGAGAATTCTTCAGATTTTTGCAGATTCTTGTTCCCCTCCCATGTGCCTTTACTAGTCAGTCAGGTTGGAATTTAGAGCCCAAGGCTGTTGTAGCTCTGGGCCTGTCACCAGCCCTTGGGATTTAAGTCAGTCTCCCATGTCCCTACTCTTCATGTGACCTGCCAGTATTTGGTGTGTGTGGGATCAGCAGTGTGCCACAGTGCTGACTCTGGGAGCTGTGTGTTTTTCTTCATTGCTAAACTTGCTTGTCCTGTGTAACAGGAAGCTTGCTGTGTGGGGATTGAGGCTGCCATAAAGCCCACAGACCATGTGATAACAGCGTACAGAGCCCACGGCTTCACCTACACCCGAGGAGTGTCTGTCCGGGAGATTCTCGCAGAACTTACAGGTTTGTGTCAGCGGCGTGAGGATCACTTGCTGCTGTGCTTGTGTCAGAATTTTTTGCTCAGTGATGCTGATGCACAAAGTATACTGGGCCTTCAGGAGCAGTTTAGTGACACAGCAGAATGGATCAGTTGTTTCAGTTTTATGAATCAGTGATTTTTACTGTGAAAATTAACAAATATGGAATATTTAAGTGCTGGTACTTCTAAATCACAAATTCATTAGATTTCTCTTGATACCATATGCTGTATTCATTGGGCTGCAGCAGTTTAGAACTTGCTGATGGTAGGTATTTGCTCTCAGTGGGACAGGGCATTATCCTTCCTAGGAGAAAGACCTGGATTTTCAGAATTATGCTGATGAAGTTTTAGGACGACAGGTAAACGTTGCCTATAATGATAAACTGAATGGTTTGGGAAAATTTGACTGTAAAAAGAGTATTAAATGATAATTGAGACAGAGATTTTGCAGAAAGGAGATGGCTGTCTGCAGTAGGGTTGAGGATGGGGCAGGGAAGAGAGGGTCAGCCTGATGAACTCTTATGAGATCTGTGAACACATGCCAGAAGTGAAAAATGAGCAAGCAGCTTGAAAGCCTTTATGAATCACTGGTATAATAAAGACTTGATCTGAGAATCTGAATGCTTGAAATATTAGTGTAGGAAAGCCTGTTTGGGGGTTAGACAAGTGGTGTGATTTTGTAAACTAAGAACTGTGTGTGGTAATAATGCACATCTGTAACGTGCACAAAAGCCCAGGATCCAGTGGTGTCTGATTTGCCAAGCGTCACTGGATACTGGTAAGTCAGAAAGTAAATAGGAAGATTGTCATGACTGAAGCCAGCTATGGGCCCTGAAAGTACAAATGAGAGTGATAATATGGTGGGATTTTTTTTTTCATTTCATGACACACATAATTTTCTATAACATTATGCTTGACTTTATTTGGGCTCTTTTAATTGGGAAGAAGCAGGTGTGGTAAAGAGACTGTTATTCCAGAAAGTGACACTTGGGGAAAGTTCTTAGAGAGAACTGCTGCTAGAGCCCATTCTTGCAAAGAAGGATCTTGACTACAAATGCCAAACTGAAAGAGAACATGAGTTACAATGACCAGGAAATGACGGAATTAAAAAATCTCTGAAGGAGAAGGAAGCAGAGTCACCCAAAATAAGACCAGTAGATAAGATCCCATAGGAAACACATGAAAACATTTCTATAGGAAGCTTTAGAAAAAAACTTTTCAGGAGAATTGACAATTACATGAGAAATTAATTTGTTTTCTAAGAAAAATAGAAAATGTAGCAAAAAGTAGCATTGGTAATCAGGAGTTCTTAAAAACATTCTAAAATACAAGAAGGGACTGTACAAAAAATGGAGGGAGCTTACTAAAGGTTAATTGCACTTATTCATAAAACTATTTTTCTTAAAATTAGACTTTTTCTTCTTTGTCCTTTTTCTCCTTTGGTCCTAGCTGGCAGAATCTGTAACAGCTCCCACAAAACCAATTCATAAACATAGGAAAGATATGAGAAATATCAGTAATAAAAAGATCCACTGTAAAATAAGAAAGAGAAGTACAAATTTCAGAAAGAGATTCACTTCTCAAATAAACACCAAGACTAATGAAAAGAAACGAACCAGACAAGCTGTGTTTTTTAGAAATAAAATACAATCTTGTATGAATAATAACAAGACAGATAAGAATAGGAAATGGAATGGGCTGATGAGGAATTCTGTATTCTTAGATGGGTTCATTTAAATAGGGTTTGTTGTAATGTTTCATGGCTCACTGGTTATCTTCAGACTACACCTTGAATAAAGCTGGGCTGGGTGACTGATGTTTATATTGGGGTGGAATGGGGAGCTGGTAGTTTTTGGGGTTTCTTTTGTGTCCTGTTGGTAATTTTTATGTACGGTTATTGTCAAAGGGAAGCCAGGTCTAAATTATTGCAACTAATTTGGAACGTTATTCTTACTTTTCTTGCAGAAGCCAAAAGTAATAATATACTTCTTGCAGATTATGTATATGAGACCTTGTTGTCTATGAAAAAATGCCCCATATTTGTCTGAAAGTACTTTTGTATAGTAGGACACTGAAACTTTTGGTTAGTTTTGAAATTTCTTAATCTCATCCATATTTCTGGAATTATGCTTTCATTTTTGTTCTCTGTTTCCCCCCCTTTTCTTATTTGTTTTCTGAGATATTTAACTGTAAGCTTGTATGAGAGAGACCATCATGTCCTAACTCCACACAGATCATGGTTTTAGGGTTATTACCTTTAGGAACTGAATTAGATATTTCCATTTGTACGGTATTTTTCCTCCAAAAAATAAATTGCTTGTTATTGATATTTCAGGTCGAAAAGGAGGATGTGCAAAGGGAAAAGGAGGATCAATGCATATGTATACCAAAAACTTTTACGGTGGCAATGGTATTGTTGGTGCTCAGGTATATACATGACTTCTGTTGTAAAGCACAAGCTGAATTTAGCTCATGTCCTGTTGTCTCGCAGTGTTTTCTCTCAGTTTTTATGGTGTGTGAGCTTGTATGCAGATACCATTAGATGGTATGTCTTACTCTGGTGTGCTCACCATTTTGTCAACTGTGGCAAAAATAATTAAAATTTAAGAATACCATTCATGTTTGCATTTTGACTGCAATAACGTTTGTAACAAAGGGAAGTGGGTGGATGACATCTTGTTTGTTGGGCAAGTCTCTAACAGCCTAAATGTCTCCTTAAAGTTCACAGGCTGCCTATCTTTAACTCCTTTAACTGTTGTTTTAAAATGTTTTCTCTTGTACTCTGTGGCAGGTTCCTCTTGGAGCCGGGGTTGCTCTGGCCTGTAAATACTTTGGTAAAAATGAAATCTGCGTGGCCTTGTATGGGGATGGTGCAGCCAATCAGGTAAAGGAGTGTGGCTGAGGGGAATTAATTTTCCTTCTGTGCTCTGTGAGCTCTGCCTTTACTCCAAGGGGTGGAAGAGCACATTTTGCCCTCCCTGTGTACCTGGAACTGAGGCAGTGTTGATGAACTCCATGGAGGTGGCCAGGCATGTTGCAGATTCTGGACACGGCCACCTCTTATTTGAATTGTCTTAGGTGTTTGAGCAGGGATGTGTTCCAACAACTGTGTAGTCCTTAGAGGGGTGATTCATGTGAACAGTTAAGAAGTTAATTGCTAGGTGCTCTTTATATATCTCAGGAATGTAGCAGGTGCCTGCAGTTTTTAATCATATTTTGGACCTGTGTATACATCTGTCCTTCCCCACCCCCGTTTTGAGCTTGACCCTTGTTGCTGTAGTGAAGAGAAAACTTTGTGGCTCCTTCTGTTCTGGAACACGCTGGATACTCAGGGAGTGAGTGAGGCTAATGGTTAATTATGTGAATGGTACAGGAGTCTCAGGAAGAGGGGCTTCCAGTTACTCCAATTACTCCAGTTGTGCACAGCTCACCTAAGTGTGACACCCTGAAGTGTGTGTGTGCTGTAAGGAGAGTTTTGAAGGATGGCAGGGAAGACAACACTGCTGCTGGATAGGGAGAGATGTGCAAATCAGGTTTCTGAAGACAGAGAAGAGGAGAGAGCACTCTGGCAGAGCCAGTTGCTATTGACATTCCAGCCAGTCTCTTCATATTATCATCTGAGACAGAAAGCCAGATAAGAGCTGTTGATTTAGAATGCACCATTGATAATTTCACACTTTGAAAGCACAGGTGGAGATCTCAGTTCATGGTTTTCCCTAAATTTGACTCAGAGCAACAAGGCTTGTGCAGTCACTGCAGTCAAATTTAACTTTGCTGTAGCAGCATCCTGCCAGATTACTCAATTGACAATTGTTTTTTATGACTGTTGCTGAAATACCTAAATTAAAGTTGAAGGTTTTATGCTGCCCTAACACAGGTTCAGGCTTACAAATCAACTTATATGAACTACTGGTTGACATGCAAGTTACCTTTTATAGTGTAGCTTCACTTTTATTCCTTCTGAGCTTTAGCAAAGGGCTGGTTTCAGATCACTTTTAGTATTAAAATTTGTAGACCTCTGCAACTGAAGGATTTTCAGTAGAGCCTAATGCTTGAAGGCTGAGCTCCCTAATGAGATATAACTTAATTTACTTTCAGGGCCAGATATTTGAAACGTACAACATGGCTGCCTTATGGAAGTTGCCCTGTATTTTTGTCTGTGAGAACAATCGGTATGGAATGGGAACATCAGTTGAAAGAGCTGCAGCCAGCACTGACTACTACAAAAGAGGATACTTCATTCCAGGGCTCAGAGTGAGTACAGGTGTTTTTTGAGGGGGAATGTGTGTGCACATACTACTCAATGCATACATAGGTATTTATTTATTTCTACATATGTTTATTTGAAGCTGAATTCTATTCCACTTTTGGAAATACTGAGATTGGAAGTTTGGAAGTTGTGACTTTTTTGCCTTAATATGTCTTTTCTCATCAGGTGGATGGCATGGATATTCTCTGTGTCCGAGAAGCAGTAAAGTTTGCAGCTGAGTACTGTAGATCTGGAAATGTAAGTCTGTAGTTGGCATTCCTTCTCTGTGGGTGGAATTCTTGCAAACTATTGCTGCATAAGTAGTTCCTCAACTTGTATTAACCAAGCACTTAATATTTATTATTTATACTGTCATTTTTTCTCATTTCTACCATTGTTACATTCTGTTGTGAAAGCTATTACTACTGTCAGACATTTGTGATCTTTATGTTTAGTTAGGGGAAGCATCAAAGAAGGTAATAATCATTCTATACTTCCAAGAAATGGAACGTGAAATAAAGGTTTTGTGAGTCAGTGTTAGTGTGTGTCACCCAAATATGGTAACACTGGTTTTGAAAATTTTTAATCCTTGAAGTAATGAAGGTTCTGTGAGATACAATGGGTAATTTGAAATATTCTGAGTAATGGTGGAAGGAAGAAAATTGTAAAGCTGCTCAATAAGAATATGAAAATAAATGCTTGCAATACCAACACATGCTTTCATTTGAAAAGAATTAGGTTTCATTTTACTGTGTTAAACTATATGTGCTAATATTATGTAAATTAAACTGAGAAAAACCTATTAAATAAAAATAATTGATCACTGGTGCAGTTCAGCTCTAGCAAATAGTTGCTGCTGTAACAAGTTGGTCACTCGTGCTGGCAACACTCTGTATTACTTTTCATTTCAAGGGTCCTCTTGTGATGGAGTTACAGACGTATCGTTACCATGGCCACAGTATGAGTGACCCTGGAATAAGGTATTGTCATGTTCTTTCTTTTTTCTTTTCACTGAGAAGTATTGATGGTCAAATTCAAAGAGTTTAAACTGAAATTCAGTGTTTAAATCAGATGTCAGATGCATTTAAAGATTATGATGAAATTGCTAAGAGCAGCTCACTCATCTTGTTAATCAGTTGATTATCTATGGCCATGTAACACACTTCTTTTAGTGCAGAACTAACAGCTGTGGGTTTAGAACAAGCACAAAGTCAGTTAAACTTGTGTGTTCTCCATAAATGAATTCTGTTTTCAGTGTGACCTTACAGTGTGTCTTAATGAAGGTTTGGCTGAAAAGCATCATGCTTTTCTGGGGTTTTAAGAGAATTAAAATCCTGTAAAGTGAAATTAGAGGAATAGGTTGGACTACCCAGACTAGTAGAACACATCCTAAAAATACATCCAGGTGCTAGAGAAATTTGGGCATTGCTCCAATTGGCAAAATTGAATGTGTCTGCATGAAGTATAGGCATATCCTAGGTCACTATTGGAAGCTTGCAGTGACTTGGAAGCATGTTCCAGGCATGCAGTGCCCTCCCTGGGGGGAGGGTTAGGAGGAAATAATGGCCCCTCAGGATAACTGTCTCAGGCTGGGTTTTCTCCCCTTTGACTTGAGTCGGGAACTTCTTCTGCTCAGTTGGCATTTCCAGATTTCTTTGAGAAGCCTCTGGCTGTTGCTGTGCCATCCTTTGGGTGATGAATGTTCTGTGTTGTCATTGCATCCCTGACAGCTCCTTGGACTCTGTCTAAAAGTGAGCTGTGTCCAGAACCTTGCTCTGCTCGAGGGTTTGAGACTTTGCCTTTCTTGTTCCTAGCTATCGTACTAGAGAGGAAATTCAGGAAGTGAGAAGCAAAAGTGATCCCATTACTTTGCTGAAGGACAGAATGGTCAACAACAACCTTGCTAGTGTTGAAGAACTAAAGGTATGGTTTTAGTTGCTATGTAAGGAAGCTCTTGAGCAGTCACACAGTGATGATCTCCAGAAAGCACATCACAGGCACCATGCAGGGCTTTCTTTAAAGTTCTTTAACATTTGCTTTAACATCACTTTTATAGGTGGAGTTCTGTTGCACACCAGCTACTGAAGTTGTGTTCTGCTGGAAAGGCCTTTTGCTTTTGTGTGCTCAGTTAGGCTGGGGGGTGTCATTTGCTAACAGATAGAAATCAAAATTGCCTGGGCTTTCTTGACTCCCCAGGAAGGGGGGGTGAGTCTTGGAAAGGAAAGTTACCAATAGTGAAGAATCCTAGTGAAGGCGTGAGGAACCCTCTAAGCAAATGTTGTAATGTTGAAAAAAAAAAAATAATGTCAGTGACAAGCTCAGTGTTTCACACAAATCAGAATAGAAAATGTAGAGGCTCAGTGGGGTCATATTCCTCTGTCAGTAAGTACCAGTGCCACCCAAAATAATGCAGTTTAGTAGGGAAGGAGTTTTAAAAGGTTTTCAATTTTATATTTCTGGTCATTGTTAACTAACTCTGACTGATACTTTAGCATAGCATTTAAATTTAAAATTACGATGCTTTTTCTGATAAGCATGCATTTCTGGTGTAGGAAATTGATGTGGCAGTAAGGAAGGAGATCGAGGAAGCTGCTCAGTTTGCTACCACTGACCCAGAGCCTCCCCTGGAAGAACTGGGTCACCACATCTACTTCAATGAGCCACCCTTTGAAGTGCGTGGCCCAAACCAGTGGATAAAGTACAAGTCTGTCAGCTAAAGGCCTTTTTATTGGTGTAACTTATTCCGAAGAATAAGCGAATGCATTTACAAGAACTGTATAAGCTTATTTAAGAGCTCTTTCAAATGAGGAAACGTGTAAGGAAATCCATCTGTATATGGAATTTCTTAAACATGCTGAATGTTTCAGAAGAAGCTAAGGTGAAAGAAAGTTCTTTATTTAAAGTGCTATATATTTACTGACTTTCTTTGGATCGCTGTATGTGTTATGTACAGTATAAAAGAAAAATAAAAATTAAACTCTACCAACCTTTATCTAATGGTCTGTTTGCTTTGCTTCATGTACTCTTTCCCAGAAACACCACCAAAAATGCTATTTACATGCTCTGGTTTTGCTGCAGGAAAGTCACTAATTAAAAACATCACACCAGGCTTTCTCAGCAGTTGAGTGAGAGTAGCTTTAATACAAAAAGCTGTATAAATCCATCTACAAGGAGGTGATGTGCTCTAGCATATCCCTTCCCTGCTCAAACCATCAGCCAGCAGAACTGTAACACATTTTAAGTTCACAATTTTCACAATGCTGAAGCCAATTCAGGTGGGTTGTTTCTCAGATAATATTTTAGTACATTGACAGGCACTGTATGCATTAATCTTGTCATAAATAACTTAAATGCATTGACACTGACTTAAAAGCTGTTACTATTCACTGTGTATTACACTGATGGTCGAACAAACTACATAACTGTGCAAAACCTGCAAGGCCACTGTACATATAAATATATACATCTAATAATGTAAGTGCTGGAAATGTATTTCATTTGCTTATTCCCATTTTGTGTTCTTCCAAAGCGTTGACCTGTGCTGAGGTCTTGCCAGATGTTTGCCGGTGGCTTAGGATTGCATTCCAGATTCTGCAGCGAAGACCACCCCTGCATGCAGGGAAATGGAGAAAAATCAGGGAAAACTTGTCAACATTGCCTTAAAGTGAGCAAGAAGTAAAACCTAGCAATCCCAAGGATTACAATCCCAATTACGACAGTACATAGCAAACTACACTTTTTATGTTTATAGCTATAATGTCTTCCAGGTCAGCCAGGGGTTAACAGAATGATGATAAAAAGACCTAAATCAGTGGATAGGAAAATTAAATTCTTTTTGCCTGTTTTTCATATGATTACCTCACTGTGAAGGGTGCAGAAAAAGGTCCCAACCTTGATAAATGCCAAAGCAGATGGCTCAAAGCATCCTCAGTGTAGTTGTGTCAGTTAAGATGTGAAAATTTTTATCAGAAAATCTGAGATAAAACTGATAACAGTTGCCCCTGAACTGTCACTGAGATATTTGACTAACCAAACTTTAAAAGGTTTTTAAGAAAATGTGTTATATTAAGCTCTTGAACTTAAAAAGTATTTTCTTACCGCAGCTGAAGATACCACAAGTCATCTTTGGTGATATCATTAAGAACAGCACTTAGTGTGTAATCTTCTTCAGCAAACTAAAAGGCAAATTTATTAATAAATAAATATTCCTTCTTTGAAACTAAACTTCTAATTATGACTAAAATTACAGCTTTTTTAATTTTTATTTTTTATTATATTTTAATTTTATTTTTTTAAAAAATGATTTTATTTTTACCCTCTTAATGGTATCCAAGTCTGCTCCTTGTTGTTTCAGCCAGTTCATGAGCTCATGGTCTGCGTTCGGTTGAAAAGTTGCTGCAGACCACTGGGAATCTTTAACAGAAAGCAAAGGTTAATACACCTCCAGACTAGGACAAAAGTGGTTGTTTTCAGGTAACTGAAGTTTAAGCTATATGGTTTTGCATCCTTTCAATAAACACATGATCCCATGTTTTTGTGTAACTGCAGTATCTCCTCATACCTTTGGGTTTAAGTTTTAATTGAAGCAAGTGTAATTCCTGAGTCTTCTGCTCCAAAGATTGTCGTAAGAGGGTCTGATACTCTTTCTCCTTCTGAATGAGGTTTTCCAAAAGCCTTATAAGAGAGGTCAAACACAACCACACTGAGAATAAATCTAACTAAAAAAATTTATCATTTTTAATGAGTACCACAGTACAGAGGCATTTGTGAGGTACTGTTGTAAGTAACATCTCTAATAGCTTAGAGGTTTCATTTTGGTTGTCTGAGGCTCTGGGTTGCCACTTGACACCTTTCACCTGCAGAATTTAGTAAATAGCTCAAATTTTGTTCCTACTGTTTTGCAGTTTCCCTGGGCAGATTTGCTGCCTTTATACTGTAATTTACTACTGAACAATGTAACACTGATATTTTTCCAGGGACTTTCTGATCGTGGATTTACATCACATCCATAAGGAAGAAAGGGAACTTCAGCTGTTAACGTGTTGGCAGCAGCTTACACATATAACGCATAAGAAACAGGGCAGGTCGCTGCTGAGCTCTGTTGGTGCTCATTAGTGGGCAGCCTGTCCCAGGAGCCAGAACAGAGCTGATCTGGCCTTTCCTTGTAGGAACAGCTTTGAGGCACAGACACCGAGTCGGGGGCATCCAAGGAGTAGGAAGGAAACTGGCACAGTTGCACAAACATAATTACCACAGAAATCCAATGTGACATTCTGCAATTAATAGATTAATTACACAGAAACAAAAGCTGTACTGAAGGACGTTCAGTTGCCATGCTGTACTGCCAGTGTATTCCACATCCACTCGTGTTCCTGGAAGGCTTTATCACAAAGCAATAGGTGAGCAGTACTGTGGGTAAGTATGCACCTATCAGTGCAGAAAGCATGGTCTGAGAGCTTGTCAAACACTGCCTGAACATACATCCAGAGTCTTTACCTTAAGGTGTCGTGTTTAAGTCTGCCCAGCTCCTGGCTGAGCTGCTGCTGAGCCTTGTGTGACACCACAGAACTGAGGGTGGTGACCCCCAGTGTGACGGCAGCATCCTCAGCCCCGTTTTGTTCAGAGGGCTGGAAACTCTCCTCCACTTCATCAGCATCCTTGTCCCCACCTTCAGTTTCTGATGCTGGCTCAAAGTGAGTGTGAAGCTCTGGTAAAAAGAAAGAGGGGAAGAACGAGATTTTTTTTGCAGAGTTTGTGCAGTTTGCTCTTCACTACTGTGGGGGGGGGGAGGTGGGGGAGAGACTGCATGATGTGCTTTATTGCAACACTGAGCAGGAGGGTAGCGAAGCCTTGTATGAGCTGGAGCAGTTTCTCTGGTGTTGTTCCCCAGAAACCTGGGGTTTTTGAGCTTTCTGTGCTTTCTGGCACTGACCCCCTGGAGAACACTGCTTTTAACCTGAGGCCTTGGAGAAGGTTTCCAAACTTGAGTGATGAAGTTGGAATCACAGGTGTGTAGTTAAATAGAAGTGTGCGATTTCACATGGTGAAGGGTTTTAAATTTGAGGGTTTTATAATACAGTAATAGGTATGGGACAAGATGGAGGATTTTGGGTGGTGTCTCTTTTTGGTGCTCATCTTCCTTCTTCTTCATGGTTTCAGGTAGCAGTTTCTGGCTAGACAGTGCTGCACTGAGGGTCACAGGAGTTTGGTTATTGGGTTAAAAGTATAAATAATAGAGGTGTTAATTCTCTATTGGGACTGATTATCTTTAAGAGATCTTGTAGCTAGCTGGATTCAGCTCCATTTTGCTCTCTTCTGGCTGGAGTGTTGCTGAACTTTCTGTAATTTAGATAAGATTTAATAAATAACCAAGCCCGGACATGAGAAAATTCATTTCCTTCGTGTGTTTTTTTTTAATCCTGGCTCTGAGTGAAGACAGAAGAGACTGCAGACAAACCACTAATTAAGTGGTGGAAAACACCACCCCTGTTACACTCTGGCACTGGTTCTAGAATGAGCAACTCATCAGCAGAGGTAGAGCTGTAGGTCATAGCTGAAGTAGGGACAAATACCATGATATGAGTAATAAGACAGTCAATAAACTAAGGAGAAACCCCTGAAAGCCTGCATTTTTCCTAAATAGTAAGGAAAAAAAAGAATTGGTTCTTTTCCCTAATGCCCTGGGCCAAAGAGTGTACAAAGCATTCCTCTTCCCCAGGGAGAATTTCTAGTCCCAGTTCAAAGTTGCTGCAGGTGGCCACCCTTATTACCAAAGAACTGTTGCAATTTTTCTCATATAAAGTCCTAAAAAATTTGGTTGATTTGGCTTTAAAAGCCATGGCAACTTTGGACTGAATGGGCTCATTGTCACTAAGTCTCTCAGAACATTCCTATACTGGAAGGGGTGCTCAGCATTTTAAAGAGTTACAAAACTATTTGCATATTTCCAACTTAACTCATTCCTAGACAGTACTTAGACATTTATCTTCCTCCTCCTGGTGGTTTTCCCTGTTGTCGATCTATGGGCTAGAATCATCCTCCTCCTCCTCATATTCCTCCTCCTCCACTCCTTTCTACACATCTGTTTCATAGCTCATTAATACTTTTTCAGAACACATAAACAGACCTGTCCAGTGTTACCCACCCTGCATGTCACTAAAATGTACAGAATAATTTTCTTTCTTACTAGAAAATCTCCAGCTTGGACTGAGTTTAATTTGCCTTTTCTTGTCATGGTTGGACCACACTGGGGATGCAGAACCGCTGGTTATCTCCTCATTATGTGCTTTTGTACTGCAAGTACAGCATTAATCCTCCAGATCAACACTTCTTTCTCTGCAACACTCTGACCTCACGTCTTTTGATGAGTGGCACATGGGGTGCAGTTAATGGCATGCTGAAAGAGCAAACATCTGAGCTGTTCCATTTGCTGCAGCTCTTTGATAAGTGGAAAACCTTTTTTTAAAAAAAGGATTATTTTCAGCTGCTTTGATTTACCTGGAATAAGAATAGTGACTGCTGCTTGGACTGCACGGCGGATGATGTTATCCATTGCAAACATCCAATGGGGTCTTATTAAGTGATTTCTTAATACTTTGTTCACCTGTAAAAGTGGCAGCAAACACCATTTGCTCACACCTTAGGAAAGAGAATCTTATTTTCCAACAGTCATAGTATGCTTTATAAGGTAAAAACTGCATGCAGCACTAAAAGCCTCCCACCTCTCAAAGTGTAAACAACAGATTTGACAGTTTTAGGCTACAGCTTTCAAACCATTTCAAACCAGACTGTAGCATTCAAACTCTTCTACAGTACAAAGAGGGAGATGAGTGAGGAACAGTGGGGAAGCTGCAAACCCCTGGGATGAGCTTTGTCCAGGAACAACCTGATATAGTGGAAGGTGTACCTGCCCATGGAAGGGGGTTGGAAATAAATCATCTTTAACATCTCTTCAAACCTAAACCATTCTGTGATGCTTCAAAGAATTCCTCTGCCCCTGCAGTAGGAAAGGAACTCACCGCATCCTGGAATCCAAACAACACCAGATGAATCTGATTGATGGAAGTGCTGTCAAAGTCCAAATCCATTTTCAACTTGGATATTGTAGAAGCCATCACTCTCTGCTCAGGAGAGTGTATGAAGTCCCTTAAAATCCCAATAATCTGCTTGATGTGGTCCACTGAAAGTTGCAGTTTTTCAGAGCTCTACAGAAAAGATAATGAATGTATATCAAATGAATCCCAAAGGCATTAAACATCTATTTAGTAGCATTAATATTCTTAGAGTTACATAGCTTTGCTTACGTATATTTCACATTGATTAACAGAATCACAGATCTTTTGTTTCTGCAAAGTCTCTAGTTTTTATATTTTCTTAAAAAAAATAGAGTAATTTTTGTTTTCAAAAAAAAGGTGTAATTCTACTGCTACTGTGGCTGTCACAAAGGGAAGAGATTCCAAATTATATCCTCACATTCCTGCAGTGTACTGCAGAGGGCAGTTCTCCTCCATAAAAACAGCAAAATGAGTGTCTAAGAAACCCAATTTTTTTAGCTGCTCTCCTTTCAATAAGCTGAATCTGGACGTCTATCTAATCATGCAGATATTTGGTTTCCTTAGGAAAAAAAGTATGTTGATATATGCATTTATCCCAAGACAAAAACGGTCTAAAATGACACAATGATTCACCAGTGTTTATTCTATGATTTTCAGTCCATAACACCCACAATTAAAGCCATCCAAATGTCTGTTAAGAACAACCTCTGTAATGAAAAGGTAAAGGGAGTATTACATAAATTATGGAAAAGAGATGATTACAGCAGTGCCACAAAACAGCTGGAGACTGAACCAGGACCTGCTGCTACTAAATAATCCTTCATTGCAGAAAATACTTGGAGCCCTGATTATTTCTGACTGAATTTTAATTGTTTGTACGGCTATTGGCTGTTTTGCAGTTTAAGCTCAGAGCAGAAATGTACTCCAACTGCTTCCCCAGCCTGAGTTTGTGGTCTGTAGAGCCCTACATGAGTCCTTGTGGTGCAGTTTGGTGGGGAAGGGAGCACAGACAGCAGCAAACCCAGGGCTCTGCAGAGCTGACCACGCAGCAGCAGGTCTTGGCAGACGAGCCACAAATGTCAGCAGCTGGCTGGGGACACCACACCACAAGTCAGCATGCTCCCCTTTATGGGAGTGCAGCCCAAGTGAAAATCCATAGCTTTTGAAAGAAAAAAATTATGGGAGAGTGTCATGAAAAAGTGTGCTGAAGATTGCCCAAAAATCACGGACAAGGGGATGAGCAAAAGTCAGATTCACCACAGAGGGGCACATCAGAAGCAGAAATTAAGAAGAAAAGGCTGTTACAGGTGTGTGGCAATGTTTGGCTATGCATTAACCATACTATGATTTTTTTCTTGCTCCTCTTCACAGTAACTAAACCTTACCACCCAACCTTCCCCTCTCCAGAAAATCTACCTTAGCTTTTTTTAAAATCCACATACTGTGATCTTGGCACCTAGTTAACAAACATTTTATTAAAAATTGTTAATCAGGTCTCTACCCTTCAAGTAGATTATACCTCTTACTCTTCTAGCTCCATGCTCTTAAAAACCAAAAGAAAAGACAATATCAAAACCACCCAACGCACCAACCTCAGCCCTCCACAATTCCATGTCAAATGCCTAAACCTCTCTGTCATATAAAACCATTAGCAGCCAAAACATGATGTTTGCTTCCCATTCACACAACAGCAAACAGCTCACACAATTACAGGTCTCAGAGATTAGAAGATACTCAGAAGGAACAATCCAAGCACCTTCATTTATTCATTTTCAGAAAAGGAATTATATGACTTGGCTCATTATTTTGCCTTGACATGGGAGAAGGTGAGCTGAAGTGAAATTACCTGTGCAATACACTCCTGCAAATTGGAAGCAACTTTATCCTGTTCTTCCTTAAGGATTTTATACAGGATTGCTCGGCGTTCGCTGTCCTTGCGCAGCAGGAACAGTCCAGAATCCTTCTCCTCCACAGAAGGTGAGGCGCTCCTGTCCTCGGAGGCTGAGCCCTCATCAGGGATGCTGTGGCAGCCACCCAGTACAGGCACAAAAGAGACCACAGCATTAACATGGCACCAGGACTGCCAGAAGGGAGCAAGGACACTTCTGGGGTTAAAAACGCAGTTCAAACTTCAGCAGCACATTGATCAGACTGGTAAATGCCAATTTTGAGAGAGAAGATGGCTCAGATCCTCAGCTGACTCAAAACCCACATGGCTGATTTCCCCCTGCTAAAAAGCTGGCATTTATGTCAGCTTTGGGGAGGAAAGCTGAAACTACTCATTTCTTTCTGCACCCATACTGTGACATACTAATTTGAAAGGATTGCTTTGTACTTTGGGAGAAGCAGAACAGTATTTATGCTTCCCCTTTCCTCTATTTTGTCATGAGCATGTGGAAGGGTCAAACCCATGCTTAACTTCCAAATCCATATCCACTCAATCAATAAGACCACTGACATTTACTCACTGGAGGAAGATAAGTGTGTAAGTACATGGAAACCTTAAAGGAGAAGAATGATTGTTCATTATTAAATATAGACAATATTTACATTAACTGCTAATCTGTGCAACTTACTGATTAACACACATGCTTACCTAACCATTATGTGAAAAAGTTGCCCTCAGATAAAATAAAATGTGAATTAAATCCACAGAATCCCTCAAGGTTGTCAAATGAGAAGCAAATATTTTACCTTAGTAAATGAGAAATGGGATGCTTTGTCTGAATCTCTGAAATGGATCTCCTTGGCCTTTCAAAAAACACATCATGCTGTACATCAGAGTCTGGTGAAACAGAGCCATGCTCACTGCTGCTACTGCCAGCCTGTTCCCCATGGATTGGCAGTGGGAGGGATGAGTTCCTATTATAATCTAGGAACGGACATGGTAAAATGTGTGACACAGCTAGACCAAAAAGGGCAACACACTTTTAACAGCTGCGATCATTTTCACTGATATCAAGACCTCATTTTGCAAAATGGCTGAGGGAAAAATACCCTTGTTGATGAAAAGCAGTAACACAATTCAAAATCATTGCATGCATAAGCAATAAAAGGTTTTAACATGTTAACTGCTAAACCCAAAGACATCACAGATACTCACAGGAAATGTCATTTTGTTACCTTTTCCCACACAAATACATAATCCCCCTTGGTGCTGGTCTCACAAAGTGGCTACGAGCAGTTTAAAGAGCTTGAACTGAACCAAGAGGTTCAACTGCTCCTCCACCCCAGCCCTCTCTCTAAGCAGAGAGCACTCTACTAAGTGCTCTCCTCATCTTTGTGTTGATGGGCATCAAATTGCACTCTCCACACCTGAGATATCTGCCTCACTCACATGTGCCTCTGCCCTTAGCAAGAACTCTCTCTCAGCACTAGCCTGAAGGAAATATCTTGTCCCTTTCAAATTCATCTTGGAAGTAAGAAAAAAAAATTAAAACAACACAAAAACCCAAACCAAACAACCAAACCAACCCAGATGCTGAGAGTCTGCTGTAATCCTGATTGCCAGTTTGCAACTGTGTGGCAAGGAAGGTAAAGAAAAAGAAATTCTCTCAACCCAAGGTGAACATACCCATGGAGCTAAAATATGACAAAAGTCTTTGATGCTTGTCACTTCAAATTATTGGGGGAGGGAGAGAGCTAGAAGTTGAAAGTTGTTCAGAAAGCTCTGACATACTCCGTGGTACGTGACTGATGTTCAATTGGCTGAAGGTAAACAGTCACAGAAATGAAACAATATATGTCACCTTGTGAAACCTGGTGCAAGGCATCTCAGTAGGACAGAAAATTGAGAGCTGCTGACCCAAGAGAAAGGGCTGAGATTTGTTCTGGGCTGCCTTTTATTATTGGGAAGAAAAAAAGAGATACGGATGGGATGGAAAGATGGGGCCAAAGCTGAAGAAATTTGAGGTGAGAGAAACAATAGAGAAAGAAGATGGTGAACTGCTGCAGCTGGGACTGTGGTAACTGCTGGGTCAGGACCTGCCTTGGGCCACCACGCTCCCCCTGGGGATGCCTGCAGCAGCGAGCACAGCTCTCCCCAGCTCTGACATGGAGAATCACACACAGCTGCCATCAGGTGCCTTTCCCTCTCCTCACCCAATGCACAGTTCTCACAGCATTTGCTCACTCTGCTCATGTCCATGGCCAGCACTGAGCTCACTCCCTGCAGCACCAGCTCCATAACCTCACCGATGAGAAGGAGAAGAAAGGAGGAGGGAGGGGTGCACCTCCCCTGATATTTGACAAAGACCCTGTTGCTCCCGAGGCTGCTAACAAGGCAAGTTCTACACTTTCTAACATCATGCAATTTTTCCAGGAAGAGATCCTCAAGAAAGAGCTGAAAGGCCAGAAAAGATGACTGCTGAGGGACAGAAAGCTACAGCATGCCAACAGCTCCTGCATGCCACTGTCCTAAGCAGTAGGAGCTCTCCTATTATCCCAGTGTCACTGCAGCGACTGGAGTTCAGTTCTCAATGCTCCTCAGGATAACTGGTGATGCCCGTTTCCTTGATGAAACCAATTCAGCTAGATGGTATAAATTCCTTGCTACTTGTTCCCTGCAGAATTCCATTCTTTCCAAAGTTCTTTGTTGGAAGGGGAAAAGCTCCAATAGGAAGAACTTCAGCTTGCATTGGGAGTGTGCATGTGTGCAGACAGGTGAAAGAAGCAGCAAGACCAATGGATTTCCCTGTTTTGAAACAGACAGTTCCTTCATATGATTTATTTGGCAGGTCTATATTAAGGTTCCTTATCTTATCACTGAGCAAGTGGCTGATATATTTTGGGGGGAGGGAAGAAGAAATATGCTATGCAGATAAAACAAAACAACCCACTAGACAGCTACTTCAGTACCTTTGTGCCAAATTTCAGTTATGTATCAAGTTTGAAAATGCTGACCCAAACACCTAATAGACCCACATTTTCAGGTATTAAAGACCTACTCTATGAAACTAAGACCTCTGAAGGGTATACAATTGTGAGTCTAAAATGCAGAACTGCTTTGGAAAGACTTTGTCAAATGTCACTCTTCTAATTTTAATTTACTAAAAATGAGGCATTTATTTCTGGGGAGAGGAAAAATGACCTTGGGAGGTTTCAGCAAGTAAAATACAAAATAATCAAGGCACTTTATTTTCTGAGAATCATTAAATTTAAATACATATAATCACAAATCACAGACATTTTCAATAGCTGAGTTCCTGCTGTTTCCCTGGCAGAAGAAATGTCCTTTGTAAAAGAAAGTGCTTAATGATTCCAATCTTTTATATAACACTTAATGATGATGTTGACTTGGATTTGGCTGATAATTCCTTACCTGAAGGCTTGAATGCAATTTTACTTTTCTTCCCCTTGTTCACTTGCTTCAGGAAAGAATCTCTGAGCAAATCAGATGCTGTAACACGTTTGCTAGGATCAGGTTCAAAACAGAGCAAAATAAAGGCCTTTGTTTCAGCAGACACTGATTCTGGAATTTCAGGATGAATCTTAAACATCCCAACCTGCAAATAAAACACAAATACTAATTATTTTTATGAAACAACTTCCAGGAGACCACGGGCCAAAGTTCTTATAATACAGTTGCTCACACTTCTCCTGACTCTCATAGAAAATGAGCGATCCAGGTACCCACATAAAGCAGTGAAATAACAAGGTTCAAATCCTGTTTTATTTCATGGCAAACATGGTGTAAATATCAATGTGATATTACATAAATGTCAAGGTATGGATGTATCTAATCATCTGTTTTCAAGCAATCTTGAGATCTGGGCAGTATTGACACCAAGTGCTTCAAATACTCCTTCTCTGACCAACCACAAACCCCTCCAGCTATTGCACAAGTTTCTCATCACCCCTGCTCTGAGCTGTGTCTCTCAGTTGCTGACTCCTCCAGCACATTCGTGCCCAAGAACAGCAATAATTTCCTCCTCTAGCACCAACAGCCTGGAGCTGCACCTGTTCTGCTCCTGCCACTGCCAAATCTCCTTGCACAAATAAGCACAATGACCTTTGCCAGACCTTGTCACCACCCCCGTTCTCAGGCCAGATGTCTTCCCTAGTCTTTCAGCGTTATTTAATTGAAAATCACATGATGTCCAAAGGTTTAACGAGATCCTTGTTCAACCATTCTTTAAGTAATGACTCTTATTTTAAGTCATTACTTAAAAGAGTCTCTTTTAAGACTCTGTCTTTAAGTAATGAAAAATGTGCTTCTACAGGTTGCTCCCCAGTGATTTTTCCAGCTCCTCACTGCCTTCTTATTTTCTAATGTCAGTCTGGTGGAACTGTTTGGAAGCCAGAGCTGTATAACCTGTATGCTCTGTATGCACATATCTGGAGAGATTATGGTTTGTAGTCTCAGCATCTTTACACAAAACACATCTGGGAGAACAAGCACAAAGAGAGTGCCCACAAGGGAGAGAGTAGCCCAGCAGTTAAGCAAAGGCCATCTGCTTTCATATAATCTTGTTACAGAGCTGCATTAACACACTGAGGCACCATTAGGCACTCACAATACTGGTTCAGCTTCAATACAAGCTGAAGCAAAAAATGCTGAGCAGTCCTGCTTCTGTTTGAATGACAGTGGAGTAATGAAATGCTAACGGGGCTTTAAGGCCTTCCAAACCATGACCCTAAGCACATTCGAGACTCGGTGTCACAAACTGGCAGCACTCTGGTGCCAGGTTTCACTCTTATGCACTACGCAAAAATCTAGGAAAATTACAAACCAGGACCAGGAAGTTTGAACGCTTGTCTCTGATCTTCTCTCTATCTCTGGGGAGATTGCTCAAGGGGAGTAATCTTCATCACAACCACCTGAAAATTCTGTGGCAACACCAGTGTACTTTTGTCTCCACTGAATGCCATTTGTTTGTGCCCTTTCACACAGACACAGATGCACACGTTGTGTGCTCATAGAATAAATACCATGCAATGCACACCCAGCCAGGAACTATATAGTTCTTGGTTTACTATAGCCCCTTTTCTCTACTTTATCCAACTCTGGTCTTTTGCAATTTCTAAAGTGACTGCACAGGGAGACTTAGACCTTGCCTCTCCTCACCTGCCCTATGCACAACAGAGCATTCATGTGTGGAGGTGGGGACCTCAAAAGTTTGATATTCCAAGTTTTCCAGACTTCTTTTCACATGCTTGCCCAGCCAGCCTGCTTCAAATCCAGCTTTCAGCTTGCTTACTTTCATTACACAGAAAAAGAAAACATGGCTTTTAACCTATGGTACCTAGCAAGACACAGTTCCAAACAGGTCCCAGCAGAGCCAAGAAACAGGAAACAAAACCAAATGCCTGCCTGAACTACATTAACACAGTCTGCAATAAGAATGCTAAAAACTTTCAATAAACTGTGCTTTAAAATAAGATGTGTAACTCACTGAACAGTTCAACTACATGCCAGGTACATAAGATGAAAAGGCATCTGCCAACAGAATTGTATCTGACATTTACAGTGATGTGGAAAACAGTCTCTTTCCATGGCTCCCTCAGGAAAGCATTAGTGAGCCAAATCCCATTCACCCAGGCAGCTTCTTTTGAGGTATACCACAAGTTGACAGCACCAAGGTGACCTATTATACCACTGAAATAACTGTACCAAAACCCATAATAATCCCTTTCTTTGCCTTTTAGCAATGGTGCATGGGACAACTCACAGGCCTAGTGTGACGTATGGCAGTACATGTCATGCTGAACTGCAGCCCACATTTCTATACCTATTGATAAAGATCTGATTTTGCCACCATTGTTGCATTAGTGATGATACTAATGCTCAAATAATGGCTTTCAACATCGAAAAAATTACACCATTGGTAATTTAAAGCAACTTGCTGGGTTATGGATGGGATATTTTCCCCTCTATAAGAATGAGAATTCTCAAGCATAACTGAAAACTCAAGTGCTTTACTAAAGGTCTACTGCAGGCCAATGGAAGAACCAAAAATTTTCAAGTCTGCTTATTTGAGGCATCACAGCTGTTATGCTCCTGTTAGTTACTGAGCAAGAACAAGTAACTTTTAAAAAACTTTTATTATCAAAACTACTTGAAGAATTCTCAAGTGTTAATTTTTTGTCATTTGAAAACAGATACACCAAGAGAAACAATGTAATAGAGACAACAGCTTACTGAGGAGGTAGCTACAACCTGAAGGACTTCAGGTGAAATACAGAGTGTTTTACTCCTGTAATACATACTGGAAATCCTGGAAAGCTAGTACCCTGCTCTTTTCCACCACATCTTCCTGCATCCATGTTGCAGAGACTGGGCCTTTAAAAGGTTTTTTCCTTTGGGAAGGAAGCTTACAAAAATTACGTAAGGGAGTAGAAATAACTTGTTTGTCATTACTGGGGAGACTGGTTACAAGAAGGAAGTCATAAACCAAGAGCAGGAGATGAAAAAAGTAGGATAACAGAGGATACGCAGAGGATATTAGTTTTCATAAGTCTTCACTCACTTTTCCGATTGCTGGTCTGAGTCATGACCTATTTCCAGTACAAAAATAACTGATCAGCCCCTAGAGCAATACAGCTTAGACATGGGAAGGATCTTTCAGCGAGAGTTAAAAGCAAAGGTCACACTATGGCTTTGTGAAAAAAACAACAACCAAAAAAATACCCCCTTCATGTAACACAATGTTATTACTAATTAATATTATGAAATTAAGTGATATTTGAAAGTTCATGAACTCTAAAGCAATAAAGTTGCATTTACTTTAAACATTGCAGCTTGAGGCTCCCCTAGTTCATGAAATGGAGGTTTGCCTGTTGCCATCTCAATAATGGTACAGCCCAGGGACCAGATGTCAGCTGGAGCACCATATCCTCGTGGTCCTTTATCGATGATTTCTGGAGCCATGTACTGCAAGGTTCCTACTCAGGCAAAAAGAGCAGTCAAGTGTATATTCTTCATTCTTATTAAGGAGGATTAACACAACACTCAGCAAGTCAAAAATTGTCAAGTGCAACCTATATAGCCAAATATCTTATGTCCCATACCAGCACTGAAAACTACGCAAAAAATTATGGTAGAGCATCTTTTTTTACAAACTATCTTTTTGCCCCTCCTTTCTAAGATTTCAAACTGCTGAAAGTCTATTCACCACATAATCCAATAGATGCCCCAGAAAATAAAAGTATATGAAATTTTTGCAGACACCAAATTTTAAATAAGACTATGCATGTAAGAGATGGCAAATTCTGAGAAGTGACAGATAGACTTAATGAGAATAATTTTTCATATTTTACCCCAATAAAGAGAACACTAGTGACAGGGAATTTCAAACAGTTTGCTTTAAAAAACCCTATTTTTTCAAATATAGGGCAATAAATAAGGCAACCCATCATAGTTTGTCTAGAATTCCAGGATTTCTTGGATGTGCTTGGGATGTCTGACATCCAAGGTTAGCAAAAAAACCCCAAAGACAAAAACAAAAAACCCAAAACCAAACAACAACACCAAAAAAAACCAACCAAATAAACAAAAAAGAACAAAAACAAAAAACAAACAAAAAAAATAAAAAAAAACCAAAACACCAACAAACCAATCGGTTAGAATTTCTGAAGTTATATATATTGACAAAATAAGATCCTGCCTGTAGACAGTCTGAGTGTAATACTAGTAATAATACTGATAAAGAACCATACAGATAAAAACTCAATAAAAGATGGTCAATTTGGTATCACTGCTATTGAACCATTAACTAACACAGCTAATGAGGACTTTACAGAAAGACTTGACACCACCACCAGCAGAAACCTCTGTATGTTCAGAGTGTTTTGAACACTAAGTTTTTTCTCCATCTGAATTTCTATCAGTTCTGTTATGACATATTTAAATTAAATTATTTTTATTCTTAGGAATGCAATAAATTACATTGCAGTAGACCTGTGAACTATCAAGTAATGGACATATAGTGAAGATAAAAGGGTATCATATGTTCATTGAATGTGATGGCTGCAGAATGGAAGTTCAAGCCACAGCTTTGCCCTCAGGCTGTGTGTATTGAATAGAAGGATGTAATGTTTAAACCACCAGAAGTCTGATTCTTCAGGCCATGTGATTTTATTACATAGTGTCTAAAATCTATGGTTTATGTACTGAGTTATAGAACAAAACCAAATTGCTAGAGACCTTTCATGGTCCTCTGGGGTATAGCTACCTGCTTACTGATTTAAATCCAAAATGATAACTTAAGTATTTATTCACATGGCAAATTACATCTCAAAAGCACAAACAGGACTGAAAAATTGCAAGAGAACAAAGAAGAAGGGCACAAGGAAAGAATTACCTCCTTTTATTACAGTATGGTGACTTTTCTTAAGATATCATTTCTGAATATATCATCCCTACTGAAAATCAGTTGCTGAAAAGTCACTGAGGAGTATATAAAATACAGGTGAAGAGAATGATAATGAGTAATAATGAGATAATGAGTAAAAATAACTGAGAAAGGTAAGTTACTTCAGAACCTTAATTTTATTTTCATGGCTTCCTCTGTAAGAAAGCTGGAAGAACTGCAGACACACCACCAGAGAGGTAAAGGGAAGTTCTGATTTTCACTTAAGTGAAGGTTGTTATCTTTTGTCTTTCCCTCTGAAGCCATCCATGACTAATGGCTTTTTCTGTGTGCCATTTACTTAAACTGCAGGCAAGTAAGAGGCTTGTGAGGTTATCAGCCTTTGCCTAAGGCCATATAACAAGCAAAAACACCATGTTACCCACATCCACTGATCACAGAATGACCACATATGTGATCACACATTCACATTTTAATGTGGAGTTTCCCTTTTTGCTCAGCAATTTTTGTTTTCCCTGAATATTACAAGTCTTTAAAATCTTGTTTTATTGAAAGCTGTTCTGCAACACATCAGTCTAAAATTTTCATGTAAACTGTTGTTTTTACTGTTGTTAGCCAGTTGGTTGGGTTTTATAATTAATGCCTCAAAACTGAAAGTGTTCATAAGTTTGGGTTTGGTCTTCTGCATTTTTAAACATACATGTAGAAAACATGCATGTGTAAGCTACTAGTATCAAGTTTGTTAAGTGAAAAAGTTGCTACATTCAAGTATTTCCAGATGTAATTGCAGCAATCAATTGCTACTTGATGAACATTTCGAAGAAAAACTATTACCCCCAAAAAGTAAAATGGAAGAGACATTTAAAAAGAAAAAAAAAAGTCAAGAAAGCTATCAAGCCTATGTTTATGGTGATCACATTCACATTTACTCTCCCCTGCAAACAGAGACCCAATAGCGTTTCCATCACTAACCAAAGAGACTCTTGGCTCAAATGTGAAACCTTCCATGAAAACCCTCATAACCTCTGCTAGATTAATCTTACCTGTAAATGTTTCAGTGCATGGATTGATTCCTGCCAGCCGTTTGGAAGTACCAAAATCTGATATCTTAACCACGCCACTGTAGGTGTTCACCAGAACATTGTCCCCCTGTGGTTGGGACAGGAGAGGGAAGGAGGGGAGGGAGGTGGTGAACAGGGAGGGGAGACAGATAAATACAGATTCTCAATCTCCTTGCACTTATCTTTGTAATACACTTTTCTACAAAGCAATATTCCAGGAGCACCAGGAGAAGGAGTTGGTTTATGCTTTCCTTTTGTTTTCAGCTTCCATTAAATCTTATTAAAAATTCTACTTCAGATTAGAGCAAGACTAACCGGAATAAAGATAAAAAGCAAATCAAACAAGAAAAGGAAAAGTTACCTTTATATCTCTGTGTACAATCTGGTTCTCATGGAGATACTTGAGTCCTTCCAGAATCTGCTTGGTGTAAAATTTAATTGTAGGTTCTTTCATTGGGCCCCACTTAGATCTTAAGAGAGCTGAAAGGCTGCCTATAGGAGTTTAAGAAGAAACTGTATCAAGATAGCAAAATCCCCAAATTAGTCTGAATGAAGCCTTTGTTCAAAATCCTAATAAAAGTAAAGCAGTTCTTATGAGAAAGCCAAATTCTTGCTAGATCACTCACAACAAGTACCTTGCTGCTGCTCTGGACAGGTTATTTCTTACTTGCCAGGTCAGGTTCTACTCACACAAGAATAAATGTTCTGACAGAGTGGGATCCATCCCCCTCACTTCACTGTAACAACTGCTGAGACTACAACTAGCCCCCATGTAGCCCTTAATGAAACAAGGAATAAAGGTAACACTAATAAAACAAGGCATAAAGGTAACACCGTACCCTGTTGTACACTGTACTTCATGAACCACAGGTATGGACAAAGACAAGATGATTTTCTTGAGGTAAGGAGGGTAGAATCCAAAACAGAAAGAGCCTTCTCTTTACAGAAATGGGATCAACTTCTGGCAATATTCAGAGACAGGAAAGAAAGCTCCTGAAAAAAACCTCCTGAAGGGATGTTCAGGGTAGGAGATGGGCCATCCACACATCCCCAGTTCTAATAAAACTAATCTTTAAATAACACAAATATTTGAATCATGAGGCAAAATGCAGTTATTCAGCACAAAATAAACTAAGTACAGTACATCTACTTAAGGCCAGAAAAATTCAGCTAAAGGAACTTTCAGTTCACATGAACAGATTTCTAATGTAAAGTTTCCTCAAAGAATCTTGCATAATCTGAACAGCTGGTTCCTTTTTAAGACTGGCTACAGAGTTTGAAATATCTAAATTGGTTCAGTAATATCTTGCCATTAGGAACTAATCACAGCACACTTTACTTTGCATATATCAACAGGAAACACCAGCAGCTGACATTGTTAACAAGAGTAGGAAACCAAGTGGAAGTGGTGGCCTAACTTCACACCTGCATGCATCATGCAGGTCAAATTGTCTCAGCTGTCAGGTGAGAAGGTCACAAGGATTCAAAAACTAAATAATTTCCCTAGATCCTTAAATGCCCTGAATGTATTTAATTACACTTCGAATGTTTGTCTGGAGCTTTCTTAGAAAACCTGAATTCCTCCCCCATATTTCTTATTTCTGTTTTTAATTTGCAAATTAAACTGATGCAAAAGTAAAACTCATTCTGACACATCCTTGACACTGAAGAGTAAATAAGAAAATGAAGATGAAATGTAGAAAAAATGAAGAGAGGTTACAAAGGGATTTCACAACCTCTTCTGCCATCAGAGAAAGCTGGAGGAGTGAAACTGGAAATCATGAGCAAGGTACACCTCTCACTTTTATCTCTAATCTGCCAAGGGAATAGCAGTCCTTTGTGCATAGCAGTTAAAAAACAGTACTTAATTGTTCTATCAGTGTTACTTCTCAAAGAGAAACGTTTACTGAAAGCCCCAGTCATCATTCATACAGCTCTAACTCCACTATTTTATAACACATGAGTATTTGATATCAAAGACTTTTAATGACTTCTCTCTAGGTTTAGAATTATTACAGAAAGGAGAGAGGGTACTGGGACCCATACTCTTCAAATTTATTCTTTCTATGAGAAAAAGGACTTATACAGTTAACATCCAAACAGAAAAGCCATATAGAGTGCACAAACACATTAAGTGCTTCTCTATTGACTTTCAGTTAGTTTGGAGTCCCAAATGTTTTTCCTTTGTCAGACCAAACTCAGCATGATACAAACCTCCTGGCACCTGCTCCATAAAAATCTTAATGTATCCATTTTCTGAAACAGATCCAAGATACTGGACAATGTTCCGATGCTTTAAATATTTGTGCAGTGCTATCTCTTCATGAAGAGGTTGGGAATACCTATTAAAAAAATAAAAAGAACCAAGGACTATTTATCTCATCATGCAGGAAAAGGTTCTAGGCTATGCTTAAATGCTAGTTTGACAACAAAATGGATTTTAGGGATACTACTCAAATTCTCAGCAAACATGTTGTCCATGACCTTAAAATGCAGCATGATTCACTGCTTATTCCAAAAAAATACAGAGAAGATCTCAGAGGAACCCTGGTGGAGAAACATGCCCTCCAAAAATTTATATGTGTGTCTTCTGTATCAATACATAGCACTGTCTTTGACTCCAGAGCTCCTCTCATGCTCTTCACCCTCCCCAAAAAGAACAAAAATGAGATACAACTGCAAGCTAAAACCAAAGATATGTCTCCTAGAATGTAAGATATACGTACAGATTATTAAACTGTCATACTTATGATACAAAACATACATTTTTGCAAAAAATGCAAAGCCTTTATTCTCAAAAAGGTACTTTTGCATACTAGGAGGAAATAGTAATTGAATTTGAGCATATTGGGATTTTATAAACTAACCACACAGAAACACATGCTGTGAAGAGCCAAGTTTTCAACAAAACAACTGCACTTTTGTTCACAGTGTATATATAACAATAAACTAGGTCTTACCTGCTGTCTCTCTCAGGTATTTCTTTGATGGCTATTCGGACCTGGTTGCTAAGGTCTCTTCCAGCATAAACTATTCCATAAGTACCTTTCCCTAGAACTACCCTGTCACCGTTCTCATCATAATCATATTCATACTGCAAGCAGAAAAGATAAACAAAGCAGCACAGAAATTGTTACCACTAACATTTGACATTACAGAGAGCCTTAACCCCAGTTTAGCACAGCATAGAGGGGTTGCTGTAGTGCAGCTGTAGGACAGCAGGTTACCCACCAGCCTGGTGCTTTACACAACTTCTAAAATTTCCCTCTACTTGTTTTATAATACAATCTTCCCTAACCAACTTTGAGAAAGATGCAATCATCCAAACAAGGAACATACCAATAAACCAAAGTAAATGAAACAGTGTTGTCAAAAGAATCCATTCATGTATCATCTCTAAGAACTGCTGACAGAACCTTCAGAACATGTAAATATATGGGACATAAGCTAAAATTCTGAAAACAGTGGTTTCATGAATAGATAAAAGTAACCAGACCATACAGTCACCCCAGGACTTCCCCTCTCACTATGAGATTTTTCCAAAAGGGCAGAAAAAATATTTATCTTGTCAAAAAATCATTAAATATACTGGTGGTTTTCACTGCTGCTGAAACATTTTGGGCCATATTTCCAGCTGAGTAACTCGATAGTGGTTCAGTGGCTTCAGTAAAGCTACACTAATTTACACCACCTCATATAGTGACCGTGTGACAGAATTCTCTTACATGAAAGGAGTGAATGATGCTTAATGAAAGTGTACCCCAGACACCATATAAAACCAAATTTCTCAGTGAAGTTGGGTTGAAGAGCACACCTATGATTCAAATCAGGGAATTTATAAAGGATTAAAGGAACTGGACAATTTCACAGTCACAGATATTGTCAGGAGTATACAGATCACCCCTAGTAACTTCCCACATCCAAGAAGATGTCCCATATGGGAAAACTGCAGGGTATTCTCTGTGGCCTCATGTGATTTCCCTATTAAAAAAAACAAACAACAAGACTTTTTAAAATAGCCATAACTACTGACTTTTCTGTCAATGATGACTTTTTCTGTGTTGTCCAATGTGACCCTCTGACACAGAATGCAACCTTGGAGTATTTCTTTCATGTACCTTCCCAGCTCACACTGCAGCTCTGCTGCTGCAGTGCCCATGCGTCACTGACATTTCCCCTCTCCAGCTTGGCAAGGACAGCAAGTTTCATGCTGCTGTATGGAATGTGCTAAAGGAAACCCGTCTGTCGCTTATCCTAACAGCATATTCTGTTCAGTGGAACCAAACTGGAGCAAGCACAGCTTTAGCACAGCTCCATTTACTGCATTTCAGCACTTCACAGTTCACAACATAATCTCGTTACACGACAGGCATAACTGACCCAAAACGCCACATGCAAAACTTGTCAGGTTCTTTGGTAGGAGCACATCCAGCTTTCACAGCTATCATATGACATAAAACTGCAGAAAAAGACAGCAGTCACATTGCAGAATTTAAGATTGACAGCAAACCCATCTGCAACATACTGGTCTTGAGCCAACCCTTTAATTACCATGGAGAAAACTATGTTCTTCAGACTCATCAGGTCCCATAATACACAAAAATTGTTGAGATTTAGAGTTCAGTGCTAGTTAGTAGACAGTTTAAAAGACTTGTATATACTTGATGTCACTTCATATTTGTCTCATCTCAACAGCTACAAATATTGAATAAACCACTGTTGGTTGCCAAAAATTTGAATAAGTGACCACTGTCTGTGAAATCCAACCAGTAGGTACAAGTAAACAAGTGTTCATATCTGACCTTCTGTAGGGCAGAGAGTTCTCTAGAATATCCTATTTGGGGTACAGCAGGTACTCTTAAAGTGATAGGAATATCTTCATATCAATATATGTCAGTGAATACCCCAAGGCCAAAGGAACTGCAACATTCACACCCCTTCATAATACTTGCTAGCTGTAAAATTAGACTGCAGTTTATACTTAAAATATACAGCCTCTTGCAACAACATTCTCATAAGGACTCTGACTGAAATCAGATTTAATTCCCCTAGACTTTACAGGAGGTTATTTCTTCCTCTTCCCCAGATATAAACAGCTGTTTTATTAACAATAAGAACTGTTTTCTCTATAGTAGTGGAGCCCATCAAGACCACACAAAGCCGCATTTTCCTCACTGTCACTCCTTAAATGAAAGATCTCAAGCTGCAGAAAGACATTAAGTGTCTTTCTTCTTTTGTACACTAAACTAATTATTTCTCCCCTTCAGAAATCCTGATTTCTGTTTCAGTCTCCTGACCTAAGACAATAAGTATAAGGTGACAACTGCGAAAACTTCAAGATAAGTAGAATGATATAGCTCAAAGATTTGAAACAAATTTCCATAGTCGCATCTCCATGTGTCATTCATTCATGCAGGATTGTTTCCTGCTATGCATTGTCAAGTGATTTTTTCAGTTTAGTTTTTAAAGGGCTCAAGCCACGATGAGCTCACATCTTTTGAGAGACTGTTATATAGCTGAACAGACTGTGTTGTGTGGAGAAATTCCTATTAGCTGAGTACATAATTATGTAATATAAGGATTTGTAGCTATAGATAATACTCTGTCTGTACCAAGGCAGAGCCCTGAAGCTGTGTCAGGACCACAGATGGATGTGTTAAACTGGGCTTAACAGATGTGCGAATTTGTCCTTTTTGCTTGAGGGAAGAATTCTGTGGCCAAACAAACTCCAGTTCAAAAACTCATCTTTCCCACTATATGCAACTACATTTAACAGTACAGCAGAGAGTCCTATAGTTTCTTTTTACTCCCCTGAAGCCTCAAGTCCTACAAAAGCTGACTACCATGAAGAGCTGCTGGAATGAGACACAGACAGAAAGATACCTGGCTCAAACAAGCCACAGGACGGCTTTCATGCTCATTGATAGGATTGATTAAATTTGTCTGACCACAAATAAAACTTACAACCAACCCTCTATGGTGGCTTTTCAGGTTTCAAAACAAATAAAAAGAAGAAGAAATACAGGGTATGTATTTAATGCTACAAATGTGGACATCTGCTATGAGTCACTTTCTCTTATGAAGACATGGATTCACCTATCCACATGAGGCCACATGAGATGAGAATAACCCTTTCCAAGTTGGTGGTTTTTCCTTTTTACCTCTCTGTACTAATTATAAAGAAAGCCCACAGCTACTGCACTCCTAACGTGGATTTTACAGTGATAAGAAAAAACCACAGTGTGTGTAATAACCTGATCCTATATACCTATAATATCTCTGGGACAGAAACCTGTCAAATGAAATTAACTGGAGTAGTAATGGTATCAGGTAGAAAAACTAAAGTAGCTTTGTAAAATGGCTTTTTCTTAGCATTTATTTAATATTTTATCTTTTACCCACTTGAGCCAGCTGATAATAGTTGATTCTTATCTACATTGTTTGCAAGAGAATACAAACACAGTAAAACATTTCATTAAGGATTTATACAGTTTACAGTAGTAACAGGCCCACTTCATAAAAAGTGTATGCTTTTTCAAATGAATGCAAATATCATGCACAATTCTGAAAGAATTTAAATTTAATATAAAATTAAGAAGTTTAAATGCTATTTATCTTTCTACTATACTGATAGGAAAGTGCACTAAGAACAAGTTTCAGAGTTCTTAAATCTTTTCATCTTTGACATACCTCTAATGTGTCTCCATCTATTTCTCCTTCGAGTTCCAAAGTACTGCCGACTGTATCAGACAAAATTTCTTTCACCAAACCACAGAATCTAAAAAAGAAATACATAGCACAAGATCAAAGAAGAATAATGCCCTCTTGGAAGCAGACTAAACAGATTCTTGCAAGCTGGGCATTGCTTTCAAGCTGATAAACTGACTAGCACATTCACAGCTTTATTTCATTAATGACTTTCTCCATATTTATCCCATTTTAAATGATGAAGAACATCAAACACACACTGAAAAGCCACATTATTTATAAAATTATTTTATTTGCTGTAGCAGAACCAAATAGTTACTTGTTATCACAACTGCATAGTAAAATCTTGGTAGATTCAACTCAACTACTTTTTCAGTACATGTTTGGCTGAAAGTGTGATTACTTTGTATTTCAGAAAATCAGATGTTACAGCTTTTTGTCCGGCATACAGAAAGCCAAAAGTATAAAAGTAATAACGTGGCTAGAAGAACAGAGTTTTAAGTAATTTATCTCTGGTGTGGAGATATTTAAGTACAAGGGCATTTTTTCCTGTAGTTCCCTGCCTGAGCTGCTAATTTTTTTTCCAAATTCTATAAGAAATGGATAACAATTAAAAATAAATGGGTAATAAAAAATTATAAAACATTCATCATTTCATACATTTCTTTCATTAAATAACAGGGACATCTCTTGAACTGACTCCTGTAGCACACTGAATACAGCATGAAAAATGTGACCACGTTTCATGACACACAAATTGCACTTGCAAATTAAGGCTGAGGAGGTAACATTAATTTTAGTGTTTCCTACCTTTTATGCAATGCACTCTGCAAAGCTAGTCATTTTCTTTAATCTGAGTTTATTCCATGTAATACATTAGTAGTAATTATTGCAAGAAACAGTGAATATACCATTACACTCCCAAACCTATATGTATTAACAACTCCCTCCTACATCATTCAGGTGTATCTGCAACTACCAGTCACAAGGCAGAATTTGGTCTGTAAAGATTTAGGCCTAAAATTCAGTTAGCCTGCTTACTTTTTAGAGACAACAGATCATCAGAAAACACTTAACTACAGGTACAACCAGTAACAATGATCTGTGACACAATGTAAGTGAGAATTTCTTGTTACACTTAAATACTCTTATTTAAATCAAACTGAACAGACACACAAGGGAACCTGAAACAATGTAGCACTTTACATGACACGGCCAAGATAAAAATAAGGTAACAGCTGTAATTTAAATTAAACTTGTTAAGCCTTTTTCAGACATAAGGATTTGTAGATAAACTAATCAGAAAGACACAGGAAGCATAATGGGTGCTCTAACCACCTTAAGCATCACAGAGTTTGCATTGCTTTTTCATCAAGAAAAAATAAGTGAAGATATAAATAATCTGTTTCTCAATCAAAAATATTGATTTTCAATCTTTATTAAATCCATTTTATTCAGGATATAGATGAGGCATGCAACACCCACACAAACTGAACTCACCTACTACACTGGTTTTCTGTAGAAAAGTAGATTTGAAAGTCATCATAGTTGTCATGGACATAAAGAAAACAGCACCGTTCATCAAACTTGGAAATGCTGCAAAATTCACATTGAGAAAATGTTATTTTGGATATAACTATTGTAAAAAATAGGACAATGAGAAGGTTTTTTTATTTTTAATTATGAACACTTAAGAAACATATTTTTCACAGTTAATTACCTGAGAGAAGCAGTATGTAATTATATATATTCCTTATAACTAGGAGTTTTCCTCTTATTTATATATTCTACAATCCTATCTCCTTTGTGATAAATAAGCTGCTGCTTACTCTGGTAAAATACTAGTTTATCTGAGGTGTACAGAAGTTGGTTTGTTGCTCACCTCCAATTCTACTTTAACACAATTCCATTAGACTCCTTGGTACTTGATGACACCTCAATAGAAAGTGAATTGCTCTGACACTAATTTAGCTATCCAGAAAATCTTTCCTTAAAGATTGAAAAGTACTTCAGGTTTTTATAATTTCATTGCTCCTACAATAAAACCGAACTGGGAAATACCAACACTGTAACAGATCCTTCTCGGTCTATACGTTTATGGCCTTAAAATCACTAAACAAGTTTTGGGATGACCAGTATTTACTCCAAATCGCAGCAATAATTCTGAAAAAGGGATTATTTATTGCATATCGTGTCTTGCCAGTGTTACAGATATCCCATCTAAATGCACTGAAGCAAAACGTGAATGCCATAAAACATGGTATCAATATGGAAATAAATCTAAGAATTAACCTTTTACTCCAACCATTTGCACTTCAGTATTTTGCTACATAATCTCAAATTGTTAGGCTTCTTAAGGTACTTATGTGCCTTAAGTTAATAAAATTTCTTAGATTCTTGCCTGATCTGCTCAGTCAAACTCTTCTATTTTGCTTATCTTCTGATGAGCCAGTTATTTAAAATACATGATAGCACACTTTAGGAAAGTTACCACATGTTACATGACCAACTGATGTTGCTTGTTGAAGCATCATTAAAGGCTATATGGAAAATGTTCCAAAAAATCAGAATTTTGCCTGAAGACTTTTCTAGAAATATGTGAAAATAACACTACACCATTCTTTAGTTTCATTTGGTATAGCAATTTCCAGTCTAACAAGTCAGATGAGCACATATCTGACTTCAGAACTAAAAGACAAAGCAAGTTGATTCTTCCAGGGGCAAACACAGAATAGACAAGACAGTATCTAAGTAACAATACTGCATTACAAGCACTGTCATGTATGGGGTATATAATATGAACTGGTTAGTACAAGTACAGTTTAAGAGTTTTGATAGAGTGTAACCACTCTATCACATTTTTTTAAACAAATGCAGTTTCAAAAGTACAGTAATTTAAAGTTGTCACATGCAAAGCAAACATCTAACTCCACTAAATTTAAAAAAGATTGCCTCTTTGAGCTTTGTAATGCAGTGATTTTTTTAATCACTCAACAGTGATTAAAAATCAAAGCAAATGAAATTAATTGCTTGCTTCCTTTTGATTAAAGTTATCTTTCGCAAAGATTAATTCCTGTGCATTGTGTTGTCTGAAGGTAATTAATGTGGTACAGGAACTTTATGCTGAATTATTTTCAATCAGTTCCACAGACTTCAGTAATTAACATTGCATTGGAGTAATAGAATAAAATACCATGTAAAATTCATTTAAACCAAAGCTTGATTTTTTTTTTTTTTAGAAGAAAAGACTGAAGTTATGATATAATCTATGTCCAAATCCACAGTTTTAGGTTTTCAACCACCACTCATATTAGTCAGAGAAATACTTCTTCTCTGAGATTTCTTAGGCAAATCATACAAGTTCAGGAAAGGCAAATCTGGGACCTAAAACTTTAGGCACTCTGAGTGAAGATCAAAGCCTAGAAGCTCTCTCCTTTCAGAACTACAGAACCCATTAGGTATCTGAATTTACTCTTGTACTTGAATGAGAAGATTTCTCAAGCACTTAAGCTTATGCAGTCACACAAGTGGCCCCAGACAACAGCCACTTATGTCCCTAGAAAGGTCACATCCACCAGTGAAGAGACTCAGGAGCTCAGAGAGAAGGCAAAAGCTCACCTGGTGTTCCCTGTACTTACATTTCCTCTAATGCTTAGCTGCAACCTGCATAATTCAGAGAGCAGATAGATTTAAATTTTTTTCCCTCTCCTGGTGTTCTGTCTCTCACCCTTCTGGCAGCAAAGCAGCCCAACTTAATATACATAATCTACCTTTCAAATGTGAATATTTTCTATCCTTTCAGTTCTCAGAACAATCCTGTTCTTTCTGATAATACTCTATAATATATTCTCTAATATTTCTATAATATTCTGATTTTGGTACTAATATTTTGACCCATTTGCTTATGACTAGTGGTCTTATTAATCTAAACGTCACAAAATGGAATTGTCTTTACTACTTAAAGGTTAGTCCTTCAGAAACTCTACTAATCGTCTAATTCCATCTTAAGAATTCTTTTCTGTCCTTAGCAAAATCTACATTTATGCCTTACTTATTAGTTCTCTAATAATTCAAGTTTTAGCTAGCAGGTATTTAAATAAAACCATATCAGAAGCATTTCCAAATTCTAAACAGAAAACAGAAACCATGGTTTCCCTTACTTAAAGGAAAACAAAGTCTTCTTTCACATATGGAAGGAAGCAGGAAACACTAAGGGATCTTCCTTCCTTCTGCCCTCCATGTTTTCAAATGCAGAAATGGCAATAAGTTCAATGAAATGTTTAGAAAAATCTACAAAAGTCAGTTACATCATGGAAAACAAAGAATATATACACCCACTACTCCTCTCAGATCAGAGTGTTCCTATAAGAAATGTACAGCTCTGCCCGTGCACAGAAAGGCAAACTCTTCTGTGATATTTCATGGCAGGTTGTACAGAACAAGCTTTTATAACAGGTCATTGACAGAGAGAGATTTAAGGTAGATTTCCCACTTAAGGGAAATATAAAACATACACAAAAGAACACTGAAGAGTTTACTGACAAACCAACCTTATTCCCCTGATGGAAGAAGCTGCAAAATTCCATTCATGAATCTGTTTCTGTAAAGAACAAAGGGATAAAATCAATGACAGTTTAACCTTGACTTATTACTGAAAACAAAGTCACAGCATGGTAAGCAAAATAAAGGTTTTCCAACATATCTTTCTTTCTTTCTTCTCTGTCCCCCCCCCCATATTTTGAAATAAGATTAATACATGGGTAAAGAACTTATACATACACTGCTTTTTTACTCACTTGAGAAAGAATTAATACAAATGGCTCAGGGTGGAAGCAAAGGTCGCATTTCCTCATGTAAATTCAAATTGAAGAATAAATTGTGCAGTACAATTTATGATGCAAATACATCTATATTTTAGATTAAACATGGAACAGACTATGCCCTACTCTTATCTAGGCTCAGTGGGAAAGGCAAATTCACCCATGTCCCCAAGAGGTCTTGAGACAACAGCTTTGGCTCAGGGAATACACTGGAGGCAAAACAGAGGAAGGACAGCCTGTGTCTAGGACTGCAGCCCTCCACAAACCTAATTATAGCTAAGAGCTGGATCTTATTTAGCCATGTCAGATATGCACCAAAAATTTGTTCCATAAAGCAGAGTTGTGTCAGACACATTCACGTGAATGTAAGTAGAACAATGCACTGCAAAAATCATTCAGAGATCCAGGTAATTAGTTGGTTTTGTTCTGCTCCAACATGCTTCTTTTCCACAATTGGTCTCTCTACATTTTAGTCTATTCTCCATCTATGTTGTTCTAATATTAAGAAAGTGTGGCAAAATACATTGGAGATTTCAAGTATTTCAATGTGAAACTGAAATTATTTCTCATTTTTAAGAGCTGACACTGTCCCTAACTGTGCCTACTCCTTTCTTAATCCTCTGCACCTTATCCAGTAATCCAAAACACCAAATACTTTACTTCTTGACACTTACTTGTCACAGGCTGCCATTTTTTCTAGTTTCTAATATTACAATTGTAAAAGTTTAAAATGCCTAAAACATTGAACAAAATACTGGGCTTTATCTTTACTTTTAATTTCTGATCTGCATCTTAACTAAAATCACAGAATTCTAATGAGAAATATTATGAGCAGAACAAATAACCCATGCACTTCTAAGAGACATGGTCAAGATAAGTTAAATCTGAATGACATCAAAACCACTTGATTTCTAACCAGTCACTCCTTTTACTTTCTCTGTAAAATGTCAACTTTCATATCTGCACAAAAATAGCAAATTCTGAATTACTGTAAAGTGGTCCAAAATCTACATGTAAGAAATTACTTTATGTACGGTGAATCAGTACATTTAAAACACTTGCTGACAGTTTTACCATTTCAGGGGGAGAGACATGCCACAAAGACAGAGAGCTCTCATCTGCTTCACTGTTTATTGAAACATAGGCAGGCTGGTAGACTTTAGTTGGTTCTATCACCAAAACCTGAAGACAGAGAGCATTTTTTCCTTAATAAACCAATAGCTAATAGACTACAGTATCTTCAGATGCTCACATATAGACAAATGTAATTTTAAAGTAAGGCCTAAAAAATTTTCAAGGGAGACAGGAGGGCAAGACAAGGCAGGAAAAGTCTGTGTCCTCATGAACAACAGAATAGCATTATCACAACTTGTTATAGGAGACTTACAAATATTTCTTATAATGATTTTTTAATAGCATAAAGATGAAGAGAGTACAGGGGTTTGGTTCATGCAGTGAAATAACAGGCAGTTAAGTTTTAAGAATTATGTTTAGAGTCTTCCAATTCTTGTAATATCCTATCCAGAAACATAAAACATACAAAACTTGTTTGGACATAACATCTTACTGGAAATCTCAGTCCATTAGTTGTTTCTTTCGTTGCCTCAAAAATCATATCTAGCCAGAAAGTCAATCTTTCTTGTTTAGGAGAATGTTCTATGGTGAGTTTCTTGAAACGCTGAATTAACATCAGATTCTGAACTAATGATTTCAAGTACCTAGAATGTATTGAATTAGTGTGTTAACAGAGAGAAAACAAAATTTGACCATATTCTAAAACTTCTTAACTGACTTAGACATCCGAAATGAGATGTGTTTTAAAAGCTACCACAATGGAAATGGTAGTGCTGATTTTTACAGATTTCTGGAAAGAATAGCAAGTTTAGACAAACCCTGAAGTCATAAGCTCACATGGATGTTCATGAACAATAGCTCTCTGAAAATGGGTATAGTTATACAAGTAGTTACATGGGGATTAGACAGGATATGATGAGCTAGAAGATGGTGGGGGAGGGAAGAAGCAGCTAGCTAAACTCTGAAAACAATGGTTTCACAATCTTTTCATAATTGCTTCACAAGGAATCATTACTAATATCCAAATTCCTTCTTATAAAATATGGGCTTCAACAGGATATAACCTGACAATGTTGGATAACTTAATTTCTCACCTCCCCACTTCCTTCTCATAACAAAAGAACAGAGCATAAAGTCAGAGTTGCAAACAATCTAAGATGGAAAAATCCAGTTAAGTTATCCATGTGATCTTTCAAATTCGTGTATTTCCCCATAGTTTTGTACTTGAGCAACAGCCTTCTACCACATACCACACTGGGGGTTTCAGCTTAAAAAGCTTCTCTGCTGCTTGTACTGCTTTACCAACATCATTTGCCAGCATGCTCACACTGAAGAACTGTCCCACATCCCAGTAATTGTTCATTTTTTCTAGGCTTCCTTTTCTTCCCAATAAACTGTTTAACCGTACACCTGTAAAATTTCAATTAGAAACCACGATTTTCTATCAGTAAAACACGCTTTTGTGTTTCTTACTGGTAAGTCGATCAGTAAAAGACTAATTTAAGACTTGATTAATCATTACTGATGAAAATAAAGAGGAATAAGTTTTCCCCAGAAAACAACATTGCACAATACAGAGGCAGGATCTGCAAATCATACCCTCAGTACAGTTCAGAAACCCAGAACTCCTACTACACAGTGCTGAAAAACCTCTTGTGCTTCCTGTCTGGGCTATCTGCCTCCTGATTCTCAATGTAACATGCACAAATCTGTGTCCTCATCTGCATTTAGTGCAAGAGATCCACGACTAGAGGTTCACACAAGTCCACCCCAGAGCAGGGTCAGAAGAATGATTTAAATCCACCTTTGTATTCTTAACTGTTCTTAACATTTATGGCTCAAATACACATTTCAGACAAGACTAGATTCCAAATATAATGTTCAACTATCATCTCCCTAGGAGAGACCTGCATATCTGTTTCAGTTATGGGATTTTGTTGTAAATGTACAGTGATATGTTTTATTTAGCACATATATGGAAGATGTGACTGACTCTAGGTAGACAACAAGTAACTGTCCTGGTAGATCCTTCCAGACAATACTTCTTGTGGATCTCTCAACTCATTGACAACAGAAACCCTTTGGATGCTTTCCTGGCATTCCTGAGGAGAACTGGGCCACAACATCTTCCTGTCTTTGTGCCCTGTTGGCTCTGCAATCTCTGTGGTGCAGTAAAGGCAGTTTACAGATGGTGCTGAAGTTGATCTTTTGTTGTTCTCCCATCTCTGGGGCCCTTTACATGGGCCATGTCTTCCAATAGCTGCTCCAAGGCAGCCAGAAGTAAAATGTGCCTTTGAGATCCTTGTGCTTTAGACTGCCATCCAGGACCCACCACAAAAAAGCCTGAACCACCTGTCTACGCAACCCATCACTTTAATTACTTTTCTTTCTTCACAGGGAGAGAGGCAGAAAACTTGTCTGTGGCACTGTGTGTGGCTATTTACCTATTTTTCTCAGTTCCATTGAGCTTTCAAACTGTTGTCCTGCAACAAGTAGCAAAACTGCAAGGTTAATTCCAGAATAAAGAGTTGGCTGAAGTTCAAATCCTTTGCGATACCTGCGGAGAAGAGTCAAGAACTCACATCTCATTGTTTAGAAGAACTGAAATATTGAAACTTTTTGGTAGGTATTTTAAGCTATTGATTTACTGTAAGGATTATATGGCTAGTTGGCACCAATGGCCCCAAACCCTTTGTTTTAAAGCTTCATATTCATTAAAGGTGACTGAGACACAGCTGACACAGGCTGAATGCCTGACACTAGCTGGTGCAGGATCAAGACATACACCTGAAGCTTACAAGTTCACTGGTACTCATCCATGTTGCATGGGGGGAGGAAAAGAGAGATGGTGGGGGAGAATATTTCACAAATAACAGTTCAGATCCAGATTGCTAAAATTACTGTACTTAGAAGTATGATTATACAAACATATCTCTATGAACAGTATGTCAGTGAGAGCCTGTGTGCATGTGCATGCCTTAATGTCTTAAGAAAATTTATAACAGTTTATCACTATATTTCCTCATATAGAGTAGATAACTGCATTTCCTGGGGACCCAGCATGGAAACCATCCTTCCACAGAGGACTAACATAACTCCATGATCTTACTTGTATTTCATTTTGGCCTTGAGACACATTAATTATATATTTCCTCAACAAAGACACAGGCTAATCAATATCCCTCCCAATAAAGTGCATCATTCAATTTCCAAGAGAGTTTATAAAGAGAAGCAAGGAAATACAAAAGATCTGATGCTCAGTAAACCACTTATTCAAACAGGACCTTGAAAAACAGATAAGTAGAACAACTGATCTTCTAATTATTATGGCCTTGCTTTTCATATCCAGAAGTAAAAAGTCTGAAAATGTTTTTAAACAGATTTTTGGTGGGTTTTTTGTTTGTTTGTTTGTTTGTTTGTTTTTTTGATTTTTTTTTTTTCTGTTACCATTCAATGGAATGATCTCGACTATCAGTATCTTTATAGTCAGAATCAAGAAACATATCCTTGTAGATCCTCCCACATAAGCAAAACATGTCTGGAGCAGGGTGATCACATGTCTGCAGGACTTGAAGCATAACTTGTAGTGCCTTCTCTCTGTCGCCTGCATTATTTCTTCTGAAATCAAATGAAGAAAATAAAATAAATTAGTTCAGACCTGAAACAGTAACTGCAAGATGGGAGAACAATGGTATCCCCTCATCTATCCCACAATCCATCCATTGTTACTATACACACACTTGACTTTATTTAGACTGATGCACAATTGTTGGTTGACTGATAAAATCCAAATTCACTCTCCTAATATTGGTCTCTGCATGTTGCTCACATAAGAACTGATGCAAACCCAGAACTCCTCAATGATAAAAATCTGCCATTTAACTTGATTCCTTCCTGTGTACACAAACACAATCTGCCCATCCTGCAATGAGAAAAAGGTGCTTGTTTAGTGTTCATTCCTGATAATACTTAACAAAAATGGCCATTTTCAGCATTCAGTTTGACAGATCATTCAGCTATATCCAAGATTTGCAAACTTGAATCCAGAGGATCCAGAAACAATACCAGGAAAAACCAACTAATTGCAGAAGAAACCAGGTCAATCCAATCTTACCCAAAAGAATGACAGAGCTCAATATGGAGCCCTTGAACATCAACAGGAATAAAAGGGGGAAATTGAACAGCATTTCTTAATTAACATTCTTCAGATTAGAAAAGATTTGGAAAACAAACAGCTATGATATGGCATCGTTTGACAAATATTTAACAATTGTGTTAATAAAAAAACAGTGATTACTAAACAATCAGAATTTTTGTCTCCATTTACCTTGCTGTTTCTCTAAGTTTAGAACTCAATATTTACTGCAAAAAGTCACTTAGAACAAACAATGTCTATTTGCAAAAGTAATGCAAACACAGCTTAAGATTTTAATAGCTTCTTCACCACTTTTTTCATCACCAGAGAAATTTAAAATATTTGCCAACTCCAACTGTTTATAATTTTCCAATCCCCACTTAGTTATCTATGAACAGGCCTACAAGGACTATGACTCCTTTGTCAGCAATACCAGTAGCAGATAATAGTTTCTGGTAAATTTATTACTTGCATGCCCCAAAAGGATTAATATTTACTGTAAAGGGGCTCTGTTCCTTAGGTAACCAGCAGATGCAATAAGACGAGTAACAACACATATTTAGCAAAATTCAGGTTTCTGTGCATGTTAGGTGATGGAGAACATCTAATAAGATTAAAGAGATTTGTAGCTGGTTGTGAAGGCTTTATCTTACCTTTGATGTCTGCACTAGCAGAGCATAAACTTTCACTGCAAGTACTTGAATATCTTTAAAGCATTTTTTTCTTCAGATTAACTGCTCTGAAATAAATACTGGTCATCTCTAATGAGCACACAAGGAGAAAGTTAGTATCTTTTTTCAGTTTTATAAGAAATAAACAGGAGGTAAAAACCGTGGGGTGAATCCATTGTACAGGTCAGCATGCTATAACCAAGCCTCTTCTGGAAAAACTGCTTTCAATAGGAGTACCCAAGTTTCACTGCTGTTAACATTAAAACACAGAAATTTGAGTAAACAGAGCTCAGAACAAAATTAGGCCCTAAAATTAAAGTCCAGCAGTTCCCTGGTATTGTATATTGCAATCATAAAGCTGGTATGTGTTCTGAGCTCTTTCTGAAAACACAAGAAATGCACAGCTAGAACCCAGTCTGGAGCATTTGAGCATGGAAACAGAAAATCTAAAAATCACTGCTTTCCCCGACGTGACACAAGTCTGTGTTGTGTGAACACAGGTTATTCACTAATGTTAATATAAAGAGGTGCTAGGTACTAATGGAAAAAAAAGTGTAACTAAAGAAAAATTGCAATGAACAAAGCAAGATCCTGCTTAAAATGGGATATTGTGCAGATTTCTGGTCATGTAAGGATGAACCTGTATACACCAAACACAACAATGGGAGAACATTACAAAGGACCAAACCCTAAATACTGTATTAGAGAACCTGAAAGATGGCTCTCTTTTATAATATAAGGAAAATAATATTGTTAAAAATAATCAAATACAATAAAATTTAGCACATGACAAGTATACACTCATCTAAGAGGATATAATTAAACAATAATAGGTTTAGGTATCTTTATATTAGACCCTGTTTTTCACTGCAGTAGAATTCAATGCCCATTGGATAATTCAAAACCTCCTCACCACTTACAATAATTTACACATTTAGGAAGTTATCCGCTTCTAGATCCCAAAAGGAGAGGGCAAACAAAGAAAAAACCCAAACAACCTGAAAGATCACATAAGCTACAACCAAGCTCTCTGAAGCCAGTATGAAAATATTCTGCTGGATAAGTTGCAGAACCTGTTATGCTTGACCAAGACAGATTTTCAATTCTTGTTTCAGATCCCACACTTTGGCAGGTCTGCATGCCTGACAGCTCATAATTTGTTCAAGGTGCCTTGAAACAGGTCAGTGGTGTTATCAATAGAGTAGAAGAGATTACCTTAAACCCTTAAGGCTTAGCACTGACTTCTATTTTTTTAAACCAATTTCAACTATGTTAGCTTCCCCGTGCTCCCCATCCCCCACTTACAGCCACACTAGAACAATCACAGAAAAGCCAGTGTCATAAAGGACTGCTGGAGGTCATCTAATAGAATCTCCCTCTCACAGCAGGTCCATAGCCCAGCACTAGACCATGGAAGCCTTGGCTGTGTCTGAAAAACTGAATCTATTAAACCTCCAAGGATGGAGATGCCACAGCCTCTCTGAAGTGAAAGTATTTCAGGGAAAGCTGAAATTCTGCATATAGTGATACACAAGCATGAGAAGGAAGGCAGAAAATGTTCTTTTTATGGATTAACCCAGTGCACCAAGTGATACTTGCAAAGTATATCCCCTGAATATGAAGTTTTATAAGCCAGAGCAGAATCCCAATAGGCTGCTACACAAAGGACCCTACCAGGTCATTTTACTGCTCCTTGGTGGTTACAGGCCATCTTGCACTGAAATACAATCCCTCATGGTATCACACAAACAAGTCAATTTTAGGAATGAAATAGGATTTTTTAATAGGCATTTTTCAATGGTGCTCTTCAATACACAATCTGTGAAACTCTCCACATCTGGGAGAAAATATGTCCTACCTTAAAGAAGTTTGCATACACACCCAGTGAAAATATGAGCTACTCTTCATATTTTTTCTGGGTTTAGGGGGCACAGTTTTTAGAATCACTACTCACAATCTCAGAATTCTTTCAAAATACAGTTTTAATGATAAGTGAGGTAAGAAAAAAGAGTACAACTACAGTTTATTTAGAAACTGTATTTAAAAAACCTCACAGGCCTTGGAAAGTGTTTCCTAAAGCTGGTTTTTTTTTCTTTTACTGGTTTCTTTGTTAGGACATTTTAATCCTCTTACTGCAAACCTTACCTCGTGAAAACTTGCAGAGAAACCAAACAGAGAAAATCAATCTGCATTATCTGAACATGACAGCAGCAGAAACTGCTGCCAGTTAAGAAAGAGATCTGCGATTTACTTCCAAAAACTAGGGCAATTATGAAAATATCCTAGTGCACAATAACACACTGCCAAGTCTCCCAAAGCACAATGCTACAAGTTATAAGGAAATGAACAAGGAATAAAAACTAGAAACAAAAATAATTATGTCTTTTACAAATAACCAACACATTAATCTTCAGTACTGTGTACAGTTTTAGGCTTTATTTAAAAAGAAAACTAAACTATTAGGATTAGGAAAATAAAAATCAAATTAACAGAATGATCAATGTCATGGAATCATTTCTAAATGAAGAAATCTTCAATAAACAAAGGTTTTTCAGACAGAAATGGCTACATAGAAATTATTTTTCTTAAAACAGAAGTTGACCTGCAGGGCACCTTTATAGCTTTTAATCACTTCCTTGAAATTTGTGCCAGTGTCCTGCCGCCAGTTTAGTTTTGCCTAACAGCTTGTTTCCTCCAGAAACTGCTGGATGATTCACTTGCCAATTTGCTAGCTTGCTCAGTGCAGTTCTGCCACATGATTTATCTGTCTGCCAACCCTACCATGTTTCTTCCATGACAGAAGCAGTCTCTCACTTCCCTGCTCTACACAAGACTCTTGCATATGTCTTATCCAACTATCCACTCCTCCTTTATCTCTCTGAATTACTCTGCAGGGCAACAAACTCCTATCACAGCATCTCACCTGGAATAATGCCTGGAATACAGCAAAAAAAAGTTAGTTTTATTTTTTCCCTTTTTCTTTGATATCATAGCTCCTTTCTTGCTCACCAAATCCATCCCTTGATGGTGAATCCTTCTCTACACTCTAGTTTTTATAAGGGGACCTAGTTTCAAATATTCCTAAACAAAAAAAAAAAATCTTCCTGCTTTACAGATTGGTTTTACTGGCTTTAAAGAATTGGCATGGTTACAGAGTCAGAACTACACTCAGTGAACCAGGCCTTTGCCCAGCAAAGTTAACAGAAACAGCACAAATTTCACTGAGACAAGAATTAGCTCACTCTGTAGGTAACAGGTGGTGTAATCTTCTCTTTTTCCTCATTTTTTTGTTCATATCTTCCTCTGTATAGTTTGTTTCCATCTAGATAAATGGAGAAGACTATATATGACAAAAAATTCTTGTATTAATGGAAAGTATTTTCTCAAGGGAATCCACATTTGGTTTCATTTTCATTTCATGTCTTAATGACTCCATAGCTGACGATCTGAACTACTACTAACTGTACAGACACCTACAGCAAAAACACTTTAAAAAATTCCTAATTATTAAGAAATATGAGAATTGTATTCTCACTTAAAACCAGAAACTAATCTTTGAGTTAACATACATTTCACTGAGAATGTAATCTGCTTGTAGAATCTTCAATATTTGAAATAGTGAATGAGGAAAACAAGACCCTAAATTAGGCTTTGACAATAATTAAATTTCCAGGCCTCCAGGCAGACATGACAAAGGAAAAAACTGGCTTTTTCCCCTCTTCATATACACTTCAGGTACTTCATGAAAGCCAGGAATATAAAATGAGGAGGCCTACAACATGTTTTTTTACTAAATTTGAGTAATCACAGTACAGAACATTTTAAATACCACAATGCTTATCAATGGGAACAATTTCCTGAGGCTACTATTATTCACAATTACTAGTATTATTCACAATTACTAGTGATTTTCTACTTGCACCCTATTACACCCTTCACTTGTTAATTGCCATCTTTTATTATGCTACTGGAATATGTTGTTTGTTAAAACACAGCATGCTGAGTTAAATAACAGTGACTGCAGCTGTCCTCATCTTTAATATAAAGGAAGATAGAAGTGCCCTGGAAAGAGACTAACATTTTCACAGTTCTGGCCTCATGCCAGGACTGGGGTTGGTTTTAAAGTCTACTCTGTTTTGAACAGAATTTGGCATACTCTTGGGCCTCTTTGTAAGCTTTCAGGACATTACAACTCCAGCCCTGGTAAATAAGACAAATTAGAAAATTGACCTTACACAGTGCTTGCCTCCCAGGCAAGGTGTACCCATGTACTGAAACAAACAGCCATCCACATCTGGAACAGCCAGCCCTCAACTGCACAGCATCTTACTTCATACCACAGCTGTGAATACAAATATTGAAAATACTCATGTTGCATATTTGGACTCAACTTATACCTAAAGATGTCTAAATTAAGATACAATTAGACTTATATCTCAGCTAGGAGGTAACAAGGAACAATGTCTTAAACCAGCCCGTACAGGAGAGAGCACTCTCTGCTCTCTTCCTAAGTTGCATCCAAATGACATAACTTAAAACACTGGAAAAGCAATAGCCCTTCGCTCCCTAGGAGCAAACTAAAAAAAACTTCTAAACAAGTATCTGGGACAATGATGCATTCAGATTTTCCAGGCTTGGAAACAAGCACAAGCCTGTCATTGCAAACATCCATTGCTAGCCTCTGATAATAGACAGGAGAGAAGCCAAATCCAAGATGCTCTCAACTGTGCTCTGAAATGGCATTCAGAGAGGAAGACAGCAATCTAGGAGAGGGGCTGTGCTTAAACACCTGCTATATGAAACAGGGCTCCAGCAATCAGCATGAAAATGTCTGCCTGCCCTACATATGACAGTAAGTGCCTTAGTACCTGTCTGCACAGCACCCACCAGAGCCCCAGGCTTGCTTTGCTTATGTCCCAAGCCAGGCTGGGACAGACCTAAGCTGGCTCTGATGCAGAGGACACGCAGCTAGGCTGGAATGGCACAGAATCTAAAGTAAAACATTCCTGTCCCTTGCCTAACTTGTCAACCTGCAGCTACACACACTGTGCTTCAGACTGGCCTTGTGTGCCCCTGCTGAAGCAGCAGAGCCCTGAGGTGCCCAGAAGAGCCCTGCAGCCCTTCCTGCCACAGAGTTGGCTCTGTGCACAGAACAGCTCTGACTTGACAATGCAAGTGACACTAATGGCCAAGAGAATTCAGTTACAGAGTCCAAGAGCAAATATAATTATTCTCTCTGGATCACAGTTCTAGTATACTTTTTTTTAATGAAATTAAACACACATTAACATTCTGCAGGGTCAGATAGTCTTACAACTGCTAATTCTGTTGTGCATGTGATGCTTTTCTGTCCCAGTGGGCTCAATCAGCTGTACCGAGCAACACTAATACTGTTTTGTATGTTGAAATTAATAGAATATGAACTGAAAATATAGTTTATTTTTAAAGATAGGTTCTGATAGAAATCACTAAAAATAATTTGGTTTTAAAACAGAAAAAATTAGGGATTAAAAAATTTCATGGAAGTAAGGTGCTAAATGCAACATTTAAGAGTCATTTTGAACTAAGTGGACTTGCTCAAAAAATATTTTGTCCATCATTTTGTTTGAAGAAGCTAAATTCTGCATTCTTATCAATGAAAAACCAGTCATTTATTTCTGAAAAACCTTTTCTATAGAAATGTTTAAATTGTTCCAAGAAAACAAGGAGAGTCATGCTGGTTTGGGCTAATAATCAATTTAATGAACACTGTTGACAGGGAAGGCAAGTTCATGAGCAGTTAATTTTATCTTGTCTTACCAGGGTGCTATTGGCATTGTCAAAACAGAAGATTTAATGGCATGGATTTCACATGCTGCTCAAAATACAAAGAATTTGAAGACAGACAGTAAAGGAGCTTGCCAATTTTATTAGGCACATCTAAATGAAAGTGTTTTTAAAACTGATTATATGAAAACATTACCTAAGGACAAGGCATGACTCTAGCATTATTTTTACTGGCAAATTTAAACATTTTAAGTCAAATTCCTGAAATAATTTTTTTAAAGTTCTGAAAAATTTGGCTAAATCCATATGCAGTATTTTTCTGAGCAATACTTTAATGTTTACTCTTGTGTCTGATGAAACTGTCAGATAGGACCAGACTTACCATCATTTCCCAGAAAAAACTATAGGAACTGCTTTTTCAGATCTATTATTAAGTTTTTAATCTCTTTGATTTATGCCATCCTGGTGTTGTCCAATGCTATTTTTTAGTTAGTTTGTAGGTCACAATCTTTAATAGTATCTAGATTACATCTAGCCAGTTACTTTTATTATTACATGTGATTTAATTTGCATAAGATCTATTTTCTCTGACAATCTTAATGCAAATTCTTTAGAAACAAAGTAATTATACATAGGTACTACAAGAACCTGTACCTAACTAGAAGAGTTCAATAATATTTCAGTGTTTCCTAAAGTAATGATGTGCCTGCAGGTCTTGATGACCATCCAGACTTCCAAAGGAACTCTATCATAAACGTGTACTTATGGATCAAGCAGTTGATCAGCTTGTTCCTTATTACCTTAATAAACCACTCATGGCACTATCACAGCAAACACTGGAAGACATTCAGAATGATCAGTGACTCAGATTAAACAATCTCAGACTGACCAAGAACCCCTTGGTATCACTGGAGTCTTTTGAAGTTTGTCAGGCAGCCTTTGGAACCACTCCACTCACTCCTGGTTGTTGACAAAATGAGGATTGTTGGAAATCAACAATTTCAAAAGTTACAAACTGTTCTGGTGCGCAGTAAATATGGGATTAAGAAGACATGACTGTGGTGAATATCAAATTGTGCAGAAAGGGAAGGGAATTTGATATTATCTGCCCTACAAATTTATATATAAGCCCATATGGAACAGCAATAAAAAGAAACAACTTCAATCAGTCATCCTTACCGATTCAATGCAAAAGCATAATGAAACTTAATGTTGTGTTGATCTGCCAGATCACACGTAGGAAGCATTTCTAGTGTTTCTACCAGCTTCACCATAGCATCATAATCCTGGTATGAAATTAAAAAAAAAAAAAATAAAAAGGACTGAAGTAGAATAAAGTGAAAGGAGGAAAGCATCCCTAAGCTAAAATGTATCATGATCACTAGACAATTTCTCAGGTGACTGTTCCTAAGAGTCAGAGGAAAGGCTGTGCAGGAACACACAGCCATTGTCTATCTATGTCAGTGCTTGCCTCTTCCTCACCACGATACCCAAACCACTGAATACCTGTAGCCAGTTTGATCAATTACACTCCCAGCATCAGAAGAAGAGATGACCAGTCTGGCTTTTTCAGGCCTTATTAAGATCTTATGATGAATGACACCTCACCAGGACACCGTGGACTTCACCATAGCTGTCTCTGAAGTACATCAGCCACTTGTGCACTCATTTTGGTTTCTCAGGGGTAAACCCCATCTACATTGCTGAAGAGGCCAATTTACTGATGTTTCAAAGGCCCTCTTTTTATTCAAAACATGTTTTGAGATGAGTGCATTTCTCACGGAAGAACTTTCATGATCACCAGAGCTGATCCAAATGAAGTTGGATAAAGTGCTGAAGGAAGACATGCTTTCCAGAATGGAAAGTTTGGTTAAAAAGGTTATAAAGGTTGATGTGGTCACCCATTGCTCTCACAACCCATTTATATACAAGAAATAACCAACTTAGCTCCTGACGGGAAAAAACTCTATAGAATGGTTGAAATTATATTTGAAAATGGGTGTTAAACAAACAGACTGCCAATTTGGAAAGACAGCACACATGCTGTGTTTTACCAAAAGCAGAACTTATTTTAAAATATTAAAACAAGAAAAAAGCTACAGTTATATTTTAAAAGCAAATTAACCTTTCTTTGAATTACAGTTCTCAATTTGGGCACCTCTAGCCAATACAGTGGTCATAACAAATGCATTTTCTTAATTTCTAAGTCTATTTGACATTATGGGGGAGGAAGAAAACGTAGGGGACAAGAGGACAAGGCAAGCATCTAGATTCAGTAGGGATTTTTGCTTTTTTTTCTTTTTAAGGAAATTAAAAAGTATTAAAACCAGAGGGAGAGACCTTGGGAAGTCACCTAATCTGAGTCTCTTGTTCACAGGCAAAATAAATTAGAGTCTATATCCCTTTAAACTAACCAACAGACAAGCCAAATTAAAACAGTATAACAGTTGTTCCCATTTAGTGCCAGCTTTGAATCACTGCTTAACAAACAATGAAGCACAGGAGAACAAACGAATCAAAATTGCATAGTAAAATAATCCACCTTAGTCTTTAAGTACATACCTGAATATCTCTGTAAGAAAGAAGCAGGTTTATGACAATGTCAGAGGTCAGCACTTCAGTATTATCCATACGAAGCTTAATCCTGGCCAGCTCCTTAGCCAGTTCATCTCCTTGGTACTTCTCTCTAGCTTTTCTAATGTCATTTAGCAGTGTTTCTTTATAATAGGCACTAAAGAAATAGAAGTTAGATATAGGGGAAGAAGACTGATAGACATTTCTTAAGAAACATGGCTATGCTTCTAATAAAAAGTATAATTTCTAATAAAAAGTATAATTTCCTCAGAGTGATGTCCACATCAAATGTTTCCATATTTTTCAATAACTACTTACAAATATTACACCTTGTCCCACTTCAGACTGTATGGCTATGTATCAATATGCTTATAAACAGGATTGTGAGGCAATTTTACCAACACAGGAAAACTGGAGCATTTCTTGGTCCTATGACTGACCCTGACAGATGTGGCACTTTGTATTGTAAAGAAGGAAGCATCTGGGATAATGAAGTGATACAGAGAAGAAACACCAGTGTGATGTAAAGAGGTGGTATATTATTTTATCATGAAAGTTGGAAGGAGACTTTCAAACACAGAAACTAAAACAAAAACAAGCCAACAAAAGCTTATTTAGTTGCAATCTCTTTGGACATAATACCTAATGTGGGCAGGATCTCTGTAAAAGCCTCCAGTAAGTGCATCTTATTTACACTAATATCAGTGCAAAGTCCAACATTAGTGCTTTTGTAAATTGAAAAATAATATAGATATTTCCAGCATGACAAGTATGAACGGCCTGAACCACCTACTTAGGGGTAAATTTATCCTGGAGCAGGTTATGGAGTCTCTAGTTTGGAACTTAGCAGGAGACACCTGACAGATACTCCACTGCATACAATCCCTTGAGTCTTTCCAAGTTTTAAACCTTGCTTAGCACAAGTCCTACATATAGCAAAGAAAATTGTCTTTCACAACTTATACATCACATTATACACAACACTTTATAATCAAAGCAGCAAGGTCACAGTAAGCACTACTAGCAAGCACAGCCTCATACAGTGCAAGCACAGAAATGATGCTGGGTAGCAGGCATGGACTGTAAGGTGGGATCAAGACTGCCCAATAACCCCCAAAGACCTCAAACCCATTTCCAGAAAGATCTACAAGAACACAACTGCACATAACTAATCTGCATACACAGTGAGAAATTGATCTCCAGGGTGGGAGAAAATTTATCTATAAAAAAGGTACCCCAAAAACTTCCAGGGTGCTTGCTCTGCATATGCATCCCAGGATTTCTCTCTCTTTCTCTCTTTCCTTCCACCCTACACCCTTTATACAATACTCTCTGCTGTGCCTTACACTAGGAGGTCAGGGACTAAAACACCAATTTCAACACCAAGTGTGTAGTTTACTAATAGAACTTTGCAAACTTTTGCAGACCCTATGACTTTTGTCATTCCTTTCAACCATGAGCATCCAGGAACCTTGGGTGCTCCCTTCCCCTTCAGGGTAGGATGTCACTGGAGTGTCATCCATGGGATGGGATGATTGTGGGGTTGCAATTCTCCCCATTGCAAGGATGTGACCACAAAAGAAAAGCAGTTTTTTAGGCAAGCCTTTCACTTGGGTGGAAACAAAGAAATCTGAGGGCTCTTGGTGCAATTTCATGCTTCAGATATTAGGAAAACTAAAAACCATAAACTCAGTCTGTGTGTTTTCCAGAAATATATACAAACCAGCTGCAGAATACACGGTGAGCAACTGAGAAAGAAAGACCTCTTTTTCCAACCCCAGTTCTCAAAACTCCAACAGTCCCTTGTAGAGATGGCTAAGCAGTATCATGTTTATTAAGTGACACCAGAAGGTTAATATTTAAAAATTGAAAGAAATAATGAAAATCACAACTGAATGCCCATTGCTACCATGTATGTATTTTATCTGATGACAGAAAAGGATAGTTTGTGGCTTTGAACTCTATGAAGAAACTCTGAGCTTAGCTCCTATTATGACCTTATGCACTACAATTTAAACTTAAGCACTTTGTCTTACACATGGACTGCTCTTGCTTTCTGGAATGTAACTATAAAGCAATTTCTAGAATAACATGGTTAGTTAACTGCAACAACTGCAGGCCAGGAATACAAAAAGCAGTAAAACTGGCAGCTTTTTTTAACACTATATTAAGCGCAGCGAAAAAAGAAATTACAAATCAATGCTACTAGAAATTCTGCATCTCCTTTTTTCATAATGTCAAAAAGAGACTATCAAAGTTCTGGAACTGTATGTTCAGTATGCAACATTACCATGATGTAACATGGACATCCTTGAGAAGGCTGAGAAACTTGTCCACCAGTGGGACACAAAATGGCCCCAGGATGTTGTCCCAGCTGGGCTGCATGTACTCAGAGGCTCTTCGTTGGGCATCACTTTCACAGCAAAAGTAGTCAGCACAAGGTGTCACAATGTATGGAATAAAATAATAATTGCCACTTGAAGCCTAAAATAAAAACAGGCAGAGTTTAGAAGACAAATGAAAGTGGAAATATACTTGTGCATACAAAGAAACTTCTGCTGACAACAAAAACAGAGCAGTGCTGGTGTGCAGGAAGTTTTAGTGCACTGTTTAACACAAGATTTGCAAGCACTAAACTCAAGGAAATTTGTGTGGAAAAATTACAAATATTAACAAAGCTGATTAATAAGGGTCCTGGTCTGTTAAGTGACAATACGCCAAACTGTTCAATTTTTCCTTTTAATGTTAATGCATGGACCCTAGTAGGGTCTGACAGTTACCACCTAATGTTCTGTTCCCAAATTTTTGGCTCAGAGATGTGCTTGTATCCTCTAAGCTCAACCTGTGCTAGGAAAGATATGATGCAGAGCTCCCCACAATGAGAGAAATACAGAAACACAGACCCTGGAAGGACTTCATAGAGATGTTTAACCCAGAGGAGCTTATGAAACATCTTCTGACTAAACCCCCAAAATTTAAAATGTTTTGTAATAGATGTAGGACTTGTACCAAAAATTCTAGAAGTAAAACCCAAAAAAAGTTAATATGCCACATAAAATGAGTAAATACAATCAAAGTGCTGAAATGGGTGAGGACACAAGAAATGCCCTTCAGAGCCCAAAACCAGCAAGTTCAGAGTGTTCAGCCCCTCAGCAAGACCCCAGAAATCAGACCACTGTGAAGGTTTCCACAGCTGGGAGAAGCACCTGTACTCCATTCAAGCTATGACAATTCTCTGCTATTTAAAAGGAAGGTGAACTTTGTATTTGAGAGTAACTAGATGGGAGCACTGAGGCATCGGTCAACATGACACATCTGCCATGATCAACTACCACTGTGTTGGAGATATCATGGCACTGAACATGTGCAAAACCATACAGCAAAACCATACCTGTCATCTTTTCATATCATCTTAGCATGCAGAAAAGCCATAGCCATTATAGTCATCTTGAACAATGGGAAAATGCTGAGATGATGAAAAGAATGAAGACAGCACATTTTTGAATGTATTAGTAAGCTAGATAGGAGAAACAGATGGTTCACAGGAAGTTATAAACGTAGGGGAGAGCATGCAGTTATTAAAACTACAGATAAAAAACCTGTATCAGTACATCCTGTTGCTGAGCTGAGTGAGGATTTAGAATTTTAAATTATTTCTAACAGATCAAGTCATATTCCTTCCTTACAAACCCTAAGTTACGTTATCCCTGTTGTAACAATATAATTATGTTGGATTGTTATCTTTACTTCTCAACAAAAAACTCAGAAAAACTGCAACCCAAGCCATCAATATTGTAGCACAGTTTTGTCTCAGGTTTATTAAAATAAACAGTAAGTTCACTGCAACACAAAAGCTGCTTGTCTATAAGCTCTATTCTTAAACCTGTAACAGCAGATTAGCTCTTCCTGCAATGAAAAATGCCCATCCAATTTGAAAGGCTGATGTATCTTAAGATGCAAAGAACTGCAGTTATCTATTGAAGAAGCAATGAAATTTTCAGAAAAAAAAATTAATTACACATGTGAAGCACTGTATTAATCTTATCCTGACATTGTACTTTATCCAGCCAACATATCATCTATTTGACTTAGATTCCTTGTCTCCTTTTGTATATTGCAATCTGTGCAATTAAAGCCTCCTGTCTTCTAACTTCTTCTGTCCAATATTTACATATAATAAATTATAAAACCCTTTCATACAGACTGTGTGGCCTAAGAAAGTCTTTCCTATCTTCATTATGTAAAAAAACAGTCCATCTACCTTTCTTATGCCAACAAGTAGTAGAGGGGGCTGAAAATCCTGATCTTCTGTTCAGGATATTGGTCTATGATACCCAAAAGCTAGTAGCTTTGAAAACTACTCTCTTGTCACACAGCAACTATGACTTTTTAAAAATAATGAATGAATGGCTTAGGTATATGCAATGTAATGCATTTAGCAACCCTACCTGCATACATATACACACAGATATAAAATCTGCAAACCATTACTTATTTAATTGTAATAAAATTTTAACTTAATAGCTTATCAAGACCATATGATGAGTTGGTTCATTTCAGGATTAGAAGCTAGGGTAATTTAATTGTCTGATTTTGGGAAATTTTAAGTTAAAAATTGCAGCCAAGCAGACTGAGAAAAAGCTCCCAAAACCCTGAATAGCTCATCTTCCAGCATATAATGTATGCCAGCACTGAAACTTTCATATTCAATGACAGCATTTTTAAATCTACCACAAAACAAGCCACAAAATTAAGAACATGAAAGAAAAGCCAACCCAGAAAATAATTGTAAATGAGTTGAGAGAGGCCCCTGTTCTTCAGGTGAAATAGTTGAAGGAATTAAGCAGAAAGCCATGCCATTGCTGAGAGGCTGAAAGAGTGAGGCCCACAGAGGCCATTTTTAGGCTTTTGGCAGGCCAGGCCAAATGTAGAGTTTTTTTCTTAAAATATTTGCCAAATATTTTTTTTAATGCTGTTAAAAGTAAACTGTTGATTTTAATATAAACAGTTTTTAAAAACTGTACTGCTAAAGTTATTCTGGTGCAACTGTCACTTTGTGACAGAGATGCTACACTTGACTTAAAGGTGGGGTTTTTTCCAAATAAATAATGTTGAGTAAAAATCTCTGCATTTTCAGGAACAAAATTACGTCTGTCTAGCTAATAGCATAACTATTTCACTTGAGCAATGCTATTAATTTTGCCACTCTCTCAAGTATCAGAAATGCATACCCCACCTCACTAAGCAGTTAGAAGGAAATTATAGAAAGTGATAGAAAAGGAACTGCATTCACTCCAAGACATCACAAACTCCTGAGTGTTCAGGGAGCTTAACTCACTGTGGTCTTAAGTATTAGGGTTTTCACTGTTGTTTTCTGACATCATATTCCTATACATCTTGCCAAATAGGTATGTATTGGATTTGCAAGGCCAGGTTTTGGTAGTGGGAGGGTTTGGGGGCTACAGGGGTGGCTTCTGTTGGAAGCTGCTGGAAACTTCCTCCATGTCCAGCAGAGCCAAGGCCAGCCAGCACCAAGACAGAGGTGATGCTGGCCAAGGCTGGGCCAATTACAAGTGATGGTAACTCCTCTGTGATAACAGATTTAAAAAGAAGGAAAGAAGTTATTGCACAGATAAAACTGCAGCCATGGAAGAGTGGGGTGAGCCTGTATGAGAGGAACAATGCTGCAGACACCAAGGTCAGTGGAGAAGGAGAAGCAGGAGGTGAGATTCCCTGCAGGCTGTGGTAGGGCATGGTGAAGCAGCTGTGCCCCTGCAGCCCACGGGGATCCACAGGGGATGCAGAGATCCACCTGCAGCCCATGAAGGAGCTGCACACCACAGCAGGTGGATGTCTGAGAGGAGGCTGTCACCCCATTTCAATTCTACACTGGTGTGGGCTCCTGGCAGGGACTTGCAGACCTATAGAGAGAGGAGTCCAGACTGGAGGAGGTCTCCTGGTAGGACTTGTGACCCCATGAGAGACTCACACTGGAGCAGGCTGTGCCTGAAGGACTGCACCCCATGGAAGAAAGACCCATGCTGCAGCAGTTTGTGGAGAGCTGTTGCTTGAGGGATGGACTCACATTTGTGAAGCTCATGCAGAACTATCTCCCATGGGAGGGACCCTACCTGGAGCAGGGAAATGACTCCTCTCACTGAGCAGTGGGAGAAACAACCTGTGATCAACAGACCATAACCCCATTCCTTATCTCCCTGCATTGCTAGGATAGAAAGTTGGAGCTTGGAAGGGAGGGGGGTGGGGGTAAGGTGTTTTTAAAGTCTTATTTTACTTATTATCCTGCTCTGATTTTATTACTAATAAATCAAATTAACAACACTAATTCAAGCCTGATTTGCCCATAACAGTATTTGCTGAGTGATCGCTCCCAGTCTTTAACTCATGAACCCTTTGTTGTATTTTCTCTCCCCTATCTGGCTGCGGAGGGGAGTGAGAGGGTGGCTCTGATGGGTGCCTGGCATCCAGACAGGGTCAACCCACTACAGTGACTAAGATACTATTAACTTAAAAAAAATACTTCCTCTTCTAAAGTTGAATAAAAGCAGTATTTTTAATGTAAAGACTATTAAGAGAAATTATCACAAGAAAAACACTTTAAATTTCTGGGATCAAGCTTGCAAGGAGCAAGTACTCCAGTCATCTTGAAGGAAAGACCCTGCCAAGCACTATTCTTAAATCATCCTTATTCATTTTTACACATCTAGAAACACAGGGAAAGAATGTCATATTTACTCAACAGAAAGCAGATTTAAAGTGATACATACTTTGCCTATTAGACTACCATTGTGGTATTCAGGAGGTACTTGAACACGAAGGAAAACTTTGAGGTTGGCAACCTACTCCAAATGGAAATAAAACAACAAAGAGGAAAACACCACCACAAAACACCATAAAAACCAAAAAGACACACATGACACATGAATAAAGAAATAATTAAAGAAAGAAACAACATAAAATGAATATAGGTATTTACAGCAAGACCATATTTACAAGGCAAAGAAAACAGTTCAATATTCTGGCATTTCTTTTATCTATCTTATTGTTTGTATTTCTCTTATTTACATGATTTATATGTCTATACATCTCCTTGTGTCATCATTAAGATGTTTCTAGGTCCTATTTGTATGAACCTGTCAGCTTCATTATCTGATTAGTTAACTATAATACAACCACTACATATTGCTTGAGATGGCAACATTTCCACAAAAACTAACTTTCGCACAAAAATTTTAAAAGCCTTAGTTTTCACTATCTAAAGTAACAATGGCATATTTCATTATTAAAAGCATTAAAAGTAGCATTTACTTCATTACCCATTGTACTATTTTTCACCCAAAAAGAAAAATTACTGAATTCAAGATTTTCCTGCTCTTTCATTACGTGCCCTTTTACAATCTATTTTAACACTTCTGCTACCTCAGGCCTTTTAAGAAATATATAATAAAAATACTGTATCATTTAAACTTTTATACATTGTAAAAATAATCAGAAAATAAAAAATAGAAAGTTACTCTGCAATAATACTTCTTTGGTTTACTAAATTCATATAATGTAATCCTACTTCAGAGTCTTGGCTCTCATTTCAATCCACTGGGGCTACTTAACTGGAAGATATGAGTCCAAGTGCCAAAATCTTTCTATTTAGTTTTCTTAAATGTTCATTCCCTTGAAACAGTATATGCAGTCTAATTTATACAGCTACTGAAACCTCCGAAGAAACTTTCTGCCAATTACATTAAAAAAATGATTTTTCAACATAAAAATTCCTTGTGGCAAGGATAAATCGCTATCCAGTTCCCTTTAGATCATGGAGAATTTTTGCTAATGACTCCTCCATGGCCCAGACATTATTCACTGCTTACTATAAGAGCTGCTACAGGATTTCATGAAAAATAACCATTTAAATCTCTAAAAGTACTTCATCAGGCCCACAGGCCTAAGTATACAATGATAATAAACCTTTTGGTTTAATAGTCAGCCTACTCTTCTTTACATACCTTCCCTGAATGCAATTAACAGGGTTATTAAAATTTCTTCAGGCATATTATAAACTAAAGAACCACTAACTCGTCTTTCCCCTTATGTTCTGTACTTGGTACAATAATTTTTCCATAGTGGAAAGTTCTAGTTTGTATTTTCAATGCCTCATTCAAACAAATTGACTGGATCAAAGTGTGCATCTCAAACTCTGTGCAAACAATCCTAGAGCTATTGCCCAAACGACTGCACATTTTGCTTCCTCACTCCAGCAGTTTTCTAAGCCCCTCGTTCACTCAGTCTTGAACTTTTTTTATTCATAATTTCTTAAGATCCTGTAGCAGCAGATGAAATTTCCTTCCTTGAAAAAAGTATCAAGGATGGCAAAAAAAAATTGAATCAAAATAGAAAAACTTCCCAATGAATTTTGTCTACTACATGGGTTTGGGAAAAGATTATTTTTTAAAGCATATTTTGCTTTTTAAAATCCTTGAAATTTCATTTATCCAGTAAACCAATGTGTTTTTTTGACATCTAAAGAAACTCAAAGAAACTCCAAAGCATGAGCATTTTCCATAGGTAATTTTCTTTCCTCTGCCCTTCAGTGCATGTGTATTTTTCTATAGTTGCACGTGTTCTGCAAGACTGCATATTTGCCATTTATTTTATCGACAATAATTTTGACAGAAGCTAGGAAGCTGTGCAATCTTTATTAAAACTAACAGAAATCTCCTTGAAGCACAAAGGAGCTCTACAGAAGGAAATCTAACTGATGGGACACAGCATCTCGGTCTTGAATTTCATGCCAGGTCAATTCTTCCTTGGGAACTGAACTCCCATAGCTAGTAATTCTTTCCTTTCACATACAAGTATGCAATAAATTATAAATACAGAATTTTAACTGCTTGTTCGGGGAAGTCAAGTAGAACTGAATCACATTCCTCCATCTTATCTGTGAAAGCTGCATTCCTGGATGGTGGAAGAAAGGAAGTTCTCCTATTCACACTCTTTTTCAGACAGTAAGCTGTTAAATTTCTCAGGCTCACACCACTGCAGCTTGCTGCTGTATAATTTTCACTGTTAGATCAGCTATACTCAGGCCAACTCTCAGCTGAATTGCTGATTTTTTTTCTCTGCATTTTCAGCTTCATGTCCAGTTTCCTTGCTCTTGCCTCCTCCTCAATGCTGAATTAGAATAAAGTTTTCTCCACAAGGAAAATACCCATTCTCTTCAAAGCTTTCTTGTGGTACACAAAGCAAATCACCCCAATGATACACTAGACATTCACCTTCTCTGCAACTTCAACATGGTTCCACATCTGTTCTATACCACGATTTTTCTGCACCTTTGTAGATGATGTGAGATTTGTAGGATAAATAGGAAAGGTGAGGGCAGGGAAACCTCAGAGAAAGCTCTAAGCAGTCAGCCCAGAAAGTTTCACTCTTGCTGCTGGAACAAAGGTGTGCTGTGCCTGGCAACAATCTGACTTGTTCTCCTTTCCTTACACACCCTGCACATGCATGGACACAGAGCCTGTATGTAAAACATGGAGGACTTCTCCTGCAATGATATTCCTGTGGCTACCACTGGGCTGGAGGAAGGCTTAGGATATATCTATCCTCTTTCCACCATGCCTCCAGCCCCTGATAAAAAGTGGATTTAAGCTCTGCATATTATATTCAGCAATTAAACTGAAATGGTTATCTAACTATCTATTTGACTGGACACAATAAATTCATGCCAACTATGTATCTACTTAACAAGCACAGCAACCCTGATCAGCAATTCACTTCACTGCAAACCTCTCATCACAATACACTGGGTTTGAAAGGACGGGAAGGCAATTGTCTCTTTGAAGTCAACTTCGACTTAAAAAAACATAGTTTTATCCTCTTCATCATTTAGCTTGCTCCTGAGTTTGTTCTAATTTCTGAATAAAAAAATACTGATAAAATAATGAAATATGGGGGCACTTTTATTTAATAAATGAAGGTATGAACAACTTCAAATAATACAAAGAAGTCAAGAATCCATACTTGGTATTTAAAGTCATTAATTTTTTGCCGCACTGTATTTTACTCACATTTTATTTCTTAATTTAAGCACTTGAAGAAAGTGGGTTAGACAATCCCTCCTTTTAATAGGAGGAATCAGGATTCTAACTTAGGGATGTCTCCCTGCCCCTTCTGCTACTCACATGGTGTTTACAGGTCCAATACCAGACCATGCCATAGAAACCATGTCACTAGAACCAAATGTACAAAGCTGAGTCAGGAGAAGTTTAGGTTGGATATCAGGGAAAGGTTTTTCACCCACAGGGTGGTTTGGCACTCGAACACCTCCCCAAGGAAGTGGCCACAGCAACAGCCTCATGGAGTTCAAGAAGTGTTTGGACAATGTTCTCAGCACATGGTGTCAAGGGATGTCCTGTGAGGAGCTGGACTCAGTGATCCTGGCGGGTCCCTTCCAACTCAGCATATTCTGTGATTCAATCTTTTCTTCTCTTCAGTGTGAAGAGAAAGACCTCCCTTCCAGGAGAGAGAATCTGCCAAAAGAAAAGACTGTAGGCTGCTAATCTGATTGCGCAACGTTGAGTTTGCCATTCTCCCTTTTGTCCTTTACTCCATTTCTGGTATTACCACCAAATGGCTCCTTCACAATTCTCCCTCTTGTGCTGGAAGGAAGAACACATGCTCCTGAAATTTTGGTCATCACCAGCTGATGGACAGTAGCATTCACAAGCAAATCTGCCACATTCTGAGTCCCCCTTCACAGAGCCATGGAGTTCCCACCACACAGGACAAACTGGTTGAAAAATCCCTGAGACAGCCAGGAAAGATGACCTGCATTTACATGTGCTAAAACTGATCTATCTTTAGCCTATGTGGAGCACTGGCCAAGTCAAAACAGCAGCTCAAAATAAACTGCTGTGACTAACACATTTTTTCTTCTGGTTCTCTTTAAAATTACTATCAAACTCTAAGACCACTTTATTATTTTAATCCTGCTCAATACTGTTTAAAAGAAAATAAAAGTATATGGTGAATGGGAGGAAACAAAGGAAGTGTAATAGGTTTGTAAATTCAGTCGTCCTCAAAATAACAATGTGGATGATTTAATGAAAATAACCACTGACATGGTGTGAACTTTGGCAAAACATACAACTATATAAGATATTGTGGAATATTTAAAAAAAACCTGAATAATTCCTACATTTTATCTTGTTTCAAACTTGTTTGGCTTTACCTGCATTAAGTGTAAGAACACTTTTACTTTGGGAAATAAGCTTTTCTAAGAAATAAGAATTTCTAAGTAAATTTGTGAACTTGTAAATTAGAGGACTAGCATACAGAAGCCAAAGCTGTCTGAGATACCTAAGTAAACCCCATTAAGGCACCACAAACATCTACATTTGCACAGATGGGTGATAGCAGTAGAGGGAAAAAGAGACTTTGAATTTCTGAGTACATATTTGGATCTGTCAACCTACAAATAAAACTTATATCTACTGGCACTTTCCTAGAACTTAGAAAGGAATTGGTAAGGAAAAGTAACTTTAAAATCTAGCATTACTTTGGAGTGTCAACAAGCTTTCCAAAAGTTTGAATTATAGATAAGGTAAAACAACTGCCTTTAATCATACAGAGCATATGTATGCTTGGCAGCTTTGGCATTAGAGTTACTTCAAATGTAGGATCTTCATTTTGCTTTTTAAAATGGATGAGGATTTAATACTTACTGTGTTTTTCTGAGATACCATATCCTGTGGGGGGAAAAAAACCAGATAATAGAAATGTTTATTTGTTTTTACTGTGAATTATTATTTCCAATAAAAATCACTGCTATACATACACACACACACACACACACACACACACAGATGTGTTCTTCACAGCATAATCCAGATTTCCTGCCACAGTAAATTCCCAGTAAAGGGACAGAACAACATCAAGAAGAGTCTCAGTAGTTCAGGTCAGGAAAAAATTAACAACTCAGTGAAGAAACCTACTTAAAGAAGTATTCAGAAAATAAAGGAAGTTGTACTTATCAGTAACTAGAGTTTCTCAGACTGGGCACACCCAGTCAGACTCAGCATTTGTGAGACAAAAGCATTCAAAAGTTTTTTCTCTCTGAAAGAGTATCCTTCAGATACTTAAGCCCCTTTCTTACTCAGACTTGTACACACCAACATATTCCTTCTACACCCTAATTCTTCTCAACTCAAAATCTAACAAGAGATAATGAATCAATTAAGAAGATGATAAACTAATGGGCATCTAAACCAGACCTCAGGGACTTCCAGCTGCTGGTAAGTAACCTTCTCTTCTCCTGGGTGATGGATTACACATTCAATGAACACTGCTTGGTCAAACTAAAGGTTCTCCAAGTAAACCATGCTACAAATATTAGACATAGACTTGTTTCTAATCAGGGTTGTCAATATAATTGAATTAAATGTGCTCTGACAACATGAGATGATTCTTCTTGAGCAACTTCGTATTTGACAGCCTGAAATCCACTTGGACACCACCCACAATGACCACGCCCATGCACCCATTTCCTCACAACCAGCAAAAAATATCAGGGGGAAGTTAAGAGGTTTAGCTCTATAAATACAACTCTCTTGAAACCAGATTACATATTCTTTTATAGCCTTAGAACTAGGTTGTTTTGAAAGAACCTTGGTGAAACTGAAGAGACAACTCTTGGGACAATTTCAGGATGGCTCCTAAGAGATAAACTGTATAAAGTCGGGTTGCCAGAACTTCACAGCTCTTCAGAAGAAATAACAGCAGTAACATCAATACTGCCTTTAAAACACTCAGGCTGTGCACCACTTGTAAGAGTGTGCACAGCAACCTGGGTCCAAGTAAGCTAATACAATTCTGAATGGACCAAATAAACTACGCAAATAAAGTACCCATAAACTTCAGAATAAATAAACATCATCAGAGGGTCAAAAAGGTACTAAAACCTAAATGGAATTTCTAATTAGCCTAAATTCCTTAAGACAAATGAAATACTTCATAACAAAGGTGATGGAAGGCTTTGACATCTGAAATATTGCATATCTGAAAATTAATGTCTACCTACCCAAGCAAGTATCTCCAACAGAGCTTTATCTACTGCAGTTAAATATCTTTCTCAATAGGGAGAAATTAACTCTTCTGAAACCATCCAGCACCTATGACGTGAGATGTGTAGTGAGCTGTTCTTTGCTGAAATATGCCATGAACAGTCCCCACCTGCCTCCTGAAGTATTCCTTAGAAAGGTGTATTAGCATATTTGAATGCTATCCAACAAAGAACTGGGGCTAGATTGCTGAACAGATACCAATGACAAGAGGAGGACTGAACGCTGTCTCAGTGCCAGTTGAAGTCATTTGATACAGAGGATCTCTCTTAGCTGGTTCCAGCAACTTAAGTCTTATGATCACAACTTAGATATGCTATGGGCCTATTTAGGCCAAGGAGGTTATGCAAACAACTGAGACATGAGTAAGATATCAGTGCCATTGACAGTTCCTAGAAGAAGAAAGGTGAAGGCAGATACTAGTTTTTCTACCCTTAAGTGACTTAGACACATTCTGGTGCTCCACAGTCCCTAGACTTGAGTTTTACATTATTAGGAAAAAGGCTTAGAACTGACAGTGCAAAGTCTTGCAACTTCTGGCAACAACCAGTCTGAATACCCAACCACAAATGAATGTAATCCTGGAGATTCTTCAACACTCCAGTTATGGAACAGGGGCTTGAGCATGTTATTGGCACGAAGTGCAGAAATCAAAGCCAATATCATCATTGGGCAGCAACAGATAGAAAACAACTGGCCTGCGCTTCCCAGATTTGGGCACATCCTTGGGAGAACCAAGTTGATCAGAATATCCGAGTGACAGCATAAAGAAAGATAAAAATGTGTTAATGAAAAATAAAAATGAAGTATTTCATGGCAGTCAGGTATATTACCAGTAGTGGATGAAAAGCTGCACACCTGCCCACCCTGATTAGGTGGAGGAAAGGAGGACATTGCAGTAATACCTTAGCATGTATCTGTATGGATAATCTCATTGAGCAAAGAGTGTGACAGGCTCCAGCTTTGAATTCTTGGGACTCCAGGCCACATGGAATGTGAATGCATATGTGGACAATGAAGAAAGGAAGTCTGGGTCATAGACACATGAGAGTAAAATCAAAGACATTGAGAGCAGAGAAGAGGAATGATAAGCAGTGACAGAACAGAGCTTTTCTGGGGAAAAGGGAGACTTAATATTCTTACAGGATCAAGAGAAATTGGGGAACTACAAAAACGATTTTTGGACACTAATAGTGTGAAAAAAAGGTGAAGTAGCAAGGGGCAATAACTCAAAATAAGGAAAAAACAACAAAATATGAACAATGCTTTTCTCAGTGAAGGTAGCAAGAAAATGGATGATATTAAAAGCAGCAATAGATTATACAGATGACAAAAGTCTAAATGTGATGTAAAATAAGAGCCTGCACAGAGAAAGGCAGAAACACCCACAACATATGACTTGTATCCAGAACAGAAATTTCAGGACTTAAGTGTATAGCATGTATTATCCTACTATAAAAATGAACAACAGTCCTATAAAAAGATTTGGTGATGATGTCTTTTCCTATCTTCAAACACCAATAAAAAGGAGATTCTAGTAGTCTTAGCTAGTCAGCACCTAGGGAATACAAACTTCATCTGACAGAAGTGCTTACATAGGAGTAGGCTGCAATACAGTACTTGCTCAAGTGTCCTTATTATACAGGCTGTAACTTATTCTTACATGTACTCTAATTAAAAGAGGGAAAGGAAAGAAAAAAACAGACCTGCGCTATCAATTCCAATACCTGAAGCAAAATCAGTACCACACTATGGATCTTTTCTTACAAAAAAAGCATTTATTTGTTCTATTATTACTGTTTTCGCTAATAGTTGTTTTTTCTTAGCAGGATTTAATTATGTAGCTATCTAGAAATTACATTAAGTGTAAGTTCCAGAAAGACACAAACATCTGCAGGATCAGGAATTTAAAGATATTTCTGAAATGAATCAGACTGTGAAGTGAGAACCTTACTTTGAGAGACTGAGCAGTGTCAGCATCAGTGTCATGGTAAAGAATAACATTATTGGCCATGTCAAAGCTTTCACGCACGCCGAGGTGGTAGAACAGTGATGGTTGCTTGGAAATATCACTCATGTCCACAACTGCAACATCTGAAATGATAGAAGGGGAAAAGAAGAGAGAATTCTAAAAATATAATAATCTTAAATCCAATTTTATTATTACATGGGATTTAAAACAAATCCTGAAATTACACACATACACACTGGACAAAATCAACATTTTCAAATAAGGATAATTTTCTCATAAGAGAAGTAAATTTTACTCTTCATATAAAAGATAAGAACCACTCATGAAATTATAACAGCATTATATTAATTGGGAGGCTGAGTTTACCAATCCTGCTTGAGGTTTTGAAATCACAGCATCAAGAACGCCTCCAGTAAAAAAAAAAAACAACAATTTTGTGCTTGCTCCCTGAAGCCTGACAGCATGAATAACCCAAGGACAGAAACTTCAAATACTCTGCATGGAACTGCTAAAAACAATAATGTGAATTAGAAAAACAGGGAAAACTGTGAGACCAAGTCTATTTTAAGATACTGAGGTTTGAAGAATAGGAAATTCCTAAAGAGTAGAAAAAGAAATTACTCTGAAAATTGACTCTTATAAGCTACAGGCAAGATGTTCAAGATGGAGGGGCAGCAGTGAGGGAATTCAATCACAAGTAGTCAGAGAAAGGCTTCCACTGCTCTTTTGTGTTCTGGTCAGAAATGAAAGTCAGAAATGCAAAGGAAAACATTTACATCTGTGCAAGATGAGCTATACAGAGACCTAAAGAGAAAAATCCCATATTATGCAGAACAGAGAAAAGATTCTGAGTTCACCATTTTGTTCTCATATAGACCTAAACAGCAATGCAGGAATAAGGGGAAACTGGAGGACACTTAATGCTGAGTTTTTATTTCTTGATCCTTATATCCTATATATTCCTAAGAAAATTTTGCTTTAAAGCTTTTTAGAGGTCTGTATCTATATGTCTGTCTGCTTTCACCACTTTGGGATAGAGAGAGAGATAGAGAGAGAGAAAGAGAGAGAGAGAGAGATGATAGAGAGAGAGAGAGAGATGATAGAGAGAGAGAGAGATGATAGAGAGAGAGATAAATTGAAACCTAAAGTATTCATAAGAATAGAGCCTTGGCATTGAAACCACAGAGGAGTCTAAGGTTCAAAAGAGATTCCAGAGACTCAGTGCAGCTGGGCAGTAAATTCTACATCTCTGAAGGGGTAACAGACAGTGCCTGGTACATATAGGGAAAGACAGAAGGGTGAGCTACTAGTAAACAAGAAAACTAAAAGCAGGTCTGATGGCTGTGACTCAAACACAGCAGCCAGTTAACCTTGGTTGCACCAAGGTTACGCATCACAAGAATCAATACTCCATACTTAGTACACAGTTTCTTGGAAAAAACCTGCAATGAATATATGCTCCTGTCCAATTCCACCAGCTTGCTCTGACATACCACACAGAGGTCATCCAGTCCTTCAGATTACTATGAGACTTCTGTTATAGCACAAGGAACATTTTGAGCCTGAGGACCTGCTTTAAGACCAAAGCATCACTGTTTAGGAGCAAAACCAAACAAACATAAAAACCCCCACACCCCAAGAAAACAGGCAAAAAAATCCAAATGCACCTCCCTCCCCCACCAAAGAAACAAAACCCCAGCACAAATTCATGGCATAAGAAAATCCCCTTATTCATCTAAAACTCAAATCCTGCACCATCTACAAATGATCTTTCCAGTTCCAATGGAGCTGTCTGCCAGCTGTCTGCAGCATGGATAAAATTCTTAGTGTACTGTACACTGTAGTGTCATGTCAACTGAGATATATGAAGAGTAAACCCTAGCTCCATAAACTCAACAGAATCTAGATTACCTCAATATTGCAAAATCATTTTGGAAAATATAAATTATCTCTAGAACAAATTTAAGAGAAACTAACACGCAGACTGAGAATCAAATATCATCTAGGGGAAAAAATTAGGAGCTTGGATGGTTTTTAGTGCTTGCATAAGAATGTTTTTGGGGAATCAGAGTACTGTGAAATCAAAATCACCATCCTGGTAAGAGAATTCAGATAATGCATTCTTATAGTGTACAGATATTGCATTTTACAATGCAATGCAAGCAACGATTTGTAACAGAGTTCAATGGAACAAGGCTACACACAGTTCATTGCCACATCTGGTCTACAACTGAAATTTGTCTTCTGTTGATTGCTGCTCCATAGCAATGTAAGTGGTATCCAAAACACATGAAATGGACATAAGAACAGAAGCAAGCACCTCCGTTTAAAAGGGTAGTTATTAATCCCTTACATATTAATTGACACATGATTAAAAGGTCTATGAGAACAGGTTTTCCTTGCTTATTCACACCTAATAAATGCAGGAGTGAATAAGACAAAATAAAAATAAAACAAAATGAAGAGTAGCAGCGATGAAGACATATCACAAAAATATGCATGCAACTTTTATGAAAGCTCCAGGAAGATAACTGAGTGGATTCAGTTTGAGCACAGGAGTCAAGGAACGACACAGTAGTAAATGACAGCAGACAGAGGCATAGCACCCGAAGTGCTCCTGGCTGTGGGCTAGAGCAGAGATGAGGAGCTACATTCCTTCGGAGCTCTCCAACCCCTCCTCCAGGAGTAACAGCAGCAGGCTTGGAGCAGGGAGGAACAAGATCTACTTACAAAGCAGCTTTACTAATGTGCTAGTGAAATGCAGCACGAGCACAGAGGGCCCATGAAATTAATGCAAATTTGGGTGGAGAAAACATGACCAACAGTAAACACAAAAGCAGTAGATCCCTGAGCTGCACCCAGGGCACGGGGTGCTGAGAGTGCAGAGCTCAGTGTCGCTCATGGCTGGCTCTAAGCACAATCCCCAGATCTACTGTTTGCAGGGGTACATCTCTCTTCTCAGAGTAAGGCATTTTGTGAGTCATGTAATGAACAAAGCTAGTATGTGACACTACAAATACTTCTGTTTCAGTTACCTTATATTTTTATCATGATTTACACTAAAATTCTTAATTTACAGTTCTTTAAAATGAAGACACGGGGCCTTGCACTTCAACCATTCATTTAGAAGATAAAAGAAATAAGAACTCCCTTTAACTTCCAGAGACACAAAAGAAATAACTTCAACAGTAGTATATGCTTTGCAAAACTTGATTTATTAATAGAAACATAAGTCAAATCAAGAGTTCATTCTCAACTCCCATCCTCTGTAACAAAAGAGCCTGGTCAGTCAAATGTACTTCTGGACTTCCCTTGACAAATTTGGGTACAACCTCCATTACAGATAGGGGTGAAGCAAAAGCCAACGGCAATTTTTATCAAATCTTACTACGCATGAGAAATTTTATGTAATAATGAAATATTTCATACAGGTCTAAACAACCAATGGAAAGGGTTTCCTATGTTCAGAAGAAAAGAGAGCAGGGGAAGGTACAGCCCCTCTGGAAAGACAGAAGGCTTCCAAGTGAAAATGTGTACAATTCATCCACCAGATGCAGGGGAGGGGTAGGGATGTGCTTAATATTGCATATGACCAATTTCAAATGGTTCTGGAACTGAACATTTAAACTTGTGGCTTGTTTTCTGCCGTAGCAACTCAAAAGAGCATACCCATAAAAACATGTTCTCCCTCATTTCTTCTTAAGCAGAGCATATATTTTCAGCTCTTTTTGTTCTCTACTAGTTGCCCATGAAACTACTTTTATCCTGAAAATAGTTCATTTTTGTCAGGAACCCAAAAACTGATCTCAAGTTATTATGTGATTGCAGTTCATTTGTCTAGGCTTTGTTTCCACTGTAAGATGATTATGCTATGTGTATATTTGTAGTGCATTAAGGTAATTCAGCACTATTGCTTATACAGTCTTGATTAGGTCTCTGCCTTGTTGCAGCAGATGGCACATAATTCATTTCTTATACTACAGTTTACATATTTTAACACTAGCCTGTTTTACGAGAGCAGAGAAGAGACAAATAACTGTGACAACTGAAATGAAGATTAGAGATCATTCACTGTAGTAAAAAGGACATTGTGAAACTTATAAATAATTGAACATTATCAAATATGTTAAGACCAGAGGACTTATTTCTCTATCTGAAATGCACCTGAAGACATAATATAATTTAATGATCTAAGTAAATCCCAAGTCTTCACGTGGCATTGTTAGTAAAATCAAAATGACAATTTTGGCATCAGCTTTTGGGATCTGTAAGTTAAAAAGTAATAAACAGATGAAAAATTAAAAATAGCTTGAAATATGCTGACAGTTAAATACAATCTAGGATTCCTAACAGTAGAAAAAAGTCAAAAAAAGCCTGCACTGCTTTCAACTTCTAATCTAAGACTCACCTCCATCCAGTCTTATCCATGTGCAGAGCAAGAGCCTTACTCTGTTATTTTGGTCATTATTTTTCAGCATTTGGAACCTTTCTATACTTAATAGATTTTAAAAAATCTCCCAAATTTAATGTGGTAATAGAAATCTTATTGAAGGAAAATGTATAATTCAGCCCTTTGTTATTCACTAACACCCTGCAAATTACAAACCTTTAAATTAGTATTGCTTCAGTTGATGCCTACTTGCATCATAGTCAGTAAGTAAAAAAATATGCTGTTCTTTCAAAAACACTGAAGAAAACTGTGAAATTCTTCAGAAGGCCAACAGTACTCCTAAAGAAAAAGTAATAAAAAATCCTCAACTTCAGGATACATATAAATTTCTGCACAACTCTTTACAGAAGACAATACCAAAGTTTCTACAGTGAAAGAATTATGGTAAAACTTGGTGTATTTGAAAACCAGGAACCCTTTGCAGCTTTCACTTAAGCTAAAACAAAAGGCATACCACTCTGAACTTTAATACACCCCATAATCCCAGAAACTGGGAAGCTCAAGGTAGCAAAGCACATTTGTAATAACTACCAACAGAACTGCTGAGGTGATCTGTCAGCACAGTTTGTTATACCAGCAAACTGTCAGTGCCCTCCATCAGGTCCTAGGCATAAGCCAATGTTAGTGTAAAAATACTGTCAGCATTCGTGACTATATTATAGTTCTCATAACAAAGTTTCATTTAAATCTTACTGCTTTATAATCATGGTACCCTGTAAAAATACACTTTTCTCAGAAATAAATATTGCTCCAATTACAATCTAAAGCACCAAATTAAACCCAGATATTGCCTTAAAAGCTGAAAGACCCAGGAGACAAAGAAAAAGCTCTTTACTCAAGTTTAGGAATTTCTGGTATTTCATTTCAACCTTTTCAAATTTGCAATATTATAGCATGAACTTGGCTAACATCACTACTATAGGGTCAGAATTGTTAATTAAAAAAAAAAAACAACCAAACAACAAATCAGTAATTATTTGTCCTGCAATATAGATTTATATATGTTATAATCACATTAAACTGCATTTAAAAAAACAACTTCATTTATTTCAGACTATACTTATCTTCTTGTAGATTAAAACCAAGTACTGCACTTCTGTATAAATACTAAAATTAAAATTAACTGTAATAGCTCAGAAATTGTTTACAAAGCATCTTAAGAAGAAGATTGTTTCATAAACTGCAATCAACTTTTGTGAAAGAGTCCTGGAGCAGCTGCAACCTTGACTGTAAATTCCAGCCTACTACCTACCTCAGAAAAGGAAACACAAGAATGCACAATGGATGTCTGAAACTTTTTGATGCACTAAGGACACTTCCTTTGGAAAGGGCAAAAAGAAAGTGATTCAAAAGACAGGAAAAATAAGAAATTAGGTATGAATCCTCATATTAGTGTAGGAAAAAAGATTTTTTTCTGTTCACATAAAGTAAGCACTGAAAAAAAATGTGACATTATTAGGTTTTATTAATGACACCAACCATAAATTGGATAAAGAAGAAAACTTTACTATAGGCCAAATAATTTTTAATTCACTATTTTATAATTCTTATCTTGAGAAAATAACAGAGAATTCAAATTCTATCTGCACACATAAAATGAAGCAAATATCCATATACTATAAAATGACACAAAATCTAAACTTAGATATATCTTGCTTTTGACAGCTCTAATGGATTTGTTAAGTGTCTTAGGAATACTGAAAACCTGGGCATCAAGTGGCAAAAATTCTCAAAGGTGCTTTTCCATGGTTTGTCTGTTTGCTCAGGAACACTAACTAACTATTTTAAAGTGGCAATATCAGACTTGTGCTCTTTTATAAAAATAGAGCAACACCTCTAATCTTTGTTCTCAGACTGAGCTGGTCATTTGCCTTTTACTTGGTTGTGGCATTACATCTGCCACAGGTTTTATGTTAGGAAGTGAATTAGTGAAGAGAAAGGCCACCACACCCCAAAATGTGGCACATCTCCTCCCACCAACAAAATAGAAGGCAACCACAGAGCACCTAGCAATTATAAAAGCCAGCTTTCTTAGAATCACAAACACAGGGGACAAAGTCAGACCTTTCTTCTGCATTTCCTCCTTTCTGTGTGTCAAATCTTGCTCTGGAAAGCAGTTTCACATCCTTCCCTGTGAAACCACTCTGCTCAGTTAATGTGAATGCAGTGAGTGCTGAACTATGTATTAGCTGAGTAGTTGCAGTATTCTTGACTAAGGAAAGTTTGCTGTTAAATAACTTTCCTGAAAGGACCAGGCAAATCCTGAGCTCTGCTTTTTCTAGGAAACAAACAAACAAAGCAAGAAAAACCAACCTGTTAATTTTTCAAATTAGCCTTTCCACCACCCAGAAGCATTACAAACTATAGCAATTCAAATGATTGCTTTGCTCCACTAACACACAACACATCAACACTGCAAGGTCCCACCTCCAGAGACAATTCTGGGAACAGCTGTGTCAAGCAAAGTGGGCCAGCTGGTCTTTGTGCGGAAAGCAGACACATCCATGGAGGAAGAGGAGGAGGAACAGCTGACAAACAAATGTGTTTCTAACCATAGAATCTGGGTGATGTTAGAAAGTCCTTTCACGTGGCCCAGCAAGGCAGTTCCTCCTTCCTATGCACATGAAAAGTTTGGAACACTCAAACTCAATCCTCTCAGCTCCCAGGGTGAAATAATGCTGGTTTTAAACTACCAGAATGGTTAAAACTTACCAACAAAAGTTGTAGTGCTTACAGTCTGATTAAAGTCTGAAAGTGGAGATAAGAAAGCTGGAACACTTATTTTTCATGGTTAGATAACAGAAGTGCCTCATACAGCTTCCAGTGAAAGCCCTGAGAGAACACCCAGCAGCCTGAAATGACACAAGAATGAGCACTTTTTGGACAGCCATGCTGCAGGTGATGAAGTGTGAAGAGCAAAGAAGCAGACAACAGAATAATCCAGTGTATAAAAAACAGAGGCATATGTAGCTGGAGTGAAACTAGTGATGAATGCAGCCAGCACAGCACCATGTACACAGATTTTGACATAGGTAAAGAATACAAAACCTGTATTTTAAATATTTAGTTGAGTCATAACTAGAGAGAAACTCCTTGTTCTTGAGATCAGTTCTCACCTGTAATCTTTTGACCTTTTGATTTCAAATACTAGCTTTGGCAACATTTGGAAATTTTAGTCTATCTTAGTATGACATTATAACATTCACTGGCAATTCCTATCCAACAAGATCAACCCTCAGATGATACTGTGAAAATTAGACAACCATCCAAAACAACAGAACAGACAAGACTGAGGGGCCAATGCTCATCTCTGGCTTTTGTAATTCTGTACAAAATCCCCCTTTCACACAAACAGTTCCACAATAGGGTTACATTCAGACCTGAACATTACAGCCAGCAATCATGTTAGTGCTGTGGTGTTACTTTACAGATACTGCCTCTTTCATCTGTCCTCTGGTACATGGAACACACTAAAAATAGAATTAGAACATATTTTTCATGCTTCAGTGGCATTTATTGCAACTCAGGAGAAATTAGTAACTGAAACAACTAATTTTTCTAAACCATGACAAAGTATTTGTGGCATATTTATAATTAATACATATTCTTTAATATCTAAATGTCTGTTCCAAAAATTACATCACCCAAGAAACTGCACTTTAGTTGAAAGGAACAGAACAAATTATAGCAGGTGAGCAACTAGGACTTGATATGTAACCTGAGTTCTCATTTATTTTTATGCTTTGGGGTTTTCTTATTCAATAGATACATCATCTGAAGCTTTTCAATTCTTGGTCCTGAAATTGCCTATTAGGAACTATTTTGTTAAATGGAAGCAAGGGCTCTTCCAAAAACCTTTGACAGAAAAGGCTTTAAGAAACATTTTAGATATTTCTTAAATACAATCAAATTCACAGCAAAACAGTTTCAAACAGGGCAAGATGTTGTATTAAAATAAATTGTGCCAAGAGCATGCCTATGCTTATTTTTTTAACTGATCTTCAGGGAGAGTCTTTCAGACTCTGCCAAATCAGAATACAACCAGCACCCACAAAACTGGCACAAGAAGAAAAGTAATGCAGTTAATGTAATACAGAGGGCATCCAAGCTCAGAATGTGTTTTTAATGCTTTTGCACAAATATGAAGAAAAATATTGTATCATTGGAAACACTTGAAGATAACCTCACTCAGAAGATAGCATAATTTTTGAATTTTTTTTTTGTTTGTTTTTTTTTATAGTTGACAGTTTAGGGAAAGAGGGAAACAAAGAACTAATCCTCAAAGAACTCTTCCTGAAATATTGAATTGCAGAAGTTAGGAAATATATAATTCACTGTAAACAGTGCATGCCTAGGCTTAGAAATTGCTTAATATTTTCCATGACAAAGCTTTGCTTTCAATCCTTTTTAACTTTGCTTCAGGTTGTTGGGTTTTGTTTGTTTGTTCTTTCTTTTTAAGAGATTTAATTAAAACCAACTCAAGTCATTTTGAGACTATAATGGAGAACTTATTTTTGTGGCCACTGATAAATATCCTCATGCCAAATTAAGAAGACTTACTGCTCTCAAGCACCAAAGCAGGAATTTGTCAGATGGGTGAGGCTGTCTGGAAGTTACTCTTCTTAGCCCCATGGAATGCTGCTCCTTCCAAAATGAAGTTATCAGCAGTGAGCTGGTGAGAGTCACTTCCTTCATTGTCAACACACAAGAGGAGAAGCACTTTTAGAGCCCCATTTGTCTGAGCTGTTCGAAGCCTCCTTCAGGAGATGAACTGCAGCCCAGAAATGCTCATTTCTTTCCATGACCTCTGAGGGGAGTCCAAGCAACTGCAGCCACCACACCAAAGGTGTTAAGTGCCACGACGCCCCTTCCATGGAGCCTCACAGCTCTGCTTTGAAGAATTTCATTAACCATTAAGGCATTTCAGTCAAGAATTATATCATCTCAGCAGATGTCCCCCTGGACATGTTCCTGCCAGTTAGCCAACAAAATAGCCAATGGAGAAGGGCTACAGATCTTTCTCATCAGTACTTTACTCACATTCTCTCTACCTGTGAGAGAGTAAAGACACACAATTCAAACCCTCATCTGAGATTTCCAGGGATCTCTCAAACACCTAACTCTTGCTTGAGTTTTCTATAAACTAGGAGTTCATTTGTGAGTCCCAGTTTACAATGTTGTTTGTTATGGCACTCAGGATTATACAACTGTGGGGGATGACAGTTCTTTAAGAGGTGTTTTTGCATGTACTCTCTCAGCCCAGGGTCTTTTCTCTCACTTACATAACCTGACTTTAATTACATTGCAGCATTGACTATAACTTCTCAGCCAATGGATGAAGTTTATACACAAGCTAAATTTTCAGCAAAAATACCTTCAAGCCAAATGTATGCATTATATTTCCCTGCAAGGCAAAGTCATTCATATAAAAGCTAGTAATAACTTTACCTTCTACTTTATTTAATTTTTTTTCCTTTCATACCATAGCTTGTGAGGTCCCAGGAATAACTCACTTTCAAGCCTGAGGGAGTTAACTCACAGGAGTGTGAGAGGTCCAAGTCAAAAAGATAATGTCCACACAGTCTCTGGAAACTTACACAGCACAGATCCCTTTACACAGCCTCCCTTCTTGAGGAAGAATTGTAAAAGTTTACCCATTTTTGGACCACAGACACAGATCTTTAATTACCAACCACAATCATAACAGGATCAAATGGATCCTGCCAAGATCTACACACTGGTAATAAATGAATTATGAAAGTTATGACATGCACAAGAGATTAATATTTATACCATTTCTTTGTAAAATTACACTGTTCAAGCTCCCAGGTTAGGGACTGAGAGAGATTTCATTGCTTGCATCTTAGCCTTTTCAGTGGTTTTGTGGCTCAGGCAAATGGATGTTATGGCTGCCTGCAACTCCTACCTCTTTCACATGATCCACTGTCTCTGAGTCTCTCTCTCATTGTCCTGTTCTCCCCTTATCCATCAACCTATATTTAACTTGGCAATTTCTGGTTAACTCTGTGCAAGCACAGTAGCAGACAGAAGCTCTGTCACTGTAGCTAATCAGTCCTGGGAGTGGTATCAGCTACCAGCTTCACACTGTCGTCTTGGAAAAGTACTTTAAGAAACTGCTAAACTTTACAATAATTGAAATAAATAAAGGTTAAAAACTTAATTTCAGGAAAATTCACTTTTTACATATTGTATAACTAAAGACATTTGCGTCTGTAACTAAAAAATCCAATTCTGTAAGAAGTAAAAAAGACTCTAGGCTGTGATGGCACACACCTCTTACAATCATCCACACTGAATTATAATCACATTTCATGAGTCCCAAAACTAAGTACTTACATTTAAAATTACTGTTATTTAAACCTTGTAAACATGCACCCACCAGAAGTAAAACAGGAAAAAGGGAAAGCAATTTGCTATTTCAGGTTGACATCCACCACTTGAACATGTACAGTATAAAAAGCAAAAAATATTAATCGCTACAAATTTCAACTACTAATCACTACAAGGATAAACAGTCCTTCCTTTACATATACTGTGAAATACTCTACCACAGACTCATGGCTAGGTAATGATACTGGCTACCTAACTATTGTTAAAATACACTGAAGAATCTTAACATTCTAATAAACTTTTCTAAACACAGCTGTGCAGGATTTAGCTGAGATAAATTTTCCTTTATTTTTTTAAATTATTCATTGCCATTTTAAACTCTATGGTCTAGTGCAAAGGGAGTAGGGGTGCAGATATTAATAGATACACCTTCACATGGTTACAACCATGATTTGAGTTGTATGTCATAAAAACTGTTACAGCAGGAACCACTGGAAGAGAAACTTTACAAGAAGCAGTGCAAGCACAGCAGTGACCCAACCTAAGCTGGCCTTGATACCAAATAAAACAACACAGCTTTTGCTTTATATTAAACTATCCTTTTCTCAACCCACGAGTTGTTTCACTTTAACACTTCCAGCTCTCTCTCCAACCCTACTGGTGAGGGAGTGAGTGAGTGTGTGGTGTTTAGCTGCCTGCTGGGATTACCCCATGAGAACAGCTCACAGCAGACCAGTGACTGCGGGATACATGGGGAATACAGCAGGTCCCATCAGCCTCAGTGGTTCCTGAGTTGAGCAATGACACCATGACAGAGGATGACAACATTGCAGGAATAAAAAGGGCATTATCATGGCTTAAGCAGCTGAATGCTTGTCTGTGAAACTGAATTCCATACCTGCTTCTTCCTACTTAGCTGCTGTGTGATGCTAGCCTAGTCACAAAACTGGGATCTCAGAGATGGACTTGTTGACCATGCAGTTATTAAGATTCTGAGTTTCAGAAGGAAAAAAAAATACTCCACTGAAACAGAAACTTGGAAAAACAGAGCCCTCATTTTAAAGGTACTTTGTAACAAACCAAATGCCTTCAGAGAGAAAATTCCTAATATTTTACCTAAGTGATTAATTTCTATCAAGCTACTGTACCTTAGTATGAGTTAGAACTTGAATAATCTCTGATTCAGCATCTGCAGTCTTCCATCTGCAAAAGAGCTTAGCATCTACAGAACAATCAGTATGCCTCATTCCTACCTCAAAAAGTCAGGTATTTCCATTTTTCATTCAACCTTTAGATGCAAATGAATAATAAAGAAACAGCATTTTAAACTTCTCAAAGAGTATTTAAATAATCCACATTTGTCTCCTTTTTTTAGTTCACAGATGTTAAACAAATGAAGAACCCAGAAGCTGCTATTTCTTGCTTTAAATCTATGTATCCTCAACACTTAAACACTTAACAGTCACAGATGACCTGAATACACCTGTTCAATAATTTTCCCTGTTTATATACTCTCAGTATATTAGAAATTTTGATATAGATGCTAGATAGACATAATGAGTGACTGTCTCACATCATACATACTTTTCACTATGCCGAGTCATTAGGAATAACAAACACTTTTCCTAATCTTTTTTTCTGTGAGCCAAAGAACCTACTAATTCAACAGGCCATTTTTCTGCCCTCTTTAGCAACAGAGAAGAAAAGAAACAGCAGAGTAAATTAAAAGCATGTGGTTCACACTTGCCTGCTGCACTAGCAGTGTGCCAAGGCTCACATGAGATAATTTCCACTGCAGTACACTAGAGTGGAGCCAGCCACCTGAGAGCATGTAGAAAAAACACCCCAATCCTGAACTGTGGAGGAGACGAATCCCTCTGTACATACCCCTGTGAGGCCCCCTTGGTATTCTCTTTGAGATAAGAAAAACTACTTAATTAGAATGAATAATGCTAGAAAAATGTTAGACCCTTGCTAATCTTTTTAGAAGATAATTGGTTAGAATTGATTCTTTGTAATTGGTTATTTTACACATAGAACTTTTATGTAGTTGGATAGTGTTTCAATCCTGTACCCTTTTGGTCGATTTTTGATCCTACCAAACCCTATAAAATACCTGTATTTGGTCTGCTGCCTGACCTCCCCTTCACAAGAATAAAGCCTGTGGAAATCATCTTTGCTGCTCTCCCAATCTCTCTCTGTCAGCTGAGGAACGTCTCAGTAAGCGAAGATGAAATCACAACTGAGCTGACTGCCTAGATAGACAGTGCTTACAGACCTTGGGGCTGAAATCTATAGAGGCAGAAAGCCATACTGAACCTAATTTGAACCTCACCTGTAATTGGAGGAGGGTGGGTATGTGGAATGAGAAAGGGGGACTTTATTTAACTTTTCCTGCACCTCTGCACTTCCTACACTGGATTATCAAAGGCAATCAAAGGGAATAAAATACATTTTAAAAGTTACATAATTGGATAACCTGGCCTAAGTGAAATTAAAAAGAGCATGAAATTCAACAAGCAACATTGTCCTTTTCCCCCCAGCTGCAGTCAAATCAATTTTTTAGGCCAGGGAGCTTAGATAGCCTTCAAACTTTCAGATATTTATCCAAACTAAACCATTTGAGAGTCACCCATCATTTAATGTTGACTATCTTGGCTGGGGAACATAAAAAATCTGCTAAATCTGCACATCTCCCACAGGCACACACCGGCCAACATATATTAAAAAAAATAGAGAAGTAAAATTATGCTGATCTTTATCTTCTTATCAAAGAAACATAATTAGAAAAGTAATCAAAATACAATGAACTAAAACAGAGAATATTAAACATGATCACAGACTAATCACAGGGGAACCTATTCTGTCAGATCTCTATAGAGTCAGAGGAAAATTAGTACTTCCAAGTGTTGATTCAGACAAAACTAATCACAAGAAATTGTGATTTTGAAACAAACCTCTAAACATGGTCTCCAGCATTTAGCAGGATGTGTCACCTCAGAAACATGGAATGGTTTAGGTTGAGGAAGGAACCTTAAAGATCATCCAGTGTCAACCCCTCTGACATGGGCAGAGACATCTTCCACTAAACCAAGTTGCTCAAAGCCCTGTCCAGACTGACTTTGAACACTTCCAGGGATGGAGTAGCCACAACTCTCTGCGTAACCTGTTTCAGTGTCTTACTGTTCTCACAGTAATCTAAATCAGCCCTCTTTCATCTTAAAGCCATTCCCCCTTGTCCTATCACTACAGGCCTTTGTAAAAGGTCCTTCTCCAGCTCTCTTGTAGCCCCCTTTCAGTACTGCAAGGTGCTATAAGGTCTCCCCAGAGACTTTTCTTCTCCAGGCTAAACAGCCCCAACCCTCTCAGTCTGTCTTCATGGGAGAGATGCTCCAGTCCTCTGATCATCTTTGCAGCCTCCTCTGGGCTGGCTTCAACATGTCCACATCCTTCCTGTGTTGGGGTCTCCAGAGCCACAGGTGAGGTCTCATCATAGCAGAGGGAGAGACTCCCCTCCCACTCCCTGCTGGCCGTGCTGCATTGGATGCAGCCCAAGGTGCAGTCGGCTCTCTGGGGTGCTGGGGCTATGTCAAATTTCTCATCCACCAACATCACCAGGCTAATCTGTACCTTTTCATGGTAAGAGTATGCCAGAAAGTTTAGATTTAAGATGCTAAATTCTGAATATTCATCTTTAAAATTGTCCAAAATACCCAAACTTATGGAAATTAACTTATTACTCTTCTCAGAATTTATATTATACTATTACAGAGGCACTACTGCAAAACTAGGAATCTGAAGAGGCATTAAAAGGTTCAAAAAAACCCAAAAACAACAACAACAAAAAATAATCAGGCTTTTTTTTTTTACTTGATCACAAGCCAGAAAGTCAAGGCAGTTTCTGGTTTTCCTAAAATAATATGACGACTTACCTAGTTTTGTTATTATAATAAGGAAAAAGCTAAGTTTATTAGTTCCACAATTTAATTATCATGAAAATAAGAAACCTATTTCAACCATTTTCAGACTTCATTCTGATTTGAGTACTTTCTCCACCTGACAACAACCTATAACTTTTCAGTTATCTTAAGGCCCATAAACAACAGGAGTAAAAAAGAGTGCCTGGATTTGAGCTTGGTAATCACATCCTCTTTTCAAACTGTGTTTAAAAAGACTGAAGCATACCAAATATCCATTGGCAAAGAAAATATCTGAAAGAAGTATCTCAGTTCCACAGAAGGCAGAGCTGATGCTGATAAAAGCTGATAGTTACTGTGTGAAACAGGATTGTGCACACAGAAACTCTGCTAAGTAAGGCAGCCCAGTACCAAACAGCAACACCATTGCAAACATTAGCTTTTCTCCTGTTTTTATTATCTACATTAGCACAACAGCAATGACTGGTCTAGCACTGTTAGAAAGTAACACACAGACAGAATACAGCCTTGAAATGTTTTGATTTACCACTTCCCAACCCCAGTTTTACCTTGTCACTCTCCAAGCAAAGGCAAAACTAACAAGGAATGTCTCCCTCAGCACACAAATTAGCAGAAATGTCTTTCTTCAGCCTCTGTGAGTTAAAGGCAGGAACAGTAGAGTTAATGCAGCTGCTCTTCAGCTGACTGAAATTATTACTGGCAGGTATTTTTCTGCAGTAGAAAAAACCTGCAGCTTCTGTGACTAAGGCAAAGACACTTGATTCAGCAGTTTCTTGTGGCTGATCTAGCCACTAAATAGTTGTAGAAAATTTAAAGGGAAGTAAAGAAAAAGGACAGCAATCAAGTGGCAAATAATTCACTACCCCAAGTTTAAAAAAGTAACTTTCCTGTTATTTTCCCCACAATCAGTTTCATAGAATCTACCATTGGTCTTCACCTGTCTGGAGGCATCAAAGTACCACTATTCATGAAAAGCACTGCCAGCACCAGGAGGAAATGGAAGAATTTTAAAGGAGCTCATTATCATGCTGATTTACATGGAAGTTTGTTTGTTTTCCAGAACTAATGCATTTTTGGTATACACTTCAAAAGCTTTAGAAATCATGTGATAAACACTTATCATGTGATAAACATTCATCAAATTGTTGAGAGGCCTTCAACCACCTGTGGTTGAGCTACAGTTTTGTGCACAAAGGCTTGTTTTCCTGAACATAAAAAAAAGCCCACAAAATGCAAAAAATCTAGATACAACCTCCATATTATTCCCTTCCATAACATGACACAAAATTAAAAAAGACTATAGTGAAACAGGATTTAGAAAGCACTTCAAAATTATTCTCCTTGTGTTTTGCTTTAAGGAGATACTGAAAACTTTTAAAACATAATTTAAGCATAACAGCAGTATATACTAGAATAGACAGAGCTATATGTGCCCAAGTTCTGCTGTGATAAACTAGAGTACTTTCCTTATTGATGGATTTAGCTGTACTATCCCACATCAGCAGAAGGCTAGGGACGTAGTCCTGTGTCATTACTGTTCCATTACATTTCAGATTTCTGCCTGTCATCAGACCCCACTGCAGTTAGAGAAAGATTATGCTAACCAAGGCTGGGATGATATACCTTCAATGTAATAAAAGCTGGGGTACACATTTTAAAGTTGTGAATCCCATTGGGCTTTGCACTCCAAGACATAACAGCTGTTGACTATTGACTTAGACAAAACTTTAAATGCTCCAAAGCATTACCAAAGAGTATCTGAGAAGCTTCAATTCTACCACCTTGAACACCACAGCAGAATCATTGACCTCAACAGGCTGAGTAGTAGGAAGGATAAAAAAAAGCAGGAGTGGTTTCCCATGATACGGCGATCCAGTACTTATGTCAGAATTCATGTCTCCTCCTTGCAGACTACGGTGATGCAATTTTTGCTCCTGCCATGTTTCTATAACCAGCCCAACTTCCCAAGAAAAGGTGAAGGTATTTGTAACACTTCTGAAAGAAGACAGGTGGGGTGAAATTGTACTGTAAGACACGTTTGACCCATTGGCTGCCCGTTGAATCCCCCTGACCTCAGCGAGACAGGAGCTACACTGTTTATATCCACCCTGTGCCAGGGCACAGGATAAAGCAACAGCTGCAATCCCTCTCTTGGCTCAGGCTCAGGCACCCATGTTGCTGTTCAAAGGTAGCCTGAGGCTAAAACAATTCAGAGCCCTCCTGAAGTACATGGCAAGCAGAGCCAACTGTGTTCACAGATTTCACCTGCAAGTGGCAAACCACATTGAGGCCCTCCTAAGAAAGACCCTACACCCATCTCAACTGCCAAATTTTAGCCACATAACACCTTTGCAGCTGTTCCTCCACATGCATGGAAGTATCCCTAATATCCTAGTATGCCAGCATATCCTAAGGATCTCCAGAACACAGGTTATGCTGACAAAAGATAGTTGTGCCACTGCCTGTGACCTCCACACACAGCCCCACACCATCCCCCTTTTTGCAGTCCCTGATGGAAAATGAGGCTTGTCCCTGGGATTGGAACACCAGGTGAGTATTTCAGGAGGAACTGTCTGAATGCATAATTAATGCACTCCAGAGATGGGAGAGCCAAGATATTCAAGACTGACTTTGGTGCACGTTGGCCTGCACAAGGGTATAAAATGCTGGCAGAGACTGGGCCAGCTGGTCTCCTGGTGTTGCAAGCAGCTTCCACATGGAGCCCCCTCCCAGCATGGAAGCTTGCAGCCTAAAGGTGGGAAACATTGAATTTTTGACAGTGAGTAAAAAACACTAAGATCTGGTCACATGTGGAGATAAAATCCAAAAGTAGCTGTACAGGTGTTTTGCTGCTTTGGAATGGTGAACTCTCCAAGGCTAAAGACTGTTAACCTGTACTTTTCTAGCCAAACCTGCTCATATTATAAGCCTTTAGACATAAACTGTTGACCAAATCTGAGACTAAATGGACCCAGCCACACCAAAACTTCTGAGTTTAGAAAGCAAGGGGTCTCACAGGGGGTTATGAAGCTCATGACTGGAGAGACCATGACCCTATTGCACTATTATTTAATACATGATGGAGTTATTAACATACTGAATTATAGTACTTAGATATTAGCAGTACTTAGACACTGAATTAGCAATAAATCAAATAATAATCATGCACATAATCACTGTATCCTACTTCTTGCTCCTGGCTAAGAGCCTTCTCTTGACTACACTGATCCAAGACCATCCTGAGGTTGATGAACATCTTAAGTTCTTGATGATGATGATGATGATGATGATGATGAACATCTTAAGTTCTTGACTGGGTTTTGCACGAGTCCTTACCAGTCAGAAGACCTTTACCTCAAGGTGAACCAGGAACATTAGTTACTTTTTAACTAGCATGTGCAAGTGTAATTTAACAATTAAAAAAGTAATGCATGATTACACTGATAAAAGAGGAGCATAACTGCAGAACACAATAGAAGCTACCATATATCTACCATAATTTGTCTATTTTATGGGAGGATGGAAATTAAAGCAATGTAATTAACTCATATAAGTAAACACTTCCTTTCTTTTTCTTTAACCTAGTTTTGTGACTTCAGGTCTGGTCTAAGAGAAACAATTATTAAGCCTGTGAAGACACAGCACAGCAAGACTGAGCAAGCATGCAATCACTGCAAAGGAGATGAGTGGCTGGCAGTCACTGAAAGTCAACTTCAAATGCAAAAAGGCAGAACTGGAGATCTGCTTGCCAACACCTCACAGTCAAACAGCACAGTAGTTTCCTTCAGAGCAACTTATGAACTATATGAAAAATACATTTGCATATAATTCTTAAAAATTCTTAAAGTGACTTTAGAATTTGCAGACTGGTATGCATAGCCAGCACAGTTCTTTCCTCCCATCAGAGAAGAAAAAACAAAACTGTACCACAACATTCCCTGATATGAAGAATTCCAGAAAATGATGCAAGTTTTATTTTTATAAACAATAAATTAAACAATACTAAAAGCAAACGACCAAAACCCACTTAATTGCAGTGTTTTCAAGGGCCATGTGACAATAATTGGTCTTCAGAACTAAGGCAGTTCAATAGATGCAGTTGTTTCTCTTTTCAGAATAATCTTATGTGTTCAAATATTTGAAGTAATTTGTAATGGTTTTAATGGGTGTAAAAGCTTCTAAGTCTATTTAGTGAGACTCAATAAGACTTCTAATCACACAGTGAAAAATATTATTTGCAGAGTAAGTTAAAACCAAAACACACCGTTTATACTGTATTCGGAGAGATGATTCCTTGTTAGCTGATTCAAAACCTAGAAATCATCTGACATGCTTCTGGCTACAAAACCCACTCACACAGAGTTCACAGTCAAATTTTGAGAAGCCTTCTCAAACTTAGTACTTAAGCACAGGAGGAAAGAAAGACAAGAAGATGGACAGCTGTAGGCTGGGTTGTTACATAGTTTTGTTGGGGCTTTCTCATGCAAGGAAGTTTCATGCAGAGGAAACCTGCATAAAAATAACTGCATTATTTTTACTTTTTAAATATATCCAAAAGTAATGGCACAGAAATTCACTTTACATAGACAGTATATGCATCTATTCATAATCTCACCTTGGAAGAAGTCCAATTTTCAGGCTAGCATCAGATTCTTAGAAACACAAACAACTTCATTCAAAGCTTCATTAAAAGGTAGTAGTCATACTGGGTTTGGATTGTTGGTATGTCTTTCCATATGACCCATCACAGATAAAAAGAGATGTTCCAAAAGGAGAAGTAATAAATCAGAATCTCCCTCCATCATTTCTCCTTTCTCAATGGAGAAAGAGATTCTCCATTTCTTTTTCTTGTTTTAGTATCTTCCCCACAGCAATATACCATAGAAAAGTTAAGGAATTCCACCTAACCTACTTACAGTTATTTATTTGCAGGTTTTTAAGCCTGTCCAGCTGACATTAAAGGAACTACTTCGCAGAACATATAACCTAATCCACAAATGGCATCCCTGCACATGGCAGGGCAGGGTGGAACAGATGATCTTTAAGGTCCCTCCAGCCCTAACCTTTCTATGATTCTGATTACAAAAATAATGGTCTCCACTGTTAAACAAAAACACACAAATCTCTGAAAGCAAATAAGCATTTCTGAAAGAAATGTTGGAAATCGACCCCAGCTAATATAAAAGCAAAATACACCTCTTGAATACATCACATGTCACAGCACCTGAGATGTATCATAACAAAAAAACAAAGCCTATGGCGGGTGAAGCAAGGATGGGTAGCCTGGGAGGAATACAGAGAAATTGGCCAAGCAGTCAGGAATCAGGTTAGGAAAGCAGAAGCCCTGACAGAATTAAATCTGGCCAGGGACATCAAGTGCAACAAGGGAAGCTTCTATAGGTATGTTGGTGATAAAAGGAAGACATGGGAAAACAAGGTCTCTTTCCAGAAGGAAACAGGACAGGACATGGGAAACACTAAGGTACTCAGTAATTTTATTGCCTTAGTCTTCACTAGCAGGTGCTCCAGCCACATCACCAGTCATAGAAGGTAAAGACAGGGACTGGGAGAATGAAGAACTGCCCACTGCAGAAGATGAGGTCTGAAACCATCTAAGGAAGATGAAGGTGCATGAATAACAGAATCAATCAATCAAAATTTGATTAATTAGGTTGGCAAAGACCATTGAGATCATCAGTCCAACTGTGTCATGTACTTCACCAAAAGCAGCATGGTTGGCAGGTCAAGGGAAGGGATTCTCTCCATCTACTCTGCTTTTGTGAGACCCCACCTGGAGTGCTGCATCCAGCTTTGGGGTTTCCAGCATAAGAAGGGTGGAAACCTGTTTGAGAGGTTCAAGAAGAGGAAGATGATCAGAGGGCTGCAACACCTCTCCCAGGAAGATGGGCTGAGAGGTCTGGGACTGTTTAGCCTGGAGAAGAAAAGTCTCTGGGGAGACCTTATAGCACCTTGCAGTATTGAAAGGGGGCTACAAGAGAGCTGGAGAAGGACCTTTTACAAAGGCCTGTAGTGATAGGACAAGGGGGAATGGCTTTAAGATGAAAGAGGGCTGATTTAGATTACTGTGAGAACAGTAAGACACTGAAACAGGTTACGCAGAGAGTTGTGGCTACTCCATCCCTGGAAGTGTTCAAAGTCAGTCTGGACAGGGCTTTGAGCAACCTGGTTTAGTGGAAGATGTCTCTGCCCATGTCAGAGGGGTTGACACTGGATGATCTTTAAGGTCTCTGCCAACCTGCCAAACTGTTTTATGACAGTAATATACAGACCTGATGAATTGTACCAGGTTTGTTACTGCCATTTAAAACCGGCCTCGCACACTTGGACATAAAAGGACTACAATACTGGTATATTAAAGGGCTTTGTTATCAGACTATTTGGTTTCATGTCACAATGCAGAGCTTTGCTGGAGACACCTGAAGGTCACTGTAGATGTGCAGCACTACACAGAGATGAAAGATCAGGTCCCAACAGCTCTGGCATTTTACTAAAGCTGCTCAATATCCAGCCCAGCCTCTCATCCACCACCTTCCTGTTCTGAAGTTGGTTGGTTTGCTTCTCTTTGTACTTTTGTATTCTGTCGTATATATATCTCTTGAGATTTACAGCAAATACACCTCTAGCCATTGAGTGACCTGCATGGGAAAAGAAAGGAAAGGAAAGATTTTAAGTATTCCTCAGAAAAACAGCAAACCCTGCCAGCTGAAGTAAGCATCAGGGCAGGTTAAGTAACCCTTAACTCCACCACTGCTCACTGTCACACCCAGAGGCAAAGATAAACTGCAGCAGGAAGCTATGATGAAGTTTAAGTTATTGCCCTCAACTGCACTCCCTGCAGCAGTCAGCAAGGGAAGCTGTGCCTCCAGCTAAGCTACACCAGTTACCACACTGTATATTACCCTAAAGCAGTGACAAGTGTTTACTGCACCTGATACCCTACAGGATGAAGAAGTTGAAGCAACCCTGCCAGCTCTGAAGTGGGGACACTGGCCTTCTGAGGGCAGAGGGTTTCAGGACAGGCAGCTGGGGGACAGCCAATGATACCCCAGGAGATGCCAGAGCCTAAAAATTAGCATCCAGCAAATATATTTCCTTCTTCCCCGTTCACAGTGTAACACGAAGAGAAAAGACTTTCAGGGACAAGAAATTAGGGTTAAGAGAGGTTCAATTATGATACAGAAGTAAGGAGGATCCATGTTTCAGTCTCTGCTTAGGCTCACTCCCAAGTCTTGGCTCTGGATGAGGACAAGTCTGCAGAGACAGGTAGTAGATCACACATTTTGGTGCTGCCTTATCACACAGGATATTGATTAGAGAAGCTCATATATAGCAAAACAGCAGAAACGGACTTCAAAATATTCCCCTATACTCACAAATTATCTGACGGTTTCCTGGATTGTCAGAGGAATACTCATTTATCTCAGGTCAGCACTTAGCTCTATTTCTCAGTACACCACTCTCTCTCTAGTTTGTCTTCATTTCAGCTGATTTTCATCCTGCTGACTGTATAATTTCTAAATGCTGTGGTCAAATGGTCAAAGAAATATTCCAAGCCTCAAAACAGATTGCTGCATATCCCTCATGAGGGAAAAGTATTATCAGCTACAGAGACAGGATTTCATAAACTAAAATGGGAACATGCAAAACCTGTATAACTGTACTTTGTACACTCCTTCACTTAACACTGTAGCCAAACCTTATTGCCTGACACTTCAGGCACGAAGATTTGATAAAGTTTTGAACAGACAAGGAAAAGCTACATTGTTTCTAACTAACATCACGCTTCCAAAGGTACAGGTCAGACATTTGACTTTGACATTATGTTTGCTTTCTTAGTACATTCAGAACAGAAAGATCCTTTGCAGCTATGAATCACTCTACTTGTAACATCACTATAGCCAAGTCACACTCACCTGTTCACTGTGTCTCTCAAGCTGTTTATGAACAGGCTACGGTGCCTATAGTTTGATTTTCTTCATGGGATAATTCTGAAGAATTCTAAAAATTCTCAGTTAGCTCCTAGGCTCACTGTTCCTATGGAAAATTGCTTTAACTTTCTGAAAACAAAAAAAAAGCTTCACACTACTGACCTGTGCCCAGTTTTAGTCTAAAAATATTACCTTTCTCCCCACAGATAGAGTCAATGTATGCAAGCATCCTTGTTGCTCCTCTATTAGATATCATTGCCCATTTTTGAAAAACATAAATTAATTTGCTGACAGATTGTTTCCAGCACACATAGAGCAATGAAAACTTAGTTTTCTTTTACTAAGTTCTTATTTCATGACTTGCAAGTTTGCTCTCACAAGTGCTGTAGCACTCCTTTAGCAAAGCAAAACCTTAGAAAGTTGAGTGATTTCTTAAGATCAGAGTCATCCTGCATTACCTGCAGGTCTGCAATACCTAACTAAAGGCCTAAGTCATTCTTCTATTCACAATAAGATTTCAAATGATGGGAAGTCAGTAAGGAAAAACACACATATACTCTGATTATGGAATTTAAGTGGGTTTGCAGAACTTTCCTCAGAGTTCTACTGAGAAACAATCTACCAGAAAACCTGCCTGCAGACAGGAAAGACGTTTCTGTTGAAGCTTGTCATTGCACTCTGTCTTAAAGTTTGCTGATTTTGTCACAAAAGGTACTTACAGATTCATACTAAGTAAGGTAAATAAACTTGCTTTGAAGGGGGTTGTCTAATGGCAGAGTAAAGGCTACAATTTCAGTCACAGTCAGGGGAAAAGGCTCATGGATAACATTTTTAACAAAGAGCCATCAATACTACTCACAATGAGATGGTCTTTTGGTCTTTGCTGCTCAGTGATTAAGTGTTAGTAGATGGTCAAGGTTCCACTAGTAAACCAAGAGATGGCAACAGGCAAGGATCTCTTAGAGACACCACCACAAAGCAAGAGTAACTGCTTTTCAAGGTTCTGCCCCTCAGCTACAGAAAGTAAATATACACTGTAAGAGATATCTTCAGTATGGGAAACACCTGCTTAATATCTTACCCAGGCAGCAATAAAACTTCTTTTATATTTTTTTCTTTTTAAAGTAAAGACATGGGAACTTACTAACACAAAGTTCATCATAAACCACATTAAAACTTTTCTTAATTGTGTTCTTCTTAAGAACTGAATAGATGCCAGCAATCCCAAGCATACATTACACAAACAAAGAAGTTGTCCCCATGGCTGATCTCAAATTATTGCTGTTGGAAAGAAATCCACAGAAAGTCTAATTTTAACAGACTCCTTTGGAACAATTTCAGATTATGGACTATTCAGTTAGTTTTGAATTGAAAAAAATAATGGATATGAGTGTTGAAGGTGTATCCAGTAAGAAGACACCTCATTATTACAAAGTGGTATTAATCAGTGATAAAATTATCTTGGTCCAAGAAGATGACTTGAATAAAAAGTCAGCACATTCCTAGAGAAGAGGCACTCACTTCAGAATACAGTAATTTAAGAATCCCTTTTAAATAGCTATTTCAGACTCTCATTACAACGCACAGCAGGTGTGTGTCTAATACATTAATAACCATTAGTAGAAATGGAGGAATAATTTTGCTTTGATGAATAGATTATTATGCTTATCTTCAGAAGAGCTATAAAAGAGATTGCTAGGATGTGTTTGTGTACCAAGACTCACAAAGACTATATTACATACTTGTCAACCTTGCTAGCAGAGACATAATAAAAACCTCTGACTGGGAAAAAGAACAGACAAAAAAAAAAAGGATGAGAGGTTCCTCAATATTTGGGTAATTTATTGGGATGAAATGGACTCAAAATCACATGAGAATTTAAAATAAGACTAAAGTTTTAGGAAATACTCTTTAACACAACTCACGAGCAAAACAAAGTGCTTGCAAAAGATGAACATCAACATGGACTTAAAGTGTACTTTCCTCCTTTGGAGTCTGTGAATTTCCAGCATTTCCTTATGCTGGTTCATTCAGATAGGAGAAAAAAAGTATGTCTGTATGCCAGAAAAATTTCCTCATACTCACCTTGATTAGTTTATAGTACCTATTGGCTCAGAGGCATCCAGTGTGTGTGCTCAAAAAGCTCACAGTTCTCTGCCATAGTGCCAAACCAGCCAGGTGTTTGTCTGCCACCAGTTGGACCCTGAACATGGTGGGAAATACCCACAAGTCTTCCTCAGGGCCCTTGCTCAGAGCAATATAGGATTACCTTGTTCACATACATGCCAATTTCACTGTCCAGTCTAGAGTGAGAGTGGTGAACCCGAAGCTTTTGGCCGAGCCAGATCAGAGCCTGGTGTGTCTTCGTGCTGTGTCTCACTCTAAACTCTCCACCAGGCTGGGAGCTGGAAGAGGGCTCTGAGCAAACCTCTGCTATTCCTCAACATGGGCTGGTGCTGTAGGACCCACAGTCCTGCTGGGGCAACGCGCCGTGGAGACTCAACAAGCTGTAAGAGCCTCAACTTTTTTCTCTCGCCTTCTCCTGCTCCCTGTGCCGGACGCATTACGTGAGGATCCCTTCGCACCCATCTCCCTCTCCCCACACTCCTTGCCAAGAGCCCCGATCCCCCTCTTCTCCAGCACCCCCTTCACCGAGCGCTCCCCGTCCTGCCGGCAGTGTCCCCGCACGACCCGGGCAGGCGGCGCGGGGCAGGCTCGAGCTCAGCCCCCGCCCCGCGTCCCGCCTCAGCCCAGCCCGCTCACCCGCGTCGTAGAAGGCGTCCAGCACCGCCGTCTCGCCGAAGTCCAGCTCGCCGAAGTTGACGGTGCTGAGCTGGGCTCCCTCGGCCTCGCAGGCCCGCAGCAGGCACTGCCGCGCCCCGGCCTCGGGGCTCCGCGCCCCGGCGCCCGCCTTGGGCGGGTCGTTCAGCACGTACACGGCCCGCAGGCAGCGCGGCCGCGGGGCTGCCGAGCCCACCTCCGCCTCTGCCGCCTCCGCCGGGCCCCCGGCCGCCAGCTCCGGCTCCGCGCCGGAGGGCGCCGGCTCGGCGGCCGCGCTGCCGCCCGCGGGGCTCTCCATAGCGGCGTCGAGGGATGAGGGCTCGGGGGGCTGCCGGCAGGTGTTCAGGCGGGGCCGCGTCCCATCGCGAGCAGCTGGGAAAACCCCGGCGAGGCGGATCCCTCCCTCCTCCTGCCGGCCCTTCTGCCCGCGGTCTCTCCGTTCCCGGGCGGGCGGGCGAGCGCGGGGACGGGACGAGGCGAGTTGGAGGCGGCCGACACGGAGTGGGGCTCAGCTCCGCTCAGCTGGGCACCGCCCTCCGCGAACGAGACAGCCCGGGAGCCCGGCGCGGAGTCCGGCTCCACCCCGCCGTGCCTTCCCGGGGCAATGCGCCCGCTCCCGTCCGCGACCTCGGCAGCTCTGAAAGGGAGCGGCGCCGTCGGGGCGATCGCGCCCCGTTTATCGCTTGCCCTGCCCGCCCCTCGCCGGCAGCAGCGCCCCCGCTCACCGCGTAGCGCCCGTGGAGCGAAGGCAGCCGCTGCCCGTTTGTCTTCCCTCTGCTCCGTCGCAGCTTCTCCACTACTGAGTCCCCTGTCCTGTTGTTTACACGACTTTGACCACATTTAGACTGTGTCAGAAGTTTGGGTAATACTTTGTCGTTAAATTCCTTCTTTTTCTAAATAATTTCCCACGATCATGACAAAATCAGCTTCTAGTAACTCTGTAGCAATTCATGGCTTCTTTATAAGAACAAAATTATTTTTGTGTTTCTAACACATTTTTCTTATTAGCTACACTGATGATGGCAGCCTGGGGTTTGGCACAGCTACCGGTCCAGGCACTGTATCTCATATCTCAGCCTTGTACCCCAGCTGTCAAAAGTCACCCTACAGAGACCACAACCAACTAGTGATCAAGGGTACAGTGGAAAAGCACAGTCCTCCTGCAAATTTGTGTTTGAAGTAGTAAACCTATGTGGAAAGCTTTTTCATTTTGTTTTCTGCTCATGGTGACAGATGAGGTTTTAAACAAAGAGTGTCTTCACCTTTTGCTGCAGTGTGAAGACTATGTGGCTATCAGAGACAATGATTTTACCCCGTGCTGTAATCATAGAAACAGAGAACTGCTGAGGTTGGAAAAGACCTCTAAGGCCGTCGAGCCCAACTGTTAACCCAGCACCACCATGTCCAGCAGTAAACCATATCCCCAAGTGCCACACCCCTGTGTGAACACCTCCAGGGATGGTGACTCAACCACTACCCTGGACAGCCTATTACAATGCCTCACCATCCTTTCAATGAAGCAATACAACAAAAGCAACAATCAAAGGCTTACAGCATGGTACTTTCCTCTCTAGGTTTCTGTCTGTTTGGGATTAAAATTAATTTACTTATCGAATATGAGAAATGCATAGATTAAAGTTTAATTGTAACTTGCTTACAACTTAGCACGAACAGGCCTTGCACAAAGCACTATAGGTGAATTTGAAATGAGCTCTCTTTTTCAGCATGGCTGGCTCAGCAGTGGAGGAAACAGAGAAAAACCAGATAGTTTCAGATAAGGGCTGATACCTTGGTACCCAGTAACACAAAAGAGGGTCCTAAGGCTGCACCAAGCCAGAAGATAAGAGCAGTTAATGGCATGTCCATGTGGATATGGATAAAGAACCCAATGGGATGTTGGAAGATTCCCAGACCATAAATATTGGATCAAGAGGTGCACATAGGACATGCGAAGATCTTGTGCACAGACTGAAGCCGTGGGGATTTCTTTGTTCGAAGTCCCTGTCCAAGGTAATGTAGCTCAAGCTGAACTCAACCAAGTCTGCCGCAAACCCAGGGATTTGGTCTTTGTGACACCAGGGATTGTTGATAAGAATTAGCCACTATTTCTAAGAAACACTCCAACATGAGGATAGCATAGTGCTCTGCAGTATTCATGTTTGCTTAGCAGTTCATAAGGATTTTAGAGAGAATGTGAATAATTTAACAGGTAAACCTATTTTTCAGTTTGGAAAGTTTGGGGCAAATAAACCTTTGGGCTTGGTCCACTGGCTGTGTATGCGCTTTTTTGACAGAAGCACTAGAATCGAGCCTTTGGAGGAATGACATGGCCACCAGAGATCTCCCCCATTCCTGGCAGCCTTCCTCTTTGGGCAAGAGTAAGCTATTGTATGACACACCAAGTCTATTAGCTTTGATCCAGTAATGCACCAATTACCTGATATATTAGGAGAAAAATCGAAGTCTGCATTTAGAAGATAGTGTGCACATTGAGCCTTCCATCAATAAAAAGCACTAGCACATAAGTTTATGATCCTCCCCAATACCAATCCTACTTTGTACTTTATGAATTATAAAAAAGTTTGGTTGAACAGCTGTTATTAAAAAATGAAAAGTTCAGTGCTGTCAAAGTTCAGGGATTATTTGCACAGGAAAGCTTTCTCTTATTCAAGAACATTTTCAGGCTTTTAGCAACTAGTATGCAAAAAGAACCAAATTGCAATTCAATGTGTTTAAAACAATATATGCATGGCATGGTGCTTTTTGTAATCTTGAAAATTGTTTTGGTATCAATTTTCAGCAAATAGGCTGGGATTGCTTAATGGGATGCCATTGAGGCATAGTAAATAAGCCTTATAAAATTTAAGTTGTTATAGGTCTAGGACGTCTTCAGGTTTCATTTTGTAGTTTTTATCATTTGTTACTTTTTAAAATTACTTGTTGAGAGGTCTGTCTCTTGGTGTTGAAACAGAGTGATCGTCTCTTAGCAGATATTTTACATTATGATAAATAAGAAAAGGATATTTCCCCCTTTTCTTAATTTTATTTATCTTTCAAACAATCCTCAGTATTCCTTGGACATTTTTCCTAACAATCTATCATTGATTTCTGGTAGTTTAACCTGACACAACTTATTCAGATTTTGTATGCCTTCTTTCAAGCTAGAAACAAAGACCATTTTTAAATTAAGAAGCTTCATTTTATAGACTGTGACTGTCTTTAGAAATTGTGACTCAGTGCTGGCATGACTGACATTTCCACTGAGCAACAATATCTTCAGATCCCTCAAGTCACCTGGGTGAGAATAAACAGGAGATTCAGAATTTGGGGTATTTGAACTGTTTCTGTGCAAACCAAAAACTGTTAAATGTAGAAGAAAAAAAGGTGAGTCATGCAACAATCTTTCCTCTTTTTGGAAAAGTGTTCCAAGAATGAGGTTATAAAAAGAGCCACTCTGTCCCTAGAGTTGCCCATTTAAAAATCCAGGCCAGAAGTGAATAATCAGCTTCTATATCACTTCTTAAGACTTTCTGCCTTTGCATAGAACTCAGCCTAACAAAACCAAGCACAATTTGTTAAATCAGAATTTGCTCTTGTACAGAACTGTAAAGATGATGGCACAATTTTCTCAGTCAGCATTTTGCACCTGTCAAATCCACTTAGTGCAGAATATTAATTACCACTTCTCCAAAGAAAATAGATGTCCTTGAAACCACCTTTTTTTTTCCCCATTTTGTAAATTCCTGAGCAGCATAACTGGGCTAAGGGAAGTATCCCACTCTTCCTTTTTTTCTCCAGGCCTAAAAATTTCAGTTCAAACTGCAAAGGTATATAAATTTCAAACTGTTTCAAACTATTTCAAATTTATATAAAGTTTGACTCCACAGGCAAATGTGTCACTTTTCCCCCTAATGCATATACAGCTACAGCTTCCTTGTTTTAAAAAAAGAAAACACAGCCTAGAACTATCATAAAGGTCAATCTGCAATTTCATTGCTCTCTGACATTTTCACCTATAAAGAGGCTTCCTCCCATTTTATGCAGCATCAGGGAAAGCCAAGCTTTCTTGGCTCAGGTAAGTAGCAAATAAACCAGAAAATATCGAGGCCCATGAGGAACCTGCAGATTTGAGCTGTTCCACTGAGCTGCAAATCCACCTGGCCATGCCCTGGCAGTATTTGCTGAAGGATGCCCACCAGCAAACTGTCTGGGGCATCCATCACACCTGGTGCAGAGGTGCCTAGGAGTCTCTCCCCAGGCACTTGGCACTGACCATCTCAGTTATGGGCACATCCTTAGCCATGGCTACATCTCCCCTGCCCTTGTGTCCCATGGAAAGCCACAGCTCAGGCAAACAGCAGCATCCTGGACAAGCTTCCCCAAGGAGCCTTGCATGAAATTTGTCCAAAAGGCCTGAATTCTATACCCTAGATGTGAGATTCTTTTTTTCTGTATCGTGACTATCAGGCATTAGGTAAAATTGATGTCCAGAGTGTTTCCTGGCAAGCCACTGTACCAGCTCTCCTCAAGATAAAGCAATTCTTGGTGTTTAAACTATTCCAAGCAAACATTTTGTTAATGGATCTTTTGGTGTTACTGCTGCTAGTGTGCTACCCCATTTATTTTCATTCACATTGAGCAGGTCTCAAGGTAACCCTAGAGATACTGCTGTCATGTTGGAAACATGGAAACAAGGAAAAGAATTGATTTCTTTACTGAGCAGGAAGAATTTTTTTCTGAAGTATGAATCCAGACAAAAGTTGTTTTAATTTTCAAAGTCGTTATGCAGAAATTTTACTAGCTTTTAAATAAAATTCTGTGAATCCTCCATGAGAATAATTCTCCCTAATAAACTGTTTAGATTTGTTCAAAAGTCAGATTAAAAATACTAACTCTATATAAATGGAATCTAAGCAACGGGGGACAATTCTTGAAGAAAACTTAATGAGGATGACTTTAAAAAGCTATAATGCTTTAAAAGTTGACTTGCAGCAAAGCACACCTCTCTTGCAACAGGGAAACTTGGATGTCTCAGGGTCATGTGAAGCCAAAATACCTTGGCCACCAGAATATCACTGGAACTGGGTTCAAAGATCTCAGGGATTCCTCTTGCTTTTACTTCAGTGGACAGTGTGAAACATTACAAGCTCATCTGGCCTGATTAAAAATGAAGGCAAAGAAAGTGACTGCTGGGTCTAGGAATATAATCCCTCACACAGCTTTCTGTTCAGACCCACTGTTTTGCACAGGGAGACACATTGCACACAGCATCTGCTCCTCCTCACCCCTTGCAAATGAAGGACAGAGTGACATCCTGACAGACAAAGTTAGTCAAAGGGGGATCATTCTCTTTCTTTGCTCTCCACCTGCCTTGGAGAATAGTAACTTTATAGATACACCTTGTGTGCTCACATGCACACAGAGCAAAGTGTGATCAAGTCAAAATTAGTTTTGACTCCAAATTCCTGATCTTCTTTAGTTTTTGGCACATCTGGCACCCTAATCAAAAATTCTTGCCTTTGGATTTTGAGTACTTTGGGAGCAGAGATGACTAAGGAAAGCAAGGTAGCAGTGAAAAAAATATGCAAGTATTCTCAATAGCTTCCATAAAATTGAATTTGACTTAGAGAGGAATGCCTGCATTTGAAATAATAAAATAAACCAAATCAACAGACCACCAGTAAATAACATAGCAAACTGAAGGAATAAAAACCCACTCAACCTTTCCTGAATCTCTGTCAAAGCAGAACTCACACTTTCTCTATGTCTGATAGTTGGCATTTCTTTCTATCAGACGGCTAGATCGTATCAACCATGCAAGACTTGGGCACATGTATTTTAAAAATCTGCTTAAAACCTTTATTCTGATTTAGGTACCTATGGCTCTCTCAACTTTCTCACTCAGTTCATGAGCTGAGGAGCAAACAGCCAGCTTAGAGCCAGAAGTAAAGTACTCTAAAATACAGTTTTTAATCAATTAGTCAAACAGAAAACCCCCTATCTCCAGTTTTCAACATATTTCAAATAACTTCTAGTTTATATTTCAGATGGGAGAAAACCAAGCCAGGCCCCCATTCAGAAGGATCTCCCTTGGACCCTGAAATTTCTGAACCCTTACTAAGATGACTCATGTTAGAGAAAATGACAAGAATACTTGGGGAAAAAGAAAACTTTCAACTTAGGAGGATGGAGTGACTGTCATCTGACTGTCTATAAAATTCTCAATATTTGCATTCAAGTACCAGATATTAATAAATAACAATATAAGCCCTAGATTTTCCCACTCATACAGCATCTTGGCATGATGAATATTTTCTCCTCTGCAGTTCTCTCCAATCCAGCGGGTCCTTAGAGTGGGAAATACACATTTCCCTAGGGAATAAGAAGCAGCTGCTTACAAGCAGCAGCTTCAAGAGGTTGGGTTTAAAATGTTTGCATGGGCAGAAGATTAAATATTCTTACCAGGACTGACAATTTTTTTTGTTTTCAGCTTCATCAAAGTATCTTGACTTCTTTATGTGTCATGGCTCATATAATTTTAAGCAAATATTGCCACTTTTTGCTGTTTTGAAGTTGTTTCTCCCTGAGGAAACATTAATGGTAAAGACTACCTGACTATTAATTTTTAGTCCAGTCAAGCAGTTGTGTCTACTGCTTTATGAAAACCCAGCAAAATTGTGTCTGTGGCAGGGAAGACAACCAGGTTACACTCCCATTGTAAAAACAATGGAGAGGACTAGAATATGGGGTTCATTTTTATTGACATGAGGATACATGGGGCTTAGAAGCCTGGCAAAAGCAAAGCTTTCAGTGCTGTTTGAAAACATTTTAAATATTTGTAATCATAATGGTTTTGCTGTTACCAGTTGGGATTTTGAGCAGCAAAGGAGCTCTGAGGAGGCAAGAACTGCTTTGTAGTGACAAATAAAAAAAAATAACTATTATGTTGATACAAAAAATTACTATTTAGTAATTCCCTTTCATGAAGTAGCAGTGTGAAAAGTCATGGGAGAAGCAGGCAGTAATATGTAGGAGCACAGCTAAGGCACCTAGCAAGACAGCAGCCTGTCTTTTAATTTCTGGCAACTATTTTCTCAGCTTGCATGATGCTCATGCTCTGAAGGTGTAAAGTCATTAGCATTGGGTCTGACTTAAATATTTGGGCTTGGCTAGGTGGAGTTCTCAATACTTTTAATGGTGAAATAAAAACACTCAGCAGTCTGGTCCTGAAGCTCTCCTGATTAAACAGCGAGACCTATGTGTGATGCCAGACACTTTGTCTTCTCTGCTTTGTCAACTTGTATTACATTTATTCTTTCCTAGAGCAGTGTCACATCCTTGAGACTATTCAACTTGCTGCCAAATAACACATCACTCCTGTACAGTTAGAAAATTTAATGGCCAGACACATTGTCACTGAAATGCAGTCCCTTTTCAGACATCTATCTGCCAGAATGATAGGATTCATTCCAGAAAAGTTTTAAAATGCCATAAGCGAGACTTTCAGCCCATCACTGTGTCAAATCACATTTATGTCAAAATGCCAAAGAATTCCTTCCTGCACTTCACAGTAAAAAGCAAGTTAAATAATAACCTGCTTCCTGTTCTAATCCAACACACCTAGAAAGCAAAGAGCATTCCTGACCTTTTTTTCAGAACCAATATATTCTTTGCTTATAACCTTGTAATTGAAACACTTACCTCTTCTTTTTATTTGGGAAATTCCAAGTAACAGCTATTTGAGGAGAAGAGTTGAGAGGGTGATTGCAGTAAGATTTCTAGAAGCAGTAGTAAAAGGTACCCTTTTTGTTACCTGACAGCCTTGTTTCCTCTAGAAGTTTAAATCCAATTATAAAACTGAATTATTTCAGTATTGCTCTGGAGAGTTCTCAGCTATTCAAACGGCAACAAAGTAGAAAATCAGGTTAGTACTTTGGCACACATAGGCATGTAGGACAAACATCAGATACTCTTTTTAACATCCCCAAATGGAAAGACTAACAGGTTGCAGATGTCCATATGAGCATACACACTGCTGCAGCATGAGACCAACTTGTAAAGAGTCCTATTTGCTTTTGTTTAACAGAGGCACAGCCATATCTTGGTCCAGACTAGAAAATGACACCAGCCAGAGTCTGCAGAAGTCAGCCAGCTTACCTAAGCAGCCTCAGAACCTTCATTTAGGCAGAGGTTTGTGGACTGTGGCCTTAGGTGGGCAGTCCCTCTTCTCTGTGTCACAGGGGTACTGGGACATACATTTCTAGAGCAGGAAGGTGTCAGATTTGGGACAAGAGAAAATTTAGAGTCTGAGATTGCTGCTTTTTGTAATCTTGCAGCAGAAGGCTGAGGAAGCATGACGCCTGAGTCAGGACACACAGAAGGTGAGTGAAAATGGAGATAGGAGAATTCAGGTTTACTCCAGATTTGCACCTAGCTGAAGAGAGCACACAGATGGAGATGGTGACATCTGAGAGCTCTGAATCAACACTTAAACAAAATCAGCCTTATTGACTGTAATATATCTCAATTAGGTCGAGTCCAATATTGAAGCCTGTAGTTATTACAGTAATGTGACATCCTTCTTGTGTTAAGAGCTCCCCAAGCACATCTTTTAGAGCTTATTTCTGAGATGACCAGTTTCTTCAGGTTAGAGCATCAGTTTTCCGTTCCCTTGAGATCAGTGACACACCAGGCACAAAAAACCTGTACCTCCCACAAGAAACATGCCAAACATTAATGAGGTAGCTTTATTCAGCCAGCACTGGTTTTACTGGAGTCTCAAAATTTACATAATGTCTCCCCCTACATAGTACTTTTATTTGCTAAATAGCTGAATCTGTACTTCCAAGAGTAAATTTGGCTGAGCTCAGTAGATTTTGCTCCTTGAATCCAGAGCAACCAAATTATCTAGCTGTAGCCATTTAGATGCAGGTGCACCTTCTTTTCTACTTATCCTGAAGTAGCTGTTTTTCTCTGTTTGGTCTGTGCTGGGAGAAAGAGCATGGTACACAGATTGTGTGATTGACCTTTTTCCTTTACTTGGTGTGCCTTTGCAATGAAAATCATCCCCAGAAGGAGGTAAACCCAGGTAATGGGTCATCCTGTGGCAGGGACAGCTGCCCAGCTTAATTTTCACTAGCTCTAAGATAAACCCAAGAAGTGCTTGCACAAAATCCCAGACTCTTCAGTTGCTGTTACCCGAGGAGGTGGAGAGCAGCTGGATGGGCCATTTGCTAAAAGGATGTTTGCTGTTCAGAAGCTGGGATGAAGGACATAGGGAAGGGCTTGCTGTACTGAGGAATGTGAGCTCCCATACCAGATGAAAAAGCTGGGTCTGGGCTCAGTGAAGTGAAGGGGTTTTACCAGAGACAGTTTTGAGAACAGATATTTCTTTAATGTCCTGAAATTCAAAATTAGTTTTGAAGTCTGCTGATTCTTATCTAATTTGCTTTGGTGTTCTAATTTCCAAGTTTTCTCCTCTGAGAAACAGCCTAATGGATATTCTAAGATCATACTGATATACAGCAACTTTGTTTTCCTGTGATTATCATCAGCTTTATTCTTCGGTTGCCTTTCCTACATGAAAAAACAGGAAGACAACAGAGTTCAAAACCTACTTATCTGAGGGGGCTGGGAGAGACTGGTAGGCCCTGCCTCTCTATTGTAACCTTTATTCTCACGAATCTAGTGATTTGTCTAGAAGTATAGTTAATTATCTAATGACTCCAGTTTGTAGGGCAACAATTCAATTAAATTAACTTGCATCTTCAATTTTTCATCCTACAGTGCTAACACATTTTAAAATGTAATTCAATTTCTAATACTTCAAATAAAAGTACACAGGAGCATTAAGCCATTTTGTTAGTTCAGCTGTTTGCACTCCAGCCCCTCACACTGCTCAAGAGTGGAACTGTGAGCACTTCAAGGGGCAGCTCAGCTGCATCACTGGCTCAGGAAAGGCCTGACTGAGGCAGCATAAACAAAGTCTCTCAGACGGCTCTCCCTGAGGCTGCCTGTGGCTTACACTCACTACCTGTAAAAGTTTGTGTCTGCCTTGGATTGGAAATCATCTTCATTAAAAGAGAGAACTCAAAGAAGAACATGTGGACTGGATGCAATAACCTTTGTCCCCTGAGCAGAAAGCCGAGGGGAGGATGGCTCAGGGCCCTGTCCCACACAGCACCGCAGCTTCCTGACGGCATTTAAATGGTGTCATTTGCTCTTTTCCAGATTGGGAAATGCTGGCACCCTCTTACCTTCAGGTGTGGTGACCTAAAGAAGCTGGTAATTTGCCAAAGGCAGGGAATGGCTGGAGTGGGGAGGCTACAGCTCAGGAGGAGGGAAGCAGCTGCAGGAAGCCGGGAGTGAATGGGCCCCGTCACACACAGCCTGATTCCTAGGCCAGCTCAAGAGTCAGCTGAGGCTAAAGGTGCCGAGCAAACTTTAAGTTCTGGCTGAAGGGTATTAACAACCATGGAAACATTACCCAATGTTTCATGTGGGGAATTCAGCTCCACCTCTTCTGGCTCTTTTTAATTTAAGGATTGCCATGAACAGAAGTCAATGCTTGGAGGACCCTGTCCTCACAAAGCCGATGGGAATTGCTGGTGCCCAGCAGCACTGCCACCCCCACACAGTTGAAAAGCGTCCCCAGTGCCAAGTTGTACAGTAGCTGTTTCTACTTTAAACACAATTTAAACACAATTCCTGCCTGCTTTCGAACCACAGCACTCCTGTATGAAAGGTATCTTTCTCAGCAGCCTTCACACTTCCCTCATCAATGCGTCTCTGTCCAGTTTCCAGCCCCAGGGTCCTTATTCAGAGGAGAAGCAGACCCTGGAGCCCTCACACGTCTTCCCGGCCCTGCAGAGACTGCTGATCATTCCTGCAAGCAGGAGCACTGCTCATCGCCCCCACCCAGCCATGCTCTCTCCTTGGCTTTGGTGCTCAGTATTTGTGGGACCCGTGAACCGCAGAACCTCCAACCACAGCCTCCTGCTCCCAAGGCAGAGCCCTGGAACATGAACATCCCAGCCACAGGCTAGAGGTGTTGTGATGTGGCACGGCCAGGGAAAGCACAGGAGAGCAGACACCTTCAGCCATGCCAGCCCTGCTGCAGCAAAGCCAGGTCTGTGCCGCAGCCGCACGCACAGGGAAGCAGCAGCTGGACAGATGCCTGGCGGGAGGGGAGCAGGGGACATGGGGCCTGCTCACACCCCAGGCAGCTCCGCAAGAAGAGGAGGGAAAGGATTCTGTAACTTCAGCAGAGCGTGAACTTCTGAGGGTGTTTCATGGTGCTGTCTCACCTTGATTCATACGTGCAAATTTCAGTCCTGGCTGTCACAAAGCGTGGCGCTCATGGATATTTCATACACAAATTAGCCCATAAAAATTATTGCATAGAGTTTTGTTCAGTCCTTTGACCTGCTAGCAAAACAAAAAAAATCATCTGAACCTTTTGCTCATTCACAAATTAATTAATAAGAAAACTACAAAAGATGAAATTTAAAATACACTTAAGTATTTGCCATCTTACTTCCATGTAGATCTTTAAAAAAGTTCTAAGTGTTATGATCTCACATTAAGAAATACTTGCTCCTTTTAGAATTGAAAGAAGAACAAAAAGAAAACATAAAACTGTTTTCTTAATGACCAAAAATTTACTTAATCAAGAATTTGGATATTATCATCCAAAGGCATAAGCCTGATATTTCACACCTGCCTTCTACACATAAACAGAAGTCTGCTACAGGACTGGTATGTGCATGTTAATGAAAAGTCACTTTACACAACCCTTCAAACAACAATATTTAATCATTTTCACAACAAAATCACTTTGTACCTCCCCAGTGCTTTCTGTTTTTCTTTAAATATAAAACCAAACACTTCAAAAAGCAGCAGTATATAGCTACACATTTAATGCATATTTGATATTCTTTAGAAAGGGAAAATCCATATCTTATGTGAAATACTTTGTATTGTTATAATTAAATGCAGCAAGAAGTAGTTCTAGTGTCCCCTTCCAGAAAAACCAACTTGCAAAGCAAAGCATTTTCACAAAAACTTATTTATCCACCTTCTACAAAGCATGGTTCGTTGGACTTGTAAGTTAGATTAATAAAATGACAAGTTATCATCTCAACAGGGGAAAAGAATGTAATTTCTTTTTTTATTTGGAATCTAGTTCCAAATTAATACTTTTGTTTTCAAAAGATGGAACACTTCCAAGATGTATGATGTATTTCTGAGGCACAGCTCAGGAATCAATACTTTATTTACCAGTTACAGTAGTCTATCTCTTTCCAGGGAATTAGGAATCCAGAGCAGTTAATTTCTGGGTGAATATGGCAAATGTATAACTACAAACCCAAACTGAATTCTTATTCCTTATCCCTTCATTTCCTTCTGTTGTCCTAAATCTGCTACTAACTTTACAAAAATCACGGAAGTAATGTAGAAATCCTTATTGCTGGAAAGCTATGGCAGGACTCTCTTTGTACAAAAATATTTTAATGTAGATATTTAGAAATGTTACATAAGAGCATTTCAGTGATAAAATATTTTATTAGTGTTTCTGTTTGAGTGCGATGAGCAGTGTATTGTGACTTAAAAAAAAAAGTCTCAAGTTTCACTACCCAATCTTTAAATCTCAGACACCACTGTTACAATAGAAGCAGATGCTCTGGAAGAAAATATCTTCCCAACAGTAAGGTTCTGTACTGCCAGTTGAAATCCATAAAGCCAGATTTGGGTATGGTGGAGTGTATATATATTTATATATTTGTGCATATCAAAAAGATTATGGGAACTCTGCCAACCACATGTGAATGTGACCAGCCAACTGCATACTACATCTCACCCAGCTCCTGGCAGGCAGGGTGGTTCATGTTGGTATAAGGTGTGCTGCTGGAGCCAGCTCTAGCATTTGATGGGATGACAAGCAGATCCTTTGTGTGTGGAGTTTTGTTACTTGGAATTATCACCAACATCACTTGCCCACTCACTCCATGCTATGCAAAAATATCAGTTATTTAAACACTTTAAAAACTTAACAGATATTGCTGATAAGATATGAGATACTCTGTGGTTAGTTAAGAGCGCATGAGACCACAACCAGGCAAATGTGAAATTTTGAAAGAATGAAAGGAAACAGGAAAACTGAAATAAGCATCAGGTTCAAGAAAATGTTGAGAAGACAAAAGTAGGATTATGAAGTGTATCAGTCTGTAAGTGTACAATATTATATAGCAAACAATACCACGTCAACAGCAAATTAAACTGTCACACGGCAGAGATCCTTGAACATGAAATAATACAACTTTTTATTCATGTTTTATAGATTACTTTTATTTAATTTTGCTTTAATAATGCATATTCTGTTCACTCTGTGCAAAACTGAGGACAGAGGTGGGTGTTTAAATCATCTAATGAAAATCAAGCGGAGATGAACATTCAGGTTGAGGGAGAGACCTATCCAAACCAGGAAAGCTAAAAAGCCACAGCTGCTCTCAGCTGTGCCTTTTTGTCCTGCCACCTGGCACAAACATGCTCTCCTGACCGAGCTGCTGAGTCCTGGGAAGGTGACCTCCGCCGGACACCGGGGACAGGAGTCGTCATGGTAGCTACATAAGGAGATCTGGCCTCAACCAGCTCCAGTCAGTGTGTGGCAAAGAAAGGCACAAATCATTGCAAAGACCAGACTTCTGTTGGTTTGTTTCCTTCTTGTACATTACTGTACACAATGTAAGTTTAAGTTGTAGGGGATTTGGGGACATAAAATTGCATATTTAACAGAACTTAAAACCATAACGAAAAGTAGGCTGTTCAATCTCGAAGCAAAAATAATCCCTCCAGCCCCACCATTAACATTCATTCCTGGCTATATGAAGTACAAACATTTTAAAATCTGTGACAAAAGACAATTAAAAACCAAAAGTCAAAATCATAAAGCTTGTAAACAGATAATCTGAAATACACTTTATTTATGGAAAAATATCATCAAAATAGTACCACTATGGACTAAACTGCCTGAGTTTTCATTTCACCTAGGATCTTGAAGTAGAGAGCCTTTAGCACAAGATCAATTTCAGTCACAACTAGTGCCGCACAGCACGACTTTGGGTAGAAACTTTGTTCTTGTTGGTACTTTTGTTGTGCTATCAAAAACTGTTGTGCTAATCCTTCAAACAAAGGGATGTTGAGGCAATTCTTAAATCATTTGGCACAAAGTTATTTTGGCTGGGGCATAAATTTGAGTCTCAGTCATGAAGAATAATGCAACATTCCACCTATCAAGTATTCACTTTGATTGAAGAGCTTTCTTTATGTCATTAACTTCCATCTAAAAACAAACAGAAGAAAAAGCATTTGATTAAATTAGATGCTTCAGCAAACTGAGGCACGGCTGGTGCCACCAGAAAAGCACATTCCCTCTTGTCCATAGGTGTCAGCTACAGGTTTTATACCACTCTTATTTCCACAGATTTCACAAATTGAGGTGCTTCTCAACTGTGTAAGATGACCATTCATAGCTTCCTCCCTTAGACCGTGACAAGTACAGTCATTGAACGTACTGCAAAACCTTTCAATCTCTTTAAATGACAACTTTTACATGCCACACAGCTCACTGCCTGGTATTACTGCAGAATGAGCACTGTGTCCATGCACCAGCAGCTGCACTTACAGCCAGCACAATAAACTGCACTGCTGGCAACGAGCACAGGTAGCTGAGAGACAAAACCCATTGTCTCTCTCCTACAGGGAGGGTTCTTGCTGTAGGAATGGTGGTTGCCTTCTACAAGCAGCAAGCCTGTGCCCAGGCACCTTAAAGGCTCTGAAGGTGCCATGGTTAAAAGGAAACCTTCAGCAGTCCCAGATGTACACTTGGTCCCTCTGACAGACACTGAAAAACCCTAAGGCAGGGGTCCTAGATTTATTCAAACCCACATGTTTCAACCTGTGTTCAACTGCACCATCATCAAGGTAGTCTTCTTTAACACATGGACTGAAAGCTATTCTACTTCATGTCTATCAGAGAACTCTGAAACTAATGCTACTTTTCTGTTAACTCTCATCTTCATGTAAAACTAATAATGCCATCTTTGCTAGTATATGAACATTTACCAGTATAAGCAACATTTGAACTGGAGTAAAAGCATTCAGCTTTATGATCATAATTTTAAACCCATCAGTGTGGGTCTCTGCATAAAGATGTAAAGTTATCTCTGATAATTCTGAATAGTGTGGCTTATAGACTAAATCAACAATGGCTATTAAGAATGTTCACTGGGTTTCATCTTAAAAAAATTCAGTTTCAGCTGAACAAGAATTGTGTATTATTAGAAGCCGTGCTGCTATGTGGTTGGACGCATAAAGTCCTGGAGCATAGAGACAGCCCTGGAGCATAGACACTGAGGATCTGCAGTTCTGCCATTCTTTGCCCAAGTGCTTTACAGAGGGAACAGTCTAGTGGAATTACAATTTAATTTTTTATCCCTAGTTCAAAGTACAGTTGCCCTATACCATAAAAAAAATATAAAATATAATCAACACCAAACCACTTACGAAGTACATGGAATAGAAGAGTATAGTATGCATAGATTAGAATATAATAATTTTGTTTGGAAGGGGCCTATAATGACCCTTTAGTCCATCTGCCTGACCAAGTTTAAGCATGTTGTTAAGGGCATTGTTTAAATCCCTATCCAAAACCCTCAAAAACCAGTTTCAGTGTCATTTCACATCAAAGCAGCTTTGTTAATGATTCCTGCAGAGACTGAGCTCCATGAATCCCACAAGCAGGGCAACATACCTAGCAAGTGACTAAGGCAGCACAACAACATCTAGAGTTAAGGTACTGTAATAACTATGGGAGCAGTAACTGGGTTCTTAGAGCCCCTTCTTTTATATTGCTCAGGATGCTTTACTAAAGACAACCTAAGTCAGTCTGTAAAGCAGACATTAAAATCTTGCTATATGAAATAATATTCCAAGCATATTGAGACAAGCCTACTACAAAATCTAAAGTTTTGGCAGGAAGTAAGTAACTTAAAAAGGCATGATTTCATTTGTGACAAAATCAAACAAAACTCAGATGAAAATTATCATAATCTGAATCTTGTATTGTGTTCGATTTTTAAAAAAATGTCTGCTTGTGCTGATAAATGTTTGGATAATTATCAGGCTTTTCAGAGAAACCCAATGTTGCAATATATATGACACAAACTTGCAACGCAATGAAGGGAACAGGTATATCCCTATATTGGTAGTTTTTTATTCACTGGAATCTAGGTATCTTAGCAGAGTTATATGTCCCATGTCAGGCTAAATCAAACCTGCCTACACATCCCCAGCATTAAAATTAATTTAAGTACCTGCAATCGTAGACGGATCTTCTTCTCTTCATCCAGTTCAGAGAGCAACTGTTTAATCTCTTTTCTGTTAAAAGAATGCAAGAGAAACTTGGGATGGAAATCACCACACTAGTAAAATACAAAAGATAATCTCTTGGAGACATATTTACCCCACTTCGCTAGTTATTTTTTTCCTCTGAACATCTAATTGAAGTCAGAATACTCTTGTACACTCTAGGCCATAGTAGAGAGAAGTAAAACTCACTATGGGACAGCACCCCGCCCCATCCCACATGGCTAATGACTAATGCCTCCACACAGCCCTGCATCCACAGGCTCTGCTCTGGCCTAGCTGTATCAACACCATTTCAGCAGCCAGTTGCCTTTTTCCATACCAAATGTCGATGTATTGACTGTTGGTGGGTTATAAGAACTGGTAACACAAATCCTGCCCATCCTATCACATACTTAAGCCACTTAAAAGCTGTTTACACCAGCAATACAATGTAACCTTCAACTTCATTTATAAGACTTAACGATCCCAAATATGGATTTTCTGTCATTCTTCTTTGTTGGGAAAGGGAACATAGCTATGAGGAGCAGACACGTTCTCATGTTCCCACTGAGTGATCTCACCTTAGGACAGATACCAGTAGGTGGAAGCTGCCCTTGCAAGAAGGGCCGGGGAGACCAGAGGAGCAGGGTCAGCCTAAGAGGCGAGGCCGTGGGGCTTGCTGGCTACATCCAGCTTGAACCATGCCCTCCCGCATCTTCTCCCAAACTCCGCACACCTCTGTTCCGCCACAGTCTCTGCACGCTGCTTGCCCTTTTCTTTTTCCTGCCTGGGCTACACACAACTGACAATGTAAGTGAAGGTTTAGCTTCCAAAGCATTAAATATTCTCAGGAACATCAAAAGTTACATGCCAGTCCCAGTTTCTCCTAAGAAATGTGCAATTTAAAGAAAACAAAGGGGCCCAAAACTGAAATAGCAAGATTTAGGGCCATAAATACAAAGGCCTTCAGATGACCTAGTCACAATTTAATTACCACTTTTGTAACATGAATTTCCTGGGAAAATGTGCTAACAGTCAAATAACGAATTAATTTAATAACTTTAGGAGCTTGTAGCAATTTGTACTACAACTATAACAAATGCACCCCTTTTATTATGATCAATTCACGTGAGTTCCCAGATAGTTACTGACAAATAAAACAACATTTACTGCTTATAGCTTGCAACTTAACTTTTCTAACACCCCGTAAACATCTACTTGACATCTGTCATAACAGAGGGGAAAAAAAGATGGTGGATAGCGCAGGTCTTTTTTTGCAGAGGTTGTCACCCTTGAGTATGTTCTGTTACACGAAAATCACTCACAAATACATAGGCCAGCTGTGCACAGTAACATCCATGAAGGCAAACTCAATCAGAAACTGCCACCACTATGCACAAATGGATCCATCCCACCTACTGTGATTTGCAGTACTTACTTTTGCTGGTCTTTCATGGTTTCAATGATGGTTCTCAGCTCCCTAATTTGTGTTCTCAGCTCTTCCAGGGCAGTCTGACCTTGGCTCAAGTGCTCAGTCTTTGGCTTTCCTTCAGTACCAAATAGGGATGGGGAATTTGACCTGTGGCCTGTTGTTCCCATAGCAATTGAATGAAATCCAGGTGATGGTGAAGGGGATAGTGATGGTTGTACATTACTGCCACTAGCCAGACCTCCTGGTTTTGGAGGCAAGGAAGTTTTGTTATCAGACACCTGTAACAAAAAGAATAACATTTAATGTCTGCAGAAAGCTTTATGAAAATCAAGCGTCTAACCAATGCAAAGTATTTAGCTGCTCTTCAGTAATGCTGAAATTCCAACAATCAAATATGGACAGGATAAATACAGTGCTTAGTCATCATCATCATCTTTGTGCATGTACATCAGAGGGGGTCTAGTTGTGATACAAAAGTTCAGCAATAGCATTTCCAAGATCTCAGACCTAGCAGTGAATTAAACCAGGGACAGATGCTCAGTATTTCTCTCAGATGTTTGTGAGAACATATCTACATCCATGGATGTCTCCCACAGAGCACAAAACTACATGGCCAAGAATTCAAGTTGTATTTTTTTGTAAATTAAATTTATAATTTCCCACCAACTATTGAAGGAATCTTCCAAGTTATTTCAAAAATTAAGAAAATGTATTACATGTTCCCCCTAGCATCATGAAAATAGAAAAATATTCATTAGGTTCACTCGTTGGCATGATATATATAGAAAAAAATTCCCATGGTTTCAAAATTATAATAAAGAAATGGAGCGTACTGTCCTCTGTTAATCAAAGCTTCTATGAATCCTCATAACTACCAATAGCTCTTCATTCCTCCAGGAATGACAGAAAAAAAACACCATTAACCTATAACCCTGGAATCACGTGGCTAGCTAAAAATGATTCCATGTTTCTTAACTGTGATCCAGTGCCCTGCTTAGTAGACAAGCCTCTACTCTAATGTGCTACATAATGTAATATATGTATATAATGTAATGTACTGTAATACAATATTTTATACTTATTAGGCAATTAGAAAAATCTGAAGTTACCAACCATACATGGCCATCTACTCCATTGCATACAGAGAACAGTGTACAGGTACAGTTACACAATGGCAGTAAGGGGAATCTTCACACAGTTATTTGGCAGTGCTATGTGTGCATTACATGACAGCTACCAGGCATGTTTGAAAATCTGATTTGGACAAGAGTAAGAAAAAGCACTGGGCAACCTTCCAACTCTCTTTGGAAAAGAGATATTGAAGTTGAATGGCAAAATACTGAGCATAAATGGTATGGAAATGGAAGGAGATGCTGCAAGTGAGGACTTGGAGATTGGCAGAGCATTAGCTAAACAAAGTAACTGATTGAAAAGTTAGTGATGAGATGAAAATCAGGAAGAATTATGATGGAGAGAGAAGAGCAGGATCCACCAAGTTCTGCAAAAAACAGTCTTCCCTGCTATACAACTATGATTGAGCTCAGAACCTGATCTGGGAAAACACTGAATTCAAGAAGTGTTCTGCACAAAAAAACAAGTCGGACCATAAATACAAATAAAAATGGCGTTATAACCACAAGAAAGCTGAATCACTGTAGTGCCTTGAAAACTTGACTCAATGACCTGAATAACATTCCTTTAGCATTTTATCACTTAGTTTGTCTATCTGGCTTGGAAGGTACCTTAAAGGTCACCTAGTTCCAATCTCCCTGCCATAGGAAGGGACACTTTTCACTAGACCAGGTTGCTCCATGCCCCATCCAGCCTGGTCTTGAATGTTTCCAGGGATGGAGCACTCACAGCTTCTCTGTTTTGGCACCTGTTCCAGTGCCTTGCCACCCTCACAGTAAAGAGGTAATCCAAACCTACTCTCTTTCAGTTTGAAACAATTCTATCATCCTCTTCTATCACTCCATGCTCTTGTAAATAGTTCCTCTCTATCTTTCTTGTTGTTCACTTCAGGTACTGGTAGGTTAGGTCACCTCAAAAATCTTCTTTTCCAAGCCAAACAAACCCAATTCTCTCAGCCTTTCCTCATAGGAGGGGTGCTCCATCCCTCTGATCATCTCAGTGGCCTCCTCTGGACTTGCTCCAGCAGGTCCATGTCCTTCCTTGTGCTGGAGACCCCAGACCTGGATGTAGCACTCTAGGTGGGGTCTCACCAGTACAGAGTGGGGTGTAAATAATGTGTACATATAAACAGACCTTTCATGGATAATAGCCCCATGTATCAGTTAGGTGCAATTTTCCTTCACACTGAAAAGAGATTTCAGGCTGAGTTCAAATCTGGAGCAGCCAAGCAAGGCACAACTGGAGTCATTGATCTGAGCATCTTATTCCAGAGCTTAACTGGCTTTCAGCATTAAAGCCTCAAGCAGCTGCTTTCTAATAGCAGCCATCTCATTTTACAGGAACAACATCTACAGTTTTGTCATATAACTTAGAAGTGTTGGCCCAGCAGTATTCCTTGGTGAAAGTGCTTCCAGAAGAGGGAGCTACATAGCAAAACATTATCCTTATAACTTGATCACAGAAGTGCATGACTTCATCTTTGAAATACTTGTTAAACTACTAGAATGTAGTATTTTTATTATTAAGGGTATCTACCCTTATGTAGTAAAAAACAGTTCCAGCCTTTAAAGCCTGACCTACACATTCCTTTTGTAATATTTGATTCTGCTATAGTAGTCTACCAATATACAGTAAGAATGGCACAAGCCTATAAAACTAATACAATTATATCAGTATGAAAAAGTGGTTATATTTGCAAATTTAAATTCACATGCTAGTACAGTATGTCAAAAAGTTGTATTTACTCTACTCACAGACTCTTCTAATGTAAACTCAGTTTAAAGTCGCAAAAAGATAAGTTCTTTGTTTCTAAAATTTATTTCCCAGCCCCTCTGATTCTGTGAAATACATTTACAGGATTCTTTTCACAGTATGGTTATTTGAGACATTTTAACTGTGCAATTCACTTAAGACTTGCCTTTCAAGTACAGAACAATCTTTAGTACCCTTTAGCATTTTAAGCTTCTTTAAGTGGGCAGTTACCAGGTGACTGCTAAATTAAATTTTGAATATTTCAGTGCTGCTTTAAAAAAAGAAGATGCACATGACAAGGTTAAGCAGAGGCATTCCAATTAACTTACTTGTGATATTGTAACAGTTCTTGATTTCCTTGACACTTCAAGAGTTTTGTGAGTAATGGAAACATGTTCTTCCTTCTCATCTTCAGGACTTGGTGAGTCAAAGAAATCAGGACTTGAAAGTGATGACTATGTAGACAAACACACACCACAAAAAAAGAAGGAAAAGAAAAGCACAGATATTTTCATTGTACAAGAACTTTTTTAGCTATCATTTTCAAAATAACAATACTTTAAATCAGGACCCTTTGTCCTCCTACTCCCCCCTTTTTTGCCTCTTATTTTCAAAGCCAGACTACTTTCAAAGCGTTCAAGAAATAAGACATGCTAAAGAGTTGAATTCTGCGTTAATTTACAGCTTTGCACATGATATCACAAGGTGAAAGCAGCCTCCTGTCCCAGGCAGGACGCTGAGTGCTGTGCCGTGGGGATGCCAGCTCTGTCACCGGGTGGCTCTGCTGTGGCTCTGCTCAGAGCAGGTGCCACCCTGCTGCTCGTCAGAGGCCCCAGCCAGTGCCAGGGCACAGGTGTGAAAAGGGAAGGCTCTTTCCACCCCCTGATCCTTTCCTCATAGATGTGACAGGGGAAGGAAAACTTCTATACGGCTCTTTTATATATCTGTACATATCACAGAAGTCTGTTTTGAGAGCATTCCCCCTTTTTGAGTTCTACTAGTTTTGCAATAATCCTTTTTGCCTCCTTCCACTTTGTTTTTCTTCAGTAACACAGACCCAGGTAACCATCAGTGGTTGCTCTCATTCTGATATTCCAGAATGCAAAAAGCATGGAACAAACAAACCCCAAACCCCAAAGAAGAAGACATTGAACAACTAAGCAGTGGTTTCTAAACTATTGTTTATGAGACCAACTTGTCTAAAGACAGATATTAGAGAGTGAAATTAAATCACCCTTGTATTTATAACTGCGACCTTAATGAGAAGAAACACATGATAGCTCAAGGAGGGGTGTTGAAGACTGAATGGTCTATTTGTCCTCAAAATCTGGTAAATGTCCGCAAGTAAACAAGAGAAATACTTCTTTCAGGAAACACTTCAAAATCCTCAATACTTTGCACAAATTAGTCTATATAAGGGATTTTTCTGGGCTCAGTCATGGCTGGCAAGGAACACTTGGCAGCATCCAAATAAGGGGCTATAAACCTTAGAATGAAGAGAATGTTTTAAACATCAGTATTCAAAACACTGGCAGCCTTTTGACAGTAATTTTCCTGATCTGCATCTCTCTGCCTCATTGTACGTGCGAAGGAATGGCTGGGTAAAAGTAGTAAAAACACCAAGGAACGCAAGTGGGGGAGAGGGGGAGGGAATTCAGAAAAAGTATTTTTAAAAATAGTTTTTAAAGAAAAGGAAAATTGACTTACAGATGTGAGAGACTGGGAGGGTGGTCGCCTGCCAGTAGCTTTTGGTCTGGTTGTAGTTGGATGATTAAGCTTCTCAGCAATTGGTATTACAGAATCAAAACCTTCCAAGTCTTAAAAATAAAATAGAATTGATTTGGTTTTCTGGCAATTGTCTTCAAAGGGAAAGAATCACATTTTTTTCTAATTTCAAAGAAATGAAATCCCATTTTCCTCACTGGGTCACAGTGTTCTGCATGTATTTAGCCACCATGATGGCACTAAAAAAACCTGGAAGTCAAAGGCAGCTGTAATCCAGTCACCCTTGCCAAGAACAATTACCCTTCCAACTCAAACACAATAAAGCAGAGGGGGAACGTGTAGAGGAGCCTTTGGCTTTGTTTTCAGCATAGTGAAAGCTAAATGACATCATGGGTTCTATGGCATGGAATAAACAGTTTAAAAATTTCCATCTGGCTACTGAAGGGGTTAGTAAATTTTTTTTTTTTCCTGAGTAACTGGAGACATAAGGCTGCGCACACACTGTCTCAGGAACTGTACTGTCAGCTCTGCATTGCAGCAATTGCTCAGAAGAGTGCAGAATGTGAATGATCAAGCTGGAAGTGATGTGCAGGTTCCCAGACACCTGCAGCTGGAGGCACCATAGTTTCCAGGTGAGAGGACTATCTCCCTCCAGTAGTCCAGAGGCTATGGTAGGTAAAAGCTGCAATAGGCTCCTGAAGCTGTACAGAGTCCAGGGAAAGCAGGTCTGCTTGAATGCTGTACCATCTCCATGGCCAGTGACAAGCTCTGGGGAAGTGTTTACTGAATCCAGCCACAGGGTAACATGTTTACGTGAAAGAACGATGTGGAGGCTCAAGGAATACCGCAGCTCATGATTACATGGATAAATCAAATGGCTTAATACCATTCATCTATTTTTATGGGTTGTATCAGTTTCACTCACCTTCATTTCAAAATGCCCTACAGCATATGTTGAGCAGGAAGAAGTCAGAAAACATACAAGAGGTACTTTAGACAAGATAAATCAAAATTCTTCAAAATCACTTTCAGATATGAATCAAATACAGGAATGGTATTCATTATTCAGAGACTACTTTTCATTGCACACATGTAGGAAAAAGTAGCTTTTAAGTTAATAGTTCTATATAATAGACACTTAATTTTCCAAACTGTTACAGAACAATTTATATCTGAAGATCCAGTTTTGTTGCCATTTACAACCAACCACTGTACAAAATTACACAATGGAGAAACAAATTAATTAATGGGCCTGTGAAATAAACTATATGCACTGAAGGACATTTGAATTGATTCCAATTACTCATGATTTGTCATCTAGAAAGTAAATGGGATTGGAGATTCCTTATTCAGCAATATCCTTCCATCTCCAGAAGATTAAAACAAAACAAAACAAAACAAAAAAAAAAAAAAAAAAAGGAAAAAAAAAAAAGAAAAAAAAAGAGAGAGACAGCTCTTTCAATAGCCCTGAAATAGTTTAAGGTCCACCGTATTTCACCTCCAAATACTACTCTATTTTTGGAGTGACTCTTCCTATATATAACGAGTGACCCCACTGTCCTCTACCATGTATTTTTGTCATTGGTCTTTTTACTGACTTTGCAGCCTGTGTGCAAAGGTAGGTCACCCGCCCAGTCTGTCAGTGGGATTTTGGCAATCTGAATCCTCAATTGTACCCAACACATCAGGTGAGGCCAGAGTGCTTTGAAAGTTAAAATGAGCTAATTTTAGCAGATTGCACAAAACCTATCTGGAGTTCTACAGAACTTCAGGGTTTCAGAAGAGCAGAAACAGAAGGAAAAAGTTGTTTTCTGGGAAAAGAAAAAGCAAGCAAGTGCTAAGAGCTGGTTTCTATTAATATCCATGAAGCTGACCCATAAGATAGCCAAATGATTTAAGATCACAAAGCAAATCAGTAATCAATATATTAATATATTGTCTAATTTTAATTTTCACTACTGAGTTACTTTGCTAAAGTGCACAGCAAAAATGTAACACCATCAAAAATATACACTCCCTCTAAAAAGGTGATACACACGAGCAGAAATGGAGGCCGAAGCAATCCTTCCATTTGCCCCAGCCACCCTCTCCCACTTTACAGTTTTTACTATTTTTTTTCCTGAGCAAGCTTTAATCCAGCTCATTTTTCACTGGCATGTGCCAAGCCATGTGAATACTTGCACTGAAGGAAGGATCAGTTACCAGTACCACAGGACTGATTCAAGCTGCTAAAACTGAAGGGAAGAGCAGACTTATGCTTTGGGGGGGCAGGAAACTGGCTGAATTATTATGAGTTATTTTGCAGTCTAGGAAAGCTTCAGTGTATGAGTTCTCTCTCTCCAGTTTCCATTTTTGTGGTCTACACAGGAGTATGAAAGGAGATTGAATGAGGTGGGAGTCAGTGTCTTATCACAGGTAACAAGTGACAGGAGAGGAGGAAACAGCCTCAAGTTGTGCCTTGAAGTTGCGTTAGGTGAGCTTTAGACTGGATAGTATGAAAAATTTCTTCATTGAAAGTGTGGTCAAGCATTGGAACAGGTTGCCCTAGGAAGTGTCAGTCACTGCTCCTCAAGGCATTCAAAAATATGTAAATGTGGTGCTTAGAGAGATGGTTTAGTAGTGGACTTGGCACTGCTGGGTTAATGGTTGGACTCAATGATCTTAGACGTTTTTTCCAGCTTTAAAGATTCTATAATTCTGTAAGCAGCCACCATCCCTTTCTCTGCTCTTACAAAAGGTATCTACACTCATATGGAAAACAATCAAAGAAGAAATAGTTTAATAATTCAATGTGTTTCTTTGTCTTAAATAACTAGTAAATACCTAGAATTCTATATTTGATCAGAACAATACTCATGTTTAAATTGTAAAATGTATCGATAAACAGAAAGTGTATGAATTTACATCCTTGAGACCCATAAGTATTTGCAGACATAATTTGCTCCCTGCATTTTATAAATACCATGAAAGATGAACATTTATATGCAAAGCTTCTATTACCAAGAAATATTGGGAATCCTACACTTTTTCCACTTCTGAAGGCATTTTTGATATCTAGAAAAATAAACTAAAGCAACCTATACCTGCACTGAATTTTAAAGAGAGTAGAACAGCCTTTATACAGCCTTTATATATATATATATATATATATATGGAGCCTTTATAGCCTTCACAGGTGGTATCTGCTGCCAAACTAGTGAAATCACAGCCATTCAGTTGATACTCTAAATGAAATTCTATTAAAGTGTAACAGACAATAATAAACTAGTAAATCCACTTCCAGCACTCTTATATGCCCTTTTTCTCTCCATTTGTCTTTCTTATTCAGACGTTGTTCTATCTCCCCAATCTGCTCTGCATCTAAGGCTATCACCACCTTCCACAATCATCACCTGTGGAGATATTAATTCAAGAAAATTCCCATCCAGTGAAATACTAACTAGTAGAATGAGCAACAGAGCCACTCACAAAACTTGCTGTCATATATGCTGTGGATTCAGTAATTAATGTGTGCTGGTTATTTGATTATTTTTTGCTGGTGGAAAGCAAGGCTAGATGTTTCTGACTACATTAAACTCCCTGAGGTCATTAAATGCAGAGATCAGATTTCAGTTTGTATTTCTGCATCTATCAGAAATTGGGAGCTTAAATTTACATACTCAGCAAAATGTACAGCCTTCCTGACAGGGCTCAAATGGAATGTCATTAAAGAAAAAGTCCAGAGTGCTATATTCACCGCCACATAAATTGCCAGTACAGCAACATCAGCATCCAGCAGACCTGGACTCTGCTCTGGTCCAGTTTTTTCTTTGTCTGGTAATAACAAACAGCAAGGAAAATTCTATTAAACACGTAGAATACAGAGATGGCACCCACCAGTTAACTCCCTAATTAAAAATGGTTGATACTTGTTCTACAAATAAACTGATGCATTCATCATTATTACTGTCTCACTGATCAAGCTAGTAATCCATGAAATAATTAATGAGACTGGGAGAAAGGCACCAGAATAATTTTAATATATCAGTGTAGTACATACAGTCTGGCATATTGAGCAACCATATTTCAAGAATATGAAAAAATGTCAGCTGTGCAAGAATTATCCCTGGTATCCTTCCAAGCCACTTAAGAATAGAATATTTCTCCCCATTGCTATGTTCATTTGGAAACATGGTAATCTAAAGGATGATGATGGTATTTTTAAAAATATGCCGAGATCCAGGAAAACAATTATTTAGAGAAAAAGTTCTAAACTCATTAGACTCGTACCTTTCTAGAAAACAACCTTCAGTCCCTGCCCCCCAAAAGACCCCAGAAATAAAAAGTTAAGTGGTTACGCTTCCTTTCTTACCCCTTTTATCCCCTGCATTTACTATTCTGGCATAAAATGTGGCTAGGCTTTATCTTCCATTTAGGTTTTGTAGTATTTGGGCCAAGTCATTTATATATAACGATGACAGAAAGTTTTTTGAATTAGTAGAGGAATTGCACCTTGAAAAACATGAAATGGGAAGTGATATATAAGAGAATCAACACTTTCAAAATGCTAATGGTGAAGTTTCACAGAAATACAGCAGGCTGAAGGAAACGAGGCAAAGTTGGCATTCAGTTCATTTGAAGATTATGTCACAAAAGCCAGAGGTGGATTTCATTTCATAATAATCTTCAATACATTTAACAGAATGACAACAGGCATGTGAAATAATATATATACTGTCTTTAAATTAATAATTCCTAAAGCTGTCAAATGAGACACACACTGCAGAAAAAAATCTCCTGAATTAGTGCCCATTCAACATACAGTAGAAATTAAAAGAGAACTCAATAATCTGAATGTTAGTGGGAATTTTCAGAAGACTACAATTATTTTAACTACTTCAAGCATCCAGATTCTGCTACTCCCTCCATGCTGAACAGCATGGTACCCTTTGAGGAATACAGCCATACTCCCAGCCAGGATACAGGCAGCAAATCTCACCCATAATGAATCACAGACAGTGTTTTAAGATTTGGGTAATGCAGTTTTAGAAGGAGAGCTCCCTGGCTGCAATGTTCCTTTGTTCAGGAATGCAACAGTGATGTGCCAGGGACGCCTGCCCACACAGTTCTGTGCTTTGGAGTGAAACAGCATAGCTCACCTGGCTTCCCAGGACAGTCACAGGACAGCTGTGACTTGAGGACAACCTTTCCTAAAGCACCCAATTATCTTCTCCCATTTCAATCCTGACTTTTATTGCTTTAATAGCTGAATGTAGAAAGCTGCCATAACGAGCTTTGCTAACCATTTGCCAGTGCCCTCATAAGGATTTTATTTTTAACAATTCGGAACATGCCAAGAAAGAACTGAAAGGTCAAGAAAACTGAGGAGCTAGAAGAAATGGATATGCTGTTTTCAAGCACCTCAACTTGATACACATGGTGGCCAATTAAAATTTCCAGTTTATTGCTTTTTTCTGGACCCCTCAGGTCAAGAGCCCTACTTAATTTATATAAAGGACCATTACCATATTCCTGATTACAAAACTTACAGTCCAGAACTTTGTTTATTGGGGATTTTGACTCGATTACTTAAATATTAAAAGTTAAACTGTAGGGAAATTCTGTTCCTTTGCTTTGCCCTATTAAAATGAGCATAAACAGTAGCATAGAAAGAGGTTTAGGCAGATTTTGATCTTCATTGTATGAGTCGAATTTTGTCCTCCAATCCTTATATTTACCAGTATTTTCTAATTTTCCAACATTTATTCTGTGTTTTCAGGCAAAATAAGTATAATATCTCACAGTAAAACATCCTGTGATTTAAAGACAAACCGGCTCCATTCTACAACCTATTACCAGAAATATTACCTATCCTTTTCCCGAGTGTGGGCCAAATCTTATTAGATCACTTTTTCTTGCAGTCAGAGAGGCACAGTGATCACCTCTCCTGACAAATACAACTCTAGAACAACTGCAAATACAGTTCAAGGAAACATGATATACTGAAGATTTTTTTGTTTATTATTTTCAAGAGGGTATTTTTAACTACCCTTTCAGGCCAGCTAGCACCAGTCTTGCAGGGAGAGACAGAAAAAAGAAAACTGATAATCAGATGGCTTTGGCCAGTACTCCATGATCCACCAGCAAATACTCTGCAGATTAAAGTCTGAGGAAATGGTAAAAAAATGGACTTGCACCAATCAGCTTCCAGGGAAGCTCTTAGAATATTTCGTACCATCATTAGACGTTTCAGTAGGAATCAATGAAGGCATATGTGCCTTATCTTAGCACTGGTGAAGATTATTAACTGCTTTCATAAATACTATGCAAAGTGTGTATAGAGCCATGAAAAATATTGGAAAGATGTGTCCACTTGGCTCTGTGCAATTCAGTCTTTGTTCAAAGCACAGAAACTGCTTCTTGTGGGGATTAACTGATCATTTTCACAGTAGATACATTATTTTTAATTCTTTGTGGCTTATTCCTTAAATCACTTAGCTTAAATCCATATGGTTTTAAGTATTAGATGATGCCAAAGCAACCCTGCTTTGGATAGACAAGACTTGTTTCAGGATTCTAAAGTGTGTGTGTGTGTGTGTATAGTTAGAAGACTTAGGATTGATCCCAACTTGCAGAAATAACTCAATACCATTTTTTTGGGAGGCATTTGTTTTTGATCCACTGTTTTGGTAGGTACACTGGTGTTTGGCTCAACCCACTACATCCACTAAGCTATTATATGTGCTAGATATTTCTGTCATCACATGGCCTTCATGTACAAAATTCTTTATGAAATTGAAAAGAAACTTGTCACCTAAAGAAAGATCAAGTTATGCCATAAGGTATGAATTTAAGCTGTTGAAATCAATGTAGTTCTATGTAGGACTAAAAGTTTGTAGAACAGGGTTTATTGTCAGTGTAGCTTATGTTGTTTTAGAAGCATTTTAAAAGCTCAAATCCACTGCCAATCCAGACCAGTTGTTGGTAGAGATGTACCAAAATAGGTAAGTAGCCGCTGTGATTTAATCACAGCCTTGGTACATGACCACAAATTTTCCACTGAGTGTCCCTGAACGCTCTTCCAACTTTTACTGTATCTTTGTTGTGATTTTTAACTCTTTCAGACTAGAAAATCATACTAGTATGTTTCTAAATGTTTTTACACAATGAAATATATGTATTACACTTTGTGATGACAAAACCTGTCTGCAAGAACAGGTTAATGAATCCAGAGCATTGACAAACACATGTAAAATGCACATCACTTTTGTCACTAAAATTTCTTATGATACATTAAATGATAATGATTCTTCATTTCAATACTATGATGCAAGATTTTCTGTCACAGTATGCTGAATGCAACTTTTAATTAAGGAAAAAATCTGTAATATCCACGTAAACTTTGGCATTCTACAAAATGCTTCTTTTTGTATTTGCTTGTTATGCATTGTGAGCTAAATCAAAGACAGGACAGAAAAGAAATGCGGAATAAAAGCCTTCCCCTCATGAAATGAAGAAGAGTTAGCCATGGCAAAGAGATGTAAATAGGAAAAGTTGAATGCAAGGTGTGTGAAAAGGAAAGACAAGACATCACTGAAAACAGGGGGAAAGAAAACAAAAGTGAGGAGGAATGGGGAATGATTCCTCTTAAATAACAAAGTCTGAAGGCTAGTTTTCCAATGTTTTTTGTAAAAATTGTGAAAAGAATCAAATGCATGGACAACAGAAATAAGAGCTGCCATATCTACAATCAGAAGCGATGTTGCTAAGCAGAATTTGCTCTTGTCAGTGCAGTGTGAAAAATTGTAATTAGTACTGAATTCCCATCCATAAATTTACATGTGAAGTCACAGCTCTGTTGAACATGCTAAGGAAACCAAGTCATGAGCTAATACCTACATAAAAATAACCTTTTTATATATGCAACTCACAGAACATTATTAACTGTATTACACACCACCTCAACCTTGCTCAAGCATTTTTGATTTTCCTGATTGGTAAAGTCGGGGAGAATGCTTTTAATGGTGTGGGGTTTTCTGGTTAGACAACACTGATCCACTGGTAGAATATTACTCAGAAAATAAACAGGGGAAAGCCATTTCCAAGACACATAGACACAAAATGCAAGTTTTGCATCTGGATTCCCAATTCAGCTCAGCATATTGATGCTCAGTTGTTGATGGCATTACTGATTTTGTTGTTACTGATCACTTGTTTGCTTTTTGAGAGAAGGTATAAGGAAGAACCCTGGATCTTCTCCTGCTGTATCACAGAGGTTTTGGTCTCATCATAGTAAAGGAACCAGCTTAGAAATCCTTAAAAAAGGCTTCACAGAATAAAGAACTGTTCTCCATCCAGCATTAGTTTGGTTTGTTTTAGTAACCAAAACTGTCTCTCCATTGTTTTTGTTCACCTCTCGGTTCTGCATGAAAAGAACAAGAGCTTTAGACTGGCTATAGGACTAAGAAAGTGACAGCCACTACCCAGCCTAACATCCCTAGTGCAAAGTAGCCAGGAGGAGCTGTGGTATTCGTTTTCAGTGCACAATCACCATCAGTACTTGGCATAAGCATGACAGAAGGTGAGGCAACTTGCAAGTGCTCTCCCTAAGTGACTGGGAATGGCACTGGACTAATGGAACAATAAAGAGGAGCCCAGTAATCACAAGGGTCATGTATCCAAGCTGCTACAAAAGCCATTTAACATCAATTGTCTTCAAAGGCTACTGCTAAGTCACACCTTGTCTGTCACATAGGTCCACTCTAACTTGTTGGGTAAATTTGGGTCCCAGAAAAGACACCAAATGGTAGATTTAATCAAATCCATTTTGACAGGATGGATGAGCCTCAGAGAAGCTGAGGTTGTACTTCCTACAGAGCACATGACATAGGGGAAAATCAGTAGGACATACCACTGTTAAATATTATCTGGACTCACACAGCCAGATCCACCATAGTTTTGGAATACACTGGGCAATTCCAGTCACACATCCATCATCTTTTCTAATAACTCATGTAGCTGCAAGACTTCTCCAACCCATTGTTCTCTTTGTAAATAAATTAAACAAAATCATACACTTACCATAAATACATTGACACTGCACCATAAACTACTCTGAACTCCAAACCTCTACCTCATAGGAAAAGACATTAATCCACTCTGAATTGGTTTTCCTTATTAAGCCTTGATTTATTGCTCTGCCCTCTCTTAAAAGGCCTTTTATTTATCTGACAATATTTTACGCAAGCTGTCAAAAGCAGTCTGAAAATTTATAACAGTTCTGCTCTCTGGATCCCCTTTCAAATTCAAAACCATAATTTATTTATTTTCTTCTTTTAACAAGTTGTCTAACAGGCTAGAATGACAAGCTTTGCCCTTGTAAATGCCATTCTGGTTTGACCCTATCAAGTTATACTTATTTAAGTATTCACACTTGAGCTCAATAGGTTCTCCATGTAAGTGGTAACAGGAAGACATCAGCTAAACCCTTTGTAACATATTGTGGTTTGGATTATGGATTCTTGTTGGCTCCTATACTGCATCTAAAGAAAACCCCTGAAACAACCCAAATTCCTCCCTCCACTACCCTCCTCTCCCCCTCCATGTTCTGGAAATGAACAAAAATTCCCATAAATAAGATTTCCTGCCTAACATGCTAAGAACAAAACAAAATAAAACTATAACCACCAAAACTAAAAAACACAAAACACTTCAGGCTTTTATCCCGACAGTGATTCCAAGGAAACTAGAACAAGGAACGAAAAAGTTTATCTCCATCACAAAAAGGTAGTACATGCTACCTGCACTCATAACTTTCAAATAAGCAGAGGCTTATGGGCTTTGAAATAAATTTGTAAACATAGTTAAGAAACCCTAAATGATAGAATTTGTGTACATTTCCACACCATTCCTTTCTAATAATCTCTACAATAAAAATGTTCATGTGGTTTATCACAAACTTCTAGCTTTCCATGTTTAAGCCAAATGAAAACCTGGGAAAAACATACTACCTGCTACTCCAGAAGAACCATAGCAACAGCAGAAGCTTTAGAAGAAGAAGATGTATGTATGCTGGAAATCTCATAGACCTATGTGAAATGCATTTAGTGTTCTGTTGTTATGTTGCAATTACAATTCCTTTATAACCTGAAGTTCTGCTTCTAAATCTGAGGAAAAGGCGTGTTTGGCTGTTCAAAGGATGCTATTGTACAGAAATGCTTTACTAATAAAGCAGTCTGGGTAGACACCACCACACCAAAATGACATTTCATGCCCCAGTGAAAGGTAGAATGCTTACACAGGCAGGATCCCGGGCTCTGCCTGTGACAAACACGGGGCAGTGCGGGCACAGCTGTGAACGCGGAGAGCGACGGCAGCAGCTGCTGGGCTTTCTGAGCAGAGGCAGAAGATGGCTCTGGGGCTTGTGCCCACTGCCCTGGAACAGCACTCACAGCACCTTGCTCACCAAGGGCCACGCACTGCAGCACCCACCCAGCAAACACCATCGCTCCTGCTTTGCCAGCTTGAGGAGGAAGGAGGGTGAGCGAAGATCAAAAAATAACCCGTTGTTGCTCCTTTCCAGGCGACTTCCTGATTAAATGGTACGTGGGTCAGGAACACAAGTTGTTTACAGCAGAAATTTAGACTGCTTTTAATTGGTGTATGCAGTGAAATTCAGTCAAATTGACCTGAACGGGGTTTCTGTTCCTTTTTGTTAGAAAGTGTAAAGATTAGTAATTGCACCAAACCCACAATATTTTGCAGTAGTAAAATCATGGCAGCACTATTACATCAGTTAAACAAGTATGCCTTATTACTGTTGGCCTTCTCACTTGTTTCAGATTTTTAAACGAAAATAACAAGAACCATCCTATGCAAAATAGCTCACTATTCCATATGTGCTTTTAATTTTTTTTTAAACAGAAAACTCCAACAAAACTATTTTAAGCAAAGCAGAAATGATCCTTTAATCCTGCAGTTAAAATTTGATATAAAAGCACTCACATTCATTGCCAAATCCTCAATGTGCCTCCTGAATCATACAAAAATCACTAAAAAGCAGAAACTTGCACCACAAATTTCTTAGGCAAACTGTAGAAAGCACTATAACTTACCGATGTCATTGCTTCTTTCAGAGGAGTCTTTCTCTAGAGTGCCGGATACTGTACTGCCCACTAATTCCACTTTTGGACTATCACTCCTGCATTTGGATCAAGAAGAGGAGATGTTTTATTGGGAGTTTTTGTGTGGGTTACAGTAAATTGATAGCTAATTTGCAATTAATAATGATAGAGCAAAGTATTCTTCCTTTGCAGCACCAGAGTAATAGCAATGTCAGTGAGAGCAATCTCTAGCAAGTCGACATGCTGTATGGATTAACCTTATCCCATTTCTCCTTAACACCTGTCAAAAAAGCCTGTTTTAGACACCGCAGTGTCCGGAGTAATTCTTCAGATGTTCACAGCATCTCAACACGGAAGAAACCTAAGGGCAAGGGGACACTCTTCAATATCTTATTTGGAGTGTTTTCTAATTAATTGGCTTGCACAAACTACAGCACTGGACTACCTGGAATGCTGCAGAAAGCAAGAGAACCTCAAATTAGCACTGTGCGTTTCAGCCATTCCAAGTACTTACTCTCAAATGTAACTCCTTCAACATGTTTTTGCACTTTTCTGATGAGACTAGACCATGAATACTGTTTCCACAGCCCGAAGAACCATGATTACCTATTTTTTCAGAAATGTCTTCTGAATAGTAAAATGTCAGGAATTATGATACTTCATACAGAGGACTTATTTTAAAATCAAACAAGAGATCAAACAAAAGCAACAAAATTATCCCTGCTTTGGAGAACATTCTATCCCAAATGTACTTGAGTTTACAAAAATACTCTATCTACTGAAACAACATTTAAAAATACCCCAAAATAACAGTGGTAGGCAAGTAACTCAGTATTGCACAGGTCACTCAAATCTCTGATATTTACTTTGATAACAACTGTTTAGTTAATGCATTACATTGTAGTTGCCATCATTATCAGGTCACTTGATAAATACAGTAGTTTTTTCCACAATGACTATATCCAGTGTAATGCTATAAAAATTTTGATGCATGTAAGGTACCCAGTCTATGGATAAAAATATAGATCTGCCCCAAAACAACCCAGGCTGATGTATACTATACAGAGCAATAATTAGCAATAATTAGCTGTTGACAGTAAAATACGTAGTGAACTCACAAATCTTGTTGATTTTTTTATTGGTCTCTGCTTTTGGTACCATAAGCTGATGACAGATGGCCTGAACCTCAAGTTATGGCAGTAGCTTATGAGCAAAACACAAAGTGGCTGGAAACCCTATTTCTGACTTCAGGAAGGCTGTGATAAAGAGCTGAAAAATTTTATTAAAACTAGAGGAAGTCATAGATTAAGTGAATATATATCCCATTAAACCCTGTGATAAGGTGACAAGTGAATAAAAAAGTAGACAATCAGACTAAAAGCAAACTAGTCCTCCCCACCTCTCAATATGGCAGGCAGTCTGCACCAGGAAGAGCACAGAAGAAATGAAACACATACACAGAAAAATGTATTAATTGACGAGATGATAAATAAGGGTATTCCCAAGTGATCTACCTGAACAATTAGTTTTCTTATTTTTTGGTCTTTAACTTTTTCTTATATTGCTTATGTATTTGTAAACCTATAAGAAGCAACATAGTTTCTTGGCTGACAGATCAATGAGCATCTGACTGCATACTCCATTTTGCACACATATATTTCCCAGCAATCTGAGAGCACAATGTGAGTTGGAAGCACTCTAAGAAATGTGTGAGTATGGCTTTGGAGAGATTCTCAGAATGGCATGATTTAGGGCTGAAAGTCACAACATTTACCATTTGCCTACAAAAGATACCAAGATATATGGCAACAGCCCCACAAAAAAACCCCAATCCTGTTGTCAGAAGAATCAACAGGCTTATTATGCCACTCTGCATTCATGCTGTTGTGAAGGGAGTGGAGCCCTCCCTCCTCATTCACAGTGTGTCCCTCTCTGCTCATGCCCATACAGACAGGCTGACAGTGCAACCAGACAGATGATCAGCCTGGGAGAAACCCCACACTAATTGAAGTCCCACTGCAAAATGATTAATTGCCATCTGGAGCAACTCCCTGACCCATATGGCAGCACAGCTGCACAAATGCTGGTGCTAAACATAAAGGAGGCTGCGGGAATGGGGTGCCAGGACAAGGAGCCCTGTTAGCAGTGGCATGGACATGGACTTCTTGAAACTGATTATAAACTGATTGTAAAGATGAACCTATAAAGATGCACTATAGGTGTTTATGGCTTGCCTACTCCAGAGAATTGACTAATCTGTAAATTGTATAATCATGGTATGCCTAAGTAAGCTGTGAAGCCTTTGGAACAATCTGACAGCTATTCACTGTCCCACACGATTTCTGTCTGTCCTATTGCCCTTGAAGCTCTACTCTGCCTCCAGTGAAGGAGGATTACATTTAAATGGAAAAACAATCATCACTACAAAAAGTCAGTGAGATGCATAAGATGCAAGCCATTTACTCAGGACAGAAGAAAACCCTTTGGCTTAGCAGCTGCCATGGAACTCTCACGGGACTTACTTTGTAACTACAGCAATTTTACCCTAAGGGTCATGTACTGGTTTTGGCTGGGATCGAGTTAATTTTCTTTATAGCAGCTTGCATGGTGAAATATTTTGGATTTGTGCTGAAAACAGCATAGATAACAAGGAAGTGTTTTCAGTATCACTAAGCTGTGCTCGCACACAGTCAAGGCCTTTTCTGCTTCTCCTATCATCCCACCAGTGAGGAGGGTGGGGGTGGACAAGGAGTTGGGTGGGGACACAGCTGACCCCAGCTGACAGAGGGATGTCCTACACCGCATGACATCATACTCAGCATTTAGAGGTGATGAAAGAAAGAGGTGGGGGGTGTTTGGAGCTCTGGCATTTGTCTGCCCAAGTCACCACTGCAGGTGATGAAGCCAAATTTTCTAGGGGATAGCAGAACACCTACCTGTAGCCCATGGGAAGTAGCAATATTCTTTATTTGCTTGCACATGCATCATTTGCTTTTCCTGTTAAACTGTCTTTGTCTCCACCCACAAGTGCTTTTACTTTCACCCTTCTGATTCTTTCCCCCAACCCACTGTGGGGAAGTGAGTGTCTGCATGGGGCTCAGCTGCCCACCAGGGTTAAGCCACAACAGGACAGCAAAAGTTCTGCTGATTCAATTTTTATTCTAATTGCTTTAGGTTTTTCAGATTTTGGAAATGGATACCAGTAGGTCTTAAAAGAATTACTATCTTTTTAAACAGAATGGATTTTAAAAAAAAAAAAACTACCTTTATTGAAGTGACTGCTTCCACTTAAAGTTTCATATTTCTTAATTATCCAAGCAAGTAAAAGTATTTTCCATTTTTTCTGTGCTAGTCATAGTGAAGTTTGGTCAATTAAGAACATAAAAAATTAACTGTTTAGGTGCGCCTTTTTCCTTTGATAGCATGAAAATTGAAATATCTTAAAAAAATACATGGTTATTTCATAGAATTTTCTACTTAGGAAAAAAAAAGGAAAATGCAAGATCAGCAAAATACCCTTCCAAAATTCTAAATGCTAAAATGTTATAGTATGTTTAAAATATTTCAGGCAAAGCATAGACCAGAAGACCAGCTACTCCACTGCATGCCTCACCAGTGAACCGAACACTGGGGTATGTATTGACCTTTCCAAGACATCACAGAGCTAAATCTGAAGATCGTAGCAAATACTTGTATTTCCAAGTACGGGCAGGTAATCAGGAGGTATGGGTTGTATTTTGGAGCAACTGGGCAAGCATGGTCAAAGTCATGTCCAAAAGAAGCTGTGGCAGTAGCACTTGGATAGAAGGGTAAGTTCTCAGAGATGTACAACCAAAGCATTTCAGTAAGATGAAACTGAGAACACAAGGTAGGTGCCTTTTTTTCTTTTCATTTGCCCAAATTTCTCACTAAGAGCATTTTTTAATATAACTATATGTGGAAGAATGAAGGAAATCAATGTAGAGCATTTCACTCTAACCTATACTCTATTCTGGTACTTAATTCACCAGTACTATACTTGAATTCCAGTAGTTCAGTGGCAGCTAATTTGCCTAACAGTACAATAGTAAAAATACTTCCATGTCTATATTCTAGTTTTCCTGCAATATGCATAGCTTGCCCATTTTAGGCAACTGCTTTTATTCTGATTTTCATCTAACTATATTCACTATGCATAAAGGAAATCTACAGTGCACAACCCAGATGCTGATGACTAAAACGTAGCCACTTAGACTTGATTAGGCCTACAGTGAGGCCTTTCATTTCTGCAGTCTTTGCTCCAACAGAGAATAAATGGACTTGTCTTGGCAGGTCCAAATTCTTAATGCTCCTCAAAGATTGTAACCACCTTTGATAAAAAGCATCATGTAACTGCAGAGTGACAACCAACATTACAGCATAAATACTTGACACATTATTCTGCAGGGGCACCAGCTAAAAAAGCCTTGAAGATGTGTATTTTGCTAAAGTTTGGTCTAAAATTATCAAAGAAAGCAGTCTGAAACCAGGCTGACAGTATTTGAAACAGGCATTGCCTAATGCTATTCCTAAGCACAATCCAAGCTTTTGCACTGACTTTTTGCCCAAGCTAAGATGCAATAATTTGAGGTAAACTAAGTCAACATTCTGCTGCAGGTATTTCCCACACATTCTGCATTGCTGCAGAAACAGTAAAATTTCATGAGTAGAAATGAACTAGACATGAACAGTCTAAGACTGCTATTATTGAGAAGGTAGTTATGATCCAGCCAGACGACTACAAGGGTTCTTTTTTTCTTGTTTTTCTTTAAATACAGCTTACTTTGAAATAAATTAAGACAAACTGTAAAACCTAAATTCTTTAAATGCGTGGTTTTTCCACTAATCCCAAAAGCACTGGGCAGAAGAAAAGCAATACCTTGCATGAGTCACAGGCACAACTGGTCTCTCTGGTCGTCTTGGGGGCAAGGTACCAGGTCTGTTCACAGCGTTGGCTTTGGGTGGCCGAGGTTTCTTCGGAGGTATAGCAGGAACTGAAGGCTTCTGCAAGTCTACCTGTTTTTGCTCTCTCTCTGATCTTTCTTTAAATCAATCATTTCCAGAAAGAAGAACAGGGATATTATTAAGTGGAATTCATTTGCACTCACATGTCTACATTCAAAGAAAAAAAATCTTCAACTGTAGATAGATTGTATACAAAGAAAAGCCTTTCCAATTCTGTTCTAAATAATCCTTTATTTGCTATATTTGCCACAAATCAGTTGTTCAACCTGCTTGGCTGTTCTGTCTGCAGCTCCTCAGCCAAAATATGTGTGCAGCATCTTAACGGGAATACTAATTTTTATGTTAGTAATTTACTGGTTTCTGACTGTAAAGCCCAAGAATAGCAAGAAATTACATACCATATGGTACAACTTTCCACGAACACAACTTATATTAAATTTTAATGTGAAACAATATTAATTTAGAAGGTCACAAAAATAATTATGTTGGATATTCTTAAAATCTCTTGGACAACAGAGAAATGCCATTTTCTGGGGGGAAGAAGCATGTTTCAAGTGAACTACAGTTAAGTGAAAATAAAAAACAAACACAAAAATTTAACAATGTCTATCAGGATGTAAACCCCCCAGAAAAATCAGACCTCCTATTATTTAGGTTTTAAGCACAGATTTATAGGCTGAATTTTTCCATTTGCAAATGAAAACCTAGATAATTTTCAGAACTGATTATGCATAGTTAGGAACGCCACCATGCTAATATCTAATGCCAAACAGGTAATGCCTGTGCATTTGTAAACTACAAAACACACATGAATAACTCTTCTAAATAATATGCTCTAAATTCCTAATACAAAACAAAGATGTAAGCATGCTTGCCACACCAGAAAAGGCCTGATTTCTCTTAAAGAAAGGACAAAACTCTCCAAGGAACTAAAGTTCTGCTCTCTATATTGTACTATTTCAACATTCCATTTCCCTTGACAATGCTGCCTATGATATGCCATGAATGTTACACCTCTGTAAACATATAACAGGTATTGGGAATGTTACAGGGTATTGCTTAATGGGTTCTTAATGAGAAACCATTAATGAGAGGATCATGGAATAAATCCCCAGAAACACAATGCACATTAGGTTTGGAATAGTCCAGTTAGTGACTATTGTTCACAGGCAGTATGCTTTGAGCAGATGCAGTCATCAGGTCCTCAGTAACACTGAAGCTTTTCCAGCATACTGTGTCATTTTTACACCCACTTAATCCTATGTCAATTTATACTGCGTCAGTGTCCAAGAATCTAAACTGTGTGAGGGACAGGCTGGGCAGTGTGCCAACACAGAGCTCAAAGGATGTTCCTGTGCCACCCCTGCTGTCACACCACACAAGCAATTCCTGCCACTCCCTGGTACTCCTGAAATATCGGCACAACTCCTACAGCCTCTTTTCAGTGTTTAGAAAAGTTACAGATATTTATAGCCCAGGAGAGTAACATATTTAAATTTCCTCTGCTGTTTTAGCAGTCAGCTTTGTAAATCAAAAAATGAAAGGAAAAGGTTTTATTGCTAAGATAACCACGAGAAGCAGCACTCATAACCAAAAGTAAACCTACGTAGAGGAAACAGCTAAAACACCTGTCAGACCTCTAGTGCATACATATGCACATGACTAAGAAGGCTGCAAGTTCAAATACTTAGACATTAAGAAATCCCATAAATAAACTTGTTCATACAATCTAATAGTCCACTTAACATATGAAACTTGACACCATCTTCAATTAGAGAACAGATGTAACTATTTTCCTGAGACTATTCACCATTCACAATGAATACAATGAAACCATTAAAGGTTTAATTTACTTGTTCCTTCTCTGTGGGGTACTGTGTCCCATTTCTCACAATGTTCAAACATGTCTTTGAAGAATTTTTTCATTTCTTTGCTGCCTTGCCTGGGACTTTTGTGGCTATGATAATGGGGTGATTCATAAGCATTAATGACTATATCTACACAAAATCCCTTTGTGATGCAGGAAAACCACCAACCCAGCTTTCAACTGGAGAACCAAAGCAGACAGATGTCAAGAACAAAGTACACACTAATCTGGAGTATTTTACTCAATCGAACACCTGGGTTTTACAGAGAACTGGGCTTTATACAGCATTTCTTGTATTGAGAGCAAATCTCCCCTTGACTTCAGTTGTGGCTGCATGTACTCAACAGCTCTGGATGGGTACAACTGAACACCCTGAATTTAGTCCATAAGCAACAATGAAAGCCTTTCCAAAATGCCTATCATCACAGTCTATCAGAGCGGAAAAAAAAATCAAAACTATATACTTAATGGAAAAAGAGAGTGGGAAATGAGAATGTGCATTGGTTCTATTTCCCTCATCTCTCTGCAGAGAACAGGCAGGAAAGCACATTTCATACCTTTTTCTTCTGTTCGATTAGGAAGACATTCTGGTCTTTCAGGGGGTATCTTCTTGATTTCATGCTTCCGATCTGTGGTCCCTGTCAAGACAGAGAAATTCGGAATTCTGACTGAGCCAACAAAACAGTGACATAAGATGTAATTCTGCAATTTGTTAGGCTTTTTATATTCTCCAATTTGAAAATGTCTTGCTAAAATTGAACATAAATTTATATCAACTATTTACCTGTACCATAATGACAAAAAAAAAAGCAGTTGGATATTTTTGTCTTTATGATCAAATTCACAATTTCCAAAGTGTGCACTCCCAAAGAATAGACACTCATAGACTATTCTATGGGGGAAAAAAACTTGTAACTGCAGATTTTAAAATGTGGACAAATCCTTTATCATTACAGACATAAATGAAGAGCAACTCAACAGTGTGCAGAAACATTGGGAATAAATCAATTAATTGAGCAATGCCAAGAGAATACGTGATAGAGTTGAATATACATAGGTTCTTTTACATTAAGTTAACACATCCCTCCTCTTTTTCTCCACTACTAGTAGCTGTTCACTTCCACATATTAGAAGGAGAAGAGCAGTGCTGGCAGCATTCTGAATTACTATTTGCATGACTATTTTAATTGACAGCTTTTGGCCTGGAGGTGTAAGACCCTGATTTCTTCTGCTTCTGTACTAGAGGCCCTGACATATGGACTTCTGCTGCTCCAAGAAATACGGGAACTTGTGGCACCAACAACGGGAAGATTTTGTAAAAATTTCCTGGCACATGCAAGATAAAATCTTCTAATCCCCATGTTATAAGAAATACTTCATTGGATATTGGCTCTGCTGCATTGGCTAACCACTAGGTACTAATGCCATTTCAACTAAGTAGTGTTGAAAACCACTTTAGGTAACACTATTAGCATTTCAGTACAATTCACCATAGATGAAATCCAAGAAAAGCAGGGGAGGCAGGGCAAGGGGGCACAAGGCAATTTTTGTTTCAATCTATTCTACTATATGCAGTTCTCAAGTCTATTTACATTTTCTGAATGTGCTGTTGCAACTCTCTTCTGCAGCCGGTTCCTAGAAATTAGTACTCATCAGTGGGGATCACCAGCCATTGTTTCTTTACCCAAGTGTGCTGTTGGACAGGCAGTAATACCAAATATCATCTCAAGAAATAATACTAAATTCTCATTTATGGTTGGATTCAATAATCTTAAGGGTCTTTCCCAACATAAATGAATCTATGAAAAAGACTTCACTCTTGAAAGAAGAAGCTGTTGCTCCAAAGCAATTACACAAGTTATGCAAAGCACAAATCAACATATTGATAATCTTGCACACATTAGTGTGTTCAAAAAGAAAGACACATAAGTCTATATACCTAATTACAATACGATTAACAGTCATTATTAACACACAGAGCGACATTCTCAGGTCAAGTCTAGAACAATGAACCTACAGGCACTGAGGAGCTCCCAGACTCAGAATGCTCTTCCTACTTGGACTGTGACCCCCAAATTAATCAATACCCAGGCAGGCACCATGATCCTGCCTTGGCTCCCAGGTGACATGCAAGGAAGATTTGGGAAGCTCTTTATCAGCTCTCAGAGGAACTCAACAGAACTCCCACCCTTTGGTCTGGACATAGTTGTGTTGCTTACCCCAGCAACCCCGTGAAATGGTGCTGCTTTTCAATGACCATATGTAAGGAATTTGTGCTCCTAAATTCGGCTCTCCAGTTTTCCGCTTGGGTTGTAAAGTAGTGCAGCACAGATGGCCCTGGCATTTTACTGCTGTGGAGATTATACATTTCTATCTCTACTATAATATAGACACCTCTTTAAACATATGCCACTTGCACTACAAAGACAAGTTCTAATTCTCTGCTTTGATTTTATGCTCTGCATAGAAGATGATGGCATGTAATTATTTAGGCTGCAATTGACAGTTTTAAATTTATTCATCATGCTGTGACTGGTCAAATATGCAGAAGCATTATTGAAGTTGCTATCAACAGTAAGACCTGATGTGGAGATGTGGTAAAATACAGTATAATCTCAGTGAAGAAAGAATTTGACAAAGTACAGGATGTGAGGATGGTAATAAACAGATGATTTTCAGCTCTAAATATATGTCAGAAGAAACTCTTGTGCCTGATCATCCAGGAGTTGTCAAAGACTGAGCATGAAAAGAAAGAATTGCAATAGTCTTGTCTTTGACATAGACTTAGACAGACTCAATCAAATTGTCTGCATCCTTTATGCAACCATTTTTCCTTCTGAAAATGGGCACATTACCCTGCTATGGTGACACAGTTAAAGCACTGTATGCTAGCAGGTACCTATAAAAAGTGTCATGCTCTAATTATAGCCATATAAATTGAAATAAATATAAAATTTTATAGAGTTTTTACAAAATATATCAGGCTTTAGCATCAGTGGTCACTAAGACTTCGTTGTGATATAAGCACCACTAGATGGCAAAGTCATACTGCTCTTGCTGGATACTATTACTGATTTAAAATCAAATTTATGTTTCCTTGAGTCTCAAGACAGAGTGAAGAACAAACCAGGAATGTCAATAAGAAACACAAATATTTATGGTCATGATTCTGTTGTCAAAGAACTGCATGACAATTTCAAACCAGTCAAATTACAGCATATTGATTCACAGTAAATTGTATATTGGTGTAAGTTGCATTTCTACTAACAGCTTAAGTCAGTAAGAGAGGAAAATTTACATTTTAAAGCACCAAACGCTGGAACACATCATAGTAATAAGAAAACAATCTGGAGACTGGACATATTTGTTTGGTTTTTAATGTGTGCCTGCAGTGGGGGAAGCAGTAGTGCTGCTGCAGAGTATTTACAAACTGACTGTGCTTAAGGGACTAAAGAATTCCAGCCACAGTTATGTTTCTACCACAACTGCAACAGAAATGAAAACTCTGAGAGTCCCCTGCCTTGTGATTTTTATTTTTACGTGAATGAAACTGGAATTTGGTGTCCGAGTTCAGGACTGTCAAGTGTATAGATTCTTTAACAGTTTCTAAGTTTTGTGATAAAAATAAATCATGCAGGCACTTTCAAAAATTATTATGGAGAGTTAATTTTAAAATTACAAATAGAAGTATGTTCAGCTCTCAGTATCTACAAATTCAGTGTAAAATATCATAAAATCCACTTGGCTAGCACTCATCTGTTTGGAAAACAGAATCAGCCCATTAATACTTTTGCAACACCTTTACCTACATAACCATTCAGTGTAACTCCTTTTAGTTTCATACTTAGGACTATAAAAGTATTGAAAACCAAGAATCTAGGGCCTATAACCTGGAGCAGCCAGCCAGATCCAGCATTCATGCAGATCTGCAAGACTTAGATTGCAGTTCAGGAGAGACCACTGTATGACACTATTTTATAGATATTCTAAAGAGCTCTGTGTCATTAGAATAAATCAGATCTGTAGTGAATGCCGTGTCCTCCTGCAGGTATTATCAGACTCCACATACTGTGTCTGTACTGCAAGGACATGTACACAATCGACTTCTATCAGGGAACAAAACCAAAAAATTTTGAAAAACTAAAGTATCACACTTGCTCTGATTTAACATGATTAAGAGGCAAAACAGATTATTTTGAAATGGTATAGATGGTTGACTGCAATACATTTAAAACTCACCACAGTCTTTCAGGGTTACCAACTGTTTGCATTTTGATTGTAATTTATTAGTTGTTGTCTAGACATCTGCTTGTTAATTTTGATACAGATGAATTCTATACAAATTTGAATACACTTAATTTAGATTGAGATGTGATCACTGACACGTTCTGTAAAAAATCAACTGCACTTACCTGATCCTTGTTTGATGACAGGGGCTGATGGAGGTGGTGGTTTCTTCGGTCTCTGAAATTTAATAACAGAAGAAAACAGGTTGCTTCAAAAGGTCTGTAAATCTCATTCATACAGAGATAATGTTAACATTATGTTAATCGTAAAGTGCTTAATATTAATAACTACAAGTCATGAGGCTACAGATCTGTCACATATTTCTCCTGAAATAACTTCATTAAAATGAATTTGAAGAGAGAAAATAGCATTTACAAATAAAATATTCTTTTTATATTTCCAATTGAATGTCCTGCTGAGGGGTTAAAAAAGTTTTTTTTATGTACCTTAAGACTGGAGGTATACATAACCTTTGATCTAGTGAAGAAGTCTATATCTTTAAAAGTTAACCTTGTAAATATTTGGGAAAAACAAACAAACTCCGAGATACATGTAGCAAAAACGGAGGCATTTTCAGATGCATAAATGAGACAAAAATGCAGAACTCAGGAAATACAGCAAAGGTTACTCTCTACTCACTTACTAGGATATATTTAGAATTCCAGTTGTGAAAGATCAGAATTTTAGATGTTTGGTGAAATGAATAAAATTATTCCAACTCATCTGTCATTTTTATACTTCTACCTTCTCTGTTATGATGATTTTCCTAATAGATTTGTAATGGTAGGACTGAGAGACATGACCACCAATGGTTCTGGCAGTACCAGAACAATTTCTCTTCACCTGCAGGCTGGGGGACTGATGGCTTTTCTTCTGTGCTGATGTGTGTGAATGCATGCACAGCACACTGGCAGTCACCAAATATATGCTGGAATGAGTACAAAACCAAAAGGTGCATCATGCCAGATCAGTCATTAAAAAAAAAAAACCAAAAAAAAAAACCCCACCAAAAAAACCTATCAAGATTATTGCAAAGAAATTCTAAGCAAAATAAAATTTTTTTCCATATGTTCATTGTTTTGTTTTTTTTTTCTGGGAAGGACCTTCTTTCCTTTGCTAAAGATCGATCACAATCACTTTCAGTAAATTGCTGCCTATGTAGCAATGTATATTGTGTTGTGGAACAAATGTGGAATAAAATGATTTTTCCAGATATGCACAGCTTTGACAAACTTCAATCAACTATTTAGGCTAGTATTTTCTCTCAAACTCTTATTGATCTCTGCCCTCCCCCCAATTATTTTCTATCTATCTGCCAAAGCTTTTGAGAAAGATCAATTGCTTTGTTCACTTGCAGTAATTAGTTCAGTGTCTGCCCTAGAACTCTCAGATCTTGGTCTGAGTGTTGAAAGAGAGCAGCTTTGCTGTGAAGGCTGAGTGCTTGCCACGTACCTTTCCAAGGGTCTCTCTCAAATCTAGCAAATGTATTCATCTTTGAAGAAAATAATACCAGTTTTTGTACAGACATGGTGAGCCTAACATCCTGAATCTTAAAGTTGTCTTCCAACAACCTTCAAGTTTCTCCTACCATCTTACCCTGACCAGATCACCTCCCATCATCAACCTTAAAAAGCTGTGGCCAAGAACTCAGGAGGTCAGAATGATCTTCTACAGCCTGGCTGCCACGGGCCATTGTCCACAGAGTCCCTTAAACTCTCAGGGACACTTCTACAAGAATTTGGGCAACATGGTTTAAGGTTTAAATGCAGAAAAGTGAAGAAAAATTTGGAAAGGAAACGAGACAGAGAATGTCCTGTGATAAGCATTAGGAGATCTGTTGATAATGGCTGCAGAGTGAAATAGTTGATGCTGAGGATTCAACAGTACAACACAGGCATTTGGGGTTTTATTGTGGTGTGAGACTGATCCCATTGACTGCCCACACATCAGCAGCACTCCCTTAGTACATCTTTTGGCTTAGTTCTCTCCTGTAAGGGGTCTAAATTATGCCCCTTAAGATGTGTCTTCCAAAGCATAAGGAATGCAGATGGGCAAGTGACAGATTCACTACAGTCACTCCTGATTAAAACCAAAGCACTTACGTAGACAGACACAAAGGAGAAAGGGTCCTATGGTTCATTTGACAAAGTGGCTTTAACTGAAAGCTGAAGAGGGAAATAGATTGCTTTAAAATGACAGACCAAGGTCAGAAAGGGTGTAGTGTGAAGGAGCCTTAAAAGACTCCTTAGGGAAACCTGGAGAAGCGAGAAGGATTTACAAGGGTCTGTGGCTGGATGAGATAGCCAAGAAGGTGATGGAGACAGACTAGAAATTAAGTCAACAGAAAGGAAACCACGACTGGTTGGACAAGAAGAAAACAGAACTACAGAGCAGGGACGAAGAGTAAAAGGGGAGAGGGTAAAAGCTGTATAAAGAAATTTGGTGTAGGGACAGAAAGTAAATCCAGATGGGGATTTGGACTCAGGTAGTGAGCTCAGGGGAAAATCCTGTAATGGAGACCACCTGAGAGATGGAGATTGGGATTAGGGAGTGAATACAAAAGGCCTGGAACAAATAGGCATGTCTGGAAAAGAGTCAGGCTTGGACAACTGGGGACTGAACAAGGAGATGGGAAGAGATCCCAAGCTTTTGTTAAACAGACAGAAGAACTACTGCAACAAATACTTTCCGACCATGGGATGGAATCCATGGTTTCTGGATCACATCAGAAAATACCTGACAAAATCACTGGTAAAGTATTTATCTCCTTCCATTTTAGCACTGATTCAAGCAAAGACAGATGGCCTATAGTCCTACCAGTTACTTACTCAAGTGGACAGTTCTGTGGCATTTCAAAAATTAATAAAATTTTATTCTCCACAGTTAGGGCAAGCCTAGCTGTAATTTCCAAGTATCTGAATATCTCATTTACTCTACAAGTTATATTCAATTGTACTCTTAAAAATCACTTTGAAGACACATAATTCTTAAGTTCAAAAAGACTAACTAATTACACCACAAAAATGGATACCAATAAGGATTTTTTTCTTCTATAACAGACTCACTCTGTCTCCAGGTTTTTGATTGCTTCCTCTTCTAGAAATCACCTTCTTTTATTTTTTGGCCTAAAGCCAGGATATGCACTCTGCGGTGGAATTGCCTTTTCATCTCCCACAGTTTTTGCTGCTCTTCTCCTTTCCTTTTCAATAATTATCTTGTTAGCCTCTGTGAGTTGTTTAATAGTTGCTTTATTAAGCTTTCCAAGTTATTTAATTTTTGCCTTAGGCATCCAATTTTATTGCCAAAGAGTAAAGCTGGGTGTCAGTAAGTTTCAGTTTTATCATAGAAAGTTTACACTGTCACTGTGAAATACTCATCAAAAGCCTGATTGCAAGCTTGTAATATCCCACTGATGACTCAAAAGTCTCCTAAAAATGGAAAGGACTTTTGAAGGAAGTAATCCATTACTTTATGCCAGGAAACCACAAGATTTTTAAATATTTTCTGGCAAATAACAAATATATTTTGTTATATTTTTCAAACAAACAGGAGCTGAAAAAACTTTTGCATAGGTTTTATACCTTCTTTTTTAGTAATTCTGAGAGGTAAAGAATTATGCCTCTGAGATACCAAAGCTTATTATTTTTAAAATCTCACCCTTTTTGTTCTGGAACAGTGCTTGACTGCTGTCCCTCAGCATGCAGGTGATACTCTAACTTTTCATATTCCACCACAAAAACAATGGAGAAGATTAAAGAATTCTGGATATCATTGCATCACATGAATCAGTGCTGGCACCTCCAGTTCTCCTCTCTCTCAAACTTGTAGGACACAGGACAGAGGGCTTTCAGAGCAGCATAATGGGGTGACTGGACGGGCAAATCAAACACTTCAAGGAAACACCATAATATGACTTTGAGTGGCATACATTCTTTTCATGGATGCTTTCTAAGCCAGAATTTTTTTTTTCTTCATGTTTTTATGTTATTAGATGAGAAGTACAACTTTGTCAAAATCACTTACCTGCAAGAGGATTTCTTTCAGCTCTACTTTCATTCTGAATTTTCAAGTGAAAATTAAAGAATATATTGCTTACCTCTTTTTCAAAATCTGAAGGGAGTAGCTTGACAAAGTTATCTGGAAAGACACCTCGTCTGCCATTGAGTTCTCCTTCCCACCAACCCACATCAATGCAATCCTACAAAACAGTAAAGTAAAATGAAAACCACAGTGTGCTTGTGGACTGAACAGATTTTGAGCTGAAGTATTCTCTTGCATAACGTCCTGCCTGTTTGCTAGAATATGAGAATTTGCTGGAGTGCCAGGTTAACAGGTTAGACAGACATGTTCATCAGACAAAAACTTCAATAACCACCCTGCATTCCATATCACATGGAGCAGCTAGGAAACAACAATGAACATGCTGTAAGAGCTTAAGACCTTGTCTGTGTCTAAAACAAAATGCTAGTTCACCATTTGATCTATTAAACAAGTCAGCATTTTGAGCACGCATGACCCTATGTCTCTCTGACTTCATTCTGCAGAAAGATAATAACTTAATTAAACACCATACAACAGAAGATAAAACATTTCCCATACTTATTTCCCATACTTTCAAAAAAACTTTGTACACCTGATTAATATTAGGCATCACCTTTTTCTGCAGCATTTCTGAGCAATACAATGCAGAGTGTATGGCAAAACAATGTACAGATAAATAAGTGAATAAGTAACATCAGTGAGTCTAAATGATAAAAAATAGTACAGTTATTTTTGTTATGAATACTAATAGTAACAGAAGCCTCAACATTTTAAAGAAGGTTGAAATTTTTCCCTATCAGTGCTCCATATTCAGTTTTGTGTGTGTGTGTTTGCTACACAGAACACTTCCTGTTGAGATTTTCCACATTCTTTTTCCCTGAAAGCTCAAGCTGAAACAGCTCAGCTGTTTTCCAAAACACAATTATAGGAAAGTCGCCCATTGTCTGCTCAATCTTAAAACCACTTCAGCCACTTTTTGCAGTTGGCTCAACATCAGGCTGGCCAACCTTTCCTGATTTCCATAAAATCTTTTATTTCAGCTGCTAAATAGATGACAGAACAATGCAGGTTAACGTAGTGAGGTGTACTTAATACCAAGTCTTAAAAATATTGTTCACAATGACTGTGCTTGTTGGTATTTTTCTGTAAGTTACAATAGACAAACACTGGATGATATTTCAGAGAAAACAGACTAGCATTAAAGACTGCTTTTATGCTTTGGGGGTGGTTTTTGTTACTTTTCTTTTCTAGACTCTTTATTTAGCTTATTTAGTCCTGGTCTCCTGAGTATGTGCTAACAAAACACACCAGCTAAAGAGCCTGGTTTCTTACATCATGTCTGTTTTGGTGCATTTGGCTTTTCCCCCCCTCCTATCTCAGTATTTTTCTCTGATGTAATGCAGGCATGAAACAATCCTCTTATGCTTTTTTTGATAATCTTTTCTCATGCCTAATCTTTGCTTTTCTGTATTCTCCCTTCTCTTCAACAGGGTGGCCTCCACCAGGGAGGATATTTTCTAGGCCTTCCCACAGTCATTTAGGAGGTATTTACCAGCTCTGTAAGACTTTTGTTAGTGACCAGGGCTGATTCTTGACCACATGACGTTTTCAAAACATCTGCTGAGTACCCACAGGGCTGTCAAGGGCTCCAGGGAGGACCAGGATAATCAGCCAGTCATGCATGGCATGGGCAGGCACTGTGCAGGGTTCTCTTCTTGCTGCAGAGCCAGCACTCCTCATTCCTGCTGTGAAGGCGCTCTCCCACTTGGCTCTATCTACTTGCACAGCCTAATAATCAGTGCACTCAACTGTTCTATCACATGGTGTGTTTTATAATGCCCTCCATCCCCTGCACTGCTAATCTGAAATTGCCTAAACATTTATGACCCAATTTAGATTTTGAAAAATATTAAGAATAATTCAAGCATCCAGAGACGAAAAGCTTGGACTGATTGCATAGCTTAGTGCTAGCAAATAATCCTAACTGAACAGCACAAGACATCACATATATGCTTTTTAGGTAGGATTTTTTATGCTCTTAGGAAACACAAATATTACTCCTCCTTCTTCATTTTATTAATACATGTGAATTTTTTCCTCTATACTTCTTTTAAAGCTCATTTGTTTTCATGAATCTGGTGTTTGTGTCACACATTCATAAATCCCAAACAGCTGCAGGTTTGCTTTTTTTCCCTCTCCAGCTTGTCACTCAGGCTTATGTAGCCAGTCACCATGGCGCATTTTCATACAGTAAGTAAATCTCTTTAGGCAGCTTCTCTTTAATTTTCTCATTTACTTCACTTGCAAGAGGAGGCTCATGGGTCACTGAGGAAAAAAATAAAGAGATTTCAGAAGTTAAAAGCTACTGATGAAATCTGGTGAAGAATCTCCATGGTGGTGCTCTGCTGCTACCCACAACTGCAGGCTTGCATTGCCTCAGCAACCTCTGGAAGCTACCCTAAGGTACTGGCAGAAAGTAGGTCTTAATTGTGGGACACAGCAGCACACAAGCACACCTGAGTTACAGCTGCACAAGCTTCCACAAGTACTGACAAAAGGAAGGGCTATGAAGCACAAGCAAGAAAGCATGATTAAAACAATGTGTCTGCTTGTGAACACTGAGCAAAACCCACTCCAATTCTTCCAGATTGCCATCAGCCATGCAATCTTAACCATATTGTCTTTTTTAACATATTTTGTGCTCATGTGTTCAAGTACAGCAAAATTGCTGCAATTTCAAAATGCAAATTTTATAGAAAAGCTGTCAAGCAATCCAGACAAATCTTTATTAATAACCCAAAATTTATTAACAAACCAAATGGATCTCTGCTTTATCTCCATGTTATCCTGTCAGACTCATATAACAAATAAATAAAAATCAGATGATGAAATATCCCCAAAGTTCTATGAAGAAAATATATCCCAAGAACTAGAAACGCATTTTGGTTTCCTTTAAAAAAAAAAACCAAACCTCTCAAAATATTTGCAAAACTGAAGGACTAAGACATGGCAAAAAAGATACTCCAGATACTGAAATTCATCAGGTTAAGTGGCAGCTGGATCAACATTTAGCTACTGTAAAAATCAGCTCCTACCAAAGCTTATTTTGGAGAGTACACCCATGTTCTCATTTAAGTGACAGTGCAATCAATGACGTTAGAGAAATCCACTGCTGATTCACGTTGCCAAATCTACTTTGGTTGTTCAAGCAGAGGCAGATTCATGAAACAGAGGAATTAAAATTATCTTGAGGGAGATTTTGGTATTTTCTCATTAAAATGCAAATCTTAGTTTTATCCTCATTTCTTGTGAAGTAAAATCATAAAATAGTTTAGGATGAAAATGACCTCTAAGATCATCAAATCCATCTGTTATCCCAGCACTGCCAAGTCCACCTCTGAACCATGTCCCTAAGTGCCACATCTACCTGTCTTCTATATACCTCCAGGGATGGAGACTCAACCACTTCCCTGGGCAGCCTGTTCCAGTGCTTGACTAGTCCTTGGTAACAAAATGCTTCCTAGTATCTAATCTAAAACTCCCCTGGCACAGCTCGAGGCCTATGGCTTGTAAGGTGGGACAGCCAAGTCACAGTCACACCGACTATGCCAGGACACCTGGACAGGGGGGACAGTCACAGAGGAGATGCTCCTGCTGTGCTGGGCAGGAACTTGCTGCCACTGCCCCTTTGTCACTTCGGCCAGGCAGAGCGAGCACAGGGAATTCTCCATGGCATGAATCCTGTCTGCCTGCTGGGCCTGCCCCAGGGAAGGCAGGGTGTGATTCCAGCTGTCACATCCATTCGACAACCATTCTAATTCCAAGCTCAGCAGTTCCCAAATAAAGGATAAAAAATTTAATACACGAGATTTACTAGCGACATTCATTTAGTGCTAAATATTTGAGCAAAAACTGGACAAAACACAGCGAAGGGGAAGACTAAAGTATTGAGGAATTTTTGAGATGTTTAAACTTTTAAAGAAATAATTATTACACAAAATAAAAGGTACTAAAATGTCAGCCTGGGCTGGAACACCTAAATAAGTCAGACGAAAGGGAAAAGTCTGAGAGCAGTGCAAACTACTAGGAAATCAGAATATAGCTACCTTTTGTCAACATGTTGCCAAAAAATTTAGGAATATACACAAGTGAACTAAAAACATCCGGTCTTTTCTTGACGTGAAGAATAAGAGAACCCTTCTTCATGGAATTAGAAGTGAGACATGCAAGCTGTGAATAAAATTGGAAGAGAGAATCATCTGGAGAAAACAGACTTTTCTCTCAGAAGGGAACATCAAAAAAGAAAATAAAATACAAACCCAAACCAATGGTAAAACAAGAAAGGCAAAACCACAGTTCTGCTCTGAAACTTATGTCGGTGGTGACTAAAAGAGTAGGGACAGAGGAGTGGGGGAAGAGAGATCCGTGAGTAGAGAGACCAGCCAAAACCATGTAGAGATATTTTAACATAGGCAGAGAAAGTTTCCTGTCGGAGCACTGGATTTCTGACACTGTTACTGAATGGAAGTGAAATACAGTGAGATACAGAAGTAGGGTTGACAGCATAAGATCATGGCTTAGTCACCTTCAAGCAACTGCAGTGATCCTGCAACCACTCTCATAATGACAAAGAAAAGTCATAAAATGGTACAGTCATGATTGCTCCTCTTCTGGGTGAAAGAATCATGGCATTGCTTGGTCTTTTAAGCACACAGCATCCTACATTAAAGGTTTTTTAGCAGCAGAACTACTGCTCTGTATTAGAGCAAACACTGTGCTCTCAATTCAACAGGAAAAAAGCAGAAGATGGTGGAGGTTGAACAAAAAGCCCAGCATAAAGCACCTCCTGCTCTGCAGTCTGACAGATACTCCGCTCTGTGCACAGAAGCAGCTTTACCCAGACAGACACCACTGACACAACACTGGCTCGTGTCATCTCCCCAGTGCAGGACTGCAGCTGCTCACCAGCCAACAACACAAACTTCCCTTCAGTCAAACACCGTCCTTGTGTTCTTGGATGGTAAAGGACGTGACAGTGGAGGAGGATAAGGCAGAGCTGTCAGTCCCCTTTAGTACCTGACACCAAATTCAAGACCGTGAAACTGAAAGACTCAAGTTCATACCTAGCAGGTGATGTGTCTCTCATGCCAAGCCCTGTACCAGCTACAAGCCTGGCAGTGACTGATCACCCCATTATGCAAACACGACTGAACTCTCCCTGCTGAAGATGCTTATAGCTTCACAGCCTTTCCCTCTGCTCCAAGGAGGCAGGAGTTTCATACTCCCCAAAGACAGAGGGGTTTTTATTTCATATAAAGCTCTCCTGAAAAAACAGACTTGGTTATTAGAGATGGCTTTTTTTCTAGCCCACGCTGCTATTTGCACTCTAGGCTTGATCCAGATAAAAGGAACATGAAGGAAACCAATATTTTGCATTGAAAATGGAAAGCAGCACTTCTGGTTGTGGACATACTTATAATAAAACTCTATTATTTGGAGTTTTTTCATTATTTTACCAAGAGTCAATAAAGCATGCAAGATTACTATAATTTAAATGTCAGACATGCTCCAGTGTATGTTTTCTTCCAAGTACTATGCATTATTCTACCCTTTCTTTTTTACTCTTTTTTTTTTCTCGAAACAATTTACAGGAGAGTTACTGCATGCTATGAGACTCTTCTTAAACACTTAAATAAAAACCTGTAGCTACTTTATTATAGCTCTATTTTTTATATATATAGGCTCTATTATAATGCGTTCAGAAGCCCATTGGACTTGTATCTCAATCATCACTGCAGCCAGATGCAAGTACATCAAGATTGCTCCCGCCAGCATTAACAGCCATCTGATACTGGGAATCTACCAACAGCTGAGCAATTTCTGCAGCTTTACCAAAATACAAGGAAGTCTCAGAGGAAGCAGGTATCCACTGCTGCAGTCATGCTTTCCACTTAATTTTTAGGGGCAAAGATGTTTCCTGCCTTTTCCTCCAAAGCAGCCAGGCCTTCAAGGCAGCATCCACTCCCCTGATCTCTTGCTACGTTTGGAAGGACTGACAGCTTCAGGGAGTGCCATGGCCCAAGTTCATCTCTACCCTCCCTAACCTATCTTTCAAGCTGCCCCTAGTGAACTAGTGAACAGGAAGGCTTTTGTCAGTAAGTAAATTAGAGGTTTTTTTATATTCCCCAAGGTCACAAAATGAGTAATAAGCTATGCAATTATCTTCTCTCCTATCCATGACTTGAACTGCAGCTGTATAAACTCTTGAAGAAATACATCTAAAAAAGGGCAAGCTTCTCATCTGTAAATAGGACTTCTGTTTTTCTGAGGGAGCTGATTGCTGCACAGTCTGACCCTCTGAATATGATGGTACTTTGCAATACTGCTAAAATATGAAGCTATAGCTTAGACATCAACCCACAACTGCTCAATTTTTCAGGTCTTTGATCAAAAGCTTTTGGTTCATAAACATACAATCACACAGATTTCATCATTACAGCTAAGATAGGAAGCAACACTAAGAATAAGAAAAAGCAGGCCCCCAGAAAAGTGTATGTGAATCTTATATTGTAGTATCTGTTCTAAGATACACCATAATGGAGAAGGGCTGAAGAAAGTATTATTTTTCTGGAAATCTCAACCAGAAGATATACTTCCTTACAAAATACTACTACTACTACTACTACTACTACTACTAATGATAATAAATCCCAGCAGTTGGCATTTGTATTCATTAAATCTCTGCTTTCCTTCTGCCATTCTAAACTTGGTTCTCACCAAGAAGAATGTTGAGCTGGAAAAATGGCATTATTCAGAAAGCCATGAATTCCTCTTATGCTTGCACTGGGAGCTTTCATGTGTCAGCTCTGCTGTGCTGGCAGCCCCCTATTAAATTCCTGTTAACCCCATTGTAAGCATCTCTCCAGAAGTCTTTTGACAACAGCTAGCCAACATTTAAAGAAAAGCAAACCACCTTTAATGCAAACGAAATGTGTCTGTTGAACTTTTCAAGACATCAACCATAATACACAAAGAGATACACGAAACATATAAAGGCTTCTGAATTTGAGGATTAAAGGCCCCACAGAAAGACAATTCTGGAGGACAAACCCTCTGCCATTCAGCCCACCCTCACAGGGCACCTGTGGGGCCTCCAGGCTTGATTGTAGCTCTGGGGTAAAGTCCCAACTCCCACAAACACCAGAGAAGGCCACTGGATGGGCTCTGTGATTTTCAAATCATCATTAAAAACACATCAGATCTTCATTAATACAACTCAGCATTTGGGGGAAACAAAAAAGTCATGTTAAACCAGGGTGAAAAAGGCATTTTAATAATATTAAAATATGTTTCTTTAGAAATTCTTATTACATTCAGTGTCATGGTCCTGAAACCAAGACAGATCAAAATCCAAGTTTGATCCAAAATAATTTTTTAAGAGTTAGAAAACAACTGAATGAATGAAGGAAAGCATCTCTTACATTACAGTCACATTGTGCTACCTAGGACTTCTCCAAATGATCAAGGTTTGTTACTAACTATAAGCTTTGTTACTGGGATTGAGACATTAGTGTACAAAAAAGTGCAAAATTTGTTAAATTCTGTTAAAGAAAATAGCTATGATTTAAATAATCTGGTTAATAATAAAGTACTCCTAGGCAGAAACATAATTTTAAAATCTGTCACTAAGACAGAATTAATCTCTCAACAACTACCTAATACAAGATAGATAAGAGCACAGTAGACAGTAAATTTGTCTTCTGAAACAGCCCTGGAGAAAACCCATTTTCCCTTTACACACTTCTTGCAAATACACGTAGATTATGGAACATTGAAAGAAAAGCATTAAAGGAAACCTCCCAGTCTGGCCCCTAACTTCTGTTTGGCCCCTAACCCAGAGGTTTGTCCTGCTCAAATCTTTAACACACCCCAGGAGCCCCAAGTCCTGCATGGATCATTTCCAGCTCCTGTTAGTTCTCATGCCCAAGTCATACAGAACCTTACATCTGATAATGCCAGTTGCATTTTTCAAAGCCTAAGGAGTTAAACAGGAAAATTTTTATTTATCCGCAAGCTCAAAAGACTCTTCTAAGAAATCCTCATGTCAACCCTGTATGGAAGGAAACAGGAGGGACAGTCAGAAATTAGACATTATTTCAGCTCTGGTTACACTGCTCTTTCGAGGCTGGAGTTTTTACTGAAAGGCACAAGACACCTCTCCAGAACACAAAGTCTGCTCAAAATTTGGCCCAGGTTATTGAACCCTGCAAAAAAGAAACTGGCTGAGAATAATGAATGACCAGCAATACCCAGAACATTAGAGCAAAGGATCTAACAGAGCAGATTATTTTTTTCCTGTTAAATCTGTTCCAGGCAAGGTCTAATCTTTTGACTTTACATTCTGTGACTAATAGTTTAATCAGTAATGAGGCTAAAAAGCTTTGATGAAATATTTGTACAAACAGGAAGAATGAAGTTGCTTATTGAACAAAACAATCTCTTCTGAGGATTCACTTCAGTTGCAATGTTCAGTCAGCAGAACTATCATGGAGAAATAAATATGTTCCACATCATAAAACTCTAACACTCCAATACTCAAATTAAAACTAAATTAGTCAACACAAACATGAAAGGTGGTACTAGTAACAGACATAATTTATGCCTCTGATGAGCCAAGATAAAATATTTACATAATTACATTTTCTGTATTTAGAAAGATTATAAAAACATAGAACAAAACATTTGAAAGATTATTTAATGCTATTACTACTTAGATTGAAGACATCTTAGGACCAGCTTCCTAATTACAATTACTAATTACTTTGCACTGTATGTACATTTTTACTTCCCCTTGAAATAGCTTTCCCTGCCCTGAAAAGGCTGGACTTCAGATAATACCCTCAAACCAGCAGGTGAATCCAACATTCAGAATAAAAGAAAGGATGAAGCTAAGCACTGAATCTAAAGCTCACACTGTGAGCAATAATCACAGTTTTCCAGACACCTCAGCATTTCAGCAATATCTTTCCTAAGCAGAAAAAAAGATTCTTTCCTTTTTTATCTCAAAATATGTCACCTTTTTAGATTAGCTTGGCTGTGTTAAACATACTTACAAACAAAACGCCTTTCCTATGATGCGAATCTTGAAGCATTGCATGCATGACAGATCCTGCCACTTCACCTACATAGCTTGGCATGAACTTACATTTGTCAAAATTCAAACTGGGGACTTCCCACAAGCAAAATAATCCCCTTCTTTAGAAGTCACTGTTGTAACACCACAGTTGGTGGTAACAAGAACAGCAAAAGGGAACTTCAGCGTGTACTTTAAAAAATAAAATTTTAATATACTAATGAGATCAGCATTTCAGTGCTGGCTGTTCCACTCTCCTTGGGCTAATCACAGACTTAACAGCTTATTTAAGTGCTTAGCTCAAACTTTTGCGTTCCAGTAATATTTCTAAAGATACCTATGAAAAGTAAGCTGCACCTGGTTCCTGAATAAACATTGTTAGGCTTTGTCTTTACAGAGACCTTATTGCCCCACTACTAATCATGGCAGCAGGGAAATGGTGCAAGATATCAGTAAATGTTACAAAATTATTTATAGGCATTTAAACAAAGAGGAGATACTCAGAGTCTATTTCCCATCATTTACTGAGTATATAACATAATTTCAGAAAATGAGCATTTATGTACTTGTGCCCCCAAGTTTTATATAACTGCTTTATATCACTCATTTGAGGAAGCATTCATGCTTCTGTGCAATGCCACAAGTTTCACCCCAGGCACTTGCTGTACACATTGGAGGTATGTCAAACAGGGCTCATTATGCAGGACCTACCCCAGCTGCCATCCCTCATGGCCCCATGGCTGAAACCCAGAAAAAATCCAAACCTTCTGATTCCTACTAGTCAAGACCTATAGGGGAAAGTTTCAGGTCATGGAAAACGACCCTACTGCTACACCAACCGCTCAGCAAGCTGCTGGGACAGCCCCACTCCTCCATCACCCATCCCTGCTCACACTCCCCTGGATGTCCTCTGGTTGCCAGATGCAAGGTGAAAGGGCAGGAGAACCATCCATTTTAGCAGTCACCTTCCATCCCTCACGTAAAATGCACCCTCAGCATGCACAATGTGCAAAATAATTTCTTGTATGGAATCAGCAGCGTGATACAAGCAGGTTTCCCAATCAGAGGAGGAGGCAGGATGTCCTGGGGGAAAAACTGGTGCCAAGGGAAGGGTAGGGGGCAAGGAACACAGAAAGCAGATTAGGTACAGCTATTAGGTCTGGCCAGTGATGAATAATTCATGGTATCTCAGGAGCCTTTATGGTATTATTCTTTCTGAGAGAAACACCTATTTCCAGAGGCAAGAAGTAAGTGCCTTTATTACTTACATGCTCCTCTTTAAACACAAAGCATCATAAAAGCTTTCTTAAAGGTATCATAAAAGACTTCTTAAAGCTGGGCATTATTAAATGCTTACTTACTGTATTCCTTTCAGTTTCTGTATACAAGATTGCTGCAGAAGTTACAAATGTGCAATATGTCTTGTATTAAAACCCCAAAAAGGGGCATCTGCATGACCAAATATTCAGTGTCAACAAAAGTCCATTGTGTTGCCCTGACAGAAAGACATCTTTTTATTTTATTAAACCAGATCAAACTTTCCCCTGCACAACCTATTTTTTTTTTTTTTGCATGGTTATATTATTAAACTTATTATTAAAATTGAGCTAAAAGCTTGACTTCAGTTGACAATCAAGGAAGAACAAAATTACCTGGCTATCATGAAATGCGACTAATTTTTTCCTTTCTTTCATAGGAAGAAAGAGACAATCTTAAACTTTATTTTGAAGGAGACAGTCTTAAGTTACCACATTCTGCTTGGAAAAATTCTGTCTTCTTGCCAATTAGGTGTATCTTTAATGACCTCAAATATTATCACTCTGTTGGTTTGTTTTTACCCATAGAGGGGAAAACAGTGAAGACTTCATCTTAATAAGGAAGAAGTAGTGACACCTACCCATTAGCTCATATTTAAAGAAAAATTTAGTTTTTCATTCCTTCACATATTTCTATAGCCAATGTTTGTAAAATACATGTGTGGTGTTTGTAATTAAAGGTGTACAGAAAAATTCGGCAATTAATAAAACCCCACAGAAAAAAAATTCTGGCAACCCTAGTGACCCCCCAGCCCAGCGAAATGTTCAACTGAGTATCAGCAAGTGTCCTTCTCTATCACACTGTCTGCATCCTGCTCCTTCCCCTGCTCAAGGCCTCAGTTCACTGGCAAGATTCTTTAACATAGCACTTACTATTTTATCCCTTTAGGAGCCTCCTGCATCCGCTAGAGCAGCTGTTTTCCTTCACAACCCTGCCTAGATGAGTTTGCCTTGCCAATGGCTCAGCTAAAGAAAGTGCTCTGGACAATTACCTCCTGCACCAGGATGAGCATTTAAAGATGTTGTAAGAGAGAAAAGCAGAATTGTTTTGGCAAAAGGGCCAGGCTCCAGTAACTGCCTATAAATACAGTCAGGGTTAAATTAACTGCCTCGTGGCTGCCCTGAGGATTGGGCAGTATTAAATACTCTGCATAAGGCCAGATTCCATGCTCTTACAGGGACAGACACACAGAGCACCACTGCAACACTGAGCAAAGGACATGATGAAAGAGACTACCAAGAGTGAATCTCATTGAATTGTTTCTTTATACTCTTCTACTCACCTGTACTTACTAGTCTGTCTTATCACTCAACTGCATATGCTTCAGGGCAGGAAGCGGCTAAATGTACAGCATTTTGAACCACAAGACTTGCAAATCTTACAATAAATTATTAACAAAAACACCAAAAAAGCAAATACGAGGTTTGTAAGAAGTGATTGTCATTATGCTTATTTTTAAAACTAGGTGTGTGGATCTTTCTTTGCCCCCAGCACAAAATTAAGCTCTACAAATTGGGTTGTCATTAAATACCTAATTAAATATCCAGACCAGATAAATGGCCATGTAAGTTTTTCACTAGTAATTATCCTGTTATGCCTTTCATGTTACCAATGCAGTAACTTTATCAATACTATTTGAATAGCATCATCAAAATCACCTTATAAATTCAGAATTAGCAGAATTGCCACTGATACCAATGCTATCCATTGATAATAAGGGTTCAGGTGAGGTTCTTTCTGTTGCTGCCAGCTTTTCAAATTTGCAGTTATTTTTGAAGCAGCTAATTTTATTTATCCAGACCATTTTCACTCCTGGGAACAAAGTGGCCTTTACTGCCAACAGCTCAGGTAGATTAATGCACTAAAATGAAATGTTGTTTACATCCTTGCAAGTAAAACTGCTTTTGAATGATGGCACAGCTGCCAGTGTGTGCTTGACATACTTGCTTTGAAATTATGTAGCTATTTCTATTGATTCTTCATACAGATGATTTTCTGTGTGCCAGTGAAATCTTCAGAACCTTATGCATTTTGTCACAATTTATCGAAGCTATTAATAAATTTGTAGAAAAGTAGCTTACAATAGCTATATCTAAGAGGGCTGGAATAAACAGTCCTGTAAAATTTTCACGATGACAGTTGAAAATGCCACATGAATCTTCGTCTGCTTAGAAGAAACTGTAGTTATTACAAATACAATCTTCAAAATGAATATTTGAGCATGATAAAGGACCTGTTTGCCACTGTCCTTCAGCTGCAGGGTGCAGTCATTACCAGTGTTCTTGCCCATACCCAAAAGCTGTCAGGAGTATTTTGAAGACACTGTAAAAAAATACCTAAGGAACACAAATGTTTTACAATAAAAAGTAATCTATATTGTCAATCTCATGGCCTCTTACTATTCATAATTTTAACCTTATGAATATATTTAATCATCAAAATGCACAACCATTGCCTTAACTGTAAACAAGTAAAATTAAGTTAACAAGTAAAATTACTGTATTTTGCTTTTTATTCTCTTTTTTCCCAAAGGTATATTTTTCTTAGACTCCTTTTTTTGCAAAGCAAAGGTACCAGTTCTATTAGTTTATAACCTTGAAGATCAAGCTTTTACCTTCTTTTACAATTATGACTAATATTTTCAGGGTTTTTTCATTATTCTGCATGAAGGAATTAAAGGACTACCATTTGCTCACTTTTATTTTGCCTTATTAATAAATAAAACCTTTTCTAGGTATTTACAAGGGTATATGCTTTACTGGGGGAAAGAAGGAAAGAAAAAACATTTTCCAGAAATTTTTGGTACAGATGTATATGAAGTTTCTGCTTTTCTTCAGCCTTTCAGGTGCATTTTAACTAAGATATATTTGGACTCTATCTCATAATGTATATTTTCCAAATAATTGGCAATTTTTTTTGGTTATCAGTTTTGTATAATGACATCCTTCCCCCTATATCTCCCCATACCATTCTGACCTATAAGTCATCAGCCTCTACGGACTTTCTTCAGCGCTTAAATAAACCTTTCCAGCATGTTCTCCATGTGATTAGGGAGGTCACTTGTGATAATACTGTTCAAAATATTCTTTAGCTATTTCAAAGAAACCACAGATATTCAAATTATCTTCACAGAGACCTATTGGGAAGTTCTGACCAGCTTGTGATTCAAGATCTCAACATCCATCAAAACAGTGAGAACATGAAACAGAGTGTGCAAAGGTCGTGACCAAAAAAAAAAAGTTTGCTCTTTGTATTACAGAAATATTTAATGATCTTGATTTTACGATCTTGACAAAGGGACTTTTATAATTCAACTGAATAGAAGAGAGAAATCTGCTATACTCTTATCCCTTTTATCTGTGGATACTGTGATTATGGCAATATTGAATTCTTATTTACTGATTCTACACCTTTCCACAAAATTTAGTCTTAGCATTTTAAGACAAATATAAGACTAACAGCTTCCTCACATACTCATTGTCACACATGTGTGCACCTGTACACCGCCTCTTGTAGGAACTTCCCTCTTAGCTCATTTGGTCCATCCCCTTTTGCCTTAGCACCTCTCAAGGGCTATCTCATCTTTGTGCTTTTAAGACTATTGTAATGCATTTTACATTTTTTTAATGAGATTTCTCTCCCATTCTTCTGTCACTCACTTATTACTCCAGCCACTCCCACATATTCTCACCAATGTGTGGTTTTCAATTGAAAACAAATTTAGCATGAGTTAAAATTATGAGTCTTCAACACTCCTATGGATCTAACTGTGGAAAACCAGACTAGTCTAGTGACAGACTTTTTATGCTGGGAATCTATATCACTTTTTGTTTTAGTGATTTCAACAAGATACATTATTTTATAATAATGCATCTGTGGTTGTAGGAAGTACTGTGATACCCGTCTGTTTCCTTAAAAGTACCAATCTTCTCTCTTTGAGTTTAGATAATTGGGAAGAATAAATGCTGCCTAATGCTTTCCAGCACAAAAAGAAAACCTGCAAAACAATTCATTATAAATAAATTAAAAGAAACTCTGTAATCTGATAGCAAAGCAAAGCCATGATAATAATTTCTGAAGCATTCCATATGTTTCTCTTTGATGCCTCCTAGTCAGCAGGGCTCACTAAGTGGTCATTTAAGCCTGGTGATTTGAATTCCAGGTAACACTCTAGCAGAAGCCATCAGTGGGCAAAAAGGTGAGGCTGACTTTGTTATTGCTGACTAAAAGAAAGATGACAACAGACATCTGCTTCAGAACATCTGGAGTAAAATAAAGTTACTGCTTTATGTGGTAGAGCAGAAAGGAAACCTCACTGTTTTCAGAACTCTACAGCAAAGACCCTGACTCCATACATCCTGAATTTAATTTTTTTCAACTGTGTTGAAAACAGATGAAGAAACCCCACAAGTCAGACTGCAATGAGGTCTGCAAAGCAGAAAAGGATCTGTAAAGTGACTGTTTGTTAAGCACCATTTCTTCAGTTCAGACACCACATAAAAAAGCATCCAGAGAGAAACTCCAGGATTTTGTGCATTGAGATCCCCCACTCTCTAGAGGCATGGGTTTATGTAAGTGTTCATAGATGCGACATGACACAGAAAAAAAGAAGAAAATTAAATAAAATGTCTGCAGTGGCTTGATATCACTGGAGAGTGGAATGACAGGGCTAGAGAATAGCATATTTACTATTCCAAACCATTCTCTCTGCATGTTTGGAAAACTGATCAATATGGTCAAATAATCAGCTTAGTTATTATAAAAGACAAATATCCTTCCACTGTGAGGTCAGAGGCAGAGAGAAGAAGAAAATGGGAAAAAGCAAGCTAATGAAATCTCACCTAGAAACCTCAGTAATGTAATTGTCCTTTTATCTATGCTTGCTGATGAACACAGCTCCACCCAGAGACCAGCCATCTTGGGGAATTAAATCATTCTGGTCAATAAAGCATTAAGTGGACAGGAGCAACATCTTAAAAGCCATTTTCATGATCAGAAACACTGTTCACATGAGAACATTCTAAATCAGGCAAAGCTACACACCTCTACAAACAGCTAAACAAAAGTCAATGAGGGCAAGTCATTAAAGGATATTTAATGTACACTATTTATTTTTACATTTGAAGTTTCTCTTCCTACCAAATGTCTCATTACTTTTCTTTGGTTACATGCATATTGTTCAGGACAAATAAGATGTCCTCTAGGATTGAAAATAGCTTATATGTGGCAAACACTGCAACAGATGTACTTCCCAAGATTTTGGGGTTATTTTCCACCCAGTGCCAAATTGTTTGGTCAAGTAACAATTTTTTATGACACATCAATTATGGAATGAATTATTTTACTTTCATATAAGCACAAACAAGAGCAGCAGTATTGTGTACATTGTTATGATTAATCTTCCTCATGGGAAATCCACAGCCTTTTCTAGTTTATAGATTTCACACCCCTCCCCCCCCAAATATTTATGTCCAGAAATCAAAAAACTTTTAAACAAACTGCAAAGTTTTTAAACAGGAGCAGGAAATTAAGTGCACCTAAATTATAATCTGTTCTTTGTAACATGGTGCACAGCTCTTCTAAAGCAAAACCAACTGTTTACTCACCATCTCACTCTATGGCTTTTGAAGATTTAACATAAATCCTGGCACTGTTTTTTCATTTCTAATCTTGAACAATTTCATTATTTTAGAAAAAGAATAGATCTAAAACTATCTCTTTACTGTTCTGTCATCTTTTTCTGATTTACCAGAATGTAAAGTTTGGCTAAATTTTAAATGCTTCATTCAGTAAGTTAATTTAGGCACATTGCCTCAATCTAACATAAAAATATAATTCTCAATTCCTACAAGAAAAATAACTTGCACCAAAGAGAGATATTCAAAGCCACTGTTTTCTTGAATCTTCCAGTTTATCCTCTAAGCCATTATGTTTGTTATAGAGCTCAATTTACAATTTTTGTTGATCTGCCAGCAGATTCAAATTAAAATTAATTGTATAAATTTGTAGACTCAAGAGTACACATTGGCTGTTCTTCGCTTAACATTCATTATCAGGGGCAGGCTCTAGAGCACAAAAAGAAGGGAGATGTAGGGCTCTGAAGCCTGCATAATGTTTCACTGTCAAACTAGCATTGGTTTAGCAACAACACTATAGGCACAAATACTAATTTTAGGGCAATTAAATTATGCCAATTTTAAAAACTGTATCATTGCTTATAGGAGAAAAATATTGCTTTTACCTTACTAATAAGTGTGACAACATCACCTTCCCGGATTGTGAGTTCATCATCGTTCTGCGCTTCATACGGAAATATCACTTTGCAATACTCCTTGTCTGAAAGGAAGAACATTCACTGAGATAAATTATCACTTTATAACAACTGCTTATTCAAGGGTGAATAATCTTCATAGAATATTCCACTAGTGTCTCTTTGTGCTGCCTTATTTCCTTGCAATCTTTCTCTTTGTATTTTAAACTTTCATAAACAATATGAAATATTTAAAAAACTGCATGCTGATAAGCATTCCCACACACGTCATCCAGGGAGTCAGCTCTACAGCCCTTAGAACCATTATCTCAAATTAAACTGCTCCAGACAGCCTGCCACAAACTCTTTCCCTTTGAGTAAGTCTGTATTTGACACTTCCTTCCATAGTTCCACTGGTATGCTTCCCACCAGATCACAAAAACTGGAAGCATAAAGGGTGCAGTATGTTGACAAAGCTTATCTATCCCCTCGTGTGCAAGAAAGCAGATATTTATGAATCCATAAAGATGGTACAACAATAAATAATACATTAACAAATGTTAATGCATTAATAACTGAACCACCTGTACACTCAATGTAAGAGTTTTGAGCATTACTCTAAAGTTTCCTCAACCCTTTTTCCTTTACTGTATAAATAAGGGCATTATCTCAACTTTCATCTGGAAAATACAGAAGCCAGGACTCCTACTCAGAAATCATAAAAAGCAGTTTTCATGAAAAGCAGTTACTTACATGTTGCTGTGCAACAGATGAGTATGTCAACGTGCCTTACAAATAAAAAGGGAATATGTTTCACAGCTGTGAAACTATGCATAAAAATATGTGATACTCTAAGACAGCAGGTCTAAAAGGACCAAGTAAACTACGTGACTGTGTAGAAGACGTGATTTTGTAGAAATGTTTACCTCACTTTAAAGTCTCAGTGTTGATGACCTCAACTGACCTCAAGTTGTCTACTCAACTTCCATATTCAATGCAGAGAAGTACTGGCAGGCCACAGAAATACAAATTCATTTGAAGCATGACTTATTTTTTTGTACTTACTATAATGAGAACCTGCATTATCACACTAGAGGGTATTTGAGGCTCAAACAGGGGGTCAGTTCAGCTGCCCAGACACAAAGTGCCTTTTCAGACACTCGTGGGTATGTAAGACACATGCATAGTATGGCTGAACCCATGCCAGGGCCCTCTGGTCTGACAGCTGGAGGCAAGTCAAAACAAAACACCCTGGGGGTGTCTCAAACAGCTCCTGATGCAGGCTACTGATTTCAGCCCTCCAGCTTGAGTCTGAATTTATATTCAGGCATCTGATGTTAGAACCAACCTGGTCAGTGCACCACAGTCAATGGAGATCAAGTCACTAAAATGAGTGAAGCCTTGAGAGCCGCTCCTGACTCCAAGAGCAGACAGCTGCATTTGATTAGCTGAACCATGATTTGAACTCCCTGGACAGCACTGACAGATCTCCAGTGGGACCACCTCCCCAAAAGTCCAGATACCAAACTCATGATTATAACCCAAACTTAGGGCTCTGACACATAAGATCCATCCAAACTTCTAAAGTTTAGTGAGAGGAACATCAGCTGTAAAGAAGCAGCCCACAAATATGCATCTGAAAGTTTGCTCTCTGTTAGCACCATCAGCTTGAGAAATTAAATAGTACTAGTAGGCAGCAGGAAAGCTCTTCTTCAGTTCTGTCACTCAGAAACAGCATGAATATTATTTGTCATTGGTTCAAGCAAACAAGAAGTTCACAGATTTCTTATTCTGAACACAAATGTTTGAATTTACCCATGACCATTGCAGTTGGTTTTCTGGCCATGCCCTGTATTAGGTCTGGCTGAGATAGAGTTAGTTTTCTTCACAGCAGCCCACATGGTACTGCATTTTGGATTTGAGACTAAAACTGCACTGGTGTTTTGGCTATTGCCCAGCATACCTACACAGTTTTCTTTTTTTCCCCCCTTTTTTATCCCCCAAGTAGGCTAGGATGGGTAAGAAGCTGGAGGGGACATAGCAGCTGACCCAAGATGAGTAAAGGGATATTCTGTGCCATATGGCCTCCTGCTCCCCAATAAAAATGGGTGGGTTTTGGGGGTGTTGGTGTAGGAGGTTTCCTTTCCTTGGAAACTGGTTGGACATTGAAACTCTGTAGGTGGTGAATAAATTGATCTACTGAATGGTGGTTGCCTTTGTGTTGCCTACCTTTATTTCTCTTTCATTTGTTTATCAAACTGTCTTTATTAATAAATTTTCTTGCTTTTGCTTCCCCTGCTCCCTCCACTGTGGGGAGCAAGTGGCTGGAGTTGAGCACAGCTGCTGTCTGAGTTCAACTCACCACACCTCCCCTGGTGTCTCTGAAGAAACAAAAATCAGATAAGGCGATAAACCAAAGTTTTAAAGGGGGGGGAAAAATCCTTTCCCCTGTTCTGAAAGCAGACAACACTATGAAATAATTATTTGGTGGCTTTTCCAAACCACTAAGCATGTGAGAATCACCAGGTCACAACTCAGATTCAGAGGAATGGGGTGTCTAACTGCTTCTTTACTGCATTCTGAGGAAGGGTTGGGATGTCTCCTTGTCGACTCGGCTAGGATGTTCCACCTGCTCACTACATTGTCTTTGAGACAATATAACATTTCATGTAAAAGCTGATAGAAAGCTGACACACACTAACTTAGGTGGATGCAAAGCAGCATGTAGATAATAAATATGAGATTCAGCACATTTTACACTTCAGTGGCATGCTACCTTAAATAATCATCATGGGGTTTTTCCTATTCTGACTATATCCAGAATCTGAAAAGCAGCTGTGCTAAATAATAGATCAGTGAATTAGTCCAGAGTTAATGTAAATGCACTACTGCACTAAGGAAGCTGAGTGCTGCACACTCAGGCACATCTCTAGTTACTGGGAACAGGCTTAGCATTTCTTTTTTGGTATACAGAACTGCCTGGATTCTCAGAGGTAAACAACACCTGAGCCCAAGAAGGATCATTCCAGAACATCCATTCTCAGACATATCCATTGATCCTCCATTCAATAACAGCATCATCTCAAGGTCAAGTGGGAAACCAAGACAAAGTACAGCTAAAAAACTGCACACAGCCACTACAGCATCACTCTGACAGGATGTCTGCAGTGTGGCTTCTGCACAAGGCATGGATGAATCCCACATGTTTCAGGTTAAAAAATGCTTTGGATGGCAAAGGGCTTGTGTATCCTGAGTCCTAAAACAGATAGGCCTCCCTTACTTCTCACCTGCTATTTGAGGACTGGGTATTCGAATTGTCTTTCAGGAAGAAGACCCTGATAGACAAGAACGGAGAGAGGGCTGTGGTTTCAGCATCTGAAATACCAGTTGATGATCAGGAAGTCTCCTTCCTTGGAGAATGGCACAGTATGTATTTTGTTCAGCAATTAAAGACTCCAAGAAAGACTGGGACATCACCATCCCAGGCAAAAGTGAAAGTACCTGAGGTCCAAGGTAGAATGATATTTTTGCACTGAACACAGCAATTGGAACATTCACCAGTTTTCTGAGACTGCAAACTTCCTTGGACTAAATGCTTTATCAAGCTTGTTTGTGGTAAAAAGTAAAAATGGAATTTTTGAAAAATGAAAAATTCTAGACAGACTATAGCCCTATGCCAGAGTCTTACCATACTCCTCATTTTTGACTATCAAACATTAACTTTATTCTGAAGAAATTATTCCTCTGCCTATGTTAAACACCAAAACAGACTGAAGCATGTTTCATTTGTACTGAAAGGCTTTCCAATTTAAGTGAAGGACAACTTCAGCTGAATGCAATATGTCTTCAGTGATGTCATTTGAGGCTAAGAAAATTATATATAATTACATTACATCAGACCTTCCTATAGATGTGCTTCTCTTTCCCAAGCATGAACAGAGATGCCAAGAATTCTACTGAGGCCCCAGAGATCCCAGGAGAAATAAAATAATAAATAATGCAGTTTAGTTAAAATTCAACAAGATATTGTGCAAACAAGTAGCCTACCCTTCTCACCAACCCTGTAAAAATGGATGTTGAATGAAGACAGCAACAGAAGAAGAAGAATTTTTCTGGCCAAAAAGGAAAAAAGATGTGTCTGAGGAAAATAACAGAGGTGAAAGAAGGACCATCCAGTGCCCAAAAGTGTTGATGAAAAAAATCTCTGTCAGTCAGAACTCAATGGATCACAGTAGAAGATACAGTTTTCTCACCATTGATCAGAAGGTTTTCATACTCAGTTTATAAATGTGGAAGTTTGAACCTCCCATACCCTGGGATGGGATTTAATGAGCAGCTTCAGCTGTCAGAAGTATGAGCTGATGTGGAAAGGAGCACCCTGGCTTCCCACACAAGGATTAATGCTGCAGGTGGGAAAGCCCCTGGACCACCCCTTTGATGGCACCTGCACTCAGGTCAGCTTGAACTGTTCAGCCTGCAGGTTGGCAAAGGTAATTCCAGAACATGTTCAGGAGCCTTCTTCTGCATTACCAGTTCACACATTTTTCAGAATTTCAGATTTTCAGTTCCTCAGGGTAATTGAATTCTTGCAGTATTTCCCATTAGAGCCTGTTGGCACAGGGGCACTAGACAGGAGGATGTAGCAAGTTGTGGTGGAGCTAATGGACAATAACTCACTAAAAAGCTCTTTTAAGCTGCTTTTGCAACTCTGAGCTGAAAATGTGTACAAACCAGTTGGTAACCATACACTTCCCTCAGACCTTGCTCTGCTGATCCAGATGCTTTCCTACATATGTCTCTATGTGTTTCAGTTCTGAGATAAAATGTCACCCACTATCTAAAAGGATAAACACATCAGGAAACAAGGACTGTGCAAGCTTTAAAGAAGATCAACTCTGTTATAGTCAGCTTCTTTTCTAAGCTCTGGCTATGTTCTCTTCCCTCTTATTCTTTTCACCAAAATCTGTAACATTCAGTTGTAACTTTACATAAATAAGATCAAAATATGGAGAATATATATGTATGTTATTTGGTAAGCTAGTTATATATGCCTCCCTAGAACAGCATAGAGACATACCTGAAAGATTTAACCATTACTTTTTCATTGCTAAGCACTGAAATGATGAAAATAGAACTAAAGGTCAAGAATCAGAGAATAGTTTGGGTTGGAAAGAAACTTTAAGATTATCTATTCCCAATGCCCCCTGCCATGGGCAAGGATACCTTTCACTAGACAAGGTGGCTCAGAGCCCCAGCCAGCCTGGCCTTGAGCACTTCCAGGGATGGGGCATCCACAGCTTCCCTGGGTAACCTGTGCCAGTGCCTCACTACGCTCACAGTATTTCTAACATCTAATCACATTTCTAACATCTGATCTAAACTTGCCCTTTCCCAGTTTAAAGCCATTTCTCCTTGTCCTGTCAATACATTCCTTGTAAAAATTCACTCTCCAGCTCTCTTGTAGGTCCCCTTCAGGTACTGGAAGGCTGCTGGAAGGTCTCCCCAGAGCCTCCTCTTCTGATTTCCTATCAGAAGTATGTACAAGCTATACCATGCATACAGTTTATTTCTGCTACATAAAGAAACAGAAATATTTTTTTTGAGGAAAAAGGCAAGGGCATTCTCACAATGTGAGAAGTTTTTCTGTGACCCACCTACAAGTTACAACCTGAATTTGGACTGTATTCAACTCTGATTAATTCCAAAGTATCCTCAAGGCTGAAAGTTGATCACATAATTTAATTTGATTTTTGGTGGCAGAAAACTTGATGTAGGGTCACCAGAGCAAAAACAATTCAGAGGATTCTGTGAAGCAAAGCATTTTGTCTAGGTACCGCCTACTCAAAGTTTATCCTAAATATATGTATCTGCATCCTCGCTTTTTTTAAATACAGGACACTCTTTCAAACAAAACCAGAGAAAAGCATTCAGCTTGCTTTTAATAGCACAAAGTGCAAAAAAGTAAAACCTATGAAACCTACTTTTTGTTCTGCTGTCCACTTCTATTTTTGCTGGCTCCTGAGTTGCTGTGGCTGGAGGTAATTTCTTCCCAACACTCTGAAAAAAAAAAATTATTATTCTTTAAAATTTGCAGGTTCAGTTAAAAGTTGGACAACATAAAAATAGTAATGGAAATACAAAATATAACAGTAGAAAAGGGACAGGAAAGAAAAAGAGGCAAATTATAAACTACACTTATGTTTTTTACTGGGGGTTAACTTTTTCTAAAATTATAAAGGATTCATAAAAATGTTATCCTCCAATTTCCCTTTATTAATGTTTACTAACATTTAAAAATTATAACCCCATAACACTTCCCTGAGTTTCAGGGAAGGCTCAGAGAAGTTTCACTGGTAGATTGACTATTAAGCAGTCAATGAAATTACTTAGGGAAAGATGTTATTCAGTACCAAAAGTAAAGCTGAAAAAAGCAGCAGGGAGGAACCCACTTGACTTCTGTTCAAACAAGGAATATTCATTTCAGTCATTCTAGATTGAGTGCAATTTTTATATATACAATGTCTCTGTCTTATTTTACTATTTTTTTTATTTCTTTCTAGCAAAAGTAACTAATTTACAGTGGATTACTAAAATAAGCAATAACCTGCCTTGGACAGGTAAGCTGAAACAGCAAAGAAATACCATCTGCCCCCACCAAAATAAAATGGAATAAAATCAGTGATATTCATCTTTATGTATCTCCTCCTATTATTATATGCATGCTATATCCCCTCTCTCTCTCAGTTTGTCTCCCTATGAAGAACTTTAAAATCCTAATTGAAATTTTAATATTGCTAATGTGTAGATGAGAAAATAATTGTAATTTTCTGTAAGTTTCTGAAAAGCCATAGCTGCCAACATCCTCTCCTGGCAAGGTCTGCATAAACACCACAAAGTTCCTCCACGCTTTCATAACCTCCTGAGTAAAAGCTTAGAGATCAAAGTGCTAAGCTCTAGTCTTGGAAGTACAAAGCACCGTAAGGACCATAAGAAAACACTGGTCAATATAAGAAGCAATAGGAGCAGAGCTCTTTGAGTAGCTGAAAAATTCCAAGGTGTATAAAGAATACTGAGAGCTCCATGTTAATAATATGTCATAATGTGACAACATGTGCCTATGAAAAGGACTCAAATACATACAGGGATTTCAGGCTGGTAAAAAGAGCAGGTAGGGAGGAAAGATAGTTCTGAGAGCTGTGCACAAGACAGTCATCAAATCCATGCTGACAGCAATGTAGACTACAAATTGCAATACCAAAAAATATCCTGTTGCAACTCAGTTTGCAGGTGGAAGCAGAAACACCTGACCTTATGATGAGCTTATAACTCTACTCAGAATCCAGAGTTTGTGAATTGCTAAGAAAGGGAAATAAACAACAAAACTCTATAGAACCTCTCAAATTCTTTTCTGAGGTGGGAATGAAAGATAAGAAACATTAACTGAACCAGTGATTAGGAAGGTAACAGAAGAACAGGAGATGACAGATATCTGCAAATAGAGAGAGGGCAAAACTAAGAAAAGTGCATGACCTGGTTGTGATGATAAATCTGATATCTATCTGCAAAGCAGTGAAAATTGTACTAAAAGAGATAATGAAGAATTTTAAGCTATCAGGCATTTGCATTTACACAGACAAAGTACAGAATGCCTTCAAGATGAAAGTGAGACTGGTTCAGAGGCAAACGGGGCAATTCAAGATAGCTGAACATCACAGTACATGCTCAGTCATAATCAAACCTTTATTCACATTCCTGCTTAATGAAATTGTTTAGGAAAATGAAAAAAGGAGATACCCTAAACTGCACAGCAATTTGGCTCATAAAGACATGCTCACTAAAGGAATATTAAAACCCTTTAAATTAGGGGAGATTTCGGTTTTTTTTAAGATTAAATTATTATGTAAGACCAATTCATGAAAGGAAATATTTTAGTAATTGCTTTACCATACATGAATCATTGATTTTATGCCATGAAACCAAACACCATATAAACCCACAACAGGCTAAAATTTAACAAGCTGCAGATCACAAGAAAAGAATCATGGGCAAAAAGGAAGATGTTTGTGTGTTCTAGTGGAAAATCCATTATGAAAAGTAATTTCCTAATGCATAGAAGCAGATGCAAGAGCAATGCTTGGAAACATTAATTCATCTGTTCATTCAGAACAAATGCCTGTGCAGGTGATAAATCAGTGTTGGGAATTAACCTGTGAACAGAAAAGGGAATACTATCCAAACAAGGCTGCTCTTTTATTAGGAGCTAAGAGGAATAATTCAAATAATTTTTATGAGAATTGCATAGGACCCACACCAGTGAGAAGGGATACCTGAAATTGTTATGGGACAGGGGGAGGAGAAGACAAGTGGGACTGCTATTCTTTAATTGTGAGGGGACTGCATTTTGGGATTTCTGGGGGTGAAACAAGCATCACTGACAGGAAAAGGGGATAAAAATTGATAAGTCATGCAAACCTGGTTTGAGGTGGATCTGAACTGCCAAGGTGTTTTACTTGTCCTGTAAGGAGGTGGGATTTTTAAAATTATTTATGTTTCCAATTGGTCTACATTTGCATGGAAAATATGTTACCACTTTCTGAAAACAGCTCTGTGAAACTTTATATAGTACTTATTTGTTCATTAGGAAACACTCAAGATAAACTTTCCCCACTCTAAGAGACACTGAATTCTCTGTGATCTCATAAGTCTGATGGCTCTGCTATAACAGGCTAAAACCTCAAGAACAGCTCAGATTTGTGCGCTGGGAGTCCCAGACAAAGCATTATTATCAGAGCTACCAAATTTTCTGACAAGCAAACAAATATGGGAGACAGTGACATCTCCTATATAAGCCAGAAACTTTCCTGCTGTTTCTCCATCTGTCACTCATAGTCCCATGCAGGTGAGATATCTACCAAGTTTATTAGTGGTAAGGAGAACAAAGGAAGCCCAAACTAAATTCTTGCTAATCCAATACACATCTGCATGACACAGACTACTCTTTTCAAAAACAATTACTACAGGATATTTTGTTGTCTTCTTCAGTTGAAGGCACAGTGCAATTTATCAAGACCTTCACTTCTAAACAAAGGAAACATGGGAGCAAAGAACACCTGATAGAATTATATTGAAATCTTCAGTTCAACCTTTCTCCTCCTCTTTTCTTCCTTTACATAAGAGGATGATCCAAGCCCTTCTAGACACATTGATCTTTGTTACAAAATACTGATATACAACTCTAGCTTTGCTTTTAGTCTTTTACCTGATTCATTCCTACCCATCAGGCTCAATATTCCTAAGAAGCAAGCACATCTTACCCCCCCTGCAACATAGACACAAAACAAGATTTAGGACTCGAAGAACTTTCTGGAAATTTAGACATTCCAAACCCAAGAACAGGATCCTCAACTCTGTCAGCAATCCCTGACATCTCCCAAAATAAACTCTCACTCCATTTACCTAAATCTATCCTTTTGTCAATAACGTTTGCAATTAAAAGTCAAAAGCAGCATGAACCAGAATGCTCATAATGGCATCTACTAGCAGTGACCTAAATAACAGGCTGCAAAGACAAGTGAAGTTCTGCATTTTCTCTCTAAAGCTCTATCTTGGATTCTTGGCTGCAGAATGGTTTCATCACCAGCAAGAAGGGTAGCATATCATTCTGTGCCTTTGCATCTCTAGCCTGGTGGTACAGAGACACCTCTAAAGACTACTGTTTTAGTTTCCATCTATCCTCCTCCAGCATGATGATTATCATAAATCTCTTCTCTAGGTGGTGGCCTGGTGAGCCTTGTTCCATTTACATCTCTCTGCAGATATCACTCTGACTTGCTTAGTCCTGTCACATAAGAAAAACACGGTGGGAACAGTTTGTGTTTTCTGACTCCAAGTCTAGGTTCACTCCCCACACAACAGAATATTATTAACAAAATGGGCAGAATATTAATCCTGTTATTTCTGCAAGGTGAGCATAATTAGATTATTTGGCTGTCAGACACAAATGTTGCTAATCTCCTGACAAGCGAATCCTAAAGATGAAAAGGGATGAAGTGCCCTCTTGCTGTAGAAACAGCTGATAAAAGCGTGAATAACCATCGTGATTTGGCATACAGATATTCAGGGGGACAAGACAGATTCAGCAGCAACCTGACAGTATTAATGCTTGGGTCAATGAAGCTAATGGAAGGACAGTCCAGCACTAAATAACCAGTTCTGTAGGTTCCAATGGCATTTTGGTACACTGCATATCTATATCCCTGCAGACCAGGTTCCTCTGAAACTGAACTAACAGTGATTGCAAAAATGTTGAGGTGGCACACAAAGCCAGCTAAATGAGGTCATGGTACAATCTGAACAGTATCATTTTCTTTCATTTATATTTGTCTCAACTGCAATCCCTGTAACAACAGGGAACAACACACAAGAAGATGAACACTAAATGGACAGTATAAGAGTGAGTTTTTCTCTCCTAAAGGTAGTGTGGTTGCTCCCTACAACTATTTACTTCTGACCAGAGGGAGAAAAGTAGACCTGTGACCAAGTTTCTTCCTTCAGGATATTTTAGCATTGTACTTCAGGGTTTTCTCTTGTGGTTGAAAACTGACTTACTTTTGTTATCTAGATCTAGTGTGTCTAGAACATTTCATCTGAAAATTCTAATTGAATTGTCAGTTGTGCACAGATAGGTGCATACAGAAGATTGTGTTATGCTTTGCACCAAAATAACATACTTATCCATTGAGGCTCCTTTAACAATATAGGCTTCTTGAAGCAATAGCTTATTTACTCAGGAGTAAGGAAAAAATTATTTACGCAGCATCATTATTTATTTTGGAAAGTGTACTGAGGTCTTTTTCCTAGATAAAATACTTTGGAACTGCTACTTGGAATATAACTATACGGAGATATTCTTAAGGAATACACCAGACATTAAAGAATTCATAAATAGGGGCTTTATGAGCTGAAAACATGAAGCTTAACATAATTTGTCAGTTTGAATAATGAGAATAAAACAATGTGTTTTATACAAGGGAGGAAAAAACAGTTACGCATCTTTTGAACTTTTAGAATTTCAGAAAACCTCAATGACTAGGTCAGAGGAAAAAATGTGCCATGTATCTCTGACCACAAACTTCCTCTTAACATTCAACTAGTATATTTATATGTGGCTTATATGCCTGAGAATTTTCTAATATATAGGTTTATATGCAAATCCAGGGCCACTATTAGTGAGAGTACAAAAGCTGTATTCTTCAATGTGTCTTTACATACACTCCATTTCGTAACTGAGAACATTTGTTCACAAAGAAGCAGAAATGGTTATTAGGGTCTTCTAGCTCTGGGTCAACAAGAACATAAAGGATCTTCTCACTGACTATGTATAATGCTAGTGTTGTGAGGGAGCAGCCTTTTTTTTTTTTTCCTAATATTTATCAAGTGCTTAAGGAATGTTATCAAGTCCTCTATCCATCCTGTTTGTTCTGCCTTAAAATGTAAAAAAGAGCCAAAATATAAAAACCCCAAAGACTTTCAGATGTCAAAATGCTCTCAGTCTGTCAGAAACAAAATAAATATCCCAAATTTCTTTTTTTTCCCATGCTACCAACATTCAGCTCCACATAAAGCACTTTCTGTGACAGCACGATCAAGTATTGCTATTCTGAGGTTTCCCAGAAGGACAGAGTTAACACTTTTCTGAAGGGTCACCACATGGGACTTCAGAGAGGGTTATGGGAATTTTAAGAAACATTTTCAGAGAAAACAAAAATTCTTGAAGAAAGTGAACTTAGCACCTGTCTACACATTTGATTGCCTCAGTCACCTACAGTAGCTTCTTCCTCTGTAAGCACTTTCTTCAGCTAGAAAGACTATCCACGTGCACGTACAAGTATTTGTGTTTTTTAACACCAACCAGTTAGGTACATCTGCCCAATGCACTCAGCTAATATAGACAGACTCAGCTGCCAAAACTGCACACATTTCTACTGACAGCTTAGCACAAGTGGGCCCTGCTCAAAGCTTGGGGCAGGTGAGCTTCCCTTGGCTCAGCAGGGCAGCAAACAAAGACTGGGTTCCTTCAGATAAGGGCTGAGACCCTGGAGGGCCTCAAACTGGAATATAAGAGCAGTAAATGGCTTGCCCACGCAGATGTGGAGAAAGAGTCCAGTGAGATTCTGGAAGACCCCAGATGATAATTCACCACTGGACCAAGAGGCACATGCAGGGCACATGAACATCTTGTACACAGACTGTGAGGGTTTAAAGGCCCAGGGATTTCTTTGTTCTGGGTACCCAGCTTGAGCTTAAAAATAAACTCTGCCTCAGACACAGGGTCCAAACTCTTCTTTAGTAGTTCTTGCCTTTATATCATTCAAAAGTTGAAACAGGAACATTACTCAGCTCTAAATACCAGATGATGCTCCCCTGAAGAATGGTCCCCCTAACCACAGCATCAGATGTAGCACACACTCAGAGAGCTTTGTAGTGGGATGCTTGGTAAATATTCCACAGAATGCAGACAACAAAGCAATTAAAGTATTTGAAGCTTCATACTACTGTTTCTTTTCACATAGTCAAACTATATTTTCTTCTACCTGACAATCTGAAAAAGGCTCATTTTCACACTTTGCCCATATTCTAGCAGATTAAAGTGCAGTTTTTTCCAACTGATATCTATATTAGATGACTCTTGAACTTGAATGAACATAGGCCTTCTGATTATCTTTGAAAAGAAATGAGTAATTTTTAAATTTTTGAACAAGATTTTACCCATGAAAGGCTTTACCCTTCTGCAGCAGGGTTGCAAACCCCTGTATTTAGACACTGTGAAAGGCATATGAACTGCTGGCATCTTAATTCTCTCTGCCTTGCCAAAATCAACAATCTTTAAATAAAAGATGATCCTCCAAATACACATCCTGTTTTTACAAAGCAAAAGACTGAAGCCTTCATCCCACTGGAGCTCCTTGGAAATGAACAGTTTCAGCCACCAGCATGACTCTTACCACAATTAACAAGTTTGGAGAAAGCAGACAAGCCAAGAGTGAAGAAGTAGAGGCCTTATAAATGCTCATGTACATCAGTCCACTGGGAACTGACTATAACACCACTCAGTGCTTTAAAGGAAAGCAATATTCAAGCAGTCAACAAAAATATGCTGCTTGAATGCTAAAGGATTTTGGAATTAGCATGCATATCCAGAAAAACTAATGGTATCTGGGGGGAAAATGCTTTCTGGTGTTCAATTCTGGGGTTACTCCTTGAATACAAATAAAGAAAAAGAAAGAAAAGGTGTGTATAAAAATAGCATGCCAGTCGAAATCCTGCTACAATACCCATTGCAGAGAACAGTAAAGAGGTTGTGATTACATTACACCAGCCTTAGTTCACTTGGTGCCCTAGAAATACAGCACTGATTGTCAGAGCATCTTACAATTACTGTATCTGTCATCCACTGTCACGGCCCTGGAATCCAAGCAGACAAGCAAGCAAGCAAGTAAACAAAGCAAAGGAAACAGAACTGAGGTTCCCCAGACAAGGAAAATTTTAGAACAAAACATGATTTTTCTGGGGCTTTTTTTCCTGATTCATCAATGATGCTTATTCTTCTGATATAATTCTTTGTTACAGTTGACAAGAAGCAAAACAATCTCTACTCATTGGTTAAAATGCTTGAACTACATCAAGCCTAAGAATAAATTCTTTGAATGCTTAAGGAACAGTCACATTTTTTAATTAAAAACTATTTTATTTTTCAAAATAACTGCAACTTCTGAAATATTTGATAAAAGAAGTTACTGGTGTTATACTTAATTACATCCAAAAGTATTTGAAAATCACATAAAGGGAAGTCCTTGAAAATCATCTGCTGGACAGACAAGAAATTATCTAGGTGATTTTCAATGCTTGCAGCAAAAAAAAGACAACATGACAAGCCTGTACTACCTTTGGCATACCACTGTGAAGGATTACATATAGAAGAAAAGGGAAGGACAAAGGAAGGCCAGGATGATTTAATCAGTATATGTTGACACTCCCTATTGGCTCCGAGTCTGTTAGTCCAAAACTAAAGATGAGACTAAGTTCTTTGGTAGATTTTCCAGGTGTATTTTTCTTTAGGAGAAGGCACTAGGTCCTGCAATTAAGCTTACTTTATTGCTTTTATCTTGTATGAATCAAATTTTATCTACTGAATGTGTTACTCAAAATTGCTTATTATTTTAGTGATTATTTAGCATGATTTCTCACTTAACCACTGAAGAGCTAAGGAATCTTAAAATTTAGGGTTTCATACTGCCCCTTGCTCTGTTGTGATGACATGAGCCTCACAGTTTACATGGAATCTGCCTATGACTCTTAGTACAACGACATTCAGCTGTTTTCGTCACTGAGACATAAAAAGACAAGATTTAGTGTTCTGATGTAGTTATTCAAGATGGAGTTAGTATCATTCAAACACCAACTGTGAGTCAGGTGCCAGCCACTGCAGGCTTCCCTTTTGTCACTGGAGGTAAAACAGCCCTTTTAGTATGTAATTTGTCTTTGGGATAAAGAAAGCTCCTATCCTAATAATGCTTTTTAGTCTACAGACTGTGAAGAAAGACTGCTTGCTGTCTGCAAGCAACATCACAGACACCTAAATTCAATCACCAGAATTCCATGATAGTTGCTATTTCTAAATATCTTTGTTGTGTAGCCCATGCATGTTACCTGCCAGGACAGCAGCCAGGTAATCTAAAGGTCTGTCCGTACCTATCTGGATCTATAGAACTACAGTTTAGCAATAGATCTATAAAGCCAGCAACCTAATAATTAAATAATTAAAGAATGATGTTGTGGCATACAGTGTTGTCTTTATACAAGCCCTGTATTATCTATTTTACATAGCCAGTTCACAGAAATTTTTATTAAAATACACAAATTTAAAAACTTGCTAGTTCTGACTCCTGAAGAAGATTGAAATTGCAACCTCACTGAACACTCAAAACTAAAATTGAGATTAGGAAGAGTTTACTATTCACCCTTTAAAAAAAGACATTAACTTGGATAAATAACTTATTAAACGACAGAAAACAAAGCGTAGGATTTCGCCATGGCGATCAGTGGAGCTGTTCAGGGATCTAGATCAAGGGTCTGGTTTTCCACACCTTCACAGGTGACCCACCAAAGGGGAAAGACAGAAATTAAGTTCAGGTAGAAATAAAGTTACACATTTGGAGGAAAAACGTTATCTTAAGATAGAAATGACAGGATTTGAAATCCATAGCTGTTAATACTTTGGAAAGTAATAAAGAGCAATGGGAAGTGCTATCAAAATGCTGCATAAATTCATCCAACATCTTGGCCATTGTTTGTGCGGTTCTCCCCTCCTTTTGTCCTCACACACAAACCACCTGAGCTCCCAAAGGGACTGAAAAAGACAGAAGGTGACCAAGAATGATCAAACTTATGGAACAAATCCCTCCTTCTGGGGAAAAAAAGATACACACAGGTGACACAAGTCTATGAAAATCAGGAGAGAAGGTGGACAGGGAGGAGTCACTCATTAACTCCACCAGTAATAAAAATTAAAGGCTATCAGATGAAATTAGCAGGTGCCACATTCAGTACAAACAGAGGGAGGTAACTCCTTCCCACAGTGTGTGACCCAGCAGATTGGAATGCTTTCACAGGAACTACAGGTGCTAAAATGTTAGGTGAAATGAAAATGTGATACTTGATTTGCCAAGGAACAAAAATCCATTGTATTTATTAATACAAATGTAAAAATGATTAGAGGCTGTTAAGACTCCCCACAGGAATTTCTTTCTTTGTGCAACCTTTCCAACAGTCTTCCCCAGGCTTCCAGTATTGACCTCTCATAGATGCACAATGTGAGCCCAGGCACAGTCCTGATCTGAACTACAGATTTCCCAGGATCTTTCAACTTCCTAGAAATATTATTCTCTAACATATGGAAATAGAATATTGAATACAGGACTCTTCAGAAAGTAAATTTAAATAAAGCAAAGTGATAACTTAAGGGAAACTTCAAAGGATTACTCCAAATCCTATCTCCCTCCCCAAATATTATCAAACACAATAAGTTCTTCAGTTAAAAAGAAAGAAAAATCATAGAGAGAACAAAGATATATGGAGAATATAATTAGAAAAGCCTTCAAAATTATACAGTCCTCTGACAGGACACTACAGAAATTTTCAGTGGAAAAATTTCAAAACTAAGGAATGTTTAATGGTATGTATATAAGTCTACTTTTCCTGGGCCATCTTTTGTAGCTGCCACAGAAGTGAAAAACCCACTATGAATCTAAAAGATTACAAAAATCAAATACTGGGTTGACAGTCAGCTATTGCAATGAAAAAGACAAGTACAGAAATGTATATTTACATTTCCTCTTTAGCTATCTCAAACGTGTTATGTATGACCTGTAAGGTGGATTATGTCCATCACAACACTACAAAGTGAACCCTTGTATAACATGCCAACTTCCTGAATAAACTCTTATTTCCAGTCAAGCTGTCTGGAAGGGCTTTGACTGTTACCAGCTTCTGCTGAGAAACTGCTAGAGATTTAAGACATCTTGAGATGCACAGTAGTTCAAAGTATGAATATAAACTGTTCTCTCAGTGATGAAATTGATGTTTATGCTGAACTGTAACTGTTTGTATTGCCCACGTTCATGTAATTTATATTTCTGCATTTAAAGGAGTCTCAAACCTTCATAGTGGGGAAGACTTCTAATTAGGAGAGGCTGCCTCCCAGACTCCTAACTTCCCATTTGCACTGACAAAGCATCTTCTCAGCAATTTCAGAACTCTTTAAATGGAAAACCACTTCTGTTCCTGTTTCTAGCTGTTGAGCTCCATTAAGAAATTACCTGAGCCAGCACCAAACGTCTCATCCAGCTACCCAAGCACTAAAACTACCAGGTATTTAGGAGATCATCAGTCTCCCAACCACAGATGAAGACTATCCTCATTAGCATTATGAAACTCACCAGAGAAATCTGTGCTATCTGAAATAACATTAAAAGACATAAGTAGGCAAACCATGCAATGCAATATTTTTGGTTTAACCTCTTGGATGGAAAAGGGGGTAGAAACAAAACCATGAACAGTGAAACATCATTCCCATTAGAACTCTGAGTAGCTTGAAGAGCAGAATAGTGCCCATTTTGCTTTTGCAGTGTTCTCTACAGTTAAATCTGTTCTACCAGCAGGTAAGTTCAGACTCTAAACCTGTTGTGACTTCATATTTTGACAAGTTCTTAGAATTTGAAATTATGGACAGGGAGGGGTCTGGAGAGGCCTTTTTCCAACCAACATGCTTGACGTGTTAGACAGGAGAGAAATCTATTTATCTTAACTTGCATGCATTAGAACATCAGTATTTCTGTAAAATTTGGACTCCTGACATTTGATGCTATCAGGCTGTCAGTTTCAAACCATTAATGAATTAAAAATCTGCCTTCCTAAAAGGTTAATGGTGAGAAAGTGAACATAAGAGTTTAGATTAGATAGATGCTGCTGAAACAAATGGAGCAAGACATATTAGAACCACTGATGAGTAAAAGCACTTTAGTAAATGAAATAAAAGGCAAACACAGAATGAAACCCACACAGCACGCTCCCAGCTGCCTGTTCTCTAAGTTCTGGAAGCGTGCACATCAAAATGAGCATGATGAACAAGCTCATTTTCTTTTCTCCTCAAGCTGGAGATTTGTAATGCTAGAATGTGCTTTTGTATCAAAAGTATTTTTTTAAGCAGAAAGACTTATTTCTTCCCTGCTTTATTTTTTACTCTCCATTTTTATTTTCCTTCACATAAATGTAAAGGAAAATAAAAAAAGAGAATGAAAAATAATGAAAAATGCCCTTGCTGTCTTTGTCATGAATTTTACCATTTGCAGGTTGTCATTCACAATTAATTTCTATCTCTTCTAGGAAAAATACTTTAGTCAGTCTGCACTGAGTGAATGAAATTCCTTCCTACTCTCCCAGGAGAACCATGCCTGTCTAATTGCAGCTGGTAACCTGCATGATCCAGACTGCACCATCCAGCTTAGAAACCATGGTTATAAAACCTCCCTCTTTTACAACAATTACTGAACCGTACAACTGTACAACATGACTCTCCACTTCCTTTTGCAGCAGTAGGGAAAGCAGGGCAGCTACTTCCATTACTGAGAAGAATAAAAAAATCTGTGAAAATAATAAGCAAGGAATGTCTTTTCTTTAATATCTTCCTCTTTAAAGTAACAACAATACTTTGTTCTTTTGTGAAAGCTATGGTCTTGTCAACAAATTGACAAGTACCTGTTCAATGATATTTTTCAAATTCAATTACTATAAACAAAAGAACAAACCCATACTGCCATGCATATTATCCCAGATTTAGTGCTGACAGCAATTATTTCTTCCATTATGGAATTATACTATTTTTATTTTATTTATTTATATATATTTATTATATTATTATTTTCACCTCAAATTAAGAGAATAAAAGTTAAATTTTTAAGACTTGGGTTTTTCCCTTCACGTTACATCACTGAAATCAGAAGTTACTGAGGAAGAACAAGGAGATATTTTTATTTTAAATGCTTACAGGGAAGAGTGCAGAGCAACAAGCGACTCAAATCACAAATGGAAAATGACTTTTACCAAGTGTTTCAGTTGTCTTTCCAGCAAGTGCTTCAGGTACTGAGGCTGCTGCAGAAGAAAGTATCAGCTGTCCAGGTGGAGGACTCTGCTCTTTGTGTGGCCAGTGTGTGGCAAAGAGCCCAGCACCCAGCAGCCACCAGCAGCCCCTACTTGGCTACAGCCACTGCTGCATCAGGACTTCCTCCCCAGGAGCTGCCCTCTCTCCCCTCTCCTTGGTTTTTATTGGGAAGCTTTTAAAAAGCACTTAGCCAACTAACTGTAATAATATGAGCTCACATCTCTAGTATTTAAGGACTATTTTAGAAATCCAGAATGCCAAGAACCTCCTATAGAAATGCATGCAAAGCATTAAAAAGGCTTCTTAGAAACTGGCCTACAGATTTTTTATCTTACCAAGTGCCTGGCTGATCTATGATCTTTTCACACTCCTCCTTTCCTCCTTCCTCTTTTCTTTATTTAAGGCAGAAAACAAGCAAGACACATGGCACATTTTAGGAGAAAAGGCAACTCAAAAACACTTGTTGCTTCGTAACTGCACAGATCTCAAGCTTAAGATGTGAAAAGCCAAAGTTGAGGAAAATCTACATTTTTGTACTAAGAGCTCCCAAAGTATCTGCAAATAATAAACAGTTGACTGGGTATCTCTCCATTCAGCTTTCTATAAAATTTTATAAGCAACAGTTGATTCTAGTTGCTTTTTTCTTGGGGGGGGAGGGGAGGAAGAAATTATAATTTCTATGTAGGTTGGATTATCACAATATAATTTTCTAAAACATTCATATCAATTTTCCTCACTTAAACAAATGGCACCTCACACAGAAGAGGAATTAGTAAAGGTCTTCCTCTTTTTTTTTCTGCCAAGAAGAAGTACAGTTTTGTTAGTGTATTTAGGAAGGAAAAAACATGCAGTGGGGGTGGTGAATTTTCACTTACTAAGCAAACATTTGAAAGAGCAACAGATCCTAAAGACTTTGAAACTTGTCTTACTTAACTCTAAACATGTATTATTCTTTAGAATAAGGAAACTGAAACATCATATAGAAATAGAAAACATGTGTACAAGTTTAATGGCCAAACAGGCAGAAAGGAAAAAAACACAAGCTAAATAAAGCCAGGAAAGAATATGTTTTTCAGACAAAAGTACCCCCCTATTCTAATATGGACCTCCATAGCAGGAATGGACTTCAGGATCCTCAGCACTCTTTCTCCTTCTTTTATTCTTACCTACCCAGCATCTCCAAAGTGTGCAGAAGAGGCAAAGAACCTCACAGGTGATACTTTTACTATGCAGAGGATATATTACAGTAGAGTTTTAAACAGCCACAGAAAGAAAACCCCAACTAATTGTAAAATAAATACCTCTTCTCCCATTGTGAAGCCAAGCTGCCTTTCAGCAGCTTGAAATGTCCAAGAGGAGTCCTGGAGTCCTGGCCCTTCCTTGCATGAGCTCAGCCAGAGCAGGAGCCCAGCCCTGACACTGACTCACAGGCCGGGCCATCCCCAGGAAACAAAAGTTCCACTTGTTTATTTCACAGGAAATCTGGACCTTTTCCTACCTCTGCTCACTCACAGCAAGAAGTTTCCTCTCTTTTCCAGTTCAGACTTTCCTGATTTCTTGAGACCACCAGCTAAAAGCACAAATGTGAGTGACGATTTACAGAACTTTTGTGAACAGCCCAGGCAGTAAATTATGCAAATAATTCTACTGGCAAATGAGCTTATGACAAATTTTGAATGTATTGGCCTTTCTGGCGGGGGAGAAAAAGGGTTGAAATTTCGTGTAACTTATGTCTTTGGTTTGGCTTTTGTTTTTAAAGAAAAATGTTCAAGAAACTGAAATATCATTAAGATGATGCTCTGTTACATTAAAATCTTATAAATTCTTAATGCTGCCTCCCTACAAACATTCAACTTTAAAATGTCTGAATAAGGGCAGGGAAGGGAAAGACACAGATGATTTGGAAGAAATTAAAGATTTATATTTAAGCAAGCCACAATATACTCTATACTCTCATTCCCATTTGACTATTAAAAAATAATCCTCAACTAGGAAAAATATAAAGAAAGAAAACATTCCAGAAAAAAACACAAGCTACTAATACTAAACAGACAACAAAAGATGAGGGCATAGATGTAATTTTAAAGGTTATATTCATTTTGGTTTATATTCATCAGCCTTTTTACTTACATAATTTTCAAAGTGGTATATGTAAATTTCAAGGCAGGTAATTTTTTTTGCATAACTATTTCTTCAATTTTCCAAGTTAACAACGTGTGCTAATATCAGAAGTTATTTCACTAGAATTTCTTTATGATCTTGTCAAAGTTATAAAACTTAACAACTCAGATGTACTAATTAAGAATCAGTTATACTATCTAACAAAATCCAAATGGAGCAAGAAAGAAAAATACATTTTACTGAGAAATACTAGGACAGTTTATAAAACTGTTTGTTCTTATAGTCTTGAGTACACTAATTAAAATCTTCTCCTATCAATGTATATATATTAATTTTGCTTAAGCAGATTTTATTACTATTAATAAACTTACCATATTGATTCAGGAACCAGTCCTCTTAAAGCTCATTACACAGCAACTAAGCTAGTCTGCATGTCAGTACTGTTACCTTCTGAAGCGTTTTCTCTGTACTAATGAAACATGAGAAACTTTCCTAGAAATTCAGTTTATGTCTCCATCAGGTATCTCTAGAACTCACGAAATCAGGTTTATTTTAAGCTATGTAAGCAAAGCATTTTAGGGTTTTTAACAATTCTTTTAAAATGCCTGATGGGGTAAAAGGCCTGGTAATGGTACAGACTCAACTGAAATTCAGAGATTTACAGTGACTTGCAAGCTAATGGATCCACCAGCTGGATCCAGAGCAACCTAAAACATACAGACTTCTATTGCCATCCTATTATGAAATGAAATTGCATTAGCTTAAACCTACACATCCTGTTTTTCTGACTGGAGCATCCTAAGATTTCCTAATCAAAACCATTACTGAAATAACAGGAGTTTTCCTTCCCACGGAGCACTCCTCCAGGAGAACTCAATTTGGCAGAAGCTCAGTGCTGTGCCCCAGGAGGACAGATCAGACCTTCCACATTGCTTTTAGGAATAACTTGTAGTACTATCAAGACTTCTTACACCACCCTGCTTCTAATTTAAGATGTTCTTCAAGCAGCTTGAGTCAGAAATGTAAGTTGAAAATATTTTTATGCATATGTTTGGTGTGTTTCTTTCACACTGACAAATCTTTTCTAAATAGAGTCCAACTGTATACAATGAAATTCTTGTGGCATGGGCAACAACTAACTTGCCATTATTTAGAGTCAAATAGCTGCTTTAATTAAAAAGAAAATCCTAATAAAGCATCACAGGGAGCACAAACCAATGTCTGGGTAACATCCTTTGCCAAAAACCAGTAGTTCAGGCTGATGTGTAAGCTGAACCATGCCGTTGATACATGGACAACTCTGTTCAGACAGCTTGAACCAAACTGATAGAACATGAAAGCACAGCTGTGATAGCACGGGAGGGACAGAGGCATACAGGAGATCAGGAGTCACTCTTTACTCACATTGCACAGTTCAGTAACAGTGACTCAAGAGAGAGTCACTGCCACCTGAAGTTATCAAATTTATACCTCTCTTTAAACTTAATTTTGCATTTCCTATTTTATTCCCTTAGTCCTAGGTCCTGATTTGAATCTGCCTCCCCAAAATGGGGCAAGATGCTTTTCAACTCTCCCCTGTCAATCATAATTCCCCTACCCCTCCTTCTTATTCCTCCAGAATAGGGTTGTAAATCTAAAGTATTTCTTCATAATGTCTCATAAGCATCAGCCACCATTTGCAAACCTGTACTATTTTTTTCACATAATGAAAGGAACACATAAATGGTGTTTCCACAGTCAATTCAAGGAATGGGAAATGACACCAGCAAAGGAGTGAGACCCTGCTGCAGGCAGCTCTGTTCTCACGACAGCTGCAGAAGGGGTCAGGGTCCTTCTTCCCCTGCAGCTTTCCTCACAAGATGGCACTAGAATAAATGGTTAGGACAGGGATGCCAGACTGTAGCAGACAGAAACTTCAAAGCAGAACATGAATGTAGCTTGAACAGATGAGTGCCTCTCTGTTCCTACACGGAATTCAACAAACTGCTGATGCTTGCCACGTCTGCTGCTGCCACAGCCGATGGCTGTCTCTGAAGAAAGGAATGCCAGAAACCTGTGCTTTCAAGTGCTAAGTGCTGCACACGCACTTGGTGCTCCCACTGTGTGCTCTCTGCCTCAGCAGGTGTTTTTAATAGCGTTTCTAGTCAGTACCAGGTGGAATTGCTTGCATCCATTTTTAATCTCAGGATTTCAAACACTGACTCCAACATTTCTATTAGGGGAGCAAGCATCGGAGAGGCAAAGCAAGCAGCAGCAGAGAGCCACCAGATGCAGACACACGTGGCACACACAGCCAGGGCTGGCCACGCACCAGGGGTGCACAAGGGCAGGGCTGCCAGAGCTCGGGAACAACATCAGCTGGCTGAGAAACATCAGGAGGAGCCTCTGACTTGCGTCTCTCAAAGACTTCTCTTTAAATGACAACTGAAAATTAAGGGGTAAAAATATTTTCTGCAAGCAAGCAGGCAGGAACTGACAGAACAGGTGTGCAAAGACAGATTCTCACCACAGTTTCTGGGTTCCCAGCTTGCCAGCTCGAAATAGAAACTCAGACCTTGCAGGCAATTCAGTCTCAGAGTTTACAAATTTTTATCTTATCATGAAGGACAGGTACACTTAATAATTAACATGTGTTTCCAGCCTTTCTAGCCCTTGTATCTACTTCCATTAGTTCTTCTCCATTTTTCCTCTCCAAAACATACTGAATATATAAAAAATAAAAATTTCTGTGTGAATTCAGAGCTTTGCAGTAAGGATCCCTAAACACCAGTCAACTAGATCTTACACGTTGCTGACTCTAGAGCCATGACAGCCTGTCCCTTTATATTAAATCATTACAGTGTCTGCTATCCTCCGTGGGTTGATGGCTGAGTATATAGTTTACACTAAGTTTTGTCCAACAGTACTGTGATCTCATCAAAGGATGTTCATGAAATCTAGCCCTGCTCAAATCCACCACTGCTAGTCAGCTATGAAAGGTTTGCCTGAAGAAAGTTACAAATACATCTCAATTGGAAAATGGAAAAAATACTCTCAATAGTCTCTTCTGAAGTAAGGAGAGTTTTCAGAAAGATAAAAATAGCTTTTGAAGACCTTTTATTTTATATTCACCTATCATGGCCTTCAGCATTTCCAAGCTGGAGCCTCAACTCGTGAATCCACCCAATACAGTTAACTCAGACTAAGAAATGTATTGGTTAAATTAATTTTCCTGTACTTGTAGAGGTTTCTTCTTAGATACAGGAGAGTGAAAAATGACAGCTCCTTAGAACGGAAGCACATACAGATCACATTGGAAGGAAGTCCAACTGACTAACAGAACTTTAGATAAGCTACTACAAAGTTAAAAAATTAAAAAAAAAGAAGTAAGCATAAGCACTTGTTTAAATGTGTTGAACCTGCAGAGCAGAAGAGAGACAGGCATTTCCATTTGACCATAAACATTGTGCTGTTTCAGGAGTGTTACCCTGAATTTTCTCAGGAGATACAACCTGTCTGTATGCATACTGTATCACTTCTAAAAACTCATCTGTTGGTGAGTCTTGGCTATGACTGCACGTGACTTCAGTCACTTGCAGCATAGGGAAACAATTCACTTACATTTATCAGTAATGGAAATTTGTCAGAGCCAAGCCTCAGGAATCTGAATCTGCTTATACACAGCCAATGATCAACTCGTCAGCACCAACAGGCAATAAAATGGACTACAAAGCATAAACTATTTGATTCTTCTATTTTTGTAAAAGAGCAGAGCTCTGATAGCGCTGCTCAAACTAAATTCCCACAACTGCATCATTAATTTCCCTTGGATAATTTGCCTCTGTGATTTTTTGAACAAATAACAGCTAAACAATGAATTCTGCACACCAATAAAACCAATGGGGTTTCACTAAATTCCTCAGTCTTGCCTTTTATTGAGAGTTTATTGATCACCTTAAAATACAAGGGCGATTATACCCAACATTGTTGCTATTGAGCAAATACCTGAAGAACATTAAACTGCCTGGTGATTTACAGGAGAGCCTAATGGCATCTGCTTCTGCTCAGCTGACAGCAAACCTTTCTGCCTTCATGTTCCTGCCAATATTTGTGTAAAAGCCTTTTTAACACCCCAGTAATTCTGTGTGAAATATGATCTAACCTTATGATTCATAAAATTGAAAACGTATTAGAACTCCAAGTGATAACACCAAAATAAGACCCTGCTGATTCTTCTGCAAATGGGACTGAAATTTTATATAGGAATTATCATGTTATAAATAATGCCACATTATAAAATCCTCACAGTAGCTTACATACGCTTTTTAAAAAACAACTGTTAGGAAATACTTTAAATCAAAAAAAGTTAAAATTATAATTATAGTAATACTTCATTAGTAACTCTATCAAGAGGCAACAGAAATAGTTTTAAGGTCTCCAAACCTCAGAAAGCATAAAAAATAAAATAAAAAAACAGGGGAATAGAGGAAAGCATTTTTTTCTCCTTCAAAAGTTTACAAGTTATAGAAAAAGTAAAGCAACTTTTAAGTGAGAAATACACATAATAGGGGAAAGATCCCTTTAAAAACTACATTGCTTGAGAAAAATATGGTCCAATTTGGAACTCTTCATGCATTGCTACACTTTGAACCAGCATGCAGAGCTTTCAGGCTAAATTGGACCTCGCCTGGGATGGTAAACTTAACGCAGGGTTCTCTTACACTCAGCATTAAATGGTAAAGAACATGGCAATGACAAGGAAGGAATTTCTTGCAGCCAGGAAACAAGTGTTTAGGGAGGTTCATGGTCTGCAGTCCTAACAGATGTTGTGTCACTGCGTCATGTTTTGGTGCTGATAGTAGGCAAAGACTTCAGTGCTGAAGACTCTGAATGGCACCTCTCAAAGATTAACTTAATCCTAGACAGGAAAAAAGCCTCAACAGCAAAGAAGTGTTGCCTTTAGTTATCCACACATTTCAAACACAAAGGATGGATTGTGTTTACATAATCAAGCCATTGTTTTCTACTAACCACGCCAATTTTAGGAGAACCTGAAGACATAGGAAGGAAGGTCTATGTTATAAGTTTCCTGAAAACTGTATATTCCATTTTTGGATGGGTAAAAAACCTGTTAGTTGTTTGTGCAAAACAAAGGTAAGACTTCACATTATTATGAAGTGGAGTAAGATTTTACTCCAAGGAATGACGGTCACTTCATAATGACTTTTCAAAGACTTCAAATGAAAAGAAATGCTTCTGCAAAGCCCCACATGTGAGTTAGGAAGTTCACCCAGAAACAGAAGGCAAGCAGGGTACCATGAAGGCTTTGAAGAAATCAGCAATGGTCAAACAGCAATAGTCTAGGTTTTTCCTTCATTTAGATTATTCCAGCTCTTCCCTGCCCTCTTTATGCTAAGCGAAAACTGGTCACCTGCAAAATATTAACCAAATGTCCTGCAGCATTAGTTCAGAAGTTTCCATCTCTCTCTGCAGGATCTCCTCTTCTCCTGTACTACTGTAACTCAGGGTGGATGTGGGAGTAGGTGCTGTGCTATAAATCAGATCACTGAAATGATCCAGGTTGAATAAAAAAACTTGCAGGCCAAAAAAGGTAATTGCTATAGTGCCTGTTTCTACAGACAAGTGGACAAGCATGAAGCAAAAACTGAGAAGTTGCCACACCAGGTATCAAGAGCCCAGGAGCTTCCTAAAATCACCATCGGGGGCAAAGAAAATGTATCATGTAGCTATGCCCATCAGGTGTGGAAGCCTCCTAACACTTGTTGGCACATCAGGAACTCTATGCAAATCTGACTGTTCACTTAAAGGAAAGATTTCAGAGATTTTTTGTTTCCCTAAAGAGCATACTTGAGAGCAATCAATTATTGTTTTTGTTGTTTCTTTTTTTTAGCATGTAGCTAACCTCATGGAATCCATTTTCTGGTCTGAGGCAAAAATAAAAAAAAAGCAGAACCTTGTCTACAGAAAGATTAGGAAATAATGACCATAAAGCTTCAAGTTTTAGCCAGTGACAGAACCTAAGACTTTAAGACGAAAACTTCTTTAAACCAACACAAAGAGACAATTAAGGAATGGCACGTACCTTATCTACTGGGAGGAAGTCATTTTCAACTTCTATTGACCTTGGTCGTAGCTTTATGGGTTTGTCTTTGAAGATATCTCCAAAGCCAACACCTTTGACCTTTTTGGGCTGGATTGTCGTGCCTCCATTGGCTCCTTCTGATTTTGTACTGCAAGAGTCACCACCATCACTCTCAGAGCCTGTAGCATCTTTCAGGCCTGTGAAAAGGAGGGACGAAAGAAGGTGTGAAGATCACTATTTTAGATCAGATCATGACTGGAAAATGAACCCTCCCACCATCCTCTCAAGGAAAACAAAACCACAAGAAACTGGTAGAGAAGATGCTCTCTGTGCCATGCACTCATTTTTTACTTTGAAAAGTTACTTTATTTCATCACATTAGTGTACTGGTTAGAAATTGCACCAATCCACAAAACATGCATACTCCAGCATCAAAACTTCACAAATGAGGATGGTGATTCCTTGAAATTCCTTGGTGATTCCAAGAAAATCCTTATTCCTTGGGTAAAACTGCTTTTGAAGAGACCTCAATAAATGAAAGAGTTAAATTCAGCTATGAGGTGCCTATTGTATAAAGCCACGTTAAGCTAACAAGCAGTCAGATCAGGCACACTGTACCTTAAATCTGTGTGACTCAAGCCAATTATGCAATTAGTATCTAAAGCTACATTACCTAACTGGGAAATATAAAGCTGAAAGCTGTTCAAACAAATTTGCAATCAAATAAGCTGCATAATATGTTCCCTGCTGAAAATTAAACCTCTCTGCAGCATAGACAGCCTCATAAGAAAAGCAACCATGCACACTCTCCTCTTGGAATATAACAAATCAAAACTGACGTTCTGATTTGCATTTGTTCTTTCAGTGAACAGGAAAATTTATCTGCATTTATCTGAAAATATCTTCTGCTTGAATAGCAGAGGCCACAGATGCAATAAGGTGATGTTTCAGCCACTTTACAGAAGGGTGCAGCATCAGGTCAAACAGCCACTGGCAGAAAAAGTGACCCACCAAAGTTTCCTTCCCTAGACCCCTTAAATCTGCCTCCCTATATTAACTGCTTCTGGGAAAACCACAGAAATTGCTTCTACTACAGCACTAGTTCTAACTAATAATAAGAAGCTCAAATCCTCACATTTCCCCTACAAGCACTCATGGCATAACAGACATCTTACAAGTCAAAGAAAGAATTTCAGAAAAGTTTTTCTTCTTAATTACTTTTATGCCAAGGTGAACAAAATGATTGCAATTGATTTTTATCATAAATGGCTGACAGTACAGATGAACCACAGAAACCAGTCCTAAGGCCTCCAGGTACAACCTCATGATCAAGGACATGAGAAGCGCATCTGTTAAATGGGTTTCAACACCAGGGTACTGGTAGGAAATGAAATCAGGAATTACATGTCAGATCAGGACTTTTAGCCAAAATCAGAAAAGCTGTAATATACTGCCCTGAGATTTTCTGTATTTTTAACATGAAAGTAGTATAAAAGCAGAATTAGACAAAGTTCCCAATTAGAAACTGTCTTGGGTTGCAATACAGGATGTGACCAGGGATGTGCATTCTATCACAATCTGTTGAAACCAGGTGGGACAGTGTTCTTTATCCCGGGGGGGGGGGGGGGGGGTGGATATCTTCTGTTAATGGGCCATCTGTTGAAACCAGGTGGGGAAGTAATCTTTATCTTTTCCACAACCCATCCTTCTTCCTCAATGGCCCATTGAGCTCCACTGCATGACTGATAAAATTACATCATCCCATTGGGAGATGCTCCAGCTCTGGGGAGGAGCCAAGCCTTTCCTACCTAGATCTGGAACACCAAAGCAGCCATTTTTTCCACTGGATTCCAGAGGAAAACCAGGCTCTTCTACATCATTAGTGGACCTCCAGTAGAAAACTGCACCCTTCCATAGGAGCACTGCTCCAACAGAACCACATCTGTCAATCCAGGAGGATTGCAGTCACCATTTATTGGGACTGCTGCCAACACCCTGACTGACTGATGGGGTGTCAGGTTGGATTCTGACTCTGTCAGCGTTTCTGAGTTTGTTCTTTGTAATACTGTTTTTCTATTTTAATTTTCTTTGTAAAGAACTGTTATTCCTATTCCCATATCTTTGCCTGAGATACCATTGCACAGTTTCCAGCAGAGGCTCTCAGAGATGCAAGGTTAAATTCAGCCAGACAGGTATAAATCTCCTTGGGCAGTGTGGCAAAGTCACTGCCCCATTCTTGTTCCCTCCTCTTGCTCTGACTTGGGCAGTAAGTGAAGAAGCTGTAAGTTCTACCAGCTGGACCTTCTCCAGCTTTGCAAATTATCAGTCACTGGGGTCCTGGCTGAGAGAGAAGCCAAAACCAACCTAATTTACCACTTCCAACTGCAAAGATGATGGTCAGCAACTGACTATACTGAGTATAAAGCATCCACAACTCAAAAAACTCAAACAAATTGTAGTGATTGTCATATTTTAGCTGGACAAAATATCTTGATACGGAAAATATCCCCCTGGCAAAGGTTTATACTGTCATCCTTACCAAAATCTCAAACTATTCTGTGATGTAGGGAAGAAGCAATGAATACACCTCCCGCCAAAGGTAACTGACAAGAATCCATGACTGCTCTTAGCCACTTCCTGAAATTAACAGAAAAGCTATCAAGCGGAAGGCTGTGTCTCATCCCATTTCCCCCGCGGAGTTCGGATGAGAAGGATGATCGCTGCCTCTGTCCCATCCCTGCCATCCCAGCGCCGGGAGCCATCCTCACTGCTGTCAGACCCTGCCCTGCTGCCTTCTCGCTGTAACCTGCCACCATCCAGCACTCTGCTGAGCATCAGGACCCACACCGTGAGCAGAGAGCTCTCTCTCCATCTCTCTCTCCCCCTGGGACAGCGCTGCCATCACCCCCAGCCCTCCTGTAGCTCTGCGGGACCTGCCCGCCCCCAGCACCGGGAACTGCAGCTCAGGGAAAAGGGGCCTGCAGCCAGAAAGGGACTGGGACTGAGTTACTGTTCTGTTTGTGGGTAATTTCATAGCTGTTGTTGTTCTTGTTTGTCTTGTTAGATATACTAGTAAAGAACTGTTATTCCTATCCCCATATCTTTGCCTGAGAGCTCCCTTAATTACAAAATCACAATAATCGGAAGGAAGGAAGGATCACATTCTTCAGTCCAAAGGGAAGCTTCTGCTTTCCTTAGCAAACACCTCTCTTTCAAACCAGGACAGCTATCTTTAAAATAGCTTATTAAACTATCTTTTATTCCCAAATTGTGGAAGAAGAAGATCTGAACTTTGGTCAGTGGATGGAATTAAAATATGAAAGTAATTGTGAGAATTACTCAACAGGTCTCACATAGACTTCAGATCTTTGAAATTTACATGAAAGAAAGACCAGAAACCTCAAGGGGATCTAAAAAGAATAAAGCTTTTGTTTCTTTCTGGGTAATCACTTGTTTTTCATTATGGCATTTTCAGCTTTTATGACCATTCTTCTGTGATGAGGCTTCACACTTTGTATCAGAAGCCAAACCTCAGGCTCACAACAGATTTCCCAAGTATCACCCATCTGTGCTTGATGATAATTCAAGAGTTGTTCATTCTCTATGCTGTCACAGAGCTGTCTCAGTAAACAGGTCTCAAAATGAAAGCAACATAGGAAATAACACCATTGATTTTTTCTTTCTTTCTTTCTTTTTTCCTTTTTTATGAGGACAGAATGGGCTGAATGGCCTGTCTAAACTAAATTTGAGTGATCAGATACAAAGCTCCAGATCAACAGGGAAAACAACCTAATTTATTTATTTTTGACTGACTCAAACTGATGACTTCTCCATAATTAACTAAATCAGTAAGAATAAAAACCCTGGTTGTAGTCTTATCACAACATGATGGGGCCTAGAGACAAAGGGGACAAAAGAGAAGAACTATATGCAGTGGAAACTGGAGAACAAATCAGATAAAGTGAGGATCTGCAGTAACATTAAGAAAGAACAATGTGTTGCTTGAGTACGAAACAGTCTTGCAGAAAATAGTCTAACATGTTCTTACTACTGAAGACATGCTCTCTTACCTTCTTGTCCAGGTACATGAGATACATTCTTCTGATTTGGACAAAGAACTTGGAAGTAAGAATTTGCAACACTATGCCCGCCCCTGCCTGATAAATTATCTCCTCGTTTATTTTTTCATTGGGTTGTTCCCTCACACAGATATATGTATAAATATATACACATATATATATGTGTGTGTATGTATGTGTGTGTGTGTGTGTGTGTATGTGTATATATGTATCAGGGTATATCTATCAGCAATCCACTTGGTGCACCTGCAACCTGGCTCAGGTGACCTTTTCTCTTAAAACCAGAAAAATATTCCTCTTCCTGTCACTTTTTTTTTGTTTTGTTTTTGGGGTGTTTTTTTTTGGTTTATATTTTCATGGATTTTTTTGCCACTACTGCAAATAGCTTAGTGGCAGAACACAGCTGGCTGGATAGTTTCTCCAAAAGATAAGCATAGCCAACAGACACAGCTGGGATCTAAGCAGGAACCCGAGTGACACAGACAGTCAGATTATAAATATTAAGTATGAAATTTTCTTCATGAAGAGCTACAGCTATCAGGGAGGTCAGGCTGTTAAATGAATATTAAAAACTGCAGAGAATTTCAGTGGTCACGGTCCCCCTCTCTACTGACCGGCTCACCCACTGAAACAGCTGTGGTCTACTATAGCAGTGGACTTGAGCACAAGGGTGAGGCCAGCAGCTCAGCAAACTGCTGTCCTCAGAAAATCCTCAGAAACTCTGAGAACATCTTGCTCTTCTTGTAAGCCCAGCTATTAAGTACTTCAAATAAAGCCTGTATAGAATAAAAGCTACAGTACTCAGGCCTCTCACTGTTTTTTGCTACTTTGTTTTTTTTTTTTAACAGCAGCTTCTCTAGAACCTGTCAGCTCTCTGTCAGCATTTGGAGAGCTGACAAGCTAAGAATATAACATCAGTAAGGTGCTCACTAACCTGCTTACTATCACATCAGTCTTAATAGCAGGGAAGTTTTTCAGAACTTTAATATTTCTCAGGACATATATCTCAAGTCTTTTAGGAGTGTCACTTCAAATTTCTGAATCTATAAGCAAAACTACTGTTCTTTTACCTAGATTTATTGCTGCTGAATCATCTGTAGTGCAAGGTAGAGCTGAGCATTTTGGTTGCATTTTTCTAGCAAGTTCCTTAAAATCTGAACATGGGCATATCACCAGAAAAGAACGTAAAATTCCCAGGGGCTGACTGTTCCCAGCTTTTGGCTGGAACAAGATATGGGTCTACAGCTTTTTAAAAACTCAGAATTTTGATTCTTTCTTGATTCATGCTCCCTACAAATTCAAGCTCATTTAGTATTCATGAAGATTAAATTTTCTCAAAACTGTCTGGAGGAATTTCGCACATTTTTTCCTCTACGGGCATATAAAAGGGATTAGTTTCCTCAAGACATTTCAAACACACCACACTCCTGCTATAGCAGTTACAGGTCTTTTGAGAGCAACATTCTGAAATGTACCAAAACAGATTAGCTCAAACAGGGATTAAAAAGAGACCACAACATCAGACTTAATTCAGCAACGGCCTCTCAGAGCTGTGCTCACATCAAATCAGGATTCTAAAGCAGAAATATAGTTAGGAATTATAAAGGGCTGTGTAACTAAAGCAGTTAAAACAAAAATAAACAGCTGTGGTAAAATCAATTCAAAGCAGGAAACAAATTGTTTCTGAATAGCTTAAAATGTCAGGGGAGAAAAGGAAATACATTCTAAGTTTACACAGCTTTCTATTTGGAGCAATTATTTGGCAATTTAATTTTTGTTCTTTATTCTGTATTGTTCTCTCTGCTGACAATTTATGGCCCTGAGCAAAAGATGGACCACTGACACAGTAAAGTCCAGTGGTGTTCTGGCCCCCTAAGCACTTCTCAGCTTTTTTAGGCAATGGAAAGCTCAGCTGATCAGAGGCACACACCTGAGACAATGCAAAGGATCTCCGGATTTGGTATGGCATCTAGAGAGAAACACTGTCAACTGTGTTTAATAGAACAAAGAAATTTATAAATGAAGCTTATTGAGATTTTTTTTACTTTTACGAAAGGGAAGGAAAGCAAATGGAAATACGTCCTTTCCTTCTATTTACAGACTGATAGTATGGAATGCGTGAGTGACCAATCTGAATGACAAAGGTGGTGAAATTATACATGGAAACTGCAGTAGATGAGACAAGAACTGTCCTTCTTCCTTTTCCTCACATATTGGTGAACACAGAACAAATACCCACATCCTATAAGGTATTAATCTTGAGCTTGCTTTCTATTAAAATCCTCTGTTTTGTTGAAGCCACCTCCAACATTCCAGTGTCATAATAAATCAAAACCAGAAAATGAAATTGGATTCTAAATACTCCTGTAGAAGAAAGATGTGTTGAATCTTCTTAAAAATTAATAAATTCATGCTTTCAAAACAAATTTATGCTTCTTTACCAAGAGTGATTATACATGTACAAATAGCTGAGGCAGACTATCTCAATATTAGTAATTATTTGTTATTCTCAGTAATTCCTTGAAAAAAACGTAACTGTGTCAGCTAAACATTTTGTCATTTTCTTTCAACGTTCATTTTCCTTTGCATAACAGTTCTTGCCACAAAAGAAATGCCCCAAGATTTCTATGCTTGCACAAGTGGTCATGAAAGGGGAAGGGGAGTGGTGCCCGGCCCCACATAGCAGCATGCATTGAGGGCAATGCAGCACAAGCATCTTCTGTAGCACAAGCACAGAGACATCAGTGCAGAATTGGTGGCTTCTCCACCACCCCAACCATTTCCCCAAGTACTGCAAGAAAAAACAGGAACAATCATTCGTTCAGGAACTCTACAACTGTAGACAACCACAGTCCTCTTCGTCTGGGGACTTTTTTCACCACCCTCACCAAGTACAGACACATGTTATTACACTTGGAAGGAGAGGTAAGCAGCCACAGCCGATAGGATTCTTTACCTGCCAGTCACCAAGCACTGGTCTTTTGTGAAACTCATGGAAAACCACTCGGTAGTGGGAATCCAAATCAACAGAAGGATTTAACATTTTACCCCAGTCAACATAATTTTTCCACACACGGCCCCCAATCCCATGCCATTGGTACATTTTCCCTCCAGCAAACAGGAAGCTTATTTTTGATCATGAAAACTTCCCTCTCCCAATTTTATAATTTTTCTTTCTCAGATGTGATTTTTCATTGCAGCATCTGTAGCAGCTGTGTATTTGATTTGAAGCCTTTTTTTGCAAGCAAGTTGTAACAAGGTGACATGAAATACAAAGTGGTAACTGTCCTCTCTTCAGAACTGTTAAAATCCACATTCAGATTTCTCATTTAACTTTGCTCACATTCTGACACTCCTAAATGGGATTTACAACATCATAAATACATCAGCCACATTGATTTAGCAGAACTATGACCAGCCATAATTCCTCAAGGCTTAAGGGGAGAAGAAAAAAAAACAAAAAAAACCAAACAAACAACAAAACACACAGGATAAAAAACAGTGGTGGAACAATAGAAAACATGAAACACAATTGAGGTTACTCACGAATGTTTATGTTTCAACGATCCTGATATTCTTCCATTATATCTAATAGCTATTACTGACAGCATTGTGGATCCACATACAAGGAAAGAGAGGCAAATATTTGTCAAATCAAGCATTTTATCTGCACTATTCCTCAGTTATTGCATCTTTGAAGAAAAAGAAAGTGAAGGAAGAAAGAGAAAATAAATCAGTAAAAATAAGAAAAATTAGAAATCCAAGAAGCGTTGTTCATGGAGGTGTAAGAAAGTTGCAGGAGGAGAGAAGAGAGGTCTGTGATCAACAAAATGACAAGTTTTTTGTTGCTGTGTGTCTCTCTTCACCCAGCATATGCAGTAGCAAAGATTTTCCGACAGCAGGTTGATGAGCAGGATGCCAAAGGAGCTGGAATTGTTGCTGAGCAGAGCCCTGGCATACCTCATGACCAAGGAAGCCATGTCAGCATATAAAAGCAAGGCCGGGTGTTTCTGCAGGAGACAATCTTGCATATTTCAGTGGAAGGTATCTCTAGAAGCAACAACTAATTCAACAGCTATTACAGGCCTTGGTTAAGTAAGAAAATTTATTTTAAACACAGCAGTTGGAAATTTGCCTCCAAAATAAAAATATTTAGCACTGAGCATGTGTTTGTGAAGTAAAAGCTCTAAGCTAGATTACAAAGTTGAGCAACACTTCATGCAATGTGATACAGGTGAATCCAAGCATTACCTAGGCATAACTAATCTAAAGTTATGAACTAACTCCAGCTTAATTTAGGTAGAAATCAGCAAGCTGAAATTAGAGCAGCTATGAGTTGTTTTAACCAGGTATCCCTAAATGAAAACTATTCTGTGGAATGTCTCCAAATAGTTTTCACTGGAGACATAAGCTCATGGATATTTGCCTACAAATACAGACCATAGAGGAGATATGAAATGGAAGAAGCTGGCTGCACCATCAGTCAGCTTTTTCAGGAAGAGCATGATGCGTACATTTGCAGGAAGTGAGCTGTAAATAGATGGAGCAGGGAGAGTAAGGGACACTCCTTTTTGTGCATTAGTTTAGGCAAGAGCATCGTTGATCACAACAGTGCAAACCATTGTTTTGTTTAAGACTTCCCGGATGCCTTGATTTTGTGTATTACCTATTCCTCAGTCCCAGTTCCAGCCCAAAAAGTGACAAACAGGCTGTAAGTGTAACTGGATATCTGAGATGAAGCTTTATGGAGAAATAACACACCTCTGTAGCATGAAAATACATGCAAGTCTCAACCAAATGCCAAAAGAGGTAGAATTAAACCTCCAGGTAAACCAACTCCAGGTAGTATAAACAGATATCTTTTATCAACTTTAAAACAAAGTTTAGATGGGTGTTTGCCCAGAGCAATGTGAGACAATCTACTGTGGTTTAAGCTGTCTTCTTGCAGCTGGTTATCAAGCTTTCCTCTAGACACCTATCTAGACACTGATTTCCTGCACACTGAAATCAGTTTGATGCAATTTCCTTCCTGTGACATGGCACAACCATGGGCCAGTATGATTAACAAGAAAAACTAAATCTAGCACAACTGGGAAGGTGACTGAATTCTTCAGTTAACGCTTACTTTAGATGACTTGAGAAGAGGGGAAGGATGATTTGGCCCTTAATGAAAAGCAGGCTTTTGGAAAACTTCGAAAGGTAATGTTAGGGCAGCACTATCCAGTAAGATAGTGAAATTAAAGGCTCCAAAGGCAGACCTTGCATCTGATTTGAAGCTACATCCTAAAGTCCGAAGCCAAACATACTGGAAATTAACTTCATAAATCTTTATTATGCTCATCAGATGGGTGGATTAGAGGACATGACAGTCTAAGAACTCTGCAAGAAGCATGACATTTGAGCGATTGATAAGCAGTCAGTCATGGAGATTTAAGCTGAGAAGCCGCACAAAAATTTGAAGACCACCAGCCATATGGTCTGCTCCAGCCAGAGCAGGGCCTTGGTTGGAGCTTGCGATGAACTGCAAAATAAATTCTGGTACTCAGGGAGATAATTTTCCATGAGGAAATACTCAGAGCTGCACACATTCACAACATTTTTTTGTTCAAAAAAAGGATCAGATTTGTTAAGAAAAAAAAAAAAGAAAGGTGCAAGGGCAAATATGAGAATAGAATAATGCCACTTCGACTGCTTCATCCCTTGCTGTCAACATGCATAAGACAGAAGTCCTCAGAGGTAGAAGACCAAACACTCCCACCCATAAAGGAGGAAGAAGGGCAGCACAGCATGGATCATCTCAAGAGAAAGCGCTCTGGGGCAAAAGCAGATGCCAAAGCTAGCACAACATCCTGTTCACTGGAAGACAGGACTGAACACATTGCACTTAGTCAAACCAAATGTGAATCTTTTAGCAGGATTTTTCCATGAGGAAACAGGTGGAAGGACAGATTTCTGTCTTCCTTGCTTCCTCTGTCTTGCATCTGATGCAACCATTCTCTCTTTTTCTGTATTACCGGGGCAGTAAAAGAACATGAAAAGCAGGATGTGCCCTTCTTTCAAAAAGCAGAAGCCAAAAACCTGAACATGAAATGAAAATAGCTTTTCCTTTTACTCTCCTTGGCAGAAAAAATGTATCACCCAGAATGCTGTGAGTAATAACTGTCAAAGAAAGAATGCCAAACGAAAACCATGCAGTGAAGTAAAAATAAATTTTAAAAAAATCACCAAAAAACTAAAACTTTGAACAAACCAAAACCCAAAATACCTTTTAAGAAAAGCAAAGCATACTTTATGAGTTCAACAATCACAATGTCAACTTTACTTTTAGAGCAGACGGACTTTTAATTCAAATATTAGTGGTTATTATCAACTGCTTTCTCATTTCAGGGGGCAAAAGTGATGGGACTAAATGGTCTTAGATTCAATCCATAGCTGAGACTAAAATATCTGATGTAATTCACAGCTTATGGTGGGCTCATACACATACATTGTATGAACATAGAACATACACATGCAGGGGAGACCACAGGTGCATTCTCATTGCATTAAGGCTGGGCAGTTCATCAGCAGCAAACTGACTTCAGCTTACAGACAGATATGTGCACGTAGAGTAGCCATAAGTGGGTAGCAGTGGCACAATTTACAAGTGTAGATAAATCAAACAAGTTCAGAGGACTGAAGCTATTGCTTGATGATTTTGAAACACACTCACTGTTATAACGTCTGTAGCTGTCAATCTTTGCCGGTGCCACTCTGTACAGAATTGTCCCTTCAAAGGCAGATTTTCCTGACAGCAGGCAAGAGAAGGAAAGACAAAAAAAGAGAAGGGGCAGGGTGGGGGTAAAGAGATCGAATGATGGTAAAAAGAAGGGAAAGGAAGAGGTTTTAATCTGTATTTTCAGTCAGTGATATTTAAAAGCCTCATTAGCAAAATGACGAGAAAATTAACCAAAACATCTGATTGTACATGAAGTTAAAATATTCTTGCTGCATGTATGTCAGATAACAGAATCTCATGATATTGCTAAAGCTGTTATTTACAATGTCCAACAGAATGCATTCTTCTTAGGTTTGGTCTGTTGTCCATCAAGTTGTGAGACTTGTAAATAAAATTGTCTGTTTTATGCAGCCTTGCATAGGGGAATCCTGAAAAAATATTATTTCTGCAATGATGTACTCACAGTGGCTCAACATTCCTAATGCAGATGTAGTGCACTTGAACAAGCACAGCTGACATCCAAACAGGGGAATGAAATACATCTCCTTAATGTACCAGGATCCTGTGAGCACCAGAAATACTGCATCTTTCCAAGATGACTTATTAGAAATATTTTGGACATGGGAACTGGTCTGAAACAGTGCTTAGGAGAAAGGATAGGATACTAAAACCTGAATAAATTGATTTTTCAGCTAAAAGTTTAATCAGGTGTAATTTGGCATTGACATTAACAAAAGCAAAATTCTAAAATTAAGAGGGAAGAAGCAAAACAACAAAAACCAAATCCAACTTCCCATCTTAGATATTTAAGATAACATTTTAATTACAAAATCTATTAATTCTATGTTTTTTCATTGCTAGTGAGATAGCTCATGCTCTGATATTTACGACATGAAATTCAAGTGAAGGTAAAGGCATGAGCAGCTGAAGCATTTTGTGAGTCAGGTTTAAAAAACCAGGCAAGCCCAAGAATGTACCAATGCCAGCTTGTTCCCAATCTCCCCTAGGTATACCATCACAAAAATTGATGTATTTGTTAAAATTTTATAGCAAAATAGCCAATATATGTGAATTGTCCCAACAAAGAATCACACCCAGTTTGGTACCAAGAATTTGTGGGATTTTTTTTTCTTGTATATCATTCTGTTGGATTTTCAGACAATAAAACGCTGTACTTATTTACATACTATAAAAAGCTGATTCTTTGTTTTGTTCTTGAAGTTTAATTAATAACAGAATTTTTTAATTGTCTTAGTTTTATGTCATGAGAAAGTAAAAATGCTACAAATCCATCTTTATACTTTCTTTTTACAAGATACCACTAAAAGAGTGCTATTAAAACAGTCCAACATGAGCCCACTACTAAGAGAAGAGTAAGTTAAGCTTCATGACACTGTGGAGAGCCAGAGAGACAGTAATGGAAATCTAAAGTTTTAAGAACTCAAAACAGAGGAGGTTGCCTGCCTGAAACTGCAGCTGATGAGTACCATCAGTTCTAAATCCAGCAGCCAGGGCTTTTCTGGGGTCATCACTAATGGGTTCTAGAAACAGTCGATAGATACCATGAGGTCCAGCTGTACCTTAGAGAGCACACATCAGATGAGACAGCAAGATACAAAAAGCCACTTTTCAATGCTGTCATGACACTGCTGTGAACATGCTGAATGCTTTTTGAAATTATCTCCTCAGTGCTAAATTGTGATTATCTCAAAAAGAATTTTTTTGACTACATGTCAACTTTTTGCTTCTCAACAGGCTGTATTGACTAGAAGTGGTATTGAAAATAGTCTTAAAATTAATAGTGTATCTCTGAGAAATATGGAAAATAATCTTATAATCCATGTATCGAATATAGTAATAAATTGATAATGTATACTACCTGTTCATGTTGTAACAGTTGGGCCAAGAAAAGCAATATTTTAATTTAAGAGCATGCTTTTAAAAACAAGGAACTCTATTTACTCTAAAAGTATCTGATCCTGTCTGTACTTACATTCCAAAATGCTCCTTTGAAGACAAGAAATTTTGCAATCACCTTACAGCTGGGACAAATACTTTAGAATCAAACAAACAACTCCCCCAGTATTTTGATCTTGCTACAGTCTTGCTTTCCAGCCTGCTGAGCACAAACCATTGAAAGGAAGGACAGGTTCCCAACCCTTTCCAAATAAGGGGCAAGCTAAGTCCCACAGTCAGGATTCAGAAATATTTGGTACTCCCAAAACTAGCTCCTGGCATTTTCAAAAAAACGGAAAATTTTGCTCAGAAACTTCTGAGGTAAGTCTACTGCAGAACATTAAAGGAAACCACAATAATTTCTTCTGGCTGTTTATTCTGATCTGCCATAAAATTTACATGGACACAACAAAAACAATAAAATCAGACAGCATTTTTCCTTCCATTGGGGCTGGTGTAGACTGTAACAGAAGGACAGAGAAATATGGAGGTTTATTAACTTTATTCCTGAAAAGCCAAGTTATGCAATTTTTTTCTTCTGCATTTCTTTCACTTTGAGTTCACCAAATTAGATTTGCCCTTCAAAAATTCTCTTTATAGATAGTCAGTAAAATGTGATTTTTAAAAATCAAATAAACTAAATTTAACCAAGACATTAAATTTAATTATTAACTTATAAATACTCATGTGTTTGCATGGCTCTCCACATATCCCATGCTATTTTCCCAGGTCTCACAGTAAATCTGCCGGGTACTACCTTATCCATTTTAAAAGCTGGGCTGAACAGTTCAAGGTTGCTGCTCAAGATTGCAGAGCCAAACCCCAACCCTTTCTAGGCTCCCCTAAAAGCTGAGCAGAAACTCAGTGGCTGCCCAAGGTCCGAGTTCAATGCCGAGTTCAGCCCCTCACCCCGGTGACAGCTTCATAATCTATAATTCATATTCAAGGTTTCCACCTCGAAAAGTCCTGTGATACAGATGTATTCAAAGTTTCCAGACAAACAAAAAGTCGTTACTGCAGATATAAGGTGCTGTCACATCTTGTCATCATGGAGGAAGGAGCTGATCTAGAGGTATGAATACACACCTTTTTGAGATGTAACCTAGAGCATTTCAACAGTATTAACCAGATGGCCAAATCTTCCTGGCTTTACTTGCTAATTTTTTTATTTTACTATGTTTTCAGACTAAACATGGAATGAGATTATCATTCCTAGTTAGTTGTGTAAACTTGCTGATATTTTTGCAATCTCATTATGGAGATTTTCAAATCCAGATATTCAGTGTGCCTGAACAAAGCCTCATGAGGGACTATGTGTTAGAGAGCAACGGCTGTATCATTCATATACATTCAACATAAACCATATATAGAAAAAAATTAATTTATGTATATTGCTCATAATTCTACTGGGAGAATGCAATTTTTACATTGATAGTTTTACTTGAAGAAAAAGAAAATTTAAATCCCCATAACAATCTCAGCATTCCTTGAGAAACTGTCTCACTCTCAGGAGGTTTACAGTGTTCTGTTGTTTTCTAGGTATATCTAATAGCTCCTCATCTTAGCCACAAAGCACCTCCAAATAATTAAATTAAATACAAGAAAATAGGAAACCCATCTCCCACTTACAGTTACCTTCAATTTATTTAAAGATGCAAAAACAGTATTTGTGTTACTGCTGTCTTTTCCAGACAAGTATCACAGGTTTGGGTTCCACTGACAGTCAGAACCAGCACACAAACCCAAGTCTGAGCAAAGCATGGGCCATAATGGACATCAAGAGTTAATGCTTTGTGGCTGCTTTGGCACACTCCAATGTATGGTTTTGTTAAAAGTCATTTTTAGGATGCTTATTATTAAGTATATATTACCAAATTACCTGAGGAAAGAATATTTATTCATTCATATAGAATAAATTGGGATATTCCATCCTGAACAGTATCACCTACCTTGTTCACTAATATAGTACCAAACACCACAGACTCCAGAGCTGAAATTACTCTATATAATTAGTTCTTCCAAGATTCTCTGTGTTTTTAATGAACATAAATCATGATAACATATGCAGGTTATAGAAAGCAGTTTGCAATCTCACTGAAACATGCACCTTCATTTAATGTCCTTTCTCCCTCTCCATCAGATTAAAATTTTAAAGTTTAAAATATGTTCATTCCAGTCTGAAGGAATGTCACATTTAAATATCTTGAAGAGCACTGACCAGAAGACTAGGTCACCAGTACACATTCTCACAAGAAAATGTACTTCATTACAAAAAAAAATAAATAAATAAATAAATTAATCATTGCAAAAGTTAGGGTTTCCAGAATCTTATTTCTGTGGTATGGTATAAGGGTGACAAATTTGCCTTAAGTGGAAAAATGAGGAAAAAGAAGAAAGTATTAAAATTTTCTACCTTTTCTTGACAGAGTAAACTATAAAAGTTTTGTAAATTTCAGCTGAAATCAGCTTACAAAGATCTTGGTAGTCCTTTGACTTCTGCTTATTCAGAGATCTCAGGAGAACACTACACAGCAATGAACATCTGTAGTGCTAAAAATAGGAAGACCTTGGAAGACCTTGGCAAGTACTGTGGAATTTGCCTGAAATATGCAAATAGAATTGACTTGTCTTTTTTTTTTTCCTCTGAAGATTTAGATTTGATCACTGAATTAGGAAAAAAAAAAAAGTAATATTTGCTTGAAGAACATAAAAAAAAATCTATGAAAACCAATAGCTTTCCATTTCATGTAACAGCACACTTTTTGTTCAGGTTATTTTCCACAGATGTTATAAATAGGACAACCCACTCCCACGCTTATACTATTGCAAACTTAGTTACCAAACATGCTTTTCACCTGCAGCAGTACTGGACCACTGTAAATGAGAGAACAAAGTCCATGTCCCAGTTCTGGCCTTTTTCCCTTTGGCTGCTGGGGCAGTGGGTGTCGGAGGTGATAGAAACATGCTCAGCACCTGGAGGGAAAAAGTGCTGCATGTCCCACACCAGTAATTATGAATCCTTACATCTATTGGAGTTGTTACAGAAAGCATGGCACTTCAATACCTCCACTTCAAATAAGCCACTTTGTAGATGTTTGGTTACTTTCCATGTCTAAAGACAAAAAAAAAATTCCTTGCAATTTATTTTGAAATATAAATGCAGACATCATCATTGCCTTCTCCCTTCTTAGTTTGTTGTGGCTCAGCAAGTCTTACATAGCTCAGAGAGCACTGACAGTGTTGCAACTCAGGTAGCACTGCAGGTATATGTAAATCATCATCATCTGACCCTTTCAGCGTAAATTAAGAACATGGCATTCAAAAACACTTCTAAGCAAGAGATAAGAATGTGCTATCATACCAATGTGTTATGAGCTAAAGACACAGATGCACATACAGAACACCAATAATAAGTTTTTCCTTACTTGACTTTATTTGCTCCTCCTGTGCTATTCCAACATCATCAGAATCAGAGAGTTCCTTTATGAAGTTGGAAGGAAACATGCCCGTCTTTCCATTAAGTATGCCTTCCCACCAGCCCTCTTCCACCTGCACCAAAACAAAAAAAAAAGGGAGGGTTTTACATAAGCAACGTTTTACTGAGTACCATTATATACATTCAATAAACAACAGGAATAGCTTAGTTTAGAGCAATTAATTTCAGGTGTAAGGAGCACATGGTATAGGCTCCAAGCCAGAACATCTCTCTTCTTTTCTTCATAAGTGAAAACAAGAGATATGCTTGAACCCATCTGTAAATGTCAGCAATGCTTGACAGCAGTCAGAAGCACAGATGAGCATTAAGTAAAAGGACAAAAGAGCAACTAGAGAGCACACAGTGTTTCTACATTTCAATTTTTATGGATATCCATTCAACCAGTTAATTTTCAGTGCACACTCTGTGGCTATTGGAGACTATCTTAATGGATGTGATTTTCAGATTCTGTTTGAATTCCATAAGCAATCAATGATGAAAGAGAAACACCTACAAAGGGCTAGTCAGAGAATCTAATTTAGATATCTTAATATAACATTAAGATTCTTGCCTTCCCCATCAAAATCAGAAATTTTGTATTTTAAAAATTAAGAATGCTGCTACACCATTCATATGTAAATGGCAGAAATCTGTGGAGAAAAAAGAACAGTACTAATATATATATTTGACTCAAGATTTACAAAGAGCTACTGAAATATATAATAATGATGTATCAGGAGGAGGGACACTACCTAGCCAAAACCCAAGAGAAAATATCACTTTAAAATTGCAAACTCCCTCCTCTATAACCCATTCAGGATTGAATGGTGGTGTCAGGCAGTGAAATGACAGCCCTTAGAAGTGCCTTTAGGTTATAATGGCACAGCAAGAAATGACTGATTATACGCATCAGCTAAACACACCCTTGATAAATGTTTTTCATCTGTCAGACACTGTTCCTTTGCTAAAAATATGACAGGGGAGGACAGTGTAAATCTGTGACACATCAGTCTCCAATAATGTTTGACTCGTCTTTTTCCTCCCGACCATCCCCCCGGTTATAAAAGAGAAAGTTAACTTTACTGTTAAACAAAAAACCCCACACTTTAAATGAAGCTAGATAATTATTACAGAAAGAAGTCTATGAAAAGTCTTTTCACTTATCTCTGAAAAACTTGAGTCCTTAGAAAAGAACGGTCATAATAATACAACCAAATATTTCCTCAAAATATAGATGAATATATGCATTTTTTCAACTTAGCTACATGAGACATTTTAGTAAAAATCCCACATTTCTTGATCTCATGAGCTGATTTTTAGTTTTAATTCGAAAGTGGATCAGATCAGACTTTGATTTAATTTCATAATCTGTCCCTTGTTGCAGTGCATGTGTATTTTATCCAGTTTATTGTTATAATGGGTTGTTCCCATGTACCCCTATGTTTTCCCCAGCTGGTTTGTCCCCAAGTTGTATCCACCTGAAACCCCAAGTTATAACCCCTGAAAAATACTGTGTTCGGCATTCCCTACCCCTTGTCCATCACTGTAACCCCGCCCCTTGTTCCGGTGCATTCCTTGTCCATCATTGTAACCCCACCCCTTGTTCCGGTGCATTCCTTGTCCATCATTGTAACCCCACCCCTTGTTCCAGTACATTCCCTGTCAATCTTCCCCTGGGCCAATCCCAGGTTGTTCCACCCCTTTGGAGCTCCCATTACTCGATGCCCCATTGGTCCATGTGACCCTTTCTTCTCCCCTTCCCTCATTGGTTGTATCCCTGCCAGATCCCACCCTCCACTCCTCCCTAAGGATCCCTCATTGGTCGGTTGTTTGCACCCTCCCCTGATCTGCCCCCATATTTAATCCCGGGCACAGTTGCACTCAGGGCTCTTTACCCCTGAACCTACCAAGCCTAGTAAGTGCTATGGAACCTCGGAAGTTGAAAACCTCCCTTGCCCAGCCCTAGATGTGCCCCACACTGAAGAACAACTAGCCCTAAAGGTTCTGCTTCCAGAAAACCTTACACTGAGGCAGTCACGCCTGTGTCTATAGAGAGCTAGCCCAGGTTCCGGTGGGCCAAAGCCTCCAATGTAATACCAGCGAGCTCCAGCAATCTCTGGGAATTATCTTGCTCTTCTGACTATCTTGCTGCTATTTCAGAAGATAGAATGCATACGTATCACTCAGTCACTTCAGTGAGGTGAAGGTTTTTCATGTTACAATATAAGTCTCTAAAAGGTAATATTTGTTTTTTCTTTATCTCCCGACTAATAAAAAGCAATATGGAAAACTGAAGCTGCACAACATCCAGCATTCAGACTCTAAAAACTGTATCACTAAAGATAATTTGATATAAATGTTATAGTCCATATAAAAATATACTGTTACATAAAAAGTACACAAAATGGCCAAGATTTTTAGAGCTATAAAATATTTCAATTTTTCTAATGCAATATTCCCAGAGGGCTGTATTGATTAGAGCTACATATTAAACCATAACTGCATTAGCTGATTGGCCAGAACATTAATCAGAGAATTTACGCAGTTCCCAAGATCCCTGCTTTGCAAGATGCTGAGATTACTTGACAAATAACGTGACCAATATTATTCAGTTCCATCTTTTCCTCAAGTAATTTTTGCTTGCTCACTTCTTCCAGAGTAGCATTTCAGAGTTTTCTTATTGTTAACATTAGCACTGTTTATGGGATGTGTTGATCTACGGATCTCTATCCATCTGTATAGAAATATATATATATATGTACACACACAAAGATCTTTATATAGCTAAATTTAAACTCATATGAATATATTTAGATCTTTTATTAGCTTATTTTAAGTTTTTCAGCTGGCAAAAATTAGTTGTCTGAAATTACCATGTCATATTCAATAATGCTACAAATTCAAAAAAAATCGAAAGCAAAACCCAGGGGTTTTTTCCACGAGGAAAATGCAGAATCATGTTAACAAGACATTAGAGATTGAGATCAAACTGGGCCTCCTAAAGATTTATTGTGAAATTTTCATCAAAAGTATCAAAAGCTTTAAATATTTTAAACACTAAAGCTACCTGCTACAAATCCTTAATCCTCAAAACATACCAGCTAGAGATAAATCCATAAAATGTAAGACACTAAAATACCTCCATGATTTAGTTATCCTGAACTGGGCCAGGCCGTTACCATATGGTTTGAAAAGTTGCAATAATTCACAGCCAATATAACCTTACAAATGAAAATCCATTATTCATGGGGGGGTAATCCATCTGGAGGCATGAGCTCAATAAAATTTGTTACTGTGCTATTAAAACAAAGTGTTTTTAGAATTTTTACATTTACGTCCTGATTTATGCCCAGCATTCATACGCTGAACCACAAAATCTAAAAAGAGGAGGGCTTCATGTGACAGTCCATGTGCCTGTGCTGGAAAAGAAGCTCTACCAGCAGCTGCTTGCCAGAAAATCCAGGACTGCCACAGCTGCTTGCTCACACCTTGCTGTATAGGTGAAGTTGTTAAATGATTAAAATGCTCTGCTCTTTGGAATCACTGACCTAAAATGTATTTAAAATAAATTCCTAAATTGGCCTGTTCCACGAGATGTTCTACAGCCTGCAGCTTTGTCTATTAGGCTGACAGATTACTCCCAGCTTAGCTAAGGCTGAGAATGAGGGAAGCTCTGAGTCAGAATAGTTTCAAATGGAAGTCTCCCTGGATCCTAAGAGTCTTTTTGGGCTGTTGAAACTAAAACACAGCTCCAGGAATAAAAGCAATGCCAGAGGCAGGCAACAGGAGAGAGAGAAGCTCAAGGTCAACAGATTTTCTTTTGCTTTGAGAGAACTAGAGCACAGAAAGTGAAGGAAAATAAAAACTGCCTTCATTTAAAAATTCTAATAGAAAACATTGAGCTCAAGGGACAAAAGCAATCACATGTTGAAAGGAAATTAAAAAACCACAGATTCTTAAGAAGCAAAATAAACAAATCACATCCACTGCCAATGGGAAAATAAATTTTGGCAAAAAGACCTCAAGAGAAGATGGTACCTACAGTGCCACTTGATGGCTTATTCTGGGAGTGCATTCAGAGACAGCCATGCCCCTAAGGTGTCAGCCATTCCTTGGGATTGTGGTACAGCAGAATACATCTGGAAGCCGTTTGATAACTCAGGTGCAGAAGGTAAAAATTAAAAATTGCACGAGTTCTTTGTACAAGGGAATCTTTTCAACTTCAAGGTTCTTTATTTTAAAGTGTCAAAATGTGCTTTGGGAATTTTTGTTTCTTTGATTTTGTGGTTTGGGTTTTTGTTGGGTTTTTTTAACATCATCTTCTAAACAAGAAACTGAGGGACTTTGAAAGCAATCACGTAGAACTTGGATGACCTTCAGTGGCACCCTCATTTCCCCCCCAAAAAAGTCCCCTACCACATGAACTAACCAAATAAGAAGTAGTCATAGAAATCCTTGTAAGCAACCTGATACAAGAGAATCTGGAAGAACTGCCACAGCACTCCACAGAAAAGTAACTGATGAACGTGAAACCCCAGTATTCATTTCCAGCTGTTTTCTTGCAATTTATACAGTTCTGTATCTGTGGCACAGACCATCCCCTCACTACACTTAAATATTCATTCCCCTTTCAACTCTATAGATGCCAAAATAAGTCACTGTAAGAAAAGTCCTGCTCAATCCCCAGTTTATCCTTTTCTTGGACATGGGTTGCATCACTTTATCTGATAACAAGAGCAAAAAAACCCCCATCCACTAATAATTGCAATTAAGAGGCAACAGATTTGTCAAAATTCAGTTTACATTTTTATAATTTCAAGAGTTTCTGATAGGATTTGATCATGTAATATATAGCAATGTTACCTAAATGTCAAAGAATAAACTTGGTGATACTGGTCTCAGTCCAAGAATTGTGAGCTGAACTCCAAGCACTATACATTGCCAAAAAGCTGACTTCTCAGCAGGAGAGGCCAAAAGGTATATAGTAGCACAGTGACAGAGTAATCCCAAATGCAAGCAGCCTCAGAACTCTTGAATGACATGCCAAATGTCCTTACCCTCATGCTATGGGTTAATTATCTGGCATCCCATGAAAGTGTAAGGGTGAAACATAATTGCAATTCAGATATCTGTACTTAATAAGACAATTAGTTACAGCTGTATTTTGGAACAACTGTAATTAGAGTTACAGCTAATGAGGCAGGAAAATGACAAACAAAAAGGTATCAATCACACAATAAACGTGAACATAAACAATAATGAAAGTGCTTCTCTTGTTAGTTTTAAATGTACATTTAAGTCCATTAATTAAAGTTTCATGTGTCCTCTGTAGTTACAGAAACCTATTTTAATGACAAGCATTTTATCTGCTGTGTTGAACATTTGTCCTTATTATATTTAATTTCTAACTATTTAGGACAAATAGGAAGGCACTGTGAATTCTGAGCACATACAACCTCTACGGATATCCATCTGGTAACAAGTTCAAAACTCACACTTGCTGTTGTTTCAATCTACTCTACAGCCCCAAAGCACTTCTGCCATAACAGGAATTTCCCATTTAACCTGCCACTACAATAGGCATAAAAACCCTTCCAAAATGTCTTATCCATTTGCTGGCACCAGGAATAAGGATCTGGGCAGCTTTGGGTGCTATTATGTAGGGAAGACATCCTCATCCTCAGCACATCCCTACGGGATGTCAGTGTAACCTATTTTCACTGGGAATCTGGGGAAACATGCTTGGACACTGCTGGAGGCAGCTGAGACTTGTGCTCCCTTCTGTCACCCCTGTGCTGGAGGCAGTGATCTTGAACAGACTTGAGGAGGAGCAGGACACATTTCTTAAAGAATGAAGTCCAATTAGCTTTTCTTTTCAACAGGAGAAGTTTAATGAGTTGTTCAACTAGAAGCAACACTTTAACATGTTTTTGCTTTTTTTACTCAATAACTACATGAAGATATATAGACAGTATTTTGACCTAAATAATAATGTTTTAGTTCACTGTAACTCAGTTAAGAATTTATTTTCAACTAAACAGAAATCCATGGAGATTTTAAAATATTAATCCAAGTCAATTAAACCAATGAATTCGACTGATACAACTTTCTTAGGAAGACACAGTAAAATACCATCTCTGGGAATCTGAGACCTATTCATGAATAAAAAGGTGGGATAAGAGAAAAGAGCAACTGGAAATGGAAAGTGAATGACCATTAATATTCCAGTTACTGAACTGCTCTAAATAATGTGGAAGATACTGTCCAGTTTTTAATCCTGAGTAATAACAAAACCTGTATTGTACAAGAATTATCTCAAATTGTTGCCTATGTGGAAAGGCTTTTCCTGGTTCTTCTGGAGAAGGTCTGTACAATAACACAGCATGATTTTGGCCCTTGCAAAAAAAATCCCTCAACTTTCACCACTGAGGAAGACAAAATTTTTAGCAGTAAGTCACTCACATCAAATATTTATCATTTGAAATCTGATGCATTGTATAATGACAAAACCACTAGGAATTCTATTTCAATGCAATGACTCTTTATGAGGCATTACCTAAAAGCAGAAGGATTAGAAATTAAACAGCACATTCATTGGTGCAACCTTCTGCATCAAATCAAGTTCCCATTTCCAAAGAAATATTCTGCTCTACTTTTTCGAGGGAGGTATCAACACTATTATGATAAGAGCAGAATAGGAAGTTACAAGTGTTCAGCATCAACTGCTTGGTATCAAACATAATGGAAAATAAAAGTCCCACAACAATACTTCCTGAAGCACTGAGAATTTTTTTTTAATTTCCTATTTTTTCTGTTCTACCAGTTAATCTGCTTTCATCAGAGAGAGCAATCCAAGTGGGTTTAAAAAAAATATGCCCTTAACTATAATCACACACATGCAAGTATATTCAGTATTTCACTTTTATAGGTCTACATTTTTCCATTTTAATGCAGACATTTTCATTTTTGGATATAAATAAATAAGGTATGTATAACTAAGTTTTTAATATTTAAAAAAAGACAAGAGATACATTCCGTAAGAGATGCCTAGTGTGTAACCTAAATTATTTAAGGATATAATTCATTCGGTAGAGTTAATTTGCTGGCTGGATACTAGGAAAAGGTTTTATTCCATCAACTTACTCTTAAAAGACACAGACTTAAAATTTTTTAGTATTTGCATGGCCATGTGAGGTCAAATATACCTCAGATTGTCCAATCAAAATAGCTCATGTGATGTCATGAAACTCATTACAATCTGGAGTTTACAATATATTCAAAATATGCTCTTGTAACCTTGAATTCCCCCATTACAAAACTGCTCACAGACAGAATAAGGTCGGTTAAGTGACACATCATGTCTGAGTCCAGGGGAAGAATGATGGGCAGAACTGGTGTGCACAGCTAGGTTAGAACAAAACCAGTGATCACTAAGCTTTTTACATTCAGATGTGAGAATTTAATCTCATATAAGAAAATGCTGGATGCCATGTAGATTACAGTAGAATTTATATTATTTTTGAACTGACTGCTTAAGTAAGGGATGCAGGAAAAAGTAAATTAACTACATATCCTTGACAGGAAAATAAATGTTGAATTACTAACTGCTGAGTCATGGCAGAGAAAAAGATCCTACAAATAAATTATACAAACTGCAACACACATTATTGGCTGCCAGAGTGGACTGAGATCTTCTTTTTAAAGCTAAGTAAATAAGAAGAAATTGATAAATGAGTTTAAATGCATTCTACTTAAAGAATTCATGTTATCACTTTGACTTTGTCTTCATGCCATTAAGCTTCAGAAGATATTTGTAAATTCTCTAATGGAATGCTGAGGGTATTGGGAGGAAACACAATTTCTTGATCTTGTAGCCAGAGTCACCCATGCAAAGAAAATCTGTCTCTCTGTCCAAGCTTGCATAAATTGTTCCCATTTCACATAATTAATTTTCCACATCCAGTTCTAACCAAAATAAGTACATCTTGAGTTTGCAAATATTTTGTTGAAGTTTTTATTTGGTTTTAGGATTTTTTTAAAACTGATTAAGACCAAAATGAAATTCCTGAAATTTGATGCCAAGGATGACAAGAGGTGAACTCCAGTAGAGATAACAAGTAAATTTCTTAAATGTGTTTAACTTTGCAAAGGTAGTTTTTCCCTGTGGCTGGCTTACTAAAACTGAGACAAGTTTCTTCTGCTATAATCTTTGGTTCTTCGGAGATATAAACTCAAGAGTTCTGTAACACACACTTAGAGCTCTTTCCCTGAACAGAACTCTGAAACATTAACTAATGCAAACCCAGCAGAAATGCTACGGGGGGGGAAAAAAAGTCACAAAATCCCCATGGAAAAAAACAACATCCCCTAATCCCCAACAGTAACTCAAAGCAGACTGGTTATTATAGCAGAGAAGAAAAATGTCTGGTTTAAATTATGTACTGAGGAGCTTAGCATGCACAAGACATGTCAGAAATGCATGGATGTATATTCAATTAAAGATGTGCTCACCTCTCCCACAACTTCAATGATGTCACCAACTTTTAATTCCAATTCATCTTCATTTTGAGGCATGTAACTGAAAGCCACCTGACATCTCCTTCTTCTGTTTCTCTCTCCTGAGGGAAATGAAGGAAATAGGGAAATTGTTAAATGCAAATAAAATTCCATGCCAAACAAAAGCCAGGGGAAATTATTAAAGATGAAAAATTATTCTTTGAGCATTGTTATCAGCATCTGAATGTTTGCAATACTTTGTCTGCCTAGATTTAACTTACAAGAAGAGCCAAAATTGAACTAATTTAGCTTCCTAATGACAGGATGGACAAACTTCACCCAAAGGATCTTTGCATGTGTACTTGCTACAGTTTCTCTCCTAGGCTAATGCTCTATACATATGGTGTAGGCAAATCCAGAAACTGGAGGGCTGGGGAAGGGATCCAAAGCTTATAAGGAAATAAGCTCTCAGCTGTATCTTTTTGTCCACAATTCTTTCACAAGTGTACACATAACTCATTAACAATTCCTTACATTTTTTTTTCACAGAATCATAGAATTGCTTAGGAAAGACCTTTAAGACTGATTAGTTCAACTGTTAACACAGCACTCCCAAGTCGAGCACTAAACCATATCCCTAAACTCCACACCTACATGTCTTCTAAATACCTCCAGGAATGGTGATTAAACCACTTGCCTGGGCAACGTGCTCCAATGCTTGACAACACTTCCTGTGAAGAAATTTTTCCTAATATCCAATCTAAATATCCCTTGGCACAACTTGAGGCTGTTTTCTCTCATCCTGTCCCTTGTCACCTAGGAGAAGAGGCCAGCTCCTACCTCACTACAAATACCTTTCAGGTGATTACAGCAGGTGTTGAAGTCCCTCCTCGGACTCCTTTTCTCCACGCTAATCAATCTCACGTCCCTCAGCTGCTCCTCATTGAACTTGTGCTCCAGACCCTTGACCAGCTCTGCTCCCTTCTCTGGACATGCTCCAGCACCTCAATGTCTTTCTTGTAGGGAAGAGCTCAGAGCAAGGCATTGATCTGCTGGCTCATGTGTCTTCTTGCATCCTCATTTCCTGTGACTGGAAGGATAAAGGAAAATACTGCTTGTGCTCCTGATCCCTTAAGCAGTTGTCCCAAGGCCCTGAAGAATCAACCTCCTGCTGGCCCTTAGTCTGCTAGCTGCAACATTACCACTGCCTACCTGAGAAATAAAGAATGGACAATAACCTGAGGTCTGTACCAGGGTAAGAACCTTTCCATCCACACCTTCAATTCCAGCCCCAGGGAGACTGCAGCGTTCCCAAAGAAGTGGGTCCTGTTGGCATATCAGGCCTTCTGTTCCCTTCAGAAGACAGTCTTCCTCAATAGTGACCTGCCTTTTTTTGTTTATGGTAACAGTTTGGACACAGGGCATAGGCTGACATCACCTTGGTGACATTTCCATGGCAATGAATTATTGTCCCTGTTGTTCAGTTCCACTTGCAGAGCCTCATGCCCATTATGCCAAGGCACCAGGGAGGTGGGGCAGTCACAGAGATACTCCCGCTGCATCAGGCACAAACTCACATTTATATACCCATGCAGATAAATGTGTGTGTGCATGTGTGTACATGTATTTGTAAGGTGCACTAATGTCAGGTTAAAGAAAATAGAAGGAAAACCATTGCAACTGGTTTAGTAAGGTTAAGACAGGCTAATTTTGATCATCAACCAGACACTAGAAATGATGTTAACAGCAGTCTTTCTCTTTTAGCATGGATGTCCAGGCTGTGAATCCATAGTTTGGAGTAAGACCCTTACTTGTCACTTCTGCCTTCAGAGTTTTAAGAGAGATAAGTAAAATACTCTGTTCCAGGGGTTCATTTGCCAGATCTGCTGGCTTATATGTAATTACAGTTGTATGAGAAGAGAGAGCTTCCCTAAATTAAGTTGCTAAGCTGGCTGCTAACCTCTCTTAGCTGAAGTACAACTTGCTGATATGAATCATGACTGTGTTGGAATTATGCAGAGGAGCAGAAGGTAGGAAGAGAGAATTTATTCAAAACACAGAATTCCCTGACTATTCTCTCTCCTCTAGAAGGTGTGCATTGTATAAACCATGCTATTTCATGTAATTTATATGCATGTATCCACACAAATATATACAGGCACTCTATACAAGTAAATGTACCTTCTCTTATGCTATTTCTTTTAACTTTTAAACATGCTCAGTATACACCAAAGTTGAAAGTGTAAAAACTTTCCAAGCATGGTCTCAACCTGAAATTAAATTACCGAAGTAGATTTTATGGTCTATTTTTTTGTTCTGCAACACCTCTTGATAATCCTGCTCTAGAGTGAATGGTGATAAAAAAAATTACAGATTTGTTTTTCTAATCTGTTAATTGAAGCTAAAGTAAAAAGAAAGGAATCCACTGATTTTAGGTTTCTGATAATGTTTTTCACAACCACTGCAACCCTGCATGAGTGGCAGCTTTTTGAATGTTAAAATTAATACCTTAATGCAGTGTAACCAAACTCACTCAAATTGGCTTTTTTCTACCTACAGATGCCTGCTCATTCTTCACCATCTAAACTAAAATGGTCCTAAACTGACAACTTTACACACCTGCATTCCAAACAACTTAAATGTACTAAATACCCTTTTTTATACTGAGGGCTTCTTTCATTGTGCAGGAGAGGCTGTCTATGACAGATTGCAGTTGTCATCCTAGTTAATAATGAATATCTTGTGATTCTTCAGAGAATATTTTTGAGAGTAAGATATAAACACAGTTCTGGATGTTAATAATACAACTGTATGAATCCTTCCCCCTCCCAATCCATAAAGTTATTTTATTACAGCATACAAAATCAAAGTCTGCATGTATCTCTGTTAGTCTCATGGTTGCCTCACTGCTCTCTGCTCTTCTTCTAAATCTTCATCTAAAGAAATACCTAAGGGAGGGGTAGCTAGCCAGCCAGATTCTGTATACCAATAAGTTGTTCTCTCTGATCTAATGCAAGACAACAGACCCAGGAGTGAATACCTTTGGTTTTAAGGAGAAGGGGCTGATGGTCCCAATGTGAATGCTAATGCTTAGTGCACTTGAGAACTTGAGATGTGTGAAGAGCTCTATAGCTCTTTTCCTAGTGGTGTGGCTAGAATAGGATAACTTCAAAACATCTAAAGTTAGGTTAAATGGAAAAAGGAATTATCTTGTATTTAGAAGTTTGAAACAAATAAGCAAGCAAATAAGTCTTCGAGGGCACAAATCTAATTTGTTTCAAAGCAGTGTTTGTTCAGATCTTTTAAATGGTGTTTTTGCCTCTGTCAGCAGGAGACCACAAAGGGGTTTCCTCCAGCTGTAAACGTGCAAGAGAGAGCATAATTTCCATATATTTAAATGCTCCTCTGACATTAGCAACGAAGACAAAAAAAGGAGCAATGACAACACATTGGTGTTCAGTGCTTACCTTTTTAAGGGGCATCAAAAGCTGAGGCAATGCTACACAAAAAAAATCACACTGGCACTTACCTGCTGCCATCAGACCTAGGAAAGGTCTCAATCTGACAGCTCATGATTAGGTGAAAAGCACAGCAGCAGCAGCAAACTAGGTAGGAAATAAGCTATTTCAAAGTTAACTGGAATTTTCAAATCCAAACTGCCTTTAAAAAAAAAAAAACTTAAAAACCACTGACATGAAACAGACATTTATATAAACGTGTGCATGTGTGAGTGGGTTATGGTGGTTTCTGTAGAATCTAATTTTCACTGATGCCAGTGTCTTTGTAGCCTATCCTGTCACTCTATTAGGACAAAAACGACAAGTTGAAGAAATTTCCTGTCTTCTATTTCAGATTTTCCTGCACATGGCATCGTCTGCCCATCAGTCTCAGACTGACTTTCGATTCTTCCATCCTTAAAACTGTATCTGTAACTGGGAGAAACTGGTACAGTTCAGGATCTCCTGGCTAGACAAGCTGGGCTGTGATATGATTCAGCCAGATACCAGTTCTAAATTTAATGTGCAAAAGACAAAAGGCAACTATTGCATAACTAAAGATGACTTAGACATATATAGGTGTATAGATTTTAATGGTACAGCTGTTTTGCACAGCCAGCCTTGGTGGTCACCTGTATCACTTTTTTTTTTTAAAATCATTGAACTTTTGTCTTGGCTTAAGACAATTTAAAGGGGAACACTCTAAAATTCGTTTTCCTTCTTTGTTTTAACCAATTCCTTTTCACCAATAAGCAGAAGCAAAATATGAACTATCCATGACAACTGTGTGTAGTAAAACACACACATTAAGAAAAAAGGTGGGACTGGAAATTTCCTTTTAAAAGTTAGATGCTTTTAAGAAAACTACCTAATTAAGAGCAAACATCATTAAAAATGTTAACCTCTGAAATTGTTTTAAGTGCTTTGAAGATAGAGTTACAAGACTTCAGATAAAGTTTTAGTCATACTAAATTCTAATGTGGACTCTCTCACTATCTTCCACAATAAAAGAACTCCATCCTCCTTTATCCACTCACTAGCAAAATTACAATTCTGATTTTAGAAGGCACCAGAATGGTCAAGTTCTAATTTCCTTCTTTACCTGGAGGGCTTTGGGAGTGTAATTCTGACCTGGGATTTGACATGTCAATTCCATTTCTCTCATCACCCACATGCTGTTAAAAGGTGGATGGCTTTGGATGGATGACAAAAACACCTGCTGAGGTCTCTTTCCTGTCTAGCAGAAAACAGAACTAAGATGGGAGGGAATAGTGGGTGGGGAACATATATTGGGGGTGAAGATGTGTTTGTGGGAGGGGGTTGTTTCATTTGGGTTTTTTGGTCCAGTTTGAATTTGTGACATTAATATACCAGAGAAGAGCAAGATAAACTGAAGAGGAGGTGAGGGGAGACAGAACATCTGAGGTGCTTCCAGTACTCTCTCAAATGGGTTATGTAAAGCTGATGTGTTTTTCTACAGGCAGATGAATTGGGAATTGTCCTGCTTTGACATGTGCAGCTAAATCACAGAGACTGCAGGACTCCATTAAGCACAATTAAGTCACAATGCAGTATGGCATCACTGCTAGTAACGTATTACTCTGAGTGTGTTAATGCTCTACTGTTACCCAGGAGTGATTTCTCTAGCTAGACTCCACAGCAGCATTTCCAAGTTTCAGCCATCTGGCTGCTGCTCTGGATTTTTTGGCCAAGATTTGTATGTGAGGAACCTGAAAGCCTGGAAAACACCTTTTTTTTTAAACACCATAGCGTTTTGACACATAAGCACTGTCAGAACAACAGAAAGCCTCATTGTTCAATTAATTTATTCTTTTGTTAAAAACATGCGGCAGTAATCAGGCCTTTTAATGACTATAATTCTTTCACATAACAGCAGTAATTAACTGAAGCAACTTACAGCAAAAACGTAGTACCAGTGGTCAAAAGCTTTTACGAGAAAATAATAAATTAACTGAGAAGTTAATTCCATATGCCACAGCTGGAGCCAGACTTGTGCGTGTGACAGGCAGAACTGCAATACTAGTGAAGCTGAGATCATCACTTAAATCTAACCCAAAGCAGAAGGAAACATTAGATAAATAACTGTAAATAAACTCAAAAGACACTTCCACAGTTTAACCATATGCTGCCAATTTTTTTTTCTTTCTTGATCTGAAAGTTTTAAAATGCACATAAGTGGAATAGAAACTTAATCAAGAATGCAGTTAAATAATCACCAGCAAATTAGACAAAGCAACTCCAAACTCTAACAGGAACCCTAAGACTTCTTGTAATCTATCTTTTAGAAAGAAAGTGCAAAAATACAATGTTAAATTACATATTAAACTCAACCTCATGCAGTACTGAAAATGTGACTGTTTATCAAATCTACCAGTTTCAGTACCTGCATCTCCTAAACTTTATAATGTAAACAATTACTATGGATTACATTACTGGTGAAACAATGCATCACAAGATAAAAACTGGAACTTAGTGACAGGGTTTCAAACAGTCTTTTTAAACTGTATTTTGAGAGCAGTTACATAGTCCTGGTAAATACTGGGCAAGCAGACTCAGCTTCCCACCTTTTTCTAGAGATGCAAAAATACTTTATGGCAGCAAGGGATGCTTTTAACAGCAGCCAACAGCTTTTCCCAGATTACACATTCTCTCGCCCATTCTCAACAATAACAATTTGTTGCTCTTATGTACTGCCTTTCACAAGTAGTGCGTTCCAAGGAGCAGTAAATGCTTCTGTACAGCTGGGCAAGCCAAGGCATATTTCAATTGGTGGCACCCCCTGGTCACCTGTACCTTTGGGACTTTGTTTACTGCCACATGCACTAGGTCCCACTGCCTAGAACTGGTGTTCCCCACTGTCCCTTATGTAACTAGCACCTGTGGACATGAGGGGACCCATTATCCAACACAAGGACTTGCCCTTATCTCTGTGTTTGGTTTCTTTTCTCATATTCGGAATGCTTGGGAAGAAACATTTCAGAATATGTTTGTTACATTGGTTGGTGTAAAGTTCTTATGCATAACAAGCTTTAAGAAATACTACAGACAATAGATAGCTGTAGCAATAAATTAGCTTTTGTAAAGAACAGAAGGAATACATAAAACTGAAAGATTCTGTCTTGGACGACAAACCAAGTTTAAAAATGCAAGAGCAGAAACACAACAATATTTCCAAACAGGCCTTTTCTCTTTCCATTCTCATTGCATGTTGTGTTATCATGGAACGATCCCAAAAAATTTATCCCCTTAGCTAAATTTTGAGATAGTGGCCACCTCCTTGGGTCTTTGCTACTTTTTTGTATTGATTTCTAGAGAAAATATTTGAATAAACCAAAAGCAAACATGAGTTACTGTTGCATCTTTGCCACTTCTTGGATGTTGCATCACACAATTCACATGGCTTGAACTGCCTGTGCACATCAGCACTTCAAACACACAGTAAATGACAGAAAATAGGTCCAAATTATAAAAACACTATGCATATTCAGTTTTTTGGTATTTTTGTTTTTTACGTTCTCCTCACTATAACAAAAGCACTTAGATTAAACCACATGGATTCCTAATCTCCAGAAGTATTAGCTTTATACTACCAGCTTGCTATCTTGAAGCTGACTTCTGGCCAACTTAACTAAAGAGTAAAATTCACAAACACCTTTGAAAAGTATGACATTTTCTTAAAGACTGCTAACTGCTACTTCATTTTAAGGTACCAGAGTATCCATGCTTTTCAACAGATTTTCAATCTCTCTGTAATGACATTACATTGCAGGTCTTACTCTGACCTCTGTTACATCAGTTTGAAATAAGTCTCTCTTAGCAGGGGAAAAAAAGTCACCATTGTCAACATTTTATTCTCACTCCAACAGGTAACAACAGACATTAAAACAAATGTGTCAAGAAATGCTGAAAAGATGCAAAAAATACAGCATTGAGTTTTGTGCCTTGCAGAAAATGCACTCATGAGAGCTATTACAAAATGAACACAAGCAATAAATCAACAACTCGTAACAAAAACCAAAACTCTCTTTCATACTTGGCATCTAGGACATCAGTCAGATTTTTAATCCAGAATTTTGTTTTCCTCTAGAACATCTGTACAATCTGTTCATTTTGCCACTAAAGGCAAAAAAAATAAACAAAAAATAGTAACACATCCACACATAACAGACACTTCACTTTCCAGTTCAGCAGTGCTCCTAAAGCCTAGGAAACTACATTAAATCTGCCTTGAAATACAATCCCAGACAAATCCTAAACTCTAGAAAGCTAACACAAGGGAGTTAAGAGATGCCCTGGTAAACTGGGAAAATTACTCACCCAGTCTGGGGCTAAGGGTCTCGTTCTGCAACACACACACACACACACACACACACACAGAGACTGCTGGGGCAGGAGCACACAGGCATGTGTCTCCCATGGCAATTAAGCCATGACATTTCAAACCCTCGTGGAGAGCAGAGTTTTGGCAGGACTCCTCTCTGGGCTGCTGGCACGCTCCGGCTCAGCGTGCAGGGTTATACAACTACCTGTCCTTCAGCTCTGCTGAAAGGAAAAAGCCCCCGGAGGAGCCCTCAACTGCACTCCTCGTGTTAAGATTTGTTATTATTTCTGAGCTACCACCATGAAAATGCTATAATCCAAAACAGCCTGCTGTCTTAAAGGGCGCGTTATGCTTTAGTTTAGCATTTGAGGGTTGCACAAGAACGCATGAATACATCTTCAGAACAATAATAAACAAATATGATAAATTGAAATAAATTACTTATTCTTGCTGCTGCTAGCCCTCTACCACCTCAGGCAGCATTAGCTTTGTGATAGCTGAGAAGAAGGTAGGTTTCCTGAAAGGTATCTTGGTAATGAAAGTGAAAATCAATATTCTTTGTCTCACAACTTCAAAAATTAACATTGGCACACAATCCACACAGGATAGTTACCTCCACAAATGGAGGAAAAATATTTCTGTATCAAGCAGATCAGATGTGTATCATTATCCTCCAAAACTGAGCAACAAATGGGGAAAAAATAAACAAAAGGCTGTTTTGGCAAGTCAGCCTACATATACAGTGCAGGGAGAGAAGAAGTCACCTCAGGCAAGGTTGGAGAAAGAAGATAAAAGCAGAGTTTTGCAATACCTGCATCTAGCCAGCTCTGCAGCATCTTTAGTTTTTTGGTCATGAGAAACTCTGAATGCCACAGAAATTTTCCCATTTATTTTTAGTTGTTCTCATCAGTTTAACAAGTCTCTGTGACATTTATAAGCATTCATTTTTACTAAACTAATGAAATATTAAGAGTGATGGCTCATGGTAAGAAGGCTGCCAGCAATTTAATTTTTTAATATAGTATCATTTTCAAAAGATGCCACAAACAAATCATGCTCTTTTGGTCTTCCTCCTTTTACTCTTTTCAAAAGATTTCAACACATTCAAAAAGCTGTAATTTATCAAGAGGGTGTTTAATAAAAAATACCAAAAGGTATAACACTCAATTCCATCACCACTGCCTTGTAGCTTTAGTTCTCATGGAAAGCAGGCTTTGTACCTCAAATTCCTGTGCTCCTAAGAACATTTAGAGGTTTATAGCTCTGACTTTAAGGGATTTCCTTGACTGCAATCATTAATGCCAAAGTAACAGCATGAATCCAGCACAAATGTAAAACCAAAACCATGGAGCATCTTACAACGTCAAGAAAAGGTACTGGGCCAAAGTGGCCCAAAACCAGGTCCAACGTGCTCAACTCACACACTTTTTCACAACTATACAACATCCTACTCACCCAGTTCTTTTCTCATCACTTCCTTAGCTATTCTGTTCTCCCTGCCTAAACAAAAAAGTCCCTCAAATCCTGCAGGGATGTATTTTTGTCTTTACAATAATGAAACAAACCCATTTAGAACAAGGATGTTTGGATATGTTTTGCAGACACAGTCTATTTATCAGGGCAGGAAATTATAGGAGTCAGTTTGAGCGATACATGTATCAATCACAGTGCTTAAAAACATCAGTACAAGAAAACATTCTCCTGTAACAACTTCTCCATAACTAAAAGCAACCACTATTAAGGTATGAAAAAAAATAAATGCATACAATTTTTTTGTAATATACTCCTAGTGTTTTATTATACACAAGATTTACAACTACTGCATACTTCTCCAGCAACATATTTCCTGTTTTGTATTAATATTATTCACTATAAAAATTAAGACAGTAGAATAACAACAGTCATAGAATAACAACAACCTTATTTTCCAGCTATGCATACAGTCACAGATATGCATAACCAGGCTACAATTCTATTCCATCAATTAGAAAGAAAATTTAGAAATGCTTCTCATTTAAGCACTATGCACACATAAGCTTTTCTAAAAAACTTGCTGTGATCTCAGCCCACTGATCATTCATGACTTCAAAGACATTCATATTTATTACACAAAATGCAGTAGTCAAACTTTATAATTGCTCCGTTAGTCCCTGGGAGCACTGCCATGGCTCAATATGGTGTTCAATCTTGTCTAGAGGCCCAAATCCACACTGGTGTCACCATACCCCTCTCCAGATGTTGAAGCTACAAAGCTAGAAGCAGCCTAACTCAAGGAAGTTTCATAGCATAAAGGGTAACAGGAAAGCCCCAGAGCAGAAAAGCAATTGAAATATGACATGCTAACAGGTGAGACACTCCAACAGCACTATGGGATCAACACTTTTTACAGCTCTTTTATCATGTGCAGTTCATCGCTACTTTGGGTACAAATAGCCACTAAAATCTTGCTTTAGAAAGATCAAAGATTAATCAGCTTTGTCTGATTAATCTATGGTGCTGTTTGGAGAAGAACAGGTGAAGTATGCAGTTTCCATTGACAGCCCTTGAATGACCAAGGAATTTCAACTGACTTTTCCCAGCCATGCCTTGCATTCAGCTGCATTCCCACAGCACAGCTGCAGCCACAGACAACTTCCACTTCCAGGCTAATGCTCGTGTTTATCCTCAGGGCTAGAATTATTTTGTGTGTTGTGAATAGCAGCAGCATGTTTACTTACAGAGGTACTATGAGCTACACCATATCCCGATACAGTCATCTGTAAATATTAAGTCATCTACTATTATCAGTCTAAATGTGTCCATAAAAGCCAGAACCTGGGAACTAATATGAATACTAGCTGTTTTCTCATAAAGTGTGTGCTGCTTGCAATACTGAAATCTAACAAGTAACAAAACCCAGCAATATAGAAAACTTTATTTAAGCATCTAGCAACACCTAAGAGGAAAAAAATAACAAAAGCAAATCTATGATTCCATATCTCAGACGAAATTTTCAATCAAGCACCTCACAAAAGATACTTGATATCTTTATGCTGCAAGGAAAGATTGATATAAACATTTTTAAGGTTTTGCATAATTTACTATCTTTTGCCTTTGAAGACACGATGAAGCAAGCAAACTATCTGATAACTTAGTTGCATCTGAGATGATTCATACTTCTTTATTTACAGAAATAGCCCTTTAAGTAACTTATTACTTAACTTTTTTTTTTTTTTCTTGGAGTAAAAAGTGCTCTTAGACCACTTAACCCTGTTTTACTATTTTGTGGTGTTCACGGATGTTCAGTATCTTACAACCCAGTAATAGAGATGAAGCCCACACTAAAACTGCAATTTAAACAACCTTTTATAAAGAAAAAGAAAGCATTTACACTTAAAAAAAAAAAAAAAGAGTGCACTAAGGTAGGATGATGGCTCTGTAGCAACAGGCTAAAGCAAACACAGCACTGTTTCATATCCTATTCCAGCAGATGAAGTTTAACCCGGAGCTGGAATGACAGCAAATCTGATGACCATTTGGCCTTCGCTCTGAGTGTAAACATGCTCTTGTAAATCAATTTGCAGTGGATATGTATGCATGTAAAAGACCTCTGAACTCCACATGGCTTAGTGAACAAAGCCAAATTTGTGTGTGGAAACAGAGGAAGACAGAGATGGAGAGTCCATCTAACTGCACACCACCATTGCAGTACAGAACTTAGTGCTTCATGGTGACACATTTGCTTGCAGACAAGCGGGGAGTGACTCTGCAAACACAGCCCTTTGGTACTTTTTGTAGTGCATATTATTGGCAGCCACTTCAGAGCCCTCAGTCTTTCAGCTTTCACTTCATTTAGAACAGAGATACACATAAATGATAAATTATTCACCAATGTATCAAGCTTTTTCTTAAAGAAGGAGTATATCAATAACCCCTTTTGAGTCAGAATAATAACTTCACATCTTATTCTGTTTCTGGTACTTTAAATGCAGCATGTTTTCAATGTAGAAACCCATGAAGAATACACTGTCATGTTTGTTTTGGGTTGCAAAAGTTTTGTTGTAACAAGTCTCAGTATTCTTAAAGTATTCTTTGGCATCTTCAATACAGACCTGGATGGTAGAATTCGCAATCCCTAAAGGGATTAGCATATTAAGGCAAGAATCCCACCTAGTGACTGCAGAGAAATGGTCCCTTACTGAAGCTGAAAACTGCACTGAATCAACCTTGAAAGATTTCATACTATTAAAAGAAGACAAGTGTCTTTTGAAATTCATTCTCACCAGTGATCATGAAGTTCTGCAAAAAGACTTTATTTAGTGTACAGGACAACAGAAAATCAGTCATCACATTTCTCCAGACCCAGCTGACTTGGCTGTAACCAAAGGCTGGATCACAATGAACAAAAGAGATTATAATTCAAATACAGAAGAACCACTTTTCATCCAAAGCCTCATTGAACTAAACTGTTTGTGAGCGAAGTCCTTCCTTAATACAAGAGCTTTTCTAGATTTTGAGATTCAATAGCTGATAAAATATGAAGAACAAAATATTTAGACTATCAGAATACTGTCTTGGCTGCTCATTGTCTTGCATTATTTTCCTGTGAATTCATAATCTTTAAGACATCTGTTAACTCAAGCTGGCAAAGAAAGGAATCTCAAGGACGAGGCAAGCAAATGAATCATTTATCATCTGCCTTCTCTCCTCTGACTGATTCTCTGCTGATTTCCAATGATACAGGAACAGCTTCTTTATAAAAGCCATTGCTGTTATCTTCCAATTTTAAATACATGTTGTTTTTTTTATCTTCTTCTCATGCCACCTGCCCTTATTTCCAGGGCTGGATTTACCTCTTAATTACCCTGAACATATTCAGATTTCTCATCACTTTATTCTTTGGTTTACATACATATATGTGTCCTCTTTTTTAAATGATTAGTGTGCTATGAAAGTGAGAAATAAAGGACTGATAGGACAAACACCCAAGCAAATTTTCTAAGACAGGCAACTGAAAATGAAATTGTTTCAGTGCTGTCCAGCATGGAGCTGTGTGGTATTAAAAGAAATACACATAAAGCTCTAAAAGCTTCTGTGTTTGAAGCTACCAGTTAAAGGATGCAATGTATTCCTGAGGCCAGTCCAGGACAGTTACCTGAGCCATCTGTGCTTGAATTGCTCCTCTAATAGGAGAGCACTGGCAAGAGAGGAAGACACACTGCAGCAGTGCTCAACACTGCAATATAACAACATGGCTTGGGCCCTTGAGTCTTCTGGGAAGAGCTAATGGACTCTATAGGCAGCATTTACTCCTGCTAACCTTTTCACCTGTTCTGTCACCCTACCCACAACACATTTCCCTCAGCCTTTCCTGCATCCTCTTATCCTATGCTTTTTTCCTCAGGCACAATGACATTTTTAGTAAATATAAGAGTAGTAAGTTTACATTTCAAGAAACTAGCCTGGGACACAGTGTGGCTTCAATCTGCAATAAGTTACCACTTGTGCCCTGAGCATTCAAGAATACAAGCTCCTCTCTGTACAGTACCTTTCTACTTGGTCAACAGACAGAAAAGTAACAAAGTAGTGATTTTGATTGACTAGGACTGGACCAGGATCTCTGGTTAATTGAATATAGCTAACATTTTTCTTAAATTTTGTTGCTGTTGTTTTGGTTTGGTTTTCTTACTGTATGGGTTGTCAAACATCAGTGCAGGTTGCCCAGAGAGGTTGTGGAGTCTCTGTCCCTCGAGATCCTCAAAACCCAACTGAACATGATCCTGGCCAACTGGCTTGAGCTGTCCCTGCTTGAGCAGAGGGCTGATCCAGACAATTTCCAGTGGTGCCTTCCAGCTTGAGCTATGCTGTCACCCTATTTTAAGGCTATTCTTTTAAAATCCTTATGCCCCATGACTATCATTTCTCTATCATTAATCTTCCTTGTCTACAGTTTTACTGCTAAAATCCAACCAAGTTTTTCCCAAGCTTGTCCAAGGTATTCTCCTTCCTCTGAGTCAGTCTGTGACAGGTAAAGATGCCAGGAGCAGAGTTTATTACTGCAACCAGGTGTGAGCTGTCAGCAAACCCACAGAAATCCAATTTCATATATTTGATGCTTTTCCTTGTTTACAAACCACGTGTTAGTATAAGCCATCCTTCAGCTTGCCCAAACTCCCTTAGGATCTAATCTGCAGCAAATGCCACTTGGGATAAGAAAGCAAGTACTAGAACTGTTAACTATGAGGATTGGCATTTCACTAGGGAGCTGCAGACAGCCTTTCTTTAGCACTTCTCATTCATCTCTTTCTTCTTTGCTGGTAAGACTTCCATTAAGGTTGCTGAAATACAAGGTGAAATGACACCTTCATCACTGTAACAAAAACACTCCAGAACCAATCCTTATTTTCATCCTCAAAGAGAAATCAGGAAGATAAGCTTCCTCATTTTTGCTCCTCATTTTATTTTGACAAAGGTGACATAAGGTGAGTGAAAAAAAGAATTGTTTTGTCTGCCCAGAAATGTGAAACTTCTATGTACACCCCCATGTTCTTATTTCATCTTTGTATGAAGAACATGGCACACAATGGCATCTAATAATTCTTTCATGAGCAGCAGAATTAATGAAGCTTGGAGAACCATGGATTTGCACCCAGTGCCTTCTAATCACCCCAACCTGCTCCACCACATCTTGCCTCAGCTTCCACTTGTATCCTACACCTGCACAGCTGGGAAAGTGACAGTAGATGCTGGAATTGCTTCAGAGCAGCACAGGTACTGACTGACTGGCCAGCCCATCTGTGTGGCTTGGCCACTGCTTTTTGCCTCTCAGAACTGAGGTTTTCATTCAGTTAGAAGTCTTAATTCCCCTATTCTGCTTAAAATTTAAAAGAACTATTATGTTTCTATAAATGTATTAAAGGCCTCTACTCTCTTGCCAACTGTAGCTGGTGTCATGCAGAGGATTCAGAAAAATCAAGGGGAATAGGGCAAATAAACAGATGCTCTTAAAAATACTTGTTCCATGAGGAAATGACAATAAAACTCCTAGTAGCAAAGGCCTCCAGAATGTCACAGGACAACAGTGCCTTTGCTGTTATGATTTCAAGGACTCCTCTCATACCAGTATTTATGTACTCAGAAAATGATATCAGAGTCTTCATATTGTGAGATGAAGTTTATAATACATTTCCTACAGGACCTTAATTACATTTTCATGAAGATATATGGCATTTATAAAGAATCTCTTTATGACAAATTTGTCTTTTCCTCTTCAAGGTCTTAGTTAAATTATTATTTCAAAAGCAATTTTGTCTCCCACACTACATTTTTTTTATTTCAAAAATAAGAAGAGTAAGGAAGAAAAAAATCCTTGTAGTTTTCTATATTGTATACTAATCAGTTGTCTGCTTATTGAAAACAATACCCTTCAGTGTAGTAGTAGTTTCTCTGTGTTAGATCCAGCGTTTACACCAAAAAGCTGAAAATCTACTAAAATTTTTAATACCTTACATAATAAATAGCTACTAAAGATCTGTCTCCTTTACACTGCAGATTGCCAGAAAGTGGTCCAGTTCCACAATAAATATTTTTTTGGTCCCAAAGATAACGTACATTATGTTTCTAAACATTGATTTCAAATAACCACTTGAGCAGTGTGCCGATCTTGCATCAAGCATTGAATTTCACAACACAAATGGTGGAGAAGCCCCAAAACACAGCAAAGGTGTAGTTCAAAGAAACCCATGTGCTGGATTTTAACCACACTGCCTGCTTCTGGAAATGGTCAGCTCACACTTGTTTACCCAGTTTTTGGCACAGAACTTCCTTCAGCCTGACTGCAGAACACATGCTGGTTGGGTTTGCAGTCTTTATAATAAAAGCTTGTCTGCCTTTTACTTCCCATAATTCTCAAAATAGCAAGCAATGAACAAACTAAACATTCTGTTTCCTGTTCAAGGGATCTATTGTGAACCACCTTTCTAGTGATGTTTACTTACCTTGTATTTTCAGGTTTTTGCTAGTTTTCATGGATTTTAAATTAGACACTGAAAGGCTTCTGTACAGAAATAACCCAGTCTTAATACACTGTACCAAATGCCAACTCCTAAGATGTACAGAACTTCATATCAGAAAACACTGCTGCTCTGTTTGCTCCAAGTCCCTCATGCAGTAGCTAGCCCAGACTTCCCCACTCTACGATACATCTGGGCATGTCATACTTGCATGACTCTTCACTTCAATACCCTTTGGCTCTGCCTCTGGGGCCACAACCATTTCCACTTCTGACAACGCACTGTGAGTAGGGGTGACTTCATGTCAGTTCTGATCTGTGCAAGGACGAATCTTCCAAGATAACAAACCCCTGGAATCTGGCTGCACAGCTCTCCTAATTCTATCCAAGGATGCAACTGCATACAAGATCCCCTACTGACCCTGCCACCAAAACTTCCCTTAATCTTTGTCTTTTCTCCCTCCACAGCAGCATTACATTCTATCCCCAGGTCAAAGCACTTGGCCACCACCCAAAATTTGCACGAGAACTCCGCCTGAGATTCCTTAGCATCATGTTAAGCAAAGTGCTAGAGCTCTCCATATTGAGCTGAGCAATTCCTTAGTTTACTGTCCCTTTCATTTTTTGTTCTGTTTTCCTTAGACAAGAGATTTCCACACTTTCCAGATGCCAGGCAAGGCAGGCAAGCTAGTTTCATACCTTACCAACTTAGTAGCCTTTTTTATGACATCTGTACACCCTTCACTACTTTGTTCTTCCAAATCATAAAGTCTGCTACAAAACTATTGCTAGCTCTTATGATGCTGCATTTGTCCAATAATATTACTTTTATTTGGAAGCATGTTATCAGGTTTAATATTTTTCTGGCATTCTTGATTTCCAGCTTTTTAGTGTTTTTTTTCATACACCACATAGGAAAATGCCAATTTGCATAGATATAAAAATTTATGTGGAGACTATCTGAAGATGACAAGGTTATAGAGCATTAAGAGAAATTCCTTCACATTAAAATTATGGAAGAACAAAGCCACAACCTTCTAGGTTTCAGGTTTGTCATGTCTCAACGTTTTTGGTTTTGCTGAGATAAACACTACCTTTTCCTAAAAATAACTGTTAAGTTCCTCTTGCCTTTTCCATTACTCCTGCTACATGAATGAGAAGTTACTTCCTCAAACTTAAAAGCTGTTAATAAATAGGCCTCTGGCTCAAATCATCTGTGTCAGTAATGAAATCCATCTCCAAAACAGTTCTGTGGTTACAAGATGTAGAACTGGCAGGTGAGAAGGCATCTGCATAAGAATTCTGTGTACAACTGCACTGGTAGTTTTTCTGGACAATGGCCAATGCTTGTACCTTCCCAAAACAAGAGAAAAATGAAGAGCAACATTCACAATGGAAACTAACATGACAGCAATTTTCTTTAGCCATTGATTTGAGTGACTATGCACCAGCTTTTAAAAAAATTGACAAACCATCACTCTCTCACAGAACTTTTGGAATTATTTTCACCTGCAATCAAATAAAAGGCAGTGCTGCTGATTCCTCTGCTCATGCAGGTCCTGCAGCACTCCTTGCCATCCGGTCAGACCAAGTGCTTGTGAAGCAGTAGGAGGAGGTATGTAAGGAACAGACCTGCTATTGAAAACAAGCTTTTGTCTCATTAGTTTAACACTAATCGTGATCATTCTTCTCATCTGGTCCACCATGTAGCCAAATATTTTTACCAGAACATAGGAAGAATAAAAAAAAAAGGAAAACATTACTCTTCTTTTGGTGGCAATGAAAGCTAAACATCTTCATGAAACTACAACCTCAGGCTAACATTTCAATGTTTGTTACTTTTGTTTTTCACTACTCTATTTGCTCCATAACTTCCATGCATTTGACTGAATCTTTTGGTTTTCCTGAGGTCACTGGACCTTTTTTATTAAAACAATTTCCTGGAGACTTCCTAACCTCTTATGAATTCCCAGAAGTAACTGTGACCCTTGTAATTTAGGATAACCCTATGCTGAGTCAGTAGGCTAACAGAGAATTCCTAGGTCTGAAAAACATCAAGTCTTATGATTGCAGTCGCAAAATGAAGCAAAAATGGCTGACACTGCATCTTGCAGCTTTTGCAGAGCTAGATACCAGATTCTACATCTGGAATCCAGCAGGAGTCTAACAGAAGCCAGCACAAGGTACATCTGGAACTAAATGTATAGTAATGAAACATGCTAGTACAGGAGAAGACAACCAGCTTGGAAATACAAAGTAAATGCTTGAAATCCTTAAAGTGGTCTTAACAATGGCATTGGCCTTGGACATATAATGAAAAAAAATATTATCATAATACATGAAAAAATATATTAACAAAATGTACTTTAAATAACAGTATTGTGATGAACAGAGCTCATGGAAAGTCAAAATAGTGTGGTATTAATCTGTGAATTGCCATAGTAGAATATTTTCAGTGCTAGGCTGAGCACACTCCGGGTGGAGAGCTGGCAAAATTTGGTCCCTAGACATAACAATATCAGAAACAGATTCTGGAGTAACCAAGTATTTCTTGGGGGAAAGCAGATATATCCTGGGCTGTCACAGTGGTGCCAGTGCTCTCTGGAAGTCAGTGGAATGGAGTGGCAGATTAACAAATATGCAGCCACAGAAGATGCTGCAGTTACAGCATAAGGGCCTTCACCAGAGCAATACAGCCCAGAGACAGGACCATGCCAGTGGCATTACACCCCTGCTGACTTCAACAACCATTCCCAGCTAATTTGGGCATCTGCAGGGAGCTGCTTCTCACCATGAGGAACTCTGCCCAGCCTCCACTGCTGTTTCTAAATAAAGTCGGCGCCAAAGTTAGGAAATAACAGCTCTTGCTGTGTGACAGATAATAATAATCTTTCATATCGCAATCCTGTGCCTGGGGCCAAGAATAAGCCATCAGCCACTTGTCAGCACTTCCACATTTCACTCCCTTGTCAAGCACAACCATCCTACCAATGAGCTTGGAAACTAACCATCATCAGCAACATGCTTTGAATTTTTATAGAGGATGATTCTACAAATTAACAGCAAGAAAGTAACAGGCACAAACATGCATTCATAATTGAAAAGGGAATGCAAAAAGATATAGGATAGGAACTAATGCAAATGACTGGTGCATCCTAACTGTGAAATAACATTAGAGAACAGTGGCATAACCATAAAAAAATAGGGTAAACTGTACTATACATCACTGACTAATAACAGCACAATGTCCCATGCTGTGTGCACCTTGATAATGGTAGGGTAGACTGTAAAGAAGAAAATTCTGAAATAAGATAAAATATGTATGAAGTAATCAAGTAAAATTTGGGAAACTTTATACTAGCGGAAACAAGAGATATTCCTTTGCAGGCAAATTACGTTGTTATTCAAGTTACTGCACCTACACAATACAGGAATTCAAAAATTGAAAGCCTAAATAGCTAAAAATGCCATTTTATTCAGGATAATCCAGGTTATGTATTGTCAACACTGTCTGATATCTCCATGTGTTTTTCAAATCTAGCTTTAGCAAAACGATTTCTCTAATTTCAGGGGCTCTTAAACTGATGAACCAAAATATTTCACATAGTGTGCAAAAAGTAATTAAAATGAACACAGTGACAAGTTTATTCTGGTCATGGCACTTTATCAGAAGACTGTTTTTAAAGCATGTATCAATTCCTGAAGGTAAAATGTTTCACAGAATCTATCATATATCATAAAAGAGCCCAAACAGTGTGTCTTATGGGCATTGCTTTCACACAGTTTGTTGCCACTTGCAGAGAACAGCAGAGCTTTCCTCAAACCACTCAAGAGATTGCATGTATGCACATGGGAAAGGGAGCAGAGCAAAAGCATGAAAACAGGTGGAAAATACCTCTGCAAAATGTGTTCAATTAAAGCCCCTCCCAGACACACACTGATATCCAAACCCCCACAAGAAGCTGGTTGAGAGAGGTCCCTAGCACAGCACACTTCTGAGCAGAACTCTGCTCAGCTCTCCTAAACCATCCAAACAGTGATGCTCCTTCCTAGCAGCAGCCACAGTTCCTTTTTGCTGTGTATATTCTAGCCATTTTCTGCAGAAGTTTGCTCCAACTTGGGTTTATAAACAACATTCCATCAGAAGAAAAAGGTCTTGAATAATAATTGTAGTTTCCTTCTGGTCCAAGTAGACAGAAATCAAGATTTCCTACGCTGAAGTGACTCAACAGCAGCAGAATAAGTCACTTGATTCTAACACAGAGAGCACAAGTATTAGGGCATGTATTTACATTAAACTTTCACCTACAACCAAAAATCTTTTTTATAGGGGAGGGCTTAATGGGTTAAAGAAGAAATTCTAGTATCAACCATCTATCCAAATTATTTAGGCCTTCAACTAATGTTGCATAACACTGCAATTTGAAGGACACCCAAGGGAGCTGTTGACAGGTCCTACTTCTCACCTACAACCCTAGAAATCATCCATGTCCAGTAGCCAGAAACCTTCAACTACCGTGGGATGCTGATTAGTGCTGTAACTTACACAGCACAGCTTACTCTTATCTACAGACCATGGAGGAAGGATGTAAACAGCTGCACAGCCCCAGTTCCAGCCCAAAGGAAAAGCTAACACCAGTTCCCCATCTCCTCAAAATCAACGCAGCACCATCCCAGCTACCACCCAATCAAAGCAAAGGTAAAGGAGCTCTGAACTGAAGATCTGCCTGTCAGCGTGCTTGCAGGAGCACTTTTATATAATATCATATTTAATTTGTGTTTACAGGGGCATATTCAACTTGGCAGTTACAAATTCATCCAGATTAACTGGAGGAACAATAAGACAGGTGTTATTGACCCAGTTTGAAGTACACCTGTGAAGTTTCAGAGCTCATGGAAATATATCAGCTTGCACCAAGTATATACTCTTGACCCCAAATTTTCATACTAGATAGAGTTGTGTTCTGTATTCCACAACAGTATCCCTGCACTTCTCCTCTCCTTTCATTGTCTCTACCACAGAATAAGAAGTCCAACTCTCTGCTATCACAGCTGCCAGATGTGTCTTAGCACTGGGAAATATAGAGACATCCCAAAGTCTTGCTCGAAGGCTTAGCATCAGGTGAACCACGCTGCTCATCTTCTGTTATCCCTTAATTACAGGCAAGAAGGAACAGGGAAGAAAGGTTGGTCTGCTAATTTTCAAATCAAATTAGCCATGTTTTTCTCAAAAATTCCACACCACCCAGATAAAAGGCTAAAGAACACAGACAGCTCAGTCTAGAGGCAAAAGGTCAGGGACAGACCTCAAAGGCAGCAAGGCCTTGGTGGGTGCCAAGTGACTTAGCCACCAGCACTGAGAAGGAGAGAAATGCTGGCAGCAGGGAGACATTGCTCTGCAGAACCTTGTGGAAAAATCAACAGTCACTTTTGTGATGGGGAAATGTAGTTTTGAGACAAGAGGAGGTTTCATTGCTGTTATTACTTCAATAACCACCATATTGTATTGGATTTTGCATTATTTAAAGGAGATTTCAATATAAATTTGAATAGAAAAACATTTTGCACCTGAGTTTGACAACATCTTTGCTCTTGACTAGTACCTTGTGAACAGTTATCACAAATTGTGATAAAAGTGGGCTCGCAACTGGCTCATACAAATGATAAATTATATACCTGACTATTTTATACTTCAGGCATGTAAAATGTGTTACAAAAATCCTTTAGCTGATTAGACAAAAAGTTTTCAGGGTTTATGAAGGAGAAGCTGCCACTCTCTAAACAGTTCTTCAACAGCATTTCTGCATCATTTTTGGGTATGTGCATAAACATAAATTACTTGCACAAATACTTTCTTCTCCTTATTCTTTCAACACTCCCAGAAGCCCTGTTCCACCACTTCACTTGTTTGCTCTCACACTCTTCCTTAAAAATTCTCTGCTTTTTCATTGAAACAAATATAATTCTGGGTCTAGCTTAAATAAAAACAACCAAAAAACTAAATGATGCCCACATCTGTCTCTGTAACTACCTCCCTCTGTTTCATCTGGAAGCTGCTGAGAATGCTCAGCAGTGACTGCTCTCACACATCTTTTTAGGCTCCATATGAAAAGGTTGTCTTCTGCCTCTTCTCTGTCCTGTTCAGCATCCAACAGGATAAAATTAAATTCTACATCATTGTCCAAATTATCTCCATAGTGACCTCCCAGTTTCCAAATGCAGATCCAGATCTAAATGTTTTATTAAAACACATGTGCTCTGACTGTAAGAAACCTGAAAACATCCTGCTAGCAACTGTCCAAATATTGCATCTTCTCTTGCATTACTCACTCTTTTTCCAGTTATCTGTCACCTTGTTTCATACATAATATAGACACAAAAAGGTGTATGCACAGTCAGCTCCTTGATGCTTGGCTGCGTTTTTGCTCAGTGTTTCCCAGCATGGTCCATAACTGGGATTCCTAGAGCTAAGTATATGACACATGAGAGAGTCACTGAGGCAAACAGATGTCCAGAGGATAGAATTAACCTGGAATTTCACTTCAAACACAGAGCAATTTCTACTTCTGGTTTCTATAGGCTGTTCCTGCACAGAGCCTCATGATACTAGCATGCCATACCAGTGGATGGATCCAGCTATGCAAAATTGCAGAGAGTAAGTCAGGGTTTAGCATTCATGCATTTTGAAGACTACAAGAAAGGAGTAATTTAAAAGAAAGGATAATCAATTAGGATAAAAAAAAAATGGTGGGCACTGAACAGTAAATAATACGAAATGATCCACTGGAACAAGATACTGGAATCTGGGTAGATTATGAAACCTTAACTGAATACCAGGGCAGCAAAAGACTATAACACAGGAAAATAAATTTAGATTTCATATATCCAAAGTCATTATTTAAATTGAACTCATAAACAAGATATGCTTGAAAAGAATAAGTGAGCACCCAATCCACTCTTGCCAAGAAGACAGCACTAAGATGTTTCTTACAGCCAAAAAAAAAACAACCAAAAACAAACATTCAATGCACAACCACATGTCCAGCACAGACTGGTGTCTTTTCCTGCCTCTCTAAACTGAAAGCATTGACTTCCAGGGCAATACAGCTTACCTAAATACTGGGATAATTTTCACCCTTATTTACAAAAAACAGTACTTTTAAAGGAAATGTGTTTTATCTGAGGCACTACATATGCATATGTAGATATAGTATTTAAACTCAAAGAATAAATATTTTGTACATTCAAGTTTCCTGTGCCATTAATTTTTTATGTCTCGTTTTTGGTTGGTGTCATATGTTCCATGCATATTTTAATCTTAATAGGCTGAGCAGTATGTTCTTGTGCATATTTGTGTAAACTGTATACTGATTATACACCAATTAGCTGATCTTAAAAATGAAAGGGATTTTTTTTCCCCGCTAGCAATAATTTCTCTGAAGCTGGCAGTATTTGCAAGGGAACACCAAAGCCTGTCTGTAGAAAGGGCCTGAATGTGTGAACAGCAGAAGAATAATCCAACAGAAGAAAGATCAAGGCCCTCAAACTTACTGTGTTTGAAAGGAAAACCAAAGCTGAGCATACTGAGGGTCAGACACTTCATCAAGCACGACAAAAGCAGTCACTTGCACTTCTTGGTAATAAAATATTTCATGAAAAAGATTTTTCAACAGAAAGGGAAACTTCAAATATGACCAGAATCATAGCTTACATGGATCATTTAATATAAGATTCAGAGTCAACACATTCATATGCTGAGAAGCCAACAGCTTGTGTTTCTAATAAATGGGATGCCTTTTTATAGCCAAATAATCAAAAAACTATTGAACAAAATGATGAAGCATTTTTCTAGCAAAATACTTTTCCCATTTCTCTAATTTACAAAAATGGGCTTAAGTCTCAGTTTTGCATACAACAGACTTGTTATTTATTCCTAAATTAAACCTATTATATCATCAAACCCATTTACAGAAAACCTCCCTTTTAGCATTGCCTCCAAATGCTCTCTATTAGTTACACGTAGGCTGGAAGGTAAAATAAAAAATTCTCAAGAGAACTAGAAAAAATTTTCCTTGCTTTCTGTATTTGGCTTTGATTAAGAACATGTAACACGTGATAAACTGTTCCAGATTTGCTGGCTCAATGCAGCCTGCAATTACAGTTTATAGAAAACAAATACATCTCAAAAGGCAATATATCTTTGCCTCAAATATGTTTATTCACATTACAATTGTTTTAGCTTACTTACAAAATACAGTCTATCAGTTCCAGTTTTGCAACTTGACCTAAGCAAATGGGCTCTTGTACCCAGACACACAAAACAGCACAATGAATAAGATACTTAAAAATAGGATACTCAAAAATCAGAACAAAACTAGTCTAAAATAAGCTATGGTCATTTATCAGGTAAAGCATATGGAAGGCAAGTTTCCATTATGACCTCTTATACCTAAATGAAGATCACACTGCATTTATGACAGATCTGAAACAGTTGCACAACTTTGGATCTGGTTTTTGATTTTGAAAGTTAACTTAGAAGAGATGGAATTTTACCATGTTGGAAAAGCATATAAGGAAAAAAATATATATATATTTTTCAGTGTTTTTCTGTTCCAAGACCTGGTTGTAATTTTCTTACATTATTAAATAATTGCAACAATAGCAAAAATTTTGCTGTTTTCAAATAATCTGAAAATGTTCTCAGGGAAGGAAAGGCTTTCCCACTCTGCTATTACCAAAGTGCAACAGTACTAATTCTAAACAGAAAAAAGCCATTTTTAATTTTTTTTAAAATACCAGCTTTATAAAAGTTTTAGAACAATGGTTCTACATGCCAACAAAAAAAATCTGAAGCAGGGTAAAGTTATACTCAAAGACCCACTCGTGGTGAGGAAAGGATGTTCTTGGCTTATGAGCTATAGGAAGAAGCAAAAATGATCCCTCCCAGTTTCTGGCAATGAATATGCAAGCCAACCAACTTCTGACATTCCTACAGCTTCAGACAGGTGCCTCTGTGCCACAGCCTTTTTCCCTAGGCAGGGCTGATACTGCAGCATCTGAGGCACCCATCCTGGAAACATGCTTCCCCATCCCCATCCCTACACTCCAGCAAATGGCCCTTTCCTGAGCCTTTCAGAGGTAAAGCATGAGCCCACTGCATTAAAGTGCTATATTAAAATGCTCAGTTTCCTACATGTTAATTGCCATCACTACCATGCTGGAACAAATCTCAACATCTTAATGAGGCAGGTATAAATCAGGTCTTGCCAATAGGCAGCCTAAGGCGGAGACACCTGAAACACCTGGAAGTTACTCATAAATCTGAATATGTCACTGCAATAAATCAGAAAAAATAAAGTCCTGCCCATCTGAAAAATCAATACATATTAAAATACCTGACTTAGGAAGATAAGTGTGGCAATTTGGCCAACAGTTTAAGTGATTTTGCAAAACCTCTGTAGCAACTCTGTGGCAGATGTAGAAAATAACCCCATTATTTCTTATGTGTAGCCCTGACTTCTAGACGGTACTCATAACCCTGTAAAGAGAGGAAACAGCTACACAAATACACCAAGGCCAGGTGTAACAGCATTTCCTAAATTATGTCCACCACAGCAGTGGTCACTACTGTTCATTGCCATTAGGTCACTAATATTTGTGGTCAACAAGAAACATTAAAGGGTGAGACATATTCTGATTTTAGTGCCCACAGTGAAAAGGAGAAAAAAAATCAAATCCTTCCATCTCCTCTTGGCTTTTGTAACAAAAACCTGAGCGATCCACAAATGGTGACATACAACCAGTCTCAACCCTCACTACGTAATGGAAGGAATAATCCAGGTAGTCTTCTGCTGGTGGGGTTACACCAATTTTAATTTGTTCCTGTGCCACATGTGTAATCCAAAGTAGTAACACCCATTACTGTTGTGGTTTAACCCCTGTCAGCAAATAAATATTATGCAGCCACTTACTTCAATTTACACTGATTTTATTCTTAGAACACCTAATTTCAATACTGTACTTGGAAATAATTAGCACGAGACAACAGGATATGAAGTTGGATCCCTAAAAACCTTTTTAGTTCAGAAATTCATTCTTTTCCTCTTCATTACTTAGATGTTTCTTACAAATAACTTAGCTATTTTCCTTGAATACCATTGTTGGACATTTGTCAATATTTCTCAAGGAAAAACTCTCCACAAGCCAGAAGCCCAAGAGGCCAAGATTCTTCTCAAAATGTAAATGCCTGCTAAAGTGCTGACACTTAAATTAGGCCAACGAAGTTAAGTAGTAAAACTACACAATGCCACAGTACAGCAGTAGAATAGCAATTATCATCATCTTGGTAATAAAAACAATGCAGCAGCACAGAATGCTTCACTACCACATCACTGGATCTGCTCTGAAGTTGCAAGCAGCAGGATTACATTGCCCAAGCAAGCAAATAATATTGCCTGCCATTCTCACTGCTGAACAGTGGCTAAAGTCCTTTAGATGCATGCCTGTCCTCCTCACTTCCTAACAACAAAGAGAAAAAAGTAAAACAAAGCAACCAATGAACGAAACACAAACACCCTGTACCCTCTTTCTTGTCTTTCAGGTGACATTCTGGGATCAGTAAACAGATTGAGTTAGGACTTAATAAAAATCCCAGGACAAGAACACTTGAAGAAAATAACACCTATGGCATTTAGGGCCCTCTCTTCAGTACGATATGGCAACACTTTCCACAATGAGATTGGCCACATAGATCTTAGAAAACTCTTTCTGAACACAGCAGTAACTATTTGCTCAGCTGCTCACACTTAAAGCTACCATGGCACCATGCTTGGATTGATCCCAGAAAAAATGAGGAAGCTCTCTTGGCCTTGTGTGCTGTGCATCCTTGGCTGTATTGCCAGATCACAGCCCCCTGTGCCTGTCTGCCTGCAGCAGTGGAAATGCTTGTGGAGAAGCAGCCAATGTGAACAGTGAACTGCGACATGATGTACAGGTGGCCATGAGAATTGCAATCCCCACAAATGAAGTCCAATGAAATAACATCCTAGTACATAATCTGCTACTCCCAAACCTAACCCCTACATCAACTGACAGACAGATCATGTCAGATTTTGATTCTCTCCTTTCAGTAAATACAAGGGTTTGTATTCTTCAGCTAGAGACAGAAAAAATCTTTCTCTCCTGAATCCTTTAATGCTTCTAGCCAGAGGGAAGAAAGAGGAGGAGAGAGTGCTCTAAGAATCATATTTGGAGTGCTATCCCCTTGTGACTGAACCAAATCTCTGCATCTGCCACAGCTATTAGCCTTCTCCAAATAGCAGCTAAAGCAGTATGGAACAAACTTTGTCCCTAGATAATTTCCCAACTACTCATATGGTTCTGTATAGCAGCCATGAAAAATAATTATTCTTAGTAATTTAATTCTGCTATTGCTTGAAAAATCTATGACCCAAAGCAGAAATGTTGGACGTGTCTCCAAATTCAAGATGACATTGAAAGCTCAAAAGACAAAAGTTTTCTGAGATTTATTTCCAATCTTTTCTTTCAGAGGATATCAATCCTTGCAAAAGAGGCAGAGGTTAGTCTGCGTCACATTTTAAAGCAAGTAATACAATTTGCAAAAATTATTAATTCTTCTTCACTTGCAGTTGTAAACCTGGACTATAAGAACTCTACTGAAACTGCATCTCAAATAATATGTTAGCTGATAACACATAAGAGGAAAAGTCCATAACAGTCGTACACATAACAGTATAGAAGACATGCCAAAATGGAAATTGCATTATGGCAATGATTAATGACAGCAGATTATTCTGTATAAGCAGGCAAGAAACTGTCGAGTGAATCCTCCAGAAAAAGTTACGGCTCATCTCTTGCACAGACCCAATTGTCCTCCTACCAACAAACTGGAGCATAAACATAACCTAAAGAAAAATACTGGCTATATATTGCAAAGTTTTTGTTTTGTTTTGATATTTCTGAAAGTAGGGGTAGGAACTAGGGAATGACACAGAAGATCTGGAGACTTTCATTATAGCAACCCAAAACCTTACATAGGAATCTGCATTGGGAGTCAAGCCAGACATGAAGAGCACACATTCCAGTCTCAAATAAAAGACAGTGAAAGACAAATCCCAATAAGATTTTTTGTTTTCCACTTTTTTTTTCCTTTTTTGGAGCTCTGTATGCCAGATAAAGCATGAATATGTGAATGTAGACTGACATCCCTGTGCAAAACCCTCCCTATATGCAAGCTGCCACATCCTTACTTTAATAAGCTTTAGCAATCTCCTCATAGAGCTTTCCTTAATTAAATGTATGGAGGAGGGATTTCCTTAAAAAGAAAGGGATGTCTGTGCAAATTAATGTGGAAATATTAGACTTGCATCCATATATGCCACTCCAAGAGGACAACGATTTTTTACTATTATTATTCCTGCTGTGCCTTTTCAGTTAAATAGATTCTAACTTTATTTCTAGAAACAAAGAATGACTGTATTTTGTTCTTTGGAGGGCCTGAATTTAATCTGCATTTAATGTCCATATACTTTACCTTTTTTGTTGGTTCTAATAATTGTCTCAGACAACAGTAAAGGGCTTCCATTGGAAACTTCATTTATAGGCTTCTCTGGTGGTTTGTTGGCAGTATTTTCTTTCTTCATGTCTTTCTTTATTTCCTGCAGAAGAAAGGTGGGGGGGGGGGGGGGGAAGAATCAGTTAAAAAGGTATTACAGAATATTCTAAATCTCAAGATTTCTTAAAACTTCTATGAACACGCCTCGGCATGCTCTAATGTTACCTCAAAGACTCTTAAATAGTTGAAATGCCACAAAAAGAAAGCAATTTTCAGTAACCTTTTCCAAAGGGCTGTATTGTTTTTCTTTTTAAAATAACTCCTTATTTATGTGTGAAAATCATAGGAGAGTTAATTAAAAGTTTCTTAGTAAAGATCACCAAAGCTGAAAGGTGTGAGGGAGGGAAAAAAAAGACATCTCAGTTTATCAAGCAGTGAGCTGCACATTTGATACACAGGTCAGAACCAGTACAGTGCTCCTGATGTAAAAGCAGCTAAGTCTGCTTCCCCTCCAATGAGAAGCCCACAGAAACAACCATCAGAGCAGTAAAAAAAAGCTATTAACTAGGAAAATTTGACAAATGTTACCATAATTGGTAGAAACATATAGCAAGACTTCTGTCAGAGCTGCTGCTAACACTGACACGTTTTTCTGCTCACTACCTTTTAAGGTGATTGACAATATATATTGAAAATGTATATGGGGGGGTTTCACTAAAGCAAATCCCCAGAAAACAGCTTCACAGTTACTGTTAGAGATGCACAGTACCCTCTCTCTGTCTGCTTCTTAGGCACACTTTAAAAGCCTAACTGTGTTGCTGTCTATACCCACTTTGACAAAGCATCCAAAGATACATTAAATGTGATACTTATCTTGAAACACCTCTGAAGCAAACAAACAGCATTACCTCCACTTTCTAGACAGGAAACTGACACACTACAGAGGCTGAACCACTTGCTTACAACCATGTCCCAAAATATATGGAAAAAAAATAGTTCTGGCTCCAAGTTTTGTCCTAGAGACAGAGAAGCACTCAGGCTGAGAGAGAATTCAGAAGGTCCCTACTCCAGTTCAAAGCAGAGTCACCTCTGAGGTCACAGCAGGCTGTTCAAGGCTGTTTGAGCAGCTGGGTCTTGAAAACCTCAAGAAGAGAGGTTGCAGAAGCCCACTGCTTGACTGACTTTATAATGATAAAAATTTTTCTTACATCTTGCCTGGAACTTCCTTCTCAAGTCCCATCTGCTCTCTTCTGTCCTGCCCACCAGGTATCACTGCAAAGGGTGCATCTCTATCTCCTGGATAACAATCTTTTATGCAGCAGAAGCCCCCCCCCCCCCCCCCCCCCCCCCCCCAAAAACCCTGTTTTCAGGCTGAGCAAGCCCGCACCTCCCTTAGCATCTCCTTAGGGAACATGTGTTCCAGCTTCCACAGGCACAGAACTTGCTACAGCTCATCACTATCTTTCCTTTTTGCTAAATTCTCATGCCATCCACAAAACGGATCCTGTATCCTGGATGTGGACTTATGAGTGCCAGGTAAAGGAGGATTTCTGTCAGCATTCCTCCTTGCCAGGGCAAGAACTGGTATTTGTCCTTGCTGGATTCCATAAAGTTCCTGCCTGGGGCCCTCTGAAGAGAGCTCTGCCTTCACACATGTCAGTTGCTCCCCCAGTTTGATGTCATCTGCAAATGTAGAGATCTACATTAAACAGGCATCAGAGACAGGTGATGGCTTTGGATGAGCTCTTCCCATTATAAAAACCTCAACCTCTCTTCCATTCAGTGCCCTCTTCTACATCCCAATGCACAATCAAATTACAGAACCCCACAGCACTGTACCATATACAGGAAATACTGTAGATCTTATTTAGATTTCCAGCATATCAGACATGAGCAATAAAGCATAGAAAGCACATTTCTGTTTGAAGTTTTTGAAGTTGTCATCTGTGAACAGCATCAAGCAAAGCAAGACTTTTTAAGTTATTCTCTGTAAGATGCACCATAAACACGAATCTTAATTTTTTTAACCTTTTATTTTCCCAAACCAACTGATATTTTGAAGCTGACCTATTAGCTATACAACATTAACAAAGTCTTCTACATCTATCCAAAGCATTTTCTGTCTACCAGGACATTAGCAGAGATAAAAGTTTTCTAAGTTACTGCCTATGGAAGGTATAGTAAATCTTTTATCCACTGCCATTACACAGCTAAAATAGTATCCAAAAGACAACTCCTCAGTTACCATAACTGCAATAACAATGTGAATATGGGTATGAAAGGTGTGTGGTATCTGTGTGATAGATGCTGCTGCTGTTGGAGTAATTATTGCACACAGGTCTGGTGAAAAAGTGAACCATGTGAGAATTTAAGAACACTGTATGCATTTAGAAGAATATATCACTTTCTAAAATAAGTGGACTAGACTTAACACATACATTATTCCAAAAGCTTCTTTTTCACAGCCTTAAAACAGAAAATTTCTAATGAATGACATCACCCAGAGCTTTATATTTATTTTTCAGCTAGGTGACAAAGTCACTGTGTATTAAAAAATTACCTGCTGTTTAAACAGAATTTGTGAGTCAAACAGCATTCTCATGTGAACAAGACCACAAGGCAACATCCTATGGAAGACCCCATCTTCCCAGAACTTGATTTCTGTGTGTGTCATTACTATGTCATTTTTCATTTTTTTATGTCAGAATTTAATTAAATCCTCAATTCACAAATTCTGAAACAGCAGTACAATATTTTTTAATTTTAAAAAGTCCTTTCGTAACTTCAGAACTGACAAAGAAAACTGTCTGCTACAACAGAAACCAATGCTGTACCCTTTAGTCTACAGATGAATGACAGTGGTGCCTTTGCTGCTGCTGACAGCTTTTTGAAAAAGCCTTGTTTGGTTCCTGAAAAAAGAAAAGGAATACAAGACAACTCCCAGACACTGGGGTTTGTTTTTAGGGTGAGGAGTCTTGCACTTTTTTCTCATCCACTATTTGCAAAAAGAAGACACACGTGCCGAGTGTCCACTAAGCTGAAATTCATACAGAAGGTTCAGCACTTTGCAGACACCAAAACTGTCTAAGGATTTCTTTTATTGTGTGCCTTTCTAACACTTGTTTAGAGCTACTTTTCTTTACTGTTACCTTTGATGCTCATGAGAAGGGTCATAATCTTTCATAGCTACTGCCCAGAGTAACTCGACATGATCAACCCCAACAGCTTGAAATTACAGATCATGGAGGGCATTGATAGGAAAAGAGAAGAATTATCTAAATAATGAAACAGAAATAAAGGTCAGTCTAAGCTAAAATCTTATCAGAAACATATTCATACTTAGCAACACCCTATGGGAAATGCATATCTAAGTGGCTTAGCATGCATTCTGCAGTAAGTGATGCCATCTTTAAGACTTTTGCACATCTTTTAAATTCCTGGTCTTAGTCTACAGCATAAGACTTAAAACTTACAAACAAAACCAAACAAATGCCCCAGCCTTCAGCAGCCTCACCACTGTAGCCTGTAGCAAACACTGGTGTCGATATTACAGCCTCTCTCTAGTATGTCACTTCTGCCTCCTTGCTGTCTTCTCTTCTGTAGTGCTTACCCTTGGGGAATTTAGGATTTTAAAACCGTTCTTCAGCTGTGGCATAAAGAGAGCCAGGCATGCTTATCTTCAGGCCAAAGGGACCTTTGGTGCTATTCAATTCAGAAATATTGACGTAGCCCTCAACATCTATCCCCACTCCAACCTTCTGTAAAAATAGATTATTACTCTAAAATACCATAATGCCTTACTCAAAACTGCATTTCTTCCTGAAAATTAAAGTGGAAACAAATAAACAGCTCTGGCCAAGCAGATATACCAAGTCAGCTCGCTTTTATTTACTGCAAAAAATATACTGAACATGACTACCTTGCATATTTGGTAAATGAACTACAGAGGCCCTAAAAGTTTGGTGCTTCTTCAGTTACAGAAATCTCTCTTTGTAACCCAGTCCTTCCAGATCTGCAAGGAGTTGAAGCCTACCACATGAGGAAGGATTAGGCAAATGAGCTTGCAAACCCATGCATATCAAAAGGTGGCTTGTGGGAACTTTCCCCAGTGTATGACAAAATCTATTTCTAGCTCTGATTTCAAGTTGAAGTTTGCAGATTTTTTTTTTTAAAGAAATTCCAGGTACACAAATAAGTAGAAAGCAAACTTTCAACTATGATAAAAGTCCTCAGTCTGAATAAGCAGTTCAAGAACAGTCGAATTTAAATGGTAAAGGAGGATGAACAGAAAGCAATAGTCCAGTTTCAAGTTCAGGGACTGCTTTGTCTTGAAAAAGAAGCTTGCATAATAAAAGAGAGGAAAAACTAGACAGGTAAGATATTTGACTACATCATATTGCCCTAAAATTCTGGGAGAAGATTGACCTGCCCAGCAAGGACTTCAGTGTACCTCCTGACCAGGACTTTTGCACTGGTTTCTTTCTTTTGGCTACAGCAGATATATTCACACCCTAATCAAATACAGCCATCACTCCGTGCAGACCAACCCGCCTTGAGGAGAGCAGGGTGGGTGGACTGGCACAGCCGGACACGTGAGCCATGCTGAGTCTCCTCTGAGGATCACAGTATGAGAACCTTCACCAGGAATCCCTGTGGTGACATTATCTGGAACAGGCTCGACAACCTTGAGAGCCCCTCCCAGAACCAAATTCACAAGACAGGTGTCAATGTAAACCCCACACAGAGCCTCAGGAACAGGAGCTCAGAGGGATCCTGAGTGCAGTGCTTGGCTCTTCACCTCTCTGTTCTTGTGAGCTGTTTCTGCAGAATGAGCAGCTGTCTCACTCACACAACCCACTTGCAAAGAGGTAGGCTTTCAGGGTGCTAACAGCTTCAAAAATAAAATCTCTAAATCTAATCTTTGGGGCTATTTGATTCTTGATTTTGGAGCACTGCCTGGTATAAATTTCATGGATCTAAATGATGCACTTCTTTCCTAGCTCACACAGAGATAACTGTGGGTTCAGGTTAATAGATCATTTTCAAGAGGCTATGCCTCAGGAACCCAAGCCTTAAGTAAGTAACTTTGCATTTCAACCACTAAACCTAAAAGATGCTCTCTTGATGCCAGGAATCTTAAGACAGCTTCCACCTCCCATCTAAATGGGTTTCAGTGTGATTCCAGTATGATAAGCAGTTCTTACTCTGAAGAAGCATCCTCAAGCTGAGAAATACTGAAAAAAGTAATCGTGAATTTTAAAAATAAACTAAGATTCATGAAATATTATGATTTCAAAGATATTATGGAGGCATGAAGACCCTTACAATTAGTACAACCTTTTAATACAAAAAAACCCCCTACATTTTGTAACTAGAATTCAACCATACCACATAGATACCAACAGCCAAATCATTGTGAAAAGCTTATTTTCTCCTAGCAAACTTTGAAATATAGTTTCTCCAAAGAAACACAAAATCCTAAACAATACCTGAGCTGTTTTTTTTTGGATCTTCTCTAATCCTATCCTACATCAGTATAAGCCACAGGAAATTTGAAAGATGTTATCCCTTAAGCTTGTCAGCTTTACAATGCAACAAAACTTCAAATAACAACAAATTACATAGTGTGATGAAAGTCCATCACATAGTAAAATACAATATATTCAAATATTCCTGTGCCCTATTAAATGGCTATTTCAACATATAAAATTTATAAATTAAGCACTTTATTTTTTGTAAGTACAAAACTGTTACTCATTGAAATGGCACATGCTTTGTCAATCTGAAGAGAGGCAAAAAGAACAGTTAACAGCTATGAAAACACAGTTTTTCTACTGCTGTTTTCAAGACTTAACTTTTTTTTTCTCAGAATTGAATAATTTATTACATTTCAAGAAAGAAGTTTCTTCTCTTTATGTGCCTTCAAATGTTGAAGTTTCCACCTCTCTATCAAAAAGCTTCCTTGAAATCAGAGCAAATGGTTGATCTAGGTCAGCCACAAAAGTTACAGTTAGGAAAGTACGAGAACATCTGCCATTTTCACTACACCGAAGTTTCCAGTTTTTTCACTATAGCAGTTCTGACCTTTACAGGAAACTCTGCTGAAAACACTTGAGAAAATTGCTGCAACCTTTTCCACAACTCTAAATGCAAAAAAAAATTGCTTTTTTGTGCTGCTGCAGGTACAAAATCCTAAAGCTAACAGTTAATTCCTCAGAACTGTCGAGTGCCATGAAAAATTATGAGAAGAATCACTATCAGACTATAAGGTGATTTATCTGTGGCTTCCAAATGAAGGGAACAACAGTTCTTGCATCCTGGGAGCAAGAGATTAAATCAAAATCAAAGCTTTTGAAAACAAGACACATGCATAATGAAAGAGTTGAAAGCTGAGAAATAATGAGTCTTTCACAGTTCAAAAATCTGTAGCATGTTCCCTGCTTGAAGCTAAATATGGAAGCAGGAATAAGAGCCCAGAATCATATGCAGCAAAGAGGAAACAACACATTTGAATTATTAGATGACAATGGAAATGTCAGGAGCACTTTGACCCCTCTGAGATACAGAATGTGCTTCCTTTAATCCCTTTTCTCAAAAACCATACTGTACATTTCAAGAGACACTGCCACCATGATTTCCTGCAAGCCGTGTAACTTCAAACAATATGAGTTCAATTATCCATTTATATTAAATAACTCAAAATAAAACTGTACTGCACAGTACATCAATTCAATAGTTAGTCCTATGTAATTTCCTGACATTTTCACTGAAACTAGTTAAGAGTTATTGAATTATACATGTGCTTAGTTAGAAATGTAACTGATTTTCAAGAACTTTCTAGTTCTATAATTAAAAAAAAAACCAACAATGTATCCTGAAGCAAGGTTGGAACAAAGTTTCCCAGCAACTGAACTAGAATCAAGACAAAAATTATTTTCAACCAGAAATAAGTTGCCTGCACTAAAATCCAGTATACTTTCATAGCATGAGCTTTATATTCTATAAAAAGCAAAGTGACAATATTTCAGTAAAAAATAAGAAACCACATAGCTTTTATTTTCCTGGCTTCTGCATCACTAGCTTTTAGTTTCTTCTAGGGCAATACCATGTCCAAGACACAGAGGGAGGACATGGGACCTTCAGGCACCCTGATCAAGAAGACTGAGCTCTCCCCATCAGCTCTAAGTGACAGGAGACAGTCACCAGTGGCTCTGTCACCAAGCAGAGGGGGAAGGATGGTTTGGAGATTTCCTGTAGCAGTGACCCCCAGCTTCTAACAGAGGCACAGATCGTGAACTGCTACTGCACACATCCTCTGAACCCATGACAAAAGCTATGCTTTTCCTGTTCCACTGCTGCAGGGTTCCACATCCTCTCTCCTTTTTTTCACTATCAGCTTATCCCAGGTTTATAGGAAACATGCTCCCTGCTGTCTGTCAGGCATGTGACCAAAAAAAACCAAAGAGAAAAAAAAAAAATGGCTAGAGTTCATGAGCCTTTTGGTTTGTGCTAGTACTGCCTAGTTCTGGTGTTATTTCTAACCACAGCCTCCTAAACCTCTCTTTGGTTTCTGGGTCTAGCCTTTAAAATAAAGCCTATTTCTGTGGCACACATGACTTCTATCTGATTTACAGCTTGATAGACAAAAGTGGCATTTGTTCACCAAGTTTTACATACTGAGCAGCATAACTACTCCAGCAGAACAGCTACCTTAGGACGAGGACTCTGACCTGCTTTACCCTCCTTTGTTTTTCTTGTTGTTTTACATAAAACAGATGCACTGATTTGCTTTCTCCCAGCACAAATAAAGCCTTGTACACAGCCAGAAGTGCTGCTTTCATGGCTGCTCAGGTAAGCCCACAGTGCCACCCTTGCTTCTGGAAGGGCCTGATGAACAGTGCAAAGCTTCATGCCAGGACACTGCTCCACCATCTATTGTACACCTAGAACCAGCCTGCACAATCATAAACTCATTAAAAAGTCATAAGTAAAGGCTTCTATAGCCCATCTGTCATGAACATTTTTCTTAGAACATTTAAATACTCATTCTGGTACCAATTTTTTTTATAAACTTTACTTATAACAAAGGTCATCCCTCAGACATGACACAATAGTGGGGCAATTGAAAACACCAATGTAAAAAAACCTGAGGGGTCAGATTAAATGTAAATTACTGGCAACAAGCAAATTTACTATGAATTGACAAACGAGCAGTTGTTATGGAAAAAAAAAACAAAAAACTAAACTCCTGTATCCAGAGTATTCTACACTGACCACAAAAGCACTGTGCACTGAAGGCACAGTGCAGCCTGCTCCTGTTTAAACTGCTGGTACTTCTCTGTGATATCCAGGTCTGAACCCTCCTGTTTATCCCAACCCGAGATGCCCAAGCACGAATGCCCTCCATAACACAGGAGGCCACACTGTGCCACACCTAAATCCTCTGCTCCTCTTCTACACATCAGTGACCTGTATCCTACAGCAAACTCAAGCTCCTCTTTTAAAGAATCAGATTGATTGATAGAGACCAATTGATCATTGATAGAGATTTGTTATGTCTTTTGTACATCCTTCTGATAAGTGAAGGTCCTCTGGCTAGGATTTACACTCTTACATATGTAGAAAGTCTTGTACTTCTAGAGAAATGAGTGCCTGCTTTATAATAGAATTAACAAAACTCTCAGATTTTTTGAGTCTTATGCAATTTTTCAGCAGTGAACATGTGTGTGCTTCTTCATCCACTCAGCTCACAAAAATATTGTTCCATCCCTTAGCCTCACACTTTGCACTTCAGTTCAAAAGGAATATCATCTGGGCTCATATTCACCTATAGCTATTAGTTTACTGCGTTTTTTTTTTTTTTTAATTACCAGAAAAGCAAAGATTAAATAAACATGGAGGGGGTGGAGGGGGAAAGGAGATGGAGACTATGATAAACAGCAAGGAATACAATAGTAAGAAAAGTAGAGAGTACATTTTGAAACAAACAATCACAAAACAACAGCTGTCTCAGAGAAAGCCAGGAAGAAAAAAGAATATATATTTTGCACTTTGTGGTTTGCGTTTTGAAGATGTGCTTGGTTACATCAGTGATCAGCTTCACTACCACCAAAATAAGCAATTCATTACATCCTAATGCAATTAACAGACATTAAAATTATAGACAGACATTAAAATTATAATTGGAGCAGTAAAAAAGGGAAAATAGGGAAATCATGGTGTGCTGGGTCCTGCATGCCACTCCAAGCCACTTGTTTTATCCTGACCCATTTTTTTCAAACAACAGTACCTCTCTCTGAGGCCTCACAAAGTAGGTGCAAGCAAAAGCATAACTGATGAACAGACACAGCAGATGGCAGGAAGCATGCAGAAGCAGAAGTGATTGGCACAGGCCGGGTGCTTAAGCACTTCAGAATTTGTATGCACTGTGACAAGACATCTCTAAGGAAGACTTTGAAAAACACTGAATACATTTGTTGACCTTTATGTGGAGGTTACCCAAAGTAGGTGAGAAAAACAAAAGCAGAAGTTTGTTATAAATTTATTTAAAAGGTGAGGAAAACCAAACCAAACCCATCACCTTGTCACCAGAACAGGACCCACCTTCTATGTATGAGACACTTGAGAGATGATGACCCAAAGACTCTAAGGTTCAGAGCGGGCAAGTTGCAGAGTTGACAAGGACTTTGCATTTCAGAAACCTCCCAGAGAATCACATTATACGACTGCAGCAGGTTTTACAACCTGCAGATGAACTGGAAACAACTTCCTGATTTCATACTGCTGTGCAGTTGTCTGCTAACCCATGAACCCCTGCAGTACACACTCCTTTCCAGTTTTAATCTGGGGCTGGGAATTTGCTTTGCTTTACATATTTAGCAACATATGTGAGTAGTGGGATTAAGGGCCAAAGGCACTGCTGAAGCAGGGATTGCTATGGGGAAAATGCTCAGCAACCAGATTCTCTAACTGGCATTTTCTTCCCCCACCTCTATAACCTTCATGCCAATGGATGGCCAGTCAGGCTTTTATTAGCTAGAAGTCCTGCCTTTCTCCTGTGTCTGACAATAGCACACCACATCTGTGTGCATTACAGCTGCCCATGTACACGCACACATCTGTGCAGGTGCTCAGAAACACACGTGTGCTCCTCCCTGAATACTGAAGGGAGATACTATGGGAAGGCACAAAAGGTGCTTCTCAGCCATCCTCCTCCCAGTTCAGCTCCAGCAGAATGAAATTACTCCAACAGCTTCAAATAAAAATAAATTTCTTCTCACTAAAGGTGAGAAGAAATTTTCACCCAACTATTAGAAGCACTGTTAACTTTGCTTGAAAATGCAATGTCATTCCTCATTTCTTTAAGTAGAGAGTGGGATATGGCCACTCAGATATATACAGAATTTAGCATGCTTAGAGTTCCTCCTCACAGGCACCCGGCCTTATTTAAAAATGTAACAGACTACAGTTTCAAATGGTGAAAAATGGATATTTCATATAGTAAAAATATTTCTGCTGTCAGTATAAAAAAAACCCCAAAAACTGTGCACGTTAGCACAGACACACACATTTATAATAAACTTAGAATATATATGAGAAACCTATGCTGTATCTGTGTTCTTTCTCACACCCGTACCAGTTTGAAGAGATGACCAATACAGAAAAAAGCAACATACACTCTTAGGAAAAAAATAGTGCTTGGAGACATTATCACAAGCTTGTAACATGTTAGATAAGTAGATAAGCTATCTCTATGACACAGACAGGTTTAGAGAGAGACAAAGTAACATGAATCCTTTACGCAAAATCCTCTCAAAAACCAGATGATCCTTAACAGCAGGATTTTCTAATGAGAACATTAACTGACTTGCCCAGTATCTTGTATTATCTGCTTAAAATCATACGGAAGATTTTTTTAAGAAAGGGTTTGTCTTTTCTAAATGATATTGTGCAGTGAAAAGGAAACAACTAAAAACAAACAACACAAACTGAAAGGAAGCCATTGTGCTACACAAAAATATACAAAATACAGCTGTACAGAATTTTAAAATTGCATTTCAAAAATTTTCATTTAAAAATCCTTGGTGATGGTCCAAACAGACATTTTTCTATCCAATTAGCAAGTAAAGAAAAATTGTACAAATTTCTACAGAGGTCTTCAATCCCATGTTTCTGTATTATAGAATGAAGAACTGGGCCATAAAAAGGCTAGGGCAAATTACAGATATTCTTATTGTTCTTTAATAGACCTCTCACCAAATACTCTATTGAACCAACACAATTGCACAACCCTCTGCAGCATAGAGCTATTAAGGTTACTCAGGGAAGTCCACTGAACCCTGGGGAGGGCAAGTGTCAGGTAGTTCCACTGCATGTCAAACTAAAACTGAGATTCTTGAAGATGCATCACTGTTTTAAAAGACAAGCTGAGACCTTCTTCAAGACAAAAAATAAAAATAAAAATAAAGGATCATGACAATATTTAGAGGGAAAGATAGTTACAGTGTTACAGGATTTTTAGGGCTTTGTTTGTTTGTGTAACCAGTTGTATGAAAGCTTACAGGAATTAATGAAATAAGACCCTGGATTAAATCAGGGTTAATGAGATCAGGAGCAGACACATCATTATTCAAATCACACACCACATGAATAGTATGTGCTGCCAGACTTGTAAATCAGAAATTAGAATTTAACACTCTTCTTTCTGCAGTCTGACAGTTTAAGGCTAGAGGTCTCTTTATAAATATTACTGGCATCCACCTGCCACAGCTTCACAAGACAATGTATCATGATCCCAGTTTTTCCTGGTGCTAAGAACCAACAATCTCAAGATGGTAGAAGCAGTTCTGACAGTCATGTTCCTCAAGTCTTACAACTCTTGCAGTTGTCCAGCAAAATATGTTATTTAATTATTTGCCATCTTAATCTGACCTTTCTTCCTGAAAACATTACAGCAGGTACAAGTTAATTCATGTGAGTTTGGAATAGGGTCATATATCTTATGGATTCCTTTTTTTCTGATCAGCATGTTGCTGATATGCTCAAACCCAGAGTTAATTTCTTAGGGAGTGAGGAAAAAAAATAATGTATGAAACTGTAAAGACCGAGAACAACAATTTTATTAATCCCCATTAAATAATGTCCTGGAACCATGGAAATCCCTTTATAAAATGTAGGTCATATGTTTCTTTGGAGGTATGAAACTTAATTCTAGAGATTTGATATTTAGAAAAGACAGCCCTATTCATAGTCTTAAAATCTGGGAAAATAGACCCAAACTTTAATTGGGCCTCAAGAAGTCCCTAGAAATGCAGCAGCTGCCCTCTACTCTCAAGACTGCTTCCTCTTAGTAGAATGAAGGTCTCTGGACAAAGCATTTCATGGTAGAATTTTCTAGGCTCTTTATATGTTCTCTGTCTGCTCTTTTACAGCTGTGAAAAAAGAACAAGCAGGGAAAAGATGATGCATTGGTCAATCTATTCTAGCAAAACAACCTTTTATATCTTGGTCTTATCCAATGGAAAAGAGGTATAAAGCATGCAAATGGAAGAAATAACCACGCTCAACGCTGATCCAGAACAGCAAAGAGTGTTGCTCAAGACTAAAAAATGTGTGATGGGTGCTACAGCTACCTGAAAGAGTTTGCTATACCAATGGTATGTGTAGGAGAGGTGCAGCCTAGCAAAACAGATAGGAGAAGATTTGGTGACCACAATGCTCACCTCAAATTACTCAATCCCAAAATTACTCAATGTTTGCAAAAGAGATTGGTATGTTACCTTTGAAGTAATGCATCATACTGAAACTACCTTTACAGTTTCTCAACCCTAGTGTTTATTGAGCCAGCATGAAACTTTAAACAAACCTTCATGGCTATCAGAGCCACACAGATTCATTGGCTTGTATTACAAAAAAAAAAAAACCCCAAACAGTATAGGACTTATGGTCAAGCCCACATGAGAAAAAATGATGTGTATCTGCTTAGCACACTCAGCAGGTTTCCTGTTCACAGATGAGTTGCATGAGAAAGTATGATCTTTGTTTGGATAAGTCTCCTTCCAAGCAGAGACGGCTATTTTATGGTTTCTCCCAACATACCATGTGCTACAAGAATGCTTGAGGCTCACTGTTATTGTATATAAGATAGAGGTAAAAGAAAAGTACTGATTGTGCAGTTCTGCTGAGGGGAAATGAAAGTTTAAAGATGAGAGTTAAAGAAAGAAAGCAGCCAGCAGGTGCATAGGAGTCATCAAGGATGATGAAATGGTGGTCTAACCATATATAAAGGTATATTGGAACTTCAGAACTGAGTCCTCTGAACTTGTTTGTCTTGCTGAGCATCACTGAATGATGATGCAGATGATGGAGACTGATTCAGCAAGCAGAAACAAGATTTCAGCAGCTACAAACACACAGGGAAATTGCCTTTAAGTACTTCTAAATTAAAAAACACTTCCTACTTACTTTTCATTTTTACCTTTAAAACAAGAATCAAGAGAAAAAAGTTGCATACATAGAACAAAGACCTATTTTTTGATCTAAGCTTAGCAATTCTTTTTGCTCACCAATTTATCAAGAAAAGATCAATTCACTTTGAACATTTGATACACTCCTGGTCTGAATGTTGTAGGCTGAGGGAAAATACTGAATGTTATTCCTCTGTGTTGAAGAGGACTCGCCTACATTTCAAGCAGACCTTACTGCTTATAACTATTAGTTAGTTACTTATAACTATTAAACTGCCATGGCTCCATTTATATATATGCAATCTATGCCCTGAAATTCTAAATACTGACTTAGACAGTTCTCAGGATGACAGGAAAAATGACAATATATTACTTAGCTTTTGTTCCCCAAGGGCAGCCTACTTTGAAAGTAGCTCCCTGCTCTAAAAGACAAATGTGTATGAACAATAGACATCATAGAAAATTAAACAAATCATTGAATAATTAATATAAATACAAATACCTCTTGAAAATAACAGGGAGAAATCTCACTTAGCAGAAGGGAGTATCCTTCCATTTGTGGCAAATATTGAACTCAAGAAGTTGCAGGCAAAGCAGAGAAATTTGCCAGGTGGTTCACAAGAATACTGTCTATCCTCCCTCCCCTGAACTGCATTTCTTACTGGGAAGGCAAAAAACAACACTCCTTCTTCTAGATACTCCAATATCTTCTAGGAATTACAGGATATTCTAGATGAATTTAGATTTAACTGCCTTTGCTGCAAAATGTTTTAAGTTCAGATGTAGGTTTTTTGTTTTTTTTTTTACCTTTACAATATTAATTTTGACAACACAGAGCATAAGCCACTTGCTTCCTTCGTTTTTATTGGAAGCTATCCTTGACACGTTTACTGCAGGTCAAGGAGTACACTTACACTCAGGAAGTTCTACTGATTTTGACAGGTCTCATTAAGAAATAAAGCTTTTAGGCCTATTCCTCAGGAAAAACAAGACCCCATACCTGTCAGCACGTCTTACACTGTGCATACACTGCCTTTCCCCTCTGTGATCCACTACATGGGGAATATTGAAAAATAAAAAAGTTATCTAGGAACACCCACACAGCAATGGTTTAAAGAAACACCCAAAACATAGGTGTGTTCTACTTTGTAAACAGTAGTTTAGTTTTAATTCTAAATCAACTAACAGACTCCTTCAGGAAAGTCATCAACCACTCTAAACAAGGGCTGTGGTGGACTTGTCCCAGAATTCATGGGAGTGGTGGCCTGGGAACAGATACCTCTGGAAAGGAAACAGTTGAACACACATCATACTAGCCTGAAAAGTATAAAAGACAAAGCTATGACTTTTAATCCCAATATAAAACTGGAAAGAAAAGAGGCCCACTGAGGATGTTCTGCTATAGGAAGAAGGAGATAAATACCGAATAAGCAAGCAGCAAACATCAGATCCAAGGGCACAAAAGGCAGTGGAGGTGCAGCACAGCTGTAAAGTGTTTTGGGTGTGTCTGCACTGCTCCACACAGCGCACCAGAGCTCGGGGCAGAGCTGGTTCTCACTACCTACAGGCATGGGGAAATGCAGACACGTGAAAGGTGAGCAGTGTCTCAGCGCATCACTGCACCTGCTAGTGATGAAAGCAGGTAGCTGTAGCAAGTACCCATTTAGGGACATGAACCTCATATACTCTTCCATTTAGCCTTCACTCCTTTAAAGAGAATGGGCCAATCCTACTTTTGGTCACTTTTCATCCATCTTCTGTCTGTTTGTCATGTAATGCTGCACAGTCAGTGACTACTATGTTGAATTTGTGAGTATTTACAGGTATTTTCAGACCTAGGCATTTTCAACACATATTTCATTATCTACTACCAATACTAACACTAAATTTAAGTTGGCACAGACTACAAGGCATGAGGAAAGAGTTTGTTTGCTTCGGACTTAATTTTTTCTGAAGTACTGTACAGGGCGAACAATGACAAGAGTCACATGAGTTCACTGAACAGCTGAAGTGCTGGGGAAAGAACTCCCCCTTATAAAGGGGAGAGGTGAGTAACCAGTCTGGTCAAACAAATTTGACAATTACTAATGAATCTGCTAATGCCAGATATTCCAGCAGCGATAAGAAGCTCCCAAATCAACAATTTAAATACTCTGAATCCTGAAAAATCACGTTTATCTTTCTTACTTAGTATGTCTTACTTTTAAAAATCTATTGCTTCCTCATTTAAATAAGCTTTATCTCACATTCACATTCCCACACAATTAAACATTAAATAACTGGGAAAAGCCATTTAAAAAGGCAAAAAGGAAGCTTGAGTATAATAAGGACTATGCTAGCCAAGTACTAGTCAATACCATATTTCCTGTATTTTAAAAATGTATTAAATACACAGATAAAAATAAATGGTCTGGTCTCCATTTATTTACACAGTTACACAACTCCTTAAACAGAACCAACCACACCTTAACATTAACACCATTGACAGTTCAATAGGAAGTAATTTATTTGTCATTTAGAAAACAAAGGTTGGAGACACAGGTAATCAAGTATTTCAGCTTCCTTTCTCCCTCTTTACCCCACAGCACAATATTTTTTTCTCCCAGGTTCTCCTGTACCTCATAACACTGCCTTCAGTATGACAGTTTTACAGATCAGGGATGGAAAAAAAAAAAGCAGTTTGGTTTTCAGTAACATGAAATTCCCTCTCACAATTCCAAACTTTTTTTATTCACATCTATTCACAAGATACATACATGCAATTCTCAGGGAAATCCTGTATATCTACTTATTTGTCTTAGTTTATCTCTTGGGTTCTTCTTACTCAGAGTTAAAATTTCAAAAGTAACTTTCTATACAGAGATGCTTCTGAGGCCAGAAAATAAGGCTCTTTCATTTAGTTGCTCAGGTTTCCTGGTCACATCAAAATATTTACCCAAATTTCTGAAGTGCACAAGAAAAACTGGAAAAGCATACTATTCCCTTTTCACAAAGTCACAACTCTGTCCTTGTCTTTGGATATTTATTTTCATTCACTCAAAATCCAGGGCAGTTAGCCACAAACCAAATTTTTCAACTAAGTATTGTAAAAACATTGCTGACCCTGAATTCAGTAAGAATCTTTGGCCAAATACTCTTAGCAGCTGTTCAAAATTTATAGCATTTTTAAAAGGAGGGGAAAATTCTATTAAAAAACAAGAATTATCATGACTATTTGCATTCTTAATTCAAACATACCCACCCACCCCTCATACACAGTAAGGTTAACAGAAAAAACCCAGAAAATTAGAATCAATCACCATATCTTATTCTAAACATCATTAACTTTTAAAGTACCCTCTGGAAGACACAGATAAATTTTACTTCTCACATGTTCTTAAACTTCTTTCCTCATTTTAACAAAATGAGATTTCCAAAATAAAAGGTGCCATGAAAACTATTTTGATCCAAAATAATTTCCATACTCTGCTGTTCTACAGTGAATAGTGTCTTAGGACATTATTTTGTGTAAATAAATGCTAAAATTGTTCAGTGTATGTAACATTAAAGAAAATCTAAGTTGCCATAGTAAATGTAAAATCCTTCTGATGATATGTAAGGCAAGAGTGTAGTCATTTGATGCTCATTTATCCTCTGTTTAATTTTGTAAGCTTTATTTCATAAATCTAATATTATCCAGTTAAGTGGACGCTTTAATGCAATTATTTAAAAAAGAACACTCTGATTGTTTTGATTCTATTCCCTAGCCACTGCTTGAATAGGTGTCTGTTGGATACATTAGAAAATTATAATTGCCAGTAGAAATTCTGCCCAAATAGATTATAAGAGAAAGCTAGCAAATCTAGCTGATTCATGACACTTGTGCAAGACATCCAGACTTTTTCACATCTTCTTGAAAAAGCTATCCCATTTAGATTTTAACACGTTGAACTCAATTCCATGCTTATGTGATCCAGTCTGAAGCAGAAGTAGCAACACTGACATCGTGAGCATCACTGTAACTGTGGCCAGGCAGAAGCAACAGCCAGTACCTGGCTGAAGGAGTTGAGAAGACTTCACTTTGCAGGCCAGAGAGCAATGATTCAACAGAGTTTAACAGGACAAAAAAAATCTGCTTGGTCACTCTCATCCTGTCACTTTACACATGAAAAGCCAGCTTTATATATTTGTAAGGACGGTCATAGCAGAAAAGTGTATTAGACATGACTTTCTGTTCTTCAGAGGAAGAAAACTCAGAGTTGCACTATCCACATATCAGAGAAAACTACAATCCAAAACTCAAGAGTATCTGTACCTGACCACAGCCAGATGTCACTTTGCTCATTGCAGTGATGTCACCTTCACAACTGTAATATTCTGAACTCATCATTACCTTTATAACCTTAAACACTGCATGTATATCCAGCTTAAACACTGAATCTCAGGAGGGCAAGCACTAAAACTACCATAAAATTCTGTGCCATTACAGCCTCAAAAACTGATTTACAGGTTTGAAGATGCAGGTTTTATTCACCATATAACTGTATCAAGCTGATGATCACTTTTAAAACAGGTTTTTATAATAAACAGCTGGAAATTAAAGCTGAAATATATTAGAATCGCCCCAAAGCCTGGACACAAACAAACTTTATTTTCTGTCTATCCTATTTGCTTGGGGACAGAAGAAAAGCCAGTTGTGCAGCTCTTAGTGCTAGATACCCTGAAGGGAGTGAAATCAGCTCTGCTAACTGAACAGCCATAAAGCCTGTAAGGTTTTAGTTAAGATGCATAAAAAGCCAAGGAGTCCTCAAAATGGGGGTGGGATAGGGCCCAGGAATGAAGATAAATAAGGGGGAAAAGGAAACTCAGCGACATGTACTGCAGATAAAGAGCCCTTCAGCATCAATGTATTCAGCCTTCCTACACAGCACTCTGCCTGCCACCCTCAGAAACTAGAGAAGGTACTCAGTAAGAACATAAAACCAATCCTGTTTGTTTTTAAAAGAAAGCACATATGCTGAATTAGAACCAAGACCCACTGAAAATGTCTGAGACTGGGAAGAAGCACTCTAAACACCACAACATTTATACAAAGTAGTATTCATCTTTTATCCAATGAAGCCCAGTCAGTTGAGGTACTGTTGGAAATTCACAGCTAGAGTAACTACACAAGAAAGCTTCCAGAGAGGCTGGGGATTGAGACAGGCTGCAAAACAGCCTCTCTGAATTTCCTTAGACTACATCAGAGTCCTGTAAACACCCTCTATTACAACAGCTCCTCTACAGCCTGAAAGTATGCATTAAAATAATAGGAGGCCATGCTGTTTAAAGGGGGAAAAACACAAATTCTACAATTACAGGTGTCTACAGTAATATATATAGTAACAGTTCCTGCTGACAAGTTTCACCTTATTTTATGTGATACTTGAGAAGAAATAGTTTGTCACCAAAACTCAGTATTCCTATAACAACCAAGACTTCAAAGAGGAGGGAAAGTGGGGAACTCAAGAAATGAAAAATGAACTGTACACTTTGAACCAAGTATTAATAAACCAGCAGGTTGGACATCAGCTCCAGTCAAAGATCTGGCTGTGGAAAGTAAATCTCTCTCCAGGGAAAAATCAAGCCAGTTCATGGATTAAGCTGCTAAATACAAAACCTGTCCTAAGAGAAGTCTGGCAAACCAGGCACTGGTCTAGAACAGCAGGAACATATAAATCACAAGGCACTGGTAGTCTAAAACCCAGCCTGTTGTTTACAAAGATCAAAGGGGAAGGCAGTGGATTTGGAAATTACTTTTCCCCTAATATAAATTGTAAATTTAAACAAAAAAAAACCCACCCCATAAAAGAGAGAAATTGGTTAGCAAGGACAAATTATAAACTGTTCCACATCTACATCTGCCTTGTCACTTTCCTGAGATCCCTGCTCATCAAAAACAGCACTTACAGCACTGTGCTAAAGCAGCAAGTTAAAGTTAGCACCTATATTTTCTTGTGAAAAATAGTTAGCATCTGCAACTTTGTACATTATGGATTATGAGTGGATTATTTGGATTATGAGTGGTAAATACAGGAAAGCTTAATTCTATTACAGCACAGTACTGCAATGAGCAAGAGGGTCATATTCATAGCATTCCTCTCCTAGGGTTACACACATAATATTCTCAGTCTGATGTGTAGATAAATTCTGTAAGATATTACTTGTGAAAACAAAGGTACAGGGAGTTAAGAAGTATAGTGAGCTGCATAGACTGCTTCCTAGCAGGACAAGTACTAATCACCTATTCAGTAGGCTTTTACCTTTTTTACTTTTAGGTGTGCATTTCTTCTACTGGCATATATTGCACAGTCACCTTCCTGGGGAAAAGGTATGCTGTTAGCCTGTCCTTCTATGGAGTATAAGCATTACTAGAGTTTTGGTTTGTCCTACAGTTTTTGAAGGTTAAAACTAAATGCAACTCAGCCACCTCCTCTGTCACATTTAAATTATAAGTGACAGCTTAGTTGGAAGACCTAATTTAAGAAAGAAAACAGGCAATTTGAATAAGGCAGAGGAGGTTGGACTTTCTTTTCTCAAAAATTCACCATGATTTTTCCTGAGCAAAAGAGATCAAGTTAGGAGTCACCAACATCAGATAACAAGCCGATTTTCATACAAATAAATGGAAGAAATTACATTTATCTACGAAAAAAATGCAACTGCAGGCTATAATAAAGAGCAAGATGGGCACTGGAAGTAGATACTCAAAATATTTCAACATTCAAAGAATCAAGCCCAGAGCTGGCAGGTTATATGCAGCATCATAAAGAAAACAAAAATGGTTTAATGGCAGTTTTATGCTCCCATTTGGAGAAGTAACAACACAACATTGAAGAGTTAATTCAGAAGAGCCTGTCCTTCTCATCTATCAATTACTGCTGAGTGGTGGAAAAAGGGCACTGGACAAGACACACCAGGACTACAGCAACTCCTTAATTTCAAAGTGTAGCCTCTGTCTCCATGCAGGGAGGATGCACTTCCCCCAGCATGCACTGATTTGAGGCAAGCAGCCTGTGCTTCCTTTGGTTACCTGTAGAAGACCAAATCTTGCAGTCCTATCACATTACCTCCTTAATGTAATCCTTATGCAAAAATGCAGTTATTATCTGAGTATTGTCAGTTTTTTGCCACAGCCTTTTAAAAGCTGGGGCAGCCCTCTGCTTTGTAAAGTTAGCTTGAAAGAAGTGAGAACTAAAATCACGATGCTAAATGGAAGAGATAAAATCCCTTCCATTACACATAGAAAGGAACTTCAATTGGCACAAGAAGGAAAACAAACATGCATTTTAAACCAAAAGTTTTGAATTTAGATTTAAGCAGCTATTACCTTTTCCAGCTGCTTAAGCAACACAACAGGTGACATGCAAGCCATAAACCAGGACATACATTTTTAAGCTTCCTTTCAAAATCTGCAGACTAATTTCTTATTCCATCATGCCAAAGCCCTTAAAGCATACATGTAGAAGTCAATGGGAGAGCCCTGCCCTTCTCTGTTCCACAAGGTACTAATTGGAATGTTCTTCCAGGCCCAAACCAAGCCATGTATCTGAAGCAGGAATCTCCATACTTTATTGGCTGTAATATGGAGGAAACAATACTACAGAAGTTCTTCTGCTGGTCTTCAAGGTATCCATAAGACCCAACTACTCATGGAAGATGTTTGCATGAGTAGGCTAGGCTTTGTCCACTCAGGAGTTTGGGAGTGTTTTTCAAAATCTTTATTACTAGGTACAGAGGTTTAGATTCTACATAGCAAAATAATTCTAAATCCACTAGGAAATGCACTATAAGCTTTCCAACTGCACTAGGAGTGGAGCTGCAGAGACAATCAAACCGCTAACACAGACCCAGGAACCCAATCCTACAGCTTAAAAAATGTGCTGAATTGGTGAAAGGCTGCCAGACACTCAGGATCATTGTCAGCTGCCATGGTTACTAACTGGGGTTTAACTCTGCTGGCTCTAAACACCACCATGTATAGAACCAGCTACAGAGTTAATTAGTTACAGAGAAAGGAAAAACTTGTGTGGCAGAAGAGGAATGAATCTCATATAGACACTCATCTACAGCTTAACCCTTTGGACTCTCCATAACACTTTCAAAAGAAGCATAGAAAGTATCAAAGTTATGGGCTATCCTTTCAGTTCTTAAGACCTATTTCAGGATATTATCTCCAGTTTTTTTTCCATCTCGAGACCCCCAATTACTCTATTTCAAATAATTTCTGAGGCACAGAAAGGGACATCTCACTGCCTCTGCTTCACACTCCTGTCAGCATATTTGACAAATCCTTCAATAAAATAAAAAAGGAGGGGAGAGGGGGAGCTAACACTAAAAATGGGTGAAGGTGGAGTTAAAGTGAAGTAAGATATTGGCATCATATTTTCAAGAAAGGTTTATATAAAAATAACACAAGAAGAAATATCAAATAATTTAAAAGGTCAACCAACAGAAAATGCATCTCATCACTAATGTTCTTCACTATTAACTCATCACAGCTTTGACAGATCCTGCTCAGCTACATCACTTCTGAGACCTTTGCCGTTATCATTAGGCTGCCTCAGGATGGCCTCCCCCTCCTCCTCCTCCTTTTAAATTATTTTCAGAAATACCATACAGTATGCCTAATAGGTGAATCACAGATTCTTTCTACATGCTCTCAAAGACAAGAAAATTAATTTTGTTCAGAGTAATCCATCTTCATTAAGTAAACAGACAACTCCCAATGTAATTTTTACATTTTAGGTAAAAATTATGAAAATAGATTTCTTAAGACTGGGTAAGATATCCGTAAGTACATTTCATCACTAAAAACTTTTTTTTTTTTAATTCAGGAATAGACCAACATCTTCTTCAAAATAATAAAAAAGAGTCCTTTTTTATAATGTGATATGAATGTGGTGCCTTATGCCTAGACTACAGAAGAAATAAGGAAAACTGATGCAGCTTAAGTAGTTAATCTCTTCACTACTACGAGTTCTGCACTATCACTGCTCCCTTACAGCCACAGCCACAAATTCTTCATTCCAAGTTTAGCAGGACAAAAAACACACCACATGCTAGCCCAGCTGACCACTGCAATATCCCCAGCACATAAATCCAGATGAGTGGCACAGCTTCCCCGTGTGCCTTCACCTCAAGTACACACCCAGCATCTGTGGAGGGCTCTGCAGCAGCTCTGGGGCTACCTGGGAGAGCTGCAGCAGCAGGAATGGGAGTGAGAGCCAGGGCACGAATCATTTTGTCAAACTCTGATTGCACATTGATAGCAGCCTCCCTGTGAGCTGCCAACAAACTGGTTTCTGGACAAACAAACCCCTGCCTTTTGCACAAACACCCCCCTCCAAATAACAGTGAGGGTAGAAGCAAAGGTTTAGTAAAAGTGGCTTAGCGCATGTGTTGTGTTCACATTAGCTGCTTCTTTCTTGATATTAGCTTTGGCTTTGCCACATGAATCTGAACATATAAAAAAGAAAAAAAAAAAAAGCAAAAAAAAAGCCCCATCTGTCCTACCACCACCACCAGGAATAAGGGTGCACTGTAATTCTTTCAGTTACATGTACATAACATAATAACACTTGATATTGCTATTTTGCAGCTTATAAAGGTTACAGGTTATTTTATTTTTAAATACACTGTAAATGGCCCTCTACCTAGTAGTATAAAGTAGAATTACCCTACTAGGTCATAACACTAGTCTATTTCACTCAAAAGATGTAGTGCTGACACAGTTATCTTGGGTTTGATTTTTTTCCAATTGAAGTAGTACACTAAGATTCCATATAGATACAAAGGGTTTTTGCTTAAGTCTCTGTCCTTACTAAGATGCTTCATCAGATCACACCTCAGCTCTCAGCTGGGCTATGGTGAGAGGAACTCCTCTCCCTCCCAGACCCAGATTCTCCATTCCCTATGCTGAGCACCCCCAGGAGGAGTTTACATACTCTGTTTTAAAATGACAAAATATGGTGACACAGGCCATTAAAGAAGGACTGAAGAAACACAGGGGATTTAGACCTCTTTTGCCTCAGAACCAGATAAAGAAGGGGGTGAGGAATGAGAGGGCAATGGGACTGTAGGAGATGACAAATGCATTCCCAGGCTCCTGAGAGAAATTGTAAGTACATGGAAACAACAATAATGTGTATTTTTCATGAGCAATAAAAGAGCAACCACAGACTGTGAAACAACCCTGAAGCCCTTCCTTATGGTGATTCAGACCCATTCACCAGCTCAAGGGAAAAACAAGCATCCTACCACCACCAGCAAAGAGCAATCAATTCCCACCTCCTCACCCCAAGCACTTTGCACCATTTTGTTCTAATAACACGCAGAGTTTTCAGAGGAAGCCCATTCCAAGTCCAGCTGAAGGATCCAGCAGTGACAATTCTGGCTGAATGAACACACCTTCAGGACCTTGCTATTGCCAGGTCAGACAGCATATCAGCTGGAGAGGAAAATAATATTAAAAAAAAAATACCCCTTCATTTCCCAAGAGGAAGCCCTCATAATGAAAAGGCTTTGAGTGATCCCTAAGTCCCCTTTCCACAGCACTCGTTGTGATGGGCTCAAATAGGTGAATCCTTATATCAGACACCACACTCGTGAGAAACAAAAAAATATTCATGATACTGTCAAAAGTAGAAAGAAATATTTCAACTGGGCACCCAATTACGTTTACTTTTTGATTACCTTTAACAATCTTTAAAACAAACAGTTTTTTTATTTGAAATGAAAACTGTTCAGTTCACAATAGAGAACAACTACCAGAGCGTACAAAAACTCCTGATTTTAGCTTTCATTGCTTTTTCTACTATTCATAGCATCTTTAAACTGTCTGCACCAAGGAATAAATTCAAGCAGGATATTTGTAATGCAATTACTTCCCTCATAAGCTGTGTGCTTCTAAATCTATTTAGTGGGCTCTGGAACAGTACAGATTTTGTAAGGATGGCTCAGTACTATCTCTGCCAAGCAATGAGCAGATATTAGATATTTCAGTCAATACTGTATCTATTTGTTCCCTCAGGAGATTTTTTTCTTTTTTCTTATGACATATAAGGAAATACACTCCGCTCTTTTGTGATTTTTTTTTTCCAGGAAGAAAAATGTACCCCAGCACTAACATTTGAATTTCAAGCTGGAGCCCTTGTATTCAAGAGCTAACAGTTTAATAAATACATGAGGCTGCACAAACTGGGAAAAAATACTTTATGAACAGGACAAGCAGTACCACATTTTCAGGAAATAAAATTTTAATTCACATCAGCCAACTGTACAAATATAAGATGAATCAAATGTACAGCAAAAAATTATTAATCAACTACATAGTAACTCTTTGTCACATGGACACAAATCTGAGGTAACTGTGCCTCTCACTAATAATAAGTTTTATACCTGATAAATGAAATTTTCAGCTAAAAATCCAATTTATCTTTAATTGTTTGTTGATATTTATTTCAAGCGTCTTGGATGAAAACAAAGCTATAAAATTTGGCTGAAGTAGCAGTTAAAATGTTATGGCTTTTCAATAGCTTGCTCAAATTAAAAATAGGGAAATGTTTATTTTGTACAAAAGCATACTTTCTTTGGTTCACTTTACTTAAAGCTACACCAAGTCACAAGTTCATCAACAAAACTGACCTACTTTTTTCCTCTTGAAAATGTAACTTACACAGTACAAATTTCACAGGATCCCTGTAGTGCTGTCCAATATTGCAAATAATTTCCTATTATAAAACCTGTATTTATCTAGGTATTATCTTGAGAATTCTTTTTAAAATCTATATTAAAAATATTTTATATTTTTAAAATAATATCTCCTTTTATGTCTAGCAAGAACCTACTTTGGGGGGGGGACAGAAGGAAGCTTAGGACAAAGTAGCTTTAACTATCCTAAAATCCTAAACTTCTGGAGAACACAAGTTTTAACATGTCTTACCTTTAAATATTACCACGGGCAATATTTATACAAGGAATACGCTTTGTGTTATAAAAAAAATTCACAAATATGTTAGAAAAATAATAATTTTTTTTAAGTGTACATAATTGACAGATTTAGTAACAGTTGCTAGGATCTCAATGGATTTCACTGACTATTTAATTTCACTCACTACTGCTACGCATACTGGGATGCTCAAGTCTAGTCACTGTAGGCTGTGAGCAGGAGGGCAGAAATCCCCTCTCACAACAGCCCTCGGCTGTGCCAGGTGCAGAAATTGGCTCCAAGACCAAGCCCTGTGCTCCCAACAGCCCCAGCAATATCACAGCAAGAGGGAATTGCCAAAGATCACGCTGGAGGAGCAAAGGACTCAGGGAGGAAGAGCATTTATATTGAAATGAGGACCTGGATCAGAAACTTGTTGGGGAAGCAAAAAGGGTGAAGCAGAGCAAATTCAATGGGATAACCTGAGATTAAAAAAAATCTCCCTCAGGGAGAAGAAAAGGAAACACAGAGCTGGGGGAAAGAGTAGGAGGCCTGGCATGGTTGGAAAAAAATATGACAAGCTTAAGAAATCCCAGAGGTGCAAGCAAGGAAGGAGCAGTTACACCTGACAAGGAAGGGAACATATGGGAAGGGCAGAAGATCAGGAGTAGAAAGAGCCAGGAGGAAGGGAGGGAAAGCAGCTGAAACCCAAAAAGGAGTCTGAATACGAAAATCGAAGAGGCTGAAGTAAGGCAGGAGCCTTGTAAAAAAATAGTCTGCTACCACATAAGTAACTTGGTACGATGGCTTTTCTGAAGTGCTGCACACAGCTCTGAGGTAAAGGACTAACCACACTTGTGGAGGCAAAGCAAAGGGCTGGATCAATCAGTGGGAAGGACACTTGAAAGGGGAAAATCAAAAGAGCTTGGCTTGTTTGATACATTGAAAATATGTGTGATTATTCTCTAAAAATACATCAGAGAGGAAGGAATAGTAAAATAACAGGAAGAGGGGGATGGTTTTAATCAGAAATACAAGTCATGAGAATAAATGAGCTAAGATCTCCCAGGAATAATTTCATGCTAAACAACTGAGGAAGTTATTTGTAGTTGGGTTTTTTTGTGGTTGTTTTCTGCTTGTCTGAGGTTTGATTTTTTCTTTTTTTTTTTAATTATAAGAGCAGTATCCTCAATAACATCTAAAAAGAAGAAAAATAATGTGCCTTTTTTTAGATGCACAAAACCCTCAAAGCCACGTCAAGCTAACAAGCCAAGACCCTCCCTCTAAAAAAAAATCCCTCCACCAACACCTTTCAGTTTTTCAGAGTGGAACTTGCTGTGCTGATGAAATGAGCTCTCAGAGCTGTTCAAGAGCAGCAGAATACTCACCTGGAGGCTCTGCCCAACAGGGTTATAAGCTGGAGCTACCCTTCTCTCCCCAAACAGCACCAGAACTTGTAATGTGCTCCACTCAAAAATCACACGTGGTTCTGATCTCTGCCAGCTTTGCTTTTAGCCTCTCAATTTCCAATGGCTACAGCCAAAAGCAGGGAGCCAGCAAAACATGGTTTACTGAGACCAGCACACAAAGACAGCGTTTTGTTTTGCAGCTCTGTACTCTGCCTGACTTTGAAATGTTTGTAATGCTTTTCTGACCTCTGTGTACAGCTCTCCCACAGCCGAAGAAAAGCAGCATTAAAGGAATGATTTTTTTTTTCCTTGCAATATAGAAATGTATTCTACTGAAAGACGTGTACACTGGAACAAAAAGAGTTCTGGGTCTATTCTGGGATAGAGTGTAAATCAAATGTAACACACACGCACATCATCTACTTTGACAAGAGGCTTTGTTCTGTTTTTAACTGTTATTTAACCAGCATCCCACTCACATTTTAAGTAGATCTACTCATACTTAAGGGTGAAGCCCTGTTTCCAATAAATTACATAGGAATCATAGTATTGAGTGGAGAGCAGAATTTTACTCCAGACAAAACATTTACCCTGGAACTACAGAATGCAGTAGTTACAATTGTTTAATCTTTCCATTCAGGAGGAAAAAAAATGGTACAATATACCACAACTGAAAACATTTCATTTTTACCTAACAAAAGCAGCTCCAAAACAACTAGACTTCTCTTAAGCAATATTATCTAGAAATTAACTACAAGAAATTAATCATTTGTTTGGCATGAGGAAAAAGACACACTGGCCCCACAACAGAGAATTCCACAAAACAACTGGTTAATTCTATGTTTCATTCAGTAGTTCCTGGGCACACTTCTAGTGAAAAAAGGCACAAAGCCATTTCACTGTTAAGTCTGGCATCTTGTGGGTAGGACAGTAATGAATACTTTTAGTTTGCATAATTACTTTCAAAAGGTCTTCTTTATAGGACCTCTAATAAATATTTAAACACAGGTAAAAACTGCAGCTAATCCATCTCCCAACACAAGCAGACTCCAGGCCACCCACATATCTATAATCATTTTTGCCCTAACTCTTGACACACAGAATATTTTTTGTTATTCATGTGTAAAACAAAAGACTTCCTGTCAAAGTCACATTGTTTACAGACGTCCTGCGACCATAAACAAAGGGCTTCAGCTCTGATCATACCCACAACTCAGAGATTTTGCTCAAAACTGATTATTCCTTTCCTTCTACTGCAAAGAGAATTCCAAAAGTGTGACCCTCTCTTAACCCATTGTTTTGCCCACCTGCACATACAGGCACAGCAACAGAGGCTATTCCAAACTCATCTCTGCCATAGGTCAATACTAACTTTCACATGTCTTGAAACCCTTCCCATACATCACATTCCCCATTCTTCCACAAAGGCTGACAGTGGGAGAATGCAGGAGGCCAAGAGCACACAGAGAGACACCCTCTCTCACAGGGCAGCTTCCACCTCTGGCATGAGCCCTCTGAAACCAGATCAGTATGAACAATGGAAGTGCCTGGGTAAGAATATCTAAACACAGGGAAAGGACTCCAGACATTCCAAATGAGCTTAAATCCTTCAAAATGCACCACAAGATCCTATGCCCCAGCAAGAATTCTTTGGCATCTACTGCCTGTTTCTCTGTCCTCACTTTCTGAAAACCATTCCTATGCTAAAAGAAATGGCTGCCTAAAATAATACTTGGTTGCTGGCTTCCCCCACACCCTTTTTGTTTTAGATCGTTATTTCTCAGTTGTTGCAGCACACCATCACCCAGGTTTTAGTATAACTTCTCTTCAAAAACTTGGGAAACAAACCCCAAAACAACACAAATGAACAAACCCAGATGGAATTCTGATGCTCAAATGCTACAAAACACCCCTTTCCCCCAGTATATGGTGAAAAATAATTGCACTCAAACTTACTATCAAGACATACTTCCCCATATCTACAAAATTATTTTGATTTTTATATGACTAGAAAAAATAGAAAGCATGTTTTTATAAAAAGTACAGTTCAGTTTAAAACACAGCTGAAAGCTTCAAACCTAATTGTAGATTTATCCTTGTCTGCATTACCTCCTAACTGCTGCGCTGCTTTTTAAGAAACTATGAAAACATGTATCATGTAGGTAAATTAATAACAGAAAATTAAAAAACCAGAATATATTAAATTCACATTCTGTGAGAGTCAGAGTTTTCCCTCTTGTACAGCTATTTGCTATAACACAAAGCAGCATTCAAGCATGCCATCTCTTCTGTGATAAACATAAGGCTGTATTTTCATTTTCTCACTATGAGCTTGATTCGAAGTGCTCTGGGTTTAGTGCTGACTGACAGCTCACACTGAGCATGAGCTATCTGGAGGTAACCACTGAGCAGGCTACAGGCTGTTGCTCAATGGGGTGGTTTCTCTAAACCAGAAGAGAGGGAGAGGGAGGAGGAAGTGAGAAAGGGAAGAAGCAAAGACAAAGAACTCTCACAAGTAGCAAACATAAAGATAACACTCTCAGAAAGTTTCTACAAACTTCCGAAGCAGCCTTAAGAAACTTCAGAAATTTCAGTGTATCCAGAAGTACCGTGCTGAGGGGTCAAGTACACATGGCAGTCAGTGCTCCCACCACCCCACCAGAAAGCAAAGCCCAACAGGCCAAAGTCATAACTTCAAGGAAGGTAACAGGAGGACAAGAACACTCCAGGCACTCTTACTCTCTGCCTACCACCACAGCTGCAGCACTGTATCTTTGAGAACACTGTCCTGGACATGTAGATACAGGCAGTCAGCATCTATGGCTGGCAGGATCCAAGCCATGTCCATTTAAATACTGGAATCCAAGTTAGATTTCCCATTGCAACATTCAGACATGTAGTCTGAGCTTCCTGGAACCCCTCAGACCTTCAAATCACCCCACTGTAACTAGATCCCTATCCTATCAATCTTAAATACGTATTATTTCCATAAATGCCAGAGAGAAAAGGAATTCCTCTTGCAAGGAACTAATTCATTAGCTGTAAACTACAGTGATTACAAAAGGCTAGTCAAGGAGTCTCATTCATACCAACCACACAGAGCACAAGCGACTATTTTACAAAGATGCTTGTACAGCTTAAGCAGTTGTGTTCATTTCAGTTTGTGGTTCGTGTACAGCAGTAGTGAAACCAGGTAAAAGCATTTCTTACAGTAAATTCCACCCAATACCAGCTGCCACAAGTATGGTTCTATAATATTTAGCAACATCATATTCTTTCAGGATTCCTTGATTCCATCAACAGATTACCCTACTCTTTCCTCTTGCTTCCACTATGGCATACATTAGACAGAACTGGCATTAAAAGCCAGCCAACAGGCAAGATTATGTTTATTTCTACTTTTATCTTCCATGTGTTTATCATTTGTTTGAATGTTTACTATCTCTCTATCCACCTTCTTGTTGAAGGATTTGTAGTTTGTTTGATATGTATTTAGAGAAAAACAGTGAATAACAGAAAGAAATCTCTTGGCTTCCTTCACACCAAAGGATGAGGTCATAGAGCTGTTGACAATTATTTTAAAACAATCAACCTTTCATTGAATGATGTGATCATGCACACTCGCACAGCTTGATGAAATACAGGCTTGCTCCAATCTAGAGCCTCAGGATTGCAGCCATGATATTAAGTAGTAGTTTCCAGGGCTGGAAACATTTTCTAATGTTCACAGACTTCACAGACCAAAAACTTCACAGACCAAAAAGAGACATTATCATCGTTAGTATTTAATCCCCAAACTTGAACCATTATTTCCCAGCCCTTCTATGCTCTAAAAATGTGGCTTTTAGCAGATGATTCATTAAAAATATTGTTTTTCCTAAATTATTTTCACTGAGTCAATTTCATAATAACTTAGTACTCAGATAATTTCTAAAATACAGCCTCTCCAGCTGCCTTTCCCTTAGGAGCTCAGCCATCAGGTACAGTGACTTTTTGTGGCACTGCAGAGGGAGGGAGAGAGGAGGATGATTCATCTGTCTCTCCAACCAGATCTCTGAAGAGGAGGTTCAGCTTGAACATGAGCAAGAGAACAGTCATTTTAAAAACAAAAAATGTACAACTCTGACTCCTTCAGCTGCTACTTGGGAGTCAAAAAAAAAAAAAAAAAAAGTGGCAAACTAACAAAGTAATTGTCTGAGCTCCTGGAACACAGATTAAAGCAGCCACATTGGGTAGAAGTCATGCCAAAATTGTATGAGGTGCCTAAGATCCTGAAAGGGCTGTGGCTACTGAAAGAGTTAATAATACATCTGACACCTAGATTTTGGCATAGTCGCTAACACATCTGTCAAAGGAAGGTTTAGGAGTAGCTGAAGACCTGCATGTATTTTCCTCTTCTCTGCAACCCCAATAGTCCAACAGTAGGAATAAGCAAACAGATGACTTCTAGGGTTCATGATGTTTCTCAATTAGTAAGGGTATTTTCATAAACAATAGAAGTAGCACAAAATCTCCAAAACTGTACATTTCAAGATGTTTTCTTAGCAGCCAGTTTTAAGGAGTTTCAAAACAAGGAAAAGTAAATCCATAATACTGCATGTTAATTACTAGTAATTTCCCATGTTCTTCCAAATCAGAAGGAAGAGGATACTCTACTTCAGTGATCCCTTCTAATTAGTGCATTACAAACCACAGGCTTCTCCATCAGTATCTCATCTTTCTTTGTCCCAGGAATAAGAAACTTTATACCTGGTTTCTCATGTGTTAAAGTTGGCATCAAAGGCATGACCTGAAACTACAGCTTCCAGTTTTAGGACAGTATCATAGTGCACAAGCACACAAACTTTCTTTATAATTCAGTCTGAATGTTTTGGGCTGTAATAGTCGGGAAATGTAATATTTCCAAAAGTCTGAACACCAGCAACTGCTTTCCAGGCCTGATAAAGCAGTGCCTATTAGAGAATCTCTTCCTCCAGTACCATTGGTGGCCAGACTCCTCAGAGTGCAGGTGCAGAAAAGATCCTGTGGCTCCACACAAGGAGGAGTCTGGAAAGGGCTGACACAGGCTCTTAGACACAGCTCAATGCCCAGCACCTCCAACAGTGTCCAGGAACAGGACCATGAGTCAGGCTACTAAGCCTGGTTTTGGAACAAATTCCCAGGCAACCCCCTTGGAGACCCGGAACACATTCAGACCCAAAAAAAGTGCAAGGGTAATTTGCTGCCATTTTGCAATGGGGATAAATTTCATAAAAATGAGCATTTTCTTTAACAGCAAAAATTCAGGTTCACTGTTAAAAACAACAGAAAACCACATTCCTGCTTTGTACCCATGCTGTGTTCCAGCTAATACAGGCAGATACTTTCTCTGAAAAAAAACAACTGCTCTGGTACCTGAGAAGGATTTCATGCAAGAAATAGAATAAATCTCTAGTGTCTCTGCAACGATTCAAAAGCCCATTCCAGAAAGAGTGAAAAGAAAAAATTAAGACAATGATACAATGTTATATGCTTTAGAAGTCTAACAACATTACAGGAATTAACGAAAAAAAGTTTTTCCTAATACTTCCACTCATTTCTTTTAACATTGGTAAGAAAAATCCATGCAGCATAAGACAGTATAAATCCATTGAGACAAACATTCCCTGAGGTATGTACTGCATAATAGCTGGAGTGGAAGCTATGCCAGTAACTAATTAAACTTATGCCTCGGGCTTTAGTGATGTCAATTTATCTATTCTAAATTTATTCTGTTTTTAAAGAGCAAGTAGATCATTTTCTCCATGAATTGTATACTTTCTTACAAATCAAAAATTAATTGTTTAAGATCTTTTAAAGTATAAATACACTGTGGGAAAAAATGTGTTTGATATGATAGGCTATCATATTTGAATAAACATGGTAAAGTTTCATGCCCTTTTGAATCAGGAGGTCAGCCTATCCAGGAACGTGGAAATTCCTTTCTTCCTGACCAGAAATGAATGGGTACAGAAATAAGCTTTGCTCTTGACAAAAAGTAGCTTCTAAAAACTCCTACAAAAAAATCAGGTGGTCATCCAAGATGATTATTTTCACGCCATATGATGACTCTTACCTCAATAGTTACCAGTTTTCAATATGTTATGTGGCATTTTTTGGGTTGGAAAAGTTCTCAAGGTTGGGTTATTTATGACCGTAAACTACAACAATAGTTATTCTTCCAATTTCAGCAGAATGGCTAGAAAACTATGTAGAAATAGCTTCTGCAATAAGCTGTTGCAGCCTTTTAGCTCACCCTTGTTTCTTCTGTCAGCATCTTCTCATGAAAAGAGGACAGTCATGTCACTTCCTCACGTGGTTCTTGTTACAAGGATTGCAAGAAGGCAGCAAAATTATGACAGTACCTCTTATTTTTAATTGCATCAGAATTCAGATTCAGTGTGTTCATAGCTATAAGTAAATTCCAATTAATGCAATTCTGCTTTAAAGGGCAAAATAATTTCCACATTTAACAGTACACCACCAGACGTTCTAGATCATCCTCAAGCTCCAGAAAGCTAACAGAGCCCTCTGATCACATATCTTGCATAATCATTATAGGGACACTAGGTTCATACAAACATATTGTTATTTGAATCAGTCATGTATTACCAAAAAGAAAAAAAAAGTTATACCTGAAGCTCAAATCAGAAACATATTGTCATTAGCTAGCTTTGCTTTTGGCATGCTACTCTGAAAGCACAACAACATGTTACTTCTCCTTGCATCAGATCATGCTTGAATTTATGCAAACATTGTGTAAGTGGTCCAACTTCACAAAAAATGAAACTGCTGTTTGCCATCTGCACTAGTAGTGCTGTACTGCACAACAGCAATCTTTATTTAGCATTGTTTATACTCAAAGTGGCCCCAAACAGTATTAATGAGACTGGTTAAGTGCAGGTGTCAGAGAAAACATGACAGCAGCCATTAGAGAGTTTACAGAAGTTCAGATTGCATGTTCTTCTTGAATGTTCAGTCCTGTTTTACTGTGAGCAAATATTAGAGGTGTCACTAAAGCATTTCACAGGCAAAGGGACATAAAGACATGAACCATTTTAAATAATGTAGTCATTAATTAGCAATTAATCAGGTATTCAGGAAAGTTAGGTTCATGCAGGTGTTCAGTTCTTAATATGCTGAATACTTACAGCCCTAAAGCCTGAAGTTATTATAATCAGCTGCAGAATGAAGACATGCTGAACTGCTCTAGCAGAAATTCATCAGCATGAACAAGAACTGCCTCCCATGCATTCCAGGGGTATGGTTTGCAGAGATCCCAAACATCAGAAATCATAGCTGACTCTGATCTTTAAATGCAACCAAGAAAGATGGTCTTAATACCACTTGGCACAAAGAGGAAAAGAGCCTTCAGATTCACACAAGGCCTCTGCAAAGACAATAGATGCAAGGCCTACCTTCTGCTACCTCACAACAAAGCAGATCTACCCAATTCAACTTTTAAGGTTTTGTCCTTAGACAATTATTTTTTATTAATATCATTTAAGAGAGTGAGATTTCAAGAAAGAAAAAGGCAATAAGCCAGCTCCATAGGAGTGTAATTTTAAGTGACAACATCGGTCCATGCAGTCTGCAGTGTTTTCTGCTACTTCTTAGAGACTGTGAAAAAACTCATAGTATGGTTTGGAGATAGATGACACACACACACATGTACAGAGTTAAATATTAAAATGTTCCAACAACAGCATAAATTGAAGAATATGCACTTTATGATTAGCAATAGGCGGTGCAAGCCAATACAATAGACTACATGAGCTTTAGATCAAATCCATGAAGGTAAGACTACAAACCACCCAAAGGAAAGATTTAATGAACAAAGCTTTGCCAAGTAACTGCTGGTGAGCATCTGTCAAAAGTAAAACCCCAAAAACAAAAAGAAAATCAGAGAAATGTATCTTGATTACACAGTTTACTGCAGTTTTAAAGGAGGATAACTGGATGGAACCAATATAAAGTCACAATAGCACATTTGAAAACACCACAAGATAAAAATACATCACTGCTTGTATTAAACCTTGGTAATCTCAGTACAAATAGACAGAGGGCCCTATGGGGTGTCTGCTAAGAGCCACTCTGCTCCACCTCTGAGCCCCAGTTCTTAAATTCCCATGCATTCCATCAACTTTTGCTTGTCTTGTCCCTTGTCTTTATACCAAACCTCTGTGAAACAGATGCAGTAGAGATAGTTTACAGACAGTGTTTATGGTCTGCAAAGAAAGCCATGGGGACATGCTTAGTAACAGGATGATAACTGAGGAAGAAAATGGAAGAAAAAACACTTAAACCCCCCCCCAAAAAAAAAAAAAAAAAAAAAACACAAACCCAAAAACCCAAAAGGAAACACAGCAGAGTTGGTATGCTGCAGTTGAACATTACTCTGCATTTCCTCCAGTGCACTTTCATCATACTGTAGTCTGGCTTTTTTTTAAACTGCATTTACATTTTTCAACACAGTACCCTGGGTTACAGTGCCCTATCCAAGCCTTTTAACACCAACCCACTGCTTCACTTCCTTTGAATCACCTTCTTAAATTCAGCCCTTGTTAGCAATTTCACAGAAACTTTTACTCTGGACATTGTTCTTTTCCATCCTTTTATTTATTTTTATCTGTTTTAACAGTGGTCACCAGTTTTAACTTTACAGAACACTAAACATGCCCCAGCCATTACAATCTTCTCCTTTAACTGCTCTATCATAATTTCACTGTTCCTCTATTTTCCCTAAGTCTAATACCAACCTAATACCAGTTTTTCCACAAGCTTGTCCTAGAGAGGCAAATATTCTATTTCTAAATGTAATAATTTTCTATTTTGGCTGGTCTCTGCCAAGTGTTGCTGAACTCAGGCACAAAATTCTACTGCAAGATATTGTGCTTTTTGTACTTCTCTCACACAGGTACAATGCGTATAGAATATGCGTGCTAAAAATAATTTTCACTTCAAGACAGAATGGGCTGCTCAAACACCCTACTCTGAAAACATCTTGTTCATACAAAGCTTCTGTCTTCACAGAGCCCTCCATGAATGACAGAAGAGGATTATGATTCACTTGGCAGCTAAATTATTTAAATAGTTCCACAACGGCATATAAAGCCCCATATACATCACAACCTTTTTTTTCCACAATAATTTTTCTTTCCCTTTTCACTCAATCATTTTTCCTCTGAATTATTAAATCCTTCTTTCCCCAGCTACAGTTTAGGAATTCTATGGATGTAAAAACTCATTAGAGAAAGTTAAAATTAGCAGTAAAAGAAAGGGCTGTGGGGAAAAGATGGCTCCACAGGAACTCTAAAATGGAGGCTATTTCAGGTAAGTGAAAAACCCAACACTCATTTGATGTATAACTTAGTCAACAATACTCATCCCAGTCATCATCCTGCTTACCAGACAGCACACAGGTGGTTCTCTGGCTCACAGATAAAGTCCACAAATTAACACACTTACCATAGGCAACCTAGTAAAAAGCAATTTTGGAGAAAAGGCCAACCTGTATGCATAGCAGCTAAGGAGAGAAAAGCAATCCTGATGACATGAAAAAATTCAAACTAATCATTAGTGTACAGTTAAAAAAAAAATCTTATCATGACCATCAGAGAGAGTTATAGCAATTCTGAGTAGCTAGAGAAAGGCATTAAAAATTCCTGTGATTTTCAAAAGACCAAACAAACTTTGCTTCTCACATAATCTTGAGTCCATTTGACAAATCAGGCCCATTAATTGACTTGCAGGTTACTGAAAATGAGAGAAAAATTATTAAATGGATAATGGATGAATCAAACACAGTATAGAGTGCAATACTGAGGTTTATTCTGGGAACTACGTATCACTTCATCATGCCGTGTCTGTCTAGCATGGGCCATAAAATAAAACAAAGAGAAGTGCTGCTGGTATTCTGAAGAGAACAAAAGCCTACCTTACCACACTATCTCAAGCACAAAGAAGACCTTCCAAGTCTGTTTAAAGACAAAGAGCAAACAGAACTGATGAAACATCATGGGGAATAAAAACCTCAAAAAGCCACCTTAACTCACAAGATTAATAATAAGGAACATATAAAGGAACATTTCTAACGACAAGAGCAAAGAGATTCTCGAGTAGCATTTGCTGGGCACATCAACAATCCAGTGAATCTTCATAAATGTGAAACATGGAGCCTACAAGAGTAAGGGAATGATTTGATTTAAGAGAGGTTTTCCAAACTCATCCCATGCCCTTACTCTCTCATTCCTACACCAACCCATACATACACACTTACACACACATTAAGCAGTTACCTCACCACTCACCTCTCTGAGTAATTTGAAGGCATTCAGAGTAACATCTTAATTAACATTCTGATATTTTTATTTCTTTGTTTGCAAGTTCTCAGCAGCTATCTGTAACCACTCTTGTCCCGCTAGACTACTTTACAACAGAAAAGTCCTGAATTTGTACTGCTGCTTTTAACAGAACATGGGTATTCTCTGTAGATGCCTACTTTCATGAAGGGTCACTTATGGCTTGTAATAAATTAACAACTCACCTCTTCACGGTTAAAGGTCACTTCAGAACTTGTGGCATATGGAAGAAATAATGAGAGACAGAGAAAGGGATTCATGTAAAAGTATAGCCTGAAGACAGCTAGGTGTTGTTTAAAAAAAAAAAATCACCTAAAGGCACAGTTCACTCAGCCTATTCAAATGCTTTAAGAATAATAATTTGATAATGTGACTATAACCTCTTTCTTCATTCTTGGCATAAGTGCATGTGTGTACGTAGGCATATTTTTAATTGCAGTGTGAAAAATGTTGCTCATTGAAAGAAAAAATATGTAGTTAGAATTAGAAGTGGAAACTATAACCAACACTTAACTTGATTATACAGAAAAGGCATTGCTTATTCTCAGGAATAGGTGACACCTATTCTGCTCTATTCAGAAAGAGAACACCCTCTAGGTGTCTTGTACTTCTACTAGCCCTCCTGTTTACTACTCCATAGTTGAGTGATCCCTATTGAGCTGAAGTACTGTGATCCAGATAATTGCTTTTACAGGCTTACAGAATGGCCAAGGCAGGGAGGCAGCTCTGCAGTTTTCCTAGTCTAACCCACTGGAGCAGGGTCAATGAGAGCAAGATACTCAAGGCTGTGCTCAGCTGGCTGTTAATGACATTCAAGGATGAAGGCTCCACAATATCCTTGGACAACCTGTTCCACTGTTTGGCTAACCACAAACATTTTTTCTTATGTTTAAATGATTTTCCTGTAATTCAGTTCACACCCACTGTCTATCCTCCTTTCACTGTCTACTGCCAGGAGGACTCTGGCTCCACTTTTTGTACTTTAACACATCACGTATTCAGACACTTAATAACATCAGCCTGAGCCTTCTCTTCTCCAGACAGAACAGTCCCATCTCTTTCAGACTCTCCCCACATGCCCCAGGCTCCGATCCCTCAACCACCTTCATGGCTCTGCACAGGACTCACTCTGCTCCCTCCATCTCCCTCCTCTCCCTGAGAACACACAACTAAACACAGAACTCCACAGGTGCCTCAGCAGAAAGGACAAGAGCACAAGGATCACATCACTCCTCCTGCTCCCAGCACTCTGCCTAAAACAGCCCAGGGAGCCTGGAGCTGCCCCTGCCACAGGCACACGCTGCTGCCTCATGCTCTGCCTCATGTCCACCAGGATCCCTGGGCCCTTCTCCACAAAGCTGCTTTCCAGACCCTCAGGCACAGCCTGGACTCCTGCCTGGGATTATTCCTCTCCAGCTGCAGGACCTGGCATTGCCCTCTGCTCATGAGCATCCTGTCAGCCCGTTTCTCCAGCCTCTCCAGGCCTCTGGGAATGGCAGCATGACCCTCGGGGGAGTCCAACACTCACCAGTTCTGCAGCACCTGCCAACTTGCTCAGAGTCCTCTCTGCCCTGTCCTCCTGGTCATTAGTGCACACCCTGAGCAGCATCAGCCCCATCACCCACCCCCGTGGCACCACTGCCAGTGACCAGCCTGCAGCTGGACCTCCTGCTGCCCTTTGAGTCTGGCATTTCAGACAGCTTTTTCCACCCACCTGTACTGCACCTCATCATTTTTTTCAAGTTATGGAAGACAATGACAAAAGTTTTGCTGAAGTCAACATAAACAACGTTCACTCCGCCAAGTCAGTGATCTTCTGGTAGAAGACTAACAGATGGTTCAGACAAAACTTGCCTTTCATAAATCCACACTGATTACTCCCAGCCATCTTCTTGTCCTTCATATGTTTGGAAATGGCCTCCAGGAGGCAAACATGAGGCTTAAGTTCCCCAAATTTTCCTTCTTTTCCTTCTTAAAAAGATGATGATCTTTTGCTATCTGCTACTCCCCAGGAACCTCCCTCAAGCTTCTTTCTGAGAAAATAATTTTTCCGTCTCAATTTAGTTTCCTCTGAGATTTTCTTCTGGATGAGGCATTATAACAGATCTGTCTACATTACCTTTATGATGTATGAATGAAAATAACACTTGCTTTTCAGATATCAGGCTGGGTTGCAGGATGATAGAGAGAGGAGAGAATGCTTTAGAATGCTTTATACTGTGGAAGCAAATATGACCTAGAGTTACTGAATGACATTTCAAAGAATAAAATAGGTCTTCCAAATTCAAAACACTGCATATAAAGGTATCTATACTTTTCTAGCCAAAACAAAACACAGACTAAGCATTCATGTGAGCTCACGGATAAATTAAGCCATGTAAAATATAACTATTCAAGCAATTCTAACACTCATTGTCACACAGCCATGATTAATTAAAACACAACTTTTGAGATTAAAATGCAATTTTTAGAACATATATACAACCTGGCAGCTAATTACCATTTACATAAGTAAAGCATCCAACTTTCGTGTGGGGAGCTATTAGAGCACTGCTTTTTCAGAGATATCTGAATTTATATGGTATGTATGTCCTTGCCCAATATTCAGTCTTTTTCCTATTTATTCTTTTTATTTCCTGATCAAATGTGTGCTTTTTCAAGCTTTGCTTAGTCACACCACTGTAAACACTTGCACAGAAGCAAATCTAACACAGTGAAAGCTGTACAGATTTTTCTCTCTGTACACAAGGCTTTGTGCACCCAGCAGAGGAGCTTGCAAGGCAACACATCACTGAACACAACTTTGGTTTTGTGCTAGCATAGCTACAGTTTCTGCAGTGCACAAAAATGCTTCATTATCATTTCAAACAATGTAATTTGGTGCTTTAGCTGCATTTCCTGCAATCATCTGTACAGTGCAGTTAGTTTACTATGGGTTTGTGTTAAAGAAGTTTTTCCAGATACTCTGTAGGTATCCTCTTCATTTTAAAAAATGTTCGAGAAACTGTTCAATCACTCCTTTCCAGCTGTCTCATCTGCTAACAGCTGAATACAAAACCAGAAGTTAATGCTAATGTTTTATGAAAAAGCAATACTTATTTGGATATTAAATGTTGTCCAAGTATCTCATACAGCTTCCACAGCTATCATTATTCATTCTAGCACTTTCCCATGAGAATAAAATCTGAATATTAACTACTTTCTTCCAGTCACAGAATTCAAGCCTTGAGCTTCTTTCTTCCAAGAGAGGCACGGGTTAATTATATCCAAAAGCAGGTACATATAACTAAGAGGCATAGTTGTAAATTCCTTGGAGAGGAGGGAAAAGAAAGATACAAAAGGAGATGGGGGGAAAAAAAAATTAAAATACTACAATGCTATATATGTTAAACAACCAAAGTGGAATTTCCTAAAACGGTACCTATTTACAAACTCCTGCCAGCATAGCTGAAGCAGGAAGACTAGGAATGTGATTAGCAACTGAACCAGCAGAAGCCCCTGCCACTGACTTCAAGTAGCAGAACTGGTTTAGCTGATTGAGCTTTCACAGGTACAGCCTGCTTGCTTGCTGTACAGGGTTTTACTAGATGGCCCTGAAGCAAAGCTCTGCTGTAGAGGTGCTGCATTGCAGAAGCTCTCTGGCAGTACTTCACACTAACACCCTTATAACCATGAAAGAACACAGGAGCAGGAGGTGCAACTTCCTATCACAAGTGAACTGCTCATCCACAATGATCACAAGAACAATTTGGTTTTGTATTATCTTATGCTTTTTGCTCCTCATCAAAAGGCACATACATTCAGAAAAAAGAAAAATATTTCAAGAGGTCACTGTTAACACCAAAAAAAAAAAAAAAAAAAAAAAAATCAAGGAGCTCTGTTAATGCTACCAAATGATCTTTCTTCATCAGACACTTATGTTGGGGTGATTTTTTTTTTTGCACACCTAGAAGAGCACTTGTAGTTAATCACTCTGTATTGTCACTGAATCATTACATGTGACACATTTTCACAAGTCCTGTTTACATGCATTTCCCTGACAGCAGCAGTAATGCAAAACCTTACTACTTTGAGATGAAATTCCATAAAATGGTAGCATCACTATAATGGCACCACAATATCAAAAATGCCATTTTCAAGTTCACTTCTCCCTCTACTACTCCACATTATGCTCCAGTGATGCAAACTTCCCTTCTCTCTCAAGCAGTCTAAATAGCAAATATTATTTGGCTTTAACTAAAAACAATTGCCTGTAGCCAGTATTTAGCTTTTATTTCATTGCTGGTTGGCAAATCTGATGAAGGGATACTGAGTGTGGGAGCCTAGTCAATTTTTCCAACAACACAATCTAGTAAGAGATAGTAATTTAGCCTCTCCCTGTAAATCCTGTTTTCACTTTATTAATGTCTAAAACATCAGTAGAAAACAAATACATCTGTTAGCACTCATTAGCAAATACTGGTACTGCTGGTTGTCAAAACTCAAATCCCATCTCCCTGTCTGTCTTTCCAGATACATTCTTCAATGGTAGGACTTGAGAATCTCATTTTAGGACAGACAAGCTCAAAAGCATGACTGAGAAAGCCTCCAGTAATACAATAGCCTTAAAATAAAACCTCTCTCTAACACAGCTGTAATTAATATTTTCTCTCATCCTTTACAGGGCTCAGTGTCATGGGGCTGCGATTTGACAGCAGAAGGACACAGTACAGGGATTGGAGAGGCAGGCTAACAACATATTACCACTAACTCCAGGCATGAGTAAGGGAGCCCTGAAGGAATTCTTCAGCCCTGGAACTTGTATGCCCAGTTTCAGCTTCATGAGAAAATAAAACCCACACAAAAGCTGTGGGGTGGGAAAATGGGAAGAGAATGGCAGCTTCTAATGGAAATACATAAGCTTTAAAGAAAACTTACTGGGAGTAGAGTACACTCAAAGAGACCAAAAACTACCCTTTTTTAAATATCTCAATGTTCACTAAGGAAACAATGCAATGGTGAAAATCCCAGCAAAAAGAAATGCGGTCAATATTACAATGTCACTGCAAGTATCACCAGGGTTCAGAAGGGTGAGTAACACATGCTATTTCCTTGTACAAACTCTTGTATAGAAAAAAAAAATCCTTATAAAATTGCTCAGTGGAGTAAAAAAGGTCGAATTAATGGACAGCACAGGATAAACGTAATTTCTTTACTTTGTAAAATAAAACTCCTTTTTAAAAAAAATTCCTATGCCTTAACTCGTATATTGTAGTTTTAGACCCAGTGATTATTTCTGCATACAACACACATCATGCATGCCTCCTGCATGGACACATATACATGTATTTCTGAAAAACACCTGAAAAAGGATTACAGTTTGAGAAAGAGCTTTGATTTTACAGTTTAATGAGTCATTCTTCTTCTACTTACTCAACATTTTCCTCTGATGTCCACCAGTTTGACTGGTCTCTAAAAAAAATCTCACATTGAATGACAGGCTGCAGAAATTCAAACAGCCTAGTAAAAACGCGTGGGCTAATAATACAGAAATTAGAAAGTTTTCTGTGCAGAAGCACAGAGCAATTAAGAATTATGAAATGCAGCGCTCAGTCCCACACGCTCTGTTGTATCCTCCTTGTCATTCTATCAACTTCAGTGAACCACTGAAAGGTTTCAAAGTATATTTTTTTTTCTTCTGCAAGGAAAAAAACTGGTGGTGTCTCACAGTACAACAACTCAAATGCTGATTCCTTCCAGCATTTTACTTGAACATTCTGTACTTTTACAAAACATCAGCAATAAGCCAGTTTTTGCTTTTGAATTAACCATCAGTAATTGTGACCTAGTAATGCTAAGGCTGTGGGTTCAATCCCCATATGAATGCTTCACTGAAGAGTGGGACTTCATGATCCTTGCGGGTCCCTTCCAACTTGGAATATTCTGTGATCGTGTAAACTGTGAATTCAAGTTCATGATCATAGGCCTTCAGGTTCTCTCAGTTTGAAAGGACAAAGAAAGGTAAATATAGCAGATACACCACATAGTATTACAAATCAACTCAAGGTTGCAAAATTCATAAGTTTTGTGGGAACAAAAGTAAAAGCCTGAGCATGTGTCCTTCTGTACCTGCACCACATTACATGTCAGGTAGTTCTACTGATAAGTGGTTTGTTCCACAAAATATATAGCAAGTATTCAAACTAAGTTTTAGAACAAGACGCCTCCAAAACAACACAGAATTTGAAAATTTGTTGAAGGCTATGTTGAGATGTGCTTGCAGATTTTTGGTGGGTGAATGTCAGCTATTTTTTTATTCAAAATAGATAATTCGGTAGGTCTGAATTACAGGCATTTTTCCATCCTTATTTCTCTAATTCAATTCTGGAAGGAGAATAACTCAGGTCAATTTAGAGGGACTTTTAAAGGAGGAACAGATTACATTTTGATATCACAATAAAACTGAGCCATGGGACATTGGGGAAGCATAAAGGAAACACAAAGATTTGCACCTTACTTTCTTCTACCTATGATTATTAGGCATTCATTGGGCCAGTGATTTGGCTGATGATAGTGTAAGAGCCATGTCTCTGTAGTGTCATGCAGATAACATGACAGCACAAGCACTAGGACAGGCAGTCTGCTCACCTGCTGGCAAGGTCCTGGACAACCATCATAAGGAAGCTTGGGGTGAGGGAACAAAAATTTTAAACTCCTTCAAGCAAGCAAAAATCTGATAAGCACAGGTGGCAAAAGCAAAGCTCAATGGTGTAATGCTCTTGGCTCCAAGTAGGAAGAGAATAATTTTCAGCCAAAAAGACTAAAAGATATTTTCATTTGGTTTGTGTTAACAATTAATAGGTAAATACTGACAGATACATCAGGCAGCCTAAACACACCAAAGCATGTTTAAAAGGGAAACCAAGGCTTAGCTAAGCTGGTTGTAAGGAACCAGCCAAAATATAATGGCAGTAGCTTGTAACATGAAGCAGTCATGAAAATTATGAAAGAAGTTTCTGTTTTAGAGACAGTATGTCTTGAAGGGTGTTTTTAAAAAGGGCTTTTGATAATAGTGGCCTATTGCCTCTGGGAAGACAAATGCAAGCCCTCTGGAAGAGCAAGTACTGACTCAATCTTTCAAAAGATGAAGTGAGTCCTCACCAAGTGGGAAATGGACAAAGTAAGGTTTTGTGAAACACCAGATACACAACACCTTGCAGATTCTTGAGTGACTTGTGATGCATTTGCTTCTCTCAATATTCCCATTAAATAGAGAATTCAATAAAAACAAAAGTCATTACCACCTTCTGTAAAAATGAAAGGTTTGCCTCGTTCCTTCTCCCTGGGTGGGAAGCAGCAATGCTGTTTTTTAAAATGTATGCTCTACTTGTTTTCCTTCCATCCCTCACCATCTCCCATCACAACCACTGGCATTAAGTATCCATCACTGAAGAAGTCTGAAGTCAGAGTGAGTAAATAACCCATCCTATTACATGATGGTCGTTTACCTGCACCTTTGGCTTTTTCCATAGTAACTGAATAACTAGAGTGTCTATATATAAACAATGATATATTTGCTATGGCTGTAACAAAGCCAAAAAATGAGGATTTAGAGGCTCACACACACTCAGCTCTTTCCGGCTCTGAAGAGAATAACATGTTCTCTGTTCATAAACCTAAACTGCTCTAATATACTCTGACATATTATAATTTTATATTTTACTAACAGTGCGAGTGAAATTCTAGTAGAGTACATAATTAGGTGACAGCAGGAAATGGCAGACCCTTTAAGGACTCTCTTCACCACTAGCTTCCCAAACAGTTCCCAAAAGATCCTAGGAGGAAATTGCAGCACTTACAGGAACAGAATATAAAGATACCTAATTAGTCAAGTACTACTTCCAATAGCAAATAATGCAAGTAGTCTGTCATTCCAGTTGATAATCACTTTATAAAAACATGAAAACTGTTACATGTCTATACATGACACTTCAGAAAAAAGAGCACTCCTATACATAGATGTAAATCCTAAATAAAACAACAAAAAAACAAAGAAATTAAAAATCAACACCACTAAAAAAACCCCACATATGCACGTTTACTGTTAATAAATTACAGTGTTTGATCAGAACCTAAAGAGTAACACTAAGTCATGGCAGCAACAGCTAGAGCATCAATCTCTGATAGTTTTTTCCTACATGTCCCTGTTGCTCTCATCTTCGTTCTTACTTACTGTTACTGTTAACACTTGATTAATATAAACTGAAAAACAATCAATAGATGAAGTCTGGATACAGGCTGTATTGTTCTATATAAATGGATTATTTAGCAGATTAAGGCTGAAGCACAACCTTTCACCATTATGATTATTAAACACTGCAGGTACTCCACAGGCTTTCAGAATACTGCTTCTCTTATACCCTTTTTTCAAAAACAAACAAACAAAAAATATTAAAACCATTAAAATCAGAAAATATTTCCTAAACTTGAGGGAATCCATCTGAGGGCTTCATAATTAAACTGAAAAGAAGGTGGAAGTATTAACAAGTATTCTCACATTAGCTTCAAACAGCAGTGAGACTGAACTGCTATTCAATTTCTAGGAGCTTGTTGTTTTAAGAATTTTAATGAGGTTTTTGGTCCTGTCAGGAAAAGTCAGGTACACAGCTGTACTCTCTTCAAGTCCAAAACTGTAGAAGTATGTTTTGCAAGATGCTTGTATGCAAATACTGCTAGAACCTCTACAGATTCTACCTACAGAGAAGAGCTTCTCACAGCAGCCTCCTCCAACAGTAAAACAATTGCCAGGCCAAGTGTGAAAATGAATCAGACCAAAATACATGGATTACTAACATATCCACCCACACACAATCTACAGAGAAAATAAAAACATCCGGAGCTTGTAAGTTTGTCAGAGGGGAGGGGAAATAAAAGAAAACTGATTTTGGGAAGACACAACATAAGTTTAGGACACCTTCTCTTTGCCCCACAGGCTTTTAGTACTAGGCTGGAGAAATGCTGTGAACCATCTAATCCTGCCAGTTCTACAAATCCTTATGACTACTTCAAGAGGCTACTGCCAAAACCACATTGAATTCTTTGTATAACACACTCTTCAAATAATAACTAAGTTCAGAATAAATTGAAGCTACCTTAAAGAATTATTATATTACAGTTCCAAAGAAATTATATATTTGAAAAGATGACTTCTAGATGGCACATTGGGTTCTTATTTCAATCTCTGATCAGATTCTCCTCGTGACTTGGAGCTTCAGGAAGGGAAGAAAGAAAAAATGTAATTGCATCCCTTTTAGCCCAAATTAGAGTTTTTGTAACTTACAACTTAAACAACAGCATATTTTAAACTGGAATGCTCTACTGAGGTCTTCCTAAAACTACAAAAACCAGCCTGGGCAAGAAGAGGAAATAATTGAGTCTTCTTTGTATATAAATTGATAGTACCCAAATTAACCCTATCAGTAAGAAATATTATGTGTATTTAAATAAGGATGGTTTTAGATCTCAGCAATTACATTGCATAAAGAATGCAAAACAAACTTTATTTTCAAATTTATAAAATCACAGAATGGTTAAAGGATGGAAGGGACCTTAAAGATCATTTAGCTCAAATCCCCCTGCCATGGGAGGAGCTGGATCCACAGCAGAATTTCTATCAGTCCTATCAGCATATAATTACAAGTAAGCCACTGTCTTTTCAGAAGGTGACTTTTTGCAATATAATGTACTAGTCACTAACAACGAGTAAACACTTTAACATGGAAGCTTCACATTACTCTGTGCTCACTACACGACTGCTGCATGTACTCTTACTTTCACATATTTCCTTAAATGTTTACAGGCCAATTTCCACAAAAGATCCAACAGCTGACAGACCCAAACCACCACCATTTTTCCTCTTTTCCACACCCCCACACTCCCCTGAGTAACCCCTCCCCTCAAAGCCTGCCATCAAAACATATCCAACAAACTGGTCACCCCAGGACAGCCAAACCCACACTTGCTCCCATGACAGACATACAGGATCCATCCTGCTGACTGCAACGAGCATGGCACGCTTCCATCCACCTGGGAACAGCTCCAGTTCCCTGGGACGTGGAATGGGAAAGGGCCTCCCTCACTGCCAGGGAGTTTCAAATCACTTCCAGGCCAAACACGCAGGGCAGCTGCTTCACTGGAGCTCCCTGAGCTCCTCTGAATGCAGGTGAACAGGTTGAGGTGTGACATCCTTTGCAATCACACCTTGGGCATCGAGGACAGCCCAGAGTGCCGTCACTGCTCTGCGCTCAATTTCCCTACGGGGTGAGCCACGACACAGACCATTGACTGGCACGAGACAATCTTGGTCAGTCTGTGTCATTGTGAGGAGATGGGCTGGAAGAGGGAGAAAGATTTTCTTCTACTACTTTTGCTTTCACCGCTCTAAGAGTAATAACAACAGCAATGAAAAATAATAACATCCTGTGATGTTACATTTCTCCTCACAAAATCTTGATTGATGTTGACAAGAAAACCTAAGAGACAACATTTTCACATGATTTCATTCTCTTGCATTTCACCATAAGTATAACAAGTTTAATGGCCATAGCCAAAATTAGGAATAAGAAGCTATTACACCTGACTCTCATTCAGTTAGGATCCCACAATGTAAAACACTTCCTGAAAACAAGTATCTAGAATATCTAGTAACATTTCCAAAAACAGCAAAAGAAAAAGCTCACTAATTGAGTGGTAAATGCCTGCCAAGGTGTTAAGAATATAGATAAATAAAAACAAATCAAGAGTACCCCAGGAAGTTATCTTTTCAGGTAGACAGAAATAATTTCCCTAGTGTACACATAACCTCAGTGCCTGTGCTAATGCCACACCTTTCCCAGAATCACGGGATATTCTGAGTTGGAAGGGACCTACAAGGATCAAGTCCAACTCTTAAGTGAGTGGCCACTCACTCAAGTGTATGGGGACTGAACCCACGACAAGTGGTTACTGAGGCAAAGCTGACCCAGACATCACTTAATTGATAGTACACACACTGCTGAGGAGAGCAGTGAAGGCCCTAAGAACCTACAAACCCCAGAGCAAAGGCAGGAAGTGGCAGAGTTGCCAGAGATTGCAAAAGGCTCTGGTAAAGCAGCAGGGAAGGACAACAGGAGTTGGTCAGCTCTCTGCCCTGGCAGGTACCAAGCAGCAACTGGGGAAGCAGAAAACACTGCAGGAACCAAAGTGCTCCCAGACATAGGAAATATTCTGTTTTCCTGCCCAGGAGCCAAAAATCTGCTGCAAAAGTCCCCTGCATGTGCAAAGGACCATTTTGTTGGGGAAGTTGAAACAGGAAAAGCTTATGAATATGATTGCCTGGCAAAAGATTTTGAGAATATGGAAACTATAAGCAAGATTGAAATGAAACCCATCTTTGAGATACCAAACCTTAGTTACTGAACAACTGGAAAACAAAAGTATGGCCAGCTGAAAGTAATCCCCTCTTGATTGAACAATTCGCTCTGCTTGCAGACAGGTCCAAGGGTCAGAGAAGACTCTACTAGCCTGGCAGAAGGGGTCCACAGAGTAGTTTTTAGGGTTTAAAATGTAACACAGTATGGTAATGAAGTGATTCTTATAGGCTGTATGTAAATGCTATAAGATTTGTATCTTGTATTGGATTGGTTAGTGAAAATTAGAATACTCAGCACAGAAGGTTAATTGTAACGGGAACCTCGCTCTCTTACCTCTTATTCTCTTACGTTTCCTTTTACTCTTAACTTTTTACTCTCCTACTCTCTTGCCCTTCCTTTTACTATTGATCTTACTCTCTTAGCTCTCTTTACTCTTACTCTCTCACCCTTCTTCTTACTCTTGCTCTTACGTGTCTGCTCCGAGCTGTGGCTGGCAGCTCCAAGCAGGGCCCTTGCACCCACGCCCTTTGCAATAAACCACAAGTTCCAAGACCTGGCCTCAGAGATCTCTTGTCTCCATCCGTCCCGACCATCCTACCCCAAAACACTCCTACACCTTTTTATGTTTTATGAAAAGTTTCATGAAAGCATGAACAGAGATAGGTAGGGTTGTGTAACAAGCACAAGGGTCTCAGCAAGAAATTACTCACAGTCCCCCCACAAACTCTGGCTGGTTGTGATAAATGCAAATAAACCATACAGACTAGAAAATTAAATGACAAGTAACAGATAAGGACCTGGACCATGTACCTATGATTCAGCATGAACATCTTTGACTGATATCCTACAACTAATGTGCACTATTTAAAGACTGTATCCTGTTTGCATAACAAGAAATCCAGATTGCTTTTCTGACCCAAGGCAGCAGTACAGTTACACAAATCCCCGCCCAGTTTCACTGGTTCTAAAACACAAGCTGTACACCTGAATTTCAAAAACAACTACACTATACCTCCTGCCTAAGCTTTCCAATTCTGCTAATAATATTAGCAAGTCCTCTGGAGTACAGAGAAGCTTTCAGGTTGTTGCATGCTGCAGATTCAGTTTACCACTATAACACTACTCAATCCCACATAGAACTTACTTTGAAAATTAAAGCCAGCAAGCATGGCTCTGCACCAGTTTCCTGCTTTCTACATCTTCATCTGCTATCACCAAAATCTGTCTCAGATGCAATCACACAAACACAGTTTTATGCTGCAGAGCATGGATTTCAAGTCAAAGTTTTCAAGCAAGAAAGACATCGAAAACCAACTTTATATCACATAAATGAACAACACTGCAATCACACCTGATACCTCCCCTTTGTCAGCTGCATAACTGAGGATTAAAACAGACACCAGGAACAGTACATAACTCTCCACTCGTATTCTATTTCTCTGCCTGAAAAATTGAAAGAAAACAGAAGACGACAACCAAATACACTTCGATACATTTCTAAGGATACATTCAGCACCATTATCTCTAATAAGTAGTTATCTTCAAATCTTGACAGAGGTAAGTTAGATTTTAGAGAGATACCCAAGATTTTTCTCATATTTAAACAAATTTCTTCATCATGATCTTCTGAGTGGCCATAGCCACAGACTACTAGGCAATGAAAAAAGAAAGAGAAAACGAATTCCAAATACCTTTTCTGTTAAGCCTTGCATATTGAATTTCAGAGCATAAGAAGGGTATGAATCCTTCTTTTTCGTCACTATACGTACAAATATACAAAAAATTCAGAGCAGTTGTTTTGTAGATTCAAGAACAGGAAGCACCTCTGCTACAACTTTGTAGAGAAAGTCCCTTGAAAAAAAAGAACTGCGTATGTATTCATGTATATCATTGCTACCTCCCCTTTCCTCTTTCTGTCTCACATCTATCTTCAGCCAACTCCTCTTCAACAGTCTCCTAATTTTTATCTATTCCAAGAAATTTACTTTTACTTACACTTTTTCTACAGGCAACTCCAAAAGTCTTTTGCACATTCACAACCTCTTTTACATTCTCTTGAAAAAATACGGGGGATTTATTTCTTAAATAATATTTCAAATCAGTGTATTTTCATAAATATTCCAATATATTCTATTTCCCTAATTTTGCCACTTCTGATTCCTACTTTTTTCCCTCCAAACTCAACTTCCAGACTCTGTGCAGAAACAGTAACAGAAGCCATTCAATGCTCTCTACAGTGTCAATTCCATGATTTCATTTCAGCCCAAACATTCAATTTTTTAAAACCCCAACAGTTTATTTGGAATCATAATTAATTTATTCAAAACCAAATAAAGTCACAGGATGGAAAAGATCTTCACCATAAGAAATAATTTGTACCTCTTGAAAGTAGAACACAAAGTACCTCAAGAATGTAACTTGTAGTTTTTAACCTTTGAATAACTTTCTCAACTACTCTTAAAACCAATATTGATAAGAAATAGCAATTTGGAGTCTCATTCAAGTCCACCACTTGTCTGTAGCATCCCTTTTTGCCTGCTTCTCAATTACTTTGTTGACACACATTTTGCCAGTGGGGCATGAACTGACTGCTGGTGAGCCCAACACTGCAATCACTTGTTAAAACTTTCTATAATCAAGAGAAAGTTCATAATTACTTATAATCTTACTGGGCAGAGTGAATATGCTCAACAAGCTTTCCAATAGGACTGATGTTTTGACTATAGCTCTCCATACAGGAGAATTACACAAGAAAAATTAAGGTTTTCACTCAAGAGATTCATAAACTAACTCTACTTTAAGTGTGTGTATCTTCTACACCATCTTACCTAGTTTAGAGAGAAAATGCTCGGCTAAGAAAAACATTTTTTACTTTAAATTCTTCCTCCTTCTCAGCTTGAACACAATGTGGTTTCCAGTTGTTTAGAAAACAGCCTTGGATGTCGATTAAAAAAAGAAAAAGGCAGGAAGGAAAGAGCAGGGAGTGGTATTTCATAAGAAGACAAAATCTAAACAATTTACTGTTGTTTCAGAACTTTCTATTGAGAAAAAGCTATTTATATTTCAATTATGTGACAGGATGCCACAGTCTGAAGTCATTTTAGAAAGAAGAGGCCTTAAAATTAGGTACTAATGATGTCAACTTGCAAATCTTTAGATTATTATATTCCCATACAGACATTCATATGCTGCATTTGTTTAGAACACTAAACCCAACACCTCCTAAAATCAGCAGCAGATTTAAAATACCAGCCAGGAAAAAATCTAGAGGAAGTCTGCATTTGTCCTACAGTTCAGTTCACCAGAGCTCAAGCAGAAAAATATTACCAACACACAATGAATACCAAAACAGCTTCTTTCCCCTATCTCAAAGTGTGTATTTTGAGAGATAAGAAAAAAAAAAAAACAAAAACATTGCCCTCCACCATGCCCTTTCATCTCATTGAGGCCCTGGCTTGCTCCTAATTTTTGCTACCTGACACACACAGAGCTGCTCTTCCTCCTTGCCAACGGCAGGAACAATGATCAGGTGTGTGCTCACCCCCACAGAGACACCTGAGGCTCCCATGTCCACCCCCACACCCCCTGCTATGGGCTGGCTCAACTCACAACCAGACCACTTCCCCCAGTTACTTCAACACATGCAGCACCATGGAAGCAAAATGAAATTACTTCATTATGTCCATATGTCTAAACATACAACAAGCTTACACAGAAGAAGTTTTAAAAAAAAAGACATTTATACCCTTAGAAAAGGGAAAGTACCAAAGCTCTTCAGAAGCTTTACTGAAAGGTTAACATATAATTTATTTGTGTAATTTATTGTAGTTCTTGGTCTCTCTTCTATAGTGGAGAACCAGGTTTTTGGAGATTTATAGAAATTAACAGCCTAGATCTGCAATGACAAATCAAGGAGGCCCAGAGGTACTAATAGCTGGCTTCATATGTGCAGACATGTGCAAACACAAATGCCCAGTTAAAAAAAAAAAAATAAAATTCTTTCTAAACCTCTGAATGGTTGCTCTAAAATAAGGATTACTACAAGTTATTTGGTATATTACGTGAATAGTGTTTTTTTAAAGTGTTTTTATAGGCAATTCTATGGGAAAATCTAATTATTCTCAACTAGTTTAGCCAGGAATAAGTATTTACCAAAAAAAGCTTCTATAAAACCTAAGAAAACATTCTGGAAAAGCAGAATCTGTACAGAGAAGAAAAAATATTTTAAATGCAATGGCCCATAAATTATTCTAGAATAACTGCTTTGTTTTCAGACCATGAAGTCAAATATTTTCACTGAACAGCAGAGAAATGTAGGGGTAGCTTCTTTTATTTTCAGCTTGAATTTGCAAAGAAAGTAATCTTTTCTTTGTAACATTGTCTCAATAGAACATTGCATTATATATATGCAGTATATTGTATATGTGCAATATATGCATATACACAACACATGTATATGCAATATACTATGGTTTTGGATATAAAAAATAATATGATATAAAGGCTGATATTCAGCCTGGACAGCACAATACACGAAGCTTGTACACACAACACAAGAACAGTTCCACTTTGTACTCACTCTTACAAAGTTGTCAGGGAACAAACCTCTTCTGCCTTTGAGCTGTCCTTCCCACCAGCCTCCATCATCTTTCTTGATATTGGTGATTATGTCACCTACAGTAATTGTCAGCTCATCATCATGTTGAGCTTTGTAGTCAAACTCCACTATCGCCTCCACTAAAAAAGAGAAACACACATATGCACTGTTATTGACTACATTTAAGTTTTCCTACCTTCCAAAGGCATAACAAAACATCAATGCAATCTCATATTCTCAGTGAAAGTAATATATTCAGTTTAACCAAGAGAGAACATCAAAGTGGCAACATGCAATGGTAATGTTCTGTGGGTAACTGCTAAGTGAGAGGCCAAAGTAAAAAAAAAACCACACAAGAAAGCCCATCATGGTTAAGGCAACATGATTTCCTTCAAAAAACAAAGACAAATGCTATTTGTGATGCTTCAACACTATTTATTCTAGCAGCACTACAAAGTTTATTTTTATTTCTTGGACAAAGTTTTACCTTTTGTTCACAGGGCTTTCAAAGCTTTTTATTTTATATGGAAATAAATATGGAAAGGTTCTTAAATTCATAAGCACCCCAAACCACTATAACTACCTTGCTAAATACATCATCATCAACCTAAAAAGTATTTAACAAGATTTTTTTTTTATTATGATGACTTTCACTCTTGTTTGTAAGAAATGCAAAGCTTTGCTGCATGAATATGCCCTCACTGGGTTTCATCAAAGAGAGATTTACTTTCACTTGTGATTATGCATCTAAGACTACATGCTTCTACTGCTCTGAATGTTTGTTATCAGAGTTGCATTACAAGTTTGCTACCATTATATGGGGATGTCTGTCTTTTCCCAAGAGGTCTCCCCATCCCTTGAAACCATACGCACAAGAAAGTCTCTGTAGAGAATTAAGAAGTCATAAAGACAGCAAAATTCCTTCAGAGAATCAAAAATAATACACCTGGGGTACTCAACATTAAAGTCATGGTTATATTTAGTGGTTCATCAAACATTTCAGGCATGTCAGACTGGCAACATCTAGGACAGCCATAACTGCAAATGTTTATTCCTGTTTTCTTCAGTGGAAAAGCTTGTCCCAAGATTTTCCACCAAACATTTAGCACTTCGACCACTGAAGCAGTAAACTGAGAACAAGTAACAAGCATCTGCTTTCTGCACAAATGACTGTGCCTGTAAACCCTGCAAGCTCTACCCTGCAAACAGGCAATAGCAGATCACAAAGCAAAGCCAACCATTACACCACAGGCAGCAAAAAGGTTCTGCCTGAATAACAAACGCTGCATACTAAACTGAATTAAGTTGACAGGAAAGCAGAGTTACTTCTTTCCACCCCCAAAATGTCACACAGTCACAATGCTGAATACCTCCATCCCTCCTCCAGAGCCTGCAAGTCATAGCTAAAGCAGCGTTCTGACTTCTAGATACATAACAGCACAAGTTTATGGCTTATAATATTCCTCTATTACTTCTTCTGTGAAGTCAAAAACCATTGTAAAACTAGTTTACCAGAGGCCTGCTAAGCTACATAATGAACAGCAAAAAGAGAGTGGCACCACACATTATAAGCTGACATGCAAACAGAACATGAAAAATTTATCAGTGAAACCTGATAAAACCAGCAAAAATTATATGAAATGATGAAATTTAATAGAAACTGCAAAATCAGAGTCATTCAGGCTGAGAAGGAATTCACATCTTTAGTTCAGCTTTCTGCTCAAAGCAGGACTAGCTCTGAGGGAAACCAGGTTACTCAAGGCTTTGCTCACACAGGTCTTGAAATCCTCCAACCTCCTCCTACAGAGGCAGCTAGGGCATGCAGGAGAATCTGCTCCACTGCTTGACAGGGAAAAAAGGCTCCAGTAGACTGCAGAGAGAAAACCTTTCTTGTATCAGTTTTCACCCATGAAATCATTGCCCCACCGTGCACTGCTGTGCAGTATCTCCATCTTCTTGATAACCTCCTTCTAAGCTTTGTAAGGCTGCTATTAGGACCTCCTAATTTCTCGTCTTCAAGCTAGACAATCAGAGCTCCTCTAGATTCAGGTCCCCTCACTCTTTTAACACATGAACAGTTCCATCAATTTGATAGTAATCACAGATATGAGGAGCACACTCCACTGCCTTCTCCAGTACCCAATAAAGATGTTAGACAAAACAAGTTCCAGGAGAGCTCTCAGCGGTACTTCATTTATTATCAGCTTGCACGTGCAGTATGAACCACTAACCACTGCCTAAATAACACAGTTTTTGAGGTTAGAAGGCACCTCTGTAGACAAATCCCCTTATTCAGTGCAGAAACACCTAAAGCACAGATTGCTCAGGGCCTAATGCAGTCAAGTTTTGAGTATCTCTAAGGATGGAAATTCCAGTGTTTGATCACCCTCAAGATTAAAAATGCTTTAAGACACTTAATAACATCAGCCTGAGCCTTCTCTTCTCCAGACAGAACAGTCCCATCTCTTTCAGACTCTCCCCACATGCCCCAGGCTCCGATCCCTCAACCACCTTCATGGCTCTGCACAGGACTCACTCTGCTCCCTCCATCTCCCTCCTCTCCCTGAGAACACAGAACTAAACACAGAACTCCACAGGTGCCTCAGCAGAAAGGACAAGAGCACAAGGATCACATCACTCCTCCTGCTCCCAGCACTCTGCCTAAAACAGCCCAGGGAGCCTGGAGCTGCCCCTGCCACAGGCACACGCTGCTGCCTCATGCTCTGCCTCATGTCCACCAGGATCCCTGGGCCCTTCTCCACAAAGCTGCTTTCCAGACCCTCAGGCACAGCCTGGACTCCTGCCTGGGATTATTCCTCTCCAGCTGCAGGACCTGGCATTGCCCTCTGCTCATGAGCATCCTGTCAGCCCGTTTCTCCAGCCTCTCCAGGCCTCTGGGAATGGCAGCATGACCCTCGGGGGAGTCCAACACTCACCAGTTCTGCAGCACCTGCCAACTTGCTCAGAGTCCTCTCTGCCCTGTCCTCCTGGTCATTAGTGCACACCCTGAGCAGCATCAGCCCCATCACCCACCCCCGTGGCACCACTGCCAGTGACCAGCCTGCAGCTGGACCTCCTGCTGCCCTTTGAGTCTGGCATTTCAGACAGCTTTTTCCACCCACCTGTACTGCACCTCATCATTTTTTTCAAGTTATGGAAGACAATGACAGAAGTTTTGCTGAAGTCAACATAAACAACGTTCACTCCGCCAAGTCAGTGATCTTCTGGTAGAAGACTAACAGATGGTTCAGACAAAACTTGCCTTTCATAAATCCACACTGATTACTCCCAGCCATCTTCTTGTCCTTCATATGTTTGGAAATGGCCTCCATGATTATTTTTTCCATCATCTTTTAATGGTTCACATGAGGCTGACCAGTCCCATGACCAGCCTGTAATGCTTAGCACAATAAAAGAGGCTTCTTGCTCTTCCTGAGGACAGGAGGTTCTTTCTTCTGGTTTTAATGAACATCTCCTAATCACAGTGACTTTATGAAGACCATCAAGAGGTATTTCCCAATATCAGTTAGCTCCCTCAGCACATACCACACCAGGGCCATGGCTTTGCATGTGACCAGTTTGTTTAAACATTGCCTAACCTGATTCTCTTCCACTGAGGGAAGGTTTACCTTGCCCTGGATTTTCCTGTTGGTTTCAGAATCCTGAACAGGCCAAAGTCTTTCCTCTTCAATTCCAGGCTTGCAATCCTGCCTTCTGCCTATCCCCCCTCCTCTCTGGATCCTGAACTTTATCATCTCCTGGCCAGTGCCACCAAAGCTGCCCTCAGCCTTCAGATCCCCAAACAGTTCTTTGTTTTGGGGTGTGAGATCCAGTACATTCCAACAACACATTCCAGAAACCTCTTGAACTGCTCACACCCAACCCAGCTACACTATCCCTCCAGTAGATATTAGAGTGATTGAATATGAGCTGTCCTATCATGTCTTCACAGTCCCCATGAAATCATAACTCAGAAGCTGAATGCAGACATGTAATTCCTCTTCTTTGCATTCCATGGTGTCTGCATGCGAACACTGATATTTCAGAGAGGCAACCAGCCGTGCTGGCTTCCCAGAGAGTAGGGAAGTTTTCCCTGTAATTCTGAAAAGCACTTCCTTGTTTATATGGGCATGCTTGGGAATGGCCCCCCTTCAGCCCTGATTTTTTTCATTACAAGGTCCCCCATGGTTTGTATCATATTTTGTTTGCCAACCTGGTTCAATTGCTCATAAGGTACTTAGCAGAGACGCTTTTGCCCTAGTCAGGTGAATCCCATCTTTTCCAAGAAATCCTCAAAAAGATCCTCATAATCATAAAACTAGAATTCTACTGCTGACACCAACTATGCAACCAGCTTACCCACAGGATCTCTCCGCTCATCCTAGTGCACTTTGCTCTCACCCAAAAGATCAAGGAGAATCCACCCAGACTCTCATACTCCTGGTCATCATCCCAGAGCCATACAGCCATAGCTGATAATTCCAATCCCTCCAGGTGCTATCACTGAAACCTACATGGGAGAGCAGCAGGGAGCAGTAGTCTGAAGCAGACTTTTGCAGTCTTACCACAGCATTCCAGATTCTGGCAGGCAACAAGGCCAGGTCAGCAGATGGGAGTCTCCAACACTTGCAGCAGGGAATTTCCCTACTGTTACCACTTCCCACTTTCTCCTGGTGCTTCTGCACGGCTCAGATTTAGTAAAGCCTGGGTGCTTTACTGGACTGAGCACCCAGACCCCCATCCCCCTACAAAAGCATTGAATGAGTTCTCTAACTGCAGATCTGGAGGTGGAGCAGGAGTCTTCCTCTGGCATCAGAGGTGATAAACTTCAGGTTTTCAGGCTTGCCATTCTGGGAATCTCTAAAACCACCCCAAGAGACACAGTCTCAATCTTCCTATCATTCAAGAAAGTTGTGGATTTGGGATCTTGAAACCTCAGGGCCTGAAGATCTGGAAAGCCCAACCCTCTAAGTTCAGAGAACTAACAAATTTTTACACATATATATGAACTAGAGTCCCTAAAGCAGCATCAGTATTATCTACACACACACACATACATATGTATGTGTATATATATATATATACACACAGACACAGCTTATCCCAGACCAGCCAGTGCATTTGGATCAGAAGTTGTATTTATACAATAGCTCCCCGAAGACTACTGGACTCAAGCAGTGGCATCAAGGTACACACATGAATGAAAATTTTTTTATTTCCACAGGACACAACAGCACTGTGGCTCAGAAAAGACAAAATTTAGCCTATTTAGCAGGGCATTTCCTGTTTGGTTGAACCCCAGAAAAGATTGTTTGAAAGCATGGTCCTGCATCTTCATTTTTAAGCAGCCTACTAGCATGAACTTGCTCTTTCAGGATTCAAAGATTTTAGAGTCAAGTAATTTCTTCCCCCCTACTTAGGAAGCTTTAAAATCCTATTTTGATTTTGCAATAAGTGCAATTACATACTGTTTTTCTGGCTCCAACTACTGATTCCTCAAACACTCCTCAACACTCAGACTGCAGCAAGACATAACGAAGGAAGACAACTCTCCCACTCTAAGTCCCATATTTTTCAAGAGTTCTAGAATCTGTCATGGTTTTTGCAGTTTTCCCTTAAGAAGGCTGCAAATATGACATGATTATTAACAGTTTTCTTATTAATTATGTTCTCTCTCTTAAGCGGAGGCACCAAAAGGTGGAATGGGGTTGTTGACCTGACACTACAGTGGCTTGGGTAGGCTGGAGGCACTGGAGTTAACCCCCTGAAGTTCGTCTGGCTAGTGCTAATTCACATACAGACAGCTGCAGCTGTTCAATCACTTTTGTTTTACTGAAGGTTTGTTTAAACAAACAGAAAACCCCAATCCTTTACTGTTCAGGCTTTTCTCTATCTATGAAAGTTTCCACTTATTAAAAAACACATATAAATATTTTTAAAAGCTGCCTCCTCTCAGAGAATTTGATTACTGCAACACAAGTGTGCGTAAGCTGTCAGAGACATATGAGTCACTAAAATAGGACCACACAATCAAGATGTTTATAAACTCTTCAAAGGAAACCAAAAGCACATTTTAGAAAGAGAAACAAGAGTATACCTAACAAATGTGCAGAACTGTGACAAACTCATGGGAAGGTACTTCTGAGACCACTCAAAATTCTCATTTAGCAGAGTTTGAAGAGCAGGATGTTTGAAGAGCATATGACAGTCAAAAGTGCTCTACACTTCATAGGTTCTTGCAGTTGCAGTTTTTAAATCAAACTCATTTGCCAAAACATGCTAAATCACAGCACCTCCTCAAACTGTGTTTTGAAAAATTAATTCTGCCAGTCCAACTTAATATTTTTTGTTTCTTTTGAGGTGAAATTTAGTCTTCATGGAAGCTGGATTGATATCAGATACAACACTGATTCAAGTTTGTTACAAAAAAGCAGATCATAGCCTTGCTTCAGGTCTCTAAGTATGACCTACCTGCTTCCTGAAGTGCTGTGCTAAATTTCTTCTCAGGAACTGGACTAAAACTGTGCCCGGTTCTACACAATGATTCATGATATGAGAAAACACTCTATGGACAGTGAGCTCAAACTGATTTTATTTGTTAACCAACAAAGATCAGTCTTAGGCCCAGCTCTGCCAAGGTAAACAGATTGTTTCATTAACAGCCAAAACTCAAATCCCTTTTAAGCCAAGAAAGGGGAAAGAAAAAAAATAAAAAAGGCAAAAATTGGGACAGGCAGATCTGGTTCCTTGCTTTAGAGAATTTTTTAAAAATATTGCCTCATGATGCCTGAAAGTCAAACCCGCCCTAGCCTGCAAACTCTAGCTACTAGACCCTGTTAGTAAAAGGCATTTTGTACATTAGAATTGAAATCCAGTATCAAAAGCTACTCATGTTATTTTGCTCTAAAAGGAGAACACTTATTCTCGTGCCAACAAAATCAGCTATTCCTAGTCTTATATTGCCATCAATCCAAATTGTAATATAAAAACTCATAAAATAGAATCAAAGCTAGCTATTAAGAGCCCTGCTGGACACTGGCACAGTACAATTCATTACTGCAATGTCAGGGACAAAGATTTTTTTTTTATTTAATGCTTAGTGGTTTGGTTTTAAAATACACAATTTGAATTGCTAATGATATGAACCAGGCATTGAAATGTAATTTCAATGACAGCTGTATTTTAAAAAGCACATTTGAAAAAAACCTGTTGATTAGAAGTTTAACTAGCTTTACCATTCATTCCCCAAATCAGTCTTGCACATATAGGTGAAATGATTTTGTTGAGAATTACAATTTTCTTTATATTATTTAGTTTGTTTCCTTGCCACATTTTAAATTTCAATTAAAATCTAATCTCTTAAACTGACCTAGTCAGAATTTCTTTAATAATGCTACCAATACTTGAAGACAGAAATGTCTCTGTTTTCACTTATTGTACAGTGCCTTAGCAAGCAAGAGATAATAAAGAAAAGAAACAGATTTGCTACTGTATAAGAAAAACTATGTTACTAAATAAGTTTCTTGTGAGACATCTGAAGTGTGTAGACACAATGGAAATGTTATTAACCTCTTTGGCACTCTTCCACCCAAGTAACAGCATCCATATGGCAACACCACCTTCTGCAGCAGTCTAGTTTCACACCCAAATGCAGACATTAAAGTGAGTAAATACAGTTAGACACAGCAGTCAAGGAGTTAAGAGCTGTAAGTTTTATGTTTTTGCTTTTGTAAGTCATTCAGCTTCATGTGAAGGATAAACATGCTTGTTGCATTGGACTACCCAAAAAAAAAAAAAACAAAAACAAAAAAAACCAGAAACCAAACAGACTACCTGCAAATATTCTGAATTCAAGCTTTCAGTTAAAACTCAAATTACATTTCATCAGAAGAGAGTGCATCACACATCTGCATAAAGATAACATCTTAAATTAAAAATCTGACCATTGAATTCCATCTGCCTCTATTTCACAGATAAAGTCCTCAAATGTGCTGTTCTAGCCAAGACACCTGGGTACTAACTAGTGAGCCTACGACACTTTCAGAACTTATGGTCATACTTAAAAAAAACCCACATTATTTTTTCTATATGACATGCTGCAATAAAACTCTTTGTGAAATATTAGGAACCACCAGGAGAGGAAAAAAATCAACACCTTTTATTAGGCCAAAGAGAAAAGCATGACTTACAATCTGAACTTAAACTTAAAATAAAAACAAAACACAAAAAAAATAAAACACCCAAACAAATAACAAACCCCCTCCAATAAAACAAATACCAAAAAAAAACCCAAAACAAAACAAACAAACAAACAAAAAAAAAACTATCAGAAAACCACAACAAAAAAGCCCCACCAAAACCCAAACTACATTACATTCAATAATGCTGCTTTCCTAAACTAGACCTGGAGTGCCAGAAGGTCTAAAGACCACATATGCCCTACAAGGCCACTGTTTTTTTTTCACTCTAAGAACACTGAGCAGCTGGCAGGCCAATCACAGGAGAGATGCTGTGGTACAAATAGGATGGAGAGAAGAGCAGGAAGAGAGTCATATAAAGACTGATGTCGCTCTTCTACCAGAGAACAAAATTATGTATATTTTATAAAGGCTCAACTCTCTCAATGTCATTGCACTTCATAATATGAGATGAAGGAATGAGTCATTGAAGAGGCCTTGGAGTCATCATTCTACCAAAATGGAAATGCCTCATAAAAAAAATTGATTAAATAACAATATACCATTAACTTTACAACTTAAATGTAAATTGCAACTGGGATTTTTAAGAAAGCTTGAGCCATTAGTGTTGTAGCACGTCTGTGGCATGAAAAAAATAACTTGAACACTTCTCATTTACTTGATTGCAAACAAGATTCATAATTTCCTTGAAAAATTAATACACAATTCTATTCAATTTCTAGCATTTTTCTTTTGCAACACTATCAAAAATAATACTCCCTGCTAGAAGTGCTTGCAAGGATTTCAATTCATGAAAAAAGAAAAGCTGTAGGGGAAGGAAAAAACAATATCAGAAGGAAAAGCAGTACTATTTAATCTTCAAGATGTTAAATCCATGCTACATTATAAACAGCAACTCCTCCACTTAGACAACAGCCTTCAGTTTACATTTTATTTTCCTATTTCCCCTCTCCAAACAATGGGGGGGGGGGGGGGCAGCTAAAGGTCACAGTCCTAGAACAGCACCTTCACTGCATCACTCCCTCAAAGAGCAGAGCAGCCAAAGAAGGGGCCACCTAAATCATATAGCCCAGGGTCCTTTTCTTGTCACAGTCCCTGTGTCCCCCCACAGGCCACAAATACTCACCCAGTCTGCAGCCTGGGGACACCATGGGCAGGCACAGAGCACTTGGGGCAGAGGGGAAGCCCCCTTAAATTGGTGTGAATTCACATGTACACACACAGGCATGGAAACAGAGGAGCTGTGCAGAGGACCCCAACCAAATCCTAATCTGGAGGATGGTGAACACTTGGCCTGGGGCTGTCCTGATGTGACTCTTCTCTAGGCAGCAGCAGAGCTGAAGCCATTCCAGCTGACAGAACACCTGAGCTCCAAGAAAAGACGGGAGCTAGTTTTCTGTTTTTTCAGATGTATGCTTGGTTCCAGTTTGCAAAACACACAAGCATGCAGTTATTCAAGTGGAAGTCACCCAGTAGGACAAGAAATACTTTCTATTCCAGCTAAGGCACTTGGTATGACCATACTCCATTGAAAAAAAACCCTCACATTTACAGTCAGATAAAGAACAACATTAAGTTACTATGTTTGTATTTCTGTGCATTTCCACATAAAATACACATCCCATAGCAAGTCTGTGGTAAACAACTTCGGGTATGCATTTCTAAGAAACATTATATGTTGCAATTACGTTGAGACAGACTGGGCTGGCATCACCACCACTTCTTTATTAGAAAACTTTTCATGTTTTCTTTCAGTATACTTCTCTCAGGTAACTCTGACTCCTTTTCTTACAGGCAGCTCCACACAGCTCTGACTCCTTCTCTCCTCTCTGCATGACTGGCTAAACCCCAAGCTGTCCCTTTCCCAGCTGTCTAACCCTGTCTGCCCCTCACACAGCATCTTCTAACCTTATCTGTCCCCTGCCCAACCACACATCCCTTACCTCCTCACAGCACAGCCAGCAGCCTCCATCCCAAGCTGCAGCAGTCTCAAGCTCTAACTGGAACTGTAACTGGTGGCCAGCTAACCCAGTCTTTTATAACACCCAAACTCATTGGGCAAGCACAAAGGTTTCCACTCCTCAGTAATCAGTACAGCTGTAATTCACTGGAGAGACTGTCTTCTGTACTATCCTGTCAACATATCTTCCCACAATTATGGATCTAATTTTTTTCTTAAGCCTACCACAGTAGCTGCCTCTAAGTGAATTTATTGTGTCACACCATATCTCTGATACAAACTTTTTATGCAATATGCCAAAGCACATACAAACACCAGAAATGTTCATGCACTTGTAACTATGGAGTAAGCAAGGAAAGATCACTGTGGCAGTTCTAGGTGGCAAACAGTTACATCTATATTCCCCCTTAATACCAGTTTGGATCCAACAATACATGTTAGATTTTTTTGGGATCAGTCTCCTTAACTTTTCAGAAAGACTGAGAATGCATTAATAATCTTTGGCATTCATGTGGCAGAGGAAGCACACTTCTATTCCATGAATTAATGGATCTTTTCCTGTGGGCAAAATGGTCCTCCTGCCTTGGACAACAAACTACTCAAATCACATTGTTGCTACTGAAAGAGACCAATTTTACTGTAATCCATTGGTTCTATCAACCAGAGTGCCTCTCAACTATAGCAGATGCTCCCAGTCTACAGCATGCACAAACAAACCTACTTTAAAATCACATTGTCGAGTTTGCAGAGAACGTGCACTGTGTTAGCTTGTAATTATATAATGCTTCTCAGAGGCAAAATTGTCTTGAGAGCTGTTCACCTTTGGAATTCTTGAGTTATTCCCCTCAGAAACTAATGCACAAAAGGACCCATTCAGAAGAAATGAAAGACATTAGATTCAGAGGAAAACATTTAACATCATCATCTTATCATGAGTTCCTGCCACCTATAATATCCATAAAAACAATTCAAAGTTCTGAAGAGTGTAAATTATTATATCCATTGCTGAGAAAAACAGAAAAGGAGAACAGTACTGTAACTTAAGGTAAACAAAGAGAAGTAAGTCCCATCTGACAAACCATATATTCATACAAACTTGTCAGAAATGCTTCTCTACTCTTGCAGTTTCTAAATCTCATTCTCACTGAGAGGATATAGGAAGGATATGAGTTACTTCTTCAGAAAAAAAAAGGAGACAGAAAACACTAAATATACCCAGAACTATTTCTAAAATAACCACTTGGCTAAATTAATGAGAACTGCTACCAAATTAATGTATCACCACAAAAAGTAAGCAGCACAGAAAAGCTGATGCCATGAAAATAAGTGCTGTGTTAAATTACTCAGAAGTACTAGCCCAGTACTTTAGTCCCAAAGTCGCCTTGATAGTACTTATAGATGCTGATGGATGGTATTGACGTACAAAGAAAAATAAATAAAAATTTGAAAAGACAAGGAACAACCACCCTTTCATCAATGATGTAGCATCATTTAACCCACAGGAAGATGAGGAGAGATTGTGGTCAACAAGTGTTCAGTCTTCATATTATATAATGCATAGCATTTGTTAAAACTCTGGGCTTCTAAACTGGCAGCATTCACCTTGTCTCACTGAAATCAGACTAGAAGCATGAATGTAATTATGAACATGATCTCAGAAGAGCTTGGAGGATTTCACTAGATGCCTAAGCTGTTACTATCACCACACGTCTTTGCCAAAAGTAGCAACCCTTTTGCACAGGAGGAGGATGGAGAGAATACAACATACTCCTCTGCATCTTAGCCACATTTGCTTGAAGTGCTCATAAAAATGGTGTTACATTAAGTAACCAGACTGAAAAGTGGTGCACAGATACATCCTGTTGAGGTATTCTTACTTTTGGAAGTGGAAATTTCTGCAAGAAGAGGCTGCTGGCAGCAGTAGCCTGGTATAGCCTAAATCCTCAGACTATGCTACAGCCCTTTGCTGTGTGATGACAGCTGCAGACAAACACAGTGTCTTATAACAATTTCAAAGTTATGTTGCTTTTCCCTCAGTTTAATGGAATTCTATCATTTTTAAGGCAGCAGCTGCAAAACATTTACCTCAGCAGCAACTTTTCTGATTCCACCTGTCAAATGCTAGGATTACAAGCCGGTGTTGCGTTTTAACTGATGCATTATAAGCTGTCACAAAGACATGCACTGTACAACAGCAAGAAGCTGGGCTGGATGGAGAAAATAAATAATCAGCTTTTTTTATTTCTAACCTCTTACATAAATCCAAGCATTTCAAGCTACAAAACTTCACATTTAGGGGAAGGTCAGGCCCAGTATGGAAATTCTCAGTAGTTTCATAATTTACAAGCTAAATTAAAGGACACAACTACTGTGGTATCACATACAACAGACTATCGGGCATTAGAGGAGCTGTAACTTCTGTGTGTGTGTACTGGGGCTCACAGCCCTAAGTACAAGAGCTCAGATGATGGGTAATTGCATTTCATCACTATGGTTCAACACAACATTTACATGCCAGCATAAAGCCATCTCCACTAAACCTCGACACCACACTGAAAGAAAAGCCAACAACCACCTAAGGTGTTAAAAACACCAAACTTCCTCAATTATGTGAACACCAATGGAAGGTAGTGTGTGAATATTTGGAGAAAGGACAAGTGATGATAAGAACACCTTTACCACCTATCAATATAATATTTTCTTGATTAATAAAGAAATTTCATAAAACTGCCGCTCATGACCCTTAGCAACTTCTCTCTTAACATCAGGTTCTTTTATTCTCCTTCAAACTGTGGTAAGAAGAATAGGACTGAAAAAAATGCTGGGTTAGAAATTACTGCATATATGAATTCACAAGTTCCAGACAATCCTTGGGCAAATAAACTTCCCTGTTATATCAGATAACATGTGCCAGCTTCTCTGCATTAAAAATTTTTCATATTTCAATTTTAGATTTCAGGATGCAATTCTGGAGAAATAAGTTTTTAATGGTATCTTTAATGCCTCTGTTTTCTCAGCTCAAATCAGTTTCTGCAGTAATGTTTTCTGGATGTCACAATAAATGGAATTTACAAACACTTTTTTTTCTCTTTTATGAACAAAAATCCACATCAAAGGCATTAGTTACTCTGTTTTGTTTTAATGGCGCTTTTCAAAATCCCATGTGTCAATCGTAGGACTGGGCAATGAGGCACTTGCATTAACCCTTCTTAGTTTTATTTTGTCTTTGAGAAATTGTCTTGATTTTGAACAAGGGAAAGCCTTTCAGAAAGCAGAGATTATGCTGCAAGTAGAAGACACAGCTCTTTGAACAGGTATCTCTGGTAGCAGGTTAAAGGCCTCAAGAAGTCTCCTCCACCTGAAAACACACTCTCTTCCTTCCAAGGGACCCTCTTGAACTATGATGAGAACAAACCTCCAAAAGGGAGACACTACACAGAGCTCCTCCTTCGAAGAACAATCCTGAAAGCAAAACCTGATGCAAGCCAAAGAAGAACATCTGAAAGCTTATCCCTGACTTTCATTGTGAGCCAGAACAGCTTGTGACCTGATGACAGCATTGCTCCAAAAGGGAATCTGAGCCACTCTGTGCTGGTTGAATGGGAATGCTCAGCCGAGCTGCACACAGAGTGAAAGCACAAACAAGCGGCTTTAGACAGAACCACCCATTGCTGCACTGAGGATGGGGGAAAAGGGGGAAGCAGCAGGATGGAGCTTTGTGGAACCCAAGCAAACAAACAGAGGCAATAAATCCTATTGTTTTATAAGCAGTTATTCTTCTGACAACCTCCTCCTCACTTCCACCCCCCAGTAACCTGCACTGGTACTGTCTGGAACAGAACAAATCGTGTGGCCAAGGAAGTAACAACAAGACAGGTTCTCCTCCAGACACGCAGAATTTCCTCAGGTGCTGCCACAGAATCTAAAGCATCAAAGAGGCAACAGGAAGGTTAAACCATGCAACCAAGAGAACTAGAGAGGACAGAAATAACATGGTCACTGAATGTTTTCCACCTTGAGCACTTCTTCCAAGGCTAAGGAGAAGGCTCTATTTTTCCATCTAAGAAAAAGGTTCCTGGACTCCATCCCCTTAAAGAATCTTCTAATGGCCTTCCCTGGTTTCAAGTTGTGCAAGCTCTGAGAGCTAAGGAAATCAGAAGTCAAAACTAGCTGTAGATTTCAGAGGGTCTGTAGAGGCAAAGAGTGTTTTTTATATTCAATTTCTCTGCCTACAAAGCTGCATTTACATCAGCTCCTTGGTTTTGGTTCAAGACAGACACTGACAGACTTGAACAGACAGGAACTGAAATTCTACTTAAAATAGCAACATCCTGCTTTTAAGTTCTCCAAATTAAAAAATAACATTGGAACTTCAGTATTTGGCTTTGCCAACTTCCACAACCTGTTTTACCCCACATACAAGAGACACCACTCTTCCACCAGAAAATATCCAAAACATGGCTGGCAAAATAAAATGTGCCACACACACCTCAGCATTATCCCAGGGTACCAATTTCAAGTCTTAAAAAACTTAGCAGATTAAAGCAATAGTGTCTAAAAGAAAGTCAATCCCTTTCCTTCCTGACATCATATTTATGGGAATCCAGCCAAAGGTTTGTTCTGTCCCTAATTTCAAATAAAATGCATAAAGGATCACCTACAATTGTGCTGTATTCTACACCAGATTGCCTTCATAGTTCTGTATATCTTTGCATCTTAATTTAGGGAATTTTGAGACTCTGCAAGTGAAATACATAAGAAATCTTTCTAAAAAGAGAAGTGGAACATTTGAAAGACAGGTCAAAAAGAAGGAAAGATGAAACGGAAGGAAGTGCGTATGAAAAGATGGGATGACAGAGCATCAGGCATGTGAACAGACAAAAAAATGGCTGAAGAGCATCTTTCCTGAGAAACAGTTAATAAACTGTAGTGTAAATTTATTTTCAAAAGAAAAAAAACCAAAACACCCCAACAATCAAAAAACATAACATATGAATCCAAAGCAACAAAACAATGCAGATTACAAAGTGAAAGAAGATACATGTCCTTCTGTAAGTGATGAGAAGAGTTGCAACTGTTTTCTGACAGAATGAGGTGAAGGAATGAGAAACACACAGGAACAAACAGGAATGTTTTCTTCACAACTATGAACAAACTATCAAATACACTGCAGAGGAATACATATTAATAGATGTCTCAGGACTCCAGAACTGGTACAGACAATTCTGAATTGTCAGAAGATAGTTCATCATGAACTAGACGGTATCTTATCTTAATATTCCACAAACCACAGTCAGATAATAATTGAGATGTCAGCTAATCAAAAGCACTATTTATAGGTGCTTCACACACAGAAATCATAGCCTTGAAAATAAGTAGCAAGGTTAATGCAAATCAAAGTGAGCAATTCTGAAGGGTGGTATGAGGTGAGAGAACAAAGACCATTCAAACTGACCTCACTGGTCAAAGTAAAACTGACAAGTGTACTTCTGCTATTTTCAAATGAAGCTAAATAAAGGTATCTGATGAATGAAACAATCAGCAGATACATGGGACTTTTGTATTAAGTTTCAAAGAAAATAAGGATCTTTCCCATTTTAAAAGAGATTACTGGATGGAGGAGGAAATAGCAGCTGTCCAGGAAGATGAACATTAAAAACAATTGCAACCAAAGATGACAGCAACAGCAGCAGGAAGACTTCTCTCCCAGCTGAAAGGTTGTTTCTTTTAACAGAAAGAGCTGATCTTACTTGTACAAATTCGTTGGCTGTTCAAGGATAAATCTCTTTTCATCACACACTTAGTCAAGCAAGGAAGAAGTCAGAGAAGGATTTTGCTTATTAAGCAAACCTCCCATCAATCAAATAGCAGTTAACTAGCCTGGATTAACTATACACCCAAATCCCTTGATTAGCCCCATGTTACCTCTGTGATGTTGGAGCAGTTCTATACAGATAGATGAACTTGACCCTCTGTGATCTACCAGACTTACAGACTGGTATAAAGAAAGAAGCAACTGAGGAGCTGATCCAATCTATAAGCTAACTAGTTAAAAGCCAACAAAATCCACAAAATACTTGGTTTTTTTTGTAACATGGAAAATTAAATTTGTTGTTCAAGTTACTAACAAGAACAGCTACAAAGAGCACATTTCTAACATTAAGGATACAGCAATTAACAAGGAATCAAGATTAACAGTAATCTAGTATCAGACTGAGATTAACGACTGTACTAGTTACATGATCTGCTCAGTTCAGCAAATGGCTTAGAATCTTAAAATGAGATGAAACTTAAATGTTACCATTTTCATTGAAAAAATATAACAAAAGCACAGAAGTGCATCAAACTTCAAATCTACTTATTGAAGAGGTTTAACTGACTTCAATATCAATATTTCAGTCTGAACCCAATCTAGATTTCAAGATTGCATACTGATTAACCTTTTCTTTTCCACATGCAATCTAAAAATACAGATATAAAAACCGAAAAGCTTGTAAGCTACCAAGCTGGTGTTCTCCACAACTGTCGGCACCCTGATGTTTCTCTGAACAAAAATTAAATAAGGTGTAGCACATGCCATCAAAAAAAAATCTTTACTATCATGAGGATTTTTAAACTTATAGACACTTAATTTTAACTCTCCTGGAACTAATTTGATTTTTCATTTTATTAGCAAGTGAAGTTACAAGTTCTTACTACCAGGCCTGCCTTCACATGGTGCGATTTTGACTTCCCTGCTAGCAGAACCTGTCTGGATGCACTGCTGCTCACTCTCAGGTGTTCAGGAGTTCCCAGTGTCACAAACTGCTGGACTGTCACTCGAGGCAATGCTCTCAAGTTCAACCTTTACTGGAAGGCTTTCACTCCCTGCACTCATTTTTCCATCCCTTCCTTTCACCCAGCCATTTAAATTCTGATGGGAAAAAGGGTTCGTCTAGGGTTACGATTTTTTTGGCAGGAATTGTTTGAGGTATTTTGGCTGCCTTGTGTAGGTTTTTGAGGGTTTCTTTTATGCGATAGTTTAAGCAGAAAATTTGGATATTTGTATTCCATGAAAATGGCAGTTCTGCAATTTCAATGAACTGTAATACCGGGCTATTTCATGGGAGATTAAGGTGGTCTTGTTTAGAGGGAAGGGATTTGATAGGATATTTTTCAATAAAGCTGTTGGCGACAACAAAGACATCTTCATAAGAAATGAATAATGAAAAAGAAAAGTACTGCAGTAGTCAATCTTCATTAACAAAACACTCAAACTTTGTTTATAAATAAGCATCACCACTCTTCCAAAGCAAGTCACTAATCCTTACATTTGGAAACGTAAGTGGTCCACATTTAACAGCAAAGAAGATTTTTAAACCTTGCTGTAACAAAACCTCTAAATAAAGGCATCTTTTTCTGGGCACAGTCTGGAATCTCTGGTGTGCCCTTTGACAGTGGGAAATAGAGGAGCACTAACAGCTCAATAAGAGCTCAGTGAGACCTCACAGAAAGAACAGCAGGAATGAGAAAAACACTGAAAAATTAAGCTGGGGTCTTGCTGCTTGCCAGTTTTGTATCTGTCACCAGGACAGAAAATTTTCAATGCTGCACAAGCCTATCAGGAAAAAGAAATCCACTCTGCCAAGTTACCAGAGTATGAAAAATCATTTTTGCCAGTGGTGAGGATGAATCAGCAACCACAGATAGAGAACATACTTAACTTAAACCTGACATGAAAGTTCTCAAAATATGGCTTTACATATGGCTCAAAAATGAAAAGTTCTATATGTGTGCACTTATACTCTGATACTGCTGCTTTACCTTTAATGAAAACCTTTTTAAATCCAGCTCATGGGGAAACACAGGGCTACATACAAAGACAGACAGGCTGACACTAGTAGTCCATACAGCACCAACAGTTGCACTGACCTCCAAGAACTTCTTCCCACAAAACCAACCTAAAACAAGAAGGAAAACACCCTGAAGTGACTTTTGTGTGTGTTTGTTTTGAGACCTTGTTATCAATTAAAAGCACCAGTATGTTGCTTTTTAAGGTAACAAGCAAGTTCCTGGAAATTACAAGTAAAGAACACAACATGTTATGAGGATTCCTATTTTGCAGGGGTGGTTTTTTGTTCATTTAAGTGAGTTGTCTTTTTTTTTTTTAATTTAAGTCACAAATTCATTAATTGCAAATTACCTGAGGGACATAAACCACTTAATTTTTAAATACAAGCAGTATGACCACTGAAAGCTCATTAAATATTGATAGATCATTTTGAATGCTTTGGGTTGGGAGTGGCCTTTAAACATCTAGATCTAGTCTAATTGGGCCTTGACTTGCAACACATGCAATGAATCTATATTGACATTTTCAAAAAGCATTAGTTCCCTGGGGAGCTGTGCACCAATGCTGACTTTGATCTTCAAATAAATGAATAGACTTACACTGGTTTTGGTGTGAGTGGGTTTCAATTGTCAGAAGTGATTTAGCTGCACAGTATGAAAGACAGAGAATGAGCTAAAGAGGAACATTTTCCTTCTGTACAATACTCCTAATGAAATTCAAAGGCAGAGCTCAAAAGGCACCTCTTTATACTGACACTGCAGATTAATCAGAAGTTAGGGATATTCTCCTTGTGTAAATGCTCAGCTTTCTGTAATACATTATCTTTGCTGCTAAAGAGTATTTTTTTTCAGCACAGACATAATTTCTGATCCACACCTCTACGCAATTCTTCATACTAAATCAGTAGCACAAATTCTCAGCAACGCTCCCACTGTGATACAAACTGCAGTAAGACTGGGAACAAAGCCATCCTTTCCCCTTCCACTGCTTGTCCTCCAAGATGTTCCATTCTCTAAGGCAAAGTTATGCTAGGAACAAAGCATAGCCAAGTCCTTGCAACAGTCATCTCACCACATAGCTTTTATGGGCATTTACTACTGCAACCTCAAGAGCTGCTTTCTACTGATGCTTCTCAGTTATCAACAATAAAAAGGAGGGGAAAGACAACCTCATTTGATAATACAAACCAGGACTACTGAACTGCAATATTTGCATATTGTCTCACACTTAGGGACTTCAAGCTTGTATTGTGTTTCCTCTCAGTGTGAAGCAGACTGTCAGCAATTAGCTGAATCTTGATACTCACCTCCTCTCTCATTCCCCTCCCCATAATATATTCTTTCATCATTCTTCAGTGTACAGAATGTAGATATGCCCTGAAGCTACTTCCTGCTTTTACATCAAGGGAAAACATCCACTCCCTGGTCCAGGATTTTAGAAACTACACAGATAGGAACCATACAAAATCCATCATCATTTTTTATAAGCTTGCTCTATACCAGCAGGATCAGAGCAAAACAAAAGATACCATCTCTGCAGCTGTTTCCATTCCCTTGATCTCATCAGGGCTAACCTGCTTGCAGCATGTCAGTGACCTCTAACACATCAAACCTGAAATTTTAGCTGCTCATTTCACATTTCCAAGCTCTCCTTTTTCTCCTCCTTACACATGCAACCCTTCCCCTATAAGCAGGAAAGGAGTCAATGCATTACCCACAAGGTCAACACTGATCTTCTATACAAATCCTGATATACCAGCAGTATACTTAAAACACCCTCTAGCATCCACTGAATAACAATTACAAAATAAGCAATCTTAATAACATCAGAGATAAATTGAGAAAAAATGCATATATTGCATAAAATTATATATAAATTGTATATATTAGTAGCAGTTTAAACAGAAATATGTGTGCACTCAGCATTCATATCAAAAGAAAACTGCTGCTCAATAAAGTGCTTTATTATACTACATTGCTTCCTTAAACCCAGGCAGAAAAAAATACCCTTTTCTAGCAGTTCTATTGCAATTTTCTACATATGAATCTTTGATTAGTGCAAAAACAAGAAAGAATTCTGCTCTTTTAAGAAACCATTTATTTTAAGTATTATGTTCTTTATCACACTTAGTGAGCTAAAAGTAACAGTTAATATTAAAAAAACTCTAATGGAGGAAGGAAGAGCTACTGCAAAGGAGTAAGCAGAACAGATGCCCCAGAAATTATTTTCATAATCTTTTACAATTACACACATATTTACATATTTTGTATTTCTTGATTTCCAGCCCTAATCTTGATCCATTTAGAAGGCAGCTCTGACAACCTTTTATGACAGGAATGTCATTATCTCGATTTCTAGGAAAAGAAAGCTTCATGGCAGCTATTTTTAAATGAAACTTTACACAGATTACTGAACATATTTTATTACAGTTTATGACAACTCCACTGGAGCTCAGAACATAAATCATTCACAGTCTGCACAATGTCACCAAACCACTGGACATCTGATCCTGAACAGCTCCAATGTAGCTGCTTTCTTGTGAGAAACAAACCTACCAACAACCACAAAAGGATTAAAATTAGTAACACCCACTATGAGGAGAATAAAGACTTTTTATGAGTTGGGAAAGATTTTCACAAAAAAAATTCCCTATAAAGCCACTTTACAGTTTATTTTAAAAAAGAAATCCAAGTGAAAAAAGTCATGTTAATCACCTTTCTTATTACTTTTCCTTATTCAGCTAAAACCTGTTCAACTGTCTTCAAGGATGACTAGCATGACAAATACTATTTCTATTTGAAAAATCTTACAGCTATTTCACTGAAAGGTTCCAATAACTCCACCATTTTGGAAAGGCAACCACAAGCACACCTACCATCTTCTTTGAGTGATGTGTACAACTTCTGCTAAGCTCAGACCTCAAAAATTTGTCATTTTAGATGGGAGCGTAGAGTTGCTGGAGTTCACCAGCTGCACTCCCCAGAGCTCCTGCTGCAGTGAGCATTCTCCAGGTGTCACCATGGGGCCAAGCAGAAGTTTGGATGCAGGCTCAGCTCTGGAGCTGGAGGTCAGCCTGGCCCCACAGGCAGGAAATGTGCTCAGAGCACTCCCTCTGTTGATGCTGCGATAAGAGAGAGGAAGGCAGTGGAAGCAGCATCTCTGAAACGTGTAAAGAGAAACAGAGGAGGGGGAAAGTTGAGGGCAGGGGATAGAGGAGAATTTAGAAAATGAAAAGTAATTAAGAAAGGTAAAAATAGAAAAAGGGGTTGCAACTACTACAGAATAATCACACTGTCACATAGACTAAATTCTTTTGTTTGCACTACTTCTTGTTTGGTGTGTACAAAGTAGCTGCAATATTCCGCAGCAAAGCACCTTTTTCAACCAATTATGTAAAACCACCCAGACAACAGCTGTGTGCCAGTGTATGTAATCTAACTGGTTCAAAGGGAACAAGACTCTGGATCCAAACTCCCAGCTATGGTGGCAGGAGAGGTAATCAATGTGATTTCACATAAAAGCAGCATTTCCTCTCTTCTCCTTTTCAAACAGCAGAGCTCTAACAATACCTTGAAAAATATTTAGATGAAAAAATATTGATGAAGAAAATCTTTAAGAACTGTGACTAAGGTTTCAGATGCATAGCTTCATTGCAACATTATTATACAGGACACACACCTCATTTAATGCACTAAACTGGCTGTGCTTTGAACATGAGCAAAGACTGCACAGCAGAAGAAAGGAATTTCCTTCATTTACTGCAGAAGTTGGGAGGTGTGTCTCAGCTGACAGAAGGAGCTGCACAGCTTTTTTGTGATGATGGCAGTTAAATGCTGCTCTCTAGAATCACACTTCTAATCCTGCATTTTCTAAATTTGATAAGCAGTACATTTCAAACCAGGTTTTCCCATATCTGCTTTGTTTTCTGCACCTTCAACTTCAGGAGGACAGTCTGATGTGTAGGCATCCCATGCTTTTGCAGTTGAGGCTGAGTTCACTGACCATACCAGAGTCGAAGTAATTTCAAAATAAAAACAGAACAAAACAAACCCAAAAGCGACAACAACCAACACACACACACACACAACTCCCCACAAAACATCACATTTTCATTTCTCAAACGTTTAAGGAGGGGAGCCAAGCTTGTCTCACTGTGTTCATGATTACCTTTAAGATCTTTGCCTTATCCCACCCTTTTTATGTTGTAGAGAACTAAAATCATTATTTCACTAAACTCTCCTAAGAAGTCCATTCCAAGTGTAAATGAATTAATTTTAATGTACTCTGCCTATAATGTGATAGAAGAGCTCATAAAACATCAATTACATAAAGTATTTCCTGTAAAGGTTGGGCCGTGTGCTATAAAAAAGCTCTGAATCTTAGTATACAGGTATGCATAACATACATACACATGCACAGGGTTGAGCTAAAAACACTCTGCAGTGCCACACAGAAAGTATACTTTGTTAATATAAGAAGGCATACAAATAATCTAGAAATAAAACATTAGGAATCTTAACAGCAAAGAATTCACCTATTCTCTTCTGCATCTGAGATACCTTACAAAAATGCCAACTATGTTAAAAATGCTTTTAATAAAACTGCTTTCATTTGATATCTCCTAGAATGATTTTACTTTCATGATGTGCATATCTTTACTTCCTTGCACAATTTTTCTATTAGTTTGTAAACTATGAGAATTTCTTACAATTTAAAGATATAAACAACAATTAAATAATATCTACCTTCCCTCCACTCCCATTTTGCAAAGCAAAGTATAACTGAATCACGATGATTTGGGAAAGTCATCATCCAAATGAGCTTTAAAGAAGCCAGATGTGTAGGATCACTGCCCAGGAGAAGGATGGGTGGGTAAAAAGTAAAAAAAAAAGATGGCTTTTACTAGCAAGTTACTGTATTAAAAACCTCCATAGAGCTCTATCAATGCAAATTACTTTGTTGGTTCTTTATTGCTTTTCTTAATCCTTTGAACCCTGAAGGCTAATATTTGCACTATGGAGTAAATCGAAATCAGAAAAGTCTTACTGTATCACAACACAGGGTTAGTAAGAAATAAATGTGTGGGAAGAGGATAAGAAACAAAAAAAAAATTTTTTGAAATGATTTCCTATAACATGCCCTACTGAGTACAGGTTCCGCTCCATTCAACAGCTGCAAACCCTACCACTCAATACAACATTATGTTTAAAATCTTATCTGTTGTGACAGAAACAGAAGTTGAGAGTGAGCCGGCAAACCAGCCCAAAGAGAACTCCTGCAATGCCCCCAATTAACTGTGGCAGCCTGGGGATGCCGGCCTGCTGTCAGCATTGGCGGAGTTCAGCCGGATCGATACGGCCGAACGAGCTGCAGAGGGATGAGCCCCTCTCAGTCCGAACGGGAGAGATAACTGAAAGTCGATAGCAAAACGCTTGTGCTTAATCTGGTAAGGTACAGGTGGAGCAGCTGTGCATCGCTCCCATAGCACCCCGCAAACTAATCTCTCAAAGAACAAAGGGACGATTTATTTCCTACTATAACGCCAACGTCACCCTATCACAACAGGTGAAATTGTGTAAAATGTCTTCCCACATAACGCATTCTATTCAGTCCTTTCGGTGATTCTGCTCTCAGGTCCCCTCACGGCCCGACCGCATTTCCGCCGCCGTGGGCGAAGCGGGCAGCGGGGGCCTGGGGACATCCAAAAGCCGCCGTTTCGGAGCCCCCGCACCACGGCAGCCACCGACAGCTGCCGCTTCTTTTGTTCCCGCCTATCCGTCATTTTCCGCCGGGCACGGCGCTGGGCAGAGCGAGCCGCGGGCAGCCGCACTCCAGCGACGCCCCGGGCGCATCGCTCAGACAGCCCGCGCCTGGCACCGCCGCTGCCGCCGCATAATGGGACAATTCATCCCCATCCTCCCTCCCTGCCCCCTGCACAGGTAACGGGCGCTGCCCTGCCCGGGCCGGGTATCCAGAAGTCCGCGGGTGACACCTCACGGGCAGCGGCAGCCGAGCGCGGCCGCCCCCGCCCGGCGGGGCAGTGAGGGGCGGTGCGGGGCAGTGACGGGCAGAGCATCCCCCCCGCCGCAGCCCCTCGGAGCGCAACCTGCGCGCCCGGCGCGGAGCTCTCTCCTCTCTCCGCCCGGCCCGGTGCCACCACACCCCAGACTGCCCGGGGAGGGCCGTGCCCGGCGGGAAGGAGGCGAGGCCGGGCAGCCGAGACACGGGAGGGTTCGGAGCCGCGTCAGCCCCGTTCGGAAGCGGCCACAGCGGCAGCCCCGAGGGGCACCCGGCCGTCCCCCGCCGCCGCCAACCCCGACCTCTCCGCCTGTCACATGAAAACAATTACTGCCTCTGCCGGGGGAGGGGAGGAGAAGTTAAAAGCCGTGAGGCGAAGGAACGGAGGCCGGTGGCGACCACCTCCCTCCCGCCGCCCTCGGCGGCACGCGCTCCCCACCGGCCAGCCGGGAGCCCCAGCTGGGCTCCGGCACCGCCACCTCGGCCTGAACTCACCCATTTATGTCGAGCTGGGCTTCGCCTGGCAGCGACAACAGGCTGAAAGTTTGGGGCGGGTGGCCACGGCGAAGGAAGGGGGCGAGGGAGCGCCCGAGCCGCCGCCGCGCGGAGCGGAGGCGCTGATAGAGCCGCTCCCTCCTCCGGCGGCCGCCGCGCTCAGCACCCGCCGCAGCCGGGCTGCATCCTGCGCCCTTGCGCCGCGGCTCCCTCAGCGCGTGCGAGAAAAAGCAAATGTATAGAAATCAGGCGAGAGAAGGGGCTCAGCCTTCAGCTCCTGCAGCCACCTGGGTCCCCGCTGCCGCCGGCAAAAGCAGCCCAGGGCGAAAGCGCCCGCAGGAGCCTGTGCAGCCGAGCCGCGGGAGGGGCGCGCGGCGGGGCGCGGGGCGGGAGCGGCTCGGGCTCCCGAGCGCGGGCAGCGATCGCCGCGGCTGCCGCTGCTGCTGCCGGGGCGACTCCGGCTCCGCGCTGCGGGAAGTGTCGCGAGACTGCGCCAGAGCCGCTGCGCCGCCTCGGGCCGGCGGGAGAGGAGGGCGGGGAGGGCGGCAGGAAGCGGAGCCGCGCTCGGTCCCGGCGGGGGCAGGGGCGGCGGGGAGCGGAGCCTCGGAGGGAGCGGGGTGGCTCCCTCCCTCTCGGGGCAGGACTCGGGCACAGGGAGGGGACGGGGCGCGTTCTCGCTGAGCGCTGGGGGAGGATGGAGAGCGCTCCCGGGCGGCGGGACAGGCACGCAACCGCGCACTGCTGCCCCGCACCTGCCCCGTCCGCGGACGGTCCCCGGCAGCCGTGCCCGCCCTGCCCGCCCTGCCCCCGGGCTCTGCTTCCAGAGCGACCGCGAAAGGCACCGGCAAAGCCGCAGGCGTCCCTCGTCTCTGCCCGGCCCACCTTCCCCGCACACACCGCTACAGGCTTGGGTTCAGGAGCAGGGAAGGAAGAAAAGACAAAAAGGGAAGATGAAGAGTGCCTTTGGGCCAGCGTTGATGTTTCACTAAAAAGAGCAGCGACGCACAAGAGCACGGATTGCTCGTACCGCAGAAGACGCGAAACCCCTGCTACAGTAACAGGGTGCACAGATCAGTAACGTGTCTGGACAGAAAGGCACGGAAGGAGGGTGGGGAGGCTTCTGCACAGGCACGTCTTCCGGCAGGTAAAGACCCTTGGGATAAAGCCGACAATAGCAGAGGAGGAGAGAGAAGCGCAGATTAAAAAAAAAATAAAAAATAAAAAAAATCCCTGGTATTAAAGTATAGGTAACATTTTACAGCACGAGTACCTTGACTATTAATGAAAGAGTGAGCAAAACCAGCCTGTTCTAACCTGAGGTAGTTAATTTGTATATGAAAACGGGAAACTGCCACTAACAAAATATAATAACACTTTTGTACTTTTCCATTCCCTGCACAAGAGATTTTGAAAAAAAGCTCGTTTTTTTTCTCTTTTTACTCTGAAAATTACACTTAACAACTACTCAATCAAATCACTGAATTATTTATAAGTAAAAATTTTGTGAAAACATTTATTGTCTGTAGAAACAAAATTTACATTTATTTTATAGAAACTATGTTAAACATACATATAAACATACCTACATCTTACTATATAATCCTTATGAACGAGGCTTTTAGATATGGGGTAACATTGTCAAAAGCACCGTTGTGGATTCAAAGACTACAGACTTAAAATGCATTTGCATTTAACTCCAGCTTCAGTAGTTTAAAAACGTAATTTCTTATCCACACCAATAATTACATTAAAGGCTTCTCTAACAGTGTGTTTCCATGTGCACATACATGTACACATGCACACAGTAAACACTCCTTCAGAAACTACAGTATAAATAACATCAACAATCTATTTCTCAGAAGTGGACACTAGTACCCCTCATTCAACTGGGAGTAAAAAATTACTGCTATTCTTAAAACAAAACAATGAGGCTTTTTTTATTCCTTGAAGACCATACTCGAACAACAACTGCTTCCACTGCCTCTTCCCCTCCATACTAAAGACATGAGAAGCCAGTCACAAAATGAAAGCCATCTACTACATTATTTACAGAAAATGAAATATTAAAAAAGACAACATGAGAGTTAGACTACTTAGACAGAATTCAGACCAAGGAACAGTGAACGGAAGAAAACTGCATTAAAAGTAGCAGGCTCTTAACCATGTGGCTAAATGCCTACTCAAAATCCCTCCAACAAAAGCCACCAGGCATGGGAGGAAGGGGCAGGTGTTATGACAAGAGTTTTCTCTGATCTTGACACTGAAAAATAATGCTCACAAAGCTCAAAACAGAACACATTTAAATGTTCATGGCTATCCTTAAGGTCTGTTAGGGAGTCAAGTGTCACAAGGAGGCTTTCAAAGATCTTGAAATGGCTTTTATTCTTTCTTTCCTTCGGAAGGAGGCTGAAGAACTTCTTATCTTCAAATTCTGCAGCAATGGAATGAAGTCTTTCAAGGGTCAGAGTTATGTGTGGAAACATCATTTTTTTCAGATTCATTAGGATGCAAGTCTGAAGTCTGTCTTTTAGAAGGCTCTGCCATAAAGGACTTTTTAGACTGCTGTTCAGATGCTTAAAGAAAGGCAAGAAGTGGGTTTCAACACAGTATGGGAAAAGCTTTCCTTTAGGAAAGCAAGGAAATTAAAGAAATTCCTCTATTTACAGTCTTCTAAGGTGAATACTGAGAAATCAGTCTCTCTTTGTTATGATCTTTTGTCATCTTCTTCAAGCGACCCTCATTATCCATTTTGCAGAGATGGCAGAAATTACCTTCTGATGCATAACAAGCAAGTTTTGAGAACTCTGCCTTTAATGCCACAAAAACATTATCTCGGGGCTTGGTTCTGTTTTTAAAGCAACTAAGTTCATTTAAAGAAAACTCAGCATTTCAGCCTGGGGCCCTAGGGAAGATGGGACCAGGTAAACATTACACAGCAGGTGATTGATCAGCTGGATTTACTCCTATCCTCTGCTACCAGTTACCTGAGTTGAGACAGTTACGTTCAGGTCTCAAGACCATCTATATCCATCAGGTAAAAAGATTTCAAACATGTAATTACTGGAGCTAAGGCAGGCTTATAGAAACCCTGAAATGTGTTGCTTCTTACTAGCCCTAGAATTTTGTTTAACTTGTGAATTCAATCATCACAAATTTAAAATAAGTATTCTAATCAATTTATGCAGAAATTAAATGGATCAGCAATATAAATGCTAACATCATAGTAACTCAGTATTTCAGAAACTTACAAGGAATACTCTAGTCATATTTAACCCATTCCTTTTTTGATAGCAATTAAAAATAAAACTTCACATGTGAACAACTCAAAATGACAGCATTTAACAGCCATTTCAAGCTAAACAAAACAAAGGCAATTCACATTTGTGTTTTCAAAGTATAAAACAGAAAGCTAGAAAGCTCTTAAGACAATCCCATTTTTAACTCGCCCTTCCAATGCAAACAGTGTGAAAGTTACTGCTTTCCTACAGAGGCTTACACACCTATTTAAAGTAAACAGTTATTTTAACAAGAACTGTTATCAGTTCATGCTCCCACTAGAAAGAATGCAATGTACTTGAGTCTTTGTACATGTTTTCTACAATGCAGTCACAATACCGAAAGGCACCAGGTTATTCAAGTAAATTGACCTTTCTTCTACTTAACCCTTTCTCTTGTGACTTCACAATCCAAACTTCAATACATTGCCCTCAACTAAACATTGTGTTCCAGTACAACAGAATTTTCTGTGCTCAAACAATAAACAAGCTGAATTGGGTATGAGTATATACACACAAGTCTCTGTAATTCACAAAGATAAATCTACATAGCAATGTCTCACATCTTATCATAGAGTAGATGCTTCCAGCACCTAAGCCAAGAAATCTTATAAAATTCATTATTTCTGTGTGCATTTTTTAGAATGTGAGAGATTTTATCATGACAGAGTCCAAAATTATTAAAGTTAACTTATTGGTAAAGAATATGATTTGAGCAAATGGGATCATACAAAAGATAAGCCAACTGAAACAGTGACTACATCTCATATGACATTCATCTTGGCACCAAGGGGTGGGAGGGACCAAAGACAGCAAACAAGCCAAAAAGCCATAAACTTCTTTGCAATATGTTGCTCACAGTTGTAAATATAATCACAAAGCTAAACTGTAAAGTAAAAAACAAACTAGAGCTATCTCATCATGAACAGATAAAATAAAGCACAAAATCAGGAGTCAGTCATATGTTGAAACCAGGTTAAAGCAGCATTAACTGACTGAAGTCTGACTACTCCAGCATTACTTCCAAACAGTAATAGCAAAACTACCATGTCAGAAGTTTCTTCATGTATCCACTTTTCCCATTTGCTCAACAAAGAGTTCTCTTCCAGAATTTAATAAGAACACTGCAGGAAGCTTACAGACACAGTAGTATCTTGTTGAATAGGACAATATAGCCTCAGTAGTTTGTCCTGTATCATATATGGATTCATTTCTCACATCTTTTACAGTGCACATTCAGAGCAGTTTAAAGGACTTGTTGGCTTCAGGGTAAACCTGCCCCCCTTGGCAGGGCATGTGCAGCACTCCCAGCAGCCTGATCAGAACTGCAGTTATTCCACATTTGCTTTGGGTTGACTCATTTAACCTGTTGTTTCAGTTCCTTATTTTCATCTCCCAGTAAATCTACACAGGATGACTCTGCCAGATTCATCACTGACAGCATTAAGTAAAAAACCACTTTCTTATCTGCAGAAGGTTGCCTGCCTCTATTTGTCCAGGGAGTTCCTTCCCTTCCACTTCCCATTTTGTCTACACATGTCAAAGTTACAGAAAAACTAGTTAAATGATTAATGATGTTATTTAAACTGAAAACCTGTGTTTTAGAAACAAACCATCTGTTATCACTGAATGACCATGACATCGATGAATGTTGCACACTTCCCGCCTTAGCCTTATTCCCTATGAACACTAAGTAGAACATCCAAGGAGGAGCTCAAGACACAGTAATTTTAGCTGTTCTTAACCATAACTACATTTTCCAACAGTCTCTCTACTGAAGGCATTTTGGAAAAAAACATTACAAAAAAACATGCAGAAATCACATCCTGGCTTTCCACCCAAAAAAAACCAAATTTCCTTTTTTTGTGAACATACCTCTAACCTAGAATCGGAATTCTGGTCTACCAGCCACAACAGAGACTAGCCTGCATTCTATATGGAAATACATCTGCCTGCATGTATTGAAGGTATTGTGAACAACTTCTTTCTTGAAAAAGAACATCTCTTAAGATTACACGCTATGCATCCTTAACTTACTGTCAGTAAGAAGTCTGAACAAATCTGCAATACATACACACAACCCCACTATAGATAATGAATTAAGGCAAAGGCTATAAACAGGAAATAAACACAATACTGTTTATAACTGCTTATGAAACAGGTCTGGCTATTCGAGTTTTTGCACGCAGCCTAACAATACTGCAGTACAGTAAACTTCAGAGAATCATTCCAAACAAAACCACCAGCTATCTGCATTTAAAGCAGTTTCAATTATGAACAATTTCTTTGTTAGAAGACATGCTTTCAAAAATTTACACTTTTTGTTTGTCTTGTAATTCAATATTTCAGGCCCCAGTTGTAGAATTCATATAATTACAAGTCATTTCTGATGAAAAAGTTTAGAGAACATGTGGCTTGGTCAAGAATCTCATACACCAAAATATAATGAGAGAGTAATTCTGAATACAGACCAACTAATCTTCTAACAAACCCAAGCATGCTTTCAGTGCAGTTATAAGCTACTGCTACAGTACTTTACATACCTGCCTGTTATCATTAATTTTAATCAAATGCTGAAAGTTGTCCCAACATTCTAACAATTTACAAATGTATATACACATCAGAAACCCAAGCATATTATTAATCCAAAGTAATACAAAATACTGTTTTATGGAAATGACTGAACAGAGGTGTAAAATCTATTGCACAACCTAAAAGGTCATTAATTCGAAAATCCTGAGCTAATGTGCTATTACCAAACAATTCAGGCACTTTTTTTTTTCTTTTTATTATTACATTTGCAATAAACTTTCAACATATAAACCTCTGGATGTAACAACTCAAGTTCCATCTGTAACATCATGCTTAGAGAAAAAGTATTCAACAATGACTTCAATGACTTCCTTACTTGAGACTGGTATGCAAACAGAACTAAAGGTACGTAATACGATGTTTCATTTGAACACTGTACTTTAAAAGCAATTAATAAAACTGTAAAAAAGTTTTGCAGCATTCAAAATAAAGTTATTTTGTAATCAAGAAAGTTACAGCATTAGTTCCTTTATCCTATTTTTTAAGTGTTGAGAATGTTGTCAAAAAACTGAACAGATGCTCCCTTTGCAGTGTTATCTGTTTCAACTTCAGGATCTCAGCTCAGTTCAGGTTTCTGTTGCAATATTTAGATTTCCCTACACAGAGAAAAAAAAAAAAATTACTGTCAGTTGTAATAGCAGAAAAACCCTCCCAAAAAATTCCTAAGTACTGTATGTAAAATACAAGATTCTTTCAATTATGGATTCAAACAGCACAATTATAAAGACTGTACCTTAGAAGATACATATGCAGCATTACTATTTCAAATGAAATAAAGATGTTCAGACCTGTTTAACAGATCTTGACAAGTTTTATCATTACAAGAGGCAAAATGTGACAACTTCAGGAACAGTTTTGTTTTTTGGTGAATTAGCCAACCAGCAAACAGTATGCTGTTAAGAAAATGGCTGTCATACTTATTCTTCAGGATTTATTTTACTTTAACTCACACACACTCAAATTCATCAGGCCTAAAAAAAAAAAAAAATAGAAGAACTCACTGATGATTCTCTGATTCAAATCATACTATCTAGTAGCCAGAATGTTTTAAGTATGCTTTATAGGTTCTAGACAAGAATCTTAACAGCCAATGATAGAACACTGTAAATTATTTGGAATAGCTCACTACAGCAAAATTGTAACACTTCTATACCCATTCCACAAGGTCATAATTTTTGGAGGGGGGAGAAGGATATCGTTCTCCTTCTATTTTCCACTAATTCCAACTCAATTTAGCCTTCAGAGATAATACTTCTCAGAGCCCATGCAAATATAAGAGATGTCTGCCCAAATACTTCAGTAAAAAGTGATCTCTTTACCTTGTTTCAAGTGCTTGGTTTTCTTTCTGATGGTTGGGGGTTTTTTTGTTTGTTTGTTTTGATTTGGTTTTTATGTGTGTGTTTCCTTAGGGGGTTTTGGGGGCTTTTTCTTCTGCCCGCTGGGCTGTAAACTTGAGTTTTGCAAACAGCTGTAAGAACCTGTGCTTTAAAGGTACTTCTGTGCTCCAAGAGCTGAACTCTAATCCTACTACAAATGCTTATTTATTCAAGTGTATTTACTTGTAGCTGGATGGACACAGAGTTACAAAACAAAAACTCACACAGAGCACAGAACTGCAAAGGGCCTGTGTAAACGGTGTAGGTCATCTAATCCAATTCCCTGATGTCACAAGTGACTTCATACTACTTTGATCAATTCCAGTAAAGAATTTACTTAGTTTTAACTACTGATCCTCACCAAAGCTGCAACATTTTATATGGTTCAAAAGTTCTGAAGATTATTGTTGGCCCATACACTCTGCAAATCAAAACACCATAAACCAGACGTGCTTATTTCAGTTTAAGCTTATCAAACCATTTTACAGAAGACATATTGTGCAGGAAGTTTTGTTCAAAGCAGCATCCCATTGCACACTTTAAAACACATAATTATGGTAACATAAAAAGGAGAAGCACACAAACGTATTAAAAAAAAGATATTAATAGCCTTCTCTTAGATTTAACAGGACAGAGTATTTTGTTCCACAAAGGGACAATTTCTGGTCCTGTCAGTAGGAAGTGTGATCAGCTGAGCTGGAGGAAAAAAATACTGAAACCAAAGTAACCACAGAATCTGAGAGGGCACCTTTGATTTATCCAAAGCAAGTTTCAGCAAGTTTCCATAGAATAAGCAGGGAGAAAACAGGAGTGCACCGTCAAGTTTGCCAGTGAAGTACAAAGAGCCAATATCCCAGAAAATCCCATCCAAGTCATTCCATTGAGATTTTAAAATCTCAATGGATCTTATGAATATGCATATTCTACAAATGGCTTAGTGAAAAATAAATTAATGCAACTTACCTTTTCTTTCCTCAAAAATCCATCTCTGAATTTATTTGTGGCAAATCCCCTTACACCAACAGAACGTAACCGCTGGTACTTAGCCTGAATATATAAACCCTTCTGCACTAATCCTGATTTATAATGTGATTGCAAACGGCCATCTGCAAAGTTGCTCTGTTAGGGTGGGGGAAAGAAGAAAAAAATGTGCAGAATGAGGGCACCAAAACTCAAAAGTTCTTGTTTACAGCTATACCCATGTAAAACTTGAGTACTCAATGACAGAAGCAAGCACTGACAAGTGCACACCCACTTCCTTTACATCCATGCATCATTCCTCAGACCAAGTGGCTCAAAGAGCTGGCGTACTGCACTTGCTGTTTAAAACATCTGACATTATTGTCCTTGTAGAAAAAAAAAATAAATGTGTTTTACAACATTTTAATTTTTTTTCAACCATTAATGAGGCACACTACATCAACAAAAAACTTTCAGACAACACCTCACTGCCACTACCAAATTCAGTGATGCCAAGCCTGCAGCAGGGACACTTTGAGTCTACAGAGTCACATGAACACAAGTCAGTACATATGTTTTTCCTGGAGCTTTGATGTCTGACAGTCGGAACACACAGGCATTCTCCATGCCTGATACCTCCTCACTGGAATACTGCAAAGTAACCTAGTGTGGGACTAGGAGCAGAGGCCAAGAGGTATCAGAAGACTTAAAGGTAAAAGGCATTATAGACACACAGAAGGGACGCAGCAAGATCAACACTGATCACAGTAGCTAAAGTTTGAAAAATATTTTCCTTCCTAGCCACTCAGACCTCCAATAAAATAGGCAGTAAAAATCTTTAGAGTAATAAAAAACTTATTTGTCATCATTTTCCACAGTTTTCCAGCACTGCCATTTTAAGTTTTTCAACAGCCACTCCAAATTTAAACAATGGGTTTTCATCAAAAACCAGACATAAACCTTCTGATCATATAAATTCTTCTTATCTTTTACAAACACCTTTGAAGCGTAGGTGAAAACAAAATATGTTACAGAAACAGCCCTTCTTGAGCATGACAAAATTCCTTTGGTGAAATCTGTCTCCTTTTGACAGAGTAAGGATCACTTCAAGAAAAATCACATGCTCTGAGGTTGCAATAACTTTAATACCACTTTTTGCACTGTGTTTTCCACTGTTTGCTTGGTGAACAATAAAGAAAGAACTGTAGAGAACATAGGGGTTTTTATGCAAATGCAGAGGTTATGTAATTTCCCCAATCATTTCACCCACCTAGTTTGCAGGAGACAAGTGAGAAACTGGCCCCATCATTCCCCCAGGATTACTCTGACAGAGGACACTTGCAAGAGCCTATTCAAAGCCAATCACTTTCCTGAAGAGTATCAGAGTGCAGGCACAAAGAACTTCCTTGCACTAGGTTGTATTACATGGGTATGTGCCTATCACAGGGAAAACTGAAGGGCACTTTTAATGGGGATTAATGCCCTGAACACAGCATTAAAAGCTCCCATTTCCCCACTCCTGCTTTGGTTCACTTTGACTTCAGTGACAGGAAAGAACACTTGGTGGTCTGCCACGGCAATCATATGACAATAAACCAAGAACCAGAACAAGTAAGGGATGGGAAAAAGGTGCAAGATATTGAAAATTGCCTTACAAACTGCTTAGAGGTTTCAACTCAAGCACCTACACGTTCTGTAATTGGGGAGGGAAGGTCACAGAAGTAACATTAATGTAAAACATCATCAGTTGTAGACAAAGCTAACAGATTATATTTGGCATATAGGCACCTCAGTCACACACAGCTTATAGCAAAACCAGATAATCTAAAGTACATGGAAAACATCACTAACTTCTGGTCTAGAAATAAGAAAAGAGTCATCCCTAGGAGCCTGAAGCTCTAAAATAAGGGTATATGAGCAAATATATACAGCTGCACTGAGTGTGGCAGGGATGGAGTTAATTTTCTACACAGCAGCATGCATGGTGCTGCGATTTGGTTTTGTGACAAAAACTGCACTGGTAACACACCAGTGTTTTGGCTATTGCCCAGCAGTACCTGCACAGCACCAACACTTTCTCCTCTTCCCTTACTCTGCTGCTCAGCAAAGGCATCAGGTGGGCAAGAAGCTGGAAGGGGACACAACCAGGACAGGTGGCCCAAGCTGAGCACAGGGATGTTACACAACCACATAATCTCCTCCTAAGCAAGAGAAACTGAAGGAAGGGGGTTTTGGAGCAAGCAGCCATGGCTTGAGGACCAGCTGGGCATCAGTCACCTTGTGACAGGTGGTGAGCGACTGCATCACTTTTTTCTCCACTACTTAAAACTGTCTTCATCTCAGTTCATGAGTTCTCACACCTTTGCTCTCTGTATTTTCCACCCCATCCTGCTGGGAGACAAAGGGAGACCAGCAGCTGTGTGGTGCTAAACTGTTGGCAGGGGTGAGCCCACCATAGTCAATAATACACTGGACTTTTTTTAAGCAGTGAATGCTGTTCTGTTTTAAAGATTACTTTGCATTTACTTACTTAAAAGCAGACTTAGTGATTCAAGGTAAAGGGTCATTACAAAAAAGACCTTTAAAATTTTGTAAGACTTCTGCAGATCTTTCATAAGATATTTCAGAACAGCAGTTTCATATTTTCCCAAAAAGTTTAACATACTGCAGACCATGGAGTTTTTTTAATGTTCTTAGTAGTCATCACTTTTTGCTTATTAAGTTTAAATACCCCCAATTTTATATAGAAAGAAAAAATAGTGTGTGGCTTAAATTTTTTGGGAGGTGGGGAGAGGGGAAGGCAAGAGAACGGAATTCTGTATGGGGATTTTTGTGAGGTTTTTGTTTCTTTATATTTTGTTGCTCTTTTAAATTATTAGCCAAGAAAGTCCTGAGTGTAGAAGATAGTCAAATCACCTCCATTGTACCAACAGCACAGCAAGAAAAAACTCTGTTGTGCAAGAGGAATTGAAATGTAAAAATTTAAAGAAATTAAGTCAAATCAACACCACTGTTTCCATGGCAATGATAAAAGTGCTACACACATAAGCAAGCTGCAATACAAGTGCATATGCCATTTTCCCTATAAATATTCAAGGATCATGAGCCAGATCACTGGTACTGCAATATTCATATATACGTGAGGTGACAACTTAAATGGACAGTCTCCTGCTTGTAGAATCAGCAGAACTGCAGAATGATGTAAATTAAAGGAGCATCAATTACCAACACTGCCTCAGGGATCCAGCAGCCAGGGCTGGATTTCTCCATCATCTGGAGGCTGAAAATACAGGGGGGATACAGAATAACAGGCAACAATCTTCTTAAGTGTTGAAACAGTTGTATCAGGTTTTGAACACTTTGAACTTTTTAACTTAGAAAAATACTTTCTCCAGCAGAATAAAGACAGCAGGTTTTTTAGGAGTTAGCTTAGCTATCTGACAAGGTTGGCTGGCAAAGCACGCCTAAATTGAAGAAAGTCTTTTCATCCAACAGTTCTTATGTTTGGAGGGGGGGGAAGGGGGGAAAAAGGGAAAACAACCCACAATCCATCTATACTTCCCCACCTTTCAAAGTTTCATCCAAAAATGTCAGGTAATTAGCCATTAAAATTTTACTTCACTATCTAAAAAAACAGAAAAGGTGACTATCCTGTGTATTAGTTTACTCTTAAGAATGCATGTTAAAGATGTAGGGGCAATTTCAAGGTAGAAAATTAGTTTGTTTTAGATTTGATTAATACTTTTCTCACATCAACAACTCTAACTGGACCCATGCATAGCATGCCACTGTCAGCAGAAAAGGAAATATTTTACTTTTGAACTTTACTGTTGAATGCAGGATACATTTTACAATAAAAAGGCATTAGGTGGCCACTGCTCTAACTGAGAAAGAAGCAGCTGTGCTTCTTTACCCTTTAACTGTGCATCTCCTTACCCCCTTGAGGCCCCAAGCATAAATCCTCACTTCTTTTAATGTTTTTAATGCACAGCTAGCAGTATGCAGGGTATTCACAAGGCATTACTTCCCCAGAAATCCCTACATGAATGGGTTAATAAAATAACACAACTCATTTCTTCCAGTGTTTGGAAAAAGTTCAGGCTTCTGTCACGTGAAGGAACAAAACTCAGCAGCTTGGGTTTTGGATAGATGAGTTTTCTAGTCATTGTGCAATTCGTGCAATTCTTATTCCTGACTCTGCAGTAAACTATTTATTTCAACTGCCTGCATACAACACTGGACATCCCTGCTCAATCCACTGCCAGCCCTCTTACCTACTTAAAGCTAAGGCTCCCATTATTCCAACAGAAACAACTAGGCTTTGATGACACTATTTTTCATGGTACTTAATACCTTCAAAATTGTGTCTTCTGTTACCAGACTCAACAGGTTTGACCACAATTTTATATAACAAACATCTGATAAAAGCTGATCTGTACCTTAAAGTGCCTTCTGATGGGTCCTGCATTTTCAAGGTGTCCTCTGATATGTCTGTGGGTGTAAGTGTCACTCGGTCTTGAAGAATAGTAAGAATTCTAGTAGGAAAACAGTTATAGCTTCATGTTATTATATTATTCAAGGAAAAATTGTTCAGGTTGTACTAACAAATACTGTAACACTTTTAGTCTTGTAGTGTTTGACACAATGTCACTCTTTGAAGGAACAGGAGTAACAGGAGCATTGGGCCTGCAGTCCAGGCTGGCTGAAGGGATAACAGAGCCCACAGAAGCTAAAGATGATACAGACCATCCCTCCTAGAGTGTCATCCTCTTGGAGAGATCTAAGCACCTAACAGCCCAGTTAAGGTTCTCCATCCCTCCCTCCCTCCCAGAACAGACGCCTCAACTTGCACTTACAAAGTACAGCAGACAGGCTGCTACAGCAGTCATGGCTTGCCTCAGGAACAAGGGCAACAAGATTGGTATTCTGCACCCCCTGGCTAGCACATGGCCATCAGCAGTTAGTGCAGCACAGACACACCTCCACAGCAAACAAACAACCTGTAGCACAATCATGTCCTTAGAGAATGCTACTTTTAACTCCTTATTTCAAGAGAGCATTTCAGAATTGCTTGACTGCCACAGAAGCACAATTTCAAAAGCAAGTCACAGAGACAAAGAGTATTGAAATTGTGCTAACATACTGAACAGCTGCAATCAAACAGCTGTGGTTGCCTAAAACAGAGCCCTCTTCCAGCCAGCGATCTACCTGCACATTTTGGATCTTTCCCAACTTCCCCTATAGCTAGAGGATGCCATTCTTGTCCATCATTGAATATGATTACCAGTATTTGCAGAAGCATTGGCATAGACTTGCATGTATTACATTAAAGTCTTCTATGCAGACAGAACGAACATGCTAATGAACTCCTAGCAATCAAATGAATTTGTTTGTTTATGGTCCACTCTAATCACAGAAGCATTACAATGCTGTTGAACTCTTTCCATAAAGGAAATTTCATCAGCTTGAAATACATTTTAAAAAGAACCTGTGAAGAGAACTCCCCTGAAATATTTCACATATACCAACATTTAACAGTAAATGCAAATGCATACTTTGCTGTTCCCAGAATTTCTGTCCTCTGACAAACTACCAAACCTTTTTGGCACAACTGTTAATAATGGTGTGGGGAGAGTGGGGGCTATAAATATAGTGGAATGATGTTAGCATCCAAGATAACTTTTAACTAGGATTTAAGTTAGCCTTCTTTTTTTTGTTTTTTTAGACTGTTTCTCCTTACAAGTCAACTATTCAGCTTCTTGCAATGCCTTGACAAGAAAGGATTCAGAGAACAAAAAAGAGAAGAAGATTTTATTAAGTGAGATCAAGACGGCTTTTCCAAAAAAAAAAAAAAAAAAAAAAAAAAGGACAGGAACTTCCCAGCTCCCTTCTTATTCTAAGAAAATAAAAACACTCCACAAAATCAAATTAGCTTTCTACATACAACATAATTAAATCAGGAAGCTTCCAGCTGAAGTACACACTTCCTTTAAGCTGGGAATCCAGTAAGATGAAAAAAAAAATTAGAAAAATTTCCCATTATAGTTCAAAATAAACCTCTAGGAATTAAAACAAAGCTTGCCTTAATTAACTCCGGATACAGCCTTCCCTATCCCCACCTTCCTTCAGGCTAAAGTACAATCACAGAAATATTAACAATAGAAGTACTTGATGCAAAGGTACAGCAAACCACTTTTTAGGAACTTCTTAAACCAGAGGCTTTAAAATTAAAAAAAAAAAAAAAAAATAAAAAAAAAAGGGAGGAGAGGGAATGAATACACATGTATACTTGTTCTGATTTCCTACTTCACTCTTTAGCCATCCTCCTTTTGTCAGCAGGGTACAAGGCTAAATGGACAATTCTTAAAATCAAGCTTAGGCCTGGAAAGTAAAATTGTGTATCTAAGTTTCTTTCAAGCTTAAGCTCAACCCCCAATTATTGAATATTAAGATCACAAATATTATATTTTGATTAAAGTTTTTTATGTTTCTGCTTGTCTGCAAACCATCTTCTGTAAGGCTGACCATGAAGAGCCATTCCTTCTTTAGGATGCCTTGCATTTTTAATACCTATGCTTCCACAGCCACTGTTGTTCCAAAGGAATTACTCCTTACTTCAGTGCAGGACTCCTACAAGTTGCATATTTGAAATTCACTATTAAATACGAAAATTCAATCTTCTTGAATCTTCACCACATTTAACAATAACTCAGTGTATTTTTCAAACCAACTTCCTTTTTATTTACAATTCCTGTATTACTGTGGTGGCTGGATACCAGGTACCCACCAATCAGCTCTACTATTCCCTTCCTCAGCAGGGCTGGAAGTAAGAAAATAAACTTTAAAAAACCACATGAGTCAAGAAAAAAGGCAGTTAAATAAAGCAAAAGCAAAGAAACAAAGGAAAATGTAAGATTTCTTCTCTACTTCCCACCAGCAGGATATGTCCAGCCACTTCCCAGGAAGCCAGGTTTCAGTATACAGTGGCTTCTCCAGAAGACAAACGTTACAACAACCAATTACCTCCCACACTCTCCCTTCTTTCTCTGCGCTTTTATTTTTATTATTTCCTTTCTCTTAGCTGAGCAGATGAGGTTTTATGATCAGCTGGGGTCAGCTGTCCCCTCCCAGCCTATTGGGTGTGGGGTGGAAAGGTGGGAAAGGCACCTGTGATGCTGTGGAGCTGCAGTAGCCAAACTCTGGTTGTTACCAACACTTTCTGCAAAGCACAGCATTGTGAGGGCTGCTATGGGAAAATGAACTCCATCTCAGCCAGATCCAGTGCAGGTACTTAATGAGCCATTACTACTTGCTTTGGAAGACTTGAATCTTAGTCTTTACACAGAAGGAGGCACTTTTGCATCTGCAAAGCAGCTACATTTGAGAATTGACTATGTGAAAGCTACTTTTGATGGACTTCAGAAAAGTTTCATGGGCTCCTGGAACTCTCTCCATAGGGTATTGGTTACAGTATGCAAAGAATGGTGACTTATGTTAGTTGCCTCCTTATTTTGCAGCTGTCAGGAAAAAAAAAAGTGGTTTAGAATTAATACCACACACATTAGAAAAGCTTTTCTGGTCTCACCAGTTCCCCAGGTTAAACAAGCACAAACACCTGGAATTGACTACAATTCTTTAGAAGGAATTTTCCACAAGAGACAAATTTATTTCTACTGGACCTAATATTACTGTCTTGCCCACTTCAGTATTGAAGTGCACTGAAAGAAAGAGAGCCTACAGAATAATTGTCCAAAAGTAGGTTTCATAAATGCAATATTCAAGAGATGTGATATTCCATTTACTTGCATCCTCAGGAACATTTTTCAGATATTACTTGCTTTTTCTGTGATTTGCTTCTCATTTTTATTTTAAATAAGTGCTTTGCAGAACTTTTATGATAAGAGAAAAAGAAACAGTTTCAATAACAATACCACCTACACAAGACTCAAGCCTTCCCTTCATGCCACTGACAACTAGAATGCAGAGTACGCTTTTTCTCAAACTACTTAATATTAGCTCAGATTATCTGCTCAATAATAAGGCCTTCTATTTTACCATTTAGGTAATTACACCATTATGTGGAAGAAACATGATATTAGACAGAAACTTCTTTTATGAAAATAAAAGGAGTGGTATCAAAGTGGTTTTAGCTCAGATGTACTGGTCTCTGCTTCAAATAATATCCAGGCAGTACTCTTGCCCTAGAACTGTGAAATTATGAGTAGTTTTATTGTTGTGCACAGACAGAAGATAAAAAAGCCTCACTCAAAATTTAAAAGGGCAAGACATCACAGATTGTTAAATTTACATCAGCACAGACAATGCAGTAAAATATGAATTATACATTAACAGTGCAGGAGCTATTATTTCTACTTTTAGGCTTACCGGCTGAGGCCTCCCAATAAATTTCCTGAAAGGTGGCTTAATGAACCTCATAGGCTTTTGGAAACCATCAACTTGAGACGTTTGTAACTTTGAAAGACTGCAGCTTTGCTGGTTCCTGATGTGTGTGAGGGAGAGAGTGAGAACAATTAATATCTGAAGCCACAGCATATCAACACCCTGTATTTTATACTAGCCTATCCTAGCTAGTGCGAAGTGACAGCTTATAAGTAAATTTTCCTAGGAAAATCAACAGGTTCCTAGTCCAAGCTCAAGCTGCACAGAATTCCACAGCAATCAGTATTCTGGTATGCGGTGACACAGGAGCAGGGACTGCTCCCTGGAATCCCGGCTGTGGAGCCGGCTCCCCCGGCCCAGCCCGGCCGCCGGTCACTGCTGCCCTCCGCTGGTGGAAACGCTTTCTGCACCCTCCCACTCCCAACTAGCGGGGTAAGCTGCACTCAGCTTGCCCTTCCATGACATTCCCCATCCCACAGAAGCTCTAGACAGATAGCTACACCCTCCAGTTCCATCCTCAGCAAGCAGCTGATTCTGGCTTTGAGCTTTGCTTGCTTGTTTTTATGGTTTTGGTTGTTTTTTTGGGTTTTGTTGTTTGTTTTTTTACCAAGAATATCACTAATGCAGCTCTATCCATAAAATTCTTATTAAAACATTTACTATGAAAAGTAACCACCAGAAGTCAGAATTTGTATTTTATAAAACACAAAGAAACAGTTTGCATAGCTGCAAAATAAGGGGGGAAATAGCAGCGCACTTAACAAGCTCAGAGGCATTGCCAGTATCTCATGTAAGCTATTAAAGCCTCTCAACCTCAGGAAAATTCTACGTATCGTTCATGCCATTACTGCCTTCAGCCCGTATTTCCCTGACAGTGAAACCCCGATGGCAAACTCCAGGACAGCCATACTTGGTAGGGAAAGTTACACTTCTCACAAAACATAGGAGCAAAGTCCCACTTGTTAACCTTTTTTTTGTTTCAAGAATCTCAAATGCAAGGAATTTCTTCTGTAGCCTCACAAGTCTGTTTTTCCAAATGTTTGTAGTGCCATTAATGCCAGAATGCATTTAAAATGAACAAAGAGTAGCACATAAAGAACAATCTGCATAAGAAACTATGACTACTGGGTGAATACATTTTATTACACCCTGAAAATTCATTAATCAACATTTCTTGTAACAGTCCCTCTCTCTAATCAACCGACCTCACAACATCAAAAGTGCAACAGGATGGATGAGGTTAGCAAACACCTTTGGGGCAAAAACCTTTAACAAACCTGTTGGAGGAATCCATAGGAGTAAAATGCTATTCCAAAAATCTAAGTTTTCAAATTCTCCAAGAATCAGAAAAATTCCAGTTATTTGCTGATATTCCACATTTTATTACCACACCAGTAGGGCAACAGAACAATATATTCATCCTAGAATGCTTTTACAGAACTGCAAAATACCAGGAGAATGTAGTTACATGGCACATTGAGGAGTTAAAAAATACTTAAAACTTTTTCAAGCTATCTTTGTCTTCTCATTCTGTGCTAGTTTGTGCTTGCTTTTTATTTTTACCCACTGCAGTTTAACCTCTTTCAAGGTAACACCTCATTACAGAGTAGTTTGCAATGTATGTCAGTTGAATTTCAGGCCCAGTCAAACTTTTAAGGGCTAACGGTGGAAAAGAATCACCACAAATGTGAATGCAGCTGTGGAAGGGCCCAAAAATGAACATACAAGGGAACTACAGGCTTGGGCCAACAAGATTATTTGCTCATTACCTTGGAGTTACATCATCTACATGAAACACTCTCTCATCTTCATTCTTCAATCTCTCTTTTCTTCTCCTCTCTATATCATACCGTAGATCATTTGGATCTTCTAACACTCTTACAATGTTCTAGTTAAAAGGAAGGGTTGAAGCCAAGTTAGCTGCTAAGAACTGAACACCAACCTGATTCTGTCCTTCAGGAGCAGCACCCTTGTACATAACCTGTTAACATAGTTCAGCTATCTGCACATAGGACAGGTTCATATCAACCCAAGGATCCAAAGTCTAAAGCAATATAAAGTGTTCCTAAGCAATTATCCTTCCTTGCACCATCTGCCTTTTTACAAGGTTCCAAACAGCAGTGAGCAGAGCAATGGAATTCTGCATGGAGTTGCCAAGGCAGAAATATTCATGTAAGTTTCAATAAATCTTAAGGAGTTTTACTGTCCTTAATCAAGGAGAATCTCCAAGTACCTGTACTACAGAAAAGGAACAGTAACTAAATCATAGCAAGCAGAGCTTTAAAGGGGAAGATAGAAAATCTTACAACCCCAGATGAAATCATGGGACAAAACAGCATTCTGAGGAATTATGTGGATTTTGAGTCATTGTAACATTATGGAAGAAGAAACGCTAAAGTTTTTTGTAACCTCAGAGGAAAACCAAGAACCACACATCAGTCAGGGACTCAGTATTTACATTCTTTTAAAACAGACAGGGGTTCAAGCACCAGGAATAATGACACTCCAGCTACTCTCGGGAACAGATCTGCATTCTACTGATCAGTGAACACAGCGCATCACTGTGCTATCTGTAAATATGCTCAGGTGTGCATTTCTTCAAAATACTCCAGAATCACTGCTGGTCTTCACAGCATGTAAAAATTATGTCCCAATAGCAAGGGGAAAACATTGCCTACATCTGTAGTATATGTATAATAATAACTTACTGCTTGCCAAAATTTAAGTAATCAAAGTACCTGGGGAGATTCAGATGGCACAGTTCGTTTGTTCTGAAGTTCTGCTAGAGACATGTCAATCCTCCTGGAACACAAAAATACTGCATAAAAACAAATGCCATCACTAGAAAAGCAAAAATATTCTTGACCAGACTACAGAATGTTTTAAAGATACAGGCAGGTAAAAATAATGAATAAAACCTTCACACTGTGTAAAGTCTACTGAAGATTAATTGCCTTAATGCAAATAAATTAAGAAAAAAAAGGTCAACAATTACCTGTGAATTTCTGGATCCAAGTGCATTTTAACTTCATTTGTATTTGCACTTGATTTATCCTGAATTTTTGAGAACCGTTCATGTAGAGTTATGTCAGAAGATGCAAAATAATTTGCTGTGAAGAGATATGAAATACAAGAATGTTATTTGAAATGCACAGTGGGAAAATCTATCCTTTAGAATATTAATTGTTAAGGATACCATGGTAACCCTACTGAAAAGAAATTTCAAGCTATTTCCACTTGCAGTTTAATATTCACAAATGAAAGATTAGGCCAGCCCAACTTAGACAACACTATTTGATAAGATTAAACTCAATTGGCAGTTCTACCATGGCAGTGACTCAAATTACTTGAATCTATAAAGTTCAACACTGAACAAAATGCAGCTGCCTAAACACTAATCTGAAAATTTAAAAGAACTATATATAATTAGAGAGCTGTGATTACAGCAAAGCTCCTTTATTCCTATTATGTTTACTAAACAAGCAGGTTACTCTCCCATACTAGCATAAAATCATTTTTATCTTTAATCTACGCATTAATGCCTCAGTTATGGCCTGAGACCTTCCTGCAGTCATCCTCCACTCAACTACTTTAAATCCTCAACCTACATTTTCCTGAAGCAATACAAAAGGAACCCAAAACACAAATTAAGCCAATGGCAAGCACCTGAGAATTACAGGGACATCATAGCTAAACCATAAGCTTTGGGTTCAGTAATCTATGTTTGATATATAATATATATATGTAATATATACATAAACACATACATTTACTCAAAATATTACAGCCACCTTTAACTTGATGAATAATTGTGATTATTTCCTGAGTAAATTCTTTTGATGGGTCATTCTCAACATTTTGTGTTACAGACTCCATGTGCTCAAACACTGGATGAAAATTTTCTTTTTTTCTACCACCAGCAACCAGATCATGGGAAATCTGTCTTTCTGTAGTGTGACTAGAAGCAGTCCTAGAATAAAAAACAAAACAAGTATAGTTTATTTTAAAGCAAATATCTAAATCTGAAAACTTGAAATTGACAAGTAGAACAAAACAAATAAGAAGCTCACATAAGGAATAAATGGGATTAAAAGCCAAAAATCTCATTTTTTTTTTTAAATTAAAAACTAGTAAGACCAGAAGGAAGAAAATCTATAATAAAATATGAAGAGATAACTTCACTCTCAGAAATCTTTGTTTCTGTGAAGTATGCAAAACAAAATTTGTGACTTTTAAATTTAATTCAATTAGCCTATCAAATCTAGACAAAATTAAGATCCTGATAGACTTCCTTAGAATAATTTTAAAAGGCAATTATGCCTGTGTCTTGTTTATAAGGAGCTACCAGGCAATTTTCAAGAACAGTTTAGGGATGAGAAAAAAAGTCGCACATCTTTAGGAACTGAATCATCACTTCAGCCTAGTGAAACAGCAGTGGAACTGCTTCAGCAGCAGTGTGTGAACTTGAGAACATGCTTACCATCTTTTTATAAATTTTTACTCATTCTAAATAAGTTTACACCCCAAATGGTTGCACTGCTACTCAAAAATTATTTTGACAAGAAAGCCAACACTTCAACGACCCTACTGTTCTTACTGCAAGGAAAATGCTTATCATTCCAAAAGACAAATTAAGGACTCTAAGAGCTGATGTAAAAGCTTTTAGGATGAAGACTTTCAACTGTTCATTCTGCAAAGTGATTATGTGCCTGGCCACACTGTATTAGAAGCATACAGGACTAGAATGCCATACAGAAATTGTGTCAGAAATAGCCTCTAGCAGATGCCAGAAATCATCTATCTTCCCCTAGCAAACTGGTAATAAATGCATGCAATCAGGAATCCAAGCAACCTCAGGTTTAGATATTTGAATTATCTACCTGCTCCCCAGGTTTATAAAGAAATTCTTCCTCTTAGCTGAGTAATTTCAAGTCAGGTGTTTCTTAAATGCCTAAAGTAAGCAGCATGAATATTCCAAGTCATCAGCTTCTGTAAAATTAGTGTTCTTATATTTGAAAAAACAAAATATTTAGCACTCCTGGCTGCAGAAGCAAACCATCCATACATTAAATTAGCTGTAATCAATGCAGTGGTTTCTTTGGTCTGCAAAAAACTACCACGTCCATTAAGCATGACCTTCAAAAACAGCAGCAAGAGGCTCCTAGATAGAGGAATCATCCTATGGGTTTGCAACAAAACCCAACAATTTTCCTTACTTTATAATTCAGGAAGTCAAATCCTCATCCTAGCCCAACTGTGGGTAATGGGCATTAATCCACCTCCCTTTCCTCAGTCTTTAATATTAGCCCCTTATGTGCTAACTTGTCTTGGTTAACTCTCCTTTGTGTTACATTTTTTTTGAAATAGTGCAAAGGGAAGAAAAATTATATAGATGTTTTATTTGGGACAAGAGGCAGAACACCTTTAAAATGAAGGTTGATTATTTTGGAAAGGAAGGTAATCTCTTCCAAAAGCAATTACTACCAATATAAAATATTCTGGGCTGCAACAGCAAGACAACAAACCAGAAAACCCTGCAAGAATCTATCAAAACCAAGCTGCTTGCTCTCTACCATGTATTTATCATCTAAAATTTTACAGTACTGCCACTTTTTCTTCCATTGCAGCCAGCACTGGGAATGCTAAATGCAAACATAAGTATTACACAGAAGACATTTGTAAGCAGACTCTGCTGATTCAGCTCTGATGCCTCAACAGGTTGCCACTTTGTTATAACAATAAATGACAATCCAGAGCTCTCTCATTTTTGGCAGATTTAATGAACTTGAGATCTTGAACATCTGAATATGTGCTTGAGATTTATGCATTTAAAGGTTAGCTGATTTTCAGAAAAAAGATGCGAAGGCAGTTTAAAAAAATGCCATTGTATTTCAGATGAAAGCACAGGAGTAGGCGTTTATGCACTTGGGTTTTGGTTTTTTGAGGGTTTTGTTTTTAAACAAAAATAACACATTTACTTATCATAACCAACTTCAAACTACAGGTTTGCATCAGGCATATCTACTCTTTCAACTTCCTACATCTCCATAAAACACTGCTTTTTGTTGGTTCGTTTTATTTATTGGTTGGTTCATTTTATTTGAATAGAGGTTTAGTAGTTAACTAGCCCAGACAGGAACGTTACCATTTTAAAAGAAATAAAACTAAAAAGGTTCAGTCATAGTTTGCTCTGGTTACATCTTAAAGAAACCATGCTTCCCTCCAATGCTCATAAACTGTGAAGAGACAGGAAGAAAGCAGAGGTGAAAGAAAACCAATACCTGTACTTGGTCACCATTTTCTTCATATCCACTTTCACTGTGAGATGTTCTCTCATACAGTTGGCATCTGACATTTTCACATCTGAAACAGTATGACTTGCATCACGCTGGCTATTGGAGGAATCAACGCTTTTCCTCAATTCCCCATCTTTCCTCACTCTTTCATTCAGTTTGTTTTTAAAAGATCTCAGCTCAACATCTTCTTTGGAAGAGTTAACACAAGCATTGCAACCCTTCTTTGAACTGTATTTAGGAGGTTCTTCGACGTGCCGTTCTTCAGTCCGCCTCGCTCTGCCACCACTAAAGTAATCCAACTCCTTGCTGTTCCGGGCACTCTTGGAAGAGCTGTACTTCTGCTCTTCCTGCTTCACGTACTTCTGAGCTCTGTCATCTGGAAAAGGCTTTTCCCCATCCAGATGCCTGCGCCGTTTGTGACTGTACTCATAGGCTATCTTTGGGACAGACCCCCCCAAGTACTCCCTCTCGGCCGACCGGTGGGACTGCAGACCCAGATATCTTTGCTCCTCCTTTTCTTGGCAGGGTGGAAAAGAACGTTCTTGCTTCCACTTGGAATTCCTTGCTACATCTCCACCGTCATACCTCTCCACCTCCTTAGCCCTTTTAGACGCGTGCCAATATTCTCTGTAATCGTGATCTTCAGGATACCTGTGTTGACATAAAGCAATTTACACTTGCACTAGAGAAGAAAGCGAGAACTTATATGTGCAGAATGTTGGACAGCAGAATGCGTGGCAAGTTAACCCATAATCCCTCGCGCCAAGATGTGCAGGGGCTCTTAAGAGGGAAATATTATCCTTTCATACTCTAGCCAGCAATACGATTTACTTAAAAGACAAATACTTCACTACTACCAGTCGCCCATAATTAAACTACAATGTGGCCAACGTGTTTCAAGGTGGGTATCTTCAACTATAATGAAAATAGACTTTCACTTGAGGCTTTATACCACAATACCCAGGGTTTAATTATTTTATTCCTATACCTCTTCTGTAAAGAGCTCCTTGCCGTAAATTCATCAGAAACTCTTCTGGGTGACTGACCATACTTCTCTTCGTGTAACCTCTGGTGCCTCAAGTCATCTTCATGCCATTTTCTTTCAAGCTTGCATGAACCCCCTAATGGTCTATGAAAAGGTTTCATTCCTTTTTCATTTCCAGTGACTTTGTAATGATCAAACATGTATCTGTCCTCCATTTTGTGCTGGTAAAAGGGACGATCATGCTCTTTATAAGGCATTTCCGAGTATTTTGGTGGTAACTGGCACCTCCTATTGCTTTCAGTCCTTTCAGGTGAATGTGTTCTGTAGGGCTTATGACTGTAAGCATCTTCCATGGGAATTCTTTTCAGGTTTGGTGAAGGTGACCTACGTTCATATATTCTCTGGTGGTTATTTCCATGAGGTGCAAACCTGGAATTGCTTTGTCCATACTTTTCATCTTCTGTTCTCCAAGGCATAGACTTTTTGGGGTCCTTACGAAAGCTTTTATATTCACAGTCATAATTAATGTGAGCATGCCTTTGCCTATGGTGCTCTGGAGTTCTAAAAGCTGGAGATAAGGACCTAAAGCAAAAATAAAATCCACTTTGAGTAGTTCCATAAAATGGAATCAATTTCTTAATGAGAACATCTATTTCCGAATTAATCAGCTTGTAAAAAAATTAACACCAAGATATCAAAATGGCACTTTTCTGGCTGAGTACCAGGCTTACTTTTACTCTGTTGGAAGTTTTCACAGTAAAAATACCCACTTGAAATTGTAGTAATTCTATCATTTTTGTCTCTTTGAAGTTTTTTATTTAAAGCTAAAAATAATTTCATATACATGAAGTTTCCACTACATTGAGAAAACTGTTATACATATTTTTACACTTCTCAAGCATTCCCTGTCTTTCTTTCTCAGTGTGAAGAGAAAATAGGAAAGGAAAAAAGGGTATAAAGAAAGGGAAGGAAAATGCTCTTTCAGGTTTTCTTTGCATGCCAAAACAACCTTCAAATCTGAAAGACTGAAACATTACAAAATATATGTAAACTGTCATCCAGGTAGGCTTTTCCCTGCAGAAAAAGAACAAGTTTGAGAAAGATGCTTTAGCCTTTTGGATAACTGCATGTACACGCTCACACACGTACACACACACACAGTTCCACACTTACTGCAGCTTTTGCAATTAAAGATTCAATTGTATCATCAGCTCTGCATTTTCACCTACAGTTACAAAAATGAGGGCAACCTGATATTAATTTTTAGCCAAAATCTCCTTAAAATAAAGAAAAAAAACCACCACAGGCCACTAACAAAAGCCAGAAAGTAATCTCAATACAAACAGTTCTGTTTGTATTCAAGTATTCACTGCACACTCTTGAAACACTCTTTAATAAAAAACATAAAAAACTGTTGGGAGTGTGAAAAACGGAGGCCTCTCTGAGTCTCAGAGAGAACAGTATGCAGGAATTGAATTAAAGTTTTTAGAGAAATTAAAACATATTAAGCCACACACATGAAATACAGATGTAAGCTTAAGTAAGTTTAATTAAGTAAGAATATGTTTCAAGTGCCTTAAAGAGCAAAAGCCTTAGAATGTAGTGTAAAAAACAAGTTTCAAAAAGAAGCTGCAGTGAGAGCTCAAAAACACAGTTCTAGACATACTAAAAATATAGTAAAAATATTGCTTACATTCTTCAGAACAGATAGGCTGTATGTGCAAATTATATGTAAGCTTTCATATTATAGAACCAGAATTCTAATAGGTTTAGAAGAAATGCTTCTTAGATTAGAATGCTTCTTTAGATTCGCGCTTTTAGTTCATTGGGTAATTTGTAAATAAGAATCTGTGAACTGGGGAGAGACCCTCTCCTCTCCCGCTCTCTCTCTTCCTCCACCATCATCATCATCACTACCATCAAAGAAGAAGAAAAAGAGGAAGAAGAAGAAGAAGAAAAGAACAGAGGAAGAAAGACCAGGGAGCACCTGCCTCTCGAGATTGTACCAGGCTGCAGCCTCTGCCCCTGCTCAGGACTCTCTATCAGGCTGCAGCTCCTACTTCTAATCTGGACTTTACACCAAAAGCTTTTAGCACAGACTTTAACACTTGGGACTCTCTGCCTTTTGAGACTGATGTGCCTTTACAATAAACAACTTCACAGCAACTAAAAAACTACTCTGCTCTTTTGAAGATATCAACCCATAACAAGCCCGACAAAATACAGGTGAAATAAGCCACTTCCTTTGTGCACGTATCGCAAATGAACAGTTTGGCATAACTATGTACTGCATTTCTGCAAATGAGCTCAAACTCAGAACCACAGATGTTCCTTAAACCATGATGGCTGACTTCCAACAGCACCTACACTGCGGGTGTAATCCTGTGTTGGTCTCCTGGTTAGGGTTTGCATTTTAATGAGAGCTGGAGCTGCCCTTACTCAAATGACATTCACAGCTATCAGTCTAGTGGACACACTTAGTATTTCTCTTTTTGAAAACAAAAGTAGCAAATAAAAAAACCAACATTTTTCTGAGTTATCCAAACTCCCTTGGTCTTGGTTATCACAACTTAGTCTGTTTCGAAGAGATGCCCAAAACCAGCAGTAATTTCACTTGATATTGTATTCCACCCTCCTGGTTTTAGTATCTCAAATTTGCCCTGAAAGTCTTAAAAATGAGGCAGGTAACTCACAGCATGAAGTAAGCTGGATGTTATTCTGATGACAAACGTCAAAGACACGTGCTACTAGGCTAATGTCCAAGGAGAAGTGCGATGACCCCCACATTTCCACGTGCTTTTCACCCTGTGTTATGCTGCAAGGCATGCCTAACTGTGCTCAAGATCAGCTTACAAATCAGCCCCAAACCTCAGAAAGTCCAAGGTGTGTGAACTAGGAAGCATTTTTTTTTTTTAACAGTTCCTCCCTGTAAGCCAACTAGCAAAACAAAAGCGAGTTACAGACAGTGTAACTCAGTGCACTCAGTGCACAAGGTGGTGCTTATGTAAAAATAACCTTAACTAGTTTGGATTTTTTGCTTAAGGTAGTTGTAAATCCCAGAATACAAAAAGTGAACAAGGTTCTTGGCAGACTGCAACATCTGAACACTCCAGCTTAAGAGAAATTGCAATAAAATCATGAGTTGGGAAAAAAAATTACAATTGTTCAGCTTGTACAATAAACTACAGATTACAAAATGCACTTCACAAACTGTAATTCTGCACGCAATTTTATTTCATTAAAGCAAGTTTTAGGTAGTAACTATAAACCCTTCTATAGAGCTACATTTCAGAACACAAACTGTAGATATTTACCTTGGTTTCCATCGTGGTGATCTTGATCTAGATCTTGTCATCTTCTCTCACGTGTTTATGAGTTTCTCGAAGCTGTAAAAATTATATCATTTACTAGTCTGATTACAAATTGCAACAGGAAGTTTTTTTAACAAGTGTACTAAAAGCTTCAATGTTAGGATGAAGTATATTTTTAGGATGTTTTACTTCAAAGGTAAAACCTCTAATACCAATTTTAAGGCAAGCAACCTTTTTTCTCTTTATAAAGATTTAAATATTTGATCATTGTTCTATTTTTCTCTCAATTTTGTAATGCTTTCTGTTTAACTTGCTGTTAAATGCTAATAAACTCATAAGCAAGCTGCAGCAATGAAAAACACATTAGTATGTATAGAATGCTGTAGATGACAGAGGGGAGAAACAGATAGCTTAAAATACACAGTTTATAAAGGAAAATGTTTTTGCATAAAGTTATATCCTGAGGTTCATATACACTGAACTTCAAATTTGTCATGTACACTGCAACTTTTACATGGTTGCAGACTTCTTGCAAACTTTAGCTACTCCATCATATCTTAACTGCTAGGTTATCACATACTCCATCCAAATCAAACCAGATACAAAAGATCATTTTTTTCCATTGTTGTACTTTACCTGTTAATAAACTACTAACTAGACACACACTAAATTTACAATGGATGCACTATGACAAAGTGCTGCTCCTGACTCCTGAAGGTAGCTCCTGGCAACCCTTCTCATAAAAGCTAGCTATGAAAGAAAGCAAAAAAATCCCAAGGACCTTCAAAATAAAGTGATGGAAGTATATACAAACGTGACTGGTGAATAGGAATTAAGTGATTGTTCATTATTTAGCAAACACAAATGATTAAAGCAGAATTAAATTATTGGGTAACTGGTTAAATACTGAAGTTTGGACTACATACCCATGCCTACAGCTTTTAACTACCACAAAACACTTTAAAGGCCAGAAATACAGATGCAAAAACAGACCTATCAACAGCTCTAAAGTTAATGAAAAACCAACCATTTGAAACTGAAAGAATACACCTAGGTCAATGCCACTCTATATATGCTACGGTATTTTCTGTAATTATTTGTTCAGACACTCAGGGAGACAGAAAACTAGTCTGAGCTAGCAAAGTATGGCCTTTTTGACACTCCCAGTCCTCAAATAATTCCTTTAACTAAATATTTCACCTAATGAACTGAAATTGAAAAGGGAGAAAAACATGCAAGCTTCAAGGCACGACCTGAAGTAGTGCGCACCCACATGCCTGACCCAGCACCTCACACCCTCCAGTCACACAGGTTGCTCAAACAAAGTATCACTTCTTGCTACACTTGACTTTTTGGTACAATTACCTCATAGCTGAAACAGTAGTATCTTCAGAGAAGAATCTACAGCATACTTCTGCTGCCTACCCCACAGGCAGGCATTAGTCAAGACATCTCCTAAACTAGAAACTGCTCATTAAATTGCACCCTGAGCTAACCAGACATTTATTTGCAAGATGTAGCAACAGCTTAGTTCTGGAGAAAAACCTCTAGTGTTTTTTTTTTTTTGTTTTTTTTTGCTCCACAATCAATCTTTTCATGTAACAAAGCATGAAATTGCAATTGTTGCAAGAGGCAGCAAACAAAAAAACCCCAACCCTAAACTACCCCAAGGACAAGACAAAGGATTTGTTCTCTTAATGTGATGTTATCACTGCCTCTTATATCTTAAAGACACATAACTGAGGACTGGATAGCATGAATTGACTTCAGGCCTTTTGCCTACTTGAAGGTCATACTAGCCAAAGTTAAATATGTTGCTCCAATGCCAGTATTCATTATTTTTCAAAGAAAAGTACTATTATGATCAAAACAATTTCCTGTATATCACCCATAAACCCACACTTTACAAAACGCTATTTGAGAAACAAAAAACCAAAAAACCCCTGCAGTCCTTGGGTAACACATTTCAAAATGTGGTACATGTCCAACAAGCTTCAAAGATTCACTACCACCATCTCTTCTGGTAAACTTTTAGAAGTTACAGTATTTTACATGCTGATCAAATTCCTTCTTCCAACCTTTCCTTCAGTTCTGAACTTTATTCCTAATTTTCAAATGAGTATGTAAACACCAAAAAGACAAAAGTACCATTAAACTCCACCCAACCATCTGTACAGAACTTGATCTGCCAGACTGATAAAGCTAGAAACTGAGCATACATAAGGACCAATTCCTTATTCTTTCCAAGACTGGCTAAACAATAACACCTAAAAGCGTGAGAAAGACTGTGACAGCATGTCCTAGATCTTGCCTTAGGATAAGGAGGACTGCTGTAATTTCCAATGATGACATTCCTTTTGTTTAGTGGAAAGAAGTGCTCATCTAATGCACCTCCTAAAAATGACCCATGCAATAAGACTTCCTCACAGAGAAACACACCGTATGAAGACAGCAGACATTCCCCCCACCAGACTCCCTGTGTAACGCCAGAATTGCAAATTAATCTACACAGATTTTGTAAACCTTGCTAAATCCAGGTTTAAGTCACCTCAACTAGATCAGCAATATGGTTCCATGCCAAAAGCAAGTTTTTTGTAGGATGCTATCAGGTAGCAAGCCTGTCTATAGCAGAATTACTTGAATCAAGTGAAGGCCCTACAGTTTCCAAGTCAGGCATCCAGCTGCTTCTGAAAAGAGAGATCATGATGGAGTAGAGGTGCCAGGACCTGGCTGCTCTGGGCTCTGAATTTCTCCAATATGTTCTGCTGTACTTTGGGAGATAGTGTCACTATGAAAACATGAAGATCTATTTTTTAACTAAGCAGCATTATTAGGTTCAGAGTGCTGCTTGTGTTTGTTATGTTACAATAATAAGTGACTCATTGGAAGAGTTATCAGTAACTGTGCTTAGATAGCTTTTAAATATTAATGGGACTCACACCTTTTATTTTCTTTCCCTTGACTTTTGGAACTTGACTCAGACAACTTCCCTCTTGGGAGAAATGGCCTCAAGCCTGCTACCAGCTCTCCTTTGATTCCACCCTTGGGATATTAGTGTTCTGACAAGTACAAAATTCTTTTACAAACCAGAAAGGAGTATCTTGAAACAAGTAACTCAAAAATGACCAGAAACTGTATGGGATGTGCCAAATTGAACAGATGTTCTCTCAGATAGGCTACAAATTTTTAACAACTTGCTCTCCTGAACAGAACAATCTTCTGTCTCTTCACTTCCTCCAGCATGAAACAAAAAATCACAAATTACTGCAATCATCCAGCTGCACAGAAGGGAACTAGAGCTCTTTCTAATGCAAACAGCAAGCCCCAAACAGCTAAAACCCTGCAGGTAACAGCACAGAATGAATAGAAGCAGTTAGCTCTCCTGGAACAGACTATAAATGTGTGGACTGCTTTACATGACTTTTTGGTGCCCTTCCATCATTACATGGAACAGAACATGGAAGAAACCCTACTAAGGACACACAAAGAGCAGGTCAATACTAATAGTACTCATCACCGGGGAGCTGCTCTTGAATGCCTTTCAGCTGCAGAGAAGGAGATGTCACCCCCACACCCCTTTTAGAGGGACTGCCTGACCATCACCACAAACCTTTCAGAGGAGAGAGGGACAAGGAGGTCTCAGAGGCTGGGTCCCACGGCCGACAAGGAAGACAGACAGACTGTTGCTGTAAAAACTACCCATACCACTATTCTCTCACTTGGCCCAAAAAAGATAAGGAGCAGCTCCAAGCTTTTCACTGACTGCTTTCTAGGTGGGGATCAACTGCAAGAGACACGCCAGTCTGTACTGCTGCATGTCCTGTTTTGAAAGTGTCCTGGTTTAGGGCAAATATGGGAGAAAACCTCCAAAGTTCCGTCCGTCTGTCCGTTCCCCCCCACGCCCCCCCGCAGAAAGCAAACCCAAGAGGCCCCTCCCCCAGGCAGTTCAGGAAGAAATTTCTTCGGAGAAAAGTGGAAAAAACCTGTTTATTCCATAGGCAAAGCACTGCCCAGCACAAAAAATGAACAATACCGATCAACAAAACCTCTCGCCACTCTGAAGAGATGACAAATTCAGAAAATCTCTCTCCTGTGGGTGGTGGCTCGGCTCAGTCTGTTCAGTCCCTCCAGCGCTGGAAAATGCCTCTGCACAGGCCAGGTCCCGGTGGGACACAGGTGCAAGCTCCTGTTGCTCCCCTGTCCAGAGCAGGTTCAAATAATTCCAGGAAAAAAAGAAAACAAAATCTCCGGGGAACTTCTCAGCTTCAGTTAGTCAATAACTAACTAAAAGCAAAGGAGAGCTCTCTCCTGCTGTCCACCACAGTGACACAGTCCTGGAGATGAAGCAATGAAACTCCTACCAGTTTTGAAAACAACCTCAGACATTCTACTGCTTCTCCTTCCACCCACTTCACTCTCAAATCCAGCCTTCAAAGTGCAAAACTTTTTTCTGGGCTAAACAGATGAATAGGGATACAATTCAACATCACAGAGTCACCCCAGGAATGGGGTGGCAGGAGCCTCTCTTGAAATGGAAAATGTAAAACCCCTCCCTTCAAACTATTGTAATTTTGAAATTAAGAAGCTCTCAGGCAAAAAGATATGGGAATAGGAATAACAGTTCTTCACTTGAAAAATTAAAAGTACAGCAATACAAAAAAACAAACACTGACAGAGCCAGAGTACAACTTAAAAAAACCTTTCTGATGGTGTAACAATGTGTCAATATTAAAAATCAGACACCAGTTGGTCCTTGTCAGGTCCAAAGGAGGCTGCCCAGGTCATGACAGGGAGCTGTTTCAGGAAATTTACACAAACCACCACATTAGCATAGTGTGTTGCTTCAGCTGCCAGCTGGTTGTATTGTGGGGCTTCTTCAGCTCTGGCCACTTGCTCCTGCTCCTCTTTGACAGTGGACCAAGGTTTTCACCTTCTGGCCAGTTAGTGATTATCTCCAAAATCCCAAGACAATTCAGGTTTGCACGCGCTGTGTGATGAGGGCAATCCACTTGCTCCATGTGACATCGGTGGCGTGGTGGGTAGAGGGGACCTTCCCTTTAAACATCCACCCCAGCACTGGTAGTCGGGGTGCCAGGAGGAGCTGTGCTTCTGTGCCAATCACCTCTGAGGCAGCTTGACCTCCTTCATAAGCGGCCAAGATCTCCTTCTCTGTTGGGGTGTAGTTGGCTTCAGACCCTCTGTAACTTCGGCTCCAGAATCCCAGAGGTCGGCCTCGGGTCTCACCAGGTACCTTCTGCCAAAGGCTCCAGGACAAGCCCTTGTTCCCAGCTGCAGAGTAGAGCACATTCTTCACCTCTGGTCCCGTCTTGACTGGGCCGAGGGCTACAGCATGAGCGATCTCCTGCTTGATCTGGGCAAAGGCTTGCTGCTGCTCAGAGCCCCAGTGGAATTCGTTCTTCTTCCGGGTGACCAGGTAGAGAGGGCTCACGATCTGGCTGTACTCAGGAATGTGCATTCTCCAAAAGCCTATGGCACCTAGGAAAGCTTGTGTTTCCTTGTTGGTTGGTGGAGACATTGCAGTGATCTTACTGATGACCTCAGTGGGGATTTGGCGCCGCCCGTCTTGCCACTTTACTCCCAGGAACTGGATCTCTCGGGCAGGACCTTTGACTTTGCTCCTCTTGATGGCGAAACCGGCTCCCAGCAGAATCTGGATGATCTTCTCTCCTTTCTCAAATACTTCCATTGCCGTGTTCCCCCACACAATGATGTCATCGATGTATTGCAGATGTTCTGGAGCTTCACCCTTTTCCAGTGCAGCCTGAATCAGTCCATGGCAGATGGTGGGGCTGTGTTTCCACCCCTGGGGCAGTCGGTTCCAGGTGTACTGCATGCCCCTCCAGGTGAAAGCAAACTGAGGCCTGCACTCTGCTGCCAGAGGAATGGAGAAAAATGCATTGGCAATGTCAATGGTGGCCTTGGACTCCAGCTCGTACTGGAGTTCCAGCATGTCCAGCACGGCAGCGCTCAGCGGTGGAGTCACTTCATTCAATGCACGATAATCCACAGTCAATCTCCATTCTCCGTCAGACTTGCGCACAGGCCAGATGGGGCTGTTGAAGGGTGAGTGGGTTTTGCTGACCACCCCTTGGCCCTTCAGCTCACGGATCATCTTGTGGATGGGGATCACGGCATCTCGATTTGTCCTGTACTGCCGGTGGTGCACTGTGGAGGTGGCAATTGGCACTTGCTGCTCCTTCACCTTCAGGAGTCGCACTGCAGATGGGTTCTCTGACAGTCCAAGCAAGGTGTTCAATTGCTTAATGTTTTCTGCCTCTACAGCAGCTATTCCAAAAGCCCACCTGAGTCCCTTTGGGTCTTTGTAATAGCCATTCCTGAGGAAGTCTATGCCTAGAATACACGGTGCCTCTGGGCCAGTCACAATTGGATGTTTCTACCATTCCTTCCCAGTCAGGCTCACCTCAGCTTCCAAAAGAGTGAATTCCTGCAATCCCCCTGTCATGCCAGCAATGGAAACAGGTTCTTCCCCCACATGTTCTGATGGTATTAGGGTACACTGTGAACCAGTTATCAACTAACACTCTCTATGTTTCTGTGGCTCTGATGTGCCAGGCTATCAGATTCACACCGTCCAAAAGACCCGGTTTTCCCGTGCCTCTCCCTGGCTAGAGGAAGGGCCTCTCTAGCACTGGCTATTATTTCCTTCCTGGGCATACATGTTGGAGGTTCCTTCAAGGGGGTCCAACAGATCATCCTCCCTTCTGTAATACACTGCACCTTGTCATATTGGAGGCTGAGACCACCTTCACTTTAGTGGAGTTCCCTCGGTTAGTGTTTCCCTCCCTGAGTTGATGCACGTGGGCTGCCAGGGCAGAAGTGGGTTTCCCATCCCACCTTCTCAAGCCTTCCCCATGGTCATACAGAAGGAACCACAGGTCAGCTCAGGGAGTGTACCCTCTCTCCCTTGCTGGGGGACATTGGGCTCTGACTTCAGGGCCTGTGACTCACATTGGTGCTGCATTGATCTTTCTCATCTCCTCTTTAAACTCCTCTTTGAGTTCCTTAATCACTTGAGCCTGAATTGGGCCATTGATCATACTCTCAAAATACCTGAACTTGTCGGAAACAGAACCCACTGTCTCTTGGTTGTTGTCAGCATTAATGGCTGCAATGAATGTGGTGTATTGAGATGGCCCCAGGTGTGCCAGATTCCACAACATCTGCCCTGTGCACCTGACCTTGCTGGGGTCATTGTTATGTTGTCCACCTCTCCCAAAGAGTACCTCCAGTATTGCCACTTCTCTCAGCTGTTGGATCCCCTCCTCAAGGGTCTTCCAGTGTATTTTATGGCAGTGCTCCTGCATTTTCTCTCCATGGACAAACCTCTCTCTTACACTCATTAAAAGCTGCTCCTAAAGGGAAAGGGGCCCTGGCTCCCCTACAAATACCTGATCCACACATATCTTCCAGCAAATCAGTCTCAGTGTTTCTGAACCTGCAACAGGATTCCCGTAGTCAATGCTTCTTAGATGGGCTTCAGTACCATCTCCACTGTTAACTCAGCTCTGCCAGCACATGGAGGTGACTCCCACCTCAAGGCACACCACCTCAGTTGGAAGCATATGCGTGACAGCCTTGAAAGCTATGAGCTAGAATAGCTAAGTCAAGTTTAAGTCAAGGGTACACACCCAGCTGAGACAAACGAAATTTGGCTGAGGGATTTCTAAATCATTGCTTTTTTTAGACAACACAGCAGGTAACAGATCAACGCAAATGACTGAAATCCAAATTTTCACACCCAGTTCTGTCACAGGTCTCTGATACTCAATAATGGCTCCTCATGATTACAGATTGCTTCTCCTGGACTTTTTATCACTGTTGGAGCACCCTTCACATCTCCAACAGGGTATGTTTTGAATCTACACAATATTTTGTGGCAGGTCTGAGGTCACTGCAGTCTCACAGCTTAAGTCCTCACCGCCAGCATCATCAGGGAGATAATCCTATTTTTTTTTTTCCCTCCACTTCTCATGGCACGCTGTATTTAAGAAATTTCCAGATCTGGTCCAAAGCACCTCCCCAGGCAGCTGTGGAGAGCAGCTGGGAATGGAGGGCTGCAACGACAGGAGGCAGCACCACACTCCTGCTGAATGTGTGCTCCTTGCTCTCTCAAGGAGAGCAGCTCCAATACTCCTGTTTATCTGATGAGAGGCTGGGCCTCCCCACCAGTAGAAGCATCCCTTCAACCTACCAAAACCACATCCACAGTGGCTTTAGAAGTCATCCTCCTACTCAGCTTTATCATTTTTCTTTGGCACAAGCTGGGGAAGGCAGGCTTTACACAGGTTGTATCCCAATGCCAAGGAATGTTAACAGACAACCAGGTCTCACGATAGCAAGGTAACTGCGCCATGCTGGGGGGGCAGCATGTGGGGATCACTTTCCTCTGCTTGCTAAAAAAAGACAGAGATAAAAAAAAAAATTATTGTTCCCCCTTACACTCACAGTAGGATGAAAATCTACAGCAAGTACAGGCCTAGCTCAAGCATACAGAATTTCTTAGTGGACCACCTAACAAATTCTAAGTAATTGCTTGAAACACAAAGAAAATATTCATTCCCCTGTGCCTGCATATTTGAGCAAAGGAATAAAAATAACTGAGTAGGTCTACAGAGCATATAACTTTTCAGTGAGTTCTCATTTAAAACCGACCCATTTAATTACACTAATTAGCAGGCAATGCCTCACCTTTGCAAAAGAACAGATTAGAATGCCAGCTTGGAAAGACTGAGTAGGACAAATCTGTATCACATAATAAATAAGGTATTTCACTCTCAAACTTCTTCTTTTACACAAAGAAAACCCAACCCATAAATACATTAATGAGCCATTTCTACAATGTGTTGAATTAGAGGCCTTTAACACCTGTTCAGTACAGAGCTTCAAATGTTATAGCACCATACCCAGCCACATCTGCCAACCAGTTTCTAAGGGGACACCAGAAGCATGTTAATCTGCTCGTGTCAGCCCTAGAAATGGACTGTAACAGCTTCCTGCCTACTGAGAGCTCTCCAAAACGTACAAACTATGATGGAAACCTCTGCTTTTACACCTTGGTGCCACAAGACCACCAGAAAACCAAAATAAGACCCTTCTTTGTTCAGAACCAGTGACACTGCAGAGCAGCATTGCTAGGAGGCTGGGAAGTCCAGGCTGCCTTCCCCAGTCACATCACAGAAATGCATTTTCGCTGGAAGACTCTGGCATGTTTCCTTCCTTCCCTGCAGACAGCAAGCACCTGCTGCCACCCAAGAGGAAAAGCAAACCCGTGTGCAGCCACATCCCTCACCAGCTTGCCTGCAACACCAACCCAGCCTGTTACCTCCTGACAGGTGAACACCCACAAGCCAAGACTGCACCAAATCAAGCCCATCTTGTCCCAGCATAGGCACATGGAGAGTTGGTTTGATGACTCCTACAAAAACAGTGGAAGAAATACCAGTTCCTTTGCTGAAGGCAGATGTGGAGGAGTGCATGGACACTCAAGATAGACAGTGGTTTATCAGGATAACAGGGTGTGTCACTAAAAGAAGTTAATTAATTTCAGTTCACCTCATCAACATTTAAAAAAAAAAAAAACAAAAATATCAGAAAAATCCTCAAAGGGAAAGACAGTCATCTGTGTTGTCTGCCTCTCTCTGTCCAGCCCTGTGTCAGGCTGCCACAACACAACATCCTTCACTAAAGATCCTTCCATGCCTTTTGCATATTTCTTCCCCTCCCTTCCTGGCTTCCTCTTCCCTGTTCTTCCTTCAGCCATCCACACCCAGCAAAACTTTCACAGACTTACTTTTCCTTGAGGTCCACAAACACACAAAGCAGGTAATTAAAATCTTCCAGCAATTTGAGCAGCCTTTGTTTTAAACCTTTATAATTCAGGAATCTAAACTATATTTTTAAGTGACTTGGGGCATTTAAGAATGGCAGTAGAAATTCGGTGTTGCTATTTTATGTGGAGTTGAGCCAAGTGAGGAGACTGCTATCACCAACTCTCTGAGACACTACCGCCCACTCAGATACATATGGAAAAATTGTACATAATCAACTAAGTCACTTAAAGAAGTCTCAAAAAGCCCACAGATTGTTCAAATCGTCACCAATTCACCTTGCTTTGGCTTGACTCAATCTGGAAAATACATTAAGCTAAACCAAAGATACACCAAAACTGAGCTATGACTGCTACACAAAATCTGTACCATTCTAAGTTTTTATAAAGACTTTAACTGGTGTGGTTCTGCGTGTGACAACATATAAATAACTAGAAACAGAGACTGTTGGTATTTATGCATTGCTAACCTGTAAGATCTATCCTTACGGTACCAGTGACCAGCGGCCTCAGCTCTGCGGTGCTGCTGGCCCAGAGGGTTTGCAGCAACACGGGTGTTCTGGAACAGTCACGGCTCGGGGGCACGGCCGACAGCCCCGCGGTGACTTGGGTGTGTGTCCCTGCCCTATGCTTTGTTCCCGGCCCTCCCAAACCTCCTGCCGGTCCCCGCGCACCGCACCACGGCACACACGCTCCGTACACACATACAGGCACACTCACGGGGCGAGGCGGGTCCGGCCGGGCGCCGCTGCCCGGGCTACCCCACCGCCAGCAGACCCGTCAGGGACGGGTGCAGCACAATCCCCGCCGAGCTCCCTTCCCCGCAGCTCCGCTGCCGCCGGCCAGCAACGCCCGGGCCAGAGCGGGGAGCGAGGGCGGCAACTGCGACTCACCTCCCCCGGGCCGGGCCGGGCCGGGCCGGGCCGGCCCTCGGTGAGGGCAGGGGAGGGCGGCGGAGCCCCGCGTACCCCGGCCCGCTCCTTCCCGGCGCGCTGACGGGGACAATGACCGCGGCAGCCCGGGCTCCCCCTGCCCGCGGCACCGGCCCCCGCCCCCTCGCCGGGCCTCACCAGGCCCCGCCGCGGCCGTGCCACCGCCGCCGGCCCAGCACTCACCGCCTGCGGCGCCGCTCCTGCCGCTCCTCCGGCCGCCGCCGCTCCGCCCCGAGCAGGTGCCCGGCGAGCCGGAGGGGCGGGTCCCGGCGGCCGCGCCGGCCGCGGCTGCTCCGCACGGGCGCGGCGGAGAGAAAGGGCGGGCGGGGGGCGGCCCGGAAGGGGAGGGCCGGGCGGGGCCGGGCGGGGGCGGCTCCGGCGCCACCCCCTGACCGCCGCTCTCGGACCGCGGCCCCAGCTCCGGGAGCCGCGCTCTGCTGCTCGGGGTGGGCGCTGGGCGGCTGCGTCCCGGCCGTTGGTTCGCGGCCAACCGCGGTAGCGCAGGGGCGGCGTGCGCCGGCCCTTTCCGGGTGTTGAGTTCTCAGCAGCCGCTCGCCTGGAGTGCCCTGTGGGAAGCAGAGCCCTTTCGTGCCGGGCGTTAGCCGTGTCTTGGGCGCATCAGGGACAGCGTCGCCAGCCGGGCAAGGGAGGGGATTATCCTGCTCTTCTCTGCTCTAGGGCGGCCTCACCTCGAGTGCTGAGGGCAGTTTTGGGTGCCACAGTATTAGAAAGATATAAAGCCGTTAGAGAGTGTCCAGAGAAGGCCTACAAAGATGTCAAAGGGTCTAAAGGAGAAACTATTTAAAAAGCGGCTGAGATCACTTGGCTTGTTCAGACTGGAGGAAACCTCGTTGTGGCCTACAGGTTCCTAGTGAGGGGAAGAGGAGAGGAGAGGCAGGCACTGATGTTACTGTGGGGATCAGTGACAGGACCCGAGGGAACGGCCCGAAACTGTGTCAGGAGAGGTTTAGGCTGGATATCAGGAAAAGGTTCTCCACCCAAAGGGTGGTTGGGTGCTGGAGCAGCTCCCCAGGACAGTGGTCACAGCACCAAGCCTGACAAGAGTTCAAGCATGTGGACAGTACTCGCAGGCACATGGTGTGGTTGTTGAGGCTGTCCTGTGCAGAGCTAAAGAGTTAGACTCAATTCTTCTGGGTCTCTTCTAGCTCAGAATATTCTGTAGTTCTGGGACGCTCTTCACTGCCCCTTGGGCCTAAGGAGCAGCTGGCAGCATCTGTGCAAGGCCGCGGATGGCTGGAGTGGGGCACACCCCAAGGAGCTGTGGACAGGCAGCACACTCCTGGCCCTTTCACTGCTCTTGGCTGCACCGTAATGGGTCAGGCAGGAGAGGTGGGACTGAAGCCTCCCCAAGACCAGAGAGGTCTGGCCCTGCAGCTGCACCGACTGTGGAGCTGCCCCCAGCCTGCAGGTGACGCAGCTGTGGCTCCCTTGTCCCAGGCTGCTGCTGCTGCGAGAGTCAAGGCAGCTCGCAAGGTGTCAGGTAGTGCTCTCCAAAACTTTTTATAAGTTCCTGGAGTTCCTGTCAGAACATGCTCTACAGGATGGCAGCACTCTCCTTGCCTGGGATCGGATCATTCCCAGTGGTGTGAAGGCTCTTTAGGGTGCTGGGATGCATTACTTCCCTCGATTGCCAGTCCTGATAGCCAGCAGGCCCAACAGGTTTGGTGTCAATTTTTCCTTCAGGAGCTATAAACAACAGAATCGCACACTGAACATACTGTAACCCTTTCAAAACAAAGTATCTTCTTATGGCTGGAAGCCACTCAGAAATAGATTTATAGCTCACACAAAACCAAGGAGACACTGATGCTATCTAGGTTGCATTGGCATCCAAGGCTGTTGGTCAAGGACCTTGAATACTACTTTGTTGCCCTGTGAGATCAGCTCATGAACATAAATTTGATTCAGTACAGATGCAGGTACACAATTTTATTTTAGCCCAAGCATGGTTTTGATGTTGGTTTTGTATTTTTACAGTAGCTAAAGGAAGATATGTGATACCTGATACAGTATCATTACAATTGCAAAGGCAGGTGATATCTGATCTGGTGTAAAGCTTATCAAGTTAACCTTGTCAACATTTTTTTTTTAATAATTTAATTTAAGCCAAGAAAAGAACCAGACTCATCAGTCTGTGTTACACAGTCTTGACATTTTTGATCCAGCTGAGAGCCATCGTATTGCATTTATTCTGTCATCAAGCCATGGCCTAAACAGGGTGAAGTTATAGTCACTGAATTGAGTGTGGGGGGTAAGAGTTTCTTACTCTTGGCCCCCTCGAAGGGATAGTCTCAATTTCCTTATAGTTTGAAGGTCAGTGTGAGCTGCTGACTTTGACTGTCCTTTTAACTTCTAGCTGCTGACGTCTCCCTTTCCTCCTTTATAGGACTGATCTTTCAGCAGTGCATTATCTCCAATTTTCTCTCTTCTCAAGCCTAGGTGGGACTGAGGGATCCCTTGTCACAGCTATCAATCCATTTGCTGTCTTTGTCTGCAAGATCCTGCTCAGTTCTCTGTGGACTCAAAAACAAGGAACCCCACATGACAGCTGTATAAAAAAAAATCCTGCATTCACAAAAACACTTTGAAATTCTCATATAAAATTATAAGATTATTTTAAAAATTTAGTTGCAGCATTTTCACAATTACAATGGACTGCAGAAAATTAACTGATCCATAGGGCATAGAATTACATTGGCAAGCTGCACCAAACAATACTTGCTTCTTCTTGGCTGTACTGGAATTTTTGTTAATAGAAGTTCAGGATGAGTAGCTCCATGAACTTTAGATGGAGAAAGTGAGACTGAAGCAGAGAGATGCCATTGATCTGCACTTTGCCAAAAAACCTGGTCCAGTCAGGGTGGCTCAGCCAGCTAAAATGCAGTCCCAGTTGGACATATATGGCAGTATGTGGGATAATCACTGTATAGGCAGCCACCCTTTTGATGCCTTGGGTTTCAGCTTTTTATATTTTTCAGAATCTCTGCTGCTTAGTGTGTAACTCTGAAGCTTCATATTAGTTGTAAGTTCTCTTCACAGGATAGTTGGACAAAACAATCCCTTTCTAGATAGAGAATCAAGGAAAACCAGTACCCAAAAAGCAAAGACAACGATGAGGGAAAGGGGGCAAGCCAGGGGGCTGATACTTCAAAGCCTGGGGCTGTGGTTGAATAATTGACCCCAATATGTAGAATGAACCAAAACTTATAAAAGTGTAAAGACTCATGACCGGGATCCATCTTGGATTTGATTGGGTGTAGCCCCAGCCAGGCTTCTGCACTGCCCAAAGTATATCCTTTCAATAAATACCTATTTTATCCCTTTTGCTCTGTCTAGTCTCTGTTCCAGGTTAGCCTTTCCAGGCATCACTTTCATTATCAAGATTCAGAAAGTCAAGCTAACAGTAGAGATTTGGTTTTATTCCCTGCTTCAGCTGGTGTAATGGATTGCCTGACTTCTGCATGTAGGGAGCTACCTCTGCACTGAGACTTAAAACTAAAACTGAGCTCTCGGTACAGATGGACAGCCTCTGTGGGCATAGAGTGAACTTCTACATGACATAAAATAAATGATCAAATTTCATTATCAACCTATCAACTTGATGTTGCCTCAGATGGTCTTGAGCCAACATATATTTATGGATAGCAAGATGGATACTATCCTAATGGATACATGAGGATCTCGGTGGTTAGGACCATGTAGTCTCAGTAAAAAACGACTTACACATACTTTACAAGTTAAATTAATATTTAAATCAGTGTCTATTAGTAGCTCCACAGCATCATTATTCTCCACCTCTAAACTGGGAAGGCTATTCTATTGCACAAGACTTGGCAATTACTGCTTATTAAGACTAATTATTTTAATCTATTTCCATGTTTTAGTTCTAATTAAGTATCATTAGAATAGAGAATCACTTTCATATTCCTTTAATGCTTAATTTAGTAAACATTCCCTTTGGAAAGAGCACAACTGTGGTTTGCATGCTAAATACTTGGAAATGATAAATGGAAGTAACCTAAAATTCAAAAGCAGGAACTAGCCCTTGACAGCAGACAGATCTCATGGATCTGTTGTTTTAAGGAGGCATTTCAGTTTCCATATAAAATGTTACTCTTGGCACTGACCTTTGCTGAACCATATTATGCTAATTAAAAAAACAAAAACAAACAAAAAAACAAACATCTCCTTGATCACTGGTAAGGTCAGGCATAGAAAAAGGCAGAGAACAAGGAATGTGCTCCCCAGGCTGTGCTGGGGAGCATCACCTGGACTTTGCTGCAATGCCAGGGCTGACCACCACAGCAGCTGCTGCTGAACACCTGCTCTCCACTGAGGTGCACCAGATAAATGACATTAAAATCTTGCTGTAGTTCTCATACACAATGCATTTTGGTGTCTGCAGACAGAGTGTGTAGATGGTGATAGTTAAAAGCAAAGAAGCATCATGGAACAGTGATAGAAGGTTTGGTGGAGTCAACACCCACAAGATGATCTTGATCCACCATCAAGAACTGCTGTCCAAGGTTAAATCATGGTTTTATCAGGCAACCTCTCATAAAACCTAAAGGGAAATGTTTTCTTTTGTACTTCACTATCTTGTTATGCCTCCTGATTAGGTTTGCATAGCTTTGTTAACTTGCATCTCTGCTTTTGAAGGAGTTTCACATTCACGCTTTCTTCTTCCTCCTCTCACCCATCCCTATCCCTAAGTGCAATCAAGCACTTTTTTATCAAAATGCTTTCACCAAACCACAAAGTGCATCTCCTGTTATGAAATGAGTGAACTACCTAATTCTTTGCAGGCATATTAGGAGTTTGCTTCTTCTAATGGTAGTAATAAAAATATTTCTATCATTCAGTAGAACAAAATTAGCTAAACCTCTAAGTCCCCAGCAACGAAGCATCAGCTCTCTCTTTCAATTTATAAACAATTAGACACTGGGATTTCCTGAGGTTATTTGTCAAGGGAACTTCAAATCTGTAATACTTTATGCAGACAAAACAAGAATTTGTTCCAAAATGAAGCAATAACCCCCAAATTCAGTCATAAGGACTTTCTTTTACAGTTTTCTGTGAACTATGATACTTTTTTCAGTCTAGGCTCAAAGCAACAAATATCAACTCCCTCCTTCATTGAAGAAATACATCCTACATCCTTTAGCCTTGAAATTTAAGGAAAACTGGAAAGTAATTGTTAAATTAAAACCTGAAGGAATGTGAGAGGATGACTAAATGCATGACTTGGCTCCGATAGCATCACCAAATTACTCTTCAAAAAGCGCCTCCAGCAAGCCCGGCTCTCATGACATAACAAAACCAGTGTTTTATTTATAAGGTTATCACGGCTTTCCTGTAACAACACATAAAAATGTGCCATTGCTGCTGGGCATACAGCTCGTGTGAACTTGGTAGGGTTTTGGCAAAATACCAGTGAAAACAACCACAGTGTATGAACTAATACCAATGTGTGACATAAGTGCAGTAAGAGGATTTTAAAAACAAAGGCTTTGAGCTTATCATCCAAGAGGCCACAGCAGGTGAATTTGAGGGGGAAGGCAGAGGCACAAAAAGGCTGCAATGCTTTGCTTGTGCAAGAGCCAGGTCTTGGAAAGATGACAGGAAAAAATACAGTAAAACAACAGAAAGAAAGTCTGACTGAGGAGAGAAAAAAATTTCAGGATGTCCATCTTGAGATGACATTGTGGGCATGACTGATACTGATTTGACTTAGGAATTGTAATAGTAATTATGTGGTAGTAAATATGTGCAGTAACTTTGCATTCTTCAGTGACTGTGACCCCACCCATTCATCAGCTTATTTATTTGCTAAATCCACCAGCAGTTTCATTTCCTACAGGACACCTGCCCTAAAGCCCAACACTAGCCCAAGAAAATTGGCATAAATTAACCCTGTAAAATTGTAGGTTAGAAATACAAATGTTGCTTGCCAAAAGGGAAGAACTTCTGACCCAGTCTTCAGCTGGGGAAGTTTTACCCATGTCTGACCAGGACTGTATCTGCTGCCCATGCCAGCAGGGTTTCACTGCTGTCCCTGACACACTAGTGAACAAAATTAGCCTTTGAAAAACTCCTTGCACTTCTGTTTCTCTGCCAGCTCTGGTGTGGACAGTCTTTGTCCAGGAACTGAGAGAACAAACCCATTTGAGCAGGCAATGGCTAGAATTCATATTATTTTGAATTTCTGTATTTAAACTGGTAAGAAGCTTAAGAAAAAAAGAAAGAATGAAAATCATTCCTGATTGAGATTTCACACCAGGAAAATTAGAAGTTACTCCATAGAATTTAGTGGTATAAGCCCCCACAACTTTGCATATTTAAGGCTAAAAATGGTATCTCAGACAATGCTGCCATCTGAATTTTAAAAGAGAGGTTACTCTGAAAACAAACGTGAGTGCATGTTAATATGGTGCTACAGGTACTGCTCTGATCCTGCATATTGTGCTCCTTACTGAATTTGATGAGAGGGGATATTATTTCTAGAAGAAAAAACATAAGATCCTGACAGAGTAATTTCTCTGATTCTGAATATCTCTTACATATATTAATTTTTTTCTTCAGTTATGCTATTTTATGTCCTTAGGTCCTATATTGTACAATGTCGATCACCTACAATTGCAGTGGACTTCAAGTTATTCCTTGTAGGCACAGCAAGATCTAAAGCGATATGCAAAGCTGCTGAAAATATAAAAGCTAAAACTCAAGACATTATTTTAAGCTACTTATGTAACTATTTAAAAAACTTATTCTTAGAGAAAGGACTTCCTAGAGCACACAGTTCATTGCTGACTGCTCTTTCTATTAGTTGGATTTCTCATGCATCATAGCTGGTTTTTCTCCGGAAATCATTAAGGCTTGATTATAGCAAGCATACACATCTATTTTCATAAAGCTCCCAAGTGAACGTGACATGCTATCTTCCAGAACCTTTATTTTGATCCTGAAAATTGTAGGCCTCAGGTAATCAAACCTGCTAGTTTAAAAACATTACTAAGCTCAGTCTTGAATAATCAAAAGTGCTATAAAACATATACAAGCTGCAGAGCAAACAAGGCTATCGGGAAGAAAACAAGTGACTAAAATTCCAGTGATCAAGAAACCATCGTCTTATACTTTAGGTAATAATTTTAAAAGCTGAAATAGTTCTCTTAAGAGTTTCTGCCTGCAATTTTAAGGAGTTTTCCACTTCACATGCTTCAACAGACACGTTAAAATGGAGTGAACAGCATCACCCACTCTTCAGCTGTAGGACATCATATGGATAAGACAGATGATTGATGTGACAGAAAAAGTGGGGGGAAAATGAACATTCTGCTCACAGTTTTCTGGACTGGTATTATTGCACTAACAGCATTAACAAAAAACTATCTGAATATTTTACGTTTTCTCTTATTTTTAAGTGTATGTCTTCTGGGGAGATTGCACTTAAAACCTCCTTTCCTGAAGACCAAAAAGAAAATCCAGAGAAAATTGCATTCAGTTGTAGTAATGTATTTGAATAGTTTAGGCCATAGTTTATACTAGGTGCACCAACCTAGCCATTTTTAGCTGTTTTTCTGCTGTTTTATCAAACACTCTGGAATTTGTCAATTGCTGCTGAAACAAATTTTGCTAAAGTGGGAGAGAAGAAGCTGAAAAACAGAATAACAAGATTAGAAGAACTAAGATAAAGGTGGGTGGTGAAGCACTGGACTGTAACCAATCATATTTCCTGCAAGGTGCATGCAGAGCACGTGGATAATCAAGAGGCACCAATCAAAAAATGCATGGTCATGTGTTTTAGTAGTAGTGGTTTTAGTAGAGTAGTTGTAGAATGTGTAAGTAGGCTATAAGGTAAACAATAAATTGGCTTCTGCATAATCACATTGATTTGTCATTTGTAAGTCCTTCATTCCTACATTTAGTCACAACATACAATATAGTTTCCAGATTTTAGCATAGTGGCTCAGCAATAACAATATGCTTTTCAGAATTTAATATTGATACTGAAAATCAACGTCCCCAGTGTCAGATAACTGTCCTTTAGGTCTCTTGTGCACCCATAAACAGTGGCAGCATAGGTGGAACCATCACTCTTCATGCTGGTTTTGGAGGCAACCAACAGCCTGAACATCATCCTGAAATGAAAACAAATCAAGAGACTTTTTTCAATTTCCACCTTGTTCTTGAATAGGGAAGGAGAAGTAAGGCAGAAGTCCCACAGATCACTAAATCAGAAAAAGGAGCAGTGTATTACCACTGATTCATTTGTGCCGCCTACAGGACAGTCTCCCTCTTGTGCAGGACAAGGGCAGGCTTAGAGAAAACAAGATATAAACCTCAAAGTCTAGATTTCAGCTTTGAATATTGAACTACCTACATTTTAATACAGTTTAAACCTTAATGGGAAGGATGTCTCCTTCTAGGGTTTCCAGGCTGCTGTGTGGCACTGAAGCCCAGTTATCCTGGGATCTCAGGCTTCTCCCACAAGCATGATCAGTGCTGAAAGCCACTGCACTCCCTTGGGCAGTAGAGGAGCTGCACTGCCACAATGACAATGTCTGCAACAGGAGCAGGGTGGTGGCAGGGGCACTTCAGCTGTAGATGTTGTCAAACTGGGATTGAGGTGGGGTGGGAAGCAGGGAAAGGTGCTGCTCTATGCCAGAGGGAAGATCCTAAACCCTGCCAGCTGGAGTAGCAATCTGTGCTACTTCTGCAGCCTTCTGCACACATCTCATTTGTACAATTAAAGGAGAGAGGATGATTTCCCCTGCTTCTAGCTGTTCATCACCAGATGAAAATACAACCTGGGGGTCCAGATCCACCCCTCACCAATGCAATTTTATTTTGAAATTAACTCCCTGGGGAGACAAGAGGTCTCCTCAGAGCCTTCACAGTGGTTCAAGGCAAGCTCTCGATGCCATTTCCCTGGGCAACACCATGGAAAGTGCTGAACCTAATCAGAAAACTACTGTGATGCCCAATTACCTCACAGGTGTTATTTATCTCTTAGAAACTTAACAAGAGTTATACAAAATAATAGCAGAAAAACTCTGTCAAGGACTTGTGTGAATCACTAGTGATCATTCGCTGCAGTTTCAAGACCAGTGACAAATTCAAAGTAAAGGTCATTGCAGTCTTGATTCACAGCAGCAAACACTGGGATGGTGCTGCTATGAAGAAGTTACATCATCAAAAGCAAAAAGTGGCAATTTAACCCCTCAGCTGAGAGTACCTTTCAGCCAAATTTTAAAAGTTACATTTGAAAGTGAATATAAAGGTAAATATGCAATTTCTTCACAAATACTCATATTGTTCCCTTCAATCTTCGTAAATAATCGAGTGGTCAAACAATATCAATGTTTCAGGAGTCAATACAAATGAACTGTCACGATAGAAAGTATTAATATACTTCATCATAAAACCAGATTGTTTCATTTGCAATTTTGACTGAAGTGACGTTATTAAAAAAAAAAATTAAAAAAACTTCCCCTTGGCATTTCGCTAGAGAACTAACAGCAGCTCCAGGCTGGCCACTTTCCAAGCAGCAGTGTGTACACATAGCTTTAAGAGAAGTTCAGCATTTTGTCACAGGTACTCTTACAGAACAGCTTTTACACACTAAACAGAACAATGTCTACTTACCACAGTTCTCAAGTTTTCTTTTGCTTCTTTTCTTGGCCAGAGAGCAGGGGCTGGGGCTGCAAACTGGCCCTTATACTGTCACCAGCCCTCTGGATGCCACAATTTGGAGTCCTCACCTTAAGGCTCTGTGGCCACCAGCCTGCACTTCCTCAGTGTATTTACAGAACCTCAGAAAGCAAATGAATATATGGCAGTGGGAACAACGGTGAAATATTCTGAGGTTTTGACAACCACTCTCATTCAGTATTATAGCCTCCTTCAGCAAACACCTCAGAACAAAAAAACATGTATTTTTAAATGTCATTTTGTTGTGGGAATAAAAAGTGCTAAGAAACAAGTTAGATTCATAAATGAAAATGTATTTCACCTTTATACATGCTATACAGGTCATGCAAATACAGAAATCTACAATGACACCATAATAAAATATAATATGACATTGGTCAAACACAATTGATTACAGCAAAACAAACTGTTTCTGTTTGTTTATTATTTAGGAAATAGATGAAGGACTAATTTGGAAGACACAGTACCATGCTACAGCTTACTGCACAGTCAAAAGAAAGTATTTCTTTGAAGTACACTAACATAAATAGAGCTGGGTTGTTGTAGGAATGACTTTTTTTTAGGCATTGTACATCATGTCACTGTTTACTTTCCCATTGCTGACTTTTAAGAGCACAAGAATGGTGCTAAAACTGAGGTCAATCTATGCCATGAACTCTTATACATGGAAAAAAAAAAAAAAAAAGCAAAACACCCCCTCCTCTCCCCAGGTTTTTATGTCTTTTGTGTTAGTGTCCAAAGAGAATTGTATTTATAATTTATTCTTATAAGGGATGGGACAAAATGTCCTCAAAGCAGCACTCGGTCTAGCAGGAAGGTTCACCAATAGAAATAAAGTTAACACTGTATGGCACATGATGTCCTGACCTTGTACATCTTGGTGTGGACTGTTCCACACAGATGTTTACAGAACGTTAAGGGCCCCCAGTGTTCTTGGCATGCATTTGGCCTTTGTGTTTCTGACACTCACATATTGTTTTGCTGCTGACCAAATCCCATTTTGTTGAGGTTATAGGAAGACAAAATACTTCTCCGTGTGATAGAAAGCCTGCTGGTATCAATCAAGTGTCTGCATATTCAAAGGTTAATGTGTCACCCCTCCTGATCACTCACTCAGATCTACTACAGCTATACTACATATATACTAAGGGGTTACACTTGGCATTTTGCCTACTTTGCTTACAAGTGTTACACAAATATGATTTTAAACACAGTTGATAGTTGCGCCGAGACCAATTAATATAAACCAGTAAGTGCCACTAGTGACTACAAGTGTCAACATCATCATAAAGGGATAGTTCCCACACTCCACAGTCAATAAGAAGGCTCTTTTGATTCCAGCAGCTATGTTTTTCAAGCCTCTTCAGCTACAGTTTTGAATTACACACCTCATAAAAGTTACCAATAACTCCTTATTAAAGACAAAAAAAGATAGGCACAAAACTAAAGTACAGTATATTATTTTGTTTCAATGCACTGTGGGCAAACCCCATCATTATTTACAAGAAAAAAGATGTCTAAATGGATGTGTGATCAATCTTAGGAAAGAATTATTTAAAAATAAAATGCACAGGTAAAAATCACAGTGAAGTGTTGAGATGAATTTTAAATTAAGGAAGAAATAAGTGCTTTATTAGCAGCTAAAGCTCAAATTCTAATGCACGCTCTGTCTTCCCTGAAACATCAAGGCTCTAGACCATTGGTTTCTACCAAAAGCAGCCAGTTATTCAACATATTCCCTGGGAAGACAAGTTATATTCAGCTCTGATTATTTGAAATCCAGTGTTCAAGGACTGCAGAAGCTTTTTCAAGTGACAAGCTGATATTTTACTGCCAGTAGCATCACAGGGATATATATCCTCAAGAAATTGTTACCTCTGTCAATTAAAAAGAGAAATAATATCAAGTCAGTTATGCAAGTTAGATGACCTCAGTTTTGTAATTTAGAGAATATGCTCTTCCAAAAAAACTGACTACAGCTTTGTACTTTACTGTGTAAACCTTACTATACTTTGCACTGATACCGTCACTGAAGCCTACTATGGGTTTTTACTATGCTGGCTTTCCAGGGTATGTGATTCTACACTGCAAGTTTTAAATAGCAGGAAAGAGTAAGCAGCAGCAATAACTACTATTGCCTACACCACTCCCACTTTTAACTGTTTCCTTCATGAAAATAGGCTCCAAAGATATACAGGAAAGGTACTGTGTTAATGAAGAAATTCTGGATGCCTAAAGGAAATGTTTCTATTTACCAGATACTTGTGGTTGCTATGATATAGTCAGTTTGCACATGATGCTAATTTACAGGCAGCTGCAAATCTCAAAGATTATGCTGAATTGAAATATTTAGGAGAACAGCTTTCTTTCTCTCTCCACGCTGCTGTGTACAACTGCTGCAATATTCTGGGAAGCTAATAAGTAATCACAGCAATTTATCATACCCAAGATATTTATCACAATACTGTACCTGTATCTGTTCTGCTGAAAAGCGAGGCTGTCAACAGATAGAATTAAGTGTATTTTCCTGTCCCGGGCTGTTAAATCCCTCAATCAAGTTTTTGTTACAGTCATCTAGGCTAAGGGTATCACTGGACATCTTGGAGTAGGTAGCTTGGCCTGTGAAATCCAAGAGGTCTTCAAGAGCCTTGGCATTGCTTGTCCCATTTTGGTCCAAAGAAACACCTGGCATGAGTTCATTCATGGGTGAATATTCAGGGATAGAGATAAGTTCTTCTTTTGAAACTGGGCTATACAAAAGACAAAGAAAGAAAGACACAGAATAAGAGGTGTATAACTTTTCATTAAGCAACAATCTAATTAAACCCCTGACTGTTCAGAAACTACCACTCATCTTAAGGCAGCTGCAGCAAGCTTTTATCTAGAGAATGTCCCAATCCAAAGAAAAAAGATATTGCCATGTTCAGGATGGAAGGTCATACCTAAGCTATGTCCCTTAATGATTAAGGTTTGTGGTAGCTGTGTGACATGAACACTCACCTCCTAAACCCTGAGAGTTTACTGAACTGAGTTTACTGATCATCATTTCAGTCCCTGCATCACTCCTTTACCTAAATGTTTATTCCATCTTTCACATTACTGTCCTGATCCTGAAAACACTTATTCAAAGCACATACATTTCAAAACTAAAATAAAAAGTTATTTAAGACTTTATGATAGACTTCAGACAGAGAAATTCCACAATTAAACTTAAGAAATGCTGCAACCAACCAGCTGCTTCACTGAGACTAGCAAGGCTAGTACATTCTAATTTGGAGAAGGCTTTCACAGACATTTCTAAAACAATCATGTGGTGGTGGATGAGTTGAGGGCAAAACTACCTTGCATGAAATCCTTCAATACAAAATGTAAGGGGTGTCCAATGCCACCAGTAAGAAACTGGGTTTAAAAGGGACTGACCAAAGAACATAATCTACCCAGTGAGACTGTACTGGGGAGACTGCTTCCAGGGAAAGTCCTAGACACAAACGTCAGCTGACAAAATAGAGGGGTTGGATAAACTCATGGGCAACAAACATGTCAACCAGTGGCCACTTAAAAGGCCAAGGCAAATTTGCATTCTCAATATCCCTATCCACTTCAATGATCTTGGATTGCAGGAAGTGGTAGACTCTGGTGCTCTCCCTCACTAGTTTTTCTTATTGATACTCTCTGAGACCAAATAATGGGCTACACAGTCTTCTGGTTGGTACCAGCAGGGCAGTTTATGTGTATTTGCTGGAAATACTGAGACAGTATGAGAGGTTCACCTGGCTTACTGATTCAGGGAGAACAGTTTAAAAATTCTATGTTTAAAATTCAGACCTAGCTTTGACTTAGCAGCCTTCAATTAACTGCCTACATATATACAAACATTCAAATAAAAAAAACTTAAAATTAAAACAAGACAAAAAAAAAATCTTTATTTTCTGCATGTCCCTCAATCAAAATGTGAGAGTATTTAAAACCACAAAGTTATTGATTTCCATACATTTCAACTTGTTAAGTAATTAAAATTCTAAATCTATTATTTTCTTTATTCTGTTTGTATGGAAGCAGAAATGCTCATGCATCACAGCTATGCAGCCAAATTAAAAAACGGTGACATCAGAACAATATCTGCAGTAGCTGCTTTCACAAAACTGTCAGAAAGGTTTGGGCAAACTTGCATGGAATCCATAAGTAAGGACTGTGGAAGGATTTCAGAGTTCCCTCCCCCAAATATGTGAGAGTGAGATGAGGTTCTGGGGCTCTTGTGTCAAACAGCCAGGAGCCTCCTGGCAGGATCAGAACACCCAGCTGCCACCGTGGGGGGATGTGAGAAGGAAAGTAGTAGAGTATTAACAAACAAAACTCAAAATCCTGTGTCTCTCATGAATTCCAAAACCCTGTTGGTAGATCCAGTCTGTACCTCACATCCATGGACTGAACCTCATCTGTTGAATCTTCCATGCTGTTAGATTTCCCATCAACAGCTTCCAGCTGAATAAGTCCCGAAACTGACTTCAGTCCATTAGCAACTACATCTTGGGAAGGAATTACAGAAGCAGCACTTTCTAAGCTTTTATTTTTCAGGCAGGTTGCCAATCCATTGATCTCTACAAAAGAAAATTAGAAATTATGACAGCAGAAACTTTGTTATTTAAATAGTTTTAAGTTATAGATTGAGTAGAAAGGAAGACTGACACTGCAAGTAGACTGTTTAATCCATCACTCATCATACTATACTGTCATCCCTCTACTGCACTCCAAAACTGCTCTTTATGATACATCTTTTAAATTTGAGGAAACAGCAAGAGAATGTTTTATCTTTTATATCATGCACTAAAAACCTTAGCCTGGGTAAGCAAAAAAAATACACATAAATGCCAGATACGTATATTTATTTAACAGTCCTTTAAATACATATCCTTTTCTTATGAAGTCGAATTAAATGAAAGATTTAGAGTCATAGTATTACAAGCTGGGTTGTGTGCAAGAATTTTCTATCTACAAAATTTGAACGTAGGTTGCAGCAATCAAACATATTGGCAGATTAGAACTTTTCATTTACAAAAATTCTACATCAGGTACTAAAAGGGAGGAGAAACTTTATTCTGCTTTTGCCTAAGTGGCAAAGCAAAGCTGTCTCCAGTTTCTAACATTTGTCACTGATGCAAATATAGCTGTTCTTTTTGAGATGAAAGCAAAGAACTTATGATAATACACAGTGCTCTGCCTCAGATCAAAAAAACCCCTGAAGATATTCAACTGTGAAAATAGGTCAGAAAAATATGGCAATTTTTACCTGGCTGGTTGAGAACAAGGGCCTTTGGTTGCTTTTCCACATTCAAAGTTGATGGGATCTCCAGTTTTGGCTCTTCCTTCTGAAATCAAGTAATGACACAGCTGTATTAGAGGGAGAACTGTAACCTTCATGGAACCAATTGGAACTCAAAACTTGTGAGACTGCCCAGGGCCACAGGGTTACAAAGACCATCAACAGCAAGACAGGACTTTTTTTCCCTTTTTAGTTAGGCATAGCATTTTTTTTAAATTAAAAAAGAAAACAGTCTCTGAAAGTAACTGAACAAACACTTTCCTTAGTAGATTAGAACCTGCAACTTCTTAGCTGGACACAACTGCCTTCCTTCCAAACCCACATTCCTGACAGGCACAACAAAGAGAGCTCAGTAAATAATTCACTGGCTGGTACAAAGCAGGAAGACACATCAACAGCAGCAAACACTGCAACTCCAGCATGCAGGAATGGGCTGTTGCCCCTTGCTAGGTAGTTCCCTAGGAGGAAACAGGAATTCCTCCTGTTCCCTAGGAGGGGAACAGTTATCCTACCTGCAAAGGCTGCATAAAAGCTGTGTCTCTGCAGCAGTGACTGTGACACAGCAAAAGTCAATCTCAGCTTGAAATGCATCTAAAATTTGGGTCTAGAGTGTACTTAAGTACACTTACTAACATGGAACTACCCTAAAATTTAATTTCCACATATGATAATAAAACAAAAAAAATCCCACAACCGCATACTTTTTCATACCTTTATTTCTGGGGTTTCACTCTTCCTTGTTCTCTTCATTATTTCATCTATTCTCTATAAATCAAAATAAATTTGAGGATGAGATGGCAGACAGAATATGTCACACAAGAGCCAGGGGAAAAACAGGACCAAGAATATTTTCTTTACAGTCATAACATCCCCTATGCCTATCTTGGAAAAGGGAGAACAAATAAGAAAATTAAAGAAAATTAAAAATAGAATACATCTTGAAGCTGGCTTTAACCTATCAGATCTTAGAGATCACAACTTTGTTAGCAGATGCACTTTAAAAACAAATATCTTAATACCAGGTGTTTGCAGCTATAAGTTATGCTCAGTTCTGGAACAAGGTATTTGTTTAAAATAAACAGTGGTTATTTTAATCTAGTTGCTTTTCCAACTATTTCCAAAGCAGTTCCTTTAAAAATAGTTAGCATTTTTGGAACAGAAGAGCAAAATGAAATATTTGAAGTTATTCTTGCTGGAAAATGTGTAAGGCATTATCCTAAAATACTTTTATTTTCCTTCTTTCTTCATTAAGAAGGAAATTATTTGAGATGTAAAACACTTCGGTTTGATATTCTAATCTGCAACTGCAACATGTTTCCAGTTCAGTGGTGAACAGTTTAATACATATTGGAATAACACATATGGATGGATGATCTTTTGTAACCAGAAAGGGGTTCTGCAGCTGTTCTCTTCCCTGCCACACAGCTGTAAACAAAGCTAATTTATGCAGCTTCAGCCATTTCTGTGCACAGCAGTGGCCAGACAATCCTGCTTCTCTGCATAATGCAACCAGAGACAGCCAGGTGGGGGAAAAGCTGATTGTTAATTACAAACTTTCTCAATTAAAGACACAGAGCTTTTGTTGAGTAAGTTTTAAACAAAGTCACTCGTGTTTCTCAGTAGTTAGTGATGTCCCGGGCTGGGCAGTAACTGACTTTGTCATGCCATTCCTTGTTTGCCTCAGGCATTTAACTTTTCAGGTAGAGGCTGACTTTTTGTTTGCTCAGTGCCTAGTAAAAAGTCATTTGCCTCAGGCAATTCCACTTCATTACAAATTTTCATGTCTATGTCCCCTTAACAAGCGAGTAACAAATACTAAATTTGTTGTAACTATTTACCCCTAATCCCCTCCAGATTATCGTTAGTAGATACTACTGGGTGCTTCCTGGGTTACATATATAAACAAGAAATGAAATAATTATCCTGAGATGCAAATACCCACCTTCTTCCGCTCCAGCCTTTCTTGCTCAATTTGCTGCATGATTTGTTCCCTTTCAAGACGAAGCTGTTCAGCTGCTTCACGGGCTTTGATTTCTGCTTCTTCCCTCTAATCAAAATGTATAAAATATGTTAGGGTCACTGTTAGAATCTATAAAATAGAAACCTCTCCGAGTCCCTCAGAGAGAGAAAAGAATGCAGGGATTGAATTAAAGTCTTGAGAGAAATTAAAATATATTAAGCCACACAGACATGAACTAGAAGTCTAAGTTTTAGTTTTAAGTAAGCAGGAATATACTTTAAGTGTCTGAAGAGAGTAAAAAGCCCTGAAGCCTAGTTTAAAGTTCAGTAACTTAGCTCCAGACATAACGAAAACGGAGGAGGAGGATAAAAGATGTGGGAGCTGCTGTTGCTGCTGCTTCTGCTCGGGACTCTATGCCAGAAAGCTTTTAGCACAGACTTTATATTCTGAACCCTTTGCCTTCAAGACTGATGTATTCATGCAATAAACAATTTTACAGCAACCAAGAACAGCTCTCGTATCTCTGAAGACCCAGACCCATGAAAATCTACACAGACCATTATTTATTTCAGGCAGACTACTAAGTATTAAGAAGTATTTTTTTACATGTATAAAAATTTCACATTTCTGTTTGAGATGATACCTGTTTCTCAAGTTTGGCTTGAAGTTCTTTTTCTTGCTTTTCCTTTAGCATTTGCTCTTCCTCAGCTCTTCTCCTGGCTTCCTCTTCTGCCTTTTTTCTAGCTGCCTCTTCTTCCTGTTTTCTTTCCTCCTCCTTCTTACGAGCTTCTTCTTCCAGACGAAGTCTTTCTTCTTCTGCCTTTCTTTTCTGTTCTTCTTTTTCAAGCCTGCAAAAAACATAACAGAAGGTTTAAAAGTCTTCATCTTGTTTAGCATGAATACTACTGTATATACATCAGTAACTGATAACACATGTATCAGCACATATTTTCATGGAAGATGCCAGGATACAGTGAAGACATTGAGCACATGCTCAGAATTCACATTGCTATCAAGCTTTTCTCCAATCTTAATGCCTAAAATATTTCATAGCAGTTATAATTTCCATTGAAAAATGTGTGTGATCAAAGAAAACATTTCTGTTCCAATTTCAATTAGGCTGTGAATAATAAAATTAATTTTCAATAACAAAGACAACCCCCTTCCCCAGCATGTGACACCCAGAATGCTGGTATCTATAAACAATCAAGTTCTTTTATCCTTTGCCTTATCTGAAGATAAACAGGTAAGATGAGTAGCAGCAAATTCCACAAAACACAGTGGAACACTGAAAGGAGTGTGTCTAAACTCCACCTGTGTTGTTCCCTGGCCCACTAAGGGATATCATGCTCCTTAAGGATTGTTTTGTAAGTGCCAGGAGCTGGTCATTCCACTCCCACCCCATCCACCGTGTTTTGAATAAGAAAACCCAAAACTGAATCTAGACATACAGAATTAGTGATTCACTATGAGGGGGTTGAAGGAATTGCATGGTTTGCTGACACTTGCAACCAGCATCCCATGTGGCGAACCACCTTAAAGCCTGTTCCCAGAACAGAGCCAGAATTCAGTGCTCACACACAGCAACCTTCATTCTGCACACACTCAGAACCCTCAATGCCTGCAGCAGAGCTGGGCAGGAAGATGAACTTCAGGTTAATTATGAATGATTCAAGCTTCCCCATTTAATGCACATCCTGCTGCTGCAAGACTGTTTCTGCTACACGATGTTGCTCATTTAAAGCCACCTCAAATGATTTTTCATAATATAAAATACTTCAGGTGTGTCCAGACAGCAGCGTGCACTTCAGCATGGATGTGCTTGAAGTATTTAGAAAAATAAGAGTTTATTCAGAATTCTTGAAGAGGCCAAATTATTATTTTCTAACTTCACTAATCATAATCACTGCAAAAGACACTAATGAAATATGAGTCTGAAATTAAAGAAATTAACAAATACATATAAGTTCCCACTTGATTCCAAAACTACCACAGTTTCAAGCATCTTCAGTGATACAGGTTAAATTATTAAGTAGTAACTTTCACAAAGCAATAGAGAGACCTTTCTTGTTCTTCTCTTTCCTGTCTCTCCCTTTCCTCTTGTTCTTTTTGTAGGCGGGCCTGTCGTCTTTTCTCAGCTAGAATTTTTGCAGCTTCTTCTGCATCACTTGTTCCTGCTGTGATCTTCCCTAGGAGAAGAGGACCAAGGATGGAAAGTCAGGCAGGGAACAAAGAGAGTGCCCAGAAATTCCAGGTTCGTACAGAGGCTGAAATAGGCCCGGTTAAGAGTGGTAAGACACCTTTTTAAAAGCACACTTCAGCTTTTTCAGCCGAGAGAAGATAGAAGAGTTAAGGGCATCCCTGGATGTCAGCATTTTCACATGCTCATTAACAAGTGCTTTTGGTACATCAGTGAAAACTGTATTCACAGGTTTCAGTAGGCATCTTTACACATTGTCATAAGCCTGTGACTGAGCAGCTTCATGAGAAGAACAGGTCATCACTGTTTAAAAGTCCCAGGGACCCATGGTATCTTGCACTAACATTTTGCAGTAAGGCTCACCTTCACTGCTCTCAGCCTTTCCAGCAGAAGGCACGTGCTTCTCAGGAGCCACCTGAGCCACGTCATCAGCACGTGCTCCTGGGGACTTCAGGTGACTGGCATTTTCTTTTTCCTTGTCTGCTTTCTTTTTAGGTGTTTCCTGGCTGAGAGTGGAAGTGGCACGATGCTTTACAGGAGAAGCTGGATATTGTTTGGTGTTTTTAGGAGACTGAGGATAAGTCTTTGCAACTGTCCTGATGAGAGAAAACAAAAATCAAATAAGGCCAGATGTTACACAGCTTGGAATCAACCTCCAGCTTCACATTTCTCATTCTTTCTTGTCTCTGGTTACAGAGGAGTATCAGCTGTTTTGCACAATACTGAAAAGAATCACCTGGATACAATCAGAACTTAAAATGCATGGAATTGACATGGTAGTGCACACAATTACAGAAAACTCTCATTAAAATAAATGAATAACACTGTCTAAGGTCTAGGTGAGAAATAAGAAATTGTGAATACCTAAACCAATGATTTTAGTCATGACCGTTTCAAAATAATTCCATCAACTTCACTATTTCTACAGTCCTTCTCAACATGTAAACCAAAGCTATGGCTGCTATCTTTCTGTAGAAATTATAATGAGCTACAGTGTGCCGCTTTCATCTGAATACCACCTTGCCAGCCATGGTCTTTTCCTAACAGTATCTAATTTTCAAAAAAAGCACCAAATATCAGTATATAAAACGGTAAGGCTGGGTACTACAGAAAGAAACAGAACTGATCAAACCATTATATTGTCAGCAACACTGTTTGAGTTAGTGTCTTTTTCAGCAGCAACACAACAGACTCCAGACTCCAAACTCAGCCCCTGCAGCCTTTCACAAGCTGCACTTGTGATGGCAATGCCCAGTAGCAATGCAGCCCATTGCTCATCTGGCTGTTGCACACTTCAGGTGGAGTGATAACCCTGAAAAGTCAGTTCTGGGAAAGTGGAAGGGTAAAGATACCTGATATTCACTGAAAATTGGTGCACACAAAGAGAACAGATTACCAGGAAACATAAAACTACACACAAACATCATTCATTATTTATGTAACACCAGTAACTAGCACTTGTAATGTTAAAGGCTGGGATGTGTGACTAAGTAGGATAAGAATAAAGAGATTACAATCTCAAAATAATGATTTATGTGAGTCTCATTAGAATAAATTATCTTGCATTAAAGTGAACATTGCACATGTATTTCTAACCTTCTTCCTGGATATGCAATTATGATATACATGTATTATCCTTTATCACTTTTTTCATCTACACAATGTAGAGTTTCATATACTATAACATGCTTTCTGGACTACATACTCATTCTGGCAGACCACAAGCATGAAAAACATGAACAGCAGCTGAAAATTAATAGACTGGAGTGGCAAGTTTTGTCTAGATCTAACTATAGTATTGTGTGGTCAGAAATTATTATAACCAGAACAGTATTTGCATTACACAGCAAACAAAAATAAGACATCTTTCAACTCCTCCCCATATTCATGAATTCTGTAGGAAAAAAGGGTTCTTTTCTACCATATTAGACTGCATTTGGAAGAGGTTGAGACATTAGAATACAAGGAGCTCACTCAGAGCTGCCTGGTTTGTGGGGAGGAAAACACTGCAGAGTATTGCACCATCCCTACTTTCTTACTCCTACTGAAGAGCCACCACAGAAAAAGCCACCACTCCAAAAGCCCTCAGGCTGCAGTAACAGTAGCACCCAAGTAAATTTGAAGGTCATCTCAGGTACCCCCCAGCCCGCAGGCTCAGGAGCTCCCTGTCAGCTCAGGTCCTTGTCCTTGGCTAAGTTCAGCTGTAGGTAAGCCTGTTCTTCTTGGCTTCCTAATCTGCTGATCCTGACATGACATCCTGGCTTGTCCTTGGACTTGCCTCAGTAAGGGCTTTGTTGCTGGGCTCTTGGTTGATCTTGGTCACTTCTTTTGCCTGCTATGGGATGAGGTGCTGTGGGCAAGGTCCCTCTCCTTGTCTGTCCTGCTGCCACCCACGACTCCTACTGTTCCATGACAGAAACAGGCTTTGGAAGATGTGAGCAGGCAAGTCTGATTGAGTTCTTGGAAAAAACAGCAATGGGAGAAGCCAATGAGTTTGACTGTGTTGACTAAATCTGTTTTTAGCATTGTCTTAGACTCCTCTTTAGAATATAGATAGATTTCCAGGTGCTTCTGAAAGCAAAGGCAGATTTCAAGGCTCCATCTACACGTGTACATCTCACACGTGCCTCATCATTGCAGTCACTTTCAACTGCATTTCATAAAAATATAATAGAGAGAAAACATTTTTCTCATGTTTTTTCTGCAGCACAGAGGGTGCTTCTTGCTAATTAGACACTTCTTCAAAGCAGAGTCTCTTCTTGCTGTCTTTGGCTCACATTTCCAACTTCAACACACGTTCCTTGCAATGCTTTTGATGTAACTTATTGTGACAGAAGGCGCAAAACAGACTAATAACTAAGGCTGAGTCACTACCAGTATTAGTACAGAAGTAATTGTTCTCTAATAAAGACATGACAATCACAGAGGTCGGTAGGAAGGAGTCTCGTCATGAGAGCCACATATCTTGTGCTGCATAGACATTAGAGCAGACTGGTTGTACAGCTCAGGTGGTGGATTAGAAACAAGTGCTGAATGTATTATTTAGGTACTGTACTGCATCTTTGAACTTTTAAACCGACAGTAATTTATATTTTTTTTGCCAAAACCACTAAAGGTCTTAGACGAGAACAAGAAGAAAATAGTAGAATTTCATATAAAGTAGCTAAAAGTGAGAAAAAGAGAAAAGACTGATTACTGCAAGGATGAGAAAAGTGCGGTGTGTGGAGTGCAAAGCTGAGGAAGTCCATCAGGAATAAGGATATTTTTTCAGAATTTTTATATCATTTACTGGATGCCAGTAGAAAGCATTAAATCAACATTGTTTTCCCCCTTGTGTTTAAAACATACTCTCAACTTAGCACCTTTAATATTCCTTGACAGATGCAGATTGTTACTGGAACAACACTCCTTCTAAATAGTATTTAAGTTATGCCACTTAACGCCAGAAAGAGCCAAATTTGATTGAGAAGGCAGAAAAATGGAATTACTAAGAAAAAAATTATAATCACTTGTATAGGAGCCTGTTTAGGTTTAAACCATGATAAGAAAGTGGGAAACAGAGAATTATGCCTGATAAGGATTAGAGAATTAAGATGGCAAATCACTAAAATCCAATAAGTGGCAGCATGTCAGTTGTCAGACAACTTACTCATTCTCAGCAAGTAGATTTTCCAAGGGAATACAGAAGCACCTTCCTCTCTCCAGGAAGACAGTTTTCTCACCTAACAGCCCTGAGCTGACAAGGGGGCAGCATGAAAGAAGCTGCCCCCTACATGCACTCCTATCTATCAGGTGTGAGGATCCAGCAATTCTTAATTACAATGGCTCCTATGTAATTATGAAAGGGACAGTCCATTCTGCAGAAAAATGTCTCAGGCATAGCATACGAGGGATTCTGAGCTTACTTCTGCTAAGCAGACAATATAAAACACATGTAGCACACAAATCAGGTCACATCCAGCTCTGGCCATAAACAGCAGGGCAGAGAAGAGCATGCTCTCCTGAAAAGCCAGCTACATGGCAGGTTACTGGCTATGAGGCTTACTTTAAATCACAAGTCTTCAGCAATGCCAAAGCCGCATTATTTTTCCACTTTCTCTCCACTAATTCAACAAAAACACTGCTGAAACCACACCAAGGACAAGCATGTTCTCAAGCCTGCTTTCTGACATTGTTCTGATCACAAGCTATTTCTGGGTTCCAACATTTTTGCTCTGTGACACTTTCTTAAAAGCAGATTTTTTTCACTCTTAAGTTTTGATCTTCTGTAGCTAAAACCATATTCATTTCTCTTTTACATTTCTTAAAAGATAAGAAACTCAGCATAGGTTCTGTAGAATAGCTTTCTGAATAGCTGCATTATTACAGACGTTTCAAATTGGTGAACTGGCCTATTATCTAGCTAACTGCTGAAAAATCCCTCAAAATACTCTTGAGCCAACATTCTATCCATTGTTTTTATATTTCCAAGTCAAAACAACACCAAGAGTAGTAAATGTAGCACATACAAAATAAAATCTAAAATGGGTCACTGCAGAACAGAAGCTACTTCTGTGGGGAATTCACCACATCAGACACCTTTCCAGTAACTCATTTTTAAACATTTTATGAGTTCAGGAGGCACTTTTTTTGTACTAGTCTATGCTCATATTCCATCAGTATTCTGCAATTTGACTGAGCATGCACATTACTGATGCCAAAAGTGTATCCCCCAGGCTACAGGGGGCAGTCACCCAAAAGAACTACCAGGTGAGGGGTTCAGTTAGTGAAACCATGAGCAAAGGACAATGCCCAGCCTGGGATCTGGAAAGAAAACACGAACCACCACCCATCAGCAGCACCACTCACTGTGCCCTTCCCCCTTTCTCCTTTTCTCATGAGGTTATGCTTTGGCAAAAGCATGTGACACAGAGGCTTGTCAGAGCTTTTGAGTTTTATTCACTGGCTTATGCTAAGGTTCATCTGAAGACACTTAAAACTAAATTCTACTTCCTTGATTCAGTCAGGTGCCATTGATTTATTTAGGGACTATTTACCCAAAGACATATGAAGGACACAGGCTTTATTGCCTTCCTGATCTATAAAAAAGCACACTTACCTATTCTCTGAGGGATACTGGAATAATAAACTGATTAATGCATAGATCTTCAAAGATGAAGCATAGAACAAAGAAATTACCCAAACCCCTCATCCTGTTATTATTGATCTTGTTAAAGATCTAAAGAAAATGAGCACTTTGCATCATCGGTATCCAATAGCAACTGAAAAAAATTAAAGACAATTTCTCAATTGTTCAAACTCTCTAATCCATTAACTTTCATCTTAGTCAGCTGATCCACATTGATTCAAAACAATAGTTTTGGATTTCTTTCTATGACATTTCTTGATATATTTACTTTTCCAAATAACATCAAGTTTTGAATTCCTTCCCTGCTTTTAATTGTTGTTCAGCACATTTTTATTTTTTCCCCTTTTCTCCTTTTTTACATCTATATCCATTTACTTGTCCAAGTTGTTACATTTTTGGGCTGACCTTTTTTGCTTCCTCAGTAAAATTTGCCCATTCAAAAGATTAATATTTTATTTATGTAATTACTGCAACTCTCTTCTGCCAATAATCACTGTGTCACTTTAGGCTGAAGTTTTATTGGCTTGTTTGATCCTGTTTCAGTTACTTTACCATGATAAAAAGAGGTTTTTATTTAATAAATAATGAAATAACATATTAAGAAGACAAGTTACTGGCACTCAGAAACCAAGATGACAACTTTGAAGAATAGTAACTAGAACAATACCAAGAAAACTTGAATGCCAATTCACGTATTCTTTAGAAAATAAATGCATACAGCTAATTGTCATGTAAATCAATGGCTGTACTTGATTCTCTCTCCAACAGCTTTAGAAGTTAAGGAGATATGCAGGATCACTAACTACTAATGCTGTACAATATGTATTCCTATTTCTACCAAGGTATTTTTTCAGTCATATAGTGTGCTAGAAGGAGAAAGCTTAAATGTGGAGATCGTTAGGTTTGCAAGGAGAATGAGTATTTGTACATATACTTAGGCACACTAAAATGACACTTAAATGTCAGATAATAATCTTGTTGGTCAGTGGATTTAAATACAGGCAGTAAGGCTTTTGGAACTATCCTTTAGATTGTACAATCTTATCTCCTCAATGAAAATTACCAGTGGAATTTGAGTTGTATGAAAAAACGCATATATTATCACTATTACAATATATATAATAATAACAGAATATGGTCATTAGGGCAACTTTTTAATTTCAGAATTATAAGGGGAAGTTTTGAAAGTGCTGAAGCAGAACTCTTTCTGCAATCAGAAATAAACATGGATTTAAACTCTATTTACTGTATCTCTCATGAGGTCAAGAAGGGTGTTCTAATTGAGCCACGTTAAGATTAAATGCTCGGTAATAACATTTCTAGGCATGGTCAGAATCAGATTCCCTTGAGAAAGAGAAGGAGGGGAAAAAAAAGAGGAATCACTACTGTGACTCAATCACAGAGAAACCAACTAGTAGGCTTCTTAATTCCTCCATGCACATCTGCTGCTTCTTCTAAAAAGAGTATTCCTTATAAGCATGAAAATATTTTACTGTACAAAGGTTTTCATAACATGCACCTCTGGGAGAAAAATTCTCCATCATTTCCTCATCTTTTATGGAAATTTGTACTACAAATTAAGACTGGGCACACCTTTTTCATGAAGCACTGAAGAGCTGTCAAGCTGTCTCCCAAGAACTTTTACTCACTGGATGTCTCTGATTCTCTACACTAACCGTTGTCTGCCCAGCAAGAAGCACTTGACTCTCAGCTAATTGATTCCCCACCAATCATTTTGCTTAACTAAATGTGTCTCTTGGTGTGTGTTTTGGTTTGTGTCTTGTACTGGCTGATCAAACTGAAAAATGCATTCTAAGCAGGAAGTATCAGTACTTGCAGAATAGTACACAGTCTTAGAGCTCAAACTTTTGTTTTACTTTACATTGCATGCTGCAATGATCTGCTCAGAATTGTAATAATAAAACTGATTGCCATTAACATTGTATTTAATTACATTTTTCACAAAATGGATATAGTTCATACCACAGAATCTGAAGATATTGAATATATAACAATGGAAGTTTGAGAATTTGTAGCCTTATAATCCAAACCAAGAACTGCAGTGTCCCAGTTACATGCAAGGGGATGTCTAAACCAGAAAGAATACTGAGAGTCAGATGGTTTCCTTATGTTGTCTAACATCAGATTCACACACAAAATCATCCCCCACTAAAGGGCTATGCCCTCAGAGCTGAAACAGAAAAGGAACACCAGCTGGTTTTTCAGGCAGAAAGAATTTGTCAGAAGGGAAATCACCAAGCCTGGTTCAAAATACGGCCAGCTTCAAATAAAAAAAGATAAATAAGACCATTTTCAAGACAGAAGTTGTACTCACAAACGGGGTCTAGGGAAAAAACCCAAACTAATCAACCAGCCAAATTAATTAGGCAAGTATTGTAGACCAGGACTACTTTAGCATACTCCTACATTAGAGCCAGACTTAATATTCTGTTCTAAGAAACCTGGAGACCCATTTGCTTAGACTTGAGTTTCAAGCTGTGGTACACATAATACCACTTTCAGCAAAAGACAATCAAGAAAAGCAAGTCAATTGCCAGTAAGCCCAGATATGCTATAGATCCACAGCTCTGCATTAAAAAAAAAAAAACAAAAACAAAAAACAACAAAACCACAGAGGTCTGCAAATGAGCAAAGGTTAAAACCAATGGTTTAGATGGCACATGGTTAAGTGTATTTATAGCACCAGATGGTCATGCCAACAATAGGAAATGCATATATTAAATGCTGGAATTTCTAGTTAGTATTCATGATGAGTGCATTTCATCACATTAGGCAGCTTCTTCAAAATCAAACAACAAAAAACATATTTAAAAATAAATGTGAAGTAAAATTTCCTATGAATAATGAAATGCACTGTAATATCAAGACTAAGGAAAGGTAGAGAGAACTGTCTCTAGTGGGTACTAACACAATATTACAGATACCAGATTTGTCATCTACACTTCTCCTCTCACCCATCTGTATATGTGTGTATGTATAAATAAAATTAACTAGATTTTATGCAACACTTCGAAGGAAGTTCCTCAAGAATCTATGCCTTATTTACAGATAATGAGAAATTCACAGGGTATTAGTCCACTAATAAGAAAGGCATACTTAGGTGTTGCAGGCGATGCAGATCTTCTGGACATGGCAGCAGGAGAATCAGACCTTCTCAGAGGAGATCCCATACCAGGTGATGAACCAGGTGTGGCAGGTCGCTTCTCCTTCTTTATCTTCTCAGTCTAGAAGCACAGTTTGTTTTCATTTCCATAATTAGGATCAATAAAAAATGCATTTGATTGTTTTATTAACAAAATGGACTATAAAAAGATTTGTGTGGCACACTTGCAAAAGCTTTTTAAACAGCAGCTCACAACTGAGGTGCTATTAATAGTTTTTAATTTTATATAGACATAGCACACACCCACTCCTGTCTTGCACAAGCAGAACATGCAAATTTCAGATAAGTAATACACATCAGAGCCTCTGCAAGAGTGCTTGGGAGGGGTGGTGGCACTGGGTGGTATCTTCAAAATCATCCATATGCCCCTGCTTAGACATGATCAGCAGTGCAAAGAGGCATCTCACAGAAATGTTGCTGCATGCAACACTGAATCAAGACTGACATTACACAAATCTTTGCTTCTCTCACTTGCAGCTAAATTAGATGGCAGGAATCCCCCTATCATTAAGTATTACTAAATACAGGACCTTATGTGAATATTACAGCCCTAACACAGAATTTTTTAAAAGCATGCCTTAAACTGTGTAGACTCAGTGAAGTGAGTGACTTCCCTTTTCTTTTCTGGAAACTACAGCGGATTGATAATGCATCTTTCATGCAAACAGCCTTAAAAATGTCCACAGAAAGAGTTAAAGCAATTGGTGTAAAACAGAGGCATTATCAATACACTTGGGGAGTTTCTGAAATATATGAAGCTTGCTCATTAACCAGCAAGACTGGATAGTCAATACTCAGGAGGGAATTATATTGGTCATCCCCATTCCCAGAAGTTACAAGAAAGTCCATAAACATACCCTTCAGGGCCTCAGTTCTCTGAAAACAGGGCTGTTGGTGTCCCATAGCCAGCCCTCAACACTGATTCCCAGGAGGAAGTAGATATTAAAATGCTCCTTAACAGGAGTACAAAGGGAACACGTGTTGGAAGGGATTACTTTTCTACTGCTCTTTCTTATAGCAGGGGAAGCACTTAATTTCTATTCATGTAAAGGGAAAGATAACAAGCAGAAGCTGCATCAGTGTTGGGGGTTAGTTCTTTCCCTTTTCCCTATGTGGAATTTCCCCCATTGTCATGCTAAGATACCTGTTGACTGGGCCCTGGTGGCAAGGGGGAGGGGAGAGAAGAGGGAAACACCTCGATATCCAAACATCCAGAAGAGCAGATGGAAGGCTCTGCCTTGCCCCATTTTCCCCGCAGAGTTCGGATGAGAAGGACGATCGCTGCCTCAGCCCCATCTCTGCCATCCCAGCGTCAGGAGCCATCCTCACTGCTGTCGGACCCTGCCCTGCTGCCTTCTCGCTGTGAACTACCACCATCCAGCACTCTGCTGAGCACTGGGACCCACACCGTGAGCGGAGAGCTCTCTCTCCATCTCTCTCTCCCCTTGGGACAGCGCTGCCATCACCCCCAGCCCTCCTGCAGCTCTGCTGGACCTGCCTGCCCCCAGCACCGGGAACTGCAGCTCAGGGAAAAGGTGCCTGCAGCCAAAAAACACTGGGACTGAATTACTGTTCTGTTTGTGGGTAATTTCACAGCTGTTGTTGTTCTAGTTTGTCTTATTAGATATACTAGTAAAGAACTGTTATTCCTATCCCCATATCTTTGCCTGAGATCTTCCTTAATTCCAAAATTATAATAATTTGTAGGGAGGAGGAATCACACTTTTCATTTCAAAGGAAGGCTTCTGCCTTTCTTATCAAATACCTGTCTTTCAAACTAGGACAGGTTTTTTTACCCAGCAGTGAATCAAAACCATTACAAACTCACCGGAGTAACTTCAGCTGCAGGTGCCCCTTTCATGGCATTGGCAGTGGAGGGTGAAGTTGCTTTCTTCCTGTCGGTGCTTCGGGTGGGGGAAGGCTTGTAGGGAGATTTAAGAGGACTAGCTGGTGCTACACGAGGACAGATATGGAATACTAAAGAGTTATAGTACAATAGCAAGAGCAAAAGGGAGCACAGATAAAGGAAATAAAGGAGGGGAAAAACAGCATACTTTTAAGTTATAATGTTCAAAGGTAGATTTTTAAAGTGTTTTTTAGTGTTTTTAAATACCACATATAATGCATTTAATATGATCCCATGTTTATTAAAACTGTCTCAACTGAAACATTTTATAGGAAAAAATTATCGTTAAAATACTGCTCTTTTACTCATATACCTTCTGAATCACCTAATACTGTAACTCTTTTTTCTTCTAAGAAGTCCAGCTTCCTTTGCATATGATAAAAAGAGTAAGCAGATAATGCTAGTTGGGGGACTTTTGAATGCATACTGCAAAACAGCAAAGATGACAGAAGCACAGGGAGATTTGTCTCTTTTAAAGCCTAAACATGCAAAGGCTCCTAAATACATTAATTACTTTCCCAAATAATATTTAATCAGAAAAACTAACAAAAAACCATCAAAATACAAAAAAAACAAACCAAATCTAAACTAAATGCTGCTGTAGGTATTTCAGTTATTGTTGTTTGAGGGATACATTAATTTGAGTGTGACACATACATTACAGCTTACAGGGCAACCTTTTTTATTTGCAATATGAACAAGGTCTTTTAAAATGGGATATTTTACTCCTGATTTTGTTCATATTGCCTTCTAAGATGAAGCTTTCACATATATATAGAACAATCAACAGTATATGTTTTATCAATAAGACAGACAATAATTGAAATCAAGTGATAGTGTGTTTCCAATTTTAGTCAACTAAAGTCAGGAGGGATATTGACTTTGAAAAAACAGTAATTATGCACTATTGTAAATAAAGTCACATTCCCAAATTTTTTATTGGAGGCAGCTCTAATAATTTTTTTACTAAGCCATTTTGGATGCTTTGAAGTTTAACTGGACCTTTGTATTCTTTGACCCACTTTCCAGCCAACTGGCATAAAGTCACTGTATATTAACAAAAACATTCAGAAATGTAAAAGCTGCCCAAGAGAAATATTTTTGCTTCAACTCTTAAAATAATTAATTATGCATCCAGTAACAACTGTTTGCCTTAATACCTTGATTTTGAGCGACCTTAATAATGTGTTGCTTTAGAGTCTGAAACTGAGGGTCCTCATTTCTGAGCTTACAGAAAATGCAGTAGCAGAGCAATTTTGAACCCAGCATAATAACGGGAGGCACACTATGAGCTCTTGGAAAGGAAGATCCATCTTCCCTGCTCATAAATCTTCTACTATGGTGAGAATTACATGACAAATGGGAGATCTCCCTCAAATATTTTGCTGGCAACTACTGAAAAAATGTCAACGGCCTCTGAGACTGCTGTTTGCAACCTGTGCTACAGCCTGATTGCCATGTAGGGAAATAACAAGAGGATGCTCAGTTCAAAAAGCTGTTCCTAAAATCAGCTGTCCTATTTCAGCTCAATGAAAAAGCAGTTTGCAGAACAAATTGTACCCTTGTCAGACATGCCAGTGTATTACTTTAAAGATCCTGTGATGAAGAGAGATAAACCTGAGAGTCTGCAAACAAAATGAGTGAGGAAGGACAAAAGTCATCCTTTTTGATTTCTCTGATATCAAACACAAGACAGAAAAACCATCTATAGGTGGCCTCAGCATTTCAGCTCAAAATCTTAAGCAGAATGTAGTGATCTAATTTTGAGTTGGGTTTTGCTCAGTCTTGGCAGTAGTTGGTCCCTGAGCAGTAAGAAAACTGGGAACTTTCTCAAGTACTACATGAGCACATTTCTGCTTCCAGTAGAGGTTGTTTTTAATGTAGAAACAAGGGAAGCAATTTTAGAGGCATTCAGTATCAATGCCCCTATACGCTGAACAGAAAAGTAACACACAAGGGAAAGTAGGTTTACTTAGCAATTCATTTTAAAATAGCTTTGCAAGAAAAGCACAGATACAGAACTTAAGCCTATTTTAACCAAGATGTGTGAAAACACTCATCATAAAGATGATGTCTTTCATCATCTAAACAGTTTAATCCTGGAAGAGTGTTCCCTTTTGCAGACAGGCATTTGGGTGCGTGCTTTGGGGCACTTTTTCTGTTTGTTCCTTCTATTAAAAGTAGAAAGCGTTAAACTTCTGTCTTGTTTCAGCAAATGCTATGACCAGGTATGGCTTTATAAGCAGAAACTACTCAAAGTCAGGTACTTGCCTAAGTATTAGCAGGACTGGAAGCATTATTTTTGTAGATGTTTGCAAAATAATGGTTTAATTAGTATATCCTTTACACACAGGAATCATCCCTTAAAAATCAATAATTTCTGGAACTGGCACATTCCTATCAATATTCTGTTTTTTCATATATGTATGTACACATACATATATATATATATATGTGTATATATATATATATGTATATATGTGTGTGTGTCACATACAGTCACACACTTAAAAGCAAAAAGATATTTAACAGATAGAAACTGGAACCCTGGTAAAAATAATTAAGACTTAATGGTGCACTGGGATTTTTGTTCTACATACTATTTGGGTATGACAGGGTTGACATTAATAAATCTATCAAAACCTCTGAGAATTGTTACATCCTTGTCTAGCAACCTGTTTCTTAAATGAATATATTCATTTTTTTGACAGTCTGCAGTTTTAATGATTTTTTTTTTCTAAAATAGATATTCAGAACAGCACAGACAAGATAACATGCTTTTCAAAGATGTTAAATACACTGCTACCTGAAACAACTTCGTTCATCATTGATTTTATACCAGCCTGTAAGTTGTAATTTGTTTCATAGTACTCCATTTCTTCCAGCAGCTACTTAAATGCAGCTGAAAACATACCTCAGTGGATTCAAAGTGAGGAAGTCACATTTTTACCTGGAGTATTGCTCTGCTCAGAAAGCATTAATGTACTTCTGCTTCTGGCTAAAGATGACTGTGTGGGAGTCAGCAGTCGAGAAACAATAAAGTTTTCCATTGGACTAAGATGCATGCGGTGAGCTGAAGGATGGGAGCAAATAAAATAATTTAAAATGCAAAGAAATAAAACAATGTTACATTAAAACAACAGAAACAAAATGATGAAATGATTAATGAAATGACAAAAAAATCCTGAACTTCTTGAGATTCAAAATACTTGAATGTATTTTTAATTCCCTCTGAAAAAAAACACCTGATTTCTCCATTGTTTTAAGTTTTCCACTTATACATTACACACATTAAGGTTAAGATCATGTCGTATTTTGTTTTTCACACAGAGGCACGTTCCATTCTGCAAAATGGTTGCTTTCATGACTCAGCACGAAAGAGGTTTGTCTTATTCCCAGCAGGAAAGGTAAAACACTTGGTAAAACAGTACAGCTGCTCACTGATGTGCCACCCATGCTGGGACTACATTTGAAATCTGCCATCTCACCACGTTATGTAAGTCTTATTTATACAATATGCCTGCATTACTTCCTACTCCATAAAGTGTCAGCTATAAAAGATATATTTATAGATGTTCCTATTACGCGTATATATAGTCATCTGTCATAATAACCTCAAAGCTACTGATGAGCTTGAGCAATTAAAAAATTAAAATAAATTTACCTTAACTTTTTCATTCCAGAAACAAGCCTTCATAGTAATTTATTTCAGTAAATATATATTTTTTCCCAATAGACTTAAAAAATGTGGGATAGAAGGAAAAAAAAGCCAACACAAACCTAAAAAAATCCACAGAGCTCACAGTGAGATAAACCCTTCAGCCCTCTTTGTAGTGTTTAGCAACCGCTAATCCTACAAGATGATCATCTTTTGCAGAGTCTCTTGAGGATCAGAGTTTCATAAGAAATTACCAGGCTCTACAACTCTGGTCACCAGATTGAAATCTCCCAGGTCACTCATCTAGGAGATGTACCTCTGCCTATGGAACATCCCATATCTACTGCCAGGCCACCCCTTTGGTTTGCTTTTTTCCTTATTTTGCTAGAAGGGCATGAGCAGTACGGTTACAGGAAATTACTGCAGTCGAGGCCTGTACAACCCTGTTTGCTGGAGTATCAAAATTTGGAAAAGAGTCAGTAAAAAGCCCACGGCATTTGTTGCTGGACTATGATCTCCAGCACAGCAGCACAGCCTTGGGACAGGCTGCAGAACCATATTATTAATACAGAATCTCTCAGGTGTTTGAGCTCCTTTGAACAGCAGAACAAGCAAACCACAGAGCTCTATGGATAGAAGTGCTTTGAGCAGAAGGAGAGTTTATGCTGGCAGGAGACCAGCATGTTCACTTGCCTCTGTCAGGGGAATGCGTTATGGCCGCTGTGGAGGACGAGAGGCGTTTACTGATTGGCGACTCCATTTGCTTTGGCAGATTCATTGTAGAAGCTGAAAGTTTGTCACATGCTGCAGAGAAACGCATTGAAGATATTTGTATTCACACCACAGTGTTGATAAACTCCAAAAATTAACCTTGCATTTGTACTTGAGGCCCTTGCACTGATCATAGAACTGAACAGGCATGAGATGAGCTCTGACTGCTGAGGACCAGCACCCTGTGACACATGCTTTGGCATGCAACCTTTCTGCTTGTGAATTTACTGTTCCAGTTTCACAACAGACTAGTTTTAACACGGATGCTGATAAATAATTATGTATCAGGTCTGAACAAGTGAAGCTATTCTGATACGAGACACTCCATACCAGCACAAGCATGAAGTTACCCAAAGAAATCAAACTGCCCACATGGCAGCTCTGAACTCAACTTCATTCCCCCTCCCCTCTAACTTCAGTGTGGAAGAGCTGGGTTTCACATCAGATATTTAATAAGAAAATGAAATAACCAACATTTGTGTACATGTATTTGGCTTTATCTTCTTGTGCTCATGAAGAATTTAAAAAAAATAGACCTCTGCTCTTCTGAAAGACCATTTGACAAAGTCTGCTTGAGCACAATATGCATTTCCTACGTTAGCATTTATTCAACTAAATGAAAGAAATATTACTCAGGTATTACTCTAGAGTACTAGTACATGATGATCACTATCTGATACTCAGAAGCTAAAAGCACAGATGCTTTGTCCCCTACATTTGAATTTTATTTCTTTCAAAACCAAAAATATTTTCAGCTAGAGACATGTATGTGCCCCTATCTCTGCACCTTCTAAGTTACTGCATTCCCTATTATGTCCATCTAATCATTGCTTTAGTGGGGCTTCCAAGATTTGCCTCCATTACTACAGTAAACAACATAATTCGCTACATTTGCTTTTTTTAAAAGGCACATATTATGCTGGTATGCTACAAAACATCAGTTGCACAGGCAAACACCTTTGCACATGAACAACAATTAATAAAGAAAGTCAATTGTTTCCACAGAAATAATAGTTCTGTGAGATCATAGGCAGAACATTTACTGTGAATTCTGCAGGAGAAATAGCCAGGCTTAACTCCTCCTGTGAGGGACAGAAGGAACCTAATTCTCAAAAGCACAGGCTGTGCTTACTTTTCAAAATGCCAAGTATATTTGCGATCAAGATTAGAAATCCTATATGCAATCCATTTGTAATTTTGGAGGACTTGTCTATTTCAGAGTCCTTTTATGGGAATAGTAATTTTAAAAACCCCAACAAACTGCAAATAAAACCCTCCAGAAAAAAGACAACTGAACAATATAAAACATCATTACTTAAACAAAGTCAACCACTTGAGTTTGTTACAAATACCACAGCTTGGCCAAAATTAATTTCAGGAGGCTGAAAACATACCATGGCTGTTTATACCAAATTTATTTGTTCCTAAAATACTGCAGAAGGCCCTTGAGATGGAAAAAGAGGGCTGTTTTGATGAAACATGGTCTTCATAACACATTTTCTTACTGTGCAACTGAATTTTTTCTCAGCAGTATCTGTGCACATCTATTAGAACTGTCAAATATATGTGCAATTATACACACATACACAGAGCACCCACAGAAGTAACAAACATGAGAATCTGAGTGGTAGAAGTCTACAGTTACTGAGAAAACCATGAAATGCCTCTACTGTGCTGAAATGTGAGGCATGCAGTGCTCCACCATGGCAAAATTAAAAGGAAATTAAAAGACACTGGTCTACATCACTAAGGGTAATGCTGTAGAGTACCAGACTGAAATGGTAAGTAAACAGTGGTTAGGAAGAACAAGATCAGTGGATGGATTACAGTGATTAGAACAGTTATAAACGAGACACAATGGTACTGTGATTCTCTGAAATACCATTGAAGGAATCAGCAGGAGCAGTAGAGGTCACAGGGTCTGGAGGAAGGGTGTTGGCAGCTAAACCTAGAACAGGGGGTGGGGTATTTTCTGATTCACCTATACAGCAGAGAAATCAGAGCAAAAAGAGGTGAAAGAAATTACTGAATAAGGTGGGGGAGCCGGAATTAAGCACAAACTACATCACAAAGAAAACTGGTTTCTTTCTCAGATCATAGGAGACTTCTTTCATTATTATATATACCTAATTTCCTGGCTTTTTAAATGATGCATCATGAAAACTATGATATGAAACAGAGTTTGGCTTTTTAAAGTTAAGTATACTTACGCGCTGTTTAAAATAGAGTAACTGTTATATTTCATCAACACCCAAACATAGATGTTTTTCCCTATAACATTTTATTCAAACCTGACAAATTCAAATAAACTGTATGATTTAAAAGATAAAACATGCATCTCTCCGAAATATAAAAGCAGCACGTGACTCATTATGTAATAAAAAGAATTTCCTCTGAATCCAAAGCAAAAATAGCAGTCACAGAATGTACGTGGGGAAAAAGCCCAAACTATTTTAAACTGCACATGCTGCATAGTCATCTAGAAATTCCCATCAGGTTTTTAGAAGTACCAAACAAAAACAGATCATCTTCTGCAAGCCTTAGACAGCACTCAGTCCTTTGGTGAATATTAAATTTGCTAACTGTGTGCGCAAGAAGACAATGTAGAAGAAGCTAATAAGGAAGACAGTGCATCAATTTTAATTTTAGCATTTAGCATCCTCCAAACAGATTCTGGTTACTCTATTAAAATGATCTACATTCCTAAAGTTAGCCAAAACCTGCCTCCACAGAACCTAGTAGGGAGAGGAAGCCCAGCAAGCAATTACAAAGCCCTTATTCACGCCCCAAGGCAGTACCACCCTAACTATAAAGCCATCATACTTACTATCTCCACAGTCTCATGCATTTTGCACTTCCAGATCTGCAATGCAGGCAGCCTGTTTCACTTACCATCTCTGCCTCCTGAGCCTGCAGCCAGTGCTCCTCCCCACGACCATCGCTTCTGCTTCTGTTCCAGCTGCTGGCTGCGTTCGAGGGACCGACGCATCATGGCTTCTAAACGTTCCTGGTAATTTGGGTACAAACCCAGACACAAATTTCCATCAGTCCTTTGGGGACTTCCTTTCCCCGCCTTCTGAAACCATGCTAAAAATACACAGTCCCCCTGTTGCTCCACACAAGATGATTACAGGAGCCGGCTCGCAATAAAAGAAAAACAACTGAATAAAGAAGGTATCAGCCTGCTACCTACCTCCAGATATGTGTATCCTTTGTCTGCAAGCCACTGAGGTCACTACAGAGGCCTAAGTAAATAACACAGGTTGCATCACTGCTTAGCATCTGCTCCTGCTGGTGAGGCTGCTGCTGTGCTCTGGACTTAATTTGTATAAGAATAATGCTCGACAAGCATTAACTCCTTCTTGTCTATGCAGACATCAGGATTCTTTCCCATCCCTTTCTGAGCACAGTTAAATTGCTGCAATGCCAGTGGCTCCACCTAGTCACTCAGATAAATGAACACTTCAAACCCAAAGTAGGTTACTTTGCAGGATGTCCTACTTATTTATTTTTACAAAAATTCCCTCCTTTCTTTCATTACGTTCCTTAAGTCTAGGCATTGAAGACTTTCTGATTTTTTTTTCTTCTCTGTGTAGTTATTTTAGTGCATGCCTACATCATACTGCTCCAAGATTTACTTTCCCCCCTGCCACCACCCCCATGTTCTTCTCCATGAGTTAGGATTTTCACAGGGGGAAGAATGAAACTAATTTTTTCTCTCCCCAGATCTTGCTCGACCTTTAACTTACAGCTAAGTATGGTCACTTTATTCCCTCTCAATCACCTCATGACTCTCAAAGACCTCCACTGACTTTTATTCCCACCTCCTCCCTCTGGTAGTTTCCCAGTGATTTATTGTATTGGCAATGATCCCTGCACCTTTTCTTTTCCTCCTTTCAAGCAGATAAAATGTGCTGCTTCCCCACCCACAATTCCATCATCTAACAGCCTCTTCCTTTCCTCCTCCCAATACCTCATTCGCATCTGGCAACCTCCTCACCCTCACACTTCAGCAACCCAACCCCTGCTATGAAAGGTAAGTCTACTCTTGCTGCCTCCAGTTTTAGCCCTTTGATCCTATTTAGTATTTTTGTTGCTATTCCTTATTACATATGCTATGTCCTTTTGGTCTAGTATAAAACTCCTACTCTTATCCACTTCCAACTGGATCCTGCAGTCTTCTGTGATTACATCATACCCATTTTAATTTTTATCAATCCCCTGCTCTATCTCCAACATCTTTTGGCAGCTCAGTTAAATTGTGTGAAAAGCCCTTCATACATGTCTTGGCCAGATTACTTTCTCTCACTGATTAATGCCTTTGGTCTAGCTTTCCTGAGCTATTTTATCAAAAAATTTCAGTCTTTGTCCCAGTGTGTTTCCTTCAGGCTCTGCACAGGTGGTGAGCCAGTTGTCTCTGATGGAGCTCCTTCAGCACACCAAATCCTAACAACAGGCACCTCCAGTAATCTCCATACTTTTATACATGTACCTGTGTACTTGGTTTTACCTTCCTGGGCTTCTGACCCTGGTAATTGACTTTCTACACTGCCAGATGTCCCCTCATCATCTTCTGGTTATCTAAAATACACTTCTGACTCTTCCACATCTTTGAAGAATCTCTTCTACTACCATAACCTGCAGTAATGTATTTCTGAGCTCATTTCTTCCATCTCATCCAACCCTGCTAGCAGTTACCCATCAGTATCAACAGCCAAGCACTACCTTTTAATTTTTAAGCTGTCTTCTAATTTTATTACAAATCACTTGCACTATAAAATATTCTATTACCCTCTAAATTTCACTCTAATCCAGGAAAAAAATCAAATTCTTGCATCCTCTATCATTCCCAGCTCCCCTGTCCCTGTTACCTTTCAGCCAGGTGACCAACCCTACTGTTACAATTTCTGCTGCTGTCTCCAGGAAGGTCTTTCAGTCGTGTTGTGAGCTCACGGTCTATCAGGTAACACCATTCAAAGACCACTGAGAGCAGGCAGCTGCTGCCTTGCCCTCCCTCCCCCCTTCATCCCTCTCCTCTGTCTACTCAGTGCCATCAGTGTCCAGGCAGGCATGAAAATGAGAGCTCTGCCTCTTTCCTTCTCCCTGCAGAGCAAAGGAACGACGCATCGCAAGGCTCAAGCACAGCCTCTTCTGCAAGAGCACAGAAACCCCCCCACAGCCCTGAATACCCCATTTGCTTATTGCAAAGCCCCCACACCCTGCCTGTGAAAAGGAAACAATCTTCCACTCTCTGAAGTGGAATCTGAAGTCAGCCCAGTGCTTTAGTTTGCTAGTCATTCTTTCTTCTCTTATTACTTGATGATACAAGTTTCATATTTAAATCCTGCGTGTGCAGGCTTTGCATTACAAGTTTGTGCTTTTTTTACTTTTAGCTTCCCACCTCTCTAACTTAATTCTGTTTGATTCCCTATTCTTAGTCTTTCCAAACCTCACATATTTCACCAGTTCTTCTCTGCAGCAGTGTGCTTCTTTTCACCACTTTCTTCTACTTTGCAGCTTGCCCCAATCTATCTTTCTACCCACACTCTTTGCCAAGGAAAATCACCCTCCCATTTCTTTCTCATTAAAGCATACCCGTACACGGAACCTTTATTTTTTTCCCCCCATTTCTAATTAATGTTGTTATTCATTAATCAAAGAAGATAAGATTAAAGCAGTCACGTTTCAATCATTTCTGTTTGCTGTCTTGTTTGGGGTTTTTCAATGATGCTTGGAGTAAGCAATATTCTACAGTTTGCAAGCCATAGAATATACTTATACCACCTACTATCAAAGTATTGTTTCAAGAATAAAATGCATGCTGAAATAGATTAAAAGAAATTAAATGACATTTCACACACATTTGAAAGCCCATGCTACCTACAATCTGAGGTTGAAATCTTCAGTTAAATTATATGGAGAGGGTTATTCATTTTCACTTGCAAAGAATTTTTCATTAGAGCCCTATAGAATATAATTACTCACAAAACCTCTGCAGATATAGGTTAGATAAAGAACAATAAGAAGGCTTCTTTTCACAAAGAAAGGATAGTTATTAAAAAACATTTAAGGTGGCACAAAATTAAAAAGCCAAAGAAAATAATAAGGCATAAGCAAGCATAGCATTAACAACACATACATTAATAATTTGTTCCATGACGAAAACTAAACCACAAGACAAAGCTTTCCTTCATCAGCAAACAGGGTGGAAAGCCCTTCCAGCCTATGTTATAGATGAAGCACCTTCTTGACAACATATCAGACTATGCATTTGATCTCATTTGGGAACTCCAACAGCTACAGACAGAGGAAACAATGTCTGCTCTCAAAATGTAGTGAGGTTTCGGACAAAAGAAACCTTATAATACACAAGCACTACATGTAGGTTAAACTAAGAATGAAAAAAAATCATAAGAGAGAGCCATCTACTGCTAGCATCTAAAATACACATTACTTTCCAAAATACAGTTACTCATGCAAGTTTTTCTCAGCCTCAGCAATAGAATAAGCGCTTATACTGTCTGAATGAAAAACAAAAACCCATCCCTCAAAACTCAGTCAAATTACTTGTTTTCTTACAACTAAGTTCTTGCCTTTTCTCTATGTAAATATAACACATATGTGAGAAGGAAAAAAATTGTTTCAAGTATTATGAATTAAAATAATTTGTGCAAATAATTCCAAACCAATCTCCTTATATCTGCAAAACAAACATCTGAAAGAGCCCCAAACTACCTCTTCCTCCTCACTTTATATAAGCACTGTATGTAAGTAGCTGTCTCCTGACATTATCAGTTGGCTTCATTTTGGAATGGAGTACAGTAAGTAATTAAAGCTGCAACATCTTGAGAACTTCTCACTCTCTTGTGTCTTAAGCACATACTTTTTACAAATGTAACAAACAGTGCAAACACACCACAACAATCTCTTCCCAATAACCTGTATTCAGTTAGACATCTATTTACAAGGTATTTCCAAGTCTCATGGAAGTTTAAGAGAAGACAGGAAAAAACTATTTCAATTGAAAAAGGACTAGCTTTATTTTATCCAGTTTCCTGTTAAAAGAAACTTTTAAATCACTTCCGTAGAACACACTGCTTTCCTCAAGGCTCAAAGACTGATTTGACTAAAAGAAGTGGGCAACTTTAAAAGTAATACAAAGAGAAGGGCAGTGATACTGAAGACCTCTGTAGATAAGATGCAGTCAATGTACACAGAATAACTTGTAAACATTATTTATTCAGTTCCTTCTGAAGAACTGACACTTCCACTGTGCTCTGCAACAAGCTCCAGCTGCCCCAAAGAACTCTGATAGAATACCTTGTTTCCTGCCAAGAGAGACTTTAAAACCACCATCTCTTATCTGGTATTGTAGAGGGGGGAATGTAAGCAAAAGAAACCAAATTTTAGCCACCTCTTTAAGAAGTCCTTTGCAAGCAAAACAATCAAGCAGAGATTGTTGTGATATAGGAGCCAACAAGTCCCCATCAGTTTGCTAAGATCTATTCCTCTCGGACTCTTTCAGATGCAACAACAATATTTTGTAGAGAGAGACTTACATAACCTGTTCCTTTCATGAATGTGCACTACTTTCAGCTCTGTTAAGAAACAAGGAAAAATATTTCAGGGAAAATATAAAGGACAACCAGTAAGGCAGAGAACAAGGAAGAAAATCTCTCTTCTTGTCATTTCAGACACCTGATGAGCAAGTAACATGGGTAGTCCAGTACCCAGCCAGTGCAAACTGGTGTTAAAACTGTCAGCCCTCACTAAACAGGCACTTTGGGTCTGACCTGTCACAGCCTCTCACACCCAACAACTCCGGTCTCATTTCTTCAGAAAAGGCAAACCATGACTGCAGGGAAACCTGGCAGGTACTTGCTCTTCCTAAACCTCTCTGCCTTTCTGTCCTGCTCTGCTGAAAATTTTGAGGACAGGGTTTTGGATGTTTTTGTACTTGTCCCTTTTCCTTACAACCCTCACAAAGGGAATCAATTCTGCTTAGCAGCAAAAGGTTATTACAGCAGGAAATGCTGGGGAAGGAGCACATGACTTCAATGCTGTTACCACAAGAGAAACCTCCTACCCTTTGTTTCTGCTTTCTCCCATTTTTTTTAAAAGTAATTGAAACAAACCACACGACAAAATATTTTAACAATTCTCAGCCATTACATTGAAGCCCCAATGAGTACGTTAAAGCTGAACAACGAATGACAGGGTACAATATTCTCTTCAAGTAAAGTGAAAAATCAAACAAAAAATTCAGTGAACAGCTCTATGTTATTGTGAAATCATGCAGAAGTGTTACACCTGTTCTGCAAAGTTATTTTGATGGAAGGATGGGGGCAGAAAAACAGAGGTTAAGAACTGTGGATTTCTAAAGCTTTTTTCATCTGGATCTGAGGAAATATTTTCTTACAGCTTTTTTTTTTTTTAAGCTACTGACCCCTTTTCCAAAAATCATTAATTCTTTATCAGTTGCGGGTAGCAGTGCTAGTGTTCTCCACATAATGTCATGCAGAGATATACACAAACACACCCTGCATTTAGAGAGCTGTACCAGAAATTGGACTCACTAGAGCAAAAAACCAAATCTTAAATGATCTCAGCAGGGAGCATAGAAGAGAGGAAGGGCATGAAGATGGCTAAAAATTATGTGATTCTGTTTTATTTTACAATTTGAAAACAGCCTAGATTCTTCACTGCTTTAAGTACAAATTTCTGAGTTTCTGTCACTGAAATGAAAGAACATATTTTCACAAACATTTCTGTTTCTTGGACAGTAAACAGAACAGCAAGAAAAATCTTTGCCTTTTTGGAAACATTCATCTTTAAAGACTTCCTTCCAGAAAACTGATGCTTTATATTTGACAATTAGAGTCCCAGATACGTTAGCAATAGTAGATGACTATTCCAGGAGATCAGACAAAAAGTTTAAAAAATTATTTTGGAAAGTGTTTTTGATGTACAGTGGTAGACTACTTACAGCTGCGGTGATGTGATCTGCAGCTCCCTCAGGAATTGCTCACAGGTCTCCAGTCCTGCCCCCACCCCCCAGTCATTTAATGCATGTCAATATTCAGCCATGTTCAATGCTGCCATACATCTCCCAGTGGACCTCACCTCCTCCTCTTTAAGCTTTTGTCTCCGCTTTTCTTCAACAGCTGCTCTCTTCTGCTCCTCTCTCTGCCTCTGTTCCTCCAGCCTCCTCCAGCGCTCCTCCATTTGCTTTTCATACTGAAGTTTTGCTCTTCTCTCCTTCTCCAGTATCTGCTGCTCCCTAGCAGCTTGTGCAGAGAAGAAGGTGCATTTCACATCATGCTAATTTTCTTCTATTTTAAAATTACTTGGTAACATGAAACAACAGTGTAAAACAACAAACACAAGCACACAGGGGTTTAGTCCACTAAGATTAAAAGTATAGTGCCCAGAAGTGCTGAAATTTTTAGTAAAACAAAGGCATTTGCTCAATAAATAAATAGGGAAGCCCTTGTACACAAGGTGCCAGTTTGTAACCCTTACCTATGCAAAAACAGTGTACAGAACAGTTTGGCAATTTGTTTTTTTTGCTTTGTTTCAAGTCCCTCTGAAGCTTAAAGCCGAATTATTTTTTTGGACATACTGCTCCTAGTAAACTTTGAAGGAAATCAGTTGTATATGTTGAAACAAAAGCCCTTGGGACTTCTTTAAAACTGTGCTTCTTGTTACAGAGTTGCCTTTAAAATAGTCATATGTAAACAACATATGCTAAGTTTTCTATTAAGTTTTGAAAACACATCTTTCAGCTCATGATTTGGTGTTACATCTTTACCCACTTCTGCCTCTTCACATGAAAAAACGATTACTTCTGTTACTGAGGTTTTACCCAGCTGTTTTTTCCAACTGGAGCAATAATCTTTATGGGACATTACCCTGATGTTTCAGAAACTCAGACTGCAACAATACATACTGGACTGTTGCTTCAGGTGTACATAGGAGAACAAGTAGCAGGAATTAATGTGGATTTTTCCTCTCAATTGGCCATTTCCCATGCAAGTGTATTCCATAAAAAGGCAGGAAAGAGGACCTCAAAAAGCATGCCTATATACACACAAGCCTGTAGTGTCACATACTAACCCACATACAGCAATATCAAAGAAGGAATATTGCCAGGCTAAGAACTTGAAAGTCAGGGAAAGCCAGAATTAACACTGTTTATACAAGAGCTAGTCCTTCCTGTTCACTTATTCAGCCTGTGTTTCTTCAGTTCCTGTTTCCTTGTGCAGCACATCATTACCCCTCAACTCTCTCATATTATCTTCCCATCGTTCCTAGGCTCTTGCCCAGCTATCCCAAATGCCTCCTCTCAGATTAGCCTTTTCCCTTCAGTTCCTGTCCCCAAGCTCTTTAACCACAGCTGTGACTTTCAGTCCCTCTCAGCCCCACTCCATCACTCCATCCTCACTCCCTTGGGTGAAAGCCAGAGACCTCCCAACAACCAGATCCTTTTCCTATTCAATTTCTTTCCCTTGAATACAGAACCCTTCTACAATACTTCTTCCTCAAATTCAGCCTGCTTTCCAGAACACCTTCTAGCTTATTCTTGTTAGAAATACAGTTGATGTTGTCTTCCCCTTTTGTGTGATGAAAATCCACTCATCTCCCCGCTCAAGACAGGGCAGAGGGAAGTGTCAGTGATGCAGTGAACCTGGATAGAATGCACGAAGTTGAGACTTATCAACAGAAAAAGTCACCTCAGAGACAGTGGATAACAAGTGACCAGGCATTAATTATTCCAACTACTAGCCACATCAGGTAGAGCAGGTGAAAAAAGCATGCTGGAGTTCATAAAAAACAAAAATAAAGTGAGATGTCCAGAGATTGTGCTAAGATTACCTTCTGAGTAAGTAGGTGAAACCTGGGACTGATTCTGGACAGAGAAGTAAACAATTCTGTCATCATGGACACACATACAATTCTTGTTCCTTAATTTAGGGATGCTAACTGACTGAGTAATGAGTTTTGGCTTGGGTGAAAAAGTTACTTCATATTGCTACATATTGCAGTCAGCAAGTACTGCTTAAATATCTGACCCTTGGGGGAACATGCTGCTTTTTTCTGAACTTCTAAAAGAAAACTCTCACAGTCCAACTGTGACCAAAGCTCCCCATTACAGAAATGGTCTTAACTATAGAAATATGTTCCCAGGAGGAATATATGATGCCTGGCAGAAAATTGTGGATACCACCTTCCAAATCCCCTGGGCCAACCACTCCCCAAATCTCCAGGTTTCAGTTTCCTTCTCATCTCTTCTACTCCTTTCCAATCTAATCATCACATCACTTTCTTGGGAACCAGAAGAGAAAGGATTATCAGGAGGAAAGAAGAGATACCCTAGACTGAGTGTACCTGTAAGAGAACCAAGTCCCAGACAGACAGAAGCTTGAGCACTATTAAGTATTAAAGAGCAGCAGATTTTCACCAGAGCTACCAAAGGAATTTCACTTATCAAACCCATGGTAATTAAAAATGTTGACTCAGTGGTCTCAAGCCCCAGACTTTGCAAAGAAATGGTCAATAGTTTGTTTAGTGCAAGAAAAACAGTATTTTGCTATGATTCTTTGACAGGTGCCCATACTTGTTTATTTGACATTTCCTCAAGATATATGCTTATCTTAAATATTACAAAAATCATAAGACACTGACAATTCCTTCTCCTAGTATAGTACAGGTTTATATACATATATACAGGTATAGTTAGGTAATTTCTAGGAACAGTGCTACTGACCTTTCTCATTACAATGGGCAAAAGTGAAGTTAGCTATTTAACACATTTTTATATACAGAGAGAGATATAGGAAGTCCAAATCAATGTTGAATAGAAAACTTCATTTATGTGTGTGTGTGTATATATATGTATACACACATATACATATATATGTGTATATTTTAATTGTGTATACACCCGCTCCCCTTGAATATATATTTTTTCATATATATTTTACAATTCTCTCAACATTTTCCTGGTCATATTGATAGATTAAAAATAAATGACTGTTTTAAACAAAATCTGAAATCATTGCTCACATTATTCAGAAACTGAATGTTTTTTATTATTCTGAAAGATTAACCATTTTTCAACTTACAAAAAACTACACACTTTAATGCTATATATATATATAATTAACAACTCTATCATATATTTCCAATATGGCTAAAACTGAACAGATTAAAATGGGGATTGCTTTACCAAATCATCCTACATATTACTCTGAGTATTATTCAAGGCTTATTTGGTATTTTCACAAACCGGGATCATGACAGCAGTATCCTGAACATAAACCTATATTCAAAGGCACACAAATCAAATAAGAAAGTCAACTTGTAAACATAAAATATTAAATATTTGACTGGAAATCCAGAAAGATTATTTCTTATAGTTTAAGTTAAAAGAAGTGATAAAGACCACGAACAGACTGAATGACAAGATGTAAAATTCAGAACGCAGAAAATGCTACATTAGTTAGTTAAGCCTATTAAAACGTATTTATGAATAATACACACAACTCGTGCCAACTTACCAAGGTATTTCTCCCTTTCCTCTCTTCTTTCCTTTGCCAGTCTTTGTCTTTCATCAGATTTTAGAAATCCATCAATAGCTGATGACAGAGGGAAGGAAAACAAAAAGCCTTAAAATCTGTTAGCAAAACTAAAGAAGGATCCAAAAGAAATTAAAATAATCCATCAAAAAGAAATCATAACTACTGCACATAACAACTGCAATAACAAAACCAATTTTGCTCTTGTATGCAGGTGGGTTAAGGAGCTGGGATTTGGGTACCTCTTGAGCAGTGTCTCCCACCTACTGCTGAATTCCAAGCACAGTTCCTCAGTGTAAATGCCTGACTCCTCAGAGCAAACAAACATGCTGTTAGTGCTTGTTTCTAAACTTGAAACTTCCTCGGGAAACACCGTAAGGATGCAATTAACATGCGCTTATCTTTTTTAATAAGCTCAATTTAAATTTTTTGGCTAGAAAGAACAAGATAGCTCAGAAGAGCAGTAAGCAGCTATGTGGAGTCCCAGCCTTTATATTTATGGCTGACCACAGCCCCCCAGTTCCCTTGCTCACTCAGCATTTCAACAACCAGCAATTGTTGCTGGATGAGGCTACAGAAGCAGCAGCCCTCCTGCCCTCTTTTCCAGGCAAGGAAACACTTTGTTTCCTCCTGGAGTTGCTATCTAAAAGTAGGATACTTTTTTGCGAGGAGGTTGCCTAAGGATACCCAAGTTCTTTGCACAGCATGAGCAGATGAAAAGCCCAATTTAAGGAGGGAGGAAGGCAGAGTGTGACACACCAGGTACCTTGGGGTCACCTGCTTGCATGCCCTGCAACAAACATCAAAGGGACCTAAGATGGAACTTCAGCAACAGCAGGAGTAAGGCCACCGAGTGCCTTGACAGACCATCCAGGGGATAGTATCCTCTTAAAACAGCTGACAGTGCCTCCAGTGCCCTCCCTTCCCTCTCTTCTCAGGATCTCCTGAGGTCTGAGCACTGCTGCAGTGCAAACAGGCATGGTGTCTCACTGCACAGTTTACATCATTTGCAATCATTATCTGGGCTCCCTACCGAGTTACTGAATTCTAATTAAGTCCCCTTCCTTTGCTCTGAAAACTGCACTCGTTAATTTTATCAGATATATACGAATGAAAAAAATTACACAGACTGTAACCCCAACTATCTTCCTGAAAAGTCACACTTGCAGGTTCCTTTCCAAAGGCATCCTGTCTGTGGCAGCAAGGATTTTGCACAGGAAGTACCTTTCTGTAAAATGCAGCTCTATAAAAAGGCTGAAAGCCAGCCTCAGTGGCCCCTGGTGACAAAAGTAGAGTCTCAGCTGTCCCCCATTACAATAACAGCTTGATTTTTCCCCAAGCAGCACCTTCAAAGACCATCTCTAATCCTCAGCACACACAGACTGTGACTACCTGAAGGCAGTCAGGCCCCTGGAAAAATGTGATTATAGCTCCCAGCTGGTTAATTACAACTAAATTTGTGGGTCAAATATTTATTTATTATCTAAAACTCATCCTACTTCCATACTAGTCCACTTGCTTGCTCGCTTGCCTGACATTTATTTTCAGATACAAGAAGAAAGAGACAAGAAGTGGCAGTCCAGTAAAGCAACCATGGCAAAGGTTTGTAACTGCTTTGAAGGGGCCTGCAATAAGTAGCCAAGAAGGTGAATCAGCCTAGGTATTTACAGCTCCAGTCAAAAGTCTTTCAGTGGTCTTAACTTCAAACAAACATGAAACCTACAACTCAGGCTAGAAGCAGCAGAGGGATGTGAAATTCAGATGGATCAAAAGCCCAAAGATGGAAGACTGAGCTTGGGAACAAGGAGGTTGGAGAAAGGGAAAGAAACAAGCAGAGGCATGAGTTGAAGTCTTCTGTGGCAAAGGATGGAACTCAGATGGAGAGGTGGAACCTAAAGTACAGAAACTAGAATGGGGATAATGGGGATGGAGAGGAACAGCAAGAGAGTTAATGTCCACGAACTATGTTCACAAAATCCTGCACTGATTCTCATCACACTCCTGGCTTACAGTAACTACCTCAGAAACCCACCAGCAAAAATGCATCCCATTATGCCTATTAATAAAATCACAGCTAATTCATCTCCACTTAGATTGCTTCACAAACACAACTAGTACAAGTGGATCTAAAAGCCTTGCTCACAACCCCATTGCTATCCAAAGCCAATGCACAATTTTTCAGGTTGGCTTTCTCAAACATTTGAATATCTCAACACAATTCTGAAAATACTAAAACACGATCAAGGCTGCAATGTCACATATTTAAGAAATGAGAATGTATCCAAATTGAAACAGTCTGTACAATCTTTATTTTGCCTGTTCTTACAATTACATTTTTTTCCTTTTAGGCCCCTTTGCTTATTCATTAAGCGCATAAAAGTTAAACCAAGTCCAAAGATATCAGTGCTTCTTGCTTCATTTCTTCTGAAACTGAAAAGTAGACAAAACTATACCTGAAGGCTTTTTTGAAAACAGGACTCCACACTTGGCTGTGTCACAAGTAAAACCACAAATACATGGAATTACTGTTCATTACATATGCACTACACCAACATGAAGAAAACAAAAAAAAAAAAACCAAACAAACCGACACCAAAAAAAAACAGTGGAGGAAAACTGCCTTCTAATACATACAGGCCTCAAACACAAGATGGCAAGAGTAGCATTAAAATAGCACAGACATCCTCAATGCTGGCACTTCTTAACTTTGACTTCACAAATCAGCATGCCTGCCAAAAGTCAGAAACTTGCTTGCCTTCAGAAAGTAAATATAGTTTTGAAGGGCAGAATAAATGATCCCTGGGTGATAGCTTGTACCCTGGGACGGTTTTCAAAAGCCAAAACTACCATACTTTATGGACGTTCATAAAACATTATAAATGCAGTGGGCGCAGCAGTTACCTGTGGAAAAGAATTCCATTAACGACAGGAATGGAAATTCCCTTTGGCAAAGCAGACTGCAAGCAGCAGGCTGGCACAGGTAACTGTAACCCGGAACAGTGTAAGGACATCCCTGTCCCGTGACAGGGAACTGCCAGCAGAGGGCAGGAGAAGGTCTGGGAGAACAACAAAACGCGCGGAGAAATCGCCCTCACTGAGCTGTGACCTCGGGTTAAGTCTGTATCTGCAGCTTTATCCTGAGCCTTCCTCATATTTACAGCTAAGTCTCTGATCCCTGACTTGGAGAGGCACGTAACAGCTAACAACATGTTTAAGAGTCAGGACGTAAATGCAGGCTGGTTGTTCTGCCACTCAGAGTAATGAATACAAGGGGATACCGGCAGGAAAATCCCTAACAAACGCTTATTCCCAGACTTGCAGAGGAATAAGGAAATTGCTCAAATAATAACATCATAGATTTTACTCTCAGGAAATGCACACATACGAATTGCTTCTATTTCTTACTCAATCTCCTAGCCCTCCCCCACCTGTCCCCGAAGTCTCCTCTGCAGAGTCCCCACTCTCAAGGGCATGCACTTAGGCACTGGGCTAATTCCCTGCGATTGTGCCTCATTTTTTGATTGAGGAGGACCAGCTGTTCATCTGGGACTTTGCTACAATGAGCATTTCTAAAGAAAAAGACCATAACATAAAGCCATTTTGAATGCGAGCAGCACACCTGCAGCAATAACACAACAGCTAATGCTGCAGGATTCCTTCAACACTTTCATGTTACTTGAAACTGAATAATCAGAAGTAAAACTCAACATGTTAATCACAGCTTCAACCCTTTTTTATGGGCAAGACAAACCTATTCAGACTGATGAAACAGCACCAGAACATGCCCCCCCACACCGCTCTGCTCCACATACTGCTTGTGAAAGCCTCTTAGTGGTTGCTCAAGACGGAGCAAGGCTGTCCTCTCCTGATGAGACACAAGGCAAGCTCTGTCTTTTGAAAGCCATAGCCTGTTTTCGGTGAGAAAACAAGTACTTCAGCAGGACAATCAGGTTATTGGAAGCTGAGACTACATTTCAAAAGGATCAACTGACTGCTTGGGCATCTCCTCTCCTGAAATTCACACTCGAGTAATTGTCAGTAAGTAAGTAAGTTCTCTATTAATTTTAATTTTTTTCCACTTTGTTACAGACCCCCCCCCCCCCCCCCACCATCTATCCTCTCTAATACCCCATGGTATTTGGTTTCACAATATATTTATACAGAGCAGATACCAAAGGCCTTGTCAGGCATCCTGACAGAAGAAAAGTCAGCTGGGCATCTGAGACCAACTCTACATAACAGTGTTCTGAGATCTCTGGCCATCCTGCATTACCACATTTAATACATTTAGACTTTTGTCTACTCTACCTGACATTATCCAACACTTTTAGACCTCTGCCACAGTATGTGTCATCTTACACCGATGCTGCTGAATCAGTGAAATTCCCAGTTTGGATGCCATTCTGCCAAAGGGTGGCCTTGCCTGGGACCAGATGAGCCTGAGATATCACTCCACTTACACCCACTGTTCTGCTGGCAAACCCCACTGTTTCAAATAACATAATCATCTATAAAACTCATATTTTGCTCCGTAAAACCTGCTTTGTCTCCCTTGGGACTGTTCTTTGAGACAATAATGAACAGATGTTTTCCACTTGTCACTCTTTACCTCTGAGTATTTCTGAATGAAGAAATGCTCAAGTTTTCAGCTATTAAATGTACTTTGAGGGGGGAAATAGTTACAAAGCTGCATGTGACTGTACCTGGATGGCAGTTTCTTTTGGCAAAAGGCACTTTTCCTAAATTTTCATTACTATATAGCTGAGAGGCTTTCAGGTAGAAGCAGCATGCAAACACCACAAGAGCTTTGCAAGTAGGTCCAGTAAGATTTAGTGGATAGTTGTCCTTTTTGATAATCATCTATTTCAGTATTTTCTTTAATTAAAAAAGCTCTCTATTCATTGCATTCAAAAATCTTAATACAAATAATCAGAATTTCCCCAGTTTCAGATACTTAAGATTATTTTTATGTTTTCCAGGCTGGATTTCAAATATAAAAAGGAAAATAAAAAGGAGCATTTTCCATTATGTCTAATTAAAATACCAGAATGGCTATTTGCTGTTATAAAGATGTTAAGTGGATGAAGTAATTAAAGGCAAACAGTTGCCAAACACAGTGACATTCCAGAACCCCAGGCTAATTGTCTGAGAGGTGGCCTGGCAGATAGAACAGAGAAGCTGTCAGGGACTGCATGCTCTGGTTAAACAACTAGGACACCTGCCTTATGCTCCTGCTCTCCCACCCTGGATTTTCAAATTGTCCATTTGAATCAAGAACTTCAGCTGCAAAACATACTTACAAAGACTGCAGAAGCAAAATATATCCTACTGGTATGTTTATTTAAGTTCAGGGTGAAATTGCTCCAAAATGCTGGCCAAATAACCTTGAAATGATACATATAGTACATACAGGTCATTTTGTGATCGCATATATTAACAGAAGTAACTTCATTACTGCACGGGGACAAAAAGATTGCTAAAATATAAATGCAGATCTTTTCAGTTTTGCATGAGTTCACAGACACCTAATCAGTTCCATGGGATTGTGTACAAATGTATGTGCAGCCCTAACAGTGCCCCAAAGGAGACTCCAGTATCAGTAAGACACAGCAGATGCACCTCAAGAGCACTCAAAGAATGGTAAAATACATTAGCAGAACATTTTTTACTTATGAAAATACTAGATAATTAGTGTTATTATTTATTTAGTTTTACTGAACAGGTCCCTGCTAGACAGCCCCCCACATAGCCCATACCAAGCCGTAGCACCAGTGTTCACATTTGCTACACTGATGTTTTATTCACATGCTTCTGTAGCCTCTCAAGCAGAAGGGAGTCCAGAGGCTTAACCAGTGCTTGATAGCATCTGTCTCACAGATTTAACAACATGAACATTCACAGCTGTATTTTTCAAACACCACTAGACCCCAGATCCATTTGGCATCTGTAGGTAGGATCTTCCCGTCTATAGCCTGTCCAGGCAACTTTCTAGAAGGAAACACTGTGCATTCTGGAAATAAAAAACCAAAACACGAAAAGTACTGTTTCTAATTCACAATTAATATTTTGAAACTTTTAGGGTTTGCCAAGGTGGCACTAGCTGGAAATTTTATACTAAAACAACGAGCAAACCTGTGAACCCCAAAGCTATAAACATTTCAAATACACACTCTTTTTTCCCATGACTGAAATACTTCTCTTCTTTCATTCACTTACTGCCTGTCTCCTGAATCAGCAATAGTCCCAACTTGTATTTACAATTTATGCATTGATAAACTTGCACAGACTAGTTTCACTAACTTCAGCAAAATGACTGTGTTAAAAGAGAAAATATGGAAATATCTTGTCAGGATCAGGAAACCTGCACCCAAGTTTGGGGAAAAAAAAAAAAACCAACAAAAGGTCCTATCACTCACGTACTATCATATTGAATGGAAAATTCATTCTTTGGAAGAAGAGTAGCTATAAATACTGCAGACACTGCTTGCCTGGTTCACTTTACTTTGCAATAAAAAGCCTCAGTGTAAGACACTAAACTTCAAGTCACAATTATTTTGCCTAATTATCTAAGAGAAACTTCTTAGGTTCAGATAAATTTGTGTCTCCATTACTGTACATTCAGTCTGAACTTCAGGCTTTGTTTTAGGAACATATACATCAAAATGAAAGAAATTTCATTTTTTGGTAGCAATTTTTGTTACCAAAATGAAAAAGAAAGTTTTCAATCTATAGTGCATGGATGTATTCAGTAGCACTGTGTCCAACATGTGTTCTACACTGATGTTTAATTTATGTGCTTCTGTAATCTGTCAAGCAGAAAGGAGTCCAGAGGCTTAACCAGTGCTTGACAGTGTCTTTCTCCCAGATTTAACACACATGCAAATTTACAGCTGTATTCATGTCTCTAGTATAGTCTAGCACAATTCAATTAGAATTGGAAGTGTTTCTGGATTGGCAAATACACATCTATGGATTGACATCTGCTGATGTTACATACTGATTATTGGGTATTGGATAACCAGAGCTTAATGAAACACTAGCATCTCCCTGAGAAATTCTGATATTGCTAGCATGAGCAGACCAGATGGGAACTGTAAGTATCCATTTCTCCCACCTCCAGCTAGCTTGTAATCCCCAAATGCACATTAAACCCCACTTCCTGTTCAAATTAATTGGCTTTGCTGGTGTGTGGCACTGAATAGTGATCTTATGCTTTGGTGGCTTTTCAAACATCACCGCTGTGTTGCACTCTCCAGTGACAGCTGAAGTGCACAAAGACAGCAAAAGCGAAGGGAGAGCTGAGCTGCTTTAACAGAAGCCTTGCACAGCCCTCAGGCAGGAGGAGCTGACCTGCAGCTGAGGTGCACAGCTCATTTTCCTGCTGAACACTTGATCAAACCTTCACAGCAGCACCCCAGGCTACACATTTAAAACTGAGGGGTGCAGGAGCCAGTAGTTGCAAATACTATCTGTAGAAAACAGAGCTTCCCAGCTGTGAGCACCAGGTAACTTGAAGCACGCTGGGCTGAGCTCCTGTCTTGGTGCTCAGGCTCTCTGGCCATGCAATCCCAGTCACCTTCCCCTCTGCAGTGGGTGGCTGTCCTCCCTCCAGCCAGGCCAGGCACCCCAGCATTAAAATTTTGCTTCGCAAAGAAGAGGGAAGCTGGAACGATTTTCCCGCTGTGGCAGTTACCTGGAACGTGTCAAGCTGCCCACTTCAAGGCACTAAAGTGCACTGCTGAAGGCCATTGTGCTGCCAGAGCTCCTCCTCACAGCACCAGCCCATGGCAGCTGCAAATCTCCAGCTTCAGCTGACTCAGGGGTCACAGGACAGCATTTTGGAGGAAGCCCCAGCAGTCCCTGAACATCCTACCTTCCACTGTGGCCTTTTTGCAGGCCATGGATCTCTGCAGCAAAGCGACTGCCTGCATATGAGGCAGCCAATAAAGATTTTTTAAAAATCCTATAATCAAACTGTTAATTAATGTCTATGTCTAGGTACCCGAACAGAAAGCATGGAAAAAAAAAAAAAAAAAACCACCAAAAACACCACCCACAGCTTGCTTCTAAACCAACTTTAGCCAGAAAGTTTCTTTTGGAGCCTGAAATGAAAATGACAAGGATTTGTCACTACGCTCTCACGAATTGTCCTTAAAAAAAAATTTAAGACTAATCACAGAAGAAGTGGTAAAAGAAGACAAAAAATCTACAAATAAAAGGCTCACACTTGGGCAACAGAGGTTTGGTGAATGAACATCTGAGAGGTGGCAATGCATACAGTGCAGCCCAAACCTGAAACTTCCCACTGCACTTTTATGTCCAGGGATGGTTCTGCAGCCCTTTTACTAGCTTTTTTCTCATTTCAAGTCCAGCTTAATAGAAACTGCTAAAGAGACACGGGTGCTTTGGGATTTGCTCTGAGTTGCAGCAAAGACACAAGAGAGAGAACACAGATATAGAGAGAACCAAGAAAACACACTCAGCCCCAACAATGCTTACTGAGGCATGAGGTGTTGCCAGCATGTCCTTTATTACCACGGCAGGTCTAAATGGTTGTTCCCCTAGATAGCACAATTAAGTTTTAACATTACCTTCATCTATTACTATACACTGTCCTCCATGAGTGGAGATTTGGCGAAAGCTTCAGGAAGTTTGCTCTGTTCTTTGTGGTGAACAAAGTGAATATAAAACATTTAACAAAAGAAGAATCCATTTGCAATTTTCCACCTATAAATACCTATATGTAAAAAAAGTGTTGATGGCTTATTGACATGCAGCTATCAAGGACTAATGTAAATAACGTCCACTTTGCTCTACCCACACCTTGGACATTGCTGAAACCATCTATTATTCTAAATAGAAGCAGCTACCAGCATCAGACGTAGAAAGCACATTTTCCCTGTGATTTGGCAAAAGCTTCCAAAATAAAAAGAAGCAAAGCTGATTAATCCACAGTACACATGATCAAGTGAACGTCATCCTCTGTGGACTTGGCTAAGTTCAGAAGCAACAGTAAAAATGTTGCTTTTGCTGTGCTTCACACTAATTATATTTCCCAGTCATTTATTTCAGGGAGAACACCCACTGACTATCAAAATCAAAACAATTTATTCTAGGAATACGCACAGTAAATCCTCATAGGGAAGAAAAGCTTCAACAACTAAATGTTTGCTTTGAAGTTTTTTTCTTGCATTTTAGTAGACGAACTACACCGACATAGTTTGTATTTATAACGTTACGTATGGACATACAGTTTTAACTATATATATCTGGTCAACATCAATTCATCAAAGTGTATTCCACACAGCTCCTGGTTTTGCATCCCCCCGTCTTGGACCCTATGTACAATTCTCAATAAAGCACATAATTTAGTGGTGGGATCCTAATATCCTTTTAAAACCAGAACATTAACTTTCCCCTCTGCTATTTATGCAGTCAGTTGTAGCAGCCTAGGGCCTGGAGTCCAAGCCCAGGCTGCCACTGACGTACCTGGATAGGGAATTCCACAAGGAACAGCCTCTCCTGGAGTCTCAGGCAGGCTTCAGCCACAAGGTACCAATATGCAAGCAGTGCCTGGAGTTCAGGCAATCAGCTCTTACAGGGATTTCAGCTCCAAGTGACTTCAGCTTGGCTTGCAAGGTACCTTTGGCCGGCACAGAGAAATGAGACTGGGAGGGTTGTGCAGAGATTCCACAGGATTCTTTATTGTCTTTTGTGAAGGGGAGTCCAGGGACAGCAGCATTCCACTGAACTGGGTAAAAGCAGGGGTTTTTATAGGGAAGGTATGCCTTGACAGAATGACCAATGGTTTGGGGCTAAGGAAATACGACCAATAGTGTTATAAGGAGATAAAGCAGGTCTGAAGCAAGGAGAAGGGTCTCTTAGCCCAGTCACTGTGACTGAGCAATTCTTACCTAGGGGATAGTTCTCCAAGGAGGCCTTGTCAGGGGCCCTGCTCCCTCCATAGTCTCATCTGAGAATCTAATCATTCTAGATCTTCCATCAAGAGCTAGCACGTCTTTGTTGGGACTTCTGCTTACTTTTCTACTTGTGCTTTAGCTGCGAGCTTCTGACACTCAAGGAATTCCAAGCACGAAGCTTTCAGTGCATGCAAACAAACCTGCAAGACACTGCTGAGACCTGACCGTGAGCTGGCAACCTCTCTACCCCAGAGAGCAAAAAATATTACATTTACATACATCCTTTTGTACATCATGTATGCATCTCTGTACTATCATTTATTATGACTGTTCTTGGTCCAACAATTCATATTGGCCATTGCATAGAAAGTGTTAATTGCCTCTGTTGGAAACCAATTAATTCTCCTGAAAGGCAAGGCACCAAAAGCAAGAGCCTCATTCAACTCTTACCCTTGAACTATATTAAAGGGTCTGAATTACTTGGAGCTTCTAGAAGTCTAGGAAATATCCCAAAGTAGAGACTGCTTTAGCACTGACCCAAGGCAACCTCATTTATGCTTGGGGCTGGCGCAGCCTGTTGAAGGAATCCAGGTCAGTGAGGGAACAGTAAGAACTGTTGGGTCCCACCCCCCCTTGCCTAAATCCTGCTCCATTATGACAATGTTTGCATTTTATGGAAACAGAAGACTTTGGACCTATCAGGTTTAGCACTTGGGAGATTATTTTTCAAGAGCAAGAGACAGCATGGAGATGGGCTGATACACAAATAAGGCTGAGCATTTCTGCATCCCTTGAAAGAGTTATGTGAACCAATGCTCTTAAGTGGAATTTATCTGGAGATTCAATACCTTAACAAATGTAAAAAAAGACTAAGTCTGCCTTTTTACCATTGCAAAAGATAAATCTTGGTTCAATCTAATTTCTCAGAGGATTATTCACTGAGTTCCAGCTATAAATTGTATTAGTTGTTTATGCAAACTCAGAACACAAAGCACATTATTCATGCAGCTCTTAACCTACAGAATAATAAAGATAATTTACCCAACTCAAACTTTGAACACAAGAGAGGTGAGTGGATTATGCATCCACTGATTTTTCAAGTTTCAAAAAGAAGACTGAGGTTTTTCCTGGGTAAAAATTTGGAGCATTTACAAAAGTTTACAAAAACCTATAAAATTAAAGAATAAACCAGAACATAAAGTGACTAAACTGCATGCAAAGTTCTTAAATGATATGGTAAGATGAAAACATACACTAAACACAGGCCTGACAGTACACTTAGGCCAACACAGAGAGGCCAATTAAAACACAGTGGGTCACTAAGCTTTGCAGTAAGGGCGCTTAGCACAGAGATCAGATCCTGTACTCAGTATTTTCTGTCTAAGTTCATCTAAACTTTTGTAGTGATGTGTGGCAACACTACACGGGACAAAGGAAAACTCCAGTTTGCACTGGTGTCTCCTACCTTCTTTTGTGACCTTCATGGCCCACAGAGGAACAAGTCAAGAGATAGAATTAATATTCCAGTGAACAACATGCAGCTTTCACTGCTGTGACAAGTCTGCCTGTGGCCTCGCTCAGGGGAAGTCCTGTGCAGCAGCAGGCACTGCAGGAACCAGGGGCAATTATGGAGACTCAGCTGGTCCCATGGCATGAGCATTTTAGAGCCTTGAGACACGAACAGGCACTTGCACACACACAGGCACTCCATAAGCACAGTGTTTTCTTTTCACCGTTACCAGAAGTCATTTCAAAGACCAGACACACTGGCCCAGCATGTAATTTTTTAAGAAAATACAGGTACTTATAGAATATAGTTTCTTGAAGTATTTCTGTTAATCCTTCAGCCATCTGGAAAAGACTGACTTGATTCAGGAAAAAGTCCAAAGCTGGCATGTAAGTGCTAGAGTCAGTAATTCAACATTGGTGCCCAGATGCTTTCTGGGCACAAAACAAGCAGAACATGATTTTAAGCATTTTAAGACAAAAAAAATGTCATTTATATTTGTTCAAAATGACAGACATCCATTAATGCTCCCATGTGTATAAGGTCTCACAGTGTAAGAAAAGCTATTTGGTTCAAAGGCAAAATTTTTTTATTAATTTATTCCTTCTGCCTCGGTATACTCTTGCACATGATTTTGTAGCACTTTGCAAAGCAAATTTCTATTCTCATTCATAAATAAGGTCAGAGTTAGAAATCCGGCCCACAGATTTTTATTTTTCTGATAATTTAAATTCTTCAAACAAATTACTTCAAAAAAGCCTCCACAGGGCACTGAAAAGCCTCACTTCTTACAGGGCTGTGCCTTGACACCAGATTCTCTACTGAAGTGTTCTCAGAGGTCAGGGTCATTCATAAACAATTCTCTCCTGAAGTGGTGAATTTTAGGCCATGTAATATAGGGGTGAGCTTTTACTGCATTCTGTGGCATCACCTGATTTTACCATCTTTGCAGGAACACAGCACCCTTTAGACTGTCATTTAGGACACATTTGGTTGAAGTTGACTAGCTTCAACAGCTAATTATTGGTGAGAAGAAAGGATGGACAAATAGGTGTGATCCTCTACATTTAATTTCTTTTTGAAGAAATACAGACAACTGAGTTCTTGAAATTGTAACAAGACACTTAAAACCTGCATCAAAATCCTTATTCATTTGCATGCCTCAAGAAATACAGCATATTAAATACACAATTCCCTACATCAATAAAGGCTTTCTATCTTCAAAGGTCCAGCTACTCATAACATGATGGCCTTGGGTAAAAAGAAAATCCACAAGAACTCAAAAAAATATATTAAAACTCATGGAAGTTTCTAAAAAGAACAAATACAGAAATCTTCATATTATGTTTTTTGATAACCTAATACTTCAGAGAAAAATCGCTAGCTTCTTCTGCACATTTTCTGAATAACTCACCTCGAATTAAGGTAACAATAAAAATGAGAGGACATACATTAGCTAAAAAACAAATTTAAACACACAATTTAAGCATTTGAGGAAAAAGACATATGATGTTATGCTATACTGATATTTATCTAATTAACTGCCTGACATTTAAACTTGCAGGCTTAAAGAAGGTCACAGAGAACATATAACATGGAACAGTAAAAGAAGGTTAATCCAGTGTCACAATGTTAAACTGCCAAGAAACTCACCAACAATGGCAGAAAAATTTCTTTTGGGATATTTATAAAAAGCAGAATGAGAAACTGAGTGCTTGCAGTTCATCAAAACATCACTGTTTAGCTAAAAAAGATGAATTTGAAAAAAATATTTGCAGGAAACATACCAAGCTCTAAAAAGAAACAGACAATTATTTGCACAAGTGAACAGTAGGATAAATGTATGAAGGTTGAAGATGACTGAATTTCCAGTCAACCTTCTCCTGTGTGAGATGCCACACTGAATACACCAAATCTAATCAGGCAGCCTGACTCCTTTTTGGCACACAGATTTATTTAATGCTGTGAGACATAGTCTGGTAACACGTGGTGTGGATGAGTTCATGGGGATAAAAAGAAAGCTCTTCAATAGAGATAAATACATGATGAATGCGAGGAATTGAAGGCCACATACGCTTGGCAGGCAATACTTTGTCTAATTCATTTTGAAAACATTTGAATGATGATTTAGCAATTAAATTATCTACTTGTAATACAGCGTAATTATACATTTTGGAAGACAGAGACTCTGGCTTAATTCCTCCTAATGTGTGTTTAGACTTTGTAAGTCTACAATTAGCCTGTATATGGGTTAGCTGGTATTTTCTATTTAAAATTTACTTTTTAATTTTCTCTTATTCTTTGTTCCTCCCTCTCCCTCTTTTCTGATGTGTTGCAGTTGTGGTTTTAATAAAACAATTACTGGCAGAAAATTTAACCTTAATGATCCTGCAAATAAAACAAATGTAGCTTTATTTAGCACCAAAAACGTAGGAATTTAAAGTAAAAGCTTATAATTTTGTGCCAAAAACTAGTAAAATAATCCTGGTTTAATTCTTGTAACAACCTGTCTCATCACTTTTCCCAACATCAACACTAAATCCCAAACTATGTTCTTTCCTATCCGATTCTTTTTCTTTTCACCTCACACAACCAGTAAGAAAGTTCTAGTTTTATATAGGACTTCAGTTCCTGACATTTGCACCATTAAATCTTGCATGTTCAGCAATTCAGTGTCTGAATATCTATTTATAATCTACTCCTTATATTTGCCCTTAATGTCTCATTGTGGTTTCCAGTGAGACTGTTCACCTCTTGGACTGCCAGAGCTGGCATTACAGCTACAGAGTAGAGACACACAAAAAAACTTTCCTCATGCCAAAAACCTCATCAATTATTTAAAATAATTCCTATTCTGGATCCTATAAAACTAACAAAGTTTATATTTAAAAATATCTTCTCAGCTATACCTCAGGGATAAACCTGTGCAAGTCTGCAACACAATTAGGGAAATCCCATACAATTATCAATGAACTAACTTTTTTCTCTTCTAGCAATCTACTAAGTTTATTTGAGTTAGACTGTTTCTCCATCACCTTTTTTTTGCTGTTTGCAATATAGTAATTTAAGATTTACCACATATAAAGATGTCCTTTTGCTATGTTCTACATCAGAAAAAAATGGGTTGTTGTAGGTAAGTTTCATATGATTGACTGAAATAATTTCCCATTAATTATGCAATCTAAACTAAGTTACAAGTGATAAATAATTGCTAAAGGTATTAAAAATTACTTGGTAACCCCGTAACTATAAATTTATACTGCTTACAAACTGCACAGACACTGGACAACAGAAGGGGTTAAACCAAAGGAATTTGCAAGCAAAACAAAAACCAAAACACACCACAATCTCAGAAGTCCCCACAGAAGCCAAGGTCCAGGCACTCTGACCACCCATGCAGTAAGAGATCTACTGGACTGTGTGAGAGCTTTGGGTACACACTGAAATGACCTTGCAGCCATGTGTCCTCCACATTAACTCTTTTATTAAGAGGGGTTTTACACAGGACACCACTCCCTTGAAGACACTTGTGGTACAGAGAAGGGGCCAGTGCCACATGGATGGACCCAAACTGAGGTTGCAGAGTGGCTGTACCTCTGCGCTGTGTCATCTTCAGCCCAACTCCTGCCCATCCCAGCTGGGTCCCTGGATTCAGCTGACCACTCTACTGGCATGGCACTGCTATGCCCACTCTGCAGCGCTGGGAGAGGGAGCACAGAAACTGTGCTGCATTATTGCCAATGCCCAAAACCCTGAATTACTCCTTTGTTTCACACGAGAGAGCCATCGAAGTGCTCAGCTCCACATCTCTGTTGCTCACAGCCCAGGACCTCCTTCACTGTACACGCAGAGACACAGACTGCACACCATCACTGAACAGCCCTGTAAAACCACAGCACCAGTAAACACTTTCTCCCATGCTCCTTTTTATGTCTCATCCTTTTTACTGCAACAGAAACCTCCATGCTCTTTTCCACTTCCGGCTTCCAAGAATCACTAGCTGACATAAAATAGGATGATTTTTCACCACATAAAATAACAATTAAACAACAACAAAAAAAAGGTAATAGGTGATAGGGTGATAAGTAGTCTGCCCATTAGATAGCAAGTGAGTAAAATGACTGCTATATCAACAGCAAGAAGTGTACCAGGTTTCGAGTATTTTTAAACACAAATATCTCATCAAGTCCAACTGATATGTGAATTGGTTTAAAACAAAACAAGCTTTATATAGTGATATTTACTTCTCTTTTTTTGGTTTTTTTTTAAGAAGATTATAAAGTGTGAAGTACTTTTGCAGAAAATTAAACTGTTTAAACTGGAATTATTATATTCTTCTATTTCTATCTTAATAAGTAACACATGCCTACAATCCACGCCTATAATCCTGTTGGGATTATACCTCATACATAAAAAAGGTTCATAAATAAACAATTTTAACACACAGAAATGACATTGGTGCATAAGTAGCCAGAAGCCAGCAAACCATCCATTCACTCACTGCACAGAGGCCACCAGGTGCTAGCAGAAGGGAAGGAAATGCTATTCTGCTACATAATGCACATCCCAAGAAACCAGCAGCCACTCCTGCTTAAGTGAGAAGTGATCAGATAAAAGCAATTTCAGGGAAAGAAAATGTTAAACCTACACAGCTATGTTTTGGGTTTCCCACCTCGCTTTGAATTAACCTCTCACCTTCTTCGTAAGTTTCTGGACATACTGCTCATCAACATTTCCCCAAACTAAAGGCTGGAAGGTCAATGAGAATCATCAGGTTTTGACTAAAGTATTTTTATTTTGCCACTTCCAAAAGCAAGACATAAGATGAAGGGTGTTTTGAATAGACATCTGCTGAAGGGCAGATTCTTACCCCATGTAATCCATCACGGCAGTTCAGCTAAGGGCTACCTGCCTACTAAAATTTGCAGCTCTAAAAGTCCAAGGTGATAGATTTATCCAAACCCAGTTAAATATCAATATATTAATGAAAACAAAACAAACCAGGACAACCCCACACAAACATAGCAAGTTCTGAAATTGACAAATGTAGAGCCAGGAGGAAATTTGAAAGGTTTATGTTTGAAAATAGGAAGCATTTAACGTGAAAATGAAATCAGCCTGCTTTGCAAACAACTCTCATTATTAGTATCAAAGATCTAGCCAGATTGGAGACAATATCCTGCACAGTGCAGCTGAGGAAAACAACAGCAGGGAAACAAAATCATTCTTCTTTTCAACTGTAATACGACAGCCAGCACTGAGAGTTGCTTTCAGAAAACACTCTGCAGGGTTTATTTTGAATAAAAAGTAAAGTACAGCCTCTCCTGAGTCTTGTCTATAACTGCTGCAGACAAGCCACAATGATTTCCTTCGCTCTGTGGAAGAGGAGCTCTTAAGGATGTTTCTGACAACCACTTAAGCAAACAGCACTATAATCTCAAAGACAACATTCCTAAACATTATTTGAAGAGATCATATATATTTTCTTCCTCTCAGGAATATAAAACAGTGTGTGAATGAATAGAGGTTATTCAGTTGCATTCAAAATTACTTCGGACAAATACATCCGCATCTAGTGACGTTGGCAACTGAGCTTCCTTCCTCTCACTGGAAGTGGATGCAGGTTTTTCTCTAAGCACTTTCCACACTGTGAAAAATTGATAGGTTGATTACTGTGATTTATACAAAGCTAACTTCTACAGAACAATCAGTGAGTCATTTATTCTGTAAATACTTTATTTCTAGGCAAATAAATATATACTTTATACAGTGAGTGCATAATTGAATTGAGATTACTTTTCTTGATGGCAGAGCTCTGTTGGAAATGTTGACTATTATATGAAGAACCAAAGACTCTGGATTAGCTCTTACTCAGCTATTTTAGATTGATTTACAGCATGAAGAGTAAACAGTAAGATTTGGAAAAAGATTTATGCATGACTAGATAAATAAGATTCCTCCCACATACATATATACAGTTGAAGGGGGAGGACAGAAATCAAAAAACAAAAACCATGAGAACTGGAACAGTTTTCTATAAGCAGAGTGATAAATAGTAGTGCTGTGTGAACCTCTATCTTTTCAAACACCTCTTGTGTTTGTTTATTCATTGTAGATCTCATGGTAGTCTTGCTTAACCTTGAAAATCATGAGCTTCCTGGCCTGGAAATAGTCTTAAAGGCAGGAAAATTCTCTCAAGTATCAATGGAAAAAGTATTGCCATGACCTCCTTGTACAAGGCAGACAGGGAATCGGCCAAATGGGCAGCACTGAGCACATTATAGACACATTAAGAATTTTGATGCTAAAGAAGAATACACACGTTAAGCTTCAGTGGTGCTGAATGTTACCCTACGCTTATTTTTAGACTTTATTTAGTAAAGAAAATAAGCTGTATTTATATACATCCGAGAAATATATATATGTATACAATGCTTCTGAGAAGACACTTTGGTGTTACTAGGATCATTACCATTTCCACCTTCATGGAGTTTGGCTGTAGACGAGTTCTGCAATTTGTCCTCATTCTAACCAATTTTCCTCTCTTAAGATTAAAGAGAACAAGAAACAGATAAAGATGTCCTCTCCCTACCTTTCCCCTTCTTTTCTGAAATAATTCAAGTTACATCAAAACCAGCTCCCTGCCTTCAGGCTCTGCTTATGCATTACAACCCCTCCTCTAGCATGCCTCACACCTTCCCACTTGTCAGCACAAATCTGCGTGAGCTCCTGCCTCCCCCAGAACCTTGCCCCTCAAACAGAATGCCACCTGCCACATCCTGCACACTGCTCCGGCAGCCCTGCGGCTTTCAGCACAACTGTCCTGCACCCCACCATCCCACACACATCCCCTGACTCTCAGACTGCCCCAGGAAGCTCCCGAGGGATTGCCGGGGCTGATGTGACATCCTTGGCAGGGCAAGTGCCAGCAGCACTCTGCTGTCAGAGGAGGCTGGCACGCTCCAGCACACCAGCTGCAAGCAAACCCACACACCCCACATGTGCTCGCTGGTTTGGGAAGCTTGAGAAGCCCGCAGCCAGAAAAGAGACATTTTTCAGAACCATAAAGTCTCTCCTCTGCACCCAGGCACTCCATTCACAAGGGAAGGTGGTTTGAACACATTCACGGGCTTTGCCACAACCTCTGCCAGCCATGAGGCTGGTGCTCCTGATCCAGAGCAGCTCCAGGCCTCACAGAGAAACCACACATGGGCTTTCCTTACAAAAACCACACGTCAGCTCTTACTCCAAAACTTCAGTTTTGGTACTGCAAATATGTAGTTGGCTTGCTGCTTTCTAGAGCTTGTGCTCTGAAGGGTTGTAGGTTCGTACAACCAGAGCGCTGCCCAGGGAGGAAAGGACCTCAAAAGATCATCTGGTCCAATATTCCATGAGAGAGGGAGCCCAGATGAGATGATCTAACATCCTGTCCAGCCCCATCTTGAAAACATACAGTGATAGGACCTCCACCATATCCCTCAGGAGCTTGTTACAGTGATTATTATTGTCACTGTAAAAAAAATAGTTATTTTATCAAGATAAAGCCTCTCCTGCTAATATTCCTTTTTGTTTTCTCCAGGTAGATACTTGAGAAGACAGAGCTTCCATTCTCTTTGTAGCCATCCTTTAAGTATCCTTTATTACTGGAATATGGTGATGAGGTCCTCTTGAGCCTTCTCTACTCCAGCTTAAATATTTGGTCTCCAACAGGAAGAAGAGAAAAATTAAAACAAGTGCGTGCTGATATCCACTGGGTCAGAAGAAGATGTGAGCAGAAGACCAGGCTGCAGCACAGATGAAAGGGCAGAAACAGGAGGTGGATGTTCTTTGCCTACTAAAACTCCAGTAATGGATCTGCAGCAGGCTCCTGCAGTATTGTAAGCAGGACAGCAACCTAGTCAGGATCACTGAAATGATCTGAATCAGTTGTGCTAATTTTAAGCCAAAGAATTCTCATATTTTTGCATGTTTGGAACACAGCACAAAAGCACACTGCTGTTTTTTTCATCAGTGTGCATTAAGACAGGACAGACTTAAAATGACACTAGAAAAGAACACTTGTTTCCTTACAACACCTGACTAGATTAGGTACCATTGTCAATTTTATTTAAGAGAAGTACAAGCATAATTTTCCCCAGTACACTGATACTTGTTTTCCAAGCATAATTTTCCCCAGTACACTGACACTTGTTTTCCAACAGAAGAAACCAGAGAATCAGAGCAAATGAATTATACAGTATTAAAATAGAAATATTTCAAGGTGCACGTTTTACAGAACTTTATCTAGGTGCTCCCTGACAAGAACCAGAAACATGTTTTGTACTCAACTGACTGGAAAAAATAGGTTTATTTTTCTTTTTGAACCAAATTAGTCCAGAAATATTTGATAAAAAATGTCAGTTCCTAATCAGTACCCAGATGTCAATAGAGAACTTTCAGTACTACTTTAATAATAAAATATTCAACAAAAATAGCCTAAGTTTAGAAGTTTAGAAATGGGGTATAAATCCTCAAGTGAAAAACTGTTCTTACTTTATGTTTAAGAATTCTCCTTAAGATCCCTCCATCATTCAAACTTCACAGAGGGATTATTATTCAGCTACAAAATTAAAATCCAAACTGATCCTAAATCACAGAGCTTTTAGAAACCACCTGTTGAATTTTATGCTTCAAAATTCTAGATTACATGACTTCCTATACAAAAAGTGCACACCAACATCAGCCTTCCATAAAATCAAGTTCTGCTAGATTCTAAAATACACATATGCCTCTATTTTTAAAATTCCAAGTCATATCTTAATCAAAATGTACACAGAAGGGCACTTGAAACAACACTCATTCATTCTACCTAGTTAAACATTCTTCAATAAATAATTCTCTTATAGCTGTAACAGTTAAAGCTATTAAAAGGGAGTATTAACACCATCTCTTCAAGATCAATTGAAATGGTTTAACTAAATGAAATGTGGCAATCAAAAGAAAAAGTGAAATTTAACTTGAAGTGTTTTCTGCAAGCCTTACTTTACATCTTGGTGTATATAAGCATTGATACTTGACTGCTTGAGGAACAAGGAAATGGTAAAAATGAAGTTAAAAACATTAGAAAGCAATGTCAGTACACCAGAATTGCCTTAAAGCAAAGACTGAGTTCGTTTTTACAAAGTACTTCTGATTAGCTCTTAAAACTTAACACCCACCCCACCAGGATATTGAAGTAATCTGCAAGTATTTGGCATATCTGAATATCCTTGCAATGACCTGACCCACACTGGAACAACATCAGTATGTTTTTATCTAAAAGGAATAAAGGATACATAGATGATGTACTGGGCATCCCTTTTATTATGGCTAAAGTTGGCTTATCTTGTGGCATTAGTCAGAATCCTAACTCTGTCTGGTTTCGTGTTTTCCATGAGAGGTAGACAGGTACAGATGACTCTTTTTAAGTGTAAGAACTATAACCTTAACTTCAAATGGATCTTCTCAAGTTTGCTCACTGCCTCCTTAAACGGAAGAATTCTGTTTGTTTCTACTTACACAACCAGTGAGTCCAATATGTTTAAAGTGTTCACTGTATTTCATAAAATACAAAAATCACTGATAACAATTCTGAGATTATAAATGGAAACCATTACATCATTCAGAAACAACACACCAGTAAGTTTATAACTATGATATACTGGAAAACCATCTCACTTTCGCATCCTTGGCTAAAGCTGTTTTGACTTGAGTCTCTAAACCCCCTTTAAGAAGTATTTCTTCCATTTTTCACTCCACCTATACTCATCTGCAAGGACATTTAATTCTGTGAAGTTACCATTTCTGAGTCCTCAAATCTCTGCTTTCAAGCTTTAATTTTGCCACCTTCTAAACAACATCTTGTCATGCTACACAGACAAAACAACCATAATTTCTACTTCATACACCACTTTTCAAAGGAAGTCTTTGGACACCAAAGCCACTTCAATGCAATGCTCAGAAACTGAGGGTGACAAGCTTGCTTGAGTAGAAAAGCTTTGTAAAGATGTAGAAGAACTTCCCCCTGATAAATGGGATGAGGAGAGGGGAATGGCTCAGGGGTCCTTGCGGGCAGGCTGCGGGCGCTGCAGGCTCTCCTTGTCAGCTGTGAGAACTGAGCAAGCAGAACAATTTAGGGAACTTATTACTGGTTCAGCAAGCAAGAGGAGCTATCACACATAACACAGTCCCAACTTACAGGCCAATTAAAAGCTTCACATTATTGCACTACACCACTGAAAGAAAGATGAAGGAACACAGTCAGCTTTGCAGATATGCCCCTTTATACATAACATCAGAATAAAAATTTTTATAAAACCAAAAAACCCCAGAAAACCCAACAAACCCCAAAAAACCCAACAAAAAACCCACTACAAAAACCTACCCACAACAAAAAGAGTTCTTTCAGTCACTAGCTCTGCAGCCACCATTTCAATACAAAAGGATGCCCTTGAGCATCTGTACACAAAACATACACTGTTTTTACTTGGTGAATATTGTGATTACCTTAAAGCAGCTAATTTGGAGTGAGCCTGCACACAGTCCTTTAAAAATAAAATTGCCTCTTTGCTAAAGGAATGTTTTCATAGCACTTTACAGTCAATTTCAGAACAAATTCCCTTTTGCAGTGAGTAGTACTAGGCTCTCATCTACTATACATAATTATAGCAGAGGAGATAATTTGGATGCTATTGCTTCTATGCTACAGCAGCTTCAAATCCAGTAACAAAAACAACCAACATACTGGGGCATTATTTTCCTAGGGCAATAGGGCAATCAAAACCAGGCACATTTAAGCAGTGATAATCAGCATAGCTACATATCTGATTGGAACCACAGCAGTGTGAGAAGTAACTGTATTACTTTCATTTCAAGATCCAAGCCACAGGAGAGGAACTGGGCCAGCTTACAGCAGCCCAGCAAATGGTATTTTTGATAACTGCCTTCTGGTGCTCAGAATCTAATTTCCATACAAAAAGAGCAATTTCTTTTTGCAAGTGGAATCGATCTTCATAATTTTATATATATGCCCTAGTCAACTGGCTTGAGGAAGTGTGGGTCACACCTAATTGTTTCACATCGTGTGCGATACTGATTTGGGCAACAGGAGCTTGTTTCTGATTTCATAATTATTATAATCTATTAGGTTTATCAAATTATGCAACTAAAAAATGAAACAAAAAACCCACCATGACATGTCCTCCAGTTCTTCCATTATTCAATAAATCAGAAATAAGCAGTTCAACATAAGGCATTCAAGCTGTTACAAAATTCACCTATTTATACTCATTCTCATTATAACAGCTTTTCCTGGGGAGTCAATTTATTTTAAAGAAATTAAGACATTACCATGCCAAGACATAATTATGGAATTTTTTTAAGTAGTTGCAGCCTGAAGAATAAGAGCTCTGCTTTTAAATTTCTACAGCAAAAAAACCCATATTGTAGACCTGACATATCAGATGTGCTCCAGTAGTGAGGGAGGTCTGCAGATGTGCCTTTATCCTGCAATGGATCTGTACAGGTAGATTTCCCCAGCCCCAATCAGGAAGGCTCTGTGCAGGTGTAGAAATCCATTAATGGCCACATGCAAGGCTGTGTCTCCAAGGGGACAGCTTGCTGCCCGTGACAGCTGGAAATACCTCCACACTGCTGCAGCAAGGCTCATGTTCAGACGGCCCCTCTGAAATCTATTTGGAAGAATTACCTACTCAATATAATATAACAGCAGTGTGCAGCTACGTTGCAGGGCTGCTGGCACCTGAGAGGCAAACAAGTCATCAGAGTCCCTCCAGAGCCAGTGAATCTACAGCATGCATGATTTAGTATTCCAATACCAAGGTGATGAGTATTCTATGGATAACTCACATAGGTTACTCACCCAGCAAGTCTGTCACACACTCAAGTGTGGTATTTGAAAATACTAGGCTGTTTTCTGACTATTTTTTAAGGCTTACTAAGAAAATTTTCATCCTACTCACTGTACCAAAATAGCTTCAAGCAGAAATATTTGGCCTTGGGAACAGAATTACTAAATTGTGTGTAGGTACACACAATCCAGAGTGTGCCTAACCAAAATAGCTCAAGCCTGAAAGGAGCATATCCTATCTGGGGATTTCTATTTTACGTTTGCACAAAAGCACAGCAGATCCCTTACCTTCCTGCCTGCCCTGGAAAGGTGACTGCACACAGACTGGGCAAGGCAGGGAGGTGTGGGAGGGCCATCCTGAGCACTGCTAGCGCAAGGAAAACAAGAGACACCCCGAGCAGCACACCCAACACTACTGCACTTCTGCACCATCCATCACCTGTGCCTTGGAGTGGTTTGGCAGGTTACAGCTGGAGCAGGCAGCTGTCTGACACAGGGGAGGGAGCTGACATCACAGCTCTTTAAAGCTAGGAGGTAAGTGCTGACCTGCCTAAATTAGGGAAGTTTACACCTAAGCCACACAACCTATTGTGCCTGATTTAGGATTTTGTTTAAGGCTTGAATTTATTTAATCATACACTTAAATACAATGCTATGCCCGACTATGACAACTAGTTTCTTTCAGACTATTTAATCTGTTGCAGTGATTTAGCTTTATCCAACAAAATGTATGTCCTTTTCATTGAATCATACAATTGTTCAGGTTGGAAAAGACTTCAGTATCATTGAGTTCAATCTTTGACTGATCACCACCCTCCACCCTGTTAACTAAAGCAGTCATTTCTTGGAACACATTCAGGGGTGATGACTCCACTACTTCATGAGGGAGCCCATTTCAATGCTTCACCCTTTCAGTGAATAAATTCTTCCTAATATCTAACCTGAACCTCCCCTGACACAGTTTGAAATCATTTCCTCTACTCCTGTCAGTGGCTGCCTGCCAGAAGAGTCCAACTCCCACTTGGCTACAACATCCTTCCGTGTAGCTTTAGAGAGTGATAAGATCTCCGCTGAGCCCCTTTCCTCCAGGCTAAAGAGACCCAGCTGCTACTCAATGACTTTCTCTCCAGACCCTTCCCCAGGTCTGCTGCCCTTCTCTGGACACACTCCAGCCCCTCAATACCTTTGCTGTAGTGGTGGGTCTGGAAATGGATATATGACTTGAGGTGCAGCCTCACCAGTGCCAAGTACAGGGGGACAATCACTGCCCTGGTCTTTGCTTAAGACCATCATTGTGTCAATCAAAATCAAGGGCACAGATGGCTCTACAGGGCAAGGAAAAGGGTTTTTACTTGGAGCAACTGAGACCATTTAATTTTACTTATTTATCTTATTTGGTTTGAGAACACTGAGGAGCACGTACTAAAGCAGCAGCATCCTCCATCATCTGCACACAACAAAAATCCAGACCAAGCTAACTATTTTAGCATATGGAACCTAGGAAGAAAGAGCATAACTTTGAAAGCCTCCAGAGGCAAAAAAAGCTTTTACAAAGAAAAATAGAAGCAAATAGTATATATGAGAAGACAAAGTTGGTGTATTATGAGGATTTAACTACATGCTCTTCTAGCTTGCATCTTCTGCAGTCACTCAGGTCCTAGTTCAGAATATTTTACAAAGCCAGTCCATCTTTTAGAGTAATCCAGTGAAAATTCCCTTAATGTGCACATCTCAGAGGCCTAGAGGAGTTTAGAGCACTGTGCCCCTTTTCAAGGGTCAAAACTTCAGTTCTTTGATATCAGTGTACTTTTGCATGTTGTTAACAGTAATTCTTCTGTGGGTCAAAAAAGAAAAGCACAAGAAATAGTCTGCATCTTCATGAAATGAGCTAAACTTAGAGCACACTGTTCAGCTTTAGGCTAAGGTTAGTCAAAACAGTCATAATAGCCAAGCTCAAGGAACCAAGGCTAGGCAGAAAGCTGTCTCAGGGCAACATAGGGAGACAAATGAAATACACCACCAGGAGGGGGCAAAGCAGGGAAGGGACCTCCCTTTCTCCTTGACTGGGTAAGACTAGGTATTCATAAAACAAGCAAAAATGCAATCAGGGATGCCAGCACTTTAGACAATGTTCCAGTCCTGCTCAACTGATGTAAGAATTAGAAAACTAACTTCTGTACTCTAGAAGGCTATTTGAAGAAAAAACAAGATATCCAAGTAATAGACATGTAAGAATGAGATTTCAAGAAGATACTGCTTCATCAAACACAGTTCAAAATTTAAAGAGAGCACACAGATTTGTAGCACAGTCAAGCAATGCTCTTGATTTGAACTTGAAACCAGTAGAGCCAAGCATGGAAGTGACATGCATGGATTGCTTTCCTTTGCAGAGACCAGTTCTGGACAACCAGGACATACATAACAGTACAGAGAGGAGACAGAGATGTGGGCATTTAGATAGGGATGAAAACCAAGCAAATATAATACTGTGATTGCATTTCTAAAGGTGAAAGACAGAGGAAGAAAAAGCATATTAGGCCATGCATGTAAATTTACATGCAGGAAACTGATGGGGGAGAGAATCAAGAATGGAAAATGGAAATGTTGGATCGTGTTATGTCTTCAGTACATTAGCTCCACTTATCTTGGAACTTCATTAAGAACTGGCTCATTTACAGTAAAAGCCGTGATATTTGAACTCCAGCAGAAACACCAATTGCCTTATTTAAAATGTCAACGCAGTAAGAATAAATAACCTTCTAAAGCAAAAACAGGACCCAAGAACTCTGACTTGCCTTTATACCACTACACAATTACAAGATCATCTGATTACCTACAGCACAAACAACATGCTTTTCTGCTCAATAGCAGCAGACAATGTATGTTCCAGAAACAGCATTACTGCAGATGTTTTGAGATAAACTACTAATAATAACAATCTTCAAAAACAACAACAAAAAAATTCTGGTTTCTGGGAAAAAAAAAAAAAGTTATTTAGTCTTGATTAAATCCACCCTAGGATTTTAAAGGACAACTTTACAAGTCCCTTTGGTTCGTCCCTTTGAACATAAACCATTAATAAATAATTCATTTTGGTATGGAGGATTACATCTATATCTGATTAAAACAGAAAATACTGAATAAGGAAAAAAGGAAATACTCTCTATATAATTAAATTTTCAGTCTCAAAATCACTCCTAGCTTTAATAGATAATAGAAAATCAAGTCTCCACTACAGTTACATATTGATGAAATGGGATGTTTAATCTGTACAAGAAAAAATAGCAGAAAACACAGTAGACCTGTTGATTTTACAAGAAGCAGGCTTGATGAAGTTTTCCTTGTTACATATATTCAGCAGAAAGTTAGCTTTGAAATAGATTTGAGACTTCACACTGCAAACAATGGCTAAAGGCATTTATATAACAGGGAATCTTTTCACATATGCCAAATTCTGTAGAGAGATCAAGTTTAAGATTATTTAAAATTAACATCAATAATTCTAACACGACTGATACAGTTTCTCTCTAAAAAGAAATAATACATCATATTTAGGAAATAATTCTATCACAAACCCTTAATTACTGGTTTAAAAAAAAAGTTTCATGCACATGTATTATATAGAAAACTTCTATAGAAAAGCAGCTTCTGAATGATCATTAATAGTACTCAGAACAAAAGACTTTTCATAGCTACAGGAAGCATCACGAAGTGTGAGGACACAAGATCTGAGAAGATCCCAGGCAAACCCATCCTCACAACTCAGGAACTTCCTGCAGGAAAGGCTGTCTCCCCAAACTGGCCCTCCTCCAAGACTGCCTTCCCCAATATTACTGGGTAATTCCAAATACCTCATTGTTTACAAATTGTCTCCCACAGGCATTAGTCCTGACATCTATCGGTACCAATGGACACTGAAATTTATCTGCCATTTACTGCTCAGTCACTCAGTACTCATTTTTCTAAAAAACTCTTTACATGACTTTTCTTAAAACCTTATGAACAGAAAACTCCATCACAGTATTCACACATTTTTTTCACATCAATCATGCAATCACCAGACAGTAAAGGCTTTCAAGATGTGTCTTTGATTAAGGTTTCTACAAACATCTTTTAGAAAAGCCAAGCATACTCCTGGATCACTCCACCTTGCCTATTTGCTGACCTCTTATGAGAAGCCCAATTCTACAAAATATATTCCCTTACACAAAGCTCACAGGCTCTTCCCAGCATATCATATTTTGCCTACTCAGTTTTATGCTTGAAAACTTCCATTTTCACTAAACCTTTGTATTAAGGCCAATTTCCACTACCATCAAATATAACTTAAGCAATAGATCAAGGTATATTCCATTTTAAGAAAGACTTGGAGAAGAAACACTCCTAAGCTCCTCCACACTCAACATTAAACCAAGTAACTAAAATTCAGTAATACAGCCTTATGTTTCTTGACTGTTCCTTTCACACATGGCCCATTTAGCAACCTACCACAAAGTCTGGCAGGGTCTGTATCAAGGGTGACATGTTCACTGTTCTTTTTATGTCTTTGCCAGTTTACTCCTCAAAAATATTTGCCTTGCAATTTTAATTGTTTTTTAAACTTTCCAGAGATTATGCTCTCTTCCATGGTCTTGTCTGGATATATTTCCCCCTTGTGCTTTATTTTCAATATACTCCTTTACTTTGCTGTTTAGCCATGTTTTAAGGATTCAAACAACATACTATTTTGAGAGATTTTGCTTTTACTTTGGGAGGAAAAAAATATTCTTTTCTATTGTAGGAAAAAAACGCACAAAGTCATTAATATTTGGCTAAGAATTGCATTGTGCAGTAGAAGCAGAAGATAAAAGTCAGTCCCTGTCCCCCAGTGATTATAGTTATAATAGTAATAAGGCATTAAAAATTACATAAGGCAGCTCTGGCAGGAAAACTGGTCAAAGATTAAATACTACCTGCATTTAGCAAATGATGCAGAAAAAGAGGTTTCGTTTACTCAGAGTTTTGGAACATCAGCAATGGCTTCATCTCCAGAGCAGGGGGCTACACAGCCTGCTAATTCAGTGACCTTCTAGTTGTATCTGGAAGGTAATCTTATATTCACCAGAAAGCACGTAATAAGCAAAACATGTACCCAATATCAAGGTCCAATAAACAGAATTAATACAGTACGTTAAATCTTAGTCTTCATGACTACCCTCAATTTAGCAATAAAAATACCCTACATAGATAAACAATTTGTATAATCAAAACGAAACTCAAAAAGCCTGAAACTCGATGATTTTTGGAGTTGTTAAAAAATACTTTCAAACCTCATCCAAAATGCTTTGCTGAATGACAGACTTCACAGGAATCCATGTATATATGGGTTTACCTGATACAGGCTTTTCTAAAACAAGGACTGGCAATTCCCATATCATCTATCCCATATTTCTCTTTAATTACTGTAGTGCAAAAAGCTGAAACACCACAGGGTTTGCCTAAGTGGCACGCATTGTAACCTCAGTGGCCAAAGGTTATAATGATATACAGTATATATGGAACAGTAATTATTTTGATGATTAAAATAAGCTTTCAGAGCCAGAGAACCAAGAGCATGACATATCTTTATGATACATTAATGCATCTATAACTGAAAGAGAACATCCTATGAAATCTGCCTGCCTTCTTAAATGAAGAAGAGATTTAAATGAAGTGGTAAGTGGTTTGAATAATTATCAACAACCAACTCAGTGGTACCAAACCAACAGCCTCCTGCCCATCACACAAGTCACACAGATCACAAGCAGCTTTCCCTTGCCTAGATGGGGCATTCCAAGTCACACACCAGAGAAAGCCATAGGTGTACTAAGACAGCAGCTTGGAACAAACTGCTGCCACTGGAAAAGTCCCACTGACTACATCCTTGTGAGCCGAGGAAAGGGTTCTGAGAAAGGGCCTGGCTGAGCCGTGCCTCCATGAATTGCCAACCAGCAGCAACACACTGCTCCAGAGGGGAAAACGTCAGAGCAGACTGGCCCTTAACCTTTGCAACAAAATGGTAAACCTGACTTGTAAAGAGCACCCATCTTCCTGCCTCTGGGCTCGCAGGCAGCAGCTTCAACAGTGCAGAGGGGCCACAACCAGCCCTCCTGTGCCTCTGGAGCATCCTCAAAGCCTGAGCAGTGTAGAGTAAAGCAGCTGCTACAACTGTCAGCACATCATGAAGTGGAAGGCAGCCACAAATTGTCTCATTTCCAGAGCAGTACATTAGGACAGGTACAGCAAATCTAGTGTATCAGGAAGGGTGAGATTCAGCCTAACTTCAGCTGCCTAAGTAAACAGATGCTCACCTCTGAGCCCCAGCAGCTCTCAGCTTCCCTCTGGATCACTTTACAGATTGCTGGGGTACTTCTCAGACCTGTCACCTCCTCCTGAAGCAGGAATTTAGAGTGCCTATTCTACTCTACTCAAAGGGAGCCCAAGACAACCAAGGTAGACAGATGTCAGATGAATTCCTGCAGAGAACCTAATTGTGCACAGTAATGCAATTTCTGCATTCTCCCACCAGTGAGGCATTAGGGCACATACAGGGAATAGCAGGATTTTCTACAGGTGTTTTCAAAATACCAAACATCTTCATTTGCCTGTTTATTAAAGCTGAAAAATGACACTGCACATTTAACAGCAAAGGAGGAAGTTTATATTTAAACTTGTCTTGGGGAGGAGTGGAATCACAAAATGAAGAACATTAAGCAGCTGAACATAGATCCCTTCAGGGAAGGGACATTTCATGATGAGTTTTTAGCAAAGGATCAAAGGCTTCTAAAAGAGTTCTAAAATTGGGGTTTCTAACAATTAGACTATCTAAAGCTCATTTTTCAATTCCATTACACATTCCTGTACACAGCACCATCAGATTTTGGGTTCCTGAATGAAGGCAGCACTTCTACATTGTCAGAGGAACAGACCTCAAGGGAATGAAAGGACAGAACAGCAGGACTCGGAAGAATGGAAGAAACCAGCTAAAGCATCTTAGCAAGGAACTGAAATACTAGGTATTTAATTTCATAATTATCTCCTTGGACTGCTTAAAGACATAAAACAACCTCAAAACTCATTTCATCAGAACTAAAACATTTAAGTAGAATACCTAAAATAGATGAAGTGAACCCAGTTCCTGACATAACACTGACAAATCTGCACTTGAAATCATCTTCTTCACCTGTGACAAACCTGTGTAAATGTTCATTAGCAGATACTGTTTAGCACAGTTTCATTAACACAGTAATAGTACAAGCTTTCCAACATACACTTTCAGGTTCAGCACTTGCTCAAGAGGAATGCTCAGAGCAGCATGAAATAGAGAGTGTTCATGCCCTGTTAACCTCAGAGATAAGAAACAGGCCCAAAGAGAGCTCAGAGTTTTTGTAGTTTAATGAAAGCACAGCAAGAGTGATGCTTGCAAAAGGTCACGAGGAAACAACAGCAGTGCAGTAATGCCAACATAGAATTCTCAACCTTTATTTAATCTTAATCCCATTATTCTTTTTCCCATCATGACAATAAATCCCACTGAACCAAAGGGATACACAGTTTTCTTTCCTATGACTCTGTGTAGAATTCCAAGTACAAATAAATAAATAAATAAATAAGTGCACATAAAAACTGCAGAAGTTAAATCTGCTACCAGAAGATGAAAAATAACAAACAGTATGAAAAAAAAGTCTTACTGAGCAGCATTTTTCTCTCTGTTTATATGCAGGATTAAAGACTACTAAATCAATGCATCCAGTAGATGCTTTGGTAGGCAACCTCATACATTGATTTCCTTTTCCAGGATCATCTAACAGAAGCAGGATGCTCCTTTTAAAAGATCCTTTCATAAAAGCAGTGATTTGACTAAAGGAAAGACAAAAATCAATACACAAAACATTTATGTTTTTATATTTATAAATAAATATATAACAGGACTACAATCAAAATTGATGAGTTACTCTCTAATAATGGCATTTCTTCACGGAATGAGAATGTATATAGACCCTGTTTATTGTTTAATTAATGTATATCATTCTTTACTAAGCATGGGTTTGCTCAATTTTAGCTTGTCTTATTATTTATTCTGAATAGTTTTTTCAGAGCTTCAACACTAAAATTATGAGCTTCATTCTTGTTTTTAAGTCAGCATCTCTAAAAACAAAACAACATACCCAACCACTTTCCAATGTCTCATCTCCTCTCCCTAACACCATTTTTTTGTGTTTTTAAAATTCAAGTGATTGAAGAGCTCTATACCCTTCTAGAAGATCAAGTCACAGTTACTGATTAGCAAACGCAGCTTCCTCACAAAACTCAAACCTCAGTAGGTAAGCCAAGTAGAAAGGGAAACATCAGAACAAATGTCATGAGTTAGTGACTTCAACTAATAAAGATTTTTTACAGTAGATACTCAATATTGGAGAAAAAAAAAATTAATGCACCATAAGAAGGATTAAGGAAAACAACAGCAATTGCTCATTATTGATAACACATATATAACCACAGTCAAGTCTTGGTAGCATCAGCTACCAAAGGAACACACTACAAGTAAATAGCACCAAATAATACCCTTTTTTGTTGTACCCACACAAGACATCAGTGTGAGCATCCTACCATTTTCCCCTCACTGACATTGTCCTTACAGGCAGATGCACAGAAAAAATCACTGGATAACATGCCAGAACTTAACCAAGTATACTTGAAACAGAGACCTTGTTTGTTTTCAGAAGAACCTTAGAAGCTTCTACAGAAAAAATGAAAGAAAAACCGGATTCTTTCCTTACTACTGGCATTGGAGCTGTCAGTCCTGAGCATGCTACCTCAATTATGCTTCATGTCAGTCATGCTTCAAGACTTAGGCTACAGTAGTGTTAACAAAGGCATAAAAATCAGATTACTAATGTTTTCATTATGTATTTCAAATGCAAGTTTTTGAAACTGAAGGTTTTCCATCTTTGCAGTAAGTTGAGGCTAACTCTGCTGCCTTGCAGCTGCCTATACACCAACACAAGGTCCATCCACAAGACATGTGGGTGCTCAGTGTCTCAGCTTTGAACTGTGGAGACCTCACAGCTCCTCACTTTCCTGAAATCAAGTAAAAGACGTGCCTTTGCTGAGGTTACAGTTTCTTCCCTTATCACCTTCTCTAAGCATTCAGCTACCTTCAGCTTTATGTTCCTTCTTAAAAAACTGTAGTTTCATACCTACTCCTGCCAACTCTTCCTAAAATAAAGTGGGCTGTTCATACTATCCCTGCTGACACATACTGCTCTGCAGTCCACCCCCTGCCTCCACACACGTATGAGGACACACTTCAAAAACCTCCTCTCCCGAAACACTTAACTACTACTCTCATTCTGTCAGTCAAATGAAACTACAACACCTTTCATCTTGCTGTATTTTAAAATATGAGACATGAAAATAATAAGGGAAATCTCCACCTTTCTCAATAGTTTTCTGTTCCAAAATTTAACTTTCCATCTCCTACACATCTGTGCTGTACGCAAAAAAACCTTCACTTCCCCTGTCTGCAATTTGTTCTGCCAGCCATTTTAAAAAGCAAACACCCCCATGCTACAAGCAAAGTGTTAAGAGCTGATAGCTCTCCATATTTAGCAGGCAATCTGTATAGGAGTTTAAAGTATATCCTATTTTCAAAGACAAAAAAACTTAATGATATTTTACATAACACTCAAAACATGACCTTATTTCCCTCCCTTATTTATATTGTACTGAACTTTGTCAAGTCAAATAAAACAATACTAAATAACAAGAACATTTTTATAATTAATTTGAAAGCTCTTAAATCTGAAATTAAGCAGTTGTACTTGGCCTTATAAATTCCCTTCCCCTCAAATTTGCTGAAAAAAGTCTTCCCTTAGGCATGTAAGGCTCTGACAGTGGGTTCCAGTTATGACTCCCAGTGAGAACCACAGCTCAGTTAAGAGAAAAGGTGTTTTTCCAGATAACTGCTGCATATCCCTAACTACCTTAGTTAAAAGGTGTTTTTCCAGATAACTGCTGCATATCCCTAACTATCTTAGTAACTTAATTCCTGAAACATTGAAGGACAGCGTGCATGTGCTCAGAACAGATCTGGTATTTGCTGATGCTGTAGGTGGCAGCAGGATCTCTTACTCTCTCCTAAACTCTGGCATCCTCTTGAAAAATCTTAGAGAAAAACAGCAAAGCTGCCACTGCTTTAGTGATACAATACACTTGACACAGTTAAATTCCTTTCTACTAAAGAAATGGCAGAAGCCTGTAACAGCACAGTTCCTGCAAACAAAGTCACAGCAATGTGCTTGCCTGCTTGTTTAGCTCCAGATGTGCCCACAGCCTGGTGCCATAAATCCCACCGTATCAAGAACAAAAAATCCAAGCTTGCTAAGTATTATGGGTGAAATTTTTCATTCTTCCAGCAAGCTTTCATCTGACATTTTTCCTTGACAAAGGTAGGTCTCAAATGAGGAAAGCGGAGACCGCATCATGTTTTTCCATGCAAGTTAACCAGCAGTGGCATTTATCTTTTCTATACAGTGCAAACCTAGGTGAAAAACCTAGGAACAAATTAACAGCAGTACACAAAAAAAAGAGCCTTGCCAGTCTACTTAAATGCACTTACTAGACTTAGAAATTGATTAATATTTAGCAATTATTACAAGAGTTCATTCAGAAGATTGCTATCTCCGGCATTTACAAGTAATCTGAAAACTGCATACAGTGATGATACATATCAGCAATTCTCACTTGATTCAGTTACTTTTAAAAATCATAAAGTATACATCCAAAACATAAAAGATATGTCAATAAGAGATTTTTGTTTGGGTTGGGGTTTTTTTTGTTTTTTTATTTTTTACAACAGTTTTGTTTCCCTTTGCTAATCTGGAATTCCACCATTACAACTCCAGTTAATAAAATGACTCACTAGGTTTGCTTCATTAGGTGAAAGTAGTTTTGGATATAAGCACAGAAAAAAAAAAACCATCAATGGGTTCTACACTTTGCTCTAAACTCCAAGAGATGTGTCTTAACTTCACCTAGTCAATTCTTGAAACATAATACCAAATATTCACCCTGCAAAGCCAGGAACCACACTAGAATACCTTCCACAGTAAATGAGAAATCTGAGCATTTATTCCCACCCTCTTGTCTAGTGCTTCTCTAAAACCTGAACTGAATTGAGCAGAACTACCCTGAGCAGTGGTCGCCACCCTGCAGCACAGCTACAGCAGAGTAAAAGATCACAGGTGCTGTGTCCCAGTATTAAAGCCTGGGCTACGACATCCTACCAGGAACCATCCAACCCAGGAACCAGCTGCTGCCTCAAGAACCTCAAGGCTTATGCATCAACTTGTCCTATTCTTTTCTCCTTTCCAGTTCCACGTATCATGAACCAAGCTGCTCCTTCGTCAGACTCATGGGCAAGGAATCTTGCTTGTTTGGACTGTACTTAGTTGATCTAATAAGAAGAGGTTATCTGTCCACAAACCTTGCCTCACTGGAAAGATACATTCATCATAGGATTGTCACCAAGGCAGCTGTGTAGCTCCTTCACAGGTCTGATTAGACACAGACTAACTGTGGGCAGAGCAAAGTTCAGGACACACCTGTACAGGGAAAGGCTTTTGTTTGATAGTGGCAACAGAAAGCAGCTCTGCTGAACATGGAGCCCCATATCACCAAACAGGCTAGAAGTCAGCACTTACACAGGAATCCTACACTTTGCTGTAAGATTTTGTTTCACATGTAGATAAAAATTAAAAGATGCAGACTCAGGGCTTGAAAAACCTGCCTACCCATAGCAAGGGAAAAGAGGAGAGAGATGAGTAGGTTGAGTTGGCTGAAGAAACAGAAACTTGCAAATATTTTGAAAGAGGGCAGGAGGAGTTGGAGATGTGGCAAAAGCCACATCCTGTCCTGTGCATGTAAGAAGAAAATTGGGAAGAAGAAAGCACAGGTCTACACATACACAAGAAGGCTGCTCTGCTATGCTCAACTGACAGTAGAAGGAAGAATGGATTCATCTGGGCTAACATGCAATGGGACAAAGAAAATTATCATCACAATCAGCCAACTACACCCACCTTCTCTGCCTCAATCAAGATTAATGCTATGAACAAAAACCAAAATAAAACGATCAAAAAAATTCCACTTTTTTTTTTTTTCCCCAGTGGATCAGCATTCAAACTTCTTACCTGGGAATAGAAATGAGATTTGAAATTAACCTCTCCCAAACAAGCAAACATTTTGGTATTGCTCCTGTGCACAGGCAAGAGGACCATCTAACTGGCAAGAAAGAAATACTTTTTTCTTTGCCTTTAGTTCTTTTTTACTGATGCACCAAACATTTCTGAATCAAAAGGAGGCAGTTGGCTAGCAGCAGAAGATTAAGAGATTGTTCCTGATGAAACATTTGAAGACTCAAGGGCCTATTACTTCAGTGTAACATGCTTCATTAAATCCAGAACCAGAAGCCAAATCCTGTACCACCACCTCAAAGCAGAGCCAGATGGTGCACACTGAAAATCTTTTCCTCTACAAACCTGACACCATGAATTCTTACCAGTTTGTGTAAACTTCGACACAGGAAATTCCCAAAGACCCCAAACTGTACACTTAAAGAATGTCACTCTAGCTCTACCTACAAATAACTATGTATATTTATTTCACTGTTCCCCAGTAACAGGCCTTGGCATCTATCGGACAATGGTGAAACTACATTTTTGTACTGAATGATACCCAAGAAGAACAAATTTGGTTTATTCTGTCAAGGTACAACATAATGGACTAGATTACACAGCTGGAAACATACAGGGGTGGCTGAATGCTTTCAAATATAAAAAGCTAGAATCAAAGCTAGCTTTTATCTGCTGAGCAGTTTTCCATAATCCTTTAAGAATTGTTTTTCTTGGGGCTTTTCAGCTGTACAAATTTATGAAGGACTGCATTAATATAATCAGCTTGAAACATTGCTCCTCAGAATCAGATCCAACAATTCTCAGCCATTGGGGATGAAGGTCAGAATAGGAAAATTACAGATTCCAAGGACTACTTCATACGATGGAAGTTTTGACTGGAATTTCTCAAGATGTGTGTACCACCAGGAGATACCTGGATTTCAGTGCAAAACAGCCATTAGCAAACCATCTTGAAGACTTTTGCCCCTCTACTTCTCCAAGTCTATAACTTAAGGAAGTATATCACACTCCAACAGTTAACCAAGAGCTGCTGTGAAGACTAGGAGAACATTCCTCAACCTATTTGTTTTTGTTACCTTTGATTTTCAAAGAGCTCTTTGATATGGTGATGCTCTATTTCTGAACAGTAATGCCTGAAGCAGAGGTTAAATAGCATGGAATGCATTTTCTTTTCCTTTCCATCTTTCTCCTATTCATGGTCTCTTTGCCTCCCCTGCAGCTGCCACAAGAAAAGTTTCAGAGCTTCTGCAGCCCTCTGGGGTCCTGCTGCAGGAAGCAGGTGGGCTGGTGAGAAGTCAGTTCCTGCTGGAGCCCCTCTGATAAGCCCAGTCTTCTCCACCACATTTCTCTCTCCCTCCACTCCCAAAGCTGAATGGAGTGAGCTCTGCTGGGGCACCAAGAGCAAAAATTACCATACTGAGTGTAATTATGAAATTGGAGCAAGAAGCAGACCAGAGCATGGGAATATGCACACATGGAAGATATAGCCAAGGCTTCTGGATACACATTTAAGCCCTGCAACCATAATTTGAGAGGCTCTAAGAAGCATACTGGATGCTTGCTGTGATCGCGCACACCACCCTTAATGCCTTTTTCTAGGCACCAGGGAGGACAGCACTGAGACAGACACTGTTTCTCTCACTAAGGTGGTCACCCTTATGACCTTGTAGGCAGAAGGGAGTGGATGGCAATAGGGAAGGAAGAAAACACCATTAGGGAGGGGGAAAAAAAGGCAAAAGCCAACTTCTAAAATCTTAAGAGTTGTCCTAGTAGGGTATCATTTTATCAATAGCACAGACACACCATTATCAGCAAGCAGGCACCAGTACTCTGCAGTGCAGGGATTTTATCAACAGAGAATTTAGTGATCTTCCAGGAGCATGACCATGCTATTTTCAACACCTTTTCAGTTGCTACATGGCCTGTAAGCTTGTCACTATGCTTTAGGGAGCACTCACTACATGGAGGTTGCATGAAGACTTCCCTTAAAGTATTCAGTTCATCTTCAGCACTTCAAATAGACCAACCATGACAAAAATTGGATCTGAAAGCAGATGTGCTTGTACTGTGTAGCATGACTTTCAGTTCCATTCACACATGATTTGGACAACTTCATCACAGATTAAATACATTAAAATTCAAAGAAAGGCTACTTATTCTTTTTATGACATCCTTTGTCTGCATGAGACTTAAAGGAAGACTGGATAAAGGCAGTGACTCTGTTAGAAGAACAGAGATTACAAAAACCTCAGAGGCAAAAAAAAAATCCAGCCCAAAACAGGGAAAACATACCACAAGGAACAAAAGAGATGCAAAACTGCCCACAGAATATACAAATTATTATGAAAACCAAGCTATTTCCATTATCTGTAAAAGCCTCAATCTGTGCAGTTATTTCTGTTTCAAAGTTTCTCTCAGTTCTGTAACTTGATGATGCCATAAAAAAGTGACCTTTCTCCACAATACTTTCTCTAAACAATGTCTTCCCTACACAGTGCTCAAACATTTTCATTCAGTGCCATAATCTGGCCTCAACAAGCCATGAAACACATCCTGGCCCACAACCCTGCAAAACAGCACTCACATCCAGAACCTCATCAAAAACTCATTTGTGCCAATGGAAGGGCACACTCTTGTTACGCGGCACCATTAAAACCACTTCCTCTGACTACTGAGAAGTGCCATGTTTACTTGTAACCACAGCACTTAGTGCCACTAAACCCAGGAAACAGAATGGAAATACTTAGAGCTATTAATAGACCATTATGCATATGGGAAAAAAATACGCCCTGTGGCTGATGCATGATATCAAAAGTCAAGAAACTAGCATGAAAGTAAAGCCCTACTCTCTCCCTTCCCTTCAGGAGAGGAAAAGGAGAACTAGCTCATTCACCATTTATTTTGGAAGCCATAATTTGCTCACTGTTTATCAACATTTTAAGAGACACAACAGCACATTCCAAGTCTCTCCCTGAGGTCTCTTTCCCTTGACACAGAATGGGTCTGCACACACACAGAGATGCCACATTCAACACAAACAGTGGAATGAAAAGTGGCAAGATGAAGGCAAGTTGCCAGCAATAGGAAAAGGAAAGCACTTCCCATTTGTTGATATCACCCTCCCAAGGGAAGGGAAACTAAATCCCTTAAAATATATAAAAATCACAGTAATTATGTGTGGATAAACACTGCAGTATTGTCCTATTTTCCCTTCTGAGACAAAAGGAAAGGTCTTTCTTGGGTGATTTGTCATGCAGCAAACTTTTTAAAAAATATTTTTATGTCACACCATTGAAGGTTTTTTCAAAACTAAGTTTATTTTGCTCCCAGTATAAGAGGACATTGAAAGTTTATTCCAACTCAACAATTAAGGCTAGTTTATTCAAACTAGGGAGTATTCTTCCAGCTTTCACTTGATCTATTGCTGAAGTGAGAAGGCAGCAGCAGAGCTCTGCCCAGACCCCTCCAGCACCCCTGCTGTGGTTACAAACCCAGGCATGCCACAGCACCTCTGGAAAGTCTGTATCTTTCTCTTTTGATCGTAGCCACATGAAAAATTTCTGTATTCCACACCCACGAGCTATGAACTTCAAGCTATGAATATTTGAATGAGCATTTTTCTGAAATAAAGCAGAGCCTTGATAGCTTCTGCTTGGCACAAGACAAGTAATTTGATAATTCATATGGATTGAACTGGGCAAGGTGTACCTGCAGATCTGCCTAAATGAAACAAAACCACAATGCATCCTCCAGCATCTGGCATCAAAACAAACAAAACTGTACTAACTTTAGTAGTGTTACTACTATTTTCTTGAAGATTTCTGAGATACTTTTACAGTGGCATCCACGAATTGATACATGGTATCATGCATTTTTATCTAACACACCCATTCCCATCCTATCATGTAGAAGTGAGAAACTCTCACGTATTTTATTTATTGAAATCATTACTAGGAAAAAGAAGCAACTAAGAGAAAATATTCAGCAAAGAAAACTAGATTTATGAAGCTTAATATTTCTCCTAAACTAGCCGAATGCACAACACACCTGTGATGGTGGTAAGGTTATGGAGCATAAAATCCATTTTCTTTTTTGTGCAAGCAGATGTGTTACCATGCACAAAGCCGACAAGGCAACTGGCTCTGGCATGAAGTAACAATGCAGAAGACACCCCGGACTAAAATTCTCACCATATCACACCAAGTTAATACATATTCCATTGACTGGTCCTCTTGGAAGGCAAATGAAAGCACACAGGAATACAAAACAACACATGTAATTACTACTGAAGGCATTGACTTCGAAAGCTTAGATAATTTAATCTCTTTACGTAATCAAAAATACAGAAAAATTAGAGTTTCCAGATTCTTTCACAAACCAGAAAAAGATTTGAACATCCAACGCTGCATCAAATGTATATTTATTCTTGTAAGGAAAAGCAGAGCTCAAAAAGTTAAATATTATATGATGCACAGCAAGCAATCTCTTCTGTTAAATCATTAGAAGAATTCCAGTTCAATATTGCTTTTCTAACTGAAATCCAATCAAAAAAGCACACACCTGTAATACTGGAACACAAAAAGTTGCATTTTACAGACTGTAAAGGAACAACTACATATAAGTGAAACATTAATACCAGAAGTTTGCTACTGGCAACTTTATGCCAAGAAAAGTAACATGAAAACAGAGAGAATAAAACAAACTTTGGCAAAGAGAAAAACAGTTTAAAGCAAGCTCATGCCTAAGCAAACAGCTACCACGACACAACTGTGCAAACCCTGCACAACATCAGGAATACCTCTTCTATTCATCACTGCTTTGGACCTTCTCACTGAAAAGCTGCTAAAAAAACAAACACCTGCTGTGTAAGTGAATTTTATGCAAGGATCACAGAACTGCTTTATCAATTTCAGCAAAGTAGACGTTTGTCTGCAGTACCTCAATACAAGAATAATCAGCTTCTCTTCGATCAAAGAAAAGCAGACAAACACATGAAAGAAGTAGCAAAATCCTTCAGATATTTAAGTGCAAAAGCAAAACTGACGTCCCAGAATTTAGGGCAAAACAATTTGATCTGGAATTTGGCAAACAAAGATGACATGCACACAAATAATACATTAAATGAAAAGAAGCACAGTACTTCACAAAACTTCAGATCACAGAGGGCACAGATATTAAATAGTTACATGAAAGTGCAACTACTGTGGATAATGCATTTAAGAGTCACAAGAAGAAAATTTGAAAACTAAGGATGTGACCAACAAGCATTTGAATATATTAGTTCATTACAGCTGCAAAAAGCCTGAAATGTACGTGCAATATGTACATACATACACAGAGGACAACTCAAAGCCAGAAGTAATTCCATGTGAAACATCTGGATTACTATTTAACTACAACAAAAAGTACTTTACTAAGATTCTTACAACATTCAGACCCACAGAAAATGCTGGCATTTTAGGATCTTGACAGCTTCATGACACAAATGAAGAAAAACAATAGTGCATTATTTGAATGACAAAGTCTGTCAGATGCATTACAGTCTTTTAAACAACACGACAATAATCTTGAGGGGTTTCTTTTCCTAGTTTAATGGCTAGATAGATTTCCACTTTGTGAAACCCACTTATCTTTACACAGCCACACACCATCATCATTAATCATTGTGGAGATAAGACACAGTGAAAGGTTCTTCTAAATATCCTATCTAAAGTCAGTCCAGGGTTATGTGACTACCCAAGATTTCAAGTCCCTTTTTTCATTGGGTAAGCTGTTTGAACACAAGTATATTGGGAAAACTGGTACATAGCATGTTCCTACATGCACTAATTCCAGGCATAGAAAATACATACAAAAATTATGATGAAAATACCAAACACTAGCCAATTACAGCAAAATAACTCAAATTACATAAAATGACGTAAAACAGATTAAATTGAACCCTGTTAAGAGTACTGAACTTTGCTTTTGATTACACCAATAACCTTGGCTGAGCATTACTACTCCTTCCACTATTTAAGCACATAATCCATGAGAGATTTTCCCTCTCAACCAGTAGATGTCTACAAGAAAGTTAAATCTGAGTGTGTAACACAAGTAACTAGATGCAGTTAACATTCCCAAACCTTGCATTAGCTTCCTTATCAGCTTCATCTCTCTCCAACCTGTACAGTCCAGCTATTTATAAAAATTTCATAAAACAGTATCTTTAAAAAATCAAAAAAGCATTATATAAATTAATGTCAAATCTAAACTGAGGATTACTGCTTCTAGGATCTGCTCAATAGCTTGAGCCAGTCACAAACAAAGGGCTGCAACGCCCTATCAGGGAGCTGGTGCAAAAACCTGATTTCATGAGGAGTGGTCAAGATAACTAAAAGAGAAAAGCCAAGCAAGCTACTCAATAATCCTGACACTGGGACCTTCTTGAAAAGGTGAAACACACAAGGAGGCAGTAAGATGTTTTGTTTTTTTTTCCAGTCACCTGAGTAGTCCAGAATTGAACAGAATTTAATGCTCTATTCTGTAACCTCAGAAAGCATTTTAAGTGAATGACAGACATAAGATTTTTAAAGAATTTCTCCTGTCAGCTTTGGTCCACATACATTGAATGACTGATAACCAAGAAAGTTATAATTGTATTTTATTTATTCATAGGATTTAAAAAAGCCTGACTACATAAATCTTCATACAGTATCATCACACACAATATATAGTTTCATTTACATTAAACATGCACATGCTTCTTCAATTAGCACATATAGAAATAATTACCTAATGTTAAAAAAACAATCCTGATGCCTTTCCACTGCTATGGATACACAACTGCCAAGCAAATGGAAGTATGTGACACTATACAATGCTGTCTTATAAACACTGAAGTTTTCAGATGGTTCACTTTCCTAACCTGAGCATTTCAAGGGATACACCTTCATTTTACTTCTCCAGTCCTGGAATTCAAAGGCAAGAAGACATTTTTCTTTGCTGCAGTTTAATGAACTTTATTGGAAAGTGGTTTGACTTTTTCTTTTTGAAGGACAAAGCCAATGCTACAACACTTAAAATACCAAAACAGTAACCTCGAGAATATGTAGTGTACTAAACTGCCCTGAACTAAAGCCAATACTTGCAAATGGTAACATCACATGAAAAGCAGCACATGAATTAACCTTGGGGATAAACAACCTTGAGTGTCCATATATGAGAGAAAACAGCACAGTACAAAAAGAAGAGTGCAAGTATATGTTGTTTACATCATTTTGGCCTATAAGAAATCACTTGGAAAAGCAATGGCATCAAGAAGAAAATCCCACACAGTATTTATAAAGGAATCCACACATTAATTCCTTTCACACAAACTGGTTTTGCAATATATAGTCTAAGATGGCACAACACATCATTTTTTCTCTTAAATTATTTTAGGCGTGATCATGTTTTCTATAAGGAAAAAACCTCAAACAACCAACAAACACATATTACTCTGAAAATCAAAGTGTCCAGTATTTAACCTCCTAGCACATACATTAAGCAAATCTCACTGGGCAGTAAAAAGGAAGATTAGAGATTCAATACTGAGCTACTTGTCCTTCAAATGCTCTTTAGTCATTACCTTTACTATAGACAGCAGCAGCAGAAATGCCTACATTTTGGTCACCTAACACTCTCCCTGACAGAAAGTTTCCTACAGTGTCTTCTCAGGCTATTGTTTGCCTCATGCCTTTGATTTTAGGCAAAGGGATATAACTGAGCTCTGCAAACACTGTTTTCTTGTGCCACAGAATTTTGCTCCTTTTTTGCAGAATTATAAACAATTTAACAATATTCTCAACCCTAGTAGTCAAGAGATGCAAAAAAATTCCCTTATTTCAGGCTTGTTTGTTACAGCTTGGTCTGGGCAGACAGTCTGAAGTGCCCTGCTTGCACTGCCATCCTAGCAATTCCCCCAGCACTGGAGGATCCTACAGATCAAAATTCAGATGCTGCTAGAGAACTACAAAGTTTGGGAAGGGGAACAGCGGCTGCCTGCTGTTGGGGTAACACCCCTTTGGGGGACAACACTGTGGGAAGGAGCATTTTACTCTGGAACAGAGAGGTAAGATTCTTCCTATCCCTATGACCAAGACGAGGACTCCAGGACCAAGACATACATACATACAAACACAAATTAAGAGAGCATCATTTCCACAGCCACATTAGTAGCTGTTGTTCTTGCTATAAAATTGGCAAGTCTCACAAAAAAGTCTCTCTCTCTGCTGCAGGAGATCCAAACCTCATCCATACTGCTGTTGGTAACACACACCACACATACAGTCTTTTACACCATGTATTACCTTCTAGCAGACAATTTAAATAACGAGTTTGGCCAAGACCACTCTGTACTGCCCTCCTTGGGCATTAGTGTTCAAATGCCAATGCTTGACCACAAGTAATTACATCTGTCTGTGCTTGTCCATGCCCTACAACACGATCCATTTGTTACCATCTTTAATTATAGTACATGCTACCTTTTCTATGGATTCCCATTCTCATACAGGGTGAAAAACAGATTATGTACTGGTCAATGTAAAGAGTGAAGGTTATTTGCAACATTTGCCCCTGAAGTTAGAATGTATAAACTAAAAAAAACACAAAAAGAAAACTGTCTGGGAAGAGTGCAGGTAAATATTGGGAAGAATTCCTTATTCTTTAGAAAGTAGGTGAAAAAAATTCCACACAAATATAAATTCCTCCCATCTTCCATGTGAAATACTAAAAAATGGAGACCCAAGCCCTAGAAATGCCTGACTGCTCAACAGCCCACAGTGTTACAGCAAAAGCCACAACTGCTGAGCGTGTGGAGAAGGGTGAAGAACAGCAAACACAGGTGTTCCCAGCTCCTTCCTTGGCTCCTCACACTGCGTTACCTCAGAGAAGTCAAAGTCTCAGATTCCCACTCCATAAATTTGAGAGAGTAATCCTTCTTTATCTCCTAAACAATTGTAAAGCTACTTTCAGTCACTAGAGTGGCTTAGGACAAACGGGGAAATTAATTCCCTCTTATGCACCAGGTTTAGACGGTTTACCATCCACAAAGCAGAGGTTCCATACCAGATAATTAAGGTAAAAGTGTAGCGAGCACCTGCATAACACCTTAATCACCGCTCATCTCATACTGGAGCCCAGAGGAGGTCATGTGAAGAAGGAGCAGCCAGACCCACCCCAACACCTACATGAGAAGCCAAGAGCCAAGGTCACGACCACCAGCCCTGGCCCCAACATCTCATCGTGCTGGGGGGAAGAGATCCCATGCCAGGTGCTGCTCCACACATACAGCACAGCAACCTTCACCACATCTCACACACCCTTTTCACCCTCAGAAATTAAAAGTTACGTTCACTGAGCAGCGAGGAGGGACCTTAACCAGGAGCCGTGCCTATATAAGGGCTCTGCGTTCGGTGTTCACGCCCGATACCCGCTCAACCAGTTTGCTGCCCGGGCTGGGCAGCACCGGCACGGGCAGGCCCAGGCACCGCCGAGAACGAGCTTTACAAATCGCTGCCTCCCCGCTCTGCACTTCAGGGCACAGCCGAGCTGCCGCCCGCCCGCCCCGGCAGCAGCGCCGGCGGCCGAGGAAATCGCGGCGGCACAAAAGCCACCTCACGGCAAACACCTCCCGCACCACGAACGGCAAGGACGGGGCTCGCCGCCAGCAGCAGCGGGACCCGCTCCGCGTCCCCTCGGGAGCGGCCGCCCGGCGCCGGCACCGCCGCGGCTCCCGCCGGGAGCGGCCGCCCCATCCCTCGAGATGGCGGCCGGGGCCGGCGGCACCTGCCAGGGAGCGACCCCCGCCTGACCCTCCCCGGGGCTCGGGCAGCGCCGGCCCCGGGACCTGGGACGGGACGGGACGGCGCCGGGGGAAGCCTCAGGATGCGGGCGAAGGAGCCGCCGTCCCCCGGCACCTCGCGAGGCCGCGGCCCCATCCCTTACCTGTGGCCCGTGGGTGGCTGCGCGCAGCCCCCGGCTCCGCCATCTTCCCCTCCGGTGCCGCCGCCGCGTCCCGCCGGGGCCGGCTGGGCTGGCTGCGCCCGCGGCCGCCGCACAGGCGCAGTGCCCGCCCCGGCACCTGACGGCGCGGCGAGGGGAGGGGAGGGGACGGGAGGGGAGGGGCGCGGCCGGGCCCGCACGGCGGGGCGGGCCCGGTGCCCAGGTGGGGCCGCGCCCTCAGCGCTCGGGCTGCGGGGCCGCGCTCGGGCGGGGCGGCGGCCGAGCGGCGCTTTGGTGCCCGGGCGCGTTCAGGCGGGTTATCCCCAGAGCCAAACAACGCGCGCTCTCCGCACGGATCCTGCCGTTCTCCCAGATTTTTCCGTCCAGGTGTTTGCGTCCCCTGTTTGCAGCCTCGTGGGGCCTCGGATGAATCGCTGGCACCGGGGAAAGGCACAGCCGTGTCCTTCCCATCCAGCTGCGGTCGCGGTTCCCCCCACGCGGTCCCTTCGGGCCGGGCTGGCCCTGCAGCGACAGGACCACTTTGTACTCGGCTTTAGCAAGGGAGAAATTAACATAATCTTTGTTTCTCCTCATCACTCACACACTAGTGGTTCAACTCCCCTCCCCAAAATTTTAGCACGCGCGTTGTGTACTTCTCCCATCGCTGGTTTTGCTGTTTCCGGACCGTGGTGGGACGCAGCAGTGCTGCGGGAGCGCGCACGGCCCCAGCGCTTGTGGCTTTGGGACAGCTCCTGCTCAAAACGTTGCCAGAAATGGTGTTAGATGCCAAAAATCTTATTGACCCATCTTCACTGCCAATTTACCAAAATTTAAATGTAAGATATATTTAATCCTTCCACTTTTCATTTTCACTCCTTTTGTTTTCTTCTTTTTGCCAAGCAATTATATTACCTTCATATTCTTCACTTGCAAGTACAGACTGTATGAGAGGAAGGAGGACAGCATTTACTTTGGTATTCCTAATGTGTCTCCTAGTAAATCACTATATCCTAAGAGGCAATTATTCTGTGGGGGAGCTGGGAAACAATACTTCCATCTACACATTCAAGTGTTTTTCTCATGTTTGGATTCACACACCTCAATAAAAGTTTCGCTACACAGATTTAGGGTTTCTGGTGCATATAGTAATAATTATTCCTAATGTTGCTTTATCAGTGAAACACATAATTTTCTTTTTTTATAACTCTGCCAGATTTTAAAAGTGTCAAATGATGTTTTCATTTCAGCTGTTTTCCTGCTGACCCTACATCAAAGAGCTCCACTTATTATTCTAACTGTCTAGAGATTAAATTGCACAGTTTTGGTCGTATTACAGAATAGAAACCTCACCCACATTACTGTAGCTGTCCCTCCTAATTTCCAGGGGCTCCTTTGGCAACAAAACCAGAAGAAGGAAGAATCTCCTGTAATATTAATTAATCTTTAGCCTGTTGCTGTCTGATGAACACAAGGGAAAGAACAGCTGGTCTCAGTGCAAGATACATGGGCTTAGTGATGAGGAAAAGAAAACTGAGAGGATGAATTTCCAGGGCTGGGAAATAGGACAGCAGAGAATGGATATGGGGCATGAAAGATGGAGGATCATGGCCAGAAACTGGAGAAAGGGGAATGAGGGTATCTGCAGGGTGGGTGGTCACGCCGTAGCCAGTGAGAGGAGAGGGATGGGTGGGGGCACTGGAGAATCTGCCCTGAGGAACATGAGCCCAGCAATGCTGGCTCTCAAGTGGTCGTGAAGCCCATAAGTACAGCATGTCACATGGAGACAGAAGTATTCTCCTGCAACTGTAATTTCCTCTGATAGTGCATTCACAGCATTCAGACTGGGAGTCATGCAGTGGAAAAATAATAATTAAAAAAGAAGATATTTTAAAGTAAACTTAAGGAAACTATACAGAAAACATGAAAGCTCCAAAGACAAAGCCCTCCCCTGCAGCACTGTATGTCGTTTGTGATATAAATCAGCTTTTAAATTACCTTTGCAGAGTGTTTTTTTCCACAAGACTCCCGCCTCATTCAATACAAGGATGACTTTAATTAATGTATAGTTCTTCAATGTTTCTCCTCATTTTCATCACGTAAAGTGGAATCTTTCATGTCATATTCTCTGTACATTCTTCAAACCCTGCCTTGAAGGCAGGTTAATTAATTTCTGTGATGAATTTCCTGTGGTAGTCTCATAACTCCTTCAAACGTAAATTTAACTTTGTAACAGCCTTCTAAGCAGAAGTAATACTATTATCATATTTCCACACAGGGAAGAGCTAACGGAAGGTAATGTGTCTGGAGTTGTCTGTAGCAGTTTGCAAATTCTTTTATGTTGTGGAGGCTGGTAAGCTGTTTTAAAGCAGGGAATAGTGGATTTAATACAATGTGCATCCAACAGCACCTCAGAAACAAGACCACAACTTTTCTTGCTCATGTTTGACTTTAAATACTTTATAGGACTTTAAGCACTAGATGTAGTGGGCTACTTACAATCTACAAAGCTTCAATATGCACTTACACCTGGGAGTCAGGAACTAATTTCAGCCATGTCTGTTTATCCTCCTTTATGACAGACAGAGGAACTCCAGGAAATTTTTTAACATTCAGCTGCTTAAAAGGAAGTTATGAACAGTTTAATTGTGCCCATACTTCACAGAATAAGATTATTTTCCTGACTACGGCAGCAAAAGGGGCCTTCCCAGCTGTCTGGATGCTTAGAATTGGAGATGTCACCATGTTCCTCCCTAACTCTCCACAGCCCACCTTCCTTTAATGTCCCTTCCTATCAGCAGAAGGAAAGCATCCTAGAGGTTGCACATCACCAGGAGCAATGGGAGGGTCCACTTTTGAGTGATAGGGGAAGGATTACACAACTTTCACACAGTCATACAGCCTTTGGCTGCTGAGGGATGGGATTGGAAAGTTTCTCCTCACCTCCTGGGCCAGGAGTGTGAATTATCACAGCAGTGCCTGCAAGGACAATGAGACAGCAGGGAGAAGCTGTGTGTTTGCTGGGCATTGCCGGTCTGATCACCAGCTCTCTGGCATGAATTATAAAGCAGCACAGGAATTTTCCCAGCACACAACTAAACCTCTGCAAGGCACATCACACTGAACACTCCATTTGGGAAAGTGTTTATTGCAGATGCTTTGGTTATTCTGTTTTCTTCATCTGAAGCCCAGTTTGTTCTGCTATGAATAAAGCTCTGATAACACTTGTTCTAGATTGTATTTTGAAGCATTGTTCTTTCTTTTAAGGTGTGTTTTGCAATGTTAAAATTAACACCACTTTGGATTTATTTCATGGAAACCGTTTTTCCTCTCTTATCACATATTTTCAGGAGATTCTGTCTTTAAACAGGTCTGTGCAAATGAGCTATAGTAGCTAGTGGCCAACCTAAGCCTATGAAAATCTCAGAGGTAAATCTGTAGAGAAGTAAATTCTTAAAGTCGGCTCAGGATACAGACAGAAGAAAAAGCTGGAGAGACTGATAATTTTGCCACCTTAACAGACATTCAAATAAAAACTGTCAAAAGTGTAAAGTAATTTTGTAAATCTTGGCTTCTTTTCTCAGTGCTTTTGAGATGGTGGTACCTGTGCAACCAAAGCTATCCCACCCTAGGAGTTCTTCTGAGGGAAAACAGAACAGTCAGTCCTGAGCAAACTAGCCAAATTTACAATGTTACAAGTCTATGTTGGTCCACAGTTTTTGCTGTAGTTTGCCATTTTGAATCAATAGCCGAGAATTTGAGTGCCCAAAAAAAGTAAGGCAAGTAGAATGGTTGCCTGGGGTATTTCAGTTGGAGCAACTGGCCCAGTGTCACACTTCTCCTAGGCAGTATATTTCTGCTTTAATTTCAAAATCATCCCTCCTTTTCTGAAACTCTTGGAAGTCCAGTGCCTCACAACCTCTGGATAGAATTCAGTGTCCAGACCGAAGTATTTTTAGAAGCAGTGCAAAGTCAACTGAAGAGAAGTACTCCTCTTCATCAGGTATGTTTATGTTCAAGATAAACAGAACATGACTCAGAAGTTAAAAAGTGTATTTTAGCACATGCATCAGAAACTGAGGAAAGGTGGTGGGTATAACTAAATATAGATGTTCCTGATTGTTGAAATACTAACTCAGCATCTTTAGCATTCCCATAAATAGATTAGAGGGGCACGAAGGGGTAAGATCAGGGGCAATGGCTTTAAACTGAAAGAGGGCAGGTTTGGATTAGATATTAGGAAGAAAATATTTATTGTAAGGGTGGTGAGTTACATGGACACATTGCCCAGGGAAGTTGTGGATGTCCTGTCCCTGGAAATGCACAAGGCCAAGTTGGATGGAGATTTGAGCAACCCAATCTAGTGGAAGATGCCCCTGCTCACCACAGGGGGGTTGGACTCTAAAAGAGATGAGCTCTTTTAGACATCTTTAGAGATGAGTTCCAAAAGGTCACTTCCAACTCAAATTCTATGGTTCTATGAAATGACAGAAATGCTCATGGAGTAATTGATGACAAGAAATCTCCATCACAAAAGTTCAATCTTTAAAAAAATCATGGGTATTGAGTCAATAAGCCAAATATCATTGTGATAAAAGAGAAAATAATTTTTTCAGTAGCTTAAGACTTTCTATAGAACATGTTGGTGGTAGCAGTCTTGAAGGTAGATACCAACAGCAAAATGTTGCTCTGTTTCAAAAACACCGTTTTGAAATCAGAATTCATGTTTGTATTTCTGAAGGTCTATTACCTGTTTCTCAAAAATACTTTTATAAAAAATAGTTAATTTGCCCAGGTGAAATAGCTTCAGTTTATGTTTGCTCTCATTGTTTAAGAAGCCACAGATACTCACAGGCATTAAAATTGCTTTTTTAGGTCCCCCGATGGAAGAGCAGGAACAATGTCCAACCCAGTCTGGAAAAACTTGAACTACATCTCTCTGCTTTATTTTTGTGTATTTATGTATCTAAGAGCTGTCATTCAGTGAGTAGTATCAGCCTAATGTTAAAATATTTTTTAGTATGAATCATAATGAATTGCTTTTGTATTTGTTATTTGACATGTGAAAAGTATATTATTTCTCCTTCATGTGAAAGTAGATTTTTAAAAACATTGTTGAATGTTAAATTGTTAAATCACACACTCCAATATCCTATGCCATATGTGATTTTTTTTGTACTCCCCAAATGCTGTGAACTAGGGGCTTATTTTCACTTGTACACACTTTCATCCTTTGAAGTTCAGTCACAGCTATTTGATTTGGAAAAGGTTGGCACTAACAGGGTTGATCTTCACAAAAATAAGTGAAAATAGAGCAAGAGAGGAACTCTCTCATCACCTTGTCCTTTGTTATTTACTGACAGCAGAGTCATTTTAAGTCATGTACAAACATAGCCCTGTATACACACCCTGCTTTGCTGAGCATGATAATGGGATAAACAGTAGTGGAATGCAGCACAAACCTATTTCACATTAATTTAAACTAATTTAAACTGAATATTTTGGTATCAATATTTCATTGAAAGAGTGATATTTATTATTTCTCCTGTAAATAAGTCCTTAAGTATTTGCCACCAAATACCTGCTATTTTCCTCCAGACTCAAAACCTTGCGAGCCATGAATCTTAAGAGCTGTGTTACTAATTGCTTTGCAGATTTGTGTGCAGGCATCATTGGGGAATATGAACAAGTTAGATTTTAACGCGTTCTTGATTGCTTTTGATTCTGGGATGCAACTAAAGATTATTTACTGCAGTATTAGGCAAAGAAAAGGCAAAAGATCTGTCAGCTTTTCATGTTTTAAGAGCATGTGACACAGTCTTACCTTTGCTGGGAGAGGCAGGAGACAGGTCTTGCTTTGGAAAGGAAGAATGCCTGCCCTGCGGCCATAGAAATATTTTTCTATTTCTCTTCACCACCTGCTGAAGTGAATGATATTTGCCTGAAGGATTTGCAGTTATTTGTAGTACTTTTGTTTAACTGCACCAGGATACTTTGCCAGGAAGTGGAATATTATTCCCTCAGCAGTACCTCAACTAAATATGCAGGAAAAGATTTTGCTATATAGGAGACAAGAATGGACAGGAATGTTCCTACCTTACACTGATAATGAACTGTTCTCAAGTTTATGGAATATCGAATTCTAAGATATTTCTATCCTGATTGAATGCCTAAAACAGCATTAAACTAATCAAGTTTAGATATAATTGAATAATAATTGTACTGCATGAGATGTCAGTCAGTCAGTAGAGAATTAGTTTTTTACTTTCTTTGGTTAAACTAGCATCCCAAGTATGATAAATTCAGTCACTTTGAAGAGAAGTGAAATCATGACTACCCTGATGTCCTGTGGTAACTTTATGATGTTGAATTGTATTCCCATTCATCTGTTTAGCCCAGAAATAAGTTCTGCACCTTTAAGACTGGTTCCGAGAGTGAAGTGGGGAAGAAGGAAAAGTGGTGGAATTTTTTCGCGGGTGTATTCAAAAGCAGAGATAAGAGCTTCAGCTCTCTCTTGGTGTGTTGTCTGCAGCACAGACAGCGGGACAGAGCTCTCCTTTGCTTTTAGTTATTAGCCAGCTGAGGCTGAAAAGTTCCCCAGACGGTGACTTTTCTTTATCTTGGCATTGATCAGCCCTGCTCTGGACTGGAAAACCCAGAAAAGCACCAGGAGCTCACACCTGTGACCCACCAGGGCCTGGACATGACATTTTCCAGCAGAAGGCACTGAGAGAGACTGAGTGAGCTGAGCCACACCCCACAACAGGGACTTTCTGAATTTGCCATCTCTTCAGAACAGTGAGAGGTTTTATTGTTTAATATTAATCATATTTTATGCTTGTGAATTCTTTGCTTGTTAAATAAACAGTTTTCTTCCACTTTTCTCCAAGGAAATCCTCTCCTGAACTAGTAGGGGGAAGGGCTGCTTGAATCTGCTTTCTGGAGGGACCCCTTTGGAAGTTTCCTCCCAAATTTGCCCTAAATCAGGACACCTGGGGATGCAAAACCTCTGCAACATATAGACCAGGTAGTCCAAAGAGTCATGTGGTCTTGAGACTGCACAACTTGATGAGTAGCACTGCAGTGCACAGCCAGGCTGCCTCACAGTCACAGTGAGACCACTTGGATGCTCTGTGCTCACCACTTCCTACATGCCTGGTAAGTCCAGTGCCTCACCCTCTCTGAGCTCTATCCACGAGATAACTCTGGGAGAGACGTGATAATTCTAGGAGAGAAGTCTGTCTGCTTTAATATCTAATTTTCAATTAGTTTTAAAATCATAAATATTAATTAATTTTTTACCTTTTAGGAATCTATGACACACCCAGACATATTTTAAGAAAATAATTAATACCTGCCCAGCATAGAGAAGTAGAAGTCAAATTCTGATTGCTTTTATTGAAAGAGAGGAAGAGCATTGTAAAAGATGAGGATTTTATTTACTCTTATACTCAATTTTTTCATTCTTCCTTAAATTCCACAGACAAGGTATGTGCCATGTGACTTGGCATACTCAGGCATGGAGGAAGCAACACTGGTCCCAGTCATTCTGTGGCTGCTTCAAAGCATGATAAATCAGGCTATGCCTGGATATGGTTACAGTCTGAAGGCCTGCTGGTTATTAAAATTAGATCAATAATTTCTAAGCAAGCAGTGTTTGAAAAATGGTTGAGCTGAATCTGAAATCAATTAGTATAAAATATTATACTAAGTGTTTTAACACAAAAGGGGGGGGTCTGTTGTTAAAACTTGCTCATCAAGAATGAAATAGATTTTCAGACTGAGCTCCACTGACTTCAACACAGCTATAACAAATTACTTAGTCTGTCTCTGAAGAGAAAAATCAGTTACTTTAGTTTATAATGTATAAACATTTGATAAAAAATCCTAACTAGATATGCTAAAAAGATAAAATGACAGCTTCAAGGAATCTCATGGAGATGCATTTAGATAGTTGCCCATGTGTTCCAAACTTGAATAAACATCAGATATTAATTGAATATTAGCTTACCTTAATTTCACAGGTTAAAGATCACTCTCATGAACAATTAAGCATCCATCTGCCTCACTGCCAATCCAGTCATGGAACAAGCCACTTCCTCTAGATTTGAACTTTATAAGAATTACAACTCAGCAAATACAGTGTATGCTTTTGGTACGTGTCTATAAACCTCTTACCCAACATAAGAGAGACCAAAATTTTAAAAAATATAGGTTAATTGCTAGTTATTGAGTAAAAATAGGCATGAGAGATTCTGTGGAAATAGTGTTGAGGATGGTCCAAAATGTATAATGTTGTTTTTGTAGCCATTTTGTGTATTTTCTGAATTCTAGCTAATTAGCTTTCCCTCTGCCCCCACTGAAAATCAGAATTACATCCAGCATGTATTTTCTAAATTCCCTCTTTTATATGTATTTACTGCATATTAGAATGTTCAAATTTTGTTTTTAAACTAATTTGTGATATTTATGACATTAGTTATTTACCTTATTGTAGTTAAAAATATTTAATAGTTCTATAAATTTCTTCTACAAATATGAAAATTATGGCAAAGTTTTCACAGCACTTTGCACATCTTCTCACTGCAGTGTAGTGGTCTGTTAAGACTTTCAGAAATAGCTTTTACAATGTTGTGCCTCCATATTTATAGGGAAACTAAAGGTACTTAGTAGATGACAGACATCTACATCCTTGTCTGAATTCAACTCCCAGGCTCTCTTGGATATATCAGAGATATCTCTCTGATGCTCCAATACAGCACAGTATTTTTTCTAACTTTTCCTAAACAGTCTTTACTTAAACGTGACTCTTGCTATTCACACCATCCCTTTCCTTTCTCTGAAGTCATTAATGTAAAATGCTGTTTCACCATCTTTTTTTTTCCTCCATCTTTCCTAAATTATGCATGTAATTCCATACTATTATTCCAGCCACAATTGCTAATCCTCCACATATATCTGTGTTGACCAGTTTTGCATTCTGATACAATAGTTTTGAATCCTCTGTTTTGTTTTACCAATCCAATATCTTCATGCTGGCCACCACAAGAGGCTAATTTTTAGCCAGCAGTTTCCCACTCCATGTATCAGTATTGGCACTTTCATTCCTCTGACCTTTTGATATTCCTTTCTCACTACATTATCATCACGTAGATTAAATGAACCTTTCCCAGCTTTGTTCCCTACTTTAAAATTTAAGCTTTCATCAATCAAATTAGCCTTGATCCAAGTCCAGACCTCAAACTACTCTGTGAGTGCGTGTGCGTATAATCATCCTCCAAGAACATTTCCCAGTGGCAGACCAACCCTAAGCCTTCCTACAGGTCATCTGTTGGTCTTCCCTATCAAATTGCACCTTCCTTCTTTGAAAAACAAAAGAATCCTATTCATTTTTTACTGATATTGTATTAATCACATTTAACTGGGTTATAATTTCAGACATTTTTTTCATGTCTTCCTGCTAGCTGCCAATTACTTCTGCAGTTGGAGCAATTTTTCCATGTTCCTTCATAAGTCTTGACCTACTGGAACCAAAGTGTGCAGGAGTCAGAATGAACATCTCTTCTATGTGATTTTGATTAGCCAAACTAAAAGAAAAGTATTTTAATGTCCCAAGTAAATCACTACCACCTGACAGACTCAAAACTACCCACAGCGTGAGGCACTTGGTGTCAAAACCTGGAATGCCGAAGCCCAGCTGGAGTTGAGACTGCCAAGGGGTGCTGGTTGGAACAAAGCAGATTCTGGAGATTGCTAATTGGAAAAGCAAGTTCAGTGAAAATGGACTTCTAGACAGAGGCCTTGCGAGAACAGGTATTGACAAAAATGCTGATGAACTCAATGCCTTTTTTCTGCTTCTGTCTTCAGAGCCAAAGCCAGCTCCTCAACTCCTGCCTGTGCAGACAAAAGTGGGGAGGAAATTGGGCAGCCAGCAACAGAGGAGCAAGAGGTTAGAGAGGCTCTGTATATTCAGATCCACTTGGCTGGATGGGAATCACCCCAAGCTGACTGGGAGACCTGGTGTGCTGGAGTCCCCCTGGTCTCTCTGACCTGCCTCAGCTAGCTCGGGGTCAGAGAGAGAGGGTTCTATCCAGCAAGGACAAAGATAAAAGATCAGAGGAGGCTCTCCTTCCCGGGATAATCCAAGTTTATTATCTGGAAGGGTTCCAGGGAAAGAGAGAGAGAGAGAGAGAGAAAATGGGAAACGTGGGACATTTTCAAACCTCGGTAAGGGGAGGAGGAACCCCGGGTCACAGCAGTCAGGGCTGGCCAGGGGGAAAAGGGAAGGGTTAAGGGGAGGGAGGAATCATGGCACAAACCGAGAGGGGAAACAGAACAAACCATCTTCAGTGCAATATAAAACCATGAATGTCCATTACAACACTGGTGAAGCCACTATCAATCCTTATCCTTAAAAAAAGGCAAGAAGGAAGATGGGAATCATAGAATCACAGGATGGTTTGGGTTGGAAGGGGTTGAGGATCAGAGGGTTGCCCTCTGGATGGGCCAGCCACATCTCAGTCAATGGAAAGAGCAGGGAGCAATAATCAGTGGGGTCAGCCTAGGAAGGAAAACCATGTTTGACCTGCTGAGTGCCTGCAGTGATGAAATGTCTGGCCCTGTGGGCAAGGGCAGAACGGTGGCTGCAACATACCTCGGTTTGAATATGGCTTTTGATAAAACCTTCCCCACCCTTTCCCTCTGGAGACAGTAGAAGTGTGGACTGGACAAACCACCTGTTTTGATGAATTGGAAGCTGTAATGATAGCAGTCACTAACTCAATATTTGGTTGGAAATCAGCAGGGCAGCCTGGGCTCAGTACTGGCACTCATATCCAGTGCTTTCATCAACAACCTGGCTGCAATGCAGAGCTCATTCTGAGCAGGTAAGACTGCGGTCAGGAAGCAGCTGCTGGTTCAACCCAAAAGGTTGCTGAACCAGAAGGTACCTGAAAAGCTTAAGGAGAAGTCATGATTCTTATAAGAACTATGAAGTTCTGCTCCTTGAACAGCTGGAATTGCCCCATGTATGGGTACAGAGTGGGAAATGGCTGGCAAGGTCACAATCCTGTGGGTTACAGCATACACCAGGGTGAACAGGAACCCGTGGGTAGCTAGGCTGAAAGGAAAGTGCAGGACGGAATCTTTCCCAATGACTTGCAGCTGAACTGATTACAAAGGAGTGGAAACATCTGTGCCTGCACCATCAGTTTAGGGGGATATAAAAGAGTGGGTTAGTTGGCTTCAAATTGTAGGCACTTGCAGTTTGAGTTGGAGTATAAGACTGCTGGAGTAAGAGCAGGAGTCTGCTGGCTGTGCTGTGAGGAGGTAAGAGACATGTGGTCGTGCAAGGGGCAGATATAGCAAGAAGATGCTGTATGAGGGACAGACAGGGTTAGGTGGCCAGGAAAGGACAGTTTGGATTTAGCCAGTCATGCAGAGTGGAAAGAAGGAGTCAAAGCTGAGTTTATGCCTGTAAGACAAGGAATTGGTACTGTGTGAAGCTGCCAGTAAGAGGAGTTGGAGTTACCTGGGAGAGGTCAATAAGAAGATGAGTGGGAGTTTTAAGGTAAGAAGTTCATGAAGAGAAGAAGGCATGTAGAGTTTGCTAATGAAGGACTGGTGGTGATACCAGCTGTGTCCATCTTGACATAACTGCAACAGGAACCCATGGCTCTTCTGGAAGGAGGCTCTCACTGGGGTATGCATTAGATGTGTAGCCAGCACATTGCAGGGAATTCAGTGATAACCTCTGCTATGTACTTACTGGTGAAGGCATGCCTGAAATAATCTTGGGTACCTCTGATCAAGACAGACAGGGCAAGATTAGAGCATGTTCAGTGGAGGGCTGATAAGAAAATTGAGGAGAGGCTGAAGATGGTGGACTTAGCTAGTAGAAAGGAAGCTATGAAGTAACATAGCATCAGCCTAGAAGTGTTTGAAGGATCATTAGGAAAGTGTCAAAGCCAAACTCTTCTTATCACTGCTAGCTGGGCTGACAGAGCAACTGCCACAGTTTACAACTTGGAGGTTCAGACTGAGCATCAGAAAATAAAATCGAGTGGCTGGGCAGTAGAACAGGCTGTCCAGAGCAGTACAGGAATTTCTGTCACTGAGGCTTTTCGAGACTCAGGTAAAGCCAAGATGGACATAGTCTAGTGCTGACCTGGTCCAACTGAAAAAACAGCCTTCAGATGTACCTTTCAACCAACATTGTAATAGTCTTGCAGCAGGTCTCAGGTCTTCACATCCTATTAATAAAGCCTATTATTAAAATAATCTATTTATTAACTTGTTTGGTTTAATGAGTGGTACTAAAAGATTGTCACCTAGCCTGTTTGGAAAGAGAAGACTCACTATATGGGAAACACCTTGGTGAGTTGCCTAACTGGGACAACATCTCTCACCAACCTACTTTATGGAGTTAGAAATGTTTACCTTTCTGACTTAGCTGACTGAGGCCTCTACCACATTAAAATATGAATATAAACTCAGCTGCTCCTTCCAACATGTCTGAAACAAATAGTAATTAGCCTTTCTCTGGCTTTCTGTTATCAAAGCAGTATCCAACTTCTTTTCTGTAGAAAATGATTTGATATAAATAGTTGTGTTCTGTAGTGAACTATATTGATTCTGTAACACCTCAGTCCAGTGGATTCCCAGATGGAGCCCACCACCAAGCGAACTTGCTTTTACTTGTTTTTTGGGGAACAGTAACCTGCTTGTCTTCAACTTAGAGCTGTGAATCTTTTATGCCCCACTCTCAGTGGATAGTGTAGATCCATACATCTGAATAATTTCTTGTATTGTGGATTTGCTTTGGGTCCAGTATTCAAAGTTTCAGTGGAAAACTGGTAGGAAGTGATGTACCTAAATGGGAGGAGCACAGCAGCCATACTTGGAGAAATTAAAACTGGAGTGTCTGGTGGACTATACCTGACCCACATGGAAGATAAAATAATGTAACTTTACAGAAGTTGCACAGAGCTGCATTTAGCTATTTGTCATACATGTCAAAATTTCAGTAAGCGTATTAATCAAGCATTAACTAATCTTAATTGCAAAGGTTAAAGTTCACTGTCATGTACAATTAAGATGAAGTTTTTTTTCCTCCCTGCAAATCCTGCAATTCACAGAATGTGTTGCTTTTTCCACATTTGAATTATGTAAGTTATAAGGGTGTAGAGATGGCTGAGGTCACCCTCACTAATTTCTGGAAGGGATCAGTGATCATGGGAGGTTCTTTGGGACTGGGGAAAAATAAATGTCACTGCTCTCTTCAAGAGAGGCAGAAAGGAGGATCCAAGAACTTGCAGGGCAGCCAGTCTCGCCTCAAACCCTGGGAAAGTCATGTTGTGAATGATTTCTAAACACATGAAGGAGAGCAAGATGTTGGGAAGTAGTGAAGATTGATTTACCAAGTGGAGATTATGCCTCCCTATGATGAGATCATGTAAGTGACCTGGTGGAGGAAGGGAGAGCAGTGGATGTTATCTACATTGGCTTTCAATGCTGTCTCTCTTAACATCCTTGTAGAGAAACTGATAAAATATGTACAAAAACAGTGGACAGTGGGGTGGACTGAATACAGACTGAACTGCTGGACTCAAAGGGTTGTGATCAGAGGCAGGAGCTCAAGATTGAGGTCAGTCATTTGTGGTGTAACCCCGGAGTCAATACTGCATAACATCTTCATTAATGGCCTGCATGATGAGACAGACTGCACCCTTTGCAGATGATACAAAACTGGGAGGAGTAGGTGATGAGTGTGCTGCCATTCAAAGGGACTCTGACTGGAGAAATCAGTCACCAGAATCCTTGTAAAGTTCAAGAAAGGAAAATGCCAAGTTCTGCACCTGAGGAGAAAAATTGAAGTACCTGAGGATGGACTGAAACACTGTCTGATCTCCCTTTTTCTTTTGTTGAAGTAGTAGAAATCTCTTTTTACCTGCCCTTGTCTCATGCAGTACCTAATCAGTAAAAGCTGGTGCTGTTTCAACCACTGGTGACTGTTTTTCCCACTTATCTGTCTGTGACAGTGGGTACTCAGCCATGGAAGGGCTCTTCAATTCTATTCACTTACAATATTGAGCTGAAGAATCTTTTGTCTTAAGTATTGCAGATAGAAAACTATGACTTTAGGTGTTGCTGACACCTAAAGTGACAAATAAATAGGGCTTTGGATTAGATGATAGAATATTTTGAATTAGAAAGGAACTTCAAAATCTATTTCAACCCTCCCCCTCTCCCCCCCACCCCCCATAAGCACAGACAGTTTCAGCTAGACCAGGCTGCTCAGAGCCCTGTCCAACCTGACCTGGAATGTTTCCAGGGATGAAGTATTCAATACCTCTCTGGGCAAACTGTTCAGTGTTTCATCACTCACATTGTAAAAAACTTCTGCTTCATAACTAGTTGAAAACTAAATTCTTTCAGTTTATAACCATTATCCCTTGTCCTATTGCAACAGACCCTACTAAAGAGCTCATCCCTAACTTTCTTTCAAGCCTCTTAAAACTAGAAGGCTGCCAGAAAGTGACCCCAGAGCCTTTTCTTCTGCAGGCTGAACAGCCCAAACTCTCTCAACCTTTATTAATAAGGAGAGGTACTTCAGCCCTGGGACTGTAGTCGTGGCCCTCCCATGGACCAACAGATCCATCCCTGTCCTGTGCTGAGGATCCCAGGGCTGGATGCAGCACTCCAGGTGGGGTCTCACCAGAGCAGAGGGGCAAAATTCTCTCCCTCACCCTTCTGCCCACAGTGTTTTTTGGATTCCACCCAGGGCATGGCTGTTTTTCTGAGCTGCAAGTTGCACTTTGCCCATTTGCATCCACAAGTATTCATGAGTCCTCAGCAGGACTACTCTCAATCTGTTCATCCCCCAGCCTCTGTTGCTTCAGCCACGGTGCAGCCCTTTGTATTTGATCTTGTTAAACCTCTTGAGATTCCCACGGCCACTCCTTGAGCTTGTCCAGGTTGTCCCTCAGGATAGCATCCTATCCTTCAGGTGTGGCAACCACCCCACTCAGCTTGGTGTCATTTGCAAACTCGCTGAGTGTGTGCTTGACCCCACCATGTCATCAATGCAGACATTAAACAGCACTGGTCCCAGTACGGAGGGGCAGCCCTCGATGTTGTTCTCCATCTGGGCACTGAGACACTGAACACTGCCCTCTAGATGTGACCATCCAACCAATTTCTCATCCACTAAGCAGTCCACCCATCAAATCCAGATAGACACAGAGGGCGTTTAAAACGGGGCTGGGACAGAGAGAGTCTCAGAGTAACAATTAAATTATTCCAGTGGTTGCACTTATTTCCTCAGAAAGCACCTCCCTAGAAGAAAGGCTGAAAGCTAATTAAATTAAAGGATGAACAGTGATCCTACAGAATGAACACTCAGACTGATTACAGGCTTAAGAAAAATACTTTGCTTAAACATGAACTTAAAAATAACCCCAGAAACTCACAGCTCAAGCAAGTACACCTTTGAAAGTCCTTCTGGTATGAGAAATATGTCCTACTCTCTACACCAGAATTTACTTTTCTGAGCTGGGATTCAGCAGATATAAATCACACCTTTGAAGCTTAGCTCCAAGATTTCCAAATGCTTTATCTGTCTACCTGTGGTTATGACAGTAACCAGTACCATAGTCTGTGGTGCAGTTTCAGTAAAGTTACAGGCACTTCTAATTGTGCTGAAGATATAAGCTAGTTTAAAAAGAAAATGAAAAAAAGAGAACCTCTACTTTTTTTTTTTTTTTATGCAAGACTTCCCAGTTGTATTTTTCCATTTATGCTCAGTCAATTGCTCAGTTACCTTCTCTAACAGAGAGGTGAGACAGTTCCCAGATCCTTGGAGTCAAGTTCTAATCTTGTGATTCAGATCCAGTGGTTCAACAGTTCAGCAGTGGTCAAAAAAAAAATCATACACCAGATGCCTAGCTCAGAAGTGAGTTTCGGTTTCTTCAGCAGTGGAGAACACTGTTATGCTGACACTGGTCCAAAGCACTGTGTCCATTTTGAGGCTCCCCAACATGAGAAAAATGAGCAGCAGATGACTAACAAGATTCCTGAAGGAACTGGAGCACATGATATTGGGGAGGCATTCGTACATCTGGGCTTGCTCGGCCTGGAGAAAAGAATGATGAGGGGCAATCTTACTCTTTTCTGCAACTACATAATTGAGTTGGAAGGGAAGAGAGAGCCAGACTCTTCTTGGCTGCACATCGTGGGTGAACAAGAGGCAATGGACACAACTCAGAGCACAGGACTTTCCAATGACATGCAAGGAAGTTATTTGCTCTCAAACTCTGGAACATATTTCCCAGAAAGGCTGTGGAACCTCCAACCTTGAAAATACTAAAAAGGCAACAGGACAAAGCCATGAGCAACCCGCTTTGCACAGAACATTGGACATGCAACCCCCAGGGGTCTCTGCCAACCTGTGCAATTCTCTGAGTCAATCAGCTGCTTGAGGCCAGGATTTCCTCAAAACCTCCAGAGGCTATACCAGCTCACAGCAGTATCTGTACCTCCACTGCTCTTCTCAGTGCATTTTCCCTTCAGCTTGGCTGGCACTAACACAAATGGAACAGTGAAGTGACCCAGATTAAAAAGAGGTTTGCAAAAAAAAAAAAAAAAAAAAGTTTTCTTTAGTAGCTGAACAACTAAACTGCCCTAAGATGGTTCAGGCTGTTCTGCACAGAGTGTTGTATTGTACACACTGTGGCAGAAGTTCAAAATGAGTATTGACTAGGGGAGGAGCTAAAGATAATTTATCTGAATTTACTGTCTTGCCAGTGATCACTGTTAAAATTTTTGCAGTTTCAGAAATTCTCCTGTTTTAATCTTAGTTTCATCTTTTTCTCTGCCATTTATACCAATACAACATTATTCTGCCAACACAACCACAGAGAAATAGAGTAACACAAATACTGACTTCCCAGAGTCACTGCCAACTCTATACCAATAAACATAAAACTAACTTCAGTATCATTAAAGGACAAATTTCACAGAAGAATTAGACTGGTGAAATCTGTTGCAAAGATTCCCAGGCTACTGCTAATTCATCTTAGGCCAAGCAAGGAAAAGGTTTCTGCAGCTTCTGATTTCTTCTTATTGAATAGTAAATAGTAAGATATAATAGTATCTGCTGAAGAGATCATATAGATATAGTACTTCAGCAGTGCAAAGTAGGTGCATTCATTATTGTTACAGTCAAAAACATTAAAACATATGTGTACAGGCAGGAGCCCCTAATCTGAATTCGATTGATAGATCTCCACTGGATCTCATTTTCTCCTCACATACTGTGTTCTTCAGTTTGTTCTGTGGATCAGTTGGTAACTCCCAAATTACCTTGAAAGTTTAAATTTCTCAGAATTCTTGTGTGGGGTATGCTCGGTGGTTTACAATTTACCTTCTTTAGGCATGAACGCATCAAAACAAATCCACAAAACCTTTTCACAAGTAAATAATACTTTGAAAACCATTAATAAGGAAGGGGTGAGTAATAAAGAAGGAAACTATTAAGTGTTATACTCTCCTTCCTTCCCCCTGTTATTTTTGCAATCGATTGAGATGTCAATCTACATAAGTAGTCAGAAACATTCATGCTGTCTTTTCACTATAAAGTTATTGTCTGCTTGGCACTCAAGCTGTTTCCTCTAAATGCCTCCCCATGTCCTAGACCAGACACAGATCTTCAGTGTTTTTGTTCTCCAGCATCTGCTTATGTAACTACTGATAGGTTAACCTAAACTACCTGTAAACACACACAATCAGCTAGCTACTGGCTATATTATGTTATCTTTCTTTGTAACCATACATTATTTTCTGTATTATCCTACACTAAATATTACAGTTAACCTAGGCTTTTGTAATCCTAAACAGTAGCTTTACATCAGTTTAGTTTAAAACCTTTCATGAAGCGAGATCCCTCCTTCTACATTTGTGGACAAAGCATACACCTGGCAATATGGTAGCATAAATTCAAACTGGAAGAGAGGAGGGGCAGAGATGGGAGTTGTTGAGGATGAAAGCACAATGCAATACAAAAAAGCACAAGGATGAAAGCACAATGTAATACAAAAAAGCACAAGCTAATACTGGCTTTTTCCACTTTTCAGCAACTGTTTCACTAGTCGGTGCCAGGATAACAATACACCAGTAACAGTATTTGTTCCACTTACAGGTGGCACACTCACACTTTTAATGAAACAGTCTGTTGCACATTTCCAACACCTTTGTGAAACTGGTGCCCTCTTTTGGGAAGAGGTTTCTGCTCACTCACCCATACTCTGGTTAACAGCAGCAATCCAAGCACATTACTAGGCTGGAAGTTGTGTAAGCTGCTATTAAGGGGATGTGGCTGACAACCACGGTGAGATACAGGTGCCCATTCCTTCTGACCCAGTCACTCAAGAGGAATACAGTACATCTGCACAACACACCAATGGGCCTTAGGACATCTTTTAAGATGCATTCAACTAACAGAGCTGCCAGAATCAGATGTGAAAATCCATCATACGGTTACTTAGCACCAGCTCCTTTTGCCATTTTTAGCAAAGCTTATGATCTAGCTGCGTATTGTCACTTGTCCAAGACAAAAAGGTCCCTGTGTCAGAGCTGCTGCAAGACTCCCTCTGGTCAGCCACCTGCTGCAACAGCTCATTATCAACATCCCAGTGTATTCCAGAGCAACCTGCCAAGGCAAGCTGGGACAGTCACTGTCCAGTGGGTAAAAAGGCAGCAAGGTCTTCCACATCCTTTTGGGGTCTTGGGCTTCTTGACAAGCCTTCAAGACTACATCTTTAATCACTGTAGTTTCTCTGTATATGTTCATTACCAGGGCAGATCTTTCTACTGGGTTAGGCAGCAAAAGACTGAAATTCTTCTCAGAAACCTCGTTAATGCTCCTTCCTCCACCCTTCACCACTGTCTCCTACAGTTAGTTTCAAAGTCTTGTAAATGAGAAGCTGTTTCCTCAAGCCCTGTGCAGCACTTGGCTTTCCTCTCCAAGCACAGAGGCTAAACACAATCTCCACAGTGTCCTGTCACTGTCTTGAGGACTGGCACAAGGCTGACTCCTCCCTGACAGCCAGCATCACTGATAGTGGAACACATGTAAGCTACACAGTTCTGGGTGTCCCACGGGGATCCTTCAGTATTTCTGCTGCTCTTTGCTGTATTTACTCCAGCAGGCAACACAGTATCCACTGTGTGTGTTAGGTACCAGAGGTGCACCTAAGCCCATACAAACATGTTTCAATCAGCTGCTCCTTTAGGAAAGAAGGTGACCTACTTTGAAAACCCTAGAAAAAATCCCAGGTATTTCCATTTCTGGCAATACTTATTGCAGACATGAGCACCTCAGAGTCCCTGAAAGCCTAGAAACTTCCTACTGAGATGCTGAGGCGCCCTGCTTGCTCCTGTTTGGTTTTTTGTTTGTCTGCTCCCTCCAGAGGCCAAGCATACAAAGGCATTTAGCTGATCATCTTCCTCAACCGGGAATAAAATTCATTACTTTAACCATAACGAAGAGTAGGGCTGATTAAGGAATACAGGTGCACGTGACAGAACAGACTCCTACACCAACAGCCTAGACACACAATGACAAGCCACCCACTTTTGCAAGAGGCAAAAATGAGTGCCTACAAAACACAGTGAGAGGGCTTCAAAAGAGAATTTACTCCTAAGCAAGTGATGCAGTAAGAGGCCCCAAGTCTCTGTCAGCTTCTGCTGAAGCTTTCCTTCCTTGAGCTGGCAGCCTGGATATAAATAAAACTGCTGTGCAAGTGTCTTCTCTACAAACACAGAAAAAACATGAAGAACAGCTCATACATCAGACAAGTTTAATCTGTGCGTTTTTTGAAAGTATTTTTTGTCCCACTAAACTAGCTGCAATTACTAAATGAAGGTAACTCAGTTTTCACTTTGCCTCTTTATTTGGCTGTGATTGCATTTTATAATCAGTGTTGAGCTCTGACATTCAATCTGACAGGCAAGATAGCACAAGCTATAACCTGAATTAATCAATGGGAACTCTGACTCTTGCTTGCTGTGATTAAAAATAAAATGAAGCAAAGGCCTCCCCCTTACTTCTTCTCTCCTTCTCCAAAAGGAAGGGCAATCACAGCCTGAGAAATGAAATAAGTTCTGAAGACTCATTTTGCAACAAAATGAGAAAATATTACCAACAGGTACCTGCAGAAAAGCCAGTCATGGGCCTCAAGTTTAAAGGAACAAATAAAGCTGCACTCAAACTACAACAAAATTATTTCAGATAATACTTCCCTCTTCCCACACATCTTTCAAAAAGCTACACCTAATTTTAAGTCTTCTATGAAGCAGTCAACCTGCCTATGGGATAGCAATGTCCACAGATGAAAAACTAAGTTTGAGTCCTCCAAGAAACCATAGGATAACTCAAGTCTTCTGATGTTCATATATAGAAAGTAATTATGGATTAGACTGGAGCTTGCTCAGCCACAGGAGCAGCTGACATCCCAATTCACCTGAGAGCAGGACTTACCTTATGGCCAGAGGGTCTCAGGGAGCATCAGTCCCAGCATTATTTTGCACAGAGATGCCACCAGTCCTATCAGTTTATCATGAAGAACCTGGTGGGAGTGTGGCCAGATACCATACAGAGCAACCTGCCAGCCTTGGTCATCAGCTCACTGACATTTGTGGGCATCACCCAGCAGAAAGAGCAGCCCCTGTGCCACCTAACCTCTGCAGGTTCTATCTGTACACTGATTTAAGTGTGTGTATAATATGGTACCACATGTATGAGATTTATGGCATGTATCACACATCTGTGTGGCACTAGCACACAGTACCTCAGATGTGCATGCTGGCACGTGCAGAGCACAGCCATGACACAACCTATCAGCAGTAACAAATAAATGGCACAGAGCTCAGCAGCCACACCAGCTCCTCCTCTTGAGAAGGGAACGAGAGATTGTTTCTCATGCACTTTTTTCAGTTGGTGCGTCTGGACTGTATTAGGGAAGAACATTAGGGCTGTCCAAGTAAATGCACAGTTGCCCCTATTGTAAGGTGAAGAGACAAGATTTGGAACAATGGACAAAAATAATTTTTAAAAATGCTGATCACAGAAAAAACCGTGAAGTGGGAAACAGAGAACACAAAGTTTGTATTTTAGCTGTGGGAGATTAATTTTTGCATCCCTGCATTCAATTTTGCACTCTAAGGAAAAAAAACCAGCAGCAATTCTCTCAGTTACACAAGAATAAGTAAAAAATTATCTAGGAAATACTTTTACAGATGGAGCACCTTTCATAGCTTTAGAGTCTGCAACCTTGCAATGCTCTAGCTAGCAGCTGCTGTTCTACCACTGTTCTCTGAACGAAGACATGGGAAAGACAGCTTCTTGTGCAAGCTGTTTCTCCAGCCCCAAGGGAAGGAGGCAAGAGGGATGATATCAAGCTGTCTAGATTGGACTGTGAAGGGGGCTTAGGCAGAGGACAGAGAAACAAGGTGGTCAAGGGTACTCAAGAAGGCAATACAGCCCAGCTTATGAGTAGAAACCTAAGGGTGTTAAACTGGTGCACTAATAAGAAATTAATAGTTAAGTAAGAAATTTCCTTAAAATCTGCAGTTAGGTCGAGCCAGACAAGAACCTGGGAGCAAGGAAGGCTGTGTTATGCTAAGAACTGTAGGCTCCCTACAGCAGCAGGGTATGTGTGTTTCCCCTTACCACTGACCACGCAGTTACATTTCACATACAGAAGATCAGTTTTGGCAAGTACAGTTCCCATAATATCTAAATCTTCAGTACACAGTCCCTGCAATTTAATCACTATCCTTCCTACTAGTACTGAAAGAACAGACACGTTCTGCACTTGGATCTCAAGAACTTGGAGAGCCTTTAACCATTTTCAGAGCTGCTTATAGCCTGCTGAATACAATGAGAAAACCAATGAGCTCAGGAGTGGTTTATAAGCCTTATTCTGAAACATTACACCATTTATGTTGCTTCACCATTGGACCTTACAGACATACAAAGACAGTAAATTGATACATTTAAGATCAGTTGTGTAAGAATACTGTACTGGTAGAATCTTTCCCTCAATATTTACCGAGTTTTTACAACAAATAGTTAAAATCCATTAAATATTTGGCAAAATTACTTAATGCTAAGAAAATGTTATTCCTAGAACAGGGTAGCTGATCCACAGGTAAGGAAAATAGACACCATAATGAAAGAAAAAGTAAAAGAAAAGACATTTTTACGAAAGCTCAGGATGTTTAAATCTCCTTAAAAAAACATGTAAAGCAAAGAGGCCACTCCGTATTTAAAGCCATTTTGTTTTTATCTACTGGGGGTAGTCACTTTACATCATACCAAAAAAGACTGTATAAGGAATACAGGTGTTAAGAATCAGATCTTTATGGCACAAAAGGAATTTTTCCATTAAACTGCTTTCAGAGTTGTTAAATACATTATTAAAGACAAAGACACTAAAGCTACCACAAAAAAAAAAATTGCATGATGATGTTAGTCTTTATTCAGTCTCTCAGCTGACTCCTCCAGTCTGAAGGTGTACAAGAATCTGTCCAGTAGTCTGTTTCATCAATTTGTTCTGGATGAAAAGATTCTTTCTACTTTTGACACAAACTTATTTTCTTATTTATACTGTTACTCAAAGTTCGCATAAGCTTTTATGTTGCACCTTACAATGTATGGAATTTCAGATTAAAATAAAACTCTACTCTTAACATAACCTTTTATATAATGTAAAAAATATTCTACACGTTTAACATATCAAGAATGTTAAGCATTTACTTTGGGGAAAATCTATTTAATGCATTTTTTCAGCACAAACCCAACTGTGAAGGCTTTGCATTTGTGTTCAGTCGGGTGCCACCCAGTGTTCATCGTCTGCAGCTGCAGCTCGGCCACTGCACCCGCCGCGGTTTCCAAAAAATTGCAAATTTGAGATGCTGCTCACTTTTCATCTTTACTCCTCTCCCACCACTCCCTCCACCATGGAAAATTTACATCTTTCAAATAATGAGTGTTTTTAATTATCAAAATCAGTATAAAAAATAGCAGCATGCTACTAAATGCGAAAAGCAGATTCATCATGCATTGTGAGTTTAAACGCAGATTTCTGCCTTCCTCTTATATTATCAAAATATTTTTTAAAGTTAACATCAAGGCAAGGGGTATAAGGACAGACACTGCATAGTATGATTTGATACTAATCTGAACTGGGTTATTTGCCTTTAATCAAAATCCATGATAATTACAGGGTAAACAATTTTTATTTCAAAATACAAGTTTAACTGGAATTGTAGTGATGAAAGCAGAAGAGGGAAAAATGCAGTCTTTTACAGCCCATGTCACTGTATTTCACTTACATCCAGAGATAAAAGCTCTAATTGGTGAAGAGACAAAATATTTGTGGCATGTCATTGAACCTGTGTGATAATCCAGCGTTATCCATTTCTAAAGAAATATAAATACTTTAAAACAAACATTGAAAATAAATCCTTTTGATGTAACAAACTACACTCTTTACCGAGAATTTTCAGTCTTCTTAAAAGTAAGGGACTTCACCCAAAAAATAATCGAAGTATCAATGTAGAACAATCCTTGGAGGAAAAAAGTTGGAATGTAAACCTCTGTTCCAAATTAGATCTGAAAAGCAAAAACACCACACCATGTATTTCATCCAAGTGTATTTTTAATCAAGCAACTCTACTTGCACAGTTCAATAAGAGACTTCTTGAACTTAGCATAGTCCTGGTTTTGCCACAGCTCATACATACCCTGTTTTCTTAACACATGAAACATTACTCCCTGCTTTTGTCCCCACCAGCCCTGTGACAATACTATGGTCATGCAGGTGAGCAATTCTGTATTACCACAGTATCTACAATACAATTATACATCACTAGAACAGCCATAAATTAGCCCATGATTCTCAAAAATGAAAATAAAACCAAATTTGAGAGTCACTTGCCTAAGTAATGAATTTCTAATGATTCTTCTGACATAAAAAACAAAGGAAAGGCTCCACTGAATTCCTCCTATTAACAAGGACCTTGGAGGCTGCACTTCATTCCAGATATATGACGGCGATTTACATATTTTACTTTCTTAAAGCATGATATTAATATTTTATTGAAGAGCTGACAAAAGCTTAAAAAAAATCATAGCTGCTCACTTAACCCCACACACAGATAGATTAGTTTGCAAAATTGTCCTACAGCTACTTATCTCTTTGATGTCTTACAACAGTTTCATTATTAAAAGCATGTAGTACTAGTTTGTCTGGCTCCAATGAGCTAAATCTTCAGTAAGCCCAACCACTGACAGGCCCAAAGTGAAATTTTCAAAAGTCTGAAGAAAAAATTCCTCAGCATTTTGATATTTTTACAATACTTGTTTTAATGAATCGTATACTGAGAACCTAAAAAGGTCAGAATAATATAAGCATTTTAAAAGAATTAGTCCTATAACCAACTCAGAGTGAGGACTAAAAAGATGAAGAATTAAAGCATAATAGTATTCTTAGAACAGTCTATCCTATTAAGTTAACTCACTGCCTCAGTAAGTTACTACTTATCCTCTCAGCCAGCTGACCCTGCACATATTCATCCCTCAGCTGTAAATTAAAGTGCATCAATTTAGAAAACATTGCACAGCAGATTCTACTTCTGCATTTCATTATAAAATTTGAGTTGTAACAACTCTACTACTATAATTGCAGAGTGTGCATGACCAGTTACTACACTTCATTGGTAAGCAGTAACACAAGTGACTGTGACTACTAAGATGCAGCTTTTTGTAGTTTTTATGTAAACCAAAATGGAGACTTAAAACCTTTGTTTTTTTAAAAAACAAATCCCTCGATGATTTCTTCAGTTCTGGTGGGGACAACAAAAACCTAGAGAGGAACTGGGGGTGGTCAAAAGACTGATTTTCTCTTAGGCACCTTCACACTGCTCTCCATGTGTTTCAGCAGCACGACACCAAGTGTACCACGTGTTTGGAGGCCAGCTCAGAATGACAGGACAGGAGAGAGGACAGATAGCTGGCACATGCATGCACCACACCACCTCCTGAGGAAGTCCCCGATGAGCCAAGCTATCTTGAGCACCCATGTATTCTCTGCTGTAGAGCTAAAAACAGCTTATTGCCAAAGATGACAGCTTCAAGCATATGATAAAAATACACATTTACTACTTACATCATCAATATCTTCATCATCATCTCCAATATCATCAAACTGGATTTCATCATCATCTCCAGGACCAAATGTGTCTGTTTCATTGATTTTAGCTATGAAGGAATTTAGAGAAGTTAAGGACTGCACTCACACTGTGCCAAGACAGACTGAATATTCTTGTCCAACATGAACTTGCAATTTGAAGTGAAAAGATTCTTACCATGTTCTGGAAGCTCCCCATATGCTTTCAGGCTTCTGGCTTCATCTGCATTGTATTTTAGAATAACATCAGCCTTGTTATCCTAAACAAGAATTTATTAGAATGTATTAATCATCTATGAAGGAAAAATAAAACTATTAACCTCAGCAGACTGCATTATTTACAGAGGATTAACATCTATCATATTCATCCCTTCCCCTCCAGTTCCTTTAAATGTGAAGTAAACACACTGGAGTATTTTCATTTCTGCTGAGTGATAACTTCATTTTCTCCAATTACAAGTAATTTACAGATTCACAGAATGGTTTGGATCAGAAGGGACCTTAAAGATCATCTACTTCTAACCCCCCTGCCATAGGCAGGGACACATTCCACTAGACCAGAGCGCTCAAGCTGGTGTTGAACACTGCCAGGGATGGGGCATCCACAACTTCCCTGGGCAACAAGACAAAACAGAGTTGAGACAAATGAGAAATGTTGAGAATTCGACAACTTGGCAAGTTGAGTTTCATGCCTTTGAAATTAACCTTTCCTCAGACAATACACATAGTGAGGTTTTTGATGGTCAATCAGAAATCAGAGAATCACAAGAGACCTTTGAGTCCAACCCATGCCCTAACACCTCAACTAAACCATGGCAACTAGTGCCACATCCAATCGTTTTTTAAACACATCCAGGGATGGTGACTCCCCCACCCTCCCAGGCAGACAAGTCCAGTACTTTATTATTTGTTCTATAAAAAAACTTTTTCCTAATATCCAGCCTATATTTCCCTTGGCAAAGTCAAAACTGAAAAATTCCTAGTTTTAAGTACTTTAATATATACAGTAAATGACAGTCTCTTAAATGTTTTATAAACCTAATGAACATTTCAGAAGCAGAATCTATTTGCAACAACTGATGACAACACTAACATTCATGAAAGGCATTCACCTAATGACAACTTGACAACTGTTTCCCATTACTGTTTATATTATGTAAAGTTATGTCACTCCATTTTTGGATATTTAAGTACTAATTTAATTACTGATTTATTTGCCTCTTACGGTAAAAGCCTAAACATCAATGATCCAAAATTCTGATCACCTAAAATTCTAATTATCACAATAAAATGCTTGGTACTTGACTCAATCTCCCTTTTGACTACAGGATGCAAGCACGGAACAGCTTCTTTTCTGGAAGAAAAAGGTCAAGCCTGATGACAATAAGCACCTTCACTCACAAATTCTCAGGGTGCAATTTAGAAGAACAAGTCAAACCAGAATTTGTCTACTCATTACAATCTTCCTGTAGTACAAGGAAAATAAAAACCATCATTTAGCATAACTAAACACAAATGCAAAGTTGGACAGGAATTTCCTCACAACACCTGGTGAAATTTAACAGTAAATAAAGCTAAATGTAAGATACTTATAGTGGCATATTACACTGAATTTTTACCTGGTAGTCTCTTAAGCCAATCAATATAATATCAGATGTATTTATCCAGACCTGAAGGAGAAAACATGTGTTACAGAAATTCAACTTCTGTTGTATAACATAAGAACCAAACAGCACATTTAGATTTAAGGAGAGATATAAAACATTTCACTACAGCCACCACCTTCATCTTCTAACCAGTATGCCAGAAATATCCAACTGAGTGTTTTAACAACAAATCCAAGTTCATAAAGACTCATAGACATTATTTTTACATGTTATGGAGCTGTTACAAGGCAAATCAAATTTCTCTGAAGAGCTTCTAGCCATCAGGGTGGTTATTAAGCCTTAACATCTGAGAATACAGAAAGAATGCATCAAGGCACTAGTCACAAACTGAGCTCCTCAAGGGCAAAAATGAAAGAAAAACCTGATGAAGGGGGTGATGGACAAGAACAGTGGAGAGAGCAAGAAAGTGAATGGAGTTGTTTCTAGGAACTATGTTAACCAGAAATCTGCAGAGCAGAATATGCTTTTACATGCAGAGGGTGGTTCTATGTGGATTCTCTGCCACATCCACTTGTTTTTATTTGGAGACTGAACTAATTTCAGTTAGAATTTCCTTTCTTTTAAATGTAAGGAATAGATAAGTGGTGCTTTTTGTAGCAAGAAATTAATTCTGCAGCACTTCGTGTTTATTTATGCACATTCTCCACTACCTTCAGCAGTTTCTTGCAGGCAGCTATAGCACTGGTTACACTGATCCCAAGACATGTGCATTCACTGCTGAACAAAAAACTGAACAATCCAGAATGAAGACAGTGAATGTCAGTTTTCATTGGAAACAGACTGAGGGACCTCCTCCTTACCACGCACCGGCAGAGGACAGGAAGATGTAACACCTGACAAGTACCAGAGGGGTCACCATCTGAAGATGGCAAAGTTAAGAATGCAAACACTCACACCTGACATCCCTGAAGGTACATATCTTCACAGATTGGCTTTCAACAGAAATATTTTGGGAATTGATGAAGTGGACAATGAAAAAATAGCATTGAAGGTGTATTTTCTAAATAGTCACCAAGTTCCCCATCTGGAATTACGGAGAATTTTATTGTTTTATATATGTAAAACTTTCTAGAATATTAAAAGCTTGTATTTCATAAACAGTCAAAGCAACCTTCCCCTGAAATATATACATTGAAAGGCTGCCCTTCAACTGTGAGTTTCACCCAAGAGCCAAGACTGCTTGTTCTTGTGCCAGCAATGGAAACAGAAGGACAGACTAGTTTACTATCAAAAACAGTAGTTTAAGGAATTAAGTGAAGTATAAGTATTTATTTTTGTAACAAGCTACATTTATAAATTTTTACAATTACATATCATGCATACATATCCTATTGCAATGCTTGAGAATTACCTTTTTCCTTAGCTTTCCTCTAATATGACATAACCTCTTCACACCATCAAAACATAATGCCTCCAGTCTTCCATTGCCTAACATCTTGATCACCTGGGCATATTCTGAAAGAGATGGTAACATGCTGAAACACAGAATCATTTAGGCTGGAAAAGATTTTCAGGATCAACAAGTACAACCATTAACCCAGCATGGTTAAGTCCACCATTAGGCCACGTCACAAAAGCACAGAGAGCAAAACTTCTGAACAAATCCAACTCCAAAACACACCCAGTAACATTTCCACTGTAACCCAAATTTGCTGTAACATTTTATCAAACATTAATTGCTGAGAGGAGCTTCAAGCATGCAGAGAGACTGCTGAATGTATCACAGTTTTGTATCACAGTTGACGTTAACATTTTCAAGCACTGCTCCTTCTTGTTGCATCCACACTTTCTCTCCCTCTGAAATGCTTACTACAGAAAATCTCAGAGCTATTGAGTCACACTCAGAGTCTGAAAGTTTATGACAACATCTCAGTGCTGTCACTGAGGCAGGAAAAAGCCACACACCCTGTATAACCACCCACTGAGACTCCGAATCCCTCTTGCAGAGGCTCTGTGGACAACACCACACTGTCCTTGAAAGGACATAATCTGGTGTTATCAGACACTGTCTAGAAGGCATCCAGACTTCAGCTGAGGTATATGAAGCACCTCTCCAACACCTACCCTCAAATCTCTTCACATTATCTTCTCCCTCACCAAGCAGCAAAAATCACATACTGGAAAACTTCACACAAGTTAGATAGTCCAATGAACCACAAGACTGCTCATCACTGAGAATAATGTTTCATTAAATAGATTTTGCTTGGGACATGTAAAGGATCTTAAGTTTCAGATGTACATAAAAATAAACTCCTTTTCTGCTTATAACCAACAAAAAATACCAGAAATTTGTTCAGTGGCACTCCTTCTACAGTGATTTAAATCAGTACCTTTCCCATATTTCTAACAAACCAACTGATTAATTGGTTATTAGGAAAGCACTCGCATTATGTGAGCAACCACCAGAGTGTGACACACAGGACAGAGCGAGCTGAAAGGGAGGTGAGCTCACTGTCACCAAAGGCAGGGCAGAGGGGAATTCCAGTCATCCCCTGGCTGAACTTTCTTGTGCCTTACTTCACCTGACAGCATCCCACCTACTGCTCCTGTTTTAGTAACTGTTAGACTTCCAGCCCAGGAGCCAACTGGACCAAACCATCAGGGGACAGAACAGTGAAATGAGCTGCTCTGTCACATCAGTGTCTTTGGGGAGCTCAGTGAAGGATCCAAGAGATGCTGGAGTTCATATAAAACACAAAGTGTGACTGTGCGTCCCAGGGACATTTACTGGCAAAACTGAATCACATCTGCTAATCCAGCTGCTCACAGACGCTCAAAACGATCAAGAGGTTTCCAGAGAATGTTTAAGTGCTGTTTTACACAGAGCACTGCACTAAGGTCAAGAACAGGGGAAACTTCATTCTTAAGTGGTGAAGCTATCAAAAATTTCCCTTCCACTAATGTCTTTCTCTTACACTCAGTATGTCATTTGGAATTCAAATACAACCACGATAAGAACACCTCTCTCTATTCTGTCACTTACAGTATGTGACTGAAAACAATGTCATTGCCACACTATAGTTAAAAACTCACCTTGCCCATCTTCTTTGAACACCAGTTCTCTTTTTTCTGATTCATTCTCATTCTTACCTCGTCGCCTGTTTTTACCTCCTTTGCCTAAATTAAAAGTGGGAGAAGTAAAAAGCGTGTGTTACTGTCTCTAGATACAATGAGTGAAAAAAGAGAATTATGGAGATTTTTACATTTGCACTCTATAGGGCTATTTTAAGTATACCCAGATCTAGATTTTTTTGCTTACTTTAAAATCTAATTTTTTAGCTGAGTAGTAACAAGGTAATTAAACATTAGAATCTCCACTGTTTAAAATGTCCTGGTTGCTCTGGAGTGACAGCAGCCTTCAAAAAAGATTTTCACAAGATGGCCATTTTCAGTTTCGGTGATCCCTGCTACCAAATGCCTCAAAAATAACGGTGGGATAGCCAGATGCACATAATCATCAAGAGCAGATGAATAACTTCAGTCCCCGTGGTGCTGAAATCCCTGAAATACTCAAGAGGAAGCCTACGCTGCAAGTGAAGCTGCCCTTTTTAAAAGGCACACACGTGGCAACAGGATTAGATGCTTTTCACGGAGAGCATAAGAGCAACTCATATTTGCGCCGCTGTTAAAATCTGCTGCTCCTTTCCCTCACGCTTTCTGCGTTTCCTTTCTGGGGTAAGAAAGAAGGGAAGCGGCAGCAGCACTGCCCAGCGAGGGCACGGAGGGGCCCGGCCGCCTCCTCGGCAGGGCCGCCCCTGACAAGCGAGCCGCGGGCAGGGCCTCCCGCCGCCGGCAGGGCCTCAGCGGCCTCCGACGCGCTCCCGGCAGGCGGAACAGGCCCGGGGACCCGCCGGGAGGGCCCCTCCGCCCGCGGGCTCCGGGCTCCGGCGGCGCCCACGTGAGGGGCCCCGGGCCTGCCCTGCGCGACCGCACCCGGGTCCGGCCGCGCCGCCGCGGGCCCGGCGAAGGGAAGGGCGACTCACCTTTATTCTTAGGCATGGCGCCGAACGCTCCGCCGCGGAGGGGCTGCGGGAGGGGCGGCGGGAGGGGCTCCGGGCGGGGGCGGCGGTTCGGGCTCGGCGGCGGCTCCGGGCGGGACCAGCGGCGGGGCCGGGGCTGCGCGGGCTCGTGCGCTGCGCTCCGGCCGCTTCGCCGACCCGGCCACAGCGCCCCCCCGCGGCCCGGCGGACTGCAGCGCCGCTGGACGCGCCCAGGGCCCGCTCGAGGCCTCGGGGTCGGGAAGGACCCCGGCCTCGGGAACGGGATCGGGAGCGGCCCCGCCTGGCACGGCGAGTCGCTTTGGATGGAGTTCGAGGAAAAGGAGGAGCAGCGCGCAGCCGGCCAGCCCCGGGACACCGCGCAGCGCTCGGCGGGAACGGTGTTAGTGATGACTCCTTGCAGTACCTGCAGTACCTGCCAGGAAAGACGGGGCAAGATTTTTTACAGGAGCTCATAGTGACGGAAGAAGGAGGAATGGGTTAAAATTGAGGGTAGGTTTAGGTGACACGCTAGGAAGAAATTCTTTAGTGTGCAGGTGGTGAGGCACAGGCTGCCCAGAGAAGCTGTGGATGCTCCATCTCCCGAGGCGAGGCTGGCTGAAGCTCCCAACAGCCTGGTCTCGTGGGAGGTGTCCCGGCCCACGGCAGGGGATTGGAACTAGATGATTTTCAACCCAAACTACGAATTCTGCATTCTTTGATTCTGTAATTCAGCGGGTACAAAGGTGAGGAAGGATGACAGCAGGAGCTATGGTATACCAGGCCCTGTTTCTGCCTTTGCAGAATTTCTGGAGGCTTACAAATTATCCAGTTTATTTGTAAATAAATTAAAAAATTGTTTTAGACAGGCAGGATAAAGCCTTGTGTGAACAGGGGGCCACAGTTGTGCCCACCTCTGATCCCAGGTGTGAATTTGAGGAAATCACAGTATCCTTGCCCTGTATCCATTACCAAACAGACCTCTCCATGTTCTCTGATGCCTTTCTTTTGGTACACTTTGCAAAACCTCTGGTGACATTGCTCACAAATTCTCTGTCACAATTACTGCAATTTTTTTGTAGACTATGCAACCTTTGAAAATCTTCCATACTTTCCAGGTTGCAAGGTTAAAAAACTTCCAAGTTATATGAGCTGTCAAAACATGGGCCTATTGCTTTTGGAGTGCTTCTGCCTATGTTATGTTTCAAATGTTTACAAAATGCATATATTATCCAACATGCCCATATTTTCAGTGTCCAGAGCAATGCAGGCATTGCAAATGCCATGTAGCAGCCTCCTGTTAAGTGGTACTTTAGAGTGACTGGAATCCGACAGGGTATTAAAATACAATATCCTTGCACTGCAGTCTCATATGTTATATCAGGTCTATAAGCACCAGCTGAACATGAATTTTTCCTTTGTCTCCATGTTTATCTTCCTTGACATGCTGCAATGGCAGGACACTTGCTCTTTAACAAACCCTTTCTGGTTGGCAAAACACATGCAGGGTGCTGTGAAGGTAGTTCAGTTAGTGATGAACAAGTAATGACTTCTGTAACATTTGAGAACAAATGATTACGCAAAGCACCCTTTAAGATTTTTGAAAGTTTATTCATAGTAGAAATTTCAATTTCTTTTGAAGACTACAAAACCTGCCATTAGACAGGAAAACAAGCAATGATAACTTTCCAAAACTGTTCATAGTTACATCTGGAACAGTTTTAATTACACATTAATAGCATGATTGGAACATCTCTTAGATCAGACTCTGAATAAAACAATCATTTAAAGTATTCAGTACAATTAATTATTTTTTAAACTAGCATTTCAGTTCTAGGACAGCAGTGCCAAGCATCTAACAGATGCTATTGTAATAGTCTAGAACAAGGTACAATACCACTGATTTCCTGGAACAGTACCCTAGACTCACTTACATGCCATGCTGAGAAAACTAGTATAAAGTATGATTGTATAGAATCGTAGAAAAATATTTTATCTGTGATTTTGTAATTTTTTAAAAATTGCTTAAGTAGACTTCCCCCTCAAATAGGTTGCAAAATAATTACATCCCTCATAAGTACACCTTCCCTTTGATTAGGTCAAGAGTATCAAGATAAAGCTAATCATTTACATCATTTTCATATGTGAAAATTCATCTATTAACCACTGCTGCTTAGTAAGGGCCAGTACACTTTGAATCCTTTCCTTCCAATAATAGAAAAGCACAGCTTCAGTTGGTAACACCACATTTACAAAAGGAAAACACACACACACACACACACACACAAATCCCAGACATGTAAATCTATTTTCTTATGAGCTTGTCTCTTCAGAAAAAAAAAAGTTTTAAATATTTTTTTGAAAAACTCCTTTTGAGTTTCATTCAGTGTTATAGTGATTATGAACAGAGCACTTTGCCCTTACTGGACACAGATGGCCTTTAACAGGTATTGCAACTACACTCTTCCCTCTGTTCCCTCATGCTCTTAAGCACACTAAATGGTAATGACACACTAAAAGAATTAAAAACAAACCACGGTCAACACAGAAAATTCACCTGTATCTGTATTCTCTTTTTTTTTTTTAAATCCTCTATGACTCTCTGAGTCACTTGTTTTGCAGACCAAGCAGCAGTCCAGCAATGATGAACACAGTGTGTCATATACTCACATTCTAACAGAAAGGTACTGAGACTCAGAGAAGCATTATGTGGATTTCTTTATAGGTCATAAAATCTGCAGCTATAAAAACATTAAAAAAAAGGCAAAAGTCAGTAACATAGATATAAACCAGGAAGTAACATACATAAACCATGCCTGGCCTGTAAAAGACACCTCCCTGATTAGGCAGGCCTTTTATACCTTGGTTTAGAAAGTAATTTAAAAATATAGTGGATCTAGACTTCAACACATTCAGCTTAGGCTGTGCTAAATTTTCCCATTTTGCTACAGTTTAAAATGTTCATCCTCTGCTGATATATATACATGACTTAATAGCAATATCTGTAAAGTCTAGACTAAATCAATGGCTCACTTGAGAGCATAGATATGTAAAATGCAGGAGTTAAACTTTGCTTCACTATTTGGCTAATGATCAGTGAGCTTGAGGACCACAAAATAGGGCTACAATAAAACTACTGAAAGTATTTTTATATTATTTTAATGTGGATATTGCCAATAGTGAGGCAGCTTAACACTTCCTTTTTGATCTGTTCTTTGCCAGGTACCTATATAGACACAATGAACAGAGTAGGAACTCCTTCCTGAAGTGAAATGTTATTAGTGACACACCGGCAAGTACTGCCATCCTTTTATTTCAACAGCATTTAAATAATTTGGTTAACTATATATGACAATCTTCTATTTAACACCTTAAAAGCTGCCAAAAGGTACAGTTTGTAGATTTTGAGAAGCCTTACTTAAAACTGCTCAGAGAGCTGAAAAATATATTTTTTGAGAGGTAAGGTTTTACTAAATTCCTCTGTAACTGCTGACAAAAAAATTCAAGATGGCCTTTTTCTGCCTTTACTTAAAATGTTTCTTGAAGGAAGAGTAGATGCATCTGTACAGCTAAAGGGAACTTCAATGCTAGAGCACCAAGTAAGGGAAAAATAGTTTGCTTGGGAAGAGCTATGTTTTCAAATTTCTGAGAGCTAGGCTAATTTAAGAATCCTTGTTTATAAAACCAATTTCTTCACAATTATATCACGGATTAAATACTTAGCAATTTTTTAAGGGCAATAAAAGTGAGATCCTTTGCAAATTTAGCAATGAAAGCTTCCCCAAGGAGCTCAGAAATTCTGGCAGAAGAAACACTCCCATTCAGAGAAAATCCGTGGTGTCATAAAGATGATTCTTCCTTTCAACAAACCACTGATGATTTCAGGAAAATAAGCCAATTAATCACCATAAAAGAAATTTAATACCACTAAGCCAAGAAAATACCATCTTATAAAAACCACAAAATTGTATTTTTCACCAACAGTTATTCACCCAGATCCATATTTTATTAAAGCTGGAATTCCCAACCCTCATTGTCGTATCTGGAAGGATTTTACATAGCCTATAATTTTGGCAGAATGGAACACTCACTGTATTCAAACACATTCCAGTGCCCCTTCTTATTTGGGCAACTTCATCTTTTCAAGACCAGCCATCAAGATGGGCCTTTAATTACTTTAGACACCAAGAGGCCAAAAGTTCATATCAGTAACCAAGAGAGGCAAAAGTTTATATCAGTATTTAAAGTGAGTCTTCCACCCTCCTTACCAACTCACTTCTACCTGCAGAAAAGTGAGAATGTTCGCTCTGAATGGCTTTATCTTACCCGACTGGCATGACACTATTTTCATGGTAAATTAAAATGACCCTTTTCAAACCAAACAGATCCTTATGATTTGCCTCATTTTGCTTTTGAAGTCAAAGTTAGCAGAAAGTAATTGACAGAACATTAGATCCATCAGTTTTGCAACCGCAATGAATGCGGTTAAAACCTACTCTTTACAGGCTGCTGCTTATTAGCAACCAGTATGTTTTGCTTTATCTTCAAATGTTGCCTTTCTTCTATAATGCCAACATTCATTCACTGAACAATTCCTTTGCAGCTTAAACAAAAGTCATAGAATACAGATAAAATATTAACAATGGATTATAAGAATAAATCATATAGAAATGTCCTCTATCAGAAAATATTTAGCAATAATTCCTGAGTCCAGAGATGAGATGGGAGAGACTAGAAGAGTGGGGAGGGGTAACAAAGACGGTGAAATATGGAACAAATTATCTTTTCTCTGGCTTATATTACCTATAGGATATATAGTATGGTGAGAGGTTCACTGTTTAAATTTCATAACATGACATGTGGCATCAAAAACACAGAAATGTAGAAAAGACACAGGCAAGGAAAACTATCCATAATATTACATTCAATAGCTGTTTAACAGTCAGACTTCTTTCAGAGCTGTCCAACAATACTGATTAATCCAGGTGAACTGTTTAATCAGATTTACTTGTCATAATGATTAATAATATCTAAGTAAAACAAGGCATGTATACATTAAAGAAAACAGCACAGAAATGTACTGCTTGTGAACTGTTTACAAAAACATACAAAATGTTGGATGGCACAATGTATAGTGCTAATATAAACAGATTTTTTAAGCTAAGTGCTTAACATAAACTGTCCATCTCGACCTGTAACAAAGAATATTTTAGGGGACAAAAAAAATATTCCTTATAAAAATAATGCTATGTGGTGCAGAGTGCTTTATTCAGTGTATTTTTGACAGAGGTGGCATTTGCAATTCTTCTGGTTATTCAGTCGTGAACATGATCACTTTCTTTGTTTCCACTTGTCACTCCATTTGCAGCTCCAGTATGATCAGTAACTTGCCATGAACAGTTTAAAGCGAGAGTAGATGAAAGCAGTAGCAGCAGCAGGAGCAGCAGCATTATAGGTACCAGCTGGGACAGAGTGTGCTTGCAGGTATCTGTCAGGTATGTGCTACCTGTCGCCATGATTTGTGCTATCATCTTATGCCATGGTACCAAGTGTCTGCTTGAGGTCATTTCACAGGGCTGTTGAGGTAATTTTTTTTATACCTCTCCTCTGAGCAAGAGTAGAACGGCCAACTGGCTCCAAAACTGGTGACTGATTACGATTCAAAGCAGAGTAAGTGGCTGCCATCGCACCCTGTGGGGTAGAGGGGAAAAGAACAGTATGTTGTGACTGATGCACACGCTATAGCAGTGCTAAATGCTAGAAACTCTGAACAAGTTACAAGTGTCAGTCTATTTTCATCTACAAAACAGAAACATACTACTGCATTACTCAAGTCCTAGCAGTGTTAGGAGCGAGTGTTTTTTAGGGTAATAGATAGTTTCACATTGCTTTAAGAGTCAAACCCAGAAGGTATAAGCTAGGTTGCCAAATTAAGTTCTGTCACTATGTTGTGTGAAAGAGTTGGGGGATGAAATCCCATTGGTAGACTGTGTCTGCTTATCACTTACATAACCATTTCATTTTCCGTAAAATACTTAAAAATCACCCACATCGTTCAGCAAATAACATTTATTTTAAAAAAGTTTAGAAAGTTGTGAGCTGTGCGATCAGAACTCCCCCACTTCCCACTTGTGTTCTTGGATGCTAGAAATTTCCAATAGCTGACTCAGAGAGTGTTAATCATATTCTTCAGATCCCTTTTATTCCACAGAAGAGATTCTTGAAAGTAGGACTGAAAACAAGGTTGAATACAAAGAAGTAGAATTCAATTATTTTTGATTTTCCTCTGCTTGTTCAAAGTGAAGAAGTTCCAGGTTCTTTCAGACAGAGTGCAGAAAGAGGATACCATAATAATTAACACTGCCCTTTTGACTTCTCTTCAGCTTTTACTGTGATCACAAAGTATTCTGTTTTCCTTCAAACACTGGCAAGTATCCTCCTCTAAAACTGTAAAGTCCACAGATGATTTTTCAGCTCGCCTATAGTCACCTGCCATTTTTCACTGAGATTATTTATGTTGGTTTCTGAAAGCACTTATGCCTTCCAGTGTAAGTCCAACACATTTCAAGCACAAGAAAATTATTCTTTCAAATATATTAGATTTATCACCATATGCGGTTTCACATTAAGACCTATTACATATTACAAGTTCATTTTATGGCTTAGTGCAACATCCAGTCGTAAGAACTATTTCACAATATTTAGAGGAGACACATGCTACCTCCTAACTTAAAAACAAAACCCCTTTTGTTTACATTGATTTTGGCTAAACAGCAAGGTGAAAAAAATATCTACTTACTTTCACTAAATGGGGAGCATCCTGCCTGTTCAGCTGGTATTGAGGCAACTGGTCACAGTGAACTATCCATGGGTGACTGAGAACTTGGGCTGCAGTCAGTCTTTGATGAGGGTCAACATGAAGCATTTTTGAAACAAGGTCCTGTCAACAAAGGTCAATGGAAATAACAGCAGAACGTCAACTTAGAAAAAGATTAATAGTTCAAAACTATAAAAGAAGATTCTAGAGGTATAAAAATATGTTCATAATGTCAGTTTTAAATAAATGAAAAATCTCCCAGCAATGCTAACAGCATATATTTTAATTATGTGACTTAAGAGATATTTGGTAAAACAAAAGGAAGGTATCCAGTTAAATGCAGAAAACTTTAGCATTTTAAGCATCCATATAGAAGGGGCATAAAGGATATTGCACAGTGAGGTTCAGAGTATTTGCTGTCAAAAATAGAGTTCTCAAAAATGCAATGTTTCATTGGTTTTCATTATAATGATTTAGACTACCTGTATGGTTTTTGAATGTCATGCTTCCACATGAAGTTTTATGAAAACACTTCTCACTGTGGATAATTGTGTGTATAAAAAGTGATAAAACACACTATTTCTAAGGACAGATGTTAGCTACTACAGTGTAACGCACACCTCTTCTTTCCTCCTACATGCTAAGTGACTGCTGAAACATGAACAGATCAACAACAGGGGGATTAGATCAGTATTTTAATAAAAGAATGTGTGGAACTTACTCAATCTATGATATAACACGTACATTATAACCAACATGTTACATTGCAATCCCTCCCTGATCTCCTAAGAGACAAAGCAAATATACTTGCCTTAGCTGTGTCTGAAACAGTGTTCCAATAACCACCACTGAGGGAGAACTTTCCACTTCCTATTCGGGCCAAAATCTCCTCTGGGGTGTCATCAGGACCATTTGCAAAAGGAGTGTAGCTATTTAACCAAACAAATTCAATGTTAGTAAACTTCCACAACCTGGGCCTCAGTAAATATTGTAACTCTGATTACAATTTCAACATAATTATAGGCAATAAATAGTGAAACAGTTATAAAAAGAATTCATTCTTAACATGTGAAAATACATGGCACTAACTCTAGATCTGCTCTTATTGTATGTATTCCCTCTATTTGATCTGAAAAGCAGATTTTTCCGATTGTAGTTCAAATACTGGTCATTCCTGAATTACAGAAAGTATTCCTTAAGCTTTCATATTCTAGTGAAGTACCAAACCAGTCCATTCTGTTGAAAATCTGCCTGAGAAGGAATAAATGCTGGTTTAATGCCAGAGGAAGAAAGGTGCACCAGTTTTCCTTGCTTGACTATACATACTCCTGCTGCTATCAGAATGCCCCCAACCAAAGAAAAGACATACACTTAAAACCAAATACATTTCCTGCTTATTTATTTTAAAATACAAAAATCTTTGTTAACTCTTAACCAAAGTGGCAATATGAATAACTTAGCATAAAAAGATAGTTGCTATTGCATCTGCTAAATAGATTTTATTTTAAACATCTGGTACTATAGTTGAAGTCCTTATTTTTCATCCAGTTAATTTCTGTTGAAATTTACAAATTTACAAAATGCCTTTCTATTGCATTTATTATATTCTAACTGCATCACTTCTAACATTTCAGTGATTGCATCTTGTACACAAACATGCTTTAATACATTGCAATTATATTTGCAACATATGTTTCCTTCAACAAATATGCTGTTTAATCTAGCTTTTAATTTTCACATGAAACAATAAATTCTTGGTGCAAAATCACCTTTAAGCAGAACTTAAAAACCTAAAACAGATGTTAGAAGCAAAGAATTTTGCACATCAGTCCCTGCAAACTTAGATTTTACTAAAGGCAAAGCATAATCTCAACCCCAAAGTTGAGATCAATTAGTGCTTTGATAGAGACATCTGCAACAGTGAGCCTACATTTATTACTTTTGTAATAAATTTGTTTGTATTGGTTTGGTATTCTACAATAAAGCAAACAATCACCCTTACCCAGTGAGCATGGTATAAAGTAGAACACCAAGGCTCCATATGTCACATGCAGCATCATAACCTTGCCTCTTTAAAACCTGAGGGAGACAAATATTTTTTCTGAAAAATAATGCTTAAAAATGCTTTTTAAATGCTTTTTTCACGCTATAAAAATGGTAAAATTTCAAATTTTTACTGTTTACAGAGTGATTCTACTTGTTAAACAAGAACAAAAGAAAAAATCTATCTAGCAAAAATATCCCAGTAAAATACATCAAGGCATATAAACAATCCTGGGCTTTACCTCTGGTGCAACAAAATTTGCTGTGTAACAAGGAGTCATCAGAAGACCATTTTCTGCTCGCAGCTGTTTTGCAAAGCCAAAGTCACAAATCCTAATTGATTCTGGATTACCAGATTCATCAACATAAAGAATATTGCTTGGCTTCAGGTCTCTGTGAACAACCTAAAAAAAGAGAAACCATTAAATACAATCAGCTAAGCACATAAAAAAATTTTTTTAGTATAATTAGCAATTCTGCTACTTAATTTTAAGTTTCCTATCAGTGTGCTCACTTTCCAGAGTTCCAGCTTCCACCATCAGCTGCAGTGTTTTGCTGCTCTGTGGTGTCTAGAGCACAATAACTCTAACTGGGAAACTCTAAAACCCCCACCAGACATCCCCACCCCCATAATTTATTTGTACAGACAGTTCCAGATGTCTTCTGATGGTTGAATCATGTATTTCCTTTTTAACATGCATAACTACCAGGCTCTTTAAATCAGAACCTTTGGCTACTAATATCTTTTGGAGTCAGGGGCTGATGTACCACCTTGCTATGTAACCCCAGACTAGTTACTGCTGGAGTAACTGTATTCCATTCTCTTCAGACAGTCTGAATTCATCTCAGAAAAACACCTAGAAGCCTGATTAAGAAGGAACTTTAATAATAAAAAAAACCCAAAGTATTGAAGTATTTTCCCAGTATAAAAAAAGCCTGTGCTGGTTGCTAAGTGGCTGCTTTTGCTCAAGATGTAAAATGCTTGACAATACTGGAGAAGCTGCCAAAGTAATGGCAGAATTTGAATCTAAGTTATAACGAGCCTTAACAAAACCTGGAATGTGCAAGGCCAGTCTTTGAAATCAGATGACCTGCTATATTTTCTTCACAAGACAAAGTTAGCCTACAGCCTCTAGAGACTCTGCTCTCAGTAAAGAAGAGGGCATACAGCACTGTAAGGCAGCAGAGTGGATCTAAATGTCCTCCTTTAAATATTGAAGTAGAACATGAGGGCCTTTATCTTCCTTGTTATCATACATGTTTCATTAATATTAAACACAGCTTCTCATTATTAAATTTAAATGGAAGAGATTGTGAAATATTTCATAAAAGTAATCACATTAGAACAAGAAGATACTCCCAGACTTCTGCAAATAAGTGATGTCCAGAAATCAGAAGCTCAACACACTCATCCAAACCTAGCAGAGCTTCAGGAAACCAATATGAGACGATGAAGAGCGCAGAGGGATGTGCACATTGCAAAGCCATTTAACACATTAAGTCTATTTAGTAGAGACTTTTCCAGCATGCAAATCCTGTGTGATTCTCAGATTTAACAAACCAAGTACTTAAAATTATGGAAATAAGCACCTTGTAAGCTGAAATATACAAATAGTTTTAAAGAATTTGACTTGGAACAGTAGGTGTTAAGGGAACATCCTGGCTTTAGATGTCAGTGTATAAGAGAACCAGTTCCTGACTGCCCTTGTTTTTGCCTTTTACCCTAATAATGAGTGAAACAACCTTTATTGCTCCAAGAAGCAAATAAAAACCCCAGTTTTATTCTTGTTGATGTTTTATTTTCTTTTTTTTTAAGAGATTCTAAAAGGGGTAGAAAGGAAGAAGTGAGCAATGGAAGCAGCACAGATCTGGGGATTTGGCAGTTTCTAGAACAGTCTGCTTGAGTTGTATGCTTTTTTTACAAGAAGGAGAAGCAATGCTCAAGTAGGAGGAAGAGTAAGTGTAGCAGTCCAGTTCAAATTAAAACACTACTTCCCAAGCAATCAAAATGTTTATGTCAAAGAATAAGTGAAGCACCTTCCTATGTTAAGCAGTGTTCCCAAAGGTAAATTTTGACAATGTTTAAAAATATAATGCTTCTTAAAAATTGCCAGATTGTTTTTAGATTATGTTGGCATTTTGTATAGAGGTAACATTTTATTTTAGAGCAACAGAAGAGAGCAAAATAACCTGCAGTAACTTTCAGTTCTTTATTTCTTAGCATTGTGCTTTTGACCAGCAGTCTCAATTACCTACCAGCATTCACAAGTTTGCTGCTCCAAGATGAAATGACACTTCTTATTTATCTGTTTTATGATGTCTCTTGTGCCAATCCTCAATCACTGTATGTGGGCCCTGCTTTTAGAATGCTCTGGGTGACTGTTGGAAGCACTGCTTACCCTGAGGATTTAATTCCTTGCTTAGCTAGTTTCTCAGTTCAAAAGTATCTTACGAATGTCCGTGAGGAAACTGTTCCTGGGAAAGGTTGTGGAGACTGCACACAGATGCAGAGACTGTCAAACCAGATATTACCTAATACCATATTCAAATAGGCTCCTCCAGTGTCTAAAGGAGTTTCAACAGGAAAATCCACGGAAGACACGAGGGACTCTTCCAGAAAAGAATTAGACTATTGAAGTGCTCACTATTTGCATATATGGCCAGCTTTCCTGTGGAGATGTACTTAATATAAGACTTGAAAATTTCCAAAAGCAAACCTTCCAAAGTGCACATGGTCTAATAAAAGTTAAAATGCCAATATTTACGGATATCTACAATAAAGAAAACATAACCTCTAAAATCCCTTACTAGATGCAAGGTCACTGGGCCTCTTCCAGCCACATGTGACAAGAATGAACCAAGTTATGATTTGTTATTCTATTATCTGTATTTCCATACTGAAGGTATCAAGGTTTGATCACAATTTCCATGGGTGCTGATGGCCAAGGACTATAATCTGTGCACACAGGCTCAAATGAAAACACACACATGAGCAAGTGACTGAAGTAATCACAGAATGAGATACCAGGTAACTCTGATCATAAGTTTTCTGAAATAACAGCTTCCAGACACAACAGTTCGTATTGAATTGCTATTTGCTACTTAAAATTCTTTGAGTATATGTTCCAAAGCCTCTTTTCTTGGGTAACAACATCATGTATTAGCAGCTTGACTTCTTCCTTGCACCCTTATTTTCTGCTTTTTCTCCATCCGCTTTTTCTTGTTTACTTAAAAATGCAACATAACTTGTCTTTCTTGCCATGCAATTATCACACTGTCCTTCTCTATATTTGATCTACTTCCTCTGTCTCCAAATTAATTTCCCAAAGTGCTAATTTTCTGTCACCTACAAGTTCCTGACCCTATGTCACAGGAGTTACAAGTCATAAACCATGTTCTTCAAAACTAAGTTGTCAAAGGAATTACAAGTATGACAGGTGGAAAATAAATTATCAGGGTATATCACAGGATGAGATTGAAATTACATTAGGTCTCATGGCTATGCAATAACACTGGTCCTAGCACTTCTTCCTGGACTTTCTTCCCCTCCTATCTTCTCTCTCAGTAATTATCTGCATCTTCCACTGAATTGCTGACAGACTGCATGAAGAATGAGAGAAACAGTTGCATCATCTCAGTTATCTGAACATGTACAGAGCTGATAAGGGAAGTTTTGATTTCAACATAAATTCCTGCTGCAATGTAATTGTTTACCTAAAACCACTTAATTACCAAAGAAGAATGTATCAAGATACAAATTTATCTTCTACAAGAGAAGATTAACAATAGCTATAAACATTTTGTCTGAGTTGAAAACTTACCCCTTGTGCATGGAGATATTCAACCGTTTTTGTTATTGTAAACAGAACAGCACTAGCTTCTCGTTCTGAGAAAAATTTTTGCCGAAGAATTTTGTCCAGCAATTCTCCTCCTTTCATAAGTTCTGTTACTACATACACATATTTTCCATCATCATACACCTGCAAAAAGTACATAAAAATTTAAACTTCAAAATATTTATTCTCTGCTGTCTTCCTGTGAAACACACAGAGATAGTGCAGTTATGTCCACAAGCTGTTTTCTTCAATGGTTTTCCCTGTATTTCACAACCCCCACACTATCCAAATGTTGTCATCTTCAGAGGTGAACATAAAACCTTTACAAAAAGGCAAAAACGTACCAAAATAACATAGAAATACTGGCATGAAAGTGTTTAAAGATAAAAGGGGGTAAATAGCAGGTAGTTTCCCCCCACACAGTTTCACTAAAACAGAGTGAACTAGATGTGAGAAATTAAGTAGTAAAAATGGAAACTAGTCTAATTAAGGCAAAACCAGAGCTAATTCAAGCAGCAATTATCGCACCAAATTAAAAATATAAATTGAGATCATTCCAACAGTCAGACAAAAAAAAAGGGGGAAAAAAAAAAAATAAATCAAGATTTACCTCAGATGGCCCCTGTGAACTGTAAATACAAAGTTGCTATGATAAAAATCAAAAACTTATACATTATTCTGCACATAAAGTCTATATCAAAGTCTAAAAGTATTCAAATATGTATATTTTATCTGTTACTTCTAATTACAGAAGATTGCTTAATTTTTGCATAGCTTTTATCATCCAAGGAAGCATTTGAGAATTCTTTACATTCTCACCAGAGGGCACTACAGACTGAGTGATACTAAAGCACATTTTAAGGTACATAGACTTCAGCATTTCATTTCAGTTGCACTTTGACAGAACCATGGAATGGTTTAGGTTGAAAGAGCCCTTCAATATCATCGAGTCCCAACCTTCCTCCATAGACAGGGGCATGTTTCACTAGATCAGGTTGCTCAAAACCCCATCCAGCCTGGCTTGGGAGTTCCAACTTCATCAAGAAACAATTCCTGCTTTAGTGAAACCACTTACAGACTGTTGCCTTGAACAATTTCACCTACTTTTATGGTGAGGTTGCAAATTTTTTTTCAGAAAAATGTGTGAAATAAAAAAATAACTTGTGTTTAAGTAGAAACAATTATCAAAATTAGAGTAAAATAAATTTAGGAATAGATATCAGCTAAGTAACAGAAAAGAATAAAACCCAGGTCTTCATCTCAGTTTCCTGGTCTTAAACTACCTGGGAAAAATATACTAATAAAGTTCTAAGTATCAAAACTTTTGTTCTCCCAATGACACTTTTAGCACCATTATTTGTATCAGATTTATTCTCTCACCAAATAATAATTAAAAAAAGAATGTTAAAGAATTCCATGGGCCTTACAAACTTATGATCTTAAGGAGATGAAGACATGATGGGTTTCTGTGTTGTCATTTAACAGGAATTTCTCCCTCAAGAAATATAGAAGACTGAGCATCTGAATACGTTTGTATTAAGACTTTAAATATTACACATTATTCAAAAGCAGAACCATCTAATTCTAGATAGTAAACTGGGTACTTTTTTCTGTTAGGCATGCTTCCTCTAATCCTGGTATAACATGAGGAGATCATAATATTTAATTTGATGTGACAGAGCATACACAACTCAGGATTACAGAATTCCAGCAAAATTTGCATTTGGTTACTATTTTATCTTCTGGTCTTGTCTGTCAGCCAAAAATCCCCACAGATAACTCACCCCAAACAAACCATTCCCTTTGCACCAATTCCTCTAATGGTATAACCAGCCTAAGTTGTTTTTGAATAAATACTGATGACTTTTTCTTTGCAGGTGCACATTGTCATGCTAAGATCATAAATGTGACACTACTTTTTAAAATTAACTCTGAGCACAAGCCACAGGTGACTCAGTATGTTTTTTTCTACAAGGTAAAGTGGAAGAAACTATAGTGAGAAACAGATGTAGGTATATGAGCCAAATATAATGCAATGAAGAAAGAAATCAAGGTTTTTGCCAAGGGAAGTAAGATTTTACAGACATATGAGGTATTTTGAAATCATAAATAAGCACTTGGACAGGGAGACTGGATATCTTATATTCAGGTTTCTAAAATGCTTCTGAAAAGATTCTTCAGTCAATGCTTTAAATAACTCAAACCAGGAAAAAAGTTCTGTTACAGAACAGAAACTATTACATAAAAAGGGTAAACTACTTATAATGGTCTGGCACAGGAAGTTCCTAGGTAATGTTTTGCTGGAAGCTGTGTGCTTCCTCCCTTCTTACACTGTTTCCTAGGCATCCACTAAGGGCCTCTGTCAGAGGCAGGATACTGGATAAGAAGGACATCTGATTTAGCACAATATAGCTCCTTTTGTTTATATACTGTGTAACTGAAAAAGACCACTGATAACAATCAGAAGGAAAGCCCCCAGAGAACTCTGCACTGCAGAAAGAATTTGATCTCTTGAATATCCATTGTTTCAATTCAAACACCTTCAGAGTTAAATTACATAAAAAGGCTGAACAAGAATGAAAACTTACATCTTAAGCAAAATTCAAATATTACTGCATTTCTTCTTGAAACAGAAGAAAAGAAATAAATTATTTCTTGCAGAATAATGATTTCCAAAGCAGGCACTTAAATGCTGAAGTATTTTATTTTGGCACTTCAGATTAGAAACATCTAAGTTGAGCAAATCAACGAGTTTTATTTTTAACACAGTACATGGTGCTCTAGAGTTTGAGACCTGAAGGCAAAATACTCCTTATCTTCTCTGAAAGCTGTAATAGCACACCACTATAATGTGGGACATGCAAGCAATCTGCCCCATGGGTCTGTATTAGGACAAGAAAAACTTAATGCCAAATTCTTATAGATTTATACAAGATTCTTTCTTACACTGGACATCCTTCCATAATTTCTGCTTGGGGACCTGATCTGAAGCAGAAGTGAGTGAAAATTATAGCCTTTCTCCCTCTGTGGGCTTAAGGGCTTTTTTTGGTAGTCTCCTGTTTGTGTATTGCTGTTGCTGTACATAAAAGATGGTTCCTGCTGAAAGATGACTGACTATGATAAAAGATTAATTACAAAGTGAAATAATACAGCATATATTGCTGATGTTTAAGACTGCCTGGATTTCTATTCTCAATGTAAAATAATCATCATGCCGAAGTTGTGGTAAGCACTCACATTCTCATGTCTGTCTTCCTGTTTAATTAACAAACTCTGTCATGAATTAAAGTAACACATGAGCACATGCAGCACTAAAAGCACCACGAATGCTGATGCAGGTTCTGTTCAGCACAGCTTTCAAGTAACTTTACTGCTCAACCACATGAAGCAGAACAGAAAATGGGACTGTAAATGTGGGATCTTGCTTACAATAAGATAAGCTCCCTGGTGGGCTCCCCTGAATATCTACCTTATTTTCTCTGTCCAAGAAAGGGCCAAACAGTATGCTATCAATAAAGTGAAGACAGATTATAGTAGACCAACTTCATGCAGAGTTCTCTGGTGCTCATCTCCGCGGTATTTATGAGCTGTTGTTTTAATGACTTCAAAATGTCTGAATCTCCTTTCAGCTGAGCTCAGCTTCCTGGAGATGGTTTGCTGTTTTGCCTGAGGTTTGGTTTGGGGGACCAGAATATTTCCCTGTAGTCTAAGAAAGTCAGTAAGCATATGCCTTTTTAATTTTTAATCCTCTTTAATGAATAACCAAAGAGACAATGATGATTTTATTTATCAGTTAGATCATCAGAATATACTGTTCACTATGAAAACCCTCTACACCTCCCAGCTTATGTTATTCCTTGCTTTTTAAGCACAAAGTATTTTCATGGTCAGAGAAAATAATACAAGGAAAAAATACCTAGATAATGTTCATACAAAGGCCAGATAAAGGTACTGGGTAAAGAAGAGTGAGAACCATGGACATGGAAAAGATTTTGTCTGCTACTGAGTAATACTTGCTACTGTCAATGAAAATTACTTTGGCTACTGTGCTAACAGTGAGTCCTTTGTTATATAATAATGTGCATTAAAATTGATTTTGAATAACGTAGGCAAAATCAGATTCAAAGTTAACAAAGCAATCAAAAAACTTCCTTGTTTCTTTAAAAATACAGCCAACATTAAATAAATTATTCTTGTGCTTGGATTTATGAAGGATGAATTATTTGACTCCTTAGAATAACACTGGTACCACAATATCAGCGTCTTTAAAACACAGACATACCAGTAAAAAACTAGATGCGATTGAATAAATTGCACTGGGACATTGTTTTATTTTTAAAGGCTGAAAAACATACAGCTTGTCATCTCTCAAATTAGAAAGTGATTCACAATTATACTACACTAAAGGATGTCTTTAAAACACTACTTACATCTTTCAGGGTAATAATATTTGGATGCTGTCCATAGCGCAGCAGGATTTCAATCTCTTCTGTTGGATCTCTTTTACTCTTGTCAATAATCTGTAAGAGCATGTACAGACATAGGCATAATTCTTTTTGTGACTCTCATGTAATGCTTTGCTATGCTTATTAGCACCAGCAGTTAAGCAGTATTTATTGTTGCAAAAGGCATGGATTATAACCAAACCCAAGTTTGTCAAATTGGAAAAGCAACGCACAGCAAAAAATGTTGGGAAAAATGAAAGAATCTCTTTTGAAAATAATTTTGGAGGATAAGTGATCTGATCTCTTTGGCTGTGATAAATAATGCAAGGCTTTTTGGTAGATAAGACTTCAGTGACCCAATATTTAATAAAATAGGAAGTTCCTAAATTAACACAAGATACTGTTTGGATGATGCTAATGAACTGATTTTCACAATGCTAATCTCAAACAAATATTTGCAGCAAAAGAAAGCAGAAGAGAAAAAGAACAAAAAAATTAGAAAAAGTAAAAGTTCTCAGTTAATTCAAACATGCATTCATTATGAAAGTCCATTTGAATCTCTGGCTCTAAAGTTCACCTTGTTCAAACAAGCAAAATATTGTTTTGCCCTACTTAAATGCATTCTTATTCTTCTCACTGTTTTCCTCTCCTGAACAGCAGAATTTCCTGTAGTATCTTTTCCATTATTGTGTAATCACTTCATCCTTATGCCCATACTGCTACCCATTCCCTGCTAACAGACCAGACACTGATCATCTTTATTCTTTTTTTTCAAGATTCCTTGAGGAAAAAAATGCCTAACAGAGGGAATAGAAAAGTGAGTGAATCTTCACAGCAAATGTTATAGCTGAGGGAATTATCAGCTGTTCCAGGACTTTCTTGCAGTTTCAAGAAATTACTTCAAATTGAAAGCACAGAAGTCAAATCTGTTCCTGGCCAGAACCAGAATAAAAATAAGTATTTAACTTATTTAACTGCCAAATTGAAACTGGAAGCTTTCCAGGAGGCAATCTACATACTTAATTATGTAAAATACAAAGATGAATTAAGTAGTAAGCTGTTCAACAATTAAAAAAGAGAACAGCCTCATAGTATAGGATTTAAAGACTGCTTTTCCCCCCCACTTATAAAGTCTGCTAATCCATACTCTTGCTCTCATAGTTACCATTTGGTCCCAGGCTATTACACAGAAAACCTTATAAGCATGGCTCTGGGAAATCTACTGATTTCAACTGAGAATTTAATGCCTTCAAAGAAGCGCTAGAAAGCCCTATAGAATACCATAAAAACAATATTAAAAACCTTGCTGTAAACCAGAAAGACAAAACAGAGTTAATGTTTATTCTGGAAGTTATACCAGACTGAAGACTGTTATGAACCCCTCAGCCATTTGAGAATTTATGAATTTACTTTTACAGTTGCATATAAAAATAAAAACTAATCTTAATCTCTATGTTTCTCTGTGGCAAATAGAAATGCCCAATGCTAAAATCTGAAAAGTGTGGTTTATAACAAAGTAATTACCTTCACAGCATATTCCATGTTTGAAGCTTTGTGAACACATCTCTTGCAGACAGAATAAGAGCCAACTCCAATATCTTCCTTTACTTCATATCCATCAGTGAACTGAATGCTGTTCCTGTGCAACTGCTACCAAAATAACATTATCAATTGATGAATATTTTTAAATATTTAACTGATTTTTTATTAAAATAACTTTTTAAAAATTCCTATTGATTTGCTTAAAATTTTAAACTGATGACTCTACTAGGACAAAGTGGTCTAAATCTTCACTGCCTTCTGTTAAAAATTAGTATAAGATAGATCATACATTAGATGTATTATAAATAATGTACACTGTATTTTAGAAATGGATGACAATTTTTCTGATTGCTGCTTTACTAATTTAAAGATATAAACTCCAAAGAAAATTTGAAGACTTAAAGACAAAATAGTGATAGAACAATGGTAAAGAAGCATCACTTTTTATTATCTGAATAGACAGAATGCCAGCTGGAAAATTCAGACATACTGAATAGAATCAGATTGGCTGGAATTGCATGGAACAGCAGTGAAAAAATCCTTTCACAGAAATAAAAAGCTGAAAGGAGGACAAGTGCTCACTCTTGTAAGGGAAGGAAATGGTGTTCTAGTGTATGGAGTTTGTGCAAAGGATGCAAAGCATTTGCAGGAAACCATCTGGGTATCCTGCAGCACAGAAAAGAGGAAATAGGAGTGAGGAAGTTGTTGAGGGGCACAGAGGAAAGGCAGCAGAGAAACAGACCTTCACAAGAGAAGGAAGCCATATACAAAGAGCAATAATGCCATCTACAAAACTGTGTGGGAATCAAACAGCACAGAGACCCTTGCAGAAACTCTAGGAAGATACCAGGATCAGGAATAATTCTGATACATATATCACATCACAAAGCTTTTTGAGAATAAAAAAGGATCTAAAGTTATATTTAAAAAAATGTTATTACACATGAAACAGTAATGTGTAGAGAAAAGCATGTTGCAACAATTCTAGACATGAGAGTGTTAAAGAAATACAAGGGCTATTCACATTCTGTATAAATTATGGGTCTTTTAAAATTTCCTCAGACATTTGCAAAATACTGCAATGAAAAATACAGTGCAGTGAAAAATACATATAAACCAAATCATATAGGACATTTTTATTCATACCTATACATTAAGAAGTTTTCAACACAATTTAGATCATGAGTTGATTTCCATGACTCAGTAATTAGAATTACTAAAAGAAGAGAGAAGCAGTACAAATACATTTTCTGCAGAGGTATCCTCTTCCAGGTGACAACCTCACAATTATTAATACAGGAGACTCTACTGGAGTCATTCAAATACATCAAGGAAGCTAAAGCTTGAGTGTACACTGTAACACTGACTTGTATGATGCACTGAGATCAGTCACAAAATAGCACAGATTAGCAAATTAACTTCAAGTGGCTTGGGAGGGACATAGTATGTCCCGAGTCATGGATTCCAAGATGAACAGCAGTCGAGAACATCCAGATACAATTCCTAGTCATACTCTAGTGCCTCTTACTACCGCATTGCAGGAGTCAACTGACATTTTCATGTACGGGGGAAAAAAACAATTAATCAATATATCTGTTATTCCACTCCACCTTATGGCTTGACATTAAAGAGGTCATACAGTACAGATGGTAGAATGTTCTCATTTAAGGTTGAAGCCTATTTGGACCTGTAGCTGCTCAGTAATTAAACAGGTTCTGTACCGTCAGAGATTTTGTTTGGATAAAATAATGTGATTTTTTTCTTATATAAAAGGTAACAGTGATTTTTGTCATGAGACCTCTTTCTGTGACAAGGAAACAATCAATCCACCAAGAGACAGCGCTGATTTTTTTTTTAATTAGATGTACTCACCTGAACAATTGAATGCACTCCAACTGTCTGCATTGCTTGGCTTTCATCATCCGATGCAATAGCTACAAAACTAAATCCCCGAAAAAGTTGATGTGCATTAGCACTGGGTGGAATACCGGGCGAATCTGAAAAATACATCATCTACTTACAAGCAGAATCTTTAACATGCAGATATGAGACTAAGTACTGAAATTTTGGTAGCACCTTGAGTTTGTAAAGACAACAATTTGCATCAAATTTTGAATTAAAAAAAAATTAAATTCAAATTTTGCTTTTGAATATGTAAATTCTCTCATTCGTATCTCTTTACCTTTTGGAGTTTTTGCTGTAAACTCAGGGTCAAAATAAAATGTATCTTCAGGTCTGCTAGTTGCAGGTTTAAAAGGAGGATGGATTTCTCTCCGGTACAATTTCTGAATAGAAGGGACACATTGTAAATGGAAAAGTTAAATGATACCATAGAAGCTTAACCAAGAAATTTACTGGACTGATTTTCAATTAGATACTTACATTCCAATCTATTTTGGAAAAGAATGCATGCCTCTTAATTTCTTCTACTCCATCTGGACCTGCTCCTTTTATAAGGAAGAAAAATGTCTATGAATTATTTTCTTCTTGGTGAAAGGAATGGAGAGCAAAATTATATTTCTTACTCCTTCTGTATTAATTTTAGATGTAGGACTAGCAGAAAAGATAATACTTTAGTGATCACTGGAAAGGCAAACTACATTCTTACTTTAAAGCCTATTTTACACAGGAAACAAAATTTTAGTCAGCTTAGTGATCACTGATATTATAAATATTATGATCAAAATTAAAATATTCTGCTAAAAACTTTACCTAATCTGTTTGCTGGGTTTCTTTTGAAAAGCATTCGCAGGAGACTCTGTGCTTCAAGACTCAAGAACTGGGGCATTCCAAGTTTGGCCCTAGAGAATAAAAATAATTAACAGTATACAAACATATCTAGGTAAGAATTAACTCTGCATTCCCCCTGTCCTTTGCCATTCAACAAGTCCATAATAAATCAAGTAGCATCACTGAGAAATTGCCTTCAGACATCAGACACAGAGTAAAAGTGCTGTCAGTCATGTAAAACATGTTTGGGTTTTTAATTTTTTTAAAAATAGTATAGTATTTTCAGTAATGACTCAGAAACTGAAGTAGAGGAAAAGATGGAAAAACATGTAGAGAAGAATAGCTAGAGGATAGCAGTTTATAAAGCTGTAAGTTTTCATAATACACTTTGATCCACTTATAGGTCCAGTTACCAGCAAATTACATGAAACAAAGCATTTGGATAGTTATATAACAGAAGGACTAAGAAAAGTACCACACTATGACACACACTAAGATGATCAGGAAACAAACTACAACACAGAAATTGAATTAAGGTAGGACAGACCTTGCAGGATTAGCTGGCAAAAAACCCCAACAAAACAACACAAAACTCCTCTTTTCCTTTTTCTCCCCTCCCTAATCTACTTGAAATAATACTTTTACAACTTGCCAGTCTTGAATTTTTTGATTTAAATTTCTGTACTTTAACTTTGTTCTGTAATCATTGTCATATTTTTCCCTCTCCATTTAACATTGAACCTCTGTTCTATCACTTTTACTAGGGCTTACTTTTTCTTGTAACTATGATAATGATAAAGGAAGCATATAATGCCCTCCTTTCCATCACTAATTCAACTGTAGCTTGTATTTTTCTGTAACAGTCCATGACACAAGCTCTGTGTTTCAATCAGAACGTGATTTGTCTTGCATTCCAGGTATTTGTAGATATTCACCTCTGTGTCACTTGAGTAAGTGCATACACATTGCCACTGATTCACAATCCATTACTTTAAAACTACAACTTACTAAATTTTCCATTTGTTTCAGCATTAAAAAAAGCTAGGGCAGGGAGGAGGAAAATCTGAAGAACTTTGGCTTCTTTGGGCTCTTCAATAACATACTACAGACAGATCAAGGCCACCAGTGGAGAGAAGGAATGGGCAGTGGGCCATCCAATTTTTCCTGACTGGCATGCACTACCACCTTTCAAAAAATCCTGTATCAGGCACATGACAGAGGGGAAAGAAAGGCAATTGCCAGGACCTCAGAGTTACTGTATTATGCAACTACATGAGTGACAGCATTTTTTTTCTGACATTCCTGATGAACAATGACATAATTTTATATGAAGGCATATCTCTTAAGTAAAGGAGAAAGATGTTTAAAATTTAACTTTGTTGCTGCAACCTATGATTTCTTCAAACTGCAGTTTCCCAGTTTTTGGTAAAACACACAAGAATAAACAAAAATTTGTCTTGATAATGTTGAAAGAAATAAAGAACCACAAAAACCACTTTGTTGTAAGGAGAACGTATTTTCTGTGGATTTTTAGAAGGTAAGAAAAGCAATACATCATAAATATACACTATGAAAACTGGAATTCATATGCACACCTGTCCATTTTAAAGTTTCATGAAAAATTTAAGGAAAAAGATACTAGGTATGTGGAAAATAAAAAGAAAACATAGACCAGAAAAAAGTGTGAACTTAGCAGAAAACACTTTAAAATATCTTCTGGTTTTCAGCTGCTTATATGACCAAAAGAAAAACACTTTTATGCAAGATAATACTCAAAGCATACGAAACATTAAAAGAGGGTAAAATGTCTTTACATCATAGCACACTTTCTGTGCAGCTATTTGAAACCATTAACAATTGCAAAGACTGGAAGGTAAAAAAAGAAAGAAGTTGGAAAGGGCATTAGGAGATACATTCTGAAATGAAATCTGAAAGTAGTTACAGAATCATATGAACCTATAATTGCCTAGGTTGGAAAAGACCTTTAAGATTATCAAGTCCAACCATTAAACCAGCACCACCCAGTCCACCACTAAACTATACCCCTATGTGCCATATCTTTTTAAAAAACCTCCAGGATGGCTGAGTTTTTTTTATAAAAACCTCAGCCACTTCCCTGGGCAGCCTGTTCCAATGCTTTACAACCCTTTCAATGAAGAAATTTTTCCTAATACCCAATCTAAACCTCCCATAGTGAAACTTGAGGTAATTTTCGCTCATCCTGTTGCTTCTTATTATGGAGAAGAGACTGACCCCCACCTGGCTACAGCCTCCTTTCAGGTAGTTGTAGAGTGATAAGGTCTCCCCTAAACATTCTCCAGAATAAACAAACCCAGATCCCTCAGCTGTTCTTCACAGAATCTGTGCTCCAGACCCTTCACTGGCTCCATTGCTCATCTCTGGACTCACTCCAGCACCTCAATATCCTCATAGTGAGAAGCCCAAAAGTGGCCACAGGATTTGAGGTGCAGCATCACCAGTGCTGAGTACAGGGGGACAATCACTGCCGTGGTCCTGCTGCCACACTATTGCTGACACAGGCCAGGATGCCACTGACTTCTTGGTCACCTGGGAGTACACTGGCTCTTTTGTTCAACCACTGTTGGACCAACACTCCCTGGTGCTTTTCTGCCAGGCAACTTTTCAGCCACTCTTCCCTAAGCCTGGCACGTTCCCTTAGGTTGCTGTGACCCAAGTGTATGACCCCGCACCCGGCCCTACTGAACCTCATCCCATTGATTCAGCCTGTCGAGATCTCTCTGCAGAGTTTTCCTACCCCCATCAGATCCATATTTCCTCTTATCCAGGTTTTGGTGGGCACCTGCAAACTGACAGTTAAATCCCCTTGTCCAGGTTGTTGATAAAGATGTTAAAACAGGCCTGGCCCCTCAGGAACACCACTTATGACTGGCCATCAGCTGGATTTCACTCCACTGAGCACCGCTCTCTGGGCTATGAATGACTATGAACATCAATCACCTAGAGAAATGCAAGGATATTCTACATGGCAGCTGAATACAGAAGATATTTATAGCAACAGTGAAAAGACTGTTGAGGAACAGAGCAAAATCACATGCAGGCAAAGAGAAGAGAAAGGTGTGACTCATGAGACACAGATAGAAAAAAATGCATGGCTCCTGAAACAAGTGAGAGTGCAGCAGAACTATCTCAGATGAGCTTCTTGTAAATAGGAGGTGGTCAGAAGTTTATGCTTGCTGTGAATAGACAGAACTTTTTAGTTAAAAGACATTGAATAATCACAACATTAAGATTTGATCTGGCATGGTGCTGAAGCAGTAGAAGAAACTAGCATCCACAAATATATTTGCAAATAAGATGAAGAAAAAAAAAGGGCAAAGAATAGCGTAATATATAAGCATTATGAAAAAAAAGCCAAGAAAATAACGAGCGTGTTTTCAAGTGGTTTTCACATTCTAATTACTTAGGAAAAAGATGAAAGAGTTCCATATATTTATCTTTCACAACAGGCTGTTAGTGCAAAAGAAATTCCAGCTTTGATATATGGGTAGACAAGTGGTTAACAGGACTGAGAACAATGATAAACAATGAAACAGAAAACAAATGAGAAAACCAAGATAATCTTATGAGCTTCCATGGAAAAAAATGGTATTACTTAAAAATAGATGGAAACAGAGAAGTGAATCTATGATATGAGGAAACAGACTTGTTTTGCACAGTGTTTGGCTACAGTCCCAAAATGGGTCAGTTGCGCCATAAGTTGTATTAGGTTAGAGAATATATGGGGCAAGGAAAAAAGCAGACCTTCATTAGCAAAAACAAGAACATTAACTGCATGAAGGAAAGCAATTCCCACAATAGAGCTAATGCAAAATCTATGCTGAAAAGAGAAAAGAGGAAAATTGGAGCTTAGGCGACTCATAGGAGAGTACAGAAGGGAGAAGTATTGGGGAGGAAAGTTGTTCACAGCATTTTATATAAAGAGGTAGGGTGAGGAGCTGGTAAGATAAAGAAGGATAAGGAGTGAAAATACTTTATCAAAAAAACTCGAAAAACCTAAAATAAAGGGGGGGAAAAAAACGGGAAAAAATTCACAGGTTATCAAAATGATAAGAAAGTTAAAAAATATTATGGAAATAAGATGGGAGAGATCATGTGGTTGGAGAACTTATTGTTACAGATTAAAGAGCTGCTATGAAATCCTTTGTACCTGATATGGTGGAGGAATAGTGAAGCAACTTAGATAGGCAGCAAAGGGAATTAATAATATGGAATAGGGAGTGAGGATTTACCAGTACCTTTGAAAATGAGGGAGGAGTAGAAATTAGATATTGCAGCCCGGAGGGCATCCCTGTAGAATACCTGATGAGATATATAAATAAGAGTGTACTCACTTGAGAATCATAGTCATGGTTTCTTTTCTGTCTTTCCCTTGGAAAGGTAGAGTACCAGTGAGCATTTCAAACTGTATAGAGTAAAACTTTCATCAATTACATTACCTGGACAAAAACTAATTTTTGACAAAACTACTTAGCATCTTAACCTTCCAAAATTCATGCATGTTAACAATCAAGTGTGTGCAAAACAACTTCATCGTACAGTTTCAATTGCTAAGAACATTGAGCAGCGTTTACCATTTTTAAAGCTGCAAAATATTTTCCTATATTGATAACTTGCTTTACATCCTTTTATCTGAACAACTTAGACTATAATGTTCTGTGGTTCATTTCTTACTAAAAAGCTTGTTCTAGGAAGACTTGATCTGTACAACTGTATTTTTAGTTTTAAACAAAGGGGAGGGGGTAGGGAAAAAGATTTTCCTTTTGAAAGTTAGTGATGATTTCTCCTCATGCAGAAATTTTTAAAAAAGGTCAAAATTTTGAAAATTGGCATGTACATAGCCTTCATTGGGAAGGGGAAAAGGTTAGCTGATTGACAAAGACATGCATGATGAAAAGTGGTTACTGTATGCATACGGTGGAAATAAAGCCTGAAGGAACACGGAAGAGCTACACAGTACGTGCATACACATTCTACAGTGCCTGGCAGTAAGCAACAGACACTGCTACAATACTGATTTGTTCTGAAAGTGACTCAGTAAAAATAGAGAAATATAAAGGCACTCCTGTTGGACTGCAGTATACTGCAGGGATATCAGACCTAAGTGAGGCAGTGACAGCAGTCTGGCAGCAGTCATGGCAGCCAGCACTTAGGCAGATATCTGATTTTTTTGGTTTAAAGATGGCAAAATTATTTAGTTCAATGCAATTTCATGGCATACAGCTAACAACATAGAAATTAAAATAATTATAAAGGAAACCTCTGAACAGCTTATGTAAACTTAAGTCATCCTGAACACAAGGTATCTCTATTCTCCTCTTTTCTGGTATGACCCAAACATTCAGCCTACTAAACATAAAAAATGTACATGGATAACTTGAATAAATAATGTGTGACTATAGTATTTGTAGATCTACAATACGAGCATGAAGTTGCACTAATAGTATTCTTTAAAACACCATTTTATTGAAATAAAATTTGAATTTCTTAGTGCCATCTCTTCACTGGTAAATACTTTATACTCTAGATAATAATCTTTTCAGATATATTTTAAAAAATAATAATAATAAGACCAACACAGAAAAAGCCTACTTTTAACTTTAACACTTAAGACAATTGTCAGGAAGATGTGAGAGGGATAAGCCAGAATGATAAGAAAAAAAAAAGTTGTTTGTGGTTTAGAAAGATCTTCACAAGGTGCACTTAAAAAATGAAACCTTTTTAAAGTGGTATATTTCCAAGTGCTCCACAAACTTACATGAAATGCAGTTTCTTTAGCAAGCTCCTAATTTGTCACAAGCACACATATTTGTATTAACAGCTCAACGTGCATTTTTTTGTCACCCCTCCCAAATACCATATTCCAACACTAATAGGCCAATAGTACTTAAAGACTAAGTCAACATTGGCCTTCTCTACTTATCTTTAATTTCAGAAGGAGAGTACCTCAGTGCCTCTGAAAACTTTAAATGAATGTTTTTACCTGTATGGCATCCCTTAAAACTGTCACTGTTTTAAATTATAATACAGCTCTTAACAATGGCTTAAGCATATTTCATGACCAGCAGCACAAGAAAAGAAGCCAAATGATTTGTTGAAGTATCTTTAAAGTCTCCATATCTATGCTGTAACTTCTGTTCACTCTAGATACTGTGTACTTACACCACACCAACCATCACTTGAATTTTTGATCAGCTCAGAAATTAAGAATGAGTTAAAAGTGGATACTTACAGATTGGTTATGAAAATTACAAATTATAAATGCAAGCAACATCTTACAGCAATTTTCAATTATACCACATCCAATTGATAAACACCAAATTATGTTTTCCAGCTTTATAAATTAAAGCTGGAGTTTAATTATGTTTGTGTTACCAACAACGAATATTCAGCAACTACATTGAAATAATCTTTTAATTGACTGTTCTTAGTGATAAAATGTACAGCTGTGGGGAGTGTGTGTGTGCCTGTCTAGAGAGAGTTCTGTTACCAGGTGCTACTTTTACATAGTCAGTTTTCAGATCACAACAGCATTCTAATCATCATAAAGCAATAGGATGACCTATTTTCAGAGACAAGAGTCCTTCCTGTACTATAAAGCACACACATTAATTGTACTGTTACAGTTATGTAGTAGAAGTAGTAAGAAATAAATACATTTATGCAATTATTTGATCTCCATGTCAAAAATGCACACAAGTATTTTAAATATTAAGTCTTTCAGCGTTTCTTCCTTAAATACCAAACATGATCTATTATTCCTTTCCAATTCATATTCCATATACATAATATTTCCCGACCATGTAACTTCACAGTAATTACCCCTTGCAGAAAGGGGTAAATAAGCAACTGAGAAACTATATCCCATATCAGCTCAGTGTCATTTAGATCATTTTTATGAGTGAGAACAACTGTCATTCTTCCACTAACTTGTAATTACACCATAGAGTCTAATTAGAGGGTTACCAATCTCCTTTCTCCTCTTGAATGTAAATTGAAATTTAAAATTTGAATATGAATTTCTTCCCCACTTTGAAATAGACAACATTGCCCTGTATACTTCTGTGTTCCTCTTGGTCCCCATAACACACAAACTACTATAAATAAAAAGTATTTTAGTTAAATGATGATAAAAATATGGCATATTATTTGTGTTAATATGATACCTAATCCATGTTCATGATCAAACTCTGTGGTGTTATTAATTTCACACAATTTAGACTTCCTTGGAAGTTAAAATTCATGTAAAGCTCACCTTAGGGGTTAGTGTTTGATTTGTTTCACCAGACCTTGCAAATCACAACTTTGCTATGATTTACATTTACCAGAAACCTACCATTAAAACACCAAAAGACCACCAGTCTGCACTCTGTGTATGGCCTCGTCTGTTAACAACTTCTGGTGCCATATATTCCACTGTTCCACAGAAAGAGTAGGCTTTTTTTTCATGATCAATTGACTCCTTACTTAAGCCAAAATCTGAAAGGAAAAAAAATAATTCCAAATGCAATTAAAAAAAACTAACCCCGTTCATGGTTGATACTTTTACCATAATATGAAGTGTCATGCTTTTATCATTCCTATATGCAACTGAAGACTAATATGGGAATTACAGGATTCTCTTTCCCTCCCCGCATTATCATAGGTCTGTAACATTAGATATACTTGTAAAGCAGATATCTTATTGAAATATTCAGTTTTCATTTATTTCAAGCTAATTACACTACTTGCTTCCATAGCTGAATTACCATCAGTTAAATTACTTATTTTATCATACTCATTTACCAAAAGGAAAATGCAAAGATTTTACTATGAACAGAAATGATCCTAGTATTGCGACTCCTTTATTCACCTGTCAATTTGATATGTCCTTCCTCATCAAGCAGGATGCTAAAAAACAATAAAAAGAATATAAAAAACTAATTAAAATATCTTTTAAGTGTTGTTTCAGACAACATACTGACAACATTTAGGAATAAACAGTAGATGATACACAAGGACAGGGAGACTCAAACATGCATGAAAATGAATTATTACAAGATAGATTCAAACTACACATTTTCTTTTCCTCTTTCTTTTTAAAGATTAAGAAACAAGTTCATTGCAGTTTTATTCAACTATTTGATTAAATTCAGTATTTAGTAACAGTTTTGGCCATCTGCAGCACATGCAGCACTACTGCAATTATTAAAAACAGAGTCATAGTTCTATTTCTCTTATACCAGGTATGTTTCCATATGTATACATAACAGGTATAAATTTGTAATTACCATTTCAAAAGTTGTTGACCACTTCAAGTAACATGAAGTAATAGATATTCTCATATTGTACCAAAGGACAGGACTCACAGGCCCTATACTCATAGCAGACCCTAGGCTTCCACCTTTTCATTTCAATCACAAGAAAGGCCACACTTCTCCAAGATGCCAACTGTCCTTGACCACCACTGAGTATCACTGCATTGCAAAGCATGCAAAGTATTCAAGAACCGGATTTTGTAACACCTTCTACACAGTGGATTTAGTTCCTCCATCTGCATTTCCTCCTGGGGGTAAGACATGACCCAGGCCCCATCCCCTTGCACTTTGCAGTTGCCATGGCAGGAACCATTAAAGCATGAACCATATGGCATGTCCTTTGCCATATGCAAACATTGCCTTCCTGCCTGCCAGCTGATCAACACTTCCACCCAACTTGGTGTTGTCTGTAGGATTGCTCAGGGTGCACTCAGTCCCCTCATCCAGAGCTCCAATGAAGATGCTAAACAGGTCTGGTCCCAGTACAGAGCCCCGGGGAACACCACTGGTGACCTCTTGCTGGATATAATTCCATTCACCAACACTCTCTGGGCCTGATCAGTTTTTTACCCAGTGAGGAGTACACCCATCCACAGCATGTGAAGCCAGTTTCTCAGGAAAATGCTGTGGCAAACTGTGTCAAAGGCATAGAAACACACAAGGTAAGAGGCTAGCATGTATGTCTCAAACACTGAAAGTCATTGGGCTCTGGGGCCAACCACAGACTGTTTGGTAATAAGAGATAAAAACTGCTAGTAATAAGCAAGGATTGCTGGTAATAACACAGTGTGAGAAAGAACAAGATGTGCCCAGAGAAGAGGCCATGTAGACATAGGGCAGCACTTTTCCAGCACAAACATCCTTGTTCTAAATCCTGAAGATAAGCGCAACCCACTACAGCACAAGTGCACGAATGAGGTTGCGAAGCAGGCATGGACTGCAGGGGAAGAAAAAGACCACCCAATAATCCCCAGGATGCTCAACCAATTTCCAGAAAGGAAGGTCTGAAAGAACAGACTGTGCCTAACAACTAATTTGTACAGAAAACAATAAACTTACCTTCATGGCAGGGAAACCTATCTATAAAAACATACCCCCATGAAGTCCAGCCAGCACCCTCCAGACCCTGGATATCCCATCAGTTGGGCCGACACTGTAGCCAAGACTGGTGATTTCTCTCTTTTCTTCTCTTTCTTTTCTCTTCTCTCTTCCTTATCATCTCACCCCTTTATCCAAACCCCACAGCATGTGCTTTTATAGTAGGTCAGGGACTAAAATACCATTTTCCATGCCAGGTATGTAATTCACTAATAAAAGATTGTGATTTTTTTCAGACCCTCTGACTTGTTGCTCCTTTTCACCACGAGCATTTACAAACCTTGGGCGGTCTTTTCCCCTTAACAGTTGGATGCCACAAAAGGCTTTAGTAAAGTCTAGGTAGACAATATCCAGAGCCTTTCCCTCACGCACTGAGCAGGTTACCTCATCATAGAAGATGATCAGGCTGGTCAAGCAGGACGCGCCTTGCATAAACCCAGGCTGGCCTGGCCTGAACCCCTGGTTATCCTGTACACATTACATGATGGCACTCAAGATGATGACTTCATGACTTTTCCTGATAACAAGGTCAGGCTGACGTGCCTATAGTTTCCTGGTTTTCTCCTTCCAACCCTTCTTACAGCTTTGTGTCACATTTGCCCACTTCCAGTGACCTGAGACCTCCATGGTTGACCTGGACTACTGATAAATGATTGAAAGTGGCTTGATGAATTTTTCTACCAGCTCCCTCAGTACTCTTGGGTGAGTTTTATCCAGTCCCATTGACTTTTGGGGTTCTAAGTTGCATAGTAGTCTGCTGGCCATTTCTTCCTAGATTATGGGGGTTTCATTCTGGTCCCAGTCTTCCAGCTCAGGGAGCTGGGTACCTTGACAATAACTGGTCTTGTTATTGAAGACTGAGGCAAGAAAGGCATGAAGTACCTCAGCCTTTTCTTCATCCTTTGTCACTATGTTTCCCCTCATATCCAACAAAGGATGGAGACTCTCCTTGGTCTTCCTTTAGCTGCTGATCTGTACAAGTATTTTTTTGTTGTGTTCTGCTTCTGGAATTTTGAACATATTGATATTCCTTTCATCCTTGCTGCTGCAAGGACCTCCATCCCTTAACTGCCCTGCTATGACAGACCAAAGGACCTGGGTAGATTCCTCGAAGAGTGGTGTGCCACCCCCAGGCTTATCTCTGGCTTTGTCCCCCACTCCCCTTCAGAGTTTAAATTTCTCTCAACAAGCCCCTGTAACTACTGAGCTAAGATCCTTTTTCTTCTTTGAGACAGGTCAAATCCAACCTTTTAAATGAAAATAGCTCATAAACCTCTCCCACCTCCCTCTGATTCAACTTATATAGTAAATTACCAAAGTTTAATAGTTGGGAAAAAGTGCAGAGGAAGAAGTGCTATAGAAATGAGATTAATACACTGCATTTCTCACAGAGGAGCCTTACTTTTCTGGTTTTAGGTCCCGGTATATTATTCCAAGACTATGTAGATGGTCTAAAGCAAGTGCTAATTCTGCCAGATAAAATTTAACATCGTCTTCTGTGAACATCACCTGAAAAAGTAATACAACGTATTTCACATGTGAAATCTGAAAAAGTTACACCAGCACCAACTAAACAACAACAGCAGTTTTACAGAAGGGTTTCTTAGAATACTTGAATTCATCTCTACACAAAACACTAGAAAATTCAAATTTCTTGGTTACACAAAACCTATGATTTTATAACCCACACTATTTCATACTTGAAATACTTGGACATACTTGGAAAAGAAGTTTCAAAGGCAATATATTATTCTTTTTGCAGACTGGGAGATGATCTGTTTCTGATTGTTCAAGAAAACAGAGACACATTGTAGTGAAACTGAAATATTTTGGAAGCACTTTAAGAATGTGACTACCTCTTGGTTGGAAGAGACCATTTCATTTACAGCCAACAAATGGACCAAGGAAATCCAAATGCCTGAATTCCATCCATGAAGTAAGAGAGAAGAAAAGTATATGCATCTTGGTTTTGCAAAGACTGTTCCTAGGTACTCTGAGAAAGAAGCTACAGCAATGATAAAAGCCCCAAGGTGCAGCCTGAGATGCAGAAAAGGCAGATGAAAGGAGTAAATTAAGTGCACAGCCTGCATAAGAGCATAGGAAGGATCCCAGGTAGTAATTCCACTTTTTTGGATTAGGGAGAGAAACTAATCTCTGTTAACATTCATTGAAATGAACATATTGTCCCAATATATCGACTGTTGTGATCCCTGACAGAATACATTACAATTCAACTCTTCTGATTCTACAGAAAAAGATAAAAACAACAGAACTTGCATGATTTTATTTTATTTCAGTTACTACTCTGTTATTTTATTTGCTTTGTTTCAGAATCTAAGGCTAATACTCTAAGATAAAACATACAGACCCATAAAAAAGAACGACAATAGGGAGCAAAGCTGAATCTTAAACAAGAGTTAAGAATGGAGAATATGTTTTCCCCTTAGTAGTTTCATGAGAGAAAGCAATACTAAAGCTTTTACAATAGGTTATTGCTGATGTTACTTCTACAAAAAGCCAATATTTAGTGCAGACATATTCAATAAAGGAAACCTATATAAAAACATTTAAAAGCTCAAATAATAAAAGATCCCATGAGAAGGATAATACACCCATGCTGCATTATTCAAAACCATTGCATGGGACTCATCTTTCCTACCCTTAAACATCTGCGGTGTAGCTCTCTAGCTTTGAATTAATCACCTTTCCCTTTGTAGTCAATAGGAAAAAAGCAACAACTTTTTGTTCATCTGATCTATTTCAACACATGGAGGATGACATTAATACCATCCAGCATTCCCATTTCACTCACCAGTTATGAACACCTTAGATTCAGGTACCTATTATGACTATTTCTCATCTAACCACATTAAATTTTATCAAATGCTCAGGATGAAAACGTCATCAGCAGGAAGCCAATATACACTCTCTTTTGAGAATCAAGAATGAACTCCGAACTTTAAGACTATCTCAGTTTTAGAGCACTAATAACTGATTAGTTATCTGTGAGAAAACAAACAACAAAGGGCAGCTTGAAACAGATGGCAGCATCAAAAGTAATAATTTATGTGGTCAGCACAGAAGTAATGTACAGCCATATACCAAGTAAATTCCATTCTACTCTTCTCTTAATAACAGTATAGCTTTGCAGTGGTAACCCAGCTGTCCAGACACTGTGGCAAAGGAAAATGGAAAGAAGCTACAACTGCAAGTCCAGGCTACCAGATAAACACTGGATATAATCTGTCCTTACAGATATTTATTGTAAGTTTTTGAACAGGAGTAATGGATAACAAAAACTTAAAAAATATGGTGATATATTGGATGTTAACATTTATTTTAGGAATTATAATCAAATTAAATTGAGGTAATGAAACTCTTAAAGGTTATTTTCTATATCTACACAGACATATTAACATCATGACAGAGGCAAAACACTCATTTTTTTAAAATTTCTAAAATAAGTAGAACACAATTCTCGCTTTTAAAATACTCATACATAAGGTGATTTTGCATTCATGGCTCAAAAACCAGAATATCTTGCCTGCCCCCAAATTCTGGATATTAAAACCAGACATAAATTTACTTTATATAAATCCAGGTTCTGAGTCTTATATTTAACATGGTAGCAACATAAGGAGATTTTGCCAGGTATAAAAACCAGCACAGAAAGACTTGCTTTGAGACTTATTCTAAGATTTGCTTGTCTAAAACTTTGTACAGAAATAATGTAAATTGCCATCAACCCTTCCTTCCATGAAATGATTATGCAAAAAACCCCAAACAAAAAAAAAAATGTACCTGGTTAAAAACAGATTAAAATTTTATTCAGTGAAAACTGAATTTAAAATGCAAACTCTTCTAATACAGACATTTTATATTCAAATTATATCGACAGACAATTTTTAAAATTTAAAAGGTGTACCTCTTTGGATAAACGTGTAAACAAGTCTCCTCCCCTGAGAAAATCCAAAATAAGATACAGCTTCCCTTCTGTTTGAAAAGCTGAAAATATAAATTAAAAAATTAAATATCACCTAACTTTATTCATGATCAGGAAAATAACATACCTAATAATTCACCCTTATTTTCATTACTGAAATGAATTTATCTTCCTCCCTTGTGGAAAAACGTATTGAAATGAATTAGGCAAGTGATCCTCACCCACGGACCAAGTAATTTGCATGCAATGTGAAAGCAAAGCAAATCACCAATAAAATTCCTTAAAAAAATAAACTTCGCTTGGGTTAGCCAGCATTTTATTCTGAATTTTAAAGTAAGACGCCAGATTTTAAAGGGCGAACTAGTAACTAATGAACCTTCAAAAATCAGAAATTTATCTTAACAGTGACATTTAGTCTAGTTTGCAAAAGAGTAGCAAGTAAAATAGTGAAAGGTACATAATTTAAGCATCAGAAAGTGAGATAGACATGAGGTTTAACTATAGGAAGAAACAAACCCTGAAAGAAAAATATGAACTAAAATCCCAAATCAAAACAAGCCAGAAACTCCACCTTTTCTTTACGTGTTCAAAGTACTGATATCCTCCCCCTTACACATAAATTCTGTTACAGCTGCTCATACTATTAGAATTAAAAGGCTAATTTCCACCAATTTCGATGCAAGTGGAATGAATGCCATTGTATATGTTTTCCACTGAGTAAACAAAAGCAACTGTAAGAAATAACTTAAAAGTGTATGCCATATGAAAGATTAGAGGTTTAGTAAAATAATGGCTAGTTTTAACTGCTTTTAATAACACAAAAGGCTACAGGCTCACAGTCCCATAGAGATTTAATTGCAGAGTCCAGCACATGCTTCTTTTGCATGAGAATTATTGCAAAGCAAGTAACTTGCACAACTGGGACTTCAGTACTGAAGTTCTATGATTTTTGGAACCACAAAGCAAATATTAGGAACTACCTTGACAAACACGCATTTTTACACTATAAAAATGAATTTTTCTGCAACTCACCATAATGTAATTTGACAATAAAAGGATGGTTAACTTCTACTAGAATGTCACGTTCCATTTTTGTCCGAACCCGATCTCGAACTACAAAACATGATCAAGCAGGATTAAAAAAAAATTAAAAATCCATTATGACTCAGTATTTCTCATGTTTTTCCTGATGTACTTTCCACTGTGCCTTGTAATATTATAATTGTGTGCAGGTCACTATACTGTATACAGCTGAGAATTGACAGAATTTTTCCCACATTTTTTTCTGATAAATATCTTTACGCATTTTTATTTGATTCAGTTTTTGCTATTGAGAAAACCTAACACTAGGCAAATAAATGTAAGAAAAGCACATGAGAAAACATATCCACCCTTCAGTCTCCTCTGTACTTAGTTAACCCTTTGAACATTACAGTAAAACTGCCACGGCTCTGTATAGAAAACATTCTGCTTGTGAAAAGCATAAAGAATTAAAGTCGTAGCAAAATAAACACAGCATAAATGTAACCATACTATCATAAAGATGTTTATATTGATTTAACTCATTAAATAACTCACACTAATAAAATATTTGGAAGGGATTTTTTTTTTTTAAATTTCCTTTATTATGAACTTAAAAAGAGATGCTATTGATTCAATGTAGTGTATACTTCAGATTTTATTTTTGATTTTAAGGACATTTACTGAGAGTAAATGTGCATGGAGAAATACATCAGATATTAGAAGCAGTTGCTGCTCAAACTGCCTCTGCTGTCCCTCCGTAGTGGCTCTGAAGAGGACATGTTCCTGTGCTCCTGTGGCACCAGAGATTAAACCCAAGTGAGCATCACATGCCAGCAGTGCAGGAGTACAAGCAGGGCAGTCAGCTGAGCACAGCACCTGCTTCAGCTGCTGTCCACAACTCTCCTGCCAGCTCCAGTCAGGGCTTGGCTCCCATCTGAAGCTCTGAATCAGCCAAAACACAGACAAAACTCAGTACTCTACAGGGGAGAGAGCTATCAAAGTTTGCTTTCAGCGGTTTAAGATGTTGTATTTTTCTCTTTCCCTCTAACCTACATTTTGTTACTGCTCCTTTCACAAATGTATCTTCCTGAAGGAAGCACCCCAGAGCAATGAAGTCCCATCCAAAGTTTAAGTTGACCGCATTCACTGTACAGTTAATGAGCCAGAGTTCTCAGATATTAAAACATAAGGCAGAAAAAAACCCAAAACCCCAAAATCCACTGAGAAGCAAAATGGTGTTTAGCCATTTATCTGTGTTTTCCCAGAAACAGGCACCTACAATAATACAGATACTTATGAAAAAGTTATATAGATATGTTTTCATGAATGAATACAACTATGAAGTTTCTACCTGCCTGCAGAACACATTCCTAAAAATGGAAGCTCATGAAATAATTGCTCAAATACAGAACAAACATCACACTTGAATGTTGACTTTTGCATCTAAAGCTATCAAAATGTCACAAGATAGTTGTGCAGTTTAACTGTTGCAGCAGTTGATCTGAATTATAAGACAAATTCAGAATATTTTCTTATTTAGGCAGGTTGAGGTGAGGAAAAAATTTTATGTTTACAGTTTAAAGGCACTTTCAAGAGCCTGGAGTTATGCAAGAGTTACATGGAAAGTATGGACTTAACAAAACTCCAAGCAAAAAAAGCGTAAAGAAATGAGCTCATTTCAGACACTAGCATAAGCTATTATTTGACTTGACATCTGATTTTTGTTTGGCTGTAATTTCCATATGCGTTCTACTGGAAGCACTGATTTTTCTTAAACCATTTGATTCCAGATGATCTGGCAATATTTGGCTGTTTCTCTCTCTGCATGATAAAGGGTCACTGAAAGATAACACCTTATATCAGAGCATATTAATAAACCAGTCTCTGTAGTAAACAGAATTATATATTTATATTCTTGGATTTGCTCTAAACATTAAAAGTTGGACTGTGTAGTTACATCAATGTGTTCTGTCTAATACAGCTGCATTTCTAGGAAAATATTCTAATTTTGATTTGTGGATCAGGTACACTGTTTTCAAGTGTGGTCTTTTTATCTTTAATTATAAAGCACAAAAATAACTTTATGAAATTGATTTGAAAGAGCTAAAGAAACAGACAAATGAAGTAATATGCTGTATTATTAAAAATATAGTACTATATATATTAAACAAGGAGCAATTATGGAAAACAGAATTAATTCCTTTCAATTTCATATTAAAGTTTCAACAGTAACCTTAATTTGCTTACAACTCTGCTCTTCCTAAAGCATGAATCACAAGCAAGCAGTGCACCAAAAGCATCTGATAATCCACATACAAAGTACTGGGAACTGTGGTAACCTCCTCATGGTGTCACCTTTCTGCTCAAGCCTTTTGCATCCTTGAATTCTTAGTGCCCCAGAGAGTGTCCTTTCCCAGTTAAAAGTCATGCTTCCAATTTCAGTATATATCAGTCTCTCCCATCTGTAGGCAAAACTAGAACCACAGCTTGGACTGGAATTTTTACACAAGGTTAAACTGCAATCAAATGGTGATTAAGACAAGCCCTCAAACATCTTTAAAAAGCAACTGCTGAGTGACCTTTGACCAGTCCTGAGCTATTAACAGGCTGGGGAATGAAAGGCTGTTGAGGATATTAATGTACCTTAAATGACTGGAAATCAATTTCAGAAATATAGGAAGTAAATGATGAGAATGACACGTGCCACAAAACACAAAGGAATCAAAATATAGGAAACTGTTCAAATACACACTCTCTGTAACAGTTTTAAGTGTAAGATCTGTGACATTCAGCACAAGATCTTAAGTGAAAAAATGTCAGCATGTCAGCAGAAGTTCATAATCCAAAGTTTTTGTTCCCTTCATCATTCTACAAATATTTTACAATAAAATTATATGCTTAAACTGAAACTCAATATAATAATCTATAACACAGGTAAATCACTATAAGCTTCTGGAGCCATCCCAAAAATTATAATTTCAGTTTCAGGACAGTCATGAATTAGTAAAACTGCACATGGACAAAACTATTAAATAATGGCATAAAAGAACAAGCATACAATCTGGTTAAAGCATTAGTGAGAGATATTACTTTCATCTTTATCTATGGTAAAAAATACCTTTTTTTTTCTGACAATTCTCTGAGACAGAATTGAGATTGTTCAGGCTTAGACTTATTTTGCTACTGAAAGCATTCAAGATCAAAACAACCCAAGAAACAGATCAATTCACAATTCGATTTTGCTCAAGTAACTTAGATGATTAAGTTATGATGATTTTATAAAATGCATTCTACATCAAGATCACATGCCCATGAATTTGAGGCAAATGCACTGTATGTATCCATTAAAAAAAAAAAAAAAGACAAAAAAAGAAGACGACTAAGTCATGTGCTTAAGAACTTCTAGAATAAAACAGCCAATATAATGTGCTTTTAAATATCATGACCTAATTATAAACTGAGCAAAAGGCATTAACTGTATCCTTGGTGACACACAGCAAAGGAAAAACGGAAGGATATTAAGTTTCAAATAACAGCTCAGGAGCAAGTCAGGTGGCAGATGTAACACAACCACTTCATTAACCCACCATCACCTAAGGAAAGTGGCATGGGGAGGAACCTGCTGTCTTCTTTAATTACCAGTATGGTATTGTTAATCCTTAATCCTTCCAGGTTTACAAAACAAAGCAGTGTATTCTGCTATTTCCTGTTTCAGAGAAGAAAGCTGTAAAACACAATCTGTAGAGCAGCAGCTCTGTAAAGGTTTTGGTATAATGTCCCTGACTTCTCTCTTTTATTTCTCTTCCCTTGTTCTAAATAAAGCTTACCTTTCAAGGTGGCCTTTTTCAATACCTTCATTGCATAAAGCTGTCTGGCATCTGATCCTGAGATTTTTTTGACCAGGAAAACCTGCATTAAAAATTAGAAGGAATTCTTAGAAGAAAATAAAAGCAGATTAATGTACTTTGCTATGAAATTCAAGTAGTCACTATGATTTCAATGAAACTCTATTTGGCAGTTTTAGATTCTGCAAAGCCAAACCTCCTTCCATTTTTTTCCTTCTATTCCTTTATTATAATCTAAAAGGTTCATTCAGGATACTCTGCCAAATTAACTTTGGTCTAATTTAAGTCATTTCAGTGAGTACAAAAAGATTCAGCAGTTCATGCAAATTTAAAACACAAAAATCAGCTTTTTAAAATTAATTTCTAGTTTTATCATATTGAAGTTCATAGGATGGCACAGCAAATGTGCTAATAAAATAATTTTCAGCTATGACAATAAATATGTGAACAAAATCTGATCCATAAACCTAATCAATGTATAACTAAATAAATTTAAAAAATATCCTAGTGTTACATGTACCAATAAAGAACAAACAGCCTAAATTAAAGGGTGTTTCATTTCCTTCTTCAGTGTCGTGGGATTTCTTAACTGGTATTGTTTTTAACACCCTTAATACAAAATTAATTACAGTAGAGACAAATTTTAAACTTAGAAATACAAAAATAAATAAAAAATCCCAACTCTCACAGTTTTTCTGGATATGGACATGTATAGAGACATGTTGTGGTACATGAAGTTAAACATGCTATATGAAATCAGTTTGATGTCCGGTTTTGTGCCCAATTCTTGCTTTTGTTAACATCCCTTGCACTATTACCCAGAGACTGCCAGATTACCTTCAAGAGACCTTGAAAAGCATGCAGATTAACTTTTTACAAACTAAGTTGGAAACAGTGACATATTCACAAATTGTTAGAACAAAATGATTTATGGATTTGCATAATGTCTAAGACAGCTGAGGACAAGACTGACATTTTTGCAGAAATTTGAGACACCTAGACAGTTTATAATTTTTCTTTTTTTAAAAAACTCACATTCCCCCTTCTCCCTCCCATTAAAGTACTGAATTTAGTATTATCAATAAGAGTGATTGCTGAAATGATCATTTATTAGCTTACTTTTCCTTGTCCTTGAATGATTTACTTCTTGTGATCTGAGGATTTCCAAATAAAAGCTTGGTTATAATTCTGGATTAAATCAAACCCTTGGAATCAGGTTTCCCAGTGAATTCTTACTAGCATGAATACAAAATTTTATGGTTTCTAAGCATCTAGATTTACAAACTTAACTGGAACAATAATGTGACTAATAGTAACTTACTACCACCAAAAGAGAACTGGACCTATTTTTCTAATTTTCCCCATATCTAAGGTGGATTTTTTTACATTCTAGAGCTTAACATCACAATCAAAATTGCAATTAAGGATGAAAATGGATGTAAATGCTCTGCTGTCTTGCCTTACAGGTCATCAAGACTGAACAGATTATATCTTGCCATGTGATCTTAAACTTTTGCTTTCAAGTTGGATATGGACAACTAAAAGTATAAAAAATTTATGCCTAGTGAGATCTCAGTACTCACAAAATGCTAGAAACATTGAGTCTTTAACAGATACTCAGATAAATATCAAGGTACATTGCATCTTAACCAAATTATGACAGCTAATGAACACGACTGGGGTATATCACATTTACCTCAGTAGCCATTATCACCCAAAATTTGTTCAGCACAATTGCAAAATGCTACAAAAACCAGCTTCTGTACTGATAATATCCTACCATTAGCAAGCAACAAAGAAACCTTTCAATCCTCACCCTCTCAAATACGGAAGAGTAGCTAGAGAGGAATGACATTCCATTTTAACAATAAATACCCAATTATTTCATATCATGCCGTTTTTTTCTATTGAACTTTCAAATCCGCATATTGTATTAACATAAAAAAATTAATGCTTTAAAAAGATCTGCCACAATTACGGTGCCTAGTTAATAGCACTAATTTAGAAAGCAGTTTTAACTTGCAACATTGCCTTAATGCAAAACTATGGCTGTTCTAAATACTTCACAACCAATATACAATGCTATATTCCTGAATAATTGGCTCCACAAGAGTTCAGTTACCAACCTTTCCAAAGGATCCTTGTCCTAGTACTTTCAGAAGTTCAAACTGTGAAGGGTCTGCTTTCTCATGTCCTTCCTTTACATGGTGAGTTATTGCAATTTCTTTGATACTTCCTTCTTCCTGAGAGAGGAAAACAGAGGAATAAATTTAGATTAATGGTTTACAAATATTTACGAATTCACAATATGTTGAAAAATACCAGTGCCACTGAACACAAAGAACTAGATGATGCCAAATAAAAGCAAAAAATACCCACTTAGCAATGCTATTTGCATAATTAAGACAGACAGCACTAATTGAGTAACAATGTAACCTAAACTTTTAGAGATGCACCAGGATCCAAACAATAATAGAGCAGACAGAAGTCAGCAATTCCCAAGCCTTTCCTCTTTGGTTCACAATTGGGTTCGTATTTCTGTTCCAGATTCACAACCAATTAATGGAAACCAATCTTTTTAAGAATTTAGTCACCTTAAAACACACCTAGAGTGCATCAAATGGACCAGATGTCTTTGGGAAGCCCTCCTTTTTAACACTTGAATGTGGACCACTACGCTGGAGCAATGCTAATGCTCACCTTTTAAGACAGTGTGAAAAAGCAACACTCTCCACTCCCACTTCAGCAGCAGGCTCCATCTGCCACTGACAAAATTCTGTTCAAGAAAGTATTTTGCCTTTCTTCTCAAGGAGAATCTATCCTATAAAAGCTGCCCAGTCTTCATCCTTTCCCCTTCTGTGACAAACTGGTCACCAGAAAGCTCTAAGCAGCAGTGAATCTGATCGTCTTGTGCTCTGCACTTAATGCAGTGTTTTCTGTACTGAGTTTGAAAATACCCTGAATAGTGACGCTCCTTTCCACCCAAGGAAAGAATTTCAGAATTTATCAGCATCAAGTAAGTAAAAAACCTGCATTCTTGTTAATGTCATCTGAAGATCTATCTAGGTATTACCTGTCATCCAATCTACTGTAAGTTAACACACAATGGACTGTTAGTTAACACACAGAAAGCAATATACTGTCTACAGTTTTAACTTCTTGTTTATTCTCTTTCTATTTTTTCTAGATGTTATAGTGAATAAAATAAATCTGAGAATACTTTTCATCTATTTAATGAGGAACTCAGACCTGTTTGATATTTCAAGGGACCTCTGGAGATCATCTTGTCTAGCCCTAAACCCTCTGCTCGAGCAGGGCCATTCAGAGCCAGCTGCCCAGGACCTGAGTATCTCCATGGATGGTAACAACCTCCTTGTGCAGCCTGTGGCAAGGCTCAGCCAGTCTGACAGTGAAAAAGTATTTCTTGATGTTCAGACAGAAAACTCCAGTACTTTCATTTTTGCCTACTGCCCCTGGGCAGCACTGAAAAAAGCTCTTAGCACTCTCCCTTTACGCTGGTCAAACCTCATTCACCATTGGGAATCCATGCTGAATAACCCCAGCTACCTTCCTGTCCTCCGTGTACACAAAAAATGTTTAGTTTCTCCTTGATTTTCCTGAGGATTAAGGCCTGGCTGACCAATCAGTGGTTCCCTTGATCCTTCTTGCCTTTTTTGAAGATAGGAATTGATATTTTCTTTCCTTCAGTTCTCAGTCACCTCTCCTGGTCATCACAGTAATTAGAAAATAATCAAGGGTGGCCTCACAATAACAGCTGTCAGGTCCCTCAGCACTCATGGGCATCTCATCAGGGTCCACAGACTTAGGTACACCCTACTCGCTTGAGTATTCTCTAACCTAATTCTCTAATCCAGTGGCATGACCTGACGGAAGGGCCTGAAAAATTGTATGAGAGAGGGTTTAGATTGAATATTAGGAAAAGGTTCTTCATCCAGAGGGTGGTTGGGCACTGGAACAGCTCCCCAGGGAAGTGGTCACAGCACCAAACCTGACAGAGTTCACGCAGCATTTGGACAATGCTCCTGGGCACATGGTGTGACTCTTGGTGACAGGGCTGTGCAAGACCAGGAGCTGGACCTTAATGATATTGATGAGTCCCTTCCACCTCAGGATATTCTATGATTTTCCTCTAAGAGTATGTCTTCCTTGGTCTAGTCTTTCCCTTCAGCTACATGCACCAAGGTGTTCACTAATTAGTTACAGTGATAGATTAGTAAAGGCAGAGTTCTAAAACTGTGTTTCTGAAGCGCTAATTTGTAAGTTTTTCAAGCATTCTGCAAACTTTATGTGCATGAATTGGTGCTGAAAGCATCCTTTTGCATCTGAGTACTTCAGAACTATATATAAATGCAAAGCAACTGTCCACCCAAGTCAGCATGTTCCAACACATGCTTCTCCCAGACTGCCAATTCTTCTTCAAAAGACTACAAAATTGGAAATGAGCAGCACACAAGAAATCCTAAGAGTTTGTGCGAGAGTCCATATATATTAAAACTCCAGCACATGATTTGGAATAATGCACAGAACGTGCTAGCTAGCAACTTTTAAAATCAGGAAGGGAAAAAGAATCCTCCAATGTGAAGAATATTATTTTAAGAATAGTTTTAGAATACCCAAAACAAATCCAAGATGCCATCTAAGTTTAGGTGCCTGTTTCCATTTTAAGACAGCCAAAATTTTGCATGTGTGTGCACACAGGCATGCTGAGTACTCCACCTAATAACCTGAACTTTTGTCTTTTCAGAAGAAAGTACTACCATCATTGACTCTCAGCTGAATCTTTATGGAGTCTGAAAGAAATATTGTTTCCTTTTACTTGTCAAAAGAATAAATTGCTGGTGGACATTTTTGGTTTTATCTTCTAAATTAGTATGTGATCAGTGGGATTACATACTACTTAAACCACCCACTGAATCTTAGAGAATCCCAAGGGAGGAATAGAACAGCTCAGCAAAACAGACTGCCAAGTACACATTACTGAAGATATTTTGATCCATTTCTGCTTAACTGTTTTACCTATTTGCTCCCTGGCAATCCTGGGAAAGTCTGAAATGTGAAACAGAACCCTCTCAAATATTTTCTATCTACTGCCTTCAGGGATGCAAAGCCATCAGGTGGGCATGAATAGGACATGGTACTGTTGGAGCAAGTCCAGAGGAAGGCCATGGATTTGAGAAGTGGACTGGAGCACCTTCCTTACAAAGACAGGCAGGGAAAGTTGGGGCTGTTCAGCCTAGGAGAGAAGTTTGCCTGGAGACCCCATAGCAACCTTCCAGTATCTGAAGGGGGCCTACATGGAAGCCAGAAGGGGATCCTTCATTAAGAACCATAGTGATGGGACAGGGAATAAAGGGTACAAACTGGAAGAAGGGAAATTTAGGTCAGGTATTCGGAAGAAATTCTTTACTGTGAAGATGGTGAGAAACTGGAATAGGTTGCCCAAGCATGTTGTAGATGCCCCAACCCTGGCAGTGTTCAAAGCCAGGCTGGATAAGGCCTTAAGCAACCTGATCTAGTGAGTGGGTTAGAATTAGCTGACCTTTATGGTTCCTTCCAACCTAAACCCTTCTATGATTCTATCTTGCATTAAAAGCATTACAAAACTCAACAAGAATGAGAAAAGAAGAAAATATATTTGCTTGCTCTCTATACACAAACAAAAATTATTATTTTTGAATGCAATGCAATTATTATGCAACCAACTTTCCAGTGGTTATTTTGAGTACCCGCTAAAAAACAAAACAACCCCCAAACCACCACTTCACATTCCTGATACCAATATTCTCAGACTTTTCATTTTCTCAGGGCTCAGTTACTCTTCAGTCCATAAAAGGCAGACCTAATAGAACTCCGTTTTAAATGAAAAGTAACTCAAATGATGTCCAAGTTTAGTTTGTTGGTAACACTTGTTTAGGAGCAAGATTTATGATGAGCGGTTGCCCACAAATTTGCAGTTTCCTTTTCTGACATAACTGATGAATGTTTGTTATTTTAACCTAAACAGTGTTCTGCAAATGCAGTTAAAAATACAAAAGCTAAGCCTTTTATAGAAACACAAATTATACGCAGAGGTAGTCAAGCCTCACTATCTACTTGAATTAAAATACCAGCCTTACACACTGTAGAAAGAGATCTCTGTTTTCAACCAACTGCACTAATTACATCAGATGATAGATGTCATCTTGCAGTAAACTGGAAGAGAAGCCAGCCATTCCATCTGGTACTGAATTGTTTGATCATTCCCTGGTACTTGGCAAAAACATTTGTCCCATGTGATGAATTGAAAAGAAATGAGATGCTGGAATGCTTGGGTCCTCCTTTCCTTTCTTCCATCCCTTGACAACTTTCACACAAGTATAGACAGTCAACTCACCAGCTGCAATGGTGGGGTCTTCCTTCCAGTTACAACTATACCCTACTGCCTACATTTTATTTGTGTTATCTATAAGCTTGGAAAGCTCCCTTTTCTCAAGCGTTATACTGCAGCAAGGTCTAAATAAAAGTCTCAAAACAATTACCTCTTCTAGGCACACATTCCTCTCAAGACCTTCTTCACACTAGAAAGTTACACTGCTTCAGAAAGTAATGTTAAAAAAACCTGAAAACAACCATGTGAATTAACTTTTAAGTGGTTATGACAGGCTTCCGCTACAGTGAAACTAAATACAGAATACAAGGGAACAAACAGAAGGTAACATTACTCTGAGTTTCCTTAACAATGTAATAGTGTTAAATCAACACTGGCCTAGAAGGGAAATGAGTGACAAACAAGTTTAGGTATGATTTTAAAATATCATATTCCAGAATAATTTCCTGTACAGATATAGTCTGCAAGTCAGAACTATTCTGGGCAGTATCTCTGTATAAGCAAGCTTATAGTAATATACCTCACAATACACATAGGAAAGACCACCAAATGGACCATATGGCACAGAGAAAATCTGAATGAAAAACTTTGCAGAAAAAAAAGGGGATTCTGCAACACCAAGGACAACTCATTTTTATCTTAAGTAATCAGCCTCAAACTGGAATAGGAAACATGTTTGCCAGTAAAACAAGAAAAGGACAGACATCTTCTAGGCAAGCACTGAAAAACTACTTAATCATTAACAGGCCAAAAATTGTATAATTATGAGCTATATAAGCTATAATAATAATAATAATCTTTATTACAAAAATAATAGCTTAATCATGTTGCTGGGGAAAAAAAAAATCAATATTTTAGGTACTTAATGAACATTAAACACTCATTTTGCTTCTAGCAATTGAATTTATGCGAATTTCCTTTACCTTCACTTTTTAATTCAAGAGTAAATTAACTTTGCTGCAACATAAAATACTGGTATTTGTTTCTGAGATCTTATTACAGGAACAACTAATAGATAATGCGTTAAAAGAAAACCAGACTTTGAACCTTAAAGGAAGTAGTATAGAGTCTTAGTAGGTACATATTTCTCAGTAGTAATGAAAAAGCCCAGAAAAGCAAGAGAAGAACATGAATTTATCTATACATAGACTCTTCTGCAATTTACCCTTGAGAATTCTGAATTTTCAGCAGGAGACCTGAAAACTGCTCTGTGTAAAGAAGTGGCCTGTGCAGAGCTGGATGGCATAAGTTCAACAGTGCAGAACAAGCTGTGTGTTATCTGCAGACCATTTTCTGAGCAGCATGTTCCAGGGACAGCTGTAAAGCTGGTTTAGGATTCCTAAACTGGGCTCTGAACTGGTATTTAGAACTACCAGTAAAAACCACAACACCATTGCAACACTTGTTAGTGCTTAAATAGCACCTTAAAAAGTGGAAGAATTTTTAGTCTACAAATTTTATGTACAGAGAAACAATCAACTAAAGATTAAAATAACTTAAAAATATTTATCAATGTATGCTGCAATATTGGCAAAATAATTCATGAGGAAACACTCCAAATCATCTAAACAGGCAGCACAGGATCAGATCTGTGCTTATTCATAGCAGGAAGAGGAAAGCATTCAGAATAAAGACTATTAGCACATCCAAACACCACAGGAGTGTCATGGCACCTAAAATTCTCAGCCTCAGCTTCCTGAAAAAAAATGCATAAGCAAAGTGTGAACATGGATGATGACAAGTGCTTGGCAAAGAAATTTCAAAATACCAGGACAGAAATAGGAAATTCAGCAAGAATTTACTCTTGAAGAGGTGTAGAGAACTAGATGTGAATTAACTTAAACATCAAAGAATAAACTGCTGTGTTACATATGGAATGCTTACTTAGGAAAGGTATTTCTGGAAGACATATTTCTCCTTTTCCAGATACTCCAAATTATGAGAGTATGAGTAGAAATATTTTAAACACTTAAATCTTAATAACAGCATTGTTTAGATAAGTTATGAAAAGAATAATTAGTTCATCAGCTTCATGATGAGGGACAAAGTCTTGAGTATATACTTTCTGATATACTGAAAGTATAAATTAAAATTATTATATGCATAAATTACTCCAAAGGAAAAAATGCAGGAGCTGCCTAAAAAACTGTAAAGTTTTTGTGCAAAAATAATAATGGACCAGTGTACTTAAATTGCTCTTACACACAGATGAGATTTAAGGGGTGTAAAGTCATGAAGTGACATAGAATTCAAAAGATAAGGAAAAAAAAGTACAGGGAAATATTTACAGCTTAAGATATTAAATCATAAAAGTCAATAGCATGTAACTCAAAAAGTACACTGTACCCATCCTGAACAGAAAGACTGACTGCACAGTCTCTGCTGTCAGCTTCAGTCAAATTAACTAAACAGAAAAGTTGACCAAAAGCAAGATACCCAAAAATGAAGATTCCTAACAAAGATGGGCATGCAAACAAGATTGGAGGTTGGACAGGTCCAGGAAGATTTTTATTTGATTCTAATAGTGTGGGATTTAAAAAAACTCAAATAAAAAAAATATTTCTAATTAACTATGCAGAGAATAACAAAAAACCTGACAGGTTTATTTTTTTTTATCATACCAAGAGCAAAGACAGATACGTGCTGTGCATACCACCAGTACCTAAAGAAGAAGGCTTTTGGAAAGAACATTCTATTTATTTTTAACATGTTGAAACACCTCAAAAGGATTAGCATTCATTTTTGGATTATTCTGAGGCCCATTATTGTGGAAAATGGATGTTCTTACTTGATGTCAAAAAGGAGTAACAGCAGTTAAAGGCTAAACAAAATAAATGACTCCCACACCATACCTGAGTTTCACCTGGAACAAATTCAGAAACAGATTTCTGACAAAGTTCTCTTTATAAAAGCTTGATTTAGAAAATCCATGAAGTTATTATTGCATGAGACATGTGCTAAATAACTACCCCATCTTGAGTCCTTTGCATCAGGAAGGGGCTATTGAAGATAATACGCAACATCCGCACGCTGTTACAAGAAGGGACTCAAAAGAACAAAACAAGGCTAGCTGCATGTTCACTTTCCCATGACATGAACATTACCCAGATGAAGGTGAAAATCTCCTCAGAAGTGCAGTGAATTTCTGCTAGCAGATGACTAAATACTGATCAAAAAAATCCCCTCTGCACACTTGTTGGCTATACAAAGTATAGCAAGAAATAGAACACCAAACCCATAACACCAGAATAAAATGTTTCATGGTTGAAGAAAGTAAAAGGCCACATACCAATTCCTTCTGCATCTAACAGAGATGGAAGTTATAAAATAGCATAAAAAAGAAACAAGAACAAAACATTAACCTCACATTTGTTTTAAATAAAACTTCTGAATTTTACAACACAATTTCTGGACAGAAAGAAACCCCTGTAATAGCTTTGCTTTTAGAACTGAGAAGAAACTTGACTATCAGTAGGACTTTTAAATAAACTGCCATTTTCCAAAGCACACATGACTAGGACAGATGTGGCTATACATAGTCAAGTTCTTCAAAACCCACTGGGAGGGAAATCTGACACATGCAACAAATCCTTGGATGGGTCCAGTAATCATGAAAGTTCTTTCTGGACATCAAACATTGTTGACGTGCTGACCAAAAACTGCAAAAACGAGGTTAAGAGTTTGACTTAAGGTAAACATTAGATAAGAAGTTTAACAATTTTTAATCTCAATAAATAATTAAAACCTTTATAATAGCTAAACCATCTTAAGTGACTGCTGGAGAAATGAATTTAAATACTGGTAATCCTGGTTCCAGCATTAGTCAGGTTTCACCTTTACCTGCTAATTCTGTATTGGTCTTAACAGAGTAAAGAAGGTACCAGAACCATTTTTGACATATAGTTCCTTACAGACATAAGTCTTAGTTATGACTTAATTTGCTCAAAGTTTTTTTTTCAGAGTTTTCATTGTAAAGTGATTTTCCAGCTCCTGTTCTTATAAACTCTTCCCTGAATTTATTTTTACTACTTCATTGTTCATGCTGTTATGGAAGCCTCTGCATCACTGATTTATGCTGCACATAGAGCAACAGCCCCCACGCTTCCAGCCACAATCCTCCTGCCTCGCCCTGCAGTGACCACAGCTGCTGAGGGACAAACATGGGGCTGTGCTTAGTGGCACTGAGAGTCCTTCCAAGAGTCACTGCCTGACAAAGTCCAGTCACTCCCCAAACTGTGCAAGACTTTTTTCTTAATACACCATTTAGCATTTAATTGTGCCAATATTGTGACTTTAAGACTTATTTTAAACAGGGCCTATTAATATATTTAAAAATCTTGGTGGGATCTTATCAGAAACTCTTTAGGGAACTATTTAATGAGTATTTTCTGTTTAAAATCACATATTACAGTATTTTTGGTGTCTATTTTATATGGTAATAATATACACATGAGCAACAGCCAGATTCACTATTAGGAAAGACTACAGTTCTGGAACCTCAACTCCTATAGTCAGGAATCAGAATACGAGAGAGGGAAAAAAATCCTTTTGATAGCTTTCATCATAACAATTAAGTCAAAACCATACTGCCCATATTGGTGAACATGTCCCTCAAACATCAGCCATTTTTCAAGGTAACATCTAAATCAGTGTATCAGTCCTAAAATCAGGGTATGCTGTTGACCATACAATTTTCAAAAAAGCAAATCCAATTAATAAAAAGCTTATTGCAATCTTATTTTTCTCTTGAAAAAATGTGCAGCAACAAAGATACTGCTTTTATCCTTTTTCATCTGTTAGTATAGATTATGTAGCAACACACTTTTCCATTTTCATTACAGAAGTAGCAGCTTTATTTTCACCCCTTTCAATCCCTTTTCAGAAGTGTTTTGCTTCCTTTAGACAAATGCACTTTCCTGAAGCACATGTACATTCAGTACAAGCAAAGATAAGGCTGAACACAGAAAAATGGATTCCCCAGCAATTTACTTAACACTGCTCCAACAGTGGTTATAAGTTGCCTTTTACTACTTTGTTACCTTTACTGTACTGCTAAGAGCTCTGCTGGACATGGCTGTGCTTGGCAAAATATTTGTCTGTCACAGGCATCATAATGCTGATCCCCATAATCAAATAAACCATTCCTGAAGTATTGACTATGATATTAAACCTTGGTGCTGAAGTTACATAAAGCAGTTATGACCTGTAAGGACAGTAAGCTTATTGAATATCAAGTGATTTTAAAAGGATGACTCAATGCTGGCACAGTTCCCCAGCTCATATACACAATTTCCTTTTCCTCCCCTCCCTTGAGTCAGGAAGTCTCCTAGATGCATTTTTATATTCCCAGTTTGTTATGAACATAGGATGAATTTTCAGCATTATGCAGAAATGAAGCTCCTTCTGAGCTATACTTTCTAAAGTAATAAAGAGCCAACAAACTGAAAACCAATTACTTTTACCTGTTGTATTAGAGCTTATAGAAATCTTCATTAAGGCAAAAATGGGAGTTAAAAATGTGATGAGTGCACGAGTATAGGTATTTTTAAATATCTTAGACACATTTTGCATACATTCATACAATCTATACTTTTTATACTTCTACTTTCAAATTCAAAACTACCTTAAAAATAAAACTCACAGTCCAACAAGTACTTCACAATTTCCCATTACTTTGATAAGCAGTGTTGGTGAGCTAAATCATGGACCAAAATCCATTCCTTATAACTGTGACTAATATTCAAGTTGAGTCACTTAATAGAACTACTTCTTATATACTTATACACAATTGTTCTAAGAAGCAGATTAAAAATACTGCTTCTGAAGTAGAAATTATTCCAAAACAACAAAATGCGAAGCAGTACCATGCATAAAATTAATACAAGATGATCTAAGGATATTCTGTGTATGTTGTCCTACATTAAAATCAAAGAAAAGCAAGAGTAGAGCAGAAGTTCTAAATCTGGACATCTGAAGTCAGAAAGACATGCTTCCACAATTTAAGTCTTTGCTTCTTTTTAAAAGATAGAAAAACTTACAATTTCAACTAACATCATATCACTTGTTGCAGACATCTATTGTTTTACCTGGTAGAAAATAAGATTTCCTAAAAGAAAACTGTATTTGTAAACGTTTAGTTTCAGGGTCTGTTTTTTTTTTAATGCTTACATTGTTAAGTTTCTCAGAGAAAAACAATCTGTAGAGATAACAAAAACATTGTATTTATGTATATCCATTTCCACTCTTTTTCATTTCTGCTTTTTTCTGCAACAATTTTGAGATCTAGAAGGATGTCTATGTCTGTATTTGTTCCACATAGCCAGCTCACAGAATGAAGACTGCAGACCTGGTTACGGAGACAGAGCTCCTCCCATTCTTTTGGTTGTACAGATGAAGCAAGATAGGAGTTTGAAGAATGCATCCTGTCCCAGAGAAACAAGCCAGAGGACAAGTAAGGCTTTACGGATAAATGTCGTTCACAGGCTAGGAGTGTAGTTCTGAAAATGCTTTCTTTCCTTAGAAAGAAAATATAAAAGGACAGGATAGAAGTAGGACACTACCCCATTCTTCCTAAAGGAACTGTGAGCAGTAGGTTGTTTGGCAGGTAAGCTGAGGAATTCCTGTAAGCATTTTAAAAGCCCAGTGTCACCAAAAGCAGTTTTGCAATGTAGTTCTTTTTTGATCAAACAGCACAAAATTATCTCATGAACTGAAATGTGATCGTCAGCACTGGAAAAAAATACTCATTGGGTGGAACTTCCATTTCCCAGTAACTGATACAAGTTTTTCGCTACTTGTAAGCACTAACATTTCAGAGAATTGAAATAATAATAGTAATAATAATAACAAGAACAACAACAACAACCACCACCACCTAATTAAAAGGTGAAAAATCCCTGAACTATTTAGTTGGGAAAATAATCCCCATATTCAGCACGGATCGATGAAAGATACAAATCCTGTTTTATTACCATAATTTCCTAAGCATATACTGAAATCTATATGGGTTGAAAAACTTTGGTCTGCAGTAGCTAGCATTTTAAAATCAACAGAATGTTGAGGACAAGCTAACCAGGTTGCCATAAGTAGATAAAACAATGTCCTTTTTTCAACCAAATTTCTGAGGAATGTCTTTAATGTTGCCAGTGGAAAAGAACTATAATTCAGGACTATGAGTTGATAAACATTAATTTTATAAGGTTTGCATCAAAAACCCCTTGATTTTAATGCAACCTATGTTCTATTGTTTTACACTCATGTCTTGCTCTGGTGTTTCAATTATGGCAAGAAAATTCCATTTCATTTTTTAATACGGACTGCAAAATTTAATACAAATTGTTTAAACCAGTACACGAGCTAGTAGGTGTCTACTGCTTTTACAAGTTAATAGACATTCACTTAAGGTGTTAAGTCATTACACAAGAAGGTCATGGGGTTTTGGGTTTTTTACCCCCTCACTGAAAAGTATTTGCAGACTTACAGAAGGATAAACATGAAAACCAATTTGACTTCCAATGATAAAAAGTTCCGTTCTATTGCATTTTTACATGTAATGTTAAATAGTTCTGAAACAGTGTTTGGGATGACACAATGCTCCACTAGTAATTTTCTCAACTTAAACCAAACTTTTTAATGCTTAAATATATGCCCAACAAGACAAATTATACAAATTAAAGATTTGCTATGACTAAATTATCAATTAAAAGTTGAAATAACCCTAACACTGTTATGCAAGCACCATTGCTCTTCATATGATTTCAGAAGTAAATTTAATACATTAATAAATCTGAGTTATTTTAAGTATCACCACAGAGAGCCATATTTTATAGTTTAAAGCACTATATGAAGATGTAATCGTCAAAGTAACCACTAAATATTAAAAACATAAAAGCTTTCAATAAAACTTGACTCTCTGTGAGAAAACATATAGCTAAGCTCACATTTAACACCCCTCACCTCCCCCTGAAATATAAGTTTTACACTATTTACATACATGTAACAACCTCCTAACAAGGCTAAATTATCAGCAGGTATCTTAGAAACTTGTACAACATACAAACATACCACAGACTTTTTTTTTTTTAAAGGAAATAAACACTCTGTATGCAAACAACACTGATCCCTACTCAGTGAAAGACTAAAACTACTCTGAAATTCGAAGATAAATTAAAGTGAAACTTCCCCCTTTCCCCCTTATTCTCTTAAGAAAGAAACTAAGCTCACCCGAACAGAGCGAACACGCAGAGCCAGAAACTTAAACATGACTAAGAAACCATGATGCTTGGATTTTCTGACTGAGCGATCGTCAGTCTAGCAGGCAAGACCAACCCCGGCGTTTTTGCTGTGACCAGCTGTTCCGGCAATTAGAAAATTTCCTGTCAGGCAAGTCAGACACAGCTGGGGGGTGGGGAGAGGGAAAGGGGAAAAAAAGGTCAAAAAAAAAAAAAAAAGAAAAGACACGTAAAAAAAGATACTGATTTCACACACACACACACAGAGCCACGATAAAGAAAGACTGGGCAGCAGAGGTATTCATGCTGCTGATATTTCTAGAGATCAGCACAGGAAACTTAAGCAGATTGCCTGATAGCAACAGGCTGTTGCAGATGTTACTGATTCCTGGTTCCCAGAAAAGAACAAAAGAGACCAGCATCTCTTTCAGAAATCACAGTACTATGCAACACTTCACTAAGCACAATAGCAAGTACTTTAAGTCCTATATGTAATAATTGTATTTTTATTAATTTAAGATCTCACATATATAGACCAGTCCAGAGAATGCCTAAAGATTGTTTTTATTTACTAGAGTTTAGCTAAAGGACCAAAATGACCTCGTGCCTAGTCCTTTGAAATCCTGCACACAGAAAATGCTACACAGATGTTTTAGGCCAAGGCAAACTGCAGAAATATTTGAATTGGATTGCCCAGCTCAAATGTGTGACTTATGCACCAATATTGTATTGCTCTGTAGAGAGTGAACTTCTTGAAGTAAAAAAGATCCCTAAGCTTTCTTTCAATATTTAAAAACTCTCAAACATTTAAAATGTCTTAGGAATTAGAATTCAATCTAGTTACTTCAAAGAGTAAGAGATGGTTTTAATTTGATCTCTCAATTTAGTATGGGAGCTATTTTCCTGAATATTGACACTATCTTTAGCTTTTTTATACTTGTTAAAACAATTAATTCCAAAGTACATGCCCCTTTAGTGGAACAAGACTGTTTTTCAAGCAATAAATAAACAAAGACAAGTAAAAACCTTTAGTCAAAGGCATATATACAAGTATTCAGCTATAAACATATCCAGGTGATCCCATTTAAAGACTAGGTATACAGCAAACTACTGTAGTCCTGCTTGCCTAAGACATGAAAACAAACCCACCCTGCAGACAGCTTCCCCTGACTGGGTTCTAACAAGTATCTGGATTACTGCATTTTTTGTTATATTTTAATTACTCTTCAGAAGACAAAGACAGTAATTTAAATAACAGAACACATTGCTGCTATCTCTATCCCACATCCTGGCTTCCTACAGTATCAGTTTCTAGCTTTTCCTTTAAATTGGGATTACACATCACCCCAGTGTGAGCAAAGATTCTCTTGTCAAAATGGAGAGGCGAAATAAAGACCCATCTTTAGCCATGTCCCAGAAGCAATATTGCCCCCTTTTAGTGTTCTCTTGTACTCCTCTGGGTCTTTCTGTCACATCTGCAGGAATGATCTTTCCAATTCTGTGTACTAAATACACATAATATTATAATAAACACAGGCCCCTAGGTAGTACTACTACACAAAGGAGGACTTTGTGACTCAACTGAGGGCTCAAAAGTCCTCAATGCCAATGTGCTTTTTACAGTCCTCCAGTCTGGTACAGCCTTTTTGGAAGAAGCAATCTTTCCTAAAACAGCAGTAACACAGCATGAAGAATTATTAAATACTAGTTTCAAGATGAACAAAGCTTACTGAACACAAGGAGCTTACTGCAATACAAGGATTTCAAATACTTCATAAACAGCCTAAAAATGACTTGAAGCTAGCCTCTCTTCAATTGTTTCAAATTTGCAGCTACTTCCCCCTTCAAAACTGAAATACCTCAAAAATTAAATTTTGCAGTTTATCAGCAACATAGTTATTTGCACTTGGAAAACTTAAAAGAAATTTAAATAAATAAATGGGAGACCATTCAAGCTCCCTTTACCTTGTCAAGAATTGACAAAATTACACTAAAAGCAGAGTGACCAGGAATCTTCAAGTCACTAAATTAAACCCTGTGGTACTAAAAAGAGCTAAAGGCAGAAATGAAGAGTAAATGGTAAGAGCTGCTCTAACTACAATATTCCTTCAAGATGAAGAGATATCGTGGATAAATAATAATTTTCTCATCTTTTGGCTGTAAAGTAAGAGTGTATTTTGCTGCAGATATGCTGCATCTGCTAAGGGTGACAGGAATAAGGCATTTCAACTGAAACATTTGTACAATTACTGACTACTGCTCTTCCAAACCTTTTATGTGACCTCCTAGAGAAACACAAAGCACAGTGCTCAGGGGTCAGTGGGGTTACTTCACAACAATAGTTCTCCTATAACTGGCATGAGTCTGGCAGGTGGAAGAAATTTCTTGTGTTCTGGGAGAACACAGCCTACACAGTTCCCAAAGAGCACCAGCAGCCAACCAGAAACATTAAGATATAAGCTACACAACTCTGAGAATCTCTCAGAAGAGAGCTCGCCCTTTTAAATATTCCTCCGTTTATATGGAGACAGGTTAGGGGGCAGCAGTCCCCAACAGGGAAATCTCTGATAAAAAGAAAAAATTGCTCCAGCAAGTTGCTTCCCTACCTCAAAATCTTTGATAAGGGTTTGTATTATACTTGTTTATCAGGAGACCCAACTGTCTCCAAAATAAAGGCAATGTGGTATGCCTGCCAGTCACAGTTCCATCAACCACAGAACTCCACTTGCACAATGCATGTCCTTCTTCAGTACAGAAATGTGGTCAATTTATCTCCCCTCTTCCCCTTCTCATTGTTTAAATTGGATTATCTGAGTTTAAAAAAATTAAGATAAATGGTTTTTCATTTAGGTTTTCAAGAGAACAGAGCTCACAGACACTACAGAGAGCAGGAGAACTGAAAAATGCTGAAGAACTCTCGAAGCAATACAGAACATTTGGCAATCTATGAGTTTTACTGAATGCTGGAACATGTGGAGTCCATCAGGTAAATTGACAATCTCCTATACCCTCAGTCTGAGAGATGTGTAACAATGCAAAGTAAGTCTTTACAGTGCTAGAAAAGCAAGGCTCTGTAGTATGGACTGCTTTCAATTATTCGCAAAAAACAAAGAAGCAGCACGCATATGGAATGAAAAGCCCTTGTTTGACAAAGGTCAACAGTTGAGGGACAGAGAGCTAATTTTAAGTTTTCAGTAGCTGAATAACATACTTTTCTTCATAATATATATATTTGTACAGCCAAAGCAGCAATATTCTATTAAACAGGGGGTGTGGCAGCTTCCATCTGTCAGTTTACAGGCTTTGTGGGGCTACCATCTGTTTTCTCTCTGTGTAACAAGTAAGCAGCTTGACTTTGAGCATTGCTTACACTCTCAAATAATTCAAATTTTCTGACCAAGATCCAGAAAGTACCCTACACATAAGACACCAAATGCAAAATAAGTCACTCAGAAAATCCATTAGAATGCATCAAAGACACTTTTGCTTTAACCTTTCCTCAACACCTGATGATGCTTTGGGGGAGAAAACAATTCCAGAGCTTGCCTTCTTCATATAGTAGTTTGGTATCTAAGACCAAATGGTCTGGACCGTTTACAAGGATGCTGTAACTTCTTATTTACATTGAGGACCTGCATCCTCAGAGAGGTAAGAAACACCATGTCACTAAGTTGCTAACAAAATACATCCAAGTTTCAGCAGAGTAGAGTGCTTTGGAAGATAACAAATTTCCAATTTCATCATATTAGATGGAAAAAAAAAAAAGTCTGCCTTTTACAAAGCACAACCTGGTCACTGAGAAGGAAATGACTGGATTCAATTTTTATAGATGTAAATTGTTTGCCTAAAAAAAGCTTATTTGTTCAAGAATCAAATTATTTGATTGTGAAATAGACTACATGAGTACCTATAACTAAGCACATTTAGTAGAATACACTAAAAGGAATGTAAGAATTAGAGAATACTTTAAAGCACAAGTTTAATATTTGTAACCCAAGCTGTTACAAGTAGCTACACATGTAGCTGTTTCAGCTAAAACTAAGTATCCATCTATAAATAAGGAGAAATCCAAAACCTGGATTATGGACCATGAACACTTGTGAACCCAAACATTTCCATAATGTTTAAGAAATTAAAGCTATGTCTTAAAACCTCTACCACAGAGCCAAGAATTTTAAACAAACAACTGACAAAAATGCACACACAGAAAATTGAAATGTGAAGGTTGCATCAGCAAAAGTAGAAAAAAACATAAAAAAACAATCATCAGAAATGCTTTCAACGTCGTGTTAACAAACACGACTGTACTTAAACATGAAAACTGTTACTGATCACCTGAGCAGGAATATCCAACAGAAGAGCAGTCCTGAAATGGTGCTTTGGCTTGCCAAAAGGCAAACAAAAGTTTCTGAAACATGGAGCTCTCTCTAGTACAGAATATTAGAAATTGAGGTAAAACTAAAAATCAGTTAAAGCCTCTCTGAAATGTTTTAAAATCTAAAAATCTGTTAGTTTAGTTATGTTTTTTCCCTGAATTTTCCTGAATAATGTTCTCACCCTACATTATTTTCACAGATGAAGACATAACAAATGAGATTACCCTAGATTACTCTGGATTTCCTATTACTGCTTGAATGATGGGGGCTGTTTTGCCCATGGCTGTAACTGGTGAATGATCCCCCTCTCCTTATCTTGACATTCCCATCCCCGTGCTTTATAGACTTAGTGTAAATTGTATGGTATATATGGATGTAAAATATAGAATCTCAGCACTGACCAATCAAATTCAATACTTCAACAAAAGAGATTGTATTGTCCACATGCTTCAGATTATTTTTCCAATGTATCCTGAATCACACTTTTCTTACCAACTTTTAATAAAAAACACTGATTGGAAGGACAATGATCTTAATTTTCATCTCTCCTGACTGCAAACATACGTGTTATTTAAATTCTACCAGAAAAAAAATGAAAAATACTTTTTTAAACTACTGACTTCTCTTTGCAAGCATTTCTTACTCTACCTTTTAACTACCCACTAACTAGTGTTGCCTTAGTTATATATTTTTAGTAAGAGGATGGCAGCTGCTGAAAGAAATTTTCCTGCAACTTTAAAACTTCACTTCTAGTGAAAAGAAAACTCTTTACAAATTCTTGGAACCTAATAATTTTCATATGTTTAACGATTAGGCTTAAGCTAGTGGAATGCAATGGTAACACATCAGTTGTACTAAGCATTTATCAGCTACATAGAATCCAGGTAATAGCACATAAAGAACACACCACAAATATGAAATGCTCTTCACATACACACAAAATGGGAAGCCACCTGCTAGACTAGCTGCAGTGTCTGGTTAGCTTTAACTAGCAATAAAGCATACAGCATGATTGCAACAGCTCAAAACAATTAATTTGCTGAGTTAATTTACTCAATCTCTATGGACACAGAGGTACCAAAAGCAATGGCAGAGAGCACAATAGTGAGAAGGGTAGCAAATAAAAGGCTTCAAATAGCTTTCCCTTTCAGTAATGTTCACTTAAGTTTTCACATTAGGTTAAGCTTCATCCAGCTGTTCTTACATTTATTTCCTGCTGGTCCCAGGTCATTTATGAGATACAGATAAAAAAATGTTGGCAACAAGCTATAAAGTCAGATATAATCAGCAAACTTGTTGCAATAAAAACAGTATTGAATGAGCTCCCTTTTAAAAGGAGCAAGACTTGGAACCACACAGCATCTTGGACTCCTCAGAAATGGGAATCTTTATGGCTCCTGCTTTTCCTAAAACAACCAGCAAATCTGAACCACAGCTATGTAACTCAGGCTTTCCTGCTAATTAACTTTAACACGGATGTAATGAAACAACTTATCTTTTGATACACAGAATACTAGAGAGAGTTCTGATGTACATAGAACTGTGTTAAATTTTAATATTTACTTTAAGCTTCCTATCTCGTTTGCATTATCAGCATTCTATCCAGCCACTTAAGACAGCAAAAGGATGCAGATTTCAAGCTTGCATTTTCTATCTCCACAAATGTGGCAACTTCCTATCCTGAACTTGCACACCTACTAAAGTATTTTTTTCTTCTTACCTGATTTGCTAGTACACCCTAGGTATTCTACTTTCCTCAGTTACAGGTAACAAATTTCATTTCATTTCAATTTTAGTTAGCAACTATGTAAGTGCCCCAAGTCCATTTAAGTGCAAAGTTAAACAGAACAACTTAAATGAGTTTCAGCGGTAATGTAAAATTGTCTGTATCTTGCACCAAAACAGATTATGCAAGCACTGACAATCTCACATCTCAACTCAAGTAGTATTTTATCACCTGACTGACAGCACTGATTAGCTTCCAGCTGTAATTGACTGAGTAGCTGTAGTAATGTCTTGTTTAAAAACCCCTAGATAATTTACACCACAATTGGCACCACAACTTACCACAGCCTAGAAATAAATGCAAAGTATACTCCTAAAATACTGGTCTGAGACATTAAGAAACTAAAACAATCTTAACCAAGCAGCTCAAGCATGACAGCAAGAATACTAGAGAAATGTTTCAACTTTTTCATGGTCATACTGTATTAAAATCAGTTGCTCACCAAAAAGGCAGCAGTTTGGAAATTTCCAAAGGAAGTACAGGGAAACATTGGTAAGCATCCCGTAATTATCAAATATTGAAAAAGAAGTTTGATAATTTTGAGGGACAAACCTTAGCTGGCTGCCAGACACCCACCCAGCCATTTTCTCAATCCACCCTCCTCAGCAGGACATGTGGAAGAAAAGCTCATGCACTGACTTAAGAACAGGGGCAGCACACACCAGTTACCACCATGGGCCAAAGAGTATCAATTTAGGGAAAACTTATTTCACCTGTTGCCAGGAAGTGAGAAAAAGATGAAACTAACCCCACCTTTATCTCCACCCTCCCCTTTTTCTCACTCTGGTACCACTCTTCTACCTCCTCCCTGTCAAACAGCACAGGTGGAATGGGAATTGCAGTCAGTTGTTAACACTGTTTCTGCTACTTCCTTAGTTTTCCCCTGCTCCAGCACAGATCCTTTCCACAAAACTTAGTTCCTCAAAAATAGACTGCTCCAGTCTACATCCCCCATGAGAAAACCTGCTCCTCTGTGGGCTTCTCTCCATGGGCTGCATTTCCTGCCACCAGCCTCCTCCAGAATGGACTCTTCACAGGCTGCAGCTCCCTTCAGGGCACATCTACCTGCTCCAGGGTGGAGTTGTCCATAGCCTGCAGGATGGAGATCTCCACTGTAATTCTCCATCAGGCTGCAGGGACATCTTGCCTCACCATGGTCTTCTCTGGGGCTGCAGGGCAATCTCTGCTCTAGCACATGATGCACCTCCTTGTCCCTCCTCCTTCACTCATCATGTTGGTGTCTTGCAGGGCTGTTTCTCTCACACTTTTTTTTACTCATAACCATCACAGATACAATAGAGCAATTTTTACCATAAACATGCTATCACAGATCTCCACCCACATGGTTGATGGGCCTAGCTTTGGCCAGTACTGGGACCATTTTGGAGCTGGTTGAATATGACTCTGTCCTACATGGTAGTGCAAACTCCTTGACCTCTTCTCACAGGGATCAACCCTCCCCACCAAAACCTTGCCTTGTAAACCAAATACAGACTAATTAAATTAAATTACAGATGCAAACCAAGGAAATAAGCAATGGAATAAGTAAATTAACAAACCAAACACTTCCCCAAAGATATGTTCTAGTTTACACAAGAAGTCAAGTAAGCCTTGTAGTCTATTGTGCACAATATTAGAACAAACTATTTCCTAGCGTTGCCTTCTAAACACACAATTACTCTTCTTTTCTTACTGTTTACACTACACTACTTCAGTCACCTGTCAGCAGTTGCCTCATTTCTTCATCTTGGGGTAAATACAGCAAAGCCTTGATGCTATGAGGAGGAACCAAGAGCAACTATACAATGCAGACTTGCAGTCACCCAGTTTTCATGTCAGCTTAAGAACTACATCTACTATGGGTACATCTGAAGACAAACATGAAAAAAGCAACTTACTATCTCAACTGTCTCTGCACAATTTCAGCAGAGAGAAACTACTGTGGTGTTGCAATTATATCCATGCTACATAGATGGAAACAGCTTTGACCACCTACTCACAACCTAAAGTCTGCACAATATGCAACACAATATGAACCCTGAAGTCCAACCAAACATGGAGTTTCAAAAATTGTTTTTATTAGCAAAGCCATTTATCACCAGACTTAACATTCAGCTAGTATTGTCTAACACAAAAGTACAGGTAAACTTGACATTTAACAAAATTCACAGGCATTGCAACAAGAAAACAGAACTCAGTTGTCTTCACATTATGAAATTTTGTAAAATGCAGGTTTGACATGAAGACAAGGAAACTTAATTATCACAGTCAGGAAGGCTCACTGATCCTCTCTTTAGTAACAATCTCTATTTTTAAGAATCCCAGGTTAAGAATTCATTTGAAGAATGCCTTTCAAAAACAAGCACAATGGGAACTACACTTTCACAGTTGTCCCTCACCCTTGACCTTCCCTGAAATGCTATTAAAAGATGAGGAATGAGTTTTGAGAACAGTAGGATACCAAACTAGACTGGAATCAGTGAGAAAATAACCTCTCAAAAAATAAAAAGATCTGAGAGTACATCTCATGTCCAGTAAACTCAAACAATGAACACTAGTGGCAAACTGCCTATTAATTAAGTGATGTCAATGTGTACTGTTTTTATTACAGCCATCTTTTACTTACAGTTTGTTGGTTGATATCATCTTCTGCCATAGGTTCATCTACAATTTGCTGTCCATTCTGTAAAAAAGACACAGAAAATCAAAATAAATACTGAATCCAAGTACAGAAACAAATGTGAGATAGACTTTCATAGCATGTTTCCGTACTCTCTTCTCCATATTCTACAAAAGCAGGTAATTGAAAGTAAACATGGAAAACTCCTATAAGCTGGCATGTAATCCCACTCTTGCTTTGATCCTCATGTATTCTCAACCTGGATGAAGTCACAGTAAGAAATACATAAAACCACCTGGCATTTGAAGCCTCACTGCTACACAGCTTGACATTATTTTACATTACAACAGCTTCTGCAAAATAGTTAAACCTGATGAAGACTGAATGGCAAAAAGCCACACAAAAACAGAGAAAAGGGTTCTCTCTAAGAGCATGACCTTACATAGCAAGTCAGCTCTTATTCCACCTTAAGAAAAATTCATGACTACAGTACAGACTTAGAAAAAACACTGAATGCAATTCTAATTTTACTAGCAATTTTACAGCCTTTACCACTGCACTTTCCCAAGGGCCATTCTAACAAGCCATACAGAAAAAGGCTTTTGAATTTGAAATGTATCCATAAAGATAAAAAAAAAAATAAATCTTAAATACCTTGTTGGTCAAGACAGGCTTTTTCTTGACAGTGATACTTGGAGAATTTCTGAGATATTTTTCCCTGAAAGACTTGGAATGACTTTGCTTACACAACAAACATGACCAATAGCAAGTTGTAAGGAAAAGTATGAATTTCCTAAGTTATGGTACAGGGCATCACCTCAGGCATTAATTCTTAGTTTGCTCCCAAAGATGAACAGTAATTCAGTATCATTTTAGAAATAAATTAAGATCTATTAAAAATGGGTACCATTTTCCATTACTATTGGGGACAGAATTTGAGTTCATTTGTGCATTGTTTCCCTAGAGAAACCCAAGTCTGATTAATCAATTTTTTCAATTCCTAATTTACTTAAAAGTCACATAAATGTATAGACAGTTGCCTTTTAGATGTCAGAAAGTTAATAAAAGCTGCTCAGAAATTCAGAGATTTTAGCTTCATTCCACACCTTCTTCTCCACTACTCAGTTTTTCAGCAGAAATTTTCAGAACCTTCCTAGAATTCTTCTGTAACAGCTTCTGATTAATAGAATCTTTTACCTTGCATATGGCTAGAGGAGAGTCTTTCATATGTGACAGATTAAATCCTAACCACTTATGAATTCTAATTTCCAAATATTGCAAGCACACTGAATGTTCAATCAGATGATTACCAGTTCTCTAGCAACATTTCTCCTGAGCTTTTTTTTTTTAATGGAAGATGCAGCTGGAAAAAGCTAAATTACAGGAATAATGGATTTCCCAAATACAACACAGGTGGCTTGTGTTTTTTTGAGGGGGTGTTTCTTTAGGTTTGTTTGTTTGTTTGCTGGTTATTCTGTTTAGGTGGCTGGGCTTTCTGAATGTCATTCTAGTATGTACATCTGGCACAGGGCAGCAGTGCTATTTTCTCATACTTCCTGGCTTCAGGAAGATACTAGAGATTTCTGGCATGACTCTGGTCTACTCTAATCTTTCCATGGGGGAGGACTAGTAAGAAAACAGTGGCATGTTCTATACATTACTACAGCAGTGAATATAATCCTTAAAAGCTGTCTCAGTTAAGAACAGTCAACACAACCTTCTATCTGTACAGCAAATTACAGGTAATTTGGTAAGATGATTCTCCAAAAAGCCTGCATTCCCCATAGTGGAATATTTTTTACTTATAGTGTACAGTCAGTGATTATTGTATTGTACTATCCTTCCTTAAGATAAATAAAAAGTTGATATTATAAAATAGAAGACCAGAAAAATACCAGTTTAGCTAAGTAACAGAAATGAGTGTTTTTAATAAAGGCTTTTTTGCAAGGAAACATATTGAGAGTACATATATCATTACCATCAAGGCCACAAGTCATATACTTCCCCTTTTCTCAAATTTATGACAAATTCACATTTGTATTTTAGCTACACATCTCTACATTCTGTTTATGCTATAAGACAGCTTCCTTCGGGGAAAATAAAAAAGAAAAAAAAGAGTAGAACAAATAAAATAATTTACTTTAGCTGGAAGGGAGGAGTCTATAATGTCTTAACAACAATGGCTAAACTCTGAGGCCTAAAATAGGGCAATTTGTACACCAAAACCATGTGCTTTACACTGATTCCACTCCACATGCAGATTTTCAGAAATGGTGATTCCTGCTACAGTAGTCATTCTGCTAAATAATAATGTACATTAACTTCAGGTTAAATAAGAATTTACCATACAATAAGTTCAAGTTTTCACATTTACTATTTTAAGACAACTGAAACTAGTTGGAAGTGAAAACCACTCTCAGAAACTTCAGACAAGCACCCCTTCAAAGACAAAAAGGCAAGACCAACCTCTGTTTGTCAAAAGGCTCTAATCTTCAACCTCACTGACTTTCTCAACCAGAAAAACCACAGCAAACTTCTGCAAAACAAATAAACTGTTCTGCACAATCTGGTTTTCCTGTTTAATCCTGCACTCTTTACAGTTACTTTTCAGCTGAACTCAAGAAATGCATTCAAAACACACTCACTGGAACTAGGAATAAACTCAAGGAATCAGCATGAACACCGTGCAGTCATGTCTGAGCCAGAACACTGAATTAGCAAAATCTTTTTAAACAGGTCTACCCAAGCAATGATTATGCTAAAGGAATCACTGGATGGTAGAACCAGTTTTTCTCAGAACAGTCTGAGCCATGTAAGGTAAAGAAGAATATGTATATATGATTTATGGTTTGCTGGTATATACCATTAAATGGAAAGCAGCTGTGTATTTGCAAAGGCTACAAAGCAGACAGCCTTTCTTAGAAGTTAAAATGTAAAGCCCAAAGGTTACTGTTGGAAAAGGTACTATTGAAACCGGTGTGAGGAGGTCAGCAGCATGCTTAAGGGGTGAGCAAATGAAACATTTTGTTTTGCTGGGCATAGACTCCCTCTAGTACTTAACTAGCACCAAGGGCATGCCTCGATGACATAACAGACTGGAGTAGGTATGACAGTCTGAGGAACACAGACTAAGACAAGGCTGAATATATCAATATATGTAATTCAAAAGACAGTGACTAACTTTGATTATTCTTCAGGTGCTCTGCTTCCATAGCAGGACAATTAAGTAAGCAGAATTGATCCAAGATCGGGCTAATCCCAGTATTCTGGTTCCAAAAGTAAAATGTATTTCAGACGGTGACACAAAAGTACAACAAAAACAACAGAAAAGGTCCACAGAAAATGTCTACTTATACCTGAATACATCAACAATCAGTTTCTGCCAGGGAAAGGAGGGTGCACATCCCTTATAAAGACAACCTACAAAATGGTCTTCCAATCCCTTCTGATTCAACTTCCTATTCTGTTTCCCAGTGCAAAAAGTCATGTTAATTAAGGTACAATATTTGTTTACCCAAAACTTTTAAACCTGTTGCCGTATCTCATTAAATTAGTAGAAATCAATACCTAAACACAGCTGGGTTCCTGCAGTTTTCCTGAAGGCTTATGGACAGGAACAAAGAGATCCTACAGGTTCTCCACTAGGTATAAAGCAGAGAGACACCAGGGAATCTTTTTCAGGCAGCTGGTACATGAATGTCCCCCATATGATCTGATAGAACATCTGACACAAAAGTCAATCAATCATCAATATTTCTAGCAACCAAAAATTACAGGCTGCAACCCACTGAACTCTCAAGATGTCAGAAATCTTCAGAAGTTCCTGGCAGAAGGACAGTTTAAAGAAAGATTTTTTAAAATTCAAATTATTTCAAATCTGGATCAGCAATGCACACTCATAAAAAAAACACACTGAAGGGATGATGAGGTCACAAGTAGCATCATATGTTAAGGTACTGGTATCAACAAAACACGGTCACAGCAAACTCTGTATAAAAAAAGTACACCAAGAGATGTAGCCCACATCCCCCCACAATCAAATAACCACTTCCTTTGAAGCACTGAATATCCTACACTTTACATACTACAGTTATATATTGATCTGCAAGGCATAATGCCACCTTTTTTTTTTTTTAAATTATGGTTCCAACATTTACTGCAAGAAATCCAATTCATCTCAGAAGTCTGGCAAAACTCATCTACACAATAAACTGAATGCTTTTCACATCTACTTTTCTGATTAGCACTGGATCCAGATGGGTAATTTTGTATGTACAATACAGCACCTAGCATCCATAAATACAATTAGGACTTAGTAATCTGGGTCAGGATACCTTGTTTTAATAATAAGGTCAGGTAACCATCATTCTCATTACAAAGCTTTTTACATGTATCCAAACCACATCAATTAAAATATTAAGTGGGCAAATCATTATGTTTCCTATTGAACTAATTTTTCCTATTTTCCCCTTAGTTTAATCAATACTATGATAGATAATATATGCTTGATGTTTTTAGATTTAGTTTAGCATCTCCATTCCTACATTCTGTTTGCAAATCCAAGTTCCACTGTTTTGGACTTACCTTGCTAAAAACTTTGTTCTTTTCTGCAGACTAAAATAATTTTTCTTCTGAAGTACATTAAGTTTATCACCAGACCTTCTTTCATATTATACACCTTCTTCCACCCCCAGAATATCTCCCCTTTGCATTTAGACTATTGTTAGACTATCTCAGGATGCTTAAGTATTCTTTCCGGTATATATTTTAACATTTTTCCTCAACTACGTCTGTCACCTACTTAAAAACCCATTATGAAACTGATACCAATTGCACCATTTGGAATAATTCCATTGCTATTAAATTCACAATTTCCTAATTATTAGTACTGCAATTCAGCATGTAAATTAATAAGTAGTCTTTATACTATAAACGGAGCTCAGTAGACTTTGGAAACTATTGGCTTTTCCATGTAATTGGTGTCTTGTAGCAGAACCATAAAACTCAGTAAAGAAAAAAAATGTTATATTCTTAGACTTCATAATTAATCAAGACCTAACAAGAGTTAAATCAATAATTAAACTGCATATCAATGCAGAATGATGCTTTGAGGACACAAGTCAGCAAAAAGAGATAAGACATCAGAATCAGACCCTTTACAAATTGTTATGTGGAAGTTTTAACATGCCAATGAGTAACACAGGTGAACCTTCTCTCAGGTAACTCCTAGTTGTCAACTACCAAAACTTCCAGACTTACCCAACAACTGTAGTTATTGGATTTAAACACGAGAACTTTCAGTATTATTTATTATTTAGTCATTAAAACACTGGGTATATATAGATCCAAGCTCTTTGTCTTTGGTGTTTCTAAGGGACTCTCAACTGACAAAGCCCAGGAACCGTGAGGTCCTTGGACAGAGTAAAGCTGTGATAATGCTCCTGCTTGTTTCAAAGCAGCACAGAATGCAGCATTCCCACTGAAACACTTGTAACAAATCTGCCACAAGCCTGTGTGGAATCATATTCGGTAAAAAACTTTTGAACTGTGCACATTCAAACTTGCTATTCTAAGCAGCAATGAGGCACTATGAGGAAAAAAAAATAGATCTGCAAAAAAATAGTCGAAAATAGACTAAGAGGACCTTAAGAGGTCATCCGATCTATCTCCATGCACCAAAGCATAATCAGCTATTCCTACAATGCTGCTCACAAGACATTTATGTCTAAGCTCTTCTTAAATCTTCAGGAGTTTTCACAATCTATTCCAGTGCTTAAATATAATATAAGGCTTTAATAGGATCTGAATTAATGACTTGTGCCCTAACTTCTGAGCTGCGAAGCCACACAGATCCAAAGCACTTACCTAAATCCTGACCCGATTAAAATTTACGAGATGTAAATAGCAGAAGTGAGCCATCATCTTAGACTTCTCTGGCTATTCTCTTATAGAACTTACCCAAAACATTTTGCATATACTGTTAGAAATAGTACAGGTAAGTATTAAAATCTCCTTACTAAAAAAAATGCCACAAGTATTTTTTTATATAAAATTTTGTTAACTCAAGTTCAATTAATTTCACATAATTTATTCTCAATTTTATTTTCTAAGGTGATTGACTGCTTCCTTTGCTGAGTATTAAAAGAAACAACAGGATGTTGAAACTTGCCTCTCCATAGACAACCTCAGATAAAAGCCATTAACTTGCAAATCATTTAGGTGCAAAGCCAAACTTCTTTAAGTTAAGATGCTTGGGCAACTTTAACTGTGATTTCGTAAACACTATCTACTTTGCCACCTTCCTCCTATCTAGTATGACTCAAGAGTACAGTTTAACAATACAGAAAAGCAGTCCCCTTTCCTGCACTGCAAGGCTTTCCTTGGCTGGCATTTGTCCAGCACTGTGCCAAGTCACATTAGAAAATAATAGTAAAAAAAGTTTGCAGCTCTCAACAAGTTTAATTCTCTGAATTAACTTATCTTGAAGTCAAGCACTGTGCCACAACACTACTCAAGATGCTGTACACACACTGTTATAAAATCTTTGTCTTGGACATGCAGCAGTCTGTGTAGCTAAAACGAGCTTGAAATCATGTGTGGTCATGCGTTCACACACACAAAAAAAAACCCAAAACAACAAATCAAAACAAAAACAAACAAAAACCAACCAACCAACAACCCAAAAAAATAAGAAAAAGGCAGGAAAGAGAAAGGCTCATTTAGTTTCCTACCTGTATAAGTGGATGGGTACTAAATGATTACACTTAACACATCAATTCAGCAGCCTTAGTAAAACAAAGCAGAAAAGTCTCACAGCACTTAATCTCTGTTCATCTGCTCCAAAGAGGAAAAAGAAATACACACATTAGAAATCACCTGCCTCAATATATCCAACCACTACTGCACACCTGAAAATAAAATAAATTCCTACTGCTTGCACACAATCTTAAGAGTGACTCTGGCACCTGACAGTGTACAAATCTTATTACCAAGCCTGCATCTGCATGAGAAGGCAAGTGCACCTCACCTTCCCTGCCTCCTGCAGTCCCAGGCCCATGGAAATGCCCTGTGCCTTCCTGGGCTCCTGCCAAAGGACTGGAGGCATGCAGGGAGGACGTGCCAGGCCCTTCCCCTATGAGCACGGACAGCCAGCAAGCACAGCAAGGCTGTGCACTGCAGTTCCCTGTGCTGCACACACAGGTTTTCAGATGTCAGCTGGTTTCTCAGAATGCATGATAAATGCAAAGGGTGAAATTTAATACTGCAGTCAAGTAAAGCATTACTCTTTACACTTATAATTTATTATTTTGATACATTCAGCTAAGAAGAGAGAATAAGCTGTGGAAAAAGTTCACTATTTTCTAAAATTCAGGATTTTTGAAGTGACTGTATAACAAAAGTCAGCTACAAGAAGACAAGAGGAGAAAGAATCCCCATGAAGCTAAAAGCACGGTTTTCACAAGTAAGTTCTAGGTTCTAACAGTAACTAATTTTGGAAAACATGTTATGCAAGAAATAGTTCAAATAATATTTACATCCTAAAACCACCACCTTTTGAATTTGCAGGACAAAAAGGGTTTTATTTTTCAGAGCTATGAATTGCTGGTTATTTTAAATCACAAAATACTATTTCTTCACATCATCTGCATATAGCTAAGCACATTTCAATAAATTAATGCTTAGATTAAATTATTTAAATTTCCTTTCCACATTAATTTTAATTTAAACTTAGAAACTGTCAGGAAACAGACCTAGAGGACAACAATGTATTTTTAAGATACATACTCACTTATACACAATTGAATGACTTCACTGAATAAAGAAATTAATAAATATAAAAAAAAGGTAGCACATTTCTTCCAAAAATAGCGACGTGGAGCATTAAGCATACACAGAGCTTTCTTGCATCAAAGGCAACATATGATAACTCTTACTGACAAGAACAAACCAGCAGTAACTTTATGGTCAAGGCACTGGAGTAGGTCCCAAGAAATTAGAGTTTTTGTAGTTCTAGAACAAACTCCATGAATGATGCCAGATGGGGTCACTAAGCTGTTGAGACTCATTTTCCCATCTGTTACACCAGATTTTTTCTCCCCTCTATTTCCAATGGGTGAGGCATTTAATCTTATTTCAGGGAATAAGGAGAGAATAAGTAGCATGCTATCATGTATGCAAGCATATAGCACAGCAACTGTGGTACTCAACCACTTCACCCAAACTCAGAAGTCCCCTGAAGGGATTCTAACTGTTTCCAGTTCTACTGATTAAATTGTTCTCCTCTTGAAAGTCATCAAGACTGAAAAAAAAAATCAATTATGCAAATCTACTCTGGCCTGAAAAACTGCTTAAAGTTTCACTACTGGAGTATGGCTATGAATTATATCTGTTGGGGAAAAAAAAAAAAAAAGCCCCAAACCCAAAACAAAACACCTCCTCCAACCAAGTGCCACAGGATAAAAACAAAACTCCAAACCAGTATCTTGAATAAGTTCTTAAAGCTGGTAGATCTGCCAACTGCCAAGATCAGTCAACACACAAAGCTAGTATTTTTGATGTGCGGAAATAATTAAATGCCCACCTCAGTCTATGTATCACTGACTTTAAATCAAGCATTTCAAATGACAAACAACTACAGTTAGTGTGACAGACCACAACCAATTCAAAGATAACAGACACTCCTTTAAATGTGTCAATCTGCTTACATCTACTTTGTGTTACATGTCCCAGCTGGGGCAAGAAATATTGTCTACACTACAACAATCAAAACAATAACAAGATAAGAACTGCTGCTGTTATAAGAAAACCAACAAAAACATTCAAAAAGTTAAACTCAACACCTTTACAAGGAAACAAAGAACTGCAGAGAGCACACAGTAGTGCATAAAGGTACTGAATTCAGCAAAGTAAAGCTCCTGCCTTCTCCTGCCCCACTCAGCAGACCACAGGACATCATTACTATGTCACAGACTAGGACTGTGTAAAAACAAAGCAGGTAAAAATGGTACCAATAAGGATATAAAAAAATCTGAACATGCTCCCCCTCTCCCTAACACTTTTCATGCAGATGATGTGTTTATAGCATTTACCTATATATAAGATCTGTTATCTACCACAGCAGTTTGTGCAATACAGTGTATACTACCAATTTAGATAAGAATGAAATTCCCAATTCCTATTTTTAACTCAGTACAAGAAAATGTCATCCCACCAATCAGTGAAAAATTCAGACTTCAGAATGCACTGTGCTGACAGCAGTTGTGCATGAGAAGCAACAGCCGAATGCTGCACGCAATTTTGTCTGTAATGGAGAGACAATGGACAGTCTTCAAAATCCCCACAGACCAGTCCATTTAGGTGATTCCACTTTGGCTTTAACTATTTACCTGTGCTGGCTATAGCAGAAATGACTGTAAATATAGCCTTTGTTCCTGTGGAAGACAAGTACAACACTGATTACAAAATACAGAATGTGAAGAGACAATCACAAGCATGGACTCAAGGCTACAGGTGGCAAGACATCCAACAAACTTCAGCTCCCAAGCCAGAAATATATATTGGCATAGAGAATGCCACACTGACAATCAGAATGAAATTACAAAGCAAAATTTACTTTACACTAGTTTCTGTAAAGTATCAGCATGACTGTTAAATGTTAGCATCCCTTGTCTCATGCAAAGTCCAAACAATCTTGGATACAGAATATAAACCAAAGAAATTTGTGAAGGAAGAGTCATACCATCTATTTAAACACCTGAACAAGTGACCATAAAACCCTGTCAAGAGCAGAGCAGTGGGGAAAAAAACCCAAAAAAAAAAAACTTTCTCCACAGTCAATTTGGAGTATCTAAATTAAAACTCCTAACTACAGCTGTCACAAATGCTTCTCAGAAAGTCCAGCAAATGGCATTTCCATATGATGGCCAGCTCTTTCAACATATTGATGTCCAAAATTTGGCTGCCATAACTGTATTCATTCTCCTCCAGTTCACACTAATATGCATAGCTGGGAGTACAGATCAAAGGATCAGGCTAGTTATTCAGGTATTCAAATGCAAACTCAAATCATCAATATTTAATTTGCTCGAAAGCAGATGACTTGCAATAACAGGCATATTCTCACCATGAAAAACAAACCTATGCTTGTTATGAATCCTGAGTAGACACTGAGTCAATAAGAGACAGCATCATTCCACAACTTTTAAAGGCTCTGTGACTTACAACATGAAACTGAAACTACACATATTATACAGACTAAATATTTTTAAAATAGCGTAAAACTTTACACATAGAAAAAGCTGCCAGAGATGTAATGTGGATCACTGACCTATTTGCACCTGTAGAAGCAGAAGTCCTGAAAATTATTTTTGAAAACCACAAAGCCACATTTTATCTAAAAACATTGTCTGCTTTATTTTTTAAGAAAGACTATATTCTACTGTTCTGCACAACTAAGTTACAGCAGCTGTTTGTGGTTATTTACATTTCCAAACTAAAGCTATTTAAAGGTATTTTATCCTCCTCCTCCTAAATTTGCTCACCCATCATAGATTATCACCTCCTTGGTGGTACCACTGTAACTGCAAGACTGTGCTGGGAAACAAATGAAAAATCAAGTCAATTAAAAACTCCACCAGTCATTACGACAAGGGAAGTGTCTGAGCTGAGTTTTAGAGCTCAAAAATTTGTAATTCCTCGTGCAGGTAATAAAGTGTTACAAGAACTATGTTAGCAAATCCCAGAGGTTAGTGGAAACACTTCAGTCAGAGTTACAACTAAGGACATTATTAGTATCAAACTATGACTGAAATCACAGTAAGTTTCAGGCAAATGGAAGAATATTCTTGCCTAAGGACACTCTTGCAGAATAGGGTCTGTAATTAGGATATTGCTATGCTACAGATAAACACAACTCATGCAAATCAAACATCTAAGTTATGTATTTAGGTCATTTGTCTATGTATTTGAGTTAAACTTATCTATTTTGACTAAAAATCTTTTCTTATAGTCATTTCATGCAAGCAACGTTTCTAAGTAACTTTTTCCTTTTGACTGTCATCTGAGAAGCTTTTGCAGGTGCAGCCTGGTCTTTTCAAGAACTGTTTATTCTAGACTAGGGCCTTGGAGTACAAACCTGTCAGTTCATGCTGCTTCATGTTTTATGAGTGGTCCTAGACATTTTCTGGTGATAAACTACTGTAGACTCATGTCAATATTAAAGTTTAATTATTTTTAAGGAAGTGATAAAATACACTTGCTTCAAGAAGTTTTTGACAGCAATTTTAAAACAAATAGTGTCTGAAATATGCTAAAACAAGTAACAAAGTATAATCACACATGCATACACATTGCAAATAAACTGTCTTTCTACCTATGTAGCATACATACTATGAAGTTAGACTGCATGCAGTGAGCATCAAAGACTAAAGCAACAGTTGTTTTCTCTAAATGATTAATCTAAGTGTTTCCTCTTAACACCTTCGGCCCCACCCTCAAGCATCACACTACTATTATAGTTTCTCCCAATTTAAAATCATCTCACTACTCCAGAAGTCAGAGAATATGTAGCACGAATTTAAAAGTAACTACACTACCTGGCAAGAGTTTAAAAGATGTGCGTGTCACATCTAAACTGTAGGTTCTTCTGACTCCCTGAGATACAGAGATTTTCAGCAGAAGGATGACAAGACAAAGATCAAAAGGACAAATCCTGATACTGCAGAAACTCTGCACTGGTCTCTCTTTGCTCCTCTCACTAAGGAGAGAGTTCTAACCTTGCGACTAATTGTTGTGAGCTGGCCTGGGTCCACACCGTTCCACATCAGCATCACTTGAAGCAGCCTGGCTGCGTATCAGCTGGAGCCGATTCAGGTCGAAGCTGCAGTGTCAGAAGCAGCTTTCTCATTTCAGACGGAATCTGGTCACAAAGTAGCACACGCACTGAGGGCTACTAGAGACTCACGAAGCAAGCACAACTCACTGTGTAGATGCAGCCTTCACACAGATCCAAACCAGCAGTAGTAGGGAAAAAAAAAACCTAAACAGCTGAAAGCTTCTATGGCCTCGGATGCAAGTGATTCTAATTTCCAGCCGCTCTCATTATTCCAGCCTAGGAAAGCTGACACGCGTCCTGCCTAACAAGGACAGGCACAACACGCACTCCCCGCTACCACAGCGGGAAGCCCACACAGCGCGGCGCCCCGGGGACGTTCCCGGCAACTCCGCCGAGCACAAAGCTTCACCCACCCATGCTTCACCAGCCTTCACGTCCCTGCGGTTTCCCAAATGCTCGAGAAACTGCCGGCAACCCCATCCTGCTGAGGTAAGGGGGCAGCGGCACCGGGCGGGTACCCACACGGACAGCGGCAGTAAAGCGAGGGCACCGGGCAAGGCGAGGGCACCGGGCAAGGCGAGGGCAGGCCTGGCGCCCCTGCCCACCTCGAGCCACGCCGGCGGAGCCGCCCTGGGAAAGGAAACTCGCCGTGACAGTAACCAGACACCGCGCTGGAACAAAAGCGCCCAAGCCGGCGGCCACCGCGGAGGCAGGTTACTCCCTCCCGGGAACGGGGCGGAAGGGGAGGGAGCACGCCGGGAGCAGCCCGGTCCCGGGAAACACGCCCCGAGCCCGGCGCGGGCGGGGGAGTCCCGGCCGGTGCCGGCCGTGAGTCTGTGCCCCGGAGAGGGAGCGGCGTGCAGGGGCCGGCGCTCGCCGAGTCCCGCCGCCGGGGGGACCTCCAGAACCTCGCGGGGGGAAACTCTGCCCCATCCCCTGAGCGGCGGCGCAACCGGGAGTCCCGGTCCCGTCCTCTCCTCGCAACTTCCCCCGCAGCTCCCCCCCGCCCGCCCCGTACCTCGGTGCTGCTCTCGGCCGTGCTCTCCACAGCCATCTTCTGCCAAGGGTCTGCCAACTGCGCCAGGGGCATCTTCCCCGTCCGGCTCCCGCAGCCTCCGCGCTCCGCGTTCCCACTACCCGGCGGGGGCGGCCAGGCAGGCAGAGAGCGCTGCGGAGGGCGCGGGACAGCCCGGCTGGCTCCGGCGGCGGCTCCTGCGGCGACTGCCGTCCGCTGCCGCCGCCGCTGTGCGCCCGTCCCTCCCCCGCGCACCTCCCCGCTGCCGGGCGGGGCCGCGCTGCCGCCCTCCCCCGGCCCGGCCCGGCGCGGCTTCCGCTCACGACATGGCGGCGGCCCCGGCCCGCCCGCGCCTGCGCCCGGCGGCCCCGAGAGGCGCCGTTCGTTGCGCCCCGAGCCCGCGAGGGGCGGCGGGCCCGGCCCCGCGGAGACAGAGTGCGGGAACCGGGGCTGCCGCTGCTGCCGCCCGGCTGCGGGGAATGGCCGGCACGGGGAGTTTGTGTCACGAACAAGCGCGGAGGGAGAAGCTGAGAGGCGGGTGGTGCTGTGCAGAATATCATTAGGCAAAGAGGGAAAGGAATTCAGATGTAGGAATTTGTTTTGTAGCAGCACCGTTTAAGTAGTAGTTGGACTGCGTGAGTAGGAGTTGCCTCGAAGCGGGAAAGTCATACTTCCAACAGGCCAAGGGACATGAAGATAAAGCTGTCAAAAAAACCCACAACCTCCATAGTTTCTGAAAACGGCCCATATTTTACTTTTTATTCTCAGTTGTCAGCTGGTACGCAAACATATAAACCGAGACCCACATCCTATGGGGTGTTACATGTTTACCACTGTCATAAACACCCATCGTTTTGCAACCTTAGATGGCTTGGCTGATGCTGAAGAATCCTTGAATCCTTGAAACATGAGACCAGCAACTGAAGGTGGGTGAGCACTGGTGTCAGGCTTCTTGCTGTTGGAGCCAAACTTTCCAGAACTACTTGAGAAGGCTGCTTAGTTTTCGACAGCCCCCACTGCCCTGAGCATTTCTAGATTTTGACAGGTCACATGATTTTTTCCATCCTTTGTAAAAGTTAACATTCTTTAAATACTTGGAAGGTTTTTTAGAGTGGGAGAAATGGCAAGAGTGCTAGTAATTAGAAGTGTGTGTGTGTGTGTGTGCATGCACACACTGCTGTGATGAACACAGGCTGCTTCTGTTGCTGCTTGGTTGCATTTTTGATCCCACTTCATGTAAGCATAAATACCTATCTACAAAGAGGAACAAAGGAGTGGATAGGCAGTTGCTCATAATGAATCAGTCTTCAGCTGGTCCTACAGAGACTTCCATATCTGGAATAAAAGGTCACAGTTGGATGATCACTTGAAGCCAGGAGAAGCAGATGCGCCCTCCCCTTCTTCACTGCAGTTCAGTCTGGCCCTTGCATCGGCCTCTCTTTTGAAGGGGTGCAATTGCTTGTGCTATCATGTGGTGAGTTATACCAGGGAACAGATCCACATCAAAACTTACCCTTTTTAACCTTCTGTTGTCCTCAAAAAAACCCTACCAACCAACCCAGCCTATTAAAGGCTGAAGAGGAATTGGGACTGCTTCCTTCCAATGTGGTTAATTTGCAGAACTCTGGCTGATTAATAGTATGAAATTTAGAACAAGGCAATAGAAAACAGATAAATCAGTAGTGCTTGGCAGCCTTTATGCTTAATATAATAATGTTTGCATTATTATATTAATCATAATACAAGGAATAATTTTTCATAGTCTCATCAGCGCAGGTCACTTCAGTCTCAGACTGGCTGCTGAAATGTTGAACATAAAACTAATTTTTCACAGCAGTCACACATTATGTGGTTGACACAAAAATCAGGACTTTAAAAGAAAGCCCTGAGTTAATGTAAAAATTCATGATGTTAAAAAAAATGTTACCTCACATCCCTCCGGAAATACAAGTTTCTATTCCCCCACAGGGATATTTCATTTGACTTTATCAAAGGTCATGTATTTGTACCTGCATCAACTACACCATCAGGTACATACATCTGAGACGTCCCATTAGGGAGAAGAACCTGAGAACTGAAAGGTGGCAATCACAACAAGAAAACTACACCAAACCTAAGCTTGCATTTCACATAGTTCAACAAGTCCCTTTTTATAAAATACTTCCTTCCTCTAACTAAAAAACTCCACAATCTCTTTTCCTTTCATACTTGTCCTTTTTTGCAATGGGTACATATTCTAAATTACTTGTTTGAATTTTAAGCTCTTTATAGAAGGGGAGAGAGGTCACAGTTGGGTTATAATTTCTGAATTTTTTACATAGATCCTCTTTTGTACTTCACTGCATGCATTTTTAAAATCCAAAATAAAACAGGGGCAAAGATCTTCTGCACCAGCAGGTAAGAGAGCTGCAAACATTAGGAATCTGACCTTTTCTCAGGCGCTGAAATACAGAGACTAGGTAGAAGTGTGCCATTTCATTGTTCAGGGGTTTCAGTATTATCACACCACACATTTAAATTTTATAAAAGAGAAAGCTGGATTGGGATTTTAATAGGAGCTACTATGCAAGAACAGACTTCAGGGCAAGAAAATCATCTGGAAAGTGTCTCCACAGGGAAGACAAACATATCAGTTAATCTCTGGGAGATGTAGGGGATTCTGACTTTCAAATCCTGCTAAGCTCAGAGTTGGATCATCCTCCCAGCAAGAAGTAAGATGCTGAAGATATTTTGCCTCAATACAGTGGCTCCTATTTTCATTCCTTCTGTCTCAGGCCAAAATAAGGTATTTCTTTCACCTGTGGCACCAAACCTCTCCTTTTACCCTTTTTCCCTCTAGGCACAGCTATCTCTGCTTGACTGCAGTCACTGCTAATAATTGTCTGTCACCAGACCCGGTTGTGGGTGTTGATTTCACCTTTGCATAAGTGGTTGCCATCGTGGTGCATCCACATGGATGTTTTATATGCATTGCAACAGAAGATTTGATCACGTTTGTTAGGAAAAGGATAGCATATGGCACTGAAATGACTGTGCTGTATAAAATCCCATTAACTTGTCATATGAATTAGGTGGGCTTCACATGCTGCACCATTTTTTTCCCTCTTGTTTCTAACAAACCTCACTAAAATGTCACTTGATTGCAAGGGAGACATCAGCTTAATAGTACTTACCTGTCTTTTCCCACAGGCAGCCTCTTGTAGCAGAAAATTAGGGAAGCTTGCATATGGTTGGTGGTATCTAATGCTTTGCTTAGCTTCTAAGTAGTACCTACTTACTCTTTGCAATTAGTGCAGAATTATTTGCAGAGTCAAATTATCATAGTCATGGCCCCCGAAATAGTAAGTATAAAGCAAAATTAGTTCACTGATATTACCATCAGAATAATATTTGGGAACTTGAACTTGCATTTTTAAAATACACATAAAAACAGGGAGAAAACTGAATGAAACTATGGCAACAAGCCCCATAGTCTTGACACTCCCCTATAAGGTCTAGTAGTGCATTAGGTGGGAATTATGATGAAGTATCTACTGTATAGGATATGAAACAGTAAATACAGTGCAAAAATGTGAATTTCTGTTTCAAGAATTATGACCTGAGGTGTATAATTTAAATTTAATGCACAGGAAAATATACAGAAGGTACTGCCCAAATTTATATGGGAAAAAAACCTCCAAGAAGTTAAAAAAAAATATCAATGCCATTTATTTGTATAGCTAATAGACAGACACTCTTACTCGCAAGACACCTGGATTCAATTCCTAGCAGAACACAAAGAACAATTGTGTAATTTAGCCAGTCACTTCATATAGATGAGGTTCAACAAAGGAGACTTAGTCTTTTTTCATGATCTTTTCAAAAGTGTGAGGATGCCTTGAATGGAGAAGCATAAATACATCCTGCCAAAATAAACGAAGGAAACCTTAGTACTACTTAGAATTGGTTGCTCTGTGCTTTAGGTGCAGACACAAAGAACATCTCCTTAACCTCACTGGGATATTGGAAGGATGGTTTCAATGATGTTTGGAAAGCTGACAAAGACCAGGGGAAGAGAGACAAAGTGCTGCAAGAAGTTTCCAGCTGGTGCGAGTTGTCATAGCAGAGATACCAGAAGGATTTGCTGTATGAATCAGAGTTATAATCAATAATTAAAAAGGGAAGAACTGAAATGAATATCTATTGTGTATTAAGATTTAACCTGACCTTTCAAAAAACATCTGCTGAAGGGTGCTTTCACCAATACAGGCCCCTGGATGATGGAATCATACAGGAATGCAAACATTTCCTGCATTTTCCTCTGGCAGGCTCTTCTTTGAAGTTCTAATCCTGCAAGTGTAGTAGATGTGATAATGACAATAAGAATGCTTCTAAATCCTATATATGTTAGAGATACATTGTCTGACTCACTACTTAAAACTATAGCTTTTCTGGATGTAAGTATGTTTACATAAAATTGCACTGCAAGGGTAAAGCATAATGCATCAGGCTCAATGGAATCACTTATCCGAGTTTTATCTGTGGTCACTCTGCTAGCAGGAAATAATTGTGCCTGTGGTTTCTACATCCTGAGTGGAAATCTGGAATTCAATAAAATATGGTCTCATTACAGCATACCTGTCTCCAACATATGTTCTCATTTTAGTGTTTCTGTACATACAGATAGCTCAGATTTATCTTCTGAATGCCAAAATTTATCCTGTTTACCACAGAGTATAAGAAACCTCTTGCTGAGCTTTGAAATCTTGCATGGAAACCTGCTGTAAAATACTGAACACAAATTGTCACCTCTTTGCAGTGGAACACTGAGAAGCAGATTAGAATTTCAGACTGTGATATTTTGAGACAAAAAGGAAATGGTAGAGTATGAACAAGCATCAGTGTTCAAGGGTCAGGATTCTCTTGGGTTAAATGCAACTCAAGATAGATGTTCCCAAAAAAACCCCAACAAAAACCCACCTACCAACCAAACAACAACAAAACCAAAACAAAAGCCCAGAAACAAAAACTGTGGTGATAGAGGTAGAATATGATGTCATATTATGCAGTATAGCAATATAGCAATAAAAAACTTGGCTTCACAAATCATTGCTATTAAACACATGAGGTCTAGAGGAGGCCACAGCATTATTTATGCACCCTACCTCCCCCAGATCTAGGAATTTAAGGGTCACAAACCCTTTTATTATTGTTATCAAATTAAGTCTGATTTAAAGAGCCTACTGACAAGGAAAGCCTAGTTTATCTCACTTTTCTGCTATTTAACCTTACTACCTAAATTTCCTGATTTTATGCCCTCCCAATTAAATAGTGCCTCAGTCTCTTTAAAAGCTACTTACCAAATCTACTCTAAAAATCTTACTCTTCACTTCCTTTTACAGATCACCCAGCGTCTCTTAGCTAAGAACCCCTTCTAAATCTAGAAAGCTTCACTTTCTCTTTACTGACCCTTAATTATACTGAACAGGATTCTCCACACTGAGCTAATAGCTGTCCTTTATCCCACCTGAGAACACCTGATGCTCATTCCCAGTAGTCTGGGGATATTTTCCAAAATATGTGCTGTTGAAGTGATCATACCTAAAAATAGAGTTTGCTACCTCTACTGGTTTGAAAGATTCATATATTCTCTGAAGACAGTTCACTGGCTTTTTCATCAGCATCTCAGCTTTCTGCCTTGCCTTTTGCCCTGTGGAGAACGAAGCAGTGCTAGAGGGGGCCCAGATTTGTGAGCATGTCCAAAAATGTTCTCCCGTGATCAATAAAACGTATTACATCATCAGATATAAATCAATAAGGATCATAATTGTGTACATTGTACAAGAGGCTGTGTAGAAGTAATATTTTCCTCAGCTCCCTGTATGAGCCCCGGGCCCCTCTGTGATTCAGTGAAATGATGGATTCACATGCCTATGTGCTATCAAAAAGGAACTTCTCTGATGACTGACTTACCCTGAAGTGTTTTTTCAGCACTGAGTATTGGCTGTGAGCTGTCAAACTCCAAAGCATACTGGCACCCTTCCTTGTGTCCCACAAGTGATTTGACTGGTGAAAAGGTGCCTACTCTAAGTATGTATATTTTACATCCTCAGCACATTGCAGTGACACAGTTTCACAGTGAGTGCACATTTCTATCCCCCTAAGTCAGCGCTTACTGAAGGGAAGCATGAATGTGATGGAAGACAGTTCTGGAAGCATTATCTGAAAGCAGTGAAGAGAAGTATGCTAGATGAAACAACCCTGTTCCTCCCATAAGTACCTCACTCTGCCCCGGCTGTGTTGACCCACTTTGTCCTATTTGACTGAGCAAAGACATGCTCAGGGCCTTGCTTCAGAGTCACAACTTGGTCAAAAGGAGTAGCAGGATGAGGAGGCAGCAATATTTATCCTGTACTGCAGAGCAGCTGAATACTGTGTTAAGATGTGGTTCCTTATTTAGAGCTTTAGTGTTGCAAAATGGTATATATGCAAGGTGACTCAGAAACTGTAAAGCCTGTGCTGTCTGATACCCGCTGGAGGTTCTGGGTTTAAGCTAATGAGTGATTAGCTTAAGCTAATGACTTGATCTACTACTAGATAGGTAAGATACTGGAGGAGTGGAGACTGGGAAAGATTTTTGGCTTGTTGGTCATTCTTCAGTGAGTGCCAAGGAAGCTAATATAAGATGTAGGATAAAATGGAGAGGGAATGCTGAGAATAGAAGATGGCTTTTCAAACAGGGAAAAGAGCAGAACAGTTTTAAAAGCATAAGGAGCGGTTCTGTCTTGTATATGAATAACCAGTTAAATCTATATATACTTGAGTCAATATTTAGTGAATCACAGGAAATCGTAAAGGCTGTTGTGTTAACAGTGATAAGCCAGAGAGATGCTCTAAACATTTGTAGAAATCTGTCAGTATTTGCTTTTTTTAAAGTCACTTGATACAAGATTAATGAAACAAACAACCATTCAGTGTCTCATTAAATGTTACAACTGGATAAAATTTCCAATGGCTTAGCTTAATGCCTGCAGTAAGAAGTAAAGTTGCAGCTCATGAGTGGACCAGTAAGTTAATAGAGTTTTTGGTATTACATCACCACAGACAGTAGAAAGGATTAAACGAGTTGTCAGGATTATATTCTTTCTCTACTGATTCACTTTCAGCAAAACTGAAACTTTGCCTGACTTCAAAGAAGCTATTTTAAAAATCACAATTTTCAGGAAGGAATGACGTTATTTTGGCTGCTTCATCAGAATGAATGCTCCTCTGCTGTGCACAAATGAGCTGCTTGCCCTAGTTGAACAAAAGCTACGATGAGGGCTTTGATCCCTGTTGACAGTGCTCCTGCAGTATTTCAGTGCTTCATTCCTTTTTGCTTTCTAGAACCACTACTAATGACGTTGGTTAAGAGAGAATGTAAATTGCAATAAGATGGCCGTCTCCAGAGACTGCTGAATTGGTCTGTTGCAAGGCTTCCTAAATTATTAATTTCATTACTACAGATTTTTTTTTGGTTTAATAGTTGCTCAAGACAAAGAGATTCTTTATTAGCTCCTTAAAATCATCAATCATCAATCTGTATGACAAAATTTGTACACTTTAGTCTACAGAAACACCTTTTACGACATATCATGTCATGAATGTTCTTATCTGAAGTGTGACATTCCACACTGGGTTTATTTTTTCCTTGGAGAGATGCAGGAAATCTGTCACTAATTTCCTTTCAGCCAGCTCTGACTGACTTTTTTCAGTCCTCTTAGTCCTCTGAACATTTCTTCTCCATTTTATCTTCTGAAGACAGACACCTTTTTCTTAACTTCATTCTCTTGTTTCTTTCAAGGTATTCTTCACCCTTCTCACACAGCTTAAAGCTAGCACTTGGCAGAAGATTGCCTGCTCTCCTTGCATTATATTAAGCAGACCTGAGGTGCCCACTCACCTCTTGAACATCTATTTCCTCGCTTACCATGGCTGTTTTTTCCTGCCCAGTCATCATTATTTTTTGATTATCTGTGTATTTTATGTGGTGCATCCAAAACTTTTCTTCCTCCTCTCTCGAGAACTTACTTGCTGCACAAGAAACCAAGCTCTCTAATCCTCCTTGTCAAGTCATCAGCTTCTCACTAAATCATGTACCTTCAGGAACTGCATATTGGCAGTTCAGCATTTCCTTCCTGTCTGTTGCCAATGCCAGGAGTTGCAGTCCTGTTGCTGCAAAGTTCTCATCACCTCACATCTCATCACTCACCGACATAGCCAGGCTGCTCCCATCTCCCTCGACACTTCCACACTTTGACTTCTTTCTGCTTCTTACTCAGGTTCAGCCTCGTAGCTTGGCAGAACTCTTGTCTTGGCTTATTTCTTTATTTTCTCCTTTATCTTGTTCGTGGGCCTGTATTCTCATACATCTTCTTTTCTGCTGCTTCTCAGCCTCATGCATTTTTTATGTCACTCTGTGCTTCAGGCTTCTCCTGTAGAAAGAGGCCTGCTTTTCCCCAGATCCCCTTGAGTCTCCCTGTATCCACCTTAACAGGGTCTCTCAGCTGCTGTGCCAGGAAGTCTTTTATTTTTTCCCAAGTTAGAAAACTCTTCAAAGCACAATTTTTGTACTGCACTTGAAAAGCAGAAGCTTTTCACCTCCACTTTAAAAAAAAAGCAATGCAGTTGAGAGAGGTATTTTTGCAGATTTAGAGCCACATTCTGTACTGCCCTCAGGGCTCACAGGTTGGGCATCTGAAGACTGGCAGATTTCATATAAAGTCACTTTTGAACATTTTGGCAAATGGTTTAGACTCTTCTCTGGTTTACTTAGATGCAATTCGGAAGTATTGGAGGACCTGTTCCCACTTCATACAAGGCTAAAATTGCTGTAAATCTTATGTTTTGATGCTTCCCAAAGAAAGAAAGAAAGAAAGAAAAATGTTTTATATGGTTATAAGCTTTTGAAAAATGCATGTATACTTTTAAACACAGAATAACAATAACAAAAAATACCTAACTTGAGGCAGGGGGTGCAAAACAAATATATTAGGAGTAGGCATGAGTAAAAAGTTAAGTTTTCCTTTCTCACTTTCATGCTTCTTCTACTGGTGCTGTATAGACTGAAAATAGCTCTGCTCTTAGTGATGTCATCACAATTAGAGGCATGCTGTCAGCTTAATTTATTTTCTGACTTCAACAAGGGAAATAGAATTTGACTGCTGACTCACTTGTTAGGTCTGAAGTGAGTAGTTATGTTTATTTCATCTATTTTGGCCATGAGTTTGGGTCTTTAAATATCTACCTTCTTTGTAGCAGGTACAGGTACTCCTATTCATGAAGGAAAAGGGAAATGAAGACTGAAATAATTTTGCACTTTGTTATCATACAGAAGATGTTGTCAAAAGCACGAGTATATAAGATTTTTGCAGAGCTGTCCTACTGAAGAGTTTTCTCCTTCCATACCAGGCCACAGTGTTGGTCTAGTTGTTGGTTGTCTGGGATGGTTGAATTCCTACTTTCACCTCAACAGCCAGTGGTGTCAGCATGCAATGGTTTGGCTGCACATCCACTGCTAAGATCCTTTTATTTTTCCTTCCTGGTCTGCCCCAAAATGCCTCTGCAAGCTAAGATGAAAATGTCTTGTGGAAAATGAGTGTGAAAATGGACCCTTTTTTGTCTGTTTTATTACATTTTTTCTCCATGTAGCTGCAAGGTTGGGCAGAATTTCTCCTGCTCACAAACAATATTTTTGATTTCTACATGACATATTTTATGCACATTATACGGAAAAAAAGTTGCAGTTTATTTTGGACGAGCAAAGTAGCATCAAGTGGAGGCTTTTCCTGACAGCATACTTTTTTTGGCTCTCCTTTTGTATGTAATTATCCAGGGGTCACATCCTTTGCTGGCAGAAGATGAAAAGGGATCTAGGTTTTCTGACTACTTTGCATTTTCAGGGATGCCACTGACTCGCCTAAGCAGAATGGAGTTGTGTCCATAATCAAAAGATGAGATATATTTGAATGCAATGAATGGCGCTATATGTTCAGAGCAAGGAAGAACGCACACATGAAATAAGAATAAGCAAAAATACAGAGATTGTTTAATTTGTGTGGTTTTCCTCAGGATGTTTAAGTAACATTGCCTTAGTTTCACTTTATTTTTCTGTAAGCCTTAGAAGTTATTTCATATCAGATCTAGTCTAATTTTCTGTCTTTAGCTTGTTTATTTTTAGTTTCTCCTTCTAAAGTTTAGGTTAGAAGCTGCTCCTTGCTTGTTTTGTTAGGATGTAGAAGAAAAACATGCTGTCATTTCTAAATTCTCTAAATTAACGGACTCAATAACTTTTTGATTTGCCTCTTGATTTTTAATCATGTGTGTGCATTTCTGTAGGAAAAAAAATCAAGGAATTCTAGAAATTGGCATCACAACAACACTAACAATACTCACAGAATCCCAGAATTACATAATCACAGAATGGTTGGAGTTGGAAGGGACCACAGTGTGTGGTCATCTGGTCCAACCCTCCTGCTAAAGGAAGTTCACCTAGATTTGGCTGCACAGATTGTTCCCAGGCGAATTTCAAATATTACCAGAGGAGATATTCCAGTGCCTTGTTACCCTCAAAGTAGAAGTCAGCATAGACAGTATCCACTGCTGTTCCCTCGTCTACCTGGCCAGTTGTGCCGTACAAGGATGACTGATTGGTCAAGCATGTTTTCCTCTTGGTGAATCCACTCTTTTAGAAGTCCCCTGCTAGACATTAATTTCAACTGTAGAATGTACTTGCTTATAAACAAACTGGAAACTGATGGCAACATTTAATTTAAATATGAGGTACATAGAAAGGTAATCTCTTCCAACTGAGAATATTTTGTGATTCTCTGATTCTGTAATGTACTAGCACAGTGAAGCAATGAATAGAATTATTTTCCTGTGGAAAACATAAGCATAATTCAAATAAATACCTTCAGGAGCAAAAATCAATCTGGCTCTTAAACTTTTATTTTAAAGTGAAACAGTTCATCTGGTAATAGAGGATTGCTGCATAGCATCCTTCAACTTAGGAGTTTTCAAAACAGCTTTCTGGTATAATACCATTCATTTAAAGGATATGTGAAGAACTTTAATTTGCAGAACCAAAATTTCAATGCTGTGTCATAGACTGGAAGGGACTTCATCTCACATCCCACAGTGTCATCTACAAGGTTCGTGCATAGTCTTGATTTTAACTCTCCATACAGTTTGATGAATTTTTCACATAAACTGCTCTGCATTCCAGAAAACAGCTTATACTCACAGCTTTCAAAAGACAAGGACCAATCAAATCTCATGGAAGTATTGTTTGACAAAGAACTGAATAAACTTTAGGTAGAAACCTCAGGTTCTAGCCCAGAGAAAGCTCAAGTAAATAATTATTTACTGTTACTACTGGCAATTATTGAGCTTGTTAAACAAGATGGAGATTTCAGCAAAAGAAACAATATCTGGAAAATAAAAAATTATAGAAGTAATAAATAAACAGTATTGCAAAAATTGGGAACTCAGACTTATTGATTGATATGTGGTTTTTTAGGTGTTCAAAACCATTATCATTAGTACTTTGTCTACCATAATATTATTCTGTTATGTATTTGGTGATGTTTACAAAAATTGTAATAACAGGATTGAATGTCATGCTTTCATAGGGGTGTGTTCAAACTCAGAGTCTAAAGGCTGAGGGAACATAAACGACACCAAAGCCATTTCTTTGTTTAATACGGTGTGCATTACATGCATGTGCATATGAAATACAATAAAAGTGAAGAAACTATGGAAGGAAAATTCTTTTTGCCTTATGTAATTTTGTCATAGAAAACAGAGTAAAGCCCAGGTTTTCTAAGGGTAATGTCTCAGATGAGGCCCTGAGATAAACTAAGTATTTGTTCCATCCCTTGGTTCCCAGCACGTCTACCCATTTTTCCTGCTTTTTCTCTCTCACAGCTTAACCATTTGTAGCATCAGTATTCTAAACAATACCTGGGCAGCAGCTGATCTGCATGCTTTATACTTGTCAGCAAAGCAAAAGAAATACACAGCCCAACTCAAGTTCAGCAAAAGGTAGTTCAGCTTGACTTTTGAGCTGGAGGAAGAAGCTAATACTGGTGTTAATTACACGCCTTTAAAAATGCAAATCTTCATTACAGCTATTGTTGCCAATTCAAAGTCAGTTAGATTTAGTGTCTGTCAAAATTCTGATCTGCAACTGCCTCCATACAAAAGACTGCAATCAAGAACTTGCCAAAATTAAATAGATGCGTGCATTGACATGCTTATTATAGCATTTATGATGCATTAAGTGCCAGGTGGATGCATGGACTATGAGAGAATAAAAAATACAGAGCAATCCCAGTTTTATGAATTTGTATTGCTTTGTGAAACATACCTAATACCCTATTTTTCAGAGGCATTGAGATGACATACGTTCAAAAAAACTTCTCTAGGATGGAGGAGCAGCGTTTATTAAGGTTGAGAAATGTTGATTCTTGTAGCACATCTGTAGTACATTTTTATGGTAAGGCAAGTGAACTTCACTGTCTGAAAATTGTAAAGTAAAATGTGGGCATTATCGCTAGCAATTTTGTAATTTTGAGACATGCACTATTAACTTCTATCAGTCTTTCAATCATGCCTACAATAGAAAGATGGTACACGTGTAACTTACCTGTAGTTGTATATTGTGTCTGTGGCTGAAGATGAACCTGAGAATGTGAGGAAAAATGTTCAGTTCTTGATTTCAGTCACTTGAAATCAAGCTCAATGTTGTATCTGGAGGAGGCTTTCTGTACTCAGACAGTACTTTCTCAAATGGAGCAACAAATTATGATTTTTCTTGTAGACAAGCCTCTCCCAAGCTTTTCAAGCCCCTGGGCAGCCTCTGGCAAGGCCAATGTCTCAGGCTGCTACTCAAACACAGACCTTCTTACCACCCTGAATTCCTCGCCGCTAGGACAATGCAGATGTGAGAAAGAGAGACCCTAGCTGGCAGAAGTCTCTTCTCTTGCACAAAATCAGTGTTGTACAAGAAAATTATCCAGACACTGAAATGACTTGCTGGGAACCTTTTAGTGTAATCCTACACAGCTCTGCCCCTGATTTTGAACTTTTCTTGCCCAGAATGCAAGAGTTGCTTTCTCCTTTCTCTCTCGTGTCAGATGCCATGTCAGGAGATGCCCATATGCCTACCAGCCCACCACATCTTATAGATAGCCTTGGATGTCTGGACAGATTTCACAGCAGCCTCAAAGACAACAGATGCAAGAGGGGTCCAACTGCATCAGGTGAGAGCTGACCCTCACTGATAGGAGCAGATTGGTGGCTGCACCTAAATAGGTCAGCAGTACTCTGATCAACCTTCACTCCTTAGGCTGAAATGCTAAACAACAACAACAACACAAGCTCAAAACCAAAGAAATTGAAAAACTGACTCCTAGTGTTTCCAAGTGCCAGAATAGTTGCAGTGATAATGACAGGAGGGGTGATAAGTGATAAGTGACAGGAGGGTTGTGGTTGGGGCAAAGGATGGGAGTGGACCTGAGAGCAAAACTTGGAGGGACAGCTAAGCAAACCACAACAATCAGGAACTGCTCAGACAAGCAGATGCCAAGAAAATCCCGCTTCCCTGGCCTTGGAATGAACAGATGGACCTAGTCCTACCTTTTTGACCTGCCTATCAAATCAGACAGGACTGCTGGGCTTCTGGGTTTTTCACACACGAAAGAGTCAATTAATTTCTAACCATGATTTTCTTTTAGACAGCAACAACAGCTTTTACTGAACCCTGTTCTGGCTTTGCCCATTTCAAAAAATAAGAAAAAGCTGGCAAGTGTAGTCAAAGGCTGTTTCTCAAACACTGCTCTGGTCCTGACTGGCCTTCCCTTCCTCAGTAATCATCTGAAAAATTATCCTGGAAAAAAGGCCTGCACTCAAATCATAAAAAAATGCCAATAAACATTTCCACCTTTAATGTTTATGAGTGAGAAAGGCCATGATAGGGAGTTTCAATTATTTATTTGATATCTAGAAGAAAATGTTTTCCTCAGGAGCTCCCCTTACCCCTCCTGCAACCATGGCTGAAGCTGTCCCATAGACTGTGCTCTCTCTGGTTCACCAAACTTTAAAGCTGTCTCAGGTCTTGGTCTGTCCATATAACTGTTCCAGGAAGATGAGTGGTAGTCCAGTCTTCATCTTCTTGCTAATGTCCCTTCTGAGCTCTGTTGCTGACTTCCAGTTTATCCTTCTCAATCCCAACTGGTTTCTGTGAAAACACATGTTATATATCTCTTTGGTGTTGAGTAATTCATGGCTGAGGGTTTCAGTATTTGCACAGAGTGGGTGAACCTGCTTGTCAGTGTGGGAGCTTTGGTTTTTACATATTTGGGTTGGCCAGAGATGGTGTAAGCTCAGAGAATATGGTGGAGGAAATGAGACTTACAGGGCCAGCATATGACAAAATGGCCCCAGTTTATTAGGCAAGGGCTGAATATTTACATGGGAATATGGCCCATGTATGCCAGATTCCATGTGACCTTTGGGTGGAGACAACAAGTTAGTACTAGAAACCTATTTGAGGTAGATGGGGTGAATTGCAGTGGGACACATCTATGTAAATTCCATTTGAGAGATACTTTAAAGTTGATGAGCCTGATCACTAACATTCAAATTGCTAAAATTGTATGAATGAAACTATTCCTGCAGAAATATCTTGGAGAAAGTGTTGTGAGAATGCCAGGTGGGAGTAATAGAGGGGAGGATAAGTGCTTTGGGCTGTATTAACAGATCAGAATCAGACTATAAGCTACTGATGAGAAGCTGCCTTGAAGCACAGTGCTTGGATTTGTCAATTGAAGTAATTGTAAAGAAAAATGCAGGTACATGCAGGTGTAAGTGACTCTGCCCAAACCTTATCTGGAGTATTGTGTGCACTTCTGAGCATCAGTGACTGAGGGAGAGGGAATTTAGACTGGAACAGGTGCAGAGAATTGATGACAATAATGGAAAGTGTTTTAGACTAGAGAGCTTGCTCAGCTTAGAAAAGTGAAGGCTGAAAGAGGACCTGATTACTCTCTGTGAATGTTAAACAGGTAAAACACCTGGAAGGGAAAGAGCCACTTGTGCTCAAGAACAATACTGGCACAGAAACTAATGTGTATAAATTGTCTGTGTATAAAACTGGGTTGAAATCTGGGATGATTTATAACTATCAGAGAGTATTAAGGTTTAGGTTGCTTTGAAACTACAGTGGAAAGAAGGAATGACAGAATCTACGTAGTTTTAAACCAGAAGCTGGTCAGTTTATAAAAAGGAAGATGCAGATTTTTTGCCAGTAATACCAGATAGGTAGAACTTGATGCAGTGGGAAATTCCATCCAGTCCATTGCTCCTAGGTTAGTCTCTAACCTTTATACTTGGGCAGATATAGCAAGTGCCCATAACAGAAAAAAATAAAGCTAAATTAAAATTGAAATATTAACTCTGTTAACCTAGAACCTTGAAAGCAAAGGAATAAGACATTAGGGAAAAATATTTTCTACATGGTCCTTAAAACTCAAAATACTGAAGGACTGCAGAATTTCACTCCACTGCAACAAAGACAACAAAGAACCACCCAACTTCTGAGCTCTGAAAGGAAACCTTATGGGTGGCTGGAATAAGAAATATTGGACTAGATGGGCCAAATTGTCTGTTCCTAAATTTCTGTGATAGTTATTCCTGAGAATTATTGGCATTTCTATCCATCTTCAGTGTGTTCTTCATCCCCTGGAATAAGGATCTCATTTTAGGATCTCTGATGGTTGGTTTCTGGTAATGACAATCTGCAGAGTGAACCTCAAGGATCAAAAAGAATGGCCAAGGAAAAAAATAGATGGCAACAATTAAATCAACATTCTGCACCTTTATTTTTTGGCCCTTCAGACTAAAACTTGCTTAAAACACATATACCACACTCAACAGCTCTGACAGAGCTGTTATCTTTTTCTCCTGTAGAAAAGAAACCTTAAAATCTTTCAGATGAGAAAAGTTTTAAAGGTAACCCCTTTTTTCCATCACGTTTTACATTTTTGGATCTAAGTTTCAACACTGAAGATTCCAGATGCTATAAAAACATTATTGAAGTGCAACATGGTATTAAGTTCATGTTTCACTGGTGCAGAGTGTACTGGTTTAGACACCCAGCCTGGCAAACTGCTGCCACTGCTAAAACAATATATCTTTTTTTCCCCCATAATTATACCATTTTTATCCCTGAGTGAGATTTTTCAGACAAACTATTGTTGTTGGGGACATAAGACTCCATTTACCACTGCACTGCAAACTTTTCCATGCCCCCACAATGCATTTAAATGTATATTTACTTTTATAAAACAATGGTTTCATAATCAGATATTGAGCAAAGTATAGTTGTGCTAATAATAAAGTGCTACAATGCAGACATGGTCATTTTCTTAATTAACTGTAAAAAAAATTCTCTGTACAATACTATTTTGTTTTTTAAACTGTCAGAACCCCCTTCTAAGACTCAGATGCTCAGATGTATCAAAATTTAAAAACAAGAAGTCTTTGACTGGAGCATGGTAAGACCCTGGGTTGTCATGCCAGAAAATAATTAAGAATGAAAACAAACTAGAAAGCCGTATTTCACATGAAAGAATTACATCAGTGATTGTAATAAGCAGTAATTTGAGCTGATATTCCTATTATTTCCAGAATGGAGTTACAAAGTCCAGATTTTAAAAGAAATATAATTTTCATTGTGTTAAGTTTCAATGTCATTGGTAGAAAAGCTATACTTATCTAAAAATGGAGGACCAGCTCGTCTCTTCAAGGCAACTGCTATGGAACAGCCTGATGAAGTTTAATAGTGTCTGTGGCTGGCAGTGCGTGGTGGAACAGACAGACAGCGCTCACCTGTGGCAGAAAGGTGATCACTCCTTGGGAACAGGCATAAGCTCCAAACCAGCAGCACAATCCTGCTGGCAGGGTCTCCTCCTTGACAGAACCCCACGGATTGCCTCAACCTGCTCTCATGAGCAGGGAGGAGCTGGTGGCCGCTCTGGTCACACAGGGCAGCTCAGGATGCAAAATGGTGGAGGTTGGGGCACAGAGGAAGGCTGGAAGGTGAGTAGAGGACCCTGGTCTTTGGGGAAGCAAACAGTGACTGGTTCAAGGTTTACCTGGCATGATCCCTTGTGGAGTTGATATGAAGGGGAAGAGTGCCCAGGAAAGCTGGCTGGTTTCTAAAGGTAACTTACTGAGATCTCAGGAATGAATCCCACCATGTGGGAAGACTGATCTTCTGGAGAAGGTGTGCATGGCTAGGTGGGGAGCTTCTCATTGAGCTAGCTCACAAAAAGGAAGTGGAGAAGATGTAGAAAGAAGGATAGGCAGTATAGATGGAGCAGTGTTGGGACTTTAGTGTCAAAATTAGAAAGGCCAAAGACCAGATGGCGGTGAAACTACTGAGGAGCACAGACTGGGAATATTAGTTTCAAAATAAATTCAGGACCCAGGGATGGGTGGAGAAGAAGTGCTAGTTACAATGGAGCAAAAAGGGCTTAAGTATTCAGTGCCCTTTCTTTGCCTCAGTATTCACAAGGAAAAGCTGATTTGGAACTGATATGATGTGGGATGGAGAGGGACAGCCCTTCCTCAGTGGGGAGAGAACAAACAAGTTACAGACTTGAAGGAAGCTGAATGGATTGAATACCAGGGGTGGGGCTAGGTAGGATTTATCTGAAGGTGCTGGAGAAGCTGGCCAGTGTAATTGTGGGATCAGTATATGGACAAAACATTTTTAATTTTTTTTTTTTTAATAGCAAAGCTGCTGTGAAGAAGAAAATGGAACAGGCATGAGAGCAATTTTAGATGTAGCTGAGCTATGTTAACTGCACTGGTTATTATAATGAAAGAAATTCCCACAACTGAGTGGGCCATGGGACTTGATTTTCATACCTCTTGTCCTACTTTTATGTTTATAAGGCATTACATGTAGTGGCTTTGGTTAAGACCTGGGATTTGGTGTTTAATATTTCTGAAACAAAAATGGAAGATTTGCTATATTTATCACTGAGGGAAGAGGGAAAAATCCAATACTAGGTGAAATGATACTTTTAGAAGCTAGACTTGGTATGAGCTTTCACAGCTGGCCTAGGTGAGATAAGCTGGTACCCTGGTGAAATACTCATTTGCCATCTGGGGAAGAAATTATGTGAGGAAATGAGCTCTTACAGCCACTGGGCCAAGTCCCAGTGTTTCTGTGTAGATTTAACTCAGCCAAATGCTTGTCTGATTCATGTGGATTCCTCTTCAGAACTTAGGTATTCACAAACAAGTAATTATAAAATTGATCCCTCTCCTCAAAAAAAACCCCCAAAACCCAAAAAACTCCAAAAACCCCCAAGAACATCCAGTCTGTGAGTCGTCACTTGCAAATCTGGATTTCCAGTATGGAACCTGATCTGCCTAAGGCTCCTCTCATTCTCGTCTTGACTCATCCTTCTGTGTGTTCTGTAATACCCAGCTATCAACGTTGCTATCCATGCTTCCCAAGTACTGCTTTTGCTAGAGGAGTTGAAGCCTGGCAAAATGGTGGGGGAGAGTAACAACCCACCTCACACCACCACCTTCTCCTAGAGGGATGACTGATCTGGCTGTCTCTTCTCTGCTATTTCTCCAGAACCCATAGAAATACAGTCTTTTGGAGATCAGGAGCTCTTTCAAGTTAAAGTACATTAAGCCAGAGGGTTCAAAAGTGAAGGTGAGCAGACAGACAATGTGGTTGAATAATCCCTATCTCCTTCAGAAACCAATATAAATGTATAATGAATCTAAGAAGGAAGAGAAAAAAAGGAAGCTGAGGTTGGGAGTGAAAGATACCAAAATGTCTCATTTTCCCTTTCATTTGTGTCATTAGGTTTGAATAGGAACTGAGCTGGACCCTAATTCAGCTATGCATATTTCAAAGAAAAATATTAACTTGGGCCATAATTAGCAAAGTTGTAATTTAAACAGAGTAAAAAGGAGACAATATAAAAGAAGCAATGATTCTTGTTCCTTTAAAAAAAAAATCTGTTTGATATTAATATTTGGGCATCTATTGACACAATGGTAATTGCTTTGAGAAACAATTAAAGAAAAAATGACTTCTTTGGAGCTAGGTGGCAATATAAAATAAATTGCTTGATACAATGGAATAAGTAGAGAAATTGAGAGAAATGTTTTATTACCAGTTAAGAAACAGCAAAAGGGATTAATTTAAGATTGAATGCATAACCTCAACAGCATTGTTTTCCATCTTGCTGTGATTAGGAAATTTACATGTTGTTTGAATGTATTGCTTTTAATGTACATAGGGATGATACAGTGTCTGTGTATATACTGAGATAAATTCAATTTCACCTTGGCTATCTGAATGACTGAAATGAAATGTAATTATTAAAGAGCTTTGGTCTCCTAATGTTTAAGTCTAAAATTTTCTTAGATCTTCTCTATTGATATCATCTGTGTTAAAAAATTTTCAGCGTGCTTCCTCAGATTCAGCACAGGGTGAGCACTTCCTTTGTTAGTCTGACCACACAGTTTCATAACCACTGAGCACCACTGTTAGTCCTCATGCCTTTATTTGGTAGGGTATGAGCTAAGCAGTGGTTAAACATTTAATCTGGGCAAGATCTTAAAGTTAGGTGAATTCTGCTGGATAAAGATGCCCCTTCTTGGTGTTGTGCCTGGGAATGCCATGATTTATCACACATATTCAGGCACAAGAAAGAAAAGGCAGAGAGAAGGGGAGAAGTATTTCTGAGATGAAACTCATCTCCCTAAGGCTATGGAAATGGCTCTGAACACCTGCAGTGTGCAACTTCCAGATATCTGGAGATGGACCAGGCAGGAACTGACTTTGCAAGTTCCTTGAGAAGCCAGAGAAAACATGGGCTTGTTAAATAAGAGTCCATGGAATTTTTCTATGTCAGGTTTAATGTGCTTAAATTTGCAGGCTATAATTTAAAAATAACAGTCTAGGCATCTGACAGAAGGTTGTCCAATGACTATCTTCCTTGCTTCTGCTTTTTAATTCCTCCTGTATTTTTCCAAAAATGGATCTTCTGTGTTTTTCTCTCCAGGTGTATTAGTCAGGGGCTCAGCATCTTCTTATGACATAATTTATCACTTAGTTATCACTGTCCTTGGGTATTCAGAGCTGAAAACTGGCCAAGAGCCAAGGGTTTCCAAGCGTGGCATGTGAACTGGCTGGTCAGGCTTCATCGTTCCTGTGCACCCTGTGCTCCATGCGAGAACTGGCCCTGTGTCCTCCCATAGGTTCTCTGTCAGCTGGGAGGGCAAACACAGGAATGGAGACAAAAGAGACCCATGCTCAAATTGTTTTAAGCCTGGCCTCTTTATGCAGATGCCTGATATGATTTAAAAGCCAAATGAGGACATTTCACTGAGGTCTGCAGTGTCCAGAGCTGGTTGTTGGGCTGCCATACCCCACACAACTTCCAGTCTTAGGCAGTGAGATGTGCAATCAGCTGAAGCACAATGTGACTTACGGGGAACATTCACTATATAGGATAAGTAACTATATATGGTAGAACTTCGTAAGTTTACAAAATTACTTACTGATCTTGGTAATGCAGAAAGAGAATGGGTGGGATCTGGAACAGAACTACTAAAAATGCCACTTTCTCACCTGATTTATAAATTCCAGTTTTGGGCTGTACTTAGAGCTGTAATCAGTGTTTTGAAAGAAGTTAATCCCAGAGCATGAGGAGTGACTAATATTATTACTCTCCTTTTAGATTGCTTGCACAGAACTTCTCTTTCTGATAAGGAAGAGGAATTCTCTACCCAAAAGTCTCATCTATTGGCAGCCTCTGCTGCTCACAGTCAAGGATTACTTTCATTTAAGAAATTACTTGGATAGTTTTCATAATCTGCTCAAAATTTCCCTTTCCTTCCTCCTATTTTTTTCTCTTGCTTATATTCTTCTCTGTCTTGCATTTCACAGAGGGCTATCCAAAAAAGAGGTTGCTACGATCTTGCGTCTTCTGCTCCAGTAGTTTTAGAAGATTTAGTGTGGAGAATAATTCAAAATTACCCCACTTATGAGTTTCAAGCTCCATTTCCCTTCTCTAAAGAAAGGGATAGCCTGTATTAAAGAGGCACCTCCATAGTCTAGAGCTCAGCAATTGAAAAGCAAATAACAAAATCTGAGCTCTTCTGCTGCTCAGGAGTTTTGCATTGGCTTAAACAAAGTTAACAGTCAAAATGATGCCCAGGCAGAAAACATCCACCTGTCCAAATCCAGCTTGAGACACCAGTGATTCAGAAAAGGGGAAAGTCCTCCTTGTGCTGCTTCTTTCCAAGACATTACCTCATCTGCTTTTAATTAGGTCCCTGTTCACTGCAGGATTATGCAGTTACCAGTGGCTCAAAGTTTTAGCTCTTTGTTGTTGCTTTTCTTCTATTTCTGTTTCAAGAGAGATCACTGCATTGGGTTGGGACTTCCCTCCTAGATGGTTGTCTCAGTTTCCCAGTAAGTTGATTCAGTCATGTCAGGTCTAATAACACTTTCTCTTCCTAAAGACACTATTACAGAAAATCCTCTGGCCTTTGCAGTTCCTTTCTGGGGCTGTTGCAGTCTCTCACGGGTAGGCAGCATCTTTGACAATGCAAGGGAGTAAAGCTCATCCCCAGAAACGTATCTCAACCCAGATATAAAGTTTCTCAATCCTGATAATTGTTCCTGGAATGGAATAGTCCCATCTCTGACCTGTATTTAGTAATTGCTGTGAGTTTAATCTTCATTTGTTCTTTATCAATTTTACATCATGAATTTGTTGGGAATTACAAAGGTTTGATGCAAAACATAATTAATGTAGGAGTACTTTTATAGATTTCAAAGAGCTGTTTTTAATTTGATAGTTCTCTTTCAGTAGGAGGTAGACAGTTCTGGCTCACAAATGGGTAACATTATTTTGCTTTTCTTTCGTAAGTGACACTTAACTACTGTTTCTAATAATATTGCAGCAAAACAGTTTCTAATTATGACAGAGTGTTGAAAACACTGATGTGCAGGGGAAGTTGCATAATTGTAAAAAATCTTTGCTTCTTGTGCCCAACACTTTAATCCATCCATTCAAAGCCTAGAGGTTTCTTGGTCTTTCAGCTGTGCTTATCTGATAAATGAGCTTTTAAAAATAGAGATGGCAGTAAATTCAAAAGGAGTTTCAAACCTCTAAGTACTGGGAGGGTGTAGATAAACTGAGCTTATATTACAAGCAGCTGCTGTGCTAGCAGTCTACAAAACAGAAAATAGGCCTGAAGCTGAATCATTTATTGAAATATCACAGTATTTGGTTATGGTGTAATCTGGTTCTCCATGTGTTATTCTACCCAACAAAACCTGATTTCAGTTTAAGATCAGTGTCATTATCTTCTGGAAGGCATATGCTGTTACTGTGCCTGCTGACAGGCTGCACACATGTGCTAGGAACCGGCTGTGGCTTTGACAGCTGGTGCCAACTAATTGCCTTTAGCAAGATAAACATGGTCTGGATTTTGATCAACTACTTTTTAGGATAAGGGACCAATGGAAGGAAGCTGTGCACTGTGGGAGTCCAGGAGACTAACGGAGAAAAGATGAATGTTGTAAAGATATTGTATGAAGGCAAAACCACACATATACTTTATGCTTATAAAGGTACATTCTATACAAGAAGTTTAGAACAATCTGTGATTTTACCTTTGCTGCATCCCACAAAGAGTATCTCCTTTCTTGCAGTGCCGTTTTATTCAGTAATTGTCTGAAGTCATTAGACTTCCCACACAACAATTCACAGTCAGAAATTTAAGTGTGAAGAGAAACGCATTGCTTCAGTTTGTGGAAGAATATGTACCCCATTTCCATTTGGAATTAAATTCTGATGTGATTTATTTGCAACTGCCCAAACAACCTACTCTTATTATTTATCTTTCCTCATGAACTTGTGTCTTGAAGAAAAAATTGCCTAATTGTTCATACAGCTGCTGCACAGGCACAGACTTGATGGATGCACCTCTCCCTTCTCATGCCAAACCCAAGTGTCAAGAGGAATAACGTGAAGAATGCTGAAATTTGTTTTGAGCTAGACCTGTGTTTGTATTGTGTGGCATACACTAAACTAATATTCTGTTAAGGCAAAGCAGAAAATTCCATTTTCACTGTGGATTTGTTTCAGTCGTGCAAATTTCTGGGTGATGAGGCTGCTATGACTTTTCAACATTTATAAGGAACAGAATTATGTTATCACAAGAAAGAACTTTGAGAAGGGGAAGCTCAGAGAAGCTAGCAAATTTAACTTCAATGTCATCTGAATTTGAGACAATTAAGGCTCCTGGTTGCCAGCTGTCTAGTGGTAGTTCCACTGTTAGCTGCCTTCTCTGAAAACCAAGATTGTTTTCTCCCAAGCCATGTACTAAAGCTTCCCCAAGGACAGAGGTGTTAATAAGCAAGATGAAACATCCCTACTCTGGCACAGCACTGAAAGGGTGACACCACGCTCACAAAAGCACAAATGCCACATACATGAATGCATTCACTGTACAATTACTCTGTTTGTGTGCCAGTTGCAGTAATTGGATAATTGGGTCCAAAACTGCCTAACTACATTAGTAACTGCTCTTCTTTAAATTATATGTTAGCAATGTATAAAAAGCCCCAGTGTCTAAAAGCCTTTGTTACAGAAACTTTAATTTCATGAAGGCTCATCCTAATTGAGAAAAGCATGCCTATGCACCCTGATTTATCTTTTTGTTGATTCCTTTTGAATCTGAACAGGTCTGAATCTAGACAGGAGAAAAAACACAACTGAAAAGGAAAAGAGGCAGTTGTGAACACAGACTCTTGTTTTTCTCTCCTCCTGATCCTCAGAGCTTTTCAAGAAGTGCAATGGGAAATTAAATCAGGAGGTTTTAAAGATCCAGCCTTTAAATAAGCATTCTGACATGGTTATTAAGTGACAGGTTGTTACGACTTTTTTTTCTCCTCTCCTGGCCTTTTCACAACTCTCATTTCAGTTAATTTTATAATAATAAAGGAATGACTTCATAATGTCCTGACCTGAAGCAGTTTTGGAGAATGGAGCCGTGGCAGTGACAATCCCATGAAAAGTCAAATTGCCCTAAATGGCCACTCCATGAATAGTAAACAGATAGTTACCAGCAGGACCATATTTTTCACCTGAGATATCTAAATGGAAGCAAATGAACTACTAGTTTAGTATACAGATGCTTGTTTCTCACCTGCAACCAGTAACCTGGATAACAGAGGAAAGGAAATGTAGAAAATGGTGTTGCCTGATGTTGAACAGAGTTCCAGAGATTTTAGAAGATTACAGATTAGTTTTGGGCATTAAGAGAATGCAGAATCACTGGATATGTAGGCAAATATGCTACATTCAGAATGATTCATTGTGGTTCTGTAAAGGTAATGAATTTCTCATAAATCTATCAGAGTTCTCTGAAGCAGTGAACAGCCATGCTGATATGGGAAATACAGCTGATATGGTCTCCTTGGATTCCTGAAAGTCACTTAACAAGATCGTTCACTAAAGGGTCTTAAAGAAGTTAAGACTGGAATGAGATGGACAGTGCTGACATGGACAGGCAACCAATTAAAAGAAGTTACTTTTCTCTCCAGAGGGAATTTAACACTGTGGTTCCATAGGGACATATCTGACAAGCCATGGTCTTCATTACATTCACAAATGAATGGAATAAGAAGTAACAAAGTCCAGTGACTGTTCTGAACTCTTCTTTGTGTTAAAAAACAAAAGCTGGCAAAGTTTGAAGAGCTGCTGTGACGCCTTATGATAGTGAGTAACATGGCCAGCTGGGGAAAGAGAACGCGTGAAAACGTAAAAAGAGTTCACAAAAGGAATTCTAATTTAATATATTTGATTGCAGACTCTGAAGAAGCTATTATCAGCTAGTACAGAGATTCTGAAGTTATAATGACTAATTATGCAGGAACATCAGCACAGTCCTGAATGGCAGTCAGTATGAAGCAAATTACTAGAGAAGAGAGGGAGAACGATACATAAAACAATATTAGGCTACAATATCTTGAAGGCTGTGGATAGAGCTTTTAGCCTTCATATCAATGTATGTGTGTATATATGTACACACACATACATATGTATATATTGACAAAAGAGTACTGTTGAATGACAAGGAAAACTGTGGGTTAAAAAAGGCTCAATACAAAAAAATCAAATGTAGACTCTAGCTATGAAAAATATTGACTCAGAAGAAATATGAAAGAGAGCTGTAAAGTCATATATGGGATGAAGATCAATAAGGAAGGATAATTTTGCTCTTCTAAAATAAAAGGGAACATCCAAGGAAATCACTAAGCATCAGCTCAGCTGAAGACACCAGACATGGGGATATATGAAGTAAACCGAAAAGTTTACTTTGATTCAAAAAGTGATTATAGAAATTCATGAACATAAAAACAAAACAAAACAAACAAAAAAACCCAAAAGCAAAACAAAAACAAAACAAAACAAAAAAAAAAAACAAAACAAAACAAAAAAAACAAACCAAAGTAAAACACACCCTTCTATTTAATGCTGAGGTAGATACCTCATTAGGAGAATTTGGCAATGCCTCTCCCAGTGATCCCTTAGGAAGACTAACTTTTAACAAGTGTTGCATGTTGACAATACTAACATTTTCTTTGGCACACAGTTGCTATGGAAATAAACAGTAACTTGGCACAGACCTCTTTGAGAAACTCCAGATCAGTGAGTGTCACAGACATTTCATGAGTGAGTTTAATCTTCCAACCTGCACACACACAGGTCTTGAGCTGACAGGAGAATAGTTTTAGAGTAAATAATGCATATAAAAACCAGTCACTTTGTATGGGAGGTTTTACCAGTTTCACTATTGTTGAAAAAAAAAGCAAGTGTCCCAAAAGGGAAGGTAGAGTGGAATAAAAAAAAAAAAAAAGTTTGCAGGTTATTTCTAAAATAAAATTATTCCCAACTTTTGCAATTGATGATTCATAAAAGAGGTTTTTTCTTTTTTAATGTATGCAAGCGAGCAGGTTTTTTGCCTTCCCTGTTCTGACTTTTGGATTTTATTTCTGTTTATTTTGCTCTTTATATCATAATGCCAAGATATTCTTGATCCAGTTTTCAACAGTCCATTCCCACTTAGCATGTACTTGAAGTACTTTAGAGAGGTTCCTTAATTTTTTTTTTTAACTATCTGGATCATTATCCTTGTCCTTTTTCATTCTGAGAGCCCTCAAAGAGTCACATTCACACACTTACATTGGATGCAGTGGCTCAGAGAAATGACAGTTTCCCTTCAGATTGCCATCTCAATGACTCAGCAAGCATTTTAAGATGATCAGAATGAGGATGGCACATCCCAACCTCTGGAAATGTTGTAGACTGTGAAAATTATTTAATGCATTTTAAAACTGAAAACAGGTATGTGATAGTACTGCAGAATTACTAGTAGATGATGTTGTGGACAGTAAATCCCCAACCCTGTGGGGTTTTTTTACTTTTTGTTGGGGGAATTATCTTTTTTGTGGAAATGCTGAAAATACTGAAGTTCTGCTTAACAGCTCTGGCTTCTGTCATGCAAGTGGCCTGAACACTCTATCTGCCAGCCAGCTTGGTGTGTGAGAAAAACACATCTGTCAGTGCCTAAAAGCTGGGTTTTCAGGAGTCACATACATCTGTGTTCACCTCTTGAATACACACCAAATATGTGCAGCTCCCCTTGTCAGAGTTCCTGAGGAATCTACTGCAGCTTCTGGAAAGCTTTAACACCTATGGATGTGCTATAGTCACATACCCAGAAAAAGGAAATGAGAATGATAAAAATAAATACCAAGGAAAGCAAGAGTTCCGTTTTGTATTGAGTTCACAAAATATATGGTTACCAGTAGAATTTAAGAACCAGCCATACACAGCTGCAGATGTTCAAGACAGTTAACACTAATAGAGAGATTGGAGGGCATGTGAAAAAATGGCATCTTAAGAGGCAACTTATTGCCAACTAAGACTGATGGTCCTTGCATCTGTTGCACCCCAAAGATAACTCATATTGCCATTGCTGTTGATATTAAAGGTTATAACTCAGTTTAAGTTGTACCCATGGTCTGGTGAGGGGCAGAGCTTGGAATGGAGCAGGTGGTTGGCTGCTGGTGGTTTTGGTGCCCTAGTGTGTATTTGCTGGCTGTACCTGTGCTGAAGCCAGTCTTGGACTCCAGCCATCATGGAGATGGCCTAAAATGCCAAAGGATGTGACCTGACACAGGCTACACCTTTATGTCAAGTGTGACCAAAGGGACCCAGTGCTTGAATTGGGGTTAATATAGGGTGCAGAGTGCTTGCTGGTCTTGGGATACACTGGCACAGTCAAGCAGCACAGCCTTTTTTGTGGCTCTGACTCCAGGATGTCCTTCCCTTGTGCTGTTCCAGTAGCCCCAAACAGTTTCACTTCAGGAAGTAAGGTTTCACAGATCAACTTTCAAAAGTAAACCAACAACAAAATATCTCACAGACTTAAACTCTTCTTTTTCTGTTGGTATCCTCATATTTTAAACGTAGAATTTAAAAGTCTTTTTAGTTCTAGACCTCACTTTTCTCAATTTGCTTAAAAAGTGCGTAGGCAATCACACAGCAAATAATAGATCTATGTCAGCATATTTGGGATCATGAAACAGTATTTGCCAGTTTTGTTTGGCTTAGAATCAGAGTCAAGCAGTGTGACTTCTTTTTGCACTTGACAGTCTTGGAGAAACAGCTCTGAACAGTAATTAGACCCAAGTACTCAGGTCTCTATCTATGAATAGCATGAGATTCTGCTGAAAATCTGTGATGAGCTGAGTTTTCTTCTAGCTTTTAAATACGGGAGAAGGAGTAATTCCTTTCTGGTTTTAATTCATCCAGGCAGCACCAGTCTCAGCAACTGCAGAGCAGTTATCAAAACAGAACATCAGTGTTGGCAGATGTCAGACTTGTGGCTTTCATGGGTACCATCTCCTCCTCTGTGAAGCATTCAGCATGGCACCATAGTGTTCTGTGCCTTGGTAGGGTGGAGTGGAAGTTGTTTGGACTAAAAGCCTTTAAACAAACTCTGTGACATACAATATTTGTGTGTCATTTGCAATCTCTATGAAAAGCCAAATTAATGGTAGAGAGTGTTTGATGACACAGTTAGTAAGAGTATGTACAACCAAAATATAATTAGTAGCACACAGGAATGTTGTAATAACAAGGAAGTGCTTTGAACATTTGAGATAAGTCTCAACCCAAGATAAGTCATGAATACTTCACCTGTACATGAACAGGTCTCTAGCAGCTGGTCATGATACACATAAGTAATTTTCCATCTCAATTAGGGAACTGGTAGAAGGAACCAGTAGCTCAAAGAAGATCAACATCAAAAGCAGCCTTGAAGTATAAAAAGCAACAGCTTCCAGGTAAAGGCTGAGTATCTCATTTGTACTGGGGAAGGAGTTTTGAAAGAGTGTAGGAGAGGTTGGCATTTAGCTCTTGGGGTGCTGCAGGAGTAGTCAAATGTTGCACTTTAGCTGACCAAGTCCTGACTTAGTAATCATAGATGAAGGACATGAAAATGGCCTTGAAGCAATCTGTTGGTGAGCAGCCAAAGCCAGGCTAGAACCTGCTTAATTGCTCCAGGAACTTTATCTCCAGTTTTGCAGCAAAGGCATTAACCTTTAGTTCTTCTAGAATAGTCCCTTCTATTGCCACTTGAAAAGAGGTAAGCCCAGAGTAAAACCAATGTGTTTGGTTTGTACTCTTTTTCTGGAGACAGTAAAGCCAAATTAACCAGCATACTCTTCCACCTAGAGATGTGTTTAGTGGAGACATGTCAAAACAGTAGCACTGCTCTGGACTGGGAAGGAATTTAAATGCAGCGAAGAGTAGATGTTTGAAAGACACTTGTCAGCTTCAGGCAGGCCCTAACTCACCACCATGACATCTCTATTGGATAGTAGGAATAATTACTTTTCTCTAAGCATTCAATATTTCTGGTTTTCAGTCATAGCCTGAATGCTGTGGGGATCTTACTACAAACTCCACTGCTAACAGTTTATGTGACACTTCCTAACTGAAAGACCTCATTGGTCTGTTAGCAGATTATAATTATTGAACAAAGATGCTGGATCCCTCAGGAAACTCCAGCTCTATAGCTGTAACAGAGACAGGCTCCTCTGTGTACAGGAGCTCATTGTCTCAAGGGGTAGCTACAGGATCTGGGCTCTAACTCTTGACTCTTTCTCTGTAGTCTAAACATCTCCTTTCTCAGAAGAGCAATGTGAGCTTCTGGCTTGTAGCTGGAACCCTCAGAAGCCACAAAACAAGATGCAGACGTGTTTTACAGAAAACTTACATTCCTGCTAGTACTGGACCTAACATGAAACTTAAAGGCTTACAGACAGCACAGGATTATTCTCCCCTCCCGGGGCAGCTGAACAGAGAGTCTTTCCCCATCCCATGCAGTGAGGTGTGATTGCAAACCAGCTGGTATAAATTTCCACAGGAACAGACTGTGTATAATTGCATGATCTTTCCATTGCCGTACAAATGTGGTTCTCAGAAATGGGTAGATGTAAATTTATATGTAGCGGTGTTGCAAAATAAATAGCTCATTGCTTTTTAACTTTTGGCTGTTTATTTGTAAATAATTAAAATTTTTTTAGAGTCGTGTTGATAATTTAGTAGCAAAACTGTAACCTGGTTTGACTTGTTACTGGCATCTCACTGCTTTTCTAAGAACAGTAACAGCCACAATCAATACCTTAAAGATGAAAATGTGGCCTTAACATAACCTTTGGGTTATGTTCTGTCAGTGATGTTACAGTTTCATACATTTAAACCCCTCTGAATATTTGATGGATATGCTTAGTGGAGATAGCTCACTGCTATAACTCTTACCATAGGTGAGCTTCATTATTCCATCCCAAAATAAAGAAATAAATTAAATAAAGCTGATTAATGCTCAGCACAGCTCAGACAGTCCAACTGCAGAGGTTTAACAAAGCAAAGCTCTTCCTGTTCCCTCCAGACTCTCAGTTCATGAGTATTTTGGCGTAGCTGAGAGCTGTCCCTGCTTCATAGTAATTTCATGAGTATGAATGAATGTGTGCTGAAATCCTCAGGGATTCCTCCCATCTTGGTGCCAGCAGCAAAATTTTAATGAGAGAGGACTAGTCCAAATGTGGAGGAAGGAATTGGAGCTGTAGTGGATATTAGCTGCTCACGGGTTAACATGAGGGAGTTCTTTCCTACTGTTTAGATTACAGCACAAATCATCCAAATGTATCAAACTGCTTTAGTTCTTCCCTAGTATAGAAATGGTTTTAGCTCGAAACCTCAGTGTTAATTTCCTTTTATGCAAGTTGAGGCACGTTTGGCCCAGACAGCAGAAAAACTGCTGCAATTCAGTTACACTAAAGCTGAGGAGCAATAAAATGCCAAGCCTTTCATAAGCCAGGAGACCACACATGCACTCTTCCTGCTCAGTAGAACAAAACCAGCAGAAAAGTGCCCTTTTTGCCAGTGCCCAGTGAAGCCTCCCAGGTGCAGGGAGAGCAGGGGCAGCCCATTGAGCTGCCAGCCCAGGGCTGGCACGACCTGCTCCCTAAGTCTGGGTAAAAGTCACCCCAGCTCCATGCCCTCAGCAGACCTGCCTCCCTGCCTGTACCCTGAGCGGATGAGGCACTTCCCTTACTGTACCAATTCCTGCTGACCTCCTGTGCTGTCTCTTCTCTTGCTAGCCATGTCCCTCCTATTTGTGAGCAGGCCTGCATTCAGTCTTGGAAAAATTTGCAAGTGACAGGAATAGAGCTTCCCATCATTCACTGCTGGCAGTCCTTCCTTGTCCCCATCATGTCCTACAGTGAAGGCAATAAACTACAGCTAGAGACCATCACACTCACTGCAAAGTCCCAGCAGTGTCATGGAAAGCCTACCCCCACATCAGGATTTTCTTAATTTGGTAAATTATGGCCTTGAAGAGGGCATATAAGTTGCATACCAGCATTTGGGCTCTAATTACTTCTCCAGTGCCTTATGCAATGACACTAAATCACCCTAAGAAACCATTAAGTAGGACTGGTATTTTTTTGTAGTTTCATTATAATGGTAAAGGCTGAAAAAGGAACAAAATCGCTGTTGCTTATATATATGCTTCCTGTAACATTGTATGTATACTTGTACAACCTTCGGATGTCCTGGGGTGGAGATTTCAAAGCTGTTTTACCTTAATTCCCTTGCCAGGGAAATTTCAGGAGAGTTACAATGGACAACTACATCTCTCACGTCTCTTCCAAGGTTCCCTTTCACTAGGGAAGGTCTCCCAGGCCTTCTGCAAGTGTCACCATGTTGGCAGTGGTGGTGATGGCATTTGCCAGAAGTGTATTCTAAAGTCATGGGATCCCCACTGTGGCATATGGGCCCTCCCTGAGTGTAGAGGAGATGAATCCCTCTGCAGATACCCCTGTGAGGCCCCCTTGGTATTCTCTCTGAGATAAGAAAAACTACTTCACTAGAATGACTAATGCTAGAGAAATGTAGACCTTCTCTTAACTTTTTAGAATATTATTGGTTAGATTTGATTCTTTATAATTGGTTGTCTTACACAAAGGAATGCTAATGTAATTGGCTAAGTGTTTCAATTTGTACCCTATTGGTTTACTTTTGATCCCCCCCGAACCCTATAAAAGTACCTGTAGTAACCCCTGTATTCAGATTGCTGCTGGACCCCCTTCATGGGAGAAATAAGGAACTGTGGAAAAAGTCTGAGCTGCTCTCCAGGTCTCTTATGTTGGCTGAAGAAGGTCCCCCTAAGTGAAGATGAAACCACAACAGAGCTGACTGCTTAATGTGCTTACAGTGCTTACATACCTTGTAACTGAAACCTGCCTGAGAAAAACAGAGGCAGGGAAAAAAGTTACAGTTTGGCCCCTGAACAGGTTATCTGGATCCTTCCCAGTCCCTGAGGACTCTCTGCCTCTGGTAAACAAAAAGTAAACAGCACAGTGTGTGTCTCATCCAGAGGTCTGAGGCACAGCATGGCCAGTGACACCACATATCAACCCCTGCTGCTGTGACCATGTCCTGGTGGCTACAGGACCTGCGTCCTGGTGGATACAAGGCAGTGGTTCCAGCTGCTATCTCTCTCTCCACTTCTCTGCTTGCAAAGCCTGAGAGTCACCTGGGGATAGGTTTCTGCCAGGTAGTCCTTCTTACAAGTTCTCTCTTCTTCGTGAGAACACTGTTGTGCCAAACATGTGGCTTTGAAGATCAAAAATACTTTTGGTTAACCCTTTTTGTTGGTACAAATGTGACTCAGAAATAAATTACGTGGCAAATTTCATTCAACAGCTAGCTGGTCAAGTGCGGAAAAGGGCAGTACTTCTGGGTGGCAGTTATATGTTCTTTTGTTGCTAAAAGGAAAGCTGATGAAGATTTACATCAGCTTTATGTTTGAGAAACCATAACACAGTGGGAGTTACAATCATCATCCTCAAACCCATTTAATTTTGAGATGATAGAGGTAAAAATGGGAAGCAATTTTCACTTTGCAATATTGAATTACTATTATATCATATCTGTGTAAATGCCTGGATCAAGCACCTTTTTGATAAATGATCTGTCAGACAAAGTGTAGGAAATACAGTTCAAAACAGCTGTCACTAATCCTTTTTTAGATGTAACAATGTATTTTAGCTGTTAAAGCATAGGAAAGCCTGTTATCATGAGAGCAGAGATGAATGCAAGGTTTTATGGTCATGTGGATTAAAGTGCTTCCTGATGTGTAGCATTTGGCAAAGCTTCCTGGTTTTTTTCTTGAATAATTATTCATGAGGATATTCTTGGAATGGTACTCTTACTTTGGAAAATGCTAAGTAAGGTGTCCTCTGCTTATTCCATTGTTGGGATTAATGCTCTCCATGTGAAGAAGTGCTGAAGATGGTCACTTTTATGAGTTTACCAGAAAGTGTGGGAATCCTGCAGAAAAACCCACTTTCACCCATGGAACTTTGCATCCTCTTCTCCTACCCCGCAGAGGAGTTTCAGGGCTTCCTTTCCCTCCAATCTCTCTGTTTACGAGGATGGAAGAAGAGCTGGCCTGTGGTGCACCCTGTGCTGCAGGTGAGCTCAAACCCCTGAGTGTCCACACACCCAGATGGTGCATCAAGTGAGCCAGGATGCAGCCCAGGCTCCTCCTGCAGGTGCCCACAGGACACCTCTGTAAGGGCTGTGCTGTGCTCCTCTGGCAATGTGCTTCGCTCATCCTCAGCTGCAGATTTCTTGGGATGTGTTTAGCTTACCCAAGCACATAAATTAGTGGTCAAGGACATGTTAGAAGCATGGCGGAGGACATTGAAGGTCCCAGCTATGCCTGCCACCTCCGCTTCCTGCAGCCTTTATCTTGGCACAAAATGTACTTATTAGTTTGCAAGAGGGTATACATTCTCTGGTTCTTGCGTAAGTCACATTCCTCCTTCTGCCAAAGACAGCACCTGCATTAATGTCCAAAGCACTTGGACATACCAGGCACAATTAACACCTGCTATGTCTCCTCTTTTATCAGGGAAGACAGAGCAAGGATAAATTTGGCCAGGAGTGAAACCTCTGCTCAGTGTTGTGCTCCTTATGCATGAATATTATTGCAGCATTTAAAGAACAATTACTTGCTGACAGGGTTACTAGCAATAACAGGGCATATTTCATTAGTGCATCAACACAGGGTATTGGCCAGCTCTAACAGCTGCCAAGAGCTGCACTTGTGACTGCCAAAGGTTTATTTTATTTGTCTGCATGGCTACAGATGTTGGACCTGAATTACCTCTCAGCATGAGGTTCCTCATTGTCTCCCAAAATATCTCCGAGTCACTTAATTCTATCAGGTCACCTGCTGTACCTGACCTTTAGCTAGAACATCCCAACCTGCTTTTCCCAGTGGGAAACAAGGATTGTGTCCAAGCTGGCAGTGGAAAGGCAGTACATACACACAAATGCAGGATGCCTGTAAACAGCAAAAATTGCAATGTGAGGGTTGGGAGAACCACAGGAAGGATTATTTGAGCCTATTTCTGATGTTCATTTGTCACTGGCTGGCCGAGCCATCCTCTGAGGGTTCTCCAGGCTGAGTCCAATGGCTGCACCCAAAATGAGACTGTGGCTCCGTGGCTGAGCCTGGCCTAAGTACCTGTTGTGGGGGAGGCTCTTCTCTGGGTTTCCTCTTTTCTGGGTGCTTTTGTTTGACTCTTGGGAGAATGCAATTGTTGAAACAAAGAATGGAACTTTGAAAGAGCAGTTTTTGAACCCCTGTACTTTTCTCCAGGGGTCTGTAGTGCTGCTGAAGGCATAGAAGCACTAGCACATCAGTTTCTTCCTGAGTTTCTTTGCTAAAGCCAGGGATCTTCAGGGCTCTTCAGAAGAGGTTTCTCCGTGCCTGCAATCAGGCACAAGTAGGTGCCCATTTGATGAGTCATTTCAACCTCCAGTGACTAACCCATCCAACCTGTGGGAGGGAAGGGAATTATAATAATAATAATAGTTTGTGTGGCCACTGGAGGGTTTCAAACTACTTCCTAAGCAATTTTCCTTATCAGTGTTCCTTTGAGAAATTACAAACATGCAACTGATATTTCATGGCCATTTCTGTCTGCTATCTTTTTAAACTGCTTGTTGCTTTTTGTTGCTGAAACCCTCCCGGAGGATCCCAGAATGGTGCTTTTTGTTGCTGAAACCCTCCCGGAGGATCCCAGAATGGGTCAGGTTGGAAGGGACCACCGTGGGTCTTCTGGTCCAACCTCCCTGCTCAAGCAGGGCCATCCCAGAGCATGTGTCACAGGACAGTGTCCAGACAGCTCTGGAACATCTCCAGTGAGGAGTGAGGAGGACTCCACACCCTCTCTGGGCAATCTGTAATAGTGCACTGCACAGGAAAGTTCTTCCTCATGTTCAGGTGGAACTTCCTGTGCATCAGTTTCTGCCTCTGGTCCTATTGCTTGGCAATGCCGAGAAGAGCCTGGATCCATCCTCTTGTAACTCCCCCTTCAGATACTTACAAACCTTGATGAAGCCTCTTTTCAATTGTCTTTTCTCCCAGTTCCTCATTTTCCCTGGCCATAATCAATGATCACTCTAGTCTGAAAAATGATATGGTGAATTGCACTGTAGTGAAAGCAAAACTGAATGTATAAAATTTCTGTTTTTTTAACACAACCTGACAGTTTAAAAAAACCCCAAAACATTAATGGTAGCAATGACTGCAAATTAATCAGCTGTCAGGGAAAGCAGATGAGCCAATTCCACCTATTTAAAACCTTGGGACTGCTCAGGTACACCTCCAACAGAAAATGAAAGGCAGTTCAAGGAGGCAGATGCAGCTATAGTTTTATATTTTATTAATATTAATTTGGATATTTCTTCAGTCCGTTTTTCTCCTGGCTCTTCAGCTGTTTTCCCATGTACAGTAAGAATGTGTATATATAATATAATATAGTATAATTTAAAAGTTGTACTAATCAGAAATATATTCTTGATTGAATTGGGAGATATTATGGACCAAATTAAAGCTGCTTGGCTGAATGCTTGGGTTGTATTTCTATCCTGTAAATACAGAAAAATGGCAAAAGGACTGTTCTTCCTGTCCAAAACCTATTTCCTTGCTGTAGATTGAGTCAGTAACCACTGAGGATTGTACTGAGATCCGTCTGGAGACTTGTCTACTCAGCCCCTTTCCTTCTGTATTTTAACAGCTGATTTTCGTTGCTTGTATCTTCTATTAGTTTTTATGAAAGTCACCCAAATTGCAGAATACACATGAAACAATTTACCTTTTGCTTGCGTCAGCAACTTAGTGTTAGTGAGGAATCCAAAATAAGTGAAGCTTGATTGGGATCAACACATGATTACTGTTCCCTAACTCTTCCCCTGCCCCCCCAACCCCTAATAAATCAAATTCACAACAGTAAAGAGAACAAATCAACTGTCCACAATGAAGTATTGTTTAAATAATGACACAGCCAGATTACAGGATACTTTATTTATATAAACATTGAGAAATAAATTTTACAGAAAGCACAGAAATAGTCTGACAGCTGAATTCTGTCTCAGACACCGTAAATGGTTCCTTTCTTGGGAAGAAATTAAATAAAATGTGTACAGGTGTTCATACATATATATATAGAGAGAGAGAGAGAGAGAGAGAGAGAGAGAGAGAGTTACACTATTTTGTATATAAGATAAATAAATATATACACTTTCTTTGTTACAACTATAAAAAGTCCCTACTGTTGATGATGCCATCTATGTGCATATTGTTTATATGAATATTAAAAATGTAAGATGTAGATTTTGCTAAATGTAGGACATATTATCCCAATGGCAGGGAACATCTTCTTCTCTTGAGGGACCATCTACCCATAAATATCTGTAAAATGTCTCTTGTCATTTTTATGGCTTTCATGTTGTTTTAAAAAGCTGAAAAAGCACACAGATAATGAGGAGCTATGGATGGCTAATTGATCTGTCATTTTTTTCCCCAGCAGTATTTATCACATGATGTCAGACTTCCATAAAATATAAGAGATGTTTTATACTATTTCAGTAATATACAGTTCAGCTGGATGAATTAGAAATTACTGATCCTGTTGGGTCATCTCTTTTACCTGCATGTTAATGGAACTCTGATCCAAACCTTTTTTCAGGATTACAAAGATGTTGGATTAAAAACGTTTTGAAGATTTTAGTTTGTATGCTTTTTGGACAATGATTTTTAGTAATGACAGAATTGACTATTGGATTCTAGACTTAGATTCAATCTAAATATTATTTTCCACGTCATATTAGCATTTAAGCACATTTCTATGTACACTCAGCATATCTATTTTGCCTATCTGGAGTGTTCCTCTCCATGGTCTCCACAAGTTTGTTTTTAGTGCTTATTTTTCCTCTGTTTGACTACCAGCCTGTCTATATGTCTGTTTTCCATCATATTAGTGGTGTTAACCTGTGCAACAAGGTGCCTAAAATTTAATGCCCTTTTTCATGACAACTTGATGAGACCTGTAGAGCAACATGGAGACCTTGCCAACCTGGAGAGCAATATGCAGAGGATATTCGTCTGTTTTACAGTTTTCTGGTTTTGCACTCTCAGACATTTTATTGCTTCTGCTAACACACACCAGACACTTGTACTACAGTTACATTTTGGTGCTGGGATTTAGTTTCAGATGGTACTTTAGTTTTTGAGGGCAAGGCTCAGTGGGACACTAAGCTGCACAGGCACTACAGCGATTTCTCTGTATGGCTTTAGATAGGATTAAGATGAATCTAATTTAGTTGTGCCTTCTAGTTTAGCTTGCTGCTTTGCAGGGGAGGAGTTAGGAGAAAAGGTGAAGCAGCACAATTGAAGTCTACAGCTGATTACCTTCAGCTAGATTGCCCAGCTCATTACTGACACACATTCTGCCTGCTACCCCCTGGCTCAGGGAGCTGAGCTGGCTGCTTTATGCCAATCTCATGCCCCCCACTACTGACAGTGACATATCCATGTCAGAGCAGAGGGCTGCACTCGTCGTTATAGGAATACAGAAAAAACCCCCAAAACTTGAAGATGAACTTAAGTGACTGTTCTCAGCAACACAATATACACTTGACAAATACTGAAATATGTAGGAAAACCAGAGAAACAGTTTAAACCTAATCCTATGAATTGCCTTCTATGCCCCCATTGGATGAAACTCAAATTTGTCAGCTGTTAGCTGTCAGCTGATCAGTCACCTGGATATATTGGCAATAGAATCATCACTCCAACGGGGGATTTGTAGCAAATTGATAACACTGAAATATTTTTATGATCATATATCTGTACCTATATAGCTCTATTTTTACATCACTTTTTTACATTATCAAAGACGTAATGCAATAGATCAAGAGTGTCTAATACATCCTAGTTGGCTTCTTCACTGATTTCTTTTTAAAATATACTAGCTACTTGGAAAATACATAAAACTTTCTTAATAACATCACATAGAGTTCAAATTTAAAAATGACAGCAAGAAGATCTCTCTTCTCTGTAAAGCTATTCTGATTCTATTGTGTGACTCTGCAAAGCAATCAAACTGAGTCTATGTATGTGCTCTCTATTATGGGGAAATCTCACCCGTGCTGGAAACAACAGCAACGTATTCAATAAATTTAATGGGAACAGGATTTCCCTCTTACATTTTTTGTTTGGCTTTGTTTGTTTTTTTTAATGGACAAACTATTGAAATTACATGAGTTGAGTGGGTCATATACACTACTGAATGGTCTATAAAAATAGACATACATACCTGTGCACATAGCGTAAAAGTAATCACTGTCACAAAGAAAATATTGTTGCATTACATTAGAAGCTGTAAATGAAATGAGAGGGTTCTTAATATACAAATAAATTCTTTAGAATAGACAGTCCCTGTAGAATACATACAAACGAAGTCTTCAAGATTCTAGTGCAGCTTTGCAGACCTCCCTTTTCAATACTTGTTTTTTTTCTTTGGGTACCGATTTACTTCCTGTGTTCTAGAATACATTCTCTTTTTTTTCTGGAAGGAGAAAATTAATTTTGCTGACTTCACTTAAACCTTTGTCACTGGATATTTCCACTCGTAAAAAAAAAAAGCACTACCACTTGCAGACCACAGAAGTATATTCACTCAGCAATTTTCTGTGATACTTCAGCTTTAAAGTTAACAATACTATAATTTCACCCGAACAGAAGTAGATTTCCTGAATCACTGTGCTTGGAAAATTTGGTTTCCAGCACTCCATTGTTCATAGCAAGTAATGAAAATATTCAAGTGAGGTACAGGTTTTGTGATGGAAAGATTATCTTGATGATGTATGAAAGGATCATCAGGACCAAATCTCTCAAATAAATGAAAATGACGCAAGACTATGAGGCTGACATGATATGCAAATAGAAATCAATGTGATATACATGGTAAAAAGATTGAATTGTCATATTCTAGGCCCATGATTCTTAAAGGATTCTGGGATGATTCTCCTCTGAAGATGCAATTTTTCCAGCTTATTGCCAAGTGCTGCATATTTTTCAGATGGGTTTGCATGACTCGATCATCTTGGAGCAGAGCTCAGGGTGTGATGCTTTGGTTCCTGACTGCGTCATGCTGCATAATTGGGTGACAATAGTCCACACATTAGTCATGACTCAGTCCAGCATCTGTAGCTGCACAACAATCCCCACTTTTGTGATTAGAGTTTAGTGGCTTCATAAACAAATCCATATGATCTATGGTCATGTTAAACTATAGTAATTATTTTCCATGACATGTATCTTCAACACAGCCCAAGCACAAATCACTCCTCTGGCTACTCTCCTCTGTGCAAATGGATTATGCCCCTTCTTTTTTACCTGGCTTGTGGTTATTCAGGTATTTTCTCTGCAGTTTTAGTTACCAGTTCCACCCAAAAGGGGATCTTTCACCCCAGAAAAGTACATCAGTGGCAAATAATTAACAAAACTCATATATGTAAAATAGATTTGAAATCACTTCACCTCTACTTTTAAGATGCATTTTTACTGCTTCACTGACAATTATCTCAGTAATAGAAAAGATATTTGACATATTTTGTTTTCTCTTTTTATAAGGTCTTAGTGAGATTGTTCATTCTAAAGTTTACCATGGCTCTGCTGCAGCTTCTTACTGTGATCACTTTTCATGAAAATTGCATCTTCTAAGTCTTTTCTCTCCACTAACTTCTCAGACTACATGAGTATACATCTTGATTTGAGTTATAGTCACATGCCAAATTTTTCTTCTGTATTTGGATTCTATGGAACAGTCATCAAAAGACCAAGAAGATAGACTGATTTTTAAAAAAAGCTATTTTAAGTGTTTTTTTCTCTTAAATTAAAAGAATAGTTGCAATGCCTAGCATGGTCACAGTTTAAAATGATGTCCAGCAATTATCTTTTGAAGCTCTCCTACTGTATATACAAAAACATCCCGTTATATTTTGGCTTTTGAGAAAAGCTGCTGTTGCCTATTGTGAAATTAATTTTAGAAATTTGTTTCCTGTTCAAAGGCTGGGTGCAGGGGATGTAATTAAAAACCCTTTAAAAAATTCATGGGTATAATAAAGCTAACCAAGCCATTTCAGAAGTATGGTTTGTGTAATTGAGAAATAATGAAGTGATGCTTGTGGAGGTCCATGCTGGCATCTTCTCTGAAGTGCAATAGAACATTTGCAAGGCTTAGAAAAACAGAAATAGGAGGATCCTTGGAAGATAAAAATTATTAAGTCCATCTGATGATTTAGCCAAAGTGCATTATGACTTGAAGGAGAGAGTAAAGAGAATGTTTCACTGGGCATGAAGGAATATAGAACACCCATACCCTTTCTTCTGAAAACAGTAGCTCAACAGCTACAAGTGCTTGGCAAATTAAGCTATGCAGGCAGTAGGAGTTACAGAGATTATGTAATTCTTCAGCTATCTCCCATTCTCAATAAAATGGGTCAGCACAGCTTGTACATAGAGTCTACTACAGGCCATAGTTTCAATTTATCTGTAATTGCCTTGCCCTGCTATGCTCAATACTGTGCTCCCACTGTTTTTTATATACTTGGCTTCCCTTAAGAAAATGATTGGAAGATCTTCAATGGTTGTCAGGGTGCCTGAAAATAGTGCTTAAGAGAGTCAGATATGAAATGGAAACACCTCATAAGAACCAGCTGCTCCTGGGCACATCCAAAGGAACTGCAGGCTGAGCAGATTGGTTTTGGGCATCAGTGAATCATTAGTGTATGGTGGGGAGTGCTGATGGGTTGGTACAACTGCCTGCTTGGCTTTCATGGGCCAGGAGAGCACAGATTATGGGGCTGGCATTTTGCTGCATTTCTATTTTCTCAGGATATGTGATTTTCTGTTCTTTTTGAAGTCAACATTAAATAGAAGTAGAAGCTACCTCATAGCCATATTGCCCCCTGCATTTATATTCTAGTATTGCTTTGAGCACAGAGATGAAATAAAGCAGGATCAGGCTCATATTTTTTCTCTTCTTATCTCCCTTGCTTTCTGTATTTCCCAGATAAGTGTTCACCTGTGAACCCCTTTTACAGAGTAATTTCCCAAGGCTTAGGAACCAACTTTTTAGTCAGCTGACTGTTTTTAAAAACCTCTTATATAGCATTTATTTACTATATATAAGGGTTCTCTTCATGAAGTTGTTTTCCTGTATTCTTTAACATCCTTTGAAAGTGTATCCATATAGCAGTTACTCCATTATCTGCCTCTTCCTAATTTTTTAAAAGGACTGTCTGTGTACAACAGTTCTCCTGAGATTTCAACTAATTTCTCAATTGCTTACTGACCTTTACCTTTGATATAGGCATAATTTTTAAAGGAAATAAACTCTTCAAGAGTTTCATTCCTTCTGATTATGCCAGCTCTTTCAGAAATGAACAGCTGGTAAATTTGCTGAAGTAGACCTGTGTGGTGCCACATTTATGGAGTGCTTTCTTGGAGCAGAACAATACATTATAGCTTTAGCCACAAAGTGCAGTCTAATAATAATTCTACTTTGCTCCAGAGATGTGTATGGATTGATTATTTTTCTCCTTTAGAGGTGATTTAAGCTATTAAAATGTAGGATGAGTTCAAGGAATTGAAATGTGATTAGACCGTGTGCATTATATCTTTATCAGCTTCCGGCTTTCTTGTAAGAATTGTTGGTTTTAGCTTTGAAATGAATCACTTTTCATTTGCATACTTAAGTAAGACTTTACTTTTGGTGAACAATTAATGTTGAAGTTTTAATGTAGAGGAATGGAAATAAAAAACATGACTGTCAGCTAACTTTGCTGAATTTTATTCAAGATGGAGCTATGTTTAATGCTTAATGTTTAATTGTTCATTGTCTTTGGTGCTGAAAACAAAATAGAGTTCACTCAGTCCGCATGAGCTAATGAAATGCCTTTAGAATGTGAAATTTAGATCCATATTTTGTGCGTGGTATGAACACACAAAGAAACAAAGAGAAGTGGACAGGGTTCTTCCTAAGCTGCTGGACTTCACTGAAGATCAGCATGTTCCTGGTAATGCATCAGATTTTGATGATGTTCAGGGGAGGAGAGGGGGCATTGCAGGGTTCTGCTCTCCAGGGCTCTGTCTCCCTTGCCAGTCAGTTCGTGAGGTGCCTCTGCCCAACCTCTGCCTTCCTGTGCTCACTTCTTCTGCAGTGTGTTTTTTTTCACAAAGGACAGCCTTTACACACTGTTAAACTCCTCTTCTGTCCACCTTTGGCAAAGCTTCTTAAATAACTGCTGTTTATTTGCCCTCGCCTCTTCCCAAGTACCCAAGGATGCCAGTGTCTCAGCTGGACTTCTTCCAGGTTCTGGAAGCAAATGAGATTGTAATTACTTGCATGATCTGTGGAGCAAGTGCTACAGAAATCTGCCAACAACATTAACTGCATTTTTTTCTTAAATTCAAAGCAGAAGAATCCTGCTACTTGCACAGTGAATACTCTGTTGTGGTGAATAGTTCTGTCACGTTGAAGAGTTCAAGAAGTATTTGGATGGTGCTTGCAGGAACATGGTGTGACTCTTGGAGATGGTCCTGTGCAGGGCCAAGTGTTGGACTTGATGATCCTTGTGGAGTGTTTATATCTCAGCATATTCTGGGATTCTGTGAATACTGAATACATATGGTAGTTTAAAAATATAGTACAGTCTGTAATATAAGGGTTTCTAATGCTGCCCCACAATTTGAATCTTTAGTGTCTCTTAAATCCCCTCAAAGGCAGTCCTAACTCAGATGAAAAAGGTGCCAAATGTGGATGATAGTTTTTGGCAGCTGGCTAGAGAGCATCTAAAATATTTGATGTGTGAGAGTCTTTGAAAATGACCAAAAGCCCAAATCACTTGCAACTTCATTAGCATCACTAACCAGAATATAACAAAAAGTTTTCATATAAATTGTCATATTTTGGTGTTTGAAAGATGAGTTGGGCACTACAAAGGTGGCAATAAGGCCGCTTCAGGCTTCTTGCAGTATGACTTTAAAATATTCTGTGGGTTTGGAGATTTCTTGATAGCCACCAAAACTGTAAACATGATTATATTATATTTAGTGAATGTGAAATAAATCTGAAATAATTCTTCATGAGGGATAAGAGGGTGGTAACAAACCAGGGAATGCAAATTGGCTTTTTTCACCAACAGTGATTCATGTTTGAGATAGACCCAGAGACCATGTCTAAACTGGAGACCTGGAACCACTGACATACTTATGGGTCAACAAAGTACTTAAGCCAGCTCCAGAGGAGACACAAATTGGTGACAGCATTCCACCCTGTTCCTGCTTCCGCAGAAAATGGGGCAGATGAAGCACAGTTTGTACAGCCCAGTGGTTAGATGCAGTGTGAATAAAACAGTATAATTCCCATGGATGTCTATAACTCCTGTAGTTTCATATAACTGCTGAGTTTTATTCGAGGATTTAATATGTGTTTGATATATTGTCCTGGCTGGAAATCAATGGAAGACTATCAGCAGCAGAAATGTCCATTAGTATTGGCATGGCATTCATACAAGGAAGCTTTCACTGGTTGTGCTGAAAACCTAGTTTCCTATTTTGAAGAACAATAAAGGTGTTTGAGAAAGATGCTTCTGAATCAGTTGTAGTATTATTCAGAAAATAGAATTTAAAGCGAGAGAAAGAATCACCAGTTGTCACGTTTGTCACTTGAATGGGAGGTTATCCTGAAGGAGACTGGCAACAGGAGTTATTAACTCAGCTCCTCTGTTAGGGCTGTTTTTTTGAGAAAGGTTATAAACTTAAATGTGACTAATACTTTTCTTTACAGATGAATGAGACTATATATACTATCATGAAGTGCTGATAAGGCTGGAAACTACAATGGATGCTTACACCAAAACCATTATTAGACATCAGTATTTCTTCTATAAGGAAGAGGCAGGAACTGATTCTTTAATTTTTTCCCTGCTGTCTGGATAGGGATTCTGGACTTCTGTCTGTTTAACAGAAGACTTTAACAGATTGAGTCATTCTACACAACAGGCAAACTGCACTTGCTCACACCCCACACATGGACATACTTCAGGGAATTTCCTTTGCTCTATTAAATGCTAATTTCTGCATGTAGGATAAATTTAAAGGTCTGGTTAGCAAACTGAGGGGCTTCTGTGAGTTTTATATTCCTGATCCTAGTTCTAATTGCAGATGGAATTTCCTGTGCATTTCTCCATGTCCTGAAATCAAATACTTGCTTTCACTTTCTCTTCTTGCTTATGATGTCACATTTTCAATGAAATAATGACTAAATGAAGGAGACATATATTTCCAGGGAGGCCAGAGAGCACTTCACACCAAGTAAAATTTGCATATATTTGTTTCTAATATTCATAAGAATACTCATGCTTCATGAAGTGTTTTTCAGCAGGGGAAAATGCAGAGTGAGTATCCACTGTCCCACCAGAATGGTGCCCCAGAAAGACAGGGCTGTATGGGGGGAACTGAGTCCACCATGTCTCATCTCACTTTGTTTTTCTGCTTGCTATTCAGCTCAGAGTGCAAGAGCTGGCGATGGTGTACTTATTTCTCCTGCTAAGTGAACACAAGATGGCCTAAAACAGGAGAATCTTTCAGCATGACAGTATTGGGCAAGATGATTTACTACTGGAGAAAGAGCCCATTGCAGCTTTTCTGAGCATTTTTCAAGGGTTTGCCTCTTCTCCGCCCAATAATAATGATGTAATCTATTAAATTAAGTGGCAGTGATGTATGAAGCTGTGGTTATCATTAAATATTTATGCTTCTGGAGTGTTGTAAACACACAGTGCAGCCCTAATTAACCATAGGTAGTCTACAATTATCCCGTGGTAATTACCCTAATTGGAATTGGCTCATTATGGGAAATAGAATAGAATTTGTTTTCTGCTAGGTACTGAAAAATAGAGTTGGCAATTAACTAAAAACAGCAGCTGCTTCATCCAACTTAAATTAAATTTCTCTCTTAGAGCCTTTCACAGTTCCCACAATTGGAGCAGTTTTACAAATAAAACCAATAATCAGATCCAGCTTCCAAAGAATACATGCTCTCATAACCTTGTGTCTGTCAATGTTGACTGATGGCTGTGATGCACAGAGGTCCATGAAAAAGCCCAAAGGGTTATCCAAAGCACCCAGAGGCACACAGATCATTTGCTTTGTGATGCTATCAGAGGAGTTAAGGGAACAGTGAGAAAGCACACACTTTCTTTAGCTCTGGCAATAATTCAGCTGTGGACATGGAGACACTCTGCCTTGTTTAAGCACGAAGAGCAGTATTTCTGACCACTCCTCTCCTCCCTTGGTCACTGGGAAATCTTGCAAGTGTAAGAGAGGGAGATCCCAGGCTGTTTGCAAGAGAGCAGCCCTACTCCTGTGGAGCTGTCACAGGCAACTGGATCTCTCCAATAGCTTAGGGAATTTGGCACTCATTCCAAATGCTCATTCCCAGGCCCCTGCCAGCAAGAGAGTGAAACACTCACATGCAGGACATGGCAGGTGTGTCCAAATGCTGTTGGGCACCATCCTTAAACAAAGAAGAGATGGTACCTCTGTACTAGACTGATTCCTGCTGACCAAAGCCATGGCTGGACACACGGCTCTGCTGCTGCTGCTGCTTAGCTGAGAAAAGGTGGTGTTGCTCCCAAAATCCCATCTTTACTCCTCCTTCCCCACCAGACAGCCCTGATTCCTTACACACCAGTGTTGGGGTGCTGGGAATAGCAGGAAGCAGGAACAGCTTTACCTGGAACTGCTCCTGGCAGCAGAAGATCTGTAATTGCAGCACGAGGATTGAGGACAGAATGCTGCCACTGTGAGGAATCTCCCATTTCTAATTTTATTTTCCTATCTGTTCATAAGTGTCATGAAAAATTAAATAAAAAAAGAAGTGTAGGGTGTTACAAAGTCCTGTCATACAAATGTATCTTCTAAGTCATAAATTAATGATTTGTTTTCTCCATCTGCTTTGCCTGATACAAACAGGAACAATCTGCTTTTGCTGAGAGTGGAAATACCTCTGCTGAAATTATCTTGTGGAAATAGGAAGATGCAAGAGGAAAATGTTCAAGTACCCTGTAAAGCCTGCTCAGTGCTGCAAACAGAAGGAAAGTTTGGAAAGGAAGTAAGACTTGGAGGATAGTGATTGATCCATATCATACGCTGTCCTCACGTGGTATGTATGTATCTGTTTTCCACAGTTAATGAAAGCCCACCCTTTTTCCCCCCCTCTACTTCTAAAACATAACTTGCCTTTCTTTTTGTCATGTCTGTGACTTCCAGCGTTGTTGGGACTTAGTTCCATTCTTTCCAGTGTTGTTTTAATTTTTTGCAACAATTGCATTTGCTGCTAGCTCCAAAGAGGAAACCAGTTTTTCCAGTTATAAATGAGGTTAACTGGGAAAAGTGAGAAAAAGAAGATGCTGATGTGCCTGAGCAGTATTTCTACAGCACTTCCAAAGGGTAACAAGCTAATGCTTTGGAGACAGTGAACAATATGGGCTTTGGTCAGAGTAAAGAAGACAAGTTTTCTTTAAGGTACTTCTAGTTAAATGTTTTTTTCTTTCTTTATTGTGGGAAAAAAAACCTATATAAATTGCTTTTCTCTGTTTTCCAAATACCTTGAATTGGAAGCTACCAAAACTTTGTGGGTAGATGTTAGCTATTTGCCTGTGGTTATGCCTGGGGCCAGGAGGTACTGCACAGGGAAGTTGTTGGTGAGGTTTTCTACATTTGCATAGTGACTTTCAGAAGATGTTAGGGGCAGAAGGTGAAGAAATATGTTGGTCTCATTGGTAGACTCAGCCCTGAGCTGTACCACGATCTTTGCTGCTTCTCCAGCCTCAAACTAGGGTATTTCAGGACAGGTGAGATTACAGAAAACAGTATTTTTGCTTGTTAGCTCATATCAGGCTCTTGGGAAGAAGATAACTGAGGCAACACCTAAGGCAACACAGAAAAGGCAAATCTCTCTGCAAGGACAATCTATGAAGTACATTGAAAAATGGTGTCTGTCTTTCACAGAAATATCATAAAAATTGCATTAAAAGGTATGTACATGCATGTCAGTTTTACCTCTTAGTTTTTCTCCCTTAGCTCATCCATGTGTTCCCACCTCTTATGTTTTCCCATGTATAAAGCATCTTCATCTCAACTGTCTTCTCTGCGAAACTCTTCTTTCAGTCCCAAGCATTTCTAGCAGAACTCAGCAGAGTGTGACTCAAACGTGACATCCTGCCCAGTGCTCCCAAGGGATGGAGACCTTGGCCAGGTTACTTCGTTTCCAGGGAGGGCTGCAAAGTCACCACTCAAATCAACACCACCCCTCTCATGTGTTGCCCAAGATGTTCATATTTTTATGAGAGCCAGTTCACTCTGTTTTCAGTTTTGTTCTAGCAGCCCCTAAGAATTAACATTGAAGATGGAGGTGAAAGGAAGCTGTCAAGGTGAAGGTCTGCACAGACAAAATAGAGTTTTGGCTTTAAATGGAGTTTACTGGCCAGTACTACCATGGCGACTGCAGACATGGATTTTTTGAGCAGTGCATATTGTCATAAGAATCCTAAACATGATCCTTTTTTCTATTTGCTTGTTTTTGAAGTTTTCAAATTTTTTATCTTAAGTAAGCAGCAGTTGCATTTTACAAACTTTTCCCCCCTTCAGTGTTGAATCCTGTATAGAGAGGAATATGGCAAAGGGAAAACCAACCATGATGTCTGGAAAGATTGCTTATAAACCTCTGCAAACCAGAATAGGATTTAGGTCAAGTGTCTAAGTGAATGGAACTTCCTTCAGGATTACAAAGGACATTGCCATCCAGAAATTTTGGCACCAGTTGTCTGCAAGCTAACTCAGATTCTAGAAGGGACCTGGCCCTCACAACATGACTCTGCCTTGGTTCACTATCCTTCCTAAGCAGCAGTAGATTTTATTTGCATTAAATGTCTCTTTGCTCCTTTGGCAATACTCTTCTCCATCATTCAGTGTAAGGGCATTTTTGCATGATACTGCATTGTACTATACAAATATAACCTTTACATTTAATTTAATTTTTTAAAGTAAATTTAACTGCTTAATAATTGCAAAAATGACATTTAGCTTTTGCCTTTTGTTTTGAAATACAAATACTTGTTTCAATTCCATACTCTAGTAAGAAATATACTATTTTTAATGGGCTCAAACATATCATAAAACTATTTTACACATTACCACTGTATCCCCATTTTTCTTTAAGTTATTAACTTGTGCCAGGACTCCTTCCTTTGGCAAGAAACTCACTTGCATAAGCTGTTGGAACAGCTTTTCACTGATTTTGAACTCAGTAATTTTTTGCTTTAGCGGAAAGGAAGAGCTGAGTAAAAGAGTTTTTAGTTTAGAAATATTTCTTCTCCATCAGGAATTTGGGTGTCCATTAACTCCAGCAAGAATGGACACTCTTAGCACTTGGCAGGATTGACTTGCTCCTGTCACCTTGTCCAGGTTCCAAGGATCTGTGCTGCTGCAGTGTCATTCCCACTTATCCTCTGTTTCTCATCCTGTGCTTTTCTGACTTTGCTTTAAGTGAAAGCATTGGTTTTCTTGGAAGGAGTTGCAAAACCACCCCTCCCTCTGCCACAAATATCCTGCAAGATGCAATACAGGTAATTTCTGAGAAGTGAGCATTTTAATATTAGTGGGCATGTAAAGTGCTGCTAATCATTAGTCGGTGTTTAAGGTGAATGAAAGCCAAGCTGATGAGTGAGTGATGCCAGCAGGTAAATCCATTTATTCTCTCAGTTGCTTGCAGTGGCTCCTTCCTTGCTTTGCTTGCATGGAGTACTAGGAAAACAAGGAAAATATTTATTAAAATTATAGTACCACAATAGCGTACAACATTTTTCCCTTGTTGGGATTCATTCTCAAGCAGTACATTACAATGGAAAATGCAGTCCTCTGCAACAGGCACTGCAGCAAAGCAAACCTTGAAGTGCTCTTGAAAGCTCTCAGTGGTACCTCTTGTGGGATGTGTTGAATGCAGCGACTGCGATAAGTGACTCATGTTGCTCAGTCTCACAGATACCAAGCTGAAATGCACAGCTGGCTCTATGGAGTTTTGTAACACTGCTGTTCACCTTGGTAGAGCCTTGTTCCAGATGGGAAATTTAAATTCTGTGAGAGAGCCCACATGAAAACCTTGTGTGCCTGAAGCCAGGCTGAGTTGTGTGTCCAGATTCGCAGGGGATGGTTGTTTTATGTTTTCATTTTGAGGAGATTTCACTTGTAATCTGAACTTGATTCCAGGCTTCAGACAACCTTTAAAAGGATACAACCCATGAGGCAAGAGGCTACATTTGGATTTGATCTACTGTCAGCCCACTGTAGATGGGTGTTGAACACAGGCTGCTGGAGGTAGCCCTGTCTCAAAAAGTCCTTACACTAATGGTCAGTAGGAGCTGTGAAGGAAAAAGAAGCGAAACACAGCTCAAGGTCCCTTACTTACAGCATTGTCCTGAGCCTCCATTGCTGACACCATTCAGAACAGTCTTCTGCAGTAAATGGCTCTTTGCTCTAACCCAATGAGACTGTTCCTGTGTGCTTCCTTGGGTAAATGATCCAATTTCTGTGCACTTTCACTTCCAGATATAGAATATGGGATAATGCCTCACCTTAACTCTGTGTATATGACAGGTAAATCAGGGTAGACGTCTAAAAATATTCAGGCATATGAAGATGCAAGTTATCACACAATAAGTTATCACACAATAATATCACTCAAAATACCACAGGTATCTAACTTCTTCTGGAGTGAATCACAGTGAATCACCTCAAACACTTGCTACTCATATGAGGCTCAGCTCCCAAAGGCTGTGTGAAAGGAATTTGCACAAAGCTTTGAGTCTTCTTGCAAGCACGACTATGATTTTTTTTGTTTTATTCTTCTTAAAAAATGAGACCACTTTTCTTCACGTCTTTCACTGAAATGAAGATTTACATGCACAAGTTCAAATAACACCCTTTTTTCACCTGCCTGCTGTTGCTCCGTACAGCTAGCTGACTTTTCAAGGGGTTTAAAGATTAAAATATACATTAATTTGAAACTCCCTTTCTTTTGTCAAGTCTTGGTCACATATGCAGCTTTATAAAGGCATCTGGTTGATATGATTCAGAATATATTTTGCAAAAACATTTGGCTCTGCGGAGAGATTTGATTTCTTTGTCAGTGAGAGTGATTGACAACCAAAACCCACATAATCTAAAAGGAGATTCAGAGACAGGATGTACCAGTCCATCCGACAGACCTGGTGAGTTAGCAAAGCCCTGTGCAGGGATCCTGCAGGGGCTTGGTGGTGGGGCAGGCATTGGTTCAGGTGATGGAGGTGTGTGATGAGCGTGTCAGACACTGTGCTGAGGGTGGCACATGGCAGAGGCTGTGAATCCCCTGCTGTCACAGCATCTGTCCCAGAGCTGTGCCTGGCCCCAGAGCCAGCCCCAGCTGCGGTGCCTATTCCTATTCCCTGCCCAGGGTCACCAGGCACAGCTGGAGGCCCAGCTGGTGGGTGTGATGGGAGGACAGGAATGAATCTTGTCATCAAGTGTGGGACTTAGTGGGTCTGGCACTGTGGGAAGATGGTTTGTAGGGATAGTGCAGAAGGCAATTTTCCTCAATGAATTACAGCTGTACTGATTGCTGAGAAATGGAGACAGCCTTGCCTGCCCAATGAGCATGGGTGTAATGAAAGAGTGGGTCAGCTGCTTGAGAGTAAGTTAGATACTGAGACTCTACTGCAGTTTGGGATGGAGTCTGCTGGCTGTGCTGTGAGGAGGAAGGGACGTGTGGTTGTGCAAGGGACAGACAAGGTAAGAGGATGCTGTGTGAGGGACAGACAGGGTTAGACAGCTGGGAAAGGGACAGCTTGGGATTTAACCAGTCATGCAGAGAGGAGAGAAGGAGTCAGAGCTGTGTGGAGCTGCCTGAGAGAAGGCATAAGCAGCTTTTAATAAAGGGCTGGTGATGGTGTCAATTGTGGCCATCTTGACATAATTACTGCATGGTACCACCTTGAGCAGATGATTTTGGCCACTGCTCCAGTAGGCTGAGCTAGGAAACAGCACCAAGTTTTGCCTCAGCAAGTTTCTTCAAGCTGTGCTTGTGAGTGTGGCCAAGTGCTTTGGAAGTGGAGTTGCTGAATTAAATCTTTGCTGCAGCCTTCATCTGGGACAGCTGCTCAGAAACATGTATGAATCATGTTACCAGTGCTAAGTGCTGAATCATGCACCTACCAAATCTGTCAGCAAAACAATTTATAGGTAAAAAATAAGTCAGTACACCTCTTTCAAGTGTTGGCAGCATTTTATCAGGATAAGTATTTGGATCTTGTAACTGTATGAGCTTTCCAAAATATTAATTTTAATTGCACAGCCACCTTATCTAATTTGCCCCTAGCCAGTTCTTAAAAATGATTTAAACTTCAAAGAAGATAGCAAACCCACATGCACAAAGACACTTGGAGAAACAATTTCTTTGAAATGTAACTGATTATAGACTAGTGTTGATTCCCTGTGCTTCCCTTGTAGCATTAGCTCTTCTGTGGGCATGAAGTGCTCTTGTAATTTGTCAACCATTTTGGATCTGTTAATCAATGCTTACCACCATTTAATTAAAAACTGTAATTAAATAACCAAAAAAGCCCCTCACTTTGACTCCTCTCAGTGTGCATCTGGCCTTTGAGATGGTTTGGGAAAAAAAAAAGTGAAGTTATGTCAGAAATTTCCAGGATGTTTTCCTTTGATTACCTCAAAAAGACACTCTGCTGAAATGGTGATGGCTAGGAAATAAGAGAGAGAAAGACATATTTTATTGAGCTAGAAAGGACTGTGGTGAATCCTTCTACTTACAATGCATTTTGATCTCAGAGTGCAGTACAGGACTAAGGGATCAGGAACAAAAGCTGCCAAATAAATATTATTCTAAAGTCTTTTAATATTTAGCCCTGTAACATCTCAGTGAACTTTACTTAAAAACTACTCTTACTGTCCCATATTAGCACAAAAGGAGAAGATAAGTGCTAAAGAAACAGATTTACCCTTGCAAGTGGCTACTACTGTATTTAATAGCTATATATTTATGTATTTAAAGGATTAGGATATGGCTTCTGACTATATTTGGGAAAGAAGAGCTCTGTGCATAAGCTTTATCATAATGCACCAGATCTGTTACTAGATCTGTTACTACTAATAAGATTTTACCCTTTTTGTATTGTTTTAGTGAGCATATGAAACAGGGAGGGTAGGATACCTCAATTTCTGGCTCTTGATGGAGAGGGCATGCATGTTGTAATTAAAGCTTTCTAGCAATTAAACTGTCCTGATTGTAAAGTCAATACTTATTTCCTCATAACTCCCTATCTAGATTTCATGAGAACTGTTAAAAAACATTTGTTGAACAGTTGTCTCTAGAAGGAAGAGTGCACTAGTGAAATGTATTTCTAAATGGGCACACATTTTAGAGGATTGCTGTTTGGAGTTCTTTTAAAAAAAATATTTCAGAGTGAAAAAACATCCACTTCTAAATACACTTTTTTTTTTTCTACAAAGAGTGGTTCAAAATTATATTTGTTGAGCAGAAAATTTGGAGTTACGCAAAGTAATTTTTTTGAAGTTGGAAAGCATGTGTGGTAACTGCTGGCTTTAAAGCTGAATTTAGTTTAAAAGAAAAAAAGATCTCTTCTATGACAGAAATTCACTTTTTATCAGCTCCGGATAGTTATTTCCATCATGGTAGATGGCAAAAGAGTAGTTTTTTGTTTGTTTACTTCTTGTTTATTCCTATGTTCAAGTGAGAAACACATCTTAGGAGACTGTGATGTCACTTGTGAAATCATAGTGGTAACCCCACATTTGGGTCATCCAACCCATTTGGGCTGGAAGTTAATTGACAGATAATTTAATCTAGCTCCTCATCCTCCACTGGACCGGATTGCTCTGAGCCCCATTCAGCCTGACCTTGAACACTTCCAGTGATGGGACATCCACAGCTTCTCTGAGCAGCCTGTGCCCGTGCCTCACCACCCTCATAGTGTAGAATCTCTTTCTAAAATCTTATCTAAACATCCCTCTTTGGGTTTGGAACCATTTCTCCTTTTCCTGTCACTACAGGCTTTGGTAAAACAGCCCTGTCCAGCTCTTATTAGTCCACTTTCCTATATTGAAAGGCCACAATGAGGTCACTCTGAAGCCTTCCCTTCTCCAGGTTGAACAGCGCCAGCTCTCTCAGCCTGTCCTCATGGGAGAGGTGTTCCAGTCCTCTGATCATCTTCATGACACTCCAGTGGACTTCTGTGCACGCTAAAGGAAAGAAATATATGTCCTGAGCTTTATCTGGTCCCCTCTTCCCATGCAGGTAAATCTCAAGAATTAGAAAAGAGGCAAAGAAATACTCCTCTGAAACAGTAATAGACAGAGTTGTACAAGCACAATCTGGACTGCAATGAGTCTGCTGAATGTGAGCTGTTAAAATTTATATTGCTGATTTGCCATTAATTCAGAAGACAGTAAATTGCAAGGTGCAAATTGTTGTAATTCAAACAGATGTTTGATCTGATATTTGTCAGATGTAGCCATTTGTCCACCATTTGCAGGAAGCAGCAATGACTACACTTGGACAGGAAGAAAAATCATGATCCAAAAGCAAAGAAGGGGATTTTGGTAGTATTACGAAGCACTTCTTCAGAATGGGCTTTGCAAGGGAATTATTTTAAGAACTGGGATTTCTGTTTACAATTATAAAAACCTTAAGAAGTTATTTGAAAATGCAAAGCTGTGTACCTTACTTTCAGAGGCATTGTGGCTAAATTATGTGTGTATATAGGAAAAGGTGAGGTGCCTTACCCTTGCAATCTGTATTTTTCTGATGGGCCAGTCCTTTCTGCAGGTTCTGGCCCCAGATCCCACCTATTATTTAATAACCTGAAGATTGATGGTGGCAGGAGCAAGAGTTAAAGCAAAAGAATGCCAGAGGACCTGGATCCTAGTGGCACCATGGTGACGTTAGAGGTCTCTGCTTCTGGGAAGGGATGAACAGGTGGGTCATGATGTGTTCTCACTGCATGGTTGAGTGGCACGTTGAGAAACCTGGATCACACTGAAGTGATCAGCTACATCCAAATCATGCAGGACAGTGTTACACAGAGATGCCAGCTCATGCCAAAACATAGCCTCCATGTGAAAATCTACTCTCTCACCGTATGAAAAGACATCTATTCTCCACAAGGTTGATTTGCTCAAGCACAACACAGGGGCAACCTACACCACCAGAGCTAAGTCTGTCTCTTATGCCTTATTACAACATGTAGACATAACACTTTCATTTTTGTGTGTATATATGATAATATTAATTAAAACCACCCATGTCTGTCTTCTGGTAAAATTTAGCAGTTTCACATTTTAGATGAAATTCAGAATTCAAGATGAAAGGAAGCCAGGGTAGGGCCTTTCTAATAAGCAGCTCATGTAGTCTGTGGACTGCCATGGACTCTTAAGTTTTTCTAGGCATATTTTCAGGTTTTTGAATGCTTGGCTCTCAAAAATCTGTGTACTAAATTGAAGCAGCTGGCTGATGTTTCATTTGTTCAGTGTGTATCTGTGCTGACCAGCTTTGTAGCTAGATCAAATATTTGCTAAGCTCTCCTCATCTCTGTTCTGGAAAATGCCTCTTCTGAGCATTCTTCAAAACACAGTCAATCCATGGCCTAATCTTTTCTGAATTGGAATATGAAACAGAAAACAAGAGAACGGTAATTTTACAAGTCTGTGCAGTATCTTTACAAACAATAGTTCTAAGTTTCTCTAATGAACAATTAATAGCAGTGGATTTCAGAAATATATTCTACTGTGGTATAAGCTACCATTTCAGTAAACGTGAAAAAGAAAACTTTTCCCTTTCTCAATGGAAATGTTCTGTAGGAAATAAAAGTATTTCCATCTATAAAAAGTTTCCTTGCGAGTAAGACTTCTTACATTTGGTCCTCTCAAATATTTTTATCAAAAAAGTGTATCAAATTCCTACTGGAGCTCTGCTCTAAGTTTATTTGGGTAGTTTAAATCTGCCTGTTGATGAGGATGCTATGGCTGGCTAAGCAGCCTCATTTTTGGACAGGGAGCTGTGTGGAAACCCTGAGGCAGGGAGAGAACAGTTTGAGTGAGATTCAAAGATATCTGCATTTCAGACTAGTGCATCTTATGAAGACCCTTGAGAAGCAGTGGATACTCTGTGTGATTCACATTAATCAGAGTAAATGAGATCGTGGTCTAGAAACTCTTCAGGTAGATAGAGACATCTGTGTTCTGTAAATACCAACCTTGACAATCATGGCAAGCAAAGTCACAGTAAGATTTAAGACTACTCTGTTTGGTCCTGTTTTCCCTACTGACATGAAGCAGAAAGAGGGTCTATACAGGAAAAGGTGTATTCTGTTTGTTGTTAGTGGTTAGATCTGTATTTGGAGAGTGTGTGCTTGGAAGGTGTCAGATATTAAGTACACAGATTACAAAGGAAAACAATTCATGATGTTTATGCTTCCAGGTTCTAAATTTCAGTGAAGGTTTGGGATGAGGCTGCAGATGCTTCCTGCTTTGCCCCAGGCTGCCACCTCAGTTGGTAGTTGATGTGATTTGCAGAAGTGCAAAAGGCCCAGTGTAGTTGATGAGCTTTTGTTTTCTGTCTCTTTTTTTATTCTAGTCCTGTGAAATGTCAAATGTCTTTATCAGCCCTCTCACCCTTAGTCCTGAGTGCAGTCAGGTACTGTGTGAGTCAAATCTGTGGGGAGGCTGCCCTTGCAGATGCCTGGCTAAGGCAGGTGCAGGGAAAAGTGGACTTGCTCTCTAAAAGCTTCCATTGTAGGTGTGGGAAGACTGAGGGAGCTGCTTTGGCACTCAGGACACAGTAATGGTTGCCTGCTTGCCAGTGCATGCTCCTTCTTGCCCCACATCCAGAGCATTTGGCTCCTGGGCTGAAAAAAAAGCATGTAGAATTCTTCTGTTGGTTACTCTGTCCCAAAACTCCTAATGGAGTAATTTTGAGACCAGTTTGGTTTTTTTCTTTAAAAAATAACAGAGTTTTCTCCAGTTTCTCAGAAAAACAGGAGATGATTTCATCTTATCATAGTTGCTGAATTTATTTTTAAGGTGGGAGAGTGTCAAAAGCTGTAATCTTGCATGCCTCTTTTAATATATAACATCCTGATTGTAGTGGCTCTGCAAAATTAACAAGTATTCAAATAACCCTAACTAAAAAGGATGAGGGTCCACTATTATCCAGACTGCATGACTCATTCAAGTGAAGGGTGACAAGCACAGCAAAGTGCATTAATCACTCAGTTCTGCTTCAGGAAGAAAAGCATTTGTGTGATACTTTATTTACAACACACCATATGCGGAATTAACTGATAGTCTCACAAAGACTCTAGGGATGATGATGATGACCAAGGAGCATCCCACTTCTAAACAAATTTGCAAAGCTATTTAGTTCAATTTTCTTTTAGATTTTGTCTTTTGTTTGACAATAATACATAAGAGACACTCAGATTTTTTTTTTTCTTTTTTGATGAAAAAGAAAAGCTTAATTTCCTTCTTAACGGGCTTCTTCTCTCTTGGATTTTACAATATGACAAAAACTCACATAAGTCTGAAAATACAATTTCATGACTACATTTTGTAAGACTGAGAGCGTAACAAACCACAAATATATGACAAGGCCGAAGGAATCTTTTTTAGACTATGTGTTTTGGGTGAGTTATCTTGAAGATGCTCTCAGAGAAGTCATATGGTATTAACTGAGTTCTCATACCACAGTAAGCTGTGCTATTAAAATAAAAGGGGGGGGGGGGGAGTGTGAAGTAAAGCTCTGTATGCTTAGAGTTTCTGAAGAATACCTGGGATCAGAAAACAGAAAAGGAAAAAGCAATCTGAATGGAGAAATTGACCAAAGGGGGCATCAGTGGCATTGTTTCTCACTACAGGTGGTACTGGTGTTTTTGGAGTATAAATGTTATAAATTACCATTTAAAAAATGCACCTGGTTCAGAATAAGATTACATGTGATGGTCACTGTACTTCTACGAGGACCTCAGAAGATGGTTAGAACCCTGGACTGTGTTGGGCAAAGGTTCATGTTGCATAGAACTGTTCATAAGTGGGGCAGCAGACGGAGAAAATCTCAGATGTGGTTGATACTACAAAATCCAAACACAGAAGAAAAGAGACTTGGTGCACGAAGAAGTGACAAATTCAAAATTGACAGTACAAAAAACAACATATGGAGCTTCATATGCTATGGCAAACACCATAAACTGTAGAATGGGCTGGCATTTGAAAAAAAAAAAATTAAATGGTTTGATTATTGTTGTTGTTTTTGACTGGGGAGCTGTTGCAGGGCTTTTACTGGGAGCCAGCTGGGACTGATTACTGTGTGGATCAGGACACACTCAGCAGTGCAGAGCAGCCAGACCCAAACCCCTTGGGCAGCAGACCTCTGCCAGACTGCCTGGCCTGGAGTGGCTGCTGGATTTCCTGTGGCAGAGAGCACAGAAGGATTCCCAGTCTGAAATTGGGGTCTTGACTGGAGTGTGTTCAGATTTGTCCACATACCACCATCCTCACCTTCTATAAATCACTCCAAAGAGCTGTTTTAAGGTCAGACAGAGGATTCTTGTCGATGTGGTCCATGGGTGTTTCTTTTGGTGTTGTCAACAAGCTTTTCAGTTATTGTTGATTCAGGTAGGGAGGGCCTGTGATATCAACAGAAAATTTTTGATTACAGTATTAATGACAACCATGGTCTTTTAGCTTCTAATGTGCTGCTTTGATTTAAACAAACATTTCTGAATTTGCTGAAGTAAAAAAAAATGCTCTTGGTTTTCACATAGTCTTCAAAATTTGCAATACTACAACACATGCTAAACATGTAATTCATCCCCTGATATCAATAGTACTGTTCTTACGCTTAGAGATGTACACATTTGCAAGACCTTATTCTATATTGTCATAACTATGGAATAACATAGGTGTGAGTTGGGGCTGATTTCACTAGTAAGATGAAAATATTTTACTTTAAGTGGTCAGGTTCAGAAATTAATAAAAACTTCACGCATGTTTCCTGGGTCAGTTAACCAGTATGAACCCAGGCTTGTGTTAAAACTTGATGGCATTTTCCTCCTTATGATGGATATATTTGAAAAAAAAAAACCAATGCTAATGCTTTCCCTTGTAAAGTATTAATTGTCAGGATGAGCTAAACATATTCAGCCAGTTGTGATTATTTTTTGCTTTCTAGCCCACAGGAGATAATCACCATCTGTCTTCGCAATCACTTCCTACCTTTGCTGCCTGCAACTTTTTCTGTCATATGTTACTACTCAGCAGTCAATTTAAACTCAGAAACTTCTTCTGTATTTGTTTACTTTTGCAAAGTTCTTCATTTTTTTCAGACCTGTACAAGTATTTGTGTCCCTGAAATCTTGTTTTTTTCCCAGTGATGTAAATTGGCCTAATAGATTGCCTGTCTTAGCAAATTGGGGGTTTTCAGCAAGAGATCCTATTTAACCAATTCACCTGAACTGATCTGAGTTTTATAATGTCTTCCAAACTCACATATTTTTAACACAAAAAAAAAAATCTAGAGTGAATTCTATATGATCATGATAAAGTGTCCTTTTGTCCCTGTCATAATGGCTTATTGAAGCTCAGAAGTATGTGTGCATGGTACAGCTTGTTTTTCTTTGGGACTTGTAAATTATTTTGGTCAATTTGATTTCTATTTCAAGAAATTATTTTAAGTTCATCTTGAGAAGACAACTGTTTTGTCAACAGAATTATTTGACTGAAACCCAAGACATTGAATGAAGTATGATATGATAAAACTGACATCTTGTAAACATTTCTGCCCCTGAACACTAAAATACTCTATATACACTAGGTTCATGCTATCTGTTAATTATAAAAACCAGAAAATCATGGATATCTTAATAAAGAAATTTTGTTTTCTTTTGTCCCCTTTTCTTACAGAAAGCTTCTCTGGCACATTTTCTCTGTTGCATTTTAAATTGCAATATTCCAGCTCTTTCAAGCTCTGTGAAATAAACTACATATCAAGAAGTCAAGTATCTGTATTTTCATATACACAATCAGTGGAAAAAAAAAACAACAAAAACACTTTTTACCTTGCCATGAGGAGGTATTTATATTTTACATTACTTATTTGCAGTACAAACAGGTCTTAGGTAATGAAAACAAGAGCAGTGGGAAATAACGTGAACAAAAAAGGTACCCGAAGGGTTTATATAAACTGCCACCTGAGCTTTTGTAACATGCAGAAGTAACTGCTGTGGATAATAGGAATGCCTGTCATTTCAGCTGTCAATGTATCTTGGCAATTTTACTGAGTTGTCCTTTGGGTGCTCTCCATTTGCTGCAATTCTTTGACTGGTCTTGCCTTACTACCTTTCACAGGCAAAGTTAATGGGTCTGATCATTCCTTTCTACTTCCTTCACATATTCATTCTGACTCAACTTTTTCTCTGACTCACAATCTGTTTCTATTTCCATAGCCATGAGTGCATGTGAAACATGCTGGGCTAATGCGGAATGGCACAGGCATCGCAATGCGTTATTCATACCTGTGTGAGTTACAGCCACCCGTTCCTTGTGCATGCCTAGTGACTCGAGAGCAGCTTCATTTCCTGCCTTCTCCCATTTATTCAATCACTTCTACAGTGAAGGGGATAAACCCTCTTGTTCTTGTGTCAGAATGGAACTGCTTCAACATAACAGGATTATATCTTCAGCCGACTTTAAAAGAGAAAAAGAAAATGTTTAGGAGTTCTGATGGATTTGCTATGCTCTTGTTAAATCAAGATTAGTAGCTGCCCTGTAGGTGTTGCGACTTCTTCAAATATTGGGGCTATCTGGAGGAAAGCCTACTGTGCGTGCAAAATCTACTGGGAGGATTCTCCTCATGGACCTGTCTTATTATGTGTTATGTAAAATGCAAAATTGCAGGGAAATTTTGAGCAAACTGTGTAAAACTCCTGACATATCTCCAAAATTCACAAAACAATTAGCAGAAGGAATATTCTTTTCTATATTAACACCTGTGAACAAAGGGAGCCAGGAAAGAGAAGAGATCTACAAAATAATAATGTCATTATCTATTATTTTAAACACGACTTTAAGGTAACAAATTGGCAAGATTTTATTGCGTTTTTTTTTTTTTTTTTTTTTTTACTACTGGAACATTATTACATATAAATGTGAAAATCCTGGAGATCTCAGTTTATCAGAATACTCTACTTTTATACATAGATTATTAATTGACAAATTTGACCTCCTAGATACCTTCTAAGAGGTAATGGACTTGGTGATTTGTATACAGCTGCAGAGTTAAATCTTCCAGGAGCTCATACTGCCTATCCAGAAATGTGGCAACAGCTGTAGTTCATCTGCTTGATGGTTAAAGAGTATTGGTAATATGTGCTGTTTAATCTACAGTGTTGATACACGTGAATTAACTTCATTACATGTAGTGAATCAGGTTCTTACCAGTGAAGACAACCAGATGTAACAAAGAAATCCTGACATGTATAGAAGATCTGATTTTTCAGCCTGCCTTGAAAATGGCATAGTTTGTCTCTCAGAAACTTCTGATGGACAGGAAAGTAAATCTTAAAATGCAGTTTTAAATATCCAGTTAATCAGAATTAGAGGAAAATCCGGCACTGGGTGTCATAAGTACAGAAGCTTTATTATTTCAGTGCTTTTGCTCTGCAGTATGTTGCCAGGGACAAATACATCATATGTTCTGAAGAGGCTTCCCTGTAGTCACTGCAGCATCATACTGAGCACAGACTCCAAAAGCCTTGCTCATAGGAGGATTGAGTCCATTTGGAAATGTTGGAGATGACACATCTGGTAAATAGGTATGATGCCCTGGTTTCACAATTCCAAGTGGGTGGATCACTGGGTGTCTCTCTTGGGTATAGTGGTGGAGGCAGGGCAGGAAGGCCAAAAGGAGTTTGATTGGGCTAGGGGAAAACCTAATTTCTTCACTGTAGCACTGAAAAAGTGATATCACAAAGCAAATATTAGAGTAAATCATGATTTTGGCTTGCTTATTTTTATCCTCCCTTTTTTTACTGCAAAACACTTATTTTCTAGAAGTTTTGTAAATTTTATTTATTTGTTTGTTTTTTGTTGGGGTTTTTTTTTAGCCACTATGGTTGCTATTAACAGTAATTAACATCCACTGCAGTAGAGTATTTTGTCTTGCTCAAAATTACTACTAAACAAGAATTGATCAGACTTTTTTTCATCTTCAATTTTCCCTAATGTCATGCCCCTTCCAATTTGCCATTTGCTGAACTTCCTCATTACAATAGCAGCACAATCTTTATACACAGAAATTTTTGTCTTGAAACTGCTGATATTTTAAGCTGGCCATACACTAATAACTGACAGCAGCTTGGTTTTTCAGGAAATGTTTTTAAAAATGGCCATCAGTGAACATAGATGCAATTAGTATTTCAGTACAGCAAGCACCTACCACCCTTCTGAGTAATTTTCTGGATTATCTGAACAACTTGGAGATCAAAGTTTAAAACTTACTGGCTTTTCATGCAGGATATTACATTTTGTAGGAGAACAAGATATGAATTACTTATGCTGGTAACTAAAGACATATGAAGCACTTGGATACTCCAATTATCTTCTGACTCATTGAAATTTGTATACTCTCTGTGGACCTCCTAAACACTCCAGTAAAAAGAGAAGAGGTTTTAGATATCTGGGTAATTGAACTGAACTCAAATACTTCATCTGTTTCAGTAACATTTCTTGTAATTCTTACTCTGGAGTTCTAATTTCTTGTTGTGAAATAATCTTGCTGGAAAAAGAAAATCAAAACCAAACCACCACCACCAAAACTGCGCAACACCCCAAACCAACTGTGAGAGCCAGATTAAAGAAATTCTCCGAATTGCGTTTTTCGCTATGTATTAAGTTTGTTATTTGAGTGCACAGAGCAAAATTTACTGGAGGGAGATTGCAGTGCATCACTTCACACCCTTTTCTTTGCAAACCCCAGGGACCTCTGGTGTTGGCAGGTGTTGGCATCTGCTCTTCTACCCAAGGTCTTGGTGACACTCGTCTTTGGCCACTGTCCATGTCACTGGCCCATGGCCTCTCCCTGTGCACCCTCCTGGGCCCCAGGGCTGTTCCTGGGAGTTGCCAGTGCTCAGCTGTGGGGAACTTCCATCTCTGCTGCCTGGCATAAAGCTTTCCATTCCACCAGGGCCGCTTGCTTACACATCCCTTTCAGGAGGCAGGTGCAAGAGGCTGGCAGTCTCTCTGAGGGGTCTTTGCAGAATATTTAGTGTGGGGTTTGCACTCCTGGAATCTTCTCTGGGACTCTGGGATACAGGGATTTTCATACAGTAAGTGTGAGCTAATGCTCTGTGCTGCATGTAGAGTGAAACCTGTCTCCAGGTACAAGCTCTGCTGGAGCTCTGGTAGTGGGAAATGAGCTCTCTCCCAGCATTACCAGGGTGTTGGTAATTTCTCCCTGTTTCAATATATTCTTTAACGTTTGACAGCATTAAATAGTGTGCAGAAGATACTTGAGTGGTGCCAGGGACTTCACACAGGAGTCCTGTAGTCAGTTCCAAATCAATCACTGCTCTTTGCTCAGCAATGATGACTGAGTTACAGTGACTGCATGGGCTGTAAGTTTAAACCCCAGTGTCCTCTTACTGCAGCTCCAATATCTTTATTCTTTCTGGCTTGAAGATGAAACTTCATATGGAGTAATTCACTGATAAATTCACTGATTTAAAAGGGCCTAAGTAATGCTTTTTGCTGTGAACATGTTAAACTGTGACATCAATATTTTGGGGGATAGCGATTATAGAAGGACTCTGTGAGAAGTGATATCAGTCAATGGACAACTCAGAAAATGAGCAAAAATTTCTTGTCTTTCTTTAAGACAAAACTTAATTTGAAACCATGTCAGTTTATGAAGATACAGAAAGGTTGCCAGTGGCAGAAATTGTACATTGAAACAAAAAAATTCTGTAGAACTCTTCTCAGAAATGTTTTTTGTAGTACTGAAATTCCTTAGCATGCTGGGGAGTACTAGGGAAGATTCCTGGACCTAGCTCAAGTCTTTGCATTTAGATACTATCAGTCATCAAAGAAAAACATAACTGCTTGGAAAGAGCAGAATGACATTTTGATTGAAAATCAAAATTACAGTAGAAGCTTGCGTGGCTTCCAGTCCCCCTTTGCTCAGCATTCACTGAGGTAATGCTTTAGAAACTCCTGACAGAGCATAAGGTACATTACAGCTTTTCTGCTCAAATGAACCACTTGAAAACTACTTTTCATCTCCTGGAAACAGTCATCTCACACTCTCATTGCCTACATTTGGCAATAGGTTTTGAAAGATGCTCTCTGACTATCCTGTTAATGTGGGTTCCTAAAGCTCAGAAGATGTTTGTCACCAGACATCTCTGTCTCAAGGGCACAGTGGCTTGCTTCTCATAATTCTGGTTTTATTTGTTCTGTTCTTGCCACTTCCAGAAAAACCATTAATCAAGTGAAGAGAGAGTTAATTAGCCTTGGAATTAATTTATGGGTAAGCATGTTATTGAAAGCTCTTAAATTTCTCAGTGTAGTAGACTGATAAAATAAACAGAAGCAAGAAAACAGATACCTGCCATAGTGCATCTCTGGTTTCAGTTGTAATCTCCTTATTTGCGAGAGCATGTGAGAGATGCATGATTTACAAATAGTACCCTTATAAACCTGACCAGTCCTTTGGGCTAAGGATTCCTGATTGTACAGCTCATGTATTCCAGTGGATCATTTGTATTCCAGGTACACTGCTTCTTTTTAAAATTCCTCTAAATTCTTCTTCCCATTTCACTTCACCTCTGCCCACCTCACCTAAGACAGCAGCAGTCACACCATATATGCCTGTATCCCTGGACTGTTTTCTCTACTACACTCTCCTTCATGGCACACTCTCAGTCTCAGGAGATTTGATTTCATTGCTTCTGTATTTTGAACAGCTTGAAAGAAGTGATAGCTGAAGGAAGAGTCAACAAGTAAGCTTTAAATGATAAATAGACTATTTGCTGGCATGCCTGAGCATTTTTGGGGCATATTTTATAATTTTGTTCTCACTGGTGCTTCTTAATTTCATACTTGAAAAAGCTTGAAAGGACCTCTAATATTAATGAAGATCATATAGAGAACGTATTTGGCAAAAACAAGTCTGATCATGCTGCATCTGTTATCTGAATTAAAAACTGAGGTCAGAATTTTAATAAAGAGTATATGAATATTTTTGCATCTACAGAATAGCACACATCTGTTTTCAGTGCAACTGCATCAAAATTATTGCTACTGCCTACGCTGATTGTGTCAGACTGCATGGTGTTCTCTCTCTGTTAGGCTGGTAAGGACCATGGAAAGCAACTGCCAGCCAATACAGAAAACTAAGAATTACCTCCTAATCTTGATGATGATGTAGGCTTGGTAAATAATAATTGGCTTTGTGTATGCTGGAGTAGGAATAAAGAATAAACCAATACCAAAGTATATTGAATAATTCAGCAGTAGGGTAATATTTGTCACTTAATATTTGGTTTTAAACACAGGAACTTTCATGGTAAAATGTGTTTTTCAAAGGAGGAAGAGAAATGTCAACCAGACAGTCATAAGAAGGAAGAGTACTGAACTGGAAGAGAAAGCAGTTCGATGGAATGGGTGTGAGCTGAAGCACAGGTTTTCCTCAATCTGTAGTCTGCAATGTAGGTAGAAATCACATCCTGATGGAAGGCCCAGTTTCTCGTTAAGCTAAACCTTTTAAAAAGTGAAGCAAAGAACCACTGCACACTCTGGAGATGCTCTTGGTGAGCCTTTATTTTCAGATAAGAACATCACTGCCCATGCTTAGTTTGCCACCTGGTTATGATATTTGAATGCTGGAGAACTAGACCTAGAAATAAATCATCACTGGCTATGAAATCACATTAACCTTGGCAATATATCTGAAAGTTGTAAGTTAAAATTTTCCTCTGACCAGTGTAGAAAAACCATTGCTCAAAGTGTCTGACTAAAGTATTGGTATTTTTCAATGAAGCTACCTTAGAACTATACATGTATCTCACACATGACAATGTAGAATATTGAATAGTTTCACTTCTCTAGTAAAGAAGAGAAATTTCTCATTGGATACACTGGAGCTATTTTGTCAAATCAAACATATCTTAAGGCTTTTGAAAAATGGACAGAGGACCACTGCTTTGCCTCAATTACATGCAACAGAGACATGAGTTCCTGAAGTGAAGTCTCCAGGGTAATTGTCTAGAAATCAGATGTCAGACTCTTAAGATTTAGGTTGTAAGAGCCTGCCCAAGCAATGAGAAAGAATTCTGTGATACTCTGATCATCTGATCTGTTACCAGCAGAGCTCAGGATAAATTCAGCAGTCTTGATGGGACTTGTACTAATGACAAGAATGAAAGAAGTATGCTATATTCCATATATTTTCATTTTTCTTTAAGTGACCCCTCAAGAATTATTTCTGTTATTCATTAATGCATTGTTACCCAAACCAAGCTTTCCTATGAATGTTTATTTTATAATCATGATAGGGTCTATATTCCACCTTAACTACTATCTTGAGATCACAAAAATGTTATCCAATGAGACAGATCCTTTTTTAATATAAATCAGCTTTTAGCACACACTAAAAATCCAGAAGAATGCTAACAGAACTTTCAGCTTGTTGAGATTTTAAATTCTGCTGGAACTGTACCCTCTCACTGACAGGTAGCTGCATTGTGTAGCCATTGTTTAGAAAAGTTTCTCCAAGCTCTGTGCCAAATACAATACTGTGATTTAATTTTAAAGCCAGAAATGCAAATCTCAATATGTAGACAGTCAGATAACATCAAAGGCAGAGTCCTCAGCAATCTGGGTCATGAATGCTATTTCCAAGAGTATAGAACACAATTTGAGAAAGTGAACCTGAAGAACTCTGATGCAGACACAGGTAACCTCTCTATGTAGATAATGAGGATCTGTTACATTCTTTTCCAGCTGTTGCCTCTGCTTTGCTTTTTAGCTTTCCACTGGGGCTGTTGTGCAGAAGTTTGGAAAGAGTAGCACTTTCTTTCAGGAAAAAAATTCCTTTGTGCCACTATGGACAACTTGTCTTTCTTCAGGTGCTTTGTGTTTGAAGGAAGCAGAAGGGTTGACAAAAGCAGAGATGCTGTACTTGCTGCTGTGTAATTGCTTGGTTTCCTTAACAGTCCTGGTCTGAGAATCACCTGGATGGACAAATGTTTGTGTCCATGCAGGGCTTGGTTTGAGGCAAAAGGAAACATGTGAAGGCAGGAGATAAAAGAATATGAGCTAAGGAAATTGGTGCCCTGCTTGTGATTGTAATAAATGAGGGCAGAGTTTACCCCATCTCTCGCTTAAAGGAAAGGATTCTGCAGCATCACATTTGAGGGCCAGAAGAAACAAATAGAAAAAAACACAGTAAAAAAAGCAGAATATGTGTTCTCAGACATGTCTTGCATGTATTGCTATGCATATAATTACAGTGAACATGTTGATATGTATTGCAAATAGAACCTCATTACTGTGAGAGGAGACAGTGGAAAAAAAATTAGTCAGAGAAGTCTAATACTGAAAAACAGAGCTAAAACTACTCATACAGAGCAAAGATAAAGGTGTAAGAGTTGATAAATTTTCCGTAGTTCTTCAGTAAATGGAGGGAATGAGTGTGTCAAATTTAATTAAACCAGCCAGTTTTTCACAGCCCCAATGTCTGAGTTACTCTTCCTTTTTTTCTGTATCTAAATTTCAAAGCAGCAGCATCCTTTGACTGCACAACATGCTGCTTCCAGATGGGTGACTTATGTAACTCTGTAAGAGACACCAAGTCGAGGTCTGAGGCATGCAGAGGAAATACAAGAAGAAGCTGAGACTAAGAGAGAAGAGGAGAGGAAGTGTCAGGGTAGCCAAGAGCATCACTCTTGCTCCCATCCTCAGCCCCTCATTCCTTTCTGACCTCTGTAAGAACAGACAGGGCTGGGAGACAGGAAAGTTTACTGGACTCCATTAAAGTCACACATTTCTAACTGCTTAAGTTACTCTTCTTTCTATGCTGATATCACTGTAATAGTGCAAGTCTTCTAGAATATGAGGTATCCTTAAGCCTGTTCTTTATTTTCTTTCATGTTATTCCTGCTCTTTTTGCATTCTTATGATGTACCTTTGTGATGTATGACTCTAGAATCTTCCCTCTGTTTATCTCCTGCTCCTTTGTCTCTGTTGGAAGATTTCAGTGCAGGGATGGAAGAATGGAAGTACACTGTTGCAAATGCAGTTTCATATCTTCATTTTTCTCCACTGCTCTAATGGTGGTTATTACTGGGAACTGCCCAGCTGTGGTACTTCTGTTGCCTTCTCCATTCAATGAGGCAATAACTTGTGCAGCTCAGTGTTAGCACCATGGTAGCTGACTAAAACACCACCTACATATTGACAAAAAGGAAGCAAAACAATTTCCAAATGATTTGCTCTCTTGGCTATGGTCCTGCATCGCTGTTTTCTACAGGATGCACAGTACTTTAATGCCTGTGATAAGAAATCAGGGAATCCTACAGAGTGACAATTTCCTTCAGTCTCCAGTTCCTTGCTGACACTTTATCAGTTTACAACAAGCAAAACTGGAACTTATCACTTACAATGAGAGAGAGAAGAAAATATGTTTTCTGCATCTTGAGTCATTCTTTGAGCTCTATCCCATCTGTCAGTGTCTCTTTGATGTGCAGATACAAGCATTTGAAATTCCCTTGATCTCAGACAATGATAATACTCACTGCCTTAGCTATAGCAGTAGAAGTTCCTCTTTGTTGATACAAGGCAACACACATTTAGCTGATTACATTCTGGGACCTCCACAGTATTTACAACATCCATGCTTTCCAAGATCTCAGTCTACATCTCTCAGAATCCACACTCATTGTTTATGACTGCAATAAAACATATGCTTGTTCAAACAAGTTTATCCTATTGGTCTATTCAAATTCTGCAGAGACACACTAGTTTCTGCAACTGCTATATTGCAGCATTATTTGCCACTGTTTATATGAAAATTCTTGTATTGTCAACACTTACTTTATGTACTTTGTCTAGATTTGCAAGATAATTAATCTTTCTGCCCACTAAAATAATCTATTTTTCTATTTCCTGTGCCCCTGTCAATATAATCATCAACTTTTAATTTCCTTTAATATGACACATTTTTCTGGAATTCCTGTCACATGAAATGAAGTGTATATTCAGGGGTGAGCTGCCAACATTTTTTATAATCTGCCTTTCTAGGTAAATGAAAGCTCTGTCTCCCAAAGCAATCAGTCATGTACCACTGGGCTTTGTCCCATCATCTGGCACCCTCATCAATCTCTACCTCTGACATGAAATAGTTTTGCATTCACAAGTCCCTAACTGAACAGGATGAAATCTTTGTCTCAAATTCCTGTATTTATTCTAGAGCAGCTTGCCCAGATGAGGACAAGCACTCACCACTCATGTAACCAGTTCCTTTCTAATCAGTCTGACACCCAGGAAAACAATAAGCTCTGGGAGGCTCTCACAGGCTGTGGTCAGCAGTAATAGCAGCTTGCTTATTTATAGTACTTTTCATCCAGAAGAACTCTGAATGCAAACATGGAGACAAAATTAAGTACAAAGTAAGGGAAAAGCATTGATTGAGTAGTGGAGACGCCAGCCTGTGTCTAAGGAATGAGGGGTAGCACTAATTATAAATGTATTTGCTTTTATTGTCGTGTTTTAGAACTTTAATGGTCATCTAATGTATTTTTTATGAGATATTTCTTTCAAAATTTCTTTCAAAACCTCAGGAACGTGTGCAGCTGCTTTTAATTTCAATGGGAGTTGTAAAAGCTCATTAGCCTCTAGATTTGTCCTTCAAATGTATTTAATTAAATATATAAAGAAGATAACCAGAAAGCCTGAAGTGGCTGAGACACACCAAGCCATCTTTCCTGCTCTTTTTATTCTAGGAATAGTCATGAGTTGGTCAATTATCACTTTGAATTAAACTAATTGCACAACTTCCTGGGCTTAAGTGGGCTGCAGATCATGTGTCCTACTTTCACATCTCCTGCAATGATCCTTTGCCTACACAGTGGTGGAACAGAAGCAGCACTGCCGCAGATATTTCAGTGTTAGCTCAGAACAGACAAATGGTAACAGAATGTTTGTGGCAGCTTCATGATTTCTTTGAACCACCTTTATCCCAGAATGTGAAAATAACCTAAATTTTCAGCTGACAGACAAAGTACTAATCCATTCCGTGCCTCACATTTTACAGACATTGCATAATTTTCTGGCACCCAGCCACAGAAAATTCTCTTTTGAAGGAATGCTTTGTGGAATGACAACATCGAGAAGCAGGGCTTGCAGGACTTGAAGTGACCAGCCTCTCTGGAGCCCCCTAACCTTGTCCCAAATAAGCATGCTGGGAAATTTGTTATTTTATAGTCATGGAGAACTTAGTAAGCTTTCTGTAATGGAAATGGAAACATAGTGTCCCTGCCCTAAATAACTCACTTCAGTTGCAATGCCATGAAGGAGGATGGGTATAAAACCAGAATAGAACAAGGAGTTTTTGAGAGGAAGCACACACTAGTTTTGACAAAGTTATGCAGAAACTGAGGAAGTATAAAGCCATATTCAGAGGAACATCACTCACTAGCAAAGGTCTTGCATATTAGGGGACAGACAGAAGACAAATATTTTTAGGTAAACTGTAAAAGTAGAATTTTTTTCCCTTGGCATTTTCTTGGGGCTTGAAATAAAAGTGGATCAATATGGAAAAAGCATGACAGCACACTGCCTTTCACAGGGTGTTCTGAGCATGGGGCAGAGCACAGAGGAAACAGGCTGCTGGGGGAGCTGCAGCTATGTGCCAGGGTCTTGCTGGTGATGCAGCAGACCTGCCTGGGGAGGGCATTTGCAGCTCCCCAAGTTTCCAGGAATATCAGGAACAGGTGAAATGGCACAGCAGGACAGAGAGGTCCTGGAGATTATTACAGTGAGGTGCTGGAAGTGGCAACAAGATATAAGATATGACAAGCATTGGGAAGGGCAGAGAAAATAAAGATTTCACAGTAGCATGTCACTGATAACGTGGCATCTTCCAACCTATTTAGGCACCTGGACCTAGCTGTCCAAACCTGCTCCTGTTTATCTTCATTTACTTTTTCTCTTCTTGTGGAATTTGCCTTCATTCTCTTCTTTACTATCACCTTTAAAGTACTGCTGCAAGAATGTTTTCCACCTGCATACACTGTGAGGTAGTTTTCTTGATCTTGCATTTAATTTGATGTCTGCAAGCCTCACCAGAAAAATTCTCTGACAGTTCTTTACGTCACCTCTTAGTTTTTTCTTCATCTGTTGTTAATTTTATTGATATTATTTTGCTCTCGAGCTCACTGAAAACCATTTCCAGGAGACAATACAGAAAATTCAGCATTTTGTTTAATCAGGGATTTATTCAATGGATTCTGATTTCCCTTTGCCAGGAAGTAGCTGTTTCAGAAGACTGCTGTTTAATATATTACAGTCAAGAGGCGCAAAAATAAAATTAAAAAAAAATATTTGGAGTAAGTAAAATAAAAATGTGCATCATACTCAGAATAGATAGAAAGGTTCTTACTTGCTTGCCCCATGCATGGAGAAAAATGCCAGAGTTATCTCCTGGGACATCACCATGAACTGTTCAAGTAACAACGTTGTTTTGTGCATTGTAAGGTGGCTTTTCAGGATGGAAATACCAGACAGAAATAATTTCCTAAGAGTGCTGTGGTTGATGGTGGATAAACAGGAGACACTCAGAGCTGAACTAGCAATGAACTCTTCTCTAGGATGGCAGGGCTGGCAAGATGTCAAAGCCCATTATCCCCTCTGGAAAAGCAGAGGGAGATACCAAAGCAGACAGACGCTCCCGTAATGCCTTGTCTAAACTACATTATTGATCTCTGTCAAGATCCTCTGCCTCCCTCTGTGTCTGGCTTGCATGAGGCAAAGCTGCAATGAGCAATCCAAAGCACTCAAATTACAAGAAGAGCAGTATTGATAAAAAAACCCATTTTTGGCTTTTTACCTTAGCCGTAACTGTGATAGAAATTTCACGGGTTTGGCTCTGCAGCCCAGTGGGCAGATCATGAGTAGATCATTGAAAGTGATACATTCCTACACGTGCAGGCAAATTTTCAAAAGCAGTGCTTGAACTGAGATGCCTTTGCTTTTGCTCAGCCTGAGGTCCCTATATCTAGACCCAGCTTTTTTGCTTCTCTGAGCACTTGAGACTTCCACTGATCTCTCCCAGAGTCAGGAACCAGCAGTTGTTCTGAAAATCTAGCCTGGGGTGAAATTTGGACCTGCTGTAGTTAAAAGGAATTTTTCAAGATTTAATCTGATGTAACTAATTCTGAACACTCAAGAATTAAGTGCTTAAAATGAGATTAATGCATTTCCTGGTAGGAAAAATGGAGAGAACTTTTAGCCACTTCTGAAACTGTATTACAATATCTGAAAAGCAGCATCTGTGTGATTGGGGGAAAAAAAAAGAAAAAAACACTATCAGTGAAACCTTCAAAAACTCACAAGAAAGATTCCTGAAACTTTCCTAAAACTTGTCTTATATGCCTTTAATTTAGATTTCAGTTTCTTCCTTTGAAAGGAAAATTGTATTTTAATTTTTTTTAATATTTGCATCAATTAAAGTTGTTAATACTGACTGTGAAGCCTGTGGGCTGCCAAAAGGGCCAGGCCTCAGACTGCTGAAACACCCCCTAATAGGGGAGAATATTTTTCATGTATATTTTTTTCTAGATATGGCACATACGATATACATAATGTCTAAATTCAAGTTTGTAACTGCAAGTCTGTTAACTTCCTAAGATAAAAAATAATTATGGGGGAAGAAGAATCTCTATGAATAACTCTGGGAAGAAGAAGACATATGGAAAACTCTTCTATGTAGCAGAGAGGAATGAATTTCAGACAAGCATAAGAGTGCTCCATTAGCATTTGTGCAGCTCCTAAGCAGTTACACAAGAATGCAGCTCAATGAGATTTTCTGAATGAGTAGATAAATAATAAGGCTCTTGAGACACATCATTTGCATTCAATAATAGCTAGAAAATGCCTTAGTAAAAATGAACAGTAGGTATACAGGGTGGTAGCCTGCTCACAAGATAGGATTCCGGATGTGGGGTTTCCACAGCTGTGTCCTAATTTAAAGTTCTAATTGAATAAAACATTAATTATACCCCATAATATCTGTTTTTTCTCCACTGACTAAAATGAACTAGAGGTGAGCACTAATCTGGGACATTCACATTGCACCTCTGGGCACAGAAGAACTTTACCTTCATACAGTAACAATTTATCAAAGCAATCACGTGATTTTTCTTTATATACCTCATTATATTAGCTTAGTCTCCATCTCCCTGTCATAGTTTCTTAAAGTTCTGGTTATCAGGCATTTGGTAAAGGGCTTTACACTGAACACCAGTGCTTTCTATCTCATTGCTCTGATGGTTTCTGGTAGTATATAGGTGATTTTGCTAAGTCTCTCCCATTACTCATATGGAAAAATGTACAGGATGTCTGTATTAAATGCTATATTAAAAATTAGATTAATGACATTCTGTCCTTTTCATCATGGAATAGTCTTAAATGAACCTTTGCTGTCTCCTCTATTGGTTCAAGCCTTCTTTAGGGAGAATAGCTGCTCTCCTTTGCCATTCCTGGGCTGCCATTACTCACCAGTCTCTGGGCAAGAATTCCAAGCCAAACACCACGTCCAGTGGTTTCTGTCTGGCGAGGATATGTCTTCCACATTCAGCTCTAGTGAAGAAGATTATAATAAAATAAAGATGAATGAAAGATTGTGTTGTTACCATCTTCAATATTTTTGTTTCTCCTAAGGTAAGCAGTAGTGTTGTCTGTGTACAGTACTTTATCTTACTGTTTCATTGCTCTTATCTCAGACAGTATTTAATCCAAGCTAGGGTCAGAAAATTGCCTTGTAGTCTAATTGGAGATAAAAGAAATAATTATAATTTTAAAGGCTTTTTATAGGCTGTGTTTCGTGAATATTTCTTTGACAGAGGAACAAGTATTTTTTATAAGCTATGTTTTCAGAGTAGTTCAGTTGCCTTAGGGTACTAGCCAGTGGACATTAATTTGCAGTAAAGTTTTAAGGCTTTAGAACAAGATTTTCCCTGGATATTTGTGCCCTGGTGAATATTGCATAAAGGAAAAGAAATAAGTTTTTTTATAATGTTTTATTTTATTTTTTGTACACACTGTGTTCAGCACTTTACCTTTGTATTATTGTCTGTAAACCAGATCTCAGAGGTAGCTTTACCAAGTGTCTCAGGATTACATTAGCTACCTCAGAGGACTGTTGTGGGAACACTGCTTTTTTAGAAATGAAGCTTTTACCAGTAACTTCTGGAGGGAACAAGCTGAAAGCTGTAAGTCAATGATGCCCTGCCAGGCATGACTCTTGATTGCTGTGACAGGTGGTTTGGAATGGAAAGGGTGGTAAGATGGGGCATAGAAGCTGAAGAACACATATCCACTATTAGGTTGTTCTTTCTGTGGAAGATGCGATGCTATAAAAATGATGCAATGATGCAAATCATGTTTCCAATGATAAAGCAGAAAATCAAAGCATTCTGATAGTAACTGTGGTGACATTATGGTATTCTGGAGCCAGAATAATGCAGGAATGGGGGACAGGGCATGTAAAATCTTGCCTGTGCACAGCTATGCCCTCTCTGTTCTGGGAAGTCTGCATCCAGCTGGACCAGCTCCTGGCTACACATGGGCCCCTTGCCAAGTGGCATACAGGGCAAAGGGAGTTGCATTTTCCCTGTGTGGGAAATCACAAAGATGATGCCCTGAAAACTTCTGATAAGCCCAGTCCTCCCCTATTCCAGCTTTGATGTCTTTAAGGAATGTGATTCTTGGATTTTCAGTCCATCAGGAAAATTATGTGGCTGCAGCCCAGTGAGATCTGCGTGGGAAAAGCAGGATTCTTCTCACCTAATTTATGATGTCTCTGCCTCTGACGTAGATAATCTGCATCTGTTCCACTCACTGTAGACTCCTTTAGAGTCAATGAGGAGGAATAAACACTTTTAGGACATGAATCATCTGATGCATTTTAGACATTTACATTAGAGCTGGATCACTTCCACTGTAGCACTGCCTATTTCCTCTCTATTTGATTATAGAGAGAACTTGGCTCAGAAATAGATGTCACCATCTAAAGTTAGGTGGGATGAATCCCACACAGACAGCCTGCTGTAGATGTGCTAACTGAATGGGAGACTTGGGAGCATCTTTTTTTTCATGGTGTTCTGAGGAAGCCTAGAAAAGGACTGAGAAGGGGGCGATGACCATCTTCTAGAAAAATCTGTGTGTGGTGCAGAGAATGCAAAGTATGAGCACTGGAAAGAGCTGGAAAAGGGGATAAATACTGCATTGAGATGATTGCAGCTGATAACAAATTATTCAGAACAGTCTAATCTAAATATGACTGCAAAGAGCTGTAGCAGAATCTCATAATACTGTGTAACTAGATAATAAAATGAAAAATGAAAATTAATGCTCGTAAGCACAAAGTAATGCAAATGGAATAAAATTAACTCAAACTATTCATACACATTAACAGGCTCTAAATTAGCTATTACTATCCAGGAAATAAATTTTGGAGTGACTGTGAATAGATTTCTGGAAACATTTGATTCATGCTCATGGGAGGTCAAAAGAACAAACTGAACAAAACTATAAATTATTGAGAAAGGGATGGAGCAAACCCAGAAAATGATCTTTTGTCACTGCAGAAATTCACACTGCTTTCACAGCTTGAAGGAGTGTACAGTTCTTCTCCAGCAGCTTCAAGGCAGGTATAAGAAAGCTGGAGATGAGATAGAGAAGGGCTGCAAGGTGATCAAAGATACACAACTGCAAAGGCAGACTTCGGCTCTCCAGTCTGCAAATGAGATGGATGAGAAGGTAATGTGATAAAAGCTTGTAGTACTATAAATGGTTAGGGAAGGTGAATTGGGAATTCTTACATGCAATTTTTTTCTCCTTGGGGTTGAGGAGATATCCAGTGATATTATCAACAGTGAATTTAAAATATCATAAAAGGAAGTATTTTTTACAATATTCAAAATTAAGTCATAGCACTCTTTGCAGGAAAAGGCCAATAAGATTGAAAAGTAGATATTAGATGAAATGAAAAGTATCAAATTGCTGAGTATTAAACATTTTGGTCCAGTAAAAGTTCCCAAATATCAGCTCCTAAATAGCTACTTGCTGGAAAGCTGCATTTATTTCTTCAGTGTACTTCTATTATATCATGGGATACCTGTTTCCTGAAATACTGGCTGATAAGTGCTGTTGAGTCTATATTCTGGGCTAAACTGGCATTGAACTTGATGCAGTGTGGCACTTTTTTGTGCTTCTAAGTGCAACAAGATATTGAGGAATAGCCAAAAAGAAACATGTTGAGGAGGTCGACACCATGGAGGATGTTAGTACCACGGGCTAGGAAGTCTGAGCTGAGTAGGGAACAGGTGTTGATTGCCTTGGATACAAGTCTGGTATAACAGATGGCAAAGAACTCCACTGAAAGGCCACCAAGATGTAGCAATATAGATCTCTGTCATGGGAAAAGCCATTTGACTTGGGGAAACAGGTGTAATTTATTGTTCTTTTTATTTCAAAATTATTGTGAAGGCAGAGATCCTAGCTTTAGCTGAGGTGTGTTCTGGGTTAGTGGCCCTACTTAAGTATGATATCAAAACCACTGGACTTGGTTGAAAGGGGCTGCAATTCGGGCACAAAGTGCTCAGAGCAACATGGACAACTGGGGCTGTATTGCAGAGCAACTGGAGGATTACTTCCCAAGGACTGCAGGATGCACTTTCCCCTCTCTCTCCTCCCACAGTCATTATGCATAGTCCTGGACATTTAAAGGCTGAAGTAAATACAACAGACTCAGATTTATTCCTTTCCTAAAGGTGCAGTCTGTTAAAAACTAAAATAAGAAACTCGAGAAATGTGGGTGCAGAAATGCAGTTTTCTAATAGGATAACTGGGCAATGGATCATGGTATCTTCAGAGGGGTTAAATCATAAGTGTAACTTTCCTCCCTGACTCTGACTGAAGACAGTGGAAAGGCTTCAGACCTGACTATGTCCTGAGTTGCTTATTCCATAAATGTTGTTTACATGATAATAATATAATTAGGACAGCTTAATGACGTGATTAAAAACCCCCTCAATTCTTCTATTATTTACATTTTTGTCTACAGACATGGATTTTTCTTTCCCTGGTATTAGCATGCAGAGTTGGAACTAAGTCTTAAACTCTTCTTATTGCATTCAGGAAATCAATTTGTTTTGCTAAAGTGAAATGGACATACAGTTTCAAGCAGCTGCATTCAAGTGTGACTAGAAATACTTGTGACTTCACCAAGGTGTCAAAAAGTGTTCTTACTGTCTGCATTCTTCTGAAGGGAATAAAGCAATTTAGAAAGCATCATACTGAGTCTACTGAATTGATGGTAGTCTTCAGCAGGGTTTGGGACTGCACCCAAAGGGTCATTCTGTGTTGAACAGTAAGATAAAAAAAAAGAAAAAAAAATCCTCCTGATATTTAATTAAAATCCATTTATCTCTCCAGCATCACATCCACAGCTCCCAGTGATTATCCCCCTGCATTTAACATTCAGCAGAGGAAGGATGGGTGTCCTTTCTGCATTATCTAGTACCTACAGCCCTGTTCACTTGATTCCCATTCCAAACCTTTCAAAACCTCTCTTCCTGGTGATGCTGCCAACCACATGGGCTTTTATATTCCTGGTGAATTTGTCAGGACTGGTATATACCAATTTGAATTTATAATTTCTTTCAAACTAGGGCAGATTTGGCTTGGCAGCCTGTGGGATGTGATAAACATGGAATTCCAGCAGCAGTAGGTGTTGTTTCAAGAAGCAGATGAATAATGTAAAACTAACCTTTTATTTTGCAGCCTTGTTTATCATAACCAAATTATAATAATTGTAAGTATAGATTATAATGGAGTTCTGCTCACACTGAATGACAGTCAAGGCCATGTAAAATGGTGGTTTTGTTTCGTGGTAAGGTTACACTCTTTATTTTGCAACCCTAACCTAAGAAAAGTGACAGGTGCTCATGGAGTCTTCTGCACTGCAGCTAGAGCCATCATACACATCATTGGAGCAGGAGTCGAGTCCTGTCCATCATCTAGGCAGGAATGGTGGGGTGAAGGATGTGGAATATAAAGTGACAAACATCATCTGGGTGCAAAATCTTTGTGGGAACCAGTGTGTTGTCACTTCTTGCCTTCTAGTGTACCATGAGCAAATCTGCATCTGTTATGCAACCATTTTATGAGCAGAACCTTAGCATAAAGTATACATCAAGAAAATGTTGAAAAAATTAGAACTTTTCCTAGGAGATATCAGGGGAGTTTGTCAGAAACAACAAAGTTTTACAGCTGACTTGCCAGACTTGATCTTGAGAAAGTAAATTTCTACACTTAAGCCCAAAACACTGACGCCTGTCTTCTGCTCTTGATTCAACAATCTTTATATATAAACCACACACACCCCCCCCCCCGCACTGAATTCAGGAGGTGTTACAAGGGCATTTCAGATGCTCAGGATAATACACCTAAAATCAGTTTTATTGTTTCTAAAAAGTGTTACATATAAGCACAGAGCCATAAATGCCCATAACTGTAAATTATTTTAATCTTTAAGGTTTTAACAGCACTATTAACACAGATATTCTCTGATTCCTAAAAAATGTTTTCATGATCTGTAGTTTGCTTTTAATGAAAACCTCGAGATTGCAGTCTATGATCCCCTTCCTTGTTTTCAAGTAGCTTTACTTTTCAAGAATGATTTTGAATTAAACCCCTTATTTAGTTGCTTTTTCTTCTATTTTCTTTGGATGCTTTTCAGGTCTGATTTCAGTGTAGGCAATTTTCTCAAGAGAGCTTCAACACTGCATTCTACAGAGGATATATACAGCATTTCCCAAGGTGCTTAACTTCATATATGCATCAGAGATGACATGGTAAAAACTTTAAATTCATTACTAAAATCCTTGTCTCCTTCCACTTGCCTCCCAAGAAGTAAAGTAATTTCATTGCATTCCCTGACTTTCTCTTCCCTAACTGTCAGGCACAGAGCAAATGGTTAATGCCTCTAAAATAGGAAAGCTGAAACTGGCTGGACTTTGAGAGGTTGCAGCCTGGATAAATTCCTTTACCACCTGCTAGATCAAATCAATACCCTCTTTTCCTTTAATATAGTTCAAAGTAAAAAACTGCCACTGACAACAAAAACAGTGATCAAGGGTTTAATTTATCAAGAAAGGCATTCATATTATCCAGACATAGTATGTAGTGGTTGATCCTCTGGACAGAAATCAGTAACTCCAGATAAGGCACAATTTTTCCAATGAGACATCTTTAAACAATGTGTACTGCAAATTTACATTTTCCTTTGAATGGTATCTTCAGTCATTGATGACAATTCATATGTGTCCCGAGACAATCCTACTAGGACTCCCTGCAGCTCCTGGGACATCCTACTTGCAGTTATCTAGGGAGGAGTGTTTGCTCTAAATACAAAGCAGAAATTCAGCAACTGAACAGGAACAAACCTCTGGGCACTTGCAGTCACCCTGTATTAAGACTGGCAGCACTGACAGTACTGCTGCATCACAGCCAGTTGCTCTGCCATTACCTGCAGCTATCAGCTTCCAGGAAATGCCAAGTGTCATTATCTTGTACTTGGACCTTAAATACATAATGCCCCCCAGCATAACTCATAGCTGAACTGAAAGTAACTGCAGGGCCCCAGCCATGCTCTGTTCCTCTCTAGTGGCTGATCCATTTTGCCAACTGGTTCGGATTTCACAGCATAGTTGAGAAAAATATGAACTGTAGCTTAGCTCATTTCTGACGCTGCTCTGTCTTCCTCATGCCTGGTCCAGGGCCTGTATATTTGCAAAAAAATAAGTGAAGTTAGATTTTGAGGGCCACCTTCTGCTGCATGTTTTATTAACACCAGTAATCAGGGGTTCACCTGGAACACAGACAAGTTAATTTGGTCCAGCCAACTGCTGCACCTCCTCTTCTCATTATCTGAAGTGTTCAGAGTGAAATTTAGAGGTTGGTTATGTAGAACACAACCCACTGTGTGGGCACATCAGTCTCTGCTGCTGCTACCTGCTGAATTAATTGCTTATCTAGGGAAAATTGGCAATCCTGTGGGACTTTTAACATGGAAGGACCTGGATTTGCTCTGTTCAGGCAATAGTTAGTACCCTGGGAATTGTTACACAAGTACAGTTAAACTTCAAAACAGATGTTCAAATCCATTAGAGAAAAGTGCCAAGGCAATTTTGAAATTCCTATTTATGTATAGATATTTTCTATCTCTGTATTGCCCAAATTGCAGTACACAGTCCTAATTGGCCTGAGCTGTTCAAGAGACAGCTTTCTGAAAGCTTAATGCTTTCTGAAAATAGTAATGATTCCTGAAGAAGGAAGAAGGACTCTATAGATGAAACTTGATGTACATTTCAGGAACTCAGCATGAAAGCAAGCAGGTTCTACCTGCTACCCACTCATTGTTCCCATGGCTAATTGCTGGAGCATTACCTCTTCTTTCTCTTCTACTGCCCGTGCAGGTGAGCAATGAATTATGTAAGGGACCAGGTACAAAATAGCCAAGTTCATTTCGGCAGGTTATTTTTCAGACAGGACAGTTGTCTGTTAGAGTTTGGAGCAAAACCACTTGCACTGCACCACAAAGATGGAGAAGAGGGTGTGAGGAAGGAGGCCTGGGATTGTTTAAACTGCTACAAGTGACTCAGTTGAATGGGAAACTGTGGCTGAAAATCAGTTCCATGTTTTTTCTCTCCTTCCCAGCAAATGAACATTGTGATTGTTTCTCTGCTCTAATCTCCCATAGAAACAAAATGGAGGACAAGAAGACTATAAAAAGCAAGAGATTCATCTCTGCTTCCCATGAAGAGCAGTGTTTTTCTGGATGATCTTTGTTAAGTGTGAGCTTTGTGTGCTGCAGCTGCAAGACTGTCCAAGAACTGCTCTAGGAAGTGCATGCTGGAATCAACAGTTACCAATGGGGAACAGCAGTGATGCCATGGTCATGTTCTGCCATCTGTTCAATCATCTTTCCATGTGGAAGCCTGTGAAAATTGGTCCTTCTTGTTTCTGCTATGAAACAGTTGGCTGCAGCTGTGGAGTGGACCACAGGAAAGAGGGAGCTTGGATCTGGGTTTTTTTTGGTTTTTTTTTTTTTTTTTGTTTGTTTGTTTTGGCTAGTTTTAGGGTTTTTTTCCAGAAATCCCCATGCATACTCTGAAGGTATGCAATTGTTCACAACTCTTGCAGGGAAGTTGCTTCAGCCACCTTTGGAAGCAGCAGGTCAAATGAGTGTACCACTTTCTTCAGACTGAATAAACCTCAGGTTTCTTAAGAAAGGAGCACTCAAATCCAGGCAACATAAGTGTGAAAGGCTTAAAAATACAGAAGATGTTCTAAGGGAGACTGTTAAATGGTAACTGAGAGTGATTATCTTGTTTTAAACTATCACCAGTGTAACTTCACTTGACTCCACTGTTTTTTTCTCTTGATTTTGTCATATCTGATTTACATCTTTAGGAAAGAGAGTGAGATCAAAGGAGTGATGAAACCACTAGGAGTCGCTTTGTCATTTATTCTTCTCACCATCACTAAATCAGGGCAGTTTCATAATCAACACAGATCTCTTTATGGGCATTAATCCAGGAAAGCATTAAAATGCCAGCCCAGGCCTACTGCTATTCAGGAGGACATGTTTGGGCTGACGTATATTACTGAGCAGAGATCCCTTCCTTTTACTTTTTTTTTTTTCCTTTTCCCTTCCCTTGTATATAATTTTCTGTACAGATGTTTATTATGTGGGTATTCTGGAGATATACCTAAGGAAGGAATCCTTCTATTGAGCAGGACATATAAACATGTAACTAAAACACTTCTGTTGCAATACAGCTTTTATCTTTGCATTTGTCGATGCTTGTTTAGCTAATCATTTTAATCATTGGTCACATCAAAGTTCCTGCTGAATTTACTTCAACAGTTTTATACAATCTGATTAGAGGAGCTTTTATTTTCAGAATTGAATACAAAATGTATTAAAAGGAAAAAATAAGAAAAAATGTCACTGAACTGCACTTAATTAAGCATAATGATAAAATAAGAAAGAAGGACATAAGTGAAGCAAATAATATATGGGTTACAGTTGAGAAAAACAGCAGTCACACATAAAGGAAAAACAGTTTGATGGAATGGTACTAAGGTTATCTGAGTTTTGGTCAGTTTATATGATACTTCATTCACTGGTGATCAAGTTCCTTTACATTTCTTAAGTGGTTATGCTTACATAAGATTGCCAAAAGAAAACTTCACTTATTCACATTTTCAGCATGGTATAGGTAAACCAACCACAAGATGGCAATACACCATGCTGTGAAAAGATAATTACTACATTTTGTATGCTTTTAAGCCCTTCACAAATTATTGAAATGTGCTGCCTTTTTAGCTTTGGAAAACTTAATGCAGACTTTGGGAAACTTAATGAGGAATAGTCACAAAGCAATAATTTTAGGAGCCCACCCCAACTAATCCCTCTGCTCCTATAAACAATCAATTTCTCATTTCTTTTCATTTTTTCTGTTCTTTATCTCTGCTTGCTATTGCTTGCAGCGAGCTATTGTTTGAAGGAGTGAAAAAGCTATGGGGACACAATATCCGTTAGCATCCCTGCAGAGAGGGACAGGTCTGTGCTTATGGAGGCCACAGACACTAAAGCTGATTGCTCTTGACAGTCAAAGCATGGCTCCATCAGTAGTGAGAAACAGATGCCCCTCTCCCCAGAATAATAAAAACAGAGACAGCATAATGTTATGAAAAGGATAGAAATGTGAGGGTGCGTTGTTCAAAGACATGTTCTTAGGGACTTCAAATGGAAACTTTAGCAGTAAACTTTAGTCCATAATAGGAAAAGGTGGGAAAAAGACACTTGAAAGTTTTGTCTGACTGTAAAATAGCACTGAGTCACTAGTATGAGATACTTGCAAGGAAGGTGAATGTAATTATAGGAGTTAGCAGGTGAAGCTTCAGATGTTCTGGAAGGATGTGGCATTGCTGTTTGTTTGCATTCCATTTGCACCGCAGCGATCTGGTACATCAGGGCACAGCTGGCAGGGCAAGGAGACATTCCCCTCCTTTTCCCTGGAAATGCAAGTCAGCTTTCTGATGTGGTTGCAAGACAGGATGCCAGGAAGTGTCTGGCTGATGTACTGCATTTGTAGAGTCAGGATTAAATTAATTACTAGATCTGAAGGCAGGAGGAAGTTTTCCCAGGTCAGAAGGTTAGGGATTGTTGAATGTGGTTTATGCTTTCCTGGGTAACAGAAGGGTGTCACGTACATCCTAAGGCAACCTGGGCGTTTCATAATTCTCTTCTTGTGATGTGTTGCAAGTGACTTTTGATCTTCTGCTACCGCCTTCAGCTTGTGTCATGTTGTGCAGAACAGGTAGATCTGTGGGCTTTCTTGGGTAGATGCTTACTACACCATGCACTACAACAGAAAGGCTCTGGACTAAAACATCTAAACATATCTTTATTATGTGACCCTATAGCACAATATTTTATCAGTCCTCGTCTCTAAATGCTTGGGTTAGGAAGTTAAAGGAATCATTGATGTAGCTTTAGATTTAGCCATAAATAAGCAAAATATGAAACATAAAATCATTTTGGTTGAAAATCTTGTGTTCAACCATTAACCCAACAATGCCAAGTCCACCACAAAACCACATCCCTAATTGCCACAGCTACACATCTTTTCAAATCCCTCCAACAGGAGGACTCAACTACTTACCTGTTCCAACGTTTGACAACCCTTTCAGTGAAGAAATTTTTTCCTAATATCCAATCTAAACCTTCCCTGGTGCAATTTTAGGACATTTCCCATTGTCCTATCTCTTATTGCTTATAAAAGTAACTGAGAGACTGACCTTCACCTTGCTACAACCCCCTTAGTTGTAAAGAGCAGTAAGGTCTGGCTGCCACCCCTCCCAGACTCCTTTTCCACACGTTAGACATCCCTAGCTCCCTCAGCTCCTCCTCATAAAACTTGTGCTCCAGACTTTCCCCAGCTTCATTGCCCTTCGAAATGCCCCCAAATGGAACATTTCAGTGTAAAAAAAATTGTAGTGAGGGGCTCCAAAACTGACCTTGGCAGTGCTGTGTACATGGAGACACCTGGTCCTGCTGGCCACACTAGTGCTGATCCAGGCCAGGATGCCACTGGCCTTTGTGGGCAGCTGGGCATACCCTGGCTCATATTCTGCTGCTGACAACCAGCACTCCCAGTTTTCCCACCAGGCTGCTTTCCAGCCACTTTTCCCCGAGCCTGTAGCGATGGCAGGAGTTGTTATGACCCAAGTAGAGGACCTGGGATTTGGTCTTGTTGCACCTCATACAATTGGCCTCAGCCCATTGATCCAAGCTATCCAGATCCCTCTGCAGAGCCTTTCTACCCTCCAGCAGATCAACACTCCCAGCCAGCTTGGGGTTTTCTGCAAACTGACTGAGGGTGCTTTCAGTCCCCTCATCCAGATCCTCAATGAAGATATTGGACACACCCCAATATCTTCACTAGATGAGCCCTGTGGAACACCGCTTGTGACTGGCCACCAGCTGGATTTAGCTCCGTTCACCACCATTCTCTGGGCCTGGCCATCCAGCCAGGTTTTTACCCGGCATAGAGCATACCCATCCAGATCATGAACAGCCAGTTCCTTCAGGGAAATGTGCTGGGAAATTGTGTCAAAGGCTTTACTGAAGTGTATGTAGACAACACCTGCAGGCTTTCTCTCATCCACTAAAGGGGTCACCTTCTCACAGAAGAAGACCAAGTTAGATTACACATTTATTCCATTTCTAACATTTTGAGTAGTATATTCCTTACCCTGCTGGCTTTGAATTGCCATCCTGCTACTATGTTCTCAGACTACCTGCTGCTCATAAAGATCAAAATATTCAATCTGTTGAATTGTTGACCACTTTTGATGACCAAAAGAAAGAGCACATTTTATGCTTCTCTATCCTCTAAAGATGCAATGCAAACTGAAATCTTTCCTGCCTTTTGTAGACAGCTGGGCTGCCATTTGTGACTGGAGTTTGAATTGCTAATACAATTTTGACTACAATTCCCTATATTTCACGTACAGCTTTAAAATTTAACAAGGAATTATATGCATCAACCTAGGACTTTTTATTAGTTTGCTCTGCATGTTTCTTTATTACATCCACTAAAGGGTTGATGCATACCCTAATTAACCACTTTGATTCTTTTATTGTAAATTGCATTTCAGCTACTGTCTGCTTCTTGCCAATGAACACTTGCAATGAAGACAAACATGTTTTTCTTGGAGGAATTGCATTATTACAACATGAAATAGATTAAGAGTAGTTCATTTTCTTCTTCTGAATACTGTTTATTCTGGGTACTCCAGAACAAAGACATCATGATGCTGATGGAACTGTTTTATGTGACTATAAACCACACATGGAATATACTCAAGCTGCATGGCAATTACATTCATTGTTCACACTGAAACTAAGAAGGACAGAGACAACTGGCATTTAAAGGGTCTGTCTCTGTCAAGTTCAGATGAGTTCCAGATGAGTTTTTTACTTTGGCTCCAGGTTTGGTTTCTTTTTGTTTTGTTATTTTTTTGTTTGTTTTGTTTTGTTACCATAATCACTAATCTATAGCAATCTGTGTCATATTTGTTATAAATTTGCATTAACTTTTTATTAGACTTAATTTAATTGATGCCAGATTTGGAAGGAAAAAAGGACTAAATTCTACCTCTTGTTTCCTCTCTTTCATGTGCGTGAATGTCCAGAAACGCCTTTGCAACATCTATTATACAAGAAATATGTCATGGTTAAAAGGGGAAACAGAGAACACCCACAGAAAAAATGTCTGTATAAGGGTTCATAACAGCTCTTTACTATAGTCTGAGATGTGGAAGAAGATATTAGATTGCTGTGGCTGCTTCAGAATTTTCAGTAGCTGTTTTTCTCACTCGAAAATATATTTTTTTCAGAAAAAGCCTGTTTGTGGGGAAGGTTTAGTATCATTTTTTATGTGAACTTTGACATCTTTTTTAGTCTTCTAAAAAAATTAAACAAATCCAGTTTCTTTTTGACAACTAGTTTTTCCTTTATTAAATTAAGCCACTTCTAAAAACATGACATTCAAAATGATGAAAACAGAATCTCTTCATCAGGATTTTTCTTTTTTTTGCATTTGCTTAATTTATTTTAGCTTTTTACTTACTGTGATTTAGTAAGGGAAACTGGAAAAATCTTAAGAATTTTCATAGAAGGGGAACTGTTTTTTTTCTGCAGCTTTACTGATTGTGTGTCTCCCTGAAAATTTTCTTTTTAGCTCCACAGTCTACCTCCTACACATGGAAAAATATTTTCCTTATATTCCTGTACTCCTGGTCATAAGTCCTACATTTTTCTCATTTAAAAAAACAAAGGACTCTAAAAGGTCTCAGTTTGGTTTCCTCTTTATTGATTCTTGTTGATACTTTCAATTTGTTCCTTGCTAGGTGTGGTATATGTCTCTGTGGCTTTCTGTGATCATTTCATTCTGTGTAAAATGATGGCTACTGTTGGGGGTACAGCTACATACTGCTACTGGCACCTGTAGATGGGGAATTCTGACTGGACATTGATTTTGCACACTCTATCTGAAATCCATAAGAATGTTATAAAGAGAAGTCTTAGATGCATGTTACTGCTGGAACACATGTAGAACTCCAAGAGTTAAGAATCTGGCTGCAGTTATGTAGGAAGAAACAGAAAAAAACAGGAACAAAAATCAGGACCATTCTCAGTGAATTTAGCTAAGAACCATGAACAGCTGTTTTTCTGGGTGCTATACTACATCAAGAAACTTACGTGTTTTGTGAAGTTATTTTACATTTGTTTATTCTCCCATACATCCAAACAAAGTAATTTAGGAATGACTCAAGGAAAACAAAATCACTTATTTTCAGTCAATTAAAAATGCAGGTACAAAATGTTTCATCTCTAAGTGTCCCATTTCTGTGCAATTAAATGGGTAAGTGCACATTAAGATCAGCATAAGCCTTTCAGCCAAACTTCTGCCATCTCTTTGTTCTCTCACTCTTTTCAGCCATATAGATTTTCCTGATATCCTTCCTTTCCTTTTCTTTACTCTGACTCATTGATTACACATTACTAATGGGCTTTTCTGTGCTTCAGTTTCTCCCTTTGTGAAATGAGGAACATCAATTTTTGCTGTTGTGTGAAGGTAATAGATTTATTAGGAATACCTCAGCTAGTCATTGGTATGTTCCCTTTAGGAAGCACCTCCTTAAATCAAACCACTGAGGTACTACTTCTCTGTGCTCTGAGACACTGCAATTTGAGGTGTTCATATACTATTCCTATTCTAGGCTATCTTGAAAGTGAAAACACTATCTTACATTAGAGAAGTAAAGTATTCCTGGGGAGAAGGTAGCTGGCTTATTTGTAAATGGGATAAAATATGCAAAATTTAGAATATCTTGGGATAGTGATTTCTATCAGAAAATAAAATATAACAGTATCAGTTGTGTTTTCTTCTTAATGTGCGTATGTTTGTTCTGAATACTGCTTTCAGTAACTTATGAGAATTATAAAAGCAGTGGAGAAATAGGCATTGGATTTGGGTGCCTTAGTAAAATCATTGCCAGCAAGTCAAAGGAGGTGATCCTGCCCTTCTATTCAGCTCTGATGAGGCTGCATCTGGAGTGCTGTGTCCAGTTCTGGACTCCTGAGGACAAGACAGACATGGAGATCCTGGAGTGGGACCAATGGGTGATTAAGTGACTGTCCTCTTATGAGCAAAGGCTGAAGGAGCTCGGCCTGTTCAGCCTTGAGAAGCAACTGACTCATAAGTGAATGTCATAGTATTGGGTTTGCATGGCCACATTTGGTAGCAGGGGGGCTACAGGTGGCTTCTGTGAGAAGATGCTCAAAGCTTTCTTCATGTCTGGCAGAACCAATCCCTAGTGGCTCCAAGACAGACGTACTGCTGGAAAAGGCTGGGCCAATTCAAAATTATGGGATCACCTCTGTGACAGCATTCTTAAGAAGAAGAATTTGTAAAAGTTATTGTGCAGCTGTAATTGCAGAGCAGGGGAAGGACTTTTCTAGCTAAACAGTGGTAAAAACGTGTGATGAACTGAATGGAACGCTTATTCCCTGTCTCTCTGAGTTGCTGCAGGGGAGGAGGTAGAGCTGGGAAGGAGGGAGGGGTGGGGGGAAGATTCTGTGGTTCTGTAATTTGTGCATGAGGTATAGAACAACAGTTGAGGTTGGAAGGCACAACTGGAAGTCATCTAGTTCAAGGTCTCTGTTCAAGCAGGGTCACATAGAGCTGGTTGCTCAAACCATCCGAGTATGGGCAGGCTACATTGGTGGCCTGAACTCAGATGCTTGCTCCATGTATGGAATATAAATCTCCTCTTGAGGGCAGCCTTGGCAAAGCTCAAAAAGTAAATGCTGTTCATGCCTAGCCTTGAAGATGAGCAAACAAACTCAGCAGACACACAATGAACTAAGCCTTGTCCTCTCAAATGTAGAGGGAGCTATCTGACATGGTCACTTATCACGACTATTCATGGTCTTTGGCTGTGATAAGGCCTCCTTCCTGTACAGAGGGAAATAAATGCTCAGCTAACTCCTGCTTCATGGGAACACTTGGACTTGCTCATTTGGCCAAAGCTAAGTGGAGAGTCTCTCAAGGAGAGAATTCTTCCCCTCCTGCCTCCCTCCTGCAAGAGCCTAAAGCCTCTGAAGCACAGTGAGTGCTTCATCTCCTTTGTTAACTGCCTTCAGACTGCTCGTTAGACAGCACTATTCACAGCTAGCCTGGCTGCTCACCAGGAAGCAAATGTTACCCAAATTTCCGTTCAAAATAGAATAAATTAAAGGCATTTAATCTCAATTTCAGTCTTTGCTTGTTTTTTCTCCAAGCTGCATAATTGAGCTGCCATTTCTAAATCTTTGTTCCCAGCTTCTTGTCACTCAACATCTCTAGCATTTCAAGCAGATCAATCTTGAATCCTTTATTGTGTAACCACATTTCAACTAGAAATAGCAGCAAATTCTAGACATTCTGAATCTCATCTTTGCCTCATATGTAGCCAGTGCTATTGCTGCACAGTAAAAACCAAGCAAGGATGAGTGTGTAGTGCTCCCTTGAATTGAGTGGGTAAAGAGGGGAAGGAGTCTCCTCTGCACATGCAGAAAAGTGGGATAGCACACTATTAACAATCTGCTCTGCATGGCACTGGCTGGGTTTCCTCCTGGGAGCTGAAGGGGACTCCTGCATGGCTTCTTCCAGATCTCTAACTTCATCAAAGTCAACAACTTGATGTCATTAAATATATAAAACTTTATATAAAAGGATCTAATTTGCATAGGAGGCTATAATTAGTGCAGAAATAGTAGAAGCTGGATTAGTCACAGTAAAATTGTGAAACGGCAAGGAGGACTGTGGGAGAAACAGGTACTGTGATCCCCACCAACAGGTTGGGAGTTTAGTGAACCCATAGGTTACAAAACATGTTGTGTCAGTACCAAATGGTGGGTTTGATTTTCTTTTATAGCTTCAGTTTCACTTTTTCTTTAATTGTTCTTCCGCTGTCTCCTATCTCTTGTTGCAAATAGGGAAGTTCAAAATTAAAACCCAAACCCCAACAACCCAGCATGACATGGTCAGTTTAGTAGGAGACCTGTATTACTTGAGGACCACGTTGAAGTCATGAAGGTGCAGATTGATGAGACTTAGAATCAACCCACAGGATCACTCCATCTAAAGTAAGAAAAGTACGTGGCAAAATGGGATCCAAGGCTGAATTTTATGATTTGCCTGATTTGATAAGGGGAAACTATCTTTTGATATGTGTAAGGTAACATGTATCAAGCACTTGCAAAACCAGCCATGTCAGGTACAAGGTACACATCCTCCCACCTCAGCTGCGAATCCTTAAAGCCATTGATGGAAAATTCAAAATCTCTTTGGTAAAAAGCACTTTACCAAGACTGTGTTCCTCTCTTTTGTGCACCGCTGCCTGTGAAGAAATCAGTTAAGGAGAGAAAAGGCACACCAAGGTAGCTTCTGATGGAAAATACATGAGAAAATTATGTGGGAACTGAATAGAGGACCCGGAAATTCAGTTCACTGTTACGGTGGAATGGGAATATTTTCTCTAGGTGGAGAGGAGGAGAGAATGAGATTTGGGGATTTAGGAGGGTTTCAGTTTCAGGTTGATGAGGGTTTGGATTTCATCTCTGGAAGGAAACCGTACCTAGAAAAAAACGACTGTCTGCGGGGTTTTCTCCTCCCTGTTCGTCCTTGCAATCTTCCCTGTGGGACTGTCAATCTCTGCCTCCTGTTGTGACAATTCCCTGGCACACACGGTCACTTGTGCCTTCCCCATCCCAGCTGTCCTTGCAGACGCTCCTTTTTACCCCGTCATTCTCCACATTCATCCCTGTTCAACCTCCCGCACGTTCTCACCACAAACAGGGGAGTGAAAAAAAAAAAAAGACCTATGCAAGGTGTATAACAGCAACACTGCGAGAAACTGGCGCTGGAGATAAGGGCTGAGTCCTTCAGCAGCTCTATCGAGGAAAGGCGCCCTGCTGCCCGCTGTGCTGCCGCCACCAGCCCTTCTGCAGCGGGCAGAGCGCTCGGGAGCCGCGGACCTGGGAGATACGGGAGCGCTCGCCGGCTTTTTCCGCACAAGGCGGCGCGGACCACCCCACAACCCCGCCTGGGACCACCCCACAACCCCGCCTGGGACCACCCCACAACCCCGCCTGGGACCACCCCACAACCCCGCCTGGGACCTCCCCACAACTCCGCCCGGGGCCTCCCCGACACCGCCCGGGGCCTGCCCCAGCCCCGGCCGCCCTCAGAGCCCAGCGCCAGCCCCGCCGGCAGGTGGCGCTGCCGCCATTCTTCCACTTTGTTTCCTCATGCCGTTCAAAGGGGGGGGACAGAAAGGGCCTCTAGACGGATTTAAGAAAATTAAAGTTCAAAGCAAGCAGGGTGGTAATGAGGACAGCACCAGGAAATTCGTCTTTCTTCTTCCCAACGCCCCCTCCTCCGTCTTTCATAGAATTGGAGAGCCATGGAGTGTTACAGATTGGAAGGGGCCTCAGAAGCTGTGGAGTCTCAACTCCCCTGCCCTGGGCAGGGACACCTCTCACTATCCCAGGTTACTCAAGGCCTTACCCGCCTGGCCTTGAACACTGCCAGGGCTGGGGCACTCGCAGCTTCTCTGGGCAACCTGTTCCCGTATCTCATCACCCTCACAGCAAAGAATTTCTTCCTAATATGTAACCTTAATGTCCCCTCTTTCAATTTGTACTCATTAATCCTTGTCATTCCAAGGCATCATTATCACTACAGTTCCTGACAAGAACTTTATATAATTTGTGAGTGTTTCTGTATGTCAGGACTGGTTTCAGCTGGGGATGTGCTTTGACAATTCCAAGGAAACCAAACAAGTCCTGTGACACTGACCTGGGTACTCAATAAGACCATACTGGATCCAGTATGGGGATGAGCTTGTGGAAGGGTCCCTGTCAGAGCTGCCCACCTCCAGAGGGCTTGGATTCATCTGGAGATGTTTTAATGTGTGTTTTGCTGCAAATGGTGCTTGGACTGCTTGGTGTTGAGTTTTCCAGCTGGCACCAGCTGTGTGCCAGATGGGACTCGGTAGGTATTTACACTGACATTTTGAGACTTCATGTGGAAGCTGGTCCAAGAAAGCTGAGTTCTGCCACTGATAGTGCTGCAGTCAGATTCTGCTGACCCTGACTGGAGAAATTGGCAAGGAGTTCACGTTACCATGTCAAGGCTTTGCAACAGGTAACCTGATGATATCTGTTTGTCTGTCTGTTTCTCTTAGCAGTGGAGCTCAGACATGTTGTCCTTGTCAAAGACTAATAGCGTTAGTGGCATTTCTACTGGTTTTCCATAACTTTTCAGCAGACCTGAAATTGGGTAACTGTGTTAGATAAGAGGAAAAAGTGAGATTTATCTTTTCCTTGTTCTGCATTAAAATCTTTAAAATGTCAGCCAGCTTGGTAAGGAGGGTGAGACTTTTCACTTGAAGAAATAAACTTCAGAGTAAAGGTTTGTTTCTATGACACAGCTAAAAGGGAATTAACAGTAGGAAATTAATCTTTAAGAGCAGCCCAAAGTATCAGGAGGGAGGGAATTTAAATAAGGATAACATTTTAATTTGCTCTAATTTCCAGAGTTTCATCTGTTTTGCATAAAACTGGCTAGAAAATAGCTGCTCTAAAATGACTCTTGTGTTTCATGGCTATGCACTGTTCCATGTACTTGAATAACATGTTTAAAAGGAGACAACATGAGGACAATAAAAGAGGCCAGATTTATCAATACAGACTTCAGCAAAGTCAGATTAGTAATTTATCTTTTCAGCTGTCTATAAAAACATGTGGCAATCTGCATAACTTTTTTTTTTTTGTGTTTTATCTCATTCATCTCATGACAGTTAAAAAAAATACAGTATTAGCAAAAGGGAAAAAAAAGAAAAAGAAAAAGCTGGCCTTTATAGCTATATATAAAATTATTTACAAGGTTCCTTAAAAATAAACTCTGTAAGATTACTTTAGACTTCTCAGCTGACAGTGATTAAAGTACAGTATTGACCATGTAGTTTAGAGGATGCCCTCCTTTCTCTAGGCCTAAAGGCTGCCTGAGGAAAGATGCAAGAGTTTAGCTCCAGTACAGTATCAGTCATTGTCTTCTCTGACAGAATCAGAAACGCATTTTTTACCATGGTAGAGGCTGTAGTCTTAGAATTCAGAAAATCTATGCAGCTGCAGGATGCTCCTGTCATCCCATTCAGGTGAGCCTGCCTTACAGTGCTATGCCCTAGACTCGAATGGGGATTTTCAGCTCGGTTTTCAGGAGGAGCTGCAACAATAACACCTTTTTTAGCTGCAGTCCAGCACAGGTGTACGTTAACACTAAAGTCCTGCGGCGGCAATAAGATAATTAACAAATTGACTCACGTAGCTTCAAGACTTTCTTTCACCTCTTTTTTTACCCGTTGAAAAATGTTCACCTCCTGTTTGAAACGTCTTTCCCTGTCGCTAGAGGACACTATTGAACAGAAAATGCTGCACTTGAGCACTCAGATGAGAGATTGCCTGTTCCCAAGTGCCCGGAACTCAAAGAGAAATTCAGTTTCAGCAACTGATTTTAACTCAACTTCTCAGGGCTTTTTGGGTTTTTTCTATCTGAACTGCCACTTTACTATCCTTACTTTTCTCCACTGGGAAAACCCACTGGAATCATGTCAGCCAAGTATCAGACCTATTTCACTGTTTCCCTCTGTTTCTTGCACTTAAACTATGCTATGTCAGCCTGAAATAACAGTGGTTGTGCCAAAAGACATGGACTAAACAGAATACTGGCAAAGGGAATTTCCTCCATGAATATGAGGATGGCTCTCTCATTTTATTTGTGAATGTTACTAATCTATTTCTTCAATCCTGTTTCTTATCCTCCATTTCAAGATCCAGAGAAAATTAGTAAGAGGCTTTCAAAGTTTCATCTTGAAAAAAACTTGTATCTTTCCTATGGAAAAAAACAACATTTAACATATGACAACAGACGCAAGAAATGTCTGTCTAAACAGAATGAGAGCTGCTGAGTAAAAGTCTGAAGAAACTGAGAGCTTTGAGATAATTACAGCAGACTACTCCATCCCACTGGTATTAGCTTGCAGTATGAAACACCTTTATTTTGGAAACCATTTTGTGGTTTGGTGTAACTGTCTGCTTATAGAATCTGGGAAAAATTCCACATGCTACCCCTGTAGACCTTTTCTAAGAAATGTAATAATGGTTCCTCATATAGGGAGGAAGAAATGTGATGACCCAAGGCATGTATTGTTGAAAACAAGGATGTGGTTTTTCCAGTACTGTCCATCTGGTATCTTTCATAACGCGGTGTTAATATAACTAAGTTTGTAGAAGACCAGAAGCAAAAGCAACTGCTTCAGGAACTGCAATAATGAAAACCTTTAACCAGTTTTGATCTGAACACAGTCAGATTGTAATAGATAGCTGATAGCCAACACTCAGCAGTGTCAAAGAAAGCAAACAGATGATGAAAATAAATAGTTAGAGAAAAGTGTTTATGCTGAGTTCAAGATATTGAGACTGAAGAAGACATAGATCAAATGACTGCAGAGAACCGCACAGACCTATGCTTTGAAAATTGTCTTGCAAACCACTTGTAAAAAAATATATTTTGTTATTTCAGTAAAAAGATGGAATAAATCACTTTGCCTATATTTTGGTAGTTTAAAAACTGTATGCTATACATGCAACAAACTTTTGGAAGTGACTGCTTATGCACGAACACTGATTTTCCTGGAAAGCAGTATGGGTTAACTATTTGTTGAGCGAGGTGGAGTGCCAAGATATAGTTTGTGATTCCTTCTTCAGACACAGGACTGGCTAGTTTCTATGTCCTTTTCCTCTCCTTACAGAGAGAGGCCCTATAGAGTAGGAGTCTTCTGAAGCATGTGTTATAGCTTCAAAACTTATGAAACAGCTCAAACCCACAGCAAATTGAAATACTGTGTGAGCTGGCACAGGGAGGTCACAGGAAGAAATGCAAAACCATGTGTGAAATGCAAAGAGTAAATCAATTTTTGTTACCTCCCCAACCAGGGGTTCCCCAAAGCAGCACCTGGCCAGAGGCACACAGGCAAGGATTCACGACGGAGCGCTGTCCATGCTGAATGAGGACCAAACCCGCCCTTCTGGATTCCTGAACGTGTAATTTACCACCCTACTTTGGTCTTTCCCACATCAAGGCTGGAATCTCAAGGATGTTTGATAGGGTGCTTCTAAGTCTGTCAAAGGTCTGTGTTTTCCAAGCACAGACATTATTCTGGACCAACAAACAAATTAGTATGATATATGTGGTTTTAGCACCCCAGCTGCAAGTTTTTGAGTGTATTTAGAATCCTCACTAAATTTCCATTATTTTCTCACAAATACTGAAACTGAGGCTAAGCAGGAGAGTATAGCTGGATGTTCCCAGACTGTGTTGTGACTCCATGTTGTGGCCTGCACAGCTGCCAGTGTAGAGAACAGTCTGTGCAAAGATGCTCAGCTCTGCTCAGTTCTACACTGCAAAGCGTGAGAGTCTGCTCAGGTATGGTTTTTTTCTCTTGGCACAATAATGTATGGGGCAAAGCGTGGTGAGTCTGTTTAGATATTGTGTTTTCTCTTGGCTGTAAGAGGATCCTGAAACATCCCAGCTGGTATTTGCAGGGTCATTTACTGAAAATTGGTGTCCAGACCCTTTAGCTTCCTGTCAGATCTCAGCTGGTTAATTTGTTAGAACATTCTCTTCTGTTTTTCTTAATGCTGTCTACATCTAAGGCTCAGAGAAAGAAATTAAAAAATAACTGAGAGGAAAAAAGTAAGAGTACAAGATCAGAGAGTTCGTAGTACCCTTTATAAGTCAGCCACTGGATTATACAGAAATGCCTTAAGTGCAGGGTATATTATTGGGTCTCTTTTTCACTTTGTATACAAAGTTATTCAAACTATAATAAACTGCACTGCCTGATTCTCTCTGTATATAAGCACTCATAAGAATACTCTGGTTTGACCTGTGCATTTTCTATGCTCCTTTTGCTCAGTTTAGTGGGTGAAATTTGGGTAGTGTCCCACTGAATTATACATGGGTCTTTTAATAGCATTCATGTGTTGCTTTGTGTAGGCACTGTCAGAAGCCGGTGCTGATGCAAGCCCTGTACATTTGTGACACCAAGTAGAGACAAGTATGTAGGACTACTGTGTGCAGGGCTTTTTCAAACCTCTTGTGTGAAGTTGTTCTGGTTTCGGGCAAATTTGGGAAGAAACCTCTGAAGGGGTCCCTCCAGAAAGCCAATTCAAGCAGCCCCTCCCTCCACTGGTTTGGGAGACATAAATCTCCTTCGAGAGAAGTGGAAAAAAACTGTTTATTTAACAAGCAATATACTCACAAACATGAAAAAATGAATAATATCAAACAGTGGAACCTCTCCTTGTTCTGAAGAGATGGCAAATTCAGAAAGTGCTTCTGTGGGTCAAAGAGAGGCCTTTTTGTGGGTGTGTTCTCTTTCTCTCTGTCTCTCCGGGGCTCGTGTCCAGCTGCGGTGCAGCCTGGGGGGCCCCTGGATGATGGTCCTGGAGTTCCTGGACTGAGCAATAGCTGAACAGTTCCAAAACATCTCTAGCCTCACCTAACTGAGAAAAAGCTAACTAAAAGCAAAGGAGAGCTCTGTCCCGCTGTCTGTGCTGCAGACAACACACCAAGAGAGAGCTGAAGCTCTTATCTCTGCTTTTGAATACACCCGCGAAAAAATTCCACCACTTTTCCTTCTTCCCCACTTCGCTCTTGGAACCAGTCTTAAAGGTGCAGAACTTATTTCTGGGCTAAACAGATGAATGGGAATACAATTCAGCATCATAAAGTCACCCCAGTGTGGAGACCCTAAAAGGCATTCCCTAGTTAGGGAGACACAAGAGGCTTCTCCCATAGCACACCCCATTCTGTCATGCCAATGTACCCCCGGGTCAGCCCCGTGCCCCCTTCCTTGTCCCTCAGTCTTTCGGTCACTCCCACCCTTGTGCCACTCCCATGTCTCCTGGTAATTGGTCTCTTATGCTCCCCCTGGCCCAAAGACCGAGGTACTTAAACCTAGACCTTCACCAGGAGTTTGCCTTTGTCTTTGCTCTCTGACCCTGGACTATCCACATGCGTGGCTGAAAGAAACATCTCTGTGGAGCCCATACAGAGGCTCTTCCTGCTTCTTTACCTGCAACCATCTCTACAATGATCCAGGCTACAACACTCCGGGACAGAAGTGCAAATGACACAGCCTTTAATTAGAGAATAACCTCTTCTGTGCCTTCATTTAGATGAGCAGCTAATATGTGTGTATATCAAAAGTGCCAAAATAGCAACAAAATAAGGCATTGAGGTCATCAGCATGTTTGGTTTCTACCTATTTTATAGGCACTGGAGTTAATTTTCATAGTTGGCACCAGTTCCATCTGTTTTCTTTTCAGCCTCTTCACTTCTGGGTTTTGTTTTCTTCTTTTTCTTTTTGTTGTTTGATTGTTTAAAAAATTTTCTTGCTCTTGGGTCATAATTTATTTATTTGAAGAATATTTGGAGATGTTTCTATTTTCTTCTCTGAAATACCCATGCCTTGTAGTGACATTAGCTGCAGAGAGATGTAAACCTTTGGTTAACATCTAAATATTTTCAAAAGGCATGCCCTTCTGTACTCTCAAAGCATTGCCAGCTCATTTAATTGTGCAATAGACCCTATCCCTCACTTGTGCTTCTATATGAGAAAAGAAAGAGAGGGATCATCCTCTATTACAGATTTAGCTGTGGGATGAGGAGCAGAGAGGAGAAAAACTTAGATGCCAGATTTATATAGCTGGATGCATGCCACTGCAGTCTCTGCAGCACAGGCCACATGCCAGATCTCTTTCTTAGCCTCATAAGGCAATTGATTAAATCAAGTTAGCTACTGTATGATTCTAAACTTTTCTTTTTGCTGGCTCCCTTTTATCTAATTTTCTTCCTTCCAGAAGATGCTGCTACAGCTACTCATAGCATTGCTGACTGTGAAAGTGGCAGAAATACTGGGGTTTTTTTGCTAGTTGGAGCAATATGACACTAAAGAATATCTGCCTAGGACTTATTGCCCTGATAGAAATTCTGTACAGTTACTGCAGGTTGTGTCCTCCCATTAGTATTTCCTAACTGGTTTAATGGGGCTCTGTCCTGATCTGAATGGCTGGTAGAGCAGGTGAGATGGCTGGTAGAGCAGGTGAGATGCCTGTGTGGTTGTGCAGCACCACAGGCAGTACTATTGAAAGAACTCAGATTCTCTGAGCCTTCTGGTAGTGCCATGTCTGATGTAACTGGAGTAGGTGACCAGTTCTCCAGAACTTTGAGGTGGATTTGCTTCAAACCCTTTCTTACAGGGAACTCTCAAAGTTCCACAAGATTTTAAATTGAAGAGACATCAGATTCTATGAGAGTATACATTAGAATCCTTAGCATATTCTTTCCTTAAATAATGAAAGCTGAAGGTGACTAGAGATGGAATAAAAGGCCTGTAATTGCATCTTCTGCCACTGCAGTTAGATTCTTTTTTCCTTCAGGTTTCAGACAGCTCAGTAGCTTCCTGGGTTGTGACAACTCTGTGAAGTCCTGTCTAATCCATGGAAAGTTTCTCTTCTGTTACTTCAGAGCTTGGAGCATCAGCTCCCCTGCTTTTTCCAAGAGTTTCTTTTCTTGTGATGCAGTTCTTTGCTGAGCCCCTTCTCTTCTTGTAGCACCTTGTAGATTCTGGAGTTTTCTCACACTTACAGTCTGGTGACAATGTAATAGCACAGACATGGTAATAAGTGGAAATATGTTAAAATTGATTAATTCTGGATAAAAATTATCCAAATTTTGCAAGAACACCCACTCTGAAATGAAATTAGGTCACTCCTGACTGGTGATAGCTCCCATGACTACATTAAATCTTCGTCTTACACAGGAACTCTCAGCATTCTTTCAGGTCATGATCCCAAAATCTGTGATAGATGGTCCCCCTAAGTCTTATAGCAAGATTTTTTTTAACCTTAGTCTTTCCATGTAAGACCATTTATTAGTAATTTTTATGATTCTTCCATTTTCATTTCCTCTCTATTTGAAACTTCTGATGTTTTCCTTAAGCTAGAGGAAGTTGCCCATCATTTTTCCATTCTCTTCTGTGGTTATAGTTACTCCTGCTGTGTAGCTCAATGCTTGCTATGAAATGTTAACCAAGAGTGACATTTTTAGAGGTTGCATGTGGTCCACCTACTGCTGTTTTGAGTCCCTAAATCTGTTGCAGAAAACTCTTGCTATTGATTGGAGCAATACTGAGAAGAAATTTATTGCTTATATTACAATGGGGAACGCTTATAATGGGGCTTTTTTAAAAATGTGTTTTTTACAGGGAAGAAAATGGTAAAACCAACGTTCTTTTCATAAAGGGTATGCATTCTAAACATGGAATTGTAAACACAATAAAATATAATTTATTCTTTAATTTTGATATTCTGAACACAGAAATTTTCAAATGTGTTTTTGGGGCAGTGAACTCAATCTTTTATCTTGTCCTTGGGAAAAATTATTTGCAGTGCCAAATATGGCTTCCAAATTCTCCCGAAGTAAAATTTCTATTATAGAAATGGTACACTGACGTTGAATTTGAGCAATAGAAAACCACAATGGAAATTTTCCAGATGATCAGTAACCACTGGACTGGATTTGCAGGTGCTTATATTCAAAAGGAGCCGGGACACAAGCCCACCATGCACTCTAGGGAACCTTGCTTGAGCAGGGAGGTTGAACCAGATGATTTCCAGTGGTCCCTCCCAGCATTACCCATTATGTGCTTCTGTGAATTCTATGAATGCCTCAGCATTTATGTGGCGGTACCAGCAAGATAACTTATTGTTTTCCTGTTCCTTATAGAGGATATGGTTGACCAGTCTAAAAGTCACCCTGGAACTGGTACCCAGTTGGGGATCTTGTTGACTTTGTAAAAGGTGTTGGTCCACTCAAGAAATAAATCATCATGCCAACTTAGAGATGTAGGACCAAATTTTAATCTGAGTAACAGTAATCTTAAAAAAATACCCAGATAAAAAAAACTTACTATAAAAACGGACCATGATATGGGCTTCTGTATTTATTTAAACCCCTCAAAGTTACTCACACCTTCTTTCAAATTTCTTAAGGGAACTTTCAGATTAAAAAATAATCTAGTGTTGAATTAGCTTGAGGAAAAAATGTGATGGTGAATATTTCAGGATTACCTGAATGTTGTTCTCTAACTGAAAATAGAGAATAATGGCTTAGAAATAGTTTCAAATATAACAAAACACACTGTCACATAGCTGCATTATTTAATTGATTTATTTAAAATTAGCAATGATCAGTCTGAATTAGAAAAACCTTTTGAGGGAATTTATATTTTTTTTGCTTTGTTTACAGAGCATGTTTGCCAGCATTCCTTTGGAGCATCTTTAGTTGTTTGGTTTTGGTTAGTTTTTTGGGTTTTCTTTAACAGCTTATGATATTAAATCAGAGAACAATCAATAGTTTTTATATGTAATTTAATTTATTTTACATTTTATTTTTCACTTGCTTGCATGCTGAAAATGCAGAAGTGTTCAGTTTCACAAAATGGTTCAAAGTTAACCCCAAATACAGGAACCTCAAATTATGTTCCTAATCACAGGTTCAGAAAACAAGATAGTCTGACTGTCAAAGATGATGAGCACCAGTTATAGCCACAGATTTTGTCATCCATATTGTTTAAGATACTCCATGAAGGAGTACCTACAGTAGGAGTTGTGGATTGGTCTTGTGGAGATTTCTGTGTCTTTGCCTTCAGTTCTCAGGTAGAACCCATCAGCACTCTCCAACTAAAACCTCACTGTGTAAAGCTCATGAATCAGATGAATCTTGGGTTGCATTGAACTTCACATTTTACCTCCAAAAGTTCTATTTGAGGATTTTTATAAACAGTTTTAGAGATTAGATTTAGCTTGTATCTGTACCATACCCTGTCACTTCATTTTGCTAAGATGGACTCTGCTGTCAGAAATCTTGGTGACTCAGATTTAGAGTTTGATCTCACCTAGAGCTTATGTTTGGCTGCTAAGTAATAACCTGTCTCTCATTTGAGATGGAGGTTTTGAGCAGTTCCTTTCTTTCTGTTCCTTTCTGCATGTACACACACACATATATATACACTTGAGCTAACCCCAGTAATTATCTCTCTTGGCTGATTATTTTGGAGGTGATGATGTGAGAGTCATAAGCATTCATTTTTGTAGCGTTATCCTACTCCACCCCCTCACCATGTGTTGAATTGCTATGGTATTTTTGTTCGTCTCTTGTGTAGTCCTCTCCAGCCTTCTCTTTTCTCAACATGGATGTACAAGCTTATAAGAACTGAACCTTTGTTATTTCTCCTTTCTCCCTGTTTTTTCCCCTTCTCTCTTCTAAGTGAATGTGTGTTAGTGAAATCAGGGAAGAAGAAAATTGGGCTGCTTGCTTTGCGTTGGTGTTTACTATGAGTCATAACAACAGCTTGGTGCTCTTGAAAAGTTTTGTGGTGGGAGCGTAAACAGCATGGATGCAGTAAGAGAAACAGCAGAATGTACTGTACTTGCAGTTCTCTGACTCAAGGACATAATTGTGGGTGATGGGAATGCATTTTGATAGAGGTTTGCACTTACTCATGCCATGGATATATAAAATTTCTGCTAAGGAAGCAAATCTAATTGCTCAAAGTTTGTTCTGGTTGGACTGAAACTGGACTTACTGGGAAGGATTTTGGCAGCAGCTGACTTTTTGTAGAGCTACCTAAAATAGGCTTGGTGTGAGAAGTGAGTTTATAATGATTATTTTAACACTGATAGTACACAGAAGTTTAACATGAGATGACTTATTCATCATACTGCTCTCCAGTTATCTGCCTGGAACTACCCACATTCCAAGTTTAAGAACTATTTCATTCTTACGCCTGAAATTACCTTGTTCCCAAACTGCTTACAATTTCTTCCAATTATATTGCAGACAAGGATTTATCCTCCATTGGTAGATAACTGAGCATGTATTAGGATCCTATATGACTAGTCATATGCCACATGAAGTGTATTCTGTCTTGATTTGTAGTTGAACAATCAGTTATAAAACACTCTATCTAGGAAGTGACTGAAACAAACAGTAAAAGATGGTAATCAGCCCTGTGGCTGAAACTGTTTATTGTGGTGATAAACAAGACTCAAGATCACTTTCTTGATGCAAAGTCTATTGGACAATAATTTTTTGACTTCTCTGTTGTTGTTGTTACAGGCAGCTTCCAAGATTCCAGTTCCAACGTTTGGTGCAATGGGAAGACATTGAATACTAGGACATGATATTAGGCTGTTAGGATAAGATATGTAATAGAGTACATGTGAATTGAGACAGGAAAAAACATCAGGATAAAGTAGAAGGATACAGCCCAGTGATTTCAATTCACAATTTTTCATAACATTTTAAAAACTGTTTGAACAAAAATTGCCCACATGTAGTCGGAATGAAATGCTCATTAGACAAACAGTTCCAGTGTTCAGCTGTGCTGAATGGTCAGTATTTGCCAGCTTCACAAGCTGTGCCATTTTGCCAGCAGCAGTTTTACAAGTGAATAGTGGTTTTGGTTGCTGGTCAGTCTCAGCTGTCCTTATCTACCAGCAGATAGACTAGACAAGAAAGCAAGAAGATGGGGGTTACACTTGTCATTAAAAAGCCCCTTTCAAATTGATAGTCATGCAACCACTCTATCTTCATAGAGAAAACATTCATCAGGAATACCAAGGAGCTGTTACTTTTATAGAATAATAATGTTCATGCATCATGGAACTGCAAAATTCCATAATTTTCACAGAGTATGTGAGAAATGATTGTCTGGCTTAACATGATATTCATGCTTCTTAAGGATGCAAAAGGCAAATAACTACACAAACTTGCCTTCTGAAAGAATATATAACAAGTGATTTGTATCAGCAGAATTGTTATGGATACTTGGCATTGCCAATTATAAGCAAGAAGTAGGCTGGAGTATTGGCCCAGAACATGCTGTACTAGAATGTTTTCATTAGTAAGACTAAAGAGAGAGAGAGAGAGAGAGAGAGAACTATAAATGTCATTGACCAATTAAAATTCAGTGGGCTGTTTATGTTTCATACCTGGGCGTCACTTAAGAAAAAAGTGAAACAGCCTGAGAGCTAAGTATGGAGTTGTGAGAATAAAGGCAATTATATGACTGCCAGAGTACCTCCTGAGTGTGGCTGCTGTGAACTGCTTACAGCTGCTGGGTGGAATCAGGGTGCATGCAAGGTCAGTGGCTGTGCTGAACCTGCTCTCAGATGTTTCAGTGTTGGCTAAATTTTAAACAGAAGAAAAGAAATGTAAAAGCATGTCTTCTGTCAAAATGGTTCACCTCCTGTGAACAGAAGATATCACATAGTTTCTTGATTCAGGAGCAAGTTTGTTCTGGAGATAAATTTTTGGACAGTGGTAAACTGTATTCTACCAAAGACCTCAAAGGTCAGTTTAGATTCACAGGTGTTTAAGAGCAGAAGGGATCACATACCTTTGCCTCTTCTACGATCCAGGATGGAAAACCTCATGCAAGTCCAGTCTCAAGGTTGTATTTTTTTACTTCATGATATACTGTATAGAAAACATCTAAGTTTACATAAAGTGGATAGTGCCAGGCATCTCTAGTAACCTCTCGTCAGAAATTATATGCCTGTATAATTGCAATGGTATGCTTTGTTTCTAGTCCAGATTTCTCTAACATTCATTACACTGAGATTTCTATGAAAAGTGTCTTTCTAATGGTGGTGTCTCTATGCTCTGTTCAAGGGAGCTAATTAAACATTCTCATGGATAGATTAAGTCACTTAGTCATAGTCACATATTTTATGAACATGTGTCATTCTTGCAGTTTTTCCTGAGGCACTTCCAATTCTTCACTTGCGATGTGGACACCTACATTTGTCACAGCCGTGCATTTGGATCTTCAGTTCAGTTGGTAATTTAACCATGAACCCCAGCATTCTTCTAAATTTGAGATTAGATTCCTCCATCCATTATGTGCTTCGGCATATGTGCTTTTTCATTAGATTTGTTTTTGGCTGTATTAAAATTGAAGTTATGTAAATGAAACTATGTTACCAAATAGTTTCACCATTCAATCTGATCTGTTGCTGCAATTAATTTGCACTCTGTTGCCCTTTTGTCATCTGCAAATATTGGATTTCTTCTTCTGGGTTATTCATGAAGACATGGGTTTGCATGAGGACTCATGGTCAGTTTAGAAGTAACCCCTGACAGTCTTGGCAAAAAAATGGTCCCAGCAGAGTGGTCTGACATTTACAGTTGTTGTTGAGACCCATCCATCAACCAATCCTCAATCTGCTTAGTTTATTCCTTTATAATGTGACAAAACGAAATTGTTTGTCACAATGTTTTTATCAAGAAGTTTTATTAACATATTTGCCATTAACTGAAACACAAATTAACCAAATACATAGGCCCATCAACATTTTAAGACCTATTTTCCATAAAACAGTGATTATCGTTAAATTGTGATTGTATTCTGAATTGTTCTCTTTACTGCTTTGCCTGTGATGATAGTGCACTAATTGATACACAGTTAACCAGGTCATATTATTTGTAATTTTTTTATATTGCTAGCTCACATTTAGCTTTATTTTCCTCCCCCACTAATCTGAATAATTACTATTTTTAGTAAAAATTATTTTCAGTGTGGTACATAAAAAACAAAAGATGCCAGTTGCATCAGGCGCTGAAGAAACATGAAACAGCACAAATTCCTTTTCTGGAAATACTGTGCAGGATGGGTTCTTCTTGTTATGCTGGTGTTCTAAGATAATTGCACACTAATGGGAATGTAAATCAGGAGAAGGCAAGACAAAATTATGTTCCCCTTTTAGGTGACTGTTTTCCTAATTGTCAGTTTTTAAATTTTGTAGTGCTGGTTTGGTCACATCCTGCCATGTGGTTTGAAATGTTCCAAAATTAGTGGTCTGGAATTGGTCTAATAGATTTATGTATTTGTATGGTAAATAAAGTATAAAATAAAGTAATCACCAAGGATTGGAACAATTACTGTAGGCTGCTAACCATATGTGAGAACAAAGTGCGTGACTTTCATATTAGAATGAATCAGAGGTAGCCCACTCTGCATTGCAGTGACACTTTCATTAAATGAATTCATAAAATGAGTATTTGGAGTGTTTTAAATAGTATTAACCATAGATCTTTTAGATTGAGGGTTGTTTCTGTTTACATTATTTTGTTTAATGTGAGTGTTTGGTTTGTAGCTTCAGATTCTTAGTGATTGCTGCATTTGAATGAGGCCGTAAAGGAAAAAAAAAAACCAAGATACAGGTGCTTTCCAAGTACATGGATGTCTAATGGAGCTGAAGTCACTAAACGTGACATTTCATTATATTCACTGGCTTAAAATGTAAGAATCTAAATATAGAAATAATTAAATGCTTGCTTATAATTTCACAATCATAGCTGCCAAGGTTCCTCTAGTGTCTAGTTGGATTTAGATCAGACCCTTATTGTCCTCAGTCCCTGTTAATCAATATAAAAATTTATTGCTAAGGAATTAGATTTGGGCTTTTTCCTTTTTTAATTTTGTGAATTTTTTTACTGTTATGTATAAGGTATATTTTAAAGCCCTGTGTTGTGTAAGCCCCATGTCTCATAATACAGCAAACACCTGCCAGAGTTTGGAGGACTAAGTGTTTTGAAAATAGACTGGGTCTAGGAATTAATAAACATTCACAAATGTATTGGATTTCCAAGTATTAAATGAACTGCATTTTTTTCCTTTTGTAAAAAGTAAGCACAATTTATTTTCATAAAAGAAACTGGTATGTAGCAACCCACCTCCTCATGAATAGTAGTCTTAAAAAAGACCTGCCTGTCATAAAAAAGGTCTCAAACCTCTCTTTGTTCCCTGCTAAATAAAAAGTCACCAGTTTCTAGCTATCCAACCAATATAATCTTAATTTAATGTTTAGCTTGGGCCTAATACTCTGTACGTTTGTATAGGGAAAACTACCCTGGCTCATGCATTACCCAGGTCATGACATTTGTGTTCAGATCAGTTAGAAGAGGCAGGACTGAATTTATTCCTTTCTTTTTGTTCAAGGAATTAGTTGGCAAGTAGGGAAGATACATATATATATATTATTTATAGACCAGATGGAAGTCAGTGAGGTGTCACCATTGTTTTAAGCTGGAGCAGCCCTGGCAAGCATGCTGCAGTGTACAGTCCCTGTGCAGGAATGCAGCCCTGGGATAATCTGTCTCTCTTTGTGTGAAGAAGCATTAATCACTTGGCTCACATTTCATATGTGCTTAATATGGAATACATCCCTGTTGGCTCCACATGTTCCATGTTTAATGTCTTCATGAAAAAGAGAAACACAATTGCAGTAGACAAGTGTTTGATTAATCACACTTACTTCTGTGTGTTCAATTTGCACCTTTACAAAGAAGTAGTCATCCCTTAGGTAATGGGAGTCAGAGGGAACCTGTCTTGGGAAGAGGAATAAGGCTGTGGGGACGTAGGAGTGGGAAGATAGGAGGAAGACTGGTCTCCTGGGTAACCTTTATATCGATTATACACACTTGCAATCCGTGCTGGTAAATTTTTAGTTTTTCACAGGTAGTTTGTGGGATATGCATGTGAAAATGTGATGTTTTTAAACACAGCTTGACACTGAAAGCACTCTACAAAGTTTGGAGGATGAAGGTAGAGGGTCAGGAAGCATGAGAATGCTACACTCTTCAGATATCATCTAACAGTTTATAGCCAGAGAAATAGGTCTTAAATATCCTGACTGGTTTTTTTCGGGTGCTTAGTCCGCTAGATCCCAATTATTTAACAAGTGGCAGTATTGTATAATAAGTATTTAATAAGGTACTCTTGACAAATTTATTATGACTGATTTATCAGCTTCTTGTGTTGTCTTTTGGTGCTGACACATTCACTCATGTTTATCCTAAGTCTGATTTTTTTTTAGCTTCAGACCAAGCTAGATACTGCTGAAATAAGTACTTGAGAAAGGTCTCTCTATATTTGTATTGTGGACAGTGGACAGCTCTGAGCTGTGTCAGCACATTTAACATGCTCACTTCTGGGTAAAGAAATAAACTGGGTTTGAGGGATAGCTCTAGGTGTAATTTTGAAATAGTCTAACAGCAAATTTTTCTGAGCACTTTTTACCTCTGTCTGGCCTTGTGTAGTGATGAATCAAGTGTTGCTATGCTGTGTGTCAGATTATTTACTAATGGATAGTTTAAACTGAGAAGGATTTGCCTAAAATAATCAGCGATTATTTTTTTCCCCTGCAAATTATTATTTAGAAGTGTGTCTACAGGAAGCAATTAACAGATTGGATATACCATTCTTGCCAATAGGAAATGAGAAACAGCATACATTGTTTGTGGAAGATACTCCTCTGGAAATCATAATTCCATACTGTTCTTGTTGAGCAGGAAAACTGCCTGTAATCTTGCTTGAAATGTGCTTGTAAATTTTATCCATTGGTAGCAAAGGCATCCCAGTGTTAATGGCAAGAGTAAGCTGCTGGACAGTGAAAGAATGGCTGCCAAGTAGAAGGCATCTCAGACTGTGCCACAGGAAAGAATTAGAACAAAAAGTAAGCCTCGTGTGGGAGGAAGATATTAAACTCACTGAGGAAGCAATGGCTTAAGTCTTCATCCAAAGAAAACAGCCTTTTATATTCCCCTCAAGGTCTGCAGGGTTAATCTGTTTCTTTGCTTGTCAGTATATACTTCTTATGGTTTGCATGTCTAGGAATAAAAATATTTTGAGAGTCCCTGTGTGAAAAGTGTTGCCTGGGGTAGGTATGGTAGAATTTTGGGGAGAGACATTATCAGGATTGCTTATCTTTATATCCACTGGGCCTTTAGATAAACTTCAAAGATAACATGTAGAACACTGGTTCTTGAATTCAGCAGATACAGATGTATTCTTAATTCCTGGGTTTAGTAGCAGCTTCCCAGGAGGGAATAATCTCTCTGATGTCTGGTTCACTTGGAGGCTTGAGGAAAGAAATTTCTTATTACAAACTTCGCAGAAGCAGACATGAATTAAGGAGTGCTTTGGGTCCAAAAGTACTTTCCACCCAGCCTGTTTTATGATGTATATTAATCAAAGTAGCTCAGGGATCCCCCTCTTTTAACAATGATACAAAAATACAGAAATCACCATTTGCAGGAAACTCTGTATATAGAAATCTGTATAGAAAAAAAATACTTTCTTCAGTGGTGGGAAAAATAATCTAATCATACTAATTTTTGATCGAATTATTTTCTACTCTGCAACTAGTAACAGTATTTGCAAACTACAAGTGTATCTCACAGCATGAAAAATTATTATCATTAGCAGTACAGTCAGAGTCTGGTTATGATAGTCAGTCTGTTGAATTTCTGGGGAAAAAGCCTTTCTTTATTTGCAGATTGATATATTTCAAGGCTAAACAGATCTCTGAAGTATAAGGCCAAAAATAAAGTTATGCGTCAGTCCCACTTGGAAATTAGAGATGAAATTGCCTAGTACTTTGGGTAGTTCCTAACTTATATCACGTACTCTGAGTATAGCAGTGCACTACAGTACTTAGAGCTGATGGCTATTTTGCCTGAGTATTTTAAATGCAAACCTAAAGGATAAGGAAAGAAGAAAAAACTAAGAAAAACAAAGAGAAAAAAGAAAAATAAGCTGATTTTGCATCAGATAAAATTTGTTTTTCCAATAGTTATTTAGATAGGTCTGTAGTTAGGCTTTGTCTTTTCTATCTCAAAGGGAAAGTAGCATGTAATCAAGAAGTTCCTCTTCAGGAATAGATAATTATTGAACTGATTAATACAACTGTCTGTATACCAGGTGGCCTCCACAGCTGCCCTGTCACTCCCCTCCTCAACAGGACAGAGGAGAGGAGATGTAATGAAAGACTTGTGAATTGAGATAAGGACAGGGAGAGATCACTTACCAGTTGCTGTTCATGGGCAAAACAGATTCAGCTTGGAAAAATTAATTAGTTTAACCTACTAGCAATAAAATCAGAGTAAGTTGATGAGAAAATAAAAAGAAATCTTAAAAATACCTTCCCTCCACACCCCTCTATTTTTTTTTTGTGCTCAACTTTACTCCTAATTTCTCTACTTCCTCCTATGTAGAGACTTAGGGTGCTGGGGAATTGGCACTTGGTCAGTTCATCACGTCTCTGCTGTTCCTTCCTCCTCAGAGGAAGAACTCTGTCTTCCCCTGCTCCATCATGGGTTCTCTTCAACAGGAGACAGTCCTCCGTGAACTATCCAAGGTGAGTCCTTCCTATGGGCTGCAGTTCTTCACAAACTGCTCCAGCATAAGTCCCTTCCATGGGGGCAGTCCTTCAGGAACAGGGTCTTCCCCCATGGAGTAAGAGGACCTGCCAACAAACCTGCTCCAGTGTGGGCTTTTCTCTCCATGGGGCCATAGGTTCTGCCAGGACCCTGCTCCAGCATGGAATACCTATAAAGTCACAGCCTCCTTTGAACATCCACTTTCTCCAGCATGGGATCTTCCACACAAGGCAGGTTCATACTGGCTGCAGCATGGACCTCCATGGGCTGCAGGGACACAGCCTTCATGTGTGTTCTTCACATGTTCTTCATGTTCTTCACCATGGGGTGTGGGGGAATCTCATTTCTGGCACCTACAGCCCCTCCTGCCCCTCCTTTTGCACTGACTTTGGTATCTGCAGGGCTGTCACTCTCATGTGTTCTCACTCCTCTCTTCTGGGGCTGCAGTTGCTCCTGTGCAGTGACTTTTTCCCCTTCTTCACTCAGTTATCCCAGGGGTGTTGCTACTGTCATTGATGGGCTCAACCTTGGCCAGCAGGAGGTCCATCTTGGAGCTGGCTTGGATTGGGTCTGTGGGACATGGAGGAAGCTTCCAGAAGCTTCTCACAGAATCCACCCTTTCAGTCCTACTGCTATCAAAATATAGCTACAAAAACCCAATCAGCAACAAATTATTGGACTGAGGCCACAGCTTCCAGCTGAACATGGATCTTTGGGTACAATAAAATAAAGAATGCCAGAGGAAAAACCCCATAGCTCTGAAAAGATGCACCACCTTCTTTCAAGTCAAATGAATCAAAGAAACTGCAGTAATACTGCTCTGTAAAACACTGCTATTGCCCTATTCTTTGGATCCTTTGTAGGTGCATTTCACTGTCAAAGTTATCCATAGGCCAAAACATTCAGGTTGATTTAAATTGAAGGAACTTTGTTGTTCTTTGTACATAAATAACAGGGAGGATAAATGTGGGATGAGAATAGCTGCAAAGGAAATAGGGGCTCATTCAATGTGTCTTTGGCATTTTAAGGCATGCACTCTAAGCTTTACAAATTTTAACTCCTGTCATCTTAATATAGACTATAATTATTCCTCAGGGTATGTCAATTATTCAATGCCTATTTAAAGTAACTAATAAGCTATCTTTGGCAATTTTGTGATTTGAATTCTATTGGCGTTAAAGTTACAGATTTTTTCCTCTTCAGTGAATATTTCCCAATAATTTGATGAAGTTGATTTATTATTTGTATACTTGTGCTTTACTAAAAAGAAAAAAAATATTACCTCCAAAACCTTACATAAATTTGGTACACATTAAAACATGAACTAGACAAATTGTATTTTTTTCTTTTGGCTTAAGTGTCATTGTTTGGATTCTTGAGGTAGGGGAAGACATTGTGTTGTACTTTAATATGATCACAAGCTACAAATAATTGATTAAAAATGTTTCACTGCATTGAAAGCTTATTCTCAAGATGGCTACATTTGGTAGCATGTGGGTATTGTTGAGTAAGTAGCACTTTACTACAATCTTGCAAAGCAATGGCTGCTCTCTTTCCTATAGTCAAAACTGGGAAAACCCCCTTATAGGGAAGATAAAATTGCTTACAGCTGTATGTGCTTGTCTACTACACATCACATGTGTTGCATGAATCTCTCCTCCTCTTGCTTCCCTAAAGCAGGTCTTAGAACTTCCATCAGCCTGGGGCAGAACCAGTAGTAGTCAAAATTTGTGGGCTTGAGTAATGGGCACTGGTAAATGCAGTAAGAACCATGTAACTCTGCTAAGAACTCATGGAGGAAATCCAAGCATCTTGCCCCTTTTGCATTATTTTATCATGTGTTACTGGGATGACCAGTGCAGGGGTACTGCTGGGTTGAGACCCGTTGGTGACTCACTTTCCACTCACTTTTCTTTGCTATTCCTATTCTCATAAAAATACCTAATCTTGGGATACCTGTTCATCATAGATAGAATGTTTTGAAAATAGCTGTCTTCATCTCATGGTGGCACTTCCCCATTTTTGAGCTGACAGGAGGGTATGAAACAGGTGGTGGCAGGGTTTAAGCAGCACAGAAGTTGGAGTGTCTGCAGGAATAAGTTTTGTGTCCTGGGTTGAACTTAGTTGGCCAAGTAGTTAAATATTGTCTCAGTACTTTGGGACACCAGTGACTAACTGTAGGAATGGTTTCCAAGGAAGCACAATCCTTGTACAAACCTGGCATTGTTCTTGTGAAAGGAGGAGATGGACTTTCAGCATAGCAATCACTGTGGAAGGGAGGAGGAGGAACTGCTTGGGAGCAGGCTTAAAAAGAAAGATGTAGATCAGAAATAAGGAGCTTAAAAGAGGAAAGAGAAAAACATTTGGAAGGCTCCCTTATGTAGAAATTACATCTAGAATAGGAAAAGCAAGGAGCAAAACGATGCAACTGAGGTTTAAAATTTCCATTATAGCTTTTAGAGGAGTGTTTAATGATCTCCAGACCAAAGCATCATTTCAATCATAATCATTTCCTAAGCAAGAAGCCAGTGAGGTAGATAAGCATTACCTGTAATGTTATTCGTGCTGACAAAGAGACAGAAACTTTAAGATATTTCTGTTTTTCTGGATCTATGGCAGAACTAATCTCAGAACTGCAAAGGTGGGGGGTGGGGAGGTGGACAGGTGTGGAAGATAGACTTCCCCCCACCTTTGTGGCCCAGGAATTGTGCCTGGGAAGAGATCAAATCTAAGTTGTAAGCAGCAACACGGGTTCCTCTGTGAAAATTTAACTGTCCATCCATTAAAATTTTATTTTCCTCGTGGGGCAGATCAATAGCTGAAAAATTGATTGACTAATTCAACAGCTGAATTGTTGAAGATTTTAAATGTGAATTTCATGATGTAAGATGATTAGAGACCAGGGCAGGTGCCAGGGGAAATTTTAAGTAAATGAATTAAAGTAGCCAAGGTAGAGTTATTCAAGACACTTTACCAAAGTTAAGAGTATGCCTGTCAGTTCTTGTTCTGTTTGTCCTCAACTTGTCCTTTCCATAAGTAATGAACCTTTTCTGTCCAGGTTCTGGAGTCCCAGCTTTCCCATTTCCCAGTAAGTCATGCTGCCAGCACTTCTCAGCAAACACAAATTTACACAATGTCAGGATTCCATTCAAAATTATAAAATGTGTTGCAGCCTGATTTTGCAAAAGCTTTGCTCTTTTTTTGACTCAACTGTATATTTTCTGAATTCAACAGGATTGGAATAGAAGCAGACTGCTCCTGTTGTTGGTTGGAGAAACTGTAAGTGTAGTATTACCATACTTTTGCCAATTTTATTTTCCTAACCATTCCATTTGTTATGCATGTCAAAGTTAGTATCTTGGTGTTTGGCTATGTTTTTAAGATCCAGCCTGCTGTTAGGAGCAGCCCAAGTCTTGGAATGGACATATTGGAATTTCTGTGACTTTTAAACAATTTCATAGAATTATCAGGTTGAAATAGATTTTTAAGATCATCAAGACCAATCTTAAAGTTTGTAACCAAAGGTCTGACCAGCATTCTCAGCTGGTATGCACAGTTGTGAATCATAACAGAGGGTGAAAACAAAGGCCTATGGCTGAAAACATGGTAATTTCTTCTCAGGAATATTTATGCAAGATTTTCAAAATTCTCTCATGACCTTGCACTAATGCCTCTGACTTACCCATATGAATTAGAGGAAAACTTTATGGTTCCCCTTGTATTTAAGTCAGATTGTGATTACCATTATAAAAACCAATGTTTTATTTGAGAAGTCTCAAAGATGGTGGTTTATAGCTTATCTCTGATGATAGCCAGTGAGATTTTCTTTTTTACAACTTATTATTTCTTACTTCTTTCAGAAAATACTTGTAGGTAAAGAATGTAATATTGAAGCAGAAATGCTATACTACAAATGCCACAAAGGTGTTAAACCCAAAATCCCTGAATTTCAAGCAAACTCTAGCAGTAGGCAGGAAATGCTGTATTTATGTTGTATCAAACAATGCATCAATAGAGGGCAGACTCATGGGAGAGCAGTTTTTATTTAATTGTATAAAATTACATGCCTTTTTTTTTTCTGTTTAACAACTTTAAGGTTCCTGGAATATATATATTTACAGTGCCTTGCAAAACAAACAAACAAACAAACCTGTTAAAAATTGCTTTGTATGTTCTGTAGTCACAAAGGGCAGACAGAAATTCTCAAATTAGAATACAAGAGACAAAGAAGTGGTACAAAACTAATATGAAGTGATGAACTTGCAAAGCAATGCAGTTTTCTTGGTTTTAGCTAGTGGTGTTGGTACTTCTGTGCTGATTAGTAACAGGTTATTAACAAGTTTTTAAATTAAAGTAAGGGGAAAGTGAATAATTTTATAAAATCCACTTAGCTATTGTGCTGATTGCCTATCTGGGGGCTTTCTAGTTAGAGGTTTAGAGTGTAAAGGAAGAGTAATTGAGAACTGAATTGTGTTGGGAAGGGTGACAAATGTAGCAGGAAGCCATAGTTTGTTCTGGCCTGGCCTTAAATGGAAATTTTGTTATATTAGATAAGGGATCACAAAATCCCTGTTTAATATCATGTAAGGTAATCTAACATTGTATCAAATGTGTAGTAGCTTTTGACATAGGTTGGTGTGTTGACTGTGTTTTAAAACTCACTATTATTTGGACTAAAGACTTGTATTTCTTTCTCTTCCTCAGAGGCTGGGGTGCTGGGTGTCAGTGAGTGATGAAGGAAAGGAGAGAGGTGTTCTCCTGAGTGCTCTGGCCTGTCCTGATTTTTGAATACAGTTGGATAGCTCTTGTCTATAATCTTGTGGAACTCCAGCTGTCTGTGTATGATGCAGGACATTCTGTAAATCAAGAGTGTTCCACAATCCCACTCTGAAAACAAAGGAGAAAATGTCTTCAGGGAAACGACATGGAAAGGGCACTTTTAAGTTAGAAATGGAAGCTTCATGGGGCTCTTTTCCTGACCCTGTATTGATATGGTATACAGCACATCAAGCAAATGGTGATGCTGCTGCTCATGACAGCAAAAGCCCAAGAGTGAATTTAAGCTGGAATTTGTGCTCTCTCTCTTTCTGTCATAGTGTGTTCTTGAACAGTCAGCTGCATTCCTAAAGGAGTTATATATGAAGCATAGTGGATTCCAGCTTATCTTTTTTTCAGTTTTCTCCCTTATCAGCTCTCTAGAAGGCATCACAAAAGCTGCACAAACACTTAGCAAACCCTGGTATTTTAACAGAAAGTTTGATTTGCACAGTGCTATGATTTCCTTTGCAGTTTCTGAGAAAGTAATTGTCTTGCCTCCATGGAATATTCGCTAAACACTGTAAGATAAGAATGAATGATAAGTAATAATTTTTCTCTCTGTGCAAACCCATGCTAAGGCTGCTCTTACCATACAGGAGACAGGATTTTTTTTACAAGCATCTTACTTAATTCAAATTGTGCAGTTCAGTTTGGCTTGTACTAACCTTCTGAAAGGCATTTCAGAGCAGAAGAGGGGTATTCATTGTGGAAAGGAGCACAAAATAAGAGGCTTTGTTGATTTTCTATATTTCCCAGCTCGAAAAGTGCTCTGAGGGTAAAACCTCTCATATGTGACTTAGGTGTTTTATGAGTTGTTATTTATCTTGTAGCTCACTAAATAACTCTCTATCTCTGGTTTTAATAGAGAGAATAGAACATTAAATAGTTGCAGTGCCTTTCATGGCTAATGGATGAAGGAGGGTCTTCTAGTAAGCTATGGATAGGTTTATGTGTCATTCCAATACTGGTTGAATAGTCCCTTAAATAAATAGATAATTCCAAATTAAATATGGAAACCTTATCTTCCATTAAGATAACTCCATTCATAAACTTAAAAACCAAAAGCTGTTGGTGAAGGTCACACTATTGGTATGAAGGATGCAATTTTGCAAGATCTGCTTCCTTAATAATGGCTTTCTTGCTTTTTAAAATTGCAGTTGGACCCACACCCTTAAATAGTAAAAAAATATTACTTTTTTAAAAATTGCAGTTGGGACACCACACCCATTAATTCCCATGTATTGCAAGACTCCCAGTTCCTATTTTATCTGTGTTGTTGCAGGTCTTGAGACCTAAATGGGTGTTAGGATTTTCATCAGGAGAACTCATTAAAAACTCTTTCATTTAGGATTTCAGAGAACAGCATTCCTTCTGTTCATCTCTGCACAGACACCTTTAAAAGCCTTTTTCTAGAATTTATGAAAACAGAACAAAAACCTTCTGGCATGTGCTCAGTCATGGGTAAAAATTCTGTCCTTTGTCACTGGCTTCCCAGAAAAAGAACTGCTCTTTGCCATTGAGCTGTCCAAGAGGACAAGAATTCATTCTTAATGACTTTCAAGGGTTTGTGTTTTGTTTTCATTTGAATGCATGTTGTGAATAGTGCATAACCAAAGCCCTCAAAGTGCTGTGTAGGAACAGAATTCTGGTGTTGCATTTTGGTTTGAAGCTAGGACCATTTAATAGAGGAATGTTTCACTAGTTCCTCTTGGTCCTCACTGGGTTCAAACCCCTTTCCTAATGACACTTTTGTATGCCTATAAAGCAACCCATTTTCACCAAAGGGTTCTGCTCTTTATAATCCAGACCCTTGGAACAGGATGAATTGTCTTGAAAAGATAAGTTCATGGAGATGAGAAAAATTTTGGATTATTTTGCTGTATTTTTAAGATGCAAAAGAAATTATTTGCAGATTCTCCACAGGGGAAAATATTAGTATTTTTGAGAGGATAAATACCCCCTATTAAGGTGGAACATAGATATGTGGAGAATAGAAGTTACAGGGTAAAAGGACGGGGAGAAAGAACTGGATCAAAACTACTTTGTTACTGCTACTTTGAACACTCAACTTCTAGAAACTTTCCAGAAGTGCTATTTAATCTGTAAATGCAAGTCAAAGTACACGTTTGTTACTTGAAACATATAATTATCTGTATTATTAGTGTATCTAATTGACAACTAATAATTTGTAATATGTATAGGTAGATCATTTAGTTAAAACACATTAGCTGTCAGATTAGCAGTGAAAAAGACTTGTCATTCTGCTGTGCAAATCCAGGGCTGTGTTACAGAATAATATATTTGTATTGGAAACAACGGTATTTCAGTAGTTTTATAGGTATTAAAAAATATTTAAAACATGTTTCCATATTTCACAGAGTACCCATGTAGTGGTAATTCAGTTGTGGAAGAATTACTTGTTGAATCAGGCATAAAAATATTTCAGCCATAAAATATGATGTCACATCATAATATGTACCTGAGAGCCTCTCCCCAGCTGGTGCAGGATTATTACTTACTAGGTATTCTTCATGGTTTTGCTCATTGTTTAAATGTCACAGGATTCCCCCACTCCTTTGATGTGACAAAGCTTTAATCCTACCAGCAGAGCTGAGTGGGACTCTAGTGAAAACAGAGTTGTGCTAGTTTTGAACAAGATGGCTCAGGCACTGGTAGCTGTCTGACTATAGTTTAGCAAGAGTAAGTGCCAGGGGAGCCAGGTTGTGCCTTGTGCTGCTACAGCTGGAATGCTGCTGTAGAGCTGTTGTAGAGCTAAGGGCAAGAGGTACCTGTCTGGGACTGTCTGCACTTCTTGATTGCTGCAGGAGGGATTACAGCCTATTTCTATAATATAGGAACTGATGTTTTGGACTAAGCTTTGAGTAACCTAGCTGAATAATTCAATTTGGCTTTCCTCCATAGGTTGTAATCCTTTGAGCACACCAGTTTTTTCCACACTGTGTCCAGCTATTGGAAATTCAGTGTGTTTTTCAGGTACATGAGAAAGTGTGGTGAGGTTTTTTTTTGCAATGTTATTTTTTGCAAATCAGGGGATTGAGCAGGACCTCTGGGTCAGTCTTGACTATGACTAAAGACATTTCCCTTTCACAGTCAGGGAAAGAAGGATGAAATGAGTACCATGAGGAAATGCAAAGCAAATTAGATGTTATTATTAGTGGTGGTTAAAATTCCTTACACACCACTAACCAGAGTGATATATTTATCCTTATTTTTATGTGCTTAATCCACAAGGCATAGGATGCAGTAATTAAATTGTGGCTGCCATCGACAGAGGACTTGCATTCAGTTTCTGTGTTGCTCTTAAGAGAAAGACCTTCTATTCTTAGTATTCAAGGATGCTGCAGCTTTTTTTCTAAAATCTAATACCTATATCCCAGTTTTCTTCTTAAAGTTAAAAGTTCCCCTTGGCTTTCCTCATAGTCTTTTCTGTCTCTGGAGAGACACTGCCTGTGCTGCAGCCTTTGGACAGAAGTGATATTGTTAGGTTTGCTTAACACTTGACCTGTTATCAAAGAGATGACTGACTCTCTGCAGCATATGCTGGGATGGGGTGCCTGGGTCACATAAAGAGCAGAGTAACACCTTTTAAGATGGTCTGGTGAGGTGGATGTACACATACATATATAGGCAATGATAGGGATCTATGTGAAGGAAGTATTCAAGAATTAATCACTTAAGAGAGAGCAGCTTATCCTGGCTCCACTAAACATAGGACTCTTTATGACTCCTGCTTGCCTAAAGCTACTCCTTGCAACACTTCCCTTGAAAAAGTGCAGTGAATTGATAGCATCTGTCAGAATGAATCAGCAGATGTAATCAGATGTTCCCTGAAGGGCTTGTTCATTAGAAATCATGGTAACAAGAGAGCTTGGTTGAAGCTCCGTAGCTCCCATAGGAGGTCTTTTCCATGCTGTGTCCCTTACTGGAAATAAAAATTGAACAGCATCATGATATTGCTAAGGGTAAAGTTGAAATGATAGCTCTGTTAGTCAGACCCATATGTACTACCCTTTATTCAGCAGAAGTGTCTATTAACATTGCTGGTACTCACAGTGATCAAGAGTGACCTAGACTTTCACTCTCTCTCCAGTAGTTCAGTTCCTCTGAGAGCAGGATCTTCTGAGTTGCAGGTCCTCCGGTTAGGCTAAGATGTGTGTCAGAAAGCTTTTTAAAAAAAGCTTTTTTTAAAAAGCTTTTTTGTGGAATGGCATCTTTTCAAATAGTGTTGGAACAGATCTTCTCTACTGACATCAACCTTCTGTGGTGCCCAGTGATAGGACTTGAGGTAATGGCCTGAAGTTATGTCAGGGGCAGTTTAGTTTGGATATTACTAAAAGGTTCTTCACACATAAGGTGGTTGGGCACTACAACAGGCCCCCTAAGGAAATGGTCAAAGCGCCAAGTCTGACAGAGTTCAAGAAAGGTTTGGACAATGTTATCAGGCACATGGTGTGATTATTTGGGATCTCTTGTGCAGGGCTAAGAGTTGGACTTGATGATCCTTATGAGTCCCTTCCAACTCAGTGTTTTCTGGAATTCTGTGATATTGCCAAAAATAGTGCCACTGTGACCCATACACATACTTTCTACTAAATTATGCTTATTTAATATCTAATGTAATTTCTACAAAAAAATGGAATGTGTTCAGAGTTCATTAAGGTGGATAAAATTCTCCTGAGTTTTGTACTTGAACTTCCCTTTTGACTTTATATCTTTATAAATAAACAAAGACAAGTTCATGTCTCAGATTATCTTTCAGACATCAGGTGGTGTGGATTCATTTTACTTAGCCTTATACATCTATAACATTAAACTTTGCCTTGAGCTAGGTCACTCTGAGCTGTCTGCACTCAGTGCAAATGAGCAGGTAGTTTGAGGGTGGGGTTCATGTCATGTATTACATACCCATCTTGGGCTGAAGTGAATCGTGTTCCAGAAATTCCTCTCTTCATAGGACTGAAGAGGATTAGACTATTCCTTCAGATATAAACATTGAATCCTGGTCACATAAGTGCTGTCTCTGTGAACAAACAATTTAACATGCCTAGTATGTCTACTAGTGTGCCTACATGTAGTTTTATGTCTGATATTGGATTTATGTCCATGTTATGGGTTGAAAGTATTTGGTTAACTTGGCCCAGTTACACTCCACAAGATATCAATTCACCTCACTAAGTAGAGCTGAAATCCATGTAAGGTTTCTCACATTTATTTAGCTGAAGTTTATGTGCTTTCAAAAGAAGGAAACATTTCCATGGATGTAATTTTTGCCCAAGAGGGGTACCCTGAACTTCATGTGCTGTACAGCATACATAGAGCCCATAGACAAACCATATGGCAATATCTGTAACCTTCATAGCTAAAAACTAATTAATTTCCCATCACACTGCTGTACACAGTGTATTGCCTCTCCTCCACACCACAGAGACACTCTGTGTGGAATTGCACTGTTGTTTTTGTTGGCCCTTATCCTTCCTTCCAAGAAGCCAGGTCCTGAAGGATTAACAGAGAGCTTTAATCCTAAAACTATATCAGATTTTTTTATGTGCATTTGTCATTAAATAGTGAACAAATTCAATGATGCCTTTAAAAACAAAACAAAAGTAAACAAAAATATTTCTCAAAAGAATCTGTCAAGGAAGATCTCAATGATCCTTATCAGAACCAAGTGTCAGCTTATGTTTAGTGAAGGATGATAGTTTTCATTTGGAGATAGAAGGTATTTAAATTTAAACTCCAGAAACTGAAGGGGTAAAGATGACTAAATGAAACTATTTTAGAACTAGAAAAACTTTATTGTTACATGAAATACTGTGCAATGTTAGCACATTTCTTTTTTTCCATGTTAGCTTTGTTGGGTTTTTTTGTGTGTGAAAACACAATTAATGATACTTAGTATTTTAAATTTTTTGTTAAAATTCTGATCACATGAGCTGTAGATTACTTGTTCCTCAGTGTCTGTGATTTTTAATCTCATCCACTTTCCATTGAAAAAGGTGGTATTATAAGGAACCAGAATTTTATTATACTTGTTTTATTTTTGTAAATTTGCTAGTACACTGGTGCAGCTGCTCTTTATGGCTACAGAGAACAGTGAATCTTTCATCTTCTGTTGAAGCTTGAAGGACCTGAAGATATACAGTTCCTCTTCTAATTAGGTTAAATGTAAATTACTCTCTTTTTATTTATAAAGAATATAAATCTGAATTTATTAGTCATCCTTAATTCATACTTCTTCCAACCCGAAGTGTAAATGGCAATGCAGACAAGTTCTGGTTTGGACCATCTTACCTAGAACTGTTTCCTCATTTTATTTGTCTTCTTATTTCACTTTGAAAGATGTATTTGGGTAAACAGTTTTCCAGTTCCAGAAAGAGGCCATCCTGGACTCTCCTCAGTAGTGAAGAACAGTGTCTCTCCTTTTGCATGCTGGAAATGAAAAGCTTGAATATGCAGACAGTTTACCTATAGGAACTCCTTCTGGGTTGAAACCTGGTGGGAAGATAGGTTGAAAGGATAGTACAGAAGGCAATCTTTCCCAGTGAATTACAGCTGTACTGATTACTGAGGAGTGGAAACCTTTGTGCTTGCCTAATGAGTTTGGGTGTTATAAAAGACTGGGTTAGCTGGCCACCAGTTACAGTTCCAGTTAGAGCTTGAGACTGCTGCAGCTTGGGATGGAGGCTGCTGGCTGTGCTGTGAGGAGGTAAGGGATGTGTGGTTGGGCAGGGGACAGATAAGGTTAGAAGATGCTGTGTGAGGGGCAGACAGGGTTAGACAGCTGGGAAAGGGACAGCTTGGGGTTTAGCCAGTCATGCAGAGAGGAGAGAAGGAGTCAGAGCTGTGTGGAGCTGCCTATGAGGGAGGAAGGAGTCAGAGTTGTCAGAAAGAAGTACACTGAAAGGAAGCATGAGAAGTTGTCTAACAAAGGAGTAGTGGTGAAGCCTGTTGTGCCTGACATATACAATCTTCATAAAATGAAACTCTGCCTTGACTATTATTGTATAATAGCCAAGAGATGAATGGGGAGAAGGGGAAATGAAAGGATAAATAAAAGAAGAAATTGGTTAAGGTATAAAATAATAGATCTGGATATTTTTCTGAAAAACTGTCAGTGAGTTGTCCCATATACAGAATAGATTATTAATGAAATCTTCTCAAAGTAAATGCATTGTGAAAATCTAGTAATTTGCAATTAGTAGGTATTTCATATACGAAGATAACAACAGAGTTCACTGAAGACAGTGAGGGTGAATTGCAAAGTCTTATGGCAAAGATTAATTCTAGTTGTTATTCTAAAGGACATATTTCAGCTGTTGTTATTTCCCTTCTTCTATGTGAATCAGAGTGTCTTTTAAATATGATAATGCCTGATTTTATTGCTCCTGTATTTTCCTTAGGAAGCTATAGCTCAGATCTTATGATAGTGGAAACACAGAATCAGACTGCTTCTTCACCCTGTCCCCCCCCCCCCCCCAATTTAAAAAAGTCTTAAATTTGTTCTAGTGAAAGATTAGAAAAAACAAGTTATAAAAGCTAAAATCATGCAGCAGTATAAATCAGGAGAGTATTTGGAGGGCTGAGGTCTCTTCCTCTTATGGCTGACAGTGTTATCAGAACTAAACAAGTGGCTGTGTCTGTTAAATAGCTGTTTAGAGCTTGAGACATTTTTTTTTCAGATAACATGTAGTGGAGCTGTCGCTTGAAAATGTAGCAATGGGATTAATTAGGCAGCTGACAAATTCTACACCTGTCATGCAAAATCATAGCCCAAAACTGCCTTCTGACTTCTTATGTTTCTGTTGTAAGAGGCCAAATTGATTTATCCCAGATGTACTTTTTTGAGTTGTATTGAGTATTCTTTTTTGATATTTAAAAGAAATATTGATTGTCCATAATCTTGTGTGAGGGTTGCAGCTCCTCTAATTGTGGGAATGCAGCATGTTCTCAGGAAGGAAACTCACTGAAGAAAGGAAACTAACTGTTCTCTACCAGAAAACTGAACAGCATGTTGAAACCTCATGCAAACACAAGTTAACTGCTAATGAAGGGACAAATGGGCTTGGCAGCCTGTCCTTAAAATGTCATTCAGAGAGAAAAAAATAAACTCCTTCACATGGGGTACATTTCAAGGGGGTTGGGAGATTATCTGAGATTTCATGTCAAGTATATTTGTTTCAGCAAAATGGAAAACTTCATGCTGTGTTTCCTTTATTTTTAATTTTTTTTTTGTTGTTGTTAATGGGTTGAAATGTTCTTGAAGTGCTCCAGGTAGAACTGAACATAAAGTATTCCCTCACCTTCATTTTACTTAACAAGAACTAGGATGCACACATCATACCTGTGGTTTTCTTCAACTAATCTGAAGAACAGAGTTAAGAACTAGTTAAGAAGAAATTAATGTTCAAAGAGCCATTAATCAGCTCTGGCTGTTATCTTGCATATTTGCCACTCAGTCATGTATCTGTGCAGGCATCTACCAGAAAATCCCAGGACACAGGAACAGTCTAGAAAATGATATTTTATGTTCTTGTAGTTAACCTTGTGTGGTGTGGGTTGCTGTGCACCAAGTTGCTCAAGCAATCACCCACTTCTGTAGCTCCCCACTGCTACCAAAGCTTTGCCACATAAACCAATAGGCGTTAACTTTAATTCCATTCATATTGATGCTGTCCACAATCTATAGGAAAATGCCTGTAAGAATATCTGCCACAGAGCAAGATCAAGTATGATGTTTTCATTCTAAGTGCTGTGTATGTGGAATATGGTATTATGCAACTGCTTGCTTAGTTGGTGTGTAAAAAGCAGTGTACTGCAAAAATCTATTAGTGTGCATACTGCAGTAAAACCAGCAACAGTTTTGAAATTAAGAATGCAATAAATTCAGCCAAAGGCTAGGAAAATAAATAGAAAAAATACCTACTGCAAAAATATAAAGCCAACCAACCAAACCCCAAAACAATATCCAATAGATGGGAGAAAGAACAAAGGGAATTCTACTTTGTATTTTTAAGAATCTGAGCTGACTGGTGTAGGATGGTTTTAGCATACATCTAGTACTGACCATATCCTTTTGTTGCAAAGGATCTGACTATGGGTTTTTGCAGGAACGAAAGGTAGACTCTCATCTTGTCCTTCCACTTTCCTTTGAAAGTTGTAAACTTCCCACCTCATATCCTGCTCTGCCTCTTAGGAGAAATCATCCATCTTGCAGCTCAGCCATGAGTCTCAGCACTGCTCACTGTCCTGTGTTCTTTCATTTATGACACTTGGTGGTTTTTGCTTCACAGAGTTTGTTTCACAGAACTGACCATTGAAATTAGGAGCAATGTATGTCACTGGAGGTCTTGTTCAATAGTGACCCTTGGTTTTATCATTTTCTCATTTAACAAAAGCCCTGGGACAAGACTTCATATTCTCATGTTCTACTTAAACATTTTTTTAAGCAGTAGCTTGATAATTGCTATGATTACTGATAGACTTTACTTGATATTTAGGCTGGGAAATAAAAACAAAATGTGTAGCCTGCGAGCTACAAAGCACAGATTCAGCTAACTGAACGACAAACACATCTGGTTCTTCCCCAGATCCCTGCAATTCATCATTTGGGACTGACTGAGCAGTATCCAGCAGCAATTTTTTTTTTTTTTGCCATGGGTAGATGAAGTCCTAAAAATCCACTTGAATATGCAGTTAAAGGCTAGAGAAGAGAAAGTGATTGTCTTGGTGGCAAAAACATTTCTAAAAAATCTCCCTCTTCTGTAATGGAAATTCATTTAATAATCCTGAGTTTTGAACTGCTTTCCACTGGTGTTCCAATAGACCATAGTTTTTCAAATAAAGTTTAAAAAGTGAAGTTGGAACCATTTTACTTTTCTGAACTAAGGAGTTGCGTTAGGTGGAATGATGATAGTGGACTTTCAGTGGGGTAAGTGAAGTGGTAGGGTCCAGTGGCATGCATTTGTTCTAGCTTCTTGTATTTATTAGTTCTGAATCAATTGTCTTTGCCATATATGATCAAGCTTATTAATTTGACATTCCTCTTCAAACATGATTATATTTCATTCCATTACAATACTAACTTTTAGATTTATACTTGTCAATTTTATGCATTATATACGTATAAATATATATGTATATATTAAAATGGTAGAAATCTTTGGTAGGTAATGTTTACCATTGTACTACATTTATATTTGATGAATTTCAAAGAATATTTTCAGCTTCAAAAATACATTTTTGAAAAAGCAGATATTTTCTGTATCAAGAGTTTAAATTTCATGATGTAGAAAAGAAAATTTCTACTGTAGAAAATTTCTTTCTGTAGAAAAGAAATTTTTATTTTTAAGGCAAGTGGAGTTGTGTTTAAACACAATCCGACTTATATAGAAGCATGAAGACATAGTCAGTTTTCCCTTCATATGACAACTGAAGTGATTTAGTTAAGTGCATTTTTCATTTTAACAATACTGGATAGGGAAGAGTGTGAGGTTATTTGTCTTGCAAAAAAAAAAGAGGACTGTCTTTCTAATACCTTGTGGTTTCATGAAGAAGACTTTTTATTGAATGAGATCGCATTCCTTTTCTGAAGACCTGGATAAACTTAATATAGTTACAAATTTTGAAGTAAGAAGGAGAATCATGGGTTCAATGTACATCAATTGTCTATGTTTTTGAAAACAATTTGTTTTACCCTATTTTAAAATGTTTATTTTGTCTGTGTTCCATATGATGAGGTAATGAGATAATTTGTGTTAAAAATAAATATTTTTGCTACTGGACATCAACCACAACAGTCCAAAGCTGCTGGCCTTATTTGCGAGCTGCAAACATATCCTTTATAGACAACCACAAGTATTTTCTTATAAGGTGTTTTTCAGAAACCTATTATGTCTTGGAAAACCCTCCTATTCTATAAAATCACAATACACCTCCAAATGCCTTAACTTTTTTTTCATTAACAGATTGATCTCCTACTGTAAAAAAGCTACTCACACTGTGAACTGCATTGATTAATTAAATTGGTAATGTGAGTGCAATTGACAAGCTAGAGATGTGGAAAATTGCAGGGAAAGAAAGGAGAATGTTATACTTTGTCTCCATGTTTAAGTGTTCACGTTTGATAGCAATCATATCAAGCATCTGTTAACCTTTCTTCAAAGAATCCTTCTTAGGGAGGCCAGGCTGATGCAAATAGTCCCTTACCTTTGAGCTCTCCTACTAAGTTTGGATAAAACCTAATGACCAGGGTGATGCAGAACAAGAAGAATTAGATCAATTCCTTCTACTATAGCACTATAAAAACAAAAAAAAAGAGAACCTCAATGGGAAACCAGACATATTTTAACAATCTCCAGCACCAGACATACATATTTTCATCTCTACCCGTCACAGTCCAAATGCCTTCTCTCTAAGTACTTCAGCAGATATCTTAGTCCAGCATGAGTGGGGTACACAGCTGCATGCTTATAGTCTTTCTGTGCTTTCCAAGTTCCTTTTAAAGAGTGGAGGGACAGGTGACACTGATGCCTGGGTAGCAGTACCTTGCCCTGTCATAAGATGGAGCTTGGTCAATTTACAGCTGAGATGATATGGCACAGTTATTTGTGGCAGCCAGAGAGAGAGGCAGATAACAATTTAACAATAGTTATCTGTGACCTTTGAGAAATCCATCTGAGGATGGTTTCAGAGATTGGAGGCTTAGCACAGATTGTCCTGTTGCTGTCCTATAACACCTGTAGAAGGAAATATATGGTGAAGGTGGTGGTCGTGAAGCCAAAGCAAAAGATCTTTATTTGTAAAATATCTGAAGGTTTTCAGCCAAACTCTTTTGAAAACATATTTTGTGCCAGCAGAGGTTAGACAGTGATTGTTAGAACTTGTATTGTGATTTTTCACCCAAAAGAAGACCCTGAAAAGCACATTTGACTTAATTCAAAGCATCAGCATTCATCAATAGTATGACAAGTTAGAGAAATTGTTTGTATTTTTTAAAATTTCAACTTAAATTATTACAAATGCACATTTCCCCAATGTTATGTGGCATGCTTTTAGGTGAGGATGGTGTTTCCCATTTTCAGTTCCTGGAGATTACATTCAAGTGGTTTCATGGATGACACATTTATCAGGAGGGAACCCCAAATTTCTAAATATCATCTTCTAGAAGTTTCAAGTTCCTCAACACCCAGTCTAGGTGACAGTTCACCTCCAAAAAGCTGCATTTTAAATAAAGCTGCCTGGCTTTTGGCACCTCTTGTAAAGCTCATAAAGATTGATTGGATATGAAGAATGGAAAACCCATACCAAAGCCAAAACAAAACATCTTTAAAGAAGAAGAGTAATATCAACTGAAAAAAAAAAAATTTCCCTTTACCTCTTGCTAAAAAAATAAATCTAAATGTGCAAGGGCAGTATTTTAACTGTGTAAATAAGTAAGTAATGCATGGCCTTTAATTGTCTGAAAAAAATATTTTATATTGGAGGTTTAGCATATACAGCTGATGGCATTTTATAAGAAAGAAAACAAGTGATGGCCTGTCTCTAATTTTATTCATTAATGAATTCCTGTCATGCTCCTGTAGGTTAGTATATTTAGAATTTATATGGATTATGCACAGAGAAAATCCAAGGCAACTGGCCATAATTTCAATATGACCTTCACTTGCACTAGTAAAATGGTAGTAAAAATGATTGAAAGGAAGGGTGAAAAGTAGGACTATGGAAACTATGTCCAAGTGATTTACTGCTACATACAATAAATACTATACTATAAATATCTCCAGAATCCATGCTTTCATTTACCTGTAAATTGAGGTGTATTTTTCAGTTCTATACACTGCAGCCACTCCAAGGAAATCACAAGGAAAGGGGGAAGGCAATGGAAATGTGGTAAGTAGGTGTCTTGCCTGAGCTGTAGGAGACTGCTTTTGTTGTGGATAATTTCACTTACACCAGTCATGAGCTGGGCTTGCAAGGGGAATGGTGCCTACCATTCACAAATCTGGAATAATTTTGCTTCTCTCAAGTGGGTAAACAAAAAACCTCAAGGAATTCAAAACTGATAATCAGTTTAAGAAAAGTGTGACCTTGACTTGTCAGGTTGAAGTTGTACACATGTTCACCGGGGTTACTCATTCTTCCCTTTTTTCCAGAGACAGTGCCATGATGAGAACACTGAAGATTGAGGGCCTTGGTGATACAGTGGGAATGTGGCCTATATTACTATAACTAAAGTTAATGTTTTAGCTTTGTTATCACTCTGGGCAGGTGTTATATCCTCTAATTCTCTAGGAATTAAATTACTAGAAGGAATTTGTAGGTTTTTATCAGAAACCTGTCTTTTAAAAAGAATAATTTTAAGATTTTTTTTTTTTTTTTTTAGTGTACTGTTTCTCAGTGCAGAGTATTCATGAAAGTACATAGTCTGAGCATAGATCAGCTTCAGGCACCTACAGTACTGCAGCGTTTCTGTAGCCAGAGAAATCAGAAGCTCTAGCTTTTATGTTACCAGTATCCCACTCACCCAGTAATGATGGAGCACAAATAGGAACATTTCTCAGAGTATCATACCTCTGATAATATGACTAGCAAGTCTGTAAGTGAAAAACCAGTCTATTTTCTTATGCTTTCATGTACCAACTTCTGGTTTGAAATAGAAATTAATGTCACAATATGCCCATATGCAAAATAAGTAGGTCTGCTCAAGAATTTTACATTCCTTGTTTTCAGTATGGGCAGTATTTTGCAAACTGTAGCAGGTTTCAGAATGGAAGAAACTTTCCCGAGTCTCTTGTAGCTGTAAACTGTTATGTCGAGTTTGTTACTCAGAGCAAATGGCAACTGATATAAAATAACCAAGTGAATCATATCTTTACCGTATCTTAAACACATTTATTTGATGAGTTTTGTCACTATGTCTTAGGAATGGTAACCTGCAGGCTTTTAAACAGTTTTTGTAAAGATTTGACCCTATGGCTACTTCCTGTCTTTGATTGCAGCCTCATGGGATTCGAGCTCATCAGTTTTATATTACAGTCCTCATTTTCATAGACTGTTCTGAGCTTTTGAAATATGCAGACTCCTGAACAGTAAAAATCTCACACCTAGGCTGCATTTTCAGGTGATGACTTCTCCTGAACAGGGACAGGAAGTTACTTAAAATTTATATTCCACCAAGTTTTTAATGTAACTTCATGCTGCGTTACTAGAAATTTGATAATATTGCTGGAAAACTTGAATGAGTTAGTATCAAAGTTCTAATAAGAATGATAAGTAGGTTAAAAAAACTCTGACAATTGTGGTGAACTAGATTTTATTTTTCTCAGTGCCAGTTAGGGAATAAGAAACTCAAGGTAAGGTGTTTTACAAAACAACACATGAAAGCAGCATTGTGCTTGCTGCAGGTTGTAGTTCACACTACGCTCTTATGTAAATTGTTACATGCGTGGTTCATCCTTTTCAGTATTCTCTCTTTAGTCTACCTGGCTGCATATAGGAATTTTGTCCATATAGTTAAATCCAGGCCTCAAGCATACACAGAGGAAAAGGTTAATATTTAGGAGGTCTTTCCTATAACTATTTCAGGCAGCCAGCCCATTTGCTGGGGTTCTGGGGAGCTTAGAATTGCTGGAGCTGTTGTAACTTAAGTGGAAACCTAGCAATGCAAAGTCTAATTAAATTAAAATTACCTCTAAAAAAAAGAGCAAAGCAAAAAGCACAACAAAAACAGACAAAAAAGGTGAGAGAGCATATGTGTTGTTGTGTCGTCTTACTCCCTGTTTGCAGTGGTTTCAGCTCTCTCAATGTCTGTGTTCAGGATGTCCACTACAGAGTGCAAGATGGGCCCAAAGCACACTGAGCAATCTGTACAGGTGTTCTGCACTGTGTTTTGAACAGTTGTTGAAAAGCTGGGCTACTGTGTGTGAGGGTCAATGCACTCAAGAATCAGGCTGTGTTCTGCAGTGCAACTCAACTTTAAATGTGGGTTTTAGGCTGAAAAAGAAGCTTTGCTTCTTTGAGTTTTCTTTTTAGACTGGTCAGTGGAGGAATTAATGCAATGTTTTTCAACAATATTGCAATGAAAAGTGATCATTATCGTCTCCATGGCATTTTGTTAAGCAGAATCACTCCTAACAGCTTTATGATGGGAGACCTCAGGTAAACCTGTCAGCCTTGTGGGGATTAGTGGGTTCATCCTGAGCAATGTGACAGGCAGAGCTGAGAGGTGTAAAAGCTAGTGACTGGCTTATTAGGATGCTTAAAGACTTTGTGGAGCTTTGTGTAGTGTTGGAAGGGGTAAACACAGTATTGTGACCTATAACATAAACAATTATTTACCATCTACTTTAGTTTCTCTTGTAGTAGTTCTCTGTCCCGACCTGTTATCTATTGTTGCTAGGTACTCTGAAGTGCTTCTTATATTTCACCCCAGTGGGGAACTGGGGACGTGATAATTGCAGAACAGTGAAGGTGGCTAATAAAACTGTGGTTCTAAAATGAGCCCTGCTTTTTCTAGCTTATTATTTTTTCGGGAATTCTTCCTTTGGGATAAAAATCTGTCGAGTCAGAAAGGGATAAGGACAAGTGACAAGAGTTTAGATACTAAAGGAGTGTGTCCAAGGGATATTACCTACCCAAGAAGTAAATCCCTCCCTAATTCATGGTTCATCAGGATGTAATGCCTGTATTTTTTTGTTTAGCTGGAGTGAGGTGAGATACACAAATACAAAAAAGGAGATTTAAGAACCAATGTGGAAAAATGTCCCTGACATTAATAGTGCAAACTAATAAAATTAATACCCTATAAAAATGTCTATTTTTGAAATTATTGCAGAATCTTCAGAAATTCTTTTACATGAGTTGAATTCTGAAAGATAGGTAGCATTGAGCACTGAGAAAATCATAAATGAGTTAAAATGCTTCATATGTGTTTCTACAATTTCTATATACAAACTAGTATCTTGATGTTATTGGCCCTACCAAAATGCTGAAGATCTCTTGGGCTTGTTGTTATGAAGAATCATGGCCAAATTAATAGGAATAAGAAGCAGCCAGCTAGATATTAAAGAAACCCCAGATCTTAAAAAGGAAGGCTGTTCTGCTCACTGTAGACAAGAAATGAAAATTGCTTGAACAGAATCACACACCAAATTCCTTACACTATCATTTGGAAAGTGAATTAATATTTTCGTAGCAATGAAAATGAGGGACTGCTCATCTTGGCAGAGGTTACAGCTTTGATTTTTTTGTATGTCTTGGATGCTGAGAGATCAAGAAATTTTGGGTCTCAGACCACTCAGCAATACATGTGGTAGCCAGCTAAAACATGCTTACAAACACCTGTGGGTAGAGCAGCTGCTGCCAAAAACTGGTTTGAGTGGGGTCCCACTGGTGACAAGGGGGGGGGGCGGGGGGGGGGGTGTGTGTGTGTCTTGAAATCTTGTATTAAAGTTCTTTGCCAGTAGCTGTACTTGCATAACTGGAGGAAAGCACACCTGTTTTCATCCATAAGCATGACTGAAACTCCCTGGCATTTCTTTATAAAGTGTAGACAGTTTGGTTTTTATTGTGAAAGACTCAAGGTCTTTGCAGAAAGACTGAACAATAAGCCAGGAAAACATTGTAGAGCATTTGCTGGCAATCCCAGGGGAATCCTGGAGGACTTGGACAGAGAGCCACAAGGCAGACAAGTAATGGGAAAGACTCTGACCTGAAAAGACCCATATAGCAGGTGTTATGTATAGATGCACGTTAGTGCTGAAAACTATTTTAATAATGTATGATGACCATAAAGCACAGAAAAAAGCCCTATTTCAGCACAGAAGAAAGAGTAATTATAAAGGTTCTGCAGCAGAATATTGATTCATTTATTTGATGAGCAATTTGGGCTTTTTCTTCGAGAGGTGTTTTATGTGGATGTATTTTAAAATAATTGTTTGTGCTTTTGCCTACTGTAGGATTTATAAATTACAAAAATTTATGTATAAATTACATAGCTTTCCGTACCCATTAAAATCCAGTATTACAAAAGAACAAGGATTTAAAATGAGAATGGAGAATAAAAAGGTGCAAAGACATCAAAAGAACTGATGTTTGATGAAAATGGCAGATAGAGTGTAGGGTCACTGCATACCCTTGCCCCTGATGAGTCCACATGGTCTACATGCCCTGTGCTGCTTCCCCTGGCCCAGTCCTGTTAACTGAAAAACAAATTCTTGAATTTGGGATAAAAAAATTTCTTTTAAGTGCCTATCTCTTTCCCCTCAGTGTCATTTACAGACATGCTTCTTAGTAGCTGTCAATATACATTATTTCTTTCCTTATGGGTGAGGTCTAGAAATTAACTTTGAAGTCCCTGGAATAGTGTCTGCAGATCATTATCTGTTTAAGTCCCATTTAGTTTAATTAAGCTCCATTTAAACTTAAATATGTTGTCTTGAAAACCATTTTCTGGAACAGTCCTCAGAGTATCTTGGAAATAATTCCATCATTGAAAAAAAATCAGTTCAGTGTTCCTAAACCTCTGGCTGTGGAAAGTTAACGTGATCTTTAATAATTTTCCAGGGCCTTTTCCCCGCTACTTTATAGAAATTTTTAAGGAGCTCATTTTGTTAAGAGCATCTCAGCACTCATAGTGAGTATGAGTAATAATCTGGTTTGTTTGCCTCAAAATGCAACAGAGTTAAAAGAGTCTGCTTCAAGGAGCCAGCTGGTTTTGTGTTCTTTTTAAACAAAGAGAGGCAATAAAGGTTGTTCTGCCTAGGAGCTGTGTGCACTGTAGCCTTCACTGTGTATACAGTTTGTGAGCACACCTGAGCTCACACTGACTGAAGCAAGCCCTGGATCTGCCAGAATGGCAGGGACTGTTGGCTGCAGATTCCCAAGAAGGGGAGGCTGTTAATACTGTGTTAATGCTGTGAATACTGAGTTAATATTGTGCTGGCCCCTATGACAGAGACCACACCTCACTAAGCTCTCTGGAGGGGAGCTTGGAATTGTCCCATGGAGATGTCACACCTGTGACCATGCAAGAGTTTTAGGATGTATATCCAGAGCTACCTTCTACCCTTGATGAAACATGCAGTGCTTTTATCTTCAAAGAAGTGAATAAAGCTAGTCCAATCTCTCTCAGTACAGAAGTAAACTGTTTGTAAGAGGGGTATGTTATGCCACCATAGAAAAATGAAAATAAAGAAAGAATCTGCATGAAACTGCATCTGCTGCTTGGATGACACCAGAGGCATTTCTCTTAGTGAGGCAAGTTCTCCCCAAGGATTTTGCTGGGAATGTCTTGAAATATAGCATGGTGCCACACTTCTCCCCACTTTTTTGCCTGGCCTTCCTTTGCATGGAAACCAAAGTATGAAATAAAGAATAGAACTGGTGCAGATCTATACATAAAATAGAATGTGCAGTCAGCCCTACTCCCACCATGAGACAGCCAAGGCAGGTGAGTAACCCCTAAAAACTGGGAGGCAGACCTTTGTCTAGTAATATAGACTATCTTAGTGGTACAGAATATAGAAATAGATTCTTTTGGCTTCCTTTGTCACTGCTGTGAGAAACAGGCAGGTTTGAGGAGCTCCTGTGAACTGCCCTTTTGGAGCTGTCTCTTTCAATGAATATGAAAGGTGTTTGGGCAGCTCATCGTAGGTACCAAAGTGTGATAGAATGATCTGAGGCCTGAGCAAGTGCTCTGTCCTTTAAGTGTTTCAGGAATTTGGGGTTTCAAAGTGATGCACAAAGTCTAGATCCTGGGAAAGATCCTATCATACATGAGAATTGGAAAGAATGGTTCACTCAGTTTTTCAACAGAAGGGTAAAAGGGAAACAGATGCAGTCCTCACTGAAATTGCTTGTAAATTTTATTTCCTGGTGACTAAGTAAATAAATACTCTTCTACCTTGCTAGTGGTGTGGTGCTATGTAATCTTGTGATGTAAGGTTTTAGCCAGAGGGGACAGGAAATTAATCAATTCTAGCATGTGAGTGTCAGTAATTGTTTCTCCTAATATGAATTTGAAATGAAATGTACTGCAAAAAATGTTTCAGTTCTGGGAAAGATCAATCCATTCCCGAGGCCCCTATCCTTGTTAATAAGTTGCTTCCTCACAAATAGAAACTGAGTGATCCTTAAAACATCCAGAGGCTTGTATTTTAAAAACACTGATGCTGCTGTAGGCAAGGTGATTGCAGCCATTAGCTCCTCTTTGTCAGAGGAGGATCTGGCATCAAAACCCCAGAGGATTCCTAAACGATCTAACCAATGTCTTAAAACCAGAAAGTCCTTATTACATTCACGATAGGAAAATCACTAAAATGGGAAACTTTGCCTTCACTAGTGTCTCTGATGAACTGGAAAAATCAAAGCAGTTGTAAACGAGAAATATTGCCTTGTTTGCTTACTGCTTAGGTATTTTGCACCCTGCATGCTTGGTTCAGGTTTCATATATTCTCCCTAGTAGCCATGAAGAATAAACTGGGAGTTTGCTAAACTGCGCTAACAAAACTTTATGGTTCCTTTTTTGTAATCTGATGTTTTATGTGGTGTCAAAGATGTTTATAAAATAGATGTCTAGCCTTTCTGAAGCAGAGCCAACCTTTTCAAACCAAACAGATGTGCTACTAGTACTAACTATAATTATTAAATAGGAATTGCGTTGCCTTAATCCCTAATAATGTCTAAAATAAAAATTGTCAGAAAAACTACTGCCAACAAAATTTCTCATATAGCTAAATAATCTTTAAAACCCAAGTTACAATACAGAAAGCAGTACCCCCAGCTGATCCACATTAAAGGGAGCAAAAAAGTAGACAGCTGCTTTTTTGCTAATTTGCTCTAGCCTATTTAAGCTAACACAATGGAAAAGGTCATTCAGGCAACTTCAGGGCCTGTCATCTTCTCTTCCTGTTTTAAAGTAACTCTTGAGAGAAAACCTTGTTAGAGAGGTGGAAGAGAATTTATATGGGCATGAAATACAGCATGTGTTGCTCAGTGCTCCTGATCTTTGTCTAAGAACTGACATGTAGGAAAATTACTAAAGCTGGAGAAGTTGGTCAAGAGTAAAAATTCTTCCTTTGCAAAGAAGAATGTGTTTCAGAGCAATTCCAGTTCAATGACCTTCTGGTGAATTTAGAGGGAATTTTGGCTATCTCCGAGTTTCTTGTTGGATCTGCCTGGATCTTGAAGAACTGGATAACCGGAGTTTCCCAGCCCTGTAGTTCGGGGAGCTGTTCATGTGGCAGGAGAATGCAGGAGCTGAAGATCCCATACACTTACAGCAATCTGTGTTGCTTGTGGTGATGAAACTGACTCCCAGAAGAGTTTTCTATTTAACATTGCTGGCTCTAACAGACTGTAAGTATTTCCAGTACTTCCAGAAGTTCAGTGAGACACTAGGATGATGAGGATGTACCTCTGTCTTCTGCTTTGCCTCACTCCTCTTCTCCCCTCTCTACAGACCTTATTACTTAGTGAAGGCAGTGTCTTTCTTTTTGGCCCTTCAGTGCTCTTATAGTTTGTTAGAGTCATGAGCTGACTTTTCTCTTTCTTGGACCCTCCTCTAGCTGATGGATGTTGGTAATAGGAGTTAAAAGTGGCTGGAGAAAGTGCCAAGAGCCAAGGATAGGGGAGGAGGCAGGTGGCTGTGGTAGCGAAGACAACAATTGCTTTTTACTGGTTCTCCTTTCTGGTGGAGAATCCCTTCTCCTCTGAGAGAAGGGCATCTTGCCACTAAATTGCACATGAAACTATTTAACTAAACTGTTTGGTTGTTTTTATTTTTTTTTTTTGTTGTTGTGGTTGGGTTTTGTTTTTATTTTTTTTTTTTATTGCAAGAAATTTCGTCAGAGAGAATATACTGTGTCCTCACTTTTTGTGAAACAAAAATATGAACCAGCCAGGTTCCTTTCATCCAAAGATGATCCAAAGTTCTTGAGCATCATAGAGCGAACTTTAGCAAAGGTTGCTTTATCTTTACTTACAATTGGTTTTGATTCTTTGTCTCAGTTTTATGTGGGAATGAGTGAATACTGTGCCAAATATATTTAGTTTTCAAATAAACCAATAGAGTCGAGCTGTGCTTAGGACTTGATTGAAGAGGGTATGTCATCCAAACTGAGCATTTGTGTTAGTAGAGATGACAAACTTACTTAGGACTTCAGACAGATTTATTGATGCCAGGTTGAGCAGGTGTATTGATGAGGAAAGTTCACTCTCAATAAATATGTAAATGTGTGTATGTGTAGTTGAAGAAGATGGGCAGAGATACTCTCTGAGCTGATGGATGGTTGATTTTTACAGGGAGCAGTTCCAACTCAAGCATAACATTTTCCTTTTGTCTAGAATGAGGAGGGCTTACATGCTCTGACCTTTACCTGATCTTTGACTGTGCATCTCCCACTGGTGTTAGTGGGAAGAAACACTGTAAATGGTCTCTGTCAGTGTGTTTGCACTGGAGAGACAGCCAAGATAGCTCTGTTTAAGACAGAGTAGCAGCAGCAGTCTAGCTGTGGTCATAAAAACCCCCATGCCTTTGTGGGAATAGTGCTTCCACCAGGCTGTCTTGCTAGTTTAGAAATAGCTGTAAAGCTTTACTCCAGCAATGCTTCCTACCCCATGATGCAAATATGCTCCTTAGGACATAGATTGTGGCCCATGTAATTACTGGAATTGCTTTATTTTCTTCACATAAAATTTCATTTCTTTTAAAAGAAGTGATAAAAAATAAAAATGAATGAATGAACACTCATGTTTTGCTCTAATTTTTGCTTTAGCTATAAAGGAACAATTTTAACAATGCAGTGAGTTGTGGTGGCACAAAATGGGCAGTGTTTTCTCAGGTTAAAGGAGGCTGAGAAACTGTTCAACTCCAACTCCATGCTCTTCTGTTGCAAATGGCTTGTATCATATATCCCCCCAGAAGGAAAATGTATTTTGAAGCCTAGCTGTGAGAGAGGAGGAATGACTGCATAGTGGAAAATATCTCTTTGCGCAGTTTATAACGTGGAAAGGCACTACTTGGAAAACTTTTCAGAGGTTCTATTTTTGTGTTAAGGACCATAAAAATATAAATGCAGAGTGGCAGGTTAGAGCAGGAACAGCAATGCTTTGTGAGCCATTTCTGGCTGTCCTTAGTTCTCTTATCATTCTCCACTGAGCTGTCACCTCCTGCGGCATTGAACTATCATTTTGGGAATTTTGGATTTGGTGGAAGGGTAGCCATTCCTTTGAAAGAGAGTAAGATTTATGCCAGTAGTTCAGAAAGGACCACAGAAAATTGCTGCCTGCCTCAATCTAATTTGCTTCCAGGGCTTTTCCCCTCTAGTTATTTTTTAATGGGGTGTGTGATTAGTGGGAAAGCAAAGTTGACTTACATTTACAGATTGCATCATCTCTGCTGAATACCAGGATTCCCCAAGGCTCTGGCACTGCTCTCAGTAAAACAGCAGGCTTTTCTGAATGGCTTGTATTTCTCCTGCTATTAATTCTCCTTTAGCTTTTTCTGTTTGTCTGTTTCCCCTTGCTTGTCTAGTAAACTAAACTAAACTTAGTTGCTTCTGCCAGGTATTTTTTAGATTTTTTCCCTGTCATTAGTCATCTGTGTCAAGAGAAAACTGAAGCAGGTTTACAGTATTGCTAGTGTAATTGTTGCTCCCATGAAAAAGATCGATCTAGCTTCCAGGTTCATTGACAGAATTACAAAAATTTGCCTGTTGAGTAGATTACTTGCAAAGCTTTTTGCTGTATTTCTCTCTCTTTACACCTTCTCTCTTGGCCTTAACCTGAATATGTCTTCTGGTGCTGTATCATGCGAGCTATTGCTGCTAATTGCAAAATATGTCACATTAAATCCAGAACACAGTGATATTTGGGCACACTTGTGCAGATCCTGAAAAAGTATAAGCACTCTAAGCAGCTTAGTGCTTTTAATTTTAAAACAGTAAATGGAATTTGTTTGTTGTTTATCCATTACAACATTTTAAAGGCAGAGACCTTTTCCTCTAAATGTAAAGTAATCAACTCTTGTGGTGGATTAGGCTATTTTATCATTGTCTGTAATATTCTGATACTGTTTGTGACAAATAGCAGAAAGGTAGGGTAGAAAAGAAGGAACATGACTTCTTCTAGAGTAACATTTTAAAGAAACTTTATGGTGGCCTGCACAAAACAAGCTTGGCCCATGCTTGGGGCTTCCAGGTATTATAATAACAGCTTTTAAGGATAATATGATGGGGGTTTTTTTATTCCTAAAATTCAAATGTATGAAGACTTTACCCTTCATCCCCATCCATGCCATTAATAATACAGCCAGTCTGGAGTTATGTTATTGTCCACACCAAGATAGAGGCTATGAGGAAGTGAGAGCACAGAAATGATGGTAGGCTTAGTGACTTCTGCTTACATGTATCACACAACTGAGCCGCTCTCCATGTAGCTGGATAAGAAAGCTTAGTCCAAATCAGAGTATTTGAGCTCCTAATAACTACCATGTATCCTTTATGAATTTAAAATTAGGTTAATGCAGCTCATGTTTTATATACCTGGCAAACAGTCCTTGCCTTTACTGTGTTCAGGCTTTCCATTCTCTTGCTGATGTACCAGGAGCAGGAAGGAGCTGTTAGAAAGGTCCTGCACAGCCTGATGGCAGGAGGATCTGAGTGGAGGATCTGAGCCTTGTAAAACCACATGTATGGGGTTTTTTTTCTCTTTTCTTTTGCCTTCTTTTTTTTCCCTGCAGGTTCTTCGAGAGAGATTCAGTGGGTTTCCTCTGCACAGTCTTGTTAGTTAAAAGTCTAGAATGTGAGGTCTTGAGGAAGCATTTTTTCCAAGGTGCTGGAATGACAAAGTCATGGGTGACCAGCAATACTGTGTTCAGAATCTTAGCTGGAGGGGTAGACATGACAATGGATGGATGATGGGAAGAATGAGTGGCAGGAAGAGATTCTGCAGGGCACAGGACCTCAGCAGAGCATCTACCTCCTTGTATAAGCTTAATTTTCCACCTTTTAAGCTCTTCACTGCTATTACATGCTTGGAGACAGCTGACCCATCCCTTTAAACTTGTGTGTGGGCTCTTAATCCTGGGAAAGCACTGTTTTTGTAAAATAAACTCAATTTATTAATATTTGAATTACCTTTTAGTTCATATGTAAAACTTCTAATGTACTGTGCAAGCTATTCTATAATTTCATAATCAAAGCTGTGAGATTCCATACCTTAAACTGAGAAACCTATACTGCATCATTTCAGCATAATAAATCCCATAATATTTTGTGCCAAACTTCCTCTTACCCTACTTTGACTGTATTCCTCTATCTTCTGATAGGCAGGATGGAATGTCAGTTTGGAATAAGGAGATAGCACAAAGTATATGGGAACTGGAGGAGGTGATGGATCCAGGGGCATGACAGCATCCTATTTCTGTACCTACCAAAAAAAGATGTAAGCAAGTCAACTCCAAAGTCCTTAGTGTTTGAAAGGAGAACACCAAAGGTTGCACAACTTGGAAAAATTGGAGTGCCCTAGTCATGCCAAGGGGAGGCAACCATCAAATGCTGAAGGAAATAAGAAGTCCACAGCAGGTGCTGGAGTGGTACCTACTGCTCTCTTGCTGAGGTTGGTGAGTTATAGGATGGCAACAGAGATTTCCTGCAGAATGGTTCTACTTATGGCTGCAGCTGGCCATGTCCTAGTGCTGAAGATAATAGAAGATTTAATCTAGAGGATGTTTTGGCACAATGGTTGCAAAAGTGGCCCTGAATAAACTGATATGGGAAAAGGTTCTCACCATCAAAGTGTAAGGTTCTGGAGCAAGTCTCAAGGAGAGGCACTGAGGAAGGGGAAAGAGCATGTCAGTGGTTCTGAGAGGAGTGTTGCTGCTGTTTGATGGATGCCAGTGGGTGTTAACAACCTGATTTGCAAGGGACAGAGCTCTGAGGTGGGGGCTCAAGTACCAAGCTGTCTCTCTTGTGTTGTTAGTTTTGTTTGTTTGTTTTTGTTGTTTTTTTTTTTTTATTATTCTGACCCCTTCCCAGTCAGGATAACAAATGATGATCAGTACTTTCTAATTTTTAACAAGGCAAGAATTGGGCAGGATCCTTAGTCTTAGACATCCAATGGTATAGCACCAGAATGCCAAGCCACCTCGATCAGCCCATTTTACTGCCTGACCCTAAATCGTGATGGTTGATTCTATTTGTTTAGTAAATGTTGGAACAGCACCACTTTCTTTCCGTCTGCTTTCAGCTTTCCTAGCAGGCAGGAAGAACAGGTCTAACTGGCCAAAAATGTGGCTTGTGTCTGACATTAATTGTGATAAAATGTGACATTCTGAAACTGCCCTTCAGATCTTGTAGAAATGCAAATGATCTGGTTCTGACCACTCTGGAGACTCAAATATTCCTATACTTAAGATGGGATGTTAACTGCATCTGTAAAAATTCAGAAGGAAAAACACTGCAGTTTTGGCCATAATTTCCTGTAGTTTTGCCTTTCTGAAATACTTTTTTTTTTTTTTTTTTTAGTTGTATAACTAAAACACACCTCTATTCTTTGTCTCTTCTCAGAAAACTAGAAGTCCCAGTCATTTGTGTAAGTCAGGGAGACTTAGTGGCCTACAGTATGGCCTTCAAATGCTATATTTCAGATAAAGAGCAAGACTTCTACCAACTCACTAAAAATCAGTGGTTAACAATAGCTCTTTTTTGGAATCCCAATAAAAGATGCCTACTGTGTCTAAAAAAATGGGTTGTTTTAGGTCTAAATTGCCACTTGCCTCCTACTCAGTATTCTGACACTTGGGACTATTTCTGCTTCATCCTTGATAGCTTTCCCAGTACATATTATCAAGCTGAAACTCATAAGTAAAGTTCTGTCCTTGCATGACTTTTTCCTCTCATCTAAATAAAATTTTACAAAGCCAAGCCAAAATGAGCCCATGAATTTTTTTTCCTCTTCTCTGATGAAGATCTACATAGCTAGCTCCTGCATGACTCATCAAATTTCTCAGCTGATAACTTATCTATTAGGTTTGTCTGTTCCCACCTTTTTTATGCATGAAGTGATCTGTGTGGGAAGATTAAACCTTTTCTTTTCAGTTTATGCCATTTCATAGTATAAGCGAGGTCATCTTAATACCAGTTACTTTATAAAGTTAAACTGCTTTAATGTATGTACTTCTGTCAACATTATGGTAAATCAGTTTGTTGTTCAGGCAGAGTGCCATATAATATATTTTTTAAAAATTCTGGATTTCTGCCCTTAAACAGATTTTTATCATCCAGTTTAAAACTTGATTTTACCTTTCATCCCTTTGTGACTTTCCAGACAGAGTTTCCAGAGCTCTAGGTATGTCAACTGTTTAGGTCTGGTGCTTCAAGCCAAAAAAAAATCTTAATACTTCCCATATAAGAACAGAGATGTGAGTTGTACACATCAGAGCAAAATCCCATTTTATTTGTTGTCTAGCATGCCCATTTGTTTTCAAGGGTTCTTGTACTGACTACTCTGCTATCGGGATTAAAACCCTTACTGTGGCTCTGAATTCTGAGAAGCTTAGACATATCTGAATAATGTAATTTACAGTTGTATGAAGAAACTTGAAAGCTAATGTTTTTTTAGAAGGGCTGTTTAGTTTGCTCTTAGTGCTGCTATTCTACAGCAGAAAACAGAGGCAGGCTGCCTCAGTTTAATAGAATAGAAAAAGGTCTTCCCAGGCACTAAAAACTTAAGTCCCCTTAATATTAGAACATTAAGAAAATGTTTTGAAATAGCTGTACTGCTATTTTTCATGCTGCCCTCTCCCCTGACTTAAACAGTCTTGTGAACATTAATATGCAAAGTCTCAGCGTGACACAACTGGGGAGAGATGAAGAGGAGTGAACAGTCCTTACCCTGCCCTTACAGAATTAAAGACATCATCTTAGATTTAGATAAAAATAGATATCATTAGGTAATGTTTGGGTATTTCTTTTTTTTTTCAGATTGGACTTTCAGTAGAGTGTAAGAAAGATAGAGAGCCACCTCTTGCTGAAAGTCAGTGTGAACTGACACCACCATTCTTTTTAACATCTGAAAAGCCCAGCATGTGATCCCTTCCCCTTCCCCCTCTCTTCTTTTCACTTTTTTCCCCCACTTTTCATTGCTTCATTCAGAAAGTCCAAATAATTACTGCCTTCCTTGTACTCCACCCTTCTATTTCTTTTGAGTAGACTGAGTTGCACAGTCATGGAAGTGCTACAGTTTTGTGAGTTGTGTTCTGTCTGTGCACATATGTGGAAAGGACAGGAGATCATCCGGGAGGATGCATAACTTGTTTTTGTAACTTCTTTGCATAACAGTTTTTGCATTTCCCTTTCTCAAAATTCTTTGTTTGGGCTTTGTGTGTTTATCATCCAAATTAAATTTGAAAACAACCACTTATATCTCAAAGGTTCTGAAGAAATGTACAAAAGTTTAAAATAAATTCTGTCTTGATGCTTGAATAATATAACTGAGGAAACCACCCAGGAAGCATCTGTATTTGATTGAGAGGATAGGTTTTCTTCCTGGTCCCCATCTTTCATTTGAAGGAGAAATGGCCTCCCTAAAGCAGACTGCAAGAGCCAATATTCTCTTTAGTAGAGACAGACAACATTATATCTTTTGATAATTCAGGTTTCTTAGCTGACCGCTAATTTCTTCTTCCACATCCCATTGAAATAAAGAATGGAAAAAAAATGAAATTAATGAAATCTCTCCCTTATTTTAAGGCCATTGTGAAGCTCCCGTCGTGTTTATCACGGTTAAGACACTTCTGAAAGTATTCTTAATAATTTACTCTGTTTGTGATGTTCTCAAGCAAGAGAACATAACAGTCCTTATAAATATCCCACAAGACTGGGAGGTCCCAGACTGGTGATTGTCTGAGAGCAATTTGATCCCAGAAATGCAAGTGTCAATGATCAAACCCTACCAGAAAGTGTCTGAGAGGTTTTTTTAACCCACATTTATTCTTCTTTGCAGCCTGTTGTGAGCAATAGCTGTAAAAATAGTAATTTATCTCTTAAAAAATGAGTTCAGTTGATACAGTGATATGACTGCTAGCAACATGTTCAAAGGTCCTCTGCTATACTCACCTATACTCTTACTTGGGCACTGGTGTCTGGTTTCCTTTGCCACAAGCTGATGGCATTAAGACCAGTCATGCGATATGACTTGAGGTTCTGTAGAGCAGTCTTTCTTAACAGGGCTGCTACCTTGTTGTTTGCAGATCCTTCTGCCACAGACTACTGGGGATTTGGAGGGGAGATCTGAATAATGCTTAGACACAAGGTGATATCCCAGTCCTGCAGCAAAGATGTTTGGCAAGTAAAGAGAGCTGCTGTGGGTGACGCATTTTGGAGATCAGGCTTAAACAGCTGAATCCTGTTATAGCCTAAAAAAGTCCAGCCGGTGCCTGTAGTTGTTATTTCCCAAGGGCCCTGGCAGTTCTTGCCCTCTGTGAGCAGTATTCAAAGTAACAAAAAATGAACACAGCTAGTGGAAAAATTCTAGTGTGGGTGGAAACTACTATATACCTTTTGGAGTTATATTGAAATTTTTCCGTAGTTAACATAAATATAATATGAGAAGTGTGTTGGTCTCAGGGACCTTTTAATTGATTTTTCCAGAAGAATAAAATATACTTTCTGCTTTAAACGATTGAATCCTCACTAAAGAGATAAGAGGCTTGTTGCATAGAACTGGAATTACACAGCATGTGCTTTGCTGTTCTCCTAGTTGTGACTAATGTCAAACCAGAAAAATGGAGCTGATTCTACTTATATGACTCTTCTTCTTAAGGAATTGAATGGACCAAAAGCCTGCATAATCTTCACATGTTGCTCTTCATGGCCATGAGAGTAAGGGGTGGACGTCAGGGAGTTCTGCCAGTAATTCCTTTGGGACAGTGAAACTCATTAAGCTTAAAAAGAGAAGGAGAGTTCCAGGCACAACAGTTTCTGTCAGTCTCACTTGTATTTGTCACTTCAAGAACACTTCATGTTGAACTTTCAATAGTAGCTAATTCAGTGCTGAATCAGTCACTGAAACCTTTAGAGTAGTTGTGCCTTTGGAAAAGAGGAATTTGAGGAGAGAAGAATCCTGAAAAATTAAATAAAGGAAGAAGGAATTCTCAGTGTCTAGGCCCTGACAGAATAAAAATTTCACTGTGTATTTCACAGTTTGAAATGAAGCAGACTAAATTGTCTCATTTTCTTGAAACCTCCTTACAGTGACTCCCAACTACGTGCTTAAGACTTATTGTTCTCACTGGAAATGGAGCATCAGAAATGTAAAAAAATCTGCTTGCAGAGAAGTGTTATAATTTGTCACTTTCTGCATCCCCCCAGCTCCATTCTTTCAGTGACATTGATGCAGGAGTCAGTTCTGTCCAGCAGCATCTTGCACTATCTGCTTTCATATGGCTGGTTCTGCTTCACTTATTTGGACTTCTCTGAATTCCATCTGAGTTCCAAATTTGTACTTGGCTCTGGCTGCCCAAGTGTGTGTCTAGACATGTGAGTGTGCTCTGGTAATGACGCATTCCTTTCCTTGATGATGATGTAATTTTTCCCATCAATCCTAGTTTTGGTGAAGAATTTAGTAATAGTGATCATTCAGATGAAACATCAATAACATCTGCTCACCCTCTTTTTATCCCAGACTTGTTTCTCTTTGAAAGGACCATCTGTTTCAGGGTACTTGCACTCTTCTGAAATTCCCTTTTTTTTTTTTTTTCCAGAGTTTTATTCCTGTCTTTCCATCAAGCTCTATAAAACTCTACCTTCTTTTGGTTCTGATAACTGTCTGTAAGATTTGGATCTTTCCAACATGACATGTTGTCATGGTTCTGTTGTGCCTTAACTTTCTTTCAGTGCCCTGCCTCTGCTTAGCACTTCTTACTCTGCTCCCAGAAACTCTTGAGTGACCATAGTGATTTGATCTAACAGTGACACTTGTGAAGTCCCTGTGCTGGCAGACTTCCCTGCAGTAAAATATGAACTATATATGTTGGTATATTCTGTGAACTAAGTGTTGTTTTGTTTCTTTTTTCCAGCTCCATCTTAAACTAAACACATCTTTGTCTAATCACTACCACTAAATGAATTAGTGCCATTCCATATGGCACAGAGGCTTTTTGGAAAAAAAATAAAAAATAATCTCTTCTTCAGAAATATTTTCAGAACTGCCAAAATGACTGTTGAAATTTGCTAGACATATTCTCTTAACATATCCTTGGTTAAGCCAAGATATGATGCTTAAAATATTTGAATTTACCAGGAAGTTTGCTTTTCCTTCTTAAGACTGTGTTAAAAGCTCTTCATTTACCCATGAATCTTTTGTTGGAGAGAAAACCATATATTATGTTTCACATTTCACTTTGGTTTTGCTCATCAGAGATAAAATGGTCTTCATACCAAAGCAGTATGCTTTGGAAATCAGGAGAGCTCACTCTCAGTGTAGCCTGAAGTGTGCTTTGTGATCTTTGGCTTGCCATGCTCTAGATATAATAATAATTCTCTCTTCAGGCACCAATTGCCCAAAGGTTTATTTCATAAACACTCTTAGATCCTCCAGTGGAAAATGCTGCATGAAGTTAATAGTTAATTATGTCCAACATAAATAAAAGATACTGCAAATCTTCCTCATGCTTTTTTCAGCTGTTCTTGTGTGTAATGTCCTGGTTAAATCCCAGTGCAAAATCCTGTCTGGATTTCTCATGTTCATTTGAGCTGGAATAAATGCCATGAGTTTAGTCACACAGAGGAAGTATTCACAGTGTTCATCTTTAGGCAATTCATTCAGATGATTAGGTTAGGAGACTGGTCTCCTTAAGCTCCCTCTGTCAGTAGAGTGAGACATTTCTCCAGCTGACAACTGACAGCAGGAGCTTAACTAATGTTTCAGTAGCTGTATCTGTACTGGTAAAAAGGAGGAGGTAGAAAGGATTGCACCCACATCCTTTTGGCAGATTTTTTCCGAGGTCCAAGTAGGTCCCTTTCCATAGCACTGAGTGTGTCTGGATTTTCTTCTGGCCAGCATACAATGGCTAGATGGTCTTAAGATTTAAGAATTTTTTCCTACAGTTCAAATTGCCTTAAATACTCTGATAAGCTGTGCTACAAAATATTATGCGTACTCTCCAAACAGTGGCCTCTAGCTGGAATGAACAAGCACTAGATTGCAACTTGGAGAGGTCTAGTAAGCTCGCTTCAGAACAAGCCTGGGAACAAAACACAATACATCAAATTAGAAGGAATGGAACAACAGAGTAAAGAGGTAAACACTAGAAGTGGACTTTTTTGTGGTGTGGGTGTTTGTTTTTTCTGGCTGTTTGTTTGTTTGTTTGTTTTTCAGGGAAAAGCAACTGAATTAAGATGTGCTCTTTCCGCTGTTGCTAAGCAATGCCCAAGTCATCAACATCCCTGGCTCTTTTCTTTGGTTTTTCAGTGGAGCACGGAAACCCAGACTTCAGCTCCGAAGTACAGTGTTGTCCCATATTGGGTGAAATTATTAATGTGGAAAAATTACAAAACAGGGAGGAAGACAGATGGAAACATTAGAGAATTCTTTTTATGTAGTTAAACCAAGGTTTCGTTTCCTGACTGGGAACTCCCCTCTCTCTGGACTCTTGGCTCTGTCTTACCTCTTTTCCCATCTGTCCATATCCTGATTTCCCTTTGGAAATGCCAAGTTTGAGCTCAAGACTAGGCTGAGACTTGAAACTCTTTAACATTCATTTCCAGGCAGCCATGTGCAGTCATATACATGGGAATACAATCTCTGTGGGTTAATATCTACCTACATGAAATGAATAATCTCCTTTACCCTTCATCTTCCTCATGCCTCTTACCCAGAAGAGGTGGCCTATTATGCAATGCCAGCAATTGCATGATACTGCAGTGAAGGTTTTATATCAAATAACATGGAGGAAGAAGCATCTGCCAGTAAATAATAACATGATTAAGATTATAATGACCAATCCTAAATCCTAAAAATCCCACACCATAGCTCCTGAACTAGAATCATCATAGAGAGTACTCCATTTTGCTAGGCAGGGAATGAAAATGGTTCCTGCCATGGAGAACTTATAATAAAAGTACAAGATGGGAGACAACAAGAAGTTATTGCACATAGACAGAGAAAATACCTGCTAAAAACAAAGAGGTGTGTTTCAATATATTTCTTCCTGCTCTTCCCATTCAGTCAAGTACAGCACTGCCAGTGGAAGGGTGAAGCAGTTTAATGTTGGGGTCATTACAGTGTTCTTGGGTTCCTTTAGGTAGCTATGTTATTTGTATTCTTATCAAAAAGACTATAACAAGAACTCTTCTGTCCTCTATAGTGTAACTTTGCAATCAGTAGCTGGAGAAGGGAAAAAGTGGGTATGGAAAAGACAGTGAGGTCTAATCACTTTTGGAAACCCAGACAGTTTTTTGATAGTGGTTCCCTAGCTTCTTAACTCTTCAGTGTTCCAGTTTTCAATTGTGGTATACTTAATGCTTATGCTTAAATGATGTCTTTCAGTGAAGTTTTGTCAATATTCTTAAAGTGGTACTGATTTAATAAAGTTTTTAATGGTCAAAAAAAAAAAGCATTAGCAAAGGATGGTATAAACAGGAATCCTTTCCAAAGGAAAAAAATGAATGTACCTCTATGGGGATAATAATAGGCTAATGAATGAACTGATAATGGTGGTTTAGACAGGTTCCTTTGAAGGCTCAAGCTGTTGTATGTTAGATCCAGTTGCCCAGGGGCCTCTTAGAGCTGTTGAGAGTTATCGGGACACAAGAATTCTTCAGCCCATGCCCTACTTACATAGTCTTGCTTTGAAGGCTGCCAGAAATCTGTTGGTGAAAACATTCTTTACCACCCAAAAATACCCTTCAAAAAGAGTATTTTTTTTTTTTTTTGAAAGAGACAACCTCTCCAGCTGCCTTGCATTGCTATTTTGGCTTATTGGTACCATTTGCTGAACGACTGTGTATGCTGCTATTCCTGTCACCCTGTGAGTACAGTTTTACTAGGGCCACTGAGAGGGCTGGAGTTCTCTTGGCCAGGCATATGATGTACAAGCACCTTCAGGGTTCCTCATTCCCCCTCAGTTTTGTGGCTTTTCCAGGTTGTTTCCTGCTTGGTTTCAACCTTCTGCTCTAGGCAGGAGGCAGCAGACTCACTGCTTTGTGACAGATGGTCCTCCTTGAGGTGAGTCCTCTGTAGCTCTGCTGTGTTGCAAGCTCTCTGGGATTAGGGAAAGGGACACTGTATACTACAACAGTGTAGCACCATTTACTCTCTTGGATCTTCCTTAAGATCTATGAACCTTTAGAGAACAAGACAAAAGAGAGAGGCATTGGGGGAAAGGAGGATGGTGTAAGGAAAATCAGAAATGAAGTGAGAGTATTCTTGCATCAATAGAGCAGATCTGACCCTCATTTCTCCCTATAGATAATGAAACAGTGAGTTGGGTCAAAGGGAAGGTAAGGTGGTCTTGCCTAGTAGGGAAAGAACATTTTGCTACCTGGGGGTAAAAAGGTTTGTATTGTAGTAGGAAGCTATTTAAAATATACATTAGTTCAAAAATTACATGTTTGCCAATAACTCTGGAGCCATCAGAGCATCATCTTACAGCAGTTGACAGGAGCATTATTTATTCTTTCTAAATGTCGTTATTATAATTGTTTTCAACAGATATAGTATAATTCCCCATGCTCAAATGCAGCTATACTTGACTTCTTTTTACTTAGTTCTGGGGGAAAGGGTGTTTTCATAATCTGCTATAAAATGTTTTTGTGAAAAAAATCAACTGCTTTTTTATACAACAGATTATTTTTATAGGACATTCAACATTGAACCTCCTTAGTGTAACCCACTCTTGCCTGCCCACACACAAATACTCCCAGGTTTTTAGTACTTTACATTCTGTGGCATTCCAGTCTCTATGAGAGTCAACTGCTCTCTTTATTACTTCTTCCATTGTCAGTAGAATGGTGCTGACATAAGTCTTAAAGAATCTTCCTTTTTATTGAATGTTAAGAATAACTTCAGATGGCAGGATGAATAGTCAAGAAATAAAACAAAAAATTAGTAAATGTTCCTCCCCATATAATTTTGAGTCCTTGCATGACTGAATTTATAATAAAAACTCTTACTGACTTCTGTTGGGAAAAGTTTGTACCTGGTCTGGAATGTATTTGGAAGAATGAGCCTGGAAATAGTGATGGAGGCACTCAACTCTTAACCAAACTAGTGGTGGTCTGGTTCGTTCTCCAAAGGAGGTGAAGGCTTGAGCCCTACATGCACCAACAATTCCTTTTGTTCCAGCCTGTTCTCTCAAAACCCACAGACAGAACAGCCCAGTAACCATCAGTGCACATGAGGTTGTAACAACCATGTGATTTACACATGAACAGAGTTCGGGCTTTGCAAGACTCATTTATCAAAGGGCAAAGAAAGTCATGGGTACAAGGATTCTCACACATACCATTCCCATGGCATATAATTTGACCTTGAGTCAAACACTTTGTCCCCATAACTATGGCAGCCTGAGGGAGCCACCTTTGAGCTATCCCAGCAAAGCAACCTGGTTACATGGCAGTGAGCTCCCCTGGAGCCAGGAAGCCTTTCAAGGTTGCTCCTTGAGACCTAGACACTTCTTTGGTAGGTGGCTGCCATCATGCATAGTGTCATTCTAAAGTGCTCTAAGATTTTGTCTTGGTAACTTTGGTTTTTATTTTGGTAAGTTTGGTTCTACCTCGGTACTTTTGAATCGTTGTATTCTTTGTGCAGTACCATAGCAGAGTGAACCTTGCCATCAAATGTGGGCAAGTCACGGTTTTGTAACACCACCTTTCAATTTCAATTCATTTTTGCTGATACCTTTGACTCTATACCTTTGACTCTAGTTCTCTAAGTGGTATGAGTTACCTATTTGCAGCAAACTGGTATATCAGAAAGATCTTGAATCAGGATTCACAAGAGAAACACATATTGTTCTTAGAATTTTTTCTTCAGAAAAAAATGAAGTTCAGGGTTCAGAGCTTCATTTTAGGGCTATGTGTTTTATCTGTAGGCAATGGAGATTTTCTGGTATCTCACTTCAAGAGTTCTTTACAGAATTGTTTTAGATATATATATATATATATATAATTATACATAATAATACATAATCAGTATTATGAAATGTCATCCGAAGTAAATATGGGATACTTTAAAAACCAGTAATCACTCCAGAGAATACACTTTTTTTGACTCTTCACTTTCAATTTGAGATACCACAGTAACCTGTGCTGTCTAGCTGGAGACTGGAAGGACTAGTTTCTAGTCTTGTTTTGTATGTTTCCATTATACATTTATTTTTTCTTGTACTAATTTTTGTTCAGAACAAATGTCATTGTTTTTATAAAATGCTGAAGAACTTTTTATGTGCTTTATGCCTTTCCTTACAATATTGTTTTCATATGAATAAGAAGGGCAATTATGGAACTGGTTTTTATGTTTTGTAACTTTCTTTTGGAAGTTATTTCACTTGAGATGAGCTCTTTGTAGATCAAAAGAGGCTGCAGGGTTTGCATGATGCTTGCACTGCAAATCACAGACAATATTTTGCCTGTCTTCCAGCCCCGAATGGTTTTGTTCAACGCCACACTATATTTTTTCCGAACAAGGCCTTAACCTGAGAGAAATATCACAACTAACCTTTATTCATTCTTTCTCTTTTCATTCACAGATCCCTTTTCTTGCATTTTCTCTTTGTCCTTGATGTCCATTAAATCTCTGAAACTAAGGTGAAAGGTGCTTCTTACAGCTGAGCAGCACATCATCTCAACCTTGTCTATCCCTATGACCCTATTTCAAAATTGTTTTTATTTTTTTCTGCACTGAAAAATTTTAAACCACTTTCTTTTTGACAGTTTCAAGTTCTAACCTGAAATATGCTGGGGCAGGCCTTGAATTATGATTTGGTTTTGCATTACAAATTCATTGCTCGTGGATGGTTGTCATGTTGTAATGCATCTCTACACAGATGACAGGATTCAACTCTTGCCTGTTTTCATTGGCTTCCAGTGGTTGACTGAGCAGCGGTTTCTTTTTGTTTTCAGGAAGGGCACGTGAAATGTGCTGAGCAGAAACAAAACACTTTACACTCTAATTCGCTGAGTATTATGTGCCTTTCATGCAATTTGAGTGACAGCCACTGCCTTCTCTCTGCTGTTGGAATCTTTGCCTCTCTGCCATTCCTTTGTGAATTTCATACATTTGCTCATGAATTGCCAAATTTATTTGTCACTGCAAAACATTGTGTATTCTTGCTAACTGGGACATTTTTCTTTTCTTTTTTTTTTTTTTTTATTCATTTCATTCCTTCTTCCGAACCTGATCAGGACACAAGTTTGTTCTACAATACAGTCTCCAGTGGTAAGTGTCATTCAATTTTAAATGTATTATATAAAAGAGCTCTGCTTCAGAGACTATTTAATGGTATTTGAAAGCCAGATTGTGACTTGAGTTTTGAATGTCTATAAATCATGCTACCTACCTGAACCTTGTTTTCAAGCATACGGAATGTAAGACATTGTATTCAAGAAAGAGGTACAAAAGAAGTGTCAGTGAGCTTCCTGCTTTGTGTCAGCTTTGATCCCAGAGCAAAGGTGGAAGTGCAGGGTAGTTGCTGCAGAATAGACCATCAGTAAAAAAAGCATGCTGACAACAAGATGAGCATGACTTCTCTTACCCCATGTGGCTTCTCTGATGCTCTTGGCAATTGTTTCTGTTTCATTTGTGTTAAAACTGACAGCTGTGGTGATAGGTAGAAGATGTCCCTATCTATTTATCAAAATGTTTCCTCTTTCTAGTTATACATTTTTGTCAAACCTTGGCCATTTGCTGAATAATCAAATGCCTTGCTTGCCTGTCATAGATTAATCTGGGAATGAAACTCCTACAATATTTTAAGCAGTCATGTTGCAAAATACAGATGGACTTCATACAACTGTGAAGTGGAAGTTAGTGCAAAGCTTTTCCTTTCCATTAAGATTTTGCCAGTATCAGTGAATGGACTGTAAACTAAGCTGTATTATCATGGTTCTGGGAATGACACAAGATCTCATCTAGACTTTATTTGTGATAGGTTAGAAACCAAAGTTGACTAAACTTTGTAGGTTTTTTGATCATGATAAATGAAACTAAAAATACGGTATAAATTATATATAAATTATATATTATAAATTATATATGTTACTGGTGTGAAAGGGGCAATAGTGTGCTCCCTGAATCTCACCTGTCTGCTCCTTCAATTTTTCCAAATTTCTGTGGACAGAGAAAAAACAGGACTCAAAACTTGTGTTCTGTGTGGGGAAGCCCTTTGTTGATTTACCTCATCATAAAACTTCCCTGTCTTTTTCATTGTTCAGCAACTTCATTGTTGCTTGCTAAGGTGAAAAGAAGGTAACTCTGCATTTAAACTTTCATTTGCCATATGTAGTGTCAGCTTCCTTTCTTTTTAGAGATTTAACAAGTTCATAGTCAAATATTTTAGTATAAATGTATGACTATGAATACTTGATACTGGTGAGATTTAAAACAAGCCTGTAGTTAAACTGAATTTCTTCATATTTCTTCGTAATTTCTTCATAATTTTTTTCCTTCTACTGCAGGTGGTTCTTGTGTATTTAAGGTCTCTTAAAGGCTGGTTAGTCATTCGTGTTTCTTTTGCCAGTAATAGCTCTACAGAGCAGCAGATAAATTAATTCTTTCCAGGTGGAATGAGAAGGCAGAGTGCTGATTATTGCCATTCTGTGTGTGAGTGTAATGAGGTGTCAAGGAAAAAAATAGGTTTGTGGTGTTTCTTCTCAAGTTGGATGTATTCAGTTCAAGAATAGCTTCTTCTAAAATGAAACAAAATTGTTGATGAGGCTTTCATGAAAAAATAAAATTTGACTCACTTAGTAGTTTCAATATAGAAGATCAACAAGCTTCTTCATATAAACAAACTGTGTTTAGAACTCATTTATAAGAAAGAAATAGTGTAGTTGTGTTTTTATTATTTTGTTCCTTCATCCTGCTTAGGCATAACTAAGTCAGTATGCGAACATCTTTCTTCTGTCTTAAAATACAGTTAGTGCAGGCTTGTTTATCATCAGTCCAAATTACTGCCAAGAACTTTCTTGAGAAATAAAAGTTTTTTTTAAGACACTTTGAAAAATGATCTGTCTACGAGAATTGGGACAGAAAAGTTTGATGACATTCAATTGCTGTTCCTGAGCCTGTCTGACTCATGAGATACCATTTGAGTAAGGAGCACAAGCATTCAACAGAGGGATTTGTTCTTTATAATGAGATTGAGATGCTTGTTATCATAGCTTTTTCCATCTGGATTCCCATCATTAGACAAAGCATGTTGTCTGATTAATTTTTTTCTTTTTTTCTTAGGGTTTTGCTAACTTCTAAAAACTAATTGTTGTTGACAGTCAACCAGCCATGATAGCTAACTCTAAAAACATAAAGCAACATGAACAAGCAGATTATCTTGCATCTTTTGATGCTTTCTCACCTACAAACTCTTTTTTTCCTTTTCTTAGCAACCAACAGGACCAGCAAATGATCATACTGGCCTGTTTCTTCTTTATTGTGTACTTGCTTCTTATGAAGATGATAATAGAGCTGCTGTTCAATTCAAAGGAGCAGGTTCAGCATCTCTACAAACAGCAAATAAACCATCTGTGATAATGAAGTCCTGTTGCCTGCTACCGAAATCCAGAATAACTGTCTGCTCCTCTAGTTTGATTGGTTGGGAAACCATGCTGTGGTCACAGAAAGCTGCTGGGATGAAGGCCCTGGCAGCACCTAGAGAAATATGAATGATTTGGATGTTACATCACAGGCTTTTTGTATTTAGTGAGATTAATCAGCCCCCAGATGTATAGGAAGAGTAGATGGAGAAACTGTAGCTGTTTGCTTTGTGCATAGCTCAGGGTAATTGTACTCTGGCAGATGTTTATCAGTAAAGAGGATTTTCTGTAAGATGTGACTATAAAGTTTTGGTCTAATTCCATAATTTTTAGAAAATTTTTAAAGTAAATAACTAAAAAAAATTATGAAATGTGAAATTTTAATGTAGTGAGATTCCTACACTCAGTTTTATTAGCGATGCCAAATGTTTTGTGATAGCATGCCTGATGTTGTCAAACCTTCGATATATTGCACCTATGACAGAGAGGAACATTTTTTCCATTCTCTTTTCTTTCTATATAAAATATTAGAAATTAATTCTGGATTTTCTTGATCAGTAATAAAATGCTTTCATGCAATGAACTGTGAGTCTGTTGCATTTAAATCCTTAAAAAAATTAAACCTCAGTGAGTTAAACCTCAATGACTTAAGTATATGCTAATATCCTGAACCTAAGACAGAGGAAACTTTTCATTTGCACTGTGAAGGCTGCTCTTTCTAGAACTATCTTAAATAAATACACTGGCAATAAGGAAAGTCAGTTAAAATAAAATCAAGAAAAGGCAATTGATTACTAGAAAGCTATCTGATAAAACTCATGATAAATACACATTTAAAGTTCAAAGCTAATATAACTTGGATTCTGGCATTGCATGTGGTCCTTCTTCTTACTGACATGATAAGCTGAAAGGAGTCTTTTTGAGTTCACCTTCAAACTTCAGAAGAAAATTAATATGATGCAAAAAGGTCAGGATTTGTGGGAGACAAACAGCAGCCGATTTTCAGAATATGAAATACACCTGTGGTTATTCCACGAAATTCATTAAAACTGTGGTTCAATGTAGGTAAAGATGACCATTAAAACTGGACCTCTAACCTTGGTACAGGTGTTTTGAATTCAGTGAGAAGACTCATTTTTCTCCATTTTTATTCATTCTCTCTTTTGATATACAATTCTTCTTGCAATTACTCTTTTTTCCTAAAACACTTAATTCATCATTTATCACTGTGTACCAGTCTTCATAATTATTTTCAAGCTACTCTATTCATGATCTTGAACATGCCTGGATCTTGTCAGTCTTGAGATCTGAATCAAAATTGTAGCAAAATTACACTTTTTTTTGGAAAAGAATTTAATACTCCCTATGTCTACAATTGAAGACTTCTCACAGAAGTATCTAATAACTGGGAGATGTGGACACCAACCAAAACTGAGCATATCTATTTTAAGGAGCATGAATACATTCAGTAGTAGAACAGCAGCAGATCTTGACTTTTCAGAAGTGGTTCAGATTTTTGCCCAGATGAAACACTTTATCTTTATCTAAGCTTAAAGAAATACCAACTGACTACTGATCCTTGAGTATAATAGATGTTCTAGTTATGTGTTTCCTTGATTCTAATGGGAAAGAACAGCATAGGATAGGGAAAGAAAGCACATTTATATGGTATTGGTGAGTGAATGCGAGTTTCCTGCAAATAATAATTACCTTACATGAGATTCCTCACTTTCAGGGTCAGGATACAGTAGCTTCCCCTTTACTAAAAGCAGAATAGTGGGAATATGTGTACAACTTCTTTTGTATCTGCATTATTATTCCCAGGCCAATGAGCACTTGCATAGATAATGACAAGAATATGTTCTTCAGATAAAATGTCAGTTCAGGAAAATACTGATGAGTAGGAATCGCTGTGTGACATCCTGGTAGTGGAGGTGACCTGGTTCTGCTTCCTCACTGAGCACACTTTCTCTGTGTCTGATAGATTCATCCTGCATCAGGAGAATAAAGGTGGGTGAGATGAGATTTGAATTGGCAAAATCACTATTCCACCACACAGAAGTTCATGACAACAGAAAAAAATTAACTCTTATTTGAAGGAGAACAGGACTTTGTCTAGAAGATCTGGCAATTATATTGTGTCCCATGCTGTGCTATTTTTGCTGTCTTCAATCTAATTTCTTAATTTTTGTTTTGTGTGACCCTGAGATAGTTTCCTTGATAGTGCTGCTGAAGATCTGTTCAGACTACAGTTCCTGTTCTTCCATCTTTACTATCCACATGCCACAAGTAATTTCCTCATCTTGCTTTGTTGCCAGCCTCTTTCCTTTCCTTGCTGGCAATTGAACTTACTAAGCAGCTTCCCAGATTTGATCATCACATGCTTTAGTACAGAGTTCTCATCAGATTATAGATTGCCTTTATCCCCTCTCAGAGAAAGGACTGTTAACATGCTGGTGTGCCTGTTCCATATTTCTAGGCAGAGTAATTGCCACTTAAGAGAACCTAAATAACACCATAATGCACCACTCAAGATTGCAGCAGTGCAATCATGGATAAACAAGGTGCTGTCACCACTGTGTGTTACTTTCTATTCTTTCTATTAAACCAGCCTGTAAATTAGCAATCCATTAAAAAATTGGATCAATAGAAAACCTTTTGTTACTGCTAAAAAACAATTTAGGGATATTTTTCAACTCCAGTGCTTAGTGCTTTCTCCTCACAGTCTGATGGAAAAGATTAAAACAAAACATCCGAGCTGTCTGTTGAACAGTAAACTTCTGGTGGTTTTATTATAATTTTTATTCTACTGTTTGGAACATAAGTGGGACCTGGAGTGTGGAAGGGGCACTGTTAGCAAAGTTTGTTTCTATAACAACACAGTGTAAAAATGAAGTTCCCTTTCTTGGCATCTTTCTTGAAGTGGAAAAATACCAGTTTATTTCAGATTCAAGTTATTGGATAGCACTAGCAGTGTGTGAGACAGTAATTAGTGGCATACGGAGTTTAAAGCAATGCTTGTGAGTGTGCAATATTGCTCTAGGGTGATAAAGCTGCTTTTAAAATAGTCCTGTTTTTTTAAAGCTGTATATATATGTGCTCACCTGAAATCATGTTGCTGACTCTGCTTTCTAACCCCTCCTTCTGATGTTAACATTTTAGGAAGGAATCACATTAGGGTATTGTACTTGATTAAAGTCAATTCACCACCAGCCTAAGATTGAACATTATTGTGAAAGCATGTCCTATAAGTCTTCCCATTTTCAAAGAAAGAAGAAAAGATAATGATTTTAGGGGCTGCCTGGGTGAATGCCTTTGAATCAGCTAAAATCTATGTACCTGGTAGTTCATTCTATTACCTACAGGACTCCCAGGACTATTCAGTGAGAGCCTGGATTAGTCCTATTCCACCTGGTATTAATGTGAAAGAACTCATAAGGTTTATGAAGGTTCAAAATATTGCTGATTTGATGTTGCCTTTGCTGCTGTCACCTCCTCTTGCACGCATACTGGCACATGGGTGCCTAACTTTCATTGAAATGTACATAAAAGAGTAATTTAGAGAAGCCTTTTCCTGGCTGCTGAAAAGATTTGGCTTGATGACTAAGTTAGGCTTTGTTTTTTAGCTGTTTGTTGCATAATTACTGAAATTTATGAGAGATATTTGAAGTGATACACTCAAAGATTGCATTTCCTAACCAGAGAATCCAATATATTAACGTCTTGTAATTGCTCCCATTATATTTGAATTAGTTTATTCTGATTTCAGCAAGGAGATTCCAAACTTTCTTAAACTGTCAAAAATACAAAATTAGGATATTCTAACTGTGATTGCTACCTATGGATATATCTGTTCTCTTTCAGGTCTCTTCCAGTACCTCTTTTTAGGTTATAAGGTATAATTCTCGTGGTTTTACATGTTGTGCATAAGACTGTGTAATTGTCACTCCTTGTAGATGGTCCCTGGGAGTCAAACCAGATGTTCTCAGTGGTTCATAGCTTATACAGTTTGGATTCACTGGCCAGCTTAGAACAGATAACCTTAAGCCCCAGTTGTGTTGAAAAAGGGAGCACACCATGGCTCAGAGGAGAGCAGCAGGGAGTGCTGGGTCAATGGGGTCAGTGCTGGCATGATATGAGCAGTGCTGGGGCTTATGCTGTCCAGACCTGCAGCCTGACTGGGTGAGCTGGGTCCTTGTTCCTCCTGGAAACCTGGGCAGGAAGTTTGTATGGAGGAGGTGGCCAGAGAAGGACAAAACTGATGTCCTTGGTGGCTTTGCTCCAAGGTGCAGTAGGATTGTGGGCAGGCCACATCTTCAAGCCTTGTGAGAGAAAAGGGTTCCTTCACTGCCAGTCAGAACCATCTCTGGGAAGAGCAGGTACTGTTTAGTTTCTCTCTCTCATCTGCCTCTTCCCTTATTTGTGGTAATGAGTGTGCATTTTATTTCGGCAGTGAGGGAAAGAGATGTGCAATAGATGGAAGCTCTGTTCTTTGGTGTTGATATGCTGAATTCTGTTCTCCCATCCGAAAAACCACTAATATTATGTGCTCCATACACATGTATCCATGTGTAGAGAAACATCCTTGTGGGGAGGACATGGTGTGTATGCCCTTAGGAGAAAATGGTCCTCCAACCGCCACACCTTCCTTCGAAGGAATGCAGACAGCAGTACCTCTGCTGTGCTGCATGCGAGGCCCAGGACACATAGAGAGGTCTTTTCCCTTCCACCATAGGGAAGAGAAGAAAGGCCAGGTCTCTGGGAGGCTTTTTCTTTCACAGATGGGATGTACATCCTTTCTTCGCAATCTGAATTCCAGCTGAATATTAAGATAGGACTGCATACAGTTGGAGCGGTACCGGCTTGCATGCTGACAGATTCAGCTTGTTCTTTCCAGATTGCTAAAGCTTATTTTTAAAGGTCTTATTATTGGAGAGCTTCCATTGTGTATCTAAAGCCACTCATATCTTACTGTCAATTAGACGAAAACAAGTCGCTGTTACTTTTCAATTTAAGGGGGACCTCTCAATAAAAATATGTTTACCAACAGTTACACATATGGAAATGTTTTAAAAATATTTTAAGTGCAGCACAATTATCTAAAGGTGTGAAATGAAGTTGCTTGTGTTCACTGCGTCACAGGCAAGGCCTGAAATTTAGTGACTATCAGGGTTGCTGGGCTGTTTTTCCATATATATGGCAAATAAAATTAGAAGCCTTATCTCTGGGAAAACTCATTTATATTTTCTTAGGTTTAGATGAGTCTTTCTGCTAGGAAAGCTATAGTATGAGTTTCTTAAGCAGATATTTATCTCTCTATAGTTGCAGAGAAACACTGATATGTGAAACACTGATGCACTCTTCCATGCTTTTAAATGCTTCCTTTATACCATATATCTATGTATAATGCAGGAAAGTTTGAAAGACAACAGTATATATATTTCTGAGAAAAGTCTTTACTTTTAGCTCAGAAAAATATTATTGTGGTTTATGCAGTCAAATTATAACAAACTAGATTCTGGTTTTGGTGGGAAATGCGTTCACATGTGAATCTATAATTGTAAAAGTAAGCCTCCTGTGGTTCATGAAGCAAAAATACTCGTGGGTGCAAAGCTGCTATAGTTTTGTGCAGAAATAGAAATGTTGAAGCACATGTACTTCACTTCACATGAATCTTGGGTTCACATCAGAAAAGCTGGTTAACTGCTTTTTTTAGCACATGTCTGTTGTGGTGGTGCTGTTCTGATACTTTACAGCAGAAATGGCTTAGGTGACTTGCAGAAAAAAAAATGGGACTTGAAGCATTTCTAATAATGGAAAGAGTGACAAGGGAAAGCAATTATTTCCAAATCTGTTCCATTACAAAGCTCTTAAACATTTTTTTTTTCAATGTACTGGAGCACAATAATGGTAACAGAGGGTTCACTTGCTTAATATAGGTGACATTCAGTACATAAATTAGCTAAATGTGTAAAAAGACAAATAATATAGAAGGACATATTATCAGTGGTGTTATAGCTGTGGGTTCTGCTGGTTACATCGGTCCTCTCACTTGAGTTGAAATTGACCTAGAAATCTGTGTAACCTGAAAGTCTTCCAGTGAGTTTGAACAATAATTTAAATTATTATTACACAAGTTAGAAGGAAAAAGCTTTGCATTCATGATATTTCAGGCATGCTGTGAGCTAGAAATGTCTGTTGCACAAACAGGATCAGATATACACTGAGATATCTGTATCTTGTAAGGTTTCACATGATCTACAGGTGCATAATGTTATCTTGTATTTCCTAAAAAAGTAGTAATCATGGGAAGTTTCTCCCTTGCTGCTACTGATGATGTCAGCACGGCTTCACGTTCCTTCTGCCTTGCTGCCAACTCATTGCATGCATATTTTTTGGGCATCTTCCTACTTTTCTGGAGATCACTTAGACGGCTGAAGTCCCATGCAAGGGGCCCCACTAACATTTGTCAATAACTCTGTTCCAGTTTGCCTTGACACAGACAAATTACTTTGGCAAGGTGGGTGGAATATTAACATAAAATATTAGAATTGCTGTGGTTTGAAAAGACCTTAGAGGTTATTGAGCCCCATCATTAAGAAGTTCAAGAAACATCCCTAAGGACTGATTTTCAGATATTCCTTCTTGTCATAGGTGGAATAGTGACATGGAGGAAATGCTTTATTTCATGCAAATTCAGAACTTGCTCTTCCTTAATTTTCTCTCACTGAACTCATGGCAGGTGAAGCCAGAAATTTCTTAGAACATCAGGCAGAGACCTTGGCTTAGAAAATACTGGTTGGAGTTGACATAAAGATATTCTTTAAGTCAATTTCTATTGTATTCCTTGTAGGAAATGATAATAAATTATCCAAGAATGTGAGGGCAGCTTGCCCTGCTGCTCCTCCCCTGCACTCAAGGTCTCTTTTGTTATTTGTGTTGCCACACTGTGTCTCTAGACCCCAGCTGTGACCAAGTTCTTATTGTGTGAGGGACCATAGAAATGGATTGTAGGTCACAGTCCTTGCCACAATGACAGCACAGTTTAGCAGGGAAGGACAAAAAGGGGTAGCTAAGGTAACAGAGACATGCTGTGACTTGTGTTAAGTCACTCAGTGAGCAGCAGGAAGGAGCAGCCATTGGACTGTTGTTTCCAAGTCTCAATTGCACTCCAAAACTACTGACAGATGTTTCTTTTTAAAGAAAGGCTCTCATCATAAAAAGAAAATGTTGTTTTTGAAAATTTTCTTGCCAAAGAATCTTTAGAAATGGCAGACAGAAGAGAAACTGAGAAATCCTGGATGGATCATTTGAAGAAGAACTAGGTCTAAATTGCCTTGAAAAAGGTTTGAAATAAGACTTGGACTGCTTTTAGTGACCTTCTCCTAGTTACCAACAAATTCAGTGGAAGTCTCCTGTTGTTTTCTTACATTTAGATAACTTAACAAACCCCAAACCCAGCTCTACACTGGTAGTTGGGTCGTAGAAAAAAATTGCAGTCACAGTGACTTCTTTTAAAAAATATTCTATCAATATTTTTATTAGAAACAGTATTTTCACTTGGGCTGGGAAAAGAAAATTACATCAAAGAGAATCTGACCCCATATAGTAAATTTGAGTCTGTTTAACTTTTATCAATATGAGAATTTATTAGCAGATAGAAAAAATCAGAAGTAGAAAGAAACACAAGAAGCAGTATTGGGAAAACTTTCAGGTATGTGCTACAAGTCCACAGTTTATAATGATGTTAAATAGACATGAAAGTAGAAAGAACAGACAGAGGGATGAGAACAGTGGAGTGGTGGACAATGTGAATGATGCACAAGGAAGTCTTTATTGACTTTATTGATGTTGGTGTTTGCACCAAAGTCTGGTAGGAATATATGTCCAAATATCTATATAATTTCCTAGTCATATGATTGTTTTTCCTTAACTAGGTGTTCCAGAACAGCTGGGAAATCTGCCCCAAGAAGCAGCTCAAGTCCTGCTCATTATCTTTAAATAGGGTAAGTATTTGACTCATGTGCAGGTAGTTTCTTTTTGAAATATCCTGGAACAGACAGAGGGTGTAGTGATATAATACTAAATTCTAGAGAAATTCTGTGGGATTATAATGGGATTATGTGGGATAAATGCATTATTCCTTACACTTTAAATGTGAAATTTGGCATTGTCTAAGATAGATACAACATATAATAAATTGTACATAATTTCTGTTGAAAAAAAAAGACTCTTGTAGACTAAGAGTGTTCACTGAAGTGTGTTGATTGCCTTGGTAATTTCAACTAAAATTAAAATGCCTTACCTACTGCATTTTTTGAATTCTATTTGTATTTTTTATCAATACAAATACAAGAAAAGTTAATAGAAAATTGCCAGTCGTGAATTAGGAGTCTCAAACTTGTATTCCACTGGCTGTTGTACCACCTGTTAATAAGTAAGCCAGGCAGCACATGCCACATCACTGAGAATGAGTCATTTCTGTAATGAATACCAATTAGAATATCAACATATTCAATGTTCTTATTCAATATTCTTGTTCTCTCTCAATATTGCTACATTATTGCAAACTCATTTAATGAGTTGTGTGATAAAAACATTTATTTTACAGAACAGAGAGAATGAAATCACAAAAATATTTCTATATCTTGAAAAAAATGGGTCAATGTTTTTGAAATTAAATGGGCTGATTAGAAATTTACATCTTTCTAGTGCAATATTAACATTTTGATTCAATTTTTCTTATTCAAAATCCAAAAAAAAACCCCAACCAAACAAAAAAAAACAACCAAAAATCCCCCAACATAAAATTTCACCATATGGCAGTGCTGGCTTCAGAGCAGTTCTTGTGCTAGGCACTTTACTGTCTCTTCTATTCTTCCCTGAAAACTTAACAGTTCAGAAGAACTGTTTGCTCCTCTAATTTTAGTTCAGACAAACAAGTTAAGCAGGTAGCACTGATGAGGGACAACAGTCTTGCTACACAAATGCAGGGGAATTTTTGATGTGAGAATTTTTTTCACTTGTTCAATTAGAGTCCTCATTAGCACTGTTGAACAGAAGGAGCTAAGTCTCATTTACCTAGGTACACATTTTATAGCTTATAGTGGTCCTCCTGACTACTGGTGAACCAGAAATGAACTTCTCATGCTCTGTACGTGCTAGGCTTTGTCTGTGCTGATGGATTTTGCAAAAAGTGAACCATGAGTTTATCAGTCTCATCACAGTTCTGCTTGAGACAAGATCTGGTTATAGGATGCATGTAGTTGCATACCTGGCAGCAATGACTTTTTGTTTTGGGTGCTGGATCAGATCTTTCCTTTGCCTCTTTTAAGTTTGGTGGTTTTGTCATTGGAGAGGAAGAGCATGGTCGTTCCAGGATTTAAACTTTCAATTTTTTTCCCTTCTCTGATCTACATATCCTTTGAACATATTCTGTGATTGTGATAATTTTGTTTGATTGCAAACTTAGAGAGGAAAAAAAAGGAAGGGAGAAAGTAACATGAACCCAGTAGTGGAACTGTTCAAATCCTGTGTATGATGCCATGCATGTAGACAAGGAGCCCAAGGCTGCAATTAGCAAGTAGAATGGATTTCCCTCTGGAGAGCAGTAATACCATCCAACCTACCAGCTGTCTGCTCTCCTTAACCACTTTGTCCCCAGAGGTCCCTGGTGAGGTGACTGAGCTGCTCGTTAATAATTTGCTAAACTGCTTGAGATACTAAGGTAAAAGGAGATTTTGGTTCTCTGTGGCCTATTGGGCTGTAGTTCTTGTGCATTAAATAAGGCAGAAAGTGCCTGAGCTACCAAGCTGGACTGCTGAGAGCATCAAAGAAACCAGCATCTGACTTGCAGAAGAGCTGTTTCCTAGAGCCAGGCTTTTCGAAGTGAAATGAAATTAATACTTCTGTATAAAAGTATTTTCTCCCATGTAGACTTCCAGAAAGTATAATAAATGGGAGTAAATAGGAGATCTGCACTTCATGGAGACTTTCTGAGATACCATGTGTTATGACCTGCTCCCACAAAGTTGAGAGCAACCCAGGTTCTTGTTAATGGATCCCTTGGGGCAGATTAGAGTGAAACAACACTTAATGATTGGTGTTTGTATATATATATATATATATATATATATGTATGCATATTTGTGTAGGGTCTATTTTAGAACAGTTTGGTTGCAATGGGAAGCAGGTTTGTAGCCATTTTATTATTACTTATAGTAATATATCAATATTGAAAGCATAAAAATATTACTTGAGAAAATGTGTAAGAAAAAGAAAGAAAAAGAAAGGATAAGAGTAGAAAGATGCATAATCACCCCCCATGGATCTGCAATGAAATTTGATTTTTGCTGCTGGTTGAAGTGATGGTCTTGATCATGATCTTGGTGTTGATCTATTCTCCCAAGAAACCCCACAAAAGACAAAGTCTGATGGGTTAAAATACACTCAGGATGGGTGGGAATAACACTCAGGTACGTACCCCAGGTGTGCAGGTGGGGGAAGCTTTATGCTGTCTCTTGCAACAGACCCTGGATCTGCTGCAACACCTTTGGATCACTTGCATTCCTCTGGTGGAAGGCTTCAGGAATGGGTCTAGGGGTGCTTTAGGGATCCCTGATGATTTGTGATGCCTCCTTAGCTGCCTCTCAGATAAGCACAGTTAAGCCAATAGTACCCCATCAGACCTTCCCTTCAGGGAGAGGGGAGTTTCACAACTGAGTGCAGTCTTCCACCTTGGAGCTCTTGGTTCATTCCAAGCATTGTGCTGGTTTCCTAGCATATAAAAGTAAATATGATTCCACTTCACAGTGACTTTCTGAAGCTTCTACAGATGCCCAAACAAATATTATATTCACATTGCACGCAATGCTGACGTGTTCATTCAATGAGCACTTACTGCTGATGAGAGTTATGTACAGTTAAAGTGTGTAAACCTCTTAAAGTGATGAAGGGTACTCAAAGCTCTCAGATAACAAACCTGTCATCCATGGTATTGCTTCAGGAGGAACCCCTACAGAGAACCAGAAGTGGGGAGTTTTGTGTTGGATAAGATGTGCATACAGAGTGTTCCCTGTGATACACAGGGAATGCAGAATATTGTGGCACTGTGAATTGCATGAAGGCCATTTACAGTGAAGAATAATAGAATCCATTAGGGTGGAAAAAGACCTCTAAGGTCATAATCTCCAGCCATTAACCCATCACCATCTTGTTCACTGTAGTGTAGACCTGTGAGCCCCAGAGTCTAAAGTCAGGAAAATGCCCCCAGCAAGGTCCTGCCTGCTACACAGTGAGACAAAGAAGGGAGAAAGGGCCTCCAAATCCAAAGAGAGATAGGGAAAATAAGGACTCTGTATGTTCCCAAATGCAAGATTATTGGGGGACAAAGAAACCAGATCCCCTCTGGTGAGAAGGTGTATCTGTGAAACAACACACAGTTATGCATAGGCCCAGTGTTTGTCTCACACAAACAAAGAACTTACAGGCCAGGAAGATTTATTTATACTTAGAAAAAACTTTGCATAAATCCATAGTAGAAGGAAGTTTTCATCAGAGAAATACAAATGACTTGTGAAAAATATTGCCTAAGGCTTACATGCTGTAATGTAAACAAATATGGATTTCACATAGAAAATATGGGTGATACATTGATAAATTCAAAATGTACAAATGTAAAGAAGGACATAAACCATTAATTAAAGAATCCTGTGAGGTAAGTGATGTTCCATTACACTTTTTCCTGAAGGAAGGAGAAAGGACTGACTTTATAGTCAGATAAAGCAGATGCTTCCCTCCCCTCACCCCATACAGAGGCTTGACATGTCAAGAAAAAAATGCTAAGGTTTGTTACCAGTTTTTGCCTTAGTTACACTTGTTTGTGCAAGTGTAGAAGTAGTGCTCTCCTAGATCTAGCAGTAGAGATGGATCCAGGTAACCAAGTCAGTTTACGGTTTTGAAAACCCTAGACTTCCTTGCTATGCAGAGCTGGAGTTTAAATTGATCAGTATTTCTACAGAGAAGTGCTCCAGGCACCTAAAGGATGGAGAACTTCATTTATCCTTGAGCAAAGAGTCCCTAGGAGGCCCATCACAGAGAAGAGATCACTGAATTGCTGGTTGTTTCATTTGACAAGGGTAAACTATTAGGAAATCTATATTTTTACTTGAGGTGTAATTCAATTTTATGTTCAATCTCTATTTCAATCTAGTTTTCTGCATAATAAGGACACTGTGATTAATGAAATATAAATGGTCAAATCAAAAGGCAGTCATGTTCTTCCTTGTTCAAGGTTGATACATGACCAGAAATACTACCAATTTGGCTGTACAGTTATAGTACAAAAATCACAACACTGATTACTTCAGAAATCTAGTTTTGCATTCAGGCTGTGATCTGACCTGTTCTGATTCAGTTGAACTACCCAAGCTTGGATCTGAAATTGTCTGCAGTGTAATTCAGCTTTCTGATGCCTCCCCCCGGTGTGTGATTAAGCTATCTGACCTTCCTGTGCTGCTTTTTCTTTTTCTTCTCCTGGTTAGATTAGGTTCTGTACTAAAATCCATTCTCTCATTCCTGCTTTTGATTTCCAATTTAGTATAATAATAATAATAGTTTTTTTTTCATTGTTTCTCCTTCTGTTACTGAAAATAATCCTTAAGATGTGTTACTTCAAATAAAATTAGTCAAAGCCACAGTTCCACCTCCTTCACTCACAGATGCACTAAATCTGGTGTGAACCTTGCGTTAACAACTCCTCCAGGACTTAAAACTTACACTTGAGTCTTTGTTCACTCTCCTCAGGCTTCAGTTTCATCTGGTTTAACAAGTGGGTTTTGTTTTGTTTTTGTTTTTTTTTTGTTCTAACTAATCCCATTTGCAAAGTGAATTTTATTTTAGTGAAATATGGGAGGGATGTCATCCCTGTGTCTGTGGTCCATGTACACATGCTGCTGTTTCAGCTGCAGGCATTGCTCAGCCCAGGTCTGTGAGAGGTGGCCCTTCTGCACAAGGCATCTGCTGATGTCAGCAGTCGATCAAACAGCTGGTGTCGCTCGAAGCTGAATGTAATTCACCTTCTAGGATGACAAGAATTCTTACCTGCCATGCAAACAGATAGGATTTACTATTAGTACATTCTAGGTACCATGGCTCTTCAGTTTTCATTTTTTTAATGAAGTAGAATTTTTAATCAAAACTAGCTAGCTGTGAGCATACAGTAGGAAAACTGTATCCAAAATGCAGATGATCTTTTTCGTCTCCCTATGTGTTTTACTAACGCTTGAAAGAAGAATTAATTCTGTGTGCAGTCTGAGTCATTTTGCAATGAACAAGCTGTTATTTATGCTTTAACATTTCCTGAACGGACAATTTCTATAGAACATCAGGAAGCAGCCATAAAATGAATATGGAAAAAAACTGGGACAGAAACAAGTAGATGTTTTTTGCAGTTGGCTATGCAAAATAATTTCATAGCAAAAGGTAGGATCACATGCAGTAGAAATCACTGGCTTTTGTGAGTTGGCAGAAAATATAATTGAAATAAAGAAGTGACATCTTATGTGACAGAACCTGAGTAGGCAGCGCAGCATTTATCACCTCCTGTTCACTAGCTTTTCTTTTTTAAAATTAGTGAGATTTATCTTATATGACGCCTACTCATGGTCTTGTTGGCATGAACGAAAACAAAAAAAGAAATGTTGCAATGTAAAATAACACCAGGAGTTACTGCAGCCAACAAAAAGGGACAAATTCATCCCTGATGCTGTGAAATAGAGCTGTGGAAGAGTGGATATAGGCTCAAAAGTGTTTTACTTCCTGGGGTAATTCTTGTTTGTTTTTTAGTTTTGTGCTCATAAGTTCTACTTCTATCTAGGCAAAAATATAGATTGAGCTATCTTCTACAAAATGAGAGCTGGACTGAGATCTTGATTTCAGCTGTGTAAATTTGAAGTTATTCTGCCAGAGTCAATGAAGTCATTCTAGCTTTATACTCGTAAGCCTTTAATCAGAATATGTCAGTGAGCAGGAAGATGCGGCACCTGAAAAATCAATGGTTGGTGCTGCTGTTTTTCTTTCAGGTTGTGAATTTTGACATCTTGCTTGCTTGGTTTTCTGTGCTGAGTTTTCTGATTCAACCAGGCTGTGGACTGAGACCAGTAATATTTTCTATTAGGAGACATGGAATCTGGGAGGTTTCAGAAAAGAAAACAAAACCAGATCAAACCAAGACAAACCTAACTTAATACAGTTTAATTTTAGAAGACTAAGTCATTCCAAATCAATTATTTGGAGTGCTGGATGACATGACTTTAGCAAAGAAATGAAGGATTGCTGTCACAGAAATCTGCAGATAAGAGGAGCAGAGCAGGGAAGGTGAATAATTTTATGCATATATTTATTAAACCAGAGCTTGTAAAAGACCTCAAGTAAATCTGCATGGAGTGGGTGGAAGGACTGGAAGCATGATCCTTAGAATAACTATATATACAAGGTTTTAAAAACCTACTTTTAGGAAGGCAGTGAGAGAAAAGGGTAATCAGTATTCAGATTTTAATTTTTTATGTTGTTTCTGATGAGTCACTTTCCTATACCCACACTTGAAGAATGCTTCTAAATGTACCTTTTGGCTGCATGGAAGCACAAACTGGTGTTGATACAGTTATGTGTCCTTAGTGAATGGGATGGAGGCCAACATTCCCTCGCCTCTCACTGTCCTTAAGATGCCAGTTAACACCACAAGTCAAGGAAACCATTGCTTGCAGTCCAGAGAGAGCAAGAACAGCTGTTGTCCCTTTCTTTTCTCCTGCCTGGTGCACCTACAGCATCTAGCCTGCAGTCATTTGGAAACAAATACACCAAATCTGTCCTTGACTTTGAGGTTTCTGGGACACTTACATGCCAACCAATGGCTTGGGCAGTATGTGACTTGTTCTTTTTCAAGCTCTTTTTATTCCAGCAACAAATATCTGTGGTGTGAGTGAACCCAGTTTGTCTGCACACAGAACCTTGAACTGCACAACACGTTCTTTGGTTTTTAAGTAGGGATTTAGCACCACACAGGCCTAGACGAAAGGTACATGAATTGTAATGAAAAGTACAGTGCTGCACCTTGTACAACATCTTGGTGCACATTTCACTGTGAAAAAGGAAAGGTGACGGGCTCAGGTCACCAGGTCAATGCTGAGGAGTTCACTGTGTGGTTTCACTCTGCACTGAGTGCAATGGGAGTTTTGCATGAATGATGACTGTTCTGTTGTATAGTTCCATTACCCTGTGCTCATGATCTTGCCAATTCTTTTTACTTATTAAGTGAGCCATCCTCAGACCATATGTGTTTTTGTAGTAGCACCTTGCAGCCTTGGAAGTAAACCTCATAAAAGCCTGGTAAAACATCTGTGACCATTTGCTCGCTATCAAGATATTTTAGGATATTAAACACCGAGCTATGTGGTTACCATGAGGCTGTGGAATGTTCAGGACTTCATCACAAAGTTTAAGGTGGCTGAATATCCAGTAAGATCTGTTGTATAGCAGTGCACTCTTTTTAGAGGTATTTCTAGCAATGATAGGGTAGTCTTACATGTAGGTATATGACAAACAGCACTGCTGCCTTCCTGCAAGTTACCAGTCTTAAAGTCATTCACATTCATTCACATTTTTATGATCAGGGTATTGGCAACAACAATGAATTTGACAAAAGAAAAGGAAAAAAAAAAGAAAAAATACTTGCAACATCAAGTTATAAACTGTCATGTCTCATTTAAGCAGTGTCACTTACAACCAAATATTTAGACTCTGAATCAGGATAATGAAAAAACATTTTCAGGAGTGTGATGGAGTTTCTGTCTAATTGACACTTGTACTTCCCTGCAGCTGGGGAGGATAAAGTTTCAGAGAAGTATGAGCGAGTCAACAGACTAAGTTCCTGCAGGCTTGACACAGTTTGCATGGACAGTGCTTAAATCAGTTGCATCTCTTACTCTTCTTGCTAAATTCTTTTGGTAATAAGGAGAGAGGTGAGTACGTAGTTTGTCACCTAGCAACCCCAGATGAGTGCTCTGAACAGCTTTGAATGAATAGTTGCCCATGGATTCTTAAAAATAGCTGGTTTGTTTTGTTTGGTTTGTGCAAGTGAAAGGTGTGGTCCCCCACAAGCACATATGTGCTTGTGTGAAATGATAAGCAGGAAACTGAAGGGAGAGAGAGTGACACAGGAGAGAAATAAAAATGGAATCATATGGTGTAATTGGCATGCATATATATAGAAAATCTGCTTCTATTCTTTTAAGTCAGCTCTGCATAAATTTACATGACATACCTCACGTTCCCTGCCTGTTTCATGGCATGCTACTCACATTCTTTCCAACAGAAGAAATGGGAACATAGATACTTTGGTGTGTTAAACAACAACCCCCTTATCCCACAAAGGAGAAAAATTGGTTCAGGGATTCATTATTTGCTTACAGTGTGTTGCAAGATTGTTCATTCTTGCCTGCATTAGACGTCATCCTTGGATTTTAGACTTAAATAGTAACGGGTAGCAATAATTGATATTGCTTTAATCGAAGCAGCTGGTTGTATGGGACAAGGGTGGATGTGGCCAGCTGCTGTGGGGAGGAAGGGTGGCAGCTGTGGACATTGACAGCCTTTGCATCCTGCTCTCTAAACAGGGAGGGGGCAAGAGCCCTCTCAGCTCTTCTGGTGAAGTCACACCTGGACAGGACTGAGCCACTGTTATCCCAGAGCAGGTTGATGTCCTGCAGCAATAAAAAAACCCTGTTAGCCTTTGGGGGCTGGGTTTGTTTAATACTCCCTCTACAATGACCAGCAAAGCACCTTCATGACCACTTCAACTGACCACCAGCAATTCCTCTTCCCAAGAATTTTCTCTTGGTGAAAAAAATAATTGAGTGTTTTACAAGACCCTGATGCCATCTTACATGTTAGGGGACATTCCTAGGAGAAAAGGAGCATGGTCATACTGTATCCAACTTCTCTTTGTTTGGGATGCTGTATCCCAACCTAACAGCTTGACACATTGTATTAATAACTTACAGTGAACTCTAGTTTTAAATTGGCCCTGTGCTGAGGGCTTAATTTTGTATGATTGTGCCCAATAAGGAACAAAAAGGTTGATTTCTTTAGAAATCCAAAGCTTCTGATTTCCCCAACCTTAAAAGCCAAAAGTATTGCAGCTGCTATTTATTTTTGTGAGACACTTCCTTCAAACATGCAGTAATTTAAAGCATATTATTTTTGTTCAGTGTAGCCATTTTAAGAATAAAGACAGCACTACAGAATGCCTCGGAATTCTTTAAAAGCTTTCTTGAGTTTTTCTTCCAGTTTTCCAGTGTTTGAAAAATATGAAACACGTTGTTGTGATGAAGGTATTTTGATGCCTAAAACTAGATGACAAAAGAAATTTTTACAGGAAGTGGGAGAGAGGTCAGGAGGCTTGGCTAACAACAAGGTGTCATTAATGTTTTTTGGTTCACCGTCTCTGGGGTAATCCATATGACAATGTAGGCAATTTTTTATTCCGTTAATTTAATAATTGAATAAACCAGTTGTCAGTTGTGTTCCTGCCTGCAAAGGCCATTCCACACATTGCCCACATGTTTATTGCACGCTTGGTGTGTGTTGCTGTTGGCTCTTACACTGCCTGTGTGAGATGTGTGTGGCTGTGCTCACACCCCAGGGGTCCCTGAGCATCCACCTCACACATGAGGAAGGGCACAAGTGAGCTCAGGCAAGGCTCCCTCTGTCCCGCTGCCTGGTGGCAGCCTAAGAATGCTGAAGGTTTGGGAAAAGCCGTGACATGAAACCCAGGGACCCCTTATGGCACATTTGCTTACCATCAGGGTCTTGATGAAAAATGTGAACGTGGCTACCCAACCTCATTTTCACCAGAGGGGAAAAAAGATTTTGGCTGGCGTGTGGCAGCTAACAGGGAGCAAAATCTCAGCAAGGTTTAGGCAATTTGCAAAAGGATCTTATCAAAATTATGAAAATAAAAGGGAACTTCCCATAGAGGCAGAAAATGCTTATATCAAAATCTAACTCTGAAGTTAATGACTGGGGCCTTCCATGCATCAGAGACTGATAGTTTCTTCTGAAAATTATGCTGGGCTTTTTTAATGTACATTTTAAGGTCAGTGTACCATAGTATGGTATGTGCCTGGCAGTACTGAGACTACATTTAATCTCAGAAGCTGCTAATGGATCATCTGCAACTGATTGATGGCAAAAATGAGAAATGCTAATGGAAAGCAAGTTAGTGTGGTCATTTAACCACATCTTTATACTGAAATATACTTTTATTTCCATGTAAATGTGAAAAAAAAAAAGTGAAGCTGTAACAGTGAGAATCTAAATATTTTAAGATGTCCAGGATATTAATTTTATCCTGTCTGTTGGGTCAGGAAAGAGTGATGGAACATCTTAATTCTTCTCTTGTGTTGAATATTTTTAATGCCCAAGTTGATCTTAATTTTTAATATATTCCCATATTTATGTTGTTGTTATTCAGTCTTCTGACTTTAGTAAGTGCTAGATTTCAGCTTTTCTCTAATTCTGCTGTTATTTCAAAGTCTTCTAGTTAGTTTTAGTTTTTGTCTTTTTTCCCCCACCCCTCTAATACTTCCAGAAGAGAACTGGACTGTTATGAGCTAACAAGTCTCTGTGTAGGGTCAGAAGTTTAATTTAACATTATTTTCCATGTCAGTTATTTGATCAGGCTGCAATCACTGACCTTCCATCACAATCTCTTGGCAGTATCTTGCCAGAGACATTGTCTTGATGGGACACTATGCTCCTGTGTGTACAGATGTGGCTCTACAAAACTACATGTTAGGCAGGGGCTTCATCCTCCAGTTTGGAAGGACCCCCAGTAGCAGCCAGTGAAAGAATTGCCATGTGTCTTAAGAAGTACGACTGATTTATGACATTTTCCAGCATGAAAACTATATATAACATCATATTTTTTCCTCCAAGCCCAACTTTGGTCATCTGCTTGAATACTGAGCTGTTCAGGGACCTGGGTGTTGCAAAAATACACTAATTAGATGTTACCATGCCCATGTAGTTGTTTTATTGTTGCGTGGTGTTTTTCTGTGACACTGCCATGTATGTGACTGGCCTTGCTCACTGAGCAAGGGATGTGAAGCTGTTTTTTGGATGCAGTTTCTTGCTGTGTGCTGGGGCAATGTGCTTATGAACCCCAAAATCCTTGCTGTGGCTGTGGTAATGATGATTTCTGACTCTTCTCTGCTTGTCCCTTATCTTAGCTCTGGTTAGTGCTTACCATCTTCTCTCTTTCCTGTACACTAGATAATTAGTCCCTGAAATTTGTCTCTTCATGTAAAAATCCTTCAGTTGCTAGTCCACCAAAAAAGCTAAGTGTATTTTTAGAAATCCTGGGATTTTACTTGTTCCTGCAGTGGATTTAAAATTTTAAAAGCTTGCTATTGCATTCTGCAACCAGGTCCTCCTTTTCATAGAACAAAATACTGACTATGCATTTTTTATCAATATAATGTGGAAAGGATGTTAACCCAGTATTTTGACAGTTATGCTGTGATAAAGCTTATAGAAAATAAGAGATGAGAAAATAAGGTCTGACAACAGGCAGGAAGGTAAGTGTTAAGTATTTTTAAGCATGAAGTATGTGAAGTAATCTGAGAGATTCAGACATGAGGTCCATCTAGGAAGTACACTATCTTTAACAGCAACCAATAAAGAACAGAAAGAAAAAAACCCAACGTTTCCCCTGGGTATGTCTGCTGAACTTCCAGACATCCATGGCTTAGGCACCTCTTGAGATAGTGTCTTTTCATGCCTAGTAACCTTTTGTGGGTTTTTTTTCATCAGAAAACATATCTAAAATTTTATTTAATTTATGCAAACTTTCCTGTACACAATACCCAGGCACAATGAGTTCTGAAAACACGTATCATTCAAAAAGGTGCTTCCTTTTTCTTTAATCTCTGAACATTTTATTTGATGCTTCTTGTTTCTAAATTATGGTTTTGTAGGCTTTTATTTCATCCTTCTTTAATTTTGTTCTTCCAGGCTGAAAACCTCTGGTCTATATACTGTTTTCTTGTCCAGATGCCTTTTCTGCCTTGAGTGGTGCTGTTCTCTGCATCCTTCTCTTACCTTGTTCTTCTGTATGTTTGTGGAAACATCCTAGAAGCGTATTGATGTGATGAGGGATTGCTCCTTGAACAAAGATTTCTCATTCATATATGAGGTGTTTTCCCTCTCTCTTTGTGGCTGCCATGCATCTTACATGAGTAAGTTTGAATCTTAGGATTTTCTGCCATTTATAACTGTTTTTATTTTCTCTTATGTTCATTTGTACTTATAATAGTTCTTGGCAGATTACCATGCATTTCTTACCATACATCTCTCTTTCTGATGGCTCTTTTTTCAAGCTGTCTGAATTTACTAGTGCTGATTCAGAGTTTAGTATTGAATGTGTGTGTCTGAGCCATAATCAACAATTTTAGGCTGCAGTTAAGAATGGTCCATTGAATCCATTGGCAAAGAACAAATGGAAATGGAAAATAGAAATGCTGTAAAATTACTTCACTATGCAGGCAAATAAGTTTGTTCCTGAAAAACAGAAAAACAAAGCCTAATGTCGGATCCCAGAAACCTGGGTTTTTTGAGCTTTCTGTGCTTTCTGTCACTGACCCCCTGGAGAACACTGCTTTTGATCTGAGGCCTTGGAGAAGGCTTCCAAATTTGAGTGACGGGGTTAAAGTCATGGGTGTGTAGTTAAATAGAAGTGTGTGATTTCACATGGTGAAGGGTTTTAAATTTGAGGTTTTTATAATATAGTAATAGGCATTGGACAAGATGGAGGATTTTGGGTGGTGTCTCTTTTTGGTGCTCATCTTCCTTCATGGTTTCAGGTAGCAGTTTCTGGCTAGACAGTGCTGCACTGAGGGTCACAGGAGTTTGGTTATTGGGTTAAAAGTATAAATAATAGAGGTGTTAATTCTCTATTGGACTGTTTAGCTTTAAGAGACCTTGTAGCTGTCTGGATTCATCTCCACTTTGCTCACTTCTAGCTGGTGGCTGGGAGTATTGCTGAACTTTCTGTACTTCAGATAAGATTTAATAAACAACCAAGCCTGAACATGAGAAAATTTGTTTCCTCTGTGGCTTTTAATCCTGGCTCTGAGTGAAGACAGAAGAAACTTCAGACAAGCCACTAATTAAGTGGTGGAAAACACCACCTGTTACAGCCTAATGGATGTACATTAGCAAACAGGTAAGTGTCCAGGAGATACTGAATAAAGAATTTTAGACTTAGTGTTGTGGTTTGACACTGGCCCACTGGCAGGCACTCATTAGAGTCACTCACTCACCTTCCCTTGCCACATCTGGGCAAAGGAGGGAAAAGGAAAAAAACAAAGTTAACAAAAACTTAATGAGCGAGGTAAGGACCAAGAGAAATATTTCAAAGGCAAAACAGACTCAACTTTAGTTACAAAGTGAAATTTATTACTAAAAGAATCAGAGGACAATAATGAAAAGTAAAATAAGCCCTTATACACCTTTTCTTCCTCCAATCCCTCCTTCCTTCCCACTGACAGTGCAGGGAGACAAGGCATGGGAGTTTTGGTCAGTTCATCACTGAGATTTTACAGCTGCTCTGGGAGAGGAATCCTTCCCCTGTGAGACCATGGGGTCCCCAGTTCTCCATGAACTTCCCCAGCATGGGTCCTGTTTCACGAGCAGCTGCTGAACTGCACCTGCTGCAAATGTGAGTTGCTCCCATGGGCACACAGTCCTCCCAAAACTGTTGTGGTGTGGGTCTCTCTTCCCACGGGGATGCAGCCCTCCAAGGACAGGCTGCTCCAGCCTGGAAGCAAAGATCCCCTCTCCACCAGGTCTCCCAGTGGATCACAGCCTCCTCCAGGCATCCACCTGCTCCAGCATGGGCACCTTCTCCATGTGCTGTGGGTGGATCTCTGCATCCCCATGGATCCCCACGGGCTGTGGGTGGATCTCTGCATCCCCATGGATCCCCACGGGCTGTGGGTGGATCTCTGCATCCCCATAAATCCCCATGGCTGTGGGTGGATCTCTGCATCCCCATGGATCCCCACGGGCTGTGGGTGGATCTCTGCATCCCCATGGATCCCCATGGCTGTGGGTGGATCTCTGCATCCCCCATGGATCCCCACGGGCTGTGGGTGGATCTCTGCATCCCCCGTGGATCCCCATGGGCTGTGGGTGGATCTCTGCATCCCCCGTGGATCCCCACGGGCTGTGGGTGGATCTCTGCATCCCCCATGGATCCCCATGGCTGCAGGGTCACAGCTGCCTCACCACAGCCTGCAGAGGAATCTAATCTCTGGCAGCTGGAGCACCTCCTGCCCCTCCTTCTCCCCTGACCTTGGTGTCTCCATGTTGTTTTCCTCACATGTTCTCACCTCCTCCTCTTCTCTGACTAGAAGCAAAATCTTGTGACTTTGTTTAGATTTTGTTCTTGAATATGTCATCACAGTGGCATTACAAGCCTCTCTCATTGGGCCAGTTTTGGCCAGCAGCATGTCCATCCTCAGAGCCATCAGGGAATGGCTCTGCAGGACGTGGTGGAAGCTTCCAGCAGCTTCTCACAGGAGCCACCTCTGTGGCCCCCCTGCTACCTGAAACCAGGCCATGCCAAACCAATACCTTGGCAATGTGGATTTTCTTTGTAATGAATTGTAGGGATCGTTTCTCAGTATAGAGAATAATTTGACTTTGTTTTGGTTTTGTGTTTTGTTTTGACAGAAGAATTATAATTCAGACTGGATCAAAGATAAGTTTAATGAACCAGGGACTTCATTAACATTTTGCATTCCATATCTCATGACTGGATTAAAAGGACTTTCATGTTCTTTGAGGCGAAAATGTGTCGGCCCTCTATAGTACAGCCTCAGAATCCCATCTGGACTTGGTATCATAGGGCCAAGATTATGCAAAACAAAAATAATCTTCATCCCTTCCACTGTGCCTATATCTCTGCTTCTAAAAAGTTTAATGATTCATGTTATTTGTGCTTAGCTGTGCAAAGCAATTTATATTTTATCCTTTCCACCCCTGCTCTGTAACTGCTGGGTTTGAATTTTCTTTTTCTTTCATTCTTACAACAATAATATTAAAATGTTATAGGTGTATGTGTGTGTGTGTATGCTCGTTTTATCTTTTTGGTCAAGAGCTTAAACAGTAGAAAACACTTTGTTCTTCTGTCAGGAATTAGCTGTTGTTTTTTGCTTTGCAATCCAGCCTAATTTGCACCTGTGTGCAAAGGGGACTTGAGGGGAAAAAGATAATTCCAGTGAGACTGGCTTCATTTTACCACAGCTAACAAAAGAATAGGAAGGGTCAGAGTGGGGACTGTTGTTTCTCAGTGATGATGTCTTTGCAAAAAGTACCTCTTTGGGACCAGTTTTCACTGAGTATTTCCCACTGAATCCTTAGTGGCAGAACCAGTCTGGCTTTCTGGAGATCTGCTGGAGGCAGTGCAGGATCAATTATGATTTATTTTCACCTTTCATGACCTGTTATCCTGCCTGAGAGCTGAAGTTGCCTACAGCCCAACCCTCCACCACCTTGTCAGAGTACAAGTATTGTGTTCTGCAGCCATTCCCCAGGAAATCTGGATCACCTGACAGCAGAAAGCAAGTCAGATCCCCAATTGTTAGTGCAAGAGGGAATATTTGTAGAGTTTCCAATAAAAAACTGTAGTGATCTCATGGAAACCCATACAACTTACTCTGATGGACTTACAAGAACAAAATCAAACTATGCATTTCATAAATTTGTTTGGGTGAAGAAGGGAACTAGATGATTGGATCACTGCAGAGAAGCTGCTTTTGTGCCAATTGACAGTCGAAATTAGGTAGAAAATTGCTCAGAGGACAGAAATTTAGTTACACAAATTTAAAATTAGAAGAATATTTTGTACTTTATGAAGGAAAACATATCTGTAACATTTGGTACAAGCTAACATTAGTCAGGGTAATTAAATTCAATGTTTTTAAAGATTAATAGATGTTTTACTTCAAGTGCTTTAGCAAGCCCAGAACTAAGAAGAAAAAAGTATCGCTCTGCTATGTTTTCTACTTTCATGTGTTCTGGTACATTAATTTGCCAGGGTCAGAAAACTGGCTGGTTGGGTGGATTCTCTTGATTTCAGGTAGTTTTCATAAGTAAATTACTGCCCTAAGGAGATAAACCACATCTTTGAAAGTTATCTAAGAATTTAAAAATAGAGCTGACTGAAAAAGTATTTTCAGTTCCAAGAGAAATACTGAATTATTATTTACCTTGGAAATAACCAGAAATATTAAAAGAAAAAAAAAAAAAACACCCCTGCCAAAACCCCCTAATCCTCTCCCCCATGCTATTTGCAGAAATTTTCATTGTAAGACAAATTCTTGACACCTTCACCTAGCATTACAAGAGAAGCTGTATAAAGCTGTTTTGCTGTGTTTCTTACCTTCCAGGCTCATGGAGTCAGGTACACATCAAAATGCTGAGGCCAGCAGGAATGATGTCAAGCCAAGCTCTACAGCACGCCTCGGGGAGATGGAGCTGTGACCTCTCAGGTGGGCGAGGCGATTCTTGCAGTCAGTTTGGGGAAACTGGGATTTAAGAACCTTTTGGAATCTTCAATATCTGTGTCCTCTGTGCAGTCAAGCAGGATCCCACAGATGCTTGATAAAACCGTTATGAACCTGCCTGCTCACAGCAAATCCCCAGCACCACAGTCAGAGCTGTTACAGTGGAAGAAATGAGGTAACCCCCACTGGTAAGAATGTGGCCCTTGCTGTATGTGAGGTTAAACTCTTTCTCTGCTGTTTTGCTTTGTTATTTTAAATCTCTGCTGTATTTTTTATTCAGTTCTTATTTTTACAAAAGCATTGTATAAATATAATATCTCTGTGATCACTGACATATTAAAAATGCTGAAAAAAAGTTTAGTTTTCCTGAGGCTGAAAGAACTTACACTCACTCTATCAGCTGTTGAAGTGACATCATTTCTGGCTGATGCCTCACAAAACGATCTGATTACATGAAGAAAATCTCAAAATGCTGATATCCTCTTACATGGCATCAAGCATTCTCCACAGACATAGGGAAACTGGCCAGGTAACTCTCTCCTTTTACTTGGGAGCTTGTACTATATGAAGAAAACCCCAAAACAAAGCACTTAATGTAGAATTTGGAGATATATGATAGCAGAACAGGCTTTTATCCCCTTCTCTTATGCCGTTTGTAGAAGCCAAGCAGAAACCAGACACAGATAATAATAAGAAAAATTTCTGCTCCATAAAATTTACTACGTAAATTAGACCAGTGACAGTATGAATAATGACAATAGGCCATGCTAGATAAGACTAGGTGTTAAGTGTTTTTAAAAGCAATTTTGTTAAAATACATGGATCTTATCTTTTCTTAGGTGGCTTATTTGGTTTGGTTTCTTTTTTTGCTTTCTTTATTTTGGTAGAAACCCTTATATTTTCCCTTTGTGTTTTTAAGGGGTAGGCAAGAGAGTGGGAGTAGACAATGCTACAAAAGAAGTAAGCAGAGGAAAACTCATTTGCTGGAAGCAGTATATACAGGGGGATCAAGTCAAGCCACAGAACTCATCCTGGCAAGCGGAACTTGTTCTCACGCAACCCAGTCTTGTGAGTAGAAAGTCTTTGCATTTGGAGTATTGCATGTTGATGCCTTCTATATTTGGCCCTTTAACAGTGATGAATTTAGAAAGGAGTCAAGAAGGTGTGTGCAGCAGTCTTGTTATATGGGCAGCTCAAAATAACAGATTTCCCAGCCCAGAGAATCAGCAAAAGAAGGAACAAGAAAAGATTTAATAGGAGATAGATAGCGTGGAATAAGTCCTCTTCATAAATTAGGAAGTGGAAAAGAGACAGTGATTGAGATCTAAACAGCAAAATCACAAAATAGAGGATTAATTATTTTGAACACTGGATATGGAGGGAAAAGGTGCTAGGTTAATTAAGCACCAGTCTGTTAGGAAATGCAGGAATTGTAAGTAGCAGCTCCAAAGAGATGGAAGTGTTGGTCAATTAATACCTGCAAATATAATCTCTATCCTGTATTTTAAATCAATTCACCTTACTAGAAAATCTGTGTGAATCTTGAAAATATTTTTATGTAGGCACTTCTTAGAGTGAGATTGAAACTGTGTGCTCCTTATCTGACAATATATAAGGCCAATCACTTAAAGAGGTCAAAATTGGTGTCTCTCTCATAATTTTGAGTATTAACATTTTTATGTTTAAAGATTTTAGAAAAAAAACCTTATATAATTACAGAAGTTAATGCAAATTAAAAAATGACAAATATTTGATGATGAAGAATAAAAAACACCAGACACGAATATTCGCAAGAATATGGGAGGTAATGCTAACAGAACTGGCCAAAATAGAGGTGTTTCAATATCAATGTGCATTTCCAAAATGAGAAATTCTTAGGAAGAAGCACTAGTGAAGTAAGCATGTGGCTGAAGATTTTTCAGACCTCTGAATTTAAAACTTCTTCTGGACTTGATCATATTCCTGCTGGGTTCAATAAATTTATTTTGACATTCAGAGCCAAGGAGTGGGGGAGAAACCTGTTTGTTAAAAATTATTATCATGGCGAATCAGAAATGAATACTCATTACTGAACTCTGGGAGAAGATTAGTCAGCAAGGAGCTGGCTTTGACCTTGGAATGCAAAGATACAAGAATGTGTCAGGGATAACTCTGTCATGGTTTGACTGACATCCACCTACACTTGTAGATGTGTTTGAGATGAACATTCTGTCTTCCTTTGGAAATCAATCTTTTGGGAACCTGTTTTCTTGGAATGAAATGTCTTAAATTGCTCTGCAGGAAGGGGTATGCTATGAGGAGCAAATGGGAAGTTTATAAGATCATTCATGTTACACAGCAGCCAAGAGACAAAAAATACCCATATCAGCTATTATGAGTTCAGTAAACTCCTAATGATTGACTGTGACATTGATTTTAATATGCAAATTAAGGCAAATGTGTTTAGTGTCAGGGGAAAAGAACGAAAATGAGAATCAGTTATGATTAAAAATCCCATACTGTGGCTGGGAAGGAAAGGTATTCCACTGTCAGTGAGAGGTATGGCTGACAGTAATGCATAAAGAGTGCAAATGAAGAAATGTGTGTGCTGTGTTTTGTAAAGAGGAATGAGACAAGGAATGAATGCAAAAACGAAAATGTAAGAATTGGTGTCTTTGGACTAATATATATGATATTGGTTTGTGAAGTAAATAAGCTTAGCACATGTATCTGTAGCCTTCTGACATTCTGTAGAAATCAGTATTCAAATAAAAAAAATAAAACAATGGAAAAAGTCTTTTTCTGGCTTATGTACTGTAGCAACTCACATAAATGCTATTGGTTCATTTTAGAATTTGGATATAATTCCTATGGTGATCTGAATTTATTATGCTGCCCTGAAAGGTTGCTAAATGTGAATTACTGCTAAGTGAAATTAAATTGGGTTGCTCTCAAATATATAAGCATATATAATACAAAAGTAGAAATATCAGAAGTAATGTTCTTTTTGTCCTACTCACTGGAATTATGTTGAGGAATTTTGAGCAAATATATAAAAATGTCTTTCATGACATGATAAATGAATTACACAAAGCACCTTTATAGATTTTAATTCACCTTCATTAACTTGAATCCTGGTTAGGCTTCAGCCTTCCAGAGCAGAGTCTCCTACATTCTGTGGTGGGACAGTCCTTAAGTCAGGGCTGCAAAGGCTGTGCCTCCTAGGAGCAAGTCACGGTTTGCACACAGCCACTTGTGTAGGGCAAGCTTGATTTCCTTCTCCTTGAAAGTCAAGGATACAGGCATAACCTCCAGGTGAGAGAGAGGAGCACTTCTGTTCCCTCCTGCAGGACACTGTGACTATGGTGCTTATTGCAGTCGTGGCTAAATACCACAACCTATTATTCCTGAGAATGCACATTGCCAGGTAGATGGTGTCTGCTATGTTAGAATGATCATTCCAGCTAAGTATATTGTACTTTTCATGAGATTTTTCTATTAACAATAAAAAAAACCACCTTAATTGGTTGTAGAGTGAGAACAGAAGTATCTCTTTAAAACTTTTCAAAGGTTTGAGTACTGTATGCTCGAGAGAAAACCCATCACAGAGAAATTTCATGTTTAAGCTATGATGAGAAAGTTCTGTATTTAGACTTTATATTTTGAAATTTCTAATTTTTTATAAAGTATCTGTTAGTGAAGGGCCATCACAGAATGGGTAATGTTGGAAGATCATGTGGTCCAGCCTCCCTGCCCGAGCAAGGCCATCCCAGAGCACAGGGCACAGGTTTGTGTCCAGACAGCTCTTGAATGCCTCCAGTGAGGGATTCCATAGCCTCTCTGGGCTACTTAGTCCAGTGCTCCATTAACACATTGCTGCACATTTAACATCCAGGATTTATAGCTTCCCTTGCTACATTTTATGCCACCAGTGGGACTACACATATTCTGTGGCATGCCTTTTGTTAATTAGGCTTTATCTATTTGATTTGGGGACAGACAGAGGAATTTAATATATTATTACTAACTAATGAGCAAATTCTACTTTCTGATGATTAAATTTTCAGAACTAATTTGAAATATAGATTGTACGCTCTTCACAGGAAGACATCATCAGATGGACTTCATTAATTAATCAGCAACATTCACTGCATAGCATGGCTATGTAGGTGCTAGAATAAAATAACTATTATTTGAAGTTTTTTTTCATATTTTTCATTCTTCCATAGGAAAATGGCTCAGGGCTTATTTTCTCTTGTGGTGTTAGCTCCATTTATAACTTAAATTATGTACAAAAGGAAACTGCCTTAACTTTAATATGTGCTACTACTTCTGGATTGAACTATTAATCTGAATTACCCAAACTATTACTGATCTTGTCTTGAGTTAGTGTAGTTGATTTGATTGTGTGGATGTGGATTGTATCTGTGTTGGTGCAGCAAGTCATGTGTTTGTTTGCTGTAATTCCCCCCTTCATGATACAATGGGACAGGCAGTCAATTTCTTCCCTGATTCCTTCTTGGAAAAGAAAAAAATTGTGGCTCAGCTTATTGCAGCAGATAAAGTTCTGTGAAATCCCCTTTAGATATCTTTGTGCCAGATGCAGCCAGTGGTAGTTCCTTTCATGGGCTCAGCTCTCTGTGTGCTACCTTGCAGTGATGAATTTACAAGATAACTCTTGTAGTGAAGAGAGACTTTCTACTTTCTGCTTCCTCCCATGTCTGAAAAAGCAAATAACATCCTTCCTTCCTTCCTTCCTTCCCTCCTTCCTTCCTGCCTTCCTGCCTTCCTGCCTTCCTTCCTGCCTTCCTGCCTTCCTTCCTGCCTGCCTTCCTGCCTGCCTTCCTGCCTGCCTTCCTGCCTTCCATGCTTGGAGGAGCCCAGTGGCTGACACAGCAGAGATGGAGGCAGAAAAGCAGCACAGGATGAGGTCAGACATCTTTGCTGTGCTGTGGACAAAAGAAAGGACTAAGCTTTACACTGTAAAGCATCATGTCAGATGTCTGACCACAGTGATCCATCACCTCCATCACCCTGGAGGACCAGGACCTAAAACCAGCAGTGAGATTACTGCTAAATATCTGTAACATGATAATTATCCCAACAGGCCCAGATTGAGCCCTTTCCCTGCAATAATGCAGAACTACATAAAAATCAAGAAACTACTTCAAAGAAATGAAAAGGAGCTGCCAAAAGAAAAAAAATTGTTTGTGCCATAACATGGTGATTGCTTAAATACGGTATACTGGAATTTCAGAATAAAAGTATTCTACTTATGGAAAAAGAAATCTTGGAAAAGAACTCCAAACAAGTCTTCAAAGTTAAACATCAGAGGATTTAAGAGGCCAAACTGAACATCACATTCAAATGGAAAAAGAACATAAGTTAAATGTAAAATTAATAAGGTAGGGGGAAAAAAAAAGACTTTGGGCAACAATTTTCTCAAGACATAAAAATTAAAAAAATATAGTTGTTTGTCAAACATATTAGAAAGCCTTCCAGAAAGACTGTGGGGCCAGTAGATGATCATTGTTTAATAGCAGTTCTCACAGGGTAAAAATGCAGAAAAATTGAACCAATTCTTTTCAGTGAATATCACCGTCAAGAAGACATGGAAACCAGAGGGCTTTGTATTACAGGGATCAGAGTTTGAAACAGAACTTTCTCAAACAAAAGTGTCAAAATAATAAGATTTAGAAGACATAGATAGAATGAGTGCAGACAAATTACCAGAACCAGGTGCTATTTATTTGGACCCCTGAGGGAACATGAATATGAAAATGAAAGCCTTCAGCTATGCTATGCAGTTTATTGATTAAATCAGTAGTGGTACTAGATGAGAGTGAAGTGGAAAATATAAATGTAACTTTTAAAAAGGATTAAAGTAGGATAGGTAATTCAGATAAACTATAAATTTGGTGTTGTGTGGACTGTTAGAAGACATCCTAGGACTAATAGACAAAAGCATGAGAACAGCATAAAGAGGGAGAACTGACACAGCTTTTGGGAGAGGATTAGTATTTTTCGAATCTATTTGGATTTTTTGAACATCACTGAATACACTGAAAAAAGTGATCCAACTGATATTCTGCCAAGAAACTTTATTACGAGGTCCTTTTGCTGAATTCTCTGGAAGAAATCAAGTTGTGGTAGGTTGGGGAGAAGGTCCTCTGCATCTTAATAACTGTTTAAAAGGTAGGAAATGTAAAGTAGGGATAAAGAGTCATATTTCACAAGGGAGGAAGGTAATGGAATTCCTTAGGCATCTGTGCTGAGGTATTCACTGTTAAATATACTAATAAATGGTATACCATGGTTATACATGCTATAATTGAAGTCTGTGTCTGTATACTTATATGTATATGTATACATATAAGTATGTATACTTATATGTATATGTATACTTATATCTGTACTTGAATACACATGACAATTTAACAAGAAGTTCATATTCTGTATCTACAAATATAAGTAAAGCACTGAGGAAAACCTATTGTGTCTATACACTCACACTGACATCAGCACCACATTACCATGCAAGACAGACAGTCCAGAGTCACTGGGGATTGTTCTCTAAAAACATTGGTTCAGTGCTCAGAACTGCTCAGAAAAAACAGACAGAACATTAAGAAAGACAATAAGGCAATAAGGGGGGGAAAAAAAGTGGTGTTTATTATTTTGCTTTTTATCATAATGTGAATAAGCATAGTTCATCTGCACAGTGAGGACATTTGTCTGAGCGTAATTCCTTGCATTTCTGAAAAAAAAGTTATATAATTGTAAAAACACTACAGATCTCTCTTTTGACATATGTATACACTATGTGTTATTTATATAATGTGGTAAGGATTGTTGCTGTATAGAGCAGATCCTATACAAGGAGAGATCCCTGATATGATTTAGGTAGCAAGGGAGAAGGTTGAGAGACAGCTATCATTGGGCAGCAGATTTCAGACATGTACCTTTTCATTCAGGGCAGAATTAGTTTTGGGCTTCACTGATATTAGTGGGGGCTAAGAATGTATGTGGGTCCAAATAATGATTGCAAAACTAGTATATGGAGATATGTCAGTTGAAATTTATGGCCACAATACCACAGCATTGACTGGCACTGCTGCCCTCCTGCCCCATCCAAGCCAGATGTCCATTTGCCCCTGGCCCATGACCCTCTTGTACTGGCATTGGAATACACCTGAGGCTGTTCCAGGTCTCTGAAATATAGCACCATTAGTCTCTTAGTTGTAGGGTTACTGTTCTGTCATTGCCTTCTGCTGGTCCATGCCAATGCCTCAGTGAAGGGGTGGGAAGGACCATGCTGTTGGGGAGCACAGTGGTGTTCATGTTTATATTGGCTCAATCTGCCTTATATCTGCACCCTGAGTTGGGAGAAGTACATGGAGGAAACTTGTCTGTTCTACTTCTTGCTGAACCATTTTGGACAGGCAGGGTGAATGGGGTCTGGTTCAGCTTGCTTTTGTTCTTATGGCTTGTACTGGTTTGTTCGTTTGTTTCTCTTAGGTTTGCCTTCCTGGCTGTAGAGGAGGAAAGTGAGACTTTTTTTTCTTTTTTTGAGAGATAGCTGGAAGACTCAGAAATTAATTCCAGGACAGTACAAATAGAGGGCCTAGAAAGTGTTTCCGTAGAGTTCTTTTTCCTCATCTTGGTTGTTTCATCTGTGGCCAGAAGGAAAAAGAGCTTGCAAGATGCTCTCACACTGGTCTAAACTTAAGGCTCTACACTTCCATGTTTCCTCTCATGGCCCTGACGCAGTTAAGCGTAAGATAACACATTTTAGGTCAGAATTGGGTGGTCTTAGGAGTCATGTCTTAAAACTCTGACATTGTATCTTAGATTCCCTGCCCTGAGAGAGTCATTCCTGCTTGCTTCATGCCTGAGTGGGGACGCAACACTCACACAGCACAGTCCTGCTTGGGAGCAGAATGTATCTTACCTAAGCTGAGCTCCAGGCTATGAAGTCGTGTACCACACACAGAGGATGGTGGACTCAGCCTTACTTCATTTGTGGCTCAGAATAGAGTAATCTCACAGAAAACACCCATCAGGTAGATATGATTTGTGGAAGCATTGTTGACTAATCAGTAGCTTATGTTAAATGCATGTGTGGGAAGAAACAACACACTTCACATACAGGTATATGTGCAATTAAAAAAAGAAGTGGGAATGCATGGAAAGTTGAAAAGTATTCTCTCAACCCTTCTGAGAGCCAAGGAAATTCAGAATCGATCTGCAATTTCTAGGTTGCAAAAATAAATATATATATAAATAAAAAGTTTAATTGAAAATTGATGTCGCTTAAGTATTATGATCTTCTTAGAAAGGCTAACAACTCCAAGAGGAAATACTGATGCTTTGCATGAAATATAGTGATTTAATAGCAACATTAGCACTCTATCTGTATTAGAGCCAAGTATTAATTTCCCAGCCTTTGGAATATCATAATTTTACATCATTAGGTGATATTCAATGCAATAATCATCTATTTTTCAAAAGTAGAGAGGCTTTAAAAAGAATGAGGGAGGAAATGAGTGTTTGCACAGACCAGTAGATTTGTCTGAAACCATGCCCTCCTATTTCTGGTCTCTTGTTTCCATAAATAATAGATTGACAGTTTTGTGGTTAGCAGAGGAAACATGGCACATGTAAATGTCAGACAAATGAATTCAAACATTCTGGTTTTTTTATTTTTGCAATGAATAGCTCAGTATAAAGTTCTTATTCTAAATAATACCCATAATTTAATTTTCCTGGTCCTTTAAGTGACTTTGAGGGTACTGTGACAAAAAAATAGGGAATAAAAAAGGAAAAGGTAAAAAAAGGTGAGACGGCTCATACCTCCTGAGCAATTACAGTTGCTACATGTTTAACCAAAAGGCTTTCTAAATAAGACAGAGTAATTTGATGGAAATATTTATCTGATTTGTATTATTTGGTAGAAAAATCTAAATGATTTCTATTACTTAATGTATCTTATACAAACCCCAAGTGATGGCTTTAATACAGGAATGTGCTTTTTCTAACTGCTCTGTGTGGTGAGATAAGGACACTGAGCTTGACTGTTGCTCACAGAAGAACAGAGTCAGTTTATAAGGCATTCTATGATGAAGGAAAGCATGATAACATCATCTTGTCATCAGGCATTAGTAATCTTTGGCAAGTAGTTTTCTCTTTTTGATCTTTACCCCCAACTGTTTTCTGGTGGATCTGTGGACTCCAAATTGAGAGTGAATGTCTGATGGAAACAGACATATTTTCCTTATCTTTCCTGGATTCCTTTGAAGGGAAAATATTCTTTGTGTGTGATTCTGTGTGGAATCTGGATTTTTGATACCCAGTGCATTAGATTAATTTCTTCATCATTTTTCATGCCAATTTATAATGATTAAAAATAAATAGCTTTCTACAGAACCACCTGGAAAGCAGTGAGAGGGATATAAGGCCTGGTCAGGGAGGGAAAGAACAGGACTGGCAGCCAAGGGGGCCAGAGCCCAGGGCTGGGCGTCTGCACAGTGGAGAGGTATAATGAATAGTCAGAGCTCAGAAAGAACAGAAATTAAATTTGCTGGGGACCGAGGGACTGTGCAGTGCTTGGGACACTTCACATAGTCACTGGATTTGCTGGAACCAATCCTATCAGCAGAGATACCACACAGAGGGAGAGACTGGATTGTAAAATCTTCATTTACACTCTGAGACTTTGGGTTGATTATGGTTAAAAATCTGTTTGGGGAGCTCACTTTAAGGAGATGATTTACACAGCTCCTGCTCAGGCCTCTGTCTGACCTGGTGCTTCTTTACAAACTCATCTTTGCATGCACTAGTTGCCATTGCCAAATACATTTCACACTTAACACACAGTTCTGGTAGTTGCCCCTAGAAAGGATCCATTTGCAATCCATCATTTTGAGTGATGTAGCATTGCAAGATCTGGAACTGCTTGAAAGAATTGGGCCTGTACAAAACAAAGGCACTGTTTCAAATCCTGTTAAACAGTCACAAATTTTTATAGGTAAACCATGATCTTAGGGGTCTCCTTTTTTTGTGAAATATTTGCTCTGAGCATCTCCTTAACACAGAGAACTAAGTCATGGTCTATGAATGTCGGGAGAGAAAAGGTCTGCTGGCTTTCTTTTTTGCCTCTTCATGTACCAAAACCCAGAGTTGTAGGAGTTAGGATAATGATGAGATATTGTTATGCTTGCTGTAGACCAAGAGGTTAGAAATCTCTGTCTGTGAAATTCATAAAGGTGTTTAGAAAAAAAACAGCTTTTTATGTATACACGGAAATGTTTTACAGAACAAAACTTACTGCACGCCATCTGCTTTTAATTTTTGGGTAAAGCTCTTGGTACTGCTGAGCATTCCTAAAATCAGGCCCTCTGGGGGTTCACTTATAAAAGCAAATAGACCAACTTTCAAAGAAGCAGAGTACAAAATACTCTCCTTTAAAAGTTATTTGTATGTCAAAATACCTCCATGGAGTCTAAGAATGGGTCTTCTCCCTCTGTGTCAAAACGACCACTGTTACTCACAACAGTTTGTGATCACATCACCCTTGGCATACTGGCAGATTGCTCATGCATGAAGGCACATCATATTCCCACTCATTTTAGTGTAGAGATTCTTTGACTATTGCAGGCAGCATTTTCATCTGAGTTATATCTGTGGAGAAACATCTACAGGTACCTCTTTTTTTGCTGAGACCTATCTAGCATACTAGTGAGCCTGAGATGAATACAACCCAAGTCAGAAACTGTAGCTTAGTGTTAAAGTAAAATACTTCCTAAGAACTTTCTAAAGGTTGAGGCTGATGACCTAGAATGATATTTGTCATCCTGTTTTCTGCAGTATTGATTGATTCAGCAAGCAGGTACTAGTTCTGCAGGAGTTGTTCAGTGTAGATTAAAGACCAAAATTGGAGAAAATTTTCAGTCTGAGGCCTCTTCCAATTATGTCAAGGTTGAGTTGGTGATGGTAATAGTTGAGTGGTTTTGGCATTTTCTGTCTCTACTTTTAAACAATCCCTTTATTATAAATAATGTATCTAAGATAAAAATAGTGTGTAGACTTTGATATTTTAAAATTATTATTCTCAAAGAGAAAAGTGAATATTTGTTCTCCTGCTAGTGAGCAGAAGGCTTCTTTCAGAACATGCCTTATGCTTTCTATCTTCTCTCTTTTTCTTTTATTCATCAGATGAATCCTTCACATGATTCCCAAAGTCATGAACGATTTGAATTTTATATTGTCATTGTCTCTGTCTGTGGAGTTTAAGATACTTGGGCTAAAGTTTGATGTATTAAGAATTTCCAAATATAAACAAAAGCAAAAGACAAAGTGAGTAACAGTAGCTGGTTAACAAAAACAGTATCCTGGAGGTAACTGAGAACTTCAATGCATTAAAATCTGAGAGCTTTCCAAGTGAGAGTTTAAAAACCCCTAAACTCGATTTTGGTGTAGAAATTAATGTAAATTAGTACAGTATTTTAATGAGGTGATAGAAAGTTGCATTCAGACCAAAAATGGTGACTCTGGTAGTAACTTTATGAAGATTGTGTAGGATATGGATATAGATATACATGAGGGTGACAGATCAAAATCTAAGCGTAGGAAAAAAGCATATTCAACCAACAAATACCAAAGTATTGTGGGACTCACTATGAATGCTATCAGTATTTGGAAATGCCATTTAGTACTCTTAGTAAATACTAAAAACTTACTTTACATTTGGTGTTGAGACATGAAACGGGTGAAACAGTATCCATTATGTTCTCTGGAGAAGCTTCTACAGTGAGCTATTGCAATATTCTTAAGCATTTGTGGTGGTTTTGCCATGGACGTTTGGAGTAAAATTAATTAGTCCCAAAGCTTGGAAAGTTTATTCTGACCCAAAAAACATATTCAGATCAGATTAAAAAGAAATATTAAATAGATTTCAATAGTCTATTGAGGGATGAGGAGAAAAATGGGATTTTACCTTTTTCTGATCTTTTACTAGGTTGAAAATTGTCTTCACAAGCTAGGGGCCTTAGTGGGATTGTACCAAAATGTTTACAAAGCCAACTTCTCTTTACACCCTGCACTATAACCTACATATTACAAAAGTTTTATTGGAAATTTAAGGAATTTTCTGAAGGCGTGGCACATACAGTCTTCAGACCACACTGTCCTCAATTGGACAGAAACTAGGGGTTTTTTTTCCAGTATTATGGCTATAAAAAAGTGAGCAAAACCATTCAGAGGTGCTCAGAGACCTGTACACAGATGTTCTCAGGGGTGGTTCAAGCCTAGGTCTTTGAAATATACTTGAGCCATAATATGAAGAAAAGGGTCTAAAGCTGAGAAATGTTGAGAGCTGGACTAATTTTCACCTCCTTGTAATTTTACAGAGATGATGGTTCAGTGTCATGTTTCAGTGATCACCCAAACTCACAGGCTGTTGGCCAACCAAAAGGAGACCTTGTGTTGTTGAGACACAGCATCAAAAATGCAGCATGAACATTGTACAAGCTGCTAGATAACTGTATGTTAATAAAGCCATCAAAATGCTATTATTATTTTTGTTACTTGTAGAGATTAATGTGCTAATTTGTGTCAGGTGGTGCTACTAAAGAGCAGTATAACGTGTAGATGGGTTATGCCCTGATGATTCATTTAACAGAAATGAGGTTTACTATATCCCCTGAAATTAATTCGGGTAAGAACTACATAAAGGCAAATAGACCGGGTTATAATTGCTCTGTAGAAAATGCTCTGCAGAACAAGATCTCACACAATGCCAGCCCTTCCAAAGGCAAACTTTATTACTGCTGGTGATGTGTCTCAGGGAGCAGGATGTCAGCAGAGGCTGGTGATGGGGGAGCCTTGCCGGTGCTGCTCAGGGCGGAGCCTCGGGCTGGCACTGTAACCTGCAGCGTCTCCGATCCCTGCTGGGGTCTGCTGTCACGCTGCTGTGCAGGGTGCGGCTGCTGGGAGGGTGCAGTGGATGGAATCCTGCCGTTCAATAAGCTTGTTTGACATCAGCAATTATCAGCTCACTGCTGCCTGTGAAGTATTTTCCCGGTTGCAGCAGCCGGGGTGCTGTTTTCCCGCTTGCTGCAGTGTAAAGATTAGATTGCTGTCTCTAGCCCTGAGATGATGCAGGCTGAATGATAACTATGGCAGGCTGAAAGGGCGATTCCTAAAGTGCTCCCGAGAGCCTCGTTGATTTATTTATTTATTTCCCCCCTCACTGCTCAGCTGCAGGAGTCTTATAGCTGGTGCAGATTCAACAATCACTCCAGGTCAAGCTGCATTAGCCCGAGTGCTAACCTTCTAACAGATTCAGATTGATGAATCCAATTATGGGGCTTTACAGCCTGTTTAGCTTTTTTGTTGCTGTTATTATTGTTATTTATTCTTGTTTCTGGTTAGCTGCGCTGCAACCCATTTCAGGGTGATTAAGGGGGTTCCTTTTGATAACGTTTAGGCTCAACAACATAATGACAGAAATGCAGTATAAATTTTTCCTTTTGTACTTCCCCCACCTGACAGCTGTTGGTGTGAGCCTATGGATCCTGCAGGTCTCAGTATCCTTACTTCTTCACAGCTTTGACTGCATTATATAACTTCTTTATTTTTTTTTTTCACAAATCATTCTGACACAAAACGGTAAAGAAAACCTTTGTTTTATCTAGTTGCTAACCAGATAGGACATTATAAAAGAGATCTAATCAGAAACAAGACAAGAATCTCTACTTACTATTTTGAAATGCTGCAGGTTTTTTCTTCTGTCCAAATTTATAATTCAATGGCTTAGGGCTGACTCATGATTTCCATATTCTTGGGACTGGCAAGAGAGACTATGCCTGTAGAAAGGGCAGAGAAGGAGATAATCAGATTTGTGATGCATGCGGAAAAGGTCTGTAGCATTTAAGATCTTTACCAAAATACTCCATGAGTCCAAGCAAGTTACAGTAAGCAAATTGTCTTTGAAAAAATTATAGGATACCTAATTGAATTTTCTACCATGGCTTCCATCAATCTTGTAGTGTGTTCTGGGCTTGGTAACAGTTGAAGCTGGTGATTAATTGTCAGACATAAAGCAGCTGAGAGAACACATATAAGAGGCATATATTAGAAAAAATATTACAAACTATTTCTTGTTGCAGCTCTTAATGTTACCAGACAGTTGTGTGAACTATTAACATTCAAGTCAGAGAACACCTTAAATATGTCAGGAAAGCCATTTTAAGGGAATTTAAGTAATGATGGCCTACTATTAGGGAAAAAAACAGCTGTGGTTTTTTTTTTTCCTTTCATTTATATGATATAAACATCTTTCTCCTCTTGGTCCCCCTTATCAATATAAGTGTTTCTGAATAACCACTCTGATGTGTTTCTAACTACCTGAGATCCCTTTCTTATGCTACCATCTGCCTCTAGATTAAAATACTCTATACCTATATAATAAAATTTATATGTTAACTCAGTCCCAACTTTATGTGATCTAATGCAGTAAAAACTAGGACTGGCCTAAGTTTCTCTCTGAAATTAAAAACAGGAGGTTGAAATTGAAAGGTTGGACTTTTGGATTTTTGTCATCCTTTTTAGGTTTTGATTAAGAAAATAAGAATTCTGGAGAACAATCTGGCTAAACCTTTTCCACATTTCCTTTGGTATTCATACATGACCCTGTGAATTATGAAGCATCTGATGAGAAGTTATTTTCTTCTGGGATCCCTGGTAGAATCACGCAGTTTGGAGATGTCAAACCACTATGCTGACTAACACAAGAGACAAGATTTAGTAGTGCAGATGATCACGTATTATTGTGCCTAAGCAACTCTGGGATTGAAGGTGATTCACCTATTGCAATCCTGGAGAGCTGGCAGCTAGGACATAACCATCTGCTTCTTTTTGCACAGAAATACGCAGAAGTTTAGGGGATTTCTTGGACAATGCTTTTCTCTAGTCTTGTGAAATTAATCAGCTAATGGGTAAAACACTTGATAGATAAAAAGGCAATGTAGGAAAGGCAAAATACCAAAAAACATTTTTTCTTTAATGGGCTCATAGAAAAATTGGACTAATTTTTAGTTGTTTTAATAAATGAAACAAGGAAATGGAGTAAAAGATGGAGTGGTTAATCAAAAAGAAGAGAAAATATTATGAGACTAATCATTAACCCAGGTTTCCCTAGTTCTCTATGGTAATGTGAAAATGGCAGTATAGTTCACATAGGTGTTTGATCATTCTCAGCATCTGTTGATTCAAGATCTTCAAGCATAATTAACATTGCTATTCTAGTTCTTCATCTTCTTGTGATAGATTTCTTTTACAGAAAAGAAAAGCCCTTTCTTTGGTGTGATTGTAATGCAAGTTCTGGCAAGGTTGGAAGGGTTGGCTCCATAATTTCACCCTTTGGATTCCTTTGTAGGATTTATTTAGCTATACTTTCAAATTAGTAGTTTTCAGCAACAGTTCTCAAAAGCAGAATGGAAACAAACTTCTCACAGTTCACAATTACAATCAGCTTTCACCAATTATTTGAAAGCGTCCTGCTTTTCAGAACTGATATAGTTGAATCTGTGAGTACCATGACAATCAGCACCAATAACAAGCAATCACTCTAGCATGCCAAGCCTTGCACTGTAAGTCAGTTGTAGGCCAAGTTTAGCTGAGGTTTTTCTGGTACAATGTAAGTCCAGAAGAGTTCACTTTCACATGCAGTCTTGTGTTTCATTTACAATCAGTTCCCAGACCTCACATTTGTTGGGTTTTTTTTATCTTGAAGCACAATTTTGGTGAAGCATTTCAAGTAAAATGCCTTAAAAAGGGAAAGAAGTTCCTGTGAGAGTAGCTGTAAGAAATGAAGAATGTGTTTGGGAGCTAGAACTAGTTGCGTAAGATGGTTCTTCAACAAAGAATAAGTCATTATCTCCCTACTAAATCCAAATTCAGCATTACTCCTTGCAAGGCATCATTTCCTTAACATATCTCTTCATTTTTAAGGCTGACAAATCTTGACATGATGGCAGCTGATGATAGGATTAGGAATGATTAGTCAAGACAGTGTAGCATCTGAATAAAGCTTTGACAGGGAGCCTGGACCCAGCATGCTGATATTGTACAAGCCATGTTGTTAGATACTGTGTTATGAAATACCCTTTTTGTTACATTTCTGATAAATATAATTATAAATGACAAGCTAGGTATTATTTAGTGGTTCTTCATAGCAACAGCTCTTCATGGGATTTCAGCTGAAACATGTTCAAGCTGACAGTAGGGAACCAGGACCTATTTCTGCGTGGGGAAGATCACAGTTTCACAATGCTGCCTTCCAGAAATAGCAGGGAAATTCGTCAAGATTTTCTGTACATTCTCTCATTTTCTCCTACATACAAAACCATGCAGCCTTCTGAGGATAGCAAGCTAAGCCAAAATGAACAGGGTGATGTAATGGTCTGTGATGTGGGGGTGAGGCAGGACTGACCCTCTGTCTCCTGATGGCTGTTCATGGTGTGCTTGTTAAATGAGAGACCAGTAAGCCTGGCCCAGTCGCCATCAAGGCAAAACACCATGCTACAGATTATCTGATGACACACAGACTCTGCCAGTTGCAAAGGATATCAAGGTGGCTGCTGTCTTACAGCAGAAATTACCAAAAATAGAGTATGCTTGGTCCTGGCTACATGGCACAGGGGATACTGAATGGAGATGCTGAAGATTCTAAAAATATGAAGATAATATCTTGATATTTACTTTTGGAAAATATCTCCTTATAGGATTATGTAGAATTCCACCTGTGAGAGATATAATTTAAAACATAATAACACCTGTGTGCAGAAAATGAAGTCTATGTCAATAAGCTAGAAAATATTATGCTCATGTGTGTAGTACAAGACGATGTTTTCATGGGTTTATTTTCAAGTGTATTTTACTGCAAAATAACATAGTGGGACATTTTTGGTTGGTGTTGGGTTTAGTTTGTTTGTTGGTTTTGTGGGGTTTTTTCTTTTTTTAAATGAAATTAGTTAAATCATAAGGTCATGGTGTATCAACAGTATCAGACTGGCTTATTTATCTTAATTTCAGCTGAGATCTAATTACATGCTCCCCTGCTGGACTTTGCTGAGTGAAGAATTTGTTTATACGATGTTATGTACGGAGAGCTGTGGTTAAGTGTCAAGTAGAATCTAAATCAAAGTAATCATCAGGCTTTTTTTAACTACCTAGTTTTCTGTGTTATGCAGAGATTCCAGTTGCAGTGAGTCCGAGATGCTAAACCTTGGGGACATTCTGTTGTGTGTGGACTTCCTCAAAATCTCTGTGCATTATGGACTCGTCTCCTCCATGTATATGTAAAAACGTGTGAAAACATGTGGCAGTGTCCCAGCACTGTGTCTCCTCAGTGAGTACTGTGCCAATGAATTTGCACAGGGTGAGTTTGCACCAGCTGAAGGTAAAGCGAGGTTAGGAACAAACGAGCAGAAGTTTCTTTGCTTTCTCTAAACTCATGAACTTCATTAATGCAATGCAATGAGGCTGCAGGGCCTTCTCCTCTGGAACTTCAGTTCAAGTGGGAGCATCGCATGGAGATGCCACTGGAGTTGAAGCAAAAGGCAGTTTCAATGTCTGGACTTCAGAGATGTCTGAAGTTAATGTCAGACTGGCTGCTTATCAGGCCGGTATTTCTCCTTAATCATCATCACAGGCAGTTAAAACAGAACTGACTCCAGTCTGTATTATTTTAAAGAAGGGTAAGGAAGACAGATCCTCAGCTGTTATCTAAACTCAGTGGGGTGAGAATCCTATGCACTTTTGTGCCATGAGCATTGAGGCATCTTCATTGAGGCGTGAAGATTTAAGGTGCCCAGGAAGTGGCACCCAATATTTTACTGCAACATCTTAGAATTTGCTTTGCTTTCTAAAACATCTTTTTTCTATTTTAAAAGTTATTATTAGAAGATGCAAATTTTATATAGATTTCACACTAAAGCATATTTTAATTTATTATTTTAATTACCGTAATAGCAGATATTTTCCATTCTGTGGTGGCAGTGCAGATTTGATGTCCTTAAAACATACCCAGGTGGATGTAAATATTAGTACAGCTACACTGTTTTTCATATTCATCCGAGGAATCCAAAGACTAAATATATTCTTCATTTTCCATGGAGAGAGTATTTGTAATAGTTCACAGCTAGATTAGTGGTCCAAACAGCAGCTATATGCATATGGGTTATTTGCTGGATTGTGGATTACTTACTACTTACAAACAATAGATGAAAGACAACTAATTTCTCCAATAGCTGATAACAAATGCAGACTGATCAACTCACTTCTAAAATATTTATCAAGTGTACCTGGGGGTAAGGTTCATTCTCAGTGAACAAACTCCTTCTGTAATGATGGGATTTATGCTTCTATTTGCAGCTTGGTATTTTGGCTCTGCTAAATTTGCTCATGGTTTCATGTTGTCATCATTCCTCATATTATCTGAGCAATTTCCAGACAATAACAGGCAATTATAAATTCCTGGGAACAGGAACATTTATGGGTTGTTTTATTACAAATGGGAACTCACTTTAAATATCTCCTCACTAGTCTTCTAGATAACATTCCTAAACCTTCAAGGATTCCTGAGCTGCAGACTCATAGCCACTCACTAGGGGGGCTGGTTAGAGTTTCCAACACTGTGTGACTCAGGCAGTTTGATTGTCCTTTGCAGGTAGGGGTTAAATATTGCTAAAGTGGAATTCTTTAGATGCCATTTGTTGTATCTTTAAAAATTATTCCAGTGTAAAGATTATGAGCAAGCTTGCTGATGGTAAGACTAGGATTGTTTAACTTCTCTGGAAGCTATGCTTATGAATAGCTGTAAAGTTTCATCTTGACCTCTCAATATTTTCATTTTAGTTTCAGCATGAAACCTGGCAAGCTTAATTGATTTTGTGTTGCAGTCACGTTAGTCTAAGAGTGCACCAAAAAGACCCCATAACTAAACTTTATAAGAATATCATCCTGCAGCACCACGCAGGATCATAGAATGATCAGTTTTGGAAGAGACCTTCGAGATCACCTAGTACTACTGTCAACCCAGCACCACCATAATCACCTCTAAATCACATCCCCAGATGACACATGCAGATGACTTGAACACTTCCAGAGATGCTGAGTGCACCACCTCCCTGGAAATTTTTTTCCCCAATATCTAATTTGAACCTCCCCATGTGTAACTTAAGGCCATTTCCTTAATGAGATATGGATCAGAGCAACCCCCACCTGGCTACAACCTCCTTTCAGGTGATTGTAGAGAGCAATGAGGTTCCCTGAAATTTCTTCTCTCCTTACTAAACAACCCCAGCTCCCTCAGCCACTCTCAAGAGTTGTGCTCCAGACTCTTCACCAGCTCTGTTGCCCTTCTCTGGGCACTCTCCAGCACTTCAATGCCCTTTTTGAAGTGAGAGGCCCAGAAATGGGCACAGGATTTAAGGTGTGGCCTCACCAGCACTGAGTACAAAGGGACAAAAACTGCCCTGGTCCTGCTGGCCACACTGTTCTTGATACAGGCCATCTTGCCATTGGCCTTCTTGACCACCTGCCTCATATTCCTCTTTCTGTTGTGGGTGCTCTGACCAGTACCTTTCTGCCGGGCAGCTGTCACACCCCAGTCACTTAAAGGGCTAAACCAAGGTTCCCTTGCCCTAGTTAGATGCAAAGGTAGAATAGCAGCCAGATGTCCTCAAGAGGTAAAAAATTCACACAAAAGTTTACTGGCAAACTATGGAAAATCAAGGAACTTTGGCAGATGATTCAGTACAACATAACTTATCATAGCATAAACTTAGCCCACTGATCATAGAAAACCTTTAAACTCGTTTGATATTATGTTCTGTGAAAACAGAATTAGAGGAAGAAAGGAAGGAAGAAAAGCAGAAGGTTAGGAAAGATATAGAAAATCAGACATATAGCTAATAAATCCTGGGTTCCAGCAATGTACAACTCCAAGATGAGGGTAGAGTTAAGGACAACGTGCTTGCCTTGTGGTCAGGCTTTTTAAACCCTTGGCCCATTCTGGGCCTTCCTCCCAGGTGGGACTTCAGTTGCTTGGCCACTCAGGGGCTGGGTTAGGTGATACTGGGGGGCTGCCTCTAGTGCCATGACTGACACAAAATGTGGGACTAGGGGGTACGGGGAGCAGGGCACTACCTCACGAGGGCAATGTCTGACCCACTCCCCACCACACATTCCAAACAGCCCATGATGTCTCAAACCAGATTACTCTGTCCAGTCTCTGACAGAAGCTCTCAAGCCTCTCTTCCCACACCCTGTAGCATTGCATGGGGCTGTTGTGACACAAGGGCAGGATCCAACACTTTACATTATTGAACCTCATGCAGTTGTCCTCAGCCCATTAGTCCAGTCTGTCTAGATCCACTGTAGAACCTTCTTCCCTCCTGCAGATCAACACTCAACACCCAGTTTGGTGTTGTCTGTGAATTTACTGTGGGTGCCCTTGATCACTTCATCCAAATCAATGATACAAATATTAAACAGGGTTGGCCCCAACACCAAACACTGGGGAACACCACTCAGGACCAGCCACCAGCTGGATAAAGCTCAATTCACCATCACTGCCTGGGTTCAGCCATCCAGGCACCACCACTGGGTTCAGGTATCCAGCCAGGTTTTTGCACAGTGAGAGAACACCCGTCCCAGCCATGAACAGCCAGTTGCCGCAAGAGAATGCTGTGGGAGACAGTGTCAAAGGCTTTACTGAAGTCTAGATGGACAACATTTGCAGCTTTTCCCTCATCCACTAACTGGGCCACTTTGTTGTGGAAAGAGACCAGATTGGTCAAGCAGGACCTGCCATTTGTAAACCTGTGTTGGCTGGGCCTGATCCTCTGGTTGTCCTACACATGCCGTGTGATGACACTCAGGATGATCTGCTTCATGACCTTCCCCATTACTGAGATGAGGATGACAGACCTGTAGTTATTGGGATCATCTTTCCAATCCTTCTTGTAGGCAGGCATCACATCTCCTGATTTGCAGTCGCCTGGGAGTTCTCTGGTTAGCCAGGACTGCTGGTAAGTGATTGAAAGTGGCTTGACAAGCTCTTTTGCCAGCTCCCTCGTTACTCTCAGTGCATCCCCTCTGGACTTACAGATTTGTAGGTGTCTAATTGGCTTAGAAGGTCACTAACCATTTCCTCTGCGTTATGGTGAATGATGAGATATATGTAAGTAACCAAGACACTATTAAAAACCAAAATAGTTTTTGAAGGTTTGTGTTCAAACTGGAATTCAAAGGAAATAGGTCTCAAATGGCAAGACATTTTTTGCTACCACAATTCTGGAGTAGAAAATAATGAAAATCAACAACCAAACCAACTAACAAGCAATGCCCCAGTATTGAATAAGGCTAAGGTTGCCATCAAAGAAGTGCTATTCAGAAATCAGAAAGGAAAGATCTACTTGGAAGAGCTGTGTTGGAAAGGAAATGTTTGTTAGCAGAACTTTCAGAATAAGTTCATACTTGGGTGTGCTTTTAAGATAGAATATAGAACAGAACAGCAGCACAAAAAAGCTAGTAATGCTTTCTTACCCATATTGTAGATGTGTAAAGAGACTGAGTCAGAGGTTGTTGCAAACCTGAAATTTAAGGATACTTCCTTTCTGAGAATTTTGGCTGGCTAGAAATGATCTTAAAAATAGAGAAAAGACATGGCCTTTAACAGAATGTTTTCAGCTGCAGGAGAAAATTTTGAATGCTTCCTAAGCATATTAAGACAAACAGAAATGAAAAGAAGGTATTGGATCTCTTCGCTTTCTCAGTGCACCCAGGGGTTACACCTGCACAGTGTCTCAGGTATAACTGTGTGTTATGTAAACTCCATCTTTTAAAAGTATGTCAGCAAGTATTGAACTGCTTCCATTTGATCACCAAATCAGCTCAGTTTTACCTAGCTAAGGAAGGATGTCTGTTTCCTTGACAAAGACATTTCTCATTTGCATGAGGCTTTTAGCCTCTTAATCTTTAGGGACTCTAGGGAGTCAAAGAAGTGTTCTGCATCAATAACCCTTCACACCAAATATCTGTCAAAAGAAGTACCTGAGGTGTTTCCTCCTGCTGCAAGTATTCTTTAGTTTTTCTGCCCTTGCCTTGACTCTCAGGGTTCTTCTGTGGGGCTTCTGCTCTTCCTTGCACAGATATAGCTGTTGAGATTGGTATTTCCAAAATTATGATTCTGCAATAGGGCTTTCATGAGCATGGTGCATGATTTCATGTTGTCGGATTACAGGATGAGCTTCAGTGGATGTGTGATAGAGCCAGTGATGAGAGGTCTCACTTAGGGGTCTCACTGGGGTTGATACTGTTTTGGTTGGTGACATGGACAGTGGGATTGAGTGCACCCTCAGCACTGATGACACCAAGCTGTGTGGTGGAGCTGACACTGGAGGGAAGGGATGCCATTCAGAGGGACCTGAGCAGGCTTGAGAGGTGGGCCTGTGCAAACCTCATGATGCTCAATGAAGGGAGCTGCAAGATCCTTCACCTGGGTTGCAGCAGTCCCAGATACACCTAAGGGCTGAGTGAAGAAGTGATTGAGAGCAGCCTTGCAGAGAAAGACTCAGGGTTGATGGTTGATGAAAAACTCAACATGAGCCAGAAGTGTGCACTCTCAGCCCAAAAAGCAAACAAATCCTGGGATACATCAAAAGGAATGTGGGCAGCAAGGTGAAGAAGGTGATTTTTCCTCCCCACTCTTGTGAGACCCCACCTGGGGCATTGTGTACAGTTCAGAAGTGCCCAACACAAGGACATGGAACTGCTGGAGGAAGTCCAGAGGAGGGCCACAAAGTTGATAAGGGGAAAGGAGTACATTTCCTGTGAAGACAGGCTGAGAAATTTGAGGCTGTTCAGCCTGGAGAAAAGAGGGTTAAGTGGAGATCCCATACCTTCCAGTATCTGAAGGGGGCTTACAGGAAAGCCAGAGAACGATCCTTCATTAAGAATGGTAGTGATGGGACAGGGAGTAAAGGATAAACTGGAAGAATGGAAATTTAGGTTAGGCATTAGGAAGAAATTCTTTACTGTGAGGATGGTGAGATACTGGAACAGGTTGCCCAGGGATGTAATGGATGCCCTAAATCTGGCAGTGTTTCCAGGTCATTTTGTATAAGGCCTTGAGCAACCTGATGTAGTGAGAGGTGTCCCTGCCTATTGCAGGGGGTTGGGATGAGATGGTCTTTAAGCTCCCTTCCAACCTTAACATTCTATCAATGAAAGAGCTGTATTCCTGCATGAGGTTTTTCAAGAGATAAGCTGTGTTACTTAACAGGGCAAAACAGAGGCACAGCTGTGACCCACCACCTGTACTTGAGGAACATGGCAGTAAACAGAGGCTGCTCAAAGAGCAGCAGGCTCAGGTGGAGAGTAGAAGGGTTGCTAGAGGGCCAAAAAAATCTATTATGATTCTGAAGCTCCTTGTACTGCTCTTGGACATACCTGGGTGACTTCTGGGGCGAGGGACAGCAGAGGAAATAAAAGGGGTCATCCACCAAGCTACTTTAGGAGGCATTACAAACCACACGCAAAACACGTACGTTTGAAGGAGTTTCTGAAGGCCACCTGCATTTCTAGGAAGAAGCCAGATGCTTTCCTGTGTCTGTACAAAAGCAACCATGGTATATCTTAATTCCTTAAGATAGTTACATTCTACTCAGATTTTATTTTAAGAGAAATTGCCTCCACAGTTTTAGACTGTTCCGTTCATTTGACAACTTATATGAGTGAGGCCTTCTTCCCATTTCCCTGCCGTGATGCCACTCCTCCTTTTCTCTTTATCTCTCTTTCTGTCTTGAAAGAGCATTGTTTTTAATTCTCTGCCTTTAAAAACTGACTTAGCTCTATTTTTTGTCAACAAGGTCTAAAAAATAAGTGCTATTACTAACACAGCAAATGCAGATAATTTTTAGCCATAACAACTAGCCATTAAATGATAAAATATAAAGAAAAAATTGTTTTAATACAATACAGTGTAAAATGAAATTGGTTCATTTTGCTTATAACACTTTTGATTCCATCCACATTCATGAAAGGGTACTGGGTTGGATCCACTCTATCATTAGCAAAATTCCTAGTTAATTGAGGACATCCAAGATTTCACTTATCACGCATCCCAAATAATCAAAAAAGGAACTATAACAAAAGTGGGGGAAACAGAATTAAAATGCATAGATATTTTCTTTTAAATTGTAATCAAATCTAAGGATTTAGTCATGAATGGTTGAATTGGAATATCCACAAAGGAAACACTTTTGCTTTGTCTCCTTTAATGGGTATTGATGCTTGTCAACTAAAATTCCTACACAGCAAATTTGTAGTTACAAAGGAACCTTTTTCTAATAGATAACCTACAACGGGATATTTTTCAATCATATAAACGAATAGTATAATGTCAGGTGTTCAGGAAAGTTATTAGAATAATAGAAAGAAAACAGTCAAATGATTTATATACATTCCATGGGTAAGAGAGAAAACTAGAACATCCTTCAACTGGGTGTACTTTTTATATGTTCCAGTGATGAGAATGCCTTCATTTAACAGTCAGATGACCTACAATGGTTTGCATCTTTAATGTATTACTTACACATTCCTCAATGCCTTGTTACTTACTTTATTATAAATTAGACAAGCAACACTAATGAAGTTAAGTAAATTGATTATGTGTAGAAAGATTTAATTTTTCTTGATGAAAAATTATTTACAAGCAAAATAGTAATGAATGGGTTGGCTGTGAGCTTCATGGGCTTAGTCATAGTCCTTAGTTTCTAAAACAGTTGAAGATCACACTTTGTGGTAAAAAAGATGAGTTGTTCTACTCCTGTGCCTAAGCCTGCAATATCATCTGGGATTTAGATGCTATTTCTCCAACTTTTTTTGGCCTGGAACTGATTTCCAGTGATTTGAATTAATCTGGAGTTATTTGGAAACCTTAGTTTTACTTGACTTGTTTTTTTAATTTTTTTTATTGAGCAAAGGAAAAGCATTTTGTCTTTCTTTAGAGGCTGGTGCAAGCGTCTTGTGTATTTTCAACCAGTGTAGCTTTCTTGCTAAACATCAAAGTATTCTTTTACAGAGACATTTGACAGGAAAAAGTAGTTTCTTTAAGTTTGTTCTAGTAGTTTGTTAAGTTTCTTCTAGAACTACAGTGTAGGTGCCATCCAATTTATCTGTTCAAGGAACCAGTTTATGCTATTTTACACTTGTTCAAGTTCCCTCTGTAAACTATCCTGAGATGACCATTTCAGCTGAAAAAGGATATAAAGGCTTTCTGAAACAGAAAGGGCAAGAGGGGAGAGGGCAAGGCACACATAGAGAATGTCTTCAATGGCAAAACATATAGATTTATTTACTATCATAAACATATACATTCACATATGTTTATACATAAACATATACATTCATTTACTGTCACATTAGGAAGATACCTAAAACTTACACACACACACACACACACACACACACACACACACACACTCACACACTCACACACGGCAGTTCTATCTTATTTATATTGCATACTTCCATTAAACAAATAATTTGTGTGTGCTTATTCTTTCCAGGGCTGTGGCCTTGACTTATTGCCATATATTAGCCTTTCTCCATGCAAATTTATCACAAATAAGGTGTTACAACCTGGCCCTGTAGATGAAGGTACCTCAGGTTCCTGTTAATTGATCCTCTGGGGCAGATAAGAGTGAATCATTAGTGTTTATATGTATATTCATTCTCGGATTTCTGAGCAGTCAGTGGCACTTTTTGCAGTCCTTTAAGGGTAGCACCCGAAATGGGACAAACTGCCTTTTCTTTGCTAGATTTCAGTTTACATTCTCTTATCAGAACTGTAATCTCATCCACCTCTGCTAGTGCATCATGCCAATTGTTATAAGGGAAGGTCATACTGGGAGGAGAAAAATTATCATTAGGATTTCCCCATGAGGGGAGGGCCCCAATAGGCTCTCCCTCAGCAGTAACACCCTTCAGTCACCCGCTGGGGGTCACAGTCTTTCTCCCCAGTACCCCCCTTAGGGCTGACTTGACTTCTCACAGAGAAAATCTTGCAATAGATCCAGGTCATGGCAGAAAACCCGAAAGCTTTGGACCATACCAATCACTCCTCCATATCCAAGGGATCCTGTAATGCCCCAGCTATTTGATGAGTTTAGAGGAAGATAGTTTGAGGTACTCTGGGCATTGCATGGGAGAAACAACTATTCTCAGGGGGTTCAATAACAAGCTGGTCATTAACCCAGAGAGAGTTCATGTTTTTCTCCCCGTTTACCTTCTCCAAGAATCGGCTTCACTTTCTCTTGGAGGAAATCTTACAACAGGTCTGGGGCACACCAGAAAACTTTTAAAAATGTCTGATATGTCCAGGTCATACTGAAAAGAGAACAATTATAGCAGAGGGGAGCAGTCTAGATCAGACGTACCCTGAGATTCCAGCTTTGACTGGAAATCAGTGCTCCTTTGTCCAGAGCTCTGGCTGTTATCTCTGTAGGAAAAAAAGCTCAGCACTTCTCAGAGTAATCCTCCAATTTAAAGTTACAACCCACCCCTGAAAGCAAAGGTAACTGAGGTTCTTGTTAGTAGATCCCTTGGGATGGATTAGAGTGCATTGACATGAAATGACCTGTGTTTATAAATATATATATACATATAGGGCAGGTTTATTTTCAATACAGGCTTACCTTGTCAACAATCTACTTGTGTTGCAAAGCACCATAAAGTTTGATATCTTGTGATGCTGGGTGAGGTACAGACACATAAAGAAATAACAGTCTTGCATTCTAATTAGCAGAAGCTGTGAGTGGTGAGGATGACAAGAAAAGGATGACAGAGCAACACGTGTAAAGGATGCTATTGTGAGCATGAGTGGATCTAAATCATTTCAAGGGCTGTGAGAAGTTTTGCACTCGACTGCTGTTTGATTGATGCTAGTGAGCATTACAGCAAAACAACCTGAAGAAACAATCCTGGAACAAATTGAAGAATGAGCTAATAGATAGAGGACAATTATCCTCAATGTGTGAAGTAATATATTTTATTATGCTAATGTTTCCGTGAAAAATGGTGGCACTAAATAAGATAATGGTTGAAAAACAATGACAGATAGCAATGAATCCTCAGATTGAGTATGCACAGAATGTAAGCAGCCCACAGCAGATTTGTGTGTCAAATATTCAGATCTCCCATGTGATCTGACTGGAGAGACCCTAAGGGAAAAGTTACTGCCCATGGCAAGGTATTTGATGAGTATCAACCAATCTGGGAAAAAATCTCTTCTTAGTTAAGCAAATTAGAGACAAATCCTGCTGAAGTACCTCCTTTCAATCAGAGGAATTCACAGTGCAAGCAATAACAGATGTTCTTGATCTGTTGATTTGACAGTCACCATCACAAGACTACAGAGATCACTTCTATACCAATTCATCTGTTAAGATAAGAATTTGTGCTCCCAGTTGTGCATTGCCTCTGCCATAAGTGACTTCAGAAAATTAAAAACACATTTTGAGCCAAATTAAAATCAGAGGGTGGATCAGATCTCCCTGTAAGACTGAAAACAAGAAAAATATCCTCTGCTTAACCTTCTTCTGTAATTCTAAGATTTCTTACCTGCCACCAAGGACATCACTAAGTAATTTTTGTCTTTAAGAATGATGTGATTCTTGTATCCAGTCCCGGAAAAAAGAAGAAGCCAATGAATACATGAGAAATATGTGAAATAGGGACCTTTGTCCTAAGTAATTTCCTGAATGAACAGGACTGAATGAAGTAGCAGAAGTTGCCTTTAGAATGCTGGTAATGCCTGGGGATGGTGTCTGGATCCTCACTTTTGGGATGAACACAGGCTCCCTGGTTTGTCTATGGAGAAATTTCTGGAACAGATCCAACTTTGAAAGAAGGTGATTACCATGAAGAAAAGATTTTTCCAGACTGATCCAAAATCAGACAAGAGTGTAATTTCGAGCTTCTTCACAGACAAGAATTATTATAAATAGAATGGCCCAAATTACAATAAGGACAGTTCTAGTTAATTTTTTATATTAGGCTTAAAAAACATTTAGTTCATGTCCTGGTATACATTTATGGTGAAATGCCATCTCAAGTACTCAAAATAGTATGTAGGATGCTAAGGATGAATTATTTATGACCTTTCATTTTGTCTGTTCCAAGAAGTACTTGGATTATCATTCCTGTGTGATTGACAGTTTAATGAAAGTATCTGGCAGGTACTTCCAACCGTAATTTTTTCCCATGTTTTAACATGTATGTATATATTATTATTTATTAATGGTAAAACTTTCATTTACTTCTATGGGAGCAGTGAAATTCTACCTTTTTAGCAAATCTCAATTTCAGAATCACATTCATGTCGATTAAAATCTTAAACTCCCAGTGACTCATTAGATGTAAAATGAAACCTTCTTAGAGGCTTTTGAGTTTCTTGGACTCATGTGCACATAGGCTTATGGGGATGAGTCAAATGCTCTAACTTCTGAATATTTAGAACACTCTCACTCTTGAACTTAAGAAAACTGACATTGAATTTTCATGTTATTTAAAAAAAAAAAATGTAATGAGGAAAAGTACATAGAAACAAAAAAGGAAAAAAGTGTCACACTGTGTGAAGTGCATGTATGTGCCTAGTATTTTGTTATGAAGGCATTTGAAAAAACCACTGTGCAGATTTCTGTCAGTGACTTTATTCTCTTCCATGCTCTTAGACCCACACAAATAGCACTGTCACTTCATGAGAATGCCATGCTTGGTATTCACCAAATAGTATTTTACTGTTATCTGTAGCTCAGGTTGCTTTATTTACTATTCTGAAGACACTGGGAAAAATCTTCTGTTGGAAATGCATGAGTATGGGAAAGTTTTAGCTTTTTAAACTTCAGCCATTTTAGAGTTACTGAAATTTGAACGATGTACTGCTATTTTAACTAGAGTAATATGTGTTGCTGCAGTTGCTGAAGTCCGCCAGACATTCACAGGTGAAACTTTTTATCAGTTTGTCACTCAAACGGTAAGTCAACCGAGAGAAATCAATTTCATTCTACTCATCCACAAGCATCCTCCTTGGAAATTACTACTTCCTTCTGCTTGGGAGAGATTTTAACCTTGTTTATAGTTTTTGAATCCTTTGTCAGCTTAAGAGCTGCTGTGTGCCACATGCCATTTACTTTCTCAGCCTATTAACTGGCAAGTAAAATACAAGCAAAATACTTTCATTTCCCCATGAAAGAATCTTTTTCCAGCACCACCTACCTGCTGAGAAGTCCTCCCAGCCATCTTTGGACTGGGAATCCCACTGGGTGCCTTTGCTCCCCAGTGACTACCTCCATCAGCAAATGTCAGAGCAAACCCAAGCACTGCTGAACCCTTAGGGGCAGCGCTGTGGAGCAGGACAGGGCTTGTCAGTATGTTAGAACAGCTCTGCCATGGCTCCCAGCTGACTTCCTGAGCTGTAGCTGACAAAGAATTTCCATCAGTTTCCTTTCATCTTTGTGCCTGTGAATGGCACGCTCCTGCTTGTGTTAATGGTCCTGCTTTTTCTCGCAAAGTTCTGTCATTTCTCCCACTGTTGCTTTTTGTCTTTCACGTTCTCTTTCCACTTCTGAAATCTGTAGGGGTTTATATGCTTTTCTAGCTTTTTTTTTTCTCTTTTTTCCTGTTTTTTTTCATCATGGAAAATTTATGCTTAGATCCTTAGCTGTTCTCTTCCTCCATGTTGTAGTGCCTGCTGGTGAATAAAAAATATCCCTGTTTGTTTTCTGTCTCCATTTTCTCTCACACAGACACCCTTTCTCTGGGTAACTGTTGCTTCTTTCCAGGATCATGCCCAGGGAATGTTTAGAGACTGAATGGAGAGCCTCTAGTGACTCACATGCTGCTATGTAAGGCACAGATCACAGATGCTGGTGTAAGATGTCAGCAAAAGTGACTGAATGTTATAACTTGTTTGGTCACCTCAGGCAAGTCATCTCTCTTCTTTGTTTCATCTCTAAAATGGCTTTAATAATGTCTAATGCTTTTGTGATTTATGGATGGAAAACACTATGCACAATCCAGTTTTAAATTACTGTTGTTATTGTTGTTATTATTATTATTATTATTATTATTATTATTATTATTATTATTATTATTATTATTTCTGCAGTCTAATTTTTTACTTTAGCTCCTTCCAGTTAAATTAATGTTTATGTCAACATCCTTAAAGTACATGCAAGTTTACCAATAAAGAGTAGCTTGTTATTATGAGGCCCATCTTCCACAATACAAACAACTAAAGGGTTAAAGGAAGGGCTACATTTGTGATACTTTCCTTTTAAGGCATTTGGTTAATACTCAGATGTCAGTTGTGAAACCTGCTTGTTGGTCAGCCAAGCTTTTATTCTGAGAAACCTTTTTGTGAGCATTTAGGAAGCAACAAAATGCATACTAGATATTTGAAATAACGATGCTGACAGGATTCTTTATCCAATGGTGAAGTGGTTCGTTGTCGCTCTTTCTAATTCAATGAGATAGAGAGCTGTACCTGATATGAATGACTGGGATACAGACTCCAACTGACTAACAACTCTCAAGAAAAAGGTGATCCTCTTTCATGTCAGTGTCAGACACTGAACTGCACTGAAGAATTGAGGATGTAACTCATACAGCAGATTGATTCAATAAGAAATGGTTTCAATATATTAAGGATTGGTATTTTCTTTTGACAAATTTGTATGTCAAAACCACTGAAAACAGGTTAAACACTGCTTAATGGAGTCCTTCTCCTTTTCTTTTGTTTTTATTTATCCTTACTTTCCGAAACAGCACCATTTGTACTCCTGATTTCTGGCTGAATATATGGAAACTTAGGGTGAGGTTAAAAAAAAAATTAAAAAAGGCATTTCTGAACAATTAAGGTGGAATTTAGGCCTGCTAATTTCAGGGCATGACCACCCAGGGAGTGAGTAGGAAGTGTAGATTATGGTCCTTGCTGCTTATTATACACTCAGCTAAAGAGTTAAACTCGCTCTCCGTCTCTTGGTTTGCTGAGTATTGCATTCTTGGATGCACATCTTCAAAGAAGCTTTCAAAGTTAGTTTCTGTCTGGATTTACCCTACAGGAGCTGTGTATTTGAATGTCCTTAACCAAAGACCAACTGGATCTCTGCCTCATGTATACCAGGTGAGAGGTTCAACCAGGAGGTCACTACCCAGCAGAGTCCCCATCACTTCTGGAATTCTCCTGAAATGGGAATCTAAAGCACTTCAGCTCACACCATTGCTTTCAGCTATTATCAGACTCTCACATAAGCATATCGTATCTACATAAAAATGTCTATCCTCTTCCAAGAGATGGACAGATTTTTATACAATTCCTGTTTGGATTTGTGTCTGAATCATGGTTTAATTTTAATTTTTAGCTATTTTTTTCACACTCACTGGAATATACTTAGATGTCCAGTTTGTTTCTTCATGATGCACTCCTCCTGGATTTGATGTCCTGAAAGAATGAGTGAAGACACTGCACATCATTGTGCCTAAATACCTCCTTTATGTTTGGTTCTTTAATCTGAACAACTGAAAATACATCTTTAAAGCAGTTTGTTACAAACTGCCTAACATCTACCTCGCACATAGTTCATTAAATGCTGAGTGATGAACACATCACACATTTATGCAGAATGACCTCTCTAATTAGCAGCTGTAAAAGAGCTGTCTGATCTCCTCCAGTTATCTGAACATACTGCAGCATGCACCCGTGGTCTCATGTCTTGTTAGTTCTGTTTCAACCAATTCATTCAGTCAACAGTAAAGTCAGCAGGAATTAAGGCAGCTCAGCATTTTGCAAGATCCTGCTACTTCTCTTGGTGCTCAGATGTGGCACGCTTCCATGTTTGACCCAAATTCCAGGATGAAAGCCCGGAGAGACACTGCCCTCCACCTTGGCATACACCATTAGGAACAAGGCAGAGCTTGCCAGTGCTCATGGAGCTCCTGTTTGGATTGTTTATGGCTTTGGGCAACTCTCCAGCTGCCTGTACAAATGATAATGCAATAGCACAGCCATTAAGATTTATGGTACAAATGATAAATCCAATTAAAGAGGAGACAGAGAAAGCCCCATGCCATGGCAATATTCCACGTGAAAGAGGCATGTACAATACTTTACTTAAAGAAACTGTGGCGTGAAATTAGGAGACCAATGAATGTATTTTTGAGGCTCTTTCCTTTGTCCATTGACTGTCTCCAGATCAAGATTACTAAATCAGCACAGGGCAGATACTGAGACTTCTCTATGTTAATCCATGATTATTTTGTCTTTCCATGGCAGTATAATGATATGCTGCATATTTATAATCTCAGAAGCAGGCTCTAATTCAGTCTCTCGCATCCTCTCTGTTTAGTAGTGTTTACTTTAAACCCATGGTTAAGTTCAGTTGAACACATTTGTTGAGAACTCAGCATATCAGAAAGATGTTGCTAGGTCTAGCTGGACTTTTGATCTGATCCAGAACATCCATTCATTTATTCTCAAGTACATTTCTAAATCAGGAAAACACATTGTATTTTATAAAGACCATATGGAGCCATTATTAATGTCCCACAATTCTTATTTATTATATACCAACAAAAGAATTCAATAACTGCTTCTCTTAGAAGAAACACTTCTATTCATTTTTTTGTTTTGTTTTCTTTTTTTTCTATAAAAGTTTGCATGAAGTGGTCTTTTACAGAAAAGAAGGCAGATGAAATGATGAATCCTGCAAATCAGGCATACAAAATTTGCTATGTCTGGATCTCTTCCATTTGTTCATGTTTTTGCTAAATCTGTGAACAATATTCTGCTGTGAGATGCTGCATGTGTTTTGCATGTAGGTAGCGGCTGGATAACAATTACAGGAGGGCAGCTTGCCAACCCAATTGGCAAGTGCTAAATTGAATTGGATGTTCAAAAGCAGGAATATAAATATTTTGGTTCAAAGTTTAAGATATTGAAGTGTACCATTTGGCACCAAAAGCTTTTTGTAAATCATTTTTCTTACTCTGGAGTCATGAATCATTCCAGTAGTTGGGTATATGCATTAGTGATTCCAGCCACAAGCTGCTGAAATTTGATGTTGGCTGATGCAAAAATGTAGCTATTATGGTGATTTGACATCTAGCTCCACATCTTGAGTAGACACCACTACCCCATTTAAAGCTAATTCCTCAGGAGTGTCATCTCATGCACAGGGATTATGAGTCATTAAATAATCATTTGGTAACACCGTGCATCCCTTGCCTCTGGAAGTGGTGTTCAGCATGGTGACTACTCAATTAATCAACCTTAAAATAATACTTTCCACTCTTCTAAATTACACTTCCCTTCTTAAGTTTGTAGAAAGGGCTCATTTAACTAGAACATGATTTTAAAGGCAGAAATGAGCCTGGGCAAAGTAACAGGGGTTCAGATCTGAATTCTGTCAAAGGGCTGACTGATTGGATCTGGTACCAAATGCTACTTTATGGCTGATTTGAACTGCTCTGCTGGTGCAAGTCTGAAGGAAAATCATCAGATGGAGCTCCCTGATGGCCTCTCCTGCAGAAGGAAACCTGTGGAGCACGGAAATGTTTTGTGGGGAGCTTCAGCTATCCTCATTTGTTTTAGTGGCCTTTTGGGGCTCTGAGCATTAGGGAGCATTCCAGTGCAGCTGGGGTACCCCTGATTTATGATCACTTCTGGACTAGGCTTGCTTGTCCATGAAGAAAGAGAGCATTTAGTTACCACACCCAGTCTGCTTGTTACAAATACAGCCTAAACAGTTTAAAGCAGAGATTTACAAACTGTTTTTATAAGATACCACGGGGGCAGAAGGTATTTGGAACAGCAGTATGAGTAAAGACAAGGGCAGATCTGGCTCCGTGTCAGCTTGTGTATTGCTCAAAATAGCTCCTGCACTATTAATGACATATTATATCTGATAACTCCTATTAGCCTCCACTTTGCAGCTGAAACTCCTGCAAGTCTGACTTCCAGCCCATGACCATTTAATGCATGTTCTATAAATGTAATTCAGCATTCAGGTCTGAGCCAAAACTTCTTGAGATTTGGGGCTTTGGCCTTGACTCAGCACTACTGAAAATGAAAATATATGGAAATGCCCTACTGACAATTTATACTGAATTAGCATAATACATATTTAATGGATTTTTTATTTCAGAAAGCATTTTTGTTCAAAATATGATTATATAAACACTTAAAATGAATATGCACTTGAAACTCTATTTATTAGCCATCTTGCAATTGTATTCATCTTCCCATGATCTTGCATGAAATAACAAATTTCAACAAAACTTTGCCACTTTATCTTACTCAAAGACTTGACCCATAGCCTGAAAGATTGTAAAACCACTTATGTAGGTAAAGTTACAGGACATGAGCAAGGATTGTTGCTGTAACAATAAACATTGCTATTTTTCTTGTGATTGAACTGGTATAATGGCATCTTTAAACGCTTATTTTTCTAATGAAGTTTTGTGTTGTATCAAAGTCCTCTGGATACTGCTTCATCAGGGTTTGCTAACATTAACCTAAAGTAAAGAAAATATTTAAAAATTGCATATTTAATGGGGCATGGGCACAGAGTCATTTAATTGTTTGCTCTTAAAAACTACCCAAACTGGAGTAAAGATTTAAGTAATGTGGGTCTGGTATTTTTGCCTCAGTGACTGGAGTCTCAGCTTCCAGCTGGAGTATCTTTCCAAATCTTTGTCAGCTGGTTGAATATCCCTCCATCATTGACTTGTTTTCTCTTATAGATGCTTTGAATGAATTCAGCTCAGCTCTTAGCCCTTTATTGATAAGCTTAATCAATTCAGGTCCTTGAGTAATTAATTTTAGGATTTGTTTCCCAATCCTTTCATATTTCCCATGGCTCTAATCTGATTCCTTGTCAAAATGTGGATACTGTCACTGGACTCTATCCTAGTGCCAATTTTGCAGATGATAGAATTTTCCCAGTCTGTTATCCCTCTTGGCTACAACATTTTACTGTAGCTTATATTCAACAGATTATGCACTATGGTTTGCAAATTGATTTTAGAATTATCATTTTCTAAGACTAAGTTTGCTCTTCTGTAAGGATGACATCTGGCTTCTTATCCTGTTTCTGCATTAAACCATTTTAAATTGCACAGATTTTGCCTTCACTTTTTTTTTCTTTTTCTTTTTTTTTTTTTACCAGCTTCTTGTACATGATGTATTCCCTGCTTCATTTGAAATTCCTCTGGTATCTGTACACCCACAAGCTTTATCAGTAACACTTTCATACTGAGTCATCAATAAAAACATTACATGGCATGAGGACAAAGACAGATTCTGGGAAAGCCAAACCAGGACACTGTAACTTAGTAGATCCTTGGTTTACAATCCAAATCCTACATTTTAACTATTTCTGTAATTCCAGATGTGTGATTTATGAAACAGAAGTGTCTGTTTGAAAAAACACAAGGTTCCCACTTTAAAAGTTGTACCAGCTTCTCTTTGCCCCCAGTTAGTTGCTTGTGGTGCATGGCTCATGAGGCACTCCTTGTCAAAGGGACACTGAGATATTTCAAAGAGGCATTGACCTGCAGTGGCTGGATGTGAGGGACAAATATCTGCCTATATGCAGGGTACAGGTGTGAAGCTTGCAGCCCTTTTTCCTACCATTGCTTGGGATGCTGTCTGCATAATACAAGTTATTTGGTATATCTAGATGCAAATACAGCATTTTTTTCAGAGACAGTTCTGGTTAAGTGCTTTTTTGTTATTGAAACAAAGACTACTGTGAAATAACCCTGAGCATCTTTTGCAATTTGCTGCAGTTTCCTGGTGGTGAAGCACAACTGGGGTCGTACAGCCTCTGAAATAACCACACAGGGAGACTGTGTTTAAAGATGCACCTGTCTTACAGACACTGTTCACATTTAAAAGGTCACAAATCTTAGAGGTTTTGAGGTTTGGATGCTGTTTGGGGCATGATTGACAAATGTGTACATTCATTTAGAAGAAAAATCAAACCTGATTTTACTGAATGAATGATAGGGAAAAAAATTCAATTCACAGAAAGACTGACATCAATTCACTTCCTTATTAGAGACATGTTAAAAAGGCAGAGGCCACTGATGTATGTTTGCCTTGTCAGTTTTTGCTGTAATAAAGATAGATTGTGCTGAAAAAATGGCTGTTATTGGAAATTGTTAAGAGGAACACTTTGTGTAAGGTGCTTCAGTTTTTTTAATTGCGAAAAGACCTGTCTCTGAAAAACTATAGAAATTCCTCATTATCCAGGAAAAGGAGAAACTTTGTAGTCTCCAGTGTCTTAGATTTAACTCTCTGTTTAAAGTTGGTGACATTTATTTTTCTGTGTTTTAACACATGCTTCCTTTCAGCAACACTTATCTCCCCACCAGGAATCAAAGCAAGTCCAGATGGCTCAAGAACAGATGGCTTATGGTTTAAGAAGCATGGGTCAGATTCAGCCTTACAGTGTACCAAGTTCACAGGAGTGCTCTTCTTACATCTAGAGATTTGGGGATGCTGAATAATGATTTTTCTCTGCTTTGCTATTGTCAGGCTGGAAAGTCAGCATGTATGAAAGAGTGATACCAGAAGGTGCTGTAAGAGGGAAAGTTCTTCATGCTCCACTCAAGGAAAGGAATTAATTTCTCATATGGCAAAAAGGCACAATGTAGCAGTTGCAAAGACAGATATCTAAGAAATATTTCAAAAATCTGCTTTGCTCTGAAATGATGAATGAGGCTCACGGAAAAGTCTGATAAATGATGCTGGAGACAGCCAAGGTGTTTCCAGGGGGGAAAGAGAAAGAGGGATCCAGCAACCTCACAGCAATTTCCCTATTATGTGACCAGAAATGCGTCTCTTTCAGCTACATCAGACAAATTAGTGCCTGATTAAATCTAAACAAGACCTGTTTGCCAAGTAACTGTGATACAGGTCACCAGCAGCAATTGCAGGACATTACAATTACATATTACAGTAATGAGTCAAGGCAAAATTCTGTTTCAGAGGCCTAAAAGGCATCTCACACAGACCACAGTATTCAAACTCATTCTGTTCACCGGATCTGTAGTAGCACAGTAAGTCTTCAAGACCACGTTCATCACAACTCTTCACTGTCTGCCTCCACTCTAGAGGGGCAGGAAATGGCAGGGTCAGTCCACACATGCTTCAGATGTTTCCACATCCAGTTATCTGGGATAACTAAATAGCAGATAAGCATGGTTGGTACAAGCAGTAAGACTATTACACATGACATATGTACATTGTGCCAGTAAAAAAAAAAAAAAGTGTCTTATTTTGGAATACATATAAGGACAGAGTCCACACAGTATTTTTTTATCGGTAAATCCCCACTACAATACAGTCAGGAGTGATATCCCTATAATTTAGGTGAACAAAGAAACAGGGAAGTACACCAATCTAATCTTTCAAAGTCATGCAATACAGCAGTATATGGAAAAGAAACCAGCTCTCTTACTTCTTCCTTCAGTACTTTGTAGGCTCTAAAAGGGAATGAATATGGTTTTTTCATCCTCACAGCTTTTGCAGAAAGGGATAATTTTGAGAAGGGAGCTTAATGGGCAAGAAGATACAAGGTAATCCTACTAACTTAAACGTAGTGAATATATTGCTATATATATGTAGTCTTCTCTCCTGTCAAAGACTTTCTGGTCCCCATGGTTTTGATTCTTCATGGCACTCCAGGTGTGGCCTCACCTGTGATGCGTAGAGGGAAAGGATCACCTCCCTTAACTTTGCCTAATGATGCCCAGGGTACCATTAGCCTTTTTTTTGCAACAAGGCTCATTGCTCATGTTCTCCTTAGTCTCCACCAGGGTATCCCAGGTCCTTTCCTGCCAAGCTGCTTTCCAGGTGGGCCCTGCCCAGCATGAGGGTTGCTCCTGCCCAGAGGCAGGAATTTGCTCTTCCCAGGTTGAACTTCATGAGGTTCTTGTCAGCCCATTTGTCTTGCATGGCAGCACAATCCTCTAGTGGATCAGTCACCCCTCCCAGTTTTGGGCAATCAGCTGTCTTGCTGAGTGTACTCCCTTCTCACACTGCTTCTCCATCCAGATCCTTAATGAAGATGGTAAATAGGATTGGATTCAGTATTGTCTCTTGGGGTGTAACTAGCGCTGCCCGTTACAGGCCATCATCTAGACTTCATACCATTCTGTCCTGTGTTTATGTCTGTATTGCTTTTCATACTTGCCTATAAACTTCACACTAACAAGAAATACTAAAGAAGGGAAAAGGAATGAGAGAGAGAGAAAAAAAATGCAGCAACTCCTGTACAGAGATTGAACCTGATAATTTTATTCTCCATTGCATTGTGTTTGTTATCTGCTAGACATGGCTTAATATTTCCATTTGGTCCTTACCTTCTTTCTCCGTTTATTGACATGGACTTGAAAAAGAGACCCATCTGGAGGAATGCTACCTCCAGGAAAATCCTTGGAGATCAGTATAGGCAGGCATAAATCAGGAGAAGCCTTAAAATCTTTAATATTCCGTATTTTAGAGTAAGGGGAGTCTAGCGCAGCCCAGTACTAAAGATATAATTTGGATAATTTAGTTACATCAGGGTCTAATCTGAGCTTGAGGACCAAGCCTTTGATGTTAGTTCTTACACACAATATTGCCTTGTTCAGCCTCTTATTTGGCTGAACTTCGCAAAACCATCCTGTCTGGTAGAAAATGGAAAAATATTAAGCCTCTAATGGCTTGGTTTCAGAAATCTTGATCCTACTGTATATGCAATCAACACAACTATGACTACCTATCATCCTAAGTGTGCCTTTTCCTCCTAAAAACATTACCAGAACAAATATTCATCTCCTGCAGAAATGCTTAATGCTGACATGACATAGATATATGGGAGCAGAGCCAGTAGAGCAATATGAGAAATGTGTTCTGCCCAGATCTAGCTAATATTTTCAATCTCCTAAGATTTCTGAATGTCATCCCAAGTATAAATTAGGCCACTGAGAGGGTTACATATCCCTGTGTTTTCTTCCTGCCTCTCTGCCAGTAATTTTCAGCAAGCAAAATCAAATCTTTCCATGTAAGAGTTGTAACGTATTACATAATTACATATACATATTATAGATCACGTATTACAATTACATATTACATCTACATTATTTACTATAAAAGTTATATAGCAATAAAAAATAAAAAGTCCAATGATGGCATAATCCAAAATCTCTCCAAAACTTATAGTACAAACTTATTTTAAAATATTCCCTTTGTCTTTGAAGAACTTTAAACCTTTCTCAATGAAAGAGAAATTATCTCTTCAGATGGGATAATCTGACGTTTTAGATGAACAAGCCATGGAGTTTTCCTCATAAATTGAATTGAAATGTTCCTTGTCTGATGAGTTTACACTGGAAGTGTATGTATGGTGCAGTTATCCAAACCAGCTCTAAACAAATTATCCTAGATACCAGCTGCTGTGTAACTCTGTTAGCCAAGAAGTCCATCAAGGCTATTGAGTTCTGCTGAGAGGCAGCCAGCATTAACTTAGGTAAAATGTCCTGTTGCCATGGCAATCTCTTACTCCAAATTTGCTAATTGGACTATTGTGGTGATTTTCAGTAGCTAAATATCCGTAGCATATATTTTGAATATGGTTTGCATGTAGGCATTTAGGATTTGGAATTAAATAATTCAGAATCAAATTTAACTCTAGTCTGTGTATTTACACATATGGCGTGTAATTAACAGAATCTTTTTCATATTAACAGCTATTTATCTCAGTGAAGCTAACTGTACTTCATGTGAAGAGAAGTATGGAACCTGAACTTACCATAATATTATTGAAGATAATGTGGAATTGTCTGGCAAACTCACAACTTCCATAAATACACTTCCTAATACATTTCCAAATGAGGGGCTCTACATTTTTTGGTAGGGGAAGGGTGAAGTAAAGCCTTTCTCTTTCTCAGATTTAGTCTGGCAGAGAATTGAGAATAGTATGCCATACATGACTTATAAAAAGATGTATATTTTAAGTGTGCTGTACATACACCTTGGGGACGTGGTAAAAGGCCAAGTTTTCCACTGGATGTTCTTGGATACCTGGTAAGGGTGTAGTAAGTGTGCTGCAGACCTTCCAGGTTATTCTCTGGGCTTCTCTGTGGTTTGGTGTATCATATCTATCCCAGCTGTTTATCCCAATGGAATAGCAAAAGCTACATCTGCACCAAATCAGAAATGTCTCTTTTGAGCTTCAGCTAAAAGTAAAAGCCAGGTGGTCCTATAACCTGTGAAGGTCCCAAATGAAAATAATTTACAAAAAACTAAGTGGAGATTCATACATACAGAAATAACATTTTTATAGGGAAGAGCCTTTTAACTACATAGGTTCAAAAAATTTTCTTGGTATTTGATTCCTCTGACTTTAAAGCTATTGGCAAATGTTTTGTGGATCATCAGGAAGGGAGCATGTGTATGGAAAATGATTTGTCCTGGAGCTGCTCTGTTCTATAGATTCTTATTGAGTATATAGATCTAACCTACTAATTCTCATAGAAAATGTCATTGAGAATAGAAGTGATTAAAACAAAGGACACTTTAAAATATTCTTTCCTCTTACAGATACTCATTAGAAATTAAAAAAACCCACCTTCCTGTAACAAAATACATATTCTTCTCAGTAACAGGAAAGGAAGAATTAGGCCATGAGAAATATTTAGTTATTTCTGTTTATGTGCACTGAGATATTACAGGGTCAGTGGTCCATCAGGAGCCCCACTAGATATAACTGCATAGTTGAAGACTGACAGACATCTCTCCTGGATTAGTAAACCCCCACATTTGCTAAATGTTTGGCCTTATGACAAAGTCTAAAACTGTATGGGTGTTACATGCAGAAACATAAAACTCTGTGACTTCTCTTCCTCAAAACAAAACAAAAAAAATGAACATATACCTAAGGGCAAAACCCCATTGCCATGCATTTGAAATTGAGTGCTGAAAATCACTAGTCTTTTGGAAAATGCAATTATGTGCATCAAAAGTGTGTGTGGGTGTAAGAGCTTGAGAGACAGAGCCACATGGCATGGCTGTTAGCAAGTCCCCTAAGCTCTTTCCATTTGAATTCTTTTACTTCCCAGAAACTATTCCCCAGAGTAAGTGGCCCCTCCTCTTGGCATTTCCAATTTGTCACGTTAAAAACATGACCAGCATTACTAATTTTGGCCAATATTCAAAGGATGAGCATTACATTAGCTTTTTATCCAGGACACTTTGCTGAATAAAATCTTTTTGCATTGTAGTTTTTTTAACTTTATCACATTCAACTCCAGTGAAATAACAGGATTCTCTTTTTTGAACTCAGACAATTTTTGTGTTATGAAGTGTTGAGAGTAGATCGATAGTTTTTGGGAAAGGGACCATAACAGCCAGTGATTCAGCTGTGTGGACTCTCAAATAGCACAAGCTGCGGAGCACAACCATGCAGTCCTTTGTCAGGTCAGGTAGCACAAAGTTAAGCTAAAGCATAATTTTCAGAAAGGTGCATTCTAATAGGTTGAAGATTTTGAGTGTGAAAAATGTCATACAGCCCTTTATAAAGTTTTCCAATGCTGGATTATTGTCTCCTTTCCCCATTAAAGATTACTGCAATGGAATTCCTATTATGCATGTTGTTGTTCCCTGGAATAAGAATACCTTATTGAGTTGGGAAAAATAAAACTGTTTCTCACCCTTGCATAAGCAGTTCTTCAAGTTCTGCACAATTTTATGACTACTCATGGTATGGTAATGATGGCCACATCATAAATATGCAGAGATTGTTTCCGAGATGGATCCAGCATTTGTAAATGTCAGCACAGGCTTAGCCAGTTCTGCTGAGTGAATGGAGGTAACAGGAGCAGCACTAGCAATGGCACAAGCTGTGTTCAGGCTTTCCTATTAGTGGGAACAGACATCCTGGGGCTCTGTGACATCCCTCTGCTGGATGCCAGCTCAGACACAAGCCTGTGCCACTTCATCTCACCTCAGCTGCAGCACATGCTGCTTGGGTGATGGTGAAGGGGTGTGGGGCCAGGAAAATAGTCAGTGGTGGCACAGAAGTTCAGAGCACAGACACTGAATGAGCTCTGTTACCTGGGAGCTTTGCTGGCTGTCTGTGACAGCATAGCTGAAATAACCAGCACCACTGACTGGGAGGAGAGCTGGGAAGTGACCAGTTTCTTCTCTTTTGTTCTTCTCATCTGCCTGCCACTGCTGACTTAGCTTTCTTCTGGTGGGAGAAAGTCATGGTTTCTTCAACAGGCTTTCTCTTCCTGAGGTGTCTGGAGAGCTGACTGCTCAAGTGGGCAGTGGGATGCAATGCTGTTAGTGCTGTTCCTAAGGCTGGACTTTGAGCCATGTTAAATATCATGAAAATTGTAGGAGCTCTTGCTCTTGTGTTTAAAACTGATTTTTGCTCTACTCTGATGCTCACTATAAGCATATACATATATTATATATGTATATATATATACATATATATATATAAAAGCACTATAAGCATACCTGCCTAACTTTAAGCATGCTGCATGCCACAATCACACTTTGTCTTTCATGGCAAAATGACGTAGTGTCATGATCTGAAGCAGAAAGATCTTTGCCATTTACACAAGAAAATTTCTATTTGTACATTGAATTGAAGGAAAATTAGGTTCAATGTGTTGGTTATATTAACTGTTGTGAATGTAAGGAATGTTTGGTGGGAATTTGATAAGTAAAAGGATTTCGAGGGCCTGTCACCAAGACTTCAGCTCCATAATGGAGACACTTGAACAGGGAGTGCTCGCAAATATATGTAGTATAGATGTAGTTGAGAGATTAGAACATGGTTGAAATTACTGTACATTGAAACAAAGTAGTCAATAAAAATGCAAACACTCTGAAGCGTTTCAATAAGACTCCATTAAATCACCCTCAAACAGCATTCAGCAACAAGTGTCACAGGGATTCAGGGCTGCTTAACTCAGGAACTCTTCTGTTCCTCACCTTTTCTGTAAGAAGGCTTAATATTTGCTGAAAGATTCAGATTTGCCACTCTGTAACTCCTATATATTCTTTTAAATTACTCTGAAGAAGCCTTGTATATTTAAGCCTAATTGACAGGAAGCTGGACCTGAAGTAATTTGTAATCTCTGCAATCTGGGCAGCATGTTTGACCCCATGGAGGTCATTAAGAATAAAATGCTGAATGGGGGCTACACAGCTAAGTCACTCTGATTTCAGCTAAATGCACACCACCTTCTTGTCAAGGGGTTAAATATGTATTGCATAGATAACCATGGGATTTTTACTTTGGGTGGGAATTTAGACAAAGTATTTTTGCATTTTGAACAGTTGTCAAGCTCGTCTTTAGCTCAAAACAGTCTAAACCTTTTGGCTTTGCTTATAGACTCTTTGGCAGCAGGATTTGGTTTTTTAATTTCTTTTTTTCACTGAAGGCAAAAAATCTGATCAAATTATGATCTTTAACAACAAGAGTCTATGAAAAGAAGTTTCTCTTAATTTCTCTAGCAACACTGCTAGGTGGCAAAATGTACATGTACAAATGTTTTCCATTCATTTCTGCTGCATACAAAAGCATTAATTGTCAAATAATGCAGCACAAATATGGACAGCAGTTTTGTCGGAAACTTCCTTTCCTTTCCTTTCCTTTCCTTTCCTTTCCTTTCCTTTCCTTTCCTTTCCTTTCCTTTCCTTTCCTTTCCTTTCCTTTCCTTTCCTTTCCTTTCCTTTCCTTTCCTTTCCTTTCCTTTCCTTTCCTTTCCTTTCCTTTCCTTTCCTTTCCTTTCCTTTCCTTTCCTTTCCTTTCCTTTCCTTTCCTTTCCTTTCCTTTCCTTTCCTTTCCTTTCCTTTCCTTTCCTTTCCTTTCCTTTCCTTTCCTTTCCTCCTCCTTCTCCTCCTTCTCCTCCTTTTCTTTAGCACCTGGAATAGAGTTGCTCCAATGTATCAAGCACCAGGAGTTGTGCTGAGCAGAGCAATGAGTCAGTCCAGTGCTGAAAGGTTCCTGCAGGGTGACCATACCTGCTCACAGCCATCACTGCTGCTAAGAGCAGAAAATTAGCTACAAAATGCACAGGACAGGTTTTCATGCCAGCATGTGTAGGGTTTTGTAACCTGTCTCAGCCTTTAGGACAGTTTTTTCAAACTAATAACTAAAAAGTATTTTACAAAGGACTGAAGCATCTTAAATGCTTCACCCCCACTCTTATTCCTATGCTTTCCAGAAGGAGGCAAACACTAAGTTGGGGAAAAAACAGAAGTAACCAATTCTTGTTCAGTGTTTCAGCTGTTAAATGATCAACAGTAATGTTATAAAAGATGAACACCGAGGGTTTTCAGACTGTTTTTTCCTTTAGAAGGAACAAATGGTCTTTGGGATTGAAAGGTGTTTAAAGATTAAATCATATTCTCTGGAAAGCATATCTCTAGAGCAATAATTTGTCAACCAGTTTTGACTAAATATTTATTAAATATCTCAAAAGTAAAATTTACTGCCCCTCCACAGTTTCTGATGGCACCTGGTGCACTGATAACATTACTGCACTTCAGGTGAAGCAGCCCATTCAGTCTGATGTTGCAGGATCAGTCATACACTCTAAAGACCTGCCACAGCTACTTTTTTGCTGATGTTGCTTTTCAAGGTCATATTTGTCATAATCAATGAAACACCAATTTTTTACCTCCTATATATATTTTATATCCTATTTTTATCACCTTTCCCAGGAACCCAAAATCTCCTTGATTCCATTTTGAGTGGTTCTTCAGGTGGTGCATAATTCAAGTATTTGTATTTTCAGCACTTACAACATTCAGAGCTTCTGTTGCAATGGGTATGACTCATGTATCTCAAAATCGTTTTTCTGGGACTCTAGACAAACAAGATCTTTATTTTTTCTTGCCTTTTTTTTTTTTTTTTTTTTTCTCGTGCCTCTGTAAAAAGACATGTCACTATCTGAAAGGGAAATACCTTAAGTCTGAAACTTTGCCCTCAGGTGAAACTGTTCCACTGTTGTAAAGTCTTGTGTTTTTAAATGTTTAAATAATGGATTAGCTGAAGGCCTGCATGTTTCTTGGAATGAAAAATTTGGGTGATTTAAGGTGATTCTGGAAGTTACAGAGGATGAAATACCTGGATGAGGACAGAGACACAGGGACAGGTAAGGACAGTGCTTCATGATAACAGAGCAGATCACCTCACTTGCATGCACTTGAAAGACACTGTCTGAAAAAAAAAAAAAAGGAAGTTCCAATTTTATTTTGGAATGGTATGTCTGAAACCCAGAAGTTATTATTTATCTCATATTGAGAACAAATATAACGGTGATTCCTCTGCAACCATGATAATAAAGGCTCTGACAAATGTCAATTACTCAGAGGAGACAATCTGAGGCAGTGAAAGGCAGAAGATTAATCACAATAGCTATGCAAAAAGCATTTCACACCTAATATTCCTGACTTTTTTCATTACAAGTTCTTACATCCATCTTCATGTTATCGTGGGAAGCCATGTGAAAGGGGAATTTTCAGGTTTGTGAATAACAAGTAGGTCTTCCCCATATTGCTCAATAAAAAAGGTTTTTCTTTTCTAATTGTTTGTTTTTCTATTTCTGTTGTGTAGCTACTGGTACATTTGAAAAGATGAGAAGCCAAGCTTTCAACCCTTTGAGAACATGTTTAGTTGTTAATAACATTAAGACTTTATTTAACTGTACACAGAAGAAGGTAGAGACAGAAGTCATGCTGGAAAAATTATTGAGGTGATCTCAGCTGGATACAGATCTTACTTCTGCTGGGTCCAGACTTTTTGAAGGCAATCAGAACTCCATTTGAACTTCAACACAAGAAAGCTTAAGTATTAGCTGATAGAAATGTTTACTAACATTGACATACAGGTGTGAATTTTTTCTTCAGTTCTCACGCTACATCTAAAATTGAGGAAGGATCTATTTTAAGTTATTCTTGTCAACATGATATTATTAAAAACTTGATTCTCTGAACAAATTTTGGAAGCATTGCCAATTATACTTGGTAATTGGCCAGATAAGGAGCTGTATGTTTCAGTATTTGAATTAAGTTAAATAAACCTATAAAGTGTTAATATATCCTATGCTTACAAAAGATAGACTGCCAGTAAAAATACAATTGGTATGATAAAGCAATTTTTTAATTATTGAAAACTGCTACAGACACTGTTTTATTGAAATATGTCACTTCACTGTGAGGCTTCACTTCTTTTAAGCTTTTTCATTCCATGCTGTAATTTCAAATCATCTCTAGCAATGATAGATGTTAGCCAGAAAAGATTGAGATCCAGAGGGTCTCTGCAGCAATGCAGTGTGGTGAAAAACACAGTTGTAACAAATGCAAAAGAGCTGCTCAGGAATGCAGCACTTTGCAGACAATGATTTTAAGTCAGACACATGCAGCTAATAGTAATAGTCTCAGCCTGCCAATAAGTCAGGTTCAGCTTGAACATGGGTCTGGCTGCACGGCAGATGTACACGAGCAGTAGAAGGTGCCAGTGGCTAAAAGGCAAAATTCAAACTAGTCCAGTATCTAAGGAGATGAGATCTAATTGCATACAGAGGTTTGGAGGAAGAAGAGATGTCAGCTAGGGAAAAAACTGATAGGCTGTTGTTAGATGCACTTCTTTTCCAAAGCTGACATGTCTCCTTCAAAAGTGTGGGGCAAAAGTTTGGATCAACAAAAATCCCCGTCACCATGATATCCTATCACAACAAGACTGTGTTTCCCCCAGGTTTTCTTCACAGAAATGGCTGAAATAGCTTCCCAGGGAAGTAAATAAAAACTGATTAAGTTTAATTTAATTTTTATTTTTATTCCTTTCCTTGAAAGGAAAATGGAACAACATGTCATGGGTTTGCATTTTTTACTCTAATCATACTGGAAGATGCTTTGCTCTGATTCTGATGTGAGTAGGAGAAAGTGTGATTTTTTTTTTTTAATAGAAATAATGCCTATTTTTGCTCCTTTTTTCCTTTAAGTTTTGGATTCCAGCTCTGAGAATTCAAGCAGGGAATCAGAATGGGGCTCAGACCACCCTCACAAGTACAAGGTTGTGCCATTCAGGTGGTCTCCTTGTTACACAGGGGCAAGTCTTGCTCTCAATTATAAGAAAAGTGTTCCACAGACAATGTAATGTCAAACTGCAGTGACTAATCAGATTAATCAATGCTGGAGGCACTCAGTGGCAACTCAAAGTAAAGGAAGAGGTTTATATGGAGAGGCTTTTCACAAAAGTGCATACATTCCTTTTTATCTGCATGTTTGTGGATGGAGTCATATATTTGTAATGCCATGCCAGATGTAGGGAAAATATATCCATTCTGTTAGTTGTAACTAGCCCAGAACAAGGAGGATAGAAGTGGAGGGATGGAAGAGAGAATAATCGTGAATCTACAGTGTGTCTTCTGCAGTTGTCTTCTGCAACAAAATTGCCCATAAACCAGGTAACTGATATGCCACACTCCCATCTTAACCAGCAATGACTTACTCCTTTGTCCTCTGTTGACTTGAGAAAACATATAACTAGATAAATTCTCAAATATATGATACCTGATTCTATTGTTGCTTTCTCATGCTGGACTCTCCCAAAACACCCACCATTATCTATAGACCTTAAAGGAAATCTCTCTGAGAAAACTTTCAAGAATATATTAACTCTTTTCATAAAGATAGATAAGTAACCATTAGATCAAATAACTAAATTTAGACATGGTATTATTATAGGTAGTGGTCCAAGGTGACAGTCATCAAATAAAAACCACATGCCTATAAGGGGCTAAATTATTGCTGTTTTGCGACCAACAGAATATTCTGAACTGCTGTATTATGAACACTTGTGTAGTTACTCACAAATATACATCACTATGCATTCTCAGTCCTTTTGCTCAGGTTCCTACTGAAATCACTCTCTGAATAAATGGAGTTTTCACATGTTGGGGAAAGTGATTTTGGTAAAACCGATGTTGTAAAGGTGTGCGACTTCAAGCTGACTGTCTGAATGTAAAAGTTTGTATGGAACTACAGGCCTAGGATAGACTTGAGGTTTTTGATAGACTTCAATTTCACTATGAAGTTAGCAAGCACTTTTGTGCTGTACTTTACTGAGAGGATGAATCTATGATCTTCTGCTCAGGTTGTAACAAATTGTCCAACTCCGTTTGAAAAGATAAAAAGGTGACATTTGCTTTTACACATGTGAAACATGGTTTAAGATGCTCATGAATGCAATATTACCATTCTCTAGAAATCCACAGTCACTTAAAACTTTTAGTGTTGTGTGTTCAGAAGACATATAATAACTGTTATTTAAGAAAATGCTAGAAATTCAGGCATGGATTTCCCAAATTAATGTTATCCTGAAGGTACTGACAGGGAGACTTCATATACTGAGTTAGTAGGTAATAATAACCAGAAAGAGAGCTCCTCCCAGGTGGAGTAGGCTTAATTACATCACTGGAAATGAGGGGAAGGATATGGGTCTTGCCTTTAAACTCAGCAAACTATCTCATGAAGTATGAGTACACAAGATACAGCAACTGACTCCCTCTGACAACAACATTTGCAATATAAGTGCAATTCATACCAACATTTGCAGTTTTCCTGAATTTATATATACCTGCTGTCTTGAAACAATGAGTGTTGCTGTGAATTTATCATCTGATTGCAGAGGTTCAATTCTAACTCCTACAAAACTGAGAGCTAAATGTGTTAAGGAATTAAAATCCTTCAAACAATTTTCTCTTTCATGTTTTATCTTTGCATTCCCATTCCCAGAGAGGAGTAATATATTTTTTATTATTGTAGAGTGTGCAGAAAGAAAAAGTGTGTATGTAGTAGTGTAGTTGTATCAGGAACATGGAGTCCCATATCTGATTGAGACTAAATTGAACCTAAACTGTATCCTCAAAAAAATACTAAATTGTTGGTTCTGTTTTCTCTGAAAGGCTTCTAAGAGGATGAGCCACCACCCAAGAACTGTGCCTCATTTTAATGTTTCTCTGGAGGTTTCATCTATACTTAGGGTGGGAGATTAGGGAAGAAAAGGGGAGACAGGCAACCACAGAAAACAGCTGTCTGAATGATGGGACATTAATGCTTTTCAGGCTATGGCTTTTAAGTATGGAACAATTTAATGTCAAAAGTAGAATAATCTGATGAAATAGATAATTACCCTGCCCCAGAGAGAGCTTTCAAATTGGTTCTGAAAATAAGCACCAAATACTTTTAGTTAACTAGTGAGCCACCAGTTTTCAATCTTACTTTAGGACTTTTTCTATCCTGTCTGTCTGATGACCAGACTGAGCGATGACTAACTCAGGAGTAACTCACTGACTTTGAAAGCTGTCTGTTTTAATCCTCACTTAGGGCTCAGATGTGTGGTTTAGTTCAGCATAATGGGCTGCCCTGCATCACAAATGCCATGTTTGCACTTTTGGTCAACAGGAATCAAAAATCCCACAAAATTAATTTCACATCTTTCATCACCACGTTTCTCTCTACCAGGTTCTTTTCAAATCTGAATGTCAATCAGCAGTCCAAGAGCTAGATCCCATAAAGTATTTAGCCAATGCATGCTATTAGAAATTTTTTCTAGTGTTCAGCTCACAGGGTAGTTTCCAGAGACTTAAATTTTTGTTCTCCCTGCAGTTCATGAGGCAAGTCAACTACTGGACTTCTGAAAAGCAGCTGTGTTGATGGAACAGTCTGTTCTAGACTGGCACTTCTGTTTCCTTGTAATAGTTAGTCATTTAGATACTAACTAAACAAAAGCATCTTGGATGCTTTACCTCTTTCTCATTACCATGGCAAAGTCATAGTACAATGCCAGCTTCTAACAGGATTAATTGTATTGCCAGATTGACAGTGCATATTTACATAGTAAAATAAATAATCAAACCCATCACATACAGAGAACAGATGTAATTTCTAGGTAAAATGTTCAAAATGTTCAAAACTTATGTAGGAAGCTGGGACAACCTTTGAGCTTCTGTCAAGGGGAACTAACAGAAAAATAATCTCTTGCACCTGAACCAGACCTCCCTTATGACCTCAAATTAAGACCTCCTTTAACAGAATGGGTGCACATGCAAGATTCCAGTTCTATATGAAAATTCCTGATCTATGGCAAAGAGTCAGATGCATAAACTGACTGTTCAAATTTAAACAAAATCACAGAGCACATATGACTAAAAGGGTGAACAAACTGTAGCTCATTTTTCTCTTCTGAGGCAATGATATTAGCTGAATTAATCTTGAATTGTTGCAATATGAAGTGAGGAACAAACAGGCACAGGCCATCCCAATGTATGGAAGTAATCTGTAAACCAAGCAAAATCTATCCCTGGTATGGTCTGGTCAAATATCTTCTTTGATAATAGGTGCCTGACTTTCTATTGAGCATACCCAGAAATATATGTCTATAATTTACCATAAACATAATGCAACTTCTGGAAACACACATGTGTCAGTGTGCTTGGGTAAATGATGACTGCTCACAACCCTATGCAGATTCCTTAATGCATGAGAAACAAAGAAACACAAATGTTTTATTCTTACTTGCTCATGGAAATGAGGGAGATTCTGTTTTCCTTTTTTAATCAATATATAAAAGAAAGCAGACATTGTGTCACCTTATCACCTCTGATTCTGTAGAGAACAATAAATGGAAAAATATTTCAAATAAACAGACATCAGTTGTTGATGTGAGTCATCCTGATGAATAATGGTGATAATGGGAATGGTATATTGTGTATCTAACATGAAATCTCTGTTTCTGAAATAGTTTGTTATTCTGCTTTTTAATTTTTTAATCTTCTCTTTATTTATGTGGGGTATACAATGGCTGCATCATAAATATCCTTTGTGTATCCATTATAGAAAAGGTGTACAGAAGGCAAAAGTTTAGATAAAATTTAGTACTTTACAAATAATCCTGATGCAGAACCATCATAAGCAGTTGCAAACTTACCCTGGTTTTTGTGGGTTTTAAATGCAGTATAGAGTTCTAACTAAAAAAATGCTTCTTTTCCACTTTAAAAATTGAATGGAAAAACCATTGTGCAAAATGTCTTTGTGCTGGAGTAGTAAATAAAAGGACTTCTTAACCGATAAAATAGGTTCCTTTCACTTCTGTAAACTATATCTTTGTTATGAAAGTGATTACCAGACAAAAATGGTAGTGGAAGACAATATCAGAAATTAATCCTGCTATCTATCATGCAGTTCAGTCTACTCTAGACTGTCTTGGTACAGGCAGTTTAGACAGAGAGAGACTTATAAAGACAGGATTGTAGATGCTCACATGCAAACATGCACTGCATTCTTTTCTTTTCTCTTCCCCTTCCTCTTTCCCTTCCTCTTCCTCTTCAGGTGCCAAGTTGGTAATATCTCTCCAGACCTGATCAGGAGTAAAAAGGAACACATGACTGCTGTTAAAAAAGAAATTGGTTCAAATCCCACTAGTTATCTAGTTATGTCTTTTTGCTAAGTAGTTACCAATGAAATAAGTTTTTTTCTTTCCCAAGGCATAATTACAGTCTGCAAGAGAATTCTTGGGGGCCACTAAAATCCTCCTGGCTTGACAGAATATTATATCAGAAGAGGTTGTGACTAGTCAATAACACAATAAAAAAGGTTGAACTTAGAGAGGTGTTTTAATTTTACCTTCTGTTTACAGGAGGAAAAGGAAGAAGTTAAAGCTGTTTAAGGAGCAGCTTTTCTTTTTTTCCTCTTCTAATCAGGATTGTTATACCAAAATTCTTGCAGCATAAAATAGAAAACATCAGTGGTTGTTAGTTGTCACAATAGTAAATTTATACACAAGAGAAACATGAAAAGAAAAATAATAAATTGCTTAATAACCGTATCCCTTTGAAATTCTCCTGACCCAAAGATAGCGATGTGTAAAATCATTTGTTGCTATAGTAAATGTCAGTTTGGTACTAGTAAGCATTTAATCAGCTTTCTGCTTGATACATTTAATATGACTTCAGTGTTTTACTTGAGAAAGTAACACATCACATGGTTAAGTGACTGATGACGAATTCAGGAGAGCACAAGTGCCAGTCACAAAGAATCAGGTCTGTTTAGTGCCTTCATTAGCTTGGCTCCCATGAATAATTCTCTGTCTGGCAGAAAATGTTAAGTAAAGCCATTAACTATCCTCAGCAGTTATGGATAACTTCCATCAAACCACAGAAACCAATAAACACAGGTAGTATACTTTGATATGTTCAGTCTAATGTAGAACTTTCTCATATTTTCTAGACTTATTCATTTATGGAAACAAACTAAGTTCTCTCTAAATTCTAATTCAGAACTGTGTGTCTTACTTCCTCATTTTCTGTTTTCTCATTTCAGGCTGCTTTTTTCACCAGTCATGTCAGGACATCTCTCCCCAGATCATCAGAGGACATGGAACATGCTGGCAAAAGAGTGGGTCCCTCCAGGGTCAAAGTGGCACTGCTGGTTGGTACAAGCTCAAAGAGACCCACTAGGTGCCACCCCTGTTTTAGAGGTGGGTTCACCAGGAGAGTGGTAATGTGACCCAAGGTCACAGTAGAAAGTGGTGCTGGAGTAACCAGCAGAGTGAAATTTCCTGGCTGTCATCTCCATGCTGTCCTCTCGCATCACTGATTGCTCAGGTCATCCAGACCTGCAACCTGGCAGTGTTCCTTGCACTAAATAAATAAAATAAAAGCAAAACTGTGACAGTGGCAAAGCCAAACACTCCAAAGCGATGAGATGCTACAACTAAGGTTGTTTAGTAGCAGCAGAATTATGTGCAGACAAGGTGTGCTATCCACCCATCTATACACACATATGTATACTTATATTTGTGCTGTAGTTCTGTCTTCAATTACAATGTAACATATAATTTTTGACAGCATTCTCTAATTATAGAATTATTACAAACCACGATGGTAGAGACAGAACACAATTTATCCCTGTGGCCTCATGTCTACTTTGCAGGGGTCAGTGTTAGAAGGCTATCTACTGCTACCTTGCTTAAAAGGCACTTAATTACTCTTAACAGGGTGTAAAGGAGATGGGTGAATTAAACTCTTTTCTTTTTTGAAGACATCAATCTCTAACTGTATTGTCGTAGTTACAGCTGGGGAGTTTGAGAAATGTACTAGTGAAATTGATTACTCAGACATGTGTGATTATGATTCATCTGGGAGCTTGGAAAAGAAAAGATGCACAAGTTCTTCCTCAGCCCCATCAATTCTTCCTTTATTACTTTATTTGAAACAAAGCTTGGACAACACAAAAAATAATTCGATTTTATGATAGCCATAGGAAAAATAAAATATTTTTTTTTATACCCACCCATGGCAGAACTACAGTCTACAGATCAATTTGAAACAATGGCTTTCCTCACTTCATTTGCTAACCATTTTAAAGGCATTACACTCTCATTTCTTCCAGGCAATCATAGATTATGGGGCTGGAAAATTTGTTCTCCTACTAAAGCAACAGGCCAGATACTCTTAACATCTTTTGTCTGGCAGTGTCTAGTTATCAAGTACTCCAAGGAAAGTTAAAAGGGGATTTTATTGCAATTGATAAACAATTCACCCTTGAGGCTTTCAGAAGATTTTTCCCTGGCTTGTGAGATGGCACATCAAGGCAGCAGTACTGCCAAAACACTAGTGTTTTGTTTCCTCTTTAGTAAAAGAATTCTGGATGTTTCCATGATGAATAAACACATCAGTTTCTCTTTAAAATACTATTAAACTCTTGAAACATTCTGAATGTCTCCTTCATAGGTGCTGTCATAGCTGACATACGAAAAGCATCCCTGGGCTATCCAACCTTGTAAATAGATTTCTCCACCTCTTCTCCCCAGGTCTTAGCTCTTTTCTGACTCAGACTCCAGCTGTGTGCTTTCCCACGTGCTGGCATGACCTGGGACATGACTACATGAAGCTCTTGTTCCTAGCTTGTAGTTTTCCCTATTAACTGTGGGGTCCTCTGCAGCTTGACAGCAGGTTCCATTCCAAAGTATCAGTGCCCCCAGGGCAGGGGTAGTGAACAATGCAACGAGTAGGCAGTTTGCTTAAAGTTTTTTTTGGTTGTTTTTCACTGCTGGTAAAAAACCACCTGTTTAAAACCAAAATATATCACTCCCATGTTTAAAGTGCCTGTCCACCCTCTGCATGGGGGATTTGGAAAGACCAGCATCCTCTGTTGTTCCCACAGGGCCTCCTTCTACCAGCTTGTCTCTTTGCTACAGCTTTTGATCTACCCTGGACATTCCTAAGTGATTCATCACCATTTAATGGAGATTAAGATGTTTTTAATTGTTTATAATCATTTTGACCTTCTGCTTCAGCTGAGATCCTGGAATCGTGCCATTGCACTTCAAGCAGGAGTGGTTGCTTAGGGCAAAGCAGTTTGTAGAAAGAGGTAATATTTTTTTATTCGCCCAGTTTACAGTGGATGGAGAAAATAGTTATTTTGCAGGAGTGCAAAGCCTTGTGCAGATCTGAAATGAAAACTGCAATCTTCAAAGATAAATGCACATAGAAAGCAATTACTCTGAACTTAATTTCTTTATGTTAACAAGTTAGATTACCAGAAAGAAAAAGCAGCGTGTGGCTGTGAAATGAAGATGGTGTCTTAGCAGAGGGAGGGGTGATAACAGTTAGCCCAAAACTTTTCATCTTCTTCATGAGGTTATTCCAGGAGCACAGTAGCCTTATAGAGGTCATGATCATCAGTAACCATTTGACTAAGAGTCACCATGCCAACTACACAGTAGGTCTTATGTCTCAGAGTGCAAGAAAAACCTAGAAAGTTATTCCCTTTATTTAACCACTCCAAAATTATGAGCTAAAACAAGAAGCAGGCTAAAATGAAGTGCTTCTGAAGTCTCCCTAATCATTTTGCAAGACTCCAAAATGCTATAAAAATACCCATGATAGGTACGGATCACAAGAACCAACACAACAGCAGCTGCCCCAGTCTTTACCTGATAAAGAGCCATTCAAGTATCTTCAGTCCGTGTAAAATCTGCTAACCAAAGATGAACTGTCTGCCCCAAAAGCCAAAATGTCTCCTTTGAGTAACAAACACATAAAATGCTGATGTATGGGGAATTAGCATTACTTTGTTGACTTTTTGCTTCATTTTTTTGTAACAAGACAGAAATTAAGTCTAGTACCCATCCTCATATGGCAATCTCGAGAAGAAGACAAGGAAACATATTGAAGTCTCCAGACAAAATCCAGTTCCTGACTGCTCTGTCACCTACTTATGGAAAAAAGCCAGAAGAGAAATAACAAGCCAGCTATCATTTCAATTTTTTCCTGCCTCAGAAAGAAAGTCTGTCCTAAATCACAAGTAGTGCAAACATGCAATTAGATAACACTATGACTAAGGAAGTCAAGAAGACTATTCAGAAAATAACATTTTCTCTCCAGTGGACCAGTTAATGACCATAACTTCCTACCCTCTATAGTACTGTCATGTCCACCAGGAATGTTCCCAGCCTGTGCACTATGTTCCACTGCCTGATAGCATCCTGCTTTGTCCTCACTATGGCCCCAAGATGGATATCAACTTTCAGTGCTCCAGCCCATGTGAAACAAATGTCATCTAGTCCATCCTCAACTCATGCAGCTTCATTTCTGTCAATTTTCTTCAAAAAATGGGCACAGTATAAGCATAAAAATAATTTTATTATGTTTTGACTTTATCACAATCTACCTCAAAAAAAAAAAAGGGAAAATAAAAAGAGATCCAAATCTTTTTTTCACTAAGGCTGTGCTCTATCTCATATATGTAGGCTTTTTTCATGTGCATTGAAAACATGGATCTCATAATTGATTTTTTTTTAATTCAATAACAACAGTCTCTCCATCAAACTCTCTTGAATATAACTCCACTAAAATCACCTTAGATATTGATCAGTATCAAACTGCAATTTACCAGTTGTGGTAAGACACTCATGGATAAATATGCTTGTCTGAAGAAAATCAGCCACTGGCCAGCTTTTCAAACCTTACCTCATTTGCTGCAAAAACACCACTCATGACAAACATCTTAATTGTTTAGAAGTCCTTTCCTGGACAGGAGTACTCCTTGGGCATGTGGTTGGCATCTGTGAGTTAGAAGAACTGAATATAGTGTCAAGCACTATTGTTGCCAGCATAATTTGTGACATAGATAATGAATCATGAACAAGTTACGAGGTTCTAAGTCAAAATAAATGTCAGAAGCAGAAGTCCTTCCTTTCATATTGCTGCAGCCTCACTAAATTCAGCCTCGGGAACAAATACTCAGCAGGTACCACTGTATTTGGACAGCAAACACTGACTTTGACAAGTCATCTCACAACCACAATCATCCTTGGATCCTTTACAAGGCATTTGCGAAGCCCATCTACTGTGCCATATTCCATTCCAGACACAATAAGACTAAACAGCCACGATGCACCAGGATGTAGTCAGTGAAGGACAGAAACTTCCATCTTCCAGTGGAGGATATTTCTCTTCGTGCAGACACACCATCCCTGAGATTTTTGGTGTTATCCACAGAGACACAATGAAATACCAAAACAGGAGAACAGATACTAGAAATCATCTCTCTTACAAGTACTAAGAGATTAAAATCTATTTTGAAACCTGTTTTAATTTAACATATTCCACTCCAACACAATCACTCTAATCTTGAAGAGGGACAAATAATATTTTTCATTGTTGTCCAGGGCATTGAATAAGCTTTTAGTTTCCACAGGTACTAACCACTTTTTTTTAATTTTTTTTTTTTCAGACAGCCTGATGGGTTAATTTAATCTTCCACAGCTGCTGTTTCTATTTCAGAACTGAAAGGGGGCTATGTGTCCAATCACTTCTTTGTTGATTCCATTAGACACTTGTCTAGTGAAACATTTAACTTTTCCCCACAGACTTTGATATAGTTTTGCTCTTAGACCATCATGATTATACTACTTGTGCAATAGTCTCACACAAAATATTGTTATATCTCTGTATCCATTATATTTTTACATTTTAGCTCCATGGCTGTCATGCAGACGGGACTCCTAAACTGAATTATTTATGGAATTGCTGCTGGACATCTGTGCTTCTGTTATCCCTGTCTGTGTTATTTGGGTTTAGCGTGCACAGAAATTGAAATGTTTCGTAGGCAGGTCTTTGCCTGGGGTAGTGCTCCACAGTCCTTGGGCCACAGTGTGGCTCTGCCAGCTGACAGTGGCACCTGGTTTCAGGCTGGGAATCTTTGCCCCAGAGCAGCCTATGAAGCCAAACTCACCTAGTGCCTTCTGGAACCAGCAGCTGTCAGAAACACGTTCATTGCAGAAGCAATGATCACATCCAACATTTATTTAGTGTTTTTCTAAGTAACAAACACTATGCTCATATGAAGCTGGTAAAACTGTCATTATCTCTGAAATGGGAAAACCAAGGCATAATGCAGCCAGAACCTTAAAAAAAAAAAAGGCAAGAAATTTTTACCCAAATAGCTTGGTTTTCAGAGATGATAGTCATTCACACCTCCCACAGAATTTGTTTTTTAGATGCAGAAGTCAGAATGAGCTGCAGGTGCTTAGCACCTCTGAAGATCAGGCCAGTCCTTGTGGCTGACTAATTGGGAGGGGGAAGTGTTTGGGGTGGGGTGGTAGGTTGGTCTTGCTGAGGCTTATGATTTTCCCAGTGTGGGAAAATTATTTTCCCAGTGTAACAGTCTGTTGAATGTATTGCTTCTCATCCCAGTGTTAATCTGTAGAATCACATTGCCTCTCAAAGAAAGATTTTATTTTCCCAAAGAGTTCTGAATGCAAGCCTAGTTAAATCAGTTAACATACTGTTCTCTGTACACACAAGAGAGCTGAACATCCTTATTCTTTTCTAATTACATAAAACCAGCATTCAAGAGCCACAGAGCCACATGGTCCATGCAAAACTGATTAGAGAGGGGACAAATCTTGCCAGTGATGAAGGAAACAGCAGCCTGACTTAGTGCAGGCTCATGACTCCCTATGACTTGTGTCCATTTTCCTGGGAGCACTGATCCTTACCCCCTTCTTTTGTGAGTGAGTGGTACCAACATTACATTACAGAGAAGGAGAATGCTTACATTGTTTAAGAGCAAATAGCCAAGAAAGCTGTGAGGCAGGTCTGTATCTGTTACCTCTGCTGCCTGGCTGTGAGCGATCTCCACCAGACAGACTAGTCCTAGAGACAAGAGAGATAAGTGCAGGCCTTTTTCCAGCAGTATTTTCCAGTTTGTCACTTGGATCCAACCAAGTTTTGTGGCTTGGAGTATATAAAGCAAATTTGATGTGCTGTGTTTAGTTTTGATGGATTTGTTTTTTGTTTTGTTAATTTGACTGTCAAGGTTTTCAATAGCATCAACAGCAGTAATTTAGCTTCTGTTACCTGTTGTGGGTGGCTTATGTAATGTTAAATTCTTTCTTTCCTGCAAAGCATCCAACTCCCAAGATCATAAGCATTATATAAATTAAATAACTAAATGAGAGGCTTTTCAAGGACTCAGAGAAAATGTAGAGCTTTAGTATTGCTCAGAAAAAAGCAGAATGATGGGCATAAAGCTATTAGGAGAGGATTTCCTTTCAAAGCAAATTCCATGCAAGTACTACCTCCATCTAGAAGTGTGTAGGTGCCTCCACCAAGGTCACAGCCCTTTGTTGCTAAGCTTCATATATGGGAAGGAAAAGAGAACACCTCCTTTAAAAAGCTGTTTCCACTCCAGGAGACATTATCACCTCTGCTGTACACAGAGAAATCAAATAATTTGTCAAGCAACAGGAACCACCGGGGCTTGACCTTTTCCTTGTGTGTCATTGTGTCTGCTTTTTCTACCATGTGCTCTCTCTTCTTATGCATAACTTCTTCTTCCTTTACAAAGAAGACTCTAAACAGAAGTCAAACCTGAGCCCTTTTTCACGGTAGGAATGCCAGTAGTTTTGAGTTTTTCTGAAATTTTGAATTTTGAAACAAAAATTTTGCCACTGTTCATTTGACATTGCTGCCACATTAAAAGGATGCAGAATCAATGCAGTTTGTGGCAATTGCAGCTCTGGGCTTTCCGAGGGCTTGTAAACTAACTGTATTTTTTTTCCAACACTGCCATACCCTCTGTCCTGTTCTGCTGGCCACTCAAGGGTATCCAACATGCTTTAGCTGATAGCACTGGTCCTTAACAGATCTTTACATGCTGGGACACGGTAGGATTTGGAGTGAGAAATGAAGCTGTAAACAAATCCCACTGTTCCCAGATGGCATGGCTTAAGACTGTCATCTCCATCTTGTCAAATCTCATTTATTTACTTTAATGTACAGAAAATGCATATTTAAGATTTTCATATTTATGGAAATAAGGGAAATTTAGTTTATGGAAAAATTACAACACCCTTTATTAAACACATTAAAGATCCAGTAGTAACTGTAACAATAGAGATGGGGTGAATTAACTGACTAGAAATGAAGAGATAATTCAGTAAAAGGGCATATGTAGTAGAGAAGAAACCCATCAATAAAAGGCAGATAGATATAAAACTTGATGTCCTGATTGCACTCTGTAAGGACCTAGGTATTAACCATGCTATAGAACAGAAAAAATAACTTTTTTGCAAAACTTTAAATCAGCTTTTTGCCATCAGATGAAATATTATGTGATATTCTGAATTAGTCTTTAAAGTGACCCGTCTCAGATATGCTCATATCGGGGTAATAGTAGGGCTCTCTGTGAGATGATACACATTCAAGGAAAATAAGTGATAATGACAATGACTGCTTCAATAAAACTATGGTTAAATCATACACAGATATATGCCAGTCTAAATGTAGCTTGTCAGTGAAATCAACCATTGCACAGGGTGCGAAGAACATAAAAAATAAATAAAAAATTGCTACCTTTAAAAGGTGCTGACAAATAAGAGGAGAAAAAGTATGGGCACAGCATATCTGTCGCATAGGTCACCATTTATTGCTGTATCTTCAATGGAATGGTTGGAAATGTAACTGTAGCTTGTAAGGGAACTGAGCACAGAAAATAAATGCTTCATTTCTTGCTTACCTTGATTTAAGCAGTGTCAGGGTTAGCAGTGCTGCTAGCAGTGCTGAAATACAAACACGCTGTTGAGGAGGGAGGAAAGTGATTTCTCCCTCCAGTTTGCTCAGGGTGTCAGGTATGGGGGTTATGTCATTGAGCATTGAAGTGGTGAGGAGAAGGTAGCATCTTATTTCAATTCATCTTCCCAGAGTGGCACTTCTCAAGCACTTTGGAAGTGTAACCCACTTTTGGCTCATGCCTGTTCACCCTTTTTGCTGGCAGCTGCTCGTCTCCAAGGCAAGGTGGTGGGAATTGGCCGGAATTACTGGCTGCTAGTACTGACACCCGTGTGCTCACTCTGGTTAAGCTGAGCTGCTGCTGGCACTTAGAGATAGTTAGCAGCTCTCCAGCTAGTTGAAACACTTGCAGCCCAGAAATAAAAAATCTGTTCATGCTAAGAATGGAACTGCAACCAGCTTAGGAGGAAACTGTATTGCCACAGATATATCTCATCTAGCACTTCTTGAGCTATTTCAGCCTGTATGCAGTTCCTCATCCAGGGCAGTTCTGGAACTGAGGTGTAGCCATGGTGTTACTGACCTGCAAGAAACTTCCTGGATCATTTGCTCTTATGGAGAACTATTTTGACCCTTTCATGCACTTGAGAAGTTACATGGAAAAACACAAGTAGTTCTGCTATCACTGGAATATTGCTCCAGTACCTTTGTTATTGGAATCCTATTGCTGATTTCCAGTGATTTGTTCTTGTGCCAATCCTCAAAATTTATTCTAATGTTTGTGTGTGTGTGTTTTAGAGGCTTTTTTTCCATTCCTGCAGGGCCTCTGTCTCCTCTACCATACTTATTTATAAATACCAATTACATGCCCTCACCACTGTCATTTTTCTACCATAAATAAATGAAGTCTTTCTGTCATATTGTCCTGATTTTCCATACTCCTGAACTAGCAGTGTTAGATATCTGCAACTTTTCCTGGGGCTCAACTAGACAGAATGTGATACAGACTCCAAGAGGAGAGCTCTACCTTTTAGAACAGTCTTGATATTTTCCTGTTTCCACTGGAAACACTAAACTTATTCTGCCCCGAGGTCAATTTTCACTCTTTGTTGGTTGGTTACTTCAGTGAATCATAATTATTGGTGATCATGTGGTACATCCAGGACCTTGTCATTTCCCATTTGAGAGTCCAAAGGTACATGTAAGCTGTACAAGTAAGATTTCTGGCAGTGGATGAGGAGCCATCTTGCACTAAGAGCCTCACAGAAGGGGGAAAATCCCAAGCAGCTTAACATCTATAAACTTCATTATTGCAAGCTCTGGTTTCCCATACTTTGGAAATTGAAAAATTAATAACAAAAAACTTGGATTTTATTCTTTTGGCTTGAAGAAGTATTTTGCCTCATAACATTATTTTGTTTTATCAGTTAGAGTCTTGCTCTGTGTTTGTTTCTTAAAGCCACATACAGTTTTATAAAATGTCTGTGTCCTTAAAATTTGAACTGCAGTTAATATAATTTTTTTCTTTGAATGGATTACTCAGACCTCATTCTCTGTTGTATTAAGGCAGCTCAAGGCAGCATCTCATTCACACGTGCTTATGTTTTTTGCTTACAAAACTCCTAAGTGATTGCTAAGTCACTTCACTTCTGTGTGCAAAATCACAGTCAACTCAAGAGGAAGAGTGTATGATTAGGAAACTAATGGTTTCAGATTTGATGAAGGCTCAAAAAGATGCCACTCATCAAATATGTCTGGGAAGCATTCTGGCCAGCAGCAGTGAACTGTGCTGTGTTAATAAGGTGCTGCCCACAGGTTGAAGGAAGGGCTCCTGCTCTGCTCAGCGCTGCTGAGGGCACACCTGGAGTGCTGAGTCCCAGCCCTGGGCTTCCCAGTGAAAAGAGAAATGGACATACTGGCCAGCATCTTGTGGAAGGACACAAAGATGATGATGGTGAATCTCTTCTACAGCAACAGGCTGAGAGCTGAGTTTGGCCCAGAGGAGGTTCAGGGGATATCTCATCTGTGTGAGTAAGTGCCTGAAGGGAGGTGCAAAGCAGATGGAGCCAGGATCTTTTCTGTGGTTTCCCCAGGCAGGACAGAGTCAATGGGTACACACTGAAACACAGGAGGTCTTGTCTGCACATCAAACACTGCCACTGTGAGCAGGACTGAGCCTTGGCACAGGCTGTGCTGGGAGGTTGTGGGGTCTCCAACCTTGCAGATATTTAGCAGTCATCTGGCCATGGTCTTGGCAAACTGGTTGTAGGTGATCCTACTTGAGCATGGGGATGAGATGATCTTCAGTGCTTCCTTATGACATCAACCACCCTGTGATTCAGAGATTCTGTGATTTTATGATACAGTTTTTATGCAAAACCACCTCTTCTTTGAAGGAAATATAGTAACCAAATTTGGGTTATGTGGAAAACCTTCTTAAAAATGGCATCTACGAATAAATATTTGAAGGAAGGGCATTAAAAGTTGTTGTCCTTATGCAATATTTTTTTTTTTTTTTGTGGGAATGTCTATAGAGAGATTGTATCAAGTATTCCAGTCAAAACTTTTTGTGCCTTGCTTATGCTAAGAAATACAGCATGTTCCCTTCCTCATGAAAATTATTTTCAGTTTAAAATCTGTTTAAGTCATATATTGAATTTCCCCATTTGAGTAGTTGGATGGGTAGCAAGAAGATGGAGAGGGAGTGATGGGCTAGAGATGCAAAGTACACATTAAATGGTTTTTGCTTTGTTTTCATATTCCGATAGGTCCTTGAAAGCTGTGATATTAGCTGTGTGTGGAAACAGATACCTTTTGGAAACAGTTACAGATTATGGGAATATTATTTCATGTTTATAAATTAGACTCCTATGGGGAACACAGAAGTGGCAAATCTGTATGTCCATAGCTGACTGATGAGAAAAGCATAACTGTCTGCTAAGTGCAGCTGTTGATATAGAAGATAAATGCAATGCAAGGGATTTGGGAACCTAAATAGAGAGAAATTGTAGATATAATGTAGAAACTCTCTCTTTTTAAGTTGGATAAAGTACTCTAGTACAAAACTATAGCTAAAATTATCCTCAAGTAAGAGAATAACAAAGAAATTCTAAAACTTGGGTAACAATAGTCACAGCTTATGTAAACCAAAATAAATGCTCACCATTAATAAGCTGTAGTTTGGGAATTGAATTGGAAAAGCTGAAATCCAGTGACCAGTGAAATTCTGCTGTTGAGAAGATGTGTGCAACCAAGAAAAAAATCTGCTGGTCCTCCTTTTGCAGTGTTGATGATGGACATCTCCCCTTTTCCACTCTTCCATGTCAGGTACTGTCAACTGCCAACTTCACTTAGGAAAAGATATTTGCAGCACTTCATTAGAGGGCTCGAATTACTGATGATAGTTTGTTTCTAACATATTAATCAAAATCCTGACTGTAGGGTGATATCACCATTTTGATAGATGTCCATCGTGTATAAGAAGTTCAATTTTGTCCAAGCGGGGGGAAAAAAGGGAGGCCTTTAATTACTTCAGATAATTTTAGAAGATAGCTAAATGATGATATGACAAATTACTTTGTCAGCTGTCTGGTAGTGAAGCTGGTATGAGAAACCCAGATGGGCCCCTCCTATTGCAACACCTCTGCTAGGCTGTTCTGTTGCATGAAAACAAAGCTCTACAGGAGGCAAGAATGCTTTTACATCTCAACACAATGGTGGCTTTTAGCTAATATAGCTTATTTTAAAAAATGTTTAAAAGGTTGTCTGTTTCCAAATCTCTAGAGTTGCAGAATTTTAACCCAAGCTACACCAAAAGTGATGAGCAGTGACTTTCATTCATAGCAAAAATATGCCGGCCCAGATATTGGAGAGGGCTTTTTAGGACCTACCGGTGTCTCATAAATATGTTTGGAAAATAGACCATTTTAAAAGCAATTATGTAAGTAATTTTCAAACAAATATGTATATCTCATGCTCTGCTTCTAATTAAAAGGAGCACTTGCATAGAAAGAGATCTTTGGTCATCAGCTTTTGCTCTTCATATTTCCATAACCATCCACAAACTTTTCAGTTGTTTTATATGAAGTTGAGCCTTAAGTACAAAAGAAGGCAGGGATCAGAAAACATCAAAACATACATATACATGGTATTTCCCAAGGTGGTGGGTGTCACAAGCTATGTCACAGACCTATGGTCTTCAAGGAGGTGTTGGCCCTTAGCTTGATTGTCTTGCAAAAAGAAATGTTTTTGTTTAACAATCTGCATCTATTTTCACCATCAGACTAATGCCTCAAGTCTCTTTTTATCTTCTCTCTTTTTCTTCTTTCTTTCTTTCTCTTTCTTTCTTTCTTTCTTTCTTTCTTTCTTTCTTTCTTTCTTTCTTTCTTTCTTTCTTCCTTTCTTTCTTTCTTTCTTTCTTTCTTTCTCTTTAATCATAATTTTAATATAATTCTAATTTCATTTACAAAATGCAGAAGATATTCTTGCAAGCCTAAAAGTATATGGCTGGCCAAAAAACGCCACAGAAAATGTTTCATTTAAAAAAGAAGTCAATAAAAAGCTGGCTCAATTACACAACAAATATGCATAACAGAGCCTAAAAAAGGGAAACACCTTCTCCAGAGGAAATAGATATATGTGTAGATGGGATAGTATTCCTTTGGGGAATATTTTATGTATTTCACAGGAAGTGAGTATATTGTCTACTATTTTTATTTCAGGCTTTACACTTTGTTTTATGAAGCAATTTGAATCATTATTCCTTGGGGAAATATTTGTTTTAGTTCCCCACTCATGGCAATTCAATGAAATCACTTTGAGCAAAAGGTGAACATTTGTTAGCAATGGAGAAGAACTTACATGACATCTCTCTGTGATGGCATTTACACCTCCCAAATCCTTTTTGTTACGCCAGTTGCTGGCACGTAAAATGAAGCTCCACCTGCTGCAGCTGGATTCATGTTCAACTTTCTGGATTTTCAGAAATGTGACTGACAAATGAAGCATAAACTATGTTCTGTTACTCATCCTGCACTCTAATGTGAGTATTTAAAGTTCTTTCCTGGCCCCTTTCTGCCTAAGTCACTCAGATGAATAAATGGCTCTGTCAAGACATACCTGACTGAGAAAGGCAGCAGTAGTGTAAAACTACATGAACACAAGAACAGATGCAGTTGGACACAACCCCTTATGAACTCTGTAAGTTGCATTACAAGGGTGATACTTATAAATAAATGTAACATGACTATGCTTTTAACCTAAGCAGAATCCCAGCCTAGCTGTAGTCAATAACCTAGAGATGGCTATTTATAGGAGGTCTGAAATTCCTACTTCAGCCCTATTTAGGCAAAGATGTGTAGACACAAGGGAAAGCAGTTAAAATTTGGTGTGAAGATGTTCTTGAAACTTGAGGACCAAGATATGTGAGATGGAAACAGTCAAATTGGTTTTGGAGGAAGCAGTCTTTATGGGATGGGGAGGTGAGTGTCTAGGGAATTGCAGAAGGGCAAATTGCAGTAATCAAAATGGGAGCTGATTAAGAGGGCCATGAGCATTTCTAATATGGTGGAAAACAGACAGAGCTTTATCAGGAAAGGAAAAGAAAATGGTTAGGAAATGAATGGATTTATGGCAGAATGAGAGAGGTGTTTAGTCAGAAATGAGGTGATATTGTCATCACAGTGGCCAGGTTGGAAAGGTTTTCTACAGTAGAGTGACAGGTGGCAGAACAGAGGTTGGTTCCATGGCCATTAAGCTCAGAGATTTTGGAGGCAGGCTGACATGTTGATTCAAGTCCAAGTAAAGGAGCTACAGTTTGAATGAGCTGATTTATGAGTACTTAACAGTGGAGTATAGAAAATTATATTAAAGAATATGAAAAGATCTTGGTGTGTCTGTTTTCTGTGTTACAAACCACGTGAGAGAATTCCCTAAGCCCTTATAGCAGCAAAGCCCTGGCCTGCCCCTTGCAAAGAGTTTGTGTAAAACTGAAGTTTCATTTCACCTGTACATGGCATAGCTGGGAGTCCCCTCCTTGTTGAAGAATCCAATATACCATCATACTTTGATCAAAACAAATGCATTTTATATTTCTGGAATTGGTAAAATCCTTTGCAGAGAAATGAACAAAAATAAAGGTTGTGCAATGCTAATGTGTTTTACAAAAGGTGTTTACAATCTCAATAAAGAAAGAAAAGAACATCCTGTTTTACAACACCTTCTGAGCACACTCCTGGTAACAGACTGTGAGCTCAGACACCATATTAATATTGAAAAAGGTGATGACTTTAACTTATTCCTTATCAAAGGCTAACTGAAATGAAATATCACTTTCATTCTTTATTGGTTTCACTTGTATCCATCCTTCAATTAAAAAGATGAAAAACACGGATGAAAAACACAAAATGTTCTCTATGCTCCTACGCTTTTATGATAATGCAGGTATATGCCTAGATGTGTAGATCTGCAACTGAATTTGACCTTATTTAAAATAAAGCAGAGAATTTCAAATTGTCACTTATTTACTGTGTCTCTCAAACAGCTATTCCCTTGCTCCAAGCATTTGCATAGCCACCACGTGTCAACATGTATACCCAAATAGTAGTGGGAATTTTTTAGAATTTATAATACTCCTATAACACTTTAATTTTGGTGAAAAAATGGCTTGTTGGCTTGTTTTGTATTTAAAAAGGATCCCTCAAAAACCACTAAGCCCATTTTGGACAGCTCTGTTTAGATTCCTGAGTGTTTTACCAAAGGACTCAGTTCATCTGAAGTGTGGCACAGCATTGTGCCCACAAAATAGCAAAGACCTGGTCATAAATACCACCCAAGGCAGTGATAATGAATAAACAACTTTCCCACCTACCTGCCATGTGAGCCATGGACAATCAAGGATTGTCCTTTGTTGCAGTTTTCTTCTTTTTTCCAGGGTCAGGATTAAAAGTGTGAGATGGTATTTCTTGTTCGGACTCAGATGTTTATTAGCTCTTACCTATTATCTAGTGTCTATTATCTCTTATCTATTAGAATCTCACAAACTGTGAGTTTTACAGCACTTCAAGCTAACAAACTAAAAATGGAGCTGTATCTCTCTACAAGGCCTGTTAAATTAAGAAACGACACCTAAATTATTTTTACTTTTAGCCCAATAGACAACCACCTGTGGCCTGCAATGCCGACTTTTCTATCCGATTACACAAGATCACCTAGGCCCATGAAGAAGAAGGTGAAGAATAAGGACTAGCCTCCACCCTAAAACCTCCATCTTGCTTCCTATATATTACTGTATTCTAAAACCTTAAAATCTTAAGTTTTCCACCATGTGATATTACACACTTCTCTTCAAACTACACACCCATGATCCCAGCTTCCCAGCTCAATCATTCAGTTATTGGAAGTCTAAAATTCTCAGTGACTAGGGTTTCAACATGGCAAGACCCACTATACTGTGAGATGCTCATTAGGATCCAGTGCATTGTGAACTAGAGAGATGCACAAAAGCCCTGCTACCCCTCTCTCAGCACTCTGCCCAAAATTCCCCTCATGAAGATACTGCACTCTGTATTAGCGCTGGCTGTCTTCTGCCCTGACCTTCACACACCCTGGGAGCACAAATTCTGAAGGGTATAAAGCAATTAGAATGTGCTGTCTGCTCCTTATGGAATGGGAGGAAGGAAACTCATCAGGTTACAAAGAGCCCAAAAACAGACACACATCTGCTCATGTCGTCGACAGCTCACGGAATGAGCAGCTGGAGGATTCCCGGCTCATAGTTTGGATTGCTAACACAGGGGGATCAGCCCATGGGAATTCATGCAACAGAAAGCTGAAGGAGAAGCCTGAACTACTGCAGGGAAAAATCTAACTGTATTTATGGTTATAATTTTTACAATCATGCAAATAGCTGATAAAACAAGAAGAGGCCTCACGGACGCTTCTTGAGTAACAACAAAGAGGTCAGTAGAGTTAGTTTAGCCCAGAATATTATGATACAGTGATCAAGAAGATTATGGTATTAAAATGAACTTAGAATAATGGCATTTATGGGGAAAAAAAGGACATGCACTATGTAGATTTATAATGAAGTTATAATTAAGAAGGAAAATTGTAACTGAGGACCAAAGAGGATGTAATCTACATTATTGAAATGTGAATTATAATTGGCACAAAGACACAAAACAGGGACATGCATTCTGTGAACTATTTTCAAAATAGAGTGTGTTGTAAATTAACAATTGTTAAGTGTAGGTGTCCCAGCCTTACAAAGGCTTAGGAATTTCTTTTCTTAAAAATCAGAGAATCACAGAATCACATAATAGTTAGGGCTGGAATGGACTTCTGGAGGTCATCCAGTCCAACCTGCTGCCAAGGCAGGGTCGCCTGGAGCAGGTGACACAAGTGAGCCAGGTGGGCTTTGAAGGTCTCCAGAGAGATTCCATGACCTCCCTGGGCAGCTGTTCCAGTGCTCTGCCACCCTCAGTTTTGAGAAGTTCTTCCTCATGTTGATGTTCTTGTGTTTCAGTTTCTGAGTATTAATTTTTGAAGTATGCAAAAATGTTCTGGTTTGTTGAAATGAAAACTTCTACAAATATGTATCTGGCATGAAAGTTTGAGAATGTCCCCTGAAAACTGCTGATAATACCCAGTGGATATTTCAAACAGGTTTATCAGACACCTACATTCAATCTTCTACTCTTGCATTAAAATCTCATTTCTTTTTCCACTGCTGTTCATGAAAACTCTACTTTTCATATTTGTGAGGAAAAATAATTCTGATATCTTGTAATTTTCACAAAATACAGAACTTTTTGTATTTCTACACAAACTTAAACTACTTGGAAGCAACACTAATTTGTTACTAGCAATGCTTGAACAACATAAAAAAGAGGCAATTAGTAGCTGTCTGTCTCTTCCTAATTGAAAAACACCAGAAAATTTTAAGAAAGATATGGTTGTTCACTGCTTACAACTTGAAAACCGTTCTGGTTGTTTGTAGCATAACTGCTGATAACAACAAAGGAAATTTCACTGTTGCCTCAGTTAGAAATGATTTTCAGGAAGGATACATCTTTTTCCACTGTACTTTAGAATATCTTCCAAATACTCATAAATTTCAGATTAGGACTTGTGAAAGTGCTTGATCTTCAGTTGTTAGACATTTCTAAGTTATATTAGGGTATTAAATAAATTATGGAAATGATTTAGGGAGAGAAAACTATCCACAACATGAGTATGAACAGTTAAGTCTACATTTGTAGGTATAAATTAGAAACCCAAGTATCTTCAGATCTTCCTTGTGCAGGAAAGGAGGAAGGGGGTATAGGTATCCTATTGTAACTATAAAACTGGTGGTTTTCAGGGTTTTCCATTCAGAAGACACAAATGAACCTGCAGAATTAGTCATGCTTCTGAGCAAGACAGCTTGGAGACAGACTGTGGCCACTGCTAAGCAGAAGTGCTGAAGCCTCAGGGGTGCTGGTGAAAGTTGTGTTTATTGATGTACCCTATTCCTGATGCTCCTGTGCTGCACCATCCCACACACAGGTCTCTGTTTCTGTTCATCAGCTCCTTGGGGCTCCCCCTTGACTCCACAGTGCATAACCACGGGGTTTTAGTCCCTCCTGCACACAAATTCTGAGCACACCCCAGGCAGGGCCAAACCCCTCTCTGAACACCCTCTGGTTTGAGATGACTGCCAACAGCTATCTCTACATTATTGTTTTCCAATCAGTTTTGATGCGTGTTGTGGTTTCATTGCCAAGAAGTTTCCCAAGCTTGGTTACAGAATTATCATTTGATATAGTCAAAAGGGCAATGCAAATCAAAATGTAAATCCTGTCTGTTTTTCTTCCAGCCACAAAACCTGTCCTGCTACTCTGGCAGAGAAGATGGTTTGTAATTTGTTCCTCACAAACCCATGTTGATTGTTGTTTATCTCCTTGCCATTTCCTCCCTGTTTACAAGCAAATTGATCGATGAATTGTGTCACCATATATCTGGAATTGACATTAATCTGATTTGTCTGTGAAACTATCCACTCCTCTTTTTTTCTCCTGGTTTAGAACTAAGTTCTAATTATTTCTTTTCTGTGGTCATGTTATACCTGATCTGCTCTCCAATGGATTTCTAAAAGCAGAATGAATTACAGTAAGGGTATCACTGACTCAACCTTCCAGCTTAGTTTTTAAATGTCAAGACAACACACAATATGAATTCAATTCTTTTAAAATAAATTTAGTCCTCGTGTAGATTTCATTCCTCAGTACATCTGATTGGAACATAATCCATATACAGCTAAATAGACCAATTTTGAAAAACTTTTCTTTTCCTGTTTCTTTGGTGAACTTTGCTTTCCTCTCTTGCCCTGCAAACGCAACAACCAAAAAGAAAGTAAGAGCTAAGGAGATTTTATTCAGTACAGCATCATTTTAGCCTTAACAGTAGAGGGGAGCTACTGTCACAATGCAATGTCTTCATCCTGTAAAATAACTCAAGTAATGGGATTCTTTTATTGAAAGCAATTTGACCCTCCACCATAGTATTTCTGGGTAAATAACTTCCATGCAGCAAAAAGAGTCAATTAGGTTGAAGTAACACTTTCCCACGAGCGTGCAAAATGGCACTGCTCTGTTGCATGCTGTTGACAGATAAAAAGACACCCACAGGTTCTCTGCATACTAAGTTAAAATACAATATTAAACTGCTGGGAGAAATTGTGCCTTTTCAAGTACACACTGCCACTTCAGCAGTGTTTGTTCAAAAGTCATTACTAACCTTTGGCATCTCATCTGGGCTACTGAACACTTGCCACTAAGGTTGCATTAATATCTGAGCAATGGTAGAATGTAAAAAAGTCAAGAAGTCACAACTATGAAATGGAAAAGCTAGCCATAATCTATGGGAGTCATCAGCAAAATCAGTAGATTATTTCAGAAATGTGTGAAAAATACTGTGTTTAGTGCTAGACTGTAATTTTATGCCACTGTCTTGCAGTCAAATTAATTTCCACCTGTGTTTTTAGCTTCTAGCTTAACCTTTCCTTTGACAAGGTGTTCTGTTTGTCAAGAGAGAGATGCAATAGAGGAATCAAATTTGTTGTAACACAAAAAGTCAGCGTTTTTCTTGATGGAGGATTGATCTGTACAAACAGAGATGTCTACATTGCAGGCCACTAACCTGGTCTCACTGTGTACATCTCCCATTAGAGTCAGTGGAAAAAATGGGCAATTCTCCTGCAGGGTCCAGCCAATGCATTTCAGATCCCCTACCTTTGGATAAGAGGGATGAGACCTGCAGCATGCCCATCACTCCCCATAGCCCATAAAGAAATGCAGCCAACTATCTCAGAGGTAAATGCTCACAGGGCAGATATTTCTGTTCGGAGGAATAAACACTTCTGTAACTCTGACAATTATCTTCTGATCCTTTATGAACAAGAAGGAAATATTTCTGGAAAAGGTGCTAAGCTCTAGAATGCCCAAAGTAAATCATACTGCTAAAAAGGTGCCTTGTTTTGTTTTTTACTTCTATTTCTTTGTCTGATCACCTTGGAGAGCTCACCATTTGTTTATACAGCTTTCCCTGGTCACTTCACATTAAGCATGATGGTCTGTTGGAGACAGCTCAGCTCCCCCAGGCTGCATAAGGTGCTTTTTTTGGTTTTGTACTGCCACAAGTGCTCCCTGGGTCCTGGCTCAGGGAGGTGTGGGGAAGGTAGAGCCTCAGCAAAGTGGCTGTGGCCCTTCCCACACAGGGAAGAGCCCAGAGACAGTAGGGACAGAGATGACAGTGGCAGGAAACAGAGCAGTCCCTGCCAACCCCTGGGTGACATTTGAGCATGGAGATCAAGTCCCTTAGGTTTGAGGTTAAATTTCTGAGGAGTCAGAAATTCAGGTGGATTGGTCCCAGCAGAAAAGTTAGTCTGCTATTCTCTCCTTGCTGCCCCATAAAAATGAAGGTTGTTTTCCTTTCTGTCCAAATGCTTGAAGTTACTCTATTTCCTGGGGGAATTTTTGGGTATTCCTTTTCTGTCCATTAATCTCCTTTCACACTTTGAAGCTGTAGCCCTACAGAGGAAGAAGAAGCTAGATGCACATCCATCAGGTCTAGATTTTGGTTAAAAGTAAGTCCATATAGTAAATTAAGGGTTTATATTCTGAATCTGTCACTGAATAGAATCCTATTTTCCCCTGGATCTGAACCAGAAAAGCTGGCCTTGTGGTTTATTTCCCTCTTCCTTGGGTCAAGGCCAGGAAAGTGAGTATTTATGAAATAAAGTTATCCACTCTCCTCAAGTTCTAACCATTTTAACCTGTTTTAAATAGGGAAAGATTACTACTTCATTTCTATCCAGCTGAAGACACTCAGGGGATGCAACACACTGCAGTAGCTCTTGCAGCTTCAGATAGCCATGGAAACAGGAGGCTGGGAGCAGGCTAGAAATGTGCCAGGGTAACAACCTTGGTTCTCTGATTTCTCTTTCTGTGCTTGTTGTCTTGCTTAGTCGGCTCAGGAACATATTCTGGCTGGATCTTAATGCTTTAAGAATTGTGCATTTATGAAGAGAAAAAAAAGTGCTGAAATTATCCATGTAAAATCTGTGCTCCATCTAATGAAAAAGATGATGGCAATCTCCTTTACTACTAATAAGAAAGATCCCACAATCTCCTTTTTGTGTGAATTGTTGATGTTTATGCAATTTGATGATGTTTAGACAATATAGTAAGATAAACAGTTCATTGGAAAATACTGCTGGTATTATCTAGGGTATAGCTACATGTCTCAATGCAAGCTCCATCTCCCTTTTATATGAACAACATGCAGCTATGTTTTTATACATGCAACATCCTTCAAAGCAGCATTCTGATTTTCAGTGATGAATTTTTACTTTTCCTCATTTTTATTTTTAGCATTTTAACTTTCTTTGCAGAGTCAGCATTGACTTAGCATTTAACATCTTACTGATGTTTTTCCAATAATGCTTGTCATACAGAATTACCTATTTACTTAAAATGAATAACATTAAAAGTCTCATAAATTCTTGTCTATAAAAATTAAATTCTTTAAATGGTATTAAGAATTTTGTATCATGATAAAAATAGACTATGTAGATTGTAACTGTAAGTCCTGGAAATTTGACTAATAGGAAAAGAAAGTATAACTTCATCTCAATATTTTTTTACAAACTCCAGAACTAGTATAAATGTATTTTCTGGCCTCAGATGCAAAATTACTCAAAGGCCAGATATTTTTAATGAGGCTGTGGTCCTACATTGATGGCTTTGACTCCTGCTTTTAATCTTTTTTTTTTTTTTTTTTAAATGTACTGTAAGCCTGTTTACACCTGAGGTTTAAAATGCATCCACAGAGAGAGAAACAGGAAATGTGCAGAAAGGACAGGCACCTGAACAAACTTAAATGTTTTAGAGGTGGAAGCCCCCATATGACAAAGAATATCAGAGTGGGTCTGCCTTTTTTTGCTTCTCAGGGATTCAACAGACATAGAAAAAGGACAGGGTTGTGCACTTTTTCCCCTGAGACACACACTGATAGAAAGCTATTTAATTAGTTCTAGCCCAAAACATAAGGGGGAAGTGAGCCTAATTCTGTGCTCAAAGCTCTGGTAAATTTTTTTCAGGGCTGAGAACATGAGGCTTTTTTTTTCCAATTTACTCAGAAATGTCTGAGAAGTTGCAAATATTGGCTGATATTTCTTAAATATATATTTGGTATATTTACATACAGTTTGTTCTTGAAGGGAGTGCAAATCCTCTATAGATTAGCTATGGAGAAAAAATGGCAGTGAGGTTTTGAACTATTTGTCCATTTTTTCTGAAGTATTCATCTCCTTCAGTTCCTAGGCAATTCTTCTGCCATGGCTGCAGCTTTAAATCTCCACTGCCATTGAAGGTAAGCTGGTGTATAAAAGCAGCAAGTAGGGAGAGGAAATAAAGCCTGTTCACTGGACCTGAAACTGAGTCTTCTTCTTTCTCCTTATTTGGTATTTGTAGTCTCAATTCTTAAATTCAATGTAACAGAACACACTACAGAAAGATCAAGAAAATATTTTATAATCTTCAAATGATAAGTAATTAAATAGAGAAAATTACACCTAGGAAAGAGGACACTTTCAAGCTGGAACAGGCAGGTCTTTCTCTTTCCATCAGTCATCTGATTTCATGACTTGGACATCAATTTATAAAATTCATAGCAACATTTTACTATAGATTATAAGATCATTTAAAAAAAACATTAAAGTGTGTAGGAAACTGTAAAACTAGAAGCACTTTCCCAACATAAAAAGGAGAGAGCTTGTGAGATTCTATCTGCATGTAGCTGTCACTATGCTGAGTTCTGCATGGAGTGGAGCCAGGGCTGGTGATGCTGGGAGGCCTTGTGGAAAGCACGACAGAGGGAAAAGGCCACGCACTCCCCATGACTCAGCTCATCTTCCTGCTCTAAATGTCCTCTTGCTACAGTCTCACTGTTTAATTTTTCATTACTCATAACAAGAGACATCTGAGATTGCCAAGAGAAATTTTTTAAAAAATGAGATTTGCAAATTAAAAAACATATAAACTTAAAAAATATTAGGCAGCAGTCTATTAATAATGTAGAAAGCAAATTATTATTTTAGAGAAGAATTCCAGCTCTCTTTGAGAGAGTAAATGTTACCCACTGTATATCTTTGTTGCTCCAGCTATAAAATCAGGATAATTTCACAGCACTTCAGACAATAAATATTAGTCTTTTCCTCAGGAAATTTTGAGTAGCACTCTGAGAATAATAAAGGCAGTTAAAAGAAAGTCACATAACCTAAGCAACCCGTTAATTTTACCACGTTGTCTCTGGAGGTTTTTCACAGCCAGTCTTCTTTGCCTTATCAGCACCTTTCCTGCTTAGGTGAGGAGATTCTGGGGGAGTGTCTTCTTGTCATTCCCACCTGGTGACAGCAGACTGTGTAGAGCCAAGGTGCCCCTGAGCAGCGTGGACATTGCTCAGGTGGAACAGAAAGCCCTGCTGAGACTCCAGCCCAGGGGCTTTGCTTGTCCCAGAGCCCACCCAGCAGCTGCAGCAGAGCAGTGGGCTCGGTGCTGAGCAGTGGTTTTCTCTAGTGAGGTAGTCCTGGAGAGTACAGGAGCTGACATCTCCAGGCAAACATCATTGGTCATGAGTTGAGGAGTACCAGAAATGCATTACAGAGTTTGTGCACTGGTTAAATATGAAAGAGGCTATGTACAGACCTGAACAAGATGTACAAAAACTATAGCATTTGGCAACAGATGGCCACTTGAAAGATCTATAAAACCTCCCCCAGCCTTGAGAAGAGAACTTGAAATGCGCTTATTCTGTTTAGATGGCAAAAAATTCATGGTCCCAGCAGGTTAGGGCTTCAGTTTCTGGGAAGAGGGCTGTCACCTACTTGTACCTACTAGAACACAGTACTGAGTTGTAGCAAACTTAATGGGTTGTATACCTTGTGTCATCCCTCTTGATTTCATCTGGCTTCTTTGAATCTGTCCTCTCCCATGTCTACTACAATTTATTTCTACTCTCCAGGGAATCGTTTTATGTTCCCTCCAGGTCCCATGTAGGGCAGGCATCCCTCTGCAGAAATGATCCCGCAGATGAAGAATTGCCTTGGTTGTATGAATGGGCAGAAAGAGAGGTTAGGACATATGATCCAGAAGTGTGTCTCTGTCCCAGATCTGAGCTGTCTTCCTAGCATCCAGTTTAGGATTTTCCACTGCCAATCAAATCACAGTATGTTTTGAGAGAAAATTTCTTATCTCTCTTCCTAACTCCTCTCCATCCCTGCTCTCTCTCTTGCTTTTGACAATTTCATTATCCTGCCTGTTGATTATTCTTGTTACTTGCGTGTTACTGAAATGTCTCTCAGTTCTCACATCAAGACTATGCAAGACTCTTCCACACAGTTTGTCAAAGATACAGCCTTTCTTATCCATCCATACAACTGAAATTCTTGTCCAGGGTCTAAGCTGTAACCTCACATCTCAAGCTAAAGCAGTCTTTCTAACTCTCATCCTTTCAGAATAACTTTTTGCATCCAAATTTCCCAACCTGCCACATTAACAATAGCAGCCTTGTCTTTGTATATCCTCATTACCCCTCCAGAGTATCAACATCTGCTTTCTTCTCAGTGTCCTTCTGTGATCAATCACTTCTCATCTTCTATGCAAGTAAATACTCTTTGAATACCAGTCTCTCATCAGCTTTCACATTTTATGAAACAATTACTTTAACTTATTTTGTTTATTTTATTATTTATTTTATTTTTTCCTATTCTAGTGCTTGGGAAAGTCTGCCCTGCAGAATTACTTTGCTATTTCCCTTCAGATCCTACTTCAACGTTTTCCTTGGCTGCAAAACCTACAAAAATTGACAAGTGCACTGCTCCTGTGCTTGCACCACTGCAGTGCTGATTAATATTATCTCCTGAAGTCCTTCTGCACCTCTATAGACCAGCATTCATTTGGTCTCTCAAATTGTAGATCCAGTGGGTCAGGAATTAGGGCTTTATTCTGTGTTTGTCTGGTAATGCAATGTGTGCTCAGAAAGTAATTGACCCTTGTGTCAGCATCTTATCTATGCAATTCCAAAAAGGGTGCTTCCACTCCAGCCCCCATCTTTGGGGGTTTTGTTGAAATTAATAGCTGAGCAAGACAACTACTACAACAAGAATTGAAAGTGGACTTCTATAGTGCTGATTCATATAGTGTTAAAGAACAAAAGACACGTTATTCAATTAATTTTCCTACTGTGAAGTAAGGTATGTACACCTAGGCCAGCACTAAAAGTTAATCCTCCAGTCTTAAAAGCTTTCAACAATACCACTTACCCAAATGAGGATATTTTACAATACAATGCTGAGCTATTGTCCCTTCATTTCTATTAATATCAAGTTTGATTCTCTGTTTCTGCAAAATTAAACCAGCAGCAACTTTTCCTGTCTCCTTCAATTGGCAAAACAATTCATTTTATTGTGGTTTGTGCAAAGGTTTTTTTGTATATTTAAAAATGGTCTTTGTTCTCACTAGAAACAAAAGATTTTTTTTCAGTCTTGCTTTATAGGTTACATTCTGCAGTTCTCTAGTCTTTATTCTTTCTTTCTTCTCTGCTGTTTGATTCTTTTACTAAACTTGCTGTTCAGAGCAGAACTCAGTGGTTTGTTACTGACCTAATCAGTATCAAGTAAATAAATAAATGAAAACAACTACTTCCTGTAATAACTTATATTAATACATCTGGGAATGTCATTAGCCATTTTCAAGGCAGGATCATGTTGCTAATTTATATTCAGCTCATGATAAACAATGCCCCCAGGACATTTTCTGGCAGAGTTGCTGCTTCACCAGTTATTCCTCATTTTGTATTTGTGCATGCGATTTCTCCTTGCTAAGTGTATCACTTTGCACTTGTCTTTATTGAATTTCATCTTATTGATTTCAAGTCCTTCAATTTATCAAGATTGTTTTGTATCCTGATTTGTCCTTTGAGGTACCCACAACCCCTGCTAGCTTGGTAGCATGCTCAGCTTTTATAAGCATACAGTGTATTTTGTCATCCAGATCATCACTGAAAATATTTCAGACTCATATTTAGGACTGACCCCACTGGAAATGCCCTCTCATACTGACAGTGAAATATCCATGCTTTCAGAAGGGTTTTTCAATTAGTCTTGCATCAATTTTAAATTATTATTTTCTTTACCATATTTTCCAGTATTCCTATGAAAATACTACCTGAGATGGTCAAGAAAAAGACTAACTGGCAATATCCATTTGCATGTGAAGAAAAGTTTCAGGAAAAAACCCGAAATTTCCCAATTTAACTGTAATGAATTAGGGAAAAAAAATGGTGAAAGGTCAGGAAATAATCAAAAGCTGTACTCTTTTGCAGCCTGTTGGAAAGACTGAAAGAATAATTAAGCTATCAGACAGATAAGCTGACAAGAGCATTAAAAATTTAAAGAAGTTATAGTGAAATTAATGCATTTCTGAGATCCCATGCAAAATCCAGCTTTGTGAAAGGGATAACAGAAGATGTCCAGCTTCTTGATTAGATGTAAAATAGAAAGAATCCAGTCATTAAACTAAGTGAGCTTTAAGATTTATAAATAAATATTTTGTCATTAAAACTAAACACTTTTGAGAATATACAGTCACATTACAATGCATGAGCTTTTAAAGGGGAATGAAGAATTAAGTAAAGATAAGCAGAAGGAAACTCCTTGACATTTTGTGGAGCTACAGAAATGGCCACAAGAAAACCCTCAAACAGATTCACAAAAAATGGTCCTGTCAGGGCCTGGTAGGTCACCCAGAGCATCCCCTGCCCCTGGGCAGGATCTCCATCAAAACCTGTTCTGAGAGATGTTAATCTGACCTCTTCCCAATACCTTTCTGTGCTGGGGTCTCTTTGGGATCTGCCAGCAATCAACTGCTCTGCTTCACCAACTTTAATGTTGTGAAGATTTTCTTGAGGAACAAAACCCCTTTCCTTTCTGTAATTTCAGCCCACTACTTTCAGTCCCAGTCCCAGCAGACAAGAAGAGCAATTTGGGCTGGATACAGCTGCCAGCTCCTACAGTAGCTGTCAGCACAGTGCCTTTCACCAGCACACTGTCAGGAGGAGTGCTGTGTGTAGGGTGGAGATGAAACACATCATCACAGGGCACAAAGCTCTGCAGATCAGTGAAAAGCACTGCAAGAGCTCCTATTCTGGATTACCTCAGTCCCAACAACTGAAGCAAATTTGATTACATGGGAACAAAATCTCCTTTTTTCTAGTCAAAATGAGAGACACTACAGTACAGGGGTAGACAGGTTTTTTTTCAGGTGGGACATTATGCTGTGGTGAAATCTCATTTTTCAATGTCTTATAATTGATCTTTCCTCCTGTTATTTCACCATGGCAACAATTTTGTCCCATTACTGAGTATACAATTAAGATTTCAGATTTCTAATTTCAGACTGCAGATGTACTGATGGATGTGAAGCACCCACGCCTGAGATGTATTATGTGTGCTGCACAGGCAGATCCTCTGCAGCAGAAATGTATGCTAGCTTTTTCACCCTCTACAGCCATAATAATGTTTTCCTCAAATGATGCATCAGCCAGAAGAGAAGTAGAAGGAAAGTGAGGCAATGAGAGAGTGGGGGTAGCAGCAGAGAGGCAGCTGGGCCAGGAGGGAAGGTGCGGATAAGGGTAGGGGTAAGTCAGAATGGTGAGCAAGGGTGGGAGAGTGGTAGTGGATCCTGAGAGTGAAAAGCAGAGATGGAGAAAGTCAAAAAAGTGGGACATGAGATGGAGTCTACTGGGAACTCAGCAAGATGGAAAGATGATGTGGGCAAGGTAAGAAAAGCTCCATGCAAGTGTTAGAGGAAAGGTGGCATGTGATAAGAAGCATGATTAGGGCAAAGGAGAAACAGAGGGAGCAAGCAGTTTGGGTGGAGGGAGGCTATCAGGTAATGGAACAGATTAAGGAGGTAAAGAGTGACAGCTTTCTCCTTCCAGCTGTAAATAGAAATTAAATGTTACTATGATCTGAATAGCCGGAATCTGCCTAAGCATCTATCTTTTCAACCTGAGATAATTGGAGATGTTGAGGCAGGCTTCCTCAAATATAGCTACACTTACAAAATATAACTCTTTGCAGTTTAAAAATCAGCCACACATCTTAAGGGACAAGTATTATTCTGAGAGTTTCTAAGATACAATCTTGGCAATAAGACTGTTAGCAGAGATACCATTTCCTCTCTGCTTGAATTCCCCTTTATCTTAAAAAAAAAAAGGAGTAAAATGTAATAAAATGTATCAGAATGCATGACACCTAATCACATAGCTTCTTATTTGTATTCAGCAACCAAATCCTTCTGAGGCAGCAGTTATTAAGTTCACAGAATCCCATAATGCTCTTTAAATATCAAGAGCAGGAGCAGCAAAGCACAGGGGAAGTGGAGCTGCTGTCTCATGGCTCTTTTGTTTTATCAAGCCAGTGCCCTGTGCACATTGCAGTTGTGGTGTTTGAACTGTGCCTGCTGATCCTTGGTGCTCATGGGGAAGACAAGCAGGCACCAGCCAGTTCTAGGGGAAGTCTGGTTTGTCAATAGTGTAGTCACTTTCAGTCAGCATTTTGGAAAGCTATTTATTTCAGTCTCACCATGGTGGGATCACTGAGTGATAGGGAAGGATAGTAAAAAGAAAACATAGGGGGAAAAAAAAGAGCAAAACTCTCCCCTTTTTGCTGTTTTCTACACCAAAACTCAGGTTCCTTTAGTCCAGACAGGAGAGAAACATGGGGTTTTTGGGGTAAGTGATGTCCATGACTTCCTGCCTGACTTCCACTTTGGGGTGGTGTAGTCTGAGGTTCACCTTTTGCCATTTGCCACAGCCATCTATTTTACCATGAACCATTCTGATGCCATTGCATTTCCATGAGACAGCCTTGATCCCTCATAGGCTCATGACCACATTTGACTCAGCAAGAAACATCAATATCCTGCTTCTGTGCTGGGAGTGAGGAGCCAGCAGCTCTCCAGCTATGATTTGGGCCCAAGAATCTGCCATGTCCTTGGGAGGACAGGGGACCAGGGCACCTCCTGGGGTGCTGGCATGGCTACCACTCCCTTGGCCACTTTCCTCTTGAGCTGAAGCCAAGAACCATAATGAATGTGCTCTTGCCTGTGGCGATTCCCAGGGTGGGCAGGAGCCTGAGCCCCATCCCGAGGGTGCTGCTGGACCCCTGGACCCCTCTAAAGTGTAAGGGCCTCTGAGCAGTGGGACTAAGGTTCCCAAGGGACCCACAAGGCAAGGATGGGGTACAGTCCCCACCCTGGAAATGCTGCCTGTGCCTTAAGAAACAGCAGAGGGGTCTTTGCCAGCTGCCCCTCATGTTTCTGCTTCATGGGGGAGAAGGATCAAGGGCAGCCAGCAGCGCTGGGAGAATCCCTGGTGCAGTGTGAGGGGGCTGGGTCACGGCTCCTCATGGGTGCTGTGGGTAAGAAGCTGACAGCTGTCTGCTTTGATAAAGCTGAATTTCATAAAGGAGCCATCTTTCTCCAGGTTGCTGCACTGTATATGAAAGTGTCAACAGTAGCTAAGAATCTTTTGCCTTCCAGACATAAGAAATACTAAGGCTCCCACGTTTATATGCTTTTATAAAGCTGATATCAATGCATAAAAGAAAGCTGCAGTCCATGGAAATTACTGCCCTGAATTTTGTGTCCCTGTACCCTAGTAAATGTAAAGGCATTCAAGAGCTTCTTTTAAGGAGAGCAGGGAAAACCCAAACAAACAGGCAAGCCCATAGACTGCCTAGATGTGAATTGCATTTTTTTTCTTCTTGATTTTGTGAAAACCTGCTTGCACCTGAGTAGAGGAAAAGTCCATCTTCATCTGCCCTATTTACAGGACAAGAGTGTGACCAAGAAATCAATGCACTTAGCAGAAGAGAAAGGTACCTTGCAGTAACTAGGTCATAAACACTCTATCTCTCTTTTGCCTTGAAGCACAGCTCTTATCTTTTTTATTTTGTGTTTCAGTACAAAAACACATTGCTCTTTCAAAAACTTCATTGCAAAACTTCTCCCTAATGTGAGCTTTTATTTTCTGAGCACTGGTGCATTGACTGTTACAGGATATGTAAATGGTATGTATTGTCCATCAGAGAATGAGAGGAACAGAAAATACCAAGGCCTTTTCTTGCAATATCCACTCCTGCAAATAATGCAAGTAAAATATCATTCCCATGATTTATACTGAACATTTACCCAAGGGCCAGATAACCCTTACCTGTGTCATATTATTGATTTTTTTGATAAATGTGGTAGGTGTTTTACAGGATTGAACACACATTCCTTAGTGATGCAAGCTAAGATAATGTGGGTGAGGAGAAAGGCTACTTAATCTGAAAATGGGTAAGCCACTATACAATCCTTCCAGTTTTTCTTTTTGCAAAGAGGTTTTGCAGCCCCAGTGCAAGAAAGTGGGTGGGTCTCAATTCCAATCACCATGACATTTCCTCCCCCACCCCCAACCCCACCAAGATCATTCCCTGTTGTGTAACTGCCATTACTGGAGGTACAGGATGGTCCCATGAAATCCTTCATGGGCAGTGAGACAGGTAAACAAAAATACTCAGGTTATTCATGTTTTGATTATTCCAGTCATCTCAAGCAAGGGTAGTGGTAAAAGTGTGATAATTAAATTCTCAGAAGGTAGTAAGTCAAACACTGCTGCAGAGGATTGCCATGGCCTCAAAACACCGCAGTGAATGAGATCAGAGATTAAATGGTTCTTCCAGAATGTTAAAAAAATGGAATTTGTTTTTGCAACAGGAATGCTAATGTGTCTGAGCAAATGTATTCACAAACAAGGACAGTCAGTGCAAAGGGAGACATGCTTTGCAGAAGTAATGACAAAGGAGAAGTTAAAGTTAATGGGCTGCTAATGAGATAGGAATTAGCAAGAAGGCTGAGCTGAACTGACATGCATTGCTCCTTTGCCCACATAACTCTTGGTAATTCCAACAGTAATTCCAACTTTCCTCAGAGACATGTCTGAGATGACAGGAACAGCACTCTGGGTAGAGTTGCAGACTACGTTGCAGTTCTAAACAGCACAGCCTCACCATTGCCAAACTCAGGATTTATGGGTCAGGAGGGAGGAAGAGGAGGAGGAGAAAGCTGCTATTTCCTAGAAAAGGTTTGACACAGTGAGCATCCTGGCAGATTGCACATGGGTCTCTGAGAAGTCAGCAAGCCTGAGGGGAGACCTGTTAGTGCTGGGGAGTATGGAGGGGATGGGTGAGGGCAGAGCATGAAAGGGAGGAGAAAGAGTAATGATGTGGTGGTTCTGACTGTTAATCCTGATGACATGCTGCTGTGTTGTGCCTTTGTTTGTTGTTGTTGTTTATTCTAAAGAACAACTAATAGTAATTTAAAAATGCAGAACGGCTTGGCTCAAAAGGTTGATTTTACCTAAGATGAAAATTCCAAAGGGAAAAGCCTCCTTCCAGTTTTGGTTGAGAGAATGTGTTTCTGCATAAAAGTTTCCAGGTATGGAAAGAACCAGACACACGTACACACACTTTTTGAGATTGTATAGTTTATGATTAAGTGCAGGCAAGTTGTTCTTATTTTCACACTGGAGACTATAAATGACAGTCCTGAAGTTCAGTGAGGGAAACTGTATTTTGAAGTTTAATGGGGAAAGGATCTGAGGTATTTTGGCAACCTCTTCCCTTAAAACCTCTTTTTTTAAAAAAAGGAAAAAATATTTGTTGTTGCTGATTTCATCATACCTGACAGGAGTTAATACAAACCTGGACAAAACAGGTTTTTTTCCCAGTTTATGCCATTAATGGAAAAATTTCACTGAAAGAGATTAAGTAAATTTTGTGGCTAAAAATAATAGAGAAAGTAAATTCAGACATGATGGATTTCAAAGAGTACTGCAATTATAAAATATTTAAATATGGATTGTTTTGAAAAAATGTATTGTCTACAGTAATTCTACAAGTTGCATTTCTGACTTCTTTTTTTGTTTGTTTTTTGGTTTTTTTGAATGTTTAAGTCATGTGGTACATTAATTTAATAAGAAGTTTTTATGTGCCAGTGCTGAAAACAAGAAAATGATCAAAAGTGTGACTATAGACTTCTCTGCATCCAATGTGTTTCTAATGTTTCCTGAAGATTTCTGTCCAGACCTTCAGAACTTTATCTTGATTTCTCCACCAGCTTAAACAACAGTTGCCTAACAGCATTCCTGGATCAAATGAAGCATGTTGAACAAAGTGACAGAAGATAGATGAAATCTTACATCTGCAAAGATCAGAGAGGAGACCAGGGAAGCAAGTCTGGAGAATTCTTCATCTTGTCTGCTCTAGGAGATGGACTTCCAGGGTTGTCAATTGTTTAGGCAAGACTTTTTCATCCCATCAATGTTATGGCCCCCATTTTCTGCTCCAGCTTTGAATCAGTGCATTCCCACTATCAAAGGAAAAGGTGGATTTACACCAGTTACAGAGCCCTTGGACATGTCCTACACAGATCAGCAACCCAAAGCCTAGGAAGTTATAGACCCCTGGTCTATCCTGAAGCATATCCTTGGTATTCAACAGAGGCTTTTACCCCACTGACATAGTGCATTTGTCAGAGCATTCAATCTGTGTTAAAAGGAAATTCTCTCATACCAAAGCTGTCAGCACTGTCATTTCAGCTGCCTTTTATGATGGAAGTATGCAATGTGAGACCAACCCTATTTTAATTTCATAACTGCTGACTCTGAAAAGTCACTATTCTCTGGCCTTTTTAAAAGTGTTTTCTCCCATAACAATTGCACTTTGGTTAATAGTATAAATTATCACTTGCTTAAAGCTGCAAATTACAAGTTATATACTCCACAAGCCAGCTTTGCCTAGAACTCTTCTAGATTAAAAGAAAATCCTCATTTCTTCTACCACTATTGGTGGGGACACAAGGAAAACAGAACATTCCTTCCATCATAGATTTCAATATGTGGTAAATCATTCCACATCTAGATATTATAAACTGTATCATAATATATTGATCTTAATTCTTGGTGGGGTTTCAAACTGCAAACTGTTTTCCTTTGGGTTTTGGTCTTCTTTGGTTTTGGTATTTAAAGATTTTTCAGGTAGGGTTTTTTCATTAATTTTAATCAAATACAATATTGTGGCAGGAGATGGAGAAATTCTCTGCAGTGTCCTTGTCACTCACAATATCTCTCTTCTCAGCCCCATGGTGAATCTCATACCTTTGGATGTGGGCCAGGAATGAGACAAGAAGGGCAAGTGGCTCACCAGTTGTCTGACTGCAGATCGGTGCTGCAGAAACTCTGCACAAAGTGGGACTTCAAAGTGATAATCATATAAATTAAATAAATGTGTGTATTATGTAGTTTATAGTCCAATGACATTGAAAATGTTGTTTTTTAGTTACTAGTAACAAGTTAAACTTGACTGCTCAGAGAATTTGATTGTGGATTAAAAGTGCCAAGGAATACTCATACAGTGAGTTACTACAGAAACTAAAAAGAAGATAAAACAGGTAAGTAAAGTTCACTGAGGGAATATTCTCTTTAAGAAATATATGTGCACTACAAATACCTTTAAAAATGTTCTCCTTTCTAGTAAAATATCTCAAGGGCAGAAAGTAGCTCTGTGAGAAAACAGTGAAGTTGTTCTCTGCATAAGGCAACACTCAGTGCCTGGTAGACAACAAAAAGGGTTTACACACTTGGCAATAGTGAGTAACCATTGACGTGGGCAGCTATTTGGCAGATTAGCCATAGACCTCTGACAGCAAAAATACCCAAAACTTTAAGAATCTTCCAAGCATAGTGTACAGAGGTGGAAACCACCTGGCATATAGCACACATCTGTATGATCTTATTATATATAATTATTAACAAAACACAGCTGCTGGCTGATGTAGATCCAGCCTTTCTGAGCTGTCTATTTTTCTGGAGGACTTTAGTTAAGAGAACCAAAGCTGTTCTGGCTGTCACTAGGGTGACCATTTTCTTCCAGTTGTTTTATGTCTGTGCCAGGAAAGTAACCACCTAGCAACCTTAGCACTGACTTTAAAAGCATGTGAAGTGTCTCCTCTTTCCTCCTCCAATAAACAAGTCTTTTTTTTCTCTGTACTGTTATTTCTATTAAGAGGTGGTTAAAGAGGCCTCATCTAAAGATAAAACAAACAAAAAACCTGAAACAAGTACAACAAAGATATTTTGAAGCAGTTATTTGCAAGTTCTGTCCATGTGTGCTGCTTTGTATACAGACTCCATGCAGTTCCCATTGTCTGCCAGCCTAAGAACGGTGACACTTCTAAGGCTCAAGCCTTCAAGAGGGCATTGCTACTGAATTGACAAGACTTAAAACTTTCCAGCATCTACCTTATGGAAGCAGTGCACTTCAACGGGTCTTGGTGAGTGACCAGCACTCTCAGAGCCCAGAGCACGCTTACTGAAATAAGAAAGTGAAGGATGGGTCTTTGTATGGAGCTCCAAGAAGAGTCGCTGCTTCAGATACACCCCAGGAAGAGCCAAGAACAGGGTTGAGGGCACAGGATTAAATACAGGGAAGAAAGGGTGGGTCTGAGGGTCAAGGGCCAATGGGAATAGGTGGAAGTGGTGCAGAGGAGGAGCAGCCAACTAGGATAACCAATGACATAACAGGGGTGGAACAATACAGCAAAACAGAGCCAATGGGGATCAGGAGAGGGAAGACTATTCCAGGGGAGGTACATATATGGTAAACAGGGGCTGAACCAGGGTGAACAGGTGTGACATCAACTGTATTGACCAATAGAACTCAAGGAATTAACATGTGCCTGCAAAGCCCTGTGGGAGGGAGGCTCTTCTCACCATGACCTAGATGGCTGTTTCTCTTTGCCTGCTCTTGCCCCTCCAGGATTGATGTGTCGCAGCTCTCTGAGTCTCCGCAACTTGTAGTTTCTGTGAACTGATAGGTTTCTGCAACTGCTCCTCAAGCTTTCCCCATTGTTACGGTGCGTGTTTCGTGACTTTTAGTATTGCTTCCAGTACAGCTCAAACTTAATCTGTCTTGTGATGGAAGCAAGTGCATGATTAATCCATTCAATGATGTCATTGCAGTATAATGAAAGCTTTTCTTTAGTCCAATATTTGCAGATGAGAATGCACTTGGCACAAGCAAATTATTTTACTTAAACCTTTCACAGGTATCAGTTAATTTGTGATCATTATGTGCTTTTGCTGCATTTACAAAAGATAAGCAAGGCAAAAAATTCTTTTGCAAATACTGGAGTGTTCCAACTTCATTAATATATCCTCAAGTGCATTTTTAAACTGTTTAACCAACAGAAGCACCTTCAACTTTTCTCTGGTGCTTTCATAGTGGAAATTGTGTCCCATCTTAAGAGCAAGTAATTACATGTCACAGTACCCAAACTAAATAAATGAGGTTTCAAGTACCAGATCTGGGAATAGTTAATCCATCTCCCTTAGCTTGTATCCACACACTTCCTGTGCCTGTGGAAACATACTATCCAAGTGACTGAGAATATTAAAAAATCCATCTTCTCACAAACACAGAAGAACTCAAAAAAGCATTCCAGAATCTGAGAATTTAATTCAGTTAGTACTTTTAATGTTCACCTTATTGTAACAGCAAGAACTACCTCATAAATAAGTTGTTAAAACAAAATATACCTTTTAGACTTCATTTTCTTCACACTTTTATCAGTTGTCAGTGATCAATAGATAACTTTTCTACAGCAGGGATGATAATTGCAGATATTCCTGATGCCCGTTTTTAAGACATTTCTTGTGTTGCTGACTGACAGCAGCATGGTCTTGAGTGGAAGAAGAACAAAGAAGATCACAGTGCTCTAAGCTGCCCTGTAAAAGCTGGTTTCTTCCATGTACCCCACTGTTCCTGCCCCACAGGAGTATTTATATGCATCAGTCAGTGCAACAGGCAGGTAAGTTTTCTATTTACAGCAGCTCTCAAAATCTCTTGGGAGCATTAGCTAGAATCTTCCAGGGCATCCCAGATTCAGGCTTTACTGATTTTCTCCTTTCCAATCTGAATCTGGGGCTTGCTTTCTGACCTCCAAAGAGGTTCAGGTACACACGTCTACATCCCACCAGAAAATGAGACTGAGGCATCAGTGTCACCATGGCCACCGGATACTGATGCATGACTTGTGACAGAGGCAGTCTTTTATGCCATATTTCTTTCCCAACTCGTTGAACTGTTAATTATTCCTTGCAGTTCAGAGAACAGAGTTCACAAAATCATCTGGCTAAGTGTTTCTGAGAAAAGGCACATGTCACAGGGTTATGGACTCTCTCTGCTAATGAATGGCTGAGTGGCTCCTGAGTTACCCTTGAAGAGATCACTTTACATATTCTTGGCTGAAATGGGAATCAGATTTCTTCAGCCAAGGGAGACAGTACAGCATATTTTAGTTTTCTCCTTTTAGTATACATTTATGTAGCTTCACAGGCACAGGAGTGACAGAATGAAGAAACAAAGCATGTAAAACTGCTTTTTAATATAAAGTACAAATTTCCTTAATTGGATGCTCTGTCAATACTTGACTTTTAGGACTTTTGGAGCAAAGATGTTTGATGACATGTGAGGCCTTTCCAAGGTTTCACTAAAAAAATCACTAGTTTTTTAAGATCAGCAGAGGCAACTAGGCAGCATTAGACCTGGCTACCAGGATAGTCAGACTTCATTCAATTTTATTGTCACTCAGCTCATGGTTTTCATAATGGCAAGGTGTAACATAGTTGCAGCAGTAGATTAATGTTGCCACACTCTACAGGTTCCAGCTTGGCCAGTTCTTGGCTTTTATTCTGGAGTTGCAACATATTGATGAAAATGGCTACATAAAATCCCCGAAAAATCTAATTTTCAGCATATATTGTAATGCTTATGCAAGTGAAAAGTATACTGATCCTCATGCCCGTCCCTTCCACTCTAACTGCTGCAGTTTAAGGGTTTGATGAACTATGAAGCTTTTGCTTTGATTTCCTTAATAGTCTCCGGAAAAGGCGGAACAGTAGAACAATTTATCAGCTGTATCTGTGAGAGAAGAACCATGGACATCCCATCACGTTGGAAGCTACTAAATGGTGAGGAAAGCAGGTGTTTAAATTTAGATGATAAACTTTTTATACTTAGGCCTATCATTTATTATTGTATTTGTAAGTCATCTGCCACCTGGGAGTTTATAATCTGATTTGCCTTTAGGCAGGTATTTTTCAGCCTGTTCTGTCTGAAGGGCGTCCTTGCTTGGAGAAACTCTTGTCATTTAGTATGGGAAGGGTGCCAAAATACTATATAGCCACTCATAGACTGGAAAAAAGTTCATAGTAAAAATTTAGGTCACTTTTCATGTTCTTCTGGTGAAGGACAGACAAATTTTAGGCACATGTGCTTGGTTGGGTTTTTTCCCTCTTACATGGAGTATTATCAGCCACTGGGTGACCTTGCCCCTGATAAGTCACAGTTGTACTGATTACCAAAGAAGAAGAACAACCTTGGCCTTAATGGGTCACAGCTGGGACTAAAAAAAGATAAGCATGATAAAAAGAGTGGGTTGGCTGGTTAGAGGGGACTTTGAGGAAGAGGACCTTGAGGAGGTAGAGGAGCCCTGAGGAAGAAGGAACAAGCCAGAGGGACACAAAGTGCATTGCTGCTGTTGAAGATCTGCTGTAAGGTCAGTCTGGGTCTGATGGAATTGGTGTGTGCAGCCATAGCCTGCAAACAGCTACTTGCTGCCATATTCCAGCAGGAAATAGCCAGCAGTCAGTCTGCAGTTGGACCCTACAGTAGGAGCTTGCTATAGTCAGTCTGGATGGCAAAGCTGTAAAGAAGAATAAATTGGGGCCCTTTTCACATTGTTAAATGAGAGTCTGTGTCATGGCTTATTTCTACCCCTAACTAGAGGTCTGTTGCAACAGCTGAGAAGAAGTGCCTTGCAAAATAGAAGTATGAATACATTCCTTTTCAAAGTACTAACATTGTATAATTTATTGACTATCCATTGTGGAAATTTTAATAAGCTTTTTCTACCAGCCTTTGTACTTCTAAGAACAAGAGAGGGAGGGTAAATCAAGGAGCTAGAAACACTATTTGAGTGTCTCTTTTAAGGAGGTGGTTTTCCTTGCAACCAGATTCTGTAATAAACTACCAAGCTAGTGATGAAAGTGTCATGAACGAATCTTTCACAGCTATTAACTTAATTCAGTTTAAATTTGCAAGGATGTTTTTTGAATTCTGAGGGCCATATAGTACTATGACTGACACTACAATCTTTCTGCACTAGAGTGAGCATACCCAGGAAATAAATTGAAAGTGAAAAGACATTTTAGGCAAAAGGGAAGGAAATAAGTATCTTAAGAGGTTTTCTCTTGCTTATCTTTTTATGAACAGAGGAAGTCAAGTGACTAAGCAACTCAGAATTTGTCAGTTATTATTAAAGTCAGAAAGCAAGGAAATAATATATGGAGAAAGTATTGGAAGACTCACTGTTGATACCATTTAGTGAACTGATGAAAAATTAGGAGTGTTCTCTGAGTATATAAAAACCAATCCTTTTCTTGAAATTCACAACCCTAATTGTTTCCAAAGAAGTATGAGGCCTCTTTTTTAGGGGCTTTAAACTGCATGGTAGGCTTTACTTTTTTTTGATGTCTTTAAGCCAGGTAGAGAAAAATGGCCACTTTCTTCCTTCCCATTCTGAACTGGGGGTTGTTTGTCCATCAAGGCCCTGCTCTGCATACTCCTGTCTCTGTTTCTGTAAGGAGACAGTCACTGGCCAAGAAACAAAGTTCACTGGGGTGACCCAGCCTCAGTTATGTGTTCACACATGTTTAGGCTGTCCTACTATGGAGAAAAGTGGCCTGTCTTACTAACTGAAAGTGCAATTCCCTTGTTTGTCAGGTTGATTTGACAATTTGGAGTATTGCACCTCCCTTAGTATTCAATATCAGTTTCTAATTTTTAAAATGTACTCATTACAAAGGACATATATGAAATGAAGGATGTGATGCAGGGCCTAAATGATTCATATGAAATGACACAAGTGAGGGCTTTCCCACTGCATTTCCTTTTTACTAAATTATTTTTAAAAATACTACTGATAGTTAGATTTGGGAATACTTCTGTGGAGGTTCTTAGTACTTGCAAGGATGGGGAATAAATGACGGAAGAACAATATGAAATGTGGAGAAAATACTTTGATTCTTAAAATCAAATTTCTTCTTGTTGTTTCAAGATGGATACACACAGTCATATAAGAGGTTAATTTTCTGAAAATCAAAGGTACAAAAACCTTAGCCCATAGAAGCATATGTGGCTTTTAAGAACACAGAAAAAATCCTGGCTTTTCTAAAGTCCATGTCATTAGTCCATCTCTGAAAGTAGGAATTTGCTCATGACATTATTCACATATTACACTGAGGTCCCATTCTGATTATATGCACTAGTTAACTATCTTTACAAAATATTTCATGGCAGGAAGCAGTAATTTACCTTTGTGTGTGTTTGAATGGCATGCCTACCACCAGGGTTTTCTCTGTGTGTGATATAATCGCACTGGTCCTTCACTCTGGGGAAGGGAGGGCTAAGTGGGACTGGTGAAGAAAGGAGTTCATCCTGCTTCGAAGGTTAAAAAGTGAGGTAAAAACAGAAAAACTAATCATTATTTTACTGCTACTGTAATGATGGAGTGCCTGAGTCTCATGTTTTGCCTTGAAGAGTTTAGTGGAGAATACCTCAGTGAATTGCAGATGTTTCTAAAAGTGTATGGATCGCTTATTTTATGTGGGAAGACTGAGTTGTACAACAGGTGATGGGGAGTCTGGATACCATATGTGTAATTTCTATGATTTGGCAAAAGCCTTGTGACAGAAATGATTACTGTGAATGTTGTTTTAATCCTTTAGTCCCTTCTGGCTCAAGGGAGTTCCTTTAACTTTTCTTGCTCACATCCCTTAATCTGACCTCATTCCATTCTGTTATCCTTTTCCCTTGGAACAAGTAGTGATTTTTTTAGATATTACATTGAGCATTTTGTCTAACTTTTACCCTAAAATAATCACTAATGGCTCTACATTGCTCTTAACACGGTTAGGATTCTGCATGCATGTGCCATTTGTGAGTAGTTTATGTGATTGTGGAACAACAACACTTTCATCTCATCCCAGCCTATATTAATACAAGAACTGCTGCTTTGTTTCCCTCCTAATCGTGGTATTCTATAAAAGGCTTTGCTAGAAAAGGAGAGCTTTCAAACACTTCATAAAATCCAGGGTTCTACTTCTCTAGCACCACAAACTCAGCTCCTTGTCTTCCAGGCAATTCATGCACCAACAACTTCACCTTGCTCTTTTTCTGTGACTCTGGTCACAGAGTAGTTTGATCTGGCCAGGATGTTCAGTCATAATGAAAAAATCCAAAGTAGTAGTGGGCATAACCCATTAACAGCTGTGAAGCTAAGATTAGTCTACAAGCCTTCTGCATCATTTAATTAATCAGAAATTATTAATAGTCACTATCTGGGAGGTGAGGAAACAGAATAGTGAAATTATCTAAGTACCCTGTTAACTGCATATTATTTCTTCACTCAGTAGATGGTATAAAGGTGAAAAAAATTTCTTTGGGAATGTTAGATTCCTGACAAAATTCACCCATGAAATATCTAGTGCATAGCTTGTTTCTCAACAATTTGGCTAGTGTGGAGACAATTCGTACATCTAGACACATTAAAAAGAGCTGTTTATCTGTTTAGTTTCTGGGTTTACTGCAGTTACTCTAGGTATTTTCCATTCTTGTAATGCTTGATGTAGTAGGGTTACTTTTGAAACAGGAGTAACACTCTACTTATCTTTAAAGTTGCAACATTTTTCCTAAAACACAATGTCTGTCTGCTTTCCTCAAACCAAATAGTGGAAATCTGCCTAGGGGCATGAGTCCTGAGCAGAGTCCAGTTTTGTAAGCCTGTGGAGCCCTTGGACTCCCTCAACAGTGCTCCCTAAGGCAGGTTGTTTTCTTGTGTTAAAACAACACTACAGTGGAGTTCCTTTGTTCTGTGATAGAGCTTTGGTATCTTTCAGCTGGATTCAGTTGTCTGAACATAATGGCAAGGTTTTGCTGGATAGCTGGGAGCATGGAGTTCATGTTTGCTCAGGATTCAAACAGTTTTTTTTTTTTTTTCTGTATAAAAAGCTCACATGTACAAGGTCTTGGAAACAGCCTCATAGCCAACCTGGGTGCAGGGTCTGGCTGTTTATATAAAAAAACAGACCTAAGTGTAACAGTGGTGTGGGTGTTTGGCACCACTGTATTAGTAGTGGTTTGTCTCAGTCTCCTCTGCCTTCACTCAGAGCCAGAATTAACAAAAACACGACGGAAATGGATTTTCTTGTGTTTGGGCTTGGTTCTTTATTAAATCTTGCCAGATAGCACAGAGCATTCGACAGCACTTCCAGCTATCTGCTAGAAGTGAGGAAAAAATCAGAGGAAGATGCAGCTGCTACAAGGTCTCTTAAAGCTAAACAGTCCAATAGAGAAGTAACACCTCTATTATTTATCCTTTTTAACCCAATAACTAACTTTCCATGACCCTTAGCGTGGCACTGACTGACCAACCAGAAACTACTACCTGCAACCCATGAAGAAGGAAGATGAACACCGAAAAAGACACCACCCAAAATCTTCCGTCTTGTCCCATACCTATTACTGTATTAAAAAAACCTCGAATTCAAAACCCATCACCATATGAAAGCACACACTTCTATTTCACTACAAACTCGTGATTTTTAACTTCATCAGTCGTATTTAGAGGCCTTCTCCAAGGCCTCAGGTCAAAAGCAGTGTTCTCCAGAGGGGTCAGTGCCTGGCAGCACAGAAAGCTCAAAAACCCCAGGTTTCTGGGCTCCTAAGGACTATCAAGGTTTTGTTCAAAAATTCAGGTTCTTAAAAGCATAAGGTTTTCCTACTGACTGAGACCATTATGTTATGAGGGACAAATATATGAGAATGGGAAATAGAGAGTGATTCTTGCAATTAGTGTCTTTAGCATTTTAAAACTGCAGCATGTATTCAGTAGAGTGCTGTCAGTATTTTGCCATGGATATTCTGTTTTGACCCCTCAGTGATCCTGTGGGGAATCTCAGAATGGGTCAGGCTGAAAAGGAAGACAATGGATCATCAACTTCCCTGCTTGAGCAGGGTCATCCCAGAGCATATGGCACAGGATTATGTCCAGACAGTTCTGGAATATCTCCACTGAGGGACACTCAACACCTTCTCTGGCCAATCTGTGACAGTACTCAGTTACTGCATAAGGAAGTTCTTTCCCATATTCAAGTGGAAGTTTTTGTGCATCAATTTCTGCCTCTGGTCCTATGGCTCAGCAACAGTAAGAGCCTGGATTCATCCCCTTGATATCCTTCCTTCAGGTACATGTAGACAATGAAGCACCCTCTCAGTTTTCTCTTTTCAAGGCTGAACAGGGCCAGCTCCCTCAGCCTTTCATTGTGAGAGATGCTCCAGTCCTCTAATCATCCTTGTTTCTCTTCACTGGACCCCCTCCAGGATCTCCATGTCTCTCTTGTCCTGAGGAGCCCAGAACTGGACACAGCACTCCTGATTCACTCATCTCTCCAGGGCTGAGTGGAGGGGCAGGATCCCCTCCCTGACCTGCTGGCAATGCTCTCCCTGATGCACCCCAGGATCCCGTGGGCCCTCCTGGCCCCCAGGGCACTGCTGGCTCATGGACAGCTCCTTGTCCACCAGGACCCCCAGGCCCTTCTCTGCAGAGCTGCTTTCCAGCAGGTCGGCCCCAGCCTGTGCTGGTGCCTGGGGTTGTCCTTCCCCAGTGCAGGACCCTGCACTTGCCTTTGCTGAATTCCAGACCATTCCTCTGCCCATCTCTCCAGCCTGTCCAGGCCCTTCTGAAGGGCTGCACAGCTCTGGGGTTTTCAGCCACTCCTGCCAGCTCTGTGCCATCAGTGAACTCGCTGAGGAGGGCTCTGCCCCTTCCTCCAAGCCACTGATGAGTAAGTTAAACAGTACTGGGCCCAGTATTGAACCAGTGACAGCCCTCTACTGCGCCACTGTTTATGACCCTCTGGGATCTGTCATTCAGCCAGCTCTCAATCCACCTCACTGTCCACTCATCCAATCCACAGTTCCTGAGTTTGCCTGTGAGGGTATTGTGAGAGACAGAATGCGTTTCTGAAGTTTAGTTTTGCAGTTTGGGGAGTGTGTGCATGAGAAAATCTTTTTGGTCTGTTTTAAAGCTGTGGCCTGATGATTTCAGTGTTTCTTCTGTGAGAAATGCTGCATAATTATTTACTTTTCACCATTTCATTCACAGAGATTATATATACAGTTATTACAGTCTCTTCCTCCGTATAAATCTTCTCTCTTTCAAATGGAATAGTCTTTTGTTTCATAGGGCTTTTGTTTGTTTATTTGCCTGTTATCAGCTCCGACTGCTTGGGGGAAAATTTTCATTTTAGTAAAGCCACAGAATGGCATCCTGCTCAGGAAGGAGTGTTATCCAGTCCTTGTGAAATGTGAATACCACTTCTACTATACCTGGTTATAGATAGGAGGAAGCAAAAGGCACACATCTTTGAAGATGTGGGTCCCACTAAAGACTCACAGGGACATAATTTCTAGCCTTTTCCTTTTATTCCTTTCCCCCTAACATTGTATTTTGATTCTGACCCCTGCTGCCTATCAAGCTGAATGTGATTCCCTCTTCTCCCTCTGGCCTTGTCAGGGTTCATTTAAAGTTCATCTTTTTCTCAGGTACATCACAGTCATCAACAAAGGATTTTACTAACCGTTTTATTGCCCACCACTGCAGTCTTGCTTTAATTCTTCCCAGCTAACTCTAGTTTTGTTGTGTTTTTTTTTTTTTTTTTTTTGATCCTGCCTATTTTTATAACACCAGCATCTTTTGTCTATTCACCAGCTGCTTCCAGATCTCTCAGGATGAGATACAAAGCACTGATTCTACTGCATATTACTGTAGCATTGCACCTGTGACTTTGCCCACTGTAAGGCTGACCACTAGCCCTATTCTTCTTTCTCTAATCAGTTGTTAATAAATGCCAAGCTAGCCTCTTAAGAACCTTTGTTGAGGAACCTTGCCAAAAACTCTTTAAAAATAAAAGGATATATCTTGACAATATTATACCTCTTTCACAATTACTGACTCCTCCAAAGGGATTTGACAAGTGTGTGCAGCATGAGTTCCCTTCTCAAAGCCTTACAGCCTCGTCTGCCATAGAGAACAGCTTTTTCCATGCTTTGTCTAACCCTTTCCTTTATTGCAGAACCTACTGATTTTACCAGGAGAGCTGTTAAATACACTGTACAAATACAAACAAAGAGTACAGCAGTAATAGTATTCTTCAGCTATGGATTTTAAAGCATTGTTGAAGTCATGCAAAAAGTAATTGGCAGAGGTGGAAGCAAGAGAGAAATGAAAATGAAACTAACCAAATATACCCACAAGCAGGGAGTGTACAAATCCCAGGTTTCTTCAAGAAAATTTTTTAAGGAACAGATTTAGAACCCACAGAAGGCAGGAGAAAGATTCCTGCAAAATTATGTGGGCTTTGGTTCAGGTTTTAAATCCTGAAACCCTCAGTATCCTGTCTGCTCCCTCATTTTACCAAAATGTACTAAAAAATCTATCAGAAGACTGGAGAGTACTTCAAAGGAAATATGCACAGAACTCCATAGGAAAAAGTGTGTTATAAATGCGAGCTTAATTTGATTTATTCCTGTCTTTGATAGTAGAAATATGCTGTAGCTGAAAACAGATGTGAACATATTCAAATATGTAGAAAGCACCATTAGTGGTCTCCTTGTCCTTGGGCTGCTAGTATAAAAAGAATCAAGGATTTCTGTTAGTCATACAGGGAGGAATTCACTATCTTTGTGCATAAAATGGAGGAAAAAAAAGCCATTGTGTTGGTTTGCTTTCCTTTCTCCTTAAGAAGAAAAGGATTATTTATCAGGTCCAATTTAGAAGGTCAAGTATCCACTGGATTGGAAGGAAAACAGTAATGTCAAGATAAGTTTCAGAAGCTGGTTTCTTCTACCTTGGGACTTTATTAAGGGACTTAAGGACTTAAGATCTTCTGGTTCATTTGCATTGTTTGGACATGTTCTCATGCTTTTAATAAAGGCTGTGGTGTTTCTCACTAGCTGTGCACAGGAAAGTTTAAGGCACACAGCAGGCTACACACAAAACACACTGTGTGGAGTATGGTAGAAGAGGCCTTTTCTCTCATATAAACAAATGGAAAAACTTAATCAGCAAAACAATGCTCTGTAATGAATAGATATACATCTTTTACGTTTTTAAAAATGGGAGAATCTTGTGTCAAACAGTAAATACTACCTTTGTGAGTGTTCATACAAACATTCTTGAATGAAGTTATCACAGAGAATACATGTCTCTTCTGTGGAAAGGCCATTCTGTAAGAAGGTGTGTAAGGCATGTGTGCATTTAGCAAGGTGAGGATGGGTGGGAATGTGCATGTTGTTTGTGGATCCATGAGGCAGAAGGGTGAATAAATTCTGTGAGGGAATTACGATAAATTACATTTTATATGCTCAGAAATAACCATTGTCACAAAATCTAATAGACATTGGAAGTCTATAATCTGTAATAATATATCAAATCTGTATGAATTCTCATGTTTATCTATAAAGAACTGTTATATATGGTATAAAATAATATTAATTTTGAAAGTAATTGCAGTAGGAGTAGTTCTCAAAGATAACTATATCCTCCAGTTATTCAAAACTGTCAAATAACTTTTAGTTACTGCTAGAATACATGGTAACATTAGCAAATCACAAACATATTTCCTCAAAAAACATAATATATGAATATATGAATTGGGGAAGTCATTGACTATTTTAGAGGGCAAGGTATCAATTCTGTCAGTAAGACAGATATTCTATTTCAAATTTTCATGACTTGCCAAAGATCTTTCTTCAATTCTCAAAATAAAAAGAATTATTAGGATTTCACTGCAGAGTTGTTCAAGACAAAACATGTTGGAAATCGCTGACATTGTTGGGAGGGGTGATATGTGGTGTATACTCTTATCAGTAGATCAAAGTCTCTGCAGCATTTCTGGGATACCAGAGGTCCTCTTGAAGAATTTATGTGTGTAACACAAGTAAATTGTTGAGACTGTCCATGGAAATCTTGGGAAATCTCTGGAAATCTCCAGAAAAAAGGCATAAAAAGGAGGGATACAACAAACAGAATAATCCTGCTGATGGAGATCCTTGCCCTTTATGAATAGCCAAGTGCTGTTGGGATACAAAGAAGTAAGAGCAACTGCAATAAACATGAAACAAAACAATACAAGCACTTGAGATGGAAAAGGAGATGAGGACTGTCTGAACAGCAGCCTCCCTTTATCTCCACAGGTCTCAGAAGGTCTTCAGACAAATGGTGGGAATTTTGTAACGCTCTGCCATGCTGCATCACAGGATTCCTGTACACAGAAGTCACAAAGGAATGTTCTGTTTCTGAAACAAGCCTGGCCAGAGGGACAGACATGTGTACATATATATATTTATATATATACACATATAACCATATGCATAAATGCATATTACCTGTGTATATATACAGGTCTGGCAACCTGAGCACAATGAGAGGAACCAAAAGGTTATTTTCAGAATTGCTTGCTCCTTAGAAATTAGAAAATTTTAAATTAGTTTGTTATTATTACCAAGGTTTTAATCCATCTTGAAAAACCTAAATTAAAATGTTTTGTATGGTAGTTTTTGCATAGACCTTGCCAAGAGCATGTATTTTGTAACCCTATATTTTGCTGATGTCTAGTGGCACCTCAAATTGCCCATCTCCACAGAGTGCTTGTCCCATGGTCAGCATCTTGTGGAGAACTTGAGTATCTCCTCGTTATAAAATCTTCCTTTCCATAGAGGGTATATGAGGCCTTTTGGGCTCCTATCAACAACTCATTGGTACCACAGGATACTAATAATGTTCAAATACTTTTCAGTGGAGAAGAATTCATTCTTTGATTGAGCTTTTAGCCTCAATTTTCAAAGTTGATGGTGTGACCTTTTTCCAAAGGAAAGAAACTAGTTAGAATCATATTTTTTTCTGCTCAAATTGGAAACAATCAAGAACTTAGAAAATATTTTAAGAAAGTATTATTTTTAAATATAACTAGCTCAATTGTCAAGATTTGCAACATTTGACAAAGCAAAAATCTTCATGCACCCTCATATTTATCATATGGAATGTTTGTGCACCCTGCAGTGGCCACAGAGGTATGAAGTGGCTTATTCAGTCTGTGTCAGTGTAGTGAAGTATCTGTACTTCAGAGATGACAAGAAAAGCCTCCATGTAAGTAATTTGTGGGAGGATAAATAAAACTACAGTTCTTTTCCTTTTATTAAAATATTGTCAGGTATCAAATTTTTTTTAGTGGAAGTTATGTGTAAATAGTCACAGCACTGAATGAAGTGATGGGTACATAATGCAAATCAGATGGGATGGGGATGATTCTGCAAACCCAGTATCTAGCTCTGAAAACATTTTCAGACTTCCTAAATAAGTAGAGCATTCAGTGGGGAGTGCACCCATTTTAAAAGAAGGACTTCATGCATAACTTTCAGGCAATCATTTTTCTTTTAACTGCATCTCAAATATTCAAAGGCATTTTCTCTGCAGAGCAGCTTTTAAGAGGATTGGTATGCCAGACACACTTTGTGTTGGCCTTGTCTTTACTTAAACAAATCAGCTTGGTGCTCTGAAGTATCAAATTAAAATCTTCTGAGCTGAGCAATGTCACAAAAAGAGCTGTTTGTACATACAAATAGCATCAATTGCACCAAGCACAACAGAAAACATAGCCACTAGTAAATGTATTCAACTATGAAGTGCAAATTTTTGGCTAAGGGGCTCTACATCTAGGAATGTTTTGTCCAGAGGAGTTGGTTTTATTTAATACTAACTAAAATAATAAATCCTGTAAAGAAAATCAATTTGGTAATATCCTGATGTGTGAAAGGAAAAAAAAAAAGACCCAAACATTTTCAATATAATTAGATCTTTGTCAACTATATGGTCATTCGTCAATAAGCTACACATTGACATAACAATGAGTTATAGAATGACTCCTGGAGCAAACAACATCTTGAAACTCCAGTGAGCCAAACAGGGAATTATCTAGGCTATTCTGGTTAAAATCTTAAGGGAAAAAAAAACTGAACGTGTAATGATAAATACTGTAAGTAGGAGATTTGAGAGCTTAAACTCAAATATTAGCTGAAATAATCATCACCATTTAAATGTAAATTTACAATAATTTATTTGCAAATTGCACTTTATGCTTTATAGGTGTTAAAAGCACTTCCAACAGTACTTTTGATACCATCAATAGAGAATAGCACAACTAACAGCATCTGACACAGAGTAGTTTGACTTCTAGTTATGTGTCCATAGTGACTAAAGCACAGATTTTGATCCAGAGCTTGGTGTCAGGTGAAAAACTCCTATTGGTTTTAATGGATTTTGTAATTACCTCACAGTAACTCTCATTCCTCCTTTTGTTAAAACTGAATCAAAATGATGCTTGTGATTGCCAAACAGTAGTACTGATTGGACAACATATTTCTATGTTTGAGGAACACCAGATCACATATTTGTGAATTCAGAACCACATCAGCTTTGTAAAGAAAAGGAAAAAGAGAACAATAAAACACAAGGCAAGGTAGGTTGGCTGAATGTACAATTAATGCTTGCTTTGGGATAGTGATCATAGATATTGGGTGTGCAGATTGGTGATATAGAGATATACTGTCATCATAATAAGCATAGAGGACCATAAAATATAGTTGTTTCCCTGTATCTGGTACTCTGCAAGACAGCTTGCATGTTGAAAGTCTTTTGCTGGTCCTGTACCTTCAGTGAGAGTGGACTAAATGCATGGAAACCTGTTTGAACTTTACCTACTTGAACTTCACAACAGACATTTCTATATGTACCTTTACTGCTTTTCTGGCTAGAACTGGTGAGCTGGAACTGGAAAGTGTACTTTAGAACACAGCAATTGAGCTCCTTGGGGACCCAGCCTGTCAGGTAGTTTTGGGCATTTAAAGGAAGGAAAATGTACAGTGAGAGTAAAGCTACTCAGGTATTACTGCAAATGATGCTATGAATCATAAAAACAAAATGGTATATTAAAATCTTTGATGATGCCAACAAATCCACCAAAAAAGATATTACATTACTTTAGCCTTGGATTGTCCTTTCATGATTGTTCATTAAGCCCTGGTACCTCTGCCATTTTCTCCAATTGTCAAGATCAGATAAAAAATGGATATTCCTCTATGTACCCTGTGAAGTATGGTTCATAGCTGTTGTATAAGGAGCAAATTATTGCCCTATCTAAGCAAATGTCAACAGCTGTAAATGCTGCATGAGGTCTTAAATGCTTTCTAGGAAAGAGAGAATTATGTAAGACCCAGACCAATAAAACACCACCACCACTAGTTTTGTTTCAGATTTAAACATTGTTTACCAATTTTCAACAAAAATAAGGCCCTTCCTGTGTTATGAACAGATAATTGGCAAGTAAAAATTTGAATGTTTGGTAGGACTAAACAAAGGACTTATATTTTTAACTTCCTAATGCTGAAACAATGGAAACATTATATGGAATGATCAAACCTGCATATGAGCTTTGTAGCAAAGTTAAAGAAAGATTTTAAATCTTGGCCCAGGGCTGTAACCATGATGCTGTCCTAATTATTGGAAATGAGATGGTGGAAAATTGACTCCTAAAAGTGGGTTGGTGTTTTTTTGTTGGTTTTTTGTTTGTTTGTTTGGGTTTTTTGTTTTGTTTGTTTGTTTTTTAATATGGCATTGAATTATTATCCTCCTTCTTTCATAATAAAAATAGTAATGTGCAGCTTGGTAAAACCCTAATATTTTGACAGCAATAAATTTAAAATGTGATTTTCAAAATACAGCAGCAAGGTTAAAATCAAGAAACATGTTAGAAGTGATTCTTTGGACAGTTTCAGGCATATTTACTTGCCTTTAAGTATGGGCATTTAAATTAATAATTAGAAGGCTGGGTGGGGCCAAAGCATCTTAATTTTCATACAAGCCAATAAAATGTTCAGAATTACTTCATTCCCATGCAGTGTCAGGAATACATTGATGTAGTTAGTATACTAGAAGACACAATCTTGTTTCCACAGAGGCCAGCATGTGATTTTCCCTTTGGCTCCAAAGGCAGCAGCACTGAGCAGTAAATTAATACAGAAAATGAAGCAAAGCAAGATGTTCCTTTACTAAAGCAAAATGTTTGTTTTGTGCCAATTCCAAGGCTGATGCCAATGCTGCTGCTATATTGATGTAAACTTAATTACATCCCCTACAGCCTGATTAAAATTAAACTTAAAAATTAAACAGCACAAAGGCAAACTCTTCCAATTTATAGACTCCAACAGCAGAGTCTATAGATTCATCATGGGTTGTCTTACTTCTTTGAGTATTGTCTGCTTGAAATTACTTTTATACTCTCTGCTATGGCCACGTTCCCCTCAGCAAAAAGCACCAAATCCCCAATGATATAATCTAAGAACCCACCTTTCTTTGCATTACATTCTTCTCAGTGGTGACTGTTTTTCCTTGTGACTCTTTTTCTGTACTGCCCACCATGCAGCATGAGTCAAAAAACTTCAGCAGTGAAGCTGATTGTAGATGAGTAGATTTATGGATGCAAAACCTGCAGCAACCTATCAAAAAAAAAAAAAAACATTCCTTTCCTGAGGTCTTAGGCATTAAAGCCATGACATTTAGTGCAATGCTCTGAGTCAGGGTTAGCTGTCATGCCTCAAACAAGAAAAATGAATGATTTGTCAGAGAAAGTCTTTGATATATCTGCATGATTCCCTTTATAGACTGGGTACCTAGTACCATGCAGTTTATATTCTAAACTAAACTTCACCAAAAGTTTTATTTTTCTGCTAGGGAGACAAGGCACACATGTAGCAAGACTTCTATAGTCGACCATTGCTGTTGCAGTCAGTGATGTTTGACACAAATTTCCATCTGCAACCCCAAGTTTGTTGCTGTTTCAGTGTGCTGCTGCTGCAAACCCAGATCTCTCAACCCCTTAATAAATAGCATTCCCCCCCCATATAACAGAGGCCTTTGACTGTACATAAACATATTGATGATGGAGAGAGATGATCCCCACAGTGTTGGCTCAGCGTATTTCCATGGAAATGACCTTAGGATATGCTGGTACCAAAAGTTTTTTAACCTAGACTTCATTAAAGCCTTTGACACCATTTCCATGTGGGACAGCACTCTCCTGGAGAAATTGGCTGTTCTTGGCTTGGATGGGTACGCTCTTGGCTGGGAAAAGAACCGGTTGGAGGGTTGGGCCCAGAGATTGGTGGGGAGTGGACTAAAACTGAGCTGGCCTTGGCCATCAGTGATGATCCCCAGGACTCAGTATTGGGTTGAGTCCTGTTTAGTATCTTCATCAACAACCTGGGTGAAGGGATCAAGTCTCTTCTCCCCAGTAACAAGAGAGAGGATGAGGAGAAAGGGCCTGAAGTTGCACCAGACAAGGTTTAGATTGGACATTAGGAAAAACTCCCTTCACACAAAGGATTGTCAAGCATTGTAACAGTGTGCTCACAGAAGTGGTTGAGTCTCCATCCCTGAAGGTATTTAAAAGACATGTAGATGTGACACTCATGAACGTGGTTTTGTGATGGACTTGGAAGTGCTGGGTTAATGGTTAAACTCAGTTATCTGAGAGGTCTTTTCCAATCTGAATGATTCCATGTTTTGGCAATTTTTAGGCCTTCTGTCTCCTTTAAGTGCTGCTTTACCCATGTGCCTGAACATATCTGAAGTGCCTTGGTATTAAAAAAATAGCCTTTCCAGGAAGTGTGTTACAGTCAGTTTGACTTCCCTTTTACATTACTGTCTTGGTTTAGTTTTTTGTTTCCAGACCAATGCACCAAAAGTGTTATAGTTTGGGTTTGCCAATTGTAATATATTTACCTTTTGTTGTGAAATAGAATTAGGAGTAAAAGTAAAGCAGGCCTAAAACTTAAAAGGGAATAAAGAAAAACTTTATTAACAACACAAAGAAAGATAATAATAAATTCAGAACAGATCTTCAGCCCAGTTTCTCTTTCCCCTTTGTCACAGCTTAACAACAGACATTTCAGTCAATTCCTTACTTAAATAATCTTATTCAGTTCACTTTAGGGAGAGGAGTTTCTTCTTGTTCTCCTTGTTGTATAAGGATCTTTTTCAAGAGAGGAAATAACCAGTTCTGTCCTGACTTCACTTTTTTCATTAATAAGAGCTGCCCGGATCTGCAATCATGAAACTCCTCCCACTTCACAGCCTCGCCAGAGTTGTGCTTGTGAGCCATGTCAAACTCATGGGGTATTACTTTTAAGGATGAGCTACTCAAAGAGAAAATTTCTCTTCAGCTCACTTCTCTCTGTTCATACTTCGTTCCCAGGAACAGAGACCCCCCATTTTCCCTCAGGGCAGAGGATTTTCAACACACTTTACACCTCACCCCCCGCCATGTCTTTTTCCATGGTTTAAAGGAATTCTTTAGTGTAGTACAGTCCACCCCTACAACTTACAAGAAGGTTTTTCAGCCAACCTTCATGGTGTCTCCTCATTCTTCTTCCATCTAGAAAATTAGCTTTTGCTTCATTGACTTTGCTGTATCCTTTCTGTTCTGCTCCCTCTCACCCAAGGAAGGATGGAAAGTCTGTAAGTCTTATCTGAGCATTGGGAAAGTTAAAATCTCCCACAGAAGTTGCAGGAGTTGGGCCAGGCCATGCCGGAGCTGTGTCAGGATCTCAGGCTGTTCAGGCCACGCTGGAGGGGCAGGACGAAAACTGCAAAGCGCACGCAGAGGAGAAATGGGTGCCAAGGCCGTGTGTCCATGGCTTTCCTCCGGCGCTGCCCGCCCCCAGCTCCAGCCGCAGCCCGGGGGTTCTCCCTCTGCCCTGCCCAGCACACAAAGCCCTGGGGGCTCTCCCGAACCGGGCCCGGCTGCCTCCCCCCAGCCCGTGAGGGCGGCAGGACAGGGCCCCCCGAGCCACGGGAACAGCGGGAAAAGGCGAGAATCCAGCAATGGGCTCCGCTCCCCTTGGCCACTGGAGCCCCCGGTTAAAGACGGGGCCCAGCAGCCTCCGGAGCCGCTCCCGCCCGGCCCAGGCCGCACTGGAAGGGACCCGGGCCAGGTCGGTGTTACCTTGGGAGAGCCCGGAGATGCCGGAGAGCTTTCCCGGCGTTTACTTGCTTCAAATGAGATTCACGGAGCGAACCGACTTTTCCAATTGGTTTCTCAGGCTGTCAACAACTAACCCAGCCTGAAATTGGTCCCATCAATCCACAGAGGAAGTTCTCACGGAGAAAAACTTCCTAGTGTGCCTTCCCCTCAGGTGCCTTCAAGGTAAAACTAGCACAATTACCATGAAGTTTAATAAGGAGTTTAATAAGAGGTTACCATAGTTTTCTCTTAAATTACTTCCAGTTTCTTCAAAACCAAGGCTGTCAAGAAAAGCAGACTTATCTTTGCCAAATGTAAATATTCTGGATTAAGAGAAGATCCCACTGTTTCCTCTACCTCTTTTGAAATGTCTGCAGTCCTCAAATCACTTTTTAAAAGAAACCCTGCATGAAGCATTTTATTTCATCGAGAATAGTAAAGGATAATAGTAGGGAATGGTTGGAGAAGTAAAATCTGTGTTTAAATCTCCTTTAAAAGCACCATACAGAGCAGCAGAACACTTCTCTATGTTAAAATGGGGTATGGTTTAACAGCAACATATTCTGTTTTCTGCACAGCTGAAAGCATTTTCTGCCTTACCCAGCATATATCGTCAGAGGGAATTAAGGGCACTGTTACATAACAGCCTTAACTCGAGATCACTAACCCAGTAACCTACCTCAGTAACTCGATTGTGTGTCTCATTTACACTTACCCATTTTCACTTATTCATTAAGTGAATTTAGGTCTCACTTACTTGTTGCGTTCACTTATTTTCAGCACGATTTCCCTGAGTTCATTTCTAATATATGTGTCCTGAGTCTGTTGGCCGCTCAAGATGGTGGTTCAGAAAGGGCCTGTGCTAATCTTAAAAACATTCTCCCCCCCTAAACTCAATATTGCAGTTCTTTTAGTCAATACCTAAATGACTTTAAATCCCCTCCTTGATCTATGTGCTGTTTGCTTTATTTTATAAACTCCTTACTTTTTATTTTTTTCCCCTCAGGAGTTCAAAAGGAGTAGCTGACTCTTCTCTCCACTTTGTTTATTCTTAGTGTCTTTGCATGTGGGCTACATGACAGCCTAAAGAATAGAGATACCCGAAACAGCCATGAAATAAATGTTCTGCCGTAAAAGCAATTTTCAAACTATTTCATCTCATTAGATTTGTGCCTACATTAAATTAAAGTATGGGTCAAATTAAAGTCTAGGAATACTCATGCTTCCAAAATCTGTATATACACTGTAAATATGTAGGAGAACTATTATCTTAGGTTTCAGATGCATTTAGTGAATCTCAGCTAGACCCCAGATTTTAAGCAAGCATGAGGAAAGTTGTACTATGTACAAAATTCCCAAAGATTTTGCTAAAGAAGAGCAAGTTTCTCTCAGTGAATTTGTAGCACTCTCCATGACGAAGACCAAGATTTCTAGTGGGACTTTTGACTCATGTTCAGCTGTAAGCCAAACCTTTGCCTTGAGCTAACTTTTATTTGAGGATATTGGCAAGATTTAATAAGCTGTGCACAATGCTTGGCATTGTCTTCCATCAGTCCTTTCATGCAGTGCGCTCACCAAGCGCCAGCTGCCTCCAGTGACTGCCAGGATCCCAGGGAGGCTGCATTGGCACAGAACTCTTCAATGGGACAAGAAGTTTTATTTGAGTTGAAGGAGGGCTCAGCATGGTTTCCTCTTGTTTCTGCAGCCACACTGCACCTCATTACCAATTTTTCAACACTATCCTTTCTGGTTGATGGCTAAAGGGGAAATCTGCATTTGCAGATGACATTAGCTTGAGCATGTTTTTTTTCTTTCTTGGGAATTCAGAATGTGTTGATGACAGAGTCCTCTCTGCTGATTTACTACACAAGAAATAAGGCATATTGCTCTGGTTTCTGAACAAGACAAAGTTAAGCAGCTTATACTGACAATAGTTTTAGAATGTAATCTCTCTCTTAATTTACACAAATTTGATGTAGTTGACCAAGGATGAAATATCAAATCCTCATGAATGGTCATGGTGCTGCTGTTTAAACGGTGTATATACTTCTATAGGATCACATGTTACTAAACATTAAGGTTTAGTTAGCCTTCTTTTTCTTCTTTTTTTTTTTTTTTTCTGACAAGTCACAGGATCAGTATTTGGACAAGACTTTCGTCTCCTTATTTTGTTTACTGATAAGACCTTGCTTACCACAGAGTGATTTTTGCTTACTGAGGTCACACTTCTTGTGTTTATATTCAGCACAGGATTTGGCCAGTTGCCTTTTGTAGGACAGTATCAGTTGCCTTTTTTATGACTAAATTGATGTCTCCTTCTTCAGCACTGGATTACTAGCAAAACAATTTGAACTTTAGCTGGCTTCTGTTAGCTTGGATAACTGAACACAACCCTTGCAGATGATGTGAACGGGTAAGTATGAAACACTAATTTTTTTTTCCAGCAGCCTTTTGACATTGCTGAATACAAAATGAGATTTTATTGTCCCAACTGGAATGGATAAGGTCACTCAGCCATTAGTCTTTGCCAGAGTAATTTAAGGCCTTTCTTAAAGAAGGAGAAAAAAAGAAGTTTGATCCAAGCTATTATAAAGCTGCTGGAACTAGTACCCTATTTTACTGATTCACAGAGGTGATAATCTTTCTGTTACCTCTTTCCTTAGTTAAGGTTAGATCTCAAGTGAAAATTTCCTATAATTTCTGATAAAATTATTTTTTCCTGTTTTATTTATAGTAACATTAGTCCTTGGCAGGTGGCCAGTGTATGACAGGTCTTATGAGCTGAGGTACATTTCAGTCATGACAGATATAAAACATTGAGAGGAAATGGAATAATGAACTTTTTTGTCCAAGAAATTGCCCAGTCTGTATCTAGTCTTGGGTCTCCAGACCTTCTACTTGTCACAAGTCCCACTTGTTACTGACAGTGCTGGAAGTTGCTGTTACAACCAGACCTATATCCCATCTTCAGCAGTACTTTCTCAGAACAGTCATTTATGACATCCAGATTCAGCACTTTTCCTTAGAGTCATCTCTGACATTTAAATGCACTTTACAGAAAGTCCAGCTGCTTTCTTTTCTTTTCTTTTCTTTTCTTTTCTTTTCTTTTCTTTTCTTTTCTTTTCTTTTCTTTTCTTTTCTTTTCGGCCACAGTAATGGGAGGAATAGAGATTGTTTTGCAATCCACCTGGTTCTGAGTGAAAATGGAAGCCTTGATTTAACAAGTGTACTCCCACATGGTTGGGGTCTGGGCTTTTTCTCTGTAAACCACAAGAAACCCTTGAGAATGACTGAGGTATTTTTGTGAATCCCTCGCATTGTCTGCCCAGGGTGACCAGAGGCCAGAAGAGTTCAGGAGAGGCCACTCTCCACTGGAATTTGATCCCTTCATTGTTCAGTCAAAGTTGGAGTGTTTTGACCTCTGGGCCACATTATAAATCTCTGTTACTTATTCAGATTTCTGCTCTGAAGCATTCACTATGGAAAGAGTAGTGGACTCTGTGTGATTCCAATGAAATTATTCAGCCCTGTTTAATTTTTCATATGTGTGCATAAATCACATCACAGGAAAGCATTTATACCCTGCCAATACAATACAGATAAACGCTGAAGAAGTAAAAATTGAAAATGGGTTTGATTTTATCCCCGTTTGCACAATTCAGTGCAACACAGCTGGATACATGATTTAAAAACACTTAATTAGCACATAAGGTGGCATTGCTAATTTTTGCTGCAAGGGATACTTTCCCACTGTTCTTTCTGTACTGAGAGGCTCTGTCTGACTATATGGTAGTCTGGGAAAACATAGCACCACAGGCAATGTGCAAAAGACCTGTCTGAAAGTTTTATGCTCTTTTTGTTTGTTATGCCCTAAAAAAATATGGGTTACCCTTGCAGCTGTTCATACTTGGGTAACAAATCAAGGGGCAACTTGCAGCTCCTCATACAGTGAGTAGAGAGGGCAGATTTCTGCCAATGAAAGGTGGAGCTGCCAGTGCAGTATATCAGTAAACACAGCCAGCTGCTTCATGGCACTGGGGACAGGGAGAATGGATGTTGTGGTGTGATGGAGGGTCAACAGTTAGAAGTGAGGCAGAGTCAGAATCTCCTGTAACCATTACACAGGGTGTTATATAAATGTGGATTTTTAATTTTTTAAAATGAATAATCATATCTAAAACACCCAATTCACTAGGTATTTTATCAGGTCAGAATGTAGACTTGCATTTCTAACTGGCTTAGGACTTGACATTGAAGTTTCCAGTCTGCAATTTTGAGTCCATGTTTCAGCACTTCCCTCCCTTGCACTTTTTTCTTCCCCTGCCTCCCTGTTTCTCATAAACACAGACACACAGATTAAAATCTAGAAGCTCTGTGAATTCAAGGGTTTTTTTCTCTACAGATTTTTATGCTTGTTGTTATTAAATTTAAAAAACATCTGTGATAAAAATTGTGCTGGTTTGTTCCATTTTGTGCTAGTAAAGGTGCTAATGAAACCTACACTGAATGCTGAAAAGAATTCATTCCGTTGTACTGTAGCAAGTAGTTAAAGGCCACCTGTGGGCTTACAACAGCTGGAATGAGTATGAAACACCATTAAAATTAATGCTCTGTATAATTCATGAAAGCTGTGTGGCATCTGACAGATTTACCTGGTTATAGACCAGCTCTGCTGCATTTCTTGTTACTGACCTTAGCCCAGAGTGTCCCACAGATAATAGGGGAAGATGAGAGAGACAATTCTTAGATAAAAGTATTGCTGAAGCACAGTCTGTACCTGTAGTGACAAAATCAAATTTTTAGGGATGTGATATGCCGAGGCTACTTGTGCTTTTTGCAGATTCATGGAATAATTTAATTAATGAAGCAGTTCATAGTTACTGCACTGACTTTGCAGTCAGTGGATCACTTCAGCAAACACATTTTTTAACAGTAGGAGTTCATAGAAGGCATTATCAGGGAAACCAGCCAGCAAGGAGTTTGAATAGTCTAATCTTGAGGTAACAAAAGCGTGAATAACCATTTCAGGCTCTTGATCAGATACAACTGGCTGCAGAATGGTGATATTCTTTAAGCGTGCACAACAGGATTTGGATTGAACCCAGGAAATAAACCAAAACCCTAGGCAAATTACTATTAAAATACAGACAACATCAAAGGCAAGAGCAAGAAAATAAAAAAGACTGAAAGAAATGTTTTGGTGAAAAGATAATTTATTTTCATTTTATCAACCTTTGCACATGAGAAGATTTTTTTAGTTTCTAGAACTACACATTTTACAGCCATATCAATACAGCAATCCACATTTTCCTCTTCCACTGAGCTTTCCTTCTGTCAGTTGAATAATTAGATGTTTCTCCATTACCGAGTCCATGTTTTTATTTGTTTTTTTTTTTTCTTTTTCTATTTCCTTCCTCTCAAAAACCCTCTTGACATTAAGAGAAGGGAGAGATAAATGGTCTCCTTCTCCTCCCATGTAAATTAGAAAGCAACCAGAAGAACAGAAAGAATTTATTTTGGCTGTTACTGAGACAGAAAATTAAGTGACTTAATTTTAAAAAAATGCTATCTAGAGAGAAATACAGATGGTTAAAAGAGAGTTGCCTGTTAGTATAACAGTTCTCCCAAAAGAGAGAACAGTGTTTTGGTGCAGTGTCCCTTAAAGTCAGTCGCATCATATGATCCTAATAACAAGCAAATACAGTCAAAACAGATCAGCACAAAACTTGAAGGCCCAGCTCTTCTACACACTCCTGGAAAATTTCCACTGACACAGAGCCCTGTAAGGGCACCTAGAGCTGAGATTCATCCAAAGATGATGAGGAATCCCTCTATGCTGAAACCAGAGTGGGCAAAAACAGGAGAATGAAGTTTGACAGAGTAAATTACCAAAGTAGGTACAAAGTAGAAATAGGAAATAACATAATAAGCTGAAAAAATACGATCTTTTTTCATAAGATGAAAAAATCAATTTAAGAAGCATGAAACACACTTGAATACCGAAATTAAAAGTAAAGTATGTAATCACAGTTTGAAAGCCTACTTTTGTGCTCTAATGAAATCTAAGGCTGTGACCAGATGGATTTTTCATATTCAGTAATTATTCACTGGAACTTTTAAATGAAACAGTTCAAAGTATTATAGACTGGATGACTAAGGAGTGCATGTCTGTAAAAAGGAATTACAGGTTTTGAGCAGCTGCTTTTGTGTACCATCCCAGGGGTTTCTCCAGTCCTCTCATCAGCAGGCAGGTAGGGTAAAATACCATTAGGGTATTTTGTGGGAAAGGTTTAATCTTGGCACACAGAATTCTGGACAAAGGGCCAGGGATGGTATGGTGCTTCTCTGGATCAGGGGCTGACTGACATATGTCAAGTTGCTGGGATCCTATTCCTCCCTCTTTACAGAGTATCTGGGCCCTGTCCTCTGATTTTATTGTAACAGGTCTTGAAGACATGAAAAACATTCCTTTAAGTCCCTGCTCCTGCCCCACAAGTGAGACATGGTCATGTAATCCTTTAACTGCCTCTGTGAAACAAATAATTCATAAAATAAACACACTTTCAGTTTAAAAGTGCAGTAAGCTGCAACACTCTCTTTTCTGGATAAAGGCATCTCAGTTATGCATTAAAAGGTTCTCACATGTTAGGCTCCAGCATTCTTACACATCTATGCAGAAGAACCTAGTTAAGGGCTCTTTATAAAAGTGATTAATAATTTCTCATTAAGTTAGGGGAAGTATACTAGCAGTTATAATTGGGAAAATCTGCATGCAGATGTCTCCAGTTTCTAGCCATTACAAAAGAGGCCAACTCCAAAGACTGCGTTACAAAACCACCTATTTTATATTTCCACGATATTTCCCCATACACTGGGGGTTTTGCTAAATGCTGACTGTCAGAACAAAGGGTCAAAGCTTAGTTCACATGAATAAATATGTTACTTTAATACCTTTTATTTATTTTGGTACGCAGATACATTCTTCTATTTGTCTCACATCTGTCACTCAACAAAACTAATAAGTAAGTGTCAAGTCAAGACAGGGAATCCCTTCTTCACACTGCTGCCAGTATGCCCTAATTTAACTTATCTTTTTCTCTAGTGAAGAAATAGGAAGACTATTTTATTGATTTTCTGTTGAATTTTTTTGCACAAAGGAAGTAGGCTGACTTCATTAGCATGTGCTTACTGATATCAGAGTTAAGTTCTGGAAACTGTCCTCCACATCATCCCTGAAGTCCATTTCCTAAATGAATTTTAGCTTTAGATGCTTCTGAATAAATAGAGATTAAGCCCCTTCCATTTGTTTTTCCTGTGGTAGGCAATAGGCAGAATGTTGGAGAAGACAAACTCCTTATCCTGTTAAGAGTCTAAGCTCCCCCAAAGTAAAACAAGGCCTTGGAGCCCACTGTCTAACAAGAAGTCCAATGGCTTGCAAATTTGGCAAGCACTTCATACTAAATCAGATTAGCTAAATCTCCACAGTGAACTATGCTATGTAACTTTCTGTGACTTGCCAACAAAAGACATTTCTGAGACTAAACACTGATTTGACAGGAAGTTAGACAAATCCCCTCCAACAACTATCTTTGGCATTCCAAACAAAATGGGAGCATTTAGAGAAAAAGTGAAAAAATCCACAAAACCCCCACAACTGCACATAGCTCCAGTGAAATGCAGAACTTTATTGTAAGTGACCTGGTGCAATGTAGTTTTTTGTATTTTCCAGAAGTGAGGTTGAGCACAAAGGCTGGAGTTCAGAGGGACAGTACCCTGACCACCAACATCTGTCTGTGCCCATTGTGCAACCCTGTCTTTGCTTTGGACAGCCAGGCCTTATATTTACTGGACAGTACTTCCAAAACACCCTGCTCCTTGGAAGTTATGGCACAGATAGGTTTTAAAACTCTCTTGGTTTAACCCCAGCATCTAAGTCAGTGGAGTTAACTCACAGTCACTCATTCACCCTTTCCAGTGAGATGGGGAGAGAATCAAAAAGGTAAAACTGAGAAAACTTGTGGGCTGAGATAGACTTTAACAGGTAAAACAAAAGCCGCTCACACAAGCAAACTGAAACAGGAAAGTCATTCAGCCCTTGCCATCAGCAGGCAGGTGTTCAGCCTCCATCCTGTGTAAGAGCTGCTTGTGAAGGCAAGTGCCCTAACTCTGAATGTCCCCCTTCCTTCTCCCAGCTCTTGTGCTGAACATGGCATCTCACTGTGTGGGATACCCCTGGGGTCAGGTGAGGTCAGCTGCCCTATGTCCCCTCCCAAACCTTGCCCACCCCCAGCCTGCTCACTGTGGGGTGGGCTGAGAAGCAGAAAAGGCCTTGAGGCTGTTTAAGCACTGCTTAGCAATAGCTAGAATATTTGGGTGTTGTAACACTCTTTCCATCACAAATCCAAAACACAGTCCCTTACCAGCTATTGTGAATAAAATTAACTCTACCCCAGCACAAACTAGCTTACCAATGTGATTGCTCCTTTACCTTGCTTTGATGATGCCAAAGAAGAAGATGTATTTTGTTAGGTTTTATTCTTAGCAAATACCTTTAGATATCTCCTAAACATGTTTATATCTACCTGTGCTTCCAGGCTGTGTCCACAGAATATACCCTTCTGCCTATGTAGGGGTGTTAGCCTGAGCCCTAAATATTCCCATGGTGTTAGCTCAGGTGGCTCCACATGACATTACATTCTTCAATTTAACATTACTCTGATTTCTCATCCTTAACTGCAGAGCATTGTCAAGCATCAAGGGCTGGACCAAGGGCAAGCTGAGAAAGTTCACAAGAAAAATAGTCTCCTGGGACCCATGCTTCCCCAGCCTCATCTGTGCCACTGACATGAAATTCAAAATTATGGATGTGAAGTGCATGAAAAACAAAAGATACCTTGTTGTTTATAATAAACGACTGATTAAAGGGTTTCCTTCTCTTAATTAGAAAATAAATAAATATTTAAAGTGAACAGATGCAAACAAAAGCCCTCAAACTAATTCACTTTGGCTAATCAATTCCACATGGAAAATAAATTCATGCAAATCTAAGTCTTCACATGAACACATCTTTTCAGTGACATGTTCATTTGTTTCAGATTAATAAATCAGAGGGTTCTAGCAGCAGCATATTCACCAACATCAACCTCTTAAATCAACAGTTCATTTGCTTCATGGAGGAAAGTTGGCCTCCTCATGCTGTTTTCTGGTTAAGAATATGCTGAAGCTGTTGAACAAAGGATACAGATGGGTTTCAAGAAGGGCTGGTGTTTATTCTGCCCAGCTGAGCATGCTGGAAAGCTTTCCTTGTACCGTGAAATATTATGCTTTTGTCTGGTAAGTCTGTGTCAACAAAGCACAGGCAAAGTAATTTCTAGCACACAAACACTTGGAAAATAGAGGATCAAGGACCAGAAGAGAAATCCCAGAATGGGAGCAATGTGTTCATTTGCACTGAAAGTAATGAAGGCAAAATTAATGTATCTTTATTGATATGTGAAATACATTGAAGTTACTTATCCTATTTGTGTGATGACGTCCACTGATCCAGTAGATTGAACTATAATGACATTTTATGTGTTCAACACATCCTTGACATTTTAGATTTTTGTGGGGGGAAATATTCAAAAGAGTAGTAAGAAAAGAAGGTGAAATCTGAAGTTCAACTTTCCCCACTGAAATCAGTGGTGAAGTTGCTATTGGTTTCAGTGCATCAGCCTCAGAATGTTGCTGATGCTCAGAAAGCATGAACAATTTGTAGGATGCTACTTGTCAGCCAAGGTCATCATATGACCTAGAGTTTATTTTTCATGGGCAAGATCTCATGCTATGGGAAAAATTCTCTCAGTCTCTTCTTATACTTGTTGTCTTTGGTGTGTGTGCTGATTTCATCCTGGGCACATCCCAAGCTGGAAGGTGTTTGCTGAGCCCAGCCTGGCCTCACTCACTGGTGTCCCCTGGGAGTGAGACTGCCCAGGAGGGATGGAATGTGCAGAGGGCACTGTGGCACTGACACCAGCAATTTAAACGTGACCTACCCTTGGTTTTTTTGGCTGATAGAGAAAACATGTTTGCAAGTCAAAAGCTGCTTTTTTTAACCAGCTCCAACATGTGGGAGCCAATCATCAAAACATGGTGTCTATTTTGGTCTGTTTTCATTGTGTGGGGTCTTTAAGCTCTGAGAGGTTTATCTTAAATTGAACTCTCCACTTTCAGAGCTGCTACAGATTGAACCATAAAAACAGCCCTTGGAGAGAGAATTTATAATATTACTGTGTAGTTTTAAGCTCAGCTTTTAACTCCATATGCAAACAAACCTGATTTAAAATGATATCCAAAGAGGAGAAAATGTAATTTTTAAAAAATTTCCATTGACTTGGAGTTTGCAGGTCAAATGCTTTCCACAGTGAGCCATGAAAAATTGGAGCTGTGTGTATAGCCTTCAAGGCAAAACACATGCTGTCATGTAGCCCTGATCCCAATTACCTGCTCTGTACTGCCAGGTGAGTGGTAGGTATTTGTTGCATACTCATTCCTTTGGGGCTTTTAAAGGTGAGAAAGTATCACGTTAAAAACTTGTTTCAAAATCTAATGTCTTATACTTGCCTTACACTTGTTTCACTATCCAGTTACTATGAGAATCAAAATCGAAATTCCACTGTTTTCCATGATGCACTGGATTAATAACTGGAGAGGAGAGAAGAGAGGAGAGGAGAGGAGAGGAGAGGAGAGGAGAGGAGAGGAGAGGAGAGGAGAGGAGAGGAGAGGAGAGGAGAGGAGAGGAGAGGAGAGGAGAGGAGAGGAGAGGAGAGGAGAGGAGAGGAAAGGAAAGGAAAGGAAAGGAAAGGAAAGGAAAGGAAAGGAAAGGAAAGGAAAGGAAAGGAAAGGAAAGGAAAGGAAAGGAAAGGAAAGGAAAGGAAAGGAAAGGAAAGGAAAGGAAAGGAAAGGAAAGGAATGTTTCCTCTAAATGTTGAAATGTGATTTACAAATGAATGAAGGTGATGGCAATTCTTGATAAAATGCATTCAGGTATTCTTCCTTATTATGTTACTGTAATAACTGGAGATTGCAGTAAGATTTCAGTCTTGCATTGCTCTAAACTTTCTAGTGAAAAACAAGTTAGTAAAAAATATTCTGTGCTCCAGAGGGTGTGTTTGTGCAGTTTCAGGCTGTAAACATAGATGGAACAGATGATAATAGAGAATGGAAGAGGGAGAGTGAAAAGGGGGAAATGGGGGTTAAATACATAAAAATGAACATATGGCTAAAGTTGATTTCAGCAATAATTTCAGCTCCCCTCACACTGAATTCTTTAATCTTTCATTTCCTGGTTTATAAAGGAAAAGGAAATAATCATAAGGCAATAAAAAAATGCATATTTGTGTGTTAGCCTGAGAGTACAGAATAGTGCTTTTACTAATTAGTAATTTAGAAATATTTTGTGGAATGAACGACGAGATTGTCTTAGTCAGGAGTCTGGCTCTGAGTCATTGTGAGGCATGCAAGCTCACAAGTCAGTCTTTTTTCCAGGTTTTAGGAAAGTCCTGGTTCCAGGCATTAGATGCTCTAGTATTTAGCAATCAAGAACACTGATGAGCTTTTGCAGAAGTAAATTCCTGGTTATTTCTTGGGTTTCGCTGACAGATTTGTACATGCAAAAGAGTTCTGAATAGGAGGTTGCACTGAACTGCCCATTTAAGAGTGTTAATAATGAATGAATGGGAAAAATGCAGGTAAATTACAGCATTGATAAGAGGCAAGCCTGTTAAGCAAAAAAGTTTTGGCTAAAATGTTTACTTTTTAAAAATTAAAAATTAAGGCTTCAGAACCATTTGTAATACTTGATTTTCTATCTCTTGTCTCATTGAACTAATTGGACTGTAAGTGGACTTGTTTTTACTTTTATTCTTTCTTTGTCCAGTGTGAGACAAAGTAAGAAAAAAATTGTGTAAGAGAATTTCATCACAATTTAAAAGGAGAACAGGATATATGAATTTCTGTGTTAAGACCTCTAAGACAAGAAAAATGTGAGAGGGATGATAAAAGTGATTAGCTGAGAGCATCTGTCTATGTGCTTTGGGCATCATATCTTCAGCTGGTGGAAGTCACCACAAATACATTGATTTCTTTCAAAATATGCCTGCAAAGGATCTGGCTCTTTAGTTTTAGTAAAGGTATCTAAGAATGCAATAAAAAATAACTTGCATTGCCAGGCTTTTAAATTACAATATTTAAAACAAAAAAGTGTAGTTACCAAAAAAAGTGATTTTCAATATCTTGATGCTACCAGAGTAAACTGTGTTATTGGAAATGCACAGGTCTTTTGCAATACATCACACATCCCATGGGGGAACTCCTTCCTGGGCTACTGCACCTCAACTTGATGTAATTTTCTCATTCCACAGAGGACTGTTCTGTGGATCCCAAAATTTCCCTTTCTAGAGGGTTTCTCTCTTTTTATCTGTGAAAATATTGCCTATGATTTGTAAGCTGCTGTTCAGTTTCCAAAAATCTCATCTGTATACATGTGCAGAGTTTCACAGTGCCACTGGCTTTACCATGGTGATCTCAGGGTCCAAAAGGGGGCTCGTATCTCTTGTGAGATAGACTGAAAACTGGCAAGAGCTGTGCCAAGCTTTCCTGCCTCTTAGCCTCATGAAAGGATCCCTGGCCCTAAAGATTCCTTCCATTCCTACAATCCCCACCTTGTCACATACATTTTCTCTTCCAAGGAATGCCCTGGAAGGAAAAATTAGGCTTTCCTTTCCTATTAAACTCCCTTTCCATTCTCTTATTGAAGGCTTCTGGCTGAGCTGTCTGAAATGGTCCTGAACAATGCATTTAAACACAGGGTTGGAGGTGGCTGCTCACCACCTGCCTTACTGAGTTACATCCCTGGGAGCTCAGGTTTCAGCCCTTTGTTCCCTCCATGTGGAAAATGCTTCCCTGAAAAGAAGAGGGCATAGAGGGTTAATGTTTGAGGAATGCAGGGCCGGGATTAATGCTTGTGGCAATTAGTTACTCAGCTGAGCTGCCTGTGCACACTAGTTTTCCTGAGGCTTGACATAATGGGGAATTTTATTTACCTGAAAATTCTCTTTTGACCTGAGAAGGGCTCCAAACTTCAATAAAGTTGGACACATGAGTAAGAACTTGAATCTTCTAACCCTAAAGCAGTAAAATCAACTGTATTTACAAATTTGAAGTACAACCTTGAAATGTAACAGAAACAAACCAAATAGAGAACAACCTCACCTGGAGCCCAGGAGAAGTGAAACCCCCAGTCCCTCACTCCCAAGCTGACTGCCACGCAGCAGTGGTTCCCTCCTGATGTGCACAATCTGCTGAAAGTGAACTTGTGACATGCAAAGAGCATTTCTGGAATACACACACAGAACTCGCAATATCCATTATATGCCTCCTTCATGCAAAAGTAAACTGTATTTAAAGGCATTATACATGCCTGCTATGTAATTACATCCATCAGAGAGAGCTGCTTCCCTGCATTCCCCTGCTGTTGCCATGGCAGCATCCCCATGTTTGCAAAGTGCAGGGCACCCACTCTTAATTATACTTACAAAGCAGCTACATTTCAAAGGAATACAATAAATACAAACTTGAAGTGAGGGTGCTGCACCCAAATGATATGGACAAATATACTTTTATCACGTCTGCATCTCATGCACACTTCACACCCATTAGCAGAACATTCTGCCTAATTCCCCGGTTCCTTTTGTGCATTTATCAAAAAACTCCAGATGTTTGTCTGGCAGAAAATGCAGTCTGTGTTGCAGGCCCCAGAATTATCTCTGCTTCTAACCTGGAGCTGACTGTTACGAAACCAAAGCAATTGAGAGAGATCCTTTCCTTCATACTTATCCAAATGTGCCAAGGGGAATGTCTCTTTATTTAACCACTGTACAATGCCATCTCTGCTCTCCACTCCTGCTGGTGCCCAAGTCACCCACCCAGCAAATGCCCAGTGAGCTCCCCACTGCTGCAGTCACCTGTCTCAGTGCTACTGTGTCAGTTTTGGTGACAGCAAAGGTGACACAATCAGTATGAGGTGCCAACATGACATTGATCAAGCGGAACATATTTCAATGCATGAACCACCAGCTTGGTGCAGCACACACCACCAGCACAGTCCTTGCTTCCTTGTGGATGAATAACATGGAAATTGCAGTTGATAAAAATTTACATTTTGGGAAATTTACATTTTTACCCCTATAAAGAAACAAGGGATTCCCTCATTCTGAAATTAATGCTCACCCTGAAGTTGAACAGGGCTTATACAGATGCTGGATTGCAGATATGAATTATGTATTTTCTGGGGGTGGAATGTCATGCAATTTTAGTGTTATTCAAGCCACAAAGATCCATCAGGGGAGAAGTAATTAGAATATTTCAGAGACCCAGATTTACATTTCCTAAAGCTTGTGAGCAAAATGAAATTGGCTGCCTCCAATTTACATGTCTACAATCACACCATGAAAAGCCTGTCAGATCTCAGCTTTTGGATCTGAAACCTCCGTGGGAGGAACCAGGTGTTCTGGCAAATGAAGGTGTTGCTTTGGTGTCATTTGTGCACAGCTAATTCTGAAATAAATATGTGATGAGGTGCAGGGGGCACTGCATTACTGCAGGCTTATAAGCAGGTGTGGTTAAAGCCATTTGATTTGATTCACAAGACAGAAGCCTTATTTTCCAGCTTATTTATTTCTATTCTTAGTTTCTTTTTTCATTTCTGTTTATTTTTCACCTTATGCTTAGGAAATTATGGTGTTCTCATCGGGGTGTATGCACTCAGCAACAGAAAAGTAAAAGAGTTCTGCCTTCATAATCAACTGTGCTCTGACTTAATTATCTGGGTAAGCAGTGTGGCCTGAATAAGCAGCAGGGCCTGGACATGGCTGACATATAAGAACATGTGGGCAGTAATTATTCTTTTATTTTAAATTTTATTTAAAGCAATCTACAATTTGGCCTTTAAGCCAGGTACTGTAGTGTATTTTCTGGTCTCTGTCCACTCTGTGCAGGTAGCTGCCATAGTTCCCTTAAAATGACAACAATTCTAGATAGACTTTGAGTCTCTTTTAACTCTAGCTTGCTGATTTGGGTGGCAGAAGTCTTTGGGTTGCCCTGGCTGGAGCTGTGGATTGAATATGAGGCCCCAAAGCTCTTGCAAGGTAGGAGTTTGTTGTTTCTTGTACCACACACTGATTCTCAGCACTGGTGACAGAATGGACTCAACAGATATGTTATGTTTCCTTACTCTGCTAACAGAATAAAACTAATTCCAGAGTGGTTTTGACTACCTTGTGCAGGCTCACATTTCCAGACCTTTTGGTCTGCAGTAGTTTCCCTGTAGATCTGAGAACTGATGAAAGCAGAAATTTAGACTGGTTTATGTCTATAAGTATTTGACAAAGCACACAGATGTATATATATATATATATATATATATATATATGCATAGATGTACATGTGCTTATGGAGCCTGTCCCTCTACTGCCCTTATGTGGAGCACAGATGTTACATAACGCTTCCATCCGGGAACAGAGAGGCAGGGATATGACTAAGCAACAGAGCGTGACTTATGAATAACAAATTGTGCATATTCCCAAAGATATTTCTTTAGCTGATCTCCAAGGAAAGAAATCTCCAAAATTAATACATTTGAGAAAACTCCCATCTTCTAAAGGACTATGAGGAGATACTGGAGGACAAAGAGCAAACAGAAAAATACACAGAATTTATTCCATAAATTTGCATTGCTCCTTGTAGATAACTTGTCTCTGACAATGACTTCATGCATTGATTCAGATGATTAATATGTGGGTCAAGAGTTTTCACCCACTGCAGAGCAATGAGTGCAGTGGGGTTGATCTCCAGCTTGCAGCTGAAGGCAGAAAGCAGCCCTCTCCGAGGCACCAGAGGGCATTTTGGGGCAGGTTAAAAACCAATAGGATGAGATCTAGGAAAGAAGTTCTATGCCCTTATTCTACTTGACCAGAAACCTGCATGCAGATACCTACAGCTTTATCACCCTCTTGCATTGCCTCTTTGGGCTGTCAGTGTCTCCTGTACAAACCAGAATCTGAAGCCATCAGTTTGCACAGCAAGAACCCTGTAAAGGGGCAGCATCAGCAAGGCAAGCACTTCTATAACCTTTGAGCCAGTTCCTTGTCTAGAATAAACCCATATAGTTCCATTCCCACCAATAAAGCTGTGCCAGATGACTCCTGCTGGGTCTCTAGGACTCAGATTTCTCTGAGAAAAAAAAAGTCTAATTGACAATAAAATAAGAGAGGAAGGGGGAAAGCTTTTAAATGACTGAAAGATGATTTGGAGACAGAAAATGAAGAGCCAGGGGCAAAGAAACAAGGGCACATTTGAAATTATTCAGTAAGCTAATGGGGAAAAAGATGAAAGTATCACAGATAATGGGAGAAAGGTGATTATTTTCCATCTCCTTTCTTAATCCACATTTTGTCAAAGCAATCATGATTTTCCCATGGAGATAATATGACCATCTGATCCGAGGAGCTTTCACTTAGGTGAGACATCTGCTTGCAATAGCAGCCCCTCAGCCCTGGAATCCTTGCTGGCCTTAGTGCTGATCAGGTGATTGTACAGGGCAGTTCTTACCTGCTGAATTTCTCAAATGCTCCCCTTGGAGCAGGTGTACCTACACAAGCACTGCAGGACAAAAGGCACTGCTGAGCTCCAGCTCTCCCTTGCTGGTCAAACAAAACTGAGTTAGTGAAAAGCCCTCTGCAGTTTACTGCAAGGGGGAGGATCCAGGGAAGGGTGCCGTGAAAGGTTGGCTCCAGGGTATGGCACCTTTTTGGACTGAGCTCTTAAACTCAAATTCTTTCAAAGGCACAGTGATGCCAAGCCTTTCTGCTGACCTTTTCAGATGTTCACCAGTGGCGTGGCTCTTTATTTCCCCTCAGATCCACTGTCTCATCTGTACTGGCTCTCTGTGCCATTCCCCTTGCTCCTCCCCCAGGACAACACAGTGTGATCTCATTTATTAGTCTTGTTAACAAGGCCCTGTTCTTTATCTTTTCTCCTTCTCTTCTGCTGTCTTCTTCTATTAATCACAAGGTTTGCTTCAGTCTGTGCCTTTCACAGTTTGCCATGACATTATTTCTCCTCATGCAGGGCAGCACCCCTTGATGTGGATGGGCTCTTGCTTCCTGGGGACAGGCATTTGGACTCCTGAGTGTCAGACTGCTCAGCACAATTCAAGGCTCCACCCAGTTCAATATGATGCTAGTCTGGACAGTGAGGGCAGCTGATTTCATGGTTGATGGCAATCTGGGTCAGGCAGGTTGTGACGAAACCAGTCTTTTGTCTGTACTAGATTTAATAAGTTTCATGGTGAACCTAATAAACTACCCCCAGGAAATGAACACCTGCATTTTCCCATGACCAGTTCAACTGTGCACCAAGGCTGAAGTATTTGAAGTCCAGCATTAAGGGGGGGGGGGGGGGGGGGGGTAGAGAGGGGAGGGGAATGCCTGTTTGGGCTGGCTACTGAAACCTTTCACTCCAAAAGACCTACTACCTGATTTGAAAGGACTTCAAGTAACTGAAAGATGAGCTCGATGTATATTTAGCATCCAATTATAAAAATAACTAAAATGAGTGCATGCTATAAATCTTTACTCAATGATATTTGTGTCAGAACTGGTGATAAGACAGCAGCATAGAGAAGAAAATTTGAAAAACTCTCCTATTTTGTGTCTCATTTCATACCTTAGACCAACTCTCCAAGCTTCCCTGCAGCCGTCAGCTCTATTGAGATTTATTCACCATCAGTCAAGATTCCAGGCATTTCCAGGAACATTTATACTGCCATGTTCCCCTCTTCCCTTATATGTGCCCACCTCTTCTCTTTCCATCTGCATTTCACTGCATTTTCTCCTTTCCTTAGGCAGGGCAGTGACTCTGCTTTCCTGAACATGGCCACTCAGAGACTCAGCAGTGGTGAAAAAGTGTCACAATAGAGATAGCAGTGTTTGGGGCTTTTCGTTGAAATTTATTTCATAAAATCATAAAATAGTTTGGGTTGGAAGGTCATCTAGCTCAATCTCCCTGCAAGGAGCAGGCACATCTTCCATTAGATCAGGTTGCCCAAAGCCCCATCCAACGTGACTTTGAGCACCTCCAGTGACAGGGTACCAGATCCTCTCTGTGCTATGTGTTCCAGTACCTCGCCATCCTTATAGTAAAAATGTCTTCTTAATACCTAGTTTGAATCTGTCCTCTTCTAGTTTAAAACCACATACCCCTTGTCCTATCACAACAGTCCTGGCTAAAAACTCTATCCCCATCTTTCTCATAAGCCCTGTCAAGTACTGGGAGGCTGCTAGAAAGTCTCCCCAGAGCCTTCTCTTTTCCAGGCTGGGCAACTACATCTCTCCCAGCTCCCTGTGTTCATGGGAGGGCTGCTCCAGCTCTCTGAGCACCTTTGTGGCCCTCCTCTGGACCTGCTCCAACAGGTTGCTGTCTTTCCTGTGCTGAGGGCTCCAGAGCTGCATGTAGTATCCAGGTGTGCTCTCTCTCTCTCTCTCTCTCTCTCGGCATTGCTGTGTTGTGTTGTAGATAACACAGATAACAAAGGTAGGATCTGCTAATATCAACTAAACAAGCTTCAGAAGTAGCAGAGCAGTGTCAGCCTAGCTCTACTCACAAGGAATAAATCTTAACTACTGAGCTGGTTGCTCTGTGCCACTCTGATCAGCTTCACTCTGATCAACACACCTCTCCTGCATTGTATAGGGAAGTGGGGAGGGATTTCAAATAGTTCTTCATATTCTGAACAGAGAAATGAGAGGGAATTTCTATGCAGCCATGCACATGAGCTCTACTAAAAAAAACACAGACTGCAACACTGTTTTCTTTCCTATGCGGATTTTTAAATTTATTTTTGCTTCCTTCTAACATCTTCAAACACCCCAATTAATTGTTCATGTAGCAAACAGTCTCACTGATTGCAAGCTGCATTAAAGACTTTTACCGTGGACTGCTGGACTTTTGGCAACTGAATTATAGCTTTTCTTTTATTGAGATATTCCCTTTCTGTTCACCAAAGGTACATTTTCTAGATCTTGTACATTTGACTGAATGCACTATATGCAGTATATTATGACCTTTCTGTGCGCAAATCTTTCTTTTTTAGCCTATGCTTTGTACTTTGAAGAGCCACTTTAATGAAACTTCACACGTGTGAATGTTTTGCTTTACTTTCATGACTGTAAGCACTGTAACATATTGATATTTTCAAGGCAGGTTGTACAGCTGAAGATGTTTGCTTTCTTAGAGTAAACATGCACTTCTGATTCTGCTGTTTAGTTTGGTCAAAAGTATTACTATCCCTCCCCAGCATGATATTTACATAGAAGGAATACAAGCTCTTGTCCAGCTCAAGTGATTTTTATGATCCAATGAGTAACCAGATATTAGTCACCAGAAGGTCTTTTGACCTCATTTATTTTTACCTTCTTTTCTGCTAATAAGTACATTATTATGGTTATGAACGGCCTACTCTTTACTCAGAAAAAGTCAGCTTCCTGGAAAAGCCTGCCAACTGTAATTCACTTTCAGCTTGCTACCTTGAAAATTAGGACAAACTAATGGTGTATTGACTCAGACATAAGTTTGCAAAACAGGAACCACTTCAAAGCTTCTCTTCTGACTTTTCAGCAGGCACAGGTATGGAAGCAAGGGCTTCATATATACTGGACAGCGGAAACACTTGAACTCCTACATTCTTACTCCCCTGACGTGGGATCTCCAGGCTGTTTAGATCTGAATCACCTCAGACCTTTTCCAGCTGAGCAACAAAGCCCATCTGGCCCAGACAACACTGGCTGTTGTAGGAACAGCGCAATGGCTTTGCAGTATGAACAAAGCATAAAGAGAGACAGGTTGCAAATTCCTTGGAGATGACACAGGGAAAACTTTTTCACATATGAGACAGTGTTAAACAGGCTACTTGCATAACCCATACTTCTCCCAGGATTTCTGCTGGAGCAAGGATCTGGAAGCAGCATCCTGCCATGCTAGCATATGGACATGAGTAAGGCAGCCAAGAGAGCAGAGAAAAAGGGATGCTTACAGGGGAATCGCATAAATGGAGTTCATCCCAACTGGAGGATATAGACAGCTGTTAACAAGTTTGTTGAATGCAGTGGAGAGACATAATTATAATATGACAGTACACAAGCAAGGAACTAGGATTAAGACCTCAGCAACAGCAAGGCAGGTTTTTCCAGCATGAATCACCAGCAGACAACTACTGTTGTTTATGAAAGCAGGTTCATCACCCTCTGCAGGCAATGCTGTGTCTCGTCAGGAGATGAGGCTGGGATGAGATACCTTACCACACAAACTGGCACATTTTCCTTGCTGAGACCACGTGCAATGCTGTGCTGCCACTCAGCATGAACAGAGCCATCAAAATCTTCCTCCAAACCAGCAGAAAAATGCATTAAATTTCTCATCTCCAAAAGCTCAGCTCTGCAACCTCTGCAGTACAACAAAACATTGTTGAAGGCTTCTAACTATGCACTGCAAGTAAAATGGCAGAATTAGTCTGTTTGCCAACAGGTAAAGCCCAATCTGCCTATTTCCCAGTCAGATGCTATTTAAAGGTAATATAAGATGCTCTCCTGCTGCAGTAGTAGTACATTGCAATAAAATTGCAAGTTCTGCTACTGAATCACACCTTTGTATGCTTTTATGGGTTTATTAGGAGCTGTGAAATTTAATTAAATACAGGGCTAACATTTTGTCTTGTCAGCTCTGCTGACAGATCTGACATTCATTGAGCACAGATGCTCTTCTTGAAAGATCTCTGTTCTGGCCTAGCTGTTAATCCTGCCCCTTTTTTTTTTTTTTTTTTTTTTTTATTTTTTGTTTTTTGTTTTGGGGGTTTTATTTGGGTTTTTTGGGGGGTCATTTAGGGTTTTTTTTTTGTTTGTTTGTTTTGATTTTTGTGGGGTTTTGTTTGTTTTGGTTTGTTTGTTTTAATATATGTATGTTTGTTTGTATACGGGGATTTCACAGCTGTGAATGTTAGGACAGTTTTTAGTGTAGGTTATAGAAACATAGAATCACGGAATGGTTTAGTTTGAAAAGGGGTCTCAGAGATCATATAATTCCAATCCCTAAGTAGATGATCTTTAAAGTCCCTTCCAAACTCAACAATTCTATGATTCTATGAATCAACACCCAGTGTGTTCTGAAGCCTTTTTGTATATCTACAAGAGGACACCTGTCAAAAGCAGCTAATAAAGGAGACAACTCCTATTTGAGTTCTTTCTATCATGGCTAGAGATTAAGGATGTAAAGTAAAGGCAACAACTGATTTGTGTCAAAGTGCAGATTGACTTGGAGGATGAAATGTTGAACGTTTATTTATGCCTTAGATTGTCTCCATGGGAGGGATAAGACACATCAGGGCTGGTGCTGCAATACTGCCCTTAGCCTGCAAGCAGGATTCCCTCTGTGGCACCCCTGTTACCTTGATGGAACAGAGCAGGGTAAATGCATCCAGAGGACTTGCTGCTGAGGTGCTGGGAAGCTTGGCACCTAAAGCAGGGTTCAGAGGACACTGGAGACAACAGAGCTTCTAAGATTACACACTTCAGTGCCTACATCCTTTATGGATGGATCTGGCTCTCATGTAACTGGCTTTTTTGCTATGAATTCATGTGTGTTTCAGTCCTCATCTGGAATGACCATTGGCAAAATAAGGCAATAATTCTCTGTCAAGTGTCCCACTGCTGAGCCCACTAAGAAGGGGTGACAGCTGTGCTTTTTGCAGTTGTGGTATGCTAGAAAGTGAGCTGCACTTGTCAGCTGACAGGTAAAGCTGTTTTTGCTTGTGGTGAACCTGAGAGTTTAAAGAGATGACTAATTCATGAAAGTTTCTATTGTCCACTAGCCCAGCCTCTTAGACACTTCGTCACCTCACAACTATGCAATTAGTTACTTTTCCTTCCAAAACCAGCTCAGACACACACTTCTAAGCAGTGGTATCTTTTTTTAAATTATGCAAACCCCTCATCCTTAATGGGTCATGGTCTGGAAAAAACAGCCTTACTGATAACAGTACACTGAGACCTTCCTTTAGGTTTTGTTAGCAATGTTGCTCTTTGGAGATTCCAGCATGCCCCAGTGAAGACCCAGAGGATTTAGGGCTTCCTTGCCAGGGCTGGGACTGCAGAGAAGCCCTGGGAATGTGTTGCTGATGCGTGGGTGCAGCAGTCCCCAGACTGGTGGTAAAGTATTGTGATGTTAGTCACTGGCAAAGGCGAGGCCAAACAAACAAGAAGAAATTCAAAGAGAACATCAAACCACTGTAAGCAACCTGAATTATGCAGGAGTCATAGAGTGAACACCAAGAGAATTGGATAGGAAAATTACTGAAAAATGTATAACAACATCTGTCTTATGTCTGTATCGGACTCGAAGCAGAGCTGGAAAACCTGTTTTGATGACATGCCAGGCGAAACAAAACTGTTCCCTGTCCCTCAAAGAAAATGAATACAGAAAAATGCCACAAACTACTTCTCCTTCTGCCACATTAACCCATTCAGAGCCACCTATTCACTTTTGCAGGTCTTTCAAATTCAGAGGAGGCAGCACCAGCCCCACCACTGTGCTAATTCAGCTGAACTGTGATCTGAGACAGCCAGCCCATAGTTACCAAGGAGCTGCAGCCTGAAAAGGGGGAAGCTGTTCTTCTGGCAGGGTTGCTGCCATCCCAGCTCCAGAGTCATAAGAGCTCAGTTAGAAAATGTCCCTGTTCAGTTCACTGTTTGCAGCTCCAGGCACTGAATTTGCTCTGGGAGAATAGAGAGGTTGTGCCTGCTCTGCTTCTCAAATTTTTCCCATAAAATTCATGAAGGAAAGGCTGTAGCAGTGCCTCCTCCACAGCTGATTCTGCTTTTCTGTTTAGCAACCAGCTACCCAGAAGCTGAAGCATGAAGTTTAGCGCTCCAGAAGAAAATATGTCAGGCCCCCAAAGGACACCTGTAGGGCACACAAGAATCTCACAGGCACCTCTGCACTGTGCTCATCTGCAAAGAAGCCAGGAAGCAAAACACTGTCAGGATTACATTACTGGAGGCAGAGATAACAAAGCAAAATATTTAAGCTAACTGTTTAGCCGTCTAGGACAGTGTCAATACCATAGACTAGTAATGATTTCTAAGAGATAAAAGACTGGATTTAACACCTTCTGAGCATCTTGACAAAAACATAAGAAGATTTGATGTCTTTTTATTTTTTTTAACTTTTGTGCTTTTAAAAATGAATTTTATAAATCTCATTTCATTTTTCTGCCTGAAGTACATTTGTTTCTATGGAAACATGGTAGGCATTTACGTGCATGGTGTATTCTGACATCCATATGGGGAGTAGAAGGACAAGTTATGTCACCATTCTGAAATGCAGGCATTTATGTGATGCTAACCATGGTTCTATGTGCAAGAGGGGGGATGACAGAGGATACCTTTGGTGTGTTATATCATAGATACAGAAAGGCAGTAATGAGCTGAGCTGTAGAATTTAACACACACACTCAATACATTTATATTCACACCAAGGAAGAGTTTAGGATTCACTTAATATTTTTATTTTGCCTGTTTGGTGCAACCATGCCTGTCTTCACTGTGTAGAGTAACATTGAAACTCACTGAATTAATTACCACAGAAAGGCTAATGATGTAACTCATCCTTCCTGTGACAACATTCAGTATTGCTGAAGAGAAGATAAAGGAAACAATCATGCTGTTTCTTCTTTCATGAAAATGAGAAAATTATATTGTGACACAAACTGTAAATAACAGAACCATTGGCTGGGTAAGTATTTCATTCAGGAACATAAAACAAGCTTCCAGTGAGTCATACTTGTTCCTTATGTTTTAAATAGGCTGTTATGAATCTACATTTCATATCTTCTGAACGGTTAATGAAACCTGCCTTATTCGAAGTATGTTTTTAAAAGTCATGCTAGTCAGTCCAGGATACTTAGAGAATAAAATTATTGCTGTACCTTGGGCACACTATAGAGCTAGAATGCACCCACACAAATCCTTTCACAGTTATGTGAGAACTGCACTTTATGAAGTAGCACTCTGCTCATTGAAATTACCACAGTGTTGCTTCTTATGCATTTTTTACTTTTGATTCTTAATATTCAGAACTATAATTTGACAATTTTAAAATCATTTTTGCCATTAATTTCCTCTATCAAGACATGAAAATCATCTTCCTTGAATAAACCTTTGCAATGCAAATTGAACTGCAATGGGAACTTTAACCCTTGATGTACAAATCAGGTAATACTGCAGGTACTACCACAGTACTAACAACCAGCAAAAATCTGCAGCAATATGACAGGTAGGATGAATTAAATCTAGAAAGAAACTGAAACCAGCATTTATTTGCTAAGAAGACATAACAATACAGGCAATGTTATCACTTAATATGAACAACACATAGAAAAATTTAATTTTTCAGACCCCTCCAGCTGATATGTGGGATTCTGTGTATTCTTTCAAAAATATGTAGATTTCAAATGTTTTTTATGACTCCTGCCACATAAGAAGACTTCTATTTTCTCTAAAAACATCATTAGGAAGGACAAAAGTATCCACATTTCTCCATCAGACCACCTTCGAGTGTTCTTCTAGGGGATTTGGGAAGGGCTGCCAGCTCTGTCAGCAGCTTGAGCTGAGCAGAAACAATGTCCTGGTGGTGCATGGCAGGACAGTTCAGTGGACCCTGAATCATTCATCCACTCCCCAGCAGAGCCCAGTGGAGCACAGGCCCATGCTAAAGGACATGGGCAGGGCTGGGCTTACACCTGGGACTACCACAGGAACTGAAGAGACATTTTGCCATCTGTAACACCTTCTTGTAGTCAGTATCTTTTAGCTTACTTGTCGTGTCTGAATTGGGAGTGCTTTAATCCCCAAATTCTCAGTGTTAGAAAAATTAAGCCCTCTGTACAGGCAGGGCATTGTTATTTCCAGACAAAACTAATGGAAAACAAAAATGTATTTGGCATCATGAGGGCATGAGGGTAAATTAATCCAAATGATTGAAAATGTGGGACTGTGGTACTCATGGGAACAAGAAGTACTTTTTCCTGGCTCTCTGGACTTCAATAGGAAAAAATGACACCCAAGATAAGGTAGGTTGTGGTTCTGGCAGGTGGGTATTGAGCTGAAGAAGCTTATTTACCTCGTGTAATATGGCATTGTCAGATAGCCTTGGTTCTTATGCCCATGAGAGCACCAGCACCTGAGCCATGGCCACCTTGCTAGCAGCTGAGAGGTCCCTGTTCCTTCCCTGTTCAGAGAGTGAAAATAGCCCAAAGTGGCCTGTGATAGAGACAAACTCAGGAGCTGCTGGGAAGAACAGTACTGTAAATCCCTGCAAAAGCTCTGGCAAGTCCAGGTTACCCTGACTTTGCCCTGAATCTACCACTATTTTCAGTCCTCAGTGAGATGTCAGACTTAACACTGCTCTTCTATTAGCTGTTTCTGGTTCCCTGGGGTTTGTCATCAAGTGAAGTTTGCTGGGGGTCAGGCTTTCCATGTCTGCAGGAAGAATTTGCTGAAGAAACCTTTTAATTTTATTGATTGTTTCTATACTTTCTGAATTCTCAAGGCATCTCAATTCATCTACAGTGGAGTGATTCCACTCTAAATTAAATTTGAGGTTCAGAACTGTCTTAGGTTGCAATAGAGGATGTGATCAAAAGTATGCATTCTATCACCATCTGTTAAAACCAGGTGAGGCAGTGTTCTTTATCTTTTCCACAACTCATCCTTCCTCCAGGAAGATATCTTCTGTTAATGGACATTGAGCTCCACTGCATGACTGATAAAATTACATCATCCCACTGGGAGATGCTCCATCTAAGGGGAGGAACCAGCATTTCCTACCTAGATAAAAACTGAGATTTGGAACATCAGAGCAGCCTTTTTCCACTGGATTCCAGAGGAAAACCAGACCCTTTTACATCATCAGTGGACCTTCAGAGAAAAACTGCACCCTTCTACAGGAGCACTGCTCCAACAGAACCACATCTGTCACTGCAGGAGGACTGCAGCAACCATGTAATGGGACTGCTGCCAACACCCTGACTGACTGATGGGGTGTCAGGTTGGATTCTGACTCTGTCAGTGTTTTGGGTTTGCTCTTTGTAATACTGTATTTCTATTTTAATTTTCTTAGAAAAGAACTGTTATTCCTATTCCCATATATTTGTCTGAGAGCCCCTAAATTTCAAAATTATAATAATTTGGAGGGAAGGGGTTTACATTCTTCATTCCAAAGAGAGGCTCCTGCCTTTCTTAGCAGACGCCTGTCTTTCAAACCAAGACAAGAACCTATTTTTGAAGGGAAATGCTAACATACCTGTCCTGACACAGATAAATCAGGTCTTGAAGTATGTGGCTGGTAGTACTATGGAATAAGGGTTATGCTGAGTGCAGGATTTATTTTGGCAATTCTTGCTACACTAAGTCCTGTATCACAGCTTCAGCCTCACATTTCTGTGTGTTTTTCTTTCTCTTGTCCTTCCAAGGATAAGTTGTGTGATTTAGTAGGAGTGTCAGATGGGTCAACTAGGAAACAAGCAGCCTGGTAAAAGCAGAACAAGAAATATAGATTGAAGGGAAACACAGAATATTTATTTCAGTGTTGGCTCTGGGATGGTTCCAGATGTCAGTGCTGTGTCAGTGCTGGAGACAGCAGACACACTGGCCACCACTCAGAGTTGCTCCTTTAGGGTTGTCTTCCATTTCCAGCCTAAAAATTCCCTAGGAAAGAATGTGGGTTTCTCAACATACGTTCTGAATGAATTTCTTTAAATACTGCAGCTGTATGATAATATACATAGGAGGAGTGTGGAGTGTCTCTGTGTGTGTAATCTAGAGGGTTGTCCCCCAAGATGCTGCTGCTAACACTCAGGATTGTGGCTATTGAAAATGAACTGTGTTTCTGGCAGATCCAAGGAATGCTGGTCCTACTTAGGAGCAGCATTTATTCAACTCTCTGTAAACTGGTCCTTTTCACTTTCTTGTCCTTTAAAGGCAGTCATGAATTTCACCTACCTTAGGGCTTTCTTCTGTCACTGCTATAAAACATGGAAGTTGTTAATGCAAAATCAATAGCAAATTCCCTGCTGGATTTGGGTAGTCTCATGCGTGTTATAGAGTCAAATCTCTGCCCAAGAGATGTACTTTGGTGATTTTGTTCTGTTTTATTCTGAGAGAAGTGAAAGAATATGAGGACTAAATGGGACTTTTTGTTAATTAGCACCACAGCTTGGGTAGAGGCTTTCCCTTGGAGGACAATTTCCCAACAGGCTCAGCTCCCAGTGCTGAGATGCTGCTCCAGCAGCAAATGTTCTTCCACAAGGCTGGAGCCCTTCCCACATTGCCATTCTTTTCCTTTCACCTCTTCTATCCCCCAGGGTCAGAGCTGTCATCACAAATTTTGGTGTAGCTGGGGACTGATACATTCATTAACTGATTTGAAAACTGAAGTCAAGCCATCTTCCTGGATGTTGGCCAAGACTGGAGCCAGGTTGGGGAGCTCACAACAGCCACAGGAGAGTGGCCAGCAAGGCTCCCAGCTTGAGGCAGACTGTGGGGTAGCTTTGGCTTCAGGAAATTACTCTGTGCCAGCATGGAGTAGGCAAAAGCCATGGCCACATAGTTGTCAAGATTACCAGCAAAGAGGAGATCCAAGAAGGTACTTTATTTTAAAGTTGTTCAACCTCATCACCCACTCACTGTGCAGAACCCCATGGTATTGCACTTGTTGTCCAAATGAGGGCTTGATGTCCTTGGCAAAATTTTGGTCTACAAAGACATCTCTTTCTGACCAGCATCACCTGCAATTTGTCTGGGCTGAGCTTCAGCCAAGTCCTCTTTTTGCCATTTTCAGAGAATTATTGGCATCAGATGATCACTCTACATCTCTATATTTCTATATCTATATCGCTCTATGCCTCTATATTTATATAATCACCAGATTTTTAAAGACTATACATACACACACATCTAGATCATCCCCATCATGTCTAAGTGCTACCTCATGTTGTCATTTCCTAAGGGGTTCCTGCAGTTTTTGATGAGAAGACAGGATAATGTGAATATTTTTAGGTCTAAGTATGGCAGTTTTCCACTGGCTTTTTTGCCTCAAAGGATTTGTACCAGAGGGTATAGCTCAAATGTTTTCTCTCACCCTTACAGGGATGCTAAGAGCAATATCAGAGTCTGTGTGGCACAGGATAAAACTGAATCAGGGGTTTTTCTTTCTCACTCTTTTTCTATTATGTTAAAACTTAACAATAATTCATCAATGAGCTTGAACGGACTGATATTTTCTTGGAAAGGTTATAGTTTTAAAATATTCTTTAGGAGTAGTGAACAATCATCATCAGCCAACAAAAAGGGAGCAGTAATACTTCAGAGAAGACAAAGGTCATCCCCATCATACAAGAAACCAGACACAGCAGCAGTGAAAGGTTGTGTCCCAACCATCACAAACCCATTTTGCTCCCAAATGTGTGAGGTTTGCAGGTTTATGTTGTGAAAGATGTCCAAAGTTCTGTGAAAGCATAACATAAATGAGAAATTCCCTGCCCTACCTGTGCCTCTCCCAACAGAGCTTCCCCAAGAATAAATTCTTATCAGCCCATTTAGCCAGAAGAAAAGAAGGTAAGAACAGTCCAGCACCCAGTAGTCTCCAGCTGCAAATGACATTGTGTACTGATTCAGCCAAATAACTTATACAGGATTTCAACTAAGTGATGTAGTACCTCACTAAACTGTAAGCTAGAATTTTGATGATAGAAATAATATTTATGCTATCAGTTATTATTTGCTTTCATAAGGCAGCATTATCTTTCTGTGTTGGCCAACAATAATTTAAAATTATGCAAAATATTATAAAAGCATCTATTTCTAGTTCTTTATTTATGGGAATTATCACCAACTTCTCAGCATGAACTTGAGTGCTTTTCTCAAGAAATTTGGAAAGTCAAAGCAACTGGATTTTACCACCTCATGCTATAGGAATATGCTTGGGTTTTAGCAAGTGTATGCCTTAAGCTGATTTTATTTTCAAATACTTTTATCTTCAACTAATTTTATTTTCTACCTTGGGTTAAGAGCAAAATATCAGAGAATAAAGCCTCAGTACTTGTGACTAGAATTTGTTCTAGTCACAGATGTAAAAACCTAGCAAGTCTAATAGAGAGCCAATGACCAATACTCAAAGATGCCCAGCACCCACAGCTCACCTAAGGAGGAAATAGCAGCTAAACCAGTACTTATGTCAAAACAGTCTTGACATTTCTCCAATGCTATTTGACTACACTTCAAACCAAAATGCTAGATTTTAAGATTACTCTATACACCTTAGTCTCTCTGTAGGAGTTAGATCCTTTTGTTTTCTCCTGTACAAGCCTCTTTGAAGCAGAAGGATGATCTTTCCATGGTGTTTTGCATGTGACGTCCACTTACTCTTTCACCTATCCATGTCTGTTTTGACACTGAATTATTCAAATGTCTGATTATTGAATTGGTTAGAAATCAATTTACTATAGAAAACACATATACCCATACAGTCCTTCTATGTTTCTTATCCTTCTGAAGCCCCTCAGTAGGAGCAATTTTTCCTTTCCCTGCTTTGAGAACACAAGCTAGGTCATGAGGGCTACACACACTGGCTTTGCACCAGCCTGTGGCAACATGCAAGCACTGGTGACTTCCTCCTGCCCCACTTTCTGCAGGGCAAATCTTTTGGTTCACTCCTGCCTTTTGATCTCCAGCTTGGAAAAACAACTTGCCATGGAACTGACCGCAAAGCATGGATTTTGCACAGCTCTTACCTAAGCTATTTAATCTGACCACTTTTAGGGAAGTTCCCTACCAAGAAGTTGTGCTCTTTGCTTGCACAGTGACCTTATGTCATCCTACTCTAAAGCTGAGGAACACCAAAATAAGCATCCACATATCCACAGTGTGCTCATTAATATACTGTATGTCTATTTCAGATTATAAACTAAATGTGCTGTGCAAGGAGATAAATTTCAAATTAGAGCACACACAGAGTCCCTAACCCTATGAACAAATTTTTACCATGTCCTAGGAAGGATCCTAATAAGGAAATAAAGAAAGTTAAAGAAAGAAAGGTCAACATCACAAAAAGGATACATTAATAGAGGAGTGCAAATGCTGTGCACCACAGTCTGTATGAAATATTTATGAGATTCTAGAATAGCTCCACTTAATATAGTGCTGTTCAGATAAACACAGTGGCTCAGGTACACAAGGTACTTAAAACACAGAAATGCTCTCAAGACCCTGTACGTATCAGAGCTGAGCAGGACAGGTAGGCAGCTGAAACCCACAAATGAGAGGTAACCAGGGCACTGCTGTGAAAGTATATGAACTTGTAGCTAAAGCTTACTGACTCCATGTAAAATTTCCTCTAAAATCCATTTCTTCTTCCAGGCCACCCAGCTTGTATTTGTGCTTGGGATAAATGACCAGAGCCATAAAAAAATGCATTATTGCAAAGAAACTTTAATAGGGGATATCCTTCCTGTGACTACATCAGACCTTTGCACTCTGTCCTTGCTCTGATCTCTCCAGGTACACCCAGGCAGGCTGTTTTGGCTGTGCCTGTGGCTTGGTGGACAAGGGAGCCTGGTCTGGATAGCACAAAAGTCCAGGGGCAACTTAGTGCTGCCACCTGTGCATGAGAACAACATGAGGCAGGAGGCAGAAAACACTGCACCCTGCTAGGGAAACTTGGTTAGGTTAAAGCAATTACTTACACTGAAAGTGGGCCAGAGAACTTAGCCAAATTGCACTTACCATGAATTGCATGGCATTTCAAATATCTGACTATTCAAAATGTCTTGAAATTTGTGCTGATCAGAGCTAACTAGAAATCCAATGCTACGTTTTTACTGATTCCTGAATTATTGCAATTGTTCTTAGTTATTCAGAGTTATATAGCACTTGATCAGTGCTCCTAGTACATAAACACGAGCTGTTGCTCCAAGGGCCAGCAGTCACTAAACACCTGGCACCTCTCTGTTTCTGGCTGCAGAGGACAGGGCATCAGGGCCAGTCACAAGGCTGTGGAGAGGATTTACCTGGTGATGCCATAGCACCTTCTGGCTGTAGAGCACCTTAAAGACTTATCTGTGAGATGGGATCCACCTCATCCTACACTGGCTGGCTGTGTCAGCCAGGTACCCAGCCCAAACCTGTCTCCCTGCAGTCAATAAAAGAGGAGAGACATTCAGAAGGCAAATTATTTCATCTGCCTCAAACAGAAAATGAGTCATTTCCAAAATAACCGTTCCCTTACTCGCTGAACACAGGAGAAGCCTAAGAGGCCATCCATCCACATTCTGTGCCTTCAGAAGTACTAAAAAAACCTACAAGCAACCATAGAAAGGTCAGTTGCTAAAGAAAATTATTAAATGTCTTCAAATCCAGACAAGACCTTACGAACTTGATTCTCACATAAAGCCAGAGCCCAATTACAGCTCATAGATTTTGGATCCTTGATTGAAATACAGTAAGATTGTAAGAGAAGGGAACTAACTGAAAGACAACATTTTGTAATGGAAAAGTATTAGTATTAGACAGTGTTAGATGCTGTAGAAATGTTGGCATATCCTGGCAGCCTAATTTTCTATATGCCATGTTATTACATGAATAGGTCTTTTTGTAACTTACACCCACTGAGAGATATAAAAGTACCTGTATGGAATTGGTGATGTCTGTAGTTTTGTTCATGTCCTTTGGTTTCCTGGTACATTGAAGACATTACTGACAATATGCACCATTAGATGCAAACCATATTCTGCAATGAGCTAAATCATACTCATTTGATTTACAGAGAATCATGAGGATATACTATTTTTGTCTGAATAAATAAATAACAAATGCATGCACAGCACAGTTTTATGACTGGGACCTTAAAGGGACATGTTACTGACTATAACACTTCAATTGTGCTTTTCTTAGTTTTCACACTAAGTGTTCCAAAAAGGACATCCTAATAAGAGACTATACCTCCTCCAGATGCTCCCTGAGCAAGCTGTGACACACACATTTGTACAGCACATTTGTGCATACCACACATGTACATCTGAAAATTCAAACCTGCTCCCTTTGTCCAGATTAGAAAATGAACTACTAAAAATGCGTCCTGTTAATCTTTTGCAAATCACCACTAACCTTCTTCCCACTGTTTTTGAATACTCTCCTTTGGATTCCTCTGTTGTTAACTGTTTGATCAAGGAAATGCAGTTCTGTCTGGTCATCACAGCTCCCCCTTTATACTTCAAAGAAATGCATGCATATTTTTCAGGAAAATTAATTTCCACTATTTCATATAGAGCTTTATTTTTCTTTAAAGAGTGGATGAATAGAATGTTCTGTACCAGCAAAAGCCATAAACTGCAACGGTTTCCTTGCTGTTTTAGCAAAGAATAAAAATGTTTATTAAGGAGTTTGTTTTCTACTTTTCCCTGAGATTAGAATACACATTATCAAACTGTTGTTTCAAACTAATCTCAATCCTTTTTTTCTTTGTAAAAATAATACATGTATCATACAAAATTATGCAACTACATGAATAATACAAAAACAATACATGGTCACATCTGAAAAATTCTAAAAGTGCTACCCCTTTTTCTTTAAAGAAATCTGGTATTAGTTTTGTTTATGAGACACTTTACCTATGTATTTTTATGAAACAGAAAATAATCTCTGTGTGATGCTTGAGAGAATTAATTCTTTTTTCATATCATTCATTGACAGGGAAGCAAATTGCAACAAGAGACCAGTAGGAGCAGCATCGCATTCACTAATCCTGGTCCCCATGGGACACATGAGTATCTGATGGAAGCACAACACAGCAGGGCACAGGCAGTCCAGGAAGTTCCTGGAATGCACAAATGATAACATCCTACTCCAAGTGACAGAGGAGCCCTTGAGAAGAGATGCTGTGCTGTGCTGTGCTGTGCTGTGCTGTGCTGTGCTCTCACAAATGAGGGGCTGGTGAGGAATGTCAGGCTCAAGGGAATCCTGGGCTGCAGTGACCAGGGAATGGTGGAGTTGGAGATCCTTAGGGCAGTGAGGAGGGTGCTCAGCCAGCTCAGTGCCCTGGACTTCAGGAGAGCAGACTTTGGCCTCTTCAGGGATCTGCTTGGTAAAGTGCCAGCCCTGAAGGGAAGAGGAACCCTAGGAAATTGTCTGATGTCCAAAGATCACCTCTTGCAGGCTCGGGAATGAGGCTTCCCAACAAAGAAGACAGACAGCAACACCAGGAGACCTGTGTGGATGATCAAGGAACTCCTGGGCAAACTCAAACACAGAAAGGAAGCCCACAGAGGGTGGAAGCAAGGACAGGTAGCATGGGAGGAATACAGAGAAATTCTCCAAGCAGCCAGGGATCAGGTTAGGAAAGCTAAAGCTCTGATAGAATTAAATCTGGCCAGGGATGTCAAGGACAACAAGAAAAGCTGCTATAGGTACATCAGTGATAAAAAGAAGACTAGGAAATGTGGGCCCTATCTGGAAGGAACCAGGAGACCTGGTTACCTGGGATGTGGAGAAGGCTGAAGTGCTCAATGACTTCTTTGCCTCATTCCTCACCAGCAAGCTCTCCAGTCACACCACTCAAGTTGCAGAAGGCAAAGGCAGGGATTGGGAGAATGAGAAACTGCCCACCATAGGAGATCAGGTTTGAGGCCATCACAGGAAGCTGAAGGTGCACAAGTCAGGGGACCTGGTGAAATGCATCTGAGGGCAGAAGACTGGTGGATGAAGTTGTTAAGGCACTTTCTATCATATTTGAGAAGTCATGGCAGTTCAGTGAAACTCCCACTGACTGGAAAAGGGGAAACAACCCCCATGTTTAAAAAAGGAGAAAGGAAGACTTAGGTAACTACAGGCTAGTCAGTCTTACCTTTGTGCCTGGCAAGTTCATAAAGCTGATCCTCCTGGCAGTTGTGCTAAGGCATACAAAAAATGAGAAGGTCCTTCACTAAGGGCAAACTGTACCTGACAAATTTGGTGGCCTTCTTTGATGGAGTTACAGAGATGGTGGATGAGGGAAGAGCAACCGCCATCACTTCCCTGGATTTCTGCAAAGTACTTGACTCTGCCCAGCCTGACATCCTTGTTTCTAAAGTGGAGAGACATGGATATGGTAGATTATCCATTCAGTGGATAAGGAACTGGCTGGATGGCCACACTCAAAGTGCTGTGATCAAAGTGGAGACCAGTGATGAGTGGTGTTCCTCAGGGGAACACCAGACATTAGGACTTGTTTGACACCTTTGTCAGTGACATGGACAGTGGATTGAGGGCACTTGCAGCCCAGAAAGTCGAACATGTCTTGGGCTGCATGAAAAAGCAGCATGGGCAACAGGGCGAGGGGGGGATTCTGCCCCTCTACTCTCATGAGACCCCACCCCACAGTGGAGTACAGTGTCCAGCTCCAGGGCCCCAAAATCAGAAGGACCTGCTGGAACAAGTCCAGAGAAAGCCACAAAGATGATCAGAGATTTCTCCTATGAAGAAAGGCTGCAATGCTTGGAGTTGCTCATCCTGGAGAGGAAAAGGCTCCAGGAAACCCTACAGCACCTTCCAGTACCTAATGGTTTACAGGAAAGCTGGAGAGGGATTTTTCACAAGGTTATGTAGGGATAGGACAAGGGGGAATGTCTTACTGAAAGAGGTTTGAATTACATGTGAGGAAAAAGTTATTTACTATGAGGATAGTTGTATATGCCCCATTCCTGGAAGTGTTCAGAGCCAGCTGGGTGTGTCTTTCAGCAACATGGTTTAGTGGAAGGTGTCTTTGCCCATGGCTGGTTAGTTGGAACTGGCTGCTCTTTAAGGTCCCTTCCAGCACAAACCATTCCCTGATTCTGTAAGTTCTGGATTGCTTCTTGGGTTAAACAAAAAAATATACTCTAAGATGAAGTGTCAGTGTATTACACGATGGACAAGTATCAGAATCTAAAGTGTGCAGTTGGTTCTTAGGAAACAGAGGCAGCAATCCAACAATGCATCAGGCCAGCAATCCTATACGTGAATATTTCTTAGGCTTAACAAAAAGTGCATGTGTGTTTTTCCAGACTGAGGCCATAACCTCTGCTTACTCCCATTGCAGGAGAGTTGCTACCACTCCCTGTCCTGTGCTTCCACACAGGGCTTTGTGCCAGGTGTTGCACATTCGTATCTTTCAAGTTCTGAAGATGGGAGATTAACCAAAATTAAATTGTTCAAATTAAATCAGAGAGGAATGAGAGAAAATTGTTAGATATAGCTGACAGAAAGTGCAGCTGCAATTTGGAAATTAAATGCAAGCCTAAATAGGAGCAATGAGAGGAGAACACAGGTGTGTTACATGTTACCTAGCAATGAAACCTCTCTGTGATATGCAAACTGAGAATTGATTTGGAAAGGGTGAAACTATCTAGTCAGGCATGTACTGAATAGTAGCATAAATTAATAACTTTTCACCACAAATAATCCTGAAGTTCTTTGTACATTTAACTGATGAAAATTGGACATCTCAGTATTGGAATCACTCCATGACAGAACAGTTTAATACAAATCCATGCAATAGCATTTTATCTTTGGAATGATAGAAGCTTGGGATGAAATCCAGAACTTAGTGCAAACAGGTCTTTCAGCATTGCCTCTCTCTGGGCCCAAATCTCTTCTGGGCCCAAATCTCTCCTAGGATCTGATGTTACATTTGTAGGACTGTGGTCAGAACTGTGCAGCAGCCCCTGGATCTGCAGGAGCATGTTGAGCAGCAGGAGATGGGGAGAAGTCCCAGGTACAGGGGACTGCACCATCACCCATTTGCAGCCTCACACATCCCAGAGCCCATCCTGGGTCAGAGTGCCCTAAATGATCTTATTTTATCCCTTTGGGAGGTGCATAATTGAGGGTACCAAAAAGCAGCAGCCTATGGTTTGCTTCACAGGTTTCTGTTTCCTCTGATTGTCTTCTCCCAGGAAATGCATTAAAGCAAACTGCAGGTGGAGGCTCTGCAGAAGGGACCACATCAGGCTAAAGAAATGGAAATACTGGATTACATTATCCCCATGTTTGCCAGCAGTAAGGCCAGCCTCACTTCAGGGGCTTCTGGGGAGGGACAGGTACTGACTGCCTTAGGAGATTTCATTGCCATGAGTGGAATGGTTCATTATTCATACTATGGAGTCTTTTTTAGCCAATCTGTGGCATGTAAAGTGGTACTGGAAAGGTCATGCTGTTTTATGTAGGATAAATAAAAGTGATCTTATTTTAGTAAGAGTCAATCATATTTCAGTGTTTTTAAGGCAAAGACTGTCAAAAGCCAGCATCTTTAGTAAACAGGGTTCTTTTTTACTGTTTTCTATAGCCCACAGAGAGTAGAAAGTGATTTTGTTTGAAGGAAAAGTACCAATAATATGTCAAAATATTATTAGCATCTTTCTCCAATTTCCCAGGTTTTCCTAATCCAAGTGACTGTGTAAATAAAAACCAAAATGAAGTAATCAGTAAGAGGAAGATTGATAATAGGAAATCTAAAACAGAGAAAAAATACTCAAAAAGCAGAAGCAGCAATCCAGTTTGACCATAGGTAAATAGATATTTATTAACAGAGCTCCATTATTATATTTATATTTTATGATATTATGCTGTGAGTTGAAATATGGATAATAGGTAACCAAGAAGGGGTAATTAATTTAAAAATTGTCAATTAATTCCCTAGTATCTTAAAAAAATCCAACTATATGAGTGAGTATTTAAGGTGGAATTTGCAAGGCACATGTGGTACAAACTTTTTAATAAAGTATTAAAATGCTTCATTTGGAATGCCCAGCCTAATTATCGGACTGGTCAGGTCTATATTCCAGCTATGAATTGCTTTTGATAGTAAGATGCCAAGCTGAACACCTACAGAAAACCAGAACAGATGTTCTCTGGGATAAACAATTTGGGTCAATTCTGTAATTACACATTTGCATGAGAATCAAATTACTTTGTAGAATAATATATTTTTCAGACTGTATTCTTTGTTAATCATTAAACCAGTGACCTCAATGGCTCTGGTGTGGCTTTTTGGCATTCCTCTTCTCCAAAACTCACTTCAGTGATCTCCTTAATCATTCAGTTAACCTGTAAAAGATGAAAAAGTCAAACAAAGCCTACGTGGTTTGTCCGTATGTAACATGAATAATGACAATTATTTTTAAGAAACAAAGAATAATGCTCAACACAACAGATTAGAAAACACTCACCTAAAAGTTTCATGAGAGCTGATTTCTCCCAAAATACGCCGAAGTAAAGTAAATAATATATGTGGAAAATTAGGCAGTGCAAGAAGCAAAAGAACATTAAAGAAAAAACCCAGACTAATTAGAGTAGGTTTCCCTTCTACAAGCACACAAAAAACACCACTAACCACCAACTTCCCAGATCTGCCATGCATTCATCAGTTTATTTTTTTTTTCCATGTGGGTAAACCTCACCATTGTATGGATAGGCAGGGGAGCAGTGTGCCTTGTAGCAGCCAGCAGCAACTTAACTTTCCCAGAAAGTATCTGTGAGAGTCTGAAATCTGATGGGTAAGGGTCGGGGCATGGTGGGAACAGAATGGAAAGGAGACAGGTAAAGACAAAATATACAGCTATGGGAGACATTACAAGCATCTAAACCTAGTGAGGCTTGATATATACATGAGTTTCCTCTTGTAATATCAACCTAAGAAAATGTTTCCCACATTTTAAAATTTAGGGCTGTACAGACAGTAACATTATTTAATTGCTAAAAGGGTGTTCTTCTGCTTTCTACCAAAAATGTGTTATGTGCTTTGCCCTCATGAGATGGGGTCAGATATCCATTCTCTTATTGAAATGCTTCCTCTCATGTTTAGTCAATATGACATTAAAAATACATTCAAATGTTCCTGATGTTTAGTTTAGGACAGTTTTCAAAAAGGTCAGTTTTCAAAAAGTGGCAACAATATGCATTGCTTCATCTGGAAATACTGGGAAATGTGGGTAATCTAAAATTTGGCCATTTCCAGAAAAGTACATTTTCTGGGATGAACACTTACATACAAAAAACTTTAAGCAGTTTGCTTTGTAGTAGCTATAATAACTTGAGAGTTCAAAGAAATAAAATATTTTAATTACTATATATCATATTTAAGCAAAATTTCAAAATTAACAAAAATGCACAATCAGTGCTTCATTCTACAAATCTCTTTCTTTTTTTTCCCTCACACTTCTTGTTCTCTGTGTCACTGGAGTAAGTGAAAAGATCGAAATTAAAAGTGGAAGAGGAGGAAGACTTTTCCTTACTTCCCATTGGGAAAAAAGTTAACTTCTCAACAGAAGAGAAATTACCCCCTATTTTAGGTTCTTAGTATATTATTGTTCGTGATAGAAAAATAATGTATTTGAAGATTTAAAATGTTGGTTTTATTTATTCAAAGAGCCCAACTTTTCATTCCCATTCTCATCTGGGGTGGTGAGGTGGAGAGAATAAGGCAGCATAAGGATTTGCCATTATTTCAACATAAAAATGTCAAGCATTATAAAAATATCCTCTGGATTTTCTTTTAGAAGTGGTATTACCCCACAGAATGCTGATACTGCAATCTTTTCAAAATATTCTCATTTAAGAGGTCGGACCTTTCAGCTTGCACTTTAAACAATTTTAGCTTTCACACATGCATAACACTCACTGAATTGCCACACTTCATGAATGCATCCCCAGAAGGCTCCAGGGACCCGAGCTGAGACAAGACGTGAGTTAAACACTGAAGAGCAGCACTGTGGTCCTGCAGCTCCTGCCCAGCCAGAGCTTCCACCTCTGGCCTTTTTCCTGAGCAGCCCCAGCGAGGCTCGGGATGGTGTCATTGGGGCTGCCCTGCAGAGCAGCTCCACGGCCAGGGCTGCGAGCTGGAGCACCTACCCAGGCTCAAACCCCTTCAGGCTCACCCAGCACAGGGCTCCTGCCTGAAGGGACATCCACGCCACCCCAAAGCTCTGGGTCAGATATACCCTTTGGGTTCTGCTCAAACCCAAAGCCCCAAAGTCAGCTCTACCAGGGGTCTGAAGTCATTTGTGGTTGGGTTTTAATCTGGTCTCGAGCAGCGTCTCATCCCCATGTGAGTGCTGGAACATTTATGCTGGAAAGCCCTTCCTCTTCTCCTGCCTCAGCTTCAGAGGAAGTAAAAGGCCCAAACCCAAACATCAATTAATAGAGCTGGCCCCCTCTAACCTAATGATCTCTGAGTGCTCCAGCAGAGCATCCTCAGCAGAGAAAAAAATGGAGTCTGCCTTAAATAAGATCTTTAATAATATAAACATACATATAGACATATATTAAAAAGCATGATGAACTGCCTCCACCACAAACAGAAATCGGGGAGAAGTATTTTATGAGCTCAGTCAATTTTAGATCAGTGTAAAAATAAAGCTTTATTCTTAGTGAACAGAGCAGCATAAATAGCCAAAGTGATGCTTCAGGGAGAAGTCTGAAGATGCATACAAAAGAAGCCTGAGAAAAGCCACACAAAAACAGAGTTTGTCTTTTTAACATCACCTGTATTAACAGCATTTAGAATATAGAAATAAATATAGCTGTGGTGCATCAGGCAGGAAGGTACTTGAAGAAGCTTTCTACATGAGAACTTTCAAAGATTACTAAACAGATATTAGAGGGGATATTTCAGTCTTAACTCCTATCCTGAAAGAAATTAAATTCTTCCAAAAAATATCCTCAACACCTTTCCATAAATTTGATATAAACATTGCATCCCTCCTGAGACTTACAAGGATGTTGAAGAACCTTTTCTTTGCCTCTGTAGTGCTAAAACCTTTTCTTTCCAAGATGTTCTGTTCTGGCAATCGATTTCTTCCATAGATTACATTTCCATGCCCTTCATTCAGTGTAGGGAGTTAGCTACCTGCTCCAAGAGCAGGACTCAGACTGTGTGCCCACACAGACCTGCAGCACAGCATTGCTGTGGCCAGTGTCTGGCCATGAGTTTTGTGTCACTTTTCCCAAGCCTCAGCACTGAAGCCTGTCCAGCTTTCTCTGTCTGACCTGTCCTCAGCTTCACTTTAAATTGCTTTAGCTGCAACTGCAGTTTTCCTTCTAACCAGGTGCCTGCAGCTATTTTGGTTTGATTTGCTTATTGATGTATGGCACTGCTGTGGTTTTGCGACTGCACAGGAGTGATACAGAAGGAAAAATTCCACCTTGGTGAGGTAGCAGTGGCTCTGGGATGGGCAGATCCCATGTGTGGTGTAGGGGAGTACCAGCACTGGGTGACAGGAGATGAGGCACAGGTTTGGCTCTGGAGACCCCAGAGCTATAAACAACTCACCAGTGTGAGATAAAGAAATGCAGACCTGAGGATGGACAAAACTGATTCTGGGGTAGCAAGTAGAATAAAGAAACAGTATCTAGCACATGTATAAGAAGGTTTTGCTCTGTCCTTAGCAAATTTGGATCTGATGTAGAGTTCAGACCATTTTAGAAAGAGCAAAGGTGCAAAAGCATGTTAGCTGACATGCAGAAATGCACCCAAATAGATCCTAGAGTGATAAAAAAGAAACTATCTACACGAACATCAAAATCCTCCTGGTGAACAACTACAGATGCCAACAACAATCCATAATCCTGCCAACTCCAATACCTGAGCAAAAGCAGCCACCCAAAGGCCTGAAAGCACTGGGGAAGAAGGAACATTTCACCAGGAGAAAGGGTAGAAACTAAGGAGTCACAGTTTTTGCTGTATTATTATTGCTACTACAGTTGCAACCTTTTCTGCATAGACATAGTCTTTTTTTTTTCCCTGTAATAGTTGCATGTGGAATAGTAATGACTTTTGTATTTGACTCGTGAGGTTTCAATTATACTAACAATAAATTTTTGTCTTTATATGTGAGCTGTTTCTGCTTTGCCCATAATAGAAGATATTGAGTATAATAAGTAGCTTCACTATATCTAAGTCATAAAAATATTACTTGTTAACACTGAAACAAAATCTCTTCCTCAGGGGTTTAATATGACAGACTAAATACTCTCAAAACTTTTTACTTAGCACATCATCAACTGAAGATTTATTGGAATCTGCCAAAATGAAAGGAGATCAAGAGGTCATATTTTCAGGGGACATAAGCTGGTTTTGTTTTTCAGTTGCATGGGAAAAGCAGAGTTCTCCTTTCAGGCTCTGTTCCTGGGGCACACGGCTTCCTTGAAAACCTGAGGTCTGGCACCATAGTAACAGTCGCTCTGAGGGTAAAATCTTGCTCCATCTGAAGTCAGTGGAAATTTTGCCACTCACTCATTCGTACTTGAGGTTTTGCCCAAAGGGAATTTCACCCAAAAGCAAACTCTTCACCCAAAGAAGTGCAGGAGGAAGGAGATCAGAATGGATCACAGCCAATCTTGAGTCCGCTGTTAGGACATCACTACTTTGCCTTGTGCACAGCTGGAAGTGAAAGCATGGACACATCCCATAAAAATATTATGGTAACACACAGTAATCTGGAGCTGTTGTCTGTGGGATTATCCAGCTGTGGTTCAGAGACACATGTGGGTGCATTAGATCAACTGATGCTAGTTAAAAATATAAAAGAAAACCCCCAACCAAAGAAAAGTTATCCCAAAAAAACCAAAACCCCCAACCAACAAAAACAAACAAACAAAAACCAAAAAATACTAACAAGAGGCACATTATGACATGCACCTGTTCTTGAGAAAATGCAACATTATTAGTTATGACTAACTGGAATGCCTGGAAGAGATTTACCACAACAGAAAAAAATCAGTTAGGTATGGATGTATGCCTATACATCTTAGTAATTTCCTTTAGGTTGTGTGAGTAACTTTTAATTAAACTTCAGGTTAAAATGTGTATATTTGAGTACATATGTATGAGGACACTTTATATTTTTAACCATAAACATAATATTTTAGTTCTCATATGAAATATATCAAGAAGGTTGCTGGCCTATTTCAGTCAACTTACATCATATAAAGATGTAAGTCTGAAAACCAAGACTGAAGGGAGTATGGATGACTTTTTCAAACTGGGTATGCTTCATACACCCAAGGAAAGTTCTCCTGTTGTCCTTGAGATAACTGATTTTAGATGACTGGTTTTAGATGGCTTCATGCAGTGTTCTTGTGACTTCTGCTCAAGCACTCACATGGCCAACGTTGCTTTGTTACATTAGCCTCCAGGTCTGTGCACACAGAGATGGGCTTTGTTTACTCCAGCTTAGGTTTTCTGAGAAATTAAATGTCTGGGTCTGAATTATTCACTATTGGATCATTTTACAGTCTGTTGAGAGACAGTTATTTCCAGAGGGTAATTCCTCTTCCTCTAAGATCTTTAAGACAAATCATCCTCTAGAAATGCCTGCTTCTCTTAACTGGGATTTGAAGGTGACCAGCTCAGACTGAGGTGGCTAAAGTTTGCTTACTTAAGGTTAAGCAAGGTGTATCCCTCCCAGAGACTGTACTGGAGGCACACAATGTTTATCAGTTCTTGCTTGTACCTGATTGGAGGGCCATAAAACCATATCATGTGCTACATGTGACTTGAGATTGATGATTATTGTCAATTGGAACATTTTGTATTTTATATCTATTAAGTTTTAAATTTTATAGATTGAAGTCAGACAATCTCAGAAATTAAAACTTTTTTTTTCTTAGAGGATTCATGGTCTAAATGATTTTTCATTACAAACTTCCAATTTTTTATGAAATTTTAGATTTTTTTAAACATTTTTCTGTGAAAATTAAAAGAAAGTAAATTCTAAACAAGATATATATATGTTAAAACCATTTCACACATAATATAAAAACAAGCATCTGAGCCATTCAGTAGAAAACATATCCCTATGATCACTTAGAATTTTAAAACATTACTTTAATTACTTATTAAATTCTTTTTTAAAATACTTTTTGTTTTTAAATGAACATATGAATGCTTTCATACTCTAACCTCCCCCAACTGACTGTATTAAAGTAAGCATAGAAGAGACTCAGACCTTCACAAACAGTTCTAATAACACTTTATTAGCAGAACATTAATTTTTGACAAATTTACTATGAAGTCTCTTGCATCAGTCACAGGATGATATCCATCACTAAGCTAAACGCCATAAAATCATCTTTAAATGCAACACTAAGCTTAACATAGTGGGAAAACATAATCTCTGATTTGGAAGGTCATTTTAGGAAGTAATTCAGGAAAGGGATGCTGAGCTCTGGAGTAACCTTGGGACTGCTGCTTCCCTGCCAGATGGAAAATCTCAGGGATGACACATTTGTTCCTGAGGGGAAGGATGCTGCCGCTTTCACAGCCTACCCACTCCACACCAACTGCATCAGCCTTGCAGGAGGTTATGGCTCCCATCCTCCCTCCAGAGGAAAGGCTGTGAAGCAGGAAATGGAGGAAAAATTCTCCAGGCTGTGTTTGTGCACAAGGGACAGGCAGCAGACTGACAGGGGCTGGGCTGCTGTGGCTCCCCAGGTGGAGCAGGTGATCCCAGTGGCACATGCACACAGATACATCACGGAATCACGGAATGGTTGGGATGGAAGGGACCTTGAAGATCATCCCATTCCAAACCCCCTGCCACAGGCAGGGACACAGTCCAATAGATCAGGCTGCTCTCACACATAAACATATAAACACAGACAAACACACAAATTACATTTTAATGCTGCATTTGCCTTTTATGCTGCATTTTGTTTCTTTCCTTGCTGTTGCTGCCCTTCAAAACCAATGTAACCAGGGGTAGCCCTTGGCCTTTAGTGTGACCAATTGCAGACACTGCAAATCCAAGTGCCATCTGCACCTTGGGTCCACACAGCTCCTCTTCATATCCAGTCATGACTACAGGATGACTTGACAGTAGCAGGGAGCCAAGGATTTCAAAAGGTACAATATCTGGTACCAAATCCAAAGTTTATATCTAGAAGTGCACACAGTCATTTGTGAGTTTCATTAGCTCAAAGCATCCCTGGTCTGGTCCCTGGGCTGTAAATTCACCTGCAGGTGGAGAGCATTTGTTGTGACATTTGCCACTGCTGGAGTCTTCTGGTGTATTTGATCTAAAAGAGTCTTAAAAGAGTCTTTTTTTTTTGTTTGTTTGTTTGGTTGGTTTGGTTTTGTTTTTTTTTCAAAGACCCCACTTCCATTCCAGGCAAAGCAGAGTAAATTGGGACAATTGATAAACTCACTTCAGCTGTGACTGAAACATGACTGCAGAAACATGACTATAGTTGTACCTTCAATCAGACCAGAAGTTGGTTTCTAATTTTAAAAAGAAGAGAGAGAGAGAGAGAGAGAGAGAGAGAGAGAGAGAGAGAGAGAGTGTGCATGGCATTTGGCATATAGGAGCACATTTAATGCATTCCTGATGTTAGATTTAGTCCAAAGAAAATATAAAATGTGTATAGTGTGTTGGACTTACCCCCACCAACACCTCACACTGCCTGATGACAGATGTTGTATGAGGCAGAGGCAGCCAAATCTGTCCCTCAGTGCTGTCTTGGAGGGTGCCCTGGATCCAAGTATCCTTAGAACTATGCACACATCTTGTTTGGGGGAAATCTAGAAGATTCATGCCAAATCGGAATGGAACTGGCCTACTAGAGGACAGAACCTGGAAATGAAATGGGAAATAGATGTACCTGATGGAGCCACTACACTTTTGGGGAAAAAAAGTTACTCATCAACAAAAAAAACCCTCATTTCTCTTGGAAAGCTAGTCCTAGTACAGTATGTCTTTTATTTTTTTTTAACCTTTAAGGTAGAAGTACTTAATCTTGTGTGTTTATTAAGCAACTATTACAGCAATTTTAGTGTGATTGCAGTTAGACATATTAGTTCACAAACAAGGAAGGGTATTTGTAAAATAGAACAGTTTAGGCTTCCTGAGCTAACAAAAATCGTAGACCAAGCCTATTCAAAGGAATGCAGGAAAGTTAATCAAATAAAGGTGGAATGCAAGTTTGCCTAACCTGCAGCCTGATAAACACCATATGGGTGCTCTCACAGAGGAATAAAATTGCTTTCATTTTCTGTAGCTTAATTCTGTTTAAATTGCTGCAAACTCCAGCCTCTTTATTCTGAGTGAAAACACATGTCCCAGGAGTTTAACATGCTTGAACTTATGCCTGTTAACTTCACCACTTGATTATCCATAACTTTCTCAAGTCTCTCCACCCAAACTTGCTGTTAAACAAGTTCTTGTTCCTACTCACATACAAGGTGTTTAAGCAGGCATAGCAACATGTTCCACACGAGGTGCACTCCAGCCATGTGGGGCTCTTCTCATGGGCACTTTCACACATGTTTTCAAGTGTTTTAAGAAGTTAAACTCCCCGAGGGAGACAGAAAGGGAATAAATTGAAAGTCCTCAAAGAAATTGGGCCCCTTTCTATGCTCTTTTTCTAAATTTGTCCCAGGGGCACTGGATCTACTTCTTTCTCTTATATGAAAAAGATACAAGAATAGCAATACACATCCAAGAAGACTGTGACAGACTAAAGTTGCTGTCAAGTCTTAGTAAGAATGCTGCTTTCTAGCCCTCACTTCTACCGAATTCCTCAGGAAGACAAGCTAAAAGCTGTTCTTTTGCACCTTACCTGCAAAACGTCCTTCAGCATCCAGAGAAGTACTTCTCGATGTACTGTTGCTGATTTAACTTTAATGTTTAGCATTGCACCATATTTCTTACCATTTAAAAATATGAGACGTAGTAAAAAGAAAAAAAAACAAAAAAAAGAAAACCAGAACAGCAATAAACACAAGCTGATTCATGGCTGAGGTACCAGACTTTTGCCCAAACTGTCTGGCATGTGTTTGATGTACAGGATGACAAGAAACTTCTCATAACAACTATTTCATTTGTGTGCTCCTAAATAGGGCAAGAATATTCAGAAGATGTGCATCACCACTAAGTAATTCACTCATTACAGGTCTTGTTCTATGGAGCATGAAGGCAATATTGCCTTGATCTATTTTGGTGCAGACTGACATCAGATGTGGCTCCCCACCTGTGGCAGGAGTGCCCCTGGCATCACAAACCACTTCCAAGGCCACGGCCAAGCCACCTCCCTCTTCCTATGTGGATGCTAATTCGAACTGCCCAGAAACAGCCCATTCACAGGCTATTACCAGCAGCTGTTTGTGCAGGCACTCATCCTGTAGCTCAGCTCAGGCCATCACTGCCTGCCTGCCCTGCGTGACCCCGCTTGCAGACACCTGGGCTTGAGAGGGGAAGGCACAGGGAAGGGTGGGCTGTGAAGTTGATGCCCCAGTGTGAGAGTATGTGGTTGGAGAAGAGGTGAACAGCAGGGGTAGAGACAATATTCAGTGTCACCACCAGTGATGCCAGGCTCCTTTGGATGTGAGCAGCCCAATGATTTCAGTGTGTCTGTGAGTGACAGCTTAGAAAAGAATTTAAAAGTGAATGATACAATCTATACCTCTCTATGACTCTGGCTAATAGACGGCTCATTATTTTCACTGTTTTTCAAGGAAGTTTTGCATTTTCTGTGTAATCTAGAGGAGAAAAAAAAATCCAAACCTTCCTCCTTTGGATGAAAAAGTCTAAGCTCCATGGATACCGTTGCTATATACATCTTTATAACTCTGCAACTGGACTATAGGTTCCCTATGAAAATAGATCTTGGATGAGAAAATTTGATTTTTTTGGAAGCTCTAGAATTATATTGAGAAAAATGCAGAATATTAGAATTACATCAAGAATTATAGAATACAAGAATTATGTGAATAAAATTCCAGAGTGATTTACCTTTTGTTAAATGATACCCTAAATTTTAATATGAAACTTTGCATCTCCTAGTAAGTTTGGATTATTTAATATGAACATATAAAACATTTTAAACTATGCCAAGATTTTGTGGTGACCTCAAATTCAACTTCTAAGGAGAAGCAAATATACAGGGAACTTACACCAGAAAGCATGCACACACTTTTGGAACACTCTATAACCAAGAGCCTATGAGAAAAGGCAAATATGTAAACAAGAGGAGGCAGCTGAGACAAAGCAATAAGAGTTAAAAGTATTTAGCATGATTCTAAATATTTTAAAAGAGAGCGTTCAGAAATGTTGCCTATTTTGCTGTAGTATTTTTAGATTTCTTTACACTTCTGATGAACTGGAAAACTTAAAAACCTTAAGATTATTTGAAAACATACTTAGTAGCTACTTAATGTATACTTGCTGCATACTGGTATTTTAGGTATGCCAGGGGCAGCAGCCTCTCCCCCTCCCTCTCAGTCCACCACTATGTCAGGGCATCCTGCTGTGGACACCATTTTGTTGAGTTTCTCACTGTACCAAGTATTGTGAGCTAAATATCTCAGGAATGGGACAGTTTTTTGGGAACATCTCTGGGAGTTATGGGCTTTGTTTTTGAAATGTCCAAAAGGGAAATAGAGCCTTGAGGCTATGAGGCTGACACCTGTGACTCTTGGGCTGCCAGCTGTGTAAGCCCCATAGGTTGCTTGGCCTTTGGGTGCCAGATTTTCCACCTCCACAAGAAGAGGAATACAAATATTTCAGATTAATGTTACTCATCTGCTTGTTTTAATACTCATAATGCTTGAGACCCCTGAGAGAGAGATGCCATATAAATATGAAAGCAGTGACAAGTGGTTTTGTCAATCACCAGGACAAAGAGAGAGGAAAAGCTTTTAAAAAGCAAATCCCAAGTATGTGCACCTGAGTGTGGGCAGGAAAACAAAATCTCAGCTTGCTCAAGACATCCATGCACTTCTTGAGAATTGAGGTAAATAAATGGAATTGTCCATATGAATATAATGAAGCAATACAGACTGGAAACAGTTAAATGAGTCTGCCCACCCTATTCTGTGGCAGAACCATAGACTACATGCATTCAAACGCCACATCAAAAGATTAGGTGCATAAATTTGGATATGTAGTTGTGAAAAAATGCTTCTGGAGTATAGGAATATTAATTTACTGGTCAATCCTTCCCCAACACAGCATGTTAAAAGATTAACTTTCCTTTAGTACCAAATTCCTATTGAATATATGATTGAAAAATGATAAATTTATGAATTTTTCAGCTCTTGTGTACTATGAGTAACTTTAATTGAGTGCAAAAGTAGGCAATCGTGTTTTACAGTCCGACATAGTTTTCTCTGATACTTTGAGCTCCTCTAAGTAGTCACATGACTACAAATTATAACACACTTGACTTTTCATATATAAAGGATAGCTTGAGATATTTTTAAGCTTTATTCAAACTGAGAGCAGTGCACATGCTGGATTAATAACAGTGGAAAACTAACTTTTGAAAAACTCCAGTGTTTTCTCACTGTAAGTGTTCTCTTTCTTATCTCTTTTTTCTGAAAAAACAAAGAAAAAGAGAATAGAATAATATGCAGTCTTGTGGTTATATGACTGTATTTCCACAGGTTTGATATGGGTTTTTCTGTTGCAGTTGTTACTTTAGAAAGAGCTAATGTGACTGACAGAACAGAAAAATTTATCCTAGAACTATATATCTTTCTGTGGGCAAAAATGCCATGATGAAAAGATAACAAAATCGAAATATGATACAACTTTTGAAAACATGAAAACAAACCCCATTGCTCTTCTCTTTGACAAGCTTGTCACAAAGGTGAGGCTAAAACAAACCTCCAGTTATTCGATATTAATAGGCAGTGATGAACAACAAGGTTCCTGCTCTCTCCTTATGTGCCAGGGTGTTCAGGAGAAAGCAGCACTACCATAGTCAATACACTGAATTCTCTTCCATACACTTAATACTCACTTGCTGGTGCTTTGAAGTTAATGGAGTTATTCTGGAGTTAATTGGGTTTAACTCAGAGGAAAATTGGACCCACTAGAATGAGTGCTAATACAAAAGGCTTTGGAAGCCAGCCTGTATTGCTGGTCAGAGATTAACAGTGCAGCAGAAAAGGACCTCTTAGAAAACAAGAAAGACAGGAAGCTGAAGAAGAGGAAACTTGCCCACTATTTTGAATTGGCAGCTGTATCACATACTGCAGTGGGGAGCCACTCAGCACTACTCTCCACCAGCTCCAATCAATTTTCTCCTCAGTTCTTCACCACAGAAGTGATGTGTATGATGTAGGATGAACAAAAGAGAACTGTCAAAGCGGTTAGCACAGGTCTGGGATAATGGGATAATGGTTACAGGGGTCAGAACTAGTCATATCCAATGCCTTGAAATTATACATGCAACTGTGCTGGAAAAAAATAGATCCAGAAAATACATTTTATCACGTTTGAAAATCTGCCCCCAATTTAAAAGACAACATTAGTTCTAGCTTCTCACAGTAATATTGGATCAGCTGGTCAAAATAATTTCTATGATCTCAAACCAAGAGTGGTACCACCAGCTATACCCTAAATTTCTTCCATGGTTACTGAGTGCATTTGCATAGTAATTGCACTTATAGTATAGTATGCAAGCCCACATAAAGTGCCCCAAATAAAATTTATTCTGAAGACTTTTATATCCTTCAAATAAATGCCTATTAACAAGCAAGGCTATCTTTCCATACTGACTTATGTACTTCTTCAGTAAATTATTACTGTGTAAACTTTTTACTTTCTCCATGATTATTGGCAGCTATAAGAAAGATTTCTTCTACCAACAATAAGACATAGGATACATTCATGTTGCTTTGTACATTTGTGAAGAATTTAATCTGTATTTACTGGAGATGGTGATAGCAATTTTCTGTAGAGTGCAGGAGGAGGAAGTGCCAGATGTAAAAACTGTTGAACATTTTCCCCTGTTGGGCTGGTACTTTCTCTCTCCTGGACTGAAAGGAAAAAAATGGGCAGTTGGTAATTTTTCAAATACACCACATGAGTTCATGTTAGATTCATTGCTAGCATTGCCAGCAGGGAGTACCTTTCCTTTTAGTATCAACTGTGAACAAAGGATGTGCTTTCGGTTCTGCATGTTCTTGCTTGGCAAATAACCGAGGCTGGCTGCCAAAAGTCTCTCATGAAAACAAAGACACATCAAGGTCATTTAGGTCAGAACAGCCATTCTAGTCATCCTAAAATTATCTCTGAAGGCTAGAGAAGCAGTTGCACTTCCTTCTCTATAGACCTTGCCTGTGAAACTACACAAGTAACTTTTCTCTTCTGTTTGACGCCTGAGTGTAACTGCTACCCTGCTCCAGCTGCAGGCTGGGTCCAAGTAGCTGCAGATATAAACCAAGGGTGTTTAGTGGGCAAACAAGGATTACAAAGGCTTTTGGCACAACATGTCACCCATGCCAAATGACCAAATCTGGTCAGGTGGCCATGGAGGTAGACTGAACATGGTCCCAAAATGTTGACTTCACATAAGGGCTTTGGTGAGGGTTTTTAGCTGTGAAATCACCATGGGGTTTTCATTTCTGTTGATCTTCCATTAGTCAAACTGATAGCACAGTACTTTTCATCTGGTAATGGCAGAGCCAGTCCATGGCTGCCATATGCTGACTTGGTTCTGAACATTGTTGACTTCCAGAGTGGACAGATGTAATCCAGACAGCTGAGAAATAACCTCAGCTCTGGAAAGGAAAATGTAAAAAAATTCAGGCTGGTTCAAGAGATAGCAACTGACCTGCAATGAGAATGAAAGCGGGTAAATAAATCATTGTGATGTCTGCAGACTCTGACCTGACCTCCATCAGTCCCAACAGACTAATTCAAGACTATTTGCAAGATGACTTATTTCTAAAAAGCCATATGGCCACATTTGTACAGTAGGAATTCACATCAGCACAATGCATTTTGCAAACTCAGGTACAAAGTCTGTGCACCAACAAAGGGCAGGCCTTAAATTTGATGCACTCCCATTTTGGGTACGAAACCATATATGCTGCAGCAGTGCAAATGTTAACATGCACCTCTGCTACGTACCTGCTGCTGAAAGGCTACTTGAACAAATCTGGATATGTTAGTGCAGTGTTCTCCATGTTGTTCAACACCATGAGAGGAGAGTTTTCTCTGGGATTCACCCCTTCGAGAGATCAGAAGTCTCGCAGTTATCAATGCTCTCTGGCTAAAATGGAGGAGTCCACTCTGTCATTGCTTTCCCACTGTAATAACTTTAATAATAGTAATTAAACTAGATGAATTATGTGCCTGTTCCTCCTTCCCATGCTGAGCAAGAAGAGAACCAAAAATCTATATTAATTAGGTTATATCGTAGAATCATTTAATTCTGTAAATGATCAGAACACTACAGAGAGGAGCACAATGGAAATGCCTTGGAAGATGAGATCAGACAGGTGTGACATCTGGGTGTCACTGAGATTAAGAGAGTTTTTTTAATTTGGATATTTAAGGAATCTGAAATGAGACCATGGTGTGCATGTTCACTGGGCAATTATTCAAACTGCAGTTGAGAGCTCTGCCAAAGTTTTCGATCTGTGACTCCTGTGTCAAGACTTCCCACTGCTCATGCTTTGACAATTACAGAAACAAAAGCTTCTGGAGATCTTAGGACTGGGGCAGCACCACGATTACCATCAGACTGTCTGGGTAGGAGGATGGCAAACTTTCTGTTGGGATTTTGAGGCTTGGAAGATAAAGAGAGCTAAGAAATTAGAGTAAATGGCTTCACTTGTAGTGTACTGTTGACTATTTGTTCTCATCCTACTGCTTTCTAACCACAGGTATGGAGGGGCTGGCTGTATGGAAGAAAGATGTTGTGATACTTCCAGTTTATTCTCAACTGTTTTGAGACAGAGTTTAGATTACCTTCCCAGGTAACCTCCAGAACACCCCAGGGTTCTCCTTTGGGATTTGTGACACCTCCAGGTCATCCTTAATCTTTGGTTGCCAAAGTACAGGGATTGCAAGACCAGATGGAGACTGTCCCGCCCCTTGCCCAGCCCAGGTTTCTGGATGCTGCTTTCAAGAAATAGTAGAGCAGAGCATGAACTGGGACATGAAAATCAATGCCAGAGCTTGTGGTATGAATGCAGGTTCCATCATTAATTCCCTAGGAGAAAATCTACCTAGATCCTGTCATATTTCCAGGCATAAGAATGCTTGTGCTACCAAACTGCTCAAATGTTGCCCAGCACAGCTAACACCTCCCAGACAAGTCCCAAGCTCTGTTGGGGTGTTAACATGGCCAGGAGCCATTCAAAATATGCCAGCTACATGCAGCCACTTGGTTTTGCAGGTAAAGGCTATTTAATGCTTTGGACATAAGCCACTCTGAAGTAGCTGAGACCAGTGCTGGAGAATGAGTCATGCACTATTAATCCATCAGAGCTTGATTCATTAGCTCTAGTACAACAAGGAACAAGAAAAATAACAACAGAAAGCTTTTGTTGAGCACTTGAGCATGTTTTGGGAGGAGCTTGCTTTCTTCTCTGATTAATTAGTGTTAACTACTTATCCTTGGCTGAATTCCTTCTGAGTCCTTTTAGGTATTTCAAATACACCCTGTCCAATCTACCTGCCTTTTAATAGTTCTTTTTCTAAAATCTGTCCATGTTTTGGACTTCTTAGCACTGATGATATTCACATTTTCTCACTATTTCTCCCAGTATTAATACTCTGACGTATCTTCTGACTTTACTCTTTCTCACCATTTCTAACCCTCTCTACGGTTAATTATACCTGTACCTACAGACTGATCCATACTTATATGTACTTTCATTTCCTCTTATGCATCTTGGTTTTCCCAATGTCTTGTAATATTTTCTTCTGATTATTGTATTGCTTCCTATAGCATACTCCCTGTCACTCCTTTCACAACGCCACCTTTTCATCTTGACCCCTCATTCCTTTCTATACTGATATTTTTCCTTCATTATTACAGTTCTTTAATACTAGAAAAGGTTGCAGAAATATTTGTTCTCCTTCCCTTTGACAATAACAATAGTTCTTAACCTTATCATTGTTTCTTATGCTCTAACCAGGTCTGGCTGTAAACAGCAGTACAAAGAGAACAATGAGAAGGTGATGGTATAGAAAAGTCCAAATCATAATTATGCTGTGGGGTATTTAAGCCTAACATGGTAAAAATTGATCTGCAGGCATTCTTGTGATTTGACTATTAGATTCTTAAAACTCCATTTGATTTTGATGTGATACAATATGGGTGAAACTTTAGCTCTATGTACAGTCCAAACAGACCTTGAGGAAGAATTTGGAGTCTGGGAAGGACAACTCAGAGTAGAGGACCTTAGGTCCTAAATTTCTCTATCTGTAAACACAAAGCTGCATGTATTAAATCTCAAATATCTTCTAATCAAAGTCTTATCAGGGCACATCAGGGCATATTTAATTGTAACATCAATAAACTGCTACACACCAGGAATATTTGAAAATATGTGCGGTTATTTTTTTTTCTTTTCCTGTAAAATGTATTTGAAAGCAATAAATACTTCTTGAAATTCAGGACTATTTCCATATAAATAGTTTTAGAGAAAGTTGTTAGGTATGAGAAATAAAGCAGACCTTTCAAGTTTCCCTGGTCAATAGGAGCCAAATTATTGCTGTCCAGTTCATCCACAAAAGCTGGATGATATGAAGTCTTCTGGCACTGGAAGATTTATATTCTCTTCATTTTTTTCAGAATAAATACTGTCCAAGCAGGATGAAGCCCGCACAGCACGAACAAAGAACATGCTATATTTAAGAGGTCATATCTGACTTTGAACATATGGTAACGATTCTTGAAGTCAGAAATAAAATGTAATACTTGTAATATGGCATGAAATACTTTCTGTACTCCACCAAATTACTAGGGAGACAGATTGTGCTTTTCTAAGTATACTGACAAATGTCCCTCCTCATTAAGATTTTACCATTTTTCTATTACCATATCATTATTCTTTTTCTTCTGTACTTTAGTGTGCAATTTAGATGACTGCATTCTTTGGCAACATTAAATATGTTCAGGATTGCTTAGAAAATTATCAGATCTTTATTATTCTTCAGACATTATGAATTCATCAGTAGAAATGTATACCTCAAGGGGAGCCACCCAATGCATTTAGCCAAACCAGCCAGCCATTCCAAAGGCAATAAAATAGCATTTATCACCAGGAATAAACTGCAAAATTTCCTTCTAATGAGATTTCCAAGCTGAATCTTGTTGGCAGCCATTTTACATTTGTGATGCTAATAATGTGGGGACCTGAGTAGGAACCTGCTGTTAATAATTAGGTGCTGTTTTCTCTCACAATCTTTTTCTATATGATTTTAGCACAGAAGCACGCTTGCCTTGGGTTTCTTATTGTTTGGGGCAGGGCATTTGTGTGGCAGCAGCAGAGGTGGAGCCTTAGCTGAGCTGATGAACAAACAGGGCTCGTGCCTGAGAAAACAGAGAATGAGAAGGCCCACATAGCACAACCTATGTGTATTTATCTTCAGAAAGGAACAGAAAACTGTTATTTTGAGATGGCAGCTTCCCACACAGCTCCAACTCAGTGGCCAATGCTCCTGAAGAACCCTCTGCATCTGCAGGGACATATCTGTTGCCCCTCTGCCACTGGCTTGCACCTTCCTCATGGCAGCATCGGTCTTTCCCATCTTTCCCTTTGTTGTGAAGCAGCACCAGCTGGGAAAAAAAAAAAAAACATGAGATGCAGAAAGACAAGAACCTTCCACATTTTCAGGGATTCCTTTTCTTTTCAGCGGCAAAAAGAACAAGCGACTTGACTCCATATGGAAGGAAATGAGAAATGGATACAGTTTGGGCCAGAGAAAACATGATCAGAGGAAAGATAATTCCCAGCACCACAGGAAAGGTTGGGAGAATTTCTTTGGCAGGTATCAATACAGGAGAATATGTCAGATGATTGGGGTGGTCCCTCCTGGTAGTCAAAACCTATTAAACCTTTGCATTTCCCCCCAAATCTGGGGAAGTAGGAGGTCTCAGCAGGTAATTAATTGAGTCCACTGCTTGAGAGAGGAAGTGGGGCTTAAATTATGTGTTTTCTTTTTTTATTTTAAATTAAGAAACCTAATTAAAATGATAGGAATTTCCTGGGGAAATTCTCAGCCTTTTCATTTTTAAGAGCCTTTGTATTACAAAAGGTGTTTGAAGTCCTTGAATTTTTACCCTTTAGCCACCTTTAATCTAATTTCTAATCTCTTAATAGCCTTAATTGAGTTCTGAATACTTTAAATTATTAAACATCTTTGGGGGATTATGATTTCTATTTCTGATTATACAAAATACTATCAATTGCCCAACAACATCCCCACACCACTTATGTCAAATTAAACTACCAGGGATGTGAAGCATATACTTTTAGGCTAGGATGTTTGCATTTGAAACACTTTAAAAGACTTGTGCTTTCAAGCAGGTTGAAGAAGATGAGTGGTAAGAAATGAGGGAATGCAAGATCCCAATGTAGGTCCTAAGTCATTGGAGATTCATTGTCTTTTTGTCACCTTTGCTGTATAGGTAGAGGCTGCCCATGGCCATGGAGAAAGCAGTGGCCAGTTGCCAGGGGGCAGTGAGCCATGTAGATCCCCGAGGCACAGGCAAGAAAGCCACCTGCTTTTCTCAGCTGGGATGGGCCTCCTTCCCATCCCTATGCCTTCCCAGCTCTCCATGCTCCACTGCCAGGGACTACTGCTCAGCTTTAGACCCCAGTCTAAATCAGTTTGGGTCTTCAACTGCATCTAAGTCCCTTTGCTCCTCTCAACTTTCTTATGTGCCCCGTGTCTACCCTTCTCAGAGGCTTACTACCTTGCTGTGCCTCTGACCATGAACCTTCTTCTTCCTTCTTTGCTTGCCCATGGCCCCTGGAACCAAGGCTATTTGTTATTTCCCTCCCCCTAAGTCTTCCTGTTCCCCTTGGAAGATGCCAGCCCTGGCAGGGGCACAATCCTCACCCTGCTGAGGCACCAGCTCAGGCACCTCTCTGAAGGCAAAAAGGCTCTGGGGAACAGAGGACAGACAGCAGCCCTCCCCTTAAGGAGAAGAGAAACTTGCTTTACACCTTGCTGCAAGCTGTGGAATAAAATACTCTCTAGAATGCAGATATGGCATCCAAAGCAGGTATTTACAGCATGAGCTAGTACCAGTGGAAAAGCTTGATTCTTATAAAATAAAGCCTCATTTGTAAAAATCAGGAATTTATTTCCTATCAAAAGAGAAACAAACTTTATTAATGTGAAGAAAGTATTAGCTTTTTTTCCCCCCACTTTGCTTGTTTTTGCCTTCTTTTTATTTTACTCCGTGTTTATTAAACCTCAGGTTTAGTTACTGTTAATTTGCCTCTACTTGTTTTCATCTCCCACCTAAGAAACAGCTTTAATAGCCAGCACCCGAAACAACATCTTTTGAGAGCTAAATTAGTTTCCCTAACTTCAGGGTAAGATTTCAAATTGTCATTTCTGAACATCTTGCATGCTTTCTAGACACTATAGCAAAAAGTCTACGAAGTTTCTGAGAAACCCACAGTTGTGCTTGTAACTCATCACTGATACTGTAGAATCTGGCTTTAGACACATAAAGCAAATGATTATACAGTGTACTATTGTTAGAACGTGGATCTAGCTGCCACCATTATTCAGGATGAGCAGTGCTCTACTTCAGTTGTCCTGTTGATTAAATATGGACAAAAACCACATTATTAGACAGACTTGAACTATTTGCTGGTATTATTTTCAATTGCTGTAGCAGATGTGATTGCCAGCTGAGCTCTAGGGAGGTTGTTTTTTGACAATGTACCATAATAGAAAAGCAGTTATCTTCTGTGAGCTTGCAGACTGAGGTGCTGATCCAGGAGGTGTGTGTGCTCAAACATATCTGCTGACACTGTCCATCCATATCCATGGCTGCTCAGAGAATAGATAACTAAGCATATATGTAGTTTTATACTTCTGAGTTCAGACTTAGAGTTCAATTTTGAAATTATTCCTGTTATTTTTATCTTTCTTTCAATACTGAATTTTATTGTGTACTTACTTTAACATTTACTACCTAATAAATGCTTTCCTAACAAGAACATATATATTTAGATGTATTTTTAAACATAATAATTTTATGCACTATATGGATCAGAGTAATTCTACAAGATGAGTTAAGACATAATTCAGTCTCTGCAAGACTGTCCCATGTGCTTTATGTAAAAGGCTTGACTCATACAAGTATGATAGCAAGATGAAGGCTGCTAAACTGAAAGACGAAAACAGCCAAAAGACATTGGTTAAGGCATTTTGGCTGAAACACTTCAATTTTAGAAGGTCAACATAAAAAGTCATTTAGCTCTCCTTCTTACCCTAGAAAGAGAGAACAATAATAAAATCAGGCAGCAATAAATTTAGAGCAAATTAAAAAAATACTTTTATGTAGCACATGTCCTGACTATAGAACTGATTGCTGTAATAGGTCACCAATATCATGGATGAATAATTTTATCATTACTCCTGAGCCAAGTCCTCCCCACCATAGCCAAGCCAACAATCTTCAGTGAAGCTGAAACAAGATCTAAGCAAACCAGTGGGATTTACCCCAGTATTTATGATATGACTATGCTTTGTGAGAAGAACAATAAATGTAATTCGATTCCATGCTCAGCACTTCAACTGTTTACTGAAGTGGAAGAGTGAACTCCCTTTTATCACCCCATACATAATTTGATGAAACCTCCATAAAGGGGCTTTAAAAGTAATAGATATTGACCATGGGGACAGTCCTGGGTCACAGATGCTTTACTGAAAAACTTGCTGTAGCTACAAATTATGCTGGCAAGCTATAGGAATCTCAGGGCATGCGTAATTATGAACTATAGGACTACATACATATGTACTGAGAACTACAACCCCTGTCCTCACCTACAAAGAGCTTTTCAGCCCAATGAGAACTACATGATGACATTATAAATTACATACCAGGCTTCAGTCTGATCTTCCATATTTATACTTTTAAACGTTTCAAACTACTGGTTTCTAATTAAAATTATGCTCTTTCAACAACAATAACTGAGTAAGTGTATAAGGATCCTGCATACCTTTCAAACCTTTCACAAGGAAAAAAGCCAGCCTTAGTTTTGCAAGTGAGTTTATTGTTTCTGTGGCTTTAAGTAACACAACCTCTTTAGAAGCAGATGGCCTCGACTGTGTGCTGGCAGGAATGTGACACAGGAGACACGAGTCTAGAGCTAAATTCGAGGAAAATTACAGTGCACAAGCCCGAGTTTTCAGTAAAAAGAAGATTCTTCTCAGAGATAAGTAAGTGCAACCTTTAAAGTGAGAGCCAAGTCTACCTGCCACCGCTGGGGAAACTCATCCTGGGTCTCCAGGGAGAGGTGTTACCAACCCTATGGGTGCTGTACTGCCCCTCGTCACTACTACTTCAGCCTCACATCTCAAAGTGGCAAAGGTTCTGGCGCTGTCCATACAGCACAAAGGAATCGATTCCTTTGCTATAACCACTTCAGGGCTGAGGGAATCCTCTTTTTTCCTCACATACAGATATTAAATGTCAGTATCAGTAGTTGGCATTCAGCAACCAGCCCTGTCAGAGGGAACATCTCGATGGTCATTGCCTCAGCTTTGGCAAGGTGAATGCAAATGCAGGCAAAGCCGTACACCGGCCAACTTACCAGCAGGAAAATAACCTTTAGCACCATCCTCTGCCTGGAGCTCCAGAGGGAGATGCCACCTACTCAGAGCAGAGGCTCCTAGGAAGGGTGCTGGAAAAGGGTGCCACAGCCATCCTAGGAAGAATCGTTCTGCACTTGGGAGGGGTTCATACCAAAAGACACTGTGCCACAGTGCCCATGGGAACTGCCTTTTTTTGGGGTACCTTCCGGGATGATGCAGCCTGGGGAGACAGAACGAGGAGAAAACGAACATCTCCAGCAATGATGACTCGCTGCAGGGACGGTGGATTTTCACACCGGCAGCCTCCACACGGCCGTGGTGCAGCCCGCAGGACAGGGAGCGCACACGAGCACCCGGGGCGCTCTCCGTGCTGCGGTCGCCAGGGTCGTACCCCCATTCTGCTGCCTGGCTTCGCTCCAGTCTGCCCCGTTACCGCAGCCTCGGCGTGAGGCGGGCAAACAACAAGGTGCAGCTCCTCTCCTCTCCCTCCCCTGCCCTGCACACCGCGGGCAAAAACCAGCACCCCATCGGTACTGCCGGCACGGCTCCCTCGGGGCGCCCGGCGACACCGTCCATCACTGCCGTTTTGCAGCCGGGCTTCACTCTCAAAAAAAAAAAAAATACTTTTCCCACCCACACAGCGATGCTTAATTCAGGGAAAATAAAACCCAAGAAGCCCACACCCCAAGCACCAGCTCGGTGCCGCTGGCTGCGCTCCCCCGCAGGCTCCCCCGGTGCCCGGCCCGCCGGGAGCAGGTGCTCGGCGCTGCCGCCGCCCCAGACCCCCCTCCCGCCGGCGGCGGCACCTTGCGAGTCATCCCGGCTCCCCCCACTTCCCCCCGCCCTGGGCGGCCGTCGGGTGTCGCTTCCCATTTCACTTGGAGATATTTTCGGGTGGCAGGAGCCGCCTCGTCATTTCCGCCAGGAGAAAAAGACACCGGCGCGGCAGCCGCGGCCGCGGAAAACCGCGGGAGCCGCCGGGCAACGAGCGGGCAGAGCCGATCCCGTGCCCCTCGCGCCGCCGCCCAGGACCGACCTTTCGGCGGGGCCGGGAGCCGTCGCCGCTGACCCGCGGGTTCGCGGAGGCGGGAGGCGTCGGAGCGTGCCGCCCCCTCCTCCCCCTTCCTCCTCCCCTCCCCGCCGAGCCGGCAACATGAAGTGAAATCCCCAGAGAGGCACAGAGGCGGCGAGCGAGCGAGCGGAGCGGAGGCAAGCGGGGATATAGCGGCTCTCTTCTCCCGCCGCCGGGATTCCGGGCAGCGCGGTCCCTCCGTCCCGCACAGCCTCGCTCCGAGCCCGGAGAGCGGCGGCCGCCCGAGCCCCGCGCCCCCGAGCCGCCCATGGCCCTCATCATGGAGCCCGTCAGCAAGTGGTCACCGAGCCAGGTCGTGGACTGGATGAAAGGTGAGGAGCGGTGCCGGGGCTGCGCGGTGCCCTCTCCCATCACCCCCCGCCCCGCCCCGCAGGTGCGGGGAGCTCCACGGCTTCCCCCGCGCCGGGATCCCGCTTCGCGGCGGCGCCGGCTGCCCCCACGCTTTGGCTGGGCTTGGGAAGGGAGGCGGGAGGCCGTCGGGGCCGCGTCGCTGGGGCCGGGGGCCGCGCTGCCCCGCTGCCCCGGGCTTAGAGCACGGGCGACGGCTGGCGATCCCCGGCTGCCCACAGAGCCGAGGAGGGGGCCGGGGGCGGAGGCGAGGTTGTGCCCGCGGGAGCCCGGGGTGCTCCCCGGCGGCGGCCGCGGTGTGGCGATGGAGCCGCCCCCAGCAGCGGAGGGACGCGGGGAGCGTGTCCGGTTGCTCGCGGCGGGTGCGGCGCGAAATGCTCGCGAATGGAAGTTCAGCCGAAGGTGCTGCGCTCGCCCGTGCTGGGGGACGGGGAGACACGGCCGCGACCTCCCCCGCGAGGAGGGAGCCGGGGCTCGGTCCGCGGTCTCGGGTGTGCCGGGGCTCCCCCCGCTGCCGGAGCCTCTGTGCCGGGCCAGGGCCTCCTCCGGCCGGGCCGGGGGCTCCGCGCGTCAGGCGGTCGCCGTCCCCTTCCCCGGGGCTTTTCTTCGAGAGCCGTGGTTGAAGGGAGCACGAACAGTCTGGGCTCTGGGCTGAGTGTGCTTGTTCCGCTGCTCCGTTTCTCCCGCTCCTCACCTGTCCTCCTCTCAAATAAACTGTGATGGGAATAAAATTTGGACCTTTTGGAAAGGCTTTTCTTTTATTCTGTGTGCATACCGTTCTGACATGGCTTTAATGCTGTAATGTGAAGAGGTATTTTGTTGAGTGGTTTTTGGTTGTATGTGCGGTTTTTCTCCTTTTTAAAGTTAGTCTGCAGCTGTGTTTTGAATAAATCACCATCTAGTGTTATATGTCTTTTTATAAAGATAGAATGACCGGATGGGTACAAGTTTTGAACAACTGCTACATTGTGGGAGTTCTTTAGAACATGCTGTGTGCTACCAATGTGACAGTTTCATCATCGTTAAAATTTCAGGCATATAGCATATGTTTTCAGTTATTCAGTCCTGGCATTTTTAGCTGGCGAGTTGTAATTGTATTTAGTAACATACATAATTTTGCAGTTTTGGAAGCGTTCTTGCTCTATAGAATAATAATCAAAAATAATGATGTCGTATTTCATATATTGAGAAATTAGTAAATATTAATAAAACTTGGAGCTACAGATGATCAATATTAAGAACAAACAATTTTCAACTTCAAAGTGATTTTTACAGCAATTTAGCTTCCAACATTTTTACTTTAAGATGAAAAGATTGTGTAGGACTTTTTTCTAATCAGCATCTGAGATACCTTCCCCATAATTTTGGGAATGCATAAAAATAATGAATTTGCAGATAATGCATTTTTAAAACACCTAAAAACTGTAATACATCAAATACTCTTCATAAATGACAGGTGAAGTGCATTGCATACTCTACTTTTGTATTATATTATTATAAAATCAGTAATTTGAAAGGAATAGGCTAAATGGTAGCATTAGAAATTGTGCTGCTGGATAAGTGATTGTAGTTAGAAACCTGTGACTAACACTCAGAGCTTTTAGAAATAATAATGTGAACTTTACCAAAAAAAGGGCAGTTATTGCACTCGTGCCCACTTTCTGGAATATGAAACCTGGCTTTTCAGTGTTTACCCTGGTTTTTTTTGACCTGAATGTTTGATTGTTTCTCTGGAGGACTTTCATTTTCACGGAGTTAATGCATATATGTTGCTTCAGTGCTTCCATTTCTTCATTTTGTGTTCTGTGTAGCCTGTGAACCTTCACTTAGGTGGTGCAAGGAGATGAAGCACCTGCCTGTGACTAGCACTCTTGGAGGAAAACCACCTAGGTAGCCAGTCTAGTTTCCAAAGCTGAGCCTGGAAAGGGTATGGCCAGTAGCTGGGGGCAGGTTTGCACCTGCTCAATGGGTCACACCTTGCTGAGTTTGGAGAAAGGATGGAAATGGATAAGGGCAAGCAGTCTTTGCTGCAACAGCTTTGTTTTCCTTACTTATTATGTGTAGTGTTGCAAACATTGGTATTGAAATCCGCTTGAGAAAAATGTTCTTCTTGTGCTTTAAGTGTTTCCAGCAAATTCTATTTCTGAAAGTTTCCAAAATTGCTTATTTGTGTTTTAAGAGCTGTCCAGGACAGTTTCATGAGTAAAACATGAATGTGTCTGTCATGAGAAGTTTGGGGGGAGTGCAGCAGTGGTCTTTGCGTTAGTGGCAGTCAAGTCTGGCTTGCATAAATGGCATTAAACTTCAAGACATGAGAATATTTTGCTGGCTTACTGGGGGTTATTTTACAGAATTATCAATGCTGAACTTGGTTTTAACCTCTTCCTTAAATAAGTGCCCTGCTATATCATATGCCTGCTCAGAGCACCTCTGTAAAGAGAATTCTTCCAAATAGATTTTGATGTTCAAAGCAAAATCTTTCCTGAAAAAGGAAAATCCTACTGTTCAACATAGTTTACAGTTATCTGAAAGTAAGGGGAAATGAAACACTTTAGATTTTATTGCTCTCGGTGTTTTTGTGATGGTCTTGTTGGTATGACCTGGACATTTGCAGTAAAAGGCCTCATCTGGAATTCTTTATTTAGGCATAAGAACCATTACCTCAGTGGCATTTTGCTTAGAGTAGTGATGAAGCATTGGGCCTGAAATTACAAGATGTGAGAAATGAACGTGGGGAAAGTGTTTCCATTCAGAGAGGTTAGATAAAGGTGCCAAGCTCTGGGCTGGATGCTGGTGTAGGGAGCAGGCTCAAGGCTGGATATTCATGGAATAAATGCAGTTTCTCCAGTATCTTGTCAGTTTTTTATTCCTTGACATACATGTTTTCTGTGGATTTCTATAATGGCCTAATGCCACTGCTGCTGGGCGTATACAGAACTGTACCTGGAATTGGTTATACAAATAAGTAACTATCTACATTTTAACTGTGAAAATGTGTACAATAAGAAGCTGTGGACCAAAGTACCAGTTAAAACTTTGCAAATGAAAGGGACAAAGTAAGGGGAGCCTATGTCAGCATATGAATTTTCCAGGGTTTAAAGTGAATGCAGAAGAGCAACTGTCACAGAGCTGGAAAAACCATAGAAGGATTAGCTCATCTCACCCACAGAGCATATTGTACATGGAGGATGAAATGAGTATTTGAATTGATTCAAACCATGTATTATTGTGCTTTTCACATATTTAGTACTAATTTTAAAGGTCCTGTATGGATCAGTGAGATGAAAAGTGTGTCAGCCACCTCCTCTGCCTCCCCTCTGGATTCCACTGCCATGTCTCAAGATGTTGACACATTGCATAGGCAAGCGTTATCAAACGTCATGGCTTTCACTCACTCAGGAGGGGAACATGCCAGATGTATTTTAGATTTTGGAGGCTCTGAGAACACTTACAGACACTCAGTTACTTACCAAACCTTAGGATGTTTTTAACTGAGTCTTCTAATCTAACTTCTTCAGTCTGAGGTTATTGATGATTTCTGTATTTTGATAAGGGCTTGCTGCTTTTAACAATATTATTTTAATTCAATACCAATCTCTCAATGGCAGAATGTATTCCAAAAGGCAGTCCTCCTGAAAAAAAAAATCAATATAACTTTATCTAACAATAAATATTTATTAAATAGTTAATTTTTGCTGTCTGAATGACAGCTCATAGGGCTTATACGAAGCTTGTAGAGCTTAAACTGTTGTAATGGTAGTTCAAGAGGCTGACATCTAAGGCACGGGATTGCCTTAAAGGCTTCTAATGCTAAGGAGTAGGGGCTTTTAACCTCTATAAAGCATCTCTACCAAGGTTTAGAAGGATGAAAATATTTAGAAGGACTGGGGGGAGAGAAGCAGGAATGTGAAAGTGCCAGCAAAGTGAAAGCAGAGTGCAGAAGTTCCCCATCTGTATGACTGAATATTGCATGGGTTTGAAAACTGTTTGTGTCTGCTCTTGGTGTGCTGAAGCTCATATCCATTTTCAGTAGCATGTGTGTTTGGAGAGTCATCATGGGCTGCCAACAACTGTGTTCCACTTGGTGTAGCAGGAATTACGTGTTATCAAGAAAATGCAACAGTTTGTGGGAATGTGCTAACACTGACTATTCCCAATACTTAATTATGATTTAAACAAGTATTGCCATGGGGATCCTCCTACTCTGTTCGTGCACATGCAGAGCCCTGGCACTGCTGTGGCAGCACCCAGGTTCTGCTGCAGTTCCTGAGCCATTAGTTAGCAACAGGGAGACTCATCAGTGAAGTCGCAAATTCTCTCACAGCACTGGGATCTAGCAAATAAGTTTAGGCCATAAAAAGGTAAGGGTGAATACTGCATTTAGGGTCACTATCAGACTGACCTATTTTTCAGCCATGGCTTTCTCTAGAGACTGACATGGACTGAGTTTAGGGGGGAGCTTTTTCTGGAGTGTAGGATGGTCTACAGTGCTAGCAAGGCATGTGAGCACCTACTTTATGGTAAAGAAGGGGTGTGCTTCTGCAAATCTATGTGACTTATTTAGGGTTTTCAATTTTCTACATAATTTTTAGTTTTTCTTTTACTGGTCTATTAAGTTAAAGCTTCTTTTTTATGCTACTTGCCTTCACCTTGATTTTGGCAGGGCACTTAAAAATTACGCCTATTAGAAATAATATGGGAAAGGTAATATGGAAGAGGCTGAATTGTCTCGGGGGAAAAAAAAAGCTGGATGAGAGTATGAAAAACACTTGGATTCTAAAACTCCAATTCCTTGTCAAGTGTGTGTAGGTGACTGATGAGTGTCAGAATAGTCATCAACTTAACAGTCATCGCTAAGTGCCATATGTGGAATAGATCAGGTATTTTATGACTTGTCAGCATTAAACCACTATTTTCTTTCTCCAAGGTAAAGCAAACTGAAATTTTACAGTATTGGAGGGTACATGTAGTACTCCAGTAGCTTTGAAGTGATACGATTAAATGGATTTATGACTTTTACTGTAATGCCTAGTAAAAAAAGCTGTAGAAAAATATGAAATAATGTCGTAGCTGGAATTTAATTTTGATGTACATACAACCTCTGTATATAGTTACTCTGTATGAAAGTTAACAAGCGTTTTAGTCAGGTAAAGTGGGGGACTTTTTGGAGAGGGGAGTTTACAAAGGCAGGTAGTCAAGAGTCAAACTGCACTATTCCATTCTTTAAGGACTTCAGCTTTAAAACTGTACTGAAAGCAGTGTTGGAAGATCTCTCTCTCTCTAGTTTGTTTATATTTCCTGTGCATCTCTCACTTTTTGCTTGCCCTTCCGACATTAGGAGTTTTAACAGTATCAGTGGCTGCCACATTAGTCACAGTGATGCGTTTTAGAGCATCTTTGTGATTAGAAAACGTCTCCTGCCATTGTTTATTAGCAGAAAATGAAACTGCAGTTGCAACTGGGATGTGTCAAAGCCTAACAGCCGGGTGTTGCCATAGCAAAGGCGATGTTACATAAGCAGCCACTCTGCAAATAATTCATGCAGCCAAATTTTAAGCATAACATCATAATTCATTTCTAAATTTATGGAGGGAGCTTTCCTAGATAAGGTCATCTCAGTTGCTCCTGAAATTGATGTGCTTAGTTGTGCTTAGTTCTTTTAGCACTGCCCATTTAACACCTTTATTTTGTTTGAACATATTGTTCTATTTCTGAAACATCTGTTAGTTTAAATCTGGCCTCACAATATGTTTTCTCGAGTGGTTTTTTGCAACAGTTCAGTAAAGCTCTGTATTTTGATCTTATTCAAATTTATTCGCACAATTCAGTATTAAATCAAGACATTTGCAAATGCCTTTTCTGGTTAATGGGTGTCAAGAGTTTTGCAAGGCAGCAATATAAACCAGATAACTTTTCAGATGAGAAGATTGAAATATATATTTTTTTAGAATCTTTGCAAATAGTTGTCTTTAAGCGCTCCAACAGTAATAACCCAAGCAGTTTTATCTTCTAAACACCAAACTGACAAATGGTCTAGCCTTTCTCTCTGATCTGCAGAAGTGTAGATAACCATTTAATCTCAGTTAAGTTGCTGTAGCTTTTGATTGTGCTGTATTTCCCAGAGTCAAGTAGTAATATTTGTTACCATTTTCCTGAGGAATAAGGAGAAGCTGTTTCCTGAGAAGTTTCTCCTTGTATAGGCTTGTATTCAAAGGTATGCAAAAAGGAGAAAGAGCTAATTCTTCAAGGCTTCTGTTCTGTGTAACTGCTTTTTTGTTCCTAAGGACTTATAATATCCTCATTAAATCATAACTGCACTAGGTATCACCTGTAGCAAGCACTTACCTTCTTCAGGATAACAACTTCAGATTTTTCGATCCAAATAAAGCAAAACTGGGCTTTCACACTTACTGCTTAAATTATTTACTTAATGAATACTTTAAACCTTCAGTTTAGAAGCTGAATAGTTACCAAGACAAATGCTGAAGAATAAGAGTTCCCAAATACCTTGTTAAAAAATCCTGTCTAGAAACACTGTGTTGGGAAATTCTGAAAGGCCACATTTTCTTCATTGATCTCTTCCAGCTTTTCAAATGCATTTGGTTTCTATAAAAAGATGAAGTAAGGAGATGGAGGTGAGTTATACTTTTTCAGAAGAAAAATTTTGGGAGCCCAGTATTAGGCTCATGTTGTAAGGAATCTAGTGCCGCATCAACCTGCTCAGAGCACTGTTAATTTCTTGTTGTGAGACAGACCTAGCAGGGCAGTTCCTCTTCAGTTTAAAATAGGTGACTGTCCAAGAGCATCTGCTACTCCTCATGATCTTCCTTTCCTACAGCTGAAGGATGAAGGGCTATAAGACACAGATCCATGGGTTTGGAGCAGCCAAGATCTAGAATGCTTAATGCACATCCACTTGTATACACATTTTTGCACTCCCTGTGTATGGAGTTTAGCAGATATCTGGGAGACAAAATAAATTTTTCCTTGAGGTTTTCAATTCAGGCATTTTTCTTATGCAAAGGGAGTCGAGCACGGTCTGTAGCAAGTAATTTTACAGTACTGGAGATTTAAAAATGCACCCCATTTTGTGCTACTTATCTGCCAGATAATATTATCTTGAAAAAAATAGTTGTGGATGTCATCTTGTAGGATGTTTGGCATTTCCAGCTTATCCTTTAAGTAGAAATTTAGGGCACTTGATACCTCAGATGAAGTGGCTAGAACAGTAATTTCGAAGTGTTTGGCCTTACATGATTAACATCTGCTACAGTACCATATGGTGGGAATTTCCAAGTAAACAATTAATATTGGAGTGCAGCAGGGTAAGCCTTAATTAAACTCTATTCAGCTGAAGTGTACTATTTTAATATAGTCAGATGCAAAGTGCTATGCTTTTGTATTGATACCTTTTTCTGTTGTGTGAAGAAGAGGGAAAAGCTGGATGAGAATTATTTGAGCCTTTAAACTGAATGTTCAAGTAGCTTTAAAAATAAATGGTTTAGGACTCACGTCAGCCTCAAGCATCCCTTGATTTAAGTGGAACAGGGTCTGTATTTGATGGTGTTGAGTTGTGCTTTGTGAATACTGTGGTGACCCCTCTGCTGGGATTTTACTGGTGTGGGTGGTCAGAGTGTCCAGCAGAGCTGCACGAGCCATTTTCACAGAGCTTCAGATATTGCTGATGGTGCCGTGCCTGCGCCACTTGGTCTGGTAGCACTGATGGAATGAGACCTTCCTGTGTGAGGTGGCTAAAATAGTCTGGAGAAGTGTTGGAGTGGCAGCTGAGGTTGTCCATGAGCGTGGGTAATGCTGGGACCTCTCCTTGGCCTCTTGTATTTGGAAGGATGAATATACCCATGTATAAAGCTGAGCAGCTGGCAGGGTCACCTCTAAGGAGCTCTTTCCTCCCACAGGGACTGATTGTCAGCTGTAAAGAAGTTGATAACATTACTGGTTTTGTAAAAGTATAGCATATATTTTTAGTTTGGCCAGATCCACCAGTTGCCAGTAGCTACAGTTATAAATGACCTATTTTAAAATAGGTATTTTTCCCACGTTTTCTCCTCCTTCCTTCTCTGCTGATAATCTTCACATCAATAAGAAGGTGAAGAAATCCTTCCTCTGCGTATTGAGGCCAGGTAAATATAGGTGGGATGTGCCAGTGTTGTCCAAGTAATTCACTAGATGGCATTCTTCCCTCTGAGTCAGCACTGAAACCCTTCATGGGAATGACAAGAGAACTTAGTCATTTTAGTGAGATGCCAACCTGAGAACTTGGTCAGGTGTGGTTGCTGAAGGCTTGCTTCATAGTAGGGAGAGAGTTAGCTGCAGCACGCTAATTAACTTCCATATTAATAATTCAAATCCTTGTAACTGGATTCCCCGCATTGTATCCATTACTGACATGCACCTTTACTTTCTTTAATTGCTTTGTAGTTTTGTTGGTTACTTTTGTATAGTTGATAGTTTGGTTTGCAAGGCACAGTGCTGTTCTTGTCGTTGTTTTGTTTCATATTTTTCTGTTTGAAGAAAAATTGGTGTAGGGATCTGTTGAACACAAAGTAGAAGTTGCTCTCTAAAAAAAACAGCTTAGGTGTGGACACTCAACAGCTGTGAACCTACACTTGTTCTGCTTTGTGTACGCCTTTTAAACACCAAAAAAGTAACAATTTTCTTCTTGCTTAGTTTGAGTGAAGTGTGACTGGAGACATTTTTGTGAGATATCAAGAAAGCGCCTTCTTGAATGTTCAGCATTGGCAGACTTCTGGCTGTGTTGTTTATTGTTGCTTTATTATCATGGATAGAACTGTGTGCCCTTTGTCTCCATTTCTCTTCAGAGATCAAGAATGGCTCTTTTTGGTAGATTTTATTTTATTAGAGCTAATGTAAAAAGAACCCAAACCAAATACATTAGTGTGTTTTTATTTTGGTAGTCCACTTCTGCTTGTTACCAAAGTTCTTTGTAAATGCAGGATGGCAAAATGGTCCTTACTGCTTTTCAAGAGGTGTTAATTATTTCAAATGTCGCAATCCTCAAATATTTTTGAATAAAAGTATATGCTAGTTTAACCTAGAATTAGGAGGCTTAATGTTTCTTAAATTTCTGTTAATGTTTTTTGATGTCATGTTGAGTATTGTGCCCCATAAGTCCTCTTGAAAATACCAGAAGTCTGTAATTTCACAGTTGGATACTGGACTTCAAAAGCAGACGTATTTTTTGTTGCTTCAGTCATTATTTCATTGTATATTTTAAACTGTCGGGATCTTAGCTATTTAATGCAGTCTGGGGTCAAAAGCCTATTTCTGGACTCCTGACAACTGAGTCCAAGAGCACAGTGTATAATGAATATGTGAATAATTTGTCATGCTCTGCATGTGGATTTGACAGAGATTCAGCCTGGAAGTGAAAACATTGCACATTAAAAAATTCCATATAAGTGTCAAGCTGAGCATTTGAAGGACATGGGACAGATTACCATTTGAAAAATAAGACAGGTCTATGACAGGACTCCTTGAGAGCAAGTAAACTCATTTTTGAAAAGGACTGGATAGTTCATAGCCTTCAAAGGGCTGTTTTAATTATGAGTGCTTTAGTAAACTTCATTACTAAGAGAGCATTTGAATGACTAATGAGTTATAGTGAAACTTCTGTTTGGAACTATAGAAAGTATAATGATAATATGTAATAATGAAGCTTCTGTATTTCCTATGATTACCGCATTTTCTTGTAGGTTTGATAGAATTTTTTGGATACGTTTTTTGTTGTCGTTGTGGTTTTTTTTTAATAAATTGGTTTTGGTGTTCCTGGTAACTGCCTCGGCTTGAACAATACAGCTGAAGAGCAGTGGCAATGAAGAAGTGGTAGCCATCTCAGAAAATCACAGAATTGTTGGGGTTGGAAGGGACTTCTGGAGATAATCCTGTCCAACCCCCTGCCAAGGCAGGGTCACCTGGTGCAGGTGACACAGGAATGTGTCCAGCTGGGTTTTGGATGTCTCCAGAGAGGGAGATGCCACAACCTCCCTGGGCAGCTGTACCAGAGCTCTACGACCCTCAGTGTAAAGTTTTTCCTCATGTTAGGGTGGAACTTCCCGTGTTTCAGTTTATGAGCATTGCTGCTTGTCCGGTTGCTGGGCACCATTGAAAACAGTCTGTCACCATTTTCTTGGCCACCATCTCCCGTATGGAAATGTCAGTATTTGAAAATGGTCTTGACAGTTTACCAGTCCAAGGTCTTGGTAAAAACCAAAACAAGACAAAAATCACTTCTCTGTGAAAATACCATGTACTGGGTAGTTTTTCCTAGCTGGAGAAAAAGATTAAATCTGTTACAGAGGTCTAAATATAGTTTCTTTTCAGTTACTAAAATTCTACAAAGTTAGTTTACAAGGAGCTCACCAGTATTTTGGTTGATCTGTCTGGGACAGTGAATCCCCTTTCCTGTTACTTATTTGGGCATCATCTAGTTTCTGTCTTGCATCTTCCCTGTTGTTGCTCAGCTCACTGTAAGATGTGCTGAACTATCCCATTATGAACTGCTAATGAGCTATGAATGAGTAAACCTGAACAGTCTGGGCAATTAATGCGTGCCTCTGGTGTCTGCTCTGCTAGCAGGCTGTAGGGTTTCATGGGTGCTCCTGACACCCTTGCCTTCCAAAGCAGGGTGCAGTGATGTGCTGGACGTGGCTGCCTGGGCATTCAGATGCTGTGACTGTGGGACAGAGGCTTGAGCCTGCAGAATGACATGTCCTGAACGTTGTTCACCTCTGCAGATCTGAGCAAATTCCTCTTTAGAGGAACGAGTGCTCTGTGTAATAGCATAACTGAAAATAGAACTTCAGTATGTGATAGGTCCCTTCAAAAACCCAAAAATTAATTAAAGTTTGTTTTCTAGATCAAGAGAAGGTAAAGCTGAATGCAAACTTTGCTGCCTAGTCTGTTATTAAAAAAAAATAAAAATTAAAAGACCTTTACAAAATATTTGTTTTTCAATTGACAGTATATTGCAGTCTGTGGTGGCAGTGGTGATATTTTAGATTCAAAGGGAAAATGAACGTCTTATGACTCTTCACCTACGCATGTACCAAGTCAGGCAGGATTAAATAAGACCTGAAAATTGTAATACTGTCTTTTCAGTAGACTTTCACTTGTTTGTGTTCAGTAACGTGATGCAGGTAATTGACTTGTACTTGTACTAAGAACTGAAATTGTAAACCCTAAGCCTTTACCCTCTTCTTCAGTGCTCTCAAATATTGTGAAGAGTTTCCTGCAGAATACTGTTTTGATAAATCTTACTAAATCAAACTTTAAAAATTACAATGAGTTCTCTGAAGGCAAAGATTGATGTGTGTTGGGGTTTAGTCTCAGTCAATGATAAAATTGTTTATAAAATTACAAGTGTATCTAATTTTCTTTTAATAGAGTCTTTGAAAGTGTTATAGCAAACTTGTAACTCCATGTTTTTGAGTTGGAAGTACCTCAGTAATGTCAAATGTTAGGACCATACTCACTACAAGTGCCTTCCAGATTACAGTAACTCAGAAATTGGCATATATATAGAAGTAGCTCTTTGGTGGTGTGATTTTGGTATTTGAATCTCAAGAGGTAATTTTAAAAATGTTTGTTTGCTCTTGTTTGTTTGTTTGTTTTGTTTGATGCTAACTATTTCAGGATTTTTTTTTGTCACTGTGGGACTGCTCAAAATAATAAACGGTGTAATGGTGAAATTATGCCACGAGTGTAGAGAAGAATAAATCCTTGTAGCTTCTGTAGAGCACATCCTTCTTGAGTGGAATCAAGTACACTAAGAACAATTGACTTGAACTTTAGATGAGTTCTTAAATGTGCTTCTTTTAAAGTTATTATCATATGACAGATGGGGAGTAAGCCAGCTAGGAATTCAGAGAGGTCAGATACGGTCAGGTATAAAGAGTTGTCTGCCTGATTGATTTTTTGGGGATTTTTTTACCCTTCTTTTCCCCTTCCCTTAATGAATTTTTGCTGTGACATATGTGACTTAATATTTGAGTTTGCTCTGTGCACTGTAATCCAATTGCTTTGTTTAGTCAAATGAATGTTTTTTGTTTTGTTCTGAATTTTAGCTATTGGTTTTTGCATTAAATGTGCATATTTAATTAGGATATGTTATTAAAGATTAGATTCTCACAATGGGATGTGTGCCAGCTCATGAAATGAAGTCATGCTTGTCAGGAGATAGCAAATAATAATCTTAGGAAGGTCTAAAAGATGTGTCTTGCAAAACATTAGCCCCTGTTATGAGTGCAAAGTGGCAACAGAACATAAATATCAATTGTTTTTCTCCAGTGGATCCATTTGAATATGAGTTTTCTTAATTTGAATTACATTTTCTTTTACCAGTTTAATGAAACAAGCAAGAAGGGATGTTTGTCTTTGCAGAAACCAGTTTCCCATCCCAGAACAATGGCTTGTTTTGAATTGAAGGGAAACAATCCAGCATTCATGCAGTATCTTGTAATCTCTGTTCACAAAACCACTGTAAGAAATAAGAAACTTCTGTCCAGTGAATCTCCATTTAGCATCAAGGCTGCGTCTTGGATTCCCAGCTTTGCTTCCAGAACTCAGTATTTTGTTCTTCGTCTTACCCAAAATCTTTTAATAATCGTAGGTGCAAGGGCTGGGAGCTTAAGGTCCTGTCCCCTTAAATGCCTTGAGCATCGTGGCTGGTGCCCAGGGTGGCCTTAGCAACAACAGCATCTGGAGGCAAGGATGTGTCTGTCTCCATGCTAATTTGATCAGACAAAACTGCCTGCAATCATGCCCTGTGATTTTAAATTCAGGCATCTAATTTCTGTCTTCAAGTGCCTGAGTCTCTCTCCTTGGGCCTGGGCACACTAAGTCTTCTGCTAATAATATGTGCAGTGGGCTTTCTGCTGATGTTTTTGATGTTGCCCGTGGTGCTTTTGGGAAAAGGAGCAGCTGGCACAGCCATTCTTTGGGGTGTACCTCCAGCCTGAAGGAGGGGGGAAAATGGGAACCTTATGCTGGAATGCAGTTGTGTGATGTGGAAAGCAGAGTCCCTTAAGTGGAAAGAAAGGTCTACTATGCATACACACATACTCTGAGTCACGTTTTTTTAGCATTATAAAATAATGTATACCTAATATGCTGTGGGTACCATGCTACTATTTTTGGCCAATGCACAAAATATTGGTACTCAATACTGGAGAGACTTAGAATATCCTACAGTTAATTTTGCATGAAACTCTTACTCCAAGTGTCTGAACACAATTACAGAAAATATTTTTTGGTTTTTTTAGTTTTTTTTTTTTGTTTGTTTGTTTTGTTTTTTTTGTTTGGTTTTTTGTGTCTTTTTTGTTGTTTGTTTTTTGTTTTGTTTTTACTGCTTTTTTTTTTATCCTCTATGCTGCTGGACCCCATTTTTTGCTGGCATTTCTGGGCAGTTTCCAGGATTTCAGTGGCAGGAGAAGGGGCTGCTCATCACCTGCTACTTGGGTGATACTGCTCTGGCTCCTCCTTGTTACAGGGGAGGGAGCAGGTTCAGTGTCTTATGTTGCCTTCAGTTGTGGTGCACTGAAGCATTTCTAACTGACTGTCTGCTTTTTTTAATGAAAGAAATTTGTCTTGTAGCAGCTTTATAAGCCCAGCTAATTAAAACCACTGTTATATTACTTGCCATGTATCCTGTTTATTAGGCCGAAATTGTTTGCACTTTGACAGATTCATTTCTTGTTGATATTAGTTTTGTAGGATGCTGCTGTCTCAGACTTCTATAACTTAGAAATAATAAGGCATTTTAAGTACTGGCAAATACAAAGTTTTGTTAATCATTAACACAGAAAACATTTTCAGTCCTGTTTAGCTTTATAAGATACAGTTTGTTCTGCCTGTGTGAATGCCTCTGCCTTATGTGGAGAATAAGTTGAGTGACCTTTAGCTTGATACATGAACCTTGGGAATGTGTTGTAAATAAAGAAATGGTTACAATGCCATAATCCTTTTCTAGAAACCCTTTTAAAAGGAAAAATATTATTTTTTAGTATTTCAAGTATTTATTTTAGTATTATTTAGTCTTTTAGTGTTTATTTTAATCCTTTTCAAGAAAAAGGATTGTCTGTGCTTTCTTAGGCACTCAGTGGTGGCTGATGCCTTTCAAATTACTTGACGCCTTGTGTGTTTGTTCAGTGGTACCCTCATTGCAGAGCTCTCATTTCTTCACACGGATCTGTGTGTGCACAGGTGGGACTCGAGGGCTGCTGTGCTGCCCATCATTCCTGATTTAGGACTGGAGGTCTGAGGAGCTTCCTCACCTGGGAAGCTGCATCAGCTATGACTGAGCCACCTCCTAAACAAACCATAGTTTTCCTCCTGTCTTTTGCCAAAAGCTGTGGTGTGGATATAAGATTAGTAAGCTCATTGCTTTTGTCCCTGCTGTCAAGCAGTCCCTTAAAAAAGTTTTTGGTGGTCATGATGGCGCAGATCTTGTAGCACACAAGAAAGTACGAAAGTGGCTTATTATTAGTGGCTTAAAATTTCACAAATTAGGTTTCTATTCAGTTTATTCTTGAGTGAACAAGTTGTGTTCTTTTTGTAAGTACGGGAGTCTTAAAAATGAAGACCGACCACCCCCACCTGCCCAAAGGTAGGGGATGGGGAGGGCTTAAGTAAGCACCTCTCTTCATCCCTGAGTAAAGAGGATGCTGCAGCCTGAATGGCACCAGAGAAGGTGAAATGGTGAAATAAGTAATTGCGTAGGTTATTTGGAGGAAGAGATCTGGTCACCCAGTGGTAATTGCTCATACTTCTGGCTGAGCAGTGGAAGCCATCATGTTTTGCCATCTGGTTCACCATTCTGACTGATTGTAGGAGAGAAGAGACTTTGTAGCTCATAACCCAGTATGTTGGAGGAGGCCTGGTGCCATAAACCAGTTGAATGGTTGCCTCTTGTCTTGAGCTCTGTGAAGTGTAGGCCCTGTATAACTTCGTTTGTCATATATAAAAAGAGAGAGGCAATGTATGAATAGACAGAAAAAAATGGTACTGGAAATTTTTTGTTTCATATGGATAATCTGATTATTTTAAGCAACAGGAAACCCTTCAGTATAAAATTCCTGCCTGGCATAACTTAGAGGTCTGGTTTGATCTTGCACAGCACATATTACTGTTACATTGATGAGTGAGACACTGGAGAACAAATCTGTGTTTATGGAAAATAAAAAAAATATACCACCAAAACCTAGTTCAGAAGTTCTTTGAAGCTTTATGAGAAATATCAGAGCTGTGCCAAATACTGGTACATGGTTGCAGTGGCTGTAGTCTGAATCTGCATTCTGTTTATTCCAAGGCCAGGTGAGGCTTCTGTACACACTGTCCAGCAAGTCACCGATTGTGACCTACTGTAATAGGACTTCAAGGATTTTTAAAACTGCTCTAAAGAGAAGTAAGTGTACCAGATAATTTGGTGGCTCTGTACAGTACGTTCATATGTTAAAAGAAGCTTAAAATATCAGCTGGGGTGCTCAAGAGTACTCACTGTTAATCATGATAGTAGATGCTGACATTGTGGTGAGCTCTGGCTGTTGTTTGCTCCATTATTTGCGATGTTTCTTAAAGGAACATTTTAATGGGTATTTATGGACTTTCTCAAGGAAAATTTGAAATGACGTTATCTTACAGTTTGAGATTAAACTGTTTCTGTTTCTGAGTTTCCATAAAACAAATTATGATACTAAGCTATCAAGACTGGTAGGAAAAGCATTGTGGCATAGAAATTACAGAAAACTGAAAGTAACCAATCCAACATGCCTTGTGTAAAGGATACGCCAATTTTCCTGTTGTATTTCCTAATGGTATAGTATGATGACAAATGCTTATGGTATTCATCATAGGTCAAAGGTGGATTACAGGGAAGAGCAGGTGGAGATGCTTTCATACTCTTGGTAGAGGGACTAAAATAAAGTCCTTCTAAGTCTCTCTTTGGTATTACTGGTGTGGGCACTGAGCTGCTGATGTGGGAGCAAGGTGAGGGTAGCAGGGTCACTCTGGAGGTGGCTCTGGTGCTGAGCCACCAGTGAGCCAGGGGGGCATCTCTCGACAGCACCCTGAGCCTCCCTACAGCATTCCTGGGTTATTGATGTGCTCAACACGGGGAAATTGCTGGGCATGTGAGACTGGCCTGCATCCCAAGAAAGGGAGTGATGAAGTCTCATGGTTAACAAAGAATTTTTTCAGGGTGGTTGATCTGTAGAAGGCAGGGAATGGTAGTACTGTGGTTTTATTAGAGTTGGGTTCTGAAATTGGTTACTACCCTTGGACTATGCTGTGTAGGGGGAAGTGAGAGCCTTCCCAGTGGGTAGGTGTGAGCTGAGACACCTGGTAAAGACAGGTGGAAGACAGTCCTAAAGGAGCCACTCTGTGTCCCCAGAGCTTCAGCCACCAGGGCTGCAGTGTTCTGACTCAAACCAAGCAAAGGAGTCAAGTTTATTCATTGCACTGTGCAGTGAGAAGCTCTGTAACAACTGACAGTTCTGTTATGTTCTGAACACTCATTAGCACTTCAGATTAGCTATTAAAGAACATGAAACATTTAATCACCGTGTCTTTTCTTGTTAGCAGTACTCACTAGCAGAATGCTTTTAAAAAATTGTAATTAAGTGAAAAAATTGTACTTTAGCAATTTTACTTGGGATGCAGCAATTTCAGTCATTGAGATTACTGCCCTGAGGAAACTACATTTTCTTCTCCCTTAAATAATGTTTTTAAACTCTTGAAATAGTAGCATAATAATTCTACATGTCATGTAGAAGCTGAGATTATTCCCTTTTATTACCTCTATATGTTTGGGCATTTCTAGTGTATGGTGCAAAGGTGGAACTTTTAGTCATGATTGAAACTCCTGATTTCTCATCTTCCAAAGTCTGCTATTTAATGAAATATAAGTGTGATACAGCAGTTTTCTGTAGCAGTGATGCATTCATTGAATTGCTTTTCTTTTCCCTAATATTAGTTAGCTCTTTAAAAAGCTATTTGGAATAGACTTCTGACTAAGTTTAAAAATGAGCTCTCTTAATTATAGATTAAAGGAAAATTTATAAGCCTGAGAAATCCTCAAAATACTGAAGCGTAGTCTTTTATAATGTTTTCAACTTGGTATTCAAAAGATTCCAGTAAAATAAAACCGCTAGTTCTTTCAGGAGTCCATAATTATAGGACCAATTTCTTAAATTGAGATCTGTTTCTTTGCACAGAGTCAGCATTTAATCAAAATAATTTTCATATAACTACTTGTGTTCTAGAAGTACAGAATATGTGAAAGAAAAAAATAAAAAGCATCCATTTTTAATAGTACTTTCCAGGGAACTCTGAAAGGAATGCCATGGAAAATACCAGTGAAACTTTACTAATCAACCCTTGTCCTTTCCTTTGCTCTTCTAAATAGTCAGGACCTGTCCCAAGCTGTATCAGGAGATGTTTTCACAATGAATTCATGCTGCTGTGATGACATCTGCCAGCTGTGCTTTTTAGGAGCATGCAGCCAGCTCTGTACCTAGCATGACAAGGCGTCCCATGGCATCCCATCCCAAGGGCAGTGGAGGAGGCAGCTGAAACACTGAGTGAAAGCAAGGAGATGGGGCTGTGGCTTCCTACAGCTCCTCCCCTGGTTCCGAGTGGAGTGGGTGGCTGTTCAGTGTGGGGCAGCTCTGAGCAGAGATCAGGTGGGGTTTGGGTAGAGACAGGGCATGGTCACACTGAAGTCTTCCCCAGATGGAGCAGATGCAGTGAGGGACTCAAGTTATCCGAACTGCAAGGGATGGACAGGGGAGGAAGAGCAGTGGTTCTGTACAGGGAATTTGGGGATGGGAGAGATGTGGCTCCCGTGGGTGTTCCTGCTTGCACTGATGACTTAGGACTGGGCTGAGACTTTCTTTTTTCTCTTTGCCTCAGCCACCCATGGAGAAGGAGTGAGTGGACTGCAGGTGATGACTGCTGCAGTCAAAGGTGTTGGGAAGAACTGGGATGCAGGAAAAATAGACATTTTTTCCTATAAATGCTGAATGGTAAAGTTTTCTGTGACACCTGACCATGAAAAATAACCCCTTGTTATGTTTTTCCTGCATGCCAGAGGGGTATATTTTTCTTTTGGCATTTAGAGGATGCTGAGTCACCAGGACTGGGTGTACAGAAGAAAATCATCTTCTCTCTAGATCTTAGCTTCCTTCATACAGAGATAGGAAAAAAAAACCTCTTTGCAGATCTGGCTGAAGTGCAACCTTGGTAGGAAGTGGGAATGGTGAAATTGGAGAGTAAGATCAAACAAGAAAGGGTGAATTATTAGTAAAGCTAAAAATACTTTTGTGGGCTTGACAATACAGAAGACATTTCTTTACAAAAGGAAAGAAGGATTGTATATACTGCAGAGCTTGTAGAATACTAAAAATACATTTATGCTTGGCAAAGCATCTTAAGGTGTCAGAAACCGTAAGATGTTACAAGCACTGCGCAAGAAGACATCTGGGACCGTGATTCTTGAGATTGCAGTGGAGCTTTGAGCTGGAGAGCTTTTTTCCTGTACACAGTGTGGTAGGATTTGAGATTATCTGAAGAGATGAGATGAAATCTTTGAAACTTGATTATCAGCTGCTAATGTTCAAAACACTTGCAGATTTTTTTTCCTAATACATTCTATATTTATTCTATTCTAATACATTCTGGTTTTCCATTCTATAACATGGAAAATTCTTGAAGACCAAATTAATAAAAAGTTCTAATTTAATTATTTAGCCAGTATTAAAACTAAAATGAAGGAAGAGTCAATAGGCCTTGTGGTTGTATCAAACTGTATCAGATTTTGGCATATATTCTGTAATTTAACTCTGTCCAGTAAAGTGTGTTTAGTGGGAAAGCTTTTTAAAAATATCTCCAGATGCTGATGCTTTTGAGATTTTCACCATATTCTAAGGTAATGATATTATTTTCTGAGAGAGATTGTAAAGGATATATTTAGTCTGATATATATATATATATATTCCTTCAGTAATATAAATTAAATTATTAGGAAATTAGTAGCTCCACAACTTTCTGTTAGAACTAAAGCTTCATCACCTAAGAAGATGTACAAGCTCATACTTGCATAAAATGTTAGTGTGAACTGCTTTAAATTTCAGTAGGGGTATTCACCGTGTCGAAGTTAAAATCGTGGATGGTCTCAGAAATGAGGCCCATATTTGAGAACTACAGTGTAGCTGTGGTATGTATACCCTAAAAAGCTAACTAGGGATTTTCTAATTTTGACTTTTTTATTTCTGCAGCTCTAATACTGCATTTGTGCTAGTATCTACCATTCAATTTGTATGTAGTTGTTCCTTAGTTACTTTATTGAGGGTAGTATGTTTCTGGGTTGCCAGTAGGTGTGAAAATAATGTAATAATGAATAGTCCTGTAAAAGTACTTTTGTACTGGCAAGGACCTCTGCTTTATCTGGGATGAAAGGTTTACTTTCTGGGGAGCTAAAAAAAGGATGTGTTGTTTTTTATGCTTGTACCCTCAAACTTTTTCTAGCTGTTCTCATCCAAGGCATTTTAAAAACTTTGCTTTCTCATTGCTTTTATTTAATCGCTTTTAATTGTTTTAAAATGTTTAAGCATTCATGGAGTGTTTTTTTGCCTCAAGATGGGAATAGACTTTGAGAGGATTTAGAAAGTGCAATTACTACCAGCTGTCTTCGACATGCTTTTAAGCTTGCTAATTTACTTGGTAAAATTCTTTCAAAACTCAACAATTTTAGGATCTAATGATTTAAGTTGGGCTGTGAAAGCCTCTAATCCTCTGTGTCTAAACTAGCCTTCCTCATCCTGTGCAGAGAAAGAAGAGGAGAGACGTTTTGGGATGGAATTCAATAGCATCAGGCCAAACACTGGAAGATTGTTTGCACAGCTGTGCCTAAGCAGTGACCAAACTGTTAAACAACCTAGTGGGGAGAAAATGAATAGAAACTCCTGTTGGCCAGAGGAATGAGTTTCCTGGACAGTGCTCAGGACGTTATGAAGTCATTGCACATGCTGGGTCAGGGCTTTTACCCATATTTTCCCCTTGTGCTTGGGAGTACTTCATGCTCCGCTTTTTCATAATAATGTAATTGGCTTAAAGCATCTGAACAAAATTCTGTACTGACTGACAAATGATGCACTATAGTGTACTTACCTTTAACTTCAGTTAGGCAACCTTTCCCTGCCAGTAAACTGATTCACTGATGTGAGAGGAGACAGTGCTTGCATATCTGTCTCTCTTCCTTGCAAATTGTAGATTATGAAACTGGGCTACTGAGCAATAATTTAATCAGTGGCATCAGAAGAGCATTAAGCTCCATTAAATGTTGGGTCACCATCAATGTCAGATGAGTATTAAATTATGGCTTGCAACTTAGTAGTACTCATCCAAAAACACAGTGCTTCAGTTCTTGGCAAGCATATAACAGTTTATTATGAAACAGATGCTTCAGAGCATCACATATGACTGAAGTGTCAAGTTGTATCAGAGAAGATAGTCCCAGCAGTAATGTGGTGCTCAGACTTTGTGAGACACATGTTTGCTACCTCAACAATGTGGGTTAAAATTATTTAATTAACAGCATCTCCTGTTGAATGCTTGGAGGTCAAAGCTGCTCTGCCTGCCAAAGACTGGCTTACATAACTCTGTCTGCAAATGGTGGAGGTGCAGTTCTCCTGACAAGGAGGGAGGATCCTTACGGGCTGCTCATAGCATTTTTATGTAGAGCAAACACAACTTTCTCTCTGGTTCCAGCGCACCACAACATTGCCAGCTTGGAATTTGGAAGATGTCTTTGATACTTCTATTGCTAGTCAGATTTTCCAAGTGATGTCAGTGAGGTGAAACTAGTAATGCCCTTCTGGATGGCTTTGCTAATGTCAACAGCAGCTCTCATGCAGCAGCTAAATCTTTGAGGCTCTTGTCAGTCTGCTATACAGCTCCTGCCATTTAGGAAAGCTGCATGCTGCAGGAGATGCTGACCTTGGAGCTGTGCAGGGAGAGAGAAGAATGATAAACCAATGCTTGGATAAAATATTTTTTCTATTCTTATTTAGATGCAAAGATTAGAGGGAGGAGCTAAGGAAGAGAATGAGTGGATTGAGCTGGAGAGTAACAGATGTGCTGAGGATAATTTTTGCTGGTGATGGTTCTGGCAAAGGAATAAATGAGAGTGATGCTGATATAGGTAGAGCTTACCTGGTTTCTATGCAGCCTCTAGCTCAGTGGTAGGATGGGTTCCCCAAATAGGAATTTGAAGAGGATATCTGTACACATCTGCTGAAGATGGCACTTAGGGTTCTTGCAAAAAATCTGTGGTTAAGATTTTTCTTGTCTGATGGTAGCCACAAGCTGGCCACATAGTTTTAGGACCACAGTATTGTGGCAAGATATTTAAAGGAGTGTTACAGTTTTTTTGTTTATTAAGGATTGCATCACTGGTGCTCAGGTGTTGCCAACCATTTTCTTATTGCTGTGCAGAAACCATAGTACTTTTTTGTGGCAGTGGGCTGCAGATGAAAATGCTGCAGTTTCAGCTGAAAACATGACAACCAGCTAGAAGGCAGTGGTCTTCAGGGATGAGTTCTATTAACTGGCTGCAGGAAAGGCTGCCTGAGGTGATGGAGCAGTGCCTTGCAAAACCACTCCAGTCAAAAGTCTCCAGAGTGTCCTTCTGCCCATAGATAGTTTTTGCCATAACATTTGGGGTTCATTTCCTTGTTAAAAAGTAATGGCCCAAAAATCTGCATGTCCTATATTTTTCTTTTCAAACTATATGAGTAACTTGTTGAAATTTTGATAGTAAGCTATTGATATAAAGCATCAGATATTCTTTCAATTTTCTACTTTTCTACCTATTACAGTTCTGAAATTGGCTATTATGCAGAGAACCAGCTCTGAAGGGAACTTCATCAGAGCAGAACCTGTCATGGGGAGAATTGTACCTTATCTATATAAGCATTAGAATTGTCATTTCCTCTCTACCTGAGCTTAACTTCATGCATGCTTTATTATTAAAAGTCCTGTTATTTCAGAAATAGTTCAAGTTAGGAAAGACATTTTAAAAGAACTGAAAGTTTTAAGGTATTACTGTTTCTTAAGGGGGGGGGGGGCGAAGTAAAACAAGCACTAGGATGCATTTGATGTGGTGCAAGATCAGAATACAGCTGATAGATGCATGGTTGGGATTTGGAAATGGTGGTGAAATTTATGTTCCTTCCTTTAAACAAACACAAATTGTATGTTTCGTACATGGAGATAAAGATGTCCTCTCTTTAAAAAAACCCAAAAAACTCCAGTCTAAGTGTCACTCAGAATGTTATTTTCCAATGAGCCCAGAGGAGTTTGTGGCAGGTAACAGGGACAGTAATTTCTTTCAGCAGCAAGCGGGAAGGCATGCAAAGTCAGCCAGAACTAATGTTAAAATAGTAATTAATAACTCATTCATGTTTTACAACTACTTGAAATTGTATCTGTCCAACCTTCTGTTTTGGGTATGTTTTAAAGGATAAATATGTAGTAAGGAATGTCTCATACAGTCGAAAAATCAATACATACAAAAAGTCCTATTAAACTCGGGAGAGTGAAAATTCAGGTTTTGTCTTTCTTTGATTTTTTTTTTTTTAATCTTCCTGGCTTTTTGTTAGTTATGGATGAAATGCTAACAAAATATGTAGGATTTTTATACTGTTCTCTTAGCACTTTTCGATATAAATAGTGCTTAAATGGGTAGGAGATAATGGAGCAAGACCAGAAAGTATCCTACAGTTGGTTATATCCAGCTAGCACAGGAAATGCTAAACAGCACTTAGCATAAACCTCCTGCTGATGTCTTGTGGGAATGGGCAGGAATATCCATAATCCGTACACTTTATCCCATGCTGACTGATACAAGTATTTAGTTCTACCAGCCAGGCTTATTGCAAAATAGAGGATGAAGATCACAGAGAAGAAACACAACCTCAAAATTATGTCAGTGGTAAAATTTCACCTTTTTTCTCCCCCCTCTTATCTGACAAGCTGTGGCAACAATAAACTAGAGCTGCAGTTGAACCTCAGCTTTGGTTGTTTCCCATGCCTTCCCCATGCCTTGGGACAAGGCTGTTTGTCAGTACAGCTAAGGGCAGAGCAGGAGAACATCACTGTACCTGGTGCTGCCTTCTGGAGGGCTCTGTACATGTAGGGCTCTCAGTGGCTGCATGTTTTCTGTGGTGTTCCTGGCCTGTTCTAGCATGAATTGCTTGGGAGGCTGAGCATGGTGTGCACCTTCTGCTTCCCCAGAGACAGTTGTCAGTGTTACCTGCAATAGTGGAAAATGTGGGAATTTCAGGTTATTCATAGAATCCCCAGCATTAGGCCTCTGAATTGAAGTAAATTCATGTGTATTAATGTGCATTATCAAATATTAGTAACGCTAAATGGCAGCATTTTACACAAATGTATTTAGTGTGTGATACTATTATTTAGTGAAGTACCCAATCCTGTCTTTGGGAGGGAAGTTTAGGGATGGGTTTCATGCCATTAATTTAGTGCTATGCAGTTAATAGTTAAATTGTTATTTTTGTATGTGCACATGTTACTTACCATGGGAATGTCCCTTTCTCTTTCCTGGGGATATAACATTGACAGGACTTGAAAGAGGCTAATATGTTGCTGTAGATTAATTCAGTCTTTGAAGGGTTTAATTCCTAGTTACAGCTTTTTGCTGGTATGGATAAATTCTACAAGCAAGTGATTATGTAAAATGACAAACTAACTAAAGTGTAGTTTTGCTTGTCACTTCAACATATTTTTTTAAGTTTTATTTTTGTTTTTATTTACAGCCTTGGCAAAACTGACAACATTATTTTAAAAAGTATATTGCTAAAGCAAATAAAAACCAACAGATACATTTTGCCATGATCCAGGTGTGTGGTTTGCACATCCCACTTTACAAGCTTATGGTCCACATTGTAGATTTGACGTGATGGAATGTATTCTTCACTTTTAATGAGTGAGAGGAGGAGTGGGGAATAGCATGCATGTAAAGTTATCTTTGCCTGTTATGTAAGTAAGCTCTCTGCTTTGGATGTAGTTTGAAGCAGATTGTGTTAGCCAAGAAGCTTAAAACCAAAATGTTTTTACTACTTAACATAGTCTGGATCTGTGCATATCAGAATGTAATAAAGCTGTACTTACAGGACTGTTTGTAAAGTAATTTGAACATGCTCTGTCCAGTTATGGTTGATGTCATTAGGTCTCTCTGTTAATTCTGGAATCCTTCCTGAGAGGAGGCTCATAGAGCCAATGAGCACTGGATGATTTTGCTGGTCATGAAAGGAAAATCAAACGTAAGGAGAAGAGTAGCTTGAGGCATGGATGAAGTCATTGTATTAGCACTCCCAACCAAGACTAGCATCTTGTCTCCTGTTGCTCTGGAGAGAGGTTCAGTGTAATATAAGATACAGCATAACTACAGAATTGCTCCCATTGCAAAATAAATTGGTTTGCTTTTAACCATGCTGCTGGGCTGTACCAAAACCTCAGCCCCTCTGTGAGGACATCACCAAATAAATCTTGAGGCCTTATTTGAACCATTTGCAGATTTCTCCAGTGAGTGGGAGACAGTGTAAAGTACAGAGGTAAGGGAAAGCTTTAACAACTGTTGTATTATTTCTTCAGGGACACAGCGTTCCGACTTGTGCCAAAAGGATGCCTTCTGGCATAATATATTCTTGGCAGCAAAGCTGGTTTTCATGGTGAAAAACTCAAAGAGTGGAGGGGTTATCTGACTATTTTGCATAATAGCATATATTAGCCTGTGTGAAGGAGGAAGAGGAGGAGAGCCCTTCGTGTAACAACAACACTGTGTTCAGGTGGCTGCTCCAGAGCATGCTGTAAAAATGCAGACATGGGAAGGCATTTGAAAGAACAATCAGTACTTGTTTACTTACTTGGCTAATGTCGGGGGTCTGCTTGGCTTACATAAACATCTTCTGACTGTCTTAACATATTGTAGTTGTTTTTTCTCTTTAATACATGATTCATTTATATTTTCCAGAGGTGTGGGATGGTTACTGAGACGTTGTATGTGAAGGGATGAATATTAGAAGCATAGCTTTCCCTTTCTTCTTCAAGACACTCCTACACGTATCGAAGTATTTGACCAGTGGTTTTAAGTTACAGATGTTTCTTTGTCATGTGCAAGTGGATGCACAGCTTTTAGAAAAAGCTGCCCACAACTCTGCAACCATCCCAAGTCTCACACCGTGCTGAGTTGTGCGAACTTACTCTAAAAAGCTTCAGCCCTGGGAATTGCATGGGCGTTGAGAGGAAGAAAAATGAATGGGAGGGAGTTCATTCAGAGTTTGAAGAAACTTCCCCTCCTGTCCTGCCTGGTGTATGCTTGCACATCTGATGGCTTTGCACTTTCTATAGTTGTATGGAGTGAAGCACAGCTGCAAATAATCATGGGAGACAGTGAAAAGCTATGGAAAATTAAGACTTACATATCTTAAGGCCTGATGGAGTGTTTCAGACTTAGCCCCTTCTAAACTGTTTTAACTGTGAGAAGCCAGTACCACACCTATTTAGACAAAGCCTTCCATCCTTGGGGAATATGATGGTTGCATTTCAGTACTTACAGTAATATTGGGGAATTTGATGGTATGTCCTTGTTACTTAGTGCAGAATTGTTTGGGGGGCGGGTGCTGCACATTAGTGCAGTTGTGCTCAGGGATGTGCAGCTGTAGCCCAGGACTGGGGCAGATGGAGGGCTGGTTTACTTTGGTCCTTTCCAGCTCTGGCACTGCTGTGGTGGTGGTGTGCTTGTTGAGCCTGGTGGTCCTCAGTTCAGCCTATTGTAATGTCATTAGTGCTCAGTGCTTGCTAGAGAGATGTGTTGGAGAAATAATAAAGCCACACACTGTTATTAGATGGGCAGTTGTTTTTCCTGTGTAAACCAGTGTGCAGCTTCTTTGTGTGCTGGTACCAGAATATTGCATGTTTGGGGATAAGATGTGTTTTAATCTTATAGAGTTGCTTTGTTTTAGCTTCCAGAAACTCTAAAGTCAGAAGGACACTGCCGAGAAAAACTTGTTGTTGTGCTCTTTCATATGTTGCTTTGTATTGTATGGGGATCCAATTAGTGATAAAGTTACTCTTTATAGTTGAATGTGTGGTAGCAAATTTTTAGGAAGCATCAAATCCCTGCAGTGGTAGTGATGAAGACAGCTGCTGTGTAAGGAAGCATTTTAGAGAAGAAAAATGGTGGCATTTGAAGTTTTAACATTTAATGAAACACCAATCAAACAGGTGTTAGTTAATGGTATTTAGATCCCTTATTTTAGAGTGATGGTTGAAAAAAATCCCTATATGCTAAGATAGTTGTAGTGTATTCTAGTTTACTTGTGATAATTGGAGCAGAAAGGAAGTGCTTTGAGGAAGAAGTTAAACATTGATTGGATCCAAGGAGGTCTCCCTTTCCTGAGGTGCTCTGCAAACTAGAGTGCATGTGAAAAAGGGGGAGAATGATGATGAGAGTATGAAAACTGCAATGTGAAACAGAGTAGAAATAAAAGTAGCTGTTGAGGGATTTGCCTTTATTAGCTTGCCAGTGTGAATTTCTTGGGAAAAGAGAAATATATTGCGGTTCTTGGGTCAGGGCCATGTCTCCTTGTATGTTACTTTGTTCAGTCTCTAGCATTGTGGGACCCTAAATAAGACTAGACTGGCTGGACTCTTAGAAATCATAAGCCTGGATCATAAAAATATATTATTACATGTAAAGTGCCAATGTCACTTTTGCCTCTTGCTTTTTGCAAAGCTTTGATGGTACATTCCTGTTGTCAAAGGGGCTCCAAAAATCATAAGGGCATAGACTTAAGTAAGAAAAAATAATGTAATTTCCTCTTTGAAGTCTGAGGAGAGTATTTCATTCAGTCTTTATAGCCTTACAATATTAATAATATTTGGACAACTTTTTGAGAACCTCTGGTTTTGGATCAGATATTTCCATTTTATCTCAAGATGCCTCCCCTATTGGGCTGAACTTCTAACCCTGAACTTAAAAAGCTGTAATTTTGTACATTTTACTATGAAAGTGAATGCACACTTTCTCATCCCATCTCCACTGGGGCTGTCCTAGGCCCCTGCAGTTGGGTGTTGCATTTATCAGGAGTAAGTGAATGTGTTTCTTTGATTTTGCTTCTTCTGAGGGATTCCTGGTATTTATTGATGCTATGGGTTGTTTGGCTCCTCTCCCTTCCACTGTTGAAGAGATTTCTGGTGCCATTATCAGCAACACAAACTTTTCAGCACACTTCAGCGTTTTTCATGTGTGAGGGCCACAGCTGTAGTTGAACAATGTGTTCATTGTAATCCAATAATAAATGTCCTAAATATAACAATAATTATAACCCATTACATTGAGAACAATATTGATAATCAGGGATACTAATCCTTGAATTTCATAGAAATAAAGCTTGACACTGGTTGTTGCAGTGTTATCCATGTTTTAAGATTTTAAATACTTTGCAAAGCTAGTATATGGTTGTATAAAGATTTGGCTTTGGTATACAGATGGGCATAATGAAAGCAAAAAGTACACAGAGAAATACGAATGATTATATTTATGAACAGCTAAACAAAATGCTGTGGATATCATTCTTGTAATTAAGAAGCCTAGCTTGCCATAATAAATACTGATTATCAGTAGTCTAACTGATTTTGTTAAAATAAGCCCTATTGGACACAGCACCCAGTTTGGTTTTGTGTATCTTTAAGTCATGCTTGTAATTAATTCTGCATGTACATTTTTGGTTTATCTTGTCTCCTCCTCTAGTTTTCTTTTTTCAATAAACACTTTTAAAATTGGTCAGTGTGAAGTTCTTTGTAAAGTAGAGCTTTTGATGAACCATATGTGATCCACACAGTCTTGCTATTTCTGGAATTTTCTGATGAACAAAATGGCCATGTATTGCCAACATGGTCATACGATTAATATATCCAGGTCTCATAGAGTGCAATCCCAAACAGAGAGTTTATCTGTAGGCACAGAAATAGCAGAACCTTCAGAACTGGATTCCTTGAGCAGGATTTAATTTTTAATTGCAGAATTCATAGTGACTTGAGACAGTACATCTTTCATTTCCAGCTTCTGTTTCGATTAATTGCTGTCACAAATACATTCTTTGACTGCCAGGTTCTTGCCCAGTGTAATGCCATCTTGTTTCCTTGTGGCTTTCCATTGGCCAACCACAGGTGCTTCTCCTGGCAAGGACCTAAGAAGAACAAGTCAAGAGAGGCTGAATTTGAATTATGTTGCTGCTTTTCAAGGAGAGCAATGTTCACATCTATCTTTTGCATTCTTCATTTTACAAACTTACCATGCTTTTCTGGATGCAGTGCCCAGTGGATATAAAATGGGTTTTTAATTGTGTTTCTCTTTCATTATCTAAAATAGTAGCTTTTAGTTAGCAGTACCTTTCAGCTAATGTTTTGACTAAACATTTGAAAATTCGTACTAAAAATTACTTTTAAACTAAACTGTGCGTAGAAAACACATAATCTTATGCTCTATTCTGTGAATACATGTTATGCTTGAAGGAATAATTATTTGGATGTTCTTGTAATCTTCAATGCTTTTGGAATTTTATTTTGCTGTGCAATAGGGGGAGAAGGGTGTGAGAGACAGAATAATTCTGTAGAGTGAAGGACAGACATGTTTTGCAGTTAGAGGGCTTTCACCTGAAATTACAGCTAAACAGTGCAGAAAGCGATTGTCCAGCTCTTTTGCAAATACTGCTGTAATCCAGGCATTTGGCAATTCTTTCTTTTTTTTTTTTTCATTAATGTAATACCCATTCCTTAATCTGCCTGCAGTTAATGTGTTGTGTTTTTTTCCTGTTTCAAATGCATCATAATGTTTTTTTGATCTGTGCTGAAAGCTATTTCTGGTGGTTCATTGAGCATCCTCCCTACAGTGCTCCTCTGGGATGGGGCATTACTTTTTTTGCAGCTATCCTGTTCACAGTAGGCATTTACCATCCACAGCACTTGAAACATTCTGTTCTTTGCACCATCTTCTGGCACTAATAACTGTGACATCTGTTTGTCACATAAGAAGCCCAGGAGGTGCTGAAGACCCTGAAGCAGTGAGCATCCCTTCCATGGGCAGAGGAAAATTCTTCGCCTCTCAGGTGGGGAAGTGGCTGGCTTGGCTTGCCCTTGGTTTCTGTGGTGACATGAGGACTGAGGGACATGGAGAGTTTCCAAATGCCTATCTCCCATGTACAGACTGTGGGGGAAAATGGCCTTTCCTAGTCCTGCCTCTCATGCTCTGGTTCTGGGGAGAAAATGTGAGTGGGGATAATTGCCTGCTGTGTCAGGCAATGTCACAGCAGTGTCTGTGCCCAGGAGCAGCTCTCTTGGTGGGGGTGGAAGAGAGAAAGTGGTTTTCTGCTTGCCTTGCTTTTTGGCATAACTAAAGCTTGTATTTTTGTACAATTAAAGTGAATAGTCTAATAGCCTATCAGTTCTGGGTTAGTAAAGCCTAGGTGCAAATGCATATGTCATAGCAAAATGTTTTAACTTACCAGGAGCTCAGCTGAACTGTCAAGTTTGAGAGAAGCAGACTGATGTGCAGTCTCAAAGGTGCTCGGTCAGTCCTTAAGAATGCTTGACTTAAATTTAATACATATTTAATGGTGAGCAGGGATAAAACACTACAGCTTTTGGGAGGTCACTTCCATCTTGCTAGTTTAAGTAAAAATGTTGCAAATAATAGTTTGCAATATGTACGGTCATTGGACAGTGCTATATATATGCACACACAGTTTATATTAAATTCTAGCTTACTTTTTCATGGCTTGGTAAGTTCTGTGCTACAGTCTGTTGCTTGAATTTGTATTTGTTGAAGTATAAAAGCTGATGGAGTTCAGGTACTCCTTCTGTTCAGATTGGAAGATAAATTTGTTTGCCTTATATTTAAAGAACAAAAAAAAGCCCTAGACATTTCTTTTTTTTAAGTAAAGCTCTGTGTCTCTTCTTCCCATGCAAAATTATTCCATGTTTTGTTCGTATGTTACTGCTTTTCAGTAAGTGCTGTGTTTACGGAACAAAGTCTTGCTCAGGGAAGTTTTTAGTTTCCATCTTTATTCTGATGTACCAGCGGAGTAGAAAACTGTATTCCCTTGTCAGAGTTTCAGCTATGATAGTTAAACCTGTAATGTTCATCATATTTAACCAAACTGAAAAGGTGGCTGATAAGAACAGAAGCTCTGTTATTTCCACTGTAGTTTCCCAACCTTGAAGAAAAATTATTTTACTGGCAATTTGAGGAAGAATATTCTACCTAGTTGCCTGTGTTTTTGGAACTGTATCTGAGCAGCTGTTTTTTAATTCAGATCTAGCCATAGAAAAAGCCTATTTTAATATTTTTTAGTCTCTTAGAGGTGGGAGACTGAACTGCTTGCAGAGAAGACTGAGATCAGAACCTCAGAATATATTTTATGGAGAGGCTTGAGTCTCAGTTACCATAGATGTGCATAACGTGTTCTGGCACTGAATTACAGAGCAGTTTGTTGCTTAGCTTGTTTCAAAAGATGACCTGGTACACTCATCAAAATATGACAATACCCCAGAATTACCATGAAGTTATTAGTTAGGAGACTGTGAGCATAGAAGATTTTTCTGGAGGGCTGTGCTGGATCTTGCACAAAAATCATATCAGTAATAAAATGAAATTAAACCTTTTCTGATCAGTTTCTATGATGCTGTTGTAATACAAGGAATCAGTTACATAGAAATCTGTCTGATTTTCATCTGTGAACCATTTAAAATTGTTAATGATTCGATGAACTCTGAATGGGCCCATGCAAGTTAGAACTCAATGACAAAGTTGGGGGAAAAAAAATAGCTCCAGTATGTTCTACTTGCAAGAGAAACTTTTCTAGACATTTTTTTTTTTTAATGTTTAAATTGTCAAGTCTTCTGCACAGTTTCTTCTGGAGGAGTGTTTTTTCTTTTCTTGCCGTTGTTTATGTATTTAATCCCACATTATGTATTTTTATGTATTTAATCCCACATTTAATCCCAAAGAGCTTGCTTGAGAATTAATGTAAAGAGTTGTTCCTTTTGTGTCAATGCCCAGAATGGTCCATCTGTGTCCATAACACCTCAGGTATACACCAACTAACAAAGATGGGCAATGTATTAACATCTTAGATGATCGTGTAGGCATGAATCAAATGGGCCAGGTAATGGGATCTGGACACCATTGCCAGACTCCATGGTTCATAACTCAGGTGGAAAGCATGTGGGGCAGGGGAGTCCTTCCTGAGTAGTTAATATCATTGGAGGTCTGTGTTTTGCTGGAACTCAAGACCAGGAATTTTTCAAGGAAAGAAACAAAGGTTATAGTATATTGTTTCCTTTAAAGAGTAGGTTTAAATGTAAAAGGACTTTCATCATACAGTTTGCAGATGAGTGTCATACTTTACCTCTCTTACTGCTAAAACACCAGTGGCTTTGCATATACTTGAAAAATCTTGCAGTTATTTTGGGGAGGAGTAGAGTTGTTGAATATTAGACTATTATTTGTGTACTGACATCCAGAAACCTGTTTTGTTATACTGTGGGGCCTTACACATTCAGAACATAATAATGAACCTGGATTTTGGGCTGGGCCCACTTATTGAAACATCCAGAAGTGCTGGATACTCTATGACCTTAATCTCACCTGTGGCCAGGAGCAGGGAGTAGTGCATCAAACTGAGTTATTTGCTGGAATTGCTGTGGTATGGGGCTTGGGTGACATCCTCTCATATGACAGTGGGGAAGGAGCAGAGCAGCCCTTGGCAGCTAGAAAAATTGCTAACTTCATTGAGGTTGGGTAGATTTTGGACTTGCAGGAAATTAGGAGAAGACAGTATTCTTAAGAAGGTGTTATTTTCATTTAGCTTTCTCTCCAGGCACCTGATGTTTTTTGGTACATCTTGTCCTGTCCCAGGTTAGTGGCATCATCAGCTGGGAATGCTCATTCTCTGCAGCTCCCCTCCTGTTGATATGAAGGCAGCAGCAGCTGTCTGGATGTGTTGTGGCTTTGGGGGCAAAAGGTGTGGGAGAGGAATGCTGGCCTTTTTGTATTATTATCATCATCATTATTATCATCATCATCATCTGTGCACAGTTTTGTTTAAAAAAGAAGAGCTGTTCTTTAATTTAGAAATAAAATTATAGGAATAAATTACTTTAAAAGGATGTTTAGGGAATGAGGAGATGTATTTGTGGCAAGCTATTCTGAAAATGTCATCCAGTATATAGTTAAATTATTTTGTTGTTTCCTGGCTGTATTTTTTATGAAATTGGTGAGTCAAACAATTGTCAGTAATATTTTTGTTCTCTTAAACTTTTTTCTCACCCAGTAGGAGCTACATGCATCCATCTAGATTACATCTGAATGACAAAAATACTTTGGTAGCAGGAGGAGGAGGACTACTGCCTTTACGTAAAACTGTCAGTAGCTGTTTATTAAGTGCATCTGTCATGTCTTATTCTGGGTTTGTGTTGCCAGTGGCCTAAGTGGTAATTCATTTTTTTGCTACCTGATGATGTTAATTATTATGATGTTATTCTCATTCAGCAGTCTATGTAACCAATGTGGGTCTTAAGTTCAGGAAGGGCAGAAGTACACTGAGCCCCTCATCCAGATCATCAATAAAGATTTTAGAAAGGACAGGCCTCAAATTTTAAAGATATTAAAAAGGAACCTCAGTGGGCCTTGGGTTGCTGCAACCCCAAGGAACATCACTTGTTATCAGCCACCAGCTGCATAAACTCCACCACCACTCCCAGAGCCCACTCATCCAGCCAGTTTTATACCCAGCCATGAGTACACCCATCCAAGCCATGGGAGCCAGTTTTGCCAGGAAAATGGTGTGGGAAATGATGACAAGGACTCTACTGAAGTCTATGTAGATAACACCACAGCTTTTCCCTCATTTACTAAGGGGGTCACCCTGTCACAGAAGGAGCTCAGATTGGTCAAGCAGAACCTGCCTTTTCTAAATCTGTACTAGCTGGGCCTGATCTCCCAGTTGTCCTGGATGTGCTGTTGTGATTGCACTCGAGAAGAACTGTTCCATGACCTTTCCTGGCATGAGTTCAGACTGAAAATTCTGTGGTTGTCCAGATCCTCCTTGCAGCACTTCTTGGAGATGGACATCACATTTGCTGACTTGCAGTCAACTGGGACCTCTCCAGTTAGCCAGGACTGCTGGCATTTGGTGGAAGGTGGCTCAGTGAGCACTTCCACCAGCTCCTTCAGTGCCCTTGTGTGGATCCCATCCAGCCCCGCAGACTTCTGTGTGTCTAAGAAATGTAATAGGTTGCTGACCATTTCCCATTGGATTATGGAGGCTACATTCTGTTCCCCATCTCTGTCTTCTAGCCCAGGGGGCTGGGTCCCTGGAGAACCTCTGGTTTTGTTATTCAAGGCAGAAGCAAAGAAGATATTAAGTACCTTTAGTCTTTTCTTCATTCTTCACCAGTTTCCCCTCCCCATCCAATAAAGGCTGAAGATTCTCTGTGGCTCTCCTTTGGTTGCTAATGTATTTTTAGAAACACTTTTTTTTTTCTTTTATGGCGCTGGCCCTATTAAGTTCTAGTTGTACTTTGGTCTTTCTGATTTTCTCCCTGTATAACTTCATGACATCCCTGTAGTCCTCCTGAGTTTCCTGCCCCTTCTGCAAAAGGTCATAAACTCTCTTATTTTCCTGAGTTCCAGTCAAAGCTCTCTGTTCAACCAGGCTGGTGTTCTTCCCTGACAGCTCAATTTTCACCCTGTCACAGAATCACAGAATATTCTGAGTTGGAAGGGGCCCACAAGGATCATCGAGTCTATATCTAAAGAGAATGGTCTGTACAGAGATCAGCCCCCCAGATTTGGTGTATATTAGCACCATGCTCTGACCGGCTGAGCTGAGCTGGGCAGCTGCCTATGGAGGGGGCCTCTCCTGCCCTTTTAAGGTTTCTTTCCTGTAGAATGGCTTGAGCAGCTATTTGATTAGAAAGGGCAATGAAATAAAGGCAGTAGCTTCAAGTGCATGATTAACCTTGACCTTTAAGTGGTTTTGTTTTGGAGGCAGAAAATCAAGCAGCAGGTTCTGGAGGAACATGGTTGAAGTCTGCTGGAATTGGGGACTTTCTTCTGTATCTTGAGATTTGGAGCGCTTCTTTCACTGTGTGTTTATGTGTGCTTTAGTTTCAGTATGTGAATTCTAGAGGTTAAACCCCTATGAATATTGTGCTGGTGTAGCAGGGTCAGAATGTGGGTAGCTCTTGCCCAAGAGCTGAGCCAGAACAGTGGGCTAGCCTGGTACTGGGGCATCCCTGCCTGCAGCACCAACATGTTCCTCACATGAGTCTCTTCTGAGGTGTGACTACTCCCTGAAAGGCACGCATGAGAAGCAAAAATGCAATAAAACCAGTTTCAGAAAAGCTTTATGTTGTATACTGCTGCTCTTACAAGATAACTGTGGCTCAGCAGTCAGATCAATCTTTTATCTTCCATGTATCTTCAGATTTTTCAGACATTTTGATTAGCAAGTAAGAATGTTCTTGCTTTCTTCCAGTCTAATGAGCAGATGTCTTTTCACTATTAGGGATTGTTTGAAGACATTTTTCAGAAAGGTTGTGTCTCTTAAGAATCAGCAAAATTAATTAATTCAGAGCTTTGTCAAATCCTGTTGCTTGGTAGCAGTCGTGTTGATCCATTGGAAAGTATTCAGACAGAAATGTTAAATGGACCACCAAATACCCAAGAGTCTTACCTATCCCCTTGGTACACAGGTGCACATGCTGCAGAGCTTCCCTGTGCTGCCTGGCTCTCTAGGGTAAAGATTGATGGGCAAGAGATGCGTGATGGATTCTCTCACATTCTGCAGTGCTCTTTGCTCCAGGTGAAAATGTGTGGCCAGGTGCCTGTCATTGACTCATAATCAAACTGAAAAGGTAAAACATGGATGCCCCCCAAAGCAGGACCTGTACAACCCTGCATTCAGCCATGTCCTGAGCAAATGTGCTGCAGGATCTTCTAGCACTTTTTTTTTTTTTTTTTTTTTTGGCACAATGGGCTTGTTTCTGCTCCCTGATTACTGTGTTCTGAGAGGTGCTCCCAGGTCTTGATTTGAGAACGCTTTTCATGCTGATCTGTGTCCTGTCACTCCTTAGAGGTTCTCTTTGTGGTACATTGAGCTGGATCTGCTGCTGCAGTTGGAGGCCAGTTTTTGCCTTTGCAGTGCTACTGCCTTTCTTGTTCTCTAGAGCTCTTTGCAGCTTGATTTAGAGGCTGGCATGTTCTGTGAACATTCAGGTGACTCAGCAATATGTGAATGACCTTGGAGTTGGAGAGACACTGTGGTATGGCACTGTCACTTTGTTTTTGACTGTGGGTTCCATTGTCCCTTTTCTCCTCTCCCCTTTCAGATGTGATGGAGGCATCCCTAACATTCCTGTTTTTAGGGGCTGCCCAATTGACATTCATAGCACAGTAAACTGCAAGAATTCAGGGGTTTTTTTTAGGGTGCAGGGGCATTTGGCATAATCCACAGGTTAAAAAAAGCCATGGCTGCAATAGCTCTTCATTTCTAAAGGTTTCTGGGTAACAAAGTTTTTTTTAATGTTAAAATGCTTCTCTTAAAGATAGGACAAGAATCCTCTGCTGGCTTAACTTTTGGCCAGTTTTACTTCCTAGTAGGGTACAAAATTATGCTAACTTTTGTCTTTCTTCCTTCTGTCTTTTCGTTGCAGGTCTTGATGATTGCCTGCAGCAATATATAAAGAACTTTGAGAGAGAGAAGATTAGTGGTGATCAGCTATTACGAATTACTCATCAGGAACTGGAGGATCTTGGAGTCACACGAATTGGCCATCAGGAGCTTATTTTGGAAGCAGTAGACTTGCTCTGTGCACTGGTAAACTTCTTGGGGCAAATGGGGAGGGGCGAACAGTGTTTGCATATTCACACTTTCTCTACTCAAATTTAATCCTAAAGACTTACCTAAGCAGCTCAGGAGACTCTTGATTTGTAATGTATGAACAGTTTAGCATTTTAAACCAGGGGCAAGATAAAGGGGAAAATCTACTGATAGAATGATGTTTGTTAAATAAACTGTTATCAGAGATGTAGGGCTTGCATATCTGTCTTTATAGAGTAAAAATTTACTTAAAATCACAAAGAAACTAGAAAAACACAGAAAAACTGTGTTTGGTTTGGAATGCAAAATAGTTATGTATGTGAATGGAGTAATTGAGTGTTGGTTGCCCTTTACAGACAAAATGTTCTGATATTAACTGTGTCATTCTTCACTGGTCCTTTCATGCAAATTATGTTTTAGATGATCTTTGGAGCCTGATGAAACAGAGCTGCTTGTATTTTACAGTAGAACGGATTAAATACTGAGATAATTATCTTATGGATAAATAATATATAAATTTTTGATGGAGCATATGGAAGGATTTTGGTAATGATCTGCTCAGTAAGGTCATGTCATGAATAACTAGGATTAGTTGCTCAGTGAGGGGTGTGGTGCTGACTTCACCCTCCTTATGAGCTTGTAGTGTGTGTCTGTAAAGATTAGTGGTGGATTGGGCACACTGCATTCTCCACTGTAGAAAGGGTTGTGAATAGCTCTCTTAAGATGTGCTTCACTGCCTAAGGTGGTGTTTTGTGGGTTTTTTAGTATGTACTGTTTTTCAGGCCTCAGAAGGAGCTTTTAAGAAAGCTGAATCCTGGGAGAGGCAATCAAAGACGGTAGGCTGAAAGGCTCTTCAGAAGGGCTTGTCAGTTCTCCGTATGCAGCAGCTTTTCTGAATACCCTGTTGTTGCATTTTTGGGATATTGTGAAGTGTAAGAAAAGGAGAGAGTGAAAAAAATAAAACATACCTGAGAAAAGTTAAAAAAAAAAGGAGAAAGATTTTTCATACAGGAAAACATTTTATTTTAAACACATGTTATCTTCTCTGCAGTTCCTGGTAACATTGCAATGTGAGTCAATGCAATAAGTTAACTCATCAATTTGTTTTTTAAATAAGGAAGTTGGAATCTTAGAAAATGCTACTGATATAGAAGGGGACATAAAGATGGTTATTCACAAAGTACCTTTCTTATCAGACAGGGCAAAAGAAAACAAGAAAGTAAATATTTTAGTTAACTGAGAAAGATAAAGTCTAAGTTAGGGGGAACACCAATGACTGTTTTTCCCAGTCACACAGAGAAACAGATTGTGGCTCTTTGAAAAATAAATTACTTGTATGGAAAAAAACCTCCTTGTTTATTAGGTGAAATTTCTTTTTTCCTTGATATGTAATTACAGATATAATCTTCAGACAAACAAACACAACTTGTCTTTGTTGCTCCTTTATCTTAGGCAAAAGTGTATGAAACTAGGATGAATATAAAATAAGGGATTTCTAGTAAAGGCTAACACTGCATCTTAAATGCATGCAGCAAGTCTCTCCCTTCCTGGTTCTTGTTGCATATACAATATTGTTTGCTTTTCTGAGTTTATCTTAAAGAAAATTGCTAAAACACAATGGCATGAGTTCAGATCACAGCTTCTAATTTAAGATGAGGTTTTTGCAGTCTCACAATTGGCTCCCAATGACTCCTTGGGGATACAAAATATTATTGTTATATTGATTTTAGTGGACTTAATTTGAATTTATTGTTCACCAATCAGATAAACCTCTTAGGAAATTTAATTCAGAGGCAATCCATTTGGCTGCACTGGTCCTCTACTTACAGGCTTTTCTTTTTCTTACTGCATCCATGAGTATCTATCCTGGGTAGGCCTTGCCTTTTTTCCTGATTTGACTTTAATATTGACTGTATTGTTTAGGAGAACATTAAGCCTGTGACTGTCCAATGTAGGATAACTGCAAATTCAGATAGTGGTTATGCAAGTTTTTTGTTTTTTTTTTAATTATCTGATTTTTCTTTTCTGTTTCACTGGAGTTTGACAGTGGTTTCATGATAGAACTTAGCTTGAGTTACAAATATATGATCCAAATGGGTTAACATCTCTTTGGATGCTGGAGATGATGGGTGGCATGATGGGCTATGAGTAGTAAAGTTAGTTGTGCCTTTTAAGCTTAAGTCCTGATTGATTTAAAAGTAATTATTAAAAAACAAAAAGATTGTTGCTTCTGCTTCTCCCCCCTTTCTCTCTGAGTTATTGAGTGACCACCTAGACAGTTTTTGGCATTGAGGACAACTGAGGAGACAGAGCTCCTCCCACTGTTCATCTCTGTTCTACAGAGAAGTGTTTTCCAACACAGAGTTGCTGTCTCTTAGGAAAGCTTCTGCAATGTTGATTGCTGATGTGCATTATTCCTGCCACCCCTTCCCAGTATTTTTTGGTGGTAAACTTCTGTTTTCAGTTCCCTGGCAGCTGTGGATGTGGCAAACAGCAAACCAGCTGCTTGTGTTGTGTACCTATAGTTCAAGGGGCTAGAGTTTCTTACCGGGGAAGGTGGAGAGCCTGAACAAAGGTATGTGGCTGGTATGGAGAGTGCACCCACCAGTGGGGGCTGTTGAACTGTGCTGAACACACCAACTGCCACAGTAATAGCTGGGAGCCAGTTATGATGGATAACACTATTTAAAGGATGTTCTTCATGGGTTTTTGACAGAAGGTAGGTGGGTGGCTGGCTATGGTCTCTCACATTATTCGCCTCCTGTCATCAGCACTTGGAACAAATGGATCCTCCAGTGTTTGTGAGCTGATCAGAGGACAAATGGTGGCCTGTGCTTTCCATCTTCAGTAGAGTCTGTCTTGGCTGCTAGCCTGCCATACTGTGCTCTTGACAGCAGAGCAAGCATCCAGGGGGTGAGATTCACAGGTTTTCTTTTCCTGTGGTGCTTCAGGGAAGGAGGAGTAAAGGTTTTGCCCATCTAGCTGCTACTGCTGTTACAGGTCATGCTGGTGATGGTGGGGCTGTACATCCTGCATACCATCGCTGGAGCTGAACGTACTCTGGGAGAGGGCAGGCAGTCTAACTAACATAGTTTGCTTCTTCCCTCTCTCCTTCAGACTGTGAAGGTGGGAGCATGTTCAATAGATTATCATACCTTGGTACAGCTTTGTGTTTTACAAAATCCATATGTTGGAAAGGGAAGGATAAAGGAAATGTGCTCTGTGCTTAGAAAAAATAAGTAGTGAGGTCTATGATGGTATTTTGTTGCTGCTAAGAGTTTGTCTCATGTTTTTCAAGATGAGAAACCTTCAGAGGCCACCACGATGGATATATGCTGGCAACATTACTTTATTTCCAGCAAGACAAATATCCTATTGTCTTTCTGTTTGAATTTTGTCATACAGTCACACTGGTGGTGTCAGCAGGAAGATTGTTACTTGGTGTGGATGGACATTTTTATTCATACTAACAAAATCACCCAAAATAATTGACATTGCAAAACTGGTTGAAAGTGATGGACTAAGAACTACATGTCCAGCTCTAGAGATAGAGGAGAAACTACTGAGTTGAGTGCCATGTTTCTCCACCACTGTTGCCGGGTAATAAAATACACAGCTGTTCATCAGTTCTAACAATTTTCATTAGGATCTTAGCCTCAACATGATCCTTTTCAAGTATGTTTGTGAGGGTGAAGCTAGTCTAACACTGTTTTTCATTTAATGATTATACAAACAACAGTGTAGCAGACTTCATCCACACACAAAATGTGATGAGCATTGTTTCTTTGAGGGCTGCTTTAAAAACTGAATGTGAATGAACAATGCCAATAGAAAGTAAACTGAAAAACAACAACAAAAAAAGAGATGATGCTTAGGAAAAGCGAAATGCATAATAAAGAAAAAAATACTTAGATAATGCCATCAGATCACTATACCAGTCTTCAGGTTTGGAGTACATCAGGGGATTTTGTAGCTCCTGCTAAATGTAACTGGCCTGAAGAAAGCAAAGAAATTATGTAGTTCTTTATCCATCATCTGTTCATCAGAAGATGGGAGTTTCATTTACCAAAACTGGGTATGACCATTTTTTCCCAGAAGGCACTACACACTGCCTGGAGAACACAAAGACTGAAGACTGCACAGCCAAACATGGCTTCTTCCGTCTTTAGTGGCCCACAATGCCTTGATACATTAAATGCCAGGTGGAGATTACTTTTTTTTTGCGCTTCTCCTGTATGTCTTGTTTATTTTGTTTGCATGAAGATTAAATTAGTTTAATTTGATTTTGCAAATTTTTTTTAAACAGCGATCCTAAAGATCCTAAGCAGCATCTCCTAAAGTAGGAGATATGTTGTTATAAGAATATTTGAAAAGCTTAAAAACAATTTTTGGATGCTTTGAAACTTTTCATTAACAAAGAACTTTATTAAGTCCCTGTGAATGTGCAAAATAATTTTTCAGGGAATCTTGTAGAATAGAGTTTGGTTAGAAAATAAAACAGATTTTGCTTTATAGACCATATTGGTTAGAGTACTAGTTTCATGCTAGTTAGCTAAATCTGCTATGGCTGCACAGGAATTTATTGCACACTATATTTGAATCAGTAAAGCTAGAAGATTGTAGCAGATGAAATAGCATTATTATTTGGCAGAGAAAACACTGGTGTGCACTAACAGCATGAAATTGCTTATAATTTACCTCTAACACAAAACATTTATATGCAAATGAATGTAAAAAAATAGACCTACTTTACCCATGAATGATTTGATTCCTCTTAAGAATTATGCCTGTTATCTTAATTTCATCTTCCTGTCATTTCTCATACAGAAATACTTTCTTTTGCACTTACCACTAGTCAGATCTTAAAACTGTTTTGTCAGTAACAGTGAATATTAGACTTAATCATTGTGGTGCTAAATGAGGAAGGCTTAATGTGTACTGAAGGTGGAATTTACTGTTAGTATTCTGAATGCTCATAGCAGAAAAATTACTTACCCTTTTCACTATTGCCCCTTTCAAGTTAAAGTTCTGCTTATATATAATATATCACATATCATATGCCTCCCTGTCCTCAGCCTGTGCTAACCTAACTGCAGTGCAGGAAATCCTGAAGTTCATCACCAGATCAATAAAGCTAAGAGGATAAAGAGTTTCTGGTAGCTCGTATAGATCACACAGAAAATGTATTAGCAAGTCTTCTACACAGAGCTGCAGTAAGCCCCATGGTGTGCCAAGGGCAGTATCCTTCTTCCCACCAGCCTCAAGAATCAGTTATGGATCCTAGATACTTTTTAATAGTATTTTTTTTTCTTTGGACTACTTGGAGGTTTGGGCAAGTATACATATATATATATATATATATGTATATATATAAGAAATATATATAATATAATATATATATATATTTATATATATATATTTCTTATATATATTTCTTATATATATATATAAGAAATACATACCCTGGATCTTAGAGTCATGGCGTGGCTTGGTTTGGGAGGGACATTTATAAAGCTGTAACCCCCCAGTTAAAAGCAGACTGGACAAAAAGAGCTGTTACAATGTAAAATGCTTTTACAAGATAGTGTGTTCATAACAATACTTATTTCCTTTTTCAAAAAATTATTTTAAACTACTGATTAGCTGTTTAAGACATTTGGAAATGCATATAACTGGGTATGGAACTGGTAGTTCAAATTACGGAGAAATAAGTGCATTTGGCAGGCTAGGGACTAATTACATGAGAAAGTAAAAAACCAAAAAAGTAATGAGCACTTGGTCTTTCAGAGTCTGTTGATTGAATAAGAGAAAGAAGAATAGTTTATATAACTGCTCTCTTAGTGCTATAAAGCATGGCCAGGGCTTGTTTTTTTTTGATGTGTTGCTTGATTGTGGTGTGGAAAAAAGGCATTTTTCAGGAAAGAGATAATGATGACAGTGAATCTTGCCTGGACTCTGCAAGTCTGGAGGTATCATGCCACCTGATTGATTTTCTGACTATAAACATTTAGGACAAATATTTACACTCTTTGAAACCGTTTGCCTTTTAATCAGTGTATGTTTAATAATTGCAGTGAGTAAGTGTCATTTCAGCTATCTGGGGTTCTGTCCTTACCTACTTATTCTGTGTTTATGAAACAGATGTGTTAGGATCATGTGTTGTACACTTCTAAATTACCCCATATGTCAGTGCTATTTGAAGGAGGGATAACCTTAATGTTGGCATTTTGAGATGCTGGAGGAAGAGCCGTTAGAAATATATGTTGTAGGCAGATCTGATGAGGTATGAAGTTACATAAGGCACCTTCCATATGACAAGCTGTGATATCAGTTGCTAGCAGCTTTGGGTTGGTAAGCTATCTGCCTCATACTTTGTGGGACGTGTTCAGCCAAATGGAGGTTCAGATCCATTTTGTTCATTTTAAAAATCAACTTTGAAAGTGACGTTTGGAACTTTTCATGGTGAATTTTTGTCCACTACAAATTTCCAGGTGTGGTTTTGAAATGGCTGCCACGTGCTGTGGTATCTGTGTGATGCTGTTTTGATTATTCATTTAAAATCTTCCTCAGGCTTTTCAAGAAATGAGGACCCTACAAACCTTACTGTTTCCAAGTTGCTTCTTTAAAAGCAAATAAATAATACATACAGAAAGAATACTCAAGAATTAAGTGTGGAAGAAGAAAGCACTGAAAGGTAGTGAGGAGAGAATTAAACTCACCTGAGGTGATTTTAAGTCCCATTTCTTTGTAGCTATATGCTATTCTTGCCTAAAACTCCTGTGCTCATCTTGTGAATAAATGGTAAATTACTTTTTATTGCATTAGAGAGAAAACTTATATCATCCTTGTGATAGTTATCCTTATTACTGAAATATATCAGATGTAACTGAGAAGTTGCATTTCTTTACATATAATTTATTACTCAATACAGCTATCTAGACTAAAATTTCTCTTTTCAAAAAGTTGCCATTTTCTTTCTTCTTCAAAATATATTGTTTATGTGTGTTACAAAAAATACTTACCAAATTAAAATAAAATTTCACCTTCTTCAGTTTATATAGTCATGGTTGCCTTCTACAGAGGAGCAGCAGAAATTAATCAATGTAAGCACTGATGTCTGCTCTGCTGTCTGGAGAAGATGCTGCTTTTATTTTCTTCTTGCCCGGAAGCACCAGTGTTAGAGCAGCATCTTCAGTTCCCATCTCGCAAATCTCTTCAGTAGAAGTTAACACTGATCTCTGCATGCCTTTTGCTCCACATGGTTTCCAGCAGTATGGTTTTCATGCCTTTTGTTCCACAAGATTTTCAGCTTTCTGAGCTGAAGAGAAGACACAGTGATTCAGAGGCCATATGCTCAGTTCCCTGCCTGGGAGTGTTTGTAAGAGTAAAACAGTGTCACTGAACTTGATAAAGCATTTGTGCTTGGAGATGCAGAGCTATTCATGGTTGCATAAAAGTTGTGATTGAGACAGCTGTTCTAAGGGATTTCTGGATTTGTTAATGGAACTGTGGTTATATCTGTATTTTAAGTTGTACTGTGTTTAGAACTGAGCTTGGCTTATTTAAGTAGCTGGCCTTGCACTTACAGTGGGCAGTATAAAAATACCCTAAACTAAAGTCCTGGCATCTTCTAGATATTCTGTCTAAGCCAGCAGAGATAGTTAGTACTGTATGAGTTAGGAACACTTTTCTTTTCAACATGTGCTAACAGCGTCATGTGTACTTCCGTGCCAGCAAGAATCAAGTGAATTTAATGCAGGGAAGAGATTAGGTCAAAAAAATTTTTTTTTCTTTTTTTTTTTTAAGTGAGGGAAGCAGGGAACACAACTACTGAACATTGATCAAGCTAGTTAAACAAAATTTTGCTTTATGTCCACATTTGGTTAGTGAACTCTCTTCCTACCCTTGGGGTGCTGGTGCAAGGATGGGCTGGCAGAGGGACCAGGCTGGCTCTTCTCACAAAAAACCCCAGCAAAACTCATCAGTGATGATTAGAGCTGCTGCTTATCAGCATGTGAAGAAAAGAGCTACAATTCCTCATTCACACTGTCATGTGAAGCCACAGAAAAGTAATTAGAAGGTAAGGTGTCTATTAATAGCTCCTACCACCTTTAGTTCAAGCACCTGCTGAAAAGCTATTACTCTGTGTAGCTCAGCTTCATCAAGTTCTTGTTTTATGATTGCCAGAAGAAACTCCATCAGAACTGTTTCTGTTGGGGCACGGTGTCTCTGAAGACACTCTCTAGCCTCTCGTTGAGGAAGTGGATGCCTAGACTTGTGTCACTTCTCGTAATCCCTGCAGGCATGCAGAGATTTCTTTGTGGTTCTTTCAGTGACTGTATTTTGGCTAATGAAAGCACAACTCATGTTAGTGCTGGTTAAATGCAGACTAGGGGAAAACAAAGAACTGTCTCCTTTGCCTGCAATTATCTTCTTGCAGTGCTTGAAAATAAACGCAGTGCATTTCTAAGAAAACTCTATTGTTAATAGTATATTATTGAATATAAAGTATGATTAACTTGGCAGTTTTTATTTAAGCAAGCTTTCTACCAGTATTAGAACACACAGCTCTGGTTGCTTTTAATGTGATGAAATATTAGTGGTAAACAGAGTGAGGCTTTTGTTAGCTTGGCTGCTGCTTTAGGATCCTTCTACTTAAAGCCTTCAATAAACACAGCTGCCCTAAAATAGATTTTGCCTGAAATTTATCTCTGTATTTTCCATCTCTGGCTTTGTCTGTATAATATTACAGGTCGAGGCTTTACCAAAGTCAGTGCCATCTTCATGTAAGACTGAATTTACATGTGGTTTAGGCTCAGTGTTTTATGTTCAAGAACGAACACACACACACATATTTGATGAATAGGTGTGAAAATAGGCTTTGAATCTGTTAACACTCCCTCTTCCTTCCCTTAATCTGATGGTGAAAAAAGGCTTCTGAAAAAGAGTATGGCTGTAGGTGGCCATCAGTTAGATAATAAGAGAGCTTTTACAGCTGATTTTCTAAAGAAGCGTATACATAAATGCCACCTATTTTCCTATTTTCCTTTGCTCGGTCTGCAGTGTTCAATATTGCAGATTTTTTTTTTTCTTCTGGTGCTTTACTTTCTGCTGGCGCTGGAGGTCTGTGCACTGCCTGCCGGGGCTCCCGCTGGCACGGGCATGGAACGCCTGCACAGGCTGGGAACCAGCACCTGCCTGTCCCAGCAGGTGAGGTACAGACAAGGGACAGAGAGCAGGTGGCAAAAGAGGGGGAGTTGAACTAATCTGGGGTTGTTGAGGACCACTGGGATCCAGCCCCACCTCAGCATGGAGAAGGTGCCTGGGCTGGGATGGGCCTTCCCCACACCCCCCGTCTCGCCCGCCTTCGTTTTATATTTGGGTAATGACGCTCAGCTCCTTAGGAGCAGCCTGGAATGAAGGAATTCAGCGGTTCAGGGTATGAGAAGGAAGGCAGCCCTGTGACTGGCCTGCAGCCTGCGCTTGTACCCGCACGTTTGGGGCTCTGAGTGCCCTGTTGTTTGGGCTTGCCTGTGGTGGGCTTTGCTTTGGCTGGTCCTTAAGACATTTTTGGTGACTTACCATTCATCCAGAATATCTTTCATTTGTTTCTTCCCCCATTAATTTTGCCAAAATGAGTTAGATGCTCAAGAAGCAGGATGAACAAACCTGTTACCTTTTTCAAACTTATTCCTACCCACTCCTCAATCCCCGTTGTGCTCCCTCGCTCAGACCAACCGCAGAAAGCTGCAGAAAAAAACGAATATCTTTTAATGTGATGTTTGTCTCTTTACTTTGGACTGATTTAATAAGTTATTCATTATGAGCCATTTAGCTTTAAAATAAAGTACCTTTTACTTTTCAATCCCAATTTATTGTTTTCATCTTGTCATTTTTTATTTATAACCTAATGCTATCTGTTGTGTAACTTCTCTTGAATATTTACATGGTGGAAAAGTCACTGCCCAAATACACAATTTCTCTAATTGGGACTGAATGCAGGGGACAGCATCTCTGTAGTTGAGAAACACCTGCAAGCCTTCCTTGCGCAAGATTGGGATGTTCACAGAAGTTCCAGTAATGGTTTATAAAATGCAACCTTAGTATATTGTCAGTGCCCCTTAAGCTGAGTTCCAAAGTGCATTCTCTGCTGCAGAGGGATGGTTGTTGGTTGGGTGGTCCCCTCACAAAGTGTGTTCTGTTCACAAGCACACACAGCTGGCTGGGAGGAGGCAGATGAGCTGTGTGCTGTAGTCTCTCCTTTCCATCATGAGCCCCCATTGGCATGGGAGGAAGGGGGGTCACTGGAAATGGCTTAAGTATAACGTTCCTGAAGTCCCTGTGTAGTAAAAAAGGATTAAATTCATTTAGTAGATGGTTTGGATTGGGAACACAACAACTACTGTAAATAATCACCACCTCACATCCTGCCCCCCCAATTCCTATAGAAAAAAAGACTAAGGTAAATTATCTTCTGCAGTCTTTAATTAGCATTGACGAGTATATCTCTTCTCCCATCTCTCCTGTGGACAGATCAGCATGGGAAGCAGACCCGGGGCATGGGAGGAGAGCTGGGGAGGTCAAGGAGCATCATTAGGAAGTAGATTTTTCTGTGTGCATCTGAGGGGCTTTGTGCATTCTACTTCATCGTGGGTGATAGGAAATGGTCCATGTTCTGTAAGAATAACCCATACCATTGTTAACTGAGCAAGTTGTTAGCACCCTATGGTATCACCCTGTGATGTGGCTAAAGTGAGAACCTTCAAAATTCCGTAGTTCTGTTAGAAGAGTACTAAGCTCAAGTCTGTGCAATTGTTTATTCCTTTGCAAAGGCAAATCAATCCTTTTTGTAATAACTCTATCACTCTTTGTGTGTGTGAGGTAAACAGATCTTTCATGGAAATGACAAATCACTGATGGTACTATATTATATTGCAATTGAACATTAAATCAGGGCGTTCTCAAGTGCTGTTTTGGTAACATTTGTACTTTTGAAGGATTTCCAGCTACTGTTTGTTAATATTGTTTGTTAATATTCCTGCATAATTATTTCTGTTTCTACTGCCAGCTAAGGAATGTAATTTAAGAGACTGACTCTTCAATAGAAACAAAGTTTAAAACTTGACTTTAAATTATTGTAATAGAGGTTGAGCAGGACAGCACTGTGTGCTGTCTGGTATTGTGGTGGTTCTTTACTGCTAAAAAAGAAAAGAAGTATGCTAATTAGCTTAGATCTCTGAAGCCAACAAAACCTATTCAGTGTCACACCGTGTCCATGCTGCATACTTGTGCTGGTTGCAAGCCCTGGTGCCAGGTGTATCTTAGGAATTACTTTGAGTGCAGACATGGGGTACTGATCCCTAATCATCAGGTGTACAGAGAGAATCCTCTGATTAACGCCAGGTTGGATGGGGCTCTGAGAAACCTGCTCTGGTGAAAAGTGTCTTTGCACCTGTGATCTTGAGGGTCCCTTCCAACCCACACCATTCTATGATTCTGGTGATCTACTGACAGTGATCCACTGCTTTGAAAAAGAATTTTCCAGACTAGGTTTTTTCTTTGAGATGTTTTTCTCAGTACACTTAGAACAAGCTAAAGGATCACTCATAATTTTGTTCTTCTTTTGTTCTCTTTTTATGCACTTCAGAAACAGAACATTCTATACATTTAAAAACTACTGAGTGGGTGTATTTCTGCTTTAATTATTAGGAATGGTTAAATTTTGAAGTAGAAGATCAGTTTTGCTGTTCCTGGTTCTTTCTGTTCATCTGTAAAGCCAACTGTATTTTGTTTCTTTTTTTTATTTTTTTTTTTTAATGCAGAACTATGGTTTGGAAACAGAAAATCTAAAAACCCTTTCTCACAAATTGAATGCATCTGCCAAAAATCTGCAGAACTTCATTACTGGGAGGAGGAGGAGTGGTCACTATGATGGAAGGACCAGTCGCAAATTACCGAATGATTTTCTGACATCAGTAGTGGATCTCATTGGAGCAGCTAAAAGTCTTCTGGCTTGGTTGGACAGGTAAAATCTCCCAAATGTCTCACAGGTAACCAGATCATGCACATGAACAAGCTCCAACTTTTTTACAAAATTTAACATAGTCACTGAATGGAAGCAGAATTCATTCACATGTTCCGAAGGGATGTTTGTACCAATTTTTTTTTTTTTTTGGTGTCAGCGTACAATTCAGATTAGCTTTTCAGTGCACTACCTCCAAATGCACTGTGACCCTACACATAAATACAGTAGAGCAACGGGATGACATCGTTAGGTTATATATGTATTTTTTACTAATATAAAGCAGCAATTTAACCTGCCTAAATCAGATTCATCACTTTGATACTATCAAATTCACAGAATGGATTGTACTTTTCATTACATGGGTGTCAGCATATAATTCCAGAGTGTGTATGTGTGCAAACATGCATGTTGTGTTCTAGGTTTTTTAAATAGCAGTGAAAATAAAATCTCTGATTCTCTAGAGGTACTGTTCTATACTTTTACCTCTGTTAATAAGGAAGTATGTGGGACCAGGACTAAAGTGCTCCCCTCTGCTACATTTGTAGTGAGGTTTTCTAACTATAACAAGAGTAACATGCGGGTATTTAAGATGATCATTGAAATTCTTAAAGTGGTTGAAGTTAGTCCATATAATGCATCACAGTGAATTTTCATCAGAGAAAATAAAATTCTTATCTTGATTTAGGGTTGTATCTTGTTTCCAGCAGCTGAAGTTTTGTTCAGAGTATGATCTTTGTGTAACTTTTCAAATCCAACAGAATTAGTTGTTGTTTTTTGCTGTGTGTTTTGTGTTCCATTTTTCTGAGGAAAATTGGCTTCTCTCCCGTAAATTATTTCCATATGAAGGTTCAGGTGAGGCCTAAATCTTTTCCGCTTCTTAAGCTGAACTGAAAGCTCTTTGTTTTGTTCAGATTTCAGCTACCATTGCTTATTCTTTTCTACTCCCTCTCTAGCCTTTCCCCAAGTTTAAAATCCAGAGTACCTAAAGTTGACTCCTAAATTTCTCTTTAGATATTTAACATTAAGCATGTAGAGAAGTAGTGCAATCTCATGGAAGGAGTTTAGTAATGAGACTTGAAAAATTTGGAGTATATTTTTAGCTCTGTCTCTAACCTGTTAGTACTTGGAATACCTGTAGGCGTCACTTTTTCTTCTTGCAAAATCATTATTGACAATGAGCAACATGGCATGCTGGGCTTTAAAACAGAAAGAACAGTAGAAAAGCATTTTGCACAGATGGGTCAGTTTTTGCTACTTATTTCTATTTAGAAATAATCTTTTTTGTTGTTGGAACTGTGGTCATGATTAAAGACTTTGTTACTAAGTCAAAGTTCATTTTGGGTTTTGGTTGTTTGTTTGATGGGGTTTAGAGTTCTTTTTTCATAGTCTGTTATATGAAAGTAAAATTCATATATATACATACACGTATTTAACGCATTGAAGAACAATTGGTTTTTTGCAACTTAATACAAATTTAATAATTGAAGTTCAGGAAGAAGGTAGTTATTAATGCGAGAAAACATGTACATCTCAGGACTGGTGTCACTGTAGTATTGTGCACTGCATGTACTTCTGCATTTAGCTGAAATGCCATGATGGCTGGTAAGACCCAGGAATTCCAAGAAGTTAAAAATGAGGGCAATTATGGTAGTATCACACTTTCAGCAATGCTGTCTTGAGTGTCCAAAAAAGGCTTCTGATTTCTAGGAAAGTCCTTTTGAAGATCTAAACACCTGGTTCTAAGAAATGTTTTCTCAAACATTTTAAGACTTTTCTGATTTATGAGCATCTGGGTATTTTGGTAAAGTTTGTTCTTCCTTGTTTGGGAAGACCCAAATGAGGATGAAGGTAGACCAATAACTGCATTTTTCTCGGGAAGTGGGAACATACAGAGATCAATATGATTCTCTGTCTTGTATACCTTCTAAGAAAGTATTGGGGCCACTAGGGGGAGATATAAAGATTTAAAAAATTAATTAGTAAAAGTGAGGAACGTGGGTTTAATTTTGTTCCGCACACCTGTTACTATCAATTCTGGACCCCAAATCTTAGGTTATTTGGTTATTTTCTAGTACCAGTTCCATCTCTGGGTGGGAAGAGGGGAAAGCATTAGGCTCTTAGGGTTGTCCACCCCATTGTAAACAGCCCTGCTAGGATGTCTCTATATGCAGTAGTTTTTGAGGTCATGCCTGGGAAAAGCAGCTAGCAGTAGCTCCAGCTTGCATAGACATGCAGTGATGTGTTTTTTATATATAGGGAATGGTGATGACTCCATACAGGTTGTGCTTCACTTGTTGCTGTAGTGAGTGCTCTGTTTATGATGCTTCTGTGGGATACTTAAGACCTTGAAGAACTTGTTTGACCTGGCACAATTATCTAAAGGAGGTTGATAGTTGTGATTTGCTAAGTTACTTTCATTGTACTCTTGCAGTGCTACTGTGCTGGGCTGATCCAAGGACACTCTTTGTTCCAGGTCTTTGCCTGGAGCAGTCCTATTTCCAAATGTATGTCAGAAAGTGAGTTTTACTGAAAATTAGGGTACTTTTTATTGCCAGGCTTTAAAAGTCTTTTGATTTAGTTTCATTTATGAACTGGAAAACTTAATAGAAAATTCTGTTTTCAAAATAAGTTGTCTGAGGATTTTGAGGAACATGAAATAATTCTCCAATAACATGCTGTAATGAAACTGTCATCACACTGATATGTTTGAGTGTAATTTTAACTTCCTCAGTTGCTTTCTCAGCCCACAAAATGTATCCTCTTTCAGGAGACTTCATAGCTTAATAACCTTTTGTTTTATACTCTCTCCCTAATCTTAAAACTCTTCCAAGCAAATTCCCTGACAAGATAGGTGCCTTCTTGAAAAGCCATGAATCTTGTGTGAAAAGAGGATGCGTTTCTACTTGACGTGTAACATAATTTAGACAGATGGAAACCCACACTTCAGGCTGTGGCAACAAACTATTACCTGATGTTCAAAGCAACTTGGCATTGAAATATCTCCTGTGAAGCTTCTCAGGAATTACAGTCAATCAGGTCTTCTAGACTTACAGATAAATCACTGGAGTTCTGTTCAGTCTTCACTCCTGCAGTTCATGAAAGTTGTATTCTTTGGAATAATAATTTATGTCACCTTTCTTTATCCTCCTTTTTCTCTGATATGTCAGAGTCCTGGAAATTCTTCTGCCTTTTATGAGGCTGATTCATTACATCCTGGTGAGGAATATTTAAAATTGTGTAGCTAAATTAGGATTGCTTTTTAAAATTCACTACTGTGGATTTGCACTATGAGTGTGTTGCAGTTTTGTGGCATAAAGCTGTTTCTAACCTCATAAAAGTAAATTTTTCTGTGCGCTAGTATGTCCAGTAGTATCTGCACATTTAATTGGAATTGAAATTAAGCAGTCCACCTGGAAAAAACTTGGTAGAATGTATACATTATCCATCCATGGCTTTCATGATCTAAAAGCAACATGAACATTTCAATGATTTTGAGAGCTGAAGCTACTTTTTTCCATCTGTAACAAAATTTTGTTAGGATTTTAACAGTTTTACTTGCATCTTCAATGACACCAGTGAAAACTTCCCAGTTGTTGTCTAGAGGCAAGCATAAACTGAAAAGCAATGACATCATAGGGATACCAGAAAATTCTTCTGAGCCCCAAGTTCAGAGCATTTACCAGTGCTTATAAGTAGCTTTCTCTCTGGTTGGGACACAGCCAGGTCTTGTACTGTACTCACAACTCAGTTCTTTTCTACTAATTTGCTGATACCTATTGATTGCAGTACTGAAAACATGGTGAGTCCTGAATGAAGGGTGCTCTGATTAATCCAATACATTTTCTCCCAGATCTTAGCAGACCACTGGACAGGGAGGCAGAAGGTTGTATGTTCTTCGGAAGCTGGCACAGCTTTGAGTGTTGAGTTTGTCTCCTCATGAGTCAGAAGTCACTGCAAAGTGAAGACAGCCTTAGGAGCAAAAGGATTTTGCCAATCCTTTAAGCGCCTCATTGTTCCTCTTCAAGTCCCACTGTGCCTCATACATTTTTCTTTTATTGGACAGCTGGATTTAACAGGTACAGCTCATTACTGTAGTCTTGACTGGGAAGAGCTGTACTGCTCTTTGTGGAAGAGGAAGGATCCTTAGCAAACCTGAACTGAGGTGACATTTGATGGCAGCTTCATGAGCTCTGTCTCTTCCCATTTCTCTTCTCTCTCTGCCAGCACAAACTTCTGGTGATGTCACCTTACACATTGTTCCTGGTTTAATATGTTCTCTTCATTTGTCTCCACCTCACGCTGTTGTCTTTGCAACCAAAATCCCTGGAAATCTGTATTTCCTGCAGATTGCACTAAACAAGAAAAGAATTCTTAGTTGTGCTTCTGGCCTTCTTCCTGTCTAGTCTAGTGTTTGGGCCATGTTATCTGAAGCAAGGACTCCTTATATGACATATATCTTAGACAGCAAAAAGAGAATATTTTGGATCGTAACAGTAGGGCTAATAGCTATATGAACTATAAACACAGACTTGGAGAATAGAAATGAGGAAGGATTGGTTGTTTTTAGGGCTTTATATGAGTCCTTATTAAAGAGGCACTAAGATAATGTGGTGCTACCATGTTATTTTTATCTTTTAAGAATTTAAGAAAATACAGTCAACTTCCCATGAGATAACAACTACAACATTTTGTGTCTGTTGTGTCACAGATTTTAATGGTCGTGAATTAGGATTTGTCAAGCACCACTGGATTTTTTTAGTGTAGTGTTTGACTCAGCCATCTGTGTGGGCAGAGATTCTTATGTCTTTCACAGCGAGTCTTCTGTAGCTCTTGTTTTTCACACTAGCACGATCCCCTTTTTGGAAATAACAAACTTAAACTGCTGCTGCAGATTACACTGCAGTCTAAGTAGGAGGAACAAAGAGATTTGGTGGAGATTGATTTCTGCATTCAAGACTTTCAGTGCTGTGGCCAGAGAAAAGCTAGCAGGCTGACAAATGTGCATCCATCTGATTAATTTACTACTGCTGTCTGGACGCATGGTACATGAACAAAATGTAAAAATAAGGTGAACAAAAAAAACTAACTGTAAAAAGAAATTGTTGGTTATATAAAATGTATGGCAAAATTGTTGACAGAAATAACAAAATGTAAAATTTCACAGTAAAAAGGCATTTCGGCAAGTCTAGGTCTGCTTGTAGGATCATTCACAGGGTAGTGGGGTGTAATCCTGTAACTTCTAAGTCTCAGGTGGGCAAATTATTTTGGGCATAAATCACTACAATTCTGCAAAGCAGTTGTATCTATACAGAAATCCTATTAAATAAAAGTCAAATCTGTGCCTGAAGTTGAGGACATTTGAATGCTTCAGTGGCTGGCAGCAAAACAGGATCTCCAAGCCTTGCACCATGGGCTTTTTTTGGTGATACTTTGATGCATCAGAGAAGTGCAGCCCGCAATGATGTAAATGCTCTTGGTTTATGGCTGAATAATTGTAGGTGTTCAGGTTTAGCACACCCTTTAAGTCTGCATTGTATGAAAGCATTGTAGTAGGAGAACACATTCCCCACTCCAAAATGGATGTCCTTCTTTTCACCATGGTGACATACTCAATGCGTACATTTCCTTCCATTGCAGGTAGAATGTGTTCAGCTGGGTTTCTTTGCTTCATTGTTTTTGGTGAATGAGCCCTGGTGATGTTTATGGTGTGACTGTTTTGTAGATTCAAGTAAAGAGGTCCATTGTTTGCAAGCCCATAACTTCTTACTTACAAAGAAGTGTTACTGGCTTAGAGTCTCCTTTATTAGAGAGGCTTCATACAGTCCTGTTAGCTGTGCTTGGTTATTACTTGTTCTGAATGTGAATCTGCTTTACACACAAGATGGTGGGAGCAAACAAATGAAAACCCAAGCAAAAGAAACAAAAGAATTTAGCGATCCTTTGCTCAACACACCAGTGTTGCACTATCTGTCAACTGGATTTTAGTCTAAAACCTTTGAATCTTGTTTCCTTTATGCATTTCCCTTTTTTGGTGGTTAGAATGGTATACCAAACCTGTCAGTAAGTGCTGCCTCAGAATGCTATGGTACTTAACTGTATTGTGCTCCTGCAACAGCTGTAAATGTTTAATAGAGCACTCCTTCGATGAATTCCTTTATCCAGTGTGAATTTTACTGCATTCTTCTGTGATTTTGCACAAAGCAGTTCCATTAGAAGTACAAATGAAATGTATGTTTCATGAAAGCCTAAAACTGTGAATCTGAGATGGCTTAGGCACAGTGTAAATACAAAATTAGTGTCCATTCAGATTTTTAATATGTTGAATTTGAAGACTGAGTTATATTACAGCTTTGGTTGCCTCTGTCTTTCAAAGATTTTTGACTATTACATTTAACCAAAAGGTTCTGAGGATGTTTTCCCTTGTTAGCATGCTAAAATAAGTATGATACTGGTTTTAAACCTCTCATAGTGCCTATTGCTATATCTCAGTATGACAGCTAGTAGTGAAATACAATTAATTTTTGGTTTGGGTTATGCTTTTACTAACAGCAGTCTGTATTTGTCCAAACTGCAACTTTTTCAAGTGAAATTGTTATTTCTGTGTATTATTTTCCCTTAATGTTATATGAAGAACACAGATGAGGAGGCTAAAGCATATGAGGACAAAAAAAAGTTGGTAATGTAGAAATACTGAGGGTACGCATCCCTTTCACAAATGTTTAATTGTTTTTGAAGGATTTTTCTTCATGTGCTGTCAGTAGTTGTGACTATTAATAGCTGTTAAATTGTATTGTTTCTTAATTCTGTGATGGAATTAGCTGTAGTATGTTTATGTGGCTGGTTTTTCGACCAGTCCTTCAGGGTGGCTTCATGAATGAATGTTTGATGATATAATTTTTTCTTTCATTCTGAAAGATGCTGATACTGCTAAAAATGCATATTAGGTCTCAATTCATAAAAGTGTATACACATGCATGTGTGTTGCAGCCTATGTTACATGTGTATAAACAAATTCGCATTTCAGAGGTGTTAGATTATTTATGTCAAACACTTGTTTAAAATAGTGTGAAAAGAACCAGTAGCTTTTTCATGCCTTTTCTTAGAAAGACCTTATGTCCAATAGATCAGGGCATTGAAGTTGATTTACTTTGGTGTTAAAAAAAAAAACAAACCAAAAGTAAGCACCAATGTTTTTTCCCTGTGGATGAGATGTTTTGAAGGTCTTCATTTTGGCCTCATGTCTCATAAGGTAAAGGTTCACAATGTGGGTTTGCACAGTGGAAAAATTTAGATGTTCCCACTTTTCCAGCTGTATTCATGATCACAAAGCATCTATGAACTTAATTATCCTTGAAACCTATTACCCACTCATTTGCGAAAGTGGTTTGAAAATGACTAATGGCTTCAAGTGTTGGAAAGGAGAAGGATGGAGAAAATGTGAGCCTAAAGGCAAAACCACCCCTGCATGTGTTTGTAAAAGCATTCATGTGATTGTGTAAATTTGTTTTCCTTAAGATATCAGGTGTTGAAGGCTTAGACAAATGATGAAAAAGGGGAAACCAGCAGAGGTTTGGAAGAGGAAGTGAGTGGAAAGGGCATGTGGTCAGGTAGGAGTGCTGTGGAGCTACAAAGGTGTTTTCATGTGGGTGTTGCAAAGCAAATCACAGTTTTGAAGGAAGAACTAATGAATTACAAGAGAAACAGTAAAAAATGTCTCACAAAGAGGGAAATGTGTATGGAGATCATCTTGGAAATGACTGTGAGAGGTGAGACAGTGAGACACTGAGATCAGTGTTACAGCAGAAATGGGGGCAAGATGTGGCCCTAGTCCAAGGCAGTTCTTTGGTTACTGCTTAAATTTAAAAACACTGAATTGGACAGTGTATGTGTTGAAAATAAAAATATTTTTCTTAGGGAATTTTCTTTACTGGAGCTGTATGAGGTACCTCAGACCTGGAGGTCCAAGGGACTGTGAAAAATGTGGCTTCGAAAGAAAAGCCTAGAAATTGCAAGGTGATAGAAATGACACTGCCAAGCCAAGGAATTTTTTTTTTTAAGTGGAGAGTTGTCTAATTAAACAGGGAATTTCTTATACTTGGCACGTGTCTTGAGGAGGAAAGTGTTTTAGCAGCCACCTGAAGTTATAGTACATGTAGGCTTTATTTGCATTTATACAAGTTGATTCATCTATTTACAGTCAGTAATACTGTGCTGTATTAAAATTATAAACAGTGGGTGTACTGCCAATGAAGAGATTTTTTGTCAAATTGGTATCTTACACTGTCTCTCATGGTCAGTGATCCTGCAGTGAAATTTCTGCTGCTGTTTTGATTGAAACTGTTGGCATGTTGTTACACTAAGTCTTGCTGGACTTTGCCTTCTGAAGTTGAGGCTTCAGATGGAATACCAAAATGCATTTCCTTTGGAGGCACATATTTAGAGGCCCTTACCATTTTTCCAGCTGCTTATGTAGTATTGGCTGTGTAATTGTTCATGCAGATTGCCTCCAGGGATGTAGTCTGAACTGCGAAGGGAGAGGAAAAGGAATTGCAATTTTACTGGTCCAGTTTGCAGCAGTACCCCAGAGAGACATGTGCAGAAATTGGTGCAAGGAAGTTGGTTTAAAAGCTACAGAGACCTGCAGAGGAGACAATTGGAGGATCCCTTAGATTTTCTGCAGGAGCAGAGTTTATATAAATCATGGACCTGTCTCCTTATCTTTTTAGGTTGTGAAGCACTTCTCAAAATCTAACATCTTAGTTATTTGTAGTAGTCTCCTCCCTCCTACTGACACCCTTGCTGCCTGCTTGACATGCTGTTGCCAGTAAGTCTTCACTGTGATAACTTAAATGTAGCTAAAATGAGTAATGTCTCAGTCCCTTTCCCTGTTCTTTAAAGTCGACAAAGTTTATTTGGGGCATATTTGTAATGATCTTCACTAAGAGTAATGATGGTAAAAAATACCATTATTTTCCTCATGAACTGTGAAACCAAACTAAATTACAAAAGTATGAGGGAGGATGATGCGGTATGAGAAGCCAAAGCCTACTGTGTGATTTTGTTTAGAGAAATGCTGGAGGCTGTGAAATGTCAAATAGATTCCAGTTGTGTAATTGCAGGATTAAATTGTATTAACACCCATAATTAAAGTAAAATAAAACCATTTTCTGGTTTGATTCCATTCTTCTTCAATGAAAGTAAGTACCTAAATGAACATGACCTTTTTAAATCAAGGTTTCAGGTGGAATTTAGAACCTCAACAGTTACGATTATGGAAAGAAAAATCAGGTTTTGTACATCTTGACTAATGTACTTTAAACACAATTATCAGAGAATCACAGAATACCCTGAGTTAGAAGGGACCCATCACGATCATTGAGTCCAACTCCTGACCCTGCACAGGACATGTCAAGAAGGGCACTGTGTGCCTGAAGGCATTGTCCAAATATGTCTTGAACTTGGTTATGGTTCATAACCAAGCAGTTAGTTACCTTTCATCCTTTAATGCGCTCATGTGTCTCCTAAATTTCAGAAATAATCTCTGGGTGTGCCGGTGGGTTGGTCTGCTCTAGTGTGTACCTCCATTGTAGTTGTCATATGTTGTAGAAAATTTGGACTCTGAATTGTGAGTGTATATCTATGTCCAGTAACTTTCATAAAGCACCTTTGGGAACTTACCTTAGCTTCCAATGCCTGTACTTTCATTTTAAAAGAATGTACCACTTTTCTCCCTAGAAAATAAAGGCAGAAAGTGTATGTCGTGTGATGTATTACATAAAACTAAAGCTGGTAGACTTAATTATGCACCTCAGAGTTAATGCTGTCTTATGAACCATCAGGGCTGGATTGTGAGCCCTGGAGAAGAAAGAGACCGTGAGATGAAACCATCAGATAGGGGAGTTCACATGGGGTTATTAATGGACAATTCCAAATCTGCTTGCACTAAAATGCCAGTAATTCTGCGTTTAGAATTACTGTAATTTAGAAACCCGTTAGTACCAGCAGAACCAGAGAATTTACAGCTATCATTTGAACTTGCTTCTAGCAAAATTCTTTGTACTGGAAATGTCTTCAGGCTTAAATAAGGAAGGCATAATACCAAACAGTGCTGTAAAACTCTTCAAGGTATATGCAGCTGTGTGTGAAATGATGAAAGAATCTAGTTGAGGAAGGGATTAGTCACCCATCCTAACTTAAAGACAACCACATTACCACCTGTTTTTTGTTTTAAATGTTTGAAGCAGGTATATTAGGGATAAATTCCATCTTTGTGATGGTAATAATACCCATAAAATCCTCATTTGTAACACAGATAAAGTCAAGTACACGACCCCTCTTAGAAAAAATAACCGTCCTGTCTAGTGTTTGGCTGTTTCTTGTATAAAGAATATAGGTCATATATATGAGTTTATAGGTCGAGAAGCTTGTAGTACACAAATCAGCTTCACTAACCAAATACGTTTTAGCAGTGCCTCTAGAAAGCAAGCAAACTCCCAGGTAGGCAAGCATTTTAAACATCCTAATGTGAAGTTTTTAAAGTGTAGGACACCTGTAGATAAGGTCTGTGAATGTTGGAATACACTGTTCATTTCACTAAGCAGTTCTGACTGTAGTATAGTGTGTGTGCCTGTTGGGTTGTGCTTCCAGTTTAGGCTTTGCAACCACTTCTCAGCATTGATGCATCTCTGCTTTTAAATGCTGTTTCCCCCTCTAGATAAAGATTCTGCTTACTCTGAGTCTCCCTCTACTACTTCCACCAGATACTAGATCAAATCCCAAGAATCCCAGTGAATCAGTCAAAAGTTTCTCTGATCTCATTCACATCTGGACACCATTCATATCACAGGAGGAAGTAGTGCCTCTGGCTGTCTCTATAAGGGTATTCCCAAACCAGTGCAGAGGCCAGGTGGGCTTCTGGGGGAGTAAAGGCAGTCCCGAAGTAAGCTGTTAGAAATAATGCTTTAATAAATGGAATTTCTGAAAGCAGAACTTAAAAACTGCAAGTGGATATATGCTAGTGCTATTCAACTTCTTTTTTTTTTTTCTTTTATTTTTAGATCACCTTTTGCTGCTGTCACAGATTACTCAGTAACAAGAAATAATGTCATACAACTCTGTCTGGAACTAACAACAATAGTACAACAGGTATGAGACAGTCTGCTTAGCAGTTTATTTTTTCCTGAACTGTAAATGGCTATTACTGTTTTCCCCACAATTTTGTTTAACCATGACTATATATCATTGTCCAACAAAAATAAGGGAATACTAGTATTTAGTAAATGCTTTTTAAAAATTATTTTCTGGTTTTATAGTACTAGTTTGTGTTGTGCTGTGTATATGGCTCTGCATATCTCAGCAGTAATATTTATCTTGGGTTCTCTAGTATAATATAATCACTGTAGAATGAGATATTAATTGATAATTTATATATTTAATTTCTTATATTTTGTCTTTAAATTTTAATTACCTCTCTGGTTCAGAAGGTCTGTATATACTGAACTTTAGTAATCTTGTCTTTCCTGAAGTTCGTATCATGTAAACACCTGTTGAAATGTGTTTAGATGATACAAACTTCAGCAAACGAGGGGGCTTAGAATATTTTGATACACATACAATTTTTTTACATCCTGCCTTCAAGAAATCCAGAAGTAGCTACTGAGAAGCACTTGTTTAATGAGCTTCACTGGGGAGTGCAAACCTGAGAACCTTCCCTACCCTTCTGTGTGTGGTTTAGGTCTGTCTCTATGCTTGTCTATTGTTCTGCTGAGCTGTAAAGTCTCTTTGCTGCCTAGCAGAAGTTTGAGGGATTGTTTGCACTTGAGAAGGCAGAGTGGAGAAAAAGGGAGAGCGTGGGCTAGGTAAGAGCACTGAGGAGACTTTTTGTGATTTTTCACAAGTACCATTCCAAAGTAAGAAAAGCTAAACTTCTGACCCAGCTCTCCAGACTGGTCATTTTCCACAGTAGCTCTGCATTATTGTCTTTAGATAGTGATGATCAATTTTCATGTGTCCCCTAATAATGAGAACATGCATAAAGTAGCAACCACAGCTGTATTGCCCAGGAATTAGGTCAATATTAATCCATCTTAAAAATTCATCCTGATCCATGATATTGCTAATTCACCATGGTGTAGGTTGAGATTTCTCTTATGTATATTTTTCAATGTGAATGAGAGTAAATGTTACTATTTAATACCTTTGGAGAACAGCAATTTTACTTTCTCCAAAAACGACATAATTCTGCAATGAAAAAGCAGTTAATGAATCCACACTTTGAAGTCAAATGGAGCATTTATGTGCCTAAATTTAGGCATGTACTGAAATTGAATTGGGCTGTATTCAGAAGAATGATAATGAAAAATTCCATTAGTAGTCTCAAACACATGTGGTTTGAGCTCTACTTAAAACAAATGCATTCCAATGTAGAATTTCAAAATTTCTTAGCTGCTGTTTTTTTAATATGCTCACTAAACACACTGAGAAATCTTATTTTGCTTTCTGTAAATTAAATCTTTCAATATCACCTCATCACATGTTTTTTCTGTCTCAGAATCTTGTTTTCTTTTGTATGCAAAGTATTTTATAGTACCTTACTAGCTTACTTTTTTTGTGAAAACTCTACAGAAGGCAGTGTTGCAATTTTTCTTTTTAATGGTAGTGAACAGCTTCTTATCATACTTAAAGGTTTATAAAAAGTATACATTTATATATTATTTATAAAATGTCTGTCCATTTCTAATATAGTTGAACTTTTTAGAGACTTTTGTAAAATTTAAAAATCGAACGTCAGTATCTGAGTTCCATCAGGATTTTTTTTGTGTTAAGTTACAGTCGATGTTCAGATTATTAACCAAAACCAAAACAATTATTCTTTAGTCAAGATGAAGAACAAAAAGTGCTAAACTTTAGATGGCTTGTTTGAATTATTCTGCACATTTTGAAGCTAAGTGTAATATCATACGTCTTTGTAGAATTAAATTATATTGGGTTGTGTCCCCCTCATTATCAGAGCTGGATGGATAATGAAGCAAAATGACAGTATTGTATCACTCTTACAAGGATGAAGTCTAAGAAAACCTATTGAGTGTCTGTGTTTTGACCTATAAATAATAAGAAAAGTTGGAGTCAGATTTTGGAATGAAATGTGGGAAGACACATGCATTATTTAACTATTAAGTTTTCTATGTGTGTTGCACATTGTCCAAGGCCTGACAGGCCAGTGTGCTGTGGATATTTGCCTGTGAGGGCAGGTCCTTCAGACCACTGCAAGTTATTACTGTAACCTGCACTGATCATCTGCTTCTATGCAGCTACTTTATTTTGGCTTAGGTATTTTTTATTACCCCCCTTAGGATTTTTTGGATATTGTTTCACAGCCTATTCCTGCAGGTTTTGACTCTTAATACTGTCCTCATTGCTGATGGTTTCTCTAATTCAGGGCTTTCATTCTTGTTCATTTTTATAATAAACTCTTTCCTTGCACAAAAACTGGAGGAAAGAAAAGGATTTAAAAACAAACAAATCCATGTGACTTATTATTTTTAATACCATTTCCTTGCACTCTCTCTCCTACACATATCTGCCTCTCTGTAGGAATTGAAGGCTGAGAATTGTCTGTACTTTGTTTCCTCTGCTATGCATAAAAAAGCCTGTTCTTTCTCTATGGTACAGGATGGATATTAAAGGGCTATGGGTGGACAGGTTGTGTGTGTGTATGTGTGAGAGAGATTGTTTTGGGTTGTGCTTTGTTCCCATTTACTTCATTCATGAATTCAGATTTGTGTCGACAGAATTGTTCCAGACACAAATGTGTATCAGGAGGAGCATGACAGAATGTCTTGATGGTGTTCATGGAAGTCTTGTTGTTGACTTACATAGTTGGGTTATTCAGCTTCAGAGGTTGCCAAGAACTGCTCCTTTTGAGTGTTCTCATTTTGGTTTAGAAAAGTAGCAGTAGCTACACTGATGACTTTAAGGAACAGAAAATTTCTTGCTTTCTTCGGCAATCCTTAGATAGCTTTTATTATCATTCTCAGTGCTCTTATTCCTCAGAAATTCATGAAGGTTTCAGTAAAGAAGCTTTCTTCTTTAGAATTGGAACCCTGGAAATCTTGGGAATATCTGAAAAGTCTAATTTTGTATTGACTTTGTAAGTTACCAGATGGTTAAAGAAAAGTTTGCTGCTGAACACTCTTATTTCTTTTACTGCTCTTTAGTAGTGATCATTAGTAGCCCTCATCACATGCTTTTTACTTTCCTTAATCAGCTTTCACAATGATTTGCAGTGTTTATTTAGTTTTAAAACCAGTGATGTTTATCTTGCATCTTTAGTGTCTTGTGGGATTTGCTTAGGAGTATGTTCCAGTAGAAGCATAGCTGTAGGCCTGTAAACACTCCTTTTAGAAAAGCTTCACTGCATTTAATTCTCTGTCTAAAAAGATCTCTTTGAAGAGCTGTGGTGGAATCAGTGCTGTATAACTGGGGTGGAGGTGGAGAGCAGACACTTGGGTGGTGTGGATCTGTCTTGCATTGTTGTCACAGAGCACACTTTGACATCAACTGTCTCAGAGCAACTTTTGGAGGTAACCTCAGATTTTGGATGACACAGGGTGAGAACCTGAGTGATGCAATCTGGGAGGTGGCAGCCAGGATGAAAGATAGCAAAGAGAGACCAAGATAATCGTACACAAATACAGTGTCTGGACTTTAAGGGCACCTGTGATTTTGAGCTAAAAGCTGTGCTATAGAGCATACAGAGGTTCTCTGTGCACTGCTTTGGCTGGGAGGTTTGGAATTTTTTTCCCATTTAAAGGCATTTGAGATACATAAAAGAAAGCATCCATATATCCCTTGTCCAATGGACGCATCCCCATCCCAGAGGATATTTCTGATGGGATTAGCCATGGTTGTTTTTCAGATAAAAGATATTGAAAAGGATCACACATTTTTTCTTGGGCAATGCACTATTTTGTATGACACTAAGTTTTGTAATCACATGGTTGTAAACTCAAAAGAGGAATGTTTTAAATGTGAAGTTTGACTGAGAAATGCAAGTTCAGGCTTGTTTTCCAGCTAAAAGGATAAAACAGAAATTTACCTTCTTAGATCCCATGCTCTGACTCAGAATCCAAATGCAGTAATATAAAGTGGTTCTATTCATTTGTTAAGAACAATATCAAATTAATGAATGAAGAGTAATTAATATCCTGAGTACCAGTCTTACAAATTATCTCTCATATAATCTTTTCTGTCACAATTCCTCACTTTTGTTTTTAAGTCCTAATTATTAAGGACTTTAAGGACTCACTAAATATAGCTTAAAATTTTGAAATTTCAGGTCATACCAAATTGCTAATTACCTCAGGAATCTAGCTTATAAAATGATTTTAATAGTTTAGTGGTGTGAAGCTTTGACTGGATCATCATTAAAGCTGCTTTGCATGTCTAGATTGTAGCATTTTCAAAGCAAGATGTGTTTGCTGGAGACAGTTGCATTTTAAATTCTAAAGTTTTTTTTATTTATGTTTTTGCATTGTTCTTTGCATCCCAACTTTATTATCAAATGCTTGCAGAAAAAGTTTTGTTAGCCTGCTTTAGTAATAATCCCTTCCTTCCCCCTTTTTTAGATGAAAATACTTAATGATGTGGAGGCTAGCCGCATTCTTGAAGTTTTTTATGTATATGCATAGCACACTGTTCATACAAAACACCCAATTTTTAATAAGTGTTCAAGTAAGGGCTAAGTGTACAGGTACAAGGGGTACCTTGTAAGTGGGGTAAGTGTGCAAGCTAGATAGATGTGGGGGAAAGTTATAACTAAATAGCTCATCTTGAAAACAACTTACAGGCAATATCTCACTATGTTTGTGAAATCCGAAGGGTCTTCATATGAGAATATTATAACTCATTGTAAGTAATTCTGAAAGGAATTCAGACTCATATCCTTCAAGTGCTGCTCTTATGCAAGATTTTCTGTTGTAAAGGTTTCAGAGCAGCTCTCAGCAGTGATGTTTCAGGATGCATATTAATCTGTGCAGTTGTTCTCTTCACTGTTAAAAGGCAATGTGTAATGCATATAATGTATATATAGTATAAAATAGAAACTAAAGGATTGTGGGAAGCATGAAACTGTTGTTTGTTTACAAGAAGCTATATCCAAATAGTTTCAATTTTTGCTCTTTACCAAGGTTTTTCTCTTTTTCATAATAGAGTATCTTATTTATCTTAAAGCACACCTTTATGGAACATTTCAGATGTAATTTATTGTAATGTAAAAAGTGCCTAAGGTACTTTGCATTGATGCCTTTTTCTGATTCTGGTAGTTTGTTTTTGCTATTTGATTATATAGGCTTTTTCCCCTTGAAATGGCTTGCTTGTATATATATTCTCCTTTGATGTAAGTTTTGAAGTGCTTTTTTGAATGGAATTAGGCATGGAATAGATGGAAGATTAAAATGTCAATAATAGTCTATTGGGATGAACCTCTACTAGAACAAATTTGATGACTCATTAGTTCTCATTGAGATAGGTGCTGTAAAGAGGTATGGGGTTTTCTTCCTAAAGTTGTGTACTGCTGCATATGTCTGTGATGTGACATTTTCAAAGTAGCTTATGAAGCTGCCACCCTGTAAAGGTGAATTTGTTTTCTTTTCCATTCTCAGAGAAAGTAATTTCTTTTCCTAGGGGATGGAAGGAAAAAAAAAAAGCAGAACCAAAAAGCACCAAAATACTCAAGGTTGCTTCACATGTAAAATACTTACTAACTAGAAAGCCGAAATTAGTTGGTATTGGCTTGTTTTGTTATTTTGAGGCTTCTTTTGGGTGTGTTTTCTTGCTTTTCTTCCAGATTAATGATTGACAGTCTCTGAACATGGGGACAAGTGAAACACAAAGCAGGATAATTTGTGGAAAAAGAGTATTCTACTTGGCAGGGTATATGTTGGTAAACCGGTGCACCATTTAGTTTATCTGAGAAATGGAGCTTGAGTGAGTCAAGGTGACAGCTGAAGGAGTCAGGGCCTATGGAACCACATGCAGAAAGTAGCAGAAAGCTGGTGAAAACTGGGATAAAGTGTAGACAGGAGAGAAAATGTGGTTTCGTATCTTGTTTCCTTTAAACAAAAGCTTTTTTTATTAGACTGCTGTGGGCACTGTGTCCATGCACACTGAGTGGCATTACAGTCTCATCTGAATAGAAGCACACGGAGGATATGCCACACTTACTGTGTAATTCTTTATAAATGGTAGATTTCATGATTAATGATGATGTATTATGTTGATCATCTCAGTTGATGTGAAGCCTGAGACTCTGCATTTCTTTTACTTTGGAAACTGATCTCCCTTCCCAGAGGCAGGGCAGTCTCTGTAACCAGGTACACTGAAGCAAGATTCCCATTCACTACAGTGAGTTCCTGTGTGTTGCTAAGTAGCTAGTAAGAGCCATAAGCATAGATTACTGTAATGTCTATCTTATTTCAGGAATATGTGTGTTTTGTTTGCTTAAATCCATTACAAATACATACATTTCAGGTGATCCAATATGAAACATCAAAGTTGTAGCTGAGCCTGGAATGCTGTCTACCTAAATATTATTACTTTTTTCAGTTCAATAAATTTAATTTTTTCTATTGGCAAGATAACCACATAGGCAAATATAAAATATTAAATACTTTACTGCAGTTGTATTTTTAAAACCAGAATTATTTACCATGACAGTACTAGAGGAAAAGCAGAACTGGAAAATGAAGAAGTTATTTACCTCTAAATTGTCTTGGAAGTGACATTGAAAAGTTATGAACTGCACAATACATTGTGCTACAAGCTCTATTTTGCATGCCAATAATAAAATAGTTTTGAATGCATGAGGCTTATTAGAGGTGTGGGAAATGTTTTGACTTCTTTTTTTTTTTTCCTTTGGATGGACGATTTTTTCCTCAGTTCCATTCTCTTATCTGTTGATAGTTTCAGTGGATATTTTTTTGCCTGCTGAGAATGTCACCAATCACAGAAATCATCTGAGCAGCTGAAATTTTACTTGGACCATGTAAGCACTTGGATTCTGCAAGATATATGTATGAGCAAGTATCAGTGATTATTTTAGTTGGTGCTGAAATACTGTTTCTGGTTTCTGACTGAATAGTGTACTGGCTCATTTTAGAAACAAGGAAGAGGTGTAGCTCTCTACAAGCAAAGAAAGAATTAATATGTGACCAGATCCCCAGGGAAAGCAACATGATGTCTTTTACAGAAGGGAGAAATAATTGGAAATGGAAAATTACTTCAGAAAGATAGACTAAAAGAGCTTAGTGTACCTATTGCATCTCTCTTAATCCAGCAAGCAATTTTTCCCAGTAGTTCCTTCGTCTGTGGGTGATTTATATAGGTTGCATTAAATTTCTACATGAAGTATTTTGTTACTATGGTGATAGGTGCCACTCCACACAGATTGTTTAAATAAAATTAAAGCAATTTTCTATATTCAGTAATCTGGGTAGTTGCTATTAGTTTGTACATAAGGGTTATGAACTGAAAGTATTGCAGGTTTATTGCATTTTCAGGGAAAGGCTCTAGACTTCTAGAAGCATTTGTGTAGGTTGCATAAGAAATGTCCTTTTTTGTAGCTTTTATTTAGTAAGTTGCATTGTATTTTCCCAATAGAGATTTTTTTCCTTCTCTCACTATGATGCCTGCTCACCATTCTGCTTTTTTCCACTTCTCTCAGTTCTTACTCATGTTTCAGCAGGCGAGGACTGAGTGGGTTCTGCAGGTTCAGATGAGTTCTAACTTCAGTGTGGAGGGGAAGGGAATTAATTACAGTAGAATGAGGATGCTATAGACCCAGTGGCAAGAAACTGCAGAAATTGAATAACTGTAGCATAAGTGCGAAAGAAAGCAAATATTTCTGAACCGCAGTGGGAATAAAATCGACAGGATTTGTGTGGGAAGTGAAGAGGAGTTGAAAATGGCACCCAGGTTGTGAGCTTGTGGGACATAAGGTGGTGGAGCTGTTGACAGAGATGGGGAAAGAAAGGGGGAACAGGGAGCGTTTGGGAAGAAACGTGATTTCAGCTCTTCAGCATCCTGTGTTAGAGCTGGTGGCAAATATCCAGAAGGAGATTCTGAACTGTGAATGTGAACAGAAGGGCTGAGAGATCTGTGACTCATCTGCACAGAGATGGTAATTAAAGCAGCATGATTTTAGGAGGCTGCTGAGCAATAGGGAAGAGGTTGCAGAAGAGGGGAGAGTTGAGGATTGAGCTCCCCAGGACTGTCACAGTCGAAACAGCCATAATGGGAGACTTTTTGAGCAGCCCAGTGGAAAGAAAGCAATGGAAATAGCCTATTTTGGAATGGTTACTTAGAAATACAGTGTATAATTTTAAAAATTAATTTTGTGTGGCAGCAGCCAAGGTTACCTGTACAAGCACTGGGTGTTGTGTAGCTTAGAGGATGCTATTGCATTTTAGTTAGGTAAGAGACAGAAGAAAGGTATTTCCTTTCCCCCTCTCTCTGTTCTGAACATTTGTAGTTTTCAGTGTCCTCAGGGTCCGTACCTTTTGTATCCAAAGACATGGTAGACCTTTTAAAATATAAGACGTGGTAAAGCTCATCTGGAAACCACTGACTCTGTTGTGCTCTTATTTTTTAGCATGTTGCCAGCTGTGTACCAGCTTCTGTAGCTTTTGGGGCATTTAAGTTTTTTTGTTCCTTGTACTTTTCAAGGGGGTTGGACAGAGCTGTATATCTGCCAGTTTGTACTCTGTTATTCCAGTAATTACCCAGACATACCTGTAAATCACAGTCTAAGCAAGGTTCCATAATATCCATCAGTTTTCTCCTCATCATGCTCTACAGAACACAGCATTTTGTCGTAGCCAGCCATATCCGGGGCTGCAGGTCAAGGGAGGTGATTACCCCACTCTACTCTGTTCTTGCAAGACCCCACCTGCAGTGTTCCATCCAGCTCTGGGATGGAGCTTCTTACCCTAAGAAGGATGTGGATGTGTTGGAATGAGTCTAGAGGACATCACAAAGATGATCAGAGGGCTGGAATGCCTCTGCTATGAAGACAGGCCAAGTGAATTGTGGTTGTTCAGCCTGGAGAAGAGGATGCTCCAGGGAGACCTTAAAAGCAGCCTTCCAGTGCCTAAAGGGCTACAAAGGAGCTGGAGAGGAGCTTTTCACAAGGGCATGTAGTGACAGGACAAGGAGGGGAATGGCTTTAAACTGAAAGAGGGCAGTTTTAGATGAGATATCAGAAAGAAATTCTTCAATGTGAGGGTGGTGAGGCACTGGCACAGGTTGTCCTGAGAAGCTTTGGATGCCCTATCCTTGGCAATGTTCAAGAGCAGGCTGAATGGGGGCCCTGAGCAACCTGGTCTAGTGGTGACATCCCTGCTCATGGCAGGGGTGTAGGAACTAGATGATCTTTAAGGTCCCTTCCAGCCAAACCATTTTAGCGTATCATTCAAATTTACTGTTTCAAAGCTATCATTGCTTATTCCTGCCATCAGCTGTATTAGATATATATTTTCCATGTACTTTCTAATTAGTGAAAGGCTAGATGAATTCAATCTATCTTACCCTTGTACCTGTTTGGAAACTATGTACCAGTGTCTTTGTCTGAGGAAAAAATGATAAAGGATAGTAATGAATGAAAGCACACTAAAGGTTATAAAACTTTGGCCACATTCATGTGTTGACCAAGCTTTAGACTTTGTCACCATTATTGTTTAGAACTTCTGTGAGAACCTTCAGTGATGACTCCATCAAACCTCAGTCTTGTGGCTCTCTTGATGTAGCTGAATTGGACAGAATTCAAACCGAATGAGCCCTTCTAGAGCCAATGGCATAAATTCCTTAGACCTAGTGACCCTTGAACAGGTGCCTTGAAGCCAGAGCAACTTGCTTTGCAGTACTAAGACTGAAGGTGCTGGAAGTTGTGATCTCAAGTGGTCATTCTCAAGTTAATTATTTTTTATTGTTGCTAAGTAGCAAGACCAACAGGTCATCCATTTGACTTACACTGCTATTAAAATATTCAGTTACACTTTTAATCAATTTGAGAAGCAAAGGGATTTAAGGGATGGTTTGGTTTAATTCCAACCAATGGCTACATTGCTCAAGAGAGTTTTATGCCAAAGGTTTGGCAATTCATGAGAGTCTGAACCCTCTTTTAAGCAATCATGTAATTCATAATTTTTGCTACAAAAAGAAAACTGGAGTTTCATAGCTTAGAATATTTTGGATGACTTGAAAAACAATGGTGACAGCAATTCTATCAGACATGTTTTTAAGCCATACGTAAAATCTAGCCCTCTTAAAACTAGACATGGAAGATGCATGGGATTTCTCATGCATTTTACTGATAATTTTACTACCACTTTTAAAATGGTGTTCCTAACACAATTACCTACATTCAATTACCTACGTTTTTATCTGCAACATATTGGAAGAAACAGCACAGTATTCACAAACATGCTTATGTGTATTAGCTTCTTGTGAAGTCAGTTGGACTGTAGAGAAAAACAAAGTGAAGAGATAAGTGAAGCTCCACCGCAAGCATCATAAAAGCTATCCAGAGAATTAATGATTTCATGGCAAGCCCTTGCTCTTCACAAGTTGCTCCATTTGAATCAATATCACAAACTGCTTTTTTGGCAATGCTAATGTCATATGAATCTACAAAGGGCATTTTTGGGTTAATATGCTACCTGACAATTGTGACATTTGGGGTTTGTTCTTGAAAGTCAAGTAGTCTGCTTCTATATCAGTTCTGCCTAGGAATTTGCCTTGCCTTATAGGAAAAAATAAATTAGGATGACTGCATATACATGAGCAGCTAAAGCATTCTACTGAACAAAAAAATAAAAGTGAAAGGAGTCCATGCCATCTCTTGAGTATTCTGATCTAAGGATTACTAGAAATGCTTAAATGTTGGTGAAAGATTTAATGCATGTATTTCTGCATTTCTCCCTTTTTGAATCCATTGACTATTTCTATGTATGTATTTCATTTTCTGAACTAGCATAATTTTGTTTTCAAGTTACGGAGTTGACAGGAACTTAAGATTGCCAAGAGGAGTGCAGTGCATCAGCTGCCTGGAATACATGGCAAAACCATGAATAATAGTAATAATAGTTGTAGTAGTGGTAATAATGATGGAAAGTTTTAGGATTATAGACTGCAAATATCCTGAGAGAAGTGTTTGACAGGTAATTGCAGTAGGTAATTTGACAGGTTGCTGACTTGGACTTGTAAACTAGATCATACGGATGCAAAAATAGAAAATTTCTGCAGAATATTTATCCCATAGTTATAGTACTGGAGAACTGTGTGAACATTTATAATCCGTGGGACTTGGGAGCAGTAGGGTGAGTTGACAGGTTGTCTGTATTTCAGTTCTTCATTTTGAGTTAAGACTCAATCAATGTGGTGCAAAGAAAGCAAAGGATAAGTACTGGTGTAATTAGCTGATCCCATTCTCCACTTCTGTGAGATACCAAGACAAATTTTTTTAAAAAATACTAAGGATAGAAGGGAAAGAAAAGAAGGGGAAATAAAGCATCATAAACACTACTTTTGAAAACTAAAAAAGTCCACAGATACTTGTATTTTATATGTGTTGTCTCATGTCTGATTTGTTCCAACAGTGCCTGGGGTGGGATGGGTGAGATGCATACATTTTGCAGTGTTGCCACCAGTCAGTGCTGTCTGATTCAGTAGGTTTACTTTAAATGTCCTTAGCATTGTCCTACATTATGGTAGGATCTGTGCAGATACAACTTAAAATCGTTTTTGTCGAGACCATGGGAAGTTTTGGTTATGAAGGTTAGAACTTCTGGAAGAAGTAAGCAATGCCTCTCAGTGTAGTGTAGGTCTTGCTAGTCTTAAAATTAGGTTTTGAAATTACACAGAGGTTGAAAATGCAGAAGAACCTCTCCTTGATTGGAGCTCTTATTTCTCTCTTTTATAGGATTTTAGCCTTGTTCCAGCTGGATGACAAGGATCTCTTTTGCCATTTTTATGCATGAGGCAAAGCTGGAAAGAGTGACCATGAAGATCTGATACTAGTCATAAAGTTACTCCATTGTATTTCCCTTTTATTTCTCTCAGTTTTCTTGTGAACACTCTGCCATTTTTCTTCCTTAGACTACTAATGGCCTGTATTTGACTACATATTAAGGAAATGTAAATTAACACAACTTTTGTTGCTTTATTAACAATGTGTGTCATTAATGTTTTAGAAAATAATCCACAATTGGGAGATAACTTTACAGTGTTTCAGCTGAAGTTTTGTTTGGTTGGTTAGAAGATCACATAGCCTAGCTGTAGTTATAGTGTGGCAGTGAATTTACATGCAAAGTTCAGAGAATAAACAGGTAGAAGTAATAAATCTCCTCCTTGCTGTAACTGTGTATTTCAGTTCATGGATAATCACAGTATTGGTTTAACTAAGTGAAAATTAGCTTGTGTAGGAGTGAAGTTTGGTTGCAGATTTTTGTGTGTGTTCGTGCTTTTCTAAAGTAGAAAAAAAGTTGGTGTTAAACATGCATATGATATGTTTCTTACCTTAATTGCAATGTTTTGATACGCTAGTTAAACAGGTATTAAAGAAAATCTTCCAGGAGTAAGATGCAAGCTTGTATGGAAGAAAAAGATATTCACCAGGTGTGGGTGGTATGGTACTAAGAATAAAAATTTATTTCTAATTGCATAGTTAGAGGCTTTTTATAGTTCTCAAGTGCTTTAAGCTCTTTTAGGTGAAATGAAATGGGTATGAAAAAGCAATGGCTGTAAATGGTAAAGGTCCCCAGTAATAAGCAGTAAACCTTACCATTCCAGCCAAGGGGTGTTTGTGGGCACAGTTATCTTCAGCCCTTGCTGAATAAAGCACAAGGCAGCAGTGTTCCCTATGACAGAAAGTGGCATGTGGCTTTTGCCCCAGGGTTGTTCAGAAGCAGTCTCAGCCCTCAGGGATCAGCTTGGTGACCTTGAACTAGGTTTCTTTGAATCCTAGACTACAGGGCTGCTCTGGGTTGCCATCATAGTTTTTGACATTCCTGCATGTTTTCCAGAGTTCATGGTTGAATTATGTTTAGTTGGATGTCATTCATGTATAGAAAAAGTGTATTTTGGAATTGTTTTTTTTTTTTTACTTTAGTATTGCATCTGCTGTCCTTCAGTCTTTCTGTCTTTTATGGTTTACTGAACTGTTAATTTTTCTCTTGCTTGAATGTGAAGATGTAGTATCAACAACCTGCTGTTGCTATGGGATGAACTTGTTTAGCAATTCCTCTACCCAATTTATAGGCAATTGTGTGTTGAGGAGAGAGATTTAGGGTGAATCTATTCATAGACTAGATGCCTGAGATGTTTCTCACTTGTTTTACTATCTTTTTTGGATTCAGAAATATTTTATTTTTTTATATATAGTTGTGGTTTGTCAGAAGAAAGCATATTTCTTTGGCTTCCTTCATGATCACAGGGGAGTTTCAATTCAGTCATTTAGCAGTATTTCTCTGTTATTCACTGCTTTCTTGTTTGTAATAAACCGTCAAACAGTATCCTCTTTAAACTCATTAAACTTATAGTAAACTCTTCTTATTACCAGTGCAATTATGTCTGCTTAAGTGAACTTTTTTCCTGTAATATAAATGCTGTTGTCTCTTCCTGCTATTTTTGTAGAATGATTCATAAGCAACCATGCAGAAAATAGACGTATCCAGATTGAAAATGTTACATGCTCTTCCACATATAACAATGAAATATGTGTTTTGCTACTAAGATTGCAAATACTTCATTGATGTCTGCATATAATTAAATGTGTTAGATTTTCTTTCCGGCTATGCTTACTGGCAAATGTTTCCTGAATGCCAACAGCTGTTATTAGGAAAATGCTTCCTGATCAACCTGCTACTTCTGCATAGGTGGCTTTATATAAAGCTTAAGAACACATTGACTTTTCTTGCCTGAGTAACACTTGAAGTGTTGCATGGGTTAAAAGTTTTTGGGTTTTTTTGAAACAGTTGAATATAAAAAGTAGGTTTTCTAGCAGGATAAAATGATTTTAAAATGAGACTTCGAACATGAAAACTTAGTCACATCTTTCATGTGGATATAAAGCATCTGTTCTAAACAGAACTTGCAGCTCCTGAATGAATTTAAGGGTGGTACTTTCACCAATATTGGTTGCATTTCATGTGCTCTCTGCCTTGGTAATTCAATTTCCTTATATCTATTGAGATTCTGTCAGGAAAAAAAACTTTTGCAGTCCCAGTCTCCTATCTGGTGGCCTTTCTGATGGAAGCTGAGATAACGCGATGCACAGCTGTCCCAGCACACTGTGAGCCTCATGGTTCCTGTGTGCTTTGTATGAGCTGTTTCTCCTCTCTCCTGTTCAGGGTGTTCAACTCCTCTTCCCCCTCCACCAAGGGTTTCCTTCCCTTCAGCAGTGTGCAAAAATGTCAGTTCACCTCAGCAAGAATTGTTCATCTGGGTCTCTTTAGACTGCTGCTGATATCTCTGTTTTCCAGTGTTGCCATCAGAAGCAGGTCATTCTTGTCCGTGCTCAGGGATGGCTGGTGGAAGACACTTAAGTGGTAGACATGTGACTAACTGGTACATGCCAAAAGCATGTAAAATGGAGAGAGTATTGTCTGTCTCAAGGAAGGAAACAACTAGAACTAGAGAATAAACATTTACCAGTGTTTCCTTTCCGTTCGGTGGTAGCTTCACACTTTCTTTCTGTTCTGTCTAAGTCTTTGAAATGCTTTGTTTCATGCTAAAGACCTTTCAATTAAATTCTTTTAAGGATAAGTCAAGGAAGGGAAAATGATTGGACCAATTTAACCTGCTTTTTCTGTTTTACTTTTTCAGGATTGCACAGTATATGAAACAGAGAACAAAATTCTTCATGTGGTGAGTACTATTTGGATTTCCAATAACAAAGTTTATATAGACCACATGGAATTTTAGAGCTGTGTATTTTGTGCTTTTTGCATGCTGTGCCAGTTTGATAACTGACTAGGCTGGGTATAACTGAGTGCATTTATGGAACTACTTGTGACTAGGTCAAGAGCTTTGAAAGGGTTTGTGTTTGTCTGGCTCAGGCCTATATGTTATTTGTAAACTATGATTAGAAGAAGAATGGTTTTTGAGAGAGAGATGGTTCCTAGGCGTCTATGAAATAATTTATTTCTGTTTCTGTTAGTGATGTAGCTAAATTTATACAGCTTTATTCCTCATAGGACCCTGGAGATAGCCTAATGATAGGAAAATTAATGCAGTGTTTCCTTTTGAATTGTCAGCATAAATTCAGTAGTCTCTTCCAAGAATCTTTAGTGCTATTTATGGTAAATATATCAAAAAAGTTATCAGGGCATTGGAATATACGATGAGTTTGAAAGACTGATGCATAGAGAGTCGAAAGCTTGAGTAAGACTTGTCTGAGAGCTGCACCCAAATTTTAGGTATTAAATTGTGTTTCATGTTGTGACTGAGCTTTTGTGAGTATTAAGTTAACCCACAGTGTGTTAAAAGTTAGAAGTGAAGATAATCTCTTTAAGGGGGAGCAATGAATTAGTTTAATTTATTCCACATTCAGGTAGGTTTTGATATCTTGCTGTTCTTACTACCAGAGCTTAAGCTAAAAGATACTGCATTTTTTTAGGTGAGCTTCCCAGTAAATGTTGAAATACTTCTTTTTGTTATTTATTTAATTTATAGTGTACCTGTATGAAATACTTGGAAGGCTGAACTCTGTAAGCTTTTGATGCTTCAGTTTCACAGTGATGTGGAATAAAAGTATCCTTGTATTTTTAAGTTTCACTAACATTTTTTCAGGTGTGAGACCTAAAAAATTAGCAAATTTAGTGAGGCTGACGTCATCATCTATGCTAGGTTGACCTCTGCAAGTATTTAAGTAATAAAGTCTTTTATTGTATAATCTTGGCAAAAGTTGAAGTGCTGTGCATTTGAAATCTATGTATATAGCCTGGTTTTCAAAGCATGCTTGTAGCTGTAAAAGCTGAGAGTTCTGACATCTGTATACACTATTATACCTTTTACAGATTGGCAGACAGGATTGTAAAGAAAGCTGCCAGAGTTTAGAACTGAGGCAGTATCACTTCATACAGTCATCAGCAGACAAGTTTGAAGAAACTGAGAGGGATTAATTTAATACACATGTGTGCACAAAATCGATACAGGTTTCAAAAGTTATCTTACATCATTCAGAGTCTTGTAGGTTTATTTATTTAGTCTGCAGTAACTTCGTTGTGGTCAAAGGTGGGCATAGGTATAGGCATACCTTCTTTGACCACTGCTCAAACTTGAAAGCAAACATGAGAATGAGCAGAGTGTTGAATGTCTTAGTGAAGCTGTGGGTTAAAAATAATCCTACATGGATTAAATATGAACTCTATGTGTTACATGTAACTTGGATTATTTCTGACCATGTTGCTTATCAGCTGATCAGTGGGATTTCATGTGGAAAAGGCTGACTAAAAGCAATTGCTGAAAGAGGTAAATCTGTGACTAAATAATTAAATGATGGCATTTGAGATCATATTTTCAGTTTGAAAGGTAGTTTTTTACATGTGCAGGTTGAAAGGCTGATGATAGAGTTGGAATTGGAAGCAGTCACATTTCTCTCTAGCCCTTTTTCTTGGAAGACAGAAAAAGGTGGTGTGGGTTTAGCCCATTAGACAATCTGAAGAAAGCAATTCAACAGTCAGAATAGGGTTCTCTGATACAAAAATAATAGCAGTAAATTGTGGGAAAGGTGTAGAAGGAACATCAAGTAAGAAATACTGGGAGAACTAGGAAAGGTTGAGAGGACATGTGCACCGATATTGTAGGAGGGAAAGTCAATTCTCTTTTTAAATTTTAAGATCACACTATTCCAAGTCCATTTTCAGTGTCCATTTCCCATCTGAAGTGATGTTTGACCAGCATCCCAACCAACTGTCTTTGAATGATCAGATACAAACAAAGCAGTGTTTGCTGATCTGACTTAGACAAGAAGTTGAATTCAAACCTGTGGGCTCATCCCATGTAATTTCATGTACCACTTACTCTTTATGACACAAGGAAACAAGTTCCTCAAAAACGTGAAAGGAAATGACTAAAGATGAATTAGCATTTCATGCAATTAGCATAAGGAAATCCTTATTGCAAGGAATCTGTATTGTTCTTAGGAAACACTGAAGTCAAATTTTAAGAAATCTTTCTTACATAAGTAAAATAGAACTAGAGCTACAGAAATGGAAAAATATATATGACTTAAAGGACAATTGTGTACTCTTATTTGTCAGGACACCAAGATATTTACCACCTTAGGAGCAAACTGTTGGATCAAAGTGGTAGATTTTTGTGTTCTGAGTTGAACATCTGCATTGTCCATGGAACAGAAAAGGGATTTTTTTTTTGATTCATGCTGTGGTTCAAGAGCTGAAGCTCTGTTAGCACAGTTCTCCTGTGGGGATGCTGCCCTGTTTCCCCTGGAGTGAGCCTACCTTGTGGAAAATTGGGGAGCAAGAGAATGCATGGGCACAGTGGGGATGTGAGACCATGTTTCCAGTGTTGAAATGCATACAAGGAAAGCTCCAGAGTTAACAATCACTGAGTGTTCATGGCTTCCTCTAAAGCACACTGAAGTAGTCAAGATCCTCAAATAAATGACTGATTGGTTTGTTTTAATTAGGTAAGGCCAAAAAATAGCTCATGTGCTCATATTCTTGCAGCACTATTTTTTTTGAAAAAGCAAATGAATGCCCTCTTTCCTTCAGAAGTGACAGTATGGGTGTATGGAGGTTGCTGAATCACCTTGTCCACAGATGGCATGTTTCGGTGTCAGTTTATGTATTCACATGTTAGCTTCTCAGGACTTTTTTTTTAAGGAATAGTGTTTTGTAGAGACAGAACTCTCTCTATAGCTTCAGCTTATATTTAAGGAAAAAATATTTCTGTTTGCTCCAAGCAATTTGAGTTTTAAATGCTTTAAAAAAGCATTTTGATTGTCACTTACGGTGTTAGGTTAGGCAGTAAACTAATCTCTGTTATTCAAGTAAACACATGAAATGTATCTAAGGGAAAAAGGTCTGATTGAAAAATTATGAAGTTTTAAAGGAAATTACCTACTTAAACTTGTTTATTTCTTCTAAATGGAGTTTCAAAGTGTGTCTGGGGAAAAAATGTCTTTTCTATAATTTTTTGTCCTAGAACTGTAGGGGTGTTGAAAAAACTTACAGACACCTACATTTCTTAGAGATTTGTGGGGGTTATTAATGTGACTTCATTAATAGAAACACTGGGTTTCTGTGGAATAAGAAGCATACAGGAATAATGTGTTGGGTTTTGCTCATTAAAATTCTGACATATTCATGAATAAAGAGAAATGCTTCATATTTCTGCTGCATAATTTCTCAGTATGTTCTTTCCAGGGTTGCTTTTACTAAGTAAGCAGTGTAATAAATAAATACTTAAATAATGCTAATCATATCTTTTTATATAAACAGAAAGGAAATAGCCCTAGAAAATAATACCAACAGAAGTAGATGGCAATAGAAGATGGCAGAAGAACAGGTTTAATAATACACAAGGCCTAAATAGGAAAGGATAAGATATAGGTGTAGTGCTGGCTTAAAAATTGAAAATTAGTGTGCTTTTGCTAGTTCATATTTAGAATCTTATATTGATTTAGCTTGAGAAAGTATTTGGAAAACTGCTCAGCTTAAAAGGCTATCAGTTTATATCTGCTTATTTGGAGAATTATATGTTAATCATTGCAAAATTCTGACTGGAGCTTTAAAATACTTGAAGAATAATTCATTGGTTCCATCCAGCGGTTCAAGGCTGCATTTGATGGAAATACCCAGTTCAGATTAATCCATGTGAAGCAGTAGAGTATTAAAGGGAGAGCAAAGCTAGAAGAACTAATTATAGAAAGTAGAAGCTAGGCTTCAGTCAGATTAATAATAGGTTTTAACTGAAAAATTTCAATAAATTTTCTTTTAACTTTTTTCAGTTTAATTCCATAAGAGAAAAAAAGTACTGTTTTCTTAGGGAGTTTAACTTTTTAAAAATTAGGCTGCATTTCCTGCATACAGAAAATACAAATTTTTTTTAGTTGGAAAACTGTAAAAGGTGATCTGCAGAGGGAAGCTAATATTCCGAAGTTTTTTCAAAAACTAATGAGCTATGTAAATTTAAAAAGAGTTACTACATTGAAAAAGAAAAAAAAAAAACAAGCAATGGATCAGAATGTTCTCTTTTTCCAAGAGCTTTGTTGAAACCACTGTGATAATTTGCTCCTGCCCACTATATTTGAATATTTGTTACATAAGTATAATGGACTAAAAATACATTTTCAAAGGTATCATTTTTATAGTCTTGGGAAAAAAACAAGAAAAAGTAACCACCTTCAGCCTTTCAAGAGTCTATACCTTGCAAATTGAACTGAAGAAGCCTCAGTTTAATAGAAGCTTCTCTTTTTGCAGCCAAAAGCAGATGTAGTTCCCTGTTCAAACTTCATATATGCACCAGTGCATGTTCAGGCCTGCTTGGTTTTAAGACTGGTGGAGTTACTGATGTGTTGTGTACAATATAGCAATTGTTTTGGACTAAAATTAATTGGTTAATAATTATTTGGTTTAAGTTAATTAATTAGACTTCATTCATCATGGGCAGCTGTAACTAACTAACCTAAGACTAAGCTTAACATTATCCATTAACGTTTTTTCTTGCTGTTAGTCTTGAAAGTCCACTTGTCTTACTGATATCCTGTTCCTCACTCAGATGCTGTAGGTGAGGCTGCTAAGGTGAGAGGCTGGTGCTTTTCTTGCCATCAGTCCTGGGAACATGTTTAAGCCAGGATGTTTCAGTATTGCAAATACTTGCCAAGGTGGATGTTAAACTTGGTCACTAGCCTGGATAAAATGAAGGGCAGGGACAAACCAAAGTCTGTTTGCTTGGCCAGAAATGCTTGGTGACCCTAGAGCTGCCCAAGTTGAGCAGACAATGGATGGACAGGTTGAGGAAAGGCCCCTGAAGCTGTATCCATAGGTAGATGCTTCACTCTGATGCAGAAGACAGATGTTTTCCCAGCACAAACTGAAGTAGCCACTGAGAATCAGAACAGATGTAAATCTAATTCAGTCACCTTGAGGTGCCCATCCCCCTGGCTGAAAGAAGGAGCAATTGTGAGAAAAGCTGTTAGAAATTGGTACCTTACAGTCCAAAAATACAGGTAGAAACTAAGTATTATTTTTCTTTCTTCATGTTCTGAGGCATAAAGAAGTTGCCTACTGAGGGAAACATAATGTGTCCCTTTGAATTTCTACCAAGCAACGAGGTGCTGTGTGGTGATATTTTTTGTTCTCCTTTGAATCATTCAGCTTTGCACATAAAGACTGTGGTGTAGCTTCAATCTGCAATTATAAGTGTGTCACTTGAATAGAGAGGAGAATTTATTACTGAAGTGCAGTGATGAGTTACTGCAAAGGAGAACTGAAATCATCGTTTTAAGGCTTACAGTGAGAACAAGGACCATGAGACAAAAGGAGAAAATGCCATTATCTGTTGGTTTCTCTCAGTTAATCTTTTGTAACTTGCTTTTTTTTTTGGGCTGGACAAATGTTTTCCCTGTGGGCAGATACCTTGCACACCGGGAGCTGAGTGCAGCTTGAAAAAAGCTGAAGATTTTTAATGCCTGCTGATTTTTTGTGGGAGCAATTGGATCCTCAGCTTCCTGTGTGTCTTACTGTAACAAATACTGCATTGCAGCAGGCAGTCAACACTTACAAAGCATAAAGGATCCTGATCTCATTAACAATGTTTTCATAACCAGAAGTGTAGTTTTACAAAGCATCCAAAGGTAGTGTCAATTTGAGAGAAAAGGTGACTGCCATCGGATTTAAGCTGAACTAAACAACATGTCTACAATACAGATTGTCCTGAATAATTCTGCTGAGAAATAATTGTTAGGAACAAAATGAGTTGAAGTGCATTGTTTGAGTGCTTTGCCATGTGGCAACATCTTTTCCTTGGAAAGCCCTGATCCGCTGAATAGGTCCAAGGTCTTTTTCCATACGGATGCTGAATGGGGAGGAAACACGCTCCGGGTGAAGAGACTGTTTTGTTTGTACACCAGTTGATGCTGATTAGCATATTATCAACACGAACTGAGAACGAGATGTTCCTGAGAGTAAAGGCAAGGAAAAATGCATTATTTTGCCTGTGTCAGCCTGTGGACTTGTTTCCAGTGAGGGCCTGTGTACCCTGCCTTGGCAGTGGACAGAGAATATCTGCTGTGTAAGTGTCTGCTCCTTGTTGTCCTGGCTCTCTCTGGACAAGTTCAGAGTTCATGAAAATTTGTCTTTAACGTAAGCCAAATAGATACCTGATCCTAATTACAATTCAACTCTTTAACCAAGGAATATTTAATGAAAACATTTAAATGTATAATAGTTTATAGGGATAATGTGCTGTTGGACTGCAATGGGAGTATCTAAGAAAGCTGTGAGACCTAAAAGACAGTAGTCTTTTAGAAATGCATTGAAGCATATTGCAGATTTTTTTATCCTAGGAACTTGTTGATTTTGGCACCCAATATTCCCAGAGCTTCTCTTTGGGAATATTCACACCACTTTGTTTTAGGATTGCAACCAGTGTAACTGTACTGGAATGCTAATCCCCACAGGCTTTATTTTATAGACTGTCTGTACCCCTCCCATGGGGAGGCAGAGGTGCAGCTGCTCCAGGGGGCTGTTCAGTGCATCTCAGCTTAGGCTTCTGCTCTGTGCCATACTGGACTTGCCCAACTTGTCCCTTCCCCATCATCTGTCAGTGTGGCTGGGAACAGGTTTTCTAATGAGGAACCACATCTGTGAAATGTTGTACCTTGTCTTAAGTGGTAGGAACACTCCTTATCTGTGTGTTTTGGCATCTGTCTGCACTGCAAGAGTTGAAAATTGGAGAAAAAAATAAATTCACTATAAACAGAAGTTTCTCTGAAATTACAAAGAACTCCATACATTTAGAGGAGATAATTAGGAAGAATAGGTGGATGACTACAAGTCTAAAGAGATATGGAAAACTCCATGTTCATCTGCAGAGAACAATTTATAATGTGGGTCTCTTCGTTTTGCAGAAATAGCTGAATGTTCTTTGATTTTTTAAGCAATTTTTCAATTATTGTCAGTGCAGAAACAGAAGTAACATGCCAACACTGTATTTAAAACCACAAATAAATAGAAATCTAAGGTTTCATTTTTATTATGTAATTTTATATAATTTTATCTTTTAAAAATGTCAGCTCAAAACAATTTTCATGTATCCAAAAGCCATTAAGCTTAAATTTCAATAAAGTTCTCTTTCACTATTTTTGTACTTCAGGTAAAGCACAAACAGTTCTTAACCTCATTTTATGTATTTCTTGGTGTCCTTTGCACATTAATGATTCTGCATCATGTATGTGGCTGTGCTTGAAGGTAGTATTTTTTTCTGGAAGAAGGTCATGTTGGTAATATAAATTTTGTTATATTTTCCATTTGGTTCCAATTTTTATTTTCCAAAATAAGTGATCTGTACACAAACTTAAACTTTCAACTGTTTGTAAATACTTTGAAGAGGAGAAATGTATATTGGTCTGTAACAGGATTAAGATTTCATTGTCATTGGTAATTTTTTGATATTTGTGGTTGTTTGTGGGTTTTGGGGTGGTGGGTGTTGTTGTTTTGTTTGTTTTGTTTTTTGGGGTTTGTTTTGTTTTGTTTTTAATCACTTTTTAAAATTTTACTTTTTACATAAGATTTTTGTTGTTTTCCATTTGGAATTATAATGGTGATTTGGCAGGAGGTTATATCCAGTTTTGCATTACTTTGCCATAGCATTGTTGCAGATATTTTTACTGTAAGAACTATACTTTAGAATCTTTGAAGATTGATTGGTGCAACAGTTGTGTGCAGTTGTGTTTCAGTTATTTGAGGAGATTGGTTAGCTTTCATCTTTTGAATTTCAGAGTAGTTAAGGTGGTTCTTAATTGTTTTTGGAGATGCCAGTTTTGGGACCAGAAGAATTTCCTAATCCCTGAATTTGCTGACAAGAAATGTGTGGGAAAACTGAACAGAGAAATCGTTTAAAGTTCCTGACAGGGGCCTTCCTGGAAAACATTGAAACTCTGAAAAAATCACTTTGTTACAGGGAATGATAGGAAAGCCTCACAGCTTTCCTGCTTCTGAGAAGAGTTTGTTCCGGGAGTGAGAGAGATCAGGAGATAAACAGTACCAATTTCACAGTCTCAGCCTTTTTAGAAATCTTTTCTGTCTTGCTACAGAGGCTGCCAACAATAACTGGCTTAAGAGTTATCCTGTTGTGAAGTGGTGATTTATTTTAATGGTCATGTCTGCAATAGTGAATCATGTTTGGCAGCTGTAGAACATGAGAAATGCAGTCCAAAGACAATTAGCATGTTTAAGAGTCAACTTCAGAGTTAATGGGGTTACCTGTCATCATTAAGAGCCAGGTTTTCATCTGTGCTGAACAGCTGCACATTCAGTGGAAATCAGTGGGCTTTGAGGCACTTACTGTCTGCAAAAGATGTGACTAGGGTGGGAACTCATCACACGTTGCCTTTGTGCCTGAGCAGGGCATCTATCCCTGAGAGTGCATGGGAACCCCTCTTTGTCTCTGCTCGTATAAAAAGCCTCCTGTTCTTCCCTGGTCTGGTGCTATTGGTTTAGGGTCATCACAGATAATGTATTTTGTATTGTATTGCTGCCTGAAGCCTTTCCCCCTCTGCCTTGTATGTACTTGAAACACATGGTGATTTAAACTGTATATTGATGTTCAAATAATTAGCAATGGTATGCTTATTGTGACATTTTCTTTTCTTTTTTTCTTTCCTAGTGTAAAACTCTCTCTGGCGTCTGTGATCACATTATCTCACTCTCTTCTGATCCCCTGGTTTCCCAGTCTGCCCACCTTGAAGTGATCCAGCTTACAAATATCAAGCCAAGTGAAGGGCTGGTAAGAAGTACGCAGTTAATCAAACCCAATCAAACCCATCACCCAGGATGAGAAAGTGATTTTTTTTTTTAATAAGTTGTATATATGAAAATGAATAGGACATCTTAGCATTTTCTGTTTTAAAGTTTGAAAACAGTTTGATTCCTCATGCTAGTGTGGTTTCTCATGCAGCTGCGCCAACAGGGAAGTATTTTGTAAAGCTGGCTGAAGTATGCAGAGTTCAGTGAACAGGGAGAAATGAGTAAGAAGTTCTTGCCATTTATACCAGCTTCTGAAAAATGGTTCAGATTGTTCTAGGATCTTGAAGTCTGAAGGGACTTAAATTACTAAGATCAACTCAACCAAGAAGTTTGCGTGGGCTTATGCACAAAACCTGTCAGATTCTGGAAAATGTTTCATAGTATCTTGGGGATATAAAGCTATTTTATAAGTTATTCCAGGGCTTCACAGCACTGCTGATAAGTAACTCATTGTATTTTACTGCAAGAAGTCTGCATTCTTAATCAGGTGCTTGTAAAAGCTCTTAATGCAGCCATCCTATGTTGGTTGTTCAAGAGCTGATCGCTGATCTCTTGTTTGCTCAAGTATCCAACACCTGCTGTGTGGAAAAAGCCAACACTGGTAACAGTTCCAGATGTATGACTTTATTTACATCATTAATAATGCCTGTTCCCAAAATTTTTGGAGGTAGAAAAGAAGGTGTCCAGAATACAGTTAAACATTTTTTGTCTAAAAAAATAGCTTTTGCAACTTCTGCCCAAGCTTATTCTCATTCCGTATTCTTGAATAGTCTTGAGGGAGGACTGCTGTACTCTTTGCAGCAGGTTTTTGAAGTTGTCTGGATGTTGTAGTTTTGGAGAATATTTTGGTTTGCAGGTTGATTTGTTTGGGTTTTGGGTTGATTTGTTTTTCTTGGCAAAGTTAGTATGCCGAGTTTTTTACAGCAATTGTACACTAAATTAATTTTCCATTCTTTGGAAAGTTGCAATTAAAATATGAAAAAAACCCTAAACACTTGGATGAGTAAATATGGCCCCAGCCTTTTTTTTAGTCTGCAGTTTGTTTTCTCTTCCTCTTCTGGCTTTCTTTTTTATCTCTCTGAATCCATTCTAAACTTGTCCTTCAGAATTTCAGCTTCTCATGGATTCTCTCCTCCCTCTTTCCTTCCCTCTCCCTCCCTTTCCCCTGAAATTTAACTCTTCTACCACCTCACTGCAGTCAACCTTTTGAAATCCTTTCTTCTATTGTAATGAGAAAATCTTCTTCCTCTATCTCTTGATCACCATTTTATGAGTGCTGTCCATTTTTATCTGAACTTGAATTTTTTTTCTTTCTGTCTTGTGGCTGGGGTTTTTTTTGTTTGTTTATTTCCCCGTCATTTAAGTCTTTCTGTAGGTTGGTATATGCTCCCAGGGACTCAGAAATGTTGAATGGTACTTTTGTACATAAGAATGTGTTTCATGGGTCTCTTCCTGCTGGGTAGCTGATGAGAGAATCTCTTTCCCTCTCTGTGTCTCTGTTTTACACCCTCTGTCTGTCTTGTCTGTTTAAACTGGAAGCTCTTCAAGGGAGGGCTTTTTCTTTTTATATATTTGTGAACCAATTTAGCAGGGTCTTGATGTCATTGTCATAAAAATAATTCTATGTGTTTTTTGAAAAAAGGAAAATAACAACCTTTCAGTGTACAAGCCTTAGAAGGATACAATGCCATTTTGACACAGTAATTTTTTTTCCCCTCTTCCTTGCCTCTGTGCCACTATTGTGTTGCCTTGGCATTGTGCTGTCTCCTCTAGATTGTGAGCTCTCCCAGAGCAGGCACCAAGGATGGTGGATTCATGCTGGAAGAATGAAAATCATCCCCTTCCCTTTGTAACAGCACCAGTCATGCCAGCAGATCCCCTTTGTCATGTGGTTCTTGGTGCTTCATATGCTTTTGAGTTCTTGGGCTTTTGTTTCTTTGCTTTTTGAATGAATACCTTTGAGTTAAGATGCAGTGAATGAACATCAGTACACACTGAGTGCTGAGGGTCTCAGTTTAAGAATTGATGGTGGAGCTTGGAGTTGTGAATGTTCTCTGCACATCAGAAACACTGGGATAAATGTGAAGCTCAATCATTTCTGGACCTTCTTCCAGGATTTGTGCAATGATGGAGGTGGAAAACTGGTTTATTGTCAACTTTCCTGTAGATTTTTGACCCACGTGACAGTTCTGTGCTGGCTTTACCAATCACTAAATAAAATGTTCTATAAAAATGGAAATACTTCAGGCAGAAGAAAAAAGACAAGGATGGCTGCTAACTGGGAAGATTTTTTTGTCACCTATCATAAACAGAATATCTACCATCTCATATTCAATAGCTAAGAAGCTAAAGTAAATCTGGAAGAGAAGAGGAAAAGAAAGGAGATGAGAAGGAATTTAAAAGGTTGGAAAACAATGCTGTTTCCCTAAACTCAGTGGTAAATATATGATGGAATTATGAAAATGCTTGAAGCTTTTACAACTTGAAGAAGATTGGCATGATTAGAATATTTTAATCGGCACAAATAGTTCCTTCACTATGTTTGGTCTTTTCATGTAGAAATGTAAGTATTTGTCAGAGGTAATTGTAAATTTTCAGACTAATACCTGAATGCAGAAGAAACAAGTAAATGTGTTGCCATGTCTTACAGATATTACAGCTAGTTAACACCTATGACTAAATAACCTTTCAAGCAGCTAAACCTGTCAAGCAGAAAATGCTATTAGGTTGTGATGTGGGGAACCTCTTGTGTACTGGGTAAAGCAATGTTATGGGTGGGATTTGGTATTGCTTTTGTTGTTTGAGGTTTTTTTCATTTTTTTGTTTTCTTTCTGTCCTTGTCTCTTATAACTGGCTGCATTCATATGTTCTCCAGTGAGTGCTACTGGGGAAAGATATATAGACTGCAGTGGCTGTGCATAAGGGTGAAAAGAGTTGTCATGGTAGAAAGTTATTTAAAAAGCCTTAAAATGGTTTAATGTGGTCAACTTGGCAATCACCAACATGCTCCCATGTGTAATCCTTTTTTTTTCTTTTTTTTTTTCTTTTCATTGAGGACTTGCAAGTTGTTTCATCTGTATCAGTAAGCAGAATTTAATTTTGTATGTTTTTGCATTACTGATATACAGAGACAAAACTGACTATCTTAGGTAGTATGTTTGTTCATGAAAAATGTTCCTGCTTGACTGAAAACAGTGAGTGTATTTAGACAAAAAGCAGAAAAACAAGTTTTTCTTGGGTAGTTTTTCTGCAACAGTAGCTTTCTACTTTATTTTTAATATAGAACAGACTATCAGAGAACTGTACCAAAGGTTAATCTTGAATTTCAGTTGCTTCCTGTTCATATAATAATTTTAATCCTAGTCAGGTAAGTGACTGTGATATGATTTCAAAGGTTCAGAAATGCAAAGGTAAACTCATCAGAACGTGAGAGTGGTTGCTCAGGGTTCCTTTTTGCCTGCTGAAGCAAACACAAAGCTTGTCATGTAAAAAATTGCTCATAAAGTTCAAGTCATAGATACAGCAGGGTGTGGCAGCTGATTAAAGTGTACTGTTTACTCCCTTTCCAGGATTCCAGTGTACTACTATTCCTCATATTTCTCCTGAATTTTTTAGTTTGAAATACTGGAAGAGCTGGGAAAGTCCAGCATTCTGAGAGCCGTTTGGGGTTAAAGAAGCATGTGCAACTTCAGAGGGTTCCATGAAAATGGAGTGAAAGTAAAAATTCAGTTACATGTCTGATAAAATGAAATTAGTATATTCTTTCCTTTTCCATCCAGCATTGCATAAAATATGCATATATACATAAAATATGTTAAAAATATACCACATTTTGTTTTCATGTTTGAAAAAAATATATACAAAACAAAGGAGGAAAAAAAGAAAAAAGCACAAAAGGTCTCTTCTAACCCTTAACTTAATCACCAAGATAAATTGTAATGATTGATTTGAAATTAGAGCTCTACCCATAACTGATGAGGACGGTCTCTTACGTAATTAAGCATGAGTTACTCATTTTTTCATCTAGGCATACATTTATTCCTGATTAACAGATTGATTATCTTATGGTTATTTTAGTCATATAAACTGAATTATCTTTCCTTTTATCTGGTGTAACTGATACTTGTAAATTCTTAGGGACTTATCTTTGAATACATAAGACTGTATCTACCAATTTCTTTCAGTGCAAATGGACAGAACACACACTGATCTCCCCTGTGTTCTTGATTGCTAAAAGTACAATTGATATTGTTCAGCCACAAGGAGGCAGAGAGGGAAAAACTTGAAAATGTCTGTGGTATTCTTATTTCCATTCCAGATCGAACAGTTGTAAGCCAGAAATCCTCTTCTCTTCTCTTCTCTTCTCTTCTCTTCTCTTCTCTTCTCTTCTCTTCTCTTCTCTTCTCTTCTCTTCTCTTCTCTTCTCTTCTCTTCTCTTCTCTTCTCTTCTCTTCTCTTCTCTTCTCTTCTCTTCTCTTCTCTTCTCTTCTCTTCTCTTCTCTTCTCTTCTCTTCTCTTCTCTTCTCTTCTCTTCTCTTCTCTTCTCTTCTCTTCTCTTCTCTTCTCTTCTCTTCTCTTCTCTTCACCATTTCCCATGTATTTTTCACCTAAAACAAGGAGTGGAGAAACATGGATGAAAGGGGTTCATTTTTGTGTTGCAAAATGTTACCTCTCCTCATTTAAAAGCTGCGTTATATCAAGAATTATGTTGTCTCTTGTAAAATTAAGTGACATGGTACTAATATAACATTTATTAATTTTGCACATGTGGAAAAAATAGAATTTAGGGTGGACATTTTTCAGCTTCCTTTTTCACTCTCTTCCTTAATGTGTGCAAAATCTTGATCCTAGCCTTTAAAGAACATTCTGTAAAGGTTCTTTCTCCTCTTTTGCATTTTCAAAGTCTTTTAAATTTATCAAAAAGACTAGATTGGATGTGAATTGTCCTCTGGAATGGTGGCACACTTGGATGCACTTCCTATCCTTTGGAACAATGCTTTGCACAAAACTAAGCACTGTGTAACCATTAACTGTGAGACTTTTTTCTCGGCTTTCACCCTGATGTTTAAGGTTGAAAGCAGTAACTCACTGTGAATAAAATTAAAGATATGGCTTTCTTCAGAAATTGTTCAGTTTGGGGACCTGACTCAAAGTTCCTGTCACCATGGTCACTGTGATTTTTGCTCTTGCAGTGTTGCAGGGTGTGTCCCCCAGTGACTTAGATGTGGATCCTGAGAGGGATTGAGGCCCCAGTTAGAGGTGGCTTGAGGGTAGGTGTGTGTACCAAGGAACAGATACCAACATAGCCTCTTGTGTGGCTCATTATGCTTTCTCTAAGATATCTGTATATTAGTGTTAAGATGTCTATATATCATTAGTGTTTCCCTACCTCACAGGGGTGTTGTGAGGATAAAAGTATGAAAAAGCCATTCTGTATTTGAGATAAGTAAAAGCTGTGTGATGGAGCCAATCAATGCACAAATTGCTGAAGGTACATAGAGGAGCTGGGAGTTGAAGGATGATGTTGGGAGTTTCTGACTGTGTAGTAATAAGTAGATTCTGGATTTTTTGCCTTCTAGCTGTGGCAGCTGAACATGGCAGTTTGATGTGATTAGCACTATGTAATTACGCAGAGCAAAATCGGAGTTCACTTTTGAGCCCCTATCCAGAAGCCTGGCTTCAGGAATTCCCTGGCTTGTCTTACTGGGAATATTATCCAGTTTGTTAATTTATGTGTACTTCCTCATGTCTGCTACCAAAATGTCTGCCAATTCTGTTTCCAGCATAGATTAGTCCAACTTTTTACGGCTTCTTTGCCTTTTTGCCATACTTTACTCACCAGTGAGTGCACTGGGGTCCTTAGCTAGGAACAGGTTTTTCTCTGTGGCACTCTGATTACAAAAAAGTAAAAGCAGGTTATGGAGAGGATGTTTACTAAAGTGCTGAATGTTTACCTGCTTTCTGTAAAGTGGTTGAGGGAAAGGAGATTCCTCAGAAATTGCTGAATGCTCAGTATATGCCAATTATATCTCCTTTTTCTTTCTCTCAATGTCATAGTGGATGCTGTTAAAATGTTTAAATTAAGGGTTGGTGAAAAGGCATATTTGAGACATTGTCTTGCATTACCCATGTAGGAGCTTCTGTCTGTTCGTAAGCTATGCCTCCTTTTTCATATTTTTTTGAAAGAAGTAAGGAAGCTAAAAAAGTTGACGTTGAATTTTTCATCCTTGAGTTTTACAGCTGAAGTGTTCATTGGGATGAGTGAGGCTATGAGAAGGTCTTACAGCCATTTTGCAGGCACAATTTCAAGCACTGGTTAGCAGTTTGAGAGTTGTGTTTGCAGCATTGACTACTGAAGATTCCAGATCTTTTAAAACTCAATGTAGTTTTCAAAGCAAAATGGGCATATTGATGATACTAGGGCAGTTTGTGATTCTGGGGCTTTTTGTAAGGCGTTGTTGTATTTGTAGTTGAAAAAGTGTATTAAAAAACCTGGGGAGTATTTATGGACATAACTGTGGTAAGCATTCTAGTTTTCTATTGCTAATTAGGGCCAAAATGATTTGGGCTGTTCTTGAAGTGTATAAAACAAGCACTTTCTTATGCAGAGACAAATTCCTCATGGCATGCATTGAAGTTCACAAATCTTAAAGAAAGCAAAAAGAAGAGAGATTCTTTAAGAGATATGCAAGTTTTGTTTGGATGGTGATGGTTTGTGAAACACTTTAAAAATTCTTTCCCATGATGTCTTTTTCTTAGGGTATGTACATTAAGTCAACATATGATGGTCTTCATGTAATTACTGGAACAACAGAAAATGTAAGTATTGTTAATACTGTATGTTCAGGCCTGGAAGCCTTTCTGACCTTACCTGTGGTTAATGCTTTCCCTTTGCTATAAACTACATTTTGCTTGCAAACTTGTGCTGGTTGGCTGTTAAGGACCAGTGGCATGTTGGACAGCAGAGATGCTTGTGCTTGTTTACCTCAGAACTGAAAGAGTTGTTCCCAGTTAAGGACCAAGAGAATCAGTCTTGATTTGTTCTTGCGAGACAGCTAAAATGCTCTAGTTGATCAAGACAGGAAACAGATGTCTTGGAGTTACTTTGCTCTGTGAATTAAAGATAAATGTCTGCATTATATTTAGGCTGTTAATGCTGAAATTTGCTGCAGTATTAGACAAACAGCTTTTATATTTTTCATCTATCAAGCTTCATTTTTAATAAGTGAGTGCATGGAAATGGATAGCCCTTCACGTTGACAAATAACCATATATTTCTGCATGAACTTCTGAGTAATGCCTATGGAAAGGAACACTTACTACTAGTGCACTAATTCTCACTGAAGGCATTAAAGAGCAAGTAAAACATAACAGACTTTTTCAAAAGCCTTTGAAATATAAGCTCCTTCCCTTGTACCCTATATTTAGGGAACTGTTTGTCTGTCAGGAGTTGAGCAAAATTATAATTTGGGGGGAAAAGGCTTCTATCCGTGGTCTTCAATTAATGTGGAACAATCACTAAACAACACTGAACTGTTCCATAATGGCTTAGGCAATTCCTTTCAAAGATTTTGATGGCATTTTCTTAAAATGAAACTGTCAGAAATGTTTGTTTTATCATGCTACTGTGTCATCCTGTGGGAAGTGCAAGCTACCTACATGACCTTTACAGCCACTGCGTCTGATCTGCAGTGAGGTTCTGTTAACATCTCAATAACACAGAAATATTATTTTCATCCTTTCATAGGAGCTTCAATCTGATAGACTTTTTTCTTTCTGTTTTCTGCTGTGGGCAGAATATCCATGGGTCATAACCAATAGATAATGCCTGTTGTAGAATTTGTGTAAATTCCACCTGTCTTGGAATAAAAAAAAAAGTAAGGAATTTCAAGGAAATTAAAAATTCTAGAGAGTCAGGCCTACAGCTACAGACATCATTAGTGAAATTAGCAAAACTAAACAAACCAAACAGAACTGCAGTTGAGCTTAATCTAGAAAATACATGAAATAAAGAGAGCAATTTTTACAGTTGAATCTCTCAAAGAAGGAACAATTTCTTTCCATAACTTGCTAATGGAATTAATTTCCCAGGGGCAGAGATAAAAATAAAATCCGAATGCATTCCCTCAAAACTCTTATCTTTTGTGATTCATGAGTATAATTTAAAGCTATGTCAGGAAGCTTCAGTCACGATGACTCTTCTGCTGTTGTTACTGACTCTTTCCCTCAGTGTGAAACCCTGGAGGTGCTCATGGCAGAACAAGAAACTGCACTCTGTTGTCAAGGGGAAAAAGCTGCTGTGTGTTAAAGCAATTGTGAAAATGGGAAAGAGAGAAAAAGAAGGGTGTCTCCATTTCTAGCTTTTTTTTTTAACACACACACACACATACACACACACAGACACACAAACACACAGTTTTGATTTTGGTAAATGGGAGGAGAAAAGTCCAAGCAGCATGGCCACAATAAGATCACAATGGTGCACGTGTGATCTGACCTGCTGGCCTTAACATGTTTATTCTTTGCAGTACAGTTTAACTTCTAGGAAACAAGAATCCAAATTCTCCTGCATTTTAACAAAAATTTTGTGTCCTTTTAATTTCCAAGCCTTCTCTTCCAAGTTAGATAGTGACAGAATTTTCTGTTGGAAAGATCCTGGAAAAGAACATGTGTCTGTATTAAACACAGTATCATGGTAGTGCTTGCCACATTAATGCAAGAGAGTAGTCTTGTAATGACAGTTCTGCTTTTTCTGTCTGGCCTTTGAGGTGTTTGCTGACCAGCTGCAAATCCCATTAAGAGTTTGGATCTTGCTGTTTGCAATAGGAGTCATCTCCCTCGACACATGAGCCCTGCAGATCAAAGCAGCTGAGCTCTGAGGCTTGGGCTGAAATAGAGCACTGTTCTTCACATGTGACTGCCTTGTAAGGGCTTCTGTCTGATGGCCCTGTAGCATCAGAGCAAGCTGAGCTTTCTGGTTCATGACTTCTGTCTTTTGTTTGGAAGTAGCAATCTAAAGGGCGTTTTGGTCCAACAGAAGTTTAGGTTTCTTGTTGAGTAGCTCATCTAGTCCATGTTGGAGAGATTGTTTTAATTCACAAACCAAATGGGACCTTCAAGACCATTTTTTCCTTTGGTTTTCGAATAAAAAAGAGCATTTTTCTAAAGTAATAACATGCAGTGCATCTCCAGCAGGAGTGTGGCTTTGAAGGGGATGCCCCCAGTGTCGCCACTTTCTGTGGTCTGGTTGGTTTTGCATGGTGCCCTTAGATCACAGGGAAGAGAGATTTTCAGGAGAAATAGTACCAAAATCTCCACTGTGGGCATGCAGCAATTGTGCTTCAGGGGCTTTAAACTGGACTTTCAGACAGCATGGGTATGCCAGAGGAATGGCAAGAAAGACAACATTTAGTCTAAAGGGCAATAATCTATTCTAAAGAATAAATCTAAGCAGATTCTGAAGAGCTTTTAGTTACTGACGTGTGAGCCTCAGTAGCAGGTGCTTCTATCTCTTCAACTCCCTGTTGAACCAAATCACCAGCTAATGAAGATGTAGTTGTGGTGTGTCACACATTGCTCCTCCTAGTAGGACTTCATGAGTGGATCCTGTGCTTAATGATCAGCATATACATCTATAAAAGCAGACTTTATTGATTCTCCTCTGTTTTCCTTAAATAGCCTTGATAAAAGATACTATTTTACTGCAAGGTCTGTTGTTTACTGGAGAGAAAAAAGCAGTAAGAGAGTTACCACCCCTTCATAAGACCACAGTCTTGACATATCTTTATAATGATTTTACCTCACCTTGTATTTGAGGCATAATTGCAATGAGGCTTTTTTAACATAGACTTTTCCAGTTTGAAGATTCTTAGACCATGTTTTAATGGCTTGGCAAACTTGACCTGTATTGCCAAGACTTAAGCTGCAAATGCTTAAGACACTGTAAAGTGAAGGATGTATCAAAATGATGTCCTGAAGAGTTTAAGGGTAATGACATAGAATTCACTTGCATTTGCATTTTAAAAGTCTTAGGTGTAACTACATCTGAGCTAAAAGAGTTGTATTACATAGGAGGATTATAAAGATTTGAGAGCTATGAATGAGTAAGTTTGAGTAGTGAAATGGCAGCCAGAAGACAGATTATTAGGACATAATCACCAGTGATAACATTTTTCCCCAAGTCACTCGGCCAATACCTTTATTGCTTAAATAGCAGCAAAATGTCAAGGCTGGTGTTATTTATATAAGTAAAATGACATTCTTTCCAGCCCAGTTTGATTTAGGATGTTCTGTGCACTGTCTGCTAGGACTGAGTCATGAGTAACTCTTCTTTCAGCTCTCTTGGATATTTTTCATTTGTACACTCTCCTTAACATAGGCCATGAATTATGTGCAATTGAGCTAGAAAGTCATAGCTTAGCTGTGGGACATGTGTTTTGAATGGGGATGTAGTACAAAGGTTATTACAAAAAGTCCACATTTCGGGCCTGGAGCATTTTATTTAGATGAGTTGTTCTCACAGCAGAAAACTAAATTAATTTTACTCCTTAACATAAAATTTGTAACAGGTTTTTTGGTTGGTTTTCTTTTTTTTTTTTAAATCTGCTCCTGAGCAACATTTCCTTTCAGTTCTTCTTTCGAACTGTCACTCTCACCTTCTACTGTGGAGTCAATTAAGTGCGTCTGGCAGCCACAGTATTGTGAGAAAAATTAAAGTGTGACTCTCAAAAACAGAACAAATTTATTTTCCTTTAAACTTAAAGGTATTCCCCTCAGAAAACAGTTGGTCTACTGTAAAGAGAGAAGAAGGGAAAATCTGTGGGGCTTTCAGTTTATGGAAGAGGCATTTTTGGGTTTTTTTTTGTTTTTTTTTGGTTTTTTTTTTTTGTTTGTTTGTTTTTGTTGTTTTTCTTTTGTTTTTTTTTGTTTGGGTTTTTTTTTTGTTTTGTTTTTTTTGTTGTTGTTGTTGTTACTGACTTTTTCTTTGAGGCAAAAGCAAAGTACAAAACTGCTTTGCTTTTTTGAAAGTGTGATCACTGTAGGATTTTGATGATGGTTTCATTTTTTTCATCTTAATAATGTTCCAAAACCAAAGTTACCATTCACTTACTTGCTGTGCTCAGATTGTACCTAACCTAATCTTCTCTTCTTGTGTACTCTTTGCAGAACAATAATTTACTAAAGCTCTCTGCAACATATTGAAATGTTGTAGAATAAAAAGACAGTTTTATGAAATTTGTTTATTATTTGTTGATTGCCAGTTAGTCTTGGTAGGTTCAAAAGTTGGTCAAAGATTGGCTTTCAAGACTTAAGAGATGTCTGGCAGATTAAAGCAGTTTTGTCAGGATGAAATTCCAAAGAACTCCTTAGGACTCAGTTATCATATACATTTAAACCTTTCTTGACATGTGATTTTATTGTGTAGAATAGTGCATATCATTTTTCTCCAACAAGAACAAACTGATTTATTAAATATTTCTTTAATTCTTTATTTCACAGTAGAATGTCTATCAATCTAACCTGATTTACATAGCTTAGCAATCATACTGCTGAAAGAGAGATGATGACCGGTAAGACCTGTATTCTTGATCATCTCTTTTATTTTAAATTCAGTCACCTGCAGATCGGTGCAAGAAAATCCATGCTGGGGATGAAGTGATTCAAGTTAACCACCAAACTGTGGTATGTATAACTATGTTCTGTGTCAATTGGAGATAGAGGTGTCGGGGCATGGTGTAGAGAAGAATTGTGTAGAAAAATGTGTTTTTATAAATCATGATTCCTTCTAACATCTAAATTTTCCTTTTCTCTTTTGAAACCACATAGTTCTGAAGTATTATGCTAAACCCTGATCATCTGAGTATTACAGGACACACCAAGTTAGGCTAAGTATCTGTGGCTTGGGAGATCTATGAGGCTGTTTTTGCTTGCCCGTGCACTGTTAATAAACAGTTGGTTTAAGTGTAATGGAAATTTTGGGTTAAAGGGATGCAGGGAGTTGGAAATACTGTACCTTTGTGGGTTTAAGATCAAGAATGCTTCTTGGAAGCTGGAAAACGTACTACTTTCCAAATATACTGGAAAGTGTAGACTGTGGTTTTTAAGAAGACAAGCACGTGAAATTCCCATATGGATACCTAGATGATTGACTTAAAGACAGGTTTTAAACTTGTAAACTTAAAATTTAACAAACCTTTCAGATATGATGGTCCAGAAAACTAGTATCGTGCAAATTGCTCTTTGTGGGAACAGATATTTGATAGTGCCTGGTGATTTTATTTAGGATTAGTGAACGGTTAAAATTAATTTACCTTTTCTAAGGTAAGGCTTTGTAAGAGAAAAGGCATACTTACAGTATAGAAAGCAGCTATTCTTTTTCCAAAGTATAAAGTTTCTTGAGAGTAGTGAAAGCCAATATATGGTATTAGTGCAGCAGCCATTTGTTAGAAGTTGTGTTCTGTCATTCCACACAGGGCTTCACTTCCAGCTTTAGGCCACTGTGCATCATGTCAGCTCCTCTGCACAGATTGGGGTAATACTTCACTGTACCCTCCAGTTAAGTTTGCAATCAAATATACTGTGCTGTGTGGACCTTAACAGATGAGAAGCTGTCTTTTTGAGCTATGAAATGTAATCTGATAAATCTGAGCAGTTCAGGATGAATTTTAATTTTTTTTTTTGCCATACAGCTTCTTTGTAAGTGTTGCATCCCATGATTACTTTTCATGTACAGTTGATGACTAATTTCTCTGTTTTTCTGCACTAAGGGAGCTTATGACACCAATTTATTTGAAAAACATTTTAAAGCATTATTATTTTTGCTGTTAAAATGTAGACACACCTGAAGAAGCGCATCATTAAACATTCAGTACTAGCTAGCTAGTTTTCAAAAAAAATTCTGATGGTGCTGTAAAGTTGCCTTGTCAGCTTGAAAATTTCCACTTGGCTAGGTATTTATTCTGGTTTTCTTAGCACATTGACAATGCATTTATTTGATGGAAAATTCAGATTCTTAACTCTCTTAATGCTAACGGTAATGTTTTCACTGGCCTTAAGATAAGCTTTCTTACCTGTGTGGTAGAATATTTAATGTAGGATTTGGGTGTCTTGGCTTTTGCATAAGTGAAGTCTTCTCAGAGGCACAGAAAAAGTATTTCTAGGGAAAAGGACTGTAAAGAGCTAAGACAAACTTGGTTTAAAATGGTCAATATGTATAGTAATAGACTAAACCACACATTTACTTGTGCTTTTTTTTTGTTGTTGTATCAACCATATAATTGAAATAGTTGTCATCATTGATATTGTATACAATGTATACAGTTATTTTTTTTGTGTTTTATTGTTAATTTTCTACAGTGAAAGTCAATTAGGATTTTCTTAGAAATGTGGTAGTACCTCCCATGTTACCTGTGCAAAAGAACACTACATTCACTCTTCAATTTATAAAGCCCAAATATTTCATTATTTCTGTAGATTCTGGAGAATTTGACAAGTCTAAGTAAATCCTTTTGTACTACAGCCCCTGTCATGAGGAATTTGCTGTCCAGTTCTAGGAATCTGTTGTCCTGGGAAGAGGTAGTATTCCTTACAGTGACTCTTGCTTAGGAGATAAATAATTCCGAAGATACTACATTTTGGTTTTACTTTTATTGATTATTTTTTTTCACATTTGATATACTACTCACCAGCAGCAAATATAGGACAACTTGCTGCCTGTAACATATCATACAACATCATATTTACATACCATACATATCATGTGTAACTTAGCATGCTTATATCACTAGTATTGACCATGGAAATAACTAATTTTTAAAAATATCTAATTTTTTAAAAATTTAATTCTAAAGCTGTAGGGAAGTGTTATTCACATGTAGCTGTTACTAAGGTCAAGTCTTGTAAATGAAGACTCAAAATGTAAAAAAAAAATTCTTTAATTTCTTTTAGTGTTAAAGCCCTTTTTAAAAAGTTTTCTTCAGTTATCTCAGTGTATTTATCTGTCAAATTGAAGTTAATGCCTGTCTTTTGTACTTCATATTTGAGAGAGTAAATACAAATATGAGGAAGAGGAGTTCCATACAATTGGTTTAAAAATCCAGCTTGTTAGATAATACTTTTTACAAGGATCACATTGTAATAACTACGAAAAGGCTGCTTTTTCAGAAGGCCCACTCACTTTCAAATAAGCAGTGTGACAAAATAGGAGCATGCTTTAAGTGATTTATACTGATTTTCATGATGCATGTCCTAATACTGGGTGTTAAATAGTTTTAAATTGTCTATTGACATTCTCTGCTTGTAGTGATGCTTATTCTTTGTAGTATTTCATTTGACAGTGAAATCAAAGAATTTCAAGCGATCATTTTGATTGTTTGCTGTTTGATAGAAAACATGCCTAATAAGATTATTCCTATTGTTGCTGGCAGGATGTTTGGACTGTTTGAATCTTCTAAATATATATAAAAAATGAATTACTAGGCCTAAAGTCAATGAAATGTTAATGTTCAGAAAGTTGTCCTTTAAATAGTGGTTTCTTGAGGTTAGCTGTGTGAATCTTCTGTGTCAGTTTTGCCTTACAGGACAGATCTATTCTTCAGTAGCTCTGGAATTAATAACTCTCTCCAACATGAGAAGATCATGGATCTGCTGGACCAAGTCCAGAGGAGATGACAAAGGTGATCCCAGGGCTGGAACACCTCTACTTTGAGAATAGGCTGAGAGAGTTGGGGTTGTTCAGCCTAGAGAAGAAAAGGCTTTGGGGAGATTTTGTAGCAGTAACTTAAAGGGGCTTCAAGAGAGCTGGAGAGGGACTTTTTACAAGGGCTTTTATTGATGGGTCAAGGGGAATAGCTTCAAACTGAAAGAGGCCAAGTTTAGATTAGGTGCTAGGAAGAAATTCTTTGCTGAGAGGCTTGTAAAGGACTGGAAAAAGTTACCCAGAGAAGCTGTAGATGCCCCATCCCTGGAAATGTTCAATGCCAGGCTGGGCAGGGCTTTGTGGGGATGTCTCTGCCCATGGCAGGGGGTTTGACGCTGTGTAATCTTTAGGGTCCATCCCTTCCAACCCAAAAGATTCTGTGATTCTGTGACTCTTCTGTTAAGATAAGAAGATGCAAAGGATTTAGACAATGTCTTCTCCTAAACTTCCTTGCAAATACCATCCTTAATCTTCTCTAAAAGCCTGTGTGTCTACAATATTTCCAATGCAAACAAACAAGCAAAAACATCTTCCTCATTCAGATATTTCAGAATTTGCACTGTACTGCAGTACTCATGTTTCTGCCCATATGTAATTCCGGAGCCTATTTTGGTTCAAGATAGTCCTTTTTTAACCAACTGAAAGTGCAGGACACTATATTACTGCTTAAATGAGTTAGTACTCTCCACAGTACTCTTCCTGGTTGCATCAGTGATAAAACAGTAGAGAAAATACTTCAAGCAGAAAACAGGGATGTACAGACTCAGGATGGTGTAGGATTCTTGATTAACAGTCAATTTTTGTATAACAGTTTCTTTCTTTTGGAGCCATATTTGCATATATTTCGAATATGAGTATGATATAATTTATGGATAAAATGCACATTTGATATGATGTGATAGACTCATAGATTCCCAAAATTTGTGTTTGTTGGCTAAAACTCATCAGAACTTATGTAAATACTGATGATGGGAAAAAATATGTGACTGTGGTCAATTATCAATCTGTTGCATATAGAAGCTGGTAGCTTTAGTGTATTTAACACTTAAAAGTTGGAATTGCTTTTTACAGCATCTTGTAGATAACACTTAGCTTTTATACAGCAGATTTCTTGCTGTGGAAACTCCATTGTGCCAAACCAAGTCAACATAATTGACATACAGGAACTCTTTTTATATTCACAGTACAAAAACTTAGAGGAGCTTTTGCTAAAATTCCACTGAAGCATGACAGATACATTTACAAGATCATACCTTGCTTTGTTGGAAGGGTATACACTTAAGGGTATGATGCCTTTCTAGATACTCATCCTAACTTAAATCTTTGTTTAGGAAGATGAAAGTAGAGATTTTTAAGTTTTACTGTATAATTAGTGAGGAAAGTTCAACTTCCGCAGAATGTCTTAGGATTTGTTAGGAGATGGTAAATTCCAGTCTCATAGGAAATACTGAATTTCGGGTGCATGTGAATCTCTGGAGAGTATACATCCAAAATGGAGTTTGCAGTAGATGGCTTCTTATCTTGGGGGGGGGGAACCAAACAAAATACCTCTGAGTAGAAAAATTATGCTACAAATATTTGGTTTTTTTCTGCACCGTTTCAGATCTAGCTAGGCTTTTGTGAACACAGATATTTTATTTAAGGCCTTGTTAATTTGGCTTTTAATGAGTCAGAATGTCTAAAGAGGCTTAGTGGGGAAGTGGGCTGGGATAGTACAAGGGTGGGGGACAGCCAGGTCAGTCCAAGCTTTTAACATAAGATGTTTGACACCTTATACAGCTTCCATTAACAACATCTTTATTTAAAACAGTAGTTTTATTTTCTTATGATGCTTGACTTGAACAAAAAACAGTGAGATCATAAAAGTTCAAGGGAAATGAGCTTTTTGTTCAGTTTCCTTCTGTTGTTGTTATGCATGTGCTTTTATGGAGGAAGAAATAGAGGAATAGCTCCTAAACTATGCTTTTAATCCTTGGGCTTTCTCTGTTTGTAAAAGTTTGGTAAATGTTAATACAAATATTTAGTTTTAATGGTAGGTGGGATTTACATTTAAAAGCTTTTTAGGGCTATCCACAAATGTTCATGGAAGTCTTTATGGAAGTAACCTAGTTCCGTAGGGCTCTGTCCTAAACTCTTTGTAGTTTGCCAGGATAAGGGGTCCGTACTTTTTGACAATAGTAGTCTGTCCTTCAGCCACCCTCTCAATATTCCAGTATAATTCCCTATCCTGTTTTTACAATCTCCCTAACTATTGTGTCATACTGAGAAAGGAACTAAGCTGTCATGATCCCTTCAAAAGAAAAAATATCTTCGTCAGTTTCCCTTTAGCATGGAAATTGTGTTGAGACTATATGGTGTTATTTATGTTACCTATTTTACATAGACATGCAGTTACCCACAAATATTTTATATTGCATATGTTAGGGAAGTGTGGTATTGCAGAAACAAAATGTGTGAGAGAACATGATCTTTCACTTCCCCATGGGAACAAATGCTTGATGTTCTTGTCCATGGCATCTCTTTCCAGTTGATCCCTGGGGGCTATTTGGAGCGTGTGTGAGGAGCACACGGGACTTTGATGAGCACAGGCTCATTCTAATGAAAATAGGGTGGTGTGCCAGTGTGAGCATCTGGTTACACTTCCATGGCTGGCAGGACAGAACAGCTAACAAAGTCCTTGTCACACCAGTATAAGCTTAGGCCAGCCCATGCTGCTTCACATTTCTTCTGAACGTTAAATAATTTTCTGTATTAAATTTTCACACTTAAGCACATCTGTGTCACATTCCAGTGGAATTTCAGTTGCAGCAGAAAGCTGCTGCTGCCATTCAGCAGCTACCTGCCTCTTAGATGATAACGGAACTAAACTATGTCAGTTTTTCTACTTTAATTTGAAGTCAACCTGCTTGTCTTAGCTGAAAGCATTAAACCTGGTTGACTGTGCCCAGGAATGGAAGGGGAACACTGTCAGTGTCATTTGTAAATCCCAAATGGTTATGGAAACTGCTCCCTACTGCCTCTGGCTTTCTGAGTGACACATTTGGTCCTGTAACCTGAGCACTGGCATCCCACATTCATTGTGCTCTTGGTTCTGTACTCCAGAGCACCTGATCCTGACCCTCTGCTGCAGGTCAGTGCACTAGAATATGTGCTGGGCATGCTAAGCCTCATCTGGGATTGGTATGGAACTGATGGAGTTGTGAACAGTCAAGCACTGAGAAGTTGACATTGCTGTACGAGTCCTTTCAGGAAGTTCTTTCAAGAAGTAGTTGATGCAACAAGAGATGCTCATCATCTTATATGACTGGAACGTGGCTTCAGTACCCATACCCTGTATTTCTTGAAGTATTCCCTGCCAACTGATTGTGGTCTTGCTCACCAAATGCCATTTGCTATGTCCTATGCTCACTGTAAACCAGATTTTTTTTTTTTCAATTCTGTCCTGCCTGTACCTCAGACAGCTCTACTGCTGTTGAGCCCTGGTACTTCACTTGTGTGATTATATGAACGTACAGGAACAACATTCAGCAGACAACATTCATACTGAGTTCTTAAATTACTTTTCTTTGGGAGGAAAAAAAGTTCTTCTGTAATTGAGGGCATAGACTGCTCTGTACAGCTGCCCTTTGGGAGTACTCACCTGGGCTGACTTTTAGGCAAAGTATCTTTTGAAAGCAGTGTAATTGTAGTCAGAAATCCTCTGCAGACACCAGGTGACTTTTTCTGTGAGTGTCACTAGTGGGCCTTCATAGTGTCACCACTGGCAGCAGCCACATTTGAGTCCATATCCAAGTCTGGTATTTTTTTACACAAGCTGTACTTAGGACTGTACTCCTAAGGATGTGTTTGCTAAAAGCTGTTGCAGTATTCGGTGGAGTATTTTTGTGACCTAATTGATAAATTAATCTTTTTGCACAGAACACACTGGAAGATTACGTATTTTAATGGTTTTATTTTTTAGAGGGTTTCTTGTTTTGCTTTTTTTCCTCCCACATGGTGGCATTTCTGTAGGAAAAAAAAATTCTCTAAGTGGTGCTGTAAATGGTATTAATATTTTCAACGTAAATATTGAAAGACAATATGCTGCCAAAATGTTTTTTTGTAGTTTAGTAGTTGCTACTGGCTACAAATCTTGGTACAATTTGTATTTGCAGACAGTTTAAATTAAAATTTTAACAATATGTTCTCTATAGTGAGAATACTGTAAATTCTGCAGTTCAAATGTTTTTTTATGCCATGTAGCAGATACTAAGTAGAATTAGTTTTCTGTTAACTTTTTTGATGCCTGTAGAACAGAACAGGGATTATATAACTCGTTTTGTCTCATAAGAACAAGTTAGAAAGGCTTACTGTTAGTATGCGCAGGTGTGTGTATTTGGAACGGAAGGCAGGTATTATTCTGCTGCTTATAATTTCCTTTTAACTGAGGTTGCTGAAAATTGAAGTACATTGTAGAAGAGATGATGAAAACTTCAGGAGGGATGTCTTCAATGTTGTGCATGTTAACTCAACTGACATTACAGTTGTGCACAGCCTGGACCACATATGAGTTAGGCTGGAATAATTCTGAATACTTCTGTGCTTTGTGCAGGTAGCAGCAGTGTGCATGACACAGCTGATCTTCAGGTTCCAGCCTGATCTTTTGTTGGGTAATCTGTTGTTTTATTCAGATGAAATTAGGAGGTAACTGTGAGGAAGTGTAAGATAGTGGTAATTGTAAAAATAGATCAAAACGCTAAGAAAGGCAAATTCATTCTGTGTCACATGAGAGGAAAAATTAAAGCAAGGGAAATTCTATTATTTGGGTAGACGTACTCTGAATACATAAATTTTTTTATTTTAAAAAACTCAGTACTGGATTAAAGCAACTCAGTCACTTGAGCAGAGTACATAGTCTGTGGCTGATTATTTTAATAGAAATAAAATGGGAAAAAAAGGAAAGCTCTGCCATGACTAAATAATTTCTGCTTTTTTAATGACAGTTTCTTTTAATTCCATATCCCTCTCCTTCCTTTACTTAAGTGATGCTGCACAAGTTTGCAGCTCGTTTACAGGCTTATTTTGGATTAGGATTTTTTTTTGGTTTGCTTGGTCATTAGTGACCTTAAGGATTATTATTTTTTATTTTTTACAATTTCTTTGTACGCATCTTAATTTATTTTCAGTATATGGATTCAGTCTCAAGAAACATCTGCTTCAAGGGCAGCAGCACTGTTTAGCTGCAGGGCAGCTGGGGATCTCAAGCAGTTTATTTTTACACTGAAAAGCTGAGCGGGGGTCAAAGTATTGGAATTACTGACTCACTGGAATAATTCTAAAATATTTAAATTTTGATAATGTAAATCTAATCCGAAAAAAAAAAAAAGTGTATGCATGCATGTTTACATATATTTATTGTTTTAATTCCAGGACAAGCATTTGGGGAATTTAAATATAAGACTGTGCAATGCACACTCACATAAGTCAAATTCTCATTGTGAGATGAAGCACACACAGGGCCACAAAAATGAATTCCTGTAGGGTCACTCTTGAGGAGCACATTCCTTATGCCACATGAAATGTGGAGAACTTGGCTATTCCTCTCCCCTGAGGAAAGGGAAAGCTATCCACATCCATCCTGCAGCTTAATCTGTGAGAAACCAGGGTGTGACCCAGTCTGCCTAAATCCTGCCTGAGCCTCCAGCTCGTGCCACCAGCTCTCTGTGCCTGCTTAGATATTTATCAGCACTTGAATTTTCTTAGCACTCACCCAAGGCCACCCAAGGATGCTGAAATGTCTCTTAGGCTTGAGAGATACTGTTCTTTGCCAGAAGCCCTGCTGAAATGAATAGGCACCTGGGCTCTCCATATATTCCCTGGAAGCTCTTGAAAATGAGGACAAGGAAGGACTCTGGTGGCAACACCTTTGTTCATAAGAGTTTAATTTCCGTGTCCTTTGTGAAGAAGGGGGTACGTCCTGCTCATCACAATGTGACTCTCAGTGTTCTCTGAGTGTGTGTTAGTTGGTATTGCATTTATGTTACACAAAGAGGTGGTTACTGGGAACTGGGACCAGAACCCTCATTTCCTGTATCCCAGTGCAAGGACCTAATGCCTGTTGTATGATTGTGTTTGCATAGTCCCATGAGCACAGTACTTTGCCCCCATGGAAGATACGCATGTCTTGGTGCTTGAGATACCTTCATAGTATTTGAAAGACTGAGTTTAGTGTCTCTGAGAATAAATAATGCTGAGATCTATGTTCTGAAACTAGATGGAGGGTTGAGTGAAAATCTTCCAAATTGCCTGTAGCTGTCTTGTTTGGTTATCTGTACTCCTGGTTGGAGATAGATGCCTTATAATTACAGCACTGCAGACAGCCAGTCACAGCAGGTACACAAGTGAAGGAAGATGCTTCGAATTTCAGAGGTATACCAAATCTGAGTGGACTGGAATCAACCCCATTTTTTCAAAGCTATACCCTAAAATGGGGATATTAGACTCTTCATCCGGAGAAATTCTACCTCGTAACTGAACTTTATGTGTGTAAAATATATAATCAACCCATTAAGTTGGAGTCTTTGCTCTTCCAACAAATATGCTCATTTATTTGTTCTGGGATGTTGTGCTAGCAATGACCCAAAAGTAAAACAATGGGGTAGCTTTGAGCTTATCAGTTGATTGTATCAGTACAAAATGAAAGGTAAGCATTGCTATTAACCAGTGTCCAAGCTTCAATACAGAACTGATTCTCTGTTCCTGGACAAATCAAGTTTTAATTCCCCCATGGATAATACAGATGGTTGCCTCGTATACTGAGGTGCTCTGTAGTCATGTTACTAATATTGCCAAGTTTGTTGAGTTATGGTACTTTGCAAAAATCAAACTTGGGTCAGATACATTTTCTGACAAGGAAATGTGTTTAGGGCAGCTTAATGGGACGTAGTGATTACTGCAGTCAACTCAGTTTGGATCCTAACCTAGTTTAGTCTTGGGGAAGTCTCTTAATTGTGATCTTCAGTGTACATAGCCAAAAATTAATTTAAAAATCATTTATTTCATTTATTTATTTGGTGGAAGTAAGCAGAAGTTTTAGTGAAATATCAGGAGTTACTCAAGTAAAATATTTGGTTTTTTCAATGTATTTTACGTACAAACTGTGTTGTGACTTTGGGCAATGATACAGTGCAGTGTGATCAGAGACATTCTAAGGATGCACAGAACTGACTTTTAACATTGAATTAAAATTGCATTGATTTAAATAATATAGTCAAGATACTCTTTAATTAGAATTTCAGCCTATGCAATCACAATATTATTAACCTCTCCTCTTTGGGAGAAAGCATTATGCAAGCGTGGATGTCATTATCATGCTAGCTTAAGAACCTGGATAAATCCCTGAAAGGCATCTCATGCTTTCCTGACACTGTTTCCCCTACTGCATACAGATACAGCTTTCATCTCTGTGGTAGTCCATGCTGTAAACATCCTTTTGAGGTTTCCTTACCAGTTGTATTTTCTGGAGACAGAAGACCTATGTCTTTCCATTAATTTTTCGCCTTTTCAGGCATCTGCAGCTGGGGAAAGGGAAGAAGATATTTTCTACTAACATTTGTTTCATGGGGCTGGCAGCTGGCTGTCCTCGTTTCTGGCCAGTGTTTATGGAAATCAGTTGTTAATTTAGCAGCATGATGCTGTTAAATTTCTTGTCAGATTCTGAATTGCTTAATAACACGCTATGTTTGATAGTTGTTTGAAGTGCAGCGTTGGGGTTTTTTTTCTTATGCACTATTTTTTTCATGAAATGCAAAATGGTGTTCGATATGGAAGTTCTTAAAAAACCCCATTTCTTAAGGTGAATGCACTTTCTCTCCTTGAATTTGTTCAGGTGTTTTTAGCTGAAAAATGAGTAAAAGCTTGAGGCCTGAAATGTTGATAAGTCAAAGTACTCTGGGTGTATGCAACTAATTACAGGCAACATTGAAGGAAAAAGAATCCAGTCCACCAACTTCTTACAATTAGACGCTTGAGTGGATTTTGCATATTCACATAGTTAGGAAATGGCTTAGCAGATTGTATGTAGCAGCAAGGTGTTATTTTTCCTTCAAAAGTTTTAAGATTTTACTACTTTCACCTTTTCAAAACCTGCGAGTCAGGAAATAATTAAAGTAATGGTTAAAAAATAACAGTTTTCTTTTCATGGATGCAGAAAGCTGTCATTAACTTTCATGGGACTCTGGTCACCCTTAGAATAGAATGATGCCTGTAAAAATACGAACTCTGTTCTGTTTGCCATTTGACTGTTGTTCCATCCTCTCGATGATGTAGTGTCACTGTGTATTGGGTTTGCACACTGCTTTTAAATGATGTAGCTGTTCTCTGGGGATACAAGTCCTAGATTTTTCAGACTGTAGGTTATGTCATAGCATCCTAAAAATAGTTGGTGTAGGGCCATCCAAGTGCATTTGAGCTGCCTGCATGTTAATGCTTTACAGATCTCCTTTCTGGTTCATAATAGACAGCAGCGCTTATCAGTGAGCACAGGAGTATGGGAATAGTGTCATGAGTGTGAAAAAAAGATTCAGTGAATTGTCATGCTTACTTTCAGGAAAAGCAAGATCATTGCCAATCTTCTAAGCTCATCATAAGGGGGGCAATAGTTTTATCTGGGGGAAAAAAATAACTAGGAACAGCATTTTATTTATTTAAAAGTTAAATTCTTGACAATTTAGAACAGGAATTCAAAAGAGAAGTTCAATTTGAGGCTGTTGTAATACTGTCATCCAGATGTGCTTGCTGAAAGCCGAAGAAACAGAGATCTTTTAAAATGTGCCTCAACTTGCTTCTGAGCGTGTTCTTTTTCAAGGTAGAGGATGGGGACCTTTAACAGCACCCTTTGCTAAAGCTTCCTGCAATTTGGGTTAGTGGGTGTTTGGCAAGGAGGTGAGGAGGATGTACCAGGGCTGTGCAGGGCTGCCCTGTGCAAACCGACGCTGCTGAAGCAGCCTGGGTGTCCCTGAGTGACTCTGGAGCACAGGTGAGGCTTCCCAGCCTGGCCACAGGCTCTGGGCAGGTAGTGGTGGAGTGAGTGGAAGATATGGAGGTGGTGGCTGCTGGTGCTGTAGGCACCCCGTGGGCAGGTCTGTGTCTGTTCCCTCCCTGCCTGTTTCGGGAGCACGGTGTCCCCGCCCGTGCCACCCCAGCAGCACTGTTGGTCTGGCCTTGGCCACCCTCCTTAGGTGTGGGTTACCCCTTCTGTCCCTACCTTACCTGCTGGAGGAGTCTGTAATGTTGGCAAAACCAGCTCACCATGGCCCCTCAGTGCACCAGTGGCTGCCTTGGTCCCTCCTGCAGTGGCCCTGAGCTGCTCGGGCAGCCAGCAGGGATTCAGGCATGGGCAGCAAAAGCGAGCGCTGGGCTTCGGCTGCCATCAAAGACACCTCTCCTGTCTGCTGCTTCTGGGTGGCACTAGGTTAACAAGGCAAATTTATTTAAAGCAAGCAGCAGTAACTTCCTTGGATCTTAAAAATGGCCACCTGGTCAGCACAGTGTGCTGTTTTTGAAATTAATTGCTCAGGTTATTTTACTGTAAGTAAAGTTGTCTGCTAATACAGTCCTTTTACATATATTTTGAATTTTCATATCTGTGTCAAAACTTTCTTGTTACTGTCCTTTTTTGCAGCATGTGGGCAGGATAAAGGATATGATAGGAACTTTGAAAATAGTGCCTAAAAATTTTGATGATTAGAAGTTGCAAATTTTTGACTGTGGTAATGAGAAAGGAGATATTAGAGAGAATAAAATCAAATTGCACTTAAAGGGTAGGTTATGTGTCACTGAAGTGGATTTCTGAAGAAGACTTTTCAGTCCCATATATAGTCCCTGCTTGTTCCTCTTTCCAGCCTGACATCCTCAAATAAAACTTTTTTTCTGTGTTGGAGTGAATTTTGAGAGGATCTGAAGTATGTTGGAGCTGAAAAACATGGAAAACATGGGCTCCTATGTGGGCATCGATTTCCTTCATTTGATTGTTGATTGCCTCTTATGTGACTTGTTTCTCTTAGGCCAGTTCAGTACTTTTTGTTCAGATTATGAGAAGCCATCAAGGCCCGTCTTAACAGCCAGAAAACTTTTGTCAGGGACCTAGATAAAAGCAGGGGATCAACTTAATTTGAAATGTGTAGTAAACTCAGAATTTCACTGTGAAAAATTAAGTTAAATTGTTCTTGTTCATGAGCTTCTAAGTTAAATACATCAGATTTAGTGCTTTGAAGTGATTTTTTTCTTTAATCCCCCTAACTCTTTATAAAGAGACTAGATAATCTCCCATTTATTGCAATGTAAGGCATATTTCAAATACTCGAGACAGTTTATCTCTGAAAAGTGTGAAAGTGCATTTAAAATAATTTTTAAATGCTAGCATAACCAAAAAGCCCCAATTTTATTTATATTCCTCCGGCTATTTCAGTGAGAAACAGATGGCTTTAAAGTACAGTTTGTGCATGCAGTGTCCTACCAACTTAAATGGGAAGAATTTTACATCCTGACTCCATAACTGAGGTCAAATCATGTTCTCAAGGCTCCCTGTGTTGCTTTTTTCATAAGAAGGATTCTGCTTCACCAATCCCTCTTCAGTTCTTTCATTTGGGAATTACAGTGTGCAGTACCTTAGGTACAGAGATAGCTTACATAAACTGTAGGCTAATAATGCCTTCTTTTGGATAGCAAATGAAACCTTGCATATGCCCACAGTGACATTATGTAACTGTGGGGAATATATGGCTTCTAAGGAAGTGGCAGAAGTCTCTAAAATTTTTTTTTATAAAATTGTAATGTCTTTACACACAAACCTTGGGCTTGAAGATACTTTGCTTAAATGTTGTTGAAACACAATAGAAACTGCAGTGGGATGTGGGAATTGAGATGGAATTGGTTAATTTAATGCTTCGTTTTATTCAAAATATAATAGCCATATGCCTAGTTCTGGGGACGCAAGGATTTCAGCATGCTTGGAAGTCTTCTATGAAGGCTGGAAAATATTCTGTAAAGATGCATATTTTCAATAGCCTTTATCTTTCCATACAATAATCTTACTGCAGAAGTGCATCCTGAATATAATGGACTTTGCTGTGGTGGAAACAGGACAGGTAGGTTCTCAGGAGCTGAAGAAAGGGTGATGGGATTTGAGTCATGTCTGTGACTGAGGGTTGTTGGTAAAACTAGTTAGTGTTGGCTCAAGTAGGGTGGATGCTTGTTTGGGAGAAGCAGTTCTTAAAATAAGTGATAATACCCGAAGTGAGGCTTGGTATAATAGAGGATAAGGTACAAAATAAGTAGCAACAACATACACGTGATTATCTTGCTTAAGCATGGGTAACATATGTTTGTGTCATATTGCACCATACCAGTGATGAGGAACATCTGTGCTCTTTGTTCACACTGCTGATTTGATTTTTCAAATGTATTGATGTGATATAAAGTAACCTTATCACTTCAAAGTTCTAGATTTTTGTTTTTCCTCTTCTCAGCTGGGTAATTTTCTTCTTGACAGTGTTCTTGCACGAATTGTGAAAGAAGAAAAATATAACTGTGATCATTTACAAATTAGGAAAATTTACTTGTTTGCTTAGCAGGTGGGGGACAAAGCAAAAAGAGGTAGAAGAACAGTCAAATTTTAGAGAAATAATCACTTTCTGATTCTACAGGCCAAGATTTTGAAGAGATGTATGATACTGTGTATTGCCAGTCTAGGTGCCAAACTTGAAAAAGCATACTTTTACTGTCCTAAAGCATTTCATAATAGGTACCTTGTAGTCAGGCCTTATTCAGACTTAAAACCATTGTCATGGCTTAAAATGTTTTAGTATTTGAGGTACTTTTTCCAAAAATGCGAAATAAATTATTCAACAAGTTCTATTTTGCATTTATAAGTAGAAACTTGTTGGTTTCCATTTTAATCAAGGTTTTAATTTTGGAATATTTCAATATTCTGTAATTAAATTTGGAAAGTTTTATTTTGAGCTAATACATAGTGATTGGACTACATTTCTGTCATTGATTTGCTGTGTTTGTTTCTGAAATCATCATGAAAGAAACACTATTTTAAAAAAGGCCTTCTGATTCTGACTTCATTTTTATAGCAGTGTGAAGAGTAGGTTTTCCTGAACTGGTTTGTGCTTGCATAAGCTGCTAGGATTAGTACTGTATGACTACATGTGGTTAGTGGACTTTGAATAGAAACCATGAAGTACCAAATGCTCAGTTTTGAAATGAACTGTCAATGCAAAAGCCAGGGTTTTTAACTTTCTAGTCTCTATAAAGTCTATGTACCAGAGCTAAGTTTGAAAACATCTTGAGATTTAATTGTGCATTTGCAGTGAAGTAACAGTAGTGTATTAATTCTAAAACCTGAAATGATGCATATACATCTTAATGCATTATAATAATTATTGTAGTTTATGTGATTTTTATGCAGTAATTAAGTTTTGACATTTCTAGAGTTAATCTCCTTTATGATGTAGATACACTCCTTTGTGTTATTTACTGATCTTATTTAAAAAGGGAACATTACATATTGAATAATGAACCTCAATTTTATTGTAATAATTTTACTGGTTACCAGGTGGGGTGGCAGTTGAAAAATTTGGTGAATGCACTACGAGAGGATCCGAGTGGTGTTATCTTAACTTTGAAAAAGCGACCTCAGAGCATGCTTACCTCAGCACCAGCTTTACTGAAAAATATGAGATGGAAGCCCCTTGCTCTGCAGGTAATGAAGCTTAATCATAAGTCATACACCATCATTTTAACTATAGATTATCTCAATGATGCTTTATTGTGCTTCATCCTCAGCAGCATATAGATTTACTCTTGTATACTTTGAAAAGTTGTTTCTGAAATTATTTCTCTGTGATTTGTTCTCATAGGCATAATTGAAATTAAACCTGTTAGAACTTTTCAAAGTTAAGAAGTAGTCATCCCAGTGTTCTACAATGCAGAAAAGTAGCCTCAGCCTTTTTTTCTAGCTAAGGAGAGACAAACATACTTCACAAACTAATAAATTTTAGTTTGATTTCTTGAGAAGATCTCAGTACAGTATAACCTCAAAAAAGAGGGGACAAAAATGTTTGAGTTTTCAGTTTGATTAGCGATGGAGTTACAGGAAAATTTATGAGGCAATTGTATTCAATAAACTACTTGACCATCAAAATTTCCTCATGTAAATAAAGCTGCACTTGTGTCAAAGTTGTCCTTGAGATTGAGGGCTTGCACATAAGGCATAGCATGGGATGTCTGGCTGGGCACTTAATTTTAGTAAGCCTGCAATGTGCTGAAAGCTGTGGAATGGTTTCATTAAAGCTTTCATGTTTAACTCTAGGATAAAATGTCACTGTGATGGATTACTCTAGGAAATAAAGTTATGTTCAGACTGATGGAGGCATGTAACTAACTGATGGAACCAACCAATAATCCATTTTTCCATTCAATTCAGACAGAATACTGTTTAGAAATTTATTTTGTTTGCAGAATGAGTGCATTCTTTGGGACATTTCTATTACCACACTAAAAATTCTGATTGAAAATTAAGTACGTATGTAAGACAAAAGACCTCTACAAAGTTTGGACAAAAGGAAAATGGGATATGGAAACGCCACTGCCATTATATGTGGTCCTATGCTATTTGAAATGTTAGGAGATAACATAAAAAAGCTAATGCCATGAAGAACTTCTTTCATATGTGTGTGTGTATATATATGTGTGTGTGTATAAATATATCTTATAATGGTGAAATGCATCATAGTCTTTGAAACTACGTTTTTAAATTATTGAGATATTTTGGCCTTTCAGATACAAAGAGCTGAATACACATGTGACAAAAACTTTCAACCAGGAATTAGTATCTAAAGATAAAATTGAACATCTGGATGCATGAAATGAATGTCTATACTTGAAGGCTGCACTTTTTCCATAGCTTTAGTGAGAATATAAATACACATGTAAAATACATATGATTGCTTTAAATGGTGTGAAATGCTTTCAGTGTAAATCCAGAGTTTGGGTGAGTTTGGTATTTCTTCAGATGAATTGGGCCATGCTCCTAAATACTGCATTTTGCTTCACTTTATCATTTAGTACCAGAGTAATTATGTTGCAGACCCCACATCAAAAGTTTATGTCAGGTACTTGGGTCTTACTCAACTGATCTAACTTTAGATCTGCTATGTAAATATCTATATGTCATTCAGGTTTCTCATTTACGCTCACTTTGGCCAGCACACATGCATTAGTAAGTACTGATTCATTCCTTTTAGCCTGCTTTTGACTGATCTACCTTAGGATACAGTGAATTTGCCCCTGCACATGCCTCTTTCTCTGCATTTCATGATAAAGGGACAGCTAGCTTGAATGTAGATTATCTGTACTGGGTGACACTGACCCTAGATAGTGATTTTCTGTAATCTTACAGATTTGGGGATTGGAGGGCAATGGGAGTATTAGGGGTGGGAGGGTTGCTTCTTGCTGTTAGCATGACAAATCTGGATATTTTCAAGGCTAATATGAATGCAAATAGAGATACTGTTAAACATTGCAGATATAATTCTGGTATCATGATGATATTATTCTGATTTTATCAAACATGACACCAGGATAAGACCAGAACCTCATTCAGCGCTTATGTGTGCAGTGGGCATATGTGTGTCTGTTGTAATTTATAATTTTAGTGTGAGAAACAACAGTTTTCTTAAGTAGGCGGAGTGTGGACAAAGCTCCAGGGTGAAGTGCAAACTTCAGAAGATGCATAATGTGGAAATTTCTGTTGGTGACTTATGCAGATCAGAGTTGAACAGATGTTAAAGTCGGTTGATGTTAAAGTTTAAATGTAGCCTAAGTGTGAAATCAGTACTGTACATTTTATCAATAACAAGCATCAAAAGAGGTCCAAGTGCAGTGTAATTTTTATAGCTGTAAAAATACGAAGAAATTATGTTTATTTAACTAATTGTCTGGAAAAAAAACCTTCAGAAAGAACTGTAGGTGTAACAATTGCAATTTGACACTATGGCTGGTCTGAAATTTCTTGTTTTTGATTCACGTAATGGGACTATTCTTTATTAAAGCTTGGGATGTAATGCGAGAGGAGAGCGAGGAAATTGATAGCAAATACAAAAAAAAAATATAAAGGAAAGCAGTGCTTAACACCACCTTTGCAAGCAGGAGAGGTTATGGTAACTTGTTTTCCTATATCAGGATATCTTGAAATATTTGAGAATGTTACAAGTGTGCTGTCATCCCAGAGTTAATTGAACTATATGTATTATTCAGCAGACACAACCTATAAGGAAATTGTGACCCAGTAATAATTCTGTTAAAATGCAAAATATTCAAAAGGTTATAGAATGAGATATGGGGATGAAATTCTGATAAAATGGGAAATAGGATCAGCAAAAAGACTGCTGTGGTCTTTTTGTTTCTGCAAATAGAGTGAATACAGGAAAAATGTGGTGTCACAACCTAATAGTGTTGTGATGAGTGAGGTGGGAAGGTGGAAGTTTGCTCTGATGTAAGGAGGATGACACAAAACCAGACTTGAGTTTTTTGTATGCCTCCCACCAATCAATATGTTTAACAGCTGATGCCACAGGTGCAGAAGGTAAATATGTCAGTGTATTAAATTAGGAGACTCTTTTATATTAAAATTTATATTGTGATGTTTAAATTGAGAAGCTTTGAAATTAATTTTAGCTTAAAGTGAATAATGTGGAGACATTATTGGTAAATTACATTCAGCTCTTTCAGTTTGTAGTTGTGTTTAAGAACATGAAGTTTGCCATTTGCAGCTACATGACAGACTAGACTTAATGGAGAGATAATAAATTTGCCTGTGAGCTGGGAAAGTGCTTGATGAGTGTCCCAGCTCAGGCAGTGTGCAGGTACCACCAGTGTATTGAGCTGGTTTGTGCATGGGTGACAGGGTGTGCTAGGAGTTAAATTATAAACTGAGAGTGAAATATTTAAGAGCTTTCTGCTCACTGTGGTCTAGGTCAGCCATGTGCCAGCCAAACGTTCACAGACTCCAAGTGTCAAAAATGTGTTCAGATTGTTCAGATATTAACTGGTTTTTAATTGGCATAAATTCTCCTTAGAATTTTCAGCTGTTTACATTGAACAGCTCTGCCTTTGCATTGCAGTCTTGCCATGAATTATGAGTTAAATGCAGGCTACATCATTATTGATTAATTCTTAAGTCTTTGTGATGTTTTTTTCCCATTTTAGCAGAAACACTTATATTTCTTTTTTTTTTTCATAAATACTGTTATCCTTAGAATAAATATGAAAGGTTAAGGGAGAGAAAGAATGAAGAAGAATTTTGCATCTGGTGTAGCAGTCCTGAAACTGAAATTGAATGGCTTGATGTACAGTAAAATAATACAATTAGCCTTCAGCTATCCTATGCACCATTACATAATGAGTTTGTATTTACAAGTGCATTAATTCGAACTCTGAGGTCAATCAGTACAGAAATAAAAAAAACTCCTTTTTTTCCCCCCCTCATGTCCTGATTAAAGAAAGGGCTGTTTGGTTAGTTGAGGTTTTTTTGTTTTGTTTTGGGTTTTTTTTAGTGTTTTCAGTGAGTTGATTGTCTGTTTTAATATCCATCAGTATCCAACCTCTTACTGATAATCAAGGTTCTCCCATGATGCATTTTAGAATCATGTCCAAATTTGTGAAGTCAAAGGATTTTTCAGCCTGTGTTTTTAGTTACTGGTTTTGCAACAGTTGAATTAGGCAGCTGTGGCCTTGGGGGGAAATTCAGTGGTTGCCTTTTGCAAATTGAAAGTACTTATTAATATGGTATTGTACCATAAATATTAAGATGTTATGCCTGCAAGACAAATCTTACTAAATTTGCCTTTCAGTTATTTTTTTTTATAGTCTGATCCATTGTGTGAGAACCTAGAATGGTATTGCAGTTTGCAATATTTATATTTCTGACTGCTGCTGAATATAGTGAACAAAACAGTTCACTATTAGTGAAATTAACTTTAACTTTTAATTTTATTTATTTTTCTTGAATGTAATAGAGGTGGCTTTATCTTTGGACTCTCCAACTTTTTGTCTGGTTCAAAATCTAACAGAAATAAATTTCCTCTACTCTAGATTGTCTGTTTTATTTCTCCTGTCCACTTTGTGTTATTTTGGGGAAGTTGCAAAGGAAGGCCCCTTCAAGTGCTGTTTGAATAAGGGTGGAAAGTTCAATAGAGAAGATTCTCAGAGCATATGAAATTTTGTGTAAATCGCTGTCAGCACATTAGCAAGAACCTAGCTGAAAAGTCCTCCTTTGCCTCCTGGAAAATGCTTTGTTAATTACTCAGAAGAAGACTTTATTACAGTGTGGAAGACTCTTGATCCAGTTTTTTTTTCAATCCAGAAAAGGAGTGCTGGAGCAGCACGTGCCATGCTTCGGTTAATTTGGGATGCACCTGCTGGTGTCAGTGAGAAGGCTCTTCCTCGTGGCAGTGGGGCAAGGGCAGGTCCAGCTGCCAGCCACATCTCGTGTGTTGACTTGGAAAGAAACCTTTTGACCCATCCTTCACAAAACCTTTTTAAATGTCACCTTCTGTATATCTTTATAGTTCGCTGTACTGTTCTGTATTTGATTAAATTGCACTGGTTTAAAAACACCAGCAGCTCTGTATCTGTAGTTTTTTAACAGAGTTTGTTTTGGATTAGATGTGCATCATATTTCCACTGTGATATATACAGCTTTTCATCTTCCCAAGAACTAACTGCAGTAATAAGTCCTTCGTTTGAAAGAAAATGCTACTTTTATTATTTTCATTCGGTATGTTTTCCTACTTGATTATATTAGCTCCTTCATTCATCTAGTCACAATGCTGTATACTGTTTTCATCATTTATGACTAGAGCTAATGATCCTACACTTTTTAATTATTAAATTTGAATAAAATACTAATGTGTTTGCTTTTAAATTACTTAGTTGTCTTTTAACTGCATGGGAACTGGGCATTCTTTGTAGCTCTGTTGAAATGAACTCTGAATTAGTTACAGTATCTCATTATTTCATGTCATGATTGTTGTATAAAAAAATTATTGGAAACATTTTGTTCAATGTATTCTTGTAACTGTGATCCAATGTGAAAAATATATTGGCAGTAAAATCTGATTATTGATGCAAATACTGTATAATGTAATTTAAAATTTTGTATTAGTTCTGCCTATATTTTTGAAAATTCTATGTCATTTTCTGGAGCAATGTTTCTCAAACTTATATTGCAGCTTCCAAGGGAGTTAATAAAAGGTTCAAAGAGTTTTCAAAAACATTAAAAAGAATTTTAGATAGTATATATTAAATATTGATTACATTCATTGTTCAGATAGAAAAATCAGAAGGAATATGCTGACTCACTGGGACACCCTCTCTGTTTCTGTAGGACTGGGGGTGCAAAAAGCAGCAATGGGTCCTGTAACAAGAGGGAGGTGGGGACCGCAGGGCAGAGCCAACCCAGGACAGAACAGCTCCTGAAGAAATGGCACTTGTGTGCTGTCAGTCAGTACTTAGAGGGATTTCCTTTTTCCCCAGTGTTAGAGAAACCAAGCTGCTGTGAGTAAGGATGGTTGGTTCCCTGTTCTTCAGCCAAAGAACAGCTTAGGGAAGGCTCTGTCTAAATGAATGAAGACTAATGAACCTGAGGGAGGCTGGTGCATTCCAAATGTTTGAGAAATAGTACTCCAAAATATATTGAATTACAGATTTTGTGTCTGTCATTATGGATTAAGATTGATACAGGTCATTTGTGGGTAATTTTTTAGGTTGTTCCAATTTTAATACGTTACTTCCAAACTTTCTCTGTCAGGCTTTTCCCATGGGCCAACTATTCAACTCTTTACACCTGAAAATGTTCTAGTTTTATTGAAGTTTCAGCAGTCCCACTTGTTCTGGCCAGCCTGCCAAAAGAAACTGCAGCAGGAGAATCTCTACTCCTTGGAAGAGAATTAAATCTGTGGTACCACTGATCTCCAAGGCATCCAGTTGAGAAATACTTGCTTGGAGTTGCATGTGGCTGTGTGTGCAGCATGCCTGAAGGTGGCCATTACCTGGCTGCCACTGAAATAGAGCTACATGAGCTGGTTACTTCCATGTGACCAGATGGACTTTTGACCAGTTGAGGTCTCTTGAATTTCAGTGCAAAATACTATGTAGATGTACCCTACCTCTAGGACATGTTCTTTTCATGAAACCAGAGGGGTCTGAAGACTTCTTAATTCTGTATGTAAAAATGAAAGCTGAACTACTACAGCACAAGGTGGTAGTTGTGTTGAGCTACTACCAGGAGAGATCTTTTAAATGTTTTTACCATGGAAAAAGTTCTTACTAAGCTACTGACTTAGTCATGACAAATACTGTTTGGGGTTTTTTTTAAAAGGGGGTGACTTATTTTTAAATTAGGATTTCCCTTGTTTTTTCTAGTTATATTACTTTTCTGTTTCTGCAGAAATAAGCAGAGTTGAGTTTGGCAATGCAAAAGAAATACAGAAAATATTTCTGAGACATCCTAGTATGTACTGGGACAACTGTACAGGATTGTACCTCCACCTGGATTGAGCTGGATTACGATTTCTGTCCCCTTGGGGACTCCAGGTGCCCTGGGAAGGTGAATTTGTTTTGCTGTCCTGTGAGGAACCACAGGCCTTCAGAGTGTCCACAGTTCCACTGTGTCTTAACCTCTGACAGTGTCTGACAGGAACCATTGGCCTTCAGTAAGTTGGATAGCTTGTGGCTTTCTGTGCTAGGCTGAATACCATTTCTTCCTATTGCACTCAGTGGTTTAACCACCTTCCTGTGCTAAAAGATAAATCAAAATATGCATTTGTCGAAGATGTACAAACTCAAACTGATTTCCAGGATCAACCAGCAAATTGCCTGGAGGACAAACTGATTTGTATGTTCAGGGCTGTGTGTTATACCAAACAGGTTCCTCAGACTTCAGCTATTCCCCCCCCCCACCCCCCTCAGATATTAGGGATATGTCATTAAAAATTAAATAGTTGCAGCCAGGTATTCTAGGCTGTAGCACAAGGGAAATTTGTTCTTTTTGTCCTCTAGCCCTCCAGCAGCTTGTAAGGTTCACTAGAGGCACGTCAAATTCTTGTAAGTCCAGAACACTCCTATGCTTGAGTATGATTTTCCCTATGTAACATAAGCCATAAACTCATACTGACTGCCACAGTCTCTAAGTCCCCTTTTCCTCTTACCTCCCTTTTCATGCAGGTAAGATAAAGGCTTGTCTTCTTCCTCTAAATGGAGAAGAGCAAACTCATCTGCACAGTTTGACCTCCTCTCAGTGCTTCTGCTGGTATGAGCCATGAGCAAACAGCTTGGGCTTAACAAGTGTAAACAGGATCTAGGTCACAAAATCCTCTTGACTTACAATGAAAATTAATTCAACAGGCTACTCAGCAAGCCACAAAGTGTTATTGTTATAGAAGTGCTAGGTGTCAGAAAAGTAACAAACACCGTTGTATTAGTGAGTGGCTCTAAAACATCTATGCTACAGTGTCACAGATGAAAATTTAAAGGATGAGATTTTTGTTTCTCTGAAAGAGGGAGAAGGGATGTTTAGGGTGTTTTTATTGTTTCAGGTTGGTTCTTTTTTTTTACCTGTTTTTGCCACCAATTTTATTCTTATTTTTGAAAACTTGTCTTGTTTTTAGTGTGAAGTCTTTTACCTGTCTGGTTTTTTGTGTGTGTCTTTCTCCCTTTCTTCCTGTAAATATTGGCAGTCTTTCTTTGGCCTGGCTGTAAAATACTCACATTAATGAGCAACGAAAGAGTTAGGCAGTATCACTGTTTATAGGAAACAGATTTTGAACATTCAAAACCCGAAAACTTATTTTGGTTTAGAGCTGTTGCTCTAAAGGTCGACTTACAAAGTTTTAACAAGCAAATTTTAAATAAGCATTTTATTATGTTAGAGTTACATAGCACCTAGCACAACTCTGTTCCTAAAACAAGACAGTAACTGACTAAAGGATGAGGTTTCCTAAGTGATACTCATTTTTCCTGCATACAGATTGTAAAAAAGTAATGCAGTGAATGGGGCATTGGCTTTGATCAAATTTGTATCGCTTATCAGGAGCTGCTGGAAGACCAACATTCTGGCAATGTTCCTGCTTTAAACTTTCTGGATTTTCTGCTACAGTGTCAAGATTAATATCTAGAAAATGAGAACTGATTATTCTGCACAGGAATACCCTTTTGGTCTGTCATAAAATATTGGTAATAGTGCTGGGAGAAGGATCTTTCTGTGCACCCATTCAGTCCACATTTAGAGCTTCTCTGCCATCAATACAATGTGCAATGTTTGCCCCTTCAAGTAGTTACTAAGGTCAGAAATTGTAGGTACAGTGAACTCTTCAATCCCAGCACTTCTTTCTTCAAGCAGTAAACTTCCAAAAAACATGGAGGAGAAAAAAAACCCTTTCAAAGCAAAACTCAGTATATTTTAATATTAGGTTCTTTTTAGTATGAAGATAGTCTTGTAGTTGCTGTTCTACTCTTTCTTTTTCTTCTGCTTTAGTTTAGCTATCACACAGACCAAGCCACACAAGGCTTTTGTTTTTAGACAAGTTGTTAAGTAGATTACAACAATCAAACTTTTCTTCTCATTTGATTTTTCTGCATCTGTGTAGAGACTTAGAAAATCTTGTGAAAATCTTTTGAGAAAATGTGATTAAGATGAAGGATCCAATCTGGACTGGAATGATAGCTAGAATGCATGATTATTTTGCAAGGAGGGTACAGTTTATTTACCTGTGAGTAAATGTTATTTTGTGAGGAGTGTGCCCAGGGGAGCGAAGAAGAATAATCTCAAGTTGATTCTCTCATAGCACGTGTGCTCTGAGGATGTAGTACCTGATTTAACAGCATCTGCAGGCATAAAATGAAGCTTTTACAGTTAATTCTTAAGCTGTAGAGCAGATGGGAGGACTTGACATTTAATTTAATGCCTACTTGTGCACCTTTTTCTGTAAACACTAGACTTTTTCTTTACAATGTTAGTATAATTAAGGAATTAACTGGGTTCTGTATGTTATTTACTCATTAAGATTTCACTACTAGCTCTGATGATCATTAATTTTATGGGCATTGGCAATAAACTGTGCAAAAGGGAAGAAGATGTGATCAGAGGAGTCAGTTTTATGAGCACAATACATGTCCATTTGTAGATCTGTCTTCTTAGCATGAGTGGGTTTTTTTTAATCAGTTAAAAAGCATACAAAACATTAGAACTGCTAACTATTTCTTTAGCTTTCTGAACTATATTCTGGTTTTGGCTTTTGCGAATAAAAATGTGTAATATATAAGGATAATCCTGATTATTTCTCTCTCTCTTTTGAACCAGCCTCTTATTCCTAGAAGCCCTACAAGCAGTGTGGCTACTCCATCCAGCACTATCAGCACACCTACAAAAAGAGACAGCTCTGCCCTTCAGGATCTCTACATACCCCCTCCTCCAACAGAACCTTATGTTCCAAGGTAAAAAAAAAAACATTTCACAGTGCAATTTGATATAAAAAATGTTTGTGAAGTAACTGTCCATTCTGTTCTTACCTATTTATTAGTCTGCCCTGCAAATAATACTGTATTAAAACTGTATTTTGTAGGTAAAATGGTTATTAAGGGTAGTTGTGTTGAATCAGACCAGGAATGTTCTGAATCAATATCTTGTCTGCAAAATGGACAGTAGCCCTTAGAGAAGAAGGTTCAGTACCCTGTTTTCTGAAATATGGGGTAATCAGTTGACTGCAATAGTCTCATCCTCTTTCAGAAGAGCAAAACTTACTTGAAACCCTGAATCTGTAACTAGGAAAGGAGCTTGTATTTGTCCCCTTGCGCAATAATCACGATGCAGCAAGGGAGTCCAAGTTTAATGCAAGAAACTTTTCAACTCCAACAACAGCCCTGTTTAGTCCTGCCATCGTTTTCTTTTTCAGATATATTTAATAGGATAGCATTAGAGCTAATTTCAGGTTTGTGTTCTAGTGTGGCCACTCTGTTAGACTGTGCAGTGACCATGCTGTTCCCTGTCAATATAGCTGCTACTCTGACCTGCCACCTGGGACAGGCATTTTCATCTCTTCCAGCTCTCTGGACTTGCTGAGACAGAAGAGCAGCAGATCCTCCTTGCAGATTCATTAACCTACCTTTACACAACCACAAATTATTCTGTATAATTCCATAATGGACACAGATACTGCATTCCTGAAACTCTCAGGGAATTATGGCCTACAAATAGTACAAAAAGTGGCTACTCAGAGGTGTAGGATTGTATTTAAGATGAATCAGAACTCCTAAAGCTTCCATAACTTTAAATACAGGTTATCATATGTCCAGTTAATGTATTTTAAAATTAATTCTTGCTTTTCTTTTAGTTACCTTTCTTGGAAGGGTTTTAAGGGCAGCATGTCCTTTCTTGTACCTGAGTTTCTTGTGGCTGAGTTTTTCTTACACTTTCTTATCAGCAATTCCTCTAGCCAGTTAATAAGATGTATGACCTGATACTGACAGGACTTTCCAGGGGCTTGTCCAAGAGTGAGGTACATGGTAAGTTAAATTGCCTACTGGGGAGGAGAAGTTAAGATTCTATGATAAATTCTTAGTCCTCAGAGATACGAAAAACCATCCTGGGCAGAAGTGTGATTTTGACTTCATGCGGATGTCAGAAGCCTTTTGCAAAGCCTTAAGCTATGTCCCATGTTCCTTCCTTATCCTTACCTCATGTGTACCTGGCTTGGTTTCTGTTTCTCAGAGAAAAAAAAAAATATTTCAAATGTGACTTGTATAACAACCCACCTGAATTTACACATACTTTAGTTTACTATAACTGTTTCTTTCTTTTAATTAAATGAGAACATTCTCAGTCATGACACTTGAACTGTGCACAAGAATCGATTAAATATATTTTACCTCCCTGGTAACAGTTCTTTTGTTATGCTCACATAAATATATTTAGGGCATGGTTTTCAGAATATTTACAGAAAAGAGCCAAGTATTTAATTCTAATCCACTGACATAAAAAAAAAAGCTGGGGGAAAGAAAATCCCAACCAAAGCACAGTTTTAGGTGTGTGTCTCTTTGAATGCGGTAGTCATATTGGTAAAGACTTGGTGCTCCTGAAACTATACTGTCTTATACCTTTGTACAGATTCTGATCATGTTTACCATCACAAAAATATTTTTATTTGATCAGAAGTGCATCCCCATTTTAAAGTATTTTTGGTGAGCATTCACTACTCTTCAGTTTTTGAGTTCTGCTTTAGAAATTGAGATCTTCCAAATGAATGTTGATTATTTTTAATAACATCTCTTAAATCATGATGATGGTGCAGTAGTTTGGACCAACTCGGAGTAAATCTTAAAATGCATATTAGTACAACCTGTAATCTTGTAGAGAGATTAAGCTTTGTACATTTGAATTTTTTTATCAGCTTAATTCAAATAGACTGTTCTTGATTTCACCTGTCACATAGGGTGCAGTGTTTCTGAATAATTTGTTTGGGCAATTCATCAGGTTTTTGCCCATGATTAACTATATTAAATCGTGTGTGTATTTTGGGTATTACCAAACTGCTCAACATCTGTTTCTCACTTTGTTGTTGCCATTCCAAAGGGGGGGGAAAGCCAAATAGGCCTCCTTTTGTTACTGGAATAGAGCAAAAGACTTTGTATTTTGATGTAAATTGTAAAACTCAAAGCCTTTGGTGATGGTACCCATAGACAGTGCACCTGCTGATGTATCCTCCCATGGATGGCATGACAAAAAGGGACCAACACTTTCCATGTGCTGGTTGCTTAGGAATGTTGGTTGCATGTTAGTGCCTGCTCATATTTATCAAGTACCTTTGGAGATGAGAACTGGAGCCCTCATCTCTAGAGGCTGTGACAAAGGGTGTTTGCCTGATGGCTCTGTACTTAACTGGATACTGCAGTAAAGATCCCCCTAGGTCAGGCTGCGCTGCCTTCCTTGTGCCATCCCCTGCTGGTGGCCCCAGCCCATGCTGCATCCATTAGCATCTGGCTGGTTTATGTCAGTCTCCATCCTGTTACCTGCCAGGGTCCCCAGCTGTCACCACAGAAGGGCTCTCTGTGACTGGAGGAGAGCCCACAGCCCTGTCGGGGCTGCACCAGGGAAAGCTCTTGCCAAAGTGAGTGTAGTGATCAGCAGGAGTTTGTGATGCTGCACTGTCACACCGAGGTAGGATGGCCTTTTCTCATCCTTCATAACTGCCTGGATCCCGTGAGGAGGCTTTCCTTGGTCCTCAGACAGAGTCTCAAGGTGCCAGGTGAAGTAGGGGTCAGCATGCTGGCCAGCTTGGAACTCACATGGAAGTTGAGAGGGGCTGAAGGGCTCCAACAAGAGCATATGGCCCAGCTTGTCTCTTGATTACCTCTTGAATACCTTCTTCTCTCTTGACTGCCCAGAAATGACTGTCTGATCAGGTCTTTTGTAGCCATCTCCAGGCAGTTCTAGCAGCACGTTTACTAGATGAGCCCTGGTTCATGTAGTGCAAGAAAGGACTCCTAACCCAGCACAGCTTGCTCTCTTGTTCATTGTGTTTGAGTAGTTTCCATTTTCAAAGAGTGGGGCTGGGGTGCAGGAAAGCAAAAAGATCTTGGGGCTCCGACTCAAAGTGCAAAGTGAGTGTCCAGGGGTAGCAGCTGATAAGCAGGTGCTGCACACTGCATGTGAAACTGCATGGATGTACCTGTAAAACTTCTAGATCTGAAATGATTGTGCAAAACGATGTCAGATGTCTGTACATCTTCTGTGTCTGGATTTTCTTGATCTGGGATAAAGTATAAGGAACCAGACCAAATTTGCTGATGCTTGCCATGTAGCCATATCTTTAAAGAATTTGATGTATTTAAAAATGCAAGTGTAAAAATGTAAGGCCAACATTATTCTTCTGCCCTGAATTACAAAATGCTAGGTAGAGTCCAGAAAAAACAAGAAAAATTAAAAGAGTAACTGCACATCAATTCTATTTCTAGAATTCTTTTCAAGAGAAATCAATCAGATGGACAAATCAGTAAAGAACTGAACAAACAAAAATGTGTGAGGTAACTGGCATATAAATTCGTACATACGCATATATGCTGTGTGATCCTGATGTAGGGTGGGTTTCATCTGTTTGTGTATGAAAATACTGACATAGGCCCATGTTTATTGCGCTATTCACAGTATTAAAAAATTACTGTCTTACCTCAATATATTAAAAATTTCTCTTTTTAACTTAAGGGATGAAAAGGGAAATCTCCCCTGTGACGATGTTGGCAGACATATAGTGGGCAAACCAGTTCATACAGGATCTGAATCTCCAAACTCATTTCTGGACCAGGAATATCGGAAACGCTTTAATGTGGTTGAAGAAGATGCAGTTTTGTACTGCTATGAGTATGAGAAAGGAAGAACAAGTGGTCCTGGAAGGAGAGAGAGCACACCGACATATGGTACAGCACTGATCTCATAAAGATAATCACCACTTGTTGATTTTAGGATTTTCATGCATCTGCTTTTGTTTTTAACCATGAAAATATTTCTGGTGGCCATTGGTTTTGCTGAGAATTCAATACTACTTTAGTCCAATTTCAGCCTGAGAGTGTAATCTGTTATAGGAAAGTAAAATATTTACTATGATAGGTAAGTTCAATTTAAAATTAATGGGTTTTCTGAATACAAGTTCTGTTTGTGCTTTCATCATAGTTTTCCAGAATATGTTTCAATATCATTTTATTGAAAAAGGCCAGAGGGTCATGTTTTTTTACTAAAAATACAGAATGGAAATTTTCTCTCATTATAAGGGTAAGACTCAAATAAGTTTTGGAATTCAGCTTTGAAAAATTTTCCTAGGTATAATAACAATTAAACCCTTTCAGATTTACTTAGAGATAACATGCTGCTTTCATGCTGCACTGCTCTCTAAAGCTCTCTAATTTTTCTTTAGTCCCAGAACTGAAGTATGACTGATGACAGTGGTCCTTTTTTTTTTTTGGTAATAATGTATTAGCCTCCTGTAACTCCCTATATTACAAGTGATGGCTTTTTACATAAGCAATTCCTCTTTATTTGAGATCATAGATTGTTTAAAAAGGAATTTTGCATGTAAACACACTCCTGTATTTGTGGTACATCCACGTCTTTGATTTTTGGCTTATTTAGGATGAGAATTCAGAAGCAATTTCTGGTAAGAGTTTTGATGCTCAAACCCTTGTACTCCAGCTTATTATATCCTTCAAACTGTTGGAACTCTTCCTTTAGCTAGTATGGTACCTTGCTTCAGCTTTGAACTGGGAGAACTGGTTTTCTGTTGCCAAGTATAAAATTGTACAGACATGGAGTTGTTAGGCTATAGAAGAAAATGAAGAGGAAATGTCATGCTTGAAAAAGGAATTTGGACGCTATAGTATTAGCTGAGCACACACTTTCAGCCTACCTGCTATGTTACTTCAGCTTTTAAAGTAAGCACAAGCTGTATGTTTGAGTTTTTATAGCAATCCTGTTATCATATCCCTTTGTGAAGAAAATAGATATAATGTATGAGGGAGCATAGATTTAGTACATCATGCAGCCAAGCCCCAAAATCGCCTGGGAACCTTGATATAAATTGAACTTGAGCTGTGTAAAGTATATTGAGGAACTGGAGCAATGTGCTTGCAAAACATAAAAGATTGCATTTTCACAAAATGCGCCCTTTCTACAAAAGTACACTGTCCTGCTGAAAAAATGTATCCTCTTGATTTCAAAGTGCTTTCAAGTGTTTTCTAACATGCCCATTCTGTGCAAAATAACTGCTAAGTTTTGAAAATGGATACATCAATTTTATTATTCCAGTATTTCAGATATTATGATTAGTGGCTGCAGTCAGTTCCATTAACAGAGATGTACTCACTGTTCCAGATATTAAATTCTAATACGGGTAGTTGAGAGTGAAGAACACATTTCTTCTTCCAGGACTGGTGTATCCATTATTTTGTTATATGATAGCTTTTTTAGCCTTTTTTTCAGTTAGCAGAAAGGTCCATAAAGATTCCACTGAAAATCAGTCATTATTTAACACATTTGTTTTACAGTCTTTCACTTTTGATCTCACTTTTTTAATGAATTCACATTGTCAAGTCCATTTTCATTTAAGTGTATTTTCTAAAAATATTACCATTTCAGCATTAAATTCTAAAGTTTCGCACATGGCATTTGTTAACATAAGGTTTGGGGTAGGCATGACCTTAGGGTTTCACAGAAATCTGGAAAATTACAAAAACACTCTTCTGGCTTATGGTCACCCATTAGAGAAAGTCCCAGAGAGTTCCCAGGCCTAGAGACATAATTGTTTTCAGCATGTATTACCATTAATTTTGTAGTGTGTTAATTTTTTAACAAAAATTTTCTCAGTCCTTCTTCATGAGAGATTAATAAGGCCTTCTGTAATTTCTTTATTGGAGTCTTTTGACGTTTTTGACAATGTTAATGAAGATGTTTCTCTTTCATGCTTTTACTGGCTTCAGGCTCTTCTGTAGTTGCTGCTAACTGGCCTTAGAAAGTTTCTGTTTACATGCAATATCAAAATTTTCTTGGGTATCCTCCCGATGGAAAAGAGATTAGGGAATCCATAGGGGTTAAAAACAAGGTTGTTAGGAGAGGTAAGAAGCAAATGAAACTTGAGTTTAGGGAAAGAAGCAAATTTGATCATTGCAGTTTTAATGCCAGATACAAGAGCACGTACTTTGAATAGCTGAAGGTTTTGCGGAAAATTTGTTGTTACTTCTGATAACAATCATATTTTAACAATCAATTTGTGGCTTCTCTATTTTATTAAGTGTACAGCTCCTATTAATAAGATACTGTATGTTCAGCCTCACAAAGAAAAGAAGGTTTTAATTCTAGAAAAAGAAACTGTTGAGAGCTGTTTCTGATCAAGTAAACGTGAGCCAAATATGTCCCCACTCAGGAAATGACTTTGTGAAAACTAAATCTCACTGGCTTCAATCAGACTTAAATATGTGTCCCTAAATAGTAAAATGAATGATAAGTGAAAAGTTTAAAATCTATGTGATCTTCCTGGGTAGTGATGTATTTGTTACTTGATCCTCTGGTATGTACAGAACATACAACATTTTTGTCAATTTTTTTTTAAAAGATGATAAAAACTTATACCATTATGCTGCCTGCATGGTGTTGGTGTGTTTTCCATGGACACTACTTCAGCAGGGACAGGGACATGTTGGAATATTTTTTTCATTATAAACATGTCCCTTTTTTTCCCCTGCATCATGGATTTAACCTCAAAAATGTGGAGTAAGACTTTTATGTAGGGATTTTCTACTCTAAAAATAATTTACAAGACTTTCGAAGTTTTTACTTTTAGCTTTGCTACTTTTAAAATCAAACTATTTACTTGCTTTTTGGGTTAGTGACTGGTAGTTGATTTTTAAAAGAGCAAGGGCTGATGTAGTTGGGAAAACATTTTGTTTTCAGTCTGTCAGATAATATGCCATATGCTATGCTTCTCTGTTTTGTTTTCATACATTATTTACCTACACTTTGTTTCAGTACACTATTTAACTTGCTAAAGAATTCAGATCACTCTAAGTGGCCCCACTAAGTTCCACAGAGCACTGATTTTGCTGATTTCCAACTATATATGTGCAATCCTCAAACAAAAATCACAGTTTACAGCATATTTAAAGTCAGTTCAGCCGCTTGCAAGCAAAATTAAAAAGGTAGGACAAGGGATGTTGGACTACTAATTCCTCGTGGTCTCAATTTTTTCATCTGTTTCCAGGGAAGCTGAGGCCTATTTCTATGCCAGTAGAATATAACTGGGTGGGAGATTATGAAGACCCAAATAAAATAAAAAGAGATACTAGGAGAGGTAAGTCTTTTGAGCAGACATCTTATACAAGGCATTATGGATTTTATTGTGCTTTAAGCTATGTATATCAACATAATTTTGCTGCTTGCTTAGATGTGTATGTTTGTGAACCTGATTTGGTATTTTCTTTATTATGTATGCATAACTTTTTGTAGAGTCTATTTTAGGACTGAGGAAGTTTGTTGGAAGACATTCTAGAGTACCATAGGATTTACTTTGAAATCAAAGAGGATAAGTTCTTCAAAATTTTGGGTTGTGAGGCTTGGATACATAACTCCACATACAAAATTATGACCTCTGAGATTGCTGTTGTCAGCCAGGAACAAGTTGTTACAGTAGTGATAGCTATTTCTATAAAATATTAACTAAATATTCAGTGGAGATCAAAAAAGGAAACACTTAGGAATTACTAGGAAAAGAATACAAGACCAAATTTAGAAGTACTCTTATGCTGCCATGTCAGTTGTTGCTCATGCTGTGTGCGTGCAATTCCAGTCTCTTGATCTCTTAAGAAAAATACAGGTGATTTGAAGAAGGTTTTGGAGGCAACAAAAATTAATCAGATGCATGAGTTGACTTCTAAACTGGGGTCAGTTAATCAGGCTGGCCACTATCAGTTTGGGAAACAAACAGAACATAATAAAGATTTATAAAAGCTTGTGTGGGATGAAGTAAGGAAATAGGTTTATCAGTGAGAAAAGAGATCAAATATCTCTCTTGGATGCTGGATAAAAAGAAAATGGGCTGGTGCAGTTCAAGCTGAAGAGCCTCTTGCCACAGGAGGCTGTGGATACTAGAAGCTCACATTAATGCGAGGAAAGACCGACAACTTTTTGAAAGCGAAATCTGCTGTGGTTTCCTAAATTGACACACTTTGCTTCCGGGTCAGGATGTCTCAGCTGTAAATTGGTACATGCTGGAAAGGTTTTCAGGGAGAGTATGTGTGATATGGTGAATGATCTCCAGTGAATGTTCAAAACAAATTGCTTTAAAATGTGTGGCACTACTAACCTTTGTAGTCATTAGGACTCCTGGTAAAAAAGTGGCAGATCCCTGAAAATTATTGTACGTCCATCATTGCTCATTTTTTTAAAACTCCAAGACAAAATATATTGATGTGCAACTTATTTTATATTTTGTTCCCTTTATTTAAAATATACCAGAAAACTGTAAGAGTCATGAATTTTCCGTGCCAAATGTTTGTTTTCTTACTGTATCTGAACCAAAGAAGCATATGGGTTTTGTTAATGAAATAGTCCTGAAGAGTTAAATTGACAGTAGATCTTAGCAAGCATATTGCATGTTCTGGAAGCAGGATTTACATGCATGCAACAGCTCACAATGATCTTTTGCATTACTTTTCTTTCAACAGAAAATTCATTGCTTCGCTATATGAGCAATGAGAAAATAGGTCAAGAGGACTACATGTTTCAAAGGAATAGCAAAAAGGATACTGGGAAAAAGTCCAAAAAGAAGGGAGACAAGAGCAGTAGTCCAAGTCATTACTCACTGTTGCCTAGTTTACAAATGGAGTCATTGAGACAAGAAGTCATGGGCACACCTGGACCAGAAACTGCTTTGTACCATGTGAGTAAAAATAACATTAAAAAAGTCATTGCTCTGTGCTTATGATGAGAGACAGTCTTGGCTTTATAGTGGTGTTTAAGCCTTCTCTGAACTGCTTCTGTTGCACTGATTTATATTCTTCAGACAATAACTAGATCTCAAAGAAATACTTTAGAATTCTTGATTTTGCTGTTAAGATTAAAGATGGACAGCATTTTATTTCCTTTATTAGAAGATGGCACTTTTGAAATGTAGTGTGGTATCTCTGTGTTGACTTAGTTGCTGCTGATGGAAAGGAAAGCAGCAGCAGTTTCCTGACTGGCTGGAAATCTTCTTCCCAGCATCTCTATCAATATGCTGTGTTGTCAGACAGCCCCTTAGCTACAGGTATTTGGAAGGCCTGATAATGGCAGGAGAACCTGTGGGAGTTGTTTGTTTTTCTTTTGAGGCAGGAGGAGCTCTAATGCATGTAACTGTTTTTAACATACAGCCCTCAGGAATGTTAGTACAAGTGTGAAGGTAGCAGTTCTGCTGAATAGGATGCAAAAGGCAAATTGCAGTAACTTGCTCGTTTTTAAGTGTGTCCAAAAATGTGTTAGAAGATCTCAGCATGTTTTAGATGTGATAAGACATTCATCCCATAGCCCTTTCCATGCATCGAGAGAATACTCATCTCTCACTGATATTTCTTTCTCAGTATATGTTTAATTCCTGACACTATGCAGAGACAAGAACTTTTATTTTAAGGTACCATCTTTTCTTTTTCTTTGGTTCCCTCTATCACATAATATAAGTCTAGTTTCCAAATTCTGTACAAAAACTAAATTATGTACACAGGAACTGGAAGATTCTCAAAGCTCTGGTTTGGAAGTTAATGAGCAACAGCAAGCATAGAAATGACAACCAGCATTTTTTATTTACTTTGGATATCCATCCACAAAACACTTGAAATGTTACTAGCCTAAATTCCACCAGTATCAGCTAATCCTTCTTGTGCTTCATTACCATTAAATGATCTCTCTATAATGCCAGTAAATCTTCAACATCTATTTGAAAGTTTGGTTGGAACTTACTCCTTTGTAAAAGTAAATAAAGCTTACTCATTCTTTAGAACACAAATCAGTATTGATCTGCCAACTGGCTATGGACTAAAATACATGAAGTAAACAGAAAAAGGTATCTTGGACTATTGATTTGTCCCAGGGGAAATGGAAAGGAGCCCTTCACAAAGCATTTACAGCCCTCTGCAGCTGAATATTGCTGATGTGCCTCTGGCAGCTGGCTGCTATCATGCAGTACCAGAGTTTCTATTTAGTGGTGATGACACCCAAGTATTCCGGTGCACAGATCTTTTGCCACATAGCAGAGTCAAAGGTTTTGTAATAAACTGAGCAGAACTTCCCTTCCAATCATAAACAGTGCAGTGAGCAGACAAAGAATGGGAGAGTACAGATAACACACACGGAACTCTTATCTGTTTGCAGTAAAATTTTATTAAGCTGTAGATAACAAATCAGACAATGAAAATATTCTTTATGCATCTAAGTAGCATCTTAAAGATCACTAAAAATGTCTGTCTCCTACTAATTTTTTTTTTTTACGATCAGCAGCTGCCTAGTTTTTCCCAAAGATTTCAGATTATTTGTAAATGGAAGCCTCCAGATATACCTGAGTTTAGTGCAAAGGAGCTGCTCTGATAGTACTGAAAGAGCTGGAGGTTTTTGTTTGGTTTGATTTGTTGGTTTTTTTCAGAAGTCAATGTTTTCATCATGCTAGAATATCAAGGAAATGAGAGAATACTGTGACTGTGTGCTGTGTATACAAGCCAGTAGATTTTCCTAAAGTAAAGAGCAGCTTCTACCATGTGGCTTTAGTTGAATTTGAACTTCTAGTGCCTCAATTGTTTGGGTAAGGTCCCAGTGCTGAAGAACACTCCACCAGGCTTGTTAAGTAGCTAAAATCCCTGATTACTCTCTGTTGTTAAGATTCACCTATTAGCCTGTGTTTACATGGCTTCCATGTCCAACCACAGTTATAAATGTACCCTTATCCACTGGATTTAAACAGCTTTTGTTACCAAATTTATTCCTCAAGCTAGGATTTTACAGGTTATAATCAAATAATTTTGTAGACTCCTCTTGCTTGCAAGACTTAGAATGAGCATCTTAGGTTTTTCTTCAAAGACTGTGTTTTCATATCCTTTCCTCATTCTCACAATTCTTTCAAATCTTCATATCTAATCCTAAACTATTTTAAGCATCCTCCCTAAAGTATATATGCCAGCACAGCATGTAAATTTCCAGGAGCAGCATGTAAAGATTACATAATCTTTCCAGTTCACTTTTTCTCTATTAAAATGCTTAAAGGACTGATTACTGCTTTTAAGCATAGCCTTGGAATGAAATTGTGTTTGTTACTTTGTTTTAGTTTTATTTCTTGTGTAAATATATTATTTCAAATCACTTATGGGCAAGATTGATATTCCCAATCTGAAAGCTTTTATCTTGCATTCTTTGTTCTTAAAAACAGTAACATTGTATATGTATAGTTTGTATTGGTCATGCTGAAACATGTGGCTTCTTGGGTATGCTTGCTGAATAATCCATGTCTGAAGCAACCCTAAGTGTGAAATATGTGAGAGTAAGGGCTCTGGACCCTTAAACTGGGCTCCCGTGATTCCCAAGTCCGTAACAAAGGAGTATTGTAGCTCCAGGAATCTGGGATCTGGTGTGGGGTCTCCTTGTTCTGAAATTATATTTTTAATGTGCATATTCTGTGAAGTAGAAATTTCTTCTTTTTCTTCTATTTTCTTTTCCCTTTTACTGAATTCCCTGGAGTAAAAGCCCTGCTGCTCTCTCAGCAGTCAGCTTTTGTGTTGTTCACTGGTCTTTGATTCTGTGTTACCATTATACAGTGCTGTTTTCATTCTTTTTTGACTGCACTGACATAAATGTTAAATAATTTTGGACTAAAATGCATCCCACTAGTTAATGGTGAATTCCCCTTACAATTACAGGCCTATTTACTTTTGAATTTTGCAGCCACTAATTTGAGCAGGTTGATTACCTTTTTACTGTGTAGCTTTTCTGCAGAAAAGCAGCTTTTACAACTATGCTGACTTCAACTCCTTCTGTTGCTTTTTTGTATGGCTCTACAGAAAAGTCTTTGATCAAAAAACTACACTGCTGAATTAAATTACCACAGCAGAAATTGTATTATTTTTTTGTGCTGTAAACAAAGTGGATGGTGTTTAAAAAATTACCATGGTAATGTAGAAGTGCCTGGTTGTTGTTTATTTGCTAAAAGCTATTCTGTAAAATGCCAGTAGTTTCAAATTGTTATATTCTAAACTGATCACAAGATTGTGGCAGTCTAGCATTTTTCTGACTATCAGGATACTAAACTTGCAAAAAATCATGGGTTTCAACAGTTTTGTCTGTATGGCTGACCTGCCATTGCAATCAAAAACTGTCTGGTCAAGGGTGCATTTCAGCTGCAGCCTTGAAAAGTGAGCAGGGTTTGCTTGTGTCCACTGAGTGTAACCTATGGGATAGCTGATACGGTAGGAAAACAAAAGCTAATTTGTATTGTCTGAGAACTAAACATCTCTTGTATCCTCTTCTGGTGTTTCTGAATCCTCATATACCAATTTTCTACACTGCTTTGGGTTTTTTTACCATCCTAGAACTTGTTTTCAGTGTTATGTTAATTTCTAGACAAGTTATTGGTCTAGCATTCTAGCATTTTTCTTCCTCACTATTGTAAAAGAAACCATCACAGAGTGTTAATGTTTTTATTAAGATGAGGCAAACTATTTGAGCTATTGCTAATCTGATGTGCAAGCAGGTGTTCAATGTGATCTATTACTGTAGGTAGAAAACAGCGCAGTTAAAATTGTCTTGAACTTTTGGGGCACAAGAGATGAAAGCTCTGACATATCATAACTTCTCACGTTCATTATGTTTTCTGTGTAGGAATTTTCTTGGTGTGCTGTGCTTTTTGTTGAAGAAAAATAATGTGTTTATTTAGGAGGGAAATAGAGTCATGGGTCGAAAGAAGTTCAGCATCACGTTCATAACAATTTGCTGCTAACTGGATCAATACAACTTTCCCTTAGCCTAGAAGCAGCATTGCAAAGTGAAGAAAAGGTTACAGGCTATTGTTTGTGGTAGTAAACAGAATTGCTTTTTCTTGATAACTCTCTACTATATACAATAGGCTGTAACCTACACAAACAAACTTATATTATTGTCCTTGTTTCTTCTCCCTTCTTGCCTCCCATTATCCCCCTGCCTTTTCCAGTCTATGCTCACTTGTTCATGTGTTCTTAGCAATACATAGTGACTTGCTTGTTGTAGGAAAAGTGACAGAAAAGTAACAGCTTCTCACTTTGCTGTGATAACCAAACTATTTTAAAAATGTTTAATTAATTAGAGGAGTTTTCTTAGTTATTTTACTTGCATTTGAAAATAAGGTAAGTTAGTAGCAAAATGTGCTGCTTAAAGTTCCTATATTTGAAACAGGTCAATCAGTAATGGGTTGAGGAGATAAATCTGGATTTTGTACCATTGAGTTTTGCTGAATTTGCATGTGTAAATATGTACACGTGCACTATCTTTAATGTTCCAGTTCTGCCTTTAATAAGGGAGAAATAAAATAAAAGCCATGAGCTGGAGTTGTGCTGCACATTGAATTAAGTCGGTGCAACTTTGGCAAACTTCTTTTATTTCCTTTTTAGCGATGTATAAGCATGCATGTGGTTGAAATGCAGGCTGATGACTTAATCCCATAATTAACAGCAATACTTGGTGTGTAGTGAGCACCCACAGAGAGCCAGGCACTCTCCTTTCTACTGTGCCAGAGAGGGAGCCAGGACCAGGGGTTTGAGCAGGGTTCGAGTTTCAGCTGTCCCTCTCCCCAGTCCTCCCAAGGTGGCAGTACCAGTTCAGTTCCTTGGGTTTTCTCAGCACAGCTGGTGGGGGCAGCATCAGTGTGGCCAGGCAAGGGCAGTTGGCTGCAGCACTGATCTTGTTGGGAGTACTGCAAGTGAAGATTTCTTTATTGGACCTATTGCAAAAATCGGTTTTTAGCTAATAATATAAATTGGAAAAGAGACAGTAACTTTTAGCCAAAATAACTTCTACTTAAGTTATGGTGTTTCTTGCCTCCTAAAAAACCCTCCAGAAAAAAATATAGGAAAATGCTTTTTAAAAGTTGAAATAAAAATTTATATATTTAGATGTTGTCAATACGGAGAAGAATTTACCAAAAAACTCATGATTTTGAAAACTTTAAGTCTAACTCTACTTAAGTGGTTGATTTTCCCTTTTCCTGTTCCTCTCTGCAGAAAAGCTGAAAGGAAGTAAAAAAGTGAAAAAATTTAAACTACATTGTTTTTGATAAAAATTCTTGAATCAAATATGCATGTATTTATAAAACCATTTAATCATAGTACCCAATAACTAGCATTTTTTAAAGTGCAGGACATGTGCATATTAGTTTCCTAATAAACTTGTGTGCAAGCCGCCCATCAATTTATCAGAAAAATGTTCTTTATAAAAATGGCATCTAAAAAACATTAAATAGTGCAGAATGATTTACCAAAAAAACAGCCCTAACAAAACTACCCCACTGAAAAACTAACAGGTTCCTATAATTGTAAATACCACAGTATTTAGAGAATTTCTGTTTGCTGAATTTTTTTTGTTATGAGTATTTGTAAATAAACAAAAAAAATTGTAGAGAAAAAATTAAAAACCAGTTGCACAGATTTTAAGTAGGAGTCTGAAATTTTGAATGTCATTGTACCATTACAGCAGATGGAGTTGGTACATTTTCTTCTTAAAAATGTTTGCAGTCCAACTATGGCAGTATTTAAATAACAAGGCTCCCTTTTTTCTTTTTCTCCTCACTGTTTTAACAGTAGTCTATAGTTAGACATGCAATTGTTACAGAGTAAAAATCCAGCAGTTGGTGTCAAAGTCCAGTTTAACCTAAATGCATAGTGAAAGATATTTTTCAGTAGTATCTCTCTAATTTTTGTTAATATTTGAATTAGTGTTACTTCTTTGCTGTGGCCTTCCATCTCCATTTAAATATATGTATTACAATAATTCTGAAACTTGCAGATAGATTACAGACTTACGTGCTTTAGTTATCAGGAAAGGAAATCTTAAACTCTTTTTTGAAAATACAAGAATTATGTAATGTAAAAAAATTGTGGTTGTGTTCCAGTTAAAATCCATTAGCATATTCCCAGCTAAGAAACTGCACTGGATTGCAAGTAACTGTCCAGAAATTAAATAAATATAATTTACAGTTTTGGAAATAGTTGTGAAAAAATTCAGTCTCTTAATTACCACAGTAAAAAATTATTTTTAAAATCATTTCTTCACCGCTTTGTTGCAAGTTACCTCTTTCCATTAAATATAATTGTGCACACTCTAGCTTCTACTGTAAAGGTAGGAAAACACCAACCTTAATGAAAAGTAGCACATACGCTGTAGAAATTTCACAAGTGAAAAAGGTGTAATTTCTCAGGATGTCCAGCATTCTCAAAAACAGCTGTGTCAGACTGGACTGCGAGTGGGCTCCAGGGTGCCTCAGTGGAGAAGTGCAGCACTCTGAGCTGCTCTGGTGCCTGAGTTTCCTCTCAAGTACTTGTATGTTCATGAAGCTCCAGCAGAGCTTGGCTGCTAAAAGCTAAGCACCTGGATATCCCTCTCTAGAGGTGACTGGAACATTTAAGACATTTGCATCTTTCTTCTCTGGGTTATACTGGTCCATCTCAGTTTTTGTAGCCTTAGGGGTTGTTTGGCCTGTTCTAGGACTTTAACTCTTTGCTCCCTTTTCCATCAGTGAGGATGTAATGAGGAAATAAGGCTAGGTAAAGGTAACTAGGTCCATATGTGTGGAAATAGAAGAAACTCACTGCATTGCAGTAGAAACTGAGCTGAAGAGGCTTATGAGGTTATAGAATAATCTGATTTGGAGTTATTTCAAAAGCCTCTAAGTCTATTCAAAGGCAAAAGTGCTAGTAAAATGTTTCATATAATGCAATGCAGAGAAGCAAATGCAGTTGTGCTATAAAGGCATCATGAGCTTGTATCCATTTATCATCAGCCTAATCTGCTATAGTTCAGGTATAGACAGCCCTTTGCTCTGAGAGACATTTAGAAAGAGCAACACTTAAAAAATTAAGTAAGGGAAAGGTAGGGTAAGGAAAAGAAACATGATAGGAAATTTTTATCTGCTGCCTTCATGAGTATGGAGCACCATCATATCTCACATCACATTGGCCATGGACAGCTCTGGATGCCTACACATTTGGCACATGTGGAGTTTCTTTCAGTTGGATACTGGTGGGTTTGTGTATCTGATTCAGACAGGAGAGCAGCATATCTCACATTCTCAAGTTGGGATTGTGGTTCCAGGACTTGGCCAGGTTCTATATGCCCAAAAGAAACCCTGTAAACAATACTGTATGTATCCTTTCATTTGAATGCAGCACTTCACAAATGTAACTGACACAAAATAAGTGATAAAAATAGTATTCATGTTGTTAAAATCTGTGTAGGGGCTTCATCTAGGTCATAAGTAAACTGTGTAGCATATAAAACAAACAATACAGTAAAACAGGTCACCAATAAGCAAAATATGCCTTTCTTGCAACAATTGGAAAATTATTGGCATGGCCATAAGATTATTGTGGTCAAAGGTGATTTTTGCTATACTGTCTGAGTTTGGTAAAAATTTGGTTAAAAATAAATGTACATTTCTGAGAGAAAAAGCAAGAGAGAAACAGAATATAAATTCCTTGCTAATGGAATATGGCTTTATATTATTTTTAGGCTAGTGCAATCAACATAGAGGAATAGAGGGGCCTCCTGGGTCTAGTCCTCTGCTATTACAGTTAATCTCTTTCACTTAATCCTATTCAGATCTGTATTAAATTCCACATTCAAATATGGTATAAATTGCTGTTACTAGTGATGGGACCAGTAAGAGGTGATAAACTGGGTGAATGAGTATCCAGTTGTCATAATTCCAAGTAAAATGTTGGACAGAGGGGAGGAAAGATGCCAGCAAGAGATAGGCGTCTAATGAATTTGCTACAGAAAAACAAAACCCAGATGCCTCAGAAACTAGCATAAACTGTATAGGATAATAGGATAATTCAGTCTGGGAGCAACCCCAGGAGGTTCTGTGCTCTGGTCTTTGACTCAAAGCAGGGCCAGCTCTGAGGTCAGACAAGGCTTCTCAGGGCTTTGTCCAGCTGGATGTTGAACATCTCCTGAGATGGAGACTGAATGAACTCTCAGTCAACCTGCAGCACTGCTTGTCTTTCCCCATGGCAGAAAAGTTGGAGATGTACAGCAAAACAGGTATTTTGGCAATAGCTGAGTGGATAGCAGCTTGCCCAGATTTAAGGCATAGTTTCTGTTGTTTCATTGCTGCTTAGCTAAAATCATCTTGGGAAAGTGCCTCAGTAATCTCACATCTGTTTCCCAGTTCTAGACTCTCAGTCCTTTGAATTTAAGACTGAAGAGAGTAGATGTGTGTATGCAGCTTTTATATTTGAGTTCTGTTTAAGCATATATTTTGTGAAACAGTAATACTTAGTCTCCTCAGGAGCGAGAGTTAAGTTCTTTTAATTATATGGAATAATATCTGCATTGTTCTTGAGGTAAATTATTCCTGTCACAGATTAGAGACTATTTTCACTTCTGTATTGTTTCTCTTTGAAAGAAATAGTTAATATCATTAATTTGCTCTTATTGAAGGAAGTGGTGGCCAAATGAAATTTGAAAGTATTGAATATGGGAGATTTTTCATCTAATTCTATATACTGTCTGATCTTTACTAAAATCCAGAGTTAATTATTGCAGCAAAGCAAAATCCTCTAGAGATGAGGTAAGATTGATTTATGGGCCATCATGAAGCACACTGGGAGTCTTTTGTGGAAATTTTTTGTTTAAACTTTCTCTATTACCTTCTTTTGCACTGTGACCATGAGGGGAAAAAAAAATGACCTGTCATAATTTCTTTCCATGACAAAGTGGGGAATTCTTTAAAAATGAGAGAGCTACTGTGAAGGTCATCTAGTCCAGCTCTTCCAATCTAGATTTATTCCTTACTGCATAGAACATAATGGTCTGAAAGTGTAATTTTATATGATCTAGAGACGTAGATCTATACACTAATAAATCTCTCATCTAAGAACATTTCCTAATTTCCTTTCACATCCCCATTCTGCTTTTTTCTATTATTTATTTCACAGAATCATTCCTGATTGTATCCTGCTTTTATTATCTGATAGAGGACCATTTCCTTTGTAGGTATTAGCATTGTTTGTACATCAGTAAGCTACATTACCTGTAGCTGGTACAATCACAATATCACAGTTTTATTTTTTATTAATGTAGAATAAGTGATTTAGTCCCTTGGTTATTCCCCTTCGATAAAGGTGAGATTAGGTGCAGCACATTTTAGCAGAGAAGTTTGTCAGGTATTGCACAGAGGGGACTCAGCATGAGTTAGCACTGCAATATGGTCAGGAGTGTCACATCCTGGAGAACTTTGATCTAGGGCCTGACTTCTCTACTGGCTCTTCTCTGTTCTCCTTTCTGCACAGAGGAAAGGGAGATACCAGGACTATGAAAGCATTTAACCAAGGACACTGGCTGGCATGTGTCATGAAATTTGGCATGTATTGAGTGGTGGAAATGTTTGAATTAATGGAGCACATGTCCCTGTTTCAGCGTGCCATTTTATCAGAATGCTTTGCCAAAGAGCTCCATTGTTTCTGAACAAGGGATTTTTTTTCCAAGTAGTGGTTTTTGTCTCCAGAGGAGTCTCTGCCCCATTCCTCTGCCCCACTTACACAGTGGTGCCCCCTCGACACACAATATGGGAGATTGTATGGTTCCGTCTGGGAGGAAAATGGCTCTCTGCAGCACTGCAGCTCCTGAACTGAAGCTGTTTAATTAGGTGTTTCTGTTTCACTGGAGAGAAGTGCTTGTTGCTTAGTACCTGATCCCTGAGTCAGCCAATCCATCTCTGCTACTGAGCTGTGGAGGAAAAACCAACCTGGTATTTTTCATAAAGCAATAACTGCTTTTTGTCCACTTCTCAACTATATCACTTTGCTTTCAGATTAACCTAAGTAGATAGTATTTCCAGCACTACAGAATTCTGACTTTGGAATGATGTGTAAAACTTCTTGTAAGCTGGTTTCTACCCATAAGGTCACTATGGCCAGCTCAGAATTAAAAAGACCTAATGTTATCTTTCCCCACCTTCTGCAAAAGGCTGCTTCATCTTACGGTTAGGGGAAATTTAACTGAATTCCAGCAAGTAATGAGACTTTTATCCTGGAATGAATTGTTCTTTTTCTGCCTTAATTCATAAGGGCAGTGGAAGTGTTTGGTATGTATTTTATCAGAACGTATAATTCCTGATGTACCGAAACTCTTTCCTTTTTTTCCCCCTGAGAACTTCCCCTCTGTTGAAAGCCAGAAGGAGTTTTCTGTTTCTTTCACCAAAGCACATTATGTCCAAGTGCTAACAGAGAGTAACTTGCAATAGTGTATCTTCCTTAAAGCAGAAATCTGTTTTCTCAGGTTTTTTCTGTCATGCAGTCTGACAGAGCAGTATGAAAGAGATCATGCTGAAGGGCACAATCAGAAGTGTTGCTCACTCCTCCTGCAGAGGAAGGTGTACGTGCTCATTGCCATAAGCAAGCACCAAGGTGTTGTAAGGGGGCATGGGACTTTTATTCCAGGCTAATGATTTTTCTTCTACAAAGACCATGGACTTGGTACAAGATGTTGTTAATGCCCCTCGGGTGATTTTTGTTTGTTTTACAGCAGTTTGTTTTCTTCTGAGATGGTCCAAGATTGGCTCCATGTTGTGCCACAGAGAACTGCTCTAATCCAATAATAGATCAAGAATAAGTTTCTTAAATCTGTTTGGGCAGTCTTGTTTAAATAAGCATACAAGGAAAATCTACCTTCCCTATGAATAACACAAATCTCCTAAGCAAAGCAAGATTTTTCCTAGAGGAAATTGCAAAATTTGATATCTGCTGGAGGGGCATAGCAGCAGGGCACAAGTATCCACAAGACTTCTCAAATGCTTTTTTGACTTGTCTCAGACAACTGTGAAAGGACATAAGACAATGGACAAAAATTGAAATATGGGAAATTCCATATAAACATAAGAAGATACTTTTACTGTGAAGATGCTTTACCTGGAACAGGTTACCCATGGAGTTTATGGAGTCACCATCTTGGAGATACTAAAAGCCCAACTGGACACAACCCTGAATAATATTCTCTGCTTGAGTCTGCTTTGAGCAACAAGGCTGGAAAAAATTATCTCCAGGGCTGACTTCCTGCCTCAGATGTTTTGTAGTTTTCCTGACTGGTCTGTTCTCCTCAGTAAGAAGTTAAACTGGGAACTGATGGGGAGTAGAAATCAAAATATATGGTTAAATATTGTTCTGCAATAGGTGATAGTTTAGTTTCTATTTTCCTTCTTAAATGGGTTCAGTTGAAACACACAGTGATGGAGCAACTGATGCATCTTGGACTTTTGCTATTAAAGGATACATACAGTTTTTGAATCCTCCCTTTCTCTCCTGGATTTCTTAATGTCAATAAAAAGTAGTGTGGGAGGTACCAAAATTACATGTTTCAAAATAGATGTAGAGCAGAAGAATGATCTCAGAATAAATTATTCTAATGAACAGCACTTGTGTGGTTTAACTTTTTATTCTTATTTGCTTCAGGCAGCTATAACACAGTGCTGCAGTCCTTGTTATGTCAGTCAAAAAGACTCGGGGAATATGAGAACTCTCATTTAAAGTTAATATTGTCCAGGAGTTTTACTGCTTTGGTATTTCAGTTAAAGAGCCCTGTGGCTTAATGGCTAAGTAGGAAAATCTTTCCCTGGTGGTGGAAGGCAGCACCACTGTATATTATTTTTCCAAATAGCCTGAAGGTTTAAAAAAATCATTTTATTTTTGCATTCATTATGTAACAACTTCACACAAAATATTTGCACTAGCTTCTGCAACTGCTAACCACTGTAACTGCTAACTAACTGCTAACTACTGTGCCATTTGCCACAGAGCCCCCCCCTCAAATGATAAGCAAACATTTAGAAATGGGAGAATGAATAAGAATCCCTGAGCAGAAAAGATGTGCTTGCTGTCACATTTCAGAGGATTGTAGTTCTGCCCTTAGCTAGCCTCTTCTTCTTGGATAAGCAGACATAGGAGCAGGTGTATGAAAAGAATAGACATCTTCGATATTATCAATCCTTGTAGACTGTGATAAGGAGACCATCCTGCACAGCTCATAAAGCCATTGCTCACCTCAGAGGCAGATAAAAAGCTGGCAGCTTCAAGATCTCAGCCTACCTTTTTACAGTAAAAAACTCTTAAAGTTTTTCTTAAGAAAAACTGTTTCTTTTCTGTTTCTTTCTCTTTGTGGTTATTAACAAAATGCAAGGAAGAAAATCTGCTGCTGTTTGGCAGGTTTCAGAATTTCTGATCTGACAGAGGTCTTCCTTTATCATGTCTTTGTAACACAGTCCTTGAAAACTTTATTTTCCCCAAACATCCACAAAAATAATTAGTACTGTTTTCTCTTAAGTTCTTAATGGAGACTAAACAAGATGGTAAACAAAAAAAAAAAATATTTTGGCAAAATTCTGTGTTGCAAGTTCCCCTAAGCATGAGATGTTAATACTGATGTAGAGTGTGATGTATCTAAATAGGTTTGCATTTTCCCCTTTTTCAGTCTTGTAGCTCTGAAATTCTGGATCTCAACACACCAAATGCAGAGGAATGTGTATGTGGTATATCAAAACTGTGAAAATAGAACATTGCCAGTGCTCTCAAAGCACTGAGAGCTATCTCTCAAAGTGAGAGATCAGTGATATAATTGGCAGAACCAGCTTTCATTTTTTTCCCAGATACTGGCTTTTGCTTCTGTAGCAGAAAGTTCCAGTAATCAGATGTCTTACAAGCTGAAACTATAGAGAAAGCTGTCTTACAGTGACAGAGGGAAACTGCCTTCCTGTAAACAGTTCCTGAGTGTCTAAACTTGCGGCTTGAGAAAAATTAGATTTGACCTGAGCTCTAAATAAAGCTATAAAGATATGTACCATTTTCCCTTCCAATCAGACTGAGCTCAAATTTCGGTAGGTGAATTGGATATTATTTTTTCCATAACCTGGTTCTTTCTTCCAGCTTTTTTTAAAATGAGTGAGTGAAAATCTCTGAAGAATTCTTCACTAATCTGAAGAATAGTGGAGAAAGAAAAAAGCCCTTGAATGAGAATTTTAGGAGCTGTCCAATTTAGTACTAGTTGCTATGGCAAATCTATTCCTTCAGAGAATCCTCAGTTGTGGTCTTTTTTTTGGTAGACCTACAAAGTCCGTTACTATGAAGAAGTTTATATGACTATTAGAATATATTTATTTTTTGTACAGGGACGTAACATTGTTGGTCACACCTACCTAATTTATATTAGATCTTAGAGAAGCTCTAAGGAACAGCTTGACTGCAAACCTTTAGACAGCTTCCTCAGACTCTTGAAGTTTGTCAAAATAACAGTTCTTCTCCAATGTATCATTTTGATAACCAGTCTATTTTTTTTTACCTTTTTGGGGGGCTATCAACTGGAATAGAAGTTTTCTAACATTCCTCATAACAGTTTTATCAGACATTGTCCTCTTCAGATAGAAGTTTCACTCCAATTTAATATTAGTATTGAGAGATCAGTTTATTATTTTTCCTCTTCGGCAGGAAACAAATAAATTAATCGAAATTCAATTTCACACTTTCATTTTAATACATTTTTCCTAATAGAGAGCTATGAGATTAGTTCTAAGTAAATTAATAATAACTATATTTTCAAGCTTCTGAACATCAATGATTAACTTTCAATCTTGTTTCCCTACAGAGTAAAATAGAGCAGTCACAGGACTAACCAATAATAAATACTTTCTCTGAGGAGTGAAACTCTGGGAATGAGACAAAAACATGATAGTCTCATTTCTTTAAAATTTTGTGTTATACATACAGAGGTGCTGATGTGGGATTGCATGCATGCAGATAGTATTGATAATTCCACCTATACAGGATTATTTTTTTGCTAAAGAGCAAGTACAGTTACGTGCCAGTGGATCTCTTTGGTTGGTGTGAGCCCCCACCTGCAAGTTTTTTGCAATGTAGCTGCATTGCTGTGCTTATAATCCTTAAAGGCTTGTGCTGGGGCAGGTTGCTCTTTACAGGTGTGCAGTCTGCTGGCCTTTTGGAACTCTGTCAATCGTTTTGAAGACTGTTAAAGTGAACCCAACCCACACAGGAAGTCTGGTAATGAACAATTGCAGGAAGAGAGGAACTGTTATGGCTCTTTCCTGCACAATGAAGTCTCCATTGCCTCATGGAATTTGCAGCTAAGATCTTAAAAAAGTAGGGCTAGAAGCATGCTAGAACCTTTGTAAGAAAAACCAGACAGACAAAATAACAAACAAAAAAACCCCAGCCAAAAAGCCCCACAAAAACCAAAACACCAAACCAGAAACATAGAAAAAACACCACCCTTTAATTAATGGTGTTTTATTCCTCTTAAAATACTTGTCCTTTGAGGCTGCTAATAGGAAAGGCAGACATCTTTACATTAAATGTTTCTTTGATATTCTCCTTAGAGATGCATTTGTCAAAGGGCTTGGTCTAGGTGTATTATTAAATACTCGATCACATATTACAGGAGAAAATCATTGTGTCTGAAAAACTCACTGAGTCTCAGTGTATTCAAAGGGGTTTTGATATATGTTAAACATAAACCTTGCTTTTGGGCAATGGAAAGTTTTTCTAGTTGTATTTTAGATGACTGAAAAGTATATAACACAGAACATGATTAAACAATTTAAAATTTTCTTCAGGAGTGCCAGTTTCCTCTTGTCTTAGGGTACTTGTCTATCTAATCTTCTTGGTGTCTGTCTTGTTTCCGTTTTAGTCATTATTTTGAGTTACTAAAAACTTTCTTTAATATGGAATGCTGCTTTCTATTTCATTTCATGCTTGCTCTCAGAATTAGTAAAAGAGGTGGATTCTTGGAAACTGGGACATGTTTATGAGAGCAATAACTCAAAGCTCAAAATGTATCAGAATCAAAATGCCATGAACATACATTGAATCTGGCTTTGTGGGCAAGTGATTAAACAGTATCTTACAGCAAGTTTGCATTAGTACAACTAAACTTCATGTTTTGGTGTAAATCCATGTTTTTGGTTTCATGTAATTTAGAAGTGCTAGTTACTTATGTCCGTATTTGCCACATCACAGAATTAAGCTGTTTTTAAAGGGGAAACATTATGGTGGCCAACATGAAGATTGGTTGCTTAAAGAAGCCCTTGAATCTACCCCTTTGGAGATAGTTTGTCTATGCTTAGAGATGACTCAGAACAATGAGATCCAGTATTGGCTTCAAAGCAAGCCTTACTCTCATCAGGAGGAAGGACATGACCTCCTGACAACACTGAGAAAATGGCACTAAGCATTATCTTAAAACTGGTTAGAGGCTGTAGATTGCATTCAGTGAGTTCCTAAAATAGCAACAAAAGAAGGATTTTTAGATTTCATCCTCACTTTTTTGTTGCTGTTGTTGTGCTGTTTTCTAATTACATATTTTATGTTTCATATACGTTTTCTGAGTTAAGAAGAAAGATGGTGCTGTTTTTTGCAAAGGGTCAGCTAGCTTGAAGCCTGAAATCTATGTAAAATAGTCTAAAGTGTTAGTTAAAATCACTATAGTTTAAATAGTTCCCAGGAACTTTGCTCAGTTGTAGACTTTGCCCTTAATTATGTTTTAATTCAATGAGCTAATTTAGAATAATAACTAAATTTAATAAAACCTATTTTGCAATATAACATAATGTATGGAAAAATGGTTAGACATGTAAATTACATGCTTTCTTCCTGTTAAAAACTGATACCCCTTCATTACCCTTTCTTCCCAAAAACTGACTCAGAAGTTGAGGTGTGAGCTGAGGTTTGCAGGTTCATTTTACAGACAAAACATCTAAAGAGAAGGCTTTTCATATTGTTCTCACCTGCTCTCAGAATCACTTGGGAGAAAATGGAGCAGAGATTTTCCTTTTCTGTTTTGACATTGTGAAAACAGTAGTGCAGAAAAGTCAAACAGTAGAATGAAATTGTCTGAGTTGTGGAGAAGCACTGAAGTTTTGGATTTTTATGTGTGGGGGGTTTTTTCATCCAGTTTGAATTAAGTAAGATTTTCAGAGGGAGTTTGCACACTTCTTCTCAGCAGCTCTGTTACTCCTTAAGATCTCTTTCAGTCCTTTGCAGGTTGAAATACTTCATGTGATGTAATTGGGATGGTGTTGATGCCTTGGTTTGTTGAGAGCTGTTGCTGATTTAATTGGTACCAGTAGCAGAAGAAAAAGGACAAGAGCCAGGGAATTAAAATGAGTGGGATCTTTTTTACTTCCCAGTGGAGGCTTACTTTGACCCTCTGAGGTAGCAATAGAGTGGAATTGATTTTGTCAGAGAGGGTCTCCGAGGCATCACCACATCTAGCCAGTCAGTTACATTTTTTAATTACACTTAAGTATTGTCTTGCTGGTAATTTTTCCCCATGGGCATGTTGGTTTTTGCTGCATGAAAATCTCAGCCATGAAGCAAGAGATCCCTTTGAAGCTGAGTCTGCTGCAGGTGAGCTCTCGGGTGTGGGAAGCAGGGGAGAGAAGATTACAATGGAGTCATTAAGGTTGGAAAAGGACTCTCCAGGATTATTGAGTCCAACATTTCACCAAACAATGTCATGTCACTTAAGCCATAGCACTAAGTGCCACGTGCAAAACCAGAGCCGCTCTTTGAATTGAACCTGAGGGTTTGTCTTACCTGCTAGGAACAGGATTTGGGATTGGAGAGCTGTCAGTGCTTTTGCTTAGATTTATTTTTACCAAGTGACACAAAAGTGTTGATTTCTTGTATTGACTCCTGGCAAGCTGAAATAGGAGGTTTTAATACTCAGACACACTCTAGTGTGACCTTGTATTAGTTTTAAGGCTGATACATTTGTCTGCCTTCCTAGAAAACTAAAATTCAAAACAAGTGAAATCATGTCTTTAAATTTTGGCTGATTACAGAATTTTTTGATTTACAGAATTTATTTTTTTTTTAGTTCACTGGAGATTGTACTTATCTGAGTCCAAGTTTATAAACAGAAATGGTTATAAAATGTGTTAATATTTACTGATATTATTATTAATCTGATAAGATCTTAAATAAAGGAGCCATTTCTATCCTGTGTCATTGTCAAGGTAGTGGGTTAGTTTGTGGGAATGGATCAGCTGGAGAGAAATACCTCCACTTAAAACCTGATGAAAAAATAAAGTTCTAGTTTAGACTTTTTATTTGGGAAATTTGTTCCCAGTTGTGATTTAGCAGAATTTGCTGGTGCCTTTAGAATGCTAGACCTGGTTCTGAGAAAATTGTCTGATGGTCAAATGACCATTGCGTGAATACTTACACAGCTGCATTAGGCTGTTATTATTAGCTGCATTAGTGTGTTATTTTGCATATTTACTTACAGATATCAAGAATACTTTATTTAGTGTGTAAATTAGAAATACATGGGCTGTGTAGCTTCGTTATCATAGTAAACAGAGAAATTCCTTTTTTATTAACAGAACAAGAGAAGGGTGACCATTCTGGACAGAAACTACAGTTGGTTTGGCAACCTAACTGGTGATTTGTTCTGAGATGTTTCACAGTGTGCTTTTGCTTTACAACCTTATGGACAGGTGAACTAAAATTACATTTTTCTTAGGCCTAGAAGTCTCTTGGATGGTGTTGCCTGTTATGACTTCACGTAACATTTCTTTTATTAGAAGTATGTGGTTGAATATAAACATTGTGTTTTCACCTCTTCTATTTTGATTTTCTTGTAGACATTTCAGCAGTCTTCTCTACAGCAGAAAAGTAAAAAGAAGAACAAAGGTAAAAAATAAATTTATTTTCATATATGGGTAGGAAGGGAATTGCCAAGATTAATTTTATGGTATTACAGTATGTGAGGAGCTCTAACTGGTAGCTCCAATAAAATGTTCAGTTCAGTTGATCATGCTGAGAATGTATTAGTCCATTACTGATGTCTCATAGTTTCCTAATGCTCCTCTACCTTCATGTATCTGCTTTTATCTTTTTTTTTTTGAATACTTAGACTCTAGCCTCTTTGGGGCCAGGGTTGGTTTTTCCAGCTGTGTTCAGGTAATGCCTCACTGCAGCACTTGCTCATTACCTACGCTCTCAGGTAATTTATATCATAGTAAATTTTCCTCCTTTGATTTTGAAGTACAAAGGCCTTAGTAACTGTTTAGTTTCCAAAAGAGCTGCAAAGAGAGGTTTGTGAACACCTGTGACGTACTTAAATAGTTGTATTTGGTAACCAAGTGGGAAGTACATGAGTTTATATGTTGTGTGCCTTATTCTAATGTGAAATATAAATCTGTTTAAAATTAGAAATAATATTTTTTTCTTATTTTTAAATATCTTGCCTTTCTTCTGTCTTTCCTTTCTGTGTTGCTTTTTTTGGGTCTTATCCATAGAAGATGAGCTCTGAGATGTTGAACGTGGTTTGGTTTGATTTGCTTTGGCTTTTAACTTACAATGGTGTGCATAAGCTTTGCTTTGTGGTCAAAATAGAATGCTTGTAATAATTTTCATGGCAATTTGAGGTTGAAATTTCCAATTAATTTTCTTAAACAGATATATAGTGCTTTCTGACTAGGTATCTCATTGATTTAGTGGACAAATCAAATGCTTTCACCTCACGTCGTTGTCATTTTCAGCTCCTATTCCTGGTAAAAGCAAAAGACGGATCTCATGTAAAGATCTTGGTCGAGGGGACTGTGAAGGCTGGCTTTGGAAAAAGAAGGATGCCAAGAGTTATTTCTCCCAAAAATGGAAGAAGTACTGGTTTGTCCTGAAGGACACATCTCTGTATTGGTATATCAATGAAGAGGTAAACATCTGTACTCATAGTCTAAGTGAATACTTTGTGTAGTGCTGTAGTCATGATCTAGTGGGAAAACAATGCTTTCAGTGCTTATATATGTTAGTAACTTTATTCACCCAAATAATAATATCAAAATTAATATTAACCGCCTGAAAAAATTTCATGAGGGTTTTGAGATATTTGTTCCTTCTAATGCACCTTTTACTACATGGAGAAATAACACAGTTTTCTGTGTCCTCATGACACCGGTTTAGAATAAATTTATCCCTGAACCCTTGAAAGTGAAAAGGTAATTATTTAATCCTGTCATTCAAGCTTAGTCACGGAAGTGTAAACTTTAATGTTGTGCTGCCTGGTGTTCCTTGTTTATCTCTGCTAGGCAATTAAAGCAGATAGCTCTGTTTTCTTAGTTCTGTTCTCCTGTTGTTTTTTCTTTGTAGCTTTTGATATGATTTCAGTGCTCATATGTGCTGAACTTAAAACCACAGGAGCATCCCAGCTGAATTGTGTGCAGCTTTGATTATGCAACATTTTCTGCATTATTATACACATTTATTATATCAGCTTTAGCCGCAAAGCTTTTTACCAGTGTTAGGATACCTTGATTTTTAATCCTATTAGACTCATTAGTAAGTATGCTGAGGTAAAACCGCTGTTAACATCTGCATGCACTCTGCCCTGGACTTGTTCTTTTAATCACAACAAGCATTTTTTTCCTTTGCAAAGCAATCTGCAACTTCTCCCTGAGTAAACAGAAAGCAAGTTGTTCCATAGCCAGAGTTCTCAAAATCTGTTTTCTCAGACTCATTCCACTTGTACCTTGATCCCAGCTCAGATCAGTAACTCTAACTCCCTCCTCTCCATTCTCCCTCCCTTGGCTACCACAAGGTTTTCATCAGGGCAGTTACTGATGCCTACAGGTGCAGTTGGTGCTCAGCAGCCAGATCCAAGGAGCAGCTGAAACCTCTGAGTTGTGCCATCCTTCCCCATGGGGAGGGCAGTGCTCTCAGCAGCTCTGTCTCCTGCCTGTCCCAAGTTTTCCCAAGATTTTCTGAGTTCTGGTTATTTTTGAGACCTCAGCTCTCTCAGCGCAGTGTCTGTCATCACCAGTAGACTCAAAGGCTGGTAGGGGGTCCCTCAGTGGCAGGTGGACAGCCAAGCCAATGCTGCTTTTGCCAAGACTCCGTTTCTCTAGGCAACCATTCAAAAAAGAAATAGCTAGATTATTCTAAACAGTGTCTTTTTGATTTTAAATACCTGCTAATGCAGAACCAGTTACAATCCTGTGCCTTTCACAAAATGGCTCCAGTTTTATATGCTGATTTGTGCCTTTTACTTATTTTAAGAAGGCATATGGATTGCATATGTGGTGTAAATTACCGTTTAAACTCTTAGGAAAAGATGTATATTCATGGAATTCCTTCAAATACATTTGTGTGTTTTCCAGCTTAATTTCTATGATCCTGTATTAATTTTGCATGCAAAGTTATGAGCCGTTAAATAAGGGAGTCTGTGTTGTTGATGTAATAGTAGCTTAATATAAATAATGCTTTCAAACTGTGAAAAGTCAAGAGATTGTGTAGCTGATAAAAAAAAGTGTAAATCTTCAGAGGAGAGGGTAGGAAGGTCAGATATATTCTGAGTGTTGTAGAGAGACGAAAGTAGCTGAAGAGATATCATGCCTCTTAGCTGTGATACATAAAAATGATAAACAACACCCATTGAAATTGCTTTTTTCTCTGTTTCTTCCACTAGGTTGCATTTCTCCTTACTAATTAGTCCATTTTCCAAAAAAAATTAACTACTACAATAACTAATTGACTGAATAAATTTGGTCATTTTATCTATTTTCAAATGTTGGTTCAGCTGTGAAATTGTTTCAGAAAATTGGGTATTTAAAATTGTAGTTTTCGCCAAGGGATCTGCCTTGCTACTTCTGCAAAAGTCTGAGTGACTTCTGTGGGAGGTTTGCCAGAGCAGAGCAGACATTAGTATTCCTTTTGTAAGAAGCAGGCAAGTGAAAATATTTGTAAGTTTTCAACATGGTGGAGCTTTTTTCCTGAAACTTTAGCCACAGTAATATCTGGAACTATCTTTGCAGGATGAAAAAGCAGAAGGATTCATCAGTCTACCTGAATTTAAAATTGACAGAGCCAGTGAATGCCGCAAGAAATAGTAAGCATGCTTAAAAATAATGCAGTGCTACAATGAATAAAGTGCAAACAAAGGACAAAGTTTTCCCTGAAACAGGGAGATAATGGACTTTGTTACAATTGTCATGAGGTTGTATCACAGAATAAGGTCATACAGATAAAGCAAATTAATTTTTTGTGTTGTGTGTGCCATCTTGCCCAAAGAAGGCTATTTTTTCACTTCACCATGAACCACAGTGCCTAACTAGACCAAAATTAATTATGAGCAAGAAGACTGCCTGGCTGCTTTTGTTCCTTTGTTTTCCTAGTTTTCCTTTCTCTTTTTTTTTCCTTTGTTTTTGGGGTTGCTATTTTTTTGTTGTTGTTGTTTGTTGGGGGTTGGAGAGTGTGTGTGTGCTTTATACTCAATAAAGAGCTTTAAGCATTAGACAAAGACCATCCAAACAAAAAAGTCCCCAAGTTCATGGGCAGGCATCAATATTTAATGTAACTCCAAATTAGTTAGCATCATCTCAAAGTTTGCTGAGACATTTCAGCCCTGAGGCAGAGTTAAAAAAAAAAAAGAGAGAGAATTACAGTGATTTGTTGTGTTTTTGTTATGTGACCTAAAGATCTCAAAGAACGTTTCTTCTCACCTGTTTATGCTGCTATCCAGATTTGTGCCATTGCACAAATCCATTCATTATTTAGATAAATTCAAGCTTATGTAGCAATGTGACAGTTGCATGCTCCCACAGAGATAATTTTAAAGTCATTATTGTTCAAAATTTTTTGCCTCGCCTTCTAATGATTTGTACAGTTTTTTAAACAGGACTGGAATTGCTGAAATTTGTGCAAAACATCATTTTCAAATGTAAAATGGTATTATTTGTAGTACCTACAGTTCTACAGAAAGCACCAACCTTGTATCAGTTGATCTATATCTCTCTTTGGGATGAACTCTATACTTAAAGGTGGTCTTGAAGGGCAGAAGATTAAACTTGCATTAAAAAAAAATAAAAGATACATTAGCTTGAGCCTTGTCCTGTGTCCTTGGGCCACATGCAAAGAGTGCTTCATTGTTTCTTTTATGCTTCAGCAGCAGCATAAAGTCAACTCATTTTTCAGAATTGCACCCTGCTTAAATTGTTTTGGTTTGGTTTTACTTGATTTAGTGTCTACTGAATAGCCGCACGTAAAGTGTGGTTATTAACATTCTTTGCTTGAGCAGCAGATAAAGGCAAAAAACCCTATAAGAATCCAGATGACAGATGCTGTAACAGTTTTAAGAAGTCCAGTTTTAGGTCTCAGTAACCTGATGATGTCTTTCTAAACTGAGCAGATGTCTCTGCATCTGCTTTGATTTGCATAACACTGTTATGCTGTCATGTTTTAGAGGAATCTGTTCAGCCTCAGTGTTATGTTACCTTCTCTAGTAGTAACTTTGCTGTTATCAATTTCATTTGCCTGATTTCTGAAACAGAGATGCGTGTACATCTGTGTGCACACAGCCATGCATATTGAAAATTGCAAGCATGATAAGCATGAACATCGTCATTGCCATTTTTTTGAGACTCAGTTGATTAGAGAGTGAGAATTATTATATGACATTATATATGTGTGTGTGTGTGCATGTGTATATATATATAAAATCCATTATGTCTCTGAAAAATGTTGATGGTGCTTATCATGTATCATGTTTGTAGTTTTCCTTATTTTCTTTAGGGCTGTTACATTTTTTTTGTTCTTAAAAGACACCTTCACATTATTCTCGAAATTACTCTTCTCTACTGTAAATTATTCATTATTTTAAATGCATTTGCTGGGTCTTGAGGTACTTCACCATAAATCTTTATCCAACATAGTTAAAAGATTCTTTCTAGTAATTTATTTTGTATTATGTATGAAATGCAGTAATTCCCTCAGCCCAGTCATGTTGATTACTTTGGTGTAAAGGAAAAATGAGATGTAGTTGTCCATTGCTCAGGACCTCATGAACACACTTGATTTATGACAGCTTTTCAGAAGTCAATCAGCACATCACATTTTCCTGCTTGAAATGCAGTCATTAGAGCTAAAGGTAGTGTCAAAGTCACTGGGATATGAGAAATCACAAGGATTAAGAAGCTTACTGTTGTATTGAATTAGTTGTTTAGACAGTTTTCTGTTCAGAAAAAATTGACAGCTCTGTGTATATCAGCAAAATTACCTGATACATTAAATTTTATCCTTAACTGATGAACTTTATCCACATACAGTACACTGAAGGTGATGGTTGAACAATTATTTATGCTTGCATGAATCAAGGATTATTTAGAAGGGTACTTGAAGAGCACTTTACTTGGTGAAACCTGGCGCAATCCTAAAAGTTGTATGTTCATATACTGTTTGGGGGCATGCAGCAACTCAGAATATGAATTCATCTCATTCCTTGGTGACCATGTGATCTTACATTTCAGAAAAAAAAAAAAGCAGTTGTGCCATTACATTTTTTAATTATGTTTTTCCTCTACAGTGCATTCAAAGCCTGCCATCCTAAGATCAAAAGTTTTTATTTTGCTGCTGAACATCTAGATGATATGAACAGGTAAGGAAATCTAGCAAAGTTCAAGGGCCCATTCCTTAAATGTGACACTTCTTGAAGATACTAATAACACAGGTTTAATAAATTACTTGTCAGTCTAAAATGATAAGTTTAAATGCTGAGAAAATAGGTCCAGAGTAACATTGTTTCTGACTGGCTTCATATGTTAATTATTCAATTCATGCAAAAATTACCTCTTTTTTGATACGGAGGTTTGAAATCTTTTGAAACATGATTCCATGTTGTCCAAACCAGGACACATGTATCTAAAAAGAAATAAATACAGTGTGTGGAACAACATCCAAACACAATTTCAGAATTCCAGGTTTCTGGAATTGGCTGTGTGGCACCTGCAAAGGTGAGGTATCTCCAGCTCCGCATCTTTGCATGCTCCCAAACACATGTGATGCTTCCTCTGGGAGTCCTTCTCTTTCTTGTCCTGGAGGGAGTAAGAAGTTGGAGACAGATTTAAAGCAGTCACTATATTTTTATGCCAGTCTTGAGAAAGGAGTGGGGGTTGCAAGTAATGAATTTTGCAGATTCTCTCTACTTCCATGAATTTTGAAGTGAAATTTTGGTTGTATTGGATTTGATAAGGAAAATTTCCGCACTTCAAAAAAGAACAAGGACCTAAGTCTTACTTCCTTGAGTATTGAATTTTACTGTATCTATTCTTGGCCATTTGTGCAATTCTTAGGAAAATTATTGAGACTTCAGCACAAAATAAACACAATTCCTCTTAATCCATTTGAATGGTAAATTAGAACATGAATCCCATGTTTATTCAAGTATTAGGGGGTTTTTTCATTTATTTTCACAATATAAACTGAAATTAATTCAGTTCAAAATAATACGTCATTTTCATCAAATGACAGAGGACACAAACAAAAATCTATTATTGCCACCTGAGAATTGTTCTATCTTAGATAATGTCTGTTCATATCCTCACTGACCAAAGTTTTTTCTAAAGCAGAGGAAAAAGGAGGTAAAACTGAGTCAATAAAACTTAGTGAGTCCTAAAATCATGGTTTAATCTCTCCTGTGTGTACTACATTCAGTTACCTGGCAGAGCATCTTCGGGGTACTGCCAGTTCATTACTGATAGTATTTGGCTGGAAAAGCATGTGAACACTGTGCTTGCCTTCATTTACAAAAAGCTGTCTGTTAACATTTTTTCTGAAGTGTGCATGACTGAGGCTCACTTCAATAGTCTCTTCTCAGTTAGAAAACTTAAAACGTTTTTATTTGTTTGTGAACTTTAAGGCTTGCCTTTCCTTGGTAATTCTGTCAAGCCAATCACTCTAGCAGTTTGCTGCAAAGAGAATAATGGCATGGTCTATATACAACATGTCCTGCACAACAGCAGTAGCTAAATAATTTCTGTCAGCAGGTTCTCACTCAGTATAACAAGGCACCTTCTTTTTAAAGATAGAAATTTCTATATTTGTTCAGTAATGAGAAAGCAGCAGCAAATATGCAGCAAATATTTTAAAATATATTGCACAGTGTAAAACCCAGGAATTAAAATATTTCTATCTTCCCACTACAGATAGTAATTTTATCATATTTTGAAATCAGTGTTTATTAATTTCTTTAGAATGAGCTTGGCAGTATTTTGATCTGAGTTATACACATGTAAATTGAGACTCTGTCAAGGTCTGTGGAATTACTTGAAACTCTTATACTTGAGTTGCCATCAGAGTCTCACCCAAGAATTTTATTTTTTCTCTGTTTAATATTTTAGAAAAATTAGTTCACTTTCACAAATATCAATTAACTCAATAGATTGGAAAAAAGTGACTGAAAAAAGTCTTTCAAATGCAGGGATAATAAAATAACTTCCTGTCTTAAAGTATTTTGACACCTAGATGAAGTGAAACACAGAATGAAATTATGAGGTTAAATTATTACTCTTGTGATAATTTTAAATTCTTTTTCCATTAAATTTCTGACATAGATTCTAGTTATGTATCAGGCAGTCATTTCAGTTTTGTTTATGCTTGAAGCAGAAGAAACAACAGTAGATAACTGCTAATAATTCATAGCTGCTAATAATTTCAGTGAATGATTGAAAGTTCAAAATGGTTCAATTCCTTCATCCCTTGTATAAAATGATTCAGTTGTTTATATTAAAAAAAAAATTGCCACCTATGGAGTTTTTTGTTTGTGTGTATCTACTCGTATAAAATGGGTATTTTAATCTCGGGTAACTGTCACTGTTTAAATTTTCTTACTACTTTTATGACTGTGCCACACCATTGTGCTGGTAAAGAGTCTGGAGAGCTATAACCACTGAACTTTATTGCTGTGGTGTCTCTTTCAGTCCATATGTTCACGCCAGCAAAATGTTCTTTTTTTCTATTAGCATGCTTTTTCTGTGTGAGAAGGAGGACAGACCATAGGTGCAAAGTACTATTTTCTAGTGTTAAGTGTATGGTATGGTCATGGAAATGTGTTGCTTGGAAATTCATTGTTATTCACTCTGGTTAAACTACATTCAGGTACTCACAGATGCTCTAAGGTATCCATATTCCCATGCAGCAAGTTCATCCTATAGCCTTGAGTTTTATGATAAATGAAAATTTGACACCCTGCTTTGACTAAAGGTATTGCATCTACTTGAATGTGAGATAAGATAGAGAAATGTTTCCTACAAGTTTGTGAGTACTCTGAATCCTTCCTTACAGAAATTGCAGGTCTTGCAGAAAGTCTGGGGGTTTTAATCCTGTTCTATGTGTCATAAAACTGTTTTAATTAAATACTGACAAGAAATGAATGTGCTGTTCTTAAAAAGAAAAAGAAAAAAAAAAGGAAACCTGAATGACTGCTGCAGTTACTGGTGACATTGTATTTATTGTCATACCTAGGAAACAGATCTTAAAATTCCCACAAGAAAATTGAAGCTGCATTTGCTGTAAAGAAGCAATATTTTCTTGGCCTCTTGCCCTCCAAAGGTTACAGTTCCTGCCAGAGCACACACACTGAAGGGTAGAAGGATATAAATCTTCCCAGATATAAGATACAAAGATGCAAATCGTCCTAGGGCTTTGTCACCATTAATGTGCATTTTAAGAAACGTTTGTCTAGCTGTATAATTGGAACTTTTGTCCCCATTGCATTGTAATCCAGGTGTGTATTACTTCTCTTCCATTTGAAGGAGATCTTTGCATTTCCCTTTTGATACAAGCCCAGTGTGTTGGATTTCTCATGCAATTCTGACTTCAATGAACTGGAACTCCGGCCATACCTTATTAAAATCATATTAATTCTCTAACCATATCTGAAGAAGCTTTAGCAGCCACATATCAGAAAATATGCAGAAGTCAATACCATTCCTTTAGTTTTCAGACTGGCAAACTACTCAAAAGCTGTGGTTGTTCACAGTTTGCAACCACATCATTACCTTCTGGTTCACCCCACAGGCACTACAGTCATAGTCCGAACCACAGCACAGATTATGACCTGCAGAAATTCATTAAAAGTGAAGTCAATCTGCTCTCTCTCAAGAGTGGGAGAATGATACGCATTTCCTGGGCTCTCACTAGATTGTACTTTTCTGAAAACAGTCATCTGTCTGCATCTGTAAGCAAGCATCATTTGACTATCAGTTATGTGTTCATTAATTTAATTGGTTTCCTCACTAGTAAGCAGACTTACCAGGAAATGCTATCTCATGTTTAGGACAGAATGAAGGACAGGAAAACCTTTACAGCTGTGTTGTCTAATGCCTTGTGGTCATCAGCCCTACCCAGTGGTGTTCATGAGTGGCTGTTCCCTGCTGGCACTGCAGGTGAGGGTAGTAAGCCAGGAGTTGAATGGGAACATGAAATCCTGAATAGGTGAGAGGCAAGCAAAGCACCATCCCCACTATCTGCTGTGCCATTTGACAGAATAGATGCTTGTCATCTTGTGATGCTTTACTCTTCGGACACAGACAGATCTGTGGCCTTTGCTGGTCCCTCTGCAGCTGGAGTGCTTTGGGTGAGGTCCCTGCCTCTGTGCCTCTGATATGAGCTGGCTCAGCTGGCAGCTGAGCTTTATTCCCCAAAGGAGGTCTCCACATAACAAGAATGTGAGCCTAAAAGATAGCTTTGAAGTGGGTCTTCTTTTGGCTTTGAAGATGTAAAATCATTGTCTGAGATGAGGTTTGTTGGATTTCTGTTTCTTTGTGCTGCTTGTTTTTACAGCTGTATGGCACTTCCTAACAATTACAACTCAAATTTTAAGTGTCTTCTTCATCTTCTCTATTCTTCTGGCAGAAATTTTGATTGTGCAGTAATATGAAGTATTCTGCAGTCATTTTAGGACTAAACCTCTAGCTTTATTCCCAACGTACAGTGATTGAAAAACATGGTTTACAGATCAGAAACGTGGTCACTGTTTGTGGAAGGACAGTGACAGTGGAAAGTGTCCCTGCCCATGCCAGGGGGATTTGTACCTAGAGGACTGTTAAGATCCTTCCAGCCTAATGCATTCTATAGTTCTATGACTCCATGATGACAGGAGTTAATTTCTAGGAAAGCAACTGTATTTTATGATTTGATGCTTGCCCTGCACTGCAGTGTCTTGTAGACAGGCATGCAGGACTCATTACAAAGGTGTGTCCTCTACTGAGACAAACATTCTGTTTCTGTGCATGCAGTATGCAAACAAAACCCATCAGGCACAGGTATCTGAAATGGGGGTTTCCCATTCCTGAAGAAAACGCAAACCTGACTGGAGTTGTCTTTCTGTATACCCTAGCAGTTAAATTGCAAGCCAGTAGGTTGGCAAACCAGGCCTGTCAGATCCTGACTATGGGATGACTGGAGCAAGTAATTCCAGGTTTACCATGGAATGGACAACACGGGAGATTGCCGTGGTGGTTTAAAGCCTCGTTGATGAAGGACCTGATTCAGTGTAAGCATTTGGCTAATGAATACACTGAGAGCCCCATGGGGGAAGAGCACAGGTTGAAACTGCCCTGCTACAGACAGTTCAGTGTATGCTTGGCAATGACAGCCCTACTAGAAGAGAGCTGCAATAGCTCGTTTGCTTTTTGGTTTGGGTTTTTGGTTTTTTTTGTTTGTTTTTGTTTGTTTGTTTGTTTTTGTTTTGTTTTGGTTTGGTTTTTTGTTTTGGTTTTTTTGGATGTGTTTGGGTGCTGGGGGTTTTTGTATTGTTTTGGGTTTTGGTTTTTTTTTTTACTTTTTGTTGGTTTTTTTTTTTTAATCTGTGCAGTTTATGGAAGCACTTTTTCAAGGCTAAATTGCTATTAAAGCCTTAGATATGAATTGCATTGAAAGAACTATCTTTCTCCCTGCACTTCTCTGACGCAAACACAAAAGTGAATTCTTATATGCCTCCTTCTCTTTGCACATGGCACTGTAGGTAAGCTCTAAAACATAATGGCATAATTAAACCACAATGTCTGTTTGGGAGTGAACCTGTTCTTTTTACTGCTGTTTTCTGCTCTGTTCCTCTGCTAAGTTGCCAATTCAGGCCTTAAAATATTGCTTAAACCTCTGAAAAGTGGTATTTATTCTTAAGAAATCAGCAGGAGTATTTGTGTGATGGCATATCTGTGAGCAGCAGATTTAACAGCTCTTTGATTATTTCTAAATCCTTTATTTTACAGATGTTTGGATGTTTGACATCATACATGGTTTTCCATTTGAAATAAAATCCTTGCTGTGAAGACAGTTTGTTCAACAGCAAAATCGTAGATCTTTGGAGACTCCCTGAATAAGAGTATCAAAGAGAACAGCTGTCTGATATGAAAAATAACATTGTCCTTAATCTCCTTCAGATGCTTCTAGCTTTGTTTTTGCTATAAATGCTCGCAAAAATTTAGAGGCTGGATTGGTATCACTGTTTTTTCTTTTAATATTATTTCAGATGGCTCAACAGAATTAACATGCTTGCTGCTGGCTATGCAGAAAGAGAGAGGATCAAACAAGAGCAAGGTAATGTGTTGTTATTTTGGTTTCTTCTGTCAGGTCTTATCACAAGTTCATCTCTTCTCTTTTCCCTGCTGTGTATCAGGCCTCATTCTCATCATCTGAAAGCAAATCACATATGAGTATCACTGTTACTGCTTTAGAGAATTCCTTCTCTGTCAGGAGTTGTGATTAACTCCTTCGGATTCTGATCTGCAGACACTGGATTATTTCTGGGAAGGCTGCAGAAGATAGCTAAAAAAGCAGATATACCAGTAAGCTCCACTATGTGGTACCAGGAATCTGTGTCCCTTATCAGAAGAAACTTAAGAATCTGGAGGCTAAAAAAAAATACTTCAAACATTGCATTAGGTGTTTGAATTCACAGAGGGCAGAAATGCATGAAATTGGTGTTGGGAACAAAATCATTTTTCTAAAGCCTGTTGAAATAATTGGATTTATTCTGAGGACTTTAATTTTAAGGCCACTTAAGTTTTGTGATTTCTGTTGGTTTTACTATATTGCAGTGTGTGCTACAGCCCTGTTGGCATTCCACTTGGAGTTGTAGTTGCCTAATATTTCATGAGTTAAAAAAGAAGCATATATAAAATGATGCATTGCTTTGCTTTGCACTGTTGCAGTAGAAATTATGTTTGCAGACAGAAAAAAGGAAGGGTCAGTCCAATTGTGTTTTGGAGGTTGTTTCATAGGATTGCTAGTGACATGGATGCACAGAAGAGCTCCTATCCAAGTATCTGCTTTGGCAAGCAGATAGCTTTTGAATTCATGCTCTTTTTAACATAGGTACCCAGCAGCAGGCACCAGAAAATTGTCATGGTCGTGATGATTCAGAGCTTATCCAGATTCCTGTCTGCCTGCTTCCCACTCAATCAAAACCTCAGTTTTTAATTCTGTGGCTCTGGAACCTTCATCAGAAAAATTTTGGGTTTTGGCCCAAAAAGCTCATATCATTGACACCAGGCCCTTTGCATTCACACAGCCCAGGGTAGCAGCACCACGCTCACTATTCTTCAATCATGTGCCTCACCAGACCTGGAAATTAGTTTGGGAATCCATATTTCCTAAACAGCACTACAGTAACCTGTTTGAAAGAACCTGTGTACCATCTGTTGTCACTGCTTGAAGAGGCTGTGAACAAACTGAATCTCAGAGTCTTCGAGGAAATCCTCCGTTTTAGCATTCAAAGCCAAGTTACATTTTTTATTGACAGTAGGTTGGCACTAGAACTACAGTGCCATGTGAAAAGGTGTATGTCATGTTAATGCTGTCCAAGTGCAAACAATTACACACGTGATATACCATTCAAAATCCAGATGGACGTGGAGAAATATTTTTGCTACTAAGAAATCACTGAGTAATAAAGTATCAGATGATCCAGCTAGACATGAGATCATGTGCATTCAGGCCTCATGTAGCTTATTATTAAAATGTCTTCCTATTGAAAATAATCTGTGAAACCTCACTGGCTATGCAAATTGTATCCCAGGCACTGAGAGATTTATTACCAGTTTAACACCATTCACTCATGTTGATTTGTTATAGGCAGGTAAGTAGAACTATACCCTCTTTGTGTTGCTTAGTTGTGCTTAGTGTGGGAGGCAGTGTCACATTCCCCCCTCACTGCTGTACAGTTTTAATACCTCTGGTGATTTTCCTTGGCTCCCAGCACAAGGGCTGTTACGCTGCTCAGTAGTGTCCCTAATTAGCAGAGGCATCAAGCTAGCAAAGTAAAACCTCTCTACCACTTCAAGCATTTTTTCAATTACAGAAACTGTGAAGCTGGATTTTTCTGTACTCCAGTGACTACCAATTGTCATCTGCATATTTGATTTGACAAAAGGTCTTTTATTTCTGTGCAGTTCAGCCCTTTGCAGCAAAGCTTTAGAATACCTCTGAAACAATTCAACAGGACTTGTCAAATCTGTCTCAATTAAGACATGAATGGTTCTGAATCTAAAGTGCATAAATATATTTCAAGAGCTTCAGAGATGCACGAATTACCAAACTGTGGGTGTACTTCTGAATAAAATGTTACATTCTGTACAGAACAGTTTTATAAAAATACCTTCAACTTTTCATCTGAAATACAATGCATATTAGCAGTACATCAAGGGACTTCTTTGGATGGAGAAGTTATATACTTTCCAGTCATATAAATCAGAGGGAAAAAATCCCTAGTTTATATAAATAGAGTATATTTATTCAGGAAATGGGAGGTCAGTGTTGGTTTATATATAATAAAAATTCTGTTAGTCATTGAGAAAACTTGAAGAAATGCCTGATGCATAGAGCTTCTCTATCAGTGAATTGGATAAATCTATGGAGAGAAATATAGCAATTGTTTCATAGCATCATACATGTTTTATATGTTTTTTGTAATGAGTCTGGTGGCAGAAGCAGAGCATTTATAAAAATTCGCGGGAGGCCATTTTCATACATTTTATCTGAAAATTGACCCCTGGTTACTGTAGAAACTTTCAAGACACAAGCCATAGGCTGCCAACAGAATTCACTGTCTGAGATGAGGTGTGCGAAAGCATCATCATACAGTGTTTGCTTGTATGTGGATTTGACAGCAAGAACACCTTTGTATTTTTAGCCAACATTGGAACCTGCAATGAGACTGCTGAATTTTGCTTTCAGAATAAATAGTTGAGCTCCAAGTCTGCAGAAATGTCTCTGAACAATGCAGTTCTGACAGGTCTCTCACCACACATCACACCATTAGGCTCTGCTGCAGTAGGAATAAACATGCCTACATGCCAATAGTTTCAAGTATTTTAAGTTGCAGGAAACAAGTTTTCTTAAAACTTGGATTTATTTAGAAAAATATTTTTCACTGATTTAGTCTGTCATTCACCAGAAATTAATTATTTGCAGATGTCTAGAGACATAACTGTTAGGATTTTTTTTTTTAATTTGGTAGTCATAAAAACTTTGTTTCTGCAACTTCTTTGTTATACTGTTTAAAGATAATGTCTCATCTATAAGCATGCAAGAAAGCAAATCAAAGGCTCAGAGTAAAAACAGAATTGCTGTTGTGTGGAAAGATTAAATAGATAAATAAGCTGTCCACACCAACACCAAAATCTAAGAAAATACCCAACTATAGAGATTCCTGTTTCAAGATGGCATCATTTAAAGGTAAGTTTATGTTTTAAGTCTTGAATAAGATTAAATATAGTAGATCATTGATCATATGATACAGTAATCATAACAAAAAAAATCATTGAAGACAAAATTGCATGTTGTGCCAGCTTGTATTTTTAGTCTAGATCATTTGTGAAGCAGCAATCAATCTTTTTTTTTCCTTACCTATTAAATGATGCACTTTGTTGAACACTTGAGGTGAAGTGAAAACTACCTGTGATTGATCTGTGAGTAGTCTGAGGTATCAAGTCCTGTTGTACAATGATTTACCCAAATACTGAAAGGTAATACAGTCAGAAACAAAGTGACAGCAGAAGAGTTTGTATGAGGTTTACAATGTGCAAAAATGTTAAGAGTTGTCTGTCTGGAACTGAGTCAGCAGTTAAGTGTGTTTTTTCTGTAGGGAATATTAAAGTTCAGTGTCCTTTTAGTTAGATGCTGTTGTGCTTCTAGAAACATTTGTAACAGAATAAATGTAAATTCCCATGTGGTATATTCTTCTATGTGTTTTCCCCTTTGGAATAAGCTTGGCCAAGACTTGATTTCCTGAAAAAAATGAAATGTAGCCCATTGAACTTAGCCCACAAAATCTATGTCCTTTATACTTTCTCATCCTTCTTTTTGAGCTCTGTTCTTAAATGTCATTGTCATATTTTTTCTTACCGTACCACCTTTATGTTCTTGCATGGATAACAGGGCAGCAGCTGTTTTATGAAGCAGATATGTGATATAAAGTTTCTCCATCTTGCCTTTAATACAGCGTTTGTTGTTAGAAATTGAATTGAAAAACATGTCTAACTGGTAGAATATAATGGAGAAAATGGGTAGAAAAAGAGGAGCGGTTATGCATGTGTGCAATAACCCCTACCTGTTTGGTTTGCCAGTTGGTTAAATACATTTGTTGGTGTTATTTGCAGTCAACAAATCTTTAGCTATATTTTTAATCACTTCTGTTCAAAAAAAATAGTTCAGTATTTTTCAGCCAATACATATCCAATCATAATTATTTTTGTGACTGTATAAATATTTTAAAGTCTGATACTTGTATGAAGAGTATTCCTTATTCCTGTTGCATTTTTAAGGTGTGCACAAGAGTTAAATTTGTGTCTCATTTTCAGGTTGTTGTCCAATAGCTCTGTAATGGGACATTAGGTTTAGTATACCCCATAATGTTTAGAATTTTCCTTCCTTAGATTAAGACAATTCCAAGCTGCAGCAGCTAACGCCGACAGCATCAGCGTTCTGGTATTTCACTGCCAATAATACCAAAGGAAGGATTTGCATTTGCTTTTGTGAAAGCAAGTCTCTCGTACAAAAATGCATCAAAACGTGCCGGCAGTTTTTGACCTGATCGTTTTGTACCTTGTAGATTACTGGAGCGAGAGTGACAAGGAGGAAGCTGACACTCCATCAACACCGAAGCAGGACAGCCCCCCGCCCCCGTATGACACGTACCCACGGCCACCTTCAGTGAGTCACCTGCAGCTGTCCCCAGGAATGGGTGCCCAAAATGCCACCTCTGCCTCTCTCCTGCCCAGGAGCACACACGTGCACCCAGGATGGTGCTCAGCTGTGTGGTTTTTTGAGTCATTGCTTGATTTAAGGCATTTGTTCAGCAGCACACATTGCAGACTTCAGTGGCCGTCATTGCTGTTTCCACTGGTTTGTAGAGAATGGGGATTTATAATCCCACTTTCTGTACAAAATAGATTAAGTTCTTTATGTTCTTCATTCATGATGGACAGCTACTCATCCATGCAATCCCTCGCCACCCCCTTAGCAACTTTCTGAGAAAATGTTATTACCTCAGGACCGACACAGACTCTTCTCTAAGGCTCCAGCAGTTGTGCTGTGAAGCTTTACAGTGAAAAATTGCACTTGAATTTCCAGAAAAATGCCAACATAAAAATGCTGTCCTGTATTGCAAACAGCAATACTAGGTGTTCTGTTACTGTAAAAAAGTAGGTTTCTCATATAGAGAAATACAAATTAGAAAAAAGGGGGATTTGGGTTTTTTTCCTTTCTTCTCGAAGAGGTTGTTGATATAAAACTATATTATAGACCTCTAACTTAGTATCCACTGGAAATCTTAACTTTCATCTCTGAATCAGTGTTAACTAGTACATCTTACTTGGATATGGTTTTTGGAATGAACCATCGGGAAATTCAGGGGAAAGAGAGCATTCATTATGTTTAATTTGGAGGTTGTATTTTATCTTACAAAATTATTTATCTTTGAATGACAGTAGTGAAGCACTGCAAGCATGATTCCAAAGAAAAGCAAGATAGGATAACCACAGGCATTTGGATAATATTTTTAAGATTTTGAATGAATCAGGTACATCTCTTTTATAAGTCTTCTGTAGTGCCATGTTTTGCACTATTTTGGAAAGTTTTCTGCGAATTTTCTTTTCTTATTTTGTGGATTAAGTGACATAGTAAAGATACCTATTATGAATAACTATCAGTATTTGACCTACAGGTGTGACATACACAGACGTGAGCATGCATTAAAATTGGGATCAGGACAGGTTAACTAGGTACGTTTGCAGCTCATTAAGGAACCGGGTGCCATTGCTGGTAGTGCAAAGTGACAGGTTACTCTTAGCAGCGAGTTTCGGGTCTCGGTGCGCGTTGATCTGAAGTCTGCTCGTTGTTGACTTTGCAGATGAGCTGCACAAGCCCCTACGTGGAGCCCAAGCACAGCCGCCTGTCGTCCACGGAGACGTCGCAGTCGCAGTCGTCGCACGAGGAGTTCCGCGCGGAGGTGGCGGGGAGCGCCACCGAGTCCCCGGTGCGCAAGACCGCGAGCCAGCGGCGCTCCTGGCAGGACCTCATCGAGACGCCGCTCACCAGCTCGGGACTGCACTACCTGCAGACGCTGCCGCTGGAGGACTCCGTGTTCTCCGAGGTGGCCGTGGTGTCCCCCGAGCACCGGCGGCAGTCGACCTTACCCACCCAGAAGTGCCACCTGCAAGACCACTACGGCCCCTTCCCCCTCGTAGAGGGTGAGCGGATGCAAGTGCTGAATGGGAATGGGGGAAAGCCCCGAAGTTTCACTCTGCCCCGGGACAGCGGCTTCAACCACTGCTGCCAGAGTCTCTCAGTCGGTGCTGCCGACCACCACGAAGAAGCACAGCGGAAGGAGGTGGAGGAGGAGGAGGAAGAGGAAGGCAAAGCAGCAGAGGAAAACCAGGAAGAGAAAAGTAAGTATGGGATATTTCTGTGACTTTTCAAGTGTCCTGTTTGTGTAATGTAGAGGTTGTTTTTCCTTTTCCTATAAAAAATCCCCAACAGTCTTTCAACGTTCCCGTGTTTTACCAGGTCCCCCTTGTTGCCCACCTCTTTGGTCTGCCTTACGTATGAGGCCTAATAACCAGAGTGCTGCATGACCTCTCACAATCACCAGATATTTCCCTGTAGGCTGGTCACCAGTGACCTGCTAGTAATTCTTAGTTCAAATGGATTTTGCTTCCATGCTTTTTTCACATTTATACTTGCACAGTGTCCTCCTCACTGACACACAAGTGTTTCAGGAACATACTTAGTAAGATTTCCAGCCAGCCCACCTGAGCCTCTTGGTAAATCCTGGAGCGCAGAGTCAGACTGTGATTGTGTTGTATCCAGGCAGGCAGGTCAGAATACATCCCAACATCTGTAAGAAGTTGTAAAAGAGAAGTTATTTTCCCCAGTTCCTCTCATTGTGATTTATAAAGAAAGAAATTCAAAAGGCATTTCAAACAAACAAAATTATAGAGAACAACTGTGACCAGCGAGGCTTAAAAAGAACTGATGTAATGCTGAGTAACTGTCAGTTACATGGCACATAAACTCCACAGAGATTAGTGCTACTTATCAAACATAATCCAAATAACCAGGGATTAGAGAAGGTCCTTGCCCCTCCTGAACATGTAAACACATTTTTGTGTCTGTTTCATGCTTTGTCCTTCACTGTCATTTGTGGAGCTTCTCCGCATGTGCTGCTAGCAATGTTGGGTCCACACCCAGGTTGCAGGGTCAGTCAGTGAAGCCTGCACTCTTGATTTGTGGTGTTACACTGCAGTTAAGTTGCCTGAAGTGGCAAAGAAGGAGGGATAGCCCTTGAAGCTCTCCAAGGGTGTCTGCTATGTGTTCCTTCAAATTCAGCTTTTTCACTGCAGTGAAGAAGTACAAAAATTGTTAAGAGAGAGAAAAGGCTAATGAAAGCTTTGTATGATTAACTACCTACCTAAGCTGAATCCATTGAAGTTAGCACCTTTGTTGAGCATTAAAATGGATGTAGATGTTATTTAGTATACTTGGGAGAGATTAGGTTTTCCATTGCCCTTATGCTTTAAGCATTACCTTCGAAACATCTCCAATTCTTTACTATCTTCTGCTGCTTTGAGAAAAAAATGGTTTCTTTTGCAGATACTAAATTTGATGGCATTAAAAGCTTAAAAAGTCACTATTTTAGTTGTGTTCATGCATGACATTTTGCAAAAAAATGATGCATTTATTAGGGTAGTATTAGATTCTTACTGACTGTGAAATGAAGTTGTCTAATTAACAGGGTTAAATTTCATCAACCGTGCAGAACATTTTGTCCTATTTTTAGCCTTCAGTTTTGGTTTCCAAATGAGTTTTTACTGATAGCAATATAAAAATATTTTTTAAAAAAATCCTTACTGAAAATAGAAAGGGTGAAGGAGACTTTCTACTGGCTTTGTTTTGCTCTTTGGTCACTACTTACAGATACCTAAGGTTTTAGGTGTTGTAAATCTCAAGTTCAATGCTTTTGTGTACCTGGTTGTAGCATTTTGTAGCATGCTAATTACTAGTAAAAGGCTAGTGCTTGATTTAATGGACTTGGGCTTTTCTCCATCCTTCTGTACTAACTTCCAGAAAAGGAGAACAAAGGTGTAATTTTTCAAGTGGTCTCCCTGTATAAGCATACTTATATTTTTTATTTGAGGGTGGAGGTTTCCTTGGTTGAGGCTTTAATAGAAGATTATTTTTGAAACATTGATGTCCAGCTAGACCAGTCAAGTGCTCATGAGTTGCTGACCTTGGTATTACAAAACCAGAAGCAAAATACTGTCTTGTCTTTTGAAAAGTTTTAAGTGTTGAATTGCTTGTTGGTATGACTGCAATGTTCTGTTTGCAACACTTGACTTTTTCCAGTGCCCTTACCAGTGAAAGGCAGGAGGATTTCCTGCAAGTGGTGTTCTTAAAATTCACTTTCTGAGTTGAGAGATTTGCTTACATCTGCTAAGTCACTAACAGGATGGGTGACCTTGTATGTGCTACTTCACTGCCTCCTTCACTTCCATTGCTCTGGGAAAATGAAATATTGCAACTGGCTGGAGAAAGGAAATCCTCTCTCTTTCAGAAATGTTTTAACCTCACAATGAATGTTCCCTCATGTGGTATCAGAATATTTTAAGTATATTTATTTGTCTTACACATTTGTGATCCTGACATAGTTCTGGGCTCTTGGATGATTATGTGTGTTCTTGTGTGTGCCTATGTGTGTTCTAAAGCTTAATCATTCCTATTGCTATTTGTGTGGGAAAAGAATGCAGCTCCTTTGCTGTTGTCAGATGTCATTGCCAAAAGTTTGTTTTCTCAGCTTTCTGTTTTTGCATTCTCACTTTTAGAACCACATGAATTTAAATTAAATAGTAAAACACAGTCCTGTTTCTTCCAACTTCTCTTGCAGAATTGTTTCAAATAACTGCACCATAAACTAGGAGCTTCACACTTTTTTCAGATGCTGTCTCCAGCTGCTATAATTGAAAACAGTTCTATAGTTTTTTTAAAGCTACGCTGATTTGCAACACTTAAACATCTTCTCTCAGTCAGTCACCACTTTATGTCTTAAATAGATATTGCAAGACTTTACTGACTCTGCAAATAGTTCCGTGTATCAACTCTGCTACAATGCCTAGATATATATGGTAAATTGAAAATATGGATTGTCCTTTCCTGTGTTTATCCTTCAGGACCTAACTGTGTTGTGTGTTCAGTTGCTTCTTTTTGTCCTGTTATATCACATTAACATGGCACTGCTAATCCTTAAAGGATTGTTTTATTTCCCAAATGACTTTTGTGTAAATCATTTTGATGTTCCGTATTGACACCATCTTGTAATGGTCTCTTGCTTTGTAATCAAAGAGGATTCTCTTGTGGGATATTTGAGTTTTTCCATGTGTTTGATCCTGACTATGCAAATGGCAAACCACCTTCAGACCTGTGGCACCAAACGTGTCCCTTGCTGTGCTGTTCAGAGGCAGCCTGCACACAGAGAGCAGGTTGGAGGCTGTGGCACAGTGTTTGCATTTCTGTGATTCAGTTGTGAAGGGAAAGCTGGGCCTTTTCAGGTTTGTTTTCTGCTAGTGGGAGGTAATAGGAGACAGCAGAGTATATCATGAGGCCGTCATCCCCTTCCCCTCTGGCCCCACCTCTGTCTGCACTCTGTGTTTCCACAGATTTTGCCACTTAATGCAAAGAACACATCTAGAGAGACTACTTCCATGTTTTGTCCCAGGAAAGCTTCTTTCATTTTTTGCTTTATTTTTTGAAATTATCTTTGGTGGTGGTTCCTTCATTTTCAAAGACTTGTCTGGTTTGTGCATTTCTAGGGTTTCAGCATCTGAAGGAAGTACATAACTAGCTCTCTGCAGGGTGAAGCTGGCTGTTGACCCCATCAACTTAGTTGCAGAAAAACCTGCAGCTTTTTTGCATACTCCCTGATAAAGTCTTTGGAGAACAGCAGTGTCTGTGAGAGTCTCAGATGCTGTCATCTGCCAGAGACTGCTGGGACAGGAGCTCTGCTGCTGCTTCCGTGTGCTGCAGGATTGGCTGGGGCAGTACTGGCACACATTCCAGGGAGCTCATACCTGCAACAGTGTGCAAGGGAGCTTTCTGCTGTGCTGGCTCCATAAAATTGATTCAGGGAACATGGATAGAAAAGTATTGATGTCTGTGTTTGAGTTTGAAAAGGTACTTGCAGGAGGAAGAAATTACTTAGATTTTCTTTCTTCGCAGTGTTAAACCCCATTTCCTTCTGTGTTGTTTCTTGCCTCTTTGTTCCACAAGTTTTCAGTCCTTTCTCTGAACTCTTTAGTACTGTAGTTCTTCCTGACATGTTTAAGGATTTTTGTTGCTACCCCATCACTGTAATTTTGGAGTACCTTCTATATAGCATGGACAACTGTAACAAAGTTTTATATAAATTTTAATAAATTACTGGCTGCCCTTCTGGGGCAATTAATGGCTGGGACCCACTTGTTTGCTTGCATTGGTTTTACCCTCCAGAGTGTTTACAAGATGCTTACAATCTTCCTCATGTGACTTCTGTCACCTTTAAAAGATTTCACAGTGCTTCTGAAGGCTGGGCAAACTTGCAGGTATTCCCTGGCATTTTGCTCCATCACCACAGGCTCTTGTGCAGGTTTGCAAAATCTCCTGGCTTCACATTCTTTGTCCCACAGTCTTGTGAATGCTGCCTCGGAGGAACACAATAGCCTCATGCTCGAGTCTCTGAAAGTTAGCTTTTGATCCTAAACTACTGAAAACACTTGTCCACTTGTCAAATGCCAGAGCAGGAGCTAATGTTAGCAGTTTTCAGCTCAGAGAGATATCCAGTCCCTGTGGAGGGTTTCAGGAAAGCTCACCTTAATGTCAGGGAGGGCTGGTCAGTGGAAGAGGTATCAAAAAACTGTGCTGAGGTACCAAGCCTGAGAGGTTTTCTTTTTTTTTTTCCAATTAAAAAACTACAAACCAGCAAAAGAATAAGGGAAACTGAGAACAATTTCTCTCATGTTGCAACTTCCCTGTGGCAGAAATGAAAAAATTCAAGGTGGCAGTGCTTTCACAAAATAGGACAGAGGTCCTAAGGGCTCCCATGACTAGCATCTCATGCTAATATCATGCAATACCATGGGACATCCTAGGCAGCATTTGCTGTCAAGGAGTTAGTGCTAGTGAAAAATATACTCTGTATAAGGTCAGGTATTTCAGATTCTAAAATACAGGCCTGGGGAGGCTTCCCTCTTTTTAATGAGGGGGCTGTAATGCTCTGTGCAAATGGTATGTCTCACAGGGATCAATGTTTGCTAATTAAGCACTATGTTATGAGGTGGTACCCTGTGTACACTTCTAGGTTTTGCTTCTCTGCATTTTAGGTATAGTGTCTTCATTTTGGCAGGTTTTAGGCAACAGTGAAATGTGAGAGTCAGGACAAATAACACATAAAGCCTGGATTGCACACACTGGCGTTGATGAGGATGTGTCCTGAAATTAATAGGGCAGTTTGCTTTTCTGACAGCTTCTTTCTGTTTTAGGGAGGACATCATTAGTGATGTCCTGTCCTCCGACCACCTAGTTTTGTCATCACTGGGAGGCAAGGGAAGAAGTGTCAGGATACTGTGTCTTCCCCTCTGGAATTAATGCCCAGGAATGTCTTAAATAAGCAGAGCTATGAGAAACTGAGGTAGTGTTTCACATTAGAAGGGTTCCATATGAAACTGGTGAATAGCACAAAGTGTAGCACCTTCTGGGACACTAAGAGAGTGTTATTCTAATTTACTGCATCCACTATCAGCCCTATACAATCAAGAGCAGTTGCCAAGTTGGGTTTTGTTTGTTTGTTGCCTGACATCCTTCTGGGCAACACAGCCCATACATGCTCAGACACTGGAGTAGGTTAATGAAATGTCTGCTTTTTCTGAGCTTTGTTTTTGTGATCTGATTTTTCATTCCAAATTCCCATTTGAGCCTTCCCGTGGCACCTGACTGGGCATTTGCACACCTGTAGGCTGAAGACAATCAGCATTTTATGCCTTGTCTACTTGTCCCGTTGCCTCCAAGGTACTGTTCTTGCTGTTAACTCAGACTGAGCTTACCTAAAAATGCTGCCTAATTATGTTCAAAAATATGACTACCTTAGATAAACAACTGTGAGTTTGTATGTTCATTTCTGACATGGTCTTTAATTAAAGTTTAAAATTTATTAAACGTTTTCAATTGTTATATGCAAAAACAACTCCACTGCAGAAGTGAGTTTGTATTGTAAACAAAAATGATGGGATACAAAATCATATCCTAATTTTAAATTTCAGTTCAAGGGGAAAAAATTGCGTGCAGTGTTTGAAAGCCAAGTATTGCATTATTTACTGAGTAGCAATTCAGAAAGCAATATGGGTTGTCAACAAAAATAAGAATAGTTTTAATTTTTTGCTTGTTAGTGTTTATACATATTGGTGCATTTTGCCTACAAATATCTTGTTGCCACATTTAAAATTTTATTTTATTTCCATTGCCCATGTTGCTAAAAATGCAAAGGAGAGATGCAATCCTACTTTCCTTTTGGTTTTAATAGCCTTGGATGTCATTGCCAATAAAAGTCATCTCCTTTTGCCTGAAATATATGGATTAAATAGTCTTTTTATATGCAAAAGAATTTCACAAGATAATTTCTTACATGGCCATTCTTCCAAATTGCTTTTCTTGCTAGGTTTCTTCAAATGAATTACTAAGTTGGGGCTGTCAATGGAGCTGTGCCAGTCCCTACCAGAGACCCCTTCGGGCTGGGTGGTAAAACAAGGAGTCTATACATGAGAATGTATTTCTGGTGGGGCTTTTTTTATGTTCTGCATTAATTCTCTTCCAGGTGTTGTGTAACCAGTCTATTTTATGTTTGATTTTTCCACTTCATGGTGTCAGCAAGTGCTGTCTCTGCTGCTGCCCTGTCTGAGTCTGGCTGCAGAGAGGCTCTCTTTGGGAAAAGTTCACTCATGAATGATAAAACACTTCACAAGCAACAGAGAGAAGACAGTCCAAGTCCTCTAGGGCTCTCTGTTTACCCCATTGCTGTTCCTTCACAGTTTGTTGGCCTGAAAAGTTTTGGTAACAATATTCTTAAAAAGGCCCTTTTTTTTTGTGCTTGCTGCTCAATTCTAAATGTGCTTTCAATTCTGAAGCTATAGTCAGAATTCCTGAATGAAGATTTTTCCATGACAAAGCCATTTCTCACTGGGATTTTTGCAGAACTGGGACAGTTCCTCTTTGAGATATATCAGGGACTTGGCCTAGTCTGAAGGTTTCTAAATACAAAGGAAACAGAAATCTACAATGAAAAAATTAGCTACCTATTGTTTACATGACAATATTCTTTTGAAATGTGAAATTGCCCTTTCTATAATCAATGGCAATTTAAGTCAGAAGATGATGGCATAGTACCAGTAGGACTGGGGGAGCAGAGGAGTACTAAAGTCTTTTCACAATGTATTCATTACATCTGCAGGTGGTGCCATCTGTTGTGTGTGGCTCTCATGTTCTTTCGAGGCAATCATTAAAACAAGGACAAGCTGGAGTCTGCAGTGTGTGAAAGGACATGGGAGGAATATAGTTTTATTAAAATACTACCATGCTGTATGTCTGGAGGGTCACCATGTAAACATGCATTTTTATTTAATTAATCTTCACCGTGGGAAGTGGGATGTGGTATTAAAGATTTCCATGCTAACAGTCAGCATCCTGCCAGAATTCTTTTTGATGGACAGAAGACTCTAGAAATGCCACATTTCATACAAAGCAGTTCCATTTAATCTATTATAAAAAAAAAAAGGCCTCAGAATTTTTGGATTTAAGATTAATATTTTCATGGAGGTCTATACAATCAGTGTTGTAGGACGATTTTTTTGTGAATTGTCCTGACATGCTAGCCTGGCTTTGTGGCTGCCTTTCCTTGCAGTCACTAGCTGCTGCTCCAGAGGGTCACAGATAACCTGCCAGCCCTATGCAACTTCCTTGGATACCCCTGGACAGCTAAAATGGCACTAGATGCTTATTTTTTGGTATCTTAATCTCCTTACTGGTTTCCTAAACCTTTCCAGTGCAGGAGGGCAGTGTATATAGGTTAAAGCCTTGGTCCCTGCAAGGACCCTGGTGAAGCTGTAAGTGTGATGTGCATGTCTCAGAGCCAGGGAGCTGGAAATTATTTGGAAGATTATCCAGTGTAGGTCTCTCATCTGAATCTGGAACTGCTGTACCTTCCAAATCCTAAACACCTGGTGTGTGGGCATTCTTCATTCCCTCCAGACAGTGCTTTTCCTCTTTGCTGTTTTGGGGAGGAATAATTTTATTTTTTTTTTCTGTTAATGGATATTGAATTGTTCCCTCTCCAATTTAAGCCCAGCATTTCCATTCCCTTATGGCACAGAAAACAGACTGTTCCATTACAGCAGCCCTTCTGAGCTGAAAGGTTGTTGTGAAGGTTGGTTTAGCCTTTCCTATACTTAGTGCTTGCTAGGCCTCTGAATCCTCTTGCTGAGCTTCCCTGGGTTTTCCAGGCTGACTCCCATCCCTTCTGCCATGGCACTGTCCAAGCTGGGTGCAGCACATCTGGTTGAGACCAGGAAGGTTGCTTTGCCCTGGCTGTTTTATGCTCTATACCGTGATAAGCATCTGTTTGACAACCATACTGTACTTTGTATTTCACTTGGGGCTGTACAGTGTCCCAGATGGTTCCTGCTTAATGGTTGTTTTTCTAATTGTAGTTGTTCTGATTTTTTTATGGGCCTCTTACCTATCCACATTAAGTAGCTCATGTTAATAAAAGCCTTAGCTGAATTAAAATGTCAAATTAATTGGGCTGAAACCAACAAACAAATATATATGACATTTTGTAAAACTAACAGCCAGACTAGGTAAAAAAAGAAAAAATCAAACCTAACCTGCCTTGCAGACTAAGCTGGTGTTTGCCAGGCTCTCTGTTAGCACAGCATTTACCATGTTTTTATATAAAACTTGGCAAGGAATTTCATCCCTCCAGACCATTCCAGCTCTGAGACTGTCCTCCAGCAGTCTAGGAGATATTTCCTCACACTTTGGTGCCTGTGGATTTTAATAAGTTTATTCTCTTGCATTGTTCAGGCTGTTAGTGCCATCTGGGACTGTTTCTGGATGCAGAGCAGCCTCAGGGGAACCCCACATAGTGCAAGCCCCCCTCTTTAACAGTGAGTCTCTTGGGTCTCCTCCATCTGGACTTGGCTTTTGCTATCAGAAGACACCTTGGATTGGGAAGGTGGCTGATATTGTTCACTTCTGAGAGCTGAACTTCTAGAAGGAAAAGATGGTTCCTTGGATCACAGACCTTCTGCATCTAAATAGCCAAGGAAGATGTTACCTGGAGAAAAGTGGGGAGCAGAAGGTTCATTCTTTTGTCACTTGGGATTCCATCTGTCCCTCAAAAGTGTTTAATGCTAAGTGTTTATAGTAGCCACGTGTGTTTAATTTGTAAGATCTTCTTTTGTTTTTCTTTTAAACAAATGTGGTAATACAGTATTAACTAACAAACAAACAGAAAAAGCTCTGTAATCAGGCAGTTTTGCAGTTCTCATGTTCTCATTCATTATTGATAAAATATGTTCATAGCTTTGTTTTTAAAACACATAGTTCAAAAACAGGAAGATAAATATTTTTTGTCTCCTTTTGTGCCCCAACTTTGTGAATTTTGGAATCTGTTGATGACAGCTATCAGTCCAGCATCCTTGTACTAGTGTGGAGCTATTACATGCCATGATTTTATGAACAAAGCATGAAACAAGTGCTCTGCAGGATCTTACTGTGTTTACATGAAGAAAATGGCTGCATTTTAATTAGGATTTTTGCTTTCTGGCTTCACATTTTGAGTACTGCTGGCACAAAATAATACCAACTAATTATTTCTTTTCTTCTGAATTCCAGAAGGGTAAACTTCAGGCTTTTGGAATATAAATTATAACCACTGATTTTTTTTTTAATTATTTGAGTTGTTAACACCATCAGAGAGTGGGGAGAGAGGCTGCCACAAACTAATTTAAACCATCTTTCAGCCAGTTTTTGAAATGTTTGTTTAATCATGAGATGATTTACAGGCCTCAAGGAGGAAGCAAAATTAAGGAAGCCTCACTTAGGAGGTTTCTCCTGGTTGTAAATTCGAGGATGGACAGAGATCAGGCAGTGGCAAGGGCAGGAAGTTTAACCTCATCACTTCACCCAGCACTGCTAATGAGTAAGAGAACTCAGCTGGGGATCCTTGTGCCTTTAGTTCCAGGTTAAAAGGAGCTCAGATTTTGAGTGAGCAGGGATGGTTTGAGGGGGCTCCAGGAACAGCTCCTGGTGTGGTACCCAGGGGCTTGGTGATGCCAGGATCTCCTGTTAGTGGGGTTTCCTACATGTGCAGAGTGGTCTTTATGGAATACTTGAGACATGGTGAATATGAGACACAGAGAATTAGAGAGGGTTTTCCTGTAGTAAAAAAAACTGGTTTAGAATTTACATAACCGTATTTCAATAGCTTCTACACTTGGCAGTAAAGTGAAATTTTTTTGCTGTACTATGGTGCACACTTGAAATCCAATCTAAAAATCATACTGAATCTATAAAAGGCTTGAAGCTGATTATTCTGAGAGTTCTTGTTTCTTTCCTCCCTGCTAGAATATGTCCTGCTATTTATTTTAAACTTTAATTTAAAAAAAATCAAGTTATTCTCACGACATTTTATTTTTCTTATTTTTTAATCAAGCTAAGTACATGTATGTAATTTTACAGCAAAACATTTATTTTTCTAACTTTATTGTAATGGATTTAAAGATGACTGGAGTAGCTGGTTTCCATTTCTTTAGAAGACAGAAGAGAGTATTTTTATTTATTCATTTACTTCTGGCTGTGTAAAGAGCCTGGGGGAAATGCCATTTAAATTTTACACTCTAAACTATATTCAAGACTAATTTTTTTTTTACACTGTTCTGCTTACCTTCTCTAGCGTCACTGTATGATATTTAATGACCTGTTTCATAAGGTATCCTCAAAAATTTTGTGTAATTATTTTAGGGCCTAGAAATTGTTAATGAACTAGACTAATTTAACCAAAAAGTTTTTGTACCAAGACACTGAAAATTTAACATGATTTATGAAATTATGAGACTGTGGAATACAAATAAAATTTAAAAAAAAAAGACCCAAGAAACAGAAATGGTTTATGCATTAGTGCATTATGGATTAATAAATCAATATTTTCCAAGTTCTCTGCTTACTTTATGTTTTCACCTTGAGTACACTAATTCTGCCAGCAGATAAGGACATTTTACAGCATAAACAGGCTATCTTTGCAAACTCTAAAAAGTTGAAAAAATTCATTTTATGAAACCTTGCACAGTCTGTAAAATGTCTCTGTATTAAAAGAAGGGGAAAAGAAGATGTATGTTAGCTTTCCTGGGAATATTTGTTTAAAGGATGGCTGAAATTTTTAGTAGAAATTCTGAACTTTTGTTAGAAGGTGGAAGGAAGTGTGAGTGCTTTCATAAAGTTAAAAAATCAGTGTCTTGAAGATTCACAGTTTGGAAATATCCTTTGCAGTTAATGCAGCTCAGAGCTTTTTCAGCCACCTTCTTCTTGGCCGGTCCCATCCCAAAAGACCATTTTCCTAAGCTTGTGTATGCTGTGGCTAAACAAGACTGTGGGATTTCTAGGACAATATAAAAGTCACTTGAAATAAAAATTAGACTCTTCAGTTTTGAAAATAACACCTGGGTCTTTATGGATTTCATTATTCCTGAAAATTGAGTGGAGGTTGAATGTAGAACAATGAGGGCATGGGTGGATGGCCCTGAGCAGCCAGTAGCCATGACACCTGTAGTTTCTACTTGGAGGACAACAGACATGGAGGGGCAAGATTTTATATTCTGCGTGGACTTGGCTTTGCTGCCAAGACTGTCAGAAGGCTGTGTGCATTTTTGAGTATCACTGCTCCTTGGAATGATGAGGAGTAGGAGGTTGCTGAGAGGGACCCAGTGAACAAAGGAAAGCACATACCTCCAAGGTGGTGGAGGCTTAATTTACCCTTTTTCTTGAAAAAGAAAAGAAACAGCTTGTGCAGTCTGTTCTGTAGTACTTGGGATTTGGAAACATCCAGGTACCTGGAGAGGAGATTGCAAAATAGAGTGGGGTGAGATGGAAGCAAAGAAGTGGACTAGAAATAGGGTATAAATCTGTAATGGTGAGGATAAGCTATGGAATGAGTTTAATTAAGTTGTGATTGGTTTTTGAAATGAAAATCCTATCAGCCTCTAATTCTCTGTGCCACAAATGAGGATGATAGTGTTATAAATCTTTCCCCAGTTAGAAAAACTGTTTTCAAAGTACTTTGTTTATACAGTGTCACATTTCTCTTAGAGCATGCACTGTAACAGTCTCTTACTGTCAATGCATTCTCTTACTATGCTGCTTTAGGCTTTATTTCAAAGATTATGTAGTTTAGCATTTTGAGCCAAGGTGAGCCACATGGATGGATTTTATGCTGGGGCCATGTTCTTTCTGTGCACTGATCATGCCAGTGCATTGAAATATTTCTCAGCCCAAACTGTATTCCAAGGAGGAGACTCTGGCATAGCCTCATTATTAAGCTGAAAAATCCTGTAATATCAATGTCCATAATTAGTTAGAGGGCAACAGCTATTTTTGGCTCCTTAGTTCTTGTCTTCAGAAAGTACTAGCTAGCTGAGACTTTTTCTTCAGGTGACTTACTCAGTTCTACTGTATAGAAATAGAGCAAATGTTTTCAGACAAATTCATGAGGCTGTTTCTTTATTTTGTCTTCATGTGTTTTGCATTTCTCTAGTCTATTGTTGCTCATCTTTAGCATTGTTAGTAATGACCGAAAGTATAAAGCCAAATCTTCATCTTCCTCTTTCCAAGGGCAGTGGTTGTAGTAGTTCCAGGCTGAGCAGGGGAGATAGTTCTCTGCACTTAGACTTCTGACTGTGGATTTCCAGTTCTGAAAGCCCTCCCAAGGTTTCTGCACACTAAGTGGCAGAATTTAAAACTGCTGAGGGGTTGTTTTAAACATCTTCAGCTTAAGCTGGCTGTGCTCTTAATGTATTTTGTAGTTCACAAAGAAGTGTGTAAATCGTGGTCACCGATATTTTTTTTTTCATCACCAGCTATTGTGTTACCAGATACATAACCAGAACAGATAAATGCTTGCCTGTTTCTACCTTCTCATGTACTTTTACATAGAAAATGTAAAAAATCTTATTTTTCCACAGAAGTGTTGAATAGATACATCATATAATATACACTGAACTTTTTGGTTACTCTGTAACTCTTTGGAATAGCCAGTTGTACTGATGGCAAGTCCTGGCATTAGAGTGGAAAATTAATGCACTTACTGTCGCTAGATGCACAACTCCTTTAGGAGGTATGTCTGCATTCTTCTGAAAAAACAAACCCTTGCAAAATCAAAAATTCACTAAGTCTGTTACTTTTACTGTTTAATTTTGCAGTCTAACAAGATTCTGCACAGCAGAGCAGCTTAGCAAAAGTTGTCTGAAATGTTGATTTGTCTAGTTCTATATCAGATCTCAGGCTCTGAGTTGAGTTTTAAAAAGTCACCTGCAAGAACAAGTGATTGTACCAAAGAGAGGTGGGCCCCATATCCCAGCTAACCCACTTAGCCTGCCTTGAACCATGCCTAAAAACATATTTCTAAGGAGAGTTAAAGGTAACCCTTGTAACCCTTGGTGGATCATTCTTCCACAAAATAGCTTTATCGATTTTGAACTCAGGTGTACATTGAGCTCTGTCATGTGGCAATAAGGAGTTGCACATTTTAACTCCAGGCTAGAGGGACAAGCATCTCTTCTAGGTGGTTTTAAACCTAGCACACAAACTTCCAGATGTTTCTGTTACTTGAAGAGTCAATCATAAACGTTTTCTCTGCATTTTTGTCCTTATAGTTATACAGGTTTCTGTTCCATCCCCCTTGTTTAGAGGGGAGTAGTTTTAATTAGCCCTAGACCATGCATTCCTTGCAGGAAAGCATTCTGCATAACAACAATCCTATCAGCCCTTCTCTGCCTTTTTCAGTACTGTTTTTTGAGGTGAGATGTCACAAATAGGTCTTTTTTCTGTTTCTGCTTTATCTACATGACTTCCTGGATTTATATGTATGTAGAAGCCAAACCTCCCTAGTTCTCTGTTTTTGTAGAAGCTCATTTGACAATTTTAACAAGTGCAATCCAAGAAGAGAGCTAAAGGTAGCTGTTTGGTATAAGATGTTTCTGCCTGATAGGGGAAAAAAGAAAAAGGTTTGGTTTTGATGTTTGTGATGCATGAGAGGAGACATGTAATGCTTTTTCATGTACAATACTGCAGAGGAGAGGAAAGTAAAAAAGACAATGTAACTTCTGAAGAAAAGAGCAGAGGACCATAGCTAACTGAGCAGCTTGAGAAATGCATAAGGGGGGAGGTTGCTGTTACAGGATAAGAACAGAGCTCAGCTACATGATAGTCAGTGTTTTGCAGGCTGTAGAGATGATAATATTTTATTAGTTTAGTGGTGATATTTTGGTGGAAAGCACTTAAGCAAACCAAAGCAGGAGTGCATAGCAAATTGTTGGGAATACATCCTTGCATAACAGCTCTGGGTCACGCTACAGCTTGTCCAGGGCAACCTTGCTCATGCATATGACTGGTCTGGCCAGTACAAACTGTTCCTTACAAGCATGCTTTGGCTTTTCTTACACCTGAGAGGAGGACACTCATACCTGCCATTTTCAAAAGGTGGCTGTTTTTACAGGTAACCCTTCCCCCAGCATCTCAGGTGTTTTGGTCCCTCCACATCATTACCCAGATCAAGAGGTTTCTTGTAAAACTAGTTATGTGTGAAATGTGTACCCACCTCCCAGCAGATTGCTACAGCAATGCCAGGGTCAGGTGTCAGTGGTGGAGCTGCAGTGGGTGCTCCCTCCCACCCAGCACCTACCTTTCTGCAACTCCTCTTCCTTGCCTCAGCCTGATAAGCCACCATCTCACACCAGCTGTTCCCCTGCTGCACAGCTGCTCCCAGAGCTGGGGCAGCCCTTTGGGGAACAGCTGCCCTCACTTTAATAAGACTTCTCTTCTCCTGCATATTGTTAACTCTGAGGAAACTAAAGGTATTTTTCCCTTGGATGAGGTAGCAGAAGCTAGCAAGTAGTCATGCACATTCTGAAGTGATGGCACTCTCATTTCCAGTTGAAAGCTGCCGAGATCCTGTTTTCATTCTTCTGAAAAAGACCACCACTTTTAACAACTCAAAAGGCTTTGAGAAGTGCCCATCTCCAACACAACTCCAGTGGTTTTTGCCAGTAGAGGAGCTTGACCTACCTTAGAAATGGGGAGATTGGTCCCTGGTGGGCCCTGTGCACTGCTCCATCACTCCAGGAGAACAGCAGGTCTCCCCCAGGCTCTGCCCTTCCACATTAGGAAGGGGTCAGATGAGCAGGAGAAGAGAACTGGGGCCTGAATCATATATTGGTGCTGTAGCATGTTGAGTGCAGGATGTTTTTTTTCTGTGAAACAATGCATCATACAGATGTATGGCAGCTACACCTTACCAAACAGTGTGTGACAGGGGCAGTGTCTGTGTTTTGGAGATGCTTGAGGATGAATTGGGAAGGAAGAGGCTGAAGAGAAACAATTTTCATGCTGGTGTCTTTGTACCTTTGTGTGAAGGTCATTGAGGGTAAAAACCTCCTGAATTGCTGGAGGAACTGCTGGAAGAGTAGGAATTGATGGGAGTGTAGGTGTACCTCTATCACCAGTTCACCAAGAATTTTATCAGGATCTTTCCTTGAAAACCACTGGGTGCACAATGTCCTCTCACCACGAGGGTCTTTGGTGGGTGCCTGAATTTCAGAAAAGACTGGGAAGGAGAGCTAAGGATTGCTGTATGACTGGGCATCACAGTGTCATGAAACCCTGGCAGGGCATCCTTCAGCTTTGTCTAGGTTCCTGGCTAGTCTGACAAATCCCTTTTCATGAATGACAGCCTTGTGGTTTTCAGGAACAGTATTTAACCAGGAGCTTGAACACATAAGGTGATATGACAGAATACTCCCTTGATTAGTTTGCTGGCTTTTCCCCTCCTAAAGAACATATGAGCTTCAGGAGATACTATCCATGCTATATCTCATACAGTCTAGCATGTTCAGGGATTTAAAATAATTTAAAATTTGCTATTTGTTGCTCTCTTCTAAGTTAAAATACAGTCGGAACCTTCTGACATTTTCAGCATTTGACTCCTGTAACAGGAATATTTAGTGTAATGAAATCCCTGTGCAACCCTGATTTTCTCTTATTACACTAGTAATAGCATTGTTTAGAATATGATAGGTTTAAGATACATGTTTTATGAAAAAATTGGATTCCCTCTGCAAACAGCTCTTACACATTAAAAATATGCAATCAGGTTTTAAAAAACAACATAGCAATGTGTAGCTTGTCAGAAGAGTATCTTGCATAAAAATCTTTCAGTGACAACTTTTTATGTAGAGATAATTATTCTCATAAAAAATATTTTAAATTTACCAGATGAAAGCACATGCCTTCAGCATCCAACAGGTGTGAAACATTTAATCAGTAATTCTTCATTTTATACTCTCAAATAGGTAAATGAACTTCCTCCAGGAAAACATGGAGGTCATTTCTGTGTTGGTCTGATGGGCTTTCAAGACACCATAGATAGCCAAGAAAGCAGCTCAGTCCTTGGTTTAGAATAAAAAAAGGTGATTCCTGTCTTATTTTTCTGGGAGCCAACCTATTTAAAAGCAAGGCTTCTAAAAGCAACTTCTTTATATAATAATTTTGTTCCAGATATTTCAGGTTCTTGTTTGGGAGGGTTTCAGGTCTGATAGCATTTTTGTTGCTAAATATGGTCTTCCTCAAACCTGAGTCAAAAATAGAGTTGGAGCAGAATGACAGTACTTGCCTGGGACCAGTCAAGGCAAGTTGGATTGACAGATGAAACACATGCTAGAACATGAGGAGAGGAGGAGGGAATATCTTTGTTAAACACAGCACAACCAGCCAGGAGTGGTGCCAACATTTCACTTGTTGCCCTTGCCACAAGAGTAATAGTGGAGTCCATGTTTTGTGTGTGTGCCCCTCCCATGAGCTCCAAAATTTTACCTTAACCATGTTCATTTTACCTTAACCACATGATATGCTGTCAGTAACTTGCAGTGTTCAGGTGATCTGTGGCTCTTCCTTGACCAGTCAGAGAAGGGAATTCCAGGAAAGGATGGCAGGCTGCTTCAGCTGTCAGCTTCAGCTGTGGGGGTGGGGGCAGCATCTCCATCCTCTGCCCTTGGATGTAGCCTGGCAGTGGGAACATGACAGTCTGGCTGGGTGTTACTTAGTCACATCAGGGATTTTGTCAGTATATTGGTGATTTTGTTGTCAGTATGGAAAGCACCAACAGAAAAAGCAATTATGTTACTTGATGATGGGCTGTTAAATCCTTCTCTGACCAAAGAGGCTTTTAATGTTTGAAGTTAAAAATTTGTTTGAGTAAATTTAAATTCGTTATGCTATAATTAATTCCATAGGTATCTGTCTGATTTTAAAGTCCTGAGTAAGTTAATGTAAAAAAAATTCTAGAAATACACTGCTTGAAAAAGTAATTTAAAAAGTAATATGGAGAATAGTTTGTTCTAATAATACCAAATCTCCTTAAATGCTCCTTATTTATAAAAATTGTTGATAATGATGCAAAAAACTATTACACTGCTTTTTTTTTTTCAAGGTTGATGTCCAGAGCATTAGTAGGGAAACAGAGCTCCCATTTCTGTGTTGTACATTAACTCTTTCATGGGGTGATAGACTGGAACTACAGTTCCTGCTTTATGATCAGGAAACAAGGACATGGCTTTTCAAGAGGTTTGGTTGATTAAATTGAGCTTTATATGCCATTACAATCATAGCCTGGCTGATTTTAGCTTAGAGTAGTACTAAGAATCATATTGAAAGGAATCTCACCATGATATGTGGTATTTGCCTCTTGTGCTTGTCTTTGGGATGTAACATAGACTTCTCCTGGGTGAGGCTTATCCCATAGGCTTATGTAACTTAAGTCTCCGTGTAATCCAGCAATTAGAATGCCAATATGCAGAAATTTTAATATCATTATCAGAATTCATAAACTGCCCAGTGGGATGCTAAAGTTGTGATTATATCCTATGCTTTCTAAATGTATATAAAACTATGAGAAGTTCAGCCAGCTGCTCTTTTTTTTTTTCCTGAATATGGTTATTCAACTGTGTCTCACTGTTTATATCCCAAATTAGAGGGCTTCTTTTGTCTGGGAGCAGCTCTTTGTATTACTTTGAAATGGTTCCAAAGTTAACTACTCGGAAAAAATAACCTTATTTTCTAATAGAACTACACTCAAACTGCTCCATCTTGAAGCTGTGAACTGTCACTCCAGTAAGACCTTAGTAATGAGCTGAATGAGAGAGTTTTGCAGCTATTGGAGAGATATCTGAGCAGCATAAGAATAATCATGAGATATATCTAATACAGAGGGTCAAAATAGGGGCAGAATTAGGAATAATATAATGCACTGTAATAATATAGCAAGAGTTGGTAATTTGGCAATTTAATGTGCTGTGTTTTAGTTTATTTAGTTCTTTAGTACTGGGTAGACACAGGGTTATTTAGCAATAGCTATAGTGCATGAAGTGCATAGGAGAGCTGGGTTACATTTGCAATTTAGAAATCCTGTGCTAAGTGGGAGGAAAAATGCTTGCTGATCAGAGCCCTATAATTTCCACTGCCTTGTTCTCATGGGACCAAGTGCAGCACCTGCAGAGGAGCAGGCACTGGAGGTTGTTCGTGGGCTGACTCCAACATCTGTCCTCCCTGTGCCTGTTCCTCACCGTGGTTCTTCCCCACAAAACATTTGTGCTCTCAATGTTCCTCAGTCAGGACATGGGGGACACTAAAGCATATATTATGATGCTGCAAAAGCTGAAACTTGGTATTTGCAGATAGCACACTCCTGTATTATAATTGTTTGATTTAGTGCCCTTTACTCAAGTCTCCAGAGGAGTGCTGGGTGACTCCTGCTATTGCTTCCACACGTAACTGGTTTTCCACAGCATAATGTGCAGAGGTGCTGCTTTGGAGTACAGTGTTGGGACATACAGATGGTCACCAAAACCTTCCTTCCTCAGGCAGTCTCACTGCCAGGCTCTCTCCCAGCTCCTTTTCATCTCTGCATGGCATCTGAGACCTGGAGGTGGTAGGAGTTCCCCACCATTGAGCAGCAGGCAGTTGGCAGATCTGCCAGTGTTCCTCCCCAGGACTCTGTGTCAAAGAGCCTTGAGCCATTTCCCTAGTAAGGAGGGAGATGTATCTGCCAGTGGACTTCTAGCAGAAACAGCCAGGTTGCAGTGTGTGGCACATGGGAAGGTTTTCTCTTCCCTGTTGTTCTTTACATTCATTCTTGTTTGGAGCCTGATCACTCATGCAAAGTATTTATGGGAAAATGTGTAACTAGATATCCTTCATTATTGGACTAGATAGTAGGTAAAGGCTTGCAGTCAAAGTTCTTCTCTCCTGAATATGTAGACAGATGTAGAAATACGTACACAACATAGGATAAAAACTAAGGAAAGGGTAGATCAGAAGGTAGATAGATACAGGTTTACTGATGGTCACTATAGATGGGAAGTCTGCAATTTTCTAAAACTTCAGTATGTATTTAAAAAGTAAGTTTATTAACCTGCTATTATTCAATCTAACCCTTCTTTGAAAAGAAAAGTTGTCATAAACATAACATTTGATAACCAAGTGTTTTGTAGTCTGTTTAGGCAAAATATATAATGTGAAGATTAATAAGAAAGTGTACTCTTAAGTGGCAGTGGTAAAATCTTCTGCTTTTTATTATGAAAAAGCACATCAAAGTGAAACCCTAACTTTATACCTTCTCATTAGTGACTGCTGGTGTTCCTTAAAAATTTATTTATTATTCAGTCTCAAAGAGAAAGAGTTGTATCACCTTCTCTGCCCCTTTCCTTACATAGGTCTTCTTGTGTGAAAGCCATTTTAAGACCTTACTGATTCTGACTCTCAAATATTTCTCTTATGAGAAATACCTGCCTCCCTTTGCTTACATTTTTATAGGCTTTTGACACTTGGCCTAGAAAGGTGTGCAGAGCATCCCTTTGCTGCTGCTTGGTGGGTTGATCCCAGCCCAAGTGCATTCTGTCTCTATCACTTTAGATGGGTAAAGTACCTCCTACTGCTGCAGGTTTGCTCAGATGTGAGATTCCTCACGTCCCACATGACCACATCAGCCGAAGAAATAGGCAGAGATTTACAGCAGACAGTTTTGTGTCTGTAACCACTCTGGGGAAGTCATTTGCCATAAAACTCTTCCCATAATGCAGACATAATTTGGTTGACAAGTGCAGTAAGTTCACTTTGCTGTATTCACAGGTCGCATTCATTTCTGTATGTGAATGGCAGTTTATTTTTCAAAATGTTTGCAAGTCTCATGAGTTTCATAAGTTGTAGTGTCGATAAATATCCGTCCAAAAGCACGTTGCTTGTTCTTTGTTATTTGTATTTGTTCTCCTTTTAAACAAATTTTAAAACCCTTATCTAGAAACAAAACCATATGCTGGGGATTTTTTACATAAATAATTTTGCTAATGTTAGTGATACAGAAAGAATAATGTAGGGTTTGTAAGGATAAGGAAAAATAATTTTACTACTAAAAAGCAGATTTTCTAAACACTTAGTTACCATCAGTAAGTGATATTGAAAATCTATTTAGAAAAACCCCCTAGTGCCTGGTAATAATATTCACATTAAGATAAATAGGACAGCACATACTACCACTTTCTTTAAGAGGTTAATGAAAGGCTCTTCATGCACAGTGACTAATACAAACTGGGATAGTGAAAAATTACCAGTATTTGATAATTTACATAATTTATATAATAATCAAATCTTAGCAATATTACTGAATAGTCTTTACACAAGTGTGTCTTACTAGCAGGTTTCTGTCAAAAATAGTTTTCTAGTGCAAAATTTAGTTGAATTTTATGTACTTAACACTAGTCCTGTCCCACCATGTGTTGAAGGTAGTAGAGTTCTTCACAGACAGAGGAGATATCCCAGCCAGACTCAGCTGGGTGTAAGGAAGAGCTGGGCATAGACATCTGCTAGACAATGCCTTTGCCTTAACTTCAGTAACTCTCCTCTATTTCACAGCCACCTTGTTTCACAAAGAGGGAAGTTTCTTTTGCCAAAGCCTGACCTTTGAAACAAACTTTCTGAATTCTTAGTGATTAAGTTGTATGAACAACAGCCATAAGATGACAGAATCTCCTGAAGCTGCAGAAGTGATACCTATGAGGCAGCAGTATCCTCTTTGACTTAGTGCCTTTTTTCCAAATCAATCCAAGACTCTATTTTCAATGCTACAACTGTTTGTAGTATAAAACATGATGAAATCTGAAAAACATTCCCTTTTGTACTCTACAAAGTCTCCCTTTCCTCAACCCCATGAGTCCTGAAATGTGCTGGTTTGGCCTTTTGTTTGTCAGGGGTTTGGGGTTTGGTTTTGGGGGTTGGGTTTGGGTTTTTTTTCATTTTGGTTGTGGAATTAAATGTTTTTTATTTTAAACAATAGGTTATGTAAAAGTTTCTCTTTACTGCTATACTTAGAATTTAGTTATATAAACTGTTTTCCTCACACTTCTTCTTCCTCCTATCCTTGTTGACGCACAGAGTCCCAGGAAGTCTCAGGAACAGAGAAGAGGCTGAACTGGGTTTGAGTTCTGTGTAGCATTGCTCACCCTCTGCCTCTCTGAAACTCATTTTCCAGTTGCTGCCAAGTATGGAGCAAATGGCACCAATGTTTCCATCTGGGATTCTTTCTACCTTGTGTTTCCTGTCCCTGAGAAAACATTTCTTGTCTGCATTCCAGACCATTTGTGATATGTTCAAGAATAAAAATGGCAGTAGTTGATATTTTCCTTCCTTTCCATCCTGTCTTTTGGGGAAAAAAAAAATCTCTTTAACAGGGGCTAAAGAAATCTCACCAGTTAAATTGGAATGAGTTTGTACATCGTTACATTATGCACAGTTGAACTCTTTCCCAAAGTGTTAGTTTTTTTAACAACAAAACATCCCCCAGTTTTTCATATCTGGGATTCAAAATTACAATGGATGTTAAGATCCATGGAGTTTCATTTTTTATTGCAATTTAGTGTAGTAGGCAATAGAATAGGGAATGCACTGAGAGCAGCCAGGCTTTTGAAACTGCCTGTGCAGAGACTGCATATCCACACAGAAACTCTTAAGTAAACAATTTAGCCGTATGCTGTTTATTCCACCTCTCTCTTTCTCTTTTCTTTGCTAACACAGGTCCACAAAGATTCTCGAGTTCTCAAGCCCTAGCTTATGGAAGTGTGTAATGTCAGTGTGGTTGCAAAATCACATGATCTCCTAGCCCTGTATCTTATCCTTCACCCAACATTGCACAACGCTGGACTGTCAGCTAGGAGAACGAGAGGAGCCAGATTGTGTTGTGCCACCTCTTTTTCTAGTTCACGCATAAGTTGCCACCAGGATATTTTTCTGTGTTTGTAGCACGTTTGGTGGATTTGGGGCACATTCTTTGCTTCCATTCTCCTCATTCATGTGACCCTTTCCCAGTGCTTCCAAATGAGCTAATGTGTCTTCAACATAGAGAAAACCAACCAAGTTGGTTAGGATGTATATTGTTCTCTTGTTTTATTTGTGGGTTGTTTGGGGGTTTTTTAATTGGTCTTTGTTCTGTTCTTTTTTAAAACATATCTACAAAAAGAGAATATATAACTTTCTGCCCTAAATACCTCTTTTGCATCAGGGATGGATATTTTAATGGAGTGAGGTGTAATAGCAGAACAGTGCCATGTCTCTGTCCTCACAAGCATAGCTGCATGCAGATTAGAAAGGCTCTGTAGTGCTGCTACTGTATGCCAGATTTGCTATTTGCTCTTGTTTGCATGATAGTATTTCTAATTTACTAATATGATATGGAAATAATGGCACATCACCGATCTTTCAACATATTGTATCACTGCTTTATCATATTAGGCTAATACACTGCGAGAGTTGATAGCACCTCTCCATGTCAAATGGGAACCACATCTCTTGGCACTGAACCGATTGGACTCAAAGGTTGATAAACTTATCATTAGAGAATTGGCACGACGGAGACTCAACGTCAGCCTCTTGGAAGCAACCTAATGGCCTCCGTTCAGAAAGTCAGTTCTTCTTGAATAACTTTGATGTTTATAACAGAGAACAGACCTGTTAAAGCGTAGACAACCACATGCCTGAATATGAGGCCTCCAGGAAGGTGTCAAAGGGCATGGCCAGTCTTTTGAAGAATGCACCCTTTCCACAATGGGACTAGGCACAAAATCAGATCCAGTCTACATGGAGCACATTTGCAGAAAATACTGCCCCCTGCACGGGAGAACGGAAGGGGAAGAGGGTCTTGGCAGGGGAAGGGCTTTGATGTCACTCAGTTTTGTTCTGCACACCTCGAGGAATTAAAGAGGGATTCAGCCATGGTAACTGTAATTTCCCATTGCTTGTACTGAACTCCAGTGAACCCATTCAGGCCAACCAGACAGAGTCGTGTCATTTAAGCTGCTTCACATTAGTGAAGGAAGTTTCCTTACTGTGTCATGTTAAACTAAGTGTATTCTGTCAAGTGGAGGTATGTACAGACCTTTCAGAGACTTTCATTTATCCAATGGTTTGTAATGAATTCCCAGAGGGTATGCTGGCACTCATTTGGATGATGATGGAGAAGATACCTCACGCTGAGATTTATTAGACTCTGCAGTTAAACTCTTCAGTTCCTCTTTATCTTCTAGGACTAAAACATGTGAGTGATGCTGCCTGGCCAAGCAGGCACAAAGTTTAACTCTGTTTAACACCCAGACTCCAGAGGGCTGTTTTGGGGCCAGTATTTGTCTGGACGTCACTCTAAGTAGATTCAGATATTGTAATTATCATTATGTTCTGAGTCCCCTATGGGTTGATGTTTGCCTCTATCTCTGTGATTAGAATGTGGATTTTCCTTAATATATTTGGCTAAGGGTGTATTGTAATAATGTTAATGCTAATTACTTGATATTTCATACTATCTTACGGGGAGATACTTTTAAAAAATGTATTTTGAAATGTTTTCTTTCTGTTTGCTCAATGTATGGTATTGCATTATGTTAATACCAATAAAATTATATATATAGTTATATATATATTTCCCTTTTATAAAGAAGTAAATTATGCTTTTTTGCCTCACAAACAAGAAATGTGCAGTGAATAAAATTACATCATTCTGCCTTACAGCAGGTGACAAAGCTTACAATAGTTTTAATATTCTTTTTTGAAAAATAAAAAGTATAGTACAACATAAACTAGTTGGAAATTCATCAAAATGCATGTTTTATGTTTCTGCTCAATGGGACTGTCACAAAACAGTCTAGATATTTAGCAGTGTTGTTTTGGCATCTTTAATTTTTTCTAATCAGAAACATGCACTGTATTGCTATTATTGATTACAAAACTGTACTGTCATAAATTTTTGCCTGTTGGCCTGATAGACAGACCCACTGAGTTTGTCTGTAGGAATTGATCTTACAATTTAATTTAATTCAGTGCTCTTTCCAATGCTTGGCAAAGGCAGAATTTATTTTTTATATGAGGTTGCCTTTGAAGTACCTGCCTCTGCCAGGAATGATAAATCACTGCTAAGTACATAAAGATTCTGCAACCTGAAGGATATGTGATTAAAGCCTTGTTGGAATGGCCTGCAACCCCAGCCAGTCCTTTACATTCTGTCATTAAATTCCATAATTAGTTAGAGGTGAAATGTTTTGGAAATGAATTAGAGAAGCAGAAGCAAGGATGTGACTCTAAAATGTCCTTTGGCTGCCATTTGGGGTTACACTGATGGCTTATTTGCTGCTCGTAGCCAAAGGGCAGGATATATCTGCACTAATGCCTATTAGATTGTCTTCAGCTTCCTCTCTTTCTTTTCCCCACCCTTTCTAACATATTGTATTGAGTATCTTTGTTTTGCAGAGGCATTCAGAAGGGCTGTAATTAGCAGTCCCTGGCATTTAATTGCATACACATTTGTTAAATATTTTTCTGTATGCCTTAAAATAAAGTATAGAAAATGGCAGTAAATGTTTCTTTAATGAAGGCATTTGATTTATTCATGAAGTCAGGATTTTTTAAAGGTGTTATTTTGGGCTTAATAAAGGAAATAAGCCAGCAAATTTTCTGTCTTGCTTTTGCGTAATTGTCTATCAGGGCTGATGTTCAGTTCCTTTCTCTTCTTCCTTTTGTGGCAAGCACGTTCTGCCCAGTGGGTGAGGAATGGACCTTTCTGCTGTGACGACTCTCATGCCAGTTTTGAGAGCACTTTTTGCTGAGGTTCATACATGTTTTCAAGTCCATTCTGACATCTGATGGCATGATTGATGTCTAGAAAAGCCACCTTGGAATTACTGCATTTCACTCCTCATAGCAATAGCTTTTGTTCAGAAAGGTACTCTGAACTCTGTGGTGCTTACAGACCATGGGGGTGTGTGGGCATTCAGCAGCTGATGGGGGTGCCTAATGTTTGGCAGTGTTGTACCCTGCATAAATAAGATGTAAATCAGGCTGCAACTTAATTAGGTTGGAATCTAATCAGTGCAGCTATCATAATGTGCAATTATAAATCCAGTAATAAATCTGAATATCTGAATACATATGACATCATCTGGGATGACATTTTGGGAAGTATTTCAGGCGCCTTTCAGAAACACCTCGGGAGGTGCAGACCACAGTGAGTTACAGAGGTAACTGAGGCAGAGATTCAGCTAACCTGGCCCCTGCCCACACTAATGTTTTCTCCCATGTTGAAAATAGGATTGCAGTTCCTTACTGATGAGTTTTGGAAAACTTCACTCTCGGTGCTACGTTTCCATACAAATAAGTAGCTTGGTATGTAGCCCAAAGTAGAGTTCATTTTCTGGGTGGGTGTTGCTCACCAGGAACACGTCCCCCATCTCTTCAGGCTTGCTTTCAGGTATCAATCCCATAAACCTTGACAGGCACTGCTGTTGTGGGAGCGTGACTGTGGCTTGATTCTGACTGGTGAGTAATGTCCCTGGGTCCGTATCGTTTGTCACTTAACCTTTCACAACTCTGAGTGCTGCAACAGCTTAGGTTTGTAAAAACAGTACTTTGCCCAAGGAGTAATTGCTTCTGTATATTACTTGGGACTCATTATTTGTAGGGAACTCCTCATCCTGTTTAAAAGTTACAGAATCCCCACATGTCTAGCAATTTTGTCCAGTTTGCTCCAGCTCCTGGCTTTCCTCATAAATACAAGTTTTTTATTGTTTTTTTCTCCAGGGTCCAAGGGGAAGTGTACCATCAAAATGTGATGGGTCTGTTTATTTCACTTCAGCATTGATAGCTTGTGGTAAAATTAAAGAGCACTTATATTGGTGTGTGGCACAGGAAAATGTCAGGATATCCTATTTCATCATGTAAAATTCTCCCGGAGAGTCACTAAAATCAACAGATTAAGGTTAAACTGGTGCCTTCGTAGGCAGCTTAATGATTAGAGTACCATCCAAAACCAAGGAAGGATGCAACTACAACCCTATTGCAGAGAAGTTCTGCCAGAGATAAGAATTCCTTGACTTTGGGAAGCTTTGGAGTGACTTCATTCTTATGCCCTCTCTGAAATCACAGCCCACCGATACAACGTCGTAAAACAGCAGGACTGTGAGCAAAGAGGGAGCTACAGATGCTCCTTTGAGGCGTGCAAAAGCTGTCAAGAGGCAGCACGAGCAGAAAAAGCTGATTATTGCCCCTGTGTGTCCCCTTCTCACTAACACAATAACCCATTCTCTGGCACCTGTACTTCGCTGCTAAGTGGATGTCAGACAGAAATGGCTGAATGTTACTGTCAGCTCAGCAATGCAGATCTGCAGGGAGAGGCATCCAGGCTTTTTCCTTATGCTCAGTGTAGTGTTAGCTATGTTTAGTAAGCCATTCCAGTTGCGTGGAAGGCTGAAGAGATGTGGCTGAGGTGAGTGTGAGAGTCAGGGCAGGACCAGCTCGAGTGTACCATGAAGGTTGGAGGTGGAACATGTGAACACACTGCAGCCTGCAGGGCGCAGGAGCTGCGGGGCCACGGCAGGGTGCAGGCAGCTGGTCCTGCAGACATCCCCACAAAGATGACTGCAGCAGACAAGAGATTCACAGGGATCTACTGACCCAGAAGGAAAACTGCTAGTGCCATGAGTAGTTCACAAAAAGAATTAGGCCTTCAGTGCTACAGCAAAGGCTTGGCTTCTGTCAGGCCTTAGAGAGGCTAGGGTTAGATCTTTTAAAAGATGGTACCTACCTGATTCTGGTAATGAACTTGGCTGTCGTGGAAAATGCCTGAAATACCTTCAGATACCTATTGTTTGGGAGATGAGTTTTCCACTTGCCTGCACAGTTCATTTTATTTCAAGAAACCCCATTTATGCTCATGCGTGTGAGAGGAGAAGCAGACTCATACCATAGGGTGTAAAATTCCAGCAAGTGCAGAACTCTGTTATTGATGCTTTCAGTGAGCATCCTCTCTAGGGAGTATCTTTTTTTGTTAGCAGGTTTGCGTAATAGGAGGGAATAGAAACTGTGCACAGCTATCCTGGTAACCCAAAAATACTTCCACTTTAGAGGAAATGATGGTGTAAAAACCAGATTTAATACCTGCATTGAATAACTACGAAATAATAAATGCAATAAATATAAAATTTAATGATCCTCCAGCTACTTAATATTTCACCAAACACATTGATCAAAGCTTGTTTTCAAACAATGCTTCTCCCTTCCTTGACTCAAGACTTCTGGGAAAATCCTGCACTTTCACATACATGGGGATAGAAAGGACAGAGGATTACAGAGGAATCAGAAGAAGGCAGGGAAAGGGAAGAAGTACCAGAGAGAAGGGTAGCAAAGACTAGGCACTGCACAAGAACCCCTGTTTCGCTTTTAATTTAGTTTTAATTCAGCTTGTTTAAATTTTTCTTCACTTGCAGAAAACATTAAAATGCTCGTTTGTGTGTGTGTGTGTGTGTGTGTGTGTGTGTGTGTGTGTGTGTTTGTTCACAGCTGTAATCACATAACCAGTCAGGCCTTCATTTTAAAGTGGGATAGGACATAGCATAAGTGTCTACTTGTACTTTAACGGGGAAATCTGCTCTATCTTACCCAGAGCAGATGATTAGCAGCTGTTTCCATGTAGACCTGCATTTTATTGCACCTTCTGCCAGCTGTAACATGCCAGGCTTAAATACTGTGTTGCTTCTTCCTTTTCTCAGTAATTAGGGATGTGACTTGTAACACTTTCCTTCCAGGAGCTGACTTTCCATGTCCTTGTGGTTCCCCTCAAACCTGTGCAGGAGTGAGGTCATGCACAGCCTCAGCTGTGCAGACACCATCAACTTTAAGCCTTACATTGATTTCACCACTTCATTCCTTTTAGCTTGTAGGTGATGGGGGAAGGAAATGCATAGCTTAGTCTGCCAGACAGCCATTTAATAGTGTTAAAATTATTAATTCCTGAATCTTTGTGTTAGAAGTATTTGGGTATGTCTCACTCTTGGGCAGTTTGGACTCTTAATGATTAACCTGAACAGCAGCAAAGATGGATTTAGGCCTCACACTGAGAAACCAACTGCTTCTTCAGAAGATTTCTTTTCTCCCCTCCGCTGCAACACTGCTAAAATCCACATCCACTCTCCTTTCATCCTTCTACTTTTTCACCTTGTATCTGGGGAGATGCCTTCAGTCTCTCTCCAGTTTGCTGGGGTTTACAAGCCCAGCCAGGCTGTTGCACACTGTGGCCATAGCCCTTGTCTCTTGTGTTCCTGTTGGCACAGCCCGAGCTGGGGCTGCAGAGCTTGCAGGAGTCAGCAGGCATCTGTGTGCTGCTCTGCCTCCCTGTCAGTGAAACTGCAGGCCCTGGCAAGGTTTGATAGCCCCTGTTGTTAGACATGGCAGAGAGAGCCCGGCTGTGCCATAGGAAGATTACAAATGTTTTCTTGCTACTGGGATTATCAGTTACTAGTTAGCCTGTGGCAGACCAGGGTGACTGTTCCCAGCATAGACACATCAGGGTCAGGAAGGCAAAGGAAAAAAAAAAGCACCCTGAGGTTTGTACACCCAAGGCTGTTTTTATCTAACTTGAGACCATTTCCCAGAGGCCTGGAATGCTTCTTGTTTTGGGGGAGTACTTACTGCATTTATTATCACTCACAGAGAGTCTCTGGGACACTTGAGGTAAATGCATCCCCTGCACAAAGGTGAAGCAAAAAGGTGTAGCTCTCAAACTGGAAGCATATCTTTGGGATTTGGAGGGGGAAAATAATGTGGCAGCTGTTTAATAATGTAATTAGTGGTGTGGTGTAAAACAAATTGCCTCCTTAATATCCTGAGAAGGCTGAGGTTACCTGGTTCCTCTGCCAGCGGGGGTGAGCTCACCGAAAGGGGTGAAAATGGGAGTTTAAATTTCAGTGGAGCCTGTAGACTTCAGTCTGACTGTGCCTTGTTCACTTCCTGTCACAGACTTGGCAGCAGCTTGGTTTTCTGGGGATTTGCAGAGGGTGGTACTTCTGTTCAAATACAGGGCTGATTGCAGGGAGAGGAGTGGGTGTGCGTGAGAGGAGTTGCACAGTGAAGGAAGGTGTGTCACTAAGCAGTAAAGGTGGCAAACAGAAAAGAGGAGAGTGGGAAAATGGAGAATTCCATCAGGATGGCGGTGGTGTCTGTCAGTCAGGATGAGAAGTCTAAAGGCAGCAGGGTTGACTCTGGAATCTAGAGGTGCTGGCAAAGACCAGAGGGCCCCCAGTGAAGAGCATTGATCCTTGAAAAATATGGCTTTGTGGGCAGGGTAGGTGACAAAATAACTGTCCTTACATAGGCAGTTCTGTTCTCTCATAGCCCCATATGAAATCATGGGCTCCTCTGGTATCTCACTGAAAGATGAAAACCATGCAAGATTTTGGCAGCTTGAGCTTTAGCAGAAAAGTGAATCACTGAAGTGCAGGGACCTCCACTGCAAACTGCTGGAGGTTATTCCATATATTTAGAGCAGATTTATGAGAAGTGTGTGCCTAGAGATTCTCTGTGTCCAGAGAGCAATGTGTTAGCCAGCTGGGCTGCAGTGGTGACCTTCTACAGGGTTCTAATTCAGTACTATCTTCCTGAATCATCAGTTTACACAGACCAATCATCTCTTGATCCATGCTAATACCAATGGTAACTTTCTCTCTGGTCAGTTTTCACATAAGTACCTTATGCTCTTGTGATCTTGGTTTATAAGAGGGAAATAATGGAAAGATGAATTTCCTAACAGAGCCAGGAGGTGATTACACTTATTACATCACAGAGCTTGGTGCATGCTCTTTTCAGCAAGTGACAACACAGTATGAGAAATCCCACCAATTTTTCCTGAATGCCAAGAGCCCAAACAGTTCCTGACCTGTTGGAGTTTCACCTACGCAGCTGTAATCTTCATCTCTCTCTCCTGAGAAAATATAAAAGTAGTTACAAATATTTACTGCATTCTCAGAAATGAGGGCAAAGTACAAAAAGTTCAGAAACTTCCTATGGAAAACAGAATAGTGAAAAATATTAACAGAACACTTACTAGACAGATGTATTCATTATCTCCAGAATTAAATTCAAATAGCTTTACAATCACTTGAAGACAGCAGGAGCTTCTTTGTTACAAAATTCACTGTCTGTATATTCTTGCATTTGGAGGATAGGGTTCTCACCTGATTTAGATCCTATGTGTTGCAGTTTGTGCAGCTTTATTTCTGCTCCTGAGTTACAGAGATGTTCAGGCTTGTGTGGGGCAGGGGGCAGAACTGCAGCTTCAGAGAAGAGACCCTGCTTTTCAGCAGTATTTGGAAACTGTGACCTGGCAGTGCATTCAGAGAAACAGGAAAGATGCAACCTGCAACTCAGCAGCTGAATGAGTGTGAACAAAACAACTCTTGTGTTGAGCTCCCCTGCAAATCCTATTAGAACACATTTTCTACTTAAACAAAGCATTACTAGACGTCTTACTCTCCCTTAACGAGAAAGCCATGTTGTAGCAGCATGACTTGCATACAAATCCAGCAATTTTAAAAGAGAAAATATGTTTTAAGCTCAGCTCTATATCTAACAGAATACCTCAGATGTTTTATGGTGCCAAGGGTTTCACCAACACCTACAGGAAATCAATCAAAGGCTCTAGCAGAAGGCTGAGGGAGGGAAGATGTGTGTGTAATCTCAAATCTCATTCCCACCTACTGAGAGCCATTGAGAGTAGCAGCACCACCTTCAGCATTTCTCTGGAAAATATTAAGGGCTTGGTATGTGTTTGTGTGACACCCACTGCCCTCTCCCCCAGCATGGGTGAACAAGGCATCTTGCCCTCTTTAGAGCTTTCCCAGCCTCACCAGCAGCAAGGCATTTAAGGGACTTGTCTTCCCTCATGACGTCTTCCCTCAAGATGTCTTCCCTCATCTTTCCTCTTTAGGAAATCCTGTCCCCTTTTTGACGTGCTGCTCCTAGTGACATCACCAAGTCAGTGACAGAGCATGGGGGAGGCAGCCCCAGCTGTGTGGAGGTGAAGTGCTGATGTGTTCCAGGACCTTCTCTCAGTGTTCTGCTGCCTAACCCAGCCTGTGTCCTGCCCCCACAGTCCTGTGCCTCTCCTGTGCAGTCCCAGAGCTGTTCCCATTTGGGTGAGGACAGCAGTCTGGTGCCCACGCTCCCTCTGAGTCCCACATTGAGCAGTGGGTGCCTGTCCCAGGGGATGAGCCCTGAGGAGCACCAGCCACGCAGATCCCAGGCCAGCAGTGTGGGGAGGGAGGGCAGGACAAGCCCCCTGGCACAGGGTTTATACTCACAGAGGCCATGTTCCCATCCAGGTTCATTAAAATTCAGTACTGAACCTTAGGGTTGAACTCAAATGCTGTATTTTGCCTTGGTGGGGAGTTTCTGTGTTTTAGGAAAACATGAGTTTTTGATGGCAAGCCTGGATGTGGTGACTGGTTGCCAACCCCGGCTCTAGATCACTCTGGCAAAGTAAATTTAAATAGTGTAGAGTCACAGTGCTGGCCTGCTTCTTCAGCAAGCCATGCCTGTCCTAATCCCCTCAGTGCAGCCTTGGCAGTGCTGGTGGGGAAGAGACACCTGAGGAAAAATCCCTTTTGCCTTTCATAGCAAGAGATGAGAAGAAGAGAGAGAAATGGGTGTCAAATACTCCTGTGTCAGACCAGGAGGGAGTTTTCCCTTTGCCCTTTAGCAAATCACCCCCCCCCCCCCCTTCCACAGCTGTGGGACTGGTGAGCATTAGCATTCAGCAATAGGAACTGACAGAGAGATCCCAAACTTCTGATCTCATTGCTGCATAGACTTCAAAAGAAAGCATGAAAATCAAGACCACAAAAGATTTTAACCACTCTAATTATTCAGCTACTGAATGTTTTGTCTTTTAGCCCATTAGGTGTTTCAATTAGAAAGAAAAATACAAGAATGAGAAAAGCATGTAATTTCTATTTTATTTCAGTCCTGACCAGCGTTGACAGTGACGAACCCAGCTCACCAAGTAGGGTAGCACAGGATGGGATGCTTTAGGGGGCTCTGTGCAGGCTCAAAATACTTCCACTGGTAGTAAGTCTCTAACCCTTCTTCACTTCCATATCTTTTTTTAAAAAAAAAAGATTAAAACGTGTAATTCAAGAACAGCTTCCCTCTAAAAGGGCAAAGGAATAAACTGAGGAGAGGTGAATCTTCATCATCATCATCAGATCAGTTGCTGATTGCAAAATTCTTGGATTGTAGAAAGGTCTGTACAAATCCAAACACTTTTTGCGATGGGGTGAGGAGATTTGGGTTTCTGGAGTTCTTGCCTGAGCCTGAGGAGAGTTGTTGCCCTACTGCATAGTAGAGCTCAAATGGGAGATGGCCTCAGGTAGCTCTTGATGGACTAAAAATGTCACTTCTAAACAGAAACTGTCTTCTCTCTTGGTGACTGATAAAAATTCCTCTAATCACTGAGGACACTGAGGTTCTTTTCTTAAGGGTGTTTCCATACGTGGTGAACTTTCAGCCAGTAGAAATTACTATCTTGGAGCAGGGTCAGTCACAGGGTAAAGCTAATGCTTTGAAACCAAGCAGCCTTCCTACAAGAGCTTCTAGGAAAGGCTCTCGAGGACACAGGCACCTTGAACCAGGAAAAAGGCAGCACTGTGAAAGCCCAGACTGGCTGGAGGGATCCCAAGGGCTCTGGAAGCAGCCAGGAGGCCACGCACAGGCAGTGTCTGGCTGTTGTAGGAACCCGTGTGTGTGTGTCAGTGCAAGGGGCAGCAGGGACAGAGCTAAGGGACACAGTTAACATTGTCCCAAGGGCTGCCCTGACTAATCCTTATCCTCACTCTGCTAATCCTGACTGCACTGGTGCTTGCAAAGCTTCTAGAGAGACACCAAAGTTTCCTCTGGGAAACATTATGTGAAGGGTTGAAGTGGTTTGATGTTTTCTAAATGAAGCATTTCAAAGCTCATATCAGAGTAACACTTCATCCCCAGTTTTTGCTTGGTTTTGATTTTAAAGAAGCAAAACCTTTATCTTTTTTATTTTTTCTTTTTAAATGTTTTCAGTACTAGTTAGGACAAATATTTTCAACCTATAATAAATAAATACTTCTCATATGTATGCATTTTGATACAGTGTGTAATAAATATTCATTTTTTAAAACCAAACAGCTCTGTTTTGGTTCACCACTCTGCCAGGTCATGGTTGTGCTCTTGTGTCTGCTGCTGAACATCCAGGTAATAGTAAAGTAACAGACCTAGCATAAGTGACAGCATTGCTGACTATTGAACAACACAGCTGAGTCTCAAAAATAAGAGACAAAAATAAGTGGACTTTCATAGGAAGGAAAAGGACATGTCATTCCAGGGCCACCATCACGTATTCTTGAGTGCTGTTATCAGCACTTTCAGTCCAAGATGTGATTCCTGGTGAGTTCCTTAGCAGGATGCTTCCAGGGCCTCCTCTCCTTGTAACAAGGAAGTCACCAGAAGTTTGTAACTGCAATACCAGAAATCTGATTTCTGGTAGTAAGTCACTCTAGTATTATTGTACCTTGAGCTGTTTCTCTTTTTTACCTCTTTGTGTGTCAAGATTTTACATTCTTCAAGGTTTTTCTCCCTTTCTTCTGAAGGCAATAGCAAGAAGGAGCAGATACAGCACTCTTTTTCTGGAACTTAGGAGGTGTGAACTATTCTCTTTATGGTCTATTAAACCTGTTAACCATTTTGCAAAGGTTTTTGATAGGTCTTCATATAATCACATTAATGATACATTGTTGCTTTCTCTATTTTTTCCTCCTTTTTTTTTTTTTTGTTTTCCCCCTTTGTCTCATTACAGTTGAAACTATAGAGGAAAAAACAGCAGACTCCTTGCAAGATTTGTACAGAGCCTTGGAGCAGGCCAGCCTGTCTCCTTTAGGAGAACACCGGATTTCCACTAAGCTGGAATATAAGAAATCTTTTATAAAGAGATGTAGCGATCCAGTAGTCAATGAAAAACTGCACCAGCTGCGAATTCTGAAAAGCACTTTAAAGGTGAGATAAAACAGGGAGGAAAAATCCTGCCCCAGGGTTGGATGGGGCTGTATTGTAATCAGGGATTATTGTGTGCAGCTGGAGTCCAGGCTGAGCCCAGAGTGCAAACAAGGGAGACATGGGGAAGCACTGCTTGAAAAGCAGAGAAAAATGTGCCTGGGAGAGTACTCAAAGTGAAGGGATCAGTTTTAATTTCTTTATTTTCTTGTATGTACTCTCAGTCAGCTGCTGCTCCTCTAGCTAGTTTAACAGAAATTGACACCAAATTATTGGAGGAAACTTTAATCCTCTTTTTGTCCCTGAATGTTTTGGTTTACCAAAACACATTCACTTTGTAATTGCCAAAGTCTAAAGTTAAGCAAAGCCAGCCTTCAGAAGGGAACAGTACCTCTTGCAACACTTAGACTGTTTTCTAATTGACGAGCTTGTCCGGGAGGAAACTGTGTGCTTGCTTTCTGTTTAAACTGGTAGGATCATTATATTTAATCAGTAAGATTGATTAAATAAGTAGTGATAATGATAGATTTGAAAATTTTAATGGTAATTTTAAATGTACCATAGCTCATTTAGCCTCCTTTTCAGCTTCCTTTGTTTGTTACAGCACTTTCAGTACTGTCCTGATAGACATTTCAGCAAACAATATGCTGGATTTCCTCAGGGACCCTGTTAACTATATTAAATTACCACATTTTAAGTCACCAGATAATTGTACAGTGCATTTTGTAACAGCTTTCATCAAAGAGGGTTTTATCAACATTAATTAATTTAGTTTTCTATCACCTAGAGAAGCATTTAAACAATATTATTTTCATGCTGTGGGCCTCCCATCCTGAAAAAAAAAATCTTACATGTGCTTAACTTTCTGTACTGTATCATCTCCTTGAAGGCAACCTGCATTATTATCTTGGTATACAAGTCTGCAGGTTTGAAGGGTGGCAAAAAAAGGGCAACATTCACAGCTGCCCATGACTTCTACAAGCATGAGAAACTGAAACAACATCACAGTGTTCTCACGCTTCAGGGTAGCAGGATGTTCATGCCACAGCTGTGGTTTTGTACCATGATGGGGTCACACCCCACAGCTGTGGTTCAGCATCAGCAGCCTGCTGCCATGCTGAATTGTCTCTTTGTCAGTGGATCTTGATACCTGAAATACATTATACCAATGGCTTCTGCAAATGAAATTGCTTTCCTTCAGGGAAGTCCAAAAAACAGCGCAGCCTCTTGATCCAGTGGGTGCCTGCTTTTGTGCTTCTCTGGAACTTCTTTCCTTTGGACCAAGCAAATGCAGTTTATTCGTTCTCTGTCCATGAGCGGTATTTTCTAAGCCTGTCAGCACTCTTGTTTGGACTGTGATTGGTGTAAATCATTCTTACTTACATGAGACCAGTAATGGAAAATGCAATGGCAGCAAGGAGCAAAGACAGATAATGGTTGTTTCCTGCATACAGCAGCAGTGTACACCGTGTACAGCAGAGGGACACCTGCTTGGTTTGCAGTGACATCGTGGTACCTTGTGACTGGCTGCATTGCAGCCCAGAGCTCCACCTCTGCCTTGCTACTGGCGATTGTATCAACTAGTAGCTACTGCTGCTACCCAATCAATTAGTCCTCTTTTTATCAGTGCCTTTGATTTCTCCTTCCTGAATGCAGCCAATTGCACTGGCCTGTTGGCACTGACGTTCTGAACTCTCCTTGAATTTTATCCTACATAATGGTATCCAAAGACAGTCCTCCAAGCTGCTTCTACCTCTTCGTGTCCTATATTCTAAGTCATTAATGAAAGACCCCCGTGCTCTCTTCCCTGTGATAACACAAAATGGTTCTCCTGTCACTGAGTATGAACTTCCTCCTGGTCGTGCAGAGGTGTGGGACCAGCCACAATCTGTGAGAAATAAATTATGGTAGTTCAAGTAGAGATCTGGTGATCAGGAGATCCCGTGGTTTCTTTTCCACAGCTTGTTCTCAGCTTGCCCTCTCTTTCTGGAAGTGAGTATTCTAGCAGGTATTTGTTTGCACAGCAGCGAAAGCATCGCTTATGGAAGATGTCTCTGACCCTTCCGATCTGTCCCATCATACACGGCTTGATATTTCCTTTTGCCATGCTACCCAGAAAGATTCAACATACTCATAGTGTGGCCATGGAAAATGTGAGATAGGCATGAGTGTGAAGCCCATCTCGCAGGGAGGTTGGAGGGGAGATTTCTGGTGGCCACACCATTCGTGTGCTGAGGAGCAGTGCTACAAACCCACGTGTTAACTGTGTTTCTAAGGATTGTGGCTGTGGGTACATCTGAGGCTTACTGTGACCCTCAGCTCCATGAACCAATCACCAGGGAGGGGTTATGGTACAGGCACTTCCCCTGCCTCGGTGGTGCATAAGGAGGTACCACCAGCTGCTTTGTATTTTCCCTTTTCTGCCTTCTCTTTGCCTCTCTTTAGAAGAGGTAGCAGCCAGCCAGCCCATGCATGCAGTAGATCTGTAGTGAAGATGAGTTGTCATTCCCATGGGACTCCTTGCAGAAGCCTTTGCATTGCAGAGCTCAGGTGTCCCCCAGCCCAGCCTGGTGAAGAGGCCGTGTGTGTGTCTGTGTCCCACACAGTATTTCTGATCAAGAGCAAACAGATGGTGCTTTGTTGTGTGGAACTCATCCTCAGAAATGCGAGCAGCTAACACTAAACAGTACAGGGCTTCCTTTTCCTGAGAAATGCAAGGGGGCAGGTGGGGGAATAGGGTCCCTTCCTGAGGGTTCTGGACAAGACGAGGGAAGCCCAATTCCCACAGGGGAATGTGTGACAGATAATGTGTGTAGAATGGGCTCCTGTTTGTGAGTGCTCATAGAGCAGATAGTCCCTGTGCTTTCAGAGGCTCTGAGGCTTGAGGTTGTACCCCCCATTCTGTCCTTCCACCCACATGATGAATTTTGCCAGTGACTCATCACTTGCATTAACTCTTTGCTTGTTCCTTTTCTCTCACAGGCCAGGGAAGGAGAAGTAGCCATTATAGATAAGGTTCTGGATAATCCAGCTTTGACGTCTAGAGACTTTCAAGAATGGAAACAAATGTACCTTGATCTCTTCATGAACTTCTATGAAAGCAGCCCCCCGAGGGACTCTGTTAATGGCTCCTCTGAGGTTGAAGCACTTATAGCCTCATTAGCACACACTCACTCTTACATAGAAACACATGTATAAATAAAAGTCTCTTTTTGTCCATTTGGTACACTCCAGCCCTTTACTTAAGTGCATAAAGTAGTTTTTATATTAATATGTGAGAGCTCTAGTAAATTATATTTTAATGTTACTCAGCTGTGTAAAACCTTCAATGATCAACGATACTTTAATGAGGATTTGTATATTTTATATGCTATCAATGCTCTGCCTGTGTTTACCTTCTGTGAATTAGAAAACATGATCTTTAGCTATTGAAGAAAAGGATTTAAAAGCATTTTTGGAAGATTGTGGCCTTCATGCGGGAAGTTCCACATGCTAAAGCTTTTGTTTTCAAAGGTCAGTTTTACAATGATATTTTATAATATATAATTCCAGTATTGAATTGCATTTCTGGAGTGCGGGCACTATTTTGGTGGTGAGAGAAAACAAATTTTTATATTTCATGAGAAACTCTAGGAGTTTTCTTAAATAACAGGGAAAAAGTTTAATGCAGTGGTTGTGTTTCAGTTTTGTCAAACACATAAAAGGGTGAAAATTGGCAGACAAAAAAATTACTAATGTGAATTTAAGCGTCAAAAGGTTAGGTCTTATTTCCTTGTGCTTTTTTAAAGCCTGTTGCTAAGGTTTACTACCAGAGCAAAGGGATGCTGTTTTGTGTTATAATTAAGACCAAATTGTGTGTTGTCTCTTAATCACATTAGGTTGATTGAAAAAAAAAATAGTCAGGGTACTGTGATAGATAATGCTTTTGCACTGAAGATATCAGTATAATGTGCAGATTTTGCAAAAGAGAAAATGTAGACTTTGAACATTCTTGGTAGCAGCATTTCTTTAGTCCAGAAAAGCAGCAGTGGAAAAGGTTTCCAATGAAATGCTTCAAATCTGAGATGCTTTGAAAATTCCCACAATAAAAAAGGAGTGAATAGGATTTTTCAAATAGTTTCTGTGTGTTTTCTGAGCTGTGGAATTTGGCCGTATTGTATGCAGGGATAATGTGTGATGAGAGCAGAGCTGAGCACAGAACCTCAAAAATAACTGAGGAGTAAAAAAGCCTCTGGTTTGCTTTTGAAGGGGAAGGGATGTCTCTGCATTCTGCTGAGTTCACAAGCCAATTAAAATATTTCAAACTTCCATGAGATTTGTTACCTGCTGAATACAACCCAGTGAATATGAAGGGAAATAGCTCCTCAAAGTTAGGCACATGCCTGAAATAAAAGTGGGAGGGAACTCTTAAATTATATATTTACCTTTTATGGGCTTGGTTTTGAAAAACGTTAAGAGCATGACAAAATATTTCTGCTCCTCTTCAGTATTTTGCTGCATAAGTTAGGACTCATGACAGATTTAATAATGCTCATGTGGAAAGGAAGAGCCTCCTTTATACTTTAGTGAGTTGTACTCTTAGCCAACTTGAGACTATTGCCTGTACAGCTCAGTGAATGTACTTCAAACTTTATGAACTCTTATGTTTCCTGACAGTTATATCCATGAAGGATGAAGGAAAGAATGGACAGATTTATTTTCTCTCTCCTTCCTTTTCTTTCTTTCTGTCTTTCTGTCTTTCTTTCTTCTTTCTTTCCTCTCTTTCTCCCCTTTGTCTCTCTTGCTTCCATTTCCCTTTTTCTTTGTTTTCCTCTTTCTACCCCTGAATTTCTGTCTTGTTACTTCATTTGGGTTGCAAATGTTCTGCAGATTTTGCACAACTGTACAGAAGAGTGGCCTTTCTGTAGCCCATTTTCAGTAATCCTATATTCAAGTTGTATGGATGACAAATCATGTATTAACGTTTGTATAGAATTCTGGATCGAGTGTAAGATTTGTACTATTAGAGGAATATTGTTTGTATAAACTGGACATTTATTTACTGCATGGGTACTGACTTGTATATTAAATTTGTGAGGTTTTTGTAAATTTCTCTTTAAAAATGCTTGACTTAAAATGGATTGTGCTATTGTTCCAAGCATTTAGATTCTCTTGCTATTGTTTTACTGGACCAAAAGTAAATATATTCATATGAAAAACTCTTTATATCTGATGGATGTATATGCACATTGTGTAGTTGATTCCTTGTCAAAACCAAGGCAGTTCAGAAGACTTAGATCTGTTGCTATGCAACAGCCATTCTGCCTGCACTTTACATTGGTAAAGTTAGCTTGATTGCTTTAAAGGTGAAAATTAAACATTACAGTTTTTTAAGCTAGTCTAGTGACAAAGAACATGTGTCCTCTCCATTGTGCTGCCTTCTTTTAAGACTATTAAATGTTCTTCTATATATATTTTTATTGTATTCACTTCAGCCTAGAAAGGGAACACTGTAAAATGAAGTACAATAAATTTAGCTTTTAAATGAACGTTTATGTCCCAAGATTCACTTTACTCCATACCAGATTGATTCTGTGGCATCTGACCACTTTGTCTGCTTTTCACATATACATGTATCTTAAAGTACCCCTTTGTGACTTAAATGCTGCCAGTGTGGCCAACAGGGAATGACACTATTGCTGATTTTTATGTAGGCAGACACTGAGTAAAGACTTCTGAAAACCTTCCATTACCTCCCTTCCCTTTGTACTCTTTGATGAAAGTAAACCTTTTTTGACTGCAGGGTTCTCTCATGTAGCAATTCAACAGCTACAAAGCATTTTACCCTTACGAACAGGTGTGATAAAACAGTGTATGGTGCCGAGGTAAATGACAAGGCATCAGTAACAGCTTGTTACTCCTGTGAGAAGCTCCTTGGAGGCTAACTATGAGGGTACCCATTCAGCTCTGGCCATCTAAGCTAACACAAGGTCTGGACACAAAATAAATGTACATCACCAGTAGTACACATCTTTAAAATAAAATAAACATCTGGAAGTGTTCTACAGCAATGGCCACTGAGACAGAAACGGCTTCTATCAAACCAACACTGTTTTAACTCTCAGCTGTAGCTAAGCCTATGTAGTGAAAAGTCTATGCTTTCTGTCCAGTAATTTCATGCTGGTTAGCTAAGACATTCTTGTCCAGTACGTAGTGTATCAAATAATATCTTTTCCTTGGCAATACTTGCTACTAATTCTTCTAGGCATCAATTTTCTAGTCTTTATACAGCTCTCTTTCCTTTTGCTTAGCCATAGCATAAAAACTCAGTAGCACTTACCAGCTGGGAGAATTACCTCTGATTAAGAAAACAGAAAAGGTGGATTATATTTTTTTATATTTGAAAAATCCAACTTGCAACACCTACTAATTGCTATCTAGGTATTATCCAAATGTCAAGGATTACAATTCTCACTCATCGCCTCTAAACGTGCTACTTCCTACATCTTTGCTCAGTGAGATCAGCTTCCAGCTTTATAAATCCTAGATGTGTTTCCTGTGCTGGAGCCAGATTTTCTTGCCTGTTTCCACCAAGCATTTGGCTTATCCAAGCAAAACTTCCAGTCTCACATTCAATGCCACTGTAATTTCCTTCTTCTCCAGGACCTCCCTGCTTGCTCATCTCCTGGGGTGGCTGTTCCTCAGCATGGGAGCTCAGCAGTTGGGCAGCTTCTTCTGCTGGCTGTCGCTGTCCTGCTCTTCGGCCGCCTGGGAGAGCTGGAGCACAGCACACTGCAGCCCACACCAGGGCAGAGGGGCCTTGCAGATCTCTTCCCAGCCGTCATTGTCGATGTCATAGCCAACTACGTCTTGCGTGGAGACCTCCAGCGAGTTTTGCCATTTCTTTCCGCCAATAAGAAGAGCTGTTTCCTCTACCACTGCCAGGCCATAGGAGAATCGATCATAAACCAGTGGTCTTAACCGAGTCCATTGGTTTTGATCTGGGTCGTACCTTTCTATTTCAGAGAAAGGTTCATATAATCCCAGAAAGGTGAATATGGATCCCCTGATTGTTGCCATCTGATGCCCAAACCGAGCAATGCTCATTGGGGCACGTTTCACCCACTGCCCTTCAAGTGAGCTCAGAGAATAAACGTCATTGCTTGTGCTGGCTGGGGCCGAGTACTTGCCCCCAGAGATGTAGATGGTGTTCTTGCAAACAGCACTGGCATGGCCGTGTATCCTGCGTGGCAATTCCCTGGCCTTCGTCCATCTATCCCTGCTGATGTCATAGACTTCCACAGATGAATGCAGCAACCCATCCTCACCCCTTCCACCAACGGCAAAGATATCCTTGCCAATGACACAGCAAGAAAACTGGCACCTCTTTTCCAGCATGCCCGTGATTTGGGTCCATGTGTTAAATCTTGGATCATACCGATGGACCTTGTTTGTAACCAATAAGGTCTGTCCAATTTTAGCATCACCCAGGGTACCGCTTTGTATTTCCCCACCCAGGACGTAGAGGAAGTTCCCCACCACACACACACTGTGGTTCTGCACTCTGTCCTGCAGCTGCGTGAGGGTTCGCCATTTGTGATTGTAAACATCGAAGGCCACCACGTCAGTGACAAGCCCCTCGCTTGCTGTGCCTCCCCCCAGCAGAATGATCCGAGTTTTCTGGTTCCTCAGTGTGGTGGACTTGTCCTGCAGGACAGGCTGTTTGAATACAGATGTGTGATAATTTATTGCTTTTATGATCAAGCACTTAATACCTGCTGAGAGGGACACTTCTGACTGTGTGTAGGTTTTTCTCAGCTCTTCTACTGGGATGAGACCATATCTTATGTGCTCCAAAAGGCTGCTTGCATGATCCAGCCTGGATTTATCCTGCTTCAGCCACAGCAGGACAAGATTCAACAGGCGGCATTCTTCCACCATGGGGAGATCTGGTGATTGAATCACTGCTAGCAAAGACCTGAAGTTCAGCTCAAGAAGTCCTGACAAATCCAAGTCCAGCAGCTTCCAGACATTTTTGATAATGTATTTTTCTGTGGCTTCTAGGGCATCTGGCAGGTAGAACTTCCTGGCCACATTGGCAGAGAAGCAGCAGTTTTCCAAGGCAAGATTGTTAACTAAGTACTGATTGCACAAGCCGATAGCATCAGTCACTTGCAAGTAGCTTGCAGCTTCCAAGGTATCCTCCAGGCTTTCAAAGGAAAGGGGCAGCAAGGATGTGTAAATGAAATCCAGGATGTGCTGGAGCCCGGTGGGTGAGACAACTTGTAGGTGAATGACACTGGCTTTAGACTCTTGGGTGTAGCTTTTGAACATGGCTCGGAAGTAGTCGCTGGAGCATGCCAACAAGGACTTGTGTGCAGGAAACTCGTTTTCTTTCACTTTCAGCAAAATATCACAGAGAAAGCCCTCTGATCTCAGGCTCTGGTATTGGGCAAGCACGGCGGTGCAGTGGGCTTTGCAGTAGGACAGGAAATAGCTCATCGCAGACAATGCAATGCTTTCCCCTTGAGCTATTAGTGCTAAAATGCAATTAGATATTGAAACAGCTGCCTTACTCAACAGCCATTGCTTGAATGCCCAGCAGACTTCCAGCTGTTAGAGAAAAGCCCAACCCAAAGAAAACAAGTCAGTCTCTTGCCTGGCATAGGGGGACAGTTAGTAGATTTGTAGTGAATTCAAGTCATTCCTTTATAGAACAAATAGCTACTGTCATATCAGCTGTAGGATGCTTACTTTTCTTGCCTCCACAAGTTGTGCAAGGATGAGGAGTCCACAGCTGTGTTGAGCACTTGCTTGGCTGGCCATCAGGTGACAGATGAGGGAGCTAGATGAGAATCCCAATAAATGGTCCTTCGTGTCTGCTCAGCCGTCGCCCCCAGCCCTCCTTGCTCCACAGGCAGATCCCAGGGATCCTCTCTGGCTGCCAGCGCGTGGCTCTGAGCAGACACAGATGAGAAGAGAGCACTGACTTTTCTCCTCTTGCTTGTAGTTTGAACCCAAATCAGTTTAGACGTCACCACCCTTGGGACAGCAGCCCCCTTTCTGTCCTCTTTCCACACGGTCTTGGGAAGCCTCAGACGGAGATCAAATCAGTGCTCAGGGATTATTACGGGAAGATTTTCTGAGCCCATAAATCTTTCCTCAGCAGCCACTAAGACAACCAAAATACCATGATTAGTCACTGGTTCGATTTGACATGCATTTCTGGCTCTTTGCTTCACGTGACACCTCCATAGCTCACAGCTACCAGAATAGCCACAGGCTCATCCCCTCGTCCCCCTCGCCTGGGAGCCAACCCCGGGCGGGTGAGAAACGGGGCCAGGACAGAGGAGCTTCCAGTGACAGCCACAGCCAAAGCAGCTGACTTGGAATGACCTGGCTGGAAATCACAAGGGTAACACATTCGCACAAAGTGGTGACAAAAATAGATTCCCCCAGTTCAGCCATGATAAACCAAATTCTGTTTATAGAGGAGGCTTTGCATAATTGTGCTCTCACTTACCAGCTGGGAACAAACCTGGAGCCCCCAGGGATGGGCTAGAGCTGTCTTGCTCAACTTTCTCACTTTCAGTTTGTCCTAATTAGAAGCACTTATACAGGGATTATCCCTGATTTTCACCTGGGCACTTCAGGGTCTAATTTCTACCAGGAATAGCAGCTCTGGGCAGACTACACATTCTGACCTCTTAAAGCTTGCTTTTATTTCTCTTTTTTTTTTTTTTCTCCCTGCATAACTCTGGGTGAAGGTGTTCAGGAATCTTCTCCCAACACCTTTCTTTCAAATCAAACCCTCAGGACTTGCAGACCTTGCCAGGGCTGATCAATGCCTGACCATTTTGCTGCACTGTGAGCCAGCAGACTTAGGAGCAGAAAAGGATCCCACAGGACTGGAAAATTTTGCTTTTTGCTCAAGCCCAAGGTAAAGCCTTTTTACTGTATTTGTTTATATTTATTTATGTGATGTCATGAAATTCTGGCTTACCTCTGTAACTGAGCAGTGTTTGGAGCCGGCTGGATCCTAATATGGGCTCTGCATGGTGTGTGACTGTTCCAGTGAGCTTAGACTGTCTTGCTAAACAGACTGATAACCTACACCTGCTCTGCTCTGTTTGTGGGGAAGGACTCCAAAAACATCATTTTTGTTGCTGTGTAGCTCTGAAAATGGATTTCCTGCTTAAATCCACTTTCTATCATGACATTATAGACCATAAATCAGGATCTTGCTAAATGATCTTGCCCTTTGCTAGCAACACAACATGTACGGATGCTAGAAACACAACAAATAGGGATGATGGAGAAAAGGGATGCTTGCTTCTTTTTCCCAGTGGTTTTGCCTATGTCTAAGCTGGGACAACTCTGAAGTATTTCAGGTGTTAGTGAAGCTGTGCAGTTGATTCTAAGGTTCAGTTTTGATACTTCTCCTGTTTTGGAAGTAGAAACCAAAGGCCAGGTACCTCTGTCACCCCTCAGCAGTCATGAGTCCTGGTGATGAGGGACCTGGCCTTAAATGCTCCCACTCCTAGAGACACTGTTTTCCCAGTTTAACCCCATCAGGTACTAGATCTCTGTAACACAAGGTGCAGATAAACTTCCACTGTTTTGAAATAGCAGGTGGAGACAGTCCATCACAATTTCCTTGGGAGCCTGAGGTGTGAGACAGGAGAGCACAGGAGCTGTGCCTGCCACACAGGGCTGAGTTTGAGGAGAGTTCCTGCAGCAGTTCTGGCATATGAACCTCCTGGCATCACCTCCTCCTGACCAATAGTCCTTGTCCTCCACCAGCCCTTAGCCTGTGCTGCTCTGACACAGCCAGGAAGTGATGCACATGGAGAAATGTGGAAAACCCAAGGAGAACAGCAGAGAGGTAGGTCTCTGTGACCCAGCCCAGGTCTCAGCCTCCCTCACTGTGTGACCTCCCAAGCAGACGGAGCACGGCAGAGCTGAGCCACGGTCTGGGCTGGGGCTGCACCACCAGGAGTGACCCCGTGCACAGAACTGGGCTGGGCTGCCGTGGAGCCAGGGCCACCAGCCCCAGGGCACTGCTGAACTGCATGAGCTGGTACCACAGAGCAGCTGGGACCCAGGACACATAAATAAATCCTACTTCCCTAGATCAAGATGTACCACAAAGAGGTCAAATGTATGGCTAGGCCAACTGAGGGTATTGCCAGCAGCAGCCAAGGAATATTCCTGACCCCCATAGGACACTCCTGCCTCACAAGTGATGCACTCCCAGTCAAAGGCAATGTGCCTTTTCCTCACCCCCAGCAAGGCCAGGCCAGCCACTGCCCAATCCTGCACCAGTGTGGCTGGCACGTGTACAGTACCAGCACAGCTCCAGCCACTGTAATTCTGTAATTTCAGAGAGGCCAAACGAGGCTCAGTCTGAACGTCCCTGCCTGTGCCCAGAGTGACTCCATGTTAACCAGCTGGTAGTGCATCACTTGCTTTCCAAATGAATTCCATCCATGGGTGGCTGTTTATACAGGTCAGTTGCTGGCACTGACTTAACTGAACTGATTTAACACCAGTGCCAAGTAAGCAGGTGCTATAATTGTATGCTGATTTTCTGTGCTATTCCCTCTCAGACCTACTTCATCTTCATGGCAAGCCAGCTAATAGGAGTAGTAAGAATCATGATCCTTATAAAGCTGTTTATTTGCCTGGAGATTTTTTTTTTTTCCTTTGGCTTATGTTTGAAATAAAACCACATCCTTTCCAGTCCCTTGCTCTGGAGTGAAAAAAAAATCATTATCAAAATGAGATTTTTCCCTGCTTCACTTCCAGGCAGTTAGCCTTGTCTGACTAGGGAGCCTACTCAGCCAAGACCCTCCTTTGTCAACAAACAATCTTCATGCAGTAGCTCAGGTCTCCAGCACCTTTGGAAGAATATTTAATGTCCATTAGTAAGAGAACAGACTAAACAGCTAACTTACAAATCCCAGCACAAGACCTAGCACTAAGGGGGATGCAGTCAAACCAGGAACATATTTTCCTCGGGTGTAATTTGGAAGATCAGATCTAATATTTGACTCACTAGATGGTGCTTAAAATTAGGGAAATGTTAGTTTTTCAATGATGCTGATTTGTTGGGAATAGATAATACATTTCTAATCATGTGCATCATTTAGATTTTAAATTAGATTTAGATTTCAGGCTTTCAGTATAATTTCTGTTGAAGTGATTGCTCTACTACAGTAGGCAATCTGAAATTTAAAAAAACCATTCAGATGTGTGCTGTGAAAAATGTTGGCTTCCACACATGCAGAGGTTTTTTCCGATACAAAATTGAAAAATGGCCCAAGTTGCAATGCCATGTTCAGTTTAATATTGCAAGTAGGCCGTTGGTTAATAAACAATGGAATTATTATTTTAAATTTTGCCAGTTATTTTTTAAGAGTAAAAATTATAAAGAGTTGTACAAGTGATATTAGGCCACTAACAAGTGGCTGGCTTACTGTAAAATACTAATTACAAGAATCCACAGCAGAGTATTACCAGGCTACATTTTTTTCCAAAAGAAATCAGTGCATTCCAGAGGACAACAGAGTAAATATTTCAGATGCTTGATAATGTACCACATTAACAAATAACATCAAAATGAGCCAAGAAATTAATATAGCCATAGAGGTTTCCTAGAAGTGCTAATCAGAAGGATTGTATTGATTTAAGTTGTCTTGTAAAAATATTTGGACTACAGTCTGTTCTTCATCCTTGAATAATCATTCACAGTAGTATTTGGGTCAGCACATCTATTTAAAGCAAAGGATATTTAGCTCAGGAAAGCAGTCCTTAAGAGTAAAACAGTAAGAGGGAGGAATTTTCTTGCAGCTAAAAGCAATGTCTGGTGAGATCATGTCTGTGTATACAAGCAAAAGAGAAGGTTCCCACCTTGCCTGAGGTGGGCTTAGGCTGTGAGGTTTCCATTTAGGCAGGGAGAGGCTGGGGTTACCTGTGTCTTTCTGCACTGTCCAAGTGGTGCCCACAGGACACTGTTCCTGTGAGCTGGGGGAGCAGGAAGGCAGCACAAGGCAGTGCCTCCCCAGCCTGCCAGAGAGGTTCTGCAAGCCCTCAGCACCCTGTGTCTGTCCTTGTGCCACCACAGTGGCACAGTGACACAGACAGTCTGTGTCTGGGGACAGTGTTGGCAGCAAACACTTTGAGTGCAAGGCTCTGTCTGTTTCTGGGGAGAAGGGAGGTTTAGTATGGTCAGGAGACAGAGCAGGGACCCCAGCCAAAGCTTGCTGCAAGACCACGTCTGCTAAGCCATGGCTGTGGGGACCTCTTCTATGGTTCTGGGGAAAAAGAGGAGGAAAAGAGGAAATACCATGGGCACACCTGGGCTGGGAGTGGCCATGTCCCAGTTGGGTTACTCCAGCACTAACTACACCTGTGCAAGAAAGCATCCTGTGTCAAACTGTGAAAGGCAACATGAAATAACACTTTCAATCAGACAGTGCCTCATTAAATTCCGCTCCTTGTTTTTTCAGGTTTTGTTTGCCTCCCATGAAGACAGATGTTGTTCCAGCTTCCACTGCCATCTCAGTTGGTTAGACATGAGCTTCCCTGGTGAATAAAAAAACACACTGGAAAATGTTTAACTTGGGTTCCCATTCCAGAGCAACTGGAATGGGATGAGTCAGGCATTGCAGCCACAGGATAATGAAGGAGAATGTGTATTTTAATGAGCCCATTTCAGAGCAGATGCACTAATAGCTTTCACAGCATCTCACAGCTGAGGGTGGATGGCTGTTTGGGGTTCATCTCCTCCTGTGATAGACAGGTGGGACCAAAGATGCTCTGCACTGAGCCCTGGCTTTCACCCCTGGACAAGCAGTGCTGCCTGTGCTGTTGAAGGGGCAGAGAGGGACACACAACCCCTGCCCAGGGGCATTTTCCCTCTGCATCCAGCTCAGGGATGCTCACAGACATCTCTGGCTGATGACTTTGCACAGCATGGGTATGTACAGCCCTAGCTGAAGCTGCTCCGCTCATGGGTTGCTTCTGCAAGTATGGAAGCCCCCATGCTATAAAAGGAACATTTCTGACCCTCATGTGGCATTCCTGCCTCCCAAAGACTTTGGGACTGGTGGAACTGGGTTCCCAACCTTTACGTGCTTGGGTACATGTGGCAACAGCAGCAACTTTGGGCTGTAGGACCACTGCTGGCAGGAGAGCTGGGCTCTCTCCTGCCCTGGCTGGACACATCCACCCAGCAGCTCCCTGAGCTGCCCCCTGCCACAGCTCCCTGCACCCTGACCTGGTCTCCCTGGCAGTTTGTGTATCCAGCACAAAACCCCTGTGACTGGGATACCTCTGTCTAAGAAAAGGATAAAGAAATGGGGACTAGCCTCCCATGGTTCAGTGGTCTTTAAATGCATGTACTTGTAATTAGAGCGAGGATGAGTTTTCATGGGGATGGAGATGCAAGGAACAATCAGTGGTCTGAGACCACGGAGGAGAAAACTGACATTTCCCCTGTATTGGGACACCACAGAAATGAAGTAAAGCTGCAGTATTGAAGTAAAGCTCTGAAACCAAGGTGCTTTTCACAGAAGCTGTCAGGATTCAGCTTTACCATCCTCTTTGTTTTCCTAATTCACATTCAAGCAAGTGCTCTCCAAGACATGGACTGATGGTGAGCAAAGTAAAGTTTACAGTGTAATCAGCTGCTGTTACCGCATGGGATCAAGAGATCCCAATGTCTATATACTCAGCTGATCACTGAAAGTGCTCCTAGAGTCTGTACACTACTGCCATCATTATTGTGATCACTGTCAGCATCGCCACTTGGTCCCTCCATGCCATGTAAGTCTAAGGCTTATCCTTGGGATTGAAAGGGTTGCACCTTCACATGCTGATCCTTTTTCACTTACTCACGAGCTCTCAGGTTTGGGAGTGGGAGAGCACCCATGGCTGAAGTGCAGCGGGAATTAATTGCATATGCCAAAGGATTAAGGATGGATGACAAACCACCAGATGTCTAGAGGTTTTTTTTTCCTCAAGGATTCCTAACTGAATACATCCAAAATGGAGTGTGACAAAGGCATTGATGGAATGTGTTTCATTTACCCCCCTAATCTCATGAGTTACTGAGTTACTGACTGGTGTGTGACTAGCAAGCCTCTCTGATCAATTGTCAGGCTGATCTCAGAGCCAGTTCATAGTGGCATAAGGTACTGGTGGCCCTGCTTACCACACAGGGAGAGAGACAACTCCCTGCACACCAGACACAGTCTCTAAATTCCACTCCTGAAATAAATTCCTAGGGTAGTTACAGAAACTGTGCATGCCAAATTTTCTTCCCCAGGCCAGAGTCCTAGGAGACCATGCAGGATTTCTGTTAACTCCCCTCTTTCCCTAGTATGATCTGGATGCCAACTGGGCATGAACATAAACTGTGGATAGCAGTGAGACAAACCCCTCAACTCCAAGGCACTCTCCAGGAACTAATGTACTATGAGCTCACTTTTATTAATTTTAATTTAGAGTTCTCATGACAGGAACAATGCAAATATTGACTCCATCATGGAAGTGCAAAGGTTTACCTTCACAGAAAAAATGCATAGTGTGCCCAAAACAGCTTGAAAGGCTGTTCTATATTCAGCAAGTTTATTTTGGTCTCATCTATCTAGGATAAGGATTGACATAAATGACTCTTGAAGGGAGTGACCACTCATGCCCTGAGCCCCATCACTGTTCACCAGGCACGACAGTGCAGCAGCATCTTCCTGGTACAATAGCAGAGTTTTCAGGGGCCCTTTGCATTTTGCCTAAAGCGGGAAATTGATTGCTCTATGCCAATCCTTCTGTCACACTCAAGAAAGGAAACTGTAGACAGGTGAAGAGGACAGATGGACCTGAATCTCTCTGGGGGAAAAACACAGACTTAAAAGCAAAACACCTTCTCAGTATTGCAAAGACTTACCTGTCCACTGGCCCATCTCTCCAGGGCAGGTGGTATCTCTCAGCAGAACGATGGCACTTGTCTGACACTCTGAGTCAGCAGCCCTTGATGTACCACTCCAGCCTTGCCAAGGCACCCAGCAGTGCACTTGGGGCAAGCACACACCCTCCTCAGGAATGCAGGCCAGCCACAGGTGTGGTCTGGGGTGAACAGGCAAACTCCTCCTGCAGTAAAGAGACAGTGTCTTTGGGGGTGACAGTGAGGAATACAGTTCAGCAGGATGCCAGGTTCCACCAGGAGATTCTTAGTCCTCACACACAAGAAAAGACAGTACAGTTGCACCTTCCTCCTCCATTTAAGAAAGCAGTGCTGGTGTCAAGGAACCTCCTCTGATCCCAAGAGAGGCATGTCCAAGGGGAGGATGAGAGCTGAAGTTCAGTGAGAAATGTGGTTAAATGGAACAACAACACAATAATGTCAATTGGATATCCTGGCATTGAAAACAGGAAGAGAATGAAAATAAATGTATATGCCTCAATTTTTTAAAAATTACAAGTAATTACATAATTAATATTCTGTGGAGGACATTCAAGACAGCAATACAGTAGTTTAGGTCAACCTGAGCTTCTTGAAAGGGTACAGCTGTGATTTCCCTACCTTTCGCCGTCTTCCACTCTTCTTATTTGCTGAACTGTGGTTCCAACAAGCAAGTTAACACATAGAACATTTCCTGAATTTGCACTGTGAAAATGACAAATGTGGTCAGAAGAAACCTGACTTCAAAAATTAATTAGGTTTATACATGTAGAGCAGTAGATAATCTATCTGCCTGCACCTTTATTTAGCTCACAGTAACATATGAATATGCCTACAGCCCTGGTAAAAAAAAAAAAAAAAAAAGAAACAAAAAAAAACCCACCAAAAGTCAAAATATTAACTTCAGAAACTAGACTGGAGGCAGACTTTCAGCCCATCATTATGCAGGCAGATACTGTGCACTGCTGGTATAGCACCTCATTACACCAGCTAAGTCAAAACTTCTAAAAAATTGAGCATTACCTTTATTAAGTAAATTCTCCCATACTTCCCAACATCAGCACCCTAACATAATTTCCAAGTTTTGAAGATTACACTGTCTGGAAAGAAAACTCTCAAGTTCAGGCCCTACCTTGAAATAGCCATATCCACTCACTTTTGACACACCCCATCTGTTCATGTAAAATAAACAGTCTGTGCAAACAAACTGCACACCCTGATATTTCTACTACTCCTGACTGTGGTTTAAAGGCTCTAAGTTGAAATTATGAACAGAATATGAAAGCAGTCACCATACAAATCACCTGTCTGATTTTCCCCAGGCAGATTTATTTACCTTTGATAATATAAAATTGTTGTTAGAAGTCTAACAGATCTTCTGCAGGGAGCTATATTTTGCAATTTTCTTCAAATGAACTTTGTGGTCAAATAGGTATTTTTCAGTCCAAAGTTTACAGCATTATATGGAAATAGAGACTGGTTTTGTTTCCTTCAAAGCCAATAGAAATGTTGCCATCAAGTCTGTAACAAGCAGAAACAAAATTTTCTTAGCACAGAGAAGCTTGGGAGGCTGTCTCATCTTAAATTTTCAACCTTTTTGCTGGTTTTCTCACCTGATATGCAGGGTATAATCAACTCCCAATGGTCCTGTTAGAATAAAGGTCATTTTAAAGATCATACCCTTTACAACCGAGCCCCTTATCTGCTACAGAAGAGAGACTGGTGAGTTTCTATCTACAGCACTTTATTTTTAATAGGTTAACTCTTGCTGTGTAGAGATTATCAGTGGCTTGTATGGAGTGAGCAGGCCCTGGTGAGCAAGGAAGGGGAAGGGCATCAAAAATCTCTGCTAGGCTGTCCCCGTTCTGCAGCCTTCACTGATGCTTTAGGGAGCAGAGTCCTCAGACACCAGTGTTATGTGGGTGCTCCTGCTGATCTCACCTGGGTTACTTCAGAAGAAATATTGTTTCCTACTGCTTCAACTTCTGGAAATGTTTAATTAAATAATAAAAAGGTTGATTCCCCCCCCCCAAGCTAGTCAGATTAGACATTTTCCTTATCTTCCTCATATTTTCAGGAGACAAGTTACCATAGAAAATACTGCATTTCCACAGCTTCTGGAACTGCAACAGAAAGCCACAAGTCCAGAAAAAAATATATATATACTGCAGAGAATTTCAGTTCTATAGGCCATTTGTAGTTTCCCATGTACTGAAATTCTCAACTAAAAAGACAAACAAGAGAATAAATAGGTATAGCTAGAACATCAGAAAGGATGGGTCAGAAAGGTTAGGTCACTTTCAAAGGCAGAAAGAGCAGTTAGAGGCCAAGGTCCTGTCAGGCAGCTAAACAATCCTAATGGCCATTGCTCCTCATGACAGTGTCCTTCCTCCTTACTAAAATGCAGTGATTCTGCTATCAAGGTGACACCAAACTGCACAATTTGTTCAGGACAGTGCTGTGTGCAGTGGGCACTTTTGAAACACTCAGAAAGTTCTGGAAACTGCCCTCCCGTGAGGCCACTGCTGTAAGTCACTGCAGTCAATAAATCTTTTTGCTCTTAATTGTTTGGGTTTCTCTTAGAAACAAATATTTACCAGCTTCTGGTTTGCACAGTCTTTTAAAGGTCACAAATGCTAGCTCCAAGGGGAGCCAGGCTATTCAACCTTAAACTATTTAACCTTGGCTTCCTGTGGCAGCCTGCACTGCCATAAAAGCAGGCATCACTATGGGATGTATGTGCAAGGATAGAGGGGTGAAGTTCTTCTCCCCTTGGCCCATTTCAGCATGTTATTTTTAAAAGCTTATGTGTTCAGTGATGAAAATAGACATCTTCATTCTGCTTATCCTTTTGGATGGGTTTGATGTGTTGGATGCTGATGGTATGCCGGGAAATTAGAATCACATTCTCATTTAAAAAATACGGGTGGAGGGAAGAGAAAAGGATTTTCTTGTGATTGTTATTAGTCGTGAAAGTTTGCATTAAAAATAAAAAAAAATCAGGTTTTCTGCAACAACTTTACTCCTTTTACATCCAACACACAACTCTATGTGGGAGCATGTGGCTCCAGAAAAGCTTCAACTCAGCTACTGGTCTCAACTTCCTAAGACTATTTAGACATGAAATGACCTCTATCAGTTGTTCTTATACCTACCTTTCATTTCATCATGACCAAAAATTGCAACCAGTATAATTTCTGGGGAAGCTATAATACAACTTTGTGCCTTGACTCTTTTCATGCTGACTCTTTACTTTTAAATGGCATAATTTCAAATTACACCAATCACTGCATATGCATTTGGGCTCCTTGCTTGTTAACATAATAAAATGTGTTCTGAGCTACACCTTCTGCATGGTGAAGTGGTTTGGGGTTTGACTTTTAAACTTTTAGTCATCTATCCTCTTCCTTTTTTTCCTTGTTTTGGTTTTGGTCTGTTCTCTAGTGGGACTAGAGAAGATGGAGCCTCCCAGGATTGGGAACCACTAGTTCTTCTGAGTGCAATCCTTCTTGCTTGGGTTCAGCAAGAGCCAGGTCACTTTCCTTTAAAACTCATTATTTTTGTCATCTGACCTAGAAAAATCACAAGAGACCGAGGCTCCCCCTTGCATGTAGGTCAATCATGTCTTAGGAAATACAGGGTTTGCTTTCTCATCTCTGGGATGGAAATTGATATGGTTGTCATAATTTGATTTTTCTACTGAGTGTTGTATGTTTCCTGCAGAGGCATAACATGTAATATCACAGTTACATGTTATATATATACAGGCCAATAATAACAGCTTTAAATTAGGAAACAGTTGCTAACAATAGAGAAAATAAAAGGCTGGGACAAGTTGCCTAGGGAGGTTGTGAGGTGGCCACCATGCATGGCATCATCTTTAAAGTGCGCTCTAAAGAATATATTCCTTACAATTCTGCCTGGAGGCAAGATGGGTTAGATGACATCTTGAATCGCTCTGCGAGCTCTGCTTAAGGATCTTCTGCTTCTAGTAAGTGTTCAGTCACAAAGTCCTCAGGCCTTGGTGATTCACGCAAGCGATTTTCTAAACAGAGGTGCTTTACTGAAAAACAAGAACTTTAAATAGGAGAAAGCCTGGGATGCATGCTGCTGTGAGATGCTTTGGAGACATCATAACTGCTGTTTGCAAAATTTGCTAAGCATGTCAGTAAGCTGAAATTGTACAGGACAAAGGGCATGCAAAGTGCCTGCTTGAAAGCACTCCCTGTCTTCACAGGAAGAGCCATTGGAAGATCAGTACCCAACTCACTGCTCTTTATGAAACTGCTTCCCAGGGATGTCATGACTTGAGAACTCCTGCTGAGATAGATCTATAAAAATGCATTTTTGACAACTGAATGCAGTGATGTGAAAATGAACCTCACCACCACTGATATCAGAGCTGGTTTTTCTTGTTTTTTCTCCTGCATGACATAAAGATAAATAAAACAGGTAATTTTCTTTTTTTTTTTCTTTTTTTTTTGAGACTGGCAGAGAATAAATATTTTTTGTTCTTGATATTAGTAATTTGCATTTCTGGATGTCTCTTTCTTCACTCTTTTCTTGAAGAGAAGGAGCAAGGTGTGCAAAATATCAGTCAGCCAAAAAAAACAATAAGCAAGACTAAAAACAGCCATATTCTTCTACCTGATTAATGTTGTGCCATACCAAGTTGAAAGAGGTGCAGAAGAGAGACCCCCTTGAAGAATTGGAATCTGTTCTTGGTAAAGGTCTGCCAGACAATGCAACACCAGTGAGACTGCTGGGACACAACAAGAAAAATTCTGGAGGAATTATGCCTCCACATTGACATACATTGTGTTTCCTGAAATCCTGCAATGCAAAATCACTTTCCCAATGTGCTGGTTTACTTACTGCTCCAGCAGGACAGAATGACTTCACAGAGGAAAACACAGTCACACTAAAGCTCACGGAGGGATGAGATAGTCCCAGCTTTGTGGGGAAGGACTAGAAATCCTGGGCACTGGGATTTTCCCCCACAGATGTGAGGAGCTCCCTGAAGGCCAGCAGGGCAGGAAGCCTCAGCCAAGCAGGTTAGATGGGTGCAATCCCAGGAGAGACCAGACCAGCAGAGCCTGGGCATTGCTGGAGGGAAGAAGAGGGAAGGAGAGGAGCCTCCCTGGCCTGCCTCCACCCCAGCAGGGAGGGGTTTTGGAGGCTGTGGTCCCACCTTGGGTCTTTCTGAATCAGGTTCCTCTAGAGCTCATGGTCTGCTGGGGATTTTTTCCACGTGTAGGCTGGTGATAAATCCATGGTGCAAACCAGCAGAGAGCATCACTTACCTTGCAGCTGACTCAACCTTTCGGCTTAGGTCAGAACAAAGCTGATTTCAGCTGCCTTGCTGGATGTGTTGCATAGGCAGAGCATGTTCCTCTCCTCTCAAGGGCTAGAGAAGAGCCCACATGTCCCATTTGAGTCAGGACTATACAAATTTGATGTCAAATGCATTTTCTCAACTACATGGTGCCATCCAGTGTCATTTTCCCAGTCTCCGCAGACGTCTTACAGTGAGGATGCTCAGTAACATTTTATTGGAGAAACAGCCATAGCAGGGAATTAAGGGGTGGCCTCATTCAGAGGTGTTAGTGGCTGACTCACTGGGATGTCATTCAGGCATGAGGACAGACTGTGAAGACCTTCAGATCACATGCGTGCATGACATTTAGAAGAGGTGGGTGACCTCACAGGAGATTATCTGAGAGATCTAAACTGGCCATAGAAAGTGGCATTGGAGGCCTTCATTGACCCTCGATAACCTGCAGCAATAAAAGCAGAGGATGAGCATATGGATGTGCATGCAGGGAGTGCGTGAGAAGTGCCGAGAACATTGTGAAGGCCAGAGGGCTGGTAAGCCATACCCCAGCTCCAGTGACATGTCTGTCATGGAAAGAGGGAGGAGGAGGACACTGTGCTTCACAGGGCAGAGGACTTTACTTGTTTTATTTGATTTTGTTTGTGTGTGCATTTGCTACCTGTCTGTGCCACAAGATATTTAAGAATTTGTGCATTTTTACCTGGTTTCTGTAGGAAAACACAAATCTGGATATTCTCCTGACCCTTATAATTCTAGGTCACCAGGCCAGGGCCAGACTTGTCAGCAATGGTGACAACAAACAGCAGCACTGAGAAGCAGGGCCCTATTTATTCAAACCCTGCAATCAGCACCTCAGCACACACGAGGACTGTTGGAGGAAAGCAAGGAGAAGGATGGTTTTCCCAAGTTCAGTAACAATAATGATCCAAAGGGCCTTACAATTGCTCCTCAAGTCTTTGGCCCCCTCTAAGCATTTATCTCTCATGGTTCAGTCCAGCACAAATCTTTCACCAACCTGCCCAGGTGAACCTGCTGAGCTATCTGTTTGAAAATTTGGGAAGAAAGAAGTGGCATGGCAGCAGAGATTTTAGAATCAGATTCTAGTTTGGTGATCCTGTCTTTTCCAAACTAAACTAGTTTAGTATGGAGAAGATGGGATCACCAAGTCCAATCTTAAAACCAGCACTGCTAAGTCCACCACTGAAGAGTGTCCACTGCCCTTCTCTGGACTCACTTCAGCCCCTCAATGTCCATCTTGTAGTGAGGGGCCCAGAACTGGACACAGGATTTAACACTTTACTCACCAGTGCCAAATACATGGGGACAATCACTGCCCTGGTCCTGCTGCCACACTATTGCTGCCACAGGCCAGGTGAAAGAACTGGCAATTCCCCTTACTGAACCTTATACAACTGCCCTCATCCCATCAATCCAACCTGTCCACAACCCTCTGCAGAGCCTTTCTCCCCTCCAGCAGATCAACACTCCCACCCAACCTGACGTCTGCAAAATGAGTGAGTTGATAAAGATATTAAACAGGCCCCAAAACTGTACCCTTGGTTGCCACTTGTGACCAGTTCCCTCTGGAAGTCCAAGTTCTGCTGGTCACCCTCCTTCTCCAAGAATCAAAAACTTATTGTTTCATGATGTCTTTGCCTAAGACACCCTCCAACCATCACATCACCCATGAGTCCTCTGTGCACAAACAACAGGTACATCAGGGCACCTCCCCTGGGTAGTTCACTCACCAGCTGTGTCAGGTCATCTTCTGCATATTCCAGGAACCACCCGGGTTCTTTCCTTTCTGCTTTGGTGTATTTCCAGCAGACAAGTGGAAAGTTGAAAGCCCCCATGAGAAAAAGGGTCAGCCTTTTGTGAGATTGTGAAATTTCTCCCAGTTGCTTGTAAGAATATTTCATCAGCCTTATGGGAGGCCTGAAATAACTCTTCTCCCCAGCCTGCTTCTCAAAGCAGAAAACTACACCTAGGCTGTCTTCTGCCTCTCAGCCCCACCTTCCACATCTCATTTTTTATGAGTTCATCCCACTGGCACCATTCTCCTGCACTTGATGAGTTGATTTACTGTATTGGGTTTGCATGGCCTGGATTTTGGTAGCAGGGAGGAGACAGAGATGGCTCCTGTGAGAAGCTGCTGGGAGCTTCCATTATGTCTGGCAGAGCCAGTTCCTGGTGGCTCCAAAGATGAATGGGCCACTGGCCAAGGCTGGGCCAATTAGAGCCCTGTGATAACATTTTTAAGAAGAAATCAAAACAAAAACAGTGGCACAGTTGTAATTTTCAGCCAGAGAACAGTGGAGTGAAAACACATGAGAAGAACAACTCTGCAGATACCAAGGTCAGTGAAGGAGGGCAGAAGGTGCTCCAAGTGCTGGAGCAGAGATTCCCCTACAGCCCCTGGTACAGACCGTGGTGAAGCAGCTGTGCTCCTGCACCCGTGGAGATCCACGGGGATGTAGAAATCCACCTGCAGCCCGTGGAGGAGCCCATGCCAGAGCAGGGGGATGTCTGAGAGGAGGCTGTGATCCTGTGGGACACCTGTGGAGAAAGGGGTTCTGCTCCCATGCTGGAGCAGCCTGTCCTTGGAGGACTGCACCCCGTGGGAAGAGAGCCACGCTGCAGCAGTTTGAGAGGAACTGCTGTCTGTGAGATGGACTCATGTTAGAGAAGGTCACAGAGAGCTCTCTGCCATGGGAGGGACCCACGGTGCAGCAGGGGAATGACTCCTCTCCCTGAGCAGCAGGACAAGCTGCAGCAGATGGACTGATCATAACCCCCATTCCCTGTCTCCCTGAACTGCTGGAGTAGGAGGTGGAGTTGAAAGGAGGAAGGGGTAAGGGGAGGGTGCTTTTAAGGATTTACCTTACTTCTCAGTAAGTCCCAGTCCCCAGCTCACGAACCCTTCATTATATTTTCTCTCCTCTGTCCAGCTGCAGAGGAGAGTGAGTGAGCAGCTTTGGTGGGTGTCTGGCAGCTGACCAGGGTCAACCCATGACATCTACTCATAAGGATCCTCCTCATGCCCAACAAAACACGTGAATCCTGCCCCTTTTGTCCAAACTTGCCTCACATGGCCAACAGCTATGTGTTAAGGATAGAAGATAATGAATGTACTGCATCATTACGATGTTCAGTTCAGCTGCATGCTGACTTCTGCATTTCTGCTCATGCCAGAGCTTGGATTGTCAGTCTCCTATTGGAAGGGAGATGTGTTATGGACCACTAAATTTAAATAAACCCTGCAATTGCTCAGCTAGGAAAGCATTAGATGGAAATGATGAACCACTGTATCAGATGAAGATTACTCTCAACAGAAACTATTGCAGTACCTGTAAAAAACATTCACTATGGATGCAGGATAATAAGAAAGACAAATTTAATTCCAGTTTCACTAAAGATACAGGAAAGGATTAAAACACTTTTCACAGTATGAAATCCAGACAGAATCGAATTCTATTAGCTACCAGACAAAATTTGGCACCCACCAGTGCTTAAGAAACCCATGGTTGGGGTGTCAGGGCCAAAACACTCTCACTTCACTTGCACTTGCAGTCAGTCACCAGTCTTCTGTAGGATGCCTTTGAAAACATCACTTCACAGATTACTGCAAAGTAATGCAGTGGGAAGTAAATATAACATATGGATAGGTGTGCTTGTTTTATAAATGGCTTTAAACTTCTTTCAAAGACAGGGGAAAACTGGATTTTACCAGGTTTGACTGATCTTATATCCATATACCCATATATCTTATATCCTCCATTTTTTAGTCTCTGAATATTTTATCTTGGAGCAGCAGTAATATTTGAGGACTGAAAACTGGCTTTAGGGGAAGTTTCCTTTGTATTTATTCATGCACCAATAATACTACGCAGCTCAAATACCAAAATTAGGATCTTTCTTCCAAACACATTATTTAATCTGCAAAAACTCATTCAAATTAAATATGCACACATTAGAGAAACTGGGACTTAGTCACATGGGTAAGAGAAAATTGTTTCAATATTTTGCCCCTAAAGCTAAAGAAAAGATACAACTATTTTCCTTGGACAATCTTCTGTAATTCTCTTCTCTCAACATCAATTTTTTATAATAAAAAAAATGTCCAAAGTGCCAGATTTTTAATGCCTTCTCATAAATAATTTACAGACTGCATAAAACAAGAGATAAATAAAAGGACCTTCTTTATCATCCTTGTGAGTACACTGAGCACAGTCCTGGTGAGATGCCATTGAACTCAGTGAACTGTGCCTCCAGGCTTTGATTTGAGGAACTCACATCCAAAACCACAATTGAATGTAACTGCAGATGTTTTACTGATACAGTATGTAAAGCAGTACAGTGGGGCCTTGCTTTTACTGCGTTTTTTTTTTAAACTTCATGTTTTTCCTACTAGCTTACACCATTGCAGAAAAGACAAAACTAGCAGTTTAGTTCTATAATTCAAATTAATGCATAAATCCAAGCCTGCAGAGTTTTAAGACAAATAATACTATATGCCTCAGAAATGCAGAAGCCATATAGTCTTTCAACTGAAAGTGATTAAACCAGAGTAACCAATGGGGATATATTCAAACTCCCTAAAATTTTCAGGTAACAGTAATTATTATTTTACCTCTATCTTTATCTTTACCTCTTAGCTAACTGTGTTTGCATTTTTCTGTGCAGATAATCAGAAAAATCCCTAGAGTGTGATTTAGTTCACTGGCCAGTGATTAAAACTCTTTTCCCAAATGTGCTGGGGTCTCACTGTCTCATTAGACTAAACCCTTTGCTGTGGGCACTGCATGTTACCTATTTCTGGGTTTTTTTTTCTAACAGAACATATTGCTACAACACTGTTGAGTAATTTCTCTTAGATTAAAAAAATCTCTTTTTTGGCATTAGGAAAAAAAAAACAAAAAACAAAAAACAAAAAAAAAAAAAACAAACAAACAAACAAAAAAAAACCAGACAAGCTTACAATGCAGAGCAGGTAGGGAGTTAACAAAGGAAGATCTCCCCCCACCTTTCATGCCCAGTGCTTGGTGACACAGGGGCAGTACTGTCCCTTTGATTTACTCTCACTCAGCACCGTACAGAGACCAGGGCACAGGGATGACACTGAAATCCAGGAGTTTTATAAATCCAGCTTTGTATCATGGGTCCCCCACTGAACAGGTCAGGGATAGAGGTGGAGGGGAGTCTCTGGTTCAGCTGTGTTTCCTTCAGGGCAGCCATTCCTCTGTCTCCTCTCTAGGGGTGGTCATTAGGGAGGTGTTAATACACATCTGTCAGCGAGTTTGGCTCATACCCACAAAGACTCCCACGCGGCCGCAGGAAATGGCCATGATTTTAGCATGATCTCTTATTATGTATTTCTGTGCTCGCACGTCTCCATAAGACCTCAATCTTTCCCTAAATTTGTGCCAAAATATAACATCTGGGGAACAGAATTTCCCATACCAGAAGTACTAGACTGCAAAGTTGCTTGGGGCATCTTTCACGGACCTGTGTGTGTCCTACAGTCAGATCCTTTAATATGGCTTAGATGAAAAATAACCTCACTAGCATGAGATGGTTCAGACCTGTTGTAAACTGTTTGGTACCTGAGACACAGAGAGTCTTCACAGCCTCCTTTTTTTACTAGTACTTGGTTGCTAATTTCATGTTTTATTAGGGATTTCTTGTGCTCCTAAGACTTAACTCGGGGTTCTCACTGACCCCCACTCCCCATTAGCTGTCAGTCTCAAGGGAGTATAAGAATTTTCATTTAAAATAAAAACAAAGCTCAGAAAAAAGTATTCTTTGTCTCTGACTGGTTCATCCCCACTCTGAAGATGTTTCCTTGGCCCCTGGTGGTACCCCTCCATTTGGAAGCAAGGGTTTGAAATCTGGCAAAAGAGCTACACTTCTCTGTCAGGGATGGCATTTTTCCTTTCACCTACACATTCAGGTGTGAAGACTCAGATGTGGCCCCAACTCTCTCCATCCCCTGGAATTTCCACTGTGAAGTTTCCTATCTACAAAAGGAGGGGGGAAATGAGGCTTTACCTTTCCCGAGTTCTCTGAAATTAGTATTTTTTAAGGGAGCTAAGAAAAAAAATCCCAGACCCTGACTCATCTCACCTTCAGTATGCTTTTGGATCAAGGGATTATGTGTTTTCTCCTTTTTATCATTTCCAGACTGGTAGGAGCTATGCAGTCCAATATCAGTGACTGATAATGCAGTGTTGGGGAAAATTGTTCATTTTCGATTGAACAGGCATGTTAATCTCATCAGGATGTAAATGAAAGGTGCTCCTGATTCATTCCATCTCTTGACATTTCCATTTCAACCTGTCCTTCAGGGATGTTCACCTCCAAGAAATGCATTAAGGGAAATCAGAGCATATAAGGATGAAGCAGGATAGTAAGCAATGTTGTTATTGAATATTCAAAGTAAGAAATACAAGAATGTCCTTTTAATTGAGCTGCAGAGAGTACAGTTCCTTCCTAATTTCCTGTACAAAGTAATGCAAATATATGGAAACTTAAAATTCAAAACTAATTCCAGTTAGCTCTTTTATTATCTGATGGAACAAACAAGAATTAAATTGATGTCATTGCAAGTAATATTCAACTTGAAATCTGTTTTCTAACCAGAATAATTATCTTTATTTTGTTTGAATAAACAAGAGCCAGGCAGAGAGTTTTAGAGTATGCAGAATACTTTCAATCAGCATTAGAAGAATATTATTAAAAACAGCTCCTCATATCCCTTTAGAGTAAGAAACATAAAAGAGACCAAGGAGACACAGTGTATTAAATTTCTCTAACAAGATCTCATTTCCAAATACAGAATATGCATCAAAAATCTTCTTTTATGTAAAGTCCATATAAAGCAAGTACCAAGGATTAATCACTCCATGTAAGAGGTGCTGTGATCATACATTACTTTAGCCCAGCATCCATATTCCAATGTTCCCTTTAGATTTTTGGTTTTGAAGATAATGATCCTTCAAGCTATATTCATGAATATGTTCCATCAAGGCTGGATGGCTACTTATTTGAATAAAGGTTGCAGGTTTTCTGTCAGCTACTTCCCATGTTGTATATTCATTGTATAAAGGTGATGCCTAAGTAGCAGAACAGAAGTGCATTTTAGATTCTGGAGGAAAAGAAACACTTTATCTCTACAACAAAAGAAGAATTTAGCACAACTCACCAGAAAAACCATTGCTTTTAATATTTTCATTTCCTTTATTACACATTATACATAATTCCTCTTCTATAACAAGGAACTCACAACAGGACATAAGATGTTATATTCCTCATTTATTCTGCATTTTGTGAAATAATTTAAAAAGTCTTTTGTACACATTGACATTTTTCAGAAAGAAAGAAACCAAATTAATTGAAAATAATGATGTATTTTTAAAAAGTCTTTACTACTTTTGCTCGAACTTCAAATTACACTAGTCCCCCTTCTCAGGTCAAAATCATTCCTGCACATACACATAATCATTTCTAGTTGCTTTCTTCTGTTTTATTTCAGCACTACTTTCCTGTGTTAAACAAAATGGACAACGAGAAAGCATTGATATAAATGTACAAAGAAGATACTTCCTATGGGGTATTGAAGAGTTGGGAAGTTCATAGTCTTCATACAAATATATAAAATATTTGAAATTTTCTCCATTCATTGGAATCCATTCAGTTTCACTTGTCAGACCTGTGGAACAAGCACAAGAGCAGAAGTTAGTTGTTATCACACTTTATATATCACTGTGTGATAACACACAGTGTTATCACTGTGTTATTGCACTCACAGGTATGTTCAGATCATGCAGAAAAGCTGTGAGAGGGAGGAACTCCCCACAACTACAGTTCTCCTTTGCTGACAGCCCTTGTTTTACAGCCAAGCTCAGGGAATACAAATCTTTGTGATCCACTAGCTTTTCCCACCTACTCTCCAGATGTCTTTCTGACGAAACTTCGTGATTCTGTCAAGACTTCAGGCCTTTAAAGTGTGGAGGTTTGCCCTTGGTACAGGGTGCTGGGGCTCTGTCCCACCCCACTGCCCATCTCATCCCCAGCCACCCAGCAGAGTGTGGAGCTGGGCAGGTCCAGCCCTTCCCTTCCAGCCCCAGGAAAGCCCTGCCACTGCTTCAGCAGGCACAGGAGGCAAATCCTGCTGTGTGGCTCAGCAGTGTGGCCATGTTGCAGGCTGTAGGAATGAATCAATTCATAAAAATCAAAATGGTATTTGATTTTACCATTAAATACTACTTACTCATAAATACATATATACACATGTGCATTTTAACTTTTTTAACTGCTTTGGTTATCCTCTTCTCTTGCCTTTTCTGTTCTGCCCATTAGAGTCTTCACTGGTGAGACTCCAGACAAACTGAATAGTCCTGGGGAATTTTCAGCCTCTCTTCTTTTGGTAGCATATATCTTCCTGTAACTACTTTTGTCACAGCTCCACTTCTCCCCTATTTCTGTTTTAATTCTCATGACTGACCAGCACTGAGGACAGTATTCTAGACAGAGTAGCAAAGTATCTTCTGTGTTCTTTCCATAAATCCCACCGATTTATTTATTTATTTGTTTATTTATTTATTTATTTATTTATTTGTCTAAAGCAAGGTTGGAGGGGCACTTAGCTTCTATCTGAGGGGTGATGAGCAATTTCCTTTGACCTGTCTACAGTGACTCTACAGAGACTCTTTCCTGCATAATCACAGCTAATGTGAAGCCCAACATAGGGCCTATTTATGTTCTCTTTGAAGTTAAGAAATATTGATATCAGTGGTTCCAGACAGCTCAGTATTGAAAACCTGAAAACAGGCTTTGCAATTAACTTTCAGAAGGATAAGACACTAACTTTCTCAGCAGATATGTTTAATCAGCTAAGATATAAGTATTTGAGGTGGAGGAATATGTCTACTTTTGTTAAATTTTATTGAACTCATGAACCTTGAAAAAATGCTTAGAAAACAGAGAAGAAGTCAAAGGACAGAACAAAAAATGACAACCTGCTATATCTCACGATGTGTTAAATGAAGGGAGTTTATGCTCCTGAACACATGCAGGCTGTGAATATTTGAGCAAACAGTGGAGGGACATTCAAAAGGCTGGGATTGCTCAGCTTCCAGAAGAAACTTTCCTAGAGAAGAGAGGTACTATTAAGAGAAACCCTGCATGACTTACACCGAGTGCTTAGAAGTGATGGCAACCTTTAAATAAAGAAGTCAAATGTTAATTAACTTGTTTTGAAAGAGAGGGTGTCATTGCCCACACTGAAGTGGCCATAACACCACAAGTAGTGCTTCCAACACTCTGTGGCCATTAGCAGTCAAATGATGCAGCCATCTCAGCTGGCTCAGTAAGGCAATGCACTCTTCTGTTTCAGCTGAAATTTCCTCCCAGTCAGGTAATTTTAGGTATTTATCTTCCTGATCTCGCTAACAAAATCCAACTTTAGGGCTGTATTTGATGGCATCCTGGGATACACAGGCACATGTAATCCTGTCCTATATAATTACCTCCTGCCTACACACATTCTCCAAGTGCTTCAGCATTCAAGATTATTCTGCTTTCTCTTTCAAAATCTACTGTGCCTGTTCCTGAGTATCACAGGGTGGCTGTTTTCAAGTGCTATGTGAATAACATTGCTGGCTATGACTGAACACGAGGCCTCAAGCCTGGGATCAGGGCAAAGAGTGTGCAGGGCACATCAGGCAAATCTGAGCACAGTGTGGTCCTCAGCATCACAAGTGTTTCCTGATCCTCCTGCTGAAAGAGGCCAGTGACAGCTTCTGCCTCCAAACACACCGTGGGCAGACTGTGGCATGATGGACAGATATATTTTAATATTCTGGGTTTTAGGATTACATTTTTTCTTTTTGTACCTTTCTAGCAGATTCAGCATCTTAGATTTAAGGCTGTGTTTTCTGCAGGTGTCACCCTGGAGGAGACATCTGCCTTTCATGGGAGCCCCATGCTTATCTTCTTTAAGTAGTTTAGCCTTTCCTTACTTCCTGACAGCCATCCTGTGCTGGGCACATCAAGCCCTCAAGAACTGTGGTAATACAAAGAAGATGGGTCCAAAGCCCTTGGGTACAAAAAGGATGGAGACAGACTTTCCTCATTGTGCCAAGTGACAGGAAAGGAGACAGCAGGCACAAATTGAAATACAGGAAATTTCATCCAAATAGGAAATAAAGCTTCTTTTACCATCAGGGTGGTCAAACACTAGTCCAGGTTGTCCAGGAAGGTTGTGTAGACTCCATTCTTGGAAATACTCAAACCCTGACTGGACATGGCCCTGGGCAATAACCTAAGCAATGACCTGAGCACATTAGACTGGATGTTTTCCTGAGGTGGTCTTGAGGCTCAGGTAGTCTGTAAGTCTGGCAGAGGCTTTTCTTGTCCCAGGGGAAGCTGTCCTCTACTCATGGGGCCCAAGGTGGGTTCATGGGCCATGTGCAAGGTCCCTCTTGCCCCTGCCTGGCTAAGGAGCCATCAGTGAGTTTACAAACAAAAACTAAAGCAAGGTTTTTATAAACTATATTACTGTATTGCTAATAAGACAAGTAACCTGGTTGACGGGATTACTTTTGGTCACATGCTCCATTTTTCCAAATACTTCTTTGTCCTTTCTTTGCTTCCTCATAGCTCCCACACCTTTGACCTTCAGCTCCCATTGAAATCAATATTAATATCCCTTAATACCCCAGGGCTGAAACATCCAAGCTGGCATTGTATGCCATCCAGCCAAGCAAGCACCTCTCTTCTTCCCTCCTTCTATGACACAGGTCTCTCACCAGGCAGTGTACCCACCAAATGGCCTGCTGTGTCCAGTTCTTCCAGCCACAACTGGGACACAGCAGCTCTAACCAAAGGAAACCCAGCCTTCCCAGGAGACTGTGTGCCTAGAAGAGTAGCTAGTTAGCAGGAGGAACAATAAAAAACAAAAATTATAGCTCCCAGGAACCCTGCCACTTGCCATCCAAAAGAAGAAAAAATCAAATTTCCATGATGATAAGTCTTTCCTTAGGGCTCAGGTGCTGAGGAAAATCAAGCCCACTTTTCTCAAATTTTGTCTTAGGCATGCTGCTTGCAAGTGGTGCTATTTTAACACCTGGCGACTGTATTATCTTTCTCTCAGGTATACTCTCTGCTATCTGTGTGCTTATAATTGCTACCTAAACTCCCTTTGCAGTCAGTGGACCCTCCATTATCTTCCTGTGATGCTCTAATCCACTCAGACCTCCCACTGGCCAGCTCAAATTCTCCCTGTCCCAGCTCCCAAAGGCACGTTATTTTTAGAGCACAAACTCCTCCAGAGATCAATGGGAGCCTGTAAACTCAAAAATAGGTTGCTTATGGTACATTAATATTCCTCCCAGTTATGTTCTCTGGTGATTCTTTCAGCTGCTGCAGGTTATCACCAGACTCCCTCACTGCTCCAATCAACCTTGCACCGAACAACCCTCAGCCATTTTAAAAAGAATATACTTGAAAGCAAATGCTTAAATATTGTCCTGACTAAGGGTGGACATAAGCACATGCTGAGGAATGCTTTGAATCATGGAATTAGAGGGTTTTTCAGCCCTCAAGACCTTCTCCATTCCCTGACTGAGAATCTGCAAGGCTATGATTGCAGTCGGTTGGATGCCAGTGTCAGCTTCTGGAACAAAAAAAGGCTGGATCCCTGAGGTTTGTGACCACATAAAAAAATCAGCAGCTATTTTTATATAAGAAATTATTTAATGTGTGTGCTGTTCAACACAGATACAACTTCAAAAAAAAATGCAAATAAAGAAATGAATTGCAAAATCTCATTCTTTTTTCCTTCTTCAAAATTACAGTTTTTAATGCTGCATCTCCCCTTTATTCTCTGAAAGCACCCAAATAGTTAACAGCAAGACAAAAATATTTATTCTTAAAAAACACTATTAATTCCAGTTGTCAGTGTTTTCTGTTCTTAGAGAGCATGGTAGCTGAAAGAAGAAGAAACATGAAATCCATCCAAATTTCTGCTGTATCTCCATATATGCAATAAAATGACCACATTTGCTGCTAATATTATATAATTAAAGACAATGTATGAATCACCTGGGCACTAAATATTTTTTTCTTTATTTCAATAGTTTCCAGCCCTATATATTTAACCCCAAAGTTCTGTTAAGGCATCCTCTTTTATAAGAAGTAACTTTACACAGGAGAAAACAGACATTAGCACTTCAAAGATCAGTGATTAAAGCAAGTGCACCAAGGTTCAGTTCATGCCTCCCACTCAACAAGCTTCCAAAGTGAACGGCCACATGATGTTTACTCCTCACCAGAACCCATTTATAGATTTCTTACTCACCACTATCTCAGTCATAAATGCAGCCCTCAAAAAGAGGAAGCAAGGAGCTCTATTTGGGAGCAGACAGAGGGTTCATAGCTGGAGAACTGGCCCTTGTCTTCACAATACTGTTTAGCCAGGCTATGGATCATGATTTAAGTCATCCACACTCTAAAGATTCCAAACTACTGAAAGTGTTTATTACATACCTTGTGAAGTGCACACAGACAACAGGTATGGCTGCTTGAAGAAAATTCTGCACCATTTGGAAAAACTGATAAAGAGGGTTAGAAAATGCCCCTTCAAAAGTGCAGGTGGGAAATGAAGGTAATGACTTCTTATGAAATCAGGAGACCTAGGAAGGAGTTTTGTTCCCATTATATCATTTAAAAGACATCTGGCCATTCCTAGCAAATAGCACACTGGGAATGAAAAGGGTATCGGTTACAGTAAGGTAAGAAGGGGACAGGGGTCATGAACGTCTGCTAGTCTGGAGCAGAATTAGCCTAGAATTACAAACACACTGCTCTTCAGAAGGAAAACCTGGGCAAAAGGTAAATCCAGGGACATGTCTCCTTTCATTGCCCTAGTGAATTGCCAAGGGGAAATAAAGCCAGACTATCTCCTTAGACTCTCTAATTCTCCTACACATCTGGTAAAAGCCTTGACCTTTTGGAGACAGTAACCTGGAGTGCCAGTGGATCTGCTTTAATTCCTCTCCCTCACTTCCCTTTGATGGGCAGCACTTGCTATAATCAGCTTCTCCCATGTAACTAATATTGATATCATATCAAGATCACTGTCCACACAGATGCCAGAGGAAGCAGCAGGAAGTCAAATGTGCTCCAGGTTAACATATTAATACTGTGACTGGATGCCATGGAGATGTTTTATGTTGCAAAGAAGAGGGAGTTCATCCCTTGACTCCTTTCCAACAATATCTGCTTGACTAAAGGAAAGATCATACTTTAAATTAAACTGTGCTTTCCTTGCTTTCCTGCAGGTTTTTTTACTAATTATTTCAACACATTTGTTATATTTATGTCAGAATAATGACAGCAACTCTCATACAGCTGAGCATATATCATATGTCTTTTAAAATATGTTTTCTCTCATTTATATTTTCTGGGCATTGTCCCTGTGAAGTACGGGAAAGGTAAATATTTATGCCTTTTATAAAAAAAATTACTATCTAACTCCTTTTATTTTTCCCGACTTTACCACAGCCAATAAAAACATGTAAGAAAACAGCTGGAAATGGAAATGCACATACATATACATGCAGGGTTTCAGAACAAAAAGAGAAAGGTCAGAATTTTTATGCTTTCAATTCGTCTGACAAAGAATGCTAGGCAAAAAATGTTTTCCACCAAAATGAAAAAAGACTCTTTTTAATAACAAACTTTGCTATCTTCACTATGAAGAAATTATTGAAAGCCATATGCTCCTTTTGACACACACACGTTCCTTCTCCAATTTACATCTCAGTTCAGACAGTGTGACATGGGGAGGGAGGGGCAGTTTTGACCCTTTCACTGTTTACAGCTCGGTAGGGCACACAAAGGAGTGCAGCCAAGTGCTGTGTAACAGCAGGTCTAGTCAGACACAACAGACCCTTCTATTTCAGACAGGAAAACTCAGGTGGAAACATTCCTCATGGAATACTGTTATCAAGATTTCTTGTTACCTGCACTGACACAAAGCTTCAACCTAAAGGAACTTGCAAAAGAGGCACAATTTCACTCAGTGGTTCTGAAATGACAGCTGACAAATAGAAGTCTTTCAGATCAACATGAATTCTAAATGTTTGTTTTCTGAAAGACCTAATGTCCATAAAGACATGATATTTGTCATTCGTTATATTGCTTTTTATTTTGTAAGTGGAATGCATGTGGTCCAAGAAGTTTCAATAAGTAGCAGTTTCCAAAGTGAAAAAAACCCTCAGATACCAGCATTTCCAGTGAAAACCAAACAAATATCACTACCTCTTGACTAGTATTAATTCAAGAGTTTTGGCATTTGCAGTGTATTACAAACACTACAATCTGTAGAACATGGAAATGTGTTCTGAACTTCTACATCTCTTTAGCCTTACCAGTTATAATTTTACTTTTGTTTGGGCTTTTCTTGGATGATATCAGAAAGCTGACTAATATATTATGCTAGGATGCCAGTTTCTCATTTACATGAAGTAGAATCTTGATGAGCATGAGTTTTTTTAGCTAATGGATTCACAACAGATGCTGTCATAAATATATTGTCTAAAAAGATAAAAACAACAGTTTCTTAAAGCTGGCAAAGCATACCTCGGAGTTTATCATATATCTGAGTAGTTCATAAAGAGACTGAATTTTAAAGTACTGATTATGCAGAGCACTTTGAAATGCTATTACAAAGAAAAACCTACATAAATTCTGGTATACTTTCTGTTATTTGTATTACTACTAATTCTGCAATGACTTTTTCTGGAGCAATCCTTTACAGTTTCTCTGCATAGTGTACAGTTTTTAAAGCACAGTGACTGTAACAGATGCTTACCTCAAATTAAATTCAAGTTTTCATCTCAATTTTCTGCTTTTCATTAATATTTTCACTACAAATTCTCATAACTTAAAGTGTCACCCATAGGAAAAGATTTTGCAGACCCATCTTCAGTTGCTTTGGGACTGTATGAGGTCATTTGTGATTCATAATGTCTAGCAAAGATTAAGCAGCATATACCATATGCTGTGATTAAAGTTGTTGATAAGGAGCTGCAGTGACTCTTTTTACCTCTGTTAATGAGAACTATGGTGCAGCATTTTCTCCCTTTTAAATTATTGTCCTCTGAAGTAAAAAAAAAAAGCGCTTTTCATTTCTAGCACTTAAGTAAGCTCTGCCAAGTCCATGCAGGTTTGTGCCTATAATTATCATTCTTTGCAATTATTTATCAATATAGGGAAATTTGTTCTCTGAGGTTATGTTAAATGGTTTTCATTCACCTATACAATCTCTGCATTAAAATAATTTGATTTCCAGTGTAGGCATCACTCAGGAGCTTGGTCACTGTTGTCAGGTACCATCCTGACTATATTAGCAAGTACACCCAAATAGTCTGTTAATGAAACTAAATGACTTTAAAAGCTTAAGTAGCAAAATCTTTAAGTTGGTGAGATTAGGGAGAGATTTCTTGGACAGTTTAGTTTTATTTAATTTTCATTGCCTGTAACAGCAGACAGTGAAACTTCAGTAATTATCACTGTAGCAAAATCATCAGTGAGGAAGCCAAAGCCTAATGGCTGATCCTGCAAAGTGTTTTTTACCTCCTTTGAGGTGCAACAAATCCTATTGATTTCTCCAATGACAAACAAAACCACTCAGCTACTTGCAGGCACAGGGTGGAAAATAGCCAGTAGCAATGCACCTGGGTGGTGGTTAGCAGGAAAAAGAGAAGAGGTTGCTAGGAGCCTTTGTGATGTCTACAAGACTAAGATCTATACAGAAGGGACCAGACAAAGCACTAATACAAATAAAATAACAATCGGTAAAATATTCAGCATAGAAAAACAAACAAGCAAAACCCAAAATAAACAACAAAAATATTAAAAGAGGAAGTAAAGAAAAAAGCTGTGACATTTAAAACAATGGGACATTTTTCTTGTACTGAGAGCGGTGATGCAATATGAAATGCACCCTCTGAGAGTTAATTGCCTGACTGGGGTTTCTCAGCCAGGGCATGTCTCTGAAAACAAAGCTCCCAGCTAGGAGAAAATGTATATTGTGGTGAGTGCTCTTGCTGCAAAGGCTACCTGCAGTCAGCACTTGGCAGCCCACCACAGGGATGATGGGGGGAAAATACCTCAGAGGTGTCTGCAGCAGAAGTACAAAGGCAGGAACATGATTATTGGTACTGAACTCAGTAACCTGAATCAAACATGGCAAATTATTATACAGCAAAAACATGGAATTCCTGGATGGCTTCACTGTGAGTGTGGGGGCCATACCCTTCAGGCTGGATCATGAGGGAACCCACCAGAAGCATTACAGCTCCAAAAAGCCAAACCCTATCCCATCCCATGTATGACCAAGGGGACCAAAGCCATTTTGCATCTCTCAAGCCCTTGCTGCCTGCTCTGGTGGCAGCCCCAGCCCAGCCCGGCACTCAGCACAGACACCCAGGAGCTGTGTCTGGCACAGAGGGAGGATGAGGACGTTTGCTGAAGCATCTCCCAGCCTTGTAAATCCTCAAGTAGCTTGGACTGTCAAATTTTGTGATGATCTTAATGGCTTGTGTCTGCACCAGACCCACAGCATCAAGGATTTGAAGCTGCTGAACAGCTGCTGCAAGTACTTAGAAATGTTATTTGGGGTGGACAGAGCATTGGAAATCGAACAAATCAAAGCTTCTTGACAAAAGTCCCTGATTTAGTTTAAAAATTTGGATTTGCTCTCAGGAAATTGAAAATCCCCAGATATTCTGTGCTTTTCTGGGAAAATTCAGGCCACCCAGTTTTGTTTTTCTAGAAAAATATTTGATTTGGGAAGGCTGAAATTTGGAGAAAGATGATATTATTTTTACTGACATTTTTATGGTAGGGTAAAGGCAATTCCAGATGAATCCTTTCAGTAGTTTTATTGTAGTCCCTCAAACAGTGCAATAAAAGCCACTGTAAGGGTGGGCTATCACCTTCAAGATTGTGCTGCCTCATGCCATATGAGCTCTAAAACGCACAACTGTGCTACATAATTAAATTATGAGCAATGATTTTCAAGTTGTTTTGCACAAAAGAGATTCTGGAGGAAGGCACTGGCCTTGAACTTCTTTTACACTGGCACTTCATTTGTGCTGGCTCTCCAATCAAATATTAAAGCTTTATCTGAAATTATGTATGAAACATTCTCACAAATCCAAATGCATCCTATCACACAGCAAAATGCTGCTGCTGGAAAGGTTCTATGATTTCACACCTGAATGCTCATGTCTTTTGGTATTGTCATGCTGGCTGCCACTTAAAACTCCTGATAAGATGGCATTTTCTCCAGAGAAAGCAACACTGCTTAGCATGTGTCTGCACGGTTTTCACATACAGAGAAGGGTTTAAATACTGTTTGTATTTTTTAAATTAAAAAAGTGGTAAGCAAAAGGTTAAGAATTACTTTGTTTGCTTTTTTTTTTTTTTTTTTTTTTTTTTTTTTTTTTTTTTTTGCCAGAGATGGCAAGGACAAAGACTGTGGAAAGTGAAATACTTGGCATGCTGCTGATTCCGTTGGAGTCCCTCACTAATGGCATTTCTAAAGTGCCACTGATCTTTGTTGACTGCTGACTTCTGTGGAGTCAGTGGATTTTTCTTTATCAAAAAAATTGAGAAACTCAATGACAAAAAGCACATATTAAAATAACAGTGAGTTGATAAATGACTCACATAAGAATCAGTTAATCAGTCAAGACTGAACATGAAGCCTAATAGTGGTTATCCATATTCAAATATTAAGATATCAATACCAAGTTTTCTTTCCCCTGTACTTAAAGTGAGGTAGGCTATTTCAGACTTATTGGTATGTAGGAAAGATGATTCAGCATCGCTGTGCTTGTTTCATAACCATGCATAATTTTTTAGCTATAAGATGGTATGAAGAAAATTGTTATGCATCATAAAATTCAGGCAACACAATATAAGGCAGAATGTGCAGGATGTTAATTCATGTGCAATGATAAGCACATAAAATCTCACCCTTAGCTTCCATACTGCCTGATTTTTCACTTCCTATCAGACTTTAATATTGTCTGAAGATTTTTATTTCATTACCCATAAGAATTCACATTTTGTCCAGGATCTTAGCTGCGCTACTCCTTTTATATTGCAAATACTTTCCATTCTCATGCAGCTTTAATGGTTGAGAAGAAAGGTCTAAGCACTGGGTGTTGACTGGTTAGAATTTCAAAAGCCATGTGTTCAAACTTTGGCAAGGCAGACTGTTGTTTTGCATTTGTCCCTGAAAAATAGACACATTTAATATTGATTTTAGAAATGACTGTGTAAAAAAAAAAAAGTTTTGTATAACAAAGTCTGTTCATGTGTATCCTAAAGGTAATTGATTTTTGGGGTTGCTTGTGTATGCTTACTTTGGGTATAAAATTATGCATATATTTATATCATGATTTTTTATGAATTTCAAGTTCCAGGGCAATGAAAATAGAAGCAAACAGCATCTTGGTGCACTGCAAACACACTCTTTCTTCAGTGAAGCAAAAGGGTGAAATGACAAGAGAATTATCAGGTTGGATAATTACTGGACAAAAGGCTGAGTTTGCTTGATTTGTTGCTTGAGAGTTGGCATGGGCTGAGACTGCTGAAATTTATTTAAAATCCAATGAGTTTTTGTACCTAAGAGTATGCCAAGAATCAAAATGGTCCAACATTTTTCTGATGGAACATTTCTCCACTGGGAAAGTTTTGTGCTTTGAAAATACAACTTTTTATGGAAACATTTTGCTTTCAGCAATTCTCCTGATGCAACATGGAACACTGAGCATGAGTGATCTGGCCAGTTTTTTTATCCCAGCAGCTGCCTTGGAGGCTGGTGCTGCTCTTTGACTCTGGGGGCTTCCAAGGGTCAGCAATTTCAGGTCTGACAGACTCAAAAACTCAAATCCCTGATCAACACTCCTAACATTCAGAAACTGCTGGACATAGCTTCCCAAATCAGAGGAGAACTTTTATTTTTTAAAACTGTAAATAGCATGGTTTAACCCCACCTATCCCTGCTCCCGTGTGGTTCAGCAGAGGGCAGCATCTAAATCTGCAGTATGACACAAACTTGGCATTCCCAAACTGGTTCCACAGCCTCTGCTGCATTGATCTGCACCTTCATTCAGGTGTGTGATGACAAACACTTTAATGATGCCCTTCAAGATTCATTCGGACAACTACAAGCTCTAAAAATGAGCTGTATTCCCAGTTTCCCCCAGACTCAAAGTCTGATCCATAGTGTTGGATCTCAGAAACCTGGGGTTTTTGAGCTTTCTGTGCTGCCAGGCACTGACCCCTCTGGAGAACACTGCTTTTGACCTGAGGCCTTGGAGAAGGCTTCTAAATACGACTGATGAAGTTAAAATCACGAGTGTGTAGCGAAATAGAAGTGTGTGCTTTCATATGATGATGGGTCTTAAATTTGAGGTTTTTATAATATAATAATAGGTATGGGACAAGATGGAGGATTTTGGGTGGTGTCTTTTTCGGTGTTCATCTTCCTTCTTCATGGGTTGCAGGTAGTAGTTTCTGGTTGGTCAGTCAGTGCCACGCTAAGGGTCATGGAAAGTTAGTTATTGGGTTAAAAAGGATAAATAATAGAGGTGTTACTTCTCTATTGGACTGTTTAGCTTTAAGAGACCTTGTAGCAGCTGCATCTTCCTCTGATTTTTTCCTCACTTCTAGCAGATAGCTGGAAGTGCTGTCGAATGCTCTGTGCTATCTGGTAAGATTTAATAAACAACCAAGCTCAAACACAAGAAAATCCATTTCCGTCATGTTTTTGTTAATTCTGGCTCTGAGTGAAGGCAGAGGAGACTGAGACAAACCACTACTAATACAGTGGTGCCAAGCTCCCACAGCATTGTTACACCACAGGAAGTGAAAAATTATTTTTATGAATGGGTCAGAAGCCAAGTCCCATGTAGATGCTTAGCAGTTACTCATACATATAACAATAATGATAACAATAGCAATAAAACCCTATTTGGCCCACGGTGATTTCTAGTACACAATAAGACACAATTCATGGCAAAAAAAAAAATTGAGACAAATGGAGGGATAGGCAAAAGACAGCTCAGTTATATGGGGTATAATAATCTGCAGACTTACAATAGGAGTTGCTTGATTGCTGACACACAGCAATGACTATTATTTTTATGCAGCAGGCTCCCTGAGCCCTCCCAGGGCAGTGTTTTGAAAGCGTTTAGCTGATTAAACATGGAACCCCCTAGGAGTGAGACACTTAACATTTCTTTGGGAAGCTGAGGAGATACCTAATTGCAGGTTTACAGAGCTCAAAGTACTTTAGAAGCTTGCCCTCTAGTTTCCCTGAACAGTTACTACCACGATGCAGTATTTACCGGTATGTTTTGACTGAGGTTTATCTCACTGTAGCAGTATTTCCCCTTCCCTCCCCACAAAAAATACAAAAATCCCAAACTACATCCTACCAACAATCAACAGTGTAAATAAACCAGATTCACCATTAACTCTTTAGGCAATGTTCTGTACTAAATCATTATATCAATAGAGTTGACAGAACCACAATTCATTTGAAAATTAGTGCTTGGGGGAAAAAAAATAGTCTTTATTAATGGCAAACCCAGAAGCATAAGAAGACAAAAGACTGTCAGAAAAGAATCTTTTGCATTTTTAGCACTTCATATTGCTGAAGCAGCTGAAGGACACGCTGTTCCTTTACATTAATATTGAGAAGAGGCTGGGCAAAGTAAAGCAACCACATTTCTGTGGTAGCCAGGGAAACACAGAAAGGCAGCAGTGCAACCTGCCTGCTCCTGCTATTGGAGTTAGAGGGAAAACATGCAGCAGTGTAACCTCTGCAGAGCCTTTCTGAACAGAGGGCTGCTGCCCCTTGACCTGCCACCCTGGGGAGGAGGGAGCATCCTGCAGATGCTCCCCTGCAGCTGCCTGATGTGCTCCCCACTTTAAAACTAAGCTGCAATCAAGGTTACAAAGAGAATCCACTTCAGAAGCTTCCTAGAGCTGAGCACTAGTGCCGGTATCTGTGTTTGTTCGGAAGCCTCAGGAATGGAACATAGCTCAGCTGTAATTTCTGCTCCTTCAGGACTTTTCAGGGGTATCATGGGCACTTGGACAGTCTGAAGCTCTGTGAGAGCAGCACACACTGTTGCGTGTTGCTGTGCTACTGAAAGAGAAGTTGTGCCCAGAGGTGCCAGTCAGCTGAAGTGACATTTAGTGGTCTTTGCTGGGCTCAGAAGGCAGGGGAGGTTACTTCTCCTCAGCTGTGAGGCTGGTGTGGAGCCTCAGTTCAGCTGCACTGCAGGAACAAGGATGGGCAGCATGGGGCTGATGGGGCTGGGGACAGACAAATGCTGACAAACCTGAAGCAATCCCTATCCCTAAGCTCTCTCAGACTGAATTCTTTGCTCTCAATGCATCAGCAGGAAGTTCTGTGGTCTTGAAGACACTTCCTCTCCAAGAAAGGAAATAGAAATCTCAGCTATCTCTATTTGGGCAACAATATCCAATTTATTTATCATGAATCCTGCCTCTTCTGCGACTTTATCCAGTCTGTACTGCAAATAACCCATATTTGATTCTCTGTGCTAGTTACAGTTTCTAAAAATGCTACATTCTCCTGGTCATATGGCTTCTTCTCACAGAATTCATAATATATGAGTGAGTGTTCCATATAAATATAGTGTACATCTGATATGCCTACAGATAATACCACAGCACGACTGAACTTGATCAATTGTGGTACTAATCATCCACCTGTTTTCTTTCAATATAACTCTGGCACGTGCAATAAAAAGAGAGGGCCGGAGACAACGCTCACATCCCTGCAACAACTCACAGATGTTGTTTTCAGTACATTTAAATCCAGACTTAGTGGTCTCTGTGCACTTCACAAATACTTTTCCTGAAATTCTTAGCTCTTTGTATGAAGCAAAATATATTGAAGAACATAGCAAATGGGAGGAAAAGGCAAGGGTGGTAAGAAAATCATTGCCAGCTCAAAATCCCACATATTTTATCCATAACCTACATTCTCTGAAGGCTCTTCTACATGTTTAAGTCTCATCCTAGATTTTATGGCTCCTTTGCCATGGAAAAGTGAGAGTTCTTAATCAGCTTGGGAAATTTGACAGCAGTCTTGCACCTAACCCAGAGGATCTCCTGAGATGGAAAAGCATGAAGCCAAGACATCATATACTGGCTGTTAATTTAACTTGATGTGTTACTGACTGCATTAGAAAATTGTGTATTCTGACATCTGGTTCATACAGGATATGCTCAATTCTTCACATTATCTCACTTCTTCAAAGCTACTGCAGGTATTGGGACAGTTTGTCTCTGTCTATGGACAGGTAGCTTAATATTTGATACATAAATCTACAGTACACGTTCAATTTTTTCACATCAGTAACATATATATACATACATACACACACACATATAAATGTATACACATAGATATAGATATAGATATAGATATAGATATAGATATAGATATAGATATAGATATAGATATAGATACATGTTGCGTTTATAGGATTTTGTAATTTATTAGGGTTTCAAAGATAAGCCCATCTTTTGCCAAGGAATAGATAGGTTCCTTCAAAACATAGATGGAAGTGTTACATGTTGCCTGTCCTGTTAATATTTGATTTGCAATCTGTGACATGTGAGCATTTAGAAATGAGTTATTAGGATTGACTGGAAGACATATGGGAGAATTAAACTTTCTCACAACATTGTGTTTCAAAACAAAAAAATTGTTTTTTGACTAAAATTGAAAAGGAAAAAAATATGCTTCCACAGAGAAATAGAAGGAAGAGCTGAGAGGAATCACCTGCTGTTAAAAAACAGGCACCAGAGACCAATTCCATTTTGGTTTTGAATTTGCATGGCCATGATCTACAGTTTCTGTGGGAAAGATTTCTTTTGCTCAGCTCAGCAGAAAGGCTCCTCTCAGAACAAGTGCAGCAGCTCCTGATGGAGCACTCGCACCAGCACAGGAGCTGGATCTGACTGCAGAGAGACACAGAGCCCCATTCCCTCTTAGCATTGAGCAATATGCAATTTGAAGATTCAAATTTGGAGTGTCATTTTGAGGTGCACTTAAGTGATTTATGAGCACAGCTCCCACTGAGTGGCCTCGGGGCTGAGCTCCTTATCACTGGGGGACAGTCCCGGCAATTTGGATGCCTCAGGTGCAAATGGGATGCAGGTACTTAAATCCAAAATTCTGGTCCTCAAAACTGTGAATCAGCAACACCGTAACCTCAGACTGCCCATGTAAAATGACCTGAGTTTAAATAACCCTGCTCATCTGAGTACCAGGGAGACGTGTAAACCTGAGCAACACGCAGAAGCTTGGTGGGTTTCCACAGAGACTGTCCTCCTCAGCACCTACATAATTGCATCAGACTATACAGAAACACAACAGCAGCCACCCTGGTTTCTTTCAAATTGCAGCTTGAGGAGACTGCTGCTACACAAATTAGCCTTTCATCATGGTACACAGCAATCTGCAGGCTAAGGCACATGGAAGCAAGTTTCCTTACTGCCAGTGGAGCTCCACATGGCTAAGCTGCCATCAGGCTGACTTGTGTACAGATTAATTTTAATTCATTTCTGCACGGTAGCTGAGCTTTAGCTTGAAGTCTAGAAAGGGCCCCCCTGCCAAGGTAGTCTGCAGTCTCCAGGGAAGCAAGAACTGTGGGTTTTAATCCTTTTGAGGCAAAGAAGGACCTGACCTGGTTTATTCACGCTTCCTGGCTGTGTATGTGTGATAATCACTGAGCCAAGGCAGAAGGGAGGGGCCACCAGCACATGCCTTCTCTTGCATGTTTGCAATTTTTTCAACTTGCTTACAAAAAAGTTGGAGCATATCTGGAGGAGACAGTTCGCACTGTTTAACCAGGGTGATGGGAAATGTCTCCTGGCTTTACTGAGGACATTACTGAAGCCCCAGGGTAAAGAATCTGATTGTTTTCATTTTTTTTCTGTTAGCTATGTCTAAACAGCTTTCTACTCAAGCTTCACCATGCTTCTTGCAGAAGTGTCTCAAGGGTGTGTAACAGCACGTGCCAAACCATCTTCTCGAGAAGGCAGAAGTGTGGGTTTCTGTAGGGCAGAAAGTTTCTGAAGGACCTGTGTGATCAGAGGCACTGAGGACTATGGGTGAGACAGGACTCTCTGCCTCCATTTTCCTCTCTCTGCAACCTTGCACATCTTTTTACAGACAACTTCCTGTTGGGAGAAACCAGGACTTATCCCTGAGCAACACTAGAGCATGCTGGCAGGGGAAGACAATGCCGGCCTTCATCCATCCCTCGGGATCCAGCAGTTGAGCCAGAAGGCAGTGCCATAGTGTGGGCCAACTGCTCTCCCTCCTGCCTGCCTTCCCTCAGGGTCTGAGGCACTTCAGCTCCCCTCTTTGGTGATGAAGCCAGCCAGCCAGTAAGTGTTTACAGAAGCTGGAGCTCAGGCAGCTGCTCCCTTTGGTAGATGGCGCAGGAGGATCAGCTCCATGGCAAAGAGCACTGGGAGACACGGAGATGGAGTGTCTCTCTGAGGCAGAGCAGAACACAGCAGTGCAATGTGTTGTTCTGCTATGCTTGATGGCTATCTGCAGCTGCCTGCATCATTCTGCCCAGCATGGATCTGGTCCGTGTGCTGCTAATAGAATTCCAGACACTGCTGAGGGATGTGAAGGAATGCTCCATTGGCTCAAGGTACTCTACTGCCATTGCACATGATATTCATACCATGGGCTTGCCTTGATGAAAATGGCTAAGATGCCAAAAATCTCACTGCAGATGGAGCCTCAAGGACTTGACTGTGCTGAAGGATGATTGATCTTTATCTTAAAAATGAGGCTTTTAACCCCAGGTCAGCACAAGTTCCTCTGAGAGCCAGCCTCCACTCACCTCTATGGTGAAGAAGAAGAAGAAGTTGGAGCTGATCACTCTATTTGTCATCCTCAGATTTTTTTAATTTCAACCAAACTGCAGATAACTTCATAGTTGGACATGGTCCAGAAAGCTACTGCTTGTCAACAGAGTGGTGTTCCATGGCCAGATTTAACACAGGTTTGGCCAGGTTCTTGTTCTCTACACATGTAAGGCAGAACACAAACATGATTTGTGACAGACTTTGAAGCATTCATGAGCTCAGCAGTGGCTCAGGTGCTGTCTACTAATGTGTTAAACTGTAGTAATTGGAGACAGACAACACTTAGCTGCAGAATTCATTTGCCTCAGAGTAATTATTCATATATTTGAAACATGAATATCATATATTCACGTATCTATATCAGAATATCTATTCTGTTCCAGAATAAAAAATTTAGAAGCATATAACAAGCAGAAAGAGATGCATTACTAATGATTTGTTAATTTTAAATGAAGTGCTTAAACTAAAAAAAAAAGGGTACATGTGTGATATACCCATCCAGACTCACTTTACTTTCAGCAGAATGGACTGAATAACTGAAAATATGCCTTGTCTTCACAGAGAGAGCTCTTCTTTTCTTGAGAACAAAAAGACAGAAATATTACATATTTTTCAAAAATAAATGCTTCCAGTCAAAGCCTGAAGAGACAGATCAATTCATATATTTTCAGACAAAACCACAAAAATGAGGAAATTGAGAAAGTCAAAATTGAAAGGTTTGAGTTCCTCCATTAAGTATTTAATGGAGGTCTGCAATCCTTTGTTAATTTTAGCCAAGGACATACTCTGTTCCATCTTTAACAATCTTTGGGAAGGGTACAGCACTCAAGAGCACTGTGATTTGTAAACACAGGAAAACTGAAGGTGTTCTTTTCCCTGTGTTCTGCCTATTTTAGCTCAAATATTTGGTTTCAAGTCTTTGGACATGCAGGTTTTTTTCCATTTCAGTACATACTTTGTGTTGGTTTCATCTTCTGAATAAAGGCAGTACGTTTCAAAGCTTTGAAACAGCAATATCCAGTTATTGTCATCATCCTTCCCTCAGAAGAGGAGCAGTTTAGCTTGGGGGGAAGCGCTTTGTTCTTTGATGTTTCCTCAGTAAAAGCAATTTCAGGAGCCCTGCTCTCCCTTTGTGCAGAGCAGCATTTGTGCCGCCGCGGCTGCGGACACGGCCCCGCTGCTCCCGGGGTTCACTTGCTGGGAAGCAGGGCAAGCACTCCCCTTCCCTAGGTGCATTCACAGCCACAGCCTTTATTTGCTCCGAGATTGCTTTTCAGTGCCCTGAAAGGCTCTGCAAATTCACATAGGAGTAACAGCAATTTTAAGACAAGGTGTGCTCCAAGGCAATAAATGAGAACAAAGACCCAGGAGAGCTAAAAGCTGAAGGACTCAATTTATTTCTTTTATCCATTGAATAACTGAATTATTAAATTAAAAGCAACGCTACATCAAGTTTACCAAGGTGGGGGAGTAAGTTCTAAACACCAAGACTGAGGGCTTTATTCTGCTTTTATGGAACCCATGTCTTGTACATGAACCTCAGTCAATTGCAATCAGAAGCAAATATAGCCCTACTGCTGTAGCCAGTAAATGGCAGGACAAAAACCAGGCATTATACTTGTTCCCAAGATGAAGTAAAGGTTAGTTCAGCTGAGTCTCCTTCTGCTGGCTACAACCTGCAGCAAATCAAATTTGAAAAATAAATTATGACCAGCACTAAGAGAAAAACTAATACATATTTCTGCAGGAAGATTCTAATTTATTCTGTGTCCTTTGTTCACATGGAAATACAGTGTATTTTAGACTCGTTTGGCAAATCAAAAGGGAATTAGGAAGTTAAAACAGATAGGGTCAGCAAAACCCAACAACACTGGAACCTTAGGGTTTCCTCAGTAGTGTTGATGATGGGACAGTGGATGTTGGCATGGTGGGCTCTACCTACATACGATGTTCTGCCTAGGCACAGTGAGCTCAAACACTACAAAATGTTCTTCTCCGCATAAAAATTTGAAAACAAGTGTGAAACAGAGGTAGCCTTGGCACTAAAAGAGCTACATTTCTCAAAAGAAGGCACACTAGGAGCAATTTGGTGGCTGAAGCGGGTGTAGTCCTGAGTACAAAGCAGAGCTTGGGACATTTGTAGATGGCCTGCTCCTGGACAGGGGTCACAAGGCTCATGCCACATCGAGCCAGTTCTGCAAGAGATGACAAAGTACAGTAATGCAGTAATTTATGTGTTTTTTGAGCACAAGGCTGTTAGAACATAATTAGGTAGTCTTCTATCAAATGAAATGAATAAAAACTATAAAATGAAATGATGAAGCACTAAATTTAGAAGAAAATTCATTTGATTATCACATCAGAGCTGAGATATTTCAGATCATACTGTCAGCTTAATTGGCTACAATTTATGTAGATTTGACAAAACTATCTGAGCTGTTAGTAACGTGGGAAGTCACACTTCATGTATTCCAAAGCAGTTAGCCTTTTCACTCTGATGTAGCCCTTGAAAACCTTGTGCTGAACACATCTTGAACTGTATAAGAGTGGGGATGACTGGAATTGCTTATTATTTTGTGTTTCTGATGATTTCTGTCATTACAGTGTCTGATTGCTTCAGGCATACCTAACACTGTCAGGACAGTCCCCAGGAGCAGAGAAACAGCACTGCTCTCATCTCACTCATACCTCCCTAACAGTGATCAGTATGTTCTTGTTCCTGCTCTCCAGATTCTAATGCCCACAGCTCCCTGGTTAGTTTTGCATGGATTTATCTGCATATGACTTGGGATAGGTGTCTTTATGTCACAGGACCTTCTCCCAAATACGTGGACCTGTTCACAGAGCAAGTAACTGAAGTTTTAGTGATTCCTGGTATCCTGCTCTGAGATTTCCAAGAGGAGTACATTCCTGGTACCTGTTGTTAGATGCTGTAGTTCATGGGCTGGCTCTTAACACATCTAGCAGAGATAAGGAAGCCTGTTGACTGTATTCCTTCTGCATACTTCACTGATCCCTCAACATCTGGTATCCTCAGGAGGCCTCCTGCCTTTCTGAGCTTCTTTTGAGGGATGTCACCCCAGAAATTCCTCACTCAGGAAACTGAGTGTAAAGTTTATTTTTAATGAAAATCTGTCTTGAACAGCACCAATGGAAAGAGAGGGGTTATTTTATAAAAGAGTCTAACAGAAGTTCAGGACTAAGTAATCAACAGAATGACCACAGGGAAGCAGTTATTAAATAGCAGTGACCTGTGAAAATGTTCAGCTTTCAGACAAAACTCTCAGACCTTTCTTCCAGAAATGGTCCTCACTTGAGAACAGAGCAGAGATTTGTGTGTCTCCTTTGCTAGCACTGGAAGTATTTTGTTACTTTAAGGGCATTAATTTTTCAAAGGGAGAGGCTCAATGAAAATATTTCTCATGTCTGTGTATAGAGGCTAAAAACTAGGAGATACTTCTTCAAGTTATTACTTTGTGCTTGTCTCTTCCAGTAATAATAAAAAGAAAGCTTTGCATGAATATACAATTTGGAAAAAAATCCAACATTTTTCTTTTATATTTTTTATTTTGAAAAAATACAAGTATCTGTTCTTGTAGTTTGCTTTGAAGCAAATTGTTTTCTGATTCTTCAGTGTTTGTTTTGAAGTTATTAGTCAGTTTTCAAAACCACAAAGCATAATCTTTTCTTAACTAGTTTGTGTAGAAGCATTTGTGGTTTATAAGAATATGCCCTGGTTTTCACTTGGCAGAATTAACCTCCTAACACATACCTTAGGCCTGTAGAAAGCAGACTCTCTCCAGACTGTTCTGCCCCCTCTCTTCCACAGTTCAGCTAGAGAATGAGAAGGAACTCTCTCCTTGACTTGCAAAGGACTGACATGCTGGGGCTTACCACAGCATTGTCTGGGGGTAGAGACTCAGTTCAGGACAGACAGCTGCCAGCCACGTCAGAGAAAATTGAGCTGGTTTTGGCTGGGCTGGAGTTAATTCTCTTCACAGTGGCTGGTATGGGGCTGTGTATTGGATTAGTGCTGAACACAGGGCTGATAATACAGAGATGTTTCTTGGGATTGCTGAGCAGTTCTTACACAGAGCCAAGGCCTTTTCTGCTTTTCATATTTTCATTCTGGCGAGGGGGCTGGGAGAGTGTGGGGGGAGACACAGCTGGGACAGGTGACCCCAGCTGACCCAAGGCATATTCCAGACCATGTGGTATCATGATCAGTATATAGTGGGGGGAAGAAGGAGGAAGGGGAGATGTCTGGAGTGATGGTGTTTGTCTTCCCAAGTTACTGATATGTGCAATGAGGCCCTGCTCTCCTAGAGATGGCTGAACACCTGCCTGCCCTTGGGAAGCTGTGAATTAATTCCTGGTTTTGCTTTGATTGCTTGCGTGACTTTGGCTTTACCTATTTAACTGTTTTCATCTCAACTCACAAGTTTTCTTACTTTTACCCTTCCAATTCTCTTCCCCCTAACACTGGTGGGTGGGTGAGTGAGTGAGTGCCTATGTGGTACCTGGTGGCTGGCTGGGGTTAAACCATGATAACTAAATTTTTCTTCACAGAAACTCTGGGAAACAAAAGCACGAATAAAACATGAATAACCTTTTTTTTTTTTTGTGTCAAGGAGGTAACAGGATTACAAAGGTTCCTCTGATACTAAATGACATCCTGAACATTCCATTTTTCTCTTTTAAAAGAAATTTCTAGCTCTTCTGTTTTAAAGTCTGAAAGCACATCTTAAGTAGACCCAAAAAACATGGAATACAAACCAAAAGAACTTCAAATATTCTATTAAAAAAGTCCTACAAGCCTTCAAGTACCTAGTTTCTAGAACTACCTAGTTTCTTCAACTACCTAGAAGAAGGGACCTGACAAAATTGATGGCTGGCCATGAAATCCTTGAGGGCTGCCAGTCTGGGAGTTCTGAATCAAAACAAGCAGGCAACCACAGATAGAAGAAGACAAGAAGCACTTTGAAATTAACACAGGCCACACAGTAAGAATGTTGGGGGATGTCCAGTCACTGGGCACCACCAAGAAGAACCTGGCTCTGCCCTCTTTGCACCCTGCCTTTAGGTCCTTATGCACAGTGAGGACATCCCCCCCGACCTCTCTGACTTTGGCAGGAGGGTCCTGCAGAAATTCTTGATGCACATCTTCCTTCTTCACCCCATAGTTCCCACTCCAGGAGATCTTATCTTCTGACCTACCTTGGCATCCTCTGGAGCAGGATTCCCTTCTCTCACACCAGCTTTGGCTGCTGAGACTCAATCAAGCGAACACATTTTTCTAAAACTGCAGTGCTCTTTCAAGAGCTCACAGTATGTCAGAGTTCCTCTGCTAGCAAAGCACTGCTGTGTTTCTGGAGAAGGACCAATAACCTTGCTTGTTACTGTACTGCAGTTTAACTGTACCCCTCTGATCCACGTGAGCACAGGACTAAGACACAAACACTAAACTGTGTGTCAGAGCAGGGACATCAGCAGAGGTAGATGGCTGCTGTTAACTATGGGGCAGCTTAAGAGGAAACTGTAATTAAATCTTCAGTGGGCACAGTTATAATGTCCATTTTTAGCCTGTGGTAACTGATAAAATTTTTATGCAAATAATTAATAGCAACACCAATGAATATCTTGTGTGTATGGATATAAGACCTTTATTCCCTAAGGGACTTCTGTTGTTCCCCTTTCTTTTTTCCCCAAATGATGCCAGTCTCGGAGGCTGCTCTGCTAACAAGATTTCTCATTTTATGTGGGGCAGAATTCTCTGCATAATGCAAAGGCTAAGCTGCCCTAGGAAGCTTTTGCTAGTTCTTCAGTCTTCAAAATACAATTCCCTTGCTTCTGTAACCTGACAACAGAACTCCCTACTGCAATCAAATCACCCTCCCCAGTAGAGCTCCAGGTAAAGACAACAATTTTTCTGCAAGTACTGCATCAGGTGGTGAGAAACCATCTCATCAACATTGTGATGGGGATCTGGACAATTCCTCCAAACACAACCAGAACATAGAGCTGGGAGTGCTGCCCCTATGTCTATGGCTGACTGTTTTGTAACTTTAGGACAGTAAATTTCCCTTTTTGCCTTTTGAGAAATTCTTCCACTAAGAAAGTCCTTTTCAAGAGGAAAGGACTCGACCACTTTAGCTGAAAGTTTAGGTCCTCTGAAACCAAAGTCCAGCATTTAGGATCTGTGGCCCTTCACCACAAAATGATTTGATACGCAGCCCTCCACACTTCAGGACACAAAAGGTGAAGGGATACAGAATGAAGAATGAACATGAGTTGCAGAAGTAACTGGCTGCCATTATCTGTATTCTCAGGTGAAATGCCCCTTTGTGCTCAGGCCCATTTTCAAGTACAATCGCCATAGTAGTTACTATATGAGATGTCACAACAATCTGAAATAAATCTTAGCCACAGCAGGCTCCATTTGTCACAAACTAAATGTTCCCTACCATTACTTATTAAATAGGGAATATATTTTTCATGTATATTTTGATCCTGTTTTATTTTGCATATGCTTCACTCCTGTGCATGCAGAAACATCCAGGTGTGAAGGGAGCAGAAAGAATTACTGTAGATGGAGAAAAGGGAAATTAATCATAACTCAATTGTATATTCAAGCTAGCTGCATCTAACACATCATCTACAGGTGTGGAAGAAAAAAATCGTTATGACAAAGTAGAGTGTGCTAATTAGCTAATTATAGATGATAGATCCAGTTCCCCATAAGGGATGACTACAGGAATATCTTAACTGAGGAGCACTTGATGACCTTCAGTGGATCCAGCTTCACAACATCTCCCTAATTACATTCCTCCCACAAACTGTTATACTCACAACTATGATCTTAGCAAGTCTATTCATGTTTCCTAATTTGGCAAAGAGCAAGACCAAAGATATTTAATAGAAGTTACTCTAAGTGCAAATTATGTAGGAATGGGTTTGCAAATAATGAACCAAGCTACTGCTTTGGAGGTTTCTTATTTTTGCTGCTGGGTTTGCATACTAAACTGAGCAAGAAAACACGGATCAAAATTCAAGAAAAATAAATTATGCTAGCTTGCAATTTACTGAAACTAACCATAAAATGTGACAATGCAGGAGGTAAAGTTAGAAATACCGGCTTTGGTTGTATAAGCTTTGTTATTTGTGACGTGTTAAAGTGTACTTTTGATATTTTTTATTGTATCATACTATAGGATGACAGAATAACGGAAATTATCCAGAGTATTTGGAGTTATTCTAACTGTTTCAAGTAGTTATTTCCTACAGAGTACCACAAGAAAGAAAAAAATAATAATATCAAAGGGAAAACCCTCAATAGTGAATATCTGAGAAGATTATAGTAGTGATATAAGAGAGAATTAATTTTCAAACTGAAAACTAAAGACTATCCTCATCTATCAGTACATATCCTGCACAGGCATATTCTATTGCCCTGTCAGTTCACCATTCTTTTGAGACCATCACATCCAAAGGATGATCTCTAACCCCTTCCAGTAGATGGAGCAAAGTATCTGGCAGATGTAAGTGTGAATTTCTTGCAGACTGAGATAATCTTCTCTGGATTTGAATGATCAATCATAAAACAGCTTTCTGACAATATCACCTTTTCTACAAGGCTGCAGGCCACAACTCAAATACCAGATCTGATTAATGTCCTCTTATAGGGGACAGCCCTTAGATTTAGTATCATTCAAGGTTGCTGGATATGGCATGTGATTAATTTACATCTCAATTTTATGTGGAATTCATGCACACGCTTAGTTCTGCACATCATCCAAACTTACAGGCTCCAGTGAGTGCTGTAGCTGCAACTCCTGTAGAAACTAAATTCTTAGATATGACCTGTGACTGCACTACCCAAAATCTAGAAATCTGTATCACTGTCAGAACCTGATAGTCAATACATCAAAAGAAGGACAAAGACAGAAACAACTTCATAATAACCTCACTGCTTTCAAGAGGCCCTTTGCTGACCTCTCTGTAGAAAACTTAAGAGTGAATATCTGAGCATGCCCTAAATGTTTCTGTCAGATTCTCCATAAGTTAATTACTAAAAATCTTTTAAATGTTAAAAAAGCAATCATCTGAGAATAAATATGGGGCTGAATTTACGTCGAAATATCTCTTACAGAAAGAAAGACTCTTTAAAGCCTCACATTAAAAATTCATATTTCTCTGGGCAGTGCTTTAGTGAAATTACTAAAGTGCTACATTTTACAAAATGTTATTTTTCCCCCCAAGTTTCCTGAAGAGAAAGACTCTGTTGCATCTTTAAAATATCAGGAACATTATGACACAGCAGGGTAAAAACAAGCAAAGACTCAACACTCTTTCCATCCAAATGGCATATTTATGCTGCACACAAAAAAATAAGTTAATGATGCAGTGTGCACTGGGGTAATTCACTCAAATTACACACCATTTCTTCTGAGATTCCTGGTTCTTAGCACTTCTGCATTCCCAGAACCCCTTTGCATTGCTATCTGTTTTCCTCTGTTCTTCATTTATGTTTCTGTGCTGTAAATTCCAGATGATTTTCTCCTGTTCAACTTAATTCCTCTGCTTCTCTTCAGGATAAAAAGGATTTACCAGTCAGTATGCACAACTAGAAATTAAGGTGAATATAATCTGACACAACTATCTTTTTCTTACTGTAGCCAGCATGGGGTTTTTTTGTATTAAAACTTCTCTGTACATCTGTTTCCATTGTAATTATTGCCTGACACATCTTTACTGACTCAGGCTTTTCAAAGGAAATCAGAGGATAATTTCATGGACAGAAATTATCATTAATTTCTGTAAGGATCAGAATGTAGAACAACAGAGGCGTATGGGTCTTTGAAATCAGATATAAATTATTACAAAGTTGCCACTGAAGCTGAATATTTCCTTTTAAATAAAATGATCATAGAATCATAGAGTGGTTTGGGTTGGAAGGGATCTTTAAAGGTCATCTAGTCCAACCCTCTGCAATAACCAGAGTAATTTTCCACTAGACCAGCAACCACTCTGGTTGCTCAGAGCCTCATCCAGCCTGATCTTCAGTGTTTATGGGTATGGGGCACTTACAACCTCCCTGGGCAACCTGGGCCAGTGTTTCATCACCCTCATGGTAAAAAACTTCTTCCTTCTATCTAGTCTGAATCTATTGTCCTTAAGTTCAAAAGCATGACCTATGACAACAAGACCTACTAGAAATTCTGTCCCCATCTTTTCCATAAGCCCTCTTTAAGTACTAAAAATCCACAGTGAGGTCTGCCCAGAGCCTCCTCTTCTCCAGGGCTCTCTCAGTCTGTCTTTCATAGAGATGCTCCTGCCCTCTCTTCCCCTTTGTGACCCTCCCCTGGATTCACTCCAACAGGTCTGTGTCCTTCCTGAGCTGGACAACAGCAAGTCCTTGAGTACTATAAATATCACTGGGTGTGTTTGTGTGGTGAAATACATGGAACCATGTCAATTTTTAACTACATAAATAAATTAATATCAAATAACTAATTCATTTTTTAAGAATACTGACCTACTAGTCCATCATTGCAATAAATTTATTTGCATTTTAAAACATTCGTTTGTAGTTAGATTGTAAAAATACAAGTTCTATATTTCGCAAAACTGGAACTTGTGCTTATGAAGCAATATGTTATTTTTAAGGTGGCTTCAATATTCCAAATACTGAATTCTTAATATACTGAATAGTCTACTTCAGGCTGGTTGATGGACTCCATATATTGTGATATAGTCTCCAACATTACCTATGTTTGAAATAACAGAAAATTCCAATTATGACTTCTAATATTTTTTCTTTGAATTATGGTTTGTGACTCCAGGCCCGCTGAAGTAATTGAAAAGCCATCTTTTTACTTAGAGGTTTCTCGACCAGCCTTCTTCTCCTAGAGCCATGCAGAGAACCTCTCTCTTACTCACCTGCTTCTTCCAGCTACTGTTCAGCCTTGGGGACATATTTCAGCTCACTCTTTATGCTCTGAATCTCTGACAAGTTGACAGCAGGACCTGGAAGTTTCTTAGCTCCTGGGAGCAGTTTCTTCTCTTTCTCCTCCTCTGTTGAAGCAGGAACATTCTGCACAAAAGGACACCAGTGACCTTCTTGCTGCAACAGCAATTTCTTGAACATGAGCACAGGTCAGTTATTTGAAAAACAGGAAATGATGTTTTTATACTAAGGGTAATCCCAGTAGAAAAAGGGGGTGGAAGCATGAAGAGATAGGGTATTTTGTTGTTTGTTGTCTAAAATGTCAAAAAACATTCTAAAAATAATAGAAGATGCTCAGTGTAGAGGAATGAGGATTAGAATGGGTAAGAATTTAGTGTCAGGCAATTAGTAGAAAATAACTGACTGGAGAATTAAAGGCAACTCCAAGTCCCTCATACTTTAGATGACAAAAAAAGTAGAACCATTTTTATCATCTAATTCCTTTGAGAGTTTCACAGTTGCCAGACATTTGGAGAGGAAGATCATCATGCACTTCTGCAGCCCTGGAGAAGAGCTATGATAGTAGGTTATGGACTCCCAAAGTTCCCTGCAAGATCAACATGAGTTGAAATTTAACTTTTCATAACCTGAGTTGCAAGACCAGAAGGGGTTTTGTCATTTTATGTTTGAATTAGGGTAGTGCTGCATGGCTATTTTGCTGACACTGTAAAAATGCCAGTTAAATAACAGCAATTATACAATAGTGAGCAACTCAGCTAATTTCCCAAAGGACCACAGTATTTCAGTCCTTGGTACTTCCTCAGCTATTGCTTCTAGCTGAGTAGAGCAGGTATCTTTGACCATTTCTAATCTAGACTGGGTAATGTTTTGAAGGCATAGATTTCCAGACATGAGTTTACTGTTGTTCCATCCTGCTGTGCATTTTATAAAGCTGGCACACAGGAGGAATCAAGTACATTTAGAGATTAATTTATATTTTACTATAAATAATTTAATGATGAAATTATTTTTTCATTTTTGATTACTCTGTGAATGTCTTCTTGTGATGGGTCTTTTTGAGTTCAATCACTATTTAGATTTATTAGCCACACTTTTTGAAAAGGTGCATTAACTGTGAACAGTCAGTTCTTAATATTTAACTTAAGTTTTAAAATTCCAATATTACTTGCCAAATATTATTGGCCAGTAAACCCCTCTTTTTTTCTTTGTTCACTAATGGACTACATGGAAGAAGACTTTGCAATGTCAAGTAGCAAACATACAAGGTATTCTAGAAAACTGATATTTTCTTCCTATCTGATCTTTAAGGACTTTCTTAAGATCACAAAGTATAAGAAAACTGAAGTGATAACTAGATTTCTTGTCTCGGTAAACTTGTATTATCTTTTCTCACATTTCAGCCAATACACTACTAATTAATACAAGATAACACTAACAGTATTTTACTATTGTTTTTGCTAGATCATTTCAAATCCCAGCCAGTAATTCAGCCCCAGGTACTGTATGTACTGCCTGATATCTGGTTTAATGATCTAGCATCCTGAAACAGCAGCAAAGCACATCAGGAGAACAAGTAAATTGATACAGAAGCTGTTTGGAAGGATAAACAAAATTGTTATCAGTAGTCAAAGATGCCATGAGCTTGTACTGTTTCCTTTGACAGCTTTCCTAGGTAATCTCAATAATCAGGGTAAACAAGCACTACCTGAACCCCACAGTACTTATAAGTAACTATGCAAAAAATACCATTTTGAGTCAGGTGCAGTATCATTCCTCTTGCAGAACAAGCAGTGCAAGCTTTGCCTGCATTTTGGAGACTTTGTAGTCCATAAATTGCTGTCAGCTTTCTCTTCCAACCTCAGATGCTTGCTATTTATGACCTCACTGCTCTCTGTATCACTCACTCCACTGTGAGTGATACAGACGCAGACACTGTGCAACACACAGCTGAGATTAGACTATGGCCTTCAGTTTTATGGAAGGAAGCCTGAAGAGTGACTTAGATATACAATACAGGTTAAAAAATACAAGCATGTGAATGATCTGACTGAAGAAGAGTTATTTTTGTAATTCCCACCCTCCATTTCCTTTCATGTTACCATGTCTTCTTCACTGACTTTCAAAAATCTACTTTCCTGTCTGACTCCACCACCCCTTTAAGTAAGATCCATATTCCCCTCATCTCCTGCGTCAAGGCTTTAAAATACAGTGGAAAATGCACTGTTAGCAGTGATTATGCACTGTTAGCAAAAGTTGAATTTGTCTGAAACTGCTCTGAAAAATCATGAGCTGTAGGGCAGAACTTGTGGCAAAACTTAGCAAGATGAGAAAATCGAAATGACAAGTTCACTGGTAGCATTTTTATTCTATTCCTTGAACAAAATCTGTTTCTGCAGAGTTTCATCAGATTGGCTTGGTTGAGTATTGCCATAAAACCTGGGCCAAGAACTTCCATAATGTCTGTCTCATATAGAGTATTCATGTAGCTGAGAAACAAAGCAACATTCAATTACCCAAACAAATGCAATTATCAGCACCAGATATTTATTTTATTTTTCAAACACTACTAGAATTCACACATGCCATATTAGCTTCTGCTTAATAACAGGCACTCCTTCACCAGTTTAATTACTGCAGAGAGAATATGCTTTGATTTCTTTCCAAGGGAGAAAGCCACAATATATGTGCAAGGTCATTTTGTATGTTTGTTTTTTAAATCTTCTTAAGAGCCAAGTCAGCCTAGGTTTGATTACTTCAGGAAAGTTCTCTGTGAACAGAGCACAGTTTATATCAAAATATGGCAAAATTCAGGGGAAAAAAAATCTGTCTGAGGCAGAAAAGAATTGGGTCTTACATGGCCTTTCCTGCCCTTGGCTGTGAGGAGCAGTGGGAGCTCTGACCCAGCAGAATGAGTTCTCATGTGGGGATTATGAATTCAAACTAAGTAAACTGGTCAGGAAACCAGGAGCATCCATCTTTTTAAATCTTGCTTGGAGTATTTACCACTACCTTTTCTTCCACTGTTGGTATTAGGGTATCATTTATTATCAAAGTTAATGCCAAATAAGATGCTTTAATATCAGTGTGAAATATGATATCCGTGTTTAATCATAACCTTTATCATCAATGTTAGTTAAGGTATAAATTGTATTTTATATTCAAAACTCAGTGTTAAACACATCTTGTAAAATACAAGCATGAAAATACAGAATTCGGTCTAAAATTAAGTGTTTTCACCCCCAGGCAGGTAAATGGGTTCAGAATTTCTTTTTTAACTTGCAAGTATCTTCAGATTCAATTTCATCTTGTTGATAAACCTTCCAAAAAGCATTGTGTTTGAAAACCTGTGCCAATAGTGTGAAGCTGTAACAATAAATCACACCACAGGGTGACAGGTAGCAGCAAAGTCTTCCAAAGCTTTGCTATAATTTTTTCTGCTGTATCTCATCAGCTTCCATCTAGACAAATACTGCTGGTGAAATCCTGGCTTTCCCTCCTGACAGCAGATATTATCCCCCTGGGGAAGCAGAGCTACACACCTACAAAACAGTTTATATTCCTGCAGGTGCCCTGGCACCAAGAACAGAACTATTTATTCATGAAGTGTTAGTAAGTAGTCATTTATTTCCATGAATGATCATGATCATGATCATGATAAGAAAAACCTTTTTTGCTTACCTCCTCTACTTCTTCAGGTGTAAGTTCTTTTCTTTTATGAGGGTGGCCTGCACCAGGTCGAAATGCTCCCATTGGAATGTTGATATTAGCCTGGGAGAAGGAAATTGTGATGCATATAATAGTGATTGATAAACAAAGATATAGTTGATAAATGGCAAAACTCGAAAGGAGTGGGACAAGCATTATAGACATTATCATGGTTTCCAAGCACTTATGCCTTCAATGTATGCATCATCATACCACTCCTGTGGAAAGAGAAGTGCTTCCATCTCCATTTTAAAGACAGAAAGTGAAAAAACAAACTAGAAAGCTTTTGAAGTTCTGCATTTTAGACTAATGCTTCCTGATTTCGATGGCCTTTAAACAAATGAATACTGGACACTAAAGTATCTTTAGGCATCTGGGTTTGCTCCAGTTTGGTCAAGGTCGAGCAAAAAGTGAGTGCCAAAAGCAACATTTACATGTAAATCATGCAAATCCTTCAATAACACCCAATCACTTGGACCCAGTCAATAGACCACTCTCCATTCTCCAACAGACACCAGTTTTCACCTCACTTTATCACAGGTATCTTAGAAGGGAAGCCTGTCATGAGTCACCTTAAGCCATAAGTACTTAAAATGTGATTTTACCAACAAAATTTACCTACGGCTGCTAAAAACTGCAAATACTTGAACCAGCTGCAACACTGGGCAGACCACTGGCCCCTGGCTTCTCCAAAGTCTCTCCAGAATGACACCCAAACAACTGCATCAATCTCATCTTTTATCTGGAGCAGAAAGCCAGTAGCTACAACATAATTGGGGCTGATATTAGATATCTTAAAAGTAAAGATTTTGGGGAATAGAATAGCACAAAACAGTGCTTAGGAAAGAACAGCTGAAAAGTATGCATTTCCCAATGTGACCCAGCCAAGGTTGTTTTAAAAGTCAAATGGCATGATCAATTAAATGCACAATTTATACTTATCTTGTGATCTCAGAAGAGAAGAGAAGCTCCTAGAAAATGTCATCAAAATACCATGACTCCCACTGGTAAAACCAGGAGGTGAATTGGTAATGTCACAGAGCAGAAGCTGAGAACCTTCTAACAGTGAGCTCTGTTCTTGTCCTTTACCATCTGACTGATCTGCACTAAATGGAGACAAATAATCCCACCCTTCTGCTCAAGTTATGGTCTTACAGATCATGCCCCATTTGAGCAACCACAGGAAAACAGCCCACAGTTTCAGTAACAACTGTTATCAAATGACAAGCAAATTAAGAATCTATCTGCCAAGAAATGAATGCTTTTTCCTGTATTCTACTGACCTGTTTCCCATTATCTTATTTATGCAAGATGATACTGTAATTTCAGTGGGGCTGCCAAATATCTGCAGGGTCACAGATAACCGGGTATTTGTTTCATAATGCTTTTTTACTGGGCATTGGTTTAAATATTGTGAAACTTTTCACCAGCACTTTGTAAGTTCCCAGGAGACAGGGCATTTACAGCCTCACAGTTCCTAACTCATTATTTCATTTATGGGTGGAAAAACCCCAGCTTTGCCATTTCTAATTTTAAGTAACTGCCCCGCCAAGACGTGGTATCTCCAGACAGCTTTGATTTTTGGAATGAGAAACTTCTTTGCAAATTACAGCTAGCATGGTCATACAAGTTTGCAGACTCTAAACTTAAAGAGATATCTCTCCTTGTAGTGCACATCCTGAACTTGGACATTCCTTTCCCTTGGAGGCAGCCAAAAAAGAAGCCAGCCTCCCACAGAACACTACAGCCCTTGCATTTCCTACTGTGACTGACAGGCCAACTGTGACTAAAAGTGGTTCAGAAAGCAAAAATGAACCACTAAGTCCCAGCCTGCTAATTAAATTCAACAAACCACTCTTTGGTGTGCTTCAGCACTTTCCTAGTAATCTGTGTCACACAAAAGCAGTTGGTACTTTTTTATCTGAAGTAGGGACATTCATGTCAGAGTTCAGGCAAGAAGTTTGCAGTCATGAAATAATAACTTGGTAAAATGAGCATCCTTTAAGACATAGTTAAAAACTCTGATAACAGATCTGATAACACATATTGTGAATTAAAATATTTCCAGTATGAAATGAAAAGGTGACATTTCCAAACAATTCCTGACCATAGGTACCAAAGTCCTGAGCTGTAAGTCTCTCTTAATCCAATGCTGGTCCTGTCTTGCAGATGAACAGCTGTGTAATGGGTGGGCCAAATCCTGTACACCAGCATAGCTCTTCAAGGACTTGTGCTGGGATCAGCAAAAGTTTACAATTTTGCTTTAAAGATATGTTTCAAGGCTTTTGTTATCTCTAAGATGAGATGGAGTTATGACCCTAGGGACTCTCCATCCAGTAATATACTAAATGGGAAATTTTCTGTTCCTTACTCTGGAAATCTTAAATTTTTAAGACAGATTTTCTAGGTGTGATTGTTACATTTAACCATACTAATTATGAAAACTACTGAGTTTGCCTCTTCCTTTGTTTGAAAAGCCTACCATACTGTGTGCCATTGCAGTTTACAATGACTGGCTAGGTATGTGCACTGATGTAGCCAGGGTCCTTCTGAATAGACCAAAGGAAGAATACCTGTAAAAATGACACACTAATATATTGCTGGTTTGATTAAATTGAACTGGTACTTAGAGATTTTTTGTGTGTGTGTGTGTTCTTCTTTCTGTTTAATAGAGAGAAGGTATTAAAGTTAGGATACAACTGATGCAACTGAGCAGGAGTTGAGAACTGTTATGGGTAAGTCCTTCATAGCATCACAGCCACTCCTGGCTGTCCAGATGGATGACTGAGTAATCTGGAAAGACAATTTGGTATAAACATACTTCATTAAAAAAAAGGAAAAAAAAAAAAAGAAGAAGGAAAGAAGCTGTAGAGAAAGCAGAATGAAATCCAGAAACACACAAACAAAACCAAATAAACAAACAAACCCTAGAAACTTCCTAACTCTTACCTCTGGGGAAAGCCAACAATGTTTAAAGATAGAATAATCTTCAGTCAGAGCTGTTCACAGCCTTTTGCACACTGAAAAGGGGAAGTCAGCAATTGTTTCCAGGAATTAATGCACTTTGGTCCTCTATTGCCCCAAACTACTCTTGGGAACGAGTTGTTGCCTTTAACTCTTACACATCTGTATTTAGTAGCTATTGGGAAGTGAAAAGTTTTGTCTATATCTAGTACAGTCAGAAAAAAGCCACTTCAGACACAGATAACCATGAAACACTTCAGTTAGTGAAGTGTCTTTACATTCCCATGGCTGCAGCATGATGTACCTTCCCCAGGGCTTATCAGTGTTTTTATATCAGCACACAGTAGCAAAGGATCATAATATATGAATCACAATGTATAAAAGTAATGTGACATTTTGAGTCATAGTTCTCAGACTGCTCAGAGCGCAATAAGCATCAATTCAAGTGCAGGTCTCTCTACTAGAGCCACCTTTGACACAATGCTTAATAGATATATTTTAAATTTTTGTTTTAGTTTTTCTCATGATTCAAATTACCTTTGCAAAAATTAAAGTTTTTTAAAATATTAAACCTAGTGATTAAATTAAATGCATTTTTAAAATGAACAACCTAGGAGCATTGTTTACATTTAGAAGTTGGAAGTCATCCTAGAAATAAAATGCAACCTATCATTATATATTTAAGAAAAAAATGTAAACCAATTAACTCCTTAAAAATGTTTGTATGTGTCTATGGAGTTTAAATGTAAAATGCAAATAAATACTTTTCAGCTATTAAAGATCTATATTTTTTTCATTAATCCTACAAATATTTCTATAGTCACTGTAAAAGAGGGATGAAAATTTGAACTGAGTGAAATCAAAATTCTGGTAAAATGGCTTTATTTCCTAATTTCAACAGAATTAGAATACGGTAGTTTGCATGTCTGTTTCGGTAGAATTGATGATGATGGTGATGATAATGATGGTGATGATGATAAAGAGAACCTGCATTTTCACAGTGCCTTGCATCTTCAGTATACTGCCTAGCCCTGGGTAATTAATCTTGATACTCCAATCTATTGCATTAGTATTATCTCATGAAAACAGACAACAAAGACTTCAGAAATTCCATTTTGTGTTTCTTAGTTAAGACAACTTGAACTCATAGTAAAACTTCATTGGAAGTATATTTCACAAAATACAAGAGAATTCTGTAAGATTCTTCAGCTCAGAAGATATTTTGGCCTTTTGACAGAACTATAGAGAACATGAATTAAACACATACTTCATGACGTTACTGCATGATGATGTTGGGATAATTCTCCAGCTGTTTCTTTTACAAGTATGCAACAATTAACTCCATCCTTATTAGCATATACCATCGAAGAGGTATGTGGCAGACAAGAATCTTTCAAATTATAAGATCAACATTTCTCTAATTTTCTTCAGCTTCTAAATAAAATACTTCTTAAACGATTATTTGAAGTTGAGCACATTTTTTTCCTTAAGGAATGCAGACATGAAAAACTTCACATTACCCATGCTACTTTTTTAGCCTACAATTCTCCCAGCATATTGGCTATCTGTAAAATCTAATGGCTGCAGGAATTATTTGTACTTAATAGTTATGGAGATGCATTACCATGTTTTGTTTAGATGATCCTCCAATACACATAACCTAATACTGCAAAGACCATGCAAACAAGTGATTAATTAACCTATCTGCTCCAGTTTTTTTATCAGCTCAGATCAAAAGATGATCTCCAGGTCACACTTTTTCAATGCTGTCATATCTACTGAGCTTTTCACTTTAACAGAATAACCCCAGCTAGCACTCCTATGGTGCTTTGTCTGAGTAAAAATGCAGTCTGCCAAGCAATGGAAGTTGAGTTTTATCATTTTATTATATTAAAAACATAAATGCTATCTCTTACCTGAATGGCTTTGACATGTGATGCTGGTTGTTTTGACATTTTTACGACAGAAGCTTATCCCTGCAAGCAAAATTGGAAAGTGTTACAGGCTCTGACATTCCGATAGCTGTGGAAGATAAGCTAGAACTTAACTCATGCTGCCTCTTGACAGGCATCCATTTCATCTGCCCAGCTCCTGTTTCCATCTCAGTTTCCAAGTTGCTTAGTTATTCCTTCTGATATCAGAAGGAGACAGAACACCTGAGCTTCACCAATTAATCTTTCATAGCCACAAATGGAGCTATCTCTTTCACCCTAAAAACAATAAATGAGATAAGGAATCTCTCAAACCTTTACAGAATAGTAAAATGAGTAAGAATTAAGGGGAGTTTTTGAGGATAAACATTGTATGATTGGCCCTGTCACAGTATGTATGTGGGAATTATTAGAACTTACAGTTTAAGCCTTCTCTCAAATAAAATGTAATTTATTAGAAAATATTGACAAATGCAGACATAACCATTTTCTGACTCATAAATCCTTGCAAACCTTTAATGCCTGTGGACTGAAAGTGATCAAGATGGTCAAACAGAAAAGTTCTCCTTGACAATTGCTAGTGCACAAAGTAGCCTCCCTCCAAAGTTTTACATCACATAGATTGGTCAATTTTCTTTAACAATAAGATCAAAAATAACATATTTTTCCATATAATTATATGCAGGTAGAGAAATATGGACTGATACAGTATTAATATACAATAGCAAAGGGACATACACCAGAATAAAAAGGAAAAAAATATTATTAGCAGATTATTTGAAACACAGTCTTAACCTTTTATTCTCTCACCGAGAAGTTAGATTTTAACTGGACTAGACTTTCAACAAAGTCTTGTTATTTAACTATTATAATACAAAGTAAGGTAGTAATTCTAAAAGCTGAGAAATTCATTCACTAGAGAAGTCACTGATCAATACCAAACTACAGCACATTTTTTATACTGTATTTAAACTTAGATAGGAAGGGAAATAATGAGAACAGAAATAAATTACATAGGAGAGAAAATAGAAATAAAATGAGAAATTGAAGTGTGTCAAAGACTTGGGTACTCCAAAGAGGGTAACTGCTACTACATAAGGCAGTCCCCAGAAAACCATATAGATGAGTTGTATGTTGGCTTCAACTTGGAATATCAGCAGTATCAGCCTGAAATTGTATTGCTGGGACTGACTAGAAGACTTCCTCCTGCATATTCTCACATCAGTTTTAAATCTGTGTACAATGCTGAACAGAATTAAAAGTTCAAATGACCTGCCATTAGAGGTCTCCCTCTGGTCACACTCTCAGCTTCATAAAGTGCTGTCCAAACCAACACAGCATTCTGTCAGAGGACAGTCATGTTCATAAAAGCTTTGGGTTTAAATTGCTTCCACTAAATTAATAAATCAGAAAAAATCCCACTGTGCAAAATAAAACCAGCATTCTTTTAATGAGTTTTATATTGTGGTTTTATATATACAATCTTAAAATGAGAGGGAATTTAAAAACTTTAGAATTCACTTTAGGGGATGCAATTTCAGCCACTGACTTTCATGACAAAATACAAATAGATTTCAAAAACACAAAAGGATTTACTACACTCTCTGTCCTTTAGTTTAGAAAATCTTTATTAGGAGTATAAATAACTGTTCTGTTGATCAGTGACTGTATTCCAAAATAAACATAAAACTATCCCCCAGTTGACTGGGAAGATAGGAGTCATAATACAGAATGTTTAATTAATTTTTAATCAAGTTCTCATCTTTCTTATCAGAATGAAAAATGGAAACAAAAGCACAGGAAAATAACATTAAACATTTTGAAACACAGTGTATCTACTTCTCAAGCACTGTCACACAGAAATTCTTCCTAAGATGTACTTTATCTTGCGTGCCTGTGCATTGGAAAAACACCCATACACCCCTCTTGGGCCACTTAGAGATAAATTTACCCTGAACCTCAGCTTTAAAGCAAGTACAGCATTAGCGCTCCTTGGCGACGTGCTCTGGGTTCACATGCAGTCAGTGTTCAAAATTACTGCAATCAGACACTGGTTCCTAAAGAGGGATGCATGATACAATTGTGTAGGACTGCTTCTGGAGGAGGTGATTTTCCTACCAGACCGTGCTGTCCTCATTACCGCCAGAGAAATCAGGACAACAGCACCCTACAGAATAAAAATAGATCTCTGGCTCTTTCCCCTTCCCTCCCTTCCCCGAATTTCCTTACAGAGCAATACTGACCATCAATCACAGGAAAATAAACCTTAGATTACAGAAGCATCCATTACAGAAGTGATTAGATAATTTTTATAAATTCCTTTGTTTTTTCACACGTGTCTCAGAGAGTCAAGAGTGCTGCACTGATTGTAATAAATTATTTCTAGTATTCCAATCAGCTCTGCAAACTTGAAAAAATCCCACTTCACCCTAATTTCTATAGCAAGACTGCACATCTCTGGCAGGCAGCACACAGCCTGTATTCCCCGGTGTCTTTTTGGCCTCCCCACACCTTACCTTTTACCTTTTATGGGCTGCATGCTGAGCCAAACTTAGAAAGCAATGGCAATGTTAGTTCAATTTGGAGCTGGTTTATGGCAGCATTCCCTGGCAAATTCCCTCGATGTGCAGTGAAAGTACTCATGAGCAGGACTGCTTGTGAAATATAGGGCTCCCACAGTGAAATAAATGAGGGTTTTGAAGCAAAACTTCGTAAAACAAAGGAACCTATCTTCTGTCTCACTGCTAAAAATAATTTCTGACAGGGCTGCAGCAAGATAATAAGCTAATTTATTCAATTTGCTTTAAATACGATGAGATATCATAATGCCATCTTTTGTAATGCACACAAGAGATGTACAGTAGTACACAGACAACAGCAAGAGCTCTCCTCCTGTCCCAGCTGGAAGCTGTCCTCTCCCCCCACTGCATGCATGGCATCAAGCACAGCAGGCATTTTGGAGACAGAACTGCAGTGTATTATCTTATTAAAAGGCTTTGAGAGGAGCTACACAAGTGTGAGACCCAGCCAGTACAATGAAAGAAGAGAAACCCCTACTCTGTAGCTTTCAGCCTGTTACACAAAAACTTACTACAAGCTCTAGGCAAATGTGGTCACATTTTCTGTAGTACATACACAATAATTTTCAGTACAGCTGCCTGTTAAACTTAGTGGAAGAAACCTCTCTTACATCAAAACCATAATGTAATATTTCACTAACTATAACAAACATATAGAAAGTAATAATCCTCTGCCTATGCACTACAATATTCAAACTCATACATGCTTCTTATGCGTCATGAGGTATTTAAGTGACTTTTTGTTTTAAATCTTTAGATCCCCACAGACTATGAAGCAATAGCGATCTGCTCTGAATACTCTGATACACTGCAGGAGACATTAAAACAGGCAGAAACCCACAACTATTGTAGTAAACTCACAGCAATTATTAAAGAGTTTTCATGAGGGTCTTTCAAGATTTTAATTGACCCCTTCAAGATTAGCTAACTTATTTACTTATATAAAAAAATTTCCAAACCGTCAAGTGAGTATGCACACCTCCTTTGGATGCTGAAAGAGGTACCTTCTTCTACCAGCTGAGGTATTGACTGTGACCCTTTTAATGTGTCTGAAATAGCTCCGATGCTTTCAGCCTGGACGGCACTGAGTGCTGCTCCAGGCTGGAGTGGGACTCAGCAGAGAGGCGAAGTGTAAAAGGGAATTCCTGTCATAGCTTCCAGTTGTTCTTCCTAAATATAGAGTTTGATTCACCCTGTAACTTGGTCCCCTGTGACACTTGACCATGGTAAAAGCAGGGCTCAACTGTCAAGCAGGAGGTGTTGAAGGAACACACCTTTAGGTCCTTTTCCTGTCCTCCCTCTCCTGCCATTCCAGACTTTTCCCAAGTGCCAGGCATACAGCAGTAGTAGGCAACACAGAACTCCTCCCATGACATTTCGGGCAGCGTGTGCCTCCCTACACCACACCAGAGAAGGAAATAATTATGGAGACGTAATTATGAAGGAGTCACCTCAGAGGAACTGTCTAGTGGAGGTGAATGACACGCCAATGTGAGCATGGTGCTGCTGCTTTGGGAGCAAACTCACAGAGCAGCTGCCCTGGGGTGTGGGCAGAGCCTTCCCCCACAGGACAGCCCTGTTCACAGGGAGGGCTCCTGAGCATGCCATAGGGACCAGCTGCTGAGCCTGCAGGCATGGGGATGAAGGAAAGCCAAAGGAGGAGCATGTGTGTGTGTGTGAGAGAGATGTTATAGCTCATGAGGGAAGTAAAACATTATACAGTTGTGCTCATGCTGGCTGGACTATTGTCCTACTGAGGGCTACTGATGGAGATCTCACAAGTCAGGTGTAGGGCACAGCCTCAGGTTTCCACTTCCAGAAGTGCAGACTCCTGGTCATCTGTGCATCTTCACAAGAAAGAGTTTCCCTCTTCCTCACTCTTCTGCTGTACCTGTTCTGCACTGAACCCACAACAGTAATGGTGACAAGAGCAGTGTCATTATGGGCAATTACTGTCAAGGATCTTCCTTGACCAATGACCCTTTTAATTTCAAGTATCTCAAAGGGGAAGGTGACCAAGCAGGCTGCTTCATTAAGCCTGTGACTCACTCTCCACTGCCCTCTTTCCCAAAAATCTTGTCATCTGGAAGCTGATAAAGCTGATGACTTGCTCTGGGAGATTGCTCAGTACTTACAGCCACCCCCTTCCCAAGCAGCCACAAGAAGATGGATGACACAGAACCAGGCACTCAACCAGGACATGCATTGTGGAAGTCAGAACTGATGGATGAACACACAGCAAATAGCTCGCACCAAGCAGACCTCTATTCCTCAGAAAGGCTGACTGTGCCTGTTGACAAAAATTTTGAGGCATGAGAGGACTACTACATTTGAAAAGTGGTGGAGTTCCCAAGAGGGCTCACAGAGCTGTTCTTTGGCCTTCCAGGAGATTAAGACCACATTAAAACAAAGCCAGAATCAGGTAAGTGACTTTAAATACCTCCTTCTGAAGGTTCATATTTACAACAAAAACACCAGAAAGCAATGGAAGAGGCAATATATTTTTTAACATGGTCCTGTACGTTAACTTCTTTCAATTTATATTAGTATAGTAATATTACAAACTAGCTCTTGAATGCACAGTTCTTTCTTCCATGTACTGTTGATTAAGCAAAGGTAGGCCACTGTTTAGATTTATAATCACTTCATCTTCCAAATATGCATAAGAAATATCCGCTCAACACTGTTCCCTTCAACAAATTTTCACAGCAGTGACAAGTAATTCAATAATCTTAGTGACACGTAAAGAAGAGTCTGTCACCTACCTAAGAGCCAGTAACTATGACACCTGAACTGTATTAAATTGTGAGGCTAAAAGGAGTAAACTTAAATTTCATCACTAACATCAGACAATGCAGATCTGAGTAGATTTTGAAGGAAAAAAATAGTCACTCTTAGCATTATTTTGCAGCATATCATTGTCTTTGAATAACCTTTGGGATGCACAGCCCCATGACTTGCAGTCATCTGGTAAATATATGCAGCAGATGAATTAGTGAGTAAATAAGGAGGCATGTGCACATTTCAGATGATGGATTCAGTGTCTGGCAAGTTAGGGCCCTGTACATTGACACACATGGCATACAGTTATTATGTCTCACGTACACAGATCCAAAAGATATAGTAGAAATGCATGTATTTGAAGTGTAAAATACAAATATAGTTAAAAATAGACTTCTGTTGCATTGCTAGAAGGTTGTCTAATTAATATGCTTCCTGGCACAACTTACTAGTTTTGAAAGTGAAGTTGATGGTTAACAGAAATGTGTATGTGTCTTACTTCTCCACTGAGATATTTCACTGCATAATGTCAGAATTGTTTTTTAAACCTGTCAGTACATTTACGTAAATGTTTTGCTTTCTGAGAAATCTCATGAGCATAGATAAAACTTCCCTGAGTGTCCCAAAAGAATTTATTTTTGTATTGTAGTCCACAATGTTTTAATGTAATGCAAACAGTGTAATACAATTGAAAATGCAAGTCCACATGTAAGAAGTCACAACCTCACCTCACTTGAAATCCTTACTTCTTGGAAGTAAGAATTTAAAAAATACATTTCTGGAGTTTTGCTTTAAATTACCATGTAGTAGCAACATATTATAGATCTTTATCAATACAAAACTCTTCTTCTCTGTCTTAATCTTAGCTCCATAAATTACAGTTTATTACCAGGTAAGAATGCTGGGTCAACGATATTAAGTATTTGGCTAATTAATTCCTATCTTTACATTAATTTGATTTTTATATGAAGAATATGCAAACTAAAGTTGCAGTGTAACTAGTATAACTATTGTCTTCAGTCAGCACACCAAAATTACTGGTTAAGATGTAAAAATAAGAAACCTGGTATAAGACAGATTTAGCAGAGAACTTATGCAGAGGATTCTGATAAAAACTAACAAACAAACAAACAAACAAAAAACCTCACCATTCATTTTCTAACTTGCTCAGGTTTTATTTGTATTTTTGGGCTCTTTCCCCTTAGTAAAGATGCATCCATGTAATAATGACATGGCACATAGACTTGATGAAAGGCAATGGTACCCAGTCATACAGACAGAACTACAGAAATTTAAAATATAGTGGAGCTATCAATTTTACCAGGCATCACAAACCATTCCTATGTTTGATTTTAACAGAAAGCAACTCTGAATCACAGACTGCAGAAAGAGTATCAGACCTCAGCGATTTTGTCAGAAGAAAATTGTTTGAGGACGTATCATCTACTGGTTGTATATGTCTTCTCATTTTCCCCAACCTCTGTTTCTTTATATCAAGAAAAAAAATCAAGCACTTGTTCTTGAGTTTCTACTTGTATAGTTATGCCAACAACAATAACATCAAGTTATTTAAATAATAAATGACATAAAATAGCATGGAAAAATGTTTGCTGTTATCTAGTAGGCAGGAAATCAACACACAACGTATCCAAATTATCTGATTTTGTTTCTGTGGCATTTCTAGACTACTAAATATTAATTCAACTCCTGCATGCTCTCTTTCTTTTCCATAGAAAAGCATGATGATTGTTATCACAGACTGTTCCATAGAGAAATAATTAGCCTTGTATTAAGGAGATGGTCTCATTAAAGGCTGTCAGAGCACCATTAATAGTGTTGTTAGTGTTGTTATCATCTACAAATTTGTATTAAGTTCTGAAAACTGACTTATGAATATAACCCATACAAATTCTAGAACATCATAGCTTTGACCACTATTACCCAAAGCCATATTCTCTCTTGCTCTGTATTGTGTAAAATTAGTTCTAGTTACCCAAATGTTTTTGGTAACTGAAACATCATGATAATGATGACGATGATGATCATGACAATGATGATGTATAAGCAACAAATTTGTTTCCACTTTTCTCCTGGTAAATTTTAACCAGTGTATCTGGCAAAGCTGGTAGCATAAGAAAGAGTAAGGCTAATGGCAGATTTTGAATAAGAAATTTAAATTACATGCTGATTTTTGTAAACATTCTATCTACTGTAATGATTCAGAATTATTTGGAAAAGAAACAAAAACGTGACACTGCACCATCAGATAACTGTTCTCAGCAAGTGATTTTGATGAAACAGGAACTGACTAAATCATTGCTGAAACTTTCAACAAAGAGACTACTAATTGTTTTCACAAATCAGGATAATTCAAGTAAGCATGTCATATCTTTTTCAATCCCATCACACACTTATTTTGATGATGCCCACCCCCACCAGCTGATCATATCAGGTGTGCACTACTAGATCTTGTCAGATTATGACCTTAGCTGACTGCAGCAGGGAATTTTGCTGTTGACTCAACCCAGAGATAAATATGAAAACTAGGTACCGATATACCAGAGGACGTGGGGACTCAGCAACACAGAAAGTAATTTATTTATTTGTTCTGATAGAGCGTGACAAAAAATTGCAGCTATGGTCCTTCTGTGAGTGCAATCATCTGAAGTCTAACAAAGAGAACAATGACTAAGTTCTGCTGATTTCTCATTTGAATGGCATATTGAGAAGAAAGAAACATGTTTGAGACATTAAAAATCTCTCTGGTAGGAAGATGCAACCAGAACAAGTAAGACAAGGAAATGGGCTGGAGGAAACAGAATTTCAAGGACATTATAAATAAATTAATGCCTTTAGATAAAATGTTACTACTCAAGGACAACTGCACAACCTGCTGAATTACATATGATTTATCAATTGGTATCCTTGGTTTGTACCTGCTGAACAGAAAATAAAAGATTAAGATCATTAAATCGTGGGTGTGAAGATTTTTAGAGTGTAAATCAGTATCAGGACTTACCTTAGTTCTCAAGAGTCATAAGGAAAAACTCCTTACCTTGTCACACCTTCAATGTTCTGAAAAAAAATAGGGCCATTAAGAATGAATGCTTTCCATGGTGAAGATATGAATAAATCTAGTAGTCATACCTGTCTATCAAATAGTCAAACGTGATCTCTATTAAATTTTATTTTTATTGAATCAAATCTGCTACAGAAACTTTTCTTCAATGATCTGTGGCATCCTGCCATAGAAATATTGCAATTTTCAGAGAGAAATTCCCAAAAGAATTCAGTGTTGGCACAGAAAGATAAGTCCTCCAGCTGCTCCACTGGGCAAAGATGTTTTCCAATACAATATCAGATCTCCAGGATCAAAAAAGCATTTCTCTTAGGAAATTACACAAAGTAGTTTTTTAAATCTTCACATCTTACTTTACACCCATATGAATTAGAGTTGTGGACAGGCAGTATCTTCTATACAAGGATAAAAACAAGCCTGGAAAAAGAAACTATATTAAGCTGTTTCACTCCATCTCCTCTGGCTGTGCAACACAAGCTCTTTAAAATACAGTTCACTTATCAAGGTCTGGAGCTAAAAGTGATGCTTGAAAATCATTTGTCTTGGAAATTACTTTTGAGAACAGCAGGCTGCTCTGTTTCATGTGCCCACCCGCCCAGGTGAGGTACTAACTATACTCTGACTAGAGCATCCATGAAGATGTTCCCTGTTTTACTGCAGACAACTCTTAAACTATTTAATTTTTATTAGCAAGAAAGGAAATGTTCTTAGCTTAGGCTCCTAACACAAAGTGTAAGGCAACTGTGTAAGGCAAACCCACAGTTTTGTCATGGATAGTTCACAGGTGCTGTGGCTGACAAGGGGCAGAGCGGATTTGTAGTACTGGGACACCAGTTAAAATTAGTTTATCCACTGTGTGTGGTGCTATGCAATCATAAAGCTGTTCCCCTCTGTCCTTGAGGTAGAACAAAACAAGTGCTGGTTTAACTGAGTGCCATGCTGCGTGATGAAGCAATTCAGGAGCTGCTTCAGCCACCTGCGCAGTCCAAGTGGACAGTTCTGGGGATATCCTCACTGCTTCATCCTGTGCAAGACATTCCTATGGTTCAGAACAAAAAAGTATCACATATGCACAGATGAATCCAGATTGGGTGGGGCCCTGAGCAACCTAGGAGAAGGTGTCCCTGCCCATGGTGGGGGATAGGAGCTAAATGGTTTTAAGGCCCCTCCCAACCCAATCTATGCTTCTACAAAGAGAAATGCCTGAAGGCTTTAACAGATGATGAAATGATGAACTGCAGACTACTTTGTCACAAACTGTTACCTCACTTTGACCTGCTTACGCTAAGGCCACTTCTTTCCCTAGAGTTTAAGGCTGCCCTACAGGCTTTGGGGTTAAATATTGATAGGTCTAATGCTATCATGTGTATTTATTTCAGGCTACAGTAGGCATAAAACCATACCTGTTAGACTGAAACTATTCAATTTATTTTGCATTCTGCAGTAGAATATGGGATTGTGTCCATAGGGACTTCACAGGTAATTTAAAGCAAAAATAAAACCCTCAAACCTTGAAACAATTGTTTGATATGATGCCCTTTTATGGTCTCCTCCTTCACTGACTAAGCCCTTTATTTCCTGTAATTTAGGTAAACTCACTTTCATGGATGGACTTTTAAAGTTGCAAAGGGCTCCCAGCATAAGAGATAATGTTGAATAGCTGCTCTCTAGTAGATTTTCCTCATTTATAAATGCTAAATGATTAGAGAGGATGCAAGCAAGACTATAATATAAAAATAGGTAGCATAAGCCTGAAACTAATATTTTCATGGAACTATTCTAGAATAATATTCAAGGCACATCTCTCAAGTTTCTCCATTTCCTTTGCTTGTCTTTGGAGTCTGAAACTTATTTGTCCATGGAATGTGACAGCTTTGGAGGACCCTCTTTTAGATGTAATTCCAGCTGAGATTTGCCTAACAGAGTTAATACAGATGGGTAAATGCTGCAAACTCACAGCAAATAAGAAAAAGGTATCATTTGTTTTGCTATAGATCAACACTGTGAGACAACCGGTAAAAAGCATGTACAACTATTGTTTTTTGCAGAATAATCTAGTAAAGACATATTTCTAAGAACACTTGTACTTTTTTTTTAACCTATGTTTTCAGGTGAATAGTGACTTAAGAACAAATTTCAATTGTTTTAAGAATCAAAATTCCACTTTGCCAACAAGTATTTTTGGTAACCAGGTTAAATACTGCATACAAATCCTGAACCTTAACAGAGTGTTTTGACCTCACTTCTATTTAAATAAAGTAAGACTGTTTTGTACTGTAATTGGAACATAAAAACACCCAAACCAATAACATTGTGTTATGTTCTGTTCTTATCTTTTTTAAGCAAACAAAGATGAAAGGATTTTTTTAGTTTCTTGTTTGGGTTTCAGTTTAAAAGATCACACGTATATCTCCATAATTCCCACTACCTGAGTTATTCCCCTATACTAAGATTATTTTATACAATAATATTACTAAGGTAATGAAAACATATCTTTTCTTCACACTTCTACAAACAATACTATATAGATCTCTGTAGTATGCCATTCTCTCTGTATGTCTCCTCTTGTGTCTCAGATTTCCTCTTTATTCTGATCTCTTTATTTCCTCCAGAAGTAATCTCCTAACCCGCAGAAGTATTTAATGGACCATCTATTTCATCTTCTCCACGGATTTCTTCTTTCATGCATTCTAGTCTGTACTTTAAATGCTCAGGTAGGCTTGGAGGCTCATTCTGGAAATGTTCATGTACTCTGTAAAAGTACCCCTTCACTTTAAGTTACACTGACACAAGAAAAACTTGCAGAGTCACATTTTATCCCAGTTGTCCTTTCCTGTCCTTAGCTCATGTCCATGTCCAACATTCAAAGGACGAAGACTACTCAGAACATACCAAAAATCCATTTTATTTCCCAAAGACTCAAACACCTATTCAATCAATTCATGCTCTGATTGTAGTGTCTTCTCCAAACTGAAAAATTTACAACCTGTCCTCGACAAAATCTTAGCTGGCAACATCTTAGCTGATTTTAGGTCTGAGCCTTTGATGAACTGCAACTGGGTACAATTTCCCTGAAGCCCTGCAAACCTCTCTAATATAAGATGTTTTGATAGTACTGTTCAGGGTAGTTTTACTCTTATTTTGCAACGTGTCTTCTATGGTAATATCTGAATAACCACTTATCTACTTCAATAATAGATCAAAGTTGAAGACAATAATTAGAAATATTGTTAATTAATCTCAAATAAATATATTTACCATGTCTAGAAAAAGATGCCTATGATATTAAATCACTCATTGAACTTGATAATATCTTCATTACTGTATTATTAACAGACTCTATTTAGTATTTAGATTTAATAAATGATAAATTATATTTAATCAGTAGTATTGTTTATGACAGAATTTTTTTCCTGTCCAAGCTTTTTGTATGGACTTAGATACTCTTGTATGATGATTGCTTTCCAACATTCTTAGATACTTGCCCTGCTGAGGTCCAGCCATGCCCCCCCGATGCACCCCTCAGCTGTGACTCCTGACATTCTGACAGCTGAATTGCTCTGGAACAGCGTGTGGACACTGTGCACTCACATGGTGACTGAAGGCCATTCTGCTCTGGCCAGTGCTTCAGCTTAATACATGGCTCCAAGTAAAACCAAGCAGGAGTAAAACGTGTACCGGTGTCTGTGTTACCACCTGAATCATTTTAAACTGGAAATTTTTAATCCTGAATACCTTTACTTTTAAAATGCAAACACTTTGTGTAACACGTCACAGTCCACAACAACTTAACTCCATGGGAACAAGGATAAACTTTGCCTCTCTGCCACGGGCAAAACACCTGCTCAAGTTACCCAAGTCAGAACACTGGAGCTGGCAGTTCACTCAGAACATCCATCTTCTGCATTCTAGAAAACTCTTATTTTTGTTTCTTTTCCCGAGATAAGCTTTGCAGCAGTAAAATATAGTGTATTTTATTGTGTATTTTATTTTCATTCCTTTTTAGGTGCACTTCTAATTTCTAAGGAAACTTAATAAAATTAAAGTCTGTATTTTTGTGGTACACTAACTGAATGTAGAAGCCAAAATACAATAATGTTACAAAACCTGGTCACCAACTGGTTCATTTAAACATGTCCATTTTATTTTGATTTAATTCAGTGAGGGTATGACACTAGTAAAAATACTTGTGTTCTCAACTGTTTGAATACAATTCCCCTCCACTGCTTCTGAAGACCATCACTGCTTTATAACCTGTGTATTTGTATTACATTCATGTTGGTCTATGGAACAACTTGAGTTTTCAACCAATAAGGTATAGACTAAACTGTATTTGCATAATTTTTCAATGATTTGATAAATTTGTTAGACTGGGAACCAGTGCAGGAAAAAAAATCATTATCGGATCTCGGTATGCTGCGACTGTTTATAATTTCTTTTAGATGCTGAGGACATCTCAAAGTCATCTATGTCAGTGCGTAAACTCAAACTTGGTTGCATGTAGGGGTGGATACACTTCCTGTAATTCTTCAGATTTTATGTCCAAATTAAGTTCTTTCCAACGTTCTCAAAAGGCATCAGTTAACACGGGCAGCTTCCATGAAAAAGTAGGTAGTTAGAATGATGAACAATCTAACTGTAGGGGGAAAACAATCCCCGAGTTGAGATTAAAGACAAAGGAATTGAGCAAACAGAAGTAAAAGCCAGCATTCACTACCAGTTCAATTCCTACTTTGCACCCTCAAATGCCAATGATGAGAGGCTGCTCAGGGCTGTTTTCTCTCACTTGCTCTGGAAGCCAAACGCTGTAAATAACAAATGCTTCCTTCTGCTTTGCTTAGTTTTTATATCTGATGCCACATGGTATGGAATATCGCTTTGGTTAATTTGCTGTCCCAGTTGTATCCTCTCCCAGGATCTTGCCCACCCCCAGCCCACTGATGATGGAGAGGCGGCATCGATGCTGTGCCAAACCAATGTGTTACCAACACCTTCGCAGGTACCAAAGCCGGGAGGGAAAATGAGCTCCATGGGAGCCAGACCCACGACAGGCACACAGTCGGAGAATTAGCACTGACGGTGGCCTGGGAAGGAAACACGGGGCCAAATAAGCATTTGCTTAAAAGCCATTCACACGGGCAGCCTCATAGAATGATTTTGTTGTGCAACGAGGCTGGTGCTACATTTCTGAGAGGATGTCACCGGTTATAGGGAATCCTGTTACTCCCTCATTATTGAAGTGCTTCCACAATGTGCTTTGATCTTGCCACCACAAACGACGTTTATTCTCCCGCGCAACTTCCCGATCGCTGCCACAGCAGCCGCTCTGATGAGCTCAGTGAAGGACGCAGCTGCGGTGCCTTGAGGTAAAGGCAAAGCAACAGCAACCGCCCAGACCACCCCTCGCCCCAGCCCCCGGCCGCCCTCAGCGCCCCCAGCCCCGCCCGCCCTCAGCACCCCGGCCCCGCCCCTTGCCCCTCCTGCCCTCACTGCGCACGCGCCCCGCCCTAACGCCCCGCCCTAACGCCCCGAACGCTGCCCCGCGCCCACGTCCGTGACGTCATTCCGCCACCTTCCCTCGCACGACGCGCTGCCCGGAAGCGTCCGCCCGGGCAGTAGAGCCGGTCGGAGAAAGGTTCCGGGCAGGTTGGGTTCCGGGGTTGCCCCGCTGAGGCGCGGCGCGGCCCGCGATGATCCCGGTGTCGGTGGTGGTGACCGTGCTGGGCGGCTGGTGCGCCGTGTACCTGGCGGACACGCTGCTCAAGGTGAGGGCGCAGAGCCGGACGGCGCCGGGAGGAGGCAGCGGCAGCCCCGTTTCTCCCCGCCGGGAGCCCCGGGCGGCCCAGGGCCCTGCTGCCGTGCCCGGGCTGGCGGAGGGGCCGCGCCCTGCCCGGGCCCGCCGCGCTCCCCCGGGCTGTGAGGCGATGCCCGCCGGCCCGCAGCTCCTGTTGTGCTTCCGGCCGGCGCTGGGCTCTCAACGCTCCCGGACAGTGCTCGGGCTTCGGTCTGTGCTAAAGCACCAAAGCCACAAGTTAGGGGAAACAGCTTTTAATGCATTGCTTAAGCGGTTCCGTGGCATTTTAACGTGCTGTCTGGAGTTTATTATTATTATATTAACAAAACCTGAAAGACAACCTTGTAAGTTTGCGGTGTAGAGCATGTGCCTTGTAATGATGATTTTCCTAAAAAAAAAAAAAAAATGCAAAAAGTAATGCATATTTGTTTCTTTGGTATGGCGTCAGTTTTACTGGGAAAAAAAATTAAGTGGAGACAGAACTTGATACAAATAATTTTTTAAATAAATAAACTTTGATCCTCGGAGAGTATTAGGAAACACATCTTTTTCCTCCTGATATAGGGGGTAAGGTTTAAAAGGAGAATACACCAAGACATCATTTGTTATATCTGGGATGCATCTGTGCATTGCTCAAGTTTCATTAAGTGGTGTGACGTTGTTTTGGGTTTCTTTTTAAAGATTCAGAGGTACGATTTCTAAGACATGACCGAAATTGCAAAGAATACATGCAAAGTAGGCTGTGTGCTGGTTAAATATGAGGGTAAACGAAATGAAAGGTTTGATCTGTAATTCTTAATTTTACAGTCCAGGAGCTGCATCTGTTTCTGCCAAGGCACATAAGGCTTGGTGATATGAAAGTACAAAATGTGCATTTTGTCGCTCCTGTAAAATATAGGAAGAAATAAAAAAGAAAAAATCAGGTGCTTAGAAAACTTGGAAAAGTGTCTCCCCCTGCAGCTAATTGGAGAGTAAATGTAGCTCCATTAATGATGAAAGCTGGTAATTGCAAAATATTAGTCTGTACATAATCACACATACCTGAAGTAATTTACCTGAAAACTTCTCAAATTTTCCTGCAGCGAGTCTATGTTAAGTATTTGAAAAAAAAAAAAAAAAGTTCGGCATTGTTTTGAAACACATGAGAAGATGGGCCAGGTACCAGAGGAACTTACTGGTAGATCTGATGTACATCTCAGTTGTAGGTTTCACTGTCAGTACCACAGTTGAAATAGAATTTGGATTAAATAACCAGATTTATATAATTAAGAAGCTCAGGTTGCTTGTTTGTCCTGCTGTTACTGTGAATCTGCACCATAGTCACAACCTCAGGCTGCTAGCAATCACAGCAAAAGTGTACTGTTAGTTGTACTGTTTAAATCTCTTAAATCACTTACAATGTAATTACACCAAGAGGATGTACAGAGTATAAGTGGAAAACAGTGTGGGAACACTTTTCCATGTACGATCCTGTTGATATTTTTGGCGAGAGAAGGATGTGTGCTGTAAGTCGCAGTTAATGTTTGTTCTGTAAACCTGTTCCATGTGCAATGGATTTTGCTCAATTTGTTCCCTTACTGGTTTTGTTCAGATTTTAAATATTTTATTTTGGCAATCTGACTCTTAGACTACAGTATAGAAAGTATTACTGTGTATAAATGTATTTTTGCCCAGATAAATCCACACATTACAATATTGCTAGAATTAAAAGATACATTTGTGTCAGGAAACTAGAGCTATGCCAACTCAAGCTGGAATTTTGAATGTTAAGTCCCTGTTGCTGCTCCTTATTGTACCACTGCCACCATTTTCATTGAAGCTTGGGTTCTCTAAGAGGGAATCACTCAGACCCCTAAATTCCTTCTCCCCAGCATCCTAGGTCATCATATTTTATTCTGCCTAAAGGATCAGGAATGAGTGAAGGATGGGAGGTTGTCCCTCCTACTGTGAGATATAAAGGATGTATTAGACACATTCTGGTCAAGGTTGGCTCTCAGCTTTTAAAGTCAGGAAGCTGGAATGATTCAGAGCTCTTGAGCAGATTTTGCCAGCAAAGAGGAATGTTAAGGACTCCTGCTTGCTGGCAGATACCTATGGAGCTCCTGGAGTATTCAGCAGATGTCCAGCATTTTAAAGGCTTGCATAAATAAATAGGTACTGCTTTTATAGTAAAACTAATCTAACAAAGATCCCTTAGATCTCAAAGAAGTACAGCCAAGGCCTGTGTGAAAGCAGCTTGAAATGAAGCACATCAGGGCATGAGGGTATGTGTATAGTGTGGTGATCCCACTGGGATCAGGATAGGAGCCAAAATTTGCAAAGAGCTTTTTAATATATTTTGCAAAGGTTTGCAGTCATTTAGTGATCACAACTAACGTTTGCACAACTTGTGAGGAAAATACAAAAGAAAAATATTTGGTACCTTCCTTTTCCACATTTGACAGCTGTATGGTCAGTGATTCTGTATTTCTCATGGAAAACTTCATACTTATTTATGTCTTGCTAGGACAGTGGGGCTGTGATGTTGAATGAATTCAAAGGGATGTATTTGTAGCATTTCTAGGGGGAAAAAAGTGGGGTTTGCATGTGATACAAGGAACAAATTTTCAAGTGTCAAGTCAATATATCTGATTAACTTTATGAGAAAAATGTATTAGGGTGGTTTTGAGGTTTTTTTGACTGCGTAAATGGATAGGATGATTTTTTTTTTTTGATTCACAAAAGACAGTTTCTCGTATCAGAGGTACTTAATGATGTATGTATTTTTGTTCTTAATTATCTGGTAGATTATGTGAGGAGGTCTTTTTCTTTGTTTCCTTGGCTTATGTATCACTAGTTGTGTATAAGTCTAAGCATCTTAGTGATCTCTTCTGTTAAATTAAGGAGCAAGCGGTGTTGATGGGAGTACATTATAGTGAAAATTTCTGATGGTGCCCTCAGATGATGGAACAAAAATGTAGCTGAAATCAGTAGGGTGAAGAGAAAGGAAATGACACAGAATTATATAGGCAGAAAAGATAAATGGTCTCATAGGTGATATATGAACAATGGCTCAAGTAAATGGGTCTCACATCTCAGGAAATTTGTTATTTGAAATAAACTTTTAGTTTTCAAGTTTTAATTAATTTGACAAAATGAGAAAAGCTGTTAATACAGTTGTGCAGTATGAGATTCTCAACCTTCACCACCACTGTGGTGCAGGGCAGGAGGAATGCAGGGAATTGGTAAGTTCTAAATTTGTTCAAAGGATCACAGACAACAGCCAGAAACTTGTGAAGTTCCTCATGGGGGAGGAGAAGGAAGCCTGTTGTGAACTACACATTCTGGATGTCTTCAGTAGGTGCTGCTGCTTGTGGGGAACCTTGGGAACAATGTTCCAGTTCAGAGAGCTCCCAAGACTTGTCTGGGTTGTGTCAGAGACACTCCTGCCTTTGGGAACTGCCCAATGTCAGAAGGCTCAACGCTCATCTGTGCTTTTCCTGGGCTCTGAGTTCCTCTTTCACCTCCAAGGCAAGCATTCCTTCATCTGGGTTTCTGACACAGGCTTCCATGAAGCAGGTGACTAAAGCCTATTAAGAATGCAAGTGCTGTAGAGTAAAGTCTGCAATTGGAAAAACCATGTCTATTGGCCTATAATTCAAGATATTGCTGCAGGTAAGTATTCATAGGTCACATTTCTATCAAGAGAAATCTTTGAAACTACTAGAACTGTCTTGAAATAGCAGCGCAACTGCTACTGCCGTACAGGTTGATAACTTTAAATTCCTTGTGTTTTTTTGTTAGCCTGATCAGATATTCCAGACCCTCTTAGGCATAGTATTTGTGTTTGAAAAATATACCTCTTTTTCATCCTTACAGGTTTCTGCAATACTCAGCTGTATCTCATCTGTATTAGAAAGCTTTTTTCAGCTGGTTACAAAAGAAACATTATTCATCATTGTAATTTTTAAAATGTTTACTGGAATGTAATTGCATGCTGAAAGAGTAGCATCAACAGTCTGTAGCTTTCTAACCAGAAGGTAGATCTACTGAAAGTGATTTAACACTAGGAAAGATGATACAAGACCTTGTTTGTCGGGTAACTCTGGACACCCTATCGGTCTCACAGACCTACAGTTGTGGGAAATTACATCAAAACAGTGGCATAACTTTTTCATATTACATGTCACACCTGCCTATATGTCAAAACATAAATAACATGTAGGACATTTACTTGAAATGATACATCTTTTTTATATAAACAGATCACGTTTACTGCTAGGTCACATTACAAAATGGGATGTTTTGGTAAAGCTGTTTTCCCATTGTTTTGCAGTCCTCCAACTCTCTGAAGGCATCGTACGAGGACTGGCTGCTGACGTACGGCTTGAGCGTCTCCCCCTTTCACCTGCGGTGGCAAACAGCTCTCTTCAACCGCCAGTTCTACAGCTGGGGGAGATGGAAACCCAGATTTCTCTACTTATGGTATAAATTCAGCATCTTATTCTCTTCTGTCAAATACACTGTCAGCAGTTGAACCGCACTGGTGTCTTTCAGCATTAGAAGGGCAGGGGTAGACATGGTTATTTTAATAGCCTAATGATAAAACCAGTTAGAGTGGTGGCTCTGATTGCACTGTGCTATTATAAGACTTTATCCTCTGCTAAAAGTTACATAAATGTAATACGGGTTGCATATTGAGATTCTATAGAACTAAAAATCCTTAAACTGTTTTGTACATGTGGTTTGAGCTTTGCATAGTTCTGGAGAGTACAGCTATTACATGCAATACAGAAGTAGGTCTGAAAGCAGCTGCTTGGATCCTATGTCTTTCCCAATGCTGTAGACTTCCCTCTCCCAATCACAAGAGTTTACAAAGTATTCAGAGGCAGCTGTACTGAATTGTTAATCCGTATGGATAATCGCTGTCCCTGTAGTTAATCATTGCCCAGACATTCAGGAACAATACCTGCTCAGAAGCACCTTGCTTACCTTCTGTCTTTTATCTGCTTGCACCTTTCCATGCAAAGGTTGCACAGTGCTGGCAATGGGTAGATAAGTAGGGTGGTTTAGTATGGGTGCTCCTGGACTGGTTTAGAAAACTATTGTTCAGTTGCCTTTCTAGCATTGCTTTGTATCTGCTCTGAAAATATGAAATGAGTTAAGTTTGAATTTCTTTTCATTTCCTGTATTGCTACCCTCAGTGAGATAGTAATAAAACAGTGATCTGCTTCATATTGGTTTCTCTAGTATGGAATGATATTGTAATAATCAGTCTAAAATAGCTCTATATCAATTACAATTTTTAATGTGTATAATTTATTACAGTATAATGTTTCCACTAGTCTCTTTAATTAACATTACAAGTACATGTTGCTTAAAATAAATCTTCTAATTCCCAGTGAGCTCCATTAAGGCTGATAAGAGAACAGTTGCACTGTTGTAAGAGGAAGAAGGACTGGTATTGAAGTGTTTTAGTTTGAAAAAAAGTTACCACATCCTTCAACTATAGCACAGTGTAAAATAAGAATAATAGTATTAATGCTGAATAAAAACTTGTCAGTGGGTGGAGTGACATGAAATTATTTTCAACGTTGATTTTAATGAAAAGTTGGTGAGAAGAACAATGTAGCTTAAGAAATTTGTGTTAATGTGGTCTTGCAGTTGTACTTTTTAGTTGTTCTTTAAAAAGATGCAGTCTCATTTATTGTTCTTTAGCCCATTTTCTTGTTTGTGAGAAAGATGCAAAATGTACTGAAGAAGCTTATATATATAAGTACATAAGCTGCCTCATCATTTGATCCAGTTCTCTAAATATAAGGACCTGTGGTGCAACATGGCCAGTTACATGTTGTTAGTTATGTTTCTATATTCATATAAATTTATGTATTCATAGCTACAAGCAAGTTACACATATTGGGTAACTGAATGAAAGTATTTGAAAATTTATCTGAATATGGTTCGGATGTAAAACATTTATTAAGCAAGGAGAATATATGTTATTAGTGTTATTATTGTATATTATTTTTATTAGTTTCCTTCAGCATTTTTGTACTGGATTGTTGATGAATTGTGGTAGCATAAAGTAAGTTTTGCTCTGTGTTTTGTGTAACAACTTGTGCTGTAAAGCAGAGATTTACATAGCCAGAAATAATACCCTTTTTCTCTTGTGGCTCTGCATTGCTGAACTGTTTGCTTCTCTGTGCAGGTTCAGCGTAGGAATGGTGTTTGGAATAGTTGCCATGTTTGGCTCTGTTATTCTGCTCGGAAAGACCCTGCTGCAGACTCTGACCCAGATGCTCACCGAGGCTCCAAAAGCCCAGAATGATCGAATGCTGCAAGTTGTGGTGAGTGTTCCCTCCTCAGGTCTTTGTTGGAGACCTGTGTACAAATCTAAAGCAGCTTCTTAATGGGGTATGGGATGCTTAAATATTCCCATGCAAGGATAACCCAGCTCCTGATGTTCATCTACATAAAAATGCGCCAGTTTTTTTTACCAGCCTTAAAAATGGGAGAGTGGGTATAGTAAAATGGTAAATGAAGGCAAACGTGTGGAGGAGTTTATATTAAAAATCCTCAGGATTGGTGATTGGATAGTAATTTTGAAAAGCCCTGAATTCAAGTACTAAGAATAAAATTATAGTTCTAAGTATATAGAACTGAGTTAAGTACTCCTTTCCTGTGAGCTGTGTAGTGTAGATGCTCTGGTGACCTTAAAGATTGGAGAGCTCATACGGAACTGACAGGAAGAGACAAGTTCTGTTTTTTTAATGCAATACAAAACAGCAGTGGAAAAGGAAAGAAGGGCAAAAAGCTTTGTGTGATAGTAGAAGCAAGGAGTCATTAGTGAGGAGGTATTTTTCAGATATTTCAAGGACTTATGACTTAATTTACTATGTGAAATTTCAAGTGCTGTTTCTGGTAGTATCTACTTCAAGTCCAATGATATATTTAATTGTTTTATGGATTTCTGGTTCTGGACAGTATATTGTATGATTTTAGAATGGAATGCATTTCACAGGATAGGAGAGAGAGGATAGGAGAGAGACCAAATATGGTCTTTTTAATCTCTTCACAAGGCACTAATGGAAGAACTGACATTGCCTTGCAACGGTTTTAACCTGGAAGAGTTCCTAGTCACCTTTTTTTATACCAAGAGTGCAATCTGGCCAAAATGTATGGTGATCTTCCAGAAATTCAGAAAGTCTTATGGGATTGTTTTGCCTTCTGCTACATGGCTTAGAGCAGAGGTGCCCAGCCATGTTACTCTGTTTAAGTACTCAGCTATTCAAGTGAACAGACGTTGAGAACTGTGTGCAGACACAATAGACCTTCCTGTAAGCACTAAACTGACTGCATGCAGCTAGACTTGCAGAATGGCATGAGGCAGGAAGCCTAATTTAGCATGTGCCATAAACTCAGTATTGGAAAAAAGCAGGCAGCGAGACCTGGGGGAGAACTGCTGTCACTGCCACTGCTGTACCCTGTCCAGAGCCTGCTCCTGAATTACCTCCAGGGACAGACAGGAGTGGCCAGTGTGTGCATCCTGGAGGGCATGAGCTGAACATGAGACAGAAAATGTTGTAACTTATGTTCCAACAGGATCTGTCCTAACCTTTCTGGAGTAAGGAAAGCCTCCTTTACATCTTCATTTTCTGAGGTGTTGTATGGATCCATCTACTTTTGTGACATCAGAGTAAAGTGGTCATTTACAATATATTGCTCTTTGGAGAAAGTAACACAGACACAACCAAAGTAAAAATGAGCCTTTGGAATTTATCTGGTGTGAACTGGAACAATGAAAGTAGAAAAGCAGGATAATGTTCACAATTTCAATATGGACTTGTTTCCTCAATGAAAGCCTACTGGCAATAGCACTGCATTCAAACCAAGGATTGACTGGCACTGAAAACAGTTTAATAGATAGGGATAAAGTAATATCATGTGTGGGGATAAGGTTACTTCTCCTAAGTTGAGTTGTGGTTCTCTTCCTTTCTTACCTCACTCTTTCATTTCTGAATGGTCACAGTTGTATAATTCTGCCTTTAGGAGAAAGGCAGTATTCAGTATTCTTTTTAAGGGGAATGTGCTAGTGTAAATTGACACCAAAAAGAGACTTGTGTAGTTGCAAAGAGGTGAAGAATAACTTAGGAGGACCTGTTCATGTAAATTATTTACTTGTATTTGACTGCCTGGAAGACAGTAAATTAGTTTAAAAAAAAACAGCAAAACCCCACTTTTTCTTTGTAAACTTAATTTTAGCCTGTGGCATAAAGCTGTTCAGCCTTTAGCCTCTGCATGTGGAGAGAGGGAGAAACAGTTCTGCTTATATTTTATTAAGATCTTTATATGCTTCCTGTTTTGTTCAGTCATGTACTTGATTTAAAACACCTGTCTGTAGGTAACTGGGCTGTTTCTCTTCAGCTGCCCCCTCGTGTTGGTTACCTACTGACAAAAGTAGGAAAGAGGCAGATTCTTTGCAGGCAAAGGATCTTCTTTTACTGAAGGCATTTCCAGAAGGCCATAAAATACAAGACAGTATGCTTTTTAACAAAATACTGCTATTGGTTTCGGAACACTTCATGAGAGGATGCTTCTGTTTTAGGTGAATCTTAAAATAGCTTATTTGACGTAAAGTCTGAAAGCATCTGGTGCTGTGTTCTAGCAGGCTGTAGTCATGGTGGAATTGAGATGGCAACTCTTGCTGTTACCATCTGTCCTCCCACTGCAGAGGCAGTGCCACTGAAACGATGCATTAGTGCCACCAGCTGATGCTGTAATGCAAGCAGTGATGTTTAAGAAATGGAGTGTGGCTGCCTTTCATACTGTGAGGTGCCACATGTATGAAAGCTGAGCCAGTTAAGGTAAATTCCTTGGTCACCATCACACTCTGGACAGAATGTGTGAGGTGATTAACATTAATGAATTCTTTTGAAGAATCTATTTCAGCTAGATTGTCTCAACAACCTATTGAGACATGGGTAAATAAATACATAGAAGTGAAGAATGTGCAGGACTGAACAAAGGTAGAATCCAACCTACCTAGTGGGATGTGCAGCCTTTTGTTTTCCACCATGCCGATTTTTATAGAGTTCTAGACAGGCTGGGAGATTTTGCCCACAGCATCTCTTTTGTGAGGCTGGATTGCAATTCAGGTTGTGTTCGCCTCAGTTGTTAGTGAGCATACTAGAGTGCAGCCTGCCTTGAGTAGAAAAAGCTGTAGATCTGACAGGAGAAATGCCCCAGAGCAAGCAGCAGATCATGCCACTGCAGCCCAGAAGCTGAGGGGGATGGAACCAAGCAGGATGAAGGTCCATCAGGAGGAAGGAGGGGATGGTTCCTCATGCCTTGACTAGTGAGCACTTTGAAGAAGTTGGTGTTTCATGACAAGCACGGTGAAGGACCTGGGAGTGGTGGGAATCTACAGCAACGGGAAAAATATAAGGGGCCTGCATATTATATCTTAGGTAAATTTAAATAGTTTACTCATTTCAGGGTGGGTTTTTTTTTGAGGTTGAATTGCCAGGTGTAGACTACCAAAACCTGAAGAATAGATGAAAATTACCTTTTATTTTTTTTTCCTGACCTTGTGAACTGGGATACGTGATTTTTATAGGAAGAGAGAAGGGAGAGACTGTTCAGCTGTCAACTCATTTTTGAACTTTTCATGTTCATACTCTTTAAAGTGCCATGCAGTTTTTTTATTTTCTTTTGAAAGGTGGATCTTTTCTATAGCTGCATGACTGGCTGCAGGAAATTCTAAACTAATGCTTACAGTGTCAAGCCTATTTCATTTGAATAGAAGTCTGTGTTCATTTTTATAAACTTCTCAAACTTTGTAATATAGAGTAGGACGCATTTGGCCAGAGCTATGGTGAATATATAGGGCAGGGAGAGAGCTTTTGTGCCTGGAGAACATTCAACAAAAGAATATATTTTAATATATTTTAAAATACACTGAATAAGTCAGTAAAAGAGGTGCAGACTGATCGTGCTGCATGAGAACAGCCCCTATTCTGTTGTGGGTCTGAAGAAGTGAGTGAGAGCCACAAATCTAGGAGCACAATGATTTGTCTTTGTACCTCTTGTTTTCCTCCGGTGTTTTGTTTTGTTGTCATGCCCACATCAACAGGTGCCTGGTGTCAATTTGCCGGTCAGCCAGCTGACCTATTTCTTCTCTGCAATCCTCATCAGTGGTGTGATACATGAAGTCGGCCATGGGGTGGCAGCTATTCGGTAATTTCTTTTTTGCTTTTCTCGTACTCTGACAACAAACCCAAATATTCCAGCGCAGTTTCTTACCCGTGAATGTTGCGAGCACTGCATTGTTTTATCTAGAGAGTCTGTTTAGTCTGTAATTCTTAGCTCCCTTGCATTTGAAGTTTGGAAGGGTGTACAAATTAAGGATAGAGTTTTAATACAATGTCTGTTACACAGATCATGAGAAAGGACTTCTGCTTTGCAAATATAGCATCAAGTTTAACATTTTTTTAAGTGGCCCTGTTTGTTACACAGCAAATGTATTCCTGCACCTGTGGCACTTGAAAAGAACTTGTGCTATTGCACAATGATACTTTAAAATAGATTTTTAATTGATTTGTTTAAACATAGCTTGTGAAATATGATATGAACAGGTTGAAGCAATAACTCGTTAAATGCGATTTCCTCCTGTTAACCTCAGTGATGTGTTAGTTTTGATCAAAGATTATATTTTTAATGTCTTTAACTATGATGATTACTTCACAAAAATTATTTGACAGATTAGTCATTACTGTTAAATGCCACTTTAGTATAAAAAGGTTAAGCAGTGATTACTGGGACTGATGTTCAGGTGTCCTACACATTTCTCCTGGACAGCATCATTATCTCTTCTTTGAGCATAAAACCCTAAGTTGTTTCTCTGATTTTCCTGAGAGTAGGGAGTCATGACTGCATTTTAACCCATGTACTAACTTTTATGTAATTCCAAAGTTCTCAGTCAAAGGAGTGGTTTGAGACTCTCTGTGTTTCATGTGCTCTGCTTGTCTTTCAGCTTTCTTCCCTCAAATATGCACAGGGAATTTTCTGTGGAGGATGTACCTTTTGTTTATCCCATCACAGGAAGAGGCAACAAAACTTTCTTTATACTGTGTGTTTCTGGCAGACTGCAGAGAAGCTAGGAGTTACTACAGAGGTCGTTTTAAGCAAAAAGGAAGAATAATTCTTGTATCTTAGTGGTGTGATATCTTTATTCAAGGTCTAGAGCAAAGGCTTTGAATATTGAATTTTGGGTTGTATTTTCGTCAAAAAATTTGCTTTCCAGCTATTTCCAGAGGAGAAATTAGTTGGTCCAGTGTACACTGGCAGCCAGTGTTGCTGCTCCTGTTTTCTGCTTAACTTCTTTATTTTCCTTCTAGCACAGGTTGGATCTGTAGTGCTGTTACTGTAAATCCTCAGAGTATCAACTTCACTAAAAAGCTGTGCTGTGGGCAAATTTTATCATTCTGGCAAGTCACTTAGCCTTCCTGAAATCTAATATACTTTTGCCAACTTCAGTTCTAGAAAACACTAGCTGTGAACTATAAGAACTTAAATATTTGAGCTTTAGCTTTGTGAAGGAATGTACCAAATAAGTCTTTTTTCTTCCTCTCTGTGTATCTTTTACCCAAGTCGTGAAATCCTGAATAGGCATTGAACTGCCTATTATTAATTGGTATAGCATGGGATGAGTTAACTTCCCAGTATTAGTGTATGACTTAATTCTGAATAATTTTTTATAATTATTTGTCTTCTGTTGGTGTATATACACGTTAAATAGATAAATGTAAATAAGTAAAATGTTAGACCCAGTATATTGCCTCAGTAAAGATATGGGATTAGCTGATCTGTGCCTGGTTTGTCTTGGAACATGATTTTGCCATGCTTCTCTTAAGTCCCTTACACACTTTCTAGCTTCAAAAAACCTTAATGTATTTGTTCCAAAAAAATTCCATTTAAAAGTAATTGCAAAACTCTTGGAAAAAAATATTATCTGTGTAATAGTGTCAGCTACTAATATATTTAAATAGAATCGTAGCGTGTGAAAGTTTGGAAGGGAATTAGCATTTGTCCTTTTAACCTCTTGACTTGTTTTCATTTTTTCAGATGAAATGTTCCTCATTTTTGTTAGTTTACAACATACGATAAGTTCCATTTAGGAGAAAGAGAGTAATTAAAAAATTCCATAACTGTGGAAGTGTTTCTTTAAAAGGAAAGCAATTGCTTCTTGCAAATATTTTTACATAGAAGAGGTTGAAACTGCTTCCTACAGACTTCCATTTTTTTACTTAAAAGAAATATTACCCCAAATGTTGAAATATATCTTAACATGAAAGTTAGGTAGGTTTTTTAAAAAAGTTTTTTATGTGTTACTGTTACCAGGAGACAAAAAAGAAGTTGAACTTAACTTTACGTTTTTACCATTGCTTAGAAGTGGGAACTACTGCAGAAAACATCCTTTAATTATCTTTCAATTACTGACAGTATAAAAAGAAATTAGTTTTATAATTAAAATTGTAGTCATTCTTGTTGTCAAAAAATGTGTGCTATGTAGAATCCTTTTTTTATTTTTGTTTGTTTGCAGTCATACTGCTTCACCTTTCTTTTCTTCTTTTTAAGAGAGCAAGTACGATTTAATGGATTTGGGATTTTTATCTTCATTGTTTATCCTGGAGCATTTGTTGACCTCTTCACAACTCACTTGCAGCTGATATCTCCTGTCCAGCAGTTAAGGATATTTTGTGCAGGTAATAGTTTGTGGCTTTTAATTAAATCTTTGCTTAGCGCCATTACTTATTCTAAGGTATCATTTGTGAATCTTTGATTGAGTATTTAAGGTTTAGAATGAATAAGTACCAAAGCTTCTCTTTACTTAACAGTGATCCTTCTGTTCTGAACCTGTGTTGGCATCTCAGAAAATCATTTGATCATTATGTTGAACTGCTTTCAGGACTAGAGATGTCAGTTTCTATGATCTTAAATGAGTGCAAATTTCCTGTCATGAAAAACATTATTATATTTTAGATCCAATTCAGAAGAGTTGTGCATAAGAAATTCCAGTTGTGTGGTTGGGGAAAAACTGTGGTTTCTGATCTTCCTCTCATTAGAAAGAGCTCTTGCACCAGGTGCAGAAGTTCCTCTGTCTTTTTTGTTGTTTGGGATGTTTCTGCACATTGTATGGCCTGTGTAGCAAAACCTTGGAGCACTCAAGCTGGGAAATACTCAGCTGGAATGGTGCTATGAGAGCAGGACTTCCTGTCACAGGTCAACATCCTTGAACAATGCACTACCATTTTCTGCAATAGGAGCAATCTATTTTTCAATAGTATTGTGAATGATACTCACTGACCTGTGGGTTGTGTTATGATACAGGTCACTGTGTTTTGATGTTGCCATCAGAAGGAAATAAGCACAAACATCCAAAGATAATCATAGCTTATGGCTCCAGATAACCTCCAAATGTTTTTGAATTGATGTTTTTTGGAGTCTCTGGCTACTGGGAAGTAGAGCCTGGTTGCTGCAAAAAGTCAAACTGGGACTGTGTCATTGTGCCTGAACCACTTGTATGATTATTTCTAGAGGCAAAGGTAGCTCCCAAAGAACTGAAATACAGATAGAAAAGTTATCATCTTGGTTCAGTTCTTGGTACTGGTGTTTTTTCTTTTGCAGGCTAGCAGCCAGTCTGTTGTAATGTTTAGTTATTAATGTTGTTTCTTGAATATTATATCTAAAACATCATGTAGAGGGTGGACATACAGAAGCCTTTAGCAAACATGTTTTCAAGATTTCATAAATCAAGTAAATAATTACAAATGTTAGATAAATAAATGTATCTTTATTCCAAATACTCGAATCAATAAAAATAACTCTACAATAGACTAACTTTTATGAAGCCATGTTTCTCAAATTAATCTGTTTCTATTCCATCTACTGGGATACTGAATTTCAAAACGGTTTGCTTACATAGATTCCTGAGACATTATCTAGAAAAATACAATTCTAAGCTGTAATGAAAAATAATTGTTTCCATGTTTTGATGACAAGCAAACGCCTTTAATAATGTTTTACGTTTCTCGGGAAACCTGAAATAGGGGAATACAAGGCAGGAGCAAACGTTGCAAAACTGGTCAGCTTTCAGTTAGTTATAACAAATAAATGCATTTTTTTACAGTTTATGATAGATATGTTTCAGAACTAGGATGCTTGATAATTGTAAAATGCAATATTCAGTAAACAACCACATTCCTGGTGTTCAGGAATTTTAATTTAGAGATATGCTCTCAGATTTTTGTATAGCAGCTAAGTAACAGAGCTAGACTAGAGACCAATACCAAATACTCTTTTTGTAGTCCAGCTATAGTCTGGAAATTAAAAAATATATTTTTTGTACAGCAGATGGCACCATATGTTCAAGAATAGGAAATGAGTGTTCTTTTAAGACTTGTGATATTTATAGCATCATTCCCTGCCTACTAGATAGATGAAAAAGTAATTCTGTGCAGCACATTCTTATAATTAGTCCAAATATTTGTATTACTTTCTGAGGTAATTTTTAATACATTTGATCTTGTCTTTAACGGGAGTTAATTTTTTTCTCTTTTTTTAAATAATTAATAGTTAATAAGTTATTTTAAGGAGTTTTAGGACTGTGTAAAGTGTCTCTTTTTAAATATAAGGAATTAGGTGTCCGAGGATGAGGCTGTTTTAGCAAGCTGAAGTTGAAGGTAGAATGAGTGGTGTGCCTCTACAAGTATTCTCATTTAGAGCATGTTTATTTTTCTGGATTGCCTGGGATGAGTTTGAAACCTTTCTATTTTAGACTTTCTGCTCTATTCCACACATCAGATGGTGTCAATTTTGGTAACAAGGTCCCTGTTTCCTAGCTGCTTGAAAGTATTCCTTGTCACTCACTAGCAGTTCCAGCACCTTTTTTTCATTATTATTTTAAGTGTTGTGATTTTTCAGTTTACACTGTGTAGCAGCCACAAAAGAATTTTGTTTCCATTTTACATTTTTGACGTTTGTTAAGCTGTTATGCTGAAAAAATATTTCTAAGATAAAAAGGTTAAAACAATAAAATTAAAATATTTGCTCACTACTTCTGGATTTGTTGCAAATAAATGTATGTATGTGAGATAAGGAGAACTTATTACAAAAACATTTCCTCTATCTGGGTGCCTTCCCATGAGATACAATTAAAGCTATAGAAAGAAATTACCTTAAGAAGCATCTACAAGTGGAAATGGTTACAAACCCTTACTTCAAGAACTCCAAAAAATTCTCATTTCTGCAGCATTAGAAGCATAAAAGAAGGTGAGGTGAGATGAGAGAGGTGAGAATATAGACAGGGGAGATAAATCTGCCATATGCTATGATTTCTGTTATATACACTGCAATAAAGGAAGGTTTAATAGATTTTTAAATATATTTAATTGAATTCCCTCACTGGACCTCCACTGTCAGTATAGAATTGAATCAAAATCCTCATAATAAGATGAAGTACTGTAAGAAGGAAATAAAGACTCTTCAACCTGAAAAGTTTTCCTGCATGTTCATACAAAACTGTTTGTACGAGAACACAAACTAAATGAGAAAATTTGTGTAGTGCTGAATGTGGAAAACCTTAAAGCTTTGGTGATGAGCACCTGCTGTGTCTTATGATAGTGGCTCATTGTTTCTTATGGAGAACCACATACTATAAAGATGGCAATTGCAAATACGTTCCCCAAAAAAGCATGTCAGGAAATGCTGGTTGTGCAATTTAGTTTCTTGATGGGGCTTTAGGTCCATATTTTCTTGTAGAAGATACCTTTTTTCCAAATAATTTTCTAAATTTGTTTGGCACATATACATGTAATAATTTTAATTAAAATAATGTAAGTTGCCGTCACAAATACTGAATTGCAAGTAAATTTCAGACATCTTGCTCTCTAGGACAAACAGTATGTATTCGAAATTAAGCCTATTTATTGACATTCTTAAATTCAACAGTTTATTGTGGTAGAAGGTAACATGTAATACATTTAATTCCACTATTTTTAAATATTTATGATTGAAGACAACTCTGTAGATAGAAACTGTATTTTATTAATTGATTCAGTAGCCCAGTTTTTCTTCTGGGTACACTGCCCTCTCATACTTAGAAAAGTAGTGTTACATAAAATCTTAATCTGTTAGAATGACACCTTAGACACTGACTTACTGCTTTCCTGTCTTTTTTGATAGTATAATTCTCAGGGTCTTAGAGGTTTGTCTAAAACACTCCCTTACAAAGGGGCACCATAGAAGCTAAAGTTTGTAATCTATGTACTCTTCTTTCATGCCTGTGTTCACAAATCAACTTTTCATTTATTCTTAAAGTAGTAATTTCAGGAAAGTTGATTAGAAGGCAGCTGTAGGATCATATAAAAACCAGCTTTTTGTTATTAGTGTTTATTTAGAAAAACTCTTTTGCTTTCTCCTTAGGGGTGTGGCATAATTTTGTTCTTGGTGTTGCCAGTTTCATGGTGTTGTTTCTGCTGCCAGCCATTCTTTTCCCTTTCTATTACACGGGTGTTGGGGCACTTGTCACTGAGGTTGCAGAGGTAAGAAGAATATTTGCTGTTTCCATATTATATGGTTTGTGACCTGAAATGTACCCGTGTCTCTTATGAGATTTGATCAGTGCAGCCCTTTGCAGTATCTAATATAATGAGCTTCTTACTTAAAGTTTTCCTTTCAGTCTCATGTATCTTAGTATTAGTAAATAAGGGAATGTGGTGTGAATAACAATATACTAATTAGCATACTATAAAACTGTTGAGACATTTGAGATGAGTTTGCAGGTTTATTTCTAGGAGTTTTTAACTGTTTTTCAGTATTTGCACAAAGCAAAGCTGCTGGAAACCGAGTTATCACTCCAGTTACTGCTATCTGTTTTTAATGTTAAAGATTATTTTGAGCTGATCTCCATGTTTGGTCAGCTGGAAGCAAAGAAGAGATAGGCTTCTGGGATTCTGGAAAGGAATGATTTTTTTTTTCTGACTTAATCAAATACAGCACAGTTGAACAGCAGAGCTGAAAGGATCCAATCTTTCTTGGATCTAAAAGTCAATTGATAAAACTCAGTAGAGAGGGACACTTAAAATGCTTTATTACCTTTGAAAGTATAGGTACATCTTTCTTGAAAAGTTCAGGGTATTAAGTTGAACTTATGTTGTGGGTTTTCTTACCATTTAGACCTATATAAAAATAATTACTCAAATTTGAAGATGTCTCCAGGACGCTTGGAGACTTCCTTTTCCCTCCCCTTCCCCCCATTTTTTAGTGTCTTAGCCTAAAGATTTCGTTGTATTCAGTAGAACTGTAAACTAATCCTTGTTGTTTTAACTATAGTAGTATGACTGACTTCACTGTTGTTCTCAGGATTCTCCTGCCAATGGACCGAGAGGTCTTTTTGTGGGAGACCTTGTCACTAACCTACAAGACTGCCCAGTTTATAATGTGGAAGACTGGAATTCCTGTCTGGGAGACATTTCAGAGAAGTCACAGGTCGGCTACTGTGTAAGTGCAGCCACCCTACAGCAATTAAGCTTTCCAGCTAGAGGTATGACTTAAGGTGCTCTCCTCATTATTTTGTATGTTAATTAATTTATATTTTAATTTTATCATGTCTTAAAGACTATTTTGAATTTAGAATTTGTTGTTGGGGTCAGATTTCTTGTAAGTCAAATATGATGTCCTGTCTTAAGCAATTACCAATGTGCCATGCTGTTTTGTAAAATTTGAAAGGGAGGGAGGGCTAGAAATAGGAATTTCTCTTGTCTTTCAGTAATCCTGTACAAATACCCTGTATGGTTCAAATAACAAAGTTTGCTTCTTCTGGATACTGCAGAACTTGGTTCTTAGCAGTAGTACAATTATCTCCTATATTTTAAGTTCTATAAAACAGATCAACTCAGTGACCTTTTGCAGATGTAAATTCCACATTGCTTCACAGCTTTGATCAGCAGGACATTGCAAATTGTATGATTTAACCCAATGATGTGCTTTATCATGGATATGTCCATAATTTCTTTGGATATGTCTCCCTATAGGGTTTTATGTCATTGCCCACAGACTCGGTTTTGTCTGGATTGCACATACTGCTTCTGGAAGTCAGTCTATTCCTTCTGTTTCCTTTTATACATTAGAGTGCTTGTTGCTGTAAGGGCTTACCCCAAGAAAGCAAAAAGAAAAAAAGCGAAACAAAGGAAAAAAAAAACCCAAAACCATAAAGTGAACTAAACTACAAAAACAAACAAAAATTGAGTAGAATAAAATAGAACAGTCAAGTTAAATTGGCTGGGCATCTTGTGACATGCCCTGAAGCTCTCTAAAGTTTCTTTCATGCAAGCATTCATGGACGCTGGATTCCAGAGGTGAGGGGCTGCTGCTGAGCAAAGCATATAGGATGCTATTCAGACCTTTAAAATTGTCACTGCATTTTTCCATCATCCTGGAAATAAACAGGAGGTCAGGTAACTCAAATGTTTATGGTTTTGATGCACTATACTACTTTTGTGAGGTTAAGTAATTTTTTTTCAAAAAAGTATGTAAAGGAAATGATCTTATAACTGGTAGCAGGATAGATATTTAAACTGGAAACTCTTAGAATATGGGTAAGAACCTGCTTTTAGGGTCTGACAGCTTGGATTATGCCTATGAAGAGGAGTGCAACATTGGCCCGTGCTTTCAGCTGGGCAGGTATGGCAAGAACCAGTTCTCAGATGTTGTGAGTAGATATATCCATCCTCAGATTCTGCTGTTCTCTGAAGTGTGATTTTGGAGTCATGGCTAATAAAACTGCATATTCTGCAGATGAACCAGTCATATTTAGATTGAAATACTAGAGGCTTAATGCTGGAGACTCAGTATTGCTTCTAAGCCTGGTTGCTGTATTGTGTTAGCAGCCCATTGTCCCCACTGCTGTCTTCTAATCAGACCAGTCTGTCTGCATTTTCAGAGTCATAAGCCTCCAGCAGTGAGAAATATTCCTCTGAAATTAAATGAACTCTGTTTGGTCTCCAGCAGCTGTCATTTATCAAAATCTTGACAGTTCACAACTTGACATAAATACAGAGTATTGATAAAAATGTATGTAGCAAATGGACTCCATTTAGTTGACCATAAAACAAATGAGTATTGAAGAGTGAACTGAGTATTGAAGTTCAATTGAAGTATTCAACTGAGTATTGAAGAGAAAAAACAATACCCTAAGGATCTTCTTGAAATTAAAAAAAAAATAGTGTTTTCAATGTAGTTTATAAGGAAACTAATTTCATGGTTGCTTGCTATTCAGAAATATATGTGGTTTCTTAGCCTCAGGGTACCTGAAAAAAGGTTTGTACGGAACAGTGCTTGCACCTGTAAGCCCCAGGCATAAAGCTGCATGTCAGTGGATTGCAGGTTATGCAGTGATAAATCAGCAACCAGTATCACAGGCTTGATCTGCCTGAAGAAGGGCCTGCAGCTTCTGTGATACAGATCCTTACTGTGACCATTCTTCTGCACCTGTGTGTGTTTAAGCTGTTGTTGGACAGTAAGTTAGGCTTAATTCATTTAAAGAGCATATGTGTAAAGATTCTTTACCAGAATAGTTAAATCATGGTTTAAAACATAATTTATTCACTGCTGCAGCCTTCAAAGCTTGGAAGGCTTTCCTGATTTAAAATGTGTGTTTTGAGTCTTGGCCATTTCCATAGCCAGCCAGTGAAATCAGTACAGTAGTAGCTAACAAATTTCTATGCCAACCATTGGTGCTAGTTAGGGACAATGGATACAAAAGTGTTTTGCAACTTGTAATGCTCAAAACATTGCAGTGGTAGATCCCCAGCTTCTCAAGGAGATTTATTAAGGTGAAAAAATCAGTATGTGATGTCACTGAAATCATGTGACATTCACATATGTTGGTGGTGAAGCTTTTTTTTTTTTAGTTGAGCCTCAGCTAGGGCATGTGAATTACTGTAATTCTTGAAGGCTGCAGGATGATTGTTTTACTTCATTCAGAGACTAATTTTTTTTCAGCAAATAATATTATTTGCTCTATGCCTATGTTCTTTAGTCTACAGAAGACTTGATGGCACAGTTGAATGTTGTAGTAACAACAGCCTCACAGACATTTGCTTTTCATACAGCAATAAGTTGGACAGCCATCTGGTAAGTTACCTAAACTGCTGATTCTCTTTGGTAAATCTATTTTTTTTTAATATTGAATTAGTAATATTTACTAACACCTATGCAGCATATTCAAGTGTTTAAGGATACTTACAGTTTGTAGTAAATGTGTGCATGTATACTGTTCTCCCAATTACAACTTAAAAAGCCACTTTTTTAAGCCACAGCTTAAAGAGTTTGATTTTTCCCATTAACAAACACGGGGTCTCTGGAAGAATCATAAAAATCTCATAGACATCTCATTCCTTTAGGCAGAAGGATACCTCAGTTATTTTCAGTATTTTGGATGCACAATACTGGTGAGAACAATCAACTTTTGAGAAGTCAGAATTGCTTATTTAGGTGTTTCAGTCTTTAAAGGTGTTGAGCACTACAGGGAAAGCAAAACCCTGGGCTGTCTGTTTAGTTAATTTGTCTGAAGCCAGCCGTGCTGCTCCCTAAATTTAAATAAAAACATGCAGGAGAAGGTCCTAGAGATTGTGCAGTTTCTCAGAATGAGGGCCCATACTTGAATCTTTTTTCACCATGTTGATTTTCTTGCCATGTAGAAACAAAGTTTCTGAATAGGATTTTGACTTACTCCCTTATAAAAAGATTTAGCAGCATTCCAGTGCCTGGAGGGGCTACAAGAAAGCTGGAGTGGGACTTTTCACAGGAGCATGTAGGGATAGGACAAGAGGACCAGCTTTAAACTGAAAGAGGGCAGGTTTAGATTAGACATTAGGAAGAAATTCTTTACTGTGAGGGTGGTGAGGCACTGGCACAGGTTGTCCAGAGAAGCTTTGGACGCCCCATCTGTGGAAGTGTTCAAAGCCAGGCTGGATGAAGCTCTGAACAACCTGGTCTAGGGTAAGGTGTCCCTGCCCATGACTGGGGTTTGAATGAGATATCTTTAAGGTCCCTTCCAACCCAAGCCATTCTACGATTCTTTGAGAATACATCAATGTTTGTTAAAATATGTGTTCCATACTGACAGTGATGGAGTATTTATGTTGATTCTTTACAAGCCAAAGAGCACAAGAATCAACTGTGTAAACTTTTCTACACATACCAGTTTGTTATTGTTCTGACTCTAGTGATAAATACCCGAAGAAATTCAAATAAATTTGTTCCAAACCTGCTATGTTTACAGTTCCTACAGTGGTAAACTTCCCACTCCAGGGTGTTTTTGTGGTATTTAACCACTAAGACTTGAACACATTTCTGTGGTTTATTTGAAATATGTCAGTGGCAGCAAGATTTGATAAATCCCTATCCCAATCAGCCTGAATATTTTTAAGCTTGTAGCTGCTACTTATGAACAGGGAAGAAATAAAAGCATCAGGAAGCTTGAGACCTTGTGACTTTCAAGTGTCCTTTGGCTGTGAGTTTTTGAACAGTTTTTTTAAATGGTCTTTGCAGTGCTATGCAGCAGTTTTTGAAAGTGTGTCCTCTCCCTCATTAAAATAGAAGGAATTTGTATCAAGGTTAATCGTGAGGTTCTGACACTCATGCATTTATGATCAGGCTGAGAATGTAGAAATTACTTTTCTTTTTCCTCCTAAGGCAAGTAGTAGATTAGGATGCCTTGCTTCTATTTTTTAGAACAAAAGGAAAAGTGCCACTGAGATTTTACGAGAGTCATGAAAGGGAAAACTGATTTCCTGTTCCCTTCTGCTGTATTGTCTTTGGCCTGTGGGGAGCAAGAAAGATCTGGTCTGTCAGAGAGTGAAAGGAGTGTTATAGGCAGGGGCTGGGGCACAGCAGTGCATTGAGTCCCTGTGTTCATCTTAGTTGGGAACAGTTTCTTAGCTACCAACACCTGGTGGGTTTGTTGGTTTATTTGCTAAAACTTCAACTTGAACAGATAAGTCACTAAGATGTTGATATAGGCTCTGTCCATTGGAAATCAATGACCTGTGTTTATATGCTGTGATTTTTTTGTTGTGCGTGTGTGTACTTTTCTAGAAATAGTTTGCTTTTATTTTGATATATGTGCATACCCTTTCTTCCACACTACAAAGTATGGAATGTCAGGCTGAATGTGCATCAGGTAGAGATTCATCAGGATATGACAATAAAAAATTAGGGGGGAATAATTGGATTTTAGCTGTTCATGGGCTTCTATCAGTGAGGCATTTCTTTGCTTAACCGGGTATTTTGTTCCTTTCATTTTGATCTGCTGGGTCATATCTTTATCTTTCATAATGATTTTAATCCCTTTGCAGTATGCCTGTCTGCCAGCACGAAAAGTTATTGAAGCCAGCAAAGTTTGTCGAACCAACATGGATTGCCATAAGGACTTCATTCCAAGCTTTTGTGTGACTCCTTCTCTGGAGAACCAAACAAGGCTAATCAGGGTAAAGCATCCACCCCATATTGACATGCTCTATGTAGGACACCCCATGCATCTTCAGTACACAGGTTGGTATTATTTATTGAAAGTTCAGCAAAAACAATCTCTAATATGTTTTCCTTTGCCTGCCTGCTTAAACAAGGTCTTGGAGTGCTTCTTAGTTAATTTGTTTTAAGCAGAATCCATTTCTTGTTGCAGCCAGTGGAGAGACATGGACTACTCAGGCCTAAAATGAAATGTTCACAGTGCAATGAGTTATGAAGGTAATAGAAACCATATGTGATATGAGATGGTTGTTTTTTCAGAAAAGTATGAATGGGTATTTCTAAAACAGATCTTATTCAGATTAGTCATAGGAACCAGGTACTTGCATTTTCCTGGCACATAAATGTCTCAAAATGCTATTGCAAAATCTCTAGGGCACCTTACTCCAACACCTTGCTGGGAATATTAGTGTGACTGCTTAAATGACACCTAATATCCAAGTAACTGTGACAGATTCCTGTGACTACTGAGCCACAAGTGTTATCACAACATAGTTTTTTTCCTGATTTATTTTTTCATTTGGCTGCCCTAAATCAAGTGACATAAAATTTTAGTTCCTTTGACGTTCACTGTGACTCTCCTTTGGGCATCTTATATAAATAAAAAGTAATTCTGCTCCTGAACTGAGTATGGGAAGAATGAACAAATTCATCAACATCCTACTTGATAGTTTGAGTGGCATAGTGAAAATGAGCTGCAGATGGGCTTTAAGAAGTTTGAAGTGTTAAATTACTATTCCTTCCTGTGAGGAAGGTATCTCTTCTTCACAGGCAGCTGAAACTCTCAGGGTGATTTTACCTCAAACACTTTGGAAGTATCTCTTTAGGAAGGCATTGTACTTTTCTGAATAAGCACTGGAATTAGGTACAAAAGAGCTTTAGAAACAGTGATGAAATCTTGTGGTATAAATCCATTAACATTCTTGGATACCATACTTTTAGTCAATCTATCAGTCTTTATTTTTCCATACTGGTTATTTGATACTCTGAGGAGTTATTTATTTCAACTTTTTACAACATACTCTCATTTAAGCCCAAAAAATGATCTCTTCATTTGTTGCTTCTGACCTCATGCCATTTAAGAGGAAAACATTTTTCACTTGTGTGTTACCAACATACACTACTATATCTGATGATATTTATTTCAAACACAGCAACTTATTTTAAGAATAGAGTTTTAAAATCATTCAGAATTCCTTTTGTTGGTCTTTAACAATACAAACTATTGGTACTGAGGAACAGTTGATGTTGGTCTCTTTTTAATACTTTGGAGCTATGGAGTTTTTGTTGGTATTTCCCACTGCAGTAATTCTGCTGAAAAATTGAACCTGCCTTTCAGAAGTCAGGAAAGCACGTTATTGCATTTAAAGAGGTAGTTCTTCTTTAAGAAGTTACTTTGTGAAAATAGTGTTTGCACACACATATAGGAGCAGAATTTTAAAGTCATTTACCCTTGGAATTGTGCACTGAATGTATTTCTTTGAAAGCTAGAAGTTTGATTTTATTATCAGCTTTGCTGCAAATGCAATCCATGTTCCCTTTGGAAAAACACTAGGCCTAAAATGATAGGATCCTGGCTTGGGTAGCAAGCAGTCTGCATCATAGAGTTTCATGCATTCCAATGAAGCAACTTCTAAATATTTCAGACTAGGCATTGCACTGTACAGGACTGGCTGTGGCCAGCAGGTTTGGTGTGGGTTTGTTTTTGATTTTTTTTTTCCCAAATGTGATTGATCAGAATGTGGTCACTGTTTTTTACAGTTAAAAAAGAAAATAATTTCTTCTACTGTGTGAGCTTTGAAATAGGACTATGTTTTAGTGGAATACTTTATTCTTTAGTGTGATCTTTCTGCCTGCAGGAAATATTCTTTTTAGAGTGGTGCTACATTTAACACACAACATAATATAGGAGTTGAAGTGTTAGTGTGTACTGTGACTATACTTTATCTAGAAATGTCACTAAAGCAATGTTTGAATAACATTCTAAACTTATGCATACATTATTTTCTGCTTAGGCTTGTATTGTTATCATGGTAGTCCTGATTTATGGAGAAGCAGTAGTTATTTCATATTTTCATTTGAAGATAACTTCCAGATGACATATTTTTTAAAAAAGTATATCCATATTAGGTACTTAGAAGAAATAGTCTCTACAGTTTTATTTCTATTAAATCTTTCTGTTGCCTCAAATTAAAATATCCTAATAAAAATATTTTTTGTTGATATGGAGGTTATATATAACATTTGTTTCCAGTATTTTTAAAAAATAGCAAAACTTTAAAGAATTATAATCCTAAATGAACTTACAATGATAGAGATTTGGCTAAAACTAGAACAGAAAGATGATTAGGAGTGCATGTTGTTTGGGACAGACATACTGAGTAATGCTTTTAATTAACATTCTTTCTGTAAAAAATATCTAATATTATCCAATATAAATTCATACTGTCAGTTCAATACATATGGTATTAAGTCTTTTAAACTATTTTTATTGCAGGCTAGTTATGTTCTAGACTCCCTTCCTCTGTTGGAAAATGGATATGTAAGGTTGAAATGGAGGGCCTTGTCAGTACTGCCATGCAAATTTGCAGTGTTTCTTTTTTATTATGTATGAGGGGTTTTATTTCCTCATTTCATTTCTAATTGTGCAATATTTTTGCTTCCTTCTGTGGCCCTTGTTGCTTGGGAAGAATCTGGTGACTAAGATTTGTATTAGGAATTCACACTACTTGAGGAAACATCATATCCCTGAATGTTACTCTTGCCCATCATAGATCAAAAACTGTAAGATTTAATTCATGGAAATATGGAACTTACCTAGAAGATCATTTCCTCAAGCTTGACCAGTCTCCTACTTCTGTTGTATCCAAGTCTTCTTAAAAAAAAAAAAAAAGGCACTGCCTGGCTTTGGGTACGTTTATGAGCAACAACAGCCATAATCCTTGGTGAAGGTCTTTCTGGTACAGCCTGTTCTCTCAGTAGCTCCAAGTTTGCTTACCCTTATAGCTGAGGATGGTCCTTCATTGCTTTTAACTCAGGTTTAAAGGATTACACATATGGGTCTTCAGGAGACCACACAGAAATATCTCATGCCATGCTGTCTGTCTTCTCCGTGGCATACATGCCCTTTCCCCCATGAAGAAGTTTTGAAAAGCTCTTTGGTCAACCTAGTCTCCAAGTCACTTTCAATTAAAATTATGTCTGTTGTGAATTCTTCTCAATATTTGCCAACACCATCTAGCATTAGCCAACAAAAGAAATGTTATTTCCAGGTCAAAGAATTGTTTAATTAGAGTGGGAAAACAGTGACTGTTTTCTCTCACCCGGGCTCATTGCTGTTCACCTCTTCTCAGCAGTGTCTTTATAGACAAGCCTGTAGAGCATAATTTCTGTAATTCTTTTGTTATTCTTCAGAGGATTTGCCTACTACCATTAGGCTTGATCCATTACAACCACAAAATTCATTGCTTCTTATTGCAATCTCTAGACCTCAGTCCAGCAACTTCCTGAAGAGTTTATCTATGTTTCGAGCTTGCTTCAGCAGCAAGGTTTGGGGTTTAGATCCATGTCTAGTGGCTGTCAGTGACAACAATTTATTGTTACAAAGAGGGAAGAAGATCAATGATCCATTCTCAATGTAGGCATAATTTCAGGTTCAGGATGGTGACTTGGTAGCGGCCATTAGGTGTTTGTCAAGAGGCAGTCAAGCTTTGAAACTGCAGTGTTTTACAGTGTGCATATTTTGAAATCTTTGAATACACTGGCTCTCTCAGCCATTTTGGCTCATGAAAGGGAGTTTTGATCAGATGTTCTGATACTGGCCTTCAACTTGACAAGTTGTTTGCTTTGGATGTCACTTGACTTGTGCATACAGACAAACTGGGTAATGCCAGGCTGGAGAGTAGCCCTGCAGAAAGACAGCTGAGTGTCTTGGTGAGTGGCAAGTTGAACATGAGCCACAAATGCCCTAGCAGCCAGGAGGGCCACCTGTGTCCTGGGGGGGCATCAGGGACAGCATTGCCAGCCGGGCAAGGGAGGGGATTGTCCTGCTCTGCTGTGCACTGGGGCAGCCTCACCTTGGGTGCTGGGGGCAGTTTTGGGCACCACAATGCAAGAAAGCTATAAAGCCATTAGAGAGTGTCCAGAGGAAGCCTACAAAGATGGTGAAGGGTCTAAATAGGAAACCATTAGAGAAGCAGCAGAGGTCACTTGGCTTCCTCGGCCTGGAGAAAACCTCAACATGGTCTACAACCTCACATTGAGAAGTGGAGGGGCAGGCACTGATCTCTCTGGTGAACAGTGACAGGACCCCAGGAAATGGCCTGAAACTGTGCCAGAGGAGGTTTAGATCAGATTCTAAAAGAATCTAAAGAATCTAGAAAAGGTTCTTCACCCAGAGGATGGGTGGGCGCTGGAACAGCTCCCCAGGGAAGTGGTCACAATACCAAGCTTGACAGAGTTCAAGCAGCATTTGGACAGTGCTCTCAGTACATGGTGCAACTCTTGGGGATGTCCTGTGCAGGGCCAGGAGTTAGTCTTGATGATCCTTGTGAGTCCCTTCCAACTTTGGATATTCTGATACTATGCAAATACTTGTGTGAAGACTGTCCCTTTTATTCAGACAAAAAGCCAATCCCTGAAGCTGTTGCTTGTGTTTCTGTCAGCCCAACCCCTACCCTGGCAGGCACATCTTCAGCTTTGTCTGGAGCGCTGGGCCAGCAGGTTTGTGGCTGGGGCTGGGCAGTTCCCACAGCTGCTGAAGGGCAGCTGAGGAGGGGCAGGGAAGAGGGATAGCTGGGGGATCAAATGTGTGAGTCTCTTAGGGCTACTGCAGTGGCAGGGCAGGTTCAGGTGAACTGTTCTGGCTGTCTGGGCATGTGATCAGGCCGGTGCGTTCCTGCTGGTCTCCAGAGAGAGGCCTGTGGAGAGAGGAGGTGGCTAAGCTGCAGGTGGGACACAGGGACTCTCCTCCACAGCAGGGCCCAGAGCTGGCAGGGCTTACCGCTGTGAGTGGAGCTGCTGGTGCACCTTGGCAGAGCCACCACCAAGCAGGGGGACTCCTCTGGGCAGGTTCACTGGTCAGCAGCAGGTGCCAATGCATCTCTTGCTTTCTGGAGCAATACCACCCTCCACTTTTTTTCATCCTGATTTTGTTTTGCCTCTGCCTGTCTTTCATGCAAGCTAGTCTTGTCCAGGCAGGCTCAGTTTGAGCAAACACCGGCTCCAGTCCAAGTAGGCTCCCCGAGAGAAGACCCAGAAGGTAAGAGGCCAGTTAAAGCTGCTCTCAGCTGCAGAAGCCTCAGCAGAGCTTTTCAACCAACCACTAACTTGCTGCTGCACAGCAGCCTGTCTAGGAATGCTTTGTGGCTGTGAGCTGCCTTTGAAGGAAGCAGGAGCTGTGGGGGGATCAGTGACTCACCGTTTTCTGTCACACCACCAGCAGATTGCAAGAGAACACAGCAGTACGCCAGTTGGCAAGACAACCAGGACTATCACTATGCCTATCATACAGCCTGCTCCACGACAAAAAATACTTTCGGTGTTCTCCTGGGCTTTAGGAGCTTGTTCGGTTGTTTCTCCAGCCATTTCTGCAGAGCAATTCAAAATGTTAGCCCATCCTCTGCCAGTTTACCACTGGTAAACCTGCAGCACGTTTGATATCACCAGAACGTTCTCTGTTTTCCCCCCAGTGCTGGTCCTGGAGGCACACTCCCACCCCTTTGGGGACAGGTAGTCCCTCTGAACAGAACTCAAATGATCAGGAGGAGAGCACAGTGGGGAGCACTGCTGTTTGGCCAGTCACTCCTTTGACAAAAACCCACCAGGAGGTTCCCCTTGCAGCTCTCCCTCTCTGGGCCAGCTCCCACACCCCAAGGGGATGGAGTCAGACCTTCACAGGAGACATTTGAGCCTTGCTCTCCCTGTCTGCCTTTTCTTCAGCATGGGCACCCCTTGCAGCCACTCCCAGGTTTCAGGATGTGTCTCCCCATAAGGGACCCCAGCAGGACTCCTCAGTACCTGAGTGCTTTGGGTCTGCTTGAGGAGATTCACCAGCTTTCTTATTCTGTTTTTCTCCAGATTCAGGCAGCACTGCCAAAAAGTAGAGACAGATAAAGCCTCAGCATGGCTCAGGCATGGATGATGCAGGAGGGTGGGGAGGTTCCCTCTAGCTTCCCTGCCCAGTATGTGAGTCAGAACACTAATGTGGACTTCAGCTCACAAGAGGGATCCTGCTCGGGGCTGCTTTTGTGCTTTGGCCGTTTAGGTACTCAGGGCAAGCTCTGGGATGAAGCTGCAGGGGAAGCTATGCCTGTGCAGGAGTCCTGTTTTTCATCATCTCTGCAATGGGGTCCACATGTCTTGAACCTAACACACTTTCAGCTTGGTCACTGATGTGACATGCAAGAGTAGGCACTGGGGAAAGAGCCTGCTGCTCATACCCATCCTGTGCTGACCACAGAACAGCGATTACCTGGCCATGCCAGTGGCTGGCATCAGCCTTGGAATGAGCAACTTGCATTTCACATGGAAGGAAGATTAAAAGGCAAATTTACCTTCCTCCAACTAACTTACCTGTGGGATTCCGCATATGCTTGATGACTGGAGATTTCTGCAAGCCATCAGCCTCAACATCTTAAAGAAAATTGCTCCTTAATAAGCTATTGACATGTTAGTGATAATTATTCTTTCAAAGGAAGGCACATTGAGAACTTACATGCTCCAGGCTTGCCCAAGGGCTCCAAACCATCTTTCTTCCAGGCTGCCAGAGAATCTGCTAGAGAGTCAGCTAGAGGCAAGCACAAAAAAAATGTTTCCATTGCATGTTGGGATCTTCTGCTTTTCTGTATGGAAGCACTGGATGGGGGTCAGGTAACAAAGTGGGAGCCAGATGTCAGTGGATTGCCAGAGCTGCAGAGGAGGACCTGGGAACCTCTGAGCTGGCAGCTCAGCACTCTTCAAACACAATGTGTAACACCCCTGGAGGAGAGATGGACCCTTGGGATGCTTTTAGCAGGAGAGCACTCACACAGAGGAAACCCTCACTAAAGCACTGGAGGAAAAACATATTGTTGAGAAGACTGCACTAGCCCATGAAAGGCTGGACCCCTCCTGGCAGCTTACCTGCTTCGTTTGATGTCTGTGGAAAATAGTTGGCAGTCCCAGGATGCAGGACCATCAGGAGGATGAGGAAGGAGAGGAAAAGACGGTGGACAAGAGCCATGGTCCCCCTTCTACCACACTGCTGCTGCTGCTGCAGTTAGGGATGGGAGCTGAGCAGTTGGTTCTTATGGCCAGTGCAGTGCCATGGGGCTCTGTGACCTCATGGCCTTGTGCAGCCAGGGCAGGGCTGTGTGGGGTTGGCACTCAAGGTGCTCATGGAGAGCTGCTGGAGCACCGTGGGGCTGTGTGACCTCATGGCCCTGGAATGAGCAGGCAGCCAGTGTGGGGCTGTGTGAGAATGGAGTTCGGGGTGCTCCTGGGAATCTGCCCTCCCAAGCAGGGGAGCACATCCCATCAGGCATGCTTCACCCAAGGGCTAGGAAACAGCCTCCCTCCTGCAGGAACAAGTACACCTTCTACAGGTTTGTAGACAGTGCCAAGGTGAATGGTGTGGTTGGCACACCTGAAGGATGGGAAGCCAACAAGCTGAACAAGTTTGGAAAGAGCCCTCATGAGGTTCAATGAGGCCAAGTACAAAGTCCTGCACCTGCACTGGGGCAAGGCCCTGTATCAAGCTGCAGAAGCCTGCGATGTCTGCTTGGTTAACCAATGTAATTTTTATAATAAGTCTAAAACTTACTTTAATAATGCTTATTAAAAGTATTTTAATAAAATACTGCATTTAGTTGAGTAATTCTGTGTGTAGAATGGGTATAAGGGAAAATATTTTATCTTTTGGGCTTTTGTGGTTCAACTATTTGTTTGCCATAATGCCTTGGTACTAAAAACTACTAAACAAACACACAGAATGTTTCAGAGAATTTCCCAGTTGCATATCTGATGATCAGTGGTTTATCCTACAGTCTTTCTTCTAGAAAGAGATTAGATACAGTGAAGTAATTCTTCACTAAACATGGTGAGGCACTGAAACATGTTGCCCATAGAAATGGTTGATGCCTGATCCCTGATAGTGTTCAAGGCAAGGCTGTCTGGGGTTTTGAGCAGCCTCACCCAGTAGACGTTCCTGCCTGTGCCAGGGAGGTTGGAACAAGATGACGTTTCTACCCAGATCATTCTATGATTCTGTGCTTGACTTAAATACCTCTGACTTTCTGAGCTGGGTGGTGTCCAGGATGTCTGTCTGTTGTGTTTTCCACTCAGTCATCCAACAGATTTATTTTCTCTTAGTTCCCCTAAATCAAAGGTCAGTCTTAAGCTTTAAGCAAAATCGTGACTTTCAAGCACATTGGCAGTTTTGATACTGAAAAGTTCTCTGCTTGTTTCCACACCAAACCCATTCTTTTTTTGGTTCTCCTTGCTGTCCGTATCTTTCAAACCCGTGGTGTGTTTGCTGGCTGGACTTAGCAGAAGGGTGCCTATTAACAGAAGAAAATGTCTTTATATGACTGAATGGACCAGTTCTCTGCCTTCTGTGCCTTTAGAACTACTTTCCCTCACCTTTGTTGCTGTGTCCTTGAATTCTTTATTGAACCTGAAGAAATCTGATCTCACTCTTAAGTAAGATATACTTAGCAGCACTTTTGGTATATTATGTTTCCAGTGTTCTCTTAGCCTATGGTTAAAATTTCTCCAAGAGTAGGTTAAACTAAACTGTTCCTTTCCTAAGGGATGTTTGTATTGAGTGGGATTTGAACTCTTGCCTTCAAATATCTGTGTGGATGGATGTATTTCTTATGGCTATAACTATTCTCCACATAAGTAGGGAAAATTCAGGCCGCTGTGGCTGGGAGCTCACATCTGAAGTTGTTCTTTAAAGATAGAGTATTGGTTGTACTATGCAAGTTTATTTTCAAGTGGTTTTCTAATTCTGCATTAATTTATCCTAGCCTCTTCCTTCTGGGGATAAGACCCTGCTGTGCCTTCCTTTTAGTAGGAAAGGCATCTTTTTTGCAGCTGTCACAGAATGGTTCTCAAACATTCCCTGGTGCTGGCAGACCCAGAATGCTACCTGGATAGAACATTCCTGTACTAACATAGTGCCTTCTGGCAGGTCTTAAACTTGCCTTGAAGAATCTCTCAGAAACATTAGACATGCAATCTACTGAAGCTTCATGTGCACCTTCAAGGAACAGTGATAAAGTACTCCAGATCATGTGGTCCTTAACATTGCAATTTTCCAGTCACTATTTTTAAGGATGCCGAGTTCCACCTCCGAGGTCTTTGAGTTGCACCAAGTTATATCTTGAAGTCACTTACCATCTGAACACAGAAGAGAAGCTACTTAAGTACTGGCTAACTGGTGTTGTGTGATGCAGCCGTGCATCCCCTCATAGCCTTTGCTTTCTCAGAGAAACTCCAGAATTCTGCTCCCCATTTCTCCCACTCCTGTACACCATGAGCTCAGCCTCACATTAGGGGGATCTTCTGCAGGTGCTGCAAGAGAAATTCTTTCTGGCCTTTAGAGAAAATACATGTGTGCATCCACAGTATGCATGTGGACTGCATATGTTGAAAAAGTCTGGTAACTATAATCTCTTTTCTTTGAAAAATACTGGAATCATACAGTGGAGTCTTTATGATTAAAGATACCTCTTGAAATATGTATTTTAGATCCAGTTTTACTGAAATGCTAATTGTGCTTTGTGAAGTGACTTTACTGTGATAGTGGCCCCATTTAAGAAAAATATAATAGCTGCACTCTTGTAAAAACAAAAAAGCAATCAAACCCTTATTGAGATTGATTATTTATCCTGGAAGAGGGTCATTTCACATGTGATTTTTCTGCAAAATTATAATCTAAAATTCATTATGTTATAACCCTGGAATGACTTTTCATGCTTTGTGTATTTTCATTTCAGTAAGTCTCAGCAGTTTTGTGCCACGACAAAACTTTCTAAGTATCGATCTGCCTGTGGTGATAGAGACGTTTTGCAAGTATCCTTTGAAGTATGTTTGTTCTTTTAAGGTAAGAAGGGAACTGTTCAGAATTTAGTGACCTAGCAGAATTTCAGTTGGATGTCATTTAAGACAGGATGTCCTGAAATATTTCTGTATAGATTTGACATCTTTATCCCATCTCTGCATTGATTATTGTCCATGTGCCAAGCTGAAAATGAAATCTCTCACTTTCTTGTCCTTAAAAGCATATTTTTGGTTGGTGCTTTTTTAACTCTTGAGGGTGAGCCTTAACAGATGTGACATGAAAGCCAAAGTAAGCCTGAATTTAAGTCAGGAAAAATGAGATGTTCTTGCTGGCTTTGCAATGTCAGAGTTTTACTATTTTGTGTCATTATACTGAACTAAATAAACAGGATATGGTTGGGGTTTTTTTATGTTTTTCTTCAAAAGAAAATAAAATAGCTATTCAAGAAACATATATATACATACATGTACATCTAGATTAGTAGAGTTGAATGTGGCTAATCTAGGAACCCTTAGCCTTAGAAACTGAAATGTTCTTGTGTGGCCATAGAATAACTTAAACGGTGTAGTTCAGCTTAATAACAAGTCCATAGAGCCAGAGTAAAGGTACTACATACTATTTTCTGGGAGCACATCAAGGTTTGTGCTGCCCCAGCTGCTTTCTGACTCTTGTCTTCTTTCCTGGCCATTTAGGATGGAGGTAGATACTCCAGTTAGCAAGCCTTTATAACCAACACTAAAAATTACCTGCCCATGCCTCATTCTCACGTGCACATACATGTACAGAAATCCACTCAGCTTTTCTGGCTAGCAGATAAGTAGGAGAGATAGGTCAGATTTCTGATTATATTCTAGTCATCTAGTGTTTTGGAAAATATTCCTAATCATGATTTCATACTTGAGTCTAGAATACCTTCCTACTTCAGGCATGGTGCCAGAGCTATAACTTTCCTCCAAAGCCACACAGAGGAAGTTAAAGAGATGGTGGTTTTGCTGTCTCCTGCTTTCACTCAAGTTGTGAAGAGTACAGGTGTAAGTATCCAGACTTAGCTTTTAAAAAATAAAAATCTATCAAGGCAATTCTCTGAGTGAGTATGTTATGGGCTGAAACTAATTTTACTCATATAATTTCTGTGAAATGGAATGGCAGCTAGAAAAATAACCCTTGTATGTATGTCTCTGGATACTAGAAATACAATACATGTATCTTTTTTTTTTTTACGTTTTTTTTATATTTTCTCAGATACTCTCATGAACCTTAACTACATTCAACCAGGTACCTCATCTCACTATCAGGAGCACTGGCAGTTATCAATGCTGTACCCTGCTTTGCTTTGGATGGTCAGTGGATATTAAATTCCTTCCTGGAAGCCACACTGAGCTCCCTAATTGTAGAAAAACAAAGCAGAGAGCTTGTTGGCTTTTTGATTTTGCTTGCTGGTAGTGCGCTTTTGGCTGCCAATGTTGCACTGGGACTTTGGATGGTGACAGCACGATAGAACATTGGATATTCTTCCATCAGTTCTCAAAGTACACAGAAATAACAAATCCATTACCTTTTTAAAATTTGTCCAGTACTGGGATTGAAATAATTCCCTTAAAATGACACTGAAAGAACAATCAACTGGTGATTGTTGTTTTAATTTAAAACTTTACAACACCATGCCTGTGGTGAATCTAACAGGAAAATGTAGAAGCCTTTTTATTTATTCTTTAAGCACTTGGTTTTTGGTTTCTTTTGAGAAATTGCATTTTAAGATTTCATAGGAAAAAATCAGACTTCATTAATTCAGACCTCAAAATAAGGGAATTATTTTGCCTCAAACATTTGTAAAGTGGGAGGGGGAAAAAAAACAGTTTTATTTTGTAATTTAAATAATTGTCTGTATGGTCTCTGATCATTTCTCAATCGGCATAGTCTTCAGTGACTTGTTTCGGTGTTTTTAGTTTGGTATTCTCTCAAACTGGATTCTAAGAAGCCCTAAAGTCTGGTCTCAAAATGGGTGAAAGCTAGGTAAAAAGCTTACCGTGTGTTAATGGGGAGGGAGCAGTCATTTGGGTGAGTGGCTTTCCTTTTTCACCTGGCCAAAATGACTGGAGGAATGTTGTCCTCAGGATGTAGATGAGAAGTGCCAATGTCTGCTAAAAATGAAGCATGTGGGAGGATAACAAAGCCCACATGTTTGTGTAACTTACACTTTCAGTTGTATCTTGTCATACAAAGCTGAAGATTTTAAAAGGGAATATTTGTCAGCAATAGCTACAAGATAACTGAAATTTAGTTTCTGAGTGCTGAAGTATGCTGTGCACAGTTTTCCTAAGTGACATGTAATGTTTGTGGTGTTTTACTCAGAAAATAATACTGTATTCTACCTGTTCACAGTTGAAAGTGAAACCTATTGTATTTATGGTGTCTATCTTCTGATGCTATGCATGTAATATGTACAGTAACTCACTGATGGTTTTCTGTATTTCAAAGGGTAATTTTCTTTGGCTAGAATTTATTCTGTACAAAGATATCAAACAGAGATATTTAGCTGGTCTTAGATATTAATTATTTAGAGGAAGAATATGATTGTGACTTGAACTATTTAAATATTTGGCTTTGCTTTCTGAGATAAATACAGACCATATCGTTGTTCTTAAATGAACAGTGGAAGAGCAGTCAGTGTTTTACTGACTGAGGTATGTCTGCCATGCTTTGAAGTTCTTTAGGTCTGTAATGTTTTGTGCCCAGTAGGATTATATATTGAATGCCTTTTCCTCCTGGAATATAGTGCCTAGTTTATATAAATCAGGTTCAGTCAGAGCCTTGCCTCAATATAGGCTGATATTTAAACAAAAATGTTCTGGTTTGGGGGCCTAAATATTTGGAATAGGAAATTGTTGAAAAATCCCTGCAACTTCTGCCTCATACAGTGCTCCCTGTAAGAGCTGCTGAAGCTCAGAGTTCCTTTACAAAAATGACCTTTTCACCAGGATCTGAAGTGGAACCTAAGCTCAGAGATCCTGGCTTGCAGGGAGTACTGAAATATCCATGACCAGGTAAAATAGATTTTTTTGGCACTTGAGGTGAAAGCCTGGGTAATCTCAAAGTGGAGAGGAGCTCAATTCCTGGTGTTGCTGCTGTTTCATAAATCTATGGTGTTTGCATTTGCCCACTGATGTGTACTTTTGCACAGTAGCTTTCACACTTAAGATGCACTCCTTTCTTACAATGATGCAAGCAGTAATGAGAGACCATGTCTATTTATTTGATGTTGGCTAGTTTACATTCCTTTCCAGTGCTGCTACAGGCTGGGTGGGCCCTTGAAGTTTACCAGTGTGGGGTGGCTGGCCCATGCCTCTTCTTTTCAGTCATTTCAACCCAGGCAAACTGGGACAGGTCCTGGTAGGAGAGAATAAATCCTCCACTCCAGTATGAGCTGGCCCCTTTGGGGACCATTAAAAGTAACAGAGTGCAAGAAAGAAAAAACAAACTATACCTTGTAAGTCTAACTTGTCATCACTCTTGGAAACATACAAAGGTTTCAGAGTAGAAGTTCTGATGGGTCACTGTGTCATCCCTCCATGGACAGGAGGACAGGAGCAGCCTGGTCCTTGCACAAGGCCTGGCTCTGAGGCTCTGTTCCACACTGCTCTCCCACCTCAGTGGCTGTTTACTGATCTGAGCTCTTCCTTTCAGTGGCTCTATGACACTTTCTTCTGTCTCACCCAATCTAAAGTGCAAAACATTAATTTCCACTTGGAAGCTTTATTGTAGTTTAATATTGTAGATATTTAATTTCAAAACATGTCAAGTTTGATATTTATTTATTCATGTTGACTACATTGGGTTGGAACAATCCTTTAGCATAGTGCCTCTCGTGGAGATGTAGGCAACAGATTTGGAAAAACCCAAAGCTTCTCAATTGACGTACACAAATTTCAACTGCTATAATGAGGCTGGCAGGCTGTTCCTGATTATTTAGTGTGCTACCAAAACATGAATTTTTCTCAAATGAAGCTAATTTACACAGTCGCTGAAAGCCACAGTTTCACAAAGTAGAACTTCAGTCTGTGTCTGACCTTATAAGCAAGAAGTGGGTAGAGGAGACACTGGTCATGGCTTTAGCAAAACAGACACACTAGTGCACTGTAAAGGCCCTAGAGATCATGTATGGAGAGAGAGCACTAGTAGTGCTTGAAAATAATTCATGGGTCCATTTCTCCACATGTAAAATTCGACTGAGTAAGGGTTGATTTAGGTATGTACAGGTTGTTTAAATCAAGATTTTAAGCAAACTGAGTGACCCAGTACATCTTGGATTAGTGTAATTAGAAAGGTAATAGTTAGGTTGGAGCACTCACTGAAGAAGTTGTTCAGGGGATCCATTTCATTCTCTATAATCCTAACATATGGATTACATTCTGATAAGCATGTGCCATACATACACTTACTGGGACGATTTTTCCTGGGAATTTGGTCATTTATTTAGCACAAGAAAACACAAAAGTACAGAGTGATTTTTGCATGTTGGATCTTTACTGGAGTATTTCTGTGTTTTGTTTTTGTAAAAATAGGAAGTCTTTAAGTTAAATCTTTCTACATCTTAATCTAATTAGCCCTCAAAATCTTTAATACAGAATCTGTCAATATATTATAGGGCATATTGACTGGACTATAAAATACAGCACTCTTAAAGATTGGATGGCTGCTACTATTTATGTATATACTATACATTTTAAATCTGTATCAGATGGAAAAAATAATGTCTAATATTCAGAAATGTTATACTTAGCTTTTGTTTGAAAATTTCCAGAAGAATTCCATAATTATAATCATTGTTCTACTTTGTTTTTTATGAAATTGTTTTTTGTATCAGCAAATATTTACATAGCATGTTCTGATAGTGCATGGTATGACATGAAAATGGCAAACTCCTTAGCATGGGGGATGTTACATGCTCTTTGCTAATTTTGGAAATTAAAACCAGCTTGCTTCTGTACAAATTAAATGAAAGAGGCTTCACTAGAAAAAGTATACACAAACTTGCAGATTATTCATCCCAAATTATGAGCCACAGTGGAAAATTTCTTAACTCATCCTTTTTATTTAGAATGAAACAACGATTTCTTAACTCATCCTTTTTATTTAGAATGAAACAACGATGTTGATAGTTTCTTTCAGTGATAATTCTACATTTGTGGATATGTGTGTATACATACATTCCTATAACAGATACATGCATAGCTATAGGATGGATTAATGCTTTTTCAGGGATATCTTACTGCAGTCCTCCATATTCTGCAATGTAGGCTTTTGTTTTTCCTTCTCTCTGTGAATTCTCTCTATGGTTTTCTTTGGATTTGAAAATAGAAACTTATGTTTTCTTCCCATAAGCAATTCTTAACTTCTTTACTAACAGAAGACAAGTGATGGGGATATGATGTAACCACAGCTGCGTGAGTTTTGTTCAGATGATGTTTAAAGTATATTTCTTACTTTCTGTGGAGCCTCAGCTACAAGCATGGTAAACAGAACTTTTTCAGGGTAATTAAAAAAGATCAGCCTTGGAGTGCATCACTCTCTTACTACTGCTGTTTGTGCTGTTCTGAAGAACTCCAATGAACAAGACTGTAGAGCACACTGAAGAAATAAAGTTTTCAGGACAGAACTCTCCATGGCAGGGTGTTTCAGCTTTGTTTTGATAAGGATGTTTTGTTCAGCTTAGCACATCAGCAATCCCAGTGTTCCCATAGCTTCCCATATATTTTACATGATGTCAAAGGGTGACCTGTAGGAATATTTTTAAAATAAATTACGTATTTGTTACAATAGAAATTCATAATTCAGAGCAGATCTGAATTTCATACAGATCTGAATATTAATAATGACAGATGAAAAAGGCTTATAAAGTTTTATATAGCCTAGTCTGTATTTAATTGTTTTAAAAATATGTGTTAAATGCTAGATATAAATAGTTATTTGTAAAATACGCATTCTGTAAACCTGCATTCAGACCAATTTCCACAACCAGTCTTGCCTCAGCTTTGTTCTTGTAATCTTGTGAGTAAGGAGTCTAGACTCTTAACACAGGTAAGATCCAATATTGGCAAATATTTTATACCCTCTTTATCCTGAATTTCATGTAACGATTTCTACTGATTGCTTATTTAATGTGGCTGAGTTACCTGGGGTGTACACACCCTGCATCAATGCAGCATTTGGGAATATTGCACTGGGGACTGCCAGAAAACAGCAGCTCTGTGGCTCCTGGTCCTTGGGCTCATCCAGCCCATCATGTGAAGAGTAGATGGCAGCATTCAAGGGCAGTGAAGGACTTCAGTTTAGGGCAGCTTTATGTAACTTTCACACTGCTGACATGGTGTGAGAGGACGGGAACAAAGAGCAGAGTATGACACTGCAATTCCTTTCATTCCGTTTACATTGTCATGAAACCTGAAAAGAACTAGTAATTAACGTTTCAGAGCAGGAAGATATGTTTTACAGCCCTTCACTGAATCATTCAGTGACTGGTGGTCAAACTTACTTCTTAACACTTAGTCATTCCTTCAATAAATATGTGCTGAATAAGTAGTGTGGGTAGTTGTGACTTGTTTTGTAAAATAGACTTGGATATTTCTCACCTCTGGATGTTCATGTTGGGATGATTTTTGCAGCATCGTAGTACAACTGATCTTCACTGATACTGGGTTGAAAGTTTGGAGGCTCTTTCCAAGCCATCACTAGGAAAATCTATTTCCAAGTTGTTTGATAATACTTTAAATTAATCTTTTCCTTACATGACATTGTTTTTAGATTTCATATACTCAGTTGATCTTATCTGAAGCCTGTCAATGGAATATGTATTGTTTAGAAATTCACTGTGGGTTTTTTTTTCCTCCACATGGCCTTATTTTTCACCCTGACTCACAGCTGTGGAATGTTAGATTTCTAGACCCTTTGTTCCCACTATGCATTGTTCATGATCATGGTTTTTTTAAAAAAAAAAATGAAAAAAAAGAAAGCTTCATTTTGAAAATGTCAGCTAGCAAATATATGGAACACTGAATAATGTATTGTGGTTTTGTTTTGGTTTTTTTCTCTATTTAATTAACCAAACAATAAGTATTGTTTTCTATGTATAATAAATGTATCCTGCAAATAAATTAATTGTCTGATTGTTGATGTGCTTAAGTCTGTTTTTAAAAATAAAGGTAGAGTGACATAATTCCTTATTAGTGGCAATTGCCATATTCTGTCATATATTCCTGTTCTCTTCATATGTCATTCATATTCTGTCTCTGGATACCAACAAGATACACCATCCTTTTGGGTATCTGACCACCTCCTAAAAATAATTACTATCACTTTACTTTCCCTTATTTATCAGCTTATCATAGTCATAGTTGAAATATTTGACACTGGATGTCATTGTCAAGATAAGCAAAACCACTGCTCTGGCCAGTCCTAGAATGTCAGCTCTTCAAAGGTGAACTTACATATGACAACCTTTGATTTGTTAATCCAGGCCAGCCCAGAGCTGGGCACATCCCCTGCTGGTTCTAGACAGGTTTCCTTGGGTGTCCAGGGGGTGTCTGGGCTGTGCATATATATATATATATATGTGTGTGTGTGTGTGTGTGTGTGTGTGTGTGTGTGTGTGTACATATATATATATATATATATATATATGCTGTATAGCAGAGCATAGCTGGTACTCCAGCTCTGTGAGAGGGAAGTGTTGCTCTGTTTCTTGAGCAAGCTAATCTGGAGCCAGCCAGGTTATTTGTTCTGAGAACTAAGTCATCCTTTGTTGCTTACTGGACACTCTGTTACTTTATACAAGCAGAGCTGTTTCAGCAATTGTGGCTTTGTTCCCAGATAAAAGATTACCATGAGAAATGGACACAAAGCACAGATTGGGCACATTGGTAGGATTTCCCAGACAGGTTGCTATGCAGTTTTTACAGTTTTCTGAATTGCATTTTCCTGGTATGAGGAGACCCCATTTTTTTTCCCCTCTTATCCATGTAAAAGGTAGATACAAGAGCTTTTTTTTTTCTTTTTTTTTTTTTTTTTTTTTTCTCTGAAGCATGTAAGATTTTAGGAGAGTTCTGAGGTTTTTCAGTTGGTTTTGAAAATGTTGTTATTTGCTGTGATTAGGTATGTTCCTCTTGTAGTCTGGAAAAACAGTCAGTTATATCCTAATGTTATCCTGTGGAATGTTGCATCATTCACTAATGTAATTTCAGGGTAAAATTTAAAAAGAAATCCTGTATCTATGAGTCTTATTGCTGGTAACTTTATAAAGAAAGCTAAATATAATTCTTCCTGTGATCATACCAGTTTAAACCACCAAGCAGTAGCATTCCTAAACATCTTCAGTAGATCTCTATGCACTGAGCTCACTTAAATATTTTTTTAAAGTGTTTTTATGATCTTTTGATGTGACCTACATGACAAAATACAATTTAAGGTTTGAGTCTAATCTTATGGTAGTAAACTGAGAGAATTCACAACATTTATTAGGACTAAGCTCATAAATGTATGGTGGCTAGACTAAAATTTTCCCCTTTTTTTACCTCAGAGAGGTGTGGGTCCAGTGTTTGCTTTCATACTTTTAAGGTTCTGGTGTTGTTGGAATATAATTGGATATTCTTACCAATTATGTCTCACATTCTCTACATGTATTAGTTCTACCTCTTTTTAAGTTCTTAGCAAGTATATTAGTGGCTGAGTATTATGTTACAGCCACTTCTGTCTTGAAAACACATGGTCCTACATCTTTTTTTTTTATTTCCCCCTCAAAGGAATCTTTCAAACTAAAAATATATACTTCTTGCTTTTTTTTTTTAATTTCATCCTTTCATTTGCTATTGCATTACAAAAGTTCCTGTCCTTTTACCTTTCGTGGCTCTTTGAGGATATCTATTAAAATATAACCAGGTATTTTTTAAAATTTCCCCAAACCAACTGAATTTGATTCAGTTGCCCACACAGGCATCTGGCATGGTCTGAGATATCCTAAGGTGCTCATAGGTTAAAAAACTGACTTGAAAGACAGTTTTGAAACTCATCCCCCACTTGTCTCCTTTTGCCTCCTGGTGGATGAGTCTCAGGGTTTCTAAGACCTGCACATGGGGCTTCCAGATGTGGGTGAGGCCCTACTGGAGATCAAAGACATTCTGGACCAGCTGCTGGATACTTGGAAAGGTATACCTGAGGGCATTTTGTATCACACCAGATGCTTGCACGTGGGCTGCAAATCAAGCCTAACAGATTCCTTTTCTTCCTTGCATTTTTTTCTTTTTGGCTTATGAATTACAGTAGTCTATGAGGCTTTTTGAGTAAGTACATCTGACATAAAATTAATCTTAAGCTTTTCTGTTTATTCAGAATAGTGTGATCCAGACTGTTGTATAAAAGTCAGGCTGGCAGAATACATGCATTCTCCTGCACTGACCTGAGGCCTGGAAGCAGCAGGAATTCGTGTTGCTGCCTTACCTACAGCAAGAAAAAGGAAGGCTGATGTTATAAGGAAAATCCCATCAGTCTCAAGCTGTGGAGGCACCAGATAGAGACAAGGCTATGTGAGGAGACTGCGATCAACCCAAGTGCCATAATTGTATATTTGACTGGTTTTTAACTTTCAGGAGAAAAGAAATGAGACTTCAGTTAAGAATGGGGTGAAGTCAGGGAAGGGAGTGATAAAGGTGGTTTGTTCATTTACAGAATCACTAATAACTCCAAAGTAAGAATTTATTTTTTTTTTCCCATTGAAGCATTTTTAGAGCTGACCTGCAACTAGAACTAACAATTGGTAGTAAGATCAGAGGGGCAATAAAAGCCTCTCCTAGACAGCAGTTCAGGGTGTTCAGACTTTGGAGTTCCATCCCTCTCCCTGACTGAGGATCAGGACCAATCTGACTTTCAGTTAGTCTGGATGCAGAGTCAAAACATTTCTCCTCCTGTTACCACATTCCCCCTTCAGCATGAGTTAACCTTACAAATGCAATTATTAAGAAAATCAATTTTTAAATGTTTTTCCCCTTGGCTTTGTTTTCATTCCTGCAGCTATTTGAATAACTAGCAGATACTTGGCCAAACCACCTGTATCTCTATCACTGCTGCAAAATCAACAAAGATTATGAACGTGCATTATAAACCATAAATTCCTGGGTAATTGCCACTGGTTATACCAACAAATTTATTTTTTTTTTTTTCTTCACTTTGACTGTGTACTGCTCTTTATTAGATGCTTGAATTTATCCCCTGGAAATATTCTGACACTTGCAGCGCTAAACATGCTGCAGTGCTGAAGGAAGGAAAAAATGGGCAACCCAAAACTTGCATAGTGTGCTTTTTACAGCAAAATTCATGGTTTCATTTAGTGAACCAACACAGATTAGATTATTTTGTCATAGATTAAGGTCTGGTTATTTTTCCAGCATTTATATTCAACTGTACTTCTAAGGAGAGCACTTCAGTAGTTAATCTAACTGGCTTCTGTGTACCACTGACCTCTGCAATTAAATGGAGCTGAACCAGCAGTGGGACCAGAAGTTAAAATATTATTGTCATTGTGAAAACTTCAGCATATTATCAAATGGTAATTTTTCATAAAAATGCAGAAACCTATTGTTCAGTTGAGATTTTAACTAACTGGAATGGCACATTTTTTTAACCTTTTTTTTTTTTTTTTTCCCATTTTGATTGAAAATGCCAAAAGCCATTCTGAAGAGAACATTCATTTTAGCTTTCACTTACAGGGTTACTTAGAGGGGTTCTCTTTTAGCATGTGCCAATGAGAAAAAACAAAACTGCATCATTTAACAAAGTGGTACTAAATGTGACAATAAATGTATAAATTACTCTGATCTCATATATGTGGTCATGAAACCAAACATGTCAGGTTCTGATGTAAAATAGCAAAAATAATCCAGATAATTAATGGTCATGCAAGTTTAAAAAAAACCATTATTTTTATTATTAATACAAGTAAATAAATTGAGGGGGAAAGCCCCTTAAATGACGGCACTCTTCTAGATCAAAAAGGAGTTAAAAGGCAAAATAAACCTCTTGTCTTCTGCCATGAGTTTGTGTATAGACAGAGATATGAATTTGATAAGCACTTGGCTAACTTCTGCTGGCCTGCACTAGCATCAGTTTAGATAAAAGTAAGGATTGTTAGTGGCCTCAGAAGGCTGTGAACCATACAGGCTGTAGCTGCAGTGAAGTGGCACTGTCAGATCCATAAAACACAACTTACAGTGAAGAAAAGTGGTTGAGCAGCTCTGTCTGGGCCTGGGATGTGAGACCACCCTTCAGGACAGGAATCCATCCTGCTCTGCTCCCCCTGTGTGACCTGCAGCACCTGCCAGGGCCAGCCCCAGAAAGGCACCTGCACTCCTCAGCAGGGACTTAGGCCAGTAGATCTCACTAAGCTCTACCGTTAAGACCTTTCTTACCCTGAGGTCAAAGCCCTCCAGAACTAGCTCAGATTTTTACCCAAAATAGCCCTGAGCTCTTCTGCGCATGGCCAGCCCTGGCAGCAGAAGAGCTCACATCCAATGTCCAAGCTGGACATTGGCAACAGCATGTGCTTGAGAGGCTTAGTGTAACACTCAGTCTCAGTGTGGAATTTGATAATCCACCATCCCACAAAATGCAGAAGGGGCTAGTTCTGTCTTTGAAAGTTCTGTAAGCAGAGGTGGGAGCAAGCAGGATACAGCAGATGGGGAATGGCCTGGGTACAATCCAGTGTCTGTTTAGAGAACTACTGAACAGTTTATGTAGTACTATAGGTGAGTTCCAGGTCTTGGCCTACTTAAAATCTCCAGGACAGAGCCACAAAGTTTCCAGGAATGTTTTAAATTCTGTCTTGTTTATTCAGTTTTCTTAATCTTTGTTGTATCTGCAGATGCATACAAGCCAGGTGAGAATGAGGTATTTTCTTGCTGGAGAGGAAAGTTAAAGAGATGCTGCCAATTTTAAGCTTTGGGGGGAAATGTTTTTATTTTAAAGAATACAATTGCTTTAATATTTGGAAAGCTGTTCTACTTTTCTAAAGAATTTGCTGAAATAGCTTTTCAATGTTTAAAAAAACATTTTAACTTTCTTCCAAGTCTAGGGAGTGTGCAGATTGGTCCATGGAAGCTTGTGAACAAAGGAGCTTTAAAATGGCTGTCTCCTCTTCAGCTGCTTGAAATGTTTGACCTTGTATCAGCACCAGTTTGGTGCTGATAAAAGCTTGCTGTTGTGTAGCTGTAAAGAAAGTCAGCTGTCTTAAGAGCAGCTTAACTTATTAGTCAGTTGGGCATCTGAAACAGAAATTTTTGCTTGTGCATCCCAGGCTTTGGAATGCTGTCCTATGAAATCTAACACTGCAGCCAGACAATTGGACCTGATACCAGGAAATTGTAGGTCCAAATTAAACTGAGTCCTTGAAGTAGACCCTGAATATGATATGCATGTGAAAACAGAGCTAAATTGTGCATGAGCAATAAGACTTTTATCAATATGTAAATGTGAAGGACTCCTTTCTTCCATCCTTGTTCACCACAGACACAGTCTGGCGACACTGACCTTAGTGAGAAACATCCCAGCCTTACATGGAGGGGAGTATCAAGTGTTAAAGTGGCAGCAGACTAAGGTGGCATGGCCTAAAGAGCAGTGTCACAACTGGATCTACTGAAGGAGGAAAACAGTCGCTTCAACCTACAGAATGAAGCAAGGGGCTTCTCTTGTTGTCGTTAATGCATTTTGCAAAGCTCTTCACTTCTGTACTGTAAGACATCGCCCTATTCTTCAAGCACATCTTGTAAAAGTTATTTTATATTGAAGCATAAGAATGTAGCAATCACATGGAATTTGTTTTTTTGGTTTGTTTTTTTTTTTTGCTTTGGGCTACAACAAACTTTCAAGGCTGCTTGTTTATTGAAAGGCTGCTGCTATGAGGGGAGGAATTCAAATTCAGGGACTGAACCCCACCTAGCTTGAGTCACTTGCTTTAAGCATTTGGAAAGTCACCCCAGCCTCTCTCTAGAGTTAACAAAGACAAATATACCACCACAGATAAGCCATCTGAGGAGTACCAGGCTCTGGGATTCCTTCTCAACCACCATACTACAGACCCAGCCTGGGTGAGCAGCCAGGGCACAGCCTGCTCCACAGCCATTTTGCAGAAGGACTACTGTAATGCATAGTATTGCTCAGAGCATCTACACAAGTAGCATAGAGTCAAACAGAATAATGAGTGTTGGTTCCTACACTGCCTTATTTCCTCTTTCTTACTTTGGTCCACAGCACATTTATGAATAAAAAGCTTTGTGTGAATAAACACTGGTTTGTGGCTGATTATTGTACTCAAAAAGTTTTTATTCATGTGCACCACATTCCTCCAGAGAATGCTTTAGAATGTGTTCTAAAAATTGTAAGTATTGGTCTCAATCATTCACAATTTTAAAATATTTTTGTCTAGTAACACAATATCTCTTATATATGTGCGTGTCCTTAAGATTACTGAAACATGATGAATAATTTCTAATTGCTAGGTATCTGGAGCTAACAATCTCTTCTTATTTTTTCAAGTAACAGTTATGATAAAAAGTGTTTAAAAAGTAAACAATAATGCTTAAAAGTACTAATGATGAAGATAGTGATTTAGAAATCAGCCTATCTAGAACAGGCTTGGACATAAGCCAAATGTATGCCTGAAGATCTGCATTCTCAATTACATGTGTGGCCTCACATCAACCCTGTCCACCTCCCACACCATACATCTCTGCTGCAGTTGTAAATAATCACTTTTTACCTTCAGAATTGCTCACTAGCATTTTCTCTGTCTTTCTGCCAAGATCAAGCCTGAAGGCTGGAAAGCCAATTAGAGATACAACTTCCCTGTCACAGCTGACTGCCACATTTATTCACTGGAGAGGGGCTTTTCACAAGGGTGCACAGTGACAGGACAAGGGGGAAAGGGTTTAAGCTGCAAATGGGCACATTTAGATTGTGTATTAGGAAGGAATTCTTTACTGTGAGGGTGGTGAGGCACTGGAACATGTTGTCCAGGTTGGGGATGTCTCTAGAAGTGTTCCAGGCCAGATTGGATGGGGCTTTGAGCAACCTGATCTAGAGGGAGGTGTCTCTGTCTATAGCAGTGGGGTTGGAATTAGGTGATTTTTAAGGTCCCTTCCAACACAAACTGTTCTGTGATTCTGTGATTACCAATTTGACACTGAATTCACAACTTGTATTTCTTCTACCTCCTGCCTTTCCCAGCACCTCTCCCACCTCCTCACTTTACCTTCTCACTAACAAATCCAGAACCATATTGCTGAGTTATTAGTATCTGCCTGCCCTTGTTTTGTCAGTAATATAGGACTTTTAAATGAAAGAGTGATAATTTCTCAACAAGCCATTCCTATGCAGTCAGGAGGAAGCAAAGGAGGAGCATGGAATCTGTGTTTTATTTTTGATTTAGCTGGGGAATTAATTGGCAAATGTGTTTGTCAGACTTTCTGGTTCTTACATGTCTTTAAAAGAAATGACTGTGGTGATATGATTGACAAGGACTGTGTAGAGAATGATGACTCCTAATGTAATTACGTATCATTTGCCACCTGTGGCAACCATTTGAAAGGCTGCACTTCTGGCCAGAGTTTATTAGCTTATATATACCAGGTTACATACTTTCATTCTATCTATTGCTTAATGCTTTTTCTTCCTTGAGGGCTTTACAGATATAGGCAAAAACCTGGATTACCACTGAAAGATGATTTGCTTTAGGAAGAAAGATGTTTCTACAGTGAATAAGAATTACACACATCATGTAAAGATCCAGCCAAGATTCTGGAAAGTGATGACTGAATCTGGGTATGTTTCTAGAATTCTCAGTCTAAAGGATTCATTTATCCAATGCAGGAGAACAGAAAATTCAGTATTTTTAGAAGAGCCAACATGCATACCAGGACCACTGCTTACCACACACTAACATTTGTGTTTGTATATGTGACTCTGATTTACTTCCCACTGAAAGAAAAAATGAAATGGTTGGAAAAACTAAAGACAGGTGCTACTAAAGGTACTAACCATATTATCACACACAGTCACACTAGTTTCCTGGACAGCTGAAATAATAGCAGCCTGGTTTAGTGCCTCGGACCAGTTTCTACTGGGTGACAGTAAAGCCTGCAATACATCTGTCATCAACATTGACAGCACCTTAAATGTGACACTGAGTAACTATGGCAGGTGCTGAGAAAATCTCCACATCTGCCCAGGCTTCATTTTACTTCTTGGAGAACCAGGGAGATGATGGTTTGAGTAACAGAATATTTCCACCATTAAGAAACTTGACTGTTTTACAAGACCTGAATGAAACTTTCAGCTCAGCCCATGTAAAAGAGGAGCAATAATGTTTTGGTGTTTTGCTGATCCCTTTTATTTTAAGTATTTGGATCATAAATTCTCCGTGTCCCTTTTTCTGAGTGCAGTGATGTGAGGATATACAGAGATTTGTACTAATACAAATAAAGTAAGAAAGTAGTGTGCACAGGAAAAACTGTTTTTTAGAAAAGAAATGTTAGGTCTTAAACTACATGATCTCTGTCATGTAGTTCGAACTCCAACAGCAGCAAGTATTTTGAAAATTAATTCAGTCAAGAAGTCAGCAACAGTGCAGGCAGAGCAAGAAAAGAAGTTGTAAACAGCAGAGAAATCAGAAACTGATGGAATGAACTTCATACAAAAGACTCAGCAGGAGGGAATGCAAATGATGGTATCAAGCAGAATAAAGTATGGTTTAGGAGAAGAAGAAAGGAAGAAGCACTGAGAACAAACAGTGCTGCATTCAGAACAGGTTGGGCAAAAGTGCAGTTTGAATGGGAACATGGAGAAAGCTCTGCTGATTTCCAAATGTCAGATAAAGATGCTAAGATAAATGAAAGATAAGAAGGTAAATTAAATATCAAAGAGCTATAGACAGAAGCAGGGCTGGAGTAGCATGCAGCAAATGAAAAACCAAGTTGGTGGTGGTGAAATAGTTGGGACAGTTTTGAAGAATGAGGCCTCCAGTCACCAAAGATTCAAAGTGATTATCACAGAAAAGAAAGAAGATAGAATGGAACTGAGGGATAGGGAGTTGGAATGGGCAATGGGAGAGGTGACTGGGACTTGAACCTGCAGAAAAAGTGTGAGGATTAAAGAAAGGTCATATAGAGAGTCATTGCTTTTCCTTCATTCAGAGTTATTTTGGGTTTTTTAAGTATTTCTATGTCTATTTTCTCTTGCAGCACTTTTTGTATTTATACCACAGTTGCATTACATGATTTTAAGATTCATTATTTCAAGCAGCTTGCAATATGACCTTAGGGGAGGCTTAAGGTTTTATAGCAACCTTTTACCTACACACCACCTCTTGTCAGGAAATTTCCAGTTCATTCCTGCCATGACTGAAATATTGCATGATAGCATCTTTGCAAAGCCTTCAGAAACAGCACCAGGCCAAAAGCACCTTATTGCTTTTCACTTAGCATTCTCTCAAAGTCAGTTTAATCCCACATATTTAGTGCTGCAAGCAAGCAATTTCAGAAAATTAAACTGGAATTTCCCTATGTGTTTATGACATGGCAGGAACGATAGATTTTTATTTGTACTTAAATATTATCCTGCAGTGTTTACCAATTAAACATTCAAGGCACACAGGGAAAGTGATTGTGGGCTTGACTGAAAGCCAGATGAAGGGAGAAAATATCATTGATTCAGCTGTGATTTAGAATTGATAAAACCAGCCCAGAGAATGATTTGTGAATAAATGTGGGCATTTCACTGATATGTAGGAAGTGTGAATGCTTGCTTTTAAGGACTGGAACACTTATAAGACATTTGTTTTCAGCAGAAGGATATACTGTAAATATGTTACTGGAGGCTACCATTCAGACAGACTGCACATAATCCAGGCAAGGGAATATGGCATGCAGGATGGATGTCATATGAATAGGACTACTCTGGCAATAACACATGCACTATCCCTTAAAGTTGAACTCCGTGAATTATTATAAAGGTAGGAGTGAGGCTTGCTGACTGAAGTAAGCCTAAAGCCAATGCTACTCACAAGATATAATTTGACCATAAATACTTCCTATGAGCAGAGAACTATGGTCTCTTTCCCATCAAAAAATACGATTTACATTTTCAACAAAACACAGGGGGAAAAAATAATGGGTTTTTTTTTAGCTCAATATTCATTAATGAGAAAGAAAAACAATAGGAAAATGGTAGAATGGTTAAGGCTGGAAAAGACCTTTGAGATCATCAAGTCCAACCATCAACCTAGCACCACCACCATGTTCAACATTAAACCATGTCCTCCAGTACTCTACCCACACGTTTTTTTGAACACTTACAGGGATGGTGACTCCAATGCTTCTCTGGCTAGCTTGTTTCAGTGCCTTACAATATTTTCAGTGAAGACATTTTTCCTAATATCCAATATAAACCACCCCTGGTGCAACTCAAAATATTTTGTCTTGTCCTGTGTACCAACCCTCAACATCCTGTTACTTGCTACCTGGGAGAAGAGACTGACTCCCCCACCTGGCTACAGCCTCCTTTCAAGTAGTTCAAGAGAGCAATAAAGTCTTCACAGAGACCCTTTTTGTCCAGGCTAAAAAAGCTCCAACTCTCTCAGATGCTCATCATCAGACTTGTGCTCCAGACCCTTCACCAGCTCTGTTTCCCCTCTCTGGACTTGCTCCAACACCTCAAAAAGATCTAATTGAAAGTAAAGCAAGTTTGTTGCCAAGTGGTCAGTAGTCTAAACAGTCCTATATGCAATAGTAATAATGGGCTTTCTCTCTTGTCCAGAAATCAAAGAAATTTTTCAGAATCCCTGAAGTTTACCCTGCAAATGACAATCATGTGGCCTAATAACTAGAAGGGATGCAACAGTAGAAATGTTTGACACGAAAATATTTCCAGGAAAGAATACTTACAGAGTAAGGTGCTTACTAGTATTTCCTCTGAGCATCTTGGCTTCTTCCTACAGCTCTATTGCAGCCCCTCCCATGTGATCCCATGGGACTTGTTTCCATACCACTGGGAAGCACTACAGCAAGTACCCTGCCTGAGGAGCAGAGGGACCCCAGCATCAGTACTCAGCCCTGGTTTATGACAGGATAAGCTGTTATCTCCTGGGGCTGAGTCTTTTAATCTATCTACATAGTTTCAATGCAGGACAGCACATGGGAAAGCAGAGCTGGGTGCTGCTTCTACACTCTTGCAGTGCTGCAGCCAGCAAAGGCTCCACACTAAGTCTGGCTGCACTGAGCTGCCCATAACACAAAGGAAAACTGTCCCCATCGACCAGGAGAGCCCTGGGCTCTTTATGTCCGTGGCTCTCAGTGCCACAGTGTAACCACGTCGCAGTGCAATAAAATCTGCAGAAAAGTTTTGTGAAAGAATGGAGTCAGGCAACTGCATAATCTGTTCCAAGAAGTCTGCATGACATACTGGTTAAATTTTACAGCTTTGTTTGACATACCCCAAAGTGGCTGTCCCACAGAACATGTATCTTCTCTTTTCCTGAGCCATTTTAATTGCAAAATCTGTTATTCAGCATTTGTTGGTCAAAAAATGAATTCATACACTTTCTCATTAGTTCCTGCACACTTTCTAAGCAAACAGGAAAAGTTAAAGGCTGGCAATTCATATTGTTTATTGCTACATGGGGCTTTGTCAGTTTGAGTATGTGATGAAGAGAAATACAATAGTGAACAATTTAAAACAGGGATCAGGAAGAAAATATAATCCAAGAGTTTCATTTCAACATTCTCAAATATCTTTCTGAATCAGTGTCTTTTGGTATTGGCAAGACACCAGCTTGGGCTCTTTTGGCACAATGAAACACAGTGTCATTGATTATGACAGATGTAGCCCTTGAAAACAGGGCAAAATAGAAAAAAAGGTCAGGAAGTAGTAAGCACTCAGAACACAGCAGCTTGAATTCATCAGAGTACAAAAACAAGGCCACCATATCACTTCCTAGATCAGAAGAGAAACCTAACCAGGATTTCTAGTACCCTGCAGGTACGACAATACATTCTTTTCTTCTTACATCTTAACCCCTGCATAGGAGCAATCCCAAACCACTGACAGGATAGGAGCTAGACCAAACTAAATTATCCACCATTTGCTTTAGGTCATAAAAGCAACCTTTCTGTCAAGTTTGAACTGAAAGATTAAAATGTTCCCAAACCAGAAATTCTAATGACATTTCCTATTCACTTATGTTTTTAATTTTGCATGTCATGCTGGTAAAGTTGGGATTGGGAAATGACAGGAAACAAAAGAACTACTTGCTTTTTTTTCCAGGATTCATGCAAGAAGTAAGACCCTGAATTGATAAACTTTAAAATACAGAAAATACAATTGCCTGTTTTTCCATAAGATACTTGAAGTCCTTGGATTACAGAACCCTATATGAATAGCCTTCCTTCATGTAGCTGAACAAACTTTCTCCATTGAAGCAACTGGCATCTTCAGTGCCTAAGCTATGACATAATTCTAATCAAGGGAGTTTTTTGCTTCCATTTTTGTCCAGACAGAGGAAATTAATGATGATTTGAATTCTGTGTAAGAAATGTTTTTGCTCTGTCTTTTTTTCCAAGTCTGCATTTCTTTCACCATTTTCAGCCCAAAAATCAAAATAGATGCAGTACTCAAAAGTCTTACCTTTGAAAATTATCCTCAGGTGTTACCAGTAGCTGCAGGTTCTATCGGAAATCCCCTTAAAATTTTGAAAATCTTCCCTCTCAAGATTTTCACCTCTCACCCCTTTGAAGAAAACCTTTCAGAATTCTAATGCTGGGAAGAAGAAAAAACAAAACCAAAAAAACACCTACACTTGAACTTTGCATATGGTAAGTATTTCTATCTGATTACTTTTCTGATTTTCTTGTATTTGAGGTTAATGTTGCTGGCAATAATATTCATTACATAAGTGTTGCTGCCAAAACCTCTAAGCAAACTGTGTTATCTTCTGAACAACTGCTTGCTCATTGACAATATCTTTACATGCCATTTTGTGTTCATCAGAAGTTCTTTCAGTTTAAAATTAACAGAGTAAAGAAGAAAACCTAAAAAAGAAAACCTAAAAAAGAAATCTAAACCGACCTGTTAAAAAACTGGAGAATATATTAAAAGCTGCATAAGGAATCACTCAGATAATATAAGGCAAGTAATAATATAAGGCAAGTAATAAAGAACCATTTTTGTTCTTTATTGTGTAGAAAAATTGTGTAGAATACCATATGCATTTTTCACAAGAGGAATTTAGAGCTACCTGTTGAATTTGTACTTTTTAAAATGTCACAGCTGAAACAGTTTTTGTCCTCATGGGTGTACAAACTAACAGAAAGAAAGTACTGTTACCACCAGGTTTTGGGTGGAATAACCATTGGCAGCTTAAGAATTAAAACGCTGTTGTCCTGACTCCTAACCTACAGCTCTAGTTTCTCTCAAAGTATCAGCTGAGACATTTTAGCAAAGACCGAGCAGGCACAGTGGGGACTAACTTCTACAATCAGTAGATCTTACCTGACAAACTTCTGAGTTGCAAGGACCAGTAAGTTTTCTGATGTTTACAACAGGCTGTTTTCAGGCTGAAAATTTTTATGTCAATTCCAAAAGGCACTTTGGTGTAATTACTGCCCATTACTACTTTATTGAGTTCTGGTGAAGTTTTGGTAACGGATTCTAATGCATTCTTATTGTATTACCTTGTCAATAGAGTCAGAATTTTTATGTAGGTTTTGGAAGATTAACTACTAGACTTTTGTCAGTTTCTCCAAATTTGGTTTATCCGTTTTAGTTCTAATTGTGAAAGTATTTAGGTGAGCTATAGATCAATAACTTTGAACTATATTCTTGACTCTATATTTTGATTTCCATTACATTTTAAAAATCATAAAAATTTATTATTAGATGTTACCTAGGAACTTCTTGGAGGAACTGACTGTGAAAAACCACAAAGTCTTTCACAAAGTCCTTTCAACTTTTTCCCTGTGACATTATTTAATGAACTCAAAGATTGTCTGACAATAAATAAAATGAGATTGTGGCCAGCTGAGTTGATCAGTATTATCTTGATGTATTGTTTTTTCCCCTGGAAAACTCATCTCTCTTTCCTAAGCACATGCTGTTTCTTATTTACAATAGAAAATGGAGAAGTTTGTGCAGAAGTTTCTGCTAAGGAGAAAAGTTTTAAAAAAGTAACCATGGCTCTCATCCCTACATGGCAATTCTTATTTCATGTTGAGAGTATCACTGAATAGAAGGAAATTAATTCAATCTGTTCAAAGCACTCCACGATTGTGGAATTCACCTGAAATGTTCATAGGTAGCAGATTTAAGCAGAACACATTTTATCTGATCTGGTTTAAACTGCAGATGAGATTAACTGCATCTTAAAACTGCTCTTGACTGATGCAGTCAAGACAACCAGATCAAATGCAGGCTTCTGGATTGTAGACATCTGAGTTAGAGGAGATGAGTTTCATGCACAGGGTGCCCAGCAGAGCCTGATGTGCAACAGCTGTTCCGCACTGGCACCTTAGCCTGTTTCTTTAATCTGGAAATCCCTTTGCATAAGAGACCATTTTCTGACTTGGAATTCATATTGCACTTGCAATCAAAAGATCCATTCATGACAGGCATAATAGTAATACCTTGTCTCATAATAAAAAACCTGATCTCATCAATAAAGTAACACCCCTTATAGAGTTCTGAAGGGTTGAGTTTATGACTTAATTGTAGCTAGTATGAGTTGAGTTACTGGCATGTATTTAAGCATTTTGTTCATTCCCCTTGGTTTTATATTTTGAATATTACATACAATTCTGCCTGGGAAGTCAAATGACCAGGTAAAAAAGAGTATTGGTCTAACCTTGCCTGCAGGCACCAGACAAATACTGATATCCTGGCTTCCTTGGAGGTAGTATTAAGTCTGTCTTTGACTTCAGTAGCAACAGAATTTCATGTAAGAAGCCCTAATTCCAGTATACAATACAGATATGAGAGTAAAATTCACACTATAATTTATTAACATTTCTCACAGAGTGCACACTGAGGCATCATCACTCAAAAGAGAATTGGTAAAGGTAACTAAACAGAATAATTCTATGAGAAATAATATTGTGAAAACTATATAAAATACATATTACTTATGTCTAGTTAAAATACCTTTTCTATTTGCTTTTATTTTTTTACACTCCCTCTCTTTTGCTCATGTGTTCTACTTCCTCCATGCTGTCTGGATTAATTCATTATTCTGATTTTAATCAATTTACCATCCATTCTTCTCTGTGCAGGGATTTTCTCCCTCCATAAAAGACTTTGATCAGAAAGAATATTATTTTCTTCATGTTATGAGAGGCTAGGATTACAAATTATCACCCCATGTGTATTTTCCCCTAATATAAAGGGTTTTACAAGGTATAAAATAAATTCTTTCACCCTGATCAGGTTCTTTGCGGTTTTCTATAATATTTACATTGTTTCAGTTGTGGCTGCTAATGTTGGTCATAAGAAAGGAGAATGGTGTCCACTGGATACAAAGTGCTGTGATGAAAAAGATTTACCTATTCAGTGTGTTTTCTGATATCTAGGGGTAACCTCTTACTGAAGTCACCTGCATACCACTGGAAATTTTAATCAATAGACAGGATGCTGTAACTTGAAGGGATTGGGGAAACCTGCACATTACTGGTTTTGTGGCACTAATTATTAGGAAATATAAAGAAAACAGGAGGAGAACAGAAAAAATATACCCAAGCAATCACCTAAAACAGCTTAATGTAATAGAAAAAATGATTCTTTTGTACTCCTGGTGGAAACAAGGCCTATCCCAACCATGTCACACACAGCCACCCCTAGCACTGGTTATCTGATCTCACCTGAGCTTGCCATCATTCTGCTTTGTGCATGGGGAAATGAGGCATTGCAATCCAATTTTTTCTGTTACATTGTTGTTGACTGTGAAGCACAGGTCCTGTCCTGTACTCTGTAAGTCACCACTTGGGAGTGGTTTAGATATTCTAACAAGTTGATGCAGCCATCAGACATAACTTCTATAGCTTAGGTCATACAAGAAGACTAGTACTGGCAGGCCCTATCGATCCCTAAGGAGGTGCATCCACACAATGTGACAGGCATGATAGAAAGTGGACAAGCCAGGCAAATCCTTTGGTTGCTATCCAGGATCATGATCATCTGATGTGGTACTGGGAATCACCTGATGAACTGCCCATGGGATCAGATGATAACTGGGGACAAACAGCAAATAGGGGAGATCATCTGATAGGAGTATAATAGGAAAATAGCTCAAAGGCTATTTTCAAACACTGAGAGGGGCTTCTTATAGGATACAATTGCTCTGAGAGATGACACAGATGTTAAGGAAAAGCTTGATCAAATTTCGCTGCATCATCTGTGAGTTCACAGGCAAGACTGTGTTTGGGATGAAAAAGCAGTGTTCATCTAGCCTTTCCTTGTGTTTGGTTTGGGGGTGAGGAAATACTTGCTAGGATTCTGGGGAATTCTTTCAAATGGTCAAACATCTATAGAGAAACACACAAAGAAACTCTGTCAAGTCTATGGTATTTTGGCAGTTATGAAAAACCCCAACCCCAAACCTCCCATTATGTGCAGGTTAGAGGTATGATGTAGGCTAAGCTTAGAGGATGCTGCTGGGAAGGCAAAGGTGAGGATGGGTCTGTAAGCAGTTTCTGTGGCTACTTCAGTGTTATCAAAATAATTCATTAGTTTCTGTCAAGACTGAAACCTGATTAGTGAGTGTTTTAACACAAGTAAAGTGTCCCTGAAGAAGATGTGCAGGATGACCAGGATCCTGGGATGACTGGACTTAAGGTCTCACCTCCATGGTAAATAAACGCTGCCCAAAAGAAACAGACTGGAGTCTATTTGGACCAAAGGAAATCCCAAGGATTCACACACAGCACCCTGGCTGAAATCCAGCAGAGGGTTCTCAAAAACCAGGGAGTATAATAGCTGCTGTAATTTATGGTAGCACTTATTTAAGTAATTAACTCTTATCTGAGTTTGCTAACTTCCTGAAATTGTTCTCTTATTCTGTGAGAAGTCTTACATCCTATGATATAATTTGACTCTCAAGGGTCTTTCTTTACAGATTTTTTTTTTAAAGGGGGAAAAAGAATCTTTTCATCTTGTAATCTACCTGAGGAAGTTTCCTGTTGAACTCAATATGCTTGTCTTTAGAGATTTTTCTCATAATTTCCAGTAAGACATAGAGTCCACACTGCCTAAATTTAATTTTAAATGGACAGTTGTCTTTTTGTTTAAGCCTCTAGAGCCATGCCCCAACAAGCCTCCATATTAGACAGACAGCATCCAAGAGAGGGGGGATAAACTGTATTTGTTTTAGTAAACAGTAACATGCTCAGGCACAAAAGTAGAAATAAGAATTAAAGAAGTAAATTCATTACAATAATCAGTTCTAGTTTTCCTAGCTGTATTAAACAGTTCTTCACCTCTAGAAAACACAAATTTCATCTTATATAATAAGATAATGCTGTACCACAAAGTGGTGAATTTCAAGTTTGGTCACAATGGTGATGCCACATTGTCACCTCAATCTCTACAACAAGACCCTTTCCCATCCCACCTCACCAATATTTTTTTCCTAAAATGAAGTATTATCTTCCCTCTCCTACCTCTCAAAATTTACCATGACTTCTGTCAATGACAAGCAAATACTTAAGAACTAAAGCTGTGTTCAAAAAAAAGAAAATTCCTAGGGAAAAACTGATCCAGATGCACAAACAGTGAAGGTGATGAAAGCACTTTCAGGGGTTTGCACCAAGTTCTGCCCCTCTTCTGTTTGCAGCCCCTGCTTTTCCCATTTTGGTACTATCTTCTAGCAGGCACTTCAGCTTGAGGTTATATGTTTGCACATGTTATTCTGCTTATTTAATTGTATTGCTTTAATGTTTAACAATACGTTGAATATACAGAACCAGGCATGGAGAGAGAACTCATGTATGTATATTTTAGATAGATATGCTTAATTTTAAGGTTTAAATTAACATTGTGAGATGGCCACATTATTCCCAATTGATAAAGCCATGAGATATACAAGTGTTCCTAAACACGGGCTAACACAACGTTTGTGAACTCCTGTCTTAAACGGGTCATCACCTTAGAAACTTTTTAGCCATTCAGGAAAAAAAGTCTACTGTTGTTAAGCAACCCTAGTGAACCCTGGGCTGGACAGAGAAGGACCTGAAGGTAATGAATTTCTGAGCAGGTTATAAACATGAGGAGAAAAAATATGTTTCTGAAATTATATTTCTTAGCTGTGTATGAGAAGACCCTGGGGATAACTTTCATTCCTGAGGTGAACTTTGGATTGTGGCAGTTGTAAGTTAAATATTTTCAGAACAATGAACAGAGGAGGATGTAGTCAGAGAGGATGAACAGGGAACCTGTGGTTAAAAATGCTATTACACCCTGCTTAAAAAAAAAAAAAAAAGAGACTTGAAACACTGCGTATTTCAGCCTGCTGTGGTCCTGTATGGAGAACAGAGGTTATGCAGGCTAAAACACACATCTAGTGCAGGTTACTGCTTACTGTGCAAAGCCTTTGTCCCAACTATTGGCCAGTGCCAGATTGTTCCTATCAGCTTGAATCTGTCCAGTCTACCTGTAGAGGGTATGGTCTCTGTCCTTGATTTTCAGCACAAAGCTTTCCAAACTCCAGCATCTTAACCTTTTTTCCTCACTTTTGTAGTTTCTGTTCGTTTCAAAATACACGCATAATCTCACACTGAATAAACTCTTTCCAAACAGTCTGCGCTAATCTTAACAATGTGATGTCATCCAAATGCCACAGCATTTGTGAAACATATTTTAATATTCCAGATCGTTTGATCTTGTCTCATAAATCAATCCCTTCATCTCTTTAATTATTTTAATTGCTCTTTAAAAAAATCCCTTCAGTGTAATTTTCTAACAGGAAGATTCCCAAAAATATCCCAGGCATGACCTAGTTAAGTAGTACATGCACAGAGTAGTCATGCCAAAGAAGTGGAAGAGAATTTTGTTAGCTCCTTCCTCAGCAATGGGATCCCTCACACAGAGGCTTAAATTTTGTGGAATCTGTTTTTATGCTTTTCTATAAAATCATGTGCAATTTACTGTTTGCTTTCACACCTACATATCGGTATTTCAGATTTCTTCCTCTTGTTGGTGGTTTTCCTACAGGTCTACCAAAGTTTCCAAGATGAACCTCCTCTTTTTCTTCTTTTCCACCTTTTATTGAATTTGTTCATGTTGTTTTGACAGCTTTCCCAGTTCCACCTAACCCAATGAGCAGCTGCAAAAGCCATTTATGGATAATAACTGTCCTTTAAGTCAAAGTTGAAGAAATAAAGACTTCATACTGTTCTTTGTAATAAGTCATTAGCCTTTTCAGCTCCTCAGCCCACCAAGAAACCATGAATTTCTCACCATATAGAAAAGGACACAGTAAGACCACAGTTCTTTTTTTCCACAGCAAATTTAATTAAAAAGATGATGTTTCAACTTTCTCTAAGTGCCAGTCTGAAGCGGTTGGCCTTAAGTTGCAAAACTAATGCCAGGAAAAGATTTGGATGACATACTGATGTTCCTTTTTTTTACCCCGTGTAAACCCAGGAAAGTTGTTCATGTGTATGTAAGGGCATAATTTAGCGAGGCACTTGGCACATATGAACAAATACATTTGAAGGTAATTAGGTGGCAGCATCATTATTACCTTCTTCCAATTATTCCACAATGGAAAGACAATGTAATAGGTTGAACAGAACATAAGGTGTTGCTCCCACTGAAGAAAGTAAAAATCAGTCCAGTAAGCTCCTTTGTGGAATGAGGTAACTGAAACCACTGCAGCAGCCACAAGGAAAAGTGAGAAATGTAAGAGATTTTAAAGAGCAAGGATTTTACAGGCTCTCTTGTGGCAGTTGCATGTCTGGAAAAAAAAAATAAATGTAGAGAGAGATTTAAGTCTGCAGAAAGGAAGCATTGATTTTGCTTAAATAGAAAAAAAAAAAAGATATGTCACTAAGAAAAATCAGAATTCCTGATGGAATGACAACAAGGATACACAAGTCACCCAAAGAGAACTAAGTAATCTCCTATAGCATCCCGGACTGGATCAAAGACCTTGTGTGGAAACCTGCAAAGCTGTGGATTTTAGCTAATTAATCATAAATCCCTCCAGCCTCTCATGCACGAGCTGTGTCAAATGAAGTCCATCTGAAGAACGTATGGTTTCTACAGACCTGCAGATGTCTGTGCACCTTCTGATGCAAATGTTTCTGCTTTGCTCAGGGTGCCTGTGTGGAACTATAACTGTTCAAAAACCAGATACTGTAAGTTTGCCCTGAAAAAAAACTTATTGAAAGTTATGGAAATATTCATGGTAGCACATTAGATTACACACTAACAATTACTTGTAAATCTCTTAATTTAATTTTGGAATAATGTGAAACCATTGATGCTATGGCATTGTGCAATTCCACTCTCATCCATGCAATAAAATTAAAGGAATTTGCCAACTGGCAAAGCTCCTAGTAACTGACACAGCCAAACATCTTCCCCTGTTCTCAGCACTGGTGAGGCCACACCTGGAATCCTGTGTCCAGTTCTGGGCCCCTCAATTCAGGAGGGGCACTGGGGGACTGGAGCATGTCCAGAGAAGGACAATGGAGCTGGGGAAGGGTCTGGAGCACAAATCTGATGAGGGACAGCAGAGGAAGCTGGGGTTATATGGCCTGGAGACAAGGAGAGAGGTGACCTTATGCTCTCTACAATTCCCTGAAAGCAGACTGTAGACAGATGGGGCTTGGCCTCTTCTGACTGGCAGCCTGCGACAGGATGAGAGGATACAGTCTTAAGCTGCACCTGGGGAGATTTATGCTGGACATTAGGAGGAATTTTTTTACAGAAAGGTTAATGGAATGGGCTGCACAGAAGGCTGGCGGAGTTACCATCCCTGGAGGTGTTTTAGGAAAGATTGGATATGGCACTCGGTGACATGGTCTAGATGACACGGTGGTGGTCGGTCACAGGTTTGATTCGATGATCTCAGAGGTCTTCACCAACCTAATTGATTCTGTGATGTTATTCTGTGATCAGTCCTGTAGCTAACTACTTCTGGATACTATTTTGTCTGGGTTTGTAATTGCATGTGATTAATATAATTTGTGGGTTCAGTACGCTGTTTTACAGGTGTCCGTCGTGAATAAAAAGACTTTAAACAAAAGGCTATAAAGACTCCCTGGTGGTGGTCCCTCTGCAGGGAGGGCCAGCGGGCCCCCTCCGTGCCCGCGGCGGGCAGCAGGTGACACACAGCGGCCCCATGGCCGCCGCCGCTGGGACACCATTACGGGATTTCAGGGGGCGGGGGCGGGTGAGCCGCACCCCCAAGGGCTCCGCAGAGCTCTCCGGACCCGCCGAGCGGGGTCTCTGGGCCCGCCGCTTCCCCCGGCCCGCCCCGGCCCCGGCCCGGCCCCGCCCCGCCGCGCTCCCCCCGCGGCGCCGCCGCAGCCCCGCACATATAGGGCCGCTCCGCCGCACGGGCCGCGCCGCCGCCGCCGCTCCAGGCATGGCACAGGGCTCTACCTCACTATGGCAGCAGCAGCGCGGCACAGCACCCTGGACTTCCTGCTCGGCGCCACAGGTAACCTGGCTAGAAGACGGCGGGGGGTGCACCTTCCCCGTCCCCCGTGTCCGTGTCTCGCCGGGGCCGCCGAGGATGAGGCCCGCGCGGGCGCCGCCTCCCCCCTCTGGCCCTTTCCCCGGCGTTCCCGCCGGGCCGTGTTTGTCCCGGTACCCGCCTCTGTCCTTGGGCAGGCGGGCGGCCCGCTGCGGCCTCCTGACCGGAGCCCGCCGCGGCTCTGGGCTGCCTCGCCCGGGAGGGACCAGCGGGGCTGCCCCGGGCCGAGCCGGGGCGGACGTGCGGGTTGCCCCGCGGCGGCTCCGGGCGGCCCCAGGGCGCGTTTTCCCCGCGGGCGGGAGTTGCTGAACCGCAGGGCCGGGGGAAGGGAAGGGAAGGAGAGTCTGGCTGTTGGCGAGCGGCCGGGCCCGGGCACCCCCGAGGCCGCCCCAGCGCTGCGGCTGCACCGCGCTTGAGGCGGGTGCGATGAACCGGGCTGGCGGCTGCCGCCGAGCGGGGCGGGAGTGCGATGTCACTGCGGTGCTGCTCGAACCTGGTGGAGGACGCGATTAGAGCTGGCCCGCCGGGCTGTGGCAGGGCCGGATCTCGAGGCTGTCTGCAGGGCCGGGAGCTGCGGCGACAGCCACGTTTCGAGCTGGGTGGAAAGGTTCGATGGGGGAAGGGGGGGAGCTGCCGTGGGCGCCAAAGCGCCTCGCTGAGTGCTGAGCCAGGCCGCGGGCTCGGTGTGGCCTTCCCGCTCCCGGCACCCGCCCCTGGGCCGGCCTGGCCTCCTGTGTCGAACCCCTTTCCCCTTCCCAGTTTGGTGTGAAGGCAGCTCTCTGCATCTGCAGCCAAAATATGTTAAAAGCTTGGTTTAAAAAAGAGGTTCCTGACCACAGAGGTTTTGCTGCGAGCTGTGCCCTTTGTGGCATTGCTGCATGTGCACTTCAGAGAGCCGGTAGCAGGGAGGGGAAGGTGTTACTGCAGTTGTTCCCAAAGAGTGTGCTTTATGGTAGCGTACTCTGGTTTTCACAGTGAAAAGCTTTAAGTTTCCCTTTTACACTGAAGCTTTTTTTTCAGGGCAGGTTAGCTGCTCTAATGGTGACCTGATGGCAAATGAGGGAGTCCTGCTATTTTCCTTGCACTTTGTGCTTGACTAGTAGGAGCAGAATTGGTAAGCTAGACTAGTGTGAAAACTAGTTTGATAGAAACCAACCAGGCCCCCACAGTGACCTCTTTGCTTCTGTAGTTCCCTGAACTATCATGGGCTCCAGAGTCATGGCAATGACTGGCTTTTTCAGAAGGGTCAAAACTGCCAGGGATAAAGTAGGTATATTGAAAATAAGCCATAGGTGTGTTAGCTTCTCTATGGTATAAGAAGCGATGCTGTTAATTAGAGAATGTGGTAAGAATCTTAACTATTGCTTTGATTTTAGGTAGGCTTTTCCATATACCTTTGCTTTTGAGGATGATGTTTGCATCACTCTCTGTCCAAGATGTATGTACCTAAATGGGGATGGGTTGATGGACCCACTGTAGAAGTGTTGCTGTGTAGATCAAAGGAAGGAAGAAGCATTTTTTCCCTTCTTACATTTGTCTCAGCAAAACAGACATCTTCAGGGAGACATGAAGCTGTGACAGCTGAGTAGTTGGTTTGTACTTTTTATGTGGAGTTTTTCCTCTCATCTGGTGTTTAAGATCCAAAGCGCAAAGAGTCATCTAAACAGAAAAAAATGGTGAATGTGCATGTGTAGTTTGTGTTACAGGAATTAAACCTTACAGCTTAATCATAGATTGTCAACTAATTGAGTTTTTTTTTTCTCCAAATTAGGTGGACAATTGGACTTCTGAGTGGTCTGGAATGCCATGAAATGGCATTTAGTAAAATTTAATGTGTGGTTTCGGACCCTGAGATCTTGTGAGGATAATGTGTTATTTCTAGGTCTCAGCTAAAGCTGTTGCATCTTTCTTCAGTCTGAGAAGACAGAATCTGTAAACTTGGTAAATGCGCACTCCTTGTTCCTCAAAACATTAACTGTGTCCTTGTTTTTGACGAATGTATGTTTCTGTATTGATAGTAATATAACAAAAGTTGCAAGCTTATCATGGATGGGTTAAAGGGGACCTTAAGGGCTATCCATTTCCAACCTCCCTGCCCTGTGCAGCTACATCTCGGACTAGGTTAAGTTGTGTTGAACCCCATCCAGCCTGGCCTTTAACACTTCAGGGATGTGGTATCCACAGCTTCTCTGGGCAGTCTATCCCAGTGCTTCAACACAGTAAAAAACTTTTTCCTAACAGCTAACCAAACCCTACTGTCTTTCAGTTTGAAGCTGTTCTCCCTTGTCACTCCAGGATCTTCTGAAAAAGTCTCTCTCCAGTTTTAAGTTCCCTTCAGGTACTGGAAGGCTGTGATTAGGTCATGCCAAACTTCTCTTTTCCAGACTCAATGTTCCCAGTTCTCTCAGCCTTTCCTTGTAGAAGAGATTTTTCCATCCCTCTGATTGTCTTGGTGGTCTCCTCTGGACTGGCTCCACCAGGTCCATGTCCCTCCTGTGCTGACACCCCAGAGCTGGAGGCAGCACTGCAGGTGGGGTCTCAGCAGAGCAGAGGGGCAGAATCCCCTTCCTCACCCTGCTGCCCTCAGTGCTTTGGCTGCAGCCCAGGACTCTGTTGGGTTTTTTGGGTTGCAAATGCCTGTTGCTGAGTTGTGTCCAGCCTCTCACTCACCAGCACCCCCAAGTCCTTCTAGGCTACTCTTGATCTGTTCAGCCCCAGCCTTTACTCCATACAAGGAGTTGCCCGGACCTGGGTACTGCCCCTTGCACTGGGTCTTGTTAAACCTCATGAGATTCCCATGAGCCGCTTCTCAAGCTTGTCCAGATCCCCTTGGATACTATTTCATCCTTCAGGTGTGGCAGCCACACCACTCAGCTTGGTGCCATCTGCAACTGATCTCTTTGTGTAATTAATGAAGTTATTTAATAACTGGTCCCAATATGGACCCCTGAGGGACACCACTTGTCACTGATGCCTATTGGAACTCTGAGCCATTGACCACAACCCTCTGCATGTGACTGTCCAACCACTTTCTTGTGGACCAAACAGTTTTCCCACTGAGTCCAGCTCTCACCAGTTCAGAGGGAAGGATGTTGTGGGGGATTGTGTCCAAGGCTTTACAGAAGTCCAGATAAGTGGCATCTGTACTTTGTAAGAAGGTTGTACAATAGTTTGTTTCATTGCAATGCATCTTGCAATAACTGTACGTGGTAATGCAGGGATTTTTTTAAGAATCTGCTGGGTCTGAGAGTCATTATACATGGTTGAAATAATCTGTGTCTGTTTCTTCCTGCTCACTTTTAACATAGCAGTTATCCAAAGGCATCATTGTAGTTGTCTGCCATCAAGACTGAAGATGATTAAAAAGGGTGAGATGTTAACAGTTCTCTGGGATCTGTTTGATTACTTTGTTCTCTGGTATGTGTGATTTGTCTTTATCCTCAGTCTTCTGAGGTTCTCTGTGAGTAAAGGATGGAGGCTTTGTTGCTGGCAGGGAAAAGATCCTCAGGACACAGCTCTGCATGAGGAAGATGGGATTTTGTCATGTGTTAATATTTGTGCATTTGTGCTTGTGCTGCAGAAGGGTGTGGAGTCTGGTGGGTTGTTCTCACTGGCTGACTTGGTATGTTACAAACCCTTTCCCAGTAACAGTCCTGGTTTCTTCAGGCAGTCTAGTTGTCCTGGGGTATTGAACTGTGGCGCTTGCTATGTACATTCTTCAGGACTCAAATGTACTCAGCAAGGATCTTGAGAATGGTAACTCTTACGTAGCCATTTCTTAGTGTTTGCAGTCCTCACTTGCCTAAGGTTGTTGAAAATGCCAGCAATGTCAATAAAAATGTGGGTCTAGGGAGTTAGAGAAAACAGGTCCTCTTGTATTGGTTTGAGATGGGGGAGCATGGCACTGCCTTAGGAATAGGGTTGCATGAGTTGATTAAAGCCATGTACTTCTGCTAAAAGCTGCCAGTTTTTTTCAAACTTTTCAACAGCTTTTTTTTTTTTAACTACAAAAATCTATATACTAGTAAAAAAAAAAAAAAAGGCCCTTTTTCCTGTCCTTATAACAGTTTCCTCTAATTAGGCATCTCATTAGGTTTTTTTGGATTAATAATATTTAAAAATAAAAGCAGGGGAGAATCTTTGATAGCTGGATAGCATAGCTTGAATTTCTGTGATGGTCTTCTAAGAGCTGATTAAATTAGCAACTCTAGAGCTCAGCCCTTTGAACAGAAGTATTTTGCTTATCTGTGACCCTGGAGTTAAGCAGACAACTTCAGCAGGCAAACAGCATAGTGTTCCCTATCCTAAAATACAAGATGACTACTTTAACACTTAAAAAAATGGATACAGCTCTCTGGCCTTTAATTGGGGCATAGAAAGCTTTAGTTCTTTTTGTTAGTCAGAAGAGATGAATTTGAACTCAAAGTTACTTACTTTGAGGACTTTATTATGAAACTATTTAGGTATTTGATGCCTTATACCTGTACAGAGTTGATTTTAGATTTACTGCATGTTGTACATCTGCTTGCACATAGGAGTTTGTCCATCCATGCATGAATGTGTCAACTAACCCTGGCTTTCTTGGTTGTTGAGTATTGAACTGATTAATGTTCAAGTTTCTCTAAGGCTGGGAGGAGAGACAATATGGAGACTCTTGAGATTTGGGCTTTCTGCTTCAGAAAATTGCTTTGAAAGGCAAATTAGTTGGAAATCAGTTTGGATTGTCTCCATGTTTGCTCTTTGGGATTGTTGCTGGGGGGGATTATGTACATAGTTCGTGGTACAGTGGCACAAACAGTTGTGCCTATAATACTCAGGGCCAGGGCACAGATGAGTGAGCTGGTGGAAGACAGCAGTGATTACCCAAGCTGGCACAGTGACACGTAAAACAGGGCTTAGAGAGCTCTTGGCTGAATTACACACTCTGGAAATGCTGGGGTTGGAGTGAGTGCGGGTAGGGCAATGCTCAAATTTTAAAGAGAAAATTTAAGTGAATGTGTATGTGCACATGATCTGGTCTTCCTCAAATTAATATTTTTAAGGTGCTAGAAAGGAGGGAATGACCTTTCGTGGGCTGAGCATCCTCTGTCAGTAGCTTTCTTCCTGGCTGCAGAGCTGGGTCCACTGTTCAACTTCTGATACTGCAGGGAGAAAAATATTAACTATCAGGTGTTCTGACTTACTTTCCTAAATATACTTTTGGTATTGAAGTTTTTACTTAGGCTATTGAATTGTTAAATACTTGAACTGAATGCAGTTAACATAATATTTTCATTCCTGTCTTTGTTTGGATTGGAAGTCTTAATGTTCTTCATGGAGCAGTACTGAAGTTTTATGTGCTTATTTTTGGCTGTGCTGATCTAAACTTTTGAAGGGGGAGAAGACTTGACAAGGTTTTGAGTTTTACAGCTTTTTAAACCTTGTTTGTTGAGTTTACTTACTTTAAGAACTAATTAACAAAATGGTTTTCTGAAAGGGTAATCTCCTGGGAAGAGGACTGTTTAAGAGAACTAAATGCTGGGGTGGGGGTGTCATATTGGCTCTTTCTTGCTACCATCTCTGAAATCTCTACCCTAATTTCTACCTGGAAAAACACTGCAGGAGTTCAGTTGCTTGTGTATTTTGAACTGTGTCTTGCTGTAGTAAAGACAATTTGGAATTGCTGCTGGTTTGATTTGTCTAGCAGTTAATCAGCAGTTCTAGATGTTGAATCATTGTTCGTCCGATAAAGTGTGGAAATAGCAGAGAATGCAGGAAGAGATGACTGGCATTGAAAACTTGGTATCTTTCTTGAAAATTTGTGGTCTCTTTCTCAATTGTCAAAATTGTGGTTTCTTCTATGTGAATCTTGTGTATGAAGAAGCAAAAAGATGTCAAGTTCAGTCTTAGTTTAAGCCTAAGAATATTGATGAAACTCGTAAATAAAAAGATTTAAGCACTTACCTATGTGGAGAGCTACTTTTAATCTGATATTCTCTGGTGCGTGCTTTTGTTGCGTGATGTACCAGAGATGCTAGGGCTTTCTTTTTTCCTGTGAGACAGATTTTGCTTTTGTGGCTGAAGCTGTCTGCAGTTAGCTGTAAAAACATATTTGAATTTCTTGTGAGGGAATGGTATCTCTGATCCTTGTAGCTGAATTTGACTGGTTCTGTCAAGCATTGTCTGAAGTGCTGAAACATCTGATTGCAGTGATAACATGCAGACGATAGGCTTATCTCCTTACCTTATTGATTTATGGTAACTGAGCAAAATTTGCTGACTCCTAAGATATGATCTGTATGTGAAGACCATGTAAATAAGGATTAAACAAGACTCACATGTCTCTGGGGCTTGCAACTTTGTTATAAACCTTGGCTAAAGGTGTGTTTGCAACTGCAGTTCAGGAATGGGTCTGTTTTGGTTGTTTCCTTAGCAGTCTCCATGAGTGGTGTGGACTCAGCCTGTGCCTTTGTCTGGGCTGTTGTGAGCTAAGCCCTGCAGGTCTCCCTGGTCTAGTTCTGGCAGGCCTGGACTGAGAGCTGGCCTGCTGAGTGTCAGAGCACAAATGGGGCTTGTCAGGAGGTGTTAATACAGGTATTAATAGCTTTCCATTTTTAGCAGTATGGACTGTTATGAACTCATTCCTTCTTTTATTGTTTTCTAGTTTTGAAGATGAAAATGCTTTATGACTGGAACTCTGAAAATATAATTACCTGATTCTCCAGCATGATGTCAAGTTATCAGTGTCTGCTTGCTCAGACATGAAGGAACTGTCACCTGCGAAGGTGAAGGCTGACAGTGTGGGAGATTTTTTTATTTTGGTTTTTTTTTTTGTTTTGTTTTGTTTTGTTTTTTGTGAGGCTGTGGTATGAGGCTGTAGACCAAATTCTTGCCAGAAATGAAGACTGCTTTTGACACATCAGTATTTCCCATTTCAGATACATTTCTCTGACCATGCCTCTTAAATATCAAAATCCTTGAAAGGTGAGGAAAGTATATAGACAATACTATGCTTAATATTTTTCTAGAAGATGGTCAGGTCATAGGTGATTAGTGTGTTGAAAGATTTAAGGACCAGAAAAGCTGGTATTATTTGGACATGCTGAAGTTCTGTTATCAAGTGTTTTCTTTTCTACAGCTTTTTTGTGTGGAAGGGCTCCAGGTATTTCAACAGATGCTTAGGTTTGAAATGTGAACAGCCCTTGTATGCCAGGTGGTGGAACTTCAGTTGTGTGTTTCTGGGAGACAAATGAAGGCTGTTAAGGAATTGAAATTACATTTGCTGATACTAAAGCTCAGCTGAAGGCTTATGTTGTTTTGTGTTTTTTTGGAGTTACCAGAGAATTGCTTTGTGATGCGTTGGGCATATTTCCAGAAGATGGGCATTTAAGAAGTTAATGGTAGTACGATGCCATATCATTATGAACTGTAATTGGATGCCAGGTATAAAAAAGTACTTTAAAAGCATATATTTAATTAAAAATAGAGAAATAAATAATTTGTAAATGTCAGAGTGAATGGAAATATAGCTGGAAGTACTTAAAAATAGGAGTGTGGGAGGTGTTCTGTGGAAACCTTTGGAAAAAGCAGCCTTCTACTCTTAACCTTGTGTAATACATAATGCAATAGAGTGAGTGCATTAGGAAACTTGACTATCTGTTTTCTCATGGATGAATGAGTAGTAGATGACTATTTCTACCTGCTGTTCCCTTAAGCCTCACACCATGCATGATTTGTTGACCTCTGTGTCTAAGTCAACATAATGAGGATGGTCCTCATGGGTGCAAATTGATTGAAAGGAGTAATTTTAGTATCATTTTCTCCTTCTTGCTGTTTTCTTCTTCTGCAGAGCTGGCAAGGACAAAACAAAGGATTTTTCGTGTGTGTGTTCTGATGGGAGACTTTGAAACTTAATACCCAGAAGGTGTATATTCCTAAAGCCAGTTGTTATTAATTTTGCATCTGTTAGCATGTCAGGAAAAAGTTACCTGCTTTGTAATGGGCAGTTATAGAAGCAGGGGTCTTGGAGGGTGTGCTTTCATTCTTGTGAGATGTGGGGTTATTATGTTGTCTGACTCATTTACCATGCAGGCAGATCCTTTTAACTAGGGCAAAAGCACATTTCTCAAGTTTTCTAGTTCTAAGAAAAAGATTGCTGTGCAGGAGTTGATGACCAAGTGATAACAAGTTATCTGCCAATTATTAAGTACTGCTCTATCCTCTCGTGTACAATGGAGAGGGGGACCTAGGAGGAAGAGGCAGCTGTTGACTTCCTGTAAACTGTTGTGACTTTTGTGACTTTCTTTTTCTGTTTTTTATTTCTGTTTTCTCAAGTGCTAAAGGAAATCTAGGACATGGAAAATACATGAGAACTTAAAGCTTCTTCTTGGCTCTGGATCTTTTAAAGTTTTTGTATAGTTTGCTCACTAAACATTTCTGCTGCACACATCTTAATTCTGCAGTACTTTGCTGGCTAAGATTGAGCTGCAATATGGTTTGGGAAAATGCTTTGGATTAGTCTGTGAATGAGAGATTCCCTGTACACCTGTGAGCCTGAGGACAGTATTTCAAGTATGAGGTGGTGGTGGAGGGAGCCACCAGTTTGACTGGTGGGCTCAGTTGTGTTGCAGGCACCCCCTCCTGTTGCTTTTCTTGAACTGCTCCTGAACCTCAGCTGCCTAGAAATTAATCTTGTCAGCTTCTCCTGAAGTGTTCCCTTCATCACTTGTATATGGTGCCCTCCCACTCTATCTCTCTATTGCCTTTTCCTGTGAGATTTTTGAAGAATTTGAGTTGATAGTAAGAATCTGTGTGCAAGGATATCAGAGTTGCAAAACACAAGGATTTATTATGTTGAAACAACCTAAACGACTCTGAATTGAAACAATATGCCAGCAGTTAAGGTTGCTCTTCACTATTAGCATATTCTGAATCTTGATTCCTAATGTATGCTAACTCTTTAATGTATTCTTAATGAAGCATTTAGTTTGATTTTTCTTTGCTTTTCTCTATTGAATATTTAGCTACCAAGGGAAAATTCATCAGATGCAGTATCATATATAAGTGCTTTGATGTGTTCTATTGTTTTGGTTATGCTGTATTCTCACTTGTTAGAATAAATTATTGAAAATCAGGGTAAGAAAAATTTGAAGTTGAAAACAGGGTGCATATTTTCAAATAAGAATTAATTTGTTCCCCTAGCATACAGAAATGTTGTTAATCATAAGGCATGAAGAAGTCTTAAGACAGAATGTTTTTAGAGATAGTCTGGCTCAGTAGCAGATGACTCCAACACTGAGCTCAAGTATGAGGGTGGAGCTAGCCAGTGCTGTGCATGAGGCCAGACTTGATGCTTACAGTGACTCCGGACTGTGCTCTTGTGTTCACAGATTACTGTCAGGTACTGGCTGCTTTGCTGCTCAAATTCAAAGGAACAGCTGCAGCTGCTGCAAATTTTCTCTTCAGATGTGCTGGGGTTCAAGAACATTCTGCTAAACTGGGCATTAACTCTTCTGAAATATACATGTATTTCAAATCCTGTACATAAAGGGTTTTGTTCCTGTTCTCTGAAGTTGAAACTCTGGGCATTTTTTTCATTCCTTCTGGCAAATAATAATCAAATGCCTAAACCAGTATTTTATACTTGGTGTCCAGAGTTTGTTTCTTTTGTCCCTGGATAGCCAAAAGTCATGATTTATTTAATAAGCATTTAGGTGTAGATTCAAAGGTGTTCCTGTTGTTTTAATCACCATTGTCCTATTTGCTTATCAGTACTTGATAAGAGCATATCTGAGCTTGGAGTGAGTGAGATGGTGACAAGTGGATTGGGGTGAGAGATCCTGAGATTACTGAAACTTCTTGATGCCTTCAAGCAACTGCTCATGCCTCAAACATTTTGTAAAGGTATCTCCAACTTGGGAGAACTAATTAGCCCCCCAAGGCAAATCTTGTGTGGTATAACTAAAAGGGTACCTGGTGAAAAAGCATGTTGTTGTTTTAGTTTCTTAAAGTTAATATCATCATATGAAGAGCTAAATCAAGCTTGTGCCTGGGTTCTTAGCAATGGGCTCTGTGGCTGGGTGTGAGCTGTATGTGAGGGGTTGATATGTTCAGGGAGCAGAAAAATATCAGCGATGATTTGTCCTGCAGTGTTTGCCAAGATGCACCTAGCAGGATTCCTTGAAGGTGTTGAAAACAGGCTAAATGTGGAATGAGTGCTTCAGTTCTTTGTTCAGCATCTTGCTGCTGTCTTGCAGGAGCTGCAGAAGTGAAGTGCTTTGGGAGTTGGTTGGATACCAGTTCAACTTGTGTTTTGTCATTTTATTCTTGGCCCTGGGAGGGTATGGCATACATTAGTAAACAGAGTTCTTTAGTGGTTTTGTGGGTATGACTTAAGAAGTAAAGGATGGAAATGGGCATTTGTTTTGAAAAAGATGGAGAAGGTAATGGAGTTAGGCAAGGAAGCAAATGCTACTGAAGAAGTGGGGACCAGATGTGTGAAGTGACAAAAATTTTTTGTGAATGTACTGGCATTAGAGCAGCTGCTCTTACCTTCTCCAAAATGGGCTGATGCCTGCCAGAAGCTGCAGGTTCAAAGTGAGTGTTGTGAAGTTCCCTTCCTGGTGCAAGGCTGCAGAGGTTAGAGCTAGGTTAGGAACTGTGGCTCATAGTTATGGCCCCATTTATCTATTCTTTTGATGTCTGAAAAACATGTTGGTTTGATTGCTTGACCACTTATTACTACTGTAACCATGGTTACTGGGCAGACAAGCTGTGTACTGTGAGCCTTAATTATTGCCTGTGCCATGGTAGAAACTGACACTGGATAGGAAGTCTACAGCCTTGCAGATGATGCAGATTTTTACAGGAAGGTAGGGGAAGGAAGAAGCTTTATGGTGGGAGGAGATTATGGTGTTTCATGACTAGTGCTCCTGGCTAGAAGGAGCCAGCAGTTAAATAATTTGCTGTGGTCTAACAGAATTCACTTTTGTTGGTTCTATTTTCCTTTAGTTTGCAACATGGAGTTAATGAGTGAGATGTAGCGGGTGAAAAAAATCTATCTCCAAACATGCATCAAGATCAGATAGTATGAGCAATAAGCAAAACCTCCCAACTTGTATTAAATGTTCTTGGCTACTGAGGAATTGGCTTGCTCTTGGCTTGGTGTTTGAAGAAAAGTAAATACTCAGTTACTTCAGTCTGTCTGGTTGAAACATTCAGGGTTAATTCAAGTCTGAGGTTTATAGATGGGCAAACATAAGTTTCAAGCAATCAAATTTTTAGCTTAGCCTACTGTGGAGTTAGAGATGATTGAACTTCAATTTATTTGGTATGGGTCTTGTACCCGTTGGTAAAATACCCTTTGGTATGGGTCAGTTCTTTGTAGCTTCTACAACTCTGCTTTATCTTGGAAATTATTGCTGGTTATGTCTGCAGCAAAACTACCTTTACTGGTTTTCAAGGTATATGCATTTTGAGAGCAGGGTAAAACAAAACACCTTGGGAATAACTCCTTAAAAACTCACAGTAGGGAAGGTTGTGTTTGTGCTGAAGCATTTGGTTGTGAACTGTGCTACAGGCACAGCCTCTAGATTTTTTTTTTTTTTTTTTTTTTTTTTTTTTTTTTTTTTTTTTTTTTTTTTTTTTTGTCTCCTCACTGACACTGGTGTGATAGTTTTTCTGGTTTTGTTCCTGTTCTGCTAAGTGTACTTTTAGGAGCATTTTCCACCTATTCACCGAACTTGTCAACTCCAGAATAAATGGGCAAAACTTGCAATTGTTTTTGAGACACCTGTTTGAAGAAACTAAAATTGTTTACTAAAGCTATGTTGTGGGTAACAAAACCCCCACAAAACTGTACAGCAAACTTGAGACTTCTGAACAGCATATTGTGACTGAACAAATACCTTTATGGACAACTTATCAGCTTGCTTTTGAAGGTGGTTGTACCAGAGTAATGTCAGTTATATCCAAGTGAATTACTGTGTGCTTTTCTGAGAAATGTTTTCCATAATACCATGAAGATTTCAACTGGGGACTTGATCTGGCCTGGATGTTAGAAAAAAGAATGTTTGTGTAGGGGTAGAGTGGATAGGTTAGTCTTTAATGCCTTTGTAGTTATCCAGTATTACAGCTTAACATTTTTTTTTGAGGTTTCTTGTCAGTGCTCTGTTTTATTTTTTTGGTATTGCTGTTTATGTATGAAGTGTTTTTTTAAAAAACTAATTATGTGAGTAAAGACTTGTGTGGGCTGTGATACAGTATATGGTCAATAGTAGTTGTAGTAAAAATACTCTCACTACATCCATAGTATATAACCATTTTTGCTCAGGTGTGAAAACAGATTTAAAAGGAAGTTGTTTGGATACCATGCACTGAGAAATTTGTGGGGAGATAAGGATGGACAGAAGAGAAGATACATGAAAGTGTTCAAATGGTACTTAAAGAAAATTTAATCCAGGCTGCCAGGAAAAAGTATTCCAGCCTCTAAAAAAAAAGGCAGAAGTAACTTGATTGGAAAATCCTCACTGATTATTTTTTTCTCTCTTAATCTTGCAGCTGATTGTAATGCCATTCTTAAAGCTCTACAGCCCATTTTTCAGGAGCAGGGAATGACAGAAACAGTTCATAACTGGGAAGACCATGGTTATTTAGTAACCTATATTAAAAAAAATGGCAGGTAAGTGGATTTTGTTTTGATTATGTCTCCATTAGCCTTCCTTAAAATATTTCTTTCTCCCTCTATTGGACCTCTTGTAGTGTTGACAGGGCAAGCTATCCTTTTATCAGTCTTGTATATGAAGTAGCTATGATAAAGCAGACTATTTCTAATCTGGACTGTCATCTTGCAGTTTGGATATCAGAAGTTTGAACTGGTCAGTCTGGTTTGCAGCATAGAATGGTGCCTTAGTCTCAACTCTAGTCCTTCCAGATGCAGTACAGCTCAAGTCAGTTCAATGTATTTGTAATTTTCCTGACCATTAAGTATGTCTAAATATGTTGGATTCTAACCTTAGCACTTGAATGACAGCTTTGTCTGTCTGTATTTACCTGCTGTTATATGCTTCAAATTCTCAAGCAGCTTCTGAAGTAATTACCAGCATGATCAGGGTGATTGATGTCATTAGTGATACAAAAGCTGAGACAGATAAACAAAATTACATTCACTTTATTTCCTGATGCTGCTTCACAGTATGAGGGTTAGTTGATTACTGTATACATAAATTTGGTCTATTTATAAGTAACTACCATGATTTTATTGTACTTTATTTCTGTATAGTCATTCGGTTACCTGTTCTTGACATAATTGTGGCAGTTGCTGGTTTGGGGTTGCTTGTTTTCTTGTTTTTTGCTGGTTGGATTTGTTTTGTTTGCTGATTTGTTGGTTTGGGATTTTCTTGTGGGGAGTTTTTGAGACCCAAACTAAGGTATCAAGTAAGTGGATATGAGTAGTTCTATGTTTATCATTCTCAATAGTGCTCTAGGAAGTTTTTCAGTTGGCTTCTTAAATGTGGCACTGGCTTCTTCTGCTCAAAATTGTTTTTTATACTTGATGTGCCTAGAAAAACCTGTTAGTTTTATCTTGCTTTCATACAGCCTTGTTTATTCTGTCTTTAGTTATATGTGCTTTTATGTTTTTCTGAATAATTGGTAACCTTTTGTCTCTGAGTTGGTGAAAAGATAGCAAAGTTGGTAATTTTCTACTCTGATTCTGTCCTTCCTCTCTGTTGAGTTAAGCTTTCATGTAACTCTCGTGGAAAGAGAATATCGAGGTTCTACGAACTCCGAAGAATTAAAAGATAATATACCTAAAAGTAAAAGGAAGTTAGAAGATTAAAAGATTGGGTATATTTGATTGCATGGCCTCATGTTGCTTGCAGGAGCATTTTTTGAGTATTAGAGGGACATGAGATCTGAATTTTCAAGCTGGGTTATCCCTTGGCGAGTTCATCTGCTCATTCCCCTTAAGGTGGCAGCTTCTTCTAAAGGAGCAGTTTCAGAGTTAAATTGCCTGTCTTTTGATATGTTCCAGGAACTTACTATAAAGCAGTCTTCTGTTGTGTAACGTTTCCAGGAGATAAGTGAACTGGCACCTGGAAGCATTTCTGAGAAAGGTTCTTATAAGAACCTAAGTTATAAAAACTCTGACTTGACTGCTGTTGTTAGACTGTCAAGTGAACGTGTGTGCAAGAGAACTTTCTGTGGTTTTTGAGACCTTAGCAGTTTTGGTTTTTTTTGGCTTTTGAAGAAGCCTGAGTACTTTGTTTTTAAGATAGCCCTAAATATTATATTTCTGCTAGTGTAGTTTGTATTTGTTTTATGTAGTTTCAGTTAACTTAAAACAATTGAGGTTGTAAACCCATAAAACCCAACAGACTGGACAGTTAAGAAAACCTTGCAAAACAAACATTTCACAAATTGTAAGAATGAACTGATGAGCATATGGAGGACTTCAACTGACAAATATACTTTATTTTAATACCAGCAAGTTTGTCTGCATTTTATCTTAGTGCCCTAAAATATACATTTTTAGTTAGCATAAAAATATTGCCTGATACAACTAGGAAGAAAGCAGCCCGGGCATGCAGCTTTTTCTTCTTTCCCTGCAAAACAGTGAGTGTACTTTATTTCCAGCAGCATCTTGTAGTAAAACTTGGGGAAAAAAGGATTGTGATGGAGGGGTAGGTATGTCATGAGCAGCTCTTGTAATATGGCTGGCTTCAACTTGTCATGAGTTCCCTAGGAGAGATGGAGTGGGTGCTCTAAGAGTTTTGTGAGCATGTGCACACAAACGTTTTTGGCTAGCCAAAGATGACTGAGCCATTGCAAGACAGATGTGCAATTGATGTAACAAGCTGGGTATTAATTCCTGGGAAAAATATTTGAAATGAGATAGTAATATGTTGCTAAACAGAGTCTGTACACCAAAGTTTGCCGAGATAACCCCCACAGCTTGCAGGGTGTCCTGTGCTGCAGTCTGTAAAATTGTGGGCACTGCTGTTGACAAAACTCTGACAAAGCTCCCATGTGAACAGCCCCATGGAGGGCTGCACTGGTTGAATAAATTGGAGCTGATTTGGGGATTAAGATGTGCTTTCCTGTTGTCATTACCAAAGCAACAGATCCATGTTCTCTTTTGTCCAAAGCTAAGCAAGCAAAAGTCATATGTGGCAACTCTACCTGGTCCATTTACTTTGTGATTTGTTCTGACAAAGAACCTAATTGAGGGGGGTTCAGCTGAAGATTTACTAATGGAGTTATCAACACAAGGCTCTGGAGTGGGGCAGGGAATGGCTCACTTGAGCCACTGAAGTTCTTTTCTGAAGTGGTGGGGATGGATGCATTCCTCTTTTCCTGTCTGCTTTGCCAGCCCCCTTGCCCAAACACTCCTTGGAGAACAGTAGCATGTGCCAGAGTGGAGCTCTGTCTCTTGAGTTTTGAGGCTCCAGAAGTCTTGTTTTTCTGAGCTGTGTGTTTTTTAGATTTCTAGAATGGTTTGTGGGGTCACATTAAGCAGTGTGCTTTTACTGAAAAGTCACTATTTTGGACTAAACAGTTAAAAGTTAGGTTTAAAATATGTGAAGCTTGTAGGTAGGGTGGTACATTTTGGGTTAGAATATTTTGATCCCTACATCCTAATTCTGTTTCCAGAAGTTATTTTTTGACTTTTGCAATTACTTCATTTGTTGACATCTGATGTTTTTTCATGTTCAGGTGCTAAGATGCAGCACTCAATAGCTTTGTCTGTAGCTGACACCTGTTTTGCATACAAGCACAAAAAGCATGACTGCTGCCTTGGAGGATGTGACAGATATACAGGTGCAGCAACAAGTGGAGCATTCTTACAGTGGGGGCTGCTTTCCAGATGCAGATTTCCTTGCCAGATGGAAAGGAAGAGGATACTTCCTCACTGAGCTTTTTTTTCCCCTTGCTCCTTTTATGAAATTACATGCAAGCACACACCAAAAGTGTGGCAGGTGGCTTGTTTTTTAAAACAGGTGTTAGATTTTTCAGACAGATGAGAGAGGAAGGGCTAATTTTGAAGCAAACTTTATTTTTCCTCTCATTTGGATTCTAAGGTGATTTTTCCTGTGTTTTCATAGTAGACAATGGAAACTATTCTCACTGTTTTAAAAAACCCTCTTCCACATAGTAAAGGAGCTGCTGCTGATAAAAACCTGTGTTTGTATATGTTCTGCCAAGCAGACAAATGTCAAGTGACAATAGCCAGCATAGCCTTTGCTGTGTGCTGACTGAAGCTAGTAACTCTTCTGTGAGTTCAGCTTTGGCCTACCACTACTGCCTTAATACTACTTAATAGTGGACTGCTCACTTTTTTGAGTACACTTACACTGTTGGTTGTGTACTTAAATTTTTACAGGCATTTTAGCTTATTTTAGGTGTCTGTTTTCATCCAACAACCCAAGTATAACCAACCTGGACCTGTATTATTGTTGACAATTTTGAATTTCATTCAAGTTGATTTTCTTTTATCATAAGCTAGATGAGGGTATCAGCCAGAAACTTGGAATTTTAATTTGTCCTATTACACAGCCTGCTGCCTGCCTTTCATCTCTTCCCCCTTACCCCAGGTGTCAGGACCCTGCTATTCTGCTAGAGGTGACAACTGGATGAAATGGATGTTTCTGCAGTGCTGTTGTCTCTGTATTCTAATGCTGTCATAGCACTTACAAATCTGTAGCTATGTGGCCGGACTTTCAGAGCAGCTTTCTTCTCTGTCTCTCTTACCTCCCATCTCAAAGCAGGGGCAGGAATGTGCCCTACTGAGGCTCTCATGCAGTCACAGGTGAAGTGAAGATGTCAGCTGTCATATCTTATGATAGCTATATGAAGCTTGTAGGAAATGAATTTAAAAGAACTCTAGTGATGGAACAGTCAATCTGTTGCTTTTTTGTGCCAACAGCAACTCCCAGAATATAGAAGTAAACTGATAAAAAGTTTTTTCTAACAGTGAAAATATTTGACACCATGCCAGTTTTCAGGGATTCAAATCAGAGCTGTCTTATGAACTGCATATGTGTATTTCTGTCTGTAGTGCCACAGCTCTGAGGGCCTATGGACTTCTCTCTCTTCACTGTGAATGGTCGTGTCCAAAACCTGCTGGAGTGACCAGTGCTTCCATCTTAGAAGTTCTGTTCTTTTGTGTCTCTCATTTAAAAAAAGCCCAAACCCCCTCACATGAACAGAATCCTGGTAGGCTTTTGTGTTCCCTAACTAAAAGCCTGTGTCAGAGGGACACCTAGTGGGGAAGCTCTGGGATGGAGGGAGGGTTGCTCCAATCTGTGGGCTGAGTGTGCATGTGTGTAGTAAATAGAAATGCCTTTTCTTCCTGGGGGCAAGACCTGTCTGCAGAGTCTTGAACAAAGCCTGACTGCCCAGACCCCTCCTCTGAAGAGAGCTGGGTGACAGTAGTAACATGTGAGAGATCACTGCTGTTCCAAAGCCAGCTAGGTGTTTTTATTCTTGAATTGCTTCAGTCAGTTTAATAATTGGACTGTTATATGGTTACCAGAAGTTATCTTCAGATAACACAGAATAGTCAGGGTTTTATCTCTGACTGCAGCTGAGGGCTGAAGATCCCAGCACCATGGGAGAGGTGGTGTTCCTATTGAGGCTGACAGTTTGCAAAAGGAACTCTGGAAGAGACAAAAAAGGTGGGAGTGATGGGGAGATGGAAGGTCACGTAAACTTTGTGATAGCAGGAGTTTGTTCATGTTTTCCTTTGGGGCTGAATGGTGTGATAAGTGCAGACAGGCAAGGAATGGAGCCTTCAGAGAATGATACAGCTTTATCTGAGGTTTCTGTGTTGTGCTAGTGCATTTCTATCCCTGAATACTCTTCGTTCTTTGTTCAGCCATTCCTGTTCTCATCCCCTCTTCTGCTCTTCTTTCCCAGTGTGTTTTTGTCTTCCACTTCCTTTTTCTCCTCCACTTCCATTATGTAATCCCCTTGTAGCCTTTCTGTTTGTCTTCTCTCCTCCCTAGAATGTGAAGGATGTTGCCTCTGCTACACTGTTTTCTTGTGTCCCACCCCACTGCCCTTAGCTCTTGTTTTCCTCCTTGCAAGTTTTCCAAGCCTCAGTATTTGTTCACCTAATGTACTTAGCATGGTGAAGCTCTTTGGTCTTTAAATGTTCCTATAGTAAATATATAGTAGGAGTTTTGTTGACTTTGCATCTGTATTCATGGATGACAGTTTACTGCTGCAATTTCTTTGCCAGTCAAAGCTGGGGTTTGCTCCAGGATGCTTATTATTTCACACTTAGGTTTTTATTCAGCTTTGAATGTGATCAGTATCTCTGAATAGTTACTATAAAAATTAAAAAAACAAACAAAAAACCCCAACAAAAATCAAATAGCCAACCCCAGCCACCTTGCCTGCAAAACAAGAGACACACCCCCAGAAGTGAAAAGGAAAATATAGGGGAAGGAAAGTCTGTTTTCTTAAGGCTTTCTTTCAATTAAAAAGCCCAAACCAACACACCCTATTCCAGCAGGCCTTATAGACTAGCAAGCAGTGTATTCTCATTGTACCATAGTTGTGGCTTAAACACCCTGTTTCACTGCCTTGGTTCCTACTGGCTTTATTAGTTGTGTAGTGATAGACAAGTTCTAACTTTGTTCTTCATGACTTGCAGAGGAAGACTTGAGCTGGCACTGCCAACAGCTGCTGGGGAAAAAGATATTCATTCTGAATTTTAATATAGTTTGTTTTAGATTTCCTTACTCTGATTTTTGATAATAAATTAGTCATCACTATCTCTGTTGCAGTTTTGCCAATTTGAGAATTCACCCACATGGGCTGGTGTTGGTGGATCTGCAGAGCTACAGTGATCACATGAAAGGAAGAGAAGAAGTTGATCAGGTATGAGTGTTGCTTATCTTACTGGGATTACCTTACTGTATGGGAAGCCCCTTTTTTCAGGTCTATCAGAGTCTATTGTGGTAAAAGATTAAAAATATTACAGTCAATTCAAACCTGGATGATCACAGATGAGGAACAGTAGCACCTGTTGAAGTTGCACATGCTTGTAAACTGCATGAATGCACATGCTCTTCAGCAAGTACTGGGCCTTGTGTTCTTTGTAAAAGTTGTAAAGATACAACAGTCTTGGTTAGGGTTTGGGTCTCTTCAGCTACTCAAGGCAGTGAGGGAGGACATGAGATACTCAGTCTGCAACCTGGTGTCTTAGTGTGAGACTTTGTATTCTCTGTTCTGAGAGGTGGGGAGCCTCCATACTCGATCTTTTGCCCCACGGAGAAAAAATAACTCCATCTTCCCTGGCATGAAGGCTCTAGATTCTGAATATTGCAGATGAAGAGGCCACTACTGTAGAAGGAATGGAACTTTAAAGGCTTCTCATGTTCCCTCTTTGCCTGTGTTGTCCTGGAGAACAGCTAAATGCAGTGATGACAGCAGCTGAAATGTGCACTTTCTTGCTAGTAACAAGGCTGAGGAGGCTAGCTGGTTACTCATGGGCTTCTAGTGTTATATTTCAAAGCCTTTTCATAGCAGGTCCGAAGTTGTATTGACTTCCAGGTAGACTAATTTAACAAATACTTTGTATTAAGTGCTGATCTACAAATTCTACCTCTCGTTTGCTGCAGCTTCTAAACAAAGTGGAAGAAAGAATGAAAGAATTGTTTCATGGTAACATAAAAAGGGTGAAACGGTAAGTTAGTACCTCTACTTCTCTATGTGGCTTGTCTGCAGAGTTACTAAAGATAATAAGCAAGTTATGCTCTGCTGTAATGCAATAAATATCATGGAGTATGAAGGTATGGATGGGGATTTTTTAGTTTCTTGTGATGATTGCATGAAATAGTGAGGGAAAAATGCAATGTGGAAGCAGGAGCAGACTGCTCTGAAAAGGGTGGCAGAGGAATAGGCCAGGGCATAAATTGTACCTTATGGGTCACATCCCACAGTTCATGCAGAAGGTGAGCTGATGGTGGTGACTAGGATCAGACCCAGCCCTGTGATTGCCAGGCTGGGCTGTAAGTACTGAGGCAGCTCTGAGCTGTGTGTCAAGGACTGGCAAAAGACTTAGGCAGATGGGCATAGAGCAGCTCTGGCACAGGGACCAGGGGTGAGGATTAGAGCTAAAATGGAGCTCGAGCCCATAGAGGAGATTTTGCCCTGACAAAGTTTCCTGTGGCTCTTTCTCACATCTCTGCCTTTCCTGTGCCTCATGGTGCTCACTGTGGGCATGTGTGGTTTAGGGACCTACCAATAAGGTAGATATACATTATAGCAAATTTTTATAATTAAACTTAAGGATGGATATTTTGCAGGCCCTTTGTCAGTTTAGTTTATTTAAATTCAAGGCTGTGTGTTCAAATTTAAGGGCTCAAATTGCAGCTCATGGCCTGGCGCTGAAATAACTTTTATACTGGATGTGGCTTCTTGTTGTCTTTGTTGTGGCTCTCTGGCAGTGACTGGTACCTTGAAGCCAGGGAGCACTTACTGCAGGCATGCACATATTGGAAAGTGCAGCAGGTGCTTGAAGGAACATAAAAGTGAAAATGGGTCAAGAAAAGTAAAAAGCAAGCGTGAAAGCAACGAGGCTCAGTAAAGCTAAGGAGCAAACTACAGAACAGTTTAGCAATACTATGGCAGAAAGTAGATCTGGAGGTTATGAGAGGCAAGTAAAGTGGTAGTTATTTGAAAAGTGGTATTATACTTATGTATTATTTGTTTTACAGTTGTACATAAAACAGTAATTATCTTGTCACATCAACCTGGTAAAGCCTTATGAAAGGTGCACAGTGTATGAACATTGATTGTTATCTTGCATCTGTGCTTATGGAGGAGAAGCTTTCTGAGGCTGTCATGATGCTGAAATGATAGAGGGAGTTTGTGGAATCTCTGTGATAGGAATTTCTTAAACGGATCAAGGCAACGTCTGCCTAGGGTGGTCTAGATCTTTTGGTTACCTTAGTGTAGAAGAAGGTGGAGCTCCTAGAGCAGTGTATCTGGCTTAGATCTTGTCATATGCTCCTCAATGTCTTTTTTTTTCTTGATTCTGGTTTGTGTGGTTTGGGCTTTTTTTTTTTTTTTTTCTTTTTAATTTCTGTTGTCATTTTGATGTCGGCTGCACTAGGATGAATGTAGCTGGAGAAGCTTTTCGTGCCTTTTTGTTGTTGTAAGGCAGGGATGCTCTTGCTCCTGCCATGCGCTGCCATCTGCCGGCTCGCTTTGGGGGTAGCAAGTGTTTCTGGAATGTCGATTGGCAATCATTAGGGAATTGAGAAGAAGCTTGACTGTGTCTGGTCTTCTGCTACAGCCTCCTGGAAAAAAGCCCCTTTAATTCTTTGTAGCGCTTGTGGGACATCTGCTGAACTCTGTGCCTGCACATTTTGCTTAAATGCAGTACCTTTGTTTGTTTGCTGTCATTCCAAAAATAGTTTGTCCTTGCAGGTGAAATACTGGTTTGAGCCAAGGAACATCTTTATGGTGTCTTTAAAAAAGCCTAAAACCCACAAACAATAAATCCAAAACAATCTTAGAAGATGTTTGAACCACTTTTAAAAAGTAATGTAAAATGTTGAGTGATATCAAGGGTTGTGCTTATGTACTGCAGGCTGACCCAGCTCAGTTTGAAACACTGTAATAGTTCTTTTTTGTTTCTCTGTATATTAAAATGTCTCAGTATAGCTTCAGAGTGAAATCCACTTAATCTCAAAGAAATGAGATTCTTAACTAAACTGAGATGGGAAAAGGTTTTGACATGTTTTTTTTTGCCTGCATTCTGTTTTTGTATTGTATTAATTTCTAGTCATGAGCTGATTCTTCTACAGAGGCTCATACATTATACAAATTCCATCTCTTAGAATACAGAGAATTTTACAGGTACATTGTAGAAGTTGTACATAAAAAAGAACTATGTATATTATCTGTCTCAGCAAGTTATGTATATTTAACATATGACTGGTAGATTTCTTATATCTGTTAAGTGTTAAATGTGGCAAATTTTCTTAGATGCCTCTTGTAAATATTTATTATGGTGAATCCACAGTATGGTTAAAGTGGATTTCTTTGAAATAAACATTGCAAATTTTTGTAATTCTTTCATTTTATTTTTTCCTAGGTTGCCAGCCATTTTGAGAGGCGGTGTCATTGATAGATACTGGCCCACAGCTGATGGGCGCCTGGTGGAGTATGACATAGATGAAGTTGTTTATGATGAAGATTCACCTTTTCAAAATATTAAAATTCTGCATTCCAAACAATTTGGGAATATTCTTATTCTCAGTGGGGATGTTAGTAAGTATAATCTCATTTGAAGATCTCTGGTGTGAGTATGTCAGAAGTGTTGTTTTCTTTCTTGCTATAGCAGTTTTAATTGATGCCTTAAGAGTCGTGGTTCAGGTGCTGGTAAATGTTTGTGCATGTACACATATCTGTTCCTATATATTAAGGATATTAATCAGGCTGACCAGTGTAAAATCTAGAGTTTGAAAAAATAAGATTTATTTTTCCAGAGTTAGTATCTTTACTGCAGAAAGTGGCCTAGGAGAATTGAAGATGATCTTTTATAGCAGGGCATTCTCTACTCCATTCTTCTATATGAGCTTTTTTCTGTTTGTTGCCAGTCCAGCCTTCTGAGAGCTTCTTTGACAGTAAAACAAGCTACTTTGTAAGTCTTCAAAACACAGTGGAGTTCTAAAGAAATAGCAAGTGAGACCTGTCGTGTGTGTGTGTATAATTCTACTGCTGCCTTGATTCTCTGAGGGAATTCCTTGCTTGTTGAGGTATAGGACAGCTGTATCTCAAATCATTTAGCTGCTTCATTGATGGACAGCTTCTGACTCTTCCTCAAAATAATAGAACTTGAACTTGTAAATTAATCAAAATAGCGACCCCCACCTTTATGTGAGGTATTTTTTGGAGATACTTTATGCCTGCTGACCTTTGTATTTTTGAAAGTAAACTTAGGAGAATTTGGCTGCTGTTCTTTAAAGCTGGAGACTGCTGCTTGCTGGAAAACACAGGACTACGATAAAATAAAAGGACTATGATTTGTAAAATCTCAGTTCTAATGTTGTAAAGGACTGACTCTGGTAAATGAAGGACATTGCTGTCCAGGGATAGAATACCTATCTTTAATGGCGAGGTAATTAAGAAATTGAAATACAGCTTTTTGAAATCATTGGAAGTACCTCTAACAATTCAATTAGCTTTCTGTAACTGTCAGGAGGGCTTCTGTGCAGATGGCAGCTGAAAAGCACTGTTATTGAATTCATTAGTAAGGTATTTTCTAATCTAATGCACTAGAAATCATCCAATTGGATATTCAGTACATCTAGCCAGAAATTTTCAACAGAGTTTAATACAGAGATGGGGTTTTGCTTGAACATTAAGACAACGTGCCTTGGAGGAAGGGAAGTATGCCATTACTTATTTCCCTTCCATGGGATTTTGAAATAATGCTTTGTCTCATTTTGTTACTGTGCCCTCATAAGTGAGGTGGTGATTGCCAGGCACAGTGACAGGATATGCCACAATGTGCTGCTTGCACAAAGCTTGGCCCTTGTAGTGCAGATCTGCTGTTGCAGCTTGGGAGTGTTACAGCCTGATTTGAAGGTAATGCTGGCAGCAGGCAAGCTGCAGGGCCCTTTAGCACCTGGGTGTTAATGGTCATGTTTGTTTCTGTGCAGGGATCTAGGTTGCTTTTTTTTTAGGTGAAGTCCACAATGAATTTTCAAATATTTCTAGGTCTGTCTCCTGCAGGATGAGTCTAAGATAAAGCCACTGAAGTATGAAGTGTGAGCATCAAGTTACAAAGACCAATGATTTTGCTCTGCTACTTTTTTACTTGGCACCCAGTACTTGCCAGTGCTGAGGTGACCATTGTTGGGCTCATGTGCAGAACTCAGTATCCTGTGTGGGATTCTGAGAAGAATCTCATTACTTGGACTGTCTCTGAGAGACGAGATGTTCTTGCTTCGGTCTGTATTGTATCACCTCTGGATTAATACCAGTTAATGTGAACAACTGAAGACTTAATATTTATGTCAAATTCTCTCATCCTTCCATTCAGATCTGGCAGAAAGTGACCTGGCATATACTCAAGCCATAATGGGCAGTGGAAAGGAAGATTACACTGGGAAAGAAGTGCTAATCCTAGGAGGTGGTGATGGAGGTATACTGTATGAAATAGTCAAACTGAAGCCAAAGATGGTTACTATGGTAGAGATATCCTTTGACAAATGGCCCATCATTCATATTAACCCAAGCTTTCTGCTGATACCTTTAGCACTGAGCACAGTTACCTGTCAGGTTCTAAATTGCATGAGGGGATAGGGTCTAAAATGAAATCTTTTTGTCAGCTTAGAGTTTCAGTGAATACATATTTGTGCATCATTATGTACCAGCTGCTTTCAGGTTCCCAATCCATACCCTATCTGAGTAGCAGTTTAATAAAGGCTGGAAAGGAAAGCTCTGTCATCAGACTGATGCTTTCTCTAATAACAAGAGACAGTCTGTCGAGTTTGAAGTTTAGGCACTTCTGCTTTCTTGAGTGCATCTGTTTTCCTAAAGAAAGCTGTAAAAAACTAGTGCCTAGAAGCAAAAAAACTTAATTGATAGGAACGTCAGGACTTGATGAACTGTATTGATGAATTGACCAAACCTCTTCTAAAAATTCCAATACAAATCAAGTTTTCAACATTCTGTAGTTTGTATAGTTTGTAACATAAACCACTGTTAGCCATATGAAATGTTGATCATCCTAGGTTTTGGAATCTATTTGCCAAGACTAAAAATAAAATCTTAACCTAGTTTAACTTTATGGAGTTTTCAGTAGTCTTACAGTTCACATTTCAGGCTTTCACAGTAATGATAGCCTAAGGTATCAAAAATACTAGTTAAAACCAAAATAAGACCTTCATAATCATCTAATTGAATCTGGAGGCCAGTACATAAGGATGACTATTGCAGTATATATACCAATAGACACATCTAATTATTTATTTGAGGATTTGTTTCTGAAGAAGCAGGAACTCTTACCTCGATTTCTGGAATGTATTATGCCTTGACAAGCTTCAAACATTGACCAAATGGTGATTGACGGGTGTAAAAAACACATGCGTAAAACGTGCGGAGATGTCCTAGACAATCTGAAAGGAGAGTGCTACCAGGTAAAGTTTTGTTTTTCTTTCATTGCAAGTCATATTTCAAATACATGTAGACCTAGTCTGGAGGACTGCTATGGCTAAGTTTTGGGGACAAGTCTTCTGAGTTGAATTTGGGAAGCTTTTTTTCCTTCTGTATGATACTTGCATGTTTTAATAGCTGGAGTTCATGTTGAAAGTATTTTAACTCCATCTTCAGACTTGTAAAATTAATTGTATATGTAGCTTTTAAGGAATGTGAAATAGGAGAATGTTTGCTACAACTTAGAAATAAAGAGGAGGTAGCAGTAAGAGTGTTGTTTCACATCATTCCTTAAACTGTTAAAGATAGAAGAAATGTGTATTGTAGTTTTTATATGCTGTTGAAAATACCTGAATTTGTAATAAGCATTTAAATAATATTAATTTGCAGGCAAAATCCTGTAGTGTTACACTGCTATTATACTAAAATAACCCAACAAATGTTATGCATCTCTGCAGCTGAGGTCTTTGTGCTGCATCTCATGGCACTTAGAAATAGCCTAGCTATAATCTGACATGTGTCTTTTTTCATTACTGGCCCTTAGATGTCGCAGATACTAACAGGAATGAGCTAATAAAAACACACAAAATTAACAGAAGTCACATGCTACTCTGTGGAAGTCAGTGGCCCTTCATATATAAATACCTTATTTAACTCCTGTTGAGCTGCTAACTGTTGTCAGCATTTGGTAGGAAGAACAGTGGTCACAGATCCAGGAACTTCAGTCCTGAATTGCCTGTGTTTTCATTGTCATAATTCCTACCAAATTCCTCCTTTCTGTATGATGTAAAAAGTTGAAAGTGGAGCCTAAAATTAAACATGAATTTAATTTTGTAGCTTTTCCCTCTTAATTTCTGTGAATCCATGTTTGTTCCTTCTACCTGGTCAGTTTTAGGGTGTTTTTAGAAGTAGCAGCAATATTTCGTTCTTACAGGTTCTGATTGAAGACTGTATTCCTGTACTGAAGAGGTATGCCAAAGAAGGGAGAATGTTTGATTATGTAATTAATGATCTGACAGCTGTTCCAATTTCCACATCTCCAGAAGAAGGTAAATCATCTAATTTATTTACTTGTGAGAATTTTCCACATTTCTGTTCTGCTGCATAATAGTCTGCAGCATAAATGCTTTGATTTTTTCCGTTTAAAAAGCAAATCTGAGAGGAAAAAGACATCTGTTTTCTTTTTTTAATATTAAGAAAAGGCTAGCAAGTGCCTAGCCCTCTTAAATCTCTTATTCCAGAATAATATAAACTCATGTAGGTCTTGCAGTATTTGGAGTTCATGCTCCAGTGAATTTTCCTCACTGCATAATTTATTGGATATTTCAGGAAAATTCCTGTGAAGAAAAACAATACTTCTGCCATCGTTGCCATTGTGTATGGTTTGCATTTTTTTTAATCCAGGATTTTTTTAACTTTGCAAGTCTTGAATATGTAATGAATAAACAAGCTAATAATGTGCTGTCCTGTTTTTCAATTGTTCCCCATATGCAGATTCCACATGGGAATTTCTACGGTTGATTCTTGACCTCTCAATGAAAGTCCTGAAACAAGATGGAAAATACTTTACACAGGTATGATACTTGGATGTTATAAAGGACTGCTTTATATCTATTGCAATTTGCATATTTTCTGTTAAAAAAAAGACAAAACTAACAAAAGATCTACTTCAAGCTGGTTTTCTCCCTTTAATGATTTAACTGGCATTTTGCATGAAAGTTAGGATTTGCTAACTAGCTTGTCTTTTCTCGTTATTTCAGCTGAATAGGTAGTGTTTTTGTCTGGGGTTTAGAAGCATAATTTTAAGACTCAGCAAGAATATTGCAGCTAAAAAATTATTGGAAAAGCAGAACAGATGTATTTCATGCAGAAATACATAGTTTTTAAGCTAATGTCTACAGCTATAGAGTGTAAAACAGAAATTTGTCATTCATTAAGGTGTAAAAGTTTGACATAGATGCAGTGAGATGGGAAATGAGCATAGCCACCTCATACATAATAGAACTGTGGTATAGCTTTCAACAGAAAATATTTCAGGTAATCCTGAGTTTGGAATGCCACCAAGTTGTGTGCAATTGTACAAGAATGTGGCAGGAGCCAGCAGATGGCTCAGTGAAGTCTAAGTCTCTGAAGTTGTATTTCTTTTGTCATGCTCATAAACTAGTCTTCTGGTGTGTAGAGAATCTAAGTACTGTAATTTAGATTAATATCCTTAAGCTCTGAAATACATAGAAATTGGTTTACTGTAAAACTGTGCAGGTTTAGAAAGAAATGCAGAACTGGTGGGATGATGTTTCTGGCAATTCTAACATGCTGCTGTGTTTTAAAATGCTGTGGTTGTATGGGCAAGAGAGATGATCTTGTGGTTGCAATATAAGATATAATTAACATGGTTTTACCGCACTAAATTTTAATGGCATTTGTCATGTTAATAGTGGAAATATTTGTGGCAACCTTTGATATCAAATGGACACTAAATGTTTCGGAAACTGAGTCATTGTGTTGCAGTTCTTTTCCTTGTAGCATACACTGTAAAAATAGCTTGCTTCACTGGAATGGAGGTAAACTTATGTCTGGGGACAGGTTTTGTTGGGCTTTGCAGAGGGACTCTGGAGAAGAAGCTTGTGCTAGAAGCTGAAATGATGGCTGTGCTGCAGCCAGAGAACTGAGGGGTTGTTGTGTGTCAGCTGGAACCAGCTGAGGTGGAGACTGGTGCTGCTTGTTTTGTCTTCATGGGGTGGAGATAAGTCAGCTTTGCAGTGTGTGACCGCACAGAAAGAAAGAAAGCAATCCTGAACCAGGCCTGGTGGGTTTTAGCTGTTGTGAGGTTATGCATTGTTACATTTTGTGGTCCCAAAGCAACAAGATGGTACATGGCAGGACAGGAAAGAAACAATATTAAAATTGTTTCTTAACAGTTGAAAATTATGGCTTAAAATTTGACTTGGGGCTAAAGAGTAGCCAGTGCAAGGGCCAGAGTATAGAAGTAGTGTTCTCTTGCAATTCAGTCTTCCTGAAGATGTTGAAAAAAGTGCAATTAATACTGGAGCAGACAGCTATGAGAGCTTTTGATATATCTATTGATACACCACCTAGTCCATTTGATGGTCCTTGTAGCCAGTTGGGCCTGAAAAAACAAAACATTCCTCTGTAAAAATGGAATAACCCTCTCTATTGGTTTTGTGGCCAGGCTTTGGTAGTGGAGGGGGTGTGGGAAGGGCTTCCCCTGTCCAACAGAGCCAATGCTAGCTGGCTCCAGCATGGATCTGCTCCAGGATGGCCAAGGCTGAGCCCATCTGTGACAGTGGTAGTGCCTCTGGGGTGAGACTTTTGAAGGGCCAAAACTTGCTGCTCAGCAGCAGTTGCAGCAAGAGAGAGGAGTGAGAATGTGTGAGAGAAACATCTCTGCAGGCACCAAGGTCACTGAAGGAGGGGGCAGGAGATGCTCCAGATACCAGTGCAGAGATTCCCTGCAGCCCATGCTGAAGACCATGGTGTAGCAGGCTGTGGTCCTGCAGCCCATGAAGCTCCACAGGGGAGCAGAGATCCACCTGCAGCCCCTGGAGGGCCCCATGGTGGAGCATGTGGATACCTGAAGGAGGCTGTGACCCTATGGGAAGCTCATACTAGAGCAGGCTTCCTGGAAAAACTTGTGACTCTGCAGGGGACCCATGCTGGAGCAATTAATGAAAAACTGCAGCCCGTGGAAGGACTCATGTTGGAGAAGTTAATGGAGGACTGTCTCCCATAGTGGGAGACCACATGCTGGAGCAGAGTGTGAGGAGGAAGGAGCAGCAGAAATAACGTGGGATGAACTGACCACAGTCTCAATTCCCCATCCCCCATCAGTGCAGTGGGGAGGAGGTAAAGAATTTGTGAGTAAAGTTCATCTTGGGGAAAAGAGAGGGGGCCAGGGGGAGGCGTTGTTAAAATTTGTGTGTATTTCTTATTGTCCCCCTCTGATTCACTGAGGAAACTGAGTTTATTACCCAAGTTGATTCTGTTTGCCTGTGATGGTAACAGGTGAGAGTTTTCTTCCCATCCTTATCTCAGCCCATGAGCCTTTTGCTATATTTTCTCTCATCTGAGAGAAGCTGAGCAGAGGAGTGACAGTGTGATTTTTGTGGGCACCTGGCATCCAGCCAGGGTCAACCCACCACAGTCTCAGACAAGAGTCTGGTCATAGGATTAACAGACTATTGGGGTGCTTTAAATAAAATTAGCTGTCTGTAACTTTGCTTAAATTACTTAAATTTAAATTAAACTAACTGAAGCTGGCTACTTGTAGGATTGGTTAGACTACAGACAGAACTTCAAACATGACCACTACCAACTTTGGCAGCTTAGTCACACATTGCGAACTCATAAATGATTTTAAATGTTCTGTTGTGTTTGCTGTTAAATGGCAGTGGTTTTAACTTTGCGTATTAACACTGGGAATTTAAGTTACTTTTGGTCCAGCTATCTACTTCCAGGATGCCTATGTTACATAGCAGGCCTTGCTGAAGAAATCATGTGCCTATTAAGGTAGCTGTTTTTAAAATGCAGGGTTCTCTGTGCCCCCCAGCCGCTTCTTTGCATTTTGGTTCTCTAAAACAAAAATTAAGTATCATCAAGAAAAGTGACTGAGAGCATGTCCACTTACTTGTTAGAGTCTCATCTTTGCTATGATAAGGCATTGTCTCATAGGAAAAATGCAATAAAAGGATCGTTGTCCTGGTGACTACCAGCCAGCAATTACAGTTGCCTCTTCTGCCTTGGCATTGTGTTGTGCTAACATTGAAAATTTCTGTCCTTTGTAGTCTGTCCTCTTGCACCCTGAACAGAATCATGTGCATCTAGTTGGGATGTAATTTATTTCAATGCCAAAGAAATGCTTTACCCGAAAGTGGAATTGTGTTCACAGAATGCCATCCTTTCCCATACTGTATTGCTGCCTGTCTAAATGCCACTGCTGGGAAATACAAAGGGAAATGCTTATCACCTCTTCACTGAGCTCTGAGCAAGTTTTAGAAAATGTTCTGATCTGCATGTGAATTGTCAGCAGGCAGGGTCTAGTGCTGTCTAACTCCAGATGGATATAATTTATCTTAGATTAACACACCTGGTGGTTCCCTTGGGATTCCTTCCTCAGCGATCCTCAAAGCAAGTTTCCAAATGCTGCTGCAGAATGTCCTGTCACCACTAGATGGAGGCAGGTAACTGGTATTGCCTGGCACTTCATTAACATTTACAGAGATTCTGCCTGTGGAAGGTTTTTCAGACTATATATTTGTATTCCTAGGGGGTATAAGAACTTATGTGGCCAGTTTTAAGATGCAGTATGGGCTTCTTCCTGTTTTTTCAGCTCTGGAAAGATAAAGGGCAGTTAATGGATGTCTTTCTCTGCTGGTTTGTCTGAGTGTGTTTGGGGAAAAATGCCTCCCTACTTTCTCTATGAAAATGGTAATCACAGCTTAGACTAAGAACTTGTGTGAGTAGCAGCTGTGCTTTACATGCCCTTGCTTTTCTAGCTGTATCATCCATATTGAGTGTTGCAGTCTACACAGGATCTGCACAGAGACATGAGCCATAGGGCCCTTAGCCTGCAGAACTTGCACACATGTCTGTAGGTTTAACATTTGAAGCTTGTTTGTGAAAACTTACTGTTAAACATAATCCCATGGCTCTGAGATTCAGAGGTCATATGGCATGCTCTTATTTCCATTCTTCCTCAGCTGATGCTTTGAAGTGTTAAATGATGATACGTGAGGCAGTGTCTGAGGTGCTTGGTGTTGTGCTCTCCAAGGAGAGACAGAGATACAGGCTGCCAGCCATCACAGTGAAAAGAAATGAGTTGATGAGGATGTAAGACCTTGGTGTATCCTGAGGTCCACTGCCATCTCTAATATACCTTCCCAGCAACTTGTTTCTGAACATGTTAAGTGTTCTTACAGTACTAGACTTTCTAAAAGCATGATTTTTAGATAGCCCAGATGATTTCTTTCAAGTGAGTGTATATACTTGTAGATATCAGTGTGATATGTAGCTTTTGCTTTCCTGAGACATCACTCTCTTGTACCTTCAAAGTAGCACTTGAGGGTTGTCCCAAGAGCTGTGAAACAGTGGTCTATAAGATGCTGAGACTGGTTGTAAGGTTGTCTCTGAATGTCAGTGGATGATGTGTTACTAAGAAAATGCATTTTTCTTTGCTAAGCTTTTATTCTGTTGATCTCATCTTTTGAGGTTGAAAAGGCTATAATTTTCAGCCTGTTTATGTAGTAGAACCTTTAAAAATACCTCTGAACAGGAATTTGACTTCCTGGTTGGGGTCACTCAGCCCAGGCAGGCTGGTAACTCGGACCACTCACAGGCTCCAGTAAACAGCACTGACCCCTGGTGCAGGGGATCATGTGTCTTGTCTCCCACAGGAACCTGTGGCCCTTCACAAAGCTGTCCCTTCCTGGCCACTCTTATACAGCCTTCTAAATGTCCAGACAATCATCATGTTGCTCCATAGTTAGACTCTTTTTGGCTGCTGTGTGGGTTTTCTAATTAGCACTTCCAGTGAAGGGAGCAAGATTCTCCATGACTGAACCATGAAAGGAGGATGGAAGAATGGCTGTGTCCCTATATGAGCCTCTGTGATTTCCTGGTAGTTTAAGGGACTTTAAGGAGCGAGCAGACACTTCTATTTCCTTTTGCTACTGCGAGCTCAGCCAGTGGAAGTATTTACAGTTGGGTCTGCCTCCATTATTTCCTGAACAGCTCTCCCTGTCCCCCAAAAGCTAAGCCTAGCTTTGATGCTAGGTGTTTGTTGCTGTGTCTCTTGCTGCTTATTAGTCACTCTGAAGTGATGAAGGATTAAACCGAATCTTGGCCATGTCCAATTCTGGCACATTATCATAAAAATAAACATGTGCTAAAAATAAAAATTAAACTTCTCTGGGATACAGTCGCAGATGAAGGTGTCCATTGACAATGACATATGGGGTAAGACATGTATAAGAGGTGGGCAACTATGGAAAAGGGACCCTTTCACCTGCTTCCAACTCCCTAGTTTGCTTTCTGAAGGTTGGAGGAAGCATAGTGGCCTAAGTTCAGCCTGTAACCAGTTGGTGGAGACATCCATTTTATAGATGGGCAGAGTTAACTGGGACATACAGGGTTAATTGAAACAATTTTTTATTGCTACTTATTTTAAGGAATGTTTTTTGTCTGTCCAGAGCTGTATTTGTTATTTAGATTTGTTGTGCGTTGTCCTGTAGAAACCTGAAAATGAAACCCATGGATCTATAATTTATGCCTGGTGAGAGCCACGGAAAATGCATGTTGGGAGAGCTGTTGAAGTGAGTGCAAGCACTGAGAAGGATGCAGGATGCAAAGGCTCAGGAGTCATCAGTCTTAGCATGATCTTGGAGATTAAGATTCGTTAATCTCAAAGTTAAAACTGCCTCAAGTACTTTTGTGTCTGAAAGATGCATCTTAAGGATAAAAAAATTCCATCATTCTCCTAGTTCTTACCTGTCAAATTGTTTGACATGGCACAGAGATTAAGTGAGGCCCGGGGGGGGGGGGGGCTGGGCAGAGGAATTTGGTAGGGGTTTTTGCATAGTTGGGAGATTGGCTGAACCCTGTAGGAGAAAAAGGAAAGTGATTTTGGTGTTTGAAAACATGTAATTGGCGAGTCATCTACTTTAAACCTTATTAAACAGCATTTGCTATTAGCTGTTGTTTGAGTTACATGGTGTTTGTTCAGAACAAACAATGCATTGCTCTACCACCTAACTCTTCATTAGCCATCAGGAGTTAAAGTGAACATTGCATTGCATTCTGGGCATGGTTCCCTGTGGCATTTCAGTGATACTGAAACATCTAAGTGTGATTGACATTGCTACTAACGCTGTAGTCTTGTTTAATAGAACTGGTTATGTCTTAAAGATGTTAATAGTAGTGATTTTTCAATAAGTTGATTGAAATAAGCCTTAAGTTTTGAAGTTTTGATCTTTGGAGTGCTTAACTTTGAGTGAAGCCAGATTAGTATAAAAAAGTAGCTATGCAGGACTATAAAATCTTGCAGTGTTCTCCAGACAAAAAGGGTTGATAATCAGGTGAGTTATCTGAACCTTTAGGCAAGATCTTCATTTGGAGATTGGGTAGTTGAGGGTTTGAAAAATAAAAACTGTTTCTTGGCACGTTCATTGTTCCTGTAATATGTTTTCCATTGTGTCTGCAGTGATTTGTCTCTTGCTAGAGAAGAGAGGAATGATGATATGCTCAAGTGACAGTCTGGGAAACTGGATACTCTTCTATCATTGTGTATCCTGTTCAACTTCCTATGTAATAGTGGTGTGCTCTGTAAATTACCTAGCAGTGTTCCTATTTACGACTCATATTGCGCACACAGGTTGTTTTTTAGTTTTCTTTTGCATTCAGTCTGATGTTGACACAAAATGATATGTTTGGTAAAGGGCAGCTGACCTAAAAAACCCACCACAATCCCCTGGATAATAACAGGTTACTAAACAAGTGCTCCAGAAGTCTGTTCATTGTGCTCAGTTTGTGTTAGTCTTCTACCTTTTGACAAGTCTCATTTGTTTTCTGATACCCAAATATGAAAAATTCTATATGCAGCATGTCACTTACCTTTAACAAATAAGTACTGGTTTGTTTCTGCAATATAATCAAAATTATAATCAAATATGTTTTATTCAAGTTCTTTTGATGGCGTGCTTTCCCAAATATAACTTTTAAAAGATAAGAGAGTGATAGAATAGAGTGGAGTGATAGGATTTCCTGGTGTGGAAGGGGCCTGCAGCAAAGCTCAGCTCCTGGCCCTGTACAGGACAAGAATCACATAATGTGCTTGAGACCATTGTCAAGATGCTCTGTTAAGTTTTTTTTAAGCTGAGGTTTTCTTTTCTACTTGTGCAAACTTGAACACAATAAAAACAAAAATAGTAGGATGGAAAAAAATCAGGGGAAGATGAGTGGGATGAGTTATCTTTCCGCTTCCTCTGGAAATAGAAATGTTTTAAATACACCGTGAAAAAAATCTTACCAATAAAAAGTAGGAAAAATAGTACAAATCCCAATGTCAGAATGTACATATTACACCTTGGTTCTAGTTATCATCTGATGTTACATAGATAAAGGAATGTAAATGGAGCTGTTTACAAATACTGATTTCAAGCATGACCTCTGCTTGTTTTTGCTTCAGCCTGTTGTATGTTTTAAAGAGCACAGATAGTATTTGCTCAAACTCATCTTAGTTCTTGCTTTGTGAATATTAACTTTCAGTTGCATCTGTGTGCATGTAGTAGTTTTAAGGCCACTTAAAAAAAAATCTGGGAGCACCAAAAATGAGCTGCACAGTAAAACAAGTCTTTCTTAAAGACTCTGCTCCTGGATTTAAATCTTTGAAGTGCTGTAGAAGAGCAGTGCAATGTGTGAAACATAGGCAGTCAGACACTTGGGAAGCATTGAGTAAGTCCTTGGTTCTTGGGGGTCCTCATTTCAAGTTAGAGATCCTAAAATATTGAGTAAGATGTGAGTGTAAGGGAGCTAATTTTTTCCATTAGATCTAGTTTTTTCTAATTGAACCATCTGCATTCTTTTGCAGTTAGGTGCAGGTTACACGTGTTACTGAAGAGCAGGAATAAACAAGTGTTGGGGGTTGGTTCTTTCCCTTTTCCCTCTGTGGAATTTTCCCCATTGTCATGCTAAGATACCTGTTGACTGGGCCCTGGTGACAAGGGGGAGGGGACGGGAGGGAAGGAGCCCCGCGAGATTCAAACAGCCAGAAGAGGAAGCGGAAGGCTGGGCCTCGGCCCATTTCCCCCGCGGAGTTCGGACAAGAAGGACGATCGCCGCCTGTGTCCCATCCCTGCCATCCCAGCGTAGGGAAACCACCATCGGACCCTGCCCGGCTGTCTTCTCGCTGTGAACTACCACCATCCAGCACTCTGCTGAGCACCAGGACCCACACCGTGAGCGGAGAGCTCTCTCTCCATCTCTCTCTCCCCCTGGGACAGCGCTGCCATCACCCCCAGCCCTCCTGCGGCTCTGCGGGACCCGCCCGCCCCCAGCACCGGGAACTGCAGCTCAGGGAAAAGGTGCCTGCAGCCAAAAAACACTGGGACTGAATTACTGTTCTGTTTGTGGGTAATTTCATAGCTGTTGTTGTTCTTGTTTGTCTTGTTAGATATACTAGTAAAGAACTGTTATTCCTACCCCCATATCTTTGCCTGAGAGCTCTCTTAATTCCAAAATTATAATAATCGGAAGAATCATGGGTTTTTTTTTTTTCAGTCCAAAGGGAAGCTTCTGCTTTCCTTAGCAAACACCTGTCTTTCAAACCAGGACAACAAGATACTGCATTCAATGGTCAGTTTATAAAAAACCCAAAATTATGTATACTTTTGTATGCACACAAACACTTCCCAAGTCATTCAGAGCAGCAGGAAGATTCTGCCCTTCCTTAGATGGAGGGTGTTGCTTTAGACTCCTTTCTCTTCCCAACACATCTTCGGTGCCATGCCTTGTGTTTCTTGCCATCATTTTGTGGGGCTTTGGCTCTTGTGCTGGATCATTAGGAACTGTGTATTCATTAACATAAATATTTGCTTTTGGTTCTCTTTATCTTCTGTGGCAAATGTTCCTCCACTAGAAGTAAATTGTGTGGGAAAGCTGAGGATTCTTATATTGAAAGTAAATGGAAAATGCGTGTTAGTGTTTCTAATTCTACTGATCAGAAATCAGAAAAGGAAAGCAAGCTTTGTGCTAGATCACAGTGAAAGATATTTATACTACATGCTAGTAAACCTAGCCATTAGGAGAAGATGGGGACATGCATCTCCTGAAGATCTCATCCTGCCCTACATATGGCCAGACTGGCAAGGAGAGATTCATAGTTACCACAGAACTTGCTGCTGATGTGTAGTATTACAGCATGGTTGGTTTATCATGTTTGGGGCCTATAGATTGAACTGAAGATTCCTCAGGAAAGTGGTGGAAGTAGAAGATGACAAATCAATTCATTTGGCTGTCAGTGTGCCAAGGGCCTTTAACAATATCCGCACCTTGGCAGTCATAGTGTATTATCTGTGTTGTGCTACAGCAACAGTACACTACTTTGAGTCTTCATTTGGTGCTTTATACCTGGAAAAAAACAACTTGAGTGATTTGTAGTCCATGCAGTTGTGACTGTGTTCAACTTCACTTAATTTCAAATTAGTGTCCGAATAACTTGCATTTGCCACATTCTTCCAAGATGGTTGAATTTAAGGTTGTAAAGTATTTGCTAGTCTACTCAGTTACATAGTCAAGAAACTTTTTCAAATTTTTTTTTTTGACTGAATTTACACAACTAACTTTTATTGCTTTGGGTAGTTGGTGTTTGTTCAATCTGGTGTTCTGGTGAGCTTTCACTGTAGCCACTAAATCTTCAAATGTGTTACAGTTATGGAGAATTCAGATCTAATTAGAGCTTTTGCCATATGGTCATCCCAGGTATACATTGCAATAACTTCTGCTTCTTACTAATACTTAGCTTGGGATAAGGTAGTGCTTGCAAATAGGAGTTGCTTGGGGGAGAGAGAGCTGGGTGGGGTTTTGTGTTTTCATTTTTTTGAGGGAGGGGGGAGGGTGTTTGGTTTTTTGCAGGGGTTCTGGGGTGGGGGTTTTTTGGGGGGTGTAGAGTTTTGTTTCTTGGGTGTGTAGTTTTTTTTTTTTTTAATTCCTCACTTTTTGTAATCCTTGACGTGTTTGTATTCCAAGAATGATAGGTTGTTTCACCCTGAAGTAAAAAAAAAAAGTATCATAGCAATCTTGTCCTTTTCAGAAGCATGACATGTGGAAACTTAAGACAGTGTAGCCCACAGCCAGAGAACTTCTGTATAATTTGAGGTATTTTGTCATACTGGTTTGTGGAAAAATCTGTTTGAAATTAATAGGCTATAGTTGTTTTAGTAGTGCATTTAAACACTATAAGAGCTAGGCTACGTTAAATAACAAAAATCTGGACACTGTAATACTGTTTACTAATACATATAAGCAATCATAAAGAAAATGGTTATGGAGTAGATTTTATAGGTAAACAGTACGTGGTGGTCTATTTTAACTGGAAGCCCTCACATAATGGTTGCTTTTGCTAATGAGAGTATAGATAATCCCCCATACTTACCCTTTTTGAAAAGATACAAATTGTTGTTTGCTCTAGGCAGAATGAAGACAAGCTGTTCAGTGTTTGCCTGGTAAATATTAAATATTAGGAACAGCATGTATCTGGTTTTGAAATATGTGGGAGCCTTGCAGTAATGTCAAAATGTATATATTCATCTGAGATTTTGCTTGTTTACTTGATTGTGACTGGGACTTTTTTTTTCTTCTTCAGGGAAACTGTATCAATCTGACCGATGCCTTGACTCTGTATGAAGAACAGCTTAGCAGGCTTTATTGTCCTGTGGAGTTTTCAAAAGAAACTGTGTGTGTTCCTTCCTACATGGAATTGTATCCTTAAAGACTGAAGGAGACTGGAGAGTGTGTATTAGTAAATCAAGCAGGCATAGATTGGTTGGAGGTAATGAACTCAAGCAAAAAAAGTGTTTCTGATTTAAACACAATGTTTTTTTCATAGTAAATGAACTACTGCAGTTTTAGTTTTAAAATAACTGTAGGAATTGTTTTCTAAAAGTGCTATAAATTCACAGCTGGTGAAATGATCAGCCCCTTTCATGAACAGACTGTGTTTCTGTCAATGTTTTTGAGTGGTGTATGCGATGTAGGATAAACTGTGTGATAAGGGTAATGCTGCCTGACATTTCTGACAAGGCTGTATCACCTTATTTTCCTTTTTTCCTTTACAGAAATAAGAAAATGACTTCATACAGATTAGCATGATCCATATCTTTAAATATTGCCTGATATAGCTATTCTTGAACATACAGCTCAGACTTGATTTTTAAGACGGGGGAATGGGGAAGAGTGATTCCTAACAATCATTGCTAGTGAGTGTCACTGGAAAAAATACTCCATGTAGGGGGCATTGCATATTCTCAACATTGCATTCCTAAAAGTAATCCTTTAGAGTTTTTTCAATTTGTGAGTGGCATGGAAGTTCTGTAAGGCACCTAGAAGTTTAAACTTCAAGCCCTTGGTGTGAGAGAGGCATTTTGATCTGCTGTAAGGTGGTTCTGCCAGCTGCTTTTTCTTGAGTGTTTGCTGCTTTTGTGGGATCGCCCTGGAAATGTTTCTGCATGGTGAAGCATGCTGTGGCTGTCTCTCTTGACAGTAAACATATTTCCACAATCTTCTTATTCATAATACACTAAGCACATGATAGTGCCACAGCCTTTCTTCTGTTGTGCGTGTTTATTTGCCTCCCTTCTGTGTCTCTAAGCCCAATAGTGTTCAGTGCTGCAGCTTCCACACTGACCCTATACTGACTCCAGACTGACTGTAACCAGCTCTTCCTGCTTCTCATTATTGCCAGCACTTTGTGAAACACAGATTTGACCTTGCATTTTCAAGACAAAAGAATGTGAAGGATATCAAATACTTGCCCTTAAAGCGTACAGTTTCAGAGAAACTGGGTTTTTTTTCCCTTTACAACTGCCAGGCCTTAATGCAATGTGTATGGGATTTGAAGAGTAGGCATCTTTGAACTGCTGAGTCAGGAAGAGAATCCAGGGAGCTTTCACTTTTGTGTTTTGCCTACCCTTTAAGAGCTACCAGAAGTTTTCAGAATTTAAATATAAGTAAAAATAACATTTTAACTGTGGAAAAGTATTGCATTTTTTTCCTTAACTGATTATTTTCTCCAGATGGGTATTCTACACAATTTGGAAGAAACAGACCGACATCTGAACATCAAGATTATTTGAGATTATCATAAATGTACATGCTGCATGGAGTGTATAGGTCTGCCACATGCTGCATATTGGCATCTTGAACCTTTAAATTATATGCTGTAGATGATCCTGAAACTTAGTCATGCTATTGATTGTGAATTCTTTAAATGTTTTTTTATTATTATTTTAATTTAAAAGCAAATGGAAAATGTATATTTTGATGAGCTAGGGTGTTATTTTTGAAGGTCAACTTAAAGATGAATAAGCAGCGAAACTATTTAGCTGCTGACTGCACTGAACCTTTAGAATGTGATCCTTTTTATTTTTTTGTAGATCTCCACAAACTGGTTGATTAAAGAAGACATCTTTAGCATTTCATCCCTGAAGGGTGGTCCATGGAGTTTTAGTTGTTTTTGTTTTTCCAACAGATTGTTCATTTATGGTGCTTTTTACAAAGGGGAAGAGGGTTTTTTTGTAGTTTCGGGGGTTTTTTTAATGAACACTGCAGTGCTTCCCTATAGAGAAGGGCACAGCTAAAAAGAAAAAATCCTGTGAGATATTACCCCAAGTCCTTTGTTGCAAAGGGAAGAAAGCCAGTCTTAAATTTTTATTTAACCTAGTTTCATTCATCATTGCTGTAATGTCTGCTGCAGAAGAATCTTTGGTCTTTTACCTCCTGGATTTTTTCAGTTGCTGGCATATTGATTATTTGGATTCTGATAGGAATTTGGCAATAGCTTTGTACTGAAGCACGAAGATCAAGGCTGGGTTTTCATTCCACCACACTGCAAGAAATAGAGTGTAATGAGGTTCACGTGGGCGTATCTTCTCCCCAACCTTATGGGAAGCACTAGATTTTTGAAGTAAAGGTTGTCTTTGAGGATGAAGTAATGTGGGTGTGATGTTATCTATCTTTGTGCACCTGTACTGAATGTTTTGAAGCAAGTGTATGTGTGCTTCAGTAGGGTTAGTCATGGTTGTATTGCCACAGATGGCCCATATTGTGTGAAGCTCCTGCTCAGTTAAATTCACTTGCAGTGTAAAAATCAGTAGAAGCTGGGGTGCGTTGTAGTTCTGTTCTGAAAGATGCATTTTTCTTTAGCAGTTCCTCGTGCTTTCAAAAATTATGTTTGTCAGAGTTTATGTATCAACTAAAATATTTGTTTAAAAATGCCACTTGGAAGGAGGTAGCAAGGATATGACCAGTATATGCATCTTTTACTGTTCCAGGGTAGAATACCAAGTGTACTATTTCCCTAAACACTCTGATCCTGAACAATGATGTTTCATTCAACATCCTTATCGACATTTTTTTTTGTTTTATTGGAGAGAGTTGTTTTGCCCTGCCAAGATACTGTTAAAGAAAACAAACAACACAAAAGTTGTGCTTTATGTTCGTAAACCAGACATAAAGAAAAAAATTATTGCATCCCACGTATATGAACTCTTCATGGAATCTGAGTAGTCTATGCAGAATTCCAGACTGATACTAAAAAATGTGACAGAATTTGCTTTCTCTTTGGTCTATAATTGGTCTAAAACTGTTAAAATACTTTCAGTTTGGATAACCAATAGGAGCATTTTGCAGTCTTACTATTTTAAATTCTCAGTTAATTTCTCTAATTTATACACAGTGTAGTTTCTTACATGGCCTACAGCTTGTGAATCACTGAAAACTCCCAAAGAATAGAGCTTCCCTCTAAATAGAATAACATTTCCTGTATTTCCCGAGTGTTCTAGCTCTGTTATAGGTATCCCAGAAAATACTTTGATATTATTACCTATAATCTAGTAGAGACTCTTCCTTTATGATCTGGGACTGCAATCAGTTTATTATCTAGCCACAGATGAATGCAGGTATCCTGTAAACAGGTGTATGCATAACTTTGCAAGCATGAATATTTCCACTGGTTCTTAGTGTCATTACTCATGTAGGTGAAATGAAGCACACAGGGACAGAGCTCAGAGCATCTGTGTTCCTGGGTGAGCTTGACAGATGTAAAAATCAGTCACAACAAGTGGGGGTGGTTTGGTTTTTAACAAGGAAACTTGTGAGCTGGAAGATGACTTAATCTGCTTGTTATACCAGAGTTTGCACTTCCCTTTGGCAGTGCTGCACAGGGAGCTGCTGGGTGTGCAGGGATGTCCTGTAAAGATACCCAGAATGACATGGGGACCTGAATTGCATATTAATAGCTGAGAGGCAGCAGTGCTTGCAAACTTTTCAACTAATAGGGTATGAGGACAGTTGGAAGAATTTTTTTCCTTAATTTTGTAATGTAGTGTTTTGAAGTGATAGAAGCAGTATCAAGCAATTCAGCAAACTCTGAACATTATATTTTTTTAAGTTGCTGAATTTATTCTGAGCAAATACATACATATTGTTAGTCTTTATTTATTTGTTGCTGTAGTGTAGATTTTTTAAAAAGAAAAACAAGTCTGTGTTAGAATTTTCAAATGCAAACTGCTGTAGCTGATCAGTTTTCCATGTTTAAGGCCAGTTGGGAAATAGCTATGATTGCTACACTATGTACGCAAACAATTCCCAAGGCACGGTTAACATTAGAGGCTTCTTAATTATTCTTTGCACTAAATGCTGCTTCCACCTAGAAGTTATTGATAGTCATTTGTGCAAGGAGAAGACTGCTGGCGTTGTATCAACTGCATCAGTGCAGTGCACATTTTAAAATAAAGGTACGCTGTCATTACTTGTGCGTTTGAATTGTTAAATCCATTGTGGATTCTGTGTTCTAAGGACAGAATGGATGGGTATGATGCTTACCATTGTACCTCCTTTTCCCTTGTCACAAAAAGGTCCTTCCTGGTCCTCTTATTGAGTATCTTTTCTGTCTCAGATTAATAAATTCAGCTCTTTTCCATGTAATGAATGCCAAGATACTCTGTAGTATGGAACAGCACACCAATATTTGTAATGGGGGGAATTGCTTGAGGCTTCAGATATTTGCCTAGCAAGGGTTAATTTTCTGTACAGCATTTTAGATGTGAATTCTTGGAAGTCTAACTGGAAGCTGGAGTTCTAATGCTAAAGAGGTAAGTTGGGTTTGGGTGACAATGTGATTCATTGTGTGGCACAGAGAAGACAGGCTTAGAAGTCAGGGTGACATTCAGAATGATGGAAACTGACACAGAAGTTTAGGGAACAGGGAGAAGGGCATGAACAGGACAGGCACATCAAATAAGTTATTAATCTTATGAAATCACATCCCAGAATAATGTGGTACAATGAAAGAAAAACATGACTTCCAAAAAAAATAGAGAGATATTTACATGAATTAAAGCTAACTAGAAAAGAGAAGTATTCACATCTGCATTACATACCATGATAGCAGAAGGCTTGCTAGCTAGGGGAAAAAGGGGGAAGGCTTAACTCTGAGGGGAAAAGTCACACATACAGACTGAGGGTAGAATAAGGAGTGATTCTGGAGCGCCTATGTGCATGGTAGGAAATATAGGTATCTTGGGCTTTCAGTTTCGCTGTTTGAGAGTTTGAGGTGTTGACAGCTTGCTGGAGGGAACAAGGTGAGAGGAAGAGAACTCAATTTCTTGTTTTAATTGAGGAATGGGGGACTGCAGATTATGTTGCCTGTGGGTAATAGGAGAAAGCTGACGAACTTTGCCCACAGAGAGAAGAGTAGTTGGAGTCATTAGAGATACCAAGGGAGCAAGTGAGAGAAGTAGCAAAGTAAGCAACTGCTGCAGTGATTAATAATAGCACTGAGCAGCTTAGAAGTGCCTTTTTGAAATGTGGAATGCTTTAGGAAGCAAGCAATGAAGAATGGGAAGTGGGAGGATGTGCAGAAGTTCATACTGTAGTCATACATAGCAGTGAACTTGAGCTTCAGAGGGAGACGTGGAGAAGGTAGAAAGAAGGAAAAGTAAAATGTGAAATTAACTTCATAATTGGAAGTATGGGAAGTGTTCCTGTGCAGTGTCAAGAGTGGAAAGGATGAAGGGGCAGGAGGCATTAAGTTGGAAAGGAAGTGGGGAAATGAGCCAGGAGGAGGAACCAAGAAACAGGACAGCACAACAGTTGTGTGTCGATTTGGGGAACACATCTGGAGATACAAAAAAGTGCTAGTCACACTGCCCAGCTTGTCCTCTGATGGTATTGGACAGATGAGGAAGAGAAATTGGAAACATCTGGGTTTGTTTTGTTGTGTTTTTTTTTTAACTGAGTAATGAGTGTAAGATTGTCTTCTAAGTATTTTAGAAGGAAGAGAGCTTAACTGCTGGAAATTAAATGAAGACTAAAAGGAAACTTCAGATTAAGGAGTGTTCAAAGGTAGACTGATTACTGAAGCAAATAAATACAGACTTCATGAAGTCCAAAGGCAAGGCAGCTGTGGGATTTAACTGTCATTGGTTGTCACTGAGTGTGGAAGGGAGGAAGGCAGAGGGATACCAGAGGCATCTCTGCTGTCTTCAGCTTATGGAACTGGAAATAATGATCAGAGCTGGTAAATGGATAACTAAAAAGCACTGCTACAGCTACCTGATTTCAACATGCCATGATAACTTAATGTGTTACTTGAGAGGATGTTTCATGACTCAACAATGAATGCACAACACAATGTGCCATATTGCCTGTGCAGCACCCAAATACAGAAGTATTTTACTGGTGTATAATGAAAACATTTTTATGCAACTGTTCTTTATATAGGCACAGAAATGCACCAATGCAATGGAATAAAAACAATGGTAGTAGATAGGAGTAACAAAGGTGAGTGTGTACACCTCTGTGAAGCCTTTTGTTCTGGTAGGTGCTAATGTTACCTAACACTTCCCCATTTAACTTCAGATAATTATCAAACTTGATTGACTTGATTTTAAAAATTTTATTCCATGCTTTGTCCTGATTCTTCTCTTAAGCTCCTCACTGGGACACCCTGTGAAATTACTTCTTATTGCTTGGCATGTGTTGTCACATTTAGGTGTTTTCAATGATGTTTTTATAGCCATTCATTAGTTAATTGGAGTGGAAGGTTTTTTTCAGAAAACAGATCTTTAACAGCTCATTGTTTAAAATCACAGTGAAAACTGACAGAATACTTATAGGAACATACATTGACTTTTCATTTTAGAGAGGACTGAATGCTGTTAAAAATTTTTGCCTGGGTCTTGAAATGTTTCTACTATGACTGTAAAATTCTTACAGTATATATAATAGTTAAATAGTAAGGGAAGTTATCTGCTGGCATTTTCTGGAGCTGATTTGCAGGCAGCCATGTGGCTTAAGTTATAGTCAAGATTCACTTAATAGAAGCACGAAGACAATTGACCATTAACCTAACACTGCCACTGCTAAACCATGTCCCTGAGTGCTGTATCTGCTCCATGCTGGTGACTCTATCTGCTTCCCTGGACAGCCTGTTCCAGTGCTTCACAACACTTTCAGTGAAGAAATAGCCAGTGTAAACTGCCTGTGGCACTAAGTGAGGCCACAGTGTTTATTACCTGGGAGAAGAGAGTGACCCCCGCCTCAGTACAACCTTTCAGGTGGTTACTGGAGCAATGATGACTCCCTATCTCCCCATCTACTCCTCCTAATGTTTGTGTTCTAGGCTCCCATAAAGTGAACCCCCAAAGACCTGTAGAGGCCCCTGAATTACTCTGTTCCTCACTGTCAGATCTTCACCCACCTCTGGATGTGGTTCTGTGGCTCCTGGGAAATGGCCTTGTGTGCATAGACTTCTGTCTTCTGCTCTTCTTCCTGTACTGTTCTAGAGTAGAAGTTGTTTGTGTCTCCCAGGCAGCTGCAAAAGCTGTTCAGGGTGCAGGTAAATGGATGTCTTTGGGCTGGGTAGCCGTGAAGCTGCAGGAGTGGCTGGTGGAGAAGAGACAAAATGCTGTATAGTGGAGTTGGGAGCAGCGAGGTGAGAGGAGGTGGGGAGAAGGTATTGCAGGCACCAGAGCAGAGCTTCTCCTGCTGCCCTGGGCAGGATTCCAGTGGAGCATGGACTGCAGCCCCTGGAGGGAACTAGGCCAGACTAGGGATCCACACTGCTCTCCACAGAACCTGCACTGGGGCACATGGATAGTTCATGAAAAAAATACAGCTCCTCTGGCAGCAGGTTTATCCTGAAGGACTGTGGCCCTCTGGTGGGATCCCACTCTGGAGCAAGGGAGAAGTGTGTGGAAGATGGAGCAGCAGGGTAGAGTTGGCAGCAGTGACTGAGCCCAGCTTAGTCCCTTGCACCTCTCAGGGGAGTGGGGCAAGGAAGGGGCAGGAGTGAATTTGAGCCCAAGAAGAAAGACTTGGGGTGTGAGAGGTTTGTTGCTCCCTTTCCTGCATTTTAAACTGGCAACATATTGAACTAATTTGGTAACTGGTAAAATGATGAATGGAAGCTCAGGTGAAGGGACAGCTAGAGAAAAAGAAGTATCTAGTCCAACTCCTGACCACCTCAGAGTGACCAAACGTTAGTGCATGTTGTTAAAGGGCATTACCCAAATGCCTCTTAACTGCTGACAGGCTTGAGGCATTCGCCACCTCTCTAGGAGGCCTGTAGGATGGACACTTTTCTTAGCTCTCCCTGGAACACCTTCAACCTTTATAAAAGAAAAGGTGATACGTTAGGTATGACTGGGAAAATGAGGAATTTAGTGCTCTTCTAGGTAAGTAGGACAAGAGACAACCTCATTAGAACTGAGAGGAGTCCAAACCATTTTCAAGTTTCTGACTGCTTAGCCTGGGGGCATGAAAATACTAACTTTTGGAACTTCTGGAACCATGAAGGTGGTTGTTCTCTTGAGGTAAATCTAAAGAGTCAAACTACTGCTGAAGCCTCTCTATTGCAGTGTGTGTTTTAAGCCTAGGGCTTGTGCTAGAACTATTTTAAGACCTTGCTCCCAACACAGACCTAACCCTTAGGTTTGCTAGAAGGTAGAGTCCCTCTTGCCCCCGTCTCTAAATTTTGTTTCCAGAAGTGCTGCAAATGCTTATCAGATATATGGAAATTTAGCTGTAACTTCTCAAAGATGAGTATTTCAGACCTTATGACTGGAGTGTTTTCTAAGGTCTGTTTAACCCAGTCCCTCCACTGCTGCATCTTATGGGACAGGGGTGCTGTGAAGTCATTTATTGCAGTAGCTGTGCCATGTGGCTGGTCCCAGCTATCTCTGCACTCTCATTACTTTGGCCTCACCCTGTGTTGTCCCCTCTGCCAGGAGAGTTTCAGGGAACTCTCCCCTAGCCATGTGACAAACCAAGTGGGTTAAAAACAAGCAAGCAGAGACATGAAAGAGAAATGGGAGACTGATGTTGCTCAGCTACACTGCTGAAATAAATGGATGAAAGAGGCTGGCTGTGCTTAAAATAGACCTGTGTGGCTCCTCATGGGCTGGCAGACCTCAGTGGTGAGCAGGAATGGGAACTGGTGGTGGGATTGACAAACAAGTCATGCCAGGTGTAGGATATGGGAAAAATGTTTTAAGTAAAGGCTGCAGAGCATAATGGTTTATATTTGCTTTAAAAATACAGAGGAGTTAAGGGGGCTGCCCATTGTTTTTTTTTTCTTGTCTTTCTCTGACCCCATCTACTGATGGGTCCCTTCCAACTAAAGATATTCTATCGTATTATGGTTTCAGTCATCCAGAAGTTTCAAATTGTTTGAACTTTTGAAAGCACGTAAAAGGTGAGCTAGTAACTTTGATCTAGTGGGAATTAAAACCTTTGTCAGTACTCTGCTGATGGTGGAGCTTTGTAGGGTGGCATGTTGTTTTTCAGTTACTTGTTGCCATTCATACCTTCAAAACTTTTAAATAAAATTTTATGTCAGCAGTTTGGCTGTCCCAATTGGTTTTGGTTACATGGACTGATTTCTGTTCTTCTGAGATTAGATTATCTACAACTTGAGTAGTATTATCTTACATTTTCTCACAAGGAATTTACTTTAAAGAATATGGGGACAGCACCCATTTTGTGCAACACTGAGCTTCCTAGCTCTTGAGTTTCTTTGCTCTGTTCTTTAAAAAGAAAGAAATGTGAGGCCCATTATTCATCTTTACTACATGAAAAATCAGCAATGTGGTTTTAGATACATTTGCAGAAGGAGTGCTGTTATATGCTATTACAAAGGCAAGCCCTTGCTCAGTGAGTTACAGTGGTAGGGTACCTGTGTGGGCCACAGTGAGTTCCTTGATCCTGTAAAAGTGGTTTCTGTACTGAACATGTATTATCTGGGAGAGCAGAACAGCATGGTCTAGGTCTGGATCATGCTTGTGACCTGGTTTCCAGCACCTCCTTGGCTGTCTGGTGGCAGTGAGTGAATTGTTTTTCCAGTGAATAGGAATTTGGCTGTGTTTTAATTGTGAACAAATGATACTCAAATACATCTGAACTTCAATCACACTAAAGTACATTTTATGTCATACTGATCAAAATACGTTTGAATAGCTTTATTTTATAGTGCGTCCAGATTCATGCAACAATGGATGAGTTTCATTCAGTATTTTATTTAGCTTAAAATGATACTTTATAGTTGCTTTAATGCCCAGATATAGGGAAGAAAAATGTGGTTAAGATAAAAGCAGCAAGTCATACATGTTGTTATGAAATGAGGTTGAAAACATTCCATACCTCTTAAGAGCATGTTTTCCAAGGGCAAAGACTGCAATGCCCCAAGAAAATGTAGTCATGGCATCACAGTTTGAAAGCCTAGTTAGGAGTGTGAGTTTATCTGATTGACTCAGAGTGAAGTGAGCTGCCTTTGCTTAATTCCTGGTAACATGTTCTTCTGGTGCTCTGGAGAGTGTGAGTAGTGATGACAAAGGGTATGAATTCATTTCAGCAATGGTCAGCACCTTGGTGAAAAGCAGGAACATGGTCCTGCATTTTTTCGGGCTGCTGTTCCAGGGAAGGACTTCAAACCTGAGAAAGTTAGCAAAGACCTGTGTAAGAGGAGCAGGTCTTAGCTCTAGGAGGTGTAAGAAAGACATGTAAGAAATAGCCCCCTGGGCTATGGGGCCACATTCCAGCCGTCTACGGCTCAGCCTGGGATCCTGATCTCACTGATGCCCCTGGCACATGGAAATTCTCAACAGGGTCTTATCAGTGTTCTTCTGTCCTGAGCTGCCCTGAACATGATGGGGGCTGTACCCAGATGTGGAGTTAAGTCAGGTTTGGGAAACCAGTAGGAAATTCTTTTGTGTATCTTAGTCCAGATGTAGTCTGGCTGTGAGTGCTTTCTCTCTGTTCTGGGGAGATGGAATATGCCTCTCCAGCTCTTGTTTTCTCTTGTTAATTGCTGCTTCAAAAGTCATGATACTCCTAATTTGCTTTTAGAAACTTACTGCCAGCCTGCAGACTTTTGCTTAGGTAAAGCAGATGGTGTGAGTATGTTCTGGCCAATCTGAATTCTGTTGGTAGTCCAAATTGCAAGACACTTATCACATTTATCACTTTTTTATTAAAAGCAATCTTCATGGAAGTTTTACTTGAGTATTGTTTTAAATTTGGATAATGAATGTCCCATTTCAGTCAACCAGTTCAACCAAGGAAGAGACTGATCACGTTTGCAGCAATTTCAAAGAACCAGCAACAGAACCAACATTAAATTATTCAAGACCTATAAATTTATCTGAGTCTTTTAGTGGACTGAGATTCTGTTATTTTCTTGGGAAGTGCATATTGAAGAATCTAAGGAAACTTTTTCAAAAGTGTGTGATCTTCTCTGCAAGTTGTAGAAAAGGATTTAGCTTTCGCCAGCATAATCTTCCTTCCCTTTAAGCAAGTTTGGTCATGACTATTTTTGTCACTGTTATTAACTTTGCTAACAGTATGGCTAATTTCTTTGCATGGTTATTTAAATGTCAAAGAGTAGCTAGTTAGAGCCATACTGAGGCCCTTTCATCAGTTTTCCTAATCCAGCTACTTGTTCCTAGGTTAGTGAAAATTTGTGGGGAGCAATACCATGTAATGATCCAGCTTATGATCTATAGCAAGTAGTTTGGGTATGTTTGACAGTACAGAAATCCTTGTTTTAATAGTAAAGAAGACAACAAAGCTTTATTTGAAATAGAGATGTTGGAAACTTAAGGGAAGGGCTGTCAGAGACATAGCAATTTGACTTGTAAGGATGATTATAGTTGGTGCCTAACTGATTTTTGTGGATTTCTGCAGCTTCAGGAAAGCAAATGTTTGTCTCGATGATCCTGTCCCATGGGGCCTCATGCTGTGGTTTCAACCTGATCTGACTCTGGTCTCCCCTTTCCAAAGAACTTGCTGACTAAATACATTTAAACTCTGCTGAGGGGCTGCTGCTTAGCGTTATTAGGTATTTTTATATATAGTTACTGGAGTGGCACTAAGATGAGGACAAGAACAGACAATATCTAGAAATACTTCCACTGAATTAATACTCACAAAATCTCACATTGTCAAGGGGTGTTTTATTTAGGACTTAATATTTAATGTGTGATTTTTTTTCTGACTTTTAGCTGTGTGCAAAGTGAATTTTAATCTCATTTTGAGATGAAGAAGAAAAATAACTCAGTGGAATAAAATGCTTTGAAATAAGGAAATGCTCAGGAAGACCCTGAGCTGGTTGTAGAAATACCCTGCAAGAGCACGATTTTTTTTTTCAGGTTTATTGGTGGGGTTTTATTGTTGTTGGTTTTCTCGGTTTTTTTTTTTTTTGGTTTTTTTTTTTTTTTTTGGCCAGGCTGATTTCTTCTGAAAACAGAGATTATGCTGTTGTGTTTTCCTGTCTCTGTCTGTGTCCCCTCTCTCCCACCCAACCTTGCTAAGTAGTGCTGGACCCTGTCAGCCAACTTCAGTCAAATTTGACAGAGGGGATTTGAGTTCAAATATATTAATTCTGACAAGTCTTTGCTTGCATAAAAAGGTCTTTCTTTTCTGCTGCAAGCCCTTGGTTAGGTGCATTTGTTGTGCAGAGGGATGCGACCCAACAGCTCCTGTGTGAGAAGAGCTTTCACCAGAGCTTCTGCCTGATGGGACTGCTGAGCTCTACTGCCTTGGGGTTACAGCACTTGGAGGAACTTCTGCTTCACTGCTTTTGGTTTCCTACAGAAGTCAGCATGAGCAATCTGAGTAGCAGTGAGAGTGCCTGCTACCTGTTCAGTGGCAGTTCTGTGGTGCAATTGCTCTGTTCCTGGGTGCAGCTGTCAGCTCTACTGGTGCCAAAGACAGATTTGTGCTGCTGGAGATCCAAGTGGGAGAGCAGGCAGGAACTGTTGGTTTTGCAGAGGCAGTCATGCTTCTCCAAGAGACAGGAGGTCACTGTGGAGGGATCTCTTTGGCAGATGCTGAAAGCAGTCACATGCAGGGCTGGTGGCTCTCCTTCTCTTTTAATTTAAAATGCCAGTGAGCGAGTGTCTCATTGCACACCTGAAAATTCATCCACGGGACACAAACTCCTTGGTAACCAAGCTTCTTGCTTCTACTCATACAAATAGACTTTGACAGCTGTGAGCAAACATCTGGACAAAGCAAAATAAGTGCAATATTTTAAGGAAACAACAGATATTTGTTTGTGTTTTATCTCCCTGCACCTACAACTGTGGTTGCTGGAAAAGTGACCACTTGTTCACAGCAATGTCTTTTTCAGTGTCTTTACAGCCTATGTATGTAGTTAGATTATATGAGAAAAAGCAAAAATTTGCTCTGAGCTATGCCAGGGTATCTTGTACATTTCAAATCCCAAACTGAAATCCCTTTCTACAGCCTATGTCAGCATACACCCTTGTTTAATCTATACAGCAGGATGACAGATGGGAAGGATGCCCGTGTGCTGGCTCTGTGTAAACACTCTCTGGCTGTAGTGTGAATGTGGTCTTTAGGAGAAGTAGTGTTTGATTTAGCTAGAATTTAATGTGTGTCTTGACAAAAAATTGCCAGAAGACCTAAGCAGTCTCTTCTGCTTGAGAACATATGCACTGCTTCATTAAAGTGCTTTTTCAAAAGAAGCAAATAAAAAAGCTTGAGAACTTGAGTGGTGTAACTTCAATCATCCCAGATGTTGGATTTCATAGTCAGTTGCTGCTTGGGTTAGATATAAGCACCTTTTTGTCAGAGAATGCACTATTTCCTGCAGCAGGGAAATATTTTTCTTGTTGTAATGAGAATAGCTTGATCTACTTGGAACTGAAAAAGTAAAAATTGATTTGGGATATTAAATTTTGGAGAACAAAGTTTTTCTGCTTTGCAGAGTGTTCTCCTTACAGTTGCAGTAATAGTGGAAAAGCTTGCCACCAGCAGTGTTTGGAGCCCTGCAAATCCTGTTGGCTCAATATTAATTCCTAATTAATGACCCGCATTCTCACAGATGCACTGAGGCCTTCTGTGATGTGGCTGTACCAGTGGAAAACGATAGTCATTTATTTCCAGCTGTATCTGTCCTATGAATAAAGGGCATGAAGTAGTGCCAGAGTGTGATTTTTGTTGGCTGCAGCACAGAAATTTGGCAGCTTTTGTAGCCAAGGGAGTGTAATTTATAAAATTCAGAGATCTGATGACAGCTAGTCAAGCTGTCCTCAAATGCAACATGTTGGGCTTTTCTTGAGCACACTTTGTGTGTGTAAAGCCCAGTTCTGGCTGCAACAGCTGCATAGTTCAAAAAAACAGTTCAAGGCCCAGGGTGAAACCCTAGAAATGGGATGGAATACAACTTTTACTCTGACCTACACTAATTAATATCTTTCAATGAAGCCATCATACATCTCTGTTTCTATGAGGAAGCCACTCAAGCTGTATCTGGTGTCTCTACTTCCATCAGTGTGATGGTGGCTGTGTTTTCCTTTTACCATGGACTAAAAATGCTCAATAGTACATCACCAGAGCTGTGACACTGTGATTGTGATGACTGCTCCTGTTAAGCTGTACTTGCATGAATGTGCATTAGGCACCTCCCAGATAGGGCAAGTCTTTAATGTACACCATGAGGCAATGCTGTACCTCATGTGTTGGTGTAACCTAATATGTTTTACTTGTGTAAATCTAGAAATTTACTTGTGTAAATCTACTTGTACATCTAGAAGTGAACTGGGATTTTTTTTTCTCTTTCTATAGCAAGTGTCAGTGATTGTTTTAATATGTTTTGAAGTTATCTAAATGCCAGAAGGATTAAATATTTTACAGTGCTCAGGTTCTTCAAGCAAGCTTGGGCTGACCATGTGCTGACCTCGTCCTGTGTTGCTGTCCCAGACATTCAGCAACACCTATGCAACTGGTTTTGACTGTTCTAGTGAAAACTGGGCAATATGTTTGTTGATCAATTGAATAATCAAACCTCACTTCCTTGGGCCAAGCTATATGAGGAAAAGAATACGTGGTCCAATTGATTTTAACTCTGATATGTGCTCTTCTCTGACTCCGGCATAATGGCTGGAAGTGAGAATTGTGTCCCTTTGTGGAAGAGCAGGATAACACACACTGATGTGTGTGCTTTTTAGTATACATTCATGTGCACACACACTCTTATATTCACAGACAGACGTTTTCTAGAGGTTGGGACACTTGCTGTGGTTCAGCCCAGAGCAGGTTCCAGAGAGTTTGCCAGCTCTGGGATATGACCATGGCTAGAATTGTTTGTGCATTATCCTAGCTTTGTCTTAAGTGCCAGAGTGATCCCGTTGTTTGAGTGGGATCTTGGTCGGGTGGAATTCTGAGTGAATGAACCATTTGGAGCATGTAGCATTTAGTTATTACTTTTTTGCTCACTATGTCTTTTTAATATTTTGTGAATGTTTAGCAGTCTTTGCACAGCCTCATTAAGTGCCTTACTGGGCTGCAATGGCCAGAAGTGCTGTTAGTATTTCCAGCAGGAAGTGTGGCCATGTATCCTGTGCCTGCCAAAGAGCTGCTGGACTTGGGATGAGCAAGGCAACCAAATAGTAGAATGCTCATCAAAAAAGTAAATTAAATTCTGCAGGCTTCTGTCACAGATCATCGGTATCAGGAACTTACGTGTGCTCTGTGCACCTTTTCAAACGCTACCAGAAATGGACCTCTGCAGCTGTTTATGGTTTGGCTGTAATTTCATAGTTCTGTACATGCTGGAGAAACCAAGATGGGTTCTTGACTACAGGCAGACTCTACAGTCAAGAAGGAAGGACACTTTATAGTAAGCCACAGTGTAAATAAGCCCACAAACCCAAACATGGAAAAGTCATTCTGTTGCTGACAGCTGATTTGTGATCTCTCTTGCCACAAGGATTAGGTGCTGCTTGGAGCTGACTAGTAGCTGACAATTACAGTAAACTCCTGCAGTTGGAGCTTGCTGGATTTTGTTAGGGTAGTTCCATGTTCCTATAGTCCTCACTTTCTGATGTTTGGGAGAGGGGAATGAACTGTCCAGCTTGTTTCCTATCTTTCCCTCTTCTCCTGACACAGATTTTCAAATCAAAAAACAAAGTTGTTTTGTTTTTTTTTTTTTCTTTTTTGACTCAATTATTTAAAAAATAACTGGTTTCTGCTTTGTCTGTTGAAACCTGTTCTTAGTTTCTGCCTTGATGTTGTCTTAGAAAGAGATCAATTGTGATGATGCAGAGCAATGCAGAGTCCCCAGGCAATGCAAAGGAGAGCCCTTTATTGCAAAACCCAGGCCTTTTTAAGCAGTTAGCCAGTTATCATTTTGCAGTTTTGAGGCACAACAAGCCCAAGTCAACCAACCACTGTACACCACAATGTGGAGGTCCATGTGACATGTGTCACGCAGCACGTCTTTCACATCTCTCTACCCATATTCCAGCTGAATCAATCTCTCATAGTTCCCTTCTACTTTGCCTAAATAGCAGGCCTGGGCTGTGATTTCACAAGGGTAACAAGGCCCTTCTTTTATAAGGCTATCTATACACAACAATCCATGAAAGCAAAATCCTGCCAGAGAAACACTGTTGGAGCATGATGTTCAGTACATACTAGTACTTCTTGAGGGGGAAGAACCTGAGATTTAGAAATTATGGGGGAATTGAATAAGTATATGGCAATTCAGTGTTGGTTGGGGGACATAAAGCTGACAGCATCAGTAAGTCTAATATTAGGTCGGTATTTGTAGTTTTGGGGTTCTGTAGAAAAACCATCAGGTAATCAACAGCAAATACCTTTCAAAAGGCTCTTCTGATGTTTACTCAGTATTTGGATCATGGACATAGTGGATTAAGTGTTGGGATCACAATGTGTCCATTCATTTTGTGGGTCAATCCTCTGGCCTTTTGGCAGCCCCTTTGATATCATAGTGATTTCTGATATGAGGACTCAGTTGCAGCAACATCACACAAATACCAAATTCCCAAACCTATGCTAGTAACAGTCTTGTGCTAAGTCTTTCTTATAACCAGATATTGGCTCACACCCATGGAGTCATTCATGCATGAGTGGGAATTTTTGTACTGGGAGGCATGTGGTCCTCCTGGGTATATGGCATCATTTCCCTCTCCTGCCTCTGTTGATGGATGTCAAAATAATAGGTTATATGTGGGACAATAGGCACGTGAAAAGGAGCAAATGTTTTTTCCTCTTCTGAACCAAGCAGACATGAGAATGCTCTCTTGGAGCTTCCTGGTGAAGAGAGACAGGAATAAGAACTGAGGGCATTTTTTTTGCAGGACCCCAGTGAGGCAGTAGAGGGGGTTGAGAAGTTTCAGGACCTTCAAACTCTTAAGTTTTCTTCTAGACAGAGTGGGCTTTCCCTTTATGTCCATGTGACATCCAGGACAAACTGTGTGCAGGTGCTCACATGGAAAAAGGTTTCAGTCTGCAAGCTGATAACTGCCATCACATGCATTTTGTGACACATATATGTCTTTCTTCTCTCTACTTGCGCAACTTTTTATCAGGATGGCTGGGGGCTGAGATAAGGACTTTTAAGTCCTCAAAGAAGTAAGTAACTCAGGCACATGAATGGTTGTCAAGAGCATAAGCATGGTGCTGCCTCTCCCTGCATCCTTACATTTTGTAGGAGAGTCCTCTTGAGAAAGCAAGAGCTCCTCAGAGGGCTGAATGTCACACTCAGCTCAGAGAATTCACCCTGAAATGGATATGTTTTTTACTTGATGAATAGAGAAGGTTTGCTACATGGAGAGAGGACTATCAATTCTACTCCATTGAGAAATCCATATAAATAAGACTTTTTTTTAATCCCCCACCATCTTAAAGTACCAAATAGATACTTTTCCACTAAACTCATAGTAGTACTTGACTTGGAAGCATAGGATTATCTCTTAAAATGTGTTGTGTACCACCAAGGACTGAAATATCTTGTGTGGAAAAAAACAGATCTAGCTTTTAGAGCAGGACTCTTCTGTAGGTTGTGCTGATTATTGCTTTATGCTGCTTGACTGTGATTTTTGGCACACAGTGTCACATACCAAATTCCCGAAATAAAATGCTACATGATATTCTAGGAGTTCTTAGGAAGTTTTAAAAAGGGATTTGTCTGCTGAGTGGGTACCTCTTCTGGTGAAGCCAAATGACACAGCAGCAATGGTTTAAAAGGAGAAGAACTTTAGTCAGCAGATAATTAGTCTTTTTAAATAAGTGCAAGGAGAAAGAAATAAAACCTTCCATCAGACTTGTGTTTGTAGAAGTTGTCAGCAGCCCTGCTTTGATTGGAGAGGGTGTGCAGCTCTTGGAGTAGTTAAAACATCTGTTCAGAGACGTTGTGAAATGCTCGTGTTCGGAGCCCCTGATAAGGGGGACTGCTGAGCACTTGGCTCATAGAGGCTGCACAGGCTGCACAAGCTGTGGCCACCGCTTGCCTTTCCTCCTCCTGGGCAGCACAAAACACAAGAGACAGCTACTATTTTACATGTGATTTTTGCTTTGAGAAGGAGAGAGCAGGAAGTGCCTAGGAAGTAGTTCATGACAGAAACCTGGAGTTTTAAATAGGAGACAGGAGGAGGAGAGCTCATGGACACGGTTTATGAACTGTTGAAACACTGACACAACAGCAGGGGAAAACCAGACCTCTGCAAGAGCAAGCACGTCCCAAGCTATCCTGATGGAAGGAGAGACAGTCCCCGAGGCCAGGGGAGCAGCCAGCAAAGCCACTCGGATCGCCCTCGGAGTCTTTGTGAGTGGCACTCTGGTGCTTGGCACCGCTCTCTTCTTGGGTAAGTGAAAGCGTTGACGCTAACCTGAGCACAGCCCTCCCCAGCCCGTCTGCTGGGTGCTGGTGTTTGTGCCTCATGACATCTTTTGGTGGAAATCTCTTTCTTTCCCCCTTTTTCATGTTTATCCTGAAAGGGATATGTGTTAGTAAAGGAGTTCTTGTTGTGGGAATCCTAGAGCTGGGAGATGCAGTGTGAACTCATGTAATGTTTTGAATGCTGAATTTAAATTTGGATACTCACTTGAATGTGCTCTGACCAGAACTGGATTCTTTCACAGGATGGAGAGAAAGAGGTGAGATTATGCTGATTATTGATTCACCAGCTGTGACTGATGTGGATTAGCAGTCTCTGTTTCCTGAAAATGAATCTGTGTAGTGCACACATTTTATGGAATCTTTTGGGTATTCCTTCATTTGGTTTTCATTTAGGGCTTGACTAAAATTCCTGTAGAAAGCCTCAATAGTGAATATGCATGCACATTTTTTAGATCTTTCTGTTCTTCGATGATGAACTGCAAAGTTGACTTTACAAAAGTAACAAAGAGTGTGTCTAGGATGAAATTGAAATGTTTTTGTCGGATATATAAGCTGTAACTAGATGCGACAGAGAAGGAATTAGCTTTTCCTCTCCCAGATTTAGCATTATCTATATATTGGCTTTGTTAGAATAACACTTGAAAGCGCATGAATACACTTCTGAAATTATGTGTGGAAGTATAAATATGCCCAGAAGCTCCAACCAAAGAGGAAGCTGTTTTGTATCCTGCAAGAACTTTGCAGATTTGGATCCTCTTTTGGAACAACTCAGCTCAACTTTTTATTTCTTTAGACCAACACAGCTTTCCCTAGATTGGTGGAAACCTTGCCTCTAAGCATATCTTTTGCTTTCCTCCAATCCTTTATGATCTTGTTTGAAAGGTCTGCTTTGTTTACAGTCACAATATGGGAAAAAATGTCAGGTTTTCTGTAGAATATTTAAAGCACCAGGCTCACTCTTGGTTAGAGCTTTTCTGCTCTGGAGCAATATTTGCAGGCAAATAACTTCTGCGTTAGTGATCTCATTCAAGTTAATAAAACTTTTTATAATCATGAGCAGGTTTGAATCTTCAAATTTCTAGATGAAAAAGAAAAAGTTTTTCACTTAAAGAATGCAGTATAAATACCAGGGAGTAATACTGGAGGGACCTTATTTTTTTTTGCCTGCACTAGATTTGTTTGTTTATTGCTTAGAGCAATAAAAGCAGTAGACATTTGCCACCACAGCTACTCAGAGAGAGAATTGCTTTATCCATAGGCCAGGTGTGAAAATTCAAGCAAATATATTAATTCTTGCAGACACTTTTACAAGTGTGACTGTGGCATGTTCTGTAGGCAAGGATTCAGTGTCAAAATTTTCACTGGCAAAACTGCTAAGAAAATAAAAATAATGGCCTGGTGTCAACCAAAATGCTTTTAGGATTTCTTTGGAAATTTTCTGAAATTTTCAACCTAAAGAACCAAGGAAAAAATTAAATTGTTTTGGTTTAATATTTTTTTTCAATTAGATGCTTCATTGTGATATGTTTTTGTTTGTAAGTTTGAGCTTATTTGTTTTTTTGGTTTTATTTAACTGTAGAAATGGACATAATCTTTTCTGTCCATATGAAACATTTCAGGCACTTTGAGATTTTTTTTTTTCTTCAGTTTTCATTTAGTCTGCAAAACTTGCTGGTTTCTGGTACACCTGAAATCAATTTTCCAGCTTGAGAAGTGAAACGTGGCTTTCTCCTGCTTTCTTCTCATAGTTCCTACAAGTCTAAGGATAATGTGGGAGAATCATGGCTGAGGATGAGGCATTGTTATTTACTGTTCCCGCTCGTACTGGCTGTGACCTCACTGTCACTTCAGTGGGGAGCCACCAGGACAGAGGCTTGGCATTGCTGGGGTCCTGCCTGTGACATTCTGGTAGGAGTGGGGGCTGTGACAGGACAGGAGCCACCTTCTCCTTGGAGGAAGTAGATTGCTCTCCAGTTTTCTTGGATGAGAAGTCTGGCAACTTTCAATCTCAATTTGAGAACCTCTCTTCCTGACTTGGTAGTCCTTTAGGTTCTCATATCAAAGGAATGTTCACATTATTTGCATCTGTACTTTTGTATGCCTTTCCCCTTGCAGTTTTATTTTTTTAAACTCAGTTGTGGTGTGTGTCTCAGTTTGCTTAAGAATCTAGAAACAGGCTTATCAAGGAAGAAGCTAGGACCCTGAGGGTTATAACCATGCCTCTAAGTAATAATGTCATGATTAGTTATCTTAACAATAAAAAGGCAAGAGAACAAAACTCTGCGAAGTTTTTTTTTCTGTCAAAATTAGCTGTTACTTAAAATGGAAATGTTACTGCCAAAAATTTGTTCTAATGATAAAATTGTGCTTCCCAGTTAAAATGGTATTTTGCTTTTGTTTATAAGTATCAAAAACACAAGGACTGCTTCAGATTAAAAATGAAGTGATGTCTGGGCTTTTCCCTCCTTTCTCTGTTTTGTTAAGAAAAAATTCTAGTAAACATTCAAGACCTGTGTGGATTCTAAAGGGCTAAATTCAAATCGGGGAAAAAGGTGAGCTGGGAGGAGTGCAACACAATTAAAAGTGATATTATCCATTATGTGTAGTTCATGTTTGTAGTGCCTCAAAATCATATTCTGGAGATCTCCCCTTCTCTATCTTCTTCTGTTCTTCAATATTCCAATTATCTTTGTATGCCTCAAAATCGTGTGTGTTTCTTGGCTAATTTACAAGGTATTTGAGGTGCAGTGTTTCACTAAACCAGTGCAAGTTTGGAAAAGCTGTGCAGAAATAGTTTTACATTCCCCTTCTCTGAGAAACGTGGATTGAAATCCAGCTATTTCTGTCATTAATTTCCATTAAAACTGTGAGACTGGAATAGGTGAGATAGATTTATATTCATTCTAGCTTTAGGACTTTTTGTAAAAAAATTTCCTGGGCTGAAATGATATTTCACATTTTTCTATCACTTTGGAACAACATATAACTACAGCAGAAATTGCTTTGTAACTATCAGCACTGTTAAAGCCATGGTACCATAATATATTCCATTGTTGGGTTTTTTGTTCAGTGTTATTTGCTTTTTTTCGTTTTTGCCATGGACTGTTATTAAGATAATTGATATAATGAGACATTTCTTTATGCCTACTGAGCACATCTAGTGAGTACCATTTCACCTATCCCTTGGGATTCTCCCTTCCTAATCCCCAGTATCAATTATCTGCATATTTGCTACCTGAGAGCACTGTCTGAAATTAGCAATTCCTGTGCTTAAATTTCAGTGGCAGTTGTAATACACGTTTTTGAAAGATGAGCAAAATTAACTGACAATTTCATAGTACTTCTCAGCAAGGCTTTTGGAAGCAAATGCAATTACAATACTTTTGGGAGACAGTTCAGGCAGAAACTGGGTTGTGCCTTGTAACGCACAGCTCTCCTTATGCCCATTGCAGTCTGCTCTGTTCCAGGCTGGAATCAGGAGCCCCTGGGAGTGCCCTGTTGGTGCTGGGCAGTGCAGTGCTGCTGCGGGACAGTGTGAGCCCTGCAGCTCACCCACCTGCAGAGGGTGGTGAGACTGCTCTGTGTGGCATTTCAACCATGGAAGGTACAACCTGGTCTAGTGGAAGGTCCCTGTCCATGGCAGAGCGTTGGAATTAGGGGATCTTTAAGGTCCCTTCTAACCCAAGCCGTTCTCTTCTTTTGTGTTTCCAAGCTCTGGAGGATGACAATAATGCTGAATTGTTTGTATTGTGGTGGTGCTCACTGTCAGTGAGTAGGGCTGAAATGATGCTACTCCAGGCACTGTGCAGAGACAGCCCTTGCTCTCTGCTGCCTGTGAGCAAAGAGGGGGAAGGAGACAGTGGGACTAAGAGGGGAAAATAATTCATACAAGCTGCAGTATTTACATAATAATATACATTCTAAATATTTACTTAATATACATTCTAAGTGCTCTAAATCAGTGCAGTCAGAGAGGCACTGAGACCAGAGGCTGCACTGATACTGGAATGATTGAGTACACAACATTTGGCTGCAGTTGAAAAAATTCATTGCAAATGATCTCATTATGGTTTTCCATTTTGCAGTTAGCCAAGGTCTAATAAAGTTCCATCCAAAGCAACAGTACTGTTTGACTGCAGAATGCATTGAAGCTGGTAAGCAGTAATTTTATTCTCTCAATTATATAATGATTATAATATGTTAATGCAATATTTATACAATTTAATTTTTTCCCATTATGCATTTTACTCAGAAAGCTTAATTAATGAGGGAGAAAGAACAACAACCCCAAACTTTAAAAAGTCACTGTTCAAATTGCTTCAGTTTTGTTTATTTTGTACAATTAAAATTCATGTTTTAATTTGGTCTAATACTAGACTAACTAGGTTGACTCAAAGTTTCCCATAAGGGATTATTTTTCTTTTTTTTTTGATAGGAAACAAAATGTCGAGTGACTAGATCTTCAGGTATATTTTGTTGCTTCCTTTCCAGTTACCAGAAAACTAGCAAGTGACTTGTTAAACACAGAGATGCTTTTGTATCAGACCTGGCACACTTTTAATATGATTTTATATTAAAAGAGGGTAGATTTGGACTAGTTATATGGAAGAAAATGTTTTTGGTGAGGGTGGTGAAACAGTGGCACAGGTCACAGAGAAGTTGTGGATGCCCCATTCTGGAGGTGTTCAAGGTCAGGTTGGATGGGCCTCTGAACAAACTTGTCTAGCTGATGATGTCCCTGCTTATTGCAGAAGGTAGGACTAGGTGACCTTTAAGGGTTCCTTCCAACCTAAACTATTCTATGATTTTATGAGTAGGTACCGAAAAGCTCCTGAGCCGTGGGCTTGTCAGACTGATCTCTCTCTTACCACCTCTCTTTCACTGACAATAGTAACTGATGAGGAAGCAGTCACAAAATGGAGCTGAAAATATAATTATCTTTTCTAGCATATAGTAGATCAGAATTTGATTTTTTTTCTTGTGCAGTATTCAACTAGAGGTAAGCACTGCATAGTTACTGAAACGCTAATCACAGTCTACTTAATATGTATCACTACTAAATTCCTCAGGCAATTAATTCTATCATGGCAGCAAGGGAGAACCTGTCTTCAGGTGTCTGGCTCCAGCAGCTCATGTTCATGTAGTGCTAAATTCAGTTGTCCTTGCTGTATGACACTCAAGAAGATTCATTGCAGATATTTTATCTTTTTTTGTTTGTTTGTTTGTTTCCCATTAATCATCATTTCTAGACTGTAGCCTTGTGTAATTCTATTTATGAAAAAGTGTTCCACAAAATCTATGTGGTGCCTTTTTTACAGCTGCTGGCATCCTGAGCAAGATAAATCGATCTGTAGATCCATGTGAGAACTTCTATCGATTTGCATGTGATGGCTGGATATATAATAACCCTATTCCTGAAGATATGTCCAACTATGGTGTTTATCCCTGGCTGCGACACAATGTGGACCTCAAACTAAAGGGTAAATAGACAATTTCTAAAAGTATTTGGTTGGCTTGTCACTGTAGCTTGTTAATTGGCTGGGTTTGAGATGACCAAAAATCTCCACAATTCTCATCACCACATAACATCCAACAGCCTGACTTGATGTTGTCTTTTAAGTATATTTTTATTTTTCTTAATTGAAAGTCATATTGACAGATACTGAATTTAACATAAAAAGAATTTAGGAGGAAGAATAGAACTGCTGGGAATACTGGAAGTTCTACCAGTTAAGAATGGAGGGATGAAATATATATACTAGTTATACCAAAAGGAAAGACAAGGGGATTTAACTCTTTCCCCCTTGCAGTAGATGGTTAGACCAGACTGCAGGAGCTCAGCACACACAAGTAGGAATGTCCCAAAATCAATCATCAGTCCAGGGCAGCAGGCTTTCTGTAACAGTGGCCAACAGCAGGGAAGAATATAATAAGGGCAAACCAGAGTGATATTTTCCAGCAGACTCATGTAGCCCTTGGCAGAGGCAATTCTTAGGCTTCTGGAATTGTTTGGGTATTGGGTTTCTTTCCCACTGCCGTTCAGGCTGCCACTGAAGTACCTGAGCTATCATCAGTGGAACAGAAAGTTGCTTAAGAATGTGTTTCTGGAGGAAAAAATAGCCCCAGGATGGAAATGTGTAGGAAGAAATGTATTTTAATCTACATGAGACTTGACTTTGGGCTATACTCTGCAGTGTGGCTGCTTTGCCAGGAAGCCCTGCAGACCAACAGGAAAAAAGGTTGATGGTTATTGTTAGGTAGGGAAATGTTGCCAGATTCTCATAGTCTTGGCTAGAAGTGAGCCATTCAAAAACAGGGAGACATGAAAGATTTAATATTGTTGGTGGTGTGCTTGAGTTTTGCCCATCTTGAGTACATAATTGACATATTAATTGACATAAGAGCCTGGTTTGAACTTACCACAGGTAAGTCAGTTTTAGGATTTAATGCTTAAATACAGCACTTATTTTTCTTTGGATTTTGTGTAGGCACCAAGGCCATTCTCCAATTGCTTTCTTCAGTCTTATTGTATTCAATTTTCACATCATTAAGTACTTTAAAAGCTTCATTTGGGTTCAGAATATGAGTTTTGGTTTTCAGCATACTATATGATATCAGTACTTCTGTTTAAAGGATGCCGAAGATGTCACAAGGAAAGGAAAAGAAATATTGCCAGAGCCTGTTTTAAGTTATGCTTTGCATTCTAATTGTTCTGCTGCCAGAATTGGGCTGTATTAGATAACTGCACATCCTGCATGAACCACTGCCACAAAGAGGCCAGTCTTAATTGAATATAGAGTAGCAAACTGTCACTGTCATCCTTAATTTCCTCTTTTTACAGGTCCTAATCAAGGACATCATGTTATCCAGATTTTTATTTGGTTTTCTTTCTGCAGTCTCTTTAGAAGTCCCTTCAGTCCCTTTGCTAATACATAGCTAGAAAAAAGGAAAGACAAAGAAACATCCAAGTGGGAAGTATTTGCTTAATGGAAACTCCATATCAGATAAAGGGAGTTTATACAAAATTATTTAATAGGATGCCCTTGGCACCGACAGGGACAAAGATGTGAAATGCTGGTTGGTGTACAGGAGTGCTTTTAATATAACATTTGCTATCTCCTCCTTAACTTTTTGCTCCATGAACTTTCCAAAATATATTCTTTGTTATTAAAAAAAAGGAAAAAGAAAATCATTGGTAGCTGAAATAACAAGTCTCTAGGTATAATTGTGTTTCCTCTTGAGTTATTTCAATATATTAGCTCAACACTGAGTTATTAATTTGTATATGGCCACAACCTTGCTAGCAGAAGTTTTAGCAAGAGGAAGAATTCTTGCATAGAGAAACAGTTATAGGGCCTAATAGACCTTGGAAGCAAATTTAATCTCTTCTTTCTCAAGAACTCTTAGTAGAACTTTGTACCACATGGTAAATATCCCTGTTTGGCATTCGGTAGATTAAAAAAGCCTCAGTCTTTAAAAGCATGGTTATTATGCAAGTTCTATGCTCTGAAATACTTACCATATTAAAGAAAACTGTTAATCTTAAAGTGATAACATGGCTTGGCCAGAAAGACACATTATTCATATTTGATTTTCTTTGATGGTATGATATAGATGGAAAAAATTATTCAGGCTATATATTAAAAAATTATGTTACTTAAAATAAACTGTTTGGACATCTAGTCTGTTTTCTGGTCCCTGAATGTTCCTGAGCCTGCTCCTGTTCCTGAGAAGGGGATTTTGGGCAAAGACCTTTTACACAGGTTGCACAAATGTATCTTCAAAGTTCTGGAAGCTTATTTTTTTTTTTTTTTCATGAGCAATTGCTACAGAAGATGATCTTCAAGTAGATAATGGATAGCAAGTGTAAGAATTAATTCTGTCTTACCAAAAAAATGTAGTTGTGGCTGTATAATATAATGTACTGAGCCCTGCATTAGGTGTTAGTTGGTTTGAGAAAAAAGCAATTTTTCCTATTTATTTTGGGCTTGGAGTTTTGGTTTTTTTATGGTTTCTTTGTTTGGGGGTGTTTCTTTTGTTTTGTTTGGGGGTGTTTCTTTGTGTGTGTGTGTGTGTTTGGGTTTTGTTTAGTTTCTTCTTTTTTTGGGGGATGAGTGTGTTTTGGGGGGTTTTTGAGGATTTTTGGGACTCACAAGAACAAAAAACTTTGCAGGTGTCAGCTTTAAAAAAAAAGGGTAGAGCATTTTCTGTATTGGTGAAGGTTTTTGGTGCCTTAATAGGGAATTTCTGAGAGAGGAAATGGGAGTCAGTCAATGGAAAATAGCTAAGAACTACTGGGTGGTCAATTTTATGTCTGCATATCTCTGGTTGATTGAAGGATCAGGATTAGAAACATTAATTTTGGAGTTCTTCTACATCTGCAAAACGTGATAGTTAAAAAATACTCTTTCTTTTTTTTTTTAAGATTCGGGTTTATCATGGGGTAGGAATATATATACAATGCTCCCGTGGGTTTCTCTAGATGTCTTTAGATGCATTCAAGCTAAAATCATATAGTCATTTCCCCTTTGATTTCTTTACCGTATGTTGTTTGAGGGTCACTTGGATTTATTTTTCTGCACTCAGAGGAATCCACAAACCACATGTGTAACTCACTTTGATCTCCTGGGTATACAAAATAAATAAAGTTCTAGCCTGGAGAAAGTAGTGGTAGGTCTTTCCTTGGATGTGACCTTCAGCAGGATTTCAGGAATCGTGGAGGAATGTAAAGAAGACAGTAGTAGAGAGCCAAAAATATCTCAAAAGTAGAGGCTTGTGGTTTGGGTTATGACCCAAGTCTAGGTAAGGGACATGCAATATTTAAGTTAAAATACCTTATAGAACTGTTCTTTATAGAACTTTTGTGGAGAGGACTGAGGTACGGACTTCTTCCCCTTAACCATTTCTGGCTGGACCAGATTGTCCCTGACCTGAAGCCAGCCCTTCCTTTTCAGCTACACTCCAGGCATGTTAAAAAGTGTCTCACATTGGCTCAGAGCAAACACTCCTCATGCCTGATATGCCTCTGATGAGGCAATCCTTGGAGTCCTCCAAAATGGGAACAATCATTTGGCTGTGGCATCTGTTGTATGCACAGAAGCGATCTCAAACTGCAGCAGCTTCAGCCCTATGTCAGGTCACGACTGCAGTAACTCTATGAGTTACTCAAACTTTTTTTTCACTCACCATATTATTTCCTGTTAAGCTATTTGTGTTCCTGATGAATTTTTCCATTTTGATTTGATGACCTCCATTAAGGTTTTAGGAGTGCTTTTGTCTTGCCACTGAAAAGCAAATGGCTTTTTGTGAACAATTCAGAGCTGGAAGTCTAAGAGATGTAATTCAGTGCTTATTACCTGTGGTGAACCCAGAAGCTTCTTTTCCTTTCTTTGAAGTCTGAAGTAGAGTGGTATACAGCTGGCTTATTTTTTCTTTCTCTGAGTGACCACACAGGAAGCAATAAATTAAAATATAAACAACAAAACAAAACTCCACAAATATTCCTAAATCTCAGCACTTGCAAAGGAGCTGATTTAAATTATGTGAATTTTGTGAACATGTCTTCCAGACCTTTTAAATTTCATTTATGACTGTGGAAACCAGTTTACACATAAAGTCTTCATACTGTTCCTGGTCCAGTGAGACACCTACTTCAGGCTGATTTGCTGTGCTAAACTTTATAGTGTGGCTGTTTTCTAAATGTCAGTCTGTTTAAAATTAGGAATTTCTATTGTGGTAAACAGAAAGAAATGGAAGCCTTTTAGGAGGATATGGTGTGTGGGTTTCTGAAGAACATGAGACAGACAGCAAACAAAATATCTTGCCAGCGTAGGCAACTTTTCCCGAGATAATTTGCAATGAATTCCTTTGGAAAATAAATTCTTTATAAGTAAAATCAGTAAGTAAAATTATCTCTTTGGAAATTTATCCTGTTTGACTATAGGATGTGCTTTCAGACTGATCCCAGGAGTTGGTGTTGAGCAGTTATTGTTGAAGTTGAGTGGTTGCTGTCCTGCACAGAGGACCCTTTGCCACAGGGCTCTTTTAGGGCTGTTTTTTTGCCTCCCACCATTCAACTGGTGCTCAGCTGGGACCACTGGGATAATTTGGATATGTCCCATGAAATCTGTAATGCAGCTGCTGACAATCATCCCCAGGTTTCCATATTAGCTGACCTGTGTCTTGTGATTTGTTTCTGTCAAAGTTATTTGAGCATTTTGAGAGCTGTCCTGACTATGAGGAAGAATAGCAATAGTAATTAAAACAAAAGAGGATAATTACGTTTTTGCCTCCAATATATTACTGGATAGCTGCTCTCGAATAACAAGAAAGCAGAAAAAAAGCAATAGCACTTCATGCTGTTTTGCTTGGTCTTTTCTGCAGTAAATGGATCTCTTTTAAATGACAGACACTTTTTTTTTTTTGTGGTCCAGATCTTTCCTATAGTGTCTTATTTATCTGAATGTAAGAAAAAGTGGCACAAGTCTGGTAAATCTCGCCAGGCAAGAAGTTAGTAGCTTTTTGGTAAAAAGAAATACCTAAGTCAAAAGTGGAGAAGCCAGGACTTGTTCCAAGCTTTGTGGCTGCTCAGAATGAAAACTGTGTTTGTAATGGGTGATTTTGGAAAACCATGAGTACAGAGAGGAGACAATTTGGGTTCCTAAATGAGGTTTAAAGGCAGCACAGTAACTGAGCCACAGCATTCCCACAGCATCTCCCAGGTCTGGAGACTGGAATGGAATCCTCTTATCCCTCAGCTATAACCAAAGTGGGGCATCCTGCTCACTCCTGTTCCACATGTGGCACATATTTCCACTAAATTTGCAGTGAACTTGGGGTTTGTATGATGCATATCATTCATACTTGCAGATGCTGAATTTCAAAATTTTTGATGGCTGTGTTTGGGTGGGTAATTCTACAGAATGAGGATTGATACCTTGGAAGCACAGCAAACCATGACACCTGATTCCCTTTTTTGACAAAAAAAAATTCCACAAGTACATGTTGAAAGTATTATTGTAATGAAGTAAATGTAATGCTGCCATTTAGTATGGAGCTCCACCTATATTGTAGTGACTGGGAAATTTGCAACCTTCTGGTATAAATGTGGTTTAAAATCTTTTGCCTGACATTATAAAGACATGTGTTATCCTCTAAAGCATAGTACTGGGAGGCCAGAGGGGCAGGGCAAGGAAGAGGGCAATTCTACTCAAAAGAGTAAGATTTATTATTGAAATTAAATTTATGAACAGAGTCTCTCACCTCCTTATAGAATGATTTTTGGTTTGGTCACAGTTTGTGTACAGTTATGTTGACTTTTGGAGGAACTCACATGGAGGGCTTATCTTTTTGATATACAAACTCAGAGAATTTACAAAATGCTGAAACTGTAAACAAACAACATTTCCGTTTTGGAAATGTGCTGCGCATTAGGGCACTGAACAGCATTAGGAAGCATTTATGTAAGCACAGCTGTGTGAATGCTATTTCCATGAGAACTTCCATATTGCTAAAATGGATATTCAAGGGAAGAATTGAGAAATTTCTTTTCAAGGGGTGAGGGGGAACCCTAGAATGTCAGTGTATTAGTTGGGCTTATTTGTCTAAATACAGAATCCTTTAATGAAATTGGTATTTGGGAATATTTGTTTTACTTGGTTTATGTTCCTTGGGAACTAGAACCTATATGAATTGATTAATTACTAGGTTTTCATTAATTCCTGTGGAAATACATATTCATATTAATTACATCCTCGTGAGTGCAAAATTAATTCATAATGATTTAAATGTTCCATTGGAATATCAGAAGAATTAATAAAGAGAGGCTCTTATTTTCAAGAGTCACTGTTCTATCCATGGTGAGAAGAATGCTGCCATCAAGAAATTGGCTGATGGACATTAATTATATCAAATACAAAAGATAGTTTCCTGAATTGATAACTGGTGTCTTGATTATGATTAAATACCTTTAAAACAAAACCAACCAACCAACCAAAACTAAATCCCCAAAAGCAACAACAAAAAAAGCCCCACCAACTCCCCAAAAAACAAAAATAATGGAAAAAAAAAAGCAAACAAACCAAATTCCCCCCCACCAACCCACCCTCTCCCCTCAGCTCACAAAATAAAACAAGGGGAGGAGGGAGACACAGTTTATCAAAACAAGGCAGGGCTAGATTAAAGCATCAGCTCCACAAGGACCATTCTGAGGAATGAACTTACTGGTTTGAAAATACGCAAACTTTAATATCTAAGGTATATCTGAGGCTATGTAAGCCAACCCAAGGCCTTCCAAAAATGACTAACGGCCCCATCCATTGGCATCCAATCTGAGAGGAGTCCAGTGCTCTGCATTATTTCATATTCCTGTGTGACCAAGGGGTTTGCCATTATGAAATTTGCTTTGAGTGGTTATTTTGAGCACTTATGTACTCCAGTAAGGTGATTCTGGTGATCTGATTATTTGCAATGGGGATTTAAATGAGAGTAAACTAAGAAAGCAGAAGGCTGGTTAAGAAGGGAATGCAAAAGGCATGAAAGTGGAAATAAAGTAAGCTTTGGAAAATTTTTGAAACTGCTTTATAAGCACCAGAAAGGTGTATTGATTTGCTATTTTATTTTGCTTTAGACACTCAAAGCAAAAAGCTTTAATTAGGCAAGGATAGTTTTAAGCATATGGAGAAATATTTTTTGCAAGCCTTTGATGCTAGTTTGTTCTCCCATATATATATTTAGCAAACAGTAGAGAAATCTGGACTACAGTTCATCAGAAACTCAAAGTAGGGATTTATAAAATGCGATGAAATATATTTTGTACTGTATTATGCTTGGACTGCTTCCCTTCTTGTGCTCTGAAACTGAGAATTGTTTACAGCCACCAACGCACAAAAAAAAGGAAGAAGAGCCTTAATGTCAGTAACAATTTAGAAAGGATTTAATTTATTTATGATGGCAAGAAAATTTTTCATTGCTTTTTTATTGTATTTCATTTGTGAGGGAGTAAAAATTTTATCATTACACTGTGTATTTTCTTATTTTGGCCTTTTGGAAACAATTTTTTATTTGAAAACCAATCTTTGCAGTTCACTTCTAATAAAGTGTCTGGTGGGGAAGAGGACTCCAGACTGCACATATTAGGTTGTGCATAAGATACCTGAACTAGCAAGAAGCACTGCAGAACAATTAGCAGAACTAGTAGTTTACAAAAAAGAAATAAACCTAGATTAGCTCATATTTTAGGGAAACCTCAGAAACCATATATTGCTATCAATTGCTACTAGAGGAAAGAAGTGGTTTTGCACACTTTAGTTGCCTATCAGGAGACATTCTCAGCAGAACTTGTGTTTTAAAGGCATAAAGGAATTTAATGAGGCCTTGAAATTATGTATTTGAGGTTGGGTTGCACTGGTATCAGATGAGAACTGTAAGCAGGCATCTGCACATCCACTGAGATTTGTCTCTGTGGTATTTTCCAGGCAGGCGGGATCTTGCTTTGGTCTTCTTCCAAAACTTCCAGATGCAAAATAATTCTGAAATGGAAGCTGGGCAGGTGTATTCATGTGGGAGTTTAACCTGAGCTATTAACCTGCTAAGAGGGATAAAGTTATACTGAAACATTAAGTGTTTTGTCCTACAGCAGATGGCCATGTCTTTTTCAGAAGAGTGCTCTGAAGGAACAGATTTAACACTAAGAATAATGTTGGCTTGATGATACTTGTCTTGTTCCCAAGAAATATGTTCAGTTTGAAATATCAATCAAGTTTGTCACTTTATTTTAGAACATACATACGTATATACATATATATAGATAGATAGATTGACAATACTCTTCACTCTCCCCTCTAGACCCCATTCAAGCTATGAGAGTACCTTTCCAAACTGATGAGAATAAAAATCTATGTATCAGATTTTCTTCTTTGACAATTTTATAACCTATAATATTGCAGTCTAATTAGATTCTTATTTTCATGAATCAAGACAAGAATGTTGCCACTGGTCGAACGATCTCAGCAGTCTTGTGTAAATTTTATATGCTGTGGTCAGTGCTTTTATTTTGGGGTGGAACACTGTGCCCCTCGTAGGCACAATGAAACTGCTGCCAGCTCTCATTCACTTTGGACTCTGAAAAGGAGGAATTGGAAACAAGATACTCTAAATGAATGTCATCTGGCCCCAAACCATTCTGAAATGATCAATTGGAACATGTAAGCTCCTGTTGCTTCAGAGAGTACATTTGTCTAGCTGTGATGTCTGTAACAGCAGTGTGGTTTTAAAGTTTTTTGTGTGCCCTTTGGCATCCTGGCCAAATCTTTGCTCTGTGAACCATACTGATCTTGACTACTGAAATTCGGTGTGCTGAGAGTTTGAAGGGAGGGTGATGCCTTCATGCTGCAGTTGGAGTGCTAAACAACCCCAGTGGCACAAGTGCAGTTGGATACTTGGATTTTAGAGGTCTCTCTTCAGGAACTCTTTTGCCATACCTCCTAGGCATGAAGAAAATGCAGGAATTAAGGGTTATGCATTCTAAAGGAGGGCTAGATTAATATAATTATCTTGTAGTTCAGGGATCTCAGGGAATGACATTCTGCACACATGTTGTGTGTTTGGTTTGATTGCTAAATCCCAACCAAGGTTTGAGAAGGTTTTTATCTACATTGAAGAGGTAACTCCTCACAGAACATCCTTAAAAGAACCTGCTGCTGGCATCAGAGGATCATCTGCAATTTTCCAAAGGATAACCTGTTTCCCCCCCCCCCCCAGAGGTAGCACATAATAGTGCTAACTTAGGGAGGAAACAAAGGTTGTCACTGATAGCTGGAGATGGGAACAGCTCTTTTAATTATTTTTCTCATCAGTTAAGAATCTCAGTTCATGTAGCTGTGGAGCACAGTGAGGAGAAGGTGACTAGCAAAGTTGCTATTACTCAAGTATTGAAAGAAGAATTCTGTGTCATTGGGTATTTGCAAATAAACCTGCTGAATGTGTAGGTCCTCAGGCTGCTTTCTGAGTCTGATCCCAAACAGAATGCATTACAAGCTGCTTTCAGTTTAGTACTGAGTGTCATCTGGGCAATGCCAAGCAACTCCCAAAGTCTCTGAAATTAAAGGGGCTAAGGGGCATTAATTGTCTCCAAAGGATAAGGCTCTTTGAGTGTGTGGACCAAATTCAGCAAGCTTTATGCTCATAAAGGAGCACTGTTCCAATCACTAGGATTCTGACATGACTTAGATAAGGAGCAATCTGTGGCTCACTTTCTTTATCTGCAACAATGGATAATGGCTCTGTCTCCTTGGTCTGTCATATCTAAGAATGCTTTGAGATCTGTATCCTAAATGTATAGAGTACAAGTACAGGAGTAACCACTAGATTATTTCCTATGATCTTTTTTGAGACATGTTTGGAGGCAATCACATTACCCATGTAATGTAGCTCAGTAGCTTGCACTGGGATAAAGCATAATTTGGGGTAGAGTTTATCTCCCAAAAAAAGCTTGAAATCTTGAAAATATTAAGGGACAGAGAAGCCACTATGTCCTCTGGTTGCTGGTTCCAGTGGTTAATCACTGATACTGCTGAATTTGTCTTCATTGTTCAACAGCTGGCTTTCTTTGTGCCTTTTTTCAATAGACTAAAAACCTCTCTGGCACCAAGCATTTTTTAAGGTTGTTTTGATATTGTGATCCCATCAGCCTTTCACATCTCTTGTGAGAAAAATCATGTTCCCTCATTGTATGCTTTTTTTGTCCCTCCCTTCTATTTCTCAAGCCACACCCTCCAAAGAAAAAACCCAATTGTTTTGATATTTTTCTGCCCTCTGTCCAACTATCCAACATTGTTTTAACAATTCAGACAGCCAAAGGGCAGGCTGTGTTCCAGTCTGTCTCACCAGCCTGTGTACACACTAAGATCATCTCCTCCCTTTGATACTTCTCTAGTTTTGCAGTCCAAGACTCCTGTCTGTTCTAGCATTGCCCTGGGAGTTCAGGCTGAATTATTTGTCTGTTTCTAGCTTTTCACTCCTCCAGGGTTACAACTTTCCAGGAAATGGGATGTCCCTTAGGGTTCTTGTATAATTTTTGTTTTGTTTACAGTCCAAGCATATTGCCTGGGGGATATTTGCACATGGAGTATTTTTTTGTTGTTTTTTTTTTTTTTCAAGATACAAAGCATTATAATATATTTGAGATCATTATCAGATATCACTGTGCAAACACTTGATCTTGCATTTTCCACACCGAGCAAATGTTTATAAAAGGATAAATACAAAAACTAATGGAAAAAATACTGTTCTCTTTACTAATACAATGATTTCTCTATATCTAGGATTGTAAAGTGCAGAGAAAACTTTTATCTTTCTCACTAGAATAGGAAATAAGCCTCATAAATAACATAGTATTTCTCAGGATTTCAACACAACTATATATATATGGAAAACTGGCCGAAAGGGTACAGTGCATATACAATCTGATCAGGACACTGATAAATTGAATCAGTATTTCTAATCTGAATAAATGGCATGCACATTTCTTTTCTCTGCAAATCTGGCTTTACAATCCTTTTTCATGCAGTGCAAGTCAGAAGAAGGAAAGGTACAGGATTTCTTGGTGCCATAAATAAAATATGGTGGTTGAAAACCAAAGTGAAGCTGTGCAAGACAGTGGGCTGGAAAATCAACAAGGGCTGGAAATGGAAAGTGAGATTAAAGGTAACATTTAGCCACAAGACTATCCTTAGCAGCTTTAGAATAGTATGCAGTTAAATAAACACACATGCAGAGCTTAGTTTGTAATGTGCCTTGCTGTCACTTCTAACAGCAGATTATTGCTATTTACTTGAGGGTAGTGAACCACAGGAAGCTGGCCTTTTTTAGCCCTCTTGCCCTGAAAAAGAACTAAGTGAAAGCAACTCTATATATCCCTTCCCTTCCCTTCCCTTCCCTTCCCTTCCCTTCCCTTCCCTTCCCTTCCCTTCCCTTCCCTTCCCTTCCCTTCCCTTCCCTTCCCTTCCCTTCCCTTCCCTTCCCTTCCCTTCCCTTCCCTTCCCTTCCCTTCCCTTCCCTTCCCTTCCCTTCCCTTCCCTTCCCTTCCCTTCCCTTCCCTTCCCTTCCCTTCCCTTCCCGCCTTTTTTCCTTGATGGTTTGTTTTTTTTTTTTTTTTTCTGGTGATGCTGAGTCTGTGTGTCTTATATGAAAGTCAGGGAGTGCAATGATGCCTGACCTGGGGTGACAGAAGTTCAAGAACCTTGACTGGAGTGGGAACTTCTGCACCCTCAGCTCCTTGGTACAAGAAAGTGAATGATGAAGCTATTTGCAGCCTCAGAAAGTTTAGGATATTGTGAACACCTTTAGCCAGTTTCTGACTGGGCAAGCTGTTTAATGAGATATGTTATTACAACACTGTGGAGTGCAATTGCCAATAGATGTTGACACTTGCCATAAGTAAGTTTTATGTGAAGGGAAACATAAATCTTGCATTTGGGCATTCTGTGCATATGGAAATATGAACAATGAGGTGCTGAGGTCAGTGATAGAGGCCAAGATATTTTTATATCCCAAAGAGAATTACTTGGGAAAGTATTTAGAAGTGAAGAAAGTGAAAGATGTAACTGAAAAAGAGCTGTTTTGCTAAAAAAGCCATTTAAACATATACTTGGCTAAGAAAATGGGATCCAATCTGTATATTCAGCTGGCTTAAGCTATGCTGCTTGACTTTGTTTGTCCTGGTCATTTTTGGTTAGGATATTCTGCTTTGCAGGCAGGCTAGTGGTATAACTTGGTCGCAGCAATAAATTGTTAAATTTTGGTTGATGTTAATAACAATTCTGTGCTTTTTCAGATGCCTGGAAATCAGTTTAGATTGTAGTTTCTTTTTAACCTTTGCAGCCTGATTGCTATTCTATATCTAGTGCTGTATTATTTGAGAGCTGACAAATGAGCTATTATTTTAAGGGTGTATTTTCAGTGTTGTTGGAGTGATGTGTATTTCCTAATCTGATCAAAACTATTTATTCCTAACAATTGTTTAGAAGTAAAAGTTTGGTGTCCTAAAATGGAAAATTGCTGTAAGGAATTAGAACTTTTGGTTTGAAACAAGAAAACAGAAAGCAAGCAAGCAAGACAGCTCCAAGAACATGCTCATTGTCCTTCTCAGTGCTAAGTTAGACATTTTAGTCAAAATGTTGGTAGCCCTGATCTCACTAACTAGGTCAAAGTTTAAGAAAATTGTGCTTAAGGAAAACCTATCAGACTGAACTTCTCAGTGGATTTGTATGAATACACACAATTCTTTTGTGAGGCATGAGAGCTGGAGCTTGGAAAGACAAAGCAAAACCTAAATAGCAAATCTGTGGTATCTTATGAAGTGCAACATTAACTGCTCTTTGGTGGTTTTCTCTTCCTATCCCTTGAAAGACAACACAGGTTTTGCTTACATTTTGGTGTCAAAACAAAAAATATCTGTAGCTATTGCAGCTTTTCAAAGTGGAAAGACCATTCTCCCAGACAGCTATAGTTCAGGTGAATTTTTTCAGAGGGGCTGAATTTGCTCTCCATGTGTCACTGGCTGGCATTTCCCTTACTGTAGATGAGAGTCTGAAATCCATGTCATGTGTCAGGAGGTGAAGCACTGCTCAGAGAGCGTGGGATGGCCTGGGGCAGGTTTGTTCAGCATGCAGAGTCCTGGGAGAGCAGAGACGGAGCTGCTGCCCTCCCAAAAGCTGCCCTGCAGAGAGCACCATGCACTGACCCACACAAACAGATGTGTTCTGGATGGAGTAGGTTTGTCAGAGCCTGCAGCTGAGGCCAGGCTACTCACAGGACCCAATATTGCTAATTTAGGAGAGCTTGATGGGCCTACATTGATTTAAATCAAAGCAGTGACTTTCTTTCCATGAATAAACAACCTCTAGACAGAGTAATTGATTACATATATCTTTGGTCAGTATACTGTTCTTCTTGCCTTTTCTTGCTATTCTTCTATAGGAATTTAAGCACTCAAGGACAAGTAAAATCCATATGCATTTGTGAGCTAAATAAGAAGCAAATTTCTAAATCTTGTATTTTACACTAGCTAATGTACAAATTGTGGATGCAAGAAGTGCTCCAGGTTGGAGCTTCTAAATCTTTCTGAAAACTTGAGGTTAAGGCTGGGAAACCTCCATAGCCTAAAGATCATCCATAGATCACATCCCGTATTTCAGTGTCCACGGGATTCAAGCATTTTATTAAATCTTCCATGTTCGATTAGTGGATTTTATGTTATCAGAACCAAGAATTATCTTCATAAAAGAATTCTGAGCAAGTTGGCAACATCTACCCCACCTCAGTCTCTGCAGTAGTGAGGTGGGGTAGATGTAATATATTAATGAAATGGTTTGATGGGAAAACACCAGGTCTGATTTTAACACAATTTGATGCAGTTATATCTCTAGAGTTGATTTTATTGGATCTTATAATCTGTTTTTCTCTTGAGCTTTAGCCATTGGATTTTATTAGCTTCAAAATTTCATGTCTGTACAGCTCACTGGCAAAGACAGAAATTGTTGTAATGGCTTTAATGGAATGGTAGTTTTTCACCCTTAATTTTATAGAGGATTCATTTATCATTTCTTTTAAAATGCCATTTAAAAAATGTGAACAGGTCTGATTATGCTGCTAAGATTTGTACACACTGAACATATATACTGATGATTTGCATTATATTGTATTTTACAAATTGGGAAATATTTGCAGATTTGAAACCAAAGCTATCCTCTCTGGAAGTATTTTTAAGGAAAAATCTTATTCATAACTAAAAGGGAATAATCTTATTAAATCTCTTAAATGTCTAAGCAAAAGAACTGGGCAATAGGGTTTTTTGTTTGTTTATGGAAAAAAGGGATTGAAGGGAGAGAACAAGTGGCATTTATTCATCACTATGGTATTCCTTGAGTAATAAAGTAATAAACAGTTTGAATTCTGCATTATGGTCCCGTGAGTGCTCACATGAGCTCAGGTGGGAACTATCTGAGAGGTGCAGCCTGGCTAGTTCCTCAGGGTGCTATGGAAATTTTGGGAAATAAGAGCCTTAAAACCGCGCCTCGAGCAGTGAGCTCCTAATACTGAGAGCTGTGCAAACCCAGGCTGTTCTCAGCTGTAGAACCGAGGAGCAGTCACACCCACCCACCTTTCCACCTTTTGCCTCCCAGCAGAGGAGGCAGTGCAGGGGACTCAGGCAAGCTGCTGGTAAGAGCAGGGCTGGGCAGTGAGCAGCTGCCACTGTTTCCAGGAGGGTGCTGATTTTGGATGGCAGTACCACCACCTCTTCTGTACTCTGCCTGTCCCCAGCCAGTCCTGGCAGAGGATCAGCCTTGCACTGACCCCAGTCCAGCTCTCTGTGGGAGCTGCTTGGTCTTGCCATGGCTGGTGTCATGGAATTTCAGTGGGTCTCTGCATTCACAGGCTTCTGGGACTCTTGTGTTGCACTTTGTTCCCCCTTTTGTGTGGGGCATGCTTCTCAGAACACTTGCACTGTGCTGCCTGTGCTCACTTGAAACCCAGAGCCCTGGGTGGTACTTTGCTGCAGGGAAGGGAGTTTTGAATTTTTCAAGGCTTTTCAGCTGTGGCTGAGCACACAACTGGAGGGACTTGACACCAGCAAAGCCACTCCTTCCAGTGGTCCCAGTAACAATGAGGAAGGACCTGCTTGGGTCTTGCAAAACCAGACAAAGTCCAACAGAGTTTGCCAGCCCTGTTCCTGTGCTGTGCTCAGGAGTTACCTGTTTCTCTTGGCTGTGGAAGTGCTTGAGCTGTGCAGCCCCTGAGTTGACAAATCTCTCTGAAACTCAGCTGCCCCTACATTTAGCCACAGTACTTTCTATCTGCAGCTGCATCGTGGCTGGTTTACAGCTTGCTCCTTGGATCCTGTAACCTTCTCTGTTAGGTCCTGATTTTATAACATACCAGCACCAGAAGCTGAGCAACTTGAAAAAGATTCCTGACTCCCTGTGTTGATTCCTACCCTTACCCCATGACTGCCTGTCACCTCAGTTTGCTGAGGGTAGCTGGTTGTGAGGATGAGTGACAAGATCCACCTGTCATTTGGCTTTATATCAGTTCTCTTTAAAATAAATAAATAAAAAGGTGCAATTGAAAATTGAAAAAAGTGCAATTATGTCTGTGCTAGTGCTTAAGAAAATACACATGGAGCCTCATACTTAATTAAACAAATGCTATGATTACACCAAATGCTGGAACAGGCAAACGGTGACTACGCTTTCCAAAATATTGAAAAAAATTATTTGTTTTTTCAGCATTGCTAGAGAAACCCATCAGCAAAAGGCGAGACAGTGAAGCTGTACAGAAGGCCAAGATCCTTTATGCATCCTGCATGAATGAGAGTAAGTGGATTGATTTGAGGAGGGCATAGATGTATTGCCTGCATTTAAAAAGGCAAGCTTTTTGTCTCTCTGCAGAGCTCTGTGAAGCACTGTGCAGATGTATGAATTTTACTGATTCAACTCAATGCAGAGGACACCCAGGCACAAGAAGTCAGTTTCAGAGATACCTCTGCTTGTCAGAACTGTGAAAAGATATTTATATGTGCAAAAGGATGTTAAACTCTGTCCCAGGGCTGTGGGGTTAGTGCCTGAGGTTAGTAAATCAGAGGAACCCTCTGATGAAATTCTCATACTGATATTTTCAAGAGCCTGTTGCTCATCACCTTCTACATTTCTCTAAATGTGTTTAATCAAAACACTGCCCTAAGGCTTGGTATAGACAACTCTGGATTCTTCAGCTTTGGTCTCTGCACATCAAGCAAGTTAGCCAAATTTGCAGAGTGCTTTTCCTTAACTTGTAAAGGCTGCTTTATGGTAATATACAGTAATTCAGGACACATCACTACCTTAGGTAGCTGCACAGGTGAAAGAAGGCTTGGAAGTCCATTTTGTTATTCTGACTCTGTAGGATTTATTTCCTGCACAGTTTTCTTTTAGCATGGCCTGTCTGCCAGCAAGTGAGACAGCCTGCTCTATATCCTTGGTGCCCAGATGCTGCTCCTCTAGCTTTGATTATGAGCAATAACCCCCCTCCCCACAAACAGTGATGTTTCTATGCTAGCTCCTAAGCAGGGAGTTTTTCTTTTTTTTTTTATTTTTTATTTACCTAATCCTAGCCTTTGCCTTTTTTAAAAAGCACTGACTTGCCTGTCTTATTCTTGGTACAGATAAACAGGGTTGGACATCTGTGCTGCTGTGCTCACAGGCAGAGCAGAGGCTTTGAGTTTCAGCTATTGTGATTGCCTTGCCTGGAAATCAATCGATGCCAATAAATCTTTGTCTTTTGTGGCTGCTGCTGGACTTGAATTGTCTGGAATGTAATTGTTGTCACACTTTGACATTTCAGATAAAATTGAAAAAGCCGATGTGAAACCCCTGTTAAGTATACTGAAGCATTCGCCTTTCCGCTGGCCTGTGCTGGAATCCAATATTGGACCCGAAGGACTGTGGTCAGAAAGGAGGTTCAGCTTAGTCCAAGCCTTGGCAACTCTTCGTGGCCAGTACAGCAGCTCTGTCTTCATCCGTTTGTATGTGGCTGCTGATGACAAAATCTCCAATCGCTACATCCTGAAGGTACAATGCAGCACTTCTGCTAGGTTACTTTGTGTGGTGTTTTATGGTCTCTTTTTAAAAACACGTACCAAATGTTTGCATTTGATTGTTATTGTTACGATCTACTGGCTTAGAGATGTATGGAGGTGCCAGTTTATGGGAATGTAGAAGCCGCTAGCAAACACATGCTATTCAAAAGTGTTTCTGTACAGGTTTTCTTCTTTCAAATGGAAAAAAAAAAATAATGTCCCAGTAGACCAATAGCAAGGGTCTACGTGCATGAGAATAAGAAGTCAGTATCTAATTCTGTGTGCTGCCTATGACTCATCGGTTGTATGAAGAATGCTTTTTGTCTGTGAGGATGAAAAATAGTCAATCAGTGGCAGATATTGTGAACTTAAGCTGTTTTTCTTGAGATGGAAACAATCTGGTGCTTATACAGCACCTTACAACACAGACTTATCCTGAGTGCTTTTAAACATGAATTAAGAGAATTTACCTCTTTCCTGAAATGTTATTGCTTTTAGACCAAAACATTACCAATTTTCTTAACAGTGCATGGCATTACACAACAGTTGGGTAAGAAAAAGACTCAAAAAAATGTTGCCTCCCTGTAGTCTGACAAAACTCCACATAAAATTGTATAACTGTGGCAAGACTGAATGCCTGGGCCAAATGCATTGTTTTTTAAGAACTTCAGATGAGTAGCCAGAGCAGACCCTCCCTCCAAGGCGACAAGAAAATGGTTCATGAAGGCAAGAGAGAAGGAACAAATAAAAAAGTTGGCATTCATCACAGCAAATAGGATCTATGATCCTTATTTTGCTAGTATCTTGGCTAGCTGTAGGAATGTAGCCAAGAATACATTGTATTTAGGGACTGTGGTGGCACTGGAATGGATGTCAGCTCTAAGTCAGTTCTTCCATATGTCTTTTGACTGAGGCACTTAGCTGGCATAAAGTTGAAGGGTAACTTTTCCCCATCTCTAGGACATTTTCCTGGATAGTCAACAGCAGATCAACAGTTTGCTGTATTAGAGGTGTCACTCTGCTACAATGCTGTTGAGATCCTGTCAGATTTTCTTCTCTTTAAGAGAACTGAAACAGTAGAATCGGGAAGATGTTTATTTGGGCATCTCCTGTCATAATAGTTCAAGTCACCTGTCAGCAAATGGCTGGGCAGGGACATCCTCACTGCTGGTCTCTTGGAATGATTTATAACCAGCAGTACCTTCACTCACTATGCTTAGGGGCACCAAGGAATTAAATATCTAACTGAAACACGACATGCTGTGAATAACATATTATTTTGTAGGATATTCTCATGTTAATTTAATTAGGACCTTTATCTGCAGACTGCATCAGCCACTGCTCTACTTTCTCCATGTTTAAACAAATTCCCTGGGGTGTAGATGTACCACAGAGTTTTTCAATCTGCTTGTGAAAATGGCTTTATTGCAAAATTCTTTTTGTTCAGCATTGCAAAATCATCAATGGGTCATAAAAGAAGTGGAAACTCTAAATAAAACTTTATTCACCATTCAACATTCTTTTTTAATTATTTTTTTTTCCATGAGGCTATTTTTTTTTTTGTTTATTTCTCATATTTGTGCTCTCTTGGTTTAATGTGGTGTCAAATCTAATTCTTCAGACCAGGGAATTTGAATGAGCATTTAATGTACCAGTCACATAATTGAAATTCCCCAAATAATCTGAAGTTAACTATTTCAAAGAAACATGTAAAAAAGCATAAGAATATATTCTTTTTGCATCATTGTGCTGAGAAAAGAAAGTGATGCTGTTTTTCAAAGAATGAGAGTTACACTGAGCGTGACAATTACTTGTTTTTGAGGATGGTTTGTTTTATTTGTTTATGGTATATTTTAAAGGTTGTGAATATCAGCTAGTAGAAGAAAAGATTACATTTATTTATTCACTTTGAATTCTAAGTTTTATTTATTTGTTACTTGTAGAAAATGTGAAAGAATCACTTAACCTAAAGTAGATTAAAAGATTAAAAAAATATATTAATTGTATAAATAAGTACAATCTATTGTCACTAGACTTATCTTTTAATAACAATTGCAGCATCAAACAAAACATGTTTAGAACATCAAAGCAGTTGTTTCTGTTCCAATCAGTATATTATTCAGAGTTTGGAAGCTGGTTGATTGAATTTTTCAGCTTTGGCTTCCATACCCTAAGCTAACCTGATCACATTGAAAAATTCTGGGAAATCTCGGTTCCCAGTAATAATTATAAAATATGTACTGCGTAGAGGTTTTCCTGGTTAGGAATTTTAAACAGTATGCAAATATTCCCATGTAGATGTTTCACTCGGAACACTAAATGTAGATCTCAAACTTTCAGGCCTAATTTCAATATTAGGGTGAATGTAGACCAGAAAATCTGATCCATGTTTAGATAGAAAATATAAGTGAAGACCAGAGATTGATCTGGACTACCAGACACCTTTAGCTAAAGTACTGGGGACATAACAATATCCTGTGCATGCAGTCCTGGCTGGGAACCCCTTCAGTTTCAGTTCATCTGTTCAAAAGATTGACTACAGCACCCAGTGCTCAAAAGTGAAGCTCAAAAGCGTAACTTCAGTTTCAGTCAAAAAACCTAATGATGCCTCCCAGGGGGGTAGCAGCTTTCATATTCCAGCACTTCAGGGGCTTTTGATGCATACACTAGACTGGTGTGGTCCCAAGCTGACTCTTGCACTCCTGAAATAGGCATAGGATGGATGCATAGTCATGAACCTCAGTGGTCTGGTCCTGTAGATCCAGTACTTTTACATTTCCTACTTATTGATGTAGCTGTTCGAAATCACACCTGTGGTTCTTTTCTTCAGGTGGCTTAGCTATTGCAGGGGTCATCTGAGGCTCCCAAGATCACAGTAATGAGATTTAGCAAATACCTGTCAGCACAACATAGCATTTTCCCATTGTTTGAAATCCTTCTAACTCAGACTGGTGCAGTGATTTATATGCTAGATATTTGCACACAACTACTGCAATTGCCAAAAAAACATGAACCCTTCTGAAGTTGCTTATCAGTTTATCTTTGAATCTGATGAATTTAGCTGCTAAATGTTACTTTGTGCTGTTTTTAACAGCTTGATCAAGCAAGCCTCTCTCTGGCATCTCGAGAGGATTACCTAGAAAATACAACAGAAGCCAAATCTGTAAGTATTGTCGGCTGGAAAATAGAGCCACCATTTTCCCTCTCATATGTTTTCATCATTGGTTTTGTTTGGGTGAGCTCCAAACTGAGAAAGGGTTGTGCTTTGTTTGGATTTGGGTGTTGCAGGGTATCTGGCAGAAAACACCACTTCTATCAAAACACTGTTTCAAAGTTTCCTAGATGAAGCTTGCACTTGTATACAAGTACTTCTGTACCATGGGGGTATCTGTATTAGTTGGCCTAAAATACTGGTGTACATTTTTGCACATTGTCTGATCCATTTGTACGAGCTGAAAGTTGTCAGTCTAATCCAGAACTTCCATTTGCATTTCCTGAGATTCGTACTTCCTGAACCACAGCAGTTGTCTCTGTCATGCTCACTATTTTTACAGTGCTATTTCTCCTTTTGAACTTGCTTGGCATTCAAGGTGTAAGGGAAGCACAACCTTGGTTCCTAAGGCATGAAAGTATTATACTCCTTCCTATAGTTGGGAATTCTGGTCTACTGCTACAACTCTGCTCAAGAGCAAATTCTGTTGTCATTTCAACCTTTGTCTTTCTTTACAGTACCGAGATGCCTTTTTGCAGTTCATGGTTGATACAGCAGTGCTTCTGGGTGCAAACGCTTCCCGAGCTGAATCTGATATGAAATCAGTTCTAAAGCTGGAAGTTAAAATAGCAGAGGTTGGTAATCTAATATAATCATTTCTTGAAACGAAAAGCCATTATATCAACAGCGTTAGCAAGAGGGATTTTAGAAGCAGAAGGAAAGGAGCAGATCCTGATGAAGAAAGCATGAATAATATTTCTCTCTTAAGTTAATTTTTAAACTGTAAATTTTATTCTCAGGGGAAAACCTTAGCCAAATACCCTTGGTGTTTGAAACTGTAATGTCAGCCAGGCTGACCAGAGGCAAGCCTGGGGGTGGCATAGCAAGGTTTAAGGGATGGTGTATTAATGAGGTCCTTTGGTCTGCCATCTCAGTGGAGGTGGGGAATGGAGATCCATATGGCAACAGAGTACAGGGGTTGTTGATGTGTTAGAAACTGTGGAAATGCCTGAGGATGGTCCATAGGAATTAGGGCTTCTCCTTCCAAAAAGGCAATGAGCTCAATATCCCAGCTGGAGTGCATCTACACCAATTCACTGGTACCCACTGGGCAGCTGGAAAAATAACTCAAGGCCTTACATGTCTTTTCCAACCTAAGTGATTCTATAAATTTGAAGCTGTGTAGACTCTGAGCTCCTGCTGTGGACCTGTGTTGAGAATATATTGCTTTGTTGTTTAAGAAGCAGACTGGGCTGATTCTCTGTGGAACAGTATAAAAGCAATGCAAGACCAAGGTGGGATGTTGGATCTTGGTGTGAGAGAATGGTGTTTACAGCAGTACCACCCTTAGATCCTGAAGTGTTTTCATGGAGTAGTCTGGGAGAATGGATGAAAAACTCATGTGGTTTTAATTTAGGAGATCAACTGAATTTAGTAAAGCTAAGTGTATTTAAATCTGGTACTTGGTTCTGGCATTTACTTGGTGACATTTTTGCAAGGAGTTTAATTTATGATACAGAATTATTGCAGATTGAAGGAGAGTTCTTCTCTAGATCTCTGTTTCAGTGTGGCTATTACAGGAATCCCACTCATGGGATTGGCATATTCATTATCATTTCCACCTCTACTAAATCTAGAGAGAAGGGTTGGCCTCAGTGTTGAGAAACCACCAAAAGTAAGAGTACAGTCTTGATGCTGGTTTGCAGAACTACCAGCTAAATTGGTAGTATTCCTTCATATTGGCAAGGAAAGAAGCTATCCCTGTGATATGCTGGTCCCCTGTTGGCAGAGAAGCCCATTGCATGAGGACAGGTGATGCAGCAGATGTCTTTTATCTTGATTTTGCTGTTGCAGTCTACAGATTGCTTCTTAATGGTGTGTTTGTACAGAAGTGAGGGCCACCACAATGGCAGCCAATCAGTGTTTCCATCTCTCTGCTCTAAGGGATGAAATTTTGTCAAATGTCTAAGCCAAGTCCAATATCTGTTTCCAGTTACTTAGCATGGACTAATCTACAAATACTTCCTTGTGACCCAGAACTCTTGAAAAACAGTAAATATTTCTTTTGTTTATCAGTGATGGCATAAGAAGATGTATCCTTAGCTCTGGTAGCTTTAATGCTTTGCTTAACAAGTATCTTAACATTAATCTACAAAGTATGTAAGTACAGCTGCCATGGAAGATGACATGGATCAGTAATACACATTGTTGTGAAATAAGCCATGCTTGCTTACAGGTTCTTTTAGTAAGAATAATCCTCCTAATATCTGCCCAGATACTAGGCATGAGTCGATGGACATGGATAGTTGCATAAACTCTAATAAACATGATGATTATATAAACATCTTATTGGGATGGAGGTAGTCCTGTTTGTCACTGTGTTCCTCTGCATTTTTTCAAGCAAACATATGTAATGGAGAATTGCTATGCTCAGGAAGAGGCAGCAAGAATGCTTTGGATATAGGAAGGAGTGGCAGGCTTTGAGAGAGCTTGTTATGTAAAGGAAGATTTTTATGAAGTTTGAATCACTGGAGCAAGAGGGAAAGTTTTGAGAGGAAGTAAATAGCTTTAAGAAGTGTTTAAAGATTTTTTCAGATAAATGAAATTTGCAGAAAGGGAGAAGAAAGTAATTTTTTTTCCTCTATGGCTTGAACAATACTGAAATCATAAACATTTACTGGAGAATTTTGGTTGGAGAAGTGCCAGCTGTCTGATTAGTCAGGCATCAATCTCTGTCTTTTAGACTGCACAGCATACAGCCTGTTGTATAGGAATTACCTTACAGCAGGGCTGGAATTGTCATAGAGAATTTTTGTTTCTCTTGACCACTGAGAAAATGTTGAGCTATGTCTTGTACTTTGTTTTGCTATTATGAACCACAGGGCCATCTTGGAGTCTGCATGCTCTTCTTGTCAGTTATAAGAGGACTTGCTTCATATTTAGGATTTCTTTGGCTGTATCCTTGGATGCTGCAGAGGAACTTGAGGTCTGGCTTCTCTGGTCACCCAGATGAGAGCCCTGGTTGGGGAATGCTTTATTCATGTCTGGCCTATATACTCAGGTTTCCTGCTATGGAAATCAGGATGATGGTGTGAAATGAGGAGAAACTAGTGGCTCTTCCCCCAGCTGGAGTAAAGCCCTAGCAAGAAAAAAATTCAAATCCAAGACATGAGATGCACTTCCAGTTATGAAAATGCATCTATCTCAGATTTGACCTATTAAATCTGAAGTTGGCTTCTAGTTGATAGGAAGGAATGAATAAATATTAATGGTCAAGGTGTACTTTCATGCATTAACATGTCTTTCCTTAGCTAAATCAGTCTAATAAGTCCAAAGAGGACATGCAGCTCATTAAATTTCCCAGTAATCAGTTAAATGTAAAAGGAACTATGTTCCACTTCTTCTAGTTAAATGCAATCCTCAGGAACAGAGGTTAATGCTATAAATTCTTGGAAAACAAGTGGTGAGATACTTCTGCACTGGCATTAGGTAGGATGGTAATGACATAAGTGTCCCTGAAACATAAACCTTGTTTTTATGGTTTTGTGCATTTTTTTCTCTTCACCAGATCATGATTCCATATGAAAATCGAACAAGTGAGGTGATGTACAATAAAATGAACATATCGGAGCTTAGTGCCATGATTCCACAGGTTGGTTGGGGATCATTGAAAAATTATTCTTTTAATGTCTGACCTGTATAATTAAAACTGTCTTTAGTGTTCAGAGCAGCATGTTGAAGAAGTAACATTAGGAATGCGTGTGCTCATTTACAGGGTATGTTCTTTTAAATACAGTTCCAACTTTAATGAGGATTGAAAACATATGTAATGACGAAGTGCAACAGTTTCTAGGTTTTTAATAAGTAAAGCATTGAAACCATTAGTTTTAAAGATGTAACTTAGTTAATAAATCATCTCTCTTCAGAATCTGCTCTAACCAGCCTTCTCTTTGTCATTGCAGTTTGACTGGCTTGGATACATCAAGAAGGTGATTGACACCAAACTCTATCCTGAGCTTAAAGATATAGGTCCTTCAGAAAATGTGATTGTACGTGTTCCCCAGTACTTCAAAGATTTATTCAGGATACTGGAGAATGAAAGGAAAAAGTAAGGATTCTATGATGGTTTTACCCACATTTGTAAGGGGACATAAAATGGTGGGCCTTTTCTATTTCTTTCTCATGAGTTTCAGCTATTTTTGGAATCAAGTCTCTAGGCAAACAGTCTGTTTGGGTTTGTCTGAATGAGGATTTAGATATTACCTTGTGCACAGCAGGAGAATTTTCAGTTTCAACACCTTTCTTCTCTGGTTAACACAGGTTGCAGTAAAGCTGCTCTTTCCAGATGCATTCAGCATCTCTTACTTGTATAGGGTCTTGTATCTTATGAAATCCTTTACACCTGTAGAACATAGTTGTGAAATGCAGGTATCTGAGACTAAACTTGGCAGACGTGCTTTGCACAGGGAAGCAAGACAGCTTTTGAGCAGTGATGAAAAAGTAACATCCCATTTGAAACATCCTTTCTGACAACACCTAAGGGATTTCTGTGATTTATTCTCTGAGGCATGATACTGAACATGCCTTTGAAATAAATTTTGTTAAGATGTTGTCTCCAAATATCATTCTTTGCTGGCTGTACAGTATGGCCACAACCAAATGTATTTCAGGAAAAAAAGACAAAGGTTATTCTTATATTGTCGCTCTATGTCTCTAGTGATGGAATGTTTCCATTAATTCATAGTACCTGTAAAAAACAGCACACAAATCAATTAGAAAAATAAAAATTAGTGATTTGCCTACAGATCAAATATCCTTTCTTCAAAAAGATTCAGATAAGTAGCACTACTGCCACCAATATTAATCTATTGAAGAAAGTTTTTAAAAATTATTTGGGCTGTCCTTGCTTTCTAACTCAAAGTTTGTTACATCAATTGGTATAAATGAGTGATTTAGAGAATGCATATCTAGCAAGATAACAGGGGATTAGTTATTCCCTGCATATACATTTATATGTAAATATATTCTGTAACTACAGAGTAGTACCTGGAGACTTTTTCCATTAGTTTCTTATTCAAGGAAAATCTGAATATTCAAGAGAAGTTAAGCCAGCCTTGTGTGTTGTGGCAAAAGGAGGCTGGAGTGATGACCAGAAATAATTGCAATGCCTGTCTTTAGCAAAGCTCAAGATCAGATTTCTGAACTCACAGATCAGGGGGAGAGGGTGAGCAAAACCAGTTCCAGTGTATTCACACTGCATATGTTAGAGGTGTTAATGGCTTAGGCCTTTTCTGCCCAGTCTTATCCTAAGAAATTTGCATAATGAAATGTTAGAAATGGCAAATAGTACTAAACTGAACCCAAGCAGGCTTCAAATTGTTGTGTGTAAAATGTATGCAAACAGCCCAGGCATGATAAACTAAGATCATGTTTATCCATTAGTTGTTAATGTTCATTACTTAAAATGTCAGAGTCTGCTCCAGAGGTAACCTTGCTATCTGGCCTGAGAAAATTAGGAAATCATCTCAATGTGAACTTCTAACAATGAGGTCTCAACATTTCCCTGTAGGGTGAACCCTGAAAGTTTAACAAGAATGTTTTCTTTTAGGTAATCTCATTTTTTTGTTCTCCATATGCCATTTTAAAGATTTATTTAATGTAAACAACATAAATTTGGTTTGTTACTGCAAATTTCTAGACATGAAATTCCTAGAAAAACATTTCAAAATTCTAGATTTGCTTCAGTGTTCATAATGGGAATTATCTTCTCATCATTTCAGGAGATGGAGTGTCATTAGGAAAAGCAGGTACTTTCACCAAGTTCATATTCTTTTCAGTTACGAGGCTATCCCTGAATCATGCTTTTTTTCCAGTGCCTTGTGTATCCTCTTCCTGAATGAGCACCCTGCTAGCCTGGGTACTGTTCAAAATATCACAAAAATATGGCTCATGTCCCAGTATTTTACCCAGTGGTCTGGTAAAGTATTTTGTGAAGTTTATTTCAGGTGGAGGAAAGAATGGAGTGAAATTAAATCTGGCCGCAGAAGCAGTTCATGTTGGAGGTGGCAAGTTGTACAAACTCACAATCCTTGTATTAAAAATTTCTCCCTCAGAGAACCTGCTGAGCAATCTTGAATTGTGAAATCATTCACAGGGCAATTATTACTAGAAGAGAGCACATTAACATGGAGCAGCATGAATTTAGCAAAATTTTACTTAACTGCATATAATCAAGTTACTGTGTGGAGCTTGAAATAGGTGCAGCAGCATGGTCCAGAGGCCAGGGCACTGCTGGGACTCCAGCCCAGGAGCTGGGCTCCCCATAGTGAGCTGCCTAAGAACTCAGCAAACAGCCTGCAGGAGTTTCCATCTGAGTTTCCATCCCTGGGGATAGCCAGCCTTAGTCATGTCGGGTGCTGAAGTCACACCTTCTTTGTAAGAGGTCTTCAGGGATTCCTTCAGCTTTTTGGAGTACTTACTCATTTTTAATGGGGTTTATCTCTATTAGAGGAAGAAGAGATGTGTGTGTGTGTGTAGCTGTGATGTAAATGAGCAATGGCAGAACTCCAGTACAGCTGTGCCATGTGAGAGGGGAGATAGAACAGTGCTGGCACTAATAGGAGTTTATATCCTTTCCCTGTTACCTGTGGGCTGGTGCTTTATGTGAGCCATAAATAGGATACTCTAAATTGCATCCTTTCTGGAGATCTTTGCAGCTGTTTAAAGAAGCAGCTTTATTATTCTCATAGATCTCAGAATGCATAATTAGTTTCATGGAGTGGTTTGGATTGGAAGGCACCCTATAGATTACCTTGTTTCAACACCCCTGCCACAGGCAGGGATGCCTTGCACTAGGCTGGGTTGCTCAGAGCCCCATTGTGATGCCCCACCCTTAAGGGTAAGGGTAAGGGCAGCCTGGCCTTCAACACTTTCAGGGATGGGGCATCCACAGCTTCACTGGACGACCTGGTCAGTGCCTCATCTCCCTCACAGTAAAGAATTTCCTCCTAATAGCTGATAAATCTATTCTTTTCCAGTCTAAAGCCAGTTCCCCTTATTAGTCTGTGTCCTTGTAAATTGTCCCTCTCCAGCTTTCTTGTAGGCCCCTTTGTCTTATCTTCCCATATCTTTGCAGTATGGGAACTCTAATTTGTATAGCATATGAAGAATTTTCTTTAGAGATGGATGGAGGCACTAGATCTCTTTTCTGGTCTTAGTCTCTGTCTGAGACATTAGAGAAGTTACAATAATTTGTATTGAATTAGTGCCTCTAGCAACAGAGGCAAAACTTTTTCAGTACTTATAATTTGATTCGTGACTCAATTCTGAATACAGTTTTCAAACAGATCTAAAATTTGTGAAAGAGATCTTTTCCTTAAACTGTCAATTAATTTTTCCACCTATCTCTTATTAAATCTGTCCTCTTTAATTGCTACCATGTCTGTTGATTAAAATATTGCAAACTCACAGAATTTTACATGAGCAACCTACTTTACTCTCAGACAGGACAGTAAGTACTTTAGTAAATATTCATAAGTACTGGTATAATTTTAACTGTCCCAGCAAAGAATCTCTCTACCACTTCCTTTGGGAGTGTGCCACAATAAGGGTCATACTGGTCAGAAGTGAGCCTACACTTTCTGCATCAGGCATTTGGAAGTTAAAATAGAGTGTACTCTTCTGAAAGTTACAAAAACAAATAGTCTGGTCTCATTGAAAGAGCAGAGAGGATTTCTATGTTTTATTTGTGTACTGGATTTTGCTCCATATGTAGAGGTTAACCACTCTGAGCCTCAGTGAACTTATTTGTGAAACTGGGATGAAAATCACCCCAAGATCTGCAATGTAGTAACTTTATTGGCAAAAAGTGGCAGTTTTTAAGCCATCTGAAGATAACCAAATTATTTGAAGTTTGCATAGTTAGCCCAAAATGAAAAATAATCATCTCCCAAACAGGTAAACAAATTAAGATAAATGACTGCTTTATTTTGTTTTGAAAAACGAACTAAAGCACATTGTGCTTCAAACACATGACAACAAACACTCTCAGCCTTTCCACCAGTTGCCTGCCCTCCATTAATAAGATTCAAGTGGAACCTCCCTGCTGTTTAATGCATTGGGGATTCTGTTGTGGTTACAATCTGGAATTATTACTGTCTCATCACACATCTTGGTTTTAGCATGTGTCAGCCTTTTCCTTCCCAAATTAAAACAATCCAAGTTAATTATATTTCCTGCAGTTGTCATCTGCCTTCATTGCTTATACCTGACACAAACATTTATGAATTCTTGTTGATATTACTGTCTTTCAATAAGTCACCTTTTTGAGGCCCAGCTTTTATGAATTTCAGTCTTTCATTCACTACCAGTTTAGAGAGATTTCCCAACCCAAATGTTGGGGAAACAAACAGTGCTGTGTGATAACAAATATGTGGAAGAGAGAATTGATTTTGGTTTTGGTGGTGATTAAGTAAATTGCAATACATAATTGGTGCATGATAGTGATTTATTTAGCTAAGGATTTTACCTAAGGCTTTTTGATTTGAAGCAAATCTTAAACCTTTTAATCTGTGAGATTGGTATAAATGCTACAGGAGTTGCTACAGCAGGATATTCTTCAGCTCTGCTGAAATATCTGAGGCAGATTTTTTGTGAGGTTTCTGGAGTTCGAGTTGTTTACCAAAACAATGAGAGCTGAGTGCTTTTAGGGTGCGTCACTTGTCATTGAGTGAGAAAATTCCACATTGTCAGAAACTTGTTAAGGGAAAAATCTGAACTTTGTGGCATTTCATAGGTTGAAATGAATCTTTAATGATCCTAAATATTATCTTAAAATGTTGTGATTATCTAAACACAGAGCTAACTATTTTTGCTTTTGTGACATGTTCTGTCTTATAAATGTACATTATTCATGCTAAAAATCTTTTTCAGATGTATTTTACAATTATTGTGGGCATTTAGGTGCACTATAGAATATGTCTGTGTACTAAAAGAGGGAATATTCCCAGTGTGAGAGATGCAACAACACATCTTGAGCTGAAGGCTTTGTGTAGGTGGACTGGAGCTTGGTTAGAGGCAAAACTGAAGTTATGTCTCAAGCAAATGCTGCTGTCAAGACAACATGCCCACAAAGTGTATTTCCAAGCTGTTATGATTCAGAGGAGGGAACTGCTTGGGATGTGTCTGAGTGAATCTAATGGACTGACACTGTAGCAACAGCTGCATTGCCCCACACTTATGGCAATGGGAGATTGCAGAAATGGGATTTTTAGAGGTGGGGAAGTTCAGACAGTCCATGACAGCACCCTCAGTTACATAGAAGCCATTTTCCTACCTATGGAGAAGTCTATGACCTGTCAAAAATGTTATGTATATCCCCGTGGGGAACAAATAACATTTGAATATCCTAGCTTTGAAGCAATGACTATCCTTGAAAAATATGTCATGTATAAAAGAAGATGAGAATAATAAGTGTATAAGAATAATTTCAGGCTGTTTGAAGTTGGATTGCATATTTCAGAATTCACCTTTAGCTCATACAGCCACTGCTGAACATGGAGAGAGATCAATCTAGGCTGGATAAATCCTCCAGTCAGGTGTCCAAAATTTTAGAAAAGGAGCATGGATGGCAGATTTCCTGGGAATTTTAAACAAGCTCTTCCTTCATCTCTCAGCCTCAGTTCTTATAAGATTTTTGTTACTGACGCTTCACTTTTTTGGTATTTCAATTATTCATCTGACAAAATAGGAATGGTAATACTTTAATAGATTTATGAATAGTAGAAGTTTTCAAGGCATATTGATAACTTTTAATGAAAGATACAAATATGAGATAATGAGAGTGTATGTGGGATGGACTGTTATCTGTTCCGTTACCATTTATGTGCCCTGCAAATGAGGGGAGATAACATTTACTTTGATCTACAAAAGGAAAAAAAAAATCTCTGGGTAGAACTTTGATGCAACTATTATTATAACATAGTTCTTGCCACTTCTAAGGAAAATTAAAGCAGCCTTTTGGAAAAAACATTATCTAAAAATTACCTACTAGGTGATGGACCTGTTATAAATAATTCCTAGAAGATGGTTATCATGGGACAATTATATATTAAATGGCTGCAATCACACAGATTCTCCTATGTAATTGGGGTTTATCAATTTGGCCATCACTCATTAATTTTTAAGGTGAAATTTCCACCATTTGGGTAAAATATTTGTAGAGCTATTTCTGTGAGTGTTTTGTTGTACACTGTATATGTTTACAAGTCTGATAAAAATATGCCTGGTTTAACAGGACTCTTGCCAATTACCTGGTATGGAGGATGGTTTATTCAAGGTTATTTAACCTCAGTAGACGCTTTCAGTATCGGTGGCTGGAATTTTCTCGGGTAAGTTATGCTTTCATAGCATTTACAAGGGTCCTAGTGTTGACACTGTTGGTTTCTCTTATAGTTGCTTATAGCTTTGCAAAACACAAAATGTTTTCCATGCTGGAGAAAATTCTTGAATTTTTTTTTAAGACACCCTCTAAAACAATTGGCATACATATTTTTGTGTATGACACTAAGATATTTATATGACACTAATATGACACTAAAGACAATAAGTCTTTTAGATGATGTTAAAGAGGTTTTGAAACCTCCTCTTTAAAAACTTAGTCTTCTTTTACAAAAACTTGAATTATTTTATGTGGGCTGTGACACTCAGGCTAAACCTTTTTTACCAAAATCTAAACTTCTTGAAAACTACTGTTTGCCCATTTGTGAATACAGCTCTAATAAAACAGAAGTCTGGGATTTCACTTTTAAAAAGCTTGCTCAAAGCTCTCCCATGCTCTGATGCCAACTTTACATGAGCTCTAGTACAAAGATACCCAGCCATTTCCACAGAGAAGATGATCAGGTGCCTTCCAGCTTGGGCTTGCAGAAGGCCCAGAAAACTTCCACAAGCTGTGAGAGCAGAGCTAATTATCTGATCAGTAATGTGGACATTTATGTAAAACACATAGGTTTGATTAAGTGAACTCTGAACAGAAAGCCACCTTGGTAATTGTGTGGGCAGTGTGAGGTGTCCTTAAGTAAACCAAGGATGAAAGTGAAACTGAATGGTGCTTTGTCTTGTGTCTAAGCCACTTTAGATGGTGAACTTTGCCATTATGAAAATTGGCTGAAAACAGGAGGCTGGCATGGTGCAGGAGGTGTGGGTGTTCTGTCCTCCCTGGTGAGGCATGCAGGTGGCTAATTAAAGAGCCTATACTGTTTTTCCTTGAGTAATACTGAAATAGTTCTGAGTTGATCACACACCTAAAAATAAATTCCAATAGCTTGATGGAAACTACACAGGAAAGGCAGTCTCTTGCAATTCTGAGATCATATTCAAAATAGTCTTGTTAAAGATTCTATTTTCTTCATGTAAAATATGAGAAATTGGCTGTCAGAACCACAGTGACAAGTTTGTAGGTGTCCCCACCTGGGACATTCTCTGCTAGTCAGGTAAAATAGATTGATGCTGGCTGTCAGCCAGTCTGTAGCATAATACAGAGTTACACTGAGTTATGTAATGGCCAGAAAACATCCTGAAAGGAAATATTAAGCTTTGGATATTGTGAATTTAATATAGTAACTGACTGCTTTCACATCTCTGGGATGTAGAAGCTTAGGGAGAAATCTAATTCAAAGTTGTACAGTGCTGCTTAATAATCTCATCAAGGCTGTCATAGAATCACAGAATGGGTCAGGTTGGAAGGGACCACAGTGGGATCATCTGGTCCAACTTCCCTCCCTTCTCAAGCAGGGCCATCCCAGAGCACATGGCACAGGATTGTCTCCAGAGTGTTCTTGAACATCTCCATTGAAGGAGATTCCACACCCTCTATGGGCAGTCTGTAACAGTGCTCATTCTCTGCACAGGGAAGAAATTCTTCCTCATGTTCAGGTGGAACTTCCTGTGCATCAGTTTCTGTCTCTGGTCCTATTGCTCACATCACAGAAAGGAGCCTCCAAAAGGCTCCATCCTCTTGGCACCTCCTCCTGATGTTCTTGGGCATTGATGAGGTCACTGCTCAGTTTTCTCTTCTTGGGGCTGAACAGGCTCAACTCCCTCAGTCTCTCCTCACCAGAGAGGTGCCCCAGTCCCTTAATCATATTTCAGTGCTCCACTGGACCCCCTCCAGGATCTCCATGTCTCTCTTGTCCTGAGGAGCCCAGAACTGGACACAGCACTCCTGATTCACTCATCTCTCCAGGGCTGAGTGGAGGGGCAGGATCCCCTCCCTGACCTGCTGGCAATGCTCTCCCTGATGCACCCCAGGATCCCGTGGGCCCTCCTGGCCCCCAGGGCACTGCTGGCTCATGGACAGCTCCTTGTCCACCAGGACCCCCAGGCCCTTCTCTGCAGAGCTGCTTTCCAGCAGGTCGGCCCCAGCCTGTGCTGGTGCCTGGGGTTGTCCTTCCCCAGTGCAGGACCCTGCACTTGCCTTTGCTGAATTCCAGACCATTCCTCTGCCCATCTCTCCAGCCTGTCCAGGCCCTTCTGAAGGGCTGCACAGCTCTGGGGGTTTCAGCCACTCCTGCCAGCTCTGTGCCATCAGTGAACTCGCTGAGGAGGGCTCTGCCCCTTCCTTCAAGCCACTGATGAGTAAATTAAATAATACTGGCGATGTAAATGGCTGTGAAAGCTTACAGCACAGTAAAAACAGTGAATCAGCAGCTCATTCTTGTTATCTGCCCCTGGGGCCTGGAGATTGAGCATTAGTAGAGTGAAGTAAGCAGTAGTAGCTAATAGTTAATAGCTAAAGTTAATTGGAGTAAACAGCTCAGTGGAACAGACTTCACAGGTGAATAGAAGGGACATGAGGAATGGAGTCCAAGGCATTGGATTAGTCTATTGTTGAATAGATCTGTCCAGTCAGAGGATGGAGAACTAGAGGCACTTTAGGATCATAAAAAAGCCCCACCACCACTTTGCCAGGTAAGTGACTAAAACGTTGAATTACTACTAAAAAGATATGACCATGAGATAAATCATTGACACTTAAAGAAAAGGATGTATGTTATGCATTCGTTGTATCATTAATTTAGTGAGCCTCAAACATCACAAGCAAGTATCTTTTTTTACCTGGTGCTCATTTTCTATTGGTGGCTTTTATACCTGGAACGTAGAAATCTTGGCACCAGGGCCTTAAAATCTTTGCAAGGAGAAGGAAAAATGCATGATGAGACTTTAAAAAACTTCAGGTTTAGAAATAGGACAGACCTGCTGACTCTAGAGAAAGTGCTTTGAGTACCATATCAGCAACTATCAGCAGCTCCTCTGCAGTGGCACTTTGAGACCTTGTAAATGTGCAGTGGCACCTGGGGAAGAGGTTGGTTAATTGTGTTGTGAAACTCTGAATTGACTGGGAGGGCTTGAAACCAGCTATTTATAGCCACTGTTACTACCTGCAGTACTGTGTTTTAGAGTGGTACATTAATATTAGGAGGACCATTTGAGGGAGTTCCTGTTGGCTGTTGTAACATAAATATCAATAAACCAGCTGTGAGATACAATCTATTCCTCTCAGCTCTATTTTTATTGGTCTCACAGCCTGTGCTGCCTTTATGTCCTCCTGAGAGTCAAGCCTCCCTCAAAATAATGATAATTATTATGTTGTAATAATAGTATGGCACAGTTTAAAAGCCAGCTCTGTCTCCTGATTATTTCTATGGCTGATGCATACTCACAGCTTTTGGAAGAAATTTCAAGCTCTGATGACTAATGCCATAACTCCCCTTCTTCCCCCAGCATCAGGAAAAAGCTCCACTGTGGGTTTACTCTGACACCAGAGAGAAATTTTCTTCACTTTTGTTCTTCTCTCTTTTTATTTTTTTACTTTTTTTTTTAAAGTATGTTGTATTATGCATAAAGGTTGAAGAATTTGGAAAAGGAGTTGATTGTCAAATTTGGCTCTGTTTAGAAAAAAAATATCACCTTATTATGTATGGGTTTGTCTAATAGGGTTTTCTTTTAGAAGCAGTGTACTTTTTGCCATCGAAAATCTATTACTGCATATACAGTATTAATAAAAAGAATTTGGAAATGCAATTCACTGGTGTATTTAAGTGTGAGTCATTGATTATGCTTAATTACAGACAATATGAAAGGGAAAATCAATCTTTAAACTACCAAAATATCTCACCTTCAATAACTGAGGGTTAAGCTGCTCTGGAATTTTCCAATGAAATCTATTCCTACTGGAAAAAGATGTATTCAAACCCTTCAGTTTTGCTGGACATTTCATCTTGTGCTCAAAGCAGGAGAATCATAAGACAAAGAAATGGCTTGGAAAATGCAAAATTGCTTAAGAGGCTTTTATAATCTGGGAGAGGCCAAAATCCCTATCCCACCTGCTCTGGTCTGATGGCAAGTGTACTCTGCCTTTACAGGTATAAAGGGTGTTATACCTGTCAGGTGTTAACTGCTGGACTGGGATTGTGCTTGCTCTCTGTGGAAAAGCTTAAAAAATTCCTAAAGTGGAAAGGGAACACTTTGTACCTTGAAAATAACAAAAGTTTATTAAATCAGCACTGCTTATTGCTCACATGGACCCATCTTCTATCTTGTGTACAGGATTTATTTACACAAACTACATCTTGATGAGCAATGTAATGTTAGCTAGGTAAGCACCCACAGTAATAATATTCTTCCTGTGAGAAACAGAAACCAAGGCAGCAAATGCTCCTGGGCTCTGTTTTGCCTTGTTCCTTGTTGTGTTGACCATTCTTGACTGTTTCTTTTGAAGCTCATTTATGGTAACATCATCAGAGCCTGAAAGTATGTAATTAATACCATTCCTTCAGTAAAATATTCAAGTTGTTCTATCAACGTCTTTCTATTGCAGCATAGAGTGATTTTTTTCTTTTTTGGGGGGAGACAAACATATTCAGCATTCTTGATGATTCAAACCTCTTTTCTCCTGAAAATGCTCTGTTTGGGAAAGGAACTGAAAGCAACTATTTTACACAAACTGCCGTAAAAGTAGTTGACTTTTTAACAAAAAGGTATGGACTTGTTCCCATCCATGTTAGATGCCATTAGTTCATGGCAATGGAGAGCTCTTCAGGAGGTGTTTTATGAGGACTAACACAATTTTCATGAGGACAGTCATGAAAATCTGACAGATTCTCACCCTGTCAGAGGAGAAGCTAAAGTTTTCAGGAGATATCTCACAGCAGGGTTTTTCTAGAGGAAACTGTGTCTCTACTTAACACAGAAAGAATACCAGGATTAGTTCAAAGTTAGCACTAGTTCTCTAAGCCTAGTCTCTCTAAGTCACTGCTGCCACTGTACTGTTCTTAAGTTTAAAATGTTACAGGTATTTTGTGGTATTCAAAATATTTGTCATAGCATTGGATGAAAATAGAAATAACTGTAGAGTATCATTATTGTTTCCTTTTGGTGGCTTTTTGGCAAATATGCTTTGGCCTGTACTGCATGTGAATTCTTCTTAAACAGTATGATGTTATGGCCAAATCATGCTCCTGTCAACAGGTGATCCATGGCACTACAACTTTGCTGCCTCAATGGGATAAATGTGTGGACCTTGTAGAAAATGCCCTCCCCTACGTTGTGGGTAAGATGTTTGTGAAAGCCCATTTTCAAGAAGACAAGAAAGAGATGGTGAGTCCTTGGCAATCTCTGTCTGGAAATTTTAAGTTAGTGCTTTTGTCCTCACAAATTGCCTCTGATGTTAGACCAAAGTTTAAAAAGAGATAAGAGTCTTCAAGATGTTTTAATTGGATTAAAAAAACCCTAAAACACAAGGAGAAAATTAAATTAATTTGAAGAAGTGTTACCTTTCTGCACACCTGGGCACTGCCCCCTCTTTCCACCAGCAGTCTTTCAGATGAATAAGCAGCCAGTTCAAAACCAGGTTGAATGCTGTTAATTTATGTAAATAGTGACAGTCAGGCTGTGCAGGAGCACAGTGGGGGTTATTGATGAGAAAAAGTCTACTATAGCTAATATAATTTATTATAGTAAAGTTTTTACTGACTACTCAAAAAAATTGATTGAGATTTCTCTGCTTTAGGACTACCCCTTGAAAGCTGTGACCGCTACACATGTAATCTGAGCAAGAAATTCATGATGTGACTGATGTCTGGCCCAAATTAAGGGAAAGTGAGGGCCACATAGAGTTTATATTTGTGGTTCAAATCTTTTCTGCTGAACAGTGGAAGGAAATATCATCATACCTTTGAGTCTAGAGAGATGTTCATCCTCTCTTCTTGTCACTGTCTGTGGGGTCTCCTGTACCTGAGATCACCCACAACAGGACATTTTAGGTGGTTTAGAGTTCAAGTTTTCTCAGCTCGAACACCGAAGAAGAGTCAGGAAGCTGTTTTCTGAGGTTTCCAAGGTTGTTTATTCCTTCTTCTCTAAGAAATTCTTTCTCTAACTAACAGAGGTCTGTGTAGCACGTCGATCCAAGGCACTCTGTCTGCCCTTGGGGCAGGACTTATCGTTTATACTATAAATTACGTACCTAATGTTTACAATTACTTTCCAATACATGACACCTTTATTACACTGTCCAACTTTGTCCCAAACCAATCCAGTGATGCCATCCTGACTCAGAAGATGGATGACATGAAGAAGAAGAAAAGACATACCACGCCCAAAATCCTCCATCTTAGCTTTAAACCTCCTAATATAAAAATTTCTAAAAACTCACTTTTCTACCTTCTAACAATCTAATTTATACTCTATTTAATTTCTGTGGCTTGTAATTCTTCCTGCAATGTTGGTAATTTTTTCCAGGGACTAAGATCCAGTGCCCAGGAGTCTTAGGCACTGTACCAAGCCTTCTGAGCCCCCTTCCTGGAGGGTCTTGAAGCACCCAGGGAAGCCTGGGGAACACCCTGGACTCCCACAGTTCTAAAATGTCAACAGTAACTATGTTATCACTTCTCTCAATAACATATTCAAATAATTCATTACCCTTCATGATAATTTATGACTTATTTTAATATCATGTTTTTCTTATAAGGTTTTCCAATATCTGCTTTTATAGCCGTTGATTTTTCCAGCAGTAATTAGTTTTAAATTGACTCATTAGGTCGTTGAACTAAGCTCTCCATGCAAGAGAGGCACAACCACTTAGGAAACATGAGATGGCACCCTGTGCTGGGAGCAGCAGCTCTGTGAAAGTTCTGCACTGCCTTGGATCAGTAGCCTGAGTTTGCCTGTTTGAATTAATCTACTTGGGCTGCTGTCTCAGGGAAGGATTCCATTTTAGACAGCGCACACTTATTTGACTTGTCCAAATCTTTTTCATCTCTTTCCCTCTCAGGTTCTGCATTTCTTTTCGTATTTGCCTTTATCTGGAGTTTCCTCTCTTGAGATCCAGCTTTTCAATCCCTTTCCCTTGATCCAGTTTGTAATATGCTATCTGGCCATTTTGTGGCAAAAAAAATATTCCAGGCATATGCAGTATGTTATCCTGCACAGATAAGTGGGAAGAGTAGGAGTATAAGAAATGTACACTTTAGGGAGAGGATGGACACTTTTTGCCTGTGTGAGGAAAAATTATAAGAAGCAGATAGACCAGAAACTGGTTTCTCTTGAAATGCAAGTTAATTAGAATGTTTCTTAGTGTGCACATTCCTTTTAGTCCAAAGCTTTGGAAAATTATCAAGTCTGAATTCACAGTAGCACCCATAGTGACAAATTCATATAAAATTCATAGTGTAGGTCACAACATTCAGTCTTAAAATGAACAGCTCATGGAGATAAAATTACATACAGATGAAATTCGTTGCATTTCATTTAGAAGTGTGCTTTTCAAATTAATAATTTGTGGTGTTATCATTTTCATTTCACTGGTTTTCAGTTCTACTTTTCTTTCTTAAGCAGTAAGAAAGCATGTGAATAAAGCACTCTTATTTGTACAGCATTTTTTTTTTTCCTTTTTCTTTTTTCGGGCTTATGGCATGTATCTGTCTATGATAAGCAAATCCTGAGTTAAGGATAATATGGATTCTTTCCCCACCCATGTTTGTGATTGATGTTTCACACCTTAGATACTTCTCTTCTTTTATCAAGAAAGACATTATTTGTGTCTAAATATAGCACTGCTTCTAACTCAGAATGCCTGCAGTGTTTTTTACAGATACGCCTGAGCAGTTTCAGTAATAACTTTGATAGCAGGAATAGGTTTCTGCCCCTGCCCCCTGCAGCTACAGCTGCTGCATAAAGCCTAAGTATACACCAGGGCCCAGCTGCAGAGCTTGAGTTTGAACTTGTAACCTCCAAATGCAGGGAGTTCACCTCATTAGTGAAAGAAGTTAATTGAGTCAGTGCTCTGTCATCAATATCTTTAAGTTACTCTATTTCCTGGGATGCAGTTTACTGTGAATGTTCACTCCTTAGTCATATTTAATGCTAGACCTGCTCTGGTTGACCCATATTGCCTCTAAAAATAAGAAAATGTTCTTTGATAACGGTAGGAAAAAATGAATTATCCAAGGAACTTTGCTGCATTTTTTTTCTGACTGTGTCACAAATAAAGGACAGTTCCAGATTTAAATGTTCATCTGATACATTAATGACAATTTATCTAAAAGTAATGTTACTTTTGAGGGTTTAGTCCCTGCTTTTAATGACATTTCAGATCTATGAGGTTTATAGAATAAGATTATACAAATCTCTTCTGCTTGACATTTTCATTATTTTAAAATGTAACATAACTAATAACTGATAAAGTTCCAATAAATCTTCATCTAACAGGTGTCTGTCATGTGTTGTGCTGTCTCAACTCTGGTTTGTGCTAAAGAACTCGGGCAGTGGCTGGATCCCTCTCATTGCCTCACTCTCACAGCATTCCCCATAGCTTTCTGTCATGGGGTTCATCTGCTGATGGAAATAGAAGGAGTTGGTTGCATACAGTTTTCTGAGCTGCCAGACGGGTCCATAGGAATGAGGGCTCTTTAGACTCATATAATGCATATCTTAGCCATTATATTTCTTGTTTTCTGTCATTTCAGGGTTTTCTTAGTGTGCATACTCACTAAACAGCTCTATTATTATTATTATTATTAATTTTCTACTTGCTTGGGATGTGGTCTTGGCTTTGCAGAATAAGCAGCCAAGATGAAGTGGCTGTGGGCTTTCCCAGTTTTGAATAGATCCAAGCTGTCACTGGTGGTCCAGGACCACAGTAGCAGTTAAGGCTGCTCAGTGGTGTGAGCCAGGGTCTCCCTCCCTGCAGTAAGGAAAGGGTAGCAGTGCTTCACAAATGCAGCTAAATACAGGTTAAATATTTGGATATTGCTTTGAATTTGGATCAAGATGCTGTCAGCCCAAATTTAGTTCTTTGCCAGTATTAATAAGGTGTGTCTCAGTCCCACATTAACCAAACCAGGCCACAGACATTCTCTCTGCAGGAAAAGCTTTATTTGTGCAAATGCCTTTCAGCTGGATCCTTCTGCATGGGCCAGTGATCTAGAACCTAAGGGAGAGAAATCTCCCCAAAGGACTGCACATCTCTCAGTGTTTTTTTATGTTTTCAAGATGGGTATTCTCATAAAGATGATATTAAATGATCAGCAATGAACAGGGTGTGTGATACCAGAATGGAAAGAAGGTGGAAAAACCTTACCTTCAAAAGAAGTGTCTTAATATTGGAGAAAGCAGAAACTAGCCTTCAAGAAAGGACAGCAGATACCATCTGATCAGTAAAAACTTGTGGTCTGACCAAGTCTATCCCTCCTACATACACCAAACCTTTCCTTAAAATAATTTTGCCATGATATATTTTACTGAGGAGGGACTTACTAAATATTTTGCAGATGGAGGAATTGACTGAAGGAATTCGCTGGGCTTTTATTGACATGTTAGAAAAGGAAAACGACTGGATGGACTCTGAAACAAAAAGAAAAGCTCATGAAAAGGTAATAAATATAGATGTTGAATAATAAAATCCTGTTATGATAAAGATTTGACTTGAGTGATAACAGTATGTCATAGACTGTACTTCCAGTTCCATTTACTGATCATTTTGTTTGTGAAGGGACACATTTGTTTTTCTGGATGCTGAGCCATCTAAGCTCCTGCTTCTCTGCAGAAGTTATTTTTCTTACCTTGCTCTTCTTCCCTTGCATCCACCTTTACCTATCTGCTCTGGCTGATAGAGACTATGAGCTTATTTCAGATTTGGTTTTCCTGACAAAGTCTTCATCTTGACTGGGATCCCAGGGACACACCAATCTGCAGACAGAAAGCAGTGTCTAAAACATTTGTGATAGCTGAGGGTATTTGCTGTGAAGATGGAAAATCCAGCCTAGAAGGGGAGAATAATTCAGGTTTCATAGTTTTTCCAGTATTGTGGTGGGAGGCTAAATTGGGAGCGGTCTTTTGAGAGTGTAATGACAATCCCAGCTGAACATCCATTTCCTGACAGAATAATGCCAGTTAGGAAGTGTTATAATCAAGGATGGCATTACTGGTGCTGATTGCTTTGAGATAAAGTCACAATAAAATGCAGGAGGCAAAGGTGAAGGCAGGAGGGTGTACTCAAAACCTCCTTTTCACTCTATTCCCACATTTACAGCATTTGATGAGTGGAAAGGAAGATTGTCCAGATGCAGAGCTCAGCCCCCAGAGCAGGAATTGGAGGGGGCATATAAAAAGTCAAGTGGAGGGTGTTGTGTAGGTCTGTGTCCATATTTATTGAGGCAATGGGATATCAGTGAATTAGTAAGCACTCTCTTAGAATAAACTGACAGGCAAGTGCAGCTGAACTGCTCCTGCCCTCTGTGCTTTAATAAAAATAGCAGTGTTTTGATTTAAAAGCAAACATGGCCTTCAAAGTTTTTTAATAATTCTAATGAAAAGGCTGTTGAGTCATTTTATCATTGGAAAGATTTAAATTCCATATGCAGTCCATTTACATTTTATACAGCAGTGCTCTTCATATATGTGCAAATGAAATAGAGCTGCATAAATGCACCAATAAACTCTACAGATAGAGAACAATAGTAAAATGACATTTATTTCCTGCTAACCTAGTGATAAATGGGCTTCACTTATGACTTCTTACTGGCTGTTATGCTTTTTTTTTTACTAGAAATACCATTAGAAATATAATGATCTGTAATTTAGATGTTTGTTAAAATTGATGCAAAATATGAGCAGGATGATTTTCTAATGATTTCCTCAATAAATATATTTCTATATAACAACCTGCATGCTGATTTTGTTCAAAATTTGCTTCCTGCTTTTCAGCAGGGAAACAGCACAAACATTGCCAAAACCCAATGAACTCCTAAGAAAACTCTCCCATTTTAAGGAGGGTTTTCATCAGAAGCCAGGCTAGATCTTTAGTAAGTAGAGATGGTTGTTTCCCTCTGTTGACACATTTTTAAGCACACAGCACTTTGCTCACAATTTAGACATGTTATTGAAGGTTCTGAAGTTAGTGGGGCGAGTCTGGGCTGAACATTGCATGACAAACTAAATTCCAGAAATACAACAAAATAATACTACAAGCCATATTAATATCAAATGAATCGCCAGTGGTTTAAAATAATTCTCACTGTACTGAAAAACCATTTCATAGCTTGCTGACATAGGGACCAGGTCAGACTTATAAGACACGAGTGTTATGTAATGCCTGAGATACTGCAGCAACATTTATGTGCTGCAACTTCCCTCTACAAGTTTAAGTTCAGATTCACAGAAATAGCTACTTGGCTGGAAGGAAGGAGCCTAGAGAGACATTTGGTAGATTTCCAGACATGGAATGAGTGCATGTTTATTAAATATTATTTATTGTTAATCATAGATCTTCTATTTGTCCTGGAACTCTTGGATGATCATGTTATTAATTCAAGAAATAGATTCATTACATGTAAGGTCAGATAATTCACAGGGGAAATCTAAGTTTTATGATACAACAGAACCTTCAAAATCTGTTACACTGTTCTAATTAAATCTCATGAGCCTAGCACTTTCTGCTGTTACTTTTTCAATGCTTAGGCTTTAATAAAGCAGCACAGACAAGCATGAATTTTATGAGGTAGATTGGTTGGTTGGTTGGTTGGTTAAAAAACCCCAGTACTACTTTATTGTAGAGACCTGTAAAAGTTGCATTTCTTTGTCAATGAATGTCATCCACATGCTGGACCCTGCACCCAGGGTGGAGAAACACCAGGCACCAAGTATAAACTGGGAGAGACTGGATGCAGGGCAACAGCTAGGGACTTGGGGGCTGTCTGGTTTGGAGAAAAGGAGGCTGAAGGACCACTCCTTCATCTTCCTGAAGTGGAGAGGGAGGTGCTGACCTCATCTCCCTGGGGTGCAGTGACAGCATGTGTGGGAACACCTCAAATCTACTTCATGAGGAGAGGTTGGACTGGACATTAGGAAGCTTTTCTTTACCAAGTGGGTGGTCAAACAGTGGAACAGACTTCCTGGAGAGATGGTTGATGGCCCAAGCCTGTGATTAAGAGGCATTTGCACAATGGCCTTAACAAGGTACTTTAATTTTTGGTCACCCTGAAGTGGTCTAGCCATTGGACAAGATGTTCTTCCTTCCAACCATAATGTTCTAATTCTATTCTCTCAATTAAGTAAAGAAAGGAAGCTATTAGATAAAGGATGTTGTGGCCTTTTAATCAGTAATTTTCACGTGGTCCTTATAGTAGTGCAGATTGGAGGTTCTGCCCTAAGTTCTGTGGCAGAACTGTAACCTACTTGGAAATGACTGATTCAGGTATTTTGCTCATCCTCTGTATTTTTAATCTCATTTCATTCTTGAAATGTTCAAATGCTCTGAAAAGAAATTAACTGCAGAAACCCAACGGTGGTTTTGTTTACAGTGTCTGCTCCATCTGATCTATTTAATTTGCCTTTGTTTTTTCTTTAATTCCAGGCATATTTGGGTCATTAACAAATTTTTTACTCATTTCCTGAAAGAAGAAGAGTATCAGTGTGGGATCTGGGTGTCTGGACAATAAGCATAGAGAGCCTTGTGGTGATTGCATCTTTAGATGACAACGTTGCAATGTAAAGGACATGGCACATTTGAAAGAGAATTAATTTCAAATCCTCTCTGTGATTCAGATACTCACTATTTCGTGTGTTTTCTGCTTCCTGTTTTCTGACTGATGCCCACCTTTCTTTTGTTCTTGGCTGAGGCCAAATTTGTATACCTTGCTGTCAGCCTGATGCTTTGCAATCAAAGGAGCCATCGACCTTCAAAAGGCTTCCAAAAGACCCTCTGGTAGAAACTATTTTTGAATTTTGCTTTAGGCAGCTTGTCAGCTCTATCTAATCATTCCGTCTGTGACTTTTTGTGTCTGTCCTGTTGTTTTATGCTGCTCAGAGGGGACACTACTAATTTGATGCTAAAAGGATCAAATCTACTACTCCACGTGACACGGGGAACAATTGTCTTGCAGCCTTGATATCTGAGAATAATCTCTTTAGCCCTTGTATAGTTTGGAGTTAAGGTTTGACATTCCTTTTGTAACAAAACAATATACTGAGATAACATCTAATAATTTACCTCTCTCCTCTCTCCATTCCTTTATTTCTGTCATCGAAAGATGAATTTAGACCATCTGAAAGCCAACCTTATGGAACAGGTTTCTCTCAGGGGTAGGTGACTCTGCCTTCTCGTGCAGTTCTCACCTGGCTCTCTGGATGGAGCTCACGCTGCTTCCAAAGCAGCTCTGAGTCCGAGAGAAGCGCTCGGCTCTGTGCTGTGATGCTGATTTTTCTCTCCTGTCCTTACGCCTCTGCTCTATTCAAGCCCTTCTTTATTGTACCGTATTTGACTATTATCTCAAATTTGCTTCAAGTATGTCTGTTAAGCCTCCGATTTTTCAATGGAACACTGACAAACAAACACCCCAAACAGGTTTCTGTTCTTGCCCTTTTAGTCTCTCCCTTGTAAAGGTCATTCTGCTCTCATTTGCAGAACAGAGAAATTATTCAATTGGGTGCATTTCCAAGGGTGTGTCCTGTAACACTCTCCAAATGCACGTTCTGTGAGTTACCCACGGCCACGCCACAGCCTCTTGAGCAGGACTGCAGGGGGAGAAGGGAGACCCTTTTGTTTCCCTTACAGTGGAGGTGCAGACTGCAGCCAGCTGTGGTGGGTAATTGGTATTGACAGCTGTGTTTTGGCATGGTGGGCCACAGGGGGAAGGGGGAAACCCACAGCTGAAAATCCATTGTCCTAACTTGTGTGATGAGGACTCACTTCTTTAAAATGGTAATTTATTGCTTCTGCTCTTCAAAGGATAATTCAATAGAAGATCATTACTGACATGTTAAATTATTCCCACTCCTGGGCAAGAACCATTATTTTATTAATCACTATTTTTCCTTCCTAAATGCCCTTTGTTCTTGGGTTTAACTGGAGGCTTGAAAAAAGACGTTCTTCTTAAATTCTGTAATTCTCTTGTAAAATATCCTGTTAGGCTATGGCACAGGAATAAATTCCTATTTGGAAGTTAGGTTTTCTTGCTTCGCAGCACTATTTTTAAAGCCTGGATGATAAGCCAAAAAAGAGCTTGTTTTTCCTCTAGTAAGATTTTTCTGTAACATTATTAACCTCCTTAAGTCATGGAGCACAAATCCCAAGGTCACTGTGCGATCATTTGGCTCCTGAACTTGCCTGCTGCATTGCTTTATTTCTAAGGAAGTTGTATATGCAACATTTGTTTTCTCCACATCTCTGAGTCTTGAAGACTGAGTCAAGAGGAGCACAGGAAAATATCAGGACCATGCCTAGCTATAGGTGGCTCTCTTGGGCAATGTTAGGTACCTTTGTTTAGCCTTCAGGGCTTGTTCTGCTTCTTCAGAGAACCACAGCAAACCTCCCTAGACAACACAATGTAATTTGGGCCAATAGCCCTTAGGAAGTCAAGAGCCATCTGTACAAGCCCTGACTTTACAAAGTATAGGTACTTTAAAGGAGGTGGGTGTCTGTGGGTTATCCCACTGAAGCCATTCATTTCCCAGCTGGGCCTATCCAGACCTGCAGTCAATTATCTGAGCCACAACCCCCTTTCTCAGTTCTCCGTGGTCTCTCTCTTCACATTTGGGTGATTTCACTGTGACCATGACAGTTATACTGCTCAGAGCAGAGTCCAATGTCTGCTTCGGACAGTGGCCAAACAGTAGCAGATGTTTAGAGATGAACGTAAGGACAGGGAGAGCATAAAGGGACACATTCCCACTGTCCTTCCCTGGCCTCTGACAAACTGCAGCTCTCTTGCTTCCTGAGCCAGAAGTGGTGTCTTGGTATTTATTCATATTTTCCTGCTGTGAGTTTGTCTAATGACTTTTTGAACCCACAACAATTTTCATCATCTACAACTTCCCAAAGCAATGACTCCCACTGCCTCACTGTGTTCTGTGGATAAAAAGAATGGCTTTTTGCTTGTCTGAAAAATGTCATGGTAGTGCAGAAACCAGAGAATCATCATTGCCTGTTCTCTTTTTGTGTTCATTCTTGCTTCTGTAAAGTCTTGGCACAGCAATACATACTGGGAAAATTGAGCCTCCTGCTTTTCTTCACATAGCCTGTCCAAGGTATGCACTAGATGCAGTTCTGAAAAAAATACATTTCATTGAGATCTGAGGCAAGCCCAAACAAAAAGGCCAGGCACCACGGCTTCAGGAGCTGAAATTAATCTTGCTTAATGCCAAGCTACTTTTGCATAAAGATGACAAATCATCCAGTCTTGAAAGTGATTACTGGGTGCTCTGAAAAAATTAAAAATGCCTTTTGAATCTTGTGGGGTCTGTGGACCCATCGTATGAAAACTAATGCAAAAATATGGCAGTGGAACCAGCCTTGAGACTTAGTGCCTCTGATTTCAATGTCTGTTTCTAGAATGAAAGCCAGCACAAAACTGATAGAAAAATACTTGGTAAAAGAGAGAGATGGAGTTTCAAAACTAAAGCTTGCAGGACACCTTTTACATTTTCCTTTAAGATGACTTTGTATCTTTGCTTCAAGGATGACAGAGAACTTCACAAAGTGTAAGACTACTTCAGACCACTCATAGAAACTGCTAGACATACTTCAGAAGAGCTAAGAAAAGTGGGAGAAATTTCCAAAGGCTCTAATTGCAGTTAGGCACTTTATTCCTATTCAAAGCCTATAGAGGTGACTGCTGACTTTCTAATTTACTGGTTTTACTGGAAAGTTTGATTCAGATATTCTTTAAACAACCTTGCTATTTCTAAATTTTAAAGTGTACTTTTGTAGAGTGCAAATTAAACCTTAGCTATGCTTCTCCTTTGTGGAAGTGAGCATTCTGAAATTAGGGTAATCTCTGTCTGGATGCAAAAAAAATTGAGGGCCTGGTTGTGTTGTAGTAGTTGCATTGCAGGGAGCAAAGAGCAAATCTCATAAACATGTTATTGAAACATGTCACAATTTTACTATTTTCAAACATGTCTGTAATTCCCTTGTGTATTAAATGTATTAAACTAGGGGTTTATTTTCCTGGTTTAACTTATCTTTCACAGAATCACAGAATGGGTCAGCTTGGAAGGGACCACAATGGGATCATCTGGTCCAACCTCCCTCCCTTCTCAATCAGGGCTATCCCAGAGCACATGGCACAGGATTGTCTCCAGAGTGTTCTTGAACATCTCCATTGAAGGAGATTCCACACCCTCTATGGGCAGTCTGTAACAGTGCTCATTCTCTGCACAGGGAAGAAATTCTTCCTCGTGTTCAGGTGGAACTTCCTGTGCATCAGTTTCTGTCTCTGGTCCTATTGCTCAGCACCACTGAGAAGAGTCTCCACAAGGCTCTGCTCTCTGACACCCTCCCTTCAGATGCTTATAGGCATAGGTGAGGTTCCCTCCAAGTCATCCCTTTTTGAGGCTGAACAGCCCAATCCTTCTTCTACCATGTGCATGGACATATGAAAATAAGGGAACAACTCAGTAGGAAGCTGGAAGGAAAGTAGGTGCTGCTCAGAAATGACATAAGAGGTTTGAAAAGTTTGCACTACTTACCTAGGTTGGAATTTGGTCAGGATTTTGAGTCTGCCAATCCTGCACCATTCCTGAGATAGCTGTCTGGAAAATGCCTGTTTTTAGTGTAACATTTTTTTTTGCCTATGAGAAATAGAGAATGGTACTTTCCTTCTAGAGTAGAAGTGTTCCATGCTTTTCTCTGAATAAAAATAGGTCTTCACTTTCTATCAGATTAACATCCCCTTTTCTTTCTTATTTGTTTTACATCAAATATTTATTTCTCATCACAAACTTTAATTTTTGAACTCTAAGAATAATCTATCACATCCTAATTTAATTTAACCTTCACAGGAAGACTGGGCTTTCCTGATCAGTAACCACAGGAGATGTTCTTCTCCATTGGCCAGAGCTGAAACTAATAGCCATGGCATGTTTGCTTATCTCTTATCTCTGGGGTTAGATTGCTGCTGTCAGCTTCTCCCTTGTTATCTGGCTGCTGCTACTGCTCACTCAGTTGTGCAGGGATGTCAGTTCCATTAATAACCTGAGCACCGTGCAAACAGATAGTGGAAAACAGGTGAAGGGAGAGGAAATTGTATTTAACCCTGATCTCACAGCTGTCATTTTTCAGACTCAGCCATGACTACATAAGGCCAGAATGGGTGCATGACATCAAAACACTTGTGAAAAATCTCATGCTTGGAATAGGAGGGAGACAGATGGGACAGACACCTCCAGATGCTCAGGGACCAGGGTAAATCTAAAGGTTTTATGGCAGAAACTCAACATGAGAAGATTGTTATGCTAAATGACAGAGTAATTGTTCCAAAGAGCAAGAGATCCTCCACCCTTGAAAGTCTTTTTCAGCTTTTACTTTCACTGTCTTTGTTGTTTTCACAAGTAACCCTGTCTCCTGTGGAGGCACAGTTGCAGACAGTGCAGTCCCTCAGCTCAGCAGTTGCAGATATGGAGGTGCAGAAGAGCCATTCTCTGTATGGAGGAGTCTACAAGGCCATGCTCAGCTATCTGCTTGGCACTCCCTCACTCCTGGCAATGAAAGTGCATTTCCTGGCTGTGGTGGTCTCCATGTGTTGTAAATTCCCACTGAGAGGAGAGCTGCCTGCTGGCTGGGAGCGGGTGAAGAGCTCAGCAGGGCAGGGCCATGGGCTGGGACCCCACCATGGACCCTCAGTCTTGGCACTGAGCTGCCCACAGCCAGGAGCATGAACCAGCAGCACTTCAACTCGCTCAGTCACCAGTCACTGGGCTCTGAAGCAAAGTTGTGAGATTTTAAATGGCTTCAGGTACTGGTACTGCTGGAGTTTACTTGTAAACGAGCTTTACCAGAAGGAGCTCATCAGACTTGGAAATTTGTTCCTTTAGTAGCCTTTCAGAGGGCAGATACTGTGAGTGAGAATAAAGGCTTCCTCAGCTGCCCTCATTTGTGAGGAAGCTATGAAGTGTCTTGCGCTCGGTTTTCTGCATATGGGATGAGCTTCATCAATGTGAAAATACCTAGATATAATTTATTTAAAAGTAAAAATATGTAAAGGGTTGGAATAGAGAGGAATTTGATCTTGATTAGAGAGTAGAGAATTTTCTGAATATATTTTTTCTTTGTTTTGTAGCCTATGTGCTTGATTATGTATACATCTGCTTTTCCCCCATGCATTACAAGGCATAGACAACTGATAGTGACATGCTTACTGGTACAGTGCTGGTCAGGGTCCCTGTTCAAGCAAAAGGAATTCCTCCTCAGAGATAAAACATGCAAGTCATGAGTAATACTGGTGTTTAAGTTCTCAGTCACTATTTCAGTTTGAGTTGTGTTAAAAGGAGTCTCTGCCATGTCTGGTTTCAGTTGCATCAAGATTGTGGCTGACGCTCATTTGCAAAATGAGAAATGAAAAGGGAACTTTTCACATGCTATTCTTTAGTTTAAAAAAAGTGCTTGTCAACCTTTGCTTAACCTTGAAAATGTTAAATGAATGTAAACTGATTCAAGCAGAGGCTAAGGTCAGAAGTTGTCCCTTTCTGGAACAGGTTATTCAGAGTTTTGCGTAAAACTGGAAAAAAAAATGCTGTGGTAAATCATACCCCATACAGTTATGATGGGGAGAGAGCTTCCTCACCCTTTCCTGATCCCTGAGCCTGTCCCTTTCTCAGTGTCCAGTGCCAGAGATCTCAGCACACAGAGGTTTTTTGCATCCCTGGGGACTTTTATTTTGCTAGCACAGTGGATTTTCTTAAGCCTGCTGCTTGCCCAGAGCTAAAACAAAAGAGCAGAGAAGATTTTTGGATCAAGGTGGTTGTGTTTTAAGCAAGAGGTGGCATGAATATGGGAGTATGGGTCAACTTATGAGGTGTTCTGGGGGTGAGCAGTGAAATGGGTCCAGGAAGGGGTTTCTATAGAAAACTGAATATAATAATATAATAATTTCTGCTGCTCACCAATGTGACAAAGACCAGTCAAAGGTGGCTTTTTTTTTATTGCTATTGCAAATCCTTAGGTGCACAAAAGTAGCAGTGAAGGTATCTAAGTTAATTTCAAAACACAAAGAGAATTTTGAGTTGGGGGAACGTGTTTGGTTGTTTGATTTTCAGAGACAGATGCATTGGAAAACATGGAGTATTGCCTGAAAATAAAGTCAGGAGGAGCATGTTGTTTTACAGTGCTAAGTAAGAGTCCAAGCCTAGCTTGGCATGAAATGAGTCCTTAGCAGCACATACCATGGGGCATGTACCTCTACCTATATCAGCATGATACTAATGATAGTCCATCTTCAGACCACAACACACCAGTTTCTGGCTTGTTTCAAGTGCAGCAGGAGGAGCTCCCAACTCTCCACACACCCTGGTGCAGTCATGCCCCAGGTGATCCACAGGTGTGCAGAGGGGAATCCAGTGCAGAAACCTCTGTGCTGGAGCTGACCTGCCACTGCTGGTGTGGTGCCAGAGCTGAGTGATTTTGCATATCTGGGCATCATTCCAGCTCCACTGAGAATCCAAAGACCCTTAAAACTCACCCCGGTACATTGGACAGGAATAGTTAGCAGTTAAGCACACCCTGTGCCAGGAACTCAGTTGTGCTGGTCTACAGTATAAGTGCACTTTTATCTTCAAAGATGAAAATCCTTTCTGTGTGACACAAAGAGAGTATTGCAGATCTGATGTTCTGTATGTGAAAGACAGAATGTATGTCTCTCACATATAACATTCAGTTTATGACATAATGGAATCATGCTAATTGTCACACAGAGTTTGCAAATGGAAAATTGAATTAAAATAAAATGGACAAAGAAATTTTCTTTCTTAGCAAAATTAAAGCAAAGCTGGAAACAGAATGAGTTTCTGGTGGAAGGACAAAATAAGACTGGGTATATTAATTGTAGTGCTGCATTGAATTGAGGAGTTGTGCTTAGGAAAATATCACAGTCAATTAGTATGTTTATACAAGTAAGACTGAAATAAAGATGCTAATTTCAAACTTTCTCTGACCTAGTCCAGTTGTATTGATAAAAGAATAATTTCATGTAGGATTAGTTTAAGATGAAAAGTTAATTCCAGTGAAACTTTCATCACAGTGCTTGAACCAATGACTGAATCTTTGTATTCCAGAGAGCCAGAAGAGAATTAGGATAGGAAAGAGTGGCACTGATGTACTTTGTTGCTTTTTCTGACTCTTTTGTCCATGGTAGTCCTACTAAACTTTTAGATGCTTTCAACTTTATGGTGAGTAATAATAATATTGTCTTGCTGAATAGTAGGTATTAAGACTGAACATATAATCTCAATGAACACTTGTCTCAGGAATTGCTGTGTCCCTTTTCCTCTCTGTTTCCTAGGACTATAAGGTATGGCATTTTTAAGTGTACTAAATAGTATTGTCTTGTCAGTAAGTTTTCTCTGAGTGAGGCTTTGGTTTCAAAAGATCATTCTGAGGAGGAACTAACTCTTGTACCACATAACCCTTCATCACTTTGTCACAACATGTGTTGCCAGCACTTGTTTTGTAAAAGCTCCAGAACTTTTTGGATTTCCCCATGTAGTGAGTGAGTGATTCAGCCCAGTGATCTGGCAGAAAATTAGCTGGGGAAAAGCTTGGTTAAATTTCTACTGTATTATTGATGTGTGAAGTGGTCTCACAGAAAGATGTGTCAAGGAGCCGAGGCAGCCTTTGGAGGCTGTGGGTTCAGGCAGCATGAGAAGAACTATGGACAGAGCTGAGGAGCAGAGAAGAAGAAAATGGACTAGGACATATTTTTTCATTTGGCAGCACAGAATTGTTAAATGGACTCAGCTACTTTTGAAACCATAAAGTGTATTTAACTGAAAGCAATTTTATGTGTACATGGCTGTCATTATTCACATAAGTCACTTGATTATTTATTTTACTTTTTCTTTAACCTTGGCCTCAAGCTATTGCAAAGATGGAATAATAGCTGTATTTTCTATTTTCATTATTTTAGCAATTATTGTTAGAGCATCCAAAACAATTATTGTAATACAGAGGGGATGGTTATGGTGCAGTGTAAAGTGGTAGTATGTGAATTATTATTAAATGAAACAACAGTTCTTAAAAAGTCTACACAGTTTCTATTATTGTGACATGCAACAAAAAGAGGACAGTTAAGCCAAGTTTTAAAAATAAATAATAACAATCTGTACTCTTGAATACAGATTAGACAGTTCACTGCAGATCAAGTACTGTTAAAAATTTCAGGCCAAGTGTTCATGTTTGAGTTGCCACTTCACTTTCCATTGTAGTTGACAATGTGAAAATGCCTGATATTTTATTTCCCCATGAAGGAAATGCTGTGCATCATTAGGGTGAGCTCAATCCATCTCTCACTCAAGGGAGTAGTGACTTCCTACTGACATCTGTAGGATTGAGCTTTAGCCCTGTGACTGAAATTTCCTGTGTTTTGCCAAGACCCATCAGTCTATTTTCCTAGTTCTTCTCTGTGAACCCTAGATAGATGCAGTGATATCTGTGCAGCAGTTTTACCAGATGGCTTTTGAATCATCTGTTCTTAATGAAAAATGAGAAGACCGGGCACATATATAAAGGCTGAATTAATCTTTGTAATTAAATGGAACATTACTTTGCCATGAATGATTTTAGCTTTCACAATGTATTTCATGCTAATTTTTCAGTGAAGTGTAATTGTATTAATTTTTTATATATTTAGAAGCTTAAAAATGATCTTCACAAAGTTATTGAGTCAAGTTAATAAACAGAAGATGTCTGTCAGACTCATAAAACTTTGTCATGATATATATGCCTTTTTTTGTTTTCTCGTTACAGTAAGTAAAATATGTCAATATTTAGTGTTGTAATATGTCAGTATTTAGTGTTGTAAAAAATATCCAAGTGATACTCTGAGAGGCAAAAAGGCTCTCAGAATGCTCACACACTTGGTTGCCAAGTGAGAATTTGAATAGGCTGGAATCTGGGCTGCTTTGGAGCACTGAACCACGTGTGCATTCCCATGTTGGCAGGTTATTAAGCAGAGAGTGAAAGCTCATTTATTATTTTGTCTGTGTAGTAAACTGACTTGCAATGCTCTCTGGGTGAACAGAAGGACACTGATGGTAAAATCCTGGCTGTGTTGAAGTCAGTGGGGAAACTTGCACGCACAAGGAGTGGTGGAAGTAGTCCCACTCTGGTTCCTGTGCATCAGAGCCTGCTCTCTCTGGCTGCTGGGATAGAAAAGTCATCATGACGTACCCTAAAGCAACCTCTGAGAGCCTCTTGCCTGTGATGGTGGGAAAGGAGCCCTGCAGCGATGAGTTTCCTTAATTCACCCAACAGCCCAACAGGCTGAGTGTTTAATGACGCCTGCGGGATGTACCCCATCCCTCTTTTCTTCCTGTACACATGGCTGTTTAATGTGCAAATTAGAGAAAGGAGTTAAATGAGCCTTTAAACCATAAAACCTTGTGCATGGTGGATTTATGGTGGGTTCATGTGCAATTGCCACATGGCTGCTTCCTGTACATTTGTCACATTTCATTTGACTCCTTGTGCTTGCCTCCTGGAAGGCTGGTGGTCTCTTATACATACTTTTAATCCTATCAAGGGGAAAATAATGACATCATTATCAAAGAGTAAGCAAGCTGTAGAAGTGTTTTCCACTTCCTTGTGCTGTATAAATAAGGAGTCTCCCAACTGCTGTTAAATATTACACAAGTGATATTTGCTGCAAATTTAGAAACCTGCTCTCAATATGATACTTTCTAACTTGTCTGTTGTGTAAATAAATTGGGCTGTGTGCCGGGCTCAGCTGAAAAGGTTTGCAACTGATGCTTAAAAATCTTAATCTCACAACATCAAATGTGAAAGTCACAAAGCAAGTGATGAACTCATGCAGAACATTTGAGATTCACCAAATTTTTTTTAAGTAGCTGACTTAGCAGAAATTAAAATTTATGGATTTTGCTCTTTCCTTTTCCAAAGATAGTTTTAACTAGCATTGAAACATGGGAAATGGTAAAAGAAAGTTTCTGATTTCTTGCAAAGTTCAGTCAATTGGACCTGACAACACCACCAGGAAAAATTTAGACACTCTTGATTATATTCAAACTTGCAGAGGAATGGTGCTCCCTCCCTGGCTTTTTATTCTCCCTCCCCACCACAGCATTTAACACATCATGAAAGACTGCTGAACCTTCTGGCAAAGTGAGGAAACATTCTGTTGAGAGTTAATTTGGCTCATTTCATATTTTCCATTCAGCATTTTTCTTCCATTGCTTTTTTTATTACTAGGGCAATTTGCATGACAATGGGATCTTTCTTGCTTAAGAGATCATCTGCTCCTACTGCTAATTTCCTACCTGAAGTTGTTATCTTCTGTTTGTGACATCTTAATTATCTCAACCACAATTAATTGTGATGTCACAAATGGAGGATTATGACTTTGGCTTGGGAGTAAGATTGAGAAATTGAAGGAGTTTGAAGAAGAAAAGAGGCCCTTCTTCTCGAAAATTAAGAAAGGAGACAGAATGACTTTGGTAAAATGGAGGCAATCCTCCATCACCTTTCTTCTTTAAGTTGTGGAACAGCTGGTTTTTCATCTTGCTGTATAGGAGACCCTGCTGTCTTGAGATGCTGAGAAGTGGGAGAAGGGGAAAGGACATGTGGAGGAAGGGAAATCTTGCCTTGAGCAGTCAGTCCCTGCAGCAAGAAGGAAATAAAAGCCATTGGACCCATGAGAGGTTTAGGCTCTGCTCACAGAGAGCAGAATGCAGGGTTGGTGTGGTTGTACTTAGTTTAAAGGCTAATTATTTGTCACTCTTCATATCTTGCAATATTCATTTGAGTTTTGACATCAGAGTTTGATGACCATGGAGGGGCATTTTTTTCAGGGTTGGAGGGAATTCCAAAGACTTAAGAAGTTACATTCAGCATCCTGAAAACATAAAACAATGAAACTTTTGTGCTATCCTAGTCCATCATAGCTGTAATTTACGGAAGTGCCACATTTCATTCTTGGTATGTCATCTGATATTTTTGTATACTTCTGCTTTTCTTTTGGAAACCTGTTTCCACAGAGATTCTGGGTGACTGAGTGTGCTGCTGGTGTTTTTGTGAGGACATTACCAAAGCTGTTTATACACTCACAACATGATTAACAGAGTGGGAATACTCATCCACAGCTACTTCACACTGGACTGTTTAAACAGGTTGTGCATAAACACTGGGACCAAGTCACAGCTGAGAGAGGATTAATGAAAAGTGAGGTCTCTTATTTTAACACCTCTACTGAAATTAGAGAAAGGGCAAAGACTGCAAAGTAAAGGAGGGAAAGTGGAGAACTAAACACAGATCTGTCTTGTGGTTTTCAGAAAGTACAGTGTCCTTCAGAATAGGACCCATCCTCAGGTGCAAATAGAAGTGGCCCTCAGTGGAAACACCAGTCTGCACTTGCTGGTCCCAGGGCTGATTCACATCTGTGCACCAAATCTATTTTAGTAGTTGGATATGTACCAGCTACTGTGCCATAGCGAAACAGGCCCTTTCCTGCTGTCCCTTGGAAAACACTGTACAAACAGGCATTTGACCATCTGATTAACACAAAACCCTGTAGGGAAAATCAGCTGTTAAGATTTTGCACTCAGACGCATTGCTGTGAGTACGCAAAAGCTCTGCAGGCAGCCTTAGACCCACTGTGATAATCTGACAACAGAATCTGGACCCTCTGTGTTCTGATGCTGAGCTCATTTGTGGCGCCAAGTTTACCTTGTAGGCAAGTTGTTTTGAAGTTAAATTAGGATGGCTCCAGGGAAGCGTAGCAATACAAAGTGGAAACTGAGCAAGAAAGATAAAAAGCTGTGTGCTGAGAAGTGTTTTTCTGTCAAAACTTTTTTTCTCTTTTTCTTTTTCAAAGGCAAAAGCAGTTATGGCGAAAGTTGGTTACCCTCAGTTTATAATGAATGACACATATATTAATGAAGACATCAAAACAGTAAGTGTCAGGCTTGCAGCTTTTTTCATTTACTGCAGCCATTCTTTGCTCTGTTTTGCTGCTTTCTAAAGTCAAAGCTAGTCTTTTGTTCGGCATGCACCTGGACTCGTGCTTTCCTGGTTATTTTTATTTTATTTTTGAAGTGTGATAGCTCTAAATTGTGTTTAAAATGTCAGTGCTGTTGTGAGATCATGAGGCCTGCTGAGAGTAAAATCTGCCTAGGTGCAAAGAACGTTCCTGCTATTAAGCATTTTAAAGGTTAAGCACACACTGTAATAATTTTGCATTTAGTGATAAAAATGGAATAACCCAAAAAAACATTTCTTCTCAAAATAATGATCTTCAAGAAAACTAATGCATTTTACCTCAGAATATCACAATTTAGGATGCCCTATATAAGTTCTCCTTGTCTCTCCAGGCTGTGAATTTAATTTACAGTTGATGCTTATAATCATGCCAAGAGGTCCTAACCCATGTATAGACCTATTGTGCTGCCTCTTTGACAAAGGTACTGTGGGGGTCTCCTTCCTGCCCCTGTACCTTTTCAGCCTAACTAAGGCAGGAAGGAAATGATTAATAATAATAATAATATATATGTTACTGTTTTCCAACAGTGGCGTGCATTTGATTAATTGTATTGCTGAAAGTCACAGGCAAACTAGAAACACAAGTTCAGTCCTGAACCAGTAAAATAGAAGAGTGATCATCATCTTTGCCAGAGCACATGAGCAAACACTAAACAGAGGCATCATTTATTGAGAGAACAAACTCTACCAGCCTAGTCCTTGTCCATGGAAACTGTAGGGTGAGATGGTGCCATGAAAAGAGTGTAATGAGAAAGAGCATGTGACCAACTCTATCACTCAGTGCATGGAGTTATTTGCTCAGATAAGTGGCAATGTCTGGTGAAAAATATTCGTTAATCATGCTTGCAAAACCATAGTGTACATCTGAAGAGCATCATCCTCACAAATCCTAGAATTGTTTTAAACTGATGGCAGGGATTTACAACCTATTAACATCCCTTTTCCTTGCCTGCTGAGTTCTGTGTGTGTGAATGCTATTAGATTTGGAAACTTATGGAAGCATGGAGCCCTATGGCTGTAAATAATTATTGTGGCAGAACTCTCAGAAGGCACAGAATATGAAGTATTTGTTATAAAATGTAAAGCAAACTGGAAAAAGGCACTTCAATACATTGTTGGAAAGTGGTTTTAAAATGCATTTTTAAAAATAAAAGTAAGCCTACTTCCTCTTGGAAAAGAGTCTCTCTTAATAATAGTCATAGAAATGTGAAGTCTGCAATCCACTGCTGGGTGCTTACGATTCCTTCAGCAGCACTCTGCACAGTGAAGAGTTTTCCCAGTGTTCCAGACCCTTGTGCAGATCTGTTCAGCCACTGTATTTTTAACTAAGCTTATAAAATATTTGTTCTTCCTACCAAGTGTGAAAATTTTGCTTGCTTTGATAATCGCTAAAATATTAGGTGATTATCTCATATAAAATAAAAGTTCTGCTTGTTTTATTTCAGCTTTTGTTTCTTTGGACATGCTTTAAAAATGTCTGTGCTTTCTTGATACAGCTGAAGTTTACAGAAAGTGATTATTTTGGCAATGTATTGCAAACTCGCAAATATGCAGCCCAATCTGATTTCTACTGGCTTAGAAAAGAAGTTCCAAAAACAGAGTGAGTAGACAAAAGGCAAATTTACATAATCTTCTAACAATGTGTTAACTTATTTAATTTATGTATTAAATACTGCTATATATTAAGTTTTAATAGAATTATGTTAACAGCATTATGTTATGACAAAGAAAGCCTATGGGCAAACTCCCATTATTCAGAAACTCCAGTGGATTTTTTTTGGGTAAGTTCTAGGTATCCCTGTTCATATGCAGAGTAGTCATCTGCTTGAAGCTTAAACTTAATTTAATGAAAAAAGGGGTAATTGAATTGCAATTAAAAATGGATTATGTCTCTTGGTCACAGTTAGAGTTTGAAATGGTACAGTAGGGATTTTATGAAATAGATTTCGTAGGAATAAAATCATAGTAAGAGAATGTTATTATTAGTAATATAAATCAGCACTGTTAGTTACCTGCTGTTGATAGCAATGATACAGTATGAAACTTAATTTAATCTACATATGTTATTTTTATTTATTTGTAAACATGAGAGTGCAGACTGTGTCACAAACTGTCATAAAATACATGAGAGAATCATTCTCTTTTCTTACTGGTGGGTAATCAAATACTTAAAATGCAAATTAAAAGCTAAGGAGAACTTAATTAGTCTAATCATGCTACTTAAAAATGACTCCTTCTACACACAGACTTTGAAATCTGTGCCAGTGCTTAGCTCCTGTGGTGGTATTTCCTTAGGACTCCAGAAATCCTACTCCAAATATGTGTGTGTATATGTGTGTGTACAAATAAAAACTGAACCATACCTTGTTCTGGGGGGTGACTCTGTGCTGTCTGTGAGGCAGGGGTACAAATGAAGGCTGTTCATGGTTAGAGTGTTTTTATTTGGTCCTGTGTGTTCAAGGCCAAATTAATTATTTATAGTGCTATGTATAGCTTAGATTTAATTGTGAATTTTACCTTCTCATCCCAGCTTTCTCTGACATTCCACTGGTCAACCCCAGGGGATGATTTTAGGGATTTTCCTGGATGTCAGGACTAGACCATGATGGGATATTCTCTCCAGTTCCAAGAGAGCAGTGGAAGAACCCTGGCCTCTCTGTAGCAGTGGTCAGCCTTGGGGCAGCCCTGATGCAGAACCTGTAGATTCTTGGCATGCTGGGAAAGTTCCCCTGTAAGGAAACCAGTGGGGAGGCAGCCCCTGACTCAAGGACTGTAATCTGACAGTTGTCACATGGGTATGCTTAAAAAATAAAAGTGTTACCCAATTGCCCACTACAAGATTGAGCAGCTTCTCATGCCTGTCTTTACCATCTTATTTCCAGGACTACATAATAGCCAGCCCCTCATCACCTGTGTAGCACTTTTCTTGTCAACCCTCAGGGCACATTGAGGTCTGGAGGATGCCACTTTGATTTCTGGTCCCTTCCCTTTGTTAGCACAGCTATTTGCTCTGCCTTCTGCAGGGCTGGAGGCAATCTCCCCCTGAGCCCTGGCAGGGAGGGATAATTAGGGCTCCTGCTGGGACATTATTCAGTGTCTGCAACTGTTCAGTGATAGAAAAGGGCTCTGAAAGGGGAGTCACTCTGCCTGCTGAGGGACACCAAGGCACAAGAGTCTTTGCTGGCTCCAGTAATTTTTTTTTATTATTTATTAAAATAAACCAATAACTGCCACTTACTAGTCTGAGGCATGTCAAACCTGGCCTTAAAAATATCAGCCACTTTTTAGCCACTTCCCACTTTAAAATTATCATACTCCACTGCTTTCTGATGCTTTTACCGCTCTTTTTTCCCCTCTCCTTTTTATGTTTTTGTTTTTTAACTGTTACATTTCATAGAACTCCACAGAATTTTTGATGAAGCTTGGTACTATGTTAATAGCTAGTTACCCTTGGGTTTTTCTATTTCCTTAATTTCTTCTTTTCCCTAGTTTAGTAGCTTTTAGCATAACATTTATATTTCAAGATGGATGTTATCATCAAAGTTGTGGTGCAAAAAACATAAATAAGAAAATGAGTGTTTTAAGGAAACGAAATAAAAGTTGCTAAAGTAATATGACACCCAAAAGGTAAAACAGTATATTCTTTTAGCAGACAGTCCATGTTTTTCAATAATATTATTTCAAACTGGAACCAGTCTCCTCAGCTAAGTGTAAAATTAAAATGATAGTTCAATCAAAGCACCAGGGAAAGGCCATCAGGGGATGGACAGAAGAGATGGGAGATATAAGACAAAGCAGTTGGGTAAAACAAGGGGGAACGTGGATGACAAAGTGGAAAATAATTGTTTGGAAATTCAACAGTTATTAATCTAAAAAAAAGGGAAAAGAACCTAAAGCAACAGTAATTATCAGAAACCTGTATTCTCTCTTCTGTTCCCTCAGTCCCTGGCATTTATCTGCCTGACAGGAGAAGGGAGCATGGAGGAACTCAGATGAGGCATTGCTCAGGGCATGGGTGGTGGCACATACCCAGTATACTGGTGTGAGAAAGCTGAGACAAGGCATCGGGTGCTGGAGTTGCCTTTTCTGCCAGTCCTGGGGCCAAGCTCCCCTGAGGACACCACATCTCTGGGAGGTATTCCTTGTGCTCAACACCAGCATCCTCACAACTGGCTGGGGAGACGACTGTCACTTTCACAGCTGGCTCTGTCAAACAAGAAAAAAAGTGCTCAGGTATCGGCAAACAGAAAAATGAAAGGGGTTTGTGCAGGAGCTGAGGAATATGGTGCACAAACCAGCACAGGCTAGGTTGAGAGGCTCTGTGGAGAGTCTGGAAGGGGCAGCGTGGGAGGATGGGCACCAGGTGTGAAGACAATCATGATAACCCAGGTGAAATACAGCTGGAGCAGAGGAAAGTGAAAGGCAGTACAGGGGGAAGTGATGGTCCGGTGGAAGGTAAAAATTAAGGGTTTTATTCATCCATGGAGTCATACACATTCCTAAATACAAATATGTGTGTGTGTACAAATACATGCCTGCACCTTTTTATCAGAGGTGGAATCTGCCCTTCTTAACAGTGATATCATACTTGCAAATAACAAAGCATCAGAGGACTTCTCAGGCACACCACTTCATTATTATTCCTCTTTCTCCTTTGGAGTCAGCATATAATCTACAATTTTTAGACCTGGCCAAATCTTTCTCCATTTTTCAGTGCTGGGGATGTAGACATCTGGTATCCTGATAAGAGGATACAGAGAAAGTATGCTATGAGAGGATTCTGGAGTCTCCTCCAGGACCTATCCCTGTTTTTCTTGACTACACACTATTATGTTTAAGCCCTGGCTCTTGGTTTGCCACAAGGGAGGGCAGCTCTGAGAGCTTCTGGGCTGGATACCACTAAGCACAGTGTAAAAGCTCCTTCTGCCAAAAGGGAAAAGCAGCCATCAAAAACACTGGGCAGGCTGTTTTCTGTTGGAGAGATGCTGCTGGAAATCGTGTGGCTGGGACCTGCCCTGGAGAGGAGAGGCTGGAAAGGAGCCTCCTGGAGCCTTTTACTGGTCTTTGAACCTCATTGTAAACAGTGATGTAGCACTGAAAGCTGGACCAGCCTTACCATCCTAGTGGCTTGCCCATTCCTAAGGGAGACAGATGGCAGCCTGGCCTAGGATAATAACGTGTTTCTGTGCAGGAAAATATATAAAAGAGGCCAACAATGAGAAGAGAAAGTACAATTTTGAAAGTCACCTTGAAGGTTGCCTCCCATTCAGAAGTTTTTCTTCACAGTATTTTCTTTAGAAGACATTTTTCAGCTTTCAGAAACTTTGTGCAGCATTTCACTTCTAGCCAGCTTAATTCTTTGTACATTCACAAGTTCATTTTCCTTGTTTATATGATTTTTTACTTTTTATTTCTAACTTTAAATATTGAACAGCAAATTGAATGATTTCTTCCAACTCAAAAAACTGAGGATCAGTTTGCAAATTCAGTTTGTGCTTTACAGAGAATTAAATAAACTAATAAGCTTTTTCTTGTGTTGTAAATGTTCCCAGCCACTCCTGTTCATGATTGGCAATGTAGCATATTGTACTCCTAACACACACACACACACACACAGAGAGAGAGAGAGAGAAAGAAAATATCAGAGAGAAATTTTCAGCCTCAAGAACACAGACTAAGAGAGTTTCTGGCCACTTGCTATCTAAGTGTATGTTTCACATTTTATTTCTACAAGGGAAATCTCAACCTTACAAATGTCAACTCTGCAGAATTAGGTTTTGACTGCTGCAGTAGTAGATAGGTAATGCTACAGGACATTATTCAAAGCTGTCCCTTTTTCACAAATGATATCAAGTGAAAAAACAGTGTAAAAAGTTCTAGAATCTTTATTTATTTACTTTGTAATTAATAAGAGCTCAGAATGTGTAATGCCTTTCTGTTTCTATCCTTCTGTTAGCAGATAAAGCACACAGAATTTGTAATGAGACCTAGAGCAAATGCTCAGGGAATCTGACTTCAAACAGGAATTGGAGAGTTGTTTCTAAATTTGCTTCACCTTAAAATTTAACAGCAAAAGCTGTTTATTACACACCTTCATTTTGTAATTTGGTGTGTTATTAGGTAAGGACTGTCCCTGAAGGTTCAGCCATTTCAAGGAGCTCACTGAAAGAGCATGGCAGAGAGAAGTGAAGTTGTTCTGCTCGTCTGATTGGAAGCAGTCTCAGTTATTCCTACTCTTTTGTGGAAAATGCTTCCTAAATCTTTTTGAGAGGGCTCAAAATGGTACAACAACATGCTGGAATGGAAATATGCTTCTGGCCACGTGTCAAATATGAAATACTCTGCTTATTACTAGAAAGCTCTCGTTCTTCCTGACTCCTCAGTATAGCTGCTAAGTCTCCTCTTCCTAATTGCCAAAAAGCACAATGAATTTCATACATGGTCATTCTTGAGGCCTCGTTGTGAAAGAGCAATTTGGAAAGAACTGAGTTCAGTTTTACAATGGGAAAATCAAGGCTGCTCTCAGTCTTTGGCTCACACTAAGCTCAGCAAACAGGATGGGTTCTGCCGGTGTGGTGGTAGATCACAAGAAAAGCAGAAGTCTCAGGACAGGGATGCTGTCATATGTCTTAACCTGCAAGCTACAAGTCTGTGAGTTCATAGGTATGAAAGTATGGCCAGAGGATGGTGTGATGCCCTCCCTCAGTAAATGTGGACCAAATGTTGCCAGCACGCACTGCTGCTTTTGGGCAGAATGAGATGTTCCTGTGGGTTCAAGTACCTGCATCACCAGCTCCTCACCCAGTAAAAACAAGTGCAAACTTATGTTTTAGAGAGCTGTCTCTAGTCAGTGAAGAGCTCTTTGCTGCTCCATGTGCTGGTTCCTTGCTGCAGCTAGCTGTGGTCAGCCCCACCAGAAGATGAAGAGAAGAACTACGGCATATTAATCTGCTTTGAAGTATCTGTTACACATCTCAACCCTTGATCCTCTGACTGGAAATAAAAGGCCAAGAGGAATTTGCAAAAAGGGAGCTTTTTCTGTCCCAGAAGCCTTTTTCATGCTTCAAAATTGCTGTTTGAGAACAGAAAGGCAGTTTTAAGTAGAACAAGCCAAGAGGGTGAGGTGCAAGTCACAACACTAGGTGTCTTTGCTCAAAGTCACAGTAAAATATAAATTGAAGCATTGACTGTTTCAGATGGGTTTTCTCCCTGTCAAAAAAAAGGGACAGTCCTCCAGGTTTACAGCTAAGCCTGGAGCACAGGTCCCAAGGCACAAATGGCAGCCTTGCATCCTTCAAAACAGTTCAGTGCTTGCTGCTGTGAACAAACATGAAATTGAAATATAATTAATTAAGCCCCTAATTTTTTTTTCATTATCCCCTCACCATATACATTTTTTCTTCAATTTTCCATTATCTCACTACATTACCTCTAACATTTAATCTCCTTATTATGAAGAAAGTAGAAAACAGACCAGAAAACAACCTCCCCCTTCTCCTCCCCTTCACAGGCTCCTAATAAACAAAACAGGGAGAGTTATCTCTGACAATTAGAGCCTGTAATGTGACGGATGGTTAAAATATGTACATGACATCACTCTTTTAGCCTTCATTGATTAGTTGATGCATTGCAAAATAAGCTGCTCAGCTTGGTGAATAAAGCAAGCAGTTAAATTTATTGATAAAAGACAAAGTGCTGCCATTTTAAAACTCTCCCATTTGTTACATGTTTTAAGTGAGGCCATTAGTTGTCAGAAAAACAGTCAGGATCTGCAGATGACTCTTATATTAATGGGGCTATTTTAAAGCATGAATTGTGTATACAGTGTCGCTGATAACACATATTTTCCATATTCTGATAGATCTTCCTTTGTCTTACTCATTGCTTCTCTTCTCTTCTCTTCTCTTCTCTTCTCTTCTCTTCTCTTCTCTTCTCTTCTCTTCTCTTCTCTTCTCTTCTCTTCTCTTCTCTTCTCTTCTCTTCTCTTCTCTTCTCTTCTCTTCTCTTCTCTTCTCTCTTCTCTTCTCTTCTCTTCTCTTCTCTTCTCTTCTCTTCTCTTCTCTTCTCTTCTCTTCTCTTCTCTTCTCTTCTCTTCTCTTCTCTTCTCTTCTCTTCTCTTCTCTTCTCTTCTCTTCTCTTCTCTTCCCTTCCCTTCCCTTCCCTTCCCTTCCCTTCCCTTCCCTTCCCTTCCCTTCCCTTCCCTTCCCTTCCCTTCCCTTCCCTTCCCTTCCCTTCCCTTCCCTTCCCTTCCCTTCCCTTCCCTTCTTCCAAAGCAATTACATTGCTTTCACATGGCTTTATACAACTTTTGAGTAATATTTTGCATATTATTTGAGTAATATAATGACATCAGCATGTTTCTGTTTGGACATTTTACTAGAGTTACTTCTAAGTTATTATGAACTAACCACTAATTATCATCGTCTTTATTTCTTTTACCTCATTTCTCCCTTATAAAATCATGTAGTGAAATCTTGGGCTTACTGAACTCAGGATTTCATCCTAGGGGATTTGGATCTTGCTGAAGTCAGTCAAGATTTTCCATTCATATGGTTGAAGCCACTGTCAATATAGATTAGCTTAAACTAAGGAGATTCGTTTGCTATTCATAGAATCATAGAATATCCTGAGTAGGAAGGGACTCACAAGGATCATCAAAGTCCAACTCCTATTTAAATTTAGGGTTTCTTCCAGTATATGTAAGAAATCAAACTCTGAGATAAATGCCTGGCAAGAGGTCTCTTTGTTTAGGATGGTCATGTTCACTGTGTAGGGTACAGAATATGAAGCTGTTTATTTTGAATTTACATTCCCAGAAATTACCTGTTTATGTAGCTGGCATAATCCCAATTCTTCAAGTAGTTGTTCAGCAAAGCCTCAAAATGCTGTCTAATTTCAACAGGGAGTTCTTTCTCTTGTGTTTGAAAGACACCCAAGAGAGTTTTTACAGCTGCTGTCAGTGTGGCAGCCTCTGTTGGGTGAATTTTGTTTCATCAGCATGGCTGGCCTCACAAGCACAGTGATCACTTACTTAAAAATTAAACAGATCACATGATAAGAACACTAAGAATTACTCCTGTTGGGCATTCATTGACTGTACACAGTTAAATTCATTAAACAATAGATTTCAATGTTCTAGAAAATGTTGGTAGCATGCACTGAAATGGAGAAGTAATTAAACTTTAATGCGTCTTAATTCCTTAATGTTTTCACTTCCTTCTACTGAGTTCAATTTTTATCTTTGCTTCTTTGATTCATAAAGGTGAATGTCAATGTACTAACAGACAATTTATTTTGTTCTTACTACAGGTGGTTTACAAGCCCAACTACTGTGAATGCTTTTTATAGTGCATCTACCAACCAGATAAGTGAGTATCTGCCTTATGAGCCTCCTTATAAAGTGCCTCTTTGGAAATGTATCTATCAGCTTCAGATAGCATCTGTACCTATTGTGTTGTTTATGATTGAAAATTAAAAATTCAAACCTGGTAATTAATCTGTGAGACCTAAGTGAGAGGATTGTTCTGGAAAACCCAGAGCTCTGACAGATTGGAACTACTGTTGCTCCGTGAGTTACCCCACACCAGATGGGGTGCAGTGACCGTGTGTATGTGTGTTTGTGTGTGTTTGTGTTTGTGTGTTTGTACTCTGTCCATTGTGAATGACAGCTTAAATCACTTTTGTTAAAGCCTAATGTTTCTATCTTCTGTTTTCTATAGCAAAATCATGTGTACACATATCTCCATAAATATACAGTGATAGCAGTTATGTCCTCTAGTATTGACAGATATCTAACAATAAATGTGACTAGAGAAAACTGTGATATAGACCAGAAAATATAAGAAGGTGTATTCAGTGGATTTGTTCAATACCTTCAAGGACAAGGACTGATATCTGTAGTTAACTGAAAATTCTCACTGAAAATTTTCAAATTCTCTGTATGTGCAATGCTACCTGTCTTATTCTAATTGTGTCACTAACTAGTTGCTTTTAGATAGCATATATTCTAGTGTGGAAACAAATAAGGCAAAAGAGCTGAGTTTTTCAAAGATGTGTTACAAGTTTGGATATTCATTCCTGTTTGCTTTAATGGGGCCTTGAACTGAAATTTTCTAACAGGCTTTAAAATTTCAGTGTACAACAGTGTCACCTTTACAATTCTCTTTGCTCTTATTAGCTTTGCAATGTTAAATCAACATTGCTTTTCTATGCCATTGGGGTCTGGAAGGTGTCTGCCACCACTTCTGTGGACCCCAGAGACAGCACCTCAAAAATTACTGAGTGATTCCCCCTTTTTCTCCTGAATGTCTTTTGGTTGCATAAATTTAATGTATCACACTGAAGAAGGTATAGCAGAAGACTGGCAATTTGAGTCTGCTGGTATTTGCTTCTACCAATGCCTGTAAACAGTTTTGCCTTCAAACCGCTCACCTAAATTCTTTTGTGCCTAAGTCATCTCATTTGTAAAGCATGTATAATAATTAGGAAGTTCTTTTGATTAAAATTAGTGCTAGATTTAGATAGCTCTGCCTTAATTAGAGGGCTGCCATCATTAGGCAGTCACATTTTGTTGATCATCTGAGGGAGCACTTGGTTGAGGTGGTCACAGCTCTGAGGTACCAATGAAGCATTACAGATGCTTTTCCTCCAGCCACCACTGCTGCTGGAAAGGTTTTGTGTGAGTGGAGAGGAAGCCTGCTCATAGAAAAATGAGAGCCATCACAGTTATACCTTCTTTAATACTGGGTTCTTTCAAATTTGAGCAGTGCTCAGGTGTCCCATCCTCTCTGCCACGGCACATTAGAGAAAACTGATGAGAGGCTGGAGCCATTGAAAATTTCACACTCATTGTATCTAAAAGTGTCAGGAGGCAGAGTTGTCAAAAGTAACCCATCAGTCATGGGTGTAATTGCATTTTCTGTCGTAATTGCTGACCTTCTCCTTCTGTTGGCACTTGACCTGGAAGTTTGGACAGTGGCACTCACTCTCAGTCCTTTTAGGAATGTTTCAAAGAGGAAAAGGGTTTAGGTGATAATTTCTGAACAAAACACTGTCATACCTGAGAGACAGGTACAAATGTAATCATGCCCTGAAAATGATGTGCAAAAGGAGGGAAGATTCAGAGAAAGGCACAGTTCTGTCTTCCACTGCTGGCTGGTGTGTTTTTATGGGGCAAGAGGCCCTGTGAGATGTGAGAGGAACATTCTCTGATGGAAGTTACTGATAAACATTTGACACTACTGATTTCCCATTAATGCTGGTGGGGAAAGAACTTCTACCTCACTACTTTGCAGTAGTGTTTTCAGTAATAATCCATGCAAGGTTCTGGGGGCTGCTCACATGCCACAAGAACTGTGGCATTTTTAAAAGCCTAGTTAAACACCAGGAACAATGTTCTAGAAGCCAGAATTATTTGAGAATAAGATTTAAGTTTGAACTCTAGCAAATTAGATGTAAAATTGTGATACAGCAATCCCAGAAAGATTTAAAGGATGAGATTTCTAGGAGCATAAGAGCTAATAATGAAACCTTTTTGTCAAATTCACTGAGAGAGAAGAGTCTCTAAGTCTCTATAAAAATAAGATAGTTCCTTGCGTTGGAGTAGCTTGGGAAATTCTAATCTTGGAGCTTTTTCTTGTGAGAGGTTAGCCCCAAGAGACTTTAGAAGAAATTAATACAATGAACTGTGACAAATATAAGGACCAGATAATATTCTCCCAGGTATTTCAAAGTAACTTAGACAAAAACTTTCCAAACAATCAGCTTTGATGTATAGCCTATGACTTACAGTGGCCTCAGCACTGGAAGAATAGGTATGGAAAGTGTCAAATCCTATTTTTCAAAAGACAGTTCAGAGGGATCTGCATAACAGGTCATTTTAGCCTTTATATGTAGGAGTCTGTTTGTGACCACATGATTGAATAGAGAGAATGAATAAGTATATGATATAATAGTGAAGAGTGAACATGAGAATGTGAGATGTTTTTTGCTATTTCTTTTAGAAAAAAATCATGCTTTCTTAATCTACTGGAGGTTTGTTTTTTTTTTTAAATTCAGAAAGCAAGTATGTTTGATATGATGATATGTTTTCTCTGTAGAACACTTTTGATGAGGTTCTTTCCCAGTACTAATGACTGAAAGTTGTCATGAGACAAAAAAAGGCCCCTTTCATAAATTAATGACTGATTAGAAATAAGAAAAGGAGGTAGGAATTACTTGTTGGCAAATCGTTGGAGGGGTGTGTTGTGAGCATCTGTGCTACTCACTGCATTAGCAGATGAACTAAAAAGAGGATGTTCTGTTCTGTACAAAAGAATAGAGGGATATAAACCCAGCCCAGGAGGACAGTTCCCTCTGCTGCTGGAAGGTGCTAGCAGAAGAATTGCCTCACAGGTAGTTGCCTGACACTTTTTCCTTTCACATCTGCTGCTGATCACTCCTGTAAATGAGTGAATGGACCAGATGTCCTCTTCAACTGCTTGAGTTCCTCTGCTCTTCAGTGAGCAAACCGGGCCTTAGTGTCTTCAAGGCCCATCTATTTTTGCTCTTTGTAAGTGAGTTTACTAAGAAGAGTTTCAGAAATAAGAATTTTTTTAATGCATAATAGAATTTGATTATGGAAAGTAGTTTCTACACGAACTGGAAAATCCCCGGTTACAAAATTTGATTCTAAAAAATTAGGACCATTAGTTTGGAAATGGAAATGTACTGTGTGATGATATAAAAAAACCCAAAAACACAGGAACTCCAAACTTGATTAGTCACTGGACGCTTCTTGAAAAAGTTTTGAGGAAAAGAAACATCAGTACCTTAACCCATTGATTCTGAAAAGGAGCTATTGTGAGATACCTGCACAAGGGAAGGGGAATGTGGACATCCTGATCACTTCTGAGCTTTAAGCAGCTGCTTTTGCTTTCTGTGTTCAGAGCATGGGGAGGTCTCTGACACTCCTGATGGAAAGATCACAAATTCTTCTCTCTCAGTAATCTGTATCACTGACATAAATATTGGAATATCCATGCAAGTCCATGTGATCTTCATATACAGGCAGCTGTTAGGGTTTTTAACTTGACTACTCAGTTACTTGGAAGAAAAGGTATTATTTCGATAAAAGAAAAAAAAATATTAGAGAATAGATAATTTAAAAATTATTAGATTTGGGAGACTATAGCAAATCCTGCATATGCAATAGATGTACCAAATTTTGCTGTCATTTAGTGCAAACACATTTGTGTTTGTGGTTGCTTTATTTAATTTTCATTACTAAACTATTGATAGTTTAAATGACCAATGATTCTGTTAACATCTCCAAAGGAGAAATAAGTAGCTGCCTCAAGGTGAGATGTACCAGAAAGACCAGAGTTAAAAAATGTTCCATATAATTTATCTTAATATTATGCAAGGTTACATCTGATGTTCTCTGTATATGAGTTCTATTTATTTATTTCCTCTTTTTCCATAATTCCAAGTGTCTCACTATGCAAGTTTATAATGGTTGTTAATAATTTTTAATCCTAGTTCAGATAAGTTTTCAAGTTTCTGTGCATTAGCTTGTCAATTTCTCCCTTAATTATAGGTACTTAATGAGGACAACAGGTATGTGTCATTGCCTTTAGAGTCTTCAAAATGTATCTAAGTACACTTCATATCATCTAAACAGCATGAATACTATATTTTTAATTATCATAATTGGAACACCAAAAACAGATTCCTAAAGGATTAGTTTATTTTAAATGCACTCTAGAGCAGTCAACAAATATGTGCTGAAAATAGACAAGTGATGATCCAAGTGTGTGTTTCAGTTCAAGAAAAGGTTTTATTTCATTACAGCACTAAAATATTGGCCTTTGAATATGTTAAAGATAAAAGGGAGCTGTTCATCAGGTATTTGGTGTTTAGGGTTTTTTCCAAAGTGTCAATATGTGTGCCTCTAGAATATATAAATATAGTCACATTTGTGGGCTGTGAACAGTAATGAAAGGGAGACTTACAGCGAATTGTGGGAAATATAAGCAATGCACTCATGAGGTGTAAGCTTGAATAGATGTACTGGATAATTAATGTTGATATTATCTCTGTAAATTTATATCCATGCTCCTTCTAAGTCATTTGTGCTGTAACTGCAGTTCTTTATTGAATGTCAAGAGGCCTCTTTAGAGAGCAGCCTCAATACATGTTACAGGAAGCAGATACAATCTAGAACAGAATTTAAAAATTGCATTCAAATTGGCACCCATAGAGAAAACACAGATGAGAGCTCATATTAGCCAATAAGTAGCATCTTTACAGGAAGCATCGTGCAGATACTGACACTGGCAGCTCACTAATGCTGTGAGTTGAAAGGGAGAACTCTTATCTTGCCAGCAGTCAGGGAAGTGCTGGCAAACAGCACCCGGTGCCATGGCCAGGGCAGGATAAGGGGAATGTGCGAGGGGCATTTCTCTTCCCTTAAGAACTGGAAGGTTATTGATGAAGAAGTTCCAGGTGTGCCATTAGTTTACTGTAGGTTAATGAACCTAACAGGTTTGGACTGAACACCTCCTGAGCCCTGTTATTAAGTAAGCCTTAAGTGTCTTAGGTGAGCCCTCATTTTCAATTTTCCCTGCTTACTAAAGAACACTTCTCTTTTATTTGACCATGATGCATGATCCTTACCTCCATTCTTTAGGGTTTTTTTTCCTAAAATTCTTATCTATGAATGAATAAAATAGAACTTGTCCTTTGTTCTTCTCCCCATACCCCCTGTTCCCTCTCCCTGGGGAATCCACTGAGGCTTTTCCCTCACAAAATAAAGATTAAAGTTTCTTGTAAAACAGACTTTTTCACATTTCCTACTTCCTTAGTGGCCAGTATTCCTTGGCACCTCACAAACCACGTCATGTTGCTCCTCATGTTGCCCCACTGAGGTTGGTAAACACCGGGTACTCTCTTTCATGAGTAGAAAAGAGCCTCTCATCAGGTAAAGCAGAAACTGAGCCAAGAATTGAAGCAGAGGCTGCAGAGACCTCTGCTTTAAGACCATTATTTCTTTTTTCTGTTTAATGAATTTATTCACTGAGTACTACATAAAATTAAGCTCTGTATTAATGCATTGCATGGAGCAGTTACTGTGCCTTACACAACTGCACACAATAAGGAATTTTTCTATCCTTATACAATTTTTGTTTTCTGTCCTCTTTGTCCACTGGATAAAACTTGAAATAAGGTCCATGTAATAACAGACAGTTTGGTCTCTGTCACCTCCATGTGAATGCTCAAAGCTGTTTGGGGTGCTCCACAGTGTCTGAAAGGTTTCCTCATGTGTTTTATCTGAGATAAATTGTGCAGGAAGTCCTTGCCATTGTGACTAACAGGTAGACCCCAAAGAGGACATCAAAACCATCACTGGGATGAGATTCAGTTGTCCAAACAGAAGTCTGTGGAACCATTTTAAACAAATGTATCCTGCCCTTTGGTCTGTTTTTAGACAACTAACCAACACCCCTGTCTTCACATTTAATTCCTTAAATGAATTCTATATTCTTTGATTACTGGCCAGGAACTAGTCTTCTGCTTGTATCTTATCCCTTTAAAACTCTACATCTGCATTCATTCAGTGACACTTGAAAAAACAAGTTAGAGCTTTTGAACACATCTGAGAACTGCCAGTACACCAATTGGCAGAGTACTCTGTATATCACACAGTTTAGCACAGCTGTCTCCCATATCTGTTACTTGGAAGTAAACAAAACAACCTCATTATTGGAAATTGTAAATACACTAACTAGGAATAAGGCTTTGCCTTGCTCAGTTAAAAACATCATGCAATATAACTGAATAATGTAATTGAACTATAAAATTTGAATTCATATTTAGATTTGAACTCCAAATTTCCTCATGATTTGGTGAGTCTTCTCATGTGGTTTTGGTTTAGTTTCTCCATGATTTTTTCAAGGAATTATCAGATTAAATGTAATTATTTGTGTCTTCTTGGTAAACTAGTAATATTATATCGAGGTAAGGGTATTCATCTGCAAAGTGTGTAGAATAATACCGTGAAGGTATTAGCTAGTAAATGGATTTATTTATGGCAGTATAACCTCTGCAAAATTGGAGAAACCTTCATATTTTAAATACATTCTTTACAGCACCTTGCTGGAGAGAGATGCTGAAAATTACATCCTGGATAAAATTAAGATAGAAACCTTCAATTGCATTAAAAACAGTCCTGCGCAGGCAAACTTCTGTCAGAGCTTCAAGATCAGCATAAATTCAGAGTGAAATATTTGAAGTAAGCCAGGTGTAGTCCACTGCTTGAAGTGCCCCTGCATTCCAGAGCAGTAAGGTGACTAAGAGGAAAGTTTAGCAGTCACTGTCCAAGACACAGGGGTTTGGAAAGCTAAAAGCCTCCCTGGAGATGGATCTGGCAAGGGATGTGAAGAAATGTTTCTGCAAGTGTAGCTGCAGCAGCAGCAGCAAGGTGATGGAAAATGTGGTGCTGAATGATGTCAGGGGGCCTGGTAGCAGAGGAGATTTACCCTTTGTGGAGGAGGAGTAGGGTAGGGAACATTTAAACAGACTGGGCAAACAGCAGCCCCTGGGCTCTGACAGGCTGCACCTACAGGCTCACAGCCTCATTATGAGGCCACTCTTGGTAATCTTGGAAAGGTTATGGTGACTGGGGATGGTTCCTGAGGACTGGAAGAAAGCAAATGTCACTCCTGTCTCCGAGGAAGATCTAGAGAATTAGAAGCTAGCCAGGCTCACAACAGCCCCTGTGTACATGATAAAGTAAGTCCTGGAAACAGCTTCTCTCACCAGCTTTCTACACTGAGATTAATAGCTCAGTGGAGGAGGAGACAGATGTGAATATGATTTATTCTTCTGAAAGAATTTCAGCACTCTCTCCCCTAACATGCTCAAATACAAACTGCTGAAGAAGTGGCGACTTGAGCGGATGGTCAGGTGCACTGAAAACTCCTTGAACTGCTGGGCTGAAAGGCTGTGATCAGAACAGCTGGTCCCTAGCATGTCGGCGTCAGTGGCACCGAGTCCATCCTGAGGATGATCTAGCCTGGCTTGTCCCACCTTGCCACCAGGAAGATGCATATGGGTGTAGGGTACCAGTGCTGTTCTGTGACAGCCTGAACTCAGCTGTGCACAGAGCACAGAGCACACAGAGCACTGCTCCTGTGGCACGTGACAACAGTGCCCATCTCAGAATGATGCTGCAGCCCAGTGACAGTGCTCCAAATTTAGGTAGGTTGTAAAAAGGTAGTCAAAACATCTGCAAGTCCAGGTCTTGATGGTAGATGGATTTGTGTGGGGTCTGTAATAAACAGATTTTTCTTTTGGTGCTGTTGATGAGTAATGGCCTTGACAGTAGACTCTGAGCCTGCATTTGCAACCTGGTGTATGAAGAGAGACACTGTCAGCCTGTATCTCTCTTCTGGGGCTGTGTAGAGGGAGAAAGCCTTAAAAGATGCACAACACAGGCTAAATCTGTAGTCAAGTCTTAGCTCAAAACACATTCCCAGTGCCTGTATCTTTTTCTTAAGATGTGAAATTCCCTGAAGTCTGTCTGTCTTACTCCTTCAGATCTGTCCTTTGCCTGTTTGAACTCCAGTGGCATATAAATAATCCTATTAATATTTGTTGCATCTGCAGCCTACTATGAGCTCTCTGGGTTTTGTCTTTAATTCTTTTAGGTGCAATATGCCAAGCAAAAAAAAAAGACAGGCTTCACAGGGGAAGGGAAGCCTAAATTGAGGGATTCAAATCAGCACAAAATAAGAAACTGTCTGGTGATCAATCTTATGTTTCAATTTCAAGGACATTCTAGGTATCTTGCTTCCCCCAAGGATGATGTAGTTGTTGCTTGCCTGAAGGTGATGTTGCATAAAAAGTGTTGCCAGCTCTTAATGTGTTCCTTCTAGTGTTGGAATAGTGGACAAGTACCCTCAGTCCCTCAATGATGCTGACTTCTGGAGAATGGGACCCATTTGCTTTACTAGCTCACCAAGAATCACTTTCAAACCTAGATTTTTTTTTTTCTTACCAAAAAAAAAAAACCAAAACAAAAACAACCAAACAAACAAACAAACAAAACCCAACAAAACAAAACAAAAAAAACCCAAGCAAACAAATACAACAAAACCACAAAAACATGCACCCCCAAACAAAACAACTCCTACTGGTGATAATGTATTCCACTTTCCTGAGGTTTTCTGAAATGTGTATTACATTTTACTGGCCTCTGACTCTGCTTTGGCCTGAGAATACTTCCTAAGCTTCCTTTAGTACAAACTACAGAAGTGTTTTCACACATGCCCAGAAGCAGAAACCACTCCTTCAACCAGCACTTTGCTCAGTAATATCTAACCTAAAATGGATCCTGAGTCTGAGTAAAATGATTACCAGCTTGTTGTACAGATTCAGCACTGGAGCTTCCTACCATCCATTCACATTGACTTGTTCAGTAAAAACTATCTCATGGTTTAACTCACAGCTGACTGTGCTTCAGCAGTGTTCTATGAAGACACATTTAGTGTAGCTGGATAAGCCTGGGTAAAGATTTTAATCTAATTTGCTGTAAATAATGTTTATTGCCTCTACTGCAGACAAGTGCAAATTCACTACAAGTTTATACCTGGAAAAAAAAAATAATTGAGCTCCTTAAAACATCTTGATAGCCTCTTGGTGCAGTGACAGGCACCCAGGATTGTGTGATCATTAAACATGATTTGTGGGGTGACTGTGCTACCTTGGTTCATACTGCCTTCAGTATGGGCTCATTTGTTCATTTTGGCCACAGTTCCTCATCTGTTGTTGTGGGGATAGGATCATTTAGAGGTAGCAGAGCCTAAACATTCCAAAACCTTTTCTGAATTTCAGTGTTTGAAGGGAACCAGTTCAGACTAGATTTCAGCTCTGAACACAGCTCTTAAGGCCTAACAAGCAATTTTCATCAGGTTGTATGAGTAGTATACCATTGCTGCTTAAAATGTTTAAAACGTGCATTATAAATAATCTTCTCTGTGCACTGCGAGACAAGAAGAGTTAGATAAGTAAAACTTTGTCCTTGATGTTGGTAAAACTGTGGTTTGTTGTGCTGGAAAATAAAATTATATCGTGCTTGAAGCAATAAAACATCTGGAGAAATAAGAAAAAAAAAACCCAGGCAACACTTAGAAAATAAGTTTGAAGCCCACACTTTTTATAAGCTAATTGCAGATAGGGAATGATGGCAGCCATGGAGGAGCAACAGAAAAAAGCAGCTGGGCAGGCCAGGGGGATGTACCTTGTGCCACATCACTTGGCATGAATCACACTCCAGCATACTGGGTTTGTTTTGGGATTTTTGGTTTGTTGAGTTTTTTTTGTTTGGTTGGTTTTTTTTGTTTGTTTGTTTTTTGTTTTGTTTTGTTTTGTTTTCATTTAAAAGTAAGTTTTTAAGCACTTTGTAAGGAAAAGACAAAAATCTTGCCTGACATCTTATCTCAGATATAAAAAAAAAAACATGACCAAACTACCAGCAAAAAACTGAGTAGGGTTAGAATCAAATGAACATGGTTTTTGTGTTGCTCTGGGTGTTCAAGTGATTTCTTGAAGAGGGACCCATAGGGTAAAGCAGGAGCTCATGGGAAAACAAGTGAGTTGCTTGAGGAAATGTTCTTCCTCAACAAGGTGATGACCATGTGGGTAAACCCTCTAATCTGGTGTATGCCCGTGCTTTATAGATGGCAGTTTGTGACACAAGACAGTAAATTACACATTTGGGTCTGGAAGGATGGCACTTTTCACCATCACATAAGAACTTTCACCATGGATATATGTTTTATTTTGCAATTCTTTGGGCTGTTAAACTTTTACTGTGTGCAGCTCCACTGTCCTTAGTATCCTGGTACTAAAACGTCACCCTGGAATTAAAACAAAAAACCTGTGACTTTGAATTTGAGGAACAATTTTGATTGCTATGTGAAACATCAGTAGCACCAGTGTGTCTCCATTGATGTTTTTTTTGAAACTGGTTAGTCTACCAGAAGCAGCCAGGTAATATCTGTAGCTAGACTGACCCTGCAGCCTTAATAATCTACAAATTTCCCTTACAGAAGTGCCTAAGTACGTTTATTTACCTCTGTTTCTTATAAACTAAATAGAATCAGGCTTACATTTTATCACTTTCATATTTCTTGCTTCACTGAAGCCTCACTAAGCTAACAGTATTCTAATTCTCATTGCACTTTACCTATGTATTGTCTATTGATCAATCAGTACCTTTGAGGATAATCCAGTGCTCTTCATAGGAAACATGAGCTGTGTTTTTCACAGGAGTACATGCATTTGCTCCTGTGTAGTTGTGGCAGTATCTGTGCTATCTCTCTCAGATCCTCTCTATTGCATTCTACCACCCGAGGGAAAGCTCCCCTCAAAAAACCTTCTGAAACCAAACAAATGAGGTCATAAAATCTAAACCCATGGGCCTTGTGACAGCTATTCAGCTGTATTCAATTGACCTCACAATTTTTTTTTTCCTTTTTGTTATTGCAGGATTCCCAGCAGGAGAACTTCAAAAGCCTTTCTTTTGGGGAACAGAGTATCCCAGGTAAGTACTGCACCAGGGAGCCTCATCCACCTAGAGCTGAGGAATACCAGTGAAAGGTATTGCAAACACATATAGACAAACAAGAGGGTGTGGAGAAGAAGGCTGCAGTACTGAAGGCAACTGAAAGGTGGTACCTAGGAAAACTACGTTCTCCTGCTACAAGGCAAACTTTGCCCTTGGGTTGTGTGCTTTCTCCTGCTCTTTGCTGCTGGAAGAGTTGACTTTGAGAAGTGCTGGTTTGTGTGATACTTTTTCTTCCCCTTGGGAGTCGTATGTGTTGCTGCTGTCTTAAACTGATGACTGATTTCTCAAGGGAATTGCTAATTAAGTGCACCCAAGTGGAAGTGTTTCAATGCTACAGCATGCAGGTGGAGCAGTGTGCGCATGGCAGGTATTAAAAGGAATTGTGAATCAGGTAACTAACACTTCCTGAACAGAAGTGAACCCCCTGAGAAGCCAGTTATTATCAGTGTAGTGTTCACTTTCTGCTAATATCTAGGATTAGCAGTGGGCACTTGTCTGTGCCTGTCGAGGTGCACGAGAATATCTTCATGTGCATAAGTGATTGCCTGAGATTGCCTCAGCAGGCCCACGTGCCAGCATAGCTGAGGAAGGGTAATTATAGGTCACATACATTAAATTTTGAAAAATCACTGCTTTTGTGCAGTTCAATAGCTTTCTATTTTGGGGCAGGATAAGACCATGAAAAATTTCTGTTGGCAGTTTCTGAAAGTTATTTTGCAGTTATATAAAGCCAGTTACTGGAGAAACATATCCTTAATAAATCATTGTTTAAAAAAAATCAAACTTTTCGAACATTTTGTGTTTGCCATCATCCAGTCTGGATTGTGTCCTTGTAAACAGGAAATTTGGCAATATATGTAGAAAGACATGTTCAATTTATGAACACATTAATTTGCATTCAAACAGAATTCTTGTGGGCCAGGTGACTTTGTAAGTGGTAATTTGGGATAGAAGAAAGTCCTTTCTTGTTAAGGTGAACTTATTTTCTGTTATAGATATTGCAGACTTGTTTCCAGCTTTTCTTTCTGAACAGATTTCTCTGTATTCTGACCTGCTGTAGTGATAAAATTGTGGTTCTTTCAAAGTATTATACTTTGCTCACTGCTCTTCCTTAAAGGTTACCTTAGCTTAAATTGGTTTTGCTTGAGTACATATCAAAATGTAATTTAGTAAACAAATGTAGTTGGTTTATATCAGACAACAGATTGCTTTTGTCCTTGAAATATTCTGGATGTTTTCTCTCTGCTTAGAAGAAAACAATACATGGCAGTGGCACGATAAACCATCAAAAAGTCACCAGTGCCTGCTGAAAAACTGATTTAGCAAATATTTAACATTTAGTGGCATTTTAGTGTCCAGTTCCAGCACAACCACCAAAAACCAATTACATCTATTTGCATGAAGCAAAGCTTAGTTATCACTTTTACATCTCAGTACATTAAATAAAATAGCACTCAAATGCCATCATTCACAGTTGTGAGACTTCAGTGCTATAATATTGAAATAGAGACTTCAAAGTACCTGACCTCATAGCTTCATTTCAGTTTTCTGAGCCTCCCCAGTCCCAGAAAGTTCCCCTTTAATGTGGTATCTGCTGGGCTGCACCTATCCCTTCCATCTCTGTCCAACTGTGCCCAGAAGGGAAAAGCATGAACAGAACTGGGAACATTTCTGAAAAAAATGTTGTTGAGCTGGACAAAATGGTGCAGTGGGGTTCACAGATTCAAAGGCCAAAATTCACTGCAAACATAACCCCATCTTTTGGAGGTAAGAAAAGCTCCAAGGAGCCAGAGTGCCAGAACACCAGCCTGTTCTTTGTCCCTGCCTCTCATGGTGACAAAAAGCCTTAGAGGAAAAATAAGATGTATTTAGGAATAGTGCTTGTTTCTCCTCAATATTTTTACATGTTTTGTGCCATTATTTTTATACTTCTCCAGCTGCAAAAGATCCTGTATAACCCCTTTACTTTGGATATGGAAAACAAGTCTTATATAGTGCATTTATTGGGGGTAATTATCACTGTGTGCTACACAAGATTTCAAACTTGTCACACAAGAGGATGATATTTCTGTTGCTGAAACATATAATTTTAACCTGCATTTTTTGGAGATTGTTTGTAACAGTACTTGGGCTAAAAAGCAGTAGGGGAGATTTTAACACATGCAAAATGCCATTCAGGAAAGAAAAAAAAATGAAGTGAAGGATTTTCATGGGAACAGAGGGAATTAAATGATATAATAGTTTTTTGGGCATGACCGAGATGAGCAATTAGTGCAGTATGGATCATTAGGTCCAATAATATGTAATTTCAATACCCTCTGCCTTTCTTCTATTTCAGTATGATGTGTTACAAATACTATAGGCTACTTTGAAGTATAGCATCTCAATAACTGAAATAATTAAAATCACAAAAATCAGCTAATCAAATGAAAGATACATTGAGTAAATCACGCACCCCTATGATATCCACTGCATTTGGTGTAAAAAAAGCCCTGAGGTTTTTCCCTCTTTCATCCCTATTTCTCCTAAAAACATGTTTATTGGGATATAATAAGGAATATATAATTGTCAGTCAGGAATAAAAAGTATTTCTTTTTACTTTGTTTCCCAGGTGCCTTAGATCTAACTGTGTATCATGTCCTGTTCCAGGGCAGGTGCAAGGGAATTATATGACCTTTCTTTTTAAAACTCAATGTACATCTGTTAATGCTTTACAAAATATAGTCTTTTTTTCAGAGTAGTTGCAGCTGTAACTATGTCCTGTTCCCAGTCAGAATATACAGAATGCAGTCAGCAGAAGGACACTGGAGCTCATATGATACTGAGAAGGGATTTGGTTGCAAGAGTGAACCATCAGAATGCTTTCAAAATTTTAGATTTAATGTTATTTTTGAACAAGAGTTTAAGACTTTCAACATCTTTAAGCCAAAAATTGTGTAGGTCTGACTTTTAGACCTATATCCTCTGCCTCTTCACCTTCTTTTTAAATCAATAATGATTTTTCCTAAGGTCTTTTGTCCTTTAATGTTCATGACTGTGAAGACTTTTCTGAGGGATCTGTTTCTTTGTGTTGCAGGTCATTAAGTTATGGTGCCATAGGAGTGATCGTTGGCCATGAGTTTACTCATGGATTTGATAGCAATGGTGAGTATTTGACTGCATTTTCATAAGGCTTTTATTTACAGAGTTGACAGATTAAAAAAGCTGACTTGTACATGCTGTAGTATTTTTATTGTCTTGGTTTTTTTTTTAATGGTGCTGGGGGGTGTGAAAAAATTATAAACTTGTATTTATTAGATTTATTTACCTGGAATATTGCTTGTCTGAATTGGATTTTGTTTGGTAAGAAATACCACAAGTTTGATTCTTTCTGTTTGCCTTGAGTGAAAACTGCATCAACAACAGATTCTGAAAGTCCTAACAGGGGGAGGGAGAGAGTGGGAAGGGCAAAGGGATAATTTCTGATTGATAAAAATTACTTCCAAGAAAACTTTTCATTTCAGGTTTAACATTTTTCAAAAGATAATTGCATGAGTTTTAGAATACAATACTGGAACAAGAGTGGTACAGAAAAGGTGTTGTAAAATATTAAAATTAAATTCAAAAAAAGGAGGGGGAAAAATGGTCAGAAAATATCAATCCAATTGTCCTGACAAACTGGGTGGATTGGGGCATTGTCACTGCCTAGGTTTAGCTGTCTCAGAAAAGTGCTTTTTAAAATTTGGCTCCTGAGAGAAAGTGAGGGGAGATGGAGGAGAAGGGAGGTGCAGGGTGGAACTTGAACCTCCTCCCCCAGGGGGTAATTTTGACTTTGCTTATGTTGTGTAATATTAAATACCTTAAAAAACCCAAACAACAACAAACAAACAAACAAAACCTTGTATCCTGTTCCCACTGCTCTATAACGCTTTGTGTTAGCAAACATTCCAGAATGGAGACATTTTTCTTCATAAACTCCCACCTTGTGTAGGTGAGCACCTAATCTCTGCCTTGTCTCCTGCTAGTCAGAAAGGAACCCAAGGTTTAATTCCTTAAGAAGACCCTTCCTTCTTGCCAGGTTCTTACCTTCCAAATATAGAAATAAATACATGTCTAGGGAATTTGTCACCTGGAACAAGACAGAGAAGAAAAAAATAAAGAAACAAAAAGATTAAACAAAACATCTTCAGTATTGTGTCTCTGTTGCTCCTTACCTCTCCCTCCTGCAGTTGCAAAGAAGAATCAAATCACAGAGAAGGCTGCATCCACATGGGCAGCTAAACACACTCTCAGAAAAGTCCAAATATGTCTTGTGTCTGACTGTCTGGAGTCATGATGGAGATTAAATACTCTCCTACAAATGTTGGGGAGCAGGAACCTGAGGCTGAAACAAGCCACTGCTGTAACCATCAGCCTGGGCAATGGGATGTATGTATTCCCTGTTTCCATAAGTAGGGTTTAGATGTTCTGGTTTTGCTCCAAAGTGAAAAATGGAAACTTCAGATGTTTGCATGAAATGGATTTGTTTCCTGATCAAGTGAAGAATTAATAATAAACTACTCATCATCACATTTTCAGAATGAAAGATATATGATCTGAGGATGAAAAATACAATTATACTTGCAAGAAAGCTAAATGCCTCTTACACTATGTAATTATAAAATGTACTATAGAACTCATTAGTCATTACTATCTTTTTCTGCAAATGGAAATTATGACAATAAATAGAATGCCAGCTTTTCACTGCTGATTTGAGTGGGGTCAAGATTTTGCTCACTGATCCTATTCATTTTGTACACACACTTATATGAGAACATTAATCTCTCATTTCTGCGAAGGTGGTAGATTCCTAAACTGTAAAAGTTTTTCTCCTGCAAAAACATTTGTTTTCTTTCTTTTCTTTTTGAGGTCGGAAATATGACAAAAATGGAAATTTAGACCCTTGGTGGACGACTGATTCTGAAGAAAAATTTAAAGAGAAAACAAAATGCATGATTAATCAGTACAACAATTACTACTGGAAGCAAGCTGGCTTACATGTATGTAAACCACCAGTGACTGAAAACAGTGGTGCATGTAAGGGAGTTTGGGTTGCTGTGCCTTTTTTTCTTTTTTAAGTTCTCTTTTTATAAATCCCAACGTATTGGGATATTAGGCTACCAACTAAATTTCTCACAACAAATGATTTTTTGAGGTGAATAATTGTGTAAAAAATTGTCTGTCAGGTTTGATTAGTCCAGTCAAATACCACTACCCACATTCTGGTGACAGGGTTAAACCATTTCTCTCCATCATATTGTTTTGGAATCAGAGGAAGAAGATGAAGCCACTCAGCAGGGCTGGTCTAATTAATGTGAGCATGTTAAATATCTTCTGAAGATGAGGTCTGTGATGAAAACTGAGCAGTCACTCTTTTAGAATGAATATAATAGCATGTTTTATAGATTCCTTTAACAATTCTGCCTGTTATTTATTGCAGCTATAAAATGGATGCATAAGCCCTACTTTATTTCAGATTCAACTCTTGCTATTTCTTCCATGTGTGAGCACAGACCCCATTTGTATGTTTAATCAGGGGAATATGACAGCAGTAGCTCCTAGAAAAGGATTGAGACAGAAAGTGCAAGGGAATTGTTTCTGTTTCATTGTCTATCAGAGGTATGGGCTTCCTTGAAAATGTGTACATTCATATGTGTGTCCAAAATGAGGATAAACATCCCAGGCCTTCAGAAATGAGTAGCTGAAATTCCACTAATGTTGTCTGGGGCACGATTTTAATCTTGGTTTTCAGGATAAAACACATATTCCAGTCCCCACTCAATTCTATCACCTCTACCAACATTTTAGAAATACTAGTACATCTTTGTCTTTTTAGAATAGAGAGGCCCTATGAAATGCTTATCAACAATTCTAGCACTTTTGCCAGGTTTGTTTGTGCTGATCTTAGAGGTAACAAAACCATATTGTGGTCCAGTCTGAAGTCCAGCAACTCAGACTTGAAAAACTTCATAATCAGCTAATTTACAAAAAAAAATTCTCAGGCTGATTCCTGAATATTTGTAGGACAAAAACTGCCATTACAAAAATGCCACTCAAAGATCATTGAAACCTTCCCCAAGGATGTGGCTGAGCCCTTTCCTTTCCTCTGCCATTGGCTTGGCTATCCCTTTTACCTTTTGCACTGTCTCTTGAGATGAGGTAGGTCTGAATTTCCTCCCAGTGTAGATACTGCCTTTGAAGTCCATGGATGGGATTACTAGAGAGAACCTGTTACCCACAGCCTTGTCATCCCATTCCTTTCATATCCACAGGATAACCAAAAGCACATTTTACATGATAGAAGAGTTTTCTACTTTTCTGCCACATTTTATAGCTTTGGTAGGAAGAACTATGCAAGCAAAGACCTTTTTTTATTATCATTTTGGCCTGTCATTTATATCAATGTTCTGCTGTTTTTTTACCCTTGTATGAATATTTTTCATGGATCAAGAAACCTATTTATTCTTCTTCCTTCTCATCTGGTATGCAATAAAAATGTCTCCAGAAAAGAAGTCTAATGAAAGAAAAAGTGGATATAGAAGTAGCTTTAGAGTGCAATAATCACATAAAGTCATCTCATCAAATAAGGGGCTTATCATGGTCCCTGATCCCTACCACAAACTGTCTGTGCAGAGTAGTCTCAAATACCTGATCCAGAGCTGCCTGAGATTAGCAGAAAGAATTCTTCGACTTTTTAGATGAACTGTTGCCCTGTGCCACTGTTGGGTTACTCTGATCGTGTGGTCTAAGTCAGTCTCCTTCACAAGCCCAGTGCAAGTGAAATGTGTGAGCAGGAGGGCCATGGAGAAAGGCAGCTGGTGTGCATGCCCCTTCCCTGCTGTCCCAGCACCTTTTGTCCTAAAAGCTCTCTCACCTCAGTCTCCATCTTCCTGAGGGCAGGGGAGAGCTGACAGGAAAGGGTAGCACTTTCCTCTGTGGCTCCCATTTTTCCTGTAACGTTGTACCCGAGGCATGAAGTAAGATGTCCTGAGTCCAACCTGGGTGCTCATCTGCACTGAGTGTGAGGTTGTGCACCGGTTTCTGGCCATTCCCTTGGTGTTTTTACCTCTTCTTCTCCATATTCTCCTCTTTTGCCATCCTGAAACTGAGTCCTGATGCCAACCCCACTGTACTGATCCCTGTGGCATGGGAGAGCTGATGACTGCAGCTAGCATTGACCTTCAGAGCCCTGCTCAAAACTCTGCTCGATTTTCTTGCTTATTTGAGGCACAGGAGAAAGTAAAGCTGCTTAATTACAAATACAGTTGGTAACACAAGGAGCTTAGTAGGCTGGGTGAGTAGAGATAATGCTACCCCAGCAGAAATTAGGATTTCTTTGTAATGATATTGCACTTGGTAATGCCAGGAGACCAGTTTCCTCACAAAGTCTATATAGTGCACTTTCCCACAATACATTCTTGTTGCTATTCCTCCTGCTCTTGGAATCAATGCCCAGGAGAAGCAACAGGAATCTCCTTTGCAGATATTTTTAGACCACTGAATATACTAGCAATTTTGATTCTGTCTCTGACAGTTATTTTTAATCACGCTTATTTATGTTATGACTTGGAAGTTATTTTAGCATCCCAGTAGTATAGTAAGAGTTATGTAGAGAAATAAACATAACCTTTTAGACCAAAGTTTAAGAAAAAGGCTACTGGATCTCAGATATAACCAGATATAAACCGTCCTTAGGGGAAAATTCCTGACACTCAGCTCAAAGATCAGGAACTGGATTCTTAAGTGCATTCTATCTACGATATTTTGTGCAATAGAGATCTATGACCAGAGCCAGGATAACTCATCACAGAAAATAGTTCACTGGCAGTATTTGCATGAAAGCCCAGTTTTCTTAAACAAAGCTGGTTGAAATTGACTGAGGTTGTTCTTGCCTTGTTTCACTTTTCCCCCCTTTTTTGAAGTTGATCAAGTCCTAAGTTCAGAAATGGGTCAAATGACTGATGTTCTTTCATTCTGCCAAGGTGAAAGGGAAGAGAACTTTAGCAGAAAACATTGCAGATAATGGAGGTTTGCGAGAAGCTTTCAGGGTAAGTAGATGGAAAATATCTGAAACATCATATTATTTAAAAATAAAATTTAAAAAAGCTGTGGTTATCTTCATTTTGCTGAAAGGCACTTAGTATCGCTTTCTTATCAGGCATACAGGAAATGGATTACAGAAAAGAGGGGAGGAGAAGAAGAGCCTTTGCTGCCAGGCCTTGAGTTCACACATAACCAGCTTTTCTTTCTGAGTTATGCCCATGTGAGTAGTACAAATGTGTTTCAAACCCCCACCTATTAACCTGAGCAACGTGCAGTGCAGAGATGAGCTTGCTTGTTTTCAACAATCTGCATCACCCAAACACAGATTTTGAGAGTATAAGCAGAAACTTCTCCCACAATTATTATTTCTTTATCTTTCCTTCTTTATCCTCAACTACTCATGATGCCAGAACTGCAAAAATTATTCTTGGATTTGTGCTGTCACAGCAACTTACTTTCTTCTCTCTACTTCCCTGCACTAAAAGGCTCTTCCTGCATGTATTGACTCCTGAGCTTCCTTCAATTTTTACTAACACCATTTGTTACTGTGTATGTTGTTCAAGGAAACTAAGCAGCAATGAAGAAAGTTTTAGTTTATTTTCTCATCTGTACACTAAATATGCTGTAACAAAACTTTGATAAGGGATGTGAGCCTTTTAGAAAAAAACATAGAGCAAGGGAGATTAGAAATTATTTATTTGAGTACACTAACTGGGGCAAAATTCCTACATGAGATGTAAAAGGCTATAAAACTTTGCCACCAGTCAAAGGAATAGATCATTCCTAACTGAAAAAACAGGATCCAGTGCAACTAGTCCTGGCTGAAAATAATTTCTCTGCTGAGAGTCAGTGTAGCAGTCTATGGGCCTATGGCTGTTTGACTATATTGAACAATGGAAATATTCCACTTTCACTGTTTATGCTGAATTGAGTTTCACCTCGTGTCAGTTTTTCTCCAAGGAAATGTTGAAGCTATGGGGAACATCTGGGGGTCTTACAGGACCACTGCAGGAATCATGTCCAGAGGGCCCTCACAGGGAGGGCACATGCACAGTGAGAGCAGTACCCTTGAGCTCAGTCTATTTCCACAAAGCTCAAGACACTCAACAGACTTATTTAAAATGTCAGTACTGTGTTCAGCCAGAAAAAAATTGCACTGAACTCCATTGAAATCCTATGGGCAACCTGGCTTATAGGATTTAGCTGATAGAAATATTTAATGTAGAGACTTAGGTAAGGTAGGGGCAGTTTAAAGGAAACTTTTCATGAAGTGGATCCTACAGCATAAGAGGGATTATTCAGTTGTACAAATATTTTATCTATGCTTTTTTTTTAGTCAGTTATGATTGGGTTAAGTATCTTATCAGAAACAGGGAACTGGGAACCACTGATGGAAATGTGGAAAATGTGTAATTTCAAAAGAAACCGACATTCCAACATGGCATAAATATGTCAGGTAATACTGCAGCAATTCTAGAGATGATAAGCATCATTATGTGTGCCTTTTATACAAATTACATAGTTTTGAGATCAAGAAGTATGTTTGGTAATTAGTAAGGTGTGCGATGCTGCAGCACAAGCTGAAAGACAAGCTACCATTACAGAGAAGTTCAAAAAAAGAACTAGTAAAGTGACTGTTGTTAGATGATGGGAAAAAACAAATTTGAAAAACAAGAGAATATACCAGGAGAAAACTGCAGACTGGTAAAGGTGAAATGAACTAGGAATTTATGGTGTCTTTCTATTTTATGCATTCTATGCATTATAGGCATCTTAAGAACAGTGACATTGTATTTTGCTTTACATAAAAAAGTAATCCCAGATAATGCTTGTTTCTGGGTTTTTAAATTTTTTTTTTTTTATTTTATTAGGTAAGATGCAATTCCTTTAGACCGGAATCTGCGAGGGAGCAAATATATACTGGAGCTCACAGCCCTCCTCAGTTCAGGTAGTGCAAATATGGTATTTCCTCAGTGTACACACAGAATCAATCACTGCAGAACAGAAGTGCAGAAATATAGCATTTTAAGAGGGAGTTAAGAGCAAACACAAAATTGGACTGTGCTCTTGGTTTAGATGGAAATTGAACTGGTTTTATTAGATTATCTTTCACTATTAGAAATGCTCTCCTGTAAAATTGAGGAGCTTGCATCTACCTTCAAAAACATTTGAACCAGAACACACCCTGATCCCTGTGATGTCCTGTAATCATGGCCTGAGTACCTAAAATGCCTCATCTATCACTTTGTTTCCCTAAGCAATTCTAGTTTAGAAAGCAGTGAGTATAAGGAGGGTCCTTGATTTAATCTGAGTTCATTAAAACCTTCTAAGTCTCGACTTTGAATTACATTGATAATGCAGAGCCAAACGTGCCCTGTGAGTTCAGTTCAAGACCAAACTCTTCCATTGGCCTTGAAGGGACACTTTGCTTGAAGGAGCTGCTTGAAGGTAGTCCAGCCATAACAGAGGGAGTCTGTTCCTTGCAAAAGGCGTCCCACAGGCTCATCTAGCCACAGACGTTCATGACCTCCCTGCCATGGGAAGGGGGGAAGTTTTAGAGGATGCACGGGAATTAGGAAGACAGAGTTTATTGTTCTGCTTCTTCCCCAAGAGCATATTGGTTTTGTTGTGATTCACGTTGGTTGCATTTACTTAACTAAGAATTCTGTGTTTGCCCTTCTTCAAGTACTACATTACCTTTTTGTTTGGATAAAGGATGTTAACTCCACAAAAAGATTCACGCAATACAGTGGATTATCTACCTTCTAGAGAATTCTACCACCTTCTGTGGACCAAATGTTATACCAGCTAGTGAGGGTAAAAGTAGTGCAGTATGCAAATTTGTGTGCCTTTTAACATCGAAAATACGTAATGACAATGAAGACAGGAGCATCAGGCTGACCTTCAGCGTACAGAGGTATTCTTTTCATAATTCCTGCCCTTGTTAAGACTTTGGTAAAATAACCATCTGCTGTCTTTAAAATCTTCAGGTTTATTTACCTACAGTTATATTTATATTCTGAATCATTACATAGTTACATTCCCATGAGATGGTGATATACATGGAACTCTAGGGGTATTTATTAGGAAGACTCCTGAAGGCATCAGGCAATGAAAGAAAATTTCAGAAAAGCTTAGATTAATTTGAGATCTAGAAAATATAGACAAAATTTTTTCTTAGTTTTTGTGTGAGATACTGAGAATTGGCTTCTGTTTCAGAACTGAAGAAAAGCACTGGTGCTTGTCTCCTCTTGCAAATCATATCAGCTGGGCTAACAAATTATCTTATCTATTTCTCCCAACTTGATTTCATTTGTGTCCCAAAACCATGATAAGCATAACTGCTATACAGCCAGCTCCAACACTGACAGCTCTTTCTGTCCAAAAAGCTCCAACAGCCTTTTAAAAAGTAATTATAAAAGGTAACAATAAGAGTTATAGAGATTAACAACATGTGTCTTGAGCACAGGTGTGTGCATCTGAACTAATCACACTAGCTTCTCTTCACAGTCAAAAAGGAAATTGCATTATAGAAGTTAATATATATTTATAAATAATCTTTCAGCAGGTAATAAATTTAAATTACTTTGACTCTGCAAGTACATCTTTCTATTGATTTTCAAGGGAGGCCAGCATGACCTGCTCAAGGAAAGGTGTCTCTACTGTAATTCAATGGGATGAAATCTAGGCACTCCACTCTGATTTCAGTTAATGTATGGCAATATCAAACCATGGGTAGAAAAGTGGCAAGTATGCACACATAAAGATTTTTTTCACTGGATAAATTCTGGGTTTATTTGTTTTTAATTGGCAGATTTTCAGTATTAGCATGTGTCTTTGATATTTTTGAATACTGATTTCAGATTGAAATCCCTGGCATGGCAGGCAGAACTCCCACCAACAGCAGCAGCAGTTCCACATGACCAGCTCTTGCTGTTCCAATCCCTGAATATGTATCTGCAATTCTTTTTACAGTAAAGCTGTATATCTTATTTGAAGCCTAGCCTCATTTGGTAATCTTCCCTACAAAACTGACCTTTAGGCATTTTTGTGCCAGATGACTGCAAATTTTCTTACTCACAGAAAGTCTAATCAATGTAATAAGAATATTTTCTACCATGCTGAGCTACACTGAGAAGCTGATTGTCTGCAATATAGAAAAATGCCTCCTCACTGCATAACAAAGGAAAGATATACAAATATTATCACAGTAGATATTTTTCTGCTTTTAACTCAGAAAACTCTTTAATACCATTGCAAATTTCAGGTTAATAAATCCCAAGATGGTCAAAAGCGTAGGAAAAAAGCAGCAAACAACACAGCTGCAATCAAGCAAAGGTAAAATAATAGTTTCCGACTGCATCAAATAATGCAGATATGAAAGCAGGAGCCAAGGATGACTGCATGCAAAGCCCAAGCTCTTCTGCTATGCCCGAAGGCACCAGTCTGTAATGCAGACACATTGTCCAGCTTGTGTCAGGCAGGGATGTGCTGCTCTTTCAGTATCACACCACCTGTGGTAGAAGCAAGAGAGCTTGGGAGGTGGTCAGGGCAGAAGACTAAGAAAATATATTTCCAGATTATCAGAGGAGTTGAGACACTCACAGGTGCAAGGCTGAGCTGCCCAGCAAGAGGCTGTAATTGCCCCCTGAGCCTGCAAAGTCCCAGGGACCCAGTGTGTGTGTGGGCAGAGTGTGGTGTTAGGAGAACCTGGAGCCACATGAAACCACTGCCAGCACAAGCCCCGTGTGTGCTTACATCCTCCTGCCTGCTGCACTGCTGCTGGCTGGCAGGGCTGGAAGAAGGATTCCACCACGCACAGCTACTGCTGATCTCCCACTTGTGCTGCCAAGGGTCACATCAGAAAATTGTTCTAAAGGACACTGTATCACAGAATGATTTTGTGTTTCATCGGGTTTCTAGCAAAGCAAGATGTTTCTCAAAGCATGAAACAATATTTGCTTCATATTGGCTTTAACTGGGAGCCCTTCTCCTGAACATTTTGGTTTTATTTGTGGAAAAAATTATATGAAAGCCTGACAATTCATCCTGAAGTGAAAACACTGAAACACTTGCAGACCTGTAGTGTTTGACAAAAGGCAACCTGCGTGTCAATCACTTTTCTCTTTGCAGAGTAATTGGAGCCATGAGCAACTTTGAGGAGTTCCGTAAAGCTTTCAATTGCGCGGCGAACACGACGATGAACCGCGGGGCAGAGTCCTGCCGGCTGTGGTAGCTGGTCCTCCCTTTCAGCTCCCCTGGAAGCAGGAGCCTGCTGTGTGAACTGCTCAAGCCCACTGCCAGAGTCTCAGAATGATGGTCTGAAATCTGGAGAGGTGTTACTTCAAATGCATCTTCCTCATCCATGCTGATGATCTGCATGATCATTCCCTACTTAGAGCCTAGAAAAATTCCAAATAGAAGAGCTTTTCTTTAAGTATAATAATAAAAAGTAACTCCTTTTAACCATAGAACAACTCCGGTTCATCTGCAGCTGCACTGCTGTTGATGGATAACTGCCATTATCAATTCTAATTCCTGACTTATAGTTGAGCAAGACGTAAATGCTAAAATCCAGTTTTAATCTATTGCTCTGCAGGGGTTCTATGCAGAATGCTCCCACAGAAAATTTATTCTTTCTGGATGAAGAAATTCATGAGACCTGCTATAAAGCCAGCCCCTATCTGCTGCATGATACTGCATTTTCATAACTTAAGCTGTCACAGCCCAGCGTGCCATAAATGATGTTGCATGATGTAAAGACACAAGACTTTATATAAGTTCAGTTTAATATGTGAGATTAGTTCCTCTGGTTTTGGAAGAGTTTCAAGCTGAGAAAATACCTCATGGTATCCATCTGTAGGACTAAAACATAAGGGGTACTTGTTAGATCGTGGCCTCTTCTAATTTTAGAACAGCTTATGATAAAAATCAATGTATGGTGAAAATCAGAGGCTCTCAGAGAGCACTCCCAGCACCATGATTCTCATAAATATTGCTGCATTTACTCCGGTTTACATTGTAGCAGTTTTTTCCCAGAGGACAGTTTTTACCTCCTGCTGAAGATAGCTTCATCTACATTTATTTTTTTAAGCCAAGAATACTATACCAGTTTTAAATGATGGCTTTTATAGTGTCTGGATCTTACATGACTTTGTATGTAGTGTATGTGTTTGCTCTAATGTTCTGGATGGGTCAGGATGACTTGTGATTTTAAGGTAAGAGTATGTGACAGAAAAACAGAGTACCAGCATCATTTGATGTCTCTGGAAAAAATGAGCAATTAGGGTAGAGGACTTAAAAACACAGCAAAAATACAGACCAGTTGAGCTTTAAATTTGATTTTTAAGAATATTAATGAAAATATATTTTATTACAGCAGAAAAACTTTAACACATATCTCTCACTGGGGGGAGTGGGTTGGGGGGTGAGGGAGTACACACAGAGCTCTTCTTTTCTAGCAGAAAGGTGCCTCTGTAAGTGGTATATTTATATCTTGTGCATTATTTCATTTCTACATGGTGGAATTATTTCAAAAGGAGTTTCTTTAGACTGATTTAATTACTGCAAATCCATATTGATCTCTAGGTGTATATACAAAATATGATTTTTAAAATATACTTTCATTTTATTTTATCAGTATAGAAATGTTAGTAAGATAAACTTTTTTTACAGGGATTGGTCAAATACTCTTTGTTAAAGACTTGGTTGGATGGTCACATCCAGAGCATGATGGTCAATGGCTCAGAGTTCCAATTGGCATCAGTGACAAGTGGTGTCCCTCAGGGGTCCATATTGGGACCAGTGCCATTTAATATCTTCACTAATGACATAGACAAAGGGACCCTCAGCAAGCTTGCAGATGGCACCAAGCTGAGTGATGCCATCACCTGTAGGATGGGATGGCATCCAATGGAACTTGGACAATAAGCTTTGGCCCTTGGGAATCTCATGAGGTTTAACAAGACCAAGTGCAAGGGGCAGCACCCAGGTCCAGGCAACTCCTTGTATGGAATAAAGGCTGGGGATGAACAGATCAAGAGTAGCCTAGAAGGACTTGGGGGTGCTGGTGAGTGAGAGGCTGGACACAACTCAGCAACAGGCATTTGCAACCCAAAAAACCCAACAGAGTCCTGGGCTGCAGCCAAAGCACTGAGGGCAGCTGAGGTCAAGGGAAGGGAGAGGAGGCCACCAAGGTGATGGAGCACCCCTCCTATGAGGAAAGGTGGTGAGAACTGGGATTGGTCAGCCTGGGGAAAGGAAGGTTTCAGTGTGACCCAAATTTCATTCATCAGTACGTGAAGGGACTCTGCAAGAAAGATGGAGAGGGACTTCTCAGAAGGACATGTAGTGACAGGACAAGGGGGAATGGCTGTAAACTGAGAGTAGTTTTGGGTTAGATGCTAGGAGGACGATCTTTACTGTGAGGGTGCTGAGGCACTGGAACAGACTGCCCAGAGAAGCTAGGGGTTCCTCATCCCTAGAAATGTTCAAGGCCATATTCAAGGATGGGGCTCTGAGCAACCTGGTGGAAGTGCAAGGAGTTGTCCTCACCCATGGCAGGAGGTTGGAATTAGATGATCTTTAAGGCCCCTTACAACCCAAATCACTCTATGATTGTCCAACAGCCATGGTGGAGGAAGGTTTACCCAAGCTAACTGAAACAAATTGGGTTATTTGCCTGTGTGTCTTTATAAAGGAGGGGGACATAATGGAAGTATAATTTATGGAAAAGGACAGGATCTAAAATTACCTTCCAGAGTGAAGGAAGCAGACATTCCTTTTGTCAAGGCTGTGTTGCCACTTTTTAGAAACAGAATATTGTGATTTGGGACCGGAACATTCTTTTACCAATTTTTCCCTGAAAAATCAAAGTTTTCTTAAGAGGAAAGCATTTTCCCTTCCTTCGTGCCAGCTCAGTTCCTTAGTTCCATGGATTAGAGTTTATCATTTGAATTGCCACTACTAAATTGTTTTCCTGGAGATATTTTTCACATAAATCGCAGTGGCAGTATTTTCATAGAGCTTTTCCTCAAACAAGCAGGTATGAGTCTTTAGCAAATGGATACTGTTTGCTGGATAATGGGAAAGTTCCTTACCAAATTGAGTATGTACTGACTTCATTTCTGTGCTCATACGAGCACTGACACAACTTGAAGTTGCCTGCTTTGGATCAACAGCACAAAGTTCAGGGTTGACATCCTGACCCAATTAAAGGTAGTACCAATATGGTTGTTGTCCTCAGAAAAATCAGGATATCAACTTGTGCACTTATCTGAATTTTCTAAATTACTGGAATATGCAGAGATAGTTTCACAACAGTCAACGTTGGGTTTTCTAACTTTATCCCTCAAATCAGAGATGCATTTGCAAGAATTTTTCTCTCATGGTCATTTTCCAGTGGGACAGAGTCTGTCATTTTGTGATTTATGAAGTTGTTTCTCTGTACTGGATAGGAATTTTTTCTAAAATATCTGATGTTTCTTGCCTTAAATGTCACTCTTCCCGCTCCTTGTTAGGCTCAGGTCTTTCATGTTTAGTACCAGGGCACAGGAACTGCTGCAAACTCTTTCATCTTTGCTAGGCCATCTGCTGCAGCAGGCAGGGGTCAGCTTCTGGGCTGGCAGGATAGAAGGGAGCTGGGTGTTTTGGGGGAAATGCCCTAGGAGAGAGGAAGAGAGGGCATGACCAGATTTTGTAGCCTGATTTTGGCAGCTGAGAGGATACCCACACAGAAGTTCTTGCTGCTGGCTGGTACGTTCATCAGTATTATCCTAATTCAGGAAATTCTTGCTGTTGACTCCGGTTCTCAGGGTCTGGGGCTTAGGTCTTGCCTGTGTCCACACAAGGACCCTGGCCTGCCTCACCTGCTGCTTTTTTACCTCAAACCAAAGAGTTGATAATGCCATTTACAGTTCACTTTGGATAAGCTGCTTAGGTACCATTTGGAATGCAAAGCAGAGGTAATTAAGCAAGTTCTTAAAACCTTTGTCATCAAAGACAGCCAAGACATTAATGATGGTTTCTGAGGGCTCTGCCCATTGCCTCTGTTTTATCAGACCACCTGGCTGTACTTTGCTTTTGTGTTGTGACTCCTGGGTCTGTGCCAGCAGTGCCTTCCTACGTTCCTCTCTGGTTCACTTATTACATCTATGCAAACAAATCCCTCACCATATATATCCTTTTCCCAGAGCTTTAAAACTGTTATTTTGCTTAATTTTCAGTAATATTGTAAAATGTTTCTTCCTGTTGGCTGAGTAATCTACTTCTTTTTCAGCGACCAGGAGGGGAAAGGTCTCCTAAGAATGAAACATTTTTACCTTTGTAGTCTGAGGAGACATTTTTCTACTGTGTAGGCATAAAGAAGCAGCCTCTACTCCTGCCCCATGTCTCCTTCTTCAGGTCCTAGAAATATGGAAACCTATTCTATTTTAGTTAACCTAGTCTAGTTTTTCTTAGGTATTTGTTTTGGCTTGGTTTTTTGTTTTGTTTTGGGTTTTTGGTTGTTTTTGGGTTTTTTTTTTTTTGTTTGTTTGTTTTGTTGATGTTTTTTGGGTTCCTTTGTGGGTTTTTTGTTTGTTTTTGTTTTTGTTTGTTTGTTTGTTTGTTTTTGTTTTTGTTTTTGTTTTTGTTTTTGTTTTTTTGTTTAAGCCTGAAATGCTAAAACACCAGTTTATACACTGTGAATATTTCTGTTGATCATATTTTGGAGGACTTAGGTGTCTGAAAAGGCAGCTGTGCTATTCACCTGTATAAAAATGCTTTGGTACATAAATGATGTCCAAGCTGGGTCTGGACACTGAAGGACCAAAAAATTCAACTGAATTAGAAAACTCTGTCTCATCCCCTGTGCAGGGGGACCTCACTACTCTTCACGTAGGAACACTATCATTTCACTAATTGGTTGAATAATTTATAAAATAATCAAATGGGTTTGCATAAAACTTTTCATTGAGTATTATTCAACTACAGGCTTGAAAGTATATCTCATAACAATGTTTTATATATATATATACATATACACAAACACACACACCCATGTATCTGTCAGTGAAATGTTAAAAGCCTGACAACTCAGGAGGCAGAATTATAGTGATTTAAAAGGTCTTTTTTGTTTAAGTCTTTTTAATCTGATTTTTATTTACTGCTCAGTCTATTGTACATTTGAATCTTTTCTATGTGCATAGTACATTGCTTGAGTGTTTTAGAGACAATTATGCTAGCAAATAAAGTGAAAGTGATGAAGAATTCTCCTATGCTTGCAATATGGCAAAACCTTCTTGGCTTGGCACTGTCCAACTATACAATATTACTTCTATAATAAATAGTCTTAGTGAGATGTAATAAAGAGCATAATGATGTGGCCCCGGGTTCTCAAGACTACTTTTACTGCTTGACAGGCTAAGAAGGACCTCCTCTCAGAGAGCTGTGTAGGCATAGCCAGACAGAGTATAGGCTCCACTTGCCCTCATTGCCCTGCTGGAGGCAATTAAAATGAATATCTGATGAGCTCTTGTGGATGAGGGCTGGATGCTGTAAAAGCTGCAGAAGGGCAGACAGCAGAGCTGTCTCAACCAAAACCTGCCTATGAGCCTCCCTCTTCTCCTCTTCCCCAAGTCCATGCCTCTCTCAGCTTTTCAACTGCTTTTAAGTGTTTTCCAGAGGAGTTTTTGACAAGATAGTCTTTGTGCCATGCCTGAGTTTGAACTTCAGCTCAGCACACAATGTACTTCTTAAGTGTGACCAAGCACATGTTCAAGGGCTGTTTGGGCACAGGGACTGTGCCAGGGCCTTATACATCACCAGATGGGCTTTTCTGGGCTTAGTGCTCCATTTCCTGGGCTCTGCCCTGGCCAGGTTTCCTCACACAGCTTGGGTGGCCATAAGCAGTGTTACTGACCACTTCAAGGCAGCACCTTGGAGCATCAAGGAGCAATTTCCACTGTTGGGGACAATGGGTGATGTTGGTCTTGCTGCATCTTTTGGATGATGCTCTGTGGTGATGCAGCCCCTTGCAGGCCACTGTTCACACAGCCCTTGGGTTTGGGGTAGCAGGTCTTCAAAAACCTGCATTAGTTCTGTCTCCTGCTTTATGGTGTAGCCTTACAACATGACTAACGGAAAAAACAGAGGTTTCTGTGCAGGAAGATGAATTAACAAACCAAAGGTTGGGGTCAGAGTGTGAAACCAGCCTCAGCACAAGGGAAATGTTAGGCTTGATTCTCATGGGTTTATCAGCACCTTGGAAAGATGCTTTTAAAATGTCTATACAATACCCTGAGGAATTCAGGGTTTAACTGCTGCAGCAAGAGCCTGCTTCACTAATCAGATGATTTAATCCCATTTACAGTGTAATATATATTAATGAAAAAGAAAAGAAAGTAAACATACCCAAGGGATTCTTCAGCACAGCATTATATTTTATTAAATATAACATCAAAGTTGGAAGTTACTGAGAATCAAGATAATGTGCTATACTAAATTGTGATCAAAGAAAGAGATATAATGATATAATTTTAATAATCCATAAGCACCAAAGCTGGAACACTTTTATGTATGAGGTTAGACACATACACAGCTGCATATATTAACTGTGGTTGTGAACTGAGATGCACATTACAATACTTGTCTCTAAAAATTTTATCACATTTATATCTATCGTCCAAACTGGTAAACAAAGCTTGGGGAAAGACTTCAAAAGGGATCTTAAACTTTTTCTACCATGGAGTTTATTTAACATATGAGTGTTGCCATGAGCAATGACAAGTTAGGTTGGATGATGCATAGTTCTCATCTGAAATGTGAGTAGCAGACATTTAAGTGTAGAAATCTGCAAAAATAATATGATGTCACATCCTCTTGACACTAAGAGAGTATTTGAGTAGAACCACGAAAAAAAATTACTTTCTCAAATACAACAATTAGGGAAACACAAACATGTGAGTTTATGCCATAATATGCAATAAGAAATAAGAAGCTACTGTAGGATGTGAAATTGCCAGACTGGGTTGGGGGAATGGTTTATAACTTGACAGATTATTTCTGTTGGGAGAAAAACCCGAGTGCAGGAGATCTGTCAGCCTTTGTAACTTCCTGGGGCAGGTGTGTGTTCAGTCCTTTGGTGAGGGTCACAGCACTGCGGCTTCTGAGAGTTCACCCCAATCAGCCCTGAGGCTTGAGAGACTATTTGCTGTCTCTTGGGTGTCTGGAGCACCCAAAAAGGCTGCAATTCTGTCAGTGATTTCTAGTTTTATACACCTTTTTTGTTCTTTTCACCAAGGAACACATCATATGAATCAGCTACTTTCCATATCATGGCATTGTAAATTAATAAAGAGGTGCTTTTGTATGTCTGCACTACAAAACAATGCAGTGCTGCTGCATCTCAAAAACATCTGTGTGTTTTGTGAAAGAGGGCTGCTCTTCATCAAGCAACACGTGCTTTCATGTCATGCTGCTAGAACAGGCCTTGGGTGGTTTGGACTGGAAAGAAGAGAGCAAAATAGGGAGTAATGTCTGAATAGGATGACAAAGAGAAATTAGAAACTCTTTAGTGTTGTAAATGAGTAAAAAGCTTTACAAAGCATTAGTACAATTACTGTTATAAATGATTTTATATATATATGGGCACAGTGTGGGAAGTCTGTAAGGCTGTGTTATGTGAGTGTATAGAAAAATGTCAGAAATATGAATTATTTTTTTAAAAAATTGCGTCTCAGGGTAAAACTCTGACCTCAGTGAGTTCATTGACTGATTAATGTCTGTGGGGCCAGCATTTTACTCCATCTGGATAAGAGCACATAAAGTTTACTGATTTAAAACTATTTGGGATACATATTTTCTTCTAGACAGAAAGAAATTTTTAGCCTCTGGTATTTTCAGAATCCACCCTGTCCTCAGTCATTTGCATAGGACTTACTCTATTTGCTCTTGTTTAGCAGATGCTCCATTTTTATATTTTTAAACATTTCAAGAGTGACTTTATCACTGTTTCAGAATTGCAAAGTAGCTTTTTCAACTTGCCCTTTCAAGATACGGTTCTATTAATCATTAAAATAAACTCAATATGTTCTATCAAACTAAGTGTAGGCTTATTTATGACACTGAGGTAATAAATATTTTCGTCTCTGTAAATGTTTTTTGTCTCTCCTAAACATCTTGTTCTCCATGATGAGTCAGACAAGTTGTGTGTTACTGGAGTGGCAGGGGAAGCTGTCGGTGCCCATGGCAAGGTCAGTGTTGTTGGGCTGCAAGGTGGCTGGGGAGGACATGGCTGGTTCACCACGGGCACATAAAGCTGTTCAGCAAGAAAAAGTCTGTGCTCATCTGTGTAACTTGCATTAAAATGGTACTGCCTGACAAAAAAAAAAAAAAACAACACATCTATGGTCCTGACCTAGAAATTAAAATACCTTTCTTGGACAAATCAAAAAGGTGGGAAGACTTGAGCCATCATGCTGACTGAGGCCAGTAATAAAAACGCTTGCATCTTGCTTGTGCAAACTCCAACAGGGTTACAGCCCTGCAGAACTGCCTCTGCCTGCAGCTGTGTCTTCCCCTTTGTTTTGAGATGACTCAAATTGCTGGGTGGGCTGAGTGAGGAATGAAACTCACCACTATGAGGAGTGCAGCACAGAAGGAGGGCTTGGTGGGCAACAGGGCACCCCCCTGCTGCCCAGAGAGGAATCACAGAATCCTTTAGGCTGCAAAAGATGGTTAACCTACAATGCCAAGTCCACCACTGATCCATGTTCCTAAAGGATACCTCCACACCTTTTAAATACCTCCAGTGATGGTGACTCAGCCCCTTCCCTGGGGAGCCCCCAGTGGCTCCACCACCAGTTCCCACTATAGCAGTGGGTACAATGCACCTTTGTACAGTGTCAGGGGTTACAGGTCCCCATTCAGTTAAACCTGCTGCCTCTTTAGGGAAGCCTGCCTGTGAAAAACCTGATGGAATGGGGAGGAGGAAGGGACTTGGCCCAGAGAGGTCTGTTTGAGCACTGGGCACACCTTGGTTTGCATAAGCACTGACAGAGTGGCAGGACTGGTGTGCCACCTGCCCAGCTGCCAGGGTTCATGCATTCATGCAGGGCTCCTGCCAGGGGTCCCGCACTCCCCTCCCTCCCGTGCCTGGTGCAAATGCCCGTGTGTGCTGTGTACACAGTGAGAGAACGTGTGAGGTGTGCTCTGTGCACCAGCCTCTCTTCATTCCTGCTCCCTCCTACAGCCAGGCAAGTCACCACCAAGTAGGAGTGGGAAGCAAGCAGGGTGCCCCTTCCCAAGTCACCCCAGATGAGCCAATTCCCTGGAAAGCACAGCTTGCAGCAGCATGTGGCAGCACAGCCTCATCCCAGCCTCAGACAGTAGAAAGGTGTCAGGTCATTTTAGAGACAAGATAGGAACATTTCTCCTCCTAGCCTGGGTTGAAGTAAAATGTCATGGTCTGACTTCAGCTTAATAATTATTTTAGCTCTTCAGTGTATGATAGAAGGGCAAAATATGAAACCTTCCTTTAGTGAACAGTTTCATTCTTTCAGCTGGGTTTTCCTTTGTTCTGCCTCGGCTCAGTGACAGCCAGCAGCTCAAACCTGCTTGCACAGTAGTCCTTGCACAAACAACATGTGTTGAGGCAATCACTGTGGCTGTATTCAGCATGCTTATTCAGCTTTCTTTTAATAAATCCAGTAATAGACTTTCAGAGGCAATGAAGGGAAAGGAATAATTTGGAAACAAAGCTGTTGAAAAGAATACAATGCACATGCAATGGAGAAGAATGTGATTTTAGAGGTCTCTGCAGCTGTTTTATTTCTTTAGAGGATTTTAATCAACCTGATTACACATGGAAGCAAAGGGATTTTAAAAGCAGTATGGTGATAATCAGTCAGTAGAGAAAACAAAGGGGTGTTTTCCCTTTCTCGTATCACTTGTTTTTTCCCTTTCATGTGATTTTACAAGTAAAAATCTCATATTAGCTCATTTTAATTAAAAAAACCTATCCATACTAGGATTTTCCTAGAGAAGTAATTTCAGTCTTTGTCCACTAGATCATTTAATCAAAGATATCCTAAATACTTTCAAGATTGCTGTGGCTGCACCAATCTGACTGCCATCAGTATAATGGCTTTCCCAGTGGATTGGAAAAAAACGTGTAATTGGACATGAGCCCATCCTTTCAAGTGGGATTAGCTGCTCTGCTGCAGTGCTCCCCTAAATTTCAGGGTCTGATGTTCTTTTCCTGTTCCTCCTGTACTTACTGCTGCAAAACAGCCCTCCAGTGCCATCTTTAGAGTTGAGCTGTGCAGGCACAGCCAAGGCTGTGTCACTAGGAGCAATTGGTGTCTGGCTAAAACCGAGGGAGACCCTACACCATTCCTCACAAAGGAGAACTCTGTGTGTGTAGTGGGAATTTGCCACTTGTCAATCCTAAAGGCTTTTGGATGGATTTTTGCAACAACCTCCTCCTACCTACACCCTCTCCCCAGTGGGGTGCATATCAGGACCTTAAGCAAAGCACCATGTCTTGGCTTGCAAAGCAGGATGTAACCAAAAGTATGTATTCTATCATCTTCTGTTGAAACCAAGTGGGGCAGTGTTCTTTATCTTTTCCATGACACATCCTTCCTCCAGGAAGATATCTTCTGTTAATGGACATTGAGCTCCACTGCATGACTGATAAAATTACATCATCCCACTGGGAGATGCTCCATCCAAGGGGAGGAACCAGCATTTCCTACCTAGATAAAAACTGAGATTTGGAACATCAGAGCAGCCTTTTTCCACTGGATTCCAGAGGAAAACCAGACCTTCCCACATCATCAGTGGACCTTCAGAGAAAAACAGCACCCTTCTACAGGACCACTTCTCCAACAGAACCACATCTGTCACTCCAGGACTGCAGCCACCATTTACTGGGACTGCTGCCAACACCCTGACTGACTGATGGGTGTCAGGTTGGATTCTGACTCTGTCAGTGCTTTTTTGTTTTGTATTACTGTATTTTTATTTTAATTTTCATAGTAAAGAACTGTTATTCCATTCCCATATCTTTGCCTGAGACCTCCTTAATTTCAAAACTATAATAATTTGGAGGGGAGGGGTTTACATCTTCCATTTCAAGACAGGCTCCTGCCTTTCTTAACAAACATCTGTCTTTTCAAACCAAAACATACCAGCAGTATTTTCCCTGCTCCAGCAGCCATATTCTGCATGTCCCACCTGGAGGCCTGAGGCTTGGCTATCTCTCACCCTGCCTGGTGCTCACCTCTGCCCACGCACACATCACTTCTCGAAGGCCAAGGCAAGCAGTGCCTCTCACCACAGCGCAGACACTGAGTGGCTTCCCCAAGGTCACCAGAGGATCCAAGGGCTTTCAGACACACCCCTGTGAGCAAATCACCACAGAAACCTTGGAAGACATGGGACTTCATGTTCTGCCTTGCTCTCTGCCTCCTTTTATAGGTGAAAGAGTATTTGGTGCCTTCTGTCCGGAACCCAGAGCTGTACCTGTACAACCATTTTTGCTCTGTTACATGTTAGATGGAGAAATTTAGGTCAAAATTTAGCTTTGTCTTTTCTCTCAATAATAATGGTTCCCTAACTAGTTTTTTCAACCCTCCCCCAATGTCAAAACTTTTCAGAGCCTAACTTTTAGTTGACTGGTATTTGTAAAGTTATTGAAGTGTTTACATTGCCAAAAGCAAAGGAAGTCCAAAAGAGGAATGCTTAACTTGGGTGGGGGAAGACTTACATCAGCACAGGGACCAAAGGCACGCTGTTCCCCTTCTCCCAGCCCTGTACCACATTCAGGTCACCAGCAGCAGGTGTGGCAGCGCCAAAGCACATCAGTCCTGACCAGCTTCCAGGACAAAAGAGTGCCCAAGGAATGCTTTAGCTGGACAGATATGATTTCACATATGAAGATATCAGTTTCCATAATGACTGATGTGGACTTGATGCCTGCTGTGGAAAACTTTCATTTTAAGGTATTTCCAGATCAGTTTGTTTGGCTCGTGTTATGTTAGGTGACAGCTCAGGAAACAAAGACAGATCAAGTGGAATTGAAGGCGACAGGTCCTTCTCTTGAGGTGATTGAGTGAAATGTCCTTGGTGTCAAAAGGACAGTGGGGGAGGCTCCAAAACAAAGAACAGAAACACTGAATGTCTCCTCATCAAAGTTAAATTTCCCAGGATTTCAAAGGACACATGAAGACTGCCTAAGACTTGCTTGGTTCTGCTGGTGCAGAGGGTGGATGCCACCAACAAATACAAATCTACTCCCAAAAAGAGCTGTCTTTGGTATATGTGAATACAGAAATAATTTCCAGGTAGTTCTTGCAGGAATTAGCTAACTGTAATTATGTAATGCAGGAAATGGAAGAGCCCTGCTCCCGATGTCCAGACAACTTGTAAGAAGTACAATTAAAGTTTAGTAAAACAGAGATGTGATCGAGCTCTTAAATGTTTAAATGCAAGAGGGCATAAGCCAAAATACCACATGAAATGAGAAACAGAAAGGTGATTCTCCAGGTGATGCAGGAAGAGGCTTCAGGAGCTAGAAAAACATGCATGATGTAGGAAATCAAGATGGTGATAGTCATATTATCCCAGAGGAGCACTTCACAGGGACAATGTACAGCAGTGCAAGAGGGGATAAATGGACATCAATGGATAGCTTTAAAGCAATGTACCATTTGCCATTTTAAGCTGTTAGACAGTTGAAGACCTGCAGCCTCAGATCCCTGCCATGGAAAGAGAAATGTGCCTGAAGTCAGGGAATAAAGGCTGGCTCTGGGCATTAATATACCAAGCAGCAGGTGTGTGACTAGGTGTGTGCTTTGTTTTGTGGAAAATGAAGCAAAACTGGAGCACTTCCCTTATGCATTATTGCAAAAAGTTCAAAAGAAAAAGAGATAAAACATTTGTCATCAAAGGGAAGATGAGATAATTTTGGCAAGACAGCTGATATGAACTCTACTCTTAGCTCTACAGTGACAACCTCAGTCTGGAAAGTTAGTTGCAAAAAGGCAAGAGTCCAGTCCTCCTTTGATAGTCACTGTTTTCTCTTTCTGCTGTTTTCATACATGATATACTTAATGAGAAAATGTCAAAAATTTCTCATAGCAAAGACAATGAATATGTTGAACTGTCTATGAGTAACAGCATAGTTCATATGCTGTATAAAAATTAATACCTGGCAGTAAACTAAAATCTTTAAAGAAAATGTTGAAAACATGTTTCATCTTCTTCTAGGGTTATAATATTTGCATGTTGAAAACATTGTAGTCTTTCATTGTGAAGACTAAGAGGACAGTTCTACTGTCTTCTAAAATTTTGTTTGCACCAAGATTCTCCTAGGAAGAGTTGAGAGAGAGATAGGATTTGAAGGACACAGTCCATTGAGTATGTGCTCAACCATGGATATTTTTTTTTTTTGGAGCTGTCTTACATCCTTCCCAACAATGATGTTTCATACTTGACAGAAGTGGTAGCACTCCCAATCCTCTTCATTCGATTCCGGGCAGCTTAATTAATTAAGTGCTTATCTTAATGTGCCATGGGAAAAAAAACCCAAAACTTTTAGTGAAAATAGATATAATGTGCTGACAGAATGTTAAAATACAATTGGTAATTAGTGTGCATTGAGAGTTAAAAAAAACAGAGCAAGAGCCAGAGTTTGGGAGAGGATTTGAGCTGCACAGTAACAGAAGAGAACAATTTTTCTTTCTCTGATATTTCTTATAAGATGAATTTTCTATGAGCTGTTTTCTCTGAGGATGTGAAATTTTCCATGGAGGGCTGGCATCTGGAAATTGTCCCTTTCCATCTGGTTGCTGCTCCCAAGTCTTGAAAGATCTAGATGCATTTGGCTATTTCTCTTGTGTGAGTGGCTCCAGTGAGTTCTTCTTCAGAGTTTTTCTTACTACCAATGGGATGAATTATCTAATTTACTGTAATATAAGAAAACAGAGAGATACCAGAAAAGCAGCTGGAGTTTAAATTAGCAAGGGAGGTGAAAGACAAGAAGAAGGGCTTTATAACAGAATTGAAAAAGGAAAACTAAAGAAATTATGAGCCTGCTGCTAAGAGCAGCTAGAGACTGAGGGACAAAGGACACGGAAAAGGCAGAGGCAGACAGTGCCTTTTTGCCTTTTTTTTTCTGTGCAAGGCTGCCTTCAGACTGCCCTGCTCCTGAGGCTGGTTGCAGTCTCCTCTGTGGCAATACCCAGAGGGGAGGAAGACAGAGTAAGGGAGCACTCAAGTAAGAGCACCTGTGTTGGTCCAGATGGGATGGATGTCTCTAGGAGCACCAGAGGAACAGGCCAACATCACCATGTGGCTGCTCCATAGCAGCTTTGCAAGGGCATGACCAAGTTTATGGAGTGAGTCCTCTTGGAGGTCCTGTCCTGGTGGTTGAATGTCAAAAGGTTGATTTGAAACAGCCTGCATGGAGTTACCAGCAGCAATATTGTGCCTGATGAAACTGATTGCCCTCTGAGGTGAGACAGATGACTCACAATGAACAGAGGGTGGTGGATGCTGTAAATTTTGGCTTTAGCAAAGCCTTCAGTGTGGTTTCCCACAGCAACTTGATACCCAAGGTGGTGAGATATGATTGACTAAGTGGACAATAAGGTGAATGGATAATTGCCTGGACTGTGTCCTAAAGGATTTTAATTAATAGTACAATGTCCCTCTATTTGATGATCACTGTGATAGTCTTCAGGGAATCGTATTTGGGACAGGACTGTTTTATGTCTTTAAATTACCTGGATGATAGGACAGTGTACACCACTCAGAATATTCACATCTGATGCCAAGTTGTATAGAGGGAGATCTTGCTAGACTGGAGCAATGAACTGATTGAACCCTCATGAAGTTCAGTGAAGGGAACTGCAAAATCCTGCACCTGGGAAAGGAGAATCCCTGCAGTCATCAGGGCCAGGGACTAAGTGATTAGCAGGCAACTTTGCAAAAAGGGAGCTATAAATTTGTTACTGTAAGTTAAATATCAGTGAACAGTGTATCCCAGTGGCAAAGGCAGCCAATCACATCCTGCATAGTTTTAGCAAAACCATACCCAGGGGATCCAAGGAAATGACTATTCCCATGTAGTTCACATTTATGAAGTTGTGCTGAAAGTTCTCCATCCAGTTTTGGGCTTCTCACTACAAGAAAGATATGGACCTTCTGTTCATAGTTCAGGTTCAGGTCCAATCCCCAAGATATTCATGGGGCTGGAGAACAGGATACAAAGGAAAGACCATGGGGACTGTTTCTTTCAGCAGAAGACAAGGCAAGGGGGAGAGTAAATTGCTGTCCACAACTATTTAATGGAAGGGTGTAGAGAAGACAGACCCAAACTCTGCTCATTGGGGTGCAGTAAAAAGAGGCAACCGACAGAAATAGGGATAAGGAAAATTATAAAAAAAGTGTAGGGAAAAAATCTTCAGTGTGAGGAAGGTCAAACAGTGACACAAATGCCTATGGGATTGTGGTGTCTCCATCCTAGGAAACACTCAAACTCAACAGGAGGCAACCTAGACTACCTTCTCTTGCTGGTCCTACTTTTAGTGGGAAGTGGACTGCATGCTGCCAGAGTTCTCTTCAGACCTGGAATACTCTGCAATTCTCTGGCAATGTTAATCCTATAATAGCAACACTGTGTTAAACTAGATGGTGTTGGATTAGAGACCATGATAAAAGCAGCTGATTTGGTTAACCATCTAGGTATGGGGATGCTGAGAACATTTGAGATGCAAAGTTAGACACAAGAGCACTTTGGGATTTGATGTGGTGAACCAGTCATGCAAGAGGTGGGGGAAGGAACTGATGTAGGGGCCAAACATAATGACTGCAAAGTTATTAAGAGGCTTATGAAAATTCCTGACTCATTGCATGGTAAATGCTGTTTGCAACAAATTACAAGTGAGAAATATGAGAGAGATCAGCATTTAATGGTTGATAGGTGTTTCCAGAGTAAGCTAGACTCGAGTGCCACCTCCAATGCTCCAGAGCTCTGAAAACAGTTCAACCCAAGACCTCAGCAACACCTTTGAGAAAGGGTGCGTGGCTCTTTCAGCTGTTCTCCTGTACAAATAGTAGTTCCTGAAAAAAAACACCAAGTGAAAAATCTTAAAAGATGGCTTTTTTAGTGAAGTAAATCTTTAGAGCTGTCACTTGAAGAACAATGATTTTTAAACTGACTTTGAACAAATAGATTGTGTAAAAGATAGTTATTGTGAACTGACTGCAGTCAGTGGCTTGCTCACTATAGCTCTAGCTCAGATGTTTGCCTTGTAGGTCCAGTATGAAACCCAGCCTGTTCTCAGTGTCCTAAATGTATGGTGCTGACCCTCTTCTTTAATGAGAGGCTCTAGTTAGTACTGCATTTCTTCAATATCGCATTTTTGCCAATTAGAGAATAAAATAATTAATTCTGGGAATTAATTTGCATGATAAAAAGTAGTATTTCAACATACTATTAATTATTATCTAGAAAATGGCTGGCAGCATCAGGTTACAGGCTAGTTTTTCCTAGTTGTGACTTGCAAAATACTTTTTTGAGAGAAGCTGCTAATGCAATCTGGCCATACCACGCACCTAATAATTGCAAAAGACATAACTACCTGAATTCAGGATTTTCATCAGTAAAACTGATATTCTCAGAATTCTGAAAGGGCCATGTCAAATGGAATCCTAGAATGCTTCTCCACAAACCCATTTTTATCAGCAAGCTCACAATACTGTTTCTGTCTCTGCTGACATGTATTGATTCTGTTTTCACGACAGAGATAATGACTTTGCTAATGGCACAGTAAGTATCACAATTTACGTCAATCAATTTACAATTTACATAAATCATGGAGTATCTCAAGAGCGTATAATCTACCATGAATGAGCTGAGTCATAAATTGTGTCCCTGTTACATTTGTGTCAGTCCAGCAAACCTATATCACCTATCTCTCCCCAGCCTACACATTTCAAAGTTCTATAAGGGAGGGGAAAAAAAAAAGACAGCAGATAACTCTAGAAATTGATTTTCAGACATGTAACAACACATCTAAAAAAGGTCAGCAAGTAAACTCTTTCTTTGGGTTGTTGGCAAAATAGAGTAAAATTGACACAAACTTAAAAAAAAAAAAAAAAGGTTGACAGAAAATTCACCTATCTATCCCCTGGCTTTCAAGTGTACCTGTGGCCTCATTATTTAGGAGGAAAGAAAGACATGGAACCCAGAGAGCACCACACACGTGGACATTGCATTACACTGGACGTTTTGTCCTTCATCATGAGCAGGTGGTTTTGCCTTCAAAATGGTGTGGCACTTTCCCAGCGTGCTGTGGAATAGCTCTTCACGGGCAGCCAAGGAGTTAATTTAAATGATGTTCTCTCTGCTCCCTGCCAGGAAGACGAGCCTTCCTGGCCAGGGCAGAGGGCAGAGTGACCTACTGCTGCAGGGGACACAAATGCAGTCTCAGTTTTACATAACTGCTTTAAAAAATTTAGGCTGTCATGCTTCAAGACACAAGGACTTGACTGAGTGGAGGGAGCAACCCTTGGCCAGTTTTCCACTAATCTCTGTCCTGACTGCTGCACATTTTATCTGCGTCTGACATTGACAAATGCGGTGATTGTAAAAGCCTTCAGTAAAAGGAAAATATTGATGTAGGCAAGCAAATTAACACAAAGTTTAGCCTCAAGCTGTTCTCTGCTCAATGTTTTCCTGGCATTCTTTCTGCTGGGACAGTGCTGCTTTGGGACTCAGGACTGTCTCTGTGATGTGCTCTGCAATGTGGGCTTTTAAATGAGCTGACATCTAGCCAGACTCTCCCATGAGCACGAGTAGTTGTGAACACTTGTCAGGGTTTCTCTTCAGACTTTCAAAAGTGGTGCCTGAATTTGTCTTAGTATGTAGACTGTATCATGTCAAGTCACATTGGGCTCTTGCGTAGTTTAGCTTGGGGGAAACTAGGTCAGTCTGATGGATGGTTTATTAGGCTTGAAAAAATGAATTGCTCTCTTTTTGAGGGTTTATGCAGGGCCTTGGTGGAATTAGCAATGCAAGCCTAGTTTTGCTGATCATGGAATCATAGATTGGTTTGGGATGGAAGGGACCTTCAAGATCATCTAGTTCCACACCCCCTCCCCAGGGATGCCACCCACTAGGTCAGGCTGCCAGAGCCCTCCCCAGCCTGGCCTCAATCAGAACCAAGCCTGACTGCATGAGATGCAAAATATTTGACATGAATAACATGAAGTGAGTTTACAGAACATGCAGCTGCAGTACTGCCTTTCAGCAGAGCTTGAATGGGAATGCAGAGTATTCAAAAATGTTTTGAAATCTTTCCTAGGTCAGGAAAGCCCAACAGATCACCCCACCGGTGCTGCAGAAAAATTTTCAGCTAATTGTGGAGACTCCTCATTCCACTTAGCAGGCTCTACAATGCCTGCAGCTAACTCTAACCTTGACAGGAACTGAACTAATATGTTTTGCAGAATAGGTATTCACAAATAACTGTTCTATCTCTTGATCTGTGCAAGTATCTCATTTTATTTAGAAGTATTTCTCATGGAAGTTGTAGCTGTTAGCATAGATTGTGCCTATGAAAAATTCACAAATAACAACACCGATATAAATTAAATTGTTTAATAGTGAAACAGTTGGGTATTTTGTGCAATGTCCTTTGCTGAGACTCAGCAAAGCCATGAGAACCCCAGGTGACCCTGACTTCCTCAAAGTCATCATAAGATGCTTTGCTATTCTGAGCAGAGACCCACAAGCCTGCATATGGAATTTTCTTAATATATGTAATGCAGACAATTAAGCAAAAATAAAATTCTCAAGATACAAGTTAGCACAAAATCTATAAATTCCCTTCACATTGGACCTGTGTAGTCATTTCTTTGGTGCTGAAGACATTTCATAGGAGTTTTGTTTGTTTTTTTTTTTACTTAAACTGTGCCCATACAAAGCCTGCTGTCAAGCACAAGATTCCTGGAAACAGCAATTACTAGCTAGAATGCTTTCACATTCACAGCTATGTCATGTTAGAGTTCTCTGCCCGGCTGTGTATGTTCCATTTTACAGTAATAACTCATCTTCTTTGTAGGTGAATAGTATATGATCTTGAATATTTGAATAGCCACTCACACTGTAAAATAAAGTACATTTTGAAATGTTTTACTATTAAATAATACCATAATTAGTATATGTTTCATTACAAAGTGTCTGAAGAACCTCCCTATTCTTCTTCCTAAGGAGCATTTAATCAAATTCAGTTGTTCTGGGGCTGGAACATGAGAACTACTGTGATAAATTTATGATGCAGTGTGCTTGCTGTGGAATGGGAGCATCCTAGCTCTATAGAAAGCCATCGATAATGAAATAGGACTGGTTTCTTCATAAAATGTTTTTCACCTATGAAACATTGTACAGAAGTTTCTCCTTTCTTCTATGAGCATTTGAAAAGAACTAAAACTCTTTTATTTTCTTTTTGTCCATCAAGATTGTTTTAGGTAGAGGTTATATTTCAACAAAAAAATTTCATAAAGAAAATAAAAAAATGTTTTTGTAATAGTTGCCACCTCTTTTTTTTTCCCATCTTCAAAATCAAATATTTTCTGCTTTGGGACTTTACCCAAAGACTGCTATGATAAATAATAGATGCTATACTATTTGTAAAATGTTATTTTTATATTCATTCTATTTCAGCAAATCCTGCCTTTTTCTAATATTAAGAAATCTCTCTGGTTGTTATCTAAAAATATTTTTCAGCACAAGAAAAATGATCTTCACTTTCCTTTACTCATTTGTTCTTGACTGAATTTTATGGATACATTTCAGCTGAAAAGAAATTAATAACGTGATTGGGACTCCCCTGATATCCCTGCAAAGAGCTGAGGGTGGGAGGAGGGAAGACAAGAAAGGCATGATTGCCTCTCTATTTATAGAGCATTCTCTGCACATCTCCAATTCTGCACAGATGTCTGTCAATGACATAGATGCTACTTCAGAAATTACTTAAACAGCTGCATTCCAGGCAGAGAGGAGACAATTAACAAATGGATTTGGGTTGCAGAAACGTTTCTTTTGGTGACAGATGTTTGGATACAATCTTACTTTTTTATTTATGGAATAAATGCTCTTAATCTGATTTCCTTCTATCGTTTGCAAGAAGAACATAAGTAATTATTTTCTAAGTGAATATGTTTATATCACAATCTAAGAGTCAATAATTTTTTATTTTACTAGGAGAAAATAGATGCCTTTGAAGTAGTGTTTGACTAATGACAGACCTTTCCTATGGGCAAAGGACATGCACAGTGTTTGATGAAGGAATATATAAAATTTGAAACAGAGGGTTTACTTTCCAAGAAGAGGACAGACTTCTGAGGGAGAGCTTTTCTAGGAGAGTGTTGGCCCACCCCTTACAAATGTCCCTTATGGAGATGTATACTCAACTTTTCAAGTTTCCAAACCCAAACTAAATTTCCTTCTGGAAATTCACTGGTAAATGAACAAGTCCTAGATTGTTATGTAAACACTTTTGCCTAGAAAATAATTCTTTATCTAATAATAAACTGCTGGATAACCTGGGGGACCATGAGACAAATTCAATATCCAGGTTTACACAGTCAGATTAGGTAACATACTGGTGCCTCCTTGTCTTAAAATCTACATATCCTTAATAATTCCCTGGATAACTTTCTGACTTTGGTCACGAGTGCCACCATATCCTGTTTGAATTAAGTTGCTTAGAAATACAATGGATAAGGCTTTACCTTGATTGATGGTTCCTTCTCATGCCACTGACTGAAACAAACCTGAAGGACTCCTAAGGGGACTAGAACTACACCATCTATTTTTGCAGCTATTTCAAAAATATTTGAAATATTTTCCATTTTTTTTCCCTGCTTTGCTAAATAATTTGTGCGGCTGTTCCAGATCAGTTGGAGTTAACAGAGGGCTGGGGTGAAGGAGACAAGGCAAGGGGAACTGGAAAGGCATTTCAGGGAGTGTGGGGAGTGAGAAAAGTGCAATGGGAAGGAACCAGCTGCTGTGATTTAAAGCATGTGGTATGTGTTAGCATGGAGCAAAATACATGCAGGGAGCTAATGGAGCTGGTGTAGTTTCTCAGAGGAGATAATTTAGGTATGCTGGATATCTTAACTGCCTTTTTTAAAGCCTGGAATAATTTGGTTTTAATTTCTGAGCAGGGATTTGCAGCCCACACAGCAGTAAGTCTTGATAATTATTAATTATATGTTTTCCTTCTGTTCTCTATGACCTTGTTTGTAAAGGCTGTGTGGTAAAGCTAGAATATTAAGAGGTTTATGGGCTCTGGAATGCCACCTAGCTGGAAAAGAGGAAAATATTTAAAGAACAAATGGATAAGAAAATGTATAACCTTGAGCTTGCACCCTTTCAGCAGGCACTGAAATGCAGAGAGCATTCATCCAGCACGCATGGCCACTGAAGGAGTGAGGAGGTGATTTCTTGGTTCAGCCACAATTAAAATTCACATACCCTCTCTTCTTTCAGTCTGATTTAAAATGGCATCAGGCAGCAAAGGCATATGGCAAACTATGCATGGTGGAAATTCTAGTTTGAAAACCTGCCTTAGCTTTGTCTCAGCAGAGATGCAGATGCCACGGCTTTGGCTCAAGCATTACAGCATATCTGTCACAAAAGGAAACACCCAAGTACCATGGGGAACACAAATTAAACCTGAAGAGGGGTAACTTTGGTGTGAAAGTTTTGTTTCTACTTCATTACCTTGTATGAAGCTGCACTACCCTCCTACTATAAGATCACGGTGTTCCTTTCCAAATGTGGATATTAGTCTAAAAATCCAGCCTTGTGAGCATAAATGTGAACACTTATGCTGTTTTTTGTGTTGTGCCTATTTAAAGAAATGCTGCCCTGTGATCTTTCTTCAGTTGCCTGACTCCCCCCCCCCAAAAATTTTTTTTCCCACTAGAAATAATGAAGCAGCCTGACTTGCAATAGGAGAACAATGTTCTGGAAACCATGAAAGCAGCTTGTTTACCACAGTTACAAAGAAAAAGTAAAATTGGACCTGGATTTCAAGATGCTGAGAAGGTACATATTGCTTTTGACTCCTCTGAAAAATCAATTGGCCTTGAATCCTTGACACGCTCAGAAGAAAACATTTCTTTACTAATTCTGTCATGGTTTTCTTCCACAGGTTTGGAACATAATGTCATTCTCTGCATGGTAGCTTGTATAGCAAGTGAATTATTGTGGTGTTGTTGGGAAGAGGCCCTGAGAAGTTCAGATACTATAAAACCAGTGTCCACCCACACTTCACTTCTAACATTATCGCACAACACAAGCACAGAATATCTCAAATTAAGTTAGAAATCTCAAACCTTTTATCTCCTGCCCTTTTGACTAACAATATAATGTGTTTCTCAGCTCTTTAAATTGCAGAAAGTGGTCTCACTAGAGTAGCAAACTTCTGTGATAAAGATTTATGCGCAATTATGACTAGTAAGAGAGAAAAAAGAAAGGCAGTTTTATGAAAGCATAGATGCCTGCTGCAAAAGGTAGATTGGGTTGGGAAAGTTAGGGCAATGATAGAACACCCTTTCTTGCCTGAATAATATTTTAAAACACATCACTGTTTGCAGTGTGATGAGTGCTGCAAAGAGGTCACAGCTGGCTCCCAGAGCTGCTTGGAAAATGGAAGAAATTATGAATTATTCTGTCATCTTCCCTTGTCTTTATCCTCTTCACATTTTCTTTATCTGTCATTTGTGTCCTTTTGGTGAATCCCTAGATGTATTCACTCTGAGATAAAGAAGTGTCTTTTTGCTTGACTGGGCTCTCTAGTAAATATGGAAGCAATGTATTACCAGACAGCAGTGGCTCAGCTCCTCCTGGTGAAGTCTAGAAGCTGAAAACTGGTTAGCAGAACCCTGGCATTCAGATTAAGTGCTGCCAAAATTTGCTGTCTGGGAAAGACTTGGAATAGATTGCACCTGGGCCACTAATTTTATTTCACAAATAAAGTAGCTCGCTAATGTGATAAAATAAAGGTTGGGTAAAGATAGGAAGAGAAGAGACCATTATTGTGCCTGCCTGCTGCCAGTCAGCTGGGAGGCATCAACCCTAAATCCAGCTCCTGCAGCTCATGAGCACATTGAGGGCTAAAGCACAAACACAGGAGGGAAATTTGGTACCAAGGAAAAGCAACAGAGTCCTGGAACTACCTTTGGTGCCAGCAGTGGTTTGGCTCTCAGTCCTCAGGAGAGCAGCAATAATTAATGGACTTGTGTGGACAGGGTTTAGAGAGTTGGAAATCCCAGGGAGAGGCATTCTCCAAGCAACAAAACTCAGGCTGCAGCACACAATCAGGCCTGATTTTATTTCCAGATCAGTTCCTATGGGGGCTGCAGACACACAGATGATTTACCCTTTATGGTGCTTTGTAGGAACACAGACCACCTGGAGCATCAGGTCTGCTCTTCCACTGCTTTATTTTTAGGGCCAGTCATCACTCCTTTCCTTTACAGATGCTCAGAAGTCTCAAGTGATTCACATTTTCTTGTCTTGCTCTCTATTTAGTAACATCAAAATTGAGAAGCCTGGGTACAACTTAGGCAAAAAGGAAGTAATTAATACACAATTTATTTGCAATCCCTGCACCCAGTGTTACATTTCCAATTACATATTCTTATAAAACATGTAGGTACTAGAAAAGTTATCATGTTATGTAAAAGAAGCAGCTCTGGCCCTGGAAGATTTACCAGGAAAGAGAAAGATTTACCTGTTGTAGTTTGTTATCATGGGAATTTTGCTCTATTAAATTGAGTATGCAGTGAGAGAAATGACCACATCAGTGAACAAAAATTCCTCAGCAAAGGGAAAACACCAATAGGTACAACATACAGCAACCCCTCTACACTTCTGGCTGTAGTCACCTGCAATCAGATGGATTTTGAACACTGTGCCCCAGGTTATTACATCTCCAGAGTATGTCAGGGATATTACTGGTGCTTTAAATCTTGGGCTTTTTATGGCAGTATTGTACAGAAGCACATACCTGTCACCTGACAGTGTAAGACCGAGTTAAGGATAGTAAGACCTTTTCTTAATGTTCTTTTCAGGTCCTAAAACTTTAGTGATTTTTTTCACTAAAATTAATATGTTACTTTCTTTGGTAGTATTCAAGTACTTATAAATACAGCTGTCCACAGCAGCTATCTGCAGCAGAAGAATAAGGTTTATTCAGCTTTAATGTGTCATTCAGCCATGAGAAATTGGGTGTCTTTAACCAAGCTGATGCCAATGAAAATCTACTTTTAAAATAAGCCATTTACATCAGTGAAGAAAGATGGCAGTGTACTGAGAACATATTGTCTGGCACAACCAGACCCCATTAGGTCTGGCTATAGCCTTCCGATGGTATTATGAGCAAGACAGCCAATCACTCAGTGCCTCTGTTCCTCAGCTATATAATAAAGGTGATAATTCTTTGCCAGGCTGTTCCTTTCTTCTTGTCTCTGCAAGGCATAGACTGCACCATGTAGGATCTTCCTACAGGGTATTATTTTTATATCAGTAGTACCTTAAAATATGAAATGTAGGCTAAAGCATCTGGTTTGGTTGTTATTATTAGAATGAAATCAAGATTATATTAGATTTAGCAAGGATTTCATCACAGAGTACAGCTGCTAAGCAGACCATCCACTTAGAATTACTTTTCGATTAATATGTATCAGGTTTCAAATAATTCCAACTTTTGAGTGAACTGTGATGGCATTTTGTTAATGAAGTGTAAAATCTTCAAGTTTTACCTTTGAAAGGTTTCTTGCCTGGTTAGAATGTTTTAGCATATGGTCCCTGCTGCATTAATTTTGGATATGTAAAGCATGGAGGGTTCTGGGGGCTTTTTGGGTCAGGCATACTCATGGCACATCATGCCAAAAGCAGTGGAGGAGATGGGAGAGGCTTTCACACCTGAAGGGGTCCTGGAGACATACATGGGCACAGACAGGGCCTGTGTGGTTCGTTCAGACAGACGGGTGGGCAGGATGGATATTCAGTGCCCAACTGTATTAATTAGCTTTTATTAAGACAGAAATGTTTTTTTAGGTTTGTAAATCTTTTTACTTTGGCCTGGCTATTTGTGTATTAACTTGGAAAATTCAACAAATTTCAATCTATGCTTGTAAGGCTTGAATCACCATGTTGTCCTGGATCTTAACCTTTTTTCTTGCAGCTAATAAATTAAGACCTTTCTGTTCTCCACAGGACCACAAGCATGCTTTTTACAGCAGCACATTGCTTCTTTTTCTTTCCTGCCCCAGCAGTTGTTTTGTGGAAGACAAGATGCTTTGCAGGGAGCCACAGAGAGGCATATTTTCTTCCTAGATGTGGCTTTAACCTGCACAATCCAAGCAACAAATGCCATGTTTTGTATAATTGTGGGGAAGTGGATGTAACTAAGGATCAATACCAAGAATTGAACAATTTTGCCCATTTGCAAATTATCAATAAAAGGCCTGGGGTTTAATGGTTTGTCTCTCGTTCCAAACTAATCAATCAGGGAAGAAACTCTAAATTAGTTGCAGCATATTCACTGAGCAGGTATGGATGCTGATGGCTGGAAACTTTATAGATAGGGTGAGGAGAATCCAAGAGTCCTCAGGAGCATCAGGTGAAAGGTGAACAGCCGTGGCAGAACCTGGCCACTGGGGAAGTGTGAGCCAGATGAATTTTACATCCTGCCTGCAAGGCTGTCTGTCTGGGCAGTGGTGTGGCCTCACCACATGTCCAGAGAACCTGCCAGTGCTTTCTGCTAGAGAGTAGAGCAGAGAACAGCATCTCTGCTCTCCCAGTACTTGCTTGGAGACTTAATTATTTTGTTACCATCAGACTACATTTTGCATATGCCTTCAGGCTTAATTACCCTGAATTTCCTTGCTGCATCAGGTTTGATATGCCCAGTACATTGGGGAACACCTGTCCCAGACCCTTCCCATGGGATCTGCATGCCCCTCAAGAAGCAGTCTGGTATTCCCTGGAAAGCTCATGATCCACAAAATATGTTTCTGTGCTTATTTTCATTTTAAATGCAAGCAGCACTTTGACATAAACACAAACGTGTCCATTTGGTTTATATTTACTCCAAAAATCCCTTACAGATCAATACTTACAGGGAGCTCTGGTGGGAAGCCTCACTATCCTATCTGCCTCACTATCCCTCGTCAGCCTCTCTTCAGGTTCATTGAAGCCAGATAGAAATACCTAGGAACACAAAAATCTTTATGTATGTGACTTTTCATCAAAATGGTAGCTCTCCTCTTTGGGTATGGCTCTTCCTCACCATGCGGTAGATTTAGGGTTCATGATAGTTGTGAGGTTTGGGACCCCCCAGGAGTTGTATTTTAGGATTGGAGATATCCCATGTGGCATGAGGCAGCTGTGGGCTGACTGCTGGTACCTTGTTCCTCAGCCTCAGCTGAGTGTGGGCCCTTGGAACTGGTGGGGACCATAAGGGCTGTGTAGCAGAGCTGAGGCTTTCAGTACAGGAGCCCTCCTGATTGATAAGGATTGTCATTTCCATGCAAGTTCCCTTTAAGTGTCTCTTTAGAATTGCCCTGGGTTTTAAAAGGTTTTAAGGTTATTCACATGACCAAGATCAAGCTGCTGGTGCCATGTCTTTGCTGAATATAGCTGTGCAGTCCTGCAGATAAATACCTGACTCCTCCAGCCAGGTAGGTTATCCCTCCATGTCAAATCTGTCACAAAAGATTTGTGTTTGAAAGCAAAATAACAGTTTTCTTACTTTATTTTTTATTACCGTAAATCTGTCAAAGGCAAGCGGCTGGAGCAGAGCTTTACATCCTGAGGGGAAAGAAGAAAAGATATTGTTTTGGTGGGGAACTCAGCTAAATCGTTTAAATTAAGAATTACTGACACTGTGGCTGCTGGAGGTGCAAATGGAACACCTAACTGCTTGAAACAAGAGCCTGGGAAAAGTCTGAGAAACTGTGCAAAAAAGAAGCTGTGCATAACATTCCCTCTTCTCTGGTGCTTGTTAACCTAAGGTTTTCCTCAGCAGAACCAGAGGCTATAGTATGGTGAGGAAATGGTCGATTTACTGTTGAGCCACAGGGCTGGAGTCTGAAGTAGCAGTGGACAGAATGTAACTGAGAAGGAAGGGGAGGCTGAAGTTTCAGATTGTGTTATCCAATGCTTGTGTGTGCGGCCTCCCAGCCAGGAAACCTCAGCCTCAGACAGCAGCACCTGTTTCAGTGGTGAGCAAGAGCTGCCTTGCTTGTCCAAGGGATCTTTAGTCCTGCCCAGAACTGCTTTACTGCATAAGCAGGCTCCTGGAAGACCACCAAATTGTTTCTAATGAACGACATGAAAGTCTGGAAGAATTGGTGAAGATGGTAAAAAACGATGCTGCAATTCACTGCAGAAGGCTCTCTCCCTCCTGAGCAAAGACCAATGTCCTGACCTATAAGGGGAATCCACTGCAGCACTTTTCATCAAAGTTCAAGTCACACTTTAGGGTTAGACATTCACCTTCGCCATGTAATTAAATAAAGACATCAGCAAGGGCTTCAGCAGAGACAGCACCCTAACTTTAACGACAAAAAGGTGGATGTAAAATCCTTGTGTGTGAAATGGCAATATTGATTGCAAACTGGAGGGAGCACAAAGGCAGTATGACTGAACAAGGGTGTACATGCCTCAATATTTATGATAAAGTTTGAAGGTCAAAGTGTGCCCTAGATGCAATTTGCTGCATTGATCTTAAAGTTCTTTGCATAAGGAATATTTACACTTCACAGAAAACTTTCCTTCCCTTCTGCATGCGCAGCCTGGTTGACAGTGGGAGCTCTGGACACATATCTTGAGTGAACACAGCCCACCTTTCAATGGCATCCCAGGCATGCCAGCCATGTTGACCTAGGAAATGTGAGATTATTATAACCCCCCAAATGAGTTTGCAGTAATTACCCACAGGCAATAAACTCTTTTTAATGAACAGAACACAAGATATTAAACATTTCATTAATGACAGCTTCACATTTCTTTGAAGTCTTTATGATTTGAGACACATAATGTAATATTGCCCTGCATTATGAAATTGCTTAGATTTCAGTTTCTCCTTCAATGGTCACAAAAATATGTTTTTGTTTTTGTTTTTTTTTATTTCGGTGGGGGTTTTTTTTGTTGTTGTTGTTTGTTTGTTTTGTTTTGTTTTGTTGTTTTTTGTTGTGTAAATTCACCCTATCCAGTGCAGTGCCTCCAAGGCACACATTTCATTTTTATTGGCTGGGCAGTGTGAGTCATGCTATTAATTGGTATCAGGAGCAACACATCACCAGACTGTCCTTTGCTGCACAGCCTATATTTAGAAAGGGAATGAGACTGCTGCTGGGTTATATAATGATGCAGCTATTTATAGATCTCCATTATACCTAGAGAGCACCGTCCTGCCATCTGAGCTGAGAGCAGCCAGGCTGACACAGGTGTGATTATAGATTCGTCATCTTCCCTACCTTTCCCCCAGACAGCTGCAATTTTGTTTACCTTGCCACTGTTTCTATTTACTTCACCTGCAGTAAAAATACGTGTAAAATCCTCTGTTCAGACAAAGAAAAAAAACAAAAAAGCCCCAATATTTTAGAACCTGCGATTACTTGTGGAAAGATAAAACAGAGTGTCACAATACAAAAAAGAAAAAAAATCACAAACCCTACATTTTCATGTATCTTCCTTTTCAATTGCATGAAACTAGCAAAATGGACCAGCCTTAAAAATACACCCATATTTCTCATAACACTGCACTAAATATTTCAGTTTAAAACTCAGAGTTTTAAACTGAGTTTTTTCCACTTTCTCTTTTTTCTTTTATACTGATTTCTTGTGGCTATGAGTAGAAAAAGCAATGAGAAACATGACTTTTTGTTGGGTCTGAGCAAACATAAGGATGGGGGAGGCAAGCATTTGTGTTGGAGGTAGAAATGTGTTTTTTACTGTGTCTAGCATGTCTCACAACAAAACATAACTTCAGTCCTGCACAGCAGTTAGTTCAGACGAAATACATTTTCAGACAAATAGTTGCAAAGCAGGTACTAACAATTTAAAGTGAGAAACAAAGAAAGCTGAGGGCACTGTCTCCCTGTTTGCACATCTAAGGCATTTCAGATCTTGGATGTTAATTTGTAAATTCTCTAGAACTGTAATTTTACTTGTAGAATAGTAAATATTCCAGATTCCTGCCCTGGCCTCTTGGTGCCCACAGCACCCCAAACAGAAGGCTCAGCCCTGGCTGGAGCTGCTGAAGCAATAATATCACTGCTGCAATTAGCTCACACCAAGGCACAGTGTCATTCCACAGTAGGCTCTGGCAGAGGGAGAGCATAAGGCTTGGAGCTGGTACAAAACTGGGAGGAGTGTCAGGTGCACCAGAAAGTCGTGGTGACATCCAGAGGGACCTCAACAGGGAGGAGAAATGGGCGGTCAGGAAGCTGGTGAAGTTAAACCAGGGAAAGTGTAAGTTTCCTCTGGGGGGAAAAGCTCCCAGGCACCAGAACATGCCAGGGAACGTCTGATTCACAAGCATCTTTGCAGAGAAGGATGAGGGGGTCCTGGTGGGCACCAGCTTTGGCAGGAGCCAGCTATGTCCCTACCTGTAAAGAAGGCCAACAGCACCCTGGGCTGCATTAAGAAAAGTGTCACCAGCAGATCCAGGAAAGTGACTCAGCCCTGGTGAGACACACCTGGACTGATGGGGGCTGAACTTACCCATTTCTAGAAGTGCTCTCCCACCTCAGCTTGTCAGCAGGCCTGGGAAGGCTGTTCCTCAGCTGCAGCATCATGGTCCTGATCTTTAAGGTCCCTTCCAACACAAGCTTTTCTATGACTCTACACCTGTGGAACAGGACAGTGCCAGCACAGGGACAGGGAGTGCCAGGCACTGCTTGCTGGAGGGATCCATCGGATTCATGGGAGTGGATCCTTCAGGCAGTGAACAGAGACTAAGGTGTGTCAGAAAGGATCTGTGGATCTTGAAGTGCCAAGGGCAGAGTTACCAAAGGTAGTGTGCTTTTCAGCTGCTGTCAGATGCCTGCCTCCAAGAGGGATGCAACGCATGCTCTGGAGTTGGGCAGCTTCTTATCAGTGAAGCAGTCAGATGCTTGTCCTGCTGTGCAATAAATCACCAGTTAAATCTTTCCACGGGGCTGTGGGAGATTTGGATCTGTCCCTTCCTCTACTCCCAGGAATTTATAGCCTTGCGGCATGACTGAGGGCTGCTCAGAGTCCTGCTGGTTGAAGCCAAATTGCACACAAATACTCAGGAGGGAGCAGTGACAACCTGTTATAGTGGCTAAAAGTAATCAGCTCCTACCTGAAGAAGTCAAATGCATTTTCTTCCAGCTTCCTGATTTTCCATGCATTTGTTCCTCCCCAGCCCACAGAAGTCTATGAACACGGAACCCCAGAGCAGTAAGTCCAGGTGTCTGTGCTGTTGATTGTAACTGTGCTTGGCAGGGTGGAAAGTTCAGGTGCTGCTTTTCAGCTGCTGTGTGCAGGCTGGGTTGCCTGGTAGCAGGAGTAGGGACATGGCAAGCAATGAATACACCAAAGTCTGCATCTGGCAGCAAATGTGCTAATGTCTAATAAGACAAGAACTTTTCTCTGTCTCCTTTTTCTCTTTTTGATCTTTTCTTTCTTTTCTTATCTCCTCCTCTTCTCTCATCATGGTGTTAAATGTGCCTCTTTTAACTCTATTCAGATACCCAATATTCACAGAGCTGGCAGAAGTAGGATACCCTTGGAAGCTCTGTCAAAGCTGATTGAAATCAGCTATTGACTCAACAGTTCTCAGACAAATACAGTCACAGTTCAATCATAAACATCAAGAAACCAGGATTAAAAATATTTCCTTGTAATATCAAAATAGTTTATTTGTGCTTCTATAGTACTAGTTATCTATAGTACATTACTATTGCCTAGTACCTATGCCTAGAGGTGCTTTTTGCTAGATTTGCAGCAGTCCATGTCATCACATTGTGTCATCACATTGTGTCATCACAGGTCATGTTTAGAGCAAGAACAATAGTTCCAGCTTATATCATCACATGCTACTTAAAGTGCTTAAAATACTAACCACCAGGCCTCAGCCTCTTCACTGAAATTATAAGCAGCTTGTTTCTGCAAATTGAGATAGGTAATGACACAAAAACCTGATTAAATGGCACACATTTTGTTCCTGCCCAGGGCTGCATTTCTCTCAGGCCCAAGGATTTATAAAATTCCCTCATCCCCTTTAGCCTGTACATGCAATGCATGCTTAAGTATTACAAGAGAATTACAATATAAAGGAGGCACCCTCAGTCTGATGGTCATTAAAATATGGTCACTGACCCAATCCCTTAATATACTGAGTTACTGCTGTTGGCTTTAAACACACTTTGGAAAGGATTAACTGCAAAGCATGTTAAACCAAGGGCATATTTCTCATTCTCAGCTGCCACAAATGGGATGTAACTTTTGCATACAGAAGAAAGGAGAAGGATTTTGACAGCTGGAGATGCTTATCTTTCCATACCACAGGGAAGGCTGGACAAGATGCTGCCTGCCACCTTTGCAGGCTGACATTATCTACACATCAGTGAAGATGCTGAATGTCAGTCTGTGATAACTGGGGAGAACCTGCTTCCATATGCAGAGGAGCTTGCCAAAACAGCAGTAATAATCTTCTTTGAAGTGGGGTAGGGGAGGCAAGGCACAAAGCATGTATTCAGAATAGGCACCATCCTCACATATTAATTTGAGAACTGTTTATTAAAACATGCAATAACATTGCAAATGCCTATGTTAGCTGACAATCACTATCCATCATATTTAATGAATCCATTGATATTTAACTGAGCTTCTTGTTAATATATGGATTTTACTTTATTGTGGCAAGTATTGAATAGTAAAAAAATACTCCCACGAAGACAATAGGTCAAACTGCTGTGCAAAACAAGAACTGTTGCTGAAATGTAAGAGCTTTTTCATGTCCTGGAAGTAATTCAAGTCAACCTGTCCTGACTGGAGGTGGTACAAGCCCTAGCTGTTGGGCCAGTGAAGATGGGTGATGCCATTTTGTCAGCACTTGATGCAAATTTGAGGTCTGCAGAATGTCTCTCTGTTTGGAGTAGAAGCTTTCCCAGATCCTAGAGAGAGGTTCTCAGAATAGAATGATTAAAAACTACAATATGCCCACAGGGTATTATTTTGGTGCAATATTACTCTGTGGACCCTGTCTGTGTGTTGTGCCATATCTCAACAGTTGTGTTCTCTTGTGGCATAGTGCACTGCTCATGTTTCTTGGTCAGGGAATCCCTTCACCAGCAAATATGTGCATTCTCTATCCTGGTAGTCTCTTCCAACAGGGATGCTTATGCAGCAAAAGTTCTCAGTTTTTCCCCCTCACTGTGTAATTGCCAATGTGAGACACCTGAGACCAGGTTTCAGAGACCAAGCTTCAGAAAAGGCCAGCTAAGGAACAATGTCCAAAACTTTTTCTGCTGCAACATAATGAAAGACACAAGGTAAGAGCAGGTAAGGGGGAACTGAGCTCTCTAGCCCTGTGATTTAGTCAGTCAGTCACTCAAGGAGAAAAAGAGTCAGAGGTAGCTCCCAGTTACAGGGACTGATGATGGATTTTTGCAAACCAAAACCAATTGTTCCCCTTTCTCTGTCAAATGAACAGCTTTATTCCCATGTGAATAGAGGCATGTATACTCCAGAAGCAGGTAGGAATTCGGGTGCATAACTACATTTAGAGTGTAATTCACCCAATCATTTAGGTTGGAAAACACCTTTGGGATCATTGAGTCCAACCATTAACCCAGCACTGCCAAATCCACCACTAAGCCATGTCTCTAACGCTACATCTACGCATTTTTTATCATTTTTCACACCTTTCTTGGGCAGTCTGTTCCAATGCTTGTCTACCCTACCAGTGTAGAAATTTTTCCTAGTAATTTCAATACAACCATACTGTCAATATAATTAATTGACCCAGGAGAGCTATTGACCAGGCCAAATGTTGGCATCTGTTACAGGTGAACCCCCTTGCTGACTAGACTACGTAGAGTCAAGGCTCATGTACTTAAATGCAGCAAACTCTTATTAAATTATTCTGGTGTTATGTCCTGTCTCCCATCAGGAGGCTGAGGTCTTCCCTAAGCTCCACATCACCTCAGCCAGCCCTGTGTAGGTGTCTTGGCTACCCTTTGGTGTCTCAACTGGCACCAGGATTTGATGCTGGGGAGCCAAACTGGAACGTGACTTCCCACTGCTTACAATCAGGGTCTGGGCATGTTCACATCTTGATAGTTCACAGACCAAGCTTAGCTTTAGATATCACACCCTGCCAGCATGGCCTCACTGCCAGTGTTTCTCACTGGCAAACTCTTGGCGACTTCCCTCTCAGACTGTAGGCTTTTCACTCCTGGTGTCCTCAGCTGGCAGACACAGCACTCAGACCCTACAAGTCTCTGAACTCCAGGTTTTACCTTTGGCTTGCAGATTTATGGAGTCACAGCAGCAAGAAGAAAAAGAACAAGCTTCAACTCCTCATGAGAACAGAGCCTGAGGTGGGGAGAGGGAAGGGATGAATAGGGCAGTACACAAGGTGTGGCAGCAAGGTCTCATTGCTTTACATATCAGGTCTCTTGGTGCTTTTTTTAAATCACTGTTGAGTGTATTCTCAGTGTAATGTCTACAAATGATCCTTCAAATGTATAAACAAATTTGTTTTGTTTAATAGACACATAGGTAGTAAAATAGTGATTGCTCGTTCCTGCTTAAGTGCTGGAGGGAGCTTAAGTAGTTGGGAATAGCTGCTATAAAGGGTTTGAGGTCAGGATCCTTTGAGATTTCGAAATATTTCACCAGGTTTTTAACTAGTCTTAGTATGCTGTCTCTCCCTGCCCCCAATTAGTGGGCTTTGTATTTCTGGATTCTGCTATGCATAAAATTCTGCTTTACCTAAAGCAAAATAAAACTGCCCTTTAGCAGATATATTGCTTTTCAAAGCAAATTGGTTTCACTATATTTGGAAGCCAATATGTGCTGAAAAAAGCCCTTTAACTGAGAAGACTTACTCAAAGAACATAAAATGAATGTACAGTAAATGTTCACGAGCTCAAACCAGGGAGCTGTTTCATTGAACTGCAGGAGACATAATACAGCTGTAGAACATTGTTTTCTCATTTTCTTCACTTTTTGTTCATTACTATTCAAAGCAGGTGCTATCAAGTGGTAGAAATAAGTTTTCTAGCTATATCCCTTCTGAGGTGTTTACAAAATTGATACAATGCAAATTAGGCAAATTCTGAGGCTTCCCTCAGCTTTTCAGCTCTCTGGTTTTAAAGTCTCCTGTTACCCTGCAGAGCTGGCTTGGAAGTAGCAGATCCCTTTGTGGCACTGGGCTTGGGTCTTCTTGGGTTCATATCTATGGCTCACATTTTTCTTGAACCTTAGGAGACCAGGGAGGGCCCAAGGACAGCTCCGGACTACTGAGGTTCAGAGAACTGCCAGAGAGCTGGACCCTGCTACCACTGATGATCTCAGATCCCTCATGGGGAAAGCATTTCCCAGGGCTGGAGCTGTGTGGGTGTCTGTTCTTAACATCTCAGGGATTAGAAGACAGGCAAGAGCTGAGTTACCCTGGGATGGGAGATGTCCCAGAGAGCCCTGCCTGAATTGCCATGCATTGTGCATCACAGGCTGGGGAGAAGCTGCCCTCCTGTCAGATACAGAGGGACATGGAGAGAGAAATGAGTGAGTGTGACGTCACAAGGGAGATTCCTAAATGATAAAATCTTTACAAGGCAGATCAGGGCTGCTCCTTTGCAGAGAAAAGGAGCTAGCTTGAGAGCCATGCCATGTGATGATAACACAGCATCTCCTGTTCAGCCCACATTTTCTCCTGCCTCCAGAAGCATTCTTGTTCTTCTGTACACAGCTCATGGACTGACAAAGTGAAACACAAAACCCTTCTCCCTAGCTTCTAGGATAATTTATTGCTGATACCAGAGAAAACTCAGCTTCTCCTGCCCTGCCCTTGCATGTCCCTATTCCTTTGAATTATTGCCTGAGGTGCTGAGACAAGCTCTCCTCCCTTAGAGTCCAAAAAAAAGAACTTTCTTACCAGCAAGCTACAGCTGAAGCTGTGTGTCTTTCCTTTCTTATTTCATCTGGAGCTGCTTAGGGACAAGCAAGGGTGAGGTGACAGCTCTGAGTAGCTCCTGGGAGAAGGAAAGCTGAAAAAGCTGCAGGGGAAAATTGATATTTTGTCTTCACAGGACTTCAGCAGGCAGAGTAAATAAGAATACTGCCCTAGATGGGTAAGTTAGACCTGGGATAGCTTGGGAGGTTTAGCTGTCACAACCATCTGCCTCGCCTCTCTCTTGGAAGCTGCCTCTCCAGATGAATGATTCATGAACCACCTCAATTTACAGCTTGGCATAGTCATAGGAATTAAAATTAATGTACACTGTCTTTGATACATTAAGCTGTAAGTGCAGCACTGCAGAGACAGAGACAGATCCCAGTAAGGGTGTGCCTGATGTAAGCAGGAATATTTTGGCTCTGCAAGGAGTGCAAGATGGTTCCTGAAAAGAAGAAACCTGTCAGCCTTCCTAGTGTCATCCATGCCAAATATGTATAACTTTGCCACCCCCAAAGTATTTTTCCTGTGCCCTCTCCAAATACAATGTTTTCTCAAAAAAAACGATAATTGAAAATATTTTTAGATTATTTGGTTCAAAACTTATTTCCTCAGCAAGACTTGCATATTTTTTCCTGTTTCTTTCTGAAATGTTTCAAGATCCTGAATTGCAATTGTCTCTAAATAGAATACCTCTAACAGGCAGTTTTTTACTAACTCAGTTTGCTTTGGTTTCAGGCAAGGAAGTGTCATGGCTTGTAATCACACTTACCAAGAGGAATGAACAATTATATTCATCACTTCCATGTTATCTGAGATGATCTTGGAATAAATTTTAGGCTTTTACTAGCATTAAGATCCATACAGCAGAATCATGGATAGCATGCATGAGCTGAATTAGGTGTATCTCTTAAAAATCCATACTGGGTTTGATCTGCCAGGTATGTCTTTGGAGGTGAACACTAAAGGAATGTAGTTTGTTCCTTTCCAATGTACCCAGTGAGTGAACTCAAAACTTTAAAAGGCTTTGAGGGCAGCCCCTGGGTTTCCTGGGACTTGGAGATAAGCCAGGCAGTCTCTAACTACACTGAGCTGGAGAGAGAGGACAAAGGAGGACTTAAGAACTCTGAAAAAAATCCCAAATAATAGAAGCTTCCTTTAACAATTTATAAAGAGAAAACTAAACAAACATTAAAAAACAAAGTCTCTTAAGTGAATTACATTTATATCCAGCTGGTGTTGTGAGAGATTTAAGGACAGAATCAAGTTCCATTACGCTGTTTTCGTTCCTTCTCCTCCTTCCCCAATTCCCTTCTCTCCCTGCTCCCCAGACATGCATGCAGTGCCCTGTGCAAGCCAAGTGTGAAATAGCTGCCTTCATTTATGTGTGACCTGCACCAGCCCTCCAGGAGCATGGAGGGGAGGGAGTTTCTCCTCCTGATGCTGAAGGCACACTCACAGGCATAGGCGAGACCCACAAAGACAGCTTTATTGTCTCATCTTCTGAGTGGGAGGCCCACAGGTTCCGTCACACAAGTACTGAGAATTATGCCACTAGAGCCTTTGAGTTGCATCTGTTCTGCTCTAGAGCCAGCTGCATACATTACAGTGATGGTAAATGCTACAAGGCTGTGGGAGCTGGAGCAGAAAATCCCACGGGGAACACTGATAGGAGATCACCTTGCCTTTTGCAGCTCATGTTCTCCCATAGCTTGTTCAGGATTTATCCTGAACAGTAGAAAAGAAAGACTCCACATCTCCCTGATATAAAATAGCAGTCTCTTTTTAGTATCATGTGCATGTCTAAGCCATCTAAAACATGTCACCTATTTTATTATTTTGTATGCCTCTGGTGTACAATTGCTGTGATTGTGAGGACAGGTTTATTTCTTGCTTAGGAGTGGTTTTTCTAAAAGGGAAAGTGGTGGCAGCTCTCCTGTTACCTACTGCTGCTCCCCAGAATGTGAGCTTTTCTAATATAAACCAAATCTTGCAGTGACAGGGAGCTGAAGCTGCCCAACACGTCACATATGAAACTGAAAAGTAAATGGAAATTGCATCTTCTCTTTTATCACTTTATTTATTCGCTTGCAGACAGCTGATTCTTTTTTGTCTTAGCTGGCAGAAGAACCCCACCTCTCTTCTCCCACAATAGATCCGGAGGCTAAGAATAGACATGGCAAGTTCCTCTGATAGGCTTTAGTGGTGTCTCTTGAGAAAAAACGGGCAATTACCAGTCCATCAAGTTAAGACTTTGAGAGAAAGACAGCCCAGGAAGCACAGGGTGAGCATATTGATGAACTGCCTTGTTCAGCATTTGTTTAGCTGCCACCTGTTGCTGGAGTGGTTTTGCTTTTCTCTCCTGGGCTTGACTGCATCAGTGTGAGATGTTTTCCTTGCTGCTTCCTTCCTCCTCCAAAAAACAAACAAACAAACAATTAAGTTTAAAGCCCTGCTTATCAGAGAGGTAGGGTTGGATTAGCTTACAAAAATAAAAATTTCATGGTGTGCTGAAAACAGACATGGAAAACAGGAGCACTTCAATAGCTGTGTTTGTGCACTCAGAGTGTGTCACTTTGACCTCAGCAATCAGCACAAACCTCCTGCATCCAAGACCATCATCCCCCTGCCAGGGGCTGCCGACCCAGGGCTTACAGGTGGTTTAAATAAGAAGGCTAGTTATGATTCACCCAGCTGTGGAACAACTAGCTGCTGGCGTTCCCTAATTGAATGAAAAACATGGGAAAATTGTTGTTGTTTAAAAAAATAGTTAATTTTCCTAGGAGTTACTATGAGCCTAAAGGGCACTTTCACAGTTGGGCTGTGGAGCACAGCGTGTAAAGACCAGCTTGTGGCTCTTGGGAAATAGTAGCAGCTACTTTGTCTTCTTTTTCACCTGCATAGTGGCAACCACATTTTTAAAAGATAATAAATAAAATTATAGCTTGACTTCACAAGAGCAAGGTGAGAATGGTCAGTAGTGTGCTTTTCCATAGGAAGATTTCCTAAGAAACCTTCAGCCTGTGGCAGCTGTATGTTAGTAAACACAGATTAACCTTGTCCGTGAGGAGGCATGTCAAAAAAATGCTTCTAAAAGGAAAGGGGTGCAGGGAGACAAAGCCCCAGCCTGCAGCCTGCTCTTGCTCTCCTGCAGTTAAGCCATATCACTAACAGCTAGAGCTGCCAGAGGACCTTGGGATGCTCCTGGCACTCACTGGTACACCAATTGCTAAATTAAGGTGATCCAAACCTCTCTGCCTTTGGAGCAGTTCTAGAGGCACAGGACACACCTGGTATAACTGAGGTGGATCTGCCTGTGCCATGGTGGGAGCACAGTGAGGATGACTGCTCCAAAACACCTTGACAGATACAGAGGTAATCCTTGAAACACTGTTCTGAGGCAGAGAGATGGCATCATTAAAGACTGAGAAGTGACTGAATCAGGTAGTAAAGAAGATCCTGTCAACCCCAAGATAGCAATGGGAAAAGAAAATAAAAGCTTTAAGGGGAACAGGGCAGCTCTCAGGAGGGAGGGAAGAAAACCTGACTCTTCCAGAGGTACAAGAGCTGTAATTAAAAACATACAGGAAACAAAGCACAGCAGTTTGGAAACATGTTGAAGTTGAGGTGATATTGTCAATAGAAGAGGAAATAAACCACTTTTTGTACTTTCACAAAAGCTGTCAGAAGGCTACCAGGTGAATTAGGAAATAATTTTCTATATGACAAAACTTGAAAAAAAGAAGATTTTGTACAAAAACCTAGGGAGCTAGTGAATGAAGGTCTTCGATATGAGGTGAAAAATAACTAGATGTCAAAGCTAGCTGAAATCTAGTGGCATGCGTAATGCCAGGTACAGTATTGATTTCCTTGGAAGACAGGGTCAAGGACAGCTGACTTCTATAATTTCAGAATAAATACTCTTTTCATTCCAGCACTGCAATCACTGTAGCATCTCTGCATTTCCTCTAAGTGCAAATACAATAATTCTATAAAGCCCATTTCACTGCTCGCTTGTTCATTTCTTTGTGAATGCAATAGTTAAACATACATGTTGTAGAGAAAGAAAGATTGATGTGCTCTTTAGAAAAATGGAGGTTCAGAAGTGAAGTTTTTAAATCCCAGGACCTGCTTTTTTTGTTCAGTCCTTTGCTGTAAATCCCAAAGACCTGGGCATCTTCTAGCACTTCTAGAACTATGTCTGTATTCTGCAGCCATACCAAATAGTCCCTGCTGGTTGACACTTTCACTGGAACTCCGCTCTGTGGTTTGCCAAAGAAGACATTGTCAAGCAGCTAAAGCCAGTCCAACAGAAAGATTTCCAAAACCTTATAGAAATTTAAAAATAGAGACAGGAAAAAACTATCTAGTCTCTGCCTTTTCTTCTGGCAGGATTTCACGATCAGTTTGTCTAACTTATGCTTTATGGTCTTCCAGTGGTGGAAGGGTTGGCTGTCCTTTTCATCAGGAAGAATTACTCTGTTTATCCTAAATGTCCCTTGCTGCTGTTTAAGCTCACTGCTTTTTTTCCCAGCCCTGTTAGGGAGGCGGGAACATGACTCTATATTTTGATTCTATATCTCGAAGACATAGCCAAAAAATAATTATCAAATCATATTTTAGGCTTCATTTTAGTGAAAAAAAAACCAAAAAAAATCTCATGTACAGCATCCACATCCAGTGATCAGTGGATTCCCCCAAGAGATCCCACAAGTTTATTGATGTATGCTGGATATCAGCAATAAATAGAATAGGTGCATTATTCACCCAGCTACATGGGTTTGTTTATCTATTTTCTTCTGAGTCTGATCCTGTTCTTACCCTGCAGGAGGGCAAAGATCTTTGACTGCAGCTGGTAATCAGTGGAAGTGCTCTAGCCCACGGCATATTGGGTTGGGGTTATGCCCCTTGGGAGCTGTGGACTGGTATCAGAGACAAAACCCAGCCAGAGCTTTCTCTGCACTAAAGCAGGTGCTCTCCTAAGGTCACTGATTGCATCTGTCAAACTGTATCATTCACCCTGAATATCAATGCAAGTGACAGTACAATGTTATGAACTTGTCCTATAATTGCTCCTATTACCCCAGGATTCTTGACCTCCTGGACTTCAGGGGATGCTTGGATTTTTTTTAAAAAGATATTTTTGTCATAATTAGAATTTCACATTGTGGTCCTGGTTGTGTTAGGCAGTCAAAGATGATCTTCAGGCCATGCACTGATTTAGCAATGAGTGCAAGCAGATGCTCTGAGAAGGTGAAGTCTCTAGAGGGAATTTTTGAAAGTGATTCTCTCTTCCAGCTTGCACCTGAGCTCACTGTGGAAAAAGGGATCCATCAGCACCTGTTAAGGCTCAAATGAAATGGACTCTGCAATCTGAATAGTTCATGTTATCCATATTGGCAAATATGGCCCCTTGCGGGGAACTCCCTTTCACTCCAGACTTAGTTTTTGCAATAAAGGTCTGGTTGGATACGCAAATTTCTGGATTATCTAGAAAGTCCTGAAAACATCCTTGGAACAAATGGACTCTATTTATGTGGGCAATGAGTTTAGCTGTGTCATGGACATCAGTGGAGAGTCTTTTGTGCTTGCAAAATCATTAAATTTTCAGTAGTTCCTATCCCAATGTAGCAACAGTGGGAATCCCCTTTCTAGGGAAGGGTTTAAAAAATAATCCCTCAAAGAGTTCCATGCAGGTGACTAGTAACACCTCTGGAACAAGGAATAAGGAACTCTTCCCTTGTTACAGACCAAAAGGACCTCATGTGGGCTACAGACTAACACACACTTCAGTGAAGTGAGAATGGACATGCTGGGAAAGAACAAAAGGCCATTCAGTTCTTTTTGAATATGTCCAGGAAAAGGTTATATGACATGAGAAATAAACTGTGAGGATTTTACATGATTTATTTTCTCAAATCCGACTCCTGGTTTAGGGAAAGCAGTAAGAAATTGCAAATGTTCAGAAGACAGTAATAAGGAGGGGTGGAATGGAGGAAGGCACACAGACCAAAAGGAATGTGGTGCAGGTCATTTTTAATGAAGACACAGGCAGCATCCAGCCTTTGGGTAGATGGGTTTACACACTTGTGGTAGACAAAAAGTCATAAATCTGAATACAATGTGGGACATGTGAGCAACTGAAGGGCAAATCTCTTTGACAATTACTGTCTGCTCTGGCCGTCTGCTAAAGACCAGACAAGGGACAGGAACTGTGGATTGCAGGTAGAAAAATTTCTTGAAGAAGGGCTGAGCTTTGTTGGACTTAGTGCGTAAAAACAGATGTAATGAGCAGAGTGTCTGTCATCCTGTGAAAGTCAGGGGAGAAGGAGGAGGAAGAAAGGTGGCAATTGGCATGAATCAGCATGACTGCTGGCTCTGACAAGGCTCTGGTGGAGCTCTCCTGAGTCATTCAGGTTTGCAAGAAGCAGTTAGTGACTGAGGTTGTATGAAGACATAAAATAGCTTTAAACTGATAATTATACAGACTGGTAGTTATAACTTATTTTCTGTCAAGAAAGGAGATCCGTGAATGTCAGCTTGTTCAGAGGTGTTGCCATCAACTATATATGGGGTCTGACTTTAGGATGTGGGGGATATTGGCTTCAGCTGGGCTCTGCCAGGAGTATTAAATGGCAGACGAACAGAAGCAGTTCTAAACTGAGGCTGGAGATTTTGTTCAGAATAGACTCAGTGATCCAAGATGCTTTTCTGCAGTAGAAATCCTGACTGGCTTGCTTCTGAAATTCCCAGTACTTTGTGACCTGAGTATGTTGAGACATATAAAAACTGAAAGGGATGAGGCAGTTGATCATCTGAATTTGCCTGAATGTGAGGGGAAGTCCCAAACCAGAGTGAAAATCATTGATTCACAGGAATGAGTGTTGAAGCCACTTTTTAAAAATTCTGTTTTTAATGGACAATACTGCCATTTATTGATTACAAGGGAGCATATCACCCTATTACTCCTTGACATCCCATGACTCCAGGACACTCAACTGTTTCTGCATTAACAAGAATATATTGAAGAAATATTCCAAAACAAGACTTTCTGGATGACTTTCCAAAAACTCCAAATAAAATCATAATGTTCTTCAAGTTATCATTAGCATTGATTTCTCCTTAATTTTAAACAGAACTACTATGACAAAGAAACATTTTAACTTTACTTGTTCAATGGCAATATTTTTATAGAGAACTCTCTAGTTAGCTTGTGTATTTTCTATTTGCTGCTAAATGGTGACAAATGGCATTTAATTCAGGCCAAAATTAACATCATCACAGAATTATGCTGAAGAAACCACTGTTTTACATTTGAACTTCACTAGTTTCTTCTCAATGAGAGGAAATATATTTGTCACTGACATACCAGGTCCTATTGCAAGTGAAGTCACATACATTGAGCTTTAGGGAGGAAAATGCCAACAATTTTAATGTTCCAATACTCAGTTTATCAGGGAGAAATAACTGTATTTTTATGGGAAAAGCTTGGATTTAGATGAAATCTTTAAGGAAAGGATAAAGGAAAGACTCATGTGATTATCATATTTCATAGTGTTTAGGGAAAATATCAATGCATCTATCTCTTTGATGGATTCCCCTTTTAGCCAAATCCAGCAATACAGAATCCTGGGCATATTACTGCAATTTTTATTTTCCAGAAGGTCTTTCCCAGTAAACAATTCTTCACTGTAAGAATGATATATCAAAATTAATCAGGCATGCATGGGAAAACGTGTGTTTATATGTGTGTATGAAAGAGCAATTTTGGATTAATAAAAGAAGGCTAATTGCTGACAGACTATAAATCCATTAAAATGAAATTTTAGGCCCTTTGCCTGCAAGATGGCTAAAAATAACTCAACAGAAAGCCTTGAGAAGCTCCTTGAAGCCAAAGTTTTGTGTGTCCCATGGAAGGGACCATGTCCTACTTTACTGTGCTGTGGCAGATCAAAAAAGCAGTTGAATTCAGCAACCACCACAGTCACTCTAGGCTCTTCCTATTGATTTAAAATTTGATACATTTTATTCTTTCCTTTAAGATTCAAGTAGGCTATGGGGTATAGAAAGTGAGAGCACTAGAATTTTTGAAAAGTTAAAGGGGTTTTGGCAAAAATAAGATTTGCAGAAAGATAAAGCAGCTGAAGATTTTCAGACAAGCAAAGCCCTGTATGTTTTGATTAAAACTGTTCTCAGTGAAATCATTAAAATTGCTAATTAAATTGTCACTTTTCGATTTCATGATTAATAGTTGATGGAGATGAATGGGAAAATTCACACCTCTCCAGTCTTTTGCTCCAGGCATTTCAAGATTTCCTTCCTAAGCACAGAAGTTAGTAGCTTCTTCCCCAAGCAGCAGCAGTAATGTGATCTGGGTTCCTTAGCTTTGCATTTGAAGTCAAATGCTCTAATACTGAATAGGGTTTGAGAGTCCTTAAATGTCTGGGGGCACTGGAGCCCTCCAAGCACACCCATGTAGCTTGGCTCCTCTGCTACCTGGGCAGTGGGCAGTGCATACTGAAGCCTTGTCATCCACGGGGTCATTTAGGGCTTCTCTCTCTCTCTCTCTAAGCCAGACACTGTTTTTCAGGAAATTGGTAAAAACACATAATTTTTTATATGGCTGGCTGCCTTTATGTTAAATTTGGATGCTGTCCCAAGTCCAAAATGTATTAGAATGAAGTAAATAGACATTTAATACACTCAGATGCACACAAGAAACTGTTTTCTCGGCAAGCAGTAGACAACAGCCCATCTCTTCAGGTAGGATCAATACCTGCACACACCATTTTCTTCCCACTGAGAGCTAGGGCTTTATCTGTTTCCTGCCAAAGGTTTTTGACACTGGATGATAAACTCATCACTGCCAAGAGGCAGCCCTGCCTTGGGGACAGTGGAGTGCATGCCAGCTTTGTAACCTTGGATATCACCTCTCTTGGTGCTTTTTCAAGTTTTGTTTGGTATTCAGGGTTGTAAAACTTCTCCCTCGGTGCACCTGCTGCTTAGTGCCTGTGTCCTATTATTTCAGTTTGCCACTAACCTTTTGCTTTTTCCTCTCCCCCTTTTCTATAAAACCTATGGAACAAATCAGATAATTGAAAAAGAACTGACTACTGTGCTGACTCATACCCATCAATAACTCTGTTAACAAACTTGCAAAAGGAGGATGAGTATTGCTGCTGATGGTCCACAAAGAACGAAATAAGTCTGCTTGATATTCATGTCAACAGCTAAACAGAAGTGGCAGTGGAGGAAAACCAAGATACTTCCATTTGGATATTAACTCAACAAATGCAAAGGACTTAATAAAGAAAGAAGGCCATTTTAAAGCTTAATCTTAGGCACTATCTGAATTTAAGCAAGAAATCTGTATACACCTCACTGCAAAATTCTCTCACAAGCTAAAAGGGTCACCATAAACATCCATTTCTTGTGCTTTCTCCACCTATTTAGTCACTGTGAAGAGGAGGTGAAAATGACCTCCTGCCTTCTACATGGGAAGTGAAATTTCCTCACTTTTAGATATGCATTCCCAAAGGAGAAATGAAGTAATGTGATATTCAGAGCAGCATCATTTAACATTTCGGCCTCGCCGAATTTACAGCTGGTGCGCTCGGTGTCTGCTCTTACACACACCAGGCAGGGGCTGGCTGACACTGCCCACAGCACCTGCCAGGCTGGGGGAAATCTGCCTTTCCTGATTAGAAGAAACCACTGAAGAACAGAGCTTCCTATGTTTTTTCCCCTCAGGCTTAGGTCTAGACTCACCTCAGGTCAACCAGAAAGTACCTGTTACCCTCTGGGAGGATGAGCACCTTCTTTCTTGGAGTTTTCCTGTTTTAAAGGCTGAGATGGTGGAAGTCCTTGCCAGCAGTGACTGGAGAACACCCTGAGCATCCACGGCTCGCTCGCCGTTCAGCCCCGCTGCTGGCTAAACAACCCTCCTGGGTGGGAGAAGCGGAGGAGGCAAAGAGAGAGAAAATAACTCTGCTGTCAGTAATTTAATGCCTGCCTGCCATTAGTGACAGGGAGGACTTTTCCTCCACAGGGAGCTTCCCTCAGGCATGGCAGCTTTGTGTGTGTGTGGATACAATGTCAGGCTGCCTCAGGGACCAGCCTTGTGTTTTTAGGATTTTACTAGCTGTGGACTGGCTATGTGATTTAGGTTTAGGGAGGAATTACTTGAGTGGTAAAATGTCAAATACAGAAACTTAAAAGTTATTGAAAATGTTGTTTATTTATTAACTCTGTTACTCTTAAATATATTGGCTCTGCCTTTAATTGTTTATTAACTATTCGCCAAGGTGAATTTAAATTGCAGAAGGATCCCATGTTCATATGTTTTCAGTTAGGTTTAGAAATAATGTGGATAATTACATTATTCCTACTAACTTGAAGGAAATGTAAAAATGAGAAGCTCATCCTCACACATGAGATGCTATTAATTAGGTCAGATATACTCTATTGTTTAATGAGATCCTTTAGATTTTGAGCATAGCTTCTGTTTAGTTCAGAGCTTTAGACACTCACTGCAGTGTACTAAACACAGGTGATTACTGGGATCAGGTAGGACTAGGAGTGGTCCTATAACACAACCAATTCCAGCAGTGTGGATTGCACCACACCGTTATCACTGCCCCATAAAAAACAGAACCTAAGTTTTGAGGAGAGTCATGAGAAGACCTGGGTTTATGAATGACAGGTTTGATCACACTGAGATTGGTTGCAATCCGAATCAATGCTGTATGTTAAACAGGGAGTTTTGTAAAGAGAAATCAAGGGACAGAAGTTTGCAACTTATCTTTTTTACTTCCTTGGGATTTTTACAAATAATTTTTTATCCTGACTGTGGGCTATATTAAGCAATAATTCATTATGGACCTGATCCAAAGACCATTTAAGTCAGTGAAGGAAATCCCATGTAATTCAGAAACTACCATTCACTTCAAGGGGTTCTGGATCAGCTCCAGCAACTATAAAGTCAGTTCTGCAAAAGCTCATTCCCAGGCAGTATAGTAGCTCAGTATGTGTGTGACCAGCAAATTAATACTGGAAATTTCATAGATTTTTCTCTGCTTTGATTAAGACTTCCATGTAAATTTTCCCATCTGCACTTTATTAGATAGGTTAAGACAAGCAGCTGTGATCCCCAGGGTTGACTAGGGTATTGTAATAACCACAACCAATGGTCTGCTGAGTACCAAAAAGAGTCAATCCTTTACCCGTTTTCAGACCACACCTGGAGAGCTTGTATGGCCATAGAAATGATATTTTTTTCCCCATTTAATAAGCCCCATACATTCGTAGACACCATTAAAATGGTGCTACTGAAGATGTTTCCAAAATCCAAGATAATGTAGAGATCCTTAAGGTCCTCCACAGGAATTCAAGGCAAACAGAAAACAAACAAACAAATAAACAAACAAACAAATAAATATAAAGAAGGTTAAAGGTCAGTTCTTATTTGTGTCATTGGGAAGAAAAAGAAAATCAAATGCCATGACCAATAAATATTTAAACCACTTGAAATGTCTGACAAATGAAAACAAAAAAAAGCTAGTCTAGGCTGAAATTAAACTCTCAGCTTCCTTCCCCACCATATTGCACAATAGCCCTTGTTGAACTGATTTTTTAATATTTCCGCATCTTTTTTCTTCACCACCTTTTCTACTGTGTTTCCCTTCATCTGTGCATCATGCCTAATTCATCACTGGCTGCATATGCATTCATCCAGCAAGAGGTCAAGTCCTCAGTCTGCTCCTTGGGACAGAAAGGTTTATCTTCCTTTGCATAGGAGGAACATACACACATTTTTTTCTTCAGAAAAAGAATAAATAGACAAGGCAACCTTTAAAAGAGGGATGCATTTTAGTCAACAAATGCTGATTAACTTGGGCTTTAAATAAAAAAATGCATGATAAACCTGAAATTTACTTTAAAGACATCTTAATACAATTTTGAGTGGCTTCCCCTTTTAGTATATCTAAACAGATTTCACAACGATCCTTGATAGAAGAGATTGCCACTCTGTATGTGGCTATTCACCAGCCTGCCCAGTAAAGACCAGAAAAAACATTTAAATATCATTCTAAGAGACCAGTTGGTTCCAGAGGAGAAATGAACTGAGCTGGTAAGCTGCAAGATCGAAATTAGGGTCAAGAAATGGAAGAGAGTTCTGTGGGGCAAATGTTGTTTCTTATGCATCTGTGCATGTTGACTGATGAGCTGTGAGATAGGAAAGACATGTTTTCCCCTTTCTAGTTTGCTTTTTTTTGTAATATAGTCTATAGTTTTGCCGTTCTTCATGTGGTTTTGCAACATAAAGTTAAAAAAAATGTGTGTGTATTATACAACCGCAGGGGTAGTTTTACATAATATTGTTCAGCACCATAAATTTGACTCCAGACCCAGCATTTTAGTCTTCTTCCTATTTCAGTGCTAAAGGAGATTGAAGTACTTAAGAACTTTATATATGTAAATATTAGGCTTGGAAATCTCTGCCCTTAGAAGGACTTCTTTAGTGCTGGGGGAGGCTATTTATTTCCTTCTTTGTCTACAGAGCCATGGATTCTCCCCAAAGACCTGGTGCCAGCTCTCCCAGAAGCAAAGAGCATAGTGAGAATTAGATATTTCACCCAAGAAAATGGACTTTTTTTTCTTCTGTATAATATACAGAATTCAGTCTTAACTCCAGTCAAGCTAATGGAATAGGGGCCTGGATATGCCACATCCCAGCTAATGTTGGAAATAAAAACACGCCGTAGCTAAACAGAAATCTGGGAGAATCTCATCGAAGGAACTGTTCAGGACCCAACATATTTTACCCAGTGTCTAGGGACCAGATCTACAAATATTCATTTTCACAGACCTCTAATATTTCCAGTGAATCATATTTTCTGTGCTTGCATGACTGGACAGTGTAGCTCAGACACAGAAGGGGATGGATGTCTTCTGGAATTGCTGGAACCCTTGTAAATGATTTATGTCAAATGAAATGGGGAGGCACAGAAAGCTGGTGGGATCCACTTCCCTAGGAGTGTTCAAGACCAGGCTGGATGGAGCTTTGGGTAATCTGGTCAAGTGAAAGGTTCCCTGCCCATGGCTGGGGGTTTGGGAGATGTCCTTAAAATCAGCTCCAACACAAACTATATTTATAAACACTTCTATGATTCTATGAATTACATGTGCTGACCAGGTCTGCTGCAGGGCAATAAGCAGTCACCACTGGATCCAGCCCAAGCAGTAAATCCTGTCTTCTGAAACTGTCAGACAGAACTGCAGATGTGCATGAAGGAATCCATGATGTCCAGTCAGAGTTAGAGGGTAACTCTGCTTGGGCTGCTATGTGTCCACAAAATTCTGAAAAAAGTATAAAAAAATGTGCATGTGGAGGAAAATCTGTTAGAGCCTGGATACATCCACATAACATTGTGTTACTCCACAGGCATTCAGGAGTTCTGAATGTACTTATGCAGCAGCAGAAGTCTCACAAAGTGCTCCTATTAACTAAAATTACATTTTCTGTTATCTGACATGAAAGGAGAGACTTCCTCCAAATTATTTTCACTTTTGATAAAATACCTTGCAGCTTTCAGAGAGGTGCAGAATAATATAAAATTCACAGGCTGTTCAAAAACTGAGACCATTATCTGAGGCTGATTTCCCAGAATAGATAAGAGAACGATCACTCCTCCTGGATATTCGCTCACAAGAAACCTCTTGTGGAGAAAGAGATTGTGAAATCACTGAAGAAGGACTGGATATGGGCAGATTAAATTTGAACTGTGCTCCTACAACTTTGAAACAATACCCATACGGGTCCTGAACGTGGCTTATCCCACTGTGGGGCTCCAGAAGGCAAGTTGACTTATTTCTCACTGATGAAGTTGAATTTTTCTTTTTTTCAGCTAAGTGTCACTGACTAATGAAAATATATCAGCCCAATCCTTGCAGGTTATTGTTCCATGTGGCTGTACTTCTTAGCTGGGAATTTGCAAGCAGGTCATGGCTGAAGGCAATATGGATGCACACAGCTATTCAAATATTCAAAATATATCATGCTATATTTATTGGAAGCAAAGTCTGACAAGATTATGTGTATACTAGGAACTGATAATGAAACATGGCATTGCTTTGGCACTGGCTGTGTCAGCAACAGAGAAATTACAAACTTTAAATATTTATATAGTAAAATGAAATGCAGCTATTAATGCTTCCAACAAGCATGCGCTGCAGTGCTATAGATAGACATGAAGAATAGAGTTTTGGAATATCTCTAACAGGGCAATTTATCATTTTTGCAGAATAGTTCCATGTCTGTGGAAACATGGTCTTAAAGAAATTAGGAAAAGAGTTGCAAAGAACCAACAAGGTCTGAACACAAAGAATGGATGTTCCTAAGGGCTTAAATACACAATGGAAAATGAATGTCATAAATAATCAATTTTTTTGGATTGCTGATTTATTTATGTTGATTTAAAAACAATAAGTACACATATTTCTTTAAAATGCTTTGGAAGCCAATGATATTTATGGTCCTTCAAGTGATCATATACTTATTTTCTTTTCATTCATTTAATTCTCTGAAAAACTACCACTTTGATGATTATTATTTTTGGCGTGAGAAGATGAAGAATAAACAGAGCACCCCTTAAACACAGTTAATGGTGCTTAATCTCAGTTGCTTTTCTATGCTGGAAGAAATCCTGAAGTCCTGCCTAGAGCATGAAAAAGAACTCTGGGAGCACTTGGGATGTGGGCCCATTACACCATTTCCTTCAGCAGCCTGACGGAGCAAATTCTCCTGTTGCAGTCCCAGCTTCATCAGCTATAAACACAAAGACTACAGTAGGGCTGGGATTTCCCTTTAATTATTCCCCAAATGGGATGCAAACATGGTGATTTCTGCCCAGCGATAAGAAAAGCCTGCTCAATTGCAACACCAAAGTTAGTAATTTAAAGTCCTGGGAAGCTATGCATATTGACAAGGATTGTCTTCTGTTGTCTTGTCTAAGCTGCTAGTATAAAATTATAGTATTTTTTTGAGACAAGAAGGGCTAAAGATATGGTGTGGAGCACTGTGCTTCAGTTTCTGTTTTTTTGCATTTTTCTTTTGGCTGCTCTTTAGTGTAAGCTCACTCGAACCAGGTGAAAAGGTGAACTGGGAAAGGTCTCCCTTCTGTGAGCAATGGCCACAGCTGTGTAAATGAGACCAACCCCACTGGGAGCTGCCTTCCTTTTTTCTTGCCCTGCCCAGGCTGGGACCAGGGGAATATCCAGCTGAGACCTAACCCAGCAAAATGAAGCAGTGCTCAGTCTGAACATCTCAGCACCCCACCAGATGAACTTCAGCATCTGTTCAGAGAAGGATGGAACTGAGTACTGGGATTCTCTCAGGTTACATCATCTTAAATCGCTGGAGAAGCACAAACTTGATGTTCATACGGCTATGACAGAGTCTTTAATGATTGTTGCTTCCTTAGCTCAGCTCCAGTACAAGCACCTGTGTGGTAACCAGGATGCATTTCAGAATTTAAGCATTTGGTATTAATGATGCATGCAAAATGCTACTTCCCCCTCTCCCCCCCTCCCCCCCCCCCCCCATCACTCTATACCTTGACTATGAAAAATCATTGAAAAAAGAAGAGGATGCATTGTGCAAGGGCTTTTTTTATCACTTGTCATGAATTTGACAAAACGTATCTGGTGTGTTGCATTTCATCACGGCAGAGGTCAGACCCTTCCTGAAGGTGATGGAAGAACAAATCTTGCAAGCTGCCATCAGGCAATGCACCCACACTTGTCCTGAGGCTGTCCAGGCACTGGGACTCTGTGCTGGCAGCAGGGAAGGACACGGTTTGATCTCCTGGATTTTAGAAAAGCACATTCTATGCTTAAAACCAGAGTCATGATTTCTGAGATCTGACCTACTAGAAAATGTACTGATATCATGCTGTATGTCCCACATGCCACCAAACAGCTGCTGGGACCTGTGTATATGCAGTAATCCTCAGGTCTTCAAAGTTTTAGACAGGCCAAGAAGGTTATTTAAAAGTGAAGGGACTTGTATTGAGCTTCATAACCTCTGTGCAGAATTTAATCTGTCATGAAATCCCTGTCCTTTTTTCCAACAATAAGCTTCAAGGCTTGAAATAAAACAAACTTTTTTCCTTATGCAGGCAAGGAAATGTTATTGCTAAACTTAGTGCCTGTGGCATCACATACAAAGGAACAGGAGCTCAGGTTAATAGAACTATATCCTGCATAAGTTGCATATTTTGTTTCTCATCTCACAAATAATGTGGCAGCTTGCTTTGGTTTATCTTGGTGGATGATGACTGTTTACAATTCTGAGTGGGGATGCTCCTTAGAAGGTGAAATAGTCACTCTGCATTTTCTCCTTAAAGTTGCCATTCAGCAAGTGAAATACTATAGTACTGAAAAAAACCCTGTAATGGTATTAGAAACATACTTATGAAAAATTTGGCTGATTTCAGTTTTTAGGCTTAACCATCCCAAAGTATTTGCATTTGAACACAGCTGATGGATATTTTTTAGCCAGGATCTGTTTCTACTGTTTGTTCTTCCACAGTCCAAGTGATGGACTTGATTAAACTAAGCATCAAACAGAGAAATCCAGGGAATTCAGAGGAGTTTATGGTCAGAAAATACCACAGCACTCACACCACAGGTTGCAGTAATTATTTCTGTTGCACTAAAGGACGTAAGTCTTGTCTTCTAAATTTAGTAAATGGGAAGGCCCAGGCAACAAGGAAAAATATATTTGAATTATGCATATTCTTCATGTGTAAAAGACTCTCTGTGGGGAATGCTGTGATAGAACTGGCCATGAATACTTTAATGTCTCTTGGGAATTTGCAGTCAAATGTCTTTTCCATTTTAAGAAAAATCCTTCTTGGTTGAATATGCCCCAGGGGTTTGCCTGATCCTGGACTGGGGTTTCCTTTTTGCCATTAAAGTGAAATATCAAATTACAATTTACAAGTAAATTTGCAGTCTATGGTGATAGCAATATATCATCTGATACACAGAAGCATTTCCAGAGCTCAGGGAAACAGCTCTCTGCATTCTTAAATGTCTGAATATTTCAAATAAAAGACTGTCAGCAACAGCCTTTTAACCATACTTCCTAATGGGCAGTGGCAGGGGGAAGTGGAAGGATATTTCACATTCCATATTTCACATCACAGCAAAATCAAATACAAGCACTGGAGCATTCATGCATTTTTAATTCTTGCCATTACTCTGCAGAGAATTCAGTTTATTAAGTAATGGTTCATTTCAAGAAAAGTTACAGTATTTCATATCAGATGTTGTTTTTCTACAGAATTTTTTGTTGTTGGGTTTTTTGGGGGGTGGTTTTTGAGGGGGTGTGTTCTTTTATTTTTGGTGGGGCTTTTTGATTGTTTTTGGTGGGGGGAGGAGGGACTTGTTGATTATTTTTGTTTGGGGTTTTTTGTTGGCTGGGGTTTTGGGGGCTTTAGTTTATTTGTTTTTTTTTGTGAGGTTTGGTTTTTTTGGTTGTTGTTTTGTTAGTTTTTTTGGTTGGTTTTTCTTTTTTGTTGTTGCATTGTTTTGAGGTTTATTTGAGGGATGGGGGTGAGGACACACATACAAATGAACACTTGTCCAAATTGGATCAGGGAATTTTCAAGGGAAAAAAAATAGGATAAATATGCTTTTAAACTCTAAATAAATTTCATCAGAGAGTATATGTCAAAATACCCCTGCATATATATATATATATATATATATATATATATATAAGAAAATTATATATGCTTATACTTTGATGATGAAAATTAATAGATTATTAACATGTTCATCCATGAGAGAAAAAAAATGCAGGGATAAAGGGATAAGGTGAGTTTTATAGGTAATTTTATTGTAGAGTGTTTTAACTTTGATGGGCATAATGAATGTTAATTTACTTTTTTGCCCAATGCCATAGACAAATGTGCTGGAAAAAAAGGGCAAAGAGGACAAAGAATAGAAAATCTGACATGAATTTTCTATTCCTTGCCTCCTGAAATTTTATAAATATACCTATCTTATGATGCACCTCTCCCATTTCTTTTTCTGTTAAAGAGTTGAGCTCTTTCACTCTAGTTTTGTAAGGATTAAGAGCATCCACCTCTACTGGTGCTGGTAGCTTTATTGTGACACTACAGCATTTACAGCATCTGATGTCAGTAATTTAATGTTGTACAGAGGGCAATAATTTCCTGTTCTGCTGAGCTTGTTTGTCAAAACATGATGCTTTAACCCAATTTTGATGCATTCAGCAGAGAGGAAGAAAACAGACACACAGCAGTGCTTGTCTAAGGAGCTGAACAGACCTGCATGGTGATGAAACCAAAGCCTTAACATGTACTTATGTTTTCATCTGTGAGTGATTTCATTCCATACAGATTTTCTAAGCCCTTGCTTACTAGGATGTTTGACTTAAGCTTGCTTTTAGGATATGATTGTAACAACACTCAAAAACCATAGAAGACCCTCAATCTAGATCTTGAGTGTCTGTGGGCCATTTTAAAGTAGTTTAGATACTTTGAGGTAAGTTTTCAATGGCATTTATGGAGCTCTGTGATGTCTCATAGTCAAACCCTTTGATGATGATCCACTTCTATTTGCCTTTTCAATTCCTAGTGCTTCTGCTTCCAGCACACACCTTTGCTTTCCCCAAGCAGCACCTGCCAGGGGCAGTTTTCACAGCACTCCTTCATCAACACCTAACAAAGCTGACAGTGAACAGTAAATATTTATGTAACATCAGATTTCAAAACAAATAAAAGCACAGGCTTTCTAACAGCTTTTACCAACAGCCTGAGAACTTTTCAGGGAGCTGTGTGCACATATCTCAGAGTTTTTCCATTCTTCCCCCTTGGGCAGAGGCAGAGATATTTGTGACACAGTGGCACAAACCACACTAATGCACTTTAGTTTGCTGTGGGTTTCGGTTTGGTTGGGTCATTCTTTTGGTTTTCAGACAAGTTGCTTTGGAGGTTTTTTTCCTGCACTTGAAAGTCATAAGGAAAATACTGTCCTTATCCCTTTCCTATTGGGAGCTGGAGGAAGTAAAGCACTTTTTTTTTTTTTTTTTTTTGTATGACACCCATCAGCAGTATCATGCCATGTATTACAAGGAACCATTTTGGAATAGCATGATAGTTTTTAAGTGTCAATTAGGAATAGAGGTACATGTTGCCTTATTTTTTTTTTTAACCATGTGAGGTTTCAAAGCAAATTGATGAATTCTATGTGGCTTTCTATAAATCCATGCCTCATCCTTTCTGGAGTTTCATCTATTTACTTTCCTCTGTGCTGCCTAGCATAAAAGCATCTTTGGTGTTGAACAAATGCAAGCAACTTTTACTCTTACATGTTTCACTAGGAGCAGGACAGAGAAAGATAAAAAATTTGCAGCCCAGATCACACTATGAATGATACATTTCAAATATCATTCCAGATCAATCCTGTCTCTTGCATACTTTGAACTCACAAAAGAACACAAAGAGATAATCTAAATCTATCAACTTAACTTCTTGGCATGTTTCTATTTGTTTCTTTATAACCTCTCCTGAAACTCATTCAAATTCAATTAAGGTCACTTGTTTTCCTTGATCAGCTTATTCCTCTTTTTTCTGACGATAGCAGTCTGTGAAGAAAACTTTAAATGCAGTATTTATTAAAAAAATAAAGGTGAATCAAATCTGTCAACATTGGCACATTTATTTTGCTCCTGTTAAAGGGGCTTAGGTAATTTTTCTCCTTCTCTCTTCTTGAAATCTCAGCACAGTTTTCACTTCCTTATAATTCAGAAATTGGTTACGATACGTTTTATGGCTTCAGTAAAATCAACTTCTCCATACTGAGGAAGCTGGAGTCTGGGTGCAGAAAGAAATCTGCAAATATGCAGGCATGCTATTCTATTAGATATTATTTTAACTTATTGAGTTTACATTTTCATCACAGTTGCTGGCTAAGGAATCAGTTGGAAACCAGACCTACTTTGCCTGAATCAATACTGTTGCTGCAGATATCCACCTACTAATTCAGCCAGTAATTTTCAGTGCATGTGATGTTCATGACTGATTTGCTTAGCATGCCAAGGCCACTTACCTATGTTAAATGCAGTGGTTTCCTCCTTGTGAGTAAAAGATCAAAATGATTTATGCACAACAGTAAAGAATAATGAACTTCAGGTATCAGATTTGGATCTATACCTGCAGTTTAGTAAAGTAGACTACTGAGACATAGTAGCCCATGAGAGTGCTACATATATTTGTGATTAATCAATATTTTAAGCTTTGTTAGTCAAGGAGAGGTGAGGTCTTATTCATGAGGATATGCACACTTTAATTCTTTCAAAATATACCATACATGGTGGGTTTAAACCATAAAGTGGTAAAGGAACAAACTAGCTCTTCACAGGATGTCTGTGTCATTCAGTGGATTAAAACAGACTTTGATCACTTATGGGCAATTATTCAGTATTGTGTTTTCCCTTTATTGCTCAGGGTATATTCCAACCATATTTATTGCACGTAATACAATCTTATTTTCAAGACATATTAAATTCCTCAAAGCTTTTCTATGGCTTTGATACCTAGTTTTGAAACCCAGTAGATGTTTCCATAGGCCTTCAACTCATCTTTATGGAAGATTTCACCCTGTGTGGAATTATTATTTTATTATTTTCACCCAAAATAATAAGAGATATAAGTCACCCTGTAGAATTGACTTCTGCCTGTAATTATTTCCCAGTCTGTTAATGTTTGTGCCATCTGAAAACAGTACCAGCAATGATTCATATTTTCTTCCATGTCATAGGTGAGAATATTAAAAAGCACCAAGCTAAAAGCAGGTCTTTGGGTGATTTGACTGTTGACAATCCCTTTGAGAGGTGAATTTTTTGCGTGAATCCTGTAATTTGATATGTATCATTCAGTCAGTTTAACTATCCATTTACAAAAGATTACATTTTATTTCATGTAATGCTATTATTTTAAGCAAATAGTATTATATTAGATCACATGCTTTTAGAAATTTGTTGCTGTCTAGCCTTTCTGCCAGTTAAGAGTCTCATGTGACAGAGAATTTTTTGAGTAATGCCTTCAAAAATCAAATAATGAGCTACAGTTTTTACTGAGATTCTTGTCAAAGAGATGACATACACATGATAAAAAAAACTCAAAAGAAAATTTATAGAGTAAAAGGTGTGAAAGTGAGGTTCAAAAGCTATCGAAACGTTTAATTCTACTTTTTTCTCCATGCTCCCCTAAAATTATTTTCTAGCGCTGTTTCCCCAGAAAAATGGATATTTTTATGTTCTTTCTGCAACCAGCTGAAACAGGATTTGAGATCAGCCTTGAGAAATTTTATTAAAAAACCACCCAAATTATCCATGAAAAAATAGGCAATTTTTTCCACAAAAGGTCAAACAAGAAAAGATAATTGATCTACTCAATTATGCATTAACAGATCTGTTCAACAAAGTAATTTGCAAGTACCCTCTGAGCATTATTTGCTGCTAGGGCTCACCTACTTTATCAAGAACTGACTCAGATAAAGGAAAACAGTGATTTTCAGTCTCCTAAGCTACTCTGACGTGCCATTTGTTTACTTTTTTTCTGACATGAATATACACAATGGGCCTTGAGCGATATCTGTCTGGAATCTTTAGACTCAAGGTCAACATGGGTTGAACCTCATCTTTGGGTGTCCCAATATCCCCAGGACTGCAGTGTCTAACCTCAGGCCTGAGAAGGAGGGGAGGATTTTATCCTATTACAGAAATGGTGTCTGTCTGCCTGCTCCTGAGACCTCAGTCCTTATGTGCCTCTTTCCCAAGCCAAAGAAAGTCCCACCACTCTTCCATTCCAGCAGCCATACCTGCCTCCTTGGAGGGGCACGTGGACAAAGGGGGGCAGTAGCAGCAGACTGCTGGTTTATGGGACCTGCAATGGCAATCTTAGGGACCTGATTGCTTTCTTCCATTGGTTTATGTGTCTGCTATATCCTATTGGCACTTTTGCTGCTGCAGTAGCATCACCAACTGTAACAGGAACACAGCAATGATGATTATATTCTCTTAAATCTGATTCATAGTGGCTAAATCCAATTCTATTTAATTTGAAGATTTTATCTGAGCTTTTACTTGCTATCCAGTGACTCAAGGAGCAGAAAATGGCTTACCATTAATTATGAATATCTGGGAGAAACAGAAATCCAATGACAAGTTATGCTGCCAACCCCCCTTGATGCCTGATGCACACTGGTCATGCTTATTTTCTTGCCAGAGTGGTTTGTCTGTTATACTCCTATCAGCTTCTTTTATGATTGCTTTTGGGTTTATATTATTTTTGATTAGCTCATGTTTTAGATCATTAGTTCAACAAATAACCTGTAGCCCGGTGACATATAATCTGCGTTGAGTGAGCATTATTCAACCAAGTCCTGACAATTCCTCCTGATTTAGTTTTTAATAGTCATTTAAAACACTTTAAGAAAGAGTTAAATGAACATGAAAATTCTTCTCAGTTTCAAATTTTGCATATCCATCATCTGTTAGACACCCACTCTGGGCTCCATCATGCTAATCAATTATTTCAGATAAGTTATTACATTTGCATTACACAAAGAGATAAACACTTTCATTTTTCAAGTGCTATTGTACCTGCTATTCTTTCTTATATGCACAGACAATGACCATAGGAATAGGTTAATACCATTTTCTCTTTAAAAATTGACCTTTGAATGCCATTAATTTATTGATTTTAAGTTTCCATACAGTTTAAATTGCACAAATGGATTTTAAATCATCTACTGCCATATGTTTCTCTTCTAAACTCCTCTAATTTTCTGGGAAAGAATTGGATTTGGGGCAGTAGAGTCTTAATGGAGGGACATTGTTTGGGTGTTGCTTAAAAGTGCCAATGCAAAGAACAGTGTCCTCCATCAGTACAGATGTCCTATGGAGGAAAATCAGCTAATTATAACTGGAAAAATGGTTATTTCATTAAGGAATTTAAAAAATATTCTGAGTAGGTATTTTCAGACTTGTAATGTTATATTCTCTATTGTCTTATCAAAACTGAAAGGAAAGGATATGAGGAATATTGAGGTAGGGGGAAGTGTTCAAAAGCTGCCAGCCACTAAGGTCCATGTCCTGATAATAGAATCACAGAACAATCTAGGATGGAAAAGATCTTTAAAATCTTTGAGTCCAACAATTAACTTAACAATGCCAAGTTCATCATGAAACCATGTCTTTAAGTGCCATATTTAAAAAAATCTTTTAAATATATTTAAAGGTATCTTTTAAATACCTCCAGGGATGGTGACTCAACTATTCCCCTGGGCAGGCTGTTTTGATGGCTGGCAACCCTTTCCATGAAGATATTTTTCCCTAATATCCGACCTAAACCTCCCCTAGCACAAAGTGAGGCTGCTTCCTCTGGTCCTATTGCTTGTGCTTTGGGAGAAGAGACCAACTGCCATCTCACCACAATCTCCTTTCAGGTAGTTGTAAAAAATGAGAATATCCCCCTCGAGCCTCCTTTTCTCCAGGCTGAACACCCCCAGATCCCTCAGCTGCTTCTCATAAGACCTGTGCTCCAGAACCTTCACCAGCTCTGTTGCCTTTCTCTGGATACACTCCAGCTTCTCAAGGTCCTTCTTGTCATGAAGGACCCAGAACTGGACATGAGATTTGAGGATCAGCATCACCAGTGCCGAGTGCAGGGGGACAATCACTGCCCTGCTCCTGCTGGCCACACTATTGCTGATACAGGCCAGGATGTCACTGGCCTTCTTGGCCACCTGGGCACACCCTGCTTCATGTTCTGCTGCTGTTGATCAGCACCCCCAGGTCCTTCTGTATTGGACACCATTCCATCCACTCTTCCCCAAGCCTGGAGCATTGCCTGGGGCTGCTGTGACCCAAAGTGAACCTGGAACTTGGAACTTGGAACTTCCTGACCTGGAACTTGGTCTTGTTGAATCGTATACAATTGGTCTTAGCCCATCTATCCAGCCTGTACAGACCCTTGTTTACTCTGGACGTACAAGTACCATTTTACTGGAATACTGTTATTTTTCCTGTTTGCATGGCTCTATGAAGATGGACAGAGAGGGCAGGGTTCAAGGCAGAGCACCATGTTCAAGTTGCACAAGGGGGCATCTGTATCCACGCATTACATACATACATATATATATATATATATATATATATATATATATAAACACTCAAATACAATATCAGAAGAGATTTAATAGATACACTGGGCATCCAAATTTCATAGGTGCATCCATGTGCTGCATGAATGTATGTTCCCAAACCCTGTGCTAGATGCTGGCCAGGTCTGTGAACATCTCTAAAAGGAAATCAAAAATCAAGGGCAAAGGTGAGCCAATAACTTCAGGTTACTAGGCAGGCTCCTGCTGCAAGCTAAAACAGAGAGAAGTAATGAAAATCACTAGTTCTCTGTTCTTGGTTACTGTCTTTCATCTGAGATATGCTCATCTCTTTTGACCATGTAGACTGGCTTAGTGTGTGCTTGCATATCAGCTAGGAGCACAAACTGGCATGTGTTTATAGGAGTGCCATGACTGAGTGTAGCATTGAAAGGTCAGTAACTCAACCCTTTAATGAGCCCTCAGTTCACTTCAAGAGACTGATGGCAAAGATGACATTCTCACTGAGAGTAAGAGAACATTACTTTGTAATGCTTGCCACCATGCTGTGGCACTGCCAGAACTGTGCCATAGGCCAGAAGATAGGATAATGGTTTGCAGATCCAAGGCTGAGGTAGTCCAGCATACAAATGCCCTGCAGATCTCAGACAAAACTTGGAGACTGCCAAGCCTGATGGAATGCACTACAACAGGGGGTCTCAATGATTTCAGAGATCTTTTTCCAACTTCAGTGATTCTGTAATCACTGCTCCACAGTTTCAGCACTATGATGAATAGTTTTCTGGTGAGAGAGTCTTGTTTTAAACAGTAAAAAGAAGTTTCTGTTTACCAAACTGCACGGCCCCCATCCACTGACCATAAACAATCCAAACAGATGTGTGCATGGCTGGATGAAAAGCAGGTGATTCAATTCAAAGAGTGGCATGACACATATGTATTATAGAGTGGGATTAATCAGGACAGTAGAATACTTTGATGCTATTACTAGCCAGCTTCTACTTTTGTGGAAAGAAGAAAATTTCTCAGAAGCAAAGAAACTCCCCAAAATTGGAAAAAAGATATTTTGACATCATTGTAGTTATTGTCTTAAAAAGTTGCACCTTAGGAACACTATACTCACTGGAGTTTGTTTTATTTGAAAGCTTGACTTCTTAACAGCAGTTATTTTTCAGTCTTGCCTTAAAATGTATGAGTTGTGCATCATTAGTGGATTCATACACATTTTCCTAGAATAATCCTTTTTCTCCTAAACCTGTAGAGAAAATTTAGTGGCTTTTCAGTGCTTTCTTCCCAATTTCCTTTCATCAGTTTTTACACTCACTGAAAGTGGAAGACAAACAATTACAGATACAAACCTCCCTGTAAGGCATATTTAATTTAAGATGCATTTCTCTTGCAAGGACATAGAAAAACATCTTCTGAGAGACATCTGAAAAAGGAATCAAACGATCCTGTTGTAAATCACCAAAGGCAAGTGCAGTCATTTGAAAATTCCATGGGAGAAGTAATACACACATGCAAAAATTTCTCGTTGAACTTCAAGCTCAACAGCATTCTCTGCTCCTGCTCAAGAAATGACAAGGGCATGCCTCAAATTCACACAGTTGCAAAGTGAATGTGCTTAGGCAAAACACTTTTTCTGAGCAGAGGAGATTTGTTGTGTGTGCCAGATTTTGAATGCTCAAGGGATACTAGTCATGATATCCATTATTATCAGCCAATAAATCCTCTTCTTACTCCTCAGGGAATTTCAGCAAAAGGCTGGAGAACTGTTCTGACAGAGGGAATGCCTCAATGTAATGAAAAAATGCTTGAATTAGCAACCTCCTGGCCATTGCACCATATGGGAAGCATTGCTTAGGAAATAGTTGTCTAATTTAGCCGTTTGTTACATAAATTAAGTCAATGATCACAGGTTAAATATCAAACTACACATGATGTAATATTTAGCAACACCCAGACTAAGAAAGACTGGTTAAAAAGTAAATAGTCATAATGTCCAAGTATGTGAAACAAAACAACTACATTTACATTTAAGCATCTAATGACTGAAATTTTGCAAAAATAGCATAATGAGTTCTGGTCCCATGGGCAAAATCTGTCTGGAGAGCAGACAGCTGAGTGAGTTCAATATACGATGTCAACTGGACATGTAATAGTTCTCAGATTATATTTTTGGTTTATGCCTTAATTAGATACCTAAACATCAATGTCCACAATAATATTTTCAATGTTTCTGTTGCATGTCAAGAAATCCAGCTTTTTTTTTTCCCTTGGGAAATCAAGTGCAGGGAGTCTCCTCTTAAAAAAAAAAAAATAAAATAAAACAAGAACAAACCACAAATGATTCTTGGTGAATGCTAAGTACAAGACTTTCCAAAGGAAAACAGACTGATAACCTAGGAAACGTGACTCTTTCTCTTACAGAAAACACTATAGCAATTTTTCTGGTTTATAAGATCCTTCTTTAAGCCATGTGTAGATTTTAAAATTCCATGGTAATATTTTATATGCTACCAAGAATCATGAAGCAAGGTAACTCAAATCCGTATCTTTAAACTGATTCTGATCTTACACTGACTTAGTATCAGTACAACACTGTTGGTACCAATTATATTACTTTGCTGATTTGTACTGATACCAATTCAATCAGGAAGACTCATGATAAGTAGATTGTGAATGACTGGATATCATGAGCTGACCATTTTTCTTTCCACTAGACATATTAAATCAATTTTCTAAAGTGCCATATATCTTTATAACTGTGGATTTTTGTCTCCATTAGCTTCAATTATTCTTGTTTCCCTGACTGTCATTTTTCATGAATGCTTCACAAACATTATTGCAGTGGCAAATTACCACTGCCCTTTCTTGACTTCAAAATTAGTGTAAATGTTTATGGCATTGTTATATGGTGGTGCTGTGATAAAATCTGAATGTTAACATAGGCAGGGAGATACTGCACCAGGCAGGAAATGTCAGACTGAAGCCAGAGTTCAGGGCACGTTTGAACAGGGTGTGTTCAGAGCACCTTGGAAGTGTTTCCTCAGCTCTGCACCCATCAAAACTGAAAGCTGTTGGGAGGTTTACTTCTGGAATCATGGAAAAGAGATAAAGACAAATACATCTTATCTTATTCATATTTGACTGCAAAGGAAGTGACAGAAAGTAGGCCAAAACGAAAGAATAAGAGTCTTTGGATAAAACCATTGAAGGGATACTCACTGGCCATCACTCTCTCAGTCCTATGTGGTCTTTACTGGTGTCAGCTGATTGACTCATTGCTGCCTGTTGATTTTGACTTTTCATATTTTTTCTGACACGTTACTCCAGGTGACTGTTGCTCCTGATTTATAGCTAACTTTTGGTCTGCCAGCATGCCTTTTCCTACCAAATACTTTTGTTTCACTCATGCTTGTGTTTACACCTTACTTTAATGTCAGTTGTATTTGTAAGGTCTTTGCCATGGGGGAGGCTCAAAAAGTTGATCTCTGTTGCCATGCAAGTCTTGTCATCTTAGCACCTAACACCCTCAGAGTGGTGCTGGGTTTGTATCTACTGAAGTCAGCAGCAGAAGAAATATCACTGTGGTGATCAGGGATCAAAGCTGACCTCACTAGGAGAGGTTGCAAAGCAGTCATAGCCAGCTCAACACATTTTTTTGAGAGTTTGCAGTAACAGTAGCTGGTATTCTGCTAGAGACCTGCTACAGACCAGGGGTTGGTTTGTTGTTTGGTTTTCTTTTGTTTATTTATTTTTTCCTTTTGTTCTTTTTTTTTTTTTCATCTGCTGGACTAGAGATTAAATCTCCAGTTTCCATCTCTTCATATAAAAATATGAGGCACCAAGAGATCCATCCTAGTACCAAGCAAAGAGGCTTTTCACTACACTTACTACTCCAGAAGATGCTTTGGAAAGCACAAACAAAAAAATCTACAGACACAGACCCCTTCCCAGTTTGGTACTCCAAGACACTTAGCTGCCACAGAGAGGGCTGTGCTGAAGCTCATGTGGGTTTATCCTCAATCTCAAACAGAAGTGGTCTAGCCAGGCACACAGCACTGATACAAAACTGGCAGAAGAGCCAACTTTCTTCTATTCAAAGTCTCCAAAATTCATAATCTGCATGACAGAAATAAAACCAAGTGGTACATAGCAGTACTTAAAAAATAGGGGGGGAAACATTTTACATTTATGCCATTGAAGCAGACAGGAATCCCATTTTCTGATAAGGGATTCACATTTATGAGCTGACCTTGAACTCAGTGCATCCTCTCACAAAAGCACCCATTTAGTGACTTCAGTTCCCCTTCTGGCCTGGGGGAATGAATAATCCCCCCTCTTCTCCTTGGTGTCATGTGCCAGCCAAAGGACCGTATGAAGGAAAATAAATACGTGAACATTCAAGCATACATGAGAGAATAGAAGTTTTATTATCACAGAGCCAAATGTAGTTACACACGGCTCAAACAGCAAAAGTCCTCTGGTGAAACCCTGAGAATCTGCTGCCAAATTCTTCTGTATGCTCAGTAGTTGTGCTGGGATTTCCAGGCTCAGCCCGAGTGTGATTACCTGGTACAAGTACCTCTTCTTCCCATGCCTGTTTAATGGTGATAGCCAGGTCCACCAGCCTGAAAGGCTCAAATATGTGTCTCATCACTACAATGAAGAGCAAGAACAAACAAATAAAAGATTCATACAGGAGCTCTGAACAGCTGCAGGCTATCCTTCTTGGTATAAATGACATTTTTGGTGATTCCACTTGCAGCAGTTTTCATTTTTGGTGTAAAGGATATCCCTTATGCCCAGAATCTGTTTTGACAGAGGGAGGAGCAATATCACCATGTTTCCCTCAGGGGCATCACTTTATCACTATTCAGAGAACAATTTTCCTTCTGTCAGGTCTGAGGCCATTGTAAGAAATGCTTGGAGGAACAGAAATTGAGATAGGAAAAATGTAAAATAGAGGCCAACCCCCAAGCACAAGGAGCCTGTGTGAACTGAAGAGCTGGGGGATGGTTAAATCTGTGATGTGTGGCAGACCTGTCTGCACCTTCAGACCTACTGCTCAGGGGGCTCTGCACTACCCATTGCCTACACACATGGGATGAGGATGCCTCAGCTCTGGGGCAGGTATGCACCTGTCTTATAAAGACCCTGGCCAAGACCTTTGTGGGCATAAAATAATTAAAAGCCAAAAGTATTTTTGTTGTTGTTGTTGTTGTTGTGTTTTTGGGTTTTTTTTGTTTGTTTGTTTTGTGATTTTAATGGAGATGGTGAGACTTGCTTTAAGTGAACGAAACCTCAGAAAACAGAGCTCAGTTCCCTAACGACCCATGTAACAGCAGACTCTGGGAATACATTCCCTTTCTCCAGGGAACATGGACATGGGTGTCACCTGCACGGTGGGAGGTGCTCAGTTTGAGACAGAGCCCCTGCAAGGGAGTTAGTTAGAACAGCTCCTGGCTTTCTTCAGCATTACCAGGGTGGTGTTTTCTAGTGCAGCTGAACCCAAACTGCACCTGCAATTTACTGAGCTCTCACAGAATGGCTCTTGATGGGCAGGAAAGCAGAAAGGTAGTTCAGGTGGCCAATAAAAAAGGAACAGATAATTGTAATAAACTTCTTCTGCTGGTAAATACATAATTCAGACCTGAAGATAATTTCCAGGTCTTTCATAATTAAGACAATCGCCATATTGGAGACTTTGAGCGAAGACAGGTGCCTTCCACTTACATATTTTTAGTATACAGAGAAAACACTTAAGCTGAAAACCAGAAAATTTGAGAAACCAGAAGTGCAACAGAAATGCCAGAAGGCACAGTCTTTAATCACCCTGTAAAACCAGAAAAAAATAACTACTGCCTAATTTCTACATTGTTTGTTTTAATTCAAACAATAAATAAACCCCATTGATTTATTGTTCAGGTAGCCCACTTGTTCTTCCTTAAAGCAGCCACTTCAGTGAATAGATTTATAAAAATGTCACATCATTACAACTTTGTGAACCCTTGCAGTTTCTGATCTATTAGTAATTCTGGCTGTGCAATAGGAAGTATATTCTATATGTAGTTAATGATATTTGGCTCCTGCTGTGAACAAAAACGACAAAAACAACCAGTGCTACCCAGTCACCCTTAATATTTGTACAAATCACCTTTCCCTAGAAAGGAAACGCTCACTGGTTTGTTGTTTGATGCTCCCCTAACTTCTTCAAGAAATGAAGAGTACTGCCTTTGCTGGCAGCGCCAATTAAATAAGCAGGTTTGTGGAAAATCACACAGCATCTTACATTTTTAATCCAGTTGCATGAAGCTATAGTTCTATGGTGATCCCCAGCATGGATCTACTGTTTTGTAAGAGCAGGGAGTGGCAGAGCTGATCTGCTAGAGGCACTATATATGATAATTGCATACAGGTAAAACGTTTTGCAAATTAGCAGTGCTTCATCATCCACTTACTTTTTACTGTCCGTTCAGGTTGGCATACCAAGTGTGTTGAAGGTGACTTGTCTAATCTGCAGCAGCTGGAACACCCTGTCATCCCCACAAAATGATTTCCTGCCTTTTTCAAATGAAGCTTATGGAGATGGCTGTTCTTCTGTCAGCAGTGACACATGGCATCATGGATTTTGTCAAGGAGCAGCTGCCTCTGGGGCTTTATGTGAATCACTCACTGAAAGAGCATTAGGGCTTAGGGGGCCTATTTTGGATTCAGGACAGAACCTTGAGGTGCTTCTCTCTGAACTTGTGAAATCCACCTCCATCCTTGCTCGGGTCTCCCCAGAACAGCTGTGCTGAAAATGACCTCTGTGCATTGGTAGGAAAACCCATACAGTGGCTTTTGTGGCTGACATTTCCCTGGACCTTCAGCATGTATTTCAGTGAGATAATTCAAGATGCGTGCTCTCTCTAGGTGTCTAAGGTAACAGAAAGAGATTATGTTAAGTGCTTGGTAAGAGGCATTTTCCATTTGCAACATTCAACTTCATTTAGCTGCAATGCATGAAAAAATTGACCCATATGGGTCTTAATCTAGCCATTTAATTGTACCCCTGAAGTGTGAATGCCATGAGCATCATGGATTTTGGCACTGTTGACATTTCTTTTAAGCAGATGACAGTTTGAAAGGATGGGAGCGTATCCTTTTATCACTGCAACAGATAAATACACTACAGAGTGATTGAAACAGCTTTACACACTGGCAAGTGACAGAAGAGAAAGTGGTGGGGGAAAGGCACAAAAGGCAAGAGAAATTTAAATAAAATGAAGCACAAAAACATACAAGTGCTCTTAAAGCCTCTCTGATGAATTCACACCGTGAATAACTGATGCAGTTGACCAACAATTGTCAGTGAGAAAATTACAAGACTCTTAAAGCTTCCTCAGAAGTGTCTTTAAAACAGTGGATCTTAGAAACATACAGTGGGAAAGATGAAGGGAGACAAAGACTTCTGATAAAGAACAAGAAGGGTGGCTCTGACACGGCAGGCTCTGATGCTCCTTTCTCACACCAGTGTTTTTAAAAATCATTTTGTTTGTTGGTCTGGGAGTCTCAGTACTTTTAGCAAGACAGTATAGTGCTTTCTGGGATTGCAAGACTTAAGAATTTTCCAGAAACAGCTTTTTTTCATGGTCAGAAGCAATATTTTCCAGAATCGGGCTGCATTAGAAGCAGACAGGAATGGGTAAGGAAAAGCTCTGGGTGAGGATCATGAGGACTGAAGAAAACATGAAACCTGTGATTTTAAGGGTCTTGGATGTCTGAGGGAAATTGCCAAAGGAATATTTTTCTGAGAATCTTAGGACTTTCAGCAACAGATTTTTTGTTATTGACAATATGTTTTCTCATGCCCCCAAATCATGAGTAGCTACCACCTAGTGAGAAACTCGGCTGAGACTATAAAGCATGGAATACCCAGGCACCTTTGGAGTCACCTGAAATCAGGCAGATGAATTTCCATATTTATCAACCTAGGCAAGCAAAATTAGCTGCCAGCTCAGGAAGACGCTTGGACTGAGAATCCATTGTAACCTTTCGTATCTTGGGTTCTGTAACTGTTGATTGTTTTCTCTTTGTGTACTTTTAGGGTGCCAAAACAGAGTTTAAATGCAGGTAATGGTGATTCAATCACATGCAAGCACCTGTCTAGCATATATGCATGTTAGCTTATCACTGGCTATCTACTATCTGTCAAATAACTTGGCAGAGTAAGAAAATCTATTACTAATGGAGCAATAGGCTTCCAAAGAGCATTCACATGGGACCCTAGTAACAGTAAATGTGAAAAATGCCATCTGCACCTAAGAAAGCTTTGGGGGGGGGGGGGGTTTGTAAGAAATTTATTTGATTGAGTGATAAATAAAGGACACAATTATTGCAAATGTAAAATAATTTCCTCACCCACTTTTTAAATATTTTATTCCTCCCTACTCCTTACAAGAAAAGATCCTAAGCCTCTGGAGAGAGAAACAGAAATGCTAATGACATCACTCTATCAGGCATGTAATCGGAGGGGATCTTTCTTCTCTCTTGCCACAGATAATAGATTATAGAAGTTTTTGGGAACCTGATTATGTCACTGAGCAAACACTAACACGACAATATGAATGTTTTCTTCAAGCTAACATGATTTTGTGAAACCATTATTTTATTTTAAAAGTACTGCAGAACTCAACTATGGTTTATTTTTAAAATGATAGATTAAACACCAAATCTGTAATTAAATACTATCCTGGTTGCTTTACCACAAAAAGACAAAAGACCAAATGTCAATTTGAAATTAAACTCATATAGAAGCTGAGCAAACAGTAAGGGGATATATCACTAAGCAAATTATAGCAGTGCAGATATATAGCAGATATCCTGATTATCTTGTTTTATTGTCATTAAACCACTAGGCAAATGCAACTCCATTTTACTGGGTTTCATGACAATACTTTTGAAGAACTTGAGGCAATAAAAGCATGTAAGTTTATGCTCACTATGTATTCATGAAGACTTAATGGCTGCATCTGTATCTACAGATTTGTATTTGTATCTTGCAACTGAAAGAAAAGTCTCAGCACTGTGGAACTCAGTTCTGCAAACCCTCAACTCTTAGTACTCCAGCCCAGGAGTCAGTGATGCTGTGCCAGCCCAGCTAAGGCTGTGTTTCCCTCCTGCTTAGTGCTCTCGTGGCATTCACAACACCCATCTTACCAAGCAAGGAGAAACTCAAACCAGTCCAGAGGGAAAACTAAGAGAAGATTGCTGCTGGAAATCGTGAGACTGCTTTTCAAATGTGGGTCTTGTCCTGAGAACAGTCTCAAACTAGTATGTGCAGGCAGGCTCAGGACCACGACCACAACAGATGCACATGCTCTCACCAGAAATGAAGGCCAGGAATTGCCTCCTTCATGCTTCCATGGTTCTAAGCATAAAAGAGCAGACCCCTCTGTTTTCTTGGTCCTCTGCAGCATAGCTTCCATACTGAACTTTTTTTACCTGAGGAGCTTCTTTTTCACCATAGAAGCATATCTGTACCAGCAGCAAAATAGATACTACATATGTAGGTTTAAATTCTTTTCAAGGCCAGGATAAATATGAATTTGTATCACCTGGTTTCTAAGAAGGTATATTTGCAGCAAATCTAACACAAAATAAAAGCATCCATTGCCTCTGAGCCCTACTCTGAGTGAAAGGAAGGCTGCCAGTGCTGCTGATACATCATGAGAGTACATCAAGTTAGCCAGGCTCTCCAGGAGCCTGGGGTGGGGGCACCTGTCAAGTATCTACATGGGCTTTTAGTTAAGTGCACCGAAGATGGTGACATTTGTCAGCGTGTGCAACAGTAAAGCTCCAGGTCAGTGAGCTTGCTGTGGAAAATTAGGAGACTACCATTAGGTGCCTTAAGAAGAGTGAACAGGGCTTTCTTGGATCATGCTGTTGGAGCAAGATGTGTTAGCTCTACGTCATGCTTGGTGTGACAATAGTGATTTTAGGTCTCGCCCTAAAAATTTTGCTGTAGCAGGGAGAAGAGCTGTACTGGAGAGAATCTGAAGATGCTGAGTCCTGAATCATATTCTAAACTGGAACAAAAACCCTTTGCAACTTATGAGACCCTCTTTTTTATGTTAGGAGATAAAACATAGGCAAAATATGTTGGGACATATACCTGTGACTGGAGATTAGGAGAAATAATGGAAAATACTTAAAGTTGAAATTTTGAAACTAAGTCTCGTACAGTTAAGGATTTCAACTTTCTCTGTCTCACTCTCTTTTTAAAATTATGTTTTGTGGTCAGTTAAAAACCTTAAAATGGAGGTATAAGTCTCTGGACAGTATATTTAAGTCTGTTAATGATATTTGCAATTCTCTTTTTTTCCTTCCAGAGAAATACTGTGCTCTCTCTCCCAGGACTCCAGAGAACAGTAGTACCAATCCTTTCAAAGAGCTCCCTGTGGCCTTCCTCCTCAATTTTTCCAGATTCTCTTAGCCAGAGGTACCTTTTTTTTTCTGCAATCCTGTTGTTTTTACATTCAGATAAATTTTTCATTTTCTCTTACATACAGCTTCTGTTTGAGACCCTAAGGGCTTCCAAGTAAAATGCAAAAACAGCATGAGAATGAAGCTTCCAGACAGTCTTTCTTCAATCTGAGTATGAACAGCAAGACTTTTTTATTCATCAGACTACCTTTTCAAAGTCTTCTCTTTTTTTTTTTTTTTTTTTTTGGAAATGTTTGTGAGACAGAATTTGGATTTTAAAATCACTTTTTCATTCCTGTCTTTGAAAAAGTCCTGCCCATCAGTGGATTCAAGTGTATATAGTGGACTCAATTTGAAGGGGTAGAAAACAACAAGACTTCTCAAGTTTTGATGTAATTAATAATTTTTCCTCTGCTTGCTGGTGGATCAGGGACCTGGACTCACAGCCCTGCTTTTCTCATGGTCTCAGCACCTCCCACTCTTTGCAGGCACTGCTGTGACTGCCTCCATTCCTTCTCAGCTCCTCTGCAGCTTCCCTGATCCCAGCACCAGGACTCCCCTATAACACCTTTCTGATACTGCATTGTTCAGTTACATCCCTATTTACTATTTTCTCTGGCATTTTTTCACAAATCTTTCAAAAAAAATCCGTAACTTCAGACTCTGTCTTCCTAGGTCTCCTATCCTTATCTGTGCTAAACACCTTCCCAGACACCTTCCCAGCTTACGGAGACCTTTCAGCCTTGAATTGATCCTTTCCTCTGTCTGCTTTTGCACTTGCATACTTCCCTCACACTGAACCTTGGAAAGCTTTTCTGCCTTCATTTAGTGCAGAGAGATGGAATGTTTAGAGAGGAAGGAGGCATATATGGAAGTTTCTTAAGCGTGGATCAGAGCATTTAATGAAGGTAAATCATGAGAGAGAGAAATAGCAGGAATCTCCAGTCAAACAAACTGAAAAAGCTGAAGAACATATTTTATAGAGCCATACATTGCTGCCTTTCTCCTGAAGCCCTTCCTTCTACCTAGAACAGATAACCCAGTCTCAAAAATAAACCTCAAAAATAAAGAGAATTGCAGGAGCTGTGAAGAAAAATCCTTTTTTTTATGAATTTACACAGAGCCTAGGGTCACAGAAAGTGAGACAGAAGGAACTGTGGGGGCAGCACAGGCACCACGGTGACAAATGAGGTGGCACTTGCTGGATGCCAAGATGATTCCCCTTGTCAGGATGTTTGCCAGTGATCAGGAGGCAGATGTGCCTCACACAGATGTTTCCTCGGGACTGAGAAGGAGACATTTATAAAACATTGGAAGTACCAGAACAAAGGTTTGTCTGGGGGGAATAAAGTCAAAGAGAATGTGCCTCTGTGCTGAATTTCCTTCAGCTCCAGCTCTGACAGATGCTGTGATACCAGCGTTCCTTCTACGTGCCTCGCCAACACAGAGACAGCAGGCAAGGGTTTCTTCTCTAAATTAAACATGGGGAAAACCAGGCTGCTTTTCTTTCTTACAATACCACCACAGTTACTACTACTACTACTACTAAAATAATACTAAAACAGGTCCATTCCCGTCCGAGCATCAGCAGATGATTTTTAAACCAGGAAATAAAAACACTCAATAATGATGTGGGATAACTTCCCTGACTATCTGCTGCCAACAAAAATGCAAATGTGATCACTGCCTTGAATTCAAACCCAGAAAACTGCTAAAATGCCAGAAAGAAGTGGGCTTTTGCCTAATGACTAAAAGTTTTAGTCCTTCCTCCAAGTAATGAGTTTGGCAGTATTAGTGTCATGTGTTTCATACCCTTTGAAAAATAAACATTTCTGGTTTAGATACAATCTAAATGAGCTTGGAATTAAAATAATTCTTCACTGGCTTCAAATTAGATGGATTGGCCATGTCTGAGCAATACTGCTGCTTAATTTAATATGACATGTTGGCCTGGCATTTCCATTTTTAATGTGGGAAGCTGTGTTTATAAATAAGACTTTTCATCTGAGAAACAGCAGTTTAATTTTTTTTAAAAACTAGGAGAGATCTATTTAAATGGTGTCTTGCACACTGCTCAGGCTGGGTACCCTGAGAACATATAAATTTGTCTTACTTATGATAAATGGACCCATGAATCACTTCAAAAAACTTCCAATTTTTGCCTCCTGTAGCTCTTCCTGGCATGAAGCACTAAAGATAAAGTACTTCTTGGATGCTTTGATAGCACTGAGGAAGGTGTGCATCTGACTGACATCTTTCAAATTATTTCTGGCCTGACATTTTTGTGTCACATCCTGTAAAGGATGTATATTCCTGCCAGCATGCAGGAATTCTTTCCTCCCCATTTACAAAACAAAAAGTTATCCTGAACAGTGCAGGAAATGTAGCCTGGAGATATTTCTAGCCCCATCTCTTCCAATGTTCTGATCATATCTATAAAATTGCTGTAACTTTGGCCACAGTGAGCTGAAGCAGAGCAGTGGGTGGGTTCTATCTGCCTTCCTTGAGGAGTAGTTTTGAAGCTGTGATAGCACCAAGCCCAGCACAAATGTAGCAATCAAGGCCATTTTCATTCCAAAATTCATCCTACACTTTAAACACTAGTGTGGAAGTCAGAGCACTAAACTGAGAAAAAAAGAACCTTGATTTCAAACCTTCCCCAGGATGACAGTATATCCCAGAGGGTGCTCCTCTGCACCACCAAGATACAGGCCAAGCTGCAGTGAGGACAGAAGCAATTTTCATTTGGTCAAATTTTAGTTGAATCTGATGGAAAGAGACAATCCCAGGCATGTCTGCTCCTGAACAAGGGGACTTGCTGCAAGGATACAGCTGTCCAGGGTGAGATCCAGGAGCAACAGGGTACCCAGATCCTCACTGTGTTCAGACTGGAAGGCATGGAAGACTTTCCTCATGAAGCAAAAGTGAACTCACACATTTTGTGAGGCTCACAATGACACTGACCCCCATAACAATAGTCAGCACCAGCACCAGAAGCAAAAAAATCACTTTTTCTGCAGTTCTCAAATAACACCTCTCTGCATGAAACAGGTGCAGCTGTGGTTCACCAACAACTCAGTAGTACACTGAAAGGACACCATTGAAAGTGACCTGCTTTGTGGGAGTAGAGTAGAAAGTAATCTTAGACAGGCAGAAAACAGTTATTCTTTTAATTTGATAAGCCCTTTCCTAGAAGTTGGTCAGCAGAGACAAGCAGGAGTTGTATCCAAATCACAGTTTCAATGAAGCCATCCCTGTACTCTAAACATTTTCAGGACTTGCTGATGAGAGTTTTGCTTTTTGGGAATAAAATGAACCCTCTTCTAAAATGAAGCTGCCCAATCACTCAGCATGCTGGAAATACAGCTGAGTGGGAGCACAGGGGATGGAAAATCTGGGCTAAAACACAGATGACTGGTCAGAGGATATAATTATATCCTGTGCACTGGAACCCATGGCAAGTATGCCACATGTTGGGACACACTGAAGAGTTGCTTTATACCTGAAGCAAAGACTTTCAAAATCTGAGAATTAGCAGGTATCTGTGTGACTAGGAAAAGCTGGCTGGCAATTTGAATTATATTATCTCCCAAGACTGGGGAAAACCTGTTGCAAAGAGGCTGTGTCCAAGGTTACTCTTGTTTTGGTGAGGAAGGGATCTCCCATTTTTCTTCTTGCATGTAAAGCATTGAAACTGTGGCTCCACTGCAAAGTAGCTGCAAAGTTCCTAAGGGTTTTAGACAGCCACTTTCAGCAGCCTTCATAAGAGGACCAGAAAAAGCTCAGCTAAAGTCACGCTGCCATGAAACATCCAATAAAAACTTCTCTTTCTGCAATGTGCAGGCAGCAGCAGTGAGATACCAGTCCAAGGGCCCCTATATCAAGTTACAGCTGTGCTGAAGAACAAAATTGCTGCTGTCAGTTATTTGCAGTTAAAGTACAAGCACTGCAGGGGGAAATATCAAATGCTTTTACAGTGCCCTAATGACCGTGGGCCAAGAGCATTATTTATGTTTGGCAAAAACCCAGCATAGGCAGTAAGGTAAAGCACTGTTGCTGCCACCAGGCACCAGCTGCTTTCTCCTGCTGACCTGCCTGCCCCTGGGGGACCCCAAAGCAGAGCTCAGGGGATGAGGGTGTCCAAGCCTGTGAGCAGCACTGAGCTGCCCTGCTAAGCTCTGCACTGTGCTGGTGCCTCTGCATTGTCAGATACCATCCCCCTGTGTCTCCTTCCCTGGTGGCAACAAGAAGATAGATGTAAAAAACTCGATCAAATAATTTGTTAATTGTTTTTAATTTCCACAAACAGGAACTTGATAAATTAGATTGTTAGATTTTGTTTGTAGCAGCTAAACAATCTCATAAATGTCTGGAGAGCTAATGAAATATGCTTCAGTCACGGAACTGGACTGGTATATGATTTAATTTTCCCATATATTCAAAAACTATATAATTATCAGGATTTCTCAAAAAATGTTTGAAAGACTGCTGATGTATCCAGAAATGTTTATCATTCTATTATTCACAACTACTTTTCCTTTCTAATAGGGTTAGATGTTTCCTCTTGACCTTTTTTGTCTATGGATCATATTAATTTGAATCTAATAATTTAGCTAGAACTCCTTTAATGTCTGCTGTCAATTCATTTATGAGTTGCATTCACAGAGTACAGAAAACAAGTATACAACAAATTATTTTAATTTCTTCGGTGTACTAAAATGTGGAAGATATATTAGAATTCACCACACTTGGGCCAGAGATGAGAGTTCCTTCAGGCTTGAAATTTCAGATTGGCTTCCTAATAAGTTATATTCATATTGTAGAGTTTAATTATACTCAATGAGATATTCAGACGACTTTCACTTTAATGCAGCTGCTAAAACTGTAGTTACAGTTAATTAATAGTACAATAACAAACCAGTCTTTATGTCTGGGTCAGATTTCTCTTATATAAGTGTGGTCCTGCAAAATCCATATCTGAGCTTTGTGTAGTTATTGTCTTCACAGGTGCTAGGAGAGAAGGTGACCAAACTGTGCTCAGGTGGACCCTGAAGTTGGTTACTGCCTTAGGGATGTCCATCTCTAGCTAAGCAGGGAGCAGAGCTGGTTTATCCCAAGTGTCTCACTTTTAGGTGGCTGAAGTTAGGCTGGAAGGATTTAAATCTCCATATTTTGGGATTATTGCAGGTTTTTTTTTTCCCAGGGAACAGAATATTATATATATTTTTTTTTTGTAATTTTTAGTCATGTTAAGTCTTTGTAATTATACAAAATTAAAGCTTCAGAATAGATAATTAATCCCATCATAAAAAAAATTAATCAATTAGACTGTTAAGTAAAGAATGCAATTCTGATTTATGCTTCTTATGTTTCCTTTCCCCACCTTTTTTTTTCCCTGTGGAAGACTGCTTCAAGATAGGAAGAAAGGATATCCTAAACTGATGCTATAACTTTTTTCAAAGTTTGTGTCATACAGTTAAAAAGTATTTTAAGAGATTTATAAATTATATGTATTCCCAATATGTGTATGGTATATCATTAGTTTGGATTCTTATTTATCATTATTAGAAGCTGTATCTCAGTAATGCTGTAATCTACATTTTTCATCCTCAGATAATGATATCTTAAAAGTACCTCTCACTTTTTGAAACTGGGTCCCTTGAGACTGCAATATAGTGATACACCATAAAAAAGAATCAGAACTGAAAATCTTGCCCCAGTTTTTTTTTGTGGTTATATCAGGTTATTTACAAAAAAATAATTTAATCATAGTGCTTTTATAAGTACTTCAGATGGTTATTTTGAATATATGTTCCAGAGAGGTATTTTGAATGTGGGATACCATGAGACCTGTAGAAGTAAGACAATTAAGTATCTGTGTATAATATATACAAAGATCAAAGGGTAAGATGAAAAGAATAAAAATATGGCCATGTCTGATGCTCACACAGTCTGCCAAATATTACAGATTGAAACTGAAGATTGATCTGAAATATAATGTTTGAAGAACATCAAGGATTACAGAGCCTTGTGAGCAGTGGTGAGGACATTTGGAACAGAGATAGCTTTTTCGTCTATCCTCCCAAAAGTCAAATGGAAGGGGTTTGAAAGGGACAGTCAAATTTGGCAAATCAACAAATGGTTACAAGACTGGTGCCACAGCCAGGGGTTTGGCTACTTGGATAATGGGACTCTCTTTGAGAAGCCTGAGGAGTGATGGGGCCCATCTGTCAGAGAAGGGGAAGATCTTTGGTCACAGGCTTGCTGCTCTGGGGAAGAGGCTTAAGCTAGAGTTACTGGGAAGAAGAAGCCTCAGTCTATCCCAATCATACCTGTTTGATACCAGGGCCAGGAAGAAATGCCCAGAGCCTGGAGAGGATTAACAGGTCAGCAGGAAAGCACCTGAAGAGCAGCACTGAGGAATTACAGCCACTCCTGCCAGTAAGTCAGCTTCACTGAGAATCATAGAAGCATAAAGTCATTAACATTGGAAAAGACCCTCAAACCACTGGGTTCCAACCTTCGACCATACACCACCTTATTAACTGAACCATAGCACCAAGTTCTTCATCCAGTCATCTCTTGAACGCTTCCAGGGGTTCAAGGTGGCTCCACCACTGCTTTGGGCAGCCCATTCTAATGTTTGGCCAGCCTTTCAGTGAAGAAATTCTTCCTAATGTCCATCTGAGCATCCCCTGCTGCAGCTTGCAGCCCTTTCCTCTTGTCCTGTCACAGGCTGCCTGGGAGAACAGCCCCTACATGGCTACAACATCATTTCAGGGAGTTTTAGAGAGTGATAAGGTTCCCCTTGAGCCTCCTTTTCTCCAGGTTTAACCCTCCCAGTTCCCTCAGCCACTCCTCTCATGGCTCACTCTCTAGACCATTCACCAGCTTTGTTGCTCTATTGAGAGTCCATCTTAAATGTCTCTACGCAAGTGCACAAAACACGGGGAACAAACAAGAGGAGCTGGAGCTGCACACCCCTCAGCAAGGCTGTGATCCTGTGGGCACCACAGAGATGTCGTGGGATGGATCCTGGCATGGGAGCATTCCAGTGGAAGGATGCAGGCAGGGGGACCAGGAGGAGGTGTCTCCTTCTGTGTAAATGAGCAGCTGCAGTGCAAGGAGCTCTGCCTGCAGATGGATGAGGAGCTGACCGAGAGCTCTGGGATCAGGACTACAGGGAGGGCAGGGACAGGTGACATTATACTGGAGATCTGAGACAGGCTGCCCTACCAGGAGTTCTGAACAGATTAAGGCCTCAATAGCCAGTGTGGAGCAGCTCCCATTCACAAGTCCTGGTCCCCAAGGGGCACTTCAACCACCCCAATATCTGATGGAAGCACAGCACAGCAGGGCACAGGCAGTCCAGGAAGTTCCTGGAATGCACAAATGATAACATCCTACTCCAAGTGACAGAGGAGCCCTTGAGGAGAGATGCTGTGCTGTGCTGTGCTGTGCTCTCACAAATGAGGGGCTGGTGAGGAATGTCAGGCTCAAGGGAATCCTGGGCTGCAGTGACCAGGGAATGGTGGAGTTGGAGATCCTTAGGGCAGTGAGGAGGGTGCTCAGCCAGCTCAGTGCCCTGGACTTCAGGAGAGCAGACTTTGGCCTCTTCAGGGATCTGCTTGGTAAAGTGCCAGCCCTGAAGGGAAGAGGAACCCTAGGAAATTGTCTGATGTCCAAAGATCACCTCTTGCAGGCTCGGGAATGAGGCTTCCCAACAAAGAAGACAGGCAGCAACACCAGGAGACCTGTGTGGATGATCAAGGAACTCCTGGGCAAACTCAAACACAGAAAGGAAGCCCACGGAGGGTGGAAGCAAGGACAGGTAGCATGGGAGGAATACAGAGAAATTCTCCAAGCAGCCAGGGATCAGGTTAGGAAAGCTAAAGCTCTGATAGAATTAAATCTGGCCAGGGATGTCAAGGACAACAAGAAAAGCTTCTATAGGTACATCAGTGATAAAAAGAAGACTAGGAAATGTGGGCCCTATCTGGAAGGAAACACTCGTGAGGGGAAAATTGATGTACCTAATGACTTTTTTTACCTCCTTCCTCACCAGCAAGCTCTCCAGCCACACCACCCAAGTCACAGAAGGTAAAGGCAGGGACTGAGAGAATGAAAAAGCACCCACCATAGGAGATCAGGTTTGAGACCACCAAAAGGAGGTGAAGGTGCATGAATCCAGGGGACCTGGTGAGAAGCTGGTGGATGCAGTTTCTAAGGCACTGTAAACCACATTTGAGAAGTCAAGGCAGTTCAGTGAAGCTCCCTCTGACTGGAAAAGGGGAAACATAAGGGGAAAAGGGGAAACCCCCATTTTTAAAAAGGGAAAAAAGGAAAGATCTGGGTAACTACAGGCTGGTCAGCCTTACCTCTGTGCCTGGCAAGATCATGGAGCCAATCTGTCTGGAAACTGTGCTAAGGCACATTAAAATTCTGAAGGTCATTGGTGACAGCTAACATGGCCTCACTAAGGCATATTTAGGATAAGTATCTAATTTCTGAGTAATAACAAATGTTAGGCAATATTTTTTATTTCAAATAACTACCTTCTATGTCAGCTGCAGATGTATCATTCAGTTCCTAAATTCTGTTCTGTAGCAGAATAATTTTGCCTTATCTTTAAATAAAACTCTATTCAGGGGATATAGCCTGGAAAAACTATGCCCTATTCGTGAAGTTGTTTCTATAATTTAATCAATTAAGATCTTAATGTGTAGGCTAGTTTTGACTGAGAAAAAACATTTAGAATTCAGATTGTGGTTTTAGTAACTGTAGCATCAACTGTGAAATGAAAATCAAGCTTTTTTTTCTTTTTTTTCAATATTCAGAGATTCTTTTTTATGAATGAAAGAAATTGCAGTCTTAAAAGAGTCAAAGCATGTAATCAGAACTTGTAAAATATTCCATTCTGTTTTATGACATCTCAACTCCAATCAAATAAACAGAGCCAGAAAGAACTAGAGACTTGATTGACTGTTTAAAGGAAAAGCTGTCAGTTTGATTACAGGCAAGTGAACAGACACATTACAAAGTGTAAACTGCTTTTAATTTTATTATGCAAGCAGCTTTAATAATGTCACAAATAAGTTATGCAAACTGAAACACTGGGTGCAACTGCATACAGATTTCTGATACTGAGTGGGGGCTGTGGATCACAGCTATTTTCAATTTAAGTGTTCTAGATTTTTTAGGGAGCAAAAGGTAATTAAAAATGAGTGAACATCAGAGGAAAAGAGTCCCCACAACACGTTGTTTCAAACCAAAGTGGTAGATCTTTCAAATAGGTTTGTAAGAGTAGATTCTTATGGTGCTGTGAAGAAATGCCCTTATAGTACTCAAAAATCTGCAGCATTTTTCTACTCCCTTTTTCCTCTGATTTAATTCCCCATGTGTAAATCATTTTGAAATTCAAAATGACTTATTAAGTGTGAAGGATTTTTGACACTAAGCTTGTGCAGGTTTTTTGGTCTACCCACAGAAGGAAGCAAGGCAGAAAGCATTTCACAGAATCATAGAATCATTCAGAACTGAAAAGACCTCAAAGACCATCAAGTAGGATTGTAAACACAGCATTGCCAAGTGCACCACTAAGCCCTGTCCCTAAACACCACATCTGCATGTCTTTTAAATACCTCCAGGGACAGTGATACCACCTTCCCTGGGCAGCCTGTTCCAGGACTTGACAACTCCTATGGTAAAGAAATTTTCCCAGACATCCAGTCTTTATCTCCCTTGGAGCAACTTGAGGCATTTACTATCATCCTCTTTGGTTAGGAGAAATTGTTTCCTTACTTTGCTGCCCAGAGGATGTAGTTCAAACCAGACTCAGCTGAGGGCTTCTGAATACGCTGGGATATCCAGCTGTTGTAAGCCCAAAAGTAGACTTTGCAGCAGTGGCAATAGCTCTGTGCTGCTGTATGTTGAGGGGAGATCAGACTTCAGCTGTGTTCTCCTGCAGCTCATGGGACCCTGGTTTGCCAAGCTGGAGAGCCCATCCATCCCAGCCTGCTTATTTCTGCCTCCTGACCCAGAGCAACACAGAGTTACAGATCTGGAACTGCTCCAGTAATGTACAGCTGAGAGAAATGTGCAATTACAGCATCTCATGCACAGCAGACAAAACTCAGGAGGGAAACAGAGATGGGGAGAAGAGGGGCAGGGGTGACTGCTACGTGATTCCCAGTAGGAGAGCAGCACAGCTCCCTACCTGAGCACTTGTTCCCAATGCAAAGGCAGGAAAAAATGTTGGTGGGTTTGTAGGTTTCACCCAGGGAGCCTGTAGTAAGACACAACTGTCCTGAAGCAGTAGATGGCACATTCTCACAGCAGCGTTATGTCCAACAAAAAGCAATTCTGCATCAGGCTTTGTTGTGTTGGCTTAAAAAAAAAAAAGGAAGAAAAAATTTCGTCACTGGAGAGAAAGCTGGCAAAGCCTGGAGATAGTGATCACAATCTGATTACATTCAGTGTGGAAAAACAGAGAATAAGGGTTAGTTTTGTCAAGCTGAGGGAAATTATGAGAAGTGATTCTTTTCTGACTGGCAATCTTTTTTTTTCTGGCTCCTCAGAGCACTCTTTAGAAACTTAGATTAATAAAAAGCCATGGATGTAGACTTGAAAATATGTAATGTTTTTCTAAAGGCTCCTTTTAGTTCACTAGTGAAATGAAGGTGATAGGTTGAGTAACAAATATTGCAAAGAGAAATAGGAATAGACAGCAGTCAGTGCAAATTCAGGGTAAGCTTTTGGAGTGCAGAGAAATGGAACAGAGATCAGCAGGTAAGAACTTCATGAAAGATACAATTGAGCATCAGGGTGACCGGTGATATGGAATTAAAACAACTATATTAGGAGAAATATAATTCTTAGTATACTAAACATACCTGTCATTAAGAAGAATGATAGCACAGATAGTAATGAAGTAAAATAGCAGGTTTTTCAATAACTAATAATAAATTTTTGTTTGGAAGGAAACAGAATAGCTCACATATTCATGAAGACACAAGATATATTTATTATTCAAAAGGCACTGAAAAATAAGAGGTTATTTCCCACTGACAGCAATTTTTAAACTAGCTGGCCTGAGTAAGAACCAGCATAAAAGGGCTAGGCAAGGAGATGTGTGACTGAAGCACCTGCCTTCAGTACTGTTAACTCAGAGTGCTTAACAAAATTCCACACAGTAAATGTCCAGACCTGACCAGCAGCCAGCTGTGGGCAGCTGAAGAACACAGCTATTCCAACCTCAACCCCACATATAAAAATTAATTAATAATGATCAGACCAATGAAAGTCACTCAACACAATTTGACTGCAACAAGACTTGGCAAAACAAACCTGATTTCATTCTTGAGTGAGTTTACTTCCTGTCTGACTGTTGTCTTATATATACATAATAGATGTAATGATTTATTTTTTATCATTGCACACACATACACACACATCCCAATTGAGGAATTGGCACTTTACAATATCAATAACCTTACACTAAACTGTTTTAAGATCTCAGAGGGCAATTCAAGTGGGCATCTCAAGTGATTCTCACCAAAATTAGTGCCAAGTGATACTCTTCATTGTTTCTCTTTGTGTTCTAGATAGAAACATAAAATCATTCCTGATACAGTCTGGCTTAAGCCTATATACAGGAATTTATCTAATGATGTCTACAGCAATGAGGGCAGAGTACTAACAAAGAATGCTCTCAACAGATCACAAGTTGAGTCGAGACCACAAGCTGAGTCCAAATTGTTATAACAGAATGGAAAGAAATTCTGTATGTGTTGGAACATGGGGTGCAGGTCATGCAAAGAGACTAAGAACCTCTGTCCCAGGAGAAAACACTTCTTAGAGATTTAAGTATCTTAAATGAGAAACTGGGTATCACTAGAGAAGGCAACAATTCTGGTATCTACATTTTAAAGGAAATTAAATCTATTTGGGATCACAAAAATTATTTAAATTATTAAAAATTATTATGTGAAATTAAATCAAATGAAATTTAATTTAAAATTGTTAAAATTTCTCACAGTGGAAAACTAAGGAGTCTGCTTTTCCTGTAAAAGAAAGGACTGAGAAATTACATGAGTTAATTGCCCTGCTGGACAAAGATGTGAAAGGACTCACTTTTACCAAACACCAGCACATAGAGAGGCAATGGTTGAATATTGAGGTCATCCACAGCCAGGTAAGAAATAAAGCACACTTCAAAAAATGACAGGCCTTGACCACTGGAGCAAGACATTAGAGGAATAAATTTGATAACCACAAGCCAGGAATAAGTGACTTTCTGGAAGATGTGCTTCAGTTAACCAGGAGTAACTGGTCTCTAGGCAAGGATAATGGGACCAATATTAGGACTTTTCATACAGATCATCAGGCTGCTTGTTTAAAGGTTCCCCTGTAATCTTAAATATTAAAACCTGGCAAGACAAAAGTGTCACAAGGATAAATGCTGAAATTATTAGAGGGCATTTAAAACATGTAAATTATAGAGATGATATTGGGGATCACTCCATCTTTGGTAAATACCGGTATAATTTTGATTCTGCAAAGGTCTTAAGCATGGTTATGATTTTATGAGTGGCTAAGTCCTCAATGTTTCAATAAGCATTTGTTCAGCTCAATCAAAGTTTTATCTGAATATCTAAGGATGTGGAATTTCTTTTTTCAATATTTAAGTGCACCTTCTGCATAGTTTATCACCAATTCTAACTAATTTCCACAGTCTTTAAGGAAAGGAGAGCCATAATCACAGGTTTACAGTATTCTAAACCTGTCTCTAGCAAAAAAACCCCCAAAAACTATTAAAATAGAGGTTTATCTGAGAGCCAAATAAGATGAACATAATGGTAAGAGATCACACTTGGTAAAGAGGGTTTGTGAATTTACTTGAATTTCTGTAGCATGAAAGAGCATGAGAAAACCTGAAAAATCATACTAAATTTCATGCTGTTTCAATATTCCCCAAAGTATGTTCAATGTACATTTTTGCAGAGCCACAAGTACTGTCTTTTTGTCTATAACAGGCACATTTGGTCTTTGATAAAACAGTTCCTCCATCCTCATCTTTATCCTCAGTTTCTGCGTATTGAAACTCATCTGTAATGAGATATTCTTATTAATGGCAGTGGAGAGAACTGGGTCTTCTCTTTTCTTCCAGAAACACATGGTAAAAATTTCAAAAGTTTCTCATTTTGGCCTCCAGAGGTCATCAAGATCTTTACCTTGGAGTGCAGTGTGTGCAGAGCGAGGGTGGCTGGAAAAATCCCACTGATAGCTTCAGTGACTCATCAGTCTTCTTATGGACCAGAATAAAAAGTGAAAAAGTCTATTCCAAAAATATGCCATGTGGAACATAAAGAGAAACAGAAAAAGTTTGAAGAGGAGGGAAGGGAAGAAGGAGAAGGAGAAGAAGGAGAAGGAGAAGGAGAAGGAGAAGAAGGAGAAGGAGAAGGAGAAGGAGAAGGAGAAGGAGAAGGAGAAGGAGAAGGAGAAGGAGAAGGAGAAGGAGAAGGAGAAGGAGAAGGAGAAGGAGAAGGAGAAGGAGAAGGAGAAGTACAAAACACAAGAAGGGGAGAAAGAAGCGGGGTGGGGGGGGGGGAGAAAAAGGGAAAAAGAAAGCTAACCAATGAATTACAGTCTTTTAAATCTGTGTTAAATATTTCCTCGGTTATTTTATTTCCAAAGTGTTCCCCAAATGTGTGTAGGGAATGCTCATCTGTTGCCTGGCACAACACAGGACAATCTTTGACAGTGTGGGAATCAAACAGAGATCTCAAGCAGCCAGACAGAAAATCCAGATGTCTGGTAGACCAGCATTTCACTCATTTGTAGACAAAATGCAAGGCTGTGCCAGTCACATAACTCCTCTGCCCCAGTGCAGGGACGGAGGAGGAGATGTCCTGTACCTGCAGAACACAGGTGCAGGTGTGCTCACATCTGTAGGAGGCCACATTGGTCCTGCCTCTTCCTCCCTGACAAAGTTGACACAGGAATCTGGGTTGTGCTGGAGAGGCTGGGGTGTGCTGAAGCCCCTCTCCTGAAGTGGGAAAGGCAGATTTTGGCAATTAGTTGTTAAGTTAAAGTCTGGAATCAGTAATTACTGGACTCCATTTCTTAACAGTCCTGTTTGTGAAGCTAATATGTGTGTAAAGTACCAATTTGCCGCCAAGAATTGCCTCAATCTCTTTGGAAATTTGGCAGAATAAACTCAGTAAGTACATTACATTTGTTTTTAATTAAGAAAATCCACGAAAATATTTAACCTGTGATATCAAAATGAAATGTGAAGGTAGATAGTGAGAATGGAAATCTAGTCTGAATCTGCAGAGAGCTCAGCAAAGTTTTTTTTTTATGTAAAAGATCCAGTAGAATGCATCTATACCATATGGAAATCTTTGAGGCACTATGCCAAATGAAGTCCAGGCTATTAGGATACTTATGAATGTAATATCTTTGCTTCAATGTTCCTCACAATGTCATTCCTAGTTTTGTTACTTAAATTCTTTCTATGTAATATCTAGATATCATTCACAAACTGCCTCATACTTCAGCCCTACTAGAAGTATTCCAAGAGTATCCCTAGTCCACGTTTCCTCTTCATGCAAACATATTTATCAATATAACAAAATGAAAGGAGTGCTGAAAGAAGTCCCCAGATGTGTGATATGATTATGTATAGCAAGGATAATTGCTGGAACTGGAGAGACACTTACAGGAAACTAGAGTGTCCTGGAGAAGTACTTTCATTTTTGTACAAGTTTCTGCACTTTCAACATTCTATGGTTTGTACTGCTTCTTCATAAGATGCCTAAGATTTTTTTATCAGGTGTTGAAAAATAATAGGCATGATTTCTAGAATAACAGTATATATTAAAAGGTTGCAGGGTATAAAGTAACATGATATCACCTTGAGATGATTACGTATTTATTTCAACATGTTTGTCAGCTTCAATTTTTCTTTTCATTTCAAATTTCTGCCATTTAATTATCAAGGGAGACTGTCACAGAATGGAGAAAATTCCAGGTTTATGCAAAGCACTGGGTTCCTTTTGTACATGAGAGGAAATTGTCAGGGCTATTTAGATGGAAAGAAATCTCAATAACCAAGAGACAACAGTGCCTGATACTTTCATGATGGTGCATTTGTTCTTGTCAAATCTATTGGAACACATTAGCATACTTCAATTTAGATGACAAGTTTTCTTGGTTGCTTTTACGGACAATTTAGTCTGCTCTCAAACTCAGAAGTGCTTTTAATGTCTTGTGTTGAAGCCTTGTGATCCACATTTATATGGTTTAGTGGTGGACTGTCTGGTGCTGGGTTAACAGTTGGACTGGATGGTCTTGAAAAACTTTTCCAAACTAAATGACTCTATGGTTCTATGATCAGCAATATAGATAAGGACATCCTGGGTAAAAATTCTTTGGCTTGTGTGATATTTGGCAGCACAAAGAAAATCAAGCATGAACACATGACGCTATATTTTCTCCCCAAGAAACAATGACAGCATAAGTTATGTTTTAGCTTGTTCTTTTCCCTAGTTTTCAGTCTTTGGGATATTTTACTTTCTTTCTCTTTAAGAAAATTATGAGAGAAACTAATTCCAGACAAATGTCTCAGAGTACTACTCCTCTTAGGAAAAACATAGAACAGAGATGGGGAAAAGCCTAGAAGACTTGCAGTTCCCCTTATTATCAACTTCAGTCACAGTAATGGTACTCAATCTGCATGTCCAGGGCAATAGAACACAATGGCAGCCAGGGAAACCCACTGAAATATTTGAGAGGTAGAACTTGATTTCTCCCTATGTCAGTGATATGGTGGCATTCTCTCCTATAAATCAGTAACAAAATCAAAATAAACTGCTCCAGTTACAGATGCAGCTCTGATGCAATTTTTTAAGCACTGTGCATATCCAGTATATGTTATCTGATATGAAACTGAAATTTCACATTTGTATGTTGTTATGCTTTTGTAACAGACTTGAGTGTTAGGTGGCCACAGAAGATGAAACCTATACATCTCTGCAGAATTAATGCATGTGGAATATATAATCACTAATAATTTAGGAAATGTTGAGACCTATGGTATTAATTTATCCTGAAAGAGGTAGTTCCACCAGAATTCAGGTGAGTCACTTTCTTGGGGAAACACAAAGAAACTTTCTTTGTCTGAAGTTTTTTCTTCACATTCAACTTAATCTGTGATCAAGCAGAAAATGTGGAATAAGCTGCCCTTGGTGTTCTGCACCATGCTTTGCTGTACGTGCTTATTGACTTTAGGAGATCTGCCAGAGCAGCTATCAGAGTGCCTATCTTGTTATGTCATCCCTAAAATGTTCTTGTACAACACACTTTTGTTCCTGATAACTTCTGTAATGTTTGTTTCAATTTATTCATTGAATATAGTCTCCCAACAACTTAAGAAGGTGACCTGCAAATAAAGCTTTGTGTAGTTCTATTGCTAAGTGTCTGGTATTTTTCAAAACTGCTAAAATCTAATAAAAAAGAAGCTTACACTCCTAAAGGGAACACTATGCATAAATGACGTCCCTCTGAAACTTATAGATAAGATTTAAAACATCCAGAGGAATTCTGCATTTGCTCATTTAAAATCTCGGTATCTTTTCTTGGAGATTGTACTGACAAGCACATTAGAATTGGGAAGGTGTATTTAATGAACAATAAACCCCATCAGCAAAACTTACTGCTGTATCCTGGGCTGATAGTTTAAGAACTCAGTAAAATACTCCGACAGGTTAAATAAGAGGTAATGGCATCATTATAGCTGTGATGGTCCAAGAATGCAAGCAAAGAATATGTGCAGAGAGCAGTCCAGGCATTACCACAGCCCTTGGAAAAAGCATTTTAATTTCTCACCTCAGAGGAATGTCCTCCCTGCAAGGAGGTCCCTTTTCACCAGCGAGGTGGGGACACAAGTGTTCTGCAAAGAGCACTTCCAGCAGCACCCGAGGCCTGGCCCTGCACCTCTGACTTCTTGGTGACCTGTAGCTGGTTTGTGGAGGTAATTGTGTCAGCCCTTGGGAGCTCGTAATTGTTATGTTATTGCTGCTCATTTTCATTGCAGGGTCTAGAGTGATGATGCCGGTGTAAGAGGAAAGACTGGTGATTAATGGCTTTAAGTGGAAGTCAAAGAGTGAAATCAGACTTCCAGTCCTCACGCTTGTGAGGCCACCTATATAATCCAGAAATCCAGCAGTTACTAATTAATTGAACAACATAATTAAGTTAAGCTTAGAACAAATGTTCTCTACCCTACTTGGTTGAAAGATTTCTCCTTCTAATCAGACTGAAAGGAGATAATTTGTGCTGGAAAGCTTGACCAATATCACTCCTGTTTACAAATCTTTTTAACCTGTTTAACAGTTATGTTTAACAATTCTTTATTATATCTTTGTGGATTTGGCTTGTTTTCCTAGGACTCATATTCCTTCCTGACAATTTCCACACTCACAGAATTACGTCCTCCAAAACATGGAGAAAATAACCAAGACAATGAAGAATTTGTTTAAACTACCACATCAAAGAAGTATGTAACTAAGACCTCTCAAGGCAAGACATGGATAAAATTCATTCAGCAAGTACAAAACAGTAACTCCATCACTGTGATCAAAGTATTCTTATGAAGCCCATGATCAAGTGAACATAATACTGGAAAATAAGAACCCATTTCTTGGAAATAAAGTCACTTTTAAAAGGAGAAATTTCATTCCTTATGTACTTGTAAATGAATGATGTCTTTTTAGGTGCTTACAGAGCCTTCATCTCTAGAAGGGGTAATGTAATTAAAGTTAACCTGTGACCAGAAGCTGAAAATGTACTTTGGGTAGCAAGATAAAAGAGTCATCTGCAATGTGCAATATATTGAACTGGATAACAGCATTTGCTTCAAAGCTCAAGGACACCTCAGCATCTCTAATTAGAAGGGCTCTCAGAGGGCATAGACAGAGTCTTTCAATTGAGGTAGGTGACACTTCTTTTAAAACAGCCCCACAACATGAAAGTCCGAGTTCCTTTTAACCTTTTAAGGAAAGTAAGTGAAAGACAAGTACAGTCAGCTCTGCTTTTGACTTTACCATCTCAAAGCAGACATACCTCAGTAAAAAGTCAAATGGTGCAGCCAATAGATGTATTTGCCTTTTAAACTGTAATTCTGAAGTCTATTGCTGACTGGAAGAGGTTTCCAACATTAACTTATTAAGGTGTCTGAGCTTTTATAATCTTCCTGGAATTATGGTCTCTTCATATTTGAGTGCAACAATTAAGACTTATTCTTTCCCCCCTTCCCCCAAAACCCCCTCATATCATAAAACTGAGGGACTATGGCAGAAGCCAATCCTGACCTTGGAGGAGGCATCTTAGAAAAGGAAACACCTATTTACTTAGAGGAGGGGCCAAGAGAGGCTTTGTTTCCTTTCCAAACACTCAAGGGTGAGTGATAAACATGAAGTTTTGAATGCTGTGCATAACAAGCAGTATGAGAATGTCATATATTTTTCTCCTTTCCTTAAGTATAATACCTCCCTGTATGATTCAGATACTGGAAGTATCCATGAGTCTGTAACAGGAACTCATCTTCATGCAATACAGTGAGATAACATGACTTCAAAAAGTTCATTATTTTGATTATTGAAGCATCATCCCCATATTATCTTCAGTACAGCTACTGTGGTACAAAAAAATAAATTTATTGTATCTAAAGGGCATATTATGCTATCAGATTTATCTGAACCGAGTTGCTGCAAAACCACAGAATGAAATCCTAATTCATTTTCTGGAGGCAGACTGATTTTAAAGCATAAAATAGATAAAGCTCTTTTAATATTGAACTGTTGCTATTCTTTAATTAATTAAACTGATGCTGTGAACTTAATATAATAATTTGTGTTGACTTTCTATATTAGTCCTGTTTGAATCTTGTACATTGTGCTGCAACATACTGATGGGACACAGGCAGTTTTGGTTAGCATCCAGGAGACTGCAGTCTTCAGAAAATGTTTTCCTTAGTATGAATCAATGTGAAGATTTTGTCTAGAATGGTAGAAACTCTAAAGGGGCAGTGTTGTATTCCCAATGGTCTGAGTGTGTGTGCAGCAAGGCTTGTGGGGAAAAAGCATAAACAGTCCTTGGGCAAAGTAGGCAGGCTTTTGGCACAGCAGCCCTTCCTTTGGGAGCACTGGCTGCTCTTCAAGTCTGAAATAGAAGCCACAACCCAGCTGCTATTTAAAGGTTGAGAGCAATTTCTCTGAATTTAGTTTAATTCCATCCATCAATTAGACAAATCTGAAAGGAAACACAATTGGTACCTGGGGAACAGAGCAGGATTTTAGCAAGGAAAGTAGTGATAAGGTCACTGTCTCCCATGGGACAAAGACCACTGATTACCACCTGTAGAATATGCAGATGCAGACTGAAATAAATTAAATACTAACAATTATCAGACCATATTAAACTGTACCAAATAGAACTCGCTTGAATCAGCATATGATTAGCAAACAAACTATTTTATTTGTTTAACACAAGAAGCTGCTTCTATGATTCTAGGGAGTTGGCTAAATCTCTCCACTCTTTTCCACCCAGTTGTGGACAGATGGGTTTAGCCTGCATTATCCAAGATATTAGAAATAATTTTTCTTTCATCTACACACATGCTATAGGGACAACATTTAATTATCCCCATCAACCAGAAATCCATCTGGATTTCAGCTACATCAGTACAAATGTCTGCCCAGGTGTTAGGTTGATGCAAAGAGGTGCTGGCTGGGGTTTGGTTTCTTGGTGCCAGGCAGTGTGAAGGAAGTCCTCAGGCTCAGTCAGATCAGCCCAGATCCAGAGTATCTCATGTGGCATTTACTGCCATGCTCAGAGTTGCAAATGATGGTCTGCAGGTGAGATGCAGAAAGTATGGTCCCTCTGCAGACCCTAAAATAAGGATAACAATCCCTGACAAACCTTGTGACTCTGTGTGTTGGTAACATACTATGCAGCTGTAGAAAAATTTGTCAGACTTCAGCTTACACCAGCTGGAGATATTTCTGAGCACAGACCCCCTGCATTAGGTTCAGATTCACCACAACAACAATATAAAGGCTGGATGATTTTACAAATCAGTTTGAAATTATGTTGCAGTCATGAAATGGGTGGGAAAAAAGGTAACAATGTGAAATGAGGTTTTGGTTCCAAGAAAGCAAAAGTAAGGTAGTGATAAAATCACTGTTCAGTTTTGCACACGGGTATTTTTTCATTCACAGACAAGAAAATCCTTTAGAGCAGGAAATTATAAAGAGAAAATGAAAAACACACTAGGCCAGATTTAAAAGACAGTTTTAATTGCACAAATATCATCTTTAATTGTAGAAGCAGCCTGAACTCTGAGGACAGGCAGTATGATCTATCTTTTTGCTCAAAGTAATTAGTAAAAATAAAAAAGAGGTGATTAAAGGCACATGTGAATTAGTCCTTAGGCTCTCTAAGAACATTCCTTGGCTGTGCTGCAAAGGAACACAGCATTTTTATGGAAGCAAAATGACACCAAGTCCCAAGATGTCACATGAAGAGAACTTTAATAGTTTGGATGACTCCTGGTTCAACAAGAAAATTGGCCAGGGTCATTAGAAGTGGAGTGGACAAACTATTAGGAGAAGCAGATCATGCCTTGCCAGTGATTTACACAACTATTTGTTAGCAGACTGAATTCATGGGGCTTTTTTTTCCCCTTCATCCTGGAAAGGTTATTAAAAACTCGAGTGCAAATACGACCTTGACAAATTTATTCTGAAAGGCAGGGGCTTAAAAAGCTAACTGTGGCATCGGGTCATATCCCTAACCATGTCAGAGTTGACTTTCTGCAGTCTTCCATTATCTATCTGTCAAAAAAGTAGGAGTCCTCAGCTTCTTGAGACACAGATGTAAAACTCTTGCTTTCACCAGCAGTAGCAACGAGCAGTGGAGGAACTTTCTCTGGATCATCCCTGAGCATTTCACTACCTTACTTTGCCATAACACTGTGTTAAGAAAGAGCAAAGACACAGAGGAGCATGCTCATTTTAAGATGGTTATAGAAACAGGACCTGAGGATGTTTTTCCAGAGGGCGACCATTAACCAAACCTTGTCCCAGCACTGGTTATGTTACAAGGTCAGAGAAGGACTAACAATGCCTCCCGCATCATCATCCTGGGACCTAATCCAAGGAATGGTCTATGGGCAGGAACAGGGGCCAGGATGCTCTGGCCTCCAACCTCTGTGTCATCCTGGAAGGCTCTGTGCCAGGAGCAGAGGTCAGGCAAAAACGACTTCTTGCTGCTGAAGGAAGTCTTGCCAGGAATTTCAACAGCATCTTTCAAGAAGGATACCAATGAACAAGTCTGAATACCAATGATGTCCAGGGCCAGTGACTCACTCCAAGCAATGGGCATCCTGGTGTGAAGAGCTGTGGCACCAGCCCCAGGAAACCAGAGCCTGCGTGGGGCACTGCAGGCTTGGGTTGGATTTATGCAGCAGCTGAAATCACTGTGCTGGGGATACACACACCATTTGTTCTGGTTGACTTGTTAAAGTAATTTTCTGCTTCAAACAGCACTCCTGAGTGCTCATGGGAACTCAGTGCCACCATGTGGCACCTTGGCCAGGAAGCCACAGTGGTGACTTCCCTGGACACAGAGTGGACAGATGGAGATCCCCACTGCTCTGTCATTGTCTGTGAGGGAGGAAGGGAAGGTCTCCCTGGCTTCCCTCCTCTTCTCCTGCCATCCCTTTTTATCCAAATAAATCTGAATTTCCCTTGGCAGCTGGGTGCCCACCTTCTGTCTGTCTGCTGAGGTGCACCTCTCTCCTCACCAGACCCTATAGATCCTGGTGTGGTCTCCAGAGACACGGATCACTTACCATGAGCTCTCCTGGCAGAGGGTAATGAATGTTTCCCAGCAGGCAACACACCCGGAATTTTAGCCCTCTGCTTGTCTTTAACACACTGCCCAAGAGAAGCAGAAGCCACTTAGATGTGACTTGTTCTTCCTAAACTCATTCTTGGGAACAGCTGAGGAATTACAGTTTAAATATTTCAGAAAACCCTACCCAAGGCAGAGGGGAGCATGGCAAATTTCAGCTTGAGCAGTTCTGTGTAGTGATAAAGCAAAGAAAACAGAGCTAATGGCAAATACTAAGCAGCCTTAGCCACAGGCAGTTTTAGTAGCTCCAGCAGGACTGTGTGGTGTTTTTCCCATAAATACTGCATTGAAGTGCTGTAACTCTCACTCTGCTTCTGTTCAGCTAGCAGCAAAACCCTAAGCAAACTTCTCTGTATGCACAACCCTAATTGAAAACAAAGTAAATTAAATGAATTCTAAGCAGTGCCAATAATAGCTACTAGTTAATTTGCAGTAAAAATACCAATATTCTATCAGTTTTTAATAACTGTGTTTTCCCGCTGTTTGCGATGACAAAAAATTTCTTCCAGTAACAGCACGGTTCTTCCCATGAAATTATTCAGCAAGCCTCAAATGAGCAATATATTAAAAACATGCTAAACAAAATTACTGAAATGTAATTGTGCTGCAAAGAAACAGATATAAAGGAGGGTCTATTTCAATTTCCTTTTGGTGACTTTGCCTTAATATCATTTCTAGTGAAAGGCTTTTGCAAGGGTTTCCATTCAATAATTTTCGCCATCACTGACAAATGGAAAGGAAGATATAGTGCTGGGTAGCACTAAGCAATTTCTAGGGAATATGGTATACATATAGATCTATGCTCATATTTTATAAAAATAATTTGTGACTTTTTTTTTAGCCTCTTCATTACCTGAAAAAAAACCGATTTAAACTGTTTATACAATTGCTCTGCATCTCTGAATGCAATTATCCTGAATGTGGAACTATAGGTAAATTATGATCACATAATAAGTTTATCTAGAATAGTTCTATTCAAATATTTTTAAAAGGTAAAGTTCTACATAAAAAAAATGAAAGGTTGCTTCTTCTGCTGGCTTATATTCTCACTCCAGTGTCTGGATTTGTGGCACACTTCTCATGGCCTTACATTTTATGAAATTTGTCAACCTAGCAAGAGTTAACAGCATGTTCCTCATGCAGCTATTCAGTAACAAAATTCTTGGGTTTCATTTGCAAGGAAGGCAGTGCTATTATTGAGCCTGCACTGATGTGTTCCCAGCTGGGGCCACTGAGCCACTTGCTCAGGGCTGTCCCTTTGAAGAACACCAGAAGGGCTCACAGCACAGGACAGGCAGTGAGCACTTAGTCTGGATGGGGAAAGGGTCTTCTTCAGTGATTCAGGAGTCTGTAAAACATTGTAATAACCCTCCTAGGGGTTATTCAAATCTGTCTTTAACACTGCAGGGAAAAGAGTTTCTTTGGTTGATGTTGAACAGAAAGACAGAAAAAAATTGATCAAGAGTATTGAAATGTTTGGTGGTGACAAAGAATTTCCAGAGATTTCAGAGAACTTTAAAGAAAGAATAAATTATTCCTGGTTTATTGAATATTCCTCAGACACTAGTTAAATGTCAATTCAGTCCCAAAATGTCTTTCTCCTTCATGGTACTCTGCCTTATTCAGAGGCCAAATGATCTTATTGTTGAGCCTGGTGAGCCCACATCACACGAGAGAATGGAGACTTATGCAACTCCCATGTGGTAACATGCTGATGGAGAAACAGCTTTTATGCCAAAATCATTCTTACAGAACTTGCCATCCAATTCTAATTAGAAGTTGGAAAATTTTAATGAAAGAAAACCATGAATATTTTAAAGACAATAGCCTGCTGGTAAAGTATTTAAATTCAGCTCTTCTGCTTCTCTCTCTTCGCCTACATCCAGCCTTGCTGGTGCCTCTCTTGGGGGACTCAGAAATGCACAATTTGTAGTCTCTCCTCCAAGCACTGGCTCTGATTTCCTCCCAGCCAGCTGTGGTCAAAAGACTTGCTGGGGAGAAAAGCTCCTTCTTGTAGAACAGTATTTGTTAGCTCTTGCCAGAACAACTGGGCTTATCCCTCACCACTCCACAGTCACTGGCATGGATTTCTAGTGACTCATTGCTGCCAAAATAATCTGACATGGTAGCTTACATCTAGAGCTATACAAAATATTTTCACTTCAGTGACAACGCCCCTAATTTTAGTGGTCATTTCCATGGTAAACACTGTGCAGCATGGCTAGAGTTTGCAGTCATGATCAAACCTTGTTTTCAAAGGTGATATGAACGTGTAAGGATGAAACTCTAAGAACATGTTGGACAGCTCAAGGCACAGGTAGCAGCTAGGGAGATTTATTAACTTGGCTCAATATGGTAGGCACCTAACTTCCATACAAATTACAAAACTTAGGTACTTAGCCTGTTTAGGCTGTTTTGATTTACACTCATCAATTACGTACCTACACTGGCAGGTCTCTAAATACCTTTAAAACTTACTCCATTAAAACATAAATCTCCTTACAAGCACTTGAACTTTCTTTGTGCGAGAACTGAAGGATATGTAGGCATCTGTCTGCCCCCTCACCCTTTGAAAGCCATGTGGAAGTATACATATCTCATTCTGTAGCCTTGAGAGTCTGGGCTCTTGTACACAAATCACATCAGAAATTAGAGCCTCTTTATTAAACTATATCTGGACTTTTTTCAGTTAAAGAAAGCAGACTACAAAAATTACTCTGCTTTTCTGACATACTACCAGAAAATTAGTTTGAATGCACAGAAATATATAGTTATAAATAAAAGCTAAGGATGAAGATTGCATTAAGCACCAAAGTGATCATGAGCAGTAACAGTGAGATTTTTTTAGGCTCTTTTGACCACATTTTCCCATTCCAGTTTCCATTTGTTAATTTAAAACAAGTGTGCATTTTCTCCACTTGAGGGGTTTTTAGCTGTAATGGTCACCATGGTTATCACAAAGACAATTTAAATGCTAGGAATGCACAAAATTGACTTTAAGCGCTCCATTCTGGAAAATACTTAAAAATCCTGAAGCCTGTGGATAAAAAAGCTGGTTAAAGAAACCTCTCTGCTCATTTATTTCATAGGTGTGTTCATCTGGACAGTTAAGACTGGGCATATTCCTGAGAGATAGAAATCTGTATCTGGCCCTTAACCTGGCTATGTTTTACACCAAAGAGTCAATGTGGGTTGCAAACAAGAGGAGCTATAATCCTGGCAATGGGCCTAGGACCCTCTCCTCCTCAGTTAGTACTTGTACCAGGCAGTTCCTTACAGAGGGGAGAATTTATCACTTCTGCCCCCTTCAGATATGCCTAATTTCCATTCAGTGTATTTTAAAGTTTAAAAAGGTGCTATATATAATCTGGGGAACCAGGCATTTGACTCAGGTTCCTAAAATATAGCCAGCCAGGTTTTTTCTCCACTGGCCTCCAAGAAGTGCCCAGCTGTCCCTCTGTTTAAACTTGACAACCTAAATGTTTCCTTTAGGAGAACTCCTTCACAGGACATCTGTAATTAAAGGTGCAAGATTTACTCACAGCTCTTTTAAGATTTATCCTTAGCTGGTGGTCCTAAGCCCTGTGCAGACCCTACTGGCAGTGTTTTCCTCTCCTCCTCCCCTGCCTGCCTCCAGCTCTGCCCCATTGCCATCCACACCTGCGTTCTTGGGCAGCACAGGCAGCAGCAGGATTTCCAGAGGGGGAAACAAGCCAGCACAAATCATCCCCACTGTGGGTATTCCGTGTTAGACTCCTTGCAGGTCTCCAAACTCGTCCGTGATTGCTGTCTTTTCTTTTTGTTTTTTTTTCTTTTTTTTTTTTTTAACAAAAAACATAAAGCTGGGAACACTGAAATCCCCACTGAGCCTTTTCCTTATCCAGAACTGCCATATACAGCCTGGCACAGCTGTAATGAGAGTCTCAGAAACACAAAATCAAGCCAATGTAATAAATTCCCACTGGAAGTGATCACTGACATCTATAAAGTTTATCCTCTGCCTAATATAAAATCCCTTGGCAGAAATGATGCAAACTTGCCTTCACTGAACATATTAGTGGAGGCGGGGGATAACTCTTGCTAATAAATAGATTGTAAATACTCCATAGGCTTCCTGCATCTGAAATGAACAAAGGAAATTTAAAATTAAAGGAAAAGGAAAGGAAAATGAAGAAAAAGAGGAAGGAATAAAGTGTTCTCCTGTTTCATTCAGGTTTCTGGTCATTGGGTTGGTTGTTTGTTTTTTTATTATTCTCTCAAGAAAAAGTAGGAACTGTACAATTACAAAATATGTAATGAATTATGAACTCCCAACTTTTAGACCCAACTGAAGGTTTGTGCAGGCAAGGCTTCAGATTATGTGGAATCAATGGTTGCCCTCTTGGCTTTCATGTGATCATGGCCAAGTCACTTAATTCTGTGTTTCAGCCTTGCTTTTGCTCTTGTAGTGATAACTAAAGCCAAATGATTTTTGCAACTATGCTTAATCATAGCAAAATCTGAAGACTGCTCAAAAATTCTTGTTTTCCTCTTTGCTTTTGGAGGCAATGGGGTTATGCAGAATTTTCCACCAGGAAAAAACCCAAAATACAGACTCAGAGCAGATGACATAAACCAATCTGCTAGTAAAGCTTTGACTCAATTTATGGGAACAGACTCCCATGGGTGCTGTTTGCCCAGGAGTGAGCACCTCTGCAGACACAGCCTGAGGAGCTGTGATGTACAGCAGTGGCCTGAGCACAGGCAGAGGCTCCAGGGAACTGAAGCTGACAAAGGCATTCGTGTGACCATTTTCATTGCAGGTGTAAAGATGAAATTTTCAAAATTCATGTAATTTTAGTTTCTTCAGAATTTGGCATGCTGATTAGATATTCTTGCCCAAACAAAAAGGAACTCAGAAACATATAATTTCCAAAGAGAAGAAAATAATATTTTGCTTTCTCTCCTAATTTTCTCTTTTATAATTTATTTCCTCTCTCTTTGTCCTACACCTGCAAAACTAGGCTATCTATGGAATGTCCTAATCCTACAATTTATAGCATAGCAATGTTTTCCTCTTGGCTGGAGCTTAGAGAAGTGATGCCAAAAAAATTTTTTAAAACATACTTTTTTAAAAAATGGAATAACCCAAGTATTGAGTTTATCTCAAAAGAGAGAACAAGTGAAATTAGAATTGAGAAAATCCAGGTGTATGGAACAAGCATATACTGCCTTAATTGAAACCCAGAAACATCCTAATTGCTAGAAAATGCTAATAAGCAAAACTACTGGTTCCTTAAGTGAACATTTTACTAAATCACTGGCATTTAATTTCCTCTTGTGCATTTCAATAGCATGCATTGCCTGAAAATAAAGCACCAAAAGAAACATGAAGATTCTGTTTACCAAAAAATAATTGTTGTGACAATTAGAGTTTCTTCAAAATGATATTTTAAAATATCATCCATCAGCTAAGCTCAGAGAAACCACATAATTTAGCACAAATTTGCCTCTAGCTTGAAACAGAGGGCACATTTCAGTGAAGTGTCTTGAATAAGCTTAGCAAGGGAATTTAAAGGAGCTCCTCATTTGACTCAGGGGATGGAAAGATCTGGCACTTTGGAAAGCTCAGTGATGCAATATCTTTATATTTCTAACAAGAGCAACTTCATTAGCGCATATTTAAAAAAAACTTTAAGTGATTAGCTGATAATTAACCAGTGGAATTGATTTCAATTTCAGACCATTGGCCCACACATTGTTAGGGCCATTTGACTTAGAGACAAAAAAACTTTTCTGCAATTCCAAAAAGTGGGCTTGTGGAACAGAATTAAGAGATTTTGCTTAGAATTACTCTGGAAGGTTTATATTAGTTATACATGTTTGCTATGACCTCCATGTTTTTCTTCTGACTGGATAATTGGAATATTCCTGGTCTTTCCACTAAAACACCAGACTGGCTCTTGAGGTAAACTGAATTCCCAGTTGGCCTAAGAATCTTCTCAGGACAAATCATTCCTGCTGAAGAACAACCTCATTTCTTATCTTTATTTCCTACTGAAAAAGCTGTGGTAGCAGCCCTCCCCCATGCAGCCAGTTATCCTTGGGAGCTTTGAGACACTGCAGTGAGACAGCCCCATTTCATTAAAGCCAAGCATTCAGTATTCCCCTGATGGGACTTGTTTGCTAAGCAGTCTTCCCTCTCCTCTGCCCACAAAACCATGATTGTGCTGGCCCTGCTTTATTAAGAAAATTGGGTTATTAATGTATGGGGAAATGTATGCCCCAAGAATATTGGTACAGACTACATGAATATTGACAGCTAAAAGGGACAAGCTTCTGAAGAATCAAGTCTGTGTTTGGGCTGGGACTGAAGGTCCACAGAAATGAATGGACCAAATAACTGCAAAAAAAGCACATTTTTCATCTTAGTGGTCACATCCAGTGCTTCAATGATTTTTTTAATTCATTGAAGATAGAGAAACTGTTACACATTATTGCCCAATAAATGGAAGTTCAGGTCTTAATCTTTTTACAAACCTAACATAAGTAACAACTTCAGTGAAGCTATGCCAACAACTGGAAAAAAATCCCAATAAAAACAGGTCCTTTTCTTTAGCAGAGAATGGGTGATAAATATAGCCTTGTGAACTGCGTAAAAGTTTTACTGTGCAGGAACCTGGTAAAAGTCTAGCAAAAGGAAAGGAAAAAAATGTGAAACAGCACAGGCATCTCAACTGTGCAAGGCTCATAGCACAGTATATATATCTTACATTTCAGCAACATGAATATCTCCTATATCTCTATCTCCTGAATAGGAATTGATCTCATCCATGATGCCAGGCTGCTTCAATGACTCTGGCACACGTGACATCCACAGGGACCAGATTCCATTTCCCAGGAAGGCTGGCATAATTTCCTCTGTCATCCCCATTTTCACTTTACTATTTTCCCATGCTTTCTCAAAAATTTGTGTATCTCAAACATCTTGCTGAAAGACAAATCTTATAGATCTAGATTTATCTTAATTTTCAGTGAACAGTCATTCCCACAGCAAAACAAAACAACAACAAACAATCCCAAACACACAAACCCACAAGAATAAACCACAGTGCCTAAGCATCTACTCACACAGCCCTGTCCTCTGCTACTTTAAGGCATTGTCATTCACCTAAGATAACTTCAGATCTATCAGGCAAATTTGGCTGCCCAAATATTTCTCTGCATGTCTCTGAATATTTCATCCACATTTTAAGTGAAACTCTTTCTTTTAATATTGACCTTTGTAATTTGACTTCTGTTCACTGTAAGTTCAAAACTGCTCCTTACTTCAGGTAGGGAATTGCTTTTCTCGAAGCAACACCCCGAGGCACACCAAAGTGCCAAGGAAATTCAGCTGGCATGCTCCTCTCTGCACTCCTTGCTTGCCAACAGGAGTCAACAAAGTGCTACTGCCAGGAGGCCACCTGGGATGAGCCACCTCTAGCAGCAATGCCCAGATTTATAGTAGTGCTGGTGCCTATGGACTGCAAAGCTTTTCTGTCTGTCCTCAAACACCCAGAGTTTTGTCCTATCCCTGGCAGCGTCCCAGGACAGGCTGCAGCTCTGAGCTACCTGGTCTTGTGGAAAGTGTCCCAGCCCTTGGCAGGGTTGGAACTATGTGATCTTTAAGGTGCCCTCCACCCCAAATCCTTCTATGGTTCTGTGATTATCTGAAGGCTGTAGGTCCATCTGACATTCTCAGAGCCTTGTGTTGCTCTTCTTTCCATGGGTGACCCAAGGAGCCCACACTTCCAAAGCATGAAGGTAGAAGGCTCTTGTACTTGGGAAAGCAGGAATAACACTTCTTACCCAGCCTGACAGACAGTGCCATGAACCTGCCTGGAGAATCCTTTTATTGTGCCTGGCCCATGAAGATACAATAGGTGAGAGTTTCTCTAAGAGATTAATGTCACAAGAAGAATATATTCTTGGGCCAAAAATTGATGAAAATTGAATTACGTAAGTTTTATTAATTCTCATTCTATCTACAAAAGCAGGCTAAATCTAAACAGATGACAAAAAGAAAACCACAGGAAAAAGAAAAATAATTTAATAAATATAAAAGAGTGCATTTGTGCTCAGCAAACATCTAAACACTGAGGAGTAGGTATATTTTACAAACTGACCAGGAGCCTTATCTCTGTTTAGGGTCCAGAGAGGATCTAAGTTCACACCGGTGATGAAAGGGTGAAAGCATTTGAGGATAAAATGAACATATATAAAGTAGGAAAAGAGATTTATGTGTGAAAGTCAAACCAGAGTCTTGCCCCTTCAAGCAAATTGCACTTGTGAAAAAAAAACAAAACATCGCAATACTTAGTTCACACAGAATTCAGTAGATTTCTGTATGTATATATGGGGACCTGCTTACATAAACTCCTGTGTGGAACATGAACACAGAATAATAAAAATACTAGAATTCTATTCTTACTATTGAATCACTAATAACGAAAGAAATCAGTGCAGTGCCATTTCATTTTCAAATACAATTCAACGGTGTCAACACACACCATTCCAAACTCATAATGATTTTTTCTGCCCAAGGCTGTGTAGGGAGACACAACATCTATTTTCATTCCATGTACAATTCTTAAAAACAGCACTGTGAATAATTCAGAAATATTGAGTCTTGGAGCACCTATTTTTCTCAGTGCTCCAGAATAATGCTTCAAAATCCCAACAGAATGTCTCCATAAAAATGTAGGGACTTCTTCTGAAAACCTACTCCTTCTGCTTCCCCATCCTCTGCTTAGCCTCCCAACCCCATGCAAGCCATCCCAGTTCCTTGCTGTTCCTCTGGCTCCTCCTGTCTGTCCTGTTAGGATGTGTCACGGGGATGTGCAGGTGTAGATCCTTGGCTTCCCCAGGGAGCTGCCACTTGGGAACGTCCAGCCCTCATCATCAGGCTCACACAAAGATTCTCACACTACACCTCTTGGCAAAGCCCAGCTAGTCCTAAAAATGAGCCCAATAGACAATTTCTTTTGTCAGCTTTTGAAGGTATCTGACTTTCTTACAGGCTTTTTTCCCTTCTGTCTTTATTAACTCCACCTTCTAATTAGGTCCCATGAAGACACATCTCCTCATTTAACTTAAAAGGTTCATTGACCCTCTGGCTTACTGCTATAACCCAGTAACCTGTGAGTACAGTAATTAGGACATTATAAAACACTGAGTTGATCTGCACACTTCACATTCAGAGGAAGAGACGTGTGCTGTGTTGCAAAGAGATATGGCTGAAGCAAGGGAATCCCAAAGAGAAGGAAAAATTAATAATTTAGGAAAGAAAGTTTGGATTATACACAGGAAGAAGAGATTGATTTGAGCAACAAACTTCAAGGAAAGTTGCTTAGGACGGCATTCAATTTGCTTCAAGAAAGCTCCAGGAGCAGTAAAGAAAAAAAAAAAGAGAGCAAAAAAGAGAGCAAAAGGCAGGAGAGGGAAGGGCAGCAATCACTCACTGACTTTTGTAACACATTCCTACTGCAGCAGACTCACAGTAACAGAGCACATGATAAGAAATTAGCCAACAGTCAGCTCTTGTCAAATGCTGCTCCTGGTGCGACCTGTGAGATCCAGGTGGTCCCAAATTGTCTTCATTCATACAGTCATGTAGCTTCACAAGGATATTCATGAGTTTAATCATCAAGGAAATTGCAGCACCTTTCCTAAAGTGTTTTTCTTGTGAAGGCAACTGGCTCATTCTATTCTTATTTATTATTACATTATTTTTCAGCCAATAAAAGCAGAATGTGTCAAAATGCCTGACAGCACCGAACACCAAGAGACAGATGAAACTGCAGATACAAGCCAGTGCTATAAATCACTGTGGGTACGAAGCAGCATTTCAAGCACTTGTTTCAGACATCCCTGAAAGTAATGGTTTATAAACCACATCCCAAGCTTTTTAATCATCACAGATATACTGCCATCAACAGGAGAGCACTGCTAAATATACATGTACTGATGCACAACATGATACTCTAAAACAAGTGTATTGAGCTTAGATCTATGTCAAAATAAAAAACGCATTAAGTGTGTACATGGAACTGTACTTGTACCAGTAAAGAATGTAGCCCATTAAATTGCTAGATTTAATGACAAGATTATTAACATTGCAGAGATATCTGCAAAATCCTTTGGATCATCCTGGATTATCTCTTCAGCTATTCCTCTTACATAATTTTAATTTCCCTGGCAGTTAATCCTGTTATGGAGGAGGTTCTGAACAAACACTTTAATTTTTGAAAAAATTGATTTCCATGATATCCCTTTTCCATTGTGCCCCTTCACTGTTCAAGCTCTGCAATAATATTATGTAATGGAGCCCACACATCACCCTTCCCTCTTTTATAAAACAGTCACATCACACCATGTACTTTTACAGGCACCTCAGAAAAATGATTTGCTGGTTGCAAAACCCACACACAATTCTATTTTTTTTTCTTTTTTTCCCCCCAGAGATCCTGATTTGCTTCTTCAACATCAGTTATTTATCCCTGTAGCAGCCTGAAAAAATAGAAAACGTTAGTCACTCCTGTAAATCCTGAATAAGCGATGTTAAAGATTACAGTTTACAAAACTGTTACTGCAGGAGACACCTCAAAGTTCATCAATGAAATAAAGTGTGCCTTAAAGTCTAGTGCTATTCCTATTAATCAAAGCTCTCCAACTTTATAGAAGCAGGCACACTTTGAGAGTATGTGTGCCTGGAGAGCTCTCTTTACTATGAATTCCATGAACGTTCGTCTTCCCTGCAGTCATGAAGCCAAAGGGACTCAATCATGTTTGATATAAATTGTAGTGAAAATACTGGGGTCCAGCTCAGTGACTGAGGGACACACCTTCTACCCAGCCAGATGTGTGCCTGTGAAACTGATCCCTTAAAGCCCTGCACTTCATGTTTGGCCAGGAGAAACAGGAAAGGCCATGCTGATGCACTGACAAACTTCAATTCCTGTTCAGAAAACCTTTCTCCCTGTTTTCGATTTTTTTTTTAAATTCTCTATTATGTTGGAAGATAGAACACCACTACATTCACAGTGCACCTAATGGTTTGAAAGGAAGGAGTTTTTGGAAGAAACAGCTATCCCAGTTTTACTTGGTCTCTGATCATATTCTTTCTCTCAAGTATCATCTTTATCAACCACGCTTTGTTTTCATATTAGAAGAAACTTTTCCCTTAGATGGTCAGCATGAGAGCCAGGTAAGTGTGGGATGATAATTTTGGCATTTGGTTGTTTAAAACAGACTTTATGCCTATGATAAACAAACCTCAAAGGACAAATTCCAGGCAAAGGCAATGTTTGTGTGGATATCAGGACTCCATCTCTCTCCAACAGGCTGCTACCCTCCCTTTCCATAACCAGCATAAGAACTTGCAAAAGTTCCCATTTAATTTCCATATTTTTCTTGTTGTGAACCAAAGAGGTTCATGGGAAGCTTTAGAAAAATCTTCCATAAGAGATTATGCAATGAAAGACATTTTCTCTGCTCTGCTTCAAACACCACGAAAAATTTTGCAAATAATTGGAACTATATGAGCCAGCTCTTGTCTAAGCTGTCAGAAAAGATCGGGAAGCACTTGCAAAGGACTAAGGGCATTTGGAAGCATGTCAGAGGGATTAAATAAGGAAAAATAATTGTGTGAGTCTTTGAAGGAGATGGCACAGAGAAGAAAAGAATGGAGAGAAGACAGCATAAATAATGTTTCAAAGCTGGAAGTGTCATAATCGGGTCAAAAGGGAAAAAAAGATGGCTTTAGCAATCTGTGTGCTTATAGCTTGAAGGGAGATCAGAGAGTGTGTGCTATCACAGACAAGGAAGGATGTAAAAGCATCTTGAGAAAGAGATGTAAAATTGTTCCAGTCCAAGTTTTCTCACTGTAGAGCTCAAAACCTCTGTGTCCCAGCCTTATTTGAGAGCATCACTACTAAAATATAAGCAGCATTCATAACCATTTCTGCTCCTCCTTTTATCCAGTCCCCCATTTCACAGTTTAATATGTCATCATGGTGGACGAATAGCCTTTCTTTGGCCATATTCAAGCTGTTGGTCTATTTACACAACATGTGCAACATAAAAAGCTGCCCTTGAGTTTCTGTTCTCCATTAGCCTTCCAGCAAAGGAAATCTGTACCAGTTTAGGAAAACCTCATATTTTTTGTGGCTGTGGGTAGAGAAGAAGGAGATGATCAGGCAGCAACAACCTTGTCTCTCTCTCAGTTTGGGGTTTCTAGCTGCATTGTTTATACTTAGGCTTTGGTTTTTGGCATTTTTCCTTTAATCATATATCCCTATTAACCCACACATATTATGATAAGACAATAAGAATAGATGTACAAAATCAGCTATTCAACTCCAAAATTCAGGCTGTCTTCAAAAATCAGTATTACGCAGGGACAATTGAAGCAGTGTCCTGCAGAGCCACCTTGATATCAAATCTCCCTGGCTAAAAAGTAACCGTGTGTCTCTATCCTGTACAAACCAAGAAACGTGGTTGGATAATGACCTTTACAAGTATTTTCTGGCAACAGAGAAACAAATGTATGCTCTTGTCCTCTGGTCCTGTGAGTGTAGGGTGTTCAACATCCTCGGGTCTCAGCCACTCCCTCTCTCACCACTTTCCAGGTCTCATTTTCTCTTCTTCCTGCCCAGGCACCTCACCCTTCTCTGCCCTGCTCCAATTCCCTTAATTTTATTCTTGGAAACTGCTCTCCCACTTCTGCTGGAACAGAGAAAAAACCTTGAAAGGAAAAGGTTTATTTTAGAGTCAGCCCAGGAGGTTCAGTCCAGTCCCATATTGTTCATAAGATTTTGATATAGTCTAAGTTAGATCATCAGAGGAAACCATTAAAGGAGAGCACACTAAATGAAATTCACCCAGCAAAAACTAGCTCTTTCAGAACCCCTCTGGTCAAAAGTAAACCACGCTCATGGACTCTGACCACAGATGAATGTGATGATAGGTGATCCTTTAAAAAAAAATAAATAAAGGGACACATGAACTCTGTTTGTTCAGCATGTTTACAGTCCCTGGGAGCAGTTCTGGGAGCCAACATAGACTTACCAATATATCGCTGTCACTGCTTGAAAAACAGCCCCAGATTTATGGCAGGCACAGTACCCTAAAATAAACAGATAACAAACAGTTCTGGGACCAGTAGAAGAAGCAAAGCGTGATTTATTAAAGATGAATTATAGCTGAATTTGCTATCAAACTAAGCTCTGGCCAATCCTTTTTCCTTGGCTGAAACAGCCAAAACACCTATTTCACAGGTGGACTGCCTAGTCCAGTTGAGGATGTGCTCATGTTAGTCTGCCCCTTACTGGTCCCCCCATGTTTTTCTTCCTAGTCAACTTTTCAGCTTAAAACCTGTTAAAAAATTATGTATCTATGTGCTCTATCTCCATGTGAAATTCAGCAAAACAGCTTGAAAGTCATTGGAGAAATTATACATATATGTCTATTCTCTTCATACAGACATTAGTCAAAACAATAAATCTTAGATCTGTGCAGGAAATGGATATTTTTTCATAGTTTTCCAAGCATTGATCATTTTTTCTTTATTAAACATGTCTATAATATCCATTGATTCTGTAGATCATACAGGTCTGTAGATCATTTTTAGGTCAAAGAAATTTGAAATTCAAATATGAGTGACCTTCAATAACCTTGTGAGAAATAACTGTTTATAGAGGAATGAGTCAGCCCTTGATGCCTCTGACTGCTGATCCATGTTTATGCAGCAAAGGCACACACACTGTGCTCTGGGGCACCTATGTCAGAAGCTTCTGAGTCAAGCCACTAAAGATCATTCAACCTGGCTTTCACTTTCTTTCTTAAATATCTTAGTGAGAATATCCAAGATAAAAGTGTCCTGGTTGATTTCATTTGATTTATCCATATTATAGGAGGAATGTCCAAAATAATGGTACATTCCCATAAGTACAGTTTGCACTACAGGGAACAAACTATTCCAAAAGTTAATGACAGTGAAGACAGTGACCTCCTAATGTGAAGTATCAGAGACAAAATTTAATGGGGAAATAAGTAAGGGGGAAATTAAAAGCTGATAAGACAGACGTAATAACCCCAAATCTCTGAATAACCCAGAGCAATTTACACACCCTTCAGAAATGCAAAGTTTTTTGAATTAATGTGGTTATGTAGAATACATATTGCTATTCCACCAGCCTCGTGAATACAGATTTCAACTTTAGGAAGAGTATGTTCTTTCAGGGCACTCACTGATACCTGATTGAACACCTGTTCTGTTTATCCTATTCTACTCTTTCCTATCCTACCAAATCCTATTCTTACATCACACTTATCATTGCATATTGTCAAAATCTTTCAGCTGAATGTTACATAATATTACTCAAAATTGTTACACACAGTATTCAAAATTTTTCAATTTTTCAGTTTTATTCTTTGGACAATCTTTTCCTAAAAATAATGAAAAAAAGAGCAAATTCATATTACACTGACTAATTTATGTATTTTTTTTAAATCCAGATAGTGTCACAAAATACAAAGTGAACCTTGTGTTCCTGAAATTAAAAGGGGATTTAATTAGACAGAAGTTAGCTCTTGGTGCTGGGGCTAGTAGAGTCAGCATTCCTACAGCCATTCCCATGGCCATGAAATGCCAGCTGGTGGCTTTTGGTGAGTTTTACAGACCAGACACCAGCAAATAATTTTTGAACCTTTTGATTACCTTTTTGAAATTACCCACTGGGCATTATTAGACTGTCCTTTTTCTTCTTGATTTCAAGAAGATGTGGGTGTAAGCTGCACATCTGAAAGTGTCTGTGGTTCTAAGCTCTAGTGACCGTAGGTTAAATATTGGAATTGTTTGGTTTGTTTATTAAAAGTATCTGAAAGCTGCTCCTTCAAGATCCAAAATGGCATTGGGTACTTTTACTCTAAATGCCTCCTGGGGACAAATGCCATCCACTTAAACTTCAATATTTGCTGTTGTTTTTGAGTTTCACAGCTGTGCAGCTCCTGACCCAAGTGTATTTGACCTGCAAGTCCTAATGATGCACAGCACAAAGTGATGTGACCTTGTAGAGTAGACTTCAGGGTCCCAGCATTATAACAACGATGCAAAAATATAGCTATGAAACTAAATAAAGTGTTCAAAGTAAAAATTTCTCTTTTAAGATCAATGAAAAGATTTTATTTGAAGACGTTATGGCCCATTTCTGTTAATAATGAGGCTGCTGCTAGACAACCTTAGAGATATGTCCCCCCAGGCAATGGTACAGAACTAAAACCAAGTGAAAGAGACTACAGTGTATTAATTAATCTGTGGACTTCCAGCTTCTCATTAACAATCTCCAATGAAGTTTCAGTAATTCCTAAACATTCCTTAATAAACTAGAACCCCCTTCAGGGATTCAGCAACAACAGATTAATTCAGCAAACTTCTGAACCTACTGTGGGGATTGAGTTCTAATCCTAAATCTAAGGAGGATTAAGGAGGAAAATACCATGAACACAGAAAGGCCAAGACAAAAACAACCAGCCAACCAAATCAAAAATGAGGCAAAGCAAGGCATATTTTCTATTATAGGTCCTCGCAAAAACTAGAGGAGTAGAATTCCCTGATGCTATTAAGAGATTTTTCAAAAGAATATGAATACTACCATACTACCATCTACAAATTAAAGGTTTATTATTTTGGGGGGTTTGTTTTTTAGGGTTTTTGTTGTTGTTGTTGTTGGGGTTTTTTTGTTGTTGTTTTCTTTTTTATTGTTTTGGGGGGTTTTTTTGGTTTTGTTTTTTTTTTGTGGTGGTTTTTTTGTTCTTGTTGTTGGTTGATTGGTTTGGGGTTTTTTTTTACATTTTGAGTTAATACATATAAAGGATTTAGTTAGTGAAAAACCAAAAGCTTTAAATTTGCTGAGAAATTCTGAATACTCTGTATCTCTAGTCAGACCCCAGGAAGCCTGGGGCTCAATTATTTTGCATCTTGTGGTAGACAAAGATTTCTGTTGAATTGTGTCAAGCCTGAAGTGTAAACTTATTATACTTGCTACCACTTTTTAGAGACAAAATATACAAGTGGAGGAGGATCTGGCTGAGAACAAACCCTCTGATATATGCTGTTTATGACACAGTGTTGCTTAGTCATGAAGAAGTGATGCAGGTCAAGGAGTCCTTTTCTCGAGCCACACAAATTCCGTTTTCTAAGAAATTTTACAGAACATTCAACTCCTGTATATTTTCCTTAAGTGTCCTGTGTTCCTTGAAAAGAAAAAAAAAAACAAACCAACCAGAATACCACCTTTCCTTTCCCAAGAGTTCCACTTTTCATCTTTAGCATGGTATTACAAGTGCATGAGGGTAAAGAAAAAGACAGCAGAAGCGGTAAATCAGTCCAGCTGATTATAATAAGAAATGTTACTGTTGCAGTCACCATCTAGCTAAATGGTGCCCCACTTCAAATATTAGCATTTTAAGTTCCCAAGGAAAAAAAAGTAATTCTAACATTTTTAACATTTTCTTTAAAAAAGAAAAAGTCTACTCAATACAAGTAAGAATGCCATATTCTGGTAACTTTAAATTACATTTGCTATAATTTAGAGGGCTATAGAAAAATGTATTTCAGGACAGACTGAGTTGCTCCTTAATAAAAGTTACAGCCTTTTTTTCCCCCATGAATTAAGTCAGAAAAACTCTAGAAGGGCTCTACATCAGTTACTCTACTGATAAAATGCTGTCTTATGTAAGGCAGTGAAGAGCTAAGGAAATCACAAAGCTCAAAGAATCCTAAAGAAAAATCCAGTGACTGTATTAGAGTGGTCCTCTCACCCGCACAATTTAGGTTTGCACATTACCTTCCTGTATCTCAGCCTCAGTGCCAGGGACTTATTCATTACATGGAAGTATAAAGACAAACAATGGCTGTTTTCACCTTGACAGAAGTCAGGTCTACAACTGCAGTGAGCAGATATTCTACATAATGCAATGACAGCAAGGGAGGTTTGAATTGTAAGTTTAATTCTGCTATGCAACAAAGAAGTTGCAAAACTTTCTATGGAAAGTGAGGAACTTCTCAGCATGGATGAAACAGGCTTATGTCAGCTTATAATTGATATCTATTCTTATTTTTGCCATATTTGAAAAGATTTTTTTAATGATTCTGCTTCAAGTCTGAAAAGAAAATCATGCTAGGAACAGTATAGTAATATTTAAAAGATTATCTGGTCTACCTACCTGAAATGGATCATGATTGCATTATTGCACAATATACTCTCCAAAGAGATGGTGTCTTAAGCAATAATCACTGTCTGATTCTGTGGAGCCAAAGGAAGAAATTAAGCTTGATTAATGTATGTTTTTGACTGAGTAATTCAACAGAACAAGACATGAAAAGGAAAAATATCTTAGTATTGTGTTAACAAGTTCACAAAAATGCAGGGAGGGTAACATCTGTGAGCCAGATAAAGTAGGAGGCAGAGAAATAACAAATGAGACAGATGCTGTCGGAAATGGAAAGACTCACCTGCAGGATAAATTATTCCATCTATCTATCACTAGTTCAGGGACCTACAGCTTTCCCATAGGCCCTGATTTTTTTTTTTAAAATCTGGATTAGAATTTTCCATTTTTTCTGGGGTTGCAGCACTGTGAACATATTATAACTCATTTATATTGAGGATAATTTGATTTGGTTTTTTGTTAAACTTGTTTTGCGTCAAATGAAAACCCTGGGGATATTAGCTGTATTAATGTACATAATTACTAGCATTTTTTACCAGTTGAATGTCATTTTGTCAACTTGGTAAAGATCAGTAAGACTACAATAAAAATGAAGCATGATTTTCGGACGCATCTTCTGACTCTGGGGGCTCTCCCACCTTCCTCAATACAGATGATGAACTACAAGCAAATGGGGCTCATTGGTTTCTTCCTGGTAATCCCATTGCACAAACTTATTTTACATCACCTTTGGGATGAGAGACAATCAAATGTACAAGCAAATACTTCCATAAATTTGGCATTCCCATGGTTCAAGATAATTTCCACATTGGAAATACAAAGAAAAATATGCAGTGAAGTTTGGACCATTGTATTCAGAATACTTATTTATAGGTATTTTGCATTAAAAGGAGGTAATCTACATTTTTTTTTTTCAGTTTTCCTTTTATCAGTGAAATCTCTGTGAAAATCCAGAAGATTGCTCCCACAGTGACTTTGAACCACAAGTATGCTGACCTTTAAAAATCAACACCACTTTGTGGTTCCGTTCTTATCTTTCCGCTTAGTGACAACCATGACAAAATCGTTGGTAGACTGTCAGTATCTCGGACCACAGGCTTCCAGTGAGTCACCAACTGCTCAGATACCTTGTTATTCACAATCCAGTTTCCTCCTCAAGCCTCAAGGTGCCACTGGTGTGGGAAGGGCAAGATGTTAGTTGTGATTCTGGATCTGGCACCTTGATAGAAAAGCCGCCCTACCTTGAGCCCTAAGGCAAGAGCAGCTCTATATCCGAGGGGCATTGAGTTTCACAGGGGGTTTTGGCAGAAAATGTCTGTGCTGCTTTGGGGCCCCATACTCAGGAAGGCTTTGCAGAGTACATTATTAAATTAGTTTCACCCAAAGAGCATAAGAAAAGAGAGGAACAGAAAACATTTTGTGCTGCAGTCCCCACAGTGAGGCCACATCCTTTCCCCAGCTGTGGCAACGCTGCTGCAGGAGTTCCATCAGGATGAGCAAAAGGAACAGGAATTGCAAAGATTGCAGTGAAACAAAGCAGGGCTGCAGGACCCCAGGAGATGCTGGACTGTACAAGCTGGGGGTGGGGGAATGAGACAGGCTTGGCAGGTTGTGTCTGGGAGGAGCAAGGGGAAGAAGGTGAGAATATGGGAATGTGTTTGGTGAGATGTTAGGCATGTGGTCACATTTTGGTCAGAGAAAAGAGGTGACAGAAAGAGATATTTTTCCAATATCAGCAAGAAGATAGGTCTTGAGGCAATATAAATCAAAATATAAATGTAGCTGCTGACCGTAACAACCTAATACAGATTCTCACCTCTCTTCTTGACTTCTATTGATAGTATCATGTTCAACCTCTGCTCCAGCCATGGCATGTTGTTACAATGAACTTTGTAATTTCTTTGGTTTCCTATGGGGACCTAGTAATCTGGTTGGGTTTTTTTCTTTTTACTCAATTATCAAATAAAGACCAACAGTAGATACTTTTGTACAGCTGACTAAAAAGACTCCTTGTGTTTTTGCTTTTGACACATATAAATGAATATGACCAGTTATCACCACTGAGAGGAACTACAGAGAGCATTCACTAGAAAAAAATAAGCAAAACACTTGTTGAAAATCCACCCTGGTGACTTTTGTACTGCATATTTGTATACTTATAGTGTTTGAACTAAATTTCCTTTTTTGTGTGTGCGTGTGATATTTTATAGAGGCATGTTTATAATCACATATAATTAGCTGAGTGAGAAAAGAAACACTAACTTCCTAAAGAAATACAATAGATTTTTCAGATATTTGTATCAAAGCACAGTAAAAGGTATCAGAAAGCCCTCACACTTCAAAGTTTCTGACCCAAGTCCAACCACTGAAGCTCAAGACCTGGTAAAATCATCTGCTGAGGTGAAAAAAAGGCGAACCCCTGCCTATGTGACTCTGTCTGAAATAATAAACTCTGCTTCTTATCACAAAGCTGCTTCCAGGTCTACTTGGGTTCCCAGTGCTTTCAATCCCTCAGTCAGATCTACTTGGTGTCTTCTCTGCCTGCAGTCCTCATGTACCCCTTCAGACTGAGAGAGATAAATACATGGATGGGGGCAACTCTTCAAAACAGTATGATCAAGAGTGCCTTTCGAATGGCTTCAGGCAGATTTTGGAGTAGGCCTTAGTGCTAGTGCCTATTATCTGAGCAGAATAAAGCTTCGTGGAATTGGAACGTAGCCATATAAAAATTGTGAGACATCCTAGGAGCTGATTCCACAGATTAGAATGTCTATTCCTTTTGGTTTTTCAGAGTGTCTTGGCTTGCAAAGCAGGATGTAACCAAAAGTATGCATTCTATCACCATCTGTTAAAACCAGGTGAGGCAGTGTTCTTTATCTTTTCTACAACTCATCCTTCCTCCAGGAAGATATCTTCTGTTAATGGACATTGAGCTCCACTGCATGACTGATAAAATTACATCATCCCATTGGGAGATGCTCCATCCAAGGGGAGGAACCAGCATTTCCTACCTAGATAAAACTGAGATTTGGAACACCAAAGCAGCCTTCTTCCAGTGGATTCCCAGAGAAGAATCAGACCTTTCTACATCATGACTGGACTTTTCGGAGGAAAACTGCACCCTTCTACAGCAGCACTGCTCCAACAGAACCACATCTGTCACTCCAGGACTGCAGCCACCATTTACTGGGACTGCTGCCAACACCCTGACTGACTGATGGGTGTCAGGTTGGATTCTGACTCTGTCAGTGTTTTGGGTTTGTTTTTGTTTTGCAATACTGTATTTCTATTTTAATTTTCCTAGTAAAAACTGTTATTCCCATACCTTTGCCTGAGAGCTCCTTAATTTCAAAATTGTAATAATTTGGAGGGAAGGGATTTACACTGTGCGTTTCAAGAAAGGCTCCTGCCTTTCTTAACAAACATCTGTATTTTCAAACCACAACACAGAGGTAATCATCAAAGTTTTGTGGCATATTCCGTTAAGCATTTTTCATTAAGTATGGTATGACAGAAAACTACCACTTGGTTCTACTTAAACCTCTAAAAATTGGGATCTTAAACACATAAAATCTCTAAAACACTGAAGCATATCACTGTCTCCAGGGTGCTCAACAGCAGTTAGGTGGAAGAGCCTAAAAATACAGCCTACATGTTTAAGTCAGAGATGGCTGTAAACAGGTAGACAAGCAAAAGACTTTGCAATTAAATTGTAATGTCAGAAAAAAGACTAATCCAGAGCCTTTAGAGAAACATGTTCCTGATTTACAGTCAGCTCCTGGTCTCCTTGAGGAAGCTGCTGATAAACCTTGATTGGGCTTTTGACCACCCTCAGCTGTGTGACTCATGTGGTTGCCTCCACCATGCCAATTCTTTTTTAACACCTCACACTGCTGCTTGTGATTCTTGTGATCTCCAGGGGATGTCTAAACTCAGTTTTTGGGTGTTTCTTCTGTGCTGTGACCCTCCCTCACCCTTTGTGATGTTCCAGCACATCACAGTTCCTGGCAAAGGCTCTGCATGGCTGTTTCACCAATGGCAGGTGGTGACTGTAGGATCCCAGCCCTAGAGGAATGAGGGAGAAAGAAGGGATAGAAAAGCTTCAACTTGACCTAGTTGTGTTGCATGACATAACTGCAGTTATCTTCTTTCAAGATTACTAGTCACAATTTTTTTCATTAAGTGTGTCATCTGAGGGTCTTTTCCTTGTTCCTCTAGCAAATTTGAGACTATTTATGTTTCTATTAATCTTCTATTAAGACATTTTTCATCTTACATTTTATGATCTCACAATGGCTTTCCTTTGATAAAACATCTCTTCTGTTAAGGCATTTCTCTGTGACATTTGGATATAACAGACTTTGAAACAAATTAGGCCTTGATTAGTCCCTGCCTGTTTCTCTTCTCTCTCTGCCTTTCCCTGAATTTATCCCAAGATTTCAATGAAAAAACACATTTCAACTTAAAACTTGAATTCTTGAGATTAAAACATGCAGTGAGACTCACTACTTTTTATCTGGAATGGGGTAGACAGCTGGTAGCACTTAGTGCATTCCCTTTTTCTCAAAATTGCTGTTTGTATTTTTTTATGCTGTTGTTCTGTACCTTTGCCATATCTGTATTGAAGAGCACATGAGAAAAAAAAAAGAGGATTAAATGGATTTTTTGCCTTTCTGGTGTCATTCCTTTCCCCCATTGGTTTCTGTGAAACAATCAAAACCATTTACCAAGATAGCAAGAAAAGGTTTAAAATATGTTGTTCCTTCTTTTCCGGCTGTCCTGCTAGAGCATCTTTTTCCCTTTGCCATTTACAGCATTGGTAGCTTAATCAGCAAGGGATTACAACAACCAAACCTGCCCTGATTCTCCAGAGTGCCCTCCACCCCTGGTCTTCAATTACCAATTTAGCTACTTCTGTACATTCAAACCAGACCCTTTTCCAGCTGGTTTGTCCTGGCCAAACAAACAAGAGCAGCCCTAACCTGACAGTATATCCTGACTGAAGGGATCCCTCCTTGGTGAGCACATCCTAACCTGGCACAGAGCCTCCCCAGCCATGTCTTTGCTTACCCCACAGAGTTGCAGGAATGTGCATAAAGGCCAGGATCAGAGACACAGCTGCAGCTCCTAATGGCTTGGCCATTTATAACTGCTTCTAAGTCATTTCTTGTAGCTAAGGGTCATGCACCTTAGCCAAAAGTGTTCTCCACGCCAGTCAAATGGAAGCAGAAGAAACAGATGGTCCAGGCTTGAAAGTGTATGCACCTTGCTCCTCACACCCTCCTCTTCCTTCTCACCTCCTGGGCACTGAAAGTTTTGTCACTGCAGACAGGGTCAGATTATCACACTTACACCAAGGAATTGTAAAATGTCTGGTTTTCCGCATAGAAACTTGGATTCAGATGCACTCCCAAAACACTGAACGGGGACATGCAAAGATAAGTCTGTCTTCTCAACAGAGAAACCACGGGAACAATCATTCCCAGCCAGTGAAGGAAGCTGGCAAACAATTCATCAGTAACCTCTAGAAGTTCAGATAATTGGTGGTAAAGTATTTACTGCCACCACAACATGTAGCTCTCCAGAGAATTTTCATGAAACCAAGATGATGTTGAAAACAGAAGGACCTCCCAACAGCTTGTTTAGCACCAAGGAGGTACCAGTTCCTTTGGGAATCTGAATAAGAAATAGATAACTAGCTTATTGCATAAAAAATAAAATACTGTATAAGGTGGTATCATGTCTTCTGCAGGGATCCTCTACACAGATTCAGTGAATCATAGGAAATCTGCACTGTCAAAAAAAAAAATCATATTCTGTTAAAATCAGTTAGTGGATTTTTTTTTTTTTTTGTAAAACAAGAACTAAAAAAATACTGGAAAGAAAGCTACTATCTACAATCTTGTTACATTTACATGTTTCCTTGATTTTATAAACAAGGTTGCACTGGCAGGTAAAATACCAATGTCCATCAAGTGTGCCTTTGAAAATAGCCATCAAGGAAGGTTAAAACCAGCATTATTTCCATTATAAAACCAACCTCTGAAAAGCACTGTACTCCATGTAACTCTCAGTCACTCTTTGTTTCTTTTGCACTGCTCTTACACAAATAGGCTCTCAAACCAGCTGATAACACTGATCACTTTACAGGGAGAGATAAAAGGGAGTCTCTTTTTGAGAAGACTGAGAACTCTTCTCTTTTCTGTTTTACCACTGGGAAAACGCTTGCAGCTCTGGACACTGATTTCTGAACCCAGACACGTGAAGGTGGCCCTGCTGCAATCACATGCTTCACTATGGGCAGAAAGTACAAATGAGTTCAGCATCCTCATTTCTGAAAAAAATTGCAGCAATTGCCAAATCTATTTTTTTTCCTATTAGACCAGATAGACCAGTTCCACTTAACAAGTGGGTCTTAACTAAAATATCACTAAAATTAAGGAGCCTCTAGAACAACAGTTCTTTATCCATACTGATGCTCTGATTTGAAGAAGACAGGTGACATTGTGAGCTTGATCCTCTCTATTTCAACACAGAGTGCCCAACAGACATGTACAAACCTTACGCTATCAAAAATTTCTCCACAGCAGGGCAGCTGGCAGACAGATCTCTCAAATGACTATTCAGACAGACTCAGAAATAATGGAATTTAGGCAAATTCTGGACAGGCTTGTGTGTCCAGAGCAGAGGGACAGAATCTTCTCCCTCAACCTGCTAGCCACACTTCTCTTGATGCAGCCCAGGATACAATTGGTTTTCTGGGCTGTAAATGTACATGGACAGATCATGTCCAGCCTCTCACCCTCCCCCAGCATCCCCAAGTCCTCCCAGGCAAGGATACTCTCAATTTGGTCATCCCCCAGCCTGATTGATACTGAGGTTGCCCTGACCCACGTGCAGCCCCTTGCACTACATCTTGTTAAACCTCATGAGATTCCTATGGGACCAGCTCTTGAGACTGTCCAGGTCCCAGAGCATCCTCTGCTTCAGGTGTGGCAACCACAGCACTCAGCTTGAGGTCATCTGCAAACTTGCTGAGGGTGACCTGATCCCTTTGTCTGTGTCATTAATGAAGATATTAAATGTACAGATCCCTGAGGGACACCACTTGTCACTGATGCCCATTGGGACAATGAGCTGTTTGCTACGACCCTCTGCATGTGACCGTCCAACCACTTTCTTCTACACCAAACAGTCGGTGGCACTCTCACCAATTTAGAGATCAGGATGTTATGGGGGACTGTGTCTAAGGCTTTGCAGAAGTCCAGATAAATGACACCTGTGTGCCTTCCCTTGCTCACTGAAATAGTCACTGCATTACAGAAGGACACTGGGTTGGTCAGGCAAGACTTGCCCTTGGTGAAGCCCAAATGACCTCCCTGCTCTCCATGTGTCTTAGCATGGCTTCAGGGAGGATTTGTTCCATGATCTTCCCAGGAACAGAGGTGACACTGTGACAGGTCTGTAGTTCCCAGGGCTCTCCTTTTGACCCCTTGTGGAGATGAGTACAATGGTTCCTCTTTTCCAGACACCAGGGACTTTACCTGACTGTCATGACTTTTCAAATATCATGGAGATGCTTGGCAACTACATCACTCAGTTCCCTCAGGACTCTGGAATTCATCTTACCAAAGACTTGCATTCATTCCATTTCCTCAGGTGGTCACAAAGTGGATCTTTACTTACAGAGGGAGGGACTTTGCCCCCCCAGTCCCCCTCCTGATTCTCATCCCCTCAAGGTGTGGGAAGAGAGCTTGCTATTGAAGACTGTGGTGAAAAGGTTGTTGAGTACCTCAACATTTTCCTCATTCACTGTTACCAGTTTACCAGCACTGTTCATCAGGGGCATTCACCTTCTCTGACCTTCCTTTTCTGGTTAACACACATGTAGAAGCCCTTCCTGCTAATCTTCCTTGCCAAGTTCAGTTTTAGCTTCACCTTGGCCTTCGTCACCCTAACCCTACAGAACCAAACTTCATCTACGTACTCTTCCCTGTTCACCTGTCCTTGTTTTCACTGCCTGTGCTTCTTTTCCCTTTGTTTGACCAGTAATTCCCTATTCAACCATGCCAGTCTCTTGTCTTCCTTTCCTTATTTCTTGCTCCAGGGGACTGCCAGCTCCATTGCTATTTTCATAACTTTTGGCATAGGAAAAAAGATGCTATGAATTATATATTGTTGTGCTCCAGAGACCTCTACCAATTCAACCTACAAACCTCAGTGCTCTCCATATTTGCATTTTCTGAAAGACTTTCTGAGCACACTGCTGGGCATTTCAAGTATTTTATAGCCATGTACAAGACCATCAGATACCAGGGAATTGTTGGGCTGAGAGAGAAGCAGAACATGCAGTCCCCTGAAGGGCAGGACCTCTATGCTGGCTTAGCTGTGCTCCTCCTGGAAATGTGGTGGTCAGACCCCAGTTAGCTGCCTTGTAGGGGCGACCTGAGCTGGTAACAGTGACTGTCCCCTCCACCTTAGTGATTGCACAGGAGGAAAGCTGGGGAATGGAGGAGACTCCTGCTTCACGTTGGTCAGTTGGACAAGTGCCATGCCTTCCTGCATGGGCTTGGCAACATTCCTTTTCAAGTTCCCCGAAGGTCAAACTCAATCTATTCAGACCTTCTCAAACCTATTTTAGTTCTTCTTCTGACAATTCTACTGAGGCCACCATTGGACAACAACTGTGAAGAGCAGTGGGTTGATAATTCTGCTGTGGTGGCTGTCCCTCAGTGCTGCTACAAACCCTTCTAAACCACACTGCTCAGAACATGTGAAAATTATGTGCAGTCTTCCAGGAAGCTTTTCATTTGCTGTTCACTTCCAGCAGCAGGAAAGCCTTCCTCAGCTTTCCATTTTAAACATCAAATCAAACTAAGTCTGAAGATTATTGTTCTCCTATGCAAAACAAATGAATAATTAATTGTCATGGGATTTCTCTGTGTCGTTCCCATCCATGAGGAATTAGCTGGAGTCCTTGAGATTTAAAACAATTAATGAACACAGGATGTGCAGTGTCTGCATAAACATTTTGGATTTTTCCACATCCTATTCTGCCAATAATCTCACTGTTGCTAAAGCACACATCCAAAACTCAGAAGTTACAGCACATGTGATGATGACACATTTCCAATAATGCCCCAGATGTGATCACCTTTAATTTCAATGGAACACTGGCAACAATACACACCCAGCAGCTATTACAGAGGCTGTAAAAGTCATTAGGGTGGGATGCAAATATCTGAAATGAACAATGGACAAAATTTGGCAAGTGCTAATAGTACTATTAAAATATCTGAATAACATGAAAGATGTTTACTGCTTCCCACAATGGAAAGGTTTAAAACTATTCAGACTCTGAAAATTAAGCTCTACATGTTGTTCAGGAAACACAGCAGTGCTACCACCGCTACTACCACTGTATTGCAACCCAGCCTCTCTCAGCCACTCTCTCACTACCCATACAGGTATCCCAGTATCATCCCAGTATCATGATTGTTCACTGCCCTATCAATTTATAAAGGGTACCTTGGGATAGACCCAGTCTAAACCTAAGAAATAGAAAGGATAGGATTAGTTTACAGCTAACTATTATGTCTCCAGCCCTGGCCTTCCTCATTGCAGACTTCCCATTATTTTCTAGCATAGACTCTTTTACAAAATCCCACAGTCTGAAAACAGCTTGTTTTAATATGAAAAACGTTTTGTGGCCTGTAAGCATCCTTGTTCTAATGTTACATGACATCTCCTTCTTATCTAGAAAGTGAATGGCTACACAAAGCTTATTCCAATTCCTAGAGAACGTATGCATTGATAACACTTATGTAGAAGTACAAATTTGTTTCAGTGGCTTTTGCAAGCTGAATGAACTCAAACTGCCAGAACATCTTGTCTGTTTCTTCCCAGCTGTAGATGCTATAAAGCAAATCCTAGCAATTAATGAGTAAACTCCAAAAACTTGAAATTGCTTTCAATGGAAAATCAAATGTTTGAAATTTTTTTTCAGTAATCAGCTCCCCAATGACATAAAACTGATCTGGAAATCCCACAAGCACTGTCATTGCAAAGTCAGCAATTCAAGCCTGCAAGGTCACAAAGCCAGCTCATGATATCTTGAGGGCTGCTCCTGACAGTAGAAAATGAAGATGGATATAAAAGAAATAAAGCATCTTTAGAGTTAAACAGAAGCAAAATTTCTGCATCTATAATGAAAACAGTGTCTCCAAAAAAACCAGAGAGATCCCAGAAGTGTCCCACCTGAGAGGAAAACCCTTCCGTTTGCATTCATAGATTTTAGATACCAGAGAAATCAGAGAAGAAACTTGGAAGTACAAGAGATAGGAAAAACTTCTGACAATTTTGTTCACATTCACAAATATAGTCCCTAAGGCGATAATAATTCACAAATTCTGATATTTCTGATGAATATTCTGAACAGGCTGGAATTTACCCAGCTCTGACTTTCACAGCTGCTGCCTTTTGACTTTGAGGTGAAACTGTAAGGAATCAAAACACCAGATACTACTGCATAAAGGAGTGCAAGTATCTCAGTGAATCCTTTGGGAAAAGGGAACAGATCCTGCTTGAATTCATTAAGAATAAGAATTGCAAAATATATTGGAGTCCTCTAGAAAATGTGCTGTGTGCTCAAGAGCCTGGTGTTCCAGCTGCTTTTTTGTGGAGCCTAGGTGAAAGGAATATTTATCCTGGGTCTAGGTCACCACCTTAAGTGGTTCCCTCCCTAAGACAGGTGTCTTAAATGCCGCTTCTATTATTTTGTGACAATTATGCTTTGTGTGAAAAAGAACTTGCTTTACACAGTTCTCATGCCCAGAAAGAGAAACCTCTCTAGTTTTGTGACCATTTTCAGAAGCAGTGTCCCTGAAGATGGCACATTTGGAAATGGCAGTATTTCACACTGCTGCATAGCAGCAATTGGCACCCCAGTCTCAAAAATATACTACTCAAACAATATAAAATAGCCAACACCCACAAGGAGAAACAGAGTTCTTTATTATCCCAAAATATATCTCTGTAGAGTACCTGTTGTATTGCATTTAATCTAATTTCCTAAAGGAGAGATGAATCCCCTTGCTGCAATCAAGCTATTTTTAAAGAGATTGGTGGTGATTCAGCTGAATGGTGACTAAACCACTGACAAATTTCCCCTTTCAGCTTGTGTGCATAAAAAGATGCTTTGCTGGGATGTATCATCTGCAGATACCACTACTTTTTTGGACTGATTGGGGGTTTTCCAGTCAAACTATATTACTTTAATTATTATTTAAAATTATATACACATGAATCTTTTAGCACATTTCAGAGAGGCATCAGGTCATACAATTGAGCTGTACTGGGTTTGGAGCCATTTATGGAGGGCTGTCTCCCATAGAAGGGATCCCCCACTGGAGCAGGGGAAGAGTGAAGAGTTTCCCTCGAGGAGGGAGATGGGGCTGAGACAAGGTCTGAGCACAGACTTCATTCCCCATCCCCTGGACCACTGGATGAGAATGGTAATGAAAAACTGGATGGTAATGAAAAACGGGAATGAAGTTATGCCTGGAAAGAAGGGAGAAGTAGGGAAAGGTGTTTCTAAGATTTGGATTTATTTCTCATTATCCTACTCTGATTTAACTGGTAATAAAACTACCCTAAGCTGAATCTGTTTTGCCCATGACAATAACTGGTGAGTGATCTCTCCCTATCCTTATCTCGACCCACAAACCTTTTACTGTATTTTCTCTCCCCTGTCCAGCTGAGGAGGGGAGTGACAGAGTGGTTTCAGTGGCTACCTGGCGTCCAGCCAGCATGAAGCCATCACACCAGACACAAGAGAGAGAATATAAAACAGGTATTGCACAAGATCATTAGTGGAAACTGCTTGTTTAATTTACTTTATATGAACTGAATGTATCCTCTGAAAGGACAGAGATACATTCCTGTGAACAGAAAAGCAGAGTCATTCCCCTTTCTGAATGTTAGTGTGCAACTCAAAAGATGCAGGTTGAGTTGCTTGCTCTCTGCAAGCTGCTGCCTTTGGGAGGTACAGGATTACATCTATGGACTAGAGATTACTCTGAAGCCTCCTACAGCTGTTCCTGACTGCAAACTTCCAGTTAACATAGCATAATAAGGAGGGGAGAAGGTGAGTTCTTAATTTACATCAGCAGAGTGAAAGAAATCAAATCCATAAAGTAAACTAAACCAGAAATGGAGTTGAGAAACAACTACTACAGTCCCTTGAGTAGGGTACTCAATTACTCTATAGCTCCTTTGGAATCTGTCTGCTAGGGACTATAGCAGAAGTTCATGCTCATGACATTTATCAGGATGTAAGTTTGGAATATAATAATCCTGGCAGTTCACTAGTGGGTGTGTTTGGTCCTGAAAAGCTGATTTCCTAGGAAATTACTTTTTAAGATCTATCTGTAGTTCTGTCTGGTTTCTCTGATGATTTACAAGACTAGATAACCTGTTTTCTTGCCATAGTGAGAACAAGCCTTTGAAAGCACAGATGAATGTTTGTCCTTCTCTTACCTAGACTTTAAAATCTCACTGTTTATGTCAGTGAAAATTGTTACACATTTAATTATCTATTTTGTGATGCAGAGTTACAGACAGTTTAGTAAATAGTCTGTCTATTATTACTATGCTTGTAAGTTAATAATGAAAACTATGTCACACACAGGACAGCATATGCAAATAAATGTACATATGATAGACTGAAAGCAGAATTCACTGGTCTCTAATAGGTGTTTAATTGTTTTGGAGTGCTACTAAAAAGACCCAATATTATTAGGATGTTTTTCTTGCAAATAGGTTTTAGAAGCATATGGTCAGTGCTGTATAATCGCAGTGTTATAATTAAAACTAAATAGCTTAGAAATTACAAGGTAAAAGAAAATAAAAGCTCAGCAGCCAGTATATGTATGGCTAAACATGGATTAGTGTGTGCTTGTGGGTGCACCTAAATGCTGTGCTCTGGCAGTACACCTGCCAGGAATTACCATTATGGCTTAGGAGGAACTGTGGCTGTCTAAGGAGAGACCTGAGGGAAATGAATTCTTAGCTGGGGCTGACATGAGTACAAATTAATCAATTAAGCCACCTGTATCAATATAGGCATCCTGACTCATTGTTTAATGGGATAACTGGAATTCTGTAGAGGAAATAAAGTTGATTACAGGGATCAAACAGAGCTAAAGCTTTCTAAACATTTGTCTCTTGCTTGTGACAAGTTGCAGCTTATGAGGCTGCTGACATGGAACAAATAGCAGTGAGGGGAGTAAAAGGTCAGGTCATTATTTTTTAGTGCTTACAATAAAATTGTGTACATGCTAAGAAGAAATAGACAAAGCTCTGTGTGTTTAACAATCATCATGAAGTCTATATTCCAATTTTTTGTATGTATCTGAATTCCCAGAATGTTCTGGTGTTATCTGATAAATTTTCTTGGTGTAATGCAATTCAGCCCATCATCTTACATGCATCTATAAATTAATTTACAATACAATCCTAGGTGTCTACTCCTTGGTTTTGATGGGTGAATTTGCCCATGAAAGCACATGATGAACAGATGGTGGAAGAGAAAAAGCCAGAGATGAAGGGCTAGTTGGGTTCGTCAATCCAAAGAAGTAAGCTGCAGATGATTTACTCTCTATGAACAAAATACAAACTGATCTCCAGAGAGAAGGAAGAATGGAAATAAATTCACTGTATTCTCAGGAAGCAATCTATCACAAAAGGTCAGCAGGCCTTTATGTTTGAAGAAGAAAATGAAAAGGGAACTGTGGCTTATTGTGTCCAAATGTATTATTTGCTTTGAAGCATTCAAAATATTTTTGTCCGGTGGAAACTGAGGCCTATGTAACTTCTCTTGTATGTTTCTGAAGAGTAGGCTGCTTATTTGGGAAAAAAAAGAAAGGAAAATCAAGTATAATAAAAGACCTAGCATTATATTTTCTTCATACGTCAGATGAAAGTTTTGGGTGTACAAGCCTTGTCATATTTTATCTGAGATATAAACAGAGAAACAATAAAGAACACCTAATGCTTTATTTATTTATTTATTTGTTTGTTTGTTCCCATTCTCCCTCCCCCCAGCCCCCTTTTTTTCATTCCTGCCATTACTCTTTGCAGGGTAAAGATCTTTAAAGGACTCCAGCTGTAATGAACTGTATTTCTCAGGACACAGATCTTCCATTGGTATAGTATGGGAATCTTATAGCTCAGTTTTGGAATTGCAGGGGCAGCTGGGGACCATGAAATCAAATAAGGGCCAGTACTACAACCCTCTTTGGGTTACAGAAATTTGCAAAGCAAAAGTCTTCCATTTAAGGAATTTAATATAATTTCCTTTCAGTTGAAAATGTCCAACTATCCTGATTCAATTTAATGGATTTCTGGCATTTAAAAATTTTACCTCATTTTACATCAAAAACCAAGATGAAAAAGGATACAGATTCTCTATTCAATAACAGAAATTTTCTATTCAATAATGACTGAAATTGCCTAGAACATACAGCACACCATAAATGTTATTGAAATGAATAAAACAAGTACTCTGAGTATTCTGTAAGCTCCAGAACACATAACGAAATGAAAAATAATGAAAGACATAATGAAACACAGAAGTCCATTAAATTTATTATTTTCTATAATGAGAGTCTACCCATCTTATCAAACTTCCATGATAAACTTTGCCCTTTCTGGGCTTGATGAGTTTTGCAAATTGTACAAATGAAACAATTCTTATCCAGCATTACAGACACAGAAGAAAGGCGCGCACTGACAAAAACCAAGGATGTGAAGAAATTCTTTAAATGAAACCACATTCAAGGAGACATTAGCATCCTTCTGTAGAAAAGAAGTAAAAGAACAATCTTTGACATTAAGTCAAAAAGATGACCTAAAAATATGCACTTTCTCTAAGCCCATGATGGAGTTAGTGTCTCAGCAGACACCAGATTCTGGTTTGAAATCTTATTGACTGTAACTTACGCAAGCAATATGACTCAAAGGTAATTGCCAAGAGAGAGAAAGAAGTAATAAATTGTTGAATGTGCCCTGTTTTCTCACCACAAAACTCTCCAGTAGGTGTATGTCCAGTAGGTGTATGTCCAGTAGGTGATGTCTTAAATATCATATAAAATTCATATAGTATAAGGTAAAGCATAATCTTTGTTGCCACTTGCAGCAACAAAGCCAACAACAGCAGCATGTGATTAGTACTCTGAAATCTCTTCATCTGAGATTGCTTTCTGGAATCAAATTCGGGCAGAGAGAAAAGGAGAAACAAACAAGTTTACTGCACCTCTGCAGTAGCAAATAATCAAGATAACTACTTGAGGAAAATAAAGCGAAGCACCAGATTCTTCAAATAATGTGATAATTAAGTCACAGGTGTTGAATATCCAGTTATGTGCAAATCTCTCTCCTCTCAGAGAATGGAAAGGGCACTGAAGGGTTAGCCTGAGATGAACAACAATGCAGGGGGAAAAAAGAGCCAGTCTGTGTACTGGAGGACAAATCTATCTCAACCTAAAATTTGTCATTGGCTGTGTTGTACAGGCAGTCTGTTCAAACACATGACAAATGACACTGCTATTCATAGAGCAGGCATAATACAGGTTGCCACAATCTAAATTGTTACCAGCACTGTCCCATGCACCAAGAAATGTCATGCATTCAGCTGTAGAGCACCACGGGCTGAAGGTGTGCTTTAGAGGAAATTACAGTTAATGCAATAAAAAAACCCTAATATGTAGTTATGTGCAACTAACCTTTATGATATGTTAAAAAAACAAACAAAAAAACCCAAAAGCTTTTAGCTTGAGGCTTTTAGCACTTATTTTTCCAGTTGCACTGCACTTCAGGAAATGAGAGATATTTAATCTCTGGTTATAAGGAAGCAATATTTTGTTTTGACATCAGGTCTGGGGAGCAGACTCATCCAAATGCTCCACATCAGTCCTTGATTTGCATAGCTATGAAAAAAGGGTGCATCTTCAACTTACTTGCAGCCTCCTCCTGTCATTTTAAATATATTTCAAGAAGGGCACAGATTGTCTAGCTAATGAGTTATACTGTATGCATAAAAATATGTGGATAATGTTCTGGCTTCTTCATACAGCTTCATGGAGAATCTTGGCTTCAGGCCAAACAACTGCAAAAGTAAAGCTTTTTCCCCTCAGCATTTTAGCAAAGTGCACATAATACATCTTTAAGTAAATTAGTGTTATAACAGGTTTCCACTTATCCATCTTGAGGAGTCAAATGAGAACCAAAAATAGATCCTCTTCTCAATTTCCCCCGAGCAGCAAAATTATTTCAAATCCTTCCTTGCCACAGGAAACAAACAGATAAAATCCCCAAGTTTGGCAATGATTCAGTAAATATATGTGCCTGTTCATTATTTAAATCCAGGAGCCAAGGAAATCTTTATTAGAAAAGGACTTGCAACACATCCAATACAGTTAGGAAGCAAGTGTGACTCTCCAAGAAAACCCCTTCCTCTGTAGTCAGATGCCTTGTGGCATTTGCAAAGGAAGACTCATCTCAGAGCGTGCAGCAGATGCCAAAGCCACCTCTGCAGAGAGGTGCAGTACATGTAAATAGCCACACACACTGTGCTTTAAGGGACTGGCAAAGTAGAGGTGAAGACATGATCAGATACTATTTATTGGAATAAACAGTACAGGCTAAAAAATAGATTGTAACTTCAACTTGAATTATGAAAAGGGAACACCCCCCCCACCAATTGGAAAATTCCTGCAGAATGGCAAAGTCATTGAATCAGTAACAAACACAGCAATAATTTTAAAGCAGAAGAGCCCTTACCTTTAGGGCTGATGGGATTATATGAAGTTTTTTTGAGCAACTACTCCTGGATTTGTCTGAGATAAGTGATTGTATTTCCAAAAATGGAAACAAGATGATCTCATTTAAAGGCTTAGTACCTCCTTAAAGTATTTATGTAAAAAAAGTGGTCCCTGGCAAGGAGATTTGGATATGTTGAAGGAGAGGACAAAAAGTAGAAACAGTAGCTCAGCATTCAGCTCAATTTTAGTACATACCTTTTAAAAAAGGATAAAACCATAGTGTATGATTTCATAGATATAGTTAAGATCAAATCCCTGAAAGAAGATTTCACTGAATGTACTTGACTGGCATAAACCAGACCATCTCTAAAATTTTGCTAAAAACACATGCACATTATGTTCTTTTTCTTAATGCCTGTTAATAGAATTGGCATCAAGTAACAAAATAATTTTTTATATCATTGTTGCTAATGTGATGCTCTGTTTGCATTTTAGCAAGGCATATAACACTCATCACTAGTGGCAGTGGCAGGGTAAGGAGGTGTGATTATCATGACATCAAACTAATTAAGATTAGCCTGAAAAAAGCAAAGGATGCCCTCCTCTCCAGGTCTGTATAACAAAAAGAACAGGGAGAAAAAGGGAAATATTAATAACAGTTTATATAAGAAGGGCTTGATTTTGTTCTGCTTATGTGGAATTGCAGCTGAATAAAGTGAAAGGAGAGAAAGAGAAAGTATTTCTGTGTCCTTAGAAAAATAACAAATGGGTTGTTAATTGGCAAGTGTTTAAAGGGCTGGTTCTAATCAGGGTAAATGGGCTTGTTTTTCCAACACTGGGTCTCACATCCAAACAAGAAACAATAGAAAAATCTTTGCTGAAAGCAAGAGGAAATGGGTTGTCACCAGCTGTTCAAAGACAAAATCCTTCAACAAAAGTGTAGCAGCAGATGCTGTGTAAAAGCACAGGGAATGCAAATGCACATGAGTCATCCCAAAGGCTTAGGGGGGACAAGCTGCTGGCCAGGTCCTGGGGGCAAAATTTTTTTGGACTTTAACCATCTCTCCACTTGTTTTATACTTTGTTCAAGTACACAGTTATTTTTGGGAAGAAGGTGTTTTTAATCCCCTTTAAAGAGTCCTGAACAGAAGGAGTGTATCTTACAGAAATATTATTCTTTGGGCCTATGACATCAAAAAAGAAGATAGTCCAGCATCATTGTCTGTCCAGCAAGGAGAAGAGTTTAAAGCATCTCTCCCTTTTCCCTCTTTTTTTTTTAGGATCATGATAATGACAAAAATTGTTAAAAGGATTATTTTTATAATTTCCAGCATTTCACTGTATGCTTTGCACTTCAGTTTCATAAACAGGCACACTGGAAAAGGATAGAAAATTGGCATAATGGCAAAAATAGCAGAAGTACCCGGTGTGTTTCACAGAGATAATTCTTAGGATTCCATCTCAGGCTGGTTGACCCTGGGCAGAGGCATAAGACCTTCCATAAGTTAAAGTATGATGGAACTTGAAATGAAAGTGACAGAAGGATGCTCTCCATGAGTTATCAATAAAATCCCGTTTGTCTAAAAAAATAGCAAGAAAGATACAGAGGGAGGAGTCCCAGACTCAGCTTTTGCCTTGCCTGTCCTGGCTGTACATATTTAGGCACCGTCATTCTCTAGTCATCATTAAAAACACATTGATCTGCACAACTCCATAATCTTATAAGAAAATAAGTCATTGGGGATTATCAAATTCTCATCCATTTAATTCCAAAACTGTCCTCTTGGTTTTCCCCCAGCAACTCCAAGATCTAACATGGAGAGGAATAAAAAGGTTTTGGCAGAAGATTTTGCATGGAGGTGGATCCACATTTTGAATGCTTTTTTATGTTTCATGCTGCCATGTTCCACTGTGACAGATCCTGAGAATTCCCTCCTGCCAGTAACCCTCACAGCAGCCATCCCCAGTTTCTCCACTGAATTCATGCTGCTTAACATGTCACAAACAAGGAGAGGCTTTTTGTGCTTTAAAGGAGAACTCCAGAGCTGACTGGAAACAGTGATTTAATTTTGTGAAAGTACGATGATATTTTGATATTAGAACATACTGATATGTGATCTTTCCTGGTTTAAAGAAAACAAACAAAAAAAAACAAAAAGGGGGGAGAGAGAGAGTGAGAAGGATGGATCCTCAATAGCCAGTGGTGCAGTCATTTGGAAATTCACCTGTGCCAGTAGGGACACTGTACGAGTACCAAGCCAGTGGGGAAACAATGACACTGAGATGCATTGGGTGATGATTTTCAGGCTCCAACGGGGGGATGCCATGAACCTGGTGGAACCTGTCACCTGCACACTCTGTCAGTGGTCAGGGGAAGCACATAAGATTATAGTTTTCTTTGGGATATTTTCTCTGCAAAGCTACTTCTTAAGAATAATAATTTAAAAAACCCCAAACATATTTGTACCTGATCTCAGGAAGGAAGCTTGAGGACTTTGCCACGGCTTTGCCATGTCTCACTGCAGAGCACAAGTGGGAGCCAAGCATTACCAAGTCCTTCTTCTGTACCTGGGCAATTTTAGCAAGAAAGGAATGAAATGAGATCCTGCTGCCCTTTATCCCTTATTTACCAGACATGTGGTCGAAAGAAACTGCATTGTATGTGATCCAAGCCAGATTCTTCACCAGGCTCATGTTCACTTCTCTATTTGCCACAGCTGGCAATTGGGGTCCCACCATGGGAAGGGATGGGACAACACGGGGGAGCCTGACAGCATACAGGCTGGTTCCTCACACCTGGGAGGAAAACTGTGGCATGAATCTATAGCTCATGGTGGTTGGTTCTTCAGTGATGAGAGTGGATCACAGAGCAGTTATTCTATTTCCAAGGGAGGGAAATCCAGCCTAACTTGGTTTTGTCATAAGTGGTTAGATTTTATAGTGCGCTTATGTACTTCTAATCAAATTAGCATGTTGGCTCAAAATCAGCCTAGCAGAAAACCTCTCATTTTGTTATCCATTCTGCTTCATTTATCACCTGGAATTACCAAAGTTTTGAGGTTTTCTTTCCTCTCTGACTAGGCCCAGTTCTGCTTAGCTTATAAAATTTGAAACATTCATTGCCCAAGGTTGCAAGAGCAATGAATATTTAGCATCCCATCTTCCCAGCTCACTCAAAGGTGTCTCACAGTGTGACTTCACATTAGAAATGTCCCACCTGTGGGGATCACTCAGAAAAATACAGATTATAAGTCTCTACAACATAGAACAAGGTCAATACCCAAATTATGGGAATTATCACCTTAAATAAGGTTGCATATCTGATGATGCACTGCCCCAACACTGATTTATAGGTGCTGTACTAGTGACTCTCCCCTGTGTATACAGAATTTCAGCTATTAAGTTATGATATTATTCCCCAGTTCTTTTTCCAAGGCTTCTCATGAATCAGCTGCAAGTTGTACAATGCATTCCTCTTATCTTTACCAAGGTAGCCCCTATCTCCAACAGCAAGAAATGAAAAAAAGAAAAAGGTTTCTCACCTGACTTCAGAGCCCAAGGAAATATAGTTTAAAGAACATAGTGACCAGTGACAAAACACAGTTAGGACTACAATGATGAAAACTGCTGAAAAAAATACTGCAAATGAAATTTCTTGACCCTGCAGTCACCTTCTGTTAATTCACTGCCAGTATGGGTCTTTATCTAGGCTGAGGCCACACTCTAAAAAACCCAACCCCCATTCGTCTCCAAAAATGAAATTAAAGCTTAATGTTAATTCAGATTATTTTCCTATTCAAGATAGAGCTATGAGGATTACAGTCAGTTTAAACACTTGTCAGGAAAATATGGTTCCTTCCACTTTGCAGACAGGCAATTAAAGTTCCGCAGCAGCAGCACTGAAATTAGAAACTATCTAGAGGCCATTTTAGGCCAAGAAAATTTTGCCATTGATTTTAATGCATCAAGATATAACGTATTCTCCAGTATCCTGCCCTTTCCTATTTTTCCCAAACTTTGGGTGAACCATTAAATTGAAGCCTGCCCTGTAAATCCCATTAGCTATTAATGTAGTTCCCTTAGCTGGAAGATAGATTAATGACCTGAGACTTCTGTAGAATATTTGCTACTTCAGTGCAAATTAATATCATATTTTATCCTCATTTTATAACCACATCCAGCACTTCCTTCTGAAAAGGATACCAGAAGGAGCTGATTATTTAAATGCCAAGATTCTAAATCTTATCTTCAAATTTTTAATCAAACTGTTAAACATGAGTCTTAAATTGCAGCATTTCCATTTTTCATAATTCTCTCACCTCATTTTTCATGATAAGAACAAAGGAAAAATTAAACACTCAGATGTGTTTAGGAGGGTTTTTTTAATATTGATGAAGTTTTTAAAATGCTTTGTGTTTTTCAGGATTCTGTTCTCATCCACACCTTGGGCTAGGACCAAAGAGAAATGCCTCACTTCAGCCAGGTCTAAGTTTTCAGTTTTAAAAAGGCAGCTTAAAATTTTCTAGGTATCATAGACTATTCTGCCAAAAATTATTTTGTCTACAGCCTCCTATCATTTTTTTGTATTTTTAATTAAATTACCAATTGTTCTTCCACTGCCTAAAACAACATTGTTTACTAAACACATTTCTCTGACACTGAATGCAATTTCCGGAGAAAGCAAAATCATAAAAATATGAAAATTGCTTGAGACACATGTTTAGTTCTAAAAAAATCAAGTCAGGCCTCCTTTTTTAGGAATTAAAATTTATGGCAAAGTCTCCAGTTCCTGAGGCAAGCACAGCAGGCTATTAGAAGAAATAAAGGAAGTGGCAGTGGGGGAAAAGATGAATTCCTTTGTGCCAGCACTTTAGAAAAGTTTGGTCTTTATTAGCAAACAGTGAAACAAGGTTGAAACTTCAAACTTACAGCAAAACTTCTCTTTCTATACTTCAAACCATCAATAATAATGTTACTGCTAATAAAAAGAAAATATGAAAATCGCAGAAAACAAACAGCAGTTTGGAATGAAATTATACATTTTATTTTCTGTCTACATTTGCTATTATAAAAAATCTATGAAGAAAACACAGTCACTTTACAAAGTTTTTGTTGTTGAATCCTTATGCTGTTTTGGGTCCAGCATTAGGTATCAAATCACAGGCACATCAGAAATTTAAAACAGACTTGCAAACACATTCCTTTACACTTGATCAAGTTGCCTTGTAAACTTCATTAGTTAGTATTGGGGATTGCTGTGGTCAAAAAACTTTTGGGGAGCACATTTCAGACACTCACCCCTCTCTTGATTAGAAATATCCTTTCTATCCAGTCTTAGCATATTTAGAACTCACTATGACACTTGTAGGGGACCTACCAGGAACATCTCATTCAACTGGCTGACCACTTCAGGCCTGACCAAAAGGTAATACATGTTGTCATGTCTCTAAATGTTCCTAAAGGCTGACAGGCTGGGGACATCCACCACCTCTCCAGGAAGTCTGTTCCAGTGTTTACCACCAGCTAGGCAAAGTGCTCTCTAATGGCCAGTCCAAACCTCCCCGGTGCACGTCAGCAGTCCCTCCTGACTGTAGGAGTTCTATTTGCCAGGTTAGTGGTCCTTCCCTCCTCTCCTGCTGCCTCATTTCCCAGGTAATTGTCACTGCACTTCGAAGCAGCTGATGTCCTTCACAGTTCCTCCAGCAGACGAACTCTTCCTTGTCCCAGTATGCATGCCTCTGTGAACTGACCTTCTTGTGGATTGACTTTTCTGTGGCTGAACCTGCCATGTCTTCCTGTTCCACAAGGGTCTCTGACTCTTGCTGTCTTCTCCTCTCTCTTACATAGTTTCCTTAGTGGCCATCTGAATGTCACCATTTGTGTGACCACACTGTGAGTCTTCCCTTCCAGCTGTGAAGGTACACTTGGCAAAGTTTGGGACACGCCTTAAGGTTCAGCTCAGTGAACTAACCATGAGAAGTTACTGGACAAGGCAGAAAACAGAGCAGGAAGTTAACAAGTGTTACAAATAATACCATGAAGAATGACCAAATTTCACACATGGTTAAAATGTGAAGATGGCCAAAGTGGGAGTTTAGATTGGCTATTAGGAAAACTTTCTTCACTAAAAGAGTTACTAAGCACTGGGACAAGTGGCCCTGGAAGTATTTAAAATATTTAAAAGTGCAGATGTGACACTTAGGAACATGGTTTAGTAGTGTACTCTGCAGTGTCAGGGTAAAGGCTGGACTTGGTGGTCATTTCCAACCTAAATGATTCTATTATGGAATCTCACATATAACAGAGGGGAGAACAAAGACATTTTGAAGACTAAACCCTTGCTAGGTCCCCAGCAGGGACTGGTAAATGGTTGGGTAGGCAACCCTATCAGAAACATCAAGTTTGGATACAGATGTAGCAAAAGAGACTTGCCAGGATAAAGTAACCAGGGTACAAAATTGTTTGAGAGTAGATGCAGAGAGAGAAAGGGAAGTGATCAAGATAAATGAGATAACAGGCACGGGGAATGGAGCGGGAGGGAACAAAAGGGGACAGCTGAGTTGCTGTTTGAGCTCTGCACCTGATCACCACAATCTATCCTATCTTCTCATTCAGCTCAACTCCTATTTTCTGCGTGAGGAGTCTACCACTAGACTTCTTGCACAGACACTTTGTTTGAGAAATATCTTTGAAGTTAGAAAAGAGAGATATCAGGCTACAGAAACAAGAAAGTTAGTAATGTAGGGAACATGAAAAAATTCAGAGCTCTGCCGGTCCTGGTTTTAGCTGGGACAGAGTTAATTTTCTTCCAAGTAGCTGGTACAGTGATGTGTTTTAAATTCGGTATGGCAATAATGTTGCTAGCACACTGATGTTTTGGTTGTTGCTAAGTAGTGATTGCCTTAAGTCAGGGATTTTATGTCTATGCTCTGACAGTGAGGAGCTGCACAAAAGCTGGAAGAGAACATAGCTAGGACATCTAACCCAAACTGACCAAAGGGCTATTCCACACCACAGAACATCATGCCCCCTTGTATGAACTGGAGGAGTTACCCAGAAAGGGGCTGATTGCAGCTCAGGGATGGGCTGAGTACCAGTCAGCAGGTGATGAATAACCAGTAATATTTGTCTTTTAGGTTTTATCTCTCCCTCTCTCTCATTATTATTATTATTATTATTATTATTATTATTATTATTATTATTATTATATTTAAATTAATTTCAATTATTAAATTCTCCTTATCTCAAAACGTAAGTTTTACTTCTGGCCCCCTGATTCTCCTTCCCATCCCACTTGAGGCAGGGTGAGGAGTAAGTGAGTATCTGTGTGGGACTAAATTGCCAGCTGGGGTAAACCACAACACCCCCATAAAATCCTATGCAGACACTGCTGTCTATTATTGGTTCATTGGTGGCCCAGTTGCTAAGCTTTTTGGCAGGGAAAATCAGAATGTACTTGACTTCACTCTGCTGTAGCCAGCATGCTTCCAGTGCCCAATATAATTATTTTAATGCCAGCTCGAGTACTACTGCACTGCAGCACTGCCATACTTTGTCTCAGCAAGGAAGAGAGTAAGCTAAACAACTACACCTCCACTCAAATCCTCCTCTTTTGTCCTAGAGGTAACACTACAAGCAGTACCAACAAAAAGAAATAAAAAAAATGCAATAGTATTGACTCTGAGATCTCAGTAACTCTAACTGTAATAATCCAAATAAATTAGAAAATTGGAAGACTCAACTGAAGCTTTCATAAAAAAACACTGAGACCCAAGCTATCCTATCTACAATACTGACAAGGGGAAGAAAATGGAAACTCACTAAACCCAAATCCAGAGGAAAAAAATACAATCTCTAAGTTTCAACCTTGATTTAATAATTGAAACTTCATGTTCCTTTACATTACATGTGACATGCTGTGGCATGACTTCTCTGATGTGCCAAGCCCACAGACAACTGCCTGGTTTAGATGTTATTAGTCTGCTGACACCCTGTCTGTCTTAATTCTGCCATTTCCAAGTACAGACAAAGTCACAGCTCTAAAACATGGTGTAGATACCCACGCATTGCACTTGTCTTTTCAATGGAGCCTTCCCAACAGATCAGTTTACAAAGGCCAACCCCATTTGGCTGGTATCATTCTCTTGAAATTTAAACTGTTTGAGAAGATAAATTATTGTTACTACATGCATAGCACCTGTCATATTATACCCACTGAAATGTGTATAAAATACATTTCCAGTGACTGTCAGGGAAGGAAGGATTGGTGTTGGCTGCCACTAGTGACAAGTCCCTTCCTCCAGCCTTTTACCTGGGTCGTGCAAAGCCCTCATGAAGACTTATCCACATCCTTTATCAGACTTGAGGAAAACCTTGAGCTGGGCTCTCGGCTACTTGCCACAAATTCTTTCAACTTTAACCTGTGAAATAGATTCTGTCTTTAGACTGTTGGCAATTAGCTCATGTGAGAGGATGACAAGGAAGAGACTGGGCTCTTGTTCAGCAATGATACTGCTGCTCTCAGTTTGTCAACCAGCCAGGGACAAACACTTTGTTGAGCAAGTGTTATCATTTTACTGAGCAGATCCCCAGTGCCACACTACAGCTGGCAAACAGCAGAAGCAGAAGTAGCTCCATTAAAAGCATGTGCTGCACTCCAGCCTTCTATGGGACACACTTCCCACATCCGTCATCTTTGCTCTGGCTTCCCCAGATCACTTCCCCACATTCACTCTAGCTTTTCCACATCCCCACATTTGCCACCACAACCTTAGGGATACCAAGTTTGAAGGTTTTCAGCCTACTGAAGAAAAAACACATTTAGCATTCACACAGTGAGAAAGCTGTCTTTTCCAAAATGTTACATTTAAGATTGATTCAGAATCATAAAGCAATGAGACCTCAGCTGAGAAAAGGGAGAAGAGGAAGTTAATTAAAGTGCTGTCCAGCTGGAACTTGAAAATTCTTCAATCAAGGAAATATATCATACTCTGCCTCTTCCCATGTACATTGAAAAATAGCAACTGCTGAGGATTTAATTAAAACTTAGACTTAGTTTTTTAGTTAATACTCTTAACTTGATTCATTATTATTCAGTCAAGATGCAAAGTTATGACCCTCATCAGGAAAAGGAATGTTTTCCTACATTTTGATAACCTATGTGATTTTTTTTGTTAGTTTTGAATTTCTTATAATTCCTGAAGAAAGCTGGAGAACAGAAAGGTTACTAGCTCAGCTGGTTTAACTTGGCCTTTCTGTTTAGTTTAAAGGTGGACGATTTTGCTTGCTCTTTTTTGCTCAATAAATTTTCACTCTTTCTCAACAAGAGATTTGAAGTTAAAATGTTATATTAAGAGACAGATACTCAAAGATTGCACAAAAGTTTTCTTCTCCATCAAAACCCATAATCCACTAGTTCCTTCACTAGAGGGGAACTGCAACTAAAGCCCACCTTGAAGCAGCAAGGTACTTAGTTTTAATACTGCTGTGGTTTCCTCATCACCTTACAGAATCCAAATCCCAGGTCACCAAATATACCCGTATATAATTTTAAAAAGATTCAAACATTTCTTCTCCCAGATACAAGCACAAAAACTCAGATGTCTTTTGGCATCAAGAGCAGTAACATTTATCCCAGCATCTCTCAGCTGCAGTGCCACATTATGAATAAAGGCTGAATTCAAAATCACTGCAGGGGTGGATATCTCAACCTGCAGTGGCTCTGTCAGCAGGGCAGGCTGCTCTAAACTGGTCCCATGCTTCAGTGGCATAGATCCAAGTCTGGTGGGCTTTGCATATTTGCATACAATCTCACATTAACAAGGTTCTGCTGATTTCAGAAGCCTTTTGGAGAGCGTGGATAATATGGGATAGTACGTGGCCCAGGCTAATAAGATGCTCCAGACATCAGTTGATCTCATCCTGGTATCTGCAGTGCCCTCTGAAGCACGGGCATGCTGAGGAGCCAAAAACAAACCACATCAATCAGTTTTCACCATCTGAACATGCTCCCTTCCACCCTCTGTGCTGATAGAGTGGATTTACTTTGAAAACTGAAAATAAATCCTTCTGCCTAATTGATAAATCAAATCTATGAGCTAAAGCCACTGCTTGACTGTCTGCCTCAGTGGCTGTGAAGATGGTAAAACAACCAGATTACAGGCTTACAGCCTGCCTCCAGTGACCAACACTCAGCAGCAGAAGAATCTTTTTACCCTTCTAACAAAAGTGCCCACACAAACTCATACAGATGCTGTATTTCTTACCATAGTCTCTGTTAGGGCAGTGCAGAGTAGGAGCAGAGTTACTGAGCCTTGTGAATCAATATAAAAAACAAGCAGGGTCTTTTAAAATATGCATACTAAGAAGACTGAAGCTAAGGTGAAAATGTCCACTTTAACCTGAAGACTCAAACAACCTAACAAAATAGGTTTAAGGCTTGTAAGAATGGGATAGACAAAAAAAAAAAAACTCATGTCCAGGAGTTATCTGAGTTAAAACTTTCTGTTTTAATCAACAAAAACCAAGTCACTGCCTGTACCAGAGACCCCAGAGGCACACTCTGATCTGTGATGGTGAAGCTTCACCACCAGGTTGCAGGAAAGCAGAAATCAGGCAGCAATGCAGGCCCTGCACCCAGGGCATGCTCAGAGCAGTCAGTGCATCCACAACAATTCACACTGCTGTGGATTTGAATTAAGAACCACCATGTAAATGGTAGCCTGAAAAAATTCGTTCCACAAGACACACACTCACTGCTCACACTCAGAGGAGTCTGAATATACACCACAAACATTTGCCAAGTGTCTAGACAAGCATTTCTGGTGGTATTAGCTGAGTAAATTTGCAGTGAGTTTGCACAAGCTACAACATCAGCCTAGAGAAGGCCAAACAATTTAAAAGATTCATCACATGGAGTCAATTTCCATTTTTAAGGGAAACTCAGTGGGTCAGGCACATCCACACAAGAAAATGCTTCAAGAAAAAGAACAAGACACAAAAAGATGATAAGATGTCCGTACACAACACCATGCAAGATAATACATGGGGATAGTGGCAAGCTCAAGTCCTACTTGCTTCAGTTTCCCATTCCTCATTGAATTAAGTAGCTTGACGGGATGGATGATACCACATGGAAGAAATAGGCAAATTGAAAAGACAAAATGGGGAAAGTAAGAAGGTGAAGAGAGATGACCAAGAGAAGTGGGAACAACTTTTGCCAATTCACTGACCTTGGTATATTCTGTTGTATTTTTAAAAGATAATTTTCCCCTTTAGAAATACTCATCATTGACTACATGCCTGGATGAGTCAAAAAGAAGACACATGAGCACTCAAAAGACAGGAGGGAGATTTAACACATTGTCATGTTCTCTGGAATTTATTTCAGATAATGAATATTCCAGAACAGAATTCTTATCTTTTGTTCCAAATATTACAGAAAATATTTAGCTTAAACCAGTCTGCTAATGTATTCTCATAATCATGTGTCTTTGACAGTAACATTAGCAGCTAAAAATCCACAAAATAAACAATATAGGGAAAACTAGGCCATCAGTCATACTATGGAATAAAAAATGCAATCAGAGCTACTTTTAATAAATGCTCACTCAGCATTTATGCACTTCTATGTTTCTTTTACAGAAGATTTGACATTGCTGAGTGTTCAATGTTGAATTTTTATTTCCAAAAGAAGTTATAAATTAAGCAGTCTATTGTGCTTAGAGTAAGGTTGTGATCACTGTACTATATGTCAAGTCATTCTTTCAGACTTTGTGCTAAAAATACAATGCTGTGAAAATCCCTGCTACTGCTAACAACACCATGAAGTTCTTTGAAGTGCAGTGTGGCTGTCAAATATGTCAGTTGCTGAGGGAGCCTCTCATGGTGCTGAAGAATGAAATATTTGATTTGTGAGTCAGGAAAAGTGGAATAGAGATGTGCTGACACAGAACTGAGAAGGTTCAATTGCCTGATCACCAGTTCTTTAGCTGGGTACGCAAATGTCAGATGCCAGAAGTAGATCAAAGTGCCCCAGGGTGCCGTGAGCTCTGTGTGGCACATTTGGAGCCATTAGAGAGTCTGTCCCTGCACTGCACTGCAGCCACATGGAACTCAGTGCAGAACAGGGGCCAAAACGCAGGAGGAGGTATTATGGGAGAAGCACAATGAGACAAGTGTTTGGGAGGATAATCTGAGCAAACCAAATCAACCAGAGGGTCTTGTGACTTGAGCCATCCTGCAGGCCTGAGGTTGAACGCAGCGTCTCTGGCACACCCAGTACATTTGTAGTTCTGCTGTTTGGGGAGGATGTCTCACAGCCTCACCCCAGAGATATGGTCTTTATAGGGTGAAAGAACATGGCCTCAAATGCTGGTTATCAGGACCAGTTCCTACTGCTATGCATTATTTGCAACATTTGAACCCTCCACTTCCGACCCTGCTATGTTAACCACTACCCAAAATACTGTGAAACCCCCCACTCCAAATCCAAAAATACTATTATCACTCACATATCTGATTGTTCTAAGCATTTTTTCAGTGTATTAAAAAAAAAAAAAAGAACATGAAGAACATTTAGTCTATTTCATTTTAAAATTATAACTACACTTCCTAACCAGGGTCTGCCAAATAGTCATGTCACAGGACGTTGAGTTCACTTCTTTTGCAACATAATGCAACACATTCTTAGTTTCTTCATCTTAAAGTCATAAAAGAGGCTGCTGTCACTCTGCTGACAAAAACAATTTCTCTTATGCCCACCCTCAAGATACTTCCAGGTTTTATCAAGCTGATTCTGACCTACTCTACAAATTGATATTGTTTAATGTAATGGTTTAGCTCTTAAAATTCCAACATATTCATTTGAAGGAAATAAAACAGAAGAGTTTTACTTCTCTTTCTAATAACTGAATATTAAAAGTATTGCTGTATGCTTTAGTTCTCCAAGGTTCAAATCTCACAGAAAGAGCTTCTTATAATTTTCATTTATTTTTTATATTTATATATAAATTTGAATCTCTCTAGCCATATTCCTCCCAGCTTCTGATAGAAACAGCTATAAATGGAGACTGGCATGTGCTATTCTCCCCACTTTGCCATTTTATTCCACCTGATGTGTTTGCTACACTATTTTTGGTGTTGACACAAGACTGCTGCCCTTATGACCAGCTCTGCAATTGAAGATTTAATGAGATTTGCTAAAGATGAAAGATGAAGCACTGAATTTCATGAAATTGTAAATCCTACCACAATTAATTTGAAGATGCACATTCCAAGCATGTGCCAAAACACAAACCTATGTGATTAAAGAAGAAAGCATCAATCTTCTTTTAACATTGCCTAGATTTTACATCACAGCCCTAATGTTGTTTAAACAAAAATGTAATATTTGACTGTGGAAAGGGTGATTTTGCTCTGTTTAAAATTAGACATACCCCCAAGGAAAGTTGAGAGAAATTACTGGCCTGTAGGGTTAGGCAGGAAGAACATTGATAACACCCTCAGTAATGCCTGGATATCTGTGAAAGTCACAAGAAATACTCAGAGTCTTTAGAAAGAAGAATCTCTGTACAGGTATACAGATAAACTTTATAATCCTGCAACGAGTTCCCTTGATTTTTTAATTCATATGAACAGTAACTTCCAAGGAATGTTAGAAATAATGAAGTTATGATGAAGTGTAAACAGGGAAAGTATGCCAAACCTCAGCCTGATGTGGCCAGCAAGTCATAAAAACATTTTTACATGCTTAAACTTGCAGGGGAGTTGAATAATTGGTTGGAAAATTACAGGGGAAATGAACTTTCATTGAAAAAGAAAATTTGTGCCCAGGGGGTTTCATTCAGAAAGTTCCTTTAGTGTTCCACTGCTCCACTCCAGACATGTCCAGGAGCCAGAGTACCACATCTGTGCCCTGTCCAAGCTAGAAGTCTTGTCAGCTCATTAACTTGAGCTCTGTATCACGTGAAAGCAGACACCTGGCCTTCTGATCAGAGCAAGCCTTCCCAGACCAGTGGCACAGCCTAGTGCTCCCAGTCCGGGCATGCTTCTCTCACACCAAGCAACCTCCTCTTCAGTTGGATCTGCCTTGAGAAAACAGGCGAGCCCTCACTGCTGAGCCTTTTAAAGGATTTTCACATTCCCATGTATTATAGATAGTAAGACACGACTTATTAGAGCTCATTTGGAGAATTTCCTCAAAGAGAAATCCTACCATACTTCAGTCCTGTTGCAATTCATTGATGCTGATTTTTTTAAACTGGTGTCCACCGTATTTATTTGTTGACTTTTTTCAATATTTACACAGGGTGTATGATCCACTGATAGTTCATTAAGTAGTTAACTTCTCTTGTTACAAACCAAACCAGGAAATCTCTAAGAAGCATGGCCAGTAGTCCAAGGGAGGTAATTCTCCCCCTCTTACTCTATTTCCATGACACCCCACCTGGAGTACTGAATCCATCTCTGGAATCCCCAACATAAGCATGTGGACCTGTTAGAGAGAGTCCAGAGGAGGCCATGAAGATGATCAATGGGTTGGAGAACCTCTCCTGTGAAGACAGGATGAGAGGTGGGGTTGTTCATCCTGAAGAAGGCTCCAGAAGACCTTGCAGCAGTCTTCCAGTACCTACAGGAAAGGTGGAGAGGAACTTTCCACAAGGGAATGCAGTGATATGATACAGGGTAATGGCTTTAAGATGCAAGAGGTTTAGGTTAGATATTAGGAAGAAATGCTTTATTGTGAAGGTGGTGAGGCACCGAAACAAGTTACCCAGAGCAGAGGTGGATCCCTGGAAGTGTTTAAGGTCAGGTTGAACCAGGCGACCTGGACTAATGAAAGGTGTCCCTGCCCATAGTAGAGGTGTTGGAAGAAGACAATCTTTAAGGCGTCCTCCTACCCAAACCATTCAATGATTCTGTGATCTCCAAATTGGTTTACAAGAGCTCATAGCCAGAGATTTATGACTTGCAGATCAGTATGCAGGACCAGTGTTTTTAAAATTCCTCCATTCCATATACTTCCAAGAGAAAATCCCATTTTCCTTCTTCTTATCACCCTCAGTTCATGACCAGGTCTCAGCCCTCCTGAGGGAGACTGAGAGATATTGCAACACAAACAAATACTAGCAGCAAGACTCTTGAAACACTCTGAAAGGGAAACAAAGGAAAACAAATGTTCACACCATTACCCCTCTCTACTATCACACAGTGAATCTAGGTCATTGTTCTTTGCTTCTTCATCAGCCTCCAGGTTTTCTGGTATCAGTCTTTGGCTGAGTTGGGCCAGCAGCCACTCCTGGACATGTTCTAACTCACCCAAATAAAATCAGCCACATTTTTCCAGCTTTATGAAGATAGTACAGACAACAACTAAGCAGAGTGTTGGTGCAAGGCAATGCAGATATTTTAAGATTACAGTAAGAGATATATTCAGAACTTCAGAATAATCATATTAACATACTGATGAAGGTCACAAATATGTTTTAGTTTGACTAAAGAGGTCATAAGATTTTTCAGGGAAAAGATGGAGATAATCAAAATTCTTTGAGATTAATTAATGCTTTTATTTTATGGATTTTTTACTGATTTGTAAAGTTGAATGGGAAAAAATAGCTTCAGAACACTGAATTGAAATGGAAAAAGAAAATACATTACTTTTTCAAGGCTCTCCCTTTCCCAGTAATTATTTATTGAATTCAGCAGAAGTTAATTAGAAATTTCAGGACTTTTCTCCAGGGAGAAAAAATACCTGCTTTAGAAAATTTAAAAAAAAAATTGCTCTAATTCCCAATTTTTTTAGAAAGGAAATTTCATGCATCCATTTCATAATGATTAGATCATAATACCAATAGTAACCACACCTATATCAGCTGCTAGAGGAAAAATAATCAAAAAGACCCCATATGTATTACTATTTGATATTTTAAAATTCTTATTTCAGATATTTAAAACTGTATGTCACAGACATGCCTCATGTAAAGCAGAAATTCTCACCTAGACCCAATTAAGAATTGCATCCAAGTGCACATGGTAATGTTCCCTCAATACCACATCCATCCCAGCTGGTACCTGGAAAGCCCTGGGGACACTGGGACTCCAGCAGCAAACTGGTGTGCCAGGGGATGGGTGCTTTTGCTATTCCTTGCTCCCACACGCTGAAAGATAAGTGACACTTTTGAGGGTTGACATTAACAAGACTTGGGATCAGAATTATTGATCTTTTGCTTCCTTCTTTTCCCCAAAATGTTGCTGCACTGTGGTATTATACACACAAATATGTGTCATCATGGTGTGGAGTTTGTTTAGAGAGTCCAGGAAAGATTCACCCTGGCTTAAGGAGGGAAAGAGGAGTAAAGAGCTCAGTTTTGTCATCCTCTGTCACACTGGTGTGTACTTTATTCTGTAAGTGCTTCAGCTGGGGCCAACAAATCTGCATGTACAAAGTAGAGCACTAATCAGGTTAAATAAGCTTAAATAAGGGTGGCAGATTCAGGTCATGCCAAATTAAAAAATATCAATTATTTTTCAGAAATAAAAAAGTAGATACCATAAAATAGGAAAAGACAATATGTATTTGACCAAATTTTGGAGGAAGAGACAAACCTTGTAGACCACTAAGAGGTAGCAAAGACTATTGAAGCCACAATTTCCATGGTTGGAAAGTCTCAGTCTCAGTGAGAGCACTGAGACAACCAGAACAACCTGCCACAAAGTCACTACCTGAGGAAGTACCACCCTCATTGATTTCTCTGATTTAGAAATTATTCCTGTGCTCTAGTCAGCCAGATAATCATTTTACAAAAAGAATTATTAGTATCAGAACTTCTGCAGCTCTGAAATGTCCCTTGGCAAGCAAACAACTAACTCTTCCACCCACTCAGTACACCCCCACTTGTGAATTGCAATTAGCATTGCAAATGTCTTTCCCTTTTCAGAACTATTGATTGTGCTATTAAATAGAAGCAGAGAGTTTAAATGCTTGGAAATCTGCTTTAGCTTCTATTCTCTGTTATCTATCTACCTACCAAACTATCTACGAATTATCTGTCTATATATCAGAAAAAAGATCCAATTCTATACAGGTTCTACTATCACACAACCATTGCACAACCTTCTAATTATGGGCAATATATAATACTACAGTGCTACCACTCACCTTTCTGAAGTTTTATTTAACATGGTCTAAATTTCTTCCCAATATTTAGGGGAAATACTCCCATTGTATGTCCCCCCTGAGCAAACCCTAGACCAAAATATTATGACTAGTTAAAAAAATAGTATTAGACCAGTTCATCTTCTGTGTATCCCTTTGTTTTTTCTGCTTAATACCTCACTTTATTTAAACCAGGATGTATAGGTATGTATGGATGTGTTGGTTACAAGGAGGCAGAAAGAGAGTGAGATATTTGATATATGGTTGCTCTTACATGCAGACATTGCCTTTTAAGGGTGAACAGAAGGCTGTATTATGACTGATGGAAGTTCAGAAAATTGCAATGGTGGACAGTGAGCAAAACACCCCATTGGTATGAGCGTTCTTAATACACATTGTGCAACACTGATATAAACCCAGCAATTCACCACAGACTGCAAGATGATTGCAAACATCCTCTATAATCCTATGTAGGCCTAGTGGTGGAGCTGAGAGGTGAAGCAGAAGGACTAAGAAATATTAGGACTCTGAGGAAGTGATTGAGCTGGAGCCTCACTCTGCCACACCTATGCCCCATATCACAACCTCTTCAAAAAATAAGGTAAAGTAGTAAATTCTGGGAAAAAAGCCCTGAAAAATAGAAGGTGACTCACTTTTCAGAGGAATAGAGGGCCCAGTATTCTGACTAGACTGAACCTGCTGCTCATTGTCATCTTTGAAAGGTCATGAGAATCAGGAGAGGTGCCTGAGAACTAGAAGAAAGCAAAAGTCACCCCAGTGTTCAAAACAGGCATGAAGGAGAGCTCAGGGAACTACCAACCAGTCAGGTCAGCCCCAGCTCTGTCCTGGGATGCCAATGGAGCAGACAGGAAAGTGGTGGATATTGGTTATCTCAACTTCAACAGGGTTTTCAACAATGTTTCTCTCAATATCCTGATAGACAAACTCAGGAAGTGTGGACTGGATGAGAGAACAGTGAGGTGAATTGAGAATTGGCTGAAAAACAGATCCCAGAGGATCATTATCAATGGCACAGGTCTAGCTGGAGGCCTGTCACTGGTGATGTCTCCCAAGGTTCAGTACTGTATTGATAATATAAATAATACCCAGTATTGTTTAACTTACTCATCAGTGGCTTGGAGGAAGGGGCAGAGCCCTCCTCAGCGAGTTCACTGATGGCACAGAGCTGGCAGGAGTGGCTGAAACCCCCAGAGCTGTGCAGCCCTTCAGAAGGGCCTGGACAGGCTGGAGAGATGGGCAGAGGAATGGTCTGGAATTCAGCAAAGGCAAGTGCAGGGTCCTGCACTGGGGAAGGACAACCCCAGGCACCAGCACAGGCTGGGGCCGACCTGCTGGAAAGCAGCTCTGCAGAGAAGGGCCTGGGGGTCCTGGTGGACAAGGAGCTGTCCATGAGCCAGCAGTGCCCTGGGGGCCAGGAGAGCCCACGGGATCCTGGGGTGCATCAGGGAGAGCATTGCCAGCAGGTCAGGGAGGGGATCCTGCCCCTCCACTCAGCCCCACTGAGGAGTGTCTGGAGTGCTGCATCTTGCCTCAAGACAAGAGAGACACCGAGCTCCAGAAGTGGGTCCAGCAGAGAGCAACAAAGACAATTAAGGGACTGGAGCACCTCTCTTATGAGACAGAGGGAACTGGGCCTGTACAGCCTTGAGAAATGCAACTGAGAGGGGACCTCATCAGAGTCTGTAAGTATTTGAAGGAAGGTATCAAGAGGAGCCAGGATCTTGCCAGGATTGCCAGCTTTAGGAAAAGAGGCAACAGGCAGAGACTGATGCACAGCAGGTTCCACCAGAATATGTGGAAGAACTTTTTCCCTGTGCAGCGACTGAGCACTGACCCAGATTGCCCAGAGAGGTCATGGAGTCTCCCTCACTGGAGATGTTCAAGAACCATCTGGTCAGAACTTTGTGCCATGTGCTGTGGGATGGCCCGGCTTGAGCAGGGAAGTGGGACCAGATGATCTTCCAGCCTTACCTATCCATCCGTGATTCTGTGAGATGGCTCTTGTGTGCCACCACAAAAAGATTCACATGCTCTGTGTCCAGGAAGGGAGGAGAGAGAGAATTGCAATTCTAACAACTTCTGACACCAGAGAATGAGCAATCAACACTGGAAAATCAACACATCAGAAGGGCTTTGTTTTTCTCAGTCACAGACAAACTCAAACAAGGCTTCATTTGAATTTGCACAAACAGCAAAGTGTGCTACAATAAGCTTTTCTAAATTGATTAGCTGGAGGAGGGGAAAGCAGACCTTCCTAGCAAGCTGCTTTGAAGATTCATTTGTAAGCCGCGGCGGGATGCGATGAGCGATGGATGCAGCAATCCAGAGGAGCGGCGTCTGTGCTGCTGCAGAGGACTCCGCCTCAGGAGAGCCCACAGAGCTAATCCTCAGCTGCAGCTACCAAGGCAGTTTTTCAAGAAGTACTTGGGGAACAGATTAGTTTTTGACACGTTTACCATGCTAAATCTGATGCTTCCATAGAAGCAGCTCCATCTCCATAATCAAGAGCTTTTCTCTTTGCTTTCCTGTTTTGATTTTAAGCTTCTCTAGCTGCACTATTTTGACAAATTTAGAGTACATCAGTGTTTGGGATGTAATACACTCAACTGATGTTGCAGACAAGTTGTATGCAAACTCAGACAAGACTGAGAATCTATGGGGTCATGGTGAAGTGCTAGAAACAAAGGGGTAAACTTCATGGGGAGGAATTATTCATTGTTTTCTGACACTGAATTTCAAGCTGAGAGAATCAGGTGCTTTGAAAAAGTCTCACATCATCACAGGTGTCTCTTCTGACAAAAACTTTAGGTAACCCTATGTTCCAGGTGTAAAGTACTCAGCTTGTTTATTGACTGCACAGTGGTAAATTCTTCATTAAAGCTGGTTTCTATCTGTATCTCAGAAACTGAATATTCATTTAAGTGAAAAGTGACCTGAAACCATTGCTACTGAGCAATCTAACCTTATGTGGGAAAGCCTGTGCAAGTCATCAGACAGATTGCAATAACTTGTCTGAGAGGTGAAAAATAAAAACCCAGCTACAGTTGGCTTGGCAAAAAGTGTTGTCACAGGAACATATTGCTCCATGAACACTGCCATTCATAGAAACAGACCAGCTTTAGGTGTGGTTTATAAGATTCAGGGGAGTCTGGGACCAGACAAACATCCCTTCATGAAAATAAGAATTTAAATTGTTTGCTGAACTGAGATCAACCCAGGCCTGAAGAATGTAATCTCCCAAGAAAGCTGTCATGAATAGAGCTGGTCTTCATGTCAAGAAGAGGAGTTTGAACATGTGCCTCCTGCATGCCAACAAACTTTTGTAAGTAATTAGCTCAAGACCATTAGTTTCTTAATTGGTTAGCTATTCCTTCCTTCTTATAACTGCAAATGAGAGGGTAAATTTTCCTGTGATAGGAAACTCAGCTGTAATGTTATATCCTAAGGAGAGTAGTTTCAAAGTGTTTGTTTTTCTCTTGAGACCTGATGAGTCAGATTTCAGTTGTTTTAATCTCTATGAGTTCAGGAACTCAATGACCTTTTTGTATATACATATGAAAGTAAGAGCATTCACCAGACAGGCACTTCAACCCCCTTGCATCTCTAAACTACAACTTTACACTGGAACTACATTTCACTGCTCTAGTTCCAGCACCTCTAGGTGAGCCTCATGTTTCAACCAAGGTAATTTCCAGCTAGTGACAATTTTTATTCCCCTGCTTCATTGATTTATAGAAATTTTGATGAAAGATTAGGAAAAAAAATCTGTTAGTGTTAAATTGCTTCCTTTTTTGTAGCAAGCTGGTTACATTAAGCAGCAAAGATATTAAACTACCACACTGACATCTAACAGAAAAGAATTAGATTTGCTTTTTGAAAAAGGAATCAGCAGAAATTAATTTGTATTTCCTCAAATGTTGCATAAGTGCAAATACTATCAGTGTTCAGTGAGCAGGCAGTTCAGTAAACCTCTGGCACAAAATAAAACCTCAGAATTCCCTCTGAATGGGAATATCACAGAAAAAGGAGTTATGGGTACAAAATATGCTTGGACAGAAATCACCATTTCCCTGTACAATTACGTAGTTTATTACAGCTGATTTTTCATGCAATTAGTAAATTAGATCAGGATGTTCTAAGTTTCTTTTTTCAGCAATCTTCAAAATATTAAAAGCAATAAAATAAAAAATCCAGACATTGATACTGAAGTGCCTATGGGGCAAGTTGCCATATTTCAGGCTTACTAAGGACTTCTTTGCCAAATCCCAAATTATAGGACTCTGAATAAAATGAATCCTTTTAGTGCAGCTGTGTTTATTTTAGTACAGAGTATGCCTACATTTGTGCTTTAGTTCAGATCATGAACATGCTTTTGAAGGCAGATTGTGCAGTTGCTGCCACTTAGTATGCTTTGATTCATATAATGGAAAGGCCTCAGAGGACACTTTTACAATTAACCAGATTCTTTTCAAATTAAATCAAACTCAAGGATTGGGTTGAGGAACACATTTACTGTCCTCCAGCTGCTATGACCATTTTGTCCTTTGGACCAGAACAGAGCTAGTTTGAAGTAAAACTCAACTGAAATGGGAAAAAAAATTGTCATCAATGAGTCCTCAGCAGCACCTGGATTTCTCCCCACAGCACTGAACTTCTTGCACGTGTAGATACAGCCTCCAGAGACCTACAGTAAGAAACAAAAATTCCTTTCTATTCTTCACAAGGAAAAAAAAAATCCCAGCATTGGTGTACTGTGGATTTCCTAGGCAAGTGCTTTTGAGCCTCTGATGCATGAGTGAGATCATATATTATCTAAATGCTAAACCACAGAGAACTTTAATGTGATCTTTCCCAAATAGCAATTAACCTAATATTATCCTACAAAAACACCAATGACATTTCAAACCAGGCTTTTGTATGACATTAGAACATTGCTTATGTCACATCATATGCACTGGCTTGCATGAAAACCCCCTGAAAACAAATATCTCTCTTTTGTCTTTATTTTAGACTGCAAGGCCGCTGGCTTAGGGACCACAACATTGTGATATGACAGTGGAAATCCCCATTCTCTTAGGACTTGTACTTGCTGCTGTTTCTCAGTTCAGCAACATCACCTCCCTGTGTATGCTCTTCACCAAAGGTAAGTGTATTGGTCCACACGTTTGGCAATTAGGGATTTCCATCTTTAGTTAAGTTATGTACTCTTACATAAGTGCCTCACAAGGACAGTCAGTCTCAGAAATACAAAACCTCCTGCAATAGATAATGGCGTTACTTCAATGTCAAGTACCTAGACTTGTTAAAATATTTTAAATTTAAATTTTAAATCAAACCATAGAAGTTATAATGGATATTTTAAGTCAAATATAAGCTCTGCTTTTATGACCTTAGGCTTACCTATATCATTATTTTATTTATTTTGCTTGAGGATAATAAATAACAGGAGTTACATCTAGTTTCCATGCAGCCAGATAATGATTAGTTATTCCAAGGACAGAGTTCAAGTGAATGTTACCCCTTAACCCTGTATCCCCTCAGGGAAGTTTAGTTGTTAACAATCTCAAACAAGTGCAAAGTAGTATGGAGCACATACAAATTGCATAGTTATGGAATTATGCAAATGACTCTTGCATGAAATACGTCATCTGTGAGAGAAAAAATACCACTAAGCCTTGTGGAAAAGAATTTCCTGCTTTTAGAGGAACTAAATTTAGATGCTTAATCTAAACACCAAGGCAGCAATTACCTGACTCTGTTTATGATCTAAGGAGGGAATAATTGCACCTGTCTCTGCCGAGGAACAACATAATTTTCATAGTGGGTGGAAGCCAGTGATATACTGGGAGGGATTAGAAAATATATAGCTGGATGGCAAAGTCTTCGATTCTGAATGAAAACAGAAGCACATTAGGGTCAGGAGTTTTCTATCAGCCAAGACTTTGAGGATGTGCTGTGTAGACCATATTCAAGTCCTTGCCCAAACATAGTAGATCCACTTTTATACCTTGCTAACAGAGGTATTTCATAGACTTTTCTGTATTTGATACAAGGTTATAACCACTCTTGAGTTTCCTGAGTTCCAATTGGCTACATTTTTATAAGGCTGTGACCTGTTACTCAATTTTGACATTGCAAATGTACAGTTCACTTTGGTTTTACATGTGTGTGGCATAGCAAACTTTAAGAGGATGACACCAGAGTCCTCTAGCAAAGTCCACCACACCAATATAATCCTCTATGGTATCTGTAAAACAGCATGGTGCATTTCACTTTAATGCCAGGGGCAGCCTGGGAGCTGGTAATGCAAGAACCTCTGTGTAAGAGACGCAGCTGCACAGGAGTGACCCTAGGAAGCTGTAGGAGAGTGAGAAGCAAATGGTGAAATGGAATGTCTGAACACGGAAGGTCTTCCCAGGAGTTCTTAACAAAGCTGAGGCAGGACTTCTGTCTGCCTGTCATTTAACTTAAATCATAGCTATTCCCTGACAACACAAGATCAATTTGCAATGCTTTGGAGATTCAGTGTGTATTTGCTTTGCTTGCTTTCTCTTTATTTGGAGAATATAAATGAGGATAAGAAAAGAAGACAAAATTTTCAGAGGAAATCTTGTTCTCAAGGCAGAGACCAAGCAACTGGAATAAAAAGAGCCTTTTCTTGATAAGGGATAAGGTGGTATTACAGAGCCATGAACAAAGCAGTGCTATGTAAACCAAACTTAACAGAGCCTGATAGGCCAGTCAGGTATAAACATGTAGACATCAGAAATGTGCTTACACAGAAACAGAACTGATGGCATTGAAAAATTTTTCAGAGAATTCATTATTGCTGAAGGGCAGGTACGGGGTTTAATCCAGACTCAGAAAACTGCCTGCACTTTAGGTTTTCCAGTGAAGGAACCTGCTGGTGCAAAAGCAGGAGTTATTTCAAGCCTAGACATGTAGATGCAGGGAGCAGAAGAAGTTGCTTATGGAGGCAGGTGAAACTTCTAAAAGACTGGTTGGGAGTTAAGGCTGAAATAAGTAGCTGGTTGGGCAACTGAATGAGGAGAATTGGTCATGCTCATTTTACAGAGAAGACCCATTTACTGAGGAATGACTTATCTTTTTTTTGAATGTGCAAAATGTTCCCTCAGTAGCAGAAGATCCCAAGGTTTACATTATCTGTAGCAAGAGTAGAAAGCTCAGACCACTTTATCACTATACTACAAGAGAACTTGATATATTCTGTGTAGAGAGACTTCATGATGAATACTTAACATTTTTGACACCTGCAGTGTCAAAACCACTAGAACTTCAAGGAAAAGGAAAAAAAAAAAAAAGAGAGGTTCATGGAAATGTCTGTAAAACTTTCTAGTTCTGCTAAGTGGATAAAGTGTAAGGAGAGCCTTATTTGTATGGAGAAATTGTAACAAGTTCAAAGCCAGCTTTCAGTAGTGGGAGGGGGGGGGGAATACATCTCAGTGAGGGACCAGAAAAAAAGGCAAGAGGAAAAAGGCAAGAGAAAATTATTTAGGACTCATCCACAGAGCACAAGAAGAAACTAAATTATGAAGACGTGTGCAGCTAAATTCCAAAACTCAACAACTTTTGCTATTCTGAAGCTGAAGCTAGAACAACAGGTGCTGCAAATCCTGTCAATCTCTGTAGTGTTTTTGTGAGGTGGGCAGATGGGCCCATTGTAAAATCATCAGCTTGTACACAGCATTTCAGTACAGCTCAGTTATGACCAGTGTGTCTATCCCCATGTTTCAATTCCCACTTATTTCCTTTGTAGTGAATTGAGCACAAACCCAGAGACACAGCAATTAATTAAATTGTCATTCACAGAGGCTGGAATCGAAGTACAACTTTCCAACAGGGGCTTTTATGCCTGCATCCACATTATTGCTAGATCTTTCACTGTTTCCTTTTCAGTGGTTTTACAGTTGCCTAATAATTAGATATTCCCTTAACTGCTCAAAGAACTCCTGGAAACATGATGTGAAAAAGAAAAAATAAATGAGAAGGTGATACATCTGTCTGAGGAAATACAGAGAAAACCAAACTCCATCTGTCTGCAGTCATCTGCCTGGACATTGGATGCAGACTGCCTGAAAGCCACACACTTGTAGAGTAGGTAGAGCTGCACATCAATTTGCACACCAGAGCAGAGCACATTAGTTTCAAGAAAATGTTCTGTTCCAGCCTTTTGGCCAACCCTACCTCATGTTCCATTAGCCCAGGCCATAGGAGTCTTGCTGTTCCTAGATGAAATTTATTCCTGAAATCTATCCCAGAAAACCACCAAAAATTATCATCTTAGTTTCTTAAGCTATAATTAGATGTTTCATTCCCCTTGCACTGACCTTCTGCTTTTGAGCAAATTTTGCCTTTGTTGCTAGATAGGAATAGTTTTTTTCCATCTGTAACAGGCTTTCATTAATCATTTTTACTGGTGTCCTTTCAACATTACAGGCCCCAGCATATCTCCAGTTAACACCTGGTGACAGTTGTTTTAAAATCTATTTCTGCATGCAAGAATTGACTGGCCAAAGACAACAAAGGTACTGGCACTGCCAAACAAATAAAGGTGGCAGGTCAGGTCCAGAGTGAATAACAACAGCATCCTTCAGGATAGAAAGGGAAGGACAGGGAACACAGGTGCAGTTAAACTGAGGGGCCCATAGGGAATAACTGATAGGAACACATGGAGAAATGACAGATGATCCTGAGGTTCATATCCCCTCCCGCATTTCTCAAGGCTTAGCAGAATTCAGGGAGAAGCAGGAGCTCATTTTATTTTAAAAGGTGATATCTTGGCATTGCAGAAATTGAGTGGTCTCTGCCTGGCATTACATTAATCAGCCTCACTATCATTGCCATAACAAGATTCATCTCTGTAGCTACATTAGGGTATGGCTACAGATATGCAGAATATGGCTCCACCAGAGCACGGTCAGGGAGCACTGCAGCAGCTGATTTTCTAACAGCAGTAGAGGCATGCCTGTATTTATCCATCCTGCTCAGCTCTGTGCCCTGCTCCTCAGAAAAGTGGCCTTTGCCATATCCCAACATGACAGATCTATCAAAAGATCTGTTTCTTAGTGCCAGTGCTACACATGATACCAGGTGCAGAAAAAGAGGTGATATCAAGGAGATGCTTTGTTTTCTCAAAGTCATAAAGTAACAATGAGGAAGCTAATTAATTAGAGGTAATTAGTGCAGGCATCTGAACAAGGAAGCAAATTTTACAAAATTAAACAGATCAACTTTGGATGTGGTTGTATCGTTTTCTACCTTGTCATGCTAATTTCTATTGAGTTACGCATTTGACATCATAGGAAGAATTCAGTTTGATGTGAAGACATTTACATGTAGGCATTCACAGACAAGTGCCTAAACTCTATTTTTAGTTAGCAGATGCTAAAGAGCTCCTTAGGAAGAGTTCATTTGGACACCTGCCTGGGATTCAGATGCCTAAACATAGCCCATGCTGTTTGGGTGCTGTGGAGGTCCCTGGATCTGACCCTAACACATGCTCCAGGGAGTACTACTGGACCCCTCTGGTAATGGCCAGTCTTGGGCAGACATCTGGGGAACCAAGGAGCCCTCAGAACTTTGGGCAGCTGAGAACTGTCCATAATGGCTTAGATAAAATTAATTTGACTGTCTTGTGTTCAAGAACCAACTGGATGTGGCACTCAGTGCCACAGCCTAGCTGAGCTTTGGTCAAGAGTTGATGATACCAGAGGCTTGTTCAACCTAATTGATTCTGTGACCTAAAATAATTTTCTGTCTGTTTCTATGAATTCATAGCAAGGTTTATGCTTAAATGTGTATACAATAATGCTTTTCAAAGTAGATGTTGTCTGCCAGTTATGTAAATAAGGTAATTGCCTGTATCTTTATTAAATCCATGAACTTCTGCTTTCTTTTTAAAAAAAAAGGCATCAAACAAAACCAGACATAATTCCAAAGAAATCTGTCTTTGCACACAATTTATTTGTATTTCTGAGTTCTATAAATGAGCTTTCCTCATGTGTCTCCATTAAGCTTTTTGTTTAGCTCAGGAATGCATTTCCAAAGCTAAATCTCTGTTTTTCCCAATTACCATGCCTGGCTTTTCCTCTTGATGTACACTCTCACTGTATGATTCAGAATCACTAGACTGAAATTTTAGACATGATGGGGGATTAAAAATTCAGTAACTGGAGAAACATTTAACTACTGTTTTTCAAAAGCTGTGATGTAACAAGGAAATAAGAAAGTAGTAAGCAGAGAGACTTTACAAAGTAGAAAGAATTTTCAGAACAAAATATGTGTTTACCTAATGGTGACTGTAAAGGGAATCACTGGCAAGCACAATAGGCAATCAAGCAAGTAAACATCCAGATCAATATATTGCACGAATCATGGAATATTAATGAATAAATAATGCAAAGATTCTTAGTAGAATCTTAGTGGCACCACTGTCAACTACATGGTCAATGGAACAGGATAAAAATACAAAACACTGATTTTAATAAGGCATTTGAAACATTTTGAAATATTCTTACATTCATTGGTTTGGACATAGCCAGGGTACCGTGCTTTATCTACCTGTAACATCACACTGAGACACCTGACATGGTATTTCCACTATCTTCACGTTTGGGAAAACAAAGGGAGCATGTGTCAATTTTACAAAGAATAATAATATTTTTCCTTGAGGATGGGACAGCAATCTCTTATTTTAAAAACTGAGCTAAGAGATCTCCAGAATTCATAGTCTCATATTCAAGGCTGCAGAACCCACTTTTCAAGCATTGCTGGAGATCAACAGGTGCTGGAAAGAATTGTTAGTTGAGATCCAAATGAGGAGCATAGCAGGGAAACACGTTGAGAAACCACATAGCCTGTCTTCTTGACTGAGGCTCTGGAGAGAGACTTGGGAAAAAAGAGCAGCAAACAGAGCCAAAATCTCCTGTTTGTAATGTGGGCATCACTCTGTGACTTGATGTCATAAAATTCAGACAATAACCAATTTCTCAGTTCATGGGATGAGCCCATAGAGGAGAAACATAAATACCTAAGGCAATGCACTAAGGAGCCTCACAATATTGTCTAGAAACACTGAAGGATATCCAAACTGGGAAAATGCAGAAGAGCAAATCTGATGAATCATACACTGCAAAACAGATACTCCATGGGAGAAAGGGAACAGAAAGGTAGCAAGGCTAAAAAAGATCTGAGCAATATATAAAATACAGGAAGAAGGGTAAGAACTGGGACTGCAGTATTATTTCAGTAACAAAAAAATAAGCCCAATCTAAGAGCCAGTGCAATTCACAGCTCTTTTATTAGGTGGTCCATTATATGCAGTCTGTAATACAGAGTTTAGGAACAGGAAGGAATCAGGGCCCCACTGGAGAACCCATGGGTTTTTCAAGTCCACTGAGAAATGGCAGGGGTTGGGTGGCCTTTCCTGATGGCATATTCTTGAAAGCACAACCAAACACTGCCTAGCTACCTTCATGCCAGGATGACTTGGAAGGGATCCAGACAAAAGCAAGACAAATGACAAAGAGCTGGAGGGAATGACTTCAAAGAAAGGATTAAATGAGCTAAAACATGCATAGCATAGCTAAGGAACCAGTGTAGGTCAGGAGACGGAATACAGTAACTACGAGCCATTCTTAGGCAGAAGTGTAACTGAAAAGGTATATAATTTACGGTAAATAGGCAGGAGGAAGAATTTGTCATCTGATTAATATTCTTCTCCTTCAGTTTTTGCTCTATAGATGGTAGCTTTACCATATCATCATGGAATGCCAGCAGCAGGAAAGAAACAAACACTGGGGGAAAAAAAAGATCTTTCTAACTAGTGCACTTTGAATTCCGTTTTATAATTAATTTAATTGCCTCCTTTCTTACTGCTCTGGGCCAGGCTCATCATTACACAGGACTAAGGAACCAGTTCTCTCTGAAACCAAGACTATTTCAACAAGGCAGGTTCAAATTAATTTATGAACATATCTAGCACTGCTACAAGACTATTCCTTCTTCTATGCCTTGTTGTTGCAGAATAAAACAGTCTTTGAATTCCTTGGGCTCATATAATTTCAATGAAATAATAAACAATATAATGATTTTTCTTGAGAATTCTTCCTCCTATCTGTTTTGTGTTGTCATTGTTTTTGATTTGGGTGGGGTTTTTTGTTTTGTTTTTTTTTGTTTTTGTTTTTGTTCTGTCCCCCAAGTTTCATCTCTGAGAAGGAGAGTCCTTGTCCTGGCATCAGTTCCCTGTTTAGGTGGATTGTAGCCACTCAGGGAGGGCAGAGACTCCAGCTGTGCTTTCTACCCATGGAATTTGTGACTAGGACAATTCTTTTCATGCTATTCTCTCCTATGTCCAAATGCTAATTTTTCAACAGCCACCTTTGTTTGTACTCTTTCCCTTACATCAGTTTCTTCTTTGACTCCTAATGACAATAAGCTTTTCCCAGTAAGGATTTTTCTCCTTAGTAAACGTTTTGAGGGTGTCATTCTCAGTATACCATTTCTTCCTTCTCACCCTTTACTCACTGGTGTCATTTATACAGCTCATTTTGTGTTATTTTTAACATCAGAAGGTCAGAACCTTGGCTGCCTATAACCACACAAGTGAATGTTTAACTCTGAGGAAGGTTTTCTTGGATTATGGAAGACTGATATTTTTCTAAGCAGTAAAGTTACTCCCAGCGATATGACAGAGCAAGACGCTTTGCTAACAAGTCTTTTAAAAATATGAGTTAAGAGCATCTCATCCTTTATGTTAAGCAACCATTTGACCAATTGAAAGAACTGAATGAAACATCACTGAATTACAGATGTTACAGCTGTGCAAAGCTCACACACTGGGAGTTGCTTTGTCTACTCTATGCTTTACTCTTTACCTTATGGAAGAGCTCCCTACACTACCATTTGCTTTCTTTTTCAGGTCATAAACTCATTTCCATTCATAATGCAAAAAAGGAGTAGCAAAAATCAGGGCATGGAAAACTACATTTTAAACCAAAATAAGCCTATGGAACTTATGACAAGTTGGAAATGTTCAAACATCTTTCACTAGAGTTAGCAGCTTGAGCAGTATAAGAAAATTCATGGGAATCTATGGATTTTGATTAATGTCCCCATATAAAATTTGTTTTGAGTAAGCTGTTTATGGGAGTGGAATGGTGCATTTTGGTAAAGAGCCTCTGTATGATACATATTTATACTTCTGTGCAATATCATGGATACAACCATAATTATATTTTACATTGCAATATTTTATATTGTCAAAAATGAGAATTTCTGGGGATTTTATTTTATTTTGTTTTATTTGGAAGTGAAAATAGATGGAATTCTATTTTTTTACAGCATCTGGTAATGCTTTTTTTTTCCCTTCTTGATGCTTTCCTGGTGAGCAAGCAATCAAATTTTAAAAGGATAATCTTTTCCTAACCTTTGGCTATAGTTAACAATGCTACTTAGAGACAGCAGTTTGAAAAGTTACAGTATAATTGATGCAGCATGAAGTGAATCAAGAGGGCAAAGTTGATATGCAGATATTAACATTATCCACTCCTCATGTTCCAGAGTTCACATTCTTTCTCAGCATGTAAATTCCTCATTAAAAAATATTTCTAACTTTACAGAACACTCCTTTCTTGGATGCACAGATGACAGTTTTTACATCTTGAAAGACACTCTGTAGTCTTCCCTGCTGTCATAGCCTGGACATTTGGAAAAGAAAAATGCCCAGGTTTGGGGTTCCAACAGCAGCCTCCTCATGCAGCTGTTTCTATATACATACAGACCCAAAGGCATGAATAAACCTTTTAGCTTCCAATAACATGTAAACATGCTCAAATCAGTTATGCATTAGATTACTGATTCTCATTTATCCTACTGCCTGAACACATATGAGAGTGGCTCGGAGGAAATGCTTTTTATATTTAAGTTTACTTAATTGTTTGATTAAGCAGACATAAAAGGGAAAGGGCAAATGAGTTTGTTCTCTGAAGGGATGAATGCACTGCTAGCTTTCCAGTGAGGCACATTGTTTCCTCTCTACTGCAGACACGCTTGTGAAATTACAGAATTCCAGAATAAAGTCAAAGGTTTAAAAACCACTTTATTTGGGCTCATGATTAAGTTTTCAGGTGCCTGTTATTACATAGTCATTTTCCAAATCTGACCATGCACTTGTGAGATGAATCAGTCTTGAAATACCTAATTTTTCCATGCTCCACGCAGAACCAAGCAGTCACATCTCTGATATCTCACTCTCAAAAACAACACAGCAAATTTCTTCTGCTACTTCAAACAGTCTCTGCATTCAGCATGGGCACCAGTGTGTGAAGAGGAAGGGACAGAAGGATGTGAAAAAGGAGTAAAAGAAGTCAAGTGTGGTGGGGTTCCTCCCTCAGCATCTCTGCTGGATTCCTACCTGGAGATGACACAGACAGTCCAAAAGCTCAGCAGCACTTCCCCATATCTCCAGCTGTACTCACATGGCACATAGGTCCTGCAGTTGGATGTGGCTGTTTGCCAGCTAGACACGTCAGAGGAGATCCTATAGGATCTCCTTCCTGACAGCTGTTTTTCAGAAATAGAGCCAATGTGAATAACAAGAACAGGAAGATGCAGTGGCTGCTCAGCACATCGGAAATGAGGCCACTTGCATTTAAGAGCTTTTGAATGGATTTGGTTTTCTAATTTCAGGACCTACATTTGGGGGAAAAAATCCTAATTCATCATACAGTTTTCATTTTCAACCTCTCTGAAGATATGCAGATCTTTAATTTTCAGTTCTGTGCATACACATTATAATCTCTCTAAGTATAAACCAGTCAAATGGTCTTCCTGTATATAAATTTAGTACTCCCTGATCAATATATCTTTCATATGCATGAAAGAATTACCCTATATTCTCCTCCAGACTCCTACATTTCCCTGTTCTTTTATTCAGAGGTATTGGATTTTCTTTTTTTTTTTTTTGAATAGTCATACTCCTTTGACAGTACATAGCTGTCATAGTTCTGTCTCACAGGTTTCTATACATCAGAGACCAGCTTTAAAACTATTTTGACAGGTTAAAAGCTGGGATTTTTCCAGGGACAGGATGGAGAGAAGCAGGAATGAGAGAAGTGAAAAAGAGTATTCCTTGACAGCCCCCTAATCTCCTCAGTGCAGATGGCACTGTCATTTTCAAGTAGTTTCTGTGCACAACAGCCATTGCAAAAGAGTGAAAGTTGGAATGCTGAAAATAGTCTTTTTGGGAGATACATGCATATCTGTATGTGCATCTATCCAATATGCCCAGCTGTGAATGCATGAGCAGACAAATGAGCAAAGCTTACCTTCCCTCTTCCTCCCCCTGTCCATTCACTAAAATTAATTGTTCCCCATGATGCTGTAGGCCACATTGTTAATTATTGTCTCTCTCTTCTGCACCTGAGGCATCACACTGGTTTAGAAAACAGCCTGAAAACAGATGGAGAGCTGCTGGAGGTGAATCTGAAGGTATGTGGAAAAAAAAAAAAGATACAGACTTTATCATACTACAGGCTCAGATGGTCTATTAATTTTCAATAATATTCTGGAAAGGAAGGAGGTCTCTACATGTTTTTAGGCTTAATTTGTTTTCAAAAAAGGAGTTACAAGAGCAAATTACTTTTATGAGTTCATTACAATCATTTATGTTTAAAGAATATTTATGGGAGAATATTCTAATCACCTCTGCACCAGCCTTGCTGTTTCTTAGACAGCCCTTCCCCCGGCAGGCGGCTGTACATGCACTGTGCCTGACAGGACAAATGCTGGCTGTCTTGCAGACCAGACAGAAATGCCAGCTTGAACTGGATGCTGCATGCACCCTCTTGCCTGCTGCCTTAATGCCACTGGCTCATCCCCAACCTACCCCAACAACCTGATTCTGCCACCGTGTTGCCACAGAGAGCCACAGCACCCTCGGGCAAAACTGTCCCTTACATGCCCAGCCTGCCTTTCAGGCATTGTCCTGGTGCAATCCCAAAAAAAATGCTCCACTCTTTGATCCAGCCTGGCAATTAACAAAAAGCCACTGCAGTTGTTGACATCAACTGGTTTTTCATCTTCCCAGGCTGAGGATCAAAGGTGGTACAAGCATAAGAAGGAGGCAGGGATGTCTCTAATGGTGCTCAAAGCTGTCCTGTCCTACTGAGGAGGGCACTGCAAAGCCACACAAAGCACAGGCATCCAGACCTACCTGATGTGCACCACGCCAGCTTCAAAACAGGTAAAAGGATTTCCCTTTCATAAGTACCTCAATGTGATCATTTTCTGTGTAAAAGTACCCAAGAGTCATACCCAAAAACCATAAGCTCTTCTAATAGAGGCATCTTACCCTCTTCAAAGGGAAAACTATTGCTGCACATAAGGAACAGTTGCAATTTCTAAATGGGGGAAAAAAACCTTCCAGACTTGGCTGGAAGTTCAGCTCTGCACATTAGCCAAATTAGTTCAGAAAGGCACTGGAAAAGGTATTAATAGATTTATCAAATGACTATCCAAAGGAATCCAGATATTTCAGCTGAGAGGCAAGAAAAGCAAGTTAATTATACCACAACCAGACCTCTGATCCATATAGGAGCAAGGAAGAAAAGGCTATACCTAAAATGCAATGGCCACCCTTCCTTTTCCAGTGTTGGCATTGTGCATATTTTGTAGAGCAGAGTCTACGTGTTAGAGATTTGTACACAATTTGTTGTGTGTTATACACAGTGTGTCAGGCTGTTACATGAATGTGTAAAGGAACTCTGGAACTTAAGTATGGTGTAATTTCCGAATTCTGCATTTAAGTGTTTTGCAATCCAGCAGAGATTCTCAACTGCCATCACTTCATAAAATTCTTGGTATAGAAGCAACTAAATGCATAATGCATTGTATATTCTCCCATACATTTATCTTAGATCACTAAATTTACTGTCTCTTACTCTTTTAAAAAGCTCATCAATACAATAATTGTTACAAGAATCACAAGTCACAAGTCTGTATCATTATCACCTGCACAGGCTAATAAACAGTACACTGTTGCATTACTTTGGTTTCCTAGTCAAGGATTTTTAATCTGCCTTTTCTCCGTTCTGCAGACGGTGCAGAATGTGAACATTTAAAGCCAGTAGGGCTGAATACATGTCTAGCTCCCTCTCTGTTTGCAAAAGCAGTATCAAGGCCTCAGGCACCCCATCTGCCTCACAGTAAGAGGTGGAGGTAAAGGTGGTTCCTGCTGAACCATCATCCCCCTCGGTACTGCAGAGGATGAGATGGGTAACTGGCCAGTGGTGGTGCTTAGCCAGACCACTGCAGACTTCCCAAAAGCAGTGCTGCAAATAATACTAACATTTGATCTGGAAAGGACAATCTATTCCAACACTATTCTAGATTCCTTTCTTTCTTCACTGAACACTTTGTTTTATTTTGGACAACAGTTCTTTGGTAAAATGCAACTGTCTTTAATGAATTGTTTTTCCCAGCTGTCACTGTTATTGTACAAAAAATTCAGGGTGATTTATGTGACCTGTAGCAGAGGTGTAAGACTAAGACTTTAGTTTTCTCTTTAGGTCTTCTAACAGGAGTGTTTGTTCTGGTAGGATCAGTTCACTGATGGGGGCTTTTGGCTACAGATAGGCACAAAAGAAAGATGCCAGTAGGTCTCCAAACATTTGGATACCTATCAGACACTAAGGTTTGTATGCTGGACTGAGAGCAAACGTCCAGTTGTGGTGATATATCACAGACTGCTCCCTGGCTCTCATAGGCCCAAGGACACTTCTTCCATTTCTGCCTTTTATGAGGCAAAATGAGAGATCTATGAAATCAACTCACACTCTCAAAATGGTGCTTTAGTCATGGGTCACACAATTAGCCACATCTCCAAAGAGGTACATTTGCTGATTCCTAAATTATCACCTCCAAGAACCTGGGCTAAATTTTAGTTTAAACACCTTGGTACATGGAAAAAATGTTGCAAATGCACCCTAAATGCCAGGTTTTGCAATTAAAAGATGAGTAAAGGAAGGGGTTTTTTTCTATGGAAAAAGGTCGTGGCTGAAGGTTCTGGCTGAAGGTTCTGGTCTGTTCTGTGTCATTTGTATCCCTTCTTGCTATTCCAACAGATTTCTATCCTTCAGAGCCACAAGATATTTCTGGTGAGAGCTGTATCTCAGCCAGACTTTATCTCTTAACTTTTAAGTCACACTTGGTACCAAAACCTTTCACATCCCCACAAAATAAGATTCTGCCTCTAGCATCAATTATCATTCATCTGGCTTTTGAAGATGCTGACAGGTCTGTATTGTCTTTGCTCTCTATTTTCATATATCTTGAAAGATATTTGCCTTTTCTTCACCTCATGGCACCAAAATATCCTCCTCATTTCTCGAAGATACTTGCTAACAAGGTTTTCAGACATCACCACCCCACTTTTAAACATTCAGCAATGACACCCATACAAGCAATCTGATTTAAAATTGTTGTACTTAGCCAGTTCCTGACCCCTTATGCTGCTAAATAATGTTATAATTTATCCACAAACTACTTCTGTAGGGAGGTAAGGCCTGGTGCAGTTACATAAGTAAAGCATGGTAAGCGGTCTTCTAGTTCTGATAATTAACAATAGTAAAGCATCAGCTAAAGTACTGGTATTTACAAAGTCTTGGGAGTTGTCAACAGACATCACAGATTTTGTTGTATTCTTCAAATGGATCATATAGGACACCCTTCTGCACAAGCCTGCCAATGACTCCAGTGACCTTGCTGAGCCCACCAGAGAATGATCAGCCCAGTGCAGAAAGGACAAAATAGAATGCAAAAGCAGAACAAAAACAAACAAACAAACAAACAAACACACACACACATGTCAATTAACAAAGCAATCTTTTGGGGGATGATGTCAGAACAAGCTGGCATCTGCTCCTTGGAGGGGAAAAAACAAAGTGAATGGCAGACAGGAATGAAATGTTTCAACAGAGAGGGAAGACTTGCTCTAAATTTCAAAGAGGAAACATTGCTAAAAGGAAAGGAGAAAGGAAAAGCATGAAAAAAGCCTATGAGGGATGAAAGAATGCTAACATGGAGAAAAAGGAAAGCAATCAGGGAGGATAAAGAGAGCTCCACAAATTAGTTCTGTCAGGGGACCATGTCAAAAGCCAAAACCAGTGCAGTATTACAATGGCATAGTAGAAGAGAGAAATCCAACCAAAATCCTCTACTAAATCCAAATTTAGTAGAGGAGAGAAATCCAACCCAATGGTAGCCAGGAGAGAACCCAGAGGTACATAAAGCTTTCACTGAATGGATGCACCATGAGCAAGACTGTAAGGAAAAGAACAAAGTTTGCACTAATGTCTCATACATTCTCTCATAAAATATTAACTTTTCTCAAATCAGCACAGCCAAAATAGCTAAACTACTTGCAGTACTTACATGTAGTGCCTGCACCTGTCAATAAGAGTGATTATTAATTTTCTGTGCATAGGTCACGTTAAAAGTCACGTAGTCTCTCTGTGATTTAGTTTCCCATCTGTAAAGCTGCCACCTCTGCTTCATTAAAGGCAAAGAGGCAATAAATTGACAAGAAAGAATATAAATAAAGAAGGACAAAGCAGGTGATTTAATGGCAACATCAGGCTCAGGTCCAGATTAGAATAAAAAGCATATAAAACAGTGAAGCAGATAACTGATATATTTTATAATTAAAACATAAGCATCTTACAAAATATATCTGAAAAGGGAACAGGACAATTCAATGTATCAGTATGAAATTAAATTCCTCTCTTTGTTGTAGGTATTCACAGAATCTGCTTCCCTGTTGCCTCCCTTTTAGTAAGACTTTTCCCCTTCTTTACTATTCCTAATTGTCAAGGTTTAAAGGACACTGAAGAGCACAGGATGGGTTCATTAGAATTGCAAAGTATCACCGCATACCATTTGCAGCAGGGCACAATTTATCTCTGTTGCCACACCATACTGTGAGGTGGCACCAAAAACCAGACGCTGCAGTCCAGAGCTAGGGAATGCTAATCATCCTACATCAGACCCAAACCATGCAGGATTCAAGGTTAACTGTGGTTGAGAACATCTGTTCAAGGCAATAGATGACTCCCAAAGGCAATTGGGAGTGGGCTTTAGATTTTTGTCATGACCAGCTTCTTTCTGTTGGCCTGGAAGACCTAGGTCAAATTCTTGGTCATTTGTTTCAATCTCTTGTGTTTACATAACCACTTCTTTCCCCTTCCTTCAATGGAGGGCACAACCACCTCTCCCCAGATCCAAACCATGCAAGATTTAAATTACAGCAAAGTAACAATATAAACTGCAGCTCCTGCACACACCTCAGCACAGCAGTCTATGCATAAATACCATCCTGTAATTTGGCTAAAGGAATCTCCCCAGCCAGTGCCCCGGTTCACCCTAAAGTTGTATCCAGACTGACACCTGAGTTTAGTCTACCTCAAAAATTTCCACCCTTCTCCAAAATTTACTTTAAAAATATTTCTAAGTCAATGTCTTTCATATTATTATAAATGAGAAACAAAGTCTCGATATTTAGCAAAATTTAGATTGCTTTATTTGATATAGACAGAGCAAGCAGCACTGGGGAACGTGAGGGGTCACCGCCCACTCCACGCTCCGTCGAACCTTGGTTTGCAGCTCCTTTTTATAGTATGGTTTTCCTTGTAGTCTCTGGACAGTTTGTCAAGCAGCCATGTGGTCTTGGTAGATAAGGAACAGCAGACATGGTCTTAACAGATAGGTTGCGATTGATTACACCAAGGCAGGAAATCTAGTATTGCAAAATCTTTCAGGTTGCAATTGATTATACAAAGACAATATCTTTCAGGCTGTGGGAAACCCCCATTTTACAAACTGGTATCAAATACAATTTACTAAAAACCACAATATTCATAACAGGAGATTTAAACAAAATGATTTAATCATATCTATTTTTCTCTATCTAATGTCCATGCTTTATTTCAGACCTAAGTATTCTAGTTTATACAAACCCCAATGCTTTTATGATTAACATGAATCTTTTCTCAATTATCACAATATTAAATGCCACAAGTGTCCTGTCCTACAACAAAAACAAGCAGTACTGGAAAAGGTACACAGTCAGCTCTATATTGTGGTGCTGAAGCACAACTAACAAGTAACTATAAGGCTGCCAGATCAGAGACTGCACACTAAGTTACTTTGCATTTGGTCTAAGTCTGTAGTCCTGCTCTTATTGAAGTCAGCAGCAAGCCTGCAGTTAATTGCAATAATAGTAAGATGTATTTTAGGGAGCCACCATAAAGAGGTAGGCTGGATTATCTAATGACATATACGTACTCTACTAAATGTGTTACTTGTCAAGCTAATTAGTTACCCTGTAAATGAAAAGGTCAACCCTGCATATTATTTGCATCTCATCTTTCTGAGTCAAATTTCCTGTGCATGGTAGGTGGAAAGAAATAAATTCTACTGAAGTTGTGAACGGCTGATAGGAACACTTTGGCAGGCAGAGAAAAAATTGAAAAAGCTGTTTAAGGCTGATCTGAAGCTAAGAACATGGAACATGTCCATCAGGAAGACACCAATCCCACGGCCACCAGCTCCATATTGTACAATTTGTTTTGAAGAGCTCTGCAGCCAAGCACTGAAACTGTCAGTCACACTTTACACTTTTTCCACTGCTTCTGCTGCTCTTAACTAAACCACATATGCAAGTGGAGGAGAGACAAGGCTCATGAAATGAGCACCAAGATGCTGCTTTTGACCCCGAATTGCCACTCTGCAGAGAAGAGTTACCTGATAAACCACACTATCATGTGCACACTCCACTGTGTTCATCTTTCCCGCTTTTTCTACAGCTGGAGGACAAATCCATCACAGTATGACTATTCTACACCAGCAGCTCACTAATTCTGTAGCTCTCAGAGCCTTGCATATCTATAGCAGCCCTTTTCCAACACCTCTGTCATTTACATATATCTGAAGTATGCATACTTGGCACAATAAAAAATGCTTGAAAGATATTGGCAAAGCTATCAGAAAGAGGTTAAAGAAAAAGCATCAGAAGCTTTCTTGGGAAATATCAAACCAAAACAAACAGAATGTTTCAGGGCAGTCAGCAGATTAACCAGGAACTCTGGGATTTTTTTTTCTTTTTCAGTGAAACAGTCGGCTTTGTGTTTCAGCCTGTAAACATCCTATGCCAGAAGAGGATCTTCAGAGACTCTTTGTCCTTGCTAAAGGGCTTTACTTAATGGGGTGTTACATGAAAAAGCATATCTGTCTTTCAGGAAAATGTGCCCTGCGGGCTCACTGAAACAGTGGCAATATCTAGAGGAAAAGAAAACCAGGATATGAAATATGTCCTGGCTATTGTAGGCTTAAATATATATTAAGTCACTCTGCCAGGACCGAAAACTCTGATGTCATAAATTTTCCAGCAACCTGTGTGCATTAAGTAGGTGTCAGGGGACCCTGCTCCCTTCAACAAGAGTCACGTCTTCCAAGCAGCAAAGCTCGCTGTCAAAGGCTTAAGTTTTGCTTGCAGAAGTTGCCCAAGCCAGCTCTGAGCTCACTCTCTAGACAGGCTCTCCATTGCAGGGAAGCCACAGGATGGATTCTGGGCCTGGGGCTCATCCCCCTGCCCGTGGCCTGCCCCTCTGCAGCACTTCCACTGTGACTGACACATGAGCTGGGAACTTAAAGCCCTTACACCTTTATTGCAAATGGTTACATCATTCTTCAAATGACAGGTCATTTGAAATACCTGAATGATGTCAGACTATCTCCTTTGAGAGCCACTTTTCACCCCACTTAGCTGCCCTATATGTAACAGGAACAAAGTAGATTGCTTAAGATACAATAAAAAGAAAGCTTACCTTGTAACTTGTATTTCAAAACCCTTCAGCGTCCATATGTTTGAAGCAAAAATTTAAATTCAGATGTACTTAAAGATGCCCTTGTTTTTCTGGTGCACATACAAGTTTATGGACAGGTAACACTAGGAATCAGGCAGCCTATTACAAAGGAAGTGAACACATACTCAGTTCTAGGCTTCAAAGAAGACACACCCCCTCCATATATCTTTCATCAGGCAGGATTTTCCTGAATCCGAATAGCAATGGATAAGGCACTCATGTTCACCCTTCTCTACTCATGGTTCATCTAAGAAATGCTTCCTTCTGGCACTGAGTTACCCATCTTCCCTGTCAGAAGGGATAATAACTCCTCTGTGTAGCATCAACTCAATTATCTAGAAACAAAAAACTAAAATTTCCTGATTTTATTCCTAAGACTTGTGCAAGAGAGATATAGGAGGAAGCAGTAATTTTTTAAATCTCTTTCTTGTATGATCCTGGCTAAAAGCTTTCTCTCTTCCCTCCTTCGATTTGGACTTTGTTCAAGAGTATCTGTCTTGTATGCAACTGTTGAAATCTTCTGGAACTATCAAAAATCCCACAATATGTACAACTGTGGAATTAATCTGAAAAGGTTTTGGTATTTGAAATGCAAACATTATGTGTCAACTTCAGCATTTTATGAGAAATATTGAAATTCCTCAAGGGCCCTAGTACCTTTAAACCCAGATTACCTTTGAAGCCAGTAAGCAACAGTTCCATTTGGTACCTCTTCTACTGGTTCAGCTCTGTGCTATGCTATTTTCACGGTATCAGCTCCAGCTGTCCTATTCTTGAATCGTTTTTTGTCCTGCTCTTTAACAAACAACTTGCTGTAGAAAGAGAAAATGTGAACACCAGTGCAGACTTATTCTTAAAATAAATGCTCCCTTAATCAAAATTGGATGACTAACAAGCATAAAATTATGGCTCTAATACCACGTATAATCGTTTATCTCATTGCAAAGAGGCATACATCATTTGCATTGTGTTCCAGTAGTGTTCTATACCCACTTTACTATAATCTAAATGAGCATGCACAGCACAGACAAATGGAGATTCTAGCCCATCTTATGCATTTGCCTGGAGAACACAATGATGTTTGTTGTGTGTGCTTTTAAAAATCATGCTCCTATAAACACATCAAAATTTAAAGACAAATCACTGCCTGAGCAGTTTTAATTGTGAGATCTACTTTTCACAAAAAGGGATGTTTTAAAAATATGTTTTTTCTAACAGCAATTTTAATAAAGTATATTTGAAACATACAGGAGCTATGGAATAAGTTTATTGAAGAGAATTTAAACCTGTGGATACATCAGCTCAACATATTGGTACAGCCAACCATACTTAGAGCTCAGACTAGATATTATTTTCTTCTGCCCACTCCTCATTATCTGAGTCTGAGTCAGGGACTCAGCTTTAAACAACTTTAAATCTTATAAAACCTGCAACTGCCAGAGTATGTACTTCTTTCCTTAAACTTACTTCTGCACAAATGCTGTAAGAAGCTTTCACTTCTCCATCTGCAGCATCCTGCCCATTGGATAGGAAGGTTCCTATTGGAACCACCACAGCTGTGAAGTTCAATAATGCATGTTCCTTCAGGGACAGCAAGTATGGCTTCACATGGCAATATTTGCAAGAGCTGATTCCAGTTCCCATGTATGACTTTACATCCTTTTCTGACCTTGTAGATCTGTGAGAAACTGGCGCTTGAAACTTTGACATTTTATAAGAGACAAGCTGATCTTATACCTAATTTTAGAGAGCTGTATAAAGTTCTTTTTCCTGCTCACAAGGATAACTCACTCAGCACAGCTGATCTTACTGTACAGAAGTATGAGGCTTTACAGGCAAGAAGATATGCATACTAAAATACATGGAAAAATTCTCTTATGTATCATTAAAATCATTTATCTGTGACATATGTGGCATGAAGATGAAAATATGATATGGTCTAAAGGGTTTATTATTTCACTTGGACTGGGCTGTATTGCTTATGCTCAATGCACCATTAGTGCAACCTGCTTTTCTGATTCTGCCCACAAACTAAGGCTACCACCCAAAAATCAAGCAGAACAGATTAACCTCAAAAATAAAGTGCAGTTATATTAAAGAACTGTGAAATTCTACCTGGGGATTATTTGCTCAAAGAGCAGGAACATGACAGAGATGGTAGGAGGATGAATTGAAAATGTCCCTGCTCATCACAGGGGTGTTGGTCTAGACAACCTTTAAATGTCCATTCCAACCCAAACTATTCTATGATACTATGATTCTATGATTCTATGAATGATCCTCAGCAATATAAAAGAGATAGATGGATACTCTGCACAGCACATTAAACCCTTTAGAGTTCAGCAGAGTATCATTCCTCTTTTTCCATCAGTCTGTCTTGTATGGATTTAGCACTTAGGAGAATAACTATATTAAGTATTTTACTTATCAGTACAATAACTTATAACCTATTGTTATAAGCGTGTTTATATGTGGAAATTAAGGATTCTATATTATTTATCTTGGTAAGCATCATGTAGGTAGTTTATCTGTATGTCCCACTCCAGTTATTGATTGACATTCAGTGTTCCATTGCTAAGGGTGGGTTTAATTGCATTCCCCTAGTACTTTAAATTTTACTACTTTTTTCTTACCAGTATAAAATTAAAACCATTATTTTTGTGTTTACACGCTCTTGTTTCTGAATGCTCTGCATTCATTATTTTTTTCCTGGAGAACCTGTGCTCTTTCCAATAACCCCCCTCTTGTACACCAGAGTAGTGTTCAGTTGACCACTTGTTCTGCCTCATTTGTTTCATCTCTTCTCACAGAGTATTTCCCTTTAGCTTATATGTTTGGGGTTTTTTTTTCTCCTAAACTAATTTTAAATTCATTTCATCAATCCTCAGTGTTTATCTCAGCTTAACTTTTTAGAGAAACCAGTTTTTGTGTGTGTCTATATATGACATAGTGTCAAGAGACTTACAGAAGCACAACGTGTCCTTTAGTTTACTTTTCTTTGGCTATTTAGGACTGTCCACACAGAAATATTGCACATTCATCAAGCCTGATTGCCTGGTCTTTAAACAGCAATTGTTCTTCCATATTACACATCCACAGAATCATAAAATGTTCTGAGCTGGAAGGGATGCACAAAGATCATCAAATGCAACTAATAAGTTAAAAGGCATACAGAGATCAAACCCATGACCTTGGCCTTATCAGCACTAGGTTCTAAACAGTTGAGATAATTCCATTTAATTCTCCCTCCAGCTTTCAACCAAACAGAAAACTACTACCTTCTTTCTGTCTTCTGATGTTTCCCTAGCTGTAAACAAGAAAAAAAAAAAAGATATTTTAAAGGGTTTTCTTACTTTACCTTAATGATTTCTCTGGAATTTGTGAATGTCATTCATCTAGATCAGTTACCATGTCAAAATGTAATGGTTCCATATACTTAACAGTGTGCTCTAGCATAACCATAACCCCTTTACTATCTTCTGCGGGAAAATATATTTTCATCTTCCAGATGTGACCTTCAGCTTTTGTCAGAAATGCCTATACTGTGGGAGAGAAAACACGAGTTCTCTGAAATACATTATTTAGTAACAATAGCTTTTATTCATGTTGCTTTATGACCTTGCAAGCTAGATTTGACAGATAACTCTACATATTCTATGCTTATAAAACCATTTGTTGCTTCCATATTAATGCCATTAATTAGCATTATTATTACCAACATTAAAGCCTAAAATTTTGCTTATCATCCATTTATGAATATCTTCAGCCTTCCTTGCAGCTACAAGAACTCTCCTTTTTTCATGTGAAGCATTTTCTTCCTCCATAAATAATTTTATTGAGTGTGAGGTAAAGTCTGGGTTATCTGGTCCAAGCAATCTATCTTACACTTGGCATTCACATACTTTTCACATACGTAAGTGTACACTTTGGGAGCTTCTACCTTCTGCATCAGACCGTTGTATGGAACAGAACCATCTGTAGCCATCTGTAATGACATATACAGAAAGAGGGAAATTCTAAATTTGCTTCACACTAACAGATTTGTGCATGTGATGTTGGATGTTATAAGAAAGAGGCAAAAGTTTGCAGGCCTAACAGCACTTCTAGCAGTGAAGAGCACTGGAATAAGAGGATGCATAACATATATGAGCCTGTTCATTCATGTAGTGCAAACTGACAGCTGTGAAATTCCGTACTGTAGACAGACCTTGGCCCAATGTGAATGATACTACACACACAGCAAAACCTCAATATTCCAATTCAGATTTTTTTCCACACTGCTCAGGTACAAAACATCTGTCTGGTGCTTTCCAACCTAAGCCTGATGATAGATCCTGTGTTATTAGTTTTATATAATTTCACTAAATGTTCCTTGAAAAATGTTCTATGGATATGCAGAGAGAACCTGGGTATATAAATGTATACATGCAATGTACAGTGTCTAGAGAAACTAACTACACTACCAGCAACAATTAAAGCATCCAAGTACAAAAGGAGAGAATTGTTACTGTGAAATCTTACAACACGTCACATTATTATACAAGAAAAGCATTTGACTATCCAAACTACAATACACACACATGGATAGACAGATAGATAGCTACATAACCAGCTTTGCATGGCTTTCTGCACAATAAGATCATTGCCTGAGCAGTGTTTGAGATAGCTGTTTGAGACAGCTGCAATCAATGCAAGATTTTTCATTCCAAGCAGTATTCCATGAGTCTGTGCCAGTCTGCACTGATCCCGTTTGCACCTCTATCAGTTCATGCTATCACCCTCACTGTGTGTGCCTTTCATCTGCAAACCACTTCCCTTCACATACTGTCATCTCCACCTTTTTCCTTCAAATAGTATTTCACTTCGTTGATTCTATATTTAAAGCTTGCAGCTCTCCCTGTTTGCTTTGTCTAATTGGCTCTTAAAATCTTTTTCACAATGAAGTAACTAATTAAAGTATTTTGATCAGTTTCCAAAATTTTCCTGAGGAAATGAATAATGTATCAGTTTGCATTATAATTTTCTTACCTATTTCATTTAGGTAATTTTGGAGCATTTTTCCATTCATTGGGACAAGGATAGAGAAGCAAGTTTGGCTCCCTAGGGAAGTTAGCTTGGGAAACTGTTTCCAAAGAGTCCTATATATCAGTCTCTAAGTAATACAGTATAACTAAATTGTCCTTGAAGCATAGACTAGAGTGTTCCAAACCCATGGAAAATCAGGGTTACACTTACTCCTACTCCCACTCTGTAGCTCATTGAATCGTTAAATCTTTTATACAACCTGCCATATTTTCTGGGGCAGATTTCAAAATTACTCGTCCTCCCCAACCGTCTATATGCTGGGGAACGTTCCAGGTCAGATTGTGCTTGTAAAAGCAGAAAAAGGGGATGAAACAAGATGTCCTCTTGAAAAGGCTGAGGAGGAAGTGAGAGGAATCACCACCTACTTCTGCTCTGGTTCCCTTTTAAAAGACTGATTCTCCTATGTGTTTTTCTGTGAAGAGGAGGATTAAGTTCCTACTTTCATGGCTGTAAATCATGTGTGGAGAGAAATGCATGCAGAGAAATGCACAGTTAAGCACATAAGCCTCCGAGAGGATGGGGATTTAAAACATGAGTGAGTCCTCAGGGTTTTGCTTCTGCTGCCTCAGCTGGCTCAGTGCTTAGGGTTGTGCAAACCACTACCGATCACACATTCCTCCTTTGTCATCATATGGGAATTTACAACTCCATCCCAAGGCCACAGATTCTTCCACCAGTCTCCAAATATTTCTTTGTATCAAAGTGTTGTTTGCCCCAAACTTTAATTTCTGTAACTTATCAATAATTTAATTACTTATTTTACACATGTAATACTGTATGCCTTTGATCATTCAGACACACAAAATGTTTCAGCAGCTGAACAGAGCAGGATATACATGCAGAAACATGAATGTCAGCACTGTCAGGCAACATATTTACTGATGTACCTGTATTTAAATAAATCCTTCTGTACCAACGGGCACCAAAACCTGGCAGGTGCTGAGAACATTGACGTGTTCCTCACCTGCCTTTGTGCCTTATCATCCCACGTACAGCATGTCAGAAGTCATGCTTCCACCTGTTTTGTGGCCTTGCTACAGCTCTGAATTTCTCTTCTTGTCATGCACTGCTCCTATGGCCACAGCCAGAATACTGCTCCCTGTGTGATCCCACAGATGCAGCAGGGGGCAGGAGAAGGGAACAGGGCAGAGCTGCTGGATGCACTGGTGTGGTTGGAAGCTGTAGGTCTTGCAAGAAGAGCCCATCGCTCAGGGTCTGTATTTCAGAAGTGGAGAGAAGAGCAAGCTTTCATCTCTTCTTTCAAGCTCTTCCTGACATTATTATGCTCCAAACCGCAGTATGATTTAGAGGTCTTCTCTCCCTGGTCAGATGCACAATCAGCTCCTGTAATAGTTAAGGTTTGCCAATTGTAATATATTTACCTTTTGTTGTGAAATAGGATTAGGAGTAAAAGCAAAGCAGGCCTAAAATTTAAAAAGGGAATAAAAAAAACCCCACTTTATTAACAACACAAAGAATAATAATAATAAATTCAGAACAGATTTTCAGACCAGTTCCTCTTTCCCCCTTTGTTACAGCTTAACACCATACAGGGACACTTCAGTCAATTCCTTACTTAAATGATCTTTTTCAGTTCACTTTAGGGAGAGGAGTTTCTTTTTGTTTAGCTATAAGGATCTTTTGCCAAGAGAGGAAATCACCAGTTCTCTCTTGACTCCACTTTTTCATGATTAACAGCCGCCTGGGATCTGCTATCATGAATTTGCTCCCACTTTACAGTCTTTTCAGAACTGAGTTACGGCCATGTTAAAAAGTCATGGGGTATTACTTTTAAGGATGAGCTACTCAAAGGCAAAAGTTCTCTTCAGCTCAATTCTCTCGGTTCATACTTCATTCCCAGGAACAGAGGTCCCCTTCTTCTCCTCGGGGCAAAGGATTCTTCGAACACTTTACACCTTGCTCCACCCCCCATGTCTCTCTTTTTCTCATGGTTTAAAAGAATTTTTTCATGTAGTACAGTCCACCCCTGTAACTTACAAAAAGATTTCAGCCAACCTTCATGGCATCTCCTCATTCTCCTTCCATTTAGAAACTTAGCTTTTACTTCACTGACTTTGGTGTATCCTTTCTGTTCTGCTCCCTCTCACCCAAGGAAAGATGGAAAGTCTGTAAGTCTTATCTGAGCACTGGGAAAGTTAAAATCTCCCACAGAAGTTGCAGGAGTTGGGCCAGGCCATGCCGGAGCTGTGTCAGGATCTCAGGCTGTTCAGGCCACGCTGGAGGGGCAGGACGAGAACTGCAAAGCGCACGCAGAGGAGAAATGGGTGCCAAGGCCGTGTGTCCATGGCTTTCCTCCGGCGCTGCCCGCCCCCAGCTCCAGCCGCAGCCCGGGGGTTCTCCCTCTGCCCTGCCCAGCACACAAAGCCCTGGGGGCTCTCCCGAACCGGGCCCGGCTGCCTCCCCCCAGCCCGTGAGGGCGGCAGGGCAGGGCCCCCCGAGCCACGGGAACAGCGGGAAAAGGCGAGAATCCAGCAATGGGCTCCGCTCCCCTTGGCCACTGGAGCCCCCGGTTAAAGACGGGGCCCAGCAGCCTCCGGAGCCGCTCCCGCCCGGCCCGGGCCGCACTGGAAGGGACCCGGGCCAGGTCGGTGTTACCTTGGGAGAGCCCGGAGATGCCGGAGAGCTTTCCCGGCGTTTACTTGCTTCAAATGAGATTCACGGAGCGAACCGACTTTTCCAATTGGTTTCTCAGGCTGTCAACAACTAACCCAGCCTGCAATTGGTCCCATCAATCCACAGAGGAAGCTCTCATGGAGAAAAACTTCCTAGTGTGCCCTGCCCCCAGGGTAAAACCAGCGCAGCTCCATGGCCAGAACGACAGAGTGAGATGTTAACTCTGCCCCTTCCACCACCCCTCAGAGAAGCCTCATCCCAAGGCCTTGGCAGAGCAAATGTCAGCTCGGGTGATTTCCTCACACACTGAGTCACCGTGTGGGCTGAACACTCATCCTGAACTGTGATGAAACCACCTACCTCTGAACTTTGACAACCTGTGCCAAAAGAGTTATTGAGTGATCATGACCATTTTCTGTTAACTTTTATTTTAATGTTTCATTCGCTAAAAAGGCAATTTTAGGTCCTGAAGAAAGCGTTTTAAGCAAAACTCAGAAATGTGACCTCGAAAGATCATATAAATGGGATTTTTCTCTGTCATCTCTCTATATTTTTGATTATTCTTGACATTCTATAATGTTAAGTTATAAATAGAAAGCATTTTGAAAATGTCATAATATCCTGAGTCTAATAAGAGAATTGAAAAACTGGAAAATATGCTTAAGAAATCAAGCTTACATAGCAGACTCAAGAGGAAGAATTTAACTGGGTTTCACTGCAATGGAACTCAGCTACAAAAAAATGTGAACTGTGAGCTCAAGCTGAAACTACAATTGAAATGCAAACATTACTTATTGAAAGCAAGATGCCGCATTAATAACAGCAACCACAAAAGCTGAAGACTTGTGGCATTACTGGATAGAGCAGTGATGCTTTTTCACTCTTTCAAGTGGACCTAATTCAGATTATGTCCCCCAGCCAAGCCAAATATTCAAAGTCCTTGTACTTGATCCTTCAGTAGAGCATGAATTTGTTTTGGAATATCCTAGCTGAATTGATTGTTTTTTTCTTGCCTTTCCATCTCATATATAAATTATTCTCATCTCTTTGCAGGTTTTCTGTGTCTTAATTCTGCACAGGTAAAAGGGCTGGTACTGATGAATACATGACAAGCTTTTCCAATTATCCTAAATTAAATCAGAATATTTCCTAAAGATCAAAATCAATTCCTTTTTTTCCATGCTTGAACCTAAAGCATAGAACAGTTTCTGCTTTGATTTGTACAGAACACTTTGCTAACTATATCAGTAGCTACAAATTCACCCCAGACCAAGTGGAACAGAATTTGGTTCCTACAATGTGCCTGGGAGTATTTCAGGAGCTCAGTATCACTCTGATTGACCCCTCCAAGAGGCACCAACCACTGACTTCTCTGGAATCTGGAGATGTCCAAGAAGAGTCACAAACAGAGTTCTTTTTGACTAGTACTGAAGCATAACTAAAGTTATAATAATAAAACCACGGCAATAACATGATATATGCTGATGTAACTCTGGCAAAAATTTCAATGAGTGATCTGCAAGATCAATAAAAAATAGACTCTTAACATAGTCAGTGAAATGGTTCAGAGGTATTTCAGAATGAATATAAGAAGCAGAAGCACTGACTAGGGCAATTTCTGTGGAGCTTTGCCCAAACTGACATTTATTCCATTATACCTTCCCATTCAAACTGTCCCTTGTTTAGGCATCTAAGGCAACCAATGAAAACCCAATGAAAAATACCTTTTTCATTCTAGAACCCAGGCTTCTTGATTACAAAGAAGTGAAGCTAAGACTTTGGGCAACTGAAGGGGACTGGTCAGAGAAGAAAACAAACCTAAAATCAGTGTAATCTGAGAGTCCCAGCTGCAGAAAGGCAAGGTCTGTCACACTGCCCCTGCCCCACTGTGGAATTAACATCCACATGTTAAACAAAAGAGGTCCTAAAAACTCTACAGCAGAGAATACAGAGGTTTTTTTTTCCATCTGACCCAAGCAAAGATATTTGGCTATAATTGCATGATGGGAGAAAGAGCACCCTTTGAAGTTTAAGAGTTACCTGCCAACTTAAAAGCTGTTTCTAAGATAGGTCATTTTTCTTCCAAATGTGACATATCTGTTCCACGTGAATTCAAATTCTCATTTCTGCTTTGTTATTTGTGAAGAAAATTGCAATCAATATTATTTTAATCCACATCATATACAGACTTGAACCTTTTATTTGTCTCAATAAATAAATAATTTGAACTGAGATGGTGCTCAGTTCTTTCTGAGCATCTAAAAAAAATGGATTCTCCTTTTCACTTTTAAGATTTGAATTATGGACCATCCCATTGCCTGGAAGCAATGGAAGTTCTTAAATTATAAACAGTGAATTATCTTCTTGCTAATGTTATTTCAACAAAAAAGTAGACATGTTTGGGAGAAAATAAAAATGTAATACAATCAGTAAAAAGTCTACATAAATTGACACTCATATTTTCTTTTGATTTGTTCGGGGTTTTTTCTTTCATTTTCAGCTTTTAAATTAACATTTCCTGGACTTGATTGCATTAATTTACTTTAAGGGAAGATTGCCATGTTGGATATACATGTATATATATATATCATATATATATATATACATATATACCAAACATTTACATTAACACTAACTGCAGTCATCAGAAGTTATGGGTTTGTGTATACCTCCTGATGGAGAAGGTGAATACCCACAATCCCCAAATCAGTAAAGGTATATAACAAAAGTAATTTTGGTAATGTTTTGGAAGAATATAAATAAATATCTTTTATGATGCATATTTCTGCACCCAGACTGACTTTCCTCTTTTGAAGAGTTTTAGCATCCGTAACAAGTAATATTTATAACGAGCGAAAAGTAGGTCTTGAGAAAATCAAGCTGACATTTAGAGAGCTACATTTGGTGCAACTCAAATTCACTGCAGCTGCAGTATAAATAATACGAGCACTGCCAAAGATGAGCTACTTATACCTGTGTACACACAGAACAATTTAAACTTCTCCACATTTAATTTCAAATAAAGGACAGTTTTACGATCAGTGTAATACACAGAATCTCAAGCATGACAAAACCATGAAGTCTGAAGGAACTTCCATCACAAAGAGCCTAAGAACACACCAATTTCTTCAAAACAGCTTCACAGCCCTCTCCACTAAATCCAGGTGTAATGTAGAAATTTGGTGTAATTCTTTCTAAATTATGTTGAATACCATTTGCAGGTAAAATTTGTAGAAAGTTAGAGAGTCAATGCTTTCTACAGCAGTTTGTATTTTTGATAGTGCTGGATAGAGGAGGCTGGAGGAATACGAGCAAAGATAGGACTGAAACTTTTAGGACAAATTCTTGGTATAGAAAATACTGCTGTGCTAGCTTTTCCCCAGGTACTGCACAGCAGCTGAGCCAGATGCTCAGCTCCTCTATGGGTTTGGAAGGGTTACAGCCAGCACTGCCAGCCCCTCAGGGGTGGCATGGGAGCCACATCACTCACAGGGACTAATTTCATCCATCAGTTTTGGCTCAGTGTGATGGAGAAAAATGAGACACTCAGGACTCAGTTGGGCCAAGTCACTATTGGAAAATTTGACAGTTAGGGCACACTGGATTAAAGCAGGGATCTCAAATTGTCCCTTGAAGTCACTTATTTTACTATCTCAAAATCAATTTTTACAAGAAGTTTATGGATAGAGGAGGAACATTTACAGAAACATTTATGCCACTATGAGCTCAGTAGAAGGGATAAAACAGTGAGCTGATTCTTTTAAAAATGGCATTGCTTACATTGCTTACATTGGTGCTTGCTTTGTCCACATTTCAGTGTTGTCTCACAAATAGTGTGGGCTGTGAAAAACTGGATAAGCAATAGAATAATGGTGGAAATAAAAACAGAGAACTCTGCTGACAAACATTTATTCAGATATTGTTTTTCATCATAAAAATCAAGTTCCTATTTCGAGTCTTAGAAATTATATCATTCAGAGCATATTTTCAGATGTTTGTCCATCTTCCTTTTTTTCCCTTTGTCACAATTGTCCTAGGGTGGCTTTATGATGCTTGGATCCCCAGTCGTTTGTTCTGTTTATGCTGGATATAAAGTTCTGCACCTTTAAGACTGGTTCCGAGAGCGAAGAGGGGAAGAAGGAAAAGTGGTGGAATTCTTTTGTGGGTGTATTCAAAAGCAAAGATAAGAGCTTCAGCTCTCTCTTGGTGTGTTGTCTGCAGCACAGACAGTGGGACAGAGCTCTCCTTTGCTTTTAGTTAGCTTTTTCTCAGTTAGGTGAGGCTAGAGATGTTTTGGAACTGTTCAGCTATTGCTCGGTCCAGGAACTCCAGGACCATCATCCAGGGGCCCCCCAGGCTGCACCGCAGCTGGACACGAGCCCCGGAGAGACAGAGAGAAAGAGAACACACCCACAAAAAGGCCTCTCTTTGACCCACAGAAGCACTTTCTGAATTTGCCATCTCTTCAGAACAAGGAGAGGTTCCACTGTTTAATATTATTCATTTTTTTCATGTTTGTGAGTACATTTCTTGTTAAATAAACAGCTTTTCCACTTTTCTCAGAGGAGGTTTATGTCTTCTGAACTGATTGGAGGAGGGGCATCTTGAATTTGCTTTCTAGAGGAGACCACTTCAAAAGTTTTCTCCAAAATTTGCCGGAAATCAGGGCACTTCTTAAATTAATAGAGTTCTTGCATTATCATTTTAATGACAAATGAATAACGTCCAGATTATTGTAAAATATTGAGTATTTTTTCTGAATATTTAAAGAAGTAATGGATATGCTTGAAAGTGTTCCAGAGTTTAAAAAAAATAGGTATGTGTTGATGTTTAACAGAATTTTTGCTGAAATCTGTAATTTTTAATTAACTCCCTTTGAAATCTTTGAGTCATCTCATGAAGGAACAGAAAGCCTATGTTAGATTTTGGAGACTAATCATTCAATCAAAGAACAATTTAATCCCTATTCAGTATGATCCTTACAGAAACAGAGTCAGACTTTAAAGTGTTCATTGCAACCTTATCAGGAACATTTTTACTTTTCAGGATAAATTACTCACTCACCCAGGAATATCACTGATTTTTCAGGAGTGTCATCATCCAAAACCAAGCCACTCAATACCTTGTAAATTTATAGTTGAAGCTACAATTAAGAGTAACTTTGATAGATTTAGGGAAATACATGAAATCACATTACATATATGCCCTTAACCTTGTCCTGCAGATATGATATTTAATAATTACATTTAAATATCCTATTGGGATCAATCGGATTTTTTTAAAAATGTGTTTCCAAAGTGTTTCTTCTTTTTTGGCATCCTAGAGGGAAGAGATAAAGTTGCTGAAGTGCCATATCTATACATTCCTTCTGCTGGCTCAGAACAACAGCTGCACATACCTGTGGGCATAATTTTGCATCTAGGACATAAAACAATATATCTGTCAGTCAGGAAGACATATAAATGATTTAGGTTGCATCTGTAATTAAATGTGCCTACAAAGTGGGGGCCAAAAAAGCCCACAGACAGCAATTAAAAAATCTATCCCCTCTGGAAGATCTGACATGACCCTGATCTCTCATGTCATATAGGTGTCAATACTGTCACTAGTGCAATTGTTCTGAAGGGGCTTTTCTTGACTGACACCATTGGGGAATCAGAACCAGGCCCAGAGATGTTCAGATCACCAGATGGATTCCACAAGTGTGATGCCCTTCCCAGTCTCATTCCAAAATCATTTGTTGCACCCACCGCCAACGGAAGTGTCCTTGCACAATAAGTTCACTCTTCATGCCAGGTTTTTCAAGAGCAACAAATCATTCAACACCAAGCCATGGCTGATATCCCATTGCCTGTCCCTTAATTTTATGATTTCTCACGATGAACACAAAGCATGGGACATAAGGGAGAAATTTAATGCAGCTTCCCTGTTCTAAGCACTGTCTGAACTGCAAAGAGGAGTGTATCACAGCCAACATAAACTTACTGGAACAAATGCAAAGTCTGCACCTGTCTGAACTTGCACAAAAACACTGCTAGAAATCAGCTGAGGATGGTTATGTGCTTATAGTGCAGATCCTCTCCCACATGGAAAAGGAAGAGCAATTCAGGGTCTGAAGAGTGTCTGTGACTTCAGGGCTGATCCTGTATGACTTTGGTACTTCAGATTTGCTCCTCTTCTGAGAGGGCTGCAGATCTCAACATTAGTCCTGTTTAGAAGAACAGAGACTGAAATAGGTACAGTGGAGAGAGATCTTTTACCTGCTTTGTTTTTTGCATTGGCTTGTTTGTAAGACAGTGATTATCTCGTTCTGTTTCAATACCTTTGGAAAAAAAAAACAATCATGGAATGGTTTGGGTTGAAAGGGATTTGGTCTGAAATTCCAACAGCTCTGTAACATCTTGAAACAATGCCTTCAACTGCTACAACTTGAGCAAAAGGGAGACAAGAAACCACCATTACTACATGGTGGTTGTTCTGTTTCTCATAGAGACTTCCAGATATACAGATGACTGAGACAAAGGCTACTGAGTTGCTCTGCCCTTCTGGCTTTAGGAAATGTCCAGCTGGTTGATTGCTGCTCTATTATCCTAAGCAACACAAGTAGTAAAGGAGCCCTTCTCTGCATTCAGTGTGCTATTATCTTCCCTGTTATCTCTTACCATATTTTAAAGGTGAGATAATCTTTATGTCAGAGGTAGAAAATTACTTTCTTAAGGTAGAAAACTGTGTCTGCATCAAAGTCACAGCTCCTAATTGACTTCTCTACACATTGGCTACACGTAGCTGGGGCAAAAGAGGAACTTTTAGGCTCCTGACATCAGCAATAGACTGTCCAAACAAACACATCTTCTCATGCAGCGTGACTGGGCCACATCAGCTCATCTTCTACATCCTCATCAGTCGTTCCTAACTAACTTTCTTATCATAACTACTTCTTCATATCACTTCTGTTTGTTGCAACATCATGGCCCACAGGCAAACAACTTAAAATTTTTAGCTCATAATTTCATGCATTTCTAATTTATTATCTCATTTTAAATCTCCATTAAAATGAAAATAGAAGAAGGGGAAAAAAACAAGCCCTTTGCATGCTTATTCACCAAGCAGCTTTCTAAGGTTCTTAGAGGTCTAATTATGACATGAAAACATGATTTGCAACTTTGCAGATGACACTAAATTGGACGAGAATAAAAACAAATGAGGAATAATTAGGTAGCGCAGCCAGATATAAAAGAATTTAGATCATTTTATATTTCAGGAATAATAGATGGCAAATGCAGGGCTGTGCAAATAAATTGAGAATAATTAGCCTCACAGTGTGGCATAAAAAGAGGGATCCTGTTTAGAAGGACAAGAGGCTACAACACAATAAGTGAGATAAATTCTGAACTTTGAATGCAAAATTCGCATCTAAGATTCCCTTACTTATGTGACTTGCTAGCAGTGTCAGTGGTACTCCCCTAGAAATAAGATAGAACTCAGAGTGAGCAAGAAAATCACCACCTGGCTTCTGGGATAGGAAGGACTGCATGGTCTAGTCTAAGAACAGTTTCTTCCACAGTAATTACCCAGGACTGTATTGGCAAAATAATGCACCACAGTCTGCATTCGGTCTGCAGGATGTCTCTGCCCAAACTGGTATCTTTCTCTGGGGGCAAAAGGAGAAAAAGTGGGGAGAATACACCAAGGAAACGTTTTGCTTCTTTGCTTGAGGGCTCCTGCAGAAGAGCCACCTGACTCTGACTGCGGCAGAAATGCACCGCTTGTTTGGAAAGAGCTCTAGGCTGATCAAGAGCAGTCATGTTTTATTTCCTTACATTATGTTATGTTCCATAATGTATTCAGGCCTGAAGTTAGAAAAAGGTTTCCAAAAGTTGAGCTGGGAGGTTCCGGGAGAGCTGTCAGTGGGAACAATGGTGGGAAGATACCTTGCTGGTTTTAAAACATTGCTTCATGAACCATGACAGATTAAACGCTGAGATAGCAGGGATGGCAAGGGACATCCCCCTAAGAGATCACCATGGTTTCCTATGCTGCAGCTTTCTGCTCTATATACTGCTGCCTACTTCTCCTGACTGGAACACAACCTGTCAAAAATGCACTCCCTCTTCTGCATATATCAGCACACTAATTTTTAGCTATGTGATATGGGACGTTTTGCACCAACCCAAGAAAAAAAAAAAGAGCCTTTTTTCTTTCTTGAAGAGATGAAAATTTGTTCAGGAAACAGATTTTTTTATTTTGAGTTGTCTGTTCATTTTGAAGGCAGGTGAAGATAGAAAATAGACAAATGCATGAGGGAATTAAGAGCACAGTTGGTGAGAAAGTACTGCAAGGGATTACTGACTACAGAATATTTTTGCTGAAAACAGAATTAAATAGACCTCTCTAGAATAATGATGCCTAAAATCCATCATTAGTTCATGGAATTTGAAAAGTATTAGGTTGATCTGTTTGCCCATCTAGAGATGCCTTTGTGGGGGTGAAGATTTACCTTCCTAGGTCTTCTTATAGTAAACTTTTAGTTTTCTAAAGAGTAGAAAAATAGTGACAAAAGCTTCATTTTAGGGCATTTATACATTTTTTTTCTAGCCGTGTTTTCCACAGAATAGGTCTGAGTTATTAGCCATCTTTCAAAGCATGCAAGTTGAAGGCCATTGAAATCTTCCAGATGCAATGAAGTATATTTCAGCACTAAATGCCTGCATAATTTATGACAGAGTCCACATAATTTCTATGTATGACTATACTTAACACAGGCTCATTTCACATTTGAAATTTAATTCTTCCAACTGACTAATTGATTCATTTTCATAAATATTCTAAAATTTATAATAAGAACAATGCTTTGCTGTAAGATATGGTTTGGCCAGTACCACAATTAACTATGGATATTTACTTTCAACAAAAGCCAGTGGGACCAACAGCAAATAATGAAAACATAGTAATCTATAATTTCTTTTTACAATCCTTTTGTTACATGAGATTCAGCAAAATTTCAAATCCTATAAACCACCCCTTTAAAATACAGTTATTTTGTTACTCAATCTCAGTTGTCTGTTCTCTGCCTCCTTCTGCCCTTTCCTTCCAGGAGCCCTCTCTCTGCTGGGATCCCTCTAGTTCTGTCCTGGTATGTGAGACAGTGAACAAGCTTCCAATATGAGCTTTGATATCCATATGTCCACGATCCTTCACCAGAAGAGTTGAATTATGGATGTTTTCAGGGAAGGTGGGAAATAGTCTGATTTCAGAAAAAAAAAAAAAAAAAGGACATACCCCAAACCCTTGAACATACATCCTGAAGTCAACCAGGATTACTGGAGCAAAGACATGGTTTAAAACATACAAGCTCAGGCCAAAGCAGTGTCCTCAGGAAGCGCTGCTGAGGGCTGCACTTCAGTTCCCACAAGTTCCATTAGGTCAAGTTGTGCAGCTGCAGCAGGAAAGGTGGGATTAACATAAAGTATGGAAGGTGATTTGTTAGTCCAGTGCAACTCTTGCATGATCAGGCTTGGAGAGCAGCACCTGCATTGCTGATGGACACTTCTACAAGCTCTAGACTTTTGGGAGCATAGCCCAGCCTTGTCACGTCACCCTTCTCCCCAGCTTCAGAGCAGCAGCTCTCCCTCCTGCCTGACCATTAGTCTGTGGAACTGACACCTTGCATTTGGGAAAACAGGCAGGATGGGCCTCAGGTACCTTTAGGATCAAAGATATTTATTTATAAATAATATCAGTTTTAGATTAGCGTTATTTTAGTATAAGAGGTAACTTAAAAGGTGTGACTATCATTGAGCTATCCAGAACTCTCTAATAGAGTTCAGGGACAAGTACACCTTCCCCTGAAACCTAGCAGCTTGCCACTCTCATTAGCTCTGCGCCATTGCCTTGAGCTGTTTTAGCCCCAGATGGGGCAGGAAGAGGCTGCAGAACCAGATCTGCCCTCCAAAAGCGTTCTGTAGTCTTCCATAGCCACAGGGAGAGCCTACCATATAAAACCTACCTTCAAATCCATCAGCTGTGCTATAGAGCCCTCACTCTGTTATCCAGGCACGTAGGAAAGCTGCCGCTAGGAATCACAGCTGCTGGAAGTTGGCACACACCCAGCAGGAAACAAACACCCCCTTAACCTGCACTGCAACAGGCAGGTAGCTCCAGGGCAGCTGTGCTCGTGGCCACTGCTCCCATTGAACACTTGGACTGTGGCAGCAGCTGGAGGCTAAGCACCCAGAGCCCAGAGCTTGGCACCAGGAACCTGCAGCCTTGGCTGCCATCACACTACCTCTCCAGCAAATCCTCTGCACCCTGGTTGTGTTCTTGCCCTTCCTTTTTACTGCAGAAGATATACACAGTTTGAACTTCTTTTTTTTTAATCTCCAGGAAGTTTTCTTGGCCCAAGAATTAATCATGACATTTAATTAAAATATAATTTTGTCAGTGATATATACATAAGTCTTTAATTTATTTGTTGTTGAGAAAAGCAACTCTGTATAAATAAAAATAAAAACTACTTAAAAGTTAAAAACAGCCTGACTTGCTCTGCAGAATTTTCAATCCTCCAGGATTCAGCAAAAATAGAATGAAGTACTTACATCTTCAAAAAGCAGTAAGCCAAGTACTTCATCAAAGGTTAAAGTGCAGAAATATGAAATAACTGAAAAGTTGGCTCACTGGACTGCAAATTGGCCAAGAAGAGGAAGTGAATTTGAAGAGAAAAAGAATTTATAAGAGGTTGTGATAGAGATCAGCAGATCTTCAGCCTCTCAATATTATATTAACAATAGCATCACAAATTTCCGCTGTCAATTCCTAATACTAAATTCTGGTTAACAATAAGGAAAGAACAATACAATCAGAAACAGGAAAATTTAAAATATTCATGCATTGCAGTACTCATAAATAACAACACATGAGAGGGAAAAGCAGACAAGAAAGGGTTCACTATCTAATGGGAAATTGTTGCAGAATTACAAGGAGAACAATTCTATTCCAGAAAACAAGCCTCTACCCAGTTCAACTAAAAATGCAACTCCTATAAATAAGACAAGCTAAATCACCTTAGAATTAGGCTCGGCTTTCAGGAAAGCTGAGAAAGTCTTAGGCATACATATATGTCTGTATGAGTGTGTGTGTGTGTGTGTGTGTAATCAGTAAAATATAATCTAGATTAAACTGAATTCAGTGTTTTGTTAAAGAGTGAAAGCATTTGAGTAGGCACACATTTATACAGTACAAATTTTATCTAATCTGCAGTGTCCTATTGGTTAGCCTTACAGAGCCTGTGGTTTGTTCCTAACCACATTCCCAAGTATTTTCTACCCTTGCCAGTTTTGTAATCATCACAGGTGCTCTGTTTGATCAGCATGAGGTCCACCATGAGTCTGGGACTAACAGACAAGTGAAGGCCACCAGCTGCCCTGCATCACTAGAGTTGTGCAGATTGTATGAGTAGAGAGTTAACCAGGCATCACCATTCCTACCTCAAGTTTTAAAACAGGGGTTTTTCTTGCACAGTTCTTCATTTTTCCTTTCAAGCTCTATAGTTTCCTACACAATCCACGGTGGTGTTAAAGCAGAAAAACTCACATCACACCTTCCTCTAATCAAAGTCTTAAACTGGCCTTCCAGTTGTTACCTCTCTGCCAATGCTCTAGTGAAGTCTAAAATGAAGCATAAAATTTCAAAATGCTTTCTTACTTCTTTAAGAAAGAAAAGGGAAACAAACAAAAGAAACCTTGTAATTTAAATTTTTTCACAGTATTTACTTTGCATGTCCCTTTGAAATATTTCCTATGAGACCCTAATGAGATACTCTTTGCAAATTTATCATTCAAAATTCTTGAGGAGTAATACTGTGAATGACCATGTAAATGCAATAAATTTACTTCGTCCTTTCATGGGATGCTGGTTGTTTCCTTGTTAGATGCCAATGCTATTTAAAGGGATTTCTGCAACTCTTTTTGTCACTCTGAATTTCAAAACTTAGGGGAAAAAAATGTTAAAGAACAGTCTTTTCCAGGCATGCAACTTTCTCATACTCTAATCTTGGGCAAATTTGGCTAGGAATGCAGAGAAACACTGTGCCAGGAAGCAGGAACTGACTTGAAATTTTATGCTGGCATTGAACCAGTGGACTCAGAGAAATTATGGGTTGCTAAAATTTCAACATGACCAGTGAGGACATGACAAAAGGATTTTGAGAACCTCACAGAGATGTCTGATGGTATTAGGATAAGGATAACATTAAGCAGGGGAGAAAAATCTGTACAACTTCCTCAGAAGAAAAAGGCCACCCTGTGCTCCTCATTGGTAAAATAGGCAAATGGCATCATTGAGTGGCTAGATCTCTGCATGGAATCTGATGGATTTCTCCACTGGGGAAGGAATCTAAGCAAAAGGTAACGAAATTTCTTTCTGGGAACTGGTTTTAATAGTGCAGATTACAAAGAGGCAGTGCTGTTTTCAAAAGTCAGTCTTATTCCTCATTTTTCCAGTCAAGTCATAGCTATTCTATCCCATAAAATATGATTCATGTCAGAACAATGGCAAATTTTTTGAAATCTATGATACACCACCTGTATTAAATGTTTAGGCATGACAAAAAGGGATGGCAAAGATGTAAAGACACCAATTGTTTAAGAATATATATCGTGGAATAATAGCCCTAAAAAGTATCTCCATGATAAATGCCCAAAATTAAAAGCTTTTTATTGCTCTTGGTTCTGAAAATTGTGTTTATCTGAGTAAACAAAATTCTCTTTGAAGACCAGACTATCCTTTACCATGTATTATTTTCCTGTCTATCAACAATTTCCATAGCTGTGCAATTGCAGTGTGGCCAGAGTTCTCTGATACTTCATTACCAATGGCTTCCACTTGTCCCAGTGCCACTCTTTTTTTTTTAAACCAAGCACTCTAGTAATTACTAGTTCTCATAACTGAAGTTATTAATGAGAAAAAATCAGGAGGGAAAGAATGTGTCCCCAGATCTCTTCACAAAAGGGCACCATCACAGGATATAAGAGAGACAAAGCAAATGCTGAAGATGAATACTTTTATTTCAGCTGGCACATTCATTTTCCAGGCATCAGTCTAAGAACATTCATGCTAAAAGCAGTGGGAAATAGCCTGGTAAAACCAAGTGTCTTCATCTTTATAGACAGTGCTTTGTAAGAATGAACTTTAGCAAAAGATTTGATACTTCTATGCCTTAGAATCATAGAATGAGGGTTTTCAATTTGCCTAGCTATAGAAGATCCCCAAACAACAAACTTCTTGAAAACAAAAGCTGTTACGCATCCTCTGGTTCAGAGCTTACCACTATTCTTTCAAGTACAGTTTTCTTAATCTTTTCTCAAAGGTAGGTTTACATCTTTCCAGTGAAGGGCTTATAATTTTTCCTGTATTATATTCATGGTCATCTGCATTCATTACATTGACTGATTTCTGACTTCCTAGTATTACAAGCATTATTTTTGACCAGAACTAGATTCCTGCTTTCCACTGGAAGTTATGAATCTTTCAGTAAAAGCAGGACTTACATAAAAATGAAGATGCAAATTTCAAGTGGGTACATAAAACTGAAAAGGCAGAAAACTATGGAGACAAACATAAGTCAATACATCACTAGAGCATTTATTTCTTTTTGATGTTTCATATTATATTTCATAATGTCATTTAAACATTGTATCCCATAATGTCATGAAACAAACTTTAAAAAGTAGTTTCAATGGGCCAGGCCTTCAATGACTATAAATGGAAGTCACAGTCATCTAACTGCACTAAATGCATCCCCTTTTCATTCCATTTTTAGACCTTCCAAATACTGCAACTTTTAACTATGTTTCAAAAAATCAGTGTTTTTTGTCAAGCCACACATTACTTTCTCTGATTATCATCACATATCTCCTTCCATGTTAATTTCTTTTTCACTAAGGAGATCACTAATAATCCAAATGAAAACTTGGTGCAAAAATTTATAAACTGCTTTCCATTACAGAAAAATAACAAAGTTGAATAAAGTCTTCCATGCATCTATGTTAACTATGAAAATATAAATAAAAGAAGCCAAAGATTGAACATAATGAGCAGAAAAAAACCATGAAAGTAACTTCCAATACACTTAAGGCACATACTTAACCAAAAAGTCAGGAGGTGCTAATCCAGAAAAGACTACAGCTTTGGGCAGAATCTCTCACTCTTTCCAAATATTGAGATTATAGATCCAAGAACAGTGGCCATTTTTATGTTGAATCTACTTTACCCAGCATAACAGATTAAATTAAGCTACAATACTAAGCAAAAGGAATATAAGTACATGCTTATCTGAACACAGACTTTCTGTTCTAATGGAAAACACCAGATTTGTTTTCATCATGATAGGAACAAAAAGAAAAGCTCTATTTTATTTGTAAGGAAAATAATTGGAAAAATTAATATGTTTCACATCAAATTGAGTACTTTTGTTCTGATTTTGATTTAATATTTTGTTCAAACTATAGATTGTAAAAATATAAAGTATTTTGAAATAAGAAACCACAAAATTTCATTTTGGAAAAGACTTAAAATTACATTTTGATCATTTTTCCTTAATTAGATTTTATTGAAAGTGAAGTTTCACACACAATTTTATTATTTAAAAATAAAAATTATTTTTCCAATGAAAAACTTTTACTTGGGAAACTTCTGTAGTTCTTACTTTTACAAATGAGAAAATAATGGGTCTGTGTTATCAGTCCATAGTACAAGTTTTAAGCGGTCAAGAATTTCATCAGAACCAAATCAAACCAAAATCCACCAAGGTGAAAAACAACTTGTTGGAGCTGACAGACTGTTAAAAGTGTAGATACTAGAAAAAAATCCAGAAATTCATTGCAAACTGTGTCCTGTACACTGTATACACTGAACACCAGTAAGCAGATAACTTTAGAGAATGAAGAGCATTCAATGTCAAGGGCAGCAGATACAGAAAGAGGAAGGCAATAAATGCACTTAGGAAGTCATCCAGAAGTGGAAGCATTGAAGAAACATTCACACAAACATGCTACAATGTGAACAAAAATGATGCTCTTAGTGGTTGTTGCAGCAACACATTACAGGAAGGAAAACGTTGGAGTATGCACCAAGACTTTAAGCCTTAAATCACGACAAACCAGGCAAAACAGGAAGAGCAACAGTCAAGGTATTTTATATTGTGAAGACAAGTCTTTATTCAAAAATCAGTTTGAGGAACTAAAATTCTGCAGAGTCCCAAATTACGGTCAGTTTTGTATCAACCAGCAAAAAATGGCAAAAAAAATCACTTTCAGCAAGAGATTAAAATAAGCAATGACTCAAAACATAGATCATGCAGTTAGCCTTAATTCATATGTGAGAAATTAGTCCAAACACTAAGAAGTAGTCTAAAAAATATGAGCCATGAAGCTGATTAATGTCAAAATTAGAATATTTATTATGTGCTGAATTATATGCACTTAGCCACTCAATTTTAAAAATTACAATCCAGTGTAATGAAGGAAATGGCTGTACTTCAGACTGTCATAAAATGTTGCTTGGAGAAGTCATAGCTAAAAAACAGAATGTTTATTGTTTAGTATCCTGATAAAGGAGATTATAGGTGAGGAAGCCAAAGAACGGACTGGGGATTTTGCAGGAGCAGAGGGGGGAAAGGGGGGTCACTCCAAAGGATTTGCTACAAGCAGATTTTTCTTTAGCAGCTGTGGGAAAAGCCCTGACAACCTCACTGCTTTATAGGATGGATAGGAAACATGCTCATGCCTACAGGATAGTAGGATGCCTTCTTTCCCCTAGGAGGCAAAAAATGCTAAGGTGAAAGATAAAGTTTTCTTAAGCCAAGTTCCAGCACAAGAAAATATAACTAGAGGCACTCAGCCCCAGGGACCTGGAGTGCTTCAGCAAAGAAACACTCTTACCTCAGGTTTTAATTTTTATTTGATTTATATCAGAAAGAATATTTAATAGCTCCCCTATTCACCTACCTGCTCTGCAATGCTCACACATACAGAGTATGAACATTATGAGACAGACTAATGCCTCTCTCCACTGAAATAATTGTAATAGCAAAGTCATTTTGCAAAAGACAGTGTAAGTATCAGCTCAGATAATTCTGGAAAATTAATACATCAAATGAAATGCTGCCTCAGAGCTGAGGAAATACATTTTATTCTTTGGTCTTTTTACTCTTGCTTTATATACATTGTTTATTGCTCTGGAATATAGTTTCTTTTTTATTTCATCCCCACTCTTCAGCATGAGGCCAGTGCAGTAATTTAGGAGACTTTAAAATGGAAAAAGGATCTCAGAATCAGCTAACATGAATGCTGAGTGCTACTAAAGTGAGAAAGGTGAACAGCTTGCAGGATGAGGTGGAGACCAGGGGTATGCACTCAGTCTCCCTTAACCTGGAAAAGCGGATGGGAAAGCCACACAACTCCAGGCAGCAATTCATTCATCTTATGTGCCCAAAAAATTACTCTGCAGAGGTGCCACTCTCTCTCCACACTGATGAATGGAGGCCAAATCATTAGTATGGACTAAAGCACCTGATTTCTGAAGCTTTAGAATACATTAAAGAGATCCTGCACTAAAGACTATCTGACTCTGAAGGACAATTACAAGGAAGAAAACCTACAGAGGACATTACTAGAAGAACAGTAAGGGTGGAATAACAAGGAGACTGGAACAGTTATATAAGTTTGCTGGTTGTTTGCTTGTCGATTTGTTGATATATTTCTATTTTTGAGACCTAGAGAACTAATACAAGTTTGCTAGTTGTTTGCTTGTTGATTTGTTGATATATTTCTATTTTTGAGACCTAGAGAACTACTTCATTCTATTTATGCTACTAGTAACTTCGAATGTGCTAATAACAATAATCATTTTTCTTAAACTGAGTTTGTATATGTCTCTCATTCTATCAGGTTGTACAATTATCAAACAAAAACGATATATTCTTTCCTTGGCCAGGTCCTTGGAGGTTCTTAGCCCACAGGGCACTAAACACAGGCCTTATCCATTATGTGGAAAATATCCATAATACATTAAACACACTTCAAGAACCCTCTAAGAGGGTTGAATATAAAATAAAATCAAGTAGGGAAAGAATATGGAGCCTAAATACCTCAAAGATGCTCTGAACTGTAGCACATTCAGATCTGTGTCATACAAAGAAGATATAGAAAATTCATTCTTTCTCAAGATACTATTTACTGTACCCAGTTCTTCAATTACATTAATTTTAATTTATTATGTGTTTTATGAGCCAATTGATCTTTTCAGTGCTTCAAGGCTGTGGAATCTGCTTTTGAGACTTTACGTTTGAGTTTTCATAGGATTTTAATTGTCACACTAATTGCGGTAATTCATTTCTTGCTTTGTCTTTCTAGTGAATTAAGGGTTCCAAGTCAATCTCATAAATTGCTGAAATTAACTCTTACTGAATTTACCTGGTTGCACAACATCAAAAAGTACTTTGCTGAAACTCAAGTTCCCAATTTGCATAAACCATCATGATAATGGCCCACCCAGTGGATAAGAAATTTGCTGAATGATGACACTCAAAGAATTGTGTCAATGTCTCAATGTCCAGGTGGAGACCAGTGACAAGTGGTGTTCTTCAGGGGACAGTATTGGGATCAGCACTCTTTATCTTCTTTGTCAGTAACATGGACAGTCAGGTTGAATGTGACCTCAGCATGCCTGCCAACAATCCCAAGCTGTGTGGTGTGGTCAAGATGCTTAGGGAAAGGATGTCATCCAGAGGGACCTTGACAGGCTTTAAAGATGGGCCCATGTGAACCTCATGAAGTTCAACAAGGCCAAGTGCAAGGTCCTGGACCTGGATCAGGAGAATTCCAAGCACAAGTACAGGCTGGGCAGAGAACAGCCTTGGGGAGAAGGACTTAAGGGTGTTGGTGGGTGAGAAGCTGGATGTGAGGTGTCAACGTGCATTCACAGCCTAGAAAACTTATTTTGCTGCTAAAACTACTAGCAAAGTACATACTACTGCATCTTACCACTTAGACAGTAATTATCAGATTTTTCTTCTGTCCTTCCCTTTATTACAGTTTTTCTTGCATCCAGTTACACTATTGCTTTAGTTAGGATCAAAAGTGAATCTTCTCTCTCCACTTGGGTTCAGAGAGGTCTCAGAGCGAGTGAATTAGTTTCCTAGTAGGGTTACTCAGTGGTAAGCAATAATGAAGCCTTGTACATTTAACACTTTCTTGATAACCCAAGCATAACAGAGGTCACGGTTTCTTAGATAAAGGGATGTGCAGGACTGAAAATGCTGGGAGACATTAAATGCAAGATGTTCTTGACAAACTGGAGAAACAGTCTGGAAAAATGCAATTCACTACGTGCAAATTCTAGGTCTAGATTAGTGTACACAGATACAACATGGGAAACAACTAACCATGGCAGCAGCCATGTTGGAAAAGATCTGGAGGAGACAAACAGAAAATGATTCAGCACTGATCTACTGCTGTGGAAATTAATGCCCCTTATTATAAAAGCTTATACTCCTTATACAAACAGGAATTTAATCTCTGAGTGGTACAAAATAATCCTCTTTCCTACTTTCTTCACCAGCCCTGGAGTCTCAGCAGATCTGATGTGTCAGGTGTTGGGTATCCTTTCAAGAAGGATGTAGACAATCAAAAGAGGACACAAAGGAGAATGCTGAATAAGGTGAAAGAGATTTGATCTCTGAAAAACGAAATTGAAATTTGGAATTGTTTTATCTGGGGAACAATGCTTGCAAGGCACAAAGGAAAATACGTTCTTTGTGAATCACAAGAAATATTAAAAGTCTAGATTGTAGCAAAGAGCTTTGAGAAGTTTTTATATTGGTTAAACAGTAGATAACTTTTTCTGGAAGTTGTGAAAACTCCATCAAGCACAGTTTTAAGCACTGTTTGATTGAAACCGTCAGAAATGTCACAGGTAGAGGGATCTTGGCTTGAAGCAAGAACCTCCAGTCCAGATGGCAGACACAGCTCAACTGAATAGCCTGCAGTCTACCTGTTACACTTCACATTTTTGCTCTGCAGATGACAAAGATATATACTAGGATTTAATATTTTGCAATTCCACAAGAAGATAAACAGAGGCTTGGCTGGTCCAAAACTTGCACAAGGCATCACACCTATTGTGTATGCACAGGCAATGTTAGATGGGAGAGAGCCTCCCTACACAGCACGTGTGATCATCAGCCAGCCCTGGCAGCAGTGCTGCTCACACTGCACTAACACACTGCACGTGGGGGTGCTAATGACAGGAGCAGTGTCCTGCTGACCTTTGTGTTTCATTCCATGACCCCCCAGAGTCCCCCCATCTGGCTTTCATGTTGTTTTTGAGGGATGGTCAATTAGATTATTGCTCTTTTCCTCCTTCTCATTGTTTCACCTGAACCCCTTCTCTACTTCTTTTTTTTGTTTGTTTGTTTGTTTTTCTGTCCCATGCATGTCCTCAATTTCTTCTACTTGTAGCAATTTTTCAGAGCCATGTCTCCTTTTTTTTCAACATGATTTGTATCCATTTAGAATGTGAAACTGTACTATTAGCTTCTCTTCAGCTTTTGCAGCTAGAGTTTCTGTCCCTAAGGATTTGTCAGAGATCATCCCTTTAAGTGCCAAACATAGAAAGGGTTCACAATCAGCATGGAGATGAAAACAACTCAGACTATCACACCTACCAAAACAATCCTGCACCATGTCAGTCAGTCTTCTCAGTTTTCTGTTGTCAGATTCTTGTAGGTTATGAGAAAACATCTCCAGCAGAAGTGATGGGGATAACCCACAAGCATATCAAACCTGCTATAACTAAATACTGTTGGAAGAGGTGGGACTGGGTTCTTTGACTCCTAGTGGCTTATGAAAAAAAATCCTTAAATATTATTTTATTTGAAAGACATCAATTAATTCTGCATAATGTACACTATTAGCAATTTATACACTTGCTTTGTTTAGGGAAATTTGAAGAATAAAACAGATTGCTGTTTCCATCAAAACATGTCAAGCTGGATTTAATAGTGCTGAAATGCTAATTGTGAATTGTATTTCACATCATACACTGCAGACTAATTTAAAAAGAGGAAAACATATTATGGTAAATACCACAATGCATTCACTATGAGTCATCTAAGCATATGATGAACTGGAACAATACCAGCAGCACAACACAAAGAAGCTGAATTAAAGCTAGAGGGAGTACAATACCTTTTGATCAGGCCTAGTATATACAGCTGCTCATAAAGTATTAGGTTTCTGGCAAAGAAAACAATGTGAACATTTTCTGTATCTCCCTCTTCTTTCCCCAGTGCAACACTTCCAAATGTATTTGTATTAAGCCAATAAAGCAAAATAAGTAGTCGTGCTTGTATGAAGAACAGGCAGATTCAGCATTAGTTCCCCATGCTCTACTGTGATGCTGACCATGCTTATATTACACAGATGCTTGCTTTTAGCATCCTAATGAGAACTTTCAAGAATTCAATTACTATTAAATTAGCTTTACTGAATGTTATCAGAATGTTTCTGAGGGTTTTGTATTATCCTATCAGCACAGGAAGGAAGGAATACCACACTGTCAATCCAATTATTTTTTCATGTATTTTTTACAAGGAGGGGAAGGGTCAAGCATATGATTTGTCTCTCTCAGGGGAAAAAAAAAAAAAAAAAAGGAGCTGACATCTCTGGGAATTTCAGTTCCCTGGAATCTGAAGAAAGCCACTTTTGTCAAAGCCTCTCAATCGTCTCAGTAACCACCAGATTTTAGTAGTCACTGTAGCATTTCCAGAGACACTGGCTCCCACTGAAACAGCTATCAAGTAGTCAGGATCCTCATTATCCACAACACAGTGCTGGAATTCAAAAGACATTAGTTGATTCTCTGCCTCATAAAACTGCAGATCTTCTCTGAGGTGAAAGAAGCTCTGAAAAAGCCCTAATGGCTTCCTCCAGCTGGGTTCTGAAGCTCTCTTAGAAGTCCTATGACTGTGTGATGCTGAGATACCTGGGTGTGGAGGTGTGATTGCTCCCAGGAATAGCTCTGCTTTCAGAAGAAAGGTCCAGAACACTGGTCCCTAGCCCTTCCATCCAATAACTATTTATGTTTTCCCCAGTACCTTGAAGCATAGTCCAAAGCAATATTACAGAGGGTAGTGTATTTCAGTTATAATTCCATGGTAAAATTATGTGAATGTTAGATATTTGTAAATAGGCATTATACAGACACATACCATTTCTCTCAGCTTTCCTCCCTCACGTCCCTGGATACTCATATTTTTTCTCTAAAATATGCACTAGAAAGCTCTTTGGCACTTTACTCTTTTGATTTCCATTCTGGTAGTTGTATTTCCACAACTTTTTTTGAAGATCAAGTATTAACAGGCCTCCATTGGTTCAAAATTGTATTCTGTTTCTGAGATGTGTAACAACCCTGTTAAGAACTGAGCCAGAAACTAGAACAGGGATTTGATATATAGATTCTCAGATGTCCCACTGTGCCCCATCATTCATCAGTAGTTCACTCAACTGCCCTCCTATTAGAGCTAGAGGATGCCAGCAGGGATCAAAGCACAAGGGACTCTGAGTGCATATTAACTGAATTAAATTGTCAATGTATTAAACTTCCATGAATTCACGGGTTGATTTTAGCTTGTTTAGAAACTGAACTTCTACCGGGTGATATAAAAATACCCACATACAAATACATATCTGCAATAAGAGGGAATCAATACTCTGAATTCATTGCAAATTTAAAAGAATCAAACACAATTAAAACCTGCTTAGCTTAGCTGTAATGCAGAAGAATATAATTATTTCTCTCAGTGTTTAGATTACCTTCTTTGTTAAAACCTTTTCTTCTGGAAAACTTTAGCTGTTCAGAGAGCATAAAGAACAGTAAATAAATATGTGGCAAGAGTAATTTAGTTATTCATATTACTGGAAAAAATGGTTGTATTTATCTCTTTATCATACACAGTGCCATAAGATTGCCTTTTCTAATTTATTGAACTAAGCCAGGAAATAATTACCATCCAAAAATGCCAAATTCCTGGGTACACATATACCCAGCTAGTCATGTTGTGACTTCAGTCTGGAACATCCCTGTGCCATGCAGCCACAGGGGACCTCAGAGGTGCCAAAACACAGCACCGTGCTCATGAAACAGAAGCACAGCACATTCCATGCAGGAGGCAGCATCCAGAGCGTGCAACATTCTTCCAGCATCAGTCACTTTTGAGCCAGGCAGGTACCATCCCTGGGGGGAGGACAGCAGACGTGCTCCCATCTCCCATCCGTCAGAGCCGAGGCAGGATGTATCCTGATCATTTGCACTCTATTTCCATGAGCCACCAGCTGTCACAGCACCAGGAGCTTCTGCTGATAGAGGGCAACACACAGCAAAGGGGTGTCAGGCCCAGGCAGCTCCCAGAGGTTTTCCATTCTGTGCTGTACAGACACAAGGAAGCATCACCCAGGTGGGAGGGAGGGAACAAGCATCCAGCCTCGCTCACCTTATCCTTACACTTCCCTGAGAGGAGAGCATCTCCCTCTGCTGCACTCATGGCCTTGCTGCCCACCTGCCTCCTCATGAAGCACATAAATTGAAGAGCCAGAAGGTTGAGATTGTATTTTTTTATTTCAAATGAACCAAGGGATGCTGACTAACGTGAACTACACTTGCCATGCATCAGCAGCCTTTGTAATGCCAGAAGAGCAACCCACTTCAGCTGAAGTCTCCCCACTGCCAGTAAATTGGAGAATTGGATAAGACACCACATACTTAAAGCTGTGCAAAACCAGAACAGTTTCCCAGCTACTTTCCTTCGTGTTTCTTGTACATTCATTTTTATATGAGGTTTTAGACTAAATTTTGAAGGCTTTTTCAAAGTCAGACCTATGGCATTTTCCTGTGTTTACCTTTACCCAGCTGAGCATCCATTTAATTAAATTTTAACTCAGTAAACTTGATCAAGAATTGCTTTGGGGGGACCTTTATATGTCTGAGAACAGGGGCTTCCAGCTTTCCTTCCTCCTCCTCTATTCCAGGATAACTGGCAGCATCACCACAAACTATTTTACCTCTTGTCACCTCACAGCAATAATCAATACAAACTAAAAAAGCAAACAGTGCAGCTATTATTTGAGAAAGAAACTGCAAAGACACCCATGGTCTATGGTCTGTGGAGATGACTCATTCCACAGCACAATCTAATTCCAAAACAATTACAGCAAAATCAAAATCCTCACACAAAGGAGAGACAAAATACAAAGTCTGGACCTCTGCTAAGCACATGACGTTATAAAACTGACATGACTACAGAGATTGCACTGCCTTCTAACCATAAAGCACAGCTGTCCATTTTCTTTAAATTCTTCCATGGAGAATTAAATGGTAAAAAAAAAAAAGACTACAGGACAGTATGGCTCAAATGTGAGTGCTTGTGCACCAAATTTGCTACTTCAGTTTAATTCAAAAAGAGAATTAGCATTCTTTTCCTCCACTGTAATTTAAAATAAATTACCCACTGACCAAAACCAATAGATTATCATATTAATTGGTAACTTTTATGTTCATTATATTGTAAGAGAAAACCACAATTTCTCTAAATATGTTCATTACTCAGATAATTATCCAAAACAATTATGCAATACAATTACCCAGACAATTACTCAGGAGGGAAATTATCTCCAGATGCATCACAGGCTATTCTATGAAGAGCTCAGTATTTATCGTTTCAGTTGTATTGTCTATGATTGATCAAATGAGTCATACATTGTTCCATCAATTCTCCATTGTGAGCAAATACTTATAGAGCAAATATCCACTAATTCTAATTTCAGGTGGTGTAAATATCACACATGGGAGCTCACACTTCACATTCATACTCCGTGGCAGAAAAAGTCTGAACTAACTGAAATCTAATCCAGGCAAAATGCCACTTGACTATGTATTGCACTGTCTCTACTTGCCCTTAAAGTAATATTTTCTACCTGTTAAAAGCAAACTAGGCCAAGTTCTGTGAAACAGCAAGATGGACAGTCAGATTCTTTTTCTTGATCTGAAACTAGTCACTAATTTGGTTGCAAGATTATTTAAAAAATCACAGTTTTCCATGTCAATGCAGAAAATTAAGTGGTAACTATCATGACCTCATACAGTACTGTAAATTCCCAATCATGCAAAAAAAGCTTTCATTTTAGATCTGAATTTATGGGTTTCTTGATTTGAACTTAAGATAAATTATCTTTTACTTATTAGTTTTTCTTGAGGTCTGGAACCTAAGAATTCAAAGCACAACCACAGCCAAAGCAGGCAAATTTTGCCTGTGTTTGTGAGCAAAAAGAATGGAAATAACGAACCAGGCTTCAGCATCTATTAAGTGTGAGTAAAAAATTTAACAGATTAGCTGTTTTATAATTAAAGTTTCAGGATATGCTATGAAAGCCTTAAGAAAGTGTAGGGCTGAATCAACAAATTCTTGAGCAAGTTTGCCACCAACTCATTAGTATTTCTGCATCATTGCATTTCTAAATTTTTGGAAGTTTCAAGGGTCATAATGCCAAGGCTCACTGAGGTCCAGTATGGCCTTTGAATCACCTTAAGCATCACGGTTTAAAAAAACCCACAAAGACCTCATTTTACTGTTTTAAAACATTTCATACTAAGATATTCCAGTTTGATGATTACAAAGACTTGCCATGTCTTACCCTGACACCCCGTTCTTCAAAATATTCTTAGGCTTTATTTTCAGATGTTTTTGTCCTAGTTGGACAGACTTGACAGTACAGATAGGCAACGAAGCCCTAGGGCTAGGCATGAGTTTCACTTCTTAACAATATTTTATCTACAAAGAGCAGCACACGAATAGACAAGTTGCTCTGTGCTCTGTAGCTTCTATTGACTTTAAAACGCAAACTTATACTTCCTCCTCTGCTTTCATAGAATTTAATTGGTGCCAAAGTGAAAGATCCCAGCATGACCTGTCTCCACTCTAAGCCACTGCAGCTGTGATTGTGAGCAAATTTGTACATTCAGACACTGCTGCAAGAGAGACCTTCCTAATAAGCTGAATTTTTGCTGTGATGGAGGAAAAAAAAAGAAATGCTTGGTTGGAAACAGGGAGAGCTGAGGCATGGCTTACCCCACCCTTAGAGTTAAACAAAGCTTTAAAGGCCTCAATAAGGACTAAATGAAAACAGAATAAGGACTTGAATATTTACTCCACACAGAAGAGTTAGTACAGGTAATAGTGCTAACAACTTGTGTAGGATAAGTGAGCAAGTCTATAGTTTACTAACCTATATTTTGTAGACATTAGGATCGGAGTTCCTTACAAGTTTTTTCTACTTTTCTGACCAGAACCTCACTGGGATGAGACTCTCTAGGTTTTCCACTGCACTGTGAGCAAGTCTGAGTTAGCTTTAAACTACCTGCTGCTGCTTGCAATGGAAAGTGAGTCACTCAGCCTCAGCATAATATGTTCACTACCCACCAGAGCAAGGTGAGCATGCTTTATCATAGAATCATAGAATGGTTTGGGTTGAAAGGCACCTTAAACACTACCTAGTTCCAATCTCTCTGTCTTGGACAGGGACACCTTCCACTAGACCAGGTTTCTCAGAACCTCATCCAACCTGCCAGGGGTGGGGCCTTCTATGGGCAAATCCTTCCTGTGCCTTAGCACACTCACTGTAAAGAATTTCTTCCTAATATCTAATCCAAACCCTCTTTCAGTTTAAAACCATTGCCCCTTGTCCCTGGAGCCTTCTCTTCTCTCAGCAGATCAACCCCAACTCCCTCAGTCATTATGAACTGCACTACTGCTCAATGGGCATCCCTTGCTTTTACACTCTGCTCCCTTTCCTCAGAGTGCTGTGAAGGAGAAGGTCTGACACAAATATACTATACACACCATCACTGGTATGGCAATATCCACAGCCAACACTTGTGTGGCAACCTGTTCCTCTTTCTGATCTTGACTCCACAAAGCTTAATCCTTGAACATTAAAAGAAGAAATTTAAGCAGTAGTTTGTCTGAGTGTGTTGAGCTAGATATTAGATAAATAAGTTTTTGGCTGTCTTTCAGTACTGTCAACGAAGAACCATAGTATGCAGGTAAAAAGCAACAGAGTGAATAAATTATTGGAAAGATAATGTCAGTTATTTAAAACTGTACTTCAGATGGGGCTAAATGTGAACACAGGATAAATGGACACAGTGTCCCAATAGTCTTGGAAGGAAAAACTAAAAAAAAGAAAAGAAAGCCTACTAAAAATAGCCCTGTTCTAGAAGAATTTTCCCAACCTCAGGTACTTTTCTATTTTTTAATGTATCATAAGCATATAAAAATATATCTCACACACATGGACTGAATAAGGATTTTATCCAATTAAATGTATTACTTTAAACTACGGAAAATAATGACCAAGAGAAATACACAAGCAATAGAAATGCCTTTAAAATTCTGTGTCTTCATAAATAAAACATAAAACCACTAGGTTTCCCATAACTTCAGCTTAAAACAATTGAGCATCACCTCCATAGGCTTAGGGGAGGGCACTGTGCAGCCAGTAAAACTAGAAAGTGCAGACAAAACCAGAGGTGAAAGGCAGAGCTGGCACATGGGTGTTATTCTTTTCTAGCTTTTTAGTGCAACTGAATTGGTCCATATCTGGAGTTTTTCACATTCATTCCTTTCCTACCTCAAAAAGCTCCTCTTCCAGTTTTTGATACTAAAAGGATGGATAAACCAAAAATTTCATTCTTTAGTCCTTCCCCCAGGTAGTCTGTCTGAAAGAAGGTTCAGCTTGGCACACTGGGAAATAATTAATTGTTAAGAAAGAAACAAGATCTGATTGAGCTGCTATGCCATACGAGAAGGTAAGAGAAAATAGCCTGCTGGATGAGTCCAGGACAACATCACTCAAATACAAATAATGGACTGAAGAGTTAATGACCTTCGGGGTACCATTATGGCTGAAATTTGTGATCCAATGAAGCGTTTATTTGCCACTGACTGTAATGGGACTATGATTCAATAATTTTTGTGTTCTTCCACAGGACTTAATTCTTGAAACTTCAGGCACAAATTGGGAAAGAATGAGAGAAATAAACTAGTCATAAATCAGAAAATGTAAACAGCAATTACAAAATGAGTATTTTCTTTATCAAGATTTTTGAACAGAGAAATGTAGATTATAGTCAATCAGACTATTTTTTTAATGAGCCTAACATGTTTTGCAGAGAAGCATTTATTTCAATGACATTTAAAGAGGGTCCATGCCAATTTTAAAAGGAAAACAAGGAAGGGAAAAAGGAATCAAAACACTTCCTTCCTCAGTTTGAAAACTGACATTTTGATTCAAACATTTTTACCTAACAGAATTATAACACTGTGACTTTGTGCCAGTTCAGAACAAAAATAGATGTATAACCTTCAAAAAATCATCATAAAATCAATCTCTTTCCTTTGACCTGCTCTCTAATTGTCTGGGATTATATCATACAGCTTAAGAAGCTGCCAAGAAATGTCAAAATTTAAAGACATTACAAAAGTAAGCATAAAATAGGCTTTTATTTTTTAAATATAAGCTCATTGATTTTGTAAAAGCCTTGACTTGATGGCCTCTTTAAATTGCTTTTTTCCTCTATGTGTGAAGCTATAAATCCCTTATTTCCACTAGATGTTTTTTGTATCTCTAAGTGATCTCAGATCCAGCTGCCTCACCTTTTATTAGCAAAAAGAAAAAGAGTTGCTATTTGCCATACCACCAAAATCTGAAAACATTTTTCAGTTCTCATCTATAATTCTGTAGGTGAGAACTGTAGCTGCTGTTGGTTGGGTTTTAACTGGAAGCTCACTTTTGCTTTCAAAAATATGGACACAGCTGAGGCAAATCCCCTTCTTCCTGGCAGCCTGAATATGTGATGTTGGCAGGTAGGAAATCAATGCTTCTTTGGTCAAATAATACACAACTTAAGATGGGCCAGAGTGTTTTCCAGCGTCTCTACACAACCAGACCTCATCTTAGGGGCCGCCGGAGTCCATTTCCAGAGCCAAGTCCTTACCCTGCACTGCTCTGCTACCTCTGCCTGGATGTGTAGAAATCCAGTGGAGGAAACATCTGGCGCAGCTGGGAAAGGTGAGGTGGGAACAAGCTAATTAGGAGCCAGTCACTAGAGGGCAATGCAGCACTTCTCTGTGCCATTGCTGCCACCCGAGTGTCCAGGCTGAGCTCCAGGAGCCCCGGGCTGAGCTCCTCGCCCAGCCCTGGCTTGGACACGGTGCCTGCGCAGCCCAGCCACGCTCTGCTCTGGGAGGGAACGAGAACAACCTCACCCCGCTCTACAGGAAGACACTGCCTAAACAGAATCCATTTGATTAGGCACGTGGGATTTTGCAAAATCTGGAACGCTTGGTGTGCGATTGGCAGACCACAAATTAGGTCAGGGGATATCTGCAGGTAACGGGACCTCCTGGCAAGGCAATGTTGTAGGAGACAACAGCAGAAGAGAGGCAAGTTTTCTGGACAGAAAATTGAGTCTTAATATAAGAAAGCAAGAATCCCATTTAAGATCAAGAATCACAGCATCTATACACTATCAGTTTTGTGTAGAGAGACAGAGAGAGCAAACAGCCAAGTTTTGAATGGGAGAGTGCAGAGGTTATGTCAAATTTTGAACTCAGTGTTGAGGTGCAATAAGTTTGGTGCCACTGTTACATGATGAGAGTTTGGTCTAAGATTCTCAGTATTTAAAGAATATGCCTATTTTCACAGAGATGGAAAAATTTCTCCTTTTAATGCAGATTTAAATTCTCTACCCAGTTATAAATCAAAAATTAACAGCTTTATCTAGGTCAGGGCATTGAAGCTACATTAAAGTTTTATCCTCATTCACTAAATTTTAATTTTAATGTGGCACATCTGACAAGTCTCGTGGGACTACTTAGAATCCATTGACATCCTTCTGTCACTGGTATCAAAGCTTCATCTTTGAGACTCTTGTTTTCAGATACCTAGCTGTCACTGGATTATTTTGTCTCTGCAATGGTGTCACAATCAATGCCTGTGCAGGCATTCACATGCATGTCCCATATATGTCAGCTAAAGCTCTCGCACCACAGAAATAAACAGCTTTACTTCTAGAAACATAAATGTCTATGTAATTTCTTAAAGGGGAAGCTATAAATAATTTTTTTATCTCTTCCAGCCTTTTTAAAGTTACTGGAACTGGTTGCCTGTAAATTAAAACTCCACAACAACTCTACAGTTTAATTTGCAAACGTTATTTAATTACAGGAACAGCTATGAGAAAAAAAAAATCCCATATCCCTGCCATCATTTTTATGAGTATTTATGGCAGAAAAGTTGATGCACCATTTGAAAAAACTGTCTGTGGACCTGGAGGACATCTAATTCTGAAGTAGAAACAGAACATGATTTATCTAGTCAGTCAGACCTAAATTACGGCAGAAATTTAGTGTTTCAGCTATTGCGGCCTTTAGCATCTGAGCAATTACCAGGCTTAAATACAGGCCTCTTACAGAATAATAGTTATGACACATTCATGGAATGTCAAAGTGCATTCACAAATCCTTCCTTGGCCATAAATTCAGTGTCAATATTTCAAAAATGCAAATGATGAAATGCATATCTATAAGGAAGATGTAAATGGATTAATATCAACTTCTTGGAAATTAATTTGACCCAGGAAAGAATCCCCAAACTTTTCTTCTGTTTGTATTCCCAAGCATCTGCCAAGGTTTGTTCTCAGATCTTGGACCTGCTGTTAGCATGGCTGTGATGCAATAGAGGAAATACCCTCTCAGTCAGGGCAGCTGGCTAATCCTGGGCTTGTGTGCAAGAGGGAGGGGAAGGATGTAGGACAGAAAGAGACATTCCTAACACATGCAAAATGACAACGCATGGCAGAATTACAAAGAGATTTTCTTTTCATTTGCAGTTGTGTCCTACAGCACATTCCTACTGTTGCTGCTTTCTTACAGATCCCCCCCGGAGACACTCAGGGGAAACACCACTGTCCTTGTGATTGACAGGATGGAAGGTGTTACACTAGGTCTGAACTCGCCAAAGTATTACATCACCCTGCATTTCTCATCACAGTCCTGAAACTTTTTCCTATTGGAGAGCTTTTAAGTCTACTTCTTCCTTCTGTGATTCTGCACACAGACCAATTTTCAGGCACTAGGGGCTTCTGACAAACACAGGGCTGGGATGAAGGAAAGGAAGGATAAAACACATCCAGTACAACATATGTGTTGTATCTAATTAACATAAGTTGGCAGTGCACTCACTGCATCTTTGACTTTGAACACAGCATGCACTCTATTCTGTCCCAACCTGTCCACATCAAGATGCACCAATCTTTTAACCTGAATTTACAGACAATATTAAGTGTTTTCCCTGTCTCACAGTCACTTGAAGCTTCCTGCACTGCTTCCTCACTTCTCTCCTTCAGAATCTCTGCCTCATATGGGGAAATTATGAATGAATAAAAATGTGAAGATAAAACTCTGAGAGTGCCAAGAAATGCTTCTGCCCATTAGAAACAGTGGCCTGGTTCTACCTAGTCTGGCCTGGTCTTCAAGGTGGGAAGACTAAATAATGTACTCACAGCAATAAGGCACTGGCAATTTTTCTTAAGAGAAAAATATTTTATTTACATGTGCTTGGTATTGATAATTGACCTTCTAGTTCAAAGCTGAAGTTCTACTCCTGAGCCCAGTTACAACTAAGTCCCAAGTATTTGTTCTTCTTGACATATTAGGATTACATTTATTGAACTTCATCTTTGTTTTTAATTGAATTCTGATGCATAATCTTATCATTTATTAGCCTTATTTCTCTTTCTTATTGCAGATCCTTAAGTGTTCCAAGCACCACTCTTCCTTAAAAATAAAGCTCCTGCTTGTTTGCTTTTTCATTTCCTCAGCCAGACTTCAGATTGCATTTTCCTGAACACCACAGCTATTTATCCAGAGGAAGGACTAAAGGACAGATTCCTTCTGACATTCTCAGCATGCTGCTGTGAAGACTTCTGGCTTCAAGGGCCCATAATAATGGAAGATGAAAGCTTTTTAACAGTTCACCTTCTAAAGTAAATTACTTATACAAAGTTCAAAATAGGTTCAAAATTCATGTTCCCCTCCTCAGGAACTGACATCAACAAAAGCTAAGTAAACAGGACCACTGAACACATATTTTTGCATTTACATACAGCAAAGAAAAAAATTATTTTTTTCCAAAGGAGGAAAAAAAAAAGAAAAAAGCCTTTTTATAGAGCCTAATTTCAAGGATATTTCAGTATCCATTCTCCATTATTTGTGCCTAGATTTATATCTTCCGGCACACAAATCAGCCAATTCTGCAACTTGGCTTCATTAAATTACTTTATACATAATTCAAGACAGAAGTAAATTCTTTTCTTTTTACTTTCATTCTTCCTCTTTACACCTGCAGTCAGTCATAGGACTACATTTCGATAGAATGGCTCAGTGACTGCTACTGCTTCTGACAGTAGCAAACGGAGAAACATTTTCTAAGCACAGCCATTCCTGTGGCTATGGGCAGGGGTGAATTCAAATTTCCATCAGTAAAACATCCACAAGGAGAACACTGAGAATTGGTACCACAGAGTCCCTGCAGCCATGAAATCATCCAAAGCTGTCAGAACAGCTCAGGCACTTTGTCCCACTGACCCACATTCACCACCAGTCCCTGTCCATTCAAATATGCTGTTTATACTCCCCAAAGTCCCTGTATCTGTTGATGCTTGTTACTGGTCAACATTCTCAAATAAATATAAAGGATATTTCCTAATTCCAAACAGGGAATGACCTCAGATGTTACAGCAAGGAAGCACTTTGATTAATGTTGACCAATATATGCAAAATATTGAAGCGTCACTACTTTCTTTTAGACATCAGATATGGCACTTTGCACCAAGGAAAATCCCCCACTGGGTTTGTTATTGCCTAGTAGAGGAGAAGTCAAAAATGAACTCAAATACTTTAAAACTTTGCTGATCTCTCATAACATTAACAATTTCCCAACTTTAACACGGCCCTGAAGAGAACATAGACCTAAAAGCAAAAATAAAATTTAAAAACTCCTCAAATGCCTTCATCTTCACATTAAGATGGATTTTTGCAATGAATGAATAACCTCTTTCACTTTTAATTTAGATCTACCCATCAACATGGCTGTTATTATTCACAGCAGCAAAGTCCTTGCCACACTAGAGCAGAAATAATAGCTGCATCTCTGGGTTCTGTTTTCCCCAAGAATTCACAATGTTATTTAAATAAGTCTACTATGCCATAGGTACAGCAGACAAGGCTACATCTAATGAAGGGCTATTTTTATCTCTGTCCCAACTTTATGTAACATGACTGGAATTTGCTTGTGGAAGAAAGGATCACTAATAGCATGCCATCTCTCCCTTGCATGCAAGGACTCATGACACCCTTGGACATCTTCAATAGTCATGTAGACATCTATATTCTACCAAGAAGCATTATGTCATTTACTAAACAGCACAGACAAGACAGTATCCTTGATGTTTCCATAATAAATGCAGTGTTTTCCTGAGAGAAGCAAAGCAAGAAATAAATCTACTGCCAAGTAAGTCAGAAACTGTGCAAAAGCCATCATCTTCATGTATGCCTCTCCAAGTCCAAGCACAATGGGATGCCACTGCCTGGCTTGTGACTGGGACTCTGATCCTGCTGCCACACAGGACCATTGGGTGTTCTCTCCTGCATAGCAGGGAAGTGCTTCCAGCACTGAGTAAAGCTTTCCCTGGTCTAATTCCACAGTTCAGTCTTCAGTGAGATGCCCAGTGCTGTTATGATAAGCACTGGGTGTTCATGCCCCGACTGCTCCCACCACACTGTCCAGAGGGATGTTTTCATTAAGGATCCAGAGAGGGTTGCTCTGCAAAACTATCTGAAACTAAGTTGTATCTGTGCTTTCCAGGTTACTTTTTAAAAACAAATACAGATATCTGCAGTCTTATTATTCACACACAAAATGGTATAGAAAAAATAATTACAAGTGATACAAGTGGCTACGTTACTATATTAACTTAGAATCTTCACCCTTTTTGTGGACAACCTCCAAGTGAACTTAGATTTCATTCAGTGAAGCTCTGTAGCATATTTGGTATTTCTACCAAAGAGATCATTTGGGATGCATCAACAAATGCAACCATTAACATATAGCCTACCTTTCAAGAGAGTTGACAGCCAGCTGTGGTGGAAGATATAGGTAGAGGCATCTTATTGCAATTCAGATCTGCTGAAAACCAAACAAAAAAATAAGGAATGAACTGGAAAAGGTCCTCGATGTGAAAATTTCTGTTTAGCCATCTCAAAAATAACTATTTCTCTGGTTTCAGACATATTTTTTATGTCAGGCTGATAATTTCAGGCTCATTTTTTCCCAGTCTTTGGAGTTCATCCTAAAGCCACCATTTAGAGTTGTTGAATTCAAGGGTAAGTGATCACTAATCAAAGAGGAAGATGAGAAATGTTACATAACTCAGGGAAAGGATCTCTACAGCAGAAACAATTTTGGAACTAGCCAAGACTTGCAAGGAAAGGCTAAAATAAAAATAGGACCTAGATGGACAGGCTTTTATTGATATAGATATTTTACCTTTTCACTACTTGTGAAGGGATACAAAATACACTAGGCCCCAAAGAAAAGGCTATCTTGAAGTGTGTAATGAGCACGGCCAGGAGGCACAAAGTTTCTTGCAGGACCTGGTTCCCAACACCTTAAAGGCTGCAGCCCACTGAACCAGGAGAGGCTCTGCCTCCAGGTGAACTGTAGAGGTGAAAGAACTGAAACACATCATCTAAGAGGCAGGGCACCTGGAAGACTGAAGCTCTTTGCTCCTAACCTGCTGAGATAAACTTGCTCAGAAAACACAAGGGTCCTTTAGACTGCCTTTCAAGGTTTATATGCAGGTATTCTATACAGCCAAAACTAAGAACATATTCTGAATACCTACCAACCTCAAAATAATGTTCAAAGTAATAGACACACCCCTAAATTCTACTGAATATAATTTTTCAATTTGAATTTTAAACATTATGAACATCTATGATTGCTGAATTCAGAGTCATATAGTGGCCCAATTTATTCCATGTAGAAAGTATTTCAGCCTGAGGTGCTGTAAAGATGGGATCCTCTTTGAGCAATATTGTTTTAAAATAAAAATCCATGCCAAAAGTCCTTAATATTACAAGAAATCCAAGTCCATAAATCTTTCTAAAATCATGCATGTGTTTAAAATTGTTCAACTCATGTCAACTTCATTAAGAAATAAACTATTTATTTGACAAAAAGTAGGTTTATGTCACAGTTGGAACACAATAGTCAACTTGTAATTTATTCAGAGCAACCACAAGTGATTTTTGTCCAGGAATATCTTGTTTCTATCAGTATAACTATGTTAGGCATTACTTACATGCGTGTATAACAGCAATTCCCAAACTGTGATCATTTTACTCATTTCTACTACAGTGCACAGATAAGTGATTAGTTCCTCATTACTCTGATTACTGAAGAAAAGAAGTGTGAACAGTATGTTGCTAATGAAAAAATGTGGGTGCCAAGAATGAATTGCAATAATTGTAATATTTGATATCAAGAAGATGAGAGAAAGAAATTACTGACGCACTTTCTCAGCTGCTCACTCAGTCACCATACTGATAGGTAAGCTGCTCTAGACTTATGTATGAGAAACTTAATACAGCTAATAATAAATTATAATGAAGTCTGAACAAGGATATATGAAAATGACTGTGACCACATGACATTTCGTACTGCAGGAGGAAAGGCTGAGTCAGCAGGAGGCTGGAGAGCTGTAGTAATGAAATGAAAATGAGCTTTCCAACTCAAGGAACATCAGAGAGATGGAATTCTAACCCCCAGTGAAAGCCAGCAGGCAGAGCACAAAACCCACCTGGGCCTATACAAAGTGATAAAGCAAGAAAAATGCAAGCCCTCTCCCAGTGCCATGCCTGGACTGGAACGGTGTGCAGAAAACTTATTTATTGCAGCTTTGTGCCGCATTATCTCCAGGGCTTCAAGTCTCCACTTCAGGTTAGGAGAGTTAGCTTTCCTATTAAACATAGCAGGATATGGCTGGAAGCTGAAGAAGAAGGGACTGTGTTTAATGAAACTTCCCAGGGTCTTACACTTCAGTGGTGTATTAAGACCTAAAAGCATTTTAACTAAAACCTTGGACACTTCTGTATAATTCAAAATACAGACGTTGTGTTCCAGCTCAGCAAATGAATGATGCAGCAGTCTATCGCTGTTGAGAAATATTTTTCTCAGGTGTCTGAGTAGAACCCTTGGGGTGACTAATCCTGTGCCTCAGTTTGAAAATCCCAGCTCCACTGGTATTTTAGCTGGGAACAGGAATGTGCTTTTGAAGAAACTCTCCTGAGCATTCCCCATCATACCATTTTGCTTTTCACTGCAGGGCAATCTCAGAGCACACAGGCTGTGTTATTTTGGGATGGCACTAAACTGGGGTTTAATACCCTGAGTGTGCTCCATTGCTCATGGACACTCATTCAGCATAGTGGAAGTGTATCTTTAAGGGGTGTTGGTGTGGATGTTGCATCTCCTGCATTCTCTGCTCACCTCTGCAGGATCATCCCCTGTGACAGGCACACATCTGTGCACCATACATACACCACTACTGCCAACATGGTACATCCCAACCAGAAGTGAGGAAAACAAAATTCTGAGATAGGAATTATCTCTTTAACTGAAGCGAACATTTGAACAAATGGGCATTTGCAAAGCAATCAAAATAAACCCCTTTGTACAACTTTACAGGGACAGGGAATATAAGAGTAACCAAAGGCATTTAGACAGACTAGACAAACATATTGTACCTATGAAATTCTCCTCATCATTACTGCAAGCACTAGATTACATGCATACAAGGCATGTAATTCTTGTCATGTTGTCTGCAGGATCATGACAGAGATTACAGTTTCAGAAGGGATATGGGCTGAATATTGATTAATTTTATATGTATTCAGATATTTTCATATTTTCACTTTCTCCCATATGGAAGAGGCAAAAAACAGGCAGCTTTGAAGGAAAATCCTTCTCGGTTTAAACCTTCTTTCCTAAAATGTAGCATTTTCTCTGGAACAGCATGTTAGTCTTCCTTAAAAGATTATTTGAACAGTGAATAGTAAATAAAATAAAAATATTTATTTCTTTAATAATGAAATGTTGGAGTACCCTATACATTTCTTTCCTTTGCTGTTGTTGTTGTTACTTGATTTTCCATTTCAATGAAAAGCTGTTTGATACTTGGAACCAACAAAGAGGCATGCATCTGTTGAATAATGCTAATTCATATTCAAGCTGTGCTACTTAATTACAATGAATTTTTCATGGTACTGTCACAGATTACCATGGATGATTCTTGGTCAGTCACGACTTACTTAATTAGCAAGAACTTCACCATTATATTTTTTGACTTTTCATGTATTGAATAGGGTATGCCTTCCAGCTCTCATGATCAAACACACTCCCTCCTCAAAGTATAGGATTAAAGCCATTATATTGATCAAATCACAAGCAGACATCTTTTTGTTTCCACAAATGTAGAAATGAAAGTAATATTCACAAACCAAATGTATTATAGTGAATAAAAAACTGACTCAGTCCTGGAAAAGCAAAACACAATGTATCTGAGGAATTTCACCTTAAAAAGCTTCCTTCTTGAATAATTTTAAGAGCATTTCTAGATATTACTGTAGGTGTTGGGAAAAAGCCTGCATTGCTTTAAAGTCTACCTTTTGTTTAAAACACCATTTCAAGAGATGATGTTATGCAATTATGAGGAAGAAAGGAAAAGAGTCTAAACCAAGTGATTCAACGCAGTTATAGTAATAGAATTTCACAGAGTCTGTAGAAGGCTCTGTCTTACAAAGCTTTAGAAATATTCAGGCATATAGTTTAGTAGTTCATTGAGATTTATGTTCATATTAGATGAAAATATCAATATAAATCTTTCTTTCCAAACAGGTTTATACCAAATTATTGTCTTTACAAGTCTCAATCCTTATGCCTATATGAGTGTCTTAAATATCAAGTCCAAAAATACAGGAATCTTAAATGGATGTTTTTGCTACCTGCCTTAGATTAGCTGCAGTCCTTTGTGTCATGCAGTGGGCACTGAATCAAAGAAAAATTCCATCTGTCCCTAGTGGAGAGGCTGAGCTGGTACTGGAAGGATGCTCTCTACAAAAGAGGAATAATACAGCAAAGAAAATCCAACATTTTTTTTCCACAAACCTTAAAGACAGAGACAGTTACTGAAGGAGAAAAGACTATTTACTTTCAGTGCTACTTGCACTCCTTAGCCCTCCACTTAGGACTGACCTTTATCACTCAGAAAGGCATGACTGCAAAATTTTTGCTTTTTGGAGCACAGGTCTGTTAAGAAAAGAAAACTCCACAACTCAACTAGAGATTATTGGGAAAATACAGTCCACCGGGAGCTTGGGACTACTCACTAAACATGGCAAACAGGCTACAAGTCAAATTTACTCCAGTGGAGCCTGTATAACCTGGTGTCACCAGCCAAATGGAAGATTTAATGTTTTCTCGTGTATCTGGCCCAGAAATCTTCGCACTACACCACAGATACTCCTAAGAAGGAGGTCTTTTAGGATAGCAGAACCTTAACAATGAGAAAAATAAGGCTTTTGAATGTTACTCTTTTTTTTTTTTTCTTTTTTTCTTCTTTTTTTTTTGTCTGGCTGAAGAAGCTCAGTGCCTATTTTTTAGTTCCATTCCTCTGCAGCTCAGTAGAGGTAACAGAAATGACAGGGTGGCAGGCAGGCAGGCAGGTAGGTTGGCCACATTAGTTCACATTCTAAACAAATAACAAAGGCCTTTACTTTCAGCAATTTATGCACTCACAGGCCACTCCAGTGGCTGGCACATCTCTACTGAAGTCCAGAGTGCCACCTCTAAAGAACATTTTACCATTAAGGATACAAAGATCCAAAGCTCAAATTTAAAGAGCAAAATACTTTAGGTAATGACAACAATATACATATTTAAACTTAGTTCCAAACGCAACAGGGTAATTATTTACCTATGAAGTCCTCAGGCCAGATCTATTTTTAATTTTGCTAGGAATACTAGAAGTTGTGGGAACATGTCCAAGTATTTTAATGTTATCAGCTCGCCTTATCTATTCACCTGTCAGGTACTGCACCATATTTAGCAATTCCTGTCAGCTTCATGATGACATTTGTAACTGGATTGTCATTTTTGCCTCTTCCTGAATACCCTGCAGCTGCTTCTCTGAAAGAGTGAGTCATCCAAAACTTAAATCTGAGCCAGTCTCAGTTTGGCTCCCAGCAAAATCAACACATATGACAAATCATCTACACTTGTGTGGAGGTGTTCAAGGGACTTATAGTGAAACTCTAAAGTGCTGTGGGGAGGCAAAGATTCTAGCACCTGCACACTTTGCATGGTGTGGAAGCTCAATAACTCCATTGTAGTCGCCTGGGGCTAACCAGGAAAGTCATTTGGCACCACATCACGAGCTGCAGTTCAGCTGTGGTGAGGCACCTATCCCTTGAAATAGGCTTGATGAGCAAGAAGAATCCCATGCCCTCGCCCACTGCAAACTTAATGCGATCAGCGCTCAAGCTATGCCGATGTCACCATTCTCCTGCGCAGACTTCACAGAATCACACAACATGCCAAGCTGGAAGGGACCCACAAAGATGATCGAATCCTGATCCCTCACAGGACCACCCCAGGAATCCCACCATGTGCCTGAGAGCATAGTCTAAATGGTTCTTGAACTCTGTCAGGCTTGGTGCTGTGATCAGTTCCCTGGGCAACCTGTTCCAGTGCCCAACCACTCTCTGGGTGAAGAATCTTTTCCTAACATTCAACCTAAACCTCCCCTAACACAACTTCAGGCCATTCCCTCAGGTCCCATCACTGGTTATTATAGAGAAGACATCAGTGTCTGTCCCTCCTCTTCCCCTCACGAGGAAGTTGTGACTGCAGTGAGGTCTCCCCTCAGTCTCCTCTTCTCCAGACTGAGCAGACCAAGTAACCTCAGCCACTCCTCCTATGTCTTCCCCTCAAGGCCCTTCCTCGTTGCCTCTTTTGGACACTCTCTAAGAGATTAATGTCTTTCTTATATTGTAGGGATGAAAACTGCTCCCAGAACTCAAGGTGAGACTGCCCCAGAGCAGAGCAGGACAATCCCTTCCTTTGGCCGGCTGGCGATGCTGTCCCTGATGTCCCCAGTACAGGGTTGGCCCTCCTGGCTGCCAGGGCACTGCTGGCTCATGTTCAACTTGCCATCAACCAGGACCCCCAGATCCCTTTCCACAGCACTGCTTTCCAGCATCTCATTCCCCAGTCTGTCTGTACATCCAGGGTTGCCCTGTCCTGTGTGCAGAATCCAGCACTTTCCTGTGTTGAATTTCATATGGCTGGTCATTGCCCAGTCCTCTAAACTTATCAAGGTCTCTCTCCAGGGCCTTCCTACCTTCCAGGGAGTAAACACCTTCTCCTAGTTTTGTAGAGTTGCTCAGTATCCCTTCCAGTCCTGCCTTCCAGGTAATTTATGGAGACGTTGAAGAGTACAGAGCCAAGGATGGAGCCCTGTGGAACCACACTAGTGACAGGTGCCCAGTCTGAGGTCACCTCATTCATTATGACCCTTTGCGCCTGACCCATGATCCAGTTTGCTGGCCCATCTCATGATGTGTTTATCCAGCTGTGTGCTGGACATTTCATCCAGAAGGATCCTGGGAGAGACAGTAATGAAAGTTATAGTGAAATACAAAAGAATTACATCAACTGACATCCCTTGATCAACTAGGTGAGATACTTTGTCATGTAGTTGTATTACGCCAGAATCAAAGCCAAATTTAAGATCAAATCTCACCACACTAAGACAAAACACTAAGCAGTTATGAATGGTATATACTTAAAATACAATATATGAAGACATACATGTATATGAAATTCCCTATTTATGCATATGAAGCTTCTAAGGAAGTTGTCTTCTGATCAATAAGAATATTAAGAATTATGTAAATTAATTTCCAATTGATCAATCTTTATATCCTTGAGAAAATACAAAATGGAGCTCAGCTGGACATAAATTGATCACATTAGGTAGCCTCTTAAATGCTAACAGCAGAAAAAATTATATTTGGCTGCAGAAATTCTTTCAAACAGCAACAAGAAATAAACAGTAGCAATACATTTAGTTATACACATATGGGAACAAAATAGCAAAGTTATACGCTGACATTTCGTCAATCATTTGCTGTAAATGGTGCATTTTTAAGATTGCCAGAGCACCAATTGCCTGATGTTCAGTGCCTTCCTCTACAATTATGTTCTCAGAGGCTATTTGAATTTTGCTTGGGAAGATCCCAGGAGGTAATTTTATTTGGTTTCAAACTTTTCTCTCCTGTAGAAATTCTGATAGGATATTTTGAGTGGTAAATGTCAATGTTCTATTATTACTTTACATATTTCAGGTTTATAACTGAACTACTGAGTGGCATAAAATTATTTTGTATGTTTCCAGCTATTCCAATTCTTTGCTTCATAAACTTCTGAAAATAATAAAACCTTGTTTTGATGGAGCAGCTTCTAAACATGACCACAAGGTAAAATACCAAAAGCAAGCCTTCAGGCTGTTTATGTAAGCACTAGGGGAGTGATCACAAAGTAAAACAAAGAAGTGTCAGGAGTATATCAATCAGTGACAACAGTTCTTGTTTATTTATTTATTTATTTGAAAATATAAAAGAAAAAAAAATTAAATACTTTAGAATGTGTATTTCAGGTTACCCAGTGGACAGCATACTTTTCTTTCTCCCCTAAACAGACTTCATATCTTCCGCCCCCTCAAAATTCTGATTTCAAAATTATTTTGTCATCTAGTCATTTTTTCATTGTACAGAAATAGAGCTAGTCAGCCAAAGATAAGCTCAAAATTTCTGTATTCCAATCTTCATTTTTAGGCATTTCTGCTCCTTTGCATTGTTACTGTTCCTCAATTCCTGTTCTTCCTAAGATGAATTGTAGAACCTTCCTGCAGCCTGGCACTGGTCAGGCCTGGTGAATGTCCCCTTGAGGTCTAGGTATGGTCAGAGGAAACACAGTCTCTCTGATGAGATTCTTGTTGCAGAATATAATTCACAAAAAATCTAGAATTACCAAAATGATTAGGGGTCTGGAGCATGTCTCTTACTAGGAGAGACTGAGGGAGCTGGGTTTGTTTACTTTGGAGGAGACTGAGAGGGATCTCATTAATGCATATAAATATTTCAAAGGTGGGTGTCAAGAGAATGGTGCCAAACTCTTTTCAGTGGTGCTCAGTAACAGGATGAAGAGCAAAGGCCAAAAACTAAAACTCAGGAAGTTCTACCTCAGCATGAGGAAGAGCTTGTTTACTCTGCCACTGGAGGGTGGCAGATCACTGGGACAGCTGCCCAAGGAGGTTGTGGAGTCTCCCTCTCTGGGGATATTCAAAATCCACCTAAACACATTTCCATGTCACCTGCTCCAGGTGACAGAGAGATTGGCAGATTTGGACAGGATTATCTCCAACAGTCCCTGCCAAACCTAACAGTTCTGTCACTCTGTGAAGAAACATGAGAAAAAACTCACTATATCTCAATATTCACTTGAGGGAGAGCTGTGTCAGTGGCATCTGTCAGAGCACCGTGGGCTCCCAGTCAACCAGGACCATAGAGGGCTCCCCATACTGGGGACAGCAGCCCAGACAGGAGCAAGACCTGGGCAGGGGACAGGGAGCCCTGGGTAGGGGACGGGGAGCCCTGAGGGGGCTGTGTTGGCACAGGCAAGACTGGGGGTGTCCTCAGGGCCCTGACAGCACTGGGTATTATTTATATAGCTTTAGGCCAAGATTGGATAGCGAGGCATAATCTCTCCTAAGATGAATGTTTGGTGACTGATGGGAAGCAGTGCATCCAAATTAGATTTGCTGGTGAATTTGCTGGTACTGAGTAAGGCTGATTCAATGTTTTCTGTTTTGCACAGCCTTCTTTTCTCACTACTGCACTGATGACAGAGCCAGCTCTAGGCATGAGAACAGTGTTTCTCCTGTTCTAGTGTATCTGAGGGAGCAGATTGCTCCAGCCAGCAAAACACATGTCCTTTTAGGATGGCTGATGAGTCTGAGGAATATACATGTAGGAAAGCAGGTATTACTGGGGAAGAGTAGGTGGGAAGGCAGAGGAAATCTTCCTAAGAGCAGCAGCCCTAAGACCTCCAGGAATACTCTTTCCCTGACAGCACACGAGCAAAGTCCAGTTTGCCAGGGTTTTTCCTCCTTGCTCCCCAACCAAGGTCATAGAATCAAAGATTCACCGGGTGGATTGGGTTGGAGGGGACCTTTGAAGATCCCATAGTCCAACTCCCCTATCATGGCCAGGGACATGTACCACCAGATGAGGTTGCTCAAAGCCCCATCCAACCTGGCCTTGAGCATGACCAGTGCTGGGTCCCTGTAAGTAGTAGTCCTACCTGACACAGATTCTGTTCTGGCTCTGGGTTGGTCTATTACTTCTATTCAAAGTTTAATTAGTAACTAAACTTCCTGATGAAGTGTGAAGGTATTGGAACGACTCCAAATTTATATCTACAGATCATTAAAATGCCCACTTTAGTAGGCAGTGTGATGCAACAACAGTGGATCTACAGAGAGAAACAGGCTGGCTCCACCATGAGACAGAAAATTATCCAACTGGATAGATTCTGAATAAAGTACCAAGTTTCAACTTTTATAGAAGAACTAAGCAGAAAATACACAGGAAAAACAAAGAAACATTGAGGTCTCAAGAAACTTTAATGCTAATTTTGCATTCATTTTTCAGCAAGACTCCTGCTGGTCTTGAACATATCCTCTATCCTCATCTCTTTTGAAATGATGTTTGCAAGCATGAAATCTAATATAGTGATGGTGTCAAGTGAGGAATGCAGTGTGTCCTTATGTGCTGTATGATCGTGTACATGCAACTCAAAGAGGGAAGATAATCTCCCATTTTTCAATGAAATTATTATTCAGGTGTTAGAAGTACAAGAAGTCTAGCCAACTTTTAAAAGCAGTTGAGCTCCCTTCAATTCATTCTTCCTCTCAACTTCATACTAAGTTTTCCTATTAAGCCTGGTGGAATTTCAGAGCAGTCAGGGATGGGTTTTTTCCTAAAATAAATGGAAGTGTTAAGCTGTGGGCACATTTTGTCAGATAGGTGCATCACCTTGTGGTTCTGCCAGACACCAGAGCTACAGAATAATGTAGATCAATAACAGTGCAGAAATCAGAAGTGGAGAACAGCACTTTTACAATTTGGTTTGTTACAGTCATTTTATATTAAAGCCGCAGAAATAGAAAAGAAGCAAGTGGCTATTTTAAGAACCTTTTCCAATTGCTAAAGTTGTGTGGGTTTTACAAAGACAAAAAATTTTTCCACAGATAAGCACACAAATTTTTATACACTTTTGCTGAACTACAGCAGCATACCATGATCATTTTTACAGACCTGTCTCCTCCTGAAGCTCCTAGGAACATTCACAGGCACAGTTTCCTAATGGTGTGTGACTTAATGCACAAAATTAGGCATCTGTTAATTAATGTGGGATTGCCTTTACCACAAAAGGTTACTAGGAATTTCCTAACATGATAAATTGAAGGCAAAACAGCACAAAGAAGTAACTGAGAATATCAAGAAAGAAATCTGCTGATTGAGACTGCTTGTGCTGCAACAGACTTATTTTGTTTCCTGCAGAAATAAGATTATCATCATTCAGCCACAAAACACAAGCTTGAGAGTTTGCCTTAGTTTTCCCCAGCGTAACCTTTTGCACATTATCATTTTCAGCTTAAAATTACCTGAACCAAAGAGACCCCAAATGTAGGCCACCTCCTGTATGCTTTCATCAGAGAGAATAGGTTAGAGGTTAAAATAGATCAAGCAACCTTATTTTTCACCCAGATACTCAAGAGCAAATTTTTAATCTGCTCCCACTTTTCCTAAAGAGAAACAGGTTACTGCATGCAAGAACTTTCTCCCCAACTTTTATGCACATTAAGTAAAAACCAATGTTCCCATTTTAAATTTTTTCATAGTAGAACACAAACTCCAAAAAGCCTAGTCTAATCAAAAAGACAGAGAAGATTGTTTTTGGAAGAATATTTCAAAATATTAAGAACTAACCAGAACTAGTGGCTTTTCAAAGTCCTTGGCTGAAAAAGACAGTTTCTGTATATTTTATATAGATACAAAAAAGAAAAGGGAATTCTAATGTAAGAAGAGAATCTGCTGAGAGGAAGGGACAGGTTGTTCTCAGCAGGCTTGAATATGAACAAACTCACAGGCAAGCTTTGAACCTTACCTCATAATTTGTGTTGATATAAGAGGAGTGACTATGAGCAAGAAAGGAAGATGATGCCCCCATCCCTGAGGCATGCACTTCAAACCTGATGGAGAGAAATTTTTCCCTTGGTACATTCACTTCTATTTCAGTGAAACTCCAGCATAACGAGCATTCTATATGCACTGCAGAGCGACCAGAATACTAATTTCTAAATGGAAAATGATAAACATCTTCCTCTATTTAGGCTTGTGGCTATGACAGGGAAGGCAGGCACGGATGGAACTCCAAATAGAATTGCCTCTGCAGAGATGAAGGCATTCAATATCCAGTAAATACACAAGTCCTTTACAACAAATAAATGCCAAACAACTTTTTTTTTTTCTGGTACCAGAACATTAATTCACAGAAAGATCTTTTGAAAGTCATCACATTTGATTTTGCTTTTAGATAGTTGAAAAGTTATTATATCCCAAAAGGCAGAAGATATTTGAATAATAAACTCCTTAATATAACAAGATGATTATGTATAAATATTTGCCTATCACAACAGTGTGCTTGAACTATTGCATCTTTAAAATTGTATTAGCTATCCACATACGTCAAACTGGTAGTGAGATTAATATAAGCAAGTGTCTCATTAACTTCCTTTCCTGCATTGGGAAAATGAGCCATGAACAAATTTCAGAAGTTATGAGGGTTAATTTGGATAAGCAAAGTGTTGATGTTTGCCTGATTTATCTCTTGAGTCTGAACCATAAACCTGATAAGCCTGAAACTCTACCTAATTTAGCAAGGTTTTCCTGATTTTTTAGCTCAGACATAAATGAATGGGAGTTCATCGCATTCTTGTGCCTCAGGCAGGGGATGTACAGGTCTTGCAAGTCTGGATTTTTTGTAAAGGATTTTTTTATCAGCAGAAGTCACTTTTCTGCCTTGCCAGTGTTCAGGACAGAAAATCACATTTTTAGTGAGCCTTTTTTAAATTTCTAGAATGGTGGTATCATGAATGATATCTCTTTTGTCTGACTAATTTGAAAGCCACAATCAAGTGACAGACAAGGAAGAGCTGCTAGCATCACCTTTTGTGTTATAAAATGACTGTTCCCCATTGTCTCAAAAAGTTCATCTTACACACCTCAGGTTATTGACAGACATAAGTTTCTTTTCCTTCTTATCACCTACACAGGCATGTTGACCATGAGTCATGTTGGTAATTCTAGTGTGAGCATGCTGTCCTTGCTCTCATCTAGTGTGGGCCAAAAGATGGTTGGGCAAGCTACTGCAGGAACCAATCCCTTCAGTTTGGGGAGGGAAAAGATAACTTTTTGCTCTGATCCTAAGGGAGGCAAGAAGGAATAACCTCCTTTTGGGACATGTGCTAGAGGGAGGGATGGTGGCAACAGCAGGATGCGAAATGATGAATGCAAAATTCACACAAGATGGGACTGCAGCACAGCTACAGTGTACTGGGGGCAATGGATGAGACACAGTTCAGGAACTGGCTGTACTTTCAGACTGTGAAACCAGACTCATCTGATCGCCCTCAGTGTTCCAGCAACCACAGAAACTTTTCTCTGTGTTTGTTTCCAGAGACACTCAAGACTATTTCTGTTATATTGTGTATGATCCCTATAGACATGAACATTCTGAACTCAAATACACTAATAAAATCACCACTGACAATTTAAAGATACCCAAGATTTATCAGCTGCAGAAAAAAAAATCTGTCCAGCTAAGTCTGTAAGGTTATGTTAGTGCTAAAATAGATTTCAAACTTACAGACTGTTAAACAAAATGGGTTTGTCTTGAGGATGCTGCTTTTTCCTCAGAAGGAGCTCTTCACCATACAACCACATCTGCTGGCAAAGGACAGCTGGGAAGCTGTTAGTTCTGATTGACCTACCTGACTTTATATAAGTAATAACAGTCCCTCACAGAATGAGCTCTGCATTTGTCATTCACTTCTGCCCTGGTAGCACCCTCACCTCTGTTCTATGCTCACTAATTTTTTTGAAAATTATGTAAAATGCATTTGACAGAAACCACTACTTCTATTTAAAGCCAGCAGCAGTACATCCACTTCATGCCCACAGATACAAGGATTGTTAGCACATAAGTGACAGAGCAAATAAAATTATCCTATAAAATTCAGTCTTAAATGGATGGTAATTATTTAAGATGTCCCAGGGCACTTTGTGGGCAGTAACCAAAAAATGAAAATATCATTGCATCCTAAGGCATATATTTAAATTCCAGTATCTTGTCTTAAAACAAATAAACTAACCAAGCAACCAACCAGAGAACAAATCTGCTGAAAGGCAAATACAGATTCCTCTGCCTTCCTATCAGGATGACAGTAAGCCTTAGACAAAGAAGGTTCATCTCTTTTTGAGTGGAATTTAGTGTTTTTCTACCAGGTAATACATATAAGCTTGCACTTGAATGAACATACACTTTTCATCTTCACGATGAGTTATGCAGAAAGAAAAGACAGATTGTGCATATGTCTTTCCTTGAGAAAATTTTATATTTACATGAATCTGTTCATGGCTTAAGCCATTTCTTTCAGATGCCTTCAGTTAAACAGTCCTGTTGTCTCTTCATTCCTTTTCAGACTAGGCTGTCACTAGGTCGTGCCTAGATGTTTAGTTATTTTTAGCCTTTCCATTACACCTGGAAATGTTTGCAGCTAGAGTGCTGCCATCTGGAGTTGTTAATGGCATGCTGGTGGAAGTGTAATCACTGCATGACTGTTCTGCACTTCCCCAGGGTGCAGAAAAATGTGATACACATTTAATTTATGTTAGTTTGGGCTTACAGCTGCTCATCATCAAGTACGATAATATATACAATTTGGTGCTCTCCTTCAATATCTTGCCATCAAAAAATTACCTTTGACATATCAACAGTTCCTTCCATAACCAAAATATACCTGTGCACACTCAAAATAGCTTTAGGTGAAACCTGTTCAATTTTTCTAGGAATTACAAATCTAGGAGTCTTAGAAATGAAGATGCAATTATATTCATCTTAGTAGGAGGTTCCTCTCTTGTTTCTATTGCCACTGATTTTGGGATGGCAATTTATCTCTGCTTTTCACTCACTAGAAGCCACAGAAAGGAGATTTTATCTGCATTATCTGATTTGTCTCTGCTATGTGATAGCAGAAAATTATGTATTATTGTTTTAGCTACAGCAATTTATAAACCAAGAACCTAAATTCTGCCTTCCAGCCAGTGGCTTTTTAGGCTTGGAAAAGGACATTATCATGTAGGTGCTTTGCTGTTTGATTTGCTGTTGTTTGTGCTTTTTTTTAAACTGCAGCATTTTACCAGGGAACAATCAAAATCATGCTCATTTTCAAAACAAAAGGAGTCTTTTTTCCATATTAACATGTTATTCTGACTCAAAGGAGACTTGGCCTCCTAACTGGAAAAAACTGAAGTTTGAATTACAGAAGGGGAAACAAGAAGAGCTTTAATAGGCATGTAACTGCATAATTCATAGAAGATGAAACAACACGTGCAGCATGGAACGTGTTGTACAGAAGACCTATACTTTGAGCTGCTGAGCATGCTGCTGAGCAGCATTACCAGCTGCTCTTGACATTGCTCAGATGTATTCTGCCTAAGCTTTGCACTTTGGGAAAAAATCATTGATTTTCACACAGAGGCTTTTGGGGGAAGATAGGTTGTAAGGTTAGTGCAGAAGGCAATTTTTCCCAATGAATTAAAGCTGTACTGATTACTGAGGAGTGGAAACAGTGGTTATATGAGGTTGGGTGTTATGAAGGAGTGGGTTAGCTAGCCACAAGTTGTAGTTATAGATGGTATTGGAACTTGAGATTCAGGGTCTGCTGCAGTTTGGGATGGAGTCTGCTGGCTGTGGTGTGAGGAGGTAACAGGCATGTGGTCATGCAAGGGACAGGTAAGGTAAGAAGATGCTGTGTGAGGGACAGACAGGGTTAGGTGGCTGGGAAAGGGACAGGTTGGGGGTTAGCTAGTTATGTGGAAGAAATAAACTTGCAGAGAGGAGAGAAGGAGTCAGTGCTGTATGGAGGTGACTGTAAGAAAAGGAATTGGTACTGTGTGTGTGTGTGTGTGTGTGTGTGTGTGTGTGTGTGTGAAGTAGCTAATGAGGAAAGGAGTCAGAATTGTGTGGAGCTGCCTATGAGGAAAGGAGCCAGAGCTGCTTGAGAGAAGTTCATTGAAAGAAGGCATGAAAAGTTTTTAATAAAGGACTGATTATGGTGTTAGTTCAGACTCTCTTGACATGAATCCTGCAAGGCTTGATTTAATTCTATAGACTGTACTCCACTAAAGAATGTACCCCAATCTCAGGCTCCATCCTCACAAGCTCTCTTCTTGGGCACTAAGCACCCCAAAATGCAAGGCAAGCCAGAGGCAAGACTCACTCATTGTCAGTCTTACGTGTGAGGTCTGCTGGGACTCTCCTCTCATGGCACACTTGCAAGGAGCCCAGAGGTGGGAAGATTTGCTGGAGTGTAAATAAATGCCATGTATAGGGAAAGCTGATGCTTTCCAGAATGGAAGGAGCCTTCTCATCCCAGACAGGGAGCCAGGAGGATTGTTCTGAGTTAACACACTCACACAGATCCTCTCTCACATTAGTGTTACCCAAGGATGAGGCTGGGGCCTCCCTTTCAGTGCCACAGAGACATCCAGCCCTCAGTGATTTCAGTCTGCCCTTAAGAGGCAATGCCCCCTTGGGGATTAGGAGACTTCTTTTTTTCCCCCACACATGAAGTATATTCATTTGAGAAGCACCACAGTGTAAAGGCAGCATTGAAATGAAATCCCAGTGCTTCAGGGCAAACAATAGAAATTAGAGAGTTTTGAAAAGCAGGGCACATTAGGCAGCCAAGCTGGAAAATTTTGACTTCTGACTTTTATACTAAATGTACATGCTTGATAAATAATAATTTCAGAATTTTACTTTGTGTATAACCTACGTGTTTGAGTCACATAATAATCTAGATATCAGTCAATCTGAGGAACTGGTAGTAGTGGACATGTATGGATGAAGGGTACTAGATTCTAGATACTATGTTGATGCAGTTGCCAATTTCCATATTGCATTACAGCAAAAAGACTATAATTTGTCACAGTCACACAAAACAAATTTGTAAAGTTGTCTTGGCAGTATTTTTCCTACACAAATTTCTAGTATCTCTCAAATCTGCTCTATGTTTTCCATATTTGCCCAAATGCTCAAAGATTTTGTTTCTAGCTCTATGTTCCTTACGTATTTTTTTAAATTACATCCTATATACAAGAAAGATGAGAATACACTTGAAGAAAACAGAACAAAACATTAATGTTTTGAAACAGACATTCCTTCGTACAGATTGGTGGGAGGATAAAGGCTACTCTGAAGATCTGGTTGTCCATTCAGATGAAGGTGTTGAAAATACAAGTGAAAATGTAAGTGTTAATATTAATATTCTGCCAAGAGATAAACAGAAATTGATTTTTATAGAGAGTCTTACATCAGGAGAATGCCTGGAATGGACATGTAGAGGGAGCCTTTATATTTGGTTCAATATTTACATACCATAGTTTAAAAAAACGGGGGGGGAAGGGAAAGACAATTGAGAAGAGAAATTTGGAGGCTGTTCCTGCTACTAGAGTAGCAAGTTCTGAGGTAATGGAAAGAAACATCTCTGGCTGAACTTCATTTTCCACATTTGCAAAACACACATCTGTAAGTCTACTATCTTTGGACCACAGCTGCTGTGCTTTACACTCCAGGCTTAGCTGAAAGAAAAGAAATAAAATGCTTCTTTCTTGGGAAAAAAAAAAACAAAAACAAAAACAAACAGGTACAGCCTGTTAACAGAACACACCAGGGTAAGAAGATTGTGTTATATGATCAGTCACAAACTTTGGCTTTACAAGTTCAATATGAAAACTTCTAGTTTGTTTTTACTGTATTCTTAGGTTTGCATTCTTGAAGGAGGGAAACACATAGATTCCCTTCTAGGCATAGTTTTGGGCCAGCTGTAAAATGAGTCATAGGTGACTTGTCAGCAGGATTATCCTCCAATGTGATCATATTGCTCACATGAACATGAGGGCAGTGTGACTTACTATGGTTTTATTAAAGGTCCTTAAATAGTTCATTTTTTCTTTTTTTTTTTAATCTAAGTGCAAGAAGGCAGTGTAAGACATCAAATTGCTTCTACCGTTCTCTAAAAAAACAGGGCAAAGTTTTTATATGCCAGGTGGAAACAATTATCTTGTGAGAACTATTTACTAATGTAAGCCATCAGATGATAGAACACTCATAATAATAGGGAACTTAATTAGATATCTGACAGCACTTAAGCAATTAATTTATTAAAATAAAAGCCAGATCAAATAGGGTCACCCCTCCAATGAAATAAGTGATAGTAATTCTTTCCTTAATGTGTATTCAAAACTAAAGTCTTTATGTATCATTTCATTTTAAAAGAATGTTTTGACAGAGAAAAGTATTTTCTTTTAGGCTAATTTATTTGCAGATTTCAACTATTGTCGATTCTAAAGAAAATAAAGGAATTTCTCCTTAAATAGTCTGAAGAAAAGAAAAAGCTGAATTGTTGAAGATAATTTTTAAGCTTCCTTAAAAAAAAAAAGACTAATCTATCTCAGGGTGTGGGGTGTAGGTGCCTAGGTACTGTCAGGGACAATGTCTTTGAGGAGCATCCAGGCACTTCCCATGCCAGACACAGGAGGTTCCAGGCAGGAATGAAGGACTGAATTTGAGCCTGGACAAGGCTGGGGAGAGGGCAACTCTTTCAATTTTTTTGTTTCTCATTACCCAAATATGCTTTAAACTGTCAAGAAATATAATTTCCCTACAGTCGAGTCAGTTTTGGCTGTGATGATAACTGGAGAAATCTTCCTGTCTTTATATCCACCCAGAAGCTCTTTCATCTAATCTCTTACTCCCGTTCTGTTGAGCAAGGGAGGGAGGGATTGGCTGGGTGAGCATCCAGGTGCTGGCCAAGGCACTGTAACCCACCAGACTCAGGTGGAGGAGCCAGAGAACACCTCTTGCTGTCACCTCCAGTTCCCATCCTATCACACCACACCACACCACACCACACCACACCACACCACACCACACCACACCACACCACACCACACCACAGGTGTGTCTTATCCTGCTATTGCAGGCTGAGGTCACATCAAACAGCATAAGCCAGTCCTATGGCTGGACACCTCCAAGGAAAGCAAATTCCACATTATTATCAAGAAACAGACAGTTTTTATTTTGGCACTATGAGTACAACTGAGAAGATGGACTTTTTTAAACCACACAGAGGTCAGTATAGCAGAAGTTAAAATTCAATGCTTGTTTTACAAAGCTAGTGAGATACAGAAAAAAATCACTACTATGACACAATAGAAGCAGCCTTTTCTACAAATAACTATAACTTGAAATTCTATGAACCACCAAATGGGGAGCACAAAGCCTTCTACTTCCAGGCATGTGAGCTAACCTTAGTAAATAGACAAAAGGGTACAATTTCATTTGGATCTAAGATATATGTACGTGCTACTATTACAAAGTAGTAAATTAAAAATAAAATTACTTCAAAAACCTTTGCAACCCACAATCCTTTTGAGTTACTTTACATACCTTGGGGAAGCCCTAAGCTTTAACAGCAGAAGGACATCCAAATTCATTGAAACATGAGCAGAAACTGCAAGGTCAGCAAGGCAAGGTTGAAGGCAGATCTCTTAATTAGTAGGGGGAAAATGTATTTTCTTCAGAAGAGGTTCTGTTTATATCTTGGTTTTTTTATCCCAGTGCTTGCATTCTTCTTCACCTGAAACCATGTTATTTCTCTTGCTAAGGTTGCTTAATCCAATTTCCTCTTGAAATAATTTCTATTTAATGTTAATGCATACAGTTTGCTACAGTATTCCCTTATGTGAACTCAGATGCTTCACTTGAATGCTTTGTCTGCATTTGTCTCTGTTTCCAAGTCTACTTGCCAACTTCATGCTATGTGACCTCACATTTTTGAAGCAACTAGTCTTAAACCACAGAGAGGTATCAAACTATAGATTTCCTTCAGTGTATTTCATCCCTCTTAGCCTCAATTTATCTATGCTGTCTAATACACTACAGCCTGTAGCTAGGTCTGTCTAATCTGTCTTCATAACTCATATCCCCACAGTCCTAAGCACTTATACAATTCTTTGCTGCAGCCTCTTCAATCTTGACAGCAGGTTTTTTAATATAGGAGAGAATTTGCTCACAGCATTTAGAAGATGGGTGAAACTCAAATTACATTATTATAGATTTTATCATAAACTACAGACTCATTGGAAATTGTTTGAATTACTCAATTTTTTGCATATTGTTACAAAATTTAATAAAGATAAAACTATTAGAGTTCAGTTGATAGTATCTTTCAAACATTTAAAGGAAAGTAAGGGACTTATAATTACTGCAAACAATGATTTATTCAGTAAGAAAAATCAAGTGGATTTTTTTCAAGTAGATTTTGCTCTATGTGGTATCCATTTGGGAATTTACTCCAAAACATCTTGCAAAATATACACATATGACAGTATGAAACTCTTAGAAAATTGATTAATATCTATTTCCAAGGACAGTAAGTCAGTTTCCCCACACATCTCTAACCACTGCAGTATTTCATACAAATGTATACTTGTAAGGACAGACACGGGAATGTTCAGGCTTTATTTGTGGGGATCAAACAGCACTGAAAGCACCCTTGCACCCAGAAATGCACTAAAGCACTGAACTGGTATTGATATGGCTTTCACCCCGTGGGGACATCCAGTGAGGCACCATCCCAGATCCAGGGTATAGCAGCTCTAAAGGAATCCAGCAGCATTTGCTCTGAAGTTATTAAGAGAAACACCTGCCCTACCACATTTGTCTGGGAAGATTCCTGGACACTGGGACACCTGATTTGTGGGTAAGGTGAAGTAATTTTATCTTGCATTCTTTAACTAATAACTCATTTGCATTGAGGGATAATCACAACAAAACCAGAACCCCTCCCTCCCATCCTTGAATCACCAAAGAAATGCTTCTGCTTAAATTTAAAAAAAAAATCCAGCACCATCCCTTTGGAATCCCTATTACCAGCATTGCTTTCAGCCTTTTTTGCACATACCACCACACACACATAAAAAGGTGAACAATCACTTCACAAAGGTTCATGTGCAAGAAAACAATGCAGAATGCTTAAGTAAATCAGGAGACCCAAACCTGTATTTTATAGCTCACAACAATATTTTGTGTGAAAAATTGCTGTCACCCTCTTTTATCACTCTGGGCTCTGCTACACTGAGATAGAAAAAAAATCTAGGAATTACTGCAAAATGCAGTAACTGCAATACAAGTTTATTAAAGTGCATAATTAAAGTAGAATATTTTAATATTTTATTACATTTCATTGCTACTGTAGTTACTTTTTTATAGAAATCCCCAGAAGGAACTGAACTGATTCCTTGACTAGATTCCCAAGAAAGTCAAAAAATATAACCAGAAAGGGATTAATTAATGGAGGAAAAATCACAAACAGAAAGAAGCAGAGCAAGGAAGATTTGGATCCTTGGTTACATGCATAAAACTGATGTTACCTGAGGCACCACTGGACAACCCCATATATCACAGAAATCTTACATCTATTTCAGACAGTGGGCTTTTATTCCTACAGAACAGAATGCTGTCTAGCCTGTGCTCCACAGACTTGTGGATGTTCTTTTCAGTGACAATGAATTTGCACGTAATCTCTTCTGATTACACCAAAATTGCTAGGATTTGCAAAGAACACATTTGAATTCATACATCCAAAAAGTAAATCAAGCTCATAATTTAGGCAAAATAACTTTTGTAGATCTGACATCAGACCATTCTGATTGAAAGACTTAAGTCTGACTGAAAAGTTTAAGGAGGCTATTTTTGGATCCATCAATAAAAGACAGTTTCCCAAAAAATCGTGATATTTATGTGGAGGGAGAAAATCAGTTCTGCCTGCACAGATAGGAATATTCACTCTTTACCTGCAAACGTGACTTTTCTATTATGCATTTTGAAATAAAGATTGTTCAGCAGTGTCAGACTTCCATAATCATGATGTGTTGCATGAACATTACTAAGCATGAGACTCTGCATCCAGTCACAGCTTTGTTGAACTACAGCAGTACAATACAGCAATAATTACCAGATAGCTCAGAAAGAGACCTAAATAGGTAACTACTGTCATCATAGGAAGGGGTGGAGATACTGAAAAGATTACAGTGGCAAATCTACGACTTGCATTTTAAGCATAAAGCAATCTTTCAATTCTGAATTATCACCCCAAAAAATGAAGAACTACCTTTCTTCCATTCTGAATAAGTTCTGCTCCTGCAACACCTCCTTTTGACTTCAGAGGTGATTCACTAGGATTTCCAGACTTGGATAGTTAAACAATCCAAAAAATCCCCTGGGTTTGGGTTTTTTTTTCATTAAGCATTATTAAACAAAACACTAATTTAATTAATTTTCTTGGGAGATAAAAAATCAAATAGCAATCAGAATACCTTTAATTCCCTCTTTGCTGATCCACAGTGTTAAATGAAATGAGAGAATGTTTTTTGTTTCCAATATTACTACAGCATAGCAGTTTCTTTGTGTGGTTTTCCATAGGTTTTGAACACCTGGTTTGTCAGCTTTATTCAAACAAAATTCAGATCTAATCTTGCAGAGATGGGAGGAGATGGGGCTTTTAGGATTCAAATAGAAATAAAAATTCTCATGGAAGAGAGAAATTTGTATTCCTAGTTCCCCACAAGAGTGTTAAATTTATGTTTTCTCACCATCAGGACATCCTTTTAAATTCCTACCCATTAACAAAAAGGTGAGGTCAGTGGCAGTAAGTAAAATCAAGCTAGAGAGAAACAAACAAACAGAGCCAGAAATCAATTTGCAGAATCTTGTCTGACAGCAAATAACTGCACATCTCTCCTGAGGTTTCTAGTTCCAATTCTCTGTCATATCACACACAAAGTCCTGCAGCAGCTGACTTCACTAGTCTCCCTGTCCTTCCCAGAGCACTAAGGACCAAACCCCACAGGCAATAATAGCATGATTGTCCTCACATTTGTCTATACTCAATGGAGTCTATACCCACAGGCATGGAACAATTCCCTTCCTTCCTCTCTGGTCATGGGCTGAGTTTTACTGTGGGGGAGACAGGGATCATGCCCTGTGACTCTCAAATATTAAACTTTGTTCTTTCAGGGGTTTTTTTGTGTTTGTTTGGGGTTTTTTTCTTGTTTTTGGGGGGTTTTTTGCTATCTTTATTTTTGCTGTCCTTTTTTTTTTCCTTTCCAACATCATCTTAAATAGTCTAGCAAGTTTTTTTCTGATATTTACTGTGTATCTGTATTGTCTACAACAAAGATCCACAAATGTACTTCTCATAGTAATAAGTGGGCAAAGGCATATAAATCTCTTTTTGACTGTGGCCCCCAAGGCTTAGTGGCTCCACCTACAAACTGGGTTCTGAACACACTTATTATTTTAAGTAACAGTTTTGTTCCCAAAACTTATCATCTGATAAGAAAAAACAGCAGGAGGACAAAGTAAGGCTTATTCCCATTAGCAGATGAGAATAGACACATAGCTTCATTATCTAAGGTGATCCCAAAAATCTGTGTTATAAGCACAGGTTAAGGTCATTTCTTCAGACTGGCATCCAAGCAGTGTCCAAGTTCCATATAAGATGTTTTTCTCCTGACTTGCACTAATTCTCACTCTAGTTCAAGTTTCGTTTATCTAAATAATGCACAGTGAACAAGTCATTCTGATCATGAGTTGAGTTACAGCCACTTCTAAGCTGGACCAACGCATGCAAATATGGCGTGAGGAAGGGGCACCAGTCCATCTCTTGGACATGGCCTCTTTCTTTGTAGTGGGCCACATGAGGTCAGCAGGACAAATGTCCTGTGCATGGGAACATGACTCTTGATGCCCATGGCTGGAGCTGTTCACATGTCCAGCAGACGTTTATGAGCTCCATCAAACTGTTCCACAAGTCCTGCATGATGGAGTTATAAGTTGACATTTTCTGCCTTAGTGCCTGCAGAGGTCATAAAGGATCCTCCTAGCATGACAATTTCAAGCTGAAACAGGGGTCACTGGAAGCTCTTACCATTTGTCTGGTTCCTCTTTATCTATTTGCACGAGGCTTTTTAAGTGTCACTATCTCACATTTGGATAGTGAGATTAATGAGAGCTGAGTTCCAGAAAGTTCTTTATTAGGCATTTTCATAATGAACTGTAATAAGTACTATGCTTTTTGTGACCTACAACTGCCATTTCTTTGTAAGCCAGGTTGTGAAAGGATGTGTCACCTGACCAATACTATGGCAGTAGAAATACCTGGAATATAGTTATATATGACAATTATTTCACCAACATAAATCATCTTTGTTCTATTATACTTATTTACAATATGCTTTTGCCACTGAATCTGAATTGGGAGAATTGCAGATACAATATATCAGTATTCTTATACTGGTGTAGCACAAAAAACAGTTCTGGAAGCTTTAATTAATTCTAAACAACCAGCTAGGAACCTTTCTTCTTCAGCACACAAGCAAATTCCCAATGACAGAACAGTGCAACCAGCATATTTACGTAAGGATTATTTCCTCCCAGAAGATGTAAAATGCGTTTTTGACCAGACAAGAGTGTTATTGTTCTGCAGTATACACAGAATCTTATTAACCTGGCTGAGAAGATAAAAGAAATGGCAATAGAACAGTTAGTGAATTTTAATAGAAAGTCTATATATATATACTGACTCTTGTTAAAATGAAGAAAAAGTGATAGAATTTTTTTACAATAATGAGACAGAAGGCAATTAGAGGAGTCATTCCAAAACAAGATACAATTTAATCAAATGAGTGTCACATTTTGGGCTCTTGATAGGCCTTTACTTCCTTTCTGATTTTGCCCTATACACAGTGAATGAGCTTATGACTGATTCAAATGAGACAATAAACATCAGGAACTTCACTACTGCAGTCATTTTTTCCTCCCTACTGAGACCACAACCTCCGTCCCTATGTCAGCAGCTTCCTCAGATCCCATTTAAAAATCCTCTTAACACAGAGGTGTTTCTTCTTTCTCCTCTATGCTTTTTCTGTTCTTCCTTCAACAGCTTTTGCCTGATCTTGGTTGGACAGGACTATTCTGCTGAAGGTAAGAGAAGTCAAAGCCCACATACATTGAGTCAGTCTCAGAGTATATACTGAAAACAAAGAGGGACAGCAATTGCTGTTACTGAGAGACAACATCTTTTCTTAAAAGCCCCACAAGGAGTTCAGTATCAGCATATTACTATCTGGGAAAAGAGGGTAAGAAACACCATCTTTCAGGTCATACTTGTGCAAAAGAAGATTCTGTGCTCAGTTCTCCAATAACACATGACTCCAAACAAATTAAATATTTCTTCATTTTCAGCCTCACTTAATATTTTGTCACTTTTTGCTGATGTGAGCATTCACTTACTCCCTTTGCATTTACTTGTAATTCAATGTCCAGTGCTGATGTAAACCTCTCACCTTCTTTTGTCCCTTCAGATTGCACTAAGCTCCTTTTGTTCTTCTCATGCCATACCTTTAAGAGTTTATGATTCACAGGATATTTCTCCTACAACCTTCTAGGCTACTCTGTCCTATAAAATATTTATACAACCTGACTGAACATGGGAACAACCATGGCAGCACTTTCCCTGGTTTCTCTGGTTCATTACTGGAGATATGCATCTAATTTTACTTCCATTAAAAAATAGGTATTACATATAAGCAGCTGATTTCAGAAAGCAAAACTTCTAATAGATTTGAGTCAACTTACAGAGAAAAGTACCTGTAGCACAGCAGTAATCAAATGAGGATTTACAGTAATTTAAGCGATGTTTTATAGCAGAAATTTCATTTGCATTTGTTATAATTCTTAATCAGGTCCCAGAAATACAAACTTAATCCCAGCCTTTTGAATCTTCAGGTTAACGAGCTTCAACCTGAAATAAGGAGAATATGTTGATCAGAAAAGGACTTCCCAACAACAGAAAAGCCTGGCCTGGAAAACTATTTATGCCACATCAGAAGTTGTTACATCCTCCATATTTATAACATAACATCAAGTTGCTAAAGCAGTAAGAGAGTAGAAGTGTTTCAATTGCAGTAAAAGGTTAGGCAGGCCAAGGTAACTGATACTTGTAACAACACTCTCAAAATGAGGCTCAAGTACAGCTCAGGTTTATTTTTTATTTAACAATAATATTAAATGAAGTTTCTTGGAAAATAAACAGAAGTTTCAAGCCTTGAGAACTCAAGAGGATGTTTGTTTATTACCTGTGCTCTGTGAACTGAAGCAAGCACTCTTAGATCTGCAGTGCATGGCCGTGCTACACGTTTTGGGGCAGGGCAGGTTTTGAGCAGGAAGGAGGCTGGAGAAAGGGACTGCTGATCTGTTTGTGGGAGACCATTAAAAAACACACCCTGAAACATCAATGCATGCCCATATTACTTCTACTCTGTTGTCACACAGCAATCACACAATAATTTAATGAACAATATCTGCCAAAGAGATTAAATCAGGATTTCCTATTTTCTTATAATGGGGAGATCATTTCTTATTTCTGGTCACAAAGAAAGAAAATACAAAGAAGTAAAGCCACATTAGATGACTTCCCTCAAAATCTCTTGAGGAGACACAGGGAGAGAAAACTGTCATCTGAGGTAGATGAGACTTAAACCAAGAGAGACCCTTGGAGGGGGGTGTAGAACCACCCACTAAAAATGTTGTGCTTTTCCTCAGAGTTGAAAAATGAGAAGCCACCCACTCCTGCCTTAGGCTCAGGATTACCCTGAGCATCATGATAGTAGAAAGAAGTGATAAAAAAATGGTAACTTGGACTAGAACAAACAAGGACAACTAATGCTCTTTGAGACTACAGAGTGATCAGTCCTTGCTGGGAAATGGCTTTCCATGGTCAGGCACTTTTCTCAGCAAGGTGCAAATAACCCTGCAAATAGCCTAGACATAAAAAAAAGAACAGCTTTTTTTGGGGAACCCGGATTTTCATTAGAGTCAGGAGATTTAAAATTAATGTCAGCAAGCAACAAAAAAAAATATGGAACTGCATACCTGCTATAGAAGGGGTTAAGAGATGGCCCAGTAATTGCCTTGAGAAGTACCCTTAGGACCATCATCCCACCAGCTTCCCAGAGAAAAGGGAATGTGTTGAGCGATTCACACCAAATCCTCACACTGGGAGGTAATCACCAGACAATGCTCCCTACAGAAAAACACACCCTGATACCAGAAGGGCACAGTTCAGGCCAGGCTCTGGGTACTGAGGAACTTCAGTGCCATTCTGCAGCTGTAAACTGAAGTGCTTGTCAAGGGATCCATTGCATCTGCAATATCCATTCATCTTAACTGGTCTTCTGGCTAAGGAACGCAGAAAAAGTGGCCAAAGGATAATTTGTGAACTATGTAGATACACCTCCAAATGAAGGAGACTGATGTCTTGTACAGTCTGATGACTGCTACATTGTAAAATCTTATTCTACAGTAAATTCTATCTTTACTGGTAGCAGAGGCTCTGAGGGGTTTTCTGTTGATTTTTCTCATTTGTTTGTTTTGGGGAATGGTAAATTGCAATTTCATAGACTGGCAAGCACTTATTTTTTTATGTATCACTACAAGTAAAGGATCTGTACAAAAATGAAACCAACAACAACAACAACAAAAAAGCTGTTACTTAAAGATACACAATACCTTCTTGAAGTAATGAAGTTGAGAAGCTGCTGCAGTTACCAGATGACAGATGTGTAACTCTGGAAAAGAGTCAATTAATATAGGCAAATATCTGTACCTTCTGTTCCTTATTACATCTTGTTGTGGACAACATTACTAGGAATATCTCATTTCCTTTGTCAACCAAGCTGAAGGGGGAAAATGAGCTCTGATTTAAGATCCTATTTCCTAACACCTACTTCACAAGCTAGCTACTCTACTTAATCAACAAGGAGGCTATAAATATGCACACCTTGTTATTTCAATGTTTCATTTGATGAAACATAAGAGGCCACTAGTGGACAGCTAGAATAAGAATGAAGGATTACTGCAGCAGCTGCTAGATGACCCGATATAATGCAAACTTGATGATAGAGCCAAAACTGGGGGGAGGGACATATTTCACTCTGCCAGGTTTCAGTAACATAGACCACATCAGGGCTATTATCCATGATGGAAATTTAAATATGTTACAATTTATTTGGGAAAGACAGGCTGTTTAGTAAAGAAACAAAAGAAATGATAGATTGAAACAGCAGAATCCACCGCTTGTGACTAGGTGGACTATCCCAGAAAAGAATAGCTGATAGAGTTTTATGAAAGATGCAACACCACTTTTCCTCGGCCAGGTTTGATGTATTCCAACCTGAAGGGATATTTTACACCTGAAATATTACTGAGAGGCATCTGAAAACAGAAAATGAGACCTGGTTGCACATAGGTGAAAATGTTATGAAAAATAAGCCACCTATGGGAAAGATATATAGAGAAGGTTATATGATGAGGGAGTATATATATAAGGAGATATACAGGGAGTAGGCTGCAAATATGTCAATCCATTTTCTACAGGAAATAAGGACAGATTAAGCTTAAGTTAAGGTCCAGATCATCTCTTCAACACATTATGACATTGACACTCAGCACCGTTGCTATAGCAAAAGAAAGGGTGAAAACAAAATAAAGAGAGACAAAAAGATCAGTGAAAATGATCCACTTCCTCCCACACATGCCTTTATTACAGAATTGTGCTTCCGAATGAGGTTGCCTTTCTGTACATATTCACATGAATTGAGAAGACAGGATTTCAAGGGACAGAGCAAATAATGAGGCTCTGTGAAAACAACTTGCAGAGCCTTAAATTTCTGAAATTTCTTCTATGAAAAAACAGCAACTGCTTAGAAAGTCCCACCTCTAACAGAGAAACATCAAGTTCAATGAAGTTTTTTCTCCTCAAATACTACATTATTTTCTCATGAACCTAAAGGAAGAGAGAAAAAGATTTCACAGTAGCCAGTTACACAGGGACATGATTCAGAATAGGGGCTGGAACACAGATCTCTCCAAACACTCCCAAATGTTTTAGCCACTGAATTTCTGGCAATTCACTTCTGATCCATGCTGGGAAGAAAATACATTCTGAACTATTACAAAAATTTAGGCTATTTCAAATAACAGGAGCTATCATCTAGTAAACACAAATCTCCAGTCCCAGAGATACAGTTAAAGGATCAAAACTATTCCAAAATCCACTGTTGGCTATGTAGAGTCACATCATATATTTGCAACACTTGCATGGACATTCTCTAGGAAATCAGCAGTAACCCCTTTGGAAATTAATTCTTCTCTCTTTGTTCCACAAAAGAGCACAACACATTTTAATCCATTTTCAGTGTATCAAAATCTTTCCCTGTTGGGATTTAAAAGAGAAATTAATCCCAAAACAGTGATTCCAGTACAATTCACAACCCTCCCATAAACTCCTCAGCACTGTTTCAGGACTAATTGACAATGCAGTTACATTGTTGGTGATATAAAAAGAACTCTACTGCAGTATTTCTTCTGTGTCTTAAGTGCAGCAGGTATTTTCTGAAGCAAATAAAATTATCCTGTAAATCCTCTGTAACATTCTGGGGTAGGGAAAAGAGAGAATATTTTCAAAAGGCTGCTACTGTAGACTTGTTTTCATGACCCACCTGGGAAAAAAAGGCTATAGCTAAACTGAGTAAGACAACTTCACTTAGTTTCCCTGCAATAAAGATGAAATCATCCTTGGGCAGCAACACACTGAATTTTAAACTCAGTGCATGGAAAGGATATTTTGAGGGGCATATATCTTTTTCCTTTCATGCTGATCAATAAGACTAGTATTCCATCATCAGAGTTCATGATCATAAATATAAAGTGATTTAAACCCCAGAATTCACAAGAAGTCACAGGAAATTTTGCTTTCTTACCATTACATTTTTAATAGATTGGCAGCGTGGCAGAGCCTCAATGCTGAATTGCAAACATCAGATTTAAAAATTCCTGCCTGTGCATCACAGAACTATGATGCAAAGGAGTTGGACAGGGGCTGCTTTGCAGTGATGTGGTATCTGGGCCAATACCTAGTTCATCTGCAGACTTTCATGTCTATTAAGATTAATAAATATTTAAAAGCTCCACCACCAGCTCCAATGGCAAAGAAGACAGAAATCTGATGTTCTGATCTATTTTCCTATTTAGACAGTCTTGAATAATTCCATGGCAGTTGCAGCCAACTGCACCGATATTCCCAGTCACTAAATTACGAGATAATGTTCTCTCTGGTGAGCAGTACCAGAGTATGTATAACACTGCATTTGTACCCCTATAGAGTAAAAGACTCAAACACTGGGTTTAATGGATACAGTGGTCTTGTTTTCAATGGGATCAGGATATTCTTTCATACTTATTTTTTTAAACTTAAACATGAAGAGTCCCATAAATGTGTGTTGTAGCGAACCTGTCCTTATCACATTCAATTTAAGAAACCTTCATATTTGTTGCACTTCTTTTGGTGTTTAAGACAGAAACAAAGAGTCACTTTATCCAATCTCGGTGGTACCTAATTCAGTTTTGTTTGCATCCTGCTGAGATCATCCCATACCCTTGAAGACAGGATGCAGTTAACTATTAGAATCTGCTAGAGTGAATCAGTAGGATCTATACAACTTCTTACTGCAGACTTCCACGTGTTGCAAATCAAGGAAGGCAAGAGAAAAATGCCCGGTTATATCCCTGATATAGCAGAAGTCCAAGTTACTAAAAAGAAGCTGTGTCATTTTTCTGTAGAGAAAAATAAAAATCAAACAAAAAATAACCAACCAACTAAACCAAAAACAAACAGGGTAATTAGCATAAGCCAGAGATGGCACAAGTATATCACTTCCTTCCAAGAAATCAGAAACACCAGCAAAACCCAGTAACAGCAGTCACTGCAAAACTGCTACATTATATAGTTGTTTTTTTCTCTCGAGTGCACAATTACCTTTACTAATAATTTTATTAAATGAACGTGTTGCACATAAAAGAATTTAATTTTAGTTAGGAATAAACATATTTTCTATAATGCTTTTGGAAGATTGGGATTTTTGTTTGTTTGGTGTGTATGTGTTTTTCCAGTGGAATTTTTATAAGCACTAAGAACTAAGATTTTATAAGAACTAAAGACGACTCAGAATTTTTATGAAGAGAATTGGGATAAATATTTGTGATAAGACAGAGGGGACAAGTCTATTGCAGAGTCCCACCATTTTATAAAAAATGCTAAAGCTGGAGCTTGTTGAACTCTGGACACTGTATTAGCAGGCAGAAGCTGCGAATACTAATCACAGAAAACTTGCTGTAAACCTGAGAGATAAATAACAGGGTCAGAGACTTAAAATTTCTGGCAGATAAGCTTTGTGCCAGAAATGTTTTAAAGATGGTAAAAAAAATACTGCAAAACTGCCATGAAATAATGGAAGAGGGTATCACTTTCTTCCCTGAGAAATCTGTTCTCATTTGGGTATGAATCACCCCATACTTGAATGTGAGACCCTCTTCTCCCAAGCTGTAAATTACACAAGTACAGTACCATTCCTACCAGCAGCAACAGCAGCCAACAAGTCCTTCACGGAATTGCTTCCTATCCTGTTCATACAGGACAAAAGTGCCAACATGTTAGATGTACATACACTCTTAATCAGTAAAAAGGAGAAGCTGTTGCACATACATGAGCTTTTCTCCCTTATTTGCTTTTAAAAGAATATCCCCCAATTTTCTAGTATTGGAAAACTAGAGCAAAATGGCAAGGAGCTAGTGGAAGTTTTTAGTGCTTCTGAATGGTTTGAAAATAGAAAGGTGATGCCTATTACACTTACAGTGAAAACCATGGTAGTTAAACCACTTTGGTAAGCAAGATTATTACAATCTTCTGCACAGAGTCGCTACATTGAAAACAAATTGAAACAACATTGAAACAACAGAGAAAAAGAAGTTACATAACTGTATTAGCTTTAAATTAATTCTGTTGTTGGATAGTTCAGATATGTGCTAGTACAAGAAGCCTGAATAATTAATTTGCCTTTTTTCATTTTTTTCTTTTAAAGCATGTGAATTTCTCACTAATCAAGAAGAGTTCATTACTCTTTTGCATCATTTCAAGGTAATGGGCAGGAAAATAGTAACTGTAGGCTTTCCCCTTAGAAACTTGGGGGAAAAAAAACAGATAACGTTAGGATGAGAACTGTTGGAGGATTTCATAATTAAAACTGGAGCCCTCAAGTCCTTACTATGAAAATGCATGATTTTTTAAAAGAGCCAATAAATTGTTTCTCCAGCCCTCACTGCTAGAAGCTTGCACTTCAGTCTGCAATTCCCAAGCTTCAGCTTCCAGTTCTCCATTCCCAGTGTATCTATTTGTCATGGTTTAACCCCAGCCAGCAGCCAATCCCCATGCACCACTGGCTCACTCCCCTACCAGCAGGTTTGGACAGACAGTTGGAAGGCTGAAAGTGAGAACAGCCATGGGTTGAGATAAAAACAGTTTCATAGGGAAAGCAAAAGCCATGCACACAAGCAAAGCAAAACCAGGAATAAATTCACTGCTTCCCATGGTTGGGCAGGTGTTCAGCCATCTCCAGGAGGGCAGCGCCTCATTGCACATACCAGTCACTTGGGAAGACAAACACCAGCACTGCAAACATTCCCCCTTCTTCTACTTCCCCTTATATTGAGGATAATGATACATGGTCTGGAATATTTCTTTGGTCAGTTTGGGTCACCAGTTTTGGTCCCAGCTCTGTCTCCTCCCCATGCACCCCCAGCCCCCTTGCCAGAGTGGCTGTAGGAAAAGTTGAAAAGGCCTTGGCTCTGTGTAAGCTGGCTCCTCAGCAACAAAAACATCTCTGTATTATCAACCTTATGTTCAGCACAAATGCAATACACAGCCCCATACCAGCCACTGAAGAAAATTAACTCCACCCCAGCCAAAAGCAGCTCGCTCCTAAATTCATCAGACTTCTGCTGTGAGACAGCTTCTTGCTACACAGGCACTATATGTCTATTTTCAAATATACTCTGCAGTGAACTGGATTTCTTTTTCATCTCTCTTGCAAGAAAGACTCTGATGAAGTGTCAGAAAATAACCTTGTATTTGCTTTCTGAACTCATCCCAGCTAGCCAACATACCTGTATGTAAGTATGTGGACAACACAATTTCACTGAGTATCCTGGCACTACTTTCATTAATGCCAAAACATGGCTATATTTTCATGGCTATAATTTCACTCAATATACAGCACGCTGACATTTGCTAGGACCTCACTTGTCATTTCTGGCACCACCCTGTAACAGGAGCTCAGTTCAGGCTAGCAGCCACTGCACCTCCTGAAGCCCTGAGCCCTTGCCCCACACCTGCCCAGACAGCCCAGGCAAGCAAGTGCTGCTCACTGCTGGCTGTGCTTCCCATGCCATTCTGGAAAGCCCATCTTCTCCCATGATAACCCTGGTACTTCTAAATGACTCTTCTGCCTTTACTTTACACTTCATTAACCTCCTTTACTCTGAAACTTCATCAGCAATTATTTTGTTCAACACTGGCAAAAAATGTTTTAAAAACCAACATTTTTAGCGAAGGGTGTGGGCTTTTTCACCCTACCTTCTTGATCTCCCACTCTTTCTAAGGACAAGCATAGCTATTTCAAACGGAGTACCTGAACTTGCTCATTAAAACATCTTAATTATTACATTTTAATTCATTTAATATATGCTATATTGATTTCACTTGGCAGTAATTATTTTTCTAATCAGAATGTTTCTCTGCCAAAAGTCAGTTATTTTACTGGAGTCTGTGACAACAGTGTTGCCTTTATGTCACAGATTTGTAATTTAATTAAAACTGATGCCAAAGAAATAAATGAACTGTTTATTATAAAACAATATTGAATAACACTCATTAAAATGAAGGGATTACAGCTTACATTGATTATTATCGTTCTTTTCATGATTTGTTGAGAACTGATAAAAGGCTGGCCAATTTAAAGCTACCTAGCACAGCCTGTTAAGTTTTAAACATACAGACAGAAAATTAGTTTTTATTGTGTCCCCCATATCTTCTGTAATACTTCCAGAGATGCTGAACTGAAGTGGTTTGGAGAACTCAGCCAGTTCTTTCAGCACTCCTAGCTGCATTGCAAGATTGCAGTGGTCAGTGGGAGCAGCAGCTGCTCACCAACAATGCTGCTCACATACACCACCACATTTCCAGGAACTTACTCTTCCCTCTGGGCACTGACATTTGAATTTGAGCACTTGCTGACATAGGTGAAGGAATGAAACAACAGCACAACACTTCTGTTCTTATGAGAGAAACAAAAGACAACAGATTTCAATTTTTTTTCCAGTGGAACCCACCTCCCAAAATTTAAATCAGTGGAGATTGTCTTTCTTTTCTTGAAAATACTTGAAGAGTAGTGAGTTGCTCTGAAAAGAGAAAATAAACAACAAACAAACAAAACCAACAAAAATGCCACTAAGAAGCCAAAATCCAGGAGAGCAAACACAAGAGGAGAGAACAAGTAGCACAGGAGGAGAGAGGTGGGTAACAAGGATCAGCTGGGCAGTCCCCCAGGAAATCTTGTGTTTGAATCACAGCTACTGACCTCCCAGCCAGGGCTGAAGCACACAGCAAGGCAGGGCATCCTCTGGGAATCAGAAGCCTTTGCTGCGCTGCCTTCTGAAACCTTTCTGATTGCTGTGTTAGTCCTTTCCAGCAGCTCTATACAGCTCCATATTTCACCCTCACAGAAGAATGTAAAAAATGTCTAAAGACTTTCCAAAGATGTCAACAAACATATATGTACTCCTAAGAGCTCAAAAATCACACTGGAGAGTAAATGCATTAAATGTGCCTTCTCTAATCTTGGGGTTATTGGACCCAGCTAAGAACTGGAGTTCTCATCAGCACTGGTGAAAGACATGTTTTTTGCAGTATGAGCATGATGTGAGGTGAGTACACACCACATAAAATACAATATTCACTGGCAAAGGTCAAAGAAACCAAAAGTATAGTAAGAAATAAGCAAATAAATGACCAGAGTATCTTTATTGAATCAACAGAAACTTAGGCTCTCAGTGTGCTGCTACAGCACACCAATTTAAGGACCTGGACTGATAACTATCTCTCCAGACTGAGAGAGAATAATAACTAACACCTGAGAATGCTAACATAACTTTCAGAAGAAGGTTTCAAAATAGTCCAAACAAAAAATATAGAGATAATGGCCCAAATCTAAAGTATAAAACTGATTCAGAGTATACAGGCATTACATCCCTGTGATCTAAAAGTGTATCTTTTCTAAAATTCATGTCAAAGTAATACCTGCACAGACAGAGAGCCAACCATAGCTTTCGATACACACACAGAAACACATAGCCTATTTTGCCAGAAGGATGTGGCTAAGTCTGAGGTCCACAGTAGAAACCAGCAGCCTATGCAGCACAGGTATCACAAGGCAGCTTTCATATGGTTGCCTTGGAAAGGATAGGACCACACAGTTTCAGTATCCATATTATCAGACCTTTCTTCAGATTAGAGCATAGTACTACATTTGCCAGACCTCAAGGTAATGAGAAAATAACTATCCATGCCCAAAATATTTAAATGCCAGTATGGACTAATCTCAGTCAGGTGACTTATTACTGATCACCCCACTTCTTCCAAGGTCAAAGAGCACAAACATGTTCCTCATGTCCCATGGGTTTTGAGTCACCCCTACAGTCATATGGTAAAAAAATGTTCTTAGCTGAGGAGCCAGTCCCAGTTCCTACCAAATAATGACCCAGATTGCTGTGGCAACACAAGAGAAAGAGAACTTCCTCTTGAGTCTAGAGGAGGACCAACAAGATGATTGGAACGATTGAGCACCTCTCCTATGAGGAAGGGCTGAGACAATTGGAATTGGTCAACCTGGAGAAGAGAAGGCTTTGGTGCCACCTAATCGCAGTCTTCTAGTACCTGAGAAGCCTACAAGAAAGATGGAGAGGCACTTTTCACAGGGGCATGTAGTGACAGGACAAGGTAATGGCTTCAAACTGAAAGACAGTAGGCTTAGATTGGATATTAGGAAGATATTCTTTACTGTGAGGTTGGTGAGGCACTGGCACAGGTTGTCCAAAGAAGCTGTGGATGCTCCATCTCTGGAGGTGTTCAAGGCCAGGCTGGATGGAGCTCTGAGCAACTTGGTCTAGAAAAAAATCTCCCTGTCCATGGCACTGAGGTTGGAATCAGATAATACCCTAACAACCCAAACAATTCTTTAATTCTGTGATTCTCTTCATGTCCTCACAATCATGGTCTGGTGTTTCAAAACCTCACAAGTAGTCAGTCATGCACAAAACAGGACCTTTACCATTACCAATGTGTGGCTTCACCTACATGTCACCTACTATCAAAATAGAACAGTGAGGCTGAAGCTGTGAACAAGAACACTGGGGGATGAATCTATTGAGAGAGAGCCGAAGACAAAAAAATGTCCCCATGCATTGCTAAGAACTTAATTCTGCCATCTGATCTGTACTCCTCTCAGTGTTCCCTGAAAACAAACAGGTTTGTTGATTTTGAATTCACCTAAATTATTTTTGTATCCTAAAGCAAGAGTTATTGTCTCTGCTGGAAATAGAAAAAGGCTGACTAACATACTACTTTTTACCCAGTTCAAGTCTCCAACGGGATTTTGCTTGCCAACTTGCATGAGCACCCAGGGGAGCCCTGTGCTTGTCTCATCAGCCATGAAATCCTGAGCTGAACAAAGCAAGGTCAAACATGTTCTCTACAGATACTGATGTCACCTTTTCACAAAAATCAGTTTTGACACTTTTTTTCTGTTGTTCTCCCTTAAAAGGATGCTGTATTTCAACTGTTACAAGGCAAAAGAACAGTCTGAAGGCCAGAATAGAACTACAATGGAATAGCAACGTGACACACTGAAGATAGATGTGCATATACTAAAATAAGCCCTTCTCCTCCTTGTCAGCAGGCACAAAGGAGAGCAGCATTCCCAGGAATGACGTCCTGTTTTACATTGCATGTAACCTCTGCACCCAAAACTAAGGCAGGGGTGGTTCAAGAGCTTGTGGGTATGTTTTGGATCAGTCCCGTGCCAAAATCAACAGCAGCACTGCAAGGTGACAGAGAAGGCAGAACAGTAAATATGCAGTCAAGACTGGGAGGGATAGGCAAGATTCTAATTAGTTATTCTACCTTGTGGGTGACTGCATCTGCAAATGAAAGAGATGATGAACACCTTTTGAAGTCCAGTGAAGGTACCATTTTAAGAGAGGGATAACAGAAAAGTAGTCTTAGCTCGCATTCCTCAATATCATGCTTACAATGTTCATGCTAGACCGAGATGTTTCCTTCTTTTTCTTCCCAACACCTTAACACTGGACTGAATGATCTTGCAGGTGTGTACAGACTAGTGTCCATATGATCATCCATATGATTAATCCACATTTGAACCTGCAATTATTATCATTAGTGCTTGTTCTGAATAGTGTGGATGTTTTTCATACAAAGTGTTCCCTTTGTGTCTTCCAAGCAAACAAGTGCTACAAAAACAGCTTTGAAAAACTACAAAGTAGTTTACACTTTATTCTTCCAATAAATACTCCTGGTAATATTGATTAATACTCAATAGTTAATACTACACCATTTTAAGAACTGTTTTGGAAATTACATAGCATAGAATAAAAAAGAACTTCTCACTGTTTCTGACTGCAGATGTTATTGGTTCCTCTTGTCTCATTGGAGGACTGCAAAAACAACTTGTAGTTGCATGAATATTGTCTTACTCTACAAAACATTGAGTGAGTTATCCACTGCATTAAACTAAAGATATTGTCTCCAGGGGTTTCCCTGTTGTACAGACATTATTGTGTTAAAATATTTTTAATTAATTCCATAGAAAAGCATAAAAGCAGGAGGAAAAGGAATGATCTGTTTATCAGTAAGGTAATTGTCTGCAGACAGACAGTTGGTTTGTCGCAGACCATACTTTTCCTTTTAATCCATAGGTCAGAGCTCAGGTCCAATATTTTGGTGCCTTCTGAAAAACCCCACAGAGTATCAAGGGTACAGTGCATATCCAAGGGCTCTAAAGAAAGACATCCAGTGAAATATTGCTGGGTCAAGGAGGGAACCAGGAGGGCAATATAAGTTAGCAAAACCCAGTCTTCCTCCTAAAGCTATATGCAGTTCAGAGCAGCATCTTTGCTGTGATTTTCTTCCAGTTCCATCTACACTAGAGTGAAAAGGAATTATTCCTTGCGTGGCAAAACAAGAGGAAGTAATCTTATATCTATTCATACTCTATTTTCATATTTCCATATTTACTAAGACAATTAATTGTGTTTTGTAAGCGAACCACTATATGAATTTTTATTGCACTTAAGCTTTATGACAAATACAGCACCTAGCACACCTAATTATTACAGCCTATGCTCATTACCACAGGAAGCTATATTCCAAAGTTGTTTAGGGTAGATGACTCCCCCAGTCCCAGGTCCTTCCTCATTAATCCACAATTAGTATGATAAATGGGGATGGTTATTTGGTTACAGGCAATAATGGCATTGCTTGCTCATCAAAAAATGGGGAGAAATAATTAAATACCACAACAAATGGCTTAATAATTAATAATAATATCTCAGTCACCTGCAAATAAAGCAGAACTCCATCCAGGTGTTCATTACAGACTGCAGTTCAAAGCCAATAAGGCCTTAACCTAAAAATAGCTATCTGCATTAATGTAGGAGGCAGAAGGATGAAATCGTGCATGTCCTTGACAGGAGTGCTGCAAGGTGCTTGAGACAGAGTGTGTACAGTCAAACTGAAGCTGGAGTTGCTAATCATTTTGGCTAAAGCAGCTGCAGCCTGAGGAGCCTGTGAGTGCATCCTTGGTGGCTCCCTAATCTGTAAGCACCATCTAGGCCAGGATTTCCCTGTCCACAAAGTGACCTAAAGAGCACTTGAGGATCCAATTTTTTAATATACATTGAATTAAGGAAGACTATTCCAAGTCAGGTGGTCAGTACTAGGTGAAATGAAAAACGATTCACTTTTCTGCCACTTAGTTACAAATACAGCATTATATAATCTCATTTAATTGCACTCTTCACCTCTTTAACATCCTCAGCCTTCTGTCTCAACCCATCTCTCCTCAGGAAACACCTCCTGCTGACTGAAACAGCCTTTCGACAATTAAGCTCAGTATCCTCTTTTCTCTCAGAGGTACACAAGACCATGCCCATGTCACAGAAATCAAATGCAACAGAGCTCAGCAGCACCTCAAGAGGGTCACCTAATTCGCCTTTTGTCCCAAAGGCAGGATCAACTTCTTCTAAATTGTTCTTGACAGAAGTTCATTTAATCTGCTCCTGAATCCTCTAGCACCTCCACAGCCTCCCTCAGCAATCCAGGCTTTGATCAGCCTCCTTTACCATTAGAAAACTCCAAATGCTCAAGGTACATTTCCTTTACTGTAATTTAGCCCATCACTTCTTGTATCAGTCTGTCAAAATTACAACTGCATCAAGTCAGAGAATTTTACTTGACTTAATTTACTGCCAACCAACGCAAATATACAATCACTGGTTCACAGAAAGGGGAAAATAAAATATAAATCACTGTGCAAAAGCCTACTTAAATTCCTGCCCTTCCCCTTCCTGCTCTCAAGTACTCATACTTTTGCCTTTTTTAAAATCTCAGTGCACCAAAATTCTTCCAGTGAGGCATGGTTGCATGGGAGACTGAAGCAGTGCACCTCATTCTAACCTTCGATGGTTAAAGTTTCCTGCCATGTTCCTTGGTTTCTCTTTCCCAATGTGGGCTGCTCATGAACCCCAGTCCCTCAGCAATGTGCCATTATGGGTCAACCATAGCCACAGTCCTCTTGTTGTATCCTTTCCCCAAGTATGTTCAAGCATGTGGGTTTGTTCAATTCTCCAGGCAAACTGGTGCCCACAGCTTTGCATGTGCATGATGGGCAGTTCAGGGAGGAGAGGCTGGCAGCAGTGCAGTGCTGGGCAGCTTCCTCCAGCCTGAGGGCTCTCATCTCTAGGCTCTTAAGACAGCTGGTGGTCAATACCTGCAGGTAGGTCCCTGGGTTTGCCTTTTGTCTTTTGTTCCCTCTGTTCCCAGTGCTGCTCCTCAAACAAGTACAGTGTGGTGCTGGTCTCAGGCTGCACAGGCAGGATGTGACTTCTGCACAGGTATCCTTGGGGGTGACTACATCCAGCTCACCTCCATCATTGATGCTCAGCTGCTCAGAAGTGCTCTTCTTATCAGCCTTGTTATTTCTGAAGTCAGACTTTCTTACTTCATATTTCAGAACTTACATATGCACTTAAGTACTTTGCTTAATCAAAGCCTGTGTACTTGTATGCAAACATACTAATTGCAGGCAAAATTGCTCTTATGTAAGACACTACCTGATGTTTTTCATGGAGTTGGAAATGCACAACAAAGACCTTTGCACCCCTTAAACATTTTAGGAAAAACTTTTAACTTTAGGTGAGGAAATGCGTCATGAGGAATTTGAATGCATTATCATCAATATCATCAGAAGAGAAGAATAATTTATTCCTGACACTTGTCTTTTACAGCATGTCATTAGAATGATCCCTTTATAGCACCCATTCATATACATGACATCTTAAGTCATACCAATCCATCTTCCTCAGCAGATAAAAGACTACCATCTTTCTAATATCTCATTTTTTTTCATTTGAAAGCCTGAATCAAAAATCTTTTCACGAGCATTAACAAGTCCAGCCTACCAATTTCCTGGAATCCTCAAGCGCTTTCTAGAGCCATCTCTTCTTCCTTCCTTTCTGCCCCCACCATTATCCTGTAAAACAGAAGTACAAAAATGAAAGACACTTCCTGAATGAAGGACTAAATTAAACAGACCTTTTTTACCAACCCAGATTACTGATAAGCATATGATTTTGTCATCAAGAAGCCTTTATGACCAGATGGAATATACACCACAACTCTTTGGTTTTCAAAGCCACCCCCCACAAGAATACTCTGAGTTGGACAATACTAACAGCACATATGAGGACAGCTGTCTCTCTGAGACGGTTGGAACAGACAACAAACTAGATGGGATTTGGTGACCAGCCTAGCAAAGGCTCTTTGCTCTGGTGCTATGTAAAATTCTCATAATAGTTAACATCTGACCTCGAGTTGTCCTCAGTTCTGTCTTAGGTCCCAACAGTTCATTTGCTCATATCTCTCACTAGAGATAAATATCTCTCACTAGAGTGACAAATATGTACACCCCACATCATGCTTTCCTCCCTTAAAGCAGTCAGGGAAACTGAGGTAACTTCCACACATATTCACATCTTCATAACATGGAACCATCATCCTGCAGCCAATGAGTTCATTCTAAGTTCAACTCCTTTGACATTTTTGGGTTAAATCTCAGTCAACAAATATGTTTCCTCTCCTCTTCAAGTAAATACTTTTTCATACTTGAGTCCTTGATTTCATGCCTATCTTCAAAGCGTGTAACAGCGCAGCTTTTCATTCCATACACTGCATTTAGATGGGTCAGGTCCAATCTAACATCCACTCACAATAACAGTATGATATTAAATCAGACTCTCAGGAGGTGTACCCTTCATACACAGACTATTGCACAGGGTAACTGCATTCATTTTATGGAAAGGCTTCATGTACTGATTCACAAAGTGCTTCTTTACATATCATAAGGCTTAGTTGCCCAGTCTTATATTAATTGCTTGCATTGCTAGCACTCAATGTCAGTATGCTGTCATTGAAGGAGCATGATATTACAATAGGGCTTTTAGCACTAAGATTACTTATCAATGGAAGACAAAAAATAAAGCAGGAGTAAGTACTATTCAAAGTCTTGTAATATAATTAGCACAGCATAATAGATAAGAGTTTTAATATAGAAATCATCTCCTTGATTGTGGAGGGAAACATTAACCATTTTCTGTTCTGCTGCAATATTAGAGAACTGAAGTTTATTCCTCATGCAGCTGAAGGTATCTCTTCATAGCAAAGTCGGTACTACCCAGAAAAGAGACAAAAAAGTAAAACCTGTACACTTCTGTACAGGCAAACCATCAGATTGGTAGCTTGTTCAGTGACAGATAATGAAATGCGTATTTATTTGTCATTACCTCCTGCTCCAATAGCAAAATGGCAGTGCAAGCTGCAATCCTCTCAGTCAGAACATACAAATAATAAAAGAATTATATGCAGAACTCACCTCACTGTGTCTACTACATGGCATTGAATCTGAACTTTCAGTCATCCCAAAAGCAATCCTCTTCCTGAATTCACAGGGAAATCTTCTCCCTGTATTTTTCCCTAGATATATCCACAGAAATCAGATTTACTACTAGGCCATCATATATATTTCTGAAGTCCATGGTCTAGTGAGTTCAATTTTAAGTATTTAATATTAGGTAGAATTCTTTGGAGTTATATGGAATAGAAGATATTTTCTCCTAGTTTTTAATGCTTTCATGTAATAGTGCTGCATACGTGGAAATGTCCATTTTTCATGCTGGATATATGTAAGAGAGTGAGGCTGATAAATAGACAGAACCAGGAGGTACAGGATTCTGGATAACTGCAAGTTACCCAGTATGTAATAATTATGGATTTCTATCAAAATACACAACAAAAGACTGACAGCTAATCACAAGAAGAGACATTTTCTCTTGTTGCTCACATCAGTAGCAAGTAAATACATCTGTTCGATTAAATCTTTGTCCAGGTAATGCAGAGTACATTTTGCTGCTAAAGTTGAAGTATGTCTGCAAAAGTGAAAATACAATCCTTTGACTATTCAAAGAATCTGGGTATTTATATATTTTTACAAGAAGATCCTTCCTGTTACCCTCCCTATTTTAGCCAAAATCCACTTTGAGTAGATACATTTTCCAGCCTGCATGCTCTCCCCATTTTAATGGGATGCTTTGATTGGGACTCAGCTAGTAAATGGAACACAGGACTGTGGGTGTAGCAGGAACCTCTGCTCCTGCTGTACTCAGTGACCTCTTCAGAGGGACTCAGCCTCGTGGGCTTCTACCCCTTCTACCTCAATCACTCCTGGCCTACTGATCTATCCTGTTGCTTTACAGTGGCCATGCCAACCAGCATTTAAATATCTTCCTTCATAATCTGAAAACTAAATCTCACTATACATGGTCAAGCAAATTCCCTACCTTTCTTTCTAAAACCCAGCAAACAATGATGCTGACATTCCCACTTACACAACACACACACACACACACACACATACACACATTTCCAAATTTCAGTTTAAAGTGAAATAAAAACAAATTTTAAAAGCCTTTGTTTTTTTCAGTGTTCCAGAACCACAGGATCACAGAATTGCTGAGGTAGGAAGGGACCTCTTGGGGTTATCTTGTCCAATCTTCTCTGCTCAAGCAGGGCCACCCAGGGCTGGCTGCCAAGGAACTTGTCCAGATGACTTTAGATTATCTCCAAGGATACACAGATGGAGACTCAACAACCTTCTTGAGCAATCTGTGCCAGTGCTTGGTCACCCTTGTGGTGAAAAACTGCACGTGCTGTCTGAAGCAGGGTACTTTTAATGGGAACTTATATTGGCAACAAGGTTCTTTGACCATGTATTGGTGAGCAGATGAAGATTAAGAACTACTGATCAGCACAGCACTGCTACTCTTTCCCCTTGCGACTTGAAGAATAAAGCTCCCTGTACTCATCAATATCCTCACACTGTGAAGAAATTATCTCCATGGATCTTTTTAAATCTGTGAAGAGAATTGAGCAAACCACAGGAAAGACTAATGTCTGTAGGATAAAAGCAGAACTGACTTATGCAACCAGTTTCATGTGTATTTTAGTACTATTTCTTTTAGGTATAGCAGCCAATAGATTAAGTCTGAACTTGAAATGTCATTTAACAAAAGTAGGAAATAAATGCTATCTTCTAATGTTCATATTTTTACATAGCAAAAAATTTTATTTTTCAAGATCAAGACCAAGCTGCTTTTTCCAGCTTCTTGCCTGTGGTAGAGGAGCATAGCTATAATTCACTTCAGTAAGACTCACCAGATGGTAATAGCATAAAATAACCTGTGTTATTAAGTTGCATAGTTTTCAAATCATATATATATATATATATATATATATATATATATATATATATGTATGTGTTTTAATTCTAATATATGTTAAGAAGATAGAAGACCATTAATACATTAATATAAAAAAAACAAACAAACAAGCCAAACAAATAAAGAAAAACCCCAAACAAAACACAAAACCCATCTACAAACATTCAAATAGCAACACCTTCTCCTAGCACTTAGCACGTGCCACAACAAGTATTCTGGTCAGCCCCAGTTATTTATGTTTCAATTCTTTAAGGCCTTTTACTTTTTCCAACCTACGTTGATTAGCTTGCAGGGAGAGGGACAGCACAGGAACATGGCTTCCATTCAATGTACTATTTCACAAAACCCTTAATCAGTGAATAACATGCCAGAAAAGGAGATGCTGCAATGAATGTTGTACTACATTGCAAAGAAAATCTTACTTTCTACACCAAAGTTGCTGTACATCATGCAGATGTACATGCAAAGATGTATGTACATTTATCTCTCTGGTGAAAAACTATTTATCTCTAATGAGAGAAGGATACACTTAAAAGCAGGAGTCATATTTCTTAGCCAAAACAACACTAGGGTACATCTTCAACAGTTTTCATCCTCTTATGTTGTTTTTATTAAGAGACTGCCTATGGCCTTATCACATACACCAAGAAAACAAGATGTTTTGCCAGCACATTTCTAATTTGATGGATCATGATTTTTATCTCCCAGCAAGGATTTGTTCTTTGCATGTCCTTTTTTATGGCTACTCTCTGAGGCACTGAGCCATGGCGGTATCTCACATGAACCATTTCTAGAATACAAAAATTAGTTTAAAAATGCAAGAGAGCGTACCAGTCATTTTTGCAGTAACTGGGGAGTGTGGCTGAGGGGTATATGACCCATGACACCCATGATGACTGACCCATGACATCCACTTACAACACATTTCACTAGTGTTTGACTGTCAGTTTTCTTTTGGCACTCAGGGTACTTCAGTGCCACGCTTTAAATTTAGATGTTTTTGACCAAGAGTCATCTTCATATACTGTTGTAAATACACAAACAAGTGTAAAAGACAGCCACCTTTACTTTCTGATCCCCCCTATTCTCCAGTCCTTCTTCACACACCGTATGGAGGAAAGGAATGAACACACAGAGCTCTTGTGACCAGAAGTTACAGGTTTCTTGGGACGGTGAAGTGGGTCACATTATCCTCCAAACATTCTGTGCACAAGTAGGTACCAACGTTTTACACAGTGCCTGCATACCTAAAGCAGCAGCAACTTGTGCCAAGTACATACTCCCCTAATCCCCTGCTGTTCCCCACAAGAACTTGTCAGGCCCTGCTGACTTCTTGCAAAGACTCAGGTGAGAAAAAGCCAGCAGCATTTCTGCATTGGTCTCAGCAATTAAGTATTTAAGTGGAATCAAATCACTTAAGAGAGAAACAAAGCCAGAAGTCTTGCAAAGGCAGCAGCTCCTCTTCCCTGTGTGTCAGTTCTATCCAAATTCACAAGTAGAAGACTATTATTCTACCATCCCAGAATATTACTCACATCAAAGAATAGCGCATGATGACGGCATTAGAACAGATTAATTCAGTGAGATCAAAGCTTAGCAGTCTGTTTCTAACACTGGATGCTTCATGATGAATGGGCCATGATGATTGAGCAGGCAAAGCATTTAAGAAGCCACACAAGTGCAGAATTATCCTTCCCTCCTCTACCACTAGGGACTCCATGATTTTTCTGAGGTGGGCCTATGGATTTTATTTTGTAATATTCTTAAGCTACTTAGATTTTTGGTTTACAGAACGTCCTGACAAAGACTTCCAAATTCAGTTTTGAAAAGTCTGTGACAGATCACTCACTAATTGAAGCCAGCAAGCAAAAACCAAGGAATGCCTGAGCAAGCCACAAGTAGTGTTTTCTTTGGTCTTTTTCAAAGGACACAGTCTCTGATTTTCTTCCTCTACTTTTCAGACTTGGAAATAGCATTAACAATGAGCTGCCCCGAGAGGATGCAAATTGTGGTATCTGTCTCACTCACAGAGATTTGGAGGGAAGTGCTGCCATAATTGTATCCTATCTGGATGCACTATGATGCTCTCTAGTCCTACTATGTCAGAAAGGAGCAAGAGGGAGCTGTTCCATGAGGTAGAGGAAGCTGCAAGCCAAGCATGGTGACAAAGCTGGCAAAGGCAATGGTATCAGCAGCACAAGCCATCTCACCACACTGTGTAAGATCCCAGAGCAGGCAAGTCCATAATCACAGAATCATATAATACTTTGAGTTGCAATGGTTCTTTTAAAAATCCTCAAATCCAACCCACCTGCAAACTGATCATTAATATTTCCATGGATGGAGAATCTCTGGGCAATCTGTTCCAGTGTTTTGTAACTCTCATTATAAAAACTTCTTCCTTATATCTAATCTAAATCGACCATCCTTCATTTTAAAACCATTAGCCCTTGTCCTTTCAGCTAGTGCCCATGTAAAACATTCCTCTCCCTCTGTTTTTATAAGTTCCCTTTAGGTACTGGAAGGCTGCTGTAAGGTCCCCCCATATCCTCCAGGCTGAACAACTCTAAATAAGTAATAAGGCATCAGGCATGAGGTCAAGAAGTCAGTTCACAAGTCAGGGCCAGGATCTAGGGTGTGAACAGGCACAAGAAACAGGCTGCAACATCTACTGCAGCGTCCCAAGCAGGAACCAATCTCATTCCCAAGCAGCTGTGGGAGACCCCTACCATGGGAAGCCTTCTTCCAGTTTTTGCTCAAAAAACCCCCAAGGCAAAAAAGGCTTTTCAAATATCTCTTTCTGACCAGAGACCTGGCCTTGAGTGCAGAGGGCCAAACTTCTGGAAAGGGTGTGGAATCATGTTCCAGGCTCTGCCACTGCTCTTCCAGAGGCAGGAGGGGCTTTCCCTGCTGTCTTCATTGCTCCATACATTGCAGTTGCTTCTGTGAAAATGTTTTACAGGCTGGATGACTGACATGACTTCCTTGCTTAAGTCTCTCCTCCCTGACATGGCCTTTTATTTACTCTTTAAAAAAGCTGTTGAGTGAATTTCAATTTAGATTATTTGAAATAACAAGATTTAAAAAGCAGGTCAGGTAGAGGAAATCACTGTTGGAAGGCCATAGCTGAACCACCAATTTCATCTGCAATATGGATTTATATCCCATCCTCTCAAAACTCCTATTAAAAAAAAAAAGCTTCAACCTACAAAAGCTGACATCAGGTCAACAGTATAACGTCTTTTTAAGCATCACATTGATGGCACAAGGGTGTTTTCAGTGACATTTTAGCCAATGAAAAATTCCCCTGTTCAAGTGTTGCTATAATTCAAAACATAACTGAGAATTACACAAATACATCAACACTTTTCATCAGTTAGAATAGTACTTTGTAAGTTAAGGGCAGATAATTTCAAGAAAAAAAAATGTGCATCAAAACTACCTTAAGGAACTAGTAAAGGCAAATAATGACCTCAAAATGACTACTCACAAGATTAAATACTGTATACAGGAGCCAGCAATTTTAACCTCATTAACTGCAGAGTAACCTCAGTTCACTAACTCAATTACTTAAATAATTTGAACAATCACTATTCCTTAATTACTAGCACAACTTTAATAGCAAAGGTGTAAAACTGTGGAGACATCGTTAAAAAATAAAGTTGCTAGAGAATATTTACTAGGTTCTCCTCCAGTGCTTTAAATTCATTCTGTCTGAAAATGGAGCTTGGAAGAACACTGACTATTAAAGCTATGGTCCTTCCAAATGTCTGTTGCTTTGGAAGAATTTGAGATGCAATCTGTGAAAATGGAGAGAGATTTATCAGACTCTGGATCTGACATAGGGAGGTCAGCTTCATGATGGTTTTTTTGTTGGCAGTCTTGCACACAAATTTAAGAGGGATGGGAATGGGCTCTGGATCAATTTTTCACTTTGATTGATGTGGGTGGTATGGTGGTGGTGTTTGATCATTTAAGAAAGAAGTAGAAAAGTTTGTAGACAAATAACTGAACTGTCTTGAACTTGGCGCCCACTGAAAGAATCAGAGGTGGGAGAAAATATTATCCTGGAAAGAAGGAGACAAGACAGCAATAGACACCTGCAAGTTGTCAGGGTAAGGATCACTGTTGCACTACCATCTTAGTAACTAGTTCATTGTGCATGGAAAAACAAAGGGATAGAGGAAGAAGTTCCAGGACATCTCTTGGAAGGTTGGCAGGGAATGGAAGGGAGAGAGAAGGGAAAAGGTTTCTCTGAGGAGCACACTGAAGAAGAAAAATCGCAGACTGAAGGAGAGAAGCAGTACCATGGTCACAGCTAAAAGCAGCAGAGGAGTCAAGTAGATCCTTTCTTTGCTCATAGTGCTGAAAGAAACTCCCCTGTCATGTAAGTGGAAGTCAAATGCCAATTTTGAGCTTAGGTACATAAGGAGGCCTTGGGAATGTTTTTAATAGAATAGACCGTGACACAGGACTTGCTTCAGTTTTAGTGCAAAAACAGAGTTTGCATGAATTGGTTGATTACAATACTTTCATATATTGTTTTTCCCCCTGCTTTCAACAGCTGTATAGTAGTAATAAAACTGTCCCCATTAGATCTATTCATTCCACAAAAATAATACATACAGTACAAAATCAGAATATGAATGAGCCACAAAATAATGAACTTGTAAAATCTATAGAGGAAAGAAGTCCATTTTTTAACCTGCTGATAAATAGACTACAGAAACATTTAACCAATTATCTGTATACTCTGCCCTTTTCTCAGCATATCTGGAGGCACAGGCTCTCTTCCCTGACACCTCAGGAGAGAAGCTGCCAAGCATGGCTCTGCCTCCTCTGCTGCAGCTACACCCACTCCTGTACTCTGTGGCAGCATCTGGGAGCAGCAGTCTCCTTTTTCTTCCTGTGAATATGAGTGAATGTCCACCAGTCCTAGAACTGAGAATCCAGACACATTGCTGCCAGTGACTAAACCAGCCTTCATCACCCTGAAATCTGGAGGGAACACAATTAATTCCTCCATAAGGCATATCCACCATTTTTTGATTGCCACATTTGTGGGGTCCCTTCTTAACACAATGCACTTTACAAACTGTCATTGTTGTTTCACAGTAGATATGTGCACATGTATGCAGTTTTTATTACTTACTTTCCTTTCTAGAGATGAAAGCTATCTGCTTCTGGTGTCTTTCTCTCTTGGGTTTTGGATCCTTTGCAATGTTCCCCGTAAGTGCCAGTCTGGATTATTTCCTTTCCTCAGCAAATTGCAGTCACTCCCTCCAGAACAATTTCCAAATCTTCCCGTGATCTCTCTCTGGCCGTTGGCTGCAGTCCAGGTCCTTTGGGAACCTGACATCGCACTAAGGTCACTTTCTTAAACGTAGGTTTGTGACTAAGTTGTGACAAAAGGGGAAATCATGTAACCTTCTGCTTTCCCCCTTTACTTAACAACATGCCGTACATATATATGTATATATATATAATTCTGTCTCTATACCAGCTCCTGAAATGTTTTCATGCTCTTTCACACTTAGGAGTAATATAAAATAGCAGCAGCTCTGTTCAGTGCTTTAGCAGTATTTCTATTACTTCCACTGCCTGATCCAGTTATTCTAAAGTTAGTTTGTGGAACTCAACATTGTGCCTCTGCCTGCCTTTAGACCATAGGCTTCTCAGTGCCTGCTGTGTTTGCACAGTCCTGACCAAAGATCCTCCCTCACCCACCTCAACTGTTCTGAGACCCGCAGTAATATCTGCAATTAAACTAAATGTGGGATTTTTCCTGTGTCACGTGGAGTGTGTCAGGCTTAGAAATGTTCATTATACTGTCCTAGGAGATAAATTTAATGTGTCTAGCTACTCTTAAGTTTTGCAGGGTCAGTTTCCAAATCCAGGGAAGCATATGCCCAACACAACCACTCAAACAGACACAACAACCACTGCTCCAAATTTTGGCTTCACTTCATCTCATTACAAAAAGCAGCTCATGTCCTGCTGTGGAGGAGGTGCGGGATTATGCAGGAGGTCAAACTCCATCATTCTGCTGATCACTTCTGTCCTTTACTGTCTAAAAATAAGTTTTCAAAGTCCTTCTTAGGGCTAATAGAGGCTTCATAAATCCTTGAACTGAGATCCATTTCTGGATTCATGCAAACAGCTGAAAGGATCCATTTACAAGTAAAGGCTCTGATCCAGCAAAGAGATCCATTATTATTCCCTTTACTAAGAGTTTTCAAAATTCTAAATATTGATGCTTCATTCTGCACTTTCTGCAATTTCTTTTAAATGACTTTCACAAAGGACAGTTGGCTAATATTCAGTACTCAGCTTTGTACAGGAGCTGGTGGTCACAAAAAGCACAGAGCAACATTCCAGCAAATTTCCTTGTCTCCTGCATTTCAGTGGGGTTGTTTGCTGTTGCTTATGAACATTTGATTTGCAGCAGCAGCACAGGTGATGTTACCAGATTCTTCTTATATCATCAAGCTAATAATTCATTGTGCGATAGGAAACCAGTATAAGAAGATTGAAAATGGCAAAACAAAAACCAAATATTTGGGAAACATGTAATTCCTGAAATGATAGAGGTTGGATAAACTTTTTTTTTTTCCTAACCAAAAAAATCACAAATTTCCATTTCCACATTATTTTTATAGCAGCTGCTGAATATGCTTATAGCAATTTTCACTTAAAAAAATAACCATGATTTTTGAAGACTTGCCCTGCATTAAAATGTTTGGTCCAAGAATTATCTGGTATCTGTGCAATACAATATTACATAAAATTCTTGGATTTTAATAAAATTTCTGGATATGGATCAGTTAATAAACTTTGTTTCACCAACCACCTAACAGATACCCAGCTATGACTGTTTAATGAATGTTGCCCTGAAATGAAATCTGAAACATTTCAGACTACCAGACTGAGGGGAAAAATAATTCTTTGTAAGAAAAACCCTGTTGCAGATTCAGTTCTACATAGCCAAAGATCACTTTATTTCAATTAGCAGCATTTTCACCTTTGAAAATATTTTCATATAGCATTGCATCAGTCTTTTATGGTCACAGTGATTATTTACTGAACAATATACTAAAATAGGGTGCTGGGAATGTAAGGCCATCTGTTCCCACACAGCCCAGATTCCATAAGTGCTGTATCCCTTCTAGACCCATAAGCTGCAGAGAAAGGTAGGCACAGAGCCTTTACTAGGGGCAGGCTTGAAATGCTTGAACATTACATTAGCACTAAAAGCTTGTGCACTTTGAAGGAGTGATACACAAATGCAAGTGGCCCAACTGCAAATGTTTAGCCCCCTCCCTGCTACGTGGCACAAAGTGCAGAGCTGCACCTGCAGTGGGAGCTGTACCTGGTGATGGGAGCTACGCTGTCCATGCCAGCTGCCTTCTTGCTGGCCTCAGCTGCAGTGTCAGGCACAAGAGGCCACCAGCCAGGTATCACCTATGCACTGTCTGGAAGACGTGCAACATGCCCTGGAGAAGACTGTGACAGTCACACTTCATCTTTGTTTTTATGAGAAGGGAAGACTGGGAGCAAGCTCCAGTGCTTGAGCTTACATTACAAACCTGACACAGGGACATGCCAGCCAGCCCTAGCAGGAATCCAAGCAGGACCAGCACAGGCTTGCTTTGTAGTCCTGTTGTACAACCCTGAGCTCAAGGCAATAAATCAGCTTCCTTATTCCCATCTTAACACTTTTATAGCCCCTGCTACAGACACTGCCTCATAATATTATCACAAAAATAATATTTGTGATGATGGTGGAGTTGAATCAGCAGTGAGTGCAACTTAGGCACTGAGCTGATGATGAACAGTGCATCTGACTGTGGAGAGGCAGCCACAGCTACAGTAATGAAACACTGGGGACTGTGGTTCCTGTGATAAACAATATGCCACTTCCTTGCTGCTTCCACGAAAGCATTGTATAAAAGACTACTGATCAGCTGTATGTAGGTAACATGGCAGTTGCCAAATTGGTAATTTACTGGGGTTTGTCAAGCAAATAGCAATAGTGGCTATGGAAGAATTATTAGCAGATGGGAAAATGGATTTTGGTTCATAAATGTCAGGACATTGTAATCCATTGGTAATGAGACAGTTTTAGGCAGCCCCACCTTTTTTCCAAAATCATTAATTAGAACAGTTCAGCTAAGCCAGTGGTGCTTTACTCTTTAGTTCATGAACTGGCTTTTGACAGAAAAACACAGACAGGAAAAGGGGAAGACAACACACAAAGGTGGAGCTAAGACATCCTAGCTGGGGACTGGCTTTATTTTTATGGCATAAGTGAAAAGATACCAAAAAACGACCTTTTCACTAAGCAAATACCTTTCAGTCTTGTCAGCTCAATACGATTGTGGGTATTTCAGCTGCTAGACTGAACTACAAAATGTCATGAACACCAATTGCAGGTGAATCCTCTCTAGTACCAGCAGAGGGGTTGCAGAGTCATTTTTGCAAAAGTAACAAAACAAAACAGAGCTTACTATACCCACTGAGGAAGGAAGGCAGCACAGAACTTCGTGGGCAACCTGTGCCAGCATTTGATCAGCCTTTGAGAAAACATTTAAGTGGAACTTCTTCTGTTTCAAATTGTGACAATTACTGTTTGTCCTGTCGCTGGGCACTAGAGTCTGGGTCTATCATCTTTACTTCACTCATCCCAAACCAATTAGTTATTTACATCAATGGGTAAGAGCCCCTGACTCTTCTCCAGGCTCTACAGTCCCAGCTCTCTCAGGTCTACCTTATATGAAAAATGCTCCAGTCCTTTAACTTTCTTTGTGGCCTTCCAGTGGACTTGCTCCAGTACATTCATGTCTCTCCTGTGCGGGGGAGCCCAGCACTGCACCCAGAACTTTAGATATGTCTCACTAGTGCTGAGTGGAGGGGGAGGATTGCCACCCTCATGCTGGTGACACCCTGCCTGCTGCAGTACATGGGCAGAGCCAATCCAGTCCCAGGTGCCAAAAGACAATACAAAACTTGTCACAGAATCATAGAACCATTTAGATTGGAAAAGACCTGTAAGATGATGGAGTCCAACTGTTAATTTTGCACTGCCAAAAACCCTGTCCCCAAGTGCCACATCTACACCTCTTGCACATAGCGCCAGAGATGGTGACTCTACCACATCCCTAGGAACCTTATTCCAATGTTTGACAACCTCTTCTTTGAAGAAATCTTTAATTTGTAGAAATTGCGAACTACTCAGGCAACCAGCTAGGAATGTGAAAGCGACATCAGAAAGTTGATTGGGGAAGAACTTTTTCAAATATTCTGGGACATTATGCTGAGGGATTTCTTTTACTGCTATACCTAATCTACCTAATCTTTTGCCATTTTCAGATTAGCAAAATTTTACATAAGAAACCTATTCAACTATTCAGCTGGATACCATATGGAAGCCATTCTCTAGCCCTTCTCATTGTGCAGAGAGTACTAGTTGTCAAATGTTCACACTTTTTTTTGGCCTATTTAAGAGATAATCAAATTATGAACGATTTGAGAAGCCTATGTAGTTTATCTTAGCAAGCCTTTTTAGTTTAGCTTTTGGATTGAAACACTTCAAGCGCTTCAAACAAGTATCACATGGCTTTCTGGAGCCCGCTACAGAAATCATAATAGAAGGCCAATCGCAGAAGAACCATAGCTAAACACACAAGGAAGAAATGATTCATCAGGACTGAGAAAATTCAATGTCTTCTGTAGACAATATTTACTTCTTGCTGATTCACAATCACCTGAGGTATTTCTCCAAGCAGTAGCAGAGTGTCAAAGGCAAGAAGAATTTTAACAGCTCAGCATATGAATAACATAACATATACTGAGACACAGAAGCTGTCATAAGGAAGATGAGATAGACAGGTTTGCTCAGGGATTGAACACTATAAGCAACTCAGTAGTGCTGGCTGCAGATGTGCCCTGTGCACAAATACATGGGAGAAAGGCAATACAAGCCCATAAAAATGGATATAAGATGAGAGAAATTTTTACAGATGTACTGCTGCCTGGAAAGGGTTGTGGAACTATGACCAAAATGAGATTCCTACTCTATTCAGAGAAATGGAATTTTGTAGGTGTTTAAAATAACAGATTTTTAGTAGAAAAAAATGCAGGCTCTGTATCAATTCCTTTTTTGAATGAAAAATCTCGTAGGACCCTGACTAATAATTAAATCAACAGGTCAAAGGTACACCTAACTGGACAGGAGAGAAATTGAGATGCTATTCTTGCTGAGCCAAGGTGGAAAGAAGATATTCATTGAGCTTAATCAAAAAGCTAACTGAAAGTATTTAAACAAACCTGGCACAAGAGCTAGAGGCTTTATTGCATGAGTCTGGGAAGTCTGAGAATATCTCCAGAGGCCTCAACACCCACAGCTGGCAATTTTTGCTGAGTAAAAGCATCCAAAGTAAGGCTGAAACTTGGCTTCTGAATTGATTTTGGCGATTTCATGAGGTTTGATCATATGTTTGCTATTTATAAGAAAGGAGCCAGAGTCAACACGTTTCTGGACTAAAATCTCTATAACTATAAAAAGCCAAGACTGATAATTTCTAAATATACATTTCAAGTATCAAGTAGATACTTGACAGTAGATACACAAGAAAGGAGTTCAACTATTGATTTACACAACAAATTTTTGTTCTGGGCAGAAGGACAAAATCCTTGTTATTTTGCACCAAATGACCCTCAGAGCATATGAACTAGCTTCATTTTTCTTTGGAAGTCTCTCAATACTTCATATTTCATGGGTGATGGATAGCTGTCTGTATTTCACAGGAAGATCTGCCATGCAGGAAGACACCTTTCAGACAAGAATCACAGAATAACTGTTTGTGATAATGGTTTACGGCACACTTGCAGCACATAAGAAATCCCTTCAGAACCAAAGATGATTTTTATAAAACAGATAAAACAAGAACTGAATTCTGGGGACAATCAGGCAAAGATCTGCCCAGCAGTGTAACCTACTTGCCAGCAGTTATGTGAAACATTCCAGTCTCTAGCAGCAATTTTAACTAAAGAATCTATTGTAATTAACTCATTAGCAGTTGTTCCAATGAGTTTAGCACTGTAAGCCTCTGAGGCTCCAGAAAGCTAGATATTTCAGAGGCTGTAAATTTTGCTAGAATATGGCAGATATTTGCACAAGGCTTTCCCCAGTAAACAGAAGTGAGTTCAATCATCTTCGACTTCTTGGGAAAACATAACTTTTGTGGCAACCCTTCCTGGCAGAACACATCCTACGGTGCTTTTCCATGGCTACTCAGGCTACATAGCAAGGGCCAGCAATGAGCACACATCCTTTTATACTCAACAGTCAGGTCCTTCTTTACTTTCGGGGCTAAAACAAAACCTCCTACAGCTACAGCTCCATTAGGGACTACAGAAGCTGGCAGTACTCCATGCAGCAAAGAACAATAGATGTATAACACACAAAGGTCATTTCTGTGACAGAGTGGGACCTGCTCTAACAGGTTATGAATATGTAAGAGAAAATGGAGTTTGACAGGTGTTTTCTGTTCTCCAGGCTGGAGTCCTGCACAATGTGGAAAACTCTTCCCTTTACTGGGTCTTGCAAAAGATACTGAAACCCACTACAGCATCACACTGAGTCCCATATCAGTCGATGCTGCTCCTTGACCAGGATTGTGTGACCCTAAGGCTGCCCTTGCAAACAGTCCCAGGCAGGAGCATCTCACCCAAGTCTACATTGCACAGCTTCAGGCACTGAGTCAGCACAAGCCACTGGGGGATCAACTATGCAGCCACTAACTGCACTCTCACTTAGATCTTCTCCAAATTCTCTGTACGTGCCATGTACACACTCAGAAGGCAGGCTAGACAACAGTAATCCCAGTGTGCAGGTAGGACCAGAGGGTCTTTCCAACCTAGGCAGCCCTCAGCATCCCCTGTCCCTTTTCATCAGGGACACACCCTTCCAGTAAAACCATATTGTAGGAAAAGAGGGAGAAAAGCCACTCCACACCAGGACAGCTATGCTTTCCACACTTACCTGTTTAGAATCCATTCTTGCTTGTATGCCCCAAGGATAACACATGCAATTCTTGGCCTTCACTAGGCTGGATCCTTTGAAGATCCCTGTTCCATGAGGGGTATTCTGCTGCAAGTCTTTCTGGCACATGTGTTTTACCACCACCATATCAACTCTACTTCTACCAGTTATGTCACAGTCCTTCCTGTGGAGAAGCAGGGAGTCACAGAGACACTGTGCTATGTTTTCCTATAGGATTGGCTCTGACATTCACGACAGAGCTAGAAAAGCCTACCCTGCCCTCGGTTCATATGCCTAGTACAATCCTTTATACTCTAAGGCAGAGGATCTTGACAGACTTGCTGCTTTGAAAGTAACAATACGTTTCAGCACTTAAGCTGTTTCTTGTATCACATACTCAATGCAGAATTATCTGCATTATATTTTTAAATATTGAGAGAAACATTTTATGAACTGTCATTATCTAGTTTGGCAGATAACATATGTAGCTGGGTCAGAGTTTCTAGTTTCATCACAGTTGGGTAGGAGTTAAGCATTTTCTAATGAAAGCTAGAATTTGTAGACCCTGACAACATACCAGAACTGCAGGGGGTAGAAAAACACAAAAACAGATAATTCTGCAAGACTTCAGTGAAGATCACAAGAATTTCCAGTCCAGCCAATGCCTGTCCAAGTCTGGGCACAGCTAAAAACAAGCACCCTGGGGTGCTCCTCTATTTCTTTTATATCTGGACCCTTCTGGCACTAAAAGAGAAGTGGGGGAGGAAAGGACAGCTCTGTTTTGGAGGCTGGAAGGAACAGGACAGCCTAGTCAGGACACACCCAGGGTGCTGGTCTGACTTTGTTTAGCTCTGCCTGTAGGCAAACTCTGGCTTGCAGTAGTGATTATACAGCTCCTACTGCACCAAAAGCATGGTTCCTCAAAAGCCATGAGATGTGAGATGTGTTGGGCCAAAATATCCCAGACAGTGTGCAGGACAGCTGGAAGCTCAGCCGCAGACCAAACACACTTAGAAGAGGCACCAAGTCTCCCCTGATCTGCTGGCAGAGCAGGAGCCCTGTGTTGGTGGGCTTGATCCCTTCAGGAAGATAACCTTCCACCACTCCTGTGTTGGCACTTGTTGACAGGGCAGACAGGACAGATGACCACAGAACTAAGTAAAAAGCAGGTGTGCCAGCAGCAAGTGCCAAGCAAGACAGGACCTCACTTCAGTTCCTTCAGAGTGTGCCAGACAGCCCCTTAAGCAGCGATCTCGAACCTCTGGGGTAGCTGATAGCTGAGGTAGCTGTCCTCACACCTTTAACTAATTTTCATATGCAAATAGGGCCTCATCAAATAGGGCATGGTTGATGAATAACCTTTACTACTGCTACTGATGTCCTCTTCAGCACAGATAGACTGTGCACTTGCCACAATCAACTGTTACAAACCCAGTCTTTCTCGGTCTGCTGCATCCCTGTTTTTGGAGGAGGAAAAGACTAAATTTGAAACTCAATTATTTAAAATAAATTAGTTTCCCTGCTTAAGAGTTAGAGATGTGATTTAACAGGTTGGGGACTGACATTTAAAAGTTTAGTGGTGAGTCAGACTGTGCCAAAAGGGTGCAATTGAGAACAGAGTGAAAAGTGAATATAAACTCTCCGGAGGTTTAATCTTGATTGCAATATTACTGACAAAACTCAGCCCAGAACTGACCCAGATTCATCTTGCCTAGCTTTTTAAACATAGATGTGACACCCCATTTAGAAACTGTTGTCCTACACACCATCTGTAGTTTATGGAGAAAAATCAAGACCTCTGGGGGAAATCAGCCTGATCTGAAATCCAGATTTCAACAGCCTGTTAGCAATATTCCCTTCCCTTTTAAAAGAAGTCTCCTGATTGCATCACCCCTTGCATCTGTAAGCTGTAGGAGTCAGGCTGCTCATAAAAATCTTCTCTAGACACCAGAATATCTAGAACTTACCCTCTCTACTCATGCTAGCTACTTCCTAGCTTCCTGTCACTTCCTTGCTTGCTCTGTCACTCTCCAGCAATGACCATTGTGGCTTAGTGGCACACCCCAGCAGGTGCCATTTTGCACACTCAGCGTGTATTGCTCACATCCACACTGCTGCATTAAAGCACAGAAATTACACATCCATCTGGAACACATTTCCAGTTAATTCTGAGCACCCACATGCACAGGACTGCAGATGAAGCCTCATGAGCCCTGTTTAACAGCTGCTGGTTTGCAGTGGCCCCATAGTCACCAGGGACACTGCTCTGCATCCATCAGGACCCACACTCCTCTTCCAAAAGGCTGCCCTGGCCCATACTGGTATTTGGGGTTATCCTGCCTCAGCTGTTGGTCATTTTTGCCAGACTGCCAGGATGCTTCTGAATAGTAGCCCTGTTCTCCAGCCTATCAACCTCATATCATAGAGGGAGGGCTCTGCTTCCCTTTACAGTCCTCCAATTCTTCCAGGTATTTCAAAAGGTAAAAACATACCACCTTTGTTTTCTTCTGCCTCTTTCTAAATCCCCCCATAAAAGGGAGATCATTGCAAAGTGAAATGAGAAACTATGTGTGACAGAGACAGATTACATTAATGAAGCTCAGGAAAAGTAATTGAATGGGAAAACTCACTTTCTTCTGTTTTAAGATGTTGGGGGTTGGTTCTCTCCCTTTTCCCTCTGTGGAATTTTCCCCATTGTCATGCTAAGATACCTGTTGACTGGGCCCTGGTGGCAAGGGGGGGGGTGGGGGGGAGGGGAGAAGAGAGAGAGGGAAAGCCCCGTGAGATTCAAACAGCCAGAAGAGGAAGCAAAAGGCCGGGTCTCGCCCCATTTCCCCCACGGAGTTTGGACGAGAAGGACGATCGCCGTCTGTGTCCCATCCCTGCCATCCCAGCGTCGGGAGCCATCCTCACTGCTGTCAGACCCTGCCCTGCTGCCTTCTCGCTGGAACCTGCCACCATCCAGCACTCTGCTGAGCATTGGGACCCACACCGTGAGCAGAGAGCTCTCTCTCCATCTCTCTCTCCCCCTGGGACAGCTCTGCCATCACCCCCAGCCCTCCTGCGGCTCTGCGGGACCCGCCCGCCCCCAGCACCGGGAACTGCAGCTCAGGAAGTGCCTGCAGCCAAAAAACACTGGGACTGAGTTACTGTTCTGTTTGGGGGTAATTTCATAGCTGTTGTTGTTCTTGTTTGTCTTGTTAGATATACTAGTAAAGAACTGTTATTCCTACCCCCATATCTTTGCCTGAGAGCTCTCTTAATTCCAAAATTATAATGGAAGGAAGGAAGGAAGGAAGGAAGGAAGGAAGGAAGGAAGGAAGGAAGGAAGGAAGGAAGGAAAAGGAAGGAAGGAAGGAAAAGGAAGGAAGGAAGGAAAAGGAAGGAAGGAAGGAAAAGGAAGGAAGGAAGGAAAAGGAAGGAAGGAAGGAAAAGGAAGGAAGGAAGGAAAAGGAAGGAAGGAAGGAGAAGGAAGGAAAAGGAAGGAAGGAAGGAAGGAAGGAAGGAAGGAAGGAAGGAAGGAAGGAAGGAAGGAAGGAAGGAAGGATCACATTTTTTTTCAGTCCAAAGGGAAGCTTCTGCTTTCCTTAGCAAACACCTGTCTTTCAAACCAGGACATAAGTGCACACAGACAATGCAAGATTCCTATTTGCCTTAAAGGTACATACATTTTAACTGGCTTTATTTGCTGGAAACAAAGCATAATGTTCAGTATCACGGCAGTGATAGGGGTCTGTAAGTTTTATAGTCACTGGCTAGATTAATAAAATCAAAATGCAGTTTCAAATCAACCAAATATAAAATAACTTCTCTGAAGGCAAAGAACCAGAACAGTTTACAAGGTTGATGGACCATTGAAGAAAAAGATTCAAGAGTTCTTTTAGTAAAGTTCTTCAATATGTCAAGGTGTAATAAACTGGTATTTAAAAATACCTTTGTATTTAAAAGTACTATTGTACTATGCTTAGCCTCGAAATTGAGAGACCATACCACTAATATAACTAAATAAATAAATTGATTGTACTATCAAAATACTGTGATCATTTTGCTTTTTCTTCAATAGGAAAAAAGTATCATTTCCTGCAGTGAACTCAAGGTGAAGAGGAATTAACATGATAACATTCAAAAGGAGTGCATTTGTTTATATAATCTAAAATAGGTGGAGAATTATGACACAGAAGAAAATTTCAAGATGACAGTGCAAGCTATCGAAGATTTTAAGATGCCTTTTCATGCTGATAATCATTATAAAAATAGCACTTTCCAGTTCCACGTATCTATGTTTTCCCTAATTTTTCTCCAAGATTCTCCAGGTTAGTAAGTGATTACTGTTGAAAAGCGATCAGACTTGCAACACATTTTATAGTTGGGATACTTCCCAGTTTCAGAATTCCAACAGGAAATTAAGATTCTGCAATCACATCTTGTATTTAGAGATAAGAAAACATAAGTTGTCCCTATCCTACAAACCAGCGCCTTGGTTAGGGAAAACTGAAACCCCAAGAAGATATTTTTGTTTCCTCTGGAAAAATAAAAAATGATAGACTAGTCTTTAAAGCACACCCACATCACATATGAAAAATGGAATTCCAGGTGTTTCATTGGTATTGATCACAGCAGGGATTCAAACATAGGTGCCACAGGGCAGTGTCCTAAATGGAATCATACAGGGCTATTAGGAGCATTTTGCAAATGGTCCATGTGCTGGGAACAGCAGGAGCACATCCACATGTTGTACAGATGCCTTGGGAGTTAATGGGGTGAGAAGCACAGCAGGGCTGGGAACAGGACACTGGGGTCAGGCTCCAGATTGTGAGGACTGAAGTCCATAGGGAGAGATTGCTGTCCTTAGAGCAAAGAGAAGAAAGTCACAAGGATACTGGTTGGAACACACCTCCAGTGGTCACCCAGAACAGCCTCCTGCCCAAAGCAGAGTGCTGCCAGCACCAGTTCAGCTCTGCCATGGCTTTGTCTTGCTCAGTCTTGAATACTCTGACAGGCAAAGAGGGCACCACACACCCAGAGATAAGGCTTCTCCTCACATCTAATCTGAGCCCTGCAAGCTTCAGTGCAGCCATTTATCCCTTGACATATGTTTCAACTCCACCAGGAAGACTTTGGCTCTGTCATGTCTATCCCTGTTCTTTAAATATCTATACACTGCTCTGTACTACACCTGCCCTTCAAGTTCTTCACTGATTCCCTCTGTCTCTCACTGCAGTCTCTGTTGTTCCACTGAACCCTCTTCTGTATGTAGAGGGCTGCTACTGCTCTTCTGAGGGATATCCAAACAAATCAGGAAACACAACATTGTCACTTCGATGTTTTTCTCCTTTTCTTTACCTTCCCTGAACTTCTTTTGCAAAACAAGCATATTACCACAAACAGTTGCAATTATACAAATTAACCTTATGTGATAAAAATTAACATGACCCAAAAGCTGGTCCATTGATCCATGACAAAATATGGGGTTATCTTCTTTACTTAGGGTGCCTAACAAAGAGAAAGAAAGAAACAAAGAAAGATTTAAGCCTAGGCTATTATTTTTTTCCCTAGCTGATAATTGAAAAAAGCACCTGAAAAGAGCAATTAATCTCCCTTATCTGAGCTGACTTATCATAAGAGGCATCGCCTTCTGGAGTTGTCTGTTCACTTCATTGCCTACAAGTGGAAGGTGATAGACTTAGGATCAGACATCAAGCTTAGTGTAGATGACTCCCATGTAACTAGCAACATTTGCTAATAATATGCAAGCTAAACAGACAAGCTAAGTTCCTCTCCTAAATTCAAGCTGGTTTGATAAAGCAAGCTGGAGAAAAAAATGTGGTTATGTTTTGATAGAACAAGAAGCAGTTACAAATCTAAATGCAAAGATGGCATTAATGGTGCAATTTGCATCACTATCCAAAGGTCATGTGCAGCCATTACACTTTCTTTTAGTACACTGTAAAATGTACAGTATATATTTAATTCAAGAGTTTGCAAACTCTAGGAATTTCACTGCGTTCTTGCCATGGTGGACACCTGAACTCTGTTCTCTTACTTAATTCATCTCCTCTATGAAATTCCTATATATTATTATAAAAGGAACACGTAACATCTCCTACTTTTAATCTCAGTTGCACAGTGTTATTTTATATGATTTGTCAATATTACACTTATGAAATGTAGAAACATAATCCCTTCTCTACTAAAAAAAAATACTCCAAAAACTAAGTTCTAGCATTATTCATACCCCTGAAGCATCATAGAAGATTTAATTTATCAGCACCACTCTCTGTTTCAAAGCTGACAGCAAGGACTAAGAGCATTGTGAGGGGTCATCACATGTCACAAATGTTTTGGCTGTGAGCGGTAGATCAAAAGGCATTTTGGCAAGGAAAGAGGATCCCTAGGAACAGAAATTTAAGAAAAGTATTGTAGTTAGGAATTTCTCCGCCTCCTCACTCCAGACTAGAAGCAGTGAGGAAGTGAACTGGAGCCCTGGCTTGCCCTCAAGCAGCCAGGAGGTGTGATGGACTGGACTAGACCAAGACTACCAGGAACACACCAAGCAAGTGGGCCAGGCAGGAAAGATGAAAAGTGCTCCCTTCACTCCCATGCAAAACCAGCCCTTCGTGAAGACATGATGCAGTGTGGTCTGAAAGTCGTTGTGCAAAAGGTCTGATTTTTAGACAAGGTGTTTTTCAAAGACCTTCAATTGTGCAGCTCAGTGTTGCATGACTGGTATTGCCATTCTGTCAAAGAGAAATTATTAGGACCAGTGAAAAAAATTAAATCTTAACCACTATGGGTTTTTTCTTCTATAAAATCTTATTTTAAATGTATTTATATATGGGAACACCTCTGAAACAAAGTAGATGTTATAGAATTGCAATTCTGTGCTTTTTAACAGAAATACTGTAGTTCTGCCTAAGTCAAAGTTATTCAAAGGAGAAACATTTAACTGATGAGATGAGAAATTCAGTGTGGCAAAGATCTTATTCAGCCTCGAGAAAGTCTGAGCCAGACAGAGAACAAAAGAATGACATTCATATAAGCACTGTCACTGAAAATATAGAGGTGGGGGGAAGGGCCAGGGAGAGGTGGACATTTAATACCATATTTTTGGCAAAGACTCATATCAATAATTTCAGCTATCAACATGGCATCCTCCAGAGAGTGGTGCAAAGCACAAATTCAAATTTCTACCAGTCTGAGAAGCAAAGACAAACTAGATTGCTAACACAAGGATTTTTATTTTTTGACTGGAGTTAAATGGAAGTATTAATTTTCTTCTGTCAAAATTAAGTAGATTTATGTTTGGCTTACTAATGGTTTTCTGGTCCATAATGGTGGGAAAAAAATATCCAGCAGAGAATTTGTAGCAAAAGCAAAATATCTCAGAGTTAAGCCCTGTGCCATACCTTGCAGTCATGACCTTCAGCTCCTGCAAGTTCTTCTCCAGCTCCTTATCTACCCTTCTATATAACGAGTCCAGCTCACAGAAAGTGAGTTCACTGAGCACATTTTCAGATCAAAAACCTTATTAAAGGAACAAAATGTGAGGTAGATAGGATGAAGTGATTGACAGTAATTGTACTGGAAATGGGAAAGGCTGCATAGACCTTTTTGAAATGCAGATTTCCCAGGACTGTGAGAGGTTGAGATCCAGTGCTGCATTGGGCCCATTAAACAGCTTTTTAGGCCAGAAGGGATATCTTTAGAGTCTCACTTCATAGACCACAACATTTTTCACTGTTTAATTCCTTCATTAAAGCAGTAAGAGTTCATTGTGCTGTATCATATCTAGATTTAAAAGGATTTTCAAGGAAAATAATAATCTATAAAACTCCTAGATAAAGTTATTCCAGCAGTTATTTAGCCTTATTGTAAAAAGTCCTCTTTTTTGTCACCTGAAATAATCTGGTTTTAGAGATTGAGTAGCATCATGCTTTCATTCACTAGATTAAATTGTCATCCTGTATCAAAAAATGTCACTGTGTAGCAACTCTTAAACCACGATAAAATAGTATGCCAACCTTCTCTTTGTCAAAATAAAAAGATTGTGCTTCTCCACTTCTCACAGGCAGCATGTCCAGACCTCTGACTGTGCTGGAAGGATTTCAGAGGAACTTAAATCATCAACACGACAACTGGACTTTGACCCCAGCAGTAGTTTCACCAGGAAAGAAGTGACATCATACCTTAACTCCTACAGGATATCTCTTCACCAGATATATTCAGGTTTCCTGAGTGCCACACTGTACACAGGGTGGTTCCAGAGTTCCCTGACAGCACAATGGCTTTGGTAGAGGTGGCAGCTGTGGAAAATAAGAGCCTGAAACACCTGAGTGAACGCTGTCTAACAGAAGACTACATTGTGGTGATGCCTAAAGACTTCAAGCTTTTTCATATATTTGTAGCTTCATAGATTTTTAATGCATAGTTGATAGTTTCTAGTAATTTCCCTGCCCTTTCTCACATTTTAGAATAATAAGCTAACCCTTTCTAGCACATTCTTGAAATTGTTTAGTCTTACTCTCAAGAGAATTTCTGACAAGGACATCTTGGTTCTCACCAGAATTTGACAGACATAACCAGATATAGGGAAGAACCCCCTGTATCTTCTCTAAGAGGCAGACACAAGGGTGGGTTCCTGGGGAAACTGATCTCTTCTCAGATGTACCTGCTAGATATAGTAATTAAATAATCTTTTTAAAACTGCAGAAATTCTGTATCACATGTGCACATAGCCATTGTGCACCTGAAAGTTTCCATTAAAAAAATGCTTTTTATCTTACTCTTCTTAATACTGTTTGAAAAGTTTTTCTTGATTCTAGGCAACAGTGGAGTCACAAATACCTGAGCTAGCTTTTAAAAACTTCACTGTGACAGCACAGAGCTCTATACAGCTAAATATATCTTGTTTCTTGGCAGTCTAGAGCATAAGCATACTGGGTAAGATTCATCTGGCCAAGTGTAGACATTCACATCTGAGCCAGACACCCTTGGCTCCTATATGGACATCTTCTCAGAGAGTAGGTGTTTGAAATAGATTACATGAGTCACCCCTTAAAAGAGCCTACTTTTTTCCTCAGATCACACAGGGAACCTAGAATAGCTCAGAGGTAGGCACCTCCAGGCTGTAGTAAAATTTGCCAAATTGAACCCCACCCCCTCCAATGAGAGAGGATAGATTCTCGAAAAAACATCAGAAAATTTCAGAAGTCCTGGTTTTGCCTTTTTCTTCTTCCCCTTTCCATCAGACTTGGTATGAAAACATGGAGTGTTTGAGGGAAAATTGAAGAGAGTTTCATTAAACCGCTTCATTCAAAATGAATCTTTCTAAGTACCATATGATATTATTAGTACTGCTTCACTGCAAACCTATGTGTATTAAGAATTTCAAATTATTTTATTTAAAGAATCTCTAGCGGAAAGTTATACTTTTCCATATAACTTTACACCTTTAAAACTAGCAGCCTTCTGTCATTTCAACATAGTACTTTCTTTCCTTTTTTCTCTATGATGTCAGATAAATCTGGAAAAAGCTGAGCGAACACTTCAGTGTTTGCATTATGACACTAATGTATATCAGCGTACTGTACCAATTGCAGCTTGGTTATTTTGGAGACTTTTCTGTTTCTCATTTGATTTTGGCAAGCAACAATAGTTGTGTGCAATGGGTTGCTTAGGAACTACATATTAGATAATGAGTGAACTCAATAATTATTACTGCAGCTGACCTTAATTTCTCTGTAGACATTAATAATTAGAGTACATATTTTCATTATTATTTGGGAAAGAAACCTAAAAACTTAAAACACACAAATCCAGATAACAAAGTATTTCTTTCTGCTTACAACTGTCCAGTCTCATATTGACCAAAAATGGGAGTAGTGTGTAAGTCGTGCTCACAACTTGAGATTGGATCAGGGAGCCCATGCATCTTCTTCATTCCTTTGATTTGTATTGTGAGAACAAAGTGACTGGGCATGTTGAGCCCATGATGTTGGAGATTAGGTGTTTCAAGATTCAGTTCAAGAGATTTTAAATTAGATCCTCTTCTACACATTGCTTCAGTAAAAACAGAATAAATTATTTTTAGCTGAAAAAGAATTCCTCATTTTTATTTTTTCTTCCTTTAGATAGCAAAAAATTAGTACTTTATATTTTTTTAAATGGTTATTTTAACCCCTCTTCTGTGGTGTTCTCCTGAGATGCAATAGTTTAAGTGAATCAGGAAGATGTGGTCACTGAAATGCCATTCATTTGTCAGTATCAATTACCCAGTGCACTACTGACCTTAAAGTTGTGCTATGTGAATGAACTGGAAGAGACAAATACAATGTTGCTGTTGTCCTCTTTAGTTATTCCCATATATTCATCTTGTATGTGCAAAGTTTTCTCTTACTGACCTATCAAGCATGTACATTTGAAAGCAGTAATACTTTTTTCTGTACTACAGCATTATTTCTCTGTTTCCTTGTGTGAAGAAGACAACCATAGATGTTTCTATTTTAAATGATGACTGAAAATACAATAAATTCTCAATATTGCTCTAAAGCAAATTAAATTAAATTTTTGTCTTTGAAGTGGGATGGAACATTATAAGTCAATTTTTCATCTACTTTGGGGTATACTTAAACCTGAAGTTTTGGGTTTTCTTTTGGTCTTTCCCAGCAGCTTTTTTAAGTTTCAGCAATGAAAAAAGGTTAGCATGCAAAATCTTAAAAGTGTAGTATTCCTGAGTACCCTAAATGAAATGCACCATTTACATCATACCATAAAATTAATTATACCAGAGAGAAAGCAAACTTGTTTTATACAAACTCACAAAGACTTTTCCATGAAAAGAATTCAGACTGATAATCAACATAGACATTGGAAGCTGCATTGTTACAAAGTTTCCCTCCTCAGCACTTATGATTAATGTAAATTTTAATTCCACACTGCAAGATAATGCTGAATGCCCAAAAAATAAATTATGGCAAGGTAGATTTCAAACGGAAGAAACTAGGAAGTTTTTAAGAAACAAGATCACACAGTGCTACATTATAAGCATCCTACCTGTGTGGTAGAGTCCATTTTTATTTAATAACAACATGATGAGGGCTCATTTACAGCTAAAAGAGCAAGAACCCCATTTTTAGACAGAAACCAAATCGTTCTTTGAATTACCTGTATCACATGTATTTCTATGAGTTAAAAACTACATAGAGTCTTATCTGAATAAACTATTGTTTGACTATGAAGCATCACTTATATCTTCTACTTGCCAAGTTGTCAAACTTAATATGAGTGATATCTGAGTTTCCTCAGTCATTCTGTGATTGGTATACAAGCATAGAGCAGTATTTAACTTTTTGACCACATAACTGCACTTGTTGGCTGACTTGATCATTTCTGTTGTGGATAGGACAAACTACATTGTAATGGACTTTGTTGTGGTACAAGGTTTGTGCAATCCCTTTTCATTATTTAACTTCTTTTTTAATGGACTCACACTGTAGCTACATTAATGATAATGAAAATTACTAATTACAGTAGCAATACTCATGTTGTGCATATATTAACAGCACAAGCAGAACTTGATTCCTGGTGTACAGCATACGGGAAATTCAGCTTGATTTCTGTGGCTCCTACTGCATCCCAAAACTGTTCTTCCTCCCAGACAGACAAGGTCCTTGTGTTACAGCATCAGTTTGTTTCAGAATCTTGTTCATTCATTTTATATACTTTGAAACGTATGCATTTGTTCTTCAGTTCCAGATTTCCTCACCCCTTGACACTGGTCAACTCTTCAAAGCACCAACTGACAAGGAGAGAGAACAAGAGCCTGAACAGAGGCATCCTGCTGGGAAACAGCAGCACCCCCCATGACACACATCTGCCACAAGTTTCTTCTAGCCCATCATTAAGACCAGTAGTCATAGACCACGATTTTTTTTAAATCTAATTTGATTTCACACAACAATATTCCACCTATTCTATTCATTCAACTTCCCTAGTGCTATGATTTAGGAGTGTGCTTTTGGGATGTACACAGAAAACATTTTCCCAGGGTGTGAATTCTTTCATGGGTCAACATACAGAAGCCAAAATAATTCAGCATTATATATTTTCACCTTGGAAATATTTTGTGTTTCTATCCTGGAAAACAACCAGAGTTGAATACTTATAGCTTCTGCAAAGATTTTCCCCACATGATCAAGTTTGAGGGCTTCTTCTGGTGATGCCAAATAGCCTAGAGCCCTGAGTGCTGTCACACATGTTGTGTCTCTCACCAGGCATGGTCCGCAGCTCAGAGTCCACAGAGAGGGGCAGGGAGGCAACTGGAGAACAGGAGTTGCTGAAAAAAACTGAAAGAAAGATGACCCAGTAGGACAAGGCATCAAGATGAGCAGAGCTCATGTCATAGTCTCCTCTACTCTTCAAAAATATTTCCTTGTAAAGTCATGCCTTCCCCAAAGTACCAACAGCTTTCTATGTAAGGAAAAAAAAATCCAAAAGCCAACCTTAAACTGTACAATCAATACAAAAAACAAACTGGAAAATGTATATTTATAGTCCTGAATACTCAGTAGCAGCTTTAAATGGACTGAATAAATCCCCTAAACCATAAATCAATGACCATAACATAAGCACAGATCTGCCTCTCGTGTGCTACCCGGTATATATGAATATATTTCCATTAAAAAATTCATAAGGATTCACTTCTATCTCAACATGACAAGGCAAAGGAAGGGAAGAGATGATGGTTTAATGCAAGAAGTTAGACTGACTATCTAGAACAGTCCTGTTATTTACCTGGCTCTCAAGTACACCCAAAGCACATGGCTTTTGTACACACCAGGTAAAGAGAGCTTTGCAGGATGCTTATTGCTGTAGTGCTGTCCAAGACCTTCACTTAGCTGCAGTATTTGGCATAGTTGTTGCAGCAATCCTGCACAAAGCCTGTGTGCTTCTCAAAGGCCTTTTCCAAGTCTCTGTGTGATTTAACTTAGAGCCAATATTCTATTTCCACAATATTTTAAGTTAACGGCAAAAAATTCTGGACATATCTTATTACTCCGCTCGTCTTTTCCCCCCGGCCTTTCTGCTGCCTCTGACAGCTTTCTGATTGCAGCCTTTCCTCATCCAGCAATGCCTCAAGTTTCATCATCCAAATTACTTCACTTTAAGTCCCCTGCAGTAACTGTGTTTATTTCCAATATCCCAACAGGAAGACCCCCATCAAGATGAGTCATTCTTATTTCCAAGGGTGTTGTGCTGAGGCCGCTTAGAGGAAGATGCAGCAGCTGCTTTGTATTAGCCTAGTGGGGGGGAAGGCACAAGGCCCTGCTTTCAGCTAAATTTCTTTCCAGCAATACAGATATTTTTTCCAGAAATTATGAAAATGACAAACACTTACTCTAACAAAAACGCTGTTGGAAGCACCAGAGTCCTGAAAACCTCTGGAATTGTGCCATGATGTGCGGAAAAGGGAACCGGCTATTTTAAACTTGCTGCTGTCTGGACAAAAAGCGATGCTTTGCTGTGAACTGCTGGGCCTCTGAACTGTTCATTCATGTGTTATTTTTTGGCAGCCTTCACCATTTCAACAGAAGCACTGGCAGCAGCCTCACAAGAAGGCAGGTAATTCTGACCCTGCAACTTATCTTCCACTATTAATCACAAACAGGTTTTTAGCTGCCTCATAGCAGTGATTATTCAGAGCTGGTTTAGGATGGTGTAACATTGCCATGAAATCTCACACATACAGATTCTCTGAAGATTCAGAATAATCCTTGTTTTCCACTCAAAGAGCACAAAAAACCTTTCAGCATGTTACTGCTCTAGCACAGATAAAGCCAGCTCACACAGACCTTCAAACAATGGAGCTAGAATTGGGTCAAGATGTAGCAGAAGTCTGAAAAGTTTTGATTTTTAAATCAAAGATGGATTTTCAGTTCTAATTCTGCTATCTTTGAAAAGAACCCTTGTGCATTATATACAGGTAGCACAGACTAGTCGCCAGAATATCATGTCATTTACTTTTGGGCTACAGAGTATAGTAAAAAGAAAAAAAAAATAAAAAGCATGTGTGTATCAGTATAAGAATCCCACATTCCCAAAACTTCAAACATCAATGGAAAATCTCTCACCCTAGGCATGCTTTGCTTAGCTGTGATAGGAAGAGGCAAAACAAAAAACTAGAAAACAAAAGCAAGGTGAGCCAACAAGATCTGGATTTTCAAAGTGCTGCTGAAACTCTGGTACAGGCAGTTCTGTGAACAGTGGGACAGCCCAAGGTCAGAGACACAGGATACCATTTCAGGGATGTTGTGGGGAAACATCTCTTAGAGTCCATCTCACATATGTAACTTTGAAAGATGTCATTTTAATTGCAGAGATTTGTTACATTTGCTCTTCCTAGCTACTCTTCCCACGTGGAATGGAAATGGTGCCTGACAGCCTGTTTGGAGATTAGAAATTTCTTTGTTTTTTGTTCTTAATGTTCTTGCTGAAGTTATTTATAGCTTGGCTGGTTATTAGAACTTGTTCCATATGGTAATCTGGCAATGCCAAGCAAAGGATTTAAAATTAAAAAATAGATTATTTCAGCAAGAATATATATTTTTGTGATCTGTAAATTCACTCAAAAGTATTGGAACACAATTTAACTCAGCTTTTCAGGGTAGAAGTGAGGGAGTAAAGTAGCCAGAGGGTAAATAGAAGACTATATGAAAGTAGAAATTTTCTTTTATGTTGTTGGAAAGTAGCCCAAAGGCTCATTGTGTAGAAGCCTACTTCAACAAGAAAAGAGAACACAGCTTTTCTGGATTACAGGGTTTTCCAGTCTTCTGCTTCTGTAGGAAATGCAGCTATGAACCCCAGGGAGGAAAGCAAAAAGAAAACAACCCAGGAAGCAAATAATTTGGGCCCAAACTAAGACAAATTAGATAAAAGCCTGTGTAACTAGAACAGAAAATACTAATAAACTACATATTTTGGGGTTTAAGCATATAGAGAAAAGGCTGCTCTATGATGTCAAGGGGACAATAAGAAATAAGAAATTATATACATCTAAGTTACCTTGAAAATTATGCTTTAATGTTTCAAATGGCATAGTAATACCACAATGCAGGTTTTTGACCCCTGCCTCAAAGGTGTCTGGACTACAGTTGAACAAAAATCTCAGATACAGATTTGATGAAGGGGTTTTGACTAGAAAAGAGAATTTCCTGCTTTGTGACTGGTTAGAACAGAGATTTGGTTTGCAGCCTATCTTCAGCACATATTTATAAAAAAAGGAAATACAGAAGTAAAACATAACAAAACAGAAAAAAAGATTTCCAAGTCCCACATGCTTTTGAACAAGTATGTCACAATTTCCCCAGACAATTCAGACCAGGATAGCAGAAGCACTGGAAAAATATATTGCACAGACAGATCAGTAAGTGAAAATTGCATTTTTATTACCACTAAAGTAAAAAGTCTGATCTCACAGAAAATGTACTTCTCCCACAGACAAATTATTTTTAAAATTCATTTAAAGTGAAGACAGCATTCTCTATTCCTCCAATTACAACAGTATAGACCTATATGTAGAACAGAAAAGACTGATCAGTACAATCTTTGCCAAATTCTGACCAAAACTTCACAGGATTCAATATTATCACTAGCAGTAAGGTCAGTGTGACATTCAAGCAAGACTGATTGCAGCCATTAAGTTTGCTTTTTTGATTTCATTGTCCTTTGTAAACCCAAGTAAAAATACATAGAAATCAGATGTGCTGTGGATTTTGTTTCTATCTTGGCCACTGTATAAAATACAGTAGCCAGTAGCATCAGGCAAAAAATTACAGATATTAGTGTACTGATAAGTAAATCAAACCTCGGGTTTCATTTCCTCACCTTGCACTTAAGGAGCAAAGGAGTTTATCACAAAACAAGGCCTAAGAGGAGTGCTGATATCTACTGCTCTCAGTTCCAAGACTTTTTAAAGGCGTTCAGTCACTGTGTTAGAGTTTTAAACAAAGGCCAAGATTTGTGATCTTTTATAGAAGTCTGTGAGAGCTGGCTGGCTTATGCGGTTCAGGGAGAAAACAGAACTATTCCAGGGAAGGGCAATTGACACACAGAGATGGGACACCATTTGGCTTGATTGTTCTGTTGCTGTTATCAACAAGACCCAGCCAAGGGTGCCTAAGCCCACCAGAGAAGAGGGGATCTGTCCCAGTCCCTGGGATCCCCTCCAAGCCCAGCAGCAAGGGGATGCTGGTGTACCCTGCCCAGTACACAGAGGAGGTGGCACAACACACTGAGGGACAGCATTCTTGTGGGTCAAATCATCCCATCCTTGTCTGCACCTGCACAGTGACAGAGCCCTGAGGTGGATATCCCCAACAGCCAGTCCACCAGGAACACATCCATCATCCTACAGTGAACTGAAGAGATGAGTGAGGGAGGGACAGAAATGTTACACTGTTCTTGGATGACAAGAAACCTTGCTGCAGGAAATGGCACAATCTCAAGTGGTGCTTTAAACCAGCTCAATACACCTGAAGAGAAAGCAGACCATATGTCAATAAAACCATGGACATTAGCAGTGCTCAGGCAGATTTTGTACTCCATATATGAGGGGAGAAGTCCTCTACTCTTCCCCTACTCCAGCAAAATCCATGTGATTTTCATGCCATACTAACTCATTCAATAGTTTGCTCTATTACACATGTCAATTGTCATCAAGATTACACTAATTACAAGGAAAAGCCCTTGCTTGTATGAAAACATATCTTTATATTTCCAATTGTTTGCACTTTAAGACTGCCTGGCTAACCAACGCTCAAAGAGTTTAACAATTACAGGTTTGTTTCTTGCAACAATTGAAGGTAATGATCCTTTTCTTTTCCAGTCTTTCATGCTAAGGCCAAACTGGGAAGTGTTCTAAGCAAGTGGGACCACAAACCCCAATATAAAATTCTTCTGTGGAATCAATGGGAAGGACAGGGTCAAAGGTTACTGCAACATAGAACGGGACGTCAACTAAATTCTAATATTTTAATTTTTCCCCACATGAAATGTCTTCCTGAGACATACTTTCACACACATGTCTTATATAAGTGTAAAGGTAAAACACATAGTAAGGTCATAACAAGGAATAACAGCACATCTGTGAAAATTCAATTTCTGTGTAAGCATATGCTGCATTTTCTAGTGTCTTTCCTGATCCTGCACAAGTCAGTAGCTAATGTGTTCCATCTCATGTATGCACCAGTTTTCCATTTGCCACATCCTTTTACAGTGAATGCAGTACTAATAGTGTTTTTTTCCTATCCAATAGAGTGCATTGCAGCAGTAAGAGTACTTCAGGCAAAACAGAATTATCATAGCTTACATCCACAGCACAGGACATGTAAGGTCAAAATTTTTCCTTGATTATGGATATCCCAGTTGAGATACCACCCACTTCATTTTTTGAGACTACTTAGCATTCTCTCTGCTATGCACTAACAGCAAAAACTTTATGGACTGCAGTTATGGCCATGAGCACTCTCTATTTTCTAAATTAAGATCCCAAGAACATTTAGTCTAACAAAAAATTAATTACAAGTTTGAGTCAATGAGAGTGTGGTTAGTGGGTGTACTAGTGTTATAAGAGAACTCAGAAGCGCCAGCAGAGATTGCCAAAATCTCCTCTAAATGTGCTCACCTCTCCCCGGAAGGAAACCACTTGTCCTCTCCTCATCCAGTCCCCTGTACCATTCAGACTACCTAGACACCAAAAAAGATACACTTTGGTGTCAGGACCACCCCTACAACAAACCATTTCTTGATGTAATTCACAAATAAGCAGAGTTTCCCTACAGAGAGAGATGCCATGGTGCTTAACCATGCATTGCTGCAGATGGATTTATGTTATTTCCAGTTCACACCACTGAACAGGGAGGTCTCCTGCCAGCAGCAGACACAGTACCAGGGTGAGATCTATAGTGTGGATTGTGGACCCTGCTCAGGTACCTGCATGATTCTCCCAAGTAGGAGCATAGAGCTTTTTCCCAGCAGCAGACAAAGGATGATCAAGTGGGAATGAGAGCAGCTCCTTCCAGTTCCTCTGCACACAGCCTGTTAAAGCCATGAGCAAGTAGGTCTGTGGGACAGCAGCACTTTCCTTCCCGACACAGAAAAAAAGGCAGGACTTTGAACTTCATGGAGGATCACTGAAGAAAAAGGGAAGAGGCTCAGGTATAATCCAGTCCATTAAATTAAAAAGTATTTGGGATGAGAGGTGCAGGACACAAAGCAAACACTGCTCATAGCTGTGCGCTGTCTGGACAAAAGGGCCAAGAGGAATCAGTTTTATTACCTCATGACTTATCTGAGTCAGGGGAAATACAGGGACACTTCTGACATGGATCATTATCAGTGAAACTGCTTAGCTCTTACCAGAGCATGGTTCATACCACATCCCTGAGAGACAACTCTGCCTCTCAATTGCCTGCATATGAATGAATTATAGGGAAAATTATATGCTGCTCAGTCTTGTTTTAGTCTACAGGTACTAAATCCTTGCTGCCTGGCCTGGAAAGAGAGATTAAGTTTAGCACTCCTCTCTGGAAAAAACCCTAGCAGTGAGGTGTCCAGCATTCCATAAAGCCCAGAGGAAACACTTTCAAAAATGCCAGCAGAAAACATCTAGAATCCAGTTATAACCTGCTGCCTGCTGCTTTCATCATGTCTTCTCTGTTCTGGAACAGCTTAACTTTCCTACACTGCAGAAAATGGGTGGTGAGGAGAGAGGATATAAAGTGGTAAACAAGTGGACAGGATGGACACATCAACCACTCAAAGCTGTAGCTTCCATATGCTAACACAGGAAAAGAAAAAGAGAAAGCTATCAAGGTAGTATCAACATGTAATCCTGATGACAGAGAATTACACTTTAACCCAAATCCTTCCAAGAAGGTTATGGAAGTAGGAATTCCCTGCTGCAGGACTGCAGAAAAACCTCAAAGAGCATTTCTTTATTCATGGCAGGGTTTAAAAGACAGTGCCTATTGGCTCTGGCCCATCTAGTGTATATGCACACACGGGGACAGGCAGCAGACCCAGCCCTTCTGTGCTGTAGTATCAAAACAATGTTTGTGTAAGCCTAGAAAACCCTCAACTCCTGTCCCACAGGGGACACAGACAAACAATAGAAGTGTGTCTGAACGTATTTCTGGCTTCCTACATTTCTGTGCTGCTCAGCATTCTTCTTGAGTCTACCCCAGATCTGCAAGTCCATACATACACTCCCTGGAGGCCTGCAAAATACTCTGAGCAAACATTAAAACATATGGGTTTAATCTTCTGAAATTATTACAACTTAAAAACATAGGAGCAAAACAAATGAAAAGGGACCGCTGTCTGGATAGCCTGAAACCCATGCATGCAAAGTTTCCAGCAATGGAAGGGGCTCTTCAGTGCAAAATTAAATTCATCCCTCTCCTCATCTTTAACTTCATTCAAAACTTTTGCTGTTCGATGATCAATAAAGTTTCAAAAAGCTGCTGTGACTGTGAGCCTCAGTGGCTGTTCAGACATGCATATATGTGTGTGGGACAGCACAGTGAAGCATGGGGGACTGCAATCACAGGGAATATGAGTAACATGCACAGGCATCACAGAGCTGCAGCATGAAATAGTTCAGCAGCGACCTTACAGCTCTCAGTAATACCTAAAGAGCTGCTGTTTTCTCCAGTGAGCACCACTTGGAGAAGTCTGGAGCCAATCACTGTCTTCAAGGAAGAAAACTTCTATATCATGTCTTATCTCCAGTGAAAACACCATTATAGCATCATTAGCCTGAAGGGATTTGAAAATAATTCCCATAGTATGAAACATGTTAGGTTTATAAGATAGGTGTGACCAGGCTTTTATTTCTTAAATTTATTTATCAAATATTTCTCCTGGTTCCTAGAAGATGCCCAAGTTATTTGGCACCAGTCACAGCTGTGCTGGGCACCATGTTAAGAAGTGAAGAAAATACATGGTTGTGGTGCAGTGTATAGTTTTGGGTCAGCCTAGAGAGATGAAATGAATGATAGATAGGTTGCAACCACTGCCTGTGACACCAATCAATACCAACAGCCCAGACAGGTAACAGATAATGCTTTGTAGGTGTCCTGGGGCAGCTCTCAAGTCTCCATTTTCCATTCATCAAGGCTTAACCCAGAACTCTTCCAGCACTGTTGTCACTCTTTCTCCCTCAGCACAGATGAGGCTGTTGCTCCTTTGATGAGTCTGTACTAATGTTTTTTACCAAAACACAGACTAACACACTGCCATCACCCCCCACTTAACCACTCACTGTCAGTGGGAAAGAACTGCAAGTAGAGAGAGTCACTTTACAACATGAGAGAACATAGAGGTGTGGGAACTATCAATTATTTAAAAATTAACTTCACATCTCTCTGGCTGGGAGAACCAGGAGATGAGGCACTTGCCATAACAGCACCAGCAGAGTCCCCAGAGAGCAAAGTTGAGTTTGATGCCAGGCCCTGTGTGCCTGATCTTTTGCTGCAGATGATCCCACTGGACCCACACCATTCCCTACAATGCCTTGGGGCATTCTTGTACTCTGTTGTGCCATAGAATGTGGCAGCTGCTCCTCCCCAGGACAGCCTGATCTTGAATCCTCTCAGCTGCAACTTCATGTTCTTACAATCAGGCACTCTGTCAAAACAATATATTTTGGTTAATTTTGGGTTTTTATTTATAATAGATAAACACCTCATGGGAAAGAAAGGCTGGCAAAACACAGATCTACATCCTTTTTTCATTTATTAAGAATTGTGAAAAGAAAATAAATGTTTTGCTGGAAAATGTAAATGTTCCAGCAGTCACATATGATCTCATTCTGGTACATGTTCATATGCTAGTGAAATCTCACAATGCAGTTTCAGACAGCTGCATGCTGTGGGTATCTCTATTTCTCTCCCATATTTATGCATAACATATTTAAGATAGGTACAATGCTGTCAGAAGAAAGAGCAGAAACTGCTCTTATAAACACATCTGTAGTCGTGGAATTTCAGAGCCTAAAGAGGGAGTTGATCACTTCAATACCACAAACCAGCACATTCCTCAGTGGCAATATATTTCTAGCATCACTGGGAACTACATGTTCTCCCCACAGTTATTTTCTACTGTGTCTGTAACACCTTGTTTTCTGTAGTCATTTCATTGTGAATGGAGAGAAGTCAGGCAACAGCTGTAGATGGAGAGGGAAACAATCCCTGAAAACCTTGTATCACTGTCTGATCTTGTTGCTGCAATTTCAGGAACAGAGGTGGCCAGTTTGTTTGCTTTATAACCAGTAGCAAAAGACTACAACTATGAGCTAAAGCACACTAGATTTTTTACAACATCCCAAGACCAGAAAGAAATTAGTAACACAAATAAATATGTAGAATATCTTCTTCATTATAGCTAGGAAGTGTGCTGAGGACTATTAGCTGGTCAGAAATCAATAACCTAAAGAACTGGCTAAGACACTTATTTGAAAATTTCACAGAAGTGCCAGGATTTGTTAGAGAGCATTGCAGTGGAGAGTTTGACCAGCTCCAGAGTTAGCAGAAAATGCCACCCATGTTTGTATAAATGTATGACCAGAAAACCCACTCAAGATGCTGTAATATCTGGTGCAGTTTTGATACTATACTCTAGGGATCTGATAATATCATTATTTCAAAGTGATTACCAGGAGTTATCCATACAGCTAAAGAGGGAAAGTTTCTATTGTGTGTCTTCAGAGAACAGTTACAATAATCTGATGCAAATATAAGTGCCTTTGTTTCTCCCTTTACAAGACCACCCTCCATAGCACTCCATCTTTTCCCTTATCATATTCCAGTGAAAGACGGACCTAAAGCCTCTTTTGTTTGTTTGAATACTTGTAAAAACATCTTTATTTTGATCTTAGGGCTGCCTCTCTTTGTGAACTGTTCTAATTGAACATCCCATTAAACCAGTCCATTAGTCCTTCCTGAAGCACATCCTCATACACACCACTTTGTCATAGCTGCACAGAGCCTACAGCCCCAGCCCAGCAGCTGAGGGACTCTGGCTGACCTCCTCACCATACATATATGTTGCAACACCACTAAATTGTTCACACCATCCATAATAAACAAGGTATTAAGGGGTTCTCAGCATAATTTCTCAGTGTGACTTCTCACAGTAACAGCCTGTCTCTTGAAGATGACTACTACTGCACTATTTACTTTCTGGGTAGGAAATAAATCTATTTGAATCACAAGGAGAAAGAATTAACTAAACCTAATAAACTTACTTTTCCTAAACTAATACCAGTTGTGTGAGGTTTTTTGCATGCATAGAATCTGATATACACACACAGTTTGAAGCTCCAGTAAGTTAAAGAAAAAAATTACACTGCTGAAGAAACTGCAGTCCTAAAAAGTCCTAAAAAGTACAGAGTCCTACTGGGGTTCTTCTCTCCTTTTTTCAGTCATAGGTCCTATACTAACAATTTTTTCCTTACTTCCAGTTGCTGTAGATGGTGGGTGATTAAGATTTAATTCATGACCATTTATGCTAGCATGTCTTGAGACAAATCTGTACAGGTAAATTGCATGCATTCATCTAAGTCTCAGACATCAAAGAAACTAAGATGAACCTTAAGCAGATTGCTTTTCCAAAACTAATTTTAAAGCTAGTCTCATGTTTTTGATCATTCTGAGCTGGAGGTAGCTCAAATAATTTTCTCTTCATCTAACCTTCAGCGTCACTCACTGTTCTTCCCATGAGCTGAATGAGGAGATCAGCAGATCAATTACTTAAAGCCTGTTATAAAATGGTTGCATGCATTTTATAAGATTCATATTTGCTGTGGAGGATGATCAGTACAGATATTTATCATGTAGTGAGGATGTAGCAGAAAGATTAATTCTTGGAAGTAATTCAGCCTGACAAATGAGGTACTATGAAGATACTGTCCATATATCAAACCATATCCTACCCAGTGAGATTGACAAGGCTGCTCACACACAGCAGCAACACCTAGGCCTGACCTGGCTGGAAGAGTGAAGGCACTGCATCCAAGTAATGCTGTAATTCCTATTGTAAGTCCCACCTTTATTCAGAGAGACCAGCAAAGTACAAATGCTATCTGTGGTCTGAACAGGGTTTTCGCCCCTTCCAGAAAAATTGTTGCCAGTTTCACTTTGTCAAAGGCCTCTAAACAAGGAAAGTTTGAGAATCTTTTTAAATTCAGAAATGCCACAATACAAAAGTCACTGAAACAAAAATTTTTAAGCCCTTTCTTTTTAAAAAAAAATTTAGGATGCTTAATGTCTTTGCTGTCCCAACGGACAGGTAGTTAAAAGTAAGGTACACTGTTTAAAAAGCAAAAGGGCATTGTGTGGAAACCATACAACAAAGTAACTACAAATGGGGCATTGCTGTCAAACTTCATTTTCGAGACACAGGAGCAAGGGAATAAATCAAATAACTCAGACTGTCCAAGGCAATATGATGGAACGTGGAATTTTTGGCACATAATAGTCTCATGATTAATGAAAACACAAATAAAAATCAATGGCTGAGTTGTTCAAAGAACAAATTTTCCCTAGCAGTAAAAAGACTTGAATACTGGCTGCCAGCCTAATTTCATTAGGAAATGCATTCCAATTAATGGAAGCTCTGCAAACAAGAGATAATTACTAAGGCGAGACAGAGGAAAGGCCTTACAGCCTTTCAGCCTCTCTTCTTTGGCTGCAGCTTGCCCTTTTCTCCATCCAATCCATTTAAGATGGGGTTCATTGGAATTCTGTAAGTGTATTTTCCAACCTCCTTACCATTCCTGCTGCGCAGGAGTCTCCTTGCCTGCTTCTGTCTTTGGCCTCATCCCCCATACACACTATGTACTGTGAAGTTTCCCATGCTGGGGAGGGATGTGTTTGTTCTCACATCTCAGTGTCTGAATGCCAGTTGTGCCATTATTTCTGTGCTACTTGCTCATATTCATTTTGATGCTATGTTTCCTGTGCCAAATTAAATACTGGCACAGACAGGTGCCTGAAATCAAAGTTGTGCCTGCTTATGCTCTGGCAAATTTAGTTTTTTCACTTCCATGATTTCATTTCCCAGGAAAACAGCAATTATGTAACCTTGGTAGAAACAGACGCCAACAATATTAAGCTCGAAACTCCTTTCACCCCAAGGGCCTCTTTCAATGGGAGGATGGAAAGTTTCTTAAAACCAAACAAGCAACCCAGACCTTTTGTTTTAACAGGCGTAGGCAGATAGAAGTACTTGAGGTACTTTGCCTCCCTCACATTGTCCCCTTGAACGCTGTACTCTTACAAAGTGTCTCTGCCTCATCTTTCTCATAATCAGTACTGGCCTTGATTGGACAGTCCATCATGAAGGTGTGCAACGTAGTGCCTTCTGCAGAGCTCAGCAGTGAGGAGGAACCATCTCTGAAGTCCCTCCATTGCACACCAGAAGATGCTGCTGCCAGGGACAAGGATGCTTGGCAGGAGCTGCATCCCACTTGGGTTTTTTACCCTGCAGCTCTGCAGAAAAAAATCAGTTACATTCATCTATACAGCAAATAAAGCCTAAGTGGCTGCAACTCCATTCTCTTGCTCTCTCTTTGGTGTCCAGCACAAGCTGAGTGTCCATGGACTCAGGGACTGCTAGGTTAGCTCACATGGTCCAGCAGGGGATGCCAGGGCTCAGCACTAAGTCCTGTGCAGTGAGGGTGCTGCCATTCTCCCAGATGCTGCCAGCTAGCAGTATGGGTATGAAAACAGGCAGGTCAAGCCTACAAAAACCAAACACGAGCATAGAGGCAGCCCTCTTGCTTTTGGGAGACCTAAATCTCAGCAGGACACCCACTTCATCATCTGCTTATATTTAACTTACTTCTTTGAAAACTCAAGTTTCTGTCCACAGCTACCACTTGGCATTACATACTTCCAGTATCTTCCCTAACAGGCAAAAATAAAGGGTACACACAGAAAAAGCACTGGGTTTCACAGAATCATAGAATTTTATGGTTGGGAAAGTCCTATAAGATCAATTCCAACCATCAATCTAGCACCACCACCATCTTCATCATTAAAAACCATGTCCTCATGTGATATATCCTCATGCTATTTGAACACTCCCAAGGATGATGACTCACCCACCTCGCTGGGCTGCTTTTTACAACATTTTACAAGCCTATCTTTGAGAAAACTTTTCCTAATGTCTAAACTAAACCACTCCTGGTGCAACTTAAGGCCACTTTCTCTCATCCTGTCGCTTGTTACTACAAGAGACCAAACCCCATCTGGCTACACCCTCCTTCTGAGAGCAATAAGGTCACCCCTGAGCCTCCTTTTCTCCAGGCCAAACAACCCAGCTCTCCCTGCAGCTCCTCATTGGACTCCCACTCCTGCCCCTTCACCAGCTTTGCTGCCCTTCTCTGGACTCACTCCAGGGTTTGTGGCAAGGGGTACAGGCCTCATTCACCAATTCTAATAATATGAGTCACTAGTTAAAAAAAAATAATAACAAAACAAAACAAAAATCAGACAAAAATATCAGCCTATATCACAGACAGAAGTAGCACTATGCTAACTATTGTGCTGCCATACGATGCCAGCTTCCAGAGGCTGATCTGCTCACTACATGCATTTTAGACATGGCTCTGCAGTTCTGAAGTGTTGGGTCAGACATGCAATATATCTTTCTCTCCCACTGTGGCGATACGAGATCATCATTTTAAAGGTCTTCCCTGGCATGGCTGCCAGGCTGTTTGTCTGAGCTGCAGTGATATTTTTGGAGACAAAGACTTGGATGCGATGCAGGACAGGTGGCCTGGCAGCAGTGGTAGGAAGCTACCAAACCGCGCAGCGTACATTTCAAAACACAAACCAGAGGGAGAGGAGATAAATCATTTACTGTATTTAACTTAGCATATTGCTACTTTTTGTGACTCATATAGTCTTGCGGAAGACTCCCCAGACAGGTTAAGCCAAGTTTGAAAGAAAGACGATGTAAAGCTTACAGACTTTCAGGCATTTGTGAAGTTAGTATGCATAAATGCATGGAGGCAGCAGTGAAAACAACAAAATTGAAAATGGGAAGGAATCTGTATCAGCCCATCTTCCTCCACTCTCCCTGGGTTTCAAGGACCTTTCTTTGCTTCATTGGTCAAAAATAAACCTGAACCATCCTCTGAAGGCCAGTGCAAAGAGGCATCAAGCAGAGAAAAGCATCAGCACCTTGCACTCCACCTGAAGAGTCTGTCCCCAGCACTGCTCTTGGTTGTACCAGGCCAAGCAAAACCCCACCTCCTTCCAGTGGAAGGGCTGAACACCTGCCATTGTGTCACCAGGTCACTTGGCTAGAGCTGATGTGCACCCACAGCACAGTCAAGCTACAGGTGGCCTCGACCTGCAGGTGAGGCACACACAGGAACCACCTGGAGCCACATCCACAGCAGGACCAAGAGTGCGGCAAAACTGGGGCTCAGTGGAAAATGTCTCACACAGTCCCTCTTGTGTTGTGCCCAAGCTTTAAGATACTTGTGCATCCCATACTTGGTTACCCTCTTACTGAAGGTTTTCTCAGCAGCAAGCAGCAAGCAACAAGCAGCAGGCACCAAAAAGACTTCTGACTGAAGAGACTTTTCTGGAAAGGCATCCTTCTCTTTCTGGGGTGCTTAGAGCCTCCAACTCAGCATGTCACTAGAGATGTACTTGTGGTGTACAGGGGGCTGTCAGGTGACTGGACTACACATGATATGAGATTGGACTAAACATGACGTGAGATTTGCAAACCCAGGCACAGAGCACATGTTTTTCCCTCTCAGCCCAATTCAAATTTAAAAACTGCCAACTAGGGGCCTCCTTTGGAAGACTCCATTGCATAGTAATTCTTTTGAAGATAGTAGTTTTAATCCAGTTACCAAGAGCTACACTAATTCTGTGTTCTTAATTTTGAGATTAATCCCTTGAAAAACAAGATTTTCTCCACACTGGCACTTTTGTCCCCATGCTTTTAAATGTGCAGGCTGTTCTCAGCTAAATATGACAAAGGGGAGGCATCACCAGTCTACTCAAATCCAACAAGATTCATGACAGATGTGGCCAGACAAGGGAAGCCCAAACTGGAGTCCCTGCATGAGAAAAAATAATCCCATTAAAACAACCACAGTGCCAGATACTAGAGAGCTCACAGGGCAGAGAGATTTTATTGCAGCTCAGCAGTGCGTAAAAGCTTCAAGCAGACCTCATTGCTAGTTAGTCACAGGGTAATGCAAATACAAGACACAACACTATGAAAACAATCTTGTGCAGAGCTGCCCCCATCTCACAGAACAATTTATGAAAAAATTAGGATGTCACACAATGCTGCAGGCCCTACAGCATGTGAATTTATCTTTACCAGAAAAACTTATAAGAAAAGTCATCAGCTATACTTGGCTAGACATTTTCCCCCCATCCTTCAATAATGTATATTGCATTCATAAATTTACTGACTGTGCTGTCTCTCTCTCTCTCTTTCTCTCTCTCTCTCTCTCTCTCTCACTGACCCATCTCAGCCTGGACCAGAATGGACACCAGAATAACTTGCCATCATTTCCAGGGTCATCACAATAAGTGTGGTCCTGCAATCTCTCATTCTTTTATTGCAAATGCATACCACTCCCATGCCTGGTTTTGTCTTCCATCTGAATCAGGAGAATGAATCATCAAAAATGCTATTGTCAAATGCTTTCTATGAATTACGTTCTGCACTGCAGTGGCTTGCTCTGCTCAGGATTCTCAAGTTTATTGGTATTTCTCCATGGGATTGCTTTTTGAAATCGCTGAACCAAAGTCTGATTATCCCCAAAAGGGGGCAGCCCATTTTAAGCCATTTTTAATGGGCATGAAATTGAAAGCAGAAGCCAGTTTGTTACACGACTGATGTCAAAAAGTAACATCACCACAGGTGTCCAGAAAATATTATTCATAAAAATAGATGTATTATATAGACATTATATAACTCAGCAACATCTGATTAAGAGGCTACAGTAAGATCCAACATACCATACATAACTACTGTTGTATTTCTCAATCTCACTTTGTTTCAAGGGCATTTGCTCACATCAGGTATCTGGGGTAAAGAAGAGAAGGAAGTGTTGCTGATTTTTGGTGTTCAAGTCTATCCTATTAACATTCTTTAACAAATACAGACAATTAAGAATTCTGTGTGGGTTTTGATCCTTCTGACTCTGAGTGGGGTAGGAACTGAAGGTGCTGAATGACCTAAGTGAACCAAAATCCACACCTCCTATAAGCCATAAATACATCAAAATTAGACATCCTTGCTCATTATTTTGATGTTGGATAAATAATATAAATGAAAAAATATTGTGAAAAAGGCAGAGTATAGAAATTAAAACTAGATCATTTTAGTCTAGAAATAAGGCATATGGTTTGAACAATGAGAGCTTATGAAATGAGAAGTCCAACACAGCAGAAGCCATATGACAACTGTGTATTAATTTTTCTTTGAAGCTACTATCACAATACTTTAATTTTAAGGCTTTTTTTTTAAGATTGCATGCCTGTGACAATTCATGCCACAAATAGAAAATTGTTTCCATCATTTTCAATTCCATTGCTTTTCACCTGAACAAGTAGCCCTCCAAAATTGCTCTGCAAAAGCTTGTATTAGATTCTCTATCATTTGCCCCTGACAGATCAAAGCTAGGTCACTTTCTAGCAATACAGAGTCAGATGCAAGAATCCCTGGATCCCTTTCATGCTGAAAGTCAGACTAGAGAAATGCAGCTCTTTTTCTTCTTAGTGTCTATGACAAGAAAGTCCTGATCACCACTTTTTCTTATGTTTAGCCAGATACTTAAGTTAGGTCCTAATGAAAATATCATTCTAAGACAATAAATTATTTATTTAAACAATAACGTATTTAGAGTGTCAGGAAAGAATATAATTTCTTTCCAAACTCCACCTACGTTACTTATATTTTTTTTTATAAAAAGGCACAGAAACAGAATATATTAAGAGAAAATAATTAGGTTGGGCCTCAGGAATATAAAAATTTTTAAAAAACAGAAGTGATAACATTTCCAGTGTAATGACTGTAAGGAGACCAGAAAATGGCATAAAGTATATCCATCTTCATGACAAAGGCTGTAATGAGAAAAAGAAAAGTGAAAAACTAATCTGCTTCAGAAGTCTGCATGATCTGATCCTCCATCAATTAGCTATTCCAATCATGTAGAAAAGAGTTCCTGTCTACAGAGCAAATCCACTCTGAAAGTTAATCCTGTTGTCTCGTAGTTCCCCCTGGAGACCTGAGGATACAAAGTATTATGTCTCCGGGCAGCACTGCTCAGATACAGTTTAACAATTCCACTCATCAAATCCTTGTCGTGCGCGTCTCCTTCAAGAACACGGACCATGACAATCCCATCTCAGCCACCCACGGATTTCATTCCAAGCTGATAAAGAAGGAGCCCAACCTACAGGTTTGCCTTACTCCTTTGCAGCTGCTTCTACCAACTCACTCCCTGCACAGCAGAAGGCTGAAGCCACAGCTTTGGCTCTTCCTCACAATATCAGTTGCCTAGTGAAATGTTCTAGGTCGTGAACATTTGCAAATTGAACATCATAATGGGATCTCTTAATTACCAGATAATCAGATTAAAACTCTTTTTCTGAAAATTACATACCTCAACTGATACAGAAATTAAAATGCAATAAATAGGATACTACCTTCCCCACCTGTGCAGTACTGTTGAACTATGAAATTCCCTTCACTGTTTAAATTATCTAGTTTCTAAAGGCCAGTAACTCTCCATCACATTTTGATTTTACTTCTAGTCTGGTAAAGGCCTCTTTTTCTTTTTTTTTTTTCTTGTAAACATACCATTTTTGTGATCTCATTTTTTCTTTCACCTGCCTTTTGTCAAATAGACTTTTTAAGTGTGACAGTGGTTGTAATTCCTTTCCATTTTTTTGTAGTTTTTTCTTTGAAATTAGCATTCCAGGTTTTAGAAGTAAAAAACACCTCATATACTAAATTCAGCATGTCCATTTATTTATAGCTTGTGCATTTTATTACTTTCCTACTAGGCGTCTTCTTCATTTGGCCTTTCAATTACACAGAATTTCATCTCAGCAGAACTTTTTATTACATGGTGCTCAGATCAAATAGTAAGCCACAGAAGATCTTTATAGACACAGTACACTGCATTTAATATATGTGGGACATGAAAGATTTTGTATATAAACAGCTTTTTAGCCCTAAGTAATATATTTTTGGTAATTTTTTTTTTTTACTGAACTAATATCTTCTCAGATCAACACAGTATTTCCTTAAAATCATACATATGTAATTTAATAGCATAATAACCTTCAAATGTAAAGCCTTTTCAATGTAACTATTTAGCTTATCATGTCATATAGTTATCAGAGAACATGATTCCAAAACAGATTTCAGACTACAGTATTCCTTAGTGCAGAATACATCTTCATATACTCACAGAAACACCACTAAAGAATTTAGGAGACATTAGGAAACATTTTCCACCCAGAGGCAATTAACTGCATTTTTTAAAAAGAAGCAAAATGTTTTACTTTTTTTGTTTCAGTTACATGGAAGCACAAAACAGCAGTAGATTTCTAGTTACAGATGGAAAAGGTGCTTTGTCATATCATTATTCCCTTTATCCTCACCATTGCACTTTTTTATGTTCTTCTTCTTCTTCCTCTCTGTATCTTCCCTTCATATTTTAAGAAATAAGGCTTTGGCATCAAGAAAATTCTTTGTAATTCTTTGACTTCGTATGCTTTTCTGCCCTTGGGCGTGGAAGATTTTTAGTCCTAGACAACTTCTCCAGGAACTACCTTTTCCTTAGTTAATTATATTCATGTTAATACATTTAGCTATAAACATATACATGAACACACTTGGACCCATCTGTATTTGCCTCTCTGTAAACCAGCCTCGAGCTGGCAACCTGTGCCTCCCCAAACTAAGAGAGTGCATTGGGGTTAAAGCTATGATAACACATTGTCAGATCTGAATTTGCATCAAGGGAAGACACAGTTCAACCTCTTAAAAAAAAAAAAAGCACAAAAAATGCACTTTATTTTATACACATTTCTTCAAATAAAGTGTTCAAGCAGCTGAGGAACAGCTGGGACTGAAGCTCAAACATGATGCAGTGTGCCCCAGCTCCTGGGGCTCTGCCCTGGCATATTGTATCTGACACACAAGACTTGTCCAGCACAGATACACTGATGGCGACTGGGGCCCACCCATGTTCCATGGCATGCACAGGCCTATTGTTTTCAGTCAGCTGCTTACAATCACTCATAAGTCTGTCAAGATTCACAAGCACTTCTTAAATACAATTGTGGGAACAGCAGTTCAACTTCCATGCTATTTTGCTCCATGACAAACAGTGCTGATCTTTAAGGCTTTGGGGAAAAAAAAAAAAAAAAAAAAAGAAGAAAAAGGAAAAAAAAGAATATTTTTATGACCTCATTGCAGTTCTTTCTAGCTGTGACCCTGATGTTTGTGGAAAGGGCAAAGAATCACATACCGTACATCTTGCTAATTCTTTCAGTTCTTGTGTTTAGGAATCATCCATAAATAGCTACTGGTCATAGAAAATACTTGTGCGCCTAAGGCTGGGTGCTAGATTGCAACCAGAAATCTCCTAATCAGTATTGCTCTTAGCATATATACCTATGACATTGGTATGTATTTCTTTTCCATCAAGGTTGGTCAGTATCTTTCATACAGATGATTTAATAATCAAAATGTTCTGAACAGAGGTATCAGACAGGTGAACAGATGTTCTCTCAGGTAAGTCTGCAAAGTCTGTTGGTGGACAGATTACTAGAATATAGACATGTACAGCAGCAGCACTCTTGTCTTCTCAGTAAGGACACTGATAGTCCTGGCTACACATGAGATAGCCACAGCCAAGTTCATTCTTCTGGCAAGATAGAGAAGACAGACAGAGGTAAGGATAGTAAGCTGTAGACTGTAATACTAAAAGACCAAGACACAAGACTAAGAGAACATTACACTAAGCACCAGTTGAACAACACAGTCCTTTTTCAGAGATACCTTCAATCCAGCTGTAAAACAGAAGGGCACAGCTCAGCAGAAACTGGGGGGACAAAAGAAAGCAACTGAATATTCTTTTTAAGCCTGATGGGAAATTACCAGTTCTCATAAGAAATTCAATTTGTGGCAAAAATTGGGAGCAAAGAATCATTTTAAGGCATGACTTCATAGAGGAGAGACTTCTACCAATGATACAAATAGTTCCAATGTGTAAATGTTGCTGCAACTGCTGGAGAATGTAGACTGTGCATGTTGTAGGCTGCTACCACTGGTAAACTGAAATAGCAATTAACATAAGCACAAAGTAGGCTTTCAATGCAGTAACTGGAATGGGGATAGGATGGGGAAGGAAGTAATTTTACGGTCGCAGGAAAAAAAATGTAAATTTGCTCTTGAGAACAAACATGGAGGAGCATATTTTCTGTTTATATTTTTATGAATTAGAAAAAAACCTCTGAAAAAGAATTTATCATCACAGTTTTTAAAAAATTCTTACTGTATTCCTAGAGAAAGACCTGAAATTTAGTTATGCACTTGCTCTTGGGTACTTCTCAAATTTTGTATTTAGTGGTGTCATCAGCATGGTTCAATGGATAAAAGAGCAGTTTGAGACTCATTGATACTACCCCTGTCTCTATTTCTAGGTGATCTGGGCATGTAATTTCAGAGTCCTCTGCAAAGCAAGCCAGCTTCATAATTTCCAATTTTAGTCGGACAGAAGAATAAATTGTTCCAGTGGGCAAAAGTAGGAGAGAAATGGCATGTACACTTACAAACTGTACTAATTGTATATGAAATACCTGGATTCAACTGAGGAGGATTTTCCATTGCTTCAGCAAAAAAGGTGAAAAACATGCAGGTGAATATTAACTGCTATAGACGCAAACTGTTTTCATGCCTTACTCTCAGAGCCCTGTCAGTAGTGAACATCATTAACAAAAAATGAACAGATACTCTCAGCTGTACTTAAATGCAATGGACTTTCTAAAGATCAAATTTTTAAATTCTAGTTCTTGAGAATCTGGAGCAGAACCTCATTAAGATCCCTTGGGCTCATCATGATAAGTTGTAATTCTGAAATTGTTTTTTCTTTCTGTCACCCAATATTTGAACATTGAGAAATTTCAATATAATCTTAAAAAATCACAGCTCTGTAGGAAGCCACAAAATTCTTTCATATGTAAGCAACATAAACACAACCACACAAAAACTCTCTACCAAGGTTTTCATACAACCTCTGCAAAGTGCAGTGCAGAATCTCATCTAGCCCAACATAAAAAGTTCATCTTCATCCCTTACTGCATTTAGCCAATTCAGAAACCTTGCCTGAGTTGGGCACTATATTCATCTGCTCTGGTTACAGGCCAAAACCAGCTGCATCAGAGAACAGAAGGTCTCTTCTGTTCTGGGCATTTCGGAAGGCTCAAGGAACATGGTAAGAGAGCAACAGAAGAGGGGAGCACAGACATCTCTTAAGTTCTAAAGCATACATATGACTTTCCCTGCTTTCACTCCTGCCAGTAAAAACTTCAATATAAAACCAATTCTTTGATATAATATCTGAGTAGAGCAAGGGACTACATTAAGTTTCATCAATATTCAGAGGCCTGAATAAAGCTACAAAATTCTCTAAACAAAGAGAAAATCATGGTCCTCTTAGAAATGGCCATAAATTGCACAAAAAACCACTCTGAATTGAAGTAATATTTGTTTTATAGGACAGGAGTCTCTAAGACTTCACATCTGAAAAATACGAGTCCTCAAAAATCACTGTCCTTTTAAACTGGAATTTATTTTTACATAATGTTTGTACTGTTACTAATATTCCAGTGGTGAGTTTACCTCACTGTTACAAAGACAAACCTTGCTTGCTCAGTTCACCTTCTAGACAGTGCATTTTATTAGGCTGGGGTTGGCTATACTGAAGAACTCTTTCCCCTATGATGAACTACAACAGGTACTAAAACAGAGTGAGCAAAACTGGGCCATGCCTCTTTGGTGAATCAAGAAGATAGTGACCTTGGGGGTCCATTTTTCCAAATCCCTTACTCTCATTCCTTTATCTAACCCCTTTCCTCCCTCTAAATAGCAACACAATCTACATGTGCAAAATACTTCCCTATCCTTACTCAGATGTGTCATTACACATCTAAGAGCCACAGCAGCTCACTAAAACCTCACTCATGGCACACTACAGCTTGCACCCACTTTACTCAAACTGACAGATCCCTTTGCATCAGATAGCTTTCCTCCTTCTTACATTTACTGTGGAAAATTGATATTGTTACTATCTAGGTTGTCAATAAGGTGCTAAATAGTCACTGCTAATAACCAGTTCTTACAGGATACAATAGAAAGGTATACACTCAGTGAGGATTCCCCATTTACAGTCATGTTTCATAGCCTGTCTGCCAGCTTTTAGTCCATTTAAGAAGCATCAAATTGATTTCATTTCAGTCTAGTCACTTGATCAAAAAATCATGCCTCACAGAAGCATATTATATATTACTTCAATGCAATGGCATTGATCAAACTGTATTTGTTATCTCTTAAAAAAGAGAATAAAGAAAGGAATAAAAAGGCAGGTTGATAAAATCTATTTTCCAAAAATCACAGGTGACTAGACTTAAAGAATGATAGGAAGCTTAAATGTCCAGTCCAGTTAGAGAATTTCTTTCCTTTTTTTCCAGGACCAGAGCCAAATTGATAGGCTTCCAATTATCCAGAAGATTCCTTTTGAAAGCATTGGTGACAAATTTCCAAGTTCACTTTAATTTCTCCATGCTTCAAAGCATATTGAAAATATTCAATCTTCATAACCCAAAGAATTGTACAGTGAATTCTGTAAAAACTTCTGGATATTACTTGTCAGGTCCAGATGTTTAAATAAGCCAAACAGTAACACAACAGCAGCTCACACAGCAGACAGAGGTGGAGGAGGCTGTTATGTGCTTCACTATCAGCTGAGATACGGTCTTGGTACTTTATCCTTTACTGACACCTGAAGAAAAGTAATTCAATTAATACTTTTTTCGAATTCTAATAGACATTTTTCAACCAACAACAGCCCACTCTTTTATTCAGACTCCTTTTGTTCTTCCTAGGCGTCTTTAAAATTAAAAAAAAAAAGAAAGAAAAAGGTATTTCATCCATTATGCCATTTACCACTGAGATTTTTGTGTGCCTTTATCAATTTCCTAAACTTTCCTACTTAACTTTTATTTTATAGAACTTCCATACCCCCACCTTCTCACCTGGGGATTTCCATAGCAATAATTTTTTTTTGTTGGGTTTCCCTTGTCTTTTTGGTCATCAAGTCTAACATTCTCAGACAAAAAAAAAAAAAAAAATAATAATTTTTATTTGTCTTGAAACTTGTTTTCAGTACTATGAAATTGGTCATTTTCATAAACTAGTGAGAGCAGGAACTTAAATATATTTATTTCAGGAAAATAGAATAAAATCATGATCACTTTTGCCTAATTAACTACTCATTAGTGATTTGCATGCCACATAGAGAAGCTCTGTAGGAGAGGAAAAGCTGTGGTACTGCTGACTACAGCTACCATCACACTCAGTACAGAACCCCTCTGTCATGGAAAATCCTTACGTGTGCCCCCAGAGTTCCATTCTCTGCTGCATAAAAAAACCACCCGAGAGAAGCTGCTGGTCAAAGGCTCGTGGCACAGATGGGGGCTCCCTGCAGGTCACACCACTCAGTTCCTCCACGAGCAGCAGCACAGACCAGATGGCTCCTGGCTCACCCTGCAGCACCCCTGCACCACAGGTTCCCTCAGGACTGGCTTTATAGTGTCCCTCTCATACAGAGCAGAGCAACTCTGCCTGCAGCCCCCCCATCCAGGAAAAGTTAAGGACATCCCCAGTGGATCTAGGGATATATACTTGACTCTGGCCAGCTGAGATACAAACTAGATAGCAACCTGAATGGCATTTTCAAGATAAGATCCCAAACCACAAATTCAAAAACAGGACATAAAATTCAATTAAAATCATATGCAGATCAAGTAAAGAAAAGAGATTCTTAACCAGTGTGTGTAAGATTTTACAGTGAAAAGACTATATTTATTAATAGTAGTTTATTATTTATACCATGTCCCAGGACTATTCTTTCTGCCGTGCAAAGATCAAAAAAAGCCTTTTTACTTTAGCAAGAAACGAGTAATTTGCTAGATGTCAATGGATTGTGTTTTCTGTTCTTCTGCAATAGCTATTCTCTGAAAGCTTAAATGGATTGTTCTTTAACCATAATGTTGTTAAAGAAATGCCAGGAAGTTTATTCATGGTTTATTAATACTGCAGAGGGCCCAATGCAGCAAGATGTCCAGACTTCCAAAAAACAGGCTTGCCAACCATCCCCTTGGACAGTTTCCAATCAAAGGAAGAACATGATAGCCAAGCTGAAGCTACAGTGACTTCAGAAATTGTTGAAAAAATAAAAAATAGAATGATCCAAAACACAGAGTCCTACTCCAATTTTATACACACACAGAAAAAAGTCCCAAAATGCCACTCACATTTTATTTGCACTCTCACATAAAATCAAGACATGGTCTGTAAGAAAATATTTTCCCAATGCTTTTTCAGAGTTCAGGTTAGTGTTCTGACACCAAAAGACAAAGCCCCCAACCAATTGCAGCGTATTTCTTCATCCTAACATATGCTTTCTTTCCCTGCAGAATATTGATAATTCTGTCATCTGGGTTCCTCTTTTTGATAAATGAGGCTATTGCCTTCCTAACTTATTAAGGCATTTAGCCTCTCCTTTACATTTGAAACACATATCTGATATACAAAATAATTACGAAGCCCTTCACTGGAGAACTATTTTGGTGAACACCAACTAGACTTAGGTTTGCAGTTTCTGAGACCTTTTAAGATTGCTCTCTAACAAGATCACTGGCATTTCTTCCATCAGGGCCAAACATGCTTCCTTTTCAAGGTTAGTGCTTGCAGATTTCTGTTCATCTCTGGAATGTTACAGGATGAAAAAGGGGGTTTAAAGTGATAATTTTCCCATGAAGAGTAGCTCAGCTTCTTCTGAAGGCACATTCTACTATTGATCAGTCACTTGGCTCTCTATGAAAATTAATGACTGAATGATACATAGAAGTGCTATTATATTCCTTAACAGATAGAGGTTTCCAACCCTTCATAAAGGAAAGAAATCCATTTATTATAAAAGTTACCCACAAAAGGGTGGCTGTTCAGTATTTCTGCAGGATGAAAATATCTGTCATCATATGACATTCAGGCAGCCTCTTTTCTTTTTCATTACATATGCAATATTAGGAATAATGAGTTTACCAGGGGCCCAAGTCCTGTAAACACAAAGTGTTTATTTTTTTTTAAATCATTCTCAAATGTGGAACTACTTCAATAATACAATTTAAATCCAAGGATTATGTATCAGTGTTTCTTCTGTAATCCTTTTTCTTCAAAGAAGTAAAAGTTGACTTTATCAAACTGCACAATCACAAGGAAAAATCTGGGAGCCTGACAGGCACTAGCTTTTCATGGTGCACTGTTCCTCACCATCTCAGAGCCAAAACATTTCTGTAGAGCTGTCACAGGGGAACTTGAGGTAAAATCCCTCAGATTTATATTAAGCAAGAGTTTGGGTATCAGGTGGCAGTTATTTTTAAGTCCTCCTAATGAGGTCATGAAGAATTTTTTCAAACACAGTATTTCTGATTCCAAAACCGTAACTTTTAAAGAATCTGATGGGTTTAAGATTTCATTTTAACATGTATTTCTAGATGTTTTAAGGCACTTTTAAGGTGGAAATTACCTTTGAATATGTACCCAGCTCTCCTGATATGTAAAATGAGGCAATTGTTCAGTAAAATCTTACAATTTAGCTCATTGGAATTAGGATGTCACTTCAGATTTTAGCTTAACAAAACCAGGGATAGCATCCTAAGAGTGGTTCTAACACTTAGAAAGAGGACAAAAATCTGGAGAATTACAACCAGAAAAAGCATGGGCAGCAGGTCAAGGGAGGGGATTCTGTCCCTCTACTTTTCTCTCCTGTAACCCCACCTGGAGCACTGCATCCAGCGCAGGAAGAATAGGGATCTGTTGGAGCAAGTCCAGAAGAAGACCACAAAGAGACCTGGAACACTTCTCCTACGAAGACAGGCGGAGAGAGTTGGGGTTCCAGTACTTAAAGGGGCTACAACAGAGCTGGAGAAGGGATTTTTATAATGGCTGGTAGTGATAGGACAAGCAGAAATTATTTTAAACTACTCTTTTAAGTTCAAAGAGGGCAGCTTTAGATCAGTTCTCAGGAAGACATTCTTTAGTGTGAGGGTGGTGAGGCACTGGCATAGGTTGCCTAGAGAAGCTGTGGATGACCCAGCCCTGGAACTGCCCGAGGCCAGGTTCAATGGGGCTCTGAGCAACCTGGTCTAGGGGAAGGTTCCTTGCTTGACAGGGAGTTGAAATGAGATGATCTTTAAAGTTCCTTCCAACCCATACCATCCTATGATTCTATAACTTTACAATATGGTTTTATTAATTCAGTGATGCCAAGGAGACAGCCTTGACAGTTTTGGCATATTTCTTCTATAATGCACAGGAACTTTGTTTGAGGTTTTTATTAAAGCACAAGTAAATAGCAGTCCTAAACATTGCAATATTACTTCATACTGTTAAACACCAGTTCAGGTACTATGTGTTTTGTTTTCTTCATTCTACTCTAGGCTGTTATGAAAACATAAACAAACTTAAAACATTTGTTGCTATTTGTGCTATGTATATCTCTACTGCGCCCAGAGTCCTTTTCTCTTGTTCATTATTTCAATCTGGAACTTTGAAACTTTTCTTGAAGCAGTATTGTTTTTCATTTGGAAAAAAAAAAAGAAAAATTAAAAAAAGAAGGCAAGAGAAAATGAAGTATTTAAAAGTCTCACATCTTACAGAGTGCATACATCCAGTTATAAATATGCTACAGTCAGCACACTACACATTTTATGCAGAAAGAACCAGATGATGGTGGAATTCAGTTCGTGCTAAGAAAGCAGGAATGGGGCTTATAAGAATGCTTACATCTGTCTGTAATTTGCTTGCACATAAACCCACGGTAATCTGCTTCATTGCCAAAGTCATATAAAGAAATTGGGCACTAAGCAGCAAAGGTAATCTTGAACTGGAGGTCCTCCAGCCTAATTAGACACAAATGCCCAGAAGGCCGGAGACTGAAATATGGCATGTAGATTTTGAAATATACAGAGAGACAGAACAGTCTCATTAGCAGCCATCCGGGTGTAAGCTTAATCCTCTGAAGTTCCTTTTTTGATTGAGGGAAGGAGCAAGCCATGTCTACGCCCGAGGCTAAGCACAAGGAAAAGCATCCTGCTCCATATGGAAATGGCCCCGATCTCCCAGCCCCCACCCCAGCACTCTCCTCCTGGGCTTTGTGCAACTCTTGGCCACTCTCTTTGTAAAGACATACCCGCAGTCAGCCAGCTGATTTAGTATCAATAATGCTGAAAAGCCAAAACATTATAAGTCATTGAAAAATAAGACAAAGAAGCAATTCTGTGGATAGTTTATAGAGGTATTGCTTTGTTATTCACTATTTAGTAATACATTTCTTAAGAAAGTTAGTCATGGAGTTTTGCCAGAAGCAATTTTAAAAGTGGTAATTTTCCTCATTTCAAACCACTGGGCATTTTTTTATTTTTATTGCATCAAACAATTATTGTTGGCTACTTTCTGACTACAGGCTTGTCTCTCTTTGATTTCATATATGCATCTATTTTATAGAACAATGAAAAAATATGAATGAATTAAAGAAATAGACAGAGAAGAAGTCCATGACAATTTTATAGCAGAACAGCTGGGGCAGAAAAGGCTGTGTGGAGAACTGACCTCCGTGTTGCAGATTTCAGGCACTTTCAGGGACTATCTATTTTTGGAACCATAATAGCTGCACTTAACTAACCAGAGGGTGTAACAGAAATGTTTTTATCAAGTTATCTCCCTCTAAGTTATTTGGAGGAACAATGCAAGGTAGCACATTATTTCCTTTTTCAATTGATTTTTTTTTTTTTTTTTTTTTTTACATTATCAGGAAATATCACACTGGCCACAAAACTATAAAGAACTTTTGGTTTCAGTAAAGTAAAAAGAGCTTTGTGTTTCTTTTCTTTTTCTGCAAACACAGCACAAAGGAAACACAGGAACATAGGAGAATCCAGAAATCTTGTGTGCACTAAAAAAATGTGGATAAAACCTTCTGTTAATTGACATTCAAGGTCAGTTTGTACTTTCATTTGTGATACTGTTGTTGTATCAGTGCCTGAGATCGCCAATCAGCCCCATTTTCTTGAAAAATTTTATGGGAAGACTATTCAACATCTAACCTTAGCAGCAAGTACCACTGAAGCATTACTATTACAAAACAGTCAGGCAAATGTTATGTGGGGATAATTTCTTAAAGAACTTTTCCTAAAGATTGTTTTAATGATTTTTTTGCATTTGTAAAGGTCCTGTTTGGGATTTTTTTAAAGAATATGTACCAGGATATGCACTGTTCTCTTCTGCCCTTGGCAGTACCTTAGGTTTGAGTTTCAAGGAAAGAAAATAAAGCAGTAGGAAAGGAGTTACTTGGCCACAACATGGCATGCCTTACAGTACTGCCCATGGCTGTGTGACCTCACCCAGCAGTGAAAATCGGGGGATGCCCCTCTGGTAGGTCTGGTAGGGGACCCGCAACCCGCGGAGGGAGCGGAGCCTTGGCCCGCGGGCCCGTCTGCCTCCGGGGGCACAGACAGACATGAGCTCACCGCCCCGGCAGGAGCCAGCTCTGCTCGGGAGCCACAGCCTCAGCACAGAAACCCGTGCCCAACCTGATGCGTCTGTGCCCAGCACAGGGAGCCGAGACGGGCAGCATCCTCCCCGACGTGCCCGGGACACCGCCCGGAGCAGGCACCGCCACCGCCCTGCCGACCGTGGGGGACAAGGCACCAGCGACACCGGTGACCGGCCAGCCTTCGCTAAGGACAGGTGTAAACTTAAACAAATAAAAGGGGAAGCGGGCAAGCCTTGGCCGTTTGAAGCGCATGAAAGGGCAGCCGGCAGCTCCGTGGGCCCAGACCCACGCTAGAGCAAAGCGCCCCGAGGGCTCCGGCAGGGGCGAGTGTCTGGGACGGGGCGGGAAGTGGGGATGGAAAAGCCCGCCCAGCCACGAGGAGGCCGTCGGCGAAGCCAGAGGGTGGGAAGGGAGATGCCCCGGGCGGGCAAAGCAGGGTGTCGGCGGCGGAGGACACTGAGGGGAAGCCTGCGAGCCCCGGCCGCGGGGAATCAGGGCTCAGCTGTGTGCCGAGGCGCTGCACCTTCCCCGAGGCAGGTGCGCCACGCACGGCCCGGGGCGAGCCCCGGTGCCTGAGAGAGAGCTGGCCCGGGCCCCTGCATCGCCCGGACCCCGCCACGGGCAGCACCCCCCTTACCTTTCGCTGCGGGCGGGGCGCTGCTCGCCCGGCCCCCGGCTGCTGCTGCCGGGGGCGGCGGGGCCTGCCCGGGGCTCCCCGCGGGGCAGGGCGGCCAGCCCGGCCTGGCCTGGCCCGGTCCGGCCCGGCCCGGCGGGGCGCTCCCGGGGACGGCGGCGGCGCGGAGCCGAGCGGGGAAGCCCGGGCTCTCCCGGCTCCCCCGGCAGCCGCGGCACCTGTTGCCCGGGAAACCCAGGTGTTTCCTCATCCGCCGCCATCCCCGGCGCGGCGGACGGGGCGAGAGGCGCTTGCGGCGCGCTGAAGGCGGCGGAAATTTAACGAGCAGGTTTTTCTACGAGGGGCTGGGAGCGTGTCTTTGGACAGGTTTCTCGCAGTTTTGGGCACAATAAACCCGCTCGTCTGTTAAGCTAGGGCCTGTTTCAGAAAGAGTAATTGTGATTTGGGCAGGAACTGCCAGTCCCTGCGAGCCCAGAGAGGCTCCTGTGTCCTGGCCTTGCTATGCAGGATTCTGTAGAACAGGTGGAGAAATCATGGGCGGATTTCCTTTGGCTTTCTGACAGTGGAGAGCGATGTCATTGCGTTGACTGGTTCAGCAGCAGTTCTGTCTGCAGCATACGGGTATGCCAATGTGGAGGAAAGGATCACAGAAATTAAGCTACTCAAAAGTTACCTCCATTCCCTTTTGCTGCACGACTCTTTTCCTTGCAGTTAAAAGCTAATCGGTTCCAGGAACTGGAGGGAGGCTCTGTATTAAGGTAACTCTGCAGCTAGCTGGGCTTGCCAGCACCCACTCACCCTTAAGGCTGACCCTTTGTGCCACTTCTGGCTCTCTCTGACTGAAGACTTCTTTGCATCTTTCTTCTGCAACAGAAAGGGTGGGTCTCTCCATTTGGATCCTTGTGGTATTTCTTTATTTCCAAAATCCTGTAGTAGTACTCTGCCTGTAAACTAAGATAGTGCCTTACAATAAAAGTAAAATTTAATTTGACAGTTTCTGATCATACATTCATTGCAATTAATTTTCTTATAAGCACTTGAAATTAACTTTTCCTACCCAAGGAGAATTTTGAAATTGTTTTACGTATTTCCTGCTTCAAAGAACAGCAGTGAGGCATGACTGTATATATTTTGGACATGTTAATAAGCAAGAACTGAATATGATTTTATTCAATTTAATATGTCGAGACCTGACAGACAGATGGATAGCCTCTGCATAGGCTGTGTCCTAGCACTGGGGGCCCAGAATTAGATGTTACAATCCCATATTCTTCCGTCAGTAGTGCTGGGGAGAACCTGACACTGGGTAACAGTGGTTTCTGCCCCATAGACCTTTTAATCCCATAAAAAAATTACCAGACAGTGACTGGCACTCCCTAATCCCAGTAAAATCACACCTGTTTGTGATTTTATTATTACATCATTATATTATTACATCACATGTGCCCTCTCTCCCACATGGCTGGGCTGGAGTGTCTTCTGAAACTCCAAACCAGTCCTATCCTAATAAAAAACTACTGCTGCTTTTGTCTTGGAAGGGCAGAAATACGGTCAAATCAGAGAGATAAGGATATTTGTTTCCAGATACATCCTCCTGCAGCAGTTGCTATGGTTTTGCACATTCTGAAGTTGTTTTGCCATATCAGCACTAAAAACTGTCATAAAACATCAAAGGCACCAGCTGAGCAAAAGGAAACTCATTACCCATGCTATGTGTTCATTTCATTTTCTGTGTCAAGATATGCCATGGGTAGTTTTCAGAGTCTATCAGATGTTCAGACCCCCTGCACACTGACCCACAAGGCAAGGTCCTGTACTTTTCCCTTGTTTGTGCAAGACTAAAAGCTCTCTTGTGAATTAGAGGGACACATGCTATGTGTAGTATGTGAACTAAAAAGTTATCAGTAATTCCTTCTTCCTCACTTCTTTGCATAATTATTTCACCTTCCTCACGTACAGTGTGAGAGATCAGTTTCATAAATACCCCTGAGAACATGAAGTGCCTTTCAGTGAGCATGGGGGCAGTTACAACCTATCCTCTTCAAGCATTCAAGTTACTGAGCCAAAAAAGAAATTTTATATACTGTTGTGGCAATTATCTTTCCAGAATATAAGATTTCTTCTCTCTGTTGTTGTTTCTTGACAGTCTTAAAAAAAAAATCACATAGAGGAGGAACTCAAAGTTTTCTCTCAGTGCAGTGAAACTGCAATGGGTGCTGTTCATTTGCAGAAATACCTGACATTGCTTCATTCTGAAGAATACAAAAAACAAGAGCAACTTTAGAGATTTTTTTTTCTAATGTTTTTTGGCCGTGACTATTGTAAAGTTCATGAAACTTGTGTATGTGTAACACCAGAAAAATGGTGCAATTTTAAGGTCCCAGTTTGTCACCTTGCATGAGCTCAGAGTTCATGACATGAATAAGGCCAGGAGTAAAATGGAGATTAAAAAGGGTATGAAAAGAACTAATCGTAGTTTTTTAATATGCTGATTCTTTGTGGCTGGCGTTCAGATGACAGCTGACCTTATAAAACCTACCAGGAATAAAGATTTTTACCTGCCATTTTGTCTCACATACAACAACAGCACCAAGTCTGACGTATTTTTAATCAGGGTACCTGCAGAACATCACAAGATTTAGATATTTTGATCTTTTGTCACATGCACTCTTTCATTTTTCTTGTACAGGGATTCAGTCAACTAAGTCACAGCAAAGAAACCACGCAGAATTTAATCAGAAGGGTTATATGCAACAACTATGCGCTACTTCACTGGGAACCAATGGCACCAATCCAGTGACTAACATATGCTATGGCGACGGTGACACCACATGGGAGTGATGGGCTGGGCTGCAGGGTGAAAGGAAGTGCTAAGCACAGTACACGGTAGACGGAGGGAGCTATTCCAGGTTTATCTTCCCAGTGCTATTTTTAAATTTTCAGATTAAATCTTATCTCGATACAGTCCTTCTTTCCACACATTTGGGAGTCAGCTCAGCACACACACATGGAAAATACTTTCCAGTTACAGCGTGAACAAGCTGAGCAGGAGGGACTCACTGCAAGATTGCCATCCAAATCGCCATCTGCCCAAGGGAAGGGACAGCATGTAGTTGCCCTATTCCTGGAGCAAGGAAAGGACCAGGTAGTTACCGAGTCTTCCTTGCTCTCTGCAGAAAGTTGGTACAGCCCACCTCAAGAGGTTTGTTCCTGCATTGGGTTGTTCATGCTGCCAGTGACTTTAGCAAAGACACAGGTAAACTTCTTCTTGTGTCCCTGAATCAAAGGTTCTTTATTGCAAGTCCGCACGTTTTGGGGTGTGGAGGAGAGAAACAACAACAAAAACAGGACCAAAAATGTGGTACCATGAAACAGGAGAAAGTAGGATGAGAATATATTTCTCCTTTTACACCTATGGCTTTGTCCTAGCATAGATCTTCTGGGGATTTTCACAGGCCAGCCCCATTTTTTACTGTTTACCATGACACAGTTTCTTCAAGTAACAGAGTACCTAGGATAAATGTCAGACCTGAATTATGGGAAAAGTAGTCTGAGCATCTATTCTGTACATAAACAAGGGCTTTTGTAAAAATTATTTGGCCACGTAACTGTGGAATTGGACCATCAAAGAAGAGGAAACTCCTGCAGCCTATTTTCTGAAATGAATGATCTGTCTACCAAGAGCAGTTCTCAGAGCAAGCCCCTAAGATGGCAAAAGGGAAAGGCTGTTTAGTTACTCAGTGTAATCTCTACCATAAGCTCTATCTTATCCCACAGGTGTAAAATAACATCTGATCTGAAACCATCCATAGGGCTGCTAAGTAAACATATAAAAACCTAAAACTGTTGCCGGTGGAAATGAAGGTATAAGAAAAGTCAATAAAAAGTAATTTCATTCCTCACTTTTCCTCCTGGCTCTCAGCTGCTTTCATTCCAGAAGTGGTCATACCCCAGAAGCTGTTTAGTTTCTTACCATGTTAAGAAGCTGTCCTAAAAGGCATAGATAGATAGCTTATTCCAGAGGAGCCTAAAAAGCATAGACAGATAGCTTATTCCAGAGAAGCCCCTTCATGTCCATGACACTCCGTAGCTTTCATGGGGGCATAGAAAATTGCTCCTGCAGACCCACCCAGATCAGCAGGATTCCAATTTGCCATGGTGCAGAAACTGGGGAGCAGCCAGTTACACCATCAATGCTCTCTTTCCCTGCTGTCAGAGAATCATGAAGAGCTCATAGGTAAGCTGGGCACAGAGTCTGGCATTTACAAACTAAGAGCAAGGCTAGGTGCAATGTCTATAAGCATAGAACTTTCATTCAGTTTCCAAATGTTCTGCTTCACAGAAGTCAGAAACTTGCACTGGTCCCTCAGGAGTCTACTTGGGATAAGAAAATAATTTTACCTAGCACAGAAGACAACTGGATATTAATGTGATCAGGTTTAGCACATTCCTGGAGGTTGACAGTTCACTGAACAATATCACCATTAGGTTGGGTTTGCTTCTCTGCTACATGGATGCATAATTTAAGACAGTGAGATGCAACTTAGCACACAGAATTCTACGTGCTTTATTCCTAGTTCAGCAATTGCAGTCAGTCATTTTGTGTCTGCATATAGCACTTAATTCATATTGCAGTAACTCATGTACCATGTTATATTTCTTCACTGAGGCTCTGCCAGTTTCAGCTCAGTCACCTCTCTCAAGTCCCATAGGATAAGAGACTTGTAAGACCTGTTCAAAATTACTTTTTTACCTTGGATGGCCACACATGATCTTCCACCACCAGCCAGGTGCCAGGGGAAGAGCAACCAACGTGGAGAAAGGCTGTTGGTAATGCTATTCCTCCCTGTGTCATACCAGCTGCTGAACTTCTGCTCTTTTGTTATCTGAATCTGCATTTGTAGTGCCTGCCTGGACAGCCTCTTATTTCAATTGCTATTACTTTCAATGACATTAGTCTGAGGGAGGGAACTTAGACTTAAAGCAGCATATTTTATGTTTATAGAAATGATAATCATGTTCAGAGAGGAGATTAAAAGGGTTCTCATAATGATGGCAGTGAAGACAGAAGATGGAGCTTTCATTTCCATAAAGCATTAAGCAAACCCTACTTTACTGCCAACACAATCTGCTGCTGGCTCTAACTATTTATGTTTATTTTTATGTATTTATTATGTGTTTGTCCCCTGCTGTCACAGAGACAGGCTTCTGCTCCTTACCTTTCAGGAATGCATTAATCCTGGTGATTGGCTAATATATGGGGAGGGAGCAGAGCAAGGGGAATAAAAACTGCAGCAACCTAGTGCAGTGTAAATCCTAGGAACAAGCTGAACTAGATAGAGATGGAATCTTGATACTGTGACAATTACAAGCAATGAGTACACACAGAACCCAAAATAGCACTCCTGGATAATAGCGGACTTTTTTTGGGTTTTCTCCAAGTGGAAACTTTATTAATGCATGCCAGGCTGGAGTTTTGAGACAACAAAAGACAAGTTGATGCAGAGTTAATTCTCATTTCTGCTGCTGGCCCCGAGAAAGCAGGTGTCGTCATGGGCTGTTGGCTGCCTCCTCCCGTGCACAGGGCACAGTGATTAGAACAGCATGAAAAGCCCGGTGAAGCCACCAGAGCTGGCACGGAGCAGTGCCTAACAGAAAAGCAGTGGGGGAAGTAGTCTCTTGATGGGTGATGTCGCTGTAAATAAACCTTAGGTTAGTCCAGAAAAAATCAGCTAAAACCTTACTTTTTTTTCTTGTTTGCTCAGTTGCCAAATTTGCTGAAACTCCACTGGCTGTATGGCTAATCATGCCTATTAGTATTTCCCCCCTGTGGTGAACCTAAGTTACATTCAGAACACTCACTGCAAACCCAAAAGCATTGAAGGAAAAGACAAGGAAGGGAATCCTAAATTCTGAAATTCCCTGTTCCTCTCCAATTGAACATCTGTCACCTTCTAACCCCTATGAATGCCCTAACTTTTAAATTGTTTTTAATGATGTGATAGTTTAATCCTTTCCTTGCTGGTTTATCATAGGGATACCAGTGATCCAATCAGATTTTTTGGGAGGTGTATGGATCAGGTACACAAATGAGCTCTAGTAACAGCAATTTAAATGTCTCCCCCACTCCATACCTCCTCTCCACAGCCTCCATAGCAACGATGTTTTTCAAAATCTTTGCAAAGATTCTCAAAAATTCAGTCTCCAAGGGAAAGTAAACCCCTAAAATCACATTAAAAATCTGAAGCAGGAAAACCAGAGAATTCTTGCACAAAGCACAAGAGGAGAAAGATGACAAAATCTGAACCTCCAAGTCGCACATCAATTCAAATTTTGCAGTTTTCAATTCCATCAGTGCCAGTTTTCAGCATCATTATAGCCTTGTGATGCTTTTAAAGACTAGGAGGGAGGGAGGGCTTTTCAGTACAGCTCTACTGAAACCTGTGTCTAATGATTATTTAAAGTAATTTATAACCCATAAAGCATTCACAGCAAGGCCAGTATCACAGTATCTAGTGATATTTATGAGTTTGTAGGTCCCAGTTCTATTAATATGAATAATATGCAGATTATTAATGAGATAAAGTGTTTATTATTCATCTTTCATTAAAAATACTAAGAAAGCAATCTGCAACCTACTGACATCTGGAATTATGGTTTGTGTTACCTGCAGATTTTGCTTTGTTTGCAGAGAATGGGTCAGATCATAAGTGGTTTATAGTGCTCTTTAACATACAGCTATGGCATGAATAGGCTGAGAAGACAGATGCTAGGCAAGTCAGCAGTTTACTGATTTGACATTCACTGCATTTGCAAGGTTAACACAACTTCTGCCCTGAACAAAAAGAAATCAGGGGCTTCTACATTTCCACTGAACCAGATGAGTGCTGATGGTTGCGAGGAATAAGGGAACTGCTGTCGCACAAGAACCTGCATTATGGCAGAGAAAAAGCCCAAAGGGTAAATATGAAATTCTCATTAATTAACCCTAAAAGCAAGGAATCTGGTATGGAGTAAGGTAGTTAAGCCATGCAGAGGGGAGATTTAAAACCAGGTCTCTGCATACTAGGTAAATAATAACAAATACATCACTAGAGAATCAGGCAAAGCCAGTGTGAAGACACTTTCTGCATTTATCTCCTCTCTTTTTACAAAGCACAGCAGCAACACTTCGACTCTATTTTGCTAGAATGTAATTTCTGGCATTGTATGTTCTCCAGTGTCTCTGTTGGCGTTTTGTTTTGGATCTCTCTAGATCCACACCAGAGTAGCAGCAGCATTACCCTCATGATATAGTGCTGCAATCCCTACAACTGTGTATCATTAGTGAGAAATCATTTTAATACTCTTGTAAACACCATCAGAGAGCCAGGAGACTATTTGTATTTGTTTTACTGTCACAGACTAAACTGCCTTATTCCAACCCTGTCCATCAAATTAGTGCTGGACCAGGTTCAAAGCACTCTAAACCTGCCAACTCCAGTCTGGCTTGAACTTTAATAGAACCAGGCAACCATTTTCTGGTGCAGACACTGCAAGCATATCAGTTGTAAATACATGTATTGATAATGTGCCCTTGCTCCATCTTTCAGAAGGCTGCAATCTCCGTGTTGGAGGCACAGCACTTTGCTCCAAATGTTTTGTTACAGGTTTTATACTTCACATTGGCAGAACTTTTTTATTTTCCCCACACGGAGAAAATGTAGGTGTATAAAATATTGGATAATCTTCTTACATAAAATATCTTACATTTTTATGTAAGAATACAGTCTATATTTAGTCCAAAGTCTTCCCCTCTGAGGTAACTCTTGGTTTTAACCCAAGAAGAAGGAGAAATCTTGGCAGAGTGTTGAAAGAGATTTTCTGACCTAGTCACTGGAAGAGATTGTATGATTTTTAGATAAAAGTTACACTTTTCTTTCTAAAAGACTGAATATTCAATTCAGCCCACCACAGTTAACTATAAAACACAAAACTGTTAACCAAAACATGTTCGCTGAGAGGGGTTTTCAAGCCTTAGCTGGGTGGGAGGAACGGCAGGTAACCTGGGAGCACATCTAGCCAGGGAGCTGAAAACCCCACAGAGCCACCAGGATGAAGTTTCCTCAGTAAAGAGGGGTGGCACTAATAGCTGCAGAGCATCTGTGAGGGTGTACTGCAGTGGTGGTGTACCTCAATCTGCACTTCCAGCTCTTCTTTTAGCCACTGCTGCAGGAAATTCAGAAGGAAGCCTCATCTGCCCAGTCAAAGGCCAAGTCTATATTAGAAATATTTGCCAGAAAGGACTGTAGTCACAGGGAACAGGAAGACATGAAGGTGATTAATGCATTTTTTCAATGCTGAAAAGTGCCTATGGACAGTTCCCAGAAGCAATGCTGGTAACAAGGGAAATTCTGAATGACTGCACACTCAAGCACATTTCTTTTAGCCCTCATTTTTGATCTTTTTTCTTCACTTTCTGTCAACAGCAAAGTGTTCAAAGCTAAGCTCCACTGCTTGTGGAAATCAAGATGTTAACTTGCCTCTCAGCTGCAATCAAAATTTGAATTGTATGTTTAATAAATTGGGGTTGCAATGGTTAGCTACAAAAGCTAACAAAAGTATCTCTTAGGATTTGCATAGCAATCCTGTGCAGGGGGAGCTTCCAAGTACAACTATCAAATATTCACAAGTGTTTGTAACCTTTTCACTTGCGTCCAGATGCTCTCCCCTGTACCATGCTGTGCGGGAACTGCCACTAAAATCAGCACAATTCCCAACAGAAAATGCTACTCAGCTTGAGTAAAGGTGACAGAATCGAACCCTTGGAGGGGGAGGATGAGAAAACTCAGTATTAGTTTGAATAATTAATGTATCTGAGAATATCCTAATCTCCTTATGAAGAGAGAGGCAAAATCTAAATACATTATTCATGATGAATTATTCAGTCAGCTGTGTATGAATTATCCTGGGAATATTTCACTGGCTTTTAAAACTTCTTTCTTAGAACAAATAAATCTAGCTTGGGAAAAACATCCCCTTTAGTGGCCAACCACATTTTCAAACCAGTCTGTCAGCCAAAGATAAATTTTAAATGTTTCCTAGCATTTATATCTACTGTAGCATCATCTAGGAATCCAAGCAATACATTTGCATCATAGTAGCATCATGTAGGAATCCCAGTAATAGCTTCTCATTGTCTTCAGTGCAGTACAGACAAAGATGTGACTATAATGCTGTTAGACTCAAATGAAAGAGTAAATGTATTCTAACACCATGAGATTTTATAAGACCAAATCTAAAATTCTGGAAAGGACTAATTGTTGACTAATTGTATATGCACACCTTCAGGACCACCTCCATGAAAAGTAGTGTGTCACACCTGCCACATGAAGTGAGACAGAATTTTTCCTAGAAACTCCTTCACTAAGCCCTACTGCCAAAACCTCAGAAGCTCAAGAGAAGGATGCATCTATAAATAGCAAGATAGCTGAATTTCACTTTCTTCACTCTGAAATCCCTTGAGGGCATTATATTTACTATTTTTTTTTTCTCAGAGAGTTGTACAGTTAAAATTATCAATGTGGGAGAGGTTTAATATATTCATGCATAACAAGACAAGCCCACTCCAAAATCATCAGGCAACTTAAGTTTCTCCATTATTTGAATCCCTCTATTTTTTTTTCTTTGGTAGGACAATTTACAGAAAACCTTGTGTCCCTAGTAGAATATAGAAAGGTAATGTGACAGATGTAACAGCTTCTCCTTTGCTTATTCTAATGCAATGAAGGGCTTATGAGATGGACTAGTGGGAATGTCAGGTGTTTAAAACTCCTGCAAAAAATACCTGAGAGCAAAACATTAGTACCATAATGCCACCAGAAAAGGGTCACCAAGCCCAAAAAAAGGAAACAAGCTGGAAAAAACTTCTTAACCTTTTAAGCCAAGACTGAACAAGGGTAAAGGGAGGATAAGAACTGACATCACAGATGGAAAATGGCTATGACAGATCTCAAGCTTCAGTGAGAAACTTTGCTCTGTCTCAGCAGGGGGGCCTTTTGAATCACATTTGTGATTCTTACTTCACTTATTTGAGGTCTATTTTCCTTTAAATCCTGTGTTCATTTCTGGGTATTTTCTCTCTCTAATTAAACCTTCATATCAGACTTTTATTAAGATAAAGGCAAAGCCTGTATCTTCCTCATTTTCTCAAGGTTATCTTCTGAAATATGATTGAATTATTTTAATGGAAAGAGATGCAGGAGACAACTACTAAACCTATGGGAAAGTTGTAATTCTTTCAATTCTAACAATTATTTCTAAGAATACAAAAGATTGTTGTATCTTGTATCTGGACAATCCAATTAGCTTAATATCTGCGTATTAAGCAGGCTGCTGATCATGTTGGAGAACTGACCTATTTCAATGGAAAACTGTTGTATTTGCACAACAGTCTCACTTTGGCTTGGTAGCCATGTCTCCAGAAGCATCCTGAAATTAAGCATGGGCCATCACTGCTCAAAGAAGGAATGATAACTGGTTCTTGAAAATCACAGGCATTAAAATACCTGTTCACTGATATGCACCACAAAAGTCAATATGGTGAGATTTTCATATGGGTATCCCCAGCTGCTTAATTCACAGATTTGTTTTCTAAACAAGTAATCAGCTAATGGCCTCCAGATCCAAAACATATTTATGAAGTTTTTACATTTCAGAGTGTGAAATCTTGCTGGTTTTCGATAAAAATTTTCAATAAATACATATCTCAAAAGCAAATTTCCCTTCTCTTTCCCTTTCTTTTTTCATTCTTGAATGACATGGAGTAACACAGCATTACTGAGTGTTACCACAACTTAGAAACTGTGTTTTGGAGGGGGCTTTTTGTCCTGTGTTTGGTTTGCTTCTCTAGTTCACTCCACACTTTGGAGTGTTTCCAGCTGCAACCAAGAGCAGAACCGTGCAAAGCCGGTTTCCCTCTGCCACCCACTGTGAGTGCTTTTACTGTCAGCAAAGGTGCCAGTGCTCTGGACTCCCCAGGGTGTCACAACCTCCATGGATGGCCACAGCCCCAGTCACAGCTCATCCCCCTCAGAGAGGGGATAAAGAGCCAAAAAAGTTATTAGCTGTGCTGGGACAGCACCATACACAGCATAGGGGCTCTCTCACCAAGAAACACTGCTCTCTTCTTCCTTTCTTAAGTCTAGTTTATGATGCTTAAAACATCTGCTTTTAGCTCCACAAGCCCTCCTTATACGCTTTTAATCAGTGACAACAGAAGTGGAAATTATGGGGAAGTAAATCTTCATCAAAAAGAATTAGTTAATTGTTTGGTAAATAAAGTTTCACAGTTTCGGAAGTGGGAATTTTTGTGTCACCTTCACATTTTATTTTCATTCTCAAACTTTGTGTTAATCTCCTTCTAGACAAGACCTTTTTAAATCTCAGATATCTGTATGCTTTAAAAGGTAAAGAGTAAGAAAATTTGAAAAATCAGAAAACATAAACAAATTAAGTGATGTTTGGAAAATAAGTCCTACAGCACCATATACTGCAAAGCATTTGACACTCAACACATGACATCTTTGTCTATAAGCTGGAGAGACATGGATTGGACAGATTGACCACTTGGTGAATAAAAGATTGACCGGATGGTCACTCTCAAAGAGTTGTGTCAATGTCTCAATGTCCAGGTGGAGGCCAGTGACGAGTGGTGTTCCTCAGAAGTCAGGATTGGGATCAGCGCTGTTTAAAATCTTTGTCAGTAACAAGGACATTGACAGCAAGTTTGCTGACGATGCCAAGCTGTGTGGTGGTCAACACACTGCAAGGAAAAGATGTCATCAGAGGGATTTTGACAAGCTTCAGAGGTGGAGCTATACAAACCTCATGAAGTTCAGCAAGACCAAGTGCAAGGTGCTGTAACTGGGTAAAGACAAGTCCAAACACAAACACAGGCTGGGAAGAGAATGGATTGAGAACACCCCTGAGGAGAAGGACTTGAGGTTAATGGTTGATGGAAAGTTCAACATGACCCAGCAATGTGCCCTTGCAGCCCAGAAATCAGCCCTGTGCTGGGCTGCTTCAAAAGCAGCGTGGGCAGCAGGGCCAGGGAGGGGATTTTGCCCCTCTGCTCTGCTCTCAGTAAACCTCACTTGTAGTGCTGCATCCATCTCCAAGCTCCCCAAAACAGGAAGGATGCAGACCTGGAGTGAATCCAAAGGAGTCTGTGAAGACAATCAGAGGGCTGGTGCATCTCTTCTACAAAGATAGGCTGAGAGAGTTGGGGTTGTTCATCCTGGGGAAGAAAAGGCTCTCAGGAGAACTTCTAGCAGCTTTCCACTATCTAAGGGGCTACAAGAAAGCTGGAGAGGAACTTTTCACAGGCACATGCAGGGATAGGACAAGTGGGAATGGCTTTAAGAGGAAAGAGGGTAGGTTTAGGTAAGATACTAGCAAGAAATTCTTCACTGATAGGATGATGAGACACTGGCATAGGTTGTCCAGAGGAGCTGTGGGTGCCCCATCCCTGGAAGTGTTCAAGGCCAGGTTGGATAGAGCTCTGAGCAACCTGGTCTAGTGGAAGGTGTCCCTGGCAGGGAGATTGGAACTAGATGATTTTCAAGGTCCCTTTCATTCCAAACCATTCTGTGATTCTATGATATCATAGGCCTATTAATTCAATTTAAAGGTAATAAAATATGTAATTGCCAGAAATACTTAAAGTTAATAGATAAGAATCAAGATCACTTTTATGTGGCAGTCTTCATAAACAGACCTCAGAGAGCTTTGTATGGGAGATCACTCTCACTCTCACTCTCACTCTCACTCTCACTCTCACTCTCACTCTCATAAAACCCACTTATTTTCTATTTTATTAAAAATACCGTTTAGAATTTCAGTCCAGAAGGTGACACACATCCCTGAAAAGGACTTACTTTCTGAAATTTACTCTACAGCTTAGGCATATATATGGTCATATATATAAGTTGGATGAAGAACAGTCAGGCAAGGAAAGAAGTTGACTCATATGGGAAAGAACTGACCTCATATGAGGCATCAGAACTATTTCTCTTCTTGACTATTTCAGCAGTTCTGAGCAGAAGGCAGTTTAATTGCTCATGTCTTTCATGGTATAAAATGTCTTAAGGCATAGAAGGTCATCTCTCAATTCCTCCATAAAGCAGTTTACCACAGAGTTTTTGAAGGAAAGGATATACCAGAAGATTACTGGCTATTTGGATTACTCATCAGGGTCTGATATTATGCTATTTTTAAAATAATTATGAAAAAAATTAAAATAATGTCCACATTCACTAGCAAGAAAAAGAAGTTGGAACTGCAAAATGTGATGTGTCCTGCTAGAAGATCCCCGAACTCTTTCATTCATCCAGTGGTAGCTGCTCAGTGCCTGAACCCTCTTGTGCAGCAGTAGGTAATAAAACTCTTGTGGATGGAGAATTAGCCCAGCCAACAGAGCAGTGTGCTTCCTACCTCTCCCGGTTGGCCCTATCTCTGCTTTGAACAGTTCACTTGATAGATAATTCAGCAAATCAGCATTTTACTTTTTCAGTGATTTTATTCACTCTAAGTAAGTATTATACTGCAGGATGAAAACAAATCCTGTGGAAGCCATCAGATCCAGCCGGGCATGACTGGCTCCCGTATTGTTCTTCTGCTGCCAGCCATCATGGCAGAGCTGAATGCAATCAATAGCACCTCCCACCAAATGCCAGCATTTGTCATCTTAGTGAAAAGTGACACGGTTCAGAAATTATAACTTTAGAAGGAAATTCACATAGCAACCAATGAATACCAGTCACAGAACACAAAATTGTATTACAGCTAACCCGCCAGTGCCCACACACTTCAGCTTTGAAGGAAGCCTTATAATTAGAAAAACAGCATTTATTGAGGTGGGTGGTATCTGTATCAGGCTTCAGTCTTAAGGGTAGATATGTTATCTTAAATGTTACCTGAATATCTAGGAAGGTGTGAGATCTTTGCAAGCTTTTAATCATTTTGGAGCTCCTTTTTAGCTGAACTTACTGTCTCTGCCTTCTGTTTCGCTTTTCTCCTCAAATTCTTTGATTTATCTGATCCACTTTTTGCTCCAGCTGAAGGCAGTTGGAGTTTCACCTTTGATTTCACAGAGCTTTGGCCTTGCCAATACAAAGGAATTCGCCTTTTCTGATGAGGGTAGTTGGGTGTTAATGGTATAAGACAAGGGAAAGGCAAAGGTCATGGACAGGAGGATTTGTATCCCCTGTATCTCCTTGTATCTCCTGTACACAGATAGATAAAGCAGAACAGAAGGGGAGAACAACTCAACACTGATAAATGCCAACACTACAAAGCCATCATGTAAGGCTAGATGTTGAGGGAGGAAAGGATAGGGTCCCAGATCAAACAAAACAAAACATGACAAAACAAGAAACCAAACCCAAAAAACCCCACATTTCACACATTCTGCCACCACAGAAGACATTATACTGCTACAGACCAATGGGCTCTGATGTGGATGGAGGTGCTGCTGCCTCAGCTCAAATCCTCTCTATCTCCTGGGGGGAAAGACTGCCTACATCTTTGAATCTGTTGGGTTTGTGCCACAATACCCACAGAATCTATGTGATTTACTACTACCCTATGTACAGTACTCATCACAACTACAAGGAGCTCCATTTTCAACTATGCACTGCACCAACCCAGCCACTTAAAACACAATTTTCATGCTAGAGTTTGTGTTTGCCACTGGGACCCATCCTGTTCACCTGGCCATTTTGTAAATGTGTCCAAGACCTGGAAGCAGCACCCTTATGTTAGCATCCTATCTACATCTCCATTCTTTCCCCATAGCACCTGCCACCTTTGCTGGGAAGGACGTCCAAAAAGAGAGAGATGATTTACAGAGTAGAAAAGGATTTATAAACAATTCATATTCCCTCTGATACAGAGGCAAATCTCAGCAGCTGCAGAAAGGAACATAAATGCCAATGGAGAGCATTTGGAGGGAGCCATAATGCATAAGTTTGAGCCTCCAAGCATAACCCTTTGGGGCAGTTACCTGTCTACCAAGGATTTTAGGTCCCAAGCCTTAAGCTCATATTCCAACAAATTCAGGAAATGAGCCAGCCTTGTGATTAAAGGTAGAAACAGGTCAGCCCACAATGCATTTTTTGAAATAAAGCTCAATTTCATATTATACTGAGACTTTTATTATTTTCTGGTGTTTTCCGATACACTTTGTAAGAAAATTATGATACTGTCACAAATAGATAGCTCAAGTTCTTGCCTTGCACTTGGACATTTATTAGTGAGTGAAGTCACTTTTGGGGGGTATTAGTTGTCACAGGTGGATACAGATCAGTGAGGTATAAGACTATTTATTTCTTTGATAGTCTGTAAAAACGTCAGGCAAATTTATACTAGTATTTTAATGCTGAGAGATACAAAATGCAGAAGACACAAGGAAAAGGGAGAGGAAGCAGTACATGAAGAGTTTGAGCCAGGGAATACAGAGGTTATATTCCCATCCTTAAACTGATCCAAGACAGTGAGGACCACATACAGGTGCTTTAGTACAGACACTACTTCTGTTTGGAATGTAAAAAAAACCTGTGCATGACTGTACTCTAATCTGTAGCAAATACAAACTACTGAACCACTACTAAGTGGCAGAAGCATTTACTTAGCATTTTCTCAGACAAATCTCTTTGCATGTTGACAGATTCCCTTGTCTAGAGATTTGCTTGGTTGACTTATTGATTATTGAAAGCAGTGCTTTAATGCTGACTTTCCCAGAAGACCATGTTTGATTTTAACTATCCCTTGCCATTAGTAAGTGTAAATATTCATTTTCAGAATTTAAGCTTATTAGGCACATATCTACAAAAGAATAATAGTTCATGCAAGATGAAAGCAACCAGGGATTTTGTCAGATGAGATCCAATAAAAAATTTAATATTATAAGCTCTTTGTCTCCATCTGCCATGAAGCAGGATGAGCTTAAAATATTGGCAACTATTAGCCTGGGACCATTTGCAAAGATAAGCAAATATATACATATGTGCACACACACACATACACATATTCTTACATCCATGAATCCAGATCCCTTGTATGATACCCAGATGTGTAACTATTCACAGAATCAAGGCTCAAAGGTACCACAGATCCAGAGAGTTGCTGCCTTGACAGTGGCTAAACTAATATTTACAAATATGGTTTTCCTCTCAGTTTTGACTGATAATTATTTTTACAGTGAAAAAGGGAATAAAATCAGTTGTAAGGTTTTTTTTATACAGCTATCATAGCTACCTTTTCACACTAGCAAAGCCTTAGCTACAGGGAGAAAGGGTCTGCCCACAGCACTGCCAGGGCAGGTGGCAGGGGGCAGGAGGGCAAGTCAGAGCAGGGACCTCTCCCCACATCCCCATCCTGCTGCCCAGAGGTGGCAAGCGGAGCTGGACTGGGGACTGTGGCCCCAGACATGGGAACAGAGCAGTTCCGAGGCCAAGCAGGGATTCAGAATCAGTGAAAGATGTGGGCAGGAGCGAGCAGAGCTGCAGAAAGCTTGGACAGTGATCAGGGGTGAGGGCTGAAGCTGCAATGCAGCAAGGTTTCCTGCAGCCTTTCTTGCACAGCTCTGCCCCTGAGCTCACATAGGGTTTCTCCAGTGCACCCTGCAGCACTGCCTTGGGCACACATCTCAAAACCCTCTGGAGCTGTGCATTTTTTCAGGACCCCATAAGAAAAGCACAACACTTTCTATCTTTTAGAAAACACTTTTTCTTCTCTGTGTAAAAAACCCAACAGTGATCATGTGTTCATGTTTTTGGTGATCATGAGTTATATTTTTCTTTTCTTTTTCTTTTTTGTGGCTGTTGAGTTTTTTCTGAACTAAGGATGTGATTTCTGGTATGCTTTTTTCCTGTTTTGTAGAAAAGGCCTTTAACATCTTCAACTATTATATTTCTTTTAACTTTGAATAGTGAACAGTATTGAATTGCTGCCACAAAATATGAGTCCCCTAGGGAGACAGACATGATTACCATATTAATATTCCATATAGTATCAAATATATTAAGTGGTAACTCCTTGCTCTGGGAAGAAACACTCTGATGATTAAAGAAACACATCTGGGAGAAAGGCTGCTATTAACATCAGTGTGACTGGACATACAGCAAGCAACAAACCACTTGAGGAAAAATTTTATGGATGGGTGGAGACTACAAATATGAAATTAGGCAACCCCCATCCTTCTAGAGCATTCAGTAATAAGAATGACCATAAATGTCCTTCATCTGAAATTTTTATTCACAAATGCTATGAAAACCATTGTGTAATGCCTCAAGCAGAAATAAATTTTTAAATATCTTTCTCCTTGAGAAGAGGAGAACAACTTCATATCCCACCTCATGAATGATGGGATTTTGTGGAAAGATGTATTTTCTTTGTTTTGGCTCTTAATCCACACACTTCATGTTTCTGCCATTCTTAGTGTTCCTTTACTCATCCTATATATGCATTCAGCAATCCCTTATTACAGCCTTAGAGCTGTTTATTAACAAGGACTTGGATCCTGCTCTGGCAGATTGCTGTTATGCAGCTGGCGAAAGCACGTCTGCCCTCTCTCACTCCACAGCAGTGTTGCCTTAGCCCAGCTTTCCACCCTGGTATTGCCATTTTCCACTCCTGTAAGGCTTCCACAACCCACCCTGAGACCAGACAAACTCCAGTGCACTCCCTCTCATACCACACTGTTCTGAACAACCCTCTGAACTGCTGATAGTGCCATCTGCAAGCACTGGCACAGGTGGCACAAGGGAAGCATGGCTAGGGCACCCCTTATCTTTTAGCAATCTTCTAATGAGCTTGTTTCAAAAAGCTTTAGATTCTTCTAATGAGCTTGTTTCAAAAAGCTTTAGATTCAAAAAGCAGAGACAGGAAACACCTTTAGCAGACCTCAATGAAGAGAAGTTTGTGTGCGACAACCCTCCATTTTCTATCTCAATTATTAGTTTAAACATAGCCTGGAATATTTCACATTAAGCTTCTAAGTTTGGTGCCCACAAAGGAAAATGCTAAACTGGAATTGATGGAAGCTATTACAGTGAAGGAATGATGCTTCTCTCTGTCTTTATCTCGACATAAGTATATGAAATATATATGCAATATTTTTCAAAATTTCTATAAGCCAGCATCTAGGAAGCCTCTGATAAGGGCAGTCACGTACTTTGCAGAAAGAAGGTCTATCTATGTAATTTTTAGCTGCTACATTTCTAGAGTGACAATTTAAAATCCTAAAAGGTTAAAGATACTTGAAAAAGGCCACCATCTCCTGACAAAGCAGCATCTGAGCTAACAACACTTTTCTTCTAAAGTTGTTAGTGTTATTCTATTGACTTCAGGGCTTCCCACCACTTTTGTCACACTAACTAGCCGTTTGTTTTGTTGCTAAGAGGGTGAATCCATCTTTTCTCCATGGTCATAGTGCCTAGGGGAAGTTGCCTAGGCCCAAATTATAATAAGAAAGATTTGGACTGGATAATAGTGGGAGAACTGTTCTAACAGTAGAGCTCCTAAGTCACTGCACTGGTAATTCAGGAGGGTGTGGACGCTCTCATGCTGTACACTTGGAAGAACTGGTAAACATTTCCCAATAATTGTGTAAACATGTCTTTGAGGGGACAGACTAAGGCTGGCTTCTCAGAATTCTGGTTGTCTATGAATCTCTGAGACAGAACATGTCTTAAAGTATTAGACTGAAATAGAAGAGCAGTTTTCGTTTTAGGCCAGTCCTACAAGAAAAGCAGTATTCCTGTGCCTCACAGTACTGCAATGAGCTCAGCTGTGAAAGCTGTCAAAATAACGCTCATCCAACTGTGCATACAAAATGCACACTCAGTTACCACCACCAATGTAAGACTAAATGTGTGTTTACCTACAGCCACTCTCCACCCAGCCTTGCGTTTTTCTGCAGGCATTGACTGATAGGTACAATTATGGTGGCTGCATGCATAATTCAGTGCACAAAGACCGGACTAGGTTCATAATTTTTTTTCCCAAGGAAGCATCAATCTTCTCCTTAGGAAGAGAAAAAATAGCTAGCTAGCACCACTAGCCCAAGTGTTTCAATTATAATTCTTTCCATTTCAGCTGCAACATTCAAGACATATCGTGAGCATCACACAGTAATGTGCATACTCCCACACCCGTTGAAAGTGATCATACATCAATATACCATATACTATAGTCACTACCTGTATTTTGAGTCTCCATTCCTTCATAAAAACTTAGCTATTTCACCAGATTCTGTGGAGTTTATCTAGATTTACTTTGACAGAAAAGTAAAGGAATGCACTGCAGAGATGTCTGTTTCACTCAGAAGTAATTTAGTTCTTAGAGAGAAAACAGCATAGCAAGCTAAAGATTTAATGTGTGTTGGAAAAAAACAGAGCAACCCAACATAACCAAGCAAGAGATTTTCAGTGACTAATGCCATAATTTGATGGTAGTCATGAATTTATCAGAGAGCTTGGAAGTGTATCAGAACAAGGTGCTTGACTCACAAATAAACATCTTTAAGTGATGTCATATTCACAAACCAAGATGCATAGACTGCATTATTCTTGCTAAATTCCAGGCACCTGGTGAGTAAAAAATAATTTGAATTACAAATTTTTCTTTTTTTTTTCATTTGGCTTCTGGATTGGCCAATCATGTCATAGTCTGAAATCTTGAATAGCTGTTTCACAGGCGTTTCCTTCCCATGATGCTTCTGAAAAAGCCATTTTTCTATTCTCATTTAAACATAAGGCTTTCTAGAAAATGGGGAGCTTACTTTGAAGCATTTGTTCCTGGGTGGTTTTACCGACATTACAGAATCTTAGCTGAAAATTTTCATCAGTCTTCTCCAGATGATTCATAATCAGCTTAAAAAAAGCTTTTAGTCTTAGACAGGGCTAAATCACCCTTCCCAGTCTCAGTGGTCTGAGCCCCACCCAACACCTCATGGGATTGTTCCTTCCCAAAGAAGCAGCAAACATCAAAGCAGTCTGATGGCAACGGTCTGGCAAAGTCCAGAATTATATGGAAGGTTTCCCACTCCCATGCTCTGGATTTAGTGTTGAGTCCCTCAATGTACAGAATCATGTCTTGTCCCTTGACAGTGATCAATGATTATCCTACAGAGTGAACTATTGATAATCTCCTTGTTGTTGCTGCAAATGCCAGCAGAAGCTCTGCTGCTTTTGCAGTCTGTCCACGCTCTTGAACTTGTCTTTGAAGGCTGTACTTACACCAGAGCTTGGCTGAATAACTTGGGAGTCTGCCACCCATGCTCATGATTCTGCAAATCATCATCACTTGTATTGTTTTCAGTCTTCACCTGGCTGAACCTGTTGATTGATTATTGTATGAATACAGACTTGGAATATGGGCGATGCAACATTTGTGAGGCTTTCAATTCTACTTTTGAACTGGAAATTTTATTTTTCACAAAGCAATGCATTTAGTTTGGCAAGGCTTACTTCAACAATATGCATGTATTTTCCAAAGCAACCAAAAATTAAGCTTCTGTATCCATATGCCAGAATGGGAACTATGTATGTGTTCAATTGAGGCAAACAGTGAGAATGCATGCATGTGTGTGTGTCTAAGTTCCAAAACTATAATATTTATCAGCCACATTATCCATACATTATCAGTGGATATCAGAATTCCCAGCCATATTCCAAACAGTTTTCACAGTTTATCTTTGATGGGCTGAATTTTCCTCTCCACAAAGGTTTCTAGAAGGACTTACAGGTGAAGAGTCTTCAGCACAGTTTTCACCTCTTAGTGTCATGTTGTCTCATGAAGATGAATTTTAATTGCAGATTTTTGTGCTATCACCTCCATCAGAAGCGGCTTTGAAAAGATAATACAGTTATTTTAAGGCATATTGAGGTTTTTAGTGCCCACTGGTGACTGCACAACAAATACCTGTCTGAAAGTGATATCCACTGACTGTATTTTGTCCACTCATCTTACCCTTTATCTCTGCTGAGATTCAAGGGACAATTTTTCGATCCCCATAGTGAGAAAGGACAGACCAGAGCAGCTGGCTGAGGGATACTGAGGACTGAGGAAGCCAGTGGCAGGAGCCCAGCATACCCACACTAGGTATTTTCTCACTGCAGGGTTGGAAACTGGAAGTTGAAAACATGGTAATGAAGTGAAATGTGTGATTTTGTGTATGAACAGTATGAAGAAATCAAAGTTACTTCTTGATTCTCAGGGCCACTCTTCCTTGATGTGCATCGCGGCATCACAACTCTTGCACAACAGAAGTGCACATATATAAATACTGTATATGCTTGGAAATGCATCCACACAGACACAGAGCTAATTTCAAGACCCATGCTCAATTGTTAGTAAGAGACAAGAAGCGAAAAAATATTCCCAGGTATGACTAAAACTGTTTAAACCCTCAAGTAAAAACTCTCATTAGTATACAATACTCATATTCCACATAGCTCTTGAATACTTCAATTCAAAAATTATCCACATAATTTATTTTATACATCCCCACAGGCTGAGCCTGGGCCCACCAAACAAGGCACTTTCCTGAGGCTTGAAAGCTGTTTAATCTTCTTTTCTGTGCCCTCTGAGATAACTTCTGAATGCACTCTCTAAGCTCCTTATACTAAAAGGTGATCATAGTGTAAGGCCAGAAGTTCCCAGGTTCCCTTCAGAAGGTGAACGCATGCTGAGCCTGACCAGTTATCTGTAAACACAGATAGATTTCAACCTGTTTTACAAAAGGGTTTGTGTATGCTGGAGCAAATATATGTATTAGAAATTTCCTCATGACAATAAGAAATCACTAGGAAATTACCAGGAGGGAAAAGAAGACAATTTTTTTTAAACGAGTGGTCTGAACCTGTCCCTTTGTGACTGATTGAAATGAGAATTATGAGGTCTGGATTCAGCCTTTTATTATGAGACACTGAGGTTCTGCAGTGTATTTTTTCCTTTCTTTAATTCAGATCTGTGCAAAAAATTGGCATGAAATACAAATAAATGACAAAGCACTGAGAATTAGGCCATTTGTCTGTAGAACCAGACATAATCCCCAAAATAGCAAAATACAGAAGAATGCATCAAAGTGTATTAGTGATGACAAGCCATATATTACACAGGCTGTTAATGCAACTGTAGGTCACTTATCAGTACCAGTGAGTCACAGAAGCCTAACATTAAATGTAAGAGGCAACATACAGACAAATATTCATTAAAATAACAATTACTGCTAAGTGCAGCATTTTGCTAGATATAATGACAGCTAAAAGACTGGTGAGGTGCTTACAATAATGAGTCAATATTTCCACCCCCGAATATATACATATATACACATGTATGTATATACTGATTGTAGGAAAGAACTGAAGAAATATGTAAATCTCTATGAATACATCATTTTAAATGCTACAATCATCTTCCTCATTTCAAAGTCCCTCTAAAGAGAGATTTAAAAGCCCCATAGCTGTTGCCTTACACAGACACCCATAGGTCTGAAGAGCCAGTGAAGTTGCCCAGTTCATGCGGGTTTTCTTTCACTGTATTTCAACCCAACTTTGTCTGTCTTCACTTGCCCCTAAATGCCTGTTTTCAGCCCAGTGGGCAGTGGGGCAGTCTGCAGCAGGGACCTCCCCTGGCAGCCCTGTCCCCCACATTCAGAGGTGACCAGCAGAGCCCAGGTGGGGCTGGCCATGGGGACAGAACCTCTGGAACCAAGTCAGGGGAGCAAGTCTGGGATCAGTAGACAAGACTCATAGGGCTGGGTATAGCTGTAGTACAGCATGAGGGCTGGAGCTGAAATGCAGCCCCAAAGCCTGAGGATGATTCTTCTCACAGCTGCTTCTGGCCGTGCTGCTGCTTTCCCAGCACTGGTAATGCAGTTTTTATGGTCCGCCAATATCAGAGCAGCCAAACCACTCGTGTTAGAGCACGTGGCAGAGCTTGTCCATGCAACCAGGGTACCTCGTATTTTATTCTGGAAAGTCTCCAGATCCCAAATTTACTTGGACAATACAAAACATGAAGGGCTGATGTATATGGTCCCCAACCACAATGTCAGAGTGCCACTGAACAGAGAATCCATGCTCCGAACTTACCACAGCGACAGTTTTCTGTCCAATTCCCCTTTGGCATGTTTTCATGAGGCACAGTTTGTTTTAGACACAGATTTACAACATTGCATCCTCTCCACCTTTAAGCCCATATGTGGGAAGAGTATTGGCATGCTCACAGTGATTCTGCACTGAGTTCCTGTTAATGTACCTTAGGATGAGAGGTGAGTCAGACCTACTCTTCACACCACTTTCATCTAGAAAGCAGTGACTGTGTTTCTGTGCAGGCCAAAACGTGGGGTCTTACTGGCATAACTCTGCCACTCTGTACAATGACTGTACACCTACAGGAAAGCTGTATGGATGTGACATGAGGAAGTGCTGAGTGTGCTGCTCTCATCAGTGAGGATGTGAACTAAAGTATTTCCTAATGAAGGTTCAAGGGGATTTTTATATTGCATGAATTTTGTGATTATATCATCAGAATTATCAAGTTTTCACCCGATACATGTAGGCAAGGCCACAGCTCAGAGCACAGACCTGGTGAGGGATGTACATGCAGCTCCTGTGCCTCAAGGCATGTCAGGAAGGTCTGTGGAATCACCTAGACTGCATCAAGAAGGAGCTTGCAAAAAACATCATCATCCCATATCTCTCAAAGACAAGCCATTCACTTGGCCTATGAAATTTCAGATCAATATACTAACTGTTTGAGTAATTATGACACTGTTTGCTGAGGTGGTAGTAATTTCCCTTTACAAGATTTCTGTTCTGATATATTAGAGGTATTCTGGTCTATCATGGAGCTGAAAGGGTTGTACCCTTTCTGAATAACATTTGTAGCTAGAAGAGAAAAAGGTCATTCATAATTATTTTTCAGGTATACTGGCTTAGCTAGTCATTTGATTTGTCACGTGTCCTTTCTGACACAATGTGAAATAATAGGAGAGTTAGATAGTCTTTTGAGGAAACAGGCATCCAGCTCACAGAATGTATCAGTTTTGATAATGCAGTTCAAAGGAATACAGCTCCTTTTAATATATTCAGGGATTTGTTCACCAGTTTAGGTTCAGCTGCTTTCAAAATAGATAGAAGAAACCTCCTTGTGTGATATAACCAGATGCCATTTGCAGAGACTGTGACATATGGTCCTTCAGACATGGAGATAATCACAGAGGATAATTCTTGAGAGCCCGTTAGGATTCCAGAGTAGCTGTCTCTGCCATGTGGTGCTTGCTGATGTCTAAATATGATAAATTCACTCACTTTATTTTCAAAAACACAGCTGAAAGAGTTTTAAAAGGAGTAGCATGAAAGCAAAAAAGTATCAAGCCTAATTACTCGATCAAAGTGAGAAATATATTCCTGATTCCATCCAACTTCAAGGCAAGTTAATGAACTAAATAGAAATCTGCAGCTGAAACTCACCGATACGAGAATAATCTAATTTTCCACAATGAATGCAATAAGGATTTCAAGGGAGCCTACACAAGCTTTTGTTACATACATGGTTTCTTGGGCAGGCAGTGGGCATACCTCATTCTTCAACCCATTTCTGTCCTTAAACAAACAAAAACAAAAACCAAACAAACAAACAAAAACCTCGTTTTCAGGGTAAGAAGCAAAAAATTTAATGTTTATGTTGTTATCACAAAAAGTATTTTAATAATGGGCCTTAACACTGAGGCTGTAAACTACTGGCTTCCCCCAGCACAGGGGATCCAGGCTGGTATTTGATCATATGCCTCTCCCAATCTGGTATTCTTCCATCAGCATTGACAAAAATAATTCTCTGGAAGAAAAAAAATTGTAGTAGATGGTTGTGAGCATCTGAAAGTGCAGCAGTGCCTACACTGTGCACCTTTACCCTGCACAGAAAAGGGCCAGGGCCAAGGAACTAAACCCCTCTCCTAGCTCACTGCTGCCACCATGCCTGGGCAGGTACTGGGGCCAAGGACTGTGCCAAGGGCTGGTCCCAAAGGAGTGTGGTCAGGAGTCCGTCAGCATCAGATCGGCATGGGACCACCACGTCACTGGACACACACAGCCACACTTTGTGCCATGAGACTACTGTGGCACAAACCTTAGAGAGTATATCAGATCTCAGGCACTTTGAAATAAAACACATGCAAAAGCAGCCATGGTTTAAGTCTGCAGGCTCATCTGAAGGTCAGAGGCTGTGCGATGTAAATGCAACCAGTCTGCTCAGGAGTGAACCTGCCTTACATAGTGTGGTGCAAGGCACTTTGTGCTCCCCAGTCCTGAATTTGATTCTTTAACCTGTTAGGCATAATCTTCATATCACTCCACCAGTCTGAGATACCTAATGAAAAAATCAGCTCTACATACCAGGATCGAGAGTTAGAAGTTTCTTTGGGCATCAGATTACTGCCAAAACAGTCTAAAAAGGCACAAAGGGGCATGGTGCCATCACCTGAAACACTGAAATAAAGATTTTTGTGATTGTTGCCACAGTAGCTGAAGCATGTTAAAGGAAGATGTAGCATGTAGTAAGACCCACTAATTTCATGTCAAGTGATGAATCTCTATCTCCCATAATATATTTACTGTCCTATTATTTGGTCTTTCTCCTGACGCAAGGAATATTTTTGTGTTGCTGTTTTGGGTTTTTTTGTTTTTTTTTTTCTCAGTGCAATGCAAGACACACTGGATGAAATAACAGAAAGAAGGTGAAAATCCTTCTGGCCTTATACACCCATGAAAGCAATAGATGTGAAAATGGTGCCAAAGTATCCCATAGGTATTTTTAAACCGATACAGTTTGAAAACTGCAAAGTACTCAGCTTACCTGGGTAAAGGAGACTGGAATACCCTTTCTGAAGCTAGAATGGGGTCAGCTGTTGATAAACATGCCTTTCTATGGAGGTACATTCTGTGCATAGTGTGTGACTATTCAGTTTCAGAGTGTCATTGCTTGGCTCAGCTTTGTGGAGAGTGTTCAGGAGGCCTCTTCATGGCTTTTAGATCTAACACATCCCACTGCAACTGAAGAGTCCAAGAAAATTACTTGAGTCTTCCATCTCTTATAAGCCTTTCAAGCATAGGAATAGGCTGCCCAAGGACATGTTGAAGTCACCAGACTGCACGTGGCACTCAGTGCCCTGTTGTAGTTGACAAGGTGGGGAGTGGTCAAAGGTAAGACTCCATGATTTTGAAGGTCTTTTCCAAATTAATGATTCTGTTATTCTGTATTGCCTGAGAGGACAATCAGTTATTCTGAGTGGATTGTATAAATCTTGGTGTGCAGGCTCTGGAAACCTGTACTTCAAGATCAGCAGATAAATGAGGAAAAAAAAGACTGTTTCCTATTCACTTGTGAAGTTTCAACTACACGCAAGCTCATCTGTGCCACCAGGCAGCAGCAAATTGGCATTATCAGCCTTGGGAATATGAATTTTGTGCATTCCAGAGGAACAGAGCATGCTCTGTATGGAGGAAGAAACTAGTATGGGCAGTTAACTTTTCATATTTGTTATTCCCTCTGTTTTAAGGAATAAAAATGCTTCTAGTGCTTTCATTAAATTCATTTAACAACAGAGGAACTAGAACAGAGACACAGGATTTCCATGCTGCAGGAGATGCTAATCACCCTGGATTTTTTTCCTATAAAAATGACACAGAAAAATAGGATGAATGAATGGAAGGAACAGAAATTTTGAACACCCATGATTAAATGATTTTTGAACTTCTGGATTAAAAAGCATTTCTTGGCATTCCAAAACCAAAGCTTTCCTCTTTGATTCACTGGCCCAAAGGGAAACTTTTTGTTTTCACAGAAACAATTCACAAGTCACAGAATAGTGTGAGTTGGAAGGGACCCACAAGGATCATTGAGTGATCAAAGTCAACACGAACCTGTGTGTCTAATCCAGCTGCCAAAACGCCTTTGGGGAGTTGACTCCCCATGCTTCCCTGTTCTTCAGATGGGCATTCTTCCCGAGCCAAAATGTACTTTCCATGGCCTCACCACACAGCAGACAATCCTGTGATGTATCACACTGACTCAGCCACAAGGAGAAACAGCCATTGTTTCTCATTTTTCACAGGCACAGTTTCATCAAAGTCTTTTTTCCTGTGGCAACTTTCTATTTTGATGAAACACACTGTTTCTCATGGAAAAATATGTGATGTTTTCTATAAGCTATTAAAAGCCCCTCAGAAAACAGATTTGAAGAAAGAATTAATGAAGACCTATACCACTAAAGGCAGATTTTCCCCTGTCAGGAAAACAAAAACAATATTTGCATAATTTGGTAGGTAATTCTTCTAAAATAATGGAAGTTTATCAATCATTTATCTGTATATGTTACGCTCAAAAATGGAGTAACACATTTTGAATTTAATGAACATGTGTGTTTATATAGCACCAATGTTTTCTTCAATTTTATATGTCATGGCTTCTATTTTTAAGAATTATTTATTAGTAGTTTAGGAAAAAGGTACAGTCTGAATGTTAAACTCTGTAACCAGTTCTGTTGTGCTGCTTGTTTCTAAGGGGCAAATTCAATAGAACTCATGTATTTTCCAGTGTAAATATACGTATAGGAAATCACTTCTAATACCATGGCAAAATTAATTATTTAAATCTTCACATTCCTCACAAATTCCAGTCCTCTTTTTGACTAGTAATTACGCAGTTGAAAATCACAATTATTGTGAAATATTGTGTTATTAATAACATGCTGTCCAAAAAGTCAACAATAATATTGAGAGCTTCTGTAAATTTGCTCATTTCTGCTACTTGTTGACAATCATGATGGCTTATAAATGGTCATCTGAGTCATATGAGCTTGATTTTGTTACCTGTTTGGCTGACATCCAAATTGAATGAGAGGAAAAACAGCTAAGAAATTATGGAGAACTAGAAATTCCAAGTATATTTATTTTTGTTATCACATATAATTTCAAATATTCCCTCCAACCATTCTGGCATGAGAACAGATTAATGTGACCTCAGAATCGCAGCTCAGTTTTTCAGTTCTATACACAAGCATTCCAGGGTATTCCTGTCTTCTGTGAGCTTCTCTGCTTGGGCACCGTGCTAGAGGCTGGAAAGTGGAGGTCATATTTACCTGACAGACTGTAGAAAGAAACCCTAGAGACAAAATGGGCTTTGATATATGTGGGAAGATGGTTTGTAGGGATAGTGCAGAAGGAAATTTTCCTCAGTGAATTACAGATGTACTGATTGCTGAGAAGTGGAGACAGCGTTGCCTGTGCAATGAGGATGGGTATTATAGAAGAAAGGATTGTCTAGTAGAGAGTAAGTTGGAGCTGGAGACTGAGTCTGCTGCAGTTTGGGATGGAGGCTGCTGGCTGTGCTGTGAGGAGGAAGGGACGTGTGGTTGGGCAAGGGACAGATAAGGTAAGAAGATGCTGTGTGAGGGGCAGACAGGGTTAGACAGCTGGGAAAGGGACAGGTTGGGGGTTAGCTGGTCATGCAGAAGAAAGAAGGAAACTTGCAGAGAGAAGGAGAGGAGGAGTCAGTGCTGTGTGGAGCTGCCTAAGAGAAGGCATGAAAGGTTTTTAATAAGGTACTGGTGATGGTGCCACTTGTGTCCATCGCAACATAATTACTACAGATAGAGGTACAAGTGTAAGGGTAGATGTGGATATAGGCATATACTGTCCCAGACAAATAAAACTATTTTAGAAATGGAGATATTCTTTGTACCCTCCCAGAAAAGAAGGCCAAGGAAGACAAGTCTCCTGTTTGCTGTCCACAGTGGTTCTCCAGCAGTGCACTGACAGGGAGGAGGGGGGGAAGGATGTCTTCCATGCTGTCTTTGGAGACACAGCTTTAAAGTGAAACAACAAAGAGCTATTTATGCAAAGGAAAAACGTACTTGAGGCTCCCCTCGCCTGTTGGGGTGGATGCTGGAGGTTCTGATCACACGGCTGTGGGGGCTCCTTGGGACAGGGACCACTCACACACACACACACACACACACACACGTTCCCGGCAGGGCGGGATGCTCCTTTGGGGAGTGGGAGCGCACAGCCAGGACCATCCAGCGCCAGCCGCCCCTGCGCTCCCCGGCACGGCGGGGAACCACTCAAAAGGAGGAGGAATCTCCTCTCTCCAGCTCCAGCAGCTGAATTCCCTCACCACCACGCTGGGAGCTGGCGAGGAGGACAGCCTGTGCCGGGGCTGTCGTTACCGATGTAAATTAAACAGTTACCACCGCAGGGTGACTCTCTGCTCTTTTCCCTGAGCAGACAGCTGCTCCAGAAAACACATGCTCCGGCTGCTCAGGCTGAAAGGAAGAACCGCAGAGATTTTATTTATAGATGCAATAGGCAGGTGTTCTGCATTTAATGTCTGCCCAGTAAGAGCTGGAATTGCCTCTTTGCCCACAACGACTACATATTTGATTACCTTCTGTGTACGTAATGCATTATATATACTCTTTACCTCTCCCTTCCTCTTTGGATTCAGTGCATAACCTCTGTACAGCTGTTTTGTCCTCTCCTGCAGCAAAACATTTGCTGATCTTATCAAGACAGAAAGATAAAGTGCCGCAGACTGTGGAAAACTAAACTTTAATGGAGGAGTTCATGCCAAGGTGTACCTGCTGTGTTTCTGGATGGCAGAAGGGTGTTGTGCAAGGAATGTCCGTCTATCATTTCAATACAAAACATTTCATCACAGCTTGGGAAGCCATGTATGAAATATTAATTAATTGCCACTGAGTTTCACTATACCATTGTGAAACTGGCACAGTGCAGCTTTGTGCAGGTTGTTTTCAGAAACTGTTGCCTTTTATTTCAGCTACTTGATCATAGCATGCTGCATAATTTATACATCTAAGAGCCTTTTGTAGGGCATGTTGGTAGAAAAGCTCATAAGTACAACAGGAGCTGGGATCTTGTCAATATTAACAAGGAATTTTGAGGCTGGCAAACAAGCACAACAAAAGCAGTTCCTGTTCTTGTTGCTATCCATGATTTTGGTAACTGCAGGCTTGCTACCATGACTTGTGACAAAGAAGTAAGAAAGCAAAACTAAGCTCTCCCAAATCCAAATGAAACAAAAAAGACAGCTTGCTGTTAATACAGGATGGCAGCCATACAGTGGCACAAATACATTTTGAAAATACATGAAAATTATCTTTAAAATTGTTTTAATTTGAGCTGAGGAAGAAGGCAGATACTTTTGGGATTGCAGTGCTATGCACCAGTCACCAGGAATGCAGAGCATAGGAGCACAGGCAACTTCCACTACAGACTGCCATTGACAAAGCTGGGAAATGCTGTTTTCCACATCTCTTGATAAGAATAAATATTCTGGTATGCCATTTTTACAATAGGGAAAGGCATCATCAGATTGAGGTTAATTTATAAACTTTCTCTCTTTGGAAATACCTTTTTTGTGTTTGAAAAAATATCTGCAGGAAAGAGTAGAGAGGTCTGGCAGGTGTCCTCAAAGGCTACTTAAGAGGCCAATGGTGTCAAAGAGCCCAGCTGGTGAGCAGGTAAGTAGCAGTGATGCAAAAGTCAGGCACAGCAGCAAGACAGCACAGCTTCAGATCCATGACTGTGAGAGGGACATTTATGCCATCAGAGCTGCCTACCTAAAAGTTCAGTGTCTATCCCAAACCAGATATCCAAATTCCTTTGACCCACAATGCAGAGGGCACCTTCCTCTCCTCCTAGGCTGTGGAGGGAACCTCCATGTTGAGCTTGGGTTGGACCCCCTAGACTTTACACAGCTACAGCTGGGTGAGGGGGATGCAAGGGATGTGCCAGGACTAAGAATAAAGCTCACAAGTCTTTGCTTTCCAGCTCTACAATTAAACTGCTGAAACATGTTGACAATGTGCCTGAATCTTGTTGGAACATCTATGGCTGAAAAACAGCTTATGCCATTGCCTGTAATTACTTATAATTAGAATGTGTAATTGGGATGTGGACAAACAACTCAGCTCAACTGCATACAGAGGCCTGTCCCTGCCACAGCAAAATTTTTAGAAAGATCAAACAGTAATCACATTCTGTAGGTGCTAATTTTCATAGCTTAGTAAAGAAGCACATACAATAAACATCTGAACAATTCTCCTTGTTTACAGTTCTGCACCCTTAAAAGACAGACTGTAATCAAGATATTTTGAGAAAGCTAGTGTATTTTTCACCTTCTTGACAATGTCGATGCAGCACAGAGCATCACCCTGATCTGCACTGTGCACAGAGCTATGCCACACATCCTTCAAAAAGTGATGGTGACCTGAGTAAGTAATGGCCTCTAGAGCCAGAGCACAGATATGCAAAAGGAGATCTAGCCTGGGGTATCTTGTTGGAGAAGGGTGCAAAGAGGTGTGCTTGATGCCATTTCCTCTGCTGTGGCTGACCATGAAAAGGGATTCAGCAGCAGAGGCTGGGGAGGCCCAGGACATTCATAGAGGGCAGTCCCTCAATCAATACAGCCCCTCTCCTTGCCTCTGCCTGCCATCCCTTGATACTCCAGGCCCATGGGCAGAAAGATACCTGTGTACAAGACCAGAGGCAAAGGGCAAGCTGGGCAAAAACGTGACTTAGAGGACCAAGCCATCTGGAGGACACAGCACAGACTGTGCTCCTCCAGGCTCTGTTGGGTTCTCCACCTCGCTGCTGTCTGTGCTCTGCCCCATCCGTCCTGGGCACAGACCAGGAGCCCAAACACAGAGCTACAGGTACCTTCCTGTCAGAGAGGAGATTCAAATGGAAGTGAGACACTGCCACTTCTGCTCCCCCATTTTCCTGGCAATGGAATGATTCTCCAGAAAATGTAAAGTATTCAAGGAAATGGAAAGTATTCATGAACATGGCACTGCCACGGCATTTCCCATGTCTCACCTAGACAGTGATGCTGGGAGCACAAAGCAAAGCAGGTCACACAAGGGACAGCACTTTTGTCCCAAGCCTTATGGCAATGTTTGAGGGCTGAAAAAATGCGGAGGAAGAGCTTTAAATATTTTTTTTTCTTAAAGTCACAATATCCCTGAGGGAAGGTACTCAGTAGATATTTCTGGCTGGTACATAATGAAGCTGCTTCTCTGTCATTGATGGGTTTTATTCTGCACAGGTTCCCTACAGAAATGTGGGCAAGTACCAAGCCTTATCAGCATACAGAAAAAAACAACTGGTGACTAGCAAGTAGAGCCAAAGACTAAGTCAAAAATAGGCTGGATATCAGGATTCAGTTCAATAGGAAGAGGAGGCACAGACCTGGAACTTACAGATGAGTTTCTAGGGAATTGGAAAAGCATCTGAGGAAGTGCAACCTACCTGACAGGCAGCATTCTCTGTGCACTCTGCATCAAAATGTTTGCAGGGAAGCAAAAGAAAGGGGAGAGGAGAAGGCAAAAATTGGCTATGGAACATCCCTTGCTGCACAGGAGACATGAGGCTGTGAAAATATTTCTAGTCAAAAATATGAACTGCAGACCAAAATTCAAATATATGCTCAGAGACACCTATTTCTCCTTAATCTTTACTTTTCAGATGTATATTATCAGATAGCGAATAAAAATTATTTCAGATCCCTACAGACACCTTTATGCTGACAAGAACTCAAGAGGATGGGCTAATTGTTTAATTTCTCAGTTTTCAATGGTGGCAGGCTATTAAATCAGCTTGGAGCTGACTCGGTACGATGCCCTCCAGTTGCAGAGCTGAAGATTTGTTCCTGTTCTCCCTAATTACTTTGATATAATTAGTTTCTACATCGCAACTGATTTGGCCTCTCTCCTGCCAGCGCAGCATTTTGTCAGTGGCTACTCCAAAGTTCTCATGTGCCATTTCACCCTTTCCTACCACATCCTCTATTCCCCTAAGTAATTTGGAAGAACACACATTTTGCCTGTGGTAATCATTTAAGCATTGTACATTCCCCTAATTATTTTCTTTACTAATTTATCTAATAGTGAGGTAAAGCTTCTTTGTAATAAGGGAACTATAACTCTTGCAAAATTCCAGTCCTCCTTCATGGTAGCTGGCTTTAGTGATAGTTATTGTACTTTTGCTTGCAGATGAACCACTCACATGTTTTCAAAACTCATGGATGAGTACTATCTGGCCATAGTGATTAATACCATTATTAAATTATTCCTTATTTTTATTATCTACAAAAAATAAATAAGCTCTAGAGCAGGTGTTTCTCCCTTGTCCTCTGTGATGAAGATAAATGCAAGAAATTTGTTTCATTTTGCTGCAATTTCCTTATTATCCCAAGCTGTTCCTTTTCAAAATGACAGTATCATCTGATGGACACATTGGATGGAATGCATTTGTTTCTCTCACTGTACAGTTTATGCAATAGATCTTCTTTTACTTTTCCAGCAAGCTCTGTGGTTGGCAAGCTATCCTATGACTACCAAAGTACTACTGAGCAAATAATTTCATTTTGCCATCCAGTGATGGGGGTTTTTCCCTTTTCTTCCCAGGCAATTGCTATTGGTAACCTACTGAAACTGCCTCTCCCTTCACAGAATCCTGATCCTGAGGTTTTTTTAGATTTTCACTTTCCCCTTCTTACTAATTACAGTTCATGTTCCTTCCCACTGACTTCACACAATCTTAGAATTCACCTTTTTTCTTCCCTTTCTGTCCTAAGAATACTAATCACTTCAAAAAGAAAAACAACATATAGCACCTTGCAAGTGTTTTAGCACACCTTTGTAGCACAATTTTTTAAAAATTCCACTTCTAGGGAGTTCTTGCACTGAAAAATTCTGTTACTTTTCTTCACTAAGCCTGCGGGTCCCAGGCCATCCACAAGATGCTGCAGAGATACAGATAAAACAGGGAGCCCCAGACACAACTAGCAATGGAAATACAAGCATACACTATGCAGCAACTTTGCTAGACTTAAGCACTCACCAGACTCTATCACACTTCACATAGCACAAGATAATCTAATTTATAATAATACTTCATCAAACTAAACCAATAAATATATCTTCAGTCTACGCAGTCACATTTGGAGAAATGTCATTGTGGGCACAGTAGGAGCAATGTGTAATAAATGTTTCATTGGCTCCCACAGGTAATATTTTTGCCAAGGCAGCTGGAGAAACTGTGCAAGTTTACTGGCCCTCATATTCAATCTCAGCATCTATTTGGAGAAAACAGCTGAGAACTATACACAAATTTATATCATAAAAATAATAGAAAGCCTCAATTGCAGTGACATTTTTACCTCAGTATCACTCTTTATTATTTTGTTGTTGTTGCTAATAATAACATCAGTATTACAGCACCCAAAGCAAAGGAAGTTTCAAAGTTTTATGTACAGAATAAAAGAGCTCTTGCATTATGGACATAAGAATTGATCAGGCTTGGTAATCCCACCAACTGCATTAATTCAAAATTGTTCCAAAGCTTTCTTTTATGACAAAGCTTTTCTAAGTGTGGTCGATGAGGATGTGCATATCACAGGGATGAAAGAAGGTAGTAAAAGACAGTATATCCTCTTAGAGTCAGCATCTAACTGTAATGTTGACTTCAGAATGAGTTGAATTGGCTTTTCAGTGCCAGAAGTCCTGAAAACCATTACTTCCAATGACTCCAAAGAGTTGAAGTATTCTCCAGAAAGCCCAAGATTTCTGAAAAGTCAGGAAATATAATTGTTCTCATGCTCTCCCATTGCTGTCATGCTCCCTCTTTGCCATGCTCACCCACAAAGGATATTTGAAGGAGAGATAAACGTCCAAGACACCATCCCATCTCTGACCTTGCATTTTCTAAGATGGTCCCCTTAAATAGAGGATCTCCCTTCAGGAGAGAAGGAATCCGACTTTTTTCTTTTTTAATTGGCCTGAACAGACCAATTAAACATGCACTTGGGAATCACTCATTGCTAATGCCAGTGCAGGGAGGAGAAAGTGCAGATATTAACTCCTCCAGGAGGACAACAACATTTCCGGAGGCTTTGTTGATGTCTTTCATCTTCACCAAGAAGTGGACACCAGAGTTGGAGCTGAAATCCTTGTGTTTATGCTGTGAGCCTTGTATAGAATGCAATGCCAACTCCCAGAGCATCATACTGTCTCTAAGAGAACACATGGTGAAGTTTCTCAAGGAGCCAAAAGATCATGGAGTGTTCTCCCACTTGGAGGAAGAACTGTGTACTCAGAAGGATATTTCAGCCTTTTCATTGTAGGCACCTCACTCCAGCATGTATCATGAAAAAACATATCCACAGATCACAGTAACCACAGAAAGAAAACATCTTGAATATTCACCTTTTCATCTTCAATGCATATATATAAAAGAATGATCTGTAACAAGATTGGACTCTTTCTGTTTGTCTTGTTGTTGTAATAAAAATATTAATAAGATAGGTATTAAGTTATAGTGTTCCCTTTTCCTGCATCAGTAATTCTGATGGAAAACAATATGGACACCTTATACTGTCCCTGGGCAACTATTAAATAAACAAAAGACTCAAATACAATAAACATTAATATTTCATGAAGTTGGGCAGACCATCAAGAAAGCTTTTCTTGATCACTTTACCTAGCATTCTCCCTGTGGGATTGAAAATAGCATTAATGAGAAGCAGAAAGAAATATCTCAAGTAGCAAAAGTACATACCAAGTATGAAAATGAACTCCTTTTCAGATGTCTCAAAGGAGCAGGGCTGTGTGAGAGACAATATTTCAGATGTCTTAGCAGCATATTTTGAAAAGTCAGGCAGCCAGGTTCTGTTTTGCTTGTTATTTTATTTGCTGTTGCCCGCAGAACTCTTCAAAACCCTGCTCTATCAAAACACTTTACAGGTGTTGTTTCAGCATGGTGACAGCTACTCAACATGGGACAATTTCGACCAGTGAATAACTCTGAAAGTTGTGGCAACCACCAAGTACTGTGCAGTACCCACAGTGGTTTAACCTTTAACCATTAACTATTAACCATTGGCTGAAGGGGTGCTGGAAGTTCCTTCTGCTGTCACTGCAGGCTGGAAGGGATCCAGCCCCAGGATGCCTGGAAGGGAATACCTCAGGAGTGGGCTGGGCCTCCTCCAGTCAGCAATCTAACAATCATTGGTGTCCATGGGGGCTGCATCTGAAACCTGCATGAGAGAGTGAGGAAACTCAGTCACCAGTGTCAGGAGAAGCAGAGACCCAGCTGACTCTGCAAGCACGTGTGCTGGAGCTGCAGAGCAAGAGCTCTGGGATGTGTGCCATGGTCAGGGTGCACGTGGGGTCGATTTGTGTCCCCACAATGGGATTTTTTTGCTTTATCTTCGACAATTATAGCACAGACATCTTCATCTGGGCTGGCTGTCTAACTCAAAGAGGAATAGGTTCTCCTGGGGAATAATTCATGTTCTCCTCAGATAGATGTCTGAAAGAGAGCAGATGAATCATTTTCTAGAAGCAACTTCAGACTCTCCAGAGTCATAAAGGAGGCCAGACAACCAGATCAGATGTAGACTTCTGCTTTTTGGCCTTATAAAATTAAGTGAGAAGAGTGTCACCTTATGTGACTGAGTTACATTAGACTTGTACATGATTCAATGTGAATGCAGCAAAGACTACAACCACCTTCATGTAAAACAAAGGACACCGTAATTATAATTTTCATCAACCTATGTTTTATTGAGCTGAGCCACATGTAGTTCCAAGTCCATTTACAAGGAAAATGCCAAATACCCACTCTTCCTGAAAAAACTCCCAGAATAATGTGTAACTTCTTGAAGCACCTCTTTATGTCTCCTCTGGCATTTGGATCTTCCGAGAGCATGCATTGGTCCCTGCTGGCAGTTTCTAATGCCCTAGTTTGTACATCTAATATTCAGAGGGTATGTTCTCTGTAGCCAGTTTATTTATTTTTCTATCTGAAAGTCAGTCTTTTAACACATGTAGAGAGTTTATTCTGGCCATGGCCATTTATAATTATAATAAAATCACAGTTTCATTGTGACCCTATATTCTTCAACTCTGTGTACTCCCTACAGATTTTCCTGATTTCTAGAACACAAAATGTGCTGCATGCTCTAAAGAGTGGTTGATGACTACTGCTCTATTCCAGTAGCATTCTAAGGCATAAAATTATCTTCTAGTCTGCAGCAGAAATTATATTCTCTTCCAGTAGTAGTGCTCCTTTATTTCAATTCAGTTCAGCATTGCACAGTGATTCTGTTCCCGGAAAAGGAAGAGCTGGCAGTCAATATGTTTAGACTATCTGTAGACTCTATCCTGAATTAATTACCAATTAATTCAATGTATTTAGCACATTTGTAAAGCCCACAATGGACATGTTACATATTTATTTATGGTTATAGGCATCTGTTTCTTACCCAAAACAGATCTTCTAATCTTTATGTAAAAAAACATTATTTTTTATCGTTTTGAGGAAATGTGAAGTGGTGTCCATAGTAGCTTTTATTAAATGTGTTAAATACTTGCTGCTAATAGACTGCTAATAATTCAGATAACTAAAAGTCTACAGCAGATGTATCTGCTCTGATTTCTCTGGCAAAAGCATTTTCTCATTAATCATCGAACAGCATTGTAGTTAACTCCAGACACTGCTCTTCAACCAAGACCACAGCACAAAAGTATATACCTCTTATTCTTGTGCACCAGGGGATTTAAGTGGCAGAAACCAGAATTTCACAGTGCTCCATTGGCTGAGAGTACCTGCGATGTCACATGAACTCCAGACACGTCCCAGCTTCCCTGCATTTTCTGGGCCATCCTTTAGCATTTAGGAACAAGGAGCATTTGAAGGCTGCTGTGAAGCAAAATGGACAGATTTCAAAAAATGAAATTAAAGTTAAGATGCTCTGACATAACATAACAATTCACAAAACTTACAGGTAATTCAGTAAGTGATTGCAAGAACACGTTTCCTACTTGCTACTCATATATATCAGCTCCCAGGGAAGGCTTCATTGTTCACCTTTCACCACAGAAACATTTTCAAATTAATTCAATTTCCTCTGTATTTTATACTAGAAATAGAGTTATACAGAGTTTAGAACAGAGTACTGAGCAAGTTTTAATGCACTCATTATGCCATAACTTGGCCTTCCCTTGATTTTAGCATTTTAAATTCACATTGTCTTATAAGAACACCTTACCCAAGGAAAGAAAGAAATTCTAGGGAAAGCATCTGAAAAGAAAATAAATGAGTTTAATTAAATAGCCATTTTCAGGTTTTGTGGCTTATATTTGAGGAGCAGGTTCTTTCCTAAGTACTAGAAGTGCACATTGTTACATTAATTTAACTAATAGGCATTAGTTATGACAGCCCGCTTGGTAAAGGTTCTGAGCCTGTGTCGTTTCTATAGATTTATACACTTGGAAATGTGCACTTTAAATGAGAATCTTGCCGGTGTCAAAATTAAATTAAACTGAATTAAATCATATGCCTGATCACAAAGGCTTAATATTCTTTTCAGAATCAGGTCCAAATTATAATCGTAACTCTAACCCGACTACGGAAGAAAATTAAAAGGCAGTTCCAACTTCATTATACTCTGCTGAAGTTGCCGGCTATACAAACAGGGCAAAATCCTTAGCTGTGCCTGGTGACTGGTACTGGAGCACCTCCAGGACAATTACTGCACACTCACAATCTGAGAAGGTCAAATAGCAATGATGTCCTGTGGAGAATGGCTCCTCCATGAGCTGCTATCACTGTGGGGTCAAATGTTCACAACAAGATGAGCATCTAAGACTAAACCTGAACCCCAATCTCAAGCCCCCACTCCTATTCCCCACCCCCTGATTCCCAGTTTCAGACCCAGAAGGATCTAGTAGTGAAGTGCTCTAAGGATTTTTCGGTCAATGTGGACACACAAATGTCTCAACGGGTTGATGTCCACTTCATCTGAAGTACTGTAGTCAGTCACAGTCAGTCCTGAATTGCCTCAGAGCACACCAGCCAGAGCAGCCTCCACAGAAAGCAGAGTTAAGTGGTGCTTTCCTAGCTTTATTCCAGTAGTCCAGTGCTTTGTGGCACTTGGGTGTGGCACAGTCAGAGTGAATATACAATGGGAGTTAGGAAGGGCTTTTCCTCAAAGATGGAAGATGCTGCTACAAACTCAGGGATGGAGTAAGGCTCAGAGTAAGCCAGAATCCATCCTGCTAAATTTGGACTCCTGTAGAAATTGGAAGCTGGAAAATGGTATCTCCCAAAAACATTTCAATTTGTATTTATGTGGTTCCCATATGTGCTGGCCAAGAGCAGCCACCTGCTGCTTCTTGAAACATCAATGCATGAACAAGCAAATGCAACACCTGCAAAGCAATATATACTGGGAACTTTCCCAGCAAGAAGCCTCTCTCAGCTGTGCCATGCAGAATCTCGGACCCTCCTGATGCAAGTAAATGCCCCAAGAACTCTCAACAGAATTACAGAATCATAGAATCATTCAGATTGGAAGAGACCTTCAAGATCATCTATTCCAACCCAGCACCACCATAACCTAAACCCCAAGTGCCACATCCAGATGCCTTTTGACCTTTTTCAGAGACAGTGACTCCAGACCTCTCTGGGCAACTTACTTCAATGCCTGACCACTCCTTCAGTGAAAAACAAAATTCAGATATCTAATCTGATCCTCCCCTGGTAAAACAGAAGGTCATTTTCTTTCATTCTTTCACCTGAGATCTGGCAGAAGAGATTGATCCTCACCTGGACACAATCTCTTTCCAGGTTATTGCAGAGAGCAATGAGGTCTCCCCTGAGCCTCCTTTTTCCAGACTATACAGCCCCAACTCCTTCAGCTGCTCCTCACAGGACATTATTTTTAGACCCTTCACCAGCTCCACTGCCCTTCTCTGGATATACTCCAGCTCCCCAGTGCCCTTTTTTTAATTGAGGGGTCCAGAACTGAACACAGGACTTGAGGTGCAGCCTCACCCATGCCAAATAGAGGTGAACAATCACTGCCCTGGTCCAGTGGTCACAAGATGCCATTGACCTTCTTGACCAACTGGCTCATGTTCAGCTGAGCCAACCAGCACCTCCAGGTGACCTTCTTCTGGGCAGCTCTCAAGCCACTGCTCCTCAAGCCTCAAGGGTTGCATGGATTGGTGCAACCTGAATGCAGGATCTGACACACATGCCTTATTGAACCTCAGTCCTCAGCTGATAAATCCAGTTTGTCCAGATCCCTCTGCAGAGCCCTTCAACCCTGAAGCAGATCTACCCTCCCACCTAACTCGGTGCCATCTGGGAGCTTACTGAGGGTGCACTCAATCCCCTCATCCAAATCATCAGCCCGTTGCTCCAGGAGAATGCTGTAGGAGACAGTGTCAAAGGCTTCACTGAAGTCTAGATAGACAACATCCACATCTTTTTATTCATTCATTCAGTGGATCACAGAAGGAGATCAGGTTGGTCACACAGAACCTGCTTTTCATAAACCCATATTGGCCTGACCCCCAAGTTGGCAAGAACATGTCATGTGATGGCACTCAGGGTGATCTGCTCCCTGAGAGTGTCTGGCACAAGTCATAGCACAAACATACTCATACAGACCCACAAAATCAAAAAAGATAACACCATGTCCTTTTACACATTGTAAATATAGGCTTAGACAGGCCCCACATCTCTCAGACTTCTGTCAGTCAGAAATGGGACCATGGTAAGAAAACTTTGGGTATCATTATTGATCACAATTGTTCTCTGGCCTTCAATCAATATGGCATTTGTTAAGTAGGGAATGGAAGGTTTGAAGTACATGAATGTCAAAGTTGTACCATGAAGCATCAATTCATTTGTGCTTATTTTTGCTGGCCTGACCAAGCACAGTCCTGCAGCACCCATGGACTTGTAAGAATGGTGTTAGAATCCAGTGTGGGTGAGATACAAGTTTATACTTTGATGAAAGGAAATTCTATTGTGTCTTCCTTAAAGATATGTGGCTCATCTCAGGGTGAGATTTAGGGAATCTCTCATCATACAGCTGGATCACAACCAATCTAGGAACCTGCCAAGTATCTGTCATTAAAAATGATCAAGGGAACAGCCCTTCCTCTTCGATGTCACTATACTAAAAGAGAGCAGACACAAACAAAGGAGACACAATGCACCAATCCCCAGATATCACTCCTTCCACCCACAGGGTCTGTTGGGACTGAGGGGTGATAGATGTGCCATGCTGGTGACAGACCACCCTCTACCAACCCACATCTGCCCTGGGAGAGGGAACTGTGCTCTGCAGCTCTTGCAAGCTGTAATTCTGGGAGACACTCAAAATATGCCAGACACCAAACTTGTACCTAGCTCTCTACAACTTCTTAAACGCTGCATAGCTCATCACTCCCAAAGACCATCTCACTGGTTTTCCACTCATCTTTCCTTCCTGCACAGAAAGCAAAGTATCTTTTTCCAACAGGTATCTGCTACAATCAGGAGCCAGCTTTGTGTAGCTACTGTGCCCAAAAGCAGCCTCTTGTCAGTCAGCCACAGAAGTCTCTTTGGAGGTTTCTTTATTGACTGCCTATGAGAGGATTGAGGGAGAGTGAGTTTTTTGCCTTTTCTTTGTATTTTCTTTTAAATAATTTTCTTTCAAAGTGATGCTCAAAGGAATGCCTACTGCTCTAATGTAATGTTCTCTATGGGACAGGGAAAATACTACAGTTAAGCCTTCTGTAGAAAAACATCATTTATTTTAACAGAAGAACACAAATTATTTTTACAGAATGCAACTTGTAATACTGTGCTTCCCAGAAACATGCAACAAATGCATGTACATATAGCACATCTTTATTTGGAAATGAAGTCTGATATTGCATTATTTCCAGATGCTGAGAGCTTCCTCCCCTATTTTAGCACAACCAAGGCATGTCAGTATAGCTATCCTGTCTCACTTCTCATTTTCCTGAATAACTCTGAAAACTGTTGTTCCCTGGCAATACTTCCATGCACAGCTGCATTCAAAACAAACTGATCTGTGCCCTTCTTCAGGGAAGGGATGGGGTGAAGTGAGTGAAGGGTGATACAATAGCTGTCCTGCCAGCACTCAGCAGGGCAACACAAACAAAAACAGCAGCCCACTTAATTTTCTGAAATGAAAAAGCACATTCTCTGGCAGACTACCTTATAAGTACTATGCAGCAGGGATCTTTCCCATCTGTGCACACTGAAGGGCTACAGATTGAATACCAGAAGTATTGTCATACCAGAAGTATTACAATGATGATTGCATGGCATGAGCTCTCTACCAAGTCAGGATCAAGCTGCAGAAGTAGCTGTAGTGACTTGCTAAAGTGACCTAGATCTTGATAAGGAGCTGCATCATCCATGTAGAAAGTAGTAGCAGCTATGGAGGGCAGCCACAGGCCTCACACTCTCACCCTAAAATTCCTTACTGCAGCATCCAAAATCACTGGATAACTCAAATCTTGCCATCTCCACAAGGACACTGGTAAAAAGGTAAAACCTCTGCTACTTCTGCCAAAAGTAACAATCTTCTGCCAAAGGAACAATCCTTCAAGCTTTCTTGGTCCCTAATGAGTGATCATTAATCATGGGTATTTTCTAAGCACAGTTTAGAGTTTTAATAAATGCTAAATAAAGAATTAACAAGACCATAATCAAGCAAATATGTTCCTTCATCACTGCAGCAGGAAGGCTCAGAGCCAAATAAACAGGGTGCTGTGGTTCCAAACCATTCCTGTGTTCCTGCACATTCCTCCACTTGTTGCTTGTAGGGAGGAAGGCAGACTCATGTTTTCACAGGTCTGTTGTCATGGGAAAAATCTGACTTCTCACTGCTGCCCCAGAGGGAGAATGGAAATGAGGGGAGAGGGACTCCTGATCCAGTTCAGTACAGTGTGTGCAAGACCTTCAGCTCACCCACACACAGTTGTAGTGTCCAGAATAAATTGCTTTAGAGGAAGGGAGCCACAGGACATGAAATGGTTCGGTCAAATTCATGAAACACATGCCTTTACCAAAACTAAAATGAAACAGTCCCTTCCTCCTCCACCTCAGCTTGCAGGGACTTCCTTCTCCCCCAGCTACCTCCTGCTGCTCCAGTTTGAACTGGGAACGCCTGCTCTTTGAGGAGGGGGCAGTACAGCAAATCAAGACTAACATGCTCCCTGTCCTGCCTCTCCCACCATGGCTCATTTTATGGACAAACAGCTGTAGGCAGAAACAGAGCACTTTCAATGACCCATTCCAAGTGCACAGGGAAAACCCTAAGAAATGTGCAATCTAACTTGGGACAAAACATTACCGTCCCATGTGCCAGGGAGAGGAAGGCAATGACAGGAACAGTGCCCAATCTCAACAGTTGGCTGCTGCACGGACTGAAGGCATTATAAATGCACACTAGGAAAAACCATCAAGCTGAGATGAAACCATCTGGACCCAGTTAGGCAACAGCATCTGGCTGGGGAGTGCGGAGGATGGTTTGAAGGGGAATAATGCAATCACTGGTTCCTTTATGGATGGCAACTCTCTAAAACCCTCTACCCCCTCTTCTCAGCAGGATTCAGTGCTAATCTATGATACCCAGGGCACAGTGCAGTTGAAGAAGCCTTTATAGCCTTTTGCTATAAAAACTACACCCTGCCTAAGAAATAAGATTATAATAATTGAATCTATCAAATCCATGGGAGAAGGTGAGGGTGACACAAAATGTTGCAGCAGAGCCAGTCACCACTCAACCAGTGCCCAAGAAACACCCACAGCATAATGATGGGGCTTCTCAGCTTTGGGTACTTGCAATCTGCCTTGTCTTTAGTGGTCTCAAAACCTAAAATGAACTTTCTCCTTGTTGTGGACCTCACTGACCTCAACCCAGCTGAGGGCACAAAAGCCTGGTCAGAGAAGGACTGGATTTGTCAGTTTCTACTTCCCACCGAAGTTTTGATACAGCATCAGACAAGTCATTTAAACTCAGTTGCCTTGTCCCTGATGATGTTTTTTTCACACCCCTTGCTGGTGTGACACGACACCCCCAGGCCTGACAGATGCAAGTGTCACAGCTGAAGCCAGGGGCAGTGATTCATGGAGCATGTGATGGCAGCTAAGTGTTCACAGCAATCATGCTTTTGCCACACTAAATTCATGGAGATTTATGATTTATTTTCTGCCACCAGGCTCTGACTCCCTCCCTACATTTAAGCCTGCCTGATCATCACTCCCAGTCTTACCGGGCTCCCAGCAAATCTCAAACTCCACTTTTACCCTCTGTTCCCTGCCCTATCCCATCCCTCCTTTCCCATTGTTTGTCATACCCACGTGCAGCCCAGGCCCTGGGAGCCCTCCTCCATCTCCTTTCTTAGCTTCTGTCCCCTCCTGAGCCCCACCAAGCCCCAGGCCCACTGAAAGCCTTGTTGATACCACCTGGGGCTGAAGCCCCTCTGCTTGCCTGGTGAATGTCTGTGTCTCCTCACCTTCTCAATGGACATTCCCAGCTCCTCACCCAGCTCAAGCTACAGTTTTCCATCCTCTGGAAATCTAATGCTTGGGGGTGTTTAAGCCTTTCTTTTTGCTGAGCTGTTTAGGGCTTTTTTTCCCTTCCCTTTTCTTCTGCCTTTTTCTTCTCCCAGTCTCTTGCCCTTCCCTTTTGCCACTTCATTTTCTTCAGATTCAAACCAAAGAGAGCCCCTTCTGCCCTCCATGGACAGGGCACTGGGAGATGTCCTCTGCCCCTATCATGTCCCCAGAACCTGCCTATACCCTCCTTTAAGAGACCTGTGTCTTCAAAGCAACCTTTCATACCACACTATGTATTCAGTTGCACAAACTTATTTTGCTTACTGTAAAAGAAATCTTATCAAACGATGTGCATGTCTATTTACAATCCAACCCTGCAAATAGTTGCAGTAGAAAATGAAAAAAAACTTTAGAAGTGTAAAACTGCATTATAGCATTCTTTAAACAAAACTGTTTGCTTCAGAAAATTTCATGGCCTCCCTGAAAAGGTTTCTTTGAATACATGTTGCCAAAAGGAAAAATACACGTATTTTGGGTCAGACCAGAAGAACTTCTCCATGTTTTGTTAGCTGGTTACAAAAGCAAAGACCTCATTAGCATTGTTCTGATGCACCTTTTCAAGTCATACAGATGTACCATTTGTTTCAGATCCATGGGTGGAAAACTTACTTTTAAATATTATCTAATGCATAAAAAGCTACACTTACATTTTCTTCCATGTAGTAGTTACCATAAAATCAGTCCAAAATATACAACTTGTGTAGTATATATTTATGTATGAGTCTCCCCCATTATATATCCCATCACGCCTGCAAAGTCTTTAAAATGTATTTTGAAAATGCAGAAACCTCAGAAAATAACTGTGAAAATTATTCCAGGGCTGGAGATAACATTGCACCACAAGGCATTTTAAAAGCTTGCCAGGAAGACGACTCAGACATTACTGGATTACAGTATCTAAGAGCCTCTGGGGGAAGCTTTACCAGGTGGGAGAGGACTGTTTAATCCACCAGAAAAAAGCATGTAAAGGAATAATGGTTGGAAGCTGAAGCTGAGCAGGAATTAGGGACATGGTTTTAATAGTGAAGATATTAACCAGTAGAATAAGCAGTGGGGGATGTTCTTGGTGTCTTGAGGTCTTTAAATGTAGAGTAGATGCTTTTCTAGAGACCTGATTTATCAAACATACTTTACTGGGATCTCTACAGTAGTGTTGAGGTGTATCTTACACCTGATAGACCTGCAAGCTCTAGTTGTTTTAGCATATTATGTCAAGATCCCTCCTAAACACATAACATTAATGTACTCCTTCTTCCTCAGAACTGAAAACACAGTGGATGGACTTCATTTCCCAGGATATGCAGACTTATGTTGAGACATGGCAAGGATCATAAGATTTCCCAGACTTTACAGAACAAGCCATGGGATGTCTGATACCTACAGAAGGTCTGAGAGCAGCTGTACACCTTGTACAGCAGCACTGGATCCTGATGCCATACTGAGGGACAAGAATTCCACTGTCTCTGACCAGAATATCATTGACTCAATTCCTAACACAATTTACAGCTGCATCAGAGATGTTCAAGGAGCAGTTTGATCCAACAGACACCAATTATATCAGGCATCTGAACACCTTGTGAGATTTTGATGGAGTCATTGAGAAGGTGCAATGGATTTTTCTTTATTCTTTTTATTATTCCATCCATACTGGAGGAAATTGAGATATTCCCCTCCTGGGTGGAGAGCAGAAAGAAAAAAGGTACTGAGGGGGGGAAATCTTGCATTTTTCATAATTTTTTGCAATTTTTTACTCCTCTCTGCCACATCCAGGCTGTGAGCTGCAGGCCTCCACCAACCCTATGGATGTGGTGCTTGCACATCAACTCAGTCATTAAATAAGGACAGTAAAGGCCATCCCTCCAGCACAACTCCAGAGCAGCTGGCAGAGCCTCTTGCATTTGACCCTCCAGCCCAAAGATCAGGGAAAGGGAGCTGGCTGACAGCTGAAGTGGACAAAAGGGGAGAACTCCACCTCCAAGAGCTTTCTGCTCCAAACAGTCTCTGTTTTCAGAAGCTAATGAAGAGGCTTGTAATGTTAAAAAATATTATTTGTATGTTTTATCCTGCCAATTTTCCCTGATTACTCCTGATGTGCAATTCATAAATATTTACCCACTTTTTATTGGCCAGATGAATTATTCTTGTCAGTAATTTTATTTAAGAAAAAAAAACATTGTTTTATTAAAAGGTCATTAATTTAGCTACAAATACCATTTTCTACAGGAGATATTCCCTCCTGTGATTCAGTAACACAGAAATAAACACTCTCTAATTGTCCAGAGACAAACTGCCTTCTAGAAATTAACTTCCCTACAAAATCTCATTCAGGCAGTTGGTAGTTTAATACTAAACCAATTAAAAGCAATATAGAGCTACATGAATAGGATATTAATTTCCTCAGCAGAAGTGAAAATGAGTGGGTGCTTTGATTCCCACAGGGAAGGCAACTCCACCAACCAGCAGCTTAATCTACAAAGGCTGCAGCCTCAGATGAGGGATTCACCATGCACAACCGGATCGTTACGCTGTGTGGATATTAGTGCTACAGACAAAGCCTCATCTAGTCTGCAGTAGCCCCAGGAAATACTGAAAAAATAAAACAAGGTGATCTCCTTACCAAAAAATAAAAAATAAAAAAGCCCCACACTTTCCCCTTGTAGCTTATCAGATTGCATGAATGTGAACGTTGCTGTGCCAAAATCTCTCTTACGTAAATTGTCATTCCAAATCAATTCTAAGTATAAAAGTGCTTACATTGAACTGATCTGTTCAATCTCTTATTTCCAATTGCAGACAATAGTGAAAAAGAACACTTTATCTACTTTCAGCATCTGCTTTTCTTGAGGATTAGCCACAGGAAACAATATTAGTTCTCTCTCTGTGTGTTGGGGTGGCATGTGTTGCTATCCAGGTAGGTGTAGAAGCAAATTCAGATGAATTCTGCTGACAAAGCTCCTGAAGTCTGAAGTGAGACTAGATCATCCATGGATGAAAGCCAGCAGTCCAGAAGCCATTTCCTTTTCCTCACTTGTACCCCTGGTGTAGTGACCAGGCCAAGAAGGGAAGGATGTATCAGTGTCCCATCAGCCCGCCAGCAAATACACTAGTAAATACTTCCACACATTGAGAGCTGAATCTGCTTTAATTAACATTAGAAACAGATGTATAAGAGATAAAGTGTGAGGGAAGATGCAAAACACAAGGTAACAAAGTGAAGAAGCAGTAATCATGATGGGAAACTTTGCCAGAGTTCTATAATGTTAATTGTTTCATTAAATGTTGCACATCCCAGGCAGCCAAGACTCCTCTTTAGAGTGTCGTATATCAAAATTGAGCAGGACACCCAGAGGGGCTTTAATTCAATTTTAAGTTGCAATCATCTAGTTCTTGTAGAACAATTTTTTATATATCACCAAATAAATAACACTTCAGGGTATTTAAGTGTCTTAAAATCACAGCAGCTGCTTTTCCAAGTGCTCCTAGATCTATGTACATAGTTACAGGGGTCTTCAACATGTTCAATGGATCCCAATGGGGTTTTATGTAATTTTTATATTCGTATAATATGAAGTATTATCAACTTCAATTTGACAACAATTTACCATTAGGCATTCCTGTGCCTAATGCCTATACTCAAGCAAGGTCAGACCAGATGAGGAGTTCAGGGGATTTGCAAAGGGGAAAGGGAGAGAGAAATTCAACCCAGAAAAGTATGTCCAAGCTTCCCCAGCCACATCATGTCCTGTTTCTCCCCAGAACTCACCACAAAAGTCGGCTTTGCCAGGGATAGCAGTACATTACTTTGCTCCTAGTGGGTTAAACACTAACCTAAATTTTTGCCTTCAGACACCTAAAACAAACTCCCTCCTCCCACTTCCCTCATACATGTTCACACTGCAGCATGAAAGAAGGGCCAAAATGGCTTAACCTTTAGCTGTAAATCCAAAATGTTTTTCCTTTGGCTTACGGAAGGCTTCCTGTCTTCATACATCCACCAACTGTTTCTTTAAACACCCAATAAAGCAAAAAGGATCTTTATATTCCTCATAAGGTCAGCTACACAGTTCAGTACAAATATACAGTTCAATAACCAAACATACCACATAATATTTTTTTCTCTTTTCAAATTGCCCAGCAGCGTACCACAATACCTGCAGCGTGAGGCGGTCACAATAACCTCTGTGTAGGATTTTTATCTTTTAGCTGATCAGCAAAATATATCTTGCCAGTTTTGAGCATCTTCAGCTAAAAGCATTTTGGTTTACAGAATAATAAAGTAATACATTTTTTGTTCCGTGACTTTGAATGTAATACATCGCTTTCCTTGCAAGCCTTGCTGTGGATCCAGAAAAAAAACCAATTCTATCATCATTTGCAGTATTTGCTATAATTTTCAATTTCCATTAATACTATTGCCAGCAAACTTCTTTACAAAAACATTTGAGTAAACAAGAAAGGGAGTAAGTGTGAGTACAGTCAAAGAGAAGGCCCTTAAAAATGTGAATGGATATTCACCCTGTTCTCTAGTTGTTTCCAGGCTCCTTTCAGTTGGATGTACTATTCTGAAAGCTGCTTGCTGGCTAGAGCTGGATATTGATTCAAGCTAGTGCACTTTCACATTGTCATCTTATTACACCAGCTGGTGGTATCTCTGTCATTGCAATGGTGGGAGGAAAGCAGAGAAAATCCAAAGCAGATAGAAGCATCCTTAAATGCTTTATCTACACGGACTTAACCTAACCTCTTCCACAAACAAACACACAGATTTTTAGGTCCATTTCCCATTCATTTTCTAACTATCTTAGTGTAGAAGCCTCTGGAAGTGCCAAGTGCTTTTTAACTCCCTCTACCATCCTGCAATAGTTCACATTGTCACCCAACTACCTGCCCCTGAAAATACACCCAGCACCGATTTTCACAACAGATCTGTGAAGGCAGAGTCTTGCTGAACTATTTTAATTAATGAAAAGCTGTTAGTTTTATTGTAACTTGGTAATTGCTCTAGGCCTGCAGAAAATGCCATTAAAATAATTTTTACAGAACTCTTTTAATAACTAGCTATTTTTGTAGTACAATTGCTTTTAAATCTCATGAGGCCAATGTGTAATACATGACTGTTACAGCTCACAGCTCTCAGCATTCAGAAGGTATATATCAGGTTTCAAGTTGTTAATTTGTTATGGTAATCAATACCTTCTTCTTTTTAACCACAGAGGCAAACTCATTTGCTCTTTTCAGTTTGATATTGGATTATGAATGATTTACATCCTTAACTACGGCAAATGCTACATGACACTTAACAGCATCAGCTAGGGATTTATAACTTGTTTGTCACTGGGTTTTCAACAGAATCTCTCTGCAAGTTGCCAGATGACAGCACCAGCAGTATTTGATGATTTGGGACCATTGTTCAAAGATGAATGCATAGATAATGATATATTCATAAATATTCACATTAAAATTAATTGAAACAATCAAATCTGATAATCAAGCAGTCAGTCCTTCCCATTTTACCAGCTACCATCCATGCCTGCCACAGCAGCAAAAAGCAGGCTCTTGGAGCTTACCAGCTCTACTACATCTATCAACACCTTTGAGCTGTGCAGGAGCATAAGTAAATCTGATAAACACGCCTGCTAAATAGATTTGTGTCAGCTGTAAAGAGGTTTCTCAGAGTATAATTTCTTGAAGCATTTCCCAGGTTTCATCCTAGGTTATAAGTTATATGTAATCCAAAGTGTAATCCAGAAAGAAAAGAGGATATGGAAATTTCAGCATTCTTTTCCCAGTGGTTGTAACTTCATCTCACGTCATCTCACAGCCACCACTGAGATGCTTTGCACATTTAAAGAACATTGTGAAGACAGCCATGAAGGCCCATAAATACATTTGTTTACAGGATGGGGGGTTGATGATATTTCAAATATATTATTTTTTTAATATTTTTAAAGGTTAGAATTACGTTTCTTTCTTCAATTATTTCCCTGAATTTCCCTGTCATTCAATGGAAGCTTCTTTTTTTCTTTTGATTCCTCTTTTATATATAGGTTTTAATTGCTTTCTCAGCACCACAGATTTCCCTACCTATTCTTTTAAAATTAGTTTATTACCAAGTGCCATGGTCACACTCCAATATTTCATCTGGGTGATACTAAACTGAAGTGGCTTAGTTTATAGGCCATGTAATTTTGATGAGCCTTAATTTTGCATGAAGATCAGGAAGCCAGGGCAGCAAAAGTCATTCATGGAAAGTGCCTTCTTTCTGGAAGAACACTTGAATGATGAACTCATTCCTTGATTGAAACTATTTCTAATTACATTAACCATATTCTGCCTGTAATCTTCCACCATTACTAAGCTTGTTATTTAATTTCCTGAAGCCCTTGCACTTTCTAACTGGCATGTCCCATATGAAAATATTATGGCTATATCTAACTCCAGCATATTTCAGCCTGATGTATTTAGCTAGACCATAGATATTGAAACATACGAACCTTTTATTTTGCTAATAGTCCAAAAGAGAGTGCTTTGGCATAAGATCAGTCAATGCTTGTCTAATGTAAATAGCCCTCATAAAGCACTGATTCTGTCATTTATTTTTAAAATTCTCATTGCTGTTTTGTTTGTGATAAGTATGTACTCGGAGCATTTCCAGAACAAGCTGACATAGAGTAAAATATGGGAAGCATTTGCAGGAGTTCAATCAGCTGACACTCAGTACATGAAAAACCTCAGGGGAGAGGAGTTTGCCCTATGCCTTAAGAGTGAGAGCTGTGCTCTGCCAGAACACAGCAGGAAGAACCTTCTGCAGTAAGGGCTATATAGCACTGACACTTCAAATGCTGGATACCAGTCTTCAAACCTCAGCTGAAATACCCCTTATTTCAACCGTGAAATTGGGAGAAAGGGTGATCTGCAAGTACCAATACATTAATTACATTCAGCCTCAAATCACTACATTGAACTGGATCTTAAAGTCATCCGGAAGGTAGATCTCTCTAAGCAGAATGAATGCTAGAAGTTCCTGCCTCACTTAGCCCTTGAGTTCAGCCAGCTGCTCTTTCTAGGTCTTTCTAAACATCATCTTTCTCAAATACAGTAGAAATTCAAAGTAGTTTTCTGTTTATTCCTTCCCTACTATCTTTGCATCAGTAGCTGTATCTTACTACCACCTAGTCCAAGATACCAGTTTTATTTTCCACTTAGGTTTTCAGCTAAGCACCTTCTATTGTCGTTAGGAGGGAAAAACAAAACAAAAAACAAAACAAACAAACAAAAAAAACCCAACAAAAGACATGCTTATTTGCCTTCTTGAAGAACTGTCTTGCCTGATGTCTACAAAATATGTCAACACTGAGTGCTGTGTGTGCTGAGGTCACTGTACCATGCTGAACCACTTTTCCTGCCTGTTTCCCTGGGCTCCTCAATATGCTATCAACATTAGTTGTCTCACATCTTAGCCTGGGATTGCAAGCTTCTTCTTCCCATTGTAAACCCTTCACAAGCCTGTGCAATAGCTCCTGGAGTGGGTCATGGTCTGTGAGTCAGTGTCAGTAGCAGCATCAGTAACTAAACTCCCAGGGGTTTCACAGGCTCAGCTACAAATCAATAGTTAACTAAAAATTCATACAGACAATTCTGTGTTCACAACAGAAAAACTGTGGCTAGGAAAAGGAGAAAACACACCACACCAATCATATTCTAAAAGGCAGATCTTCAGATTGCATAGAAGAGCATAACAACATTGGTGTCAATAGAATTATGACAACTGATACCAATGACAGATGTACCAGTCTTTGAGTAAAACTTACATGGTGCAAGGTCTTTTTCAAAAGGATTTATTTAGCTTAATATGTTGTTAACAGTTGTCACTGGGCTTTCATTTCACAGTTTTTAAACTAGCAACATCTCAGTAATCCCATGAGGGAAATAAAAATGCCATATAACCTAAGCACCCAGTGCAAATTTTTAAAATGAAGCATTCCTAAAGAACCTCACAAGCCAAAGTTATTCACTCAACTAATCCATGAGAAAATGCAGATGCCAAATCTGTTCTTAACCAATTTGAGCAGTACTCACATAAGTCTACCACCCACATCCTGCTTAGTCAAATCTTCTAAGCTTTCCTCAGCACTAGCTATGGTGGTGTCCAATCTTTTTGAGGATTGCTGATGCATGGCTAAATATAGAAAAGAGAGTCTAGAAAAAAGAACAGCTGTGAGCTCATGTATCAACAGGGAGACAAGCAACAGCGTCTGACTGTGTCTGAGAACAGCAAACAGTCCCACAGAGAAAGGGCTTCAAAACAATTCAGCAGAAAGACCAGAAATCTTCTGTCCTTTCTAGGTCCCTTACTGGGAAGATATCAGCATGCCTGATGATTTGATGAACTTCCACCCGTGGCACAGAACCCTCCCAAGGTCAGGAAATGTGAGAAATAAACTTACTGAAGAGAACACTGAGAATTTTTCTTTCTCTATCAACTTTTAAATACCAGTGATAACCAAATAAAAATTTGCCTTTTTTTTTTGACCAGACCTTTTTTTCAGGTCAAAACGCTCATTTGCTTCAGATTATGTTTTGGTGAGGTTTCAAGGAATTAGTAGAGTAACACAGAAATATCTGAAATACAGAGAAATATAGAGAAGCACAGAAATGTCTGTCCCTAGCAGAGCTACCCAGAATCCAGCATGGATTTGTAGTCTATCATATTTAATGTTGTTGAGTGATCCAAATGAATTAGCATTGATTTTTCTGTATATTTCTCCTTCTCCAAGATGTAATCACTTATTAATAATACAAAACCTGCTATTCTAAGAGATATTTTGTCTCCAAATTATTGGATTTTTTAATTTTCATATTTGTCTCTTCTTCAACATGTTATTAACAGTGTCTGGGAGCATATGTATACTAAAACTGGCATAGTACTTCCTCCCATAAGGAATTATGCCATAATCAGATAACCTGTCTCTCCACCTTTTCCCAAATCATGGCTCCATTCTCCAATGACTGGAGACTGACTAAATTGTACATAATGGTCTACATGGTATATCAGACCCTTTTTTCTATTAACATTTTTTTTTTTGATCCCTTGGGAACATATTATTTTTTTCCATCACCTTCCCTCATATAACACTATTTTAATTTTTTTAGGAAAATACTATTACTATTGCAGAGATCTTGTAAAGTCTCATAAAAGCAAGTAAAAATGCGAAGCTTGTACACTGACACCAGCTGTCAGCTCAGCATTTAGTTAAAATGTTAAGAGACAGAGCCAAGGATAAATTTGAAAGCATAATCTCATATATATCATGATGAATCATATCTTGAAATGTCTTACCTTAGCTAGCCTGGAAGGGTGATTGTAAGTGAGTTGTAAGCGAGATGTCTGAGCCATTTTGGAAAGGAACTACATAGTGTGTGGTAAATTTATGTGCTGGAGGAATAAAAATTTACTAGCAGCTCTTAAATATGGTGTGAATATGTATTAATTAGCAAAGTTATGGTGACATCATTGGTAAATTTCTTTTTACAGAACTACAGATATTGTAGAAATGTAGTACTGTAGGAAGCCATGTAGATATAGGCAAGAAAATCAAAGCTTTACTGGTGATCAGGATTTCTAGTTGAAGTTCAGAACAATATTTTTTTTTCCTATAAGGTTGAAATACTAAAAATACTTTTTTGGTCATAAATATCTGTAATGCTAGGATAACATCTCGAAGGTACTGGGATCTGGCATCATCATGAAGAACAAGATTTCCCTGCAAGATCCAAATATCATCAAGGCATGAGAATAATATATGATTGAGGAATTTTAGATTTGAATAAAGCACATCTCTTAACATCACTGGACACAGGTATTTGTTCTGTGCCCCTACTCCTTGCATCTGTGTTAAACCTAGTATCATAAAAGGTTAAGGGAAAAAAAAACAAATCTAAACTTTTTTTCAAAAATACCCAACCCTGTCTGAGAAGCCTTAGAACAAATGTTATATTATGGATGCATAGTCATATTGCAGTTGAAGAAGGGGTAAGTGTGAAAAATAAGCACTGCAAATTTTCTCTATATATCTTAAATGCCAAACAGTTTAAACTACAAGATAATAATTTAAAAACAAAATAAGAGGGTGGCTGAGGGTGTTATGATGTTTTTATTAGAGAGATGCCTCTACCCAAGTTAAGGTGCAAACAGAGCATAGTGCAAAAAGACCATAGGCTGAAGCCAATAGTACAGATTCTTATTTATTCATAAATATGAGGTGGAGAGAAGTAGAAAGAAATACAAAAGATGAAGGGGGGTGGGTGGAAGACATAAGCATATTAAGTAGAAAGATACCACCACCCATGGATCCAGCAGCATCCCATTCTCCCCTTCACCCCAGTCTTCTCAGTAGTGGGTTTCACAGAGTTTCTAAACTTCTCAAGGTTTCAAAACTTTTCACTACTTACATATTTTAGCAAACAAAGGAATTAGTGCTCACAGGATACACAGTTCTCTGATTGTATTTGTTAAATTATTCTCTTGCTTCCAATACTCATCAGTCCCCTACTCAGTCTTTCTCTTCTTTTGACTAGGTGGGTTTTTCGATTCCGTGGGATGCGCATAATCCCTCCTGTGCCCAGTGGGAGCTTGTGGGGTGAGGGTCCATAGTGACACAGACTCCCTCAGCAGTGCAAGGGAGAGATGCTTTATTGCAAAAAAAACAGGCCTTTTTATGCAGTTAGCCAGTTATCTGTTACATATTTTTAAATCATAACAAACATAATTCACCCAACCACCATACACCACGACGTGAACGCACGATGATTACATAACTTGTTTTTCTACTCCTAATTCAGGTGATCTCTTTCCCACAGTCCTTTCCTACTTAGCCAAAGTAACAGGCCTGTGCCATGATTTTACAAGGCTTCTCTTTTATAAAGCCTTATTTATCAGTAACAGGAGCTGCCCTCACCACAGTTGTTGAGTTTTCTTCCCTTGGGGATTCTTTGCAGTGCTTCATGCCTCTCCCCCAGCTTATTTTCCTCCCCTCTAGGCCTGAGACCACATGCAGAGAATGATAGCACTTTTATCTTGTTTCAAGTTCCCATCAAGTGCATTGACTGACAGTCAAAGTCCCAGGAATCCAAAGGTATATTCAGGGGCCAGGTGGACACTTTGGTAGTCCAAGATGCCATTTGTCCCATACCTTGGGCTGATCTTTGTTCGACTTAGGGTCTTAGGGGCAGCTGTCCTGCCACACATTTTGGCATAATTGTGGAATTTTTGGATTCATTACCCAGGATGTGCTATTCAGACCTCACCAGGCCTGGAGTTAGAGCTGTTCTGTGTTTATGTCAGGGCAAAGTCCTTCTGTGATTTTAACAGTGTTTGAGACAGGCAATTGTGATCTCCTTACAGAGGTTCAGAAGTTTTACGGAATTATTTGCCCTTCATCTGCTCTCAGCAAAAACAACAAACAATTTCGCCTGTAGTGTAAGACGGGGAAACAGAGAAGCCCCACCCAAGGAACAGTCCTGAAACAGGAACAGAAATGTCTTCAGCTTTCACAAAGAAATCCCATGTGACAAATGAAGCAATTGTAGGTATGAAGTATATTTGAAGCTTGCATTTATTTATTTCTTCATTTTTTTCTACTGTAACTTAGTTGCCAGTAAATATTCAGGAACTTAGCCCTTTATAGCTGAATGCATATCTAGTGTTCAAAGTGACTGCAATGATTCTAAAAAAGAAAAAAAACAAAATGGGGTGCTTGCACTTCCATAGAGATATCTAAGCAAAGAAGCCTTCCAGAGAACTAGGAGCCAAGACAACCTTGGGACTTCCAGGAGTTGGCTTGTTTCCAGCCATATTCCCTTTGTGAACTGATGTGAAATAGCAGGATGGAAGGAGAGATTTCCCTGGGGTCTATTATCCTGACCCCCATTGCAGGTGGTAAAAAAAGACAAGGCATGTTTTCAAGAAATTCGATATCATTGCTGAGTGTTATAATGATTTCCCAGCATTTCTGTGAGTGAGAGGCATCCTGTCCTTATCACTTCTTAGTCCATAAGTCACCTTTTCAAATCTTTTTAACTTCACATCAGCAAGCTCATTAACAATTCAGTGCCAAGCCTAAGTAATTTCAGGATGGGTTTATTGTCCAGTTAAGAATGAAATGGCCAGCAAGGGATGACTGCACATCCCAGGTTAGTGCTGCCAGATGCTCCTTTCCCTCAGTCCCCCTTGCTCTGGACAGAACTGCAGGAGCCTGTACTCCCACCTCTGTTTTCTCGTCCTCCATGAGGATGATCAGTGCCACAGGATGGGATGACTCTGGGACCTCCTCTGTGCAGCAGCAAAAAATCAGTATGTTGTGTTTTCACAGTAATTCAGAGAATCCAGTGTAAAGACTGTGATTTATTAATAATGTATTTATGAGATACTGAGATAGCCTTCAAAACTACTAGGGAAAGAAAAAGACAACCACATGGGCAGTTGCTTTGAAAGCAGTAAGAATTCACCCTGTTAAATACTGGCCATCTACAACTTGCTCCCTTCCCTACAAGCTCAGGACAACCAGTATTTTGTACAATCAAGTTCTCAACGATTTGGTTGCCCCTATTAGGTCAGGAAACTCAGTTCCTAGGCACAGCAGAACCTTGTTGCACAAGGACAGAGACTGACTCATGTGGAAATAAAGGGTTTTTTTCAATTTGGTTTTATGTGTGAGTAGGAACTCCAAGACTTTTGACTCTTGAAGACCTCAGCAAATTGGGCTTCTACTGCAAGGTGTAAGTCTGCAATCATCATTTTTCCTTTCCCTAAGAGCCAAGTGACAGGTACCTATAGGAAAAAAAGGGGGGGAATCTTCTATAATTTAGAAAGTGAATAGCTCAGACAATCTTCCCTGTGGGGAGAGAGGATAAGAGCAAGAACAAACTTACAGTAAGTGTTAGTTTAGTATTAGTAAACAAAGTACAGTCAACATACTTCTGGTATTACATCCTGGCTCAGGGAATAGGCTAGGGTAGGGTGCAGTAGGATCACTTTCAGTTGAGAAAACAGAAAAATAACTTCTCTTTCAAAGTCTTAACATGAACTGAAACTTGGGAGAGTCTATTAGAAAGCTCATTCAAGTTCAAAAAACATAGGATGAGTAATTTATCTCAACTACACATGCCTGAAAGATCTTCTTCAGGTTCACAGATAAATCTAAGATCATGTCCATTCAAGAATTTTAATTATACAGCATATCTAAGAGCCATATTATGAAACTATTTTTAAATGGTAAGGATCTTAGGTCACTATTAAAGGTTAAATTTACAGTTTCAGAACTGAAAGATAGTAATGAGGTTTAAATAAGTATACCAATATAATATTAAGTGTTTTTAATTAGAGAGAAGAATTAGTTTTTAAAACTGATTAACACTTGTTAAGCGGACTATCAAATAAACTAATAAAACTCAAAAACTTAGCATAACTTTGATATTTTTGCTTTTAATGCTTTTTTCCATGACTAAACCAATTCCTTCTACTTGGTCTTATCCATCTGGGCCCCTGCTGGGAAATGTCATTAATGTTTCAGACCCCACTGAGCGGCAATAGTGCCACTTGCTGAACAGAGATAATTGAAATAGGGACAGGTACTTCTGAAAGCATTTCCAGAATTCCTTCGAGACAATCTGGTATAAACCTGGTAAATATTATTTCGCTTCCTGCGGAAACTGCTGCAGTAAGAGGACAGATACTGGTGCTGCTGATGATTTGCTTTGCAAGTGCAACAAAATATTTTGGTCTGGTTTCTACCAGGTTTGCAAGGCTTAGACAAAGGCCAAAACTTCTTTGAAAGACACTCAACCACCTGGAGAAGAAAAGCAATTATATATTAGAAAAACATATATTACCTATTCAGCTGCTTCATCTTTCTGAAGGAAGTGTCCTTGGTGCCAGTGATGCCTACAAGCTCTCTTGTGTAACCATCTCCTGGCCAGCATCTCTGGGAGCTGTAACTCCATAACTGGTGTCTGAAAGACAGTGGTTTGGGAGATCAGACACAGCCAGCCAACAGAGCAGGGCTGTGCCCACTATCTGTTTTCCACTGCAAGCTGACCACAGACCTCACCTCACCACAGCCAGCAAACACCAACAGGTCCAGGTGGGCTATGGTGGGACTTCAGAACATGTGGGGTGCTTTAGGTAACTGGCAGGCACACAGACTTCTGCTGTGGCAGATGTGGGATGTGCCCCCATGTCCACAAGAAGTCAGTTCACAAGGGTAAGGGCATGAATAGGGTTATCACAGGAGTCCTGTGCACCTGTCAATGCCACAAAGGTAACAGGAAGATGTTAAAAAGAGTGCAAATGAAAGAGACATCTATGGAGATGAGAGTATTTCTATCAAGTGTCTACTTAGATAGTCAGCACTTGCAGTTTTCACAATGCTCTGGACAATCAGGGAAAGCAAGTGGAAGAGCCATGGAGACTGAGGGAAGCCCCCATACACACTGCAGTACATGCTTCCTCTTGGAGACTCCTCCTGAGAAGAGCTGATGCATTCAGCTGTGGTCACCAGGCCGTTTTTGCAGACCCTTCTCAACAAGAGGGCCCTTCTGAGGGAATGCAGGTATACCAACAGGTGCAAACAAGCTTTCATCTGCAGAGCCCTGACTCCACCTGCCTTGTTTATCAGGGCCTGTATTCCCATGTTGTGGATATACAGCAGCATCCTCACTGTGTGAATCATTATAAGCTGCAAACTACCCACAAAGTATGGGAACATATGTACTCCAACCATGTAGTACAGCAAAGATAAATAACTTTTAACTGGCCAAGTAGACTTTGGCTAAAGGAGTGAGAAAATCTGTAGTACCACCTGCAGTGGCTGGGACTGGTACTGCCCGCCTGTCTCGTGGCAGCACTGGTGAGAGGCTTGCTCAGAAAGCCCCAGCAGAAAGGATGTTATTTTACCCTGCAGGTGGTTTCCAAATGACAAACTCCAACACTGGAAACAGCTCAAGCACGGCAGCACAGAGCTATGAAGCCTGGTTTGTCCTGTTTCACAGCAGCTTCCTGCATAAACAAGCTCTTTCTTTCACACATCTTTTTACTCTTTCCAAATCCCATCACGTTGCAATGCAAAGGAGGCTGAGTTCCGGATATTTGTTTTTTACCAAAACTGTTCTCATTTCTCTGTAGGTATTTCTACTGAAAATATCCCAGCTGGGTGTAATGACAGCATCTGAAATGTGATAAGACATCAGAGACATGAAAGAGATCAGGATTTAGGCTACCTGGAGGGGGTGGAGGGGGGCGGTTTATATCTTCCCTGGTATCACATTGCTGCTTGAAGTGATTTCTCCCTACAGTCTTGGACCAGTTTGAGGCTGGGCACCCCATCAAGGGCTCTGCCTGGGGCTGGGCACCTTCACCCCTCTGAAAGCCGTGGCCATGCCCAGCATGTGGCACGAAGGCAGAGACTGACAACCGCTCCCAAGACTTCCAGCTCCTCTCCTCCCATCAGCAGCTTGAACAGCCACCACCCTTCCCAGGGAAGTGACTCAACCTACAGTCATGGTGCAGGGTCAGGCAGCTGGAAGGGTGCCAAGGAGGGAAATGTCTTCAGCATGAACGGATGGTGGTTCCTTTAAATTTAATTCTTCATCTTGGAGACGTCAAAGAGTTACAATACTTAACTTCTCCAAAGAAGTAGGGTACAGCCTTTGGAAAACACAAAGCTACAGAAATGCTTCACTGAATTACCCTTGGATTTAACCCAAAGCTGACATTACTCTGACTAATTCCACTTCTTTCTCCCTTCATACCCACAAATACAGCTAATTTTAGCAAGAAAGTAATGCTCTTTAGACTCAGCAAGTCACTCTGAAGTTTTTTTTCAACAATTATTCCACTTATAGACTGTGTCAGCTCCAAAGAAAAGCATGGTTCTCCAGACCCAAATACAACATGACAGAATCTGCTGCTGGGTTTCCATGTAGAACAGCTGTATCCCAATGTTGATCCACAGTATTTCTGAACTTCATCAACTCAGCAGCCTGAAGTTCACTTTGAAACCTGAATGTGAGTTAAGCTCACATTAACAGACACAGAAATCAGGATAAATTTCTTGGCAACAAATAAGGCACTTGCATTTTCACAGTGAATTACTTTGGAATTCTTATCCCATCATGGTAACCACATTTTAAAAGAATCACCTTGCTATCATAGTAGCTTTAGCAACTGTACAGAACTAAGTGAAAGTGTGGAGTTACCTATTGTGTGTGCTGCCTGGAAAGAGCCAGTCAAATTTTGCTCAAAATAGATGAGCATTATTTCCACTTATCTGCACTTCTCTTTGGCTGCATCAGTTATCCCTAGGCAAAAAAATAAAAGCTTAGAACATCTCTATTATGACATTACAAAAAGCTGACAAAATATTTCACTGTCACCATTGGCAGGTCACAAAATAACAAAAATTATCAAAATTAAGTACTAGTGAAAGTACCAAATAGAGAGGAAAAAAACAACCAACACACTTCTGGGCTTTGAAATGAAAAATTTAGAAACTTTGTCCCACCCAAAAATTTTTGAAAGGTGACATTTTGAAAATCCTGGACTTTGTTCCAAGGCCAAACTAAAAATTAATTTCCATATGTGCAGCTTTTGAAAGTTGATGACAAGTGATTTCCCTGAAAGCACCAGCTTCTACAACACCAGTGAGATTCCCAGACAGGTTTTATAGGTCAATAGGAGAAAGGGATGTTTTAACCAAGATGACTTCTCCAACTTAAAGAGAAATGTTGAGACTTTTTAATCAGACTTCAGACACAGAATACAAAGGTGGGGGAATCCATATTCTTTTTCAGTGACATAATTTGCACTTGTCTTATAAAACTAGGCTGAAATTATTTCAAGTCTTATGAGAGGCATTGCCCACACAAGAAAACCAAAAAACCTTATTATCTACAGGCAAAGTAATCTGAGAGCAGAAATAAAGGCTAGAGATTTCTGCAGTGTCCCTAGAGGAGGTGGATCCAAGGACATCAAAGAGCATGGGGAACTTTGTGAAATACCTTTGAATCATGCCTTTGAAACAGGAAGAATGGGAAAGACACGAGAAGGGATTCAGGAATTTACATCTTTCCACTCACTGTCTGTGCAAGCAGCACACCATTGTCCTGAAACTCTCAAGCCTTAATGCCTGTCACCAGCTCTGAGAAGGCACCAGAACAGTGCCCTGGCACTGATGAATCACGACAGGGAGCAGCAGCTCAGTCACTCTCCAAACTGGGCCAGTGACTTGCTGATTTCTCCCACTGTGCCTGGAAGTGTCCCAGGTCAGGTGGAGCGCCTGCCTTCAGGTCTCATCCTCAAGGAGTACCTGAGAGTTCAAGCTGATCAATCTGAATGAAAAGTGAAAACACTGGCATCTTCTATTTACTAGCCACATCCAGTGAATGCATTTCCTTTCAATGTAGGAAGGTTCACCTTATCCATTTCAACCTTTTATCTTTTGTTTTCTGTGCTGACATTTTCTCTGAACTGTTCCCCAGACCTGACTTCAAGATTTGAAGTACATGTGATGCAACCTGACCAGAGAAAACCCTTCTCAGCTCTAAGTCGCATAGTGAGATTTCATAAGATGACTTTTCCCTCACATACTCACACATAAAAACAGCAGAAAAAACATAATTGTCTTTTCCTTTTGTTTTTTGGTGGTTTTTTTTTTTTTTTTTTTGGTTGGGTTTGGGCTGGGTTTTTTTGTTTGTTTGTTTTGTTTTAATTGTTTTTTGTTTTGGTGGTTTTTTGTGGATTTTTTGGTGGGTTTTTTTTGTTGTTGTTGGTTTTTTTTGGGGGGCAGGGGGGGTTTATATGTTTTAATAAGCCAGTTGAAGAAGGTAAATCAATTCAGCAACAGGCCAGATGAGAGTCTGGGCCATGGTTAATGAAGCAAGAAAGCTGTTTTTTTGAGACAGGGAAGGACAAAAAGGTCCTATATTTTTTGCCACCTCCTAATATTTGCTCAGGTATCCAGTCAAACCTCATCCCTGACAGCAGCAGCAAAATAAAGACTACAGGCATTCCTTACATCCCTGCTTCTGTTAAGATATTACCACAAAGAAAGGGCCTCGTGCAGCTTTGTCATCTGGGGTCAGATTCATCAGGGGTAAGGTTGAAGCATGAAGTTACCTGTGGAGCAGGCACCCTGTGACCCCTGAAAGCCCCGAGCCAGCCAGCTGACCCAGCTCCACTCGTTCTTGCCATCCTTCCTAACATAAAGCCTGGGAATTAAGCTGCCCTTAGTACAAGGTTAATGATAGAATTGAATCTGTTTACAGACAAGCAAGGGCCAGTCATAATCCAGTCTGCATGGGTAAGTGGTTTGTAGGGAGGAACAGAAAGCTCTAAACCACAGAAAACAAGAAATTGAAACCAAGCATGGTACAGAGTTGTTTTGGTTTAGATCAAATGACACATACACAATTTTTGAACCACAGAATTTATGTGCTTTCCTAGTGATTAATATTTTAAAAGATTGTTTGGCACTGGACAGTCGGTACATGTCTTGCAAGGACTTGGCACAGAGAAGAGGTAAGTAATCAGAAATGTGCCAAAAACTTGTCAAGGAAAAACTTACGCTCAATACTAATCAAGCTCAACTCTGTGCCAGTCCTCCCACTCATCATTTCATAGGAGGAAAGTCTTGCAGCATGAGCCTGCCCATGCTGCTTCAGAGACAACCAACACCTTCCAGAGTCAGATGACAAAAATGAAAGCTTGGGAGGCTGGAAACAGAAAAAAAATTCAACTCACCTTCTGCTTTGCAGCAAGGATCCCTGCTGGGCATAGAGTCCTACCTATTCTGCTCAGGGGACTTCCAAGAGTAAAAGACTTAATTTGCATGTGTGCAGCACTAAAAAGTAAATTTAATCATACCCCTTATCTAGTGTGTTTTGGTCCCCAGTGCCATTGCCATGGCAGCTTGACAGCAGCCACCATATTTTTCGGCTACAAAAAAAAAAAAAAATCATGCTAGAGGATGTATCAGAGACGGCAAACTGATTAAGAGTTGTCCCTGGATGGATGAGAGACATAGTTGCAGAGCAAAGCCATCTCTCTGCTTGGCACTTCTGACATTTGGTGTGCTGAAGGGCTCCCCTGGGGTACAGCCCATGCCCAGAAACAGTGTGGGACAGGGACACACAGCTGGGGTTTGTCTAGAATGGGACAAGAACAATCAGGTGGGGTTTGTATGGAGTGGGACAGGAACAATCAGGTGGGGATTGTCTGGAGTGGGACAGGAACAATCAGGTGGGGATTGTCTGGAGTGGGACAGGAACAATCAGGTGGGGTTTGTCTGGAGTGGGACAGGGACAATCAGGTGGGGTTTGTCTGGAGTGGGACAGGGACAATCAGCTGGGGTTTGTCTGGCATTCTGGGGCAAGTTGGTGTGATTAGGCTGCATTTTGCTATTCTTTTTAGAGGAAAACCTTGCATAGGACAAGCACAGACACCACCTCCTGGAACCAGGGTTCTCCTTGCTGGCAGGGAGAGGGGAGCACCAGCTGAGCTAATGCACACTCCTGCCCTGTGCTTCCAAATGGTGCTCCTCACCTCCCATCATAGGCAGCACTTACTCTTCTCTCCTACCTTTCCCCACAGGGTCTGAAGGTGCCATCCCAATATTAAGGAGCACAGCTCATGAAAGCCCTTCAAAGCCCAGAGTGCTCATGTTGCAGGAGGGAGATGGAGAGGTTAATTATCAATTATCATGCGGGGGTGGAGGGGGGAGGAATTCCCCTCGTTGGAGCCACCGGTGTTGTTAGCACTCCCTCCCATCATTAATTTACTTGGCAAAAACCTCCTTCTGAATGACTTTTATCCACGAGTTAGAAGAGGGAGGGCTATTCATACCACCTTTCCTTTTTCTGCACCTGAATCAGAAAATGCATCTGCCAAAGTGCCTAAAATTAAGTAAGTGCTTTCAAACATCTCTTGAATAATATTTCTATATTCAGTGACTATAGAGAGACCCCAGAGACACAAATTTCTGTCTGAATGTAGGTATAGTTAGCTGGTGTGTACCCCTGTTTCCTGTACAGTTTATATACCCTGATTTTATTTAGACTTAAAAGTAGGACGCATCAAAAATCTTCTGAGAATCTAAACGAATTTACAACTGTCTAGGCACAGAAAGTTTCTCTAACTTCAAAGTGTTTGCTAATATCACTGTACCCACACAGACTACACATGTTTAAACAACTGCAGAGTCAGAACTGCATTTGGCTGGGAATCAGAGCCAAATCCTCTCTTAAATTTTTGCCATTTAAAGAAGTAAATATATTTAACACTATGTGGAGATAAGGACTTTAAAAAAAATTTACAAACACAAAAGAAAAAAGTAGTAGTAGTTGTCTACCAAAGACATGCAATCTCCTACCTGCCACGGTTAGACTATTCCAGAGCTGCACACATCACTGTTTATATTATCAAGATTACTGCATGAAAAGAGAATGTTAAAGAAGCCAGGGCTACACCGGCACCTGTGCTACTGAAACACAGGAGAAAAGACAGGCACAGCATGTGTCACTCTGGCAAACAGCATTAGAAAAAGGAAATTAATCTCCCAGCTTCCAAAGCACATTGCAAACACTACAAGAGAAAATGTATATATTGTGAGGGCAGTCATTTTCTTTTCTTTTTTTTTCGAATCCCTTTTCTTTCAGTCTCTAATAAACATTTTGAAATGCTAAAAAAAAATAACACTTACATGTCTTTTCTTCAGTGTTCATTTCCTGGAAGGGAAAGTTGATCAGCAAACATGATCACCACAGTGCCAATCACAAGTCCAAAGTCAATTATTTTCCCAAACTGACTAAAGCAAGTGCCTTGTCCCCCTCAGTGAGATGACACACAGATGTACAACCAGTAGGCACCCAAGGGGATAGGGGAAGATGGGGAGAGGTGGGATAGGAAGAAGCCAAAGCAGTAGAAACACATGCACTACGTGCTTTATATAATAGTCCAGAAGTCGCTTAGAAATAACAGAAATTTTCCTGTTGTAATCTGCTGCTTGAAAAATATTAAAGTTGAAAAAAACTCTGATGGAACAGCTAACATTTAAATACTGCTATTGTTTGGGGACTAGTTGGGGATTAGCAGGAAAAGGAAATGTAGCCACCGTTGCTGGCATGTCTGACTTTCTCTCCCCCCCATTTCTCAGCAAGGTTTCACACATATCCTGAGAAGTCCTGCAGGCCAGAGTGACCCATTGTTGCAACCTGCATAGCTGCTAAGGTGTTTGCAGGTAAAGAAGCAGGAAGAGCCTCTGTATGGGCTCCACAGAGATGTTTCTTTCAGCCACGCATGTGGATAGTCCAGGGTCAGAGAGCAAAGACAAAGGCAAACTCCTGGTGAAGGTCTAGGTTTAAGTACCTCGGTCTTTGGGCCAGGGGGAGCATCAGAGACCAATTACCAGGAGACATGGGAGTGGCACAAGGGTGGGAGTGACCGAAAGACTGAGGGACAAGGAAGGGGGCACGGGGCTGACCCGGGGGTACATTGGCATGACAGAATGGGGTGTGCTATGGGAGAAGCCTCTTGTGTCTCCCTAACTAGGGAATGCCTTTTAGGCATTTTGCTATGCTGCTTCTCTTGCTGAAGCTGGCAGTAGGGAAACATCACTGTGCTTCAGAAGGCATTTCAGGACCCCTTGTTCCCAGGACTGGCAGGGTTGAGACCAGATCATGGAGATCCAGTGATGCTGCTTTCCATTCTCTGCCTGATGGATGCAGAAATCGTGGTCAGACTGCAACAACAAAAGGAGCCCTGGACCCAAGCTTGTAATGCTATACTTCTTGGTCCCTCTTTCTGCTTCAGCAACGAAATTTTGCAGGACGCAATATCATATTGAAAATTGTTCCCTTCTTCATTGCTAGATAAAAAGGCCAGTGTATGGCCATGAGGAAACTCTAGTGGAGGTGGCTTCAGGTGTAAACTGTGACCTCAGAAAAAGCAAAGACAGAGCAGTACAGAGTTTAAAAACTTTTCATTACATCTTTAATTTCAGTGTAACTTTCAGCCTACTGTCTGAACAATAACTTCTATCAGTTTCATTTTCTCACTGCTTTTTCCCCCTAAAATAAAAATCTTTGCAAATTATTGTTGTTGTTATATTAATCACACTTTCTACAGTAGGATCTATGTCATCAAGGATTAATGAGCAGATAACCAAGCATTAATATAGATAAATGAGATCTATCTACCTAGACTTCAAGCACTTACCTCCACATTCTCCATGCTGGAGCAAACAGATCAAGTAATGTATATTTCTGTTCATACCCAGGGCACTAACCTAAAAGCCAACCCTTCCTAATACCCTCAAAGTATCAGGACCTCAGGGAATCTACATTCCAGATAGTCCAGACAGAAACAAGAGAGTGAAAGTGGTGAGTCACATGTGTGGAGTGTGGTAGATGCAGGAAGGGAAAGGTGTATCAGTTGGGAGAATGGGATGATTAAGGAAATAACTGAAAACACTTAGAAGACCAAAAGGCATGAATTGGAGGCAGTTGGAAGGACAATGAAGAGAGGTGACACAGCTTCTTACACAGGGAGAGCCAACACACCTGTGCAGGGCAGTAGAAGCCCAGTCACAGCTGCACATCCTTTGACTCATCTCCCTTCCCTGGCCCAGAAATCTCCAGCAGCTGGGACCCAGACACTTTGGTGGCACTGTGCCAGCAAAGTGACACCCCCAGAAAGGGGACAATAGGGAGCCTTGTCCTTAGCTCCTGGATCTCAGGAGGTATTTGGAGCAGCTCCGCTCAGCCCCTTCCTGAGAGACAGAACCAAGGGTCACTCAGTTATCCCTCCATAGACCCAACAAACCCATCTCTGATTAGCATTCAGAGGGGCACTCAGACTGGCTATGAAGATATCAAGGGATGGCAAATCCATCATTCCTTTCATTCATTGATTCCTCTAGTTAATCCTATTTACTGAGAAAAAAAAAATGGGCTTTACATCTGAGTCCCTTATAATCTGTCACCCTCAAAATATGAAACTAGTCCTGGAAGCTGATGTTCAGGATGTTCTGTGTAAGTATCTCAAAACAAATATTCTCTTGGACAATGTTTGGATTCTGACCAACCATCCACATCTGGATGAAAGCATTAATTTTAATTATGTTGGATCAACTCTTCTGCCAACCCTGTATACCTGTACCATCACATTGATATCAGTGCTGTTACATCACAGAATTTTGTAGGGTGAGCAGGAAGAGCCACGACTGCCCAGAAAAAGATGTGTCTCCACATACAAACAGGCAAGAGGTTTCATTCAACTATGTGCTTCGTAGGAATTCCAAGAGAAAAAGAAAGTGGTGGTTGTTTTTTTTTTTTTCATGTAGACTCAAAGATGTCATTTTCTGCCCAGTTGCTTTGTTTCATGGAATGTCAAGTAAATCTGCCCGTTTAGTAGACATAGTCTGGCAATAAAACCCAGTATGTGAAAAGGACTCCTTATTTTGCTTTAAAGTATCATAAATCATATTTGTTCATACACACAAACTTGTGCAACAAAACTTGTGGAGTGTGAGCCAGCAGTAATTTTAAGGAAATAACTGTCTTTTTAAAAGTCAGCCACAGCATCTGAACATGACAGTAATGAAAACCTATGCAAAAATAACTGCCCACAGAGAGAAAAATGCACCTGGTGTTAACAATCTAGTAAAGGTACCTTAGAATATCAAAGGTTAATGGAGGTTTTAAAAACATTAATGCTTTAATTTCAATTATTTTAAGAATAACCATATACTTAATGTTTTACTGAGACTCCTTGGGCTTTGCTTTTCAATAGCCTTGGGATCTCAGCAAGGGCAGTTCACCACTTGTTATAAGCAGATAGTAGTTAAATAAGAGAATAGGAAAGGTATTTTTTCCATAATTATCTGACATATTTTTATCTACTTCCAGTCAAAACCTTCTTCCCACTGAAACATTTAATTTGCCTAAGTTGAACCTTAAAATTCCCTTGCAGTCATCAGGCTTGGGGGTCTTTCTTAATATCACTAACAGTTCCAAAAAATATTCATTCTATGGCAACAGTTTAATCTTTTAGAAGAGTTTTCTTCTCTTCCCAATACTGAAGAGAAGTTCAGAATTAAGCTATCAGCAAACCATTCCGTAAGGAGGATGAAAGACCAGATATGAACTGCAGAGCAGAGCATACAGAATATATATGCAGCTAGGAAAATAAAAGTGCAATATGTGTGGTTTTCAAATGTATTTCATTAGAGGGAGTTTATAAGAAGAATTAATGATAGTCAGAACTCAAATCTTATCTCTCTAAAGTACAGTGAGTCTTTTGCAGAGAAGAAGAAATGCTTTCAGCTTAATTGTGGAGTTAAGTAAATATTTTTGACTAGGCAGAAGAGCAAAGATTTGCAAGAATTTGAATTGCATTTGAAATTATCTGTGACTTTAAATTAAGATGTCCCTAGAAATAATGCTGGGTATTATCTTTCACATAGGACTGAAAGTGAAATTGGCTTCTCAACACAGAAGGTCCCCTCCACGGTACAATAAATTGCATTAATCCATTAGCAGAAATGTCAAGCTCAACTGATAATTATCAGTTGGCTTTGTAAAATCACCAGCCATTCCTCATTAAATTTATGTAAGAGGTCTAACTGGAGAGGTCCATTCTGAGATATCTGATGATCTTTTACTTTAATGTAACAACCTTCTTGCAGCACAAGACTGACTTTGCTGCAAAATGGACCTTGACTTCCAGGCTCCAGGGTTTTACTTCAGGCAGAGAGGGTTCAGAGCATCCTGCCAGTATGAGCAAAACTGCACTGCACCTGACCTGGAAAGAAGGATGCACCACAAGTTCACTCCTACCACAGAAAATCTAGGATGGAAGATGTATCTGTAAGCCAGGCAGGGGGATGTGAGAGCTGGGGCTTGTAGGTCACAGGGAAGCAGCAGTGTTTGGTGTCCATGTGGATGACAGCACCAGGAACAGGTCCCCTGGCACACCCACAAGCCCTGTCCACAGCAGCAGCATCCAGAGCAGCCCAGCTGGGACCAACTCTTGTCTTCTTTCTGCCACAGCAGGAAGTCTGCATCTGCATGGTTGGGTTCAGATCACCTGAGGGAAGTTCCTGGCTCTGCTGAACACAGCAGTGGATTTCCCAACTGTGCCAGTAGTGCTGGTGTTTAGAAAAAGGGCTGTACAAAACAATATTGGCTTTCTGGTGAGAGGGATGAGCTAGGAAGATTGTTTTGGTTTACTCCAACCCACTCTGCTTTATTCCTAATGGCTAGGTTTATGCAAAAAAAGCAGAGAAATGTATACCAAATAACTCAGTTGAAGGGATATTTTTTAAATCAAATGCCATTAAGAAAAGATTTTGCTAGTTTTGCTGAAACAACAACAAAATAAAACAAAGTCTGCTTTAATTTTAGACAGTCCTAACACTTAATTTACCACAAAGACTATGGAGATACCCAGACAAATTCTGCACATTAGGGTGACACTATTTATGGCACAGTCTAAGTGAACACAAGAAGGGAGAAGCATAAAGGCTTAATCTGTTCCCCCTGGAAACCAGAGCAGTGCCCTGATGAGGCAGGACTGGGCTGCCTGCTCTGTAGCAGCATGTATAATGGATGAGACTTTCAGGAGGTGGGTGTTCAGGTGCCAAAAACTGATGCTCACAGAACCGTTAGTCACTTCTGAAAAGCCTTTGGCAGGATCCCTAACTACATGGAACCAATCCATAGCTATACAGCTCACAAGTGGGATGCTACAGACTTAATGGTCTGTTCTCAAGCAGATATATGGTTTGTTTTTGTTGAGTTATTGAGTTTGTTGATGGCTTCTTGGAGCAGAATGGGATTGAATGAAAACAGGAAGGTGATTCACAGAAAAATGGTTCCGCTGACCAAAATACACCTTCTCTACTCTGTGTCACTGGCTGTCACTGTCACTTCCAACTACAGAGAGCTTGGAAAGATTTTTACCTTCCTTTTTTTTTATCTCTCACCTCACAACAATATAAGTGTGTGTCCTTCTCCACAATGACTGATGAAGGCCTGAAAGCATTTTAGGAGCAATATGGCAAGAAGAGAGGGTGAGGAATATTCTGGTCCTAGTTCTGCCAGAGCAGTTCAGGGTGAGAACTCTGTGGATGCATCACACCAAGGGAAGAGGTGGCAGCACCAAGCCTTTAACCAATTGGTTTTTGGTCACAAGGATGAAAGGGGTAAGAAATGAATGGGGTTTGAAATGGGCATGGCTAATTTCCTCCTCAGTCATTGGCAGTTTATTTACTCTCAAGTCAGCAACTTAGTAGCTGTAGTCAATGCCATCTTCCCTCTTTCACGTGATTACCCAGAAGGATTTTAAAATGGTTGTTTTTACTGCCACTTACTTTTAGAGCCATTCATGAGACTGAGCTTCAAAACAAAACAAAAAAAAATGCCAAACATAACAGGCGGCAGAGAGCAAAAATGCACACAACAGCTCCTCAACCACTCAGTATTTCAGCTGCATTAAACAAGACACCCTACTGGCATTCAGACCAGAGGGACTGTGACAACAGCAGATCTCAGAACTGAGACACTGCCATGGCAGACACCTCCCTGAGACCAGAGGAGGCACTGCAGACATACTCATAGGGACATGGAAGGCAGAAAGTCAAGAACTGCCCATGATTTTTCCCTCTGTGTGGAGCTAATAAGGGCTGCATGGGATGGGCAGAAAGCTGCCCATGAGAGCAGTGAGGGCCCTTCCCTGAGCTGCCAGCAATGCCCCACTGCGTGCTGCAGAGCAAGGCAGAGGAAGCACTTCGAACTTTTGCAGTCATCCTTTTCAGGGCAACACTTCTCCCCTTGAGATGACACTGCAGTGCCATGATCCACCTCTGGGAGGTCCAGGAGCAAATTTTAGTAGCCCACATACCTATACTCTTCAGCTGGGTCTCAACCCTACAACTCCTCTAGCATACACTCAGACTTCTAATCTTCAAATTCTGAGCAAAACAGAAAGCTTGACATGCCATAGAGAGCAGGGGCAAAGAGGAAAGTTGTGAAAATATTCATTAGGAGGATATAGGGGGGAATGGCTTTAGACTGAGAGAGAGTAGCTTTAGATTAGATACTAGCAAGAAATTCTTTACTGTGAAGATGGTGAGGCACTGGAACAGGTTGCCCAGAGAAGCTGTGGTGCCCCATCCCTGGAGGTGTTCTAGGCCAACCTGGATGGGGCTCTGAGCAACCTGGTCTAATGGAAGGTGTCCCTGCCCACAGCAGGGTATTGGGACAAGAACACCTTTAAGATCCCTTCCAACCCAAACCACTCAGTGATTCTATGGTATCCGAAATCCTTGCTTTTTGTTCATCATGGGCATCGCAGTGCCATTTAGGAACTTGTTTATAAAAGCAAAACATTTTTCTAGATGAGTAGTCCAAAATAAGTTTAGCAACTCTGTGCATGTACCTAAACATCCCAGCCATTCCACTGCAGCACACAAAATCCACTGTGTTGGCATGACTGGTTAACAGTCAACACAAAAAACATTTTAGTCAAAATCTGACCCAAAAAACCCCTATCCTGATCATTTGGTTCCCATTTACCACATGTAAAGGAGATTCAAGGGGATTTTCAAGAAGCAGCCATGAACACATGAACAGTGCTCTGACATAAGATATTATGTTAAAATCTACAGAAGGGCTCTGGTCAAACATCCCCAAGGGTCCCTCCTCCCTTACCCCAGGGTGAATTCAGCAGTGACATGATCAGCACCTGGTCCTCTAATGGTGCAGGCCTGTCAGACTTCACCTACCTTTCATGATTTGTGCATCTGACAGGCGTGTCACCTCTCTGCAGGGCTCAGACACAATCTCAGGCACTGACAAGGGAATGAAAACCATTTGGCTTAGGTACCAAATTGCCAGTCAGGAGAACAGGACATTAGTATTTGCCTCTTCCCCAGGCAGTTTTTGACATTTTGCAATTTGCAAGCATTACCAGAGGGTTTTTCACACCTGCCTGGAAACAGAAGTCAGGGCTTCATCATGGCAGGTCGAGTCTAACACTGTCACAATGACTTTCAGAGCAAAAGTATCCAGCTCTGCTGTATAAAATCAACACTTCACCCATAGCCTGCTTGACAAATCAAGAGAAATCGGTCCAATATCAAATGCTCTTTTAAAAGTCCTCTGTAACTCACCAATACAGCAAGTAATAGGTCTACCTGTCTTTGGGTAACTTATTCCTGGTCTTCAAAATAGAGATAATCCACTTTTAAGTAGTACTTACTGGAAGGGTGGATACCTCAGCTAAATAAATGAAAAAGAAATAACAATAAAAAATAAAATTAAATTTAAAAAAAATAAACACAGAAACCTTAAACTCAAATATTTACAAGGAGACTAAGCACCTTTTACATCTGAACATCAGTAAATTAACCAGCTTAACAATTAGAAATCAGTTATTGAAATCCCACTGCTACCCAAATAGCATGTTTAGAGCCCTAACATCAAATTAATTTTATCAGCCTAAATCCATGCATCTCATTTTTATTTTCATCAAGTCACTTGGCACAGGCCAATAAATGGGAAAGGCCAAGATGCAAGGAGGGAAGGGATGTATAAGCACTACCTGGCTTGCTCAAAGCAAAGCAGACATTGAGATTGGGGCACAGCAAGCAGCTAAACCTGGAAGCAACTCAACTGTATAAAGGCATTCAGTGAGGCTGACAGTTTTCTACCTGCACTAAAGCACATGGGTTTTTCACCTGATGTTCATTGATCTGTGCAAATTACTTGCCAAATGTAAACTAACTGGGGCATAATTTACATAATCAGCGACATGAAACTGAGGCTAATATAGCACTTGTGTATTTATGCCTCCCAGGAGTCAAAGAAGTGCTAATATCAGTGCATAACCCTGTCCACTGTAGGAACTCACCTAGGAGACAGCTCCAAAATTGTTTTCTGCATGAGACATGTTATGTTCTCATCACAGATATGGGGTAGCCTGCAGCCATATCCCTCCACCTTGGAACTACTGAGCTCTGGTCAAAACAGCAGTAAAAGTGCAGCCTGACATGGCCATGCATAGCCCAGGATAAACACATGCTGAAGCCTGCAGAGCATCTTTGTTCTTCCAGGCCCCTGTGGGAAAGCTGAATGAAGAACAGTCCAATCCCATACACAGTGCCACCATCCAGGCCTATAGCAAGTTTCAAGTGTGTTTTAGCTAAAATGTATTAGACAAAATTATCATTTAGCTCTTTTCAACTAAATTCACAGTCATCAAACCACAGGAGAGGCTATTGCCCCACCTAAATACCTGTCAGTCAAAAACAAAGGTAACTTGCATCTTTTTGTTGATGGTGTCTGCCTGAGGGCATTTAATTACTTCATAAATCTGAGTGTGAAAAGGATTTATACTCCCATTTTCACCAATGACTCATAAATATGCTGGTCCACATAATACATACTTTTAAAGAGCATGTTAAGGATCTTAATAATAATCCGCTGTTCTGAAAGACTTTAAGATTTCTCCTGCCAATAAGCAAAGACTGTTATGGAGAAAATGTCTGTGAATCCACCAAAACCAGCACTGTGGAAAATGTTTTCTCTTCTGAAATGGAACTAAATTATTTTATAAACTGTCCATGAGAAGCTATTCTGAGGGGGGAAAGGGAAATAATCTTAATTCCCACATAGCAGAGGAGAAAACTGTCTGTCTCCATCTCCATGAGGTTGCCCAGGTCTAAACCACTGTTCTGAGGAATCTGGGGCTGGGTTCCTCAGGCACAAAGGGATCATTCAAGCACCTGGTCCTTAGTCCAGAACTGAATTCTGAAAACACCAAGGATCCAGGAATAGTGTGCAGATCTACTATATATGTCCAAGTCACCTCACCAGAGCTAAAAGCCCAGGAGAAGGAGCTTCAAAAATTACAGTAGCTATGAAAAAAATAAAAATAAAAATAAAAATAAAATTAAAAAAAGAAACAAGTGTATTCCTTGCAGTGAAAGGCATCTTTATCTGTCCAGTTCATCCAAGAGAAGGTTGAAAGGTGTTTCTATCACAATTTTAGCAGACTTTGATGTACAGTTAAACAACACATTGCTATTTTCTAGTGCTTCTGCTGTAGGAGAAAGGAGTTTATTTCATACAAAGGCAAGGCTTGCCAGGAATGTTTGATAGAATAGAAAGAACCAGATGGATCCCAAACAAGTTTAGAAGAAGGTACAACTTACCTCTTTCAGGTACCACTGTGGAAAGAAGCTTCACATCTTCAGTGGCAGGACTTCCTACAAATTCTTCATATTTTTTAAAGAAATGTAATTCTTTACATATTTTTGAAGATAGTTAGCTTTTTCTGTGCAGTTAACAGTTGCTGTTGCCAACAGGTGTTATCAATTTCTGTTTGAAATACAATAAATGAACCATCATAATTAAGTAGGCATTTGGGAACAAAGGAAAAAATCCTTCTCCAGGAAAACAACAACAAAAAAGAAAAAAAAAAAAAAAGCCAAAAAAAAAACCAGTCTTGAAAATTTTAATGAACTAGAGGGAAATTCATAGCCAGATTCATGACCAGATTCCTGTGATATCTGATTCAGCAAGTCACAGTCTGAAGTGAGAGCTGGTACTTCTTAGCAGAAACACAAAGCATTTCAGCTATTGAATTTGTCAAGTGTCGTTCTATAATAAACTATAATTGTAATTGGCAGCAGACTGATCACCTGGCTTGAATGCAAAGGCTAGAGCAGACTAATTTTTATAATTAAACATAAACTGTTGAAAAATTAGATGCCTGGCAACTACAAGATGGGAGAAAACACAACTTGTTCTACAGTAGCTAAGCCCAAGAAACATGTGTGTTCATTTGATGATAACATTCTTCACTGTTTTTTCTACATAATTTTGGAAAGTTACTCATGGTTTTATAAATTGTTTGCTTCTTTAGACTTTCCAAAATATTTCTGATTTCAGCTTGGTAGCTGTAACATTTATCCTGGTCATGAATGTTTAGGATTATGCACCCATACACATATATACAGACATACATATATAAATGCACATGTACATTACATTTTACACATAGGTATATATTTCTAGATGTAAAAGTTTCTCCAAACAATTTGACAGAGATGTGACCTTTCCCATTACCAAGTGCTATTGCATTTTGACTACTAATGAGTAGCAGAGCTTAGAAGTTAACACATGGAACTGGCAGGCATTACTTCTGTGAGATGCTTATTTGTGGATCTTGACATTTCTCTGAAGTCAGCCACTCAAGGAAGCAGCTATGGCCACTTGGAGGGCTTAGAAAATTGAAGGGTAACCTGACAAAATCAAGCAAATTTGTGATGACTCACTGTCTGACGCGTCAGGGTATCCATCACAAGATCCACTGGGAAGGAAGACTTGCCCATCATTTCCTCAACCCCATACAAGAGTTGGAATCACAGAGTAATGCAAATCAATACAGAGAGCAAGAGTAACTTTAGAAGGATATTCAGAAAAATAATTATACGTGATGCAACATCTCCAGACACCTCTCAATCCACTTGGTAGCATGATGCTCAAGGAGCACAGAAACAGCCAACATTCAGCCATGCCCTTTAAACAGTTTGCCTGTAGAGACAGTACATGACTCACAAAGCAGGGTATTCTCAGCTGAGACAGCAGCTTCTGACTCAGCAGCAAGCAGCCAAATGTCTGCTAGTAAAGGTGATGAAAAGGGCAGTCTGATAACTTCAAGTGAAGGAGGAGCTGGCCACAAGTTGAGCTCCCTACCTTGGGCAGCACACTTTGGCTGGAGAAGCTGCAAGGTGTCCTTCTGGTGCTGCAAATAATCAGTGAAGCAGTAGGTGCATTTTCAACTGATTTACTAGTTCTCAAAACTACACTTTCCAAAAACAAGCTGTTCTTTGGACATAGAGGATGACATTTGTGGCACTGCCACACAGAATCTATCCTTTGAGTTCTTCTTAAAGAACAGGAATTCAAAAGCAAAACTGTTCTTGCTGTTTACAGACCTTAAGCAAAATATGTCCCAGGCTAAGATTCATCCATTCCTTGTCAATAAATTATACTTGCAAGTCAAAGTATGTCTCATCACAAAAGGAAATTAATGAGTCAGATGTTGAATCAGTCCTTTGGATCCAGCAGGGAGGGGGCCACCCTGAGCCCCAGTGTCTGCTGCTGTTCCCGTGGAAGGACAGGTACCTTGCAGAGACAGCCAGCAGGACACAACAATAGTGCTCAGACAAAGTCCTGAGGTACCACATGCAGCACTGGCAGTCAGAGAGGACAGAAGTTTCACAAGTACACCGAATGGCTGAATACTGAGAAAAGTCCCACTCCTCCTGCATTGCCTGTAAGCCAAAAATGATGGCAGTTGGAAATGAAGACAGTAAAGTTTAAGATTAAATATAAATAAACTGCACCCGAGAAGATGCTCTGTGGTTCTGAGGTCCTCTGCAGTCGGTGAGAACTTCAGAGCATAACAAACACCCCTCTAAAAGAAGCAGATACAACAACTCATCATCGCTTTGTGAGCTGTGCTCATGTTCTGCAATGGCATTTTACTTACTAATAGCATCTTACATTATCCAAAATAGCACCATAAAGAAGACCCCAAGAAAATCTTCAGTATAAATTGGCAAAAAGTATTATGTACAAACTGAGAACTACTGCAAGGATACCATGAATTATCCAATAGCTAAACTTTTCCTCTTTTGCCCAGGTTTTAGATTCATTAAGGAGTGTTGTACTTGACTTGCCATACTTGACGCTGGCAGTGGAGAAATTTAGTTTGCGCTCGTAAAGGTGTGGTGAAAACTTTCTAGAATGAAAAGACTCAAGCATGAGAGGACTCCCATTCATCCATTCAAATGTGCTCCACTTCTTCCAGTCTTTAAGTATAGGTCTGTAAAGAGCAAGTATTGGACCATCACAGCTTTGGAAAGAGAGGAGACTCAGATTTACTCAGATGAGAAGAATTACGACCAGATAAGTTCACTGAGAACACAGAGAATCTGATGCATAACCTGTGGGTGTGAAGTTTTGTGTGAAATCAGAGTGTCTCTGCTATGCTATGAAGACAAAACTCGCTGCATGCTTGAAGGATGGTGTGGGGGCATGGTGGGGTGTCTGAAGGTGCAAAGCCTGCCAGAATAGCAGTGGAGGCCTGCTTAAAGTGCAGAGAGACAAACTTGGTGCAATCACAGCCCTGCTGCTTTTTGGACATGGCTGCTGCTACCAGCTGTTTCACAAAGTGAATGGGCAGCATCTCAGAGAGCACTAATGGGCACGGGCCAAACCAGTCAGAGGATGTGCTGCTGTTCAGGCAGTATGGGCATTCAGAGAGCCAGCTCTCAAGGATGCTCAGTATTATTCTGCTGCAGATTTTCAACCAATGCACCTGAGTTTGCACCATCCCTTGGCTGAGGGACCACATCCCACCCCTGAAAAATGGCATGCCTAGGGAGGGAAAGGGGTAGCTCCCCTCTCCTCCTAACTCTTCACATTTGGGTTTTACCTGTCCTAGCAGAAAGTTACCACTACTGCTGAGGTTGTTTCCTCTCCTCCAGGTCTCTTTCCATGATTACCTGCAGGGACCAAGCATGCTACAGAAAATCAGTGCAGATGCTACAGAGCTATCAGATGGCGATGATTCCGCAGCTGATTGCAATATAGCCTTTTCAGTTCCTTGAGTCACTTCACAGAAATTTAGGAAGAAGGGAGTTCTCTGCATCATAGGATATTGTCATTATGCAGCACAATCAGGCACTGTGATGAAATGCTCATTTTTCAACAACAGGGTTCCCATGAAGCTCTGAGAAGACATAGAGGCTTGAGAGACTGACAGGGGTGGCAGATCTGGTCTTGGATTTCTCTCAGTCAGGTCTGAGCTCTGTGAATAAATGCCACAGTGCAGATGACAGATGGACCTTGTTCACTACCTCAGTCAGGTATCCTCCCTTGGCCTGCAGGGAACAGGCTTCCCTCAGAGAGTGAGGAGATCAGTGATGGAACCTCCCTGCAGAGCAGAGCTTAAGCTGAGAGGCACCTGCAACCCACCCTGTTAGATGTCACATAAACAGAATAAAAGGTGGAGAGGGGAGGAAATATTTTGCTGCTCAGGAAACTGGTATGCTTGGCCAAAATGAGAAATGTGACTGCAAGCCTGGGCACCCTGGTTTCTGTTGGGTTTTATGGTCTTTAACAGTATTTGGTCATACAGAAAGCTATTTCATAGCTTACCCATGCCATTACTCTGTGGTGTGTAACCTGCAACCATCAGAAGTAATATATCCCATTTTCCCACACAGCAGGTTAACTCATGAATTAAAAGTGAATTTGATTCTCGAGCAGTTGGTCCAGATGCTGTGGCTGACACTGGCTCTCCCTCCTGCTTCTGACACAGGCCACAACAGAGCACTTCAGTCTGCAAAGCAACATCAGCACGTCAAGAAAAATCAATGAAAGCAAGGGGAAAAATGCCTCTGGCTCCATCGGGCTTTTAAAGCATAGATGCACTTCAGAGCTTGGAAAAAGCACAACACTGAGGAAAGTCCCAGGAGAGCAGAGGAACTTCAGAGTCACCTCTGGAGGAGTCTCAGGTCTCTCCCTCTCTCTTGCCATTTTTGCTGACTTTAACTAAGGTAGGCCAAGCCACGTGTTTCAGTGGCTTTTCTGCAGTTTATCTGCTGTTTCAGTGGGATGAGGATCCACCAAGTAGTACTGCAGACCACAGTGCCAGGCACACTTTGAACCTGTGCCTCATTTTGAGAAATGCAGCAGAAACAAGCAGCAGAAAACGTAATTTGTATCTTTGTATTTGTGCACTGAAGTGTTTTTTCATGACCAAGCAGTAGATATGATCTGTTTTTGTCTCACACAAATCTCTTGCCTGGCCATTTAGCACTGGTTGCCCTTCAGAAATTGGTAATGTGCCACATGCAAGGACTCTGCTCTATAGAGCACTCAGAATGCAAATGCCATGCTGCTGGGCTGCTATATCTTAGGATGATGAATTTCTGCCAAGTCCAAGTCAGGTTCCCATTAAAAAACTTGAGAGAAACTGCAGAGGTGAGTAGCCACAGGAGAAAAGACATAATGCTTTCCCGGCTCTCCAGCTCAGGAATAATGAGCCAGGTCAGAATTTCAGGCTTCTTGCTGTGGGTTCAGGAGACCCAGAGCCCAGAAGGGAACCTCTAACTAGAGTTGCAGACAGAAATATAGCTGACAAGGATGTCATCTGCTCTGAGCAGCTGGCAGCATGACTGAATTTCACTCATATTAGAAACACCTGGTTTCTGAAATACAAATTTCTCAGAACTTCTGATGTGCAGGGCATTTTGAGATTGTCCCAGTACAGCCTGATTCCTATGACAACTGTTCTTCAGAAACATGATCTAGAACTTTCACTCTTCACTCAGACTAATTCCATACTCCTCATCCAACATCTTCTTACTAGAAATCCCAGAACAGCTCCTTCTTGTCGATGCAGCCTTCAAAACCTAGGCCCAACAATACTTCATGGAAAGGTCTTTCAGCTTATAGAACCATCTGCCCCCACTTTTTCCCCTTTTCTACTTTTCCATATTCTCTCCCATGTACTTTCCTGAAGTCCATCCCATAAATGTCATCTATGCTTTAGCTTGGCAAAATTATAAATATTATATCGTTTAGTGAAATGTCATGTCGTTCAATGGTTCAACAAGCAAAACACTCAAATTATAAATATTAAAATAACAAAATACATGTGTTCAAAATTATGTTTGCTTTACTATAGGCATTTAAAAGTCTTAATATCACAACACAGTTTGTAACACATTTTATTTAAACTGAAGCATGTTGGGACTTTGAACTTGTTTTGACCAAGTCCTTTGGTCACATACACAGAATAAGTGATTACACTCAGCCACATTTCCACTTCAGAGGACATACAAGCCCCTGCAAACATAGGTGGCTACCTGGTTCATGAAATTGACTGTCTTCCTACTGCACACCTCTGTTTATCATTTTCTGCTCATTTTTCTCCAGATTACACCCTTTGAGTTTATTTTATCTTTCTAACTGAATCTTTTGTTCAGCCCAAAAGTTTACACAATGTCTACTTCACATGGCTCAGGGTGAAAAAAGTCTGTTGTTCAATACATTGCACCAATAGAAAAAACAATTATTCCCCCTATTCTTCTCCAAATACCTATCTCTACTCTTTTCCACAGTCAGGCAAACTCAAAGACTCAAAGGGATCCCTCTGTCAATATCTCTTTTGCAGGGAATGTGTACAAGAGAAGAATACTCAATGATGCTAATGCAACAAGGAAGCTACCGTGCAAGCCCTGGGCCACAGAGACAATGCACAATGCTTGCATTACCATTTCAAGAATATTTTTCATATCATAGACCTTGAAATCTGCTATTTGCGAATGAAATTGTTTTTCACCATCCTGGGAATAAGGGTCAAGAAAAAAGCTAATGATGGCCTTACAAATTTTACACACAAAATAAGCATCCTTTACGTGCAAAGCTGCTCTCAAGAGATCATTTCATTAACAGCTTCAGAGTCTGAATTTTTTGGTCCTGATATTTAGACAGGAGTCCAAAAAGCCACATGAATCACACAGACATCTTAGGCTTAGTTATTCTCAGTGAATCCCAGCTGCTCTCAGGGGCTATTTGGAGTGTGCCTTGCTGAACTACTCTGCATATTGTCCCTGCTTTTCCAATCCCAGGGTACCACACTTCTCCTTCAGAGGCCAGGTGAAGTGAGAGACCATTCAGTCCTACAGAGCTGTGGCTTCAGATTCACCCAGCATAGGAGAAAGGGGATTCTGAGCATAAAGTCCTGGTGTACTTCACTGTAAACTATGTTCATCTCTGGGGTCCTGGTCTGAAAGGGCCTTCCCAGCTGCTTTGTACACATTGTAATGTTTGTACCTTATAATGTTTCAGACCCACTGCTTATGTATGACACGGGTGTTTCTGGCTCTGTGTTGCCAACATGGCAAGACAAGCACTACTGTATGCAGAAACTCTAAGTGGAATACCAAGATCAGAGACTTGGGAAGGCTTAAAATGGCTCTGCATGGAAATGGAACTCCAGAAACTCCCTAAGAGAAGATGTTCAGTGGAAGAGAGATTTTCTTAATGAAAATCAAAACCCAGTTTCCTATTGAAGCAAAACATCCCAAACATGCCTTGCTACTTGAACACCAGCCTCAGTCTATTACCTTTCCAGCAGCTCATCCTTCCCCTCAGAGCTAGCTCTAGCAGAGTTACTTTGCTAACTCTAAAAAGTAAAACTGAAGTTAAAATATTGTAATGAGGGACTAGAAAAGAGCCATTTTCTTGTGCCACAAGTGTTAATGGCAAATTGTTAACGGCATTTTGTAGAAAAAAGTGTATTGCTCTGTAGAGCAATAAGTTCAGCAGCTTTCTATTCATTATCAGAACACAGCTCCTCAGCAAAGCAGCACTGATCCATACACTGATCCATACACACATCCTCCACACTGGCACACAGAATTAGGCCAGGCAGCCTTTTGTCCCCCTTTTTCACTCTTCAGCCCCCAGAAACCACACAAGGAAAGTGTGCAAACACCAGATTCTTCCTTGAAACAGTTTTACACCATTCACCTCAACCAGAACAGGTCTGAATTACCCCTCTGAGAAGGAAGCTGTCAAGCCTACACTTTTGCAGCAGTCCAGCCCACTTGGTTGACTTTCTTGGGTTATCTCCTCCATGGTTCATCTGAACAATGTAGGGAACAGTTTATCCAACAAAGGCTTTTCATTCACAGCCACGTGCCACCCACACAGTGTCCAAGCCTGGGCTCAGCAGGTCAGGCTGGGAAGGAGGAATGCAGTGGGGACTATTCTGGGATGCACAGCCTTGCCATCCCCTCTGTCCATCCAGCTGCCCTGCTGCACACTTGGGGTGAGCAGTGTCACAGACACAATATTATTGAAATTTGGCTACTCAGTTGCTGCCGGTCACTGCTTTTACTTACCTCAGAAGGAGTCAGCATCCAACAGATGACCTGTGCTGTTTATACCCAAAACACTAATGTGTCCATCTTGAAAATACCCACATTCAAGAACAAACACCAGTGGGGTGTTTATAATTCAACCAGACACTACAAGGTTACTCTTTTCTGCACCTGACTTTCAGGAAGGTGACTCCTAATTTCACACCAGCTTTCCAGAAGCTGGTCAGTGCTGCCACCCTTGGCTTGTCATTCCAGTGGTGACAATAAATCAGTAAATACTGAGTATATAAAGAGTAAAAACTGAAGGAGGAAAAGGCAAAAAATGGGGCAGGGAGGGATAAATCATCCAGGTCAGTGAAGTAAGAGGTTCCTGTTACCTTCTCTGTGAGAGTTTTCTCAGTAGAGTCCTGCAGCCTTAGCTGGTGTGGATTATCTCTGTGATTCCCTGTCATTTCCTGGAAGACAGAAACAGGCCCACAGGCTGCACCTGTCACTGCTCAAGCTTCATTATGCAGAGCAGGATCCAAACAGGCATCTCAATTAATCATACTCATGTATTAGTAAGTAATTCATTAATTCAATAAATTGCTTTAGGCCATGGCATAATCAGTCATGTCAGAGATTATAACAAAAATAACAAACCAAAGTGTTAAACATAGACCCATCCTTGCTGATTCATCATTTGTAGCAATCATTCACAGCAGAACAGATATACTTTATATACTGTAAGACAGGTGACATGAAAAATTTATCATCTTAATTGTGCAGATTTCCTCTATCAGATCTGCTGGTTGAGCAATATAAGATCTAAACTGCAGAAAATTCACATGAAAACCAACTAAAAAAAAAAAATTATCTGCTCACTGATAGCCAGTAAACACTCCGCTTGATAAATGGGACTTACCTGTACAGTAAAATGTAATTCCTCATTCTCCAATTCTAAGGCACAGGGCTGAGAAGGTGCTGTAAGAAACAAAATCAGCCCCAGCTAGTGCTCTGAGAGCCCACACTGAGCAAGCTCCTGCTGAAATGCCATATCTCCATCATTCTAATTTCTACTGTCTGTTAGCAAATTGGCCACTGTACCACACAAAGGAAATGTTAATCAATAGGTTTCATTCATCTGGACGTATCCGTTTGATACTGTTTTTATGGCAAGGAAGAAGGTCTACATCACAGAACTTGAAGAACTGGGTTTGAAGGACCTCAGACCCTGATGTCCAGTTAGGCACACCTATCTCATCATTAGCAGGTGCCTATTTAATTTGCACTTCCAGACCTCAAGTAATATTGCCCCCAGGCAATATATCCCAGTCTTTCATTTAGTTTATGTTTACAAATGTTTTCTTGCCTTCTTCTTACAAGCTAAGCTCATACACTTCTTGTTATGTCTACCACACACTTAGAAAATGTTCTGCTCCCCTCCTTTCTGCAGTAGACTTTCCTTTTGTGCCTCTGATGTTTGCTGCTTTCTTCCCCATCCAGTTTCCCTTCTATACTCATGATCCAAACTGTGATATTTTGGGGTCAATTTCCCTTACCTATGCAGGAAAAAAAAAATGCTAAGTCAGATAGAAAGAGATTGCCTGTAGATTAATACTGGTGTCATTAAGTTGGTTAAGATAGGTAAAATTAAGTTAAAGCTGGAAAAGGAGAGACAGAGAGAGCTTTTTAAAACATTGCCCTAGATACAACACAAGAATTCATTCCTACTTACAGACCACTTCTATATCTTTTTAAGCCCAGGAGAGGGCAAGCTAAAATGCAAGGAACAAAGTAAGATGATTTCTTCTTCTCCTCCTGCAAATGAATTAAGTTATAAGTTTTATAGTTACAGTGAGCAGAAATTGAAAAAGCTTGCTGAAAAATTCACAGTTCACCTGCTCCTAAGGAAAGGGCTCTTTTTCATCCCCCAAAAAACTCCCATTATTTGACAAGTTGCCATTAAGTGAATACACTTTTGCTTTCATTGTCCCATCTTGTAGATGGCATTTGGAAGTTGAGTTAGATAGAGGTATGTTACTGTTCCACACTGCCTGAATTGAAGAACACACATGTTGTCACATGCCACACATGGTAGGGGTAATATGAGCTGTACAAATGAACATTTAGTAGTCCAGTGCAATGACTTAGACATGACACAGGCTGCATTCACATCATAAATTCATCACTGTAGTTTGCATGATTTGCCTATAACTAAATTTGCAGTTCCTTACATATCCAAAACTGTTACTTTTATACATTAAATAATTACACCTCTAGTGAGATAGGTCTCATGTGGTAAGGATTAACATTTTATCTGCTAGTTTACAGCCATAACAACAGGTCTTGCTCTTGGAATTGTGCTTATATGCTCTGCCTACTTATAAATCAATTCGGAACTTTTCTAGATGTTCATTACAAGAGATGCTTTGAGTTGTCAGAAGCAATGTGAGATCACCAAAGGCCTAATCCTGAGGAGAGCTGTGTGCTCCTGTCACTGCACAGAAACCCTGACTGCTGCTGAAAACATTCAGCAACTGAGGAGACTAAGCTCCCTCTAAGAGTGAGTCCACCTCAAAAAGGAAAAGGTCGTAGGGATGATTATTTTTGTGTTAGGCTGTGGATAAGCTCAGTAGATATTAGATGTTTTCCAGCTCCTGACTGTCATATCACCATTTTCTTCCAGCTGAGAGCCAGTACACTGCGGGCAAGATCCATCACACAAAGCTGTCTAGGAGTCTGGTCTGTACTCAGCAGGTTTTGTCCCTGCAAAGTCAACAGAGAGAGAGGGGTGCCTTCCAGAGAGCAATGAATTTTATCCTAAAACAGATGACGGAAATACATGAAGTGGCTCCCAAATGTCTGAGATTATACATACAGCTTCACAATTTTTGAGATTCACCAGTAAAAATTACCTGAAAGGTAAAAAACTAATTATTTTCCAAGCAAAGACCTGGTTTTATTTGAAGTTTGACACCCAGTGCTTTCAGAGAGGGTTAAAGGATCTGGGCAGCATCACACACCATGAAGGCTAGGGTGATTCTAATGTCCAGGATGTCAGGTGGTCCCATAGTGGTGCAGCCCATGAGATGCCACTAGCTGGACCAAGGGTACATCCAGGTCATCCTCTGGTTATGGTACATGTTTCACAGGTGGGTATGAGCTCCCTGACCTAGCAAAGAAGGTGAATTTTGGGGTCTTTTTGCCCAACACAACCTCCTGGGACTTCTTCACATTTCAAAAACTAAGCAATGCAGGCTTTCTCCTGCAGGGGGCAAGTCCAGCTGACCTGTCATTGAGATGCAGTATGCCAGCTTTCCTTCTGTCTCCTGACTTGCCCATCAGTGGAAAGGAGAGGCAACTCCCATCTTTTCCATCAGTGATATGTCCATGACATGAGTTTCCCTGACACAGGACACCACTGTGGGGCAAACATACTGACTGACTGCTGCCTGCCTTTCACATCCTCTGCCACTCCTAAGCACTAGGGCTGTCCCTGTAGTGAAAACAGAGATCCTCTTGTGCTCTTGCTGCTGCACAGCCTGTGTCATCAGCCTCAGCTGACTGTCCAGATGCATGGAACTCAGTAAAAAAGAACTACGTCAGATGTTCACTCTGGAGATGGCAGAGCAGAACTATCCTGTTGTAAGATTGTTGTGTTCATCAGGAAAGCTGTTGATTTTGCAGCCCCCTGAACACAACACACAAGCATTCCTCTTAAATCACTGCAGTCCAGTTTCAAGCTAGAAACTCTCCTCTTCACCTGTGCATTGCTACAGAGGTTAGAGGACAGACCAAGAACAGGATTTATGAAAAGCTGCCCCAGGTACAGTGAGAAGCATGTTTGATCTTCCTTCTGCAAAATCCAGTTGTGTTTTCTACTGGCGTGGCAGAAAACCACAGTGACTGTGCAGTGGCTGAGAACGCAGAGTGCCCTGCTGCCACCAGTCTGATAAGCACAAGCAGCTTGCTTTTGCTGTCAAAGTTTTCCTTCTTCTTTTTCGTAATACTGCCTATTTAACACTTTGTCCAGATGATATCTGGCTGACAGCTGTGCATTAAGAAAGCACAGAATGAACTGCATTTGCAAATTTCATTATCACTGAAATGGTGACAAATTACTCAGGACTTGCAGGAAATTCTACTGTCAGGGAAAGCCATTCCAGTAAAAGGCTAATGACTTCTAACAAAAACCTGTGATTTTAAGACTCAGAACTTCTAATAAATAGTATTCAAATGCATGCTAAACAGTCTTAGTACAATTATCTACTAGAAACCGCATTGACAATATTTACAACTACTAAGCACATTAAGATAAAAGGTTCCCACAAGCAATTCTAGAGTATCAGTTTTCGATATTTTTTTATTATACATATAAGGAATTAGTAATTCTACATTAAAACTGAGGAAAAACATTTTGGAAAGAGCAGATAAGTTGCAAACATCAGTATCATAGTGCAGAGCTTGAAAAAAAAGACAGAATGGGTTTTGGTGTCTTCAGAATGAGCATCCCTGGATGTAAAGCTATTTGATGTCAATGTGAAGGCTCCTCTAAGTAGTTCTTTGGAGGCTTAGAAATTCTTTACAGTCATAAAAATCAAAGCAAAAGTCTTTCCTTTAGACAGAAACAGCTTGGAAGTACATAAAAAAACATGCAATAAAAATCAAAAGCAGGATGGTCTTTCCTGAACAGCAGGAATTTCCTTTTAACTCATATAGCCTTGGATTGGTAAGGAGAGGTGGAATCCTTGGCTTTGTGGATGTGTGTCCATTTGCCTGTATTTTGACGAAAATATGAGAATTTTGTAGTAACTTTAAATAAAAAGAAAATTAAAAACACAGCAACAGAGAAACATTAAGAGTTGTATGAAATGGTGGAAATTCTCACAAATGGTCTACAGACACAAAGCTGGTGGATTTTGCCCAGCTCAAGGTAAAAGCTACAGTTGTGTCACAGAAATACTGGGTTTACAAAGCTGCACATTTCCCTACAAAACAGATAATTTACTCTCAAATAAACTGTTTCTAGGCAATTAAATGGACAGAATATTAAAAAAAGAAAAAGAAAAAAAACAACAACAAAACAAAAAACTTTCCTAGTGTAATTAGAGTTGCTCAAACTAATGGTCCAAGGAATTCCCAAATACTCAGATGCCCTCTTAATTGCAGCTGAGCAGCTATAATGGCAAAAAGCAGTTCCAGATAACTCAGGGCTGGAGGGTAGACAAGCTATAAAACTCATTCTTGCTGGAAAACCTGCCAAGGCCAAGCAGTGAAGGTGACAGCTGCATTCAGCATCATTTCCCCATTCTGCAATAAAGTTGACAAATTAAGTGACATTTAAAACAAGAAATCTTGCTCAAATGTACGTGCAAAAATATGCCACACTTCACTCCTGGAAGGGAATATTCTCATAAGATTGAGGGAATGGCTATATCAAGGGACAAAAGGCCCAAATTTTTAAAAGCAAATGGCTGTCTTTTCTTCACACATCCCTATTCTCGTTAAATATGAAGGATGAAGGCCAATTCTTCCCACAGTACAAACACATTCCTGACTTTAAGTAGATTTAACTAGACGGCTTCATTGGGATACTCTCTCCATTAGGCATATGTTTAAGCACCTCAGTAAGCCCAGGGCTGATTTTTCAAACAATTTTATCACACAAGTAAACAGCAATAAAAGGAAATTGAGAAATAAATGTTCAAAGAAAATCCTCATTAGTTCCTAGATTTTGAGGTTAAAACAAAATTGCCTCCCAGCACAGGGTGTGAAAGAGAACACATTTTACAAAGGGGCTTAGAAGCCAGTTCCTTATTGCAACCCTAAAACACCACTGGCCATTCTGTAAAGGTGGCCATGTGGACATTGAACTGATTGAAAATATGTCACATCTATTCATGCTTTCTGACTATTACATTTAGGTGACCAGATGATCTTTGCATAATATTCACATTTTTTTATGTTTAAACTATATTCACAAATCTGATCTGTGGCCATCTCTCAACAAGTACATAAGTGCCAAAAATTGCACATCAAGGCAGACAGGTCAAACATTTCAGGGCTTACTACTCCAGGCTTGTGCTCAGTAAATTTTGCGCGAATCTCCCATTTCAGCTGAGATTTTTGTGGTTTTGTAGGTGGGCTGGAGGGGAGGGGTGTAGTTTGGAGTGGAAGAAGCAGCCTCAATCCAGTCCAATAAAGGAAGGACCACCATGATGGGCAGAGGACCATGCCACAGGACATTTGTGGGTAGGCTGGGAAAGCTGGAGCCGTTCAGGCTGGGAAGGGAAGGCTCAGAAGGGATGTACTCATTGCCACAGCTGATGGCTACACAGCAGACAGAACCAAGCTCTTATCAAGGGTTAACAGCAAAAGAGCAAGAAGAAATGGGCACAAGTTAAAGTGATATGGAGAGCAATTCTCCATGAGAGTGCTCAGACACTGGAACCAGTGTCCCAAAAGCTCAGGGGATCACCAACCTTGGAAATATTCAAAACTCATCTGGACAAGGCCATGAGCACCCTGGTCTTAATTTTTAATGTCACCCTTTTTTAGCGGGAAGGATGAATCATACAATCTCCAAAATACCCTTTCAGCCTATACATGATCCTCTCTACACGAGGATTTAAGTGCACATACATTTTTGGCAAATATTATCAAAGCACTTTCTGGTGATATTTGTATATGGGTGTTCTCATTTGCATACCCAGAAATTCCTGAGTGTTTAGCAGTATGCAGGATTTAAAAGTTCCTTTTTTCCATTTTAACTGTGTTGTCTGACATACAGAATGGTATTTCCCCTTAAAATATATTTTCCCCCAAAATCACTAAGATTGAATATATGTTCTTATATGACTATACTCTAAAAAGAGGAAAATATGAGCAAGCATTGTGATGGATGATTTAAATTATAAATAAATCTTTTCATTGCCATGACTGGAGTATAATAAGCCCATAACTCAGTTTCATTTATCTTGACCTAAGGATACATGAATTTTTTCATAAAAGTGGTACTTTCCTAAGTATCACAGGTTCAGTATATCTCATTTCTCTTTTTCTTCACACACAAAGAAACCCATTAAATGTTTTGGATTTGGCCAATACATTTGAATACATTTTTTTTTTCCTGTTTCCTCTGAATTCTCTCTAAAGTGAGAAGTATTTCTCAGTGGCTCAGACAGTAAACACAAAAAAGAGGGGGATTTTTGAAAGTGCAAGAAAATAGAAATAGCAGCAGTCCTGTCTCTGACTGATGGCCAGATGCTAAAATTCTGTCTCCAACAGCAGCCAGAACCAGACACCTAAAGTGGAGTCTAACAGGGAGGTGAATAAACTACTTGCCCTGAATGCTCCTCCAGCCTCCACCAATCTGCAGCTCAGGGACTTTCAGAGCCTGAGGTGATTTCCATGTACTCAGCAACCTCCATAGATTGGTGAGTGCTAATGGCCTGTTTAGCCCATCATTCTTATGTATGAAGTCAGGATTGTTGATTTCCAGTATGTCCCATTTTAGATTAAATTTTCTTTTTTCCCTATTTTACTGCCCAATCCCTAGCCATGCAATATTTTTCTGCAGTTCTGCACAATCAGCTTTCAAACTTACTACTCTGAAGAATTTAGTATCATCAGTACAAGTTTCTCAACATACTGTATTCACCCACTTTACAGAACATTATACATAAATGAATTCATAAATTCATATTTTGAATTCCACAGGTCTTGGCAGAAAGCATTCTGGATCTCTTCCCTGGGAAAGCTTACTGCTTTAACCCTCTGTTACCCTCTGTTTAAACAACAATTAGCTTTTTTTGCCTTCCTTCTTATCCTTGGATGCCTAGGCTTACAAATGAATCTTGGGGCAACTCAACAAAGAGAGGGGCTGATCTCTTCCCCCGGTATCCAGCAGTAGCACTTGTGGGAATGGTTCAAAGCTGTATTGGCAGGGGAGGTTTAGACTTGTTTTAGAGACAATAAGAAGCATTTCTTTACTGAGAGGGTGGTCAGAAGCTGGAACAGGCTTCCTGGAGAGTTGGTGGATGCCCCAAGCCATCAGTGTTTAAGAGGCATTTGCACAATGACCTTAACAACACACTTTAATTTTGGTCACCCTGAAGTGGTCAGGCTGTTGGGCAAGATGTTCCTTGCAAGTCCCCTCCAACTATTCTATTCTATTCTATTCTATTCTATTCTATTCTATTCTATTCTATTCTATTCTATTCTATTCTATTCTATTCTAACTACTTGGAAATCTATGTGGGTACTGTCAACCAGGTCTGCTGCAGCTACATTCAAAGAATACCAATAGGACACACATTTCCACTAAAAAGATGTGGTGTGACATCCTCCAATCATGATATTCATTCTTACTTCCACAGATTATACTGTACTGATACAAAAGATCAGCTCAGTACAGATGTTTGACATCAGATTTTTCCTAGTCCCCTTAAAAATCAGCAACCTATTTGACTCCTAAAAAAATGGCAGAAGCCAAGGAGTTCTGCAAAAGTCACTACACCACAGCTAGCAGCTGAGCTGTTTTATCCCTACATTTCTCTGGAATGCTGAGGTATACAACATCTCACCCCAGTGACTTGCTGTTTTTCATTCGGTGTCTTTGTTCTAAAATTAGTCACACATTTTTTGGTGATTCAAAAGTTCAAAGCTGAGCTAAGAGCAAAGCATATTGTATTCCAGAGCTGTATAAGTGCCTCGCTCCTATTTGTATGAAATAGTTATGAGCATGATGTCTTTAGATGAGTTACACAAATAGATTCCATAGATATAAGTATTTTCTAAATTGAAGTATCCATTTAAGTGGTTCAGGTAGACCTGTTGCTATACACTCACTCCATACTTACAGTGATGAAGTCCCAGCTGCACAGTCCTGCCCTTGTCTTGAGGCACCCTATTACCTTCAGTCCTATGTACATTTAGGATTGTTCAGTTGATGAAATATAATCAAATGCCTAAGCACAGCAGAAATGCCACTGATGTAGGTTTACACCAGAGAATTACATTCCATAAATTGTTATCCTCTGTAAGTATTTAGCACAAAAGCACACAAAAGAAAAAAAAATAAGCTGAAAAAATAAAATTTTGCATCCATTGGTACAATCTCCTCTCCAGTTAGCACATTTCAGCTGGCACACAGTAATTTACTATGTCATGGTAGGGTGTTCATGGACTCACTTTCTTTAGCAAGAGCTCAGCTGCAGACCATGGGTTCCAATAGACCAGTACAATTCCGACCTATTTTTTCACGGTGGGAAAAAATATGAGCTCACTGTTTCAGAGCCTGAAAGTTTCTGTGCAACAATATGAAATTTTAAGTAGATCCATTATATATCCCTATGGGTTTAGAAAAAAATGTACTTCCTTGCCTCTGGAATAATTCTTGGATGCAAAAACAAAAAAAAAAAAATGTCTCTCCCTCTAATCTGTCTTTCTGGCAACAAGGCCAGCCCTTTATCATTGCCCTAATGTTGTCAATTACTTTCAGTTAATGCCAGATCCTTCTCATTAATGTCAAGAAAACATAAGCTCCTCTTTTTCCCTGAATTCCCCTTACGGAGGCAAGCATTGCCTGTAGTGGAAGGTGTGCCCAAATGCAGTCAGTGGGAATTGCTGTGTGAGGCTGTAAACACTCTGGCTGCCTAATGCTCATGCTACTTAAGACCTGAGAGGATTAATAAAAGAAGTTTCATCACTGTATGCCTCTTTTCTAACTCAAACTAGGGATTAGGAATTGTGAACTTTTTTCCATTGTAAACTAATAGGCATAATAATCCTATCAGTGTTTGTATTTTTGCAATGGTAAGTGACTTCGGTGAGCAGTCTGTATCTACCTTAGACAACAGACACAAAAAGGAATTTAAAACAAAGCATTCAGCCAGTGCAGCATGTGTGTCTGTGCAGGGACCTCCCTGTGCCTCCACCCAGCTGTTGCAGTCCTTGCAGATCCACTCTGGCAGCCCACCACTTCACCCAAACCCCCTCCCTTACCTCACACCACCTCCAACATCTCCCAGCTGCAAATCCTTCCCACTGCTCCTCAGCACCAGATTTGGCAGAAGCTTTTTTTGCATAAATCTGTAACAGAGAAACCCACGGTGCTGGGGGGAGGGGGGGGGGGGGGGGGGCAGCATATTTACTGCTTTTGCAGGGCAGAGGGCAAACTCAGATTATTAAAGCTCGGTTTTTACCATTGGTGGAAAAAAGTAGGACTAAAAGAAATGGTTTTACAAAGCGTTTAAGCTGCCCACCCACAGCATGTACTCAGCATGTGTATTCAGGTCAGCATACTATTTCCTATGAGTCACGTTCAGCTGTGCCTTAGCTGCATATTTTAGAGTGATTTTAGCTGAAGACTGTGCTGTGAGGGGGCTGGCAGTGTCCAAATTTGTTCTAGTATCCTGGAATTTGCTCCTTTGAGTGTTGTGACTCATTATAATCCTACAGAATTAAACTGTTTCTGTGTACCATTCCCACTGAGCTAATGAAATAGTTAAAAACCCCATCCGTGGTACAGAATTGTAACACAATTGTTATAGAATTAATAATACAATATGGAGGTGGATTATATAGCTCAAATGCAGCTACACCAGCATTATCTAGCTGAGCATGTTGCTGAAGGAAAAAGCCAAGGCTTCTTTTCATAATGCCTGCTTCAAGTTCCTTATTACCCCTCTCTCAGCTAGCAGCATGACTATCATTTTTGACTATACAAATGTGAGGAAATAGTCACAGAGCTGCTCACAGGAGACTACTCAGCCCACAGAGGGATGGATGTTCATCCATGCTTGCTCTGCAGCCATTGGCATCTCCCAGCCTCTGGTGGCTACTGCAGGCCACGGCTTGGGTGACACATGTGAACCCCCTGCCTCCCCAAGCAAAGTAACAAACAACCACAATTGCATCTTCAAAACAAACAGAAGCTCCAACTCTAAATCCACCCAGAGAAATATCCATGTTGTCATCATTCTTTAACCTAGCTTGTCCTGGTCCCATGAGCACTATAGAGTACCCTTTGCTAGAAGTTAGCTGCTTACAGGAGTTTTATGGCTCCTTAAGGCTTGCCCAGCCCTTTGAAAACCCAAACCCAAGGACTTCAGTACTCGTGGTGTGGCAGCAGCAAGCTGTATTGCATTTTTGTCTTACAGCTCATAAGTAAAACCTCTCTGGTTGTTAGGGTGACAGGTGCCACAGCCCCAAGGGATGAGGGAGCTCCAAAGCTTCTTCCAAAATAAGTGGGGAAGGGGAACAGCCAGAAGCAGCAGAATGGAGCAAATGGGAAGATCAAGCAGTTTACAGGACAGTTTTTGAGGTCACGCCAGTCACTGCAGGATTGAGTCCCTCACCCAGCCTTGGCTGCACACACGGAGAGGAGCAGCAGAATGACTCCCCACACCCAGAAACCATCTCACCAGAAGGCAGAACAACTTACTGGCTTTGTGCTAAATGGGTAGGCTCATCACTTGGGATTACAATTAACACTGGAAGGAGATCCAAGACGTTGTAAAAGTTTAAAGGGATGCCTGTCATGTAATATTCTCTTCAACTTAAATTATATCAAAAATATGGAGCATATGCCTAATAAGCAAAAGTTGTGCCCTAGCTGTCAGCAGCAGCGCTCTGAAATGGTGACTTACATCTAATTACATGTTCTTTTAAAGCCTGGTTGCAATCAGTTAGCTGCTGCCCCAGCTCACAAAGAGAGGAACCATGGCTGTGATGTGAGATTATGTATCACAACTACAGGGGCATTTACTCTTGTGTCAAAATAGTTAAAGCTGAATGGAGTCAACACCTACAAACTCAAGGAGAGTAGTGCAAAATGAGAGTTTGCAACCAACACCCTCCAGCTCTTTATGCCTGACAAAAAGCACAGGAAAACTTATATCTTTAATGCATAGTTCAGATCCATTTCCTTTTGAAAAAGCACAATTCTCCTCACTCCAGCATCCATGCTGCCCCGACCAACTGGCCAGGCCATGCCACTGCAATGAAAGCCAGGTAAGAGACTTGAGAGGCTTGTTTGGGTTTTTTCAGGGAACTTATAATACCCCCTAATAAGTGAGGTTAAGATAAGAGGAGCTACTAGAGAACTCATACATTTTTAGGGTATTCTTAATGATGCTATATTTCCTAAGAAACAGTATAACAGTAAAGAAATCTAACCATCTTAGAAAAGGCTATTCTGAATTTTTTTTGGTTTTTTTCTTCTAGATGATCAAAACTTATTTTTCTGGTTTAATGTCTACTTCCATGCTGAAACAAATATCCACTGTGGGATATAAGTGTATGAGTTTTATCAGCTCTGTTTCCTCAAATGCAGGTCAGTAGTAAAAGACCATGTCCCCCCATGCTATTTGCTAGAGTTAATATTGCAGTAAAATAAGAGAATTTTAATCTAGGGAATACTTCCTACAGCAAGCTAGTATAACATTTTGGGCCTACCATTTCAGACTAGTTTGTTTCAACTCTGAAAATGATGATTGGAACTAATGAGCTACTGATGAATGAAAAGAACAATGCCCAAGAAAAGAGGAATTATAAGATACAGTAAGCCTTTGTACTAAGATGTAACAACTTAGCTTTGTGTTCATTCCTAGTTGTAAAACTACATCTCATGGCTCACTTGGCCCACTCTGCTCCTCTGCATACTTGGATATCCCAAGTAAAATGCATTTATTCCAATAGGGTTTGCAGACGCCCACAGTAACTTTTGACAGTGCATGAAGTAAAGCTGGTGAGAGCAGCCTCTCTCCCCAACTCACACCAGACCAGATTAAAGTTTATATTCATATTGAAAAACCTGTCTTATGATTTCCATCAAAAATGTTTTTATTAAACCCCTTCTAGACACAAGTGATTGGTACTTTTAATAATGTATTCAGGTTTTCTCCCATCAATCATCAACCAAATTGTTCTTTTTTTTTCTTCCATTATTATTGAAAGATTAGCTCCACCATGCAGCACTAATTAGGAAGGAGGATTGATTGAAAAGGCAGCATTTCATTGAACAATTGTTATTTCTTTTTTTTTTTTTTTTTTGCCAGGTTAAGGCAGGCTTCTGCCATTATTTTTACATAACCTAGCCCTTAGAAATAGAAGCAACATCCTGCAGAGAGCAGAAACGATTTGCTTAGGAATACATCTATAAACCTGACAAGAATCAGCATCCGGAGACTGCTCCAACTCCTGTCCGCAGTCTCTAAAGTTTTCAGCTGAAGTACAGTGAAAATGAATTTCTGCAGTGCTGGATCCCAACCAGAGAAAAGAGTGGGTACTGCAGGTTTTCAGTCAGGAATCTTCAACAAAAAGCAACAACAAAAAAAACCATCCTCTGCTTTTATTTGATAAAACAGTCTGTAGCAACTGTCTGTGTGAGGAGGGAAAGAAACTTGCTATTTTCCCTGGCACTGGGAGAGCAAATAAAAGCTTCCAGCAGGCAGTTTTGCTAATAGGAATGGATTTAGTGTTAGAAGTGGTCTCTGTTCCATCTTGGGAATGCAAGCTGGGGTGGGGTCACCCACTGCAGTGGAACTCACATCTAACCCAAGGGAGTGCAGAAAGGATAACCTAAGGGACTCAGACTGGGCAGACATCCAGCACCTTCTCTCTCCCTCAAAAGTGAGGAAGTCAGAGTTGAAATCTGGACCTGTGGCCAGAAATCACACAGCAGCAGTATCTTCATAGCAGATTGAAGTAACCCTGGAAGATAAATGTCAGCTCCTTGGTACGTGCCATTATGCTTTTACAATATTCATCAGAAAGAGGCCCAAATTCCAAAACATTGATATCAATTTGGCCTGTCCAGTGGGTCAGGACCTAGATGTACCACTAGCTTGAGAAAATGAAGTTAGGCAACATAAGTTCCTGGTCAGGATTTGCATTTCACTTCAAGGTATCTGAACTTGGAGCTGGTTGTGGGGAGGGCTGAGGAATAAATGAGTGACATCCCTATGAAATAGCTCCTGACAAACATAAAGGAGGCCAGAGGAGCTGCTCCAGCCATGGGAGCATCCAGCAGCCTCTTCTGAAGTGGAGGGATACTGAAGGAGGAAGAACAAACAGATCTTTGTGGGAGATGAGGTAAGTTCATAAGGACATTTCATGAGGCCAGTGAGCTGAAGGGGCAGCCAGCTTAGATTAGTAACTCTGATAAACTGTACACAGCCCTAACAGCATCCTAAAATATCCCTCACAGGACTCCTCCCTTGAGTCAGTGGGTCTTCCCAAAGAAAGAGAAAAGCTGGAGCACTTCTTGTAGCTTTATTTCAGGGTTTAGTCCAGGCATGACTGCACAGCAGAATATTGTTTTTTCAACAGCACAGCAGGAGTTTCTTTCTCTCTCCAACAGAAAGAAGGTAGTTGGGATCCAGGAGCACACCAGAGGTATTCTAAATACATAGGAAAGGGATAAATAGAAAGATCATAAATTTTGTCTGAAACTAGGAGTTAAAAGGAGCAGATATACTGTCCTCTGTGGATGTCCACTGCTGAAACCAGAGCAGCCCAATTTCCAACGGGGTTTTCATAACTCTACCACAATACTTAAGTATTAATAGAAACAATTTCTATCTGGACTGATGGGAACATACCACAACACAGATTATTTCAATTATCTCAGGAAAAGGTGTGAAAATTAATTTCATCAGGGTCAAGGAAGAGCAGCTTTTCAAGCCTGTCCTCATTCCTCCATTTCCTAAAAGCAAGTCCCTTCCCTTGGTCTCACCTGCTGCACGAGTCTTCTTTCCATCTCAGACCAAAACAAACCAAACCAAATCACACTCAGCTCTTGCTGGCTCAGGCCACCGGAAGAGAGCAGAGGAATGGAGGCAGTTTCTATATCCCTTAGGATCCTGAGCTCTGAGTCTGTAGGCAGTGAGTAGAAGGATGCTTCATTCCACCTTTGGAAGAATTTAAAAACCTGTTGAGATCACAATTTGCCATCATTAGACATTGCTCCCACTGTCCTCAATGCATCCTGGTTCAGATGTCCAGTGAATTGAAGAGTCTTTCTCTCCAAACCTCAACATCTCTTCCCTGAGGCAGGTAGTACTTCCCAGAGCTGTTTCCTTCTCTTTCTCAAGGTATTCCAGCACATCAGCTCCACCTCTGCAAGGCTCCTCAAGAAAGTTCTTTTTGTATAAAACACTGGCCCCGATAACTGCAAATGAAAGACAAATTCAGCAGATAAATGAGCTGGATATTATTTTATTGTAATTTAAACAATCATTTTTGAAATGTGTAAGATTATATAGACCCTGTAATCAGAGCCAAGAGATGTCACTGAATAATACATGACATGATATAAATTAAGGAAAGAATGATTATATATAATAAAAAGAATAAGAAATTTCTTCTTGCAGGAAGGATAGGAACCACATTATTGCTGAGCAGAGAGTGATAAAAATCATCTCCTTATGAATAAAGAAATGGAAAAAGGAAATGCCAGAGACAATGGAAATTACCAAGGAAGCCTTGGCCAGGACTTAGTAAGCAAAACCAGGGACTTATAACTCTTCCCAACAGAGCAGTGCAGTGATGCTCACAAATAATTTATTCCACGAGTGTATAAACTATTGATGAGTATTTTTTGTTTTTCAAAAGGTTTTACTTCCTACAACTTCTTGGCTGATAAAAAAGCCTGGCATCATGATGAGCTGAGTCGTGTCTAGAAAGGGACTGTGAGCCAGCAGCTCACAAGCAGCTTTCCCTGTGCTCAAGTTACCCTGTGTAAGGGCTCAGAACACAAAAGCCTCTCCAGGGCTGGTGTTGTGCCCACTGACACCCCTGTTCCACTCACAGATTTACCTCATTCTGAGTCAGCTGAGGGGTTAAAAGTGCATTCATTCCATGGAAATTTAGGCCTCTATTATCTCCTATATTGAACTGCTATATAATAAAATAAATTGCCAGTGTCCAACCACCTGCAGTAGGCTAATCACTCAAGACAGGATCATCACCAGGGTGTTATGACACCTCTAAGAATGTGGCAGTCTGGCAGCACCAACACTCAGAAGATTTTAGCTTGTAAGGACAGTTTTTATTGCTGTCTGTCCCTCAAAAGCTTCTATACCCAAAGAAAGCATGGCAGACTGCAACTTGTACCCCTTAAACCACAATTAGTGATGGTTGAATAGAAGTTCTTATAGACTTGAACAACTTTTCATCCAGCTTAGAGGAAAAAGATGAGAAACATAAAGATATGCCATGCTGAGGACAGAGCAGCAAATAACTGTGCCTCCTGTCCTGTGGTCTGAACCTCTACTGCCTTGAAGAATGAAAAACAAAGTGGTGCCTGTACCCCAGACAAAATTTCTGCCACAAAGGTGAATTGCAGGGTCAGATTTGGTAGACCAAAGGGGTGTTTTTTTGCAAAATTTAGTGACTACCCATAGTGTGAGGTGGCAGAGAATCAGACATTCATCTGCTGTGCTTGACAACTTTTACTGGAAATCAGACAAAATTAAGTTCCTGTTAAAGACAAACCATGATTTTTCCAGGACAGATCTATCGACAAAGATGTGCCTTCAGATTGAGAATGAGCAAAGCGCAAAAAATCACTTTTGCATCAGTTTAATTACCTTCTTAAATTGGCACACAGTAATGGCCCTCCTATCCCATAATATGTCAACCCTTCACAAGTATTTCAGCATGTCCAACACCCTTTCAGTTGCTTTCTTCCTTTGCAGCCAGCAGGAGAAAATAAACTCATTATGTTTCAGCTTGTGCTGGGTGTAGGAGGCAGAAGGGCTGCAGTGCTCGCTGGAGAAAAGCTGGGTCAGCAGCCTGAGCTGGCATCGAGCAGGGCTCCCAGCTCTTCTGCCTGGGTGGAGCAGCAAGTTCCCCAAATCCCAATACAGCCTTCTGCAACAAGCAAAGGGTTTCTTGGCTGGATGGGTTTTTTTTTTGTTTGTTTGGTTTTTTTTTCTTTTTCAGTGCTGTGACTTCTAAGGAGGAAGAAATGCCCTGTTAATCAGGAAAGAAATTATGTTACCACAGAAATTTAGCATGCAGGATTGATTTCTAAATGAAAAAAATATGCAGTCTTAACGTCATGCCTAGAGTAATCTCATGTACATACATACTTCTCCATACTTTCTTCATTATAAAAATTAATTCTTTCAACTTCTACAGCTACCATCCCTGATGGCTGCATATTCATTTTTCCTCCATTATCTGTTTACAGTGTAGCATGTCCAGCAGACTGTCTCATAATGTTTTTCCAATGAACAACAGCAACAAAAAAATTGGTATTAATGCTTGCACCTTGCTTCATATATTCATCAAGTCTCTGTGTGGTTCTGCTGTTATCTCCCTTGGCACCTGTGAGTTTGGGGTTAGTTTTCTAGCTGCCCTCACTTTCTTGGGGCCATTGCAAAACCCTCCCAGCTGGCACAGGTGTAAGGAGAGTAATGGATTAAATTTCATTCTGTGAATGAAACTTCAATGTTTATAGTTTATTACAGAATTTATAGTTCGTTAGTTTTACAGAGTAGTTTTAAAAAAAGCAAAACTTTTTACTAAAAATTAATCATCTTCATTAGAAAATTCAATTCTACGAAGGTGATGTTGTAAATCCAAGAAAGAATTTCTAGGAAGAAAAAAGCTTTTTTGCCTACTTCAAGTGAGGACTCGCAATTTTAAACCTTACAGTCCTAGAAATGCATGAGCTCAGAAAAGAACCTTGCAAATTCTACTTCTTCTGAGGGGACTGAAACTTTCATTTAAAAAATATGAAGAAAGCTTAGAAATTGTCTTGTGTGACTAGAAGTATTTATGGATCTTTTTTTAAACTCTATCTGTTTCTTCATGATTGGCTTGCAAGTTAGAAACATTGAGAATACCTTGCTGAATAATAAATATTAATGCAAATATTTAGTAATTTATTTAAGCTGTTTTGAAAAACAGAGTGTCATATCATGCCTAAAGAGACCCATTAACTTCTTGAAATTTTTCATCTTTTTAAATACCCATGATCTTGATAACTCTCTCCTGGTTTTCTCCATCTCCACTTGCTAAAAATTTTGGATAAAATTCTGTTAATAAAGCCCAGTATATCAAAGAGAGAACAAATAAAATTTAATACATTAATTATCCTTCTAATTTTTATTTTGCACATACCTGGTCTCTTTCACCAGACTTGTCAAAATATTTTGTAAGAGCATATTGAGTGATAGATAAATTATATTTAATAACACACCAGGAGGTAGTAAAGTTAGATAAACATAAAAAAAATTAATTGTCAAAGGTCAAATAAAAAGTGATTTGTAAAACCAGGGCATGCACCTAGAGAGTCCTAACTAGGGTTCCTGCAATTTACTCAATGAAATATGTCAAACCTGATTTGCAGCTGCCTTCATCTTTGTGTAATTATTTAGTGCAGTGCAAGACAAGTGTAAAACAGGTACCAAATCAAAACAGCACTTGTATGAAAGGATGAACAAGGGAGAAGACAATGCAGAATCCCTAAATTCTTGCCCATCATGATCAGCTTGTCTCTGGTTCATTAACTCTCTTGTTTACCTACCAACATAAATGATAAATTTTGTAGTGCTCTGTTGACAAAAGGGTTGGCTAGTTATCATTTTGCTGATGGATGACTCTGCAGCAAATTAAATCATTATAGCTGTACTCTAGGTACCATACCACTTTTTACTTCTGGTTTTTCAGCAACATGTAGGTAGAATTAAAATTCAGATTTTGTGTGTGTGTGTGTGTGTGTGTGTGTGTGTGTGTGTTGTAGATCAGGTGGCTAAAATCTGGGTCTTCAATTTTCTCTTAAATATAGGTTTATATCACATAAATAGATGCCTGAACTCTCACATCTTGTTGCATAGGCCTCAGGTGAGACTTGTATCATGCTGGACAATATTGAATGCAACTTAGTTTGAACAGAAATTACAGAAAGTGTAAGGTAACATTAAAACACCTCTTACTGAAATACAAAGTTACGAAATTAGCAAACTTCTTCTCATAACTTTATCCCTTCCTGTTACCAGATGTTCCCAGCCAACACTTCAGAACACACTCATTCTCAGAAGGGACTGGCAATTTATAATAAAGCATTCAAGACATTAAGAGACAGTCACTGGACCCACTGTATTTTGGATTCATCATACTTAGACATGAACTAGAAATGTTATATCGGAAAGATATTTTAGTGGCTAATGCATAAGCTACGTAATAAAATACTGGTGAGGAGGAGGAGTTCTGATCATAATTTTTGTTTTCACTTACCACAAAAACTTTTAACTTTACTCCAGTTCAGATGTAAATATTATATTTTGACACAAAATGCTTATGTTTTGAAGCAGTTTGGCTGGGTTTCACTGTAATGGTACATTCTCCCGCTGTGAACTTTTTGGTCCACAAGCACCTTTGTTTGGGACATTTTTCCTGAGCAGTCTCACCTCCTCTCTTACAAAACAGCCTTTCCCCACTACTTGCAAGACCTACATTTGGATCTAGATGTGGTAAATACTGACAGTAACATTTTCAAAAGCCTAAAAAAACCCAGAAAAAATATAATTCAGAAACTGTATTTATGCCCATTTCACTGTTTCACTATGAGAATTATTTTTTAATGATGATGATTTTTTTTTTTTCTTGACAGGATAAAAGCCCATGTTAGGAAAAAAAAATAATTTAATTTCATCAAGGTCTAACTTTATCACAAAAGCAGAAAATACACTTTTAAATTAGCAGCAACACTAGCTCATTCTGCTGAATATAATATTTAAAAATCTGTTTTAAAACAGAAATGGGAAGATACCAGGCTAAGTGTTTTTTACAGTGATTCTTTGACTAAAGTGCTTTTTGTGGTACTGTCCATCCAAAGACCTCACAGCAATTTTCCAGCGCTGATGCGCTAACTCCCCTGACAGTGACAAATACACTGCTGTTCTCTTTAGCAGTTATGGGAGATGAGTCACAGAATATAAAGTCTCTCACAGGAGGCTTTACAAGAACCAAAGTTTTCTAGGTGTGTTGGTTCTGCAACTCAACAAGCAGGCAATTTCCTCCACCCTGCAGGTGCCAGGTTTAAAATCCTCAGCTGTACCTCCAGCAATGTGGGTCTCCCACACCCTCCTTCCCCTTCTGTGACATGGGACTTTTTCTGCAGCCCCCATCACCACTGCCTTGTCAACACCTCCAACCTAAATATCCTTTATTTCTCCACTATAAAGTGTGCCTGGACGCAATTCTAGAAAGATCTAGATGGAGGACTTTATTTGGTCTACTTGAAAGCCACCCTCAGCTGCAGACCTACCCTAAGACATCTGACTGTTATGTCCTTACACCTGGTGCTTCTTCCCAAGCTGTGTTTTGCTCCACATGCTCCTTAATATCCAGTTCACTCCCAAAGCATCTCCCTCACCTCACTCCAATTCCCACTCCAGTTGTCTGGAGAGGGGGTGGGAAGGTAAAAATGGGGAGGAAGAGGAAAGTCTGCAATTAAATGGACCCAAGATACATCCATGCTACAGCGAGAAATTGTGTGATTCTTGCTTTCCCCACCTCCCTTCTTCTCCTCCCTCACATCTACTTGCCCGCCTATGATCTGTATTTCTCTCACAAAGATTTGATAATCCTTTCTCAGGGCAAGAAAAGGAACTGTGTGTGCAGGAGCTCACAGTCCTCTCCCTAGCCCCAGGCCAAGGCTGCTCCCCCTGTGCCCTGCCCAGGGTGTTTTCCAGGCAGGGGCTGTTCCTCTACTCGTGTACATCAGATGCCTTGTGTGTTTGGGAGCACATGGGAAAAAATGCAAGCTAAAGAGGAAGCAAGCCCTTCAACTTGGCTCAAATGTAGTTTTCAATGCTTAACCTTTTCAAATGGCATCAGCATTGCACCACAATTAGTTTTTAATATATCACTGCCTAAATCCATGCATATTCATTCTGAATATTATTTGCTGTAGAAAACATCTTATGATGACCTGCCACCACAGCATCCATATCTGAAATACATTCCAGGATTAATTAATTTACCAATTATCACAAAATATCATCGTCAACTATTTTCATCATGCTGTCAATGACCTGTGTGCACAAGCTAGGGAGTATACACACCTTGTCTGAAGTAACACTGGTTTGTAAAAATCACAATTTGGCAATAATCATGGTGAATAATAACTAGAATTCACAGTACAGCACATTCATTTTAAGGAAGGTAAGAGTGACGAGGGTGAGAAAAAGACTCCAAGATCAAAAGATCTTGCAGCAGAGGCTGGCAGATGAGAAACAAAGTGAACACAAAAGGTACAAGAAACTAAATTTACCATTGGTTCTTGTAAGTAATGTATGATCAGTAAAACCCCATTGGAGACATGTTTGAAGTATATGAGGAAATGGGGAGAGCGAAAGCTTCACATTAGGTGAATCTTCCTGAGCCATGCCTTGTTTTCCACAAAGGCAGCTACAAGTGTTGGAAGTGTTCTGTGGCACAGCCCTTCATACCAGAAAAACAACAGCAAAACAATGTTTCTTCCCCCTTACTGAAAATAAACTAAAAACCAGAGGTTTTCCTCAAGGCTTCTAGCAGGGCAGTGGGAGTTCCTTTTCTCCTGCTCAGTTTAGCAAAACCATGCAGGAAAGGGAGGTGATAATCCCCTGGCGACATTTCACTTAACACTTCTCTGGGAGGCAATAATTCCTGTGTGCCACAGGAACCAGAGTAATGGAAGCAGGCTCTGTCTCAGAGAAGTGTGTTAATATATTTGCAGCACATAAAAGACATTATTACGAGCTTAATCCAAGTTTTGATGAAAGCACTGTAAACCTCTTATAAGGCCTTGGTGATATTAGGCACTTTCACTTCAGAGCAGGTGCTGTTTGGCAACCCTAAACACTGAGAGGCTCCAAACCAAAGGAAACCCAGGCCTGACCCAAGGACAAGATATGAAGGTGGATTCCACACACTGAGGGTAAGTGAGCCACATCCTCCATCCCTTACATTCAGGGTGAGAACAACAGTTCTGGCTTCAGTAAATAAGCAAACATAAGCACATAGGCACAAACCCACATTGGAGCTTTTCTGTATTAGGGATGTGTGATGAATTTCAGTTGCTAATTCACAAGAGAAGGCTGGGAGTGTAAAAACTGGGGAACTGAGCCTTATCCCCTCCTTATTTTTTGACAACTTATTTCCTCTCTAGACATCCCTTGGCTCATCCTTCTTGCAGGCACAGCTTCTCTTCAGCTTCTTTGTGCACCTAACATCAAGTTGTCTTCCAAGCTGTTTCCTCTTCACCACCAGTAACAGCAGTGCTTACTGCAGCCTGCATGCCAACATATCCTTACACATTTTTAAGGGTCGTTGTGGACTAAGACATGTTTTGTGAAGAGATGGAGAAAATAAGAGCAGGAGCTAACCAGGGCTGAAAGTGTTAAAATACCAATATGAAAATGTATCTGTAAATTATGGCCTTTGCCAACTTTAGCTATCATTTCAGACACAGTAATAATGATGGATACCACCTTTGTACCTCAACTTTTCAAAGGCAACTTGTCCTCACGACTTTGCCACTGCTGCATGAAAAAGACATTCTCCCCAAGCAGACAGAGGACGGCAGAGTAGCTCTGCATGGGACTGTGCCCAGTGATTTAGCTGCAGAGCTGCCACTCATTTTGCCATGTTGCTGTAGAGAAGCTAATTAGCCCCACTGAGAGTCAAGCTTTATTAGCCTCAGAGTATGTTTGTTAACCTTGTCTCACCATCAGGGACAGCACTTGGCCAAGACAGGACAAGGGTCCTTGCACCAGACGCCTGCACACAGACATTCCACATGTTCTGGGTCTGCCCCTGGTGCAGTGTGCTGCCCCAGTATCCCCCGTGCCATGACCAGGTGGGGAAAGTGGGGGCATGATTCACCCTGTTCCCCATTTTTTCCCACTGCTTCTTCTCCCACATGCAAACATGGCAGAGGGCCTGCACCAGAAACAGCATTCTGCCCTACAGCTGCTGCCCACCACAGGAGTAACCATATTCACTTACAGCAGTGCACCTTCAGCTTTGAACTAAGATCATGTTTATTCTCAGTAAACACTGTCCCCGAGTATTTGGCACCTACACTCCTGCTGCTCCAACCAATGTGGGTGGCCAGTGTTACTTACAACAAGCAGGACTGAGGATACCTGGTGATGGACCATGCCTTGAGGCACTTTGGTCTGAACCTGCCTCTCCACCCAGGATGTAGGAGGCTGCAGTTCCATGGCAAGGCACCAAAGGTGCTCAAGCTTGTGGAATTGCTCAGGGGCTACAACTGCATGTTCTGGAGCAAATGTGGAATGTGTATGTGTGTGGAGACTAGGTCCAATGATGGCTTTAGGCTCTCACCCTACAAAGAGAGAAAAAAAAATAACATCTTTAATCTGAAGAGAAGATAAGGGAAACAATTTGGTCAGAACCACACAGAATTGCTGGGCCAGAGACAGCAATCAAAGCTGCCTAGAGTCCTTGCTTACTTCTTGTATTACAATCCCAGCCTTCCTTTTGGTTACTGCTGAGAATATAAAGTAAGGTTGTGCATCATCTTTAACAGAAATGTCTCAGATGACCCAGGGCATTGGAAATGAGTGCCTTAAGCCTTTTGGCTGGACCCCATGAGCTCATTTCAGTTGTGGAGAATTTCTGGAGCCTGTTGCCCTTCTCTACTGAAACATCTACACAGACCAGGATCTGGGCAAAAAATTCTCTCTGTGGCACTCTAAGCCTCCAGGTCTGCTCATGGCCTGTCTTCTCCAGCCACCCCTGGGCTCGAATGAGCACATCTCTGCAGTGACTCTAACAGGCACACACTGTCTCTATGGCAATGAGACAGGAAGAGCCTGGGAAAGATGCTGCAAAAAGGACTGTCTGGCACCAGGAGGAGACAGCAGAATGTGCAGAAGACCAGAGGGAAACACTCCCTGCAGGAAAGTGATGTGGCCACAGTATGACAATAAGGGACCCAAAGGAAGACAGCAATAAGTGTCAGTTCGCTTCAAGTCAGGTTTTCTTTACTATTAATGTTTTCATTAGCTTTTATTTATAATGGATTAAATTTTAACCACGCAGTACTGTAAAAAGTGCTTACTGGACACCATCCAGCTCAATATCCATCAGGCTCCTGAAACTGTGAAATGTAACGTTTCCAGCTTTCTAGTGCAGAACTGCACTGCATGTTATGTACTTTATTGCAGCACAGGAAGGGTTATTATGAAATAACAAGTACTGCATAAGAGTACTTTCAGGTGCTCTCTATATTTGTGTCAGGCTTTTTCCTCTTTGGAAGAACTGCAGTTAAAAGGCATTACATTAGCATAAAAACCATATTTAAGCAAAAACATACCTACTATTATAACTGATGATTCAGAACAGAAAAGAAAAGAATGTAAGGCTTCTAATTCACTCTTACCTATTTATTGTTTGTTTCCTTTTTAACACCTCATTCAGATAAGAGAAATGAAATGGCCTTGCCAGGCTCAGACTCTGTTTATAGCTACCTTTCAGTTTTCAGGTACTAGTTCCTTCTTGCCTCATATACAAGAACAAGGGAAGTATGTTTAAAAATGTACATTCTTAATTTTGTCAGGATTTGATATGTCACTAGAGAAAATGCAATAAAAGTCTACAAGTTTCTGTTTCTGCTATAGACTAAACTACTGATCATGATCAGGACAATATGACAGGGATTATTAGTCACATTAGTTGTTAGAATTCATACTCATGAATTGGTTTTAATCCTACATGTAGATATGTTCTTTCAAAATCTAATCAAAATAGAAAGGTTTTGGTTATTTTTTTTTACTTAAATACCTAAAAAGAAGTTATCTACAAAAGCTGCTGCATCTCATCCTCTAATTTCAGGGGGCAGATTAAGAAATGGGGCAAATTTTTACTCAAACCAAGTAAATTAAGAATAAATGAAGCATGTATTTGCAGGCTTATTCACCTGTGCTGTACCCCTACTACATGCTCTTTCACAGCCCCCTATTCTCTACATGTGGGTAGGAGTGGGGGAGAAAGTAGGAAGAATGAAATATTGGGACAAGAAGTATATAATCCTGAAGTCACCAGATAAATCAATATATTGGTAGTATATTCAAGTTCCATATGTGTGTGTAAACAAAAGATCAGGACTTACATAAATATCTGCATATGGTATATGGGACTTCTGAAACAACTCCTTGAGAGAAATATTGCTGCCCTACTGCTGTGCTTCTCAAAACCCACATCTTTTTTAAAAGAGAAAATGTCTGCACCTAGCAGATTCTAACTTTGTGTGGGTGTGTAACCGACTTGGTTACCAAAGAAACTAGTTCATGTTCTACACTACTGAAAACTAATATTACTATTAGAATAAATAATTGGAAGGAGAGGAAAGGAGATGGAAAGGGAAGGGGGAAAAAAAGAGAGAGAGAGAATTACTGCACTGCAGATTTGTAACAACCAATTAATGGCCAGGGAGGGAAATGCCATAGCCTCTGTCACAAAATTTTCAGTCTCTCTACACCGACCAAACAAGCCTTTACTTTCGATGCAAATATTTCAAACCCAAGCCTACACTGCTGTGTTCACGCACCACTGCACTGCCTACACGACGTGTTTTCTGCATAACTGAAGGAAAGTTGCAGACATCTTGTACTGTTGCCAAGACACTCTGACACTTGCTCAGAGACACTCTGCTGCTGCCGCTGCTGCTCAGGAATCCTCTGACTCCCTATACTCCAGCGCAGCACATGGGCACTCCCCAGATGCTTACACCTTCTGCCTTGCTTTTCCATAGCATTGGGATTGCCTTTCTTCTCGGCAGCATCATCCACCTGTACATGTGGAAGGTGAACAAAACCCCAAAGAGCAGAACCGGGTCGTTTCTTTGGGGCAGAAATACTGTATTACTTCATTCTCGCTATGCTGGCAGGGTAACACCCATATGCTTAACGCAGCCTCGAGCCAGCACCACCAGCCGCTTTTTCAGGGATTTTTGACCGGTTCTCCCAAAGTGCCACACCGGAGCTCTTGGTCGCTGCCCGTGTCCGGAGGCAGCTCCTGCTCGGTGCCGCGTCCCGGCGGGGCGAGGCTGGAGCGCCCGGCAGCGCTGCCCGACACCGCCGCCCCGCGGCCCCGCCGCCTCCGGAGAGTCCGGACTTGTCCGGAGTGCCCGGGGTGCCCGGGGTGCCCGGAGCTGTCCGGAGCTGTCCGGAGTGCCCGGAGCTGCCCGGAGTGCCCGGAGTACCCGGAGTACCCGGAGTGCCCGGGGTGACCTGAGTGCCCGGAGCTGTCCGGAGCTGTCCGGGGTGCCCGGAGTGCCCGGAGCTGTCCGGAGCTGTCCGGGGTGCCCGGAGTGCCCGGAGTGCCCGGAGCTATGCGGAGCTGCCCGGAGCTGTGCGGAGCTGTCCGGGGTGTCCGGAGTTCCCGGTGCTGTCCGGAGCTGTCCGGAGCGCCCGGAGCCGCCCGCGCCTTCCTTCCCGCAGCCCCGTCCCGCTTTTTCCTCTCCTCCCGCGGGCGAACGCGCTGGGCCGTGGGAAAGGAGGCAGAGGAGCGGTGGGAAACTACAGCGAGTCTGAGGCGAGGAGAAAAGGGAAACTGAGGACAGAGGAAAGGAAAGCAAGGAAAAGTGGAAAATTCGGGATCGGATACGGACGGACACAACTGCACCTTGTGCAGCTGCCAGGCAGAGGTGGGGATGTGGCCCCGTCACACGACCAGGATTTGGCCAAGCACGTCCCCAGAGAGCCAGCGAGCCCCTTGGCAGGCTCTTTCCAAGAACTGGAGGCAAGGGGGCCCCCACAACATCGCAGTCAGTGTAAATGGAAGACACTGTTTTCCTTACAAGAACTAAATTACTCTTTTTTTTCCCCAGGTTATCCTCCGTTTATAGCCTGTGGCTCATGCATCAGCAGGCTGGTGGCATCCCCAAAGAATGCTGAAAGAAGCAGAGACAAATGGGGAGAAATGACAAAGCTGTACCAAGAGAGGCTGGATCTTAGCGGTCACTCTCGACCCTGAATTCCACCTTACTGAAAGTTCCCCTTTTTCACCTTTTTTTCTCAAATCTGTGAGTTTGATTGTGCCAAAGCCTGGCTGCTCTTCATATCCTACTCCCTTTCCTCTATCAAGCTGCAGCCAGTTTCACCTTTGTCCAGGCCATTCCATGCCACCTGGACCTCTGGCTACAGATCAGTGATCCAGGGTTTAGCGTCACTTATCTTGATTTTCTCTTTCACTCAGAGGATCTCCCAGGCCTGACAAGAAGACAGATAACAAATTTCAGAAGCCAAAGCAGAGTTCACCCACCTTACTGCAGCTGTTCTCCACTCAAGCCCTTTCCTCCCATACTTTTACCCACACAAAACTCTGCTTCCCAGCTCTCAAATATGAGTCTTCATGCAGCCAGACATAGCAGTGAGAAGCAAGGACAAAGTCTGATGTACAAGAGGGTGTACAGCTATGTAACTCTTGAGTTTTCTTCAAAACATCTTTCCTCTCATTCCAGTCACAGCTACATCCCAGCACCTACAGCAAATGACACAAGGTCTGGCTTCCAGGGAACAGATTAATTCCATATGCAACTCTGACTCCTTCCTTAATTGACCCTGGACACTTAAAAAGGAATGGTTTAATCTAAAAAAAAAAAAAAAAAAAAAAAAAAAAAGAAAAAGATAATGTGTCAGCATGCAAGTAAAATGGATATTTACACTAAGACCAAATTAATGTCATTTTGGCACCTGAATGTAGGTGTTTCTGAACATTTCAGTGCCTGACTCTGCAACATGAATGCTCTTTAATACGTATCTGCATATAAATTCTGGAATGGGGCTGGGGGTGGGGGCAGATGTCTCTAAAGCAAATGGCTTCCCATGCCCCACATGAGTCCCTGAATGCATTATTGTCAGAGGACCCACTGAGAGATCTGAAGACTTTGTGTATAGACTTAGACCTCACAAGACGAGAAGGAAACTTTTCAAGGAAGAATAAAACACTCCCTTTACTGTGATTGTCACTAGTCTTCTCTGGCAATAGAAGAAACACAGAAACACATAGAGGGGTGATGCATGGTGATGGTGAAAGACACTTCTCCCTGTTGATTTTCCACTCCTGTAAGTAATGTGTTCCTCAAGGCCAGGATTCATCCTCTCACTGTTTTATCCCATATGCTGGTCCCAGCTCCCCTCTGCACCATTATTCTCCATCACCTGCCTAAGATTTCTGTATCTTCATGAACCTCTCTTCCTCTCCATTTCAGTCAGGCTAATTCACCTTCCATCATATTGGAGAAGGATGCATTTAAAAAAAAAATAAAAATAAAAAAAAAACTGGAAAACAATCTCCCTGAATTTAGCAGAATTGCCAGGGACCAGAGCAGCCCCTGGCTTCCAAAAAAAGCAATTGCAAAGCTCCAAACTGAGCATGCTAAATACAGTGTGGTTTAAGCAGCCATCTCTTAGGAACCATCTGCTTTGCATGTGCAAATAGTGACTTTGGAGATTATTATGATTTACCGAATTTTGGAAGAATTTTACAGGAACAGCAAGAGGAGGCTCTAAGTACTACTGTGACATAAGTATTACAGCATAATGAAATACTGATTTTACTTTTAGGAATACAATTCATCTCCCATGAACCAAAATGTAAGCTTACAGCAGCCTTGAGGGAAAAAAATTACTCTTAATGATTTCCTCAAATGTACAGTAGATTTCATTGAAATATAGAACAGTCTTTCCTTGTATGATATTCCCATGCAGTCAAAATAAAGCGTGTGCTTTCAGGTGCAAAGCCAAACTCAATTAGTATTACACACAAACCAGAATATACCCTGAATGCTGATCAGAGGCAGGCTGGTGATTCATACTGCCATGGTCGGCACATTTGGATTTGCAAGGAAAGCCAGTGTATAGCTTGATAAGGGGTTTTGATCCAAAAATAGGCACAGATGTGATTTTAAACATTTGCCTTAGAAAATTAGGTTTAGACACTCTGCTTTAATTGTGTGTCATCTAATGCTGATGGGCAAACTTACCCAGGTAGAACACTAGCTCCTCAATTAAAATGTAAAGCAACATGTAACATTTACAGTAATGTAATTCTATATTCATGAGCAGAAAGTGCTGCTTGGAATGCAGCTTTCATAGAAAGCAAGCCCAAAAACCCCATAAAGACCAAATGTACATCATACACTAGGATAATTCCCTGCTTCCCTTTTTATCCCAGAAACATCAGGAACAACTGGAAAATCAGTCCTATGAAAAGCATGGAAGAGGAAAAGGAATCTGATGTTTTCTTATTTTGAATATACATCTGATAATTATCTGATGGTTCTGAACTGAAAATGTATGCCTTAAGAATAACTGACCTCTCTCAAAGACTGTACTCATTTCACCTGTTCATAAAATGTACACCTGTGACTTACCAATGTGGGTTTCTTCCAGCACAGTACAGCTTCGTCATGAGAGACTTTTAGTGCTTAAAAATAAAAACAGGCAGACTGTTGTCTTACCCTAAATACAGTACTCTGAGAAAACTTCTCCTACTGTCCTGCATATTCTTCACATGGCAGTGTGGGCTAAGCAAGTAATGGGACATTTTTAGGAGCTATTTTAATACGTTTGTGGTACGTTTTTAGTGAACACATGTTAATATAAGGGGCATAAGAATGGCAAATCCCTTGCCTTATGATAATGTGGCTGTTTTGTTTTGTCTGTTATTTTGCTTCTTAAGCATCCTAAGAAGCTATTCTTCTATTTTTCTCCTGCTTATAGCCAGTCCCTGGCTTCATTCATGGGTGTTTACAGCAATGTGGGGAAAGATATGTTTGTGACAAACAGAAAGGACAGCAGCACAGAGGTACAGCAGCACAGAGGTACAGCAGCACAGAGGTACATCCAAACTGCTGGCAAACACATCCCTGGTGCAATTTTCTGGTATTTGTCAAGAAAGCACTGGTGCAGGGCTGTAACAATGGCCATCTGGGATCCATATTTGTGGGAAGTTGAAAATGGGCTGGTTAAAGAGTAGGTTAAACTCACTTTCCCTTTACAATTCATTATATTACTTGGCTCATTACAACATTTTAAAACAGTTAAAAAATGTAACAAAGTATAATGTTGAGGATTATCTTACAGTAAAGGTTGTCTGAATAAAACTCTGCACTGATTAATCATACTGAATTTCCTAAATGCTGTTAAATTGCTGATTATGGTCATTCCACTCCCTGTAAGAGGCAGACAACCTTTTTCATCCCAGCTTTAAAGATGGGGAGACTGAGGCAAGGAGAGAATAGAAGTGAATTGCCTACAGAAACACAGCAGTTGTAGAACTTGATTCCAGCAGCTTTCAGTCCCTGGTCTGTCATCTGTGCTGCATCCTATAAGTGATGCAAAACCACTGTGATATTGTCTAAAATCTGCTCAATCTGATACCAGTCCATAAAGACATTCTGAAAGACCAGAGAAAAATTACATGGTTTTTTAAAATGTCCTTTAATGAAGGTCTCTTACTTTACAGCCAACAACACTGTCAATATGACTCAATATGCAATCTAGATGCAGGTGGAAGAACGTGACAGAGCAATATGAAGACAGTTCTGAGTCAGTGTGCTGTCCCAAAGCTGTACATCTCTAATATATATTCAGATTTTTTTATTTTTTTTTACGAACAGCTTTAGAGACACAAAGCCTAGCCAAAGGCTGTAAAGGGGATGTAAGAATATGAAGAAGAAAAGCAAGGGAGAAATAGGTTGATCAGCCCTGTCTACACAACTTGGCTGCTCTGCCAGGGACTTCCATCAAACCTACATTTTCTCTTGAAAGAGAAAGTAGATGAGCTGAGTAGGAGCTGTTCACTGTGCCCAGTAATAAGTCTCTTTGCCTCCACAAATCACAAGCTATTTTCCTTATACTTCATCAGATGTGAAAGTGTGGTATCGGACCTATTCTTTGCCCATATCTTGAAGTCACATAAAATAATGCTGTCTGACAGAGTCCTCAAAGATACCTAGTCCATTCTTATACACCAAAGTGAAATTAGCAATAATTTCATCACACCTTATACATTTACCCAGCTTGCTTTTAAAATCCACCAGTACTGGAAAGCCTGCACCCTTCTCAGGTGACCCTGCTGCTCCATGTTACTATTAGAAAAGCGTCACCATTAAAAAGCATTTTTAGTATCCAACTTAAACGTCTCCTGCTTTTCTTTAAGCCTATGTAAATATATATAAAATACATATAAATAGGCATTTATATATATTCTATACATATAGTTTGTGTGTGCCTTCACATACACATGTGCATTTATGTGTACATATGTATGTATTCATTCCTAAATCTGAAATCAGATGCTAACCTATTTTAATAGCTCCATGTGTTTTCTTCTGCTTTTACTTGCAACCTACTTCTTTTGCCCATTTTTGTAAGAAGGCATATAAACAAAAGAGAAACATTCACACTATTCTAGGAGTTACACTCTGCCAAAAATCCCAGTATCTCCAGACATATTTACTAAACTCCCAGTTAATGTTTTGTTTTATACTAAAACTTGGCTCTTCATGCAGTAGGCTTGAAGAAGGTAGGCTCTTCTACCTTTAAAGTAGAGAAGTCATACATTTTATACACTTCACTGTGATAGTTAAATTAAAAACACCTATTTTCTTAAAATAATTTATCCACAAATGAAACCTCTTTTCTATTTTGGTCCCTTGAACCCTGAATATTATAATTCCTTTTCTAGTAGTATTCCAATACCAGAATAATCAGGGTTATTCCAATAAGAACTTTGAATTGTGCACCCAGGGTAACACACACACAGCAATGCTTCTTCATTGGCTCACAGACATCTTTTCCCAAAGGATATATTGTTTAAGTCTGTCCTCTTCTTTAGACAAATTCATGTTCTCAATAAAATTTGTGCATCTTCGATTTTTTTATAAAGCTGCATCATCCAGTTATCTAATACAACTTCATTCAGTTACCATCAACCAGACCAGGACAGAAAGCAGATTTATTGTGTTGTTGTCTGCTTGTTTTGTTTCTTAAAATGTAGTATGAAAGCTGTAAATTGACTCGTCTGCTTGTATTAGCTGTAACATTTCAGTACATCAGGACCATTCAGACTGCATTTCAGAACAAGAACTTAATCCATCGTTCTGCAAGGAAGGACTCTTTTTTCATCAGGCCATTATTATTTATGGTGAAGGAAAGACCTTTCCCTAGGTCTGGCAGAAGTGTCAGCAGACACTTTTAAAATAAACAGATGAGAGGCCATGATTAATAGTCTGGTCAATCACAAATATCAGACAGTGGAGCCAAAAACATTGCCAGAGAGAGACCCAAGGTTTTAGCTTAAGAAGCAAATCTGGATGCAACAAAATATAGGGGAACTCAAATAAAAGCAGAGCTGTGGGTTTGTGCAGCCTATGCCAATATGCAAGGGAACAGATTCTTCCCCTCTATTGAGCTTTCATACAAGCAGAGGGGAGAAAAAACAACAACAACAACAAAAAAAAACCAAACAAAAAAAAAAAAGGCAGAGACTCGCTGGCTTCCTGTTACATTCCAGGTTTTTTTTTCAATCTATTCATATTAATGGTACAATTGGGGATTTCTAGTTTTTGTATCATCACTGCCAAGAGCAGGCTAATGGAGCGTCTCAGAGACAGACCACAGAACTGCAGTTCCAGCCACACAGAGCACTGTCCTCCTTTTATTACACTCTGTAAAAGATGTCACACATGCTTTCTCTTAGCAGTCCTCATGAATCAGCAAAGACCTGCCCAAAAGTGACCACCAGGGCACTTGGGAAAGAAACAGGTGCCAGCTGTCAAAGTATTTCTTGGTGATTTACATTGTTCCCGAATATGTCTCTATCCGCTTGGAGGAACAGGCCAGAGAGGAGCATTTGCCTATTTGCATTTTACAGGACAGACTGCAAAGAAGAGACATTGTCATGCAGGAGCAGGAGGGAAGATTTCTTTCCTTTCAGCACATGCAAAAAGATATTTCAGTTCCTGTGATTTCTCCCAAGATCTGCATTAGCAAGTCCAATGTGTGGAACATGTGTCCCATCACGGGTGGCAGCACGTCGGGGCACTGGGGAATGCAACATCAAAGGGTATGCACAGCATAGCTCCTCCTCATCTTTGTCCCTCTCTTCCTTTCCCTTTGGTGAACATTAGGGGCCTGCACACACAGAAGAAAAAATTCCAACATGACTGATTTTGTCAGCAGCCTGTTTCGGGGAGGTAAGAAATCAGCCATCTTGAATTCCAGCAATGAAATCTGTGGATGCAGACTGCAAAATGCATGGCCATCCCTTGGCAGGGTATTCCCTCCTGGTTTGTACGCTGGATTAAGGAGGCAGCTGTTCTTGGGACAGCCCCATCCTTCACAACCCAAAGGACCAGTGCAGAGAGGGAACACACAGACTGTGATGCTGCTTGGTTCCTCCATTTAATTTCTTCTTTCTCTGGTTGCACAGTTTAAAAAAGTCACCTTAGTTTTGGGGTTAAGCTCTGATCATGTTGTTTGTGTCTATGATGCCATACTCCTTCATGCCAGCCTAAAGAAGGTGGGACTGGGGAGAGGAAAAGAGGCAAGAGAGGTTTCACTGATTAAATATAAACTCCTAACTGCACTGAGACCAACTTTCAATTTCCCAAGGTTGTTTCTAGAAAGCCCTTTTTGGTATAAGAAAATTGTATTCCTTCTGGGAGAAGTGCAGCACATATGAGTGAAAAGAGTGATACTTTTGTATAATATTCCTACCGTGATGGAACCCAGGCTGCAAATAAGGAGGATGCCTCCTTCTGCTGCACTTTTCTGTTAATTACAAATGGACAAAAGTTGCAAGTTGTGAGGATCCCTCACCAATCAGCAATGGGAGATTAACTTTATCATTAACCTTGTCTGTGCCCTCACCAATTTAATTGGCATTGGCCCAGGCTCCAGACTTGTGGCCAAGAAATATAGAGCAGAGCTTGGTCGGGTGATGCAATGAGAGCTACTTCTCTCTCCAGCCATCCTGGACTGACTACATGCTGTCTTGATCCCTTGGCACAAAGCACAGGGTCTTTCCATGTCACCAACAAGACTTTCAGCCAGTATAAATGAGCATAACATAACCAATGTCAATAAAAAAAGTTTTGCAGTCCTTCATTAACCATAATTATTAAACTCTCCTTGAAAGTTTTCTTTTTAGTTCCCTTTAAAAAAAAAAAAAAGTCTTTGTTAGCCATCTCCTCACTGTGGGTAACCTCATTCTCTCCAAACTCCAGCTGGAACCTGCATTACAGTTTGCTCAGTGCCCTGTTGCAAAAATCATCCCCCATTCGCAGCACTCAATCTCCTGCACATGCTCCTAAAATATCTTCTGTGTTTCCTCATGCCTAACTAAACAATGCAAAATCCTGATTCTCTGCATACCTCCCACAGCCATCCCAGCTGCTCCTGACACCTTTCCTTTCCCCTAGGTCCGCTTCACTCATCTGAAGTTACTCATCAGGAGTCCTCTCCTCCATCACTTCTCTAAGTTTTTTCTTTCATTGCACCACTTTTAGGGAGGTAGGAGAAAGAAGTTTTTTTAAATAAAACCTTGTCAACTTCTTCTCACATTAGTTTTAAAACTTCCCATCATAACAAGATTTGGGCAGATGCATGAAGATAAGCTAATTTCTGAGTGTTCAGGTCATCCTGGACTGTGGATTGCTTGAACCCACCAAGGCCCTGGGAAAGAAACCATGGCCTCATGCTAATCCACATGACCTGTTTGGCCTTGAGAGCTTCTGAGCATGGGTCAAGGCAGTCTTTTTGCAGGGATCTGAGAGTCAACAAATGCTCCCCAGCAGATAGATCTGCTCTTGAGAGCAGACTTGAACCCTGTGCAGATGCTGTCTTTGAGTCACATCTTCCCCATCTCCCTTTTATACTCTGTCCCCAAAAGTAGCTACCCTGAGGCGCTTGCTTTGAAAGGATATAATCATATTGTTCCCCCCTCATTATCCCTATTCCCAGCATCTGCACCTCATTGTACGGTCATCTCTTCCCATCATTCTCTCTTAATTTAGTTTGGAAACTCTCTGGAGCAATGAGACATCATTATCTATTTTGTAAAGCACCATTCAGAGCTGTAGCAGAGTGGCACACATACGTGATAGAAATCCTACCCTTCCATTTTGCTCCAAAAGAAATGCAGAGCAGGTTAAGGCTCGGTGATCACTGTGTGGCACGTGCTGCCAGCTTTCCCCTACAACAGAGGCAAGAGCTCACTGAGCTTTTGTCTTCACAGAGCACTGTGGGAGGCCTCCAGCTCTTCCACTCCTGACAAACACATTCCCACAGAACACATTTTGATGGCAATTTTTGGAGTGCCAGAGCAGAGCAATGATGCTCAGTACCAAGGTGATTTCACTACCTGCAGAGTCAGGAAGTATGCAGGTTTCCCCTCTGGTTTGGATACATTCACAGAGTGCTTGCAGCATTGTAATGTACTCAGTGCAGCTCCAGCACACAGAGCTGAGCTCCAGCAGTGTCAAGATGCCCCACATACCCCCTGTATGTCCCTCCCCTTTGGGCAACCCCACAGTCAAAGGCAGGGTAACTCCTTGGGCCAAAGGGAGGCCCAAGAATTTTGTGGGCTGAAAACCTATGACTCTCTTTGGAAGGATATAATTTCCACTGCAGCTAACAGTGCAGCCTGGTGCTAGTTACAACAGGCAGTAAAACTGACACTGCTCTGGGAAGACAGAGGAACATCCAGCAGAATTGCTGATGCATCAGTTTTTTTACTCTATGCCCCTGCAAAAACACATATATGTCGTTAATGGTTGGGTTCAATGATCTTAAATGATTCTTTAAGCCTTCGTGGGGTCACTCATAGCTTACCCAAAGTTAATGTGCTGAGAACTGGGCTAGATGTCAGATCCTCAAACTAGTTTTCCTGAGATACCCTGGAGAACTGTGAATTGGCCACTGGATGGTTACTGAAACAATTAATAATCTCCCTTCATTTTTAATAATGATAAAATATCTTTAGTGGAGACCCAAAAAAGAACCAGCATAGATTATACTGCCTGCAGCAATGACAAAAGTTCTTTACTTGTTGCTAATGATGTACAGTACTAGGTACATCCTGATGTTCCCCTGACACACTATAAGAGGAGTAAGCCTGTGTTCAGATTTGTGTACAGTCACGAGCAGTGAGGGGAAAGTGCTGGACTAGGAGACAAGAGACCTGGGCTCTGAGTCCTGACCTAATACTGAATGGTCACCTAAACTCGGGTCCAGTCCTCTCCCATGTCTGTGCTTTTGTTTCTACGTCCATCTTTGAAATGTTCTTTAAAATATATTCAAATTAAATTTTCTTTCTTAAACTTACATAGGACTGATACAAACCTGAGGGATGCACCTCTGTGGGAGTGGAACCGAGAAGGAGCACAGTCATGTTACAAACCCCCAGCATCCCTGGACTGGGCACTCTAGGTGCAGCTGCACTGACCACACGGGCAGATCACTCTTGGAGTGATTCCTGGTCTTGGGCATGAAACCCAGGAAAAAACAGGAGGTGTTGGGACCTTACCAACCTTGGCCGTGCTCAATCAAGCCACTCACTCACTCACCACGTTACAAATGAAACAAGCAAAGAGTTCAGCATTCAAGCTGTGTGAGCTAGCTGAGAGGAGACAGGAATGATGTCAAGGCTTTGTACACGAATTGTCCATGACAAAACATTAGCTTAGGTCAGACTACCGAGTTGTAAAAGGGACCATGACTGTCAGCCCATCAACAACCGAAACAGGGAGCCACTGCCGTTTTACGCAGCAGTACATGCAATAGCTGTCAAACAGAAACTTCCTTTTCTCAGGCTTGTAAAATCATCAGCCTGGGTAGTAACCGGACTCCCATTGCCAACACCTTTGGATTGGGAAGTAGCAGCTCGGGCCAGGTAACAGCACTAGGAATCAGCATGCTCAAATATGCCAACAGCCAGAGCATTTGTGCTCGTCTCTGCTACTTAGCTAAGAATACCAGGTTTAAAAACCAGGCCGAACCCCCGAATCGCATCCGGTGGGGACAGTCTGTACCTACACACAGGTGGACAGCGCGCTCAGGCACACGCCGCCGGGGCTGCCGGTTGTCGCCGAGGGGAGCGGCAGCGCTCCCCGGCACAGCGGCGCGGTGCCGGCAGTGCCGGGGCTCCCCGCGCGGGGCACTGCCGGGGCAGCTCGGGGCGGCTCCGGAGACGATGCCGGGTCGCCGGGGAGCGTGAAACGGGCAGGGACAGCCTCGCCGCCGGCACCCGCTTTCCCTAATGGGCATGTGCGGCGCTCGCACATGCCCACTCGGGCCGCGCGGGGCCGGCGGGCTGTGCCGCTCCGCGCTGCCGGCGCCGCCGCGGTAGCCGTGCGGCGGGACCGCGGGGCGCGCCGTCGGGCACCCCGGAACGCGGCCCGCCCCCGCGGCCGGGAGAAGCGCCCGGACGTTTCCGACGGCGGGTCCCCGCAACAAAGCCGCCCACGAAATACACCCAACTCCCCCTCCACTGGGGGCGGCCGCTCCGCGCGCCCGCCGCCCGCCCGTCGGGGCCGCGGACAGCCTGCGCTGCCCATCGTCCCGGCGGCGGCGGTGCCGGCGGCAGCGGGCGGGGCCGGGCGGGGCGGAGCTCGCCGCGGCGTCCCGAGCGCGGCCGGCGGGCGGGCGGCCCCGGCGGGAGGCGCGGCGCTGCGCCCGCCGCCCCGAGCTCGGCGCCGCCCGGCGTGGCCCCGCGCCCCTGGGCGGAGGGCGGCGGCGGCGGGGGCGCCGCGGAGGGCTTTGCGCGCCCGCCCCGCCTCGCCTCGCCTGCCGCGGCCGGGGGATTAGTCAGCAGTCTGCGGGCAGCCCCGCTCCCGCGCAAACTCCGCGGCGGGGGCGGGGAGCGGCGCTTGCCCCTTCCCCTTCCCGCGGCGGGGCGGCGGCGGCGGGGCTGCCCCCCCCCGCCCCTCCGCACACCCCGGCGGTCCGCGCCGCCGCTCCGCGGCGAGGGGCGGCGGGCTGGGAAGTCGGGCACCGAGGGGCTGGGAAACTCCTCTCGGGCACGGCGGCGTTGCGGGAGGACGAGCGCCCGAGCCGCCCCGCGCACGCACACGGGCGGGCGGGCGCGCACACACACCGCACACACACGCACACGCGCGGCGGCGGCCCCCGGCCCCCCGCAGCCGCGGCCGGCGGGGAGGCGGCGCCCGGCGGGGCTGCCCCATGGTCTTGCGGGGGCCGTGGGGGAGCTGCGGGGGCCCCGGCGCGGCGCTCGCTCTCCTGCGCGCCCTCCGCACTAGGATGTTGCGGCAGGTCTTGCACAGGGGGCTGGGGACGTCCTTCTCCCGGCTCGGCCACTTCGTCGCCAGCCACCCGGTGTTCTTCGCCTCGGCGCCCGTGCTCATCTCCATCCTGCTGGGCGCCAGCTTCAGCCGCTACCAGGTGGAGGAGAGCGTGGAGCACCTCCTGGCCCCCACGCACAGCTTGGCCAAGATCGAGAGGAACCTGGTGGACAGCCTCTTCCCGGTGAACCGCTCCAAGCACCGGCTCTACTCCGACCTGCAGACGCCTGGGAGGTACGGCCGGGTGATCATCACCTCCTTCCGCAAGGCCAACATGCTGGACCAGCACCACACCGATCTCATCCTCAAGGTAACCCCGGCGGGTCCCCCGGCCCCGAGCATCGCCACCCCGCCTGGCCAGGCGCCCCGCATCCCGCCCCGCTCCCCGCACCTGGCCGCCGGCTCGGACCCACCCGCGCATGCCGTGCTCTGCCCGTCCGGCACGGGCGCTGCCACCGCAGCTCCTCGGTCACCTCCCTGCAACAGTTGGGACGCCAGCCCGCCGCGGGGAGCCGGCACCGCGCTCCCCGCCAGCGCCGCGGGCTCCGTTCTCTCCCTCCTTATTTCTATTTTTTTCCCATCTTTTTCTTTTTTCCCCCTTTTGCTTTATTTGCTTTGGGTGAGCGAGAAGGGCAGTCTGGCTTGCTTAAATAATTTTTTCGGTGTCTCTCTATTCGCGTGGCAGTTGTACTCCCGAGTTAAGGCGTTTCGGGCTTTGATGAACTCAAACTTCAAAAGCAGTTAGGTACCAGTCTATCACGCTGCCGAGAATGGTTTCGGGGGCTGCCGGTGTGTCTGGTCTGCACTTCTGCATGGGGAGGGGTAGCACAAAACCACCTTCTCACTGCTCATCAAGGCAAATGACATAACTCAGCAGCTTATTTTTAGTGGGTAGTGTTTTCTTCCCCTCCACCCCCAGCCCACCACCACCGGTTTCAAAGATGAAGAGAAAACCCAGCCCAGCTGTAGACTGCAGGCATGGTGCAGCCTGTGCTGCCGGTTCAAGTTAGAGCGGGCAGCATATTCCCACTTGAGCAGCGCAGAGTGAGCGAGTCACAATCTGACAGGACATCTCACCGTACTATATATATATCATAACATGTCAGAAACCTGTGTTTCTTGAAGCTGGTACTCTAGTTTACACCCTGGTAATTTTGAACAATCCTGGGAAGAAAAACAGGGATGATAGATGCAAGAACTTGAGTGTTAAGAGGGTCAAGTTCACTCAAGAAAAAGGAAAGGAACATTTGGATATAACCAGAGGTGTGGCTAGCTGAATCCTGCACATTTTTGCTGTTGCCTTGTGGAAACCCAGAAGACTTCAACATTGCTTTTTTTTTTTCCCCCCAAATGTCAAACTGTCAGCCCATATAAAAGCCAATGTTAATTCTTCTTAATCGCTTCAAGGAGTGTCTCTTCTAAAATGAAAAAAAAACAGATGCAAAAAACCTATTGTAAGAGACTTCAGGGAGACCTCTCTCTTTACTAAAAAATGAAATAACTGTTACAGTGAATTTATTTATATTTTATTTCCGCTATAGGCACATACATAACTGTGATAAAGAGCCACTCAGTATTTTCTGTTTTTCTTTTGACACATTACCCAACAGTAATAAGCAAACATTTAATGAGTGTCAACTCACTAAGTACAGTAACAGCAATGTTACTGGCGAATGAGAAAACTCCAGAGAAATTATTTTCATTCCTTCATTTTCTTGCACTGTGAATTGCATTTGCATACACTGTGTATGTGCACATTTACTCAGTCATAGGATAATAATGATAATGGATTTTTTCTCTGTACTGCTTTCTCTGGAGATCTGTAGTTTTATCAATAGCAGAGTGACACACAAATAAATGGTACTCAGTCTTTTCTGCAGGCAAACTTCTGCATAAGATTTATCACATCAGCAAAAGAGGTATAACTTAGAAAGTTTTGTCAGTGTTTAACACAGCCTCATTTTTAATAGACAGACTTCACAAAAAAGATTATTATTTTTCCTTTAGTGAGATCATGAACGCCATTGCCATTTGATTGTTTAGACATTGTCAGGCGTGTCTGATGCATTATTTCCAACTCTTTACTTATCTAGTTAATTCCAGTGTGCTTTTTGTAGAATGGATTAAGTTCCTTGTCCATATTATGCTTCTGTTTGTGGGAAGAGGCAGGCTCTGGCAGCTGCCTGTCCAACCTTGTGGATAGCCTAGCCCCATGGGCCAAAGAACAGCAAAACAGGAGGGAGGGCTCCTACCTCCCAGTAGTGTTATATCTGTGGTGATGCAGGGCTGCATCATCTTGTGTTAACAGGGCCCACCAAGGGAAGCAGAAAGAAAAAGGTGGCCATCAAGGTTTTCCTATACACATTCAGTTGCATGAAAGGGAGAAGGGAGCAGAGGCAGAGCCAGCCAGCTCAAAGGACTGTGCTTGTAAGTGTCCTGGGTGAAACCAGAGTAAATCCCACTCACATTTTTGAAGCTGCCGTGTAAGCACAGTCAGGGCAGAGAACCTACATGGCAGCTTTTGCTTATCTTTCCTTTTCTGGAGGATGACTTCCCCAAGGGAGAGGTTTTGCTTTAGAATAAATGTCAGGTTGGACGCTGGCTCCTCCTACATGGCTGTTGCTGCATCTCCACCCACAAGCAGGAGGATGGGAGACACAAGAGGATGGTTGCTCCAGGCAGATGCTGGCTGCTCTTGGAGCACATCTTGTTGGTTTCCTTACCTGCCATATCCCACTTGATCTGCCAAAGAGGGAAAAGAATGAGCCTTGAGCATCTACAGCTTCCCTAGTCATGTGCCAAAGAAAGGAGATTTTCCCTGGTTTAGGCAGAGGAAGAGGTTAGAGGTTACTGTCCCTTAGTAAAGGAATACAAAGTTTTGGGCTCTGAGCAGTTGAAACTGGAACATAGGCAATACTGTCAAAAGCTAATCAGTCTAACATCCAAATCAAATCATTATTCAATGAAATTACTCTCGTGGTGACTTCTCTTAACACTCTGGTTAGCTTAGTGCAGTTTCTCTTGGGCACATTACCAGCCTGAGAAAGTCACCCTTGCCAGTGCTACACGATACCTTATTGCTGGCTGGGAAGGGATTCTGGGCAGGGCTTAGCCTCAGAATTGTCTCAGCCCAGGTCCCAGGCAGCACTCCCAGAGCAGGAGCTGCTGAGGGCTCCCGCAGTCAGTGAACATCTGCCAGTGTGACACTGGCTGCCCCCTGGACAGCCCCAGGTCTTGCTGGACACACAAGCTGCTCCACACAGGGTCTCTTCTCATTAGCAGAGAGGTGTGTGGCTGCCTGATAGAATAGTTTTGCTTTTGAGACAATGCCAAGTACTTTTAATTTTTGTGTAAATCTATCCATAGTTCTCACATCTCCCTGTAAGTGCTTACACCATTCTAGGCCTCCCGTCCCAATATTGCGTTTCCAGCTGCCATAGTAGTTTGCAGAAGCAAGAAATCTAAACATATCCTCAACCTCTGGTCTTGAATAGGTGTTTCAATAAAAAGCCTTGGTAGAATCTCAGATATGGAAGAGATGCATCCTGAGACTGAGATATCGTGGGAGGACAATAATGAAATTTTACTTGCTGCAGTACCTGCTCTATAGCTGAGCACAGGGAACTAGCATCCTGTGCTGTTGGTGTGCAGGACATTTCTTCCTCAAGATTTGTCTTTTGAGAGAGAGAGGTAGGAGGTAAAAACATCTAATTGAAGAAAGTGTGCTTTTATCCCTGCATTTCCAGTAAGTGCTTAGAAAAGCAAAAATAATTGGGATATTTGGTGTGCGCCATCGTGCAGAGGTTTAGATGATTATATAAAAGTCTGTAGAAACTGTTCAAGAAAACCTGGAGTCCCACCTGAAAACAGTGTTAGAACAGCCCCTCTACCATTTCATGGTGATATTTTCACTTGCCGTAAGAGACCTGTTAGGTTAAAGTCATGCAGACTCACTGGGAATACAGACCTAGACAGATTTTTGAACCTCAGAAAATATGGTCTAACTTAGACAGAATTTGAGACACTGATCTTTTGAGTCTGTTTATTCCTGTATGCTTACAGTGAGTCAACTGCACCATACTAAAGACTTTTTTAAATTAAAGATTTGCCTTTTTTTTTTCAGAAAAACATTATCTCTTACATTTCCATTACTGTGTTTATAGAAATAACACAGTACTAATATTTTTTGTCAAAAAGTCCACTTAAGATATCAAGACATAAAGATGAAAAGGATTGAAATATAACATGCTTTACTGAAGGGGATTTTTATTTGCAGTTTGCTTCTATAAAAATCTGTAGATTACAGGGTTTTTTCTTAAGGAAACCTTTACTAACTACAGGTTTTTAGTGCTTATAGATTGCTTCTCTCATAAACTGGCCATTATTTGATCTAGGTAACTGACTAAATATGTATTTGTACTCACAAATGAAGTAAAGTCAGGTGTTTCTGTTTAAGGACACATTTATTTAAGAACTTCCTAACTTCTTATTACTGCAGAACAAAACAGTTTAGCTTCAAAATCTTGCAGACCTCATACTTGTTGGGGTTTTATTTCCTCTCTCTGCTCCTTAATTATTCTGTTCCTGTTAACGTGTGTGTTGGCACGCTCTGTCTGCGGTCCTCACGGATTTCCTCGCTTATTTTGTACGTGTGAGGAAATTCGTGGAGGAAACAACCATGTTTAGAAACAACTACGTTCCCTTGTCTGTGGTATTCCCAATTGCTTTGCTGTACAAACATGGCACACTTGAACCATTATTTCCAAAGTCAGTGGGAGTGAGTTGTGGTTGTTCAGCGGAGCCAAAAGCTGCGTCTGTTGGGAGCCTGAGTTACACAAGGTACCCTTTTTTTAGAAACTTTTCGCTACTCCTGAATGCCTGGACTCAGGAAATCAGCTGTGTATCTAGTAATGGAGGTAGTAAGTCTCCACCTTCTCAGGGTAGCTCAGGCGCTAAAAACACTTCTTGGGAAACAGTCAGTAGAACATACAGTGCATTCTGCTGAAAACAAAATAAAGGATGAAGTCATGTCTTTAGAGCAAGGCTGTAAGATGAGGGGAAGAGTCCTAATACAAGAAAAACAAGGGTGTGAAAGCAGCAGAAGTGCAAGCCTGTTGTCATAGCAGCACAATGCTGCAGGGCTAAAATGTATCTTATGCGAAAACAGATGAGAATTAAGATACGCAGGTAAGATCCGGGCACAGCCAAGGAAGAGGGAAGGTAAATAGCACGTTGCAAGGACAGCGTGGAAGTGTGTGCAGAAACCCCCCTGGAGCTCCCGGTGTCAGCAGCAGCAGCTCGGCGTGATTCCTGCAGGCAAGAGGGTTTGGTCTCTGGTCAGCACCTGGAGCAGAAGTCCTAAAGTTGCCTGTGCCTGGGAGGGCAATCACATCCCACCAGTGCCCACCATCCCCCCGGCCCTGCTCCAGTAGCACTGGCCAGGACAGGGCCCCTCTGCTCTCTCTCCTGCCTCACTCCGTGGTGTGATGCTCCCTACACCCTGCGCTGCTGCCAGCCGAGCAGCCCGTGCTCGGAATGCCCAGCATCCTGTCTTGCCTTGCCTTTCCTGCCCTGGAAGGTCAAACTTTGCTTCCCCTCTGACAAACGGAACACATGGAGGACAGGTGTTTTCAATAGGTGGCTGCATGTGTTGTGTGTGCTGGGGGCATCACCCCACAGGCAGAGCACAGGAGTGGGCAGGGCAGGCTTCAGAGGACAGGGACATCTGTGCATCGCAGCCACGAAGACCAGGCCGTCCCCAGACAGTGTCACTGAGCTGAGGGAGAGCTCCCAGGGCTCTCCGCTGGCCGCATTTGCACTTCCTAAAAGCTGTGACAGGGCCCAGCCTTTAAGTTGGGGTTTACAGCAGGAGAGCCCCCTGTCTCCTATTGGAAGATAGAAGGAGGAGCCGAGTTGTTAGCTAACACCGTGGGCTGTGAACCTGCAGCCATTAAGATTTCCCTGCAGCGCAGAAGGGATTGTTCCTCACGCTTCTGCTGGAGGAGCCCTTGGCAAGAGCCCCCTGAGAAGCAGAAGAGAGATGGAAAGGTGTTCATGGAGACATCTGAAGCGCACAGAGAAAGCCACCCGTGGTGGAACTGATGCAAGATCAGACACAGGAGCGAAGTTTTATTCTTTTTTCCCCATCATGAAAAATTGATCTTGTTGCCGTACACCAGGGTGCGCAGAGAGGTTTCTGCTGCCCAGGTGTCCTGTCCTCCAGCAGCAGTCAGCCCAAAAAGCGGAGTGAGCTTCTCACGGTGGAACAAATTCAGGCAGATTTACAAGGTGTCAGAATTAAGATGGTATTGATTAGAAAAGCTTCTCCACTTCAAATTAGAAAAGAAAAATCATATCTAGAGATTTTCTGTAACTACCAAGAAGACAGATGGAAATATAAATGCACGCACATCTGCCGTTTCAAGCACTAATAGTTGTCCCTCAGTTGATGACTTGTAGTTTGAACAATTTTTAGATTTTATTTTTCTGAAAACTGTTTGGAGAAAAGATAAATCGCTGTGTTTTGGACAGCTGAAAAAACTAGTTACAAAAATAAATCCCGTGCATAATTAGTATCTTAGTGTCTCTTCAGGAAACCTGATTGTAGGACTGAGAAAAAGAACCAAGGTACGCACAACGATCCTTGCTGCTTGCTCTCCAGCTGTGACTTCTAATGTTTATCCCGAGCCATTAGGATCTGTTGGCTTCCTCTGTCTGCTGTGTGCACGTTCTTCATCCCTTGCTAGGCTGGCATGGTCAGGAGGCCACTGCCCACCACCCTCTTTGAACCTCTGCATGGACCCTTGGTCTCAGACTGGCAGCAGGGCACAGCCCTGGCCAGGGGCTCCCTTGCCCTCCCACTCTGCACCTTCTGATGGAAATGCATTCTTGAAAGTTTAATTCTGCCTCTATCTGCAGAACCCACAGTGGGGTTTTTTTGTAAATTAAGCTGGAAGCTGTGCAAGTATTTTCCCTCTCATAACCTTTTTACGTTTTGACTGAGGCCACCTCTTGACGTGAATAAAAAAGTACACTGCAAAGGTATGAAATGCCAGAGATTACTGAGATCATAGAAGAAGTTGTGAAATTTATAGCTATCCATTAAAGGCATTTTCTCCTCTTCATTTTCCTTGGCACAAGTTACCTGTAAAAATTACTAAAAGAGTAAACCAGCTTCTTATAAAAATGAAGTGCATATTTTAAATTATTGTCTTCATCCTGCTTTCTAGTTTTTCAGTCTTGAAGCCAAAACAGTGATAAAATTTTAAACAGTAATAGGTAATGAGTTCAGAGCCTTCTCTGTCTTTCTTCCATAACCATGAGATCAGACTCTTTTTTTCTTTTTGGTTGTTGTTTTTTTTGTTTTGTTTTGGTTTGGGTTTTTTTTGTTTTTTTTTTTTTAATGCAAGCTGAGATTGAAAAACAATCACAGTACTTCAGGCCCCAGGACTCACAGAAAAAACAAACTTGGTGAAAATGACAGCAAAAATATTCTAAGAGTAGCAACACAAAAGAGCAAAGCTAATATTGGATTTTAACCATCAGATGGAGACTGCAAGACTAAATAAGTCAAATAATAGCAGAAGCAACAAAGTGATGCGGCTTTGCAAAGATGATGCTCCTGAGAGTAAAACATGTCTGCGTGCCAGATCATTTGCAGTGCAGGAGGACATCCATATATCTAGCTAGTTTTGTCTCGTTGGCCATTCATTGACTGCATGTCAAGTACAAAGTATAGTCAAGTCCTTCTGATGAGTGATGTCTCCTATAAGCACCACATATCATTGCTCAGCAGCAAAACCAAACATATTTTTGAGCTGTATATGATAAGCAGGAGGTAGTTGTGCACATCCTTATGATTAAAAACGGTGTCTGTGACTGACCCAGCTTCCAAGAGAGTCAGGATGTGTTTTCATGAGCTGGGCATGGGATCTTGTAAAGACCGAATGGTCCCGTTGCATTTTGCTGTTCTTGTCACTGTGGAGTTTCCCTGGGAGCAAAAGATGTGCCACCAGCAAGGTGAGACCCAAGTGGGACACCGGTGGTTGGGTCCTCATCCCCTTTGCCCATAGATTTGATTGGGGTAGGAGATTATGTAATGTGAGTTTAAAGGATATCTGGGGTTGGACCATTTTGCAGATGAATCAGCAGTTTCTAACCCATCCCTGCTGTGAAAGGGTCTGTTTCCTTCACGGGGAGGCTGCAGACTTCTTTGTTACCTGATTAAATTAACAGAATTCTGGTAATACCTTCTCACTTCTGAATTAAAGGATTTCTCCACAAAACAAAGGGGTACAGGTTTTTCTCACCCCTTCTTGTAGCTTCCTGCATCTTTTGCAGGAACTTAAGAATAAAAATTAGTTTTCCTTTCTGTCCTGACCATACATCTCAAAGCACAACCCTTTTGCCTTCAGGCTCAGCTTTGATGGCACTGCTGAAAGTTGTGCCAAGCTCTGTACGGTGGAGAGCTGTCTCATAGAGCCCAGTGTGGGGCTTGGCCATCCCAGGGCACCCAAATTGACCCTGTTGCAGGGCTCTGGTTCCCAGCACCTGTCTTCCTGTGCTGGTGGCAGAGTTAGGACAACCACCAAAAATAAAACATCTTGAAGAACTTCCAGCCATGGCTCTCTGAGGCCCTGGTGCAAATGGCTTAGCCCAGGATAAGTGCAAAGATTTTTGCTTTCTGGCATCCCCTCCTGGGCCCATGGACAGAACCAGCTGGCAGTGCAGTGCAATTTCACCACCTCTCATCTGTCAGTTGTGCCTCAGGCTTAAATATGGCTTGGTATGTAGGTGTGAGACCAGTGCAGCCAGCACCTGGAGATATTTGCTGAAAGGGATTTGTCTCCTGGTTAAAGTCATCATTCTTCTCCATCTAAAATAAATAACCAAATGAGCATGGGACGTAAAATAAAAGAAGACCAAGACCAAGATTTTACCAAATGCAGATGACTAAAAAACTAAATTTCTGTTCTAGAAATCTCTTAAGGTGGTGCAGGACACACATAAATACCATTTTCAGAAGGGAGAGGGGAAGTCCAAGGAATGGTCACTGTTTAAACAATGGTGAAAGGAAGAGGTGGATGTTATTATTTCATGTCTGAGAACTCGGGGACCGTGTGCCACCATGGTGAGAGAGCTTAGGTGGTGCTGTGCAGTTCTCATGCTGCAGTGCTCTGGCATCTCAGCAGTAAACTGCTTTTTGGTTCTTTGCTCTGTTAGCTGTCTGAAAAAGCTGGGAGTGATGAGCAAGCAGTGCATGTTTTCCTTCGAGAAAAAACATTCATTCAGCTTTTGTTACTCCTTTAAATTTCCCTTTCTCCTAATGGGATCAGTAAGGATAAGGACAGCTGAATAAGTGAGGATCTGGTAGTCAGTCATTTGTCCCAGAACTAGGTGCCAGGTTTATTCCATGTATAGTTACATGCTATTAGAAACCTGTGCACTGAGGAGTGCAATATGCATTATGCATAAGCATATTTCTAATGTTGTCCCCATCACAAAACAGCCTTTACCATCAGACTGAAGTTTCCTGGGGGACCTCCTGGTGTACCACAGGCAAGCCAAACTGCAGACTGTGCAATCCTTTGAACTCACAGGATATGCCCTTGTAAGCTCTTGGAGCTTCTGTTTTCTGTGGAAGCCAGTTGCCCAGAGTTATGACTGTGGGCTCTGGATGGGTAGAAAAATCTGTGTAGCCGCTGCTGAATTCCCAGCATGGCAGCAGAAAGGAGAGTGCCATGGGACTGCAGGTCTCCTCAGGGAAGAGGCAGCATCCTGTGGCTCACAGGCTGCCACAGGCAAGCAAAGGGAGAAAGGAGAGACAGCCTACAGGCATGCTGCAGCACACCCCTGCCCTGAACTGAGGCAGCAGAGGGCTTTCTGAAAAAGCATCGGGTCTGAAAAAAGTGCAGATAAAGCATTGTATTTGTCTTGAGAAGGAAAGTCTGGGTCAGGATTCCCAGTGCTGAATCCTTGGGTGTGCTGGTGCAGTTCTCAGCATACTTTGTTGGGATGGAGGGAATGGCAAGTTTTTCTCTTCTTTGGCTGTTTGCCACCAATTTGAGATCAAATATTGTGGCCACTGGCAAAGCTCAGAATATATCTCATAGCTGCTCTAAACTGCACGAGCTTGCAGCCAGCTCTGGGGGCTGCTCATCTGCCAGGATGTGCCAGGACACAGAGCTGTCTGCCTGCTTCCCTCTCTTCCCCAAAGCCCCATTGCTGAGAGGTGGGATGGGCAGGTCCCCCCCACGCAGTGCCCGATCCAGCCCAGCACGGTCTTGGAAGCACCAGGCCACTGCTGCAGAACAAGCTCTTCAGCCTGAAATGATCATTTCCAAGAGGAAAGAAGTATTTTAGATACGACATTTAGCTTCTAGCCTTTCACTAAAGATGAAGTAATAGCTGTGATAGATTAGGTTATTTTATAACCTAAATATTAGAGAAAAAGTGCTTCAGATGTGGAAGGAAGCAAATGCTGCAGTGAAGCAGGCTGGGTAAATAGCAACACACACTGTTTGATGAAAGTTGCATGTCAGTTTAGTTTCTTCTGCATTGTGTTGTTGCATAGATCCTCTCTGAAGGAGTTGTATAGTGAATCTAATAAAGGCAGGAAATTCTTTCTATTCCTCCTGGTTTCCCTCAGCTGTGCTTCTTTATGTGACATCTTGTTTTATAGCTGTTGGCAATAAAAACCATTCAGTAGCTCCCATTGCAAAAAAATTAAAATCAGATATCTGTCTTTGATCTGGTAAATCAGGACATTTTCCCCAAACTGTAGTCAAGTACAATAGAATTTGTACCCCAAAACAGCAGAACTTTGCAACCTCAGACTGAAAAGATGGGAAGTATTCTCCATAGAGGTTAGTTTCTTTGTCATGTTCCTGCAAATATTTTATTTTGTTTTGTTTTAGAAGAAAGTTTTGCAAAAGACCCTAGTCTGTTGCACAGACAGTTACATTTTTTCTCCTACCACAATGGAAAATTTTGTTTCTCACCATAGCTAAGTATCGTGTTCTCACAGTACTGTGAAAAGATTTGTTAGTTCAGTTCATTTCTCAATCTTATCTTCCTAATGTCAGTATTGAATTGTTATTTCTGTCAAAAAAATTAAAACTACTCAAAAGTGGAAAAATATACCCCCAAGCTGCTAGAGAAACAAGATGAGAATATAGGAATATTGTAATCTTTGTCTATATGATGTCACATTATCCTGAGGAATGGAGGCAAGGTAACTACATGTTTACCTGTCACAGATTGTGCAATGTAATCACAAAACAATCAGATTAAATAAATCTCAAATACCACACAAAATCACTATGACTGTTTAGTTTCAACAGATGTAGGTTGGCCAGGATTATTAAGCATTTTTATCATTGCCCACTGATGAGTGTATAAACTCTACTGCTCTCCTGTACACTATCGTCTATTTTTTTAAACTGTGTTTATCATCAGACAGAATGATGCACGTTAACAAACTCAGTATTTTTTTAAAAAAAACATTGTAACCCTAGTCTATTAGGGCTATTCTCTTGCCATATTTTAAATTTCTTGTTTCTTCTACAGTGACGAAAATAGATTCAGAAAGGGTTTCAAGAGTTTTTATATTTTTTCAAGAAGAGATGGTAATTTTTTCTGCCTTTCTGATGCTCAAAAATAACTGAATATTTTTTTATCGAATATAACAAATTTCAGAAGGATGAGAAACAAAAAGGAAGGTGCACTAAGAGCTGCTATACCTAACAAAACCTACAAACCCTAAACTTAGGGGAGCTTTACTAATTAACAGAACCTCTCAGAGCAAGAGAGAACCAGTGTCTGTCTCTGCCATTGCTTCCTGCTCTCACACTACTGAGGATTTGATGAGGGAAAGAGGGAAGAGAAAAGAGGGCAGATTAGTTATTGCCAGATCTCTTTTCCCTGCTGTGCCAAGGGTCTCTCTACATAGGACATTGCAGCTGTGGCCTGGTCCTTTACTCAGAGCAAGTGTTGGTCCCCTGCACTGCCAGACTGCCAGCACATCCTGCACAGGTGGCACACCTGGTCACGGGGCTTTTCTGCCTTCTGGACCTCAAGTTGATCTCTTAGAGTAATGGAGCATTCCTGAGCACAACAGTGTCCCTGGACATGGTTGGGCTTTAGCTGGACCTGTTGAGTTTGCTTAGTTAGAGAGGCTAAACAGCAGCTGCACGTGGCACGTACACATGTCACATGATGCCAGAGTTACCAGCAAAGGACACAGGGGAATAATACTGCTCATTTTATGCGTGATTCCCTTTTTTTTCTTTCTTTTTTTTTTTTTTGCAATGAGTGTGCTATTAATACCACGGTCACCAGAACTTTTGTTGTTGTTGCTTAGATCAAATAAAAAAGGGATGGCGGTGAGGACCTGCTGTCATTCTGTCTGCTACTGTGCAAAACGATCTGATGAATAACGTGTGTGATTTCTCTTTCCCTTGTAGTTGCACTCTGCAGTGACCAGGATCCAAGTTCAAAGACCTGGTTTCAATTACACGTTTGCCCATATATGTATCCTGAACAATGACAAGACATGCATAGTGGACGACATAGTGCATGTACTGGAGGAATTAAAGGCTGCTCGTTCTTCTAATCGAACTAATTTTGCAATCACTTATCCGATTACTCACTTAAAGGATGGCAGGGAAGTGTATAATGGGCATCAGCTCGGTGGGGTTACTGTGCACAGCAAGGACCGGGTGAAGTCTGCAGAAGCCATTCAGCTCACCTACTACTTGCAGGCAATCAACTCCTTGAATGACATGGTGGCAGAGAAGTGGGAATCCATTTTTTGTGACACTGTTGAACTTTTCCAGAAATCCAACAGGAAAGTCAAAATGTATCCTTTCACTTCCTCTTCGCTGAAGGAGGATTTCCAGAAGACGAGCAGGGTGTCAGAACGCTACCTGATCACAAGCTTGGTCCTTGTGGTCACCTTGGCCATTCTCTGCTGCTCCATGCAGGATTGTGTCCGCAGCAAACCCTGGCTTGGCCTGCTGGGATTGCTGACAGTGACTCTTGCCACCCTGACTGCTGCTGGGATCATCAATCTCACTGGTGGGAAGTACAATTCCACCTTCCTGGGAATTCCCTTCGTCATGTTAGGTAACTATCTCCTCTCTCTCTTTTGTGTGTTTGTGCCTCCCTGATGCATTTTCAGCAAGCAGACAAGCAACACTGCATGCTTCCTGTCGTCTCATTCCTGCAGCACTGCCCCATGTCAAATCCACACTGCCTCTTTTCCTAAACTATTTTTACGGTGCCTGGATGTTAAAATCATGCCTGGGGTTCCAATGTGGTGTAGAACAACACCGTGGGATGTGAGCCTGTGCAGTAATAAGGATGTGCAAATGCCGTGCCTTTTGTAGAGAGAGAGCCCAGCTGCCTCTTCTCTGTGGATGTTTGATTCTGGTTTTGGAGGAAGACCTTTGCAGTGGTCCCCATGCAGCACTGACAAGTGTCAGCTGTGCTGGCAAATCAAAGGGCTGTCCATACTGGGCATTTAGGGAGTGCTGGCTCCTTCGGAGACCAGAGCGATGCTGTCCTGGCTTGGCAGGTGCTTGTCTGTGGAATGAGAGTGGTGGTTGGTTCTGGGTTGCATTTCTCCAGAAGTCCCTGTGTTGGCTGAGCAAGCATAGGGAGAGTTTCACAGCCCTGGGGGAGAGAACTTTGACACCCCTGGTCAGGGATGGACCTGCAAGCTCAGCACCAGCACATCCCACTCATGGCAGAGGGTTATGGAGGGAAGTGGCACTGGCTGCTCCCTGGCTCCTGTGCCAGCAGACATCTTTATCTCCCTGGGTTTTGTACCACTTTACTCACTGTGGAGTATGGAGTGGTTTCAGTTTGTTTTGTTTTCCGTGAGGGGGGGAAAGGGGAGGACAGACATGTGGTCATCTTGCTCCCAGCCCAAAGTCGGAGCCCTCTCCTGCTGGCACCAGGGCATTTGTGGAAATTCTGCATACTCTACCAAAGAGGCAGAACTTCATGGGAGACAAAATGGGAGCTCTGGAGAGTTCACAGCCTCTTTGTTTGTGTTTGGTTCATAACCAGTGTGAAAAGCTTTGTGCACTGTAGGTGTTTAATATGTCCTTGTTCACGCCATTATTCATTTGTGGAGAATAATACATGCATTGATTTGATCACAGCTTCCCCAGCTGAAAATCAGTGCTCAGTAATACTTCAGGTTTCAAGTGTAAGAGTGTCTCCACTGACTTAGTCACATCATGTAGTGATATGACACGTTTCGAGCACAGCTATTTTTATATCCAGCACCAGGTTCTTGTTCCGTGCTGGTACTGTAGTGCTGCTGCACTGTGGTATTGTTGCACTTTAATTAAAGACTATGCTTCAGTGCATCACACTACCAGTTAACATAGAGAATATATTCAGTGGCAAACAGAATTCAGCTACATTACATCGGCTGTCATTTTCAGATGACATCCATGAAAATGAAACTACATTGTAATCTAGAGGAAATGCAGCACAAGAAAGTCAGAGTCAAAAGAAGGGTATCTCTCTGACCTGAGTCTCTGATTTCTTTAGTGGGTTTTTATGCCTGTTCATGTGTTACAAAATTCAATTCCTCAAACTAAGTAGCAATATTAAGTGTCACTTTAGATAGGAGGGGATTTTAAGATGTGTTACAAGAGTAGCAGAAAAGCCGTCTGAAGTCCAGACATGTGACATGAAAGTACATGGGGAAACTGACTCAAAAGTATGAAATATTAGCTTTGTTTAGGGATCAAATATCTGCTCCCTGGGACAGCCTTTCAGATCTTTAATTGACTAGTAGTGACAATGCTGAGACTTGAAATCCTCAAAGACTTACAGATAGCTATGAAAAGTTTCACATGTCTATTTTAGTGCTCCTTTAAGTGCCAAGCTGTAGAGTCAACTCTGCTTTTCTTTTCCTTTTTTTTTTCTCTTTTTCCTGATTTTTTTTTTCGGTCTTGTTTGTTTGAAGTACTCCACTCTTAAAAGGGCAGCTCAGTTCCCACTGTGAACAAGTCAAGATAGAGCAGCCAAGTTCATGTAAATCTTGCCCGCTTCCCCAGCTGCATAAAATCTCCCAAGGGATGGGAATATCAACAGGTGAACAGAAGGCACTGACAGCACATTTTGGAGTTTTTAATGAGAACTGATTTAAATTAGCAGATAGCTAGGAAGGCAGGTTGGCCTTTTTTTTTATTTATTTATTTTTTCCTGGAGTACAGCGGAAAGATTGAGCATGTATTTTGAAATGTATTTTGTACCTAGATGTTGTTTTGCTTATAAAGGATGTTTTAAGTCAAGGCAACTGAAGGCTACAGACACCAAGAATCCTCCATTATACCCCGCTGAACTGCTTCCACTTAATTTCAGTGACCGTCAGATTAGATCATAGATTAACTGACCTTTAGAAAGCTAAAGGATTTCTGGCTAATGATGTAGCCCTGTATCTATTACTCATAATCTCAAGGCTAAAAGCAGAAATGAGATTGAAAAAAAGATTACACTGGACACATTTCAGGCACGGCCCCTTTACTGGTATACATCATTAATGAAGTTTCCTGGTTTATAGCAGCTGAGGATTTTTAACTTTTCATCAGTGTTGCGGAGGCAGGGGGGACATTCTCCAGACATCATTGTACTCAGGATGAGATTACATCTTTCATAACAGATAGTTTTCATCATGCACTTTGTCTCCTCCTTGGACCACTTCCTCTTGTGTTTCACTGCACAAGCACTACAGCATTTGCATCATGTCTAACCTGAGTTCCCCTTTTGCAACTTAGCTGTCCTCCTTATTTATACACTGCATCTGGAAAATAATTTATTTTCTTTTTCTTTGTATATTTGGTACCACTCTCACTTGCCCAGTCTTCTTCCTTTTCATCCCAGCTTTCCTCAGACTATGTTTACCAGACTTCCAGCAGTCCTCTTACTTTTGACCATTCTACATCTCCCGTGGAGTGTAGTGCCTAAATCCAGGCACAGGATTCAGACTGAGGCTTTCAGCAGCACATAGAGTAGGAGGATCATTTTTCACATCTTGCATATGGCACTGCTGTTCATACATCGCCATATGTCATTCATTTTTTTCTCAGCAGTATGAAATGGCTGGCATTTGGTTGGTGATACATGGTAATTCACAGATCCTTCATGTCGCTTTCTACCCTGTTTTCACAGTCATTTATTCCAAACAACATGTAAAAGTTTGCCCTTGTCCTTCCTGAATTATAGCTTGCTTATCTCACACCATTTCTCCTCAATAAGTTTATCTGGAGACCATCACTGTCTCCAAGATGAATTATCTGGTCAGCAATGTTTTGCAATTATCAACCTCTTCATATTTTCAAGAATTATTTTCTGAATAGGTTGTCCAGTCACAACCCCATTCTAAAAATATTGGCAGTAAGTCTAGAAAATAGTCTGATCAAAGTGCTTTGTAATACTTCTTTCATTCATCCATCCTGCTTTCTTTGACATCCCTTATTCATCAGCCATTTCCAAGAAGAAACAAGCTACAGTGAAGGGCACCAGCCTCTGTAGATGTTGAATCCTCAGCTTTTGCATCAACAGGGAATTTTAAAAGTTACTAAATTTCCATGACTTACCAAATGGCAGTCTTAAGCTCAGGCTGTGTAAGTGTAGGCAGCAGAAATATCTTTTGCTTACTCCACCTGATAAATATGACATGCCAGTTTAAACACTTCATACTTTGGTTTTAATTGTGGCAGTTTAATCTAGTTTATTCTAATTTATTTAATTGAGGCAATGTAATTGAGGCAGATTACTATAACCCAACTTACAAAAGATTACATAGTCTGAGTATGTCACTACAGTGATGATTTTTATGGTGGGGCAGGTTTCTTTTTTGCCGTCCCTGATTTCTAACTCAATGGCAAAAACTGAAGCAGGGAGAAATATTGCCAGAGACCCCCTTCCCCAGCAGATGCTAAAAGAGTGAGGGTTCCCTTTGGTGCCTGGAGGTCCATCCATGGCTGGGGCTTGCCTGAGCCCCACCGAGGGGCTGTGGGGGGAAGCAGCAGAGGGCAGGCTGGCTGCAGCCACTCGTTTCCCTGGGATATCTTGTCAGGTCAAACTGGGAACTGTTCTCCAGCTATAGGTTAACACAGGTACTTCTAATCTGAAAGTGAAGCCTAAAACCTGGGAAAATTAGCAGGCTCACAGCATTTCTCTGGATGTAGTTTGAATTAGCATATGTCTCTGTGGTTTTTTTAAAACTGCCATCCACATCTATCAGTGTGCAAACAAGTAATTTAAGGACAAGTTTGCTGACATGTCCAGTTCTTGTGGAATACTTTGTTGAATTAGGACTGTTCATTTTTGACCACAGGAACCAAAAAAATTAATTCTACAACGAGGTTTGATTTAAAATAGCTGATTTATACTGTCTGCTGCAAAACAGAATTAAAATTCTGATTTCCTGTTGCCTTCTTCATTAAAAACTATAGATGTTTGGTCTGGCACAGATGCTAATATATCCATCATAAGTTTCCTTTACACATTAAATGCTGTTTAAAAGCTGCCAAACCTTTAAAAATACTGTTTTCCTCAAAAAATCACAGTGTTACCAAACAAATCATTGGACAGCAACCAGGGCTGTCTGATCAAGTTTTTGGTGTGACTTTTTTTCCTTCCCAGAGGCAGAGTGGAACCTAGGCACTCAAAAGAAAATTGCAGCATAGCCTTTTGCACTGCAAACTAGCAATGTGTTTGCTGTTTCTTCAGAAATGAATACAGCTTACTCGGGGAGAAGTGGCTCTCTTCAGCTGCCAAGTTCGTGAAAAGCATCGGCTGTGTGAATCCGCGGTGGAACGCCAGGCGCTGCCAGATATGGGCAGGGACGCGGGGCCAGCTCCGAGAGCTTATATTTAGCCTCCAGTGCTGGCAGGGGAAAACCAGGTAGAAGTTATGAGAGTGGCTTGAGCTTGTAGCACACTGTAAAAGGAAATATAGCCAGCAGTGTGTAAAACTCGGCAAAAACAGGGACAAATGAAAACCCCTTCTTACAACCTCCATCGCATCCCGCCCTGCAGCATGCCCCCTCTGGGAAGAGAGAAGGGAAAAGCAGTCAACAGAGAGATGCAGTAAGGGGTGAGTGGGAAGGAGGAGGTGGAAGTGTCAGGCAGGATCCAGGCAGGGGTCCGTCCCAAGTGGAGGAATGTCAGGGGGAATGTCAGCCCTTACAGGGCTGCCTCTGGTAGCACAGGGAAGCACAGGAGCAGGTGAGGTGCAGAGCACTTTGGAAGGTACCTGGAGGAACCAGGGCTCATAGTGGCACCTTACAGATGCAGAGAAGTTCCAGTCACTTCTTAGAAACATGAATTGTTGGACACATGACTTCCACATGGCTTGCCTGGGGGAGAGCTGTGCTGAGGGAGGACTGAGCTGCCATACCTGTACAGGGGCTTTACAGATGCAAAAACGGCATCATAGTTGGGATATGAGGTCAGAGACAGTTGTGAAAGAAGGTTGGAAGGAAAAAGGCAACAGAAGAAGAGGGGAGGTCAATGAGTTTGATGATAGGAGTGAAAAGCACAGGAGGGCAAGTGAGAGGACTGCTGAAGGTTAGAGACCATGAAGGCAACAGGCAACTAAACTGAGCAGGGCAGCTGACAACCAGCACAGAAACCTGAGGGTGCTCAGGCCAGCACACACCAGTACATGGGACTCACTGGTGCTGTGCCTCAGTGCCAGTAAGGCACCTGGCCTGGCTGCTGCTTATTCTCTGGACAAACCTGCTGGTAGGGAGTTGCTACATATGCCAAATTTATACACCCTAAAAGCATTCGTTATTCTCCCTGTCGAGCATCCAGGTGTTTGCTATGTTCAATAAAGCTGAAGAGTCAACACTGGTTACATATAGAGAGTTTCAAAGGGAGAGAAGCAGCCCTCCACAGGTCTCCCCAGTGCCCTTCAGTTCACACATAGAGGTAGCACACACCCCCAAATGTTTGACTTTGTATAGTATTTTTCCACGAATTTTCCTGCTGTCAGTTAATAAAAATGTGAAGGTTACCGAGTCTGGTTTTTTATTCCCCAGCTAAGCTTTCTCATTCTACCTGTCCAACTGTCCCTCTGCTGTCTTTTCATGCTGGGAAGAAGCATGTCCTCCTTCAGTTGGCTCAGCTGGCTGCCCCCACGTCCCTTTCTCTCATCTCATCCATCTCTTTTGCAATATCTGGCAGCCTCCTCCAGAAGGTCTCACCCATATTCCCGCTCCAGGCCATGACATCTCCTTCCTAATGCCTGCACAACTCTCAGTATCTTTTGGTCTCCCTAAGCTTCCTTCATCTTTTCCACTGTTTTCCACGTTCCTGTCAGTGTGTCCCCTCTGCCATTTTGATTGGGTTTTCTTTAAATTTCTCCTCTCTCATCCTCCCCTCTCCTCAACCACAGCTGGGCCTATCACTCCCACCGTTTTCCCTATTCTTCAACAATTTCCTTGGCTCTCAGATAGGTCCCCACTATACCCTGCAGTTGTATCTCAGCTGCTTCTGATTTCCCCATGATTTCCACCATTCATCCTTTCCTTTTTTCATACTGCCAAAGCACTCCAAGAGTGCCCTGGAAGTACACTTAGTTTTTTGTCACTCCATCTGTTCATCTTTCCCAGTTCAACCCTGCACAGCTCAGTTACAGTCCTAAAGCATTTTGTGGTTTGTTCCTTTCATCCCTCTTCTAAGAAATGAATAAAATTGTCTGGTTTTATCTACCCAGAACAGACAGAATCCCAGGCGTGTCACTTTCCTCATCATGCTTTTTTCTTCTCCCTTTTCTGTCCTCAGTCCCTCAGTCTTTTATGACGTCTCTAAGCAGTCATGCATCTTCTGCAGTCCTTCAGGCATCACCTGGCATTTCTGTTCCTCATGTGTAAGAGGGAATAAGTGCAGAAGTAGGTTCCCAGGCCACCCCTCCTCACTTAATGTACCAATTAGTCCTTTCACCAAAGTCAGCACTTTCCACCCAAAGTGGAGCTGATTAATCATCTCCTTCACCTGCTGGTCTTCCTCACTCCAGCTCTCCTGCTGAAGGATGATGTCTCAAGACCCTTAAGGAACCCAAACACAGAAGCTACTATTGTATGGGAAGGAAATAAACAAACCGTGGCAGACTATTTTAGACACCACTCCTTTCCTGAGCAGTGCAAAAGCAGCAGGTAGAGTTTGTAGCTGCACACATGACACACAGCCAACATAGTGTCCAAGTTCCCCCTTCACCACCACAAAGCCCAGTGAAATGCCTGCACACATACCTGCTTCTTGGCTTCAGAAGACTGCTCATGACTCAGATAATTTACCATGTTTTTTGGAAGAGAGGAGCTGTAGCCATAGGAAGTCAGTCCAGAGAACATCTTAATATTGAAACCAAGTGCTGTACATCCATTTCCTCTTCATTTTTGGTGTTCCAATATACATTTGTGAAAAGTATATTACAGGTGATGCAGCGTGTTCAATGAGCATTCATTTATGCAAAGAGTAACAGAAAGGTGTTACACTTTTACTGTCTGCATTCTTTTAACTGCAGGGAACTCCAAGGGCTCAATGGAGGGCTTTGTCAGAGGTGGCCCAAGCAGTCACGGGTACCAAGAGTTTGGCACTGACATCCTGATTTTCTTCAAGTAGTGAAGTCCCTCAAGAGAAACTTCCATGTATATGAGAATATACTGAAAGTTCAGAGGTTAAAGAAAGGAATCCTTTCTCTATCTCTATATATACATGTAGTGTGTGTGTGTGTGTGTGTGTGTGTGTGTGTGTGTGTATGTGTGTATGTGTGTGTTTCTATAGATATGTATGTATTATATATTTAGATATATGTGGTACACTGTGAACTGGGCCTGGGTGGTCAATGAAAACTTGAGGAACATCAGCAGGAACTGATGTGACTTCAGTTTAGGTCTGGCTGTGATGCATGTTGTGAACTTCAAACAAATGACATCCCTTAAATAGGCAACAGCCTAGGGGCTTGTGTGCAGAGAGGGGACCAGTCGTTTTCAGGTCATGAAACCTCTGGCAGAGAATTCAGAGGTGGATTAAATAAATTGGAATAAGTCTGGATGCTTTGTGAAAAGCCCAGGTTGAGTTCCAAACTTGTAATTTTATTTTTTTTAATCAGTAAAAATAGTAAGTTGGATATGCTTTAACTGAATTTTTGCAACTTTCTGAACACTGTGTTTCACATATGGTTGATCTATTTATTATGAGTAAGAGCAGTGAGAAACATCACTAAAACAGGAGAATTTAAGTGTAAGCCTGAGATGTTGCAGTTATAGCTTTCTCACTAGAAAAGGAGAAATTTGAAGTGGTGGTAAACAAATCCATATTCCACTGGCCCATGTTCCACTGGGACAGCACTCCTAGAAGCAAATGATATTTTAGCTTGTGGCCTTAGAAATTTAAAGCAGACTTAAAACATGTTTGCCCCAAATGTGCCCACTGTGTCTTACTCCATCTTCGGGAGGTTTGCTGTACTTCACTTGGCTCTTCTGTACCATGGTAAACATTAACCTAACACAGGTGATTGCAGGAGGCTCTCACTTTTAAGTGCTTCTTTTACACAGCATGCATAAAATCTGTCCAAAAATCACTTAGTGATGAAAATCAGTTTTCAGTTCTGTCTGCTGATAAGAGGCATAACATGTCATATGTGAGATGAGCCCGGGTTTCCTAACAGACTAACTCCACATGTGATCACCTCCTCAGCCGGTGAGGCTTGGGCTACATGCACCGTGGGGAAATTCATCTTGCCAGCCACACCTGGAATTCCTCTGCTGTCCTGGCATGGCACTCTCCCATCCTGTACAGCTCTCCTGGTGCACAGGGTGGTCCTGGCTCCCCACACACCCTGGGGGCTGCATCCCATGCCAGCAGCAGTGGTGAGCAGCCCCCTGCCCTCCTCCTCTTGTCATCTTCCACGCAGCTTTCTCCCTCTCTCTTCAAATAACAGCTTACACAGGGCACTCTCCTTCCTGGGGGATTTTCTGGTGTTTCCGAGCTAAAGAGGACGAGGAAGCATTCCTGGCAGGACTTTGGGGTAGGGAGACCCTTTGGAGGCCAGACAGAGTCAGGTGCTCCCTGGTGTTTGCTCCAGAAGCACAGACTTGCACATACGGCACAGGTTTGGCTCAAATGCTTTTGGTTTGGATCTCCAAAAGGTCTGGGGAGTCAGTAGATGAGCAAGCCATGCAGACATAAATATTCCAGCAGCTAAAACCAAATTTTGGTAACACACAGCTCCTTCTGTTGCACTGAAAGAAATATGACTTTTGCCAGGTCTTTTGTAAAAACAGAAGAAAGCAAGTGACACGTTTAAACAGAGCTGACAGGCTGCTATTTAAATGCCAAAACAACATTCTACTGATTTTTAGGTGGAATTTAATGTTCTCTTTATATATAAAAGTAGATTTTGTAACTTAGTTTGCTTATCAAAATACAAGAGAAACTCAAGTTTTCTCTCAAATGTATCTATGTTTTTAAAATGTGTTTATATGACATTCTTGCTATCACTGTAACAACAAAATCTCAAATATTATACTGTTTCAAAAGTAAGAAAGGATGATACAAGAAAAACATCCATCATTCATCCAAAACCTAAATCAATAATTTTAATTTATTGAAATTAAGGGATTTATTCAGGATTAACCATATGAGTGTTGCATTGTATGTATCACAATTATAATAGTAGGCTGTTAATTTAAACAGAATTTGGTATTCTTTAAAAAAATAATTTGAAAATGCGATATTAAATAGTAAGATTCCTTTATTAGTAAATAGTTCTAAAATACATATACTCCAAAAATAAAAAGGGGTGAACCATGTTGCCACCATTGCTGATTAGGGACTGTGGTGAAGTCTAGGACTGAATGAATACCAAGGCATTGTTTAATTCTACTTAATTCAAATACTTCTCCTTGTTTCTTTCCCCCTTATATAGATAGAAAAGTTACAGTGTTTATGTGTGTCTTGTGTATGTGTATGCATTTCTTCAAAGCCAGAAATTTATATGCAGAATGATTTTCATTTCAATACTTATATGTCATCATGGTTTATATTTTATTTATTTATGTGTGTGTATATATATATATACATATACATATATATATATGTAATATGTGATCATGGTTTTTAAATTATCTTGTGACTTGTACCATTTTCTAAAACATTGGCTCATTGTTGTTTGTTTGCCAGGATAAAAAATAGTACTGGGGAGTTTATAGTTGGTGTGCACCATGTATCCCAAGCATTGCTGACTGTCCCCACAATTTAGGGTGAGACCGAGTGGGTGATTTAATTTTGTCCATGCCTGCTTTGTGCAAATGTGTACTTTTTAGTATAGGTAAAAAAGGGCTACACCTGACCAAAACAGCCTGTTTCACAGGAGAGCAGAGAGTTGATTGGGTGCTCCATTTCCAAAAGCTCAATGTAAAAATGTAGGATATTATGGCAGACATTCATTGCCAGAAGACTGGGATCTAAATCAGTCCGGTACAGGAGATCCATAGGAGTCTTATGAGGAATGTACTCCCCTTCTGTGATTGGGAGTGCTGCACAAGATCTCAGTGGGGTCTTGTGCACCAACCTGGTGCTGGATTTCCAGGCACACCCCATTTATCCGACTGTGCATTAAGCAATTTGAGTGCAGATTTAATGGCCCAGAGAGTCTTTCTGCAAGATCTATGACTGAAAATATCATTGTGGTCTCACAGTGTGAAGCACTTCACAAAGAGAAGACATCTTGTCTGTACACACCAACCAAGGCAGCGTTTGCTGCACAGGGACACTTTCTCTTCACGGTGCATTTCTGTGGGCACAGCCGCCCACAGCTGTGAAACACAGCAGATTCTGAGAGCATTTTATTAAACATTTTGTCTTCTCTTGTTTTGTTGCCAAGTAGATAAAGCACAAAACACAACTCTCTCTGCAGAGAATGAGGCGATTTTTATCTGGTGTGCATGCACCAAGGCAATGTGTTTTCAATGCTGGTAGTAAGGTGAGGAGTACTTGGGCATGCATGAGGACCTTGCTGACTGGGATGGCCAGTGCTGTTGTAAACACGGTTGGAAAGATCAGTCTGACACTTGAGGGTGAATGGCTAATAACCAAATGTACAGCAAAACCAGAGATTGGTCAAATGGTTTAATGCCTAGATACCTAATAGGCTCACCTACCTAATTTCAGTATGTTTCTCTCTTGGGAAGATCCCAAGTCAGATGATAGTACCTGCAAACACAATACATCTTAGGTGATGATATGTGTAAAATTTAGTAGCCTTTAAAACAATAGTTGCAAATACTGAATCTACCCAACAGTACTGTTACCATGTTTTTGAGGCATGTTGTCATTCCTGTAATGCAGTTACAATACTGACATGTAGAGTCTGTGTGACAGGAGGTAAATAAAGGACTGCAATATGTACAGCCTATGCTTATACCAGTACATCCCATCCCATCCCATCCCATCCCATCCCATCCCATCCCATCCCATCCCATCCCATCCCATCCCATCCCATCCCATCCCATCCCATGTTGCTCCTCATGTGTCCTGAATCCATGTACCATGCCTGCACACAGCATTCAGGCTTACTTGGCCTTTGAACCTGTGCTTGGACATAGGAAATGAGGTCAGGCTGTGCTTGTGTGGCTGGGACTTCAATCACTTTACCAAAGAGGATGTATTTAACACTACTCAGCTGTCCACAGCCTGCAGTCCCCTGGTCACAGTTTCCCTGAGATGAACACTGCTGCCTGGAAACAAAGTTGTTTAGATGAGTACCTTACAGGACACATCCTGTATCCTCTAGGATTTTACTCTACACTGTGAACTGGGCTCCCACAAGCAGGCAAGTGTAGGAAAAGTAAGTAGGATTCACAGTGCATTTTCTCAGCTCAGCACAAATTGTTGGGACAGACAAGTCTGCACTGTGGAATGTTCAGCAATACACACCTTCCTTCAGGTCTGACATTCATGCAGCAAAACTGGAGTATTGCACCATGTATGGACCACAAAGTTGGACATTGCTTAGCGTTTGTTACAACAGCATGCTAATGATGGTGTAGCTGGTCAGCTCAACCCTTGCCAGTAAATTGTTATCCACTCACTGAAAAGAGTTGTATAAATTAGGCTTGGTGCTGGTTCTGTCTGCATGCTGAAGGATCTCATTTAGATGTAGTATTTCATTATTTTAGTGAGAACAGGGTATGGAGCCAGATGTTTGCTTCAGCTGGATGCAAATATTCTTGCTCTGCCTGTCATATTCAGTAGCAGTTTGAGCCTGCTATATGTTCTGGGCTGAAATTGTGCCTGCTGGGAGAGGCCACATGAGGCGGGCTGGGTATTTAGTCAACAACTGGTTGATTGCAACTCCTGTGACAAAGGGAGTCCGGATTAGCGGTTTCACTTGGCTTGTCAGAATATGGGAGCTGATGAGATCACTGATCTAGCTGGAAAAAAATAAGTCAGCGGGGGAAATTATCTCAGCCTCTTTGTTGACATTACTGTGGAAAGCAGTCGTAGAGTTGAGTGGTGTACATTGTTATTTTTAATACTGTCAGCTAGGAAAATTCATTGCACCTTCATTATATCATATGTTATTGCAGGTACCGTTTTGGAAAGGGCAATTCCTGCGATATGATTCTGATCTCCTATGTACTATTTTTGCACAAGAGCAGTTCTTGAGACCTTGCCTGCATTGGCATCAAGCTGGGATATGAATTTACAGCATCCTAGCTATTTCATGTTAATTCATCTGGTGTTTGTCTCTGCAGATGATATTTCACTCTACTTTGAATGTGAATCAAGCTGTACTTCCCAGATATCTACAAAGAAAGCTGGTGCAATATAGTTTGCCCTCTGTACATTCACACCCTTTTTCACAGGACACTAAATTCCTCTTGCAGACAAGTGCTCCAATTCAGTGGGGTGATTTCAGGCTTAAATCAACCTGAGTGGGACAACATTGGTCCAGCTGAACTGATAGTGTTACAGGGATGCAGCCATTATAATGCAAGCAAAAACCTTAAATCAAAAGCCACACTTAACTTCAAAAATTCTATCAGAGCATGCTTCCACTTCAAATTTTCACCCACCCGGTTTACAAGGCTCCCATATATCCTACCATGAGTCACTACCCATTTCAGACAGTCTTTTGTGCCATCAGCATCAGGAAAAGATTTTGTTTCAAAAGTAACCTTAAAAAAAAAAAAAAGGCTACTTTCTGATCCCCATCATTCCTTTAGTCCAGTGTAGACTAAAAGAGGTGAATTAGTAGCCATGTGGGAGCAGAAAACATCAGTAGGACAAGGAAAGTAATGCCTGAGAAGGGGAGAAAACCCCATAGCCCAGTTTTGCCACTAGTGAAATCTGCTCCCTCTGGGAGACCATTTGATGCTTTATTGGTGTTAATTGTGGCAGTTAATGGGCACCATACATCCTGGTGCAGCGCTCAGCCTCCATGAGGGGCAGATCTGTTGTTATTATTGTTTAGTGTGCCTCTGCATTAAAATGGGATTAATAAAATTTATTACCCCTGAAATGCAACCTTCCACACAGAAGGCTGGAACTTCACAACGTGTAAGTGGAGTTTTACTCAGAAAGATTTTACTCAAGTATCAAACACATACAGAGACATACAACCTTCAAAACAATAAGGACAAAAAAGATGAGCCCCACAGTGTACTATTACTCTCTACTTTCATAGATGGGTAAAAGTGCAAATGAAGAACCAAAAACCTCTTTCTCAGTCATTACCCTTAATTCCTCTGATGGAAGAAGTCTATTTGGATATCCAAGCATCTTACGACAATAAGATCAAAATTTCACATGATTTTAGTGCAAAATTGCACATACCCCTCCCTTGTTTTACAAAAGCAGGCAGCAGCCCTTTTTTCACCAAGCAATTAAGCCAAGCAAATAGAGAACTGGTTTGTGACTCTGGTGACCAGAAGGTCACTTTGCTGCCCTCTCACAGGCTCTAGGGCTGCTTAAATCCCTTCTCCCTCTGCTTTGGTCTGGCTCTTTGCAGTTAGGAGCAGAGCCAGCACTAAGCCTGAGCTGCCTGTGCCAATTCATGAAGGTCCCTTGCTTGAACAACCACTTAACAGGGGAAAGGATGCATTTCTTTTTTGAGGTTTGAAAATGGTGCTAAAAAGAACCATTTCAGTGCCTGCACATAAGTAGTATTTTAGAATGAGGTAAATGATTTGATAATTTCAAGGAAGAGAAATTTTTGCTTTCATTTTCACAACTTCCTACAAGAGCTTTTTTCCTGATGTATGCTCTGCATTGATTTTGCAGGGCATGTGTAATTTCAAGACTTGTTTCTGCAGGAGGCTGATGAAACTTTTTATAGCATTTGCAGGCTACTCATAAAAGTTCTGTATTTAAGCTGGGCCTAATTTATTTGGTTTATTGGTAGTATTACTATTATTATCAGGTTCTAAAATTAAAGGTAGCCCATCTCAGGCTGAAACACCCATGAGATCCTCAGCATTAACAGTAATTTTCTTCTTCATCTTTTTGGCTACGAAAGTCAGAATATCTGTCCTCAGTCCTCCAACACATGGTAGGAGTATCTCCTAAACGCAAAGTAGCAGAAAAAGAAAATGAGAAAAAAAGTTTGATTACCATTTTGTCCAATGCCTTTCTCCTATCCCTTTATCATTTTCCTTTGACCCTGAACCTTTTTTTCTTAAAAAAACTCCCATATTTCTGTGTACTTCTTGTTAGCTTGTGATTGTGCAGCCTGACTGTAGGGCATGACCGGTGAATCACAACAGCAAACGTCAGCAGGAAAAGATCTCCAGTAGCCCATTAGCTGTTTGAGTTCATATTTATTATTTACTGAATGACCGTGAATAGTGAACAAATTGCTTTAAATGATTACAGATTTGTGGCTAAATTTCTATTGAAAAGGGAAAATCAGTTGAAGCAATTACAGAGTTTATTTACAAGGGGGAAATTCCCTTCGTCTCATTAATATTGCATGGAGTAGATGTAGCAACAGTGAGAGAAATAGAGGTAATTTGTGCAAATTGATTAGGGATGCAAAAAATGAAAACTCTGAAATGACAGAAGTGAAAGAAATTCTTACAAAATGCTTCCATGGAGACATCTGCCCTAGTCTCTGTGGGTTAGATTTATATGAACATCAGTGAGTTACAGTGTTGGAGATTATTACCCAAGTTGTGTTTACAGTCAGTATTTAGAGAGGTAAATTAGGTTAGGTAAATCCTATCCTAGCTAAACACAGCTAATATTTTGAGACTGCCAAGCCTAATTTGTGCTTGAGTTTGGGCCTAATTTTTTTTTCTCGGGGGAAACTGGATCAGGCCAGGAATGCCACTGGTGCAAAAGGTCTGCAACTTTGTCATTTAGGCATGTCCTCCTAAATGTAAATGACAGTTCTTTAGCTATTGTATAAACGGGCAGAGAAATCACAAACTGTACACTTGAAGGAAAATACCAGCCCCTAGTACACAGATTGTGTAGCAAACAACAAAAGGAACCTATCCTAAAATAGGAGAGTATCCAAATATTTTTCTCTTGACTTTGCAGAGCACATGTGGTGACGCCTCTTCATGCATTTACTTGAGCAGTTCTCTAAATCAGATTCCATTTTAGGATAGTCTTGATGATTATGTAAGAGCAAATTGTGGTTTTATCTTTCATGCTTAAAGAAGGAATGGGGGTATCAGAAGTCATGTTATCAGGCTTTATCCAAAGCCTTATACCTGTTAAAACATCATGTTCAGCATCACTTTGACTAGCTCTAACTTCCTTCTCTTATTGCAGAGTCAAAGATTCTCCAAACTAATATGGCTATTTTAGTATTTTTAGGCAAGAGCCTATTAATGCTGATTTTTTTTTTTTACAAAAACATGCTTTAACTAAAGCTCATGATGGAAGTAATTTGTAATATTCAATGACCTCATTTTATTCTGTTTTGCTCACTCAATGCTAATGTGTATGATGCCATGTGAAGTTCGCAGACAAGTCTGTCTGCAAGACTCATGGGAGCCATAAATGGATTAAACCTCTCACTCCCTACTTTGGCAAGTGATCAGTTACATTTAAATAAAGGTCAGTCTGTCTTTACAAAGAACACACTGAGAGCAAGCTTAATAGCTTTCCCTACTGAGCCTAGAACATAACTATTTGAAGCATAATTAGCAACGGGGTGCCAGTCACTGATTGTGCTTTTTGCTTGATTTTATGTCTGGGGAGTTCCAGTATTCCCCATTAGCTTTAAGAGGGGGCACAGTGCTAGTTATCAAATTGACAGTCTTGACCTGGCCTCTGAAAGCAGCTGTAAAACATTGTTGGGGAAATTTAAGATGAATGCCAAAGCCAGATCTGTAATACTGCTACAAATTGGACATTTGAGGTGCATGCCACGACTCTACATAACAAAATAGGTAAAATATCTGATACACATGAGAGCGTGGACCTCGTTACACTAAACACCAGGTGATGAGATACACCAGCTGTCCATCTTATGAGCTCTGTATTGTGACTTCTTTATAAAATACTCCATACCTATTTTTTTCAGCATAACAGTGACCAGCTCTGCCATCTGACAAAATACAGATTTCAGGAAGGGTGGAGTGAATCAGCAACAACTGTCCCTACAGTAAAAGGTGCTGACCACAGAAGGGTTGTTTCATTAAGTTAATCAAATGCATAGCCTGTATGAGGCATTTAAGAATAAACATGGTTATAGACTCACAGCATCATAGAATGGTTTGGGATGGAAGGGACCTTCAAGATCATCTAGTTCCAACATCCCTAATATATCTTGTGGTGTTCCAGTTCTTCAAAACACCTCATTTGCTTGGGGTTTCTTGAGTGGTATTTATAGACCTTGTAGCAAAAGTGATAATTGTCTACAGGTGGAGAGAACACAGCTGATACAGCAATTTTGGTACTCTGCAAACAGCCTGAAATTCTAAGAGAGATCTGTGAATTACCTTGACCTTCCTGACTGGAGCATCAGCTTCAAAAGTTCAGTGATTGCACTTCAGTGTTATCAGCAAGTAATTTAGCACTGATCATTTTATCTAGTACTATCAGAGAAGATGGGTAAGAGCAAAACACAGTGGACTGACTTTTGGGAATTTCTGGAGGTAATCCAAGAGCAGAGAAGTAGACAAGTGACAGCAAAATCAGCAAAAGAATAAGGAGGAGGAGGAGGAATTAAAAGACAGCAAAGAGTCTGGGATTACATGGAAAAGATCTCATAAGTAAAATGAATGTTATAATGAATTATTATGAGAAAATATTACCATCTCGCATTTTAGGTGTGATACAAAGACTGTATTCTGTTTATCTCTGTGTAAATTGTCAAACTATGTTTATTTCAGCTTCTCTCACCATGTCTATGGTCAATGGCTGCATTCCCAGCTCAGGTTCACAACCAGAGAGCAGAGGTCTGTGTCCTCCAAACGTGCCTTCACAACATAGAAACTCTAAGAGAAGGTGACCAAACAGGGATTAAAATAAAAGCATGTACTTTTCCTGATTTACCTGCACTTGGGGGTTAAACACAGGGTTTTAGGTCAACAGGCTTTCTCGTCCTTTTGTGAACGAATTTTAAGAGTCAATTAAATACATTACAAAACGTAGGCATTGCCAAGAAATATAGGGTTGTATTTGGTTTTATAAGCTCTCAGATATATAAAGAAGAATGCCTTAAGCAGCTCGATATCAATTTTACCACTCTCCTTCTCTAAAATTTATTTGTGCTTTTATTTGTTTCATTTCTAGGATTTCTTTTTCCCTGACAGAAAATTTGTACAGAAAGTGGAGAAATCAGTAACTGATTTAATTGATAATTTTCAGCTTATGTGAAATTTTCATTTTTTACAGATTTTCTACAAAGCAGCTAACTAATGCTCTGCTTCCAGCATAGGCACTTCAAGGTCGTATTTCTTTGTTTTCACCACAGGTCAGATACCATCACCAGGAAAAACTAATTTGAAAGCATCTTCCATCACAGGCACTTGGAAATAATGAAATGAAACAGCCAAGCAGAGTAAAAAAATCCTGTTTCTTTAACCCATGAATCCTGTGCCAGCAGTGCAGAACTCTCCTCAAGCTCTGGCAGTCAGGTTTGCTAGGCAGGTAGCAAACACTCTTCTGTGCTTTACACCTCCATAATAATTTCTCTCTTCTGCAGGACGTTTCCTTCAAGCACTGTTAGCTTCCAGCTGTGTCCCCTTTGAGTCTTTTAGCATGTCCAAGTTACTTTTTTCTGTGTAATTCAGGATTTGAATACTTTAAACACAACCTTTGTTCTCTGTTGTAGGTCATGGGTTGTATGGGACTTTTGAAATGTTGTCCTCCTGGAGAAAAACTAGAGAAGATCAACACGTTAAAGAGAGGACTGCAGCTGTATTTGCAGACTCCATGCTCTCGTTTTCTCTCACCACTGCCATGTACCTGGTCACTTTTGGAATAGGTGCCAGTCCCTTCACTAACATTGAAGCAGCCAGGATTTTCTGCTGCAATTCCTGTATTGCAATTTTCTTCAACTACCTCTATGTACTCTCCTTTTATGGTTCCAGCCTGGTGTTTACTGGCTACATAGAAAACAACTACCAGCATAGTATCTTCTGCAGAAAGGTACCAAAGCCAGAGGTATTGCAAGAGAAGCCTGCATGGTATAGGTTTCTTCTGACAGCCAGATTCAGTGAGGACACGGATGATTCAGAGGAAACGAACACTTACGAGAGTCATCTTTTGGTGTGGTTCCTGAAACGCTATTATTGTGACTGGATAACAAACACTTACGTCAAGCCTTTTGTAGTTCTCTTTTACCTTGTTTATATTTCCTTTGCCTTAATGGGCTACCTGCAGGTCAGTGAGGGGTCAGACCTGAGTAACATCGTAGCGACTGCGACTCGGACCATCGAGTACACAGCTGCCCAGCAGAAGTATTTCAGTAACTACAGCCCGGTCATTGGGTTCTACATCTACGAGTCCATCGAGTACTGGAACACCAGTGTCCAGGAGGACGTATTGGAGTATACCAAGGGCTTTGTGAGGATATCTTGGTTCGAAAGCTACTTAAATTACCTTAGGAAACTCAACATATCTACTGGATTGCCGAAGAAGAATTTCACTGATATGTTGAGGAACTCCTTTCTGAAGACCCCTCAGTTTGCCCATTTTTCAGAGGATATCATCTTTTCCAAGAAATACAACAATGAAGTTGATGTTGTGGCCTCCAGGATGTTCTTGGTGGCCAAGACAATGGAAACCAAGAGGGAAGAACTTTATGACCTCCTGGAGACTCTAAGGAAGCTCTCTCTCACCTCCAAGGTGAAGTTCATAGTTTTCAATCCGTCATTTGTGTACATGGATCGTTATGCCTCTTCAGTGGGAGCCCCCTTACAAAACTCCTGCATTAGTGCTTTATTTCTGCTCTTCTTCTCTGCATTCCTGGTGGCAGACTCTCTGATCAATGTCTGGCTCACTCTAACTGTTGCCTCGGTTGAATTTGGAGTTATAGGTTTTATGACCTTGTGGAAAGTGGAACTAGATTGTATTTCTGTGTTGTGCTTAATTTACGGAATTAATTATACAATTGACAACTGTGCTCCACTGTTGTCAACCTTTGTCCTGGGCAAAGAGTTCACAAGAACTAAATGGGTGAAAAATGCCCTGGAAGTGCATGGGGTAGCTATTTTGCAGAGCTACCTCTGCTATATTGTTGGTCTGATTCCTCTTGCAGCTGTGCCTTCAAATCTGACCCGTACACTGTTCAGGTGCTTGTTTTTAATAGCATTAGTCACCTTCTTTCACTGCTTTGCCATTTTACCTGTGATACTGACTTTCCTGCCGCCCTCCAAGAAGAAGAGGAAAGAGAAGAAGAACCCTGAAAACCGTGAGGAAATAGAGTGTGTTGAAATGGTGGATATGGATAGCACCCGAGTGGTTGACCAAATTACAACAGTCTAACTTCATTTGTTGGTTGTTTTTTTACACTAGGTCTTACTGAGAAAAAGAAAAAAGAAGCCAGTACTGACTAAATATGTGGGGACAGGAAGGAGATTGGAGGTTTCCCCTCCCTCCTCTAAGCTAAATCCAGGAATATTCAAAATTATGGGAGAAATTTAAAATAAATTTAAAAAAATAAATAAAAAGAGCCGGGGTATTGTACCTTGCTCAGTTCCTATAACAGGTAATATGGGAGAATTTGCACACCCATGCAAAGAGAAGTAAAATTTTAGATGCATGAAGTAAGATCTAATGGAAGAAGTTGGGTTCTTAAGCAGTCGTCTGCATCGCCTGTACTGCAGATGCTGCAATTATTGTGGCTAAACCAAATCACGTTGAAAGGTCAACTGTCAAGGCTGAAGTAGCACTAAATGTTCGCTGGATGTAAAGGCTTTACAAACTTTCTGCACAGCAATAACTCAAGTCAGTGAGTCAGCTCTAATAAGTCTTTGCCATCACATTTAATTTTTCTTTTCTCCCCTAATCTAAACATTTATGCAAGACTATATAAAAGATAGCAACTGTACTGGGAAAGAAGGCAGTACACAGCAACCAAGTGCTTTCCAAACAATTTTATGTTATGAATCACTTTTTTTTTCCTAAAAGTATCATTATTTAAAAATGGAAATCATCCCTTGTAACATTTTTAATCATGGTTTTATAGCTGTTTCTTTTTCTTATAAAAACAAAAAAAAAAAAGGAACAAAAAAAATCCATGTGACTCTGTCACTCTAGAAAATATATAATTCTATTTTATACGTCTCGCTACTAGTTAAACATGTAATCTGCTTTACCAACTGTAATTTTGTTAGCACTCTACTAAGACATGTGAGTGGATCTCGCAGGAGACAGAAGATGGTGTACTGAATATTTCAGCACCAAAATCCATGATACAAACCTCAAATACTAAAATGTCATCAAGAAAGTGAATGTTAGGGCTCTTTCAGTGAGAGCCTATTTCAGGCCATTCACTGGTAATGCACACTAAGAGGATTAGTGGGTAGTTTTACATAATGTATAACTTAATCCCTCCATCTTCCTGGAGTACCTGTAAAGCACTAGACCTTGTAGCTATGGGCTCTTCCAGGAGACAGTGGACAGTAAGAGTTGTGTGGAACAAACTGAAGGCTGGGGCTGTGCTTTAGCAGCAGCAAGTTTAACAGCGTCCCCAAAGAGCCCTTATCTAAGGGGCCTATTGAAAACATCACATCAGAGAGGGGGGGGGAAAAAAAAAACAAAAAAACAAACAACTTAGAAAGATTACATTACTGAATTTTTTTGGAGCAGTGAGTTCTAAATCAATAATTCTGTCAGCATCTGTGATGTGGAGTAATACAAAAAAAGCAACACCTCTTCCCTCCTCCGTCTCCTCCACCCAAAAGAGCGACAGGCTCATTACTGTAAGGTTTTATCATGTGGTTGAACCCTAGTGGGGATATGTAAGCCAGTTCTGTAGGTTTTGCTGAGAGTATTTTGACCATATATTGCCTGTGAAAACCCAGTAGCAGGATGCTGGATGGTGTGTCAGATGGTTTCATATGGACTGTTGCTTTGTGGTGCAAGATGAATGTATTCCAACCAGACTCCCTTTTGCAGCTCATCTGGAAACTAAGAGTACTTGAACAGTTTTCAGCATTTGGCACAAAGTTTGCTTCAATGACAGTATCTGGAGGGGAAGGGATATTGCAAGAGCCATGGGGTTTGGAGCACTGGGAGCACCATGGCTCAGGAGGCTGCCTGTGGCACCTGGATGGTCACTAGGACATCCGTGGCCACAAACCCAGGGTGTGCTTCATTGCATGAAACATCTCTTTAGCATCCAAATCCCAGTGGCCCACAAATGCCCTGTGCAAAACCTGCAAATGCCACCTACTGAATATTAATTTTCAAGCAAAGTTACTTCTGATGCATCCTTCCTAGTGGAAAAGATGACCAGATATTTTGCCCTGAAGCAAAATGTAACGTTCTCACTAGCAAAACAAGTCAGCAGTGCAGCTGGCAACATTTACTTTTCCCTGGATAAGTCCCTTTCCTGACCAGAAGAAAGGAAGCTGTGTCCAGGAATGCACAGGCTGTTTGCTTAAGTAAACAAGAGTTGCTCCAGTAGCAGCTGGGAAGCTGTAACTACAACTTCAGCCTTGGCAGAACACAGGCAGACACCTTGAAGACAGCCAAATGAATGTAAGGCTAGGAAAAATATCTGTTTCCCTTGTTTTCTTAAGACTCAGGCTTGGGGCTATGTTTTCCAGCCAGAAAGTATTCCTTAAATATACTTCACTGTAGATTTTCTGTGATCATCAGTATGTTGTTTAAATACCAGTCACCCTGTCCCCTGGCTGTTCAACAGGCAGCTGCAGTGGCTTTTAAACTTCTGAGGGCATTAGCAAATTAGCTGAGAGTTACAGAAGAATTGCAATTCCCAATTTCTCTGCAGAAATCTACTGACTTGTGGGACACTTGGAAATGGGACATTTGTCAAAGAGGTTGTTTGTACACTGCCGAGAGGAATACATGGCAAACACTGATTTTACACCTCTGCTATCCCTCATGCTGTCAGTTGCAAACACCAGACGCCAAGATAGTTACCATAAACCTCTTTACATCTAATTGCAGTGCATAGACAGGAGCAGCTTTAAAGAGATGTCCAAAGACAAGCTTGCAGTTTCACAGATCTCTTATTAAATCTCACCATGTGAGGCCTTTAGAGATCTTCAAGAAAGGTGATAAAACCAGGGATAAAATTACTTCTCTATCTCCAAACCTGTCAGAAAAAGGATGTGGAGGCATTCCTGTGACAAAATGCTGCAGAAGAGGCTTGAGTGTCCACAGAAGGCAGTGTGAGAAGTCATGCAGTCCATGCCCTTGCCCCCAGGGCAGTGTCAACGACATTTAAATAATTTCTGAAGGATGTTTGTCCAGCCCATTCCCAGAAGTCTTTTTCAGGGCAGATTCCTCTCCCAGCACTACTCCCCCAGTGCCATGTTACCCCCTCCAGTAACTCCTGCTAGCCACCCAAGACTGGGATGGGGAAGAGGAGCCCTGCCCCTCTCCACACAGGGATAGGACAGGCAGGAGACTGGAGCATCCCCAAAAGAGAGAAAACCCAGAACAGAGCCAAAACCAACTTAGATACGTTTTTCACTGTGTTTCACATCAAGCTGCCATTCTGTTCCCCACCTCCAGGGTTGGCAAGGTGCAGCTGTGGAAGTGTCCAAAGTGCACTCAGCCCAGGTCTGTGAGACTTCTGCCTGAATCTTGATGTGTCTGAGGGATGCACCAAATGCTCCTTCTCTGCAGGTACCTTGAATACCTCAACATGAACCATGTTCTCCAGGTTTCAGACTATGCTAAGCCACTTTGGCCTTCTTCCCCTTCAACTTTTTCCTCTGGAGCAATTATATTCACCAAAGTCAATGGACCTCCCTGCACTGATTAATTCGTAAGTGCAGATGCAGTGCTCTGTTCTCAGTCCAAAGCACTCCCAGTGACTAACTGTGCATAAGATTTTACCCTTACTGGTGAACCTCCAGTTTGGAAGACTACCTAGGCTTAAGCAGATTTTTGTCATACTCTTAAGTGGCTTTTAAGCCCAAGTATCACTGTGGTTTTCTTTGCAATATAGATGATCCAAATTTTCATCAATTCAGTGAGTAGAACAGAGTATTGTATATGGTCAGGCACTAACTAAAATCTAACAGTGAAAATTTTAGCTAAGGCTAACAAGACCATATAAGACCACGGCTCACTGAGCACATATGTGTTCTACAAACATTAAAATTCCCATACAATAAAGTATGGTGTACAGTATGATTTTACTACAGGGTAAGCATGGGGGGAAAGGAACTAAGCTACATGCATATGGCCCTCAAGATCAATCCAGTTTTCTTGTAATATAACTTCTGACATTGTGTTAGCACAAGTCCACTTTCAATTTACAATTGCTCTAACAGGAGAAAAAAAAATAAAGAAAAAAATTATAGTAGCAGGAATAACTCTGCCATAAAAATTAATTGGTGAAGACAGAATTTTCTGCCCAAAGCAGAAATGTGGAAGTGTTCTAGTTAGATTAAAATTAGAGCTGGAAATGTTGAGAAAAACCTGTCTGTCAAAGAAAAAGAGCTTCTTTTCCAAAGACAAGCAAATACACTTATCATGGTCAACTGCATGAACCTGGAGGGAATACAGTACCAAAGTGGCCTGAGGTTATGGTGAGTCACAAGAGGATTCACATCTGCTCTCAGAAGCCTTCTGAGCCAGCGCTGAATTCAGGTAAAACATGTACTGTAAATTGAAAGGTGTGCTTTTAAATGTTTTTTTTTTCTAGGCTGACTGTCCTCCTGTGATCCATGAAATCCCACATCAGCCAACACCTTTATTTTTATTCAAAGGGAAAACAAAACTAAGTGGTGGCACGACTGGGCAGAGGTCAGGGGAGTCCAGAAGGAAGACTGGCTTCTCTTAAAAACAGAGAGCCAGCAAAGCAAGTGGGTTGTGGGAGAAGACCTGTTGACTTCAAAACTTAGCAAAGTGGTGGTTTTCATGATTTTATTAACTTGGGAAGCAAATAGCGTGTTGTTCAGGGAGATACAGGGAAAGGAAGCTGAGTTAATAAGAGTCAGCTCTGGGTTTGCTGTGGACTCCAGTTGCAGTAGCTCCTCTGGCATTGTTGGGAACTGTCAGCAGGATGGGGCTGTGGGAGAGTCAGGGACAGCACTGCTGTGTGGGCACTGGGGATGCCAGACCAGGGGCTGTGGTGGTGCCATTTCCTTTGTCCCCATCCCACAGCCCTGCCCAGGGGTTCCGGTGGTGTGCAGCCTGCAGAGAGCATCAGCTCCCATGCAGGAACAGCTCCTCATGATTCTCACACTGTGGCAGCACTGCTTGTGGGTTTTGCTAAACCAGTGGTAAGGCACAAGCCCTGTAGGAAGCCACTTTCTGGAAACTCTTGATTAGAAAGAATTACCCAGATCCCTTTCCTCCCCTGAGTTTGCACATTTTAGAACTCTGATCCATAAAAATCAGATTGTACAATTTATCTATGTAGGGACAAAGTATTTCTTCCATGGCTTTATCCCTACATTTATCACTAAAAATACTTCTCATTTATTTTCTTATAAATATTGTGAAATAAGTAAGCCTTTCTGGGGTACACAGAAGTCTGATGAGACAGAGATGGGGAGGGGGGAGAGCCCCTTCCCCTTCCCAAAGGTAGGAAGCATCTTCCAGCCATGGCCAAGCACTACACCATTACTGCAGGGCACCCCCAGTGATCCCAGCTCAGTGCAGTGGGGAGGGCAAACTTATGCCCCCTCCCCAGTCTTATTAGAGAACAGGGAGAAGCTTCAGCTCCAAATTATGGGGGAGATGAGCCCCCAGGAAGCCCTTGTGAAACCCATCCCATCCACTGCCAGAAAAGTGCAATGGCAATCTTCTTGTTTGGTTGGGGAATTTTGAGAAAGAGATGGCAAAAGTATCCCAGGAGGGCATTGGGACACAAATTCCTGTCCATGATGGGTGGGTTGGAGCAGAATGGCATGCCCTGTATGCCACTCCTTGCCCTGTTGTCCTGGCACAGCTTCCTGCCTGGACAGAGGGCACCTCAGCATCACGTGCGCCTGCCTGGGGCAGCCGCTTCTCAGGCACAAATTGTTCTGATGTCGTTGGCATTCTGCAAGTCATTACCTTTTTTTTTTAATTTCTGGGGGAAGAAAAAAAAAAGATCAGCATAAACAATTCTAGATTATTTAAACTCCAAGAAGTCTTAATCTGTGCATCAAATAAATGGCTTGCAAGATGTCAGGGGTTTTCGTTTAGGCTTTTTTTAACCTATTTTTACTATTTTTGTATTAATTTAGGGGAAAAAATTGTATAATGAATCTCAATGTATAGCATAAGCCTAAAATAAAATGGCTGTCTCTCTCTTTGCTTCCTGTGCTCCCAAACTGCTACAGAAATCCCATGCCATCACCAATGCAACAAATTTATTTTCCTGACCTAACCCAAATAATCAGGATGAGCATGCTCTCCAAGTGCCCACAGAGAGGGGTGGTGGAGTAGTTCAGGGGCACCTGCTCAGCACAGAGCCAGCCAGCAATGTCCCCAGGATGATGGGCATGCTGCTTCTCCAGGAGCTCCTCTCATTCCAGGCTGCACACTGCTCAGCAGCAAGCACAGGGAAAACCACATCTATTCATTTCCATGTTATTGGGACCTAAGTGCTTTTTGGGGGTGTTCTAGATGATCCTGCAGCAGAACCACAGCCTTGGCAAGCAAACAAACAGCTAAGGCAAAAATCTGAAGCTGATTTGATCAAAAACTACAGGTTATTTCCTCAAACAAGAACCAGACCTTCTGAGATCTGGTAGGTAGGTAGACCTGGAGTATTTCTGTTGAACAGAAGTATTGTGCTTGCACAGAAGTATTGTGCTTGAACAGAATTACTGCTATTAAAAATTTTCTTACCAAGACCTTACCATCCACAAACTTAGAAGCCCTATCATCACTGAGAGACCCATCTCTCCCACCAGCAGAACTACAGCTGCTGCTCCAGGATCTTCTGACAACTGTGCTCAATCATCTTCTTCCCATGCCCAAGCAGATCACCTATTTACACTTTTTCACTAATGTTTTGGAGAAGGGGAGCAGCATCCCTACAGGCCCATTTGGACCAACTGCTTCAAAGTAGAAGCAAACCACCCCACCCAGGGATGAGAGTGACAGCTACAGGTGCTCTGCTGCTCTGCCTTCTGCAGAAATGAGATAGGCATCACTTTACTGTAAAAGCAGATGAGCCAGATCCAATCCCAAGTCACTGCAACAAATAGCAGTGGTTTGGGTTTTTGGCTACCAAGGGCTTTCAGACACTTTAATGGGACGTTTGGGTCTGCAATTTAAAGGTGATTCCTGTCACCTGTTACAGCTCCTGGCTTTGTCCCTTTCAGTCACACTTTCTCTTGTTGCCTTACATTCAGAATCCAGAAGCACTGTTGCCAAAAATTCTGTCTGAATCTGAAACTCAAACAATATCAATTTTTCTAATTGCTAGTGTAATATAAGAGAGGCTATGTCTAAGCATCACACAGGAACTCAAAAAGTAAAACCCCAGTACCAGGCTGGTGTTCCTTATTTGTGTTAGCAAGAGCTCCTTCGTGCAAATCTCCACCAATCTAATTTACAAAATTCAGGCTTTCTAAATGTGTAATAAGCACATTTTATTCTGAAAGTTCATCTGTACATATACTTCCAAAATAAAGGCATGTTAAATCTGATTTTTAGCTTATCAAGGAATACACTCCAGCCCAACATATGTTTGTGAGCAGCATGTCTGAATTCCACATTCAATTCTCACACTGCTTCATACAAGTCAGAATATTTTCACGCTAAAATACAACATTTTCTTATTTATATGATTGATTTGCACACAGAAACTAGGCAGGATTGTGGACCCAAAACAGTGAAGTATGCTCATGTTTACATTAGTCCTGTAAATATCACTTAAAGTTGTAAAGGTTAATGGCAATATAGAACTCATTGAGAAGAACAGGATTTTTTTGCCAGTTTCAGTTTACTGGCAGAATATAAATGAAATATATGCCAAGCACTAGCTAGGAAGAACCAGGGAATAAGACATCCAACAGGCCATCACTAGAGAAAAAAGTTCACTTGAATATTTATACATGTGAGAAATGTAATAATCATGTTAAAGGCTTTAGCTGGGTATCCAAAGTACACATAGCATATGTTACATATTAATGCAGAATATCCTATTCTGATTCTTTTTGCCCACATTGAAATATGCTCTGTTCTGCAAGGAGGCATACTTTTGAGCAAAACTGACATTTATCTTAGAAATTACCAATTTGCACAGGTGAAGTTTGCTGGAAACAAAATTTTAAATGTATACAAACAAACTGATGCAAGAAAACACAATTTGTAAAAAATATGCTTTCACATAGTGATTATATTTCATAATAAGCAATCTGTTCCCTGATGCTACATGTAAAAAATGATTTTTATTTGTCAGCTATATTCAGGAAAATGAGATGCCCCACTCATGTATATATAGTGCATACACCCCCATACCAATTATGTATTTCTTATACGCCCAACACAAGTTGGCTCCATAGAAAGAGGAGGAAAAGCCAACCTAGAAATGTAGTTGAAAGCCGGTAGGAAGAATAGTTTATCTGTACTGAGATTAGTAATGGATCAGCAGGGGAGGAGCAACAGAGAATTTTGGTAAGGAATTTAGGAACAAAAAAACTGGCTGCAGAAATGCAGAGCTGTCAATAAAACTCAGGGGTTTTTTTGTGTCAGGAGGATGAGAAAGAAATTATATAAAAATCTGTGAGTTGCAAAGGGAAGGAAGGTCTAAGATAGTATAAGACTGAGAAAAATCATATGAATGTATGTGATCATATCAATCATATGACTAACAGCTCTAATGTATATTAAGGCTGTTTAATAAAAGACAGGATCTGTCCATACAAGGAAAATAAAAAAAAAAATCACAGCTGCCTAATTATATGATTTCAAATATAGATTCAATATCTCATTGTTTTGGAATAAAAGGACGATATCATTCATAATCTAATCTGGAGCCCAGAGCTGGAGAATTTAACGTGATATATAAGCAGTATCATACAGAAAAAGAGATTGGTCATGGATTCTGGCTCATAACTTACTTAAAAAATGACAAATTGACCCTCACTATTTTACTGCAGCTCTTACTTGGAGAAGAGCAGCTGACTTTAATGTTCTGAAATAGCCATACCTTCCTGACAAAATACTTGTGTGTTGGAAGGATTTATTTTCTTTTCTTTTGAAGATGCGATCAATTTTCTCTCTGGATGAAGTGAGCCCTCAGGCACATAACCTACAGCAAAAAAGTGGGAAATTCCAGCTCTCTTAAGGTGATTCCTGATTCAAGGACATCCATCTGCAATTGAATTTCTCTTTTCTTTCCTCTCTGCATACTATTGCAGGTTGTTCCAAACCTGTCTATTGACAGTCAGTACACCGTACACCTCTTTGCAAGAGAGGTGGGGTTCTGCCAAGCATCTCCTGCTCTTGGCTCCAGAGGCAGTGGCCACATTATAATTTCAGGATTATTCCTGCTCATTAGCCCCTCTCATGGGAGCCATCCTGTCAATATCTTGGATCTTACTGGAAGGGTGCCTACAACAGCTGTCACAGGACTAGCAACAGCATTGCCTTGCCTCTGATATACACGAGTGACATACCATTATTAGATCTAGCAAGGAGAAGCATCCAAAGCTCACTTTCAGGACATTGTATGATATTTAATAACACCATCTGTGAGGATGTTTATACAGCAGATTTATTATATGGAATTTGCAGAAGTAGGGAGAGGAGGAAGGGAGAGAATATCAATCAAACTGCTCATTCAGCACTTTCCAAACCTCTCCATCAAAGGAAGAGTTCTCGCCTCACAGTCAATGGTGATACCAAACCTGAAGAATCTTATTTATGGAAAAAAGATTAAATTAATTTGGCTTAGAAAGGGGAAATGCAGGACAGTGATATGTGACTTTAGAATTATGGATAGGATTGCTAATATCAGTGAGTCCCTTTTTTTTCTTCTCCCTTTTTTTTTCTTTTTTTTTATTTTTTTTCCCCCAGTGTCTGCTTCAAAGCCAGAATCTCAGAGTGAGAAGCAAATACTAAATTCATGCAGAACATTTCACAGGTAGAAATGACAAATATATATTAGAAACTGTAAAGTCAAGGGAGACAAAAAAATCAACTCAGATGAGACGCGTCTAGATTTATTGTAGAGAACTCCATGAAAACCTGAAGAAAAAACCTCCTAAATGTACTCACAGCCCTGGAGAGCTCTTCAGGTGGTCTGTTCTAGCACCAGATCAAAAATAAGGTAAGAATTTTAAATTATTGACAACTACAACCAACAGAGCTTTAAAATGTGGAACCTGGGTAGGGGAGAAATGGAAAAATTATGGGGAAAATACTGAAATACTCTTTGTGTTCATCAACCTCTCCACAGACTTCTCAGGAGTTACAGCTAATAACATTTATTTAAAGCACTACCCAACACATTGCAGACAACTGTTCTCCCTTCCCCTGGAAGCCAAAGGCTGAGTTTCATTTTGTCAGTCTGCTTTCAAGGCAGATGATCCCTCTGACAGTGTCTAAGTGACAAAGGACCTGAGACACAGAGGTGAGCACAGCCCAGCACAGGAAACCCATACCTGAGCCGTGGCAAGGCAAAGCATTGTTCCTCCTCCATCAGTCAGCTGTGCAAAAGAGGCCATTCCAATTTCTAATGAACTTTAAAAGCTTATAAGAAAAATTGGCCTCTGTGGTACGCTGTGGTTTCCCTAAGCAGTAGATGTGCTATGGATATTGTCCAGACATCGTTAGGTTTGTGCTTTCCCAAATCTTAGTAGCCTCAGCCTTTGGCTTCATGACATGCAGCCCCTCTGACACTCATATTGCAAGTTTCCTTGAGATACTTTTTTGGTGAAAAAGACTTTGTTCAAAACAAACAAATCTTTTTTTTTTTTAAATATGAACCAAAAGGTTTCCACACCTGCCACCTCTGTTCTCTGTTAGTACCTCTGGAAATGAAGGTGGCCACAGAGGGAAGGAGTGAACTGGAAAGCAAGCAAAAGTCTCATAATTTCAGTTAAGTAGCAGCTAGTTTTGTGTGGCTCAACTACCAGTAATTTTGTGAGCTTCATTTTCCAGGGGTTTTTTTATTTTTTTAATAGGTGCTGACTATTCTACCCCCAAGCCAGGAAGAACTATGGGTTTTCAGTATACTCCAAGCAGAGTATAACCACTGTATTGAAACTGTGTTGTCCAGTGGAAATTAAGCATTGGGAAGGGGAAGAGAGGTGAATAGCTTTGCTGGATTTGAAATTTTCAGCAGAAAAGACTGTGTTTTCTTCTTTTAAAGAAAGTTCATAGTTTTACCTTTGTTCTGAAAGGAGAAGTCTTCAAGTCTAACACACTCAAAGCACACAAAATCATATACAAAACCTTCTGTTCAGGAGAGGAGAGGCCAGACGCGAGCTGAGAAAAGATATCAAGGCAAATGCAAACAATAGCAAACATTGCACTTCTATGGAAACACAGATTTGAATGTATAATCAGCTAAATGTTACCCAAAATCTCCTGATGCAGGAAAAATAACATCAGGGAAAGATTGTCAAAAATCCTTTCTGTGGTTTCTAACTTCTTGTTATGGCTTATTTGTAAGGTCGCCAGCTCCATGGCTTTCACACTCAATTCAAATTGTAACTTTTTTTAGACACAGTTACCATTTATATACATTCAGCCATTGACCAAAATATAAAACACACTCAGGTGGCCAGCCATAGATCTTAAGTAGTCAAAGGTCATCCTTTACAGCTATTTTGTATGTATTTCACAGAATAATGGGAAAAATCTATACAAAATTCTAACCTATGTGAAAACAATTTGCTTTAAACAGGCCAAAAAGAACTGAAAAATTATTTGTAGTAAATACTTAAGCTCATATAAGCTCAAAATGTGAGGGTAAAGTAGCTCTATCCAAGCCTTTTGAAGAGAATGAATGAGAGAATGAATGTGAAAAAGCACATGGAGTGCAATTTAAAGAAGCAAGCAAGCGAATCATGATCAGAGAATGTCTATAAAACCTTGGCAGTTGACCTTCAGTGGGTGAAGATGGTAAGTGGTTTAGAGAATCAGCATTTCATCAAGTGGTTGAGTATATTTTTACCCTTTTCAAATATGAACCAACTCATCAGGTAAAAACTGATCATGCAAGGTTTGTCCATTTGCCTGCTCTCAGTGAGCATGAAAAAAATCATATTCCTAAATGAGCCTGTGGTTTCTGCTGGCTTTGATTAATTCCAGTATGTTTCTGTTAACCACCAAAGGGGCAAAAAAACAGAAATAAAAATGCTCCAAACCTTTATTACTTTTTCTTTTCTCAAGAATCTATCCTACAACTCCCATTGCCTTCTCCTGCTATGACAGACCTCTCTTATGAAATTCCCCGATTTTAGCCAGTTGACTCAAGCACTCCCCTAATACACTCTTGCAATTGTAAGTACTCAGGGGTTCCACTAAAGGGGTGGCTGGATGCAGCTTCAGGACTAATTGTATCCTATGAGTTATAGAATTATGCACCAACAACTAAAAGGACACAATTACAAGGTGAACTATTGTGACACACACTGTGTAATGTCATACAATCAAATGCAATGTTTAGTAAACATGAAGCTCTTTGTCATTTTGTATTTATTTATACAGGTTTAAAAAAATTAAAATAAAGCACACATTTAAAAATATCCCTTTCTCCATTGTATCTCTGCAGCATTATGCAACTTCCCATTGAGGCTGATGGGAAGGCAGTGACTCGGTCAGTGCCTAGGGAACTAGGCTGTGACTAGCAAGGAATGTGCAATTCTTGCTTGAATTGAATTATACCTGCAAAGAGAGGGATACAACCTTCCAGAAAGTGTGGGAGACAAAAGGAACGGCTCACCAGGCATTTGCTAGGAGCTTCCTAGGTGGGAACTCCAAATTTCTACAGAAATAGGAGCCTTAACTAGGTCACTGCCTAAAGGACTGCATTTTTCCAGCAATGTGCCAGTAATGAAATACCAAAGGGTTTCTAATTCCTGGGCTCCTCCCTTGGCTACAAAGTCTGGGGGGAAAAGGAAAGGAGAAAAGGTCTTCTAGTTACAGCTGGAGAACTGATAAATCTCAGGCATGCCCTTGAAACAGGGAGGTGACACAGCTCCTCAGGGAGCCAGGTCCTGCCAGTTTGCCCATGGAGCCTTGGATTATCCCACCAAGTCTCTGTAACACACAAAAGCTCTTCTGTGCAGAGCAGGACTGTCCCCCTCTCCTGGGAGTGACAACGCATATTTCAAGACCTGTCTTTCTTCAGAGGAAGATTCTCTGGCACCTTGCCCTCCTGCAATGCCACCCTCCTCCTCTCTCCTTGCTTGTTCTTATCCTCATTTATCTCAGAGACACGCACATAAGAGATTCCTGTGCAAAAGGCTGATCTCAGTCCTTTCCCCTATGGCCTAAGCCAACACAACTTCCATTGGCAAAGGAAAGCAATCCGCAATCCTGGCAAAATGATCACTTTTCTCCTTTCCTCAAGACACCACCAGAAACAGACAAAGATGATCTAATGACAGATATCCAAAATACTGCAGAAGGAACAAAAGCCAAGTATGCTACTAATTTTTACAAAATATCTACTGGGAGTTTAGCATAAGTGCAGTCATTGGAGAAGGCATATCATTATTTTTCATAACAGTTACAAAATCATAGTAGGTTTTGTGGTAGCAGTTTTGGTCTGTGCTTTGAATACAAAGCAATTACAATGTCAAATGGCACTATTTTGAAGAAATAGAAGTGTTTCTGAAATTCAGTTGTGTTCATATCCCAGAGTAATTGCAGTACAATAGGAACTATGGGGTCACATTTCACATCCATCGCTACTTTTGCATGTGTGTGCATGCTCACATTTGGTGCACTCAGTGGTGCTCATAGCAGACACACGAGGGAGAGATCCCACATGGGCTATTCAGAGCCAGGTCCATTCAATGTTTTCACTACTACCAGCATGGATAGTGCACAAAAGAATATATTAACAAAGCATTGTCTGCCTAAGTTGGGATGTACTGCAGAATTCTGAAGGCTGAGGACAGAGTCAAAACACATTCATGTCATTGATAGAAAGAATTAGGTGAAATCAACTATAAGAAATTCAGAAAAGTCAAGTCCATGTGGGAAAGATAAATCAGTGGCGCAAACACAAAGTATGGAAAAACTGATTAAACAGCAGTTTTACAGAAGAGTATCAGAGATTGCACTTGGTCACTGCTTCACAGTGAATAAAAACTGTGGCAATACTGCAGAGCCACCACATCTAATCCTTACCCAATTTATTAAAAGAATCACATACAAGAGACATGGACGACATTTTTTTTTCTGTTCTCCTTAGAGGAGATGAATCTTCAACTGAACACTGTGGGCATGACCCTTGGAAAGAGTATGGAATTAAGCGAGAATGAGGTGTCAGAAAAAATGCACTTTCTTCAGGAAAGCCTGCTTATTCTAGGAGAGATGAATTTGAGAACCACAGTAACACTTTTCTGTATGAAAAGAATATATAAGAACAAGTTATCATATGTTTCTTGTGTCCCCTGAAGGTGGGACAAGACATAACCAGTTTAATTTGCAGCAAATATAAGTCAATTTGTATATCCTAATTCCAAGAATAGGCATGCACTGGGAATATGCCTAGGCTGGCTGTGGGACCATGTTTAGCAGGGTTTAAAGAAGAGGTTACACAAAAAACTACTTGAAACAACCTAGATACCAATTCAGCCCCCTTTTTTTTTACAAAAATCCAATGTTTTCCAACTCAAGCATGGTATAGCAATTTAGGTTGCCCCCAGCTATATCCCTTTAAATTAGCTCAGATTGTATACTCAGAAACAGAAGCACCTTGAATTGCTTGTCACGTTACTTAGCATAAAAGCTGAATTCCTGGCCTGTAGAGGCTGGGATGTGTTAAAAAAAAAATGGGAGATTTATGTATCTGTAGCTAATACTTTTAAGTATGGCAATTTAAAATTTGTAGCAATTCAGGCACAATAAGTGGAGAGAATGTGATGTCTTCTACTGTTTCCTGATGCACTTTAATATGTTTCTGTGAAATTCAAGCTCTTTAGCTCACAGAAAATCTCTGCTGTAAAACATTCAGTAAGAAGGGTCCATGAAGTACAGAATAACATCAGAAGAAAGAGACAAATTAATTTGCTGGATAGACAATTATTGGAAGCTTAGGAGACAAGAAATACCAGATTAAATACTTTCTCCATTTCTTTCTTTCAAATCAGTCTTTCAGTATTTAATGTGTTCCTATCAGTCTATGCAAATAATTCACAATGAATAATTTATCTGATATTTTTTCTGTTTGTGGGATATCTAAAAGCAAATTGGTTTCCTCTCACATATTCATTACTCAAAATTATATTAATGCAGCCTTTGGTGAGTGTGTTTTCACTGCAGTTGTTTGCTCCACAGTTCAGTTTTCATACCACCTACATGTGGCAAAGGGTCCCACCAAATTCCTCTTGTCCTCAGTGCAAAGATTCCTTCGAGATGAATTAAAGTCCCTCTTTCAACAGGCTGTGCAGGATATCTCTCTGTCCACTGATGACATGGACTAACCTCCTAATCTGAGCATCTGGATCTGATGTGGGTGTCTGGATTAGGTTGGCCAGCAGGAATTACTGCAAGTGATAAATTAAGGACCCTCTTGAGCTCCCACTTTCCAAATTAACTGGCTAAAGAGAAGCAAGATCACCCAGGGAAAGAAAAGAAGCACTCTTCCAGGCATCCCATTTCTGCCTTTGATGTTCCTATCTCTACCATTGGCTGTTAGTCATCATTATCATAGAATCATGAAATACCTTAGGTTGGAAAATACCTTTAGGGTCATTCTGTCCAACCGTGTATTACAAGTATGCTTGCACTTGGTTTGCCCACAAGAGGTAGGCAAAGAATTATGACCTTAGTTTTGAATCTCATTTTAATAGCTCCTACGTGAAGGAAATTGCCATCATACTTGAAGTATCTGCCATTTTGGGCACAGTCCATGGAACTCCTCCTTCTCCTTGGAACAAAGAATTAAATATCTGTGTGGAGAACTTTCAATTCACCTTTATCATGAAGCTTAGGGGTGCCAGACAGACCAGCTAACACAACAGGCATTGTTCCTGTTGTGTAAAACACTGAGAATGCCAAATGATGACAGAGAACTGGCAAGGTCCTTAAGCAAGCAGATTTTGAATAGGAAGGAAAGCTTGAACTGTAGTTGTTTTTCCAGAAGCAGATCTTTTGATAATCACATTATACAGAGGCACTTCTGTAAATTTTCTCGTGACTTCAGTGCAGACAGTTAAGGTGTTTGGTAAAAGAACACAATGAAATATTTGTGTTGCTAGAGGCACTTGACAAGGAAACACACTGTATTAGAAGTTTACTTTGTCCAGCTCCTTCAAATTCCTTCTTTAACATTTTCAGAATGCAGAATGCCAGACACACTGCAGTGTTTGCCTTTGTAGAATCATCTTCCTCAGAAGCTCACCTCAGACTTCCTCTTTCACCACCTCAGACTGCTAGAAGTCTTTCAAAGTTATCAAGAATATTTTTATTCACTAATGGAAAGGCTCATTCTCTTTACTGCCATAAAAAGCCAGCCTAAACTGCTGACTGCTTGTGGCTAGCCCATTAATGTAAAAGTGAGAGAGCTCACATGGGGAAGACAAAAAGAGGCAAATGAAACAACAGGAAGCATCCATGGAGAGAAAAGAGATTAACAGAAGAGAGGGAAAAGTCAAAGAAATACGTGGAATGGAAAAAGAACAGAAAAAGAAGGCAAAATATAGAAATGTCATCAGTAGAAAGGAAGAAACAGTGAAGAAAAATGAGGGTATTGGGGAAAGGCAGGAATGATACCAGATCTTAAAATAATTCTGAAAAAAATAGATAGTGATGTCAAAATCCCAGTAATTGAATTTTTGCCTTGAAAAGCCACTGACAGCTTTGCTTAAATGTTTAGCCACATAAAATCAAACTCCACATCCCTGACTGCATGTGTCTCTCAATGAAGTCAACAAGAATCGATAGCAACAGCAGCATTCAAATCCATGCTGTTTTCATTGTAGAAAAGGTAAATACAATACTCTTTCCATACCAGCACAATTTCTCCATCTTTTTGTAGCCTCTAACACACTTTCTAACATATGTCTATCCCAAAGCCACTGCTGTTAGCCTTTCTGAATTGAGAGTATCCAGCTGAAGAGAAGCCAGTTAGGGAGAGCTCACATATCATCCGCTCTTAATAAATAATCATTAAAGGATAGATTGGCAGCACCACAGCATTGTCCAACACTCAGTCTATTTGCTTTGAGTCAGCTGCTTTGTACTTTCTCCCTATTCTTGCATAATTGAATACTACATCTTACATTTCTTTCTCTGCGCAAGGACTGGTCTTATCTGAAAAATATTGTAAACTCATACAAATTTCATTAAATCATTGGACGTAATGCAAACTGGAGGTACAGAAAAACCAAATAAATTAGTAAACCATCACCTCTCCACTACTTATTAATAGTGGTATTTTCTGTTTCTTTTAATGACAACTCAGGACTGCCTGGCCTCTCCCCCATTCTTTACAAAGTACACTGAAAAATATAGGAGCAGCCCAAACTTACTCAATCATTTCAATATCTAAGACTTCCAAATTCACATAAAGTGAGTGCTCAAATGCTTGAATCATCACACTGAGGTCACGTTTCTTGGACCAGGGATGTTTCCATCCCTCCACCTATTAGATCTGGTGAGACACCTGCAAACAGGGACCAGACAAGGAAGTAATAATGTCACATAAGAGTTAGATAAATGCTTCACTAGTGGAACCAGTTCAAAGATTTCTTGGCAGTTTAGACAAATCCTGAATGTCGTCAGCACAGGAACAAATGAGTGAGTAGGTCTCCTTTCAGGCCTGAAACTCAGGTGATGGTGGTGGAGGGCTGTGGATGAGCACAGGGGGACACAGGGTCACAGGAGGGACAGGGAGCTGATAGGGACCATGACAATCCAGAAGGGGTGGCACGTGGTCAGAGGGTTTCTGGAGTTTGTGAGGATGCCTGTTTCCTACGTTTCCATCAATCCCACAGGTGCCAATGCAAGATCTCCCAGTTTATTTTATCTCTAGTGGAGCTTTGGTCTGTAACAGGGGCAGAGCACAGTACCAGACCCAGCCCTGCTCCCTCGGGGAGCCCAACCCATGCCCTCTGGGGGAGGTGGTTGGGCTGCCAGGCTCTCTTTGCTTCCAGGCTGTCCTTGCTGCCAGGCTGCCCTTGCCCTGTCCCACCCAGTGGTGCAGCTGCCCCACTTCTTCCCAGACTTGTGGTTTCCTTCAAGTGAGCTCAGGCGCTGCACACTGAGGAGGGGACAGCAGGGACACTGCAGGCACAGCTCCCAGTAGCTGCCAGTCTCCCTGCCTGCCTGCTGGGACATGGGGAGGAGCACACTGCCCCGTGCATCATCCTGAGTCACAAACACTGATGCTGAAAAGCACATCCTAAAATCTAACAGGGTGTTCCAGATCATTTGGCTTGTGTAAAAACCTAATGATTCTTCATTTGGACATCAGTCTAGATACCAGAGGCATGATGATCCATAGAGAGTTGTCAGGCTTGTATGCTTCTCTGTATGTCTCATTTGGGATGGGAAGATAGATAATACACAATCATGTTGATTAACCAGAGGGAGTGACTTACAGTTTTGTGTACTGTGTGCTTCGTACAACTAAGCAACAGAACAAATTCAGATATATTCCTGACTGTCCAATATAATCAAAAATATCTATATCTAGGTCCTAAAACAGCAAGGATTTCTCTCCCTTTTAAAAGTCAAGGTATCTAGGCACATAATATAGAAGGAAAGAAAATGTAGTATTTCCCTCTAGAGGTCTTTTAACAAAAGAATGTGTCACAATGATGTACAGCAGGTAGAAAACAAATTTGATAAAATAAAAATATAGAATAAATATTATTTTAAGGACACTGTCCCACAATATTTTTGGTTATGATGCAAAAGCATATCTCTGATTTGCACAATAAGACCCGTTCCAGAAATACTCTCTATTAGTCATAAAATGCCATGTTGTAAAGCAGAATCATCCATCAAAATGCAAAACAAGCAGTTTCTTATTTTGGGACAAAGAGAGTTCACCAAAGATATGAGAACAGGTGAAAAGAAGCAAAATTTTCTGTATTTTTCAGCCACCAGGGTTGTAAGAAAAATCCTTTCTGAATTCTGCCCATTTATGTGCCTGTGATGTACCTGTGCAGCTTGAGGTTCCTTGTACACAAAAAGCAGGATGCATTAATCATGAGGAACAGAGGGCCTGAAGCTGCAGTGTGCCACTCCACTTGAAAAGCCTCTAAAATATGCTAGTGCCAGATCTGCCTGGGCTGAAAAGTGTGTACTGCTCACAATGAAGCATCTGAAAACTGTAAAATTAAATGTATGCTCTCAGAAAACTTGCTGCATATCTACTCCCAATTTCTTTCCATTTCTGCCCTACCAATGGGTTGCAATTTCCATCTCTGTCTTAAGCATGCTCCTTCTGAGTCTTTCATCAGACCAACAGAGCTTCCTCCTGCCTTTCTCATGAAAGTTCACCTCAATGAAATCACTGAGGTAAATAAAGTGAGCAAGATTTTCCCACTACCTCACGGGGAATCCATCTACCAAGGCTTCATTTCCTATAATGTATGGCTTCATTTCCTGTAATGTATGGCACCAAACTGTGCCACCTCCACACAGTTGCACACCTAGGCACAAGGGTAATCTGGCTTTCTCCCCATGTACCCCTGGCAGGTGGTGGTGTGTATTAGCTCTGAGAGCAAGCACTAAGCAAAGCAGCCTGCTCATTGTCACACTGGAGCAAGAACAGCTCCGGCCACGTTCCCAAGCATTTACTCTTTGTCTGGAGTTCCTCAGATATTTCAGTGCCAGCCATACATCACAACTTTAAGAGCTGAGGTGACAATTCAAAATATGAAAATCATTGCAGAGTAAATGAAGCAAATGATCGTTTTTGACAAATACACATGAGTGTGGCACTCAGAAACCTGGCTTGAATGTCTCTAAATAATTAAATTTATCTACCTCAGTAACTACATTTGAATTGCAAATTAATTCTCCACCTCAGCCCTACTCCATATGTGTCTGCACTGGTACCTGAGCTCCCACAGCCTGCTGGCTCTGAGCGCAGGAGCACCTTTGGGCAGCAGTGTTTCAGTGCACAGAGGACCCACGGATGAGGACACTTGGCTTTGCTACACAACATTTTGTTGTCACCCTCCTTGGACTTCCTTTTGGTGCCTTTTAATGGGTACTGTGCTATGCAGCACATCCACAGCTCAGGGACAGTGCCAAGCATGGAGCTGCTGAGGCAGGGCTGTGCTCCTGCATACCTGGCTTAGTTCCATCACATGCGTTGTTTAACCTCACAAACCATCCTCTCTACCATGTTCCTGTCCTTTTTACACAGAATAGACAGGGCAGCACTGCTCATCGGATATTCCCCACTGGAGGAATGACAAAATACATTGTGAAGTCCCTGTATTGTTTCCATCTTTTTCAGCTCTCCACCCATGCCATCCTTATTACATGTTATTCAAATTCCATTGTAAGACAGAATTATCCACCTCCCTACCACTTCTCAGCACATGAGTATTTTCTCAATAACAATGACTTTGTTCTCCCAAACGTCCTGTGAGATGAGGAAATTTCCTTGCATCCATTTTACAAATGGAGGCTTGAGGCACAGAAATATTAATGTCAGAAGGGCTAATTCACTTTAAAAGTTTATAGTTTGACTTTTTTAGGGAACCAAGCATTTTATTGCACTACGTTTCTCCACAGCAATGCAGAGTTTCTTCATCTCCATTGGAAACTCCAAACATTCCTCATTTCACTTCAACAAGTCAGACTAAAGGGTTCAGATAAAAAAATCCAGAAATCGAAGAACACGTAGGCATCACCTGTGAGAAATGTCAGTGAAGTGAAGTGATTTAAATCCCAGTGGAATTCCAGCACGTCAGGAAGACAAGAAAGTTCTTCAGAGCAGTGTTTAACAGCCCATCCCAGAAGACTTCCTCTTGTTCCATCTTACCCAGTTCCCGCAGCAAATAAAGCAGAGGTCCTGGAGGTGACACAGTTTTCACCACAGCTGTGACACATCCCCCAACCCATGTACCCTGAACTATTTCCAACACTGTGGAAAACCCTGGGGTGAGGGGTGAGCATATAACCCAAAATTTCACTTGTTACCATTCAGGATTGTAAAGTCATCTTTTCACAGGCAAGTCAAAAACAGATTTTTTTTATTATTATTATTTCAATACCTCCTTCTGGTGTTGTAAGAAAACCCTTAGGACAAATGAAGAAGGGGCTAGGAATTTCCCAGGTTTCATGCTTGCAGCCCTGAAGTGATTCCTCTGAGGCAGGAATAATCCTCTCCATAGGTGTCACAAAGATGAGAATGGCAAATGGCCACTCTGGTTCCTCAGCAAAAGGAACTACACTCCACAGTGGCAATAAATGAAATTTTGCCCTCGCACCCTGAGCTATTCTATTCCTTAGGCCAGCATCAACCCTCCTGACACCTTGTGACTCTCGATGCCTCCGGTTCGGCCCCACCTGAGCCCCAGCCTCATCCCACAGGGCTCCATCCTGCCTCCCCCTTCCTCATCCCCAGCCTTCCCCCACCCATTCCCATGTCCCTCTCCACCACAGACACACGCACACAATGAGCATTCCGCACACAGAATTAAATCAGTCAGCAGAAATTTCAGTCTTTCAGGGGTATTTTCACAGAGAGAGAGTCATGGACAGACCCTGACACCAGCCCTGCTCCTCACCCAGCTTTCCAGCCCTGCCCTAAAGCTCTATCTCAGCAAGGCTGTCCTCTCTTTCTTGCAAACAGGCAAATTGTTTCAGATAATAGAAATTGTGCACATTTTTTGGCAGTGAAAGTTTTAAATATAAACTCTTAATTTTTAGCAAAGTTATTAAACATAGAAAAACAATTACAAATATTTTTGTACCCTGGAGTGAGGCTTGATTACCTGGCTGCATTATCAAAGGAAAGCTTTTAAAAACAGGAAGAATATGCATGTGATCTCTGGATAACCAGACAAGCTCAGCTGACAAAACAGTAACTAAATGACCACAGCATTCAGCTTAATTCTGTCAGATGGCCAGTTCTCTATTACTCAGAGATTAAGAGGTGAATTTTCTCTACAGCGCCCATCCTCTGTATCTGAAAGCAAAACTCAAAGCTTTTTCACAGCACTTCCAATTTATCCCTTCCACTCACAGGCAGCATCCTCTTAAAAATCTTTTCATGTCTCTACAGTACTAAATTACACAGTCCTAATCCCAACTGAATCAGATGATTGTGCCTGTCTGTACTGTAGAGGCACTTGGAGGCAGCTTCACTCTACATAAGCAGCATCTGCTGTGCAAACATCATACCTGCTATCCACACCTAAAAGTGGTTTTGGCTGACTGGCAAGCATTATTCTTGTAACATTAGCCCAGCTGTATAGTATTCATTTATATAATGTGTTTTATAGGTACATGTTTATTTATTATTATTAACAAATAATGCAATGATAAACTACCTAATGGTTGGTTTATTTCTTTGCTTGTGTATTTATTTATTTATTTAGATAATGAATTCGTAATCTGTTAACCCAACTACATCTTTAGGTGTAGATAGAAGTTTGGGACAGCTACAGGCTGTGTGGAGTCATCTGCTGTATCTGCTGGCTACAGAGATCATGGATAGCCTTGGCAGGGGGAGGAGGTTCATGTGAATGTGAGTGGGCTGTGTGTATTTTTAGGAGTTTCCTCAAATCTGTCAAATGAAGAAAGGATGCTATACTGATTCCAAGTGACACCATGACTGCAGCTGGATATGCTGGGTGGTCATAGTGCCTGCTTACGGTTCAGGGTCTTACACCAGCTGGGTCACAGCAGCACCTTTCAAACACAGACAGGCCTGGCTCTCCATGACACATCTCTCTTGCCATTCGGGCCTAAGCCTGAAGTCTGGGAGGAGAAGCCAGCCTGGCAAGGCTCCCAACCTGCCTCGCTGCTGTGACAAACTCATCAGCAAACACCTGGCTTAAGATCACAGTGCTCTGGCTGGAACCCTCACAACTGCAGCTTCAGGTTGCTTCCAGGAGGACAAGAGGAACTTTGGAACATGGTTCAAGCAGGGCACATGTTCTTTTGCAAAGTAATGTGCAAGAAGTTTGAGGAGCTGCTGTCTCAGCAGGGAGCTGGCTCTCACTCAGCTGGGTGCCACAACCTCTGCTGAAAGAGCTCAAACCTGTTAAAGAGCTCTGAGCTCTTTGTGGCACCAGTGCCAGTGGCTGGGCTGCTTCGCACTGACAGTCAGTGCCCAGCACCACAGGCACAGATTTAAAGGACCAGTTCCAAAACCCCTGTGTTTGGATCAGCAGAACTGATCCAACTGGGGCTTGAAGGCATCATCATCCAGCCAAGAACCACAGGCTTGGACTGAAAGTCTTGGGAAAGAAAATGTGAGGTCTGGAGCCTGTCCCTGGAAATTGCTGGTGCTCTCTGAGATTCATGACTGCCTATTTGGCTCAGGGAAACATCCCAACAGCCCTGCACTTGCAGAAGCCACTGGGGGTGGGAACTAGATGATCTTTAAGGTCCCTTACAGCCCAAGCCTTCCTATGATTCTATGAAATCTATGAAATATCCTTTATTGTATTTTAAATAGAAAGGATACTGCTTCTTTTACATTCTTTTTTTTTTTTTGAGCCTTTGGAATACTCTTATCCAGGCTGGTCTCTTTGACAATGAAAGCCTTCTCATAATGCAATACAGTAATGTGACTTCAGACAGGGAAGCTTCAAGGAAAACTCCAAAAGCTGCAGTAGAGTTCCCAGAGCTGGGAGCACCAGGAAGGGATCACAGGGATGCACACTGCCTACCCAGGGACACCTTCCCTCTGACTGTCAATCCCTTCATTTTTCTTCCATTTCCACTCTACCATCTCTCATCGAAGTGACAGGTGTGAGGCCACAGATCTCAATTAATGTCTGTTAACTGCTCAGATGGAATTTGACAGAATATGAAATGCTATTATTAAATGCACAAAAATATCTAAAGATAGGATGAAGTGCACATATATAGATATATAACAATTATATAATTGTATGTAACATACATACATATAAATATATATATATATATATATATATATGCATTTATATAAACGCATGAATGTATGCATAATGTTTTTTCTCAGGAAGCCAGGGAAAAGTTATTGACTTTTATCCCTTTCTGAGATACTTTCTGATATGTACAGCCTTGACAATTATTCCACTGCTTGTAATATGAAATGCCAGCGTGTCTCCTGTAAGCAATACCCTTCCAGAAATAATTATCCTTTTGACATAATGTTATATATATGCTTTTTTGTTTAGGCATCCTGCAGATTAATAAAATCAGGAGCCAGATGCCTTGAGACAAATTAGCTATTTCCTGTCAATAAAATATAATGCAGCACACTTAATTTATAGGAAACACTGGTGCCATGAAATGCTTTGGGCTGCCTCTACTGCTCATCCCCATGGAAGCACCATTGCAATTGCATCCCTACAACCACACAGCATTGATCCATAAACATTGAAGATTTTATCTAAATAAGAGACATTAACAACATAAGATGATTCTGCACAAAAAAAAAGATCTATTTGAATTTGCTTAGTCACTCTCCAATTAATTTTTCTTCTACAGGATTCTCTATATTCACTTATTAAACCAGGTTTGTTTTTATGGATGCTTGAATAATGACAGTGCTCTGCAGATGTTTGGCACTGCTTATGAAATGGCATTCGTGACAGGGAAGATGCCTCTGACAAGACCAAGTGATCACAGAATCCTACAATTGTTAAGGTTGGAAAAGACCTCGAAGATGATTGAGTCCATATCTAACCAATTGCACTGTTGTTAATAGCTTGAGAGAAGAAATATTCTGAAAAAGTTTAAAGAAAAACACAACCCCTATTATCACCCTATATTTTTCTTGTGTATTTCTAACATATGCAAGGATTGTTTTCTTCTCTAGACCTTGGTCAAAATATTTTGGTGCCCCAGCCTAGTTTGGAATGAGTTTGAGACTCATTTGCAACTAGCACAGTTATTTTTGGAAGACCTGTTGCTGTGCCGTAGTTAAGCTGCATTAAGTTTTATTACATTGTTTAACATGCAAAACATGTGGTATCACCCTCAAATGTTTACCACTTACTCTCTTTTTTAAGACTTGACATTTGTCAAGTTTTTCAAAAAAGACAGTAATTCAGGCTTTAAGTGCTAAGTAAGTAAGAATTAGTCCCCAAAAGTTCATGTTTTGAGTTCTGTGATTTATTGAAGACCTTCCATATTGACAAGGTCAAAAGAGAGAAAGATAAAATATACTGACCATTTCATGACTTTTCAGTGGCTCTGGCTTTATTTTACTCTCAAAATTCAGACTTTCAGCCGTCAACTAACATAAAACAAAATTTCTGACAGGTTTTCCAATTCTTCAATGCTGTATGAAAAGCCATCTTAATCAGCTCAAGCGATAAGTATGGGTCACACAGGACCCTCTCTCCTATGGCTCCCAGCCTCCACCAAGGAGACAGAAATAACCCCTGCTGGGCTTTCATCTTTAATATAAAAGTTAGAGGGAGAGGAGGGAATTTACTAATGATTTGTTAAGACAAGGTGGAAGTCCTGAACTGGCCAGCTTTAATGGAAACAAAAAAATCTGTTCCTCAGCCAAAGCTTATGATTCTCATGGAGTGCCCAGCCCATTTCCACTTCCCCTTGATTTATAGTAAACTGATCCATTCCTTGAAACAGATAGGTTTTTTGCACTCCTCTCACAAAAAAACTAATCAACAAAACCAGCCAGTAAAAACAAAAAAAAATTCCTCTTTCTAAACAATAGTGACCTTTTCTCAAGAAAATACCAGTTTTGATAAAAGTTTATTGTTTCCCCCAGACTTCTGGTGACCGGGAAGGAAAAGGTCAAGTTCCCACTAGAGCATTTTTCATCTGGGCAATTTTGAGAGGACAGAGGGCTCAGCACACTGAAGGTGAAGCCCCAAAGGTGACCCTGTCAGCCTGAGCACTGGCTGGCACCAGTGATCCAGCCCCAGTCCCCTGGCCCCAGTGCCCACACCCACCCCCCAGGCTGCCCCTGCTCCTGCCACAATGCAGAGCAAATGCAATGCAATGCAGAGCAAACCCACCAAAACACAACTTCACCCATGCCACCCTGACAGAGACCTCAGAGAGCAGGATGGCCTCTAACAAAGCAAAAGACCCTCTTTTTTTTTTTTTTTTTTTTTTTTTTTTTACACAAAATAGAAAGTTCTACTCGGAGGTATGTGGGTCTGTGAGGAAGATTGGATGCTGGGCAAAAAAAAAAAAAAATCTCAAATCTTTTCCATCTATCTGAGTAAGAGACAGTCGTGATTAGATGCACACACTTGGGAAATTACTGCATGTGGCAAGGACGAGGCACTGTAATCCTTTCAGAAATACTTGTGGTCCCGGAAGGGACCCCTCAGACACTCCAGTGGACCCCATCCTTCTCCCAGTTCTGCTCTGTGAGCCCCCCTTACCCCTCCCCACTCGGGAATCCCCCGCTCACCTCCCCACTCCATGCAGAGCATTCTGTGCCTTGCTATGGAAGCAGCAACAGCAGGAGGTTTCACAGCTCACTGCCCTCAGCCCTGCAGCCTGAACACGAGGAAAAAAAGCAGGGACAAAGATTACAGTGACTTTGATGGAGCAGGGGGACATGGAGATTGAATTGCAGCAGAACACGGATCAGAGGCAGTTGAACCTGGCTTGGCACAGAAAGTCTGCATTGTCCATGGCTCTGCAAAGCTACATTTGGCCAACCTGCTTGTAGCTTTTGCTAAGGTTTACTTATAGCCCACCCTTTCATTTTTGCTCATGCACAATTAGGAAGTGCAGAGAACTAAATTATTTGCAGCAAATGGAATTTGAACAGGAAAATGCCTCCTTACATCCCATGGAAAGTGACTTGATGGTGTCTACCTCAGGAATCTTCTGTTCAACACCTCTGGATCATGCATGAGTTACAAACTGTGCTTTGGCTGATAGGGGAGCCCTTTCTGCTCTTTTACATCTGTCATTTTGGGTTACAAGAGGAAGGAAGGAACTTAGTAGTGAACTTTAGAAAATAACTTCAATTTGTGTATGTGAATTCCCTCAATAGAGAACCTAGTCACACCAGTCAAAATCTCACGATAAAGAACTTATTCAACCCAACAGGTTGATTTCAAGAGCCCAGTATACAAGATACAAATGGAAAAATATCTGTGTATTTGGTGCATGTTTTCAGAGTGTTTAATTCACTTACAATTAAACTTTCCATTTTAAGGAATATTACAATAGAGTTTTAATTCAACAGCATCTCCAGAAAAAGATTTATACCTCATACTTCCATATTTATCATGTCAAAGGGTAGAAACAAATGAGCACTGTCACATTCTGGCACTGAATAAAATGTCATGAAAGCCAAATGACACACGTAGAATTTACAAATTTTTATTCCAGGAGAGAGAGAAACTGTTACATATATTTAAGAAAAAAAGTAAAGCAACCAAACAAAAACAGTGAAAGAGAGGATCTTTCTGGCTTTATTGCCTCTAGAATGTCAACCTCTTCTTTTTAACAGCCAGGCAGACAAAGACCTGTCATCCAGTATCTTCACAAATTACAGTCCAACCTGTAAATACAAACAGAGCACTTGATATGATCTTCAGGCATTTCTATTTTCTATTTAATACTGTTTCATGCATTCATGTGCTAATAAAGGTTAAACTAGGTGATCCTTCAAGCGGCCCTCTACACTTCATCTGCCAGAGCTACAAAAGCCAAAGAAAATTGGTGCATTTATATTGTGAAAAGAGAAAGACTCCGAGCATTGTAATGAAGTACAGTATTTCTTCTCGTGTATCATTTCAGCAGCAGTTGTTTACAACAAAAACATTTAGTCAGAACTGGATTTTTATGAGAAATCCTCATGTGTTACTAATCTTCTACTGACATCAGACTGATTCTCTTGGATCTTTCATTTGCTTCTGGTGAATCACCCTGCTCATAAAACAAATTGCCTTGTCCTGACTTGGATTTCCACCTTGATTTTCAGTGTGGCTTCAGGTATAGGCAGCAGTTTACCCTTGAGAAAATTCAGCATAGTCATGCTAGCACAGTCTTCATCTTAAAATAACACACAACACCATTGTGCAATGGACAAAATAAAAGATTGGAGTAATTAATTGTAAAACACTTCCAGTATAGAACAGCCTTTTTACCTCAGACTCCAAAACCAGAACCAGATGCATGATTAAATACAAGATGGCCCACATAACCACAGATGAGAAGCAGACAAAAATGTTTATCAAAATATCTCCTTACCCCCTTTTACTTCCTAGCCTTTACCTCAGCCTTCCTAAGGTATCAATTTCTCCTCCTCTGTATTGCAAATACACCAGTCTTCTTTTAACCCTCTCAGTAGTCTGAAATACATACCATAAAAACCCTTTGTGGAGCCCCATAAAGAACCTTCAGGCAAAATAAACAGCTGACTAAAATGACCTTTTCAGATCTCCACATCCTTCAAAAGTTAAAAGTGTGGTTTGGCTGAGAACTGGTAGATTTGGGTTACAAGATGAGGAAAAGGTGTAATGGAAACCTTTGTAATACAGACAAAAAAGACTGCCCCATGAATAAAGTCAAAGAAACACATGGATAGAGAGTCTGGGTTTAGCAAAATCACTCCCACAGTTTCACCAAATAGCTGAGATAAACATGAACGGGCAGATCTTGATGCATCCACTCCACTCATCAGTCTAGAGAACAAATTATCATTACAGAATAAATGGCATTCTCCTTTGGGCAGAGCTGATGAAAACCAACCCAGAGAGAAAGGAAAAAAAGCAAGAATGTCCCTTGCAAAGGAATTACAATTAAAAACCCCATGTGTTACTATAATGTTTCATGATCACACAGGATGAGCCAACACCAATTAAAGGCCAAACTCTGCTCTGAAAGTACAAGCTCATCTCCCATTTACAGCAGCAATGATAGAAGAGGCAAATTTTGGCCATGACCTCGTCTTTTATTAACATCCTAAGTGCCAGAAGGCAGATTTACAAAGGCATTTTTGAGCTAAAATTGCATATGGGCCCTTTGACACAAACACAGGGATTTGCAGAAAATCCTCACAGGATGCCTGAAGTGGCTTTTTAAATTTTTAATCACAAACAAATGAGTCATGTTAGAAAGAGTACACAGAGAGAGAACTACTACCATCACCACCAGCACTGATTGTTTTCAAAAACCTAAATTAAACTTGCCAATTCTAGCACTTGAAATTTCTTTTCTCTGTTACTTGTATGCACACATAGTCTGACAAAGAACCCTCAAAATTATAACGTAGATTTAAACCGAAAAAAAAAACCTGTCCACATTTTTAGAAACACCCACTGTGGTGCAATAAAATTCTTCCATTATTTTCCCATCTTTTCATTTTAATCTGATAAATGTACACATAAAGCCCTTCTCTCAATATTTTTTTATAATCAAGTGGAATCTGATTTTTTTCCAACAGAGTTATTCTGAACTACTTCCTTTCTTTTCCAAAGGCATTTATTGACTTAAGTTGATTTTTTACATTTGAAATGAAGCAACTGAAATTGGAAATGAGCAAAACATTGCATTTTCTTAGATCAAGATATCATTAGGACTTTCCAGATATGCTTTAATTATTTTGGGAGAACGTTAGCTTGTCTTACTTATTCAGAGCAGGTCACTCCCTGTATGGCACCCTAGTCAGTGCTTCTTCAGCCTAAAAAACAGCTCATCTTTTAAAATACTGAGTTATGCTCTTTGAACAACGTGTTTTGTCGCATCCTGCTGCTTTTTGTGGGGATTATTTTCTGAAATATCTTCCTTGAATATTTTTTTTACATAAATTAGTAAAATGTAGATTATCTAAATGTCTACAATTGTTTGAATCATCCTCCTCCTTGAGAGGAGTCCTCAAGATTCTGGATTTGACAGCAGTGCCACCATCCAAGGCACTTACAAAAAAAACCAAACACCATGGCTACAGCAAGATCTCGAACTCCTGTGCTAGAGGGTTTCTGCATTTCACAGTTACTGTTCTTTGTTTTGAGGTGGTGTCTACAGTTCTCAATAGCAAGCTGATCCCTCCTAGGTGTAATGAAAAGTGAAAGGGAAGATGAAAATAATAATTTGTTGAGTGGTCTTTTCCCCCCAGCTATTATTTATGCCCTCATCCATACTTTCATTTATGTTTCCAAGTTAATGTTATAATTTTGACCAACTTATGCTGAAATTCAACACAAAGCTATTTCAAATACTTAGGGTCCAATCTAACTCCTGGATGGAAAGAAAGATGGATTTTATTTCTTTATTTCAGAATAGAAAATATTCCTGTGTTTCTGCTGAGACAAAGGGCAGTGCAGGACATCAAACCACTGGATTCCATCATGTTAGAAGAATTTCCCACACGTGTCTTAATAACGTGAGATATAGATGAAAACAAAAGCCTTTTTCCCAAGCAATAGCACCACACCAGTCCCATCCCAAGCTCCTCCTCACTCCTTCCTGAGCTGGGACAATTGCTCAAAGTCTTGTCCACATTTTTTTCTATTTATTTTCCTTATATTCACTGCTCAATTTATACTGGCAATGAAGCTAGCCAAATAATTCCTTTTTGTCCTGAGAACAATGTAGACATTTTTTTGTACATCATTTTTACATACACAATATTCATAGTCCTAGAGATGAACTGAAAAATCTACTGTAAGGACTGAGCAGCTGTTCTTAAACAAACTTGCTTGATTTTGTTGATGGTGCTTTATTTTCCCTTTCTCTCTCCTCTCTTGCTGTCTCTGTCACCAGTACCAACCACTTTCACCCTTGACATCACACTGTAATTTAAGAAAGTTCTTCTTCTATGGTTTAAAAAGCTATTTTAAGGACCTCCATTAACTCAAATACATCTTTAAGTCTTTGTGCTATAGCTATTAAGGCAACCAGGAGTCTCAAAACATCTGTGAAAAGTATTTATTGGATATTTTACATCTAAAAAGTCTAGCTAAGAAATCTTTTCAGAGGCTTTGGTTCCACGAAGCAGCCATGATTTTCCTCGAAAACCAGACAGAAAAAAAAAAAAAGCCACTGAGAAAAATTAAAAAAAAAAATAACATAATACATAAAATATTTCCCTGAAGCAGAGTTCACATCTCAAGAAAGAAGAAACTCAAGGACTGCATAACGTCTACTGGGATGTTTGTTGTAGACACTGATGTAAAAATGTACGTCTCTAGTGAGATAAAGGATGGTAGTGCAGAGCTCGAGAGAGAAACAGGGCAGCACCTGAGCCCTTTGTTTTAAGCAAAGAATCATCATATAATCATTACAGCTGGAAAAGACCTCTAAGATCACTGAGTCCAACCATCCAGCTGTATGGCACAGGAGAAGTGTCTTTTGAAATACAGCAGCTGTTTGTGTCCTCTTGCATTAAAAAATTACCGTGACACATGCCAGGAGTTTGAAAACCACGTGTCCCTGAATTTGAAGAATAATGTGGAGCCAGACTCGTGAAGTAGGAGCAAGAAGCCCACAGGACAAGCATTCCTCTACCATGGCCTCCCTGCATCACCAGAACAGCTGCTGCTGGCTCCCAACCCAAAAGACAGCACCCAGGAAAGGGATAGAAGAGGTGGGAAGCAGGACCATGAGGAAGCTTGGCTCTCAGAGCAAATCAAAGCATCAAGGGACACCAGGGACAGGAGACCAGGAGGCCTGAGTCCCCAGCTCCTTTGCTGCAGGAAATCCAGTGTTCACCTCTGCCCGCAGCACAGTATTCCCTGGGCTCCTACTGCAACAGAGCAGCCTTTGCTCTGCCCCTTGCACAGCTCTGCAAAGCCTCAACTGAAACAGTTAAGTACAAGGAAGGGTAATTTTAAGTTCTATCTGTAGCTCACACTGAGCTATTATAAAAGGAGGAACATTACCCATATTATAAATGTTACATGAGTAAACGAGGAATATGAATGAGTGAGAGCTATTCATCTCAATGAGCACCTCTCTCCTGGAGAGTGTTACAAAGCCACAGGATGTCCCCAAGTTTCAGAATTTGCATTCCCACCTTCGAATTAGATGAAAAACTTACAAAAGCATATTTATCTAGATAGCTCCTTAATGACCCTGCCTCTCAGGGGAATCTTGTGCATTGAATATTCAGGAGAAAGATGGCACTAGGTTGTACCACAAACGTTTACCAATAATAGCTGCTATTTAAGCTGTCGTTTTCTCCCAAAAAAAAAAAAAGAAAAAAAGAAAAAAAAAGAAAAGGAAAAAAAGCTTTACTGGGCACATATAATCAACTCTCTGAATGAGGGAAAGCCAAAGATCTTCCAAAGATGTAGATGGGGAGCAGTGGGGTAACAACCTAAACAATTTCCATGGCCTAAGGCTGTGTCTGTATTGCAATTAAAAGATGTGTGGGGAGATAAACACTTAGTTCTGAGGACCTAATGCCACATTATTTTAAAAAAAAAGGGAGGCTGGAGAGTGGGGATGTACTCAGGCAAGATCTAGTCTGATCTGACATGATGGTGTGATGGGTTAGTGATGGGAGTTCTGGTCTCCATCCAGGAGGAACTGAGTTCATGACCTCTTAGGCCACTCTGTACCACAAACCACATGACCTTAGTGCAAGAAACTGGAAGAGCTGCTTCAAAATGTATTCCAGATCTGAATAAAACCACTAATGAAAATGCACACTACTTCATCCTGTTCCTCAATACCTTTGAAAATACTGAAATAAGTCATGCACAAAGGCACAACTCAAGGAGAAGAAAGATGGCACATCATTTGTCTTTTGCCCAAGTTTCTACGTCTTTCATGTTGCTTTGATAATAAGAGGAACAAAAGTCTGAAGCAGAACTATAAACTATACTCCATTGCCTGGTTCTAAATAAAGAAGTTTCAAGCTTTTCAACCTTACTTCTTATGCTATTCCAAGAAAGAAAAATTTCTATAATTTTCAGGGTTTATTGGGATTTTTTCCTCCATATTAATGAATTTCTTTTTTTTTCCTCTGAGAATTCAGCACTTTTCTCACAATTACCCTTCCACCTCCAGTTTCTTTAACACACCTGTTTTGCACAGCAGACAAGAATGAACTGGTTTTGTTAGGTGGTGTCTTCCCTGTAAGATGCTGCCACTGCAGTGCTGAGCACTTCTCACAGCAACACCAAACTCTTCTTTATGAACCTTCAGCGTCAAAGCTGCACGTTGATTTTGCTGCACCAGAATCCAATTCAGCAGAATTCATTCCTGCACCAGAAGAATTCCTGCAGAATTAACAGGGATATCTGTGTGCCAGTGCAGGAACCATAATGAAAGCGGGCAGAATTGCAGCCTCTCTCCCAGGTTGTCTGTGAGGGCAGGAGGGTCATTTAACATCTGTCTTAAACTAGAATTTATTTTAAAAAAAATAAAAACACACAAAAAAACCTGACTATTCTTTTTTCAGTTCTGGTGCTAAAAGAAACACCATTTCTTTCAGATACAGAGGAGATAAATGATAGATTTAAACCAAAGTGACCTGTTTCAGACAAACTAATTTTTTTTCTTTTCCTGAAACTCCTCTCCTGCCCTTCCACGTGCCCAGACTGAAGAACAGGCCCTGGGTACAGAAGCTCCTCTCTGCCAGGAAGCCAAACCACAAGCAGACACCTCTGGGGACAAGCACAGGGCAGGAGACCAGCCCAGTGAAAGCTGCTTATAAACCAGCCCCACACCGTGGATGCCCTCATTCCCCCTGGGGCTGTCCCCTTATGTAGGCAGCCAGCAGCTCTCAGTGGCTCTTCCCTTTCCAAAAACACTGTGGCCCCAGCCTCAACCTCTGCTTTGGTGTGGACAGCTCTTTCCCTCCTGGGCTGGGGACATAGCTCTCTCCTGGTTTTGGATTTAAACCACTTGTCTAACAGATCTCCCAAGATCTGGGCACCATCACAAGATGCCCAAATCACCAAAATTTTCACACCTAGCTGGGTTAGGAATTTAGGTGGAGAGCAGAGCAGCTTTTTCATCTGGGAGCCCAAGGAAGGGACACATTTGGCCCCACTGTGAAAGCAGCAAAGGATTCACACTGCCCTGTAACCAGATCTTTCCGTGATGCCAGCCTGAGCTTTGTGGGGAACATCTCCACTGCCTTCACATGATCCCACCTCAGGATCATAGACCTGACTTCACTGTGCTTTAAAACAATATCTGTTTTATAGGATTGGTCTGTTTCTGCTCCTTGGTGATGTTCATGACAGCAACACAGCAGAAATATAGCACATGCCCTTAATTTAGTCCCAGTAAAGCTCTCCTGTTACTGCTTAATGCAATCAATTACTGAGCAATCTGAACTGCGCCCACAGAATGAGCATAAATTGGCATCGAAGCTGGGACAATGCAAGTGGTGGTGTTAATTCCCAGCCATCTATTGTAATTCGGTATTCATTGGTGAGGTTTCTCTCCTGGTAAATTTTAGAAGCTCTTTACACAAATAGCTGCTTTCCTTTCATGTGGAGCAAATTACACAAAACATACTATGTATATGTGTACACAAGCAGAACTGAACAAACAGTATTTATAGAAATTCTGGACTCATTTGCTTTGGTGGATAAATACTGTATTTAGGTAAAGTCCATTTACAAAAATACATGACACATCTATGTATATGTGTGCATATATATATATAAACACACATATATACACACACATCCCTTCACTACTGAAAATTCCCTTAAAAAGTGTTCAGAACTACATTGTGCATTAACTGCAAATCAAGCCAGATGCCGATGACAAACAGCAGAGGGGGGATGATGTGCATTATTCCAGAGCGAGGTAAGGCAGGCAGCGTGGGAACCCTGCCCTGCTGCTCGCTCCCTGTCTCCGGGGAAGGGAGGGATGGAGGGAGGGATGGAGGGAGGGAAGCAGGGAGGGATGGAGGGAGGGATGGAGGGAGGGAAGCAGGGAGGGATGGAGGGAGGGACGGAGGGAGGGAAGCAGGGAGGGATGGAGGGAGGGATGGAGGGAGGGAAGCAGGGAGGGATGGAGGGAGGGAAGCAGGGAGGGAAGGAGGGAGGGATGGAGGGATGGATGGACGGAGGGATGGAGGGAAGCAGGGAGGGAAGGAGGGAGGGATGGAGGGAGGGAAGCAGGGAGGGATGGAGGGAGGGATGGAGGGAGGGAAGCAGGGAGGGATGGAGGGAGGGATGGAGGGAGGGAAGCAGGGAGGGAGCCGCTGATGCTGGGAAGGCGGCGCGGCCGCGCTCCTGCGCTCCCTCTTCCTCTCGCCCTCTCCAGTCTTTTCCTTCTCACACTGCCGCAGAGCTTTCCAAATGAAGAAGCTGTTTCCATGACACCAAACCCTTAATTTGAAGCATACATATAAACAGCCTATGATTGTGATCACAATGCACCATTTCTTATTAATTTTATTCCCTTTTTTTGGTTCTGCTTTGGAGATAGGCAGTTCTTATGAAATACAACATAAAAATCACTGGTGGTAAACAGCAAGCAGCTCCACCTTTAGTGTTTTACAAATACCTTGATTTCTGTATTAAATTTCTTGTCATTTTTAATAAACCTAAGAAGCAGAGTAGTTGACTAATCAGAGTGCTTTGTGTTTATGCTTTGTACTTGTAGCCAGACTCATCTCCGTGGGGCTTTGTTCTCTTGTTGAGGTCTTAGCTTAGTGCATCCTTTCCCCTCACTATTCACTTTTACTCAAAAGCTATTTTTTGGTCACTCTCTTCTCCAGAACAGTGTTTTTATAGCTTTCTAACATGGCAAACTTAAAATAATAAACTACAAATGTAACTATTCTTTCTTTTTAAATTTATCTAAATTTTTATCTATTTATCTAAAAGATAAATTTAAAAACATTCTTCTCACATTAAAAAATCTGTAAGAAAATATGTGTCACATTAAGAAAGACATAATCTTAAACTTACACTGAACTTATATACCATTAGTGGAACACACCCCATGAGCAAACATTTTATTTTTTAATTCCTTAATTGTACCTTCTTAATCACAAGATCAAGATTTTTTTTTGTCCTTCTAAAGAGAAACTTTAATCAAAATATTCTCCAGTTAAAACACTTTAAATTTGCTTGATTCCCAGTGTAATGGAATCAGAAGGTAAAGATGGCAGGAGAAGGAAGATTTTGTGCATCCACAGCATCCTCTCTCTCACCCAACTACTGCTACCAATGAACTGCAGTGGCAGGAGCACCATGCAATAGCAGTTAAGTTTTATTCATATCCTTATCTTTATTAACAAGTCTGAGATACTTACAGCATGGACACCCACACACCTGCTAAGCCAATTTACAGGCAGGGAAAGCAGACATTTACTGAGTGCCTGATTCCCCACTGCTCCACACCTGAGAGGCAGCTGCCCATGGGATGTGGTGCCCTCAGCTCCCTCCTCAAACACAGCAGCTCCTGCCCCACTGCTACAGGCAGGAATTACAGGCAGGGAAGAACTACACATAGGGATTACAGGTAGGAATTACAGGTAGGAATTACAGGTAGGGATTACAGGTAGGAATTCTGTCATAGCTGCAGTTCCTGTGCCATTCCCTGAGTGTGCAGGGTGACGTGGGAATGTGGCACATTTCCATCTGGCCATCAGTGGCATGTTCACTGTGGAGAGAAGCTTGTAGCTTTAGGCCAGATGTTTCACTGTCCTGAAGGACAGGGAGCAACAAACAGCCAAAACAACATTGGTAGCAGCTTTTCAGTTTGGAGGCCTGGAGACAGATCCTGAAATCAACACACAAAAAACTAAATGAGCACAAGGGATTTGATGTAACAGCAAAATCGACACCATCCCTTTTCCTACCCCCAGATTATCCAGAATTTCCTGCACATGGAGGAAAGGAGAAAATTCTATGGCTTTATAGGACAAGTCAACCACTGATATACTCACAAGCAGAGTGATATATTAGGGTAAAGGTTGCAGGGGGATTTCAAAATCGGAGCTATAAATTGTTTTATTGATATCTTTTCCTCATACATGGAGGCTTTCTTATGACACAGACTTTACCCCAAAAGCAGCCTGTTCCAAAAGCCAAGGAAGGCAGAAGGTATCCCACAAGGTAAAATGTGCTACACATAAACAGGGCTGTACTATCCATGAAGGACACAGAGACTTGTGGGAAGCAACAAGCTAAGTAAAGCCTGAAACCCCATAAATAGCAGAAAACATCAGGATGTATAAATGCAAAACACAAGAGCAACAAGCAAAGCCTAAGGCATGGCACACAGAGTTCAAGGGGATAAGATTTCTAGGTGACCACGGGAGTTCATGCCTGGGATGCTCCCTTCTTCTTTGTGGCTACTTCAGCCAGGTATGATTTCCCCTCCACATGAGACCACACAAGAGCCTGTCTCAAGCCTGTTCCATGCAGTTTTTCTCTGTAAACCTCAAGCAAGTTTTTCAGACACCTGTCAGGGAGGAACAGCAGCAGGGCCACACATCACAAGGACAGGGTGAAGACAAATACATGGGAGCAATGTGAGGCTGCAGCAGCAGGTACTAACAAAGACGAGAAACCCTGAGAGAAGCAGCAGGTCTGGGGTTTGCATCATCCCCATCCCTGCCTTACAAAAGGGCTTCCTTACCTTTAGGAAATCCTCGTGCAACAAGAGTGAACATCCAGCCTGGAAGGTGAAGCGTGATCCAAGGTCTGTTGAGGGATCTGGACACCAAGGCCTGTGCTCACAGATTTTCACTGCCTGTGGAGAGCCAAACAGACTCTAAAAACAATTTGGAATGTGACAAGGAAATGAGATAATGATGCATTTTAAAGTCACTTATAGGAGAGAGATGGGGTTCCTAAGGAAGGACAAAGCTACTTACTTACTGGATCACACTGACAGGGTGACAGCAGAGACAAATGATTTGAACTGAAGGAAAGTTTTTCAATTGTAGTGTAGGGTTTATACCATCAGGATGCTGCCGTTCTGTGTGTTATTCTGAGAGCTATTCATGCATCTCTATCTTTCAGCTGAATTATATTTTTTCCCTTTAATAAACTTGCTTATTCAGTCTCACTAGCACACCAAAGGACTAATTTGGATTTAATTTATCCCTCTCTGTGTGAACTTCCCATAGCTGTTGCTTCTTTTACTTTCTCTCTCTTACCTGCCAGTCTTTTTAATTCTCTGTCTTTGGTGTGAGCCTTGTAGGGTAAGGATCATACCTACTTCTATTTTTGGAAACCATCTACAGGGAATAAATTATGGTAATTATGTCCAGCAGAATTAGATTGTAGTGACTGCAAGACATGGAATAGCCACTGTCAGAGATTCTCAGAACAAGATCATCTGGTTTTGCCCTCAAGTAAGAAAGAAACAAGGAAGATGCACCACCAAAATCAGTACTATGAAAGTGCCTCACCACCAAAATCAGTATTATGAAAGTGCCTCTAATCTCTGGAAAAGTGCATGGTGGATACTGCCTACAGCCAGGGAATCATGGAGAGAGCCAGGCGTTTGAGCTTTACTACAGAGAGGATATAATAATATTAACAACTACTGAATTTAAAATTAAATTTTACCGAAGTTTCCATTTGAAGCTACACTTATTTCCTTGCTCAAGGCTTTGAGGGTGGGGAAAAGGGTGGGGGAAAAACTTTGAATGCAATCTTCATTTTACATATTTCTGATACTTAAAATGTTTCAAAATTATTAATGTGCTACACTTGCCCTCAATCCAAGTGGTGGCTTATCTAATATTACTTTATGAAAAATTTGGAAATATGAAAATAGTATTTTCCATATAATTCAGCTAAAAACTGTTTATTTATGTAGCAGGAAAAATGGTCAAATATTTTAACATCAAATTAAGTGTGTGGCATAGACCTCCCAGAGGAAAAGAAATAGACTTGTGTGAATGTGCTTGGTTCAGTAGCTCTAAGGTGAAGGATGCCAATGCTGATGTAGCTGCCCTTTTGACTCAGATACTTGAGTCTATGTTAGTGTGATGCTCTAGATGTAAGGTGGTTTAAGGAGACAAGGTGCAGGCTGAGTTTCCCTAGCTTGTTCTTAACTGCTTTAAGCACTTTTCCTCTAGCGGTGCCTCTACCAGTGTTCGAAAAGGTGGCCTGTGAGGAGGGAAATAAATGGTCCTTGTAACCTTATCTTGCTGCTTCTTGGTGTGTTAGAGACATCTGCAAGAGCTGGGAGTCTGGCTTGTTTGGGTTTTGCTGTTTTTTTCTACGAAGAATTCAGGTTCTGTGTCTTGTTTGAGGGGCAGTCATTGGTAACCAGAGCCATGAGAGTTCTGATGACTTCTCTGGAGTCAGGAGCTTCCACAGCTCCAAGAGTACTGTCACTGACATCCAGAGCAGGTCTGGGTGTCTGCATGTATGAAAAACAGGTTGTTCTGCATGTGGTTCACCTTTTTTTCTAACTGATGTAACCATGTGTACCTTAAAGTAGATTAACTTATTAACATAACTCATCTTCCTGTAAAAAGTATAAATTTCAGAGCTTCACAGACTTTTACTACAATGGGTTTGTTTCTGTGGGCTCTCTTCCCACGTGGATATTCCTGACTTAAGGAGCTAGTATCCATGAAAAAGCCCTGGTTTTTTTTCCAGTAACAAACCACCCTGCCAGTGTACAAGTGTACACTCCAAATATTTTTCTCCATGCTGACAATCATGACACACAGGTGATATGATTGATGAAGCATCAAGAGAGCAGAAGGGAATAGACATTTTGGGCACATGACAGATCTTCCTTTAGGCTGTTGCATTGTGAGCCTGCCTTAAGGCAGTTTTATTTCTTCTCCAGCAGCACATCATCCCAGAGCAGCAGAGTTCCTCCTCTGTGCCATGCTCTGAAAGAACTTAGGGCAGAGCAGTAACCACCTGGAATTCTCCCTGATAAAAGAAGCTGCCAATATCTCCCTAAAACTTGAAAGTTTCTAAATAGACATCGGAACAGATGGGGAGATGCATCCCTTTTTAAGTCAGGATTTACATTTTCTTGCATTCATATTGCAAATGTTTTGTTGCAGCCAACCTTTTTGGGATTTCTGCGATGGCTGAAATAAAAAGAGAGAATTTCAGGCAACACCTGGCTGTTAATTCAGGGGCCTAAGCCCCACAGTCTTCAAAAGGCCAGCACCTTCCCCTGTGAATCTGTGACTGATTGCAGGTATTAACATCTCCTCAACCACATAAATAGCCTTGAGTAAGGAAGGATTTCAGAACATTAACCTCAGTAATTAGTCTCCTGTATCACCTCCTTTAAAGGACATATGCTGAGAATGAGACAATAAAGACATTCAAAGAAATTAATCCTTTTTCCTACACCTTTTCTTGCTTCCTCAGTCTGGCCCTAAGGAGGAGAGAAATTTCACCCTGATAGCTGGAAAGGCTCCTCAGGTTGAGCCTTTGGACATCTATTCTTTTCCCTCTCTTAAGGAGAAGCCAGTTTTGTGCACTTGTGTAAAGTGTTGTAATGTTTGTCTCAAGGTCACCTGGCTGAAATAGCCCCCCAGTATTTTCTTTCCTTATTCCAATGTGCTTTCACAATAACTTTGTGTACATCTGACAAAGGAACGTGTACAGCCAAGCAGTTTGAATAGCTCACCCAGCAGCCCACTGCTCATCACTGGCATGGGGAAGTCACCACTATATCTACAAGATACCTATCACAAAGATTTTTACCTTATTTGTTACTGTCAGGATTGGTGAGTAGTTCGGAGGAAAGCAGCCAAGGCTGCAGAGTTCAATTAGAACTCCCCCATTTAATGACAACCCGTTACCAACCACAGATTTCTGAATCATTCCATTCTTTCTGTCTTAATCCATCTTCTGGCCTCACATCACCCCAGCTAAAAAAAAAGCTTGTATTGGGTATGAGCAACACATATAAGCAACCCACACACCTTGCCTAACACCATGATTTGCACACAGGTTAAGGAGCTGAAAGAAACATGAGATGCAACTGATAGGACAGCAGCACCATCCCTGCACTGTGCACACAAACTTCACAAACACTCCCACTGGAAAAGGAATCCCTGAGGTGCCATCGTGTGGGGAACCCACAGCTCAGGCTCTATAAGAAAGCAGTGGGAAAACCTGCTGTCTTCTAGGAACTGATACAGTGTCACTGTCACAGAGCTATCGAGTGAGTGAGCAGCACCAACTGCCTTTTCACACTATGAAACCATGTGTCTTTTTAATTTGAAAAAAAGGTTGGCTGATTGAGGCTATTTATAGATGTACTTCCTATGGAAATTTTAATAGCAAAACACCAGATAGCTGTAATAGTAATGCTGACAGACCTCTGACTATAGCATCCTAAACTCTGGCATTATAGCAACTTGCTGAGAAGTTTCTACACCTACAGAATTTCAGTCCTAGCCCCGTTCTTGGGATTCCTATATTCCACTTTTTAAAGCAAAGCCATCAATCATCTGGATAGTGAAGGAGTGACGGATAAACTTGAACAAGTTACATGAGCATTTTAATTAAGGCACATCTTAACAGAAGATCAAGAAGAGAATAGTGAGTTAATATCCATAAAAAATGTGTTGAGACAGCTCTGATATATTTTCCAGTTGTAGCAAAGGTAATTGGATGAAATGAAGGAGAAACAAATTCAATGTGATAAATGTAATAGATATTTATTGCTACAAAGGATTAGCTAGAATTACCTTCAAGCACAGGCTTGATGCTAGATATGATAATTTGATAGGAAGAAACTGCCTTTCACTTTCATATTATATCAACTTCTTTTATTATGACGTATCATAAAGAGGAGAAAAAAAATCACATTATGGATTTGCTGACCTGTGGGATAACCTTGAAATCATGCCACTGAATTTCCACGACTTTTTTTTAGACCTCCAGTATGGAACCAAAATAGTATTGAAAGTGCATGGAGGATTAGAATATGAGTAAATACAGAGTGTGACCTTTTCTTGCCACAGAGAAAATCTTTGCCACCTCCACTTATTGGGAGTCAAGGCACAAATGAAAGTGCCTAAAGGGAGAAGAAAAAAATCTTACCAAGGAAGATAGCAAACCTTCTCAGCTATGAGCATTCCTTATTGAATGAGAAAGTGTTACTTTAAACTATCACTCCATACATCCTGTGTGTATGTAAATAGGGGCGATGTATTCATGTCACATCTGGACTGGTTCCATGCCACAGGATGTGATGAGGCACATGGGTTTTGCCTTACCAGTAATGACTCACATACCACCTACAGTAAACTAAGCAGAGGGGTGGCACAGTAACTACAAATACAGAACAAATGCGTGGTTGTTTATCATTTTCATCTTTCTTGTGTTTTTCCATCCTCTTCTGTTTTCCTTCAAGAAAAGAAACCAAGCCTAAGTAGCAGTTTTGCCTGAACAAAGAGTGTTATCCATAAGTGTTACAAACAAGGAGTGTTGTAAACAAGGAGTGTTATAAAGAGTTGAAAACTCCTAATTTATCTGTAAAACAGACATGCTGACATCTATAGCATCACAAAGCAAGTTTATTATTTCTAGACTGCAGGTTGTGCAGAGGTGGACCTATGTCTGTAAGACTGTTCCTAGCACAGTAGTGTTGCTACTAAGATGTTAATAACAAATTATACACATAGCCTGAAGGGTGGGATCTTTTGCTTAAACTCAAAAAAACCACTGAACAAGTGTATGACACTATCAGACACACTCACTCCAAATTATTCTAACTCAGTATTGAAATTTTTCTGCATTATCCATCACAACCATGAGATTTTAATATAATTATTTCAGAACATTGCTCAGCTCTTGTCTGCTCTTAGATATATACCAAAATAGGTACAATTATTCTGAGATGGTTTATTTCAATATAAATCCCAAAGTGGATCCTCTTATTCCAAAATAAGAGTTCTTATTTCCAATTTAATTTAATCTAGTTCTAAAATATCCTCCTGGGATCTTATTCTGGAATAGTTATTTTGGTACATTTCCAAATGTAGGCAAGCCCAAAGTCAGGGATTGGAGACTGGAGCTTGTTGAAGAGAAAACTCTGTTTCCACTTGGAAAAAAAATCCAAACCATTAAGCTTAAGAAATCCACCCCTTTCAGAAATACAAACCCTTACACAAAAAGGGTAGAGATCTTATTTCAAGAATAGCAGTTTGTTACCTCTGCATGTGTAGATACCAATTAATGTTTCATCAAAGGAGTCACTCACAGATCTCCTCCACCCCTTTTTTTTTTCATCTAAACACATAGTGTCAAAGCAGAAGAGCAAAAAATAAGTTGGAAACTAAACCAAGAAAATAATCTAGCCCAGGCAGCCTTCTGATCCTGAGAAAAGGGAAATGTAAAAACCTCCACTAGCTCAGCCAAACATTTCCATCAGTTGCTAATTTTACACAGAATGTGTTTGTATGCTGAATGCTAGGCTGTGTACAAAACCTGCAGCAGGCAAGCCTTAAGTACAATGAAGTAATGAACCTCCCTAGGGAAAAAAAAGGATATTTGTTGATTCTGAAAATCAACTATACCTTTTACTACACCAAAGCCTAAACTTTATAAAATATCTAGAGTACAAAAGGGGACTTGGAGAACATCTCAGTTTTCTATACCTCAAATGAACTTCGGGAAGTAGAATCATTGAATGGTTTGGATTGGAAGAGACCTTAACAATCACGTAGAATCTATGACTTAACAACTTCCTTGCTGGGAACAACTGCAACTAGAGATGGTGAAAGAGGGCACTGGAAGTGTTTAATGTCAGAGTGGTTAAAATCATTAGAACACAGCAAACATGGGGACCTATCTATGACTCAGCAGCTTCCTTTCTGTGCTTTGGCTTCACTGACCACTCGATAGTATCTTCAAGGCTGAAACAAATTCTGATATTAGCAGATATTGACAAATGGTTGTTACAAAGAGCATCTGCCTCTGAGTGTATGTGGGCACAAACAAACAGAACAAAAAAAATCAAAAGAGCTCCCTAATACACTAAATGTAGATATTTGATCCAAGCAAGTTGTTTTTATTACATTTGTCCCACAGTTGTTAGTAAGAAATATGGATATCTGTCCTTCATGGGTTTTGAAGACTGTCAACAACACAACTTTTTTCCTCATTTTGTACTCACCAGCCTAACAAGAGGATTCAAGGCTTTCTAATTTTCTTTAGAGGCCTTTTGTCAGCCTGGCCATGCACAGAATATATGCAGCAGCATTTACCAGCACTGCCACCAGCGTCCCACAGAGCCAGAACACATCAGCTCTATCTTGCATCCCATGGACACCTTCAAAATCTTCCCCAGGTATCAGTGACATGTGAATCCCTGTGCTTGTGACTGTGCTCTTCTCTGGGACTGCCCAAAGCCCACTCTAGCCCAGTGGCTCTGCAAGGGCTGCAAGGGCAGCAGTCATGTCCTTATGAGAAGCTGTCTCAGCAGCCCCTCTTCACAGCCCTGGGACACACATCATGGGCAGCCAAGACTTCTGAGTCAGAGAAGGAGTCTCCTGCTTTAAACAACATTGATTTGGCAAGCCAAACACGTGTAAAGGAAAGGAATACAAAAAGTAGCTTCATGTCCCCTTCTTGCCCACAAAAACACCAACGACACCTACAGCAGTGATGCTTCAGGCCCAAAAAGGTAACATTGCCATGGTTTTGGTTCTCCCTCTCCCACAGGGAAGATTTGGCCCTTCTTTCTCCCAGTGCAGAGCAAGAACCATGATCATCCCGTCCCAGATGATGCTGAGCTGTGTTTCACAGCCAGAAGAGAGAGCTCAGCGTGTCCTGGGCTGTACAGACCAGCTGTGTTTGAGATGTGGATTGCCCCTCTAGTCCCCTACAACCCCCCGTGATCAATGCTTTCCTCTGGATGTCACCAGCCCCCCTTGTACCCTTAACATCACCACTAAAGCCGCGAGGGATACCAAGAGCCACAAAGTGAGCAAATACCCCCATCTAGCGTCCCTGAGTACCGCAGAGTATATTCTGCTCTTTTCCATCTCTTTTATCCCTTTCCAGTCGTCCTGATTCTTAGTGAGAAAGAAGCTCTCTCCAACAGAGAGACCAAAAATTACCACTGCCCCCCAGAAGGGCATTATGCAGACTCTAGGCATGCAAGCAGCTCAGCCAGCATATTGCTAATTACATTTCTGCAAGTCTGGTCTGAGTTTTCTCTTGAGCAACAGCTGCTTATTATTTCAGCTCACATAGTCAGTCTCTGTGAGGTTTCTTTCTCGGCTCCATTCTGCTAATCTGACCATAAGGAATTGACAAATTAGTTCTAGAGGATAAATCAAAGGGGTTTTTGTGTGGCCCTTACCCCCTGTTTCACATACAGTGCTTCCAGCTCATGACTCTCCCAAGTTCTCCTAGAAAAGCTCGCTGGCTACAGAGGCATGTTATTTGAGGGTGAAATGCATTAGCCTCTGTTTGCTCCAAATTTAATTCATCTATTTAAATAATTTAATATAGCATCCATCAGTATGAAAGCTGGGCAAATTGAATCCAAAGGATTTGAAGACACATAGATTAAATAAACTACCTTCAAATCCTGGCTCTCAAATTATCCCTGCCCCTGGATTAATTCTACCTTAATTAGACAAAATAATCTTCTCAAAATGATTAAATTTGTGAAGATGAAATAAACATAAAGCAAAAGGAATATAAACAGCCAGAAAGCATAAGACATAATACAGAGCCTTGAATCATACTAGAAATCATTCAGTTTAGGTTCTCATTAGAATTCTATAAAATCATGAGTGGCCTGAAAGAGATAAATAAATGGCTTTGTTTCCCAGAATACAAGAAATAGGGGTGCATCACATGAAATCTTCAGCTAGGGTTTTAAAAGAAACAAAAGCAAGGACTTTCTGACAGAGTGAATCATTAAATTGTTAAACTCTAAATCATTAAATTGTTAAAAATTACCAAAAGTGCTGCAGATGCTGAAAGCAAAACTAGAATCTGACAAATCAACAAAAGATAAGGCCACAAAGACTTATTAAACACAGAGATCAGAAAATCTTTAAGCCATGAACTGCTGAGGGGTGGGAGAACATATTAGGGAAATATCACTCAATACTTTTCCTGCAGTTACACCCTTTCCTTAATTATCAGCTACTGTCAGAAACAGGATACTGAGCTTGATGGGCCTTTGGTTGAGCATAATGGGGCTATTCTTATAATGTGACAAGTCATGAATTGGATTTACTTTAAAATGTTGACACTGGCTTCAGAATCTTGTACCAGAAGGTGACTAAAGAGCATCCAAGTTAAACTCAGCTCATGGAGTTTAGGATAACAATTAGGCTCTCAGACTTACCTAACTTGCAGGAGTTGTTCATGTTGCAGCTCCACTTGATCATCAAAACCATTAAGCATCACTACTGTAAAGGCAAAGGTAGACATTTCTCTATGGCAATGATTCATGATGACAGCAAGCCAGCAGGTTACAGAACAAAAGACAACACTGCTCTACAACAGGTCCTTAGCAAGCAATTTCATTAACAGCAAGGATTTTAAGGACAAAAACAAAAATTTTTTTAAATAGCAATATCCCCAAAAAGGGCCCCAAAAGTTGAGGACAGGATTGAAATTATTTATAATATCTGTTCCATGCAGGTAGCTAGAAACCATAACGAACACTGCTTTGAAGTCTCGGGAAAGTCCTTTGGAAGTAAGCATAGAAGAGCACAGTCCCTGCCCTATCTGTACTATAATGAAAAGCAAAACTTGGAGATCAGAGTCAGAAAACTGCCCTCAGAAATGAGAAGCAGAGCTGGTGCTAAATTCAAGGAAAGATAACAATCCAGTTTTATACCCTTGCACTAAGTGGTGCAGGCCCATACCTCAAACATAACAGGCAGAACCACTTGACAGACTAATCATCTCCTGTTCAGCCACAATGCCAAAATTTCTGAGCAGGAAAGCATCAAGACAGCTTAGTTTTAAGCTAGTTTTAACACTAGCTGGAGAGTCACCAGGACTCCGAGAGCAGTGTAGCAGATGATAGTCAGTATTGCCATACCCCAAGTCTACTGCCAGAGCTGGATCATCCCACTAACTGCATTTTTCAGAAAAGCCAACATTTTATTTTTGTCTGCTAGGAAAAGATTGTATATAACATACAAAAAAAAAAAAAAAGCCCTAGATTGATGCAGCCTGCAGACCTGACTCAGTCTTTATTGTCTTCAGCAGAAAGACCCTTGATGCCCTCCTGGGAGTGGAGTGCAGCTTTCAAAGTTGCCTGGAAACATAAATTATGACAAGACTGTTCAGGTATTGAAGCTGCTCTCAGAAGCCAGGTGAGGACAGCCTCAGGCTCCCACAAAGCTCGTGGAGAAACTGATTACCAGGAGCAGCAGAGCGAGTTGACTGCCTTCTTCACCCACATCAAGAGCCCTCAAAGGCCAGACAAGTGGGTTCTCCCAAAGGTGGCACTGGGATATGCAGGCAGGTGTGCCTCACCACTGTGACATTTCAGTTACATCAAAACAAGTTCTTTTTTTCCCTCTGTTTACCCTTGTTCTTCCTTCCTCAGTTCCCCATGCAGTCTGTCTCCATCTTCCACCATCGTCTTTCCATAGCAGGAACAGCCAAATACCTCAGCCCAGAGTCAGAAAATCTAATGCCCACCCTGCTGACTGTCCTGAGCCAGCTCTCACTCTGCACCTTCCTTTGGGGAACAGTTCTCAGCCACACACATTTCCTCCACCAGACTTGTACTGGCACTGACCTCTGCTCCTGAAACAGCCTTCAAAACCCTTATCAAGGCTTCCCTTCACCTGTCACCATGCTGACCCATTCACAGCCTTAAAATTACAAGCCGTGGATCCCTGCCAGGTTAAATAATGCAGATCCAAATTACTTTAAATCTCTCTTTTTATTTCTCTCTCTGCATTTTCCATACACAATGTTAAGACCCACAGCAGAAAATTCTGTTTCCCTGTGTTATTCTGTAATTTGCAATGCCACCCACCAAATGGTACTGTAGAAATAGTTAATCACATAGGCTTGGGATATGCATAAGCTGAGGTGTAAAGGTGCTAATAGATATATTTGAATTCAAAAGAGGTCTGAGAGGTGGAAAATAATATCCTATTAGTATGCTATATGTGTGTGCAAAGCAGCAGCCTGTTCTCTAAAAGATGTGGGGAAAAATAGTAGAATCAAAGCCTTCAGCTTTCCTATAAAACACATTAAAATCAGTAATCTTTATATTTTTTTCTCATTAGAACCATTAACATTATTGATTTCTTTATCACAGAATTTTGAACCATTGCAAAAAATATTTCATGCAGTAAATCTGCATTTCTGTATGTTAACAACCACTTGTGTCTGTGTCCAGCCTCAGACACCAGCAGCTCAGTGTTTCCATACAGTTTGCAGTTTGCCTGGCACTTGGAGAAATGTGTTGAACCTGAATCGTGCAGGAAATGGGTCCTCAAAATGAGCTGTTTAAATGTACTGAATATGGGCTGAAATAACACAGCATGGAGCCATCTTCAACTTGCTTACCTTTATTTCCCAGAACAGACATATTCCTCAAATACATGTAATTTATGGGAATTGCTGTTTCTGTCTTTAACACTCTCACTGCTGGTTTGCAGGCTGTTTTCTCCCATTCTCTTTTCTCACTCTGTGAGCAACAACCTTCACAGAACAGGTCCAATTGAATGTATGACTGAGCACTTATTTCAGGGGGCCAGGGACAGAGGTTCTCCACAGAGGCAAGGGAGAATAAGATCAGTGAAGCACACAGATTATGCGTGGGCAGGATCATAAGTTAAAAACTTTAAAAAACAACTATACCCAAGCAATTAATCCAAGCTTCATTATGACTACTTAATGTGTTCTTGTTAGTCAACTCAGTAATTCTATCACATCCATCACATTTACATCTCAGCTACAGAATTTGGAAATGATTCTGCAAGATACAATTGGGGGAACATAAAGGCTTTCATTTCTTTTTAAACCTTGGAGCATGAAGGGGAGAATAAATATTGGGTTATCTAAACTTGCTCAGAGTATTTTCACTGGCACAGAGAGGTATAAGGTTTCAACCAGTTCTGTTTTTAAATTGAATTGCAACATTAAAAATGGATAAATGGGTTGTGCCACCCACAGCACACTCTGGGGACCAGGGGCATGACTGAATTTTAAAAAGCATCAGGCAGTCCCTGCCTGTAGATATTCTCCCCCCAGCCAGTTCTCTAATGTACAAACTGGCACAGTGAAACCTGCCTCTAGAGACTCTGTTTCCATGAGCAAGGGGCTACTCTTGCAGAAACTCTTCTTGGTTCATCTGGTCTCAAACAGCAAACCCAGATCAGACAAAAGTTGCTCCCACGGGCTCCTATTGGGAAGTACTTTCCTTTGTACTGAGCAAGTAAATCAGAAAGCAAATCCCTTGGGCATATTCCACTCTCCTCAATGCTCAGCATCGACCTCCCAGAATCTTTACCAGCATGAGTCAGGTTAAGCCATCTCTGCCAACCAGGGCAACTGGAAGATGCCATCCTGAGTGTGGCACACACACCATGAGGCCACCATACAGCTCTGGGACCTGCCAAGTGCCATGCCAGCTATTTCCAGCAGGGAGAACAAACACATTCCCAACACTGGGCTCTTCCCAACTTTGCAAGCCCCATCTTTCAACCTCATGTTGCCTTAAGCAGCAAGAAGTTTGTATCCATATTGTATTCAGCATACTGGCTGCCTTGGATATTAAAAAAAAAAAAAAAAAAAAAAAAACACCCAGAAAGGAAAACCATCTGTAACAACTATTTTCACGTCTGCAATCACAAAAGCTGTCAAGAATCCAGAGGTCCAGAAAGTGAAGCTTCCAGTTCATTCTGAGCACAGAACAGGCTGCCCAGAGAGGCTGTGGGGTCTCCTCCTCTGGAGATCCATTTTCTCAACACATTCCTGAGTGATGTGCTTTAGGGAAGCAGGGAATAGGGAGGTAGGACCAGATGACCTCCAGTGATCCCTTTCACCCATTCCGTGTGATTTTGTGATTCATTCATTTGGATAATGTGAAGCACATACATCTACTCTGTTCTGCAGGGATCAAAACATCTATTCTATTACCCATATCCTTTTTGCAAGGATGAATCATACCAACAGCAATTATGATTTCATTAGTTAACACTAATCTGAATCTGTATTTCCTGAATTAAAAAAGAAAAAAAAATCATTTTATGATTAAATGAAACAATGCTCTTCTGCAGGACATTTAAAACCTTCCTTAATCACATGCAAATCTCTAAAATCAACATTTACATAATCACTTTTTAAATTACACAATAAAATATTTTATTCTTTTATACTGAGTCCTCTGTATCACCTTTGGAAATTATCCCACAAAGTACAAGTGTATGTACATTCAAAACACCTCTTAAAAAAAAAAAAAATAGAGGTTGCAAAAAACCTCTAGTGCAAAACATAGAACACTCAAAACTAGCTCATGTGGATATGGGTTTTTAAAGTTGAATTGCATAAAACCCCAACAGAAATGCAAAACACTGAAGACTTGGATTACCATTTTTGTACCAGTACAGCTCTCAGGAAGATGCAATGTCTTCTTAGTATTTTTCAATTGAATCTTTATCAAGAATATTATTATTATTATTATTATCACTGGGTTTTGATTAGTACCTATTCACAAATGTTTCAGTTTTGGTTTTGTGGTTTTTAATGTTCAGGTAGAAATCATAGTGTTTCACCAGCCACAGACACCATGGGAAGTATTTGACAATTTGGGGTTTTTCTTCTGTCCCAGGAGTTACAGGAAAGGCAGCTTCCCCATAGAGTTTAGTATCTCCTTTAAAAACAAGCTCTCAAATGAGTGAAAATTATTGCTGCTGGGAGCTCAGTGGGTAGCAGATATACCTGGTGCTGCTGAACATTCAGTTCATGCATTGGGAATAACTGGAATTGGAAATAATTAGATTAATATTTCGGTCCTGAACTGAGCCTGTTCCTTTAATCCTCTCTGTTGCAACTGTATTTGCTGCTTAGCAATATCAGTTTTAATTCCCAGTTCCTAATAAGTGCTATCAAGCACCACTCTCTCAAGTTCATTATACAGAACTGGATGAAATGTTAGGTCAAGTGTAGCTCCCAGGTGAGCTTACATTAATTACCATTTGCCTCCTGGTTTCTGTATGTGCTCTGCATGTTCCACCTCAGGCAATGGCAGATCCTTTGTAAGTGCTGAAATTGTTCATCTGGGTCCTCAGGGCACCCCAAAACACAGCAGACACCACACAACTGCCACAGCCCTGAGGTGTTTAGCTGTGGCAGTGCAGCTGGTAAAAGCAGACAGCCTAATAGCTGATAAATGTCACCAGGGTTAGCACAAATCATCCTTCAACTCAGTGTTTTTCCCATTCTTCCCATCCTCCTTTCTGACTTTGAAATAAAGTTAATAAATAAGCAAAAAATGTCCACAACAAATTACAAGCATGAAATACCTGACAGCTTTACATATTTACAAGGCTTGGAGGAGGCATTTGGATCATCAGGAGCCTTAACCACATGGCTTTTAATATGCATTTCCAACTCTCAGGGATATGATGAAGAGTATTTTACTGCTGGCTGAGCACTAATGGATTTGAAGCTGTTAACTGTAGTCCAGAGGCATCCTGAAATGGTGAGCTAATGTGCACTTAATTTTGCTTATTTGGTTTTAGCACAACCAGGTTTAGTTATAGCACTGCATTGTCAGCACCAGCCATCTGGGGGTTGAACACTGGGAGAAAAGGGTGTGAGTGGTCAGTGAAACCCTTTGAGAAGGGGAAATTTAAAGAGAAGCAGATGAAAAACAGAAGAGAAACAGGCAGGGATAAGAAGAAGAAAAGAAGTCAGAGAAACAGCAATAACAGCAGTGACAGAATAGAGCACCAGAAGGGACTGCTTCAATAAATATCCACACATCTGGTTGCTCCACACATCTGGGTAAAGACTGGTTGCTGCCAGGAAACTCTGAAAACACTAAATCAGCAAATTGAGAAATGCCAGCATTCCTATTTTAGATGCCAGCCCTCAAATTAGGATTTGGGTACTTGATCCTCTCCTGGAAAAAGAGCAGTCCTGAAACCATTCAGTTAGTCCTGGAAAGATCTAGGTGCTACATGGCCATTAAACAACTCATGTTAAGTTCCCTCCATGAAAACCATTCAAAATACAGTATTTAAAAAAAAAAAAAAAAAAAGTGGGAAGGAAATGCTTTTCAGGGAAGAAGCTCAACATAAGTTACTTTGATATTTTACTGTGGGCTTTTGGCTGTAAGTTTTGCAAGTTATAATGGGCTGGCAGGATGTTGGCACAGGAACTAAAGGACAACAAACTGAACAATGATACAGAATCACAGAGTTTTCTGAGTTAGAAGGGATTCACAAGGATGGTGTACAGAAAAACAAGATCATCTCAGGCTTTTAGAAGTCCTGCTATGAGCAGAAAGAGAGTCCAAAGAAGAAAAAGGGTCAAAGACATGAAGAGTATAAGATCTGAGCAGGGACATCTCTTCTGCAAACCAGGAACACAATCCTCTTCCTCAGCTCTAGATGCGCACCTCAGGTACATCCCAGCTTGTAAGGACCTGAAACCCAGACACATTCCCAGGGAGAGGAAGATGTGAACACAAGGTGCACCTCCATGTACTTCAGGATGAATAAAAAACAAAAATGCAGTATATACCATGTCCAGAGCTGTATGCACAGAGCAGCAATCAGACTGACACCAGTGCAGCCAACCAGCACCAGCACAGAGCAGCATCCTGGCAGGGAGACCATGAACCAGCCCTAGCCTGAACAACTCTTGGCACTAACATATGGACCAACCATAAAAAAACCCTCGACAGATAATTTTCATCCTAATAAATTTTGTTACTAATGATTGCACATCCGTCCAAAAGAGCCTTCCATAGCTCTTACCATGGCAGGACCTGAAGCGTGCCAGCTCTGAGCTGACAGTGGACATATTCCCCTAATTTTTAAGACTGTGTAATATAATTTTGTCATCACCAGCAACAAGGACTCTCCCAAGAGGCAACCTTGGAGACCCTGGGGGAGACTTTTGGAATCACATTAAAAGATGTCTGGTCTTTAGCACAGGCCAGAATTTCACCGTTTCCCATGTGGTGAAGTAAACTGAAGACAGAGGAAAATGCACCATCTCTGAGTGACCTGAAACAAGCACCAGTTTAAACTTTAATGTCAGATGTACAAGTTCTTACCTGGAGTGTAGATTCAGAACCCACTGACAAATTAATATTTAACAGGAATTTTAGGACTTTAGAAGTATGCTGCACACTCCAGGCTTTTTTGTAGTAAAGAAAAGAAACTAAATACCAGTTAAGGTTTCATTACGCATTGGTACACCTACTTATAATGGGACATTTTTAGAGCGGTCTCTCATACCAAGGTCCTGCAGCAGTTTAGGCCAGGTAGGATCAGGTGTGCTGCCTCTGTCACACCAAAGCTGCATCCCAGATGTGGGAACACCACCTGAAACTGGATGCTGCAAGGGCCAAGTTGTGTTCTGAGCTGAACCAGCTCATTTCACTGGGAGGGTGTTTTGCAACAGAATTTACAGACAAATCCAGAAGGATTAGTGGCTGGAGAGCATGAGCTGAACTGAGAAACCTGCTCCTCCTGCCAAATAAATGCAGCAAATGAGTTTTGGACAATGGGAGTAGAGGGTGTTATGTGAAGGAAATGCACTTGCTGTCTCCTATAATAAGGGCCCCAAAGGACTGGTTGCACCAATTAAATTAAATCAATTTCATAGCCAGTATTGGACTATTGCACAACCATCTGTAGAAAGTGATATTTCAATTAAGAGCATTTTCTCTCAGTTTAGATTAAGACAGTTCATGGCAATTTTTTTTAATTAATATAAACCATTTCTGAAGAGAAATCTAAGCCTTGACAGCATGCCATTAGCTGATTTCATACAAGTCTAGAAAAAGTAACTTCTCAGCAAGATACATAAAGTTATGAAAAAGATTTTTGGGGTTTGTGTGAACATTTATTATTGCCACTTCTTTTCTAACATTCATTTCTAAAGCGTTGTGAGATTTTACTTTATTGTGGCTGGTTTAGTGTTTGAGTGCTGCAAAGCAGTTTGTCTGTGTACTGAAAAAGGTTTTTTTTGCTGATAAAAGATACTGAGAGTCCTCTTGAGCTTGGACTATTAAATAGCCAATGAAGATCTATCAACCTCCAAGCACTTTTTTTTTCATTAACTTATAAATTCATATGACCAATCATTACACAGCACTTCAAGAACTTCAGAAGGTGTTTTTGTTTCTATTCATAGGAGCAATAAACTCCTGAATTGCAAAACTGATGAATAGTGTTAGTAGGTAAGCCTGCCCATCAGAAGCAAGAACACTCAGAATTTAAGTGTTCAGTCAATGAACTGACACAGATTTACTGCAAAAAGTGAAAGCATACAGACACTTGAGTTAAGCTGCATTGTGGGAATACCTATTGGAGTTTTCTTCCCTTGCAGTGAGATTTTATTGTCACCTCATCTCAGGCAAGGGCTGCTCTTGGAATATTTGCCAGTATAATCATCTTCTATGTATATACGGGGAAGAAAGGAGCAAGGAGGGAGAGGGGGAGGAAACAAGGGAGAGGAGAAATGAGATCATAGGACATTTTTAGACTTGTCAGCATAGATAGATTTCTGTTGGAAAATCACTTTAGCTAACTTCATTTGTTTTATTCCTTGTTTTATGATATATGTGGTATAAATAACAATGCCAAGTGTAACTCTTTGCTGTTAGAAGCTTATAAAGACTCCAACTGTACTAGAGAAATGTGAGAAATGAAGCTACTGCTCATCAAGAGGTTATCTGAGATGTAATGAATGGTTTTTCACATCTCCTCAGTTCAGTTTAGTACAAAGTGCAGTGGCTTGGATTATTTCAACTCTGATGGTTTGTGATAGCATTGATAATAAGGTAGAAACCACTGCACCACATTCTGCAACAAACAACTTTCTGTCTGAGAGCAAAGTGCAGTCACAGTGCAATCACAGCTTCTGCACTGAAAACCTGTTGAACCACTTCAAGGTCTTGCATGCCTGCTGATATTGTGAGAGGGCTGGGTTATAGAACTATTCCACTACACTAGACATGTTCTAGAGTAGCCTATGGCTATGACTCAAGAAGATACATCCTATGGCTCCACTTGCATTGTTCTGTCACAATTTCTGTTCATTTCTCCATCCCTCTTGTGAATAGGCAGAAATATCAGCCCCCAAACCACAGATGAGCAAAGATTTGATCCTGCCCCTCTGATCCTTCCAGACCTCAGCTCCCTGGCCTTACATAGGGCTTCTTTGAAGCTACACTGGTATGACTTGTGTAAGCAGTTCCAGCCTATTAAACTGCTCCCTGGGGAGTTTTTCTCACCTAGAAAAGTCAATAATATCCTTATTTTAGTTAAGCATTCATTAGTTTTCTGTATGCAAGCCACTGAGTGGGCAGGGAAGAGCAGAAGCATGTGTATTGAGAAGACACAATGTTCTCCTCTGGCAATGTGGGAAGACTGGCACATCATAATGTTCAGGAATAATAATTGCACCTCTAGCACTTCCACTACCTACTTGATCAATGTTTAAAAAAAAATTTAACATACTGATGTTTTTGAAAAGTAACCACCAGTCCAGATACACAGCTTGTGAGGGTCAGGATAAGGGTAATGGAGGAGAGCTCTTTAAAATGGCTGAGTAAGAAATCTGATCGAAAACAAAAAGAGTTGAAAAGCATGTTACTATTTCTGGCTTCTGCTACAGAAAAGCAAAATCTCAAATTTAAAAAAAAAAACAAAAACAAAAACATATTTTCACCAAAAACACAGGGAAAGCAGGAATAGTAACTGTCATTTGAGTAACTTATGTTGCCCTTGACGTAGGCCAAGCTCTGTAGTCCAGTTGTACATCCTGTCCGGCCTGAAGATATCATTCATTTCCCTTCATGAAAACCATTTCTTCTGGGGAACCTGGCTTACAGGGCAAAATGCAGGTACAAGGAAAACAAATGTCAGCTTTCCTAAGGATTTGGCATAGCACTTCCAAACAAAAGGCACAGGTCTTGGCTGTACTACCTTTGCTTTCAATGAAAAGCACCTATTTCTGCCGAAATGCTATTGAAGTCCAAGTGATTATTTTATTATATCTTAATTGATTGAAAATGTTACCTCTCAATTTTTGTGAATTACCTTCCTTGGACCATTGGAGGCAATGATAGACTAATCTTTTTTCTTACATTAAAAAGGAGAAAATGTGGTGCTATAGTACTTGACTAATTTTGCAAGACTTTCAAATCTAATAATAGCATTCTTCATAATTGATTTAGTCTTTCTCAATTCCACTTAAATTAGCTTTCTGCTTTAATTAAATCACAACATATTTTATGCCAGGGGAGAATTGGTCATTTTTACTTGCTGGTATAATTACAAAATATCACCACAACGCACAAGAGAATCCTGAGGTCTATAGTTACAAATAAGCTTAAGAGTTAATTTTATGCTTCTGTTTTCCCTCCAATATTTCCAGCATATTTGCATTTCTGATCTATTTTACGCTGCTGTGTTTTACAGTATTTTGCAGATGGTCTTGCAATTCTGAGCATGCAATAATAGGAATTAAATATTTATGGTTGTGCATAACTTCAGTTGTCTCTGCAGTCTTCAGAGTTCTCCATAGAAGTCAGCATTTGTCAGCTTGGAGACTGTGCTGGCACCACTGATCATTGTGCTGGCACTGCCTCATGCTACAGTAAAGACTCTCTCTAGCCCCAGCTCATCCATAATTTCAGTGCATTTCATCCCACCCTCTTCACAGAAAAAAAGTTAACAAAGTCAAATACGTTGCCCTACTTTTCCAGCATGAGGAAGACATCATCTGAGAGCTGAAATTTGCTTTGGTTCCCATGCATCTCATGCACACCTTGGAGTGAGAGGTTTGACTCTGTGTGGGACATCTGTAACTCATGCCTCCAATCAGGCCAAGATTTCAGACTTCCCTCCATGTGACAATAGGTCACACAAAACACACAAGGAAGAGATGTACATGCTCTCTCCAGGGAACTTGAGTCTTGTCCAGAGGATGCAGAGGGACTGAAGGAGCAAGTTTCAGGGACAGCTGCTCTTCTGTCATCTAGAGCCACAACAAGAGAGTACCAGGAGAGCATCCAAGCTCTCAGCAGAACAAAACCCGCAGCTGACACACACAGCAGCTGAGACAAATCTTTGCCTACTGCTGTCCTGGGTCCTACTCCCTCCTGGGTCTGGGTCTCCTCATTAAAAATAGTTCTGGTGCTGTTCACAAACATTAGGATCCTTTTCTAACTAGTAGACAGAAAAACCTTATTAGTGGCAGGCCATCCCATGCATTTATTCTAGAAATTTCAAAACTAAGAATCAAAAATTAAAAGCACTGCTAGTGCCTGTTAAAAATGTCTAGACATTTTTTCTTTGTTCCCTTATCTGACCATCTGTGCTGCTTTAAGAACAGGAACTTGAGTTGTTATCTCCACTGTACACAATGAAATGGACCCTGGTAAATCTGCAGGTCCCTCCCCACAACTTTTACCCTCTGCTATGTAAATGAAATTATTTTATGAAGTTATTTTAATGATAATATGGTACTCATACATTAAGCCTAATTTCCTTTCAACACAGCCTCAAAAGAGGGACTCCATTTACAGTGTTCTAAAGTGCTTGTACTTCCCTATTGCCTGAACTTTTCTAAGATGAATTCTTGTAAGACAGAGCACAACATGAATTATGTGTATCTGTATTCACTCATAAGCCTATAAAAATTTGCATCTACTCCCTTCCTGCTTTTACTCCTTGTTGGACTTGTTGTTTTCATCTCAACACAATCTGTTAGGGAACCGGTAAATCCTTTACATCAGTACATGTTGCTATTTTCAACCTTGAACGTAACAAAGAAAAGAAAAAAAGTCCAGAAAGTAAAATACTCCTTCGCTATAAGTACACCTTTTTATTGTTCCTAAATATAATTTCAATTTTTATCTGTCAGAAGCTAGGAAGGGACAATAATGTTTTCTCTTAAATAAGAATGAGGAAAGCTTAAAAACTTACGAAACAAGATTTATGCCTCCAAAGGGGTACTCACTCAAAATACCCTGTGTCTCACTGTGAGCAGAGTTACATCCCTTCCTATTTGAACATCATCTCTGAGTCAGTCAGTCTGGAACTTGGACATTCACTAAATAGAAGTGAGGAAATCCTTTCTATAATGCTGTGCAAAGACACAGAAAATTATCCCTTGTGCATAATTGCACATGACAATTCCATTTTTTTACGTGTTTGCATACGTATGTGTTCATTTACATTGATACATAAATAATACAAATATGTTATTAATTACTCCCAATAATAATACTGCTGTGTATTCTGGTGGTAAATCTTCAGAAAACTCCCAAGGGATGCTGTCATTGCAACAACAGTGTTCATTGTTGGAATAGGACAAATGGAGTGCACAATTGCTACAGTAAACTCACTCCTCGTGTGGAGATTTACTGACAATATAGCTTCTGTTAGCTTTCCATGACAGATCTCTACCTACAGATGCACCAGCTCTCTACACAAAAATATACATAGTCTTCAAATCATGTGAAGTCTCACAGCACTAAATCTAAGATCTGAAAATATTTTATGGAGAGATTAAATATTTTAATTAAATATAGCTGTGGAGTAACTGGACTGGCTCATTAAGTACTTGATGTAATCACATACACAGGGCAGTGTCTATCTGGAGATCTCTGTCAGTCTAAAATTAACTTGAGTTTTAATAAAAGATTGCAAAATGAAAACAGATAATTAAAGGCAAAAAATATAATAACTTCTTAACTTTTAGCTCCCACCACTAGGACCACAAACTAGTAGCAGAATTCAATCTCTGATCTTACATTTGAAATCACTTTTTAGCCACAACCTGCTGATGTAGCAGCTGAGGGCAAAAGACATAAGTTGAAGAATAATTAAGATACTCCTAATACATTACTGCTATACATATACAGAACATGGAGTAAAAAGAAATTTTTATTAGCAACATTAGCCAGAAGCACACATGGAGGAGACCTAGTGCTTTTCCTGAAAAATTGTCCAAACTTCTTCCTTTAAGTAATACTTGGGAGCATATTTGATTTTAAGGCCAATTGTTCTCACATATTGAAATTGTGGGAACATTGACTTCCTTCATTTAGTCAGAGCTATAATCCATAAGACTGACAATAAAAATATTCATGGCACTTTGTCCAATTTTCAGCTGATTATCATCCTCTGCAAGCAAAGCTGCAGGAAGCAAAAAATTGAGTAACTCATTGAAAAACAGATCAAACTGCTTTTCTCTCACAAACTAAAATGTCCATCTTTGGAAACACACTGAAAAATTGAACTAAAACATATTTGTCCATGATCTGCTCAGCATAAGACCTACTTCATACATTATTATTTACTTGAAGTAAATTAACTTAAGCATTGTCAATTGTCAAGTCTTTATTTATTGAGCATCACTGGGATTGTACCCAAACAACCCTAATTTAGTTTGAGAGTCACAACTCTTTTTTAAAACTTTCACAAGTCTGTCCTGCACTTCTTATAGAAGGACAAAGTTGTTCTTACACAACTTTGCTATAATCATGTAGCATTATTAACTTGACAGAACTATTGGTGACCAGACCATCCACTCATCTGCAGTGTGGCTCATGACATTTAACCTCTTGCCTCCTCTGCCCTGCTCCTCCAACTGAGCCAAGACCAGCACTTCTCACAAAAGTGGAGCAACCTTCCCTCCTGTGGGCCAGAGAGGTCTCCAGGATCACCTGCAACACACTGGAGTGCTCCTCTCAGCTTACAGTCACAGAATCAATTAGAATAGAAAACACCTCTAAGATCATTAAGTTCAGCCATTAGGGCTCTTTCTGCAACAAGGACAGACTTTCGGCCTGAGGGTACAAAACCTGCTCACAGATTTTTGGTAGACTTGCAGTGAGGGAGACCCTAAACCACAAATCCCAAGCATCTGAGAGAGTGTTATGGAAGTATCACTGTGTACTTTCTCTTATCTTCCTCTCTCACTCAAGCATCTGCAGCTCAACAAAAGGCAGGATAACTGGTCTGAAATGGTGCTTCTTTGCTTATGTTCATTAGAAATCACTGGCCAAAATTTGATATCCAGAATTCAGAAAAAGAATGAGGTGACATAAGTTTCCCTGGTTCCCTTTTTCCCTTTTCTTTTTGATATTCCAGGAAGTGCAAATAACTCACTGGTTTTAAGAAATCAATGAAGACTGTCATGTCCCTGCAAGTAAATGAATGACATTTAGACTTTCCACTATACAAGTTTGAATATCTGATTGATTTTATGCTGGAGAATTTAGTTTAGGCAAGCAGTACTGCTAAAGCCTCATGCATCAAAAGAAGACAGACTTTCATTTGAGATCTCCTGGAAAACAGAGTGAAACTGTCCAAACTCTTCAAGTACACTTGGATTGCTTGACCTTATAGGGGAGCTACCTGTATCACCCAGGGAAGTGCAGCACAGAGTGAAACAATGCTTCCATCTCTATAGCCTTCTATATGAACAGTAAAAATTATCTCAGGAATGAAAGTACAGATTAAAAAACAAGTCCAAGATATTCTCAGAACAAGGGTGTTAGTAGCACGGCAGTAGTTAAAGTTTACAAACTGTGCTAGCAGAAAAAAAGCAGTGCAGAGACACTTCAGCTAGAAAACTTCCTGGGGAAATAAGGCTGGCAGTGGCTGAAAAATTTGTTCAGACCTTGTGCACTTTAGAGCAAAACTGCCACCAACCATATCAGTGACTCCAGGTCATGAGAACTACGGCTTCCTTCCCAATACCAAACTGAAGGTCTCACTCAGCTGACCAGTCTACAGTTAAATCTCACCATCTGATTTAATTCTGCATTTTAAAGTTCTTTTTTCTGTCATTTGACCAGATTTTCTCATCTTCCTTATTAAAGAGAAACCTGCACTTGAGTTTCACATTATGAGACCACCCTTCCCTGAGACTGTGTGCTGAAAAACAAGGCTCTGCAACTTCCATAACCATTTTTTCTTTTAGATACAAACCAAAGCAATAACAATTTTATCTGAAGAGCACAAATACATTTGAGGTGACCAACAAAGAGAAAACAGCCTTTTATTACTTGAAATATTTTACAAAGTTGTCAACAAAAGAAGAATGGGTTGACTGAAATGCACATCAGTCAATAAAGCAATAATCATCATTTCAAATCACTCAGGAAAAAATAAGTTTATCTGTGGCTGCTTTTATGAGTGCAAATTAATTCAGCCAAATTTCAGAGAGGAATAAATGGCCTTTTGTCAGAGCCACCATAGCCAAATCGTTATTACTTTCTGACTGCTATCACCATGCCAAAACCCAGAATCTCCTATGACATGTCCTTTCCAAAGCTGGATGTATTCACACCTACCCCGATTTGGGTGAAGAAAGAAAATGGTGCTGGGTGAATGGGCCAGCTCAAACTCATGGCAAGGTGTGCTGCTGCATTTCAAATTAATTGCAAGTGGCAGGTCAGTTTTACCAAAGAAGAAGGGAGCCATCTCAGGAAAGCACAGATTATGATGGCCAGATCAATACAAGATAAATAACAGCATACCCCACACAGCCTGCATATCTTAAATCAGTGCTGTCAAACTATGCTTTTTGAAGGAGAGCTAAAAATTACATTGAAGGTTTTCATGTTGCTTTTATTCAGAGTGAATCCATTCAGCCTTGGATATAAAGATCCTCTCAGAGATCCTGCTCTTATCTAGCAGCAGCATTCCTGCTTCACCAGGGCTGACACTTTTAATGCATCTCACCAGCAGGGTCACTCAGGCATCCCTTCCCAGAGAGCACAGCCCTAATTTGATGAGAATGCAGAGCATAACACAAAAGCAAATCACAACAGCTTTAGACCCTGTGCTCTGCTCATCTCCCTAAACAACTCCACTCTGCTTTCAGTGACTAGTTCCCAAAGTTTTCTGACAAATGAGTCCTATCCACCCATTATTCTTTTGGCAGAAAAAAAAAGCCTTGTGCAATATCCATCACTCCGAGGGATAGCAACAGCAACTAAAAAACAGCTATTCCCAACAGGGCGCTGCTCACAGAGAGCAAGGGCCAGCACACAAATCCATGTGCTAGGGTCTCCCAGGACACAGCATCTGCAGACCAACAACCTAGAAACCCTCCTCTAAACAGAGGGATAGGGCTGGCTCCCCAGGACTCCCCATGCTGGATTTTTCCATGCTGAGGAAAACCTGGCCACTGCAACTGAGTGTCAGACAGAGACTGATCTGCAGGAGAGCAGGTCCTAGCATTGCAGCCCCACTGCTGCACACAAAAACTCCCAGGGAATAGCTGAGGTCTCCAGTTACCCTAATACCATTACATACCATTACCTGATACAGCAACAAAAATTACTTCTATGCATTTTTCCTGAACATTTGAAGGAACCATCTCCTACATACCACCTTTCCTTTGAAACTCTGAGTTTACCCAAGTAGCATCTCACTCCATGCCTACCTCACCCTGCCTGACTCCACTTTTTCCACCTGCATTCCCTCCCTGTTTTGTTTTCTCTATCATCAATGTGCTTCTGCTTAGAATCATTTTAAAATTAAGTTTTCGTGTTAGTTCTTTATTAAGTATCTTGATCTAAAAGTACGTTCTGTTGAAAAATAAGTAAATGGCATTGAGCAGGTCTGTTCCAACCCAGGCCATTCTATGATTCTGTGGCTCTATATTTTCAATTTCTTGTGCAGAGTATAATCTGTGCTGCATCCTCCTGTCATATTGTACTGATAGAGGCCCTCTCAGCTAATTAAAGATTTTTACCTTTTTTCTTTTCTCTGTGTTCTCAGACACAAAGTTAGGATTTTTTTAGTAGCATCTGATTTTTATGGATGACATCTCTTCCAGATAGACATTGTGGAAGCAGCAGAAATAATTTCTGACCTATTATGGGAAAATCAGCACTATTAAGTGATCTTAAAAGCACTTCTGTAGATGGTACAAAATGTATATAAGCTGCTTCATTGGCAAAATTGTCTACCTTCTGGTGCCATTACACAGAACAGCCTAATATGCATAATTACAGTAATTATGCAGAGTACAGCACAAACAAAAACAAAATTATATGCTGCTTCACACTGGCACTTTTTCAGACAGAAATTCATTTTCACATTTACAGTATTGCAAATACAGACAATAATATTAAAGCAGAATTTGAACATAATTATACGTACCAACTCCACACAAAATTAGTGTTTTCCATCTTCAGTGAAGTTGTAGGTAGCTGTTGTGATGTCTTTTTGATAGTACACTAAACCACCTAAACTTCAACAACATGTAAGTCCATTTCTGCTTTTCTTTCAGCTGTAGCACTGAAGTATCAGAGCATCTGTAACCACCTGCTGCCTTCAAGCTACCTGACTCTGCTTTACACAGCATACAACTGCTTTACACAGTACGAATTGCCAGACACAAAATCTTGACTTTGGGACAAAATAGATCTAAAATCACTTCTTCAGGTAATTCTAAAAAGAAACATCTTTCCTTGCTTAGAATTTAAACGTACTTTTCAAGTTTCCCCAAACAAAAAACAAACAAACAAACAAAACAAACAAACAAAAAAAAAGCGCAAGTATTTTGAGCAGGATGCAGGATGGACTGTTTCATGTAAGTTCAATTATTTTTAACCAAGATGGAAACTTGGAGCCCAAGGTCTGAGACTTCCTACACTGCAGTAACAACCCTGCAGTAACAACCTGCATAAACACAGTTCTTTCGAAAACACACATCCCCTACATCCTATGATAAAATTTCAAGCTACTGTGATTTTATGCATATGGTTACAAAAAAGGAGAATCCCTGTTGGGACACAAGACTGCTCTGACTTTGGGCCTGCCACATTGGCTGGGATGTATCCCAGACCTTTTCCTCCTGCCAGCCCCAGCAGCTGTGCAAGGCCCTGGGGTAGGAACAAGAGGGAGATGAGTGAGTACTTAAGTGTTGAGGGTACCTGGAAAGGACTCATCAGGCAGCAGAGATAGGACACTGCTGTGACTGTAAGAGTATGCAGAACCCAGATAGCCAAGCAGAAAGTTCTTGTAGTGCTGGGGTGTGACTGCAGGCAGGGAATTGCTGCTGGAACAGAAAACCTGCACTTGGAAATTCAGTAGCTGGAAGAGGAAGAATAATGAGCGGCCCAGTTTAAAGCCTCCAAGAGAAGAAGGCTGATGCTAGTGGCACTTTTGGAAGTCTTTCTCACCTGTTTGGACGCCAGCTCTTTCACTAATGGTTTCATGCATCCAGGCTTTTGATACTTAGGAGTGGGAAGACAGAGAAAGAAGCATTGTTGCAAGCAAGCTGCTGAGGAAAGCAAAACTGAGTAATTTGTTAAAGGACTGAATTAGTAGAGCAGTTTTCTATAATGGTCACATTATGACAGCCTCCTTCAGCTCAGAGTGGATACACTGGCAGACATTAAAACGAAAAAAGGCAAAGACTGCACATGTGAGGGGAAGCCTATGAAGCCCTGAAGGGACAGGGATGTTCAGACCTGTCCAGACAGATCAAACATGGGAGAGGTGATATCAGCCAGGATCCTTCAGCCCCCACCCCATCCTGAAAGTCCCAGGTCTGAAGAACCATCTGAGCAGAAAAGCACTGTTTCTTTCCAGATGTTCCTCTAGTCAGCTCTGAGTGAAAGCTAAAATACCAACATTTCTTTAGGAAACAAGGCTCTCTGTGTCTGCATCCAGGACTGTTTGACTTTTGTTGCATCTCTTCCCTAACCTTTTGTGAGCCCATTGGACAATTTAGATCTAATAAGACAAGCCAGGAGTCTTGCAGTCATTAAGTTCCTACAGATTTCCTGAAAATAGGGTGTGGGTGGAAGAGAAAGAGCTCATTAGTGCTGCCTGTCTGGGAAAGGCTGGTGAACAAACTCCCACCTCTTTAGAACCCAGATTGCACACAAGGGGCAGAAAGCAAGTGGTTATGAAAATCCCAAGTGTGGGGAAAGCTTGAAGTCTGCAGAGGACCCAAACAAAAAGATCAAAACCATAGAAATAAACACAAACTTTTCTTCTTCCTATGTTTTGACACTCAGTCTTACCAGTGGGGGTAATTCAATCTATTTTAGTTTTGGGACCTGAAAAGAGAAGGGGACCTGATGTATTTGTGCTTACAGTGTAAGTGTGCATGTCTGTGAGCCCACAAAACCTTCATGCAGAAAGGAAACACTCCTCAAATAACATGAAGCTGACATGTATTTTTAACTGCCCTGAGACTGGGGAATTGCCATCTGTAACTGCTGATAATAGGTGACCATTGATAAAACTGATGGAGCACTGGTTGTCAAGCAGACTGCTCTGCACACGCAGGGCAAAAGCTGACAAGAAAGGAAAAGAAGGGTTTGGTTACCACAAAACAAATTAAAACCAGGGTGCAAACTTTATAATCAAAATTGTGGTTCATGTGTTAGATGAATATTCTGCTTCCGTGAGAGGATGGATCCAGCAGAACAAAGCAGGTTTGACTCTTTGATAAAATTATCTATTTAATCACATTTACAATCAAATACAGACAACTTCTTCACTGTTAATATGAGACGGGTCTTTTTGTGTATGTATGTTAGCATGTTACATTCTGTGTGGTCTCTAGCTGGATCTCCACCAGGTGCAAGGGTTCAGCCCTTCACTTTTCTTGGCAGAAAATATCCTACAATTTTCCTACAATTCAAGCCTTAATTCTCATTCCTACAGCACTCTGACTATATAATAATCTTCAAGCTGTCACTAAGGAGCTATGGCAATTGCTTGAAGACAATGACCTAAAACAGCTTTTCAAACATCTACTTTTTTATCTTATATTCTTCTAATCTTAATAATCACAGAAACAACATACAAAAAGATTGAAATATTTTAAATAAGGCAGAGGATATTTTCATTTAACTTCTTTAATCAAAAGATTTTCCAAATGTGACCATTTAAAAGAAACATTTCCACTGCAAATACTTGAAAAATAAAATGCATTACATAGAATGATTTCAGCTTCTGACATTTTATTTCCATATCTGATTTATTTTATGGGAGTGTTCTGTCCATTTTGCCTTATCCTATGATGATCTTAGAATGAATTAACTTTATTCCCAGATCAAACCACCTCCCTAATAAGTTCATTTATCCTTTTGGATGCAGCACAGAAGGAAGCACACCCAAGCCAGTCACAAATGAAGATTGCTCTAAGTGGAACTCACTTATGTCCAAAGGACAACTTCTCACAGTTTGCAGGGGTGGCAGGTTGATAAATCTGGAACCACATCCGCTTCCCAGGAGGTAAGTTGTCTGAAAGTTGCATGGGACTTTGGTTTTGCAAAAGGACAAAAAGCAAAGCAATGCAAGGAGACCAGTTTGATGCATGAGAGACAAAGCCTTTCCAGAGCCTTCTTCCCCTACAGGGGACTTAGGTTCTGCTCTCTGCACCAGTTGCCAAGAGAAGGTCCTAGCCACTCATTAAAAATGTATTCTATGTTCACAAAGTCATAGATTGGTAAAGTTTGGAAGGCAGATCATCCAGTCTTGACCTGTGCTCAGAGCAGGGTCAAAAAAGACAGTTGTTCAGGGCTGTGTCCAGTCAGGTTTTGAACATCTCCAAAGGGGTTTTCCTTTGGGGCACTTTTCCCTTGACCTTCAGCAATAGAAGAATTGGTTCACTATACAACCTGTATCAACACATTTGATACAAGCAACCATATCTCCCTTAAACATCACATTTCTTATTAGACCAGAATGGTATTTTCTACTACTGCTGCTATTGCTACTATAAAACTTCAGTTTTCTTTTTTGGACTTTAAGAGTAGGTTTTACAGATTCCTTACAAGTAATTAAAATCTCCTGACACTTACCTCTGCATATTTGAACAGATTGCCTCATATATTCTCTAAAACTATTATTAATCACATTTATTAGCTGAAGATTTAAGCCTTCATTTGAGAGATCCATATAGAGGTAAGGAGGTACTTTTGGAGAGGACCATTTCTGAGCTGTGTACTTCCTCCATTAATCAAGGTACCAAAGGAAGGATCTCCACCAATACAGCTACACCAGTTCTCAGCAGGCAACAATCTCCCTTGAACATCTGTAAAGCATTTCTTATTTAACAATACCAGCTAATTAAATAATCAGAGAAGCATATGTCTATGGAGAATCAGGGAAGTATATGCCTGTGAAGACTGCTCAGTCCCAGGCACAAGTACACGAATGTGTTTTTTTCTTCTAATAAGTATTGAAGCTAAATTCTTCCTTAACTCTTCATCTTACTGCTCATTTGAATTTCTCAGAAGCATTCATTTTTACTCTAAGAAAAGCTGTGATTTAAATCCTTGCAGCTTTGCTGATGCTCAGATTAGATCTCCTCGTGGAGCAAAGTGTTCCCCAGGACAGCTCTGCTTAGCAGGGTGCAGGGTTCAGTATTTGTGTGAATCAATCCAGACCATTTCAGGGTCACTTTTAGCAAAGGAAAGCCTGCCTGTTAAGACCAGATAAGAGTGAGGTCATTGATTTATTTTTTCCTCGTTATCTGGCAAGGTTTCAGTTGAAGCCTAAACTCATTATCTCTGTGGAAATACAAACACAACTTGGTCCCTTGAAGCAAGTTAATTTAGTTTGAAAACAGTTAGAGAGTTACCTCCTGAATTCAATTAGCTAATAACTCCTGATGGGTAAAGGTCACAGAAGAGCAAGGCACTGTGCTGGTTTAAGTTAAATGCAATTCTAGGTAAGATTAGAGCAGCACTTTTCCCCTTCTTACTGAGTCATGGCTGCAGCTTCTGGCCATCATTTCCAAATTCTCTGTCAATAAGAGAGACAAATTTATGCCAGAAGGAATCACCTTCAGGGACGAGAACAGCAGCAGTACCTTTGAGCCACAGCTCCTTCAGCGTCCTCTCTTTATATTGGAAATAAATCAGCAGGAGAAGACGTTCCCCCTTTCAACCACATTGAATAAAGTCCCTCTACTTACCCATGTTAATCAAAATAATCTGTACAATAAAATCCAAATCCCTCTCTGCATCAAGATGAAGTCAAATGCAGGATTCACTTTCTATTCCCAGCTGTAGAGAGGGCTCCTGTAAGGACTGATGCTGTAGGAGAGCCTGTGTTCCTGCAAAAGATATGACACTTGTGGATCACTCATGGACCACCAGCTGCAAGAGGCTGTTTCAGGCTGGGCTGGGAAAACATTTCCAGCTTAAGATCAAAGTTAGAAAATAATACTGTGATAGAAACACTGACAGGCTTGATCACAGTATAATAACTGTTGGTATTACTACTATAATAGAGGGGAAGTAAATGGTGGAAGGGTGGCACATTTTAATTGTTCTCTCAAGGAAACACCGGGCTCTGAACGACCATACGCAATATCGAGCTACAAGCAGTTCCCTCTTAGAGAAACAATTTTTCATTTTATAATGGAAAAGCAAATTTCTTGCCAGTATTACCTCAGGTCATTAGCTATATTGTAATTCTTTTGTTTTTTCCAAACTGATTTCCCCCTTAATTTGATTTTGAGCAGCTGATTAAATTTACCCTCCTTGAAGAAACAGACATTCAATTTAACTCTAGTTCGACATTCTCCTGGTATCAAAATGCAGTTCTCATGGTCACACTTCTAGCTACAGAGTAATTTTGTCACTGCTTTAAAGGGGCATTCCCTAACCAATGACAATATGTTGGCTTCCTCCTGCACACCCATGATACAGACAAGCTCAGAAAGCAGAACAATAAACTGTACAATACAAACGGTACTCTTCAGACAACTACAAACCATCGAATTACAGGAGGAAGGAAAACCCAATGCAGCACTGGTATTCATTTTACTTACTCATCCCACAAGAACCAAATTCCATACCCAGAGGCATGGGTGCCTCTGGCTCACTACCATAATCCCCAGGGCTCTCACCTTCTCAGGTAGCTAGATCATGAGACCTCCCAAACACGTTCTCTTTCAAGACTCCAAGTGGACATCCAGGCTGTGTTTAAATTATTTAAATAGGGATCAAACCTTGGGACCCTGTAGGTCTCTGAGCTATTTTATGTGCAAAAACATTTTAAAAAAACATTAAAGAGAAACATTATGCAGAAGAATTCTACTGAATCAGATCAAAGGTCACTTAGTCCAGTGTTCCACCGCTGACAAGAGCCAGCAGCAGACACCAAGGCAAACAATTTTTAAAAGGGGTAACCATGCAGTCATTTTCTCCACTCTCTCCTCCCCACATCCAGAGCCTGCCACACAGGCAGCTCCTCAGCACAAATGTAATCTTGTTGCCTAATAATGCCTATGAATCCCTGATAATGTTTTTTTCCATTAATTCGCCTGATTGGTTTTGAGCCCATCTAACCTCTTGACACCCAGCAGACACTGTAAGACTGGTTCCAGTTTAATCACACACCACAAAGACCAAGTTTGCTGTTGTTTGGTTAAGCCACTACCCAGTAATTCCACCCAATGTCCCTTGTTCTTGTTCTGGGAGAAACGCAAACAATCATTTGCTACTTATTTTCTTCGTGCCACTCGTGATTTTAAACACCGCTATCGCATGCCTTTCCACCTTCCCTTTTCCCATCTAAAGAGTCTATCTAATCAATCTCAATTCAGAAGCTGCTTTTTGTTTGTGAAAACATTTGTCAGGTTTCTCTGTCTGCTTTGAACACTGGCATACCTTTTCTTAGACGTGGGGACCAGAAGAGCACACAGTAATCTAGAGGTGAATGCATAGCAAAATAATTATTTTGTTTGCTGTGTCTTTCCTAGCAATTTCTGACAATCCATTTGCTTTTGAGCATTGCTCTGCCCTCAGCCAACATTTCTTAGAATTACTGACAGCTAATTTGAGCTCTCTTCCCTGAGTCACAATAGGTAGTTTAAAGCCCATTTCAGCATCGTATAGTCAGGTTTATTTTTTCCCATGTGCGTTATCTTGCGGTTATTGGCACCAAATGCAGGCTGCCATTTTACTGCAACACCACTCACTACATTTTTAAAAGAAGATTTTTATTTTTTCTACCCTGAATAACTCAGTCAAAGAAGCATCCAGCACTACTTAGGACATTTTCCAGATCACTTATGAATATGCCAGACATCACAGAACTCAGTGCAGATCCCTGTGGGACTGCACTTGTTATCTCCCACTGAAATACCTGACTGTTTATTCCTACTCCTCACATCATTTCCAGCAGGGAACTTTCCTTTCATTCTGCTACTGTTTTGCTTCTTTAGGATCTTCCGACTGAGGAGCTTATCAAAAGCTTTAGGAAAATCTGAGCACACTGTACCAACCAAATCACCCTAATCCACACTCATGTCAGTGCTTCAGACAAAGAGCAGTGGATTTCTCTCAGACACAATTTCTCTCGACAAAAGCCACATGGTTATGTTTCCAAAGTCCTTTTTAAATACAGGTGACAAATTGCTATTTTCCCTTTCTGTGGCACAGCAGACATGTGGGGCAGAGGTGCAGGAGTCCCTGTTCTGCTACTGAATGTTGGCTGATTCTGAGTGTGCAGTGGTTGCAATGACCAAAAGTCCCTCCAGCCCTAACCATTCTGAACGGTGCCAAGCACTGCTTCTTCTCCCGGGATTCCCTGTTCAGTGCCTTCAAGCAGTCACTCATGCTGCTTTACAGCAGCAGAATCCCTCTCATCATGGCTCTCTCTCCACTAACACTCCTGCTTTCTTCTGCAGCTGCTCAATTCTGTGAATTACTTCTGCACATTTAGTGCCCAAAACACCCCCAGAGAATAACCTTTCCCTCAGCAGCCAGACCTCTCCTGCAGCCAGGCTGCACCTTCCTTGTGAGCTCAGGCCTTTCTGGAGATCTGCTCTCACAAGGGAGAGGTCCCTGCCTTTCTCCCCCTGTTCAGAACACGACACAACAGGACTATCTTCCAAGCAGGTTTATTGAAAGTCCAAATTAAAATTCATGTGGGTTGCCCAGTGAAGAAAATTTTGAATCCACAGAACTACACCGGTGCTTCCTTTTACAATCAGAGATTAATCACCTTAGTGTTATGGCTACTTATGTAAAGCCTGAGGCATTAATTAAATTAGTGTAAGTGACAGAGTTTCTCTAATAATATTCAGCTATTTGACAACAGATCTAGTAGTTATTTCAAATTGTTGTGGTTAGTCCAAATAAAATTTAATTATGCAAACATTCTTGGTTTCTAATTTTACCTGGTATTATGTTAATAGGCTTAGTCTTGTCTTATTCTTATACCTTCTCAGATTTTTCATTTAATGCCTTGGAAAACATAAATGTGCACATTTCAGTGGCAACTTAGTTTTTCAGAATATATCACAAGTTCTTAGAGATGTATACATAAAATCAGTAAAAAGTCCACCAGGATCTTAGGCACTGCTTTGCATGTATGAGGTGTTATCTGTAAAATAATTCAATCGGAAAATTCATCATAAAATGTGAGAAATGGCCCAGGACCTCCAGTCTAGTGTACACTGAAATTTATGAAGTGGTGTTAAGGGGAAATTGTTCCCAGAAGGCATCAGATAAGATAGCAAAGATAAAGACTTCCAAACAAGGAATTGGAAAACAGAGTGATGCCCAAAATATGCCCTTTTTATTCCAGGTACCAATGCTCTAGTTAACAGGTAGATCTGTATTCACTCATGTGAAGCAAGATCAGGGATTAAAAATGTTCCTGTCCCTGAAAACAGATATTATGAATTATGTTAATAGCAATGGAGTATCCTTAACTGAGGAGGTGAAACTTTCAGTGAAAGAAAAATACTTAATTTGGGTTTTTTCACTGACACACTTAAGTGTCCATGTGCATACATGTACATACAGAGGCCACGTGAGCTCACAGAGCACTGTGAGAACACAGGCCTTGAGTTTCTCGGTCTTTTTAATACGGAAAGGTGAAACAGCTTTCCTGTTGTGAAACACCCTCAAATGTTTTCTTTCCCATGAAATGTCTTTTGAGCAGGACCACTTAAGTGCCTGGGGCCACAATAATTACCACTAGCCAGTAACTGGTATAATTTACTGCAATATTTGTGTACAAAAAATCTTCCTCCACAGCACTCCAGAAGCCAGAAGGACACATGTACAATGAATATTTCAAGACTTAGAACTCATAAAGAAAGGAAAATTCAGAAACAATAAATCCCAAACACAACCACATTAGGACAATCACTGCACAGAAACCAAGCTTGAATGAACAGTTTCCAACTAATTAAAACCTAATAACCATAGCAATGTTTCCAGTTCTGCATGCTTCACTAAATGTTTAATTTTTTCCACTAACTTTCATTTCATATATTTTAGCAATATTCATGTCTCTTGATGCATTGCTGATGCTCAAATTCAGTTCAGTTTTCCCAAATCTTTATTCCACACCAATTTCCTCAGGTGCCTGAGTCAACCTTTCAGAGATGATGTTCCCCCAAACCCAAGCCTGGTCCAGCTGTTTTGAGGTATTTAACCAGGGCAGCAGCATCTGCTGGGCTGAGTGGGAGCAGGGTAATGCCTGACTCCTCCTGGTAATACCTGTAACCTCTTCTCCAACCAGGCTCTGAAAACAGCCCTGACCCTGCTGCATCTCCTAGCAGCAGTTTTCTGCTGGGGAAGGGAGGATGGAAGGAGCTGCTGGCCTCTCCCTCAGCCAGCCCACAGCAGGACAAGCCTGCAGGCACAGCAGGACAGCTGTTCTGACCACGCACGCTGTCCTTACACACACCTCGTGTAAGAACCACAATCAAATCTGACCCATGGCAAAAGGGTCCTCCTCACTCTTCTGCTGTCAGCCACCCAAAGGCTGGGCACCGCTGTTCAGGAACATCACAGTATTTGTTTGTTTCCCCAAAGTCTTTCCTTCAAATGTCTCACAATTACATGGAAGCTCATCTTTCCTTTAAAACAGTGTTAGTCTGGGGCCTCCATGGAAACCCAGATGTGAATCCTACATACACAGCAGGAAGCAGATCTCCAAGGATCTCCAAGACTCTTACTGCTACTGCTTTCTATCTTCCAGCCTCTCAGTATCTGAGTTCAGCAACAGTGCACAAAAGCTCAAGGCATAGGACTCGCAGTTCCTTCCTTCCAGGCTTGGGGCTGTTATCTGGCTCACTCTGGGGAGTGAGGAAAGAAGGAGCATTTTGGCTGGGCTGCTGGGAAAAAACAACTGCTGCCCAGCAGAGTTCACACTCTTCCACTGTGGAAGCACTGCTGTTACCAATAGCAGGTTTTACACCACTAATGTTCAGCCTAAAAGCAAAATCCTTACATCTTCTGAAAAACAGACAGCCCCTGTAGCTCCAGACTGGACAGACTTCTGTTTTCTTTGAGCAGGTGCAGAAGGATTTAGTACATTTATTGACCAGGCTATACGTTCTATCATCTGGAGCCCTCAGCTTGCTCTTTATTTGCATTTTTTCAAAGAAACCCATCTGTGAGGCAGGACATGCTGGTGATAGTCTATCCCTTCCTGCACAATAACAACCCCACAGCAGCTCTCCTGCCTTTATCAGAAGCACCCAGGAGCACTGAGATGGGAATGTGAATGCACTGAAGCACAAAATGGCTTGGGATTATAATGAACTACTGACCCTTAACAAAGAACTTGGTATATATAAACAGTGGTTTGCTGTGGTGACCTACTCAAGTATGTCTAGGCAGCAGACACAGCAATCAAGTGACTCTCAAGGTGTACTGCTGCTGCCTGGGGAGGAGCAGAGCCAAAGCTCATGGCCCAGCCAAGCCTTTCGGTATCAATGCCAACTTGCCACAACAGTTTCTAGATGGCTTTCTAGTAAGAAAACTGACCAAATGAGTAACAAAAATGAAATTACCAAAGAGATTATGTCAGGTATTCTTAATGAGGCATTTTTTTTAATTAACTATTTCTTGCTAAACACTAAGAGGCTCTGTCTGTTGGTAATGTGGCTGCAGACTCACCAGTTCAAAAAGCATCATGCCAGGCCTCTGAGAAACGGCAGCAAATGTTGCAAACGACCTTGAAGTCTGCTTTCCTACAGGATGATCAGGAGGTACAGAATCTGACATTTTGCTGTTTTTTTTTTTTAATGCTACTTGTTTCATTTTTATTAAAAATACCATCTGGCAGAAAACATACCTCAGAAATCAACAGCCAGGTCTAAGAGAGTAACATGGAGAGTTCATGGAGCTATTCTGTGTTATCAGACTTCTTAACTAGCAACTTCAGCTCACTCAATAGTTGCTCACAGCAACTATTTCAAAGCGTAGGCTTGAGGAATAATCCCTTGCAACAGCTTGGACCTCTTGTGCAGAAGGTCAACACATCATTTTATATATCTCAGCAACATTTACCATCTTCAAAATCTTAGGAAGTTTTTGAATCTTTTTTTAAAACAGGGGGAATTATTCAGCAGCACCTCCCACACAGTGAATGACAGGAATGACACATATTTTGACAAGACAGCTGCAGCCATGGATTGGTTCAGATACACTCACCCCTTTGTCCAGGGACAGGTTTTGGGTAATGCCTGGAATGGCACAGAGAACATTAACTGTGCTCATGCAGAAGTGCTATTTTATTTTAAGATTCCTTGATGATGTGAACCAACCCATTCCCCTTTCCATCACTTTAGGTCCCATACTGAGGAAAACAGTCAGAATATTTTGGCTCTTATTACTGTATTATGGTTTAAGTATACAATTTGCACACTGTGCTTTATTTTAGGGGTCAAGAGCAGCAGAAAAAAGAAAAGCAGCTGCACCCAACTGTAGCAAATACAGGTATTTTCTAAACATTTTCATCCATATTTTGATTCTGGAATGGTGAATAAGATTGTAAGGTATAAACATATAAATGCTTTGCACACAGGTAATATACTTCAAGTGTACTACCTAGAGTACCTACAGTATCTTGAAATCCCTATGCTTTCACCTTAGAATTTGTAAACTTGCAAACTTCTCCAAACTTACAAGAATTATGCCTTTTTTTAAAAATGAGTAAACAGGTAGTAATAAATAAAACTTTATATCTATGTACCACAGGCTTTTTTTCCTTTAATCATGGGAAAACAACAGAACAACAATTCAAGTTTAGTTGTGCTTGATCAAATATTTACTCTTGCACAGAGGCATGGCTTCCCAAGGCCATTTGGGAAGCTGACAAATCAAAGCAGAGAAAGAGCTTTGACTCTAACAGAAGTTATTTCAATATTAACCCAATGTAATTTACAGTTTACTATACAACCTATATGCTAAATTAGACTATTGGATTTATCTGAAGGAGACTTAAGACATATAACTATGGTCCAAGGAACACAAATACTGGGTCCATTTCACTTCCAATTACTAAGAAATTTGGCTTTGTATGGAAATCTCTAGGTCCTTGCATTAGACCAAGCAGGCAAAATTAAACAGTTGAACCTCTGAAATATTTGCAAAATTGAACTGGGATAGGTGAGGATGTTATCACAAAAAAAGGTAAAGTCTTCATTTATTTACAGCAATTCCAAACAGAGCACAGAGATTTCTGAAAGAGCAGAGAAGAACCAGGGCCTGTGCACTCCACTCCAATTACTTAAAGCAGAGATGACAGATTTCTGGACTGCTTCTTAAACTCCCAAAAAACTGTGTGTAGCTAGCAAAAAAGGAAGCAGAAACAAAAATCTAGTAGTGATTTCAGTACTCCATAGTGACCAGGTTAAAACTAATTTTCTGTTACACATCTTCACCTCTTTCACCAGAATTTTTACAGGGCTTTCTTTATTTTTCTTTCTTCCTTTTCAAGAGACTACTGTAGTATCACCAGCATCTTCACTCTCAGAGTTTATTCAACAGAGTAAACTATTTACTGAAAAATTATATAAGCTTGATTATTGTAACAAGTTCAGAGGAACTGGGGCTGTTTGTGAGGACTGAATATAAATTTCAACTTGCATTTCCCACACCTGCGGACCTTGTATTTTAGAGAAGAAAATACCAGATCCCCAGGTTTTAGGGATTTCTCAGACACTTGGAGAACAGATTACAAGTCTTTCAATCTATATAACAAGCATCGTACTGCCATCTAGTGAGCAATGTAAAAGCGACTGACACATCAAGGAGCATAAATATTTTCATTACAAGCCATTTCTCTCTTTGACAAGTACAAATAGAAGAGAAAAGCAAATTTAGGTATGGAATACTGCTAGAAAGTAGATAATATAAAAAGCTTTGAAAGATAAATGTGAAGAAGCACAGGCAGGCCAGTATAACAAGAGCAGTTGAGAGCTCTTTATGACCATGTTATCCCACCATCCTGGAAATGGAGCCTTCTCTCCTACATAGATCATGGGATCACCCATGCTTCAGAAAGCAAGGTCTATTTTTTGGCAATAGCTAAATATTCCATTTTTCTTCACTGCCCAAATGCAAGGCATGTAGCATACCCACAAGCTTGAGCAAGGCTCTAGCGGCTACCCACAGAAGAGGTATTCCTCAGGTGTCACCAAAAAACATCAGCAATATCTGTCCCCGTTCTGGTTTGAGAGAATATGAAATTTTGTTGCCACAAGGCTTCTTTCCATCCATGAGGCTGTGGTTCAGGCACCTGTGAGGACAAGACACAGCTTTGCTTTGTCCAAGCAGAGAAGTGACAAATTTTCCACCTTTTTCCAAAGTTTGACTGAGCTCAAGGCTTGGACCAGAGTGCTCTCAGCTCAGTTCAGATGTGAGAAGGCAGAACTAAAAGTGGGACCCCGAGGGCAGGAGCCTGTGAACCACTATGAATGTCACTGATGGAGATCACTACAGTTGACTCAGTGGGGTGACTGCTCTGTGGGTGAAGGTCTGTCTTGGTCAGCACCACCAGACAAAGCTAGCTAGGTGATTTTGGCTAGTAAGCTCCTGGCTGTGATGGTCACAGAGCACAGCAGCAGCATGCTGCCAACAGCAGATCCAGACGTTCAGCGTTGGCTTTCCAGTGCAATTCCTCAACTGTCCTTCACAGTTCACTGACTTGTAGAGAACAGCATATGTCTAACAGGTGCAGTTCAGCACTGACTTTCTCTGTCCTCAACAGTACAGCTGTCCAAAAACTGTGCTAGTGCACTGAGATGTTTTGGGCACTTTCTTTGAATACATACTTGTTAAAGGAAGAAAAAATGAGATAGAGCGTAAACACACTTGTAACCCACCCCCAGGTGACAGTCAAAGGGAAACTGATGGGGTCCTGCAAGGACTATATGATTTGTCAACTGAAGAAGGTGGCATCACAGTGTTTGTTTTTATTCACAAACTTGTAGATTCTGTCAGCACTTACAGAGGCAGAAGAGAGCTTGGAACAGGAGATGCTTTAGAAACCACACTCCTCTTTCACCCACTGACTAGCAGTACCAACCACCCTTTGCTGCCATGCTCAGTCAAACACATCAGTAATGTGCTCTGCCCTGTTCCTATCACACAGGCCCTGCGGGGTTTCTGACACCAATGACATAGGAAAGAGGGCTGGAGGAGAAAGGGAAAGAAATTAAGCAGAGCTTTTCTATGGCAGGTGTGTTTGCAGAGGAAAAACAAAAATTCATCTCTACACACTAATGCATCCCCTAAAGGTAGGCTGCAGGAATTAACATATATATGATGCTTCTATAGTATAAAGTGGCAGATGTTACAAATTCTGTGTTAATGTTCTCTGAATCATATTGCTTCCACTAGCTGACAACACAAGCAGCAGTCAGAAGTCAGTTTGCAGCTCCTGTTCAAGCAGAGGGCACCACCCAGCACTTCTCAGCCTGATACACTTTTTCAAGGCCCCTTTGCAGTCAGCACACACAGAGCTGATCCCACCTTAGCAATAGCCAAAGACTAGAAGTCTTCTCTAATTGTTAATTATGGTCATTCTGTTCCAATCCCTCTCACAAACCAGATGTTTTCTGCCCTTCTTTCTCCAGTGAAGTTTCCTATGCTATAGATGTTTTGTCATGCATGATGAGCAATGCAATATATTTGCTAAAATGTCCCTGTAAACCATGAGGAGGATAAAACCTACTGCTAGTTTCACCAGCACAATATTAAACATCTGCTCCATCTGTTCCAGGAAATGGTGACAGGTATCTGGCTAAAATATATTACACTAATTTTTCTAAGATATTTTTATGTTTGGTCATTTAAATTGCAGTGAGGTAATTTTATCACCAGAGAAAACCTCCATAACCACTTCTACACTGCTTCAGTAGCCTAAATCACCCCCTGTTTACATAACTTTAGAGCCACCATAGCAATGACATCCTGCCTCTCTCAAGCTCTTTGCCAAAACTGAACCTTCCTCGTGGGCCTGGATACAGCATAACAGGAGGAACACTGCCTGAGTGCAGAGGTGGAAGGAAGGATTTAAGAGATTTCCCTTTAAACATGCTAAGCTTTCCCAGCTTAAGAAGAGCTGTAGAACAGGATGAATGTGTAGCAGTGTTTCTCTTATCACATTTTAACAGCATCACTTAATATCACCAATTTAAACACAACAATCAGCATTCAGTCAAGTACTTAATCACTGGGAAAAGAAAGACTGCTGCCCATCTTCTCCATTTAGACACTGAAGAGTGATATATATTTGGATTTCATCTTGGATTCCATTTATTAATATTTTTCAGTTTTTAATCACTTTCAGAAATCTTGAGAGTACAACATCAGCCAGAAAGTGGTTTTTGTTGATCTTTGGAACTCCTTTCCATGACTATATATACTTAATCACATATGAAACTCAAATTAGTGCTATTAAACTAACATTATATTCTGCAGATAAAACCCATTTTTGTCCTTCAGCATTTTCTCCACTCACAAGAGGCCCGCTTTTTTCTATTTTTACTGCATTGATTTTACTGGATTTCTCTCTCATTGAGAGATATGTGGGAATATCTTTCAGCTGCAGAATGTTAACATTATGCAAAGCGCATACCTTGCAACTGCTCTTATTTTTTTTTTACCTCACTGCATGTCTACCTTTCAAATCACCGCCATTTCCTACAGCTCAAAACACCAGCACAAAGCAAAGAGCATGGCCAACCAAAATAACTTCCTCTGTGAACTCACAGAGGCCATGACTTTTTTTATGAGCACTGAGATTGAGGAAATCTTGATGTTAAATTCAGTGCTACTAGAGTTAGATCATATAAGACAGTAATCTATCAACACATTTTAGAAAGCTTAAATGTAAAGCTCTTCTGATTCTGAGATCAGTGGGACTACACAGATTGTTTTTTTTTCCTCCACAGCCAGAGTGCCTAACATGAGCAAACAGGTTTTCCTCATCCTCCTTTTAATAACATGACCTTGATAGGGAAGAAGTGTCAAACTCAAATAGCAGAGTGAAAAGAACAGGCATTATCCTGCTTTCAACACTTTGGGAGGTATAAACAGAGAATGGTGACCACCAACTCTCTGTGAAAAAGAACAGGATGAGGGGATCTCATGTGCCATCAAGTCCATTTCCCCTTTAGGCAGATATTTAATACAATTTATTTCTATTTCCACACATGCTGATCAAGCCTAGTAAATATGCAGGTGTTTTGCTCCTATACTCATCAGATGGTTGCTCTAGAGCCTTGCACTTCTGACCCTCAGTAATCTTCAATCCCTTCCTTCAGGTGGACAAATGCATCCAAGGAAGATTATTGCTGTGGCAGTAAGGATATGAGTGGCATGACCCTAACTTGTAGAAACTAGACTGGAACTTAAAGGAAAGTGCCACAAGAGATGGGTAAGAAAAGGAGACCTTCCTGGAGAGAAGTCAGAGCTTTGGGACAAAGGAACACTAAAATCATAGGTTAAGAAGTCAACGCATGCCTGCAAGATCTTGTTTCTTCCACTCCTGTGAATTTAATTTTGTGAAGTATCTTTCTAAAGAGTGAAATCTTTTACAGGAAAACACAAAAATATTGGGAATTTTTCAAGACATAACATATAATCACAGGTGCCTTGCTAATCTTTTTCTTCTTTTTTTTCTTTTATTCTTAGAAAATGGCCCTCAGCATTTTCTTTTGCCTATGCTCTTTACATGCCTGTTCTGTATAATTTGGGGGGGGGGAAGGAGAAATTGTACTGTCCATTCTGGCAGAGGTACCACACCATCCTCAAGCATTTATCACAAATCATTTGCAGAGACAGGCTGCAATGCAGGCATTCCTGACATTGTCAGTCTGGAGAACTTTTACTGGACCACCAGTTTTCCCAGAGGATGGCATCCACAGTGCTCGAAGCAAAAAAAGGTCAACACTTTTGATAAGGGACAGCTCCAGTTCTTTCACATTTTTAAGGACTGTGGGTACAATTTAATTGATACATTTTGACAGACGACCTGACCTATCCCTGTCCAAATAGGTATGCCTAGTTCATCCAGAAATTGTGCTGCAAAGCCTTACCAACTGCTTGTCACAGCCTACTTACTGTATTCAAAATCTTGTTATTAAATGCACTGTGGAATTACATTCTATCTATGCTTATCTGTGACATATGTAATTGTTTTGTGATATGAACCACAAACTATTCAGCACAGAGAAAAATTACCTCTCACAAGGCAAACTTGAACCAAGGCATCCGGGTCACAGAGATGATCACAGCGCTGAAGCATCTCCTCTGTAAGCATTAAGGTTGTTCAGCCTGGAGAAGACTCCAGGGAAACCTTAGAGTGGCCTTCTAGTACCTAAAGGGGGCTTATTAGAAAGATGGAGACAGACTTTTTAGCAGGGCCTACTGTTGCAGGACAAGGAGTAATGGTTTTGAATTCCAAAACAGTAGACTAACACTAAATATAAATAAGAAATTTTTTACAATGAGGGTGTCAAAACACAGGCACAGGTTGACCAGAGGTGGATGCCCCAGTCCTGGAAACATTCAAGGTCAGGCTGGACAGGGCTCTGAGCAACATGATCGAGCTGAAAATGACCCTGCCATTAGAGGAGTATTAGGATAGAGTATCTTTAAAGGTCCCTTCCAACCCAAACCATTTTGTGATTCTGTGAATTAAGACACTTAGTATTTAATTTCTGCCTAACCAACTCTTACACAGTCATCTCGTACACTACATGGTGCCCATTCACGAGCCGCTGCCCAAGGGGCAACAATTCAAGGTTCTGGCCTGAGCCAGCGCCCCTGTTCCGCACTGTCTGTATTCAAGAGGGCGGAATGCAGAAGCTGCACTTGGCACAGCTGGCTACGACCGCGAGCGGTGCCGTGCCCACAGAACCCACGCTGCCATAGATAAGAGATGATAGCAGATGGGAAGCCTTCCACAATCATCGTTTCCTTCGGCAATCACACGCTCCAGATAAGTGCGCACTTTCTCTCCACACACGCGCGTATCTTCCCCTCTTTCTCTACACACGAACGTAATTCCCCGATTTCTCCGAGGCCGGAGCACGAGGCCGCAGCTCCGCCGGCACTGCCCGCGCTCAGCCGTGCCGGGATGGGGCTCCCACGCCGGGAAGGGGTGGCTGTGATCTGCCCCAGGGCGGCTGTGCCACGACTGGGCTCCTACGCCGCACCCGGTGTGGCCGTACAGGGCCCCAGACCGGCACCGGCACAGGCACAGCCCCTCGATCCCCCCCCCGCCTCCCTGAGCCCCGGCCCGGCCCGGCCCGGCCATGAGGGGGGAGTGTGTGCGGGCCAAGCTCCTCCCCGCCGCCGCCGCCCCTCGCCGCGCCGCGGGGACGTGCATTCGCTCGGCGGGCCATGGAGGCGGGCGGCCCGGCCGGGGCCCGGTGTCCCGCGCTGCTGCTGCTGCTCCTGCTGGCGGCGGCGCTGGGAGGCGAAGCGGAGGCGGAGGAGCCGCGCCCGGCGCGGCAGCGCGGGGACGAGCAGTGCCATTACTACGCGGGTGGGCAGGTGTACCCCGGGGAGGCGGCCCGGCTGCCCGTCTCCGACCACTCGCTGCACCTCAGCCAGGCCAAGAGTAGGTGCCGGGCGCGGCCGGGGCTGCGGGAGCGGCGGGGCCGGGGTGGGGATGTGCCCGCAGTGCGCCTCGGGGCTGCGGAGCGGGGCGGCGGCAGCGCCACGTCAGGCGGAGCGCGGGCTTCCCCGAGCCCTTCCTTCCCTTCCCCGAGCCCTTCTTCCTTCCCTTCCCTTCCCTTCCCCGAGCCCTTCCTTCCTTCCCTTCCCTGTGCCGGTTCTGCTGAGGCCTCCGGAGCGGCCTCGGCAGCCAGGGGAGAGGGAGGGGGCACCGGCCCTTTCCAGACCTGCATCTCCATCGTGGTCACCGCCGCCTCCCATGGGCGTCCCGCAAGGTCCGTGGTTCCAGAAATGGCGAACGAGTTCAGGGAAGCGCTTCAAGGGATGCACGGGAATGTTTTGTGCCCGCTCTGCCATCAGAAACAATGAATGGGCGCCTCTCGTAACCCGCTGCCAGCGTGCTGGGTCTGGCACTGGTTTTGTGCCTGTGCTGTGTTTTGATTTAAATGCTTTACATGGCAGACGTGGGGACAAACACCGTAAATCGCGTCGCTGTGAGATGTTCAGGGACAGCTGCTAAAAGTCCTGTCTTGCAGGACAGAGAGTACAGAGGGATCACACAGAAATTACCTTCCATGTGAGAATTCACAGCTGTAAAATACTTTATTGAGCCAGGGCGTACGTTCTGTTTTAAACGTTTGCAAGCAGATGCTACAAACAAACCAAAAAAAATTAAAAAGCAGCCAAGCTATTTGTAGCTGATACTGTTTGGGTTTTTCTACCTTTGCAGTAGAAAGATATGCAGTATTTTGTTTAATATCTTTCCCTTCTCCCTCCTAATCTGGAGGTCCTCTTTATACCTCCTTGCTAACTATATTCTGCAGCTGTGGGTTGTCTCCAAAATGAGAGCCAACCACTTCAGGTACCGTCCAGATAATATTCAAAATTCCACATGTTTTTCTCAGAAGCTTTTCCCTAATTTGCTGGAGATGTATGTCAATGTCCTTGACATGGCAAGTGTATTCAAATTACTTTGTAATTCCAGTATACCCTATCCTTTGTCTCAGAATTCACAGTGGTATGAAAATAGTACCTGGCAGATTAGTATTTAATATTTTAAATTCAAGGTTAATCCCTTGTGGTAGGAGTAGTAAATATATTTCATGATTTTCAGCTGGATTTTTTTTTTTTAAAACACAGCTATCTTCAAGTTAAAATTTGCTTAAGAGTTGTAATTTAATAGACATATGCTGCATTTTTAGCCATTTGTGTCTAAACATGTTGTGGCATGTATTTTTTGTGTACCAGAATTCCAGACAGGTTTCCATGGCTAAAAAGTAGCAAAGTGAATTTGAACTATCTTGTGCTTCTGGTTTCCAACAGCTATTCCTAACAAAACAATGAGGGTACCTGAAGTATTAAAGAGCTTTCCCCTTCAGTCTAGCAGGTGCCTTGAGCTGGCAGTGCACACACGGTTTGTTCAGTAGGCCCAGATAAGGTTTGTGTGGCCTTGATTATCAGTGATCAACAGGGCTCATGTATGAGCACGTGTTGGTCAAATTATTTACTTTGTATGTGTACTAAAGCCTTCATTTCTTCATCATTCTGTACCCCCTTGTTTAGAGCTGAAAGCAGTTTCATGTTGGAGCTGTGCTGCAGGTTGTTTTTCAAGCAAAAGGAAGAACAGGTGTCCTTGGACAGCTTGGTGTGAACACAGGTGTTATATTCTGACTTCTAATTCAACATTCTTTGCATTTCAGTCTCCAAGCCAGCACCTTACTGGGAGGGAACAGCAGTCATTAATGGAGAGTTTAAAGAGCTGAAGTTAACAGATTATGAAGGAAAATATCTTGTCTTCTTCTTCTATCCTCTTGACTTGTAAGTAAGAGCACTGTAGGCATACCAAGACTGAGTGCAGCTATACTAGATTCATAATTCATTAATTCCTCTCTTTTTTTGAGGTCTTGTATTTTTGTTTGGTAAGAATTTGGGAGAGAAGAAAGGACAGAAGAAAATATATTCTTTGCATTTGTTTTCCCATCATGCATTGGTAAAATTGCAATCTTTGTCCTGATAACTGTACTAATAACTAATTTGTGTCTCCACACAAAACAAACAACTTTATAGTTTCACAGTTAGGCAGACTCTGTATTCTGTTCCATGCTATAAATCAGTGCTGCAAGTAGAAGAAAGCATCCCATCTACTTTTTCTAGAGTGTATATAGAGGTGGCATTTTCCCTTGTAACATCCTAGGAGTATTTAACATTTAACCTCCTTTATTTAGAATGCAATAACTTTACTCATCGAATGAAAACATCTCTGCTTTTTAAGGGACAATCCCATTCTTTTCCCCAAAATTAAGAGGACAGAGATGCATAACTACTTTTAATACCATAACATCATTAGCTTTACTACTTTAGTTCTTCTATAACAGAAGAAGCTGAAGACAAATTAGTTGAAACTTGGAGATTTGCACAGTAACAACAAATTATAGTATGGTCCTCTGAAAAAATTGGATTATAGTGCTTAAATTCAGCCACATTTCTAGAAGTCTAAAAGAAAGTAACTGTTCAAGCCCTGAATCCAGATTGTAAAATAACCGTAGATTTATAGTCATCAGAAAGAATCCATTTGTAACTAAGCTGGAATCTAAGATGGAGGATTTGTCAGGCAGCGTTTTCATTAAATACTCGAAGAAGCAATAAAAATAAGCAAAAGCTGAAATAATTTATGATAAATACACCATTTTAAGTTAAGCAGAGAATTTACTGGGTTTCTCATGAAATTTTGACTTTTATCTTGTTTTAAATCATCTAGTACATTTGTCTGTCCAACTGAGATAATTGCCTTCAGTGACCGAATTGAAGAATTCAGAGCAATAAATACTGAAGTAGTAGCATGTTCTGTGGACTCAAAATTCACTCACTTAGCATGGTATGTATCTTCCTCTTGTCTTTCACTAAACATTATTCATGGTTCCAATTTAGCAAAAGAACAGTGCTCCTCAGATTTTTAGCCTGTGTAGGTATATCATCATATGTGAAAGTGTGATGCTATTGACACAAATGTTTAAAATAAATTTTAACCCTAGTGTGTGAAAGTACCTTTATTTTTTAAGCTTGTTTAACATATGTTGCTTGCAGTATGTCATGTCTCAGTCCAAAAAATACTACAAACACAAAAAGAAAATATTAATTAAACTATCAGCAAATGCTTCACATTGTCCCAGTTCAGGAGCACGTTGGCATAAAGCAGTGTGACTGCTAAGAAAAAGGTCATCATTAACACACATGGCCAAAACCTGCAAAAGATCTACTGCACGTTTTGTTAGAGTCACAAATACTGTTCATTTCCTTTGTGTGCAGAACAGAAAAAATGTCACTTGCACTAAATCCTTCTCTTCATACTGATGTAGTTTGTAGATTTCTGACTTGTGTAGGGAATATAAATCAATGTGAGAAATACATCTGTATTTCCTTTCCTTCAAAGGATTAATACTCCTCGTAAACAAGGAGGACTTGGACCAATGAAGATTCCCCTTCTTTCTGATCTGACACACCAGATTTCAAAGGATTATGGAGTGTATCTGGAAGATCAAGGACATACACTTAGGTATTTCATGGGATTGCAGTTTGGTTGGGTTTTTGCTGGGGTAATACTTAACTGCTTATATTTAAAGAAGCATTTGAAATTTTTCTTCTAGAGCAGCTTTTACTTGGGGATTCATGGTGAGTAGCAAATATTGAAGAATACAAAAAATACAGTCATAATGAGTCAGAAGAGGGGTAAAGGTTAATATCCTGTTTAACAGCAGGCATCAGAAGATACCTAGGGCAGGGTAAATATGCAGGATTCCCCAGAGCTGGAGTTGCTCAGGGATCTCCCAAATCCCAAGAGGAGTCAAGACTAAGGTTACCTAAAGAGATACATTTGCCTAAAACTGAATAGTTCTTCTGGAATCCCTGTAATGTCCTAGCATCTGCAGCATCCCCTGGCACAGCCTGTCAGAGTTTAGTTCTATGCTCTGCAAAGAAATACCTTTTTTTTGTTTTAACTGGAGCTCAGCTCATGTCCTCTAATATGCAGGTAAAGTCTGGTAGGTTACTGGTGGTGACTATTATATGGTGTTTGCAGAGATCAAATTCCTCCCATCCAGCAGACCTAAAATACTGCATAAAAACACCACTATCATTAATTCTGTTTCCTAACACACACACCTTTTGTTTGTTTGTTTTTTTTTTTTTCCCCACAGAGGCCTTTTCATTATTGACAATAAGAGAATCCTTCGACAGATCACAATGAATGACCTTCCTGTTGGGAGATCAGTGGATGAAACACTTCGTTTAGTGCAAGCATTCCAGTACACAGATAAACATGGAGAAGGTGCTCTTTTAAATACTGCCATATTGAAGATTGTTTTACTTAGCCTGGAAGCTGTACTAGCTTTTTGGAGGAAAGATGCTCAGTAACATTAAGGACTGGCCTCATACAGTGACTGAACTGGTTTGATTGCCCTGCATGATTCTGTGGTCCAAAGTCCTTAGGTTGTTTCTAGAATAGTAATCTACATTTTGCTTCACATCCATGAGAATGAGAGTATAAAGCATTCATTAGTCTCAATTTTGGCACTATGTACCATGTGTCACAGGCATAAATTTGTACAAAATATGAAGAATGAGGCCGAATATTTCAGTACATTTTTGCATACTAAAATAATGGAGATGCAGGCCGTCCTTGTCCTGTGCCATTCACTGAGGTCCTGTGACAAGTAACTGAGAGTGTTTCATGTCAAGATACGTGGTAATAATGTGAAAATTATAGCACTGTTACTTTTGTTTTCTGTATAATAGCTTGGTGATCACCTTTCCCCAGCAAAGACATTTTACTGTCTTAGATCATTACTTATTCCTCCAGTTCAAGCATGGGATGAACTTTTTCACATTTCTTTAAATAATTTATTTGAAGATTTGTTTAAATATGAATACACATTTAGCAGCTTAACTTCCAGTTCAACTCAATGTCACCAGGCATTTGAAAGTACCTTTATATGAAGGTATAAAGGTATCACCATTGTTCTGCTGTGCTGTACAGACTTGAAAAAATAGATGCTGATACTTAGGCTGTGCACATCTGACTAAGGAAATTTACCCACATTTAGTTAAAAAGCCAGCTTATAGAATGTTAATTTGTAGTGTTTCCAGAATACCACATTTTTTTCCCAGCTTTTATATGAATGTTGAGGAGAGCTTCTGTAGACACCTCATTGGTTTTTTTGCACAGAATAACAGTTCTCCACAATTCCTGCTAGCATGTGGGGCATTTTGTCTGTCAGCATGTCTTAAAGCATTGTAATAACTGCTTGGGCTGAAGCCTCAGAGGGAGAGCTCTGAACAGCTGAGAGCTTTACTCCAGAATATGCAGCTGTACAGGTGGTCCCAGGGCTTCCAGCCACACTGTGGTAAGCACATGCTGCAACCCCTTTGGTCCTAAGCAAGGCTACAAATAAAATTAGTCTCTCATGGAATCTTTGAACTGATCTCTTTGCTAAAATATGCCCCTAGTTTGGTTTTAAAGAAAGAAAGGTAGGTCTCTGTGTAGTCACCTGAATTTCACTGCAGAAATTGTTTTACTAGAGTAGGTGTTCATTCTCAGATACTGCTTTGCCAGTACTTTGTGTAGAAGAGCACAAGAATTAAACTAAGACATCCATCCAGAGATTTGCAGTTTTCAGAAGTGGTGGGTGGTGTCAGGTATAAACTGCTAGGTCACCATCCCATGTGTAAAGAAAACTGCACGTGTAATAGCTTCAGATATTGACATGTGACACTTCATGGTGTTTTACTTCAAGATCAGAAAGAGAATATTAAGCACCCAAAAGTCTGTGTGTGTAAAAATACTTGAGCTAACTTTGTCCCCTTTGTGTTTTTTGGTTTTTTTTTTTCAGTTTGCCCTGCTGGTTGGAAACCTGGCAGTGAAACAGTAAGTCACTGTTTACATTAACATGCATGTAATACTAACAAGAACTCAATTACCATTTCTACTAGGGCCAAATCAAAAATCTTACCAACTGTCAGTGAGAAGGTAATGTCACATTATTAAGCTTACACCATTTGGATTACTACTGATTTCATTAGGGGATTGTTTCCCTCACACTAGACATGTTCCAGTTGTTTCAAACTCCTGGTGTGAACAAAATTCACTTGATCAGCAGGGAGTTTGTGAGCAAGAACTTTTTCCTGTTAACACCTGATGAGGAACAGTACAGAACTCTTGAGTTTGCTGTATCTTCCTGGTTATTTGTCCATGTAAATTCTTGGTGGTTCTTACTGCAGATCCCGGGTACTACCCAGAAAAAGAAAGATAAAAGTTCCCAGACTGCTGTGGTACATGCCAGAGCCAGTGCCACTGTCAGCACTCCAGCAGGGAGTGCTGCTTTGCTGTGCAGTTACCCTCCCTCCCTCGTTACTCCTGGGCTCCATGTGACTGGAGGCAGAGGAGCCAGAGTTCACATAAACACTCATTGAACTTGTTTGTGTTCCCTGGCCCAGAGCAAGCCTCAGCAGAATAATGAAAGTTCCACCAGAGGTCTGAGCTGCCTCGTTCAGATGAGATCACTGTCACTCATGTGAGCATGTGGCTTCCTTCTGAACCATCTGGTGATGACAGAGGGCTGTTGTTAAAGAGATGGCTCAACAAAACCAGGTCCCAGCAGCCTCTAAGCAGAGTTAGTGAGCATTGTATTTGATAGTGAAAAACAGTGGAATGTTAAACCATGTTTCTTTGCTGGATGCAAAAGTTTCTAAGATGACTTGAGGCTGGGAGTCAATTTTTTCAAACCAGCAGAGAAGTGTCATAATGGGGGAAGCTGGATATTAAGACTGTAATATGAAAGAGGGCTGGCTGGCCCAACGTTCGTATTTTGACACTGAAAATTTCTGCCTTCCATAACTAGGATCACCTAGATAACATGACATTGATATATTTTCTAAAAAACAGTCTTACAATGCTGACATTAACAGCTCCAACACTGCCAGTTTAATAAACTAATGCAATACAAAAGCATTCTCCACCTCCTCTGTGAAAAAGATGCAGACAGTAGCAGAGTAGTTGAAAAAGCCTTTCTCAAAGATGTAGTCATGCCTTCTAAATGTGTTTGATTTAATTAGATCAAACCAGAGGAAGCCATGAGAGCATGGTGGCCAAGGGAAGAACTGTAAGTAAATTCTAATCCTCTAGTTTACAGATACAAATTTACCAAAATATCTTGCTTTTGGGGCAAGCTGTCAAAATTCTTCCTCCAGTAGGCTGCACTCTCTCTCATGCCTCAGTTGGTTGAATCTCTCTGCTACTGCTGTTAGGTACCTTTAGAGATGAACAGTAATCTAATACCAAATCAACTGATAAATTACTCTTCAGTGTTGCTAGTGAGTTGGCAGTAGCATCTTACTATGAAATACAGTGCTGTTCTGGCTTTATAGTTTGTTGTGTTTTTGTGGCTTTGGTTTTTGACTAATATTTTCATTTTCTTTCTTGCACAGATAATTCCAGATCCAGCTGGAAAACTGAAGTATTTTGATAAACAAAACTGAAGCTCACATCTGTTAAATTAAATAGATGACATTCAACTTGATTTTTGCCAATAAAATGTCATTAATTTTGGTACTTTTGTGAGTTTGATTAATATGTAACGACAGTAAAACATTAAAGGGTTCATTGTTTAAACAGAAGTCTAGCCTGTCTGAAGCACAGGGTACCTCATTAGTTATCAGAGAATATTCTTATGAAATACAAGTTTTCTCTTTAGGTTTTATTTAGATGCTCAGTCTTCCCCAAATCCATTTAGAATCTTGGGCTTAGATTCATGATTTTTACTATTAATAGAATTCTTAGTTTCTGCAAAAATCTTTGTGTGTTTGGTCACATTCTAGCAACTACAGCTAGAAATACATGGTTATGGTACATTTGTCTGTAGTCCAGCAGCTAACTTAAAAGCCAGGAGTAAGTTACAGTTGCTGAATTAAATTTCCAGTCTGTGTAAAGCTTGAAAACATTTTCCTACTACTAAGATCATACCCTACATTATATATATATATCAGTACATCTGCACTGAAAAAAACACAACTCTAGCAGTTCATGTGATTCAAGGGCTGAACCAGTAATTTTTTCTATGCTTAAATTTGTAGTGTATTTGCTGATAAGATCAATTCTGTTTCACACTTCCTGAGTTTTATCCCTGTCCCTACACTGTTAATAGATGGATGTGGGGGACAGTGTCCTGTGCTAATCCACTCCTTAACTGTGGCTCCTAGTGGTTGTAGTGGTGGACTTAAGGAAGTGGTTGTAGTCTTTTCCAAGGTAACTACAGGCACGTGATCATCAGGAACTTCTGGCTGATGGACATGAATTTCTTCTTTCAAAGAAAAAGAACATCTCCATGTAAGACATAATTGTGTGCACTGAAGAACCCTTTCCTGAGGATGTCATCTTGCTTCTTCCCACCTTTTCCTCTTTTTGATGTGGTGTTCTAGAGTCTGTGCAGCTGGAAAAACAGCAACTGAAATGTGTGTCAGCTTTTCACCAGGGTCATCTTCCTTCCAACAGTCACCTTCCCTCTCCAGTCCACACCCCGACATTATAATTCTTGGTTGGATCCCACATGCCTGAGAACTCGCTCCCCCTTCCCTCACCAGACCATACAATTCCAGGCCCTATACACAGACACTTCACTACAGTTCTGCACAACTAGGCCAGGAGTTGCATTTGCACTGTGAAGTTACATGATTTTGTGGACCTGTGTGAGTATGGAGCAGCTCTCCATACTCAGTTAAGTCACTGCAGACACTTCACAGGAACAGCTGTGTCACTTCAACTCTGATACAAATAACACCTACACAGTGCCAGGGGCAGAGGGAACCACAGCCAGAGCCAAGGAGAGCTCCACTGAGCCTCAGCCTCCTTGTTCCTATAAGATCTGAGGAAAGGAGTTCCTCAACCCCTTTAGAGGGTAACAGAGGCAGAAGAGGATCAATGCCAAAGTGCTGCTCTAACCTGTGATCGCAAAGACCAGAGGGCAACGTGTAGAGGTGCTTTCTCACATGACTAGAATATAAATCACCTTGCATTTTTCTCTGGATTCTGTTTACTTCAACCTGAAGCACTAAGAACAACACACAGAATGTCCAAATAACTCCAAGCCACTGCACTGTGAGAAATGCAGCTATCACACAGATACTCAGTAGCAGCCCAAGGCACAGAACGAATACAATGCTTGTGTAACACAATGCTAACCCCCTTTAGACATGGTGCCTGTGACCTGCTCCCTAGAGGCCTTGCCCACCTCGGTAGCCAGCTGGCTCTCAGTCACACCTAATGCTCTCCCAGCTGCACGAACCTCTGACACTGAGCCAGCCAGTGACACCTGGTAAATACAGAGATGAGGTCAGCCACGTGTTGAACATGCTCTACCCAGCCCACAGCTCCTTGCAGAGCCCAGTGAGCAGCGAGTTACAGCAACACGACCACAGGGTGTACTTCTGCAGCAGTGAGCACTGAGAGCAGCAAACTACAGCAGATGTCAAAAGCTGTACAGAGCCTGAGCCAAGAACAGAAAACTCTTGCTGAGAACACTGAGGCTGAAGAAAGCTGCATGCTCTGACCATTGAAATTTAAGTCACAGAGTGTTGCCATGTCAACTTTCAAGGTTTTTATAAACGCACATTTACATTTTAAATGTAGTAAGTGATGGCGTGATGGCATAGGGTTGTTTTTTTTAAATGCAGTTGAATGGGGATAGAAAGTATTGGGGAAATGGGGAAATGGTCCTTAAGACTTGAGCTGCCATGTGACTGTACGTATTTGAAACAAACAAATGACAAAGCAGTCTCTTCTTCCAGTACTCTTCACATGAGGTCTGAAATAGTGGAAAACTTAAATTTCATACATCACTGCTTTCCCAACCCCAGAATATATTCAGGGGGCTCTCTTGGAAGTGCATAAAATGCAGATGCCATTGCAAGCCTGTCTTCTCAACAGAAAAAACAAAAATGTTTCTGCAAGGCAAGTTATGACTAATAGACACAGTGTTCAACTTCCTCTGCTATTTTGGCCAAGCCTCCCACACCTCTCTACTGCACCATCAGATGTTAAACTATATATATGGTGGTGAGGTCTGCAGATGAAAGCCACCTCTCCAAGCAGGATGGATCCTAGCTGAGACTCAGATGTCACTTCCAGCAGTACTGAAGAAGCATCAATTCAGATAATAATAATGGCACAGATTTTTGATGTTAGCTGATGTTGCCCTCTGCAGCCTTCCTGGGTTACATCCATTCCTTGCCCACAGAAACCTCCTCCTCTGCAAACTCAAGTATATCCAAAAAATAAACACCACGTTGCTGGGAGTCTGTAGGGGTATTAGGTTTACAGTTGGACTCAATGATCTTAGTAGTTATTTTCCCACCTAAATTTTTCTATCACACATCTGTAGGGAAATGGGCAGTGATGGCAAGCTAGCACAACTCTCTTGAGAGTGCTATGGAGGTCACACATGGTTCTGGAGACCCAGCTGCTCTGCAGGTCTCTCTCAGTGGTTTGATCTCAGCTGAGCTGAATTGAGCTGATGCCAGAGCAAGCTCTGTGGGGTGATTAACCCCTAATGCAGATGCCATTGTGATCCTGTCTTTTCAACAGAAAAAGCAAAGAGCTGAGCAGTTACCACATAAAATAGTGACACTGTGAGTAAGGACCAGAACTAGTACTACCTCCTTTCTGAGTGCCCCAAGCACCAATCCCCCGAGTCCCATTCCCCTTCAGAAATCTCCCATTTCTGCTATGTAACAGAAGGGAAATAAGGAGCAGCCAATGCCCAGCAGTGTCTCCAGCCTCACAGACAGGAGCCCTGCAAGGATGAGGATCTCTGCTGGCAGAGTTCTCCAGTAATATTTTCTGTGCAGGTCTGGTCATTCAACAGCCTTCCACAAAAGGAGTCCTCAGTTTCTCTTTCATGAAAGCTGAGTATTTACCCTTTTATTTTCATGTTAGCTTGTGCCTAGCCCATGAAGAAATTATCTCTCCCATGCCTAGTTAAGAATGCATTCAGAGGAGGATCAGCAATCAAACCAGTGTCACCAGACAAAGTCTGGACCAGATGTACAGTAAAACCAACTGAGCATGTAGTGAGTTTGGAGCAGATTTCTGAACTAAAACTATTGCTCAATGGCCCACATTGCACCAGCTCCTGCAAACTTCTTCCCAGAGTGCTGTACAATGTGACATGGCTGCAAAATCTGGTATGGCTGCAAAGCAATGGTCCACACTTGGAAAAAGGGCTACCAGAAGCTGTCCCATGAAATTTGAGTAATTTTAGTACATTAACCACAGGATAAAAACATTTGAAACAAGGCAGTCCTTTAGGCACTGAGTTCAGCCAATCCCACAGAAATCTACTTTTGTATCACTATTAAGTGAGAGGGTAAGGGGAGGCAATCCTGCTCCTCTTCACTGTATTCCAAGAAAAAATGGGCACAGACATTTGCTTCCTGCTACACAGCCACAGTCAATTAATTATATAGATAAGCTTACTATAAATAAAAATATTTTATAGCAATTTTTTAGGCTTCTGTGGTAATGGTTAGTTACCTACAGCAGTGACAGGCCAGATATAAGTTGCAACATAAACCCCACGTGAATTACTATGTTGAAATATTTTAATTCTAAATGTGAGATAGGAGAATAATTTTCTCTCATACACATAAAGGCACAAAGCAACATGCATAACCTTGAACGAAGATACCAGAGAGGGTGACAGCTTGGAGTTACCATCTTGGAATAAAAAGTACATGAGCACATATATATAGCAATAAACAGAAAAGCAGGTATCTTTTACATAGGTGTATATATACACACACATTCTGTATGGCTGTACATACATTCTGTAAGTACTGTCCTTGTGGTATGTGATTAGGTTATCATGAACTTTGGGAACACATCAATTCTACGCATCTTCATTTGTGGCATTCATTTTCTTCACTGAGTCCACAGGTTCTGATGTCACACCTTCCTCCATATTCTATAACCTCTTCTTCTCCCCTCCAACCCCTTCCCAAAGGCTGATTTTAGAAATGATGATAAATTCATCTTTAAATGCAGCTGAAAAGTCAGCAGAGAATGAATTTGGTATCCCCTTAAGTTACATACGTTATAAAAAAAGTGATCTGGGTAGGATCACTGGGTCAAGGATAAAAAACTGCAGGTACTCAGGAGTAAAACACAGTTCTGAAATAGATCCTTTCACTTCCTGCCTTCCTATTTATTTTTAAACAGACAATATTGATCCACGCAACAAGGGGGATTGAGATACAATTTCAGTTTTTCGTGTGCTCAGTCTAATAATGTCAGTTTTAAAAAGGAAAAACCCGGAAAATACGATTTATCTCCACAGCATCATAACCATAAAAGAAAAAGATTTTAATGTCAAAGAGCTGGGTCAGCACTGGAGTGTGGCTGAAGAGAGAAACTCTATGGAAGGAACCAAGAGCTAACTACCAAGGCAATGCAGGACTCTGTTCTGGATCAGGCCACACCCCTGTGCTTCCTCCATCTAACTCATCCAATACAGCCACTGAATCTTAACAAGGCAAGGCTGATGTGTAACACACTGATTATTACAATGCTCAATTACAGGAGCTGCTAGGGGTCACGAACTTCACACCATCCCAGCACCAAAGGAAACTGCTCCAAATTGTGACTCTCAGGCTTTCTTACTCAGAAATAAAAGCTCAACATGCTGTTGTATCTTATCAACTTCATGCATCTGTGCTGATTGACATAATTCCTATTTGCTGCATCCTCTTTTCCAAAGATTTTAAACCACACAGGGAAGCCAGAATATGTTCTCATGTATTGTAGGACATCACATTTCATCCATTTAAGCCCTGAGCCCAATTCCTCTTTGGGTGTCCTGATCAATTAAGACATCAATCTAGATGTGAAGGAGCCAGAGATTCAGTTTCATGCTTGTGACATTCTCACTGCTAAAATTGATGCCTCCCATCCACTCAGCTTCCCAATTTCAAGAACTTGAGCTTTATGTGCTAGAAATTGGAGATTATTCAAAACTTTTTCCATTACATCGGAAACACTTCAGTATCAAGTACTCTGTTCCTGTTATTTATTTGCCATAGTATGATCACCATGGTGTCCCCTCTGTGCTGGGGAAATTCTCTGTCCTTCACAGGTAAACTTGACAACCTTTAGCTCTGCAACACTTGTACTGCACTACAGTCCACGAAGGGAACAGATAAATAATGCAGCTGAGGAGGAGACAGTCCTCTAGCTGTACCACCCCTCAGTGGGATAAAGATCCTCTCATCATTCAACAGCTGATCTGGGAGTTGCTCAACGCAGATTCTCAGGACCCCTAATGGCATCACCAAACATCACCATTACCATTTTGGCATTTTACCTTTTTGCTCCCAGTCCTTAATAAACCAAAATGTTCAGGTCTACAATGACATTTCCCAGTCCCACCCAGTCACACCAATCAGACCTCTAGTCTTCAAGCCATGAGAAATAATTCACTAAGGAACACACAGTTACATATTAAAACAAACAAACAAAAATTAGAAGAGGCTGTCAAGGAAACAAACAGAGTGCCAGAAAATACCATCTAGCCACCTCACTTCATTGCAAAAATCAGTTTCCTCCCAAGGGAACATGAAACCATCCAAACAGAAGCTGCAATAACTTTGTAAAATCCCCGGTGATGGGAAACACCTGCCTCCCATTGTGCACACACTAGTAACTTCTGAGCCTCTGCTGCTGCTTAGATGCATGCATCCTTGTTCAAAAAAGCATTATAACCCTTAAGCTATTTTAAACAAGAATGTAGGTCAAATTGTTTCACCTGTGTATATCTACTTATTGCACACCTTTTTCTGACAGAACTTCTATCCCTTATCAGGGAAACACAAAGGAGAGCTTCTAAGGGAAAGGCAGCAGATGGTGACAAGACAGCAAAGGTTATAATGAGATCTCTCAAAGTAGACAAAGAGAGTCTATCCAAAGCCTAAGACTACATTTTTTCCAGCCTCTTTTCCTAGCATTGGCATGTAAAAGATTTCAACAAATTCTAGTAGTAAAGAATTTTTAAAAATCCAAATATATGCAAATACATGAAGAGTACTGAAAAGGCAGGTTTTGGTGTGGAGTTTGGGTTTGGTTGGTTTGGTTTTGGGTAGTTGTTGGGTTTTTCTTTGAGTACTACAAGCACCTGTCTGTTAGCCACCTCTGGTGACAGCTCTTGCCAAGACAGCATGCTGCTGCACTGCTGCTGCAGCACCCAGTGCCTGTCAGATTTCCTTCATGACTGCAGTAAAGTGTCGCTTCCCATCTAAATACAACATGGACTCTGAAATAAAGTGGAGAAAAGAGAGAACCACATTAGTACCTTAGTATCAATACTGGGCAACTACAACTAAACAGACTGGCAAAAGTAAGAAGTAATCCACACTATCATCAAAGCACAAAATCTATGTGGTTTGCCATGAAATCCTGTTCAATTATTTAAATGCCAGTAGTTCATCTATTAAAATGACCGGTGTTCCAAGAAAAAGAAATTAATATTTTTTACAAAGTTATGATGACAACATATTAATGGGATACTTGCCTCCATATGTCTTAGGTACAACTTGTGGGACCTCATTTTCTGATATAAATGTAAAATGGAAAATATTGGTAGTATGGTGCTCCCTGGTATTTGCATTGTAAACTTCACTGTGTACTCGAATCTGGATGTATTTTTTTTCTGTGTAACAGACCTATGCAGTTAAAACAAGAGTTAGACATTGTAATTTATCACCAGTACTGAAAACTGTCACAGATTTAATTACAACGTTTAACAAGAAAAGTCACACACTCTCACAACATATTGTTAATTATCAGTGACTAACACTGGTGACAGCAAAGACAAGGTCTGCTCCTTTTCAAAAGGAAATGAACTCCTACCTGCCCAGAAAGCAGCAGTAAAGATCCAACTTCAACTGGCTTCTGAAACATGATATCATCAACAGATACAATAAAGGGTCTGGAACCCCTGAGGGAGCAAAAGAGAAATTTCTTCTCAAAAATAAAAAGGATGTTTGCAGAAATTTGAAATATCTACTTGTCAGCATTTTAGTAAAGGGTTACTAGAGAACAAATCTCTTCCTTAAACAGAGGCTACAGAAGTGTGAAGGAGTTTGGTCATCACTGGGGGAAATCTCTCAGCCAATGAAGCACACACTTTCTAAGGATACATTATTGCACCATTATTGTATCTTATGACTTGCTAGACAATCTTCAGGCCATCATTGCTCAGGCCTGTTTTTCAAGCACTGACACAAGCCACTTAATTTTATATCAGGCTTTGCATACCCCATTAAATTTACATATAGACCTTTGCTGGGTAATGTCTTCAGTCACACTTCCTAACCTCAAGCAGTTAATAGAAGTTTAGAACCCATTCCTCTTGTGTACTGAATGCAAAGGTGTAGTATTTATTTAATAGAATGAATATGCTATATGGTTGAAAAGTCAATCTCAATAGCTTGGTAAGATAAAAGAAAATGGAAAATGGATATATTTTCTATCTTGACAAGTGATAAAACCCAAAGCTCCAAGGAGCAACATGCCAATCCCTCTGTAAATATGATTTGATGCTCCAAGTAAAGCAGCACTGTGCACTAATAGTACATGATTCTACCAGATACCTAAGTTTTTTCAGCTCAGACTGTCATTAGGTTGGTTAGTTTGGGTTCCCAACCTGTGTACCAGCAAAACACTCTGAATTATATAAATATTGCAGGTCCACAGCTCACCCATAGCTGCAAGCAGTTGCCCATCCTAGTTCAAATGCCTTCCTCATGAGAAAACCCCCAAAGATCCTATTGAAGATGTTCCGTTCCTGCACATAGAAACAAATACAAATTCTTTTCACAGCCTTATGATGAAGTCTGCAGTTCAGTTCACAGTATTTAACAGAAGTCCCAACACATGAATGTATAAAAAGCACTATTGAAATACGTATGTAAAATTCAATATGCCCAAGGCAACTGCACTTAATAGGAGCTCATCTGACTGATCTGTCAGCATAAGATAACATCTCAAAATTGTATCAGCAACCAAAGGCCAAACTTTTTGCAAACACTTTGCAAAGGAATTTCTTTACACAGAATGAACAGTCTGGTAAGAAAACAAGGTCATTAAAAATCCTCAATTTTGCAGTGGTCATCCATACAAATAACAAAAAACTAGCAAAAGAAATTAGCCTTTAAATTGCAAGGACTGCAAAAGTCAAACAAAATAATGGTTTAACTAATCTTAGGCAAAAATTCATAGTCATAGAATGATTTGGGTTGGAAAAGATCTTAGAGTCATCTAGTTCCAACCTCCCTGCCATGAGCAGGGACACCTTGCTAGACCAGGTAGCTCAGAGTCCCACACTGAGTCTGGCTCTCAATGTTTCCAGGGATAGGGCATCCACAAACTTTCTGGGCAATCTGTTCCAGAGCCTTACCACAATCCCAGTGAAAAATTTCTTCCTAATACTTATTCTAAACCTCTCCTCTTTCAGTTTAAAGCTATCACCCCTTGTCCTGTCACTATGTGTCCCTGTAAAAATTTCCTCTCAAAGTTACTTCTTAAGTAACTTTCTGTAATTCATTAATATTTTTCAAAATACCTCAGGATGGCAAATCTGCAGGCCTTTTAGCTTTGCATCTTCCATCCACACTGAATTGGGTGGTAATTTACGACTCTGGAAACTCACTGTCCTTTGGAAGAGACAATAAACCTTATAGTCCACAGAACCAGCAGAATTCAGCAAGCCAAAAAAAAAGCATAAATAGTAAATGCAGACACATACTAAAAAAAACCTCAGAAAAACACAGAAAACCAAAATAAACCCAAAACAGAAATGGTATCACTAAACATTGTTCCAGTTGACCTTGAAGCCTTATCTAAAGCTGTCCTTTGATTTGTTATTGCAATAAACCTATGCTGCTGATCTTTCAAAAGCTTCTGCTAATGTTCAAGTTTATGTGAATGAAGAGGCTTAAGAAAGGTACATGAACAAAAAGATTAATCACAACCACAAAGTGCACACTTTGTCAAAAAAGCTTTGCTGGTTTTTAAGTCATAATAGGAAATAAAAGCACAAAGTGAGCTAATAGAATAATTGAGCATCAGACATGTAGACAATTTTTGAAGTTTGCAAACCCAGACAGAATGTGTACAAAGCACAACAAAATTTTAAGGGAAAGCAGGTCTGCCTTTGGTAAACAGCTTTAAAAATAACAATTGTATAGGGTAAAGAAATTATAAATCATCATAAATACAACACTGCACTAATGTAATTATATATTGTTCTATCAGTGTTGGCATCAGATGACTACACACCAATCTCAAGTTGTAAGAGAAGTATGCCAACAACTCCCTCAAATAACGTTGTCAAGTATTGTATTTAAAACACATTGCAAGGTTATTTGGTTAAAAGACAGCCAGTTCCTGCCCTCACAGTTTTTTTAATTAGATATCATAGCAGAAAACTGATTGTGCAAGTCATGACTGCAAAACCATTCCATTCTGTTATCTGGCTGAACATCATTAACCTTTTTCCTCAAAATTACTCCTGACAGCTTGTTTAGAACAAAAGAAGCTGCAGGTGTCATATTAAAGTTTTTACCTACATTTCAAATAAACTGCCACAGAATTTAAATGTGCATTTATTCCAGACTACCCTGTTACAAGCAGCCACTCAAAAGGCACTTTTCTCCTTCACAACATGTCAGTTCTCCTTCACCCCTCCCCTTCTTGCCTTGTGTCCAGTGTATTAAGGAATATGTCATGCACAATGTTTCTTTCTTCTGCAGTGGGAGCCATTTTCAGTAAGGAAGCAGTGCTGAATTCAATTCTCTTCAACTTGTTCACTGAATATTTAAAAAACCAAAACATATTAAAGTTCAAAGAAAAAACAAATAATGGCTCTGAAGATTTTAACCTGAAATCAACTATCTTTTCATTTTTCCTTTCCCCCGTAAGTTAAAAGCTGTAACTTCATGGTTCTATAGATCCAATGAGAAATTTAGCTTTTGTAATTGACTGCAGTGAAATAAAAATAAAGCAGTTCACTAGTAGCTCACCAATGTGACGAAGAACTTCTACACATATTTTATGACACCCACACGCTGTTCCTGCAGAAAACTTGAGTACTGCCCTCAAAGTACAGAACATATCTAACAAGAAACCCTACAGAACAATCAGCTGGTACAAGAATGGAAGTTTATGACAGAACTCATTACCATAGGCTGCAGAGATTGAAATTTTTAGCTTAAAAGATCTTCTGTCCCATTTATTCAGTGTTCAGTGTTTTTCTAATTCCCCACTTTAAAACTCCAGCTTAAAACAAATGAAGATGGAGCTACATGCTCCTTCCCCTGCTCTCCCACTTTTCCTCAGTTTCTTTCCAAAGGAACATGGGCATACACACAGTTGAGGGGCTGTGATGTCCTGCAGGCCCACCATGGGGTAATCACTTGGCCAGAGTATTAGGAGCCCCTGTGATGCACTCAGATCCAATCCTGACAAGAGAGAAGTCCAGAAGTTGTGCAGAGCACATCAGGAGTGTCTGTCAATTTAGCCAAAGAGGTTCCAAGCATGTGGTAGCAGACTTTTAAACTCCCTTACTCTACTGACATAAATGAGACAGAACAAAATTTTGATTTTAAACTAATTAGGAGCATTTCTAAGTAGCAGAACTCCTGAACTTTGCTTCTTCCCAGCTATTAAGTTGAAACTGAGACAGATGTGCATACTACCAGGAAATAAGACATACATTCCCCTTGCTTGAAGATTTCTTCCTCCTCAGGGCTCTCAGGAATGAGTGGATTAACAAATGCTGGCCTACAGACATTAAGTATTTTTTTTAAATTACAAACTTTACAATAATTTGTCCAGTAAATACATTATAACAGTCTTCCATTTTAGCTTACGTACACTTTACAAGATGAAATTACATACTTCAGGTTAAATGATAAAAATAAATATGGCTGCTAACAGAATATCACATTTGCTTTAACTCTGAAGAGGCAGTTAAGTGACCCAACCACTACCTAGTGCAATCAGGAAAGAGAAAGAGACACATCTATGGTTCTTAAGAACCTAAAATTGTACTCATAAATTATAATGAAGATTGTTCAACAAGAATCTTGTTTAGAAACTCAGTAAACAAAAACATGATGATACAGGATAGTCTAAACCAAAACCTGACTGGTACCATTCCTCTTGGAATAGAAGAAGCACAGTGCCATAGTTAGCAAGTGGTTTTATAAACTACATGTTCCCTTGACAGCCTTATCAAGAGCCAAAAGCTGTTTACCACGTGTACCACTTATCAAAGATTATGCCTTGAGCACAACATTTCTATGTTTATTTTACTGCAAAAATAAGTTTACTTTAGCCTAATTATATAACATTTAATTATTTGCACAAGTAAAGGCAAACACTTATTTTCAAGAGCTGTTCTTCCCCATAGTTTCTAACTATTATTTTCCAACTTTCAACATTTATACAAATGCTGAGAACAACATATATATACATACATGCACACACACACACAGACCTATGGAACAATTCATCTCTACCTCAAACCTTTACCTGTGTTGGCAACAAGAGGCAGAGAGGAACTTTTCTCTTAGAACAAACTGATCTTTTTCTAGAGGTTTGCTAAACCTCTGGATTTTGGAAATCCACCAGGTCCTTCTCCATCACAGAGCTCATATGCCCTCAGCTCAGCACACATCTACATCAGCTCTCCTGGCAAAGCCCTAAGATGCTGAGATGCAAGTTTGCTATGGTCCCAAAGCCACACAACCCTGTTTCTGTGGGACTACAGCCAACCTAACATATCCTGTACATCTGTGAATGGTTTTGACCTCACATAAATACCCTCCTTATATGGACAGAATGCTTCCAAAACCAAAACACAGCTGGCCTGTGGCCAGCTAGCTTGTACAACAGCCACTAGAGTTTGTACATATCTGCACAATTCCATGTAGGCTTGTCCTCAGTCAATCTACTACTGTATAATTACATCAGATTGGATGTCATTATTATGAAAAATTAGTCTCTTAAATGGGAACCATAACATAATTTGTTTTCTTAATGCATAGTATATTCACTGGTTCTAGAAAAAATCTGAAGAAAAAAAATTTAGAAACTACTTCTAATGTTATCAGGACCACATAATTATATCAAGTAAAACCCCTTAATTAAACACATCTTTGTTAAATACAAATAATTATTTAAACTAATTAGAAACACAGAAATGTTTATCAATTGGGCAGGCTATATAGGAAAGAGGTAAGAATTACAGCAGATTTTTCTGATGCTAGAATTATAAACCTAAACGGCAACTGAGCAGCCTTTTATTCTAACAACTAAGGAATTACAGAGAAAGCAAAACCAGCAAAATAACTAACAAAGTGTCTGGGGGGTTTTTAAGTTCTGTGGGAATACTTACCAGTTCCATCTTAGTTACACAAGCAAATTTTAACCAGAATTATTCTGATGACACCTATTTAGTGTCTGTTAGGGAATTAATGGTATTATTCACTCACAAACCATTTAACCACTGAAACTCAATCATTAATTCAAACAACTACTAGAATGCAGGTGGGTTTCTGGCAGATTCATTTACTTCTGTGTTCATTCAGACCAGTCACTCAAACACACAGAAAAACCTCTTTAAAAAAAAGGGTCAGATCCCAAGACTACCAGCAATTCCTGATATCATGACTCCTAAAATGTCTGAAGTTTGTCACAGGAAAGTTAACTTGCCAGCAGAAAGCATCAACCATTGTGGTTTAGTTACCACATAGGTGATGCTACATTATATGGATGCTACAAATACAGAGCAAGCTTCCATGTTTGTCATTTTCAGCACAGCAGAAGTCAGGAAACTTTTTCTGTCCTACAAATTACCGTTTATTCTCTGGGTCCCGGGCCACCATGACAAAGGTTGCATCTAACACAGGGCTGTAATCACCATCATGTAGCTAAAAGAGACAGGAAAGAAGTACATTAATGAACTCTAAAACTAGAAATACACTTAGCAAGCTATTTAGTTGACATAAAGTATTGAATAATACTGTTAATTCTGCTAACTTTCACATTCTGTCATTCCTTCCAAAATTTCTCACAACAGGTCAAAGATAGGAAATAATTAAAATTTTCATTTCAGGAATTCTGCAATGTAAACATTTACCAGGGAATAAAACTTTGAGCTGGGAGAGGAGAAATCAACACAGTCATTGTAAAAGGACCCACTTAACCTTTACTCTGAGAAATGCCATAGCTTTTTTTTAATATATATACCAAACTGCCACTAATACCAGCACTGTAAGGAGTTCAAACAAAAAGCTGTAACATTATCTTCTACATCAGAGACTTTATTTAAGGAGAACAACTGAATTAAAAAAAAAAATCCTGTTTACCTGAATTACCACAGAATCATAGAATCACAGAATAATTTGGGTTAGAAGGAACCATAAAGACATCCAGTTCCAATCCCTCTGCCATGGGTAGGGACACCTTCCATGATCAGGTGGCTCAAAGCCCATCCAACCCAGCCCTGAACACTTCCAGGGCTGGAGCACCTCTGCTCCTCTGGGCAACCTGTTCCAGTACCTCACTGTCCTCACAAAAAGTAATTTCTTCCCACTATCTCATCTAAACCCAGTTCTCTCAGTTTGAAGCCATTCCCTCTTATCCTGTCACTATATGATCTTGTAAATTCCCCCTGAAGCACCCCATGCCTGTCATAAGATGGAGAGAAGTCACAGGAGCTAACCTGCAGCATGTGCATCTTCACTTCCATGGAGGTCTTCCCAACCCAAGAAACATTGCCTGTGAATTTGATGTCACAATCTGGATGTATAATCTTCTGGCACAAATCTACAAAACAAACATTAGGGGTCACTGGAGACAGATCACTCACAACTAATGCTAGACAGGCCAGATTCTCTAGGACCTTTATGTGATCTTAAAGTGGTAACACAAACAAAGATAACCCAAAAAAGACAGCTGTTGCAAGGGACCACACTGCTTGTCTGCAGTTTCTGCCTCTGCAGACTTTTGAAGCCAGAACAGAAGTAGGAAGCAGGCACACAGGTAGGCAGCAGACCCAAGGGAGTGTTCAGCAGAACAAGCAACACAAGCAAGGTCCAACTCCACCAAAACACTACTCAATAATGAAGCTAAGAATCTGCATGCCAAAATAAAACGAAACACAAAAGTGCAGGAACCATGGAAGTTGCTTTTTGAAGGGAAATGACATATGAAATGCTGAAAAGCATCTACAAATCCCTCTTCCCACCTCTTGTCAACAAAAGTCAGAAAACTTCAAAGCTAAAACAAGGTGAAGTGAACTGGAGTGGAAAAAGGTATCCTCAATAACAAGCATGGGAAGACCATAGCTGAGGAAAGAGTAAGACAAGCAGATGAAACTATTTTATTTACTAAATTTCCACTTACTGATTTTATCCACCAGAGCTGTAACTATGGATAAAGGTGACCTTTGCTGCATTTCCTGCTTGGTGTGAGTGTAGCAAATAAGAACTGTGAAGAGACCAAAAATGAAGCCATCTCTTTAACAAAAACATAAGTGGAGTTGATCAAAGTCATCTTTGCAAAGCATAACAAGTACCTGGAAAACACAAACTAAAGTATCCTACTAGAGGAAAGCACAGCTTCCACATCTTTCTGTATGTAACACATGGGATTGCTATAATGAAAACAGCAGCAGCTGTCTCAGTTTTATGGGTATTTACTTACTACAAAGATAAATTTAACTAAGCATTTTAAACCAGCTCATCACTTGACTTCCAAACCCACATAGTCTCTTTCCTCTGCCTCTGCAGCTCCCTGTCGCAGACTCTTCCTATCTTCTATTTTGATTTCATGAAGGCTGTCCAAGGATACATGCTATCTGAGGACTTTTGAAATACTGATTCCTTTAAAGAGGTGGAGATTAAATAAACTGTGCCTTACAGGCACGAAACCATAGTCAGAGGTATTTATCACACTGCAATTACTACTAGCCAAACCACTACTTAAACTAATTTGCTTTGTGCATAAGAGCACACCCAAGTAAACAGACTTCTTGGAGTAATTCAAGGTTGCAAATATATGGTTTTTTCTAGTGCTCATGTAATTTTCATTCAACACAGATCTTCATTATCAAAAATATCTGTCTTGCACTGAATAAGATAAGAGAGAAGGAATCCCCACATGGACCACTCACTTCAGAGTTGGACTTGACAATCCTTGTGGGGCCCTTTCAAAGCAGATGGCTCTGTGATCTGTGATCTGGAAGATCTCTAGCCTTCCAAGTAATCTAAGATTTTTTTCCCTATGTTTACTAGAGTCACAATTCTAAAACCTGTTGAGCTTATATCAGTATGACCACCCCGAATATTGTTTAATTGGGACAGAATCTTGATTAACCCAAAATAATACATCCCCAATGGAACAGACTGGAGCCCAGTATGACTGCAGACAAGGCAAAGACATTCTGTGCTGTCACAAGAAAAAAATTAGATCTTCACAGATTTCTGGTGAAATTAAACAAGGCACAGAATGAAAAAGAGGGTCATTTCATCTAACAACGCAGGTTAGCCAACAGTTTGAAGTCTCCTGTCCTAATTTAGGACAGACACTGAAACTAGTATTTTCCACCTCCCAGGAAGAAATATCAGTCATGCAGCTATTTTGTCTATGCTCAATAGATGTCAATAGACATGCATTCATTTCTTTCTCTGCCTTCCTCCATTTTGTCCATCTGGACCCTCAGAAGGAACAGAAAAGAAATATGTTCTATTCACAAATTTCCTTTAATAAGCACTTAATTCTTGGTCAAAAACTTCCATCAAAAAGCTCCCAACCAGCTATGGAACTCAGATGAAGGAGGAAGTCACCTGGTGATGTGTCAAGAAAAAGTATCTCCCAGTTCTATTTAACAACCTCACACTTAGAATACAAAAGGAAAAGATGGCGAACTTTTCAAGACCACAAATAAATAAAAAGGAGAAAAAAATTAAGAAAGTTAACTTATGAAGCAACTGAGTTGGTTTAACCCTTAACAACAACTTGCAGAACCCAAAACCAGTATTTAAAAATTTGTTCTCAATGGATACATTACATTCTTTCCATATCATACACTCTTCTCCCCAAAGGGAAGATTAAAATATTTGCATCTCATTAAGTGTTGGTGTTTGTGGCCGTTTTTGTGGAGGCTTTTTTTAAGATTAAAAAAACGTAAGTTTTCATTTTCAATATACACTCTGCAAGTTTTCTCTGAGTTCACACTCAATGCAAATTCATAATCTAGGATCACTTTTCAGTAAATTATTTTTGTAGCTGGTCCTTTAAAAATATGACAGAGGCAGGAAGCCAAACAGTTTTGCTTCCATCTGTTCTTTATCATCCTTCCTTCTCTTTAGGTACCAGTGTCTTCTTGTTTTCCTTCCTTTCTGAGGTGTCAGAATTATGGGTTTCCCTCCAAGGTTATACTGTGTCACACCAACCAGTCAGTGCTCAGCAGTAATCAAGCTCACTGTGTGCAGCCTTTACAAGGGCATAGGTACATACCTCCTAAACTGTCAAGATCTTCAAGTATCCTTCCAAACCTGCAATATAGGGGTTTGACAATTAAATACTTACATAAGTGGCAAACAGAAGAGATTCCTGTAGGTGTAACATGGTTGCTTTGTTACCTTACACTGTTGTGTACATTCAGGTACTTTTCTCTTATTTCAGGCTGGCTTCCTAAAGGTAGAATAACTTCCAAATAGCTATCCTTCATTCTCCTAGGAGGGAGATCTTCCTGCTGTTTTGCCAGTAAAGTATGAAGAGCTTTTCTTTCTTGCATTGCTTGTACATGATCCCTGGTAAGAAAAAAACTTTAGTTCTGAAGTACAACAAGAGAACTGAAACCCTAACCAAAAGATGTCACATCGACTATCCAAGTTAAAACCAAAAAGTAGAAATAGCAAGACACAGTGAACGTGCCTTAAAAAGAAAGTGAAATGCACAAAATGAAAGATGCTAAGCAAGACTACTGCAGAAATCTTTGAAATAGTTTGTGTACAAGAGGCAAGCACAAAATTCACACTAGTGAGATGAACAAAATGCATCTAATTCTGAATGCTATCAAAATCATTCCCCTTGAAAAGAACAAATCACACATAATTTAACCTATGAGGTTTTTGTGCATATTCATGTCTTCTAGAGCTATAGCATCACAAATCTTCCCACACTGCCAATTTTAAAGGACTGATCATCAATTTACAGTCCCTCCCAAGAAGTAAAGTAGATGTACAGTGCTGGCTAGCACTAACAACAAGAGAACTAATCTGCTAAGACTTGCCATCATCCATAGGTGAGTTTCCCCTTTGCAGCATCAATTCTAACAGCAAGCTAAAAGAAAACTTACCTATTTCTCTTTCTCTCTTCCTACCCAGACATCTTAAAATTATACAGGAAAGTTACAGAAAGAAACAGCATAGAAAAGGGAGAAAAATTCCTTCAGAGCTGCTTTTCCAGCACCACCAAGTCAGAGGGGCTGCAACTCTCACAATGGAGAAGGATGCAACTTACTGTCACTTCTTCCCAACCAACCAAGCTGATTCCTTGCACAGATATCTACAAGATGTAAGAGTCTTGCCCAACACACTCTCTTACCTGTTCCAAAGTTCCCTCCCCTTAAAAGTGCAACCTGACTGAATAAAGCAAGTATTTTGTAACATCCCTAGAATCAATACCCATCTATTAAAAACCTAAGGGTTAAACATGCAACAATTCTGGTATAAAGCCAAGGCCAAGCAGTAAACAAAAATACAAATCCATTTCATAGAGCAAGAGAATGAATAAAACACTAAGCAACCAAACTTAATGGTAAATTTCTGGATGCGTGCCATTCCTTCTCTTGTGCTTGCTGCATTGCTGAGAGTTCAGTGACACTGTGTTTAACAAAATTAATTAAAAAAAAAAAAAAAGAAAATAAATAAAGAAAACAACAGAAAACCTTTTCACCAAAAAGAAATTTTGTCTTGAGTTTTGACTTTGGATGAATTCTGGGCATTAGCCACTTAATATGAAGGCTTACTTGGCTTGAGTATTATTTCAGAAAGTCAAGCTTCAACATATTTATATTCCCCCTTTTCTGTTTAATAAGTTTCAGGGAAATACAAATAATCCAAGATCAAAGAGAGTGAAAGTCAAGCAGAAAACTTCAGTTAGTTCCATTTGTTTATTTGTTTTAAACACAAGATGTGGTTTACCTCATCTGGGCAACATGATTACTATGGAGTTCAGAGGAAACAGAAGGATAACAACCTCGTGCAGAGGGTTAATGTTTAAAGTTATGCCACTGCATAGCAATGGAATATTACTGGTTGACTAAAGAAAGATGCAAGGCCCAAGATGATGCATCTTCACGCTTTTTGGAGAAGCTTTTTCCAAGTTCTTTCAGTGAAAGGCTTAAAATAAATTAATCAGAAAGTAAATCAGAAATTTGTCTACAAACATAAAGAAACCTAACAATAAAAATGTAACTATATTCTATTTTCACCAGCTCCATCCTGGCTCCTCTGAGGTCAGCAGCAGAATTCTTCTTGACTTCCACTTGAGAATGTGCTCTTCAATATGTAGATTAGGCTCAATGCAGTAACATTTTTCAACAGACAAATACTGTTACACACTGCAGTACCAGCCACACAGTAACAACAATTCATCTAAATATTAACTAGCACCTGCCATAAACATATTAAGGGATGTTTATATATTTCTGAAATGGCCACAACTCCATCTAAACTATATTTAACAATGAACAGATTGATAGTTTTAACTACAATTTAAGTATAAAACCAGAATTAACACATAAAGAAGATATTTCCTTTTAACAATGAATACAAAATGCCACTGGCCTTTACAGGAGAAATCACAAACCAGGTCTCCTGTTAGCAAAATCAATAGTTAAAGATGTTCCTCCAACATGCATTCTTCCTCTCTCCCAGCATTACAGATATATGTACATCAGTCTTTCCCTAGCTCCCTTTTCAGGACCCCTATCAAGCTGTTCCTCAGATGTGTCCTCTTTAGATGTTCTGGGGCCTAACTCAGTTAAATCCCCAGCTCTTCAGTCTCCACATGTATCAACTCCTTGTCACTCTGTTTTTAAAGTGGGCTCTCAAAGGCTACACAATCCATGTCCACTAAACCTCTCTGTATTAAACCCGTCACTCTCAAGCGCTCCCATCTGTGGTCTCGGTGGCTTCACTTCTTCATGGTAGCTAAAGGATTCATTACTCTGCAAACTATTTCTGCTGTATTTTGTACAGAGAGAAGTACCTGTCCAAGAAAAACACTGCTATGGTGATCCTGGCCCCAGTCTGCCCTCCCTCCAGGATGGGAGCAGTGGGGGGAAAAACAGATGGAAGATCAGATTTGACCAGAATCCTCTAAAACCTCAGTTTTCAAATGGTATTTCCATATGGCATCATTCCTGCTCAGCCACTCTGAGATATGGGAAAAGCTTTTTCATAAACAATTTCTAGAGCCCTTTCTAGCTGACTTGATGAAAAGTTCAAACCCTCTCATACTTAGTTACTACTCTAACTAAGCAAAAATCAGCTTCCCAGATTCAGGCATTTTTGTTAGAATGCCTAAGGTTGTGTTTAGATAAACTGAGTCAGAAGGCTTGGACACATCAGAGACTTCATCCTGGCAAGCCTCTCTTCATTTCCCTATCACTGCACAAAGTGGGAGAAAAGAGCTCAGCAAACACAGCCAAAATTAACAAAAAACAGGGGACCAACCAAATTGCAATGTGTATTCCTCCAGACTGCTTGCTACATTTACTTTTCCAGACTGCAACAGCAGAGGGTTATTCAGTACAATGGGGGGGAGGGAAAGTAACTTGAATAAAGCCAAAACAGCAGTTATTTAAAGCATATGTAAATTAATCAAAAATTACGTTACAGCAGACAAAGGAAATGCTCAAAATATTCCTGATTAAGGAGACCCTAATCCCAAACTGACAATTTTCTGAAGACATGGATGATATGGGTGCCATTTGGAACACAGCCTGCTACACAGTGAACAAGCTCAGCTGCCTCTGCATCCAGTGCAGGATAAATCCACCATGCTGGCAATCCACCTAGAGATAACTCAAGAGGTAACAGCAACACAGCATTGACAGCCAGACTCTACGGCTTGTAACTCCCACTGGATTTAAAGTTAGTGGGACAATCTCATAAGCACCAAGATCAGGTATTTTGTCACTGCCAGAGAAATCTTAGAAGTTCGTGATCCACAAAGGTACCAATTCAGAAGCTTTGTCTCAATTACCTTTTAATGGGATCTTTTTCTTCCCCTGACAGCAAACTAACTTTTGGCAACTTCCACTACCACAATCCTGAGCTCCACCTTGGTTTCACAAATGAAGTAAAATACATGTAGTGCACACTGTACCTCCAGTTGGTAGATGCTCCCACTATATCCCTCAATTTGTTCCGCACTGGAAAAAAAAAACAAAAATCAAAGCAAATCAAGCTTAGTTCTGCAAGTGATAATCATGAGGTTGCCTGGTGTTAAAGGCACAATCCTCATCCCAAACAGGAAAATTAAGCAAATTCATGCAAATAGCAGCCCAGAAACAAAATTTTGGCCAAACTCACTGCTGCTGTTAGTAGGCATATCACAGTAATGGGTTGAATAACATGATGCCATAGCTTATTACATATAGTCAACAAAGAGTGTTTGTTAGTGCAATCAGTCACCTCCCGTGCTAATTAACAGCTGAAAGCGTGGATCAAGATTAGATTGGGGAATTACTATGTGAAAATATTACAGCCTAAAAACAAACTGTGGAGATAACACAAATCAGAAAGTCGTAAGAGAACTTAAAAGGGAACGGTGCAGCTTGGAAACAGGGAATGAGGAGAATACCAATTAAATAATCCCACCCACAAAGGCAGGCAATATCAGTAGACTGGTTCTTGACAGCAGGGTTCCATCACCCAAATTTTTAGCAGTCTGAAAGAACACAGGATTAAGACAGTGAAGCCAGTCCTATACCATTTATTTTGTCCCTGTATGCACTCTCAGAGTTAACAGTAGCTCTGCACAAGTTTTTTCTAAATTTTAGGAATAATCTGCATAAGCATCTTTTCTATTCTTTCTCAGATGAGATTATTAAGGGTGCTAAGGTCCCATCAAATTTACAAAACTACTCCATGGCTGGTGAATGTCAGCTATTTGGAAACGCCTGAAAACAAGCAGCAACAATTCCCAAGCTCAGAATAGAAGCTGAGAACTGTATAGAAGGGATTCCTTGCCTATTTACACAGATTTTTTTTATACTAGGAGCTTTAAATGTTAGGGACACATCAAGGAAGAGCAACCAAAAAATATCCAGAATTTCACAGTAAATTGAAAGAGCCTGCTGGTGAGTCACAAGTTAATCCTTTTATCAGGCTTGGCAATTTTCAAACTAAAGGACTAAATGGTCAGAGTATTCACAGAGATCAGCAAGCTGTCCAATAAACCGTGGAGCAAGCCTAGGTGAATTCCTAGTATTTAAATCACATTCCACTCTCTGTCAGATCTGCTCAGCTCTGCCCCTACTCCAGTCACTTCAGCTTCTGCCCAAGTCCCCCCAAATCAACACTACTGCTACACCCCAAACCTCCTCTTCCCCATTCCTTCCCTGCAGCACCCTCAGCCCCTGTCCCTACACTCCAGCCTGTTTCTGCTTTGCCTGCCTCCTAGAGAAGCACAAGCCTGAGCCAGAGGCAGGCAAGGCAATGACCGCCAGCCAGCACATGGATCCAGTGACTCACCAACAGTCAGCAAACACCAGGGTCCACAGCTGACCCCAGCACCAGCTTTGGCACCCTAATAAACCTCTGATTTGGAAGCAAATTTTCACAAAATGTGTGGAAATATATTTCTCTTTGAGACTGGTGCCTCATCTATTTTGGGTGACATCAACAAAAGGTTCTGGAAGAAGAGAAGGACAAGAAGATAGGCAGACAAAGATAAAAAATAAATTGCTTAGGCCTTATTTCTTTACAAAATTAGGCTAAAATATGTTTTGAAATTAGAAGACTTCTACTACTATTTCTAAGAACAAAAAAATTTCAAGGAAAGAATCTGACTGAAAATCTTGAGAGTTGATTTCTCTTGGAAACAAAGAAGGTCTGATTTCTTTTTCCTTAAGCAGCAGCAGGCTTGCTTACAGAATAGGTATTACTTTCTTGTTACTCATACTCCACCTGTGAAGCTGCCATAGTATGCATTTGATCAATACAGTGTTAGCAGAAACACTGTTAAAGCTTCCAGAACACAAAACCTCAATTTTTCAACTGTGCACAGACTGTGCTGTGGTGGATAGGGAATAAAAAGCACTCTCTCTTTGTTTAAACTAAATTCATCTTCCTTTTCAACTCTAAAGAGGTCAAAAGCTCTGAAAAAAAACCTCAGGTTCAAACCTGCAAAAATGTAAATGCTGTTAGTCCCATTTAATACATCTGATTTCACTTGTAGGTATAAAAAAATAAACATTTTCCAGGCAGAGAACACATTAAAATTTTTATCTTAACAATGAAAGGGACAAAGTGTAAAGTGTTTCTAAATGTTGTCAAGCTAAATCTAGTCCATTTTATGGCTCACAAGTAAATAGTTTTTAATTTCTTTGCTTTTTTTCCTCCTGGGAGAACTATCTTGCTCTTCTAGATATTAGAAATTTAATTAAGTAACAACAGAAACTTAAGTAAGAAAATGAAGCACAAAAATCTATAAGGTATTTCTTTTCCTATATGGCAAATGTCTTAAGTGTGCAAAAGAGTTATAGCAAATGGGACTTTTCCATCTTGGTCACGTAGCATATTTCACAGTATCTCCTACACTGTGATCAGTGGGCCACCAGTGCCAGAGCAGCAGGGTCTGAGTTTATTTGCACTGTGCTGTGGAAAAGAACATGAGGGGGGCAGCTAGACAAGATCACTGCATTCATCTCTACCAGTGAGATCCATGACCCTCGTGCTGGTGCCTACCCAGCTGCATCCAGTTCAGGCAGCTTCGGTACAGAGCTTGGCCTGGACTTCGGTGAAGGACACCGATTCAAATGTCTAAAATGAAGCCAAGTACTGCAGGAGCTGCTGCCTTGAGAGATTTTGTATCCCACAAGCCTCTTAGAAACGTTTTATCCAGCACTGCAGACAGAGTGCGCTGACAGAGATTTAGTGCAACAACACCACCACAATTAAGACCAGGGCCATTCACCAAAGGCAAAGGGGCTTTAAGCAAGGCAACAGAGAAGAATTATGGCACTTCGTTTTTCATCAATGCTAAAGTAAGGAAAAACAGTAGCTGAATAAGTTCAGTGTTATAGCAAATATTTTAATATGTACAGATTACCACAACACACCATTATTCACATGAATGGGTGACTGTCCTGTGGAGAACAAAACACAGGTTAGATTAACAATGAAAATAAACAAGGCAAATTACATCTAACAAGGAGTTACTTGATTATTGTACCTGCTTCAGTTCCATTTAGGCCCATGTTCCTTAATTTTAGTGACTCCAGGCAATCTATCCTTGCCTGCTTTAGAGTCTTTTTGTTTTCAACTCAGTTTGTCCTTTCCTTTCAGGTCAGCTTTCCACTTCCTTGTCCACTGACTCTGTGTGGTATCTGTGTAACCCCAAATAGTTCCTCAGACCTGGGGCTACCATGAGCTGTTGACAAACACTGTTAACTTTGGAAAGAGTATCTGGAAAAATTTTCAGGAAGTGGGATGAGACTTTTTTTCAGAGGGAAAGTCCTGCTTTGTGTAGTCTTTGGGAGAGCCATGGAAGGAGTGAGGGCATTCACAACAGCAACCCCAAATTGTGAAAAGGAAGCATGTGAAAAACTAGCAAGAAAAAGTATTTGGTGTTCTGTGAAAGCATGGATACCAAGTTGAAGGTACAGTTTACATAACAGTCAAATAGTTTGTGCATCAGCAAAACTTTGAATAATTTTGAAACAGAATCTCAAATGTTTCAAGTTTTTGTAGTCCACAAAATATTAGTACCCTTTGGAGAACTAGGATGACCTATTCACTAGTTTTACTAGCCTTCTAGATGGCATAATTTTCAAATATTCAAATAAACAATCAGGGCAAGCTGCAAATATGCAACATTTTGTATCCTTGCTTCTCTCTTGTAACATCCTAAATTGCCATTTCTTAACAACAACGAAAATAAGTTCTCCAACAAGAAATAACCCTCATTTTCTCTTTTACTGGTTAACCAGTAACTACTGATGACTTCTGTTTAGAAAACAAAGGGAAAAAGAACATCTCAGAAATAAGCAGAACACCATGAAGGAATTATTTGTACCTGGCTCCAGCCATTTTCCTTCTGCCCTCTTCTCAGTACAAGGGATTAGAATGTAAGAAAACCTTTTTAAAAGCTTCTGAAACAGGAGCATTATGATTTATTACTATTAGAGCACTGAAACAAACTTTCCACACAAAGCTCTATTGACGAGAAATTTCACGAGGCAATGCTGCTGATCTGATTAAAAGATTTCTACAAATTCACAAAATTAACAGGATTGACAGATTAAAAGTTCTGTACAGCATTATTTCCACCCAATTCCCCATTTCTTGTCCATTCTCTCCAGTCTCATTGTACCTATCTGCCCTACATTGACTTTCTATCAAGTCCCAAGTTGAGCAGCAGTTATCCTGTCAGGAAAGAACCAAGCTCTGCCAAGGCTGAAGAACCAGAGGAGCCTCTAAATCTGGAGTTTCAATGATTATGCATATTTGTTCCATTCACCTCCAAACACAGAGTGATTTTCTGCTGCTTCCTAAACACTTGTACCATGAGCTAACAGACAAGGGCCCATTCATTATCCAAACCATACTAACACATGAAGGGACAGCACCTGAAAAAATAAACTCCTTAGTAACATCATTACATCTTCTGGAGCACAGCTATTTACTTTACCTTCAGACATGTCAGGAAACCCTGGAGAGGCACTGGTCCCAGAAGTGAGTGTCCTTGCCAGAACAGAAGGAAGCTTCCTCATGATGCACAGTCTATAGGCAGAGCAGAAGAACTTAGTGTCATTAAAAATAATCCTATAAAAACAATTTGGGATTTAATTTTGGAATTATGCTGGTGACTTCAGAAACACCAGTCCTTATTTTCATCTTGATCTTCAGAACTAGATACTATCAGTGCAACGGTTCCAAGATAGTTGAAATTCCAACTGACACCTTTCCTTATCAAAAATTAAGAAAGAAGAATGTTTCACTGGCAGTAATTGTTCTCTTCACTACCTATTCATATTTCCTGAGACAACCAACTTAGACTCAACACCAACTTCTACTCTATAGCATCTTAACATAGATGGGGTCTATGTGCCTCTAGGAAATCATCCATGACCCTAACCATACACTTCTCCTGCACTTGGCTGGTGTGCATAGCAGTGGAAGGAGGAATATCCCAGAAAGGATTTCACAAGTTCTCACAAGCAGTCTCATTCAGCTAAGTCTGGTTTCCTCCTCCATGGCTTAGTAGTGCAGCAATTCAAAAAAGCCTAAAGTGCAGGATATAATCCTCTTAGCCATTAAGCAAGAAGGGACAACCATGAAACCCTTCAGAGAATGTAATCCACCCACAATTCACTAACTGTTCTGCAAGGTACTAGCCAGCACTACTCTTATAGCCAAGCATAACCATGGTAACACAAGAAACACACAGAGGTGTGTGTAAAACCCCTTGCGATAGTTCACAGCATCATCCTGACAAGGAATATTGATTGCTGGTCCCTTAATTTTCTTCCTCTGGGACTAGGGTTCCACCTCAAAAAAGGAAAGGCGGCAGGTCCTCAGGAGCCAACAGAAAAGCAAGGCCATTTACACAGCCCTCTCTCTCTCCCCCCTTCATGTATATCTACCCATACATATATATATATATATATCATATACACACAAGCTTTCACTGTCTGCAGATACACATGGAGGGCTTAAGAGAATAAAAGGAAACAGACAGACACACACGAAAACAAAAAATAAAATTCTGACGGGCAGAGGTATGCAGCAGGAATGACGTGAATAGCGATAGTGAGACGCCTCCGTGAGTGCTGCAGCCTCGGGGCTCGGTGTGTCACGGCACGGCCCGCAAACGCCTTCCCGCCGCAGCCGCAGGGCCCCTCCCGCCCGGCGCCCCGGACCGGCCCAGGCGCCGCGCCCGAGGCCGCGCTGCCCGCGGCGCCGCTCGAGCTCCGGAGTGCCCCGCCCTGGCCGCGCCCCGAGCCCCCACGGCGGAGAGCGGCGAGGCGGCGGGGCGAGGGTCGGGACACGGCCCTCCCTGCCCAGGCCCAGGCCCGCCCGGGCCACCGTCTCTGCTCCCGGGGCCGGAGGACGCGGGGGCCGCCTTACCGGGTGGGCAGCATGGTGCTCGCCGGGGCTGTCACCGCGGGGCCGCGCCTGTCGCAGTCACGCCGTCCTTCCCCACCAGCGACTCGGGGCTCGCCGCGCACACAGCGGGCTCCGGCTGCGGAGCAGCTGGGAGTCCTCGCCCTGCCCAGCCCGGGATCCCCGGGCGGCACCGCCCGGCTTCGGCCTGCCCCGTGTCCCTGTGGTCGCGCAGCGCGGCCGCTCCCCGGGGCGGAGGTTGGGGCCGGACGCCGTTAGTCAGCGGGTGGGCCCTGCCGGGACTTGCTTTTAATAAACATCGTGACTTTTTTCTTTTTAATGCTCCGTTTTTTCCCTGTGACGAAGGCCGGCTGGCGGCGCTCAGCTGGGCGCTGTGCCCGGAGCCTGAGGCGAGCCCCGAGCCGTCACACGGCCGTGGGGAGCACGGCCTGCTGCCCCGAGCCGTCACATGGGGGCACTGCTAGGGAACGTAACTGAGAGCCTCGGAATTTTACAAGGAAAAGAGGCTTCCTATCTTGAAGAGTGACGTTACCTCTCTGTACAACTCCCTGAAAGGTGTGTGTCTCCAGGTTGGGGGTCAGCCTGTTCTCCCAGGCAACCAGCGACAGGACGAGAGGACGTAGTCTTAAACTGCGCCAGGGGAGATTTAGGTTGGACATTAGGTAGAGCGATTTCTTCACAGAAAAGGTATTTAACATTGGAATGGACTGCCGAGGGAGGTTCTGGAGTCACAGTCCCTGGAAGTGTTTAAGGAAAGACTGTGTGGCACTCAGTGCCGTGGTGTAGTTGAAACGTTGGTGTTCGGTCACAGGTAGGACTCGATAAGCTCGGGTCTTTTCCAACCCAATTGATTCTGTGAAAATACAGCTGTTTTAAATAAACTGTGCTTTGCACAGGCAAATAATCAACAAGTTCAATTAATCAGAATCTTTTTTTATTCCTGGGAGCAGAGACGACATGGGGCCTGCACTGGGGTGTGTGCAGGGCAGAGAGGCAGCCCTGGCTGCGCACCAGGACCCCACAGAGCCCATAGGCACCAGAGCACTTGCCATAATCGTGTCTATCTCCGGGGGACTGGCTTATACACGTGTGTCCAGGTGCAGCCCCTCACTTCCACACCAACCACAATGTTTGTGGTTCTCGCTGGCCGTTTCAGCTTGCTAGCAACACAGTGTATACAGAAGGTTGTCGTGGTTTAGCCCAGATTTGGGAGAAAACCTCCAAAGGTCCCCCCCCCCCCACATGCAAAGCCAAGCGGCCTGTCCCCCAACCGGTTCGGGAAGACATTTCCTCAGAGAAAAGTGGAAAAAAAAAATGTTTATTCAACAGACAAAACACTGCCCAGCACAAAAAATGAACAATACCGATCAACAAAACCTCTCGCCACTCTGAAGAGATGACAAATTCAGAAAATCTCTCTCCTGTGGGTGGTGGCTCGGCTCAGTCTGTTCAGTCCCTCCAGCGCTGGAAAATGCCTCTGCACAGGCCGGGTCCCGGTGGGACACAGGTGCAAGCTCCTGTTGCTCCCCCGTCCAGAGCAGGTTCAAATAATTCCAGGAAAAAAAAAGAAAACAAAATCTCCGGGGAACTTCTCAGCTTCAGTTAGTCAATAACTAAAAGCAAAAGAGAGCTCTCTCCTGCTGTCCACCACAGTGACACAGTCCTGGAGATGAAGCAATGAAACTCCTGTCTCTGTTTTGAAAACAACCTCAGACATTCCACCACTTCTCCTTCCCCCGCTTCACTCTTAAATCCCACCTTAAAAGTACAAAACTTATGTCTGGGCTAAACAGACAAATGGGGATACAATTCAACATCACAAAGTCACCCCAGGACAAGGTACAAGTTAGCAATGAGGTTGGTAAGCACACCTTGCTGAAGACATCGCAAAGCATCAGTGAGATTGGATGAGGATATGGGAAAACATCTTCTGGGAAACACAAAATGTTAAATACATTAACAAGAGTATTCATTACATATAAGGGTAACATCTGAAAACTAGATGGTCTTTAAAGTCCCTTCCAACTGAAACCATTCTGTGATTCCGTGAAAAAAGCTGAGGGTGCTATTGCAAAGCTTCTTGTTCATCTGGTAGTGGGGAAAAAAAATGTGGAAACCTGGTATGCATGTGGGCTGAAAGTTCAAAAATCAAGGTACCATGAAAACAATCACCTCTGGGCAGTGCAAAGACTGTGCCAAAGTCAAAACTGTGACTGTGCTACATAACAAAAACACCTACTCATTGTGCAATCCCCTGTTAGTTATAAGGAAAAATTTAGATTTCATAGGTTTCTTTTTAAAGCCTGTGATATTTCCCCAATTTAAGTACACTGCAGGATCAGACTTCTACTGTATCCAGATACAATACTTATACTGTATACAAAACTGAGGCTTGGCTGGATTCTTTCCCAACACATATTTCTGTAACTATTATAACTTTTTTTATACCCCAAATCATTTGCACACATGATACATGCAATTTTTTAATTCAGGCAGATAATTAGTTATGTCTAAATCCCAAATTCATTAAACTGCATAATTACGAATTACAGATAAAATGTATTATCATACAGGAAATAGGGTTCTACTGATCCAAAATATGTTTTCAAAGACAATAAAGAAAAATTATGGTCCTTCTATTGCCAGCATATGGAAATTCATGTAGCTTTATCACATAAGACTGTTAATTTTGCATTTACCCTGAATTCTGAGCACAGCTCAAGCAGTATTTATTTAGTATTTGTCCTATTCTGACAGAGATTAATATTTTTCTATGTACAGCCTAGTGTTGATAAACTGTACTTTTAAGTGGCTGAAATAAAACATCAGAAGCAACTGTGAACTCATCAATGCAAGATCTAAGGATTAGGAAGAAAACATTCAGTTGAAAATGATAAGGGAACCCCAAATGTCCAAAATCATGAAAAATTACAGGTCAATACTGAATATTAATTGCCTTTTCGGTATTTTGCTCCAGAGATTTGACAGGACATAAAACTTGTATTTAAATACTCGGAAATTTTTATTAGCACAAACAAAAATCATGAAGTTGCTACATTTTAATGTGGAATAAGGAAGTTTTCTCTTTCTTCTCTTATTTATTACAAACAAAGAACCTCTGAGGCATGAGAGAAGCATTCATACAGGAATGCAAGGAATCTTCCTAGTGAAGGAGGAAATCAAAAATTAGTTTGATTAGTTGATTGGTAAAGAAAGAAAGCTGACTTTGAGCCTCACTGTCCATTCTCCAAGGAAAGAGAACATTAGAAAATTTAGATGCAAATAAAAACATGGTTTTGCTAGAAGTGCAGATGGGGTCTCATATCTCTCTGAATAAATTGTTCAGTTGCATTGCCGTGAAAGGAACTGGGGGCACTGATTTGGCTATTTCCTGTATCTCCAGACTAGAAAAGACCTCCATCTCTGGGCAGGATGTGGTGAAGACTTGCCTCAGTCATTATGTAATGCTCCATGTGCTTTTATTAACAGCTGATTATAAAAGTTCCCGTATAAAATAAAGTGCTGCTTGCTATTTTGCCCAATTTTTTCTGTTTCTCTTATGAGTAATATTTAAGGAGAAGATACAGTAAGAATAATAAGAATGACACGCATTGTAGATAGTTCTAACCATTTTACCTTCTCAAACACTGAAGTCCAACCCTCCTGGTGGAAATGCAGATGGATTCACAGTCAGCAGGTTCTGCATGAAAAAGCTGCTGGCTGGTACAGAAGTGAGCAACCCCAGACTTCAGTGCATATTTCATTGGAACACATTAGTTCAACATTGATTTACCTTGAACATGTTTGCTAACCATCTGCCAGCACGCATATTTGTATAATTTAAAAAAATGTTCATACTTTTCAGGAGACTTGCCACTACTCATTCCTTGGAGAGAAGGGCAGATCAACAGGCTGTGACCACTGAAGGATCATTAGAGATTTCATCACTGGCCTCAGCTATGTCAAGATGACATGAAACCTGCTCAAAGTCAAACAGACCTGAGACAAAAGGAAGAAGCTGTAAAACACACATCAAATCAGTCTGGTTAATTCACAAATTGAACTCTTTTGGAAAACCTTTTCGTAAAATATTCATACCATTCTTATTAAACTTACTTATCCTGGAAAAATACCCCTAATAATACATAACTAAATAATTGTACTACATTCTCTGAGACCTAGGTATCCTAATTAGCTATTTTTAATTTTCCTCTTTCTTTCACTAAATTCTCTGCATTTCCTATTGTTTCATGAAACTTTTCTTGACACTTCATTAAAATATTTTAATATTTTTCCTTCTGCCTTGTGAATTTGAAAGCTAAATCCAATGAACTGTTTTAACTTGGGGCAACACAGTATCAGCATATTTCTGAGCAAATTAAAGCAGGACTTTCAAAAACAGCCAAGGGAGCATATGTTTGGGTGTTTTTTTTGCTGAGATTTCAACTTCTAAATCATGTGACTTTGCTGACTTGAGAAGAAAGAAACCAGGCAACTTTGTGTTCTTACACTGCAGTAGGTTTCCTGATAGTGTGGCTTCCTCATTGTGAAATGCAAAAACAAAGAGAGTTGAGACAGCACAAAGGCTGTTGTCTTTCACAGAGACAGTATTCTCCATTTCCGATCCCAGTCTAATAATTTCTAGGGAATGAAAAAATATGTATTCATTAAAAGTATGTTGTTAGGCTGAGTCTGTTCTTTGGTAGTTTATTCAGATTCCTTCTCCCTTACTAAACGCCCTGTCTTGGGGGATTTCCAGACCCACAACTCATGAAATAAATTTTAACTTTTCTACTACTAGCCACTTGCAGCTACTTAGTGATACGGAAATTCTTCTGTTCTTTGGGCATCTTTATTCTTGCTCCAGTAGAGGGTAAATTGAGCCAGTTAGGGTGTTTGCATAAATCCTAAATTATTCTCCCAGGCCTTCAGGCACTTTCCACTGTGTGCTAATACCAGCCACCCAAACACACACACTCTATACACACTTCTTTATACAATCCTCTTGCAGTATCATGTTCTGTGCTATGTAAGTGGAGGCCAACCTTGTAGCTTGTTGGATACATTAAGAAATGGGGTGTGTGTTGTGAGAGTCAGCAGCACGACTTAGTGTCTTCCCAAATCCCAAACCACTCTTAAAACAAGTCTGATTAAGCTAAATGTAAGACAAAGAGCTCCTTTACAATATCTAAGAATGTACATGATAGATGCGCAGCTAATAGAAGAGGGTGAAAAGCAAACCATACATATGGCAAAGACTTGCACTTCTCTGGGTGGCCCAGCTGGTAGGTGCACACGGTGACCACACGGTCATCTAGGTCATGGTGCAGCTCGTTCCTCAGCTTACAGCAGTATCCTACAGCAGTAGGTAATATCCAGAGACAGGCAGGGCTGAGGATAATTCCTCCATCCTTTCATACTCCAAAGTCATGGTATTGAGTCTACCCAGGTGGAATTTTCCTCAGCACACCCACCTCTCTCCACAGTGACATCCATACCTCCATCGGGATGGCATCGCAACATCCCTTACGGCAGACCACCGGCAGATCCCCCTGCTTTAAACCCACTCCTTCATGCTTCTCCCAGTACAACCCCTTCCCCTGCAGTCAGGCGGGTTACGGTGCGTGTGCCAGCCAATGTTAAACTCTGGCGGTTCCAACCTTTTTCTGTAAGGACGCTCCTGCCCGGGAGCGTACCTTGGTGCTAGACACGCTCCCCCGCGCAGGGCTGGACACGGATCACTGCTCCGCGTTTCCCAAACACTGCGGCTTTTTTCCTCTCCCTCCCCACAGCGGTGCACCGAGTGCCCTCAACGCCGCCCGCGCTCTGCGGCCAGGGCGGCGCCACGGCCCCTAACGGGGGGCCCGCGAGGGGAGAGCCCCCAGCTGAGGGCCATGGCGGGCTCGGTTTTCGGGGTCCCGCTGCAGCCGATGCCGGGAGAAGAGGGGCTGGCGGTGCCGGCGGTGCCGGTGCCCCTGAGGGCGGTGCCGCGGTCCCTGAGGGTCGGTCCCGCCGCCAGGGTCTCGCCCTGCAGCGCCGCCCCGCCCCGCCAGGGGGCGCCGCGCGAGGAGGGGGGAGGGCGAGTCACGAGACGGCCGCAGCTGTTGCTGGCAGGCCCGGGCAGGATTCCGGGGAGGGGCGCGGCCATTGGCTGAGGGCGAGGACAGCAGGCGCTCCCATTGGCTGGTGGGCGGGGAAGGCGGAGCGAGAATGTCTTTAAATTGGGCGGCCGAGGCTCGCTTACTTTACTCTCCGAGCCGGAGAAGCAGCGGGAGCGAGCAGAGAGCGCCAGCAGCCGAACGCCGCCGGGACATGCTCGCAGCCTGACTGACCGCAGGTGGCCGCCGCGCCCGGGACACGAATGAAGAAGCAGCTTCTCCTCCTGTTCACACACCGGGGACTCGTCAGCCGAGGGGGCCGCAGGGGGAAGCGTCGCCGAAAATGGCCTCGTTCAGCATCCGCGCCGCGCGTCCTGAGGACTGTCCCGACCTGCTGCGACTGATCAAGGTGCGGACGGGGTGCGGGGCGGCCCCGGTAGGGCGGGGGGACAGCGCTGCGGGACAGCGCTGCCCGGTGCCGGAGCACAACAAAGTATTGCGCAAGGATCGCGGAGGGGGGGGAGGCGGGGAGAGGCCGCTCACAACCTCCTTGTCTTCCAGGAACTGGCGAAATACGAGGCCATGGAGGACCAAGTGGTGCTAACTGAGAAAGGTACGGAGCCTGCAAGAGCTCACCCGGTTTGCGGCCGAGTGACAGCGCCTGTGACTCAGGTGCGTGTGTATTCTACTTTTCTAGAGCTGCTTGAAGATGGTTTTGGCGAGCACCCTTTCTACCACTGTCTGGTCGCAGAAGTGCCGAAAGATCAGTGGTCGTCTAAAGGTGAGACTTTCTGATACTTATTTTTTGACACTAAATACACAGAAGCATCATTAGTTTAATATTAACAATTGTAGATGAGGTTCCATCAGTGGACTGGGGTAGGAGAACTAGGTTAACTGGTAAAATTCAGTAATGTATAGTGGCACTCTGGTGAAGTGCTTGCTAATCCTGGAAGCATGGGAGATCAGGTATAACATGATGTGCTTGACTCCAATTATTAAATGACTTTTCTTGTTTGACCCTGACTTACCTTTATGTAATTCTGTTGAATCACATTTTTTTCTTTAATTTGTCCCCAATCTTCAGGTTACAGTCTCTAGCTTCGCCATGTACATGGCCCTTCTGTGTACATGGATGGGCGGGGAGGTAACTAAAAGATCCGTTACACAATAAAGTAGATGATCATAATATGAGGTAAGGTCTACAGGGACAAGTGCTATTCCCAAACCTTTACCAAAGACACAGTAGATGACAGAAACCTGTTTGCACGTTTCTCTTACAGTATGTGCAGAGTTTTATGGCAGATGTAGTTAAAATACTTAGGGTTTGTTTGAGTGGGCTGTTGTTGGAAGAGTTGGTTTCTCTTCTCTTGAGCCACAGAGTTATAATTGAAGCTGCAGCACAGCTCTATTTATCTTTACTTCCCAATGCTGAAAGTAAAGAAAACAGCATGATGCTCAGTGGAAGTGCTTGAAATGCTGCTGTAAAGGTGGCCTGTAAATAGGCCTTCTGTCACAGTAGTTACTGAGGAATATACATGGAAAGACCAGGGTTTGACAGACTATTCCGAAGGAAGCTGAGCTGGGCCAGTTGTCTAGATTGTGAGTTGCTGTGTGTCTTCTAGACTGGAAATGAATCAGTAGGGTGTGGATTATTTTGTAGAAAAAGGCCATATTGGCAGCGCTTTTGAGGATTTCAGAGTATGGACAGGGCAGTTTTTTTTATTAGGCTGATACAGATTTGTCAGAACTTGTGTCTTCAATTGTGTGTTTATTTGCGAACTTCTGTAACTGTAACCCAGTATCAAATGTCTGCATGTCCCAGAGAAGCTCTATGTTTAAACATGCATGTAAGACTTAATATTTTTACCTTTTAAGTTCCTTTTAACTGAAGTTACACCCTTTGTTTCAGAAACATGCGTTGTGGGCTTTGCCATGTATTACTTCACTTACGATCCATGGATTGGAAAACTGCTGTACCTTGAAGATTTTTATGTGATGGCTGAGTACAGAGGTACCTCTTGCAGAATTAGATGAGATGCTACCCGTAGGGCTTATGTGTTTTTAAGACTTAGGTTTCTTTTGGTTTTTGTTTTTTTAGGACTTGGTATTGGGTCAGAAATTCTGAAGAACTTGAGTCAGGTATGTCTTAAGTGCTAAGTCTAAACAAGAATTAAAAGAGGTGGCAGGACTCTAGAAAGCTTAAAACATTGCCTAAAGTCTGGTAAACTGAGAAATGGCTGCAGTGGCTGCTGGAATGAACTCGATGACTTGCTGAGTAATCTGGGTTGTCACTGTGACTGTGTGGCCTTGGCTTTGCAGGTGGCTGTGAAGTGCCGCTGCAGCAGCATGCACTTCCTGGTTGCGGAGTGGAATGAACCCTCCATCAGGTTCTACAAGAGAAGGGGCGCCTCAGATCTGTCTACTGAGGAGGGCTGGAGGCTCTTCAAGATTGACAAAGAGTATCTCTTGAAGATGGCAGCAGAAGAGTGAGAGATGATTCCAGCAAATAAATTCTTTCTGCGAGTATATGTGCTCTCTGAATAAACTCCTTCTTGCTTTCTGTGTACGTACAGTTTGTAGTGGAATAAAGTAGTGTGGATGCTAATACTGCTAATGGCAGTGCAGGTGTGGCCGTAGAGTAATGGTACCCTGTCTGGAGCTGAGACATCTGTGAAGTTCAGCATGTGCTTGTGTGCATCCTTTACCAGTGTGGGCTTGTAAGCGTTGTATATGGAAACTTCATTCTTGTAAGTGTCATTCAAATGTGTACAATGTACACACTGGTAGGGTTTGTTTTAATTATTGCCTTTTATAAAAATAAAATAGTGTTTTCACTTTATGGCAGTAATTTTTGTTTTAATTCTCCCAAAGTTTTCTAGCCAATAACATGCAGATTAATAAAAGACTGGATTGACTTCAACCTTCCCAAAGTAAAATGATGTCATGGTCCTAGTGGGATAAAAGGGCACTTGTGTGCCTAGGGGGACCTGGTGGCAAGGTTCTGAGCACCTTAGTGTTTGGAAGGCTTTTAGATCAACCCCTGGTGCTGCAGGGCATTCTGGCTTGTGGCCTATCTTTTCAGGTATGGTTGGAGTCCCTAAATTAAGTTGCTGCTCTCTGGACAGCTGTTCCAGAAAGTTTGGAGCTTTGGACTTCCACTTACCTGCAGAGCACCTCAGCTGGAAGGTGAAGCATAGCCTTGAAGAGAAAGATGCATCCTGATGTGGTTTCAAGGCCTAAGTAACAAAAATTTGGTTTGACTGGTTACATGAAAGTATATTTACAAACCCCACAACATGCTCTGTTATGTGATTCTTAAACCACTGAACTCTAATGCTTCTGGTGGTGTGGGTTTCTGATCATGATTTCAGATCAAGTTCAGCATTTCTGCTGAGCCTCAGTGTCTGTGCTGAGCTGTAAGTCCTGTGTTGAGCAGTAGGAAACCAGCCCTGTGTCTTTAGGCCTTTGCACAGTAGCAGGTGAAAACAGTGCTGCTCATCAATTTTTTAGTTGTCTTTGAAACAAATTAAAAACTTTGTGATACAGTGTTTGCTCCTCTCCTAAGTTGATGGTGAAAGTGGATGTGTGCAAACTCTGTGCTGCTCTCCTCTTGCTCTCTGGTAACCCTGCAATAAAAGGCTTTTTTTGGACAGGAGTGCTTTCACTTAGAAGGAAGGAAAGAGACCTAGCTGCCTTGTAACATAAACTGGCTTAAGTAAAACAAGGTTTTAGACCTGCTGGTCACTGCATTTTTATGTTGCATGGAAGGTGCTTCCTCATCCTAGAGAGCAGTGGGCAGTGAGTGCTTCAGCCATGGGAAATGCTGAACAAATTGTAGAAATAAGGTATCACTCTGCCCAGGGCCAACAGCGAGCTGTGCACGAACCTGTTCTTACTTTCTGTTTTTGTTTTTAGCTGATGTGTAGTCAGCGGTGTGCCAGCTCTCCCCAGGTCTGAGGTTTGGCTGTCAGCTGTTGCCTCAAGACTGAGAACACTAATAAAAAATACAGAAGCTCTTGGGAGACAGCATAAGGTAGCTCTTCCTCAGGGGTGTTGGTGAACAAGAAGCTCAATGTTGTCTTGGCAATGTGCACTCACAGCCCAGAAAACCAACCATGCCCTGGGTTGTACCCAAAGCCCTGTGGGCAGCAGGTCAAGGGAGGGGGCTCTGCCCCTCTGCTCCACTCTGGTGAGACTCACCTGGAGTCCAGCTCTGGAGTTCCCAACATTAAAAGGATGAAAACATGATGGAGTGAGTCTAGAGGAGGCCATGAAGATGATCAGAGGGCTGAAGCACCTCTTCCATGAACACAGACTGAAAGAGTTGGAGCTGCTCAGCCTGGAAAAGAGAGGACTCCAGCAGACAGCAGCTTTCCAGTACCTAAAGGGGCTACAGAAAGCTGGAGAGGGACTTTTCACAGGGGCAAGAGGGATTTAAGCTGTAGGAGGACAGGTTTAGACTAGCTAGTAAGAAGAAATTTTTACTGTGAGGGGGATGAGGCAATGGAATGGGCTGCCTGGAGTTCTGGATGTCTCAGCCCTGAAAGCATTCAAGGCTAGGCTGGATGAGGCTTTGAGCAACCTGGTCTAATAGGTGACATCCCTGACCTTGGAGGAGCTAGGAGGTGGCCTGTGAGGTCCCTTCCAACCCAAGCCATTCTATGGTTCTGTGATACAGTTCCAGTGCTTATCTGGACTAACTTCAGCTGGACTGAGCATGGATTCTGTCACAAAAATTACTTTGAGCATGTCAGGTTCTGCATAAGAAACATCCATTTCTGGGACTGTCCTGTCTGTGCAGCACCTCAGCTGCTGTGGCAGAATTCATACCACACACAGCAGCCTGAAGCTCAACCCCTCTCCTCCCCAAGGGGAGTGGAAATCTGTGTTTCTCACTTGGCTGAAGATTAAATGCTAGGCTACAAACCTCCCTACATTTGCTGAGAATGTACTCTTCTGGAATTCAGCAGGCTAAAGAAAGAGAGAACAAGCACACACAAGGAACCAGCCCAAGAACTGGTGATGGAGGCAGAATGGGAAAGAGGAGATGGTCTCTAGTAATTCTCACTGAGCATCAGGGTGTTGTATCTTCTCCCTGGTGAAGATGTAGTAACTTCACTGGTTAGTCTGTGAGCTACGTTAACCTCCTGCATTTCATACCTACTGCATCTCAGTCCTAGTGCAATCTGTTTTGAAGTTATTTTAAGCTTGTGCTTCTGGCTCCATTTATAAGACCAAAATGCGATTGCTAGTACAGCAGATTGAGTGTTTTTATTTTGAAATTAACAGTTCATTGGATATTTAGGGCAGGCCTGCTTAAAACTCAGGCCCCAGACTTCTAGAGCACAATAAAGCTATCAAAGCTTCATGACTGAATGGAACAAGCTAACTAATTAGGCATTATAATTAGGAAAGTAAGCAGCTTAATCAAATTTTCAATCAATTTAAAATTGTTTATCATATCTTGTTTGTCTTCTGTCAATGTGGCTTACCATTGCATTTTCTGAACAAATTCTGATGCAACAGATTCTCAGGGAGTCACAGAAAACAAGTGAGTCAGTGCTAAATGAGACCTTTTCTAACCAATGGGGAAAATCTTAAACATTCACACGTGAAAGGAAATACAAGGACCAATCTTTCAGATATGACTTTTGCTGAGATCCTACTAAGAGGCAGGTTTTTTTAAACCAGGATAAGTATTCTCATGGTTTTGGTAAGAGAGTCTGCAACAGTGATGTGGTAATGCTGTGGGTCAAGGAAAGGCCAGTTTTAAATTCCCTCAATAACTTTTTCTCAAGCTACAAAAGGAACCAAAGTGCCTCTGGAACTACAGTCGACACATACAGCATAGTGTTTTCTGTGGTTTTAGGCGCTGGAGAAGCCTCAGCTGGTGTGACTTTCCTCGGTTCCAGGAGCACAGTCGCACCGCCAGGCTGAGTGTCAGCCTATGCTGGGGGCTGAGCAGTACCAGCCGGCTTTGAGCTGGTCACTGGCGTCCCACCAGTGGCAACCCGCCAGGCAGAGGCACAGGGCTGGCCTGCGCGCCGTGTGCCCTGCAGGTCAGCCAGCGTAGCGCCGCTCGCTGCTGCAGCGAGCCTGCCTCCGGGGAAGGGTTCGGGAGCGAGTGTTAGCAGCGCTGATAACATCTCCGGGGAGCCGAGGTGCAAAGCTCCTCCTCGCTCGTCCTCTCAGACTCATGTCCCGGGAAGTTCTCCTCAGGCTGAGCCAGCGGAACATTTCGCAATGGCAGAGTTTCCACATTCCCATGGGGAAGGGACAGAAGGGTGGCCTTGGGCAGCCCTGGGCCGGAGGATGCGTCAGGACCGTCCCGGCTGCGAGCGGAGGGAGCGCCGGGCCCGCGGCCCTCTCCGCTTGGCCTCTTCTTGTGCACAGGCTCAGTGATCCGAGCCGTAGCCATAGCGACGGCATGGAAGGAGGCTTTTTTTACCTACGTAAGTTAGAACAAAATATACGTGAGAAAAATAACCCTTCCCCTTCCCCTCTTCTTGTGAAGAGCCTTTGCTGTCAATGTAATTCAAAAAAGCCGATGCAAACGTTTCCTGTGAAAGAGCAGACGGGGGCCTGACTGCATTCCTGCACGGCGTTTTGTCTTGGGAGAGTCGCTGTCCTGGAGCCCGGCCCGGGGGAGCGGAGGTGTCAGCCCAGGGAGACACCAGCTCCCTACGGAGCGGGACTCGGGGAAGCTCGGCCTAATTCCCCGCCCGGCAGCGCTGCCTCGGGCGGGAGGGCAGCCCAGGGGTGTGTGTAGTGCCTCCCTTTCTTGGAGTTGACCAGAAGCTTTATTTCGGGTTGCTGAAGCTTTCCGGGGCTGTCCCTCCGCTTCCCTCGGGGAGCAGAGCTGAGCTCCGGAGCGCTGGGGGCCTGACGGGTGGGCCTGGCCAGGCCTGCGGGTTTGAATAATTCACCTCACGCAGCGGACTCGTCTGTGCCTGGTTGTTTTGCTTGCCTGGGCAGGGTTGCTGAATTGTTTGTTTTTTTTTTTTTAGCTCAGTTTTCAGAGAAGCTGCTGCAATTTAAACGAAGGGCTCAGCTGCCGCCTGAAACCAAGCAGCAAAGCAGCACCGAGCCTGCTGCTAATGTTTAATCTCGCTGCAAACTCAAAACAGGCTCTGACTTTGCCATTCAGGTGAATTCTTGGTCTCTCACCAAGTCCTGGCTAACTTTTTTTGCTGTCCAGACATTTTTTTGGTAAATACCACCTTGATGGAGGGCTCCAGAACCCACCAGGAGCTCAGACTTGTCCCCACAGGGAGCTCGTGGAGGAGATGGTGTGAGGCTGAAGAGAGTGGATGTGGGCTCTGGGGCAGGAGCACAGCCCAACACCAGTGCAGCACTGGGAGACGTGCCTCTCCCGACCCTCACGCCTTGCCCTGCTGAACTCTGACATTTTCTGCTATCAGAAACACTCTGTTTGATAACAGAATAAGCACAGGTACACACCTCAACTGAAAATAGTAAGTGAGGGGGAAGAAATTCCATCTTCAAATCGGTTTCGGTTTCATTTCACAGATTTACTTCAGGCAAAAGCAAGAGCCAAAAGCCCCAGGGGATAATTAGCTTGTGAGGATTGAAAACAAACACCCTGTTCAGAAACTGCTCCCAGGTAAATAGTGTTGTTTATTTTGTTTTGAACTTTGCATATTTTGATTGTTGATACAGCTAGCAGGTGTCAGGTGGTCACATCTACTCAAAGGAAAAAAGGAACCTCTGTTTTCTTTAACTGTTTCCTTTCTCTCCACTAAAACAGACTAAAAATAGCATGCTTTGGTAAGACAAAACCAGGTACCCATCCTCTCCTGTAAGTTTGCTGTACAGTATGATGAGGTGACTTTACACCTTCCAGATCACCTTCCAAGAACCCACTGTGCAGGGATGGGACATGAATCTCTGAAATTGTTACTAGAAACTTTCTTCCACACAGGAAATAACATGAGAGGGACAGTAGCTTTCCACATGAAAGCCCATCAGTGCTTCCAAGTAACTGGATATTGCGGAGTTATTTTCAAAATACACAGATAAAACTGCAGGGTGAGACTTTGGAAAGCTGGTTACTATAATTGGACATCCAGATACCACTGTGGAGGTACCTTTGAACAGGCTTGCTTTATTGCTCTCATGATGAACAAAATCCAGTCTGGGCTCTCTGTGATCTCTCTGATTTGGCCCACTTGAGTCACCAACACACAAACACCACCACACACTTTGTGCAGGAGGAAACAAGACTTGTAGTTTTGGTCTGTAGTCTCGTGCCTTTTGTAATCAGTTCACATGATAGGATTTGGGTTTCCTCCCCAGCCAGCTTCCTGCCACGGCCTAGCACAAATGTACAAGGACATTTCCAACCACAGCCTCAGTGTGTTTTAGACACAACTGCAGGTATATGGGTCTTTTTTCAGAGTTAATGTATAGGGATGGATTGAACTCTGCATTCACCACTCCTAGAGGTCAGAACCTCCATACAGAGGTGTAGCTTTCCCACTGGGGCAGAAAATGTAAATTAAAAAGGAGGCAGGAGAAGACATCTGCAACACTGAAGGAGGCCAGGTGCAGGGGCTGACCACAGCCTGCCACAGGAAGTCACACACCCAACAGAGGAAGCAGCATCAAGGGAAACAGTTTAGGCTTTTTTTTTTTCCAGATAATGTAATTAGAACTGTAAGACTTATTTCACTAAATCAGAAATCTGAGAGGCAAATTCTTGGGATATATTAATAATTTCTGGATTATTTTTACCTTTCATTGTTGTCATTAGCCATAACTTAATGGATTAGCAAGTATTAATTTTGGTGTTGGAGCAGGAATTATTTGTTGCTGAAGAGCAACAGGCAGAACTGGCAGATGGAGGCAGCAACAACACTTTATTAATCCAGTTTTAAACAAAAACAAAACCAGATGAAAATTTGAGAGATAGTGGCTATTCTTTAACCAGGCAAGAAAGCACACCCATTTTATGTAACTACATATCTCTGAAAGCTGTAAAGCTGCCAGACTGTAAAACAGGGTGATAAACCAAAGTCCACTGCATTACAAAGTACAGCTGGTCCAAATGACAGTGAAGTCAGGATGAGGCTAAAGAATCCCAAAGGAAAACAAAAATAAATTACGTAAGCAAATACTCAGAATTTATAGGCATGGGTTGATTACTTTCTCAGCACAAAGTAATAAAACTATTCTGTATTTGCATGCTGACTTTGCCATCGCCACAATTTGAAATTTGATTACGGAAGTCCTGCAGGGACTCAGAACCCCAGATCTCCTTTACTTGCCATTTGGGCTTGGTGTCAGCAAGCTATTTTCTGCTGATAAAAGACAAAGCACTTTTCACCCCCGCAGCTCAACACAGTCAGACATCCCTGCTTCACTCTCAGGCAGGTTCAGGTTTGCTTCTAGGCACCCATAGCCACGAGCCTCTGCAGCAGTTTGGGCAGCTGGGGCTTCCCTTACACAGGCTTACATCTAGTTTCTCAGCTGGGGTATTTTCTGCAATAAGCACAGGACTGCAAAAGTGAAAGGTCCTTTTACACAAGTCTAAAAACAAGTAGAGGTGTAGAGGGGGATGTGACATTATCTCCTGCTTATTCTTAAAGAAACCATTGAGCCTTTTGGATCCAAGCAGTGATGGTCTTTTCATATAAGTTATAAAGCATCAGATGCTCCTATTTACAGAAGTAAAGAATATAAATCAAATATAAATGCACCTCAGGCATGTGCAGCTTGCAATAACAGGTTTAGATGCACCAGCATGCGGTGGGCTGTGCTGGGCCAGCCCTCACCCCTTGCCAGAGTGCAGACACATTCCCTCAGCTGGCTGGGCTGTCCTGCACATGCAAAGCTCCAGCAACATGGGGACAGTGGCACTTGCAGCTGGTCCTTCTCTTTCATTATCTTTTCCAAGCTCAGCCATGGTGGCCTTACTTTACACAGCTCTAAATAGCACCAAGCTCATCACAGGTCCTGCAGGATGTTTCAGAAGAGTTTCTGTGGGAGCTGGCACAGAACAGAGGGGCATGGAGATGTCCCTGAGCTCTCAATCCCTCAGTGCCCAAGTACTTGCTCTGCACTGAAGGTCGCACCGAGTACTCCACAGGAGACACATATGCTGGGGAAACAACCACAGACAACTCCAAGTGTCAAATCCTCCCAGTGTTGTTTCTGGTGATACTGCAGCCAGCAAAACCTGCCTGGCTGCAGCGTGGGGTACACCTGCAGGCTCAGCACCTGCCAACACACACACATGGACACATACCGTGCCAGCCAATGCCTAGTCTGCACCCTTTTCCAGGAAGGCTGAGCCCCAGCAGTCTCATGACATGGCAAACAGTGTTTGAGGAGAGCCTGGGTTTGTCCAAGGCAGCTTCTCTGCAAGCGGGGCTGAGCTGGGACAGTCAGGATTTAGGGACACCACAGCCAGAGTCACAGCTGTGGCCTCAGTGTGGCCCATGGTGGGAGCACGATGGAGGAGAAACCCGCTGAGGTAAACACAGACGTGGAGGCAAGCATGGGTTTGTCCCTCCCCAGGCTTTTGGGCATGCCAAGGGCAGAAGAGGGCTGACAATGAGTCTGCTCTGCTGCTGGGCCCCCTCAGCAGCTACTCTGCATCACAGGGAAAGGAAGCTCCAACTTCAGACAGGGAAGTGCCTTGTCTGAAGAGGCTTTTGGAATGGAACGTGACAGGCCAGGGGTGTGTTATGGCACTGTGGATAGCAGCACACTTGGCTGCCTGTCTCACAGGCCACGTCCCAGCACTCTGGGTAAAACATACACTGAGTTTTATAAGTGAAGAAACACAGCGCCCTGCGGTGAAGCAGCAAGTGTTCCCAAAAACAGCTTTCTGCAACGCAGCTGGCATGAAACATCAATATTTTTTCCAGAGAGTCTCTTTTACCAAAACACTGCGAAGTCAGCCACCACCCCAAACCAGGCAAGCACAGCCAGGATAACGTCCAGAGCTGACTTCAAATCAGTCTTGATTCCCTGTGACACCTGAGAACAACCTCCATGGACATCCAGCAGAACAACACTACAATGTAAATCCCCATTTTTTCAGAGCAGTTTATTTAATCACATAGTCTCAGAGTCTTGTGTGACTCACATCACGTGTGAGTGAGCGCACGTATGTGAGTTCCTCTTCTTCTGCCCCGTTAAAGCCATAGTTAAAAAGCTTTTCCCACAGATGTACAGTGGAGTTTGACTTCATTCACAGCAAATACAATTAGTACCTGAGTGATAATGTGCATAAATAGTACATGAGTTGCACCTGATCATGATAAATTTTTGAGTAGTTTCCATTAAAGGTGTAGCAGTGAACTTCTAATGCTCATGTCCAACTGTGGGATGAGTGGGATTACAGTGGGCTGGGTGAAAAGCTGGCTGAAGGGTAGGGCTCAGAGGGTTGTAGTGAATGGGGCTACACTTAGCTGGTCACCAGTGGTGCTCCTTCAGTGCAAGGGCCTATTCTGTTCAATGTTTGGATAAAACTAGGCTGAGGGGCAATCTCATTGCTCTCTACAGCTTCCTGGGGAGGGGAAGTGGAGAGGGGGGTGATGATCTTCTCCCTGGGATCCAGTGATGGGATGTGTGGACATGGTTCAAAGCTGAATCATCAGGGGAGGTTTAGACTGGACACTAGGAACCTCTTTAGCAGGAGAGTGGTCAAACACTGGAACAGGCTTCCTAGAGAGGTGGTCAACAGCCCAAAACTGTCAGTGTTTAAGCAGCATTTGGACAATGCCCTTAATAATCTGCTTTGACTTTTGATCACCCTGAAGTGGTCAGGCTGTTGGACTAGATCTTCTTTGTAGGTACTTCCAACTGAAATAGCTCTATTCTGTTCTGTATCACAAGGAATTCTACAGAAAATGTGTTCAAGACACTAAACACTGCGTTTTTATATAAAATTATTTTAAGTGTTTCATTCTCGAGACAACTCTATGACTAGAGACTTAAATAAGAGGCTGTTACAACCACCAATAAGAAGTGTGTACTACACACTCTGTTCTGGAAATTGCTACCCATTGCAGCCAAGTGCCATGTTTTGTGTCCTTTGTCCAGCCAAAAAAAAAGCCACGCTCCATCAGGAACCCCAGTGTGTCCCTGACTGTGTCCCAGCAGGGTGAGGACTGGTCCCCACAGCAAGGACTGGCAGCTCCAGCTGGTACCTGCTGGCTGCCTCCCTGGAGGTGTTACAGGTTTGGCATGGCAGGAGAGCCCACATCCCACAGAGTCCTGTGGCAGGGCTGACTAATGGCTGAGCCACGTCTTCAGTGCAATGAGCCCGTCTCCTCTCTTTTCCTGGAGGGCAGTGGCTGGGTGCCATTTGGGCTTCTTCCCATGCCTTTTATTTTGTGAAAAAGACAGGAGGTCCTGTGCTCCTCTGGGCTGCCCATGTCACCTGATGCATGGGTGTGTGGGCTCAGCATCATCTTGGGACCTACTTGGGCCATCTCCTCCCAAGACAGCTCGGTGCAGCCTGACCCCATGAGCTCACATCAGCACTGCCAGCAACACCTCCTGCAACTGAGCCCTGAAAATTCCGGTCAGGCACCCAACACTTGCCAGTTTCTTTTTAGTCAGAGGTTCTGCAACACTCGGTTTTGTCTGTGCTTCCCTGCCCTGTGACAACCCCTCACCCCCCTGACTCATCTGAAGGTAAATAGCGTCCAGGTAACTTGGGGCTCAGCAGGAAATCCTCACCTGTGCTGTGCCTGATCAAAGGTAACTTTCAAGAATGCCCCAGGAGAAACATTTGGTGCACTTCTCCAGCAAAGTGTTTAATAGCATCTATCAATCCAAAACCACCACTGCACTGGGATTATCATATGACATATTGGTTGTGTCTATGTTTTCAGTAAGATAACGCTGGCTCAGCCTTGTTAATCTATAAAGAGAATTAAGGCACTCTAATGGTACAGGCATGCTTGGGAAGGCTCTGATAACATCTTTGTTATAAACACAATTTTGCTTGTCTCTTTCCTTTTTTAGGACAAATGACATAGAACAGATGAATAAATCAGTGCCTAAATCTCCACCCCAGAAGCAAGGACCCCTTTTGATCACCTTGCTACAAGAAAGTTGTTCTCTATGAAATTATTTCAAATCTCAAATTAATTTCCTTTTCCTTAAGTTTAAATGTTTAAACATCAATATGTTTAAAGAATATATCACCTAGAGCAGTCAAAATAAAACTCATTATGAAATACAATAACAAGACTTTGGCATTACTGTAGCACCTTGAGTGAAATCAGGGCTGGAAAGGCTGCACCATTGGGTGCCTTCCAACCTCCAGCTTTGTGCATCCTGAAGAAACAGGTTTTCCTCTTGCACAGCTGGAAGTCCCCCACAAAAATGTCCCTTAAGCTTTAACTTGGGGAGAAGTGAGTGGCCCCTTCCAACTGTACTGCTGAGCTGGGAGTAGGAAAGGGGAGAAAGGAGAAAAGTGCAGGGAGAAAATCAACAGTGGAGACCGTGCATAAAAAACTCCACTGTAGGTTTTCTCTGCCCTTTCCAAACTATAGTGCACATTTGCTCACTCCTGTTTTGATTGTGTTTTGGTTTTTTTTTTCTTGTACCAACCTGCACTCACTGTGGAGGGAAAGTCAGGTTTGAGAAGCTCACCAGGCCAAGGGTACCACAATGTTCCCAGTCAGGACAGCTGTCTCCTGTAGCTGCCTTCACGTGAGCAGGAAACTGAATGTTAGAAAAACAAACACAATGCTAACCTCTTCATAAACAAACACTCATAACCTTGAATAGGTCCCTGTTATACAAGGCACACCAACACCCTTTCAGGGTGCAGGGCACCAGAATTGCTGCAAAGCTGATGTTTCCAGGATTTTAGGGACAGCCAGCCAAATCTGCAGCCTTTCCCACAAGGGGGGAGAGGCTGCTGCTGTGCCACAGCACAGGGATGACAACCTGCAGGCACCTGTAGGAGTAAGGGCTCCAGGAGCACCAGGAGTGTGCTCCTGGACATGCTGGTGCAGAGCTGTGGTCCCCTGCACTAGGTCAGATGCAGCTCAGGGTCAGCACAGCCATCATCACTAAAAATTAACCTGGCTCAAAACCTTGATGTTTAAAATAAATTGCATTTTAAAGAAGAGTGAGCCTATTGTTTTCCAGTTCTCCAAATAGTAATTGAGGGAGTTTTAAGGAAACACTGTTCCAAAATCCCAAAGTGATAAAAGCTGCTAGTGATAACCATATATGAGGAGCTTGAGCATCGATGTATGAGAAACCTTGAAAGCAGGGATGATGAGGTGCCAGAATTCCTCAAGACAATTACGGAGGTAAGAGAAGAAAGAGCACCAGAGGTGCTCTGGGCAAGGCCAGGAAAGTCTACCAGAGAGAGGGCTCACACACACAGCAAGACAAAAAAGCTGAGAGAAAACAAGTTTTTGCAGAGAATTAAGGCAACAATCAAATACAAAAACATTACAGAATCTTTTGCCTAGGAATCCCATAACTGAGATCCTGCATGAATCAGAGAGGGTCCCACTTTTCCAGTCGGGAAGGATATTGCAGAACTCTTCTGTTTTCTAGGAGCATCCCTCTGGAGCTGGCAGGTGAACCAGATGGGTCTCACAATGCTCCTCAGACTTCCTGCAGGCAGAGCAGTCTTTCAGCTGCAGGCAGAGAGTGGAGAACTCTTGTGCAAATAAAACTGCTCCTCTTACGCATTTCACTCCACAAGGAAAATACAAACATATAGGAAGTTGCACAGGACTACTAATTAAAATTACCACCTCACACCTCCTTTGTGGTTATGATTTTATTTATTGCAGTTTACTTACAAGTGGTGGCTATGGGTTTACTCATGGTAGTAGCCTTCCAGGACAAAAATCAGGCTTTGATCACAGCACATCATATTCTTAGTTCAGAGACTTGTGGCCTGAGGTATGCAGAGTTCTACCTGCACATCTGTGTTGCACTCTACCTCACCCACTGGGAGCCTAAAATCATTTGGGCTTTTTGCTCCCATAGTTCTGTTACTTTTGGGTGTGAGTCACCCTAGGCTGGCTAGCCCAGGGCAGAGAGTGCTTTTATACCACTGCTCCTCTAACATTCCTCAAACAAGAGTCTCCTTAGCAGGCTAGCCTTATCTGCAAATAGGACAATACTGTAAAAGCAATAAAATTTAAAAGTGACTGGTGAATATCTGGCTTTTTAAGAGTTCAAGAAGGGTTGTGGTAGTAAAAGAGGATGCACTTGCATTTATGTTACTTCTTTTTTTCCACAAGCTAAGCCATCTTCCCCTTTACTGTTTTCTTCTTTGTCAAAACACAGTTTCTGATTTTAGCATCTGTGTATTTTGCTCTCTCGTGCAGGAAGAGATCATACTGATCTTACTCCATCAAGGCAGAAGTACAGCCAAAGTTTGTTCCACCCCAGGGACGTGTCCTTGTACAGTTGGATGTTGTGCAAAAGCTGCTAAATGGCAGAAGACTCCAATATTATGTATGAACTGGCTCTCTCTCACTCTTGGCAGGGATAGAGAGAGGCGAGCGGTGCACATCTCTCTCTTCTTTCAGCCAGTAACAGCTCATCCCTTTCATTGTCAGATGAACCCGGAGGCGAGTACAGGAGAGATAAACACAACAGACCGTGCCTCACTGACCTCCCAGTGAACCACAGACAGGAGAGCGAGTCCTGTGCTCGTGGCAGAGCTGTTTTCCCCAGCACCTTCACTGAGCTCGGTGTGAGCGAGGCGCTGTGTGCGGCACCGCCGGGGCCGAGCCGGACTCTGGCAGCTCCTGATGCCATTCCTCGTCTCTGGCAGGATATGAAAAATGTGTCCAGCCTGGCACACGACAGTAAACATAATCCTCTGGGCTGGCTGGCTTTGGTGCTTTTACCAGCCCGTCTTAGTCTGGGCAGTTTGTAAACGATGCTTTTAAGAGAGAAGATCAAAACCCCCCTGGCGCCGCTCCTCAAACGCAAAGATGACTTCAGCACGCGCTGCGCTGAATTATAAAACTTTTTTTTTTCCCTTTTGGTCCCACGCCGAAGTATCAGCGCAGTGCTTTGAACTGAGGTTACCTTTATGATTCACGGCATGAATGAGCACTTAGTGTGCGCATAGAAGAGCCCTGTACGAATCAGGAAATGGCTCTTTCAGGTCTCCTGACAAAAGGAAGTGAGTCTGAAGCTTGCTAAATTTACAAAGAGGACGTTGGTGAACTTAATCTGGGGCAGGGGGTGGGGCGAAGGGAAGAATCTCTTTTCTTTTCACTGAGGATTGATACACAGACTCCCCATGTTTCTGTACACCGTTTTTAACAACAACAACAAGAGAGGAGCTAAAACTGTAGTGGTGAGGGCCGTCTCCAGCTGCCTGCCCGTGATCCCTAGCTGGTACGTGCATACAGCCACGGAGACACTTCTGGCTTGGTGCTTCAGCATTCCCCCCTTCGCCGGGGCAGTGAGAGCTTTCCTCCATCCCTGGGGTAAAGATGAGAGGAGGCAGGGAAGGAGCATCGCGGCGCACCCCGCTCGGGGCATCCTGCCCTCCTCTCCTCAGCCTCCCAGCCAAGAGCTGAATGTGGCTCACTTTCAGTTCAAAGAAACCGATTAAACTTCCTCAAAGGCACGGGTGCTGCGCCCTGGAGTTGAACGAAGGTACTCCAGGTAAAGACATGGAAGATTTAGATGCAGTGGGACACAGAACAGCGGATTTTGAAAGATTCTGGTACGGGACGTGCTGGGTCCTGTGGCTTCACACTGTAACGGCCAAAGCAGAAAGAAACTAAGTTCTCCTTGTGAGGTTATTCTTTTATCCGGGCATGCAGGGGCTGAACTCACTACTCCCTTAAAATGCATATTGCACAAGCCCCTGGAAAAAGATGAGGTGCTGCTCTCCGGCAGTACTTGTCCACACAGCCCCAGTGGGCAAAGCACCGCACCAACAGCCTTCCTGCCATAGCATCTGTCCCCTCAGCCAAAAAGTGTGGAGCAAATGACCCATCATGCTACTTCACAGGCTGTCTTATGAACTTCAGATTAACTCTGCTGACAAGAGCTGGACACTCAGACTAAAGTGCATCCTTTAGCTTTAGCCTCTATCAAATTCTTGAGTCTTGTGAATGTTTATAATCATACTATAAACAAAAAGAGATGTTCCCTGACTAAGCTGTCCCATTGTCCTCACTGTTCCTTTTACAGTGGGCACAAAGGCTCTGAGATCACAAGCACAGCTCAGGCTGTGCCATAGCAATTTCCCAGGCACACTGTAAGCAGTCAGCTGTGATCCTCCTCTCGCCAGAGGGACCCTAAGAAAGCTGCCAGCTCCAGTCAGCTTAAGAACCCTACCCAGTCAAAAGATACCAGAATCAGATAATGGTACAGACTTAAGATGACAAGGGGTTGTTGCACAATTAGAAACATTACTTTTTTTCTGCTAAAACAACTTTTGCTTTGTAGTTTAGATATTGTTATCAAATGTTTTCCTTGTAAACAAGAAGCTTTTGTACCTGTCAAAACCCCTCTGGAAGGGGGCTGGTTAATCTAGGCAGCTGCCAGGGCACCCAGGTGCAACACCAACGCTGCTGTGAGAGGCTGCATCCAGGAAGGTCCAGTGGGAAGCCATGCAAGCGTTCCCAGCATGCCTGAACAGCCAAAATGCTATTTATCAATAGCAGTTTATTGTTATGAAAATGGCTTTAGAAGTAGCTCAGAATGCATAGGAAGGTACAGAAATCATCATAACAAAACAAAACAAAGGGAAAAAGAAACAAATGCAGTAATTCTTATTTGTCCAGAAGCAAATACACTCACGCTGAGGTTTTTCTGCCAATAAACAGCAGTAACAAATCACTGCAACACCCAGGCCACTGTTTTCTTAAGGGGTAAAAAACAATTCCTTCCACACCAATCTTGGTCTTTACCACTCTCCTTGAAGGTGACAGATGCAATGACAAATGCTCCACATTTGAATTATGACTGCTGTGAAGTCTGTGTCTGGGGCCTCCTGCAGTCAGAGCACTGAGACTAAACCAGAGTTTTGCAACAAACATTTGTGGCAAAATCCTGTGTGTTGAGGGCTGCAAAACTGTGCACATTTACCCAGGCTACCTGGATTATTCCATGCTGGTGATGCCTGTTCTAGCAAACAGAGAGGCTTCACTGTCACTTTTGACATGCTGCCTACAAGAATCCTCATCCCAACATAGGGCCATCCTGATGACCTCCAGTTCTACAACTTTCACATGCTGCAGATTAAAGATGGTGTTTCTAAGAGGGAGCACTGCAACCTGGCCACAACCTCTGCTGCAGCCAGTGTAGCCAAGGATGCTGAGAGGAGAACACTGTTTCAGCTGCACACAGTCCAGTTACCAAGCCAAAAAGCTTCAAGTGCAAGGATGACCAAACACAATGCTTGGGTGGGGAATATACAATTTTTAGCCTACATTGTAATACCCACAGGCAAAGTCAGGCAAAACATAACACATGCATGCACAATTTAGTTCCATGTGTGTGCACACACAAATACATAGATATGCATAGGTATCAACAGTGGTCAGCTCCTCTCCTGTTCCTCATTAGGAAGGTCTGTGCCAAGGGAGTTGAATGTTTACAAACTCTTGGGCTCTTACCAGCGTGAGAGTTTTTTTTTTTAATTTCCTGTAGTTATAAAAAACAGAAGACATAAGGAAAGGATTCCAGCTAAGGCTGTCTTTTGCTCACATTTTGGAACCATCTCTTTGTCATGTGTGTATGCAGGTGCTTGAAGGCAGTCATTTCCTGCTAGATAAAAGCATTCCAGTTTGATGTCAATCACTTGGGACATTTTTAAGCAGCAGTGTAAATATGCTGAATGAAGATCTGATCAAGTGAAAAGCATTTAAGTGATATTTATTTAACCCAGGCTTTTTTAAAATGCACATGTGTATATGTAAACAAATAACTGAATTACCAAGTAAATCATGTCCTTAAATGCCAATATGGCATATGCCAAATATTGAAATAATATGAAACTGGGGAAAAAAACAGACATCTAAGGCTGTATTCCTAATTCTATGGTAATTATTCTCTATGTGATATGAGAATATGTAAGTGAAGAACTATCTTTAGGGGCAGAAACAAATCTACGCTTGTACCACAGGAGTGGTGTAACAGAGCAGTTACAGCTCTACTTCCCAAGTTTCCTTTCCACTACTGACAGAAACACTACTTTGATCCTCCCAATCCTGCTTAAACTATGTTGGCAAGTTTAAAGTAAAAACAAAACCACACACACACACCTCCCAAACCCCACGCAAGAACTCTGCTCCCTATATCAACATACATCTTTACCAGCCTAAAACAATCATAAAAACATGCACTGAACATGTTGGGAGATACTGTTTTTCTGCCTGAGGCAACCACATGCCTTATTGCCTGTGCTAAAAAAGAGTTGGCCTGTTTTATAATGCCCACACAGCCTGGCATTCACACTGCCAAGGTCCGTTTGTTTTTCTCTGAAAGTCTGCAGAATATGCTCAGCTGGAATACCTAACCATGCAAAAACAGTAATACCTAACCATGGAATAACAAAGATGTTTAAAAGCATTTAGAATCTAATTTACTTTGCCTTTTCTTCCCTGCTCGTTTTAGAAAGTTAATGTATCACACAAACATGTATTTCATCTTATCCTCCCCCCATTCCTCATATTCACTGATTAATTAAGGAGCATTTAAGGCTCACCAACACAGCTTTAAATACTCTGAGCAACTTGGATTACAGTAATTTAATTACTTGTAATGCATCAAGCCGCAGAAGAGAGACTCATGGAAATTGTAACAAATGATGAAAGGGTTTTATTGTGCAAAGATTTCAAAATGCTGGAAATCCTTTTGTATTTCCCTCCACATCATTTCTTCCTCCCCTCCCCTGGCTGGGAATAAGGAAACAGCCAAGTTATTCTATAGCTGGTTCCCACCACGGTAATGTTCTGGTTCCCACTGTGCTGTGCATTCAAGCAAAAACAAGAACAAGCATTAACAGCTCCATTCCCATCCATCCACCAGACAGGAACTCACAGATGCTTCATTACACACCTCCTGCTGGCACTGATGAGGCAGAGGACTTTATAGGAAGGAGGGGGGGACTCAGACAAAACACAAGAGTCATTGTAATTGTTCCCATTCCCAATTCTGTAAGCTCATGTGAGCCAAAACATCCTACTTCTTTCAGATTTCCTTGTTGGTAAAAAATACAGGCACTGTCAACACCACCTCAAGAACCCTCTCAGATTGTGCAAACATCCATTCCCTGAGTTGAAAGAAAACAGGAGGAGGGGAAAAAATGGACCATTTTCTAGATCTGGAATTTTATTTTATATATAAATAATAAAGAGACCAAGGGATTTTGAGACTTGCTACTTGCAATGCTGATCCTGCAATGGGACAAGCATGGGCAGACTTGAGTCCCACTGCAGAACAGAGGATGAAGTCTCAAGACTGACCCAAAACACGTAGTGTCCTTTCACAGAAGCCATACCAGAAGCCTGAGCAGATCATCAGGCTGTCCTGAGGCAGAAGGCAGATTAGTCACATTCAAAATGGATTCAGATGGTTTTAGTATTTTTCTTGGGAAACTGTTGCTCATATCTATATTTTCATTCACCTATAACCAAAGAAAGGGGACAGAGGTTAAGGGGGAGAGGGAAGGAGGGAGAAAGTAGAATTAAATTTATCATAGTCCTTTCAATTTTTAAAGTGCAATCAAAACTTTTTTTATTTGATGTGGCAAGTTGATCAAAATCTGTTTGAGGAAAGTTCTCAACATTTGCTTGCAGTAGAGATATTTAAATCTTCATACTACTGACATTAGAACACTAATGATCATGTCTGCTCTAGAGGACTCGATTCCCATAGTTGAACTAAATGGAAAGACAAAAGAGGACCCTTCAAAAAACTAAACACCAACTGCAACCTTGTATAATAAGCCAACCTTCTCAAAAATTATTCTTTTAAATTCCCATCAAATGCATGTTTTCTTAATCTTTCTTACTCTGGTGTAAGACTAGGGCAATTTAACTCAAAGAAATGGAATTACATAAATATAGATCTGGAACAGAGTGAAAATGAGATATGCTATCTTCATGGAAAAACACAAAACCCTGTCACTTCCGTGCACTTCCTAAACACAACAGCTGGATAAAATTAAAGCTTGTTTCTTCCACAGTGGGATGTGGTTTGAGCTCAAGTTTGCATATAATTTTTGATGACAAACAAACTATAATAAAGGTGGTGCAATGCTGCTGGCTTTTGGAATAGAGAAATATGTTGTTGTCTTCAACCCAATATGATTTTGTCCTTGGCTGACCATTCACAGTTCAGAGACCCATGCTGTGGAAAATCATTGAGGAAATGAGACTATCTTTATTTTAACAACCACATTCAACTAGGAATATTACCAACAGTTGAAAATGCAATGAGACTTTCAGGACTGATCTCATCCAGAATTTAAAAAAAAGTGTCTTTTCAAAGATCACAGCAATGTTCTCCAACCTTTGGGATCACCCAAATCCAACAAAACATCTGGACTTGGGTATGGAGTTAAATGACTGGATTTGATTTCAAGCACAAGTAACAAACTGCCACCCCCGCAGAACAGCTGAACTTGATACTGAATTGAACTTTCACCATCTGGTTGCCCTAGGTCAAAAATCCAGCAGTTCCCTTCATGTGCCCTCCAGAAACAACAAGAGGTGAAGCATGTAGGTTTCAAAACCAGGAGCACCCAAGTACTTCCAAGCTCCTGGGCAATTTATCTTCACTCTCTTAAAACCTTCCCCAAACAAAGAAAATGTGCCTGAAGCAAAAGGCTGACATTTCAAAAAGTGAATAAAGGCCTAACAGAAATTATATTCGTGGCAAGAAATTCTGAAAGAAAAATAAAACCTATTTATGGATTTCTGTTTGTAATGAACCTTGATATTTGTGCAGTGTCACAAACAAAAGTTCAGTTTTCTTGGGTTTTTTTATAATTTAGTAGCTCTGTCCTAGATGACAATAAGCACAATAATGTTTCAGTGAATTTTAGAGGGGTTTTTCTTCCTCTCAGTTCTCTTGAGATTCTTCACACAAATAAAAATTAAAATCCTCCTGTTATATTTTCAGTTTTTATTTTACATGACTATCTTATAAACTACTTGGAAAACACATATTCTTAAAGACTTTATATTCATAGCTCTAAAGGGAAAGCTAAGGTACTCGGTACATCAGCCAGTCAACAAGCTCACATTGCTGTTGTGAGAATTAGCAATAGCAATTAAGCACACTTTAAGGAAGCCAACATTAAAAGCTAGGTTTTCTCTTCAAGCTGCCCATGTAACAGTGGAACGCTGCTGCTCAGCAGATGGGTGCATTCCACCACATCTGCAAACATATGTGACTGATGCACTGAAAAAAAAAATGATGCAGTTTGCCAGATCTGGACTCTATTTATACAGCTGGCGGCAAGGAAAAAAAAAAAATTAAAATTTCTGGTAAATGGAATACTGCATACAAAAATGATGTCCCTGTAATGATAGGATCACTTTCTGATGAAAAGTAAGTTTTTAATATGATGCAAAAATAATACAGGGCAAAGAGAAGCAAGTAGGAAACACGTTCAGAAGAGACATTCTTTATCAACTGATAACAGAGGAGACATCTGACATTTTGTGCTAAATCATATCCAATTACATTATAATTACTTGTAATAAGCCTCAAATACAGAGCAATTTTTATCCTATGAAACCAAACCATCATAAAAAAATCAAGAGGATGTTTTTGTTTTGCTTTTCTAGAAACTGTAACCATAGGACTTGCTTGAGTTTAGAACACAGTCCTGAGGCCAAGTCAGAATTGGTATCTCAACTGAGTTTCTGCCTTGGAGAGCCTGGAAAGTGCTGCCTTCATTTCCTCCATCTTTTGTTCCCAACAAGACTCATTTGGGAGCTGTATTAACATGAAAGGTCAGGCACATTATGGAGTTTTACAGGCAATGCTGTACCCTGGCACTCACAAATCTTTTAGAGAAAATTTACCATCAGGGAAGAGGTTTCTTCCCCCACTCTAATATTTGTACAAGCATGACAAAGAAGGCAAAGAGGTTTTTGGTATGGGAGGAAGAAATGGGAAGACAAGAAAGAAAATAAAAGGCCAAAACCAACCAACACCACAATCACAAGGCTTTCCTCAATTAATTCAGAACCCTTCAAGCAGATATATATTTACTTGTTATGCCCTATGAAGAATTTAGATTTCTTAACTTAGATAGTGTTAAGGAGCACATATATTCTTGACAAATTTTAGGACCAAAAAAGTTATCTGTCCACACTCATTATGAAGAAAATCATTATGAATGATTTTATCATTATGAAGAAAACTACAAGTCAAACTTGAAAAAGTTCAGCTTTTCCAAGTTACTCTCCTGCTTAGCCAGTCTATTACCAGTCTTTACCTGTTTGATGCCAGGTGATGTAGCATTCTACTTCTGGATTTGCTCTTTATTTGAAGTAGCATGTACTTCCAGGGGCTTGTCACCCACTGCATCACCCTTGAGGAAGAAAAAATGTGCACAACATTTCAATTGAGGCAATCCATGATTAATGTTTTCACCAAAACAGAAACCCTCTTCAAAAGCTGAAACAAAAATAGCTCACAAAATCAAGTGGTTCATGAGACTAATTCAGCATAATACACTCAAATATGGTTTCCTTTACCAAACACTTTCTAGACTTTAGTCTTCCTGTAGTTAAGCAAGCAATTAAAGCATATCCTTTATGAAAAGAACAAGTATTTTCAACAGAAGTGCTTTAATTGAATATTTTTTCCTGTATTAATAACAGAGAATGAATAGCCACAGAGTAAGTTGCTATTTTGCATTCTCTGAATTCTGTGTGGATTTATACAATAGACCTCTTTTAGCACATATCCTTTTAGAGGGTGTTCTCACACTTCCCCAACATAAATGACAGCAATCAGAGAAGAGAAAATGAAGAGACGCTTGTTACAGGGTCTGGTCTATCTATTTGCCAAAATGCTGTAACAAACATGCATTTGATTACACACATGGCTTGGGGACTGAAGCACATACAAGGACAAGCTGAGATGAGGATGTGTTCAGACTTGTGAGGACCAGACAAAGGGGGAAGCTAATTCCTATCCCCAGTTTCTTAATGAGCATTTAAATATTTGGAAGAGCCAGGCACTTCTCAGATGTTCACATCCAAAGGACAGGGAGAAAAGGACAGAGGAGCATGGAAAAATTCTCTTAGATCAAAAAAAAACTATAAATGTATCACACTACTGATCATTGGAGCAGGTTTTCCAGAGAACTTTCTAAATCTCCACCCCTGGAAATATTCAGCACATGACTACATAAGGCCTGAAACACCAAATCCAATTTTGAAACTGTCTCTGCTTTGAACAGGGGGCTGGGTGAAATAATCAGAGGTGGCACCCACCCTCAATTGTTCTTAAATTCTACACATGAAAATTAAACAACATTTCCTCTTTATTCTAGAAGGCTATTTTTACCAACATGACTTAAATAAAGAGATGATTTATGACAGCCAGCATGGCTTCACTAATGGCAAAGTGTACCTGACAAATTTGGTGGCCTTTTACAACAGGGTTACAGCAATGGTAGACAAGGGAAGAGTGATGCCATCTACAACTTGTGCAAAGCACTGGACACTGTCCTGCAGGACATCCCTGTCTCTAAACTGGAGAGACAGTGATTCATGGATGGACCACTCAGCAGATAAGGAATTGGCTGGATGGTCACACTCAGAGCTGCAGTCTGATGTCTGAGTGGAGACCAGTGATGAGTGGTGCTCCTCAGGGGTCAGTGCTGGGACCAGCACTGATATCTCTGTCTGCAGCAAGGACAGTGGGATGGATGGATGGATGGATGGATGGATGGATGGATGGATGGATGGATGGATGGATGGATGGATGGAAGGCACCCTCAGCAAGTCTGCCAACACCAACTTGTGAGATGAACTTGCAGTCAACACGCTGCAGGGAGGAATGTCACCCAGAGGGACTGTGGCAGACTCGAGAGGTAGGCCCATGCAAACCTCATGAGTTCAGCAAGGCCAAGTGCAAGGTGCTGCACCTGAGTCAGGAAAATTCCAAACACAAACACAAGCTGGACAGAAGGGGAAAGTCCTGGGGAGAAGGACTTGAGGTTAATGGTTGATGGAAAGTTCAACATGACCCAGCAATGTGCCCTTGCAGCCCAGAAACCAACCCCGTGCTGGGCTGCTTCAAAAGCAGCGTGGGCAGCAGGTCTGCTTTGCTCTTGGAAGACCCACCAGAAATGTTGTGTTCAGCTCTAGGGCCTGTGACATAAGAAGGATGTGGACTTGTTGGAGCAAGTCCAGAGGAGGCCAGGGAGATGACCAGAGGGCTGGAGCACCTCTTCTTCAAAGACAGGCTGAGAGAGTTGGGATTGTTTATCCTTCAAAAGAGCAGGCTCTGGGAAAACTTCTAGCAGCTTTCCAGTGCCTAAAAAAGGGGCTACAAAGGATCTGGAGAGGGACTTCTCAGGAGGGCCTGTAGCAACAGGACAAGTGGGAATGGCTTCAAACTGGAAGAGGACAGGTTTAGATTAGATACTGGGATGAAATTCTTTACTGTGAAGATGGTGAGACACTGGCACAGGTTGTCCAGAGGAGCTGTGGGTGCCCCATCCCTGGAAGTGTTCAAGGCCAGGATGGATGGGGCTCTGAGCAACCTGGTCTAGTGGAAGGTGTCCCTGCTGCAGATTGGAACTAGACTATCTTTAGTATCCCTTCCATCCCAAACCATTCTGTGATTCTATAATGCTAAATGTGATGGAAAATGTAGCAAAAGAAGCTAGAAGAGACTAGAAAATGTTTCAAAGAATGGGTCAAATTTATATATTACCAATTAAACACAATAAGGCACCAAGTCTGTGTGATCCTGCATGTGCTGGAGATACGGACACAATACATCAAGATTCAATTACAAAGATATTTCTTAAATGTCTTATTTTAAAAATGCCTATCAAGACCTTTAAAAGGTAATTCTTTCTTTCAAAAACCCATTTTGTTTTGATTGCTACTCTGGATATTTCATAGCAGAGAAAATCACATCCACAAACCACACCCATTTCAAATAATAATCTACTCTGCAATTTGCCTGTACGGGAACTTTTAAGTTATGACATTTTACTAAAATTTACAATGAATAATCTGACTAATGATGACATGTCAGAGTTTACTCAATCCTGAACAAATGAACTAAAAATAAGCTCCTCACAGAGAAGTCTGTGTTTTTCCAGTTTCTTGTTCTGACAGGTAAAAAGCAATTACTGTCTAGATAAGCTGGTAAGCTTTTTTTTTTTTTAATGTCCTGAAAGAGGAAAATAATCTAAAGCAACACACACACACACACACACACACACACAAGAGAACAGGGGTCTTGCTAAATTCCTTTGTTTCTATGAGCTCAGGATATCTCATTACAGGGCTTGCCTTCAGTACAACAAGTTATTTAATTCAAGCCAACCCACAGATAGCCTATCATTCCTCACACAAAGCAATTTGCTGAATTAGTAATTAAAGAGTTTTTTACTCCATCTACTGTATATGCCCACTGTGTAAATAGTGAGCCTGAGACAACTCAAGCAGTAATGTGAGTGAGCCAGAAAAGGAATTCCTGTGGCACAGGCACATAATTTTACAAAAAAGTGCCGAAGTCCTCCAGCACACTCAAAACCAGGTCAGAAGCAAAAAATGTGTTTAGATCTATGACTCAGAAGACAGAGTTCCTCTGTGCCAGGGTACCCTCTCATAATCAGAAGCAGGCACATATTCAAGACAGTCTTTCTACTTTCTGGCTCAACACAACAACTCCATAACAAATCCGGGTGGCCAGAGGAGTTCACACATCAGAGCTCTAACCCACAGCAGAAGAGGAAATATTTTACATTCTTGTGTTTCTGTTTCAAGTGAAAGGTGACTGATAAGAAATCTTCATAATATATTAATTATCAAATGTTCAATACATTGGGATTCCTTGGGACTTAAAAAAAAATCATTACTTGAAACTAGAAATAACACTGGAACTAAGGGGACTGTACAGTTTCAGTACATGAGGTTAAAAACCACCCCAACTTAGCTGACACAGTATCTAACAGAGACACGTTGAGACCTAAACCTTGAACGACAAACTTTGCAAAAACCCACGATTACTCTGAAAATTTTCTTTCCATAGAAAGAAAAACACCACTAAGCAAACTAGCTAAATGTCAAACCCCCGAATATGTGGTGCCTCTTTCCCTTACATTACAGCAGAGCCAGGTGCAGAAGTTTCTCTTGCTACCTCAGAAACCTTGCAGATAGTCAGACCCTTTTACACTAATCTTAGAAATTCTAACTCCAAAAGTAGGTAAGATAGGTATATATCTTCTATGCTTATGGAAACTCTTGAAAGGGAAAGTCTGGCCATCAGGAAAAAAAAAAAAAAACAGCTGCTGCAAAATTAAAACAAAGGCTCACCTGGGCTCACAGATTCATAATTTACCTTCTGTGCTCTTTTGTTTGCAATGTATGGCTTGGAATAAATAAAGCATCAGTGCCTTACCTTATTCATCCTCCCTCACTTAATCAGTAATTTCTTCTTTTATTTAAGTTGACCTGGACCTTAATTATCACAAAAATATGAAGTACTTTCAAAAATGCTGAAATGCTGCCCATAGAGAGATCAACTTTTTACAGAGTATAGTCTTTCTGTCCATCCCACTTCTATCCCATCTAAATTTCCCACTGTCCATAGTAAGGATCCATTACAAAAGAAGTAATACTTCTTACAAGTTTCATACTATTTTTGCTCTAACTTCCAAACAATAAAAGGAGAGCATGTGACAGGAAACAGTATTTTCTGCCAGAAGCAGATGTTTTAGTTGAGATGACCAAACTTCTGCCTCAACCTACCAAAGCCAAGCCTGACAAGCATTTTTTGTTGAAAGAAGCCCTCTCAGCTGCTTATGTTGTGTTTTAAAAGATGACCAAAATACATGTGACTTAAAAACTCTCTTAAAACAGAATTTAAGGTTTGTTATGGTGACAATCTGTGATGCTGATGGTGAGGCACCCCAGTCAAAACACTGACACCACAATTTTCAACAGGGTTTTCAGGTGACGAAGGTTCTGGTCCACAATTTCCTTGAAACTTCCTCTGAGGAAGTACAGGAAATCAGTCAAAGCTGAGCCTTCTTTGCACCTGGAGACATTCTGTAACTAGCTAGCACTTAATAAAATACCCAGAGATTACCAAAGAGATAGATTTTAAACAGATTTATACAAAACATATTTATATATTTTACATGTATAATAAAAAGATATGGGTTTAAAAATTGTATGTATTATATATTAATATTGCTAAGTCACTGGTCCTGTACATCAGCACACCAGACAGGAATGAAAAACACATAATATGCCATAAAAGTTTCTCTCAGTCTCTGAAGCTGAGACAAAAATTAGTTTTCTGTGAGATCTCATTACTAGTTGGGCCAAAGTAGGAGAGACCAAACACCAGAAGAAAGGAACAAGGGCTGAAAGAAGGGTGTATTTAGAGCTGTAGTGCTGTTCTGGTTTTACACGATTTGGCCACTTCACTAAAAACAAGGGTTACCCAATTCAGTGTTGCTGGAAGAGAGAGAATCCAAAATTGTTTAAACTACAGCAAAAGTCTTTGAATGGTATAGAGACAAGACAAAGCAAGAACTAAGAAAATAAAATTATTATTCTAAGTGCTTCAGTTTTAGCAGAGGGACTTTATCCTGACATCTTGAAGAGCTCCATCCTTCAATAGCATATTTAAAACATTTATCTGACTTGCTGTATGGAGGGGCTGCAGCCACAGTGTTTTGAAATGTAGGCACGGAAGGTCCCAGAATTCATCTTTCTTGGCAGAACTCAGAATTCAGTTGATATGACCTCAATTTGGCACAGGTTTTTGTTTCATAAAACCTTCAGAAAATTAACATACCACATTTATTTTAATGACATACTGCTACACAAACATGAAGTTATGCACAGCTGTGGTACCTATGACTATCAAACAAATTATGAGCAACGTAACAAATTAACAGAAGCCAAGAAGAGCCACCCATATATTGCTTGACTATTTGCAAGAATCCTTTGTGTAGCAACAGGAAAATGCTGGAGTAAATGTCACAAAAACAAAAATAATGTCTTTTGCTCTGGCATAGTTTCATAAAATGGGTTACATCTGCTGCAACAACAACTCAAGAGTAACATTTAGACCTGTCTTAACTAGTTCAGGAATCTAGCTGCCTAGAATGACAATAGAAATATGTATACAGAAGCAATATATACAAAACCAAAATTCTTTCACAAGGTTGTCAAATTAAGACAGAAATCACAGAATCTATCCTAGAATGCTTTGCCAATTTTAGTACATGATAGTTAAAAGTGTTTTCTTCCATGACACTTCTGTATGAGTAAAAGTCTCCAACAAAAAATGGAACTTAAACAGAAAATCTTCTGCTTGAAAAGTTGATACTAATTCGATGGCACTAATAATCCATATGATTATTTCCATATGAAACAAACCCATCTCTACCCACCCAGATTCCCAACTATGTATTTTATATGGTTTCACCAACCCAGGCAAAAGGAAGCTTCAGGGCTTTCATTAGAATCAAAGTTCTTTCATTAGAATCACTTCTCAGTTCCTATTCTAGACAAAAGCACGTGGCCTTTTACAGCTGCTGTTCAGCTTCTCTGCACAGCAGGGAGACAAGACCCTCTCTTCAGGAACTTCAGATGACAAAGCACCAGTAAGGCTGTTTGCCTCAGTGGTAAGAGATCTCTGAACCTGGTGAACAAAAGCAGTTTCATCAAGTGATCAAGTCCTGTTTCTTCATTTGAGTCTCAGGGTTTCTGGACCTTGTCTAGTCCATCAAGTTACACTGCAAGAGTTCACACTGACAGTATCTGAACAATGAGATGAACTTTTGGAGAACACCCATCAATGCGCATTTTGCTCCTTTGTGCAAGTTTTGGAAACTAAGGGGTGTGATTTAAAGATTCTGCAAGGAGGAAGAGAAGGAAGTGTGCTTACTTAGTGGTCTCTGCAATTCTGCATGCCGTTTGTTTTTCTGCTGAGGTAGCAAGTGCTTGAATTAGCCTTATAGTGAGATGAAAGTTTTTGCCTTCCAACAACAATCACATATACCCTTTTGAAAGCCTGGACACAATAAAAGAAAAACTTCAGCTATTTTTTACTAATGTTGTCAGTTTGTCTTCTGAAATATTTTAACATTGCCTATTTTTCTGAGTTTCTTTTTGACAGCCTAGGTTTTAGGAAAGGCACAGAACGATTAACTAGCCTTGGTTTATTCAAGTTCATTTACTGAAGTGCCTTGAGCCAATACAGGATGTGTATCCACTGATGAAAGTCTTCACTCCCAGAGGACTCAGCAACTGCCAGGACATGTGAACATTTCCCCAACCCAGCTTGTCTGGAACTAGTCCTACAGCCAGCCCTACCAAGGGAACCTGGTCCCATCCCCAAGGTCTATCCAAGTGCAATTTTGTCTCCAAAACACCTCTCTCCCTGTCACAGAGAGTTTCAAAGTTAATTTAAAACCACAGAAGCTTTACATTGCACACCTGAACTTTTATTTCTTTAGGCAGCAGCTAAAAACACCTAAGAACCTTACAGGCTTTCCCCGGCACATGTTTAATCAAGTTGCTTGGTTCTCCAGTCTCTCACACTGTGCTTCACTAAGCCACCTTCATCTATTTCCTAGAACTCTATTTGCTTATCTGTATCAGATTATACTAAAGGAAACTTCCAAACAGCATTTCTGAAAGTTTAACTTGAAGTAAGATTAATGTTTTCCCACAGCTTAGAAAGAGAGAATAGAAAATTTCTCTTCAGAAATAAAGGCCAAGTCACAGTGGAACAAAACCACTGGTGTTTGTAATTTTTTTGTCTGAAAAGGCAGTGGTAAATTCAGAAATCAGGTTCTTCAGACTTCTTACCTTATCACTTTTTTCACCTGATTTCTTCTTCTTAGGATTATCCTTCCAAAGAGCTTCTACAGCAATATATCCTTGAAGACTCCAGTCATACAGCTGTGTGCCAGCAACCTTTGAAACAAAAGTTTTTAGAAAACATGAATTTAATAATCTGGGGAATATTGCCTTGCTTCTTATTTAAGTGGAAAAAGTCTCAAAACACAAGATGTTTTAACTCTTCCTATTCAAGCTCATGATGTACAGAATTAATAAACATTTTGGAAAATAATGTGAGAGGAGAGATGAGAAAAAATAACATGCTAAAAAAACTGTCTGAAGACCACTTGAATATACATCTATACAAATGAATGATGTTGCATGGAAACAATTCTGGTTTTCTTAGTATTTGACATCCAACATAATTAACATATGCAAAGTATTTCTCAATTTGACCACACCCATTTCAAAGACTCTACTTAGGGTTGTACCTATTCTTCAATTTTAGATTCTCTTACTTGATTTTTAGAACTTGCTGATAGATGAATGCAATGAATAACCAGCTGTCAACTCTCAAAACACAGCTAGGAAAAACTGTATTTGCTATATTACACCAACAGCTATTTTATGACAGGGAAAGGCCCTAAGTCTAATAAAACAGTACCCCTTGTCCCTTATGTGACATGGAATTGTAATATTCATAGCACCCTTTAAAACTAAAGGGTGTTAGGTTTTTATAGCCAGGCTCAGGTCTATGCTGACTTTGATATCACTATCTGTTTCTGTATGAAGAACAGCAAGAAGTACAATTTATCCAACTAAACAGCTACCAAACTAAAAAAAAGTTATGAAATCAAGAACTAAGAAGGTATTTTCCTATCTTCTACAGCAGGCAAAGCCACAAAGTGCAAACTGTGAGAACAGGGCAAGTGTAAATGTTTCTGAAACAGTTTTCTGATGCATCTGAAAAAGCTTCTGAACTACATTTTTAAGTTTCTTCCAGTCTCCATCAATTCACTATTCAGAGATTTCCTGAGCCAGAGCTGATTTTTATGCGTGCAAAGAGGCCCAAGGAATTCCCCTCCTATGAAATTTTTGCATGGAATTCAAGGGGAAGGACAAATTTTTAGCATCCCTGTGCCAAGTGGTTCTGCTGCTGGAAACTCATGGTGTGAAGAGCCACTTCCCCTTGTTTGTCTGATCTGTAATCAGCAAGACTGATTACACCAGTTACTATACAATGGTACAAGGATGTGCTTCTGGGCAGATACCATGTGCTTGCTACCTCACAAAAGAGGCTATTGAATAACTAGAATTAAAAGAAAACAAACCCAAATCAGCAACTACACTTCCATGTCAAAACTAAATCCAAAAAGTAGGCTGTCTTAAATACAAAGTGTCCTTTCTGTCACCATATCTGACCAATTACTTTGGTTTAAACAAACCACCATTGGATGCACTCAGTTTTCTCTATAGCTGAAAGTGGTAAGGGTCATCAGAAAAAAGTACATCAACTGAACCAGTTAAATCTCCAAAACTTCCCAATTTAAATGTTACAGGTATAGACAGTTATTCTGCTTTTCAGTATCAGAAGTGTTCATTCTCTAGCAGTCAGTAAACCAGTTGGCTCATCTGAACAGATGGTGGTTCCTTGTGCAAACAGTACAAGCCTACCAGGACTGAAAAATAATCACAATAATCAAAGTGCTGGTTTTGTCTACAATATTACTGAAGACACAGCTATCAACATAGAATGAGAAAAAACAACTGTCCTTAAGCTATTTTTTTTTTGTTTCTGCCTAAAAATACTCCATTAAAATATTTTAAACCACATTAAATGTCTAATAGTAAAAACCTAAAAATATTTTTATTACAGGAGTCATAGGACCAAGTGATTTATGAATTGCATTAAATGAGAAACTGGGCATTCATGTCACTGGATTAAGTAGCTGCATCACAAGGTACAGCAACCCAGACAGTTTAATCTGCCAAAACCAACCAACATCTCACCAGTGCACAAACCTCCCAAGAGCCAGGACCCACAGACACTTTCACAGTTGAAAAATACAGTTCTAGGCAGACTGGAAGTACAATCTACAACATCAACACACTAAAATACCATTGCTGTTGAATGCAGCACTGCAAGTGGGTTTGTATGCTAAAGTTCGAACAAACAAGTTCAAAAGTCAGATTGAGTGGTTCTCAACAAGGATTCTGAGAGTTTGAGGTCACCATGGGCCACAAACACCCATACTGGGCACTACTGGGGTAGCACCAGTGGTCTCCAAGGCCTAAAGTGCCACACAGCACCAGGAGCATGCACTACTGACTACACTGGATGTTGCACAGCATTACACAAAGGGAATTCTGTTACACAGAATTAACTGGATGTTACACAGAATTCTTTATCTAGTTTCATGCTGAGAAATTAAACTGAAAATCCACTGGTTTTCCTGCACTGACACTGTTAACAAAGCAGTCAAAGGTGCTATTTCGGGAGCATTCAGCAGCAAACATGGATTGAGGGACCTCGACTCCTGCTTTCCAACTCAACTCCTGGAATCACGTCCTGCTCTCAGCTGTGCCAGCACAGCTCTTTAAGCCTCACAGACTGAACTGAGCAAGGGACAAGGTATAGGTTTAAAAGACATAGAAATAATGTGATTTGCTGTCAAAGAAACAAAACTGGCATATTGGAAAGCTTTTTTTTCTTTCAAGAAGAATGAAAGTGTAACACACAGTACTTCAGTAAATTTGAAAGGTTCTAATAACAAAGAACAAAATTTAATTCTAATGACAGAGTGATTTAAATAACTGCATAATGGAAAGTTCTTTCCAGGTGGAAGATAAACCACAATAAATACAAAGTATTTTGAGTATATTAAGATTAGCTGGAAAGCAATTCCACTTCAAAACACTAAGTAGAGTTCTACCAGAATAAAATAAGCTTTAGCATTAAATTCAGTTCCCCCATCACACATACAGTCTAACCTTTTGTACAAAGTTATGAAAAGTATAATAATACTGGCAGTGAGGAAATAAATTCCTTACAAATTTATGATTTCTTAGAATTTGTGATCTATTATATATTAGATTATTTACTAAAGCAGGGGAAAAAATATTAGTCCATTAATTTCTTCCATCTTCAGTTAGATGATTGGTGTCTGAAAACTACCTGTTACCAATGATGAACTCTGTTGCTACAACTTCACCAAGGAATTCATGCATCTTAATTAAAGAAAAATTTTTACTTCCAGATGAACTAAGTGCTGGACCTCAACTTCAAATACATTTTGCTCTGTTTATTTCCAATTCTCTATTGAAAAGTCTTAAATAAAAATGAGATAGAAACAACCCCCCCACAAATTAAAAGAACAAAAACAACACAACACCCAGTGAAGGGGATTATACAACTGTAAAAGCAAAAGCAGTAATGAAGTACTTAAGTGTGGAGGAACAAAAACAAAAAAGAAGAACATAATATAAAAAAATAATTTAAATTCATGTTCTAGAATATTTTCTATATTGTTTCATTAACTTGGCAAGTGAGCTTTGTACTGCAGACATTCCTTTCTAGGTTTAGAGACATTTTTTGAAAGGTCAATGAAACATCTAAAATTAATGAATAGGTGGAAAGTGTTTCCAATTTCAGATTAAAGCCTAAAAATTATGGATGGTAAGATATTATATATTTCAAACTTTGCTTTTTTAAGAGAAGAAAAGCACAAGATAGATTAGAGGAACCAAAACAGTATCTAGGATATTACTCTCCCCACAGAAGTTTCCAAATTCATACGTCTACTGTCCAGACCAAGTCAACAAAGCTAAACCCATTCCAATCTCCTATCAGATTTTTCATTACAGTCAAACTAAGAACTGTGAATTAATCAAAGAGCAATCATGCACTTCAAAGTTCTCATAAAGTAAACTAAGTATTGTGAAGCCGTTAGCACCAAATCCATAGTTAAGCCTGAACTGAGCTTCTTTAAAAACAGTAACATCAGTTTGAACAGCGTTCAATCACTTCCCACTTCACTGTTCAGAAGGCAAGTAGAATTTTAATACACAGTCTCCAACAGAAATGTCTAAGCTTCTTAAATCTTGATGGGCTTTTTTCCTGCCACTTGCATAATTTTCACTTTCTGAGAATAAGTAAACAGAGTTATGTGTATTTAGAGCATCAGAATCCTGGAAGCAGTAAAAAAGGATTCCATCAAAGATCAGAGTACCACCATGCTGACCGAGTTCAAACTCAGCAGTTTTGACTCTCCCTAAGTCAATGACCTTTCAGTTTTCAAAGAACATAATATGTTCTTGAGAATATCATATTACTACTCTGACATCTCAGGGCTATTCACAAGTGGCCAGTAACTAGATAGCAAATTTACCAAAGGCTGAAATATAAAGAATTTTTCAAAGATGCAAGTATGTGCACTGTGAGTAGTTAAAAGCTGGATTTGAAACACAATGTGATGGAGAACTGAAGAATCTGCCAGTACCACTAAGTGTGGACAGCAAGGAACATGATCTAACATCAGTAAGGGCTGTAAGCAATTCTCTGGTCTCTTCAGTTCTTTCTCTCACAGGAAACTCAGTTAAGTAACTGCAGTTCAACACATTTCTTGCATGCCTGAAACAACAAATCCATAAATAGGGAAGGCATCCTGTAAGTTTGCAGGACAGTTCTTACCCTGTTCCAGAATGTGCATGGAAGCCCCATAATGTGCATCTTAAAGCCCCAACCAAAAAAAAAAAAAAAGAAACAGAAAATGTCAACAACATTTATCTCAAAATGCTATGACTTGTCTACAGAAACCTTTTTTTCCTTTCAAACACTATTTTCACTTGCTCACAAGATATTTCATGTTTCCTTACTATTGTAAGTAAACACACAAACTGTACTCACTTAGAATATTTATGTTAATTTAGTGTTACATGAGGTTAGAGACATTGAAATAAAATTACATTCCTCTAACTGAAGGCACTACTGCAGATGCTGGAAAAAAATGTCACTAAAAGGAACATGTCTGATTATCCTTCAGCCCAAACTGCATCTGCTTTGACCAAAAAAACCATAATTTTCTTAATTGCCACTGACATGATTTTTAAACATGGATGACCAGTTGATCTGAAGCTAGGAGGCAACAATCAAAGTAAAAGACACTCTCCAAAGAAAGGTATCATCACTGACCTTTGCAATATCAACCGCTTGCTGAGGGTAATACATGGAGGTACCAATACCCATGAGAACTGCAGGATACACCAACTTCTTTATTTTTGAGCCTGTTTTGTAACAAAAAAATAATAAAAAAAATCAAACTACTGTTAGAGTATATGTTAAGCAAGTCTGATGAATGGCCCTAACATTTTATTTATAAACAATTTTCTTAAATGTATTTTATTGTATTTTCTCTTCCATCCTACCAGTTCTTAAGAAACATAATCACTCTGATCAGTAGAGGTGCCCTTAATAGTCTGTTAAACTTTGTAAGCTTCACTGAGACTCTTAGATAGACTGTGCACATAAAATCCTTTGGACATCAACTGCTGACCATGTCTGAAACTAGGAGTGGATTCATCTAGGCTTCTCTGAGTAGGAGTCTAGAAAGGAAGGAGGCTGTCTCTGAATCCTGTGACTCGAGAAGTTGATCCTTCCCAGACGGGTCTGTCTGACCCTGTCCTCTCTGCAGTAATTGATCAAGTGTACCTTGCCATCAAATCCTTTCAAATCATTGCTTTATATCAAAAACCACATTGCTGGTGCTCTCTTACAAGTGAAATCCATCACTCCATCTGCAACAGGAGTTAAAGCTAATTATCTCTAATGGCATTTTAAACCAAGCTGGATGACTGCACAATATTCACGTGGTTAAACTTTGAATACCATATTCTCTACTTAGTGAGCAGCTGTGTATATTCAAGTGTTATGATTAGACCTGGAGGATTTTATCTGTACCATCCAAGAGGGCAATTTCTCCACAATTAAGGGGCACTTCCTTCTGTGGTTTGAAAACTTTCTGGAAATAACAGTCATATTTTAAGCTATTACCAGGAAAAAAAAAAGTTTCAAAATCATGGCTCCCATCCTAAAAGACTCACAAATTTAACATTTTTAGTATGAGGTATTTTTATTTTCACTAAACTTGGGATCCTCTAGTCCTTCAACTCCAATCTCAAGACTGCATCAATGATGCCTTAGGATTTAGCCTTTATATTTTTCAGATCATGTATTGCTTTAGTGTGTAACTCACTTCCCCCTCTTCCCTCATTTTGCTGCAGTTATAACTGATGGAAGCTGATCTTATTCATGACCATGGCAATTGAGAAGCAGGAATTTGAAGAAAAAGAACTTCAAACAGGAAAGTTACTTTGGTTTCATTTAAAGAAAAAACACTAGTGGGGAAAAAAAAAAAAAGTACTGCTTTCACCAGCTTCACTGGAAAATTAAATATTTTGAGGTGCACTTCTAATTTCTACAGAGGCAAGCACATACTTCCAGTTTATTCAATACATTCAGGCCCCACAAAGGTTTATTTTTGTTCAAACCATGTCCTCACTGGTATTTAAATTTTACAGCTTTTTAGTTCTGTTACCTACATTTCACTGCATTAAGAATATCTCAATGTAAGTACAAAATACTTCTTCACATTTTACATTTCTTAGACTAATGCTTCTTTTTATGAAACCATGAACATTTCTTCAATTATTGTGATGAAATTAACTGTATCATTTTTCTGTAGTGCAACATGTGCAGGTATTTATAGTACACCCAGAGTTTACAAGACTATTTGCTGAACACCATCTGCAGCAGCTCTGCATGTGGACACACAATCCTGTGAAAAAACTCAAATATACACCTAATTGAACACATATCATAGTCAGAAACATCTGTTATTTTACCATAATTCATTCCTCTGTTGTTTTCTACAGTAATGTATGTGATCAAGAACTACAGTAATTAAATATATTTTTAGGCTAAAAGATACCAAACCAGTCCTTTGCCTTTTGTTATACTAAAATACTACTGGGAAATACGGAAGACTAGATTTTAGTAATAAATACAGCAATAATAAAACAATTATTGTTGATTATTAAACACTTTTTCCATGAAGTTTCTTTATAACTGGAAGAACAGCGTAGAAACACACTTGTACAGTTCATTCAGATCTCCTTGTCACAATTAAAAATTCGTACCATAAAACTCACAAAAAAATTACTCATCCAAAATCATAATACAACCAGTTCAAATGGTTCCCACTTACCTCTAGCAAGAAACAATCCAACAATTCCAGCAAAACTTATCACACCAAGCCTTGGATAAAATCCAGCAGGCGGTTTTTGGAGAAATTCATAGCCCTCTGAAAAGAAGCCAGAGCAAAGTGCTTTAATGTAATGTGAAAGTGTTTTTGTGATAAGGAATCATCAATACACGCTGGCAATTATTACAAAACACAAAGAGTTATCAAAACACATTTAACTACCGTGAGCATTTTAGATATGCTGGCAAAAAATTCAAAGCCTTTGAGATCTTCTCTAGTGACACATGAATGAAACTGAATATTGTATTGTATTCACCAATTTTCATAGGAGCTTTGCCTTTGCTCCTGGGCCATCTGTTTTGTTTTGCTCTTTCGCATCTCAATCATATCTTTTTCAAATTAGTGATAAAAACTTTTGCAAAATGGAATTTTACAGTTGCACATTAACAACAACTAGTTTCAGTAAAATACTGTACAAAAACCAAATAACAGAACAATGGGAAGACACAACAAAAACAAAATGCACTCTAAGATGGGAGTCTGGTCAGGGAATGGAAAACTATGGAAAATCTTCCATGCCAATGAGTTCAAAAGACTGAAACTTCTAAGTTTAAAGAAAAGAGGTGCAGTATCTGAAATGAGCTCTACATAGAATCCATGCTCAGTCCTGGCAAGCCCAGGTACAAAAAAAAAAAAAAAAAAAAAAAAAAAAGGATTAATTCAAAATTCTTAGGAGATCCACGGAACCAAACCAAAATGAAATGGCTAAACATTACAAACAAAAGACCTCATGCTTGCAACATGAAGTAATAAACTTCACAGGAGGTTTCAGCTACTAAGCTGGGTCAAGCAAATACTGCTGGCTGGGAATAAATTGTGATGGTTTTTTCCCTTCCTTCATAACTAATTTTTAGTGACACTGCTAAACATAAATGCTTGTCTCAGATTTTAATTGTTTAGAAATGTAGTGTCATAAGTGACCCACAAAGGAAATTCAAACAGATACACAGTGGAAATAAAGTAGTCTTAAATGCATTAGAAATAATACATACAATGATGATGAATGGAATCCCCTTTAAACTGAAGATACAGTACAGTCCTGCATTTTAAACTGCTAGTTAAGAAAACTAAGCTGTTTTACCTCTACCATGCTCAACAGCTTTTTCTAATTTGGGCATAGCTTTGGCATAAAGATCCTAAAAAAAAAAAAAAGAGAACAAGGGTAAATAGATGCCAAGTAAGTAAAATATTAACTATAGACTGTAACCTGACAAAGAAAGGAGGAAAAAAAAAAAAAGAAAGAACAAAGTGATGGGTCCCTAAAATAACTTAGTTTTATTCCCATTTCCACCCTTCACTTACAGGGCTATGCTTGCTCAATGTTACATTTAGCATAACTTAAGAGATTTTTCTCAAAAGAGTCTTTGGACAGAAATAAAATACAATACTTCGAAACACAGATGTCAACCTCGGTATTTTATTGAGATCAGGCAACTGAAACTCAGAATTAGCTTGGGCTTCTCAGTGTACACAGGAATTCCAAAAATACCTGAGGTGATGCAAAGAAAAGAACTACAACACTGCAATAAACTCCTTCCTCACACTTTGCAGGGGTATGTGACTCATTCTGCAAGGTGATAAATTCCACTTTCCAGGAGACTGTCTTAGGCAAACAAGGCTGCATTTTGAAGTGACTTGGAAAATTAGATGTCCATAGATGTCCAAAGTAAATCAAAGACACTGCATCAACCTCACAGACCACTTTTAGATTTTTTTCAGACCGAGAATATCCAGGAAGTAAAAGAATGCAGTCTGCCTTTTATCAAAAGAGAAAAAAAAAATCTCAACAAGAAGAATCATGCTAATTGTTATTTACACTTATAATGCTTCAGAGAGACAGTGTAAAGCTGTCTATAAACTGGGGAAAAAATCTGTAAACATATATGCTCAAAGCTAAAGCAGAGAATAATCTTGCAATTCCACCTGTGCTGCATCTGTGCAGAAGTGAAAGCATTTAAGATACTGTAAGGGGATATATTTAAAACTTTCATCTCCTCACTTCCAAGAGTGATACAAAAAAACCTCATCTGTCATGAAAATAAAAACGTGTTAGCATGTGACACACAACATAACTTTAAATGGATGTTGGTCTTATTAAAAGCCAATTTAAGAAGAACTTGCTCTAAATACCCCAGAGACTAAGCCTGATCTTCTGTCACAACAGAAATATAACTGGCTCATTTCTACATCTGAGTTTTGAGCTGCCCTTCCACTACAGTTAAGTAATTTTGGAAAAGTAAAATGGATATACAATCATAACCAATTTCATTCTGATTATCCTGGGTTATCTGTTTGATTTAACTGAGACACACCTAAATATTACTTTCTTCAACATAGCAGGAAGGGACAGAGGGTGTAAAACCAAAGCTAGCTCTGACTACAGTTTAGCAAGATTGCCCCAAACCCATAAAGTTTACATGCCCACTTCATAAAATGAGTCAGTAAACCACTGCCAGGAAATGGCTTGTTGTATGTGAGCAAAAGGGCACATCTCATGTCAGTGATCACCAGACAGACAAAAAAATTAAAACAAATAGGATGACAACAGGTCAGGAAGACATCAAGCAAGGTTAAAGGCTAACCTCCTCTCCAATTTCACTGCCCAGTTAGGGCTACCACAGGCAACCAAACAAAATCCATGTGTTCAGGAGGCCAGAAAAATCCTGTGGAAAAACCCCCATTCCTCTTCCCCTTCCAAGCTGCAGCCAGTGCTTCTGCTGGTGGCACCACACAAACACTGGACTGAGTAACTCTGAAGAATGTTTCAGTCCTGTTAAAGGTAGCACCACACAGAACTTCTAGGCAGAAAGGATGCCCCAACTGAACAGCCTGGCTTCCAATGGAGAGTTGGGCAAATAACTAGCAGCTTAAGAGGATTCACAACAGGCAGAGGGCAAAGTAGAGAATCACCTATGGCTGCCAAGAGACAACCACAAGGCAAAGATGCCCTCACTTCAAAAGTAAGCCTCAACATTTCCTAGGCAGGAAAGAGCAACAAAGCTATCCTGGGGCTTTGCAATCTAATACCAACAATTTAGGCCTTGATTACAAAAATCTTGGTTTTCCTTTCTGCTACAGAGCCTATTTTTGTATTTAATGACTATTTACTCTAAACATACTACCTAATAAAATATATATGAGAAAGTTTTTGGGGAAAGGTCTGGGGATTAGGTTTACCACTTCTTAGTGGCCTGGGATTTTCTCTCTTCCAGAGAGCTGCATCCCTTCTCTCAACGTTCCAGTTCCACAAATACTGATCTATTTTTTGCTAAGTTGTGTTTTGTCACAGTTGCAGCAAGGGCGACTTGGTTTTGTTGCTCTGGAACACACTGCTTTGATAATTTAAGGCTTCCTTGAGCATGAAAACTGCAAATATCACTCTCCTATCTTCCTTAGCTACAGAACAGTGCCAAATCCAGATATCCCTAAGTATATTTAAGCCTAAAGTTCACTTCAGAAAACAACTCTATGCTTTAGTTAATTTTAATTCTTTTGGAAGGAGAAACCCTAAATCCATGGTTCAGTTCTGCAAATTAGTATAAAGACACAACTAGCTCTGTGTGACAAGGGTGTAAACACTATGACCTGAAGTGTAGAAAATTTTAAGCCATGCAGAAAACGTTCAGTGATGACATATTTTTGAAAAATGCTTTTACAGCTATCAACTTTTACATTGCTGCTGCCTGTTAATTCCAACTCAAAAAAAACCAAACCACAATCCCAGCTGGGGCTTTATCCCTGAACCACCACCAGCTGCAATACAAACCATTATACCTGACACCAGGCTGTATATGGCTCCATAATGTGCCGTAAATGGGAAACCCCCTCTTCCAAGTCAGTTTTGGGATTTTCCACATATTTAGTCTCAGGAGCTGGAGTGGAGTACAGTGATAGCTGTGAATATTAGCAAACAAGATGTTAAAAACAAAGGTGTAATTGTGTAAGTAGGTCTTCAGGGCATGAACAGTCTAAGCAGAGAACACCTAATACTGCGCTTACTACATAAACAATGCATAATAAAAATTCACACAGCTCTGAGACAACCATTATGAGCAAAGTTTAATTATACAGCACATAATTATGATGAAGATGACTTCTAACTGCTACACAATTCATTCATAGCTGCTATATGACCCAAGTCACAAGTTATAAATTAATATTAAACTAGTTTAATAAGAACACACAACATAATTGTGAAAAATGTTTCTCACCTTAATCAGCACTTCTGGTTCCCAGTTAACATACTGAATGTACTAGAAATCACAATCAATCATTTTCTATATTTGCACAAGCCATCATTAAAGAGCCTAAGCAGCTTCTAACAAAGGTAACATCCAATACAAATGTGCCTGTTTATTACTGAGCAGGAAAATGGTACAACCTTTGGTCATAAACCACATGGCACCCTGGCACTGAGCAGAGGAACCATAACGAGCAATGGGCATCTTCACATAATAAATGCTAAACCACCCTGTTTAAGGTTTAGAACCACAACATCTACTACAACTACCTGAGCATATTTGAAACTGTATTCCATTAAAGAAGAAAGACCTAAGTTTGTACTGTTGAAGATGAACAGCAAAGCTCAGATCAAAACAAAACCTATTAAAATTTCTAGCAGTTTACATACTACACAGATATTTAGTATTCAGAGCTTATATTTTACACCATATTTATACTCCATTTAGTAGTTTATTGTAAACTGATGATTACAAGTATTGCTGCATTAAAATGTAGCTAGCTCTCTTTTCATAATCAGCTGGAAAAGAACTGTCTGTCATAATCAAAAAAGCTGCTAACCATAACATAATACAAAATTACAGCAAATTTATCCAATAATTTGATAACCTGTGCAGCTGGATTTCCCATAATACTTTGAAAGACAAGAATTTTTGGCCTCACTTCCCTAGGAAGCCTGGTCATCCCTGGCAATCATAGTCACAAGCTGAACTTTGATCCTGTTGGACAACCTAACAGCAATGTCTGACACAAGGACAGAAGCCTCGGAGATAAGGAAATTCCCATATATTTTATGAAACTAGACAGCCGACACAGTAGAGATTCAAACACCCTGTGAATGGCAAGAATGGCAGCCAAAACTCCATGGCTTGCACATTCTGCTGTGCTGGAGCTGATGGCAAGCCCATTACTCAGCTCACATGAACTCCACGCTGCTGCCTCACGACTGACTCAGGCCAGCAGAGGCTGGGCATGATTGCCAGACAAGAATTTTGATCACAAGAAAGATTATTTTTAGAAATAAAACATTCCTATTTGCTGTTTTAGTGGAGAACATAAATAAATTTTTATTAGAATTTACCAACAGTACTTACAGTAAAAAGTAAGTGGTATTATCTGGATGAAAAGCAAAGAAAATATTCCTGTGGATCTGAAATATAACCATAAGTAAATCTACAAACATGAAAATGTAATTTCTGAATGAAGAATAGAAGGCTTTAATGTGGGAAAAAGATCTTTAACACAAGAAGGCCTGGCACTAGTGAAGAACACCAAATGCAATGCCCAGGTAAAAGCAGAACTATATAGATGTCTCTGCTGTGGAAGACTGAGAAGCAAATTTAAAGGCATGAATACAAAAGGTGACAAGATGTACCTAAAATTGCTTTCATATATCAAAACACAATGTTTTCAGAATTATTTAGATAGAAGAGCACTAAGACTCTAACCACACTTACCTCCTCAATTTTCAGCAACTCCTTTTTGGAAGTCTTCTCTGAAGAAGCAGCATAAACCTGGACAGAGAGCAAGCTCAGGCTGACAGGGGTGGCCCCTAGCCGAATTACCTGGAACATTACAGGAAGACAAGCACATCATCACGTGCAAACAAAATGGCAACGGTGTTCCAGCACATCCAGGTAGACAAGATTTATGTCCCTATACATGGTAAAAGGTGATACATTAAGATGCTTGGAAATTAAGAGAAAAGAGGGTCAGCAGTACAAAATCTAATGCTCTCAGGCACTCAAATGGTAACATCTGAATCACTCACATGGTAATTGGAAAAGCCTAAGGCTAAAGGAGGCTGTAGAAATAAATGCTAATCTCAGCAGTTTTAATCTAAAAAAATCCCACTTGTTTTCTCTCATTTAAAATATTTTTTGTATTAACTTACTCAGATTAAATAGCACGATCACTTTCATATTTTAAACAATTTTGAGAATGCCCTTGATACCTCCATTTTCCATTGTTAGTGCCAAGAAGTTCACTGTTTTACTTCCAATTAATATCTGCATCTAGATTTGGTCAAACAATGAGACCTACAGCTATAAATACCAGAACAAAATCAGTATTTTCTAAGAATTTTAGAAATGTCTCCTAATTATCTGTGAGAAACATTATTACTTGACTTTTTTTTTTAATTCTTTAAATTCAATCCAATCACACAACACAACCACCATTAGTAAGGTGGATATAATTCTTCCACTACTCAGGACCTATGCTAAACTGAATTTCTTAATGGGAACGTCTACTTCAACTTTAAAAATAGAAGAAAAAAAATTTTAGCTGCACAGTAAATCAAGAATGCCCAGAGAGCGTTTTCCAGCAAACACACATCTTTACTGACAGCAAAGTATAACTCCAGAAATGTCAGCTGAAATGGGAAAGCTTTCAATGTTTCATACTCCTATTACTGCTCAGGGAAATGTGCAGAGCTACAACAGCCTGTGTTTTGCTGGATCAGGGTACAGCACAAGTGGATCTAACATCAAACTGGAGGTGTCTGGCTCCTCTCCAGCACTGGCTCCCAGAAGTCCTGCTGCTCACCTTGCCCTAGCTTTGGTAGCCGGATGCTTCCACCATGAGGCAATTCACCTCACCAATTTGGCAAAAGATTAACCCTGAAAGAGGAGAGCTTTGTGCGGGCTTGGCAAATGGAACCCTTCCAGGAAAACAGCCTGAGAAGCACCAGAGGAACAGTGTGGGCCAGGGGAGAAGGCATGAGAAAGGAGAAGGCAGCAAGGCCTCTTCCTTTTCACAAATAGTAGGGTCTGTTGCATTGACCTAGCTGCTTGTGAGGCTGAAGCCGTGGTCAAACCATACCTCCTTCATGCTGGGATGGTGGTAACTGGCCCAGCCACGGCACAATTGCTCTTTCTGTCTGTTGCAGAACTATCAGAAAACAGCTTTAAAATTATCCAGACCACATCAGCTTATTGTAGGCAGTCAAGCATTCGCAGCTTAAATTTCTTCTACTGCTTTGCAGGTGGAATGTTTATTAAATGTAACCAAGAGACTCCTCAAATTAAAAATTAGACTACATAGTTGTCAAACTTCCTGAAAATGTAAGTGTAGAGAAATGTTAAGTGTAGAGAAACAGCACACAAGAACTAGGTCACAGGATTGCTTTTCTAGAAGACGCAAGGGATCTGATGGGTCAAAAGGTATGGAAAAACTTGCTTAAAATGGAAGTTTTTCCTTGTCTGAATTTATGGATTAATTACTAAATCACTATAAATGAAACACCACAATGACTGGATCAGCTGTTTCACAACCAAGGAAAGACAAGGATAATCTTTAATAGTGTCTGCTTAAACACTTTTCACATACTTCCACTAGCCTGGACAATAACAAATGCTACTAACCATTAACAGCTGTAGAGTTTCATTCCTCAATCTTTCCTTTTTTTTTTTCACTTCAAAATTGTTTTGTCACTGAAAAGGCAAAAATCTAAATGCATTTTCATTCTGAAATATGTTTTCAAACAGTGTAAATGGAGCTAAGTGTCACCAGCAGAAAGAGTAAAACCAAATGTTTTAAATATTTGGGATTTTTACATAGAGACACAAACAACAGTGCACAAGACTGGAAGCACCTGGGTTTCACAAAACAGTTATCAGTGACCACAGAACTACTCAGACTGAAAATATCAACTGCTTATATTATCAGGATATTGAAGTGCAGACATTTTCCACTGGTTTTACTTTTTAACAAAATGAAACCAGCCTCTGCAAGTGTGAGTTGAATTTCTTTTTAAATATGCTGTTCAAGTCATACTGTGAAGGTCCCCTACATCAGCTACCTTACAGGACAGACAGAACTGCTGCTGAAATACTGCATATTTGCACACACAGAAGTATTTATTTGGGAGTATGAAAGATCAACTGCTGTACTTTTAGTTTCCAAAACTCCCTTTAGGATCTAATTTTTGAATTCTATACTAACCACATTTAACTGAAACAATTGCTTTAGTAAAACATTTTCACTGGTTGAGCTGTACCTTTAGCCTGCCAGACTTACAGCCACTCAGCCAGTATCAGGAAAGCAGAACTGACATTCTTTTATACTGGCAATGCTCTGCAGTTATTTTAAGCAAAAAAAAAATACATTTACTCCTCTCTAGCTGAAAAATTCGACTTGATCTTTAGACACCAGATAGGAAAACCCTGAGCATACTTTTGAGAAGGCTGATACTGGTCATAATGTATGAAACCACTTCATTTTTCTCTTCTTCCTCCTGTTTCTCAACCCAAACTATAAAACCACAAAACCAAAATCCAAACTCTTACAACACTCCTGTCCCTGAAGCACAAATACCCTGGACAAAAAGCCACTATTCCTCTTTGGCTCTCAGAGACATAACATCAGGTTGGCCTGAAGCACCTAAATCCTCGATGGCTGTATAAAAGTACTAATATTACACACGGTGCCTAAACACACAGGTTCACATATAAACCCTCTAATGACAACCCAGCAGCAACTCTGGAATTCTCAATGATTCTGAGCACAGAATTCCAACATTAAAGCACAAAAAGGAATTTGTGGCAAGAGCAGAGCGTGAGGGCTCAGCACATCAGTATCACAGACTCACAGAATTGTCAGGGTTGGAAGGGACCTCTGGAGATTATCCAGCCCAACCCCGCAGCCAAGGTAGGGTCACTGGTGCAGGTGACACAGGAACATGTCCAGGTAGGTGGGCTTTTAATGTCTCCAGAGAGACTCCACGACCTGGGCAGCTGTTCCAGTGCTCTGCCACCCTCAACATAAGAAGTTCTTCCTCATGCTGAGATGGAACTTCTTGTGTTTAAATTATACATTAGTATTTAGTACACTCAGTATATTGATCTCTAGATATATTATTAGTATTTCACACAGAAAATGGTACCAAGGAAAATGAGTATCAAGAATCGAGCATCACCAGATTTTGGTGGGTTTTTTTGTTTGTTTTTTTTTTTTTTTTTTAAACGAGCAGCCGTTAACAAGGATCTGACTGGCACACAGAGCTTGTTTTTAGCCTGGTGGGATCTGGGGCTGCTCTAAGCAGAGGCAAAGACCTTTGATACAGCGAGAGCCGGGCAGTGCTTTTCGCAGGTTCCATTGACAGCCTTCACGCACTAAAAGGGAGACTGTTCAAGATCGAACTGACACTTTCAAGAGACAATTTCACGAACCCAAACTCTGCGGTAACACAGCTCCGTGCTGCTGGAAGCAATTTCAAAATAAGAAGCAACTGTAAAGACGGAATGCGATCCGCACGCACGAATCCAAACCCTGCGGCAACAGAGCCGCGCGCGGATGCACCCCAGAAGCAATCTCAGCTAAGGAATGTGTCTCTTCTCATGCAACACGGAGGACACGCGGTTCTGAAGCGCTAAGAGCAGCGATTAAGCAGCCGCGAGGAGAGCGGAACTGAGAGCCTGCGAAGAGTTAAGAGGCGGGACGGAACGGGGGGAGCCCCGAGCGCCGCCGGCGGCGCGGGCCCGGCCCGGGCGCGGACCCCTCCTCACCTTGAACATGGCGGCGCCGGGCGCGCGGCGACGGGGCGATGGCGTCACCGCGGCGTGACGTCACGCGGCGGCCCCGCCCAGCGCCCGCCCGCTGCCGGCGCCGCTCGGGAGCGGGGAGGTTCGAAAAGAGCGCGGGCTGCCCTGTGGGAATGGCGGATCTGCCTTGTGCGGGATGCGAGTGAGGTGCCGGCCTGCCAAAAGGGCTTACACACTAGCCCTCAGCCCCGCAGCATGGCTCGGTGTGTTACTATGAAGCCTTTATAAAGAAGGTTCGGCTGTTCAGAGATCACAGAGTCAGTCACAGGATCACGGAATCAGATTGGAAAAGATCTCCGAGATCGTGGAATCCAACCTGTGACCGAACACCTTGTCAACGAGACCATGGCACTGAGTGCCACGTCCAGTCTTTCCTTACATACCTCCAAGGACGGGGACTCCACCGGCAGTCCATTCCAATGTCTACTCACCCTTTCTGTCAAGAAATTCTCCCTGATGTCCAGCTTAGACAGTTCCTGGCACAGTTTAAGGCTCTGTCGTCTCATCCTGTCGCAGGCTGCCTGGCAGAGACCGCCCCAGCTGGCTGCAGTCCCCTGTCAGGGATAGATTTATAAGGTCACCCCGAGCCTCCTCTTCCCCCAGCTGAGCACCCCAGCTCCCTCAGCTGCTCCTCACAGTCCTGTGCTCCAGACCCTTCCCCAGCTCCACTGCGCTTCTGTCTCACTGACAGTATAATCTGGATGGGCTTGCTGGTTTTGCTTGGGGTAGAGCTAATTGTTTTCACGGTGGGCGGTAAGGTGTATTTGATTAGTGCTGAACACGGAGTTGGATAATACAGAAACGTTTCTATTATTTGTGTGTTGAAGACAGAATATGCCTTGGGTCAGCTGGGGTCACCTGTCCCAGCTGTGTCTCCCCCCACACTCTCCCAGCCCCCTCGCCAGAATGAAAATATGAAAAGCAGAAAAGGCCTTGGCTCTGTGTAAGAACTGCTCAGCAATCCCAAGAAACATCTCTGTATTATCAGCCCTGTGTTCAGCACTAATCCAATACACAGCCCCATACCAGCCACTGTGAAGAGAATTAACTCCACCCCAGCCAAAGCCACCACAATGGGGCTCTGTGGATAGGGCTCTGTGCCTTTCTAATCTCATTATATTAAAAAAAAAAATCAAACATAATTTTCTCAGTATTTTTACACTCTTTGGTCTCTGCATCCGCTGTGGCATCTCCCAGCTCTCGAGTGAGTTGGATAGGTGCAAATTTTTTCTCGCACACATCTGTGGCAAGGGAAAGTCTTGTGTACATCCCACAGTGCCTGACTTGTAACTCAGTGGGAGATGAATATCAGAAATGAAGAGTGCTACATTTGTCAAAAAAGGGACTTGGAACAGGCTGCCCAGAGAGGTGGTAGAGTCACCATCCCTGGAGGTGTTCAAGAAACACAGTTTCTTGAAAAACAGCTAATATTGACTTTAGAATATGAATAGCACCATGTTGGTACCAGAAAAGGTTATTAGCAGAATTTTAATGCAAAAGGTGAATCAGCTGAAGAATATGGTAGCAAACAGTTCATCAGGAACAGTACTGTGGAAAGACAGACAAGGTATGCACCCTCGTACAAATTTCTTTATGATGATAATTTTTGTTGTTCCCTCCTAAAATTCCTACATTTCTTTACTGCACATTCTTTATAGACCTAACAGAAGCAGATATAACAGGAAGAAGTTTAACTACTGCATTGCAGAACTGGGCAATGCTCCTTAACAGGCAAATTAATGGGACAGCAGAAATGCCATTATAAGCTCAAGTACCCACAGACAATACTGCTATTTTATTATGGATTTGGTTATAAAGATTTTAGCATGGAAGAGTTAAACCTAAAATGTACCTAAGTGACCAGTCTGTGAGAACACTAATTGTCCTCTTTCCAAATTGCACCAAGCTTTGCACAATCAGTCACATTTACTGAATATAAGCAGCCACAGTGAGGCAAATGTTTATGGAAGAACTGATTTTGCAGCATTTTGTGGAGGTTTTGTCAGGATGTGGAGGGATCGTGTAGTTTGCAAAGTAGTTGCAGTTCTTGATGCATTTTATTCATAATTCTCAAGCAGTTTGAGAAAGAAAACGTTCAAAGCTCAAAATTACAGGTGAGCCCAAAGGAGGAGTGATGACATCAAGGTGAACAATGGCACCTGCTCTGGTTAGTTCTCAACCAAAGCTAAGTCCCATGCCATAGCTAGGATCAACTGTCCCTCAATTTTTGCAGGGGGCAGACATAAGAATAGTTCAAATACACCCACGACTTTTTTTTAAAGTTTGGTACATGAACAGTAAAGAAAACTCCATTTTTTTTCTGGATGTAAAATGGTGTAAATATTGCACATACATATTTTTGTCATCAATTTATATTACAGCAATTATTACTACAATTTTGTAACACAGATATACATATCTGAAGAACAGATGGTTCTTTCAAAAAATTTTAATACAAATAATTTTATTAGCAACTTCAGTGCACTTTTTTCATTAATGTGGAAATTAATCTTTGAAACCATTGACATGAGTGATTAAAATAAATGGGAAAACGGTTGTAGAGAACAATACAAATATATGTGCTTTCATGTAGGTGTATTCTTCTCTTACACTGGAGGAGGTTGTCCCTGCAAAATTTCCTTGGAACAAGGATAATACATGCTATAATGGACTATGCACAGTCCGAAGCACTGTCAGGCTCAAAAGCAGCTGAAGTTTCTGCTGCTGAAGCCATAGAATAAAGAGGTTTGGCATGATTGGTTCCTGGCTGTTTCTAATACATGAATCTCTAGCAAATTTCATTTTCATTTTGCATGCCAGTAATTTTCTCTCTCCTTGGTAATTGGCTTTTCTAAACACTAGTGAAAGACACTTCCTTCAGAAAACTGCAGCTCAGAGAAACTTGAACACATCACCACAGTTCATAAATCATCATGGGCAGAAATACAATTTAAGAAACCTGTTCTCTAATCCTCTGCCTTAGCCACCCTGGTCCGAGCTTTCATAATGTTGTATTAGATTGCTTGTTTACAGTTTATTTTTTTTGGTCAGGAAAATAAGATCAGTTCTTTACTACTAATACAATTACAGTTTTTTCTGCCATAGATTTGTAATTGTAGGGGAAAAGTTGATTTGTTACATATTAATGTTAAAATATGAGTCTAACATCTGTCCATCAAATACCAATGAAGCTACCTACTCATACTGATCACTGGAAAACCTTTTAATTCCTGGAAGGCTGGTTTATTTTGTGTTCTTCTTCATGATAAATCTTCTTGTATACTAAAACAAACAAACAAACAAACCCCAACAACCCCCATGTTTTTCCATGCACCTTTTCTCATTAAAACAATTTTTTTTAAATATCATGATTTGTCACTACAGTTTACAGCCAGCCTGTTTAGAATTGGGTTTTCATGCCTTTATAAAATAAATTGCTATTCTGCCTCTTAGAGCTTTTTGTTTGTGTTTTAAGTGGAAAGAATGCTGTTTGGCAGATCCCTCTTCAAGTTCATTGAAAAGATGTAGTTAATAGGAAATACACAACCACAAGGGCTCCAGTAATTCAGCCCTCAGTTGTTAAGCAGCTTCACGCAATGCTGTGAGCCTGGCACTCTAAATGCCCGCACAAGGCACAGCGGGAGGGAGCACGCCAGGCACACAGCTTTGCTGGGCGGGTCTGCAAAGCACGGGATCAATTTCTCAGGTTCCTGGCACTTGCAGCACGTACTTGTTAGGGAGCTAATTTAACTGGTTTTATTGGATGCATGATGACAGACTTTTCACAATTCCTTTGTGAAGGGGGAGTAGTTTGCATGTCCGTAAGAATACTCCTTCATCCTTTCTACTTTGTTCACTTCCTAAATAAAAACAAAAGAAACCGAAATCGAACGGATTTTTGTATTTAATGATACTGCTTTATTTAGAGTGAAACTTACCTGGTGCTTTTCCTTTTCATACTTAAGGCGGGTCGTTTTTCGATGTTTGTCGGAGTCACTTTATTGGCAGCTACCAGTCTGAAGTCATACATTCAGAAAGTAAATTGGGTGTTGAGAACAGATGCCATTGCAGAGCTATTTGTGCTTTCCCACTGACCTACCTTTAATTGCAGCAAAGTCTTTACTGCTTTCACATCTGAGGTAAACCAGGACTTCAATTTCAGCACCTGTTGTCTCACCAGCTTTGTCACATTTTGACACATTTTGCATTTTTCGACAAAATACACTCTGTGCTTTCCAAAAAAAGATTCTATAATCTAAGACAAGGGACAGGTAGAAGATATATATATAATGCAAAGATTCCAGTGTAATTCAACTGCATCTATTTCACTTGATATTACCATGGTTAAAAACCCAAACGTTCCTTCCCTAATTCAAATCCTTGGCTTCTCACTGCAGCGACCAGTATCTGTGGTTCCACATTTTTCAGCTACTCCTTCCAGCTGCAATGAATAATTCCTCTGTCATTCTATCAACAAGTTGTTGATACCACCAGAGATGTGTGGATTGGCTAGTCAAGCACACATAACAGGCTACCGGTAGCAGTGAGAACACAACAGCGTTTTGATGCCTTTGAGTACCCATCACAACAAAGACCAACTCCTTTCAAAATTCAAATGCACCTCAGATTTCAATTAAACAGGACACATTCTGGAAATCAACTGAGGCTAAAAAACGAAAGGTCCTGCATCTGTTGACAGTCATTCTATTTTGTGCAATAATTTTTAATGTAAAAATTAATTTCACAGTAATCCCTATTCCTTAGCAAGGTGATGTGAATAGCTTTACCTTATTTACCTGTAAATGTATCAATTTACATATCTTCATAAATATGCATGCATATTAAATGTAGTGCATTATTTACTTAAACTAGTTTCTAGGTCTACTGACTAATTTTCAATTAAAGGTACCCATTCCTTCTGGAAGCAAAATGCCCTTTTTGGGACACAATCCGGTTTTTGTGCAGAGCACTCAGTCAGGAAGTCCTTCTGCAGTTCCTTGCTTTGTGGTACCATGGCATAAGTTTGCACCTTTGCTTTCCTTTGCCTTTCCTGGGAGCATCTGCCACAAAGGAGCAACAGCCAACCTTACACAAGCTTAATCCTGAAGTGCATTTAGGAAACTATAGGACACTTCCAGGGGTCTCACAATCACTAATTAAAACAGTCATTCAGGAGGTTTCCCCTAAGGATCCCTCATCTGTTTAACACATGTTATATCCCTACTACTTCTCCTAATGTGATACTGTTGATGTCTACCCGCACTCCCTCTGGAGAAGGGCTATGGCTGGCATGATTGCAGCTCATGGTGCAGGAGCCAAGGGGGCACAGGGTAGTGGGGCACAGCCTGACAAGAGTCATTACTTTTAACTGCTTCCATCGAGCACAGCATTTGGAACTACCTCCTCAGGTTCATAAATTAGTACAATATGGTGCTGGGACACCAAAAAAACAATGCCTGAACAATGCCTTAGCTTGCTTTGGCTGTTGTATAGATGAGAAAAATGTCGCATTTCTCAAGTGTGATCAAATAGGTTCTCACTCCTCTCTGCATGTAACAATGCAGGTTATTACAGGGGCCCAGAAGCTGGGTGTTACAAATAGGAGCAACTTCACCGAACATCAAGAGTGCCAATTTAATGAATTGAAAAGCCTGAGGGATCAACCCATTGTTACAGAAAATGGGAATACGAAACAGGTAAATTGTATGTCTGGTTCCACACATTATCTCTGAAGGATATTGGATGATTTCCATCCAAAGCAGATGCATAAATCATCAGAAGTTAAAGCACTGGAAAATTGCTAACCCATCCAGTCACTTTAATGTGTTCTGCCTTGCTTTGAACAAGGCTGCAGATCTGAGAGCAGATCTCTCTATGGGTTTCTAACCCAGTTTAACAAGTTTAGCAAAAAATACATTATTGTAATTATTTTTTACCATGGGAAAAATAAAAATCTCTGCACAGCAAAGCTAGGACAAAACTAAAATTGAGAAACTCTGATCACTTTTTAAGGAGCATAAGTTCTGCAGTGTACAGCTGGTTATTATTTGGGTGCTAACAATTTTGTACTGAGATTTCCTTGGCTAAGGTATTGAGTTTATTTAACTTACGTAGAGGTCACTCTCACTCCTCTTGTTTTCAGAGAGCAGCACTAAGCCAAAATCCACCTCTTTCAGAAAACAGCTAAAACATTTCCAAGAAGATTGTTAATTGAATCAGTTCCTAACTTTAAGACCATGAAAAGTCATTCAATAAAAGCTACAGTTCAGTTAATTATCATCACAATTATTTTCCCTTCTGAATATACAATGCTTTGCAGTGCTTTGGATAATCTGTTAGCAGAAAGATTAGGAAAAGTTATTACTTGACAGTAACTTCTTGATTACAATAAATGAACTCCAGATCAGAAGGAGAAAAAATATACAGATAAAAAAAAAAAAAAAAAAAAAAAAAAAAAACAACAACAACAAAAAAAACCAGTTCTGACCTCTGAAACGTCTTCTTCTGAAATTTTGGTGTCTTGGATTTCATTATGGTAAGTTAAAATTCAGTTCTTGGTATCAAGCTGCCACCTGTGTTAGATGAAAAAATCCTTGCAGGACTACCTGTAAGTGCCAGAGGAAGAAGTGAGAGCATGTGTGACACAAGGCAAATCCTATGGAACATCCTCAGCTGACCAAGGACACCGAAGTAACTTGGACTCTTTCTTGGGCATAAATTTGCCAAGTGGTCTTTCAGAGAGATGGAGGACGATAGCACAGCCATTCCCTGCTTTCCAGGAGTGAAAATAAAGGTTATCAGTATACCAGTATAGGGGAAGCATTTAAGCCATGCCTTCCATTGACATCAGAAGCACAATCCCATGTATTTTGTACGACTTTGGCAATCTGGGAAGGTAAATGTAAGAAGAACCCACTGACAACCTTAAAATTTTTACCCTGAAATGATAGAACTTAGAGGAAAATAAATACTTGGTTTCTGTTGGCATTATATAATTCCTCTGACAAAGAAAAAATGGTAAAGTCAGAAAGTCTCATCAATAGCACTCAGTTACATATAAACAGACCCATACTATGCACAATTCACCACAGGAAAGAAAAGATTCTCACACAGAAAAAATAATTACATGGTATAACTCAAATTTGTGAGGTAAAACACATGACAAACTCCAAACAAACCAATGTTTAGAATGTGCCTGAGGACATATTGAAAAAGCTGTGGGAAAGGAAGCTGCCAGTTTAAGCCAAGACAGACATAGCTGTCTGGTAAAACTAAATAGTGAAATAAAAGGGTTAACTATAAAAGCCTTCTACCTCATTAGAAAATGGATGGTTTATTCAGCACACCACTTATTGAACAACGTTTATTTGTAATACAGGAGAAATGCTACCAAGGGTGACACCACCAGGAGATATTTGAAGACATCAGATATACAGCAAAGAGCATTTTTTTTAGTTCCCTTAAATACCACATACCATCAATCTAGAATGTTTGGTGCTCAGCATATGATGCTTAATGTTGGTGTTAATTCTAATGGATATATGACTGACGAATCACTGCAGGCTTAAAGAGACATCATGATGAGCTTTATTTTTATCTGGAAACATTGCCCAAAGCATCTGTCAGCACAACTATAGAAATGAACAGAGAAGTAGAGAGTGTTAATGAAAACAAGAAACTGAAGCTGCCACATATTCCCTATCTTCTTCCTTTAGTGAAGGTTTTGCACATGTCAAGAAAGTTGCCTTGGACAAGGTGGTACTTAAAGGATGACACTGAACCATCAGCAAGATTTGACAGGCTAGAGGCTGGGTAGGGGATCATGTATCCACAAGAGTGTTATGAACTCAAAAGGTACAGAACTGATACACATTCTGTATAACACCCAAAGCAACACTCATTCTGTATTCCCTTCTGTATTCCCTTCTGTATTATGAAGCTAATGGATTAAAAAAAAAGAAACAAATAAATAAACAAAAAACCCCAAACACAAACCCCCAAACCCCAATCTATAACAAAGGGGGAACAGCTGTTGAAATTAGAGAATTTCATGCCAACAAGGATAATTTATAGCAAAGACTATGGAAGGCATTCATCAAAAAAGCTCTTTGCCAAAACAACATTAATTTCCTACCATGCAAAACAAGTGAACAGATTACTAACTACTGCCAAAAAATAAGGCCAGACATTAAAAAAAAAAAAAAAAAGTGAAGCATTTGGTATGAACCAATCAAAATGTGAGAGCTTTTAGTGAAACGAAACAATGGGAACTTTGTTGGGGATGCCTGATGAACTACAAAGGTGCTAACAAGTAAGTAAAGTCAGGAATTGTGATATATTGGATAAAAAGTATTGCCAAAAATTAAACCTGGCTCACTGAGAAGGGAAATTAAAAATGCAAATAAAAAGAAATGTAAATAATATTTAAAGTGTGAAAAGATTGTTATCTTCTCTTCCACTGTATCAGTCTAATGCATTTGGTCTCCTTTTGAACTCAAAATGGGGACATATCACAATTAAAAGTGGCCCTTCCTCCTTTTAATTCATCCACAGCATTCTCCCATTAAACAATTCAGTATGTAGGATGAAGGAAATTTACTAAAAAAGGAGAGGAAGGAGGGGGGATGGGGAAAGTTACTTTATGCAAATGAAGTTTAAAATAATTTGAGTTATTAAAATAAAATGCTATTTTACAACTCAGTATGGAAAACAATTAAAGACACCACAGTTACTTTCAGACATTCTTGACAGGAGAGAGACTCGACAAGATAGTGACAAAGGAAAAGTGTAGCAGCAGACTGACAAGGAAGGTTTTCATTGGACTGCTTGAGAAAATAGGATTATAACCTGTTTTACCTGCTCTCCCTCCCTGGTACTGAATGCTGATCTGACACTTTAATCCTGCAATGGAGTTTCCCCTTCCTGTTACAGGAAACAGTAAGAAGTATAAGATGGCCCCTGTGGCACTGTGAGGTCCAAGCGTGCAGTGAGCACACACTGTCTGGGAGCCTCAGTTCCATGTACCCAACAGCAGGGAATGGTCCCTCCTGGCTGCTGACCAGCACCAAGTTCCAATTCAAAACTTCACACCGGGGACAAATGTAACAACCAGGTCAGCTCCTAACATCTGTTCAAGTCTGACATGCAGAGTAAACAGATAAACACACTACAGCAATTGAGACTGGGAACACTGCAAAATACAGCTAAAGAGAAGAGCTGGAAGTTGTTCATATGAGGACATCCAACTTAATGGGATAACTTTAACAAAATCTTACATAAACACTGCAACAAGACAGTTTTAAAGAGCTGTTTAACTGAGTCATTTCTGAAGTCCTGGACGAAATAATCCAGGTGCACTACATTTTTGAGTATTATGAAGTTAACACAAGAGTGTTTAAAGATTAAAAATATTTTATTTACATTTTTCTTTATACACATTTTATACATTTTTTCAGCTTGAAACCCGAACAGAGCACAAATGCAAATCCGAGCATACTGCATCCATAGCAAGGGAAAATTACTTTCTGGGAAGAAAAAAAAAAAAAGACAGACAAGAAAAAATGCTTTAAAACAGTTACAAAGAAGCAACTTAAATTATTTAGAGAAGTTTATAGCAGCCCTAGAGCAATCATTAGACAGTTAATCCAAATGTCTATAAGAGGTCATATACATATAATTTTAATTTTCTATAGGAAAAGTATTTCCAATAGCTAGACACAGAGTACAGTTTGAAAATAACTTTTCCTATTAACTTATCAAATACATTCTTTTAAATACAAACAATCTGATATTGTACACTGGAATTGTGGGATATTATAGTGGAATTGCAATCTCCAGCATATAATAATTTATTTTAAAAAGATCTACAAAAATAACAATATATAGGGGAAAATATTTAAAATAAAAGCATAATTCACTTTTCCCTTCACTGCTCCAACACTGACATAAAAGTTAGGTGGGTCCCACTGAGGTAATAAAAGCCCCCCCTAAATATAGCTAACTTTACAGTCCTACAGAGCACTTCATTTCCTAAAATTACAGTAAGATTTTTCTACAAGAGCCATAAATAAAAACTATCTGCAAATAGAAATTATTTTACCTTAGCTACCAATTTAATATTAATCCGAAGGTATTTAAAATTGATTTCTGAAAGATGTTTTTAAAAGATTACATAAACTGAACTTAGAGAAGTGTTAAAAAATTAGTAGAGGGACACACAGGAAAGCTGTGCTCAAAATGAATTAGTTTTTCTGCCACCAGTCACATACAACTGTTTTATGAAGTTTACCCATGCAAAGGGAAATTTTCAAGTTACTCACCACCTTTCAAGAATACAATACAGATGCAAAAGTAGTCATTAGTATTTATTTTAAGCAGCTTTAAGTTGTTTAACAAACATGAAAATCTCAGAATGTTAGCTACAGGATACCAGCAAGCTCTGTTTAAATAGGTTATGTGTTTTCCAGTTATGTTCTTTCCCACTCTTTCAGTAAACTCTGTCACTTGTGACAGACACTTATTCAAGTAACTTCACCACCTATATATATTTTTATTAGAAGAAGAGCAGGAGGGATGTTTTCTCTGATGTCCCCACCCCTATAAACTCTTAAGCACAGGCTTAGTGACACTTGTGCTTACATGTTTTCATTTAAGTATCATACAGTTTTCTGTTTCTTTGTATTGGACTATTCACATGTGAAGTCCACAATTGAAATGTTAAAACACCCTGGGGCCCAATTCACTTTTTTTTTTTTTTTTAAGAAAAAGTACATTAAAAAGGCAAAATACCTCAACAAATGCAACTACTTCTAAAAAGACTTTGACATATGCAGGCTGACGCAAACTAGAAGTTTATCTTAAAGAATTGTGAGTGTCTCCCCACAAGGCCTACCCTCCCTTTGCTAAAGAATGGACATAATGAGTTAAGCAGTGGGGTTTTACAGATCAGTTTGAATTTACACCTGCAGAATGTTATCTTCATTTCCTGAGTGTCAAGTGAAGCTTCATCCCTGACACAAGTAGTTACCATATTATCAGCATGAGGAAATGCAGCACTTGGGATTTTAAGGTGGGAGGGGCCTCAAAAATACATAGCTGCAAACCTCAGGAATCAGAAAAATATTACAGTCAAACCCTCAGAGCTAGTTCTAACAGGACTGCTATCATACTGCAGGAAGTAGGGCATCCACATTTTTCAAAAGAAAGTAACATAAAAGTAGGTTGCCAGGTAGCTCATATACTGACACTTGCTAGCAGTGCTTTCTGAAACAGCAGGGCCTCTGTAAAACCAAGGTCTGCCTTCTTCTACCAGTTGAATTCAAGGGGAAAAAAATTCCTAAAGTTTCTTTTTGTCAGCTGATGCCTCCCCCAATGAAACTACCAACACCTTATGGCAGAAAGTGAGCTATTTTTTCCTTATGCAGTACTTACAAAAAACACATGCTCCCTAAAAACAGACCTAGGAGCATGTGAAATGGGAACCAGCAGTATCTGGTCCCCTTACAGAACACTGTGCTTTTTGTCCATTGTCTCATTTGAAAAGAAAATTTCTTCCTGAAATTGGTTGCTAAATTAATGAAGCTGATACCTTTTTTCTACAGATGTGAAAAAAACCCCCAAGATTGTAACTCATTATGTCCACCTGTCTAAAAAAAGGCGAGTACACTTGCTTTTCAAAGTAAGTAATATGTTGAATTTTAAATATGTGAGTAGCGTTAGATTTGCTGGTATTCCATTATGGGATGGGAATAGGAGAACCTCCCCAAATCTAATAACCAAATATCATAACTCACCTTTTTTTGACAAATGAGAGGCATTTAAATGTTTTAAATTAAGATGAAACATCTTAATCTGACCATAATGCTCAAAATCTGATAGTAATAGGCAATTATCATTAGCCATCTTAGGTTTTTTCCTATTAAGGTACTAAACTATCTGGAGCTAAATACTAAGAGCAAACATTAAAAAAAAAATCAATTAAAAAATCCCTCCAAGTAACCAAAGTAACTGTCTCAAAAGTTACATGGCAGTACAAAAGAGAACAGAAGCTAATTTTTATATTTCAGGTCTGAAACAATGAAAGCACGGTAGATATGTAAATTGACAAAACATTCTCACATATTGCCACCATTCTAATCCCAAGCAAATTCCAACCATCCCTAATGCTGGAAAGGTTACAGCCAGCCTCCCAACGGAGACACCACTTGAGGGAAGCTGAAACCAGCAGTTCAGTTATAATTTCACAGAACAGTTACTACTACAATCCTGAACGAGATCTTTAAGAACTGCGCACCTTAAGATAAATATAAGCTTAAAAGCAGAGCACCAAAACCGATCTGGTTCTTCATTTTTCAAGTGTAAGCACTCACCAATGACTTCAGAGGCCAGCTGCTGAGTGCACAGAGTTTCAGAAGGCGCTTAAATGCAGACTCAAAAATGTAACTTGAGACACCCCTATCCTTACCATTGTTTTTAATGAAGTCTTGGCCATGTCTCTAAGACATTTGACTCCTGAACACCAGACATCCAGAGCCAGGGCTGCTCCCCACACTGGCATTGGCCCCACATAAAGTGAAGTACTCCACTCCGTGTAACGTGCCCTTAACAGCTGCCTCACACAGGATTAGCGTGCTGCCCCATTAACTTATTGAAAAATGAGCTGGTGACAAAAAACCAACCAACCAAAAAAAAAAAAAAAAAAAAAAAAACAAACACCAAAACAAAAAAACACCCACTCCCAACCTTGGTTTTTTTTTCCTCTTGCACCCCAATATTCCATAAACTATGTACAGTCAGCACACAGCCAGCACCTACCAGTCAGTTTATCACTCCCCATACAGGGTGATGTATGAACAAGTCTCATAGTGAAACTGAGGTTTTAGTGTAAGCCATATTTGCTTTAAGTTAGGCTATCAAGAAAGTAAATTAGATTTCTAATTCAGTAAACTGTATCCTTAATAAAAGAGACAAATTTAGCTGCAAACTAGTCTGCATCAGAAGGCTGAATATCAGTATTTGGTCCAGTCTCTTCTGTTATAAATAACTTATCACTACAGCTATGATGGCAAACATCCCCTCTTTCTTTTAAAACATATGAAAATACTCAATAAATCATTTATAACAATAAACAAACCCTAAAAATCTGCCAACTTGCCATACACCCCCAAATACTCACATTTCAACCCAGAACATAATTCCTACAAAGATATTGGAACACAATATGAGAAGTTTTGCACATTGTTTAAATTTCTATTTCAAACTTCATTTACACAAGTAGGTGTTATTTTTAACAAGTAAAATTTAGGGTGATTTTGGTCCCTTTGTAAGTGCATTCTTTTGAACTCCCTGAGTACCGTACATTCCTTTTTCTACAGTGAATTCTGACTGGAAGATGCTGAATAAAGTAGTTTTGCATTGCTGCATATAAAGTAAGGTCTATTGCTTAAAATGAAACACAGCAGAGTAAGATTTTACAAAATATGCAGCTCATGTTTCAGCATCGGAATTACGTGACAGCCTTCAGCTTCCCCAGAGCTCTCCTTTGGGTTCTGGAAGTGGCTAATTTACATCCACAAAGATAGTCAAAATGCAGTTACTGTTATTATTTATGTCTTGGCAGATAATTCTTACCAATCTGCTGTCATTTATACCTGCAAGTTAACACAATGGAATAGTCAAAGCCCACTTGGACCAGCCATATATATTCAGGCACTCCAAGGTCAGTAGCTAGTTGTGTAGGTTTTTATAAAAAAACCAGAAATTATACTAACAAACCAATCACCTAACTCCACATTTTCAAACACAGTAGTTCTTAACATTGTTAAAAATTAAATAGTAAGAAAAAGATTATACCACTTCAATATGAGTACTCATAGTGAAGTGTGAGTATAAGCAAAATATTGACAATAAACTGTAGCATATCGAGTATCCAGTTCCAAAAATAACTGTGGGCGGCAGCAGTGCTGAGAATTTGCTTACTGACGTTTTCTATTCTAAGGAAAAAAGAAAACTAGGCAGCACATTGAAAACATAAAGAATCTTGGGTAAAATGAGTTTTCTTTTTAAAAAATAATTCATAAAATAACAAATAACCAACAGTTCATTTTGTAGCAACAATATAAAGAGTTTAAGGTTACTGAATCAATCAGTACATACTAAAGATAAGATACTTTGATACCAAATGAGGCTTCCAGTTTCACTTAAGAACTTTGAGTTATTTAGCTCATGAAAGAATACCTTAAATTCAACAGATATGGCTGAATCTGTGCACTAGTTAAAATATAATATTGTAACTGCACATAAAAAGATGCATTTATATACAGTTTTTACAGTGTATGCACATGTGTGTATACATTTTTTTTTACTCTCCAACAAACACAACACAGACAATAAAAGGCAGCATAGAAATAGTGTTTTGAATATAAAAATGCTTTGTTTTCAATTCAGTAGAAAATGTGTAATTTGCATTTTGGCAGACTTACTGGTACAACTATCCAAAACCAGGAAAAGGGTCATGCAAAAGGGTTAAAATTATTCTCCAAAGTAAATAAGAGAAAACAAAAATGCCTAGTAGATTTGAGAGTACCTTATAGTTAATGGGAAAAGCATCTACAAGACAACATAAAACACAGAAATGGTTTGGTTTTGTTACTTTATACCTGGTTGTACCCAAATGCAGGTGATGAGCTGTATTTTGATGCTCAATAAAAAATGAAAATAGCATCTTTCTTCTCTTCCTTTCAGAAATATTTTGTCAAACTCAGCTTATTTCAAAAGCATAGTAGTATCATGGCCATTAAAAAAAAAGAGAACACATTGTGGACATTAACTGTTATTAAAAAAAAAGCAGACTCAAAAATATATCTTTTTCTCATACTTACAATTAAGTTTGTTAAAAAAAACAAAACAATAAAGCTTTCACAAGGTCAGACCAACTATCATCTTTTCTAATAAACTTGGTAAGTATACTCCCCATACATCTTGTTTCTATTGAGCATTTAGCTGTTGTTCTTATGCACAAGGAAATGTCTCTGCAGGAGTTCTAGTGGTTTGTAATTGTTTTCAGTATAGCTCTTTCGTATTTGACTGGGTTGTTCATACTCTTTTAGCTGCAACGTCTAACATGCTCCAAAACATACTCAGGAAAGTGCAGACTGCAGACCTGTAAGCCATCCAGCTTGCACGGCATCCTTGGATATTCATCTTCTTTCCATTTGTTTTCCTCTGGATCAAAAGTGAGAATTGAATCACTGTAATGACCATTGTAACAAAGGCCTCCAAGAACCATTATCTGTTTGTCCAGAACAGCTACACCATGACCACTCCTACCTATTGGCATAGAAGCCAATATAGTCCATTGATCAGTATCAGGGTCATAAACCTCTGTAGATGGACATCCTTGAGATTCAAAGGAGGCTCTCAGGATCACACAGACACCACCAAAGACATAAAGCTTACCATTATAAGAAATCATTTTGTGAAAGCATCTTGCATAATTCATTTTGCATTTGTTCTCCCAGCAGTTAGTGACCACTTGAGTTCTCCGTGTTCGCTGCTCTACTGTCCCTTCTTTACTGGGATCAAACACACACACTTGCTTCGAAGTTGAAGATGATGTAATTCCACCAGTGATATACAGCTTGTTACCAAGCACAGTCCCTTCATGTCCATACTTATTGACTGGATAGGGATCCACAAATTCCCATTTATCTTCAGTGATATCATACCGTTCAGTTGAGTAAAACGTTTCATCCCTGGTTCTCCCAGCCACTGCATAAACATACCTGCCAATCACTCCAACAGCAAACTCAGAACGTGGCACAGACATGTCTGCCATTCGTAACCAAGTGTTCTGTCTTGGGTCATATCTAAACACTTTGGATGAAGCATGGAACTCACCATCTGGCCCCAGTTCTTCCCCACCTAATAAGAACACAAAGTTATTTACAATGGCAAGGCAGTCTGGTCGTAAAGGTACTTGAGGACCCTCTAGCTCCCACCAGACCCTCGGTTTGTGCAAGAGAAGAATTTTACTGTTTACCATACTGTGTCCTATCATTCCTCTAAATACTGCAGTCTGGGGTTTGGCAGAACGGATTTTGTTCGATTTCATTTCCATCAAAGGCTGTTGGTGAACGCTATGAAAGTAATTCATGGCTTGGTCAACCTCATGTCGCAGCTGCCGGGAGTAGCGATAAAACTCTGATGTTTTTACCTATGAATACATTTAAAAGATATTAAAATTCTGACCAAGAGAAACAATCCAGAAAACCTAAATCACTATGTGTCATTAGAAGATTATTTTACTTTGTTTCATTCAGTCAATCTTAAGAGCAATTACATTTATGCATGTAGGTTTAAACTGATGTATTGTTATCCAAAATCCAGAAGGCAATTCAGTGATTAAGAGCAGTGACTAATATTTTCAGCAGAATAATCATATGCAGATTTTATGGTGGAATTAGGCACAACTGAAAACCCCACATCAAAAAATCATTATTCCTTCTCCTGAAAAAACCTTCTGTTCATCTTTTGCTTAATCCATAAAGTACCCAAATTAAAAAAAAAATCCATCTCTTCTTGGGTTTCAAAGACATTCTACACACCCATTCTGTGGCTACCAAGGTCTACTCTAGTCTGTTTTCTTTCTGAATTCCCACAAATGAAGCCCGAGCTCTCAAATGCTAGGCTCTGCTCACAGGGCTATTTAATTGCCATGAGGTGGGAAGGGAAGGTACCCAACTGCCTTCCTTCAGAATATGAACTTGCACCAACCACTCGTCATCACAACGACCTTATGGTTTTCCCCTCTGTGAGTCTCCACATGTTAACACATGCCTTTAACACAAGAAGGAAACATCTCTACCTATAATCCTTCAGTTGTGCATTTATTTGGCAAATTGCGGAGGCAGGTTTGAACTTTCACTTCCCAGGTGAAAGTTAAAACCTAAGAGCCATGCCTGCTCAGTTTCATAAGAGTTGTAAGCACAGGGGAAAATAAGAATTCCTTTCTGAGACCCTTCCTACTATCTAAGCCAATTTAAGTGCCTGAGGCTGGTCCCGAGACTACTCCAAAACACATTCCTGTCTTGAACATTTTAATTAATCTAGTTGAAGGCTGTCCTCAGCTCACTATGGGAATCCCTTCAGAGGCCTCATTCTCCCTGTACAGTCTGATGTAACATAGCATTTCAAATCACACTTCTAAAACAAATAAAAACCTGCTGGATGCTGCCAAATACACAAATCCTCCATCAGATTTGATCCTAAATCCCAGTTTCTTTCGCATAGAATTGGATTACTTTCCAACAGTCTGAAAGCCTTTAGTACCCACCATCTCCAAATAAGAAGCAATGCTCTGAAAAAAACATGGGAGGCCACTCTGAAATTTTAAGTGATCACATGGGAACACCAGGCGCTATTTTTAATTATCTTTTACCCCACTTCCTCCTATTCTCTGTCCCAAAGAACAAATGCCTCAGGGGTGGTGGTATGAATTTTGACATATATGGAAAGAAATTTATAAATTATTTTTCTTTATATCTTGTGAATAAAGTAGCTGCTTGTTCCATAAACACATACCGATACAATTTTGTTAGCCATCTGTTCATCATCTCTGCCTCGTGTAGTAATTAAGATATTCTGCTATCAAAGAATTTTTAAAAAAAAATATTTTGAACTGTTATTATTGAACACAATTTTCACAGTTTTTGAGACAGTTTGAAACACCAGATTTTTAAAAAATGCAGAATACTAACCTACTATTTTAAAGCAATCTATAGCTCAAGAGTGACAGTGACTTGATGTTTCTATTTACACTTTTTGTTTCTTCCACTTTAATTTTGACAAGTTCAACTTATCTTTGAAAAAAAGGAGGATGGTCACATGCAGCTCACATATATTATTCTTGCAGCTTCTTTCTACTGTTTTTACCAGAAGTGATTTTGGAGCAAAAAGGTTTACTCAGGTATGGTACTTACAGAAAACCCAGAGTAAGCCAAACATTTCTGGGAACAACAGCTCTATTTCTTCATTGCAAATAAAGAATATATCATACAAAGACAAATCTGCTCATATGGTATTTGTTAGAATAAACAATATACTTTGCCTGACTGAAAAGACTGATCATAAATTAGAGAAAATATGCTGGCAGGGAGAAAAGCACAGAAAAATGTTAACATAAAGGTTACAAAAAAAAAAAATAATAAGGATGTTAAAATAACAAAGAATAATGGCTGGGCTACTTTATCCTTAAAAGGGACTTTCAAATTCTAAACCAAAAGGACTACTTCAGGTATTCCCAAACTGGAGCTATCCCCTTTGGAATTAAACAAAAATATAATTTATCTTTGTTCAGGTTTTCTTGGATAATTATGGTAGACAACAGAAACAACATGCTTACAATGTGAAGTATATCAGTAAAGCCTGGCAGAGATATAAAATGTTTTTCTTCCTCCCTCAACATTTACAACTCTGTTATTAGATCTAGAAATCGGAATGCCAGCCAGAAACTGGAATTAAAATTAGCCTACAACCCCATCACTCTACTCCTTCACACAGCCTAAATCTCACCCCATGAGAGCACGCCAAAGGAAACAAGGAATATCTAATTCCAGAGAGACACCCTCAAGACCAGGGAATGAATCTATTAGTTTACTACTGCTTATCTCGACAAAGGCACTCATGACAAAAGAAAAGCCTCAACCTCTTACCTTTAAAAAATGAAAAAGACATCATGGAGCAAATGCAAGTCCCAGTTAATAACACCCCTCTGTGACTGAAGGGGAAGCTTCGACAAGCACAAGTTTGAAGAGCTGAACACGAAAATACACAAGCACCAGCAATTCTTACAATATGCAGAAAAATAATTCCACAAAATAAGAGTGATCTACTACCTCACTTCTGGTAAGAAAAAGTAATTGGTGCATTCCTAGACTTGGCTGTTGAGGAAAAATATCCCTGTTTTAGCTATCCACCTTTCACCTGCATAACCTCTGCCATACAGGAGCAGTACCTCTCCTCAGGCTCAAATGATAGTCCAGGATGGATGTTAGGATCTGTCTATAGCAAAGTATAGACTGCTCACACACTTGCTTGATGCAGATGAAAACACAGCAATGTAGGTCATTTGGCCCACTTTCAGTCACACATTATGAAATGTTCCAGAACTACTGAGAGCCCTGTTCAGCCCCTAGTAAGGAAAACCCTCTGCCCACAATTTCAAATAATTTTAGAGTAATTTTTATTACTTGTACATATAATCAAAAAAGAGAAGCATTAAAATTTGGGTAGTTTGGTATTTAAAACAACCGTAAGTTGTGAATATCAGCAGATGAAAGCCCAAAGCCTTTTGAAGGAATTTCTATCTGACACCCAAAACACGCAGAAGGAAAGCTCTCAGCTTTCAAAAGTAGGCTCTGCCACTACCTCTAAGTAAGTAGCAACAAGAAATTGATAAGCAACTATCAAAGTGCTTATTAACAGACCAATTTTCCTGTTATGTTCAAATGGAGAAGCTCTGGAAGGAATGTGTCCATAATTACCAACATTCAAACAGAATACACGGATTTTGGCAAAACAGATGGAAATGTACAGCAATTGTCACGAACCCTGAAGTAAAACAAAATGTGCATTCCTAAAGAGTACATCATCAACTCTGAATTGATAAAAATACATAAATGCTTCAAAGCATTTTTCAAAGTTTTTATTTAAACTGTTTTGTTATCTTGCTGAAGGGTCTCAAAGGCATTTTAGAAGTTGGGCTTCCTTATCAAGCCCAGTCATTCTGGAAAGGAATTTAATCCAAGTGCTAAAGCTTTGCTCATGTGATAATTTTTTTTTAACATTTTTCACATTCTTTCCAATTCCTTCTTTAATTTTCTGGAGAAAACCTTCTCAAAGAGGTTATGCTGGCACACAGCCTAATGCAAGATCTCCAGAGATGGAGAATGGGAACTATCTCAGTATAGGAACTACCAGACAATCACAATCAGACTTTCAGCTATACAGACTGAGAACAGCATAGACAAAATCAAATGTGTTACTCCATAATAAAAGATGCAAAAATAATTTCAAACATCCACCCTGTAAATTTGAGCTTTAATGCATTTTCTCTTCTTCACTTCAAATCAGTGAAGCACTGCATAAAAAAAATGTTGGCTTTCCAAATTAATGCAGTGATTATTCATTGCCTATTTTTCTGCTGTACTGAATGCATGCTTTTCTAGTTGTAGCAGCTATGGAAATCTCCAAATCTTCCATTTATATCATATGAAGTAAAACAAAAAAATTAACCCGCTAATTTCTAATTTGAAAAGTTATCCCCACAGAAGACCAGCTGTGTCCTACATTATATTGATCAACCTTCCCCCTCCCCAAAAACAACTATGCTAATTAATAAGCTTCAAGAAGAACAATAAAATGCAAGGTAAATGTTCTGTAACACATTTAACTTCAGTATTTAGCCTTTTAAAAATATTTTCCTCATACAACCATTTACAGCTAATGCTCTATTTGTATTCTTGTTACTTAGGTTTATAAGAAAAAGCTTTCAAAACCAGAAAGAAAGGTTTGTTTTGAACTGCCCAAACTAAACAGCTATTATTTGTGCACCTGGTAAGTAAATTTCAGTATGTTACTATATGGGATGGATATTAACTTGCTTCCTTCTGTAGAACTGGTAAAAAAAACCCAAGACAAACAAAAACAAAAGCACAGAAAAATCTCAATGGTTGATAATGTCACTTTTATCATCTCTAGTAATGTAAACAGAGAACTGCTTTAAAGATTCTAACTTATTGTGCTCAAGTGTTGAATCTGAATGTGTGATGCAATTCAGCTACTAGGAGTACAGAAACAATGCTCCACCTTGCCAATGAACAATGATGGTACCTGTATCACACTTGTAAAGACCAAATTCTTACTAAAAGAACAAACAACAACTTATTTTACTAGAGATTAACCTGAATCAACACTAAAGATCCATCAACTCCACTAATAAGGATCCTTATTATTGTCACATTTACTTACCTCTGGTCATACTCTAATCACAATTATAAGCTGGTATGAGAACTGCTGAGTACCAGTGAAGGGCTTTGAAGGGCTATTCTGCAAGAATAGAAGTCACTTAAGTATTTTCAGCCTAACCATGGAAAGGCACAGCCTCTGTGCAGCAAGGACAATGCCCTCAAATTGATTACTCAGCTGCTCCTTTTTAGAAACTGGAAAGAGAAATTGTCAAAGTCAAGATGGAGTCTAAATCTAATCTCTCAAATCAGAGTGGAGTCCACAATCTCTATGTGAAAATTAAGAAGCTCAGCACGTAATAAATACTGCTAGCAAATCTATTCAAATCAACAGTAACCTTAATAGCCAAAAATATTAAGCACAGCACCTATTTGCAATAAGAGGGGCCCCTGACTTCACCCACACTTCTTATTCTACACTTCAGCAAACGAAGCTGTGTAAGTAGATACATATGTACTACTAGACATGGAGGTAGATGGGAAAAAAAAAGAAATTAAACACACACACTACCATTAAACTACAATGACATCTTCTCAAAAATTATTGTTTTCTATGAACAGGACAGCAAATATTCAAAGATAGTGTGGTTTTCATCCTACCTCTACAGCAGAAGCTGATGAACCTAGTGATTAATAAATTTTTTATTTAAGATAGCAATTAATAAATCAGCATGGGCAAGTAGTCATAACAAACCTTACAGACTGGACATAAAAAAATGGATTTTAAGGACAGAGATTTCGAAATAACATTTCAATCTGAGTAGTACACAGGAACTAAATGGAGCTTAAACAGTGTATTTCAGTGAAATTCATTATATGGTTGCCTCCAGTAACACAGAGATTAAGTCAGATAAAGGCATGCCAATTTCTATCTAAAAAAATTTCTTCAAGACTTACAGAGCTATGGATGTTCCACAAAATAGGAAATCACAACGTGGATAGTGAAACTTGTGTTTTTCCCCAAACACTTTGCCTTTACTTTCTAACTATCCCCTAAATCCTTACTTGATTTATCCTTCCATTTTCTCCATACATCTGCATGTACTTTAAGGGCTGAGGAATAAAAGGAGTACCTACTCACAGTTCAGAAGCCATTCTTCCATGACAGTCTGTGGTAAGCAAACATGCTGTACCTTCACTTTGCACTCTAAATGCTCACCAGCCTCCTGGTATTAATCTAGACTCACTGATTTAATTATTAAACTGTACACTTCTCCAAAGAAAAAAAAAAAACATTGTAAGGAACAGAATGGCTTAAGAGGACAAAAGTATCCTTACCATGACTGGCAAAGTTAAGTTATATAAGTCACTTACATCCTACAGCGACAGGCATCTGAGAAATGTGTATTAGAAAGATTACACAAAAGTACATGACAAGCCAGCCAGTGTAGAGCAAATACAGAGTTTGGTGAACTGGAAGAGTCAACCTCAGACTGTATTTGGTACATTCATGCATTTAGTATGTACTGACTTCAAGAAAAGGGTGGATTCTCTTCATGGATCTTACCACTATTTCCCCATTCCACACAGAGAAGAAAGAGGCTCCCACCAAGTTACTGCCAGAACAGTGAACAGACTTTATTAAAAAAATAAAGTGTTCTATATTCTGATGTTGGCTCCAACTGCGGTTGTCCTTTGTCACTTGTCCTGCTGGATAACTTAATATTCTCTAGCCAGAGTAAAACACAAATGCATTCCTAGCTGAAGTAACAAATGACATAATTAGCTCTGCTTCCCTCTGCTGAGCTGTCTCACTCCATAATCTGCACCAGCTTTTCTCTGCTCCCACATACAATTAACAGAAAGGGTATTACCAGATAAAGCTTTTACATGTAGGTATAGAACCTGGCATGCTGAAAAAACTTCTCTACTGAAATTGTACCTATTGGGCCATTTGGTAGCTGTCAAGATAAAACCTGAGAAGCGCTCCATGCAGAATTTATACCTACACTATCAAAACCAACTCCAGGAGTTATACCCAAACATATATAATGCTGAAGGTCAACATACACTTTCACTTGCACTTACAGAAATTTAACTGAGGACAGCTTGATGTTTGAGCTTGCATCCCCAACACTCATATAGCTGAAGCAGACTCACAATTCCTGCCTTACTAGGTTAGCCTCTAAAAAATAACTTGTGAATTCTGTAGGTTTTATTACTGAAGGGTTTAAATGATGTAATAATATGGTAGAAGTGCTATTTAAAACAAAACACTACACAGTATCTTGCAGAGTTCAGCTCTTACTAATTAAAAAGGTTTTAACCCAATATAAACAATTGGAACACTATTACATTAATGTTCTAAAATATGTTTATGTCTATAGTCCAATATGGCATAAGGAATACATTTTATGTATCATTACTTCCTATACTCAGTTCACACACAGAAAAAAAAAACCAAAGTATTAAAATTCACTAGTCTGAAGTAAATAATAGCTCTTATAATCTGAAATACAAATAAGTAAAAGAATTACTGCTTGGATGATGCAGTGGCCCTTAAAACCACCAAAACCAATACAAACATGTCTGTATATTCACTAAATTCTGAAGTAAAAATATATGGGAGATTAATTTGTAAGAAGCACAACAAAAACATTGGGTCTGAACTGCTATCAATTTGCTGAGAGGTGAAAAACACAGAAGTTGAAGTTGTATCTTGTAACACAAAATGAACATGGTTAAAACAACACAGGTAAGTAATTCCTAACCTGAACACTGTTACTGGTCTGTAAGAGAAACTACTTACAAAGTATGTAATCCTCTACTGTTAACAAATATTCAGAGATTCTCAAGAACTAGAAAACATTTTGTCTGTTCTTCAACAGAAAAGTAGAAAAGGCAAGTTCTCCTTTAACTCTTACTACATACAATGAAATACACTGAATTATAAGATCATCTGTTACAAAGAATCCTCTGATATTTAAAGTAAATCATTACATTTTATACCATCAATTTTTGATTGCATTGTCTTGTGTACAACCAAGTGTATGTTTAATTTTGCAGGATCGGGGCTTACTTCTAATTGCTGTGTAATACCACAAGTACTGAAGATACAGCAACAACACTGAAGACTTCAGAGCAGATGCTACTTTTCATTTGTAAATAACCCTCCCCTGTACTTAAGCCACAGAAGATCTACATCACTGTTCTTGATTATATTGATATCAATCGTCATAACATACACCCTGCACATATCATGTGCGGGTCTAAAGCTTCTGGAAAGCAAGAAGCAACTTGCAGAAAACAGTTAAAACTCTGAAATCAAACTAGATACAAGTGACCTTATTTCAAAAGGTCTTTTCCATATAAAATCATGTATAAACATGTACTGCAAACATACCTGTTCTCCAGCCTCTGCAGGTATTATTGTCTAATAACCAAAGACCACACTTCTAGATGTTGGAAAGTACTTGTGTGCTTTTCTTTATTAGGAAAAAAAATGCTATCATTTTGTTCTTTCTCATAGCTTCCATAATCTTACCTATTTAATGGCATGCTGCCCTAGCTAAATGATGAATCCTGCCTATTGCTTTTCAAATGCACCAACCTTCTCAAAAACACTGGATGGTGTCATCAAACAAAACCTGATGTTCTGAATGATGGTGTCCGTATGTCTCCAGCGTCTTCTATCGTGACGTAGCCAGGCCTGAACAGCTTCATACAGCTCTATCTCTGGAAACCTGCTCAGATGATCATTATCCAAGTAAGACATGAGCTTCTCAAAGCTCAGATATGAAAGAAAGTCAGGTCTGGACATGAGTGGCACAAAATTCTCTAGCAGAAAAGAATCCAACTTTTCCCTGACTCCTTCAATGTTTACACCGAAATCATCCAGAAGTCTCATAATTTCTGCACAGTTTTCTAAGCAGATTTTAGCTAAGAGAAAAGAGCAGCAAAACTTTACCACTTCTATAAGCTGGACATACATGGCAGCCTGAAGGATTTCATGAACAGTGTTCATGCTCAGTTCAATAGTTCCATAGTACATGAATTGGAGGACATGACTGAAGCCTGTAGCTGTCAGACCTTTTAAATGGATTTTGTCCTGATCTCGTTCTCGCATGTCTGCTGTGAACATAATCCTGAAGTAATCGCTCTGGGTGGCAAGCAGTGCTTTATGGGCCTGAAATTGGTGGTCTTCAATGACAAGTGTGACATCAAGAAGCAATCCCTCCTCATACAGTGCTCTGAATCCTGCAGAGACACTGGTGTCGTGGATGGAGGAGCTAAACCCTTCCACGTCCCCTGCCATGAATCACCTGGGGGGAAGAAAAAAATAAATAAAAATAAATCATAACTTCTAATAACATATTACAAGCCCTTCCTTACCAGATAAATCCTAACTGAGATGGCTTTGATTAGGACTTGAAAGTCTTCATCAATTTTTCTGTTTCTCTACAGCTGAAAAATCAACTTAAGAAATAACTTAAAAGACAAACTTTAAATATTTCTCCCCAAACCAAATATCCTCATTTTAAAGACAGGGTAATGAACAAAAGTAACTACGCAATACTGTCAAAATGATTCCATAACTCCAAGTTAATTCATGGTCATACAATAAACTAAACTAAACCCTAAACTTTTTCCTCTCCTCCCTGTCAATCTTTGTAAAGAATTTATCTCAGGGGAGCAATAAAACACCCACTCTTGAATATCAAAGGTCTCAAAAAGGAAACCAAACTTCCTTAACTTCAGAAACAAGCTTCAGTAGATCTGTACATGGTATGATCTAAAAAAAAAAATTATTATGTTTTAAAATCTATGTCAATTTACTCGGAAGTTATTTGTAGGAAAATGAACATTTCCACAGTTACTATTTGAGATTGTGTGCTTCATTTCTCCTGTAAAAACACAGTCCCATCATGTTCTCCCCCATTTCTTACTATAGTGATTAATATTAAGTTATGAGATTTATGAAGTGCAAAATACTAAGGCAACAAGAAGCACTGACAAGAATAGGTTACAAAAAATAATATTCTGTTTAATGAGCTTAGTGAAGCCTAATTGCTCATTAAGCATTTGCAGATATGGTGTTACATATATGCAAGTTATAATTAAACTGCAAATAAACCAAAAACATTTGAGAGTAGCAGGATCCTACCCTGTTGGAGTAAAATCAATTATCAAAATAAAAACCTACTCAAAATCCAGAAATTTCTCAAAATGTTTCTCAATTTCCTTGGGTTTAGGTAGGGTAAAGTTGCACAACACAGTTTGAACCAATTAACAGTTCATCAAATGACCACAGCACACTCCATTCTCCTTCTCTGTCACATTCCACAACCTGAGCTTCTGCTGCCTACTTTGAGCCATTTCTGGTGTTCATTTGGTTTCTCCAGAAGGTCAATTCAACTCAAAAAACATGACTAAAAAATAAACTAAGAGCAGGGAGGACAGACACGAAAAAGACACATGACACAAACACGATCACCCCTTCTCCCCAGCACATAGAAAACCTCAAAACTAGAAATCTTTCTGCTTCCCAATGAGCTGACTACTGACCTGACACTGTAGGGTTTTGGCACAAGAACTGACCTGATGCAGAGGGCAGGACACATACTTGTGCAGGAAGAGAGAGAAAGAGCAACAGCTTCCCTACTTGGCATTCATTTACTATTAGGATTGGTTCAGCTACTTTTGTTCCACTTCTTCCCAACTTAAATTACACTTCAACTTTCCCTCAGATATTTGTTGCATTTAACTCTGAATTTTCTACAGCAAATAAAGCTAATAATGTTTTGGTACTGGCAAACCACATGACAAGCTAAATAACATCAACACATTAGAAAAACCTGTAGATTCTCAATGTCATAACACTTCACACAAGTATATGGACCCGGAAGTGACTCTAGGCAGGATCGTATTTCACAGCCTCAGAGAGCAGTTATCACTTACCCCCACTTCCTCAAGCACTACCTTCTGGCTGCTACCATTGTAACAGGAATGCATTTCATTAGACTCATCAATAGTTAATCATCTCCTCTCCTTCACTCCTCAGCACATATCCTGGAAAACCAAACTGGAGATACCCTTTGTCTTTGCAAAGCTGAACTGGTGAGTGGGTGTTTGTAGCCACACCTCATGAAATTAGCACCACTCCCACATGTTGAAGCCTGATGATGGGTTCTGTGCACAGTAAAGTCAGTGCTGGGAGTGTTCATTACAATTAAGACCTTCTCACTAAATTCAAATTCCTGAGAGTAAGAGCAGGATCAAAAAGATGACAATCCAATCACTTTCTCACCAGTATCCAAGAAAGCAGCTTCCATTCAATGTCACTGAAAACAAAGAGAAACATGCAAACTGCTCTGGAACCTCATATTGTGAGTCTCTTATTCCTCAGCATCAAATGCCTACCAGAAATAAAAATTACCATCAAATATGTTTTAGTTGTTGCCAATTCTTGCACAAAAGCAGATGAGGAAAGAACCACTTCACTAGTTCTTACCACCTCAAAAAGAAGCAACCAACTGAAGAGGAAGCATAAAGCCTGACTTTACAGGATTTTACTTTCTAACTGGATTTCTGATATCAAATAAAAAGGTAAGTACTAATATTCTTCTGTCTTTCATCAAAGCACTCGTAACTCCTCTCCTCCCATCCCCAGTTCTCTGATGTTTAATAATAGCTGAGGTCATACTCGGTCATTCCTGTTCAAGAGATTTAATAATCACTTGCCTTTAAACGGGTCACTCATTTTCATAAAACATACAGCAACTTAAAACAACTCTCACTGCTGTCTGAAATGAGCCAAGAGGTTCAGTGGTTACAAGGACTCTCAGACAGCACAACTGTGCAAGTTACAGTGCTTTAGGAGACCAACTAAAACTTGGGTCAGCCAATGATCAGGGTTAAAAATTAGAAGGGACAGTTGGGATTTGCAAATGTGAGAATGAGAACAGAATAACACAACATTGCATCATGGGACAAAAAGTAAAAAATGAAGCAACATTCCCCAAGTGACAGAAGCAATATATATTCATCTGAAAATAATGGGATCTCACATCATACAGGGGTCAACACTTGGAAATTATTACTTCTGAATGTTTTAAAATGTGGGTGTTTAAATCACTTAATCCCTCTTTTCACATTCCTGCTGATATTACTTTTAGTAAATCTGCAGTTTTCAACATCAACGTATTTTTCCTCCTAAACTGCAGCAAGCATTTAATGGATTACTTAAGTAGACCCAAAACCAGTAAGACTTCTCCTTACACAATCTAAAGAAGCTTCAGAATTCTATGAGTGAAAAGCAAAAGGACTACTTGTCTTCCTGCATTAGTTAAAAGGAGCAAATATCCTTTTCTTGGCATAAAACCATATACATTATCAGCAGATAATTTTTTCTTTAAAACAACAACAAAAAAAGTATTGCCAGTGCAAAGATACAAATGGGTTAAAATAGTACCAAAACCGGGAAAGTAGGTAATTAAATGCATATTATGCTTAACTGGTAAAAATCTTCATTTCAAAAGCTAACATCCATCGTCAAAAGCAAATAGTAATGTGGTAGTTCAAACATTAAAAAAAGCAATACAAAATACTCTCAAACCAAGTAATTTTTCTAAAGCATAGCTATGCCATTCCTCCCACACACAGACTTGCAATCTTTGATGTAATTCTAAGCACTATTCAAATGCTGCAGTTATTTCCCAGAGGACAATACATATTTTTTTTTCCATATTTTCAATAAAAATGGAAAATTCAGTTAAGATTTTCTTCATGCATGCAAATCACAGCAGCACACTTAATCCAAAGGACGGCATGGAGCCTGCAGTGGTCTATAGGAAAACTGAAACAAAAAAATTCCAATGTATAAACAATGGAGGGGAGGTGGGGGGCAATGTATATTGACATTTGTTATTGTTCTGCACATATTAGAGCTGATCAGGGTAATGCAGCACAGGAAGTAAGACTCTGCTGAAAAGCCAGAAGAGAAATACATTTAACCTTATTTGCTGTTCCTTACATTTTTCCCTCCTTTAGCACGTAATGCATTAGATTCTACAGTGCTGTGACTGTAAAACCACTTACTTGGAACACTGATTTCTCATCTTTATTCTGCAGCTGTAATAAAAGTCTGAAAACCCTACTCCAGACTGCTTTTCTGGCTAAACAAGGAGAACAGTCTTTCCTCAGGGTGTCTGAGGCTCTTAGTCACCAGCAGAAGAAATGGAGTCTAAATGCACTGGCTATTGAGAAGCAAGTTACAGAATATCTGCTTTTGACTCATGCCCTCCTGGATTTAAAATCTCTCCAAAAGCAGTACTACCTGAAAAAGGGCCCTTGGATATGTGTCTTTATGTAATATGTAAGCTTATATGCATTTTCTACAGACAGAAATTCATTGTTCTAGGAAAGTATTGACAATACCAAGTCTAGCACACTAGCTCAAAGGAAAATTTCTGCTTTCCTTTACTGTTGTTCTTTAGCAATTCATTTGGGATGCTGAGACAGAATCAGGAAGATTTGTTTTGTTTACTGATTATAGAGTACTTGTTCATTTTACCTATCCCATAAATATTCTAAGAAATCACCTTTGGGGACAAGCTGAACAATAAATTTTCACATAATAAAGCACTATTATCTAAGAGTTACACCATAAAGATATTTCAGCAGACACACAGAACCATGCTTTGGTTACACAAAGTACTAAAATGGAGCTTAAAATGCAGTAATCTCTTCCATCCACCAAATGCATGCATTTAAATGTAAATTTTAAAAGCCATTATGCATGATTTATTTGGTGAGGTGCACAGCAAAGGCTATCTAGAGCAGAATTATTTGACCCTAGTTTTGTAAATACACTTTTTTGAAGGAAAAGAACATTTCTCCATAGTCAAATGTTACACACACATATGAAAATACAACAAGTACCTGAACACATTTGCAAACATTCACAACTGCATACATGGCTGAAGCCTGGGCCTTTGAATGCAGTGCCATGTATTGAGTGAATGCAATTATAACATACACAGCATAAGTAACTTAACCCCCAAATTAAACCTTTGTTTACATGGTTTAAAACTAAAAACATTAAATTTGTCCATCAATAGTCCCCCACTAACAGCAACAGGAGTGATGTAATGTGGGATAAATCAACACCCAGTGGCTATCAAAACTTTCCATTGCTACAATTGCAAACACAGGGAACAAAGAAATACACGTAGTTTCCATGTGTCTTATCTAAAAATCCTTTGTAATTAGTACACTGAATTTGGGAAACAATTTATTTAAAATACATTGGTATGTTCATGTTTAAGACTTCACCCAATCCATCTCAAGAATTCCAAAAGCACTGGATTACTTGAGAAGGGAGAAATTAGGAGCTTACTAATCACCACCAGTCAGAGGAACCAGACAGCCAGAACTTCAGAAATTAAACCTTGGCTGCTCCTGAAAGCTGCCCACATTCCATTTCTTAGGGGCACAGAGGCGACCAGGACAGCTCCCCTGACAAGCTCAGCCCATGTTGCTATCCGGGAGCAATCTGAGTCAGCTCTTAGCAACAGCAGCACTTTGTATCATTATGGCTGTGTCAGAAGCATCAGAACTAGTTACAACCAAACCTACTAAAACTCAGCATGGACTGCGCCTCAGCTCAGTATGGTTATTCTTCACTCCAAGTGCGCCAAAACCTGTAACTGCACTTCACAGACACTAAGATAGCTTGAACCATCTGTCTAAAAGGTCACTGCGTCACACCACCTGTACAAAAAAACCTGATCCCAAACAGAGCAGGCTCAGCTCAATGCTCTTTCAATTGCATTTACTGATACCAGAACAGGTGCCCTGTATAAAATAGATGGTACATCCACAAAAATGAGAATTATCTTTAACTGGAAATACTTGTATCACTAATACCTAAAAGCTGAATGATGACAGTATTGAAAATTACAGATTAGCCACTGCTCTCAAAGTGGACAGGACTGCTCCATCCTGAATATCAGTCCATACATACACACATATATATGTACATATATTTGTGTCTTTTAGAATGATTAATCTTTTACGATGTAAGAAAAAGATATGAATAAAGCATGATTCTTTCACTGTGAAGACTTTTGTTAAGAAAATGATAGTCTATTTTATGCAGAAAAGCAGCAAGCTAAGTATCTGTTAGTAACAAAAAAACGCTATCTTTTGTGATTTATCACAAATTGTTAGCATAGCAAGATAGGAATGAGCTACAAGTAGTATTTAAACTATATTAATAAAAATATTTTAAATCTAAATTAGAATTGCTAAACTACCTCCTCCATTTGTCTCTTCGTTATCTGTATCTTTATTGCTAACTTAGCAAGTACTCCTAGCACCTTCTGAGAACATGACATTAATTGTGCCCTTTGTTCAAGACCCACAGGATTTGACCTCACTGCCAAATGTCAAACTCACTTACCAAAAAGACAGAAATCTCAAACATATTTAATTTCTACACATATCCCCCAAACTGGCAGCTAGATGAATGAAAAAGGTCTGAGGTCTCCAGTATGAGCTCAATGGTTATCTGCTGTGCTCTGCTTGCTGAAAGGCAAATCAACACGTGTAGATCCAAACCAGCCACGGGGTATAATTAAGGAAAGTGAAAGGAGATGTGTCAGTGGGAAAGTTTATAGGACATGTGGTAGAAATTAAGCACATTTGCTAGGTGATGGAAGGGAAAAGACAGGAAGTATGTTGGTACATGGTGGTATGCTCAGGGGATCTGAATGTGAACTGGGGCAATGGTGGTGCAAGAGCTGGGTTATTCTACAGGCAAGTTTATATAATAAGTCCACAGGAAGCCAAACTTCAGTTCTGTCATTTTATCCAGTAATAGCTCTACGATTCTCCTATTCCTCTTCCAAATGGGAGGAAAAAATCCCAAACTCCAAACAATAAAAAGGTGAGAAGTTTCAATTTTTAAGTGACGTTTCAGCATTCACCTAAGAAATCAGAGCTCCAGTACCAACACTGGGCAGCTCTACTCGTTCAGATCACGGATACTTTTTTCGCCATCAGCTACGATCGGGATGGGGGGAAGTAGATATGGCCATTTTCGGGGCAGGAACTCAGATGACCTACTTCAGCCTGTCCGCTCGCACGTTCAGCCCCTCTCTGCTGCGAGCGGAGCCCGCAGGCCGAGCTCCCCGGCAAGCGGAGCTGGCAGGCCCGGGCTCCGCCACTTGCGGCCGCAGGAACCCGAGGGGCCCGGCGGAGCTGCGCCCGCCCCGGACCCGCCAGGCATTCTCGCCCGCCCGGCGCGGCCGTGCCCCATCCCCGCTCCAGCCCGCCCGCTCCCCGCGGGCACCCAGCCCGCCGCCCCCCAGCCCGGGGAGGAGAGTCCTGAGGGCCAGGAGGGCGCCCGGGCCGCCCTCGATGGGACGGGCGGCGGCGGGAGGGCCCGGGGGATCCTTCACCCACCTCTCGGCAGCGGCGGTGCTGAGGACGCGGCTCCTCCCGCTGGAGCGGCGGAGAGGGGCCCTGGCTCCGCGTACCATACAGCCGGGGGCGGCGGAGGGAGGCGCCGGGGGGCTGCGGAGAGGGGCAATGGCTGAGTCGAAGCCGGGAGGAGGGGAAGGAGGCGGAGGAAGAAGGGGGGATCCTGGGCTCCCTCCTTCCCGCCGTCCGCGCTCGGGGAGGAGGTGGGAGCCGCCCCCGCCGCGCCGCCCGGGCACCGGCGCTCCCGGCCCGGCCTCGCCCCCGGGGTCCCCGCCGCCCTCACGCTTGTTTACCTTCCGCGCTGCCCCGCGCGGCCGCGGGCGCCATGTTCCCCCGGCAGCACCGCGCCGGCCGTCACTTCCGCCGCACCTGCGAGGAACGGCACCGGCACCCCGGCACCGGCACCGCCCCGGGCCGGCCCCGCTCGCCGGCCCCCGGAGCCCCGGCACGCCCCGAGGAGCACGGCCGGAGAAAGCGACACCGAGAAGCATCCTGTGCGTCCGGCCCGCGAGGACGCGCATCCACACGCGTTCTCTTTCGGAGAGTCGGTGTTGCTGCGGCCAATTTCTCTGAGGCTATGGCAGCTCCCAGTTTTCTCTGGCAGCTGCCCGGTGTAGCGCTGTATCCCGCCCCGGGCTACAGCAACCCCAGCCCGGTGCCGGCTGAGCTCCGCCCCGGACAGCGGCCAGCCGCAGGTGTGCGGGCTGATCCCAGCTCCCTGCTTTCCGCAGGCTGCCTTGCCAGCCGGCGTGGGAACCGGGTCACCAGAACCCCAGGGGTCAGAGCAAGCAGCGAACAAAACTGCACACAAGGAGCACAGCCCTGAGTGGGGTGAGCAGGGCTCTGCCTTAGCACAGACATCACCCCTTTGCTTTCGCTATTTTGCCTTTGCCTGGCAAATTCTGATTTTATTGTAAGAAATTAAGTAACCCACCCGGACCTTTAGTTTGCCACTAACATCCCCAAAATATTTGCTCCCCTTCTATGTCACCCATTGCTTTAAATAGTAGGCCACAGGTGCCATCCTCTCCCTGTTTACTGCTGTTTCCATCCCCTTCACAGCCTATTTTCAGTCTCTCAGTACCATCCCCTCCCCATTCTTGATTTATAAAACAAGTGTACTTTCTCTATAGCTGCCACCCCCAATATGAATGTCTTTCGCACCTTTCACACAATGAACCAGCTACTCTATGCTGTGCTTCACAAAGACTTCCCAATCCTATTCCCACTCTGTTCAACGGCCCACCTACTGCTCCCTCTGATACAATCAACCTCCCATTCACTCCTTCATCCCAATGACCAGACCTCTCACGGCTTTGCAACTCCTTACTATTCCATCTCATTCACTCATGCAGTAAATTTGCCCCATCTCCCCAGTCACTGTTTTAAAACCTGTTATTTGTGCCCTTATGGTGAATAAACTGGCCTTTACAGACCCGCCCTGTCAAGATAGCAGGTTTTCCTGCCACCTGTGTTCCAAAGGAGAGACATTCCCTCCCTTTTCCATAAGGTATATATCCTACTGCAGCAAGCATATACCCATTTCAACAAGGAAAAATGTGTAGAAACAAATTTTCTCATACACAGAAATAATGAAATCAAAACTTCATGCATCCTTCTGCACCCCTCAGGCTTCTGACCTTCATAGGTGAGCAAGGGTGGATACAGCTAAGCAAGACTCTCATGTTTTACCTGACTGTCATTTTGCTGTCTGCAGTTTGTGTCAAGCTGAGGCGCAAGATGATCTTCAGGTCTCTCCTACACACTGTCACAGAAGACCTCAAACCTAGCCACAAAACAAAACCACAACAGCTTTGACATTTAAAACATCTCAATATTTGAGAGCACAAAAAAAAACACCTCCCATCCCCTTCTCCTTCACACTGAACAATTTGCTTCTACCAAAAAAATCAAAATACGTTAATAATGTCTCAGTTCTAGTCTCCTAAATAAAATTATATAATTATATTTAGGCCTCTGACAATGACTACTAGTATCAACATGACCTTACTAAATATTAATTTGAGATATAGGTTGACCACTCTGATTTAGGCATCTGTACAAAGTCAGTTGCTAAGTAGTTACCACTGGCTTAAATGACACTATTGCAATGAATAAAATCCTGGATATAGTGTTTTTAGCTATTATTAATACACTAGTTAGGATTTAATTCTAATATTTTTAAACTTTATTTATTCAGACATACAATACATATATATTGACATATGACGTCACCTCCTAGCAATGTTCTTGCCTATTTTAGTTGGGGTTGTTCAGCCTGGACAAGAAAAGGCTCTGAGGAAACCTTGTAGAAGCTTTTAGTGCTTAAAGGGGGCCCAAAAGATAATGGATTTTCCCCAAGGGCATGTAATAACAGAACATGGGGGAATGGCTTCAAACTGGAAGAGAGCAGGTTCAGCTTATGTGCTAGGAAGAAATTCTTTACTGTGAGGGTGGTGAGGCACTGGCACAGGTTGCTCAGGGAAGCTGTGGATGCCCCATCCCTGGAAGTGTTCAAGACCAGGATGGATGGGGCTCTGAGCAACCTGGGATAGCAAAAAGTGTTTCTGTGCCCACAGCAGAAGATTTGAACTCAATGATCTTTGAGGTCCCTTCCAACCTAAACCATTCTATGATCCTACAATAATTAGACATTTGCAGACTTTAGACATTTCTGGGTTTTCTTTATGCTACAAACATTTCCAAGTAAGCGCATTAAAATAGCTGGAGTACCTCAGAATACGTAAAATGTACAATCTCATTGCTAAAATAGAAGCAACAACAGTGTGTGTATTTTTTTCATATTCCTGACAGGGTGTTTGGTGAAGATTAAGTCCTTTTTAAAGGCTGTTTCAAATATGACAAAAAAACTATTTCCGTAATTTTACACTGCACCGCATTTATTGCATAATTTAAACAGCTAAGTAACTACAGAGTCCAGTATTTTCAGTTCATTTTCATAAAAGAGGGATTATACATGCGTGAACATCAAGGCAACTGCAACCAAATATTGCATCATGTTCCCACTACACCTCGGGTATCTCAGATGTTTTTCCCAGAAGTGAGATATTTAATAAAAAATTGAAAACACCATGTGGCCTGATAAAAGATTAGATGTGAAAATTTATCTTCCAGACCAGTGTAAAACATGATTGGGTTACAAGACAAAACACATTCTGTCATTGGCAATACTATCATAGATACCTGAAGGTTTCTTCCAATGTGTTCCTGTTAATTTCTTCAGATCAAGAACACTGGTGTGTTTGCTCTAGTTATATTTAGCAGAACTCACACCTAGTTCTCATATCAGGAAAAGATGGAAATAGTAGCATTTGTGAAAGTGGGAGGTTGCAACTGCTGTTAAACCAGGCACACCAGTTTCACACGCATTTCCATCATCACATTTCAATCACGTGGCTGTCTGCGCTAAACCTGCTTTTTTTTTTTTTTTTTAACCTGCAAAGCCAGGAAAAATCTGAGAACAAACGTGCTCTCCAACAGACAAAGACACTGTTGTTGGCACAGCACACACATATTTCAGATAACTAGTTATCTGTATTGAAACCGGTTTTCCTGACCAACGAGGAAATACTATCAGCAACATCCTCTATGCTTTTAAAAGGTTCCCATGAAGAAGTCAGTTTGATTTCTCACAGGGAAGGGTTGGGAACTTGGCCTCTACTTTCTGGAGAACCTCTAAACTGGTTCTCATCACTGGATCAGGGATTTTATTAAACTTTTAAAGTATTTATGTCATACCAAACTCAGGAAACAGCAAGCGTTTGGTGGGATTTTTACCTGTTTCGTAAAAAACATTCAGGATGTTCGTATGTTGGGGCAGCTCTCACATCCACATGGTCTCCCTAACAATAAGCGCCCAGTCTACAAAAGACAGCAACAAGAAAAAAGGTTGAAATTAGAAAGATCTTCTCATGCCGACGGCCAGCAGAAGTTGTAACACATGTACGGTGACAGGTTACTGTATTCGAGCAGACACCGCGGTCGATGTGCTCGTTTCAGTACATACATGGGCCGTGCTTCAGTTCCCCCCCCCAGGTGCCCTTCTGCATCTCACCTCCTCGGCACCCCAAATAAATCCGCACAGCAACAAACCCGAGCGCGGTACGAGCCTCCCGCCGTCGGTGGGTCTTTCACCGAGCACGGTCCCCCTTCTCGCAGCCACGGCGCCGTTTCGCACCGGCGCTGCCTGTGCGGGGCTCCCGCCGCTCTGTGGCGGGGTTTCCGGGGTGTCCGTCCTGGCGGGCTCCCGCCACCGGCCCAGCTGCGCGCTCCCGCAGAGCACGCCGTGCCCGCCCCGGGCTTTCCCCGCGCTCCCGCCCCGCGCACGCGCACGCTATCCCGCCCGCGCACGCTGCGCGGCCCCGCCGCAGGCCCCGGTTGCATCACCCGGCGTGAGGGCGACTGGGGGTCCTTACAGGGGTGACCGGTCGGGCGCCTGATTCGCGACCGTCTTGCCGCGAGGCGGACGCTAGCCCCCCGGCGCAGATCGCGGTTTTTCTTTGAGGTCGGTGTCCGCTCCCCAGCCGGCCGGTGCCGCGCTTTGGGCGGGAGACCGCCGGCCGGCAGCGGTGGTGCCGAGAGCAGCCGGCGGTCAGGCGGCTGCGCGGGACTCCTCACTTCCTACTCGGGCCAAGATGGCGGGGGACGAGGCGGGAGTGACTCTGGGGCAGCCGCACCTCAGCCGGCAGGATCTCGGCACCTTGGTGAGCGCCGCCCGAGGGGCGCCTAGGAGCGAGATCGGGCTCCTGGGGCTTGGCGGGGGCGCCCGGGGAGCAGAGGGGGCGGGCGGGCTGTTTTGGGTGGGTGGGTGGGGGGTGCGGCCCGAGGGGCTCCGAGCCTTCTGCTGGGCGTCACCGCGGCCGATGCGTTCTGAGGGGGCACAGGAGGCGGTTACGCCTCGGGGAGCCGGGGTTGAGCTCGCTGGGGGCAGGAGAACGCGGGCGCGGGGCTGAGCGGCGGCGCACGGGGCAGGTCGTGCCGGTCCTGGTGGGTGTGGGGCGCCCGGGCGAGGTGCTTCTCGCCACGAGTGTGAGGCTCAGCGGGTCTGTGTCCCGCCGGTGCGGCTGAAGCTTTTATGGCTCACTGATGGGTGCAGTTTTCCTCATGTAAGGTTTGTCCTACTCTGTGATATTAAAGACTCTTCCCTTTCCAAGTGGAACCATTCATTTGAGCTGTGTTTCTCCAGCAGGCTCAAGGGCTTGGCTACCAGCCCTATCTTGGTTGGTTTGTCAAGAAAATTTTCTTGACTATTAACAAGTACCGAGAAATACCAGTTCTACGTACCGCTGCAACTGGTTGCAGTGGTCTCCTGCTGTGGCAGCCTTCCCTATTAAATATCTCACTTGGGCTGCCTCACTTATTACACTTACATGCTAGTCTAAGTGTGTATGTAATGTATATTTCAAATTCAAGTGTATTACAATGTACAGAGCCAAAAATCCCGTTGTTATGTCCCCAGTGTTTAAACTGGAATAGCTTTTTTGTTTTTACAGTAATAATGTTTGATGTTCTTCGGGCTTGAGCACAGGAATTCCCTTGTGTTACGGAGAGCGTGTCAATTATTTCAGATAGTTTCTTTACTTCCTGTCATTGTTGACTACGGCATTTTCTAGTTGGAAAAGGGACAGACAGAGACTAGCTGGAAGGTCAGCAGGAATTACCTTTAAGGCCTGTTCTGCCGGCCCTCGAGTGCTTAAAGCTGAGTGGAGCTTCTTGCTGAGGAATAGCCTTATACCAGTCTTGAGGAAAAAACTCCATGCGTGCATGGTTGTGTGCACCAGGAAGAATTCTCCTGGTGGCAGGAATTGCATCACGTTGAGATTCTGGTCGCTCGGCCACATGGTGCCATCTGCAGGTCACATTCCCATCGCTGGGAAGTAATTTTAAGTTCGATATACGAGAAATATAAATTTGTGTGTCTTAGGTGTTCAAAATTTGCTTTGTATTGAAGATGAACATTTAATTCATGTCATACTTGAGAACAGAATGAGTGAGTTTATCAGTTTTACACAGATAACGTTTGATCATTTTGCACAGAACCTTCATGTAACAGTGTAAACAATATGTGTTTTAATGTTTGTATTATTTGTATCTTAAATTTTGTCCTGCACCAACGACTCTTGTGGCATCGTGGAGCTTTTCTTAAAGGCAGTGGTTTATCCATATGGATTAAATGCAGGATGGATATTAGCATTATGGAGGAACATTTCAGTGGATTTCAACACTTGTCCATTATTTGGAGAAACATGTTTAAAAAAACCTAAACAATTCTTTCAGAGTTGTTTCTTTGTCTATATAGAGTGTATTTGTGAGGGTTTTGTTCTGCCAGTGGCTACCAATTAAGTTCACCCAACAGATTGTTTAGGACAGCAGAATTTTTGTCTGTTACCTAAAGCAGCACTAACAGTATCTGAGGGAAAAAATAGTCATTAAAAAGAATAAAAAGCCATAGTGCTAATGAAACATCTGGACCCACTGACTCAAAAGTATTAGTTGTAATTACGTATTGGCTGTAATGGAACCTTACACCTATTAAACAACTGTTTATTGGCAGAGTTTTGTTTTTAAAGTATTAGTGCTGTTCATCATGTAGACTGTTGAAAATGGATGTGCCTGTTATGTGTAATTTAGGTTCAGGGGCAGGTAATGGCTTGGGGTGTTTTGTTAGAAGCTTCTTTTGAGGTTTCTTGTTTTGTTTACTCCCATCTTTAGCACATCGCAAGTGATTAATCCAAGACTGATTTACAGTCAGGGATTTGAATTGTAGCCTGTCCTGAGTCACAGGTTCCTAGTTCACTTTGGGTTGTATTTCACACACTTAAGAGATTGGAATGTACATAATCTAACTGGATTTTGATGAATAGAGCTATCTGTTAATTTTCAAGTTTCTAAATTTTTAACTTTCTAAATATTTATATACAAGATGAATAAATTCTAAAATCTTCCTTATACAGGATGTCACCAAGCTGACACCTCTTTCACCAGAAGTCATCAGCAGACAAGCAACAATTAATATAGGTAAAAACAAACTTATAAAAAGGAGGGGTGGTGCATTAAGGTGGCTCTTTTTGGTACTTGTGCAGTAACAGATGGTGGCTGTGTGGTAATACTTTCAACAGATTTGTACAGAAACAGTTACATAGTCGTTTTAGGGACTTGTCAAGCCCTTTTGACTTGAAATACACTCATTTTACTTCAGGAACACAGTTGAATGGTGTGGGGAATAGTTGCTAAAACAAAATTTGTTTTACTGTGAAATAAAGCATTGGAATGAGTTTCATTAAAATGTAAAAATCTGTCCATTGGGAGCACAATTTCTGGTCTCGTTTGTTTAAACAAAAATGATTATAAATTCCATGTGGAGAATTGATTGATTGTAGTGGAACATTACACAGAATTAGACTATGGTTTATTGACAAACATTTCCGTTAAAACACAGGTACAATTGGTCATGTAGCCCATGGAAAGTCGACAGTAGTCAAAGCTATATCTGGAGTCCATACTGTCAGATTTAAAAATGAACTGGAAAGAAATATCACAATCAAGCTGGGTTATGCTAATGCAAAGGTGAGTCACCACTGTAAATGCAGCAGCTATGTTGCTAATATATTTCTGTAAGATTACTGGTAACTAACCCTTGAGGAATTAAACCTTTTTTCAATTTTAAAATATCAGATTTACAAGCTGGATGACCCAAGCTGCTCTCGACCAGAGTGTTATCGATCCTGTGGAAGTAGCACCCCGGATGAGTTCCCTACAGATATTCCAGGCACCAAAGGGAACTTTAAACTAGTCAGGTAACTGCTTTAAATTGCTGGAATAAATTGTGTTTACTTCTCTTTGTATGAAAACAGGACTGAGCTGTGAGCTGAGTAGGTTCTGGAAGACTATACATTCTTAGGTGGAGCACCTCTGGGCTAAGGCATTGTCTAAACTGTCCTGAATTCATTGATGGTGACGAGCACTCTGGGGTACAGCACAGCTGTGTCTGCTGTCCTCAGCAGCTTGCAGGGCTTTGAAGTTAAATATTTCTGCTATTAACATAAGTACATTTTAAACCAGCCAGATTGAGAATTGATGTGGACCTCACAAGCGCATCTTTAAAATCCCTTTTGGAAGGGTGATCTTTGTTAAACATTTCTTCCTAAGGGCAGAGTTTCCAAATTTTTTAAAATGAATATCTGAAAGCCTGATGCTTAATGTGAGATCACTGGAGGCTAAGTGTTCTTTGTTAACTTGGTTTCTGATAAAGTATAGCACAGTCTAACCCCAGCAGTGGTTACGTGGGTCTACACAATGATTGCTCAAATGAGAGTAGTCATGAAGACTGTTGTACAAGATTCTTACTTTGTATTTATGATAAAATACATGTGGGCCTGTAACCATATGTCTTTCCTTTTCTCAGATTCCCAGCAGAGCACTTGTACTAAGATTAACTTCTCTTGGAGTGTGACAGGCAGGCAGCCATTGTGAAACAACTGGTTAAAAGCTTTGCATTCTTTATCCTACTGGTTGTTTGCTTGCAGTAGATTTTTAACATCATCACCATATTAGTCCCTTCCTTTTTGGTGACCCACCCCTGAGAACAAGGATTCTTCACTAGATAGGTTCAGGAAATAATATAGTGAATCAATTATCTTGGTCTGCACAATATCATAAAGTTGGAATAATAACATTGCGTAGACAAATCTGTGAAGTGCAGTTATAACCATGTAATTAAAGATGTATAATTTCCTAAAATTGAAGAATGAGGGGTGCCTTTTAAAAGAGGTAAGAGAAATCTCCATGTGGTGTGTTGGGGTTTAGGTTGGTGGTGGTGGGTTTGTTTGATTTCGGACTTTTACCTGGTGCATTTAACTCTAATCTAATTTATGAGTAAATTGGTGAAATATTAAAGAGGTGCTTAATGGAATATGTGGTAATAAATCTTCAAACTCAGGAAAAGTATTCAGTAGCTGTTTAGTAATGTTCGTGTTCTTTTAGAAGTTTTTTGAAAATATTGTTTTAAGGATACTTTTAACTTCTATGTCTGCCTGATCACTGACATAAATCAGTCAGAGGAATTGTTGATAATGGGCTTTTGGATTTCTCTTTGACCTTCTCCCACAACAGGCATGTCTCTTTTGTGGATTGTCCTGGCCACGATATTTTGATGGCTACCATGTTGAACGGTGCAGCAGTAATGGATGCAGCTTTACTGTTGATAGGTAACAATTGCTACCCAAAACCACAGCTCCATTTGCAATTGCTACCCAAAAGCACAGCTCCATTTCATAGTAGCATGAAGCAACTTTATATGGGCTTTAAAATCTCCTGGGATGTGGTGAGCAATTTAAACAAGTGAATGAGATGTGTTAAAGAAAATAAAGTACTACACAATGGCAAGATACTCAAACAAGCTTGTTTTAAACACAGCTATGCCTACTCACTAGTCTAGTAGCTGGCCCCATTGATAGAAAATAGGTAATATAAAACCTTGTAGTAGTATAGTACTGTAAAATTTTTATAACTTGATGGAAACAGATTAGCTGCATTTTGAGTTTCTCTGAAGGTTCAGTTTCCTTTAAATATGCATGTAGTCTTTGCCATGCAGCAGAGTTCACAAACAACAGTACAAACAGTAAACCCAGATAAATATAGGCAAAATTTAAGTGCAGGAGATTTAATGTAATCCGGACAACTTTTGTTCTGATTTGCAAGCAATAGAAAGTGAGTAAAACTGATTTTTTTTATGTCTGTAGAACATTCTAGTGTTCTGTAGTGATACATAGCAATTATCTTACCTTGATAGGATATGTCAACAAAAGAAAAAAACAGCTTCAGATACTGTAATTTAAAGTCTGAGATAAATGTTGAGCTGTCATTTCTTCTGCCTGTTTATCTCTAGAAAGTGTGATAGACCAAACTTCAGACAAGATTAACCACCATAATGGCACATCAGCCAACACTGGCTTCTTAGCTGAAATCTAAACCATTGTGATAGTAGCCCTATTCACATATTTGATAGAATTATAACGGAGTTTGGGGATCTTGATATTTTTGTGACTTTGTTGATAAGAAAAGATATTAAGATACTTCTTGAAAGGTAATTTGTCTATTATGCTACAGTCAGCACTGAGGTATCTGAAGAGCTAAAGGAGTAAACCAAGCTAGGTGTTGGTATCTTTGGGTATTTTAGGTGTGTGTTCCTAGTGAGAGCAGGTACAATGGAGGAACCTCTCTGGCAGCCTCTTACCTGTCCTGCATTGTGTGGAGGCTACAGCCAGTAGCTGTAGGGGAGAATAGGTGTTTATTGACTTGGTAGCTTCACCTGTGGATTACTGAGAGACAACTGTCTTTTTTTTTTTTTTTTTTCTTACTCTTGCATAGTGATAGTAGATGGAAGTAGATATCCTAACTGTAGGACTTTTGTCTGTCTTTATAGTTTCTATATTCCAGTCACTTCTCTTCTTTCAGCTGGTAATGAGTCATGCCCTCAACCTCAGACCTCAGAACATCTAGCTGCTATAGAAATCATGAAACTGAAGCACATTTTGATTCTACAGAATAAGATTGACTTGGTGAAAGAGAGCCAGGCTAAAGAACAGTATGAACAAATTCTTGCATTTGTACAAGGTAAGTTTTCAAGAGCAGAAATCCAGTTAGTGGTGGAAATTCATAGTGGTTTTCCATACGTTCATAGCTTATCTTAGACAATGCTGGTAGACAGTATCTTAGACATGGTCTGTTAATGTGAAAAGTAGACCCTGGGAGTTGTGCTTCCTACCTGTTGGAGCCTGCTTGATACAGTAGTGTTATGGCTCTGGGTCAGAGCTCTAAATGTAAAACTAACATCAGTCTCTCTTTTGTTGTAGCTTTCAGTGGATTTGTGATTTCTTCTTAGAGTGCTTCTTTGGTAGAGATTTCACTGCAATTTTACTGCAGTGCAGGAGAGAAGGACACTGTACTTGTTAGGGACACTTTGGAGGTTTAAATATATATATATATTTTTTTTTTTATCTAATGACAGAAGAGAGCTCTTTCATCTCTCTGTGTAAATCCAGTTCGGGCAGCGTTACCCTACTCTGTAAAGGTCTGCTCACCTTTATAGTACTTTGAGTTTTATCTTCCCCAGGAGCTTCCTCTGTTTTCCTTGTTTATCTGCAGTAGGTGGGGGTATGTGACAAGCTGCAGAGCTAGATTGTCACCATCAGAAGTTGCCAATGGGACTTTATTTTTTTTTCTTTGTTTTTCTTGTTTTTACTTTTTACGTTCTTTTTTTTTTTCTTTTTTTTCCTTTTTTTTTAACTGTTGCCTTGCAGGAGCTGTTCATAACTGTCAGAGTGGATTGATGTGTAAATTTGGAGTTTGAAAACTGGAGTTACCACCAGAAACATAGATGTAATTAAAACTAATGATGTCTAACAAACCTGCATTACTAAATGCATTCTTCTGTAAAATAAAGATTTTTCTAAAATATGTATTTGTATTGCAAAATTTGAAAAACATCATTAAATTAACAGGAAATTTAGTCTGTCATAATGAAATCTGACTGTAAAATTAACACTGCTGTTCCACATACTGAGATATTGACCTCTCTTAGGAGATCTTACAAATATTTCTGATCATAATGTAGCAAGTGAATTCTCCCTTAGAGTGGAAGATTATCTTGCACAATTTCAGAATGCCTCAAAAAGTAGGTGTGGCTGATGTGAGCTGAAATGTTGAAGGGAAGGATAGATGCTCCAATGTTGCTCTGATAAATACACATGGAGCATGCCACGAAATTCATTAGTATTTTTAACAAGGACAGAACACTTGGTCATATTAAGGCTTTATGTTGAACTTGATTTTGTTTTAGGTACAGTTGCAGAAGGAGCTCCAATAATTCCAATCTCAGCACAGTTGAAATACAACATTGAGGTGGTTTGTGAGTACATAGTGAAGAAAATCCCGGTCCCTCTGCGAGACTTCACATCTGAACCAAGGCTCATTGGTATGTAAATGCTCAGGCCTGGGTGTCTGTGGCCAAGCATTTTCTGAATGTGCCTACACTTAGAATAGCACATACTGAGTGCCCTAAACAGAGCTGGGTTCATAAGGAGTATTTAGGATGCTCTTATTTTAAAGCTTGCCTGTCTTCTGAGACCTGTATTGTGTGTTCACTGTTAATTGCTGTTGGTTTTGTGTATATTCTGTGCATATGACAGCACTAAAGTGCAATAAAAGTGAGATATTTGTCTGTATCTTAAAAATATCCCATTGGTTGCTATGAATTTAGTTTTGATTTAACCAAATATTGGCAAACTGATTAATTTGATAATTAAATTATTTCCTTGGAAATATTTTGGCTTGCTTGGTTAAATCTTTTGTGTTAGTCTCCTGTTTCCTGGTTATGATTGTCAAAGTTTCAGTTCTTGTGCAGCGTACTGTGAAATGCAGTTCCTACAAGGAATTAATTTGCTTTTTTTATTTTTTTTTCAAATAATCCAAGGGAGAACCACATTACATGAAGGTTACAGTGTTCAACTATGAGTACATTAAAACAGAGTTCTGGCATTCACAATTAACATTGTGAATTTTGAAGGGGTTTTGTAAAATGGTTGATCATTACTTTCCTTTTCAGATCTTTAAGTTATTTTCTGCTATACAGAAGAAATCTTATGAAACATTTATATATGAGCAGTTTAAATGGTTTTGAGAATAAAATTTTTTAAATTAATGAAATAAAACTATGTCTGCCTAAAAATTTGGAATAAAATATTGATTGTTCTGGTTTTGTAATATTTATAAATATATGTAACCTTTCTTAAGAGCAGAGAAGCAGTCAAGTTGCTAAAGAAAGACATTGTTTAAAAATCTGATAGTAAATATAAACCTGGTTATGATCTTTTCAGTAATTAGATCTTTTGATGTCAACAAGCCTGGCTGTGAAGTTGATGACCTTAAGGGAGGTGTTGCTGGTGGCAGTATTCTAAAGGGTGTTTTAAAGGTAACCCTTTTTGTTTCTTGACTGAAATTTGTATGACAATGAGTAGAGTTTTTCCATGCTTGCTACAAAATGTATCCATGTAATTGATTTTTTTTTAAACTTTAATACAGTTAAAGAATGGCACTTATTCTTTCTGTCTGTACTTAAGTTTCACTTTACAGTTTTAAAATACCAGAACAAGAAGCATACTGGTTTTAATTTTTAAAATATATTATTATAGTCTTAACTTTTTGATAATAATAAGAGATTTAATCTCTCACAAAAATAGAAGGGGCTATTTTTTTTACCACTTCCTGAATTATTGTGGGGAAGAGGAGAGCAAAAGAACTTTAAAAGCACCTTGGAAGTGTGTATGGGTTCTCACAGGTCTCACTTCCTCATCTAAGTGTTCTGTATATCCTGTATACTTGCTTTTTTTTTTTTTTTTATTTTGCTTGCTTGCTCGCAACTTTAAATGATTGCTTTGCTAGACTGGAAAGCAAACTGTCTTTGAACATTTATGCAGCTTGTACTTTCTCTGGTTTGCAGTGTACTGATGTCAGTCAGTTACAATGATTGAATTAACTCAATTTTTCTCACTGCTGAAATGTTTCTGAATGAAATGCAGTGTTTAAAAATGAAACTGAAATTTAATTGTTGGAATTATTGCTGATAAAGATCCTTTGCTAAAGCAGTTTTAGAAATTGTATTGAAAAGAAAATCAGTTACTACATTTTCTGTAAGTATTGTTCAATTTGCTGAAATGGTGAAACAGAAGTTCTTCAATTTCTACAGTAGCCCAGAACCAAGGACTTATAAAAACTAGATCTTGGGATCTGTGAGTCTTGTCTGTGACTAGTCAGCTTTGTGTTCCTGTGAAATGATCATTTAAACACTTTTTCACTTTTGTCATTAGGTGGGCCAGGAAATTGAGGTGCGGCCTGGTATTGTGTCCAAGGACAGTGAAGGGAAACTCATGTGCAAGCCAATCTTTTCCAAAATTGTGTCACTCTTTGCTGAACACAACGATCTACAATATGCTGCTCCAGGAGGCCTTATAGGTAACAGTACTCTCCCATTAAAAGATTCATTTCTTCATGCTTATTGAAACCACTTGGTTTCATTCAACAGTTAATTTCAGTGTAATTAACAAAAATATCATCAGCATTTTTAGATAATTCATATATTGTAGAGAGAGACAGGGTTGGTGTGAAAAACAGATATGTGGGAATTAAATAATTTTCCTGAAAGTCACTGGCCAATGCAGGTCAGCTTGCATTGTTCATTTTACCAGCTTTAACAGCAGAATATTTCTTCATCTGTTTAGACACAGCTCACAGTCTTGCTGACATTCTGAAAGTGCTGTCTAGGTAATAGGGAATTCCCAGTACATTCTCTGTTCTTTTAGATGATCTTCAAATATTTAGCACATAAAAATGACAGCTACCTTTCAGTTACTCCTTCTGACTTCCCTTGTTGTGTTGTAGGTGTTGGCACTAAGATTGACCCCACTTTATGCCGGGCTGACCGCATGGTGGGCCAAGTTCTTGGTGCAGTTGGGGCACTGCCAGAAATATTTACAGAGCTAGAAATTTCCTACTTCTTGCTGAGACGACTCTTAGGTGTGCGCACTGAAGGAGACAAGAAAGCTGCAAAGGTCAGTGCCCCTTCTTCTGTTTATCCTGATTTTGCTTCCTCTGCTAATTTTCATTAATGAATGTATTTCATTGGTCATATATAGAAATTTTGTCTCAGTGTTGATATAAGCTAGTCACAAAACTTATCTGCTTGTTTAATACTGTAGAATGATTTTCAGAGGAGTAGAAATCATATTGGTAGTTTAAAGTAGCAGAAAGTATTTATGTGTTATGTATGTATTTTTCTAAACATGCTTGTAGTTGTTTTCTTTCCTTGTCATCCTGTTCAGTTGTGCAATATTTAGTTTTACTGATCTACTTCCTACTGACATGCCTTTTGTAGGTTTCTTCACTGAAGAATTTTTTAAAGTTTAAGTATTTTTTCAACACTCTGGTTGAATAAAACAACTTGAGGCACAGCACAGACTTGTGTAACATGATCTGTTTTACACAAATCAACTAAAATATAATTTCCTCTTTCAGCATTTAAATCTATAAACTGCTTCATGCAACAGAAAGGAAGGTGCTTCAACGCTCTCTTATCCTGATTTTTTTTTGTATGTAGACATAAGGGAAATGAGAATACAGCATCCTAGTAAACAATCTATATAACATCACAGTTTGTAACAGTATCTCTGACTGTGTAGCTTATAGAAAATGTAGATAAATCCCAAGAAAGTACATCATACCAAGAACCTCAGAACTACTTGTACAACATCTTTATGTAGTTGTCCTTTTACATACAAAACTTCTATCTACTGATACTGCTAGCCATAGTTAGTATTTGTATATTTATAGTATTTCTCAGCTTTTTTTTTGTGGCAAGAAGATAACAGAAGATACTTCGTACTGTCTGTGCTATTTGTTTTTTAACACTAAAGCTTATGTTTCAGAGTTTTGTCTGTCTGTCTTCAGGTGCAAAAATTATCAAAGAATGAAGTTCTAATGGTAAACATAGGATCCTTATCTACTGGAGGGAGAGTCAGTGCTGTAAAGGCTGATTTGGGGAAGATTGTGCTCACTAACCCTGTATGCACAGAAGTGGGAGAAAAAATTGCTCTGAGTCGAAGAGTTGAGAAACACTGGCGGTAAGTTGGTGCAAACTTGGTAGAGTACCTGGTTGCTACATTGTTAAACAAAAAATACATTGATCTGATTCTGTACTAGAATAAGTATATGTCTGTTTTAAAAATTCTTCTGGATTCTCCTAAAACATTGGCACCATTGTTGTGAAATACTTCATTTCATTGCTATCTCTTTTTTTAAATAAACACTGTGATTGGGAGGGTATGTATTAGTTAACAGACAAGGAAACACCTGAGGTTCATGTTTGTTGCCCAAATTGCCAATCTGTAAATTGAGCTCAGTTGGGAATCTTGGCAGAGGGGTTGGGAAATTCTCATAATGTGAAGCCAAATAGCTATCTTTATGCACACCTCAGTGTTTTTTTACCTGAGCTGCCTCTGATTTCATGTGCAACCTGGAAGTAACAGCAGGAGAGCAGAGGAGGGATGTTTGAGTGTTTTATGTATTATGAGCACAGAGGAAAGAAAAAAGTATCAACTGGATTGACCCATTCAGATTACAAATATAAAATGTCTGACTACACAGAAGCATCTGGAGGCTGAAAATGATGAACAGAATTGGTCAGTGATTCATTTTAACACAGTGCCAGACTCTCTTTAGGTGATTACGCATACTGTGCTTGTCACATGTTTCATGGGACTGGATTGATAAGAACATAAGAATATTTAGATTTGTTGGCTCTGCACAGCACTTGTAGTATTAGAGAGCACAGCCGTTTTTACAAGAAGTCTGTACTGTATGGAAAGGAACCAAGCTTTAAATATACATGGATGCATGTTTCTTTTTTAGATGACAAGAAAATGTAGACAGGAATTTAGTGCTTGCTGTCTCAGGGCAAGATGACAAATTAGGGAAGAGATTATTCTTTGAAAAAAAAAAAAAACAAGGCAAAAGATAGCATGTCTTGAACAGGAGAAAAAAAAAGGCAGGACCCAAATTAAGTCAGGTAAAGCAGAAGGAAGAGGAGAAACTATATTAAAAATTATGCATTTTATTTTCTTTAAGCTGTAGACTTACAGCCTGTGCAAATTGTCATGTGTCTTTTTGTTGCTTCTGTAGATTCTTTCCCAGTTAAAAAACTTGACTTAAAAAACTTTAAAAATTTTGCCCAAAAGCCCACCTGTCTCTGGATTATGAGGTGGGCAAATAGTGGCAGCCTGCTGTGAAGATAGTTATTGAGAAGTTGATTCCTATGCTGTATTAAAAAGATAAAGACAATGTAAGGAAACAGAAAATGGAAAGAAGGCAAACTGAGAAAACCAGCATAATAAAATCTAATTGGAGTAAAGATAATATACAGTTGGGACTGTGAAAAGGAACTTGCAGCCTGAGACAATATGAGTACTGAAAATACAGAAGAAGGTTCATAAAGCAAAATGAAAAGGGGGTATAAAATAAAAGGGAATTGTACAGAGGCATAGAGAGAGGCTAAATAGCAAATGGAATACACCAGTGATTCCAAGGATCAGTGAATTCAAAAGCAGTCAAGTTACAACCTATGGGTATGATACTAAAAAGTGGGAAGTGCTGCTCTGATAAACCTCAGTTCCTTTTCTGGTGTCCCAAGACAGGCTCTACCACTTGGCAAGGTAAATTGAGATGCAGATTTGGTTTCTCGACAGAAATTGGAAAGGTTTTGGACACCGTCTCACTAATAATACGAAGTACCTGCTGACTGTGGAAATGGATGTATTCTGAATTTCGTTTTACAAGCATATTTTTCTGAGGCAATAGTGGCCTATAAAAGAGGCCTTCATTTTCCTGAATGTAAATAGCAGCAATTACCTGAGAGCTGTCAGGTTTCCTGTCACAGTTCTGTCACAGGCTACCTGTTCATTGAGGGTTACTGCTGTTTGTAATCTTAGGGAATTGGCATTTATCTTTGAAAGTAATACAGCACTTCAGACACAGGTGAAAGAGATCAAGCTGTGAATAGATTTACTGTCCAACAGTATAACATAAGTTATAATATTTTCAGATTTTCAGCTTCTGTTCAGGAGTACACCCTCAGCTGGTTACAAATGCCCTCTATCCTTCACCCTTTTCTCTTCTGTGTTTCCACTAAGCAGGTTTAGTTCTTGTTGAATGTTTTGGGTGGGACACAAATATAGAAAATTCAAAATATAAGAACTGAAGGCCTAAGAAGGATAGAAGGATGTTGACTTATACAGGGTATTTCTGACTACTAGTAAAAGTAATATAAACCTTTTTTTTTTCTTTTTTTTTCCAGTTTAATTGGTTGGGGTCAGATCAGAAGAGGAGTGACAATCAAGCCAACTGTTGATGATGACTGAAGAACAAAAGAGTGCTTCATTTTTAAAGATGAAGTGCCTATTTCTATTTTGGAGGGGGTGTATTTTCACAGTGGAATTGGAAGCTGTGCAAACAGTATCTTTGAGTTGTATGGCTGTCCTCATACATTTTATTGAATTTTACCCTCTTACTAAAATACTAGTCACTATCACCATTAAAAGTGTAAAAGAATTGGCATAGAAGTGGGTTTCATTATCCACGTTTTAGTAGAAATTAATTGTACATGTCTCATGGCATGTCTAATTTATGTTACTTTGTGTTTCAGACATATCTGTTTAATATCAGTCAAACCAGCCCCAGTGTAACACACAAACCATAAATCTGGTATTGAAATAAAATATTGTTTATTTTCATTAATTCATACAGTTTTTCTGAGTAAAAAAAGACTGCAGTGGTTGTTCAAGTACAAGAATTAAAAGCAAGCAACCAAATTCTTCTTGGAAGATTAGTACCTTTTCTGCACAATTTGTTTTGTTTAGACTGTTACCAACAAAAAACTTTATTCCTTTGTTTCTATGGTTCTGATTTTAGTATTCTAAAGGAGTATGCTTTGTAATTAAGATGGCAATATTGGCTGACTTGAATTTGTCATTTCCGATACTACTACATGTTTTCTTAAATCCCCAAAGAAAAACCACAAGTAAACTGGATCTGAACTGGCAGTACTGGTTTTGGCCTATTTTAGTATGGATTTATGAAAATAATGTGATTAATTGGAATGTAACACTGTCATCATGGAAGCCTGAGGGGGTGACCTGGGAGTTCTTTATACAGTAAGAGTAAACTACTTCATAATTATGTTGAGCAGATACGAAATGTTGGGAAGAGGCTGTAGAAAGAAATTATTTGGGGTGGTCTAAATCACATGCCTCAGGATAAAACATAATGTAATGAACTTACTGCAGGGTGCTAATACTTTATTTCATTTAGATTTCACTCTTTCATTTGTACTAATATACATAGTTCTAGCTGTTTTATATACTATTTAGCAAGTCATGCTACTTAACATATTTTGGTACAAGGTACTGTCTGTTTGCAAAGCTTGGTTTTGGTTTTATTCAGTATTTTCAAGGGCTTTCTAAAGGTGAATATGATTTAGCTCATCAAATTGGACTTTGATGAAGCAGCTTGCATTCTGTTCTTGATTTTGCACTATACTGTGTTCCCTTACTCTGTCTAGGTTCCTGTACTCAGCTTTTCCATTTGTAAAGTACTACCTCACACGGTGTTGAGAGTAAATACATTGGTTTTTGAATAGTGCTTTTCCATTTTAAAAGCAAGAGTCGGCTGTAGTTCTCACTGACTCTCCAGGTACTTGACCAATCTACAATCTTGAATGTGTCTGTTTGGAGGATTGCATCCTCCATGCTTTGGCAGCTCCTTTCTGTAACTGAATTCTAAGAACTTGGATAAACTTAAGCCTTGCCTAGTCTGGTGGCACGAGGGTGAGCATAAAAGAGAACGTAAGCTACAGCGGAGTGGTTGGATGGCACCAGCTCCAGAGTGAGATGTAGTGCAGAGTCCTTTCTCAGTGCACTGCAGCTCTGGGTCTAATGAAACACATGCGGAAAAGCTACTGAGAAACTGGTTAAGTACCCACAGACATTTTTAGACATTCAGATATTTTGGAGGTTGTGTCTCTCTTGATCTGCAATTTAAAGAACACCAGTACCATAATCTTGCCGAAGTTGTGCATCGACCTGCTTTCCCAGTGGCTTTTCCAGGCAGGGTGGGGCTCTCACAGGATCACCTCTTTCTACACTGTGCTGTATATCCTGTCACACCAGGATGAGAGCCTGGGGGGCAGATCACAGAGCTCTTTTTCTGCCACCAAAATGTTAAATTTCCTCTAATGGAAAGCTTTGACTGCTGACGTGAGTGATGAGTAATGGGATTTTGAGACTGCTGAACACATGGAACGTATCTCTGCAGCATTGGAGAGCCAAGTGTGAACAGTGTAAGTGCAAATACATTGTGTGCTGATGGGTGTACCGCCCCCTCCTCAAGCGCTGAGCTGGGATCCTGAGCTGTTGAATGACAAGAGAAAACAATATTACGTACAGCTGAGGAAGTTGAAAAATATTTTGATTTGCTTGGCCAGGATGAAAATAGTGACAAATGCATTGTGAGCTTTCTCACTTTACCAAGGATTTGCTTCAGTGATTTTATTTTTTTACCCTTTTTAGGTCGTATTTAGCTACCTGAACAGAGGTGTGCATTTGCATTTCAAATAGGTTGGACACACAAATATGTAGATATCTTGTGCAGTGGTACAAAGTTGAAGTGTTGTGTCAGTAGCTATTTCTGAAACTTCAGTGTGTATTTGGGAAATGCCATTTCCAGCCAAATACCAGATTTTGTTCTGAACGGGTGAAAAACATCCTTTCAGTAATCCCTTTGCCGATTTGGTCCTAGTATACACGAAATCCAAAAACATTTTAAAATTACGTTTTTATTACATGTGTTTTGTAGCACTTAAAAAAGTGCTTGCTTCTAGTTCACTGCTGCAGAAAGGGTTCCTGCTGTTTTTCCATGCTGAATCATGTGGATGAGCCTCCAGCCTGCCTGCAGGAAAGGTTTAAACTTCTGTCCCGGCCCAGTTTCCCATCAGTGCTTCTGCCAGTGTAAAGTCCCAGCCCCACCGCCCCTGGCGTTCTGGGTCACTTCTTGCTGCCGGGTTGGGGCTAAACATTTATCAAGTTTCAAACGCCTGTGCTCCCTTGACCGCCCCGCAGAGCACCGGCTGCCCGGCCCCAGCTCCCGTCCTGCCCGTGGCACGGCCCATGGGCATCCACAACGTCAGTGGCCTTGCACTGACATCACCAGACCCTGTGGGCACTGCTCCTCACTCATCAGTTCTTCCACTGCCACCGTTCTTTTGGCACAGCTGGCTTAATGGCTGATTTCACTGACCATAGTGCCAAAATTACTAATGTGCTCTGACTTTATGGTTCTGCTTTTGTTTAAAGCTCCATCTGTACGTGCTCATTGAATGTTCCGTACATCTCCAGTCCATCCCAGTGGTGTAGTAACAGTGCATGTTTCATACTTTTCCAGACTAAAAACCCTGCTAGAATAACCATTTTCACATAAATTTTGTTTTATGATGAATAACATAGCAGCTGTAACAGTCAAAAACTGTATAAGTGATAGAAGTATGTAAATAAATTCTCCTTTCTTACCCTGAAAGAATTAAAAGCCAAACAAACAAGTCTCCTAACTTGGGCACTACACAGGCAATGAAGAAAGAACAAATTAGCAAGAGTTTTGTTACTAAGGAACATATTGTTCAAGGAATTACCTCAAATATTTAAATAAATACATATTCTTCAATGTATTTTATAAAACTTCTGTAAAACAAGGGACTAGAACACTGCTCAAACACAGATGAAAACTGTTGGAATATTTTAGTTGAAGTAATGTCAATATATGTGATATTTACTTGTCTTGAGGAAGGCTTTATTAAGAAATTACAGGCAATGCATTTATAAAAAACAAGCTTTTCAGTTCAAACAGTTTCTTTCTAAAGTCTAGTATACTTTTTTGAATATTTCATAAAGTTAGGGGGAAAAAAATCAAGATTCACTTAATTAAGTCTCATGTCACACAATCCTAAGGATTCAAATTAATCAGGGCACCAGCTCTTCCTTTTTGCCTCTGTGTGGGCATTTGTAAAGAAATCCAACATATTAGACTGGATTTATTGTTATTTAGAAAGCCCCTTCCCCTGCCAAACAGTGCATTTTTCTGTGTTTAGTTATTTTCATTTATTTGGTGTTCAATGAAGACCTGAAAGTGTTTTCACCTGCAAATGCGTGTTAAGGTTCTCTGAACTAATTTCTTTCCCCAGTTTTGCTTAATCATCTATTTGATTAGGTAATCTATTATGTATCTCAAAATGCTTCATTTGCAACATTATCCTAACTACCACACAGAGTTAAGTCTCAGCTTTTGCAAATTTTTATTCAAGCAGCTTTTTCAGCCTTGGTGATTATCACTGGACATACAGAAATGGAACAATTTTTTTCTACTTTTTCTTGGCTACAGCCAAAATGCTGCTGATAACCAAGTTTAGCAACAATTACTTTCATTTCCTTAAATTGTCTCCCATTTATTGGGTTGGCAGTAATTGTATACAACTTAATCCTTTAAAGATCTAACATGGAGTCACACTTCACACCAGAAAGAGGTTTGGAGGTATAATTAGTCCTTCCACAGCCATCACAAGCATTCACATACTCTCCATATGGTTTTGGCTCCTTGCCTCCTGCCTCTTCTGTTAGCACGTGTCAAACACATCGAGCCAGCAAACACTGGTACAGCCCTGTAAACCATGTGCTTATGTGCTCCAGGCACACAGATTGTCCTGTTAACACTGCTGGGACCATTGTGCAATTGAAGGTGAGCTTGTGCTTTAAGTGTTTTGGAAACTGGGATATTAAATTACTTCCATTTTTTTTGAAAGCTTAATTCCTCTAAATTTCTTGCTACTTCACACTGTTGCTGTTCTACCAATCCGTGTGTTCATGGTGGGAATTTATTTTTGCAGTTAAAAGCTGACATTTTGTCTTTGAAAGCATTTTGAGCCTTGTGGGAAGGTGTCTGTTTTGACACATAACATCACAGGAAAGTGGACTCTTGGTACGTTCCAGAGCAACCTGGCTGCTTTTTGGGCTGGTGAAAGCTGCTCCAGGCAGAAGCTGATCACAGTTCCCATTTATTCAAAGGCCAATTACAGTTAATGTAGCTACAGAAGAGTTCTGCTGGAAAAAGACCAAATAACACAGCTTTGAACTGACAAACACTAAAAATCAGTGCTGTCCCATTAAAGTCTCCCCTAAAAGAAGGTTGGTCCCTCGGTGTAATGGTTTGGTTTGTAATATCCTGCTCTCTTGTTAAACGATTTACTTGAGAAACAGGGAGAGGCTGTTTCTGTTTCAAAATACAATGCTTATATAGTTACCTAAGCAGATAACCCTCAGGGCTATCTACAACTGTATCAGCCGAGAAAAGGAACTCTTAACACTTCAAATCTCTACCCTTGCTTTTTTAAGATCCAGCAGTGCTGACTTCTAACAATGTATCAGGTTGAACATTTGTCAGTCTTTTTACCTTTGTTACACGTACTCATCAACATCTCTAGGCCTTTGATTAATGGGCAAACAACCTTACAAGTGACCTTACAGACTAATGGAGGAAAACCTGGATTTTTTTTTAAGTCCACGCCCTTCCCCCCACCCCCCCCAAACCAGTGAGAGTTAGTCAAACTAAGAGATGTTATTTGAAATTGTAGAATAAATAATTAACTGCCCTACCTAATTAAAAATTCCTTTAAGCTTGCACAGGACTTAAGCTGTGCAATAAAATAGCCTGTGAAAGCCTTCCTTTAACAACTAAGTACAACTGAGTATTAAGTCTACTGAATATTTGTAAACCAAGACATGTCAGAGATTTTAATGCAGATAAATAACTTACCAGTTCTCCACAGGATGCAAGGGACTCCTGCTCAACACAAGGACCACCCTCATGTTCAAATGTAAGATCTGTTCTCAATATTTTTTAATTTTGCTTTTCAATTAAAAAACCCCCAAACTCTTCTCTTTTTTCCTTTCCTTCTTTTCTTTCCTTTTTACTTTTTCTCCTTCTTTTTCTTTCTTCTTTTCCTTTCTTTTTCTTCTTTCCTTTTCTTCTAAACCTTTCTTTTTTTGTCTTTCTTAATTTTTCTTTCCTTTTCTTCTTTTCTTCTTTTTATTTTCTCTACAAGGGCAAATAATCTGCATTTTCATCTGAGGCAGCTGAAAAAACTGTCTGGAGTCATCACAAAAAATTCAGTTTGAGGCCAAAAACCCTTAGGGAAAATTTCAGACTTGTGAAAGCTGGCAAAGTTTTATGAGCAACTGAAAACCCGTACAATGCAAAATGTCAGACATCTTCAAAGTAAGTGACACTACACTGCACATTGCTGGTATTTTTAAGTAGAGAGGTTATCTGAGATATATGCAGCTGTGGAGATTTTATACTGGCCTTACAGTATTTTCACTGATTTAAACCTATTAAGTCAGTTCCAACTAACTCACTTTGTATAACTGAAACTGAAAAGACATAGACTGAACATCTGGACCCTCTTCTGATCTTTCTCTACAACTATCCTGTGTAGCACAGCACAGACAGACCAAATACAAGAACCTTGCATTCCTCTTCTGGGTTCCAACACCACGGGATTCTTTACACTGGACACAGTTCTCTAAGATATATGATAATATTGGAATGAAAAGCATTTCAGTCAGTCGTCAGCCTGGTATAGCTGAACCCATTTTTAAAATATTCTTTTTTTATAAGTAGGAACCATTAGAAAGTTTAAGTTCAAATACAGTTTTCAGACCCCAAGCAAGCAACAAATAAGATTCCCTGATAACATTTCACTGTTCAGTTTGTGTATTTCCCACTCCTCTGCAATCCAATATTCCAGCCTTATCGTGAAATTTCTCCAAATGAACACTGCCATACTTGTTTCACAGATATTCCTCCAATACCTTATTTTTCAGGGTTAGACAGATCCCAGCAATGTCTGTGTCAAGGCTTAGTAAAATTATGTCTTATAATGCCATGAAAACCTTACTCAAAATATTTTTTCTCTATTTAATTTTCAATGTCAATTTCTTCAAAATAATTTTGAAACACACAATTGTAAAGGTCAACTTTTCATTACTTCATTCAGTGCAACTATTTTTCCCATCAAAGAAAGTATTTCTTACAGCTCCATTCATCTTCGTTTTTCCTCAAGACTTTGGCTCCCAAGCATTATGGCTGCCTGTATGCACGGGCAGTTCAGTGCACATCCCAACTCTGGCTATCTAAATTCACCCTAGAATTGGAGACAAGTGCATATAGCACTTTTGTCCCCGTGCATCATGGGCTGAAGTGAGTTGCTGGCTTTGTCTGCATATGTAGCGTTGGCTGTAACACATCTCAGTGGCCAGCCATTGGTTCTGACAGACATCAGGCCAGATGCTACCCAAGACACAGGCATTGTGACAGCCCGGGCTCCTTTCCAAGCCTTGTTTCCTAGAAACTATATGAAACTTCCTGCCAACACCAAGCCAGTACTTTCTTCAGCTCTCTCAGGAGCACCCTGAACACCAGCAGTAATTGGACAAGTACAGATGGATGGGTCAAAGCCCCTTCACATGCTCCCAGGGGACAGTGATGGGCAGTACACCAAGCTGCAGCAGTCTCATGCTCAAGCTCCACGGTGAGAATACTGCCTGGTGGGAGCAGGTCTTGCAGCAAAACCAGGACTGACAGTTGCCAAAGCCAGGGAACACAGCAGGTGACTGTCCTGGAGTTCTGCATCTTCAGCGAGGCAGATAACTAACAGAAAAGGCTGGGGAACAGGGAAGCCCCTACCTGTGAGCAGCTTGGAGCCAATAATGACAACCAACCTGGTGTAGTGAAAGGTTCTCTGCCTGTGGCAGAGGGTTGCATCTAGATGATCTTTAAGGCGTCTTCCAACCCAAACCATGTGAACCATGTGGAGAGGAGCACAAGGTTATAAAGCACTTGCCACTTGGTGCCTGTGGATCACCTACAGGATCAAGTCCTGAGTAATTTTACAGTCTTGGGACCTCCTACCCACTAGAAGGATTAATCATGTAGGCCTCTCATTCCCCTGTCCAGCATGAAGGCCAAGCCCAGACTCCTCATAACATCACAGCTTGGAGCACCTATTGTTCTTTTGGTCTGATGGTGCCTCTCCTATGCTGTGATTTTGCTTGATTCCATGATGTTGGTTCTTTGGCCATAACATGGCGCAACACTTTGTACCATGGATAAAACACTCTGTGAATTCCAGATAGCCTGGCCTGTCTTCACTTTTCTGTAGTGAAATTCAAGGGACTTTCCTTCATCCACTGAGATTTTGTGCATAGCCACATTCCTCTGTCACAGCAGACCACAATAACCAGTGCTGCTTTGGGGGGTTCCAGCAACTCTTTTCTCACCATGATTTTTGCCCCAGGTGAGAGGAGTTAAGGAATCTTCTTTTCAGACCCATTTTAGGCACAGAGGCTATGATTCAATTATTCCCACTGCATTTCTTTCTATGGGTCACAGCCCATTCTTCACTGGAAACTCTTGAGACCATCTAGCCTGGGACATTTTTTGTGAAGGACCAAATGTTTGCTAAGAGATAATGAAGGATTAATGACGACAATATGTGCTTGTGATGCTTATAGAAAGAACTCTTTCTAAACCAGCAGCAAAAACAACCAGGAATAGGGTGTCAGTCTGCCATTGAAGGCTTGGCAATATCTGGAAATACCAATTCTGTAATATCTGAGAATTAAAAAAAGGGGAGAAACAGGCATTACTGTCTGAGAGCTAGCACCTCAGCATGGACACTAGAGGACTCTACAGCATTCACTGTCTCCACCGGTTTGTATTGTATAATTACAGTCATTTAACTTACAAACACAAATTAATGTCTGGACAATTCTTGACAAATTCTAAACAGCACTACAAAGATTATAAAATGGACAAGAAAATCTATGGTCTATTAAGCGTAACTAGGTCTGGGCATGCCTTGACAGAGAAAAAAAAAAAAACAACTGAAACTATTCTTAGAAAACCTCCGTCTACTAAAAAATAGGACTCCAAGAAATTATATTCTTCTAGATACCTCTTCCTGCTTCCACTTATGAAAGGGCAGGGGAGGATTGCAAAAGACAGCCTAATATCAATGTCTCTATGGCATAAGCCATTGCCTTTCACTCACTCCTTTGTGAACCAAAGAACTTGGGCAGAAATGCCGGGAAGTGCCATCCAATCTGGAGGTGAAGGCACTGAGGGGAGAAGACCCATCCCATCGACTATGTTTTGCCTATGGTTAATCACCATTTATTATTTAGGAAGCCAAGTCTCTTTTTATGTTCAAATCTATCTTGTTTAAACTCCAGCTATCCATGTCTCTTTAGACTGAATTCCTAGTACCAGGAAAGCACTATATGACTCATGTCTACAGTTTTTGTACTTGTTGTTATTAAACAGCTATAGACTTTTTAAGCATCCAAATTATTTTATAATTCTTTGTGGCCTCTCCAGTTTTTGGTCTATTTAAAAAACACAACCCAGCAGACACAAACTCACCTTATTTCTACTACCTGCTTCACTATGAGCATCCCCAAACAACACCAGCCCTTTCTGTCTCACATGTATATGAGGCTCATTTTGAGGTGTCCTGTGATTTGTGTTCCTTTAACATTTTCTGAAGTTTCTGCTTTCCAGGATTCAGAAATATCCTCTAGGTACATGATTTGCATTCATTCATCCTAGACACTTGATTTTGCACTTCGACAGATTAAGACATAACTTACTTAAGTGGTTCAATGTAGAGAGTAATCCACTCTGTGTGAAATAATGCACTCTGTTTCTGCATTATTGTCTTTTCCTCATCATCTGTATGTATTTATTCCAGCAATTTTGTCACAGCCACAAATAAAAACAGGGATGACTCTATGATGACTTCTAGATCACGATGGAAGTGTTGGGCCATAGCTAAGGTTCCACCTCTTTGAACAATCCAATTGGTTGGGTATTTCTGCAATGTTATGTATTTCTTCACAACTGTCAGTCCATCAGCTTTTAAACCATTTAACATATGATACTGAAAGTAAGGGAGACTTGGTGTGTGTAGTGTCAAGCACCTTACCCAAGTCTGCTCCATCTACACAATTAATGTTGTGCTGAAGCTTCTCACCTACTCAAGTAATCAAGTTTGATGTGTCTATCAAGATCATTTTTCCCTAAGCCACACTTACTGGTAGTAGTTACTTTTCTACCCTTTTATTCCATATGAAAGAAATCCCACGTTTTCCATTATTTTGAAAGAACTGACTTTAATATGACAGCCAGTTTATTACTCAGTTCAGACAAGTGGGCACAGGCTGATATCACCCTTTCTGAAGTGGCTCAAGCCTTTTGAGATTTATTGCTATAAATTAACTAGCTACCTCCTCTGCTGACAAAGGCAGGCAGGAGCGCATTTTAAAGCACATAATTCTACATCTCCCTATACTTTTACTTCTCACCAGGCATTTCCTACTGATGAGTGACCAGAAACACCTTATGAGGTCTTACAGATTTTGGTCTGACAGCTTTTCCATTCTTGCACTCAATTTTAAGATTCAGGGTTATCTGGACCTGCAGGTTAAACTACAAATAGAAAGACTGCTTATTCCTCATACTTCCTTCATTCTGGGACATATTTTTACAAGGATTCCTTTTCAGTGTAACTGTCCCAAATATACTATACATGAAAGTCACCAGCTACTACAGTCATGAAGTAGACCTTTATACTACTGCTAGAAATAATCTCGTTAATCCTCCTTACTCCTTCCTTTTTAGTCCAATGACTACAGGTAAATATTGGTGCACTTGCAATATTATTAACAACCAAAAGAGAACACTATGGAAACATTAAATACTTTGGCAAAATGGCAGTATTTCCTTTTTATAGCCAAGTTTCAAAGAGAAGTTAGAAGACAGAAAAATTATTCCAGAATTTCCATAAGAATATATTAACAGAGGACTATTCTGGGATAAATTAGAACAATCCCCCTTCACTTTCTTTCCTACCCAACCTCCATCACTGTAGTTGCATAGGAAAAAAATGAAAAGATAACTTCAGCAAGCTCATGTTTGCTGTACAGTGATGTAGCCAGCTCACAATGAACCCTCATCACCAGCTGAGGGTTTGTCAAGGTCAAAAAATGGTTACTGAAACATGACCAGGTAATTGGATGGTAAAATAACTCTATTTCATGTATTTCACAGATTAAGAAGCAAACACATGTATACTTCAAGATCTTCAAACCAGTCACCAGAAAGCTGACAAAAGTCAAGTTACTCTCTTATAACCTGAGGCTTGGCAATAAAGGAGCTACAGGTTGAGAAATCTGGGAGTGTTACCCTGCACAATGGTGTTTGCTGTGCATGTTGCCAGTACCTGGAAAAGGATCTAATTAACAACACAAAATGAAAAGGAAGGAACTGTGACTGAAAATGGCTCATTACTAACTTCTATAATTTATTGACAAGCAAATTATCAGCAAGATGGATGAAAACATTAGCCACACTGACTTGAAACTGTAACCCATTTTTCATGACTCAGCAGACAGAGTAACTCCTTTGAAGATTACCAAGATGAAACCTGATCGCAACATGGTAATAGCCATTGTGATAAATAAATGTCTAAGTATGAAATTAGCAGCAGGTATCTCCAGAACTAACTCAGTGACTGCTAAGTTCAAGTATGACTTTAAAAGGACACTCAGCAAAAAACACGAACTTCATTTCCTTTTGTGAGGAAAAAGATACAGCATAGTACCTACTCTGATTGACACCAAAACAAACTCTAGGGAAAAATACAAAGAACAGCAGGTCACAAATAAAATTAAGAGTTGGACTGCAAGGGCTCTGTTCACTGTACTGAAAACAACTGAGCTACAAACTGTTATATACAAGCTTATATACAATTCTCTTTCTGGTGTACCAAATCTGACACAAACCTAACCACCAGTGAAGCTCAGAAATACTACTGCTAGCAATGTAGTTTAACCCTTTGCCTACTGAATTCCAGAAAGTGCAAGTTACAAAACCATTTCTGCAGGTATGTTGTTCCAAAGTGGTGCCAGCACACCCATGGCACCTGCAGTTTCCAAGTGTGCTCTGCCTTTGTATACCTCTGTTGGCTGTGGCAGCAGAAAGGGCTGTGAGTATCAGCTGCAAACACTGCTTCCTTCCTGGCAGCTGCACCCATGGGAGTTACCCTGTTTCTGACCACACCAGGGTGTCTGTGACCTATTGGAAACCAGAGTGGCTGGGGAAAAAACATTGAGGTAATGGCTCCATCAAGACAAAAATCACACAAAAGACTCAAAATATGGTGGTATCTTCCTCCTGAGTGGTGAAGAACAAGGAGGTAAATGTGAAACAGTTATATACAAACAAGATGAATGGCCAGGCAGTTGAGAAGTTAGGATTCAGGTCTTGCAAAACATCCAGCCATTTGCCTTTTAACAGCATTATAGTTTTCTGAAGCTTTTCCCCTGCAATGACAACTGCCCATGCTGAATCTTTGAGGGCAATGTGCCCTGCATTCTGGATTTCCACTGCCCATGGGAACAAAAAATTTCATAAAACATCCTTGGAACCCCAAAGACCTTATAGGATATTGTGCCGTTCACTGGAATTTTCTATGCACTTCACATTTGTTGGAAAACTGGCTTAGAAATCATAGAATTGATCAAGCTGGAAGGTACTTCAGATTGTGTTCCCCAACCCTCCTGCTCAGAGCAAGGTCACCTACAGCAGGTTGCTTAAGGCTGTGCCCAGCTGGGTTTTGAGTATCTCCAAATCCAGAGGCTTCACAATCTCTATGGGAAACATGTTCCACTATTTCAAAGAAATTCATTCTTAAATTCAAACATAAAGAAAATAATTTTCCAGTTTTTTATTTATCTATACTAAAGTCACCTTGCTATTGATTATGAACTAACCATCATCTTTCTCTGGTATTTCCCTCAGCCTCTTCCATCCTGGAAAAAAATATTTACTTAAGACTATTATACATTAATAGCACATTTACAGTCAAGCTCAAAAAACCATATGAAAGTCAGTATTTTAGGACCCCTTCCTGAAACCCAGGTCTGGGCTCAGTCTACAAAAGTTTTGCTATAACCTTCATGGAATTAAATAAAATAAATTTTTGAAATATTATTGTTCCTATTTTGTTCTCAGTATCATGGTGTGTTGGCTTTATGCAAGTAGGTCTTGGTAGCAAGGGTGCTACAAGGGTGGTTTCTGTGAGAAGCTGCTGAAGTTTCTTCCATGTCCAGCAGAACCAATGCCAGACAGCTCCAAGATGGACCTGCTGCTGGCCAAGGCTGAGTCCATCAGGAATGGTGTGAACACCTCTGTGATAACATATTTGAAAAGGGAAGTTTTTTTGGGCAGGTGTAATTGCAGGTAGAGAAAAGCAGGGTGAGAACATGTGAGAGGAACAACTGACACCAAGGTCAATGGAGAAGGAGGGGCAGGAGGCACTCCAGGAACTGAAGCCAAAATTCCCCTGCAGGCCATGCAGGAGACCCAGGCTGAAGCAGGTGGATGCCTGAGAGAAGACTGTGAGTTCATGGGAAGCCCATGCTGGAACAGGCTCCTGGCAGGGACCTGCAGACCCATGGCAAGAGAAGCCCCTGCTGGAGCAGGCTTCCTGGTAGGACTTGTGACTCTTTGGGAGACCCACACTGGAGCAGGCTGTGCCTGAAGGACTGCACCCCATGTGCAGTGTGACCCACCTTGCAGCAGTTTGTGGAGAACTGTTGTCTGTGGGATGAACTCACACGGAGAAGTTAATTGAGAACTGTCTCCTGTGGGAAGGACCCCACACTGGAGAAGGGGGAAGACTCCTCACCCTGAGCAGTGGCAGGAAAAACCTGTGATGGATTTATCATAGCCCCCATTTCCATCTCCCTGCACTGCTAAGAGAAAAGAGGTGCACTGAGCTTGGGAGGAAGAAAGAAGTGTGTGGGGGGGATGTGTTTTTTAAGATTTATTTTACTTCTCATTATCCTGTTCTAATTTTGTTGGCAATAAATTAATATCTCCAATTCATATCTGTCTGCCCTTAGGTATTTGCTGAGTGATCTCCCCTGGTCCTTATCTCAACTCATGAACCTTTATTATATTTTCTCTTCCCTATCCAGCTGAGAAGACAAATGACAGATCAGCTTTGGTGGGTGCTTGGCATCCAGCCAGGGTCAACCCAGTACACACAGTTAAACTTTGCAGGGTGCATGTTTATCAAACATTGTACTGAAACTCTAAGCATAGCCCAACTTAAGTTTTATGCCTGTGTATTAAGATAGAAAAGACTAGTGTGTAAAATTTAAAGTGGAGTCAAAGCTGAAACAGAGGCTAACTGGCAAAATAAACTACATGTATGCTCTTCTCAGCCCGATAAGTCATATTTGCATCATTTGATAAGTGCAACAGCCAATTTCCTTCCAGTTTCCTTAAACGTCAAAAACGCCTCTTCAAGAAACCTCCTCGAGGCCTGGCCCCACAATTGTGCAACCAATTCGAAGGTACCTCCTCACATCCATGAGGTTACCAACTTAATTTCTGATGCCTCGAAAACTTTAGGGTGCATCTTTTATGGATCAACAGCAAGTCTCTCCTTAAAAATTTTTAAAAATTCTTATTAACTTTTATGACAAGGACTAGAAAACACCCCTAGACAGGCCTTAGGTTTCAACGCCAAATTATTTCTAACATTCCATAGTCCACAAAATGCGACCCTCGCGACCCCCCTGTACTGCTTTTACGTGAGTGCCAGCAGCCCCTGAGGAACGCCGTCCGTGTTCTACGTGGGGACCCGGGGTCCGGCACCGCAGCCCGCTACTTTCCGCAGTCCTTGTTCCCAGCAATTCCCGCCGGTAGCCGCGCCCCGCGCCGGGGTGACCCGAGGCCGGTCAAGCCGCGGCCGTCGGCCCGCATCCGCCCCAGAGCGGAGTCTCCCGCACCCTAAAGACCCGCACCCAAAAAACGGCTCCCCGCCGCGGAGACCCGAGTCCAAGCCTGCGGCGGGGGCGCGGAGCCTCCGGCCCCCACTCCAGGGCCGGACCGGGCCGCGGGCCCGGCGGCGCGCGGGGTGGGGGGGGGGGGCGTCGCCCGGCATGGAGGGGTCGGGCGGGGAGGGGGTCCCGGGGCACCGCTGTGCTCCGCGGGCGCACGCAGAGCTCCGGGCGGCGCAGCGCGGCCGAGCCGCGGCGGAGGCGGCGGCAGGAGGAGCCGCGGGACCGAGCGCCGCCGCGCCGCCCCCACCCCGCCGCCCCGACCGCCGCCTCGCCCGCCCCGCACAGGCCCCCGGCCCACTCGGCCGCACCGGCCCCGCGGGCGGGTGGGCCGACGGCCCGAGGCGGCGGTGGCGGCGCGCTCCCTTCCGCCTGCTCCTGGGCTCTCTCGGGCAGTGACGTGACGTGCTGACGGCGGGCCCGGCCCGGGGAGCTTGGCCGCTTCCACTCAGCTCCGAGCTCGGCCCCTCCCTCCCCTCCCGCCCGCCCGCCCCGCCGCAGCCGCCGCCGCCGCGCTCGGCCCAGTCGCGCTGAGAGAGGCCGCGCCGAGCGAGCGCCGCCGCCCGCCACCCGCACGGTAAGAGCCACGGGCCGGGCCCTGCCGCCCGCCCGGCCCGGGCCTCCCCCTGCCCGCACAGGCCGCGGCGCAGGCCGCGAGGAGGCCGCAGCTAGGCCGCGACAGGGCTCCGCCACAGGAGCGGGCCGCGGGCTCTGCGCCGGCGGGTCCTGCGCGCCCGGCGCGGCCGGGGGCGGCGGGGGAGGTGGCGTGAGGAACGCGGAGTGGAGGTGGGTGACTGCGGGCCTGGGGGGAGGTGAGTAGGGCCGGTGAGGGGCCGCGGGCCCGGCCGGGGGGGGCTCAGAGGTGTCTGGAGGAGGAGACAAAATGGCGGCGCTCGAGGGGGGGCGGAGGGCGCGGGCGCCATCTTGAATTAATCGCTCGCACAGCCGGGGCCCCGCGCGGGCCGGGCCGGGCTGGGCCGAGCCGGGCGGGGCGGGGGGGGCCTCGGGGCTCCGGCAGGGACCGCCCGCAGCCTCCACACCCTCCCCGCCTCCCGCTGCCACACTGAGAGGCGCAGCGGAGCGAGGCGCGTTTGTCCCGCGGCGGCTCCCTGCGCGGCCGAGCGGGGCTGCCGGCCGGCTCCTCTTCTGCCCCGCCATCTCCTTCCTTTGCTCTGGCCGGGGATTCGGGCGGCGCGGGCTCGGCAGCGCCGGGAGCTCTCCCGCAGCTGCCTTCGCTCACTCGCCCCGTAAGCAGCCCCCTCATCCCCTTGGGGCCCCCTTGGTGCTGGTTCAAAGGTGCGCCTGGCTATTTGATCGGTCGTTTCCCTAATTTAGGTTTCGTTAAGAATTAAGCTTATTTCCTTTGGAATTACTGTTGTCTGGCGCACAGCATCGCAGTGAAATCTGTAGAAAACCTTTTTCTTTAACCGGTTTCTGCAAATACCCCACTACTGAGCTGTAACAAAGAAGGGAATGACTTAAGGGTTTTTTTTTTTTTACGGAATTGCAATGAAAACAGCAGCACTGATTCTCCTGCCAAAACTGAGGGAGATGCGTCAAGAAATTAGCAGCTGAATAATCACATTGTTACATTTGTAACATCGCTTTTATTCTTCTGTTTCTCCACCTAGTAATAACGGGGGTCATTTTCAAGGCACGAATTAAATCCCATAGGAGGGTATTTTTTTTTTTTTTTTTGCCTTTCGTGTGTGTGCCTGGCGTTCCCCACAAGTGGGTCACGTCAGGGGAGTTGTGACACTGCAGCAGTGGCGTGGACTGAGCCCAGAGCTGCCTCAGGAGCACCGCGAAGCCTCGGTGGCTCGGGGCTCTGACCCAATTGGGACATGCCAGGCGTGCCGCAATTTTTAATGGGATGTAGCAAGGCACGACGGGAACATGGTTGTGGCTGTACACTAAGTCATCCCAGCGTGGGTAGGGGCCAGCACTTGCACGTGGGGAATTTTGCTGGTTTATGCCTTGATTTGTACGAGTTTCGCTGCCTGGATATTTGGTTTATGGCCTTACTGCAAATTAGAAGCAGGCAAATGACTGCAGTGTTTTACTTTTTCACTAGGATGGCTTTTCTGAAGTTTCCCCTTTTTTCTCTTTTTCCTTTTTTGCCATTTCCCTTTTTATTTTCCTTTTTCTTTGTCAAAGCAGAGAATCAGTTTCTGTGGGATATTAAACCTCTTTTAAGGAACTCTATTTTTAATATTGCTCCTTCTTTAAAACATGACAGCTGTCTATTTATTTCATCTTGATTACCTTGCTAGGTTTGTTGAGTCAAGGATCTGTAATGTGGCAGGGCTAGTGCACTGTCTGCATTGCTTCTCTTGACTGATTGTTCTCATGATCATTTGTATTTTGGAAGATTATTGCTGAAATAGTATTGCCTTTTCTTCCATTAATACGTGATTTTCCATCTATCCTTCTGCTTGAAAATGTTACCTTGACTTCCATACAGCCAAAACCAGCCAAGTCTAAGTAAATAGGTAAAGTTTGCAAAGACTAACTGTATGAACAGAATTACATGTATTGCAAGGTTGTTTTAGTTCTTGATCCATGTGAAGCTGGCATGGATGCAAGTCAAGTAAATGGTGTAGATCTTTAGTTCTTTTCAGAGATTTATAAAACCTGATTGTGGGTACCTCAGGTTTTTTTGTCACAGTGGTAGAAGAGTGTTGCCAGAATTCCTGAGGTTTGAACAAAGAGCCACGCAGTTGAGAAGGACTAAGTGTAGGGGCATGGCTGGGCATCTGCTTTTCTTTGAGAATTTGGGTTCCCGAGCCGGAAATAAAGAATTGATTCTATTGGTTTCGATGCCACTACTGGGTCCTGTGGTGAGTGTCAGCTAGAATGTTTTGGAAGGACCAAGAGGAGTTTCTGTCCTTCTTGAAATCTTGCAAAAAAGTGAACAGCTGGAATTGTTTCCTAGCCTTTCTGGTACCACAGAGCTTTGAGTGCTTGCCAGGGAATTGAAGATGTTCTCTGTGGTGCTTGCAAGAAGCAGCTCTGGTATTTCTGTTGTCACAGAGCTGCCGTTACAGGTACGGGGCCCTGTGGTGTTCCTTCCTTTGTGTGGCTGCATCTTGTGCCCCTGTGCTCACCCTCTGCTCAGAAGAGCAAGCAGGAAGAAACAGTGTTTTCTCATCTCCTGGTTAGAATGCTCAAACTCCTGAAGTGATTTTGGGAATATTTTTGTATTTTGTTTTTTCACCTCAGCTGTAGACAAATTACTTTATGCCTTTTTGGACTGGAGATTCTCGTGTGGAAACTTTCATTATTTCAGATAGATAAGTCCTGTTTTAAGTACCTGCATCCTCTTTTGGTCTTCTTGTAGCAAATTTCTGTTGATGTGCCCGTGCCTTTGTGGAGCACTTTCAAACTCTTTATGGTTCTGCACAGGGGTAAGAGTTGGTGTGCACTGAAGTGTTGGCTGGGTCTGTATGCTAAAGCACACTATGAGAAACATTATTTAGCAAGAGATGCACTGAATGAAAGCATTAAAGTTTGTTTCTACTCTGAAACAAGCACCAAAGCAAATTTTAAGACTCAGACTTGAAAGCCCATGTGCCCAGGAAGTGTATTTGGTTTGTTGGAGCCTGAGCCTTTGTTTTGAGCACATTTTGCCAGTGTAGGTGAAAATACCTGGCCAGTACAGAAGAAGCCAGAGTTACATAGTGTGCAGGTGGAGGGTTTGCTGGGCTGTCACTGCTGTGAAACTGCACCTCCTGAACACCACAGGGACATTTTGGGTTTGGTGTCTGTTGCATGGAATCCAGGCAGCAGCAAGAATAACGGGAAGAGATTGTGTCAGCAGGACTTACAGGAAGCTGGTAAATAGTGATGGAAACCTCTGCATTTCATGGGTGAAGAGGATAGACAGAAGGACAGTAAAAGAGTGCCTCACTTAGTGAAGTGAGGAATTTAGGGAGCAGATAGAATAGAGAAAGTACAGGCATGAATCATGAGAAATAGGAATTTGTGGTGGAGTGATGGCCAGGTGGGTGGTGAAAGCAGGAAGCAGAGAAAATGAATGCTAGTTCTTCCAGCAGCTGGTGGTGAACTGGCACTTCAGGCTGGTCAGGCAGCAGCAGGTCACAGGCTGATGTGTATGTGTACAGGCCTCAAAAGCACAGGCACAAAGGGCATCTGAACTTTTCCCAGAGAGCCAGACAGACAGTTCCATCTTCTTATGTGTGTGATGTCTGAGGAGAGAGGCAGTTTTATTTCTGCCAACCCTTTGTACCCCTTCACCTCCTACCAAAAAACCGCCTTCTAATTGCTGATACAGTCTTAGCTACAGATTGATGAGTAGCAGAGGTTTGTGTGAATGATGGGGGCGTACTGTAGTTAGAAGCTGGGGGGATGAAATGAGCAAGGTGAGGTAATGAACATAATATTGGTGCAGGCACACCAGAAGTTGGAAAAGAAGCAATAGAAGAGACTGAACAGTGAAGGCAACGTGGAAAATGGGACAAGATGAATAGGAAGGGCATTGATAGTAGGCTGGCTGGGTCTATACTGAATAGATAGATGGAAGGAAAACAGTTTGGGTATGAATAATTCTTGCTAGAATTACTATGTGGAATTTTGTTACTCTCTTCTTGTTTCTGTCCAATGGCAGAAGTTGATTGCCATCAGTCAAGCTGTTTCTTGCATCTGAGGCTGAGAAACACTTCACTTCTGCTTGGTTCTGAATAAAAGCACTGGGTGAAGAGCTGTTCCTCTTAACAGTGGGCACTTCTGGTGGAAGTGCTTGACAGTCAGAATAATTGGAAGGCAATTTATGTCCAGTTGGATACCACAATGACTTGTTGGACACCTGTCTTTAAAATACAGAGGCCTTCCAGCTAAGCATCACACAATCACAGAACACCTTGGAAAATTATTAGTCTTCCACTGTTTTTATCCAGTTCAATGTCTGGCTATATTTCCTTCAAATTCTATTAAAAACAAGGCCCGAGTGACTGCACTGGAGGCTGGACAACACCCAAGGGAGAGTTCCAGAGGTGAAGAGTTGAGAAAATTTGGGCTAAAAAGTGGGGCAAGTTTAGAAGATACTTGTTCTAGATGATGGGTTTAGATTTGTGTTTTGGATTAGTTAATTTTTTCATTTTTTTTATAGCAGTTTCCCTGATAAAGACTTAATGAATGTAATTGTTAGTTGATAAAATTTGGAAAGATTATGTTTCTTATGGAAACCATGGGTAGAATCTTGATGTTTTGTTTGTCTTTTGTGAAAGTATCGCAGAAATGGGGAGCTTTCTTCCTGTGACTGTGAAAAATGTTTGGAGGAAGAAAAATAACATCTTCCATTTCTACAGCAATACAAGCAAAAACATGAAGCAACATTCTGTTGCCTGTTGCTCATTCTGCGTGTAGGAAAATAGTTGGACTTAAGTGCAAGGGAGTAGTACAAGTTTATGTTAGACTCCATTTTACCTAGCTAGGTTGACTTGTTCCTAACCGTAATGCACACATGTAAGCAGCAGGATTTAGGTTGCAGTTTCACATTTTTGCAAGTATTTTAACTTTTTGGTCTTGTTTGATTCTTTCATTAAGAAGATTGAAATCCTAGGTCATTATGCATTGAAATGTTGGTATGCTGTTGAAAAATTTTTGGTAGTACATGACATCTGGTAATTTTTGAGAACTGACTTGTGATACTTACAGTACTATTGTCTTAGGGCAAGAGTTTTGAAAATACTTACAGATCTAGGTTTGAGAACATTTGATGTTATGCTCTGGAAGCAGTTCACATAGATTTCAGTTCCTGAAGTGACATAAGAGTGAACTCTTCCTGGCTGTCCAGGAATGAACATGAGGACATCAGAACTGGTGTGCATTTCAGATAATGAGATCTGTATGTTTTAACTTATCATATTGAGCCTTAATGATTTGACAGTCCTATATTCTTCCCCATCCAATAGAGACTTCAGTTCCTTGAGTAGAAATATGTCTAGGCTTTGTCATAATTTTTTTTTTTTAAGGAAATAGTATTTTCACATTCCTTTATGAGCTACTTCTGTGTTTGTGAAGCCATAGGTTTTGAGAAATGGACCCAGAGTGTTGTACCTCACACTCTGGTTCAGACAGTGGGTGTTTGGTCATCCAGAGTAGTATTGCTAGAATCCCAGACAGAGGGACCCTGAGTGAAATCTGATTCATCTTAAAGTCATGAGGTGCTATGTGTTAACTTCCATGCACCCAAAATTTCAACTTTTTGGTGCATAGACAGAGGTAACCTTCTTCACCTAATACAAGTGAAATAACCTTTCTTCTTTATCTTCTACAGACACTGTGACTGATGAGAGTTAAAGGCCATGGATGAAGATGGGCTTGAATTGCAGCCACATGAGCCAAATGCATTTTTTGATCCAACAGGTCTGTAAGGAGATAATATGTAGATAAGAGTGTTCCCATTAGATGCAATTGACCATTGTTTATTCTGCATTTACTTAGAAGTGCTGTGCTGCATCAATGCTTTTCTATAGAGTTGTCATTTTTGAGTTTGCATTGTTTTTATTATTCAGAGCAATATGAATGAGCCACTGTTCTTTCAGTCAAGTAATAGGTGTTTGGTATTGGGGGAGAGTCTAAAAATCACAAATCTTTTCTGGGAGAGAAAGTCTTGTTCATCTTAATTATGTTAGCACCTACTGAGGACATGCTTTATTTACCTATCTTAATAGTTCATCTGCTGTTATGCCTGTTCTACTGAAGTGCTGCAGCATGGTGTAAAAGTTGAAGTGAAACAGAAGTAATTTCAATTATTAACCGCGTCACATGAAACAGTTTTACAATTTAAGTGCCATTTTAATTGTGTTTTTCAGGAGCTGATGCAGCACATATGGATGGAGATCAGATTGTTGTGGAAGTACAGGAAACAGTATTTGTTTCAGATGTAGTTGACTCAGATATAACTGTGCATAATTTTGTTCCCGATGATCCAGACTCCGTAGTAATCCAGGATGTCATTGAGGATGTTGTTATTGAGGATGTTCAGTGCCCAGATATCATGGATGAGCCAGACGTATCTGAAACAGTCATTATTCCTGAACAAGTGCTGGACGCAGACGTAGCTGAAGAGGTTTCTTTGGCTCATTGCACTGTCCCGGATGATGTTTTAGCTTCTGACATAACAGCAGAGACAATGTCTATACCAGAACATGTACTGACAACTGAGTCAATGCATGTACCTGAAGTTGGACACGTAGAACATGTAGTTCATGATAATGTTGAAGAAGCAGATATTGTCACTGATACCCTGGGAACAGATGTCGTTTCTGAGGAAGTCTTGGTGGCAGACTGTGCATCAGAGGCAGTGATCGATGCCAATGGAATCCCTGTGGAACATCAAGATGAGAAGGGCAACTGTGATGATTACCTTATGATTTCCTGTAAGTGTTTGGGTAAAGCCATCAAAGTTCTTATGATATGGGCTTGCAATATCTGAGGGAATGCTTAAGATCATACCCAAAGCAGAGTTTCTCTATTTTTTTATTGAAATGCAGATCTCACAAATGTACTCACAGAGAGGGATTTTTAGGAATGTGTGCGGGCTAAAAGTTCTGGTGAAGGAATGGAGAGAAATACTGGCAAATGCACCTCTGATTATCAGTTATTTCTGTAGCAGTTCATAGCGTATGAACAAAAGAGTAAGAATTCCAGTAAACCTAATGCCATATACTTAATAAGAACTGAAAGAAAATTAATGTGACAATGTTTAAAAATGCTTATATGTGCAGGTTACTAAGATGAGTACCAAGACATTAAAGAAACAAAAATAATTAATGGAAAAGAGTAAAAACCCATGGTTTCTGAAAATCCAATCCTTGTCTTGTTTTTTTGCTAAGCTCCCACCTCTTGCACTCCATTTATTGTTGGATACAGACAGCAGTATGGTTTTCTTTGCTGTTAAGATCTGTTTTCTTCTCTTGATTAAGCAAAGGACAGAGGTATGCAGCTAACAAAAAGAGTAGCTATTGCTGCTCGTGGCTGAGAAACAGGGAGGTGAATATCTTAATCTCCCTTATGAACAGTGGCACAATCCATTTGAATTGTATTTCAAAAGGCTTAAATAGAGGGTGGAGAAAAATAGAGCATATCATCAATCCTTTTTCTACTGAGGATTTCCATTTGTGCGAACTAGAGTTTGCTCTGAGTATGTTACTTATTATAGTGATTACTCAGTGCAGCACCTAGGAACATCACAGTGTCATGCTGAACTTCTATTTATTGTAGCAATAGAAAAGCCTTGTTAGGCTGGTTTGTTTAATTGCCATTTCAGGCACTCGAGTTTTGTGTGGTGGTAAATGATTCCATTGATGAGGTGTACTTCGTGCTCTGCTTCAGTTACCTTTTTTCTTTTTTTTTTCTTTTTTTTTTTCCTTTTCCCCCCATTTTTTTTCCCTTTCTTTACTATTGGACGCATTTTTGAAATGTATAATAACTTGTTTTAATTTTATATTCTGTACTTACGAATTTTAATATTGCTTCTCCTTACCTAGGATCACTGCATTTCTTAATTTATCATCTCTTGAATTCCTTGAGTAACCTTGTTGCAGCCATGTTTTGAGTTTATATGAGGTACAGTTAATTCTCTATTATCTGGGAAAAAAATGAAATGGGATAATGCAAAATGTGGATCACACAAAATATTATAAATTAAACTGCAGGATTGTACTGAGGTGAAATAGGTCAGGGGATCTGTTCTGAAATTGTATTGATCTAGACTGATAAATGCAGTCTTGTCTAGTGTGGTACAGATAAAACTTCCTGATTCTGGACCCAAGTTAAATCAGATGAAAGCAGCCCAAGTGCTTCTGAGCCTGCTGCTCAGTTAGACAACAGACTGGATAATCTGCCTGTGGATAATTGAGGCCTGATTCTGGTGGTGATCCTTCCCTCTTCTGTGTCCCTGACTGGAGCTCTTCAAGGCACTGTTGCTCCTGTCTCTGCTCACCCCTCCTGTGCAGGTTCTCCTGCAGCAGAGCAGGGCCTCTGGGCTGCTGCCATGGAGCACTTTGCAAACCATGCCTGTGTAAATCATGGAGAGGGATGGGTGGATGTGTGTTCTGTTCATCGCTGGCAGTGGCTGAACAAGGACAGAACATCTTGATAGAGGCCATTTTGGATGTTCCATGTCTAGCTGGGAAAGCTTCTTAGATGTCCCAGTTGTCAACAGGTGATGACTGGCAGGAAGCACAGAAATTTAGTTGTTCTAAATTGCTGGGGTATTCTCTACATATTTCTGCAGTTTCATACTTTATTTATTATTAAATGTCTCTTGCAATGTACTTTGTTTAGATCCAGAACCTTAAATAAGCCAGCATTTAAAATAATCATTACACTACAAAATATGCATTCTATTTGTGTTTAATGTTCTACAGTTAATTTTAAAGGGAAGTCCCTACTACCACCTACTGTGTTTAAAGCCTGCATAACAAGTTCTTCTGGTTGTGAAGGCAGAGTCTGGTGCTTTTCCATCAAGTAAAGGCTGTCTTGCCAAACAGTCTCTTTGTTGTATGAAAAATATGACTTGAATTATTTTTTTATTATTTTTTGTTTGCGTCAGCAGTGTATATGTTCATTGATCTGATGCCTGTCTCAGTTCTTCAGTTGAACTTAGTTTTCAAAAGGTAGTAACATCAGCCAATTCAGTTTTGGGGTTTTCATCCTAACTTGTAAATTTGTGTTTGATTCTGGCAAACCTCCCTGAGCTGCAGGGGCAGATGTTGAAATGTAATCTTGTCTGCCATTACAGTCGCCAAATGTTGCTGCTTCCCAGATCTGGGAGCTAGACTGTGTTCTTCAGAATGCCTTTGCCTGTCTTCTTTTAGATAGGCACTTGAAAAGCAGGGGATGACACTTTGTGTTCTTTCTGTCCTGGGTTTCTCCATCTGTTTTCTTCAGTGGAAGCTATTGGTAAAATCTTTTTTGCTTTTTCCTGTCTTTAGGGAAAAAAGGTCTCTCTAAATGTTTCCAATTTTGTTCCTAATGAGCTGAGTATACATGTATCTTCTTGAGATCGTTTTCTTATGTTTATTGTGAAAATTCTTAGTTTGAAATTATTTATCTGTGTGTACACTTTTTTTAATGTTGTGTTTCTACCTTTCTTGGTTTCAGGCTGGTTTGTCTTTTCAGTGAGTACAGGTCCTGTGGGTTTCATTCTGTGACTTTGCTTCAATGAGCTCAGTATTTTAATATTTCTTTTCCCAGTTAGATTTAATTTAACTTTGGCATTAATATCCCTTTGCTATTTTCATTTTCCAGCTATTGTTTCTTGGCACAGCTTTATATCACCAGTTACTTCTTGATGTACTAAATTTTTTTCTTGGATCCTTTGCCCTCAAGATTCATTCTTGTTCCATGGTAGATTTGGGGCACTTACAGTGGAGCAAAATCAGATATTTATTAAACTTTCAAGAATACAAACTTACCAGTTAGTGGCTTGAAAAAGATGAAAGGAGGTTTGATACTTTTTTTTTTTGCTTTTTCATGTTCCATAACAAGTCAGTTCATGAGTTGGGTCAGGGAAGTATAAATTGTGCTGTGACTCACACTGGTACTAATTATTTGGTAGCTTGGAAAACCATATCTCCGTAAGTGAAACAGTAGTGGTGAGATTAAATGGTGTTTGTCAAAAGAAAACAAGCATCCTGCATTTACTAAGGAAAGCAGTGCCCTGCACCTGGCAGTGGCGGAAAGATGGAAATTGAATTTTTTTTTTTGTCTGATTCTATTCTGTTTGGCAAAGATAGACATATCCCCTGGCATTAAGTGTTTCTGTAAGATGAAAAGTTGTATCCTGATACACTCTTACTGCAGTAGAAGTAGTGAGGAACAGAAGTTTGACAAGAGTAGTCTGGAAAGAATGAAGGGCAGCTTCACAAGGCTTAGACTGCAGCTTTAAGAATTTAAATACTTGCAAATATGGGAGGTGTGTTATATCCCTCCCTCCATCCCTCCCTCCATCCCTCCCTCCATCCATCCCTCCATCCCTTTGCTTTTTTCTGAGTTAGACATGTCTCTTGTTTGTTTTATCTGAATTAACGCTTTTCATTACAGGAGTCCGAATCCAGGGTAGCTCGCAGAGAGAGAAAGGTTTTTTCATCATTTTTTGATGCTTAAGTTGAAAGCAATGGATCTGATGAACCAAGCCATAGGGTTCATGCTTTTCCTTAGGGGCATCCAATAGACTTTGAGTCAAGAAAGCAAAATGCTTTTAATGGCTTTTTTTTTGGTGTAAATATCTCCCTTTTTTTTTTTTCCTTTCCAGGAGGTTGCTAAATATGCAGGAAATTACGTTTTCCTTTCTCAGAGGTAGAACTTGCTGCCATGCCTCTATCTGACCACTGGAGTGGCACCAAGAGTTTTTGCAGCTCAGGCTGCTCAGGAGATTGTCCTGAGAGGTGATGGAAATAAGAGTTACTGTGGGCTGAGTGGTGTCTCAGAGCTTAGTCTGGTTTGTGTGCTAGGGGCAGAGGGTAAGAAGGACAGGTGTTAGATCCTAGTTGGGAGCTCAGGAATTACACCTCTCCTAGATTAGTACCCTGGAGGGACCTTTAGATGCATAGGATATACTCGTGTAAAGGCAATGGATTAAAATGAAAATGGGGCAGATTTCTCTTCCCATAGGTTAGGAAACCTGCTTTGCCATTCAAGAAATAAATGTGTGGTAAAAATAGCTTCTTCAGTGAACTAGGAATTGTCTGTTGTTGAGTGAAGTAGATGTTTTTGTCACAAATAACTGAACAAAGTCAGGAAAACAGCATGCTTTTAATCTATTTTAGAGAGAATAGTTAGTAATGGCTTTTTTCATTTAAAATGAGTACATAAGGTGTTTATTTTGTAAGCAGACAAGTGTCCCATGGTTTTTTTAACAGCTTAGAGAACCATTTGGGAACATAAAGGCTCACAAAATAGATGATACTTGTCTAACTGCTCCATGGACACATTTTTAAGATCTGTTTAACTGGTGTAGATAGACTTCTCCATAGGTTGTTTTGGTGTGTTTTTTAGCAATAAGCAGTGGGTACTTGAACAAGATGGAAGGTGTCTTTGTGCTTAAGTGAATTTTATTTTTCACAAGAGTTTTCTTTTCCTCATTAATCCCACACGGAGGAGAAATGGTAGGAAAGAATAAGTTTAAAAAGTTGTGGAATCCATTAAAAATAAAGGCAGTTACATTTGCATTTTTTAATTAGAAATAAACCAGTCTAAGGGTACAAAGTCTTTTTCTGCCTGTCCCTCAAATATGTGATATAAAAAACTAAAAGCAACTTTTTGATAAAAGTGTATGTGTCATGGTTAAACAAGAGATGTCCTATTGAAGCAAATCAGGATCTTGGCCTAATATTTATGCTTCTGTGTGGGGAAACTGGCCTCAACCAAGTTTTAAATATGAAGTTTATTATCAATGCATAGGAGCTTGTTTCTGTCCCAAAAATGGGACAGAAATGGACATCCTACTGGACGTGTTTTAATAAAAGGGTAGAGATATTAGAGATAATTGTTCTTTGTCTGTTTATTACATGTATTATATATTTATTACTAGTTTATTGCATGATTTTTTAAGTTAAAACTTAGTACTTTCTAGGAAACAAATGCTGTCATTGTGATAGATCTAGATACGTAGATAGAACATTTAATCTGTTGTTGTTGTTGCCTGTATCTTTTATTTCTTTGCTTTATTCTTTATTCCTTACTAGTTTTTTTTACCTGTTGGTCTCTTCCTGTTGATTTCCTTGTAAGTGCTAACTAGAGACAGGTTTTAAATATGCTGTGGCTTTCATGTTGTGTGACATCCTTCCTTCTCATCTATTTGTACTTTTAATAACAATTCTAGCATTATCTTTATATGGAAGTAGTTATTGCAACATTGGAGAAGCACATACTTATTTGTTTTTTGCAGCTCATAGTATGCAAAGAACAGGCTGCTCTAATCACTGAAGTCTACGAAGAATTTTGGCAAACTAACCATAGAGTGCATTCTTGCAATTCATGTAAAATAATACTGTGTCTAGTAATATTTTTGGGTTTTGTTTTGCTTAAAAAAAAACCAAAAAAACAAAAAACTCTGAGATTTTGTCTGCATCTTGTTTACTGAATGAAGGCTACCAGCTAGTATAGGGGGAAAAATCAGACATTTAAAGTTTTTAGTGTCCAGTTCACATCTGAAGAAATGGGGACACAAGATATGACAGCACTGGAGTAATGCTAACCTTTTTCTAGCATGTGACTTGTGATTAGTGGCTCTGCTTAAAAGGAAGTGGTCTCTTAGAAGCTTAACTAATTCTTTTAAGTACTTTCTTTTCTTTGGTTGGAGGTTTTTTGTTGTTGGGGTTTTTTTCCTTTATGTGAAAGAGGAGCAGTATGAAAAAATATCAGCCATGGATGATAATTTGTGGCACCCCTTGATGGGCTGTGAATTCAAACGAAAAATTAATATCTGATCAGAGTTCCAACTTCAAACATTGATCAGTCAAATATTTCTGAATATCATTTTCTCTTATTGTGAGACTGAGATATATAGAGAATGCAAAAACTTAGGGCAAATGTTAAATAGAAAGCAATTTTCATAAAATGCTGCCAGCCAGTCAATATAAATAAATGCTTTGTGTAGCCATAGGAAATTAGCTTGGAAATGGTGCTTTCTGTAATAGATACCCATTCTCTGTCACCTTGTTTGTCTCTTCCTTTTTTCCTGTCTTTTTCTTTCCACCCTGTTTTTCATCCTGTTACCTGTTTGTCACTATTCTACAAATATTGCTGCTTTTCAAGGCCATCAGGGATTTAAGTTTTTAAAGTATTACCACCTGTCAAGAGTGAATTTTTTTTCCTTTTAGATGAGAACAGTTTGCCTTATACATCCTACACATCAGTTTCCTTACAGTTTAATGGCTCTGTTAAAAATACTTAAGCCAGTTATATTATTAAAACAATGCTGAGTATAAAGGGAATTCAGGGATAAACAAACTCTAATTGTATAACTTTTTTATTATGTTGGATAAAATTATACATAGAATATTGGAGAGCTTCACAGCATGAATAGGGCATGTTTTTAAGACCTAGAATTCTTCTGTTATGTGAAAGTTATCAATGGATACTTCCATATATAAATGGAATTTAAAAACTGTGGTTTGGTTAAAAGAAACGGGCCTGTTTCACATCATGCACATAGGTTTGTTTTCTCTGTTACTGACTCAGCCATGGTTTTCCTTCCTTGTGGGTATGTTCCAGCATCAGTTGATCTTGGTGGCAGTCTTCCCTTTTGGCTTCAGAGGTGTAAAGTCAGTCTACAGTGATTTGAAAGCCTTCCAAGTACATGTGCCTGACACTGGAAACAGCCAAGTTAAGGGAGAGCAGCTACATAAATGTAGTGTAGGAACAAAAGCAAGTTTTTTTTTTTTGTCAGAGTTCCAATGACATTTGGTATATCATGGATGTGACAAAGAAGTTGTGAAAGTCTGTTAGTAACTGAATAGACACACTGTGGAGCTACATTGTTAAAGTGATTCAGAAGAACATCTTGAGGTTTTTACTTTTAAATGCTTTGGGGTTTAGCTACAAGATGTTATGGTTGTCCCATGACACAAAGGAATTTTTAAAATGCTCTGTTGCTTGAAACAGTCTGTATGGTGACCACTGATCATGATCTTGCCATTTGAGTATTTAATGTTTTTTCTGCTGTCCTTTTGGTAAGGAGAGAGACAGACTAATTTATATTAGTGCTTTATAATTAATGTTATTCGCATTTTTTGTGAGTAATGATGCCTCATTGAGAAATTGTACTTAAATACAGTTGTGTTTGATAAGTGAGTCAGAACGTGTGATAGTTTATCTAACTCAAAGGCGAATTTATTGATTTAATGGCAGGAAAATAATAGTAATAACATTTTGAGCTTTTTTTGAAGTATGTATTAAAATAAATTTAAGAATGCAGTTACTGAGTCCTAAAGCTATGATTTATTTGTGAAGGTAGTTCAATGAATGCTAGTAAAGTAAGCATACGTTGTGAAGTATTTGGTATGTACTAGGCATGGGAGATAAAAATTCTTCACCATTTATAGGTCAGTTCTTAGACTTCAATTAGTATAAATTCCATGTTTTTTCTGTCATGATCTGAAGTCATGCATGACTCTGAGCGAGTGACAGTAAAGTCACAAATTACAAAAGTGTTGTGTCTCTTTAAGAATTCTTAAATAATCTCAACACTGAAGAAACACCTGGGGCTTCTGAAAATTGGAAGATTCTCCAAAGGTCTTGAGATGCTGGAGTTGATTTTTGTGAATTCATACTTAATACTTTTTTCTTGAAAACCTGTTCTTGGTAAAGTAAGATAAGGGGGAGGTGCCCGTGTACAGTATGCCTCAAAAATCCAAGTGTGTTCCTAGTGAAGCTGGCTGTCAGCCATGGGTGTGTGGGATTCTGGGCAAGTTTTGGCAGACCAGGCTGGAGCTTGGTGTGGGTGCCCTTCTGGAGGCAGGAGAGCAAAGTTTGGGAGTGCACAGGGCTGCAGCAGGAATGCAGTGCAGGGCCCTGTCAGGAAGGGCACATGGACAGGTTCCCAGTGCTGCAGTGGCAGGGCAGCCCTCGGGCACTGTGTTCCATTCCCAGCTGTGGAGGGCATGAGCAAAGTGGGAGAGTTTCTTCCTGGAGTTGCTGTTCAGGTTTCCTCTCCTGGCAGCTGGAAAAGCATCAGTACCAGTGCTTTGCAGGGAGCAGATAATGCTTTTGAAAAGAGCAATTAATAGCTTATTAGTTGTGAAGAAGAAAGCAATTTAAACTGAGAATAAGTGAAATTGTTGCACAGAGTGAAGTACTGATGTGTACTTTCTTCCTACCATGATCTTGCTGCAGATCACAGTTCCCTTGTTAGCATTGCCTGGTGTGGTGCTCATGCTTCTAGTTCTGTCACTGCAGAATTCTTAACACTTCCACCTTAACTAGAAGATAACAGATTGAATTTATTTTTGTGTTTATTGTCACTGTTTTCAAGGATATGAAAAAAAATTAATGGGTAGGTTCTTTATCACAACTTTTTAATTTTAAACTGCTTCCAAATTTGAGTCATAAATTAATAAAGTTTGTCATATATGTCTGTCTGCATATGACTGGGTAATTGTAATAACTTGTTTTTGTAGTGGATGATGCTGGTAAGATAGAACACGAAGGTTCTGCTGAAATTACCATGGAAGCAGAGTCAGAAAGTGGCTCTTGTAAAGTGGATGGCATTTGTCCAGAAGTCATCAAGGTCTATATATTCAAAGCAGATCCTGGAGAAGACGATTTAGGTAAAATATGCTTGTTTGAGAATACTCCAAACTGACACTTGAAATTTTGCATGAGACTGTGGTTTCTCTCAAGTGGTCCGTAAAGACCTCTGAGTCTGATACTAAAGAGTTGACAAACTTCCAATTTTTTGTGGTTTAGCATGGATTTTGGTCAAGTGTATTTAAAATATTTTGCTCTGGTCTTCCTAATTAGGGGGCACAGTAGACATTGTGGAGAGCGAGCCAGAGAATGACCACACAGTTGGATTGCTCGATCAAAACAGCAGTATTCGTATTCCAAGGGAGAAAATGGTTTACATGACTGTAAATGATTCTCAGCATGAAGACGAAGACTTAAGTAAGTAGGTGGCTTTCCTTTGGGAACAGGGATTTTCACTTTCAGCAGTGCAGCATTCCTATTTTTTTTTAACTTCTTTTTCTCTTAGATGTTGCAGAAATAGCTGATGAGGTTTATATGGAGGTGATTGTAGGAGAGGAGGATGCCGCAGCCGCCCATGAACAGCAAATCGATGACACCGAAATTAAAACTTTCATGCCTATAGCTTGGGCAGCAGCTTATGGTAGGTAATATTCAAAATAATTATTCTTGGTGACACTGCAGCAAAGCACCAGGGGTTGGTTTTTGGAGGGTAGTCTAGAGTACTTGTGCTTTTGTGTTTTTTTCCTAGAGTTTTAGTTTAAGAATGGTTTCTTAGCATAATGAGCCTTAAAAGAAAGGAAGAGGGAAATTTCTTCTTGTTCCTGTTTAACAGGCATTTTCCTTCATATTTTCATGATGTGAAAGGGGAAATACATGAGCTTCAAGCTAAAAAATTCGGAGTTTTAGGACACAGTGAGTGCTGGTTTGGGATTAGAACTGAGTATTTTTATTGGGGGGCAGGGGCATAAAAAGAAGGCAGATGGGAATATGTAAGATTCAGTGTAGTAGTGAAAAGCAACACCAAGCTCCAGCTTGACTTGGGTGCTTACTAGAAGGATCATATAAATACATGATTTCACTAATGGCAATAATTAATTGATTAATGACAAGAAATTGGGGTGAGATATTAAAATCATAGCAGAACCTTGAGAGTACTTCCAGCATGCAGAACTGTTTTTCTTGATCATTGGTATGTGAACACCAACTGGTGCACAAACTGATTTCCCAAATTTTTGTAAGCTTAAAATCATAATTTCATCTGAGAAAATGTTTGTGTTGCCCCTTTCTCCTTATAAACAAAAGAAATAGTGGCGTAGATGACAAAACTTACATGTCTGCATGGTGTGGATTGTGGTGATGGTGCTAGCAGATACCATACTGGGAATACAGTGGGGGCTGGAATCTTGGACCTAAGTCAGGAAGGGCAAGATTTCAGGGAGCAGTGTGTATTTAAAAGTTACTTAGGGGATGGATGGTAGCACACCCAAAGCCTTCCCTTAGGCCATATGCTGGTGAGCCCAGTTTGAATGAGAAGGAAATGACATAAGCTAGTCTAAGTGGGCATTGAAAATGAAATTGAGTGAACTTGAAACCAGTTGGATACTGAACATTCAGTGATTTTGGAGGAGGGGGAGAACATTGAGCAGAATGTATTAAAAATGGTCCAGTGGAATTGAAAGGAGAATTTAAGAATATGGGAAACAGTGGAGTAGTTGCACTGTCAGCAGTAAGCACCCTAGCATGCAGGGTGAGAGATGGTGGGGACAGGGAGAAATTAAGCATGGCCTGAAGGCCTGAAAAATGGCAGAGGAACACTTGAGCTAGCTTGTAGATGAGAGTCTTCAGGCTTTTCACATGTGCCTGGCTCTGAGTCTCCTTATACTAATCATGAATATTAATTCTCAGCACTCTATGAAAGGAACATCTGTGGAGCATCTTGCACTTTCTTCCACTTGAGTCTTCCTGTCGTATTTGTGTGCTTTGCTTTCACTAGGAAATACTGGCTTTTATTGATTCAAGTAAATACTTGACCACAAAATTTACTATTAAAAGTTTGTTTATGCCTGTAAATCACCAGTGTTAAACTGATTGCCAATAAATACCTTCTCGAATGTATTTGTAATTTTCATGTTTGTTTTACATACAGTGATACCATTTGTGCATTAAACAAAGCTCTGTGAAGCAAAGACTCTTTTCTTCTTTCTGTTATACAACACTGAACATGCTCTTTGTTCCCAGTAGAAAGAATTTGTAAGTGCTAGAGCATCAGGTGTATAAATAGTAAGTAGTGTACTTTGTTTGCCACTTTATGGGCTGTTCAGAAGGATTCTTTGATCGGAGCTCCGGTTCAGAAATTTGGTGTGTGACCAACTTCAGTCAGGTGAATTCAGACATACAGAAGTGAATGAGAGCTCACACACAAATGCACACACAAATGTATTTCAGGACTGAGAAGAAAATTTGGCACAGTAAATTCTGTGATGTGCTATTATTTGCTAATGTTAAACATTTTGGGTATAATTAGCAACCAAAGAGATTTTAAAAATGCTGCATTTGAAGAAGGATTCTCTGTGCAATTAAAAGCCATTAATTCCTGTACATTTATTTGCTCCTGTAAAATTAGGTTAACAAAGCTAATGCTCATAATACCAAGTGTAATTCCTAAGTTACATGGTGAGACATTTTGCAGCTTATGCTGTACATTATTGCAGTTTGATTAAATGTCCAGATAATAGTTTATCATTTCTGTTGCTACCATTGTAGAATTTGTGCTCGAATTACCTATGGTGTTGGTAGGTGACTTTTTAACTTCCCTTGGTAGGTAATAATAATGACGGCATCGAAAGTCGGAATGGCACTGCAAGTGCTCTTTTGCACATAGATGAGTCATCTGGACTTGGGAGACTGGCCAAGCAAAAACCAAAGAAGAAGAGGAGACCTGAGTCCAGACAGTATCAGACAGGTGAGTATGTGGTGCCTGGCTCTCGTTCATCCAGGCATTTGCCCATAAACAGATACCTGTGGTGTGTCTTGTAAAAAAGAGGGATCTGGGGACAACACTTCTGCTTTATAAATGAGTGCATATTTTATTTTGCAAATTTTAAATACATGGGTGATTTGGATTGTGGCAGGTGTTTCAAAGAAAGCCATCTCTGACACAGGAAAATGTATCATAGCAAAAGGTTAAAAAGCTATCTATTTAACTTGCCACACCCATTTTAATGTTTAATGTAACTTTTTAAAAGGTGATTTTAGATAAATGGTGTTCTGTAATACTGCCTTTTAAAAACCCTTTTTGTCTTTATTGAAAATATATAGAACAATGCATTTCATTATATCAGCTCAGTAGGTAACTGGAAAGTCTGAACACTGTAAATTAATGTTCAGTGGTGTAACTTCTGTACTCTTTCCTGTTCTGATGTTAAAATAAAATTGCCTTGATGTTTGTGCCTATCTTTTTCCTTTCATCTATAAGAACAGAGGTGTTCTGTGGCATAATTTGGTTTCTGCTGCTATTGTGTTACGGTCAGAATATTTATTTGGTTTGATAAAGTTGAAAAAACACAACTTTTTATTTCAGACTCCTTGCCTTAAATAACACTAAAAGTTTCTTTGCAAATTGTGGCTTAACTGTAGGAGTTCTGTTTTCTTCAGCTTGAGTTAGTAAACTGTGTAAATTAATGTGGGCCTTTTCTATTTACAACTAGTCAGTTCTCCTTATAAAACGTTTTTGGACTAGACAGCTTTTTTAACATGCCTAGGCAAATTCAGGGTAAACAAATCAGGGTGACAGATGAGTGCAAATAATTTCCAAAGCTCCCAGGTTTCTGTATGTGAAACATTTTCATGTTGATTCCTGCTTGGTACCTCTTCAGGTTGTAGCTGTGACAGATGGTGTAAGAAGGAGGTGTTAGTTTGGGGGCATCTGAATTGTAGCCAGCGTACCAGCTTAAACTTTTATCTACAGATTTGGGGAGAGCCAAGAGAAAATCATATGCTTTGCTTACTAGATGATACTCAGTTTAACAAGTTGCTGCTGTTCTTTGCACCAGCCATTGGTTTCTGTATGTGTTTAATGTGTGGACTCGGTCAGAATTCTTCAAAACAGAATTAATTGAGGTGAAGAACATCTTGGGTTGTCTCCATCAAAAAACAGTGTTTCCTTTCTCTTAGTAATTAAAATAAGTGAAAGTAGTAATTCTCTCAGTTTCTTCTGCCTAACTCAGTAATAAGCTTGTTTATTGTATAGTAAAACATATATATCCCATCTTTCTCAACAATTCATCTTGTTAACATCTGGCGTTTATTGAAGTGCAATATTGTTGTATAATATTGATAAAGGGTTTTTTTTGTGTTTTTCAGCAATAATCATTGGCCCCGATGGTCATCCGTTGACAGTCTACCCGTGCATGATTTGTGGAAAGAAATTTAAATCCAGAGGTTTCTTGAAAAGGCACATGAAAAACCACCCGGAGCACCTTCTTACTAAGAAGAAATACAGATGCACAGACTGTGATTACACTACGAATAAAAAAATAAGTTTACATAACCACTTGGAGAGTCATAAGCTGACCAACAAAACAGAAAAGCTTATTGAATGCGATGAGTGTGGGAAGACCTTCTCTCATGCAGGAACTTTATTTACTCACAAGATGGTGCACAGGGACAAAGGAGTTAATAAAATGCACAAGTGCAAATTCTGCGATTATGAGACAGCAGAACAAGGGTTACTGAGTCACCACCTTTTGGCTGTCCACAGCAAGAACTTTCCTCACATTTGCGTGGAGTGTGGCAAAGGGTTTCGCCATCCGTCGGAGCTCAAGAAGCACATGCGGATCCACACTGGGGAGAAGCCCTACCAGTGCCAATATTGCGAATACCGATCTGCCGACTCTTCCAACTTGAAAACCCACGTAAAGACTAAACACAGTAAGGAAACGCCGTTGAAGTGCGATATTTGTTTCCAGACTTTTTCAGATACCAAAGAGCTACAGCAGCATACGCTTATGCATCAAGAAAGTAAAACACATCAGTGTTTGCATTGTGACCATAAGAGCTCAAACTCGAGTGATCTGAAACGACACATTATTTCAGTCCACACAAAAGACTATCCTCATAAGTGTGATATGTGTGATAAAGGCTTTCACAGGCCTTCGGAACTGAAAAAACACGTGGCGGCTCACAAAGGTAAAAAATTGCACCAATGCAGACATTGTGACTTTAAAATTGCAGATCCCTTCATTCTGAGTCGCCACATACTCTCAGTTCACACAAAGGATCTTCCATTCAGGTGCAAGAGATGTAGGAAGGGCTTTAGGCAACAAAACGAGCTGAAAAAACACATGAAAACACACAGTGGCAGGAAAGTTTATCAGTGTGAGTACTGTGAGTATAGCACTACAGACGCCTCAGGCTTCAAACGGCACGTGATTTCCATTCACACAAAAGACTACCCTCACCGGTGTGAGTATTGCAAGAAAGGTTTCCGAAGGCCTTCAGAGAAGAACCAGCACATTATGCGACATCATAAAGATGTTGGGCTGCCTTAAAGTCTCTTTCACAGACTTATGGCTGGAATTATAAAGGAAATTTGCCTTTCAGGCAGTTAGCTTATTTTAAAGCCAATCACCTGCGATCACACACACACACACACAGAAAAAAAAAAAACAACAAAAAAAATACTGTGCATTTGATTTGTTGCTGTATAAAAATAGGATTATTGCTTGTAGTTGACTTTTATACCTTTTGTTCAATAGCGTGTTCTGAATTCTATTCAGTTTGTTTAATAAATGAAGAAAAGATGGCAACAATAAAGTTGCATTTAATAAAGTAAACCCTGTCTCTTACTGAATTTTTCAACCGTAATAGTTAAGTATATTATCTTACTGACCTCGTTGATACTCACAGTGTCCATGTTAATGCAGTTTTGTCGTGAATTTTAAAAATACGAAATTTCTCTTGATAAAATTGTCAGAGGTGTGTATACAATGGGGAGTTGTCATGTTGACAGTAAAGTCACTAGGGCCCACCTGATTGTCCTGTTTTGACTATACAGACTTTGTGGCAGGTTAACTATTTTCCCATTGAGGAGTTACAAGTCTCATGTTGTGTTTTCATTCTGGTTTCAGAGAGAATGGTTTGGGGCAATTTTTATCTTTCCTGGGCGAATTTAAAAGTATGCACAAATATTACATTTATTGTTCTGTGCTTCTTTGTCTTTGAAAGGTTTTTGTGTGTTACAAAAGAGTTGGATTTTTTCCACTTTACTCCTGTCTGAAATGTTGGAAACGTAAAGTACTCTTGTTCCATTTGCAGAGTTAACAATAGATCACAACTGTCTGTATGTCCTGGTAAATGTACCTCAAACTTTATGCTTTTATGTATGTTGGTATTTCTTTGAAAGAGCAGTTTGTGGTTCAAGTCACATTTTTATTGTTTGTTGTTTTAGAATAAAATGTAAGACCAAGAGGTGCCTCAGTTTTGGAAACCAGATACTTACAGTGAGAGCTTGAGAAGGGAATGGAGCAGAGCAGATGAGTTTATAAGGAGTAGAGATGTTGTAATGTAGATGTCCTTAATAATAGATGCAGTTCTGTTATTAAATTAAATGTTTTCCCTGAACCATTAGTAGCTGTGTTCAGCTGCTGTTTATTAATTAGTACAGTATCCAGAATTAACCCAGTTCTTTTAATCTGTTTATAAACAGCTGGGAGAATATTACAATTATTGTATGTAATTTTGCCACCTGAAGACTATTATAAAGTAGCTCCATACCATTTACTAATTGCAGTGTAAATGTACCAAGCACAAAGTCACGTACTTTAAGAAAAACCTTGAAGCAAAAAGCCCAAATCCATTTTAATTACAGGCCAGATTGTAGGACCTGGCCCTGCTCCCCTTGGTCAAATTCCCACCCCAGCCACTGTTTGATGATGGATTGCAGAGTTTAGTCCCGGCTGCCTGCCAGATTAGGATAGATTTGTAACCAACAATTCACTAATGGAAAGGCTTCAGAGACTGGGCCAGTGTTAATTCCTGTTTCTAAGCAGGTGAACTTGCAGTTGAAATCAAACAGGAATTTTAGTGATGGTTTCAAGTCTGGGGTGATAGAGAAAGGTTTCCTTTTCGGATGTGCATTTTCTAGGCCTATTGTATTTTGTCTTGTTACCGAGCCCTGCCCCTCCTGCTTATCCCTCCTGTGTCACTGTAAGATGAAATTCTTGTCTGTAGTGTGCAGTTCAGGAGAGTGCGATGCCATGTCACTGCCTGTGTTGTAGGATGTTTTTTGTTTTTTCTTTGCCTGCTTGCAGTGCCCCCAGACTTGCCAGGTGTGCTCTTGTGTAATATTGCTGCTAGCGGGCCGTGACCCTTTAGCGTGTAACTCCTGGCTGTGCTGCATTGTGCCTTCCTTGAAATCCCCGCTGAAGCCAGTGGATTTCCTACATGGCCGTAGTGTCCGTTGCCTGCTGATGCCAAACCAGATGCAGTAAAACCCAGCAGAGATTCCCACTCGCTTCTTGCAAAATACCTGCCTGTGACTACTTTTTTTCCCTCTCTTATGTTCAAGCATTTTCTAACTGGAAACCTGGAAAGTGTACAAAATCTGCATAAATTCCCACAGTAGCGCTGAGGATTTTAGCCATTTTGAACTTTATTTTTTTAAATAAGCTGAAAGACAAAGAACACAATTTTATGCATTTTCTTTCTCTTACGTAGCCTGGAATCATACACGCTTCTATTTTTTTTTTTTTTTTTTTTTAAAGCACAATGTTGAAACTTTTTTTTTAATAATTAAGGGTTTGGTCAAGTGGATTTTGTAAAATGTATTTGTCTGTATAAAGAGAAAATAAAATTATAGTTATTGTTAATGTACTGACATTAGTTACAGGTTAGTTTTAATTCTTAAATAATTTGCTTAGCAAATGCTATAAAATGGATGTTTCAGTTTAATGTTTAAAAAAGGTACAGATTTTTACAAGGACATAATATAAATTATTGTTCTGTAGAAAATACCCTGTTAAATATTGTATATGTCCTTCCCTCTGTACACTTTGTAAAAAAGACAAAAGAAAAAAACGAAATACATAGAACCATATAGGGATGTGTGACATTATTGTAATTGTGTACTTGATAATAACGTGAAAAAATAAAATTCAAAATATTTTCCTTTTAATGAACGTTTAGTCTATTTGATGCCAGTTCTGAGAGGGAGCCTTGTTCTGAGGGACACGGTCATCAGCAGCTCTGCTTTAACTTCCTCTGCCCCCTGCACTTTGGCTTGTTTTGTGTGATACTGGGGCAGGGGCGATTCAGTCCCTGCTGTGGCTGAAACGCTCCTTTTCCTGCAAGTCTGCAAAAGTGAAAGGGGTGACAAGTCTTCAAAATCCATTTTAACGCCTGGTTTTATATTAAAGAATTGACATCTGATAAATTTCTGATGATGCCTTTGTGTTTTTCAGCAATGTGGTTACCTATTAAGTGCTACTACACTGTCCCAAAATGCCCCACCAGACCTTGAAACAAATGAGGGGTGCTGCTGTTGTTGAGACGGAATAAATATTTCCTGATGCTGCTTTAGCCATGTGAGCTTCAGGAGGAGCGCAGTTGCCCCTCTTCCCGCTGGGATGGGTGAGCAGGATGCAGCTCCCCAGGGAGGATGCCTGGGCTGGGCCTCTGCCCAGCTTCGCTGCTCCCTGTGCAGGGCGGCAGCCGCCGGCTGGGGATGCAGAGGGCTCGTGCCTGTTGCCGCTGCTCTCCGAACGCTTCAGCCCAGTTAAACCCAGCTGGGAGCTCCCTTGGCAATGGTCTGTGTGGCACAGGCCATCCTGCGCTGACGGCACGATGTCACCCAGCGCCAGCCCGCTGGTCCCGCGAGTGCGGGAGGTGCTGCTGGGTGTCACTGCCCTCTATCTGCACCTGCCTTCCAAGGGAGGAGGTGGCGTGTCTGCTAGCCTAGATACCTCCAGGACATTTATACCAGTTAGTTCACTCTCACTGGTACCTTTAGGAAATGCTGACTTCCTCCTCATCTCAGTGATTCAGCCCCACTGGCATTGGGCAACTCTTCACAGTAGGAATCTGTCACACTGCAGAGCCAGCAATCTCCCTTCAATTTGTTTTTTTTTTTTTGTTTCATCCATCTACCTGATGTTCCTCAACCACTCATCAGGAAATTGGACATTGAGTACCAGAGACGTTCAGGGCACTGGAGAAGAAATGCACCCACTTCTGGCTGCATCTTGCATCCGTGAGGAAGGATCAGGAGTAGTTACCAGCTCTGGGCTCCTGCACAGTAGCAAGTCCCCCTCTCCCCTAGGATCTCCCCATCATCTTGGATTTCTGTAGCTGTGGAAGCCTCAGTGCTCTGCTGAAGGATCCTCCACTTGCCCAGGTGCCTGCAGCCCACGTGGGTGATTTCCCCCTCACTGGGACCCAGTAGCCAAGGCACCCAGAGCCTGCATGCCAGCCTGAGAGTTCTTTAACAGCCTTACTTGCCAGCCAAAGGCTGTGTCACTAATTAGGAAAATAAGCAGCTGCTCGCTGCTGTTCCCTGGGTTGGTAAGGTAGTAATTAAATAATACATCATTCATAGGAAATACAATTAATATGTTAGCATTTAGGACAGTTAGAAAACTGACCAAGGAGGGGCTGGCTGGAACCAATAAGGAAGTCAGTAAAGGGGTGGGGGGAAAAAAAGTGGTTGTTGATACACAGAAATGGAAACTTTTACTTTGATTTTTGAGAAGTTTGAAGAATGGATTGGTTGATTTGGTTTCCTGCAAGTGCTGATGCAGACGATGCAAGCGTTTTGGTAGTTAATCCTTTTATAAAAGTAGCGTGAGTATCATAAAAGGCTGGGGATTTTATTTCCAGACCTGTGACAATTAAGAATGCTACAAGCCAAGAGCATTTAAAAATTACAAGCACAAGTGTTCAGAGGCCATGTACATCACAGATTTTTGTAATATTTACCGGAAATCTACAAATCTGGAAAAATGTTACTGTTCTACTGAAGACAAAAATTTGAGAATCATCTCACCTCAAACCCAGGAGAAATAATTACAGCTGCTGGGACCAAGTATAGAAGGGAGCATAAAAAGAGTTAAACACAACAAACACATCCTATATTATAGATAGAGCTCATATGCCCTAGCTTTGAACAAACTCCTCCAGTGCTGTGTGCTGGGCTGTCCTTGGCGTGACAGCACAACTCCCCAGAGCCAAGCCCCACTGCTCACCCCTGCTCAACCCCTCACCTTATTTTCTGCTGTGTTTTAAGCAGTTTTGAAGGTTCACTTTAACCAGCTCCACCGTGGAGCCACAGGTGGGGTGTCAACAGCTTCAGACAGGTGACTCCCATCGTGGTGCTTGTTCTCCTTGCCTCCTGGCTGGGGGATGTCTGTCAGGCCCACTGCTTGGGAGTCCAATGCTTCTGTGTTGGTCAGGGGCTGAGGAGCCTAAGTGAGTCTATGTTGAGGAGCCAAGTGCTTGAAATCGGGGTTTTGATGGAAAAACTTGTGCTGTGCAATCAAAGCCCAGCACAAAGCCCCAGCCCGGACAAGAGTGTTTCCAGCAGGGACCACACAGTGTTCCTGCCCTGGGAAGCAGAAAGCCACATTTTGAGATTTTTAAACTAAAGTGTAGCAGGTTGGCTAGAAGTACAAAGAACAATCTACGAGCACAGTGTCAGAAAGGGTCTGAAAGTGCTGTCCTTGTCCTATGTAGATTTCTCGGTCTTAGTTCAGTTACTCACATCCAGTCACAAAAGCCACCTGTGACTGATTATCTTGGGATTCCCAGGTGCTACACAGGCCCTGAGGGGAATCTATGCATGATGGTGTGCCAAGAAACAAGTACGGATGAAAAGACACTTCATGACTGACAGAAGAAGGACATAATACAGACTTGATTTTTCTTTTGCACTGCATGAGCTTTTTTTTTGTTTTGTTTTGTTAAGTCTGATACTGTAAAGTTAATTCTAAGAAAACTAGGACATATTTTGTTTGACACAGCTCAGGAAAACAAAGAATGCCAGGATTGTATCCATTTGAAAGCATGAATCATAACTAACAAGCACTCACAGGTACAGAAGCTGGGATGTTACAGCCAGTCAAATGACTGGCAGAGAGAGAGGATGCTAAGAATAAAGAAGTTCTTGAAACAAGGAAAATTAATATATACTTTATATATTTACTCTATTTTTAAATGTCATTATGGTATCATTAATACCATTTTGCCTACCTATCATGGTCCTACTAAGAGAGCACTTTGGTTTCCTTACTTCTTAGGCTTTTAATGCAGCAGTTTTGCAGGAAAGTTTCTGGCATGGAGCAATGTGAATTCTCTGTGGGTAGTCAGAGCAATGCCAACACTTGCCCAGACTCACTGAGCTCCTTTACAGCAGTACCCAAAGCTGTCACTGCATGGGATAGTTGACCAGTATCAAAATAAACCTAATATGGGTGCAGAAGAAAACACCCCACAGTCCTATATTGCCATGCAGAAGATCTTCCTGTAGTGCAAAAAACACCTTGCAGAAAGACCCCAGCCACCCAGGATAATGATACCACCTCATGGTCCCTGCAGAGCAAGAGGAGCCCTGACCCTCCTCCTGTTAGAGCAGCTTGGGGCTCAGGGCTGTCTCCACAAATCCAGACACTTCACATGTGCAGGCACAGAGCCTGGGAAGGATCAGAAGAAGCCACTGCTGCAGAAAGACAAACAGCCTATGCTGCAAGTGTCCTGGGCCAGCATTTCTGCACAAGCCTGAAGAGAATCCCAACAGGAGTGCAGGATTGGCTCCTGCATGAGGCTGGGGGACCATGGATCCATGCCACTGAGGCCAGGTAGCTTTACCTGCAAATGCACACCAAAACCTTCCCCACAACTTGGATATTAAGCACCTGCTCTGGCAAGGCTGGCAAGCAGGATCCTGGTTTGGACACTTTCCTGGGAGTCCCATCTTGTGCTGGGTCATGGGGCCCCCTGACAACTGCACACAGAGATGAAACCAGTCCTCTCTCGTCCTCTGGCTCTGCCTGGAAGGGGGAATGGCTGCTGGGCTGGCAGGAGTGGCTGAGCAGCAATTCCTTTTCATACTAGATATTGCTTTTCTTCATTGGGAGCTTTTGAAATGAGCTGAAGACAATTAAATGAAACCCAAATGCCAGCCTGGCCACATGCAGGAGGTTAGTTACAGAAAGGACTGGATAAAAAGAGAGTTGCTTCTTGCATCAGGGAGACAAGGAGGCTGGGAAGGGTGCACCAACAGCTAAGCACCAGCTACCTTGCATTTCCCAATGCAGAAGACCATTAAAGCAAAGAGAAAGCTCTGTGCATGCAGGGGCATCCCTGGCTTCTCAGGGAGTGGAAAGACTTGACTTACCAGCTGCATTCAAATAAATACAAGTGGGACATCTGATATCCCCTAGAATACACATCCATCTGTGAAATACACCAGTGCTTGAAAGACAAAATAATTTGGCAAGTAATGTCTCTTTAGTATGACACAGCTTTTAATTAAAAGAAAACTAAATTAATGTGATCTTGACTCTGAAACTTGAAAGTGATTCCACCTTACAGAGCAGCTTCTTAGAGCTGAGCTCCAAGCACCTAAAATAGCATTTGTTCCCCTTCTTATTTATTTATTTATAATTTTTGGAAAAGCATACAATGAGCTGTAATGCAAATGGCAGGTAACATGCAAATGGCTCTGCCTCTAGTAATCAGGAGGCTGGATACTAGAAGAGCACCTCTATAGGAGGGAATCAATGCTGAGGGAACCATGTCCATCCTTTAGTCACCCTGGTGGCTTTTGCATGCTTGGATGTGCAGGGTCCTTCCTGGGATGCAAGGTCACCCCAGCAGTGCTGGGGATACCATCTCAACCACTGAGCCCTGTGCCAGCACACCTTGCTGCTTCCCTGCAGGTGGGCTTTTCTTTTCCATTTCATGAGGGAGTAAGTTCTTGTATTTATTCAAAGTATTATCAGACCTGCTGGGACTTAGCTTATTAGTACAAAGAGGTTTGTGAGTCTTAAAACAGCGATCCTATTAGTGGGACCAATACCGGGAAACAATATCAGGAGTTCTGTTCCCTCTTCGGGCTGCCTGGCTCAAGCGGCAGAAATCACAGGGTTTCCTTTTGGTTTTTGGTTGCTTGGCCAAATTAAACCCTGCTGACCGACCGAATGATGGCCGGGTCAGGAGCGCACGGCTTTTCCTCCTCTGTCACCATGGAGGAGGCTCCTTGAGCGTGTGATGCTCCCGGCTGCAGAGAGCAGGTTTGAGCACCAAAACAACATTTTGAGAGCTTTGGGGAGAGGCCGCGGGGGATGTCTCCGTACGAGAGGAAGGCTGGGTAGCTTTCCCAGCTGATGTGTCCTTAGAAAGCTTGTGGTGTTCCTGACTTGTGGCTCTCCTCTTTGAGGCCTGAAAAAGGAAGAAGGGGCTGGAGGAGGGAACGGTTCCGGTGGAGCAGGAAAGCCCGGCTGCTGCAGCTCTGCCAGAGCCACGGTCCCAGCCCGTCTGCGGCAGCACCCGGGATGCTCCGGGCGAAGCTTCCAATGCCCCTGCCTCTGCCTCTGCCCCTTCTTCTGCCTCTGCCCCTTTCCCTTTCCCTTCCCCTTCCCCTTCCTCTGTCCCTGTCCCTGCCGCTGCCATTGCCGGGGCGTGGCCGGCAGGGGGCGGTGCCGGGCAGGGCCGGGCCCGCGGGCTGGAGCGGTTCCAGAGCCCGTGGGACCCTGCTGCCAAAACTGTGAAAACGGGACCCTGCTGCCAAAACTGTGACCACGGGACCCTGCTGCCAAAACTGTGAAAACGGGACCCTGCTACCATAACTGTGAAAACGGGACCCTGCTGCCAAAACTGTGACCACGGGACCCTGCTGCCAAAACTGTGACCACGGGACCCTGCTGCCAAAACTGTGAAAACGGGACCCTGCTGCCAAAACTGTGACCACGGGACCCTGCTGCCAAAACTGTGAAAACGGGACCCTGCTACCATAACTGTGAAAACGGGACCCTGCTGCCAAAACTGTGACCACGGGACCCTGCTGCCAAAACTGTGACCACGGGACCCTGCTGCCAAAACTGTGAAAACGGGACCCTGCTGCCACAACTGTGACCACGGGACCCTGCTGCCAAAACTGTAACCACGGGACCCTGCTGCCAAAACTGTGACCACGGGACCCTGCTCCCTCCGCCGTGCCCCCAGCCCCTTGCCCCGCTCCCCCCGGTGTGTCCCCGGCCCCTGCCGCCCCAGCTGCTTCCCAGGGCCCCCCGAGCCCCGGGCGCCCCGGAGGGAGCCCTGCGGGCAGCGCGGCCCCTCCCGGCACCGGCTGCCTCGGCCGGGGACGGAGTCGGACCGGAGGAGCTGCCCTGGCAGCCAGGGCAGGGGGACTGCTCCAAACTTCCTGCTCAGACGCAGCGTGACTCGCGTCCTGCCAAACCCCTGGACCGGACAAAACCCAAAAATGCCCGCCCTGTGGTCCATGACAGTGAGCGAGGAGAGCAGGACACCATCCCAAAGGAAAGCAAGCTCAAACCCGAGCCGCCGATCTCTCAGCGAGGGATGCTGCTCAAGGCAAAATCAGGACGGGATTATGCATTGTCTCCCTCACACAGGCAAATTCGTTCAGCACATCCACTGTTGTTACAGCGAACACCAAAGGAATTAATGATTCATCACTTAATTTCCTCTTCCCCTCCTCCCTCCACCTTGATTTTGCTTTAATATACTGGTCTGGAGCCAACTGCAGCATCAGGTTAATAATGATTTTAAGCACCATTTATGCTGCTATCGTGGCAATTTAAGTTGTCACTTTCTATTAAAAGGTCTAACTCCAAATGGGTTTAGCTGAAAGCATTGGCACTGACAGTGCAATTAAACAACGAAACCCTTTTCTTGGGATGTCAGTGCAAACATATTTTAAATGGGGGGTCAGAAGCACCTAGCTAATTTAAACTACAGTATAGCTTTCTTGTGAAGAATAATACCTGATGCAGAGATTTTTTCCATGCTGTGTGACACTTTCCATTGTGATTGTAAGAGACTTAAAGAAGTGATGTTCCAAAGGAGTCCAGCAGCCTTGGAAAACCTCTTGTCTTCATGATAAACTCAGACAGTGCTGCATAAACAAAAGCCATCATTTCTCAGCAGATGCACATGAAAAAATACTGATCCTAAAGGACTCTGATTTACAATCTTGATTTCCTCCAAACAGTTTGTAAGAACAAATCACTTTACTGGGCATCCATCTTATCCTTTGTCACTAGCTTTACTGCTTATCTTTCAGAAACATATTATGTATGGTGCACCTTGCATGTCTCACATTCTTTTTATCTGTGGCTCTGGAGTAATTTATAAACCATATTGTTCTGTGGGAAAATACACCCCCGTGTATAGGATTTTTACAGCTCGCCTGTAAAAATCACATCCAGTTCTTCAGCTGGCTGCAAAACAAAAGCTCTATATTGCAAGCTCTGTGTGGCAGCTGCAGTGCCAGTGCCAGGCTCTCCAGCCAACTCCTCCTTCACTCCTGCTCTGCCTCAGCTCTGCCTCCTCTCTGGGCCTGGCCCTTTCCTCCTGCACAGGGCACAGGCTGCTCCTTCTTTACCAAACACCTCCTGATCTTCAACTCTACCCCACACGTTAGGCTGTTTACTTTTTTGGTACCAAATAAAAATCCTTTTGCTGCAAAAGGGAGACTGTGAGACTATTCATATGTAGAAGGTGCTTAACATCCTAATCAAATTACCTAGCGTGAATATTATAAATCGCAGCATCACAAAAGGATGCTTGCTCAGCTTGTGTTGATTTTTCACAAATTTGATCTTTCTACAGAAGAGGCAGCCTGAAAGCAGAGCCCTTTGCTAGACATCAGACAGAATAACACAACTGTGATCTTCAGTGTCCGTGCCTTAAACAGGAAGTTAAGAAGTACCTGAACAGCTTTAATGTTTTGTATTCTAATTTTAACAGTTTTAAAGGTTCTCCAGTACATGACAGTGTCCCTTATGTTATGACCACTGTGGATTTTCTGAAGTGCACTGCATATACTGAGAATAAATGAGTGATTGTTCAAAACATTTAAGCTCCCCCATCCCATTCTCAGTTGCTCAGAGTTATTGCTCTGAAGGACATAGAGACACATATTCCTAGGATGACTAAGGATACAATATTTATGTCTACACAACTACATTCCTAGCTACAGAGAACTCTACTTTTTACCACTTCACTGAAAAGAAAAATTGCAGAGGCAGGTTGATTTATGGCCAGCCCTTACAAAAATATTATGCAAGAGAATAGGATCAAAAGTCAATTTCTTTACAAAATTATGGAGGTTATTCTGTGGTTTTCTTTGGTTCTTTTTTTTTAAGAAAACGAAAACAAGAAGAAAAATATACTGCTATTCTGAGGAATTAAAGGAATGGAGAATTGTAGATGTGAATTGAGAGCACGTGCTGTCAGAACTTTTCACTTCATAACAGCGTCATCATAAATGCCACATACTTGTTTAAATGAAAACTTTTCATGAGAGCAATCCCATCTTCCAGTTTCAGTGGAGCTCATGTTCTGTGCAATGCCTGAACCCTGCCTTTCTTGAACATTTGTCTGTTGATTTTCTGTCTCCAACCTTGCTGGACACACCCGGAGCAACCTACTCTAAGTGCCCCAGCCCTGAGCAGGGGAGCAGAAGAGATTCTCTCTGAGGGTGCTGTCTGTCCTCAAAAGCCCTCAGCCAGTCTGAAATTCCGTGAAATCCAGCATGACAAGGAGGTGTTTCTTCAAGAGAACATCACTTGCTGTTCGCTGGCTGTCGTGGCCACGGGTGATGGGGCTGGGTAGAGAACGGGCACTGGCACGTGAAAGCAGCGAGTGTCCTGGGCACAGGCTTGATCTCCTGAAGTGATTTCTGATTCTGCTTCCTCAGGGGAACACTCAGCTCCACACAGTTTTACACAGGGCAGTAGAGTTCCAGTGGGATAGAAACAGCTTCCACAAAGGCCACCAGTGGCAGTGGGATCTGCAGGAAAAAGCAAGTGAAGGCAACACATCCCTTCTTCCAGAACTGCAAGGACCAGGAGCACACGTGTGCATTTGGGAGCTGTGCTGAGTATGTAACAATATCTGTGTCTGGTTTTAAACATGAGGCATTATACCTGACTTTTAAAAAGGCAATGGGTTTGTCAAGTGCTGCAAAAATAGCCAAGAATTATAAAAAATATGCTTTTGGGTTTAGTACATTTTCTTCAGTGTTCTTCATTGGACTAAGCTGATAAAAGCCTACTTCAGACAACTGTGAGATTTAAATACATACACATATGCATACATGTATATGTACCCCTTTTACAGTATTCTTTTATTTTTTTGGTTGTGTGTGTTTGTATGTTTTTTTTTTTCTTTAGGATATAGATCACATTTTCAATATTTTTTGGACAAAAACATCTTTTAAAATTGGAATTTTATTTTGAGCAAATGATGAGATTTTTGCAGAGCCTTTGAGAAAATTTTTAATTATTAAGTAATTTAATACTTAAATACCCAAATATTATCCTGTTTTTTCCTACAGAGATAACAGTGTGGCTTTTTGCAAGCATTTCACTGAATTAGCTTTACTGTCATGAATATTTTCAGTCATAGTAAACTCCAAACAATTGTTGACAAATGTTTATACAAATTACTTTCTGGACATGCATATGTTTGCACTGCAGAAATTGGTCCCTAAGTATTACCTGTCAGTCAGACAAGGTAATAATTTTCTGTTGTGAGTCTTGAACACCTCCCCTTACCCCTAAATACACAGCTCAACATTTGGGTGGAACTTATTCAAATCCTTGCTTCCACTTACAAAGTCAGAATGAACTGGTGGGGAGTAAATATCACAGAAACTGTAAACTGACTAGGTAGAATTGAGAGAGAGAGGGAAAAGAAACAAAGGTCATCAGAGAAATTTTTCTCTGAAAATTATTATGCAGGAATGACAGTTCTGAACCAGGACAGGTACCATATTATTCAGCTGTCAGCAAGGGCTGAAGGATACTGGGGGAGCTGTGATAGCTGCTATATGAAGGTGCTAGTCAACTTGTCAGATACTAGAAAAGAGGAAATTGGCAAAAGGAGATAATAGAAGAGGCAAGTAGAGATAAATCAGAGAGATTTTAGACTAAGGGAGAGATAGCAGATGCTGCCATGGGAACTGCCAAGCAAGAGCAGAAGAGCTGGCTTGGATCTCAGAGAGACCACACACCCTGCAACTTACACATTAACATGAACAGTGTCTCTTGTGAAACAAAAATATATTCTAAGAAAATAACAAAATGATGAGGGGACGAGAGAAAGATGCTATCAGGAATGCAAGAAGTATCTGGAAATATTTAATTAATTTGTCAAGACGAGAAAGATGTGTTGAAAACATATCTCTGTAGTCTAGCTCACAGTATATTAAAATTGCTTCTGCCTTTTGAGCTTAGTTGCTGCCTAAGGTTACAGTGTGAGCCATGTCACTGACACTCCTCTGCCTCTGATGGTTCTTACATCTGAAATCTTTCCTGTTTTTTCCCAGTTTTCTCAAGTCAGGCTAATGAAATTATCACTTCCTACGACTTTGCCTCACTACCATGCAAAACATCTGTTTTTCCTTCTCTTTCCTATTTTTTCAACAATCTCTGTATAATGAATTTTCTCCCCTCAGGAACTCTAGAATGTATCTGTTCCATGTCCTGAGATGATGAAATGTAAGAGGAATAAGTAACAGCTGTTTTGAAAATGGTTCAAGAAATACAGAGAAAGTGGCCAGCAGTGCAATTCCTAGTGGCTCTAAATCATCTCCTTACTTCCTTCCTGAAGCAGATGCTGATGAAATTCACCTTGATCCAGTATCCAATACATTTGCATTGGGAGAGTAGTGTCCTGAGACAGGCATGAAGAGAGGCTTTGCTGGTACTCAGACAGGGTGGGCATCTGGCATATGTCCCTGCAGCTGTCCTCATTCCAGCAGAAATGCCATGGAAATCAGCTTGCTGCCTTCAGAGTAGCTATAGAGATGGGACTGGTCTCCTACTAAATGTCAGCTGCTGGCTGTGGGTGAGAGCCCAAAGCAAGTCCTGCACACTTGAAGTCCCAGTGGTCACTAGAAACATCCCACAGATCTCTCCTTCAGCCCCAGCCTTCCTACAGAGGGAGCAGAAGTGGATGCACACGGTGTACCCAAGCCAAAGGTGAGTCACCTCAATGTATTTTTGTTGTCCCAGTGTTTCACCAGGTCGGTGTGGACCTTCTGGAAATGCAGGAGAGCCAAAAACCTGACATACAGAGCTGGAATTTCTATTTCAGCTTGAAAGACACAATTAGGACCTTCCAAGCTGTCTACTGAAAGATATTGGTTTTGCTTCCTTATGGGAAGACAGGCTCTGAGTTTCACCTAGTGAAATGGGCATTGAGCCTTTGCCAAAGAGATCCCTCCTGAGTTACACCAGGTATATCCTGAAAGTCCTGCTCTGCAGACTTCTGCACACTGGAGCCTGAATCCACAGTCACTCAGGAGCCTGTGTCTCCATTCAGGATGGCTGTGGTGTGTTACTGCGTGTTTGCTCCAGATGGAAGAGGATGACAAATTAACACTTTGAAGTAAGCAGGATGAATGTGTGCCAGGAGTAGAAGAAAACTGCACTTAGATAAAATCAAGATATGTACATAGTAGATGACAATACTCATTAGAACCCTATTCCACTTCAATTTGCTTTTCATCTCTGGCAGGTCTTTGCAAATTTGCTTAATTTGTAATCTTCCATATCAATGGATTGTGAGAATTAAGGCTGTCAGGAGTATGTCAGTGCTGCTTCAGCAGAGCTGCATTAGGAGAAGGTGCCATTTTTGCAGCATATTTGCTTGAAACATAAGAAAGGAAACATGGTTATCAGATTCTATTCAGAGGTTTGAGGGGGCAGAAGGGCAGAGAAAATTAAACTTTAAATAAATATAAATATATGTTCACTATATAATGCTCTTTGTTTATTTTTTAAGGCTGATGTGTACTTATTCTTACAATTATTTGGTGATGACTTTTTATATTACTCCAGATTCCATTTTGCTCTTTGGACAGTCACAAATTTCTAGCTGTACCCCCTGACAGCTGCTAAGATTATGTGACATCTGCTGATAGGATGTGATCATTTTTAGTAATTTATAGCTCATCATGCTCAAGGAGTAAGCTGATCTGAACAAGTCTTTTGGCTAATACAAACGCCAGATAATAAAGCTATCCAGACTCCCTCTGCAAACCTTATACCTTTAACCTTATACTTTGGAATAAATCATAAGAGTTCTGCCAAGCAAAGGCAAGCATTTGAATTTGGTTGCCACTTTTTAAAGTATTGTTGAAAAATTTTACAATTCCAAATAGGACAAGCATCAGAAGAATTCACTCATGTATTTGGATGATGATCAAGAAACATTAATGTTTCTTGTCCTCCTGTATCCATCTCTGGAGGGACCCTTTCCTCCACGCAAGTGCACTTCTGCCATTGCACAGATGAAAAAGCTCAGACTCAGGCTGCTTGACTTCCAAAATAGTTCTTGCCAAAACTAAACAGATACCACAGCTATTGTGAATCTCCTTCACTGTATTCACAAGACCCCTATTTCTGTCCAAATGAAGATACAATGGAAACAAAACATTTTAAGAGAACAATATCCTAAACCCTCTGAGTGGTACAGGTTATTCGTTATCAAGGCAATATCAGCACAACATGAGTATTTAGCTGTTTTATACTGGAAATCACAAAAAATGGCCATTCCCTTGGGAAGGACCCAACTGCTTTCTTCAATGCCTTTTTTCCTCCTGGCAGCCTGAGTTGCCCCTGCCTGTCTCCGTGAGCTGGGGGAGAGCCAGTGGAACCCCTGGGGGTGACAGTGCAGGTACACCAGACACACCGATTCCAGAAGGGAAAACCCTCACGGGTCACCACAAGTTATCAGAGGTTGCAAAAACATCCAGGGGTGTGCAGAAGAAGGCTACAGGGTCTTTTGCAAGCTAGTGTTTTGGGTGGTTTGTTTTTTGTTTTTTTTTTTTTCTTTTCTGCAGAACCACAAACATTTTAGCAAGGTTTGTAAGTCCTCAAGCGGGGGCACCCCGCTGCCCCTGGATTTGCAGTTTTATGTCTGGGGCACATTTCCTCAACACATGGATCAGAGGCACAGACACCATTTGCACAAAGACAGGGAGGTGCACTACAGACAGCCGTGCAGCCTTTCTCTTGCTAACAAGTTTCATAATTTTCTGGTTTACTGTGACCTGTGTATTATTTAATAATATCCCAGATCATGCAGCTATCCCTGCACACTTTAGGTGTTTGTCTGAAGCCCAGCTTCCAGTTATCCTCTGCAGACAGTGCATCTATTACAGATGCAGGCAGTTGAGCTATTACAAATGTGTGCCTAATGTTTATTTGAAGCATAATTTTGTGCTTTCTTTCCAGCTAAACTCTGCTCCAGATACTCTTGATTCTCTACCAAACCTACTCACCTCTCCATTTGGCTCTGTTTGTGTATGGATTACAGGACAAAAATTCAAAATTAAACGTGGATATTTGTGCTCTTCTTTCACCTTCACAGTTCACTACAAATTCAGACACTACCTGTGGCTTTTCAGCGTTTTCTAAAACACAAATTTCCCATTCATGCAGCAAGAGCTAATGCTTGTTGCATGCAGCAACAAACATTTTCCTGACTGTGACATTAAAAATAAAATTTATATTAATTACTTAGAGGAGGAAAAATAGTAGGAGCTGCCGATTTTATTCACAGGCTATCTTTACAGAAAGGTAAAAAGTACAGTTTCAGGCTGTAGCACTGATTTTATAGGTAGCCAGTGCAGGATTTCACCCATGCCCAGGCTGCTGGCAGTCTCACTGCCATGGTGACTAAAGCCCATGCTGACAATATTTTGCATTCATACATGTATGCTCTTTTTCCTTGCTTGCTGGTGGAGGCTCTGCTTGCTCCACAAAACAGTACATCCCTAGTTTTGAAGCATGTTGCGTTTTGGGTTTTAAATTATATTACTATATTTTAATTATAATATTACATTACAGTTTTTTCAGCTCTGTGTGCATGTTCTGGTTTTGGGTTTAGGGTTTTTTTTTTTTCCCCTTCCCAGTAAGAGCAGTACAGAGAGAGCAGAAAACATTTCTGTCATGTTATGACCTGTTGGAAGAAATGCGTGATGTGTCCTGCCCAGCACCTGACTGTTGTGAAAAAATCAGTCTGAGTCATAAAGGGCAGAGTGCCTGAGATGCCCCAGTCAGATTAACATCAGTAATTTCTGAAGAGAACCCTGCTCTCCCCTCCAGGAAACTGCTGTCAACCGTGATCTCCTGCATGGTTTTGCCTCTGGAAACCCTATTCTGTAAGGAGGTCCTCACCTTTTCCTAAGATCTGGTGTCCTGAATCAAACTGAAAAGCAAAAACTTCCATCACAAAAACAAACAAACAAACAAAAAAAAGGAGAAGAAAAAGAAAAAAAAATCAATTAATTTGTGTAATTTCCTCACTTTGAAGCGATGATTTTTATTTACATTACTTTTTTTTATTTTAATAATTTTCAAAATGTTTTCTATTTCAAAATTTGCTTTGAGCAGCAGATTCCTGTAGGAAATGTCAAGCTGAAATGTTTTTACGTAAAACAAAGTCACAAAATAGCTTCCTGACAATAAATCTTTTAAAAATCACCCCTCTTACCAGAAGCCTCCCTTCAGATGAACTGGCACTTTTGACATAAAACCTCAAAATCCTTGACAGCCCTGCTCTAAAAGTTGGGGGTTATAAATCAGGACTGGAAAGGAAAAATCTACAGAAATTCACCCTAGAGACAGAACTTCTTAATCCTTATCTATTCCTTTTGATGCTCAAGATCTGTGAGATTTGTCTTTGCCCATCAGTGCCCTTGGATACATAGGAGATGTTCTCAGAGTGGCATTTACTTGGTCCTTAAGGCATATTTGTCTTACTGCTCATCAACACTCCTTTGGGGAAAAACTTCTTCCACTGCTGAAAAGCTCTGCAATCAAACATGTGTACATTATCAGGGAAAATGCACTCCCTGCCTCTGCTCTCCCTCAGGATGCTGATTGTTGGCTGCCCCCCTTACCACCAGTTTGGGGTCCTAATTTTATAAGGTTCTTTCAGCTCTTTGTTCCACTATGAAGTACTGTGAATTTCCTTTCTGTTATTCTACTGACACAGGCAATTGCTTCTAAGTTACTTTAAAAGGGTAAGGCAAGGCAAATAATTACTCATAACTGGAGGAAAGTGTAACAATACATTAAAAAATTAATAGTTTGATTCTGTCTCTGTAGTTCTCCCCTTTATTGACTGCAAGAAACTGATCTTCTGCTTTGGAGGTAAGATAAAATCAAACCTGTTAGCTTCAGATTTAATGAAACCCTCTTCCTTTTCTCTTTTTCTGCTTCTGTACTGATAAGGGTCTTTGTCTAAGCTTTCCTCTTAAGAGCATGAAAGCTTCAGGCACACCTGATATTCTTTCTAACGTAGAAATTTTCCCACCTGAATAAACACTAAAATTATGATTCGGTTTTGTTATCTTATTTCATTGCCGTGACTGTATTTATTTATTTTTATGGTTGCTGTCATGACCCAGATAACAAGTAAATCCATTTATTAATGTCTTTTACAGTGATATAGATGCCCCTTTTTTTACATTAATGACACACCTTTCCTGAAATGGGTAGTTTATTACTGGTGGTTGGTGAAAAATCAACGGATTTATAGTGGAAAAGGCTGACTTGCATATATGTCTAACTGTATATTATGCTATAGCTGAAAAACAGGAATTAATTTAATTATTAAACATGTACATTCCTTTGAAATCTGAACAATTTTAGCTAACTCTTCTGGTTCTTATCTGGGTATCCAAACTTGTGAGAATATGATGTACAGTCCTCTACAGCACTGAAAATTGATGACTTATTTTTGTAACACAAATTTGTCCTGTTAGCTTGAACTCTGCTCAATAGGATAAAAACTCAAAAAGTTGGTTTTTCTTCCCTGTAATTTTACTCAGTTCCTCTGAATTTTCATCTAGTTCTTCATGCTTCACTAAAGCATAGCTTTGTTTTGGCAGAGCACACAGAGGGAATCTAATTTTTTTTTCTAAAGGGAATTGGGGATTCCCCTCTTCCTGAGAGTGAATGAATAAAGTCTAGGGTTTACCATTATTTTAAATAATCAGTTAGTATTATTTTGCCTCTCATCTTTCATTTTTTCCTTTCCTTTCTGTGAATGTTCCTTTTATTTATATTTATTTCTTTTTGTTTTCTGTCCATCACAGGGAAAAATGAATGAAAAACCAATTGCTTTCATTGTATTGAAATATTAACCCACATTCAAAGACTCCTTTACACAAGTTTTTACTGACATTATAAGCTTCTTGCATCAGTATAGATCACATCCTTTCATAAAAACATAGTTGCAAGTACTTTTATAGTTCTTCCTGTGTCCACACTCTAGCAGAGGTTCAAGCCCTACCTCCTTCTTCATTAAATCAGTGTAGAAATGCAGCATTTCAAATCCAGCAACAGCACTTAAAAGGATAATTACCTCTCCCATTAATGAGTTAATGAGTTAGTTTCTTTCTGGGTTGATTCAGTTCACCACTCTGTATCAGTTAGCCTCCAAATTGTCTTAAGCAAATGCAGTGAATGAGGTTAAACAGTTAAAATCATTTGTCTCTATCCTGCTGGCTGATTTATCTATGTGGTTGGAGGCCCATGACCAGAACTGTCAGCAGAAAAGAATCAGGTAGGCATAGTAATCTTTCCTTCCAGCACCTCTGGAATATGTTCATCTACAACTCAGATCCTTTACTTCCTACAACTGAAGCAGAAATGCCTACTTTTTTTTTTTTTTAACCTCACTTAGCCAATGCAGCTGCCCCATATATTGGTATCTGTCCCTGGAATTCAAAGTTGTTGAGTCCCTTTCAGAATCAGCTGGAACCTTCTCCAGGTGATGTGCATTTTCACTGACTAATGGAATATAAGGGCTTTGAAGTTTGTGTACCCCTCCAGGAGGTGAGTTTTCCTCGCCTCAGAACTGTTTGCGATGTTAGGTTTGTGGTTGGACTCTATCATCTTAAAGGTCTTTCCCAGACTGAATGATTCTGTAAAAGGGGCCGTATTTCCCATCTTTCCCACCTGCATTGACGATGAAGATGTCTGCTGCACTTCCTACAACCAAAATGCAATAGCCTATCCTGTGTATCCTGTGCAATGGAGCTTTGAGATAACCTGCAGGATCTCCTGCTGTTCAGTTTCTGAGCCAGGGCTGACATCAGGTTTTTTGTCTATGGGGTACACCAGTAGGGGGTAGAGGGGCTGTATCACCTTCTGAAGACCAGTATTCCTCCTTCAGGGAGACACCACAGATGGCATCATCTTCTCTGGACCACATTCTGTGGGGCAAAAATCACAACATGCAAGCTGTTCCACAGAGCTAAGAGGACCCAGCAATCCCCACAGTGAGGCACTTGAAAATGAAAGTCATCATGAAAATGGAAGAAACATAAGCAACTGCAGTGCTCTTTAAAAGATGAACACAAGTAGAAGCAAAGGGGCAAAGTAGAAGCAAATGTTTCTTGAGAAGAAACAAGTCTGAGCTGTGCAGTGTCTGGAAGGGGGCTGAGCAAAGTACTCGGAAGCCCCTGGTCAACAGAGGCATGGAATTGTGTTCAGAGGTGGGTTTTATTCTGTGACAATCTCTTGATGCAACTGAATGGATAGGTGATCCATTTATAAATACTCTTGTAGTGCTCTGGGGTTTGGTTTGTTTGTTGGCTGGTTCTTTATGGAAAATACAATATATTGAACTAAAAGGTTAAACCAAAAACTGGAAGAGTGAAGCTGGGAGGAAAGCATACTCAGGCTTATGGGAATTTGAAGCATTAATTACTGATGTAGAGACACAGCATTTGGCTTAGAGGGCAGTGCAGAGAGGACACTGCTGAAGAGTCTGGTCTAAGAAAGTGTGCACAGAGCAGCAGCCCTCCAGCTGTGGTAACTGAGGGGTCATGGCACATTCTTCAGTTTGCTTTATTACACTTAAACACTGTCAGGCAAATATGCTGCCAAGACACAGTCCAGAATGTGCGGAAGAGGTGATGCATGCTCCCCCCAGGACATATGGCAGCTTTTAAGGGTGGGTCCAATGTTTGACCCAAAAATAACAAATGGTGTTTCTAACAAAAAGGAATCACTGTATGTCTGTGCTTCTCTTTTCAGACTCTATTTTGCATGAGACACTCCAGTAGAAGAGGGCTGGGGAGTTGGATGCCTACAGCAGCAAGTGGGAATTAATCCTTAACCTCTAAACTTCAACCTGTTAATTTTATATAGGTTTGAGACAGGAAAATTTTTAATGCCGTGTTCAGTGTCTGCTGCAGTATTTGTTCCAAACTGGTATTTCTGAATGGATTAAATATGACTGTCAGTGACTCTATATTACTATTGAGTTCAAGAAATCCTTGAGCCTCTTATACTTAGTGTATGAATGTCTTTAACAAAAGCAGTGCCAAACCTGCCTCATTCAGAAAAAGGAATTCACAGGTAAGGGGTTTTTATTTTTAGCTTTCAGAGAATTCAAGGAGCTGGTAACCAAAATAGCAACAGATGAGAATTCTGTTGTGTCTGCTCAGGAAGAACATTCAAATGCTTTGGGCTGTCTTTAAATCTCAGCAATCCTAATGAGCTTTCAGTCACATTTTAGAATATGACCACCTGAAAATAGTTGGTTAAAAAAATCAAGCAAACTGTGTAGAAAATGAAAGGTCTTTTAAGGTAATTTCCTTCTCTACCACCAACTGTTTCTTCAGGACGAGAAATCAGACTTTCAAATAGAAAGTAAGATGGAACAGTGTTTCATGGACTTCACCTGTATGTTTCTGCAGCTGGGCAGCAGCAGATGTGCTGGGTGAAGAATGCTCTGGGCCGACAGTGAAAATTGGGCAGATACCACATTCCAACAGCCACTGTTGCATCCCTTCTGGTAAAACTGGAAGGCTTTCACCCTCACCTCTCAATACAGTGAAATCAATGTCAACAATGCCAAGGAGGACTCAAAATAAACTACTTTGATCTGTAACCAAGCTCTCCTGACAGTAACAGAACAGTCTGTCAGAAGCCTCATCTGTCTTGCTCCCAAATCCTACCACTCTGGAAGGAGCCTGCCTTCTCTCAGTTGGGTACCAGCTGGTGTAAGTAAGCACTCCAGTTCTCCCCTTCATCCTTGTGCTCCTGGTAGCAGTGTTACAGTGTCTGGCCGGTCCTTCCTGTAAAACCTTTGGAAATCCTGTGAAAACTGCAAGATGACAGCCCTTACCACAAGGGCCCTTGGTGCTTAAAAATGTCTCTAAATTCCTCACCACCTCACTTCAATTTGTTTAACTTTCTAGAACACCACCATGGTGAAGGGAGGCCTCCATGTGTGTTTTCACTGTTTTGTGTCTTCCTTTATTTATCCACAAATTCCTTGCAGTCCTTTGCATTTTGTCCCACACTGATTCTCGATATCATTTTTGAGGACTATCCACTGCGCTCCCAGGATCTTTTTCCTAAGTGGCAATCATTTATCATTGTGCAGGTAATTAGGGCTGTCCTCCTCCCCCCGGACACCACTCTCTGCTCGTTGTTACAGTGTGCCCCTGTCGTTTTGTCACTCAGCTCTTTAACCATTAGGGTTAGCCAGCTTTCGGCCCAAGTATCCTGAACAACTTGGTGAGTCACCAGATTCCATCATTTCAGTACTCGTTCCGTTTTCCTGGAAACAGCCTGAAAATCCTAAGGCTGCAGAAAGAATCCTTCCAGCAGAGGAAACGTGTGGGAAAGTGGAGAATCTCTCGGTATGTTCCTACCCTCACTGTGCTCTCCTTCAGCATCTCACCTCGTTGCAGCCAAGATGACCGGGAAGCCTTTGGGGAAGGGCTTCATGAGAAGTCCCTCGATCACCTGCCCCATCGACCGAGCATCTTTCCGCCCGTGCCCCGGGGCTGGAGCGAAGGCGGACACGGCCCTTGGAATTCCGCCTGTCCCACGGCCGGTCCCAGTGCCCCCTCGGCTCCAGGTGCCGCGACACCCTGGGACTGTGAATATGGGCCCGGGGAGGGCTGGCTGTGCTCCGCGAGGAGCTTCACCGAGACCCGGCAGAGACACGGGGAACAGCCGGGAACAGCCACGGTGCTTGGTAGGCGGGGTGGGCGCGGGGTGGGCGCGACGCTGCCCGTGCAGGGGTCGGTCCTGCAGAGTCTGTCCCTGCGGGGTCTGTTCCTGCGGGATCTCTCCCCGCGGGGTCTGTCCCTGCGGGGTCTCTTCCTGCGGGATGTGCTCCTGCGGGGTCTGTTCCTGCGGGGTCTGTTCCTGGGCCTCCCGCCCGCCCCGGCTCCGGGGTAAATCATTAACCGGGCCCGGCTGCCGGCAGCGCGCCTCTCATCGCCGCCCGCACTCGCCCGGGACCGGCGGCCGGGCACACACCGACCCCGCCGCCCGTCCCAGCCCCCGGCACCGCCAGGGCACCGCGCCGGGGCCGGCGGCCGCGCAGCCATGGAGGGAGAGGAGAACGGGACCCTGCACATGTCCTGCGGCTCCAGCGAGCCGCCCTACGCGGAGGAGCTTCTCAGGAGTAAGTGTGGGACGGGAGGAGAGGGGGCTGCCCGCCCGACACCGGGGAGCGGCCCCGGCAGAGCCCTCGGCACCCACCCGCGGCGGGATGGCGGGGTCTGTCCTGTGCCCCTGCCCCTGTCCCTGCCCCTGCCCCTTAGCCCTTCTTGCCCGGAGAGGAAATCCCCGAGCAGAGGCCGGCATCCGCCTGTCCCGGCCGATCCTCGGTCTGTCTGGGGGCCGAGCTGGCTCCGGGGCAGGGCGAGAGCCCAGCACGGTCCCAGCCCAGGCCCGCGGGTGGCGATGTCACCGAACGGGGCGGGCGGCCGGGAGCTGCCCCTGGAACTGCGCCGGGTCTCGGGCTCCGTCCGGTGAGATTTTAGGAGTGGAGACGTCCGCTGAGACGTGCGCTGCCCCGCCTGCAGCCGAGTCTGCAAGTGCCGGGGTTTTCTGAAGCAGGTTAGGTTAAAGAGGCTGGGGAAGAGGCTCTGCTCTGCCTTCAGACAGGCTGCGGGTCCGGCAGGAGTTAGTACAGGTGATCAGCATGAACTTCTCCTACATTAAACACGATTCCACTGCCGTGCCTTTTTCTGTCTCTGGACACACATACCTTGGGAGAAAATGTACTTCAACCACCAGTTGTGGGTCAAAGTTGATATCCGTACCTAGTGTCAATGGAGACATAAAACCTATCCCCTATGAGTAAATGTTGATATCCATATGCAGCTTTAAGGCAGAAGCAAAAATAATTTTGGTGAAGACATCAAGTTTTATCTCAGGCTAGGTATATCAGGGGCTTTTCCTTACATTGTTCTTGTGCCCTACAAAATTTCACTGAGCTCATAGTAAGTTTGCCTCCCTAAGAAAGTTACATGTAACGTGTCTATGAACATATGATGGAAGCAGAGAACTAATACTGAGTGAATACATGTTTGCTAGTAGCCTGCTTGGAAGAGTTCCCAGATTATGTATTTATTTCCGCTACATATTTACATTCACCTAAGGATATTTGTGCTGAAACTTCCCCTTTCTGAAAGGGGCTACTGCATAATGCTTTGAGAAGGTGAAGGCGTATTCTTCCCACCTGCTGTCTGTGGATCCTGGAAAGATTTAGTAATGAAATTCAGTATTTGAATGGTTCTGTGGAGTCAGTGGTCTGCCTGTGTAACTAGGGATGAGTGCAAGTGTTTGCAGGAATAGGGCAAAAAAGCCCCTCAGAGATGGTGTTCTTACATTACTGTTTGAAAAGCTTGTGAAATCAATCAGAACTGTCTGCTTTCTTCTCTCTGCAGGCCTTGACCTACCAGGGAGATTTCTCTTTGCAACCTTGACTCTGATGACGCTCATTGCCATTCTGGTATTTATAGAGGAAGCAGTCTACATCTACAGGAAAATCCCCTCCTCCAAAAGATCAATCATAATTTGGATTAATGCTGCAGCTCCAGTAAGTTAACATAGAAACAAGATAAAATTCAGTATTGAAAATAGGCCTTCCCTGAAAATCCACAGGAGCCATGAGCTTCATCTCTGCCCTTCATACAACCTTCATCCCTTTCCTCTTTAGGTGATCTCTACTACTTCATGCATTGGCATGTGGGTTCCTCGCTCAGCAATGTTTACAGATTTCACAGCAGGAATGTGAGTATTCTGTTTGTATCTAGGTGTCGCTCCAAACCCTGAATTTCTTCCCTTTAAACATCTGCTGCTCTTGGTAACACAGTCATTCTGTAAATTTAACAATTCAGTAATTTTTTTGTTTGAGTTGAAATCTCTTGGCAGCTCTTTCCTGGGAGGTGGAAAATGCTGAAACAGCTCCCAGTGCTACAGTCCTCTAGTGTGGGAGCATCAGTATGAAGGATCTGTGACTCGCATGTAATTGATTCCTTGGATTGACAGTCTCCTTGGAGCAGTAGTCTGTCTTTCCTCTCTCTGCATGTCATGTGGAATGAGAGTCTGGCCTGTGACGTCTTCCCTGCACTTTAACAAATGATGAGCCATGGAGGTCTACTATTAATGGTGCCAAGTGAGCCCCCGATGAGTATATCAATGTAAAAATGTTCCACAGTTGTCCTGCTAAGAGCACTTTGTGTGTGAGCATGACAGCTCTGCATGCACAAAGAAGGGAAAAATGTGGTCCCTGCTTTCTGGAGGTGATGGCACAGCCCTGGTGGGCAGGACCAAGTAGGGGTATGCTATGGCCCTGAGCACTCTACATCTGGAGATGAGGAAAGGAGTAAAAGAGGAGGGACAGCACAATAGTAGGGAATACTGTTGGCATGTAGCAGTGTGTGCAGGTAGTGCAGATTGCCAGAAACTCCCAATAATCCAGTCCCGTGGCACTTCAAGCATATTTTGATTCTCTCTTCTTCCTTGCCCAAGCTGCAGGCAGTGCAACCGAGGACCTCTTTTATTGATTTGATTTCCATGTTTGGTGGCATAATCTGTAGTTCCTGGGTAGGGTTGAGAATGTACAGCTGGGAAAGGAGGGAGATTTGGAGTTGCAGCAATCAGTGCTTTGTCTGCAGAGGAACCACACCCTGCCTGGGCCAGCACATTCAATGATAGCTATTTATGTGAACATAGCCATGTTTGTTGGTTGAAAGCCATGTTTGAGGAGGAAGAGGACTTGTTCTAAAAAGTTCTGACTAGTCAGAACTAGATAACTTATGGAAAAATACAGCCAGAGTGACTGGGACCAGGAAAGCCTGTGCTTTAATACCAACTGTGCCACCAGCCACCAAAGTGGCTTTGGGGAATTCCACACCTGCTCTGTGCCTCAGTTTATTCCTCTTTCAGCGAGGTTAGGGCAGTTCTGTTCCTCCAAGGTGATGGAAAGCAGAATCTGTCTCAAAGATAGAGCTAGAATTTTGTTGATTGCAAAGCATAAGCTGTAGAAACCCTGTACAGATGGTGGCACCGGCCTGCACAGGCATACGAGACACACAGGGAAGTTTAAGCTGGAATTCTCTTCTTCTCCTAGATTTTTTGCCATAGTTATCCACAAGTTCCTGATGATGATGATTAAAGAGTGTGGAGGCCAGAAGGTGCTCCTCAGACGGTTTGAAAATGGTCACTTCACCATCAGCACTGGCCCCTGCTGCTGCTGCTGCCTCTGCCTCCCTCGTGTGCCCATCACCAGGTGAGTCACCCCCTTAAGGATTCCCAGCTTGAAAATGGCTGCTGGAATTCAGACAGCTCGGCAAGGCCAGGATTACAGTAAAACTTCCCCAAAGTCAGTCTCAGGCCATCTAAAGCTCTCTCTTTTAAACAGTATTTTCTCTTTGGGTCTGTACACCACCACTAATTTATTTAATTTCTATAATGCAGAGGTGTGTGGGAGGAGGAATTTCTACTCTAGGAAACCTAACAATTGACATTTCAGTTTCTTTTCATTCCAGAAGGGAACAAATGTCTGGAGATTTGGTATTATTCACAAGGAGAATTGTCAAATAGAACCTCTCTTGATAGAAAATTTCTCTCACTTTGATAAAATGGAAATGTTTCATTCTGATTTTGACTTCAAAACTACTTGAGATTAAAATAATTTTTAGAACAAAAAGTAGATGTAAATCTTGTAAAACGTTCTCAATGAATTGGCATTGTCTGGTGAGGCAAAAGTAGATGTTTTCTTTTTCTAAACTTAGTATTAAAGCATGGTTGAGAAGTGGGGTAAGGATGGAGAGCTACAGGAGCTAATATACTGTAACATAAACCTGTCCTTTGAGTATGGCCTGGTAGAGCTCCTCCTCTGGTTAGTGTCACCCTGTCCCTTATACACCTCTCCACAGCCTGGAAGCCTCGAGCTTTCCTACTGGCGTAGAGCATGAGACTGTTTCTCTCCTTATAGGCAAAATCTGAGGGACTGAACATACAAAGGAGAGTTTTCTATGAGGGTGCGTAGTGTCAGAGGGACCTAGGGGGCTTTATGGTCTATTTAAAGGAAAGCATCAAACAGAACACAGCATAATGGTTTCTGCTGCATTTTCAAAAATTCTATTTTTTTATTACAGTAATTTCTCCTTAAACTCCCTCCTTTGGTATTAGAATTTAAACTTTGGTTTCCATCATTTTATTTTAATAGAGTAACACTAATTATTTGCATGGAGGGGGTACCAAGAAGAGGTAGTAAACCAATAAAAAATGTACCTTTATCTGTTTTTCTTCCCATGTCTATCACCCTCTGTATAGCTGGGATCTTGGGAGAGGATCCCCTACTCTGCCTTCTGTTGTTCAGCCCAGTGGCAGCTTATGCAGGATAATGTCAGCTAATATGGACTCATTTCAGGAGCTAGACAGTGCCTACTACAGCTGGCAGGAAGGACAGCTGTCTGTTTTTTAAAAAAAGAAAAAGCTTTTTGCTCTGCAGAGAGCTTAGGCCTCCTTCTCCAGTGTCTGTACTACTGGGAAGCTCATCTGCTCTCTGCTTCTAGCCTCTAGCCTTTTCCCATTGCAGGGTACCTGTTTAAAAAAAAAAAAAATTGGCAAGCTATAGGAGAGAAAAGTCAGTTTCTCCTTCCTTCCATAGGTAGTTTTTGGGGAAACAGGGATCTACCCCAAGGGATGGGTTCATTCTTGAAAAAAAAATTATCTGCAGTCCTGGGGAACATAATAAGGTACAGATGAGGCAATGTAACAATCCATGCAATAGGGAGAGATGTGGCAGAAGAGGTCTGGTGATCAGAAAAGGTGGGCCCATGTTAACAAGGGAAACAACTCGTGGCATTGCAGTGACTGTACTGTTTGTCATATGTATTATTCTTTAAAGCCCTCTGGGAATAATAAATCTTTGAAAAGGCACACATTAAGTGGCTGGCCTATTGCAGGTCTTTCCACATGTGTTTAGGCTGTTGATAATCTTGTGGTTATTAGCTATTTTCATTGAGTAATTCCTGTAATTACTGGTTCATGGCTATATCTTTTAGCACACTAAATGGCAGCCTGTTGCCTGTGAGACATCTCTGATGGCAGTGTCAAGGGCCCAAGGAACTCCAATGAAAACAACATTGAAAGTATGGGAAATAATGCCCAGTAAGAGACTAAAACTTGAGGCAGCTGTTGCAGCTGCAACTTCTCCTGTGGAAGCTGAGAGTTCAGTCAGCCTTCATGCCCTCTGTTAGACAGGTCATCCACCCCTTTCCTGGTGGCCTTTTAGTGCTGGCTGGCCAGCAGGCTGTGTTCTGGACCCACTTTATACTGCCAGAAGTGAAGGAATCCTGAGCTGTCCTGCTGGCCTTGTGCAATTTGCTGAGTGAGAGACTGTTCCTTTCTTCTGTTCAACTACAGAGGAGCAAACCCAGATGCTTACATGGTACTCTCATGCTGCACTGGAAAACCATCAGTCCTTTCACCTAAGTCTGTATGATTCCCTTTCTTGATCTACCACGGGACTAGGAAGTGGCTGAACAGGCTGATTTCCAATTTCATGGGAGAACTGAAATAATAAGGCAAGAGCAAATGGCATCATTGTTCAGAAACCGGTTATGCAGATACTGTCTCCCTGGTTGGCTTCAGGGCAGAGAAAGACATCATGTTTTGCCCAGCTTTGGTTAGTAGTACTTGCTGCAGAGCAGGAAAAGTACTATTTTTGTAGAGATTTTACTAAAGAAACATTGGGAAATTCTTGGAAATATTTTCTAACCTTGAAGCTGTTGCTCCCCAGATTTTAGCCACTACTACAGGAGTGGAAATGCTTTGCAGTTGACAGCATCCAGAAAATGTTATTAAGGTTGCTAATATGATCTTGGCCTATCTAATTTACTTATTGTTTATTATTTTGGCCAGGAAAACCCTCTTTTGGCTGAAGCTGAGCACCTTTCAATTTGCTGTCTTTCGGCCTGTGCTTGTATTTTTATCAATAGTACTTTGGACTAATGACAATTACGTCCTATACAATGTAAGTAACTATTTTAATCAGAGAAGGTCCTCAAAATCCATAGGTTTCAGGGTTGATGGAACAATCTAAGCCTACAGCTAAACTGCGAAATCTGGGACCACTTCCAAGTGAGTCCTTCAACATTCTTTTGAGACCAGAAGCATATAATTTCTGTTTTCCTTGACTCTCTTGGAAAGAAATTGGGCCGGGGGGGGCGGGGGGGGGCAAGGGGGTTGGGCATCAGATTATGCTCCAATACATTTCCCAGTTTGTATGGTTAGAATAGCAGGATTGCAAGTTGCCCTGTGGGATGTATCTGCCCTGTGCTTTGTAAGGTACAGCCTTAAGAAACAAGTGAATGTACTGGCATGTTAACAGGAAGCCTAATTCTATGTTTTTCAGCAAATCATGGTGATTTTTATACCTGTGCAAAATTAAAAGATAATGCTGTACTTCTGCTTTGTACCATGCAACTTGTAACCTGCGAGATGATGGAGAAATCTGTATATGATAATAATTCGGCACCTCTCAGATAACTCAGACTAAAAGTAATATTTTTGTTGTTTCATGGTATAAAATGAATGATCCATCTGAGATGTCAGGCTGAACATGCTCTCATGAGCTGTTGAGCATGGCCAGGTGCTGCTGAGGTCTTTGAAAAGGCACACACTCCATGGCTGGCAATTGCACCATTGAGGGGTTGTCACTTGGCACCTCCCCAGGATGAACACATCTCCGTGTTGGTGCCTGCAGGAGGAGAGCCTGTGCCAACACTCCTGTTGGTACTGGGCAGTTTCCCCATGCAAAACGTGGCAACTGCTGCTGCAGCTTTCATGGAGCTAGAAAAAAAGTATTTTAACTTGTTCACAAGTTCTTCCTAGAAACAGCAAAGTAAGGTTCTATGAGGTTGTGTGATTTGCTTCTCAGTTGTCTCCCAAAGGACCTGCACTGTGGATCAGCTGCTTCATTGGTGCCCTCACCCTTTTTGCTCTGTGGGCAGTAGGAATCATGTTTCGAAAAGTTAGGATTCTCCTTAAATGTAAGAACATTATCCCAAAGTTTGCTCTTTATCAGGTGAGAACTTTAATATTTCTGGTAAGAATTTCTCTTAACTGCTGATACTATTCTGCCTCTCTAGTTCTTGCTCCTTTGTTGAAAATTTATGGCATTTTTTCCCATTAAATACACTGTGCAAAGCCATATTTATACCTGATTAAAGCTGCATCCCTTTGAAGCCCTCTCCTTGGCTGCTGTTCAGTTTTACTTTGAGCCAATTTATCTCTAGTCTCTCAGGACTGCTGGAGATGGGAAAGCCATATAAAATATATTCATCTTTATACCACAGAAATCACAACAGCACTTTCTGTGGGGCTTGAAGGAAGCCTTGTAGAGGTGGTATGCTGAAATGCTACGTTAAAAGTGCTGGTGTGTACCTCAGGGAGGATATGTTGCATTGTGCAGGTGGTTGTTGTTTGAACTGTTTCAGCATTCCACAATATGCTGTTTTAACACTATTTTTCTTGGCCATTCTGCACTTCAGAATTAGATAATAGTGAAAATACTGGCTGTGAATCATTAAATAGTAAGGAACAGAACCGCATAGGTTAGATTGAAAAAGCACAGGGACAAGGCCACCCTCTTCCACATCACTCTGAATGGAGTCCAGCAGAATCCTTGGATATGCATCCTTCTTGAACAGGCCACTCATCAAGGCAGGTGCACTGAGGTTAGGTAAATTATTAAGCACTTATAAAGACAGTAAACAGGATGGTCACACCTGCAAAGCTGTGTTAGGGTGAATTCAGGTTTGGGATGGCAAACTCTTGCTGTGAGGGTTAAGATTCAGGCAGTTCCACCAGCAGCTACAGAGCCACTTGGATAACTCCATAGCAGTGAAGGTTTGGCTCAGTGTAATGTGATGTGCAAGTGGTGGTTGCTGAACTCAAGCTGTGAAGAGTCCCTCATGCCTTCTGGCAAACAAACCAGTCTCATATCATTCATTTGGGGACCACTACATCTCCCTGCTGTGGCAAAAAGAGGAGACAACAGGAAAAATGTTCTTTGAGTCTTTCTTCCATTAAGGAAGAACATAAGCTCATGGGTCAAATTAACTGGCATTTTTTAAACATTGTTACTAATTATTCAGAATTCCGTATTATTTGAAATCCCTGCTGGGAGGTCTGTGTATAATGTACCTCCCAAAAGGAGAGCTGAGAAGAAATACTTTTCAAGTCCAGGATTAATATAATACTCCTATTCAGAGCAATATCATCCTGACCTTAAGATGAATTCTGCAGGATGGCAGGCGCCCTGCTGGTTGATGGGGGGAAAGGGAGGGCAAGCAAGGAGGAATGAGGCAAAAGAGGTTCTGTTATTAAAGCAGAATTGTTGTGTGAACTATAAACCCCTTTCTGATAGCTAAGGCATTTGTTTTCCCTTTCTGGTGCAGTTTATTGTCATTCTGAACCACCTGCAAATCACTATTATCAACATGCTCGCTACACAAAAAATCATTCCCTGTGCTCCACCACTCACCTCTACAGCAAGAGGATCATGTAAGTTTTCTGGGGGAAGAATGTTCTTCATTAACTTATAAAAGTACCAGTTCAATGTTGCTAATGGCAATCTCTGTTTTTTTCCCAAAATACAAATTTCATGGTATCACTAGCTTTTGGAGAATCTTATTTTTTAGTTTAAAAACAAGAACAAAAATTTTGTAGCTGTCATGATCATAGAGAATAACTTGATAATGAGAAGAGCTGGAATCAGAAATGAGAGGAAATCAACATGCATAATTACTGTTGAATCTCTTGTATTTTGGATGCTTATTGATGGGCAATACTGGAATTCTGTAACTGATGTCACTGCTGTGTGCAAGAGACATGGGGACAGGATGATAGAATTTGCTCCTTTTGCACAGGTGAAAATGAATAAGCCAATTACTATTTTTTTTTGTCTGATAGTAGTTTTCCTTTGTGGGGGCTTTTTTTGTCTCCCTTTTTCTTTTTTTTGGCAGATATAGCCCATCAGCTGCTCATCATGGAAATGTTTCTGATAACTGTAATCTCTAGAGTGGTGTATCGGAGAAAATACCATGACCTAGAGCCTCCAGAGTGTGTGGCTGAAGAACCCAGGGACAAGAAGCAGACTCCTAAGATTATCCTGAATGGTGCAGCTGTTGAAGATGGATTGCCAAAGGTTTAGAAGCCTCCTGTGCTCCTGTTATGCAGGAGCTGCAAGATGAACTACAGGAAATTGTATATTCTTGCAACAAAACCCACCACTGTCCATGGTGGAACAACTTCTGGCATAAATGGCTGTGAGCTGCAGTGCTGAAGGGACCAGTAAAGATAATCCTGTTGATTCTCCAGCAATGCATGCATGGTGTGAGTCTTTTCACACCATGTAATCTACTAAAATTTGATACCATTTTGTACTGTTACCAAGCACTTGATCGTGTGCCAAACTGTCTTACAATATGATTTTATTTTTTATCTATTAGAATGGCTATGATTTAGAGTTAATTCAGAGTGATTATTTTTCATATTTTTTTACTTTTAATTTTTTTTCACCCTGGATTGCTGTCATATGTCCAACACAAAATTTTTCCATGCTTCCTGCCTTTCAACAGATCATCTCTCACTTGAAGCCACAAGCTCACCATATCTAATTCTGTTCTGTAAATACAGTCTCATATGTTTGTTCTGAAATCCCCAAACTCATGTGGGCTGCCCACCTACAGAAACAATGATCTCTCTAGGGCAAGACTTTCTACATTCCTTGGCAATTCACCTCCTAAACTGGTAAATACAGAGTTACTGTTTGTAAATATGCCAGGCGTTCTTCCTGTGGACAGCAGGTTCTCTGTGGGTGGCCTGGAAAAGGAAAGTAGGAGTTAGAGTCTGGGATGTCTTCTGCCACTGGTCTGTGGTGTTACGTGGTGCTTTGGTTCTCTGCTTGGAAAATGGGGATGTTGATACTCAGGATCCTTGCACTAACGTGGTCTGTGAGGATGGGAGCGGCTGAAGGGACAATTGGGGTGCTGGTCACCAGCCAGGTGACCGTGAGCCAGCGTGTCCCTAGGTGGCCAAGAAGGCCAATGGCACCTGCCTGTATCAGCAATAGTGTGGCCAGCAGGACCAGGGCAGGATTGTCCCACTGGTGAGGCCACACCTCAAATCTTTTTTTCAGGTTTGGGCCTCTCATGACAAAAAGGACATTGAGGTGCTGGAGTGTGTCCAGAGAAGGGCAAGAGAACAAAGCTAGGCAGACAGAGTCACAGTATGCCTTGGGTTGGAAGAGACCTTTAAAAGTCCTCTAGTCCAAGCCCCTGCAGTGAGCAGGAGACTTTTACCTAGAGCAGATTGCTCAGAGTCCCATCCAATCTGACCTTGAATGTTTCCAGGGATGGAGCACCTGCCACCTCTTTGGGCCACCCATTCCACTGTTTTACACTTTTCACTTTAAAAATGTATTCCTTATATCTAATCTGAATCTATGCTCCTGTAGCTGAAAACCTTTATCCCTTGTCCTATTGCAACAGGCCCTGCTAAAAAGGGTGTCCTCATCTTTCTTCAGTCCCCTTTGGTACTGGAAGGCCACAATAAGGTGGCCTCTTCCCAGAGCCTTCTCTTCTGCAGGCTGAACAGTCCCATCTCCCTCAGCCTGGCTACATAGGCTGAAGTGTTCCAGCCCTCTCGCTGTTTCTGTGGCCCTTCTCTGGACCCACTCCAACACACAGTGGGCTTTATTTATGGCTTACATTGAATTAAAACCTTGAATTCAGTTTGGGAGTTGGTGCAAAATGAAATATTCTGAAAACAACTAGTGGTCCCCCTGAAGTAGAAATTGGGGCTGACTTAAAATGTTTTCTTCTTTCTGATTGAGATCAGAAACAGTATTTTCTTTAACAACTGGGGGAATGCCATTATAGTAGAAAATATGTATTATTTTTGTTTTGAAATGGTTGATGCAATTTTTATATTTAATCTTTTTTTTCTAAGTAGGCAGTCTGGGAAATTAATACAGACTCTTGAACTGCAGTAATTTGAGAGAATCTGGACTTTTCCCTTGAAAAATAATTTATGTGAAATTTTTTACTCTGCATTAGAGTGCATTAGAATTAACTGGAATCAGCTAATTTATTCTCAGCATGAGAAATCTTCTTAATGTATTTTAACATTATGACTATTAGTATATTCCTGATGTTGCTTTATATCAGTGTAATCTAGGCCACAGGTACATACATAGGTTTGAAGAGCAATACTGAATTTCATATAACAGCTTTGGGGTGGTTGGCTGCAAGTTCAATCAGCTTCAAAATTGGAAAATAAAATATTTTGAGTTGGTAAGGCATCTTTGTGTCTTCTGTAGCAGTTCTGCAAGGGAATGCTTTGATGGGTGGGATCTGTGGCATGGAAAAGCAGATCCATGTGCTGTGCCATGGAGAGTGCATTTGAAAACAGATGGAGTGTGTAAGAAGTGGTGTCTGCAGGTCCTGACTAGGCTGCTGGGGCACAGCAAAAATCTTCACTCATCACTCTTGGGCTGGTATCTGTCATGTCTCTAGTGCCTGTTAAATATATCTTGTAAATATCAGTGTGGGCCTGATTTAGCCATAGGTATCGCTAGCTGCTGTGTTTTTGGATAGTTATTTAATACTTGTTGTGACCTTCATCTGACATATTTCAGCAATAAGGTGTGCTGTGGTGATTGTCAAGCAGACTTTGGATTTGGCAGCAAATCTGTTTACTATGCATAGTCACAGAGATCGCATACCAAACATCACTTACACAGAAGCCTTTTCAGAGCAAAACTAGACAAACATTTTCTTAAATATATGCCCAAGAGCTTTCCTGAGTTACAGCTTATGCGAGTGTAGCGGAGTGTGTAATGGGCCTTATTGTAACAATTTATTTTTTTTTTTTTATTAAACTTTCTTGCCTTCCTCTGGCTCAGACCAATAGCTGTGTCCTGGAGGCCTCCATTGCAGGGCTTTCATTCAGGTACTCTTGAAATGAAAACACTGCAAGTCACCAGCTCTGAGCTGGACCTTAATCAGAAAAACAAAACAGAAAGCCGGAAATTCTTCTAGTCTCAGTTCTGATAACCATCCATTTCAGGCTACTTTCAACTACGTGTTTGTGATTGAAGTATTTGAAAACAGTTGACAACAGCTAGAAGATAAGTTTCACAACTCATTTTATACATCTGTAGTAAAATAATAAATGTTAGGGTGAGTACATAACCTTTATGCCATGTTTGCCTGGGATTATTGTGTGAGGAAGGGTAAAGGTAATATTATCAGTGTTTTCTGTGATTAACAACATGAAACAGAGATAAGCATACACAGAGGTGTGTGACTGAGGATTAAGAGGCTTCAGGCACGTGGAAGTAATCCATTAGAACATGGGAAAAGATGAGTCATATGCTTTGGGTGTCCTTGTGCTAAAGATGCAGGCAGGAGGGTGAACAATGGCCATGAAATCTCCTGGAGGGTCATGTAGGAGCATACAGCCCACACACAATGGGGGGAAATCTCTAACACCTTGTAATGCTGCAGGAGTGGGCTGGTAAACAGAAGCTGCTCCATGCTCTTCTTTTCCACCTGTCCTTCAAGCTGTTAATTTTAAAGCAGCACTAGCTGAATCCCTCCTGTTCCAGAAGACTGTGGTGTGGGCTCCAGCTGGCTGCAGCATGGGCAGTGCTGGAACCTTGCAGACCTCCTTGAAAGGCGAGGCTTGCCCTGCCTTTGTGTTTCTCATGTCTCAGGCCTCTTACCAAAGGCCTCATGACTTAATACCCAAAGGATATGTTTCAGGAGTTAAGAGGGTGCTCTGCTGGCTATAGATTTTCTTATCCCTACATCCCACCCTGCAGTTGTCCTGTCTAGTCCTTTACTCTTGCTTCTGCCTTGTTCTCCCTTGCTTGAGAAAAAATCCTGTGGGAGCACATCAGGGAGGATGTGCAAGGGTGTAGGCTCATGCCTGCAGACCCAGGACAGCTACAGCCTACTTTCTATGCAATGTCTGTTTCCAAAGAAAAGCCAAGGAAAAATATCCACAGCAATAGCTGAGATCCCATGGTTCCCAGAACTGGAGCAGGGGGGAGGAATTTGGGTAACATTATTAAGCTGTTAGAGAGTGTCCAAAGGACACCAGGAGGATGGTGAAGGGTCTGGAGGTGAAGCCATGTGAGAAGGGGCTGGGAGCTCTTGGTCTGTTCAGCCTGGAGAGAAGGCTGAGGGGAGACCTCACTGCAGTCACAACTTCCTCGTGAGGGGAGGAAGAGGGACAGACACTGATGTCTTTTCTCTGTGACCAGTGACAGGACCCAACAGAAGTGTGTAAGAAGTGTGGCCTGAAGTGTGTAAGGAGAGGTTTAGGTTGGATATCAGGAAAAGGTTTTTCACTCAGAGGGTGGTTGGGCACTGGAACAGCTCCCCAGGGAAGTGACCACAGCACCAAGCCTGAGAGAGCTCAAGAAACATTTGGACAATGATCTCAGGCACAGGGTGTGATTCTTGGGGATGTTCTGTCCAGGGCCAGGAGCTGGACTTGATGATCCTGATGGGTCCCTTCCACCTCAGCACATTCTGTGGTTCTGTTGGAATACAATCAATGGCAAAGAGGACAAGTTAGGGCATAGGTAGATATAGTGTAAGCATTAGAGAAGCCCTGAAGATTGATGGATAAAAGAGCAGACAGCAGTCATTTGCTACACACCTAAGGCAAATGCTAGAATAGTTCTGTTGCAACAACTCCACCTATATTCAATAACTTCAATAATTTGAGGCATTTGGCTTCCTTACCCTTCCAAAAAAAATGTCTGACTGCTGCTTTTGCTGACAGCCATTCATGTGTTCCTTCAAGACAGCTCATGAATCTACTTGCACCTCCTTAGCATCCAGGTAAAATAGATTACTATTTATAAGACTCAGTTTTAGGGAGAAGAGGGTTATATAGCATAGTGACCTCTTAACAGCTTTAGATCCCTTACAAAGTGTTAGCTAAGTGATTCTAACAATTGTCTGAATCAGCATGATCATCTTTGTTTTAGCACAAGGGAACCAAAGCTAGGAAATCTAGGGGACTACATCTCTACATTGTGCTGGTTGACAATACAAAGACTATCAAAGCAGTAGATTGAAAGAGCTCAAAACCTATTTCTGCAAAACATTATTTTTCTTTCTCCTCATTTCTCTATTTGTTGCCATTTCTTTGCATGCAAAAGAAGTTTGTTACACCTATACTGATACCACTTCCAGAGAAATAATTGAGCAGTTGGTATGGTGCTTAAGTCTCAGAATAACCTTTATTGTTCTTCAAACAAAGAAAAGAAAACCCTACTGTGGAAAGTGCACTGAAAACCAGGAAGATCTTATTCAATAGCCTTTACATTTTTGTGGGAGAAATCTGACAAATTTTGACAATATTTTGGACAGTTTTGGTCTGTTCTAAGGAGAGAGAATTATTCAAAGGCAACTTCCTTCTCATTTACAGGTGTCTTTTCCCTTCACAACTATACCTTAGCCCCATTCTCTAAGATCTAACTGCCCAACATCCCTTATACAGGTAGGATCATAGCATAGGTAGAGAACCAGTGGTAGGGTAAAATTACTTGTGTTTCCTTTAATGCAATTTAGTAGCTGTAAAGTGTCAGTCTCCCATCTAGAGATTCAGGCATCAGATCACAGATGTTATCTAGGGACTAAAGAACAGTTTCCACACAAGCTGAAGTTGGTCCAGCCATCTCAGAGAGCTACTAAGCTCTGAGAAAGTGCTGCCAGACACCGCAGAGCAGAGCTATAGAAAGAAAGGGAAGGTTGCCGCCAAGGAGCAGAGTATTGACACAGAAACATTTAGCAGCTCAAGGGTTCTCAAAAAGGGAGAAGTGAGGAGGAAGGGGAAAATAAACAAAACAACAAAAAAAACCAAAAAAAACAAATAAACAAAAAAAAAAAAAAAAAAAAAGCATTCAAAACTCTGTAGAAGCAAAACCAGGTAGCCCAATAGTAGCAGCAATGTCGAGGCTCAGCCCTCCCCAGGCAGCCACAGGAGCCAAGCCTTCCCCTCTTGGCTGAAGCAGCCCTGCCTGCTCCGGTGCCTTATCAAGGGTGTTGAGCACCTTGGCTTGTTAGCTCCACCCACGTGTTGTGCATATTGACTGATAAATCACAAGTTTAACTCTCTTAAGCTGTGAAATACATTTTGCTGAGGCTTGGTACCTAGCAAAAGAGAAAGCTGTTCAGTATAGGCAGCACCTTCTCATCTATCACCCTTGGCAAATCTCTGCCTTAAGAGCCAGAGAAGGAACTAGAAGCAGTATGGCAACAATTTTTGAATTTTTATTAATCCTTTATTGCCAATTACTGAAAAATGGGAGTTTTTCAGTGTCTGCCTGTAACCTTGTCATACTCAGCCAGCAAAGGGTGTGAGCTAATTGTTAAATTCAGTTCAACAAGTTCCTCGTTAGGTTGAAATTACCTGACTTTGAAATCTGCTAATTTTCCAATCAGGGTGAGTGTTTGCACTTGTGATTTGGAAATAATTAACACATGGTATAACATCAAAACCTATGTAAAGGCTAATGGTAAAAGGAGTAATTTCTTTAGCATGAAAGTGGTGTGCTTGGTTTCCTCAGTTGTCTATTACTCTTCTTTCAGTATTGGTATGTGCTGTGTAAGATGTTCTTGTATTTACTTGGAAGGTTTCTTCTCAGAGTTATACATTTTAACGATAATTTTAAAAAACTATTATCTTCTAGGATTGTGGGTATTTTTAAAAATTTGAAATGTACTATATTTCTTTCTTCTTCCTTTTCTTAATGCAGACTTTCCTAGAATTAGTTGTTTCTATTTTCCCTAAAGGGAGACAATAAACTGATTAGGGCTTTAACCTGATTTCTGCAAATTTTTAAATGCACCATCTTAGGACACCTATGTTCTGATCCTTCAGAGCATTTCTAGGAATGTAAATGTCTTCTAGAACTTAGAAATAAAGAATGTCCAGGTAGGACAGTTAATTAGGAAAGTAGACTTGTACATGGGTGAAACAAATATAGTTGGAAAACACAAAAAACTTTTCTACCTTAGTTTCAACAGCTTTGAATTCTAACATCCTGACACAGCTCAGTTGGTCAGAGCATGGTGCTAACAATGCCAAGGTTGTGGTTTTGATCCCTGTGTGGGCTATTCACATAAGAATTGGGCTTGATGATTTTTGTGCGTCCCTTCTAACTCAATATATTCCGTGACTTTGTGTTATTGGATAAGAGTAGCTAGTTTAAACCAGGTGTGTTTTTCTGGTAAATGATGCTACCCTTGTAGCTTAGAGTGTAGCACTAGGACAACTCAGTGCATCAGCGACCTGACACCACAGGGCTGGAAAAAGAGAGGAGTGAATTTAATCTCTGGTAGCCAACTCCACCCAAATGTTAGTCCTGGTGTGAGTGTGTTGTGGCTTTTGGCAAGCAGGGTGTGACTTGGCAGGTACTGACAAGGAGAAGAGCCCTTTCCATGTGAGCAGGCAGCCTACCAGAGGTGCAGTTTGAGCCAGGGGAGCAATGGCACAGAGGGTGGTACCTAAGCTCTGCTTGCCTATGACTGGCATGTGGGGCTTTGCTTTGCTTTTTTTCACAGCATTGCCTTTAAACTCCTAGGACTTCCAAGTAGAGCCTCCCACAATAAAAAGAAAGCCATCAAAGGCAGGGAAGCTTTAAATGGCATCTGATCTCCCAAAGCTTTGTCAAGTAGCATTCTTTAGCAGAAGGACTGCCTTGAGAAGTCCTGGGACAGAAATGTGGTTCTTTCTAGGCAGCTCTGTCTTCTTGCTTGTCCACAGATATCTGTGGCAACTGTTTGCACTGAGATAGGAATTGTGTTCCAGGTACTTGTGAGTCAACTCCTGGGTATTCCCTTACTGGCATAGTATCTCTGACTTAGGTAATGTGTTTTGAACGTTTCCAGTACCATAACTGTTTCTCTTTTCAATGCGTTTTTTGATGGATGCAAATAGAGTTTCTATTTTTGCTTTTCTTCTTCCGTAGAGGAGGCATTTGTGATTTGTGTCCATGCCCATTCATACTGACAGAACTGCTACACAGAGGTGGTAGTGATTTGCATTTTCATGCAAGCAGATGACTCCCCTTCTTGGTCAGTTTTGCTTTTTATAGCTCGTTGCTTATGAACTACGATTGCTTGTGAAATTCTGGGCTGTAAGTCTCATATCCCTTTTTCTATTGCTCTGTTTCTGCTCACCTGCCTATTTTTGTTCATTACATCAGCCACTGGGCTTCTGCGCCTCAAAATAAATTGTTCACCTCTCATCTGGTTGCTTTGGTTATGGACAATATCTCCTAAATCCAACACCAAGAGCTGTGAGACCTTCTTCTTTTCCCCTTCTTGTGTCAAGCATCCCCCCACACTGCTTGTATTTAATGTGGTAAAAAGAGCATGGTCGATTGAGTGGGAGGGGCAAATGTATTAACACTCATTATTTAGATTGGAAATGATTGCTTATTTTCCTGAAGGTATTTGTTTTCCCTATATACCTTAGCTTCTACTTCTAAAAAAGATCAGATACCAAGTTCTGGTGAAGTATTGTTGGCCATTTCACTCTGGTTCTTACTGAACAGCTATTGTGTTACAAAAGACACATCTGGCAACTTGGGGATAATTTTTCCTGCAGTGCCAGCTGCCTTGGGAGTTGCTGAAGAACCCACACTGTATAAGTAAGGAAGACCAAAGCCTTTAGGTCATTTGGCAGAATAAGTCCTGCCTGTTATCTGCCTGGTGATGATGTTAAGGAGATGAAACTTAACCAATGTTTTTTTTTTCCCTCTTATCCTTTTTGTTACATGCTGCTTTCTACTAGACAACCTCTTCTTTCACACTTCTTCCTCCCTTTGAAATTCTCTTATTGGAGGCCCAAAGATCAGAGTCTCCTGTCCCAGACCACCTGGGGAAAATGGCCCTTACTGAAATGGGGACGTCAGCCAAAGTCTCCTTGTGAGGTGCTACCTTGTTTAGCTGCCTGCAGGGGTCCCAAGGCAGCTCTGAGCCCCCCGGTAAGTGACTGTGAGTTTAAGACAGTCTTCTATAGAAGTATAATTGTGTGTCAGAAAACCAGATGGCTTCTGGAAGCTGATTGTAATCTCAAGCCATTCTCTGCTTTTAATATAAACTGCCTTGTTGTTTAGTGCTGGCCCAGCAGACAGCATTCCCTGGAAGAACCCAGGGAAGTGTGTGTTTTGTTCAGATCCTGAACAGCCAAAGAGGTTCCTCACGTTGCAAGGCAGCAATCAGCAGCAGCCTGGTGCCACAAGGAACCAGCTCTTAGTGAGCTTTGCTTCTGCCCTGTGCTAGAGCTTCTTTAGCAAAGCTACATTCATGAATCCATTGCAAAGGAATTAATTAAAATTGTTCTTTTAGTGGGATTTGGAATTGTTTTTGTAACATTAAAAGAGACAGTGCTAGTCTTTTGCCAGCAACCCGTCATCAGTCTTAGCCTGTCTCTCCCTAAAGGAAAATAGTGCTGATAAATGGAGAGAGATTAAAAAGATTTCATTTGGATTTATCATTCTTGTTTTTCTAGACTTATACCCTCTTTTTGAGGAAGTGATCTGAGTCCTTTATTAGTCAAATCCAATTAAACTAATATTACTGACTTTATCCCATCCTCAAGTAGGATTTCCACCAACAGACTAAACAGATTTCCCTGCCACTACAACAAATCCTCTCTGTAAACAGTTATAGCTGAGATGAGACTTGCTATCAGTGCTTTTCCTCCACATGAGTAAGCAATCCTGTTGAAACTCTCTCCTGAAGAGAGGTGAGACAAGTGTGACTAAATGTCAGCTGGCTGTTCGTTTTTTTTCTTTAAAATGATGTGATTAATTACTTTAAAATTTTCTTATCTTCTTTTTGTACTCTTCTGCCGCCTGAAGCTGGATGAAGAAACCCCTGCAATCGTGTTGCACTAAAAAAAATGCAGTGAGAGATGATTAGTATCATTAGCCTCCGAGGTACCAACACACTGTCACCAGGGTAGCAAAAGAGGCTGAAGTTTGTTTGAGCCATGATGGAAAATACAGTTCATCCCCATTTAAGCTTTTTTCCCCACAGTTTCATCAGGGGTTTCAGTATCATACCATGAGAAGAAACTTAAATCTGCGAATGAAGTAAAAATCCCTGTATTTGAGATAATTTCCTGCTCCTGTTAGAAGACGGGGGGAAAAAGGAATATGATAAAATAATTGTGTCACATCTTTACCCCCTCTTTGTTTCCACATTTCTTCCCAGGTGAGGAATTCACTGTAGCAGCCTACGTTATTCACGTCACGGCTTACAGAGCGAATCTCCCCTCGGAATGCTCAGGGACTCCACCTAAGGATAAGTGGTCTGTACAGGACGGACCCACTCCGTCTTGGCTTCTCCAACCATCAGATTACCAGCAGCTGAGGGCCGAAGGGTTCGGGAGCCGGGCGGGACGAGCTGGGAACGGGGGGAGCCGGGCGGGACGAGCGGGGAACGGGGGGAGCCGGGCGGGACGAGCGGGGAACGGGGGGAGCCGGGCTGGACGAGCTGGGAACGGGGGGAGCCGGGCGGGACGAGCTGGGAACGGGGGGAGCCGGGCGGGACGAGCGGGGAACGGGGGGAGCCGGGCGGGACGAGCGGGGAACGGGGGGAGCCGGGCGGGACGAGCGGGGAACGGGGGGAGCCGGGCGGGACGAGCGGGGAACGGGGGGAGCCGGGCGGGACGAGCGGGGAACGGGGGGAGCCGGGCGGGACGAGCGGGGAACGGGGGGAGCCGGGCGGGACGAGCGGCTGCAGCGGTGGCGCCGCGCCGTGCCCGCAGTCACTCCATCACTAGGTGGCACACTGAGAGCGCACACCGCGCCCGGAGCGCTCCCACAGGACACGCTTTCCTCCTCGGCAGCCCGACTCTGGCCGTGATGGATTTCTGTTGCTGTTTCCTGCCTTCACTGGCAGGCTTACAGCTTATTAAAAAGTTCGGTTTCTGTGCCTTCCGTTATGGTTAAGTGACGTTGCCGTCTTTGATTTTGGGGGACGTGTTATTTCGGCTGCTTTAAGGAATCTCTGCAAGCGGTGATGATACAATCCTGGCTATCACACCAGCAGCAGTCATACATCTGGAAGTTTAGGGGAACCTGAGACTTATGTGGGTGGAAATAATGCGTCGTGCAGCCCCTCCTGGGTACTGATTTGAAAGAGCGATTTTTACAGAATATTTCTACCACTCCATCCTTTTGCTTGCAATTCCCAACTGGACTTAAGATTGCTATCACCAATACTATACACAGTAAAAATCAAGGCTTGTTTGCCTCTAAACCATCCCCGTAGATGAAAAATGTAAATCAAAGCAGGTGATGGGTGCTATTCTCAGCTCTTGCTCAGATCCTACTCTATTAGTCCTGATGAGTTGGCACTTCATCTCCCTCAGCATACAGTCCTGTGTGCTGCAATAATTACAAATTCAGTGAAATTGCTCCTATTGTACCTTTTGCTTTGAATTTCATCCTTGTCAACACAAGAAAGTTAGTGGCATGTGAGGCTATACCCATGCAGCTCTTGAACCCTGCCCTCCACATGGAGACATGGTGCTGGGACCTTGGGCTGGTTCTCCAGCTTGTGTTGAAGTCCACTCCCTGCCTGGCACAAAGCAAACAGCTCCTCGGGGATGTATTTTTACATCTTGTCAGTCTGATTGTGTCTACAGTAACGGTTTAAATTGGATTAGTGGGTGTGAAGCAAATCTCTTAATCGCGTTTCTAATGATTCCTTGGGCTGCCCAGGGGGGCTGACATCCAAGCACTCCAGCAGGATGCCTACTTCGGGAAACTACAGGGGGAGATGTGGTCTAGGAGGACACGTAGAGGTCCCTCCCCAGCTGCCAGCAGGCTGTCCCTGCCCACCAGAGTAGCCTAGAGCTAGTCCAAAATGTGAACAATTGGGAATACCAAGTCCTCAAAGCAAACCCCTGCACTGTACAGACATAGACCTCTAGTAGAGCTCAAGTGGTCAAATGCATGTAGAGATACTGTTCCTGATACTTATTGTGAAATTTCTCCCAGTCTTCCTGTAGGAGCAGCTCTTGAATTTGTTGGTGATACCTATATTGTATGCTGTTTCCTTTAAATTAAAGCTTGTGGGGAATTTTGCCATTCATCAGTAAGAACATGCCTGTGTGATGCTTTTCTTCCCTTCTTTATCCTTGCATCTATATAAAGTACCAGTCAGGGATTTGCTCTTCTGCAGTGTTGATGGACATGGTGCCAGACACAAACAAAATTCTATTTCATGCAGAGAAGCTACATAACCCCCTACCCTATCGTCTATGATGCCAAGGGGATGAAGCATTTTAAAGGCATGCTGCAATTTGGTTTTAGGAGAATTCATTCACACAGGGTAGCTGTGTTCAACCTTGCTCATTTTTACCTTTCACCTTTTTATTCTGATTTGAAACATGATGTATAAAATCCAAGCTCAATGTGCCCTCTAGTGAAAGCCGATTCCTTCTTTCTGATTAAAGAAGCACTGTCAGAATTTAATGCCTTTGTTTAATCTCTCTTTAAATATGGATAGAGAAGTCCTGTTGATAACACTTAGTCATGGAAAAAAATTCTTCACAACAACCCCTTCTGTTAGACAGCAGTACTATCTAGTGATGCATGTTATCCATCTCCATTGTAGTTGGTGGTACCTGATAGCTTTAGGCCTTTCCCTGTGACTGTGTGGCAAGAAGAATTGAAGTAGGGGCAGAGTGAGAGGAGGGAGAGAGCCAGGATTGTTGCTTGTACCTGAAACCTTTCCTCTATGGGTCATTTTTCCTTGGGCACCTTCTTCTATGCTAAAAGATTGCAAGGTTTAGAAACCTATAAGTATTTATATCAACCAAGATGTACATTTCACAGGTACAACTAAGAGGCTACTCAGGTAAGTAGTACTCAAGTATTAACTATGACTTAAGTTCTTAAATACAGGCTACTTCAGCTAATTATTGCAAGTATTACCAAGCAGGTAGGCAGCTGTTGCCTGGGGGAGAGTTTTCATTTCCATGACTCCTTGGAGAGGACCATGATCCCTTGTCTGGCCAAACTGCTGTATGGTGAGTCTCTGCCTTCTTTCTGAGGGTGCTGCAACTTTTGTCCCTCCTTAGTACTTTCCAGCTGTTACTGCCTTTACAATTTCACTTCTACCTGTGAGCCTACTTTCACATGGCTTTAGCCTACACTCTTTTTTGCAGCTGGACAAGAGTGTGCTAAGCAAGACTCAGCCAAGTCGTCACAGCTTGCTACAGCACAAGCAAGCCTTGGATCGCAGGCAGCTGAACATCTGGGCTGCTACTCAGCATCTGAAAGTTAGCTGCACATTCGCACCAGAGCAAAGGTAAAGGCATAATATTGCTCTTTGTTGTGACACCTAGACTGGAGTCACACTGATCATTAACAGGGGGGTGGTTAAATTATGATTAGGGGAAGTTAGAGCACGGTTCTGGATATTTTGGTACCATCGCAAAGTTCAGGATGGACAGCTCATCATGACACCAGCAGCAGAGTCCTTGAAGTAACCACTGACTGTATCACAGGTGGTCCATCAGATAAACACATCGGTTTTGATTTCTGAAAAAATCTAATGGTAGAAAATGTCCCACCAGCTCAGACATATTGTCCAGGTGTTGTGTTAATACCTTAAGAAGGATCGAGTGCAGCAGAATGCTTTCAGCAAGACCGCTGTTTTTGAAACAGATTGTAACAGACCTAAACAACAAATTTTGTGGTGGAGTCTTTCGAGGAGAACAAAGAAAATACTAGAATATACCTTTTGAAAGTTCAGACTAAAAGGAAGAAGACCAAGCTTTTTGGACAGCAGAGCAGAAAAGCCCTCAGATATCTGATAACTGAGAGAATCACTTACCAGAAGCAGAAGCAACACATGCAGAGAATGAAGAGTGTGATCTTTGTGGAGCAGCTGGAAAAAAAAAAAAGTCTTTGATTTGCTGGTTAATCAGAATGTACTGCAGAGAAATCAATTTAAGGATAATCTCATTTGCTACTTATTTCTGGCTCCTATTTCCACAGGCCTGGATATATGCATTTCATCAGTCATCTACTCTGGAGAGGAAGGCATAAATTTCAACACATCTGCTATTTTTGCCTGCAAAATATTCAAAATTGTTTCTGCAGAAGCTATGGGCAGCAGTGGGGGACATTTATTTAAAGAAGCTTGGAACAATGGATCACTAGCGATTAAAATAAAAATGGAAATTACATTCTGGATGCAGGAGGCAAATGAGTATTGCATTTACAATACTCTGGCATTTAGCATGTATGAACCATTGTTGAATAGTTGCATTTTGGAAATTTTGAAACCTGGTTGTCTTTTGAAAAATGCAGATTCAAGCTTCTCATTTTATGCTAATGTGAAGAGGTGAAGGAGAATACCAGTTTGTTGAAACAAGTGAATTAGCATGTGAATGGGGCATATTGGACTTCTCCCTCTTGAAACGGGGCTTTCAAAGTACAAAGTAGGATTTAAATCTCACACTGTGATTTTTCTCTTTTCAGATTCCCAAATCATGTTACTTGTAGTGCATTAATAGGCTTTGAGCCTGTACCTCATCGACTAGAGGTGCTGTCATTTTTACTAATAGCCATAATCTACAAATGTTGTAATCAATGAAAAAACCTGTTTTCTCTCCCCCTTCCTAATTTTTCTTTTGGATCTCACTTTCAGTTTTCAGGACTGATGATTATGAAAACATTTGCAAAGTAAGAATGTGAATGGCAGACCAGCCTGGACTCTCTCCTTCCTCAACAAATCTCTTTTTTTTCAGAGGACTGCACTGTCAGCCTTGCCAGAGAGGTTTGCCTTCAGTGCTGATGTACTCCTTGCAAATAAGACAGGCTTGCAGCAGTGTATTGCTGAGGAAGCTAGACTGCAGTGATACAAGGGAATTAGTGCTGCTAAAGGGAAGAGACTTGAGGAGGTAGTTTCAGGAATGTTTCCAGCATCCAGGTGACTAAAATTTCACAGCTCAAACAGCCTAATCCCATACTGCAACAAGCCACCTTCAGCAGAGACTGACATTTTTTGCTCATGTGAAGTAAAAACTCAGGAATCTCTGCTGTGAATTAAATTAATCAGTGTAAGCAAATTTTTGCCTTCCAAGATCCTCTACTCCCTCTTCCCCACCTCCATTCTCCCAGATTACCCATGGTAACCTGGCCTGCTTTTCAAATACCTGCTTGTATTTATGCAACGGAGTGCACGTTTTGTTTCCTTCATGCATTTTACTTGCCTCTGATTAATGATTAAAGCAAAGCAAAACCATTGTAGCTAGTGCTAAGTGCCTCCGTTAGCTAAGAAGGAAGCTTGCAGTAAGTCTGGACCACTCTGGGCTGCTCTCAAGCCAAGTCCTGCAAACATCACTTGGCAAGATGTTCCCTGCCTAACCCAGCCTGCTTCTATTTGCAATTGCATTCACGTTATTTTTAATGCAACATCATATTTGACAATAACATGGAGATGCTTCAGTTCTGGTTCTCTTATTTTTTGGGGGTAATTGCTGTCTTCCTCTTATGAAGTAACACTAGTATGAGCTCTGTAGCAACTGGATGTACCCACTGCAATATCTGAGAGCAGTGGCCAACATCCACTTCTGCTACACTGCCAGCTGGAAAGGCAGCAGGAGGTGCAGTTATATCAGGCTGCTTTAAAGGCTATAAAACTCTTCTTACTCCTGGCAATGCCATTGTTTGCCTTTCTGACTAAATGACTGATTCTTTGATGCAATAGCTGCTTTGGTCCATAGGGGGAAGGTAAGTCACTCAATAAAACAAGTATTTACGGTCATAAAATTACAAGGGTTGTTTATTTTATTTTGTTTTTGAAATGGATATGTACTTGTCTTATTGCTCTACTGGGCAGTAAAAGTTTTCTAATCAGTTCAGTGAAAACCTTGATTCATACAGGATTGGTGTTGATGCTGCCTTGTATTGAGTTGTAGTGTTTCCTAAAAGGATTTATCATAAGACACCTGTAATCTTCTCAGGAGAAGGCAGTTTAGCTGGTAGCTTAGCTGGTGGAAAAGACCATGCCATTTTTCAGTTGAAGTCAGCCTGACTGTCCTTGGATAGTAACTGGTGTCACATTGCTAAACCTGCTTTACAGCTTGCTGATTTCAATGAACTCAATGTCTGCAATGGAGAATCAGAGAGCTATTGATGTATTTACAGTAGATGAGATCCTATAACATGGCTGAATAAGTCTCATGCTGAAAGGAGTGGCTCTACAACCCCTCTGGTTGCTTTGCAGCTCTGGAGAGGATCTGTAACTTTTCTCCATTGTTTTGATAATAAGCAAGAAAGTAGGACTACTTCTCTGTTTCTGCAGATTAGCTCCCTAAGGTGGCACAGCCTGAGGCTGGGTTTTTGCCCTCAGCAGGGTAGGAAACGGTGCCCGGGAAAGGGATGAGAGGAGGTTGTGCTGACCCTTGCTGCAGCCGAAGTGCTTGTGGCAGGGTGTAAGCCTGATAGAGACATCAGCTGTAATCTCCACTTGCTGGACCACAGGTTCAAAATTAGCCAGCATTGCAAAGTCCAGCCATTGCAGACAGCACACCATGACAACTCAGGACTGGCTTATCCAGAGCCATTAACTGCTGGGTGCCCTTCAATTCTTAAGCCTGAACAAGACAGCTGAGTGATTTTTGGCTGGAGTCAGGATGTAGACTCTTCCTCAGAGCTGAGACAGCTTCTTAGCTTCCTTGAAATAGTTTCCCAAAAGATGTATTAATCTATTTTTATATATCACGAATGCTATTCTTAGGAGCTACCTTTGATTTGTCAGTGTGGCAAGGCAGAATACAGAGCTGTATTGAGTTGAATGTTTCATTCCCCCACACACTGCAAGTGCACATCCTTATACAGGCATGTCTCACATTTGTCTTTGTCTCTATGTGAACCTACATCAATCCATAAAGATTGAGTGGAATATCTGTATTTTACTAAAAGAAAAAGAAGCTTCTCTGATATCATATATGTGGCCAGGGTATTGGGTTTGCATGGTGAGGATTTTGTAGTGGGAGGGCTACTGTGAGCTTCTGTGAAAGGCTACGAGAAGCTTCCCCAATGTCCAGCAGAGCCAAGACCAATTGGCACCAGGATGGACCCGCTGCTGGCCAAGGCTGAGCCCATCAGCAGCCCATCAGTGTCACTGAGGTAACATTTTTAAGAACGGGGAAAAAACCTGCTCTGGGAACAGCAGCAATTGCAGATGGAAGAAGGAGTGAGAGTACATGAGAGAAACAGCCCCACACACACACCCAGCTCAGTGAAGGAGGGAAAGGAGGTGCTCCAGGCAGAGATTCCCCAGCAGACCACGGTGGGTCAGCTATCCCCCTTTAGAACACCATGGTGGAGCAGAGATCCACCTGCAGGATCCCTTGCCGGAGCAGGTGGATGCCCAAAGAAGGCTGTGACCCTGTGGGAAGCTGACTCTGGAGCAGGCTTCTGGCAGGAGCTGTGAAAAGCAAAACCCACACTGGAAACGATTTGCTGTCAGGATTTGTGACCCCGTGGGGGATCCACAATGGAGCAGCCTGTTCTTGATGGACTGCACCCTGTGGAAGGGACCCATGCTGGAGCAGTTGGTGAGGAACTGGAGCCCATAGGAAAGACTCACATTGGAGAAATTAATGGAGGATTGTTTCCTGTGGGAACTTTCCTTTCTCCCCAAAGCTGAGAAGGGGAAGAGTGTGAGGAGCAAGGAGTGACAGAGATAAAGTGTGATGAACTGACTGCAGTCCCCGTTCCCTGACCCTCTGCAACTTGGGGAGGAGGGCAGAGAGTCTGGGAGTAAAATGATATCAACAAGAGGGGAGCATGTCTGAGGTGCAGGTGTTTCTGCAGAGAAGTCCAGCTCAAATTTGACACTTTATCTTACCTGGAAACATGAGGCTCAATAGCCATGAGTGCACCTGCATGGAAATCTCTGTACCCTTTCCCTTTCCCTTTCCTCTCACTTAGAAAAGTTCTCTAGTATTTAATTCCCATTCATTTTGCGTGTATAAGATCAAACTACCAGAAGTCAATACTCGTCAAGTGGTTAAGAGCTGGCAAACATCTGCTGAACACGACTGGAAATGGCTTCTAAAGGCAAGCATTCAGCAACCTTAATAATAAAAATGGTCTATGCTCTTCATTCTGCTTTTCAGTGTGTCCATCACACACCACTCCAAGCTTCAGCTGAGAAAAAAGGCATTGAACTACACAAATGTGGTAATGTTGTTGCTCATTTGAGTGTGACAACCTCTTGTTTAGCATTCAGCTGCTTAATGAAGTGTAAAGATGACTTTGGGTCATCAGTAATTCCATTCTTATCCACACCCATGTCCATATCCTTATCTAATCTTTCAAAGCTAATCCATCCTACCACAAATTTGTAGGCCTGAACAATGTTGCAACATGGAGAAAGTAAAACTTCCAGGTTGTCAGGAATCTGCATGGAATCCATTTTACACCTAAGAAAGGCATTTTATTACTCCTGTTATCTCAAAGCACTCATCTGCAAGCAAACACCACAGAAGAAGTTTCCTTCCCACCCATGAAGCTGTCGTATTATGTTTTCACACAGATCATCAAAATAATTTGCATAATAAGATGCATGTTATATTTTGCAGGTAGAACAGTGGAGAAAACATTTTATTTGTTTATCTTGCTAAATTACAGTATTTTCCAGTCATCACTTTTAAGGAGGCTCTGTATAGAGACGCAGGATATCTTGCCAAATGGTGCTCCTGGAGAAGTCACCAGCTGTTGGCAGCAGGTCTCCAAGGCTACTTGAAGAAGTCTGAATGGAGGCTACTACATTTAGGAGGACCGGGTGCATGGATATGCTACATGAACATGATGCATCTAATTCTCCCTTGGACTGTGTACTTAAAGACAAATTAAAATAGATTCTTGTTTGGCATCAGTATTGAGCTCCACTATATGCATGGATTTGAGCAACTCCAGTTGCATCCTGATGAGGCTCCACCTTGTTACGAAGAACTGGATGGGTCATGATGCAAGAACTCCTGTACAATACCTGCCAGAAAAGCTTATCTCTAACCCAAAATTAGTGCTATTATAACCCTGACAAGTTTTCTGTTTACCTTAGGGCTAATTTGTTATGTCAGTGTATATAGACATAACACTGTGTTTGCCTATTTTCTCATCTAGACCAGTCCACAAGCTGCAGTGTGCACACTATTCCAGAAAATCAAGCAAAATATGTATTGCTGTTTACAGGCAAGAGAAATGCCAGAATCCAGAAAAAAAAAAGCAGTATCATCAAGAGGGATATATTTGAAGTCCAGGATGTCACAAAAAGGTTAAATATGGTATTTAACTTGAGCTACGTAAACTAGCTCAATTTCCGTACTGTGCACTTTCAAATCAGTACCAAATAAAAGGAGTATAAAAGGAATATATGAAAATGGGAATAATCAAAGCTTATTGGCTGAACAAGTGCAAGAAAATGTTTTTAACAGAAAAAGCTTGGAGAAACCATAATAATTTGTTTAAACTTTACATGGTCTTAAATAGACTAAAATATCCACCAATTCATGTGTAAATCTATGCAGTGAAAAAGCCCAATGAACAGTAAGAACTGTAGGTTAACAAAACATATCAGGTCAGACAAATGTGATACCCAAACCCACTGTAATTGCATGTGTGGTATATAAAAGTATTCTAGTGCATGTAATGCCTATTGATTTCAGAAAGGCAGTTGATATGACACTGAATTATAAAACTTCTTGCATTTGGTGCATGAGATGCAAGGAAATACAATGGGGTAAAATGGAGCTTGATCAATGCAGAGGAACAAAGTGATGCATCACTGTTCTCTAAAGGCAGAGTTGATATTGGAACAGGGGCTCTTCTCAACACATTTGCTATTGCCAAGATCTGGAAGAGGAGGCAATCTGAAAATGCATTTATGCTTCCGTAATATTGTTTGGTTGGTTGGTTTTTGAGAGGAAAATGGCTGATGATTCATTACAAAGTGTGTATTTGGACTCAGATTTTTTTATTAACTTGTCTCTTGGCACAGAGGTTCCTCTAGAAAGTGCAGCTCAGTAGCGGGAATAATGCTCTGAAAGATTTTTAGCATTCAGAAAGCTCCACAATGACAAGCATGACAGCTCTTCTTCACAGTTGTTTGGGAACTGAACTTTTATGCTGTTTTATTTAAGGAATCCAGTGAAATCGGTGGATTCTCAAAGAATGTTTTGATGCCTCTATAAAAACTGTGGTGTTTCCTGGAGGCTTTAGTTCCCACGTCATGGGTTGCAGCGAAATAAAAAAAAACAAAACAAAAAAACAACAGTTTCAGGATAGTTTATGTGGCAGAGCTGTGAAAGTCCTGAGAAACCTGCTTATCCAATCTTTCAGCCTGCTAGATAGGGTGTCAAGTACCAGAAGAGATGGGAACAACTTCCTGTGAGATTATGGTGTTTTTCAAACAAAATGGGGAGTTTCTTCTTGAAGATTTGAGTGCATGGAGAACAAATCTGCTATGCAAAATGAACAAAATGCATTTCTATCTCCATGTGAAAATTTTCAGAGCCAAGACAACTTAACCCTGCCCCCTTAGAGAGCAGATTTTATTCCATTTATCTGAGGATACGAGAACTTCTCCTGCTGCACAGTAAACTTCATGTAGCAAGATCAACTCCTTTTCAGCTTTTTCCTCACAAGACCCCTAAAGTCTTCAATTCTGCAAACAAAAAGGTGCTGAGATTATGTCCATCAAAGACCAAGGCATGTCAGGGAGTGGTTACAGCAACTCAATCTGAAATAAAAATTTTGGGTTCTCCCCTGGGAGACTCTCTAGTAAGGGAAGAGATAGAACTTCCTTCAGAGGCACTCCTCTCCAACTAATGCCCAACTAGTGCTGTCCTCCTCCTCGAAGTATGCTGTCAATCCCATTTTAAAGGATCTACTACAATACTCAAAGCTGTATTTCTTACGTACTGGTGACTCTTCCCCAGCTGGTGTTTTTCAAGCTCTTTCTGAAAAAGAAAATTAAATGTAAATCCTTGGTACAAGTGTACTGGCTGCAGGTTAGATTCAGTTTTGCACATTTTAGATGCAAGTTAGGACCATTCTGTGGGGGGTTTTGTGAATTTGAATGGCAAAAGAAGCACTAAGACAGTTTTATAGGGAAAGGGTTGTTCTGGTGTGGTTCTGTGCCATTCAGTCAGAGCTCTGTCTCACTGGTTCCAGTGGTTCTCTTATGACAAAGGCAGGACAAAATACCACAGGAATAAGGATTCAATAATTTATTTTTCTCTGCATTTACTCTCAGTTACCTCAATGGAAAGAATTTTCTCTTCTGCATGCCTTAAATATTTCAAAAGAAAATAATCAATTTTTTTTTTCTTTAGGCATGAAATGCTTTTTGGCTATTCAAGAGTAATGTAGGTCTGTCTACTAATTCTGGGCACACAGATGGTGTGTTCTGAGAGAGCCAACAGCACATCCATGGTGGCACCAACTTTACTTTAAAGCAAATTACAGAGGACAGATCTGTAATAGAAGAGATTGTGGATTGCATACTCTAAAAAACCCTAACACATCTGAATTAGGAATTATAAACAATTTGAAAAGCCATGGTAGTTTAGGTTGCAAAGAGAGTCAAGACTTTAACTTCCCAGCTCTTAGATTTGCGGAGTGCAATCATTGATAGTCTCAGATGGTTCCTTTAGAAAAACTGCTGAACTGTTGAACTGATGGTCAACTAACTAGGGAAAGGAACACTAAGAGCAGTGACTATCAGCTTTTTCTGGAAAAAAAACTTGGTAAAACCACTTTATTTCCTTGGGCAATAGACAAGAATGGCTGAAAATGTAGTAACAAGACATAATATAACATACACATTCCCAAATGCAAGAACTATCAATCTTCTGAACATCGTGGGCAACAGTCCTTCCAAAGCTACACACTGGAGTGCACAAATAAAGGAAGTAAAAAATTATTAAAAACAAAACCAGATCCTTTTTGAAGTTCAGCAAAGCTTCAGTAAGGAACCTTATCCCTTTCTCACTCCATGTGTTCCCAGTGTGGCTTTGATCCACCACTTGAAACTACCCTAGAGTGCATTTAATGGCAGGTAGGAAAATACAGTAGGGTTATTGACAAGTATTAGTACTGTGAAGAGCAGGAATTTGTATGAAACATCACCCTATACTAGTTTTTGTGCTGATTTTTCTGTCATCTTGCAAGAAGTACTTTGGGGCTATAATTTTCTGTAGAAATTTTCTCCAAATAGCTGTTATTGATTATTTTTATTGTTCACATTTCAATTGTATTATCCCCATTCTCAACGAGTTCTTCTGAACTTTAAGAAATAGGGGTTATATTAACTTCAATATAGGTTTATTTTTTTTTGGTAAAAAAAATTTACTATGAATTCCACAAAGTCAATTTGTCTAGAAAACACTAATAACCATGTTTTCTTGGTTTATAGTTTAGCATTCCTTTTTCCTTCCTCAGACATTCATACAAAGAAGTTCATTATGCTGAATCCCCTGCAGCTAGTTTATAGACCTACTACAGTGTATCCTGCAGCAAAATAAACCAAGCTTTGTTAAGGAGATTATGGCTCTGGTGTTTTAAAAGTCTGAAATTTTTACTGTGAATAAATGTTAATTGGGTGAAATACTACATGCAGAAAGTTTTATGCCTGAAAACAAGTGCATGTAATATAAAGGTCCAGAAAGAATAAGATCTGAAAATGTAACAAAAATGCATCTTTTAAAATCTCCATACCAAGGTTGACTACAAATTTCTGTAGGATTGAATTTCTATTTTTAGCTAAACACTAAGCAAACTCAAACTTAGGGTGAATTTTATTTTCTGGTAACTTAATTTTCTGGTTACTAGTTCATAGAAGGGTCTCTTATTTATCCCCCTGGCTCCACTGAATAACATATAAAGATAAGTCCCATACAAGGAGGAGCAAAGGCTCTTCCCTTTACCCTCTATCATTAGGTACACCATCCGTCCCTCCCATCACAGCTAAAACACAGACCCAGGGGAGGCCAATTTTTAAGTACTGGCACTGAATCAAGTGGTCAACAGTCAGTGCTTGAAAGAGGGTAAGAAACACCAAAAAGTTTTGTTTTTGCAAATATTCTCTCCATCATTTCCTCTGTTTTACAGAAACACTCTGCAGCAAAACCTGATATTGCTGCTTTTCCCTCTCAAAGTTTCTGTGGTTTGTGAATCAGCACTGATTTTATACCAACTTCAATACAGAAAACCAAGAAAAATTAATAAGGCAAGATTGTTTACTAACATTTAATTTTCCATCTTCTTTGTCACAGTGATGGCCCAACAAAAACTGATTCTTTGATGTGTCCAGGGCTGGGTGATGCTCTCTGGGCCAGGATACTACAGGCATCTGGTCCTCAGTGCAGGGTTCTGGCAAGCGTCCATACAAAGACCTTAATTCCCTTACAGGTGCTGAGGTTCCCAGTTGCTTGTGCATTCATGGATTTTAACTGAACAAGGAACTAAGTTGTTCTGGCTACTAAATGGCCATGTAAAAGTGGGTCATCTTTGACCCCTTGGTTATTTCTAGTTATTCCAGATTTCAATCTAAGTGGAAAATACGAAAATAATACCCCCAGTAAAAGAGAGATGAGAAAAACACCAGAGAAATCCAGCAGTGTTAGGTATTATCAATGTTAACATTAAATTGTCTTAAGGGGTAAATAATTTCTTTCCTGTATGCCTATAGAAGTTTTTAAACATATATAAACAAAGATGCAGGGGGCCTCCCACAGAATGAGTTCAGGAAGCTTTTCTGCACCAGGTATGTTCTGAAATACATAAAGAAAGTGGGTATGAGGTAAGAGAAATCCAACTGGCCCAAAAAGAAAAACTCAGCTTATCATTTAAACCTATTGATCCCAGTGACACTTTGTATTTTGCATGGTTTATGCCAGCAACTTCTCTTTATTTAGGCAGATGGTTTAAGAACTAGGTTTATGTGTATGCTTGCTGTTGTCTTGCGTTGCTAAAACCATAGCCTTTCCCATGTGCATTTTATGTTCTCTCAAGCAAGTCTTGCAGTCTTCTTAAACAGAAAGTCATGAGGAGCTGCTGGGTGGGTCTGGGATTTGAATGTCTCTAAAGTGTGTGCTTGAACAGATTTTGGAGAAATCTGTTGGTTATGTCATCAATTTTTCCAGAGTTGAAAGAAGGTATTGGTAATGCATTTGATAAGAGCACACGTTTGTTTTGTGGTTACTTTGTACATGTCCTCATTGTGGTTTTAATCTGTATCATCACAGACAAAAACAATTCAATTTTTTCACATGGGTTGGCTAATACAGGTTTAAGAAATTTCCAAAAAAATGATGCTGTGACACTTCATATTGCAAAAATTATTCTGTGTTTAGAAAGACAAATCAATAGTTAACTGTTGTCTTGCTACTTTTTGAAGCTGAAATCACACTAGAATTACTTATAAATGTGAAAGATACATAAAATCAAGTGGCTTAAATGTTGATAATGAATCATCCTTTGAAGATGCTAATTTCATCTCAATTTGGGAAATGTTGTTCTGTCTTTAACAAAAAAAAAGATATTGTTTCCTGCCAGATAATTCTGCAACTGATTTCAGAGTTATGCTGTAAATGAATCACAATCAAATCCTGATGAGTATAGAACAAAAGTTTTAAAACACTTTTCCTCACCTGCCAAAAAAGCTTTAGAATTACAGTAGATGTTTCATTTTGTCAGTTTTGATTACATGGCATGCCTCTTCAAGCTAGTCATTCCTATAAGCTGCAATTGAAGTGATTTTAAAATGCTTTCCAGTTAATTTGTACATTAGGTCAGGATTTCTCTGCCTTAAATTCTGTAAGGACAACCATTACAGAAAGGAGAGAGACTTCCAATAACTGAAGAGTACTGGTTTCTTTTGCAAGTCAGTTATAAATTTACAGTAATACTATCTTGTACCCGCTCAAGTTTACATTGAATTCACTGAATAAAAATAGGGAATTGCTCACCAGTTATTTGTCTTAAACGTACCTAAACCACATCATAGCAAAAACCAATCAGTGACTGTATTCAGTGATACATTTTGATTCCTCAATACCTGGCTTCACTTTTGATTCTAGTCATCAAAAATAATTTTAATTGTATTCAAATGCTTTCTCAGATAAAAATGGGACTTTTTCCGAAAATTTCACCTATTATCACACATAGTGAACTTTGTTCACACCCACTGTACAACCTGCTGTATTTTGGCTGGAAGCCAGCTGGGCAGACATTGTCTTATGGACCAGCTGAGACTGGTCCATATGAAACCTGAACAGAGAGTGTAGCCAGGTGGGGGTCGGGCTCTTGTCCAGGCAACAAACAACAGGACACGAGGACAGTTTTGAACTGCCAGGGGAGGGTGAGGTTGGACATCAGAAGGAATTTCTTCACAGAAGAGGTGACTAGATAATGGAGTGGACTGCCAAGGTGTTGCAATATGTGGAATATGTAAAATTTGCTCAAGAAATGATGTTCTTTGATGTTTGATCTTTGTATATGTTCAATCTTAATCAACAAGAGAGAGATTTAATCTGTGAAAACAGCTAGCAGCTAGCAAGCAAGCTCTAAGTGATGTCCAGCTGTCAGAAAACCAATTTGTTGCTAGAATTGCCTTTTTAATGTTTAGGGCTTGACATGCTGTGATGATCTCAGATGTAGAGGGAGGTTAACAAGGCCTGAGGAGAAGGATGTTCCCTGACAGCGGGCACAAAGAATGCTGAATTTATATGCCACAAGGACATCTGGAAGAACTCCCAATACTAAGAAGAAACTAATAAAGCCAACCCAGCAATTGTGCTGAAATTAGCTCCATCTGGGTAAGAGGCAATCCTGGCGGGGGGAGGTTGGGACCACCGACCCAGGAAACCCAGTGCACTGAAGAGAGACTGAGCATGAGAGCTAATTAACATTACAGGCGAGAGAATAATTAACCAACAGAAGAATACCGATCAGTAAGACAGCTATGTAACTTGTAGGCAAGGACCACTAATTCTTTTGTTTACTAAAATCTATCATTACTAAAAAGTTTTGATAGCTGGTGTGCTCGGTTCGTGGAATACCACTGAGCACCCAAGCTTGCGCAACCCTGAAATAAAACAGTATCTCAGTCGAGAATATTATTATCGGCTATGTTAACACAGCAGCTCACGAATCCGATTTTTGTGGACAACACGGCGGTGGAGTCACCGCCCTTGGAAGCGTTTAAGGAAAGACTGGACGTGCCACTCAGCGCCGTGGTGTAGGTGACACGGTGGTGTTCGGTGACAGGCTGTTCTCTTTGACCTCAGAGGTCCTTTCCAACCTGGCCGAAGGCAGCGATCGTGACCCCAAGGCTGCCGGAGTCCCGCGGCACTCCCAGCACGGTCCTCACGGACCCCGCTCCGCTCCCCCGCCCCTCACGCGCCCGCCCCGCCCCGTCCCCCGCGCGCCGACGTGCGCGTGCGCGGAGCGGGCGCGGCGCTCGCCCCTCCCGCCGGGCCGGGCCGGGCCGCGGAACGCGACGGGCAGCGCGGAGCGGCCGCGCCCGGGCAGGAGCCGCCGCCGGCGGGAGCGCAGCGGAGGCGGGCGGGCCGCGCCATGCGGCTGTGCGGGGCGCTGCTCAAGAACCCCATCCCCAAGCAGATCGAGTACTACTCGCGCTTCTCCCCCTCTCCTCTCTCCATCAAGCAGTTCCTCGACTTCGGTGAGTGCCGGGGTCGTGGGGTGATGGAGGGTGGGGGTTGCCCCGGCTCTCCCGGGGAGCCGCGGCGACTGGCGCGCGTGCCCCGGTCCTCGGCCGCTGCTCCTGGGCCCGCGTCGGGAGCGCGGCCGGGGCCCGGCCCCGCAGGCCCCGCGCTGACACCGCCGGGGCCCGGGCGCGGTGTGGGCAGCCGGTGGGCAGCAAACAGCCGCTGCTCGCCTCGCCGCGGGGCCGGGCGAGGAGGGCTTTCCTCTCCTTCTCGCCTCATCCCGTGACACGCGTACCGTGGGGATGGGATTCAAAATAAGGGTTCCTGACCTGACGTTTTGTGAGGTTAGTGAGTGAAGGAGAGAGTAAGTTAATGGTCATGAGCGTGGAAATTTAAACCTGCCGTGCAGAGATCGGCTTACCTAAAGCTCGGGGATGAACTCCGAACCGCCCTTGTGTAGGAGACCTGTTTGTGTACAGTTCAGGAGCGCTTCAGGGAATGCTGCTGATGATAAATAGCATTTTTCTTTTGAGAAGCCCTGGAAGGAAATCCAGGAGTGGCTTGTGTTGATATTAAAAAACATGCTTCCATCTAGATAACGACAATCCCATATCTGTATTGGAGATTATTTGACTCTTGCTCTCTGACACGAGAGTTGTTGAGATTTTATTATCGTACAAATATTGCTGGTAGAAGGAATGTAAAGGCCGTGTGTAACATAGTGAAGCTTAACAGAGCGTTCCTTCATTGCACTCTTACAGTAGGGGTACAAAAGGACAAAAATAAGCCAGTGTTCAGCTATAAAGTGATTAAAAGTGGATACAATTGCACAATTATGGCAGTGGTATTAGTGAAAGAATGCTGGAAGTACAGAAAGCCAGTAATGGGCTTGATGTATCGTTTCAGTGAAACAGGATTTTGTACTGTCAAAAAACAAAACAAAACCAAAATCCCTTGTCTCCACTTAAAGGAGAACCTGACTAGAAGATGTGCTTTCTCTCTCTGGTCTCCACTCACCTGAGTTTGTTACCTGTTTTCCACATCTCTTTGTGCTGCTGGGCTTCTTCCCTAGCATTGGTGCTTCTCACACTGTGTCTTTCTGTACTAGCAAGGGCAGTGGCCTAAAACTTAGAATATCGTTATTTTAGCCCTGTTACTAAACAAACTATGTCACTTTTGCCTGTTTGGAAGTTGTTGCTGGGGAAATATTAGTGTTTGTGAGCCTCTTTGGTTGTGGCTCAAGAGGTGTAAAGATTTCTGGATTTGCTTTAATGCCTTGGATGTTTGGACAGAACTTTGCTTTTTGGTAAGGATTTCTACAGTTCCATGTTGCCCTGCATTACTGTTTGCCTTTGGACATCTTCTGTGGCAGCCTTTTCATAATGCTGTGTTTTAACATTATAGTGCCTGTATTACTTTATGATCTTGTGGTTCTCCCTAAGTAGTTTTATTTTACACTTTTAAGCCTGGCTTATGTTACTAGGAATGACCAGAATGAGAACAGGACATTACAGCCGGGCCAGCCTTATTCTTTAGATGTGCTCCAGTTGTCACTGGATGTGTCACTGGAATCTTCTCTCTGTGTGACTGTGTATTTAAGGGTCTTCATGTCTTAAGACTGATAGGAAGCTATCTAGTTGTTGACATTTAAGACCTCTGAAGGAAAAAAAAAAGCCTATGGTTTAGTCTTGGAAGGTCACCAGGAGTTTCTAAAATTAGTAGGTTTATGTTGTATCAACCTTGCTAAACCTATCACTTTGATCTTAATAAGTTTTATGGGCCACTTAACATCTCCACTTACTTACTCTTTAGTGCCTGTATTTATTTGGGAAAACTCAAGTAGGAAAATTACAGCAGTTTAAGCAAATAGATTAAACCCCATGTAGTTACTTAATTTATGTGATCCTAAATGTTTACAGCTTTGGGGAATTTCAAGTTCAGGTGGCGTCTTCGTAGGCCTAGAGTTAAAATTTACAAAAAAATGTAGGTGACAGTGAAAAAGTTTTCCCACTTGAGGTGTGGAAGGCCTGGACAATATGCACCATGTCAGAGAACTGTGTTACTTACATCTCAGTTAGCCAAAAAGGAATTTGCTGGTGCCACAGAACACAAGTATTCAAGAGAGCAAATATGCCAAGCATAAGGAGCACAATACTCAAGGTGCAGTTTGGTTGTGATTGTTCATTTGTACGAATATTTGATGGGAAGAAGACACTGTTTTGTGGTCACTTGTAGAGACTATTTAGTGTCTCAGTTCAAAAGAAATGGTCTTTTTAATTGAGCTACGTGAATGTAGTGCTTGCTGTACAAAAACATGACTGAATTTTCAACAAATGTTGAAGAAGAGTAAGCCCAAAGGAAATGTGTGAATAATCCTCTCATGGCTGCCTGATTTTGTTGTCTGATGCACATGAAATTTGCACTTACTGTGGTTCAGATTTATGTGAAGAAAGTTTTTCGACTTAATTTCTGACAATAGTGAAACTACAGTGTATTTGTTGTGTTGCTTTTTATGTTGGTTTTATTGGTCTAGACTAAGTTGACTTAGAAATTTGTAAGTGAACTGGGGAAGAGAAATTTTGTATTTCTTGTGAGCTGAAGAGTCTCTTCAAAGATAGTTGGCAGCAATGTATATTGAGGTACAGCTTGGGCTTTTTTAAATTACTGACTAGCAGCGTGGGTTGTATGGAATGCAGTTGTGTGCATAGTGAGGTTGTAGAATCTCTATTCCTTTCTAGTGATATAAATTAATGATGTTTATTTTAAAACTTTCTCTGCTTAATTTAGCTGTTTAAACCACTATAAGAGACAGTTTGTTTAAAGTAGCTTGCTAGTACTAAAAACCTGTGAAGCAAACCAGAAGCCGTAGTTAAAGCAGTGACACTCGCTTGTGTTTGTAGCTGAGTCCTGTTTGTGTCCATGTTCTGTTGAGCTTGCAGTCTTTGTAGCTGCTGTGAGTGTGTCAGAGGTTACTGTGCTGTGGGCTTGGGACCTCTGTGTCAGGAAGTCTGAGCATTTACTCTGTGCAGCTTTTTTACTTTGTGTGTACACTTTCTATTTGCACACTCCTGAACTCTGTTCAGGCAGTTTCTTTTGTTACGAAGTGCATTTCCCAAGGTTCTTGTGCAATCTCATTCCTTTGCAAAAGAATGACCTTCTGTAAGTGTGTTTCAATATAAACAAATTTTGACCTTGTTTATTGATAGCATGTCACTCCAGGTTTAAACAGACCTCCATAATTTTTCTTCTCTGGAAAAAAATACAAAATGTACCAATTGGATTCACCCGTGTGGTTCCTCTGGAAGTTGTTTTGGTAGATTTCCAAGCGCAGGCATATCTTAATGACACAGGCTAAATTAATTACTAAAATATTTTTTCTGAAATGAACTTCTAAGTAGAGATGTCATCTAACATTCAGGTCCATGGTACATTTTGGGGGTAGACTGAGAAAAAAAATGCCCATTCTGGAGATTCATGTTGATGGAGCATCTCAATTTAGTCTTGCTTCAGCATGTAAGGTGGGCCTTAGACAGTGACAGGTTAATCCAAAATATCCAATACCTAATCAGCAACCACACACATGAGTAACCAATCAGTCAGTCCCTTGCCTGAGGAAGTAGTAACCTGTTTGGGGAAAGTAGAGTTGCTTTTCTAGGAGTGTCTCAGCACTTAAAAAAGACACCCAGAGACGTGAGCTCCTGGTGCCTGCACTGCAGCCTGTCCTTGGCAGGAGCCAGCCTGGGAGAGCTGCGTGAGTGCTGAACCCTGCCCCAGCTGGCAAGCTCCACACAGCTGCTTGTTCATGTGGGGGTACCTCAGTTGTAAAGTTACTGACAAATGTTTTGTCAAATGAGTGGTTGTACTGCAAAGGTTATATATTATTAAGCACAAATGAAGAGAGGAGTGAAGTATAAATGATGTAATCCTTTGATGGTGCATGAAAGAGTCATTTGAAGCTGTGCTGGTGCTGTGTTGTGAATGTGTACTGTACTCATGTAATCCTCTCTTTGCTGCTGCTCAGCTGACCAAGTGTCTGAGCCCTGAGTCTGAGGTGTGTTTTGTCAGAAACATGAACCATCTGCTTTTGGGGCTTGTTTACTACTGAAGCTGTCTTGACCATTTGTACCTAGCTATATTCTAGCCCTTTTTGTTTCATGTTTCTAATGAAATGCTTTAGATGAATTGTGTACGTATGGGGTTAAACTTGTTTTATGTTAGGTCTTTGAATATGTCCTGTGTTGGTGTTGGTGTACTACAGAGTTACTAATGAGTTGGAATAAAAAAGCTGTGCTTGTGCTGAAGACAGAAGATAGTGAATCACAGTGAATTCTTGGTGTGGAATGTGACTTAGGAGATCCTGATTTTGTAGGTTATAATCAAAATACTTGTGGTGACTGCTGCAGTTAGTGGCATTGAAAAATATCATAAAGGTTGTAATTTAGTAATTTTACTGTACTGAGAACAGCTGAGCGTGCAGCAGATAATCAAGAGTGCATGGAACTGTTATGCCCTGGGGCATGTCAGGAGGAAAAAATGATCAGTACATGCTTCTCATTTTTAAAATACAAATTTTGGTATGAAATAGTTTAGTTTATGTGGTACCTATTAAACTTACCTGTCTTGGGGAAGCATGTAGGCCTCTTCCAAAATGATTTAAAGAGCAAACCAGGTGTCAGCGCTGCTGTTGGTTGCTGCCATTTGTACAAGCAATATTAGATTGGGGTTTTGCAAGAGTGTTTATGCTTCTTGTTGCCTTCTTGGTAGAGGCATGGATCTGAACTGAAAGCCTGCCACTGGAGAGGTAGCTGGCAGATACAACGTGAACAGCAACATGTGGGGGTAGGAAAGCAGAGATCAAAACCTGCCTTATGTCTCCAAATATAATTATTAATCTTCTTAGAGAAGATGGCTGCTGGAAGATTTTTATACACAAAAAGATACTGGAAGATTTCTATTATTTTTTTAATAGAACATTAGTGGAGAGCCTGTGCATCTATGCACTTGCAAAGTTAAGGGCTAAAAGGTGTTATATAATTACTAATTGCTATGTACTGGTTGCAGCTGTGCTTTTTCTGCTTGTCTCTGTGCATTGTTCCTTTAAATGCATCTTGAAAACAAAAATGTCCTCTTAGCACGAATGTTAACCATTGGTATGCTGGTGGGATCAGGAAGCTGAATGCTAGTCAGACATTACTGTATTTTATTTTCCTCTGACTGGCTTCAGCTTCCATCCAGCAGTTTCATCAGAGCTTTTGTTGGTAGGTTGGGATCCTTTGATGCCTGGAATATTTTCACTATGGGGTATATGTACATTGTGGTGGAGTTACCTTTCTTGATTTTGTAAAGATAAATAGATTAAATGCACTATTTGCAGCCTTAAGAGAATACCATGGAAGTAACTTCTGTGGCTTTTCCAAAATTTTTGGTATTGTTCTTCAAATATGTAGTTTAGAACTTTAAATAGAATCCCTTTAGGAGTTTTGTGGAACGCTGGAAAAAAATTGGCTTAGTGCTGTTTAGTTTTTACCTTGAAAGGCTACCAGTGACAGCTAGATGTGCAAGCTGGGTTGTTTTGTTCTTGAATTCTTTTGCAGTTACCACTTTTCCATCTCCAGTCCTTCATTCCCTAGATCTGGGCATGAATAAAGTTTGCATTTCAGACCATTAAAAATGCTTTTCTTTGATTGGGCTGTAGCACAGTAAGCTGGAAGCCTTTTTGATGCAAGTATTATTTATAACCTGTTCCTGTTGACAACTGCCAGTTGCTGGCAGGCAGTGATGTTCCAATACTATATATAATATTGAAAGGTTTTATAAGGCCTGATATTGATTGTTTTGAAGGTCTGGAATAGTTGTTGTGGTTAGGTAACTTTGTTAAGCTATCACTCTTGAACTGTGATATGATAGAGGTTTTTGTGTGTGGGAGTGCTGTGTAATACTAGATTGTGATGCATTTTGTTTACAGAATTATCTGCATCAGTCACTTTTACAGGGTGTTTATTTAATAAAGGAATACTTAATTTCTATGAATAATTGAAAACCTTATATATTCTGAATACAGTATTTTAGTATAGTTATAGTACAGATTCCATAAATTGCTGTAGATGATCCAACTGGATCACCAAGGTAATTTTCTTTTCTTCCTCATAAAGCCTAAGCATTGAAAATTCTGCCTCCAGTAGGTGGTTTGGCTGGCCACTCTTGCCTGTAAGCATAGGCTAGTAGTCTACAAGTGAACATGCTTCAGCTGATGGAATTGGGTCTGTTTTGTTTGCTGAAACAACAGAAAATTTCTCAGTCTCTGTTCTGTTTGCCTGTGGACTGATCAGAGGAGTCTACCGCGATGCTGGGAAGGGAGTGATCTTTCCCTGCACATGGACATGTCTGTATGCTTGAGCTTTTTTTTGTATTCCCTGAAGATGGTGAGGCATGTAAGCACACAGCTGAATGTCTTGGGTGAGAGAGGACAAGAGCTCCCTATCTGCATGAAGCAGTGAACAATATCAGTGGATTTGTTTCTTTTTAGCAAGTAGCAGAAGCAATGAAGAATGCTGCTTGACAGTATTGGAGGGCTTGAGAAGCTTCTTTCTAGAGGGACAAAAAGATAGGATTTGTAGCTCTTGAAGATCTAAGAGTGTTTGGGACATGTTTTTCTTCCAGCAACTGGTGGAAATTGTTGAAATGCCTTTGGAGTAGATTTAAACTAATAAGGAGGTGCTTGAACATCTGAAATTAAATTTTGGTTAAAATGAACATGAATTTGTTAACATTCCTTCTCTGGAATGGAAGCCAGTGATTTAAAAATAGCATAACTTCTACAAGCCAAGAAAACAGGCTCATAGGGTCTCTCCTAAGACATAAGGAGGAGTGTAAGATGATCTTTCAATTTCAGAAAGCAATTCTGATGCAGACAAAAGATAAGAAAGCAGCAGAGCAATGTTACAATTTCCAGAAATACTGTTGATTAAAAAACATATGAAAACTGGAAGCAAGGACATCTGTCTTGGGTTGCAGTACAAATAACAGCCAAGGTGAAAAGCCATGGGATAGAAAAGCAGATAAAAAGATGTTGAGATAATTTATAGTAATTGGGGAGAATGCTGAAATGAAACATTTGCTTGATGAAAGTAAGTACATAATGATAAAGACCTGTTGAATTCATCTTTTCTTTGCTCTTCAGAACAAGATGTGATTTCCTTTATGTTTCTGGATATAATTCAACTGTCCCCTGACCCAGATTTTAGATAAGCTGAAATATGTCTAGATCCTCTTGGCTTACTGGATTCCAGTGGAAGTAAATCAGTTCTGTGTGTTGTGAGTAACTGAACACTTTCTTCTGCAAATGTGTGTGGCTTGGTGCAGCCCAGCTCCTGCTTATTGGCTCCGTGGAAAATGGTGATGGCACCAGGATTTTGGAAATGGGAAAGTACCCTGCTTGTCTTTCAGAGAAAAGGAAGAGGAGGAGATTAGAGTTGAATCAGGTTGTCTGAAGTAGCTGAAGAGATGCAGCTAATAATGAAGTAATACATCGATAAGCTCCAAGAGACAATAAGGTAGTAAAGAGACAATAGATTGTGTTGGCCTGGTCTAATTTCCAAGTTAATTTGTTGTGTGCTAAGGCAGTAGCAATAGGTTCTGTACAAAGTTTGGCACAGCCCCATGTGACATTCTTAATTAAAAACAAACAAAACTCGGTGTACGAAATAATGGAATAACTTCAAAGTGAGGTTGTTATATCAGATGCTCAGTGTTATGGTGGGTTGACCCCATCCAGCAGCTGAGCACCCACCTAGGTGCTTGCTCCCATCCTTCCACCGCCCACTGGCATGGGGAGAGAAATGGGAGGGCAAAAATGGGAGAACTTAAGGGGTTGAGAACATGACAGTTTAAGGAGCAAAGCAAAGAGGAAGAGAAACAAGTGATGCGCAGGCAGTGACTCACCATCCCCCAGAAGCAGAGCTGTGCCCAACCAGTCACGGTGCGATGGGCATCTTGAGGGACAAAGCCAACCAGTTTGTTATTGCTGGGCATGGCATCATGCCATCTAGAACATCCCTTTGTCCAGCTCAGGTCAGCTCCCCTGGCTCTGTCTCCATCCAGCCTGTTAGCCACCCCCAACCCTGCTAGCAGGGCTAGGGACTGAGTGCAGGAGAGAGAGAACCCCTTGGTGCTGTGCAGGTGCTGTTCAGCCACAGCCCAAACACGGCTGTGTCACCAGCGCTGCCAGTGACAGCTCCAAGGCACGGCCCCTCCTGAGCACTGTGAGCACAGCTGGCTCCAGCAGCCAGCTCACTCCAGTGCAGATGAGAAACAGTTCATAAATGCTCTGTGTTGCAGTGGCAGTCATTGATCTTCACAGGACTGTGTTGTGAAGAGTGAATGGTATGTCTCTTTAATTCAAATCAACATAATCCATCATAAAATCAGGCATAGATTTAGGAGTTGTTTTATCTAATTCCACAGTTACTATATTAGAACAGCTTTTCTTGCTGTCAGTTATGTTTAATATTATGGCCTTCATTAAAAGCCACTTTTTTCTCAAAACTGCTGAAATATTTTATAGGCTGCCACTTATCCTTTTAAAAATGTTTGGGTTTTTGTGTTTTTTCTGGAGCCAGTTAAATGTGATTTTTTTCTTTTTGGAAATACTACGTTGAAAGCTTGAATTAGAGCACTAAACTGTGACTTCTGAGGTATAGTTTTTTTTTTCTGATGCTTTGTGTCTTATAAGAAACTATTTTATTGGTTCTTGTTTCCTTTAAAGCTTTCTATGTAAATATGTCATTGTCTCACATTTCTTTGTTCTGTATAAATTATTTTCTATTAGTTTGAAGTCAATGTAAAAAAAGTGTCACAGTATTATAAATATTTTCACTGTCTTAATTCATTAAAATAGCAGGCTGGTGCAAATTATAATTTGTTTTTCAGAATTAGGTTTAAGAGTGTGACTAGAGAGAGAGGCAAATTTTTTTTTGCTAAAAATAATTTACATTTTAACTGCTGCTTGTTTGGTTTAGTCCTTGTTTATGCTTTTCTGGAAGATTTTTATAGACTGCAAAAGTACCTTCAAACTCTGATAACTAGCAATGACATAGAGGAATCCTCTAATCTTTTTTGTAATGTGGTTTGTTAATTATGGAAAGAGTTTTGAAACAAGATGTTTAACAGTCTAATGCATTTCACCTCAGTGAGACTGAAGGGAAACTGGGGCATGTGATATTGGCAGTATTTTTACGTAATTGGTTTAACTGTGTGAGTCTTTGCTCATAAACATTAATTTTATTTATGCTGGGGATTTGGAATAGCTTTTTCTTTGGCAGGTTGTCAGAAACTAGAGGATAAAGCAGGGATTTGTGTTTTTCTAGAATGGTTAGAGAGAATTATGGAAGTTTTTCATTAGGGAAGTTTTTCATTAGGAAGGAAGTTGTCAAAGTTGTGAGAGCTTAAGGAGAGTGTTAAAAATTCAGAACATCTAATTATAATCTTCATTGTGAAATAGATTTTTACCTTTTACGGGAGGAAAAGGTGATTATAAGATCCAAGAGGCACAACTCAGTCTTTTCTGGTCAGTTTATTGTATTGGAAGCTGATCAGATCATCAAAAGGAGAATAAGGTTTCTTTGCTTGGTGCTTTAAGCCTCGATCTACATCTACCAAAAAAAATAAATAGTTTTAAATCTGTTTTAAAATTTTGTCTCACCAGAGCAGAACACAAGATTTGTTTTGTCCAGAGTCTCCTGTTTGAAAGCCACAGAGGCCCTTGGCAGTGGAGGCCAGGGCTGCTGTGCCCTCGGTGCTGCTCAGACTGGCTGCTCCCTGCGTGGGGCTCAGGGGTGCTGGTGGAAGAGGAGCTGATACAGCCTGCAGAGCCACGTTGTTTTGGTTTTGTTTGTCTGCTTTAGAAGCCCCTTGTGCCTGGCTAGGGAAGGAGTCTGGGTTGCACAGATCAGGGCCATGGTTTCTCCTAAGAAACTTTTTGGCTCTTTGCCTGTCGTATTCTGTGGGGAGTGTCTGTGATAATGGTGAGACAAAGCTTTGCTGCTGCAATGATTCACCTGACTTTGAGCCTACTCCCAAATTGCTCAAAGGAAATACAGCCTTGGGTCTATATGTCTAAAAATAATACAGCCTGTGGGTAACTAGTTGAGTGTCTCTGCATTAAACTTCATAGATACTTCTGATTACTGTGTTCTCTCTTGGCAAATGCATTAAAATACTCAAAAAGTTATTTTGTTAGAACTGAGTGGTAAGCAGCTAAACATTAGTTTTAGATCAGGGAAGCTTATTTTTAAAAAAAATCACGCTTTTATTTTAATTTGGGTTCTGTTTAACAGTACACAGTGCTAGTTTACAGTTTGGACAAGTGGTTATCTGATCATCCATTCCTCTTGAGAGGGACAGATGTATCTTCACTTGGGTCTTTTCTGAGACGGGAAGGCTGTAGCTGTAGGAGTTAAAATTAATGATTGCAGAGTATTGTGCATGTATTAATTCCTCCTGATCTGTTCCAGATCAGCAGTAAATTAAGCTGCTTTCCAGCACAGTCGGTTTCATACAGAGCACCATTTACTTGAAATAGGCCTACTGGAATTGACAAGTTATATATTGTTGTTATTCTTATTTATTATTAAATTAGTTTATAGCTAATATGATAGTAGATGTAATGATTCACTCAATGTTGAGCTGTCCTGATGTGTTAAGGACAGCTAGCTGACATTTTTTACCTGTGTTTATATGAAAACATGAACTGACTTTTTCTCGATGCCAGTGGTAGTCCTTAACATGGGCATAGTAATTAATACACATAAGGCATAAGCCAGCTCACTCTTAGGGGTTTTGGAAACAAGTGGAGATAAGTATTTTTTTTCTGCATACAAATACAAGAGTAGTTGTATTTATTTTTAACTTAAGGTCAAAAGTCGTCTAGACCTTGATTATGAATGGGATTTGGTCTGGTCATTCACACAATGGGATGTAGGCAGGCTAATGTATTCTCTTGAGTGAACGCTGTGCTGAAATTTTCCTTTGGAGCAGAAAGTAAGCTTTGCAGCTGCCCCACCATTCAAAGAGTTTTTGAATGTGGTATTTGAATTGCATAAATTGGAAATGGTTTATTAAGCTCAACTCTTTCAGTACTTCAGCCCTTGTTTTATCCATATGCTGTATCACGTGACTGTTGGAGAATTAACTGGAAAGTTAAATAGCATGTGAGCGTCCTAGTTTGGATTGCACTTAGCAGTGAAATGGCACAGAGTGCAAATCAAAGGCCATACAGTGATAATAACTGAGTTCTCATGTGTGAGCATAAACCATGTAGATGGAGAAGCCTCAAGCACCCCTGTTGGTGTGCTTTCCCCTAGGCTGAAAAGGCCCAACTAGTCATGGGATTTGGGCTGAAGAAGAGAAACAAGTATTTGGGAATGATTACTTGCAGACTTCAGTTCCTCTGCCTTTAGGCTGGTTTTCTGGCAGTAGTTTTTGGACAGAACTTAATTGACCACATAAAAGTGATATGTTTATTATAGTCAGTAAGACCTAAAAAAAATTTTTTTTTTTTAATTCTTGAAGTTTCAGTTTTTGGAACTTTAGAATTTCTCTGGTTTCCATACTAATATAGAAACGATCTCTTAATGTACCAAGTGAAAGCATGCCCTTAAAACAGGGCACTTGCATGAAACAATTGCAAGGGTTGGTGGAGGTAGCCTTAGAGAGCAGTAATGGAACTTGGGCTAAAGCTTAATCCTGAAGTGTCTGAAAAAGAGTCTGAATACCTGAAGTTGTGTGGTTTGGATCCTTAAATTTAGGATTCTCCATCTGCAGGCTACCTGTGTCAGAACAGCTGTGCAGACTCTGGTTGCTATTCTGTAGCACAGTGTGGTAGGTCCAGTGTCAAAATACAGATTTCACAGATGCAGTCTGTGGTACAGAGTGAGGGTCAACAAGAGTCAGCATCTCCTATTATGTTCTGTGTGTTCCTTTTCCACTTGCTTCATCATCTTCGCTGGGCTTTTCAATGCCCTGTCTGGTACCAAGCAAACAAACCCTGTATACTTTTTGTGGCATTGGTATTTTTTGTGCTTGGTGAGAGAAATATCTAGAGAGTATGCTGAAAATATAATCATTTCCATTGGGGAATAGGAATGATTTTAAACTCAGGCTTGCTTTGCTGGGTTTTGTTTTGTAGCCACATTTATTGGGACTGTGCAAGCATAACTTGTTTGTCTTTTAATAAATAGCCCATGTTCCTGAAATGGTGTGTAATCATTGAAATTCAACTATTCTTCTGTTTTCCTACCTTCACCAGCAAGTTATTGGTTTAGCCTTTGCTCAGTCTGCTCTGATGCACTGATCTTTTTGCATATTCTTTTGAAGATTTATTCATCCTTCTGCTTCACTTTGTTTTGTCTGACTATACAGGAGCTATGAAATATTCTGGAAGCTCATCAGAAGAGAGTAGGTATGGTTGATCACTCATGCTTTCCTATCTTTCTTCCTTTACTTTGCCCTATCTAAAAGCAGCAGTAGTAGTTTCTGATCTTGTTTTTGTGGGTTCTGGATGAAGTCCCTTGTCTCTGGTATACAACAGGTGGAACTTTGTTTTTGAGTCTTAAAGTAATACAGTGTTTCTGCTGTTCAGTACATAGTTAATGGAGAGAACTAGACCTCTGCCTGCAGTGCAAAGACTGAACAGAGTGCTTTGTTTCTTCTTTTCCTGCCTCCTCTGACAGATGAGTTAATATTTAGAAACTACTGATGCTTTTATAATGTGACCTTGGCAGTCCAGTGAGAACCTGGGGATGTGGCAGTTGTATTAGGTTTTTGAACCAGGTGTCTTTGACCATCCTTGTGAAGGACTGTTGCTGGAGTCTGTTCTCAGACAGGTATTTATGAATATGGGAATCTGGCAGCTGAACTGAGAGTGCTGGAACCAGAGTTCATGGTCTCATTCTGCCTTCTCATTCTGCATTTCTGCCCTCTTCTGCAGCAAAGTGGAGGTTTGTGTAGAGCCTTCTGTATGGAACTAACGCTTTTGTAATGTGAATCTTGGACAGTACAGTATTGCCCTGGCAGTTTGTAGAATTTGCCAGAATTGGATCAGGGCCTGCTGCATGTGTGTGAAAATCCTCTGCATTGTTTGTGCCTCTTGTTGCAGGAACCAGAACAAAAGCTTTGTCTAAGTGAAGCTTTGCAAGAGTTGTCTAATTTGTTTTCTATTTCTTAGCGCTGTGGAGTAAAAAGTAAAAGTGAGAAACAGAAGAGACAGTAAATGTTAGAGAAGAGTTGAATCCAGAGAGGGGGAAGGAGAGTAGCAGAGAAAACTGAGAGTAGAACTCTGTTTCCTGAGTTTCCTTTGAATGGAAGATCCACTAATAATAACACAGATGTTATTCCTGAAACATTCCACTTTTAATCTTTGCATTTAGAAGTTCTGCTGCATTCAAGTCTGCTTTTGTGACCTGTGTTTTTCTTAAGTTTTTTTCTCCCTCTGGTACCTGTCTAGTTGAATAAATGGCATGATTCATTTTTGGTGGAAACACGTAACACTTTTTCATGTCTAGAAAAACTGATTTAATATTAGATGTCATCGTCTGGGTGAACTTCTTTTTAAATTTTAATGTGTAAGTTTACTTATATTTTCAACTTAAACTTGTGCTGTGGCAGTCACATCATTCTTCAGGTGTATTGTATTTCACTGCCTAAGCAAATCCACCAACATTCACTCTCATGAGCAGTGACCATTCCAAATGTAGCAGTGTTTGTACAGGTACCACTCCCACAGTATTTTTACAAACCCTGTATCTGTCATGGCTTGCTGCACTGAAGTCCATGGAATATTCTTCACTGGCCTGAGTTTGATGTAAGGTCCAGGAGATTGCTGCTTAGATCTTTGACTGATGTGTTTTCTTATTTTCACGATGTTGAAGGCTCTATCTGTTTTCAGTCCATTACATTGACTTGTTTTTAAGCAAAATAGTCCCAAGATTTGAGCTGAAGGTTTGAAAGTGGCAGAGAGGAGGCCACAAATATGATTTTCTGTGTGACTTTTATATAGGGTAACTGATGAGCCCAGACAGGTAAGATTGTTCAGAAGATTGAAGAGGGTAGAACATTTATTAAACAGTTCCTTTTTAAAAACCCGTGGTGACACTTGACATTTCTTTTGGTTTTTGTGCTAGCTATGCATGCAGTGGTAATAACTTGAGGATTAGTTCCTTCACAAATATGTTGCTTTTTGTCATTTTTCTGTCAAAGTAGCTATTACTTGCTTCAGAGTTTCCACTTTGTGTTTGCTTCCCTGTGCAAATTTGCACTGCTTTCTCTTTGCAAGTAGTTAACAAAATATGAGGTGATCACTTTCTTCTCTTGGTTCATGAGAGAATTAGACCTTCAAAGAATGTTAGGCTGTGTTCAGTCTAATCTCAGAGACTGAATCAACTAATTTAGTGTTATTTTGGGCAGATGTCTACCTTCACTAGTAAAAGACATGCCTAAATCAGACCAGGTTGCTCTCTTTTACAGTGTTTACCATCAGGAAGTTTCTGCAAATTAAGTGTTGAACCTTCTGCAGTTTGAGTCTAATGCTTGTTTGGTTCTTGATGCACAAAGTTACTGCTGCCTGCTCTGTAGTGAACTGTGAGGCCCTGGAGAGCATTGCTGTGTTCTTTATTTATTTCTTCCTAGGTAAATCTATCAGATTCACTCATTCCTGTGTCATAGACTGTTTTCTTGTTGTTATCTTGATTTGTTGCACCCATCTATGTTTTTAGAAGATGTTCAAAAATTTGTGTAATTTGCCAGTAGAGTGGGATATTTTGTGTGCTTTTCCTTTATTCTGTTGGATCAAATTCTGGGTTAAGTTGCAGGCCCTGTAGGTAGTAAGTAGGTGTTTTTTAATCAGCTTGCAAGTGTAACTTCACTAAGAGTAAAAATCTGAAGATAATCTGAGGGCTTCTTGACCCTGAATTAACACCTAATCCCTTAGAAAATGTAATTACTTTATAGGGTTATTTTCTACCAGGAAGAATAGAATGGGATTGTTTGGTTCCCTGCAGTAGAGCCAATCTGTAACAAAGAGGTTGTATCCTCTCTGGTTTGGTTGGTTTTTTTTGCCTTAATATGATACTTGTTGAAAAAAACTTGTTTCAATGCCTGATTTAAGAATTTGGTCTGCACAATTATTCTACTTTAAGCCACAAAACTGAATGGTTTTTCAGTTGCAATCAAGAATTGCTGTTTTACAGAGAGTGGGAAACAAATGGTGGTGCTGTGTGTAAAATTCTGTACCCTGTATATCATGAGATGCCTTATATGGATAAGAAGTGTTTCACTTTGTGTCTTCTAGTTTTCAGTTTTTTAAAAGCATACTTCTAAAGAGTTTAAATTTTTGGAAATAAAGCTAAATACAGCCCTTGATGCCTAGTGCAGTGTAGTTTCCACTAGGGCATAGGACTGACTAGTATTCTTTCTGCCATTTGAATTCATACAAAGGTAAGCAGGTCACGTTTCATATATTTGTGTTCCTGAGTAACTTGTTGAGAGTTGCGGTGTAAATCAAGGAAGGATTATTCACGAACTTAACTTGCACTTGAACCCTGAGAGTGATTTCAACTTCCTTTGAACTGAAACTGGTAGATTTAGACTGGCTTTAGCCTCTGCTGTTTAAGACAAATGCTGATGCTGGCAGTGTGTATTGACCCAGTTGAAGTAAGAACAAAATCAAGAAAGATTGCTGCATATTTTGAAAAATAGATGGAATGACTAGATCAATATTAAAGCCAGCCTTTGAAAAATTAAACTGACTGTAGGCTAAACATGCAGAAGTCTCATTGCAGCTTATTAGAATGCTGTTTCTGGAAATACCTTTAGAACCTAGACTTATTTTATCATACATGCAACTATCATATAATTGATAATAAATTATATGAAGAAAATACCTAACATACAAACTAAGGGATTTTTTTTTTACTTAGTCTGATGTCCCTTTTTTTGGTGTAAGTGGTTGTACAGGTGTTGCAGTGAGGAGCAGCAGCCAAGGAGCAGTGTTAGGACACAGTTTGCTTTTGCTTTGAAAGCTGGAGCGTATCTGAGTGCTGCTCCTACTGGGTTGCCATTCTCTCTTGCCATGCACGTGCTGTCTGGCAGGCAGGTGACTGACCTGATGCTGAATGCTGGAGCAGCTCTGTGGAGGCTCTCAGATAAACTGACTGCAGATATGGAGCTGATACAAGGACCAAGTGCCCCACACCAAACAGATGAGCTGAACTGATGCTGAAGTAAGATTGTAAGCTGGGAACTCTTAAACCAGAGCTTCCTTTCCTTTTCCTGCACTGGACATGCAAAGGTACCCAAAGGGCTTTGTACTGAAAATGTAACTGTACATCAGGGCAAGGCAGCTCCTTAAAAAGGGATGGCTTAGAACTACTAGGGTGAAATTGGTTGTATCGAGATGTCCCTTTGCATGTGGGAGGAGAGGATGTGGGTCTCTTCAGCCAGTCCTGCTTGCCTGTAGCAGCTTTTGTTTGCCTTGCACAAACTCATGAGCTGTGGGTTCTTGTTCCTGATTTTCTATATGGTCAGTCTTTCATTCCTATTGCTTTTTATCACCTAGGGAATCACTGCACTTGCTCTCAGCCACTCTTGGGACCAAGCAGTTGTCTTTGTTTTGAGGGGTTTTCCAGCACAGAAGGTAAAGGCTGAGCTGAGTCAGAGTCTTTCCTGCTGTCCAGTCTCACTCTTTAAAGAGCTGCTGTGTACAGTGACTTGTGAACAAACACATGTCTGTCCTCTGTTGTAGGTGTATTGGTATCTGATTTTCTTGAAGGATTGAACTCTGAAATCTTTACTGTTCTTCACAGAAAACAATGTAATGTCTTGTTTCCTTTGTCTAATTTTGACAGGATGTGTGTATTTGTAATTGAGATGTGAAAATGTGAACAAGTAAAATAGGTCCAAATGTTTACTGGAAGAACTATAATGGAATTGGTAGCACTATCAGAATTTAATGAGCCCCAGATTGATGATACCTAAATGAACAGGAAAAAAAGGAAATACTAATCCTTCCTGCATATTCCCCTAGCTAATGTTAGGGTATGGGAACTAATCCATCAATGCACATTACCTATGCAAAGAAGGTGAAAACTCTGTGATTGTAATGGGACTGTCTTTAAAAGTATCTCCTTGATTGTGCTGGTTGCACTGTACTTGAATCTTGCAAATTGCAAATCTCAGTGATTATGTGCCTAGCAGTGCTTTTAACAATTTCTGGTTTGCTTGAACATAATTTATAGCTCTTACATTTATGCCTTCACTCAGAAAGTTTGCAGATGGTTGAACTGGTTATCATCACAAAAGACAGGAAAGACCTGTCTTTGTAGGTGAAAGCAGAATCCTGGCTGTTCATTACAAGTAAAACATGGACTTCTTAAAAAAAATTCATTTGTCTGGATTCTTTAGAAATTAGTTAAGATGGGACTTTCCCCACTTGTTTGATGATGCAGAATATAAAAAACTATGTGAAGTAAAATCTGATCTTCCATCTGAACTACTTGGGCAAGTGCCTTAGTATCTTGTGCTTTTAAATATTTGTAGTTAGAATTTTATAAGTGTCCTTAGTAACTATTTTAGCTTAAGACTGACATGAATAAGAGCAGTCTTTCGATTTGTATAGGATGGCTTCAGAGAATGCTGTTACCACTAGGTCTGCAGAAAGGTATTGTTATTTTACTGGATCCATTTATTTGCTTTCTGACTGTATGGTTGGAGGTTTTTTTATGTTTTGTTTTCAAAATACTAGCAGAGATAAAAATGTGTTTTAAAAATGGAAGTTAAAGATAATCTTAGCTGAAGCCTTCCCAAATGAGAATGTGGTGATAAGCACTGGACTTTCCTTCCAGGTCTCTGAGAATCTTGTAGGCCAATCCTCAGAGGGAGGATGGCCTGTGCTGGTCTCACCAGGTGCTGCTCAATTGTTAAAGTACTAAAGGTTGAAGAACTTGTGGCATGAAACATCAGCAAACTGGTGTCATTGTCTTGTCCTTTTGTTTTCACTACTTTCTCTTATGCGTGTGGCATTTACTTTTAAAAAGCTCACTTTAATATGAAAGTTATATGGATAAAAGCTAATATCTTGGGATTTCATTTCCAGGTAATATCAAATACTTGATATTTGATGAATTTTATTTCTATGATGAGAGATTTTAGTTTATGGGAGAGAAAATGAGACTATGTGAAATGTGGAAGAATGTCAGACAAAAAGGGTTAAGCTCTAGGAAGATAAAAGTTTAAAATGTGAGTGAGAGGAAAGTAAAGGTGAGTACTGAAATGCTTTAAAACTTTTTATTTTCATGAGTGTTGTTTTTAAAGCTTCTAACATTAGGAAGTGTGAAATTTGATCTGCTGCAATGGGCATCTGTTTTTCCTTCCTTCTGCCAGGTCGTGACAATGCCTGTGAGAAGACTTCGTACATGTTCCTGCGGAAGGAGCTGCCTGTGCGACTGGCGAACACCATGAGGGAAGTCAATTTACTGCCTGATAATTTACTGAACAGGCCTTCGGTTGGGCTGGTACAGAGTTGGTAAGTTAGAAAAAGTGGATTGAAAGGTTACTGTAAAACTAACACTGTGTGTTTTGCTTGCAACAGAGAATCGTTGAATTCTTCTGAATCAGTTTTCTGCCTTGAATTGTTTTATATTGTGTCTTGTCAAATGAAGTTTCATTTTCTTCTGTCTGATGTTGAGTATATACTCTAATCTGGATCCTAGGTAAGGATTTGTAAGTTAGGAAAAACATAGTGTTGTCTCCCAGGTAATTAAAATGAGTCTTTGACTTCCAAGAACAAGCTTTTTAAACATTCCTTACTGTATTGCACTCGTGACTTCTTGAAATAGCAGCTCTTTCTCTTTATTCTTCCTTTATCAAAGATACTGAGAGAAAATGAAAACCTCATCTGTTTTTCTCACTGCTAAATGTTTAAAAACAACTCGGTATTCAGTGGAAGTTGTGGAATAGGTCAAAAATCTGGTGTCATCCAGTAAACAACATTCTCCATTGTAATAACTAGCATGGGTCCAAAGCAATTCAGAGTCCTGCCATCCTTTCCACAGTAGTTAATTTCTAGCCTAATTGCATGTTCAGTGAGATTTAAAGACTGCTGACTTGGATGCATCAAGCACAAAAAAATCATTGTTCATGGGATAGTTATTCTCCATTTACTTGTTAATACTTTTCCAAAAACTTTTTGTAAAAATATTTTTGCAGTATACGACAGAAATCCCTTTGTGAGTAGCAGCTTATTTTACTATAAAAGTAGCTGATGTTGTAGGCTTGTGTTAAATTCAGTCATAGCCCTTGAGCCAAGAGCTTCTGTGCTGACTGTATATTGACTGCTGGCTTGGGTCTCCTATTTATCAAGCTTCAGGCTTAGAAAATATAAATTAGAATATATGGAATTGTGTTCGTCTTTGCAAGGTAACAGTAGGTGCCTTGATGACCACTTCAAGTGTAGTGATGAAGTGCTTCAAGTGAGTGTAAATGCTGTGGAGCCACAGAGTCACTTTGTGGTTAAGTGGCAGCTTGCAAGGTTTGAAGGCTTTCTGTGTCTCTGATGTCACAGAAGTTGCTTGTAGAAAAGAGTAGGTAATATGCAGGCTTTCTGGACTTTTCTAATCTGGTTGACTTGTGAAGCTGTCTTTAATGAAATGTGGACAAATAGGTAAGTGAAGAAAAGGAAATAATGTTTCTGTAAGGACTGCAGCATAATTCTTCCAGTCTGAATATCTGTTCTGTGGCTTGTGCTTCTGCCCTGCCTATCCAGAGCTAAGATCCCTCTGGCAAAGGAACTGAATGGGTGTTCTGAGTGGAGGGCCCCTTCAGAATTTCTGTTGAAGAGGTTTGAAGACTTGTGATGATTTCTATGGCCACAGTAGATACTACTGATTTTAAAAAAAGGAAAAAGAAAACCAAACCAAAATTCCAAATGAAAAAAGCAGTATTAAATGTTATATGACAACATGATTTGCACTATTACAGCTCTAGACCAATAGTTATCTGTTAGACAGGCTAAAATACCAGGCTATAATGTGCTGAAGAAGTTGGAATGGACATCAAGCCCAGAGATGGAAGTTTGAATTCAAAGTGTTTTCCGTAGTTTTCTTCTAATTTTGATCCACAGTTAACTAAGAGTTGTTGTGGAAAGGAGTATCTTCATTATGTAAGAATATTTTTATCATCTTATGTCAAGAGTAAGAAAAGTGTAGCATTTTTCCTCCTCATTATAGGTGTGGACTTTAAAGAGCTTAGTTCTTATTTTTCTCTTCAGAGGTTTTTAATTGCTTAAACATTTGCCTGTAGTTTTTAAGTCCTGATGATGTATCTCGGGCAAAATTTACTTCTAAATTTACGTTTTAAAAAGACCAAACCAAAGGTTTTATTAATTTAAGTATGAATGACCATGAGTATTATGCAGTTATGCTGATAGCAGGTTTTGAAACACATTTATAATTTCTTAACCTAAAGTTTAGAGATACCCGGAGTGAGATTCTTGAATTTTATGTAGAAGAATAAACAAATATAAATTTAGTTGTTCAGCTGTTTTGTGAGCTTGTAAAATGGAAAAAAATCTCTCCTTGATGCACTTCAAATCTACTTCAAGAAAATCTTTTTTTTGAGGGTCAGATTTCATGATTCTTTGGTTTTGCTATGCCATAGGTTGAGAAAGCTTGGCAGTACATTAATAGTCAAGCAGAAATCTGTTGTACGTTTGCCACAAGTGAGCAAGACATTTAATTCTTTATTCACTTCAGTATATTTATTTGCTAATATTCAGTAATTTATATAGTCATAAGCATGTTTCATTCACTTCTACTACAATTTGACACTAGAAGACTTATGTTTTTATGTGTCTTTGGTGAAACTCCAAATTAACTGGATCTTTAACATTTAAGTTCCCAATCTGTTCCTTAATGCCAGCATGCCAAAAATTAATACAAAAAGGTCCTAATCTTTAAGACGGGTTTTGTTAGACTTTTAAAGTGACTCTGTAAATAGAGGAATAAGAAATCAGCCCTGCCTACAGTACAGCATGCATCCTTTCCCATCAATCCTCTCTGCTTCCAGCCATCAAACATTCTGGATTGCCTCTGTTTTTCACCCCTTATGGTTCCCTTGGGAGGCAGCCTGGTTTTGTTGCTCCCTGCTGCAGGCAAGGCCTGTTCTCTCTTTCTCCAATCCATCTCCATGGCCATGCTGGAGGCACTTTGCTTCCTGTGCTTTGCTGCCTATCAGATTTTACATCTGACTGCTTGATTGCTCTTGGGAAAGGTGCTCTGTTGGTTTTTCCTCCTTCATTTTTGGGCTCCTCAGCCTGATGTGTGCAGCACTGAGGAGAGGGAAGACCACTCTCCTTCCTTTGTACTGCTCAGCTACACTTTCCTGAATAAAGCTGGCATTACTCAGAGAGTGAACTCTCAACAAACCAAAAAGAATAGTTTTGTATTTGAGTAAAGGTAAGACATCAACTCTGTCCCAGTTCAAGTTTATTGTAGTTTAATTTATGTGTATCTCTTGTAAAGAGTAGGGAAGGAATAAAGTGACTCAAGACAGTAACAGAGTTAATGTGTCCTGGCTGGGAACTGCAATGATTGCAAATAGCAGACAGATCAACAATCAGCACCTTGTTTTCAGCTTTTCAAAATCAGTGGGCAGTTTGCTTCATCCAAAGAAGTGGGCCTTTTCAAGGCCAGCTTTGAGGGCATTATAGCTAAAGTGCAGGTAGGATACTGAACATATGGCAGAATTGTTATAAAGGATATGGTCACTAATGTGATGAGGGAAAATAGTTACAATAAAACCTTACAATAGATAAGGTTAGAGCTTATAAAATATCAAAAGTAGGTGTGCAGTTTGCACAGTATGTTACTCAGTTATGTGTAAAATGCACATTTTATTTAGCCTTGGACAAATTTCTCTATTTTTCTTTAGTGCTTTTCCTTAGAAGATGCTATAAATTTCCATTTCTCTCTAGAGAAACAAGTACAGTTTGGGGATTAATGATTGGGTTTTTTCTCTATTTTCTGCATTGATACTATGCTAACAAGATTGTGTTACCATGGAGATTTGTTTTATCATTTTAGTGCTGTGGTATTAGAATGATTGTAAAGGGAAGTCTTAGTGAAATACACATCAGGGAAAAACCAGAAGTATCTTGCATAAATTTTTTAAGAAAAGAAAACCCAGAGCTGACATTATGGACTTTTGCAGTGCTTTCATGTATGAAATGTGCCATTCTAAAGTTATTGTGTTTGGCAGACTAACAAGAATTCAATCTACGTGGCAGTAATTAACAGAGGAACAAGGCAAAAAGGGTGCTTGAAACCAAAGAGCTTGCCCAATGAATTGTAGTGTATGGTGATAAAAAATTAAACACCAGAAAGACAGTTTGTTTGAAGGGCATAGACTTTGATTTCTGCTTTTGATGACTCACCAAATAAAGCAAAATATCACTGACATTCTCTTTTTCTCATATATGCTGGATTTTAAAAAATATTTCTGTTTTGTATATTGTATTGATTTATTAGTGATACAGCAATTCATGCATTATTCTAATAGTTTGTTCTTTTGCTCTTCCTGGCTGGTGATCGTATATGAATTATGTTTAAACATCACAAGGTTTTGCTTTTCATTGCTTGATAAATCCTGTGGTTACCACCTTCATTTATCCCTCTCTGCACCTACAATTCAAATTGAAAGAAAATGCAAGGAGGTAGATGGATTGTCTGAAAAGGGAATGACTTTTTCACACACACTTTCAGGGGAATGAACTCTATTGCTGGCTGCTCACCTGTCCTCAGAATGTAATGGTGGTAGTCATTAAGACCAGAGTTATGAATTACCTTTTAAACACTTTTTTTTTCTTAACTTCTCTAATTTTGAGCTGTTTAGGAGAGAGGGAGTGGGGTGGGGAGCTGAATTTGGAGCACAAACTGGAAATCACACCTTCATAAAGGAAAAAGGTGTACAGCATTTGCAGCTCTGAGTTTCTATTCAGAGATTTAAGACACAGCGTATTAAAACATCCCAGATTGGGTGATGTACTGTGGTAGGCACTGAGCAGTGGGTTAGGGTTGTTTGACATGAAGTGACTTTTTTCTAGCTTGATTTAGTCACAGGCTTGGAAGAAATTTGAGTAACTTAGGTTTGAAGTTCCTCTTTTCTCTGAGGTAACTTGCTGGATACAGCGCTTTCGCTAATGAACTTGACTTCTAAAGTAGTATTTCCTTTACTTTAGAATCAGGAGGAGAGACTTCTAAAGGAAAAGCATTGCCTGTTTCCATAATTTCACCAGCAATGGCAGGCAACCAGTCAAATCCACACAGTACAAAAATCAGGTATCAGCTACCCTCAGTACCAACAGCATTCATTGCTGTTTTATCCTTGTGTCTGCACAGGATTGCTGCTGTTTGACATTTATGGTAGGAGGTCTATATTAAAAACAACCTGTTATGTTGTTTCTCAAGTGTGGTGGTGTCTTTCAGAAACAAGACTTTGCTAGTGTTATATGATGACAAGTGGGGGTTGAAGAACATGTACCACTTTGAGTGAGCATGATCATGATTTAATTGTTGCATGAGAATCAGCCGAGTTCAGAGTGTGATGGTTGTGGACTGGTGCCATCTCTTAGCAGCATAAAATAACATCTTTTAAAATAAGCAATACTAGAGGTATGAGCTACATGCCCTACTTGCAAGTGACAAATATTTGGGGGATTTCTGTAATGGTTCCTGATGTTTGCAGGAGGGCACAAAAGCACCGAGGGACAGGAGCTGGTGTTCCTGTGCTGACAATGTTGAAAATGTCAAGTGTCCCTCAGGAATGTCACAGTGACATGTGGTTGCAGCTTGAAATGGGGGTGGAGTAAGTGGCATGTGGTACTGGAGGGAGTCACATAGACAGTGCTGTCCTAAGCTTCACTGTAGCTTGAAGTTGCAGGGTGAAGTTTCGTAGCCTTATTAAGCTGGTCTTAACATAGAACTGCTACCAAAAGAGCTTATGCACAGGTCATTTTGTTGAGCTGACCTAATCTACTGGGTAGCTGCTGCTGTAAAGGGAGAGGCTTGGTTACTTGTTTTGCTTTTCCTTGTGTAGGCTCTGTGGTTATCTTTTCTCTCTTGTGTTAGCTTTACCTGTTTAGACCTTTCAATTAGTTGTCTTCATGTGCAAGAAAGGTTTGTTTGGTTTTTCATCGATCTGTTTCACCACTGCTGGGAGCTGGAGCTTTTGACATGCACATCTGATTAACATCTGATTAGCGTTGATATTGTAGTTTGAGTGGCAGTGCTTAACCAGAAGTGAAGAAGGGAGGGTAACATTGATGTGTGATTGATACCTTGTGTGGTTTACCTCAGGAAACAGGTCCTGGTTCTGTAGTTCTTAAAGCCCCATTGGTGCTGCTGAATGCATCTACTCCAGGGGCGATACCTGCTCCTGGGAAGTGCTGTGTTTGAGGTGGCAGAATTTATACTGGGGTTGGCCCGGTGTCCTACAGAGCAGGCTGGTGGCCACCTTCATGTTGAGGACTTCTGATTTGGGTCCTCTGTGCTACCTCTGCGGCCCTAAGCCTCAGTTGATCTCATGTGAACCGAATGTGAACAGGAGAGGGAGCTGTGTTGTGTAAGAGGGGCTTTTACGAAACCGAGGGTTGTGTCACACAGAGGAGCTGTGGGAGTGTGTGAATGGGTGTGCTCTCCTGGAGTACTCTGGTAGGACCAGCTTGGTGCAGTCCTGTTATTGTGCCTTTTGGAGAGTGTTTCCCTGAGCTTTATTTTGATAGAAAAGTTGGATTGCTGTCTGTGGAATATGGGAACAAACTAACATCACTAGAGAGTGATGAATGAGTGGAAAAATTGAAGTACAGGTACAAACCACCTGAAATTACGGATGTATCTGTGGAGAGGTTTTGCTTCTGTTAACTTCAGTTTGATTTATATAGCAGTTTTCCTGAATTGTAGACTGTAAGGTTATAAGTAATACTTTTAAACTTAATATACTGTAGTTGCTTTCTTTTCCTTTGTTGCAGCATCCCACTTATATTTGCAGAGAACTGTGTACTGTGCATCTATTACTTTTACGTGACTCCATAGTCTTAAAGAAACTCAGAAGTATTTCGGGTTTAAGTATTTTAATTCTCTTTTTATATTTTTTGCTTATTTCAGGTACATGCAGAGTTTCCTTGAGCTTTTAGAATATGAAAATAAAAGTCCTGAGGATCCTCATGTTCTGGATGAGTGAGTAATTTATTTTTTCTAACAGTCCATTTTAAAGTAAGTGATCTCAAATACCAAGTGGTTTTGTACTATAGGAAAACAGTTACCTTATTTGTAGGGTAGAATATATATGGCAAAAGCCAAAATTGTAATCTGGAGTAGATTGTAGGTATCTTAGTGCTTTTTAGCAATGTATTTTGTATTTATGCAGATTGGTAGTTTAAGGAATGGTATTAAATGCTTCTTCCAAGGCTGTATTGGGAAAACACCATGGGTGTGAGACTCTACTTGCGTGTCTGCTACTTAAGACTAAAATGTTGTTTTAGTTTACATTGAGCTTAGTGGTCTGTTGTGTATAAAGTTTGTTAACATATTAATGGATTGATTATTTTTTTTTTCAGTTTGAAAGCATTCTAATGTGTCAGTCATTGTTTTTATCTAAAAGCTTTTTTAATGGACTTCAATTAAGTGGCGTTCACCTACTTCACTGAATAACATTACTTGAGAAGAAAGGGTAACTTAGCCAATTTTCTTTATCAACAAAATCATATTGAAATTGCCATTAGAAAGTTTCCTTGAAATGTATATGCATAAAACAGAAAAGAAACCCACGTGTGAAAACAGTAGGTGCGACATAAGCATCAAAGACTTGACAACAAAACAACAAAAACACTCACACACCTGTCCAACACTAGAGTCTGTTGTTACCCTGTATCTACAGAAGTCAACTTTGTTTCAGGGTATTACTTACTGCAGGTTTTTTGTTCCATTAATTGCTTTCTTAGGGTAGTTTGTCTTCTGGATTTCTGTTTAAGCTCTGAAATCCTGCATGATCAAGCAGTGCTTTATAGAGAGTTTCATAAAACATCTTGCTATTTGTGTACCATGTGGCCTGTGCTGTGCAAAAATGGTGTTTTGCCTTCAGCAAATTACAGATACATTAACTGTCGTGTTACATGAGGTTAAAGAAGGGCTTTAGGAGGTGCTGCATTTCAATGTTGTGCTCTTTTGGTTGTGGGCATGTTATCTGAGATTTTGACACTTTAGCTTTTGTGTTTCAACCAATATACATGGAGGAAGAGCTCAGGTGCAGGAGTAGGAAGTTACCTGCATGGCAGAGCTGTAGAAGGAGCCTTACGGATTACAGACTGACTGAATTGTAGTGCTACTGAACAAGGGAAAGTAACCATTTACTCAGTGTGACTACTGTGCTGGAATGCTGCCTGCAGTTCTGGGTGCTACCTTTTGAGAAATTAAAACACTCATGGACAGTACTGATGTGTAAGGAACAAGATTTAGGGACTTGGATAGTTCCACCTCTGGATAATGCTGAAGGCATTTGTTCAGACTGGCAAAAAAAAAATACTGGAGACTCTGGAAGTCTGCATGTGCCAGAAAAATATGGTCACTGTAAGAAAGGATAATTGGTTGCTCTAACTGAAGAACTGGAGAATTAAAAAATGTCTGGTTTTTATTAAAATAGAGAATATGTGCAGGGCAAAAAGTAAAGATTGTAATATTTATGAGAACAGACCAAAGGCTACAGAGCATCCCATTTTAAAAGCTTTTGTAAATAGATTAGATTGTTTTTAGTGGCATTGTAGGCATGCTTATTCTGTAGAGGAAATCAAATCAATTTTTCAGCCACTGCTAGCTGTAGCATTTTGTGATTCTGTATTTACTATTTATTTCTGTTTGCTGATGACACAGGAATTTCTGTTTGTGACTAGTTTATCAGCAGGCTTTCCTTTATTGGGATTAAGTTACCAAAACTTAGGCGTCTGTTGCCCTTTGAGATGTCATGAGCTGTCTGAAACACCTGAGTGAGCTTGGCAAATGTAACACAGGTCTTCTTAAGCCTATAATGTTCTGGATGTGGGGGTTGAAGCAAGGTCGTTATGTAGCTTCTGAAACCATCTTTGGTGTTCTGCATTTAGGTAACTGAATTTCAGCTCTTTATGAACTTCAGAGGTTCAAGGTAGATCACGGTATAATAAATACGTATATTTATAAAGGCTAATGAGTAGTTCTCTTGGTGATCTATTTTTAGAGTCTTATAATTACCTAATTACATATGAATTACCTGCTTCTGCCATATGGATATGGCATTCTTGATATTGTTTCATGGCAACTGCAAATATTGTTTGCGATGCTCTATATGAGTATGGCAGAACAAATATTTCATAATGAACCAAATATCAGTATCATTCAGGATAACTTTCTTAAAAGCTTTGAAATCTTGCAATTATTGTATTCTGTGTAATTAAGTCATATAATAAGGATGAATGAGATTTATTGCTACCTATTGAGGTGAAGTTCAGCTAGGGTCTTTGATAGGATGAGTTGTCTTCTAGACTACATCTGACCTGTGAAAAGAGATTAAAAGTGTATTATCTGATTAAAGAGCAGATTTTTTCTTTTTGGCAGTATTGTATAGGCTATCTAAGATTAGAAAGTCAGATTTACTTTCCTGTTCTGGGATGTCATCTATTCCTAACTTACTGAAGGTTATGCCATTTAATTGTATATTGGCCTGTAATTAGAATTATTTTTAATATTCTTTACAAACTGTCTTTCAAAAATACTCTGAATTATGTCCATATTTATCTTATAATAACCCACAAATAAATCTAACAAATTTCTCAACTCCTATGTCAATAATCCATATTGCTGCTATTGAGCCCTATCCTACTTCTATGTCTTGTGGTCAGAAGCATATCAATATGGTGAGAAAGTGTCAGGAATGCTGGTAGTTAAATGAACTGCTCCTCAGTGGGGAAACCCCCACATTTCTGAGTCCATTTAAGTTTTCATTAAAGTTTTCTGTTCTTTTCTGATTGCACGTATCATCACATATGGAATTTGAGTCATTTATGTGGGACTTTGTGTCTTCAGGGATGCATAAATAGGAATAGTTCTTCAGCCAGATTAGTTTGCTTAAAGAAAGACCTAGAAGATTATAAAGTATGCCTGGTCCTTTGGACCAAAGCCTTTTTCATGCAGGCAGTATCTGTGGAGTATATCTGCAGTATCTGTGGGGTACCTTGCCATTATAGCAGCCTATAATGAGGGGTTGGAGCAGCTTCATCTCTTGGCTCCTTTACACTGTCCGATTCCTGTGTGGAACATGCTGTAGAACAGCACATTGTACATGTTAATGTTACAAGGTACTTGGCTCGTAGTGCAGAAGACCCAGACTTCCATCCTTTGGCCATCAAATGCCCATCCTTGTCTGAGGCCTGTGGGATATCGGGTGGTTTAGGTGTTTCATGATGGCCCCCACCTCTTCTTCCATAATTCGTGTCACAAGATGTGAGTGTTGCCTGGGTGGAAGTGCCTTTGTTCCAGTACCATCCCACCACCTTCTGTTTGGAGCTGAACATGGTGTCCACCTCAGACACTCAAAAAACATGAAGAATGACAATTGATTTTTGGAAATTAAAGAGTGCCTTGTTGGACTTTTCTGTCAGCTGAGGTGGAATTCAGTTTCTGTTCTGGCTAATCAGGGTAACAGTAGCAGAGGAGAGAAGGGGAGCTAAACTGATATTTCAAGGAGGTTGGATATCCACAGATGTGCTCTATCAGTGTTGGCAGTAGTTCTTCAATTACTGTTTTCTAAAATGGAGCAATGCTTATATCAGTTGAACAGAAAACTGTCCCCCAACTATTTGTGGTTTTATCGCTGCTTGTTTGGTGAGCCTGCTCTGTTATTCTCAGAGTTTGGGCTCCCTCTCTGAGGAAACATTTTCTGTATTAGTATTACAGTATTACAGATGTCATCCATGTGCAGGCACAGCTGTGTGAGACCACTCTGTGAATTGGGAAATGGCTGTTGTGGAAAAGTAGCCCACTTTCAGCTCTGTGGTTCATAAAATGTTACAGTGTGTGGCCAGCAAAAGCAGCAGTGCCCCTGCAATGGAGAGGGTGAGTGGTTATAGGAGTAGGTGCAGAGACTGAACTGAAGCTGGTGTTTTCAGAGTAGCCCAGCTTCTGTCTGCTCCTAGTATATGAATTGGAGGGCAGATGGAGGGCATTGTTCTAATGAAGGGTTCCAGAAGTGTTTCAATTTCTCTGTTGCCTTCTTTCTGGTTAGCAGATCTTAGGTAGTCTCACTGCAGCATTGCCACATTACAGCCACTGTCAGTAGTATGGACATTTGTCAAATAGTAGGTTACCTTTTTGGTAACACAAATATTTTTTTTGAGCTGTAGAGGCATCAGGTGGAAGTTTTTCTGCAGTTCTGCCAAACAGTGTGATAAGAGGAGCCCTGAGATAAGGTGTCCATGCTTGGTGAAGGGTGCAAGTCGGCAGAAGTGTTGGAAATTTCCCAAGATGTCGCTCTCCAATAAACTCACAGAGGTTGAAGCTGTGTTTCAAAAATTGAAGGGCTTGTAAAGCATGCTGTTCACATATGCTCTCAAAGGACACTTAGTGCAGCCTCTACACCCCTGAGTTTCTTGGCTGATTTGTCACTTGTGGCCCTCTCAAGGGTGTGCAGGGGAGTGTCCTGGAGCTGGGAGCCACTGAGGCCATCAGCTGCCAGCATGTCTGAGATAACACGCACAAGGAACTTGGTAAACAAGGAGCCTTCCTTTCTGCAGTATTGCAATTAAAACAGTGGTTCTGTAAGCACTTTGAGCAAAGTAAATATTGGAGTACATCTGATTAAGAAGGTGCCATTTTGTTACTTTTACCTAATGTGAAATGCAACTGTAATTAGTTTTGAACTTTGGAAGTAGATACACTTTCTAGTACAGAAATTTTTCTGAGTGTGAACTTTTACCTCTGGTGATACTCAGCTGCCAGCTACCATTGATTCAAAAAAGAGCAGCCATTCACAAAAACCCTAAACCGTTGCATTTGTTGTGTTTAAAAGGGTTTTTATTCTACTCATTACATTAGTGTTTTCCATCTTTTGGGTAATACTGTCCATAAGAGACACTAAGAAAATTCCCTTTGTCTTTATACTGACTTCCTTATGCTTGTTTTCTTGCAGTGTAATGATAGATCAAAATGGAATAATATATACCAGTTATTAGGAAGTTAATGAATGTCACAACACAAGTTATTTCTTGTATTTGCATAATTCTTTAGCCTTCATTTATGTAACATTTGTGGTAATGCCTTAAGTATTCTTCTGTTAATACAGAAATCACTGAAGCTCACTTAACCAAAGTAGCTTCTTATTAATAATTTCCAATTTGTTAAACCAATTGCATTATTTATTCCTTGTGGTTTTGAAGATACACAGTATTGTGGACAAAAAAAAAAAATTGGTAAACAAAATTTTCAGAACTGTTCTGGATTAACCCCAGTTAATCCCAGAAACAGTTTTAAAATTCCTTGATATGGTCTCCCACAGTTTGAGTACAGTAAAAGCTTTGTGGTTTTCAGGGGTGTAGCAGGTAGAAGGGCTGTAAGGAATGAGTGTTAAGATTGAGATGTGTTCTGGTTGTGCTCTGCTACTTTGAAATGTGCATATATTCTTCTTGTGTTTGCTCCTTTAAAAGCATCTGCTTGATGGAAACACATGAGTGAGCTCAGTTATCTTGGAAGATGGAACAAGTGGGTTTTCATATCAGTGCAATTATGAGGCATTCCTTTATTATATATTTAGTTATATGCTTACTCAACTTCAGCTATGATTTTGCTGGTCTGCAGCAGATAAACCTAAGCCTTTTGCCCATTGGCATGCTCTGTGCATTTAAGCACTTTGGTAGTGGGATATCAGTGAACAATTTGCCCTCTTGGCATCAGGTATATATTGTGGATAGTGGAGGTATTTAAAAACAAATAGCAGAGCAAACAACAGGAGAGAGTGTTGTCAGTTCTGTAAACGTTGCTTCCAGCTCTGCTCTTTGCTAGGGTCTTGTTGCTCAGAAACAGAGAAGCAGCACAAGTACAGCCAGGCACCAGTACCAGTTTCTAACATAACCTCTCAGAGGTAACAGATCACAGAGTCAAGACTCAATAAACACTAAAAGTCTGTAAACCTTTTTAGCATTAAATGCTCCAATTTGCCCAGTCAGCAAGACTGGTAAGAGATTAGTCATTTTGCACTGTGATAGTATTTAGAATGGGGAATTAGGCAGTTAAAACTTCCCCTTTTCTGTGCAACGGAGTAGTGTTGAAAGACTGCTGAACTGTTTGTTAACACACAGGCAAAAACAGACAGCTAGTCTTAGGATCAGGAAAAAAATAGTAAAAATGAATCCTACATTCCTTTGCAGCTGGCAGTGTAGCGTGGGAAAACTTATTTTAAAAGTGTATCACTTGTTAAGAATGGTACAAAAAAAATTACTGTCTTTACTAAGTGGTGCTGAAAAGGAAGAAAACATCTGATGTTTAGATGTGGTGACCAGTGGCTGGTCTTTTGTACTTTTTTGTGGTCTTTGTTCTTTCCCTTGCTCATTTGCAGGGGGATTGGACTAGATGACCTTTTAATGATTTCTGTGATTCTTTGGTTAGCTGGTGTATATTCTACTTTTGATAAAAATAATTAATACATTTCTTTTCAGTATTCATTATAAATCTACAAAGACTGTTCTGTTGGTGTGTTTTGGAAAAAGGTCTGTATGTAGAGTTGCAGATACAGACATAGCTGGAAAAGTCTTCCAGCTCTGCTTTCTTTGGAAAGCTGCAATTCACCATTTGTACTTTCTGTAACAGCATTATATAAACATTGTGGTGTTAACATTCATTTAATATTGGAGAATGTAGCAGAGTTGAGTAGTACTGACTTTTCCATGTTTCCACTTTAGAAAGCTACTAATAATTGGTATTTCCAGTATGTAGGGGTTTGCATACTGGGGAAAAAATGATGAGCACATTGAAGATCATAGGTGTTGAGCTGCCTTGGCAGGAGAAACAGAAATTCTCCAAGCTGTTTCAAGGGAAATGCTTGTTAGAAGCAAAGGGAGTGTTATCCTAAAGTTGCCGAGGTTTGGAGGAGAGCTCCGTTGTATTCACTCTGCCATCCAGTGGTGTCAGAGGAAACTGGAGTCACACAATTAACCTGTCCTGAGATTCTAACGTAGCTCAAGAGAGGACAGTTGAAGGAAATGCATTCCAAGTTCACTGCATGGGTTGAGATGTTGGGAAGAAACCACAAATTTTTTCTAAGGAAATGGTAAAGAGTGGTCACGTTGTTTTTCCTGAGTTTCCTATTCAGTCTCCCAGCTGCTGTTAGAAGTTGCAGGGGATGACAGTTATGGTAGTGCATATGATTGATTGCAGTGAAAGAGAATCTTTTACTGTCCATCAGTGTTGAAGAGAGATTGATTTAATTTCAAGGAATATTTCGGGTAGGAATAACTTAATTTAGGGCTCTAAATTCTTCACAGGTCTTGTGAGTGACAGGTCGATCAAATACTTCTCTTTAAATAGACTTGTTTAGGTACTGTGTTTTTGTATTTTCCCTCTGATATTTTTTATTGACTGGAAGGCATAGTAAACAGGTAACATGGTTATGCTGTTGTTGAGTTTAATTTTATTTCTAACAGTCTGTTTCTAATTTTGTTTCCTCCAGCTTTTTAGATGTTTTAATTAAAGTCAGGAACAGACACAATGACGTGGTTCCAACCATGGCGCAAGGGGTGATTGAATACAAGGAAAAATATGGCTTTGATCCATTTGTTAGCAGTAACATCCAGTATTTTCTAGATAGGTTCTACACCAACCGCATCTCTTTCCGTATGCTTATTAACCAACACAGTAAGTAATTGCTTTTCTCTTCCTTGAAAACTCAATTATTGCTTGTAAATCTGAAGATGAAGCTTTCTTTTGTATTTTTTTTCCCTTCTCATGCCTATTCTCTGCTAATTATGGCAAAAGATATACTGGCAACTAGTTAATTTGATACTTTGCAATGATCAGAAATGAATCCAAAACACCAGTGTGCTTTCTTTTTGAATTGTCAGTCTTTGTTTAGTGTGGCTGTTGCTTTTTAGTTGTTGGTTGAGATGGCTTGTGAAGTGATACATGAAGTATTTTTAGCTAGTAGTAGGGTAGTTTTATCTTCCTGCTCACAAAGCTTTCAACATAGTTTGTAGAGCTCATATTAATTTCATAATGAAATGTAAAAATGCTGTAAATTTTGAATAGGTTATGTACTATATCTATTGGTTTTCCCAGCAAGTTATCTAGACTTTATTGCCTTCTAAAGAGGTTGAGTATTTCTATCTGAAATTTTAAATTTTATCTCTTGTCTTCCCTTACTACCTATTTCCTGTTTATAGATAAATGCTGGAATTAGTCATCCTTTGTCATTAGGTTCTGTTTCATTTGTTGTTACTAATAGACTGATTTTTTTGTATTCATATTACAGAGTGAAGGGAGTTACTTGCACAGCTCCTATTAACCAGTATGTGCAACCATGCAGAAAGTGATCTGTGTAAAGTTAAGGACAGTCTTCTGATCTGTTTTAGTGTGTCTTATTCCTTTTAGCTCTAGAGCTTTGTTCTCTGCCCAGTATTCTGCTTTTCTGAGCTCTTAGAAACTGTTGCACGCTACACGTGATGTGGATGCTGGAGTATGAGGTGTTTTACTACAAGTTGTGTGTCTTTCCAGTCTCCTTTCATGTGATTAACAAATGCCTTCCTGTGTGTGTACAGATAACTTGAATGTGGCAAAGCATACATAATGAGATGAATGTACAGCTTTTGCTTTACTTGCACCTGGGCAGAGAGGTGACAAACATAAAACCAAGTTAAAAGACTTTCATTGAAGAGTTCTAGCAAGAGGGTACAAATAGATGGTCCTAATAGAGTTCTTGGGCTGAGTACTTGCATAATTTGCGCTTATTCTAAAATACTAAACTTCATTCATTGAACTGAACTAGCTTTTCCTATGGATCCTCCTCTTTAACTGATTGGAGCTTAAAACTGCTTGTAGATGCTTAAAGTTTAGTTAACCTTGTATAATGTCTGTGTGTTAGCAGTGTTAGTGGTCTGTCTGTGATGGCAAATATTAATCTTGAAGCACTGAAGAAAAGGATAATTGGAAAGCAGAATGCAAACCCAAGTTTTTATCTAGTTTGCATTTCTGTTTCTTCATTCCTGGCAGACTATTTCCTACAGCACTGTTCTGCAGGACACAGTGCCCAGTGTGTGAGTTTGCTGTGCCCAGGGTAGAAAAAGCTTTCAGATCTAGACTTCTGCTCACCTCATGCTGCACCTGCTTCATGTCAGAGCTCACTATCATGCTAAAATGGCAGAAAATCACTCCTGAAATAAAGTACAAAACCTTTCTACTTCTCTGAGAGTTTTCTTTAAACTCTTGGTGAAGGGTCTGGTGAGTACCAGACCCTTGTACAAAGAAGTGAGTGTGGATCATACTGCTGAGATCTGGGGAGAAAGTTGAGTGAGTGAGTGAGACCTCTGTGCCAGCTTGTGAAATTGCAGCTTAGGTGAGTGTAAAAGGCTTTTAATGATTCCTTACAGTTCCACAGTCCTTTATACTGTAATGTTTTCATTGTTGTGAATGCTTCTGTTCTGACATAACAGTATGAAGTGCTTTATATTTTAATTTTACCTAATTTTTTATAATCTGCTTTGAAGTTTAGGTTTTCACCTTAATCCTCCCACATCACAAATTCTGTTTTAAGTAGTCTTAACTGTAAAAACTGAAATTAAAAAAAAAAGGAAGGGAATATGAGCAGTTAGACAAGTAGTCTTCTTAAACAAGGATTCTGGCAATTTTCTGGAGTATCTTTTTACAAAATGATGCAGTATCCAGTAAATCTCAGATACCATCAGATTCAAACTTTCTGGCCTGTCTCAAGGCTAATAAATAATTTACTATATATTTTTTTTTTTATTTTAGCACTTCTGTTTGGTGGAGATATTAATCCTGCTCATCCCAAACATATTGGAAGTATTGATCCTAATTGTGATGTGGCAGAGGTGGTTAAAGGTAAGATGAAGTTAATATTTTTGTAACTGAAATCCCCCAACTTAAAATATTCAGAAGGATTTTACTGAGATACAAAAAACTGAAAATGATTTAAATTAGTTTCTTTTCTTGTTTTATTAAATGAAAATTCTGCTCACAATAAAGCCCTGGGCTTACTGAGACTTTCTAATGTCTTCAGTGTTGAGAAGAGAGAAATTTTTGGTCTGTTAACAGAACTAAGAAAGCAGTTTGATTTTTTTTTTTTAATAGCTTTAGTCTGTAGTTTTAAATATCAGATGAAGTGTCTAAATGTTTTGTTAAACTTTTGATATTTTCTTTCTGAAATACTTAGAAACAGCTTCTCATGTCCTGCTTTTGTATCACATGCTGGTATTACAGAAAACAGAGAGTATGTGAAATTTCCATTTTTAGCTTTTGCTAAAATAGTTTAGCTAGGCCTTTCAGTAAAATGTCCTCAGGTGTACAGATATCCCAGTGAAACTCCACTTTGCTCTGTCATCTGATCATACCACAGCTTGTTCTGTCTCCTGCAGAAGACAAGTGATGGTTGTACCTGACTGATCTGGTGCAGTCACACTGGAAGTCCTGTTTGCTCTGTGTTGTGGAGATTTACATGCTTTCAGAATGTTAGCAAGGAGGCAGGAGCCAATGCTGGCTGCTTCAAGAACTTCTCCATCAAAGGTTCACAGTCTGGGTGTATTCGATTTGCAAATGCAGGTCTTGCTGAAGAAGAGAATTCCAGGCTCTGTCCTTCACTGCTGTTTGTGCAGCTGCAAATGGTGGGAAGAATGTGTTTCCCCCCTTCTCTTTCTCTCAGCCTTTGGTGAAGTGAGAGGGAAACCTCTCTTATCTCAAAGTCTGACCTGTATGATAGCTCACTTTGTAAAGCTTTTTACAGCTCTCTTACAGCTTTTTTTCCTAGCTTTTCTTGGCTCCTAAGGTGGCCTTTTTCAGCAGCTTTTTTTTTAATTTTGATTGACCTCACTCCACTTTGATCTCAGCATTTTATATGTTACAGCTATGTTGTTTATTTACCTTTGCCTTCTAATAGCAATATTTGAAACAATTTTGATCATCAGATTCAGTTGCTGCCTTGGACAGGGGACTACATAGTGTCAGAGGGTGCTAAGTCCAGCTTTCGAGCAAGTAGCTAAAATAGATCATACACAACACTGACCAAACAAGGGCATAGCAAACAGTGTGCAGTGTTGCCTTTCAAATAAATGAAATGTCCTTAAAGGCAGGGACTGTATAGTCCTGTCAATGAGTCAAGCTGACTGAGGCCTTTTCCTTATAGAAGTGATGGAAGGGTTAATTTATATTCTATATGCTGTGCTAGCTCCCAAATGCCTGGTTCACAGGCAGCATTCCGAGGAGTTTATCAGTTAAAAATGTTGATTTTGGTACTGTGTGCGGCAGCTATAAGCCCTGTATGCCCCTCAGACAATGAAGAAATGATTTAAACAGCCACTTCTTGCTTCAAGCAGCTACACCAAGTGTTGTGTCTGTGCTGCCTGAGCTGGCTGTCTCTCTCTTGCTGACTGTCCTGCAATAAGGCTTTTGAGCTGACAGCAAATTCAGGTTTTTTCCTGGAGCCAGGGTTTTAGGTTTACCAATAGATCCCTCAGTGTTATTGCTACTTAATCTCCATCCAGACCATGAAGGATGCTTTGAGATTCACAGTGTCTTCCAGAGTGTTAGGACTCTGCCAAAGAGTTGGTTTTTAGAGGAAGATACTGTTAGACTGCACTCAGTCTGCTTGACCCAGATTTGCTGGGAAACCAGTAAGAAATCTTTCAAATACAGACTTGCAGAATGGGTTAGGTTGGAAGGGAGCGCAGCAAACCATGTGGTCCAACCTCCCTCCCTTTTCAAGCAGGGCTATCCCAGAGCACATGGCACAGGATTGTCTCCAGAGTGTTCTTGAACATCTCCATTGAAGGAGATTCCACACCCTCTATGGGCGGTCTGTAACAGTGCTCATTCTCTGCACAGGGAAGAAATTCTTCCTCGTGTTCAGGTGGAACTTCCTGTGCATCAGTTTCTGTCTCTGGTCCTATTGCTCACATCACAGAAAGGAGCCTCCAAAAGGCTCCATCCTCTTGGCACCTCCTCCTGATATTCTTGGGCATTGATGAGGTCACTGCTCAGCTTTCTCTTCTTGGGGCTGAACAGGCTCAACTCCCTCAGTCTCTCCTCACCAGAGAGGTGCCCCAGTCCCTTAATCATATTTCAGTGCTCCACTGGACCCCCTCCAGGATCTCCATGTCTCTCTTGTCCTGAGGAGCCCAGAACTGGACACAGCACTCCTGATTCACTCATCTCTCCAGGGCTGAGTGGAGGGGCAGGATCCCCTCCCTGACCTGCTGGCAATGCTCTCCCTGATGCACCCCAGGATCCCGTGGGCCCTCCTGGCCCCCAGGGCACTGCTGGCTCATGGACAGCTCCTTGTCCACCAGGACCCCCAGGCCCTTCTCTGCAGAGCTGCTTTCCAGCAGGTCGGCCCCAGCCTGTGCTGGTGCCTGGGGTTGTCCTTCCCCAGTGCAGGACCCTGCACTTGCCTTTGCTGAATTCCAGACCATTCCTCTGCCCATCTCTCCAGCCTGTCCAGGCCCTTCTGAAGGGCTGCACAGCTCTGGGGGTTTCAACCACTCCTGCCAGCTCTGTGCCATCAGTGAACTCGCTGAGGAGGGCTCTGCCCCTTCCTCCAAGCCACTGATGAGTAAGTTAAACAATACTGGGCCCAGTATTGAACCTTGGATGGTACCTGTAGTGACTTAGACTTTAAACTTTAAGTTACTCTTAAAGGGTAACTTAAACTCTCTACCTGTATTTCAACAATACATGATTTGGGCCATGGAAAGTATTTTCAGGGGGAGTAATTTTTGATTCAGTGGGAGGGAATGAAGAATCTTATCCAGCTTTTCCCTCAAAACACCTTGAAAATTAAGTATTGTGAACAGTACTGTGTTTGGAAAACCTGAATTTATGGCTACAATGTCATTCTTTTTTATTGAAGATGAAAAAGAACAAGTATTAAATTGTGATCGGGAAATAGAAAACAAGTAGATTTTATGGTCAGCCGAAGATTAATTATATCCTTCTGGTTTTCAAGCCCTGAACAAAGAAGAATTTCAGCTTCTCTCCCATACTGTGCTTTTCTTTGTAGAGCTTTAGATAGAGTTTTACCTTTCCTGACAATTGGGCTATGAGTGTACAGAGAAAAAGGAGTTAGATTGGATACCAGCTTCATGCTTGCAAACTAGTGGTCAAAGTGAGTGTTTTGTTTGTGGTCTTTCACTGGGAGGATGAACACTGCTGATCATTGCTAGAAGATTTTGATAAATCAGTGTTGTTCTGTTGTTTTGTAGATGCTTATGAAACAGCTAAGATGTTATGTGAACAGTACTATACAGTAGCTCCTGATCTGGAAGTTGAAGAATTCAATGGTAATTATGAAATCAGCTTAACTGATGTATGTAAGAAAATACATTTCTGTGATTTCTGTTTTTGTTAATTTTGAACTATGCAGTTACTTTTATGCTAATGTGTCTACATGGGCACCTGAATTAGTTTATCATCATGATGTTTACTTCTTTATGCTGAAAGCAGTGTTCTATCTGCTAAATTCACTGCCACTTTAAAGAAAATGAACCAAGACTCCTCATAACTGAAAAGGAAATATGCCTGCCTTCTTAATCTTCTAACACAACTGAAACTTGTTTCATTCCAAAGTATGCTTATAAACCCATGAATTCTACTGGCACTCTCAACACAGTGGTGAGCCCTTCTGTGTAAGATGGCAAAACTGGGGTTTTTGTTTGGTAGTCTGTTTTAAGTCCTATCATAAACTTCTCACATGTTTCAAGTTGATTGCAGAGATGAAAATTGGATGACACAAAACTGATGAGACAGTCCTTGTCATCATATTGACTGCTTTTTGTTCATTATTTTATTGACAAAAGGGAGCTTACTTTTTTTTTTCGTTAAAAAGATTTCCTGAGAGATCCTCTCCTAGATTTTGGACAGCAGTCAAACATAAGACTAAGATGGTTCCAAACTTCAGCAGAAGAATTGCAAAAGTCTCAGAAATAGGTAACACTCAATGGGAGAGTGTGATACATGGAATAGGTGTTGCTCAAAGTACTACTGAGTAGTGTAGAAATACTTCTCTACACAAGGTGATAGTGTCAGCAGTGATGCATTGCCACCCATCTCTACCAAATCCAAAAGACCCGACTTTCCTCTTTTAAACCGAGTGATTCTAGAGATAAAACTACTGAGTGTTGCAGCAGAGGAATCAATCAATGCAAAATTCATCTGAAGGCATAAATAAAAAGACCCAACAGTAGAGAAAGCAAGTTGCTGGAGCTAAAAAAAAAGGTGAATAAAGAATTGCCTGTTTCCTTTAAGTCAGCTTATTATCAATATGAGGAAAGCAACTTTGCAAATTACCTCACCAGTGCAACAATACCTTATTTTCTATCTCTCTGCCTCAAACAAGTGTGAGTCAGTTTGCCTTGGTTATGGCGAAGTTTAAGGGAATGGGAGTATGGACTGACAAAATTAACAAAATAAAATATTTAGGTGCCTTGCAGAGCATTGCTTTGGTCTTCTCCTTTTCATAGGAGTTTTTACTACCATGTCTCTGAAAATAATGACTGAGATTATTACCAGCCCTCAGTGTCAAAAAGAATGAAGTTGACTCTAGTCATGTTCTTTGTGCATATTTATATCTTCCTGGAATTTATGAAGAGACAGTTTGAGACTTCCCTTCAGTTTGCTTCTCAGTCTGACTGTCTTGTTACTGCATAATTTAATGCCCCTAGATATTCGAATGTTCAGGGATGACTTCATGTTCAGCACCAGAACTGTCCTGGAATGTATTAAATGCAGCTGTATTATTTCCTGCCCAATCAATCAATGAGCACTCTGGCAATCAGAGCTGTGCCAAGTCATACCCCTCTGCTGAAACGCCCACAGTGGGACAGCAGTGGACAAACAATTCAGTGATGGTTTGGAATATGGAAGCTGTGATATTGTTTGAAGTATATTTGAAATTTTTAATGAATCCTAATATTTTGTGTGTTTTAACAAAGGGAAAATATGTAGTTGTTTTTAGAATATTTAAACAGTGGGTTTTTCTTTAGTTTAGCAGTCTTTTTATGCAGCAAATATTATGCTTAAATAGGATGTTAACATGTGAAAGTTTCCGACTTAAGTAGGAAAGTTTTCTTAGTTAACATACACTGTTTTATGAAACTAACCACTACTTAGTGAAGCTTCATATCTAAACAAGTCTGCTGACTGGATGGATTTGAAGATCATCATAATAATCATGTGTTATTCAGGTGATAGCAGTGACTGAAATTTATGTTTTTACTTCATGGAACTAATTTTGCACTGGGAAAATTAAAACATGCTTGCACACGTGTCTGTGCCTACATGTTCATGTTATTCTGGTAAAGGGCAATGCTAGAAAATACCGTTTTGAAGAAAAATGATTTGACATTTTTATTTCTTTTTTTTTTAGCTAAAGCTCCAAACAAGCCTATTCAAGTAGTCTATGTACCTTCTCATTTGTTTCATATGTTATTTGAATTATTCAAGGTAGGTTGCACTTGATAATATCTGGGAGAGTTTTGTGACCCTATTATGTTGAAACTGAGATTCCTTTCAGTTGCAGCTCTCAAATGTTTTTTTCAGTTTTCCTTTCTTAATCTTATTTGAGTTTTCAAACACTCTTCACTTAATTAAAAGCCAGACTTAAACCCCTCTCTTATGACCCTGTGTGCTTAAAAACTGCCTGGTTTCCCACTTATCCTGTTTCCCCTTCTCCTGTGCTTTTGTAGCTTTTTTGATTAACTTGGAACACTCATGACACTCTAGTTTTGTAGTTATAGAACATTCATAATGCAGTTTTTAGGAGCTTGCTTCTTTATTGCATGCTTGAGGACTGGTTAGGATCAGTCTTTAGTGTGAAAACAGACCCTTTTGTACACAAACAGTAGCTTTGCATAGTGTAGATGACATTCTTTGTTTTGGTTTTCTGAATAGTTGGAACAAAAGTGAAAATGGAACATGTGAAAGCTGTTATGTGGTTTGAAAGGAGAGAGGAGGTCTCTAAGTGGTGCAGCTGAATACCACAAATTGAGGGGAAAACTTGTATTTGGCCAGAGAGAAACGTTTTCAAAGTACTGTTTTTTTGGGATTTCTGACATTTGTCAGCTATGTTCATTTAAGTCTTCTCCCATTTTGCCATTTGTAACATTAGTTTTGGGGCAGAAGAGATGAGAATTTATATATTACATGTATATTTTTGGTACAAGTCATGAAACAGGCTGAAGCCAGTAGGTTGTAGCTGTAAAGAACTGGGAGGGACTGGCAGTGGGAACTGTGTTAACATGAAGTCAGATTGACAGATGGTAACTTAAAAATTATGTGACTCAGGCTGAGAAAACTGCCTTTCTGTGGTGAACATTGCTGTTGGTGTGGTGCATGATGGAGGTGAAGGGTGTTCTCATCCTGAAGATATATTTACTTGATTTCACACAGAGGAAAATAAAAGTCTTGATTTCTTTTCTCTGACTATATCAAATAAATAAAAGTTATGTATAACAAGTTGTAATGTAGAAGTTTACTGGGGAATTAATTGACTTGATGGCACTTGAATTTGTGTTAGATGCAGCCTTTTCTATCTTGTACACAACTGTAGGATAGAGTAGATGCTACAAAATAAATTCAAGTTCTAACTAGTCACAAAAAACTTACATGTTCAAGTTAGAATCAGAAACTGTATTTTCTTTTCTCTTCAGAATTCCATGAGAGCTACAGTGGAATTGCATGAAGGTAAGAAAGAAGCCTGTCCATCGATCAAAACCTTAGTCACTTTGGGGAAAGAAGATCTATCTATTAAGGTAAATGCCTGAAAATAATACACAGCTTGCAAACCTGCTAGGTTTGGAGTAGTATGACTTTCAATTTGAAAAAGAAAATTAATTATTGTATCACCTGCTTCATATTCATTAGAACAGAATATTTGCAGTAGGGAAGACCCTACAAGGAACATCTTGTCCAACTGCCTGACCACTTCAGGGCTGACCAGTAGTCAGAGCACATTTGTGAGAGGAACTGCCCAAATGTGTCTTGGTCACTGACAGACTTGGGATGTTGACCATCTCTCTAGAAACCTGTTCTGCTCTTTCACCACCCTTCCCATACAGAATTGCTTCCTGATGTCCACTCTAAACCTCCCCTGGTGTTGCAACTTTGATCTGTTCCCACATGTCCCATTGTTAGATGCAGGGAGATGAGATCAGCACCTCCCTCCCCAGTTCCCCTCTTCAGGAGGCTGTAGACCATGGCAAGATCACTCCCAGCCTTCTTTCTCCAAACCAGACAGCCTAACTGCTCCTTTAGTATTTCTGAAGTAATTTAGATAATGCTTGGTGTTTTGTGGGGTTTTTTTCAGAACCTAGTGTTTAAACTCCATTTTCATTCCTTAGATAAGTGACCAAGGTGGAGGTGTACCTCTGAGAAAAATAGACAGATTGTTTAACTACATGTACTCAACAGCACCCAGGCCCAGTCTGGAGCCCTCAAGGGCTGTGCCTTTGGTAAGCAATTACAGTATGTATTTAAATGTCCCTTTGCACCACTCTGATTTTACATTTCTCTTCACTGCAATCTGCCAGATCAGGTTTTCCATTGAGGAAATGGTTTATCATTAGCAAGTCTATCCAGGTAGAACAGGAGAAAATGAATTCTGTTGTCATCACTTAGTCTGCAGAATAGAAAATTACATTCTTGGTAACAAGCATAAGAAGCCTGCATAAGCACAGTGTTTTCACAGGTTAATGGGCAGGATCTTTAGTGCTATAGTACTGAGCAGGTGAATGACCTAATAAGTTTCTCTTTGGTGTATAAATTACTGTTAATCTTAGTTTCCTATCATAAATGAATTAAAAAGGTGGGCCACACTGCTCAGCACTTGAGAGGCACCTTCTGGCAGTGCACAAGCTTATACTGAAGCTTGAAGATGATTTCGCTGTAAGTTATTGACTGTAAAAATATATAAAAATTATCCCCAAACCTGCATGTGGTATGAACATATTTAATATATTCCTATTTAAGTGGAAACACCTTATGGGATACTCCTTTCTGAGATGCATCAAGGCCATATTTCAAATAAAAAAATAATTCCCCATAGTTTCTTGTAGGCAGGGAAAATATTTCAGTGTTGAATGTGTAGATTGTTTTAGCAAGCATGACTTTAAAAAAATATTAAAATACTATTTCTGAATTGTTTTATTAAATTACATATTGGCTCATTGTGATAAAAATTGTATAGCTGCTGTTCCATTTGACTGGTTTTCAGTAAGTGGATTAATACAGATACTGTATTTTGCCTCTTCTCATCCCTGTTGCTTCTGATGCAATCCTTTATCTCTAAGCCTGTTGAGAATTTGATTCTCTAAGAAATTACCTTTCCCTGCTCAGGAGCATTCTCATCTAGTATGTTCCTAAGTGCTTGTTTTTTTTTCTCCCCTCCTGATACGTCCGTGCTTCAAGTGCTTTCAGATAGATAATAGGATGTGAGGCAGAGCATGGAATCTAAGGATAGTTAAGAGTGGAAATGACCTCTCAAGATCGAGTCCAACCTCTGACCAGACACCTCCATGTGAATTAAACCACAGCACTGAGTGCCAAGTTCATTTGTTTCCTGACCACATCCAGGGATGGTGACTGACTCCAGTACTTCCCTGGCCAGCAGTTTCAATCCTTGACAAACCTTTCAGTGAAGAGATTCTTCCTGATGTACAACCTGAATCTCCCTAGCAGAGCTTGGCAAGTTTCCCTCTTGTCCATATGACTATATTGGATATAAAATATTTAACAGTAAACTAAGGGTAAAATCAGTTCCGTGTGACCCAGAGGAAATAAATTTCCTCTTAGCTTACAAGCAGAAAGTCTTTATGGTGCTGCCTTGGTCCACAGTGGGTACCACTGTGGCATGGCAGTGCATTGCACTGGTTTTTACCCCTTTGCACTGTGGGAGGTGTGAAACCCAGTCCTGTGTCTGCACTGGCTTGGTACTGATCCTTCATAGCTCCTACCTCTACAGCACATCTGAGTCTTATGTTTCAAACTTTTGCTTTTTCATAGAAAATCATCTTGAATATGAAGGATGAGAGGGAACAGGCCTTAATTCATATAGAAGCTTTTTTCTTTGTCACAAATGGTAGAATCTCTCTTGATGCATAATCTGCCTTTGTTCTGTCTCACTTTTGATTAGCAATTTACCATATCAGGCTACAAGGATTTCCTGAAACTTGTTCTCAGGATAAACTTACACCTTGATTACCAGTTGTATTCACTATTAAACTGTCTTTTCATTTGTAGCTGATTGTAAAATGTGTTCATCTTAGGACTGACACTATAGTTTTTTCTTTTCCCAGTGTATCTTTAGCAATGCATTGCTGTGTTTACTTCCTCATCTTCAGAACTGCTTACTTTGATTCTGTGGCATTTATCTTTGGTATTCTTCTTCTGTATTCCATTTTCAGGCTTTATTTTCCTTTCCCAGTCTATGCTACTGTAGTCAAAGCTACAAAGGATCCCCCTCTCTTGTGAGTCTGGCAGCTTTTGCCCTGTGAGTCTGACCAATGCCTGCAGAAGGCTGAATGTTGAGAGTAAAGCTGTTCAGCTCTGTTTTTTGTGTGTGTGCAGAAAGAAAAAAGTCACAAACTGTGAGTCTCTGCCATATCTTGCCACTAAAAAGAACAAGGACTTAGCAGTGAAGTTTGACAAGTTATGTGTTATGGCCCAGATCCAGTTGTAAAAACAATTATGCAGTGCTTTGTATGTTGGTCTGGAAATAAAAATCCTTCAGCAGAAAGGTTCCACATAAATCTTTGTTGTCCATACAGAAGGTTGTGTCATCCTTGATTTAGGTAATATTCTAAGCTAAGCTGGGGTGCAGTGTAAATAGATATATTTTTCTGTACTAACATTTCTTCCCCTTGTTATATGATCCCCTGTCTAGTTTACAAAACATTCATGGAATTGGGCAGTGGAAGAGAGTTATCCGTCTGTTGATTGGGGAAAATTTTTGCTCCCTGTCATTGCAAATGTTATTTAAATCCTGCTGAGAAAGTTTGTTGCCATGGCAGCATTCAGATTCTAGCAGGTCTTGGGTTCATCTGCACTGCACACAGAGTACACATTAAAATACATGGTCATGTTTAATGATATTAGGTTTTCTTAGGGAATTTAATGGTTCTTTCTCTGACAGCACTTGTTTATAGCGGGACAAATGTGGCTTAAATTAGTGTTAATTTAAATCTGCTGATGCTAGTAACACAGACATAAAATTTCCTGTTTCTTTAATGCATACCATAGTATTTAATGATAAATTTGCTCTAAGGAGCTTTCCTTTCTCAAGGCAGATGTGCCATCACAGACTGTTCTGTCCTCTAGGTCAAGCACAGATCTATGTAGTAGACACCTCTTGTTAATTGTCTTTTGCAAAATACACCCTTTGCAAGGCCAGGATTGAACAAGATACTCATCTTGGGTCTCTTGTCTCTGTATTTCTTGTAAGGTATCTGGCTTGGAAAGCACCCTAAAGGCAGTGCACAGTGAGGCTGACAGGAAATATTTGAAAGAGGGCTGTATGAAATAAAGATGTGGGCTAGCACAGAGTATAAAGGAACAGGAGACAAACAGAAGCTGGGTTTTAAGGAGGGGTAGTTCTGGAGCAAGGAAAGTATAAAGTGTTTTCAGTATTGGAATATTTTAGTTGGATACTGCCCTTTACTGGAGCTGGGCCTTGGGATATGGACTGTATAGACTGTCCACAAGCTGCCTTTTGGTTGCTGTGCTTTATAATTTCTGTAATGTTTTATTGTCCAGAAAAAGAAAAATTCTCCAGAAAAGGAAGTCAGCTTTTGGCATTTTTTGAGTTCTTTCTAAGACAGTCAAATCAATTTTTTAGCAGTTAAGAAAGAAATCTCTAAAGTTTCAAGGCCAGGTGTTTGAAAGTGATGCATACATATGTGTCTGGTGGGAGATGAAATTTCTCTTTGAGAAATTTAAAATATAATGTTGGGAAAAGTGCAGCTGAGCAACTGTTCTAACTCTGTTAATGGACACTAGTAACTATGACAAGCAGTGTGGAAAAGGTATATTTGGCATTTCTGTTTGTTATTTTGCTCAGAAATCTGAGTGAGCAACTGTAAACCAATTTAATACTAAATTTACAATTCTGTAAAAACAAGGCAAAAAAGGCCAAAAGATATTGTAGTAGATGACAGCAAGAGAATTTGTGATGGACACTGTAGTACAAGTTCTTTAATGTTCAGTTCTCCCTCAAGGGATTTCTTGTAAGTGATATCACATATTGGCTGTACATAATGCTTGCAAATCCTTTGTCTTAGCATTCTCATTTTAGGCCTTTGTTTATAAAATTCAGGGCATGTTTATCACTTTTCTGTCAGGTTGCTTTGGTAGAAATACTATTGTGGAAAAATTTATTGGTTTTCTGAAAGCTTCAAGTGTCTAATGTTTCTCATACTCCACCCATACTACCTTGCTTTGTATATATTTGGGGTTTTTTTTTCCAAAGGTTTGTGTGTTTGGAATAGTTCCTTTATTGCACTGGATAGTCCTGAAAAATTCAGTTGTGGTTTGGGTGCATAACCAACCACTGTTGTTCTCAAAATATAGCCAGTCATCTGAAAGAGTCATGTGTTGAGCAAAATCTTATTCCCTGGCTCCAGTGAGAGAGACTTGGAGGGTTTTCTTACAACGTTTCTGACAGGAGATGGTTGGAAGAGATGCCAAGTGATTGATCTTGTTGCAAGAATGGTTATGAATATTGGTTTTGACAATTTAAAATCTGAGTTTTGTACCTATGCAGTCCATTTTGCTTTGAAAACTGTGTGGACTGTACTGTGTCTCAGTCCTCAGGAGATCATTCAGTGCTGTGGAATCCTGGTCTTTTGTTAAACAGAGAAGATAATTTACCTTATATTAGTCTTGTGTTTTCCTCTGCAGGACTCTGCTCATCTCTGTGGCATCAGCAGTCACTTAATAGTGTGACCTAGATGAAGCAGACAGAGTTGTCTCTGGCTTTCTTGTATAGTCTTCTGAGTGTGGAGGCATTTGAGATATTAATCACTGGCTTGAGGGGGAAAAAAATATGCTGTAAAAACTGATTTTTTTACCAAAGAAAGAATTCAATACTGCTGCAGCATTCTTCCTGCTGTGAGGAAGCTGTGTAGAGTGTTGGTTTGCTTTGCTGGCAGCAGGTATAGTATGCTGCACCTGTCTGAGAAAATGCAAATAGACAAGGGAGTTCTAGCAGAGGACTCAGTCCTTTTTGTACTGAAAACTAATGCACAGGAAAAAAGTAGCTTGCTCAAAAGGCTGGATATGGACTTAGAGTATAAGCTGAGAAATAAAAGAAAGCTTCAAAAAGAATTTGATACAAATCTAATATTTAGGTGTCCTCTCTTTTGTAAAATATTGCAGCGATCTGTTGCACTTTTAAAACTTTTCATCATGTTTTTCCTTTTATTCTCTTGTTTTTGTAGGCTGGGTTTGGCTATGGATTGCCAATTTCTCGTCTGTATGCAAGGTACTTTCAAGGTGACCTTAAACTCTACTCAATGGAAGGTGTGGGTTCAGATGCTGTTATTTATTTGAAGGTATGAATTTCACCCTTTTATCAATTAGTAATGCAGTGCAGGTTATTTGTAGCAGGTTCTTTTCACTCTTCAGCTTGTTTTCAAATTTCTTTTTGCTATCTTTGACACTTTTACCTAAATCAGTTACATAAAATCCTGAACTCCAAGGTTACATGTATATTAATCTGGCACTAATACTAGTTCACTTGCTTTGATTTTTTTTCAGTCCCTGGGTTGGATTGTTGCATTTTATTAATCTGTCATAAGTGGTCAATCTTCCAAGAACTATGATAAGAGATAATTTTGGTTAATGCTTTTTGATTCTAAGTTTTGGCCACAATAGAAATGAGAAGACTATTGGCCAACTCCTGACTAGTAAACATGTTCTATCCTACGCAGTTCTTGATGCAACAGACTGCATGTATCCTGTTGTCATTTCCTGGGAGAGCCCAGGCTACTCAGGGGCTGAAGATTGACAGTGCTTGAATTCCATCAGGGAGCTCAAAAGAACAGAGTGTATAGCTTTGCACTGTCACTGTGCCTTGCTGTATATAGCAAGTGAGTTGTAGATTTCTCTGCTTCTGATGGGTTTCATCCTCTGCATGTGTGTGTAGAGGAAAATGGTCTGGGCTTTCTCAGAGGAAAAAGCACTGAACTGGGTCAGCCCCTATAGGTCAGTGTGCTAGCAGAGCCTAAGTGCATTGGGGAAGGGGAAATGTTGCGAGTAAGCTGTTCTATGTCAGTGACAAATCTCACTAAAATGTTTCTGACCAAAAGTCTTTTTCTTGCTATCTGTGTAGTCACCACTCCCTGGAAAGAAGGGAAATATCATTCAATGCTATTTTCTTTTAACTTTGACTGGGACTTTGAGTATAACTAGAGCTACTAGTCACAGCTCAAGGGTTTTCAAAGTAGTGCTGTGACATGTAAGGCTGGGATAACTGTGACACTTGGTGGGTACAGAAGTTGTGACTGCAGAACTCCCCAGAGTATCACCTTGCTCTTGTGTCTTCAGTGATACCTAACCATTGCTTTTGTTTTTCCATAGGCCCTTTCAAGTGAATCATTTGAAAGACTTCCCGTTTTTAATAAGTCAGCATGGCGGCACTACAAGACCACACCTGAAGCAGATGACTGGAGCAATCCTAGCAGTGAACCAAGGGATGCTTCTAAATATAAAGCTAATCGATAATTTGCCACCTTTTGTCTCTGTTGGAGATGACCTCTGCATTCAGTATAAAGTCTCTGCTTTGTTCCAAAATCCTTCAAACCACAGTAGCTAATTACTTCCAAACAAAGACCTAATCAGGGCATAGAAAAATACTAAGAACAAAGTGATGATTGGGACTTAAAGGAAGGCACTGAGCACGTTTGGTATGTGAATCCTGTGTGCTTCACCAGAATATGCTTGGTTGCTTCAGTCATGCATTGACAAAAGGGATGGCACTGTGATTGCACTTAGGAACACAATGTTGTAACAAAAAGATACTATTTGAAGTGGCCAATTCTTATTCCAACCTAAGGATTTATAACATGTGCACAATCCCTTAAAGTGCTGAATAATATCTTGCACAGCAATATGGTGTAAGAGAAAAATTCTAATGTAGTTAAACGTGTGCTTCGTGCAGCATTTTGTATTGCACAGTGTCAGCCCTAAGAGAAAAATCCCTTTGAGCTCTTCACATCTTATTTCTAGTGAGTTTATAAATGCGTAGTTCTACAAAGGGTTGTGCAGCTTTAAACTGATGCTTTCTCCAAATTCCCAAACCCATTTGCCATGTGCATACAAAAGTTGTGTTGTTATAAGACGGTAGGACTTCCACTTCTTGGTATGCACCTTAATAATTTTCTTGACACAGAAATGCATTTCTATGCATTTTTCCTTGTTTTGAGGAAAGCTCCTAAGTAGTTAGATCATCTCTCCTTACAGGAAATTCTGTCAGTACAGGGGCAGGGGGTAATTCAATTTCCTATTTGCCTGTCATTTTAGGGGAGTTGGGGAGGGGAGAGAAATGCTGAGAGGCCAGACAGCCAGTCATACAAATGAATTTGCCTTAAGAGTGTTGGTTGCTTGAAACCTGATTAGTTTAAAACCTGTAAATAGTTTGCAAAGTTATTTATACATTCAATGTCTGACTACAGTCTGGTTATCTGAATTTGTAGTGTATATAAAGATGTTGTCCACCAGCTTTTGGAACTTGTCATTGGTCTAAGTACATGAAACTGGAAACGCAGTAGAAATGGGAGGGACAAAATGTGGCTGGTACCTGGTTTAAGTTAAATATCAAAGATGAAAAAAATCCAAGTATTTCCCCCTTAAATTTATCTTAAGGGTCATTGCTGACTATTAGAAAACTGTCCTTCACAAAGTCTTTGCCAAATGCTCTTTCTGATACTATGGCCTTTCAGAAAAACCTGTGAAATTTAGAAGTTCTGGTGATATATTAGCTGTGACAATAAAGTAGATGAGCTGTAAACAGCTCTAGTGCACCCTCAATTTCTCTTAGGTGTTTTGATATCTTTTGGAAAGATAATAGAGATTTTAGCATGGAAAAATTAAACTTGTTTACTAAAATTGTGGGGGAACTGTCCCTTTTGTCCTCCCAGTATTTATTTTTATAAATAACTGATTTATTAGGGAAATGCTGAGAAATTCCTAGGTATTTTAAAAAAAAGAACAAGAATCTTAGTTTAACATAGCAATAGTACTTTGCACTTCATAGCACATTTCATGGAAGGATTATAAAGTGCTTTGAGCAATAAACTCCGTAGAGCCCCATTTCTGAGGAGTTGGAAGTTCTTGCCTTGCCTGTTGCAGTGAGTTCCTGAACTTGTGTGAGCAGTGGAGACTCGCAGGGCTCGAGGTGCTGTGGGTGTTCCCATGCAGAGGGACTGGGATCGGGCCCGTGGGAGCACTGGGTCCTTGTCTCCATGGGCTGCTGCCCTTCCCTGCGGGTCAGGTGGCAGCAGGACAGCTGCTGAAGGCTCTCCCTGCTGGGCAGTGCTGCCCTCAGAGCCCCCTCTTCCAGCAGGCAGGAAGAGGAGGGGGCTGATGGGGCCGTCCTGTTCCCAAACTGGACTTGTTTGGCCCTGGCCAGAGGATCGTGCAGGGCATGGTGAGGGTGTGATACGTGTGGCCTCCAGAGCAGCAGCTTCCCAGCGCTGCAGGCACTGCTGCAGAGAAGGCAGGTTGCTGTTCAAGCAATACAGCTGTGCTGCTGGGGTGAAACCAGGGGAATGGATTGACTGAAACACTGGTTGCAAGTCGTACCTACTAAAATTTAGTTAATCTTCCACCTCCATTTGTAATTTCGTACCGGTTTTAGAATTATTTCCAGTTGTGTATATTTTATACTTATTGCAGAGGAAAGTTTGCTTAAAGATAGAAATTTGTGATGAAACTATTTCCCCAGTTGCATGTGATCAGTTTTTTATAGAACATTACCCAAAACATTCCAAGGAATAAGGTAGTCTGCATAAGAATGAGTCAGCTTTTGTTAGAAACTGTATTTTTGAAGTAGTAAATCCTGACCTGGCACTTGTTTTTGGCTGTCTCCTTATACATGGTGAGGAGAGGGAACAGAAAACAAAGGAAGGATGCTGACACATTGGACTTATTTTCATGAAGTGAATATAGGTTATGGGAGCCATGGGATGGAAACTGTGAACAAAAGCTGAAGATACATGGAGGATGTTATGGTGCATTAGAGATGTCACTTCTTGATCCACAAAAACAACTGGCTTTCAGGACTGGAGTTCTTCAGTACTTGAAAACGGAACTCCCCTGAAATGACACCCATTTCCAAGAACCCTGAGCTTTTACAAACACCTCCCAGCAACAGGATGGAGCACAAGGAATTAATTTTCTTTCTGTTCCCCAAAGTCTTTATGGGGGCATTACAATGAATACGAGAGAGGAGCAACTTTTCTTCTCTCCAACCTTGTCCAGGCAGCCTGTGCTTTAGTGGCAATCCCAGGTGTGCCATCAACTGTTCTCTAGTCATTGTCCTTATGCCATGTTTCTGTATAGGGGTATTAGTCTGAAAACTATTTTAGGGAGCAGCAGCAGACCTTCAGTTAGGAGAGGGTTTTTCAATGGCTGTGCCAGAAAAATGAGCTTGGGTGGGTTTTTATTATGGTTGGTTTAACTACAGATACTGATTTTTTTCTTCAGTTACTTCTACCTTTGATTGGAATCTGTTATAACTATGTTTTAATATCTTGGGGCTGTTAATTCTAAATTTTCTGGTGATACAAAAGTGTATTTCCTTTTTATGAATTTCAGAGTTACGGCCTGTTGATGTCATTGCAACCTGCTTCTCTTGACTTGCAGGACACACAAAAACAAAACAAAGTGTTCTCAGTGAAAATGTTCCTTACCTGTTGTGTTTAGTGATTAACAAACTGAACAAGAGATGTTTACTCCTTGATTCTTCCTGAGAATTTACAAACAACTTCTGTATGTCATAGTGTAACAAAGAGTTTACTTTTTGTCCATTGTGCATTTTTCTGGTGTATGTGTCTTGAATGTAATTTTATTAATCTCCTGCCTAGTTTAATATTAATAGATACAGAAGTCTCTCCAAATCATGTACATATTTGTGCTCCCTGCTTTTCTGGGCTTTGATTTGAGGCAACAAGGGGTCTTTCAGAGTCCACACTTGATGAGAAATATTCAGAAGATACCAAAATGCTTCTTTTGCAACTCGGGTGCAATCTGCCTGTGTAATTGACTGTGATGACGTAGGAAAGCACAGAGAGTCTTTATCCTGCTGCAGTCGGTGCTGCCTCTTGGGCAGTGTTTAAAGCAGATCCATTGGCACATGCTTCAAGAATATATGGATATTAATTGTAGTGTTCTTGGAAAACTCAGGCTACTTTTTTGGGTATGAAAGGCTACATTTACTGCTGCAACTGGGTAGCATTCTTTTCTTTGTCCTCAGTAGCATTTGCTTTGAAACAGCTGTTCCCTTTCTTCAAGAAGTGAGCAGGAATGATTTTTAGTGTAATCTCCTGTTCACCTCCACCCAGACATAGTATTTAAGGGGATTATCTTGATTTCCATGTTGATATGAAAGAGGTTTCCTCCCTCCTCACCTTTATTAATAGGTGCCTCTAGATCCTTATGTGTGAGGTGCTGCGAAAGTGGTCAAGATTAATGAAAATAATTCTGTAGAAAACAGCCTAAATGTTTAGTGTATTTATCTTGAGGATAACCATGCCCCATTGTACAGTGTTCCCTTTCCTTGTTTCCAGGTTGCCACGGTTTCTGGTAGCTCTTCCTTGCTTCTTCCTGGCATACACACCTGTCTTTGGATTAACATATGTAAATGTAGTTTTGCTACACATTTAGTTAAGAGAATATGATGGCATGTGACAGAACAATGTGTTGCTGACTTCAGAGGTTAAGTTTGTTCACAAATGGGGAATGAAGCTGTAAATTGTGTAGTGATTTCAGGGCAGAGTCTTGCAAATACTTGCACAAGTCAAAAGTATATGAGAGCAATGCCACTTAAATGAATCTGTTCTCAGGATCAGGACTCAGGCTGTTGATATTAATTTGAAACAATGAAGATTTGTGTAATTGAAGTGGCTTTCTAATTAAAAATAAATAAGAAAATTAAAGTTCATGTGCTTTAGTTGCAGTATTATGTTGCCTTAAAAGTTTTCACATAGTACTAGAAGGATTGATGAGTGATAATTCTGACATTGTCCTTCTGATGTTAATTGCTTTATTGAATTTTTCCTTTGAATTGCATACTGCCAAGAAGTGTTGGACACAGTCCTTTGAAATCCATGCCCTCTGCAGATCACATCAGGCAGAGGCAGTTTCCAGGCAGTGCCCTCGATGCTCTCGGCAGTGCAGCAGGGATTGTCCTCAGGGACCTGCAGGCTGGCTCTCCTCACCTGGAAGGTGTGCTGACCCTGCACTGGGGTGTGATGAGTTTGTCATGTGGGTGGAAATGAAGTCCCTTGGTTCCCAAGGTCAGGTATGGGACAGCTCTTCATCGTGAGCTGCTCTGTGTTGCACTTGGCATCCACGAGAGAAAGTGGTCTCGTGGTGCCTTTCTTCTGAGGGGGCATCATTTGAATCTACAAAACCTGTAAGGGAGGAGTGAGAAGTTAATTCTTCATGAGATTACTTGGCGATATTTTAAATTTACTTTAGCATCTTCTGTAACTTGTTTCTAGTGCATTGCCTGTGTATTTGACTTGTGTATACTCTTACTTTCATTTTTTCTTTCAGTGGCTGACAAATAAAATGGCATTAAAAAATACATGTTGAGATTTTTAAGGGACTGGTTTGGTTTCACACAGTATGGAGCTCAGTTTGTGATTTGGCAGTCCAAGGTCAATTTCTCACATGCCTGCAGAGGGGCACCCTCAAAGAGCTGCACTTGGGAGCGCAAGAGGAATTTTAGTGTATGAGCAGCTTTTGAGTTTGGGGTTGCTATATAAACCTCCCAAAAGCTCAGATTATTCTTGACAGCCAGAATAGCTGTTAGAAAGAGATACGTAACACCCAAGGCTTCTACCTTGAAATTTATTCAGCATTCCATGAAGTTTTATATGCACTCGCAAGAAAATGAAGAAACCCAGAGTTTGTTACCAAGCAATTCCAGAGGAGGAAAAATACTTGGGGACCTGTCTTGCTTGGCTCGTTAGCTTTCTTATTAAGTAATAAATGAGGCTCCAGATGGCCAGAATTTTGCTACAACTGAGATAATTTTCTTTCAGATGAAAAATTTATTTTAGAACTTCAGCTGAGTAGAAATCTGTGTGTTGTACTTTATCACTGCTTCCTATTTGCCAGGACGGGGTATTCACAGGAGCTGACTAGTTAATTAAGTAGCTCAAAATTGCAAAATGTGTCAGCATGTACTGCGTATTTGACAGTTGATGGCTGTAGGAGATACAGCAAATGGTTGCAGCAGCAGTATAATGAAGATTTATGGCTTTAGGACACAGGCGTATGTGGGAGAACAGTTTGTAATAAGGGATCAGTTTCTTACACAAATGCCTTTTGTAGATGGCTGTAGACTTACTCAGTACTTCAGTTCATTGCTTTCAGTGGAAAGAAGTCTTGCAGTAGGCAGTTTTTAAATGAAGCGAGACATAAAACATGTCAACCATACTTGATAGGAAAAAATAAAACTTTTAAAAATGTCAGATCAGTTCATATTCATGACATCTTTTTACTTTACGCTTTTGTACCATCTTCTCTGGGAACTACATGAAGTGTAGTAAATGCCTGCTGTGTGTTGTCTAAGAGCAGCAGCCATTTCAAAATCATGTCACAGCAATCCCAAAGTCCTTTTCCATCCTAGTGACTTGCTTAATTTTTATATTTCTTTGGCCCAAGCTACTCCCCTCCTGTGTCTCCTAGTCCAAAGGCAGCAGGCACATCACTGTGCTTCTGCCAGTGTGCAGCTGTAGCCAGCATTTGAACATTGTAAAATGATTTTGTGTTTTGATTTGCCACTGTGGGTTCTTTTCCTGAAATTAATAAGAGTGCAGGTACCTGCAATACACTGATTTAAAAGATCATTTGCAGAATAAAGCTTCAGTTCTGCCTGTTTTCAAGATCACATGACCGTTTGGGTACTTGGAAGCTTTCAGAGGAATTTCATCAACCTCCTTATGCTTGTGGAAGCTGATGCTGCACATTGTGCCATGAGAGCTGTCCTAGCAGTCTCGGGCTTGTGGGTGTGCATGGCTGCCCCTGAGCACCTTCCCTGCCTCATCCGTTTGGCTCTTTACCCTTTGGTTAATAAATCTCTTTGTAGACACAGAATGCTTGATATGGGGTCCTTGGGGTGGTAGAGGTCCAATACTTGAGGCATGGTCAGGTTTGCACCAAGGTAAAGGAACCTGGCTCTGTGTGTGCCAGGTGTGAGTCATGGCTGTGGTAGTTTCTGTCGTTGCACTACAGGTTAAGTTTTCCTCCAGAGAAACAATTCTTCCTTCTTGGTTTTCAGATCCAGGTGTCCCTTCAGTGAATGGTGTCTGCGGTCAGTGGGATGTCATGCTTGAAAACTGCCTGTGTAAAATTGCTGGGTCCTGCATGTTATAACGGACAAGGCTTCACTTACAAACTATTTCACAAAGAGCCATTTCTGATGGGTGAAGAGGCTGTAGTTATGCTTTGTTCTGGTCTTTTGAAATGCATCTTGTCTTGCTGTTAGTGCTCAAATACATAATGAATCTTAACTTTTGGATTCTTGGTAAACAGCTGGGTAAAACATGTGAAAAGATAACTTGGGTAGTTCTCTGTGGGTGCAATTTCATTCAGGTCAGAATGGCTGGAGTCAGTTCTGCTGATGGCATGGTACCACCACTGCTCATTGTGTAATGGCTGGGTTTTAATTAGCTCCTGTGTGGTTTAGCTCTACATTCTTAATGACAAACTGATTTGACTTCCCAAGGTGGAAGTTTAAAGGTGTAAAGAATAGAGGTGTTTGGCCTCATAGCAATATATTTTCTCCAGTTTCTTTAAAAGATACTGAGTGTGAGCTTGTGTGTTTCCTGACAGTTCATGTTCTCTCTGTGGCTGTGATAAAGGTTTATGCTGTGGGGGTCATTTGAAGAAAAGGTTCTTTTGAGGAGGAAAAAGGAAAATAAAACAAGCCACCCAAGATTTGTGATGCTGTTTGATTTAATTTGGAACCAGCTATTTGGGGGGCCTTTTGTTAGTTCTTACACAGGATATGGCTTTATGCAGTTTTGTTTTGCAAGTGAATAATATGAAGTGTTAGGTTGGTTCTTTTCTGGAATAAACACACTCATTTCTGAGAAGCCTTCTAGATAACCAAGGTGGGATGAGTAGAAAAAAATGAAAATTTCCCTCAAGGGATAGTTTCCTATTTTGTTTTGGCATTTGGCTTTTAATGAAAAACACACGAGTGCAAGCTCAGGACACTGGTACAAATGAAGCTTATTTACTTTTAAACTGATGATACAAACTATCTTAAGTATGGCTAAATAACAAAGTAACTGGATCCCTACTGGTTAATGTTTTAGTTTTGAAATGAAAAAGCTGGAGCCCAGCATGGTGTGTAGAACATTAAAATAACATCCCCTATTGGTAATCAGAGCTGGTAACTTGTAAAGAGCAGGTTGTAATTAATCTGCTCTTACTGAGCAGATGATGCCTTTGCAGTTCATGATGACTTTATTTTATGGAAAACCAGTGTTTGTAGAGAAATATGATTACAGAATCACAGGAATACAGTAAAAAAAGTGCCACAAAGTGTGCTGAAGATGACATAATTTGTTCTATCAAAGCTGTTTCTAGAATTTGAAATACGTGTAAGACTTGATGTGCACATGCAGCCTGGTTGGTGCCACCAGGGAGGATTTTCCCTTTGAGTGTTCCTGCTGTCATGTACTTAGGCACAGGAATAATTGCTTTGAGATAATGGAACATTTTTGTCTTGATTAATCCTGTTAAACATTTAAAAAATAAACTGCTTCTCTGAAAGGCAGAACTGCCTCACCTGGCTCAGAACTTGCAGTTCCCCATTCCTTGTTGAAGTAGAGATTGATGCTGTTGGAGAGAGTATCTAAAAGGGGATGGAGATACCAGGTGTGGAAGAACTGTTTGAACTGGCCATGAATAACTGCTGGAGCAAGGGAGTTCAGGTCTCATATTTGAGGAACTGGTTGTAACATGGGAGCCTGCTGCATTCTTTAGGGAGATCTGGCAAATGCACTTGTCCCAAGAAGCACATCAGTTTTTGCTGGAGTCTCAGTCCCACATTCCCCATTTAGCACAGTGAAAGTGCATGTCCAAAAGCTTTCAGTTATTTTTATTTCAGTCTGTATCTGCCTTCTCTTACCTTAGGCTGAGCCATGAGGCCATAGCCTTGATTTCCATTTGGATTAGAAATGTTAATGCTGCCCTTTCTTATACCAGGAAAGGGCCTTCCCTCTGGAAAGAAAAAGGGAGAAAATACCTGTGTGTGTGTGTGTGTGTGTGTGTGTGTACTTGCAGGACACACATTGTGTTTTGAGATAAAAGCAATCTCTTGTCAAAATCCAATCAGAAGAGGAGATCTTAAGATGGTTTGGTACTTGAAAGGATCTCCATGCAAGCAAACCCCAGGCTCCATTTTCTGCTCTGTTTTATGAGAAGGTCAGGAAGTTATGTGCTATCACAGAGGAGACTTTCCATGATGGTTTGGTACTCTTTTACAAGCAAATTTACCGTAGCACCAAACCCTTCCTTCCTGCTGAGCTGACAGGCTCGCTGTTGGTTCAGGGGCTGCCTTGTTCCTGAGGGCTTTGCCATGAACCAAAACAAGGGTCCCTCTGGGCTGGGCTGCACACTGTAAGCTCAGTCCCAGGCATGTTCCTTATGTATCTACCAAGTGGTACGAAGGCACTGCTGAAAACAGACCCAAATCCATCTCAGGTGATACAGGTAACCTTGTATTATCTGGGAGCATTCTAGGGTGGACTCTGCCATTAAATAGTTTCTCTCCTATGCTCAATGACTTGGAAATTTGCTTATTCCATAATTAAAAATATCTTGGCTAGGAAGTCCTGAGCCTCCATTTGCTGTTTCAGTTTCTCCCTGCCTGAGGCAGGACTGTTGAATATATAATCTTTAGAGCTGCTGCAGGTACTGACTTCTGATGGAAAGGACAAACAGGGAAGAGCAAAACAGGAATATTTATACATCAGACCGACTTGGTTCAAGGAAGAGCCAAGTCCAAAAGCCAGTGTCAGGATTTGTCCCTGGTGGCTCGTGTTTTTGTGGCTCATGTTTGCTGCTGCAGCTTTCCATCTGACACAGCCATACATCCTCTTGGCACTCATGAGAGCAACTCAGTTGCTGCTGGGGATGGTTTTCAGCAATGGAACCAGAATGGCTGTAAAAGCACCGTTTCTTTCTTCCACTTTGAAGCAAGAATTAAAATAGTGGCTCCTGATTCCATTGTGCTGGGACAGGGTAAAGAAGGTATCAAACTTGCTGATGTCTAATGCTGCATGTTCCAGCTGGTTCCACAATGTTCCAGCTGGGACAGTACTTCCCCACCTTCACCCACATTTTTCTGGCTGCAAGTAAAAGCAAGGACAAGTGATCCTGTTTGTGCAGAGAGCAGCAGAACTCAAGCAGTAGTATTTTGGGCATGCTGATAGAGCTGCTCTCATGGCTTTATGGGGGTGTAAAGCCCTGGGCTACCAAGGATGGGGATGATAGGAACTGTGCCATCAGTGGGGTTTCCTCTGCATCTTGTGTTCATGTGCCCAAAGAAGCTGTTAAATGAGGGGGAGAGGCAGCTGCGTCTGTCATACACTTTATTGTTCAAGTGGAGCTTGGCTGATAAATAGGACTAAATTAAAGCAACACTGGTGAAAAGGAAAACCCAACCATGACTCAGAAGTGCAAAAATTGCCTTCCACATGTCCAGACACCATGAGGTTCTGGTTTGCTGGAGACAGCACGTGAATGTACCAGCAAGGCAAAGGCTTCAGTTTAGTGATATCCTAAATGCAAACAAGACACCTGATACAGAATATGGCTTTGTTGCTGGGTAACCACCTGTGACCCTGAGAAACAGCTTGTGTTAGGAACAGGTCACTGGTGAGTTTTTCTCTAGTTCCCATTTACAAGTCGTGGTGCTGTCTCCACTCAAACCACTGAGCAAGGGCTGCTGAACAGTAAGTGCTAGGGAAGTAAAATGAACAAAAAACAAGTAAAAGCCAAGAACAACAAATCCTTGCCCACATCCGTTGCATTTGGACATGGCTCATCTATCAACAGCACCAGTAGAAGCAGGCAGTTCCTGTGGTGGAGTGGTTTGTGATGGGAAGACTTAAGACTTGCAAAGGATCAGAAAAACTAACAAGTGCATCCCAGGTATGGTATTACAGTAACGGGTTGCCTAAGGCTGAGAAAGGTCTTAATTGCATCGTCCCATTGGGCGCACAGCTGGATGAAGTAGGACAGCAAAGGCTGTCCCTTTGCACATTCCCCATCTCCTGCTCACCTGTTTGTGCAGCTCTGTGAAGAACTAGCTTGACTCGAGGACAAAGTGCATGAGATGCTGCGTATTTGGTCTTGTGATAGTTTGAGAAGTGTCTGGCAAAATGTTCCCGAAAGAAAAATTGGTTACCTCGTAGTGGAAGAGGGATGAAAGCTGCAGGGAATGAGCAGAGTGTGGGGCTAATTTGGTGCCTAGTACCAAGGTCTGTAATTTACTTGCACGGGAGAGTATCTGGAAAGGAGTCTACCTACCTACCAGGTCACCCAGCAAGGTAAGGACAACAGCTGGGGTAGTGCTGCTGCCAGCAAGCACAACCACCCCACATACTTGGGCATCTTGGTGCCTCAGTTTTTTTCCAAGAGCAAAGTGGAGCCCTCCCTCCTCCAGCTTTTCCAGTGCTGTCTGTGCAGGTATCAGCAAGTGCTGACTGGTGCTGCCCACAGCAGCCAGTGTGTCCTGGTGGGTTTGCAATTCCAGGCAGCAGTGGCACAGGAGTGATCCTATGGCTGCAGCCCCCTTACTGGGCTGCCTGTGAGACAGGGGCAGTGGCAGCCTTTACCTGCTGGCCTGGCACCAAAGCTGCTGCTGGGCTGGAGAGCCTCAGACGTGCCTGTGTGCTGAGGCAGCTGTGCCAGGCAAGCTTGGGAGCCAAATGACATCAGTGGCACAGCCCCACCACAGCACTGGGGGCTTCCTGCAGCTGTGGGACAGAGCAGTCCCAGGGCTCAGGAATCCTGCCAGCTCCTGCAGCCCCTAAAGGACTGAGGTGCCAGCTGAGGGACTGATCATGGGACCAGATGTCAGGTGGGACTTGCTTTGCCAACCAGAAAGATCAGCATTGAGGGGAGAGCTTCACATGTGCTACCCCCTGTGTTTCTGCTTGGGGCTATAAAGGTGTCATTGATGGAGGAAAAAAAATAGTTGTGCCTAATGCTGTTAAAAGAGTTTCCTTTTTTTCCCATTTTTACCCTCCATATTAGTTTAGAGGAACAGCCTTTGGGATCCTATGCAGGGGCAGTGTGTCTGCAAATACATCTTTTTTAGAGTCTTATGAGAAGTTTGTTTAACTGGCTGAGTACCATGTGACAACAGCACTGTTTGCTTGTCATTTGCTGATACATAGCTGGGACCAGCAGGTTTTCCTATGAAGCCATGCCCCAAGGCCTTGGGATATTTTTATAATTCACCAGTAAAAAACCATCACTATCTTTAAACTCTCTTATTTCCTATACCACTTCCAGCTAGGGCTGTCTTCATTTACTTTCTTGCCTTCAAAGTGCAAAGCCAAGGAGCAAACCAGAAGTGATTAGGCAGCTGTTCGGGCACTAGAACATGGAGAGTGATTTGATAAAGCAAAAAGCCCGACTCTTTAGACACATCCCACACAGAGGCTTGGTCAACAAGCAGCACTGAATATGTTAAATAGATTTCCACCAACTTGCCTGGAGAGCTCTTCATTTCAGTGCATGATTTGGGCTCTGGGGCAGATGTTACTCAAAAGGAAAAAAAAAAACAGTTTTGTTCCCTGTTTCTCAATGCATTTGCTGCAGCAATGCCATTCCTTCACGTGCCAGAAGAGCTCAAGGTCAGCAGGGTACAATTGCATCTTCTCTCCCTGCAGGCTGCAGCCAGTACTTCCCTGTGTGCTGGGTCCAGATCAGGAGCCAGCTGGGCTCCTCCTTCCAGCCCTCCTCGGTGCAGAGCTCCCACAGGCCTGGCCTGGAGCAGCAGCTGGAAAGCAGCAAGACAGGAGCAGGAACTTGCACATGGGTGTGTTTTTCTGTCAGTCCCTGGGGCTGTGCCTGGCAAGTACTGCTGGCTGGGCCTCCAGCACCTTGAAGGACTGGGGATGGGATAAGCTCTTCCTGAGATCTCCCTTGCTGTGCTCCAGTTCATTTTTGACATCTCCCAGAGCACGATCCCTGCTGTCAGAGAAACCCCTGGTGTTCCTCATGCTTCTCCCCATCCAGTGGTTGAGTTCACATCTTGTTCTTCTGTCTCATGGTTAAAAAAATATATATTTTATTTTTCATCCTCATCTCCCTCGCTCATGCTGCTGAGGGAGGCAGAGGCAGCTTTTGGAGAAGAGGGAGGGGAGGTCTTATTGATGACCCAGGGTGGAGATGGAGAACGGGACGGAGAGCGGCCTCGCGTAGGACTGCTGTTTGGGCTCTGCCGGGGAGAAAAAGCCTGGAGCATTCGGCCGCTTCGTTCCTGGAACATCTGCTTCTGCAAAAGCAAAGTGAAAAGATGCTCTTTGAGTAGGCACAGAGGCGAAGGCTGTGGGCAGGCAGGGGTTGTGCTGTGCCTCTCACTAGGGAGTGAGCAGAGAGCCAGAGCCCTGGAGCACGGCTGGTTTGTCTCTGCTGTGCTCATGAGAACCTGGTCCTTGCATGCACGTTTTTACCTCAGCTGGGCAACCTCCAGCGTGAGAACACTGTGTTCTGGCCTGAGTCACACATGGGGAACTCCCTTTGTGGTTTTTGTATGTGTTGGTCACACTCTTGCCTCCAAAGGTCTGTTTTCTGCCTGAACACTCAACATTCCTAGTTCCCACAGCCATTTCCTTCTTCCACCCCGTTCTTACTGAGCTTCCTGGCTTTCCCAGTCTTTATTCCTCTGTCCCTTTTCAAGGGAGACAATCTGGTGCCTGCCAAATACTGGCAGCTACCTCCCCAGCTCCCTGGAGCAGGCATGACCCAAACTCATACACTGAGGGTGGGAATGTCAGAATTTGGGTGTCTGTTGAAAAGAGGAAACGCAGGCTCTATGTTCTGCTTGGAGCTTTATTGTCACTTTTGCTTTGTAAAGCTGAGTGGAGGCCTGACAGAGCTGGTGGGGTGGAAAAGAACTCTGCAGTCAAGCAATCTGCTACACTAAGGCACATGCCTCTACTCATCAGCAGCAATGTGGCCTTGCATCACGCTGGGTTATGGAAGACGTGGTATGTGTTGCGCAGCTGCTGCAGGCTTCATGTGGAAAAACCCAAATCCGAGTGCCCTGCTGCTCCTCCTGGGGGTGGGGAGCAAGAAGCCTCAGCCCTGGCTGAAGAACTGGGAGTTGAGTCACAGGCGATGCTCGGCTGAAAGGAAGATCAGCGCCCCAACAAAGTTATGTTACCACTCAGACCTGAGAGGAAAATACTTGTGCAGAATGTATGGGTTTGCCTGTTCGGGCAACTGCAAACTTGATCTCAGCTGAGTTTTCATCTCGTTCCTATTCCCCTTTTCTTTGCAGTGACTCTGCTCTGTGCTGAGACAGTATCTGCCCACCTTGCTCTTTCTCCTCCTCTTTGAAACTCAGTATTCCCTGCCAGTGGAGAGGCAGATGTTGGTTGCCGTCTCACGTTTCTGGGTGTTTGCTAAATCCCAGGGCTTAAAAATCAAGCACAAATACTAAACTTAGCTGTTCCTCTGTGAGCTCCCTCTCTTCATTTACATCTTCACCACATCAGCCTTTACTGACTTAGAGCCCGGATGTAGCTGCAGTGTGGAATGGCAGAACAGTTCCTGCTTAGAGCTATACTTACAAAGGCTCTGATGCATAAACCCCCATGGTGTGTAACCTACCCCTGCACTACTGCTAGGTCCAAATTAGTCAAGACTTCCTAGAATCTCAACAGTTAGCAGACAGTGGTTGCTCCTGATAAATGGTGCCAGGAAGCATTCGGATGGGGGAGGATTTCTGAAGCTGAGAGCTGCAGGGATGTCACCAGGGCTGGCAAAGCCCTAGAGCCTGCTTGCAGTTCAGTAGTAGGGGTGCAAAATTTCTCTTTAGATCACAGAAACGTGAGGTTCTGTTGGCTTGTTTCACCCTCTCACTGAAGATAAACCCCAACAAAAAAATCCCCCATATTTGATACAAAATCTTTTTCCTGGCCAATCAAAATACTTAGACTTCCTTCTGCCACTTCAAACAACTCAGTGGCACAGTGGTGCTTCCTGGTGGTGTGGCAGTGGTGCTGGAGGACATCCAAGTGCCCCAGCCTGGCTTGGCCTGCACCGTCCCATGTGGCAGGGAGCACTAAACTGTGCTTTAGTCACAGAGGCCAGGGGTGGAAAGAGGAATCCCAACTTCCTGTGAAGTCCTTCAGTCAGGCTGTAGGACACCTACTTCCCAGGCCTTCAGTGAAGAGTTTGTTGCTTGAACAAACTGATGCACTCACACCTTCAGCAGGGCAAATGCCCAGCCCCTCCACCTTGCCTCCTGCATTAGTGCTGGAGCCACCAGGCTTCTGACTTAACACAGGTCTGCAGGAGGAGGAGGTGGAGTCACTCACCAGCCTCAGAACACCTCTTTCTCTCCAGCTGTGCCCTAGCAGGGCCACTAAGCCATGCCCTTTGCAGGCAAGGAGCCACTTGGGCCATTGGGTGCTGAAGAAGTAGGACAAGTGTTAAAGGCTTCCTTGGGGTGTTGAGGGTTAGACAAGGCTGGAGGCACTGTGGTCCTTTACCAGAGGTAGGGGAATAACTTCAAAGCCTTGATTCCAGCAAGTTCAGGTACACCAAACCAGTTTAGGGTTTGCTTTTGACAAACTCCCTACTGGGAAAAAATATTTTGCTTATTTCTAAATTTTACTGCCTGCATGTTGATACCCCTTTGCTTTACAAACAAATGCTAGCTGGATATTAGAGAAGGCTTTTTCTTTTGAGCTGATGATTGTTCCATTTTAGGTCCAGGCTGCAGAGAGTGGTGTGGCCTGAACACCATCCCCAGGTTCCAGTTGGAACTGGTCTTATCTGAGCCCCTGCTCATGTCTGATTCAGCTGTTTGGAAGGCAACCTTCCCCAAGTGCCCCTGTGTGCTGAGCAGGTGAGCAGGGGGAAGTCAGCTCCTTGAAGGGACACCTCATCTGAAGGGACATTTCTGAGAGAGACTGGCACAAAAACCCTGCCCTGTGAGCTGTGCTTTCTCTCCACTGACCTGAGTTGTAGGTGGCTGCTTGTAAATGTCTGAGAGGAGCTGGAATGGACACGTGCACCCTGGAGTGGTGTCTCTGCCATTAGGCCCTACACATCAGGCTGTGTGGTGGTCCTGTCTCACATCACAGAAAAGTTTCATGCCACACTAGTGATTGTTTCTGACCTCTCTGTGACTCTTACAGGAAATATACACACAGGGGATTGCACAGGTGGGCAAAATTGCCAATGAATTACAGACATCTAGACATCTGAGAACTGACATTTTGACCTCTTTCACAAACAGGCATTTTTTTGTGGGTTACATGGCCCTTACTTTTAGAAAATTGATGCTAGCATGAAGTATATTATAATAATTATTTGTGAAATAATAATAGCATATTAATGGCATGCAAATTACTGATCTAAGAATTCAGCATGCCCATAATGATTCCTGTACTTTTAATGTCAACATTAAAAGCAACTTCTAACTAACAGTGATAAGGCAGATTAACATTAATAACAGTTTTGACACTAATACTAAGCTATCATTATTTTAAAAGTCTTTCCTGTTGCCAAGGCTCAAACTGATTTTAAAAAAGCTACACCACCTCTCAAGCTTGCTGTCACTGATGCTTTTCCTATAACACTGTGAAGAGATATCACTCCTCTTGCTCTTAGCAAAGGTCCCTGTGATTGCACCAGACTTCCTACTCTGTGGTCAAACAATAGGAGTTTCTAGATTTTAAAAGACCTTTGCAGAGCACCTTTTCCTTAATTGAATTTGGTAAAATGTTTTATCAGCAAAGGTTTTTAAAAATGCCATTAGTGTGCAGTGTTGAGTGGGCAGAGGCAGGAAATACCATCAATGTTTTTGAATTCTTTTCCTCTCTCTGTACAGCTAAACTCATCTCCTGTGGATTTCACAGTGCTCCGTTAGCATCAGCTTTAGTTATTCAGCATGTATGGCCAAAGGACCTTCCCACATGGGGAACAAACACCAAACTCTATGGGCAACAACTCACAGAGGAAGCTTCACATGGATGTGGACAATGAAAATAGACCTGGGCATTTCATCAGAAGAATCACCTTCTTGCCCCCCCCCCCCCCCAAACATGACAGTGTCAATGAACAAACTGTTAAATAAGCTCATTGTTCATGTGGCTGGGGCTCCCGTGTTGTTCAGTGATCACTGCCTTTGCATGGACAGAAGTAGCTGTAAGGTGACACAGTCTCTGTTCTGAAGCCTTCAGCCTCATTTTAGGTTTTTCTCAACTGAGTGGTAATCAAGAGAGCGAGTCAGTGCAAAGATGAGAACTCGAGTAAGAGGCAGGCACTGCATGACTTGGTAGCACTGAGTTGTGACACAGCACTGATGTGAGCTATTTAATTCACAAAAGTTCTGTGACTCTTCCTACGTGTTTGTTTACAAACAAAATATCTGCTGAGCTCCTGCCACCCAGAAGGTTCCTTTTTCACTCAGTGTTTGTAACCAGAGCAGGATGTCTGAGATGGTGCCTGCACTGGAGGGTCCTGGGCTTTCATCCCAACACAGATAAATCCTATATTCAATTTAAGCTTTGTTACTGGTTTCAATGCAGCAAAGCGAAGTCATACAAGCGAACAGCTTCTTGAGGTTTGGCAAGCTATCAGAACTCTTTGGGGGCTCTGAAGTGTCACCAACTCACCACTCAGTGGAGGGTTTGAGCATGGCTTCCTCCAGAAAAGATGCTGTTGTAAATTCTGAACTGCCTTTCCAAAGCACTTGAGGACCTTTAGGAAGGTGAAGCCAGCACATACCAAGCTTTGCAAGTGCTTCAGTCCCACCTGGGCCTTCCCTGCTGTCAGTTGGATGAGCCTGAACTTGACACATAAAATAATTTCTTGGAACTTTATATCAGTAGTTTTTGAAGTTAAAAAATTATAATCTTCTACTGCTGAACACAGACCATGAAGAGAACTACTGAAAACCTTTTCAATGGTCTTATTTTTCCTCACTACCTCCAGTGTCTATCCCTGATGTCTGGGTGGTTGCATTTAACACTAATGGGGCAAACAGACTGTACTGGCCTGTTTGCTCGTGTGGTGCTGTAGTGCAGCTCTGCTGAATGCAGTATTATGCTCAGCATCACACCTTCACAAAACACAGATATTATCCCAAACAAGCAACAGCCAGAAGCAGAAAATCCTTCTGCTGCAGTATTGGTATGCATTAATGGCTTCAGCAGCCAGGTTTGCCATTATCTTGCTGTGCTGGCTTCCGAGACAAAGACTGCAGCAAAAGTATCTGCTCTTGACCTGTGTTAGGAGAAATAAAAGCACTTCACACTTCCTGGGATGGCAGAATACCTACCCAAGCTCCATCAGGTCCAAATAGCTCTAAAAAGTTGCCAATAAATTCCCTGGACTTCTCTTCCCATTTCTGAATGAGGTCATGGCTCTTCTCTTCCACCTTGTAAACAAATTCTTTTGACTTTTCCTCCACATTCTTGACTTTTTCTTTCATTTTGTCCACTTGGTTTTGAAAGCGATACTTCTTCTCCTGTTTTAAAAGTGTGGTCAAAGATTAATAAAAAAACTTGGAAATAATTATTCTCACAGACAGCTGAGAAGGAGAATAGAAAAAAATTGCATTAATGCATCCTAATACATACAGCCTTGGTTAGCTATTCCCACATAATTTTTATAAATGCAAGTTCAACACTTGTGGAATGAAGTGCAGAAGGTACATATTGAAAAGACTTCTTGTGTGATTACTGTGTTTAATCCACTACATGAATCTTTCTGTATTTTCAAACTGAATGCACCTTGAAATTGATGTGAGTTGAAGGACAGGAGTGAGAAATTAACAGCTCAAACTTAACAGTAGGCAAAAGGCAAATTTCCCTATGTTTCCTACCAAATGTTGCTGACTTGCCAGCCTGGATGTTAACTTGAACCAAAATGTCTCTTTGGGTGGATTTCTGCAGAGCACAACGAGAACTCTCATCAGTTCTGAGCCTGGCTAATATAGGAGCTTCTGGCTGCAATACAGGTATGTGTAGGCCAGTGGCTTGTGGCCAGCAAACTTCACAGAAAAGGGAGCAACTCCAAATTGCTAAGTCACATAGAAGAAGAGAGAGAGAAGATAGTATTAGGGAGCTCCTGGGAAAAGCTTTTGAAATACTTCAGGATTAAGGGGCTTTTATCTTGAAATGTTTGTGTACTCCCTGAATTTTTGGTACAAGCAAGTAAGCAAGGTTGTCCTCCTGAAGGTGTGGTAGTCTGTGTAGAGGCACAGATCACTATTGGCTTTTAATTTTCTGTTAACTCTATTTAATGGCCACTTGAATTTACTTTAAAAACAAGCACTAAAGTGGGGTATATTCTAGCTCACAAGTCACTAAAAGAACTGTCTTTGCAAGCCACAAGCACAAATGAAATCCCCAAAGTCCAAAGAAACCCAACTCCCTCTGTACCTAAAGAGTGATCAGCCCTTTAATGAGGAAACCAGTGCTCTTTTGCAAACAGGACCAATGCTCTTGTGAAATCCTGGGGATTCAATTTTGAGACAAACAGCCTCCAGTGCAAATCACTATTTCTGCATTTAAATTACTGTAAGCTAAACAATCAGCTGTCAGGAGGTTCTTCAGGAGACATTAGTGTCTGAGATGGGGGCAAGCATAACTTATGCAACAGTGTCTTAACCTCACAGCTGCTAAAGGATAAATTTGACAATCTCCAAGGCATTCAGCATGCCTTATTTTAATGGATATTTGCAACAGTGATTCTTCTGGGTGGAAAACTTATAAGCAGCATTTTTTGAAGGTGCAGAAGACTTTAAAAAAAAGCACAGTGGAATCAATATTTATGCCCTGTGATCTGGGGTTTATCTGCCAGACGTCAAAATAAAAAAGAGATAAACGAATGAAATTACACAATTCAGTCCTTCACAAGGGGGTTTCCAAGCTCCAGGGAGGGAGGTGAGTCCTGCTGTGAACCATCTCAGTCACAACAGAGATTTCAGTTATGTGGGTTATCTTGAGGTTTTAAGTCAAGACTTGAAACAGAAAATGAAGGAAAGTAGTCTACTTTCCTCCTCATTGGAGGGGTAGGTCTGTTATGTGGAAGATGAATAATCTGAACCATCCTTTCACATGGCTCTCTTGCTATTTTGGCTTCTGAGCTCTCCAGCAGCATCATTTATGTACCAGCTTCCCAGCATAACTTCCTTGTCTTTTGAAAACCATTGTAACTTTCCCTAGTAATCTCACTGCTCTGTGATTGGCTTTGTTGGATTTTTTGTTTGTTTGTTTGTTTTGTTGGTTTTTTAATCCTACCACATTGTAGAGAAACTTTGGATCTCAAAATCCATGCTCTCTGGGCTGCCTTCTTGAAATAGGAATATAGAAAGAAACCATGTGTTGGGTGAATGGCTGAGCAGCCTCTGGTGGTAGGGTTGGCTCCTTCCTAGTGTGTCATTGTCACCTACAGCTCAAGGAGGAATGGGGAGCAGCAGCTTTGTTAAAAGCGTAAGATGGAAACAAATCTGCTAATTAACAGGAGCAATTAAAACTACTCTCAGCTTACAAGTTTCTTTTAAATTGACTTATTTCCAGCTCTTTTTAAAGCAGCAGTAGGAAGATAGGATTTCTTTACTTTATTCAGGATGCTAGGAGAGAGTGTTTGAGGAGCACATGCAGATCAGCGTACTCACATTTATGAAACTGACGTTGAGCTCTTTGGCCGTGTATCCTCGCTGGAGGTTGCGCCGGGCGTACACGTCGTAGTCCCGGACGATCCGCGTGATGATATCCGATGTGGAGATACCTTCGGTTCTCTGCGTAGGTACAAACATTCCTGAGCAAAGTGGGAAAGAAAGCCTACTGATAAAGCTTGGCAGGACCAGGCACTGTGGCAGATAGCTGAGGATGAACACAAAAATGCCTGACAAAGGTAAGAGACTGGCAATTCTGCCTTATTGCTAGTTCTCTCCTGTTGTTTCTGTGTGAGTTTGGGGAAGGCGAGGTTGCTATACTACTTGTTTTTTTTCTGAAGTCTTTAGAAAGACTAAAAATTGCCCTCTGTACAGTGTCAGCTGTGATGTGGAACCTATTAGAGTGGCAGGGCTCCTGAGCCAGGAAGGCCAAGCTTCACAGCTGTGGCCAATTCACTGAGCAGTTCTTTCCATAAGCACAGCCCTTATTAATGTTATATAACGGAGCAGGAAGGTTTGCTGCTCTCCTTTATTTCCACTCCTGTGCTGCAGCATCTGACAGTCTCTGTTCTGCTGAGTAGAACACACCAGCCTCTGGCCTTGAAAAAAGCCAGGAAAAAGATGCATTACCGTGACCAGAAAACACCCTGGATGTGCCAGTGGTTTGTAACAGGAAGATAAAGTGTAATGGCAGTGTTTCATGTCCATCCAGCCATGCCAGTGGCTACATAAATGTCCTCCCCACTCTGACAAATCAGACCCCAAGAAATCTGGTCATTTATCAATACTGCTTGTACTTTCCTCAACACAACTGAAATATATGTGGCTTTCTAACTGCTCCTTACTAAGGCAGGAGCACGTAAACTGTTAATGCAATAACAGCAGAGTGCAGGCACACCTTGGTTTAGTAGCTATTTAGGACTACAAAAAATTACCACTCTCATATGTAATTGCAACGTGAAGCTGTTGATGAACAAGAGAGAGAAGACTGGAGATGGTCTGGGAAAAGAAAGTAGTGTTTTGTCTTAAAACAGTGTTAAAGTTCCTGGCAAATTAATCCTCACACGTTCACTTGAAACAAGCAAACATTGGTACCTAATTTTACAGGGTGAGAAAAAGACTCAGAAAAGGAATCAAGAAGCTTAGCAGCCTGCTGTGGCTAAATGCTATGTAGTATTTTTTTTTCTTTCTGATCTCTAATTAATACTCTGCTAAAAAATAGATTGCGTTTATCATGAGCAGACATATTTCCCTGATCGCTGCTTTTCAGGCTTGCAGCAGTCCCTCAGGAAACTATTTTTGGAAGCAGTGATACCCACTTTGAGCCAGAAACCTTTATAGATAGGAGTTACAAGAATACACAGACAAAATCCAAACCCCACCTTTGTTAAGCTGAAAGTGGAACTGCAGGTGGACATTACCTTTAGTTACTGACTAAACACATTCATGTGTTGGACTGATCCATGTTTTCCAAGCTGATTTTTCACAGATGTGCACAGTTTTAATCAGTGCACTGTTACCCAGCTCACTGTTGCCCATACACCCTCCCATCCACTGAAGGTAGTGGGGAATTGGGAGCCCATGAGAATCTACCCAAGGAGCTCCCCAATTCCCATCCTCCTTTCTGCTCTCTAACAACCTGATGTGGGAAAATGGGAGTACTGGAACTACGGAAAAATGTGCAAATGCATCAATAGCACTGGTCTATTTAAAACAAAACCCCTAGGAGAAAGGGGAAATTCATTATTGAAATAATGCTGCTCTGGAGTATTAGGGACTATTACAGCACTAGATCTCAAAACTCACCATAAGTAAGTTAACATTATTCCCAAATTATATGTAGCAAAATTCAGCCATACAAGACTCAAGATGCTTCTCTGGTATCTCGTGGTGACAGACACAATGGACCACAAGTTGTGGTTGAAGTTGCAAGTTGAAGGTGCAAGTCTCTTCTGCAAAGTTTGAGTTTCTCACCAGGTTGTGTGTGAACCATGCCTGTACTCAATGACAGTAGAGCAGGGTGTGACAGATTTGGGCACTCACAACAAGCCTGCTAATGATCCAGTGACCATAAAGAGCTCCTGTCATGTTGTCCTGTGCACTCAACACCTTGCAGAAGAAAAGCAAAATAGCTGCCTGTCCAGCATGTGTGCAGTACATCTCTGGGTGAACATTCTTACCAGGGGGCCTTTTTTCACTGTCTACTGAAGGAAGCTGGTGTTGGCTCTGAAACTATAGAACAGTCATTCTCAAAGGAGGGTTGTGAGTCTGATATCACAGGGAGGTTCACAAGTGGTAAAAGATCAAGAACTGCTGCTAAAAAAAAGCTTATTCCTTCAGCTCAGGTTAATGCCTGGTCTATATATGTCATTGTATAGTTTGAGAAGGTGACTTTGCATGGCATATTACCATCAGGAAGATTGGTCTGGAATTTTTTCAAGCCTCCAATATACAGGTTTATGCAGAACAGAGAGGCTGGAGTTGCCAGGGTTCAAAGCAGCATCTCCAGGGAGCAGCAGCAGAAGGATGTGATTTGTTCCTCCTCCTTGCACTGTTCACTGTGTTAGCATATCTACTACTGGCAAACAGTGGCTTAATGTTATCTATTCATCTTCCTTGAACTGAAGAAACACAAACTCTTAATGAGTTCAGCATCTTCATGTTCAGTGTCATATGGTAGTCAACCAACCTGTTAAACAATTATGGCAAATTAATTACTCTGATTATGATTTAAACCCTCTGCCAGTGTAATGAGAAGAACCCTCAGTACAAGTGGATCCTAATGGCTCCTGAAGATTGCCTGTGCTTGCCCACATTCAGGACTGGGATGTGTGAAGGTGGTGTCAGTTTATGGTTATCAAAAACTGACTAAAGTTGGCTGGGCTGCTCTGGGAACTGAACTCCTTTTCATCCATTCAAAAGTCTTAGTCAAGTAATATAGAATTGTTTTAAAAAGGCAGATAGGACTATTTTGTGCTAGATCTGAATGGTTTCCTGGGGGTTATGGCAGGAATTCAGCCAAGGAATTCAGTCCTTCGAGGTTTTCTTTCTGCTTAAGTCAGCAGTACCTACATTAGGGTGTAAGACAATGTGGTATTATCTCTACTACTTCTCTCCCAGCAGTTGTGGTTAAAAGGCAGTACAAGAATCTGAACTGAGGTCAAAAAGGAAGGTGCTAAAAATGTAAAGTTGCCCTTACCTGCCTCCTTTATGTGTTTGTATACGTCATCCGATCCAGCAGAAGAGTACGGGATGTCATCATGAGCTACGAAGTCAATCTGCCAGTGAACAGAAGAATCACATCCTACCATCACCAAATTTTGGTTCACTGGGGGATTGTTATGGAAAGTTCTCTCTTTTCTTGACTTCAGCTAACTTGCTTTTGATGTTCTCATCCCAAAGCCACCATCTAGTGTTTTGTACTAGATTTGGGCCTGCAACTGCTATGTTGTATGATCCATTATGAAAAAACAGAAACCTTCTGTCCAAAAGCACTGTCACTACCATATCACTCTGACTGGCTCAGTGTGATATGCAGTACAAAACCCAAGACACAGGCTCCTGCTTTTATTCCTACTGCAAAAACAAGTGGTGAACCCTTGGCTTTCAAAACCATGGAGGCAAGATGCTTAATTTTGAGTCCTTAGGGCTGTGCATATATACAAATATACCTAGTACTGTCATACTGTCATTTTGTGACCCAGTGATGCAGACACTAAAATACATCCTACTTAATTAAGCTTCTGTTAGGATTCATGTGTGTTGCAAGGCAATCAACAGCATGTAAAATACTCCATCCTGCCTTTGAGAGGGACATGGCATTTCTAAATCTTCCACCTGTTGCCATTGATAAGAAACACGCCTTTAATTCAGGACTTCAGTCACTAGGTGCCAACTTTCCTGGTTTACCATCTCCTTTTCTGAATTTTTACAGTGTTATTTTACTCTTCAAAGGTCCAAGTAGAGAAATAATCTCAGCATATTGAGGAAAAAAATGCAAAATAAATACAGCGTTTTCTGACAAAGATGGAGGCAAGGAATACAACAACAACTAATTTCAGTAACTGGAATTAAGTGAATTAAATAATTTGCTCCATGTAATAGAATTTCAGACTTGCTCATTCTCCACTGTCTGTCTACAAAGGGGAAGGGAGAGAGAAGGGGAGAAACACACCTTATGTTTTTCAAGGAACTCAGGTGTCAGTGTCCAGGGTGCATCTCTGATGACCTCATCCACATAACGACAGTGTCTGAGGGCTTCATATCGCTCAGTTTCATTCATCACAGTGAAGCCTTTGAATTTATGAGTTAAATCATCACTGCAAACTAAAATGTACAAGTATGAGCAAAATGGCTCTACATTCAGTAAAATCAGCATGACCGGGGTTGATTATTCCTAGATAAATCCATTAAGCACTTAATTATTAGCTTAGCAATTTTTGGGGTCTTCCAGGGCTTCTAAGAGTTCTGCTTGGAGTTAGCAGATACAACTGTGTAATAATGAGAGAACCTTCTCTTTCTAGAACTGCAGCCAGAGGCCAAGTAGGATACTGTAAGACACCTCAGGTGGTATTCTTTACATGCTAAGGTAAACCAATGCCACTCTTAAGTGGGGAGTTCATGGGCTGTGATATTTCAGGGGTGATGGTCAATGCTTTGAAACCAACCAAAGAACACAGCATGGACAATCACAGAGTGCTCACTAACTTCAGGCATCACAAAATGGCCAAGGAAGGAAAACCATCTGACATCACCTAATTCAAACCCCCTCCTCCCAGCGTGATCAGCTGCAGATTGCTCAGGGCCATGTCCAGTTGGGTTTCCAAAGATGGAGACCCCTAAGCCTCTCTGGGCCTTCTTTTATGTAAACAACACTCTAAAAGGTGAATTTGCTAACAAAGCTCAAAATCACAGTGGGACAAGTTTCTCATTAAATAAACCCTGATGGAAAGCAAGTAATAAAAAACTTTACAGCAATCTGTCTCCAAGCTCAGCATTGAGTTCAGCAGGTTTCACAGAAAGAGAAGTAAGGCTTGTGTCACGTTCAAATGAAAAGTTGCTGAAGGAAGCCCCAAGGAAAGGACTGGGAGAAGCCACATGCTCTAGTGAAATGACCAGAGCTGGAGATCCAGAAATCCTGCATCTTTAACTCTGGATGTACCAATACTTTGTCACATTGCTTTAAAATGAGGAGCAACACCCACATTACCAGAGGACAGGAAAAGTTAGGTATTATCTTTCTACCCATATAACATTGTGTAAAAACCAGTGACCTTCTCCACAACCATCTCTGTCCAACATTACAGCTACAACAGTCATTTGACACCCTACATGGAATAATGTGATATCCATTTACAGCTGGATTGCGAGTGGTTGTCCTTCACCACAGGTTAAACCTGTGCCTTTGGATCTTTGTCTGTAAATGTACTTGACAAATGATAAATGCAACATTACCAGTGCTGCAGTGAAGTGTGAGAGCAGCGTTACAGCTGCTGCTTCTTTCTAATTTGAAAACATCAACCTATCAGGCAAGGTGCTGGCAAAGATGCAGGCTTTGTTGAGATCTGAAATGGATGTTCTTGCTGTGATGGTCATTAAGGACTTTCAAAGTAGGAAAAATGTAGAAAGGCTTAGATAGCCCTGAAACTTGCTCAGAATTCAAAGCCAGATAACAAGATGCGTATGAATTTCAGGAAGCAAAATGCTACTCTGTCCTATTATGTCAGTTTTGATGCCTGCTGACAAGAAATTTAACGGTGATCAAAGCATTTTCAGGAGAAAGTTCCCTTCAGAGACTGTATTTGTATTTATTTGCAGTTTTATGACATCTTTAGGCTACCCTCTCCTGGAAGAAAAGGTGTGCCAAAATTATTGGAAAATAGTAATTTTTGCTTGAATTCTGAAGAAAGGTTTGGTTTTATTTTCTGATTACTATTTGTTCATGCACAATACAGACACAATATCTTTCTCTGTACTTCTTTTGAATGTCATCCTGCTCTAATGACTGACTTGGGAAGGCATAAATGTCCATTTTAAAAAGAAAAGTGATCTTAGGTCCAAATAACTGTCTTCACAAGAAGAAACAGAAGGTGCTGGTTGTGATGCCCACAAAGACATATGACACCGGTGCTTTTGCAGCACAAATTGTATGTGGGTGTGGGAAGGTGTCCATTTTTTAAACATGCTAACACACAGTGCCTTGCTGGGAGAAGGTGCTAATGAGTGCTGGCTGCTTTGTCCTTCACACCAAAAATAAGGGCAAAGTGAAGCTATGTCATGAATTTCAAAGGAGCCAAGCTTTTGCCCCAAAGCTCCTTCCCTTATCTGGAGCAACCCCTAATCCTTTAAAAACTACAACAAAATGTACATAACTTGCATTTTTCTTTAAACCTCACAGTCTTGCACCTCCAGTTGCTTCTTCTGCAAGTTGTCTGCCTCAGCAGGAATCCAGAGAATCCTTAATGTTTCCTTCATAACAATAGGACTTGTCCTTTACCTCACAGGAAGCTCCATGGGAGCTGCCACATTTCATAAACTTGAGTAAAACTAGAAAACATGTTTATAAAGAGATTTTGTTTTTCCTCTGTGTTGGGTCTTTTTCCCTTGCCTCAACTGTTTGGGACAAATATACAAAATAATGCACCTTGTAGTACCTGAAGGCTGAGTCATGTTCACTGTAAAGCATTTGAGCAGCTGAATGAAGGTTGCTGTGAAATGTTTCTGTGAGGAATATCTCAACCCTGGAGGTGCAAGAAAAATGGAACCAAACTGCACATTCATGAGGCTTTATGAGAGCAGGGCTTGCACAGCCAGCTGGGTAGGAAAGAGCCAGCCTCCAGTGACTCCTCTGGCACAGGCCAACTGCTGAACAGCTGGTAGCCAGGCACAGCAAGAAAAGATATTCATAGGAAAAAGAAAAATTAAGAAAGTAACCTGCCTGGGGACACCTGTGAACTGAAATTACATTCCACTCATGACCTACATTTGGGTCTTCAATGACAATGGGCCAGACTTAGCTTCTGTGATGATGCTGAAGGCTGGGACTGGATCTGGCAGGCAGAGGTTATGGTCTGTGCCTAGTGGGCAAAGTGACCAATGAGCCAGAAATAAATAATGGTTGTTCTCATTCACTCATCATCATCTTTGAACACTTTTGAGCAAATAACTGAAAAAGGTAAATTATTCATATGGAGCTATTTTAAGCTCAGAGCCATGCAGGCACCTGCTTTAACTACAATGGGAATTGTGCCTGCACTGCTGAGGGCAGAATTTGACTTTTGCTTTAATTGATGCAATTGTAAAATGTAATTCAAGGCAAATCACCTCTAGAAAGCCCCTGAGTGAAAGTAGCAGTCATAGCGTACAAACAGCTGGGGATGGGAGCACAGCAATAACTCTCTGGTAGTAAAGCACAGAAGCAAAAATCCAGTGCAATAAATAACTCTGATCTTACCTCCTACTAATAAGTAGCTATTTGGGAATAGAGTTTTGGCTTGCATAAGAGCTCTAGCATGGCCAGCGTGGAAGAGGTCAAATATTCCATCTGCATATACTCTGACAGGTCTGTCAACTGTAGAGAAAGAAACACAACAGTGATTTTTCAGATTCCAAACAAGCTGCACTTAATTCTAGTGGATGGCACTTTGTTCCCAGGTCAGATGATTGCAGAGATTTACCCCAGTTCTGATATTCAAAAGCATCACAGGTGAACCTGCAGCTTTTGATACTGCACATCACTTGTTCTTTGTACTCTCTGCTGTTGTCCCTCAGACTTACCCTATTTAATATCATCCATCATCCCCATATTCTAATTTAGCAAAAATGTCATCTTCCTGCCTCATTCAGAGTTCCACCATATGTCTTGTTCTTTTCTCTCTGCCTTTCTAATCAGATATGCCTTATGGATTTTTTCCCATCATCTCCCTTTCCTCCCCTCTTGCCTTGACTTTTTCCACAGCTTACTGCTGTAAAAATCTATTGCTTACCTCTTCTATGTAAACATTTTACTTCACTTTTTCCAGACTTTACCTAAGTTCTTCTCTCTAATGAACCTGTAAATTCTTTTTCTCATGCTATCACCCTTACAACTCTTCCTGTACAGCATCTTCAGCAGCAGCCTCCAGACTGAAAAACGACCTGCCTTTTCAAATGACATGCTTAGCCACATCCAAGCAAAAGCATAGTGAGATGAAAGCAATAGAGCTCAAACCTCAATGGACTGTGTTTCAGTGACAGCAGAGAGATGTCTCTGCAGTCAGGACACCCAAAGGTCCATGGGAGAACAGTGTTCCTTGCACAGCTGAATGGAAAGCTGCAGCTTGCTTCTATAATGTGTACATACTTTTTAAAAGCTTATTTTAAATAAGCAGAGTAAGTAAACAGATACTTTTTAAAAATAACCTCTTGAAATAGGGGGGGGATGAAGGATGCATTTGGAACTCCATGTGAAATCATCCTGCTTCCCCAGTCCGGTCACAGATGCCCAGATAAAGAAATTAGCAAGTAACCTTTAAGGCCACTGAAGGTCTGATGTGATCAACAGGAACATCAGTGAAAGAAGAGTTTTCCAGCATACAGAGGCAGTATGAGATGAGAATTCAGGAGCTAGCTACCACATAACAACAATTTTCAGGCTGGCTGGAGTGGGCTAGCAAGCCTTCCTTTCAACCAACATCCACAAAAACATCAAACTCTAACTTTAAACGTTTTCTCTTGCTGTTTCTCCAACAGAACATCATGGCTCTGTAGTTGCTGGTTTCTTCTCCATTGCATGATAGCACCAGACATCAGACTTTTGCTTTAACTTTTGAGTAAAAGGCACAAGTCAGCATTAACTGATGTTTATATGGAAGAAGCCTGTGCATGTAGCTCTCTCCACGTACCTGGTGTTCCCAGGCGGGCTTGTGCAATGGTTAACTTCTCATGGGGTGCTTGGCACTGACAGCTTGTTTCATCTGCAAATGGAGCAGGTGCTGTCAGAGTCTGGAAGGAGGAAAAAGCACAAAGAAAGTAAATTTATTTTCACCACCAAGTAGTTATAGATGAGCCATTTAATTGTGGCAGACTGCTGTAACCAGACTTCATGCTGGTTTGTTCTCTGGGGATTTCTGCTTTTCGGTTGCCCCTGAACACACACAATTAACACTAGGTAGAATGGTGAGGAAAATAAAGCTTTTTAAACATGTCATGTAACTGAATTCTTTGTCTCTGTTAAAGAAGCTTGGTTATCTTTGAGATGAGTGAAAGCACACAATTTTTCTGTTTGCAGAACAAAGTCAGGTTGGATGGTGTGAGCAGCTTAACCCTTCTCAGTGACTCCAAAGGCCCAAGAAAAATGTATTCTGATACCTGTAAGTAACAGCTAGAAAAACTATTTGGGACTTAGAAAGCTGCAAATGAGCCACCTCTTAACAAGCGCCCTTTCCTGCCACTGGCACCAGTAAAGATAATTGGGAGTACAGGTAGTTTGGTTGTGGCTTTAGTCAGAATTTCCTATAATTGTGAGGAGCCATTCAAAACAAAGGCAAGGATGCAACCTTAAGTCCCATTTCACAAGATCTGACTGAGCAGCAACTCCTTTTGCGTCTAACACATTCTGTAACAGTGCTAAAATACTGTAACTGTGACAGAGTACCACAGGGGTACTTGCTCTGAGGAGCTTATAACCTAAAGATATATGAGACAGTGTGAGGATGTGTGAAGACTGACGTGGCATTATCTGTCAGGAAACTTGATTACTGAATTTGTATTTTCTGCCCATGTCTATGTAGGAAGTTATCAGCCATCAGACCCTCAGATATTTATTACCTGCCATATGGTCTGATGGGAAAAAAGCATGCTTCTATAGCTTTTGGCTTGAAATCTTTACAAAAACATAGCTGAGTTTTGGTTTACTTTGTTTTTGAGATGAAGTGGTGGTTGAGAAAACCTGAAGGAAATCTGTCACTTTGCCTCCACCCTGATTTCACTGGGAGTACATGGCCATGCAGCCGTGGTCTGGTTGTGTTTTGACAGTGACCACTTGATGTACACTTCCCACAGGAGTTGGTGTACCCATGAGTGATCATAACAGCACCCCTTTTTGCCTTCACACTGTTTTTTTCAGATTTTTGTTGCTGAATGATTAGTCACTGAGCATTTAGCACTTTAGCTTCCCTGAGACATTTTAGGGCATGTTATGCCTAATTGATGCTGATCTCTGGGCTCACTGGTTTGTTGCATGGAAAGCTCAGAGGACAGTAGTAAAACAACAAAGACTTAAAGATTCATATCCAGTTCTTTCTGCGGATTTGCTATTCATTTTGTTTACTGCAAGTAATGCAATTTTACGTAGGTTTCCTTTTTTTCCTTTCCATTTTTCTTTTTTAATTTTCTTTCCCATACTCTCAAACATTAAAGGAAATTATCATCATTAGCATCTTCATGATGAAAATCACAGCATCTCTGCACAGACAAGGATAAAACAGGAGAAATTATGACCAAGCCCAAGTTTCTGTCTGGGTTTCATAGAGGGAGACTGTTCATCAGGCCACCCATGCTGCACAGTGTAGAACATTACACATAATCATACAGTGCCAGCTCTTTCCTTTATTTTCTAAATACTGTCTTTTTGCTCCAAGCAAGGTCAAGTTACACAGCAGCCCATACAGCCTGGCTCCTGCTGAGATAAAGAGGAAGGCAGAAATGTTAAAACAATAATGGCTATGGTCTGAGGCCTGCAACTGGTAATCAGCTTCTAGCTTGGCAGAGGTTGTTTCCTCAGAGGTTATTTGAAGAAAATAGGCCTGGTTTGCAGGAAGATATCTCTTTTTCCCCCCAGGCAAACACAGTGGTGCTTTTCATCCATGTAACCACCTTTGCAACACTGAGATTTTTCTTTCAGTCTCTGCTCAATGATGAACAACCTCTATTACCTTCTCATTCGTCCAGCTTTTATAAATGTTCATCATTAAAGTTCACTTCAGAGATCAGGGTTTAGAACCAGACCTGTCAATATTTCCTTTACTCTCTTACCTCTCAGTTACTGGATATGAAAATACATCAAATGCAATAGATTAAAATCAGCCATATTCTGTCAAAATGTCAGAGAAAAGCATAAACACCATGTGCTGACAGAGCAAAGGAAATTTATAGTAATAGCTTCCAAATGACTACTCACTACTGTTTTATCTGTCCTAGAAAAATTATTGCTAAGCTTAACAAAAACATGAGCAAAATGAGACCATTTGGTTTGTATATAAGCCCATAAGAAAAAATATTTCAAGAAATTATTAAAACCCAGAAATCATTTATCAAACCTTTTCAGTTTGTATACAATTACTTGTATTCTTTACAGTTTCTTGACCGCAATAATCAGAATTGTGAGAAAACAGCAAGTAATTAATATAGCAGCTTTTTCATTTTGGTTAATCCACTGAAGTTCTTTTGGAAGTTTGCTATAGTTTTGCCAATTATCAGATGGTTAGACAAGATTTTGTACTTTTGTCTTTCTCTGATAGATTTTTTTCCCTTCATCTCTGCCTTCCTTATATTCTAGGCATTTACATTTTGCAATTAGTCAAGCAAGTGAAATTAGCCTTGTATTTTGGACCAAGGTAAGCTCCTGAGGCCTGCACCATCCTGTAGTAATATGTGAAAGCTTATCACATGTCACAAATGGAGTAGTCATTGTAATAGTAGGACTTCATTAATTATATTTACTTCAGAAGATGATAAAAAGCTCTTGCAATAAGAGTCCTGTTTCCTTGAAATGAAGACACAGCATTCAGTAAAATCAAAGTATGGGAAACCATGATTTTTAGTAACTCTTGCATATTAGAAGCTGTTAATTCTATGAGAAGTTTAAATAGTGTTTTACTTGCTTTCTAGGAAATTTGCAAAAGAACTGAATGGTGTTCAATAAACTTCAAGACATTAAAAGATAGAAGGTAGATAATGGGGGCTTTCCCAGCAATCACCTCACAGCTCCATATGCACCAGCAACATCTTTGTAATCCATAGCTCTGTTTGGTGAGACAGTAGCCCAGAGAAGAGAGCACAGTGTGGTTGACAGCCTGGAGCTGGCCCTGGGGCCAGGACATTTCAAGAAGAAACCCTACATGACAGCTACAAGCACCTTATTTTCAGGAGTATCTTGATGCTTCCTTTTTATTATCACTCTTTACAGTCTCTTAGGCTACTTTAGCCATTTGACTCCTAGGCATAAGATAAACACTCCTTTTTGTGTTTCTAATGATTAAAAGGAAAGTTGCTGGTGATTTGTAGAGGGAGTCCTACCACTGAAATAACAAGTCAAAACCACAAGCACCCCCACACCTTTGTTTACAGCCTGTTTTGCTATTGTTTCTTGCTTTCTGTATGTTTGGTAGTTGGGCTGGGTTTTTTACACAGCAGCAAGGAAGACAGAAACATTCTTTTAAGCAGGCAAATATAGATCCATCCCAGCCATAGTGCACCTGCCTTTGTAACTCTGCCTGCAGGGTGACTGTAGGAAACACAGCTAATGGAAGGAGCTACTGCCTTTTTTTTTCTTTTTTGTTAATTCATGCAACAGTACCTTCTCTCCACCTCTTGGTAAAGTGGTATTGTCATCTAAGATTTTGCTGTCAACAAAGGTCACTGAAATTCAGATAATGAACTGGTACAGCTACAGAGGCAACACTTGATAAAGCAGGCTGGGCCTGTGCTTATGAAAAAATCAAACTGGCAGGGAAATTCTGTGGGAGCTCTGATGCTGTAGCCACCTTTTGTCTCAGAGGCAGTATTTAAAACAGATAAGTGATTTCACTGGAACAAATCACGTAGCTAAGGTCTACTTGTATGAGGAATGATTATTTTGGCAACCTGCTCCTGATGTTGGGAAACAATAATTACAAAGCAGGAAACACTGACATCAGTTTCAAGGAATATTTAAGAAAAAAAACTATCAAAACTATTGCAAAGTATGTGCCAAGTTTCTGAGGTATGAACACTTTCTGTAAGTGAAAAGGCTGTGTTAAGGACTACCAAGGTCTTCTCTTAGAGGTTCAGGGAGCAAACATTGTCAAAAAGGAAAACCATGCTGTCTCCTACCTGGTTTGGGTCAACAATCTTGACCCAAACAGGTAAATTTATGAGCATTTAGGCTGTCATTGAATGTTACTGGTTGTCTCCTGGTAAACTTTTTACAAACAGCTCTAATATCGATGCCAGTATTAAAAAATAGTCTAGCCTGTTGTCTCACAATTCTGCTGACCCAGGGAGGTGGATGTAAACTAAAAATAGAGAAAAGTAACCTTACAAGAACAATAACTTCAGCATTCTGTTTGCAAGCATTTCAAATTATCTTTGTTACTCTTTGTGCGCTTTATCTTCCATCAAATATACTTTGCTCATCATTAGTATTAAGTCAGTAATTATTAAATACAAGATGCAATTATAAGTTGAAGATACTGCAGAAGAAAAGCAGCTTCCACTGCCTTTTCAAAAGCATAATCATGTATATATGTAGAGATTCACAGATTATGAAACTAAAACAACTATTATGTAATCTAGTCTAATATTTGCAAAAGGCCAAAGAATTTTGTGACAAGATTCCTGCATGACAGCCATAACTTCTGACTGAACTGGAACACATTACTTAGAAAACAAAACTATCCTAGAGGTAGAATGGGCCCCAAGTCAAGAAGAGTTCAAGTGAAAGAGCTGCCAATGAAGCACCTTAACCTCCATGAACACCAGCTGGAAGTGAAATGCAGCCCTTGGCAACACATCCATGTGAGCCTGCTCCCCTGGGACAGCTGGAAGGAGCTCTGCATGCCAGTGGTCCAGGCAGGACCCACTGAAAGCAGGGCACTGTGCAGTCTGTGAGCCTGGATGTTCTCCTGTCCTGATGGCTACAGACAGGAAAACTGTCAGATATCCCAGCACTGAGGAGTGATACACAGCATCCCTAGATAAAGAAGCTTGTGACTTCTTCAAAGGGGCACCAGTTGCCAATCATCAGCCTGCAGACACCATCACCAAGAACCAAACTGGCTGTGGGACATTTCAATGCAATGCCCAGAGGCAAGTGCTTGCTGGCCGAGGAGTAATGCTGAAGGTTGGCCATGGTCAACAGACCAAAACTGTGTAACCACTGCTCTAATGCCTCTGTTGTTTTACTGATCAATTCAGTGGTGATGATATCAGCTCCTGTGTTTTGAATGCCTGTTACACATTTCTTTTACTTGTACATTACTGTATAGCATCACAGAATCATAAAGGTTGGAAAAGAGGTTTAAGATCATCCAGCCCAACTGTCAACCCAGCACTAGCACTGTAACCCCAAAAACACCAAAACACATCACCCAACACCACACCCAGATGCCTCTTGATCACCTCCAAGGATGCTGACTCCATACATCCCATGGCAATCTATTCCAATGTCTGACCACCCTAACGCTGAAAAAAAATTTTGCAATATCTAAAGTGAGTCTCCTCTGTCTATCTTAAGGCCATTTCCTCTGGTCCACTCACTGCAGGCATAGCAGAAGAGACCAGCTCCCACCTCACTACACCCTCCTTTCAGGCAGTTGTAGAGAGCAATGAGCTTCTCCCTGAGCCTCAGCAAGACTACACAAACCCAGCTCCCTCAACCATTCCTCCCAGGACTCATTCCAGATCTTTCACAACCCTTGCTGCTTTTCTCTGGATACACTCCAGCACCTCAGTATCTTTTCTGAAGTGAGGGGCCCAGAACTGGATACAGTACTCAAGGTGTGGCCTCACCAATGATGAGTAAGGATGCGAATCACAGCCCCAGTCCTGCTGCCCCCACTGTTACTGATACAGGCGAGGTGCCATTGGCCTTCTTGGCCACCTGGGCACTCACTGGCTCAAGGTCAGTTGGCTGGTGACCAGCAACCCGAGGTTCTTTTCTGCTGGGCAGCTCTCAAGTGACTCCTCCCCCAGCTCGTAATGTTGCATGGAGTTGCTGTGACCCAAGTGCAGGACAGGCACTTTCCCTTATTGAGCTCCTGCAACTGTCCTCAGACCACTGATTGAGTCTGTGAAGGTCTCTCTGTAGATCCTTCTACCCTCAAGCAGATCAATGCTCCCATCCCACATAGTGTCATCTGCAAATTCACCCGATATGTGGCTGAAAGAACCCAACTCTGCATTAATCTTCTGAAAGCAACTCAGTTATATAGTTATATATCTGTCTATGTATCAGTAATATATCACCTCAGCTAAACTATTGTGTGAATTTGACCCAATAATCAATCTCTACATGTGCTTCTTTACAGAGATACTTTACATTTATCAATTACTTCATGTCAGACGGAGGACAGCATTTTGTATAAACCATTACTCAGTAACAGAGCTATGAAGAAGCAAAAAAAAGCCAAACCTTTTTTTTTTTCCTCCTCCACTGGAGACATATTCTGCAGTCCCTCAGCTGTCAGCAGAAAAACTCTGGGAAGATCAATTTCCCCACAGGGAAGCCGACAGGCTTCTTCACAAGATCCCTGATTCATCCAGTGTCTTTCTCAAGAGGTTTTCACCTTATACCATCTGTTTATATTTATGTAAAACAGGAAAGCAGATTACACGGAAACAAAGGACACACTGGGATAGACAGTTATGGTTGTACTCAATGTTTGTGCAGGATTGTGGATGTGTGAGTATACACTACACATACTCTTGCCTGTGTAGACAGTATTTGCCTCCTAATTCTGTATTTCTTCTGCTTCACATCCACTCATGTGCTGAGTTCTTTTTACATTTTATACATATGTTATATTATAACGCTGCCTATGTTCCTGAGGAGGGAGCTGAGAAAATCTATTTACAATGTTTTTCCACTCCTTTTTAAAGATCTAATACAAACCTCTGTAGTAACGACAACAGCACAGTTTAAGAAGTTGGTAATATTCTCCTAATAAAACCTATTTCTAAAATACCATTGCATTTGCAAGGACAGAATGCAATATATAGAATGCAATGTTTTCTCCCCGTGTTTATGGGTCATTTCTCATTCCTGAAAAGATATCTGTAGTTCTGTGTATCTGAAAAAATATGTACTGCCATGTGTTTTTGCAGAAACTGCATGTCCTGGGGTGACATTTCAGGACATATATAAACTGCATGTCCTCTGATGTAAGAAGAGGAAATCTAACCACATTTTTCATGTCTGTGGGCAATTTAATTTTTATTAAGTGCAGCAAAAATTGCTACATGTCCCCAAGCACAAACCTCACCTGGCACATTTTTATGGGTTTGTGGTTTTATATAGTAGCCAACACTGATGAAAATTAATCCAGAGCAAAACCCAAACTTCTAAAGGACCAAATAAATATTTAGTCAAATAAAGTAATTTTGGGTTCCTTAAATGTAAGGCTATTTACATATTTATTTATGCTTAATTCCACATTGAAGTAAACAGATGGCAGACCCCCTGTCATAACATCACGTGAGAGAGAAACAGATGCACGGGACACTTTTTAAGCACAATAAATCCCCCTTACATTAATAATTGGCTCCTCTGATTAAAACTCCCTTCCAGTCATATAGGAAAGATTAATATCAACATCTATGAAAGCTCATGGAAATAAAATACTGAAATGATTCTAGGGGTTGCATCAGAACCTCTTAAAACGTTCTCTGTAAATATGAAGGGATGAAAATACAGGTATTCAAGGCATTCACACTTCCCTTATTTCCTTATTTCAAATTTTGTGTTCGAGATCATTGCTTAACAGCAGCAACAAGAAACTGTCCAACGAAATAGAGTGACTCCTTGAACCATTACACAGCTCCAGTGTGTGCAAACACTAAAATGCTGCCCTCTACTCTTCAATAAAATAAAAAAATACCAAGTGTTTTCCAAATGTACTTGAATAACTGTGAAAAATTTAATTCATGTGCTCTCATTTTTTATAAAAAAATCAAGAAAACAAAATGGCCCAAGCATCAGATACCTAAAATCATGTGAGCTCTGTCATATTCAGTTGTACTTGAGTCTCATTCTCCAAGTACTGTGAATTCAGTGGCCCCAAGATACTTAATACCTGATTCCTATTGACCTGTAAAAGCCTGTAGCCTCTGAATCTCACAACACTACAGAAGCAAATGTAGGCTTTGAAGCAGTGCTGGGATTGCAAGGGTGAACCTCAAATGTCCACAACACTTGCAGTGCCTTGGCAGAACTTGTTTTATCTGCCATATGGATAGACAAAGTGTCCAGCTAGTCTGTCCTTGCAATGATGAGGGAAAAAAGCCCCCAGTAAACTATTTGGGTACTTCCACACAGGGCCCCAACATCACTTTCTGTACAAGAAATGAGATCCAGCCACAGCTTCAGCTGCCTGAGAACAGACATCCAAGGGCAGTATAAGATGTCACATACCCTTGAACAACCCAGTATTTTGGGGATAGCACTGCCTAGGGCAGAGCAGACAGAACAAAAAGCACTTACCTGCTTTTTTAGATCATCTTAAAGATAGATTCACTTTAAATTAATGAAAACAGCTGCTTAATTCCTCCAGCCTTGCCCTCTACCCACTGATATGCCTGTGAGCACAGGCCAAACCAACCACATACCTACCTACCCATCTGCTTCTTCTCCTCCCCTGTAGTTCACCCCAGCTAGTTCAGGTGGGTTATCTTACCTGGTTTCTTAAATTAAGTACTGTGATGGAAATATATGTTGCATTGCCCTGCATGACAGAGCCATGAAATACAAGGAAAAGAAGCTCTCAGTGTGTTGTTCAAGGGAAAGATGAAGTACAGTGCCAACCAGTACATTCTGAAGTTTGTTTTCAAATAACTTTCATTGTGCATTTGGGTTTGCTTTATTTGCAGCACTGTCCTTTAAAACTGCCATTGTTTTCTTTTATGAAAGATGTCGGATGGAATTGTCTTCCCAAACAAAGTGTGTTGAAATGCCTGTTTGTTTCTTTCAGGTGAGGACTGGTAATTTTCAAAGGACACAGCAGTCCTTCAAAGGAGCAACACACACCTGGGACCAAAACCAAACTATTGATCCCAAGTGACATAACTATATTATAAAAAAATAAGCAAATAATCTCATAAGGTTTTGTGTTTCCTCTTTGGTATTTTCTGCTATGGTATCTCTTAGTTAAACTAAGAGCTTTCCTTTTTAGTACTGATTACATGGGCAAACCCTAAGGGCAGGATTCCCAGGCTGAGATCCACAGCCCAGCAGCACTCTGCAGCTTACTGAAAGTTAGCCAGGAACAACTGCAATACCATCAATGTGTGGCATGATATGACCAGAGGTCATGTTTATCCCAAACAGTGGAGGCCCCCATGACCAAACCATGGGTATTCTGAGGCTTAAAATTATTAATGGGACCACAGCAGATGAGAAAGTAACTGAACACAGTAGTTTGGTCCCGATAAGAAAAGAGATAAATGCAAAAGAATGCAAACCAGGATTGGAGAAATGCCATTTGTGAGGGTTTTTTCCTTGACTACAAAAGTCCTAAAATCACCACTGTGGATAAAATCTGTGACTCTGATGGGTTTATTTCTCTGTAGTGTATTGAGACCAAGACACATGGGGTCACTCAGTGACATTTTCCTGGCATTAAGATACATGGAAGTTGAGAACATAGAGAAGGCAAAGATTAAGTCAGAGAGGGAGCAGAGGAATTGACTAAAGCAACACAAATGCTCATTAATGCTTTTGCTGGTTAAGAAAATGGACAGAGTGTCTTGGGGGGAAAATAATGGCAATTTATAATTACAACAGTACCATGCACTGGAAAACATCAGGTTTCAATACACATTGAAGCTTACCCTAGAATTGCCTTCCATGTCCCTTGATTTCCTGATCTCCGAAGGACACAGGTTCCTGAGTCCTAATGTGACAGTTCCTGACAAACTAGCAGACTTCATAGCCTAAAATCAGAGGTCTAATGGCAGATACCCATTAAAAATATTCACAGTTTTAAGGCTTTAAAGAAGTAATTCTTGTTTCAGTGAAAAAGACAACAACAGTTTCAGAAAAGAACCAACTCCTTTTCACCTTCTAAAATTTCAGGTGATTTCTCAAGAAAAACTGCTTCCTACAACTTAGCCTATATATAACCTGAAATCCCAGATAATTAATTTTAGACATATGTGAGAACCAATGAACAGCATTAAAAAGTCATCTGTAAATATCACAAACTTGCTACCAGCTATATCATCCTGAGGTACCAAAGCCATCCTGAGGTCCAAACAATACTAAAATGTCACCTAGAGGGTCACCCTCTTTCCTTTACACTAATAATCCAGGTGAAAAGGTTACTGGCCCACCACTGCACATGCTGCCTTCAAAGGATGAGATCAGACCAAGTACTGAAGATCTTAATAATTATCTGATAGGAACTTGATGACCATGTTATTAGACTGTCTGTCAAGGGGTGATTCATTTTAACTCTTCAGAACACCTGCCCTTAATTTTTCTCACTTCAGGCACTGCTTCACTACACTTGTTTGCCTCACTCTCTATGCTCTGAGTTCAGTGTATTGCATTATACTTCACCAGACAACTTTTTCTTTAGCCTGAAGATAACACAGATCTGATGACTGACAAGATATCACTTTGTAAGGGCATACTTTCCACAAATAACTTATTTAAAATGTCTCCATTATTGGAGAGTACCATTATTGGTACTCAGGAAGACCCAAAACATTGTAATGAATTTCTGTTTCATTCATGTACTGTCACCTTAATTTCTACAGAAATTATACCAGCATGAATGATACTGTAAATACTGGTATCATAATGTCACTTTTTCTTTAAAATCTTTTAAAACGTCAGACTACATAGAGTAATATATTCAAACAGGTTGTTACATCTGAGCTTTTGACAGAAGACTCTAAGACAGCCTGTACGAACACACTGCAGTAACTACCTGAGCTAACTTTCCCTATTAAAACAGCTCCAAAAGCTTTCCATGAACAAATTAACAGTCTTCTTTAAAGCTGAATCTAATTATAACATAAGCAAGAAGAAAACATTTAGGTCAGCTCCAATGACTGTTGCTATTTCTTGTCATATCAGAACAATGTCTCAACTATAGTGCTGAATTTAATTACTGAAGTTTGATGTTTAAATATGTTTTAATTAACACTGCAACTGAACTCTGGTGTTAAATGATCTAATTTCCAGGACTAAACTGTTTGCATACATCATGCATTTTCACATCTTGACACTGCCTCCACAATTCTGCAATTGCATATATGTACTGCTGTTATTAACTTTCTACCGCCTTGCCAGTGGTGTACACCATGCTGGGGTAAGGAGAGATCTTTCCTGGTAGGAATAATAGCAGATTTAAATAAGAAGCAAGGAAACACTCAAAATATTTTAAATGAGCACATGAAAAGAAGGACAGCCCTCAGAACCTCTACTCTTGGAGTACAGCAGTCTTGTAAAGTGGCCTACACGGTATGAGGGAGTCTTGAAGCACAGAACATCAGAGGAGTTATTTTAAGAATCGCTCTCCCGGCCCATCCTCATTGTCCTGTCCCCCCAAAAACCGCAGTTCTCCGAGACTCTCTTCTGCCTTACGCATCCTGAATCGAACGGGCAACTCCTCCTCGGACTCTTGGAAGTTGAGAAAAGAGAAATTTGCCATTCCTGGGCGCAGTAATCCGACCTAGAGCCGGCCCGCAGAGGAGAGCGGGGCTAGGCGGTCACTGAGGAGCTCCCGGGAGCTGCCACTCCCGGCGGGAGCAGCACCGGGAGAGGCTGGGACCGGCCGTCGCTCCCCGCCGCCGGCTCCTTGGAGCGCGGGCCGCTCCTCTGCATTCACTACTGGGTTCCCACAGGCAGCTTTTTAGATCGTAACACGGCTTGGCCACCACACGCCTCTCGCCACCCGCACACATGCGGCAGCGGCGCCGGTGCCCGGGAGCGCCCGGACCCGTCGGGAGCGCGGGGGAACCGGGTTTTTAACGGGTGGACCGGGAATTGTGCCTGGCTGTCACCGCACTGCCCCGAGTTCCGACACGACACGACACGGCACGGCACGGCCCAGCCCACCTCGAACAGCCTTCGCTCGCCCTTTCCCTAGCATCGCACAAAGGGACCCGCAGTGAGGCGGCACCGGCCCCCCGGGGGCTCCCTCCCTCGCCCCCGGCCCGGCGGCCCCGCAGCACCCGGGGCGGCTCGAGCGGGCGGGCCGCGGCCGGGCCCGACTCACCATGCGCGGCTGTGGGCAGGTGTGTTCCAGCTCCTCCATGGTCTCGGAGGGGGATTTGGGGGTGCCCGTTCCTGACTCAGCACCGGCCGCACGCACTGGCATGGCCGCCGCCCGGGCCCGCCCGGCGCGGGGGGTCTCCCCGGGAGCCGCCCGGGGGCTCGGCCGCTCGCGTCGCCACGGCAACCGGCGGGCCCCGCCCGCTCCGCGCGCGGGGGGCGGGGCCTATTATTTGCATGCGGGCTCCTGGTTGGCTGCTGCCCCGCCGCGCCACCGCGCACCGCCCACGGCGGCTCCGCGGGCGGGCCCCGCCCCCGAGAGTCTCTGGAGGCTGGAGGGGGCCGGGCTGGACGGGACCGCGGGGGTCACCGGGTCCGACCCACCGGCTCGAGCAAGGCCGGCCCACAGCACATGGCACAGGACTGCGTCCAGAACGTTCTTGAACATCTCCGGAGAGGGAGACTCCACAACTGCTCTGGGCCGTCTGTTCCATTGACCGGTCACCTGCACAGTGAAGTTCTTCCTCATGTTCAGGTAGAACTTCCTGTGCTTCAGTTCCTGCCCGTTGCCTCTTGTCCTAAGCTTAGCAATCCCGAGAGGAGACTGCAGAAGGCTCCGTCCTCTTGCCGCCGCCCCCCCCCCCCCTTTAGATATGTATACACATTAATGATCTCGGTCCTCTCTTGTAGACGCTGAACAGGCCAAACTTCCTCAGCTTTTCCTTGTCAGAGATGCCCCAGTCCCTTAATCATATTTCAGTGCTCCACTGGACCCCCTCCAGGATCTCCATGTCTCTCTTGTCCTGAGGAGCCCAGAACTGGACACAGCACTCCTGATTCACTCATCTCTCCAGGGCTGAGTGGAGGGGCAGGATCCCCTCCCCGACCTGCTGGCAATGCTCTCCCTGATGCACCCACCCCAGGATCCCGTGGGCCCTCCTGGCCCCCAGGGCACTGCTGGCTCAAACCCCGAGCCGTGTTCCGAGCACGGCAGGCGCGGTCGGTCCCGGAGCGGTGCGGGCCTCCGGGAGGCAGCGCCGCACCAGGAGCCGCATCGCTGTGGCCGCCCCGACCCCGGGCGCGACTGCACCCGCGGGCCGGGCTGGCGCGGCCCGGGAGTCCCCTCACAGCGACCCGCGGGGAGGTGTGGCCGGTTCAGAGCAGCCGGAGGCGGGGCGGTGCTGACCGGACAGCTCCCGCCGGCCGCGCCCCGCGCCCGGGGCGCCTGCCCGCTCCTCTCCGGAGAAGAGCATGGTGCTGGGAGTACCAAATTCTTGGTGCTGAAGAAATTAATCTAGTGAAAGCTATTATAACAGTTTTGGCAAAAGCGTTGTTCTGTTCTGCCGAGAGATTATGGCTGTAATGGTAGCAGCTTTCTCTAATGATGCCTTAAGTTTTAGCTTTCATATTTTCTAGATTCTCTAGTACATTAGTATATAACTACATTTCATATTAAGTGTTACCAGTTTTTCTTCACAGTTTAGTTAGACAAAACAATCCTTTTCCAGCCTGAGAACCAAGGACACCGTTGCAGCTTCAGGCCCAAAAAGTATAAACAACAGTGAATTGAGGAGAGCAATCTGGGAAGATGGGACTTTATAACCTGAAGCTGTAATTGGCCAATTAACCCCAATATGTAAATGGACCAAAACTTATAAAACTGTGAAAACATGTGATCCATCATCCATCTTGGGTGTAGCCATGGCCAAGCTCTTGTACTGCCCAAGGTGTATCCTCTGAAGGCCTTTTTTAATAAATACCTACATTATTCCTTTAACTCTGTCTAGTCTCTCTTCTAGGTAGCCTCTCCAGGCATCACTAAATGCAGAAATTGCTTCTAATCATAGGCAAATTGAGAGTTTCCAGGCCCTTCACATGGAACCTGGCTGACACCTGCCCAGGAGCCATGACTACATCTTTGGCTGTGCTGTACAGTTGCTTCAACACACACAACTGTAGTTCTACACTGCTGAAGTGAAATGACCATCCTTATTACTCTTAAATAGCATGAGAATATGACCAAGATAATATAAAGCCAAAAATTTTTAGAACAGAGATTGTTAACCTTGATAGAATAAAAAAAGGGGATTTCAGTAGTACTTAGCTTCAGTGGGCACTATCAGTGTAATTTTTAATCAGAGGACACAAGCATCTAAGGCAATCCAGACCAGTGAGGAGTTATAAGAATTGTGCCTCAGGGTCTTTCCCCTTAAGACCTGGATTTCAAACGTATTTGTCTTTTGCACATCTTCAAAAAAAAACTAAGTGCAACACAAAAATTTATGAACTAGGTGAAAGGGAAAGGGGTAGACAAGTAAATAAGAGGAGAAAGAAAAGAGAATGTCAAAAGAAAAAATGAGACAGCTGTCACAAAAAGAGGAAAATAGATGTCAAAAGAGGTGACTAATCAAGAAAAACAGGTAGCCAGACTAAGTGAATCTCACAGCTGAATCTTTTCCTTATTAACTAAGTTCCTTTATCAGTGATTCTGCAAGAGCTACTCACACATTATGGAAAGCATACTCAAGGGAAATGATTAAACCATGATTAATGCAGCACTCGGCCTGAAATTTGTAGCTCATTTTCTTAGCAAAAATATTTGCAGGAGCGTTATGCTGTTAGAAGAATATTTGGACAGCACAGATGAGCAGTGCTAGGACTGGAGCAGCCAGAGGCAGTAGGCAGCCCTTTTATAAACCCAACCACATATGCCAACTCTTCAGAGATTGGTGCTGGTGTCCTGAAGGTGTAGCACCAGCTATGGACATACCCAGGGCAGGTGTCCAGCCCTCCCTGACCAGGCGCATGGGAATAGAGATGAATAGAAAGCAGACGTTCTTAAAGTTGGATGATTGCCAATATACTGGAAATGTAAATTCCTTTGCCTTCTATTTCTTTCGAGTATGAAAGGCCGAATTTCATCTCTGCTTTCATGCTGAGAGTGTGCTATTGACTTCAGGTGCATTTTGATTCATCTTCTCTACAGATAGCTTTTTCCATATACATGTAACATTACAGAATGATGTCTCTCTTATGGTAGTGTTATCGCCTATCTAAGCTTGGCCAGAACTTCAAAGTGGAAGTGGAATACTTTTCATGCTGCTTATTTAATTTCTATCTCTGGTAAATACTTTATGTATTCTGTCCTTTTTGAAGTGCATGAAAAAAACCTATTGTGTACCTCATTACAAGAGAGAGAAGTTGAAATAATGGCAGAGAGAAGGATGTAGGGTCTGTCATGCCGGTCCAAATGGAATTTGTCTAAAAATCTTAGTCAATATATTGGATATCTTGAATTAGGTATCCTAAACTGCATCTTCTAGTTGTTGGGACTAAATGAGCTTTTAAAAGGCTGGAGTGTGTCTTCTTGACTCCCTGAAATAAATAAATACAAATTAGGTTTGATTGGAAAAGCTCAACAGATGATGTTCTGTGAATCCTTACAAGTCAGCCAGCTTTTAAAAGAACAGTAGAGCAAGAGGCATGGGAGGGGATGTTCATGTATTTAATTTCTTTGCTGTAACCAGTATCCTGTGCCAGGCTAATCATGTCTCCTGGGCAGCCTCCTGACATTTCTTCACAAGTAACAGGGACACATCACCATAGACTTTAATGACTGAGCTCTTGGCAACAGCTGCTTGGGTTGACTAGACATCTGATGCATGAAAATATTGTCCAAGCATGTACAAACTACAGGCAAACAAGCCAGGAAACCATTATCCCAATCCTCCTACCACTAATTTCAAGGACTGAATTGAATAGGCACCAAACATGGAAAAACCTCAGTTGTTAAGAAGGTTCCACCTGAATGTAATAGTTTAAGGTTTGCCAATTGTAATATATTTACCTTCTATTGTGAAATAGAGTTAGTAGTAAAGGTAAAGCAGGCCTAAAACTTCAAAAAGGGAATAAAGAAAAAGAAACTTATTAACAACACAAAGAATAATAATAATAAATTCAGAACAGATTTTCAGACCGGGTTCTCCTTCCCCCTTTGTTACAGCTTAACAACAAACAGGGACACTTCAGTCAATTCCTTAGTTAAATAATATTTTTCAGTTCACTTCAGGGAGAGGAGTTGCTTTTTGTTTAGCTATAAGGATCTTTTACCAAGAGAGGAAATCACCAGTTCTCTCTTGACTCCACTTTTTCATGATTAACAGCCGCCAGGGATCTGCTATCATGAATTTGCTCCCACTTTACAGTCTTTTCAGAACTGAGTTGTGGCCGTGTTAAAAAAGTCATGGGGTATTACCTTTAAGGATGAGCTACTCAAAGGCAAAAGTTCTCTTCAGCTCACTTCTCTCTGTTCATACTTCATTCCCAGGAACAGAGATCCCCTTCTTTTCCTTGGGGCAAAGGATTCTTCAAACACTTTACACCTTGCTGCACCCCCCATGTCTTTCTTTTTTTCATGGTTTAAAGGAATTATTTCATGTAGTACAGTCCACCCCTATAACTTACAAAAAGATTTCAGCCAACCTTCATGGCATCTCCTCATTCTCCTTCCATTTAGAAACTTAGCTTTTACTTCACTGACTTTGGTGTATCCTTTCTGTTCTGCTCCCTCTCACCCACAGAAGGACGGAAAGTCTGTAAATCTTATCTGAGCATTGGGAAAGTTAAAATCTCCCACAGAAGTTGCAGGAGTTGGGCCAGGCCATGCCGGAGCTGTGTCAGGATCTCAGGCTGTTCAGGCCACGCTGGAGGGGCAGGACGAAAACTGCAAAGCGCACGCAGAGGAGAAATGGGTGCCAAGGCCGTGTGTCCATGGCTTTCCTCCGGCGCTGCCCGCCCCCAGCTCCAGCCGCAGCCCGGGGGTTCTCCCTCTGCCCTGCCCAGCACAAAAAGCCCTGGGGGCTCTCCCGAACCGGGCCCGGCTGCCTCCCCCCAGCCCGTGAGGGCGGCAGGGCAGGGCCCCCCGAGCCACGGGAACAGCGGGAAAAGGCGAGAATCCAGCAATGGGCTCCGCTCCCCTTGGCCACTGGAGCCCCCGGTTAAAGACGGGGCCCAGCAGCCTCCGGAGCCGCTCCCGCCCGGCCCGGGCCGCACTGGAAGGGACCCGGGCCAGGTCGGTGTTACCTTGGGAGAGCCCGGAGATGCCGGAGAGCTTTCCCGGCGTTTACTTGCTTCAAATGCCATTCACGGAGCGAACCGACTTTTCCAATTGGTTTCTCAGGCTGTCAACAACTAACCCAGCCTGAAATTGGTCCCATCAATCCACAGAGGAAGCTCTCATGGAGAAAAACTTCCTAGTGTGCCCTGCCCCCAGGGTAAAACTAGCACACTGATTCATACTAGTTTGGGGTTTTTGTTATACAGAACTTCAGTTCTCAAACTGCAACAAGTAATTATAAAAGATTAAAAAAAATATGTTTAGATGTTACATTTAAATCCTCTCATTTCTCAAACCGAAAATATCCCTCTCTGAGCTTCATGGATCTCAAGCACCAGTTAGCACAGTAGAAGTTGCATTTAAAGTGGTCTTTGAGAGAGGCTGCAAAAGTCTTCTGACCTATAACTGAGTCAAAATGAAGACAAGCAGACCCTCACATAATTTCTGTTCAAAAGTCATCAGGAAACTGTGAACAAAACTCTTGTGGTTAAATAGTGTTTGATGTCAAAGCCAAGCATCTACAAGAAACATAGAGAAAATTACTGAATTATTAACTGATGAGCTTTAATAAGTTTTGTTTCAGTGGATATATTTTGCATATTGAAGGTTTTAACTGCAAGAGTTTATAAGGTCCACTGCAAGACTTGGTAAGATGAAGGAATGGTTTATGCCTGGAGCACATTTATTGAAATACTGTGTTTCTACATATGTATATATGTATGCATGAATCCCTGTATTTATGTGTCTCTCTATCTATCAATGTCATGTTAATTCTAGACATGCTAGAATTAATAGTCAAAAACAGCAGAAAAAGATACTTCATTGCTGAGATGATCAATTAGTAAAATAATATATTTTTAGACTGAGATTAAAACCTCACAATGGTTGATATTTTTTTCCCTCCTGTGTAGGTGGGAGAAAAAGGTAGAGAATGAAAGGCATGAATTGAACTACACCCTATAGGTTTTCATTGCCTCCAACACCAATCACTTTGCTGCTTCCATGTAATGCTTGCAGATACTGTAGCTTTAATTAATTTTTAAGAGCAGTTCATCATTCCAGAGGAATGCACAATGCTTAGAAACTATCCTGTTTATGTCAGAATAAATAAAAAATATTTTACTATTTATGAAAGTCTTACAAAATGTATGCAGGTTAAATCCACAAAGTTTTTCTATATGCAATCACAGTCCATAAATTATGAAAAGTAAAAACATGGTATTTGGTACAGTGGGATTTTGAAACAATACTTTGAGGAGTTGGAGTAGAAAGCTGACATTCAGCAGGCAGGTTGGTACTTTTGTTACATATCTCTTGACTTTTTTAGACTAAACTGTCCCAGCTGCAATAATTTCTCATAGGTCACATGTTATAATCTTTCCATTATCCTCCCTGCTCTATTTTGGGTTCTCGGGAGATTTGTTACAGAGTGGTGCAAGCACAGGACTACAGCTGCAACTTTACTGCAGCCAAAAAATACAATGCCAAATGCTACAGAACTCCATACATCTAAGTATAAACTTGGTCTGAATTATTCATATTCTCTTTTCTCCTTATTGTTACAGATAAATATAATTTAAGAAAAATCTCTTTACTATTTACATTTAAATTGTGTCGTTATCCCTTCTATCCCTTTTTCTCTTCTTCTGGCTTTCCAGATAAGCACTCCAATCTCCTTAAATCCACACAAACCTAAGACTACCTTTCTTAAACATATTTGTATTGCACTGACTTCTATCCATTTTCAATCTCTCTGGTGCCTTCCTTTTCCACCAGTTCAATTTCAAACTTCTTGAACTGATCATCAGTATTCTGTCACACCATCTTTTTCAGGATTACAAGTCTCCAATATTATTTTTCTCTCCACTGTTCCTGTCAAGCTTTATCTTTCCATTTGTCAATGTTTCAGGCAAGTGCCTTCACAGCTTTTTTGCCATACTATTCCAAATGCAAACCTGCCAAGTGAAACATAAGAAATCATACTGCAAACTGCATTTGAGTGATTGTTAGGGGTTCACATTAATAATTTGTTTACCAAAAAACTTAATAAGAGTGAAACTGGAGTTCAATAATCTGGGTAAACACACACACTTTATTTAAAGCAAACTACCTACTTTACGTGCTGTAAAATGACTATCTGGGAGCTAGTATGGCTTTTACTACTTATTATCTGAATGACTCTTCCTGTAATAGCTTCTTCCATTTTGCCTAAAGTAAGGTAGATCAAGTACCAAACTTAACTGGAAAGTTTTTCTCTCAGGTTTGCAGTTACTTTCCTGCTAGTGTCCACAGGATGAATCAAAGGCTGGACTTGAAAGGGATTAAAAATTTGTGACTTGCTAGTGTTGGAAAGCAAGATCAAATGCCACTGGAACAGCGACACACAAGGAAGAAACCACCACCAGTCCTGACCTGTGTTTCTACCTTGCCTGTGGTGATGAGGCAAGTCCAAAATCTCTTATGATAATCTGGACTCTCATCTCGGCCTGACAGCTCACCCTGCCTGGGTCTGTGGGACAAAGCCCTGGGTGTCAAGTCCCTTACCCCAACCAGCCTTATCATGTCATTGTCTCCTTGTCCTCATGGAGCAGCTGCCCCTTGCTACACCCTGACAGCTATATCAGGCCTTCCTAAGTCCTGAGCTGAGCACAGTGGGGCCTGGCCCATGGCTGTGTGGGATCTTCTGCAATTCCTCCTGTGCTATCCATCTGACTGGCTTTGGTGTCCTCATTGTACTGGCCCCCTGTCCAGCCCCAGTTCCTGAGTGAGCCTCCTCTCAGAACCCACCTGGCAGCCCCTTGGGGCTGCTCTATAGGGTTTCTGCCACCCTCTAGTTCATCTGCTGTGGCTCCTTTCCAGGCCATTGTCCCTGCCTCGGTTGAGTGTCCATAAAGTTATCCACTGACAACATGGCACCAACTAAATTGCTCTCCCCCCCATTCTGAGTTCTCAGGTGTGAGGACACACCTTGTTTGTGGGGAATGGGAGTTGCTGTCAAGGCTGTGAGGGCACTGGCAGTCCTGACCAAGCCTCCCCTGGGTCCCCTGCCCTCTGTCTGTGGGTTCTGAGTTCTGGCCTGTGCTGTTGGTCCTTGCTGGAGCCGAGTTGTAGGAGTGCTGGTCTCCATCCAGCTCAGCCACAGCCATGCCCCTGGCTCCCTAGCCTGGAACCTGCCTTCCTGGACCTAGTAAATCCCCAGGGGAAGTGTTTAAGGCCAGACTGAATTGGGTTTTGAGCAATCTGCTCTAGTGGAAGGTGTTCCTGCCTGTGACACAAGGGCTGGAAGTAGATCACCTTTAAGGTTCTTTCAAAGCCAGATCATTCTACAACTTGCCTGGTGATCACTGGGCTGCATCTGACCCAGGTTACCATCACCAGACCTGACCCTGAGTCATGTTTCTGGTTTGTTCCGAGACCAGTCTCATCACCGTGGACTTGTCCTGGCTAACCCTAACTCCATCTCCAGGCTGCCCTGCTCACCCTCCTCAGGCTGGGGGAAAAAGGCCCCATATTCCTGCCAGGCTCCCCTGCAGCAGGGAGCACCTGGCCCTTGTAGCTTCCCCACAATGGAAGCACAGCCTTCCCTTGCACCAGTCCAGCACCAGAGTTGTCAAAATTACAACAAGACTTTGCAGCATCTCATGATGCTGTCCTCCTTTCTGCCAAAGGGATGTGAAATAATGAATGCTGAGATATTCACCCGTCGAAGCACATTTGATCTTCAGCCAGGTCTTGAAATGTAACAGCCTCTCTGCAATAATGTTATGCTTATACATTAATTGCTCGTTTTTGTGCAGTTGTAAAGAGAGAGTGCTGAAAGTAGTTAAAACAGAGACTTTCATGGTGCGGCAATAACGGTATGCTCTTGAATACCACTGGCATCAGACTTAATTCTTAGACATTATAATTAACTGAGGGCTCATTTTCTGTGAGTTTGCTCTCACTTGTCTTCCCTATTTAATGTACATTATAATATTTTGTACATTTCTTGTAGGCTTGAATAGGAATATTGTATTAGGCAAGCAGGTGATGAGATTCTGCTCTCTGTTCCAGTTAGCAAAATTCCACCAATTCTGGTCCAGTTACTAGGATTTGCTGTACTTTAACTGCAATCAGAATTGAACTGTGTTTGTTTAAAAAAAGAAAAAAAAGTGTCTCTGAATGTTCATTCCATAGACTTTTTCTGTTGTAATGGAAATTAGTATGTGTTCTTTTTTCTATTTCACGTTTTTATATGAGAGCCTTAAAATCCTAATACCAACTTTATTCTCTTCATCCTGTAACTCAGGTAGGAAATCAAAAAAGAGCTGTGCAGTGAAAAAAAGGCATTTAGAGGCCTGTTAAGCAAGGAATTTACCCTTTTAACATAAATGTCTGCATTATCATTATTGATAATGAGAAGCATCTATTTTTTCATACTTCTGTCAATTAGCTATATGTAAATAGTTTTGAAAGCAAAGATGTCTTGTAAACTAATAATTTGAGATTCTTTTTTAATTTTAGTTTATGAAATCTGTGCTTCTTTAGAAGTTTAGTCCCCCAAACAGTTAAATAATTCTTGTTGAAATGTCACATGCATAGCACAGTTTAGTAAGCAACTGCAGAAGTGGTCAGAGCTGGACGCAATTAGAAGGAAAAACTTGAAGTTAATTTAGTGATAATGTGCATTACAAGAGCAATGCAAGGATTAAAAGTAAGATAATGAAATACTCCATATTTGTAGGAAACATACACATAGAACATATACACTCATATCTTGAGCAGCATGCACATACACACAATTTTTCAGAAAGAGAGTCTGTACTAAACAGCAATATAATAATTTTAAGCATTTTGAAGTAGGCAGTACAGGTGAATTTTCAATCTTGCTGTCATTCATGATTTACTGGCATTGTTTTTATATCACCCCTCTTAGTTTTAACAGGTATTTTTCCAACATCAAAAGCATTATCTACCATAAGCTTAATGTGTAACTCTCTGAGTCTGAGAGTTTTAACTTTTTGTCCTACTGTTTTTACAGCAGATCAAGCACACTCTAGTCATTAAAAGGAAAAAAACAATAATCCTCAATACAGTAATATTTTTGTTCCATTTAATTTAGTTTTGGTACTATACTCCATTTGTACTTTCCTATGCTAATGTAAACTACTATTTATATTATCTTGGAAGGCTTGCAATGAGTTTACAGTATTTACTATTAATAACTTATATATTTAAATCACAGCTCTGAGAAAACAAAACAAAAAATACATCTTTATCACCTTTTGTTGAAATCTGGGACTTTCCTGAGCTTCTTCTTCTGTACTGTGTTTTTTGCTGCCTACCATCTTCGTTACTATGCTTGTCTTGCACTTCTCTTTGCAGCTATCACACTTGCCTTGAGGGAATCCTGTTGGCACTGAACCACCAGAATTCCCGCTTCTTGATCTTAAAAGACAAGAGCGAAGAGCAAAGGTTGTTCTTGTTAGTTGTCCAAGTTGTTTTTGTATGGTTGTCCAAAGGGAGGTTAAAGATCAGCTCAAAGTTACGTGCTGTGATAAAGCCTTTAGCAGAGGAAGTCCCAAATCTTGCTGGGTTATTTTTCTTTCCGAAAGCAAAGCACATCCCTTACTCTCCCCACCTTTTATTCGTTTTATTCTCCCCCCCCTCCCCCGCCCCCCAGCATTTAAATATTCTTGTTATGCTGTGCTGTGGGAAACAGATGCATTCTTGTTATGGCCAGAGATGAATGTCAGGATTGAACTAGCATCCATGAAAAAGTCTTTTGTTTGATTTGTGCTGTCCCACAGTGGAGCTATGGCAACAACTTCCGTTTGGGAAATTAACTGTATCACTGTGTACTGGCTCAAATCATGGCATCACCTGAATGACAAACATGCCACTGTTCACATGACAGCTGACAAAGAGTATTGTTTAATTTTAATCAAAAGCATTAAAATCCAGCCAATTAAAAAATCCAAAGCATGTGAAGGCTAAGTATATGTAAAATGCAGTGGCATTCTATTTTTATTCAAACTGAATAATTTAGAGATATTGTTATTTTATAAATGTTTTTGTATTGTAGCTTAAAAATTGAGTAACTTCTGATTTTGAATCCCACATCACTCTTGGTGATTATGCACGTGTTTAAAAAAAGAAGTAAAGCAAACAGTATCACACTCCTATGAAGGAGAGGCTGTGTGTAGGTGCTGTTGGTTTAAGCTGGCAGGCAGCTAAACAGCACACAGCCACTCATTCACTCTCCCACCTGCCCACGAGTTGGATGTAGGAGAGAACTGGTAGAAAAAGCCCAAAGTAAAATAGGGGGTTGAGACAAAAACAGTCTAATAGGAGAAAAAAAAAGGAAAAAAACAACAATAATTAGAATATACAGAGTAAGTGATGCACAGTGCAATTGCTCACCACCCACTGACTAATGCTCAGACAGCTCCTGAGCAATGGACACTGGCCAATTTGCCCCCAGTTTATATACTGGGCACAACATCTTATGGTATGGAATTTCAACTGGGGTCAGCTGTCCTGGCTGTGCCCCTTCCAGCTCCTTGTGCCCTGCAGTCTTCTTGCTGGCAGGGTGGGGTGAGAAGCTGAAAAGCCCTTAACTTAGTGCAAACACTGTCCAGCAACAACCAAAACATTGGTGTGTTATCAGCTTGATTATTTCTAGAATCCAAAACACAGCCCTGTACCAGTTACTAGGATGAACGCAATCGCAGTGGAAACCAGGACAGCAGATCAGAGGGGCATTCTTCCTGGGGCTGTCAGTGTTTCCAAGGATGCCTGTTTGCTACAGCTAAGCTGGCCTATTAACTAGGTACTGCTGAGAGGGGTCTCATTCCCCCTGGCAGCGGGCACCGGCTGTCAGAGTGCGCAGCCCCTGGCAGCACCAGGGAATTGCCACAGGTGGCTGGGGTCACTCTTCTGCTTCCACCTAAGACTAGGTCTAGCAATAACATAATGTTGTATTAGCACCTGGGTATGTAAGTTTGAAGGATTGGGAGGCTTTTTATTTCTCTCTTACCAATGCAAAGGAGTCCTGGTGGAGAAGGAAGGAAAATAATTTTCGTTTTCAGAACCATATAAATTTTCTCTTCCAGACAGTTGAAAACAATCAATATATTCAGACCAAATAATATTAGTTCATGTTTCTGCAACAGCATATCAGCTCTAAGGAGAGAACCCTGTGGTGCCACCTTTGCAAGAAGCTGGAATCAGTGCCTGCATATCTTCATGAGCAGTAAATGATTCTCCACTAAATTCTACAAAAGATGGTGGTAGGTTTTCTGAGTTATGACTAGCCAGCACGGATGTTTTTGGACAAAACATCGAGATTAATCTGTAGTGAAACACCATGAACCCCATCAGTTTCCCTGGGTTTCTGAATCCACACACAGACAGATCTGAACCCTGTTAGAAGAGAGGACTTGTAAAGCTTCAGTTGTCTTAACTGAAGCTTTTAAAACCTTCTCCCATCTGTGCTTGAAACTGAAATATAAAATTTTCTGGACACAGTCCTTACTTCTCAGCTGAAGGCTGTTGTGTAAGTACTCTTAATACATTTGAGTGAAGGTATCCCTGTAGCATCAAAATGAAGAGAATATACTCTACCTCCCCACCCTGACCAAGTCAGGGGTATGCAAGGACAAAAGTCTGGTGGGTCTTTTCTCAGAGCCTTCCACACACTTGGCCTCTTGAGACATCAGAAACCCAGTCTGAATATACAAACGAATTTTGTCACTAAGCTGGCTAGCCACTATCTGCCTCTAAAAGAGTCTAGGGAGTAATTTACTAAAGTTCCTGAAACGTGTGATAGATCATCATACCTACTTTAAATATGCAGAAAGCAGACCGTGGCTCCTACATACGTTAGTCTTGTCGCGATCACTACCTTGAGGGATTACAGGTCGATGGCAACCGTGTGGGAAATCCCCATTTCTCTGTTGTGGCGGGTGATCCCCCACCCTCCCGCTCCAGCCTGGCTCCAGCTTTTATCCAACTGGCATCAAGCACGGCCTCCTCCCAGCTCAGGGGATGTATTTTATACATGACATTTAGACGTGATACGTGATATATTTATGACAAGGCCTGTAAAGATGGCTTTGCCCCAACTGCGGCACCGGACCCGTACGGGCTGCAGCAGATCCCTCAGCCGCAACTCGCGGGACACCGCGGGCCCCGCCACCATACCAGAGCCTGTAAAGCCGCAGCCCCAGCGCGGAGGCGGGCCCAGCCCCGGCCTGAGTCGCGGCCGGCAGTGCAGGCCGCTCGCAGGAAGCGGCTCCGCCCCGGGCCCCGCGGGGGCGGAACGCGGCCGGGCCCTTCCCGCGGGCCGCGCTCCCTCCGCGCCCGGAGCGGCCCCGCCCCCGCGCCCGCTGATTGGATGCGGCCCTGGCGGCGGCGCGCGGGGCTCCCATCTCGCGCCACTTTCGGGAGCCTTTGGCGCGAGCGCCATGGCCGAGAGCGGCGCTCGGGGTCGGGACGGTGAGAGCCGGGGGCGGCGGGGCGGCCTGGGCTCCTGTCCTTGTCCTCTTGTCCTCCTGTCCTTGTCCTCCTCCTGCCTGTCCCCGTTCCTCACGTGCGCCGGCGGTTCGCTGTCAGGCGGGGGGCGACCGGGCAGCGGCGCTGGCGACGGCGAGCGCGCGCGCACCGGGCGCGGGAGCGCGCGGCGGGCGGGCAGCGCCGCGCGAGGGTCCCGCGCCCCTCATGGAAGGCTCGGCGGGACCCTCTGCGGGCATCCGCGGAACGGGGCATCCGCGGAACGGGGCATCCGCGGAACGGGGGATCCGCGGAACGGGGGATCCGCCCGGCGGCCGGGTTCGGGCCGCACGGCCCTGCGCCAGCGGTGCGGCCCCGCACGGTGGGTGGCTCTCCCGGGTCCCGTCTGCGGTGGGAACACTCTAAGCCTAGGGAGCAGCGGCAGGCGCGGGTGGTCCCGGCTGGGGCTGGAAACTAGCTTGTCCCAGGGGAGCGCGTTGCCTTAGGCGCTGGCGGGCAGTAAAGGCGGAGGACTGACAGAAGATAAACGCGCCCAAAGCGGTCCGTGTTTGCCGATGTTCCCCATGGGGCAGCAGGCGGTGTAAATGCCCCTTTGACCCCAGCCCTTAGCAATACAAATCCAGACTTCTCTCGGCTGCGCCTCCAGGGTGCAGCTCTGGTCACAAGTTGATGTCCTGCTGCCACCGGGAAGGGACTGCCCTGCTCCTCTAGCCAGCCTTGGGTCTTCTCTGCTTGTTCAGCTGCTCCCACTTAACCCGCAGCCTTGTCCCTGGGCTGTTTGTTTGCTTTTAGAAGTTGGATTGGCTCAATTTGTTCCCTGTAGTCAGATAAGTGTTCCTCCCCTAAATTAAGAGAAAGAAAAAGGGTCAGGAGAAGTAGAAAGCGCTTTGCAGGGGAGAGCATTTGGAAGGGAAGGAAGTGGAAGCAGAAAAGGGGTGTCAGCTGTCAACAAATTACTAGTTTTTCTCAATCTGGTTACACTCAAAGGTTGTGAAACCGCCTAAAACATCACTGCTTTGTAGCAGTGTGGGCCTTCTCTTAAGTCTGGTATTCCTGAGTTGTCATGGAGACATGCAAAATAAAAGGATCTGGAAATTCCCAAGGAAGGGGAGGTGGGGGGAGTTCTTACAGGGAAAGGCTGATGGGATTTGAGAGGTGCTTTGGAAATCTAGGTGGTAGCTTCACACTGAATGTGAGCTGGCATGAGCTCCCTGTCAGGCCATGCCTTCAGTCTCTCTCACTCCAGAGCTGGCTTGGAAGAGCCACCTGGGACTGTGCTTTCAGCCAATTAGGTTTTGGTTTTAAGCAAAATTGCAGTCACCTATTAATGCATCACTGAATACTTAAGTACCAAAGCCAACAGCTCATTGTTAAACTAATTTATCTTGTTTTTAATTAATTACAGCTATGAGTGAGTCTGGAAGCTTTGCAGCATCACGTTCTAGACGTGAGAGGAAGAACAGAAGAGGCCAGCAAGAAGCACTTGAACGTCTGAAAAAAGCCAAAGCTGGGGAAAAATTAAAATATGAGGTGAAATTTCCACATCTTAATTAGAAGTGCATGTGAGCTGAGAAGCTTAATCACCATTTATAGATACGTAAAATTGTGGGAAACAAAATAAACCTTTCAGATCAGTTTTTGTGTTTTTAGTAGTATATGTTTTTCTGAATGTAGCTGTAGTTTTCATCTTTCTCATATAACTTACTTGTTTCTTTCTGTATTCTAAACTAACCCAGTTTTGTTAACTGGAAGTCAAACCTGCTTGCTGTTGAGAGCTATGCCACAGGGAAGGACCAATATTTAAAATTGCATACTTAATGTTATGATAGGAAGTACTTCTTTTTTTTTAATCTCAGATGATTTTAAACTTTGATTTCAGGTCTTTACATGACTGAATTCCATTAATATTGGTATGCTGCGTTTCCACAAAGAGACCAAAATTTAAGTGGTAGAACTGAAATCTGGCAGTGTAACATTGATACTGTAACAGTGTCCAATGGTGATGCCAACAGGAAGTGACTTGCTCATTGAGGTGAATAAATGTAAAGAAACCAGAAGTCCGTAGATCATTAACAGGCAAATTTTCTCTGAGCACTCTGCTTGGGTGCATGAAATTCCTTTTCTATTCATTGAGCTCATATTGGTGTTTGAGAGTACAGCCAAGGCCAGAAGTGTCCACTGCTGGGTTTTTTCTTTTTTAAAAGCTTTTTTGGTAATATGAAATGAGAAATAAAGCAAGTAATTTTCAAACGAAATCTCTGCCAGTGCTTCAGTAGATTTTGACTTTCAGTATACTACAATAATTTAAAAAATTGATAACTTGTCTTTTATCACTGCTGAGAAAGAAGCTTACTGTGAGCAGTGTATCAGTGTAGGAGCCCTGCATGCATTCTTGGGAGCTGTTATATTCTAACTGATGATCTGCAGTATGGATGGTACGGAAACTGTTAATCCTCAGTATACCTTAACTGTAGGTTGAGGAGTTCACGGGTGTTTATGATGAAATAGATGAGGATGAATACTCCAAGATGGTCAGAGACCGTCAGGATGATGACTGGATTGTTGATGATGGTAAGTTAAGATTAATTTGGAGAGTAATTTTGGTTCTAGTGTTATAGCTCAATTAGGCTTCATAATGCTCATGCTTCGAGGTAAGTTATTGTTAGTACATACTTAACATTTTTTTTAGGAGACAAGAGAAAGGCAGTTGTTTAATGGAAATTAATCTTTGCATTGTTCTCATAGTAGTTTGTTAGGATAGTAATGAAACTATTTTTCCATGAAGACTTGTTTTTGAAATTTTATTTCCAAATATCAGTATTACAATTTTACAAAAAGAAGTACTGTTATTGATAATTTCAAATTAAACATGTAAGAATATATTTAGTCTAATAGAAGATACAGCTAACAGTGCAGTAGTTTTTAATACTTGCATTTGTAACGTTTTTGCTGTATATTAAAGGGGGAATAGTGTTTAAATATATAAAAAATTCAGAAATATCAGCAGACAGAATTTCAGCTGCAATTTTTAAACAATTTTTCTGCAGATGGGATAGGTTATGTAGAAGATGGAAGGGAAATCTTTGATGAAGATCTGGATGATGATGCTCTTTGTTCCAATAAGAAAGGTAACTTGCATGTGACCACTGAAGAATATCTGCCAGGGTCTTTTAAAAGGTACCCAAAATGGGCAACTTCCCGTCATCAGTAGGTGTGATAAATATGGCCAAATGACAGATTACTTGAAGCTCTGTCATTCTGTGCCTGTGGATTTTGTTCAGCCCCAGTGATGCAGAGGATGGAGGATCACAGATTGAGGTCACAGTGCTGTTAACTGCTTCAGCATGACCAGGGGCACTGCTGCTCACAGTCTTGTGTGGAATGGGGATTCACTTCTAGAATAAATGCATCTGGGAGGAGTCTTGGTTTTCAAAGCCAGTGCCTAAAAGATGTGTGGTCTCTCTTGACTACTAAAATATTAGTGTTCTTATTAGAATCTAGGATCATATAATTTTCCCAACGTTTTTATGGAATCTGGCAGCAAACTGAGAATCTTAGTCTGATGTTGAGAATCCAAGGCTATTGCCAAATTCCTGGATGCGTTTTTTTTTTTTTTTCCCCTCCTTTCCCCCTGTGTTTACTTCCATGTAAAGTATCTGTCCTTTTCCTGGAATATGTAAAAGGCATCTCTGACATAACTAGGAAAGAAGGAAAGACAGGGTGGTGAGAGGATTTTTTGATTTTTTTTGTGTGTGCATGACAGCTGCTACAAAGCTGAAAGATGGCTAGGCTTCATTACAGCCAGAAGTGTGAAGGTAGAAGTAGTAGACTACCTTGGCTATCTATCCCTGCTAATAACTGGACCTGTAAACATTGAACTTTCTTATGTGAGACTCACTGTTTTTAATTTTTTGTTTTGGTAGGAAAAAGTAGCAAAACATCTACAATTGATAAAAAGAATGTGAAAAAATCTGTGGTGTCCAAGCCAAACACAATTAAGTCTATGTTTATGGCCAGTGCTGGGAAGAAAAACACAGATGTAAGTTTTTACATTTTTGAATTTAAATATTTCTGACTTGTTCGCAGTTGTAGTGGGAGTGGAGTAAACCAAAGGCTCGTTTTAGTTTCTTGTTTCTAGCAAGACAAACTTCCATTACAATCTCTTGTGTATGGAGCATTTCTGAAAATGTTGTATGTGTTTTGTGGAAATCCTCTTGTCATTTGCTGATGTTCTCCTGATTGGGTTTGCACATATGAACTGAGTACTACTTGGCTAATCTTACCTTACAGAAAACTGTGGACCTGTCCAAGGATGATTTACTTGGGGATATTCTTCAAGATATTAGTGCTGAAGTAAGTATGTTACTAAAATCTGTTGGAAACAACCTTAATCCATTAATTTGTCATGGAACATACCAAGAAAATACTTTTTTTTTTTTTTTTTTTTTTTTTGTGAAACAGGACAATCTAAGACTGATTTCCTCTCTAGCACATCTCATTGATACATTCCTTGTGTGTATGCTGTCTGCCTGTTGTCTGTACCATGCAGATGTTGCATGACTACATTGCTTGATAAGGCAATATCTCTCTGACCTGATTACAGAGAACCAGGTTAACACTCTCTTAGAGGCAGGAGTGCAGGATGGCTGTTGGGATAGGGTTGGACTGTCTCAAATGTATCTGATGCCCTTTTAGCAAGATGTATTAAAACCAAAAGGATTGCTTGCATGTAGATGTTGAAACTGTTGTAGATACTGGTGAGATACTGAGGTGGAATATGTTGAACTGTAATAAGCTTAACATGTTTTTTCAGTGCAGTAAAGGGTATAGGATGTCTCGGTGTAAAGTTATTCTCTTAGTTTTGTGCTCTTCTTATTTTACTCTTCCCTATGACATCTGATTGAGGCTATAGAATCCACCATGACTATACTATGCCTGCCCACCCCCCTGGTGTCATTAGAGAAATGCATTTTAATGCTGTCACATTTGTAGAACATTGATTAGGGAAAATAATAATTACACTATGATTTCTATTTTCTTAAACACTAGTTAGCTACTGATTTTTTGTGTTGTTTGTTTTGTTAAATTCTTTTGTTACTAGCTGTTGATAAGGTTAAGTATAAAATATCTGTACATGTAAATAAATTGCGTTTTCCTCTAGTAGGACAGTGCTGAAAGAGCACTTTTGCCTTTCATGAGGCATGTATATTCAAAACTACTGCTTCAGCAGACATGAAAAACAGCACAAGTTATTCTGTTTCTTGTGCAATAAAGGCACGTTAGCTTTTGAAATTCCTACTGTTTGAAAACTGTTTCACTTGATGGCGGTTTTTCTCAGATTGTTTCCTCCCCCAGAAAAATCTAGTGTGTGTCTTCATGGGTTGATTGCCCAGGTATCATTATTTTATGGGGCTGGGTTTCATATCAGGAGGTTATTTTCTTCATCAGCCAAAAGTATTGGTGTCCCTCTGATGGAAAATGTTACTAACCAAGACAAAAAAAAACACTAAGCAACTATTCCTTTTGTCACTTTCTCTGTTCTTCCAATATTCAGACAGTTCAGCTAAGTCCACCACCAATTATAATGCTGAAAAGGAAAAGATCTGCTGGAGTACCACTCAATCCTTTCTCTGTGCAGTCCAAAACTTCTAAGGTAATGGAGAAAAGAAAAATGTTCTCATTTGTAATAAGTACTAGTCTATGTGTTGGTTTTAATACCATTGACTTTAATTTCTCCTCCTGGAAATTAACTTTCTCCTTACCTTCCATAGCAGTGTTACAGTGTGATTTGGTGTTTTTCTCTGCGTCACCTTTCATGTGAACACATAAACAGTACAATTAGTTTTGTGTCTGTAGTATAGTAGGAGTTTGTAGTTTGTTACATTTGACAGGTGAAACTGCACGAAGGTGAGTTTCTGCTCTCTTTTCCAAAGAGAAGAAAAGACCCTTGTGGCAAGGAGAGGAGGATGGGAATAAGGACAGGAGGTGAAATAAGCAGGAATTATGGAGAGGGATAAGAAACAAATTCTTTGTAGAAATGGAAAACAAATGGAAAAATTGAAGCTACAGATAGCAGTTTGCCCTAGTGGAAGTTTTTGGAGTGAAAGGAGGATGGGCTGCTAAGGATGGAAGCCTAGCACTTTGTCAGGAGTTCTGGTAAATGGAAAGGACTTTATAGATGGAAATACAATGAGATAGTTGGTAATGGTCTGTAGAAGGAAAATGGAGTAGTGTAGGTACATCTGATTTGTGAAACCTTGTGTGACATCAGCTGTTAACATTGAAAATAATCACCAGTGCTACTCGTGCTACTCATGTACTCGTGAGTGCTACTCAACAGTTGTGTTCAAAACTAGAAGCTATTGGAAAAAAAAGGGGAGATGTAGTAAGAGAGGATCATGGTGGAACTTTTCCTCTAGCCCTGGCTGCTAGATCTGCAAATAGCAAGTGAAAGATTTTGTTGCATATTTTTTTCTTTGCTCTTACAAGATTATTTTTAACTCATGGAAATGTTTTTCAGGTAATCACGCCTGTATCAAAGAAAGCTCCTGTTCATGTCAGAAAGGAAACTCTTCCTCCAGCCTCATTTCATCGTAAACATCCCAATTATACAACAAAATCCATCAGCATCTCTGAAAATGAGGACACCAAGCACGTGCAAAAACCTGTAGAAAATGAGGGAATAGTGAAGGCATTGGGAGAGAAAGCTACTAAAGGTATCAAAAGTAAATCAAAACCCAATTCTGGATGCTCTTTATAGTAAACTCTGGTATAGTAGTGTAAAAACAATAAATTAACGCTAGCTTTGATAGGAACAAAGTATCATGTTTAAGCTATCTTTATACTGTATTTTATGGTCATGCTTACAGAGTGCCACCTCTGCATACTGCTATAGTATGCAGTGTTTCATTTTAATGATTCAAACCTTTAGTTCTACCTGCAGCACTTGCAGATGATGATCAGGGAATGATGCATTTTGATGAGGAGGACTTTGACGAACCTATGGAAGCAGAGCATGTGGAAACTCTACCTGAGACAGCTGAAAGCTTGAAAAGAAACAATGAAATTGAGAAGAAAGAGACAGAGCAGCTGGGATCAGAGAAGAAAGAGACATCTATCTTGTAAGAATCTTTTTTTTTTTCTTCTTTTTACTTCCACTATGAAGGCTCTCAATTTCCATAAACCTTAGATTTATCTTCATATTTGTATTTGCCAAAGGGATAATTGTGATACAGACAAAATGGTAATAATACTACACAATGCTTTTTTTTTTTTTTGTAGTTATGTTAGGAATAGTAACATGCTGATAGCTACTTAATTGGAAAGTATTTGATGTTTTTGGGATCTAGCATGTGATAATATATATTTCAGCACACTGAGGTGACTCAATGTAGGTGTTACATACTGGGCTTTGATGTTAGTAAACAAAACCAAGGAATTTCTAACAATACTTACTCCAAGTGAATATGAAAATATTTCATAATAGAGGTAGGTAAAAGTTTTATTGCTAAAAGTAATGGTGAACAGCTGTGTCTTTGGAAATGGGAAAAAAGGTGGGCTTTTCCCTGTTTTGTTTTTTTAATTGTTTAGAAAATTTTGAATTATGTTTCCATAACAAAATATTTCAAACTGTAAAATAATTGAATGATGAAAGACCTAAATACCTAATGACTGAAAAGGTAGTTTTGTTGAAATAATCTGTTGTTTCCACTAAACAACTTTTTTAGATGGATGGATGTATTTGATAGATACAAACTTGAATTGACCAAGGCTGAAATACCAGGTGACTGATTTTTAAAGCCTGTGTCTGGTGTATCAAGAACAATACTCAAATGTGGGTTTCTGTCTTAAACAAAGTGGTCATTATAGCAAAGGCACAATTTTAATCTTTTTTTGTTTCTTTTTTATTCTTCTGCAAAATCTGCAGAAGTTCTCTCCCAAGTCTCTCGTGTTGGGACAGAATTGATGAGGATGAAGTTGATCTAGTAGCAGCAGAAGTTCAGCTGGACCCCAATCTCCTTCCACTTGTGAATGGGGAAAGTGATGATCAAGTCTTAAGATTTTTTTGGCTGGATGCTTATGAAGATCAGTTCAGTCAGCCAGGTAACTGCTCAGTTAAAGGCAGAAAATGCCAATCTGATTATTTTTGTTCAGATTTTCTTTTTTGGAAAATTGGGGTTTTCAGACTTGACTAAATTACATCCAGTTACCCTTTGTCTCTGTGCTCTTAAGATGTTAATCTCTTGTTTTTGTGTACCTCTGTCTGCAGAGCAGGGCACTGTTGCTGGGAGAATGTCATCTCTTGGCCTAGTATAGAGGTAGGGAAGTAACAGGGACTTACTAGCACTGTTCAGTATTGGTGACCCATTGTCCTTAAAATTTTATACACTCCAGGAACAAGCTGAAGTTGTTAATTTCTTGCCCAGATGCAATAACTGAGCATGCTTTCTTGTTTTTGGAAAAGCAGCTCAGAATTCATGTGGATGAATAAAGCCTGTACAATAGCAGTTGCATGGTTTTATACAAAGGAAAGGTATGTCTGTCAAGGGAGGAGGGTGGTCTGAAAAACACAAGGTCTGTCTTGTGTTTCTTATCTCCTGATTCAAACTATCTAAATTTTGAAGATTGTCTTTGAATTAAGATTGGTAAAATACTCTGTGCAGTTGAAGTGTGAATCCCAGCTCTCATAGTGTTCAAATTACAGCATTCTGATGTCAGCTCTGACAAAAAAATTTCATATCTGTTGTGAGCACTTCCCATCTATCCCCTCATTTCATCAGCAGCTTTAGGATCTTGGGTTTCTAGTTTGTGCTTCATGTGTGTTTACCAGAAGGTTCTTTCACACGTTGTTGGAGGGGTTTTTTCAGTTGAAGCTGTAAGCATTCAGTCAGATAGATTTCTTTGTTAACACCTTTTGTTGTGAGTTGGGATGCCAAACTTAAACATGAGACTGTGCTGGGCTGAACAGCTTGGTGATGGGAGTGGTAATAATCATAGATATCTTGATGAAATCAATGGCTCTAATATAAAATTGCTACTTTTAAAGAACCCGCTATTGTTATTTTTCCTTTTTTTTGTCTTCTAAGTCGGTGATTGCTGAATGGAACATAATTATGAAAAGATTTCTGTTCCTCGCATGCAAGGAGTGTTCTTTTCTCATTATGACTTTTTCAGGATTGAATAATAAAGACTGCACCTGTTTTCAATTAGTAATGTAGAAGGGAAAATTTTGATATTGCTTTTTGTTTAACATGTTCATGATCTTTGTTTATGCCTCATTTGCTGTGATGTCAAATGCATTGCCTGAAGAGTAAATACTATAGCATAATCATTAGACTCTTTCAAACTTAATGATTTTTTGGAGGCTTTCTTTTCATAATTCTCTTTATGATCTTAGGCAGAGAACTTGGGAATTGTGATCCTATTAACATTTTAAAGAAATAACGAATAAAACCTGCCCTTATTTTTTTGCCCTCTGCAAGATGTTTTCCCTGTGTCTTGACTTTGCTTACCTTTTGATTCATTTAATAGCATGCTTTTTCTTTTCACAGGCTCTGATTTATAAGCTTTATTCATATTTTTTCTTTATTTATTCTTTCCTTGGTTTTGCAGGGGATAGGGCCCGATATCTCAGTTGATTTTTTTCTTTGTTTTCCTTTTTTTTTTTTTTTTTTTGGTTTTGTTTTTTGTTGTTTTGTTTTGTTTTTCCATGGAATGTCTCTGAAAACTCTTTGAAGTTAGTTCTGCTTTTACTGTCTGTGGGGGTGGTAGTGTGTGTCAGTGTTCAACTGGATAATCTCAAAAGGTTCCTACTTTGCTTCGATTCTAAATTAATCTGACTCTGTGATGTCTGGTTATTAAGACCACTTATCTGTCTGTGCTAGGGTTGATAGAAGTTTGTCTTTGCAATCCAGGCAGCTTTTTACCTTCTCTTTGACTGGCTCATTTATGCTTCTTTCTACCTCCCCTGCTTATATGTACTCTTCTGACAGATTAACTACTCCATGCTCTTTAATATTTCCAGCTGTTCAAGCAGTCAGCTGCTGTTTTGTGGTCTCACAGTTTCATCTTTCTGTATGATACAAACCTATCTTAGGTGGGGCTTTTTTTACCCCTTAACAAAAAAGTAAAAGATTGCTGGGGACAAGAACCTCATCTTCCCTGTCACTTAGATCTGCAATTGGAGCTCTTTCTCGATACTTCTATTCAAACTGTCTAAATCTTCAAGATTACTTCTGTATTAAAATTTCTTAAAATACTTTGTGCAGCTGAAACTTGTATCCTTGCTCTTATCATCTTCAAAACTGCTGCATTCTCTGTCCTTGACAAAAGTAGTCTTGTTCACATCTATTCCAAGCACTCAGAAAATGATTTTTCTTAGACTGTCAGTTTGACTTTGTCATCCATTGTCATCCATCTTAGTGCATCTTTACTGATTTATCTTTGATCTAATGGAGTAAGAAAGGTGCCTTTATGTCTGATAGATCTCCTGGCAAAGATAAATTATAGTTCTTAACCAAGGACTTGTTTGTGCATTGCCAGGCCAAGGAGAAATGCAGATTCCAAAATCTTCTATGCATGAAACCCTGTTTCTGAGACAGATTATTTGGAGCTTGAAGGGAACCTGGTAAAGTCAGGTTTGAGTTGTACTTGGAAGTTTTTTGAACTTGTAATTTGCAAATTGAAAGTCGGGTGGCTTGATACTATGTTATCTTGAAGTTCCATGTAATTTGATTAGCAGTTTGCAGCATTTTGTGTTATTGCCAAGTTCTCTGGGCTCAATGTCAATGTAATGACATTGTCGACAGTCAGTTGCCACTCGTCCTGCTCTGTATAATCTTTCTGAGTGTCTCCCTTGGTTGCAACTGCTATCTTGGCACTCAGGATTCCTAGCAATGTCATGCACCTTTTGGTGTCCTCATTTGTTAAAAGTAGTCACTTAAAAGCTGATCAGCTTCTAGTTGTTGTCTTCGGGGTGTGTTTCTACAGATTTTATTGTTAATAGAGTCTTGATGTCACAGTACTGAAGTGTAGGGGAAAGGAGTTAATTATACTGGTCTAGCTGAAGAGTAAAAAACTGTAGGTAGCAAATGTTAGAGGAGTGATTGACAGCATAGGCATTCTGATAATCTTCAGCTTTCACTGACATCTCTCTCCTTCCTCCCTCTCTCCAGGGATTATCAAACTAATATAGGCAGCAATGAATATCAGAACAGAATTTTGAGGCTGGCTGTGTAATGCCATTTTGAATTTTACATACCAGGTGTTACTATAGCAATGGAGGTAGAGACATGAAGAATGGTAACAGGTGTCTGCTTGTAAAACTGGTGTTCAGAATGGTTTAGAATGTGCTGATACATTGAAAAGATTTGTTGTTCAAGGACCTAACACAGAAATGGTTGTGTTTGAATGCAAGAATACATTTTAAGCTGCTTCAGGCAAGATTAGAAATGATTAATTTTAAACTTGCATATTGAATTCTTTGCCGTTACCCCTTAGGTGTGGTATTTCTGTTTGGCAAAGTTTGGATTGAATCTGCAACCACCTATGTCAGCTGTTGTGTGACAGTGAAAAATATTGAGAGAACTGTTTATCTGCTGCCACGTGAAACAGTAAGTGTGACTTTTAAGCACGTCAGACATAAGTACCTTTCAGTCTGCTTATGGCAGGTTATGAGTTTAGCAGTGTGTTTATGGAAGCTGCTGGAAGTCAGTGTTGCCTGATGTAGGTGACAAAGTTAAAGACAATGTGTACACAATATATCACATGTGAGCTGCAGAGTAGAGCCCTGTGACTTCCCCTGACCCTAACTAGCAACTGCAGAAAAATTTTTACCCTTAGACTTGCTGCTTAGCAAATAAAGTGGTCGTGAAGTATTACTAGAAAACGTAGTGCTTTTTAATCATTGTTTCAAGTAATATTTTCTAAATTTGGGATTTCTTGGCTGATTGCATTTTAGTTTTTCCTAAAAGAAGAGATTCATAATAGCAAAGTAAAATTCAACTTACTGTCAGTCTGTTGGCATTCTTGTTAATTTGTAAAACCTCACTTCTGTTTTTGAGGAAATTGACCTTTCTACTGGTAAAGAGATGGAGACTCCAGTAACTATAATGAGTGTATTCAAGGAATTTAATGACAGCATTTCACCAAAGTACAAGATCATGAAGTTCAAATCGAAGGTTTGTTTGCAAGCATCCTATTTGGTCATTTTCTGTTGTTCTGATTTGTGAGGTGGGAAGGCTGTTGAAACACTGTGCAGGGAGGGAGGTTGTGCCAAAACACCAATACATAACTCCTGACAGGTGTAAATGTACCTGCTGGTGAAAACCATCCAAAACAGCTGTATTCCTTTAAGAATGGTAAATCTGCAACGTGGTTGTTCCACCAGCACCTTAAACAATGCTTTTGTAAATACTCATTAGCTTCTTTAAAACTGGGTTGTGTCAGACTGGCTTGCTGACTTGTTTTTGGGACTGCAGAACAGATACAAGTTCTGATACCTAAAGCCTTAGTATCAGCTTATGCTGTCAGAGTTTGAAATAGGATTGTGTTGTTCAGCAGATAAGTCTGTACTCTGGGATTAGACTGTCTTTGCATTTGACCAGATATCTTATTGAACTTTCTCTTGGCATGTCTCATCCTTCTTCTCGCCTTTGCAGATTTATCTTTTTAGCGTGCATGCTGTTCAGAGTGTGGATTGTCATAGTGTGGCTATGCAGGAGGTAACAAGTGAGGACTGTCATTCAGTCTTGAAAGCTGTTCTGTGCTTAGAGTTATGGGCAATAGTCTTAAAATTGTTACTTGGCTGTGTTCTGTTTGCTCAACAAATCGTTAAAATGACATTGGAAAAACAAAATATTGCTGTAATGGCAACTTTGCACATAAATTAATATAATACTAGTCATGAGTCTTTGGGAAAAGAGCTGATACTGCTGATAATGTTGCAGATTTGGACTGAATTAGTTTGCTGGTGTCAGAGCTTTATTGTCCATTTACATAGAGCCTTTGTCTTTTACAGGAGAGGGTGGAGGTGGGAAGCTTGAGTGGGGAAATGTGGCAAACATTCAAGTTAGGGGAAAAATCTGTTCTGAATGAAGTGCTCAGAAAAGTCTATATTTCTTGAAATAACATGTCATTAATCTGGCAAAGCTGGTTTTCATTAGCTGTAACTTTCCCCGTCCTGGCAATCCTATGATTTTACATTCCTGAATAGTTAATCATTAGCGAGTGAGATGGCAAGTAAATATGCAGGGAGAATGGAATTTTACAGCATGCAAATGAGGGAAAATAAAAACAGTTTGTGTGGTAGTTCAGGTTGGAAAGATTCTCTGGAGGTCATCTCATTCAAAGCTAGCTAGAGTAATTCTGGAAGTTTAAGTTGTTAAAGTGAAAATGTGAGCCGTGTTTCTCAAATAGCAAAGTCATGTGAGATACGACAACTTTTCAGCAACTTGTACCTTAGTGTGTTATTTACAGAGTTCAGGGAAAATGGATGTGACATTAGTACTTTGTAAGACTTTTTTTTATTTTTTTTTTGCTCTATCTTATTTTATTTCTCAAAACTTTGATGTAAATTTAGGTTTTTCAGTTTTCAGAGTTATTTCTGATGGATAGTTGATTATGATGTAATTACATGTGGGATCAGGGATAAATATACTCGGAAAGGAGTAAATTGAACAACATATAAAACACAAGTTGCTGATAGCTCAGTGTTCAAAAATCCTTTCAAGAATGAGGGGGAGAACTCAAAGAAAAACAATTTTTCATTAAAAGAGGATGAAAACACTTCTGCTCTAGAAAGTAAAGAGGGAGAAAGGTCTCCAAAAAGATGCAGATCTGCTTACAGAATCTCGGGAAACCTCCATCTTTTCCATGATGTGCCAAGTAAGAGTAATGTGAATGAGGTAATAGAGTAATGTAGTTGAATGTTCAAAGATGGCTCTTAAAATTCAAGGTAAAGCCTGTCAAATTTTTACTGAGCTTACACAGAACTCAGGGCAAAAGATCCAACAGTCTTGTCTGGGTATATGGCAACAGTACTTGTGGTGTCATTGGATGTAACAGGAGTAGGGAAGTGGGAGCACAAAGACACAGTTGAGATTTTTCCTTAAATATTATAACACTTGGTCACTGTCATGAGGAAAGATGAACTCAAGTGACTGCAGGTACAAAAGATGGCAGTTGGAAGGATGAGACAAAAAGAGAATCAGTTAGAACAGAGATGGCTGTGAAAGAGCTTTAATTTTTTTAGCTAGTAAAGTGAAGAGTAATGATAACACCTGTTTGCTGTCTAGAAACATTAAAAGGGAATGAGCAGCAAGAGAGCTATTTAAAGGGTGGTTTTAGCAAAATAGTGAATTTGTAGTTTTTAGTTCATGAATAAATTAGGCAGGATAGTTGGTGCAGGGAAGCTCTGAAATAACCTACCAGAATTGTTTCTGAACAATAAGATTTCAAATTATGTTGAATTCTTAAACAGAGTTTCATTAAAAGGATAAAAGCTATCCAGCTTTATTTTGCTTGTATAAGTTCCTCCTAATTTTGATAGCTACTGCATACTGGGAAGGTTTAATGAGAACTGGAGATAGTAAGAAGGTATGGCAGTAGTAATATGGGAGGTAGGAGAAAAGCCAAAGATAGTATTACAATAACTCAGGTATTTCAGATTACACAAAACTGACTATGAACAAGTGGCACCAAATCTGGCCAAATCTCTGCAGCAGGGAGGCTTTGTGCTTTCTTCAAGGTAATTGTAGAAATAATGGGGTTGCCCCATTACTGTGCCCTCCTTTTCTTCTGTTCCTCCCTGAGACACCTGAATTTGCCTGGTTATATACCTGGGTCTGTTTATCACAAGGAGTCATCAACCTCCTTTTCATGCTACTCAAACCACCAGAGGCAATGTGTTGTTACACAGCCCGTGCATCTGGGTGTCCATTGGGATTTGCAGGGCTCTCAAATGGAAGTGGTTTGTGGCACTCACCTAAAGGAATGCTCCAAAGAAGTGATCTTTACCCAGTTGTGACTCTGTGTGGTAAAGAGCTAATGTGCTTTAGATTTCCCCTGCTCTGTGATGTGCAGCAGCGGTTCAGTGCTGTGTTGTTAAGGGTTGGTGTTTTGAAAGATTTCAAACTAATGGCTGTGTTGCTCAGGTCACAAGACTTGTGAGCAATGCATTGAGTAACATGAAGTCTTGGTGTTTGCATAGTACTATGAAACTGAAAACCACTCTTCTTCCATCAGTAGCTGGAAGTCAGGAAGGTTACTGACATCCCTGCCATGCACCCAGAGTTCTTTTATTCAGAATATCCCTTTTTGTGATGATGTGGAGACAATGAGACAGGTTGTTCTGTGTGCATCTTTGCCTTGCCAGCACCCAACTTTGTCCCTTTGAACACACTTAAGCCATATCATTTCCTGCTGCACCTGCTGCTAATTGTAGCCTCAATGGGTTGCACTGCTGCCAAGTTAGCAAGTCTTCACAAATCAATTTGAAAGCAGCCTTACTCCACTTAGGAACTTAGCAGCTAATCACTGCTGCTCATTTCTGCTCTCTGAAGGGCCACTTGAAGGGCAGATTATTCTGCAGCAAGCATTCATTCACTGAGTTATGACCAGACGCTCCTGTAATTGAGCTGAGCTCTGTGGAATAACACAGATGAAACACTACAGCAGACTATTTTTATACTATATTCATCTTTCATTTGCAACAAGAACTTGTTTGAAGCCTGAGAAGTTATTTTTTAAATTAAAAAAAAGAGCAGGGGGAGCACCAGTGGTATGTGCTAAAAGCTGTGCATTGCCATCTCTTACGTTACAGATCTGTTCTCCTGTTAGGTGGCTCAGCAGTTCAGATCTACATTTGCATGGTAATTTGCAATGCTGATCTGGCTTCATAGCGATGCTCTTCTATCAAGTTATGTTGCACTTCTGTTTCCATGAAACTGTTGGTGCCATAGTAGTTTCTGGATTTGTCTGCTTCCTATTTATAGCAGAGGCCCCTCTCCTCTCCTGCCTGGGCTTTGCAGCTTTAAAACTGCAGTAGTACATGAAGTACCAAGCTTAACTTGCCTCTTGTAGCACCCTGAGGGAACTACTGCTGATGCTATTAATTTAAGGAAAAAAGCCCTAGTCATCCAACCCCCAAACCAAATAACTTCAGTTTTGCCTAACTGCATGTATTTTGTTAATTTGTAAATTTTATTCCCATTTTTGGTGATTTTGTGTTTTCTTACTAGACTTCCTCTAGTGGCATATTATGCTGAATCTTGTGTATAAAGTGGTGAACACAGTGCACTATCCAGTGAGAAATATGATTTTTAATTTAAGGTGCCTCTAGGAATTCCCATTGTAAATACCTCTGTAATTCCTGCTAGCATAGTGATGGCATAATATAATAACAATAGTATGTAACAGTGGTGCAGATTGTTTGTAAAGAGGGCAGAACACATGTATGACATGGTAGAGCATGTCATTTCAGCAGGTGCCAGAGCACTGTTGCACAGGATATTGTTATAATTTAGAAAATGAAGGTAGTTATTCTTGGAAACTGACAAGCTGTGTTGTAGAAAATTGTTACTGTTCTTGAAGAAAGCAGAAGTGATACTTAACTTTCAATAGAGTTGTACTGAACTTCAGACTTCAGTTGTCTTGGTTAGAGATACATAAACAAACTTGGCTACTTTCTAGTAAAACCTAAGTCACTTAAAATGAAAAATACAGTAGTGCCACAGAAATGATCTGCTGTAAGCATGTGATAAAAGCTGGCAGATGGTTGGGAAATCATGCCTCTCCTCTCTGAAGTGCTGTTACACAAAAACCTGCAGTGTAAAGGGAGGAGTTCTGTGCAGTTACAGGGATACAATCTGGCTGTGATCATAGACATGTGGTAGGATAGGATATGGTTAAGAGAGGCTGGGATAGCAGGGAGGGGGAAGCCCTTTTGTGTATCAGAGCAATGGGAATGCATGGAGACCTGCCTGAAGGTGGGCAGAGTTGGTCAGGATTAGAGGATGGACTAGTGGAAGGGGCATTGTGGTGGAGAAAGGAAAGCCAAATCCCACCTGGAGTTTGGTCTGGTGCAGGAGACAGACCTGTAGGAAAGGCTGCTGTAGGTACAGGCAGGCTAAGAGAAGATTGCTGCTGACAGGGATGTGGTGACAGAGGTCCTGGAATAAGCTGTGACACCTCATGTCTTCACCTTGATCTTTACTGCTTCATCCAGCCTTTAGTAATCTCTGATGCCCAAGAGACCAGAAGGAAAGCCTGAAGCAAAGAATGCTTGTCCTCAGAGGAGGAGGATCAGGTTAGGGCACATTGAAACAAATTGGACAGATTTGTTTGTGGGATCTGATGGGATGCAACCCTGTGTGCAGAGGGAGCTGGCCAATGTCAGAAGGTGCTTGGGAGTGTTTGGTGTTGATTCACAGAGGGAAAATGATACTTCACCACACTGGTAGCCTTCTAGGAAGAGATGGAGTGGTTTGGTGGACAAGAGGAAAGCAGTGACTTGTTTATCTTGACTTCAGTAAGGCTTTCAATGCTGCCTACCATAGCATCGTCACAGACAAACTGATGGAGTGGGGGCTAGTGAAGTGGGCAGAGGGGTGGGCTGATAACCAGCTGCCCTGCTGGGCTCAGTGTTGTGGTCACTGGCACAAAATCCTGGTGGAGGCTGGTTCCTAGGAATGCCCCCCAAGGGTTGATACTGGATCCAGTCCTGCTGAGCATCCTGTTAATGATTTGGATGGGATGGTTGCACAGAGCATACACACAGCAAGTCTGCAGACAGTACAAACCCAGGAGAGGCTGATATACCAGATGGATGTGCTGTCAAAGGAATTTCAACAGGCTGGATATATCTTAGGACCTACAGGAATCCCATCAAATAAAAAAAAGAGGAAATGATCCTGTATGAAGACTGGAATAACCTCAGGTGCTAGTAGATGATGGTGGCTGTCTGGAAAGCAGCCTTGGAGGGAAGGACCTGTTCATCTTGGTACACATGAGGTTGGATAAGAGCCACCATGTACCCTTGGGGAAAAGACTGCCATGGGCTGCCAGGAAGTGTCAAGAGTTGTTTCATTCTCCTTTGCAGCCCTGGTGAGCACCAGTGGAGTGCTGTGTTCAGCTGAGCACCTCTGTGTGAGGAATAATGTGTGCTACTGGAACAAATCCAGAACAGGACCACAAAGATAATTACAGGGCCTGGAGCATCTGTCATGAGCAAACTAGGACTGCTCAGCCTGCAGAAGAGAGGGTTCAGGGGCGAGGCTTTGGCAGTGCAAATCCGTTAATTGTTTATAAACGTTTGATGAGCATAGTAAAGGTGACTCTGGCAGACTTCTTGCTGGTGCCCAGTGGAGGGCAAGAGCAACAGATACCATTTGAAACACAGGAAATTTATCAGAATGTGAACGGCTGCTTTACTGTAAGGGAGATCAAGCACTGACAGAGGTTGCCTAGAGAGGCTGTGGAGTCTCCATCCTTGGGGATATTCATATCTGGCTGGAGAGAGCCCTGAACAACCCACTGTGCTTGACTCAGCTCTGAGCAGGCAGCTGGACTAGAAAATGCCTGGAGATCACTTTCCGTCTCAGCCATTTTGGGATTATGCAGTTATCTGCAGCCACCAATTCTCATGACTGTGTCTGAAACCTGTGAATTTTAAGAATATTTCTGAGTTTGCCTAACTACTAGGTGTTTTTGTTTGTTTTTTTTTTTGTTAGTGGTTAGTATACTTGCAAGTCAATTCTGTAGAAACTCTTTATGCTAAGAAAATATCTAGAGATTAAAAACAGGCTCTAAAATATTCTTACTATGTACAGCTGGTTATAATAAGTTGCAGAATTGATAATACATGATTAAGCCCATTGAGACTTGAAATGTGTGTTTTGCTTGGCCTTTTTTTCTTTAGCTTTCTTATTGGTCAGAATGAATATTCAATTGGGAGATACTGAAAACATAATACCTTTATTTTATATAGAAAGTGGAAAAGTACTATGCTTTTGAGATTCCGGATGTACCAGCAAAATCTGAATACCTAGAAGTTAAATATTCGGTGAGTATAATTAATCTGATAAAATACCATAACTTGTTTTTTTTTTTTTTTTTTTTTTTTTTTTTTTTTTTTTTTTTTTTTTTTGTCTGATTAAGTTTAAAATGTGAGCAGTTTCTGTATTAAAATGGTCATTGAACATTGTAGTCTTGGCTGATGTATCCAGTGTGGATGTAGAACTTCAGTGTGTTTTTTACATTACTATCCTGATTAAGTGGAGTCTATAGTGTGATTTCCTCAATTACTGTAAGGTATTATGGGTTAGGGCTTTGCTTGTGGGGAATGACAGTGATTTCAGTACTGTGCAGTTTTGTTAAAGTGCTGTCTGAATATGGTGTGTCAGCCTTGAAGACTTTTGTAGGGTGAAATCACTCACTGCTCTGTTATTTGTTAGGCTGAATGCCCTCGGCTTCCCCAAGATCTGAAGGGACAAACATTCTCACATGTCTTTGGAACCAACACCTCTAGCCTGGAACTTCTCTTGATGAATCAGAAGATCAAAGGACCCTGCTGGCTGGAAATAAAAAATCCACGTATGGTTTGCATGTGAAATACCTGGTTACTAGGAAACACATAGACTGGGGGGAGAAGAGAAATTTAAATTGGATGGATGAATTATTTTGTACATTAACCTTGCAACTTACTGGTTTAATTTTCATTATCTAGTACAAATTGTAACTTACTCTTCCTTTTTTGGAGTGCCTGACCATATAAAGCTGTGTACTGTGCAGGTGAGATACTAACTTTTAATGCCTGTGAGAGGGAACTGCAGTGCCTAGCAGCTGCTGTTAGATATATACCCTAATGCTGTGTATACAGAACTAAACTTACTTAGCTTGAAAATGACTCATCTTTCTGCTCTTGATAACTTAAGATTTGTTTTTTTTTCTGCAAATATATATTTTAAGAACAAACAGCTGCTAGATAGGGTTTTTTTTGTTTGTGAATTAGCTTTTTATTTATTTTTTTCCTGACACATGGAAAAGTTTGTGGTGTGGAGCTGTTTTAGCTTTAAATCTTTTCTGCCTCATGAGTGGTGTGCAGCACGTACACGTGGTCATGCTGCTTTATTTTGGCTTGGTAAGAGCTGTTTATTCAACGTGTGCTGCATATTCCCATGGACATAGAGATGTTGATCGTGGCAGACAAAAGCTGCATCTATTACTGCAGTCTTCTTGGGGCACTTCCAGTGTAGGACTGACTGTGTGAATGCTCACACCAGGGGGGTTCTCCACTTCAGCAGCTGGCTCAGTCACTGACAGGGCTGATAACCAGTATGACTGGCTAATGTATGTATGTGTGTGGCTCTTTGTAAAGCTTCCTGAAGTATGTTTTGGGTTATGCAGAGCATGATCCAAATCTTGGCTTTCTCACTTGGTGTTGAAGAGCTCCTGCTGACTGGCAAGTCAGAGCCCAGGGAGTTGCCAAAAATTGGGCAGGATTAGTGTGGGTCTTGGACTGTCCCACCAGGGCAAAACATTTAAAGAATGTGCTCTGTGCATCAGTGGCATCAGGGAAGCCTTGTCTATGACTCCCAGAAAAATGGAGGTGGTTTGTGTTGTTTCCTCAGAGCCTTCAAATCAGCCGGTCAGCTGGTGTAAAGTGGAGGCTGTGGCCATGAAGCCTGCCTTAGTGAATGTGGTTAAAGATCTTTCTCCTCCTCCTCCTCCTCTGGTGGTCATGTCCTTCAGCATGAAGACCATTCAGAACCCAAAGACTCACCAGAATGAAGTGAGTAATCTGCTCTCATTTTGGTTTGGTCTTGTTCTTTGGCGTATGCTAAGTTTCCTAAGGCTTGGAAGAGCCTCGTAAAACATGTTTAAATATATTTACTGCTGCAAAGTTTCTCTGCTCTGTGCTTTTCAAAGAAATTTTACTGGGCTAGGGGACCTGCTTGCTGAGAATGTTTACTATGACAGTGGATCCTATGCAGGTTTTCAAGCCTTCTATTTTGTCTGTTGTGCCTCATAGTTATAAGTGAGACTGCCTCAGCACAGCTGTCAATGGATTAGTCTTAATTAATTAATTAATTAGGCTAGAGCTAATCATAGGACATCAGTAAAACGACCAGGCTTTTCTACTACTAAAACTAATTTTAAAATGAGAATTTGGTCTTCATCTTAGAGCACCTGCTAATCTGCTGCAAGATCTTTCCCCAGAAAGGAGGAGAGATGTAGATGGCGACTCTCAGTTGTGGACTGCAAACCACAGTGTTTACTTTAGGCACTGTTTTTTAACATTAACGCTCTAACTTTGGAAGAGATTTAGTATTCACAAATAGCATAGGTTAGTTGTTTCTGTCTCACTGAAGGCTAATAGGTTGGCAGATTTTTCAAGGAGAGTTATTCCTCCTGGTGAATTTAAGTTTTTTTTTGGTGAAAATGTGGAATATATGTAGCTTCTGGCCAAAGTAACAGGACATGCACAAGGTACCAACAAGACCCTGCTTGCCAAGATGCTTTAAAGCCTTTTCTGCTTTGTTTTCTGTTGGGTTTTCCTGATCAATGTCTGGGGAGGCAGGCCATCCTGCCAGCAAAGCAGTCAAAAGCATCATTAAAGCTACTGGCTTCCAAACACTAAACCTCTTGGCTTCTTGGCATTGTTGACTGCTTTCTTAGGGGCACTCCTTCCTGAGGCAAGGCTTCTCTGCTTAAATCTCTCCTGCATTCCATAGGGAATCCTTTACATTGTGGGGTCTGGTCAGATTCAGAACAGAAACTGATAAAATCTTCCAAAGTTCCTCTCAAGTTTATCATCATTTAGGGGCAAGTACTATTTTATTTTCCTTGAGGTCACTTGATAACTTTCCTCTTTTCAACTGTTTGTCATTGCAATTAATTTAAGAAAGATCTGTTGGAGAAACAAGAGAAAAGAGATGAGGAACTCTTAAAAAAGAAAAGAAGATGGAAGAAATGAGTATGGATAGTAAGCATGCTTATTTGTGCTTCTAAAGTTGTGTGCTCTATATCTCTTTAATGCAGGTTGTGGCTCTTGCAGCTCTGGTTCATCAGAAATTTCCTTTGGATAAGGCTCCACCTCAGCCTCCTTTTCAAACACACTTCTGTGGTATGTACTTGGAACAGTTTGAGTAGAAAAATAATTAATTTGGTGTTTTTTTCTTCTTTTGTTCTGTTTTGTTTTTTTTGGTTGTGTGGGGGTTATATTAAATTTATTTATTTAAATTTTGATTTCTTTCTGTCACTACAGCAATAATGGCCTAAAATAGAAAACTGACAAAATTTCAACTCCCAGACAGGCTTTTCTCCTCATTTTTAATTTCACTGGTTACTGACTGTTTATTGAAGACTTAATTAAAAAATTCTTAGTTTGAGATGATGCCAAGTAACCCTTCCTGCTCTATACAGTTGCCTGTAATTTTTACTGGTTTTACTCAACCTTTATATGCCCATTAATTTAGACCATTTATTCACTGTCACTTTAATTATTTTTCTGTTCAGCTCTTCTGAGTGGAATTATTTATCAACAAATTTTTTTAGGGACAAAAGTCTTGCGGCAGTGTCATTGCAGTAATAGCATCTAAACCTTGAGATTCAGGCCCAGACTGGAAGTGATGAGGTGTTGAGTGCTGGTGAGAGGAGGCTCTTGAGGAGCTGTGGCCCATAGTTTTAATGTCCAGTGATAACTTCAGATGTGACTGACTGGGATGGGTTAATGCTTTAGTAATTACTTAGTTGTCTTAAAGGCAGTGTTCACTTAAAGCTGGTGTTTGTGTTTCAGAATTAGAGATCAGTTTTCTCAGCTCACTTTGTTATGAGTGGGTGCTTGTGGGGAGGGTACAATTAGGAACTTGTATGTAAGTACAAATATCACTTTTTGCAGCTGTTTCCAAACCGAGTGATTGCATTTTTCCTTATGACTTCAAAGAAGCTGTTAAAAAGAAGGTAATTTCATTCTGTTACCCTTCTGGTTGCAGTACCTTATAGAATATGAATTTCATGGTGCTTTTGTTAAGTGGTGAAGAGAAATAGTTGAAGGAATGGAATGATTATTTAGTTATTTTTCCACTCTGCAAACTTAAATCAAGGTATTTATTCTGTGTTGCTTTTAAAAAAGTGGTGTGTGCTCTGTGTGATTCAGAACTGCTGTTAATTGTGCTCTTAAAGTAGACGGGGTGTTACACAGGAGAGTTGGAAAGATTTTGCAAAGAGGCTAAAATTGTGGTTAATTTTAATTATATCTGACTGGGAGAATTTGTATCGTCTTTTCTTGGAGAGTAAAGGCTGTCAAAATTTAGAAGATGTGCTGGAGATGAAAGAATAATAAAGTAACCTCTTTTTGTTTTTCCTCTACTTCTGTGTGATCTTAAAGTCTGTGAGTGAAGTGTGTATATGGAGCATTTTCCTGGTGTGCTTGGTTCTTAGGAGGCTCTTAAAATATCACTAGACACCTGCATTCAAAAACAGAATAGGAAAAAGCTTTCCAGTGTCTATGGGAATGAGAAAAAAAATCCTTGAATTACAGAAGGAAAAGCAGACCTCTGGTGCTTTGTTATTGTCTTGTAACTAGTAGGGGAGAGGACATGCTTCCATTTTAAACTTATTGGGTCATTGAAATCAGGTGCTCTCTTGCTCCTTTTAGAATGCTAAAATAGAAATTGCTGCAACAGAGAGAACACTGCTGGGATTTTTCCTTGCGAAGATTCACAAAATTGACCCAGATGTTGTTGTGGTGAGTAGTTCTGAGACTTTGAGAGTTAAATTAAAGCATATTGTCAGTTGGTCAGCTTTATTCTTTTTCTTTTGTCCCCTTATAGGCTTTTTAATGCTTGTCTTAGACTGCCTTATGAATTGAGTTTGCTTATGAGACAGCGGGTATATTTTGATACAAAGATGATATGGAATTTTCCCTGACAGCATTTTATACTTACTATTATTTCCCATAATAGCTAAAATAGGCAGTATTTTCACAATACCTGAAACAAATTAGTTTTTTTTTTCTTTACTCAGAAAAACAAAACAACAAAAACCGGATGATTTTCTAGAAAAATGGGAACTCTTGATATACTGAACATGCTGTTGCAGTTCAGATGCTCATACAATTTGTGTTTGTGCTGTAAATGAAAGTAATCATCTATACAAATCCACGAGATCAGAGCAAAGTTTTGCAATAAGCATTCTTATGTTTTCTACTGTTTTAGCAGCTGAGAATTTATTATAATTGCTAATTTTCTTTTTTTTTAAATGTGCAATTCTGACTTACACATAATAAAATTCTGACAATTTGAAGTTGGTTGTAAGTCTGAGGTTGATTACATACAGCTTGTTAGGTTGTATATATTTACCTAACTTATGTAGGTAGATACAAGTAATTAAGTTATGGGAATATTATGAAATGAATAGTCAATGCCTGATGTTTTCAGCTCACTGCAGCTGATATCCAGTGTTTGCCATATGACCTAAACTTCCTGGTGGCTATGGCAAGGAATCAGAAGAAACACTGCAGCCAGTGGCTTAAAATTGAAGATGCCAAGAGCAGGGATGTGAGCTCCTATCCAGAAAACAGCAGAGCTGTGTTAATGCAGTTTAATGTGCACCTGGTTTAATTAGTGCTGTTGAAATGCTGCTCCCGTTTCAAGGAGCTGCTTCTGTAGCACAGTCTTGCACTCCACAGAGGTACCTGCTGGAGTGGACCTGCAGTTCCTGGTGACTGGCTGGTGTTCCTCAGGGTAGCATTTTGCTTTCAGCTGAGGGTACAGACCAGTGTCATCAATGTACACTGTTTAAAATATTGCTGGAGTGCTTTGGTATGTAAATATTTCTTGCAAGGTATTCCTACCCAGATTTAGCAGCTGTTCATGTTATAGTATCAAAGGAAAAAAAGTCACAGTATTTTGATGCCACTATTGTGACTTCCACAGTTGGAGAGAAAGGGAATTACTCTTAGCTTCCGTTTATATGCTCTACAAAGAATGTTGTGGATTATTCTGGAAAGCTTTCGATCCTAATCTCTGGTATCAAAGCATGAATCTGTATTGTGTGTGCTATGAGCCAGTTATAGTGCTGATTTTGGTATTCTACTGAACAGCATTGTTAGTGTTAAGACTAATGAGCACTGTTGATGAACGTTCTCTTAGAAAGTGCTTTCTACAAGAGAGATAATGCCATCAATTAGTTGGAAAAAATCACAAAGGGCAAAGGAATATTGAGTGTGTGAAAGTAAGTCTTTCAATTTGCATTTGTTGTAACCTTTTTTGTTATTTTTTCTGCTTCAAGGGTCATAATATTTATGGGTTTGATCTGGAAGTGCTGCTTCAAAGAATTAATTTGTGCAAAGTCCCTCACTGGTCCAAGATAGGTCGACTGAGGAGGTCTAATATGCCAAAGCTTGGGGTAATAAGATTGCTTAAGTCTTTTCAGCCTCTTTATGTTGCATGTGATTAAAAATGAATTAGTTTTTCCGAGGAATTGTAAATGTGACACTGATGTATTTTGACTGTTGGTCGTGCTGAATTTTGTGGGTCCCAGATCAGAAATTATGAGTGTTTATATGACTTTTATTACAGTAGTAGGATAAACTGATTTTCAAGTTAGGCTAATTTAGTTTACTTACCTCAACTAGATGATAGTAATGACATATTAATTGCAATAGTCTTTACTGTAACCATCTTTGTCTGCTGTAACTGTAAAATGAGAAAAAGCAATTTGGATTGATGGGTGAATCATCCTTTAGAGAGCTGCTAAGCTCATAATTCTGTAGTTCTTACTACATATTTGTTCAGAGGACACAATGTGTGGAGCTTGGAGTATTGAAATGCTGAACATGGCTGTGTTCTTGTCCTTTCTAAATGCCAAGCTGGGTATTTTTGTGTGATTCTGTGACTTTTTCATCCTGCTGTTATTACAAAAAGTATCCTTGAAGTAAAGACAAAATCCACACCCAGGTTTTTGTTGTTACTATTCTAATGGCTGAAGGAAAAAATAGCATGATAGTTTAAGAGTTAAGATATAACTAGTAGTGAAAGTTATCTATTTCTTAGTATCTGCATACAGTGAAATTATACCATGGGTTCCTTTAGGGCATAATTATAATTCCTTGAGTATCAGTGGTATTTAATAGAGTACTTGACATGACTGACTTGACTACTGACTTGACTGAGTCCTGTAAACGTATATTGTGGGTAGATGTTTTTTGTTAATGTTTGTATGTTTCATTTCATTTGGGTTTTCTCTCCTTGTGTAATATGAAGGGCCGAGGAGGGTTTGCTGAAAGGAATGCTGCCTGCGGTCGAATGATCTGTGACGTAGAAATTTCTGCTAAAGAACTAATTCGCTGCAAAAGTTACCATTTGTCTGAACTGGTCCATCAGATTTTGAAAACAGAGAAGGTAACAATTCTGCCAGAGGAAATTCGAAATATGTACAGGTATGTTGCTTACTGGGGCTTTTAATCCTTCTCTGGAGAGCAGAGGGGCTGGTTCTCTGACATAAAGTTTTACTTCTGCTTACTTGATTTGTCATGAGGATGCTGATTTAGCATACTGGGACTTGAAAAGTTAAATACTGTCTTAGCATTATAATGTTTCAAGCTACTTGTGGTGGCTACTGGTGGCTTATTATGTATGAAGCAGATTGATTTTTAGTAACATTGGTGTAGGAGATGCAAGCCTGAGTTTTGGGGTAGATTTTCAATTACAGGAGCTTGCTGTAAAATTTCAGTCATGTGCTATGGGTACTGTGTGTTCCATACAGCACATAGGTCTAAACTCTACAGATTACAAAGGAGATTGATTTTTACTTTGCTAGGCCATGTTCCTTCTTTCCCTAGTGATTCTCCTCGCTTACTGTTCATGCTGGAAAACACCTGGATAGATGCCAAGTTCATTCTCCAGATCATGTGTGAGCTGAATGTTCTGCCACTGGCTCTTCAGATAACAAACATCTCTGGGAATATCATGGTACATTTTTATTACTTTCCACCCCTCTCCACTGTCCCCCCAGAACAGTTCCATGTTTTCTGGGTTTGATTTGCTGGTTTAATTTCTAAACGCTAATTTAGAATGCACAGTGCTGTAAATTTTTTGCTATGATGGGTAGGAGATTTCAATGTCCTAATCAAGTAATGTAAAACTTCCTTAAAAATATCACATTTGAGTTTTGGGCACAGTGATGATACAGAATAATAGTAATACTAGGTGAGGTTAATAGTTGGAGGACATTGCTTAGTCTGTTTTGCTGTCAGTGTTTTCTGTGCTTTGCTTTGAGTTCTCTTTTCACCCCCTCTTTAGTCGAGGACAATGATGGGCGGCCGATCTGAACGTAACGAGTTCCTGCTGCTTCATGCCTTTCATGAGAAGGATTACATTGTGCCTGACAAGCAAGTTTTCAAAAAGCCTCCACAGAAGCCGGTGGGTCCAGTTTCTCTCTTCCCAAGAATTTTTATTAAAAAAAAGGAAAAAAAAAATCTTCCATATTTGCATGTTGTTATTCTGTGGGAATATGAAGAACCCCAAACATAACTCAGATAGAACTTAATGGTATAGTGTATGCTTAATTAAAACACTGTTTTTGTGTGGAATTGATAATGAGAGTGGGACAGTGTAACAGCTTTTTCATTGCATCACAGATCTATGAAAACTCAGTTGTTTTGTTAGTTTAAAATTAAAATAAGCTAAGTACTTGTCTAGGTGGGGAAACAGTAAAGAAGATAATCTGTGTTGTTTAATATCTGCATTTATTCATTTTGATGAACAGTATTTCAGGAGAAATTTGTTACATGGATGAAATATCCAAAGGTATTTTAAAAATTCCTTTGTATAATACCAGTGTAAATAATAATTATAGAAATACCCATATGTTTGTTAATGAACCAATAAAAATTTCAGGTAGTGTTCATATTTCACTATATTTTGCTTTTTATTTTTTAAACAAGTTCAACAGCAAACTTTAAAGCAATAATTTATGTTGGTTGTATTGTTGCATCAAAGTAGCACTGGAGTTCTAAATTATTCAAAATAGAATTGAAGAATTGGGAGAATTCTTCTTATTACAACATAACAAATCCTAGAATATTCTTTAGGTCAGTAATAATGTTTTTATTTGTTTTATTCAAGCCCAGCCAAACTATTTGCAAAAACAGCATTTTAATTGGGCAACCATACCACTTCTGGGTCATGAGTTGATCTTTTTCTTAGTGTGGATTTTGCAGCCAGTTGGAAGAGGCATTCTGCTACCATGTTGAATGATGACCATACTTTAAGGTCTTTGTAATCTCTTGTTAGCAGTTTTTTCCTATCAGAGTTGCTTTGAATGCTGTTTTGACAAGTGGAGGGCTTTAGTAAGGATCGTGATGAGAACACTGTATTTTGCATATATTTTAAAACAAGTTTGACACTGGCTCCCAAATTTGTATTTGACTTGCCAAAAATAACTCCTCTAACATTACAGAAATCTTAGAGACTAGATAATGACTTTTTTAAATGCCATATGTAGGTGGATGAAGACGAAGATTTTGAAGATCAGAATAAATCAAAGATAGGGAAAAAGAAAGCAGCATATGCTGGGGGCTTAGTCTTGGATCCCAAAGTCGGTAAGATGTGGCAATTTTCTTTCTTCAGTGAAGTTAGAGGAAGGTAGGTTATATTAATACAGAGATATTAGAGTGGTGAATCTGTGTTTGTGGGTTTTTGGTGTGGTTGTGAGGGGAAGCTTGTTTCATACAATGAAATTCTCAATATTGATTTTGGCATTGCTTCTTTTGAGGAATTAGGAATTTTGAGGAATATTTATGTATAATTTTCTAATGGACACGTAAGTTTTCTTTCAGTTTCTCCTCTATGTGGGGAAAACTGTACAAGTGTCCTATAGTAACACAGAAGGTATCTGTTCAACTCTGGTGAGTTAATGGGGTTGGATCGTTCCACTTCTGACAGCTTTCTCTAAAGGGCAGTGGTGCATCTCAACAGCTGCTTAAAGGGATTTAGGTTATGGAAATGTGGTACAGTATATTACTGTCACTTAACTATTGTGTGGACTTGTATGAAGTCCTGTGGGAGACTTGAGTAATTATGACTTTTGTTTTAAACTCTGTTTTAGGTTTTTATGACAAGTTTATTTTGCTTCTCGACTTCAACAGCTTGTACCCATCGATTATTCAGGAGTTCAACATTTGCTTTACCACAGTGCAGCGACTGTCGTCAGAAGCACAGAAAAGGGCAGAGGTTTGTGTGCTTTAACTTGTGGCTTAAATTGCACTGTCTTAACTTCAGAGTGTTTTCTTTGAATCAGCTCTTTAAGAAGCTGTTCTTTTTCACTTGTTTTTTGTCCCCTCTCACACATAAAAAGTGATTCTTGTTTGAAGAAGTATCATATAAATTTGAGGGGTGGGACTCTTTTGAGTATTTTGTGTCTGTCACCTTCCTTTCTGTAGTACTCTTACAGAATCTTGTTCTCTCCCGTCTAATCTTGGTATCCTCATGAAACATTACTGAGGCTCTGTTACCCTTTTCAGCCACACATCCTCCCTAGCAATTTCATCCTAGCTTGACAGAGGCTTCCTGAAGTTAAGTTGCTGCGGAATTCATGCAAATATACCTGATGGAGTTAGGCAAAAGTCTCATGTTTTCTAGAGGAAACAATACGATTATGAGCTCAGGCCTTATTAGACATCTGAAAAATTATGTGTGTGACTTGGAAAGGGGATGTTGTGACTGTGTGAGCTGTGACACCAGCTTCACAAAAACTCATGCTGTTCAAACTATGTTAAACACAACTGAAAAACCTCATGAAGGTACAGTTGGATGCACTGTTTTATAAGCAGCTGTGTTGGCTCTGGCTTATCCATGGCTGGAGATTGTAATTTCCTCAGCTGTGCTGAAGCACTAGTTGTTGGAGCTGTGTTGTAAACTGAAGCATCGAGCTGGTCAAGTCTAAAGGTTGAACCAGAGGCTTTTATTTTTAACTAGTATCAGCTCACTGGGTGGAATTAGTTAGTCCTGTAGCAACTGCAACATGAGCACAGTAGCAGAAATGAGGAGACAAGTATGTGGAGATATGTCAGTAAGTTCCTTCAAGCTGTCTTTGGATTTTCTCTGCTTCCTGAAGTGTGCTTCAACCTGAAGCAGCTAATTTTGATTTCTCTTGCTGTATGATGTTTAATCAGGCTTTGGAGTAATTTCTTGTTACACTCAGACTGCTTTACTAAACTTGCCAACCTTGCCGTGTCTGTATTGCCCTTTGTACATTTCTGTCACTTTCATTGTGCTTGAAATACCTTTCCATTGTTGCTGATCAACCATTTCTTCAGTCACGCTAAGGTGGTGTCCTTTCTGCTACAGTTGTTTTGCCATAATCAAGAGTTGCTTGGGGTGGAGTTTTTCTTCTACTGCTGTACTCCATTTCACTTTTGTCAGTTGTAATTCTGAGTATCAGTTCCACAGAGCATGTGCTCCTTTTGACAGGTCTGAACACCAAAAGTACTTATGTAATGATAAAAAAGGATGGATTTTGCAGCACAGAAAGAATTGCTGTGTGTGTGCTTTTCTTTAAATTTTTGTATTTATCTATATATACCTAAGAGTGAGATTGTGTGTTATTTATCTGGATATATATGTATGTGCATAAATATATAACACACACATTGATAAAAAATAAAAATCTTCCTGCTACTGGTCCATGCCTTGTGTTTCTCCAACAGTGAAACAGACTTTGCTGTCCCCCAGCAGGGGCAAAGTAATACAGTTCAACACTGCAAAAAAACCTCTCGTGCTTGTTCTGAGCTGTGCTTTGGGTGCTCTGCAGGAATTGGCACAAGCTGTATGGTTTCGGGTTTTTTTTCTACCCCCAAGCTTTTCACTTAATGCCTTAAAATCTAATCTTCAAGCAATAAAATAAGCAGTTGTGATCATTTCACAGGTTGAAGAAGAGGAAGAAATTCCGGAGCTTCCAGACCCATCTCTGGAAATGGGAATTTTACCTAAAGAAATCAGGAAACTGGTGGAGAGAAGACGCCAAGTTAAGCAGTTAATGAAACAGCCAGATTTAAATCCTGACCTCTATTTACAGGTGTGTTTCACAGAACTCCTTTGATTTTTCCTCCTCTCCCCTTAAGTGCCCTGATCAGCCTTGTAGAATAGGGATGATTAGTAGTGAGCAGTGATTGTAATGTGCTTTATTTGTAGCCCATCACTGCTGCAGATTGTATAAAAAAGCTGTGAATGTAATTGTGAACATTAAGTTCTGTTCCCTGATGGCTGTGGTTGGATTACTTTTCTGGTTGTGTTTCTTTTCAGTATGATATCAGACAGAAAGCTTTGAAACTCACTGCTAACAGCATGTATGGCTGCCTGGGATTTTCCTACAGCAGATTCTATGCCAAGCCTTTGGCTGCTTTGGTGACACATAAAGGGAGAGAGGTAAGTCATTAAATAGATTATGCACACATTTAAGAAGGCTGAATTTAAGACACCTACTTTTTTTTTGTTTATTGAATTCAAGAATGGTTTTGTTCTTGAACCTGCTTTTGGTTTCAGAAATAAAGTTTATCTTTCTTGTACTGTGAAACTATTTGGTTTCAATAGGCCAGATTGTGGTGACAACAGAAAAAAAAACAAACAAGGCTGTTTTCATATTTTTCATTAATTTCCAGTTCTGCTTGATGGATTTGGTGGTGTGCTTCAGCTTTGGATGAGCTTGCTTGTAAGCAGACTGTCCTGTGGCCTGATATGACTCCCTGAAACCCAAAAGTTTGTGATAGGGCTAATTAATCATGGAGGCAATGGGTTATATATCAGGGCTTATTTTTGGAAACTGTTTGTTCCTTAGAATAAAGTTTCTTATTAGCCTCAGATTTTATTTTAAGAGTTGCACTTGACTTTATAGGCAAAATTACTCTTGGTATTGGTTAGGATGGTAGCTCAATACAGACCACATTGGTTTTGTGCCTGTGGGAAAAATAATCTTTAATGATCTAAAACATACCACTGATATACATTAATTATCTTAAAACATAATGATATGAGGTCCTTATGGAAGAGAATACCAAGCAGGAGTCTGCAAAGGTAGCAGGTACAGTTTTGTCAGAATGGCTGGTCAGCCTTTTTGGTTGATCACAGAGATAGATGAAGTCACATTCCTGCTGACAGGCTCATCCTCCCTGTGATGTGAGAGCACACCCACTTCACAATTCCCAGCTCAATTGCATGGGGGGGGGGTTTATTTCTAACACATCTTTGGTTTTAATTATCTTCCTATCTAAAGAATTCTCTAGAGAGCCCCAGATTTGCTGTCTTCCCAATTTATGTAAGCAGTTATGTTTAACCTTACACATCTGTTTAACTCAGAAATAGTTTCTCAGTTTGGTAACTGCAAATGTGCCATGCAGCCATGTGAATTCAGAAGTTAGTGTTTCCTTTAGTAAGGTATTGTGTTTGTTGATGTAAGATTCAACCTCATTGTCTATGAGGTTGGCATGCAAAGCAGCTGAGTGACACAGGTTTATATTTTCTAGTGGTATTTTAAAAGTAATTCTACTTTTTTCTTTGGGTTTTTTTTTTTAATGATCTCCATATGTCATATGGACCACCTGCCACAAACCTGGTATTCTATGGATACTTTAGCTTTTGGCCTCTGTTAAGATGGGGAAGTACTTTTTGTTTGCACATGGTGTTTATTCTCATTTGTTTGTAAAGTATCAGTTATGAGATAACTATGTGAAATTCTGGTGTTCCTGCTTTATGTTCCAGAGTGATGTAAACCAGAGAAATCCTAAATAGGTACTACAGAATGTGCTAGGGAGTGATTAGGGATGGTTTCTCTTACATAGTTGATCTTTGGTTGGAAAGGATTTCTTACCTTTTAAATTGTGGTGGTGCTGGACCCGTGCTGGCTTCTGTGAAGCCTTTGCATACATTGGAGTTTTTGCCACAGAAGATGGCATGAGGACACCTTATGGCTTTTTGTTTGTTTGTTTCTTGTTTGTTAGTTTTTTTTTTTTTTAGTTGTTTTTTAGAGTTGAATTACCTAATCTGGAAAAACAGTACTTTTCAATTTTTATATTAGTCTTTTTATTAATACATTTCCTCTTACCACTCAGTTCGAATATACAAGAAGTAAATGTTAAGTATCTGGAGGTTTGGGTGGGTTCTCTATGGGAAAAGGTTAATTAAAATGTAACTGTTATGGAAAATTTATGGTCTCAATTTAAATGGCCTTTTCTGATGATCTGCAATTAATGCCTTTTTTTTTTTTACTGTTGTCAAGGGCACCTGAGTAAATGCAGGTAGGCTTGTAGAAGTCTAAGTGGGAAAAATACTGTGTGGGTTGAAAACTGAACTTAATATTTGCACTAACACAATTACAGTTCAATCGTAAGTCTTAGCAGAATAATTGAAAGTGGGAAATACGTATTTCATGTTGAAGTTGTTATAGCTCATCCTAGCATTAAGTTGTAATGTAGCTGGGAATGAGTTTTGATGAGACCTGTAAATTGATGCTTTTCAACTGTGTGACTGACAACCTCTCCACTGAGGCTGTGGGAAGATTAATGCACCTGATGCCAAGTACTGAGTACCACCTCTCCTGGACTCTTAACTTCTCTCTGTGCTTTAGGGATGCTGATGCAGTAAAAGCAGTGGAGCTGCCATGGGGTTCCTTATGGTGGCTAAAAATACTTGTAATTACACATTTCCATTATAAAAACTTGTGTGTTAGTGTATTAGTGAACTTCTGAACTGTACTAGTAGAACTTGACCTGTTCACTTCATTTTGATGGTAGAAGTATTAAATATGGTGTGGAAAGGCCATTTAAAGAAAGGCAGATCATAAATACAGGTGATCCTTAGGGTCTCTTCCAACCCAAACCATTCTACGATTCTATGACAGTGTAATCCATAAAAGCTCAGTTCTCTCCGGTCAGCTCTAGAGAGATACGGGTCAGTGCTGAAATTTTATTTTCCTTCAGCCAGGGAACAGAAATCTAGCAAGGCCTTCCATCCCTTCCCTGGGCAGGCTGGTCCAGCAGTTTATCCTGTCTGTCCTTCCAGGGCCGTCCATCCCTGCCCAGGGCAGGCTGGTCCAGCAGTTTATCCTGTCTGTCCTTCCAGGGCCGTCCATCACTGCCCAGGGCAGGCTGGTCCAGCAGTTTATCCTGTCTGTCCTTCCAGGGCTGTCCATCCCTGCCCAGGGCAGGCTGGTCCAGCAGTTTATCCTGTCTGTCCTTCCAGGGCCGTCCATCCCTGCCCAGGGCAGGCTGGTCCAGCAGTTTATCCTGTCTGTCCTTCCAGGGCCGTCCATCCCTGCCCAGGGCAGGCTGGTCCAGCAGTTTATCCTGTCTGTCCTTCCAGGGCCGTCCATCCCTGCCCAGGGCAGGCTGGTCCAGCAGTTTATCCTGTCTGTCCTTCCAGGGCTGTCCATCCCTGCCCAGGGCAGGCTGGTCCAGCAGTTTATCCTGTCTGTCCTTCCAGGGCTGTCCATCCCTGCCCAGGGCAGGCTGGTCCAGCAGTTTATCCTGTCTGTCCTTCCAGGGCCGTCCATCCCTGCCCAGGGCAGGCTGGTCCAGCAGTTTATCCTGTCTGTCCTTCCAGGGCTGTCCATCCCTGCCCAGGGCAGGCTGGTCCAGCAGTTTATCCTGTCTGTCCTTCCAGGGCTGTCCATCCCTGCCCAGGGCAGGCTGGTCCAGCAGTTTATCCTGTCTGTCCTTCCCGGGACCGCGGCACAGGGGACAGTGTGACAATGGCGGGCACTGCTCGCTAGATGGCGATACAGACCTGGAGATCCTCAATCAATTAGCACTCATTTTTGTTTGTGTTTAAATGTTGATTATTGTGTTTTTCGGAAGGGTCTTCCTTGTTTTTAATTTGTGGGTTGTCTTTAACGGGGCATATCAGTGTGAATTTGTCCAAATTTAGGTGTCACATGTAGACTGCTAAGCTGGTGTGTGTTTCGGAAGAAAAAAATAAAGCAAAAATTTCGGGTGGAAGTGAGTTAAAACTATAGCTCAGATCTGTTTAGCCACTCTGGCAAATGTAAATATTTTTATCTTTTGAATGTAACAAATGCCTTAGTTCAGCAAAATAATAATAAAAATTTCTACATTTGCAAACCATTGGTCAGGAATTTGTTAGAGGGATTCCTGGACTTTCCCCTCCACCCCATGTTACTAAGCCTTTGCCTGGACGTTACTCTTGTTGTAACTGTAGCAGTTGCTTGCGTGGAAAAGTAATAGGAAAATATTTAATATATTTTTAGCTGTCCTTTAATGTAATTTAACAACTGGAAACAAGATGAGTCGGAGCTGTACAGCCAGCCAGCTCTGCACCAGCAGGCAGTGTCGGGTCATGCTGTTCTAGCCTCTCAAAGGACAAGCCTTTTGATGCAGTGTCAGTTGTCTGGTTTCCTTAATGCAGGATGCTGTTTGCTGCAGGATTCTCCTTCAGGACAGCAAAGTTGTTGAGAGAATTTAACTGTAGGCAGCTTGCTTGCTTGCTAATGGCTTTCACTCAGTGCTGAGGCCTTTTCCAGGTACTTGCTTTTTTTCTGTGTTGCTTTTTGCTGTTGCATATTTTTGCCTAAGCAAACTTGCCTTTGAGAGGAAAACAACACATTTGCTGTTTTCAGCCATGCTGACAGGTAGACCTAGTGTTCCAATGCACAAAATTAAAGAGGGAAAGAGACAATTGGGTTAATTCCAACTTTCTTGTTCAGATCCTTTAGATACATTCTCAATTAATAATTACTTTGAGGCCCTGGCAGTCAAAAGGAAAGAATAAAAGCATGTTATTGCTGCAGTCTGGGAAAAGAATGGATGAGGGAGGATAAAAATGAAGTGGAGAAAGATGAGCTCATTTAAAAAAAATTAAGGGTAGGTAAGCAGGTTAATCGCTGTCTACTGTAATTATGATCTGTAAAGAAATCCAGGCATTTATTTTTTTTTTTTAAAGTCTTGTTCATCCAGGGAGAATGATCATCAGCTGCTTTCTCTTGATTGCACCTAAAGCATTGGTTATACAGTCTGCAAGAGTTGTCATGTGAATGGGGCAATTGACAGATTCCTGTTTTCTTCCATGTTGTACTATGGGAGAAAGAGGATTGCTAAGAGAGGGAAAGGAGCCTCCTAATGTCTTGTTATCAGCATGCCATCTATATTTAAACAGGGAATGCAACATCAATATAACAATTTTGGAAGACATGAAACTTGATGGCAAAAGGCTAGGCAAAGAGTTTCTAATTGCTTTTAAATATAAAATTGGAAACCCAAAATCTTGGGAGAAATAGTGCAAAATTGCTGCATTGTCCCAAAATGGGAACTGTTGGGGTTAAATCATTTGCCACTGTTGTTAAATTTATCCTTGTGTGCGACTGTGAGCCTGTGAAAAAGCTTTGTATGTTACTCTGCATGCTGATAGCCAAAACGAGTTGGAGTAGACAAGGAGAGGCTGCATACAATCTGGAAATGTGAACTGAGTACCAAGTAGTAGAAAAATTGTGTAGCATCTTCTCATATGTTGAAATACTACTGGTAGTCAAGTGCAGGAGATGACATCTGGTCTAGTACAGACTTTAGCATCTCCAAGGAGAGGAAGTGAAACATTTCAATTAAGAATGGCCAGAATATTTGGGGTGGGAGGAAATTAATAAGAAGGGGAAACTATATATTATTTTATTTTGGATGGCATATTGGTATTTTTTTCCTTTCTGGGCAGAAAGGTTTTATTTAATGGGTATTCACCAAGAAATGTTTAGGAAGATTGATCAGATTGAGATTGATTGTACAGCACATCAGACAAATAGGCTTTTTTTTTTTTTTTTTTTTAACTGCTTATTTTAAGATTGTGCTATTACAAGAGGCATGGTGCCTCTCACTTCCTGACTGCTGATTTCTGTGGATGGGTTATAGAATTGCATGGCCCCATGGTGAGTTGGATCAGCCTGGTGATCTGAGTTGAAAGATAACTCCAGAGGAAAACCAAATTGATTTCAGTTGGATCAATGGCTCAGTGACTCACTGCATGCTCTGAGAGCTGGTGGAAAAGAGGAGGTTGGAAAGTGGGGGCAGGCCCAGTGTGAGATGTAAGGAGTCAGGCATGATCAGCCACTTTTCAGCTCATACCTGGCTGTGGAACTGTGGAGTTACTGTTAATCTGATAACATGTGGAGGTTTTCTTTGGCTGTTGTTTTCTTCTGTACTTTTGAGTTTTTTTTCTAATGGTTTCCTATCTTATATTATTTTTCTGTTCTGCTAAAGATGCAGATTCTTCCTTGTGTCATATCTTAACCTGACTGACTAGGTAACAACAGATATTCCTCACCCAGAATTGTGGTAAAACTGAACCAGAGTACTGGGAAGAGCAGGATATCTGGAACATTCTCAATATCTGAGCTGCAACAGTATGTTCCCTTTTAGAAGCTGTATGTATTGGGTAGAGAGCTGATACCTCAAGATTAGGAGAGGTAGAAATGTCTCACCATATCCAGTGGTAACAGGAAGGACTCTCAGGTGTTCAGTAATGTATTGGGGGATGCACTGAAATCCTGCACCCTCCAAAGTCTGCCGTGCTTCAGCTTCAGATTTGCTAAAGAAATTCTTTAAACCTGTCTATAGAATATTGCAGGGATTAACAGAGGTCCTTCATGGTTCTCTCACAGAGATGCTTTATAAAAGGGAGACACAGCATAGGTGCTTCACCATGAAGGTTGAGAGCTTTAACAGCATCACACCACCATTTGTAAACTGCCTTGGTTCTGTGTTCAAACACATTTGTTTTTCAAACGCCCCTTTTAAGGTTAGAAGAACACAAATGTTAATTTATGCTTTAATGTTTTTCTCCAGCCTGTATATTTGTTAGCACTACATGTCTTTGCAGTATGCATTTTCTTAGTTCATTAGTAGCTTGTCAGAAATTACTTGGGGTTTTGAGACTTCTGCAGAAGTTGTTCTTTAGATTCTTATTGCCTCACTCATTTTCGTCATACATTTATCTTAAATTGGATGTTGGCTTGATCTAGAAACCCTGGGTTTGGGTACCTAGATGGTAATAAAGTTTTCAAAATAAAAGATACTTAAAACAGGAGCTAAAAATAATTTTCATTTCTGAGCACTATTCCTAAGAGGTTAGAAAAACAGTCCAACTGAAGTGTCTGTCTCCTATGAGACTTAAATAAATATTCATATTGTCCTTCAAAGATATGACACCTTGATCTCATAATCAAAAATTTTCATATTTTTCCTGGGAATCTTGCCCACTGTGTGAAAGCTGGCTTTTTCACCACAAATTCTGTTAGAAACTTTTTGCTCCTTCTTTTTCCTCTTGGATAAGTATTTTGAGCCTACTAGGTCTGTTCTTTTCAGGTAATGGTTTCAGGATGGTGGTGATCCTACTTTGACATACAGGAAGAAGCTGAAAGCTGGGTTCCTTCACTCTGGAAGTATGTTGAGGATGGAATTAACTGTGCTCTTCAACAACCTAAAGGGGGATGTCTTCAAGAAGTCAGACTCTTCCCGAAGGTGCACAGCCTTGCACCAGGCAGGTGTAGCCTGCTCTGGGGCCAGAGGTTGGGTAAAATGATGTCCAGAGATCCCTGCAAACCAAAGCTGGTTTATAACCATCAGTTTAGAGGTTCCTTTAATTCTCACTGAAATTTATCATGATTTATCACCAAGGTCAGCAACATCCAACAGATGAAACTTGTCATTTGAAGCGAAGAAAACTGGAAGAAAGGAGATACACGACCAGTGGTACTTTTTCTTACCAGGCTGTTTTGCTTTCAGGGCAAAAAAAATAATGTTTGAGTACTTTGAATGCAGGTTTTGCTGTGCAGATTATAATGTGTGGTCTCTTGCATGTTATGTCCTTTCACTGGGCCTGTGCCAAGATTCATTGGTTTAATTTAGAAGATAAGCATGAATGGCTTATGCTATTTTCAGCACTGAAATATACTTGTGAGGCAGATGAAAGAGTTGGTTAAGACCTTTATTTATCTGTGAAAGATGGCCTGCCTGTACTGCTGCAGGTACAATGCCTTGTAAGGATATAGGAGGTCTTGGTGGATAGCATGAAGAATTCTGGTTGGAACAAAGCAGGTGTAGTTTAACAAGCTGGAACGTACCTTATCTCTTAACATAAGCAAGGAAGATTGTAAGTCAGGCATACAGACTAAGGTAATTTGTTCTGACTCCCTTTGTAGTAGAAAGAGAGCACTGTGAAAGCTGGATGAAGTAAAATCCCGTAAATTTTAGAGCTTGATCAGTGATTGAGAGACACCTGCATTATGCCTACTGTCTTTTGGCTTTTCTTCCAGGTGTTATACATGAGGTAATGCAGGAGATGTTGCTGGCGTCTGTGTTGTCTTTAGCTTCAGACTGTGCCTTTTATCAAATATAAGCAAGGTTTCAGAGAGAAGGATTAAAATATATATGTTGATATCTGCTTTACAATTTGATACTCGTTTTTGGTAGTTTGAACCACTTGGAATAGTTGCTCCATAAAATCCTATTTCAACACCTGGATTAGTTAAAAAAATTGAAGTACCCATTTCCCTTTACCTTTCCTGTTAATCCTTCTTTGTTTTCATATGATTTAACTGACAGCCTTTAGAAGGAGCAAGAAATAGTTCTTTAGGTTGTTGGGCATCAGAAGTGGTTCCCACTTGTGTCACAGAAATGATTTGCTTATTAAGCAGTGCTCATGGAAAACGTGGAATGATGGGACATCATTTGAACCTTACGGCAGGGCTTAGTAGCTGACAGTAGCTTTTCTCTGTGAGCTTGTGCTAGTCTTGGTAGTTACATGAGACTGGAGAAACTTTTGAAATTTGAATTCTGGTGATGGATAAGCCTTGGTTTGAAAAAAATAAAAGCAGAAAAAAGCATTAATGCTTTATTTCAAATTACTTGCCTAGTTCACAAAACAGTGCAGAAATTCCCATGTTTGAACTCCTGGAAGTTTCCAGAAAAGTAGGACAGTATAATAATCTGCTTTGATGAAGTTCAGGATCGTGTTCCTTGAAATGATTGGTTAAGCATAGAGGAGACCTTGAAGTACAAACATTTTATTATTTTTTTTTTAATCCAAGGAAAGTGAATCTGTGGGACAGTTGCCAGGGAGAGGGGTAGCCTTTCTAAAGTAAGGGCTCTATACCTGGTATACATGGGCTGCTTTCCCCTTCTGACTTGTTTGGTTCTCTGACTGGTTCTCTGTGCATTGCCATTTTATTAGGCAATACGACATTGCGCACACTAAAAACTTCTTTCCTGTTTTCTCTGACTTCAGTGTAAAAAATGTTTTCAGTGTGAACTTGAGTTTTCCTTCTTGATGCTTTTAATTTTTTTCTGCAATATTAAACTGTCACCAGCTTTGTGGAGGAATTCGGAATTTAGCAGGTGGAAGACTGACATAAAACCATAGGAATTACTTAGTCCTGTGCTGGAGTGTGGGCAGCCTTCTGATTTGTTTGGTTCTGGTTGGAATTTTACTTGTTGAATCTAGAACTTCCTTGATTGTACCCTTGGATTTTTGAACAAACCAGATTTAAGTCAATGACAGCTGATGTTTTGGTTTTCATGTGAGCGCCTTAATTTCTTCCCTTTCCTCCCCATCTCCCTCAGAATTCACCATCATCTTTGAACTTTGGTAAATACCGTTTTTGTATTTGCTCAAAAATCTTTTGGTTTCTTTAAATTGTAATTTCACCTCTGCCTTGATGTTTAAATATGTATTGTACCTGGATTTTTTTGGTTCAATGCATAGATTCATGATATTCAACTTTGAGTTAGAAGTAGTTCATCCTGAGGATAAGGGAAAATCAATGAGAAGGCCATATTTAGACTGAGAACCCCTGCAGAAAGCTTTGATTAGAAAAAAGCTTCAGCTCTGACTCTTGTACACATTTGTCCATCAGGTGGCCAGTCATTTTTGTATGTATGGCTGTGTGCCACAGATGGTTGGGATGGAAAAAGTTGTTACATCATGTAGTTCATCTTCCAAAGTGTATATAGTATACTTCAGTATATATACTATATATATATGTAGTATATATATTACATAGTGTATATAGTCACTTCAGCAGAGACACACTTCTTGATGATTGTTGTTTTTGAAGGCTGTTGTCCTTCAAGAAGTCATCTCTAATTTTAATTTTGCAGTGTTTTGATCTGACTGCTTTTTGTGATCACTAATTTTTAACAGACTTGGAAGATGAACCTGCCTTCAGTAGGAATGTGTTAATTGACAGGTGTCCTGAAGTTCTACATTCTTGGCAGTGGTCCAGGATGACAGATCAGTAATGACTTAGAAACTGCTATTCCTTCCTGGTGAAAGGATTGGAGGAAATCTGAAGTTATTAACTACAACTCTCTTCTAACAGATTGTAAGAAGATCATTATGGCATCTAATTAGTCGAGATTACATCCTTTATGCAGAATGTTTGGGTTTTTTAAAATACCTTTACATGCTGTCTTATGACTTGCACTGTTAGGCTTTTTTTCCCCTCTCTTCACTGTTCTGGATGGTTGCTCTGAGGATTTGAGTAAGGGATCATGTTCCTATCTCTGTGTGGTGTAATTAGCACAGCTATTTAAATGTTATCTGGAACTCATTTACCCGATCTGTCAGTTGCTGCTTAGTTCAGTGGAAATGCTTTTATGTAAATCACAGAACAATACTTCTGACTTGTAACAAGATTGGGCTGAATTTAGGGAACTGAAACACTTCATCCTGGAATAAAAATGTCTTGCTGAATCAAGGGTAGATTATGAAAGCTGCCACTTTTAAAAAGTGTATTATGCTAACATATGTATATGTATAAATTGAATTAGCTGTGATACTCCTACAGTGAGAAACTTCCCACTGATTCTAAATAATTTAAGGAAAAGCTGACACACATGGATTTTTCTTCCCAATTTGCATGCTATAGCTCTTCAGCTAGTCTTAGAATATTTGGAATTAAGGCCTGATGGGGTACAGGGCAGATGCTTTCCTTTTACTTCCTAGTAATTTCTTAATCAAAGTAGCTCCTTCTGTGGCCCAGAGATAGTTGCATTTTATAGGGATCTAGTGGCATACATAATGATTTTATTGCTCTTAGGCTTCTGTGAAGATAGCCACATTTTTTTTTTTTATTAGATTCAAATAAAAATTCCCTTCCCTCCCACCCCCTTCATTGTGCTTACCTTTTGCTATCTGATATTTTGGTGGTAGATCTTGAACTTAAAGAAGATAATTATGAAAGTTTCTCATCTTTCATGTACGAGCAGCTCATGTAGTTCTAGGGGTTTTTTTTCAGAAGGATGGGCTTCTGACATTGTGACCAAGGAAAGATTAATTAACTGTGGCTTTTGTTTGTCTCAGTTTTCAGCCTGAAGTGTAAGCTTGTTTCACTTTGCTCTGTTATAAATACTGTGTTAAAGTACAGCAATTTTTTTAAGAAACTGTTTGATTTTTTGCCAGGGATTCCTGAGCCATTTAGTAAGAGTTTGAGGGATCCTATTCCTTCTCTGAAAATCAGTGCCAATTTTGGATTGTGCAGCTGTCCCAATTTCCTTTTTATTAATTTTCACTCTAGGAATAAATTTTTGTTGTCTGATGTTTAGTCTATTAGCATATTTAAAGTCAGCTATTTCCTTCCCCATATAACTCTTGCTTTACTTTTCTCCCCCCACTTTTCTTTTAACAGAGATATTGATCTTCCAGAGGAGATCTGATGTTAAAGCAGTATGAAGTGGCATTTATTTGACTATTCCAGAAATGATCCTTCTGTTATTCCATACAGTACTGCATAGCTTTTGGCTCAGCTGGCCTGCATAATAGGGGATAGCCTCCCTGCTAAGCCAAGCAACTCCTCTTTGCTTTGAAGAGCATGTCAGGCATGTGTGGTAGTAGATTATCACAATTATCAAGTATCAGTACTGACTTAGTATTTGTCCCTGGCCTTTTCCATCTTAACTTAAGGAAGGTCTGTTCTGTGACTGTCTGTCAGCCCCTCTCTCTGAGAAGAACTGTGGTTAGTTGTTTATTAATAGTTTGTGTTGTACATAGACCATCACAGACTTGCTATATAGCTCTTGAACATAAAGGAGTGTTTTGCAGTTTTACATAAACAAGATGCTCCTTTCATGATTTAATCTCTTTGGACAGACAGTGTTGGAAGCAGGCATTGTTAATGGGTTTGTTATGGCTCAGTAAGTTTTCCTTAATTTTAAAAAAAAGAGCCCAACCAACTTTCTGAATGCTTTGCATAATACAGAGTTGTTGGGTTTTGTCTTAATTTTTGATATTTGTGTCATGGCCAGTAGTTGTTTTAGGACTACAGTAATTCACCATGAAGAGACTATAGCTTTACTTGTTCCGTAGAAGGAAGACTTGATGCTCTCTGAGGTTCTGAGCTGTTACAGTGAATTTTGGGAGAGATGGAGTTTGGGAAAACCTGAGCAAATATGCATACACATAATGAAAAAAAAAACTTCTACGTGTTTTGCTTCTAATTGCTTTTGAAATGAAATGTGCATAGGTCCCTAAATACTAAGTTGGCTGTCCTTAGTGTTGGGAAAGAAAAGTAGCATGAGCTGCAAATAGATTTTCTTATATGGCAAGTTAATTGGTTTTCTTTTCTGTTATTTTATTTCCGTTTTCCTCTTTTCTATTTTCCATGTTGCTTCCCAAACCAGTACATGAATGTGCTTCTTGATGTGTGCGTGCTTGGGGATAGAGATGGACCGAAGGGGGAGATGTGGAATTGTTGATGGGATAGTTCAAAAAGGGATTGTCCTAAAATGCTGGCAGCTTCTCCGATGACTGCAGTGTCTCAAAGTTAAAATGTGAACATGTAAACATGAAAATTACTTTTACCTCAGTGCTTAGTTCAGTCAGTGTGTCAAGAAGTTAAATGTCAAGAATAAAAGGATCTAGAGAAGATAGCTATGAGTCTTCAAGTCACAAAAATAACCTAGAAACACTGGATGCTCAGAACTGCTAAAGAGCAATAGTGCATCACACTAAAGGACAAGCAACTTCATGATTCCATTCATTGAATCCAAAAGTGTGCAAGAATTCAAAAAAGATTAGATAATTAGTTTTCTTCTTTACATGCAATTAAAATAGCAAAAATTTATTGAACTCTCTAAGCTAAACTTGAGAGTCAATGTCAGGACTTAAGCAGTTTTGTTCACTGGGAGCTGAGAAGGAAGCTTCTTGTGGGAAAAAGGGCTTAAAATGCTTTGCTGAGCTGCACTTGATACTGGATTTTCTGGGAACAAAACGTAGATGGATTACACAGGAAGTCTGTCCATTAGGGTGAGAATCACTTCCTAACTAGGTTTGGGTTTTGATTTTTTTTGTTTGGGGTGTTTTTTCTTCATTCTTTTTTCTACAGAAGAGAGCAGCTGGGTAAGATCTGTGGGAGTTGTGCTTCCAGTTCTGCTCCCTTTTTGCTGATGCCTTGTGTTGAACTCTTCCTGGAGGATGAAATGTCTCTTGGCACATTTGTTGCCATCTGCTGTTTGTCTCTGTTGATAAGGCTTAGTTAGCACTTTTCCTAGGAAAGTGCATGACATAGTTTCAAAAACTGCTCCATTTACCTGTTGCTGTGGGACTAGGCACATGTTTTCCAGCTGGTACATATCATTACAGTTTCACATGACTAACATGAAAAATGATAATTGAAGCTACAAGCCTATTACGTAGTAAGCTTTAATTAGTTAAACTGCTTCGTATTCGTTTACAGTTGGTGCTAATGCTCTTGAAATTAATTGGCACTAAAGGGGGTTCAAAGTTTATATGCAATCATTGCTGTTATAATGTGCTGTATTACTAGGTAACTTGGCTTATTAGGTGATTTTGTTCTCAATTATTGCTGCAAGTCAACAAGGACAGAGTAATTATCTCACAAACAATGGCCTTGCTCCCAAGACAGATGCGACCAGACCCTTCCTGTGGAGTTCTGCAGTGTTCTAGCATAGGCAAGGGAAGGAGATCTGCATATGTCACCAAGCAGCAGATGGGGAAGATATTTAGAAAGTGGGATAGCACACTTTCAGATCTTCTGTTATGCTAATAAAGTTTTTGTGTGAGAACACAGCAATGTCAGTCCATCAATGACATCAACCCCTGGCATGTGCAGGCCATCAAAGCAAACACAGAATGCCTTTGTATGCATAGCTGGACAGTGTAAGCCAGTTGCTATTGGAGTGAAGGTCATCTCTCATTTTCCTAGAATAGACTGAATACCTAGCACACACAGTGATTAAACTTTTCTTCTTTTGAATGCAGGTTGTGATTTTGTTAAAATGGGAAATTTAGAGTAATGGGAATTTATAGACCCCATAGGAATTTCACTTTTAAGTTGTTAAATGCATTGTGTGCCACTGGTGTAGTATAATATGGCTTGTATCAGCCTACAAGTATCTCGTAGAAGAAATAATAAATTGAGTGGATTAATATTACCTAGTAAGTGTAACACATTATTAATTAATAACTCCTAATTCATAAGCGCATATTTAAGATGGTAGAGTTTATATCAGAAATTAATTACAAATGTAGATGACTTTCCTGAGTGGAAAAAGGAAAAATTACCATGGTGAAAATGTGGAATAGTATGACTGAGCAATGCCAATGTGCATCTCTTGTTGGCTGTTCTCAAAAATGCCTTCAGGAGAAGGTGTTTTGATCTGAGTTCTGATACTATTCTAAGTCCCTCTGTACAGCCAGCACGTAAATCTTTATTTAGGACCATCTTTCAGCAACTGCACACAGGAGGTCAGGTATTTATTCCATCCCAGGAAACTGCTGTTTCCAGGAATAAAAAAGGGTAACCACTACATCTCCCTAATTTTCTCTGTCACTTATTTACTTAGAGATGAGAAGTTTTGCAGGAGTGTATTTGTGAACTGACATCCCATGTGTGAATTTTAAAGATGTCACAATGTTTCAAGTGATAAAGGTGATAATTACATTGAATGGTAGGCTGCTTAGTATTTTTTTATTGGAAATATCTGTGGAATTTTACAGTGAATGATGCTTTGTAGCTGCAGTGATTTTGCCCTCTTTGTGCAATATCAGTTTCCAAGTTAGAATCTTGACTATGCGAGATATTATAATGATTTTAAACATTGATGAACGTAGATTGGATCAGGTTTGTAGGAATAATCCTGGAGACAGGAATTCATCTTGGGTACTTTAAGCTAAGGTGTTAAACCTACTTTTTAGGGATACATATTTTTTGCTGTTGTTCTATTCTTTAGTGTTTACAATTATGATATTTTAATTCTCTCTTTTAGGAGTTTGTAGTTCCCCAGAATAAAAAAGACAAAGAGTGCAGAAAAAAGAATCCTTGTGACTTTCACAAAACTATTACTCTTCAGGCAGGGGGTTACAAATGTGGAAGTACAGGGCAATGCAGCTTCATTTATGTGCAGCCTGTGAGAATATAGAGAAACCTAAGTGGCTGTTTTGTTTGTTTCAATTTTTTTCTGTAAGGAAGGAAAACTAAGAATACTTTGTTAAGTCAATGCACTGTAGATATGATGATTTTAAAGGTATTTAAGTGTGCCTATTTGATAATGTAGAGGACTCCTCAGGAGTTTATTCATTTTGATACTTTAGCCTTAAACCAAGGTTCCGTGTTAGAATCTACTAAAATTGTTGGTGTCATATGTCTAATAACCCTTCTGCTTGAATAATGATAATGCCTCCTACTTAGTCTGTCTGCCTCAAGGGAATAATCGAGCAGCCATCGTGACAGTGCTACTCTGAGCCAACAAAATGTGTTTTTCCCCAGGAGTTTGCTTTGAAGCATGAATTATTTTTAAGGCAGTAGTGGGAAGCACCCTGAAATGAGGCTCAATGAGGAACAAATATCTATTGCAAATTCTGTCATGGCCAGTGAAGTTGAAAAAAAAATCCTAAAACCCAAGATAACCCAACTTTGCCTTATTTTAAAAATACCCATCCTTATGAGTAGGATTATATGATGTATGTTTTAGGGGGCTGGGCTGGATTTCTTAGGCCATTCTGCCATGTAGCAGTCTACAAGCTGCTTCAGTTTTGCTCCATAAAGTCTTTCAAGCAGTTGTGTTTTTTTGGGCTTCCTCCTCTGACAGAGACCATTACCCCTCAGAGGAACCAAAAACCAAAATTTTGTAGATGTTTGATGTTCCAAATGTCTGTGAATCAGTTTGGAGTCTCTAATGCATCTCTTTGTTCTCTTTCCTCCTCACTGTGGTACACATCCTCTTGCATAATCAGTTTCTTGTGTTTGTTGGTGCAGATTCAGAGTTGGCAGCATAAATGAGCTATGCTTCATTTCTTCTTAACTTCATGGCAAAGGAGTTCCATGGAGGTGGTGGTGGATTTCCCATACTTCGTGTTAAATCAAGGTCCCATGCCTTGCTTCTAAAAATTATGCTGTCACTCAACCTGAAGTTACAAGCTTGAAGTAGACTCTATTTAGTTAAATTTTATGGCCCGTGTATGGTGGAGGAAGGTCAGTAAGGAATCACTGCAGTCTTCTGCCACACTGAGATATTGTAATTTATGTGACATGTTTTGGATAAAATTTTAATGAATTAGATATCTTTCATAAAGGTAATTCTATGCAGTTATAACAAGTCATATGTGGCAAGAGAGGAACTGTGTATTACTCATTTGGCATAGCATAAAAATATTTGTACTTAAAAAATTAGTATTCGGTAATTGATTTGGACTGTTAATTATTTTTCTTGTTTAATGCAGTGGGATTTCTTTGTTTATGTACCAAATATTTACGAAAGATTTCAGGTAGTTCTGACCCATGTGTGTGCATGATCTGATAGCTTGAGTTTGCTTTGCTGTAGTGTACATCTGTGTAAAACATTTGCAAAGAAAAAATGATGTTTCCCTTGTCTTAGTTCAGTCTTGAAATGTTTATTGTTTACTTTGTAGTTATAAATCTGATCATCAGTTTGTCTCTTTCCTCAGATCATACTTGTGCTTAGGAGGGATCAAATTATCTGTGCTATAATTCACCTCTGAATGCGTTAATAAATTTTGTGTGCTTTTATCTTTTCAGGTTTCTGGGTAGTACCTTGTGCCATTAACTTTGTATGGGATCAAATAAAATTTTTTTTAACGGAAGAAATCCTAATGTAGTAAACAGAAATATCTCCATATTAGTAATTCCTGCAGATTTTAGTGTATTGATGCTTACTGAAAGTTGTCAGTTTTTAAGGCTCTTGAGGGAAATTGGAGGTTGGGATCAGAAGGAAGGTTGGAGTGCAGCCTGTTTAGATGAGCTTTCTTGTACTAGTTGGGGAACATTTTTGAAGTATACATTGGAAACTTGAGGGCTTTTGTTACTGGAATGGTCCAAGGTTTTTTGGATAGCAGCTATGGCCTTGTGAAGAAGGTGAATTGCAAGAAGGGGGCCCTGTGATGCTGATGGCTGAATGCTGGGCCATGGTTATGATGTCCTAATGCAGCTACTCTGGGTATAGTGGGTGGTCAGAGACATTTCCTAATGTGAGACAATGCGTTATTAATACCAGTGCCTGAGCCCATAAGAAGGTCTCAAAGTAGCTAGAAACTGGCTGGTGGGTTATACCAGGCCTGAGTAAGGCTCAGGAAAAAAGAAAACAAAGGGCCCTTTTACCCCGAGTGTCACGTATTTTCCTCTTTCCACTTCCCTCCTATTCTTTTACCTTAACGTACCAAGAAGTAAGTCTTGAAATGATGTGTTGACTTCTATGTATAAGCATATTGTAATAGGGTAATTTTAATGCTTAATGCCCCTGTAGTATATGGAATTATGGATGCTGCTGACATTTGGAGTTGGACATAAATGATTTTCAGGGTTCTTTCCAACCCAAGCCATTCTCTGACTCTTTAGGGTGGTATTTTTTTGTGGTGGAGGAAAAACCTTAGGAGCCGGTCCTTTGTTCTTTTACATGTATAAAACACTGAAGGTGCCAGCGTTGTGCAACTGGATTTTGTCTCTTGATGACTTGCCTTCCTTGTAAATTTTGTTTTTTAATCTCTCTCTTTCTTCTTTCCTCCTCTCCAAAGCGTCTCCACTGCCACAACATCCATGTTTTACATTTCTTGTCACTTCCCAAATTTTCCATAATCAGTGCTCTCATTTTTAAGGCTTTCAAGTTGAATACCATGTTGGTTTATAAAGGTGGGAGCCTTGATTTATGTTACCAAAGCTGTTGAGCAAAAGTCAGCTCTCCCACCTGTTTGACCTATAGTTGGGATGTGGGGCAGGTGAGGAGGGGATGCAGGAGGGGAGAACAGGCTGCTGCTGAACACCAGGATGGTGCAGGTGCCAACCAGCAGCATCCACCTGACTGTTCCAAACTGTCAGAGTACAGAAGTAGAATTTGCTGCCCAGTTTGGCTTGTGTTCTGGCTAGACTAAATGGAGAGGCCTGTTTCTGTGGGGGGAGCAAACACCTGCTTTTCTCTGGGAGGGATGTTGTTCTGGGTCTGTCAGGATGCTCTGGCTATGTGTAGTGGTCTGCATGCTCTGTGCCAGCGCTCCATTTATTCTTCTCTGCAGCCCACCTAAGTAGTTTGCTGGCACCTTCCAAATTCATGCACTGCTTGTGATTTGTTGGTGTGGGAGCTGAGGTGACTTGCACCACTACATGGAAGGTTAAGTGGTGTCTTTCTTCAGTGTATTTCTCTGTAGGCAGTTTTTTATTACATCTCCAAGCGCTTTCACCATCCATCTGTGTGTAGACGTTGGAGCTGTATGTTACCACTTACACTGTTGTTTTGAGGTGTGATTTCCTAGCTTTCTCCCTGCTCTGCTCTAGACAGGCTGGAGTGTCCTTGAACCTGCCCTCCCCTTTCTAAAACGAAGAATGAGAAGCCTTTGGGCAGCTTAAGTGTCGGCCATGGCGCAGCTGACAGGAAACTGATCTGGTGCTTGGCCCTGCTGCAGCCGGGGCTGCCAGTGGCATGTGCTGGGCTCTGCAAGCCCTGCCAGGGCCAGGGCGTCGTGCCGAGGGCCCCTCTGCTCCCTGCAAGGTGCAGCCTGGCTGTGGATGTGCTCAGAAGTCGCCGTCTGTCCCAAAACGTTGCCTCCGTTTGCCGCAGCTGCCCCGTCCTGTCAAAACAGTGACTGGTCTCGGGGTTAAAGGTTGATGGTAACTGTTGCTAACTTGAGATGATTGATGTTGGAAAACTAATTAGTGAGTAGGGGCAATTAATTTGATCACCTGTACTGGTTTCTTTTACAGATTTTGAAAGACTTTGCTGTGATTCTTTAATCGGCCTCTTTTTAATTGAAGGAGGGATGTGTTTCTAGTGGACTGCTTGCAAGAGGAAAGACAAGATAAATTCTTAAGCAGTGCTTGAATTTACTTGTGTGATTCTCCAGGGGCTGACAGGGAAGTTCCTCTTTTGCTTAGAGAGGGAAATGTCAGATAGCCTGGTGAAATACCTTGTGACATCGTTGGGAGCTCATCGACCATGCTCTGCCACAGGAGATGTTCTCTGTAGCTGGGGAGGTAACAGAGGAGTGTTAAAAGGGTATTCTGGTAACATTACTTTGGCTTATTCAATTGCTGATGACAAGACAATGTGTTTCCACTTTGGTTCATGCTGCTAAAGTGTAATATAATTATTTGTATTAGACACCAACCACCTGTTAATATCGTTCTTCTAAAGGTCATTGTGTGGTGCCTTGCTGTCTGAATTTAACAGCCCTGTATCAGGTTTGTTGGTCACTCTTTTGTGTGACACAGGACAAGTGTTTGTGGGGAAAGAATGTGAACCTGATACCCTGACGGCCAAGGGAGAGGAGAGGACCAGGGACAGGCTCTGCTGCTGCTATTGTTGTGCCACCAGCCCAGGGCTGGAAAACAGGCAGCTTCCTTCTGAGGTGCTTTCATCTAACAGTGCTTGTTTGGAACAAAACCAATTTGTGGTAATTTCCCAAGAGAAGCAGACTGATATCCATAAACCTGGGCTTTTGGTACCCTGGACGTGGAGGGGATGTTGTGTTCCTAAACTGGGCTGTAAAGGAGAGGAGGGGTGCTGCTCCACTGGCTGTCAGTCCTCCTAATGCTATGTAAGGAAAGTGAGGTGGTGATAATGTAATTGTGCTTGGTGACAGTAGGTAGATGCTTGATAAATGATGTTAAAACATATGGTGTTGGCAGTTAACCTTAATTGTGGTGTTGGATTAATTTATTAATGTCTGTACAGTGACCTGAAAATGCAAAGCACTGTATCACTGAGAAGTGTTGACCTTGTTAACTGAAAATTTTTAATTAATTTTGCTGAAAAAAAATGTTGTATGCGTTTAACTTGAACTTCCCCTCTTCCCACCTGATCTAGTATTAGCTTTTGAGAGATGTGGGGGACAGGTAGGACTTGCAGATGAACTTACTGTGTGCTTGTTTCCAGTGCATGAAGCAGATGCAAGTGACTGCTGCTGTAGGGGCTCAGCTGAATGACTTTGTTTTCAAATTTCCAGAAAATGAAAGCTTCAGCTGCCAAAAGAACAAAACAAAGCACCTGGTTTACCACATGGTGTAGGACATTCCAGCACTTGCAAAGAGGGAGGGTTGGCTTTAAGCCATCTATATTCCAGTGTCATTAGTAACTGCTGCTAACTGTTGGATTGAATTACTGGCTGAGAAAGAGCAAGGGCTTTTAGAGTCTTCTCTGCAATTGAAAATAGTCACATGAAGAACTCCCATTACTGACAATTTTATAAGAAATAAGGATCTCACTTTATCAGCTGCATATTTATTGGCTCAAACCATTTGAGGCTCATTATGCACATGTAGATAACTCGTTGTGGTTGTCTGAAAAGGTTCATTAGGGTCTTCAAGAATTCTGGCTTTATAAAAATATAATTCATTATTTCTGCAATGAAAGAGTTAATGAAGGATCACTTGTGGCTTTTAATTTTCAGCTAATTAAAAAGAACGTCTGTTTTTGCCTTGACACTTGTCGTTAAAAGTGCCAAATATAGGAATTTTTTTGTGTGTGTGAGTTGAAGGGTGAGGAGGAGGGGGAAAAGTTACATGTAAATCATTTAGCCATTAACCTAATGTGGTGGATTTATAAATCCTATTACTAGAAGCCCTTTTCATTTCCACTGAGGCCTGACGTGTGCTTGATCCTGCTAATGTAAAATTCATTCTAAGTGATTACTGAAGTAAGACATTTTAGTCAATTTTAATCAGATTGTGTGATACTTGCTTGAACACCAATGTTAAGTAAGATATGGACACAGTTTGGCCATGTCTTAATTAGCCTTACAAATCAGGCTAGGACTCAATCAGTGAGCCAAGTCTATGAACCTTTTGACACCTAATGCTTTCTGTGGGGGGAAAAGCCATCTATGCTGAGGGCTGAAAATACAGGGCTTGGGAGCAAGATTAAGATTGTAATTTGGTGTTCTTGCTTTATGGTATGCTTGGCAGTCCCTCACAGTGTGCAAGTCCTTTGCGGTGCAGCCCTCATTGGTGCTTCAGAGTTGAGGCCAGTGGGGTGCTTCCCACAGCCCATCATGAATTCCTGTCTCCGCAGCAGGAGCAGCAATTGGAGTGTTTTTCTAAAGCTGCTTCTGCTCCAAGGTACATCTGTTATTTTGGTGGAGGGGAGGGTGAGGGACAGCTTATCTTAAAATGTATCTTCCAGGTGTTCACTGGGAACTACTGACTTGGATTTGTGGGACATTTGTATTTCTGGGATTTAGCTGTCCCTGCCTTCCCTATAGGGAAGCATTAGTGTGGAAGATCTGCCTCATAAGCCCCTCAAGTACTGCTCACTGTTGAGATTAGAGGTGGTTTTTGTGAAATGTCATCCTTTGATAAGACTAGTAAAGACTTCACTGTTTTTCCTGGATTGTTGCTTTTTCAGTAGGCTGACATGAGCCTCTAACTGATTTTCAGATCATGTTAGTTACCCAGTTTTTGAAGACTCATTACTAGCTAATGTTCTTCTGTTCTCATCATGTAGAATTTCTGTATTGGTAACAACTTTTTTGATATTTTCTTCTAATACATGGACCATTTCCTTTTATTACCGAGATACTTGAAAAACTTGTCATGTCCTTGAAGGATCCCATAGAAGTCTTTGGTCTTTCTTCCCCACCGCCCTCTTCTTATGGTGTCTTCTGCAGCATGGTGGAAAGCCTTAGGACAAAAGGGTGCTTAAAGTGTAAACCAGAATGTATAGTACCAGATACAGCAGATGTTCTCTCAAAGTACGCAACATCTTTCTTTTGCAGAAGTCCCAACTGCACATGGCATTGTGTCAGTGCTGAGAATTTTATAACCCGGTGAAAGACGGGTCCATTGTAAATCACCAGCTTAGCCTGGAGATTTTGCTTTGCCATTGTTCAAAAATTACCTGCACCATGATTTTGTCTTAAAGCTTGAAAATTCAACCACCAGCAGTGTCGGCAAACCGTTTTCAGAATCACTCAAAGTCTGTATGATACGGACTCTGTAAGTTGTTTTTATTTCTCAGCTTCCAGGCAATTTAAATATCTTTTCTCCTCTATCTAACCTGTTAAATTACCTCTCTCTGTTAGGGTGAGTGTACCTCATTCAGTCAGATGTTACTTAGTTGATGATAGGACTGCAAACGCATGTGGAAGAAAGTGAGGAACATTTTTTGCTTGATCTGAATGCCTCTTTGTCTTCTATTTTTTCTTTCCTATGGGTACTGTTGGTCTGCCAGGTGTGCCTTTTTGAATGAAAATGAGAAACTTCTTTAGTGTAGATCTCTTACTGTGGTTGGGATGAGGCTCATTTGAAAAGCTTCAAAATTAGATGTTAATTACCTTTCTCTTCTGCTGGATAATCTTCTGTACTTTAACCAAATAAGGATAATCTTCTATACTTTAATCAAATAAATATTCAAATACTTTGAATTTGCCGTATTTCAGCTTTTTGACAGATTCTTATGTGGTGGATTGTAGGAGAGCAAGTGCTCATGAGAAGGCAGAACTTAAACAGAAAAAAAAAATCATAGAAGTTCAGGTGAATGGGGCCGTTGATCCATTATAATTAAATGGAATTAGTCTGAGTAACTATACAGTGATGGCCGAGGAGAGAACTGTCAAGGTTCACATCAGCCTTTTAAGATGGTAGATGCCAATATCATAAGGTTATAAGCCTGAGAAGGATGCAGTGAAGTCTATTCTAGATCACATTTCAAGGTAAGATTTTCATTAATCTTGGTCAAATTGTGGTTGGTTCTTGACTTTGGATATTAAATATCTTCCTATGATTGTATGTATACATGGGGTCAAAACAAATGTCTAGGTTTGTAAACATAAGGTATCTTTGGGGGACTGTGTCTCAGAAAAGAACATGACCTGCAAAACAGAACAGGTGTCTTCCTATCAGCCATCTTTCATGTGTTTTTCCTGGGAAAATGCTTTAAGGTCTCTTGTTTCACAGCTTATCAAGACTTAACAAAAATCAGTGTTACCTGTTTCAGAAAGCAGCAATATCTCTTCAGTGTTATGGAGGTTGATGAGCTGGTGTGTTACGTTGGTTTTTTTTTAACCCAGCAGAGTTAATGTATTTTTTAATATGTAAAAAGTTCAGTATTTCTTATTTTTTTCTCCTTTTCTTTTTAATGGGCACTCGATATTCTTAAGACCTTTCGAGGTGGTATGTATGGGCTTTTTTCATGGCATTTCTGTCATTTTAATAATAAATTTGTATTTGTTTGTTTGTTTAATTTGGTTTTCTTTGTTTACTGAGGCACATAGGAAGATCCATCTGAACATCAGGAAATACTTTTTTACTGTGAGGGTGACTGAGTCTTGTCACAGCTTGCCCAGAGAATGTGTGGAGTGTCCATCACTGGAGATATTCAAAGGCATGGCCCTGGACAGCCCAGCTCTAGGTGGCCCTTCCTGAGCTGGGTAGCTGGACTAGATGACCTCCAGGGGTCCCTTCCAACCTCAGCCAGACTGGTTTTGTGATTAAGTCTATTTTTTTTTTCCTAATTCAAACCAGGCCTTAAAATACCAGCAAATTCTTAGAGGGATTTTTATTTCTACAGCATATCCCTATATTTGCTTCTGTTTTGGGCTTGGCTGGTTTGTTTGTTATTTTAGGCACATGTAGTTATCTAAGGGCATTAAAAAGGAGCTTAGCAACATTTGTATCTGTAATAGCAGTGGATGAAATCAAGCCACTGTCCACCAGTGCTTGTGGTTAGATTATTGTGTTGGCACTAAAACTCAGGGCCCTGCAGGTCTCATTTCAGATACAATTCTAATGAGGATATTGAATGACTGGTGTGACAATAATGATAATCAGTGCTGGTGCCTTCTACTTTAACTGAAAAGTGTGAGCAAGAGAGAGCTTTGAAAGAAGGTTTCCTTGGCATATGAGTGAAAGCTGAGTTTTTTATTAACAATTCAAGCTCCTGTAATAAGTAGTAGGAAAGCTTATTAGCTATGTTTTTAGATTAAACAAAACCTTTAGGTTGTAATGTTCTTTCTTTTAACAGAATTTGTGGGATGAAGAATTTAAATGAAAATTTCCAAAGTCGAAGATTTGATTGAGTTGAAGTATGTAGCACGAAATCAATCTTGTCAAATTGTAGGGAAATAAGTGAGACATTTATAAACATTGTTAATGTTTTAGAAATCTAGTTTTGTGCAAATGTATTTTGAATTCTTTACAAATGAGATAACAGTAGGTCTAAATGACAAATTAAAGATTTAAAAAATAATCAGCATGCCTCTCTTGTAGTAATGGATTTATGGAGGTAGCATGCTTAAGTTGCATTTGTAATTAAGGTTTTTCCATCATTAGAATAGAAATGTATTCCTGTTGAGCAGTATCTTTTTATGTGATTTATGTGGATTGAATGAGTGGCAAAACTCCACTACTTTAATCTGTTATGTGGTTAAAAGTCAGTATTTGGATTGGATTCCTAGAGGGTCATGCTGAAAGGTTAAATACATTAGTCTGTTTTCTTAGTCTTCAAATTTCCATTTTCTTTACAAGTAACAAACAAATCCATGTCCTGTGGGATTGTACAATGACAACTTAGCAACTTGGCTTCATTAGTAATGAAGCCATACTGCTGTTAATTTCAAACCCCTAAATACTGAAATGGGTGGGCTGTACCTGGAGTGCTGAACAACAGACCAATGCATAAAAGAAACTTCTGAAATTGCAATTTCTTTGCTCAAGTTCACAGTCCTGAAAAATTTAACTGTATACCTTTACAAGCCACTAGCCTCGTTCTGTTTTTAAAAAACTGTACAAGTGGCCTGGGTTATGAGACAGACTACAAGTGGCATTAAAAATGCCCTATACTACAATTTTAGGTGATTGACCAAATGACCATAAACTGCTAAATAACTGGAGGCTGATAATAAGGTGGTCCCTTGCAGGAATTTGCTTTTACATGAAGCTCATCTTTTCTCAATTGGAGTACTCCAAAAGTTGTACCATGGAACATATTTCTGTTTCTGCAGGAGCTGTCCATTATCAAATATGGTTCCATCCTTAGGTCTTAGGTGTTTATATTATATGTGGTGTGGTGAATGTCTGTGGATAGGCAGTAGCTTCTAATGCCATGCAATTATTTTTTATTCCTGTGCATCCTTACAGGAAAACCTGGAAGATGAAGTTGCCTCAATCCACCCTACAGTCCCTGTTCTTGACTTAGCGTTGCAAGCCCTATTTAACAAGCGATTTAGGATTGTTAACTAGTAATTTTCTTTTGTAGTTTAAGAATAGTTAAAAAGCTTAAATGAGCCTTTTGAAAAAATGTTATTTCTACATTATACATCTTACAATTGTTTGGCTGGCTAGTAAATTTTATTTCTGACATGGTTTGTGAATGCTTACTTTGTTCCAGAACAGTCTGTCATGTCCTGAGGAGTTTCTGTCTTGGGCTTTGGTTGGTTGCTGGTTTTGTTGTCAGACATATCTAGAGAATTCAGGAAGCTCATTTTTAAGAGATAATCTAAAAAGTCTGTGTCTGACTCTGACAGTCTGTCAGGAGCTCTTTCCATCTTGTATCCAATCCAGCTTCTTCAAGTGCTGTAAAGAAGTCACACTGAACAAATCAGAACTATGACTGAGACTTCATGTCATTAACCATGTATGTTCCTCATCATATTTTCAGATCTTTAGAGCAATCACTAGGTCCTGCCTGAAGCAGGAAACGTTAAGCGTGCCATGTAGAGCTGGAACTGTTTCACAGCATCACAGAAAATGCTGAGTTGGAAGGGACCCATCAGGATCATCAAGTCCCTCTCCTGGCCTTGTGCAGGACAGCCCAAGAGTCACACCCTGTGCCTGACAGCATTGTCCAAACACTTCTTGAGCTCTCTCAGGTTTGGTGCTGTGATCACTTCCCTGGGGAGCTGCTCCAGGGCCCAACCACCCTCTGGGTGGAAAACCTTTTCCTGATATCCAACCTAAACCTCCCCTGACACATTCCAGGCCATTCCCCCTGGCTCTGTCGCTGTCACCCCAGAGCAGAGATCAGTGCCTGTCCCTCCTTTTCCCTTTACAAGGATGTTGTAACTTCTGGGAGGTCTCCCCTCAGTCTCCTCTTCAGGCTGAGCGGACCAAGGGCCCTCAGTGACTCCTTAGAAGGTCCCTGGCACCACCTAAGAAGGCTTTTACCACTCTGGTAAAAGACTTGAGAAATGTGCACACAGAGCTCTGTCTGGAGGCTTGGAGGAAGTGTCCCAGAAGCACAAGTTTGTTGGACTGAAGATTCAGATGCAATGTAAGACAGACTGGCAGGGAGTGGTGTTCCAGGCTAACAGCAGAGAGGAGGAAAGTCCATAAGCATTTGTAAAATAGCCTGCATAAGTAACATACTGTGGAAATATATCATAATTCTTTTTATTACTACTCTGCGGGTAAATGGAAAATTAAAACTGTGCTGGGATTCTTTTAAGTGCAGTTGTGAACCCTTTAGGCAGTCATATACATTTGATCTCTCATCTTTTGCATTTCAGTAGCTTTGGTGGAACCTTGAACATTGCAGTAAGCTGAATGTACAGGAACTTCTTGCTTTTAGTCATTGAGGCTCACAAGCTGTCTGGTCTGAAGCAGATTATTTTGGAGTCTTTCAGAATGGTCCTTTAGAGCAGAGAAATGGTCTAGGAAGTGCAGGAGCTTTGTCTGTAACACTGTGCTGGAGGCACTCCCTTAATCACATTGATATGCTTGAAGAGGCCCCCTTGCTTTTGGTTACAAGGTGCTTCCTGTTCACATATCCCACCCTTTGCTTGCCAGCGTGGACATGCACTCCTGTCCCTCCCAGTGCTGGTTCAAGCCTCTCTTACCAGCCTGGCAAGCCTGTTGGCATGGATAATTTTACCCCATTTGGGCAAATGGATCCTTCCTTGTCCAAGCAATTCTTGGTGGCAGCACCAGCTGCAACCACGGAGGATGAATAAGTATTGTTTAACTTGATAAAAACACCTGTCGTGTTGTCTAAATATATCTAATTTAATGAAACAAAATTATATGCTTTATGAAAATCCTGCATGACATTTAAGAAATTAGGTAAGAGAACTTTCTTTGGAGGCTAATTAGAGGCTAAAATACTTTACTGAATTTGCATAAATGTTGCTTTGATAGACAATCACTTAGTCATAATGAAAGAACAGTTCTAAAGCAGTTCAAACCACTTAAAAAGATTTTTTGATGGACACAACATCCACACACAATCTATTCATTACCAAGACTACCATGTCCTCTTATCTCCTATAAGATATCAGGATCATTTTCAGTGGATATTACCTGTATGTAGTCTGAGATTGCCTTGTTCTGTTTAGTGTAGCTATTGAAAAATGCCCATGGTTCTTGAAGAAAAAGGATATATTGTTTGTTCAGTATAAGGCCTTTTTCTTTTAAGAATACTCATCAGGTAGTGCAAGTGTGTTCTACATCTGTTTTTCTCTTTAGTACTTGCGTGTCTTGTCCCAGGCCTTCCTTTTTCTTCAAACATGCAGGTTGTGGTTATTACTTAAAATATGCTGGCCGGGAGAACCTTAGAGAAGTTTTAATTCCAGTTTTTTCTTTTTATTAAAAAAACCAAAACAAAACAAAAAAACAAACAAAAAAAACACCCCAAAAACAAAGGGGAGGAAGACTTGATTTTCAGGGAGTTTGTCATCTTCTCAGATAGTGCACTGCATTTACCTGCTGCTTAAAAAATGTTCAGTCTTTGGAATGTTAGTTTTATTTCTTTTTCATCTTTATGGACATACTTGATGTTTTGGAAAAACCATATTCTCTACTGATTTTGAGACATATTTCCTGGTTTCTCCAGGGCTTCTAGTTATGTCTATGAGAGTAACTTTTCATGGAGATGGGAGTACTTCCCATGGAATGGGAATTGAGTACTTCCATTTTTGTCACTTCAGGATTGAGAGGCATGCTTATGTATTTCAAAGATGACTTTTAACATTGTATTTTAAACCTGTTGTGGAGGATTGTATGGTTATTATTCCCTGCTCTGGAATAGATTTTGCTGTTATTCAGAAGAAAATTTCTGTTCTTTGGTTTTAAATATGAACTGGATTCTAACTTGTCTGAGGAAAAAGGAAACCTTTGCTTATTAGTAATTAATTTCAATTATTTTTTGTTGTCATCTTATTTTTTCTAGTGAAAGACTGATTATATTTTGCTGAATGTGTTAAACCTGTTCAGTTTGGGAAATAAAGCAAAGTAAAGCTTTCATGTCTAAATGTTTGTTCATTCCACTGAAACAAATGCTGTTGTTTTCTCTGTGGAGAATATACTTGTCTATATGCATTTAAATATTGAATAACTTAACACATGTTTTGGTTTTATTAGGAAAGAGTAAATGATGCTTGTCATATTCTTTCTTAATTAGAAGTGGTTTTACTTGTGGCTTGTGATACAGTTGCAGTCATCTTTTTAGGCAAAGCTACCTTTGCATCTTGTAGTTTAGTACAACATGTTTGTCAAGCACATATTTATTTAATGCTTCGGAATAAAAAAAAATACAAGTTAATGAACCAAGATTTGAGTACGATATTCTTCAAGAGGTTTTAGGTGCTGTTGATCTTGTTTCTTCATTGAGTGAAACAGCGATCCCTGTTCCTTCATTTGTTTTAGGTGTTCAGTTTTGGACGAGTTAGAAAGAAAATAACTCCATGGGTGTGCTGTGAGCCCTGGTACTTCTCTAGGAGCTGTCCCTGTGTTTGGTTTCTCCGGAGGTTTAGGAGATGCCTGGGCTGTACCAACATTTTTCACAGCTAGTTATCACATGGACATTGTATTCCTGCTGCTTCTGGGAACACAGAGCACTTCTGGGAAGTGGGTCAGAGCCAGATCAGTTACCTTCTATGCACTCAAGTGTTCCATTTCGTTGTTGAGCACTCTGTTTCTCTGTTTCCAAGATTAAAATCTTTTCCAACACAGAAGTTTTTGTGTGTATATGGAGGGGTTTTTTTGTTTGTTTGGTTGTTCTTTGTTTGGGCTTTTTATTTTATTTTATTTTGTGGTTTTTAAACTTTTGTTCAGTGCTTTTAAGAGTATGTTTCATTATTCTTTCTTTCATCCTAATACCAAAATAACCCTTTCCAAAATAGGAAATTTTTCCTTTTGTTTAGGATGATTTGTAACATATGTTGTGTAGAAGAATCAGTAGTTTCACAGCTTAATAAGAAGAAAGAAAAACAAAAGGAAAAAAGAAAAACAATTCTGGTTCTCCCCTTCTTTTCAGTGAAGCCCACCACAAGTACTTGAAATAGAAGTACTGTAGAATTTTAAGGTTATTATCATTTCTGGCACCAAGGGAGCATTGGTTTCAAATTTTAATTTGATTCACATAATCATCTGTGTTTTACTGTCACCTTTGCATTTCTTGTCAAAATGTGACAGAATTACACATACTTTTTTTTTGTATTGAGCACATTTCTATTGCAGCCTTTTTGGTGTGTCTTCTGTTATTTGTGCGGCAAAAGATTTTACCTTTTCTTGGCATGCAAAGATATGTCACTGGATCTTTGTGTACACTGCTTTAGCCCTTAGGTTTTGGTGCTCCATCCAATACTGCTGTTATATGCAGAAGCTATGAAAGTTGTATTAGTGTCTGTCAGCTTTGCTGGGTGAAGTGTGAACAGTTAATTTCAGCATTTCTGAATAAAAACAAAACCAAAACAAAATAGAAGGGAAAAGTTTTGCAGTTTGGGGTGTATTTCTCATACTCTTAATGTTTCTTTAGAGTGTGCATTTTGGAGAAGTGTAACGTTGAATGTATTGTCTAAGTACAGCAAATACTCAGTAAAAGCTCTTCGAAATGAACAAACTTATTAACTGCTTGAATCTGATCACTCAAACTTTTATAAATTAGGTCCATTTTCTGATAAAAAGACTGAATTGTGATTCTTCATTGTCTGTGGCAAACAAGACCTCCATCTTTATTTCGCTTATGCTTAGGGCATATGTGCCTTTTTGTCCAGCAATAGAAACCTTTTCTGAAAATCCTTCCTAATAAAATCTTTTTACAGCATCCTGTGACCGTGGTTTATCAGTGCTAAAGTCTACTTAAGGCAAAATCCTAGCAAAGCTGATGAATAGGTTACAAAAAAAACAGAGGTTCAGAAATACTTAGATTAGTGAGCGGTGTTACTGGAACAGTTTTTCCAGCTCATTTATTCCTCTGTCCCATAGGAAAGAATAGCTAATATGAATTACTAAAGCAGGTGACAGAATTATTTTCTTACCGTATAATTGCAGAAGTTAAATAAATGAGGTGGAAAATTGTATCAGGTCTACTCTAGATAACTACAGATAGTTTTCAAAAATACAGTTTTTTAGAGGGCCTTAAGGCTGCTTGTTTTTCTCTATGTGCAGAGTGAATGTACAAGGAGTGGTGTGGGCTTGGTTTGTTTGTTTGTTTGGGTTTTTTTTTCTTTTTTGGTGTATGCTTCTCTGGTACAGTGTTTTTCTAATGGTCTGCTCTTAAGTCTTCCCTTCTGTTCCTTCACATCTGTGACCCCAGGATGCAGCAGAAAATGTGTGTTTACAGGAGAAATCTTCGTATCTGCATATTAGTTTTGTATCCTGTCTCACTGGTTTTTAACTCTCGTATCTTAGCTTGTGTCCACAGCAGCATCCTCTCATCAGAAGGTACACTTCAGAGGTTTTTAAATAAGGAATCTTAAAAAATACTCAATATCATAAATAATAGTAAAGTTGTTCTTTTTATATTTACTTACTTTAAATCATTCCCCGTCTCAAATCACAACCTCATTTAGTTAAGTAATTAGTTAGTTGAGGTAAGATTAGAACAGGGAATTTTGCAGTTTGATGAGGGCTTGTCTGCAATTACAGTCTTTAGATTTATATTGACTTGCAGTTCATGGGTGAGAGAACGTGTGTTGCTAGTCTTGCTTTTATAAGAAAAAAAGTTAAGAGTTTCACAGATGTTCACTGTACTGAGAAGTTCACAGGTTTTTAGAAGTATATGTTTGCTAGGGGCAGGGGGCATGGCTGTACAGATGGGTTGCCAGGCAGTTAATTCTTCCTACTTGGAATAGGAGACAATCCGGCTCTCATAAGCAGTGCAGTATTATTTGCAAAAGGAAACTACCCAGTACCATTTTCCCTATTCTCTTCCTTCTTTCTTCTGTCTTCCTACCTCCCTTTCTCTGCTCTGCATTTCTGAGAAACTGCTCAGGATTGATATGATAGCAGAGCTGTCATTCCCTTTAACAAAAAAAAAAAAAAAAAAAAAAAAAAAGTCACTTTTATTCTAGGTATTTTAATAGAGTCCCATTAAGGATGTATTGCTGACTGAAATATTGGCATGAAGGGCTCTCACTGAGCTGAGCCCAGGAATTAAGAAGTCAGGAAATGGGCTGCTGCATTGCTAAAGAACCTTGTGTGACACAGTATCTCCTGATTGGGGGGATCATTACTGCTATTATGACTCGACTTGCGTAGGAATTTTAAATTTCATCTGAATGTCAGTAATAACCCTCTTAGCAAATTATCCTGAATAAAATCACGAAGGCATTTTATATAATAGGTGTTGAATTACTGGATAGATTTGCTAATTAAATACTCTTTGTTCTGCTGCAGTTGACATTACAGGGTAAGATCTTGAACAATTATTCTCAACAGCTGTACTTTGTTAAAGAAAAAATTAACTACAAAGTTTATTTTTTTTCTGCACTTGAAATTGGCAGATTTTTGAAATGTGCTTGAAAAAATTCCATCATCCAGTTGGTAATGAGAGGATAAATATGCAGGTGTTGCTGTGAAATCAGATAACTACTGACTGCCTTATTAATGAATTTAGCAATACTTGATAACCTTCTGTTTTGTAGCTGTTGGCACTTACAAGTGATCTCCTGTCAGAACGGATGGCACTAGCATATGCCAGTCACTTGATGAAGATAACTTGTCTGTGACCCTCTTGTTGTGATTACTTACACCCACTGCTGTCCTCAGGGATGAGAAGTGGTTATTGCACAGCCAGACAGTTTTTTTAGTAGGGGGCATTCCTTTTTAAACATTTTTTTTTAGTTATCTTTCTCATTATTAATAGATTTATTTCATAGAAAATGCCAGGGATTATCAAGGGAAAATTGTTAGGCCTTCCTTTCTTTTCAGTATAAACTCTTCATTTTGTTGTAATTTTTCAATTTTGTTTCAGGGAGTCCTGTTTGCTTTTGGAGTACTAAGGGAGATGTATAACCTTTCTCTGTAGGAGTTAGCTAATAAGTGAGAGGAAGTGTTGTGAGGTGGTGAATATGTTAGAATTTTGACTACTTTATATGAAATTTGGTATCACGTACCAGTGACATGTCTTTAGAATAATTTCAAAACTCCATAGAAAGGTGGTTGGGTCGAATGTCTGAATCACTCACTAGGAGATGAATAGGAGTGGAATACCTTTTCTTTAAACTTCCAATTAAAATGGAATTGTGTGTCTGATTCAAGTGACAGGTACAGCCTAGCAGGAGTCTGCAGTTAAGGCTCACTGTTTTCCTGCTCTATAAAGAAGACTGAGGACAGCTAAGGTTTCTGCAGTTCTGGACTTCAGCAGAGTTCAGGCATCACATTGTCTGAGTACATAGTTTGCAGCACCAGTGAACGGTCTTTAAATCAACTGGATGTTTTAAAATTGACCCAGAGTGTGTAAATCCATGGATGTCCATATGTGCTTGGGGAATAACCCTGATAAGAACATGTGTTATGAGTGTGTCAAAGTTGCATCATAGTTTGGAACTGAACCTAAGTGCCTTGAGGGGAATGCAGCTTTCAGTGCGTAATTGCAGACAAAAAGCATCATACTTCCACAGTGGTTGCGTAAATGTTCTGAAATACTTCAAACTTGCCATTAGTGTTTCAGGAATTGCATGAGTGTTGTCATCCAGTTTGTGTGTTGTTGTGTAGAGATGGAGATTTCACCTGTTTCAGAATTCCTTGCTATGATAACATCACAGTAGTCAGGATTCTTGGCTTCATTATAGACTCCTTGGCCTTAAGAAAGTAATGATATTTCCCTGAACGTGATCTTACTCCCACTGAGTGTGGGCGGCTCTTGCCTGTTTGTCTGTCCCTTTTCTTTCCTCATCCCTGCTGATTTCTACTGCTCAGCTCCCTGTCATAGTCGTCTTGACTACAAGTCCTTTTGGAAAATGTGGCCAAGGAGTATTGCAATTTAACATTAAAAATAGTAAAGGTGAGACTTGGTTGCTAAATGTGATATAAGCTGTTGATAGTATGTTGCCCAACCATAGAGTTCCAAATTGTTTGGGTTCACCTAACAGACTCTGATCTATCAGTGCCATCACATGTGGTTCAGATTAATCCTTAAGAAAATTTAGAGTATAAATATATATGACTAGCAGGGTTAGCTGAAGAAAGCTGTGGTTTGTGCTGAGTGGCAGTGGAAGGGACTGAAATCAGGGAAGTGAAATCTGGAGCTGTGTGCCAGAGCACCAGGATGTTGATAAGAAGGAAATGGGGAGTACAGTGGAATCATGGCCAAGTGGCTGAAGGAACGGAGCAGATGTTGGTTCTCATGCAGCTGTGCAGAATTCACCAAGCTCTTCCTGCTGCTGCAACTGCCCATTTTTTTTATTAAGCACATTTGATTGTCCCTTTTCTGGGCTGCAGCTGTACCTGTGGCTTCAGATAAGGTGCTCTCCCCACCCTTCACTATGCTGAGCGCTATCAGAGATAGAAGCAGGAGCCTACTCACATGAGGTCTCTTTAGCTATTTCTCAGGTTCAGAGAGGTGCTATTCAGAGCATTTGGGGAACTTGGGATGCATTCTTGGTTGAGGAACAAGCCACTTGGTTATACCCATTGATTTAAGATCTGTATCCTGTCTTTATCCCAGCTCCTTGTCCCAGTTCCGTTCCATAAGGAGTTTGCTATTTGATGACCCATTTTGAGATCCTTACAAGGGTAATCAACATTTTGACTAAGTCTCGTTAAGTGAGCACCATCCAGGCTGGACTGAATAAGACAGGATATTTTTGGTGAAAAAATTCAACAACATCAAGGGATAGGATGATGGATGTGAAGGCGACAACTGACCTAAATTACTGGAAGAGGCTTAATTCTGGCACTTGCTGATTAGGTTGTATTTAAGCCATTTGATTCAGTGTTCTTTTTTTCCTAAGGTAGAATGTGTGCATGCACATGCAATTTTGAGATTTGTTTTAATCTTGTTTTAGGGGAGTTAATAATAGCATTAATACGAGGTCAAACAAGAATTTACTCATGTAATAGGAGTATTGAGGTGGCTGTGTGTTGCCAGGAGAGATGTGGTTTGCTTTGTTTTGAAAGGTGAGAGCATTTGGAGTTAGCAACCTAATGGATATGTTTGCATGTGTTAGCCTGTAATTATATCATACGCTAATCTTTGATTATTTTTTTATTTCAGATTTTGATGCATACCAAGGAGATGGTGCAGAAGGTAATGCTGAGCATTTTCATTAAACAACAACACTTAAAGAGCACACCTGGTGAAATTTTTTTATTCTAGGAGAACTGTAACCCAAACAGACCTGAAATCACTTCTTAGGATGCCTGGTTTACAAATGTAATCCTTCCTGATGGATTATAGCTTTTTTCTTTTCCCACCACAGATATGATCTGGACCCTGCTTGAAGCCTGTGTGGGACTGTTTCAAGCAAATTAGCAACAGTGCTAATTAGAGTTTACTCATAGACCTGTTACACCATGTGTTCTAGTGGTTTATTATGGTTTATTTCTTGGCATCCTTTAAACTCTGTCACAGGGTGTTTTTTTGACTCTGTGGAGTTTATGGACACAGCCATGTTGCAGAATTTACAGCTGCATTGATTTTCTGCTACTGAAAATGTCAGGTTTTTTTTTTTTTTAAATTAATATTACGCAATTAGATGCATCTGCCAATTTTGTTGTTGTTGTGACATTTACTGGTGTTTGAAATTTTTCTTCCCACCTTTTTTCTTGCTATGCCTTTCATATGCACCTCAGGCTTTTTTATGTTCCTTAGTTTGTCCATTATCCAGCATATTATGGAGGTTTGGCTGGCATTTGAATACAGTCTTCTCCATGCAGGGTATTTAAATTGTTACAAGAATCAGAATCAGAAGTGATGTGAGGGGCAGAGTGGTCAGTCAAAGAGTAAATGTTCAGTAAATGTTTGTGTTCATCTCTGGGTGTAATTGTTCAGTAGTTCAACCTGGAAGATAAGACTTGTGGGTCATAGCAGCTAGATCCTTATCCAGAAGGAGCATTCCCTGAAAGATCTGCTTCCCAGGGGAGGACAAGCACGGGTGGATGAATTAGCAGAAGTTAAAGATGGGAAAGGGAAGATGAAAATATGAAGCCATCTGCATAATCTGAAGTGAAGAAAGGCAGCCTAATCTGGACTGTGTTATGGTATTCTCATTTGCTGTCATCCACCAGCAAATGCTTTCACAGATTTGTTTGAAATAGAGACTCTTAAGTATTTTTTCTGTTTTGTTCCCCAGTAGTATTGTGATGGCTGCAAATGGGATGGGATACCTGACTGTGGTATTACCTTTCAGACACTTTGGCTGGCTGCCTTGTCTCAATTTGTCCAGCAGTCTTGTGGAAGTGAACTTGTGTCTTAGCAGTCCACATTTATTTCTGATTAGAGTTCCTGCTGTTTCTCAAGATCAGATTTGTTCACTGACTTATTTTTCTAGTAATTTTTTAGTAAAATTTTACCTATATATTACGTACACGACTGGACAGTGGTCTTTTTAACTTACCAGTAGCTGAAGTTTCTTTATTCTCTTTAAATTAAAAAAAATGTTTTAATGAAATGTACAGACCTATCAATAAAAAATTATTTTGTTGCATTTCACGTTTTCTTGCTAGCATGTGTTTTAGTGTTTAAGGGATAGTATATAGATAATGATATTTTTGAACCTTGAAAGTTATGTGGGACTTGTAGAAGATGGAGTGGTTCTTTTTTGTTTTTCAAAGCAATTTTTTGTTTTTTCATTTAGATGAACCTTGAAGTGATTTATGGAGACACAGATTCCATTATGATAAACACTAATAGCACCAGTTTGGATGAGGTCTTCAAGCTGGGGAATAAGGTAAGGAACTTTTTCTTTTTTCAGATACCCCACATAGGTCTGTGTTGTTACTCTGAGTGGAGCAGATGGTATTAAGAGAGGATTCCGTGGCACAAGCAGAGAATATTCCTTGAGAAAGAACTTCACAATGTATAGAACCTATGAAGTAGTAGAATCTCAGAGTGCTCTTTTTCAGGTGTAGCTATTCTGTGCATTTTTAAAAGTGATTAAATGAAACATTTCATTGCATAACAAGCTTTTTTTCGCTAATCCTGAAGTAGCAGGAGATTATCTCAATATAATCAAAATATAAGGTGCAATTTCTCCTCCACATTAATTTCAATTACAACATGAAGAGTTCTGATTTTTTTTCATGAGGGATGTCTCTCAGTTCAGTTTTGTTTAGTTATGTAATTTGTGTGACACTCAATAAGTTATCAGATTTCCAGTGGTAGAGTCAGACATTAATTTCTGTGATATACCAGATACAGAAAAGGTCTGGTTGATTAGGAGCTGGCAGTCAGTGATGTGGAAGTTGTGTGGTTCTCTGAAATTGTGGAAGAAAAGCGAGAAATGTTTCAGAACTTTCTAAAGAAAATAAGTAAGAGAAGCTGTTTTTGAAAGATGGAAGACTTTGTGATGAAAATGAGAGCCATGGAAACTCTAAAAATCCTAAAGAAAGCATAGACATATAGTATCATATTAAGCAAAAGTAATTTCATTTTAAGGCAGAGAGTAATTCCAGGGTTTATTAGAATACTTCTACCTTCATGCTAGTGGGTAGAAGTAGATGCATTCAGGAGCAGAAAATGAGGTAGTATCTTGATGACATAATTGAGTAGCAGGAGGGCTGCTGGCATAGTAGAAAGCAGTCTTTCTTTTTTCTGCTGCATACAAGATTATATATAATTTCAAGTGTATATACAATAGTGCATAAGAAAGTTTAATCTTACTCCAGTTGTCTGTGTGGTTTCATTCTGGTTTAATTTTTGTCCCATTTGGTGGCTAAACATTGCAGAGGATAGTTAAATAATAATAACTTATGAAACCTGTCAGGGTAAGCATAATAGGTTAAATACTTCTGAATTAGAGTCAGGTTTTCTGAGAGAATAGGTGTGTGTTTGAACTTGTCAGCTATTTAATGAGAGTAAAATTTTAAGCTCTTTTAATCCATTGTACTTCTGTATTGTGTATCAGTTGAAGTTTTTTTTAATTAAAAAAAGAGCAGAAAGATTTGTTTTGATTAAAATCAAGTACAACATATAAGAACTGTAAAAGTAAATAAACATACCTTGTAAACCAGCACAATCAAATTTGCAGACATTGTGGGTTTCATTATTCTTTCTGTGGCAGAAAAAGTGATTAATATCTCTCATTTCACATGTTCCTTGTTTGTTTGTTTGTTCCTCAGGAAAGTGACAGTTACTTTTTTTTGTAAACACTTTGATCATTTGCATTTTCCTTGTTTTGAGCAATTTGTATTAAAAAATCAGGATAAATAATTGTCTGTTTTGGTGAGGAACGCTCTCAAGAACTGTCTGCTCCACTGCATAATAATTTAATTCCCAAAGTTTTATGTTCAGGGGTGAGGAATATTTACATTGCTTTCACTATACTTTTACTTTAATGTAGACTGCATGGTAGGCACACAGATTTAATGCAAACAATTACAGTGAGAGCAGTTAGTTAGAGTTCCCCTCTACTGATATAAAGTGTGAATTTATGGGTTGTCTTCAGCAATGAAGCATTCCTTCAAGAGATTAGTTTTGTTTTTTTATTGGAGAAAATTCTCTCACGTGCTTTCTGAATTCCCCCATCTAATGTGTATGTTCTCTCCCACTCTTAACCCTCCATTATTTATATCTATGTCCTTTTTAGTCATTACATAGCAGAAGTTTTGTTTCCTCATTTTCTCTGCATCCTTGTGAATCAGATTTTCCAGTACATTCAGTACTGAACTGTTGCTGTGTTTTTGAGCACTTGGTTAGTATGCTGTAAAAAAGGAAAACTGAAAATTGAAATGGCAGAAAAATGTTCAGAGGAATTGTTTTACTGTTTAAAAAAAGAAAATACGAACCTCATAGGCAAATGGTTTTTGCCTCATCATGTCCTTCAAAATGTAAAAATGTACAGGGGATATTAAAGTAATGGTAATTCCTGCAATAGGGAGAACAGAGAACTAAGTGAGAAAAACTAAGTACACACATATATGTATACATATAAATGGAAAGTTTGTAAGGAAGATTTTGGTTAAAATGGTAATCTGAGTTCACAGCTAGCTAGGAAACCAATTAGATTTTATGCTGAATGTCCTGTTCTTGGTGAGGGTATCTGTTAGATGGCAGAAGAACTTGAATGCATATCCAACTTCAGTGAGACATGGGAAAAGGATAGTTCATAGTTGGTGGTAAAAGTGAATATGGATACTGAAATCAACAGGAAAAGTAAGTTGTAGAGGAAAGAAAGGGTAGAACATGAAGACAGGACAGGACACCTGGCATCTACAGATACTCTGTTGAAGAATGTCAAGTAAAAACATATGAAGAAAGAAAAAAAAAAAAACAAGAGGGAAACTTTTAGCCAAGTCAGTAGGTGGGTAAATGTCTACTGAAACCAAAGTTTGTTATTGAAGGTTCATGCTGTTTTGAGCTGTTGCACTTCCGTCCCCTTAGAATAGAGGTAAGAGATATTGGTACTATATTAGACAATGTATCAGTGTCATTTGAAGCTTTTCTATATGGATAAACCAGCCTGTGTATAGAAAAACAGCACCTTTTCCTCTCAAGGAAATCAGGCTATAGAAAAGGTAGGTATATTGTGGGAAAGGGTAAAAGAAACTTGCCTGTTTTTCCTAAGCATGTACACGCAGAGCTCTGGTCTGCAGTCATAGTTCTTATCCCCTCCCTGGTTTAGGGTGAGAGTGGGAAGAAAGAAAGGTGCCTTAGCAAGATAGCTTTTCTATAAGGCTATTTGCATTTTCTGTCTAAGTGACCATCTCTGTTTTTGCCTAGTAAGTAGATTCCTACTGTGAAATCCCTTGTTTGCTTAATTTATGTGAGAGGTTAGATGGAATTCTACTAAAACGAGCTGGAGTCAGTTATCTGCGAGGTCACTTCAATCCCATGTTTCTCTGCCTTGTTTAATTTTGTTAAGGAGTTAGATGTACCAGTGCTGTAGATGCTGGAAAAGTCAATGTGTGAACCTTAATTTTAACAGCTCGTTGTTATTAGTGTGTAATTAATTAATGATATTTTACCAGTCCTTAAAATGTGTATGTACATACACAGGATGTAATGCAACTTGTTTTAAAACTTAAGAACAGTGCATTTAGATATGGAAGTTGAATTTGTCCGCAGTTAAATTGTTGCATTTATTTTTAATGTTGCTGCGTTTGCAGATTAAAAGTGAAGTGAACAAGCTGTACAAATTGTTGGAAATTGATATTGATGGAATTTTTAAGTCCTTGCTATTGTTAAAGAAGAAGAAATACGCTGCTCTGACTGTGGAACCAGCAGGAGATGGGAAATACGTAACTAAACAAGAACTGAAAGGGCTGGATATCGTCCGGAGAGACTGGTGTGATCTTGCTAAAGAGACTGGAAAGTAAGTTTCTTTGTGGCATGGTCTTCTTTGCTCTGTCCTAAACATGTGATACTGTGTTTCCTGAAGATCACAGGTTGGTAACTACCTTGGTGTTAGAACGTAATTGATCTTTGTAGGAGATGGTGAAGGTTACCTCCTGGTATTGGTAACAGATTATACCTGCGAGTCCAAATGTCTCCTAATTTCACTATCTGTTTTTGCCATCTGCTGTGGAAGCTGTGCTTTTCAGTTGTCACAGTGTTGTAAATACCGTTTAATAAACCAGAGCTGAAACCTAGTGAAGATGGTAGATGCTGTCAGCATTTGGAGTTGTAGGTTCTAGGTCAGATGTTTTATTTCCTAGATGGGTAAAGAAGCTGGTGATCAGCACTTTCAGCACACTCTAAAAAAGCTGGAATTACACTGGGTGCAGCCTGAGGAGGTGATCCCTTTCCCCAAGACTCCTTCTCTTTCCTTTTGCCATGAGATTCCTTTGATACTTCATTATTATGGATACTGCATTGACAATTTATTAATTGTCAATACTTTAAATCAGCTGAAGTAATACATTTAGCACCATAGAAAGAAAATTAGAGAGAGTGGAGAGGTGGTCATCTGGGTGCTGACTCATTGTATAATGCCTCTTGAGAACTTAAACAGCTCATAGTCCAAATGTATCCAAAAAATGAATACTTTTCACATCTGTAAAAATACACCACACACTTGCTTACTGTTCTTAAGACTTGCATTTTCTAAGAAAAGATGCATCATAATAGAAGCAAATTTTTCCAAGTTAGGAATGTATTAGTAATTAAAGCTATACAAATGTTGGAGAGTGTTCTTTAGTGACTAACTCTTCTGCAGCTGGCACATCTTCCAACCACATTTTGCAGCAATAGGCAAGACTTTGCTTACTTGGTATGTTCTCTTCTCCCCCATCTTAAGATACCTGCTGTGGAATAATAAATGGAAAAATGATATGGCAGCAGAAAATAGAAAGTTGCACTCAACCATTCCAAATCACTGTTTTGCATTAGAACTATTTGCAATAATTTGCTTTTAGTAAAATAAGTAAATAAATAAAACATAACATAAAAGATACTGTCAAATTTCTGTACATTTTTCATCAGACTTCATCCTTGGGCTCTTCAATGTCTAGAGAAAATCTGGGGGAAGAGAAGATTGTCTGTTGTAATGGTTTTGCATGTGCCAAGCTTTTCGTAATTTTTGTACTGTTTTTGCAGCTATGTAATTGGTCAGATTCTTTCTGATCAGCCCCGAGACATAATTGTGGAAAATATTCAAAAGCAACTTGTAGAAATTGGAGAAAATGTGGTCAGTGGTCAGATCCCAGCAAATCAGTTTGAAATAAACAAGGTAAGTGATCTTGCAGCTCTTTTCTGTCTCAGAAAAACTTTACTGTTCCTAAACATATTGACTGCTGACAAAAATATTTTTAATCCTTATGGTTTGGAATAGCAGGAGTTTTATTAGGTACTGAATAGTTCAGGACATGCTGCAAAGTTCCTACAATATGAGGGGAAAAACAGCCCTACTGGGGCTGGAGGCTCCAGAATAACAACTTTGTGTCTTGTCCCATCCTGCTGTTTACCAGGTTCATTCTGCACTTTGAGAATGACCTGATACTTTCAGGAGAATTTTTCTTCTAAACTGTTGCTTTATATTTCAGGCTTGAAATGCATAAACTGAAGAATGCAGTGGAAAAGAATGAAATACTCCGTTTTCTAGAAAACCCTTATAGTATTTCCCAGAAAGCTCCATATAGCAAAGCTAATAGTCATTTTGAGAGCTCATTCAAGACTTCCCTGTGACAAGAAGACTGCTTTGTCTACAGCAGTTTTAGCAACAGTGTTGTGGTTTTAGGATTTTTTTTGTGAATCCTCAGTGATAAAAGCTGTATTTTTAGCTTCAGAGACTTCCCTTTCCTGCTAGGGGGATGTTTCACCAATGAACTGGGTATTTTCATGCTCCTCTTATGCTTCTAATAGAAGAGGTCTATCAACTGTCCAGCCAAAGTCCTGTTTCTTTCTTTCTTTTGGACATCTGTCTACTCTGTAAGACTGTTTTAATCACTTAAGAAATGTGTCCAGATTGTCATGTGAGTGTAGAGAAATCACTGAATTTTATGGTTGACTTACAAAAAGAATGTTCTGATGCAAATCTAAGAGCACTTAGTGTTCCAGTAAAAGATACATGTAGCAGAATGGTCACTTTAAATTCCTAAAGTTCCTCTGTTTTACTGCTTCAGAAAAAAAATCTGTTTGACTATTAAGTCAAGTGTAGAAGTTGTTTCTAAGAACTGGGATGACAGTAAATATTTAAGTGTAGCATTTTATTTTCATTGTGAAGTCTCAGTAGTATGAGATACATGGAAATATTTAAATTCAGTTGTATCCTCTTGCTACAGAGCTTGTTAGATACACTTAGCTACACAGTATTCAGATTTACTGTATGACCTTAATGAAACATGAGTAAGAGGCAAGTCTCTGGCTCTGTTTTTGTATTTTGCGTAATATTGTCATCTTCAGTTTAGTTTAATTTTAAAACAATTGCATTATGATCATAATGCTAGTACATTTTTCAGATGGTATTTGTAAAGACATCTTTTTGTTTTGTTAATACATTTATAAAATTTGAAGGACTGGTACCTAGGGCTTAACATATGGCAAATACATTCGTTACCATTTTTTTAATCTTGCTTTGTGTTTCAGATAAACTTGAGAAAAGTGGAAGGATGAAGATACATGCTATGTAATCTTGTCTTTTAAAGTTCTGAGTTGTCCATTACTGAAGTAACAGATTTTTCTTACAGTTATGTTTCTGTTTTCCCCTTTGATATTTTAGGCATTGACAAAAGATCCCCAGGATTATCCTGACAAAAAAACATTGCCACATGTGCATGTTGCCATGTGGATAAACTCTCATGGAGGCCGAAAGGTGAAGGCAGGAGACACAGTGTCATATATCATTTGTCAGGTAAAAATGTCTCTCTTTATAGCTAAATACTAGGCATTGTGTTGAGATGTGGAAAGAAAACCAGCTCAGCTCCTGGGAAAATATGTTTTAGCATTTCTTTCTGGTGAGGTAGTCTTATATTTTAAAATAGTTGGTTTACTGTACTAAATTTAATTTTATAGAGTGTTGTGATCAGCTCAGCAACTATTTCCGTATAGTGACTGGTAGAATCTCCCTAAATTCATTCATGTTTGGAACTAGAACTTTAAAGAAAATGCTTAGTCTTTGTTTTAAGTAGAAGGAAGTTCTGGTGGTGAAGAACCTTTCATATGTGGAAAGCTAATTGTGGTTGGTTAAATTAGTTTCACTGCTATTTCCAGTCTCAACCTGTGTCTCTTCAGTTAATAGTCATTGGATCTGGTGGTTCCTCTGCTGTACAGACTGGGAAATTTGAGCCACTTTCTGCTTTCAGGTGTTTATCCTATAAATGCTTATCACTATTTCACAAATACATACTCCACTTTGATTCTGCTAATGAAAATAAAACAGCATAGGTTGAATCAAATGGACCAAGGATCTCTTAGGCCAAGTTGATCAGCTTGACAATGTGACTATTTCAGCTCCTTCATTATTTTCAAACTGAAAGATACTGTATTTGACTTAATTGAGAGTTCTTAGCCTGGCATCCCAAAGCTGCCAAGACTTTTGAGAGCTGAGCCACGGGTGCGGCTGAGCAGTGGCACAATACAAGAGAAGAATATACTTGTTGAAAGAAGGGAGCTGAAGGAGTTGCATTGTAATTATTTTTGCAAAGCAGCTGGATGAGCTGAATAGTCCTAAATTAATTTTGTTCTGAATACTAAGTTGTCTGAAAGGAGTAGGAGGGACCAATGGCTTGCAGTCTGTCTTTATTAGTGATGAGTTTTCAGTCCATGGTTGCTGACCCTATTGAAACCAGTAGCTTGTCTTAAATGAAAAAATGAAGGTGTCATATATTTTTCTGAAAAAAATCGTAAAAGAGACTGTACTTAGGAAAAAAAACAAAACAAGCAACCCAAAAAAAACCCCCACACAACCAAAAAACCAAAACAGTTGTGTTACTTTCCCCACCCTGCCCCATTCCTAAAGATGTTTACATCTATTACGGAATCTTGCTAAAATAGTGCTTTAAGTTTTGCTTTAAGATTTTTGGCATGCATTAAAAATGAAATTTCCTAGTGCAGTTGAAGAGTGGGATTGCAATTCTACAGATTTAAATGAGTTATATTTTCCAAGAGTACTGTACTCTTAGATCTAATACTTAATTCCTCCATGTATATTGTTTTCAAATCAGTTACTCCCTTCCTAAATTGAATTATTTTTCTCCTTATCTTCCTCTTTCAAATAGGAGAAGAATGTAATGTATATTTTAACTTCTAAGTGGTGTTTCTCTCCTGGCTCGAGATGTCACCATACATTTCTTTCAGTATTTCTGAATATTTTAGAATTTCCTCTTTCAAATCAACACTGTTGCCTCTGTTATTTATTCATATGCCAATGAGTGATGGTCCATTCTCTGACCATTCATTCTATTAGTTTCTTTGTCGAATTAAAGAATATAAATTTCCTATCAAAACAGATACAGTTTTGATGACCGTGACTTAGAATTTGCTTGTTGTGCAAAACGGTAATGCTGGTTTAGTACAAAGTGAATCCAAAATGCATGCCCTCTGTGTATTTTTAACTGGGCTGATGGTTACAATGTGTTTTCATTGTGCATTTCAGAATTGACAGATGGGACTGTTTACTCTGTCTACTTGTACTGATTTGCACGTGTAGGCTGCAATAATACAAGCTGGTTTTGCATTCTTGAACTTGCTGGTTGATGCCAGCATCAGCAATGCAGTTTTTTTACTACTGCTGGATTTGTATTGGGTGCATAATAAATCAACCAGAAGAGTGTGTAACAATTTTTGCATAAAATAATTCATAATTTTTGAAGCGTAATCCTTTGTATAGACCTTTTTCACACTTTGTTTTGCATGTGTCTCCTTAGGATGGATCAGATCTCAGTGCCAGCCAGCGAGCTTATGCTCCGGAACAATTAAAAAAGCAAGAAAATCTTAAAATTGATACTCAGTACTACCTGTCACAGCAAATACATCCAGTAGTTGCTAGAATATGTGAGCCCATAGAGGGAATTGATTCTGTTCTTATTGCAACATGGTTAGGTAAGTATTCTAAATTCAATTTATTTGAAGAATTGCAAGATCCAAAGTGAGAAGTTTTAATGTATGTTTTCAATAGAAATACTTGCCCAGATCAATCTTTTTACATTGAACAATAGCTTGTGTTACACAGCCTGTAGAAAGCAGCATGGACTCTTAAGTGTATTTATAACTTCTGTAGAATAGTGTTTTTGAGAAGGTGATCACTAACATGAATTTAATCTTACAATCCTTTTTCAGAGTTGCAAAAATCTGCTTTTCAGAAATGACAGTACTCTTCCATGTCTTTGAGATTTTAAGTTACTAAAGGAATTCTGGGGTGTGCATCTGAACTCACATTTTTCCAGAGAGAAATGCTGGCATCTCTGGTATCTTCCCAGGGAAAAAAAAAACAGTCATCATTACAATGAAAGAGTACAAATTTTTGCTAGGATGTAAGTGAAGACTTGATTGCTAGAATTGACTTAGTGGATAATAGAAACATAAAATCTTAGTAACAGTTTTAACTGCTTCATATGAAGGAGTTAAATGGTACTGAAACCAAGAAATGCTCTCGAAAAATTTAACTAATGTTAGTGATCCATGAAATCAACAATTTTAATTCAAACAACACGGAATTGCCCTTTTGTCTGATAATTTGATTTAGAGATTTTTCTGCCCAACTGTGATTGCCTCTTTCTTCTCGATTCCCTAGACTTCTTACCTAGAAAAACTGAAAGGTTGAAAATTTGTTAACAGTTCTATTGGGTCTCTCTTCTTGAAAATGCTATGCTGTGTGTGTGTATTCCTTTTAGTGTTGTTTCCTCCCCAAAAGTGATTAACCAACAGACTTGACTGATCTACTTGATAAAGAGAAATTTTGTGATTTGTATCTCGCATGTAGTTCATTATTTTTAAAACTGTTGCTCAAGGACATTAAAGAGTTTTTAATTTTGCTGGCTATGAGATTCTTGACAAGACTGCCTTTTCTCTAGGAGAACTTCTTAGAGAGTTGCTCTGTGTCAGTTTAATAGTCTGTTTGTGCTGTGCCTGTGTCTACAGGAAGTTCAGACCTTTGTTCAGAATATCAAGAAGTTACTTTGTTCAGAATATCAGAACATCCAAAGGAAGAGTTAGCCACTAGCACTTTGTGTTTAGGTAGAGAAGGCCAAGATCTAGGATTTGACCAGTTAAAAGTTATCTGGTAGCAGGTTGCCTCAGGACCCCTCACCTGTTTAACTGCATCTCTGTAGCTCCCTCAGTAACACAGATTACCTTGGAGATGGTACTTAGAACCTGTGCAAGAAAGGTCCTGCCTTGCTGTTTCTCAGGAAGGGGGGTGATAGCCATGAAGGTTCTTAATCTCCCAAGACAATCCTTGTAACATGCGGCTTTATCCATCCCCATTTCTGAATTGTTGAGAAGAGGTTGAAGACAGAAATTCTGCTCTTTCTGAATCAGCAAAGTGTTTCTTGGAGGCATTTGTTGTTGCCATGTGTCCTCAACAGCTCTCATGCTTTTGAGGAGGTGTCAGCCCTGGTCCACACATGCAGGCTGACCACACAAATCATCCTGTTTATTATGTGGCAAGGCCTTGGTATCCAACTTTCCCTTGATGTCAAAGTCGACTGTGTGGTATGCCTGACTGAAAAGGTCAAGCACTGTTGGTTAGGTTGAAGGGGTTTAAAATAGGCAGCAAACTTGTGCTTCATTTAGTTAAAAGACAGGAACAATTTCTGAACATAGTTTATTGTGTCTGGCAAAGATTATTAGTCTTGTAGAGTTAAGCTCAAATTCAGAGCTCTTATTCACAACAGGTTAGATTTTTAGAACATGCTGGCTCCCTTCAGACACCTAAATTAACTACCCAGATCTTAAGGACTCTGTGCCACTCGATAGCACCTAACGTTTGCAAATGCCTGTGCTGCTTTTTGCACTGTGGTACGTTCCGGATGAAGATTTCTTTTATCATCTGTAATAGCATCATGCAGCTGAAAGAGTTTATTAATAGTCCACAATTGTCAGTCTGAAAACCTGTATGTATCTATTGCACTCTTAGATCTGAAGTGTGTTCAGTTTGACCTTGCTGTACAGTCAAAATTTTATCACCTTCCCTAGTTTTCCCTTCCCTGTTTTCTTGGGGAAGTTTAAATTGAGCTTGAGGGTAAAGTCAGGTCTTTTTCAAGACTTTTGATGTGCTTAGGTTTTCATATACAGCACTTGATCAGAGCTGTGCATAAGTCATTGCAAGCTGAAGTTATCTTCCAGGGTATTTTAATGGTACTGGAGGCATAGTCAAGTTTTCTTTCATAGAAATTGAAAATCCTTTGTAAGATACAAAAGAGTACAATATACTTGAGTCCAACTTGCTAAAACAAGCAAATATGGAAACTGCTGATCTGTAATGCTAAATTGGGCTTTTTTACTTTGTATTTTCATAATGATACACATCCAAATTTCCATTGTTTTTCCCATCTTGTTGCAAAAAGGCACATTTTCCTGCTCTGAAGGATATATAAGCATCACATCTATGGACCAAAACCCCGTTGCATTCTCACTGTGTCTTCCTCCACTGGTCAGATAAACTGTGTTACGTAGAGTATGTGTCTGTATATGGAGAGTGGTTGTAGAAAAAAAGATCTTGGTTGCATGTTTAACAGAATTTACAATAATGCATATTTATAAGGTGAATGTTTGCTGTCACCCTTCTAGTCTGAGTAGATAAAACTGAACTCTGCTAGGGAAGCTTGGCTCACAAAGTGCTGAAAAGTTCTTTGTTCTGTCTGTGCTCAAAGCAAATAATTTTAAATTATTTTAAACACTGAAGAAGAGGAGCAAATAATGCAACTTAAAAATTGCAGAGAACCCCTTAACATCATATTTATTCACTATGGAATGAAGCTGAGAGCCAGCTTGTTTTGGGGTGCTGTAGGAGGTCAGCCTAGTGTTTGAGAGATGGAAGTTCCTTGTTCCCAAAAACGAGAACCTCAAGGGCATACTCCTGCATTCACTCTCTGTCTTGAAGTTTCTGAGGAAATGCAGTGGCAAGATGAGGATTGTCTCAGTTTGTAAAACTAAATAAAGTGTGCAATCTAATCAGGTATATAATTTAATAAATCTGATCTTCCTAAATCTTGGAGACCTTGCTTCATCCTTAAGATATCTAGCTTTAAAACTGGAAGAACTGTGTGGCACAGCAATTTTCTTACTGTATTACAAATAATGATTTTTTGTTAATACGTAAGTACTGTTCCTTGCTTCAAAGAAGAGTTGCATCTTATATTTGTGTTGTCAGAAATAAGCAGATATTATGGAAGCAGAGTACTATAACCATGGGACTTCTGTAGCTGTTACAATATTATTTGCTTCAAATAAGGGAAGTTGATGACTGCTGTCCTAGACAGTGTCACGATGTTCTGAAAGGGGTGTGTTCTGCTGCCTTACAGAGGGATGTGCACATTGGTGCTCTGCAGATTGCTTGGCATTGGGCGTTTTTTACGAATTTTTAGGCTGATTTTAGGGGGTCATGACTGGTCCTGATGAGGCTTGTCATTAGGAGTACTGCTTCCTGCTTTTACACAGTGTCTGTGTTACTGGTTCTTGTAAGGAAATCTACCAGCACCAAATATATTGGCTTTTTTATTGTCTTTAAAAAAAAATATGATTAGAGAATCTTTTAGGTGTCTTCAGGTGTGTAGCAGGTGCTCAGACAGAAACCAGGATGGATGCTGTCCTTGTGGCATGCAGAATTTACCTCAGGTTTTGACTTTTTTGTTGTTTTCCTCACATGAGGGAGCGAAGTGATGAAAATTAAGATTAAAGTCATGACAGTACGATAATTAGCCCTACAGTGTGTGAGCTTTGCCGTTTGTGGTCTGGCTGGGTGTTTTGAGATGCTCCAGACCTGCTCAGGACCTGAGAACCGTTAAAGCGCGTTGGATGCTCCGAACGAATAAAAGAAAGAGTGAAAATATGAATGAATAATAGAACCAGCGCTAAACTGAGTGAATAAAAGCAGCAGTACCGATGTCAATGAATCGGCCAACAGCCCGGCCCCGCGGGCCCCGCTGCAGTGCGCGGCTCCGGCCGCGGGGTGGCAGCACCGGCTGCCGATTCCCGCCCGCCCGCGCGGGGCCCTGCGCAAGGGTGCGGGGGGAGCGGGCCCCGGGAACGGGCCCCGGGAACGGGCCCCGCTAACAGACCCCCGGGAACGGGCCCCGCTAACAGACCCCCGGGAACGGGCCCAGGGAACGGGCCCCGCTAACAGACCCCCGGGAACGGGCCCCGGGAGCAGGTCCGGGAGCAGATACCGTTAGCAGCCCCAGGAGCAGGACCCGTTAGCAGATCCCGTTGGCAGGTCCCGTTAGCAGATTCCCGGGAGCAGGTCCCTTTAGCAGGTCCCGTTAGCAGATCCCGTTGGCAGGTCCCGTTAGCAGCCCCAGGAGCAGGTCCCGTTAGCAGATTCCCGGAAGCAGGTCCCGATAGCAGGCCCGGGCTCAGCACCCGGCGCTCCTGTGCCCGCGGGGAAAGGAAGGAAGGAAGCGCACAAGCGATCCCGCGGAAATGCTGCTTTTAAAATACTGCCTTTGGTAAAAATCTCTGATCGTGTTTTCAGGTTCTTGAGTGAACTGCTTTGCTTGCCTGTTAGTGAAGGTTTTAATAATTCCGTTAAATAATTCGGGAACAAACCCCCGAACTTAGTTGTGTTCCTTAGTTTGGTCACACAGCTTTCATCAGTGTGTTTGTAATGTTGCAGTGCTTTGTCCTGCATCCAGCCTTGTAGTTTTGGTGAGGTGATAAAGCTTACCTGCAGTTCAGGTAATTTAATGATAGCACTGAAGACTTTTTCCTGTCAGAGAAATTCGAAGTACCTTTGATTTTTTTTTTTTATTGGTGTCATGAGGGTAAAAAAAAAATAAAATAAAAAAAAATTTAAAAAGAGTTAAAAGTTCAGTGATTAGTCTCACCTTATTCATTTAAAAATTACCGAAACCAGATTTTTTTTTCCCACCACCCAATTAGATAGCCTGTGTTTTGTGTATCAAGTGAAATAATGTGACCAGTTTGACCTGGTCCGGGAGGATACCAGTTAGGGTGCTGAAATGGATTAACTGAGCCAAATAACTATTCCTGAAAGGAGATAATAGATAAAATAGTTCCCAATTCCACAGGATAATTAAGGTAGGCATATTCTCTAAAAGCCTGATTTGTAGTCCCTTGTATTTTACTGTGGCTGTTTGCACACCAAAACTCAGATGTATGCTTGGTTCAGTACAGTATGTTTTTTGGTTGGTTTTTTTCCAGCCAAAATAGCTAAGAAAGTTCATACATAGGTGTGATTGAAATTACCACAATTAATTTTTTTTTCTGTTAAATTAATATTAAATGACCGATATTTACTGTCACTTTTTGACTCAATGCTGGAAAATTGCAGTTGTCTGAAGACTAGAATTTGTCTCCTTTTATGTTATAGTGAGCTACTTTGCTCCATATTTGCCTTTTTGGAAACAACCAAGGATTTCTAGCTGAACTGTAATGGTGTCTGTATCAGAAAGTTGGAATGATGTTTTTTCATTCCACTTCTGAACTCAGACTAAGCTGAGGATTTTTGTTTTCACCATTAGTATCTTAGATCCAACCTACTGCATACTTGATTTTTTGCAAAATCTGGCTACTGAACTCCAGTTTCCTTTCTAAACCTTTTACCTATTACCTGTGTGCTGCAGATATATTACCAACCCTTTTATTTTTAAAATAAAGGCAAAAAAAAACCAAGAAAGAAAACCCCCTACAGTCTTTTTTTGGGGAGATACCATGTGTATTAAAGTGTAAAATATGCTATTAGTGTATTTTGCATAGTATGCTTTTTCTTTAAATGAATAGTGCAGAACTGTAGTAAAAGTTTAGAAACCTCCTGGGGGTGAATTGTTACCTTTATGCATTGACATTTTTTTCTTTTGACAAAATTAGGAAGATGAATAAATTTTAGTGAAACCTATATTCTATCACCAAATAAACTTACTTGGCAATGGATTTTTTCCTTGTACTTAAATTTGTTTTAAGATTGCAACATAAAAATTCAGAATAGTGGTATTAAAGTCAGACATATAAAATCTTTTATGTAGAGACAATCTGAGTCTGCCTGTGTAACACAAGTGTTTTATAAATGCTGTAATATTTGTGTAGTTTAACTGAATATTGTTCCTAACCATTGTTTTTGTCACTGTACAGTTACCGTAAGGTGAAGCTTCACATTCTATTTGTAATCTTTGTTACATTTCTTACAGGAATTACTACATTTTTAACTGAGATCTATGCAGGATATGGTTTAATACATGGTAGTCTGTTATTTGGTTTAATGTCTGTCAAAAATATCTTTTCAAGTGCTTCTCTTAATCTTTTTGTTTTACTATTAAAGTGAGCAATAGTTTTCTGAAGGATTTCTCCTACACCCTCATTCAATTAAGTTATTTTTCCCAACATGTGTTTTTTCAAAAAGTTAACAAAAAAACCCCTGTAGATGAGATTCATGGACTTTTAAAATGTTGCACATGACAAAGGATGACAAAACCTGAGGATTTTTATTAAGTTTACTTTGGCAGTCTTATTCCTAGAATAGTGAACTTCGTGCTTGCTTGCTTATTTACTTATTTGTGGTTGAATCAGTATTTCTGGGATCTCTTTTGTGTATTTATTTGTTTAAAATCTTGAGTTCTGGCAATCAAAAATAAAGCACTTTGTCTCCAGCGCTGCGGTTTTAAATGCTGCTGCTGAATTTTAACCACTGCATTAGATTGAAACCTCCATGCTGTTAACCACTGAGCCAAAATGAAATCGACCACTGCATTGAAATCAGAGTTGGCAGTTGTGTACGGACTTGAAGGAGTTGGTAATAGCAGTGCACCCGCGTTTCTTTAATGGGGTTTTTATTCTCTGCTTTTGGTTTTAATGGTGCCATTTTGATTTAAAGACTGTTTCTTAATAATGATGCACATTTTTATTGAAATATTTTCAATGTAACTTAAGGAGAAAATAACAATAAAGCTATCCGTTAGGAGTGGTTTCCTCAGAAACAAAATGTTCTCTTGCATACTCCCATGATAATGCAGTGTGCTTGTTTTATTTATAAAGCAATCTTGTGTAAGAAGATAAGTAAGATGATTTCTTCATGTCTCGTGAACCTTTATTCATGGTTAAAAATTGCAGAATGTATTTATGTATTATAGAGGAAGTTTTGCTAAGGAGAGATTTTTCAGCTTCTGAATTTACATTTTGTAACTTTCTTTTGAATCTGCTTCACCAAGCATATGAAAAATAAGCCTGCTTGCATGGTCGACCTCTTAGTCTTTTGAAATTTTTGTTTCTTATTAATAGGACTGGATCCCTCCCAATTCAGAGTCCATCACCATTACCATAAAGATGAGAATGATGCCTTGGTTGGTGGCCCAGCTCAGCTCACTGATGAGGAGAAATACAGGGATTGTGAAAGATTCAAGTTTTGCTGCCTCAAATGCGGAACAGAAAATATTTATGACAATGTCTTTGATGGTTCGGTTAGTTGGTTTTTTTGTTTGTTTCGTTTCTGTTCTTTGGTGAGAGAGAAAAATGCTTGTAGAGAGAACAGCTTTTCAGATGGGATTCATATCATGTAGGAGAAGATACCATATTGTTTCAGTCTTTCTATTTATAGCTTTGGAGCAGATAATTGCTGATAGGATGAAATAGTGCTGAAATATTTTTCCCATCTTTGCATTTCAGCTGTGTCATCTTGCAGAACGTTTGAGATTATCTGGCTTCATTAATCTGTTTGCCCACAGTAGTGAATTATTGTTGGTGCTACTTTTTAAAGGAATCTTTATCTTAACACCTTAGTAACTTCCAGTTCTCTATTTAATAAAACTTGTATGGCAATGGCAGTTTCTTATCCTAAATCATATTAATTGGAACAAAGTACTTTTTAAACTTGTGTTTATCTTGCTATATCCCACCTCCCTTCTTGACATTAAGGTTTCTCTATGTTATCTTTCCTTCTTTCTCTGTGAATTGAATAAAAAGTCACAGGGATACATTCTTGTTGAGAAGTTCTGCCAAAAATATATCTCTGACCTTGTATCACAACTTGAAGTAGGGCCAAGTATTTATCTCTACAGCATGTTGTGTATGTATTAGTCATCGGCGAATTAGCGAGCTTCAGAGCAATGAAAACCTTGAAACTGAAAGCATATAAATCTTTTATCTAAATTAAAAGTAATTATTTTAAGTTAATTTGGACAAACAACAGATGTTTTGTATTTTTTGAATCAAAATAAAGCGGTCTTTAAGAGGAGTGTAAGAGGAAAAGACACACAAATCGAGTGATACTTTGTGAATCCTTGACTTTTTGTTCGTGGCAGCTGTAAATAAGACATTTAATTGCATGTAGACTTGACAAGTTGCAGATGGGCTAACTGGAGAGGAGTGGATGTCAAACTCCTTAAACAACATATATCCCCACCAACAAACTACAGAAGAAATCCTGAAACCAAGCCAAAAAATACCCTCTATTTAATCTGGAATTAGTAAGTGTTGTGAATGGGAGTTTAGCCAAGATGGCTCAGAACAGCTCTTACCTTGAAAGTTTTCTGAAAGATGTATGACTTTCCAGCCTACCACACTGGTGTTATATTAGTGAGAATTCCACAAACTTAATTTTAGTGTGTGTTCACACAATACTTCCAGGTCCTGAAATTTTAATGCCAGGTGTTCAGAAGGTTTTGAAAATAAGGGAATGAGGTGGTGCAAAAGTAAAAGAGCTGTTCTTTGAACCTGGAGAAAATAAAAGATTAAAATATGATAATGTGATTTTTCTTTAATGAGGTTTGTCTTGACAGTCCTGTTGGTAATTTCATCATTATTATCTGTATGGTGATTTCAAAGTTCTGATCAGTGGACTGAGGCTGAAGTTTGTTCCTGATGAAACAATGAACCTGGGGGTTTTTTGTGTGGAGATGGGGGAGCATGATTTGTCCATAGTTTTGTTTGTTTGTTTGTTTTACTCAACATCTCTCTATGAATCATTAACTTAGTGGTGTGTTCTCTAAAAGAGCTTTCCTTTAAGAACAGAATAAAAATATCTCTGCCGTGCAGTTTTCCCATATGTGTGTGGTCAACCACGACAGGAAGAAAGAAGGCCCAGATATTATGGACCCTTTAAGACTATATTTTAAAAGTAATGTATTATGTCTAAAGTCCTGTGGTAACTTCTGTTTCCATCATCAGTCATAATGATGCTATTTTTACACTTCTGCTTTCAGGGGCGATTTATTGAACCCAGCTTGCAAAGGTGCAGCAAGACAGAATGTGAAGAGCCTCCCTTCAACTATGTGGTTCAAATGGACAACAAGTTACTCTTGGATATTAGACGCTACCTCAGAAAATACTACACTGTAAGTATGCAGAAAATCCTCTGCCATATGGAGTGAGTTTTTGAAGTAATGTTCAGGTTTTAGTGACTGTCATGTTGCCTTTTTTTTTTTTTTTTTGTATGGTATAAGGTAATAGTATGCAACATCAACCCCCAACTTTCTGGAAAAAAAAATCAGTGAATTAAAAAATTCATTTAGAATGTTTGTTTTCTCAGTTCTGCCTCAAGATAGTTAGGTATATTTACATTTTTATAAATGTATGTGTCAGCATTATTACAGATGTAGTAGCTCTCTGTTTTCCAGATTTTTTAGCCAGAATGCATTATCGCAATTTTAGGAAAATCTGTGAAGCCTGTCAAATATGTAGATACCAGTTTCTTATGTAATTGAAATAAGATTATCTTTCTTCAACTCAAATTGATATCTATTGGCTTGCATTGTAAAAGGGGAACCCAAATATAGCTCCGTAAAAATTCTTTGAAGGATTGTAGGGAGGGAGATACTATGGATCTTTCCTAATAATGATTGAGAAGGGAAAAAATGAGAAGGCTGGGTAGTTAATTAAATTGATGTAACTCTCTTTTTTTTGAGAGGTAGTGCAAGAAAT